>NC_071644.1:3387265-8187265 GCF_014839835.1 Dryobates pubescens
TCTTCTTTTTTCTTTTCTTTTCTTTTTTCTTCTTTTTTTCTTCTCTTCTCTTCTCTTCTCTTCTCTTCTCTTCTCTTCTCTTCTCTTCTCTTCTCTTCTCTTCTCTTCTCTTCTCTTCTCTCTTTTCTTTACTTTTCTTCTTTTCTCTTTTCTTTTCATTTTTCTCTCCGAACCTCTCCAAACCTCCCCCTCTTTCCCCCCTCTTTTTCCTTCCCCTTCCCCTTCCCCTTCCCCTTCCCCTTCCCCTTCCCCTTCCCCTTCCCCTTCCCCTTCCCCTTCCCCTTCCCCTTCCCCCCCCATCTTGTTGGCAAAGGTTCCCTGTTTTCTTTCCCCTCTTTAGGGCCCAGAGATCATTAAGGGACTTTGGGAAGAGCAGAGTGATCTGCAGGGTTCTCATGAAGCAGGAAATCATCTGAAAGGAGCAGTTTTGTACTCAAAGGCAGACAAATGTGGGTTGGAAGGGAAGTGTGGCAGCCAGGTAGGGGCTGGTCAGAGCTTTTACTGCTGAGGCTGGTGAGAGACACACTGTCTGCTTCCTTTCCACCCCCCAGGAGGCCCTGTTGGTCACTCTCAAGAGCCTGATGCCAGCATGTCTCTTCAATATCATTGGGTTTGGATCCACCTTCAAGACCTTGTTTCCTGCCAGCCAGGTTTACAGTGAGGTGGGTGAAGGGGAACCAGGTTTGCTTGGAGTCCAGTGGAAGCGCCAAAGCTGCTGAGGGGCCTGGAGCAGCTCTGTGAGGAGCAAAAGCTGAGAGCCCCTGGGGCTGTTGAGCCTGGAGAAGAGCAGCCCCAGAGAGGAGCTGAGCAATGCTCAGCAAGAGCTAAAGGGTTGGGGGCAAGAGGCTGGGGGCAGGCTCTGCTCAGTGGTACCCAGGGACAGGACAAAGGGCAGTGAGCACAACCTGGAACCCAGCAGGTTCCACCTGAACAGGAGCAGAAACCATTTGCTGTGAGGGTGCTGGAGCCCTGGGGTGGTTGTGGAGTCTCCTTGTGTGCAGAGCTTCCAACCCCCCTGGGCCATTGTGCTGCTGGGCAAGCTGCTGTGGGTGCCCTGCTGGAGCAGGGGGGGTTGGGCTGGCTGAGCTCCAGAGGTCCCTTCCAAACCCCCACCTCCCATGCTGGGACTCTGCTGTGATCCTGCTGCTCCTCCGGGCAGGAGAGCTTGGCCGTCGCCTGCGAGAGCATCAGGAGGCTCCGAGCTGATCTGGGTGGCCCCAACCTCTTGTCCCCTTTGAAGTGGATCATCAGACAGCCCCTCCACAGGGGCCACCCCCGCCTGCTCTTCCTGCTGACCGATGGAGCCATCAGCAACACGGGGAAGGTCCTGGAGCTGCTGAGAAACCACTCCTGCTCCACCCGGTAAGGGCTGGGGGGATAAGGGGGTGGGGGGAGAGCCCAGCAGGGCTGCTTCGGGGGCAAAAAAACAGCCTGGCACGGTGCGGGGGGGGTGGGGGGCTGAGCTTCTCCATCTCCCAGACAGCTCTGCTCCCGAGGGAGGGAGGGAGAGAGAGAGGGAAGAGAGGCAGGAGAGAGATTGCTGCTACGAGCCACGGGAGAACCTCAAAGGGTTTGGAACGGATCCCAGAAGTTCAGATGCTTTTTAAACAATCAAAAGCAGGATAATTGGGCTGACAACTTCACAGGCTCTCATCTGATGCTTCCTGCTAGCTGAGATTGACACACCAACAATCTCCCTTGCTGGGGTGTTTTTTTTTTGGGGGGGGGTGGGTGGTGTTTAATGTCTTCCCCCCCCCTTTTTTTTTTCTCCTCCCCCAAAGCACATCTGGGTTTGGCCCCAGCTGCTTCCAGGATGGGGCTGTGCAGAATTGAATGTGCTGAAAGGCAGCAAGGCAAAAGGGGGGGGGGGGGGGGGAGAGGAGAGAGAAAAGATGCAGCTAATTTGTGCACTGAGCTCCCAGCCCTGGTGCCAAGCTGCTCTTCTGCTGCTTTTCTCCTCTCCCTCTTCGAGGGGCACGAAATAAAGGCACGTGTGAGACCAACTGAGTCCTCTTCCAGCCCTCAGGCTTGTCAGGGAAGCTGCCCCAGGGCACAGGGTGCTCTTTGCTCACCGTGTAGCACAAACCCGTTCAGTGCTCTGCTGGAGGCGTGGTGGTGGTCGGGCAGCCAGAGTTTGGTTGTGGTCCTGGAGGACCCTGGAAGGCACCACCAAAGTGGGGTGGGTGGGTGGGGGTGTGTGTGGCCCCCCCAGCCTCAACAGAAGGTCAGAGCTTTAGTTAAGAGGGGGGTGAGGCTGAGCTGAGCTCGGGTTTGCAGCCAGCTGGGCATGAAACAGCCTTGAAGGGAAAAGCTCCTTGTGCAGGAGCTGCTGAAGGGGATGTCTCCCTTGGCCCCAGGCTGAATGCTGTATCCCACCCATCCCCATCCCTCCTGGCTTCCCACCACATCCATCCCCACCAGGCACTGCTCACTCCTGCCCTTTGCAGCCTTCAGCCAAATCCTGGCTCTCTGAGCTGTAGGAACAGCCTTCCCCCCCGCTCCCGGGGCTGGTTCTTCCTTCCTCCCTTCGGCAGAGGTTTGATTTAACTGAGCAGAGCTAATTACTGGGCTCTTGGTGCTGCTGTCCCTGGGCAGGGGAAAGAGCTGAGCCGGCAGCAAAGGGCTTGGAGTCCTGCTAGGAAGCCTCAGCTGAAGCCTGCTCTTCAGGGAAGGGGTTGGAGGTCCACTCAAAGGAGGGGGATGCCCATTCCCCACCACCTGAAAAGAGGAGCCGGTTGCTTTTCCTCCAGACAGGCTGGGGGAGTGCAGAGCAGTGGGATCGAGCCAGGGAGCAGGGGTGGGGGGTCGGGGGGGATGTCTTTTGCCTGCAGGGAATGGGTGAGCTGAGGGGGGCTGGGGTTTGGGATGGATTGAGCCCTGGTTCCTGACCCTCCCTGTCCTTTTGCAGCTGCTACAGCTTCGGCATGGGGCCCAACGCCTGCAGGAGGCTGGTTGGGGGGCTGGCCGCTGTCTCCAGGGGCATCGCTGAGTTCCTGGCAGAGGGCGAGAGGCTGCAGCCCAAGGTAGGGCTGCCTGCTCCCGGGGAGCCAGCTCGGCATCGCCGAGCGGCTGCGGGGGGAAGGGAGCTTCGAAGCTCATCCGGTCCAACACCTCCCCTGCAGCCAGCAGGGACAGCTGCGACCAGAGCAGGTTGCTCAGAGCTCCAGCCCACCTGACCTGGAGTGGTTGCAGGGACTGGGGCAGCTCCCAGCTCCCTGGGCAGCCTGGGCCAGGCTCTCCCCACCCTCAACCTCAACAATTCCTGCCTTCCATCTGGCCTCCTCTGGCTCAAACCCCTCACCCCGCTCACAAGGCTGTAGGGATGCTCTGGTTCAGCGAGGGGGAGGCCACAGCTCCCTCCTAGGGCTCATTCCCCATCCTGGTGCTGCCTTTTCCAACTCCCACTCGGCAGCAGGTGGGTGAGCAGGAGAAGGGGGGGAGGGGGGGATGAAAGAGCATCTTCATCTCCGGCTGTGGGAGGGAGCGGGGAGGGCTGTGTTTACCCTCTGCGTGGGGCTGGGGAGAAGTGATAGCCACCATACAGCAGCTTGGGCTTCAAAGGCAGCTGCTGCCTCAGACAGCAGCCAGGGCAGAGCGACCAGCATCAAAGCAGCCAATTAGTTTTTGAAGCCAGGTTCAGCCCCGGTGCCGCCGAGGCGAGGAGAAGCCAGGTCCGAGGGGGAGGAAGGCGCTGCCCCTGGCTTTGCCTGTCAAGCTTTGAAGCCGGAGCGGGCTGATGAGCCTCGAATGCGGTGTTAAGAGCGGCTCTGGTCCCCTGGTGAAAGCCCAGAGCTCAGCCCCTCGTCTGCCGGGAGGCTTAAACCCGGGGACGATCAGGGTCTTTAGCGCCTCAATACCTCCAAAGAGCTGGCTCCGACCGCCTGGGTCTCAAAAGGAAGAGTTCGGCAGGACCCTGGAGCAGACACAGACAGCCCCCAAAGCCGGCAGAGCAGCAGCGTTTCTGATGTAAATGAAAAGCAAAGGCAGGCAGGGGAGGGCTGCTTTGCTTCGGCGGAGCTATTAATAAAGAGCTTTGCGGGGTGCGGAGCTCGGTGCCTTCAGCAGAAGAGGCATCAATTAATGGGCTGCTAAAGCACAGCCTGGTGTGTGTCTGCCCGAGCCCGGGAAAAGCAGGGGACGAGAGAGAGAACATCTGAGCTCTTCTGCCTCTGCACCCCCGTGGTCCTTTTTTCTCCCGGTAGAATAAAATAGAACAGAATGAACCAGGTTGGAAAAGACCTCAGAGATCAGCGAGTCCAACCTCTCACCCAGCACCATCTGAGCAACCAAACCATGGCACCGAGTGCCTCAGCCAGGCTCTGCCTAAACACCTCCAGGGATGGGGACTCCACCACCTTCCTGGGCAGCACATTCCCAGGGTCAATCTCTCTTTCTGGGAAGAATTTCTTCCTAACCTCCAGCCTGAACCTCCCCTGGCACAGCTTGAGACTGTGGCCTCTTGTTCTGTGCCTCCTGAGGAGCTATCCATGGCCCTGTGCTCCTGAGGAGCTATCCATGGCCCTGTCCCTCCTGAGGAGCTATCCATGGCCCTGTCCCTCCTGAGGAGCTATCCATGGCCCTGTCCCTCCTGAGGAGCTATCCATGGCCCTGTCCCTCCTGAGGAGCTATCCATGGCCCTGTCCCTCCTGAGGAGCTATCCATGGCCCTGTCCCTCCTGAGGAGCTATCCATGGCACTGTGCCCCCTAACTATCTGCTGCAGCAGGTCCAGGGAAGGGCAGCACAGCTGGTGAAGGGCCTGGAGAACAAAGCTGGTGAGGAGCAGCTGAGGGATCTGGGGTTGTTCAGCCTGGAGAAAAGGAGGCTGAGAGGAGGCCTCATTGATCTCTACAACTCAGCACATTCCAACAGCTAACAACTCTCTCTGTGAAGAACTTTCTCCTCACCTCCAGCCTAAACCTCCCCTGGCACAGCTTGAGACTGTGTCCTCTTGTTCTGGGGCTGGGTGCCTGGGAGAAGAGACCAGCCCCCAGCTGGCTCCAAGCTCCCTTCAGGGAGTTGTAGAGAGCAAGAAGGTCTCCCCTGAGCCTCCTCTTCTCCAGGCTAAGCAACCCCAGCTCCCTCAGCCTCTCCTCCCAGGGCTGTGCTCCAGACCCCTCCCCAGCCTTGTTGCCCTTCTCTGGACACCTTCCAGCAACTCAACCTCTTTCCTAACCTGAGGAGCCCAGAACTGGACACAGGACTCCAGCTGTGGCCTCAGCAGTGCTGAGCACAGGGCACAAGGACTTCCCTGCTCCTGCTGGCCACACTCTTCCTGCTGCAGGCCAGGATGTCCTTGGCCTTCTTGGCCCCCTGGGCACACTGCTGGCTCATGTTCAGCCAGGATCACACAGAGTGTTTGGGGCTGGAAGTGACCTCTGGAGATCACAGGATCACAGAGGATGTTAGAGGTTGGAAAGGACCTCTGGAGATCATCCAGTCCAACTCCCCCCCTGCCAGAGCAGCATCACCCAGAGCAGGTTGCACAGGTTGGTGTTCAAGTAGGCTTTGAATGACTCCAGGAATGACTCCACCACCTCTCTGGGCAGCCTGCCCCAGTGCTCCACCACCTCCCAAGGGAAGAAGATCCTCCTCAGGTGCAAGTCTGTGCAGTCTGAGAGGGAGCAGGCTCCCACCTCAGGTCGGGAGAGGACTCAGCTGCTGGCTTGTGCCCTTCCCTGCAGCCCCTGGAGCGCGTTTGCTTTCTGCCTCAGATGATCAGGTCGCTGAAGAAGGCCATGGCCCCGGTCCTGAGCGATGTGTCTGTGGAGTGGCTCTTCCCTGAGAGCACTGAGGTCTTGGTTTCCCCCATCAACACCAGCTGCCTCTTCCCTGGGGACCGCCTGGTGGGCTACAGCGTCGTCTGTGACACCTCCTCCTACGTCTCCAACCCCAGATCTGTGAGTCCCCCCCCTGGGGCTGCCTGTTGGGGCTGTGCTGGGAGCTGGCAGTGTTGGTGTCACAGCTTGCATCAGCTTGGAAGGGACCCTCCAAGGGCATCTTGGCCACCCCCTGCCCTGTGCATCCAGCTGGGACACCTCCAACTAGAGCAGGCTTGCCCGCAGCCACATCAAGCCTGCCCTTGAGTGTCTCCAGGGATGGGGAGGCTCAGCCTGGTGTCCATGGGGGGGGTCTCATCTCTTTGTGTGTGGTCAGGAAGTGTCTCCTGCTCGTTTCAACCTGTCCTCAAGGGGAGCTGGTGGGTGAGGGCTGAGGCAGGAGGAGCTCAGCGCCGGCGCACAGGCAGGGGTCGGACCTGTTGCCTGTCTCTGCTTCCCCCCAGGACAAGAGGCGGCGTTACAGCATGATGCGCTCCCAGGAGTCGGGCAGCTCTGTGTTCTTCCACTCCCAGGAGGAGGGAGCAGGCCTGGAGAGCTGGAACCACTCCAGAGACTCAGAGAGCTGCTGCCCCACCGAGTGTGGCCCCAATCACCTCGCGGTGGGCAGAGACCCCGAGGGAGAATCAGACACAGACACCGGTCAGGTTCTGCTCTCGGCCAGCCCCTCAGCCAGCCTCTGCCCCTGCCCTGCCACTGTGCTTCTCTGACAAATCAGTGCCTCCCCACAGAGCCAGAGGGGTTTGCAGGAGGCTTGACAGATCTCCTGAGGCTTGAGTGAGTCTGCTTGGGGTGGCTGCTTCACCCACAGCCGTCAGGACAAGGGAGGGAAGCGCTGCGGCATTGCCTTCCCGGGGGGCTTCCGAAGCGGCTCCGGCTTTGGCCACCTCGGTATCTGCAAGCTCCCCAAGCTGCCTCTGGCTGTGTGGAGGAGAGGACAGCAAAAGGGTAGCTCAGCTGGCCTGTCCCCTAGAAGCAGGCCCTTGCCAGGGAGTCCTGGTTGTGGCCAGGAGAGGGGATGTAAAGCTCTGGCCCCAGGCTGTCCACCTCTCGCCATCACCGTTCAGCTTCTCTCTGGAACCTCTGGCACCAAGCAGGCTGCACCCCACAGCTGCCCAAGGAACCCTCCCAAGCCTAGGATGCTTTGGGTTGGAAGGGACCTTCAAGACCATCCAGGGACAGCAGGGACACCTCCCACCAGCCCAGGATGCTTTGGGTTGGAAGGGACCTTCAAGACCATCCAGGGACAGCAGGGACACCTCCCACCAGCCCAGGATGCTCAAGGCCTCATCCAAGCTGGCCTCCAGGGAGGGGGCAGCCACAACCTCCCTGGGCAGCCTGTGCCAGTGTCTCCCCAGCCTCCCTGGCAAGGATTTCATCCTCATCTGCAGCCTCAACCTCCCCTCCTCAAGCTCAAAGCCGTTGCCTCTCCTCCTAGCACTCCAAGCCCTTGCCAAGAGTCCCTCCCCAGCTTTTCCTTCCTCCTGGGTTGCTCTTCCCTTTCCCTCCAGGGGGGAGCTGTGCCACGCAGGCCCTCAGCCTTGTCACAAGTGATGAGCAATCCTGCCTTGCCTGATGAAGTTTTCCTCCTGCTCTGACAGGAGAATGTCTCTGCTAATGAAATTTCATTAGGAAACCTTTTGTCTTCTCCAGGGAGGTTTGGGGGAATGCAGTCAGGGTTTTTCTGGTGGGTTTGTTGGTGTGTTTTTTTTTTTCCACCCCCTACCTGGGAACAGCTCAGACAAAACCTTCCCAGTGTGCTCTCCTGCCTTCCCAAGGGGGTTGAGGGTAGGCTCCTGCTTCCTTCTGTGCTCTAGTTGCCTTGGTTAAGATCATCCAGGGCTGAGCAGGGCCCCCTCAGCCTAGGGAGGACCACAGGGATGGGCTCCTCACCATGAGCCATGGTGGATGGTGCTGGTGCAGCTTCAGATCAGAGCTGATCTTCAATCCCATCATGTGCCAAAGGTGGATGGTGCTGATCCAGCTCCAGATCATTGCTGCTCCTCTCTCCCACCATGAGCCAAGGGTGGATGGTGCTGGTGCAGCTCCAGATCAGAGCTAATCCTCTCTCCCACCATGGGCAAAGGGTGGATGGTGCTGGTGCAGCTCCAGATCAGAGCTGCTCCTCTCTCCCACCATGAGCCAAGAGTGGATGGTGCTGGTGCAGCTCCAGATCAGAGCTAATCCTCTCTCCCACCATGGGCCAAGGGTGGATGGTGCTGGTGCAGCTCCAGATCAGAGCTGATCCTCTCTCCCACCATGAGCCAAGGGTGGATGGTGGTGGCTGGTGCAGCTCCAGGTCATTGCTGCTCCTCTCTCCCACCATGAGCTAAGGGTGGATGGTGCTGGTGCAGCTCCAGATCAGAGCTAATCCTCTCTCCCACCATGAGCTAAGGGTGGATGGTGCTGATCCAGCTCCAGATCAGAGCTAATCCTCTCTCCCACCATGATCTGAGGGTGGATGGTGCTGATTTAGCTCCAGATCAGAGCTAATCCTCTCTCCCACCGTGAGCCAAGGGTGGATGGTGCTGGTGCAGCTCCAGATCAGAGCTGCTCCTCTCTCCCACCGTGAGCCAAGGGTGGATGGCGCTGATTTAGCTCCAGATCAGAGCTAATTCTCTCTCCCACCATGAGCCAAGGGTGGCTGGTGGTGGCTGGTGCAGCTCCAGGCCATTGCTGCTGCAGCTCCAGGCCATTGCTGCTGCAGCTCCAGGCCATTGCTGCTGCAGCTCCAGGCCATTGCTGCTGCAGCTCCAGGCCATTGCTGCTGCAGCTCCAGGCCATTGCTGCCGCTCTGCTCTCTCCCACCATGAGCCAAGGGTGGCTGGTGGTGGCTGGTGCAGCTCCAGGCCATTGCTGGTGCAGCTCCAGGCCATTGCTGCTGCAGCTGCAGGCCATTGCTGCCGCTCTGCTCTCTCTCACCATGAGCCAAGGGTGGCTGGTGGTGGCTGGTGCAGCTCCAGGCCACTGCTGCTGCTCTCTCCCCCCTGCAGGAGCAGAAGTGAAGGCCTCCTGCCGGCGCCGTGCGTACAGCACCACGCAGATCGCCGAGCGTGAGCCCTGCAGGAGGCTGCCCACGGCCAGCGACCCTGGCACCGCCCTGCTGAAGAACCCCCTGCGGAAAACCCACCTGCAGGACCTGCAGCAGACCAGCCCTGAGCCCTGGCAGGTGGATTTCCAGGTGTGTGACTCCCAGGGAAGGAGCAGGAGTGGCTGAGTAGCACCGGGGGCAGAGCCTGGCTCCTGCTGGCCCTGGCAGGCAGAATCCTTGAAGCGCAGAATTGTTGTGGCTGGAAGAGACCTTTCAGGCCATCGAGGCCAACCTTTAACCCAGGTCACCACCAAACCATGTCCTCAGCACCACATCTTCACAGCTCTGAAAGCCCTCCAGGGATGGGGACTCCACCACCACCCTGGGCAGCCCTTCTTGGCTGCTCCCAGATCCACCTGGAGCATTTTCCTCTTTCCCCACATCTCCAAGCACAGCTCTGGGCTGCAGGAGGCCCAGGGTGACCAGAGGCATCCTGTCCCTCATAGAATCAGAGAATGGTCAGGGTTGGAAGGGAGCTCAAGGCTCAGCCAGCTCCAACCCCCCTGCCATGGGCAGGGACACCTCACACTGCAGCAGGTTGCTCACAGCCACCTCCAGCCTGGCTGCAAACACCTCCAGGCAGGAGGCTTCCACCACCCCCCTGGGCAACCAGTGCTGAAGGCAACACCTTTCCTCCCTGCTTGGCCTCTGTCTGCATGTTTGTGATGTGCTGCAGCACAGAGCACAGGGACTGAGCTCTTCCCCCAGGGAACAAGGGGCAGGACAAGAGGAAACAGCTTCCTGTTGCATCAGGGGAGGTTTAGGCTGGACATCTGGTGTGAGGGCTCCCTGCCCATGGCAGAGGGCTGGAGCTGCTCTGCTGTGAGGACAGACTGAGGGAGTTGGGGCTGTGCAGGCTGGAGAGGAGAAGGCTCCAAGGAGACCTCATTGTGGCCTTCCAGTGTCTGCAAGGGGCTCCAGGAAATCTGGGGAGGGACTTTGGAGGGTGTCAGGGTGTGATAGGACTGGGGGAGATGGAGCAAAACTAGAAGTGGGGAGATTGAGATTGGCTGTGAGGAAGAAGTTGTTGCCCATGAGGGTGGTGAGAGCCTGGCACAGGCTGCCCAGGGAGGTGGTGGAAGCCTCCTGCCTGGAGGTGTTTGCAGCCAGGCTGGAGGTGGCTGTGAGCAACCTGCTGCGGTGTGAGGTGTCCCTGCCCATGGCAGGGGGGTTGGAGCTGGCTGAGCCTTGAGCTCCCTTCCCACCCTGACCATTCTCTGATTCTGTGAGGGACAGGATGCCTCTGGGCCTGCTAGAGCCCAGAGCTGTGCTTGGAGATGTGGGGAGAGAGGGCTCCCTGCCCGTGCCCTGCAAACCCTCCTTAGGGCTGCAGCACATCTGTGGCCCTGCAAGGCAAGAGAAGTTCAGCCCCAGAGCAGCTCCCCCCCAGCTGCTCTGGGCTGGGCTCACAGCACTGGGCCTGTGCCACATCTGCTGAGCAGTGCCAGGGCAGCAGGAGACAGAGGGAGGTGTTGCAAGCTGCTGTGTGGCAGGGTGGGGATGGCTTTCTCCCACCCTTGGCACCGGTGGGGAGCTCTGAAATCAGCATCTGCAGGGCTGGGAGGACCAGCAGCAGCACTTCTGTTCCCATGGAAACCTGGAGCAGAGATGTCTGGGGCTCTGGTTCCTCTCCTGCTGAGGGCTAGAAGGAAGGGCTGGGATGGGGGGTGAGAGAAGAGGGTGAAGGGGGCAGAAGGGTGAGGGAAGAAGACCTCTGCCCTGTGGCTGCAGCAGTGAGGGTGGGGAGGGGGGACAGGGACAGCACTGCTTGGCCAAAGGGGAGCAGGGGTTAGGTTTTGGTGACCTTGCCTGCAGTGGGAAGGTTCCCAGAGCATCCTCCTGCCCCCAGGGTGCTCAGCAGGAAGGCAGGGATGGGAATGGCTCCCTTCTGGAGGGCAGGGATGGTTCTCAGCGTGCAGCCTGCTCCATTAATTAACTGCAGCCTGGTTTTGCTGTCCCTCCTGCTGTGAGGGCTCCCAGAGGCTCTCCCAGCTCCAGCTGCCAGGGCCTTGGCACTTCTGGGGGGGGAGTTGGTGAATGGGAGCCCCCAGCTTGTGCAGCATGCTGGGAAGGGAAGGTCAGAGCTTGCAATGGGCAGCTGCAGCCCCCAGCTCCAGTCCTGGCCTGCTTCCTGTGGCTGGGAGAAGAGTTGGGCAGGAGAATGAGAAGGTTTTGACCTGGAAGGCTCTGGCAGGGGCTTCTCTCTTTAATATATCACAGCTCTGCCTTGGGAAGCAGCTCCTGGAGCTGCCTGCCTCCTGGTTTGGGGTACTGGGGTGTTTTTTTGCTGGTGGTCTCATAAAGCATCCAAAATGTGGTGCTGGAGGAGGCCACACTCTGGGCTTCCAGCCACAGAATGCAGCCTTCCATCCATCTTTGTGATCCCAACACTCTGTCCCACCCCTGCCCCACCTCTGCCCCACCCCTGTCCCACCATCACTGGAGGTGTTTAGGAAGAGACTTGATGGGGTGCTTGGGGCCATGGTTTAGTTGATCAGGTGGTGTTGGATGAGAGGTTGGACTTGAAGATCTGAAAGGTCTTTTCCAACCTGCTTAATCCTCTCCCTCTCCCTCTCCCTCTCCCTCTCCCTCTCCCTCTCCCTCTCCCTCTCCCTCTCCCTCTCCCTCTCCCTCTCCCTCTCCCTCTCCCTCTCCCTCTCCCTCTCCCTCTCCCTCTCCCTCTCCCTCTCCCTCTCCCTCTCCCTCTCCCTCTTCCCTCTCCCCTCTTCCCTCTCCCTCCTCTGTCCCTCGCTGGTGTTGTGCAGAGAAGACAGAGAGTCTGTTGGGTTTAGGGGGACCTGCCCTTGGCCCTGGGGGCTGGGGGAGAGCCAGCCCCAGAGGGGGGCAACATCCATGTGGGGTGCAGCACTGGAGATGCTGGAGGGGAGCTTGATGGCTCCTGGAAGTGGAGGAAGAGCTCAGAGGGAAAAAAAGAGAAGGGAAAGATAAAAATTCCCTCCTGCCCATCCCCTGCTCCTCTCTCCCTCTGTTACTAAGCAACTGCTCCTTGATCTTTCTGTCTCTCTTCTTTCTCTTTGGTTCCCAGGCAAAGTCATGAAAATGGCTGGAGGCAGGGAACTCCTATTTCACCTCCTGCCTGTCTGCAAGGAGCCCCTGGGGCCACCTGGCAGGGCTGAGGGAGGGCTCTGCCCGGGCCTGGATCCCCCAGGTGGGGCTGAGCAGGCTGGGCCTTGCTGTGGCCACTGGTGGCATCTCACCCTGGGATGTGGCAGGGAGCAGGGGGGACCAGAAGGGACTGGACTAACAAAATGCATCAGTCTGTATGTGGTTTGCATTTAACATTGCCTGGTGGGACAGAGCAGGTCCAAGCCAGCAGCTCCAGCCCTGACATTTGCTCTGCTCCCAGCCCTTTGCAGCCTCTGCCACGAGGATCCTGGGGGCAGGAGCCCGAAGGCCATCCCTGCTCCACCACAGCTGTGTGTCCTTCTGCCACGATGGTGACATCCCAGCAGGGCCAGATGGGCTGCAGGGAAGGGCCTTGGGGCCACTGGATGCCAGCATCAGCCTGAGGTCTTCCTCGGGGAGCAGGAGCCCTGGAGACCTGGGTGAGAGGGGAGAGGGGCAGGCAGGGGCAGCCTCCCCACTCTGTCCTGAGGCTTTGGTGCTGTGCCACAGAAGCACAGAATTGTCAGGGTTGGAAGGGAGCTCAAGGCTCAGCCAGCTCCAACCCCCTGCCATGGGCAGGGACACCTCACACCACAGCAGGTTGCTCACAGCCACCTCCAGCCTGGCTGCAAACACCTCCAGGCAGGAGGCTTCCACCACCTCCCTGGGCAACCTGTGCCAGGCTCTCACCACCCTCCTGGGGAACAACTTCCCTCTGACATCTAATCTGAACCTATCCACTTCCAGTTTTGCTCCATCCCCCCCCATCCTATCCCTCCCTGACACCCTCAAAAGTCCCTCCCCAGCTTCCCTGCAGCCCCCTGCAGATGCTGGAAGGCCACAATGAGGTCTCCTGGGAGCCTTCTCCTCTCCAGCCTGCACAACCCCAACTCCCTCACTCTGACCTCACAGCAGAGCAGCTCCAGCCCTCTGCTCATCCTGGTGGCAGCAAGGGTGAGAGCTGGCCCTGGGCAGGAGCCCTGGGTGAGAGGGAAGAGGGGGAGGCAGGGGCAGCCCTCCCCACTCTGTCCTGGGGCTTTGGTGCTGCGGGCATCACGTCCTGTGCCCACCACGTGGGAATTGGGAAGCACTGATCACAGCCCCTGGGGGGCAGAGGGGAACTGCCGGTGGGAGGGATCAATTAGCCAGCCCTGCCCTCTCTGCAGAGTCTGCCCAGCATCCTTCCTTCACCTTTGAAACGGAGACCTCCTCCGACTGGGAGCCTCGGGACTGCGACCCGGGGGCTGCCCGCAGCTCCCCCAGCAGCTTCTGCAAGGCAGTGGTGAAGGGGCTGAGGAGCAACGAGCCCGTGCAGTGGGAGGTCACCTTTGACATCCACCCTCTCTTCCAAGAGAGGGAGAGCCAGGTGGATGAGGACACAGACCTGTGGAGTGAGACCTTCCACCACCTGGCAGCCAAGTCAGTGATCAGGGACTTCGAGCAGCTGGCGGAGAAGGAGTGTGAGATCGAGCACGGTAAGGTGCAGCTCCTGGCCACCCCTCAGCCTGCCTGCAGCAGGCTTTCCAGCAGCTCCAGCAGCCTCTCCAGCTGGGCAGGCACCAGGGAAATCACAGGCAATAGCTCATGCAGCTCCCACATGAGATCCCCCTCCAGCTGCCTTCCACCTCCCTCCTGCTTCTGCAGCCTCGCTGCTCGTAGAATCAGATCAGAGAGTTGCTTGGCTTGGAACGAGGCCTCCAAGCTCACCCAGCCCAACCATCAGCCCAGCCCCACCATCAGTCCAGCCCCACCATGGCCCCTAAAGCATGGCCACAGGTTCTCCTGAACACCTCCAGGGGTAGGGACTCCACCACCTCCCTGGGCAGCCTGTGCCCGGCCCTGACCACTCCAGCAGGAAGGGAACTATTCCTCACCTCCAACCTAATCCTCCCCTGACCCAACTCCAGGCCATTTCCCCTTGTTCTACCTGATACTAGGGAGAAGAGACCAACCCCCACCCAGCTCCAACCTCCCTTCAGGGAGCTGTAGAGAGCAATGAGGTCTCCCCTCAGCCTCCTCCTTCTGAAGACTAAACCACCCCAGTTCCCACCAGCTCCCTGGGCAGCACATCCCCCTCGCCAGTTCCTCTTGCTGGGAAGAACTTTCTCCTCACCTCCAGCCTAAATCTCCCCTGGCACAGCTTGAGACTGTGTCCTCTTGTTCTGGTGCTGACTGCCTGGGAGAAGAGACCAACCCCCAGCTGGCTCCAACCTCCCTTCAGGGAGCTGGAGAGAGCAAGAAGGTCTCCCCTGAGCCTCCTCTTCTGCAGGCTAAGCAACCCCAGCTCCCTCAGCTGCTCCTCCCCAACCCTATTCTCCAGCCCCTTCCCCAGCTTGGTTGCTGAAGGTTCTTGAGCTCCTGCTCCTCTGTGCTCCCCTGCTTCACACTCTGGGTGGCAGGGATTGATTTTTCAGGAGTTAGTCACTTGGAGCAGGGAGGTGGCATCGAGCTCAGGGGGTTTACCAGCCACACATCACTCTGCTGGGCTGCACATCTCCCTGGGTCTGGTCCAGCTTCTTCTCCATCGAAATGCAGCTGTGCAGGCAAAGTAGTAGGCAGAGCTTAGAGGAATCCAGGCCCTGCTGGGCATGGAGCCCAAGGGTGGAGGTGGGTCTGGAAGCCCAAGGGTAGAGGTGGGTCTTGGAAGCCAGGGAGGGAGGTGAGTCTTAGAGCTCAAGGATGGAGGTGGGTCTGGAAGCCCAAGAGTGGAGGTGGGTCTGGAAGCCCAAGAGTTTGGGTGGGTCTGGAAGCCCAAGGGTTGGGGTGGGTCTTGGAGCTCGAGGATGGAGTTGGGTCTGACCAAGGATGGAGATGAGTCTTGGAGCCCAATGGTGGAGGTGAGCCTTGGAGCTCAAGGGTGGAGGTGAGTCTTGGAGCTAAAGATGGAGGTGGGTCTTGGAATCCAAGGGTGGAGGTGGGTCTTGAAGCTCAAGGGTGGAGGTGACTCTTGGAGCCCAAGGGTGGAGGTGAGTCTGGAAGCCCAAGGGTGGAGATGAGTCTGGAAGCCCAAGGGTGGAGGTGAGTCTTGGAGCCCAAGAGTGGAGATGAGTCTTGGAGCTCAAGGATGAAGATGAGTCTTGGAGCTCAAGGATGAAGGTGACTCTTGGAGCTCAAGGGTGGAGGTGACTCTTGGAGCCCAAGGGTGGAGGTGACTCTTGGAGCTCAAGGGTGGAGATGAGTCTTGGAGCCCAAGGATGAAGATGAGTCTTGGAGCTCAAGGATGAAGGTGACTCTTGGAGCCCAAGGGTGGAGGTGAGTCTTGGAATGCAAGGGTGGAGGTGACTCCTGGAGCTGAAGGATGGAGATGGGTGTGGAAAGCCAAGGATGGGAGCTGGGTGCAAGGGGTGGATGGAGCCCCCAGGGCAGGGGGTCTCTGACCCCTCTGTCTGTCGTGCGGCAGGGTCCGGGCGGCGCTACCAGGTCAACGCCGTCCACACCAGCAGGGCCTGCAACGTCATCAGCAAGTACACAGCGTTCCTGCCTGTGGACCTCAGCACCAACAGCTACCTGCCCACCATCGTGGAGTACCCCCACATGGGTGAGGGGGGGCTGGGGGAGGGGTGAGATGGTGCCCCAGGAGGGAGGGGGTCCCCTGAGGAGCCTTGCTGAGAGCAAACCCAAGCGAGGCCATGGCTGACCCGACCGTCGTGCCCGCTGCTCTTGGTGGCAAGCACTCCTTCCCCGTGGCCACCCTTGGGTCCCACCACAGCCTGGATGCCCACTGATGCCCAGGCTCAGCAGGGGTTGGTGCCATCATGTGTGTGCCAGTCCCTCTCTGAGGCTGACAGACTCCCTTCTCCTGCAGCAGCCAAGCAGGGCAGCCAGAGGAGCTCAGGAAGCAGGAGGCACCGTGGCTCTTCTCCTGGCCACCCCCAGCCAGCCTGTGGGCAGCATGGAGATGATGGATTCCATGGCATGGGTAAGACTTGGTCTCCTCCCTGGTGCTCCACAGGGGTTTAGCCCATGGAGGGACATCTTCCCTGGGCTCTTCTGCTTTCCTCTTGGAGTGTGGTGCTCACCAGGCACATGTCTGGCTGGGCTCCATGCTCTTGGGTGGAGAAGGAGCTGCAGTTTCCCCTGAAGCTCCCAAATCTCAGGCAGTGGCTGCAGACAGCTCAGGGAAGTTAATTGGCAGCCCTAAGGCAGCCAACAGGAGGAGGGCTGGAGCCAGGATAATTAGAGGCAAGGGGATGGGAGGCAGTTGCTTGCCACCAAATCCCCTGCTAATGAAGACAAGCTCGGGTTGGACCTTGTCTGGCCTTGTCACAGCTGCTCCTGAGTTCAGATTGCCCCTGATCAGGCTTCTAAATCACAGAGTCTCAGAACTGCTGGGGTTGGAAAGGGCTTCTAAGATCATGCAGTCCAACCATCAACCCAACCCCACCATGGCCATCAATCCATGGCCCCAAGTGCCATGGCCACAGGTTTCTTGGACACCTCCAGGGATGGGGACTCCACCACCTCCCTGGGGAAAGCTGTTCCTGGGGTGATGGTGGTTTGGCTGGGTGGCACTGCTGATGTGGCTTGGGCAGCAGCACTCTGAGCTGGGACAGGAACTGGCTGCAGGGCTGAGCCCAGAGAGTGGTGGTGAATGGTGCCACAGCCAGCTGGCAGCCAGGCACCAGTGGTGTGCCCCAGGGAGCAGTGCTGGGCCCCAGCCTGTTCAATGTCTTCACTGATGATCTAGAGGAGGGCATTGAGTCCATCAGCAGTGAATGTGCAGCTGACAGCAAGCTGGGGGCAGGAGTTGAGCTGTCAGAGGGCAGCAGAGCTCTGCAGAGGGACCTTGCCAGGCTGGGCAGATGGGCAGAGGCCAAGGGCAGGAGACTGAACACATCCAAGTGCCAGGGGCTGCACTTTGGCCACAGCAACCCCAGGCAATGCTACAGGCTGGGGACAGAGTGGCTGAGAGCAGCCAGGCAGAAAGGGACCTGGGGGTGCTGGTGGACAGCAGCTGAACAGGAGCCAGCAGTGTGCCCAGGGGGCCAAGAAGGCCAAGGGCATCCTGGCCTGCAGCAGGAAGAGTGTGGCCAGCAGGAGCAGGGAAGTCCTTGTGCCCTGTGCTCAGCACTGCTTAGGCCACAGCTGGAGTCCTGTGTCCAGTTCTGGGCTCCTCAGGTTAGGAAAGAGGTTGAGCTGCTGGAAGGTGTCCAGAGAAGGGCAACAAAGCTGGGGAGGGGTCTGGAGCACAGCCCTGGGAGGAGAGGCTGAGGGAGCTGGGGTTGCTTAGCCTGGAGCAGAGGAGGCTCAGGGGAGACCTTCTTGCTCCCTCCAACTCCCTGAAGGGAGGTTGGAGCCAACTGGGGGTTGGTCTCTTCTCCCAGGCACCCAGCAGCAGAACAAGAGGCCACAGTCTCAAGCTGTGCCAGGGGAGGTTCAGGCTGGAGGGGAGGAGAAAGTTCTTCCCAGCAAGAGAGATTGGCCATGGGAATGTGCTGCCCAGGGAGGTGGTGGAGTCCCCATCCCTGGAGGTGTTCAGGAGGGGCTTGGATGTCGCCCTTGGAGCCATGGTTTAGCTGCCAGGAGGTGCTGGGTGCCAGCTTGGACTTGCTGAGCTCTGAGGTCTCTTCCAACCTTCTTGATTCTCTGGTTCTGTGTGGTTGCTCCCTTGCAGATGTGGAGGAGAGCAGCCCCTGCAGCACCTCTCCCTCCTCAGCCTGGGAGCGCTGCCGGCTCCCCGAAGGTAAGGAAGGAGCAGATGGCAGCTGCCAGGGTGAAGCTGCACCAGGTCTGTGATTTGGGGGTCTTCACTGGGGAGGTTTTGGGGAGGTTTATAAACCCTCATGGTCTAAAATTAGACCTGGGTCTTTGTGGGGTGCAAAGGACACAGCCTGGACAGAGTCTTGGGGCTTTGGGGTCTGGATTCACTCAGCTTTGTGTTCCAATCTCATTGCCCACACAGGAGAAGTGAGGCAAAGGTAGAAGGAGCATTTTAGAGTCACAGAATTGGGTTGGGCTGGGAAAGACCTTTTAAGCTCATCCAGCCCAACCATTCTCTAACTCTACCAAGGCTGGTGCTGAACCATGGCCCTCAGCACCACAGCTCTGTGGCTCTGAAGCTCCTCCGGGGATGGGGACTCAACCACCTCCCTGGGCAGCCTGGGCCAGGCTTTGAGAAGCCTTTCAGGGAAGAAGTTTCTTCTCATGTCCAACCTAAACCTGCCTTGGGGCAGCTTGAGGCCATTTCCTTTTGTCCTATCACTTGTTCCCTGGGAGAAGAGACCAACCCCCACCTGGCTCCAGCCTCCTTCCAGGGAGATGTAGAGAGCCAGAAGCTCTCCCCTCAGCCTCAGCTAGGCTGAACCACCCCAGCTCCCTCAGCTGCTCCTCCCCAGCCCTCTTCTCCAGACCCTTCAGCAGTGTTTTTGCCCTTTTCTGGACCTGCTCCAGCCCCTCAGTGTCCTTCTTGAAGCAAAGGGCTCAAAACTGAACCCAGTACAGCTATGGCCTCACCAGTGCCCAGTACAGAGGCACAATCCCTGCCCTGCTCCTGCTGGCCACCCCGTTGCTGACCCAGGCCAGGCTGCTGGTGGCCTTCTTGGCCACCTGGGCACTGCTGCCTCATTTTCAGCTGCTGTCCACCAACCCCACCAAGCCTCTCACTGCTGGGCAGCCTCCAGCCACTCTGCCCCAAGCCTGGAGCTCGTTGGGATCATTTTGCCAGTGACCCAGCAGCAGCAGCAGCAGCAGCCACCCCACGTCCCCCCTCCTGCAGCGCCTCGCTCGACCCCCAGCTTTGTGTTTCTCCCCAGGGCCTTTACAGAGCCTGGCTGCTGCTTCTGCACAAGCTCCAAAGTCCATTGAGAGCCTCTTTGCTCCGAGGTAAGGACCAGATCAACCTTCCTCTGCCCTTAGCAGATGTCTTGCACCACTGTGGGTCTGATGGTGACGCGAGCGAGGCTGGGAGGAAGGACAACCCAGGGCTGGCAGCTTGAGCTGAGACAGAGTACAGAAGGAACCAGGTTGGAAAAGACCTTTGAGATCATCAAGTCCAACCTACCACCCAAAAGACCAAGCATGATGCCAGTGTCCTGGGGACCAGGGATGTTTTGGGGGGGTGGGGAGGGGGTGGGTGGGCATCAGGAGGGCCATGGAGGGGACAGCCACCTTCTTGTCCTCCTGCAGGCTGAGCCTCGACAAAACCAGGCTGCTGATTCGAGCTGCCAAAGGCTTCATGAGCAAATCTCCAAGCAGAGGGAGTGAAGCCAGCTCTGAGGCTGACAATGAGAGCGCTGACTACCTGCCCCTGGTGAGGAGCTCCTTCCTGGGTCCTGTTGGGGCTGCCTGGTCGCAGCTGGGAAGCAGAGGGCAGGGCAAGCCCCCGCCCCGGCTCCTGCCTTCTGCCTTCCCCGATGGCCGTGCCCCACGCTCTGCTCAGGGATGGAGGGCTGAGCTCCATCCCTGCCTTTCCCTGAGCCTCCCACGAGCAGCTGCTATCTTGGAGCTTCTCTCTGTGCCTTGCAGGCCTCTCTGCAGCTGGCCTGCGGTGCCTTCCTCCTCGACTCAGCCTTCTGCGCCGCCGTCAGCATCCCCATGGAGAAGCTCAAGTGGACCTCTCCTTTCGCCTGCCACCGCCTGGCCCTCAGCCCTTCCAGCTCCTACAGCGCCAAGAAGACCTCTCCCTGCGGGGAGCACCCCAGCCCCAGCTCCAGCCAGCAGCTCCTGGTTCCTGATGGGCACAGGAAGAGCCCCACCGCCCCCAGAGACGCCGGCACCGGCGCCGGGCCGGAGGCTGCCGGCCGCCTGCGCCACTCCTCGGGCAGCGCCGTGGAGAGCATCTCCAGAGCCCTGAAGGCTGAGAAGGAACTGTCCCCCCCGGCCATCACCATCCGCCGCTTCTCCTCCCCGGAGTGGCCAGCCGGCGGCAGCCAGGCCTCGGCGATGGACAGCTCCAAGGTGCAGCAGCTGCTCTCCGCCGTGGAGCTGCAGCGGCAGACGGAGCCGGAGGGGATGCTGTGGGCCACGGCCGTGGCCTTGGCTTGGCTGGAGCACAGCTCAGCTTCCTACTTCATCGAGTGGGAGCTGGTGGCCGCCAAAGCCAGCCTGTGGCTGAGCCAGCAGGGCTTCCCCGAGGGATCCAGCCTGGCCACGGTGAAGGCTGCAGCCCAGCAGCTCTTTGTCCTGCTCCGGCACTGGGATGAGAACCTGGAGTTCAACCTGCTGTGCTACAACCCCGGCAGCGTGTGAAGAGGAGGAGGAGGAAGGGGGAGAGGCTTGGGGAGGGGGGGCTCACTGAGGGACGTGTCCTCCAGGAAACACCTCCAAGGAGCTGCAGCTGCAGGGACGCTGTGTGGCCGTCAGAGCAAGCCCTGCACGCTGGGGCAGCCGGGCAGCATCCTGCTCTCAGCGCCGGGCTCCTGCCCCGGCACTGCTGCTCGCAGCAGGATGCTGTGTAACTGGAGCAGCGCCTCCAGCCACAGCACTGCCTTCTGCTCCTGGTTTCTCCTGCTTCCCACCCAGCCCTGGTCCCAAAGCAGGTCTCCCTGGTACCTGCTTGGCTCACCCCATCCTCACTTGGCTGCCTCATCCCAGCCCCACGCTGCTGCCAAGGCTCTGCTGGGGGTTCCCTGGCCCTGAGCTGATGCTCTCCTGAGGCTCCTGCCTGGCTTCTGCCACCTCAGATGTCTTTTGTAGAAGGTGAACATCTGCCAACATCCTCATCTCATGGACCAAAGGAAATCCAGGGTGGGACTGACCATCTGAAGAGCAACCCCATGCCCAGGGGTGGGGATTTAACCACCTCCCTGGGCGGCCTGGGCCAAGCTTTGAGAACCCTTTCAGTGAAGAAGTTTCTTCTCATGTCCAACCTGAACCTCTCCTGGAGCAACTTGAGGCCAGTTCCTCTTGTCCTAGCACTGGTTGCCTGGGAGAAGAAACCACCCCCCACCTGCCTCCAAGCTCCTTTCAGGGAGCTGTAGAGACCCAGAAGGTCTCCCCTCAGCCTCCTCTTCTCCAGGCTGAGCAACCCCAGCTCCCTCAGCTGCTCCTCACAGGATTCATGTCCAAGCTCCCCCAGCAGCCTTGTTGCCCTTCTCTGAACCAGAGAGGTTCTTCTCCAGCACCTCAATGTCCTCCTTGGAGCCAGGGGCCCCCAAACTGAACCCATTAGGCTCACAGAAAGGCTGTGAGCCTCCTTAATCCTGCCACCCAGGACCTCAGCAGGCGTGGGGGCACTCACCATTGCCACCCCACACCCTGCACATGGGAGCTGGGTGCCCTCGCCCCCAAACTCACTCTGTGCCAACCAGGCTGGGGGAGGGGGGGGTGGGGGGGGTGTTGAGCTTCCTGCCTGTCCCCAGCTGGGTTAAGCCCTGCCTGGGTGGCCCCCAGGATCCATCCAGCAGCAGCTCCACGGATCAAGTGCCTAGGGAGGGAGCCTCACGCCACCACCTCTGGCGTGGCTGCAGTGCCCGTGGAGCCCAGCCCAGCCCAGCCCTGCTGCCTTCCATTCCCTCCTTTGGCATGTAGCAGCCTTGCTGTGCTCCAGCAGGTTTCTGTCCTGTGTCTGTGTGTCTGGGGGTGGGTAAGGAGGGGCCACGAGCGTCCCTTTGGGTCTCCTGCTCTCGATGTCACCTCTCCAGGATCCCCAGCGTGGCACTGCTGGGTGGCACTGGGGGGGTTGCCAGCTGGGTGCCCTGGTGCAGTCGTGTTCTCTGTTGCAGAAGTGTTGCTGTCCCAGTAAACCACATCCTGCTTGACTGCTCCTGTGTGACTCCTTTGGCTTTAGGGGGTGTGGGGGGGGGGCATTGCTGGAGCTGTGCCTTTCCCCTTGTCCCTGGGGGACACCCCAGCCTGGCTGCAGCGTTCAGAGACTCACAGAAGGGTTTGGGTTGGAAGGGACCTGAAAGATCACCCAGTTCCAACCTCCCCCTCCCCGTGCCAGAGCAGGACCACCTAGGGCAGGTCACAGAGGAACACCTCCAGGCAGCTTTGGGAAGCCTAGCCCCTGCCTGCCCCCACGGGTGCGGGGGTTGGGGATTCCTTCCCAGTCCTCTTTCCCCCATCCCCATCTTTGCTGCACCCTTGGCAAAGCCACACGGAGGACCGAGGCTGCTCTCCCCTCACCACCTCGCCCCAGGCTGAGCTGAGAGCCCCACCACGTGCCCCGGGAACGCCCGACCCTGCCTGCCCCCTCTGCTGCAGCTACTCTGCATTCATTAGCCGGCCTTCACTTGGCTAATTGGGCCACTAATTAGAGCAGGGCTGGCTGCGGGGAGAGGCTGGGATCTGCTTGTCTTCTCCAGGGACGGAGCAGGTCGTGATGGAGGTGGGGATGAGCGTCCTCGACCACAGCCTTATCTCCACAGGCTGTCCTGTCCCCCCCCCACCCTCTTCAGCATCCAGTTTTGCCTCCAAGGGGGATTGCTCACCCCGGGGAAGTCGTCTACTTGAGGGAGGGTGCTCTGATGCTGTTGCCAGGGTGACTGCAAGGGCCTTATTAAGAGGAATTAGTTTGGGTGCAGTTGTCAGCCACAGCTTTAATTAATCAGCCCCTTTCTCTGCCTGAATAAATATTTACAGGAGGAGGAAGAGACTTCCCAGCCCCGGGTGGCATCACAGCAGGAGCAGTGCCATTCCGGGGCCAAGAACCGGCTGAGTGCAAACCTGAACCTCCGGGGCTGCCGGTGAGGGTCTCAAGGAGGTGGGGGGAGAAGGGCTGTGGTGGCTGGTGGGACCCCCACGGACACCCCCTTCCACGTCCCGGCCGGGAAAGTTTGCAGCCGACCCGTCTCTGCCGAGGGCTCGTTCCGGAGGAACCTTTCCTCGCTTCGAAGGGTTATGAAACCTGCAGGAGTGGGGGAGGACAGGAGCGCTTAAAAAAGAGCCGTGGTGTCGTGTCGTGGTGTTTTCCCCCCACCCCCACCCGCCACAACCCAGCCATCTCCTGCCGAAAAGGGCTGGCAAGGCGCCGGCAGCCGTTCGAGCACAGATTGTGCCTCTGCCCCCGTCCGCCCGCCAGCCCACTGAACTTCGCGGAGAAATCAGCTTCTCAACAGCTTTTTTGTGTCTTTTCTCTCCCCCCTCCTCCCTCCCCCCCCCCTCTTCCCGGTGCTGTCGAGGAGAGAGAGAAGGGCTAGAGGCCGCGCTGCAATCGCAACCCCGCTGAAGAGCAGCCGCGAACCGCTCCGGAGCCTTCCTTTTTTCCGCTCCCGAAAGCTGCTGCGGAGCCAAATCGTGATGCTGGGGGAGGGGAGCAGAGCAGCCGCCCCAGCTGACCCTCAGCCCCAAAACCTGTCCCAGAGAGCAGCTTGGGGACCTTATATTGAATACAAAACTGCCTTTTTTTCTTTCTTCAGGGATGGTTTTATTCCCCTTGATTTTCCCCAGTCCCAAGGCTGGGCCAGGCTGAGGGAGGCTGCAGCCTGTTGGTGCCAGGGGTTTCATGCTCCACCAAACCCCCACCCCCTAAACCTGTCCCAGAGAGCAGCTTGGGGAGCTTATATTCAATTAAAACTGCCTTGTCTTTTCTCTTCAGGGATGGTTTTATTCCCCTTGATTTTCCCCACTCCCAAGGCTGGGCCAGGCTGAGGGAGACTGCAGCCTGTTGGTGCCGTGGGTTTCATGCCCCAGCTAACCCTCACCCCCCCAAAGCCATCCCAGAGAGCAGCTTGGGGAGCTTATATTTAATACAAAATTGCCTTTTTTTTTCCTCTTCAGGGATGGTTTTCCTCCTCCTTGAATTCCCCCCCCCCCCCCCCCCCCCAGTCCCAAGGCTGGGCCAGGCTGCTGGAGGCTGCAGCCTGGTGGTGCCGTGGGTTTCATGCTCCACCAAACCCTCACCCCCAAAACCTGTCCCAGAGAGCAGCTTGGGGACCTTATATTGTCTCATATCCTTTATGCCCCAACTAACCCTCACCCCCAAAACCCCATCCCAGGTCACAGCATGGTGGTCATCTTACATTAACTAAAACAAATGGGGGTGGGGGGTGGTTTGTAGCTTTGGGGATGGTTTTCTTCCTCCTTGATTTCCTCCTCCCCAGTCCCAAGGTGGTGAGAGCCTGGCACAGGTTGCCCAGGGAGGTGGTGGAAGCCTCCTGCCTGGAGGTGTTTGCAGCCAGGCTGGAGGTGGCTGTGAGCAACCTGCTGTGGTGTGAGGTGTCCCTGCCCATGGCAGGGGGGGTTGGGACTGGCTGAGCCTTGAGGTCCTTTCCAGCCCTGACAGTTCTGTGATTCTAAGGCTTGGCCATGCCGATGGAGGATGCAGCCTGGTGGTGCCGTGGGTTTCATGCCCCAGCTGACCCTCACCCCCAAAACCTGTCCCAGAGAGCAGCTTGGGGACCTCATATTGAATACAAAACTGCCTTTTTTTCTTTCTTCAGGGGTGGTTTTATTCCCCTTGATTTTCCCCAGTCCCAAGGCTGGGCCAGGCTGAGGGAGGCTGCAGCCTGTTGGTGCCAGGGGTTTCATGCTCCACCAAACCCTCACCCCCTAAACCTGTCCCAGAGAGCAGCTTGGGGAGCTCATATTCAATTAAAACTGCCTTGCCTTTTCTCTTCAGGGATGGTTTTATTCCCCTTGATTTTCCCCACTCCCAAGGCTGGGCCAGGCTGAGGGAGGCTGCAGCCTGGTGGTGCCGTGGGTTTCATGCCCCAGCTAACCCTCACCCCCCAAAGCCATCCCAGAGAGCAGCTTGGGGAGCTTCTATTTAATTAAAACCTGCATTTTTTCTTTCTTCAGGGATGGTTTTCTTCCTCCTTGAATTTCCCCCCCCCAGTCCCAAGGCTTGGCCATGCTGCTGGAGGCTGCAGCCTGGTGGTGCCATGGGTTTCATGCCCCAGCTAACCCTCACCCCCCCAAAGCCATCCCAGAGAGCAGCTTGGGGAGCTTATATTTAATACAAAATTGCCTTTTTTTTCCTCTTCAGGGATGGTTTCCTTCCTCCTTGAATTTCCCCCCCCCCCCCCCCCCCCAGTCCCAAGGCTGGGCCAGGCTGCTGGAGGCTGCAGCCTGGTGGTGCCGTGGGTTTCATGCTCCACCAAACCCTCACCCCCAAAACCTGTCCCAGAGAGCAGCTTGGGGACCTTATATTGTCTCATATCCTTTATGCCCCAACTAACCCTCACCCCCAAAACCCCATCCCAGGTCACAGCATGGTGGTCATCTTACATTAACTAAAACAAATGGGGGTGGGGGGTGGTTTGTAGCTTTGGGGATGGTTTTCTTCCTCCTTGATTTCCTCCCACCCAGCCCCAAGGTGGTGAGAGCCTGGCACAGGTTGCCCAGGGAGGTGGTGGAAGCCTCCTGCCTGGAGGTGTTTGCAGCCAGGCTGGAGGTGGCTGTCAGCAACCTGCTGCAGTGTGAGGTGTCCCTGCCCATGGCAGGGGGGGGTTGGGACTGGCTGAGCCTTGAGGTCCTTTCCAGCCCTGACAGTTCTGTGATTCTAAGGCTTGGCCATGCCGATGGAGGATGCAGCCTGGTGGTGCCGTGGGTTTCATGCCCCAGCTGACCCTCACCCCCAAAACCTGTCCCAGAGAGCAGCTTGGGGACCTCATATTGAATACAAAACTGCCTTTTTTTCTTCCTTCAGGGGTGGTTTTATTCCCCTTGATTTTCCCCACTCCCAAGGCTGGGCCAGGCTGAGGGAGGCTGCAGCCTGGTGGTGCCAAGGGTTTCATGCTCCACCAAACCCTCACCCCCTAAACCTGTCCCAGAGAGCAGCTTGGGGAGCTTATATTCAATTAAAACTGCCTTGCCTTTTCTCTTCAGGGATGGTTTTATTCCCCTTGATTTTCCCCAGTCCCAAGGCTGGGCCAGGCTGATGGAGGCTGCAGCCTGTTGGTGCCGTGGGTTTCATGCCCCAGCTAACCCTCACCCCCCAAAGCCATCCCAGAGAGCAGCTTGGGGAGCTTCTATTTAATTAAAACCTGCATTTTTTCTTTCTTCAGGGATGGTTTTCTTCCTCCTTGAATTTTCCCCCCCCAGTCCCAAGGCTTGGCCATGCTGCTGGAGGCTGCAGCCTGGTGGTGCCATGGGTTTCATGCCCCAGCTAACTATCACCCCCCAAAGCCATCCCAGAGAGCAGCTTGGGGAGCTTATATTTAATACAAAATTGCCTTTTTTTTTCCTCTTCAGGGATGGTTTTCTTCCTCCTTGAATTTCCGCCCCCCCCCCCCCAGTCCCAAGGCTTGGCCATGCTGCTGGAGGCTGCAGCCTGGTGGTGCCATGGGTTTCATGCCCCAGCTAACTATCACCCCCCAAAGCCATCCCAGAGAGCAGCTTGGGGAGCTTATATTTAATACAAAATTGCCTTTTTTTTTCCCTCTTCAGGGATGGTTTTCTTCCTCCTTGAATTTCCCCCCCCCAGTCCCAAGGCTGGGCCAGGCTGCTGGAGGCTGCAGCCTGGTGGTGCCGTGGGTTTCATGCTCCACCAAACCCTCACCCCCAAAACCTGTCCCAGAGAGCAGCTTGGGGACCTTATATTGTCTCATATCCTTTATGCCCCAACTAACCCTCACCCCCAAAACCCCATCCCAGGTCACAGCATGGTGGTCATCTTACATTAACTAAAACAAATGGGGGTGGGGGGTGGTTTGTAGCTTTGGGGATGGTTTTCTTCCTCCTTGATTTCCTCCCACCCAGTCCCAAGGTGGTGAGAGCCTGGCACAGGTTGCCCAGGGAGGTGGTGGAAGCCTCCTGCCTGGAGGTGTTTGCAGCCAGGCTGGAGGTGGCTGTCAGCAACCTGCTGCAGTGTGAGGTGTCCCTGCCCATGGCAGGGGGGGTTGGGACTGGCTGAGCCTTGAGGTCCTTTCCAGCCCTGACAGTTCTGTGATTCTAAGGCTTGGCCATGCCGATGGAGGATGCAGCCTGGTGGTGCCGTGGGTTTCATGCCCCAGCTGACCCTCACCCCCAAAACCTGTCCCAGAGAGCAGCTTGGGGACCTCATATTGAATACAAAACTGCCTTTTTTTCTTTCTTCAGGGGTGGTTTTATTCCCCTTGATTTTCCCCAGTCCCAAGGCTGGGCCAGGCTGAGGGAGGCTGCAGCCTGTTGGTGCCAGGGGTTTCATGCTCCACCAAACCCTCACCCCCTAAACCTGCCCCAGAGAGCAGCTTGGGGAGCTTATATTTAATTAAAACTGCCTTTTCTTTTCTCTTCAGGGATGGTTTTGTTCCCCTTGATTTTCCCCAGTCCCAAGGCTTGGCCAGGCTGCTGGAGGCTGCAGCCTGTTGGTGCCGTGGGTTTCGTGGCCCAGCTAACCCTCACCCCCCAAAGCCATCCCAGAGAGCAGCTTGGGGACCTTATATTTAACCCAAACTGCCTTTTCTTTTCTCTTCAGGGATAGTTTTTTTTTCACCCTTTGATTTTTTTTTCCCTAATCCCCAAGGCTTGGCCATGCTGCTGGAAGCTGCAGCCTGGTGGTGCCGTGGGTTTCGTGGCCCAGCTAACCCTCACCCCCCAAAGCCATCCCAGAGAGCAGCTTGGGGAGCTTATATTTAACTAAAACTGCCTTTTCTTTTCTCTTCAGGGATGGTTTTTTTTCACCCTTTGATTTTTTTTTCCCCTAATCCCCAAGGCTTGGCCATGCTGCTGGAAGCTGCAGCCTGGTGGTGCCGTGGGTTTCATGCTCCACCAAACCCTCACCCCCAAAAACCTGTCCCAGAGAGCAGCCTGGGGGAGCTTATATCTAATTAAACCCTGCCTTTTTTTTTTTCTCCTCTTTCTTCAGGGATGCTTTTCTCCCTCCTTGAATTCCCCCCTCCTCCCTCCCCACTCCCAAGGCTTGGGCCATGCTGCTGGAGGCTGCAGCCTGGTGGTGCCGTGGGCTTGGTGGCTCCCATAAATAGAGCTCAGGGGCAGCTTTTTGGGTGTCGGGGAGGCATCTGAGCAAAGTCATGTGGCTGTTATGCAAGACTTGATGATAGGTTGTAAACAGCTATTAAAAGTGATTGACAAGCCCAGGATGGAGCTGCTTCCCCCCCCCCCCTTTCCTTCCAGGGAGGGGGGTGGGGGGGGAAATGATGACTAATAATGATTAAAATAATTAGCAAATGGAGACGTTCCATAAATTAGGGGTGGGGGGGGAAAGCTTTGTGAGGAATGGAGGAGGAGGAAGGTGTGGTGGAGACATCTTGTCTGAGTGCTTCCCCCACCTCACCCCAAAGAGGATTGCTTGGGGCACAGAAAGTTTGCAAAAGGGTTTTTGTTTGTCTTTCCTTTTCCCTTCCTTCCTTCCTTCCAAACCCCCAGGAACTGGGAAGGGTTTTTGTTTGTCTTTCCTTTTCCCTCCCTTCCTTTCCTCCAAACCTCCAGGAACTGGGAAGGGTTTTTGTTTGTCTTTCCTTTTCCCTCCCTTCCTCTCTTCCAAACCTTCAGGAACTGGGAAGGGTTTTTGTTTATCTTTCCTTTCCCCTTCCTTCCTTTCCTCTAAACCTCCAGGAACTGGGAAGGGTTTTTGTTTGTCTTTCCTTTTCCTTCCCTTCCTCTCTTCCAAACCTTCAGGAACTGGGAAAGGTTTTTGTTTGTCTTTCCTTTCCCCTTCCTTCCTTTCCTCTAAACCTCCAGGAACTGGGAAGGGTTTTTGTTTGTCTTTCCTTTCCCCTTCCTTCCTCTCTTCCAAACCCTCAGGAACTGGGAAGGGTTTTGGTTTGTCTTTCCTTTTCCTTCCTTTCCTTTCTTCCAAACCCCCAGGAACTGGGAAGGGTTTTGGTTTGTCTTTCCTTTTCCTTCCTTTCCTTTCTTCCAAACCCCCAGGAACTGGGGAGGGTGAACTGAAAACAAGCAAACAACGAACCACAGCTGCCAGCTGAGATCTGGCAGATTTGGGCTCACTGAGTGCTGCCAGATCCCAGCACCCCTAAAATCCAGGCAGTGAGCAGCCTGAGGAGAGCAGCCCCCGAGTTAATGAGGAGAAACAAGCAGATTATGGGGGGAAGACAGCTTCTATTTATCTATAAATACTGCAGCAATCAGCAGCAGAGGGCAAGGGGAATCCAATAGGAATTGCTGGCTGGTTAAGGAGCTTTCTGAGCAAGATGTTACCCAATTGGCTGCAGTTCCTGGGATCTGGCACCAGCTCCCAGAAACTGAGGGGGGGAGGGGAAGGGAAATACCCCAAGTGACCCTGAGGAGAAGGAGGATCCCAGAGGGTTCTTGCACCCAAACTCCCAAGCGGGACGAGCTCCGCACCTCGCGGTCCTGCCAAGTGCACCACAGGGATCCCAGCATCCCAGAATCCCAGCATCCCAGAATCCCAGCATCCCAGTGTGGTAGGGGTTGGAAGGGACCTCTGGAACTCATCCAGTCCAACCCTCCTCCCTCCCTGCCCCAGCAGGGCACCCACAGCAGCTCACCCAGAAGCACAATGCCCCAGAGGAGGTGGAAGCTCTCCACACACGGAGACTCCACAACCTCTCTGGGCAGCCTGCTCCAGGCCCCCAGCAGCCTCACACCAAACACGTTGCTCCTCATCTTCCCATGGAAGCTCCTGGGTTCCAGTTTGTGCCCTTTGGTCTGTCCTTGGGCACCACTGACAAGAGTCTGGCCCCAGCCTCTTGCACCCCAGCCTTTAGCCCTTGCTGAGCATTGCTCAGCTCCCCTCTGGGGCTGCTCTCCTCCAGGCTCTCAGCCCCAGGGGCTCTCAGCCTTTGCTCCTCACAGAGCTGCTCCAGGCCCCTCAGCAGCTTTGGAGCCTCTGCTGGACTCTCTCCAGCAGTTCCCTGTCTCTTTTGATCTGGGGAGCCCAGATCTGGACCCAGACCTCCAGCTGTGGCCTCAGCAGGGCAGAGCAGAGGGCAAAGGGAACCTCCCTTGCCCTGCTGGCCACACTCCTCTTCATGCACCCCAGGACACCATTGGCCTCCTTGGCCATGAGGACACATTGCTGGCTCATGAGCATCTTAGTTGCCCTCCAGCACTCTCAGCTCCTTCTCCACAGAGCTGCTTCCCAGCAGGTCTCCCCTCCCCTGTCCTGCTGCAGGAGGTTCTTCTTCCCCAAGGGCAGGACTCTGCCCTTGCTCTGGTTGGAGTTCAGGAGGTTCCTCTGCCCAGTTCTCCAGCCTGGCCAGGTCTGGCTGGATGGCAGCACTGCCTGTGGTGTGTCAGCCACTCCTCCCAGCCCTGGATCCCCAGCAAACAGGCTGAGGGGACACTCTCCCTTCAGCCAGGCTGTATTGAATGAGACCAGATCCAGCCCTGACCCCTGGGGAGCACCACAAGCTCCAGTCACAGGATCAGAGGATTTGAGGGGTTGGAAGGGGCCTTAAAGATCATCTCACAGGATCAGAGGATGTTAGGGGTTGGAAGGGACCTCTGAAGAGCAGCCAGAGCAGGAGCATAGACTCCAGCACAGCTCACACAGCAACACATCCAGATGGGGCTGGAAAGGCTCCAGAGAAGGAGACTCCACAACCTCTCTGGGCAGCCTGCTCCAGGGCTCTGGGACCCTCACAGGGAAGAAATTCATCCTCACAGTGAGGTCGAACCTCCTGGGCTGGAGTTTATATCCACTGCCCCTTGTCCTATCCCAGGGTGCAGCTGAGCAGAGCCTATCCCTGCCCCCTCCCTCTTCACCCCCAGCTCTCAGATACTGAGAAACATTTATTGGATCTCCTCTCAGTCTTCTTCCTCTCCACACTAACCACCCCCGGGGCTCTCAGCCTCTCCTCCCAGGGCAGCGCTGCAGCCCCTTCAGCATCCTGGTTGCTCTCCGCTGGACCCTCTCCAAACCAAACCCCGCACCGCTGCTCAGAACCCTCCGATCTCCGTCCTCCCGGCGGTTCTCAGTCCTCCGGCCCCGCGGAGGTGGAGCCGAGGCAGGGGAGCAGCCCCCCGGCCGTGTCCCCGGGGTGCCCGCGGCGCCGCACGGCAGCAGCAGACGTTGGCTGCTGTCAGTGGGTGCTGACACGGTGCAGAAATAGCTGCTGCCTGCCCCACGCTTTCACACTCCACCTTCGCTGCCTCCCGCTCCTCTCTGCAGAGAAACAGAAGGTTTGGGGGGAGGGAGGGAGGATTTAGGGGGCCCCACGCATGGCCCTTCGCTGGGCATCACCTTAACGGTGAGTTGTGGTGGCAATCAGCCGGGTCCAATGCTCAGCCTTGGGGCTGGGGGCTCTTGGAGCGCCCAGGTGGGGGCCAGGTGGGGTTGGGTTTTTCTCTCCCTCCTTGCTCTCACAGCCAGGGCAGCTGCACTGAGCCTTTGTGAGTGGCATTCAGCTGGTCCAATGCTCAAGCCTTTGAAGCACCCAGGTTGGGGCCATGTGGAGGGGTTTTTTTACCTCCCCCCTTGCCCCTACCCAGGGCAGCTGCACTGAGTCTTTGTGAGTGGCATTCAGCTGGTCCAATGCTCACCTTGGGGCTGGGAAGCTCTTGAAGCACCCAGGTGGAGGCTTTTCCCTCCCTCCTTGCTCACACCCAGGTTGGGGCCATGTGAGTTTGGGTTTTAACCTCCCCCCTTGCTCACAGCCAGGTTGGGGCCATGTGGGGTTGGCTTTTCCCTCCTTGCTCCCAGCCAGGGCAGCTGCACTGAGTCTTTGTGAGTGGCATTCAGCTGGTCCAATGCTCACCTTTGGGGCTGGGAAGCTCTTGAAGCACCCAGGCTGGGGCCATGTGGGGTTGGGTTTTTACCTCCCCCTTTGCCCCTACCCAGGGCAGCTGCTCTGAGTCTTTGTGAGTGGCATTCAGCTGGTTCTTTGGGGCTAGGAGCTCTTGAAGCACCCAGGTTGGGGCCATGTGGGGTTGACTTTTTCCTCCCCCCTTGCTCACAGCCAGGTTGGGGCCATGTGGGGTTGGCTTTTCCCTCCTTGCTCCCAGCCAGGGCAGCTGCACTGAGTCTTTGTGATTTATTGATCCTGGAGGCAACATAAAGCTGGAGGGTGAGGTTTGGGGTGGTGTTATAGGAGGGCTGGGTGCATGCCTGGGGTTCTGAGGAGCCTGGCCCTGCCAGCAGGTCCTAGCTGTGACTCTCCTCGTCCCAGGGCTCAGGTTTTGGAGTGGTTGCTGTCCCCAGCCTGTGTGAGGAAGGAGGAGGGAGATTTGTTCCCTTGTGAGCACCAAGGGTCAGCAGAAGTGCTCATTTCAGCTCTGGGGATGCTTTGGAGCCTTGATTTGGGGAGCTGGGTTTAAATCAGCAGAACTTGTCCTGCTGTGCAGTGGCCAGTTCTGGTCTGGGTCTTCTCCTTATGGCTTTCTCCTCCTTTGTGGTTTTCTTGTGCCACCAGCAAAGCCACCTTTGCCCAGAGAAGCCTGCTTTGGGCTGGGAGCTCTGTCCCCCTCCTCACAGCCCCAGCAAGAGGACAGCCCCCAGGCTGCTGTCACACAGCTGGGGACCACAGAAACACTCTGGCATGGGAACTCCTTCATCACAGCCTGGACAGCTCCCCCATCCCCAGTCACAGACTGCACTGGGTTGGAAGAGACCCTCAAAGGTCATCTTGGCCAAGCCCCCCGCAGGCAGCAGGGACACCTCCAGCTGGAGCAGGCTGCCCAGGGCCACAGCAAGGCTGGTCTTGAATGTCTGCAGGGATGGAGCCTCAACCACCTCCCTGGGCAGCCTGTTCCAGGGTCTCCCCACCCTCACTGCTCTTCCTCTTGGTGTCCAACCTAACCCTGCCCTGCTCCAGTTTCAAAGCACTGCTCCTGATCCTATCCCCACAGCCCCTTCTGAGCAGTCCCTCCCCAGCCTGCCTGGAGCTCCCCTGCAGATATTGCAATGCAGCTCTGAGCTCTCCCTGGAGCCTTCTCCTCTCCAGGCTGAACAGCCCCAGCCCTCTCAGCCTGTCCTCACCAGAGAGGTTCTCCAGCCCCCTGACCATCTTTGTGGCCTCCTCTGAACCCTCTCCATCAGGTCCATGCCTCTCTAGTGTTGGGAACCCCGGGGCTGGACACAGCCCTGCCGGCGGGATGTCCCCAGAGCAGCCCTGCTGAGGGACAGGCAGCACAGCCCTGCAGGGGACAGGCTCAGGGTCCCACCCCGCAGCCCAGCTTCGGGGCCGTGGTCCCCGCTGGCTTTCCTTCACTTCCCGAGGCTGGCACTCGCTGCTGGGGCTTATGCAAGCTCCAGGAGCCTTGTGTAACAGTGCCGCGGGGGTGGGCGGCAGGGGGGGCCCCGCAGGCATCCGCACACCCGGCAGCATCCCTGCACCTGCCCGGCTGCTGCCTGCCGCCTGCAGCTTCCCCGGCTGCTCCCCCACCCCTGCCCCCTCCCCGGCTGCTCCCCCACCCCTGCCCCCTCCCCGGCTGCTCCCCCACCCCTGCCCCCTCCCCGACTGCTCCCCCACCCCTGTACCTTCCCCGGCTGCTCCCCCACCCCTGCCCCCTCCCCGGCTGCTCCCCCGCCCCTGTACCTTCCCCGGCTGCTCCCCCACCCCTGTACCTTCCCCGGCTGCTCCCCCGCCCCTGTACCTTCCCTGGCTGCTCCCCCACCCCTGCCCCCTCCCCGGCTGCTCCCCCGCCCCTGCCCCCTCCCCGGCTGCTCCCCCACCCCTGTACCTTCCCCGGCTGCTCCCCCACCCCTGTACCTTCCCCGGCTGCTCCCCCACCCCTGCCCCCTCCCTGGCTGCTCCCCCACCCCTGCCCCCTCCCCGGCTGCTCCCCCACCCCTGCCCCCTCCCTGGCTGCTCCCCCACCCCTGCCCCATCCCCGGCTGCTCCCCCACCCCTGCCCCCTCCCCGGCTGCTCCCCCACCCCTGCCCCCTCCCTGGCTGCTCCCCCACCCCTGTACCTTCCCTGGCTGCTCCCCCGCCCCTGCCCCCTCCCTGGCTGCTCCCCCGCCCCTGCCCCCTTCCCTGGCTGCTCCCCCACTCCTTTCCCTTCCCTGGCTGCTCCCCCACCCCTGCCCCCTCCCCGGCTGCTCCCCCATCCCTGTACCTTCCCCGGCTGCTCCCCCACCCCTGTACCTTCCCTGGCTGCTCCCCCACCCCTGTACCTTCCCCGGCTGCTCCCCCGCCCCTGCCCCCTCCCCGGCTGCTCCCCCGCCCCTGCCCCCTCCCCGGCTGCTCCCCCGCCCCTGCCCCCTTCCCTGGCTGCTCCCCCACTCCTTTCCCTTCCCTGGCTGCTCCCCCACTCCTTCACCTTCCCTGGCTGCTCCCCCACCCCTGCCCCCTCCCCGGCTGCTCCCCCGCCCCTGCCCCCTTCCCTGGCTGCTCCCCCACCCCTGCCCCCTCCCTGGCTGCTCCGCCACCCCTGCTCCTTCCCTGACTGCTCTCCCACTCCTTCACCTTCCCTGACTGCTCCCTCCCCCCTGCAGCTTCCCTGGCTGCCCCCTCCTGCCTGCACCTCCCCTGGGTGTTTTTCTTGCTGGCATTCTGGGCTGTCAGATGACTTTTCTTTTGGGGGGGGGGAGGGTTCTGGTGGCTATTTGCTCCTGCTTAGAGCAGGGAAAGGCTAAAGCAAGGCTCTGGATTGCCCACTTGGGCTGGGGATTAAAGCGGGGGGGAAGGCTGACAACCCCCAAATGGGCTGCTCAGGATTGGTGCTGAGCAGCATTTACTTGCAGGGGGGGATGAGATGGGGAGGGGGGAAGCAACTCCCCAACCCCCCTGAGAGAGGTGGGGGGAGGGGAAAGGAGGGAGGGGGTGGGGGGAGGGAGGGATCGGGGGGGGGGGGGTGTTCTGTTGGGTCTCAGCCTCCCCTCCCCCTCCCCCTCTCTGTGCCAAGCTGCCAAGTGCTGGTTCCTGGTTCCATCCCATAATTTTGGGGTGGGTTTTTTTGGCTGTGTTGGGTGGGTTTGGGGCCCCCTCCTCGGCCCTGCTTCAGCGGCCAACTTGGGGCTGCGCTCGTTGCTATGGCAACCGGGCGAGGATGCTGCCAGGATGCTGCCAGGAGGATGCTGGGGGCCTCATCCTGCTCTGGGTGCAGGGCAGCTCTCCCTGCTTCTCCCTCAAGCTGTGGGGCTGGGGCATGAACCTGGGCAAGGAGGCTGGGGATGAAGCTGGCCAGGAGGGGAAGCTCTGGGGGGGCAGTTAAACCCAGCTCAGCTTTGCCCCAGGTTAGGCCTAGGTCTCACAGGCAGCTCTGGCCCAGCACTTGGCATTGCCTCGCTCTGAGGAGGGAGGGAGGTTTTCTTCCCTTCCCTCCCCACCTCTTTTGTCCTGGGCAGGGGAAAATAACCCCAGGGCAGCTTCCCCAAGGCACCTCCTCCATCCTCAGCCCTGTTCCTTGCTGCTTCCCATCCTGCTCAGGGATGGTGGCTTGGGAAGAGCTGGGGGCTGGGTTGCACCCAGCTGGGAGCTGAGCTTTGTTCCACCACCTGCTGTAATCTCATAGGAATCAGAGGATCAATAAGGTTGGAAAAGACCTCAGAGCTCAGCAAGTCCAAGCTGGCACCCAGCACCTCCTGGCAGCTACACCACAGCTCCAAGTGCCACATCCAAGCCCCTCTTGAACACCTCCAGGGATGGGGACTCCACCACCTCCCTGGGCAGCACATTCCAATGGCCAATTCCTCTTGCTGGGAAGAGCTTTCTCCTCCCCTCCAGCCTGTCACAGCATCACCAAGGGTGGAAAGAGACCTCAAAGGTCATCAAGTGCAACCTGTCACCCACAGACCTCATCAAGGCCAACCTAGCACCCAGCACCTCCTGACTAATTCAGCAGAAACCACAGCCTCAAGCAATGTCATGTGGGGGGGAGCCCTGGCTGTGGAGCTTCACCCCCTCAGCACCTGCACCAGCCCCCCCAAAAGCTACTCCAAATCTACCTCTTCACCCCCTCAGCACCTGCACCAGCCCCCCCAAAAGCTACTCCAAATCTACCTCTTCACCCCCTCAGCACCTCCACCAGCCCCCCCAAAAGCTGCCCCAAATCTACCTCTTCACCCCCTCAGCACCTCCACCAGCCCCCTCCCCCCAAAAGCTGCCCCAAATCTACCTCTTCACCCCCTCAGCACTTCCCCCAGCCCCCTCCCCCCAAAAGCTGCCCCAAATCTACCTCTTCACCCCCTCAGCACCTCCCCCAGCCCCCTCCCCCCCAAAAGCTGCTCCAAATTTAACTCTTCACCTCCTCAGCTCCTCCACCAGCCCTCTCCTCCCAAATCTACCTCTTCACCCCCTCAGCACTTCCACCAGCCCTCCTCCTCCTAAATCTACCTCTTCACCCCCTCAGCACCTCCACCAGCCCCCTCCCCCCAAAAGCTGTCCCAAATCTGACTCTTCACCCCCTCAGCACCTCCCCCAGCCCCCCTGCCCCCCGAAAGCTGCCCCGAATCTCGCTTCCTCTGGCCCTAACCCAGGGGAAGGAGTCGGTGCCTCAGGTTTTCGGCTGCTGAGCTGCTAATTAATCAGCGCCGCTTGGAAAACCCTCAGCGCTTCCTCGCCTGCGGCAGCAGCTCCAGACTCCTCTGTGTCTGGCTGTCCCCCCCCCCCCCCCAAAGAATGATCCAAACACACATTTAAGATGCTTTAAGAGCTTCCCAGAGGCTTTGCACCGTGCTGGGGGGGAGGGTGGGTTTCATCCCCACTGGGGATTTGGGGAGCCCTGGGGGAGGACGAGGACAGGAGGGAGGATGCTGCAGGCTGAGTCCCCCCTCCCCAGCGCATGGCTCTGAGTCACGGAGCTGTTTGTTTGTGTTTGGGAGGGCTTGGAGCACAAACGGGAAACAGGGAGCTGCAGGGGAAGGGGTGGAGGGGTGGGGGGCTGGGGGGGTGGTGGAGGGGGGACACACACACACACACAAACACAGCCTGTGCCTGCCGGGCTGACTCAGAGCTGGCTCAGCCCCATCTCCACACCCGGCAGCCTGACTCACCAGTGGGTATTTTTGGGGGGTGGGGGGTGGGGGTGGGGTTTATATCACATGGAAGGTTATTTTTGGTGGGCTTGGTTGGGCTGCTTGCTTTTCTTTCAGTCCCCCAAGCTCCCCTCCCTTCTAGCCCCCCGGGGAGGAGAGGGTTAAGGAGGTGGGGGGAGGGGGGGAGAGGCTCTAAGCCGCTGATGAGACCCCAGGAGATGCTCCCAGGGCTCCCATCCCTGTTCCTCATGTTGGGGAGGGGAGGGGAGGGGAGGGGAGGGGAGGGGAGGGGAGGGGAGGGGAGGGGAGGGGAGGGGAGGGGAGGGAAGGGAAGGAAGGGAAGGGAAGGGAAGGGAAGGGAAGGGAAGGGAAGGGAAGGGAAGGGAAGGGAAGGGAAGGGAAGGGAAGGGAAGGGAAGGGAAGGGAAGGGAAGGGAAGGGAAGGGAAGGGAAGGGAAGGGAAGGGAAGGGAAGGGAAGGGAAGGGAAGGGAAGGGAAGGGAAGGGAAGGGAAGGGAAGGGAAGGGAAGGGAAGGGAAGGGAAGGGAAGGGAAGGGAAGGGAAGGGAAGGGAAGGGAAGGGAAGGGAATTAACCAGGTTGAAAAAGACCTCAGAGCTCATCCAGTCCAACCTCTCACCCAGCACCATCTGATCAACTCAACCATGGCTCCAAGTGCCTCAGCCAGGCTCTTCCTAAACACCTCCAGGGATGGGGACTCTACCACCTCTTGTAGTAGATGTGAGACCAAACGTGGAGCTCTGTGACCAGCTCTGGAGCCTCTGTGCCAGGAAGGATCTGGAGGTGCAGGAAGGTGTCCAGGGAAGGGCCACGAGGAGGAGCAGAGGGCTGGAGCTGCTCTGCTGTGAGCACAGCCTGAGGGAGTTGGGGTTGTGCAGAATGGAGAGGAGAAGGCTCCAAGGAGACCTCATTGTGGCCTTCCAGGATCTGCAGGGGGCTCCAAGAAAGCTGGGGAGGGACTTTTGAGGGTGTCAGGGAGGGATAGGACTGGGGGGGATGGAGCAAAACTGGAAGTGGGGAGATTGAGATTGGCTGTGAGGAAGAAGTTGTTGCCCATGAGGGTGGTGAGAGCCTGGCACAGGCTGCCCAGGGAGGTGGTGGAAGCCTCCTGCCTGGAGGTGTTTGCAGCCAGGCTGGAGGTGGCTGTGAGCAACCTGCTGGAAGAAAGAAATATTAGGGGGGAAAATGTATATTAGTATCATAGAATCATGGAATTGTCAGGGTTGGAAGGGAGCTGAAGGCTCAGCCAGCTCCAACCCCCCTGCCATGGGCAGGGACACCTCACACTGCAGCAGGTTGCTCAGAGCCACAAGTAGGGAATGCTCCTTCCCCAAGCAGGGAATGCCACATCTTGACAGAGTCATTTTGACCCCTCCAAACCATTCCTGGTCACTCCAAACACTGACCCAGGAGTCCTGTGACCAGGTCTGGGCTCCTCAGGTCAGGAAAGAGGTTGAGCTGCTGGAAGGTGTCCAGAGAAGGGCAAGAAAGCTGGGGAGGGGTCTGGAGCACAGCCCTGGGAGGAGAGGCTGAGGGAGCTGGGGTTGCTTAGCCTGCAGAAGAGGAGGCTCAGGGGAGACCTTCTTGCTCTCTCCAACTCCCTGCTGTAGGGGTGCAACAGCCTCCTTTTGGGTGCTCCCCCCTCCAATGTGGCCTCAGGGCTGCTCCTACCTGCATTTTCCTCCACCTTTGGGATCCACCCTGGGCAAAAAGCTTCCTGTAGCACAGCTCTGAGCTACTGATGAAGGCTTTTACTCCCAATTTGGGGTGCAGCAGCCTCCTTTTCCATTGGGAATGGTGAGCTGTGAACCATGAACCACCACCCAGGTGCAGCAGCCTCCTTTGGGGTGCTCCCCCCTCCAGTGTGGCCTCAGGGCTCTTCCTTCCTCCACCTGTGGGATCCACCCTGGGGAGAAAGCTTCCTGTAGCACAGCTCTGAGCCACTGATGAAGCTTTTTGCTCCCAATTTTGGGGGGCAGCAGCCTCCTTTTGGGTGCTCCCCCCTCCAATGTGGCCTCAGGGCTGCTCCTTCCTGCATTTTCCTCCACCTGTGGGATCCACCCTGGGCAAAAAGCTTCCTGTAGCACAGCTCTGAGCCACTGATGAAGCTTTTTACTCCCAATTTTGGGGGGCAGCAGCCTCCTTTGGGGTGCTCCCCCCTCCAAAAAGGGAGGCCTGGGGGGCTGTGTGTGTGATCCCCATTCAAAGTGGCCACTTTCAGATCTTCCCTACCCCCAAAACAAAGCAGCAATTGGGCTTTTTAGGGTCTGATTGTTGTTGTTCTCAGCGAGAAGAGGCCCAAAATCAACTCCTTTTCCTTCCCCCAAACCTACAGCGTTTGGATGGGAAGGGGGAGAAGGAAAGGGGACAGGGAGGAGCAGGCTGGAGCATCCTTTGCTCCCTGTGCCCTCTGTCCCTCCTTGCTGCCCTGCACCACACACAAATGGCTTTGCAGGCAGCTCTGCCCTAGTTTAACATGGCCTAGTTCTGCTGGAGGGGAAAAAAAACAGAGGAAGAAGAAAGGAAGGAATAGTTAGTTGGGGGCTGGTGTGGCATGGGCAGAGGGGTTTTATTTGGGGGGGGGGGGGGGGAGTCTCTTTCTGGGGGGGTTCACCTCCTCTCCCACCCACCCCACTCTCTGTTTGGCCTTGGCTGAAGCCCTCTGCCCTTGATTTTGGGGGGCTGGTTTGCCATGGATTGGTGCAGACTGCAGTGGTGATGTGGTAGGGAGCATCCTCTGGCATGGGGACACCCCCCCTGGGTGCTACAGGGCTGGTGCCAGCCAGGATTTAGAGCCTGCAAGGGCTTTAGAGAGGACTAAAATCCTCTGCCCTGGCTCTTGGAAGGGCTGGGGCTGGTTTGCCATGGGTTGGTGCAGACTGCTGTGGTGATGTGGTTGGGAGCATCCTCTGGGGTGGGACACCCCCCTTGTCCCCCCAGGGCTGGTGCCAGCCAGGATTTAGAGCCTGCAGGGGCTTCAGAGGGGTATAAAAGTCCTCTGCCCTGGCTCTTTGAAAGGTTGGGGCTGGTTTGCCATGGATTGGTGCAAACTGCTGTGGTGATGTGGTAGGGAGCATCCTCTGGCATGGGGACACCCCCCCTGGGTGCTACAGGGCTGGTGCCAGCCAGGATTTAGAGCCTGCAAGGGCTTTAGAGAGGACTAAAATCCTCTGCCCTGGCTCTTGGAAGGGCTGGGGCTGGTTTGCCATGGATTGGTGCAGACTGCTTGCTGTGGTGATGTGGTTGGGAGCATCCTCTGGGGTGGGACACCCCCCTTGCCCCCCCAGGGCAGGGCTGTGGGCTCAGAGGGTGCTACAGGGCTGGTGCCAGCCAGGATTTAGAGCCTGCAAAGGCTTTGGAGAGGACTAAAATCCTCTGCCCTGGCTCTTGGAAGGGCTGGGGCTGGTTTGCCATGGATTGGTGCAGACTGCTCTGCTGATATAGTTGGGAGCATCCTCTGGCATGGGGACACCCCCCTGGGTGCCACAGGGCTGGTGCCAGCCAGGATTTAGAGCCTGCAGGGGCTTCAGAGGGGTATAAAAGTCCTCTGCCCTGGCTCTTGGAAAGGTTGGGGCTGGTTTGCCATGGATTGGTGCAGACTGCTGTGGTGATGTGGTTGGGAGCATCCTCTGGCATGGGGACACCCCCCTGGGTGCCACAGGGCTGGTGCCAGCCAGGATTTAGAGCCTGCAAGGGCTTTAGAGAGGACTAAAATCCTCTGCCCTGGCTCTTGGAAGGGCTGGGGCTGGTTTGCCATGGGTTGGTGCAGACTGCTTGCTGTGGTGATGTGGTTGGGAGCATCCTCTGGGGTGGGACACATCCCCCCCAGGGATGACAGCAGGGCAGGGCTGTGGGCTCAGAAGGCCTGGGGTCATCTTTGCTAGGGGAGAAAGTGTTTGAGCCCCTCCTCCCCTTCCTCCCAGTGCCAAAATTCCCAGGGAAGTGTGGAGTGAGGCCTCTCTGGGAGGAGGATTTTTGCCACCTCAGTGCCCCCCCCCGGGACCTTTGCTCCTTGCTCATCCCTCCTGCCCCAAGCTTCTCCCGAAGGTGCTGAGCTCCCTGCCCTAACCAACCCTGCCAATGGCTCTTTTGGGGGGGGCTCTTTTCTTTGGGGGGGAGGGGGGCTCTTTGTGGCTGGTGGTTGGGTTTTCTTTTCCCTCCCCACCCCTGCCAGAAACAGCCCAGATGGGCCAGGCTTGGGTGGGCTTTCCCCCCCCCCCCCTTCCCCCCCTAGTTTCCATGGGGATTTGGCGTTGGAGCTGCTGGGGGCCCGGTTCACGGAGGGGAGGGGAGGAAGAAGGGAGGGAGGAGGAGTTTGTTTCATCCTCCCCAGCCTTGTAACCCGAGCTCGGTGATGGCAGCAGGCTCCCTGCCCAGCCCTGGCATCCTCCTGGCCAAGGTCACCGGGGAGACCGCAGGCAGCCGGCCGCCCGCCTTGGGCCATCTGTTAAATAATGCATGCAATAAACTCCTGCCCCGCGGCCAGCTTAAGCCTCAAATCCTCCTTCAGAACAGCAGCTCCCAGCCTGGGGAGGGGGTAGGGTAGGGTAGGGTAGTGTAGGGGGGGGGATCCCCAGCTTTGGCTTCTTGGGTCCACCTTTCCTCCCCTCCCCACCCCCCTTTCCCCTCCCCCAGCCGCTCCACGAACCTCTTTCTCTCCTCTCAGCCTCCCGTCCCGCGTCCTGCCGGCGAAGGCAGCTCGGCAGCCTCTGCTGCTCCATTATTGATGTGCTGTGCATGAAAGATGCAGGGAAAAGAAAGCTTTATAATTTAGCAGAATCTCCTCTCCTTTCAGCTTCCCTTCCCCCCCCCCCCTTCCCCTCCCCCCAGCTGGATGCAGCCTTTTTCCTCCCTCTCCATCCCCAGCGTCGAGCTGGATGCTATTTCTTTTGTGGATCCCATCCCTGCAGCACCCAGCCTGTGTTCCAGGGTGGGGGTTGTGTGCTCAGAGGGTGTGTTGAAGTGTGGAGAAAACAGAGGGAGTTTGGGGCTGGGGGACCCAGAGATTAGGGGGTTGGGAGGGGTGGGGGGATGGCTTTTTGGTAAATGGGATGAAGCAGGTGGCTGCAGCCAGCTCATGGTTATGGGGCTTGGGAGACACCCAGAGCTGCCCCCTCCATGGGATGCTCTGCTCCTCCTTGGGGTGCTCTGTTCCACCATGGCATGCTCTGCTACACCATTGAATGCTCTGCTACACCACTGAATGCTCTGCTCCTCTGTGGCATGCTCTGCTCCATCATGGCATGCTCTGCTGCTCCATGAGATGCTCTGCTCCTCCATGGGATGCTGTGCTACACCACTGAATGCTCTGCTCCTCCATGGCATGCTCTGCTCCTCCATGGGATGCTGTGCTACACAATGGAATGCTCTGCTCCTCCATGGGATGCTGTGCTACACAATGGAATGCTCTGCTCCTCCATGGGATGCTCTGTTCCTCCATGAGATGCTCTGCTCCTCCATGGCATGCTCAGCTACACTATGGAATGCTCTGTTCCTCCATGGCATGATCTGCTACACCATAGGATGCTCTGCTCCATCATGGCATGCTTTGCTACACCATAGGATGCTCTGCTACGCCATAGGATGCTCTTCTCCTCCATAGGATGCTCTGCTACACCACAGGATGCTTTGCTCCTCCATGGGATGCTCAGCTACACTATGGAATGCTCTGCTCCTCCATGGGATGCTCTGCTACACCATAGGATGCTCTGCTCCTCCATGGGATGCTCTGCCCCACCATAGGATGCTCTGCTACACCATAGGATGATCAGCTACACTATGGAATGCTCTGCTCCTCCATGGCATGCTCTGATCCTCCATGGAATACTCTGCTACCCCACAGGATGCTCTGCTCCTCCATGGGATGCTCTGCTCCACCACTGAATGCTCTGCTCCATCATGGCATGCTTTGCTACACCATAGGATGCTCTGCTACACCATAGGATGCTCTGCTCCTCTATGGCATGCTCAGCTACACAATGGAATGCTCTGCTCCTCCATGGCATGCTCTGTTCCTCCATGAGATGCTCTGCTCCTCCATGGCATGCTCAGCTACACAATGGAATGCTCTGCTCCTCCATGGCATGCTCTGTTCTTCCATGAGATGCTCTGCTCCTCCATGGCATGCTCAGCTACACTATGGAATGCTCTGCTCCTCCATAGGATGCTCTGCTCCTCCATGGGATGCTCTGCTACACCATAGGATGCTCTGCTCCTCCCTGGGATGCTCTGCTACACCATAGGATGCTCTGCTCCTCCCTGCAACACTCTGCTCCTCCATGGGATGCTCTGCTACACCATAGGATGCTCTGCTCCTCCCTGCAACACTCTGCTCCTCCATGGCATGCTCTGCTCCTCCATGGCATGCTCTACTTCTCCCCAGCATCCTCTGCTCCTCCATGGAATACTCTGTTTTCCCATGGGATGCTCTGCTCCTCCATGGGATGCTCTCCTCCCCTGCCAAGCCCTGCACTTACATCCAGCTGCTGACTGGGACACAAATCCATTAAATTCGGGACCCCCCCTCCCCTCCTCCCATGGCCCCACCTCGTGCTCTGTGGCTGCATTGGGTCACCCCAGCTAGGAAACCCCGGGGCCAAAGGCTTGGTGGTGTCCACCCAGGCCAACCCAGCGTGGCTGAGACCCCAGAGTTGAGCCTGCCAGGGGGAAAAGGTGAAAAGAATTGGGGGGGAATGGAAAGAACTGGGGGGAAATGAGAAGAATTGGGGGGAAATGGAAAGAGTTGGCAGGAAATGGAAAGAGTTGGCAGGAAATTGAAAGAATTGGGGGGAAATGGAAAGAATTAGAGGGAAATGGAAAGAATTGGGGGGAAATGAGAAGAATTGGGGGGGAAGTGAAGATTTGGGGAGAAATGAGAAGAATTGGGGGAAATGGAAAGAATTGGGGGGGGAAGAGAAGCATTGGGGGAAATGGGAAGAATTGGGGGGAAAATGGAAAGAGTTGGGGGGGAAAAGAGAAGCATTGGGGGAAATGGGAAGAATTGGGGGGGAAATGGAAAGAGTTGGGGGAAATGGAAAGAATTGGGGGGAAATGGAAAGAATTGGGGGGGAAAAGAGAAGCATTGGGGGAAATGGGAAGAATTGGGGGGGAAATGGAAAGAGTTGGGGGAAATGGAAAGAATTGGGGGGAAATGGGAAGAATTGGAGGGAAATGAGAAGAATTGGGGGGAAATGGAAAGAATTGGGGGGGAAATGGAAAGAACTGGGGAGAAATAGAAAGAATTGGGGGGAAATGGAAAGAATTGGAGGGAAATGAGAAGAATTGGGGGGAAATGAAAAGAATTGGGGGAAATGAGAAGAATTGGGGGGAAATGGAAAGAATTGGGGGGGGAAATGGAAAGAATTGGGGGGAAATGAGAAAAATTGGGGGGAAATGAGAAGAATTGGGGGAAATGAGAAGAATTGGGGGGAAATGGAAAGAACTGGGGGGGAAATGGAAAGAATTGGGGGAAATGAGAAGAATTGGGGGGAAATGGAAAGAACTGGGGGGGAAATGGAAAGAATTGGGGGAAATAAGAAGAATTGGGGGGAAATGGAAAGAGTTGGCAGGAAATTGAAAGAGTTGGGGGGGGAAATTAAAAGAATTGGGGCAAACAATTGGGGGAAATGAAATTAATTGGGGGGAAGTGAAAAGAATTGGGGGAATGAGGAGAATTGGGGGGAATGGAAGTAATTGGGGGGGGATGGGAAGAATTAGGGGGGAAATGGGAAGAATTGGCAGGAAATGGAAAGAACTGAGGGGGAAATGAGGAGAAATGGGGGGAAATGAAAAGAATTGGGGGGGAATGAAACAAATAAGAGGGAAAATGGAAAGAATTAGGTGGGAAATGAAAAGAATTGGCAGGAAATGGAAAGAATTGAGGGGGAATGGAAAGAATTGAGGGGGAATGGAAAGAATTGAGGGGGAATGAAAAGAATTGGGGGGAAATGAGAAGAATGGGGGGGAAGTGAAAAGAATTGAGGGGGAAATGAGGAGAGTTGGGGGGAAATGAAAAGAATTGGGGGGTGGGAAATGAGATGAATTTCCAAGGGAGCACTTCAGCAAATCCCCTGATGCCATCCAGGCTGCGTGGGCTCAGACTGGTGCAATAAATAGTGGAGGTGCTGGGGAGGGAAGTGCTGTGCCCACTCTCCATGCCTTGGCACCCCAAAAATGGAGGCATTTGGGCAGCACTGGAGCTCTTTTCTCCCCAAATTAACCAACCTGCTCCCCCCCCCCTCCCCAAAATCACCCCCAGCACCAGCCCTGCTTGGTGACCCTGCTGCTTTTAACCCAATATATCCTTTCCTTTGCAACCCAACCCCCACCCCCAGGACCTTTTGCCCTGCTGGGATGAGATTTCCTCCCCCAGCACAAGGTTCAGGAGGGCTGGGAGCCCTTTTCCCCCCCCAGGTTAATCAACCTGCCCCCCCAAATCACCACCAGCCCTGCTTGGTGCCATGCTGCTTCTATCATGATAGATTTACTCTGTGATAATCCCCACCCCCGACCCCAGGACTCATTTCCCCTGGCACAAAGGTCTGCTGGGATGGCTCCTGCTAACCACAACCCCCTCCCAGGCAGGGATGGCACAGGGAATCAGGCAGGATTTGGGATGTGGGGAGGGGGATGGAGGAGAGGCAAGGAGGCAAATCCTCACTTCCCACAGATTCTCCCATCAGGAAAGGGGGTTGGGAATCTTTCTGGCTCCCCAGCTGCTTGTTGGGGATTTGAATTTGGGCATCAGGTGGTTTTTTCCAGGGCCCCTGGAGCTGCTTTCCTAAGGGGAGATAAAAACCAGCCCATAAATTGTTGTTATTTAGAGTTAATTCTACAGGGTGCACCAGGAGGGGTGTGTGTGTATGTGTCTGTGTCTGTGCTGGAGCACAGGGAGGCTTCCTTTGGTGGTGTTTTGGGGGACCAGGGTCCAGAGGCTGTGCTGCCACTGAGTGAGACCTGGCCAGAGGAAGCTCCTGAAGTTCAACCAGAGCAAGGGTAGGGTCCAGCAGCTCCTTCTCTGGAGCCTTTCCAGCCCCATCTGGATGTGTTGCTGTGTGAGCTGTGCTGGAGTCTATGCTCCTGCTCTGGGTGCTCTTCAGAGGTCCCTTCCAACCCCTAACATCCTCTGATCCTGTGAGATGATCTTTAAGGCCCCTTCCAACCCCTCAAATCCTCTGATCCTGTGACTGGAGCTTGTGGTGCTCCCCAGGGGTCAGGGCTGGATCTGGTCTCGTTCAATACAGCCTGGCTGAAGGGAGAGAGTGTCCCCTCAGCCTGTTTGCTGGGGATCCAGGGCTGGGAGGAGTGGCTGACACACCACAGGCAGTGCTGCCATCCAGCCAGACCTGGCCAGGCTGGAGAGCTGGGCAGAGGAACCTCCTGAACTCCAACCAGAGCAAGGGCAGGGTCCTGCCCTTGGGGAGGAGGAACCTCCTGCAGCAGGACAGGGGAGGGGAGACCTGCTGGGAAGCAGCTCTGTGGAGAAGGAGCTGAGAGTGCTAGAGGGCAACTAAGATGCTCATGAGCCAGCAATGTGTCCTCATGGCCAAGGAGGCCAATGGTGTCCTGGGGTACATGAAGAGGAGTGTGGCCAGCAGGGCAAGGGAGGTTCCCTTTGCCCTCTGCTCTGCCCTGCTAAGGCCACAGGCTGGAGGTCTGGGTCCAGATCTGGGCTCCCCAGATCAAAAGAGACAGGGAACTGCTGGAGAGAGTCCAGCAGAGGCTCCAAAGCTGCTGAGGAGCCTGGAGCAGCTCTGTGAGGAGCAAAGGCTGAGAGCCCCTGGGGCTTAGAGCCTGGAGAAGAGCAGCCCCAGAGGGGAGCTGAGCAATGCTCAGCAAGGGCTAAAGGCTGGGGTGCAAGAGGCTGGGGCCAGACTCTTGTCAGTGGTGCCCAAGGACAGACCAAAGGGCACAAACTGGAACCCAGGAGCTTCCATGGGAAGATGAGGAGCAACGTGTTTGGTGTGAGGCTGCTGGGGGCCTGGAGCAGGCTGCCCAGAGAGGTTGTGGAGTCTCCTTGGTGTGGAGAGCTTCCAACCCCTCCCTGGGGCATTGTGCTGCTGGGTGAGCTGCTGTGGGTGCCCTGCTGGGGCAGGGAGTTGGGGGGGAGTGGGGTTGGACTGGATGAGCTCCAAGCACACCACGCTGGGATGCTGGGGATTCTCCCAGCGCTGGGCAGTGGCAGGAAGCAGAGGGGGTTGGGAGGGAGAGGGGTTGGGAGGGAGGAAGAGAGGGTGGGAGGGAGGGAGGAAGAGGGGGTGGGAAGGAGGGAGGGGTAAAAAAAGGCAGCAAAGAAGCAGCAGATCGGCACGGCTCGAGGTTTTGTTGTTGTTGTTGTTGTTTGTGGGGTTTTTTTGTTTGCTTTTGTTTCCTTTTTTTGTTTCATTTTCCTCTTTATTCGAACATTGCAGAGATAGCCCTGTGGAGTGGCTCAAAGTGCAACATACACAATACCGAAGAAAAGAAGGAAAAGAAGGAAAAGAAGAAGAAGAAAAAGGAGGAGGAGGTGGAGAAGGAAGAGGAGGAGGAGGGGGGGAAAAAAAAACCCAACCCCCCCCCAAAAAAACCCCAACCAAAAAAAAAAAAAACCCTGCTGAGTTCTATCAAACAGAAACCAGAGCCTGAGCCCAGAGGCAAAATTGGGGTTGGGGTTGGGGTTTTTTGGGGGTCACCCTTTTGTCGTTGTTAGTTAGTTGCAGCTCATGCAAAAGAGGTCAAAAGAAAAAGAAGTGAAAGGTTGGAAGGGGGGGAGGGGGGAGGGGAAACCCCAAACAACCCAAAACGACGAACAACCCAACCCCGAACGAGCCCTCGAAGGAGCCTCCCAGCTCCTGAGTGCTGCCCTCCCGGCTCGGGGTGGGGAGAGGGAATCGCTGCCCTCCCGGCTCGGGGTGGGGAGGGAATCGCTGCCCTCCCGGCTCAGGGTGGGAGAGGGAATCGCTGCCCTCCCGGCTCAGGGGGGAGAGGGAATCGCTGCCCTCCCGGCTCGGGGTGGGGAGGGAATCGCTGCCCTCCCGGCTCAGGGGGGTGAGGAAAACGCTGCCCTCCCGGCTCGGGGTAGGGAGGGAATCGCTGCCCTCCCAGCTCCGGGGGAGAGGGAATCGCTGCCCACCCGGCTCAGGGGGAGAGGGAATCGCTGCCCTCCCAGCTCAGGGGGAGAGGGAATCGCTGCCCTCCCGGCTCAGGGGGGAGAGGGAATCGCTGCCCTCCCAGCTCAGGGGGGTGAGGGAATCGCTGCCCTCCCGGCTCAGGGGGAGAGGGAATCGCTGCCCTCCCGGCTCAGGGGGGAGAGGGAATCGCTGCCCTCCCAGCTCAGGGGGGAGAGGGAATCGCTGCCCTCCCGGCTCAGGGGGCAGAGGGAATCGCTGCCCTCCCAGCTCAGGGGGAAGAGGGAATCGCTGCCCACCCGGCTCAGGGGGGAGAGGGAATCGCTGCCCTCCCAGCTCAGGGGGAGAGGGAATCGCTGCCCTCCCGGCTCAGGGGGCAGAGGGAATCGCTGCCCTCCCAGCTCAGGGGGGAGAGGGAATCGCTGCCCTCCCAGCTCAGGGGGAGAGGGAATCGCTGCCCTCCCAGCTCAGGGGGGAGAGGGAATCGCTGCCCTCCCGGCTCAGGAAGGGGAGGGAATCGCTGCCCTCCCAGCTCAGGGGGAGAGGGAATCGCTGCCCTCCCGGCTCAGGAAGGGGAGGGAATCGCTGCCCTCCCGGCATCTTCCCAAGTGTTTGGCACTCTTGCGGTCACCTCAAGCAGCTCCTTTTGCTTTTAGTTGAGTTGATATTTTTCATCTTCTTTTTTTTTTATCCCTTTTTTTAAACTAGATTTTTTGGGGGTTAAATTATTTTTATCTCTTCCTTTTTTTTAACCTTTTAAATCAAATTTCTAACACATTCCTTTTTTGAATCGAAAGGGAAATGAATTTTGGAATCGATTTTAAAAGCCATTTTCAGCTGATGTAAAAATCAGTTTAAAATCAATCCCAGAATCAATTTGAAATCAATCCTAGAATCAATTTGAAATCAATCCTAGAATCAGTTTTAAATCAATCCTAAAATCAATTTGAAATCAATCCTAGAATCAATTTAAAATCAATCCTAGAATCAGTTTGAAATCAATCCTAAAATCAATTTGAAATCAATCCTAGAATCAATTTAAAATCAATCCTAGAATCAATTTTACATCAATCCTAGAATCAATTGAAATCAATCCTAGAATCAATTTGAAATCAATCCTAGAATCAGTTTTAAATCAATCCTGGAATCAAATTTAAGTCAATCCTAAAATCAATTTAAAATCAATCCTATAATCAATTTTACATCAATCCTAAAATCAATTTGAAATCAATCCTAGAATCAATTTTACATCAATCCTAGAATCAATTTGAAATCAATCCTGGAATCAAATTTAAGTCAATCCTAAAATCAATTTTAAATCAATCCTAGAATCAATTTTACATCAATCCTAAAATCAATTTGAAATCAATCCTAAAACCAATTTGAAATCAATCCTAAAATCAATTTGAAATCAATCCTAGAATCAAATTTACATCAATCTTAAAAATCAATTTGAAATCAATCCTAAAAATCAATTTGAAATCAATCCTGGAATCAAATTTAAGTCAATCCTAAAATCAATTTTACATCAATCCCCAAAAATCAAATTTTAATCGATTTTCAAATCAAATTCTAATCAATTTTAATCCATTTAAAAGTCCATTTTAAATCTAAAATCAAAATTTAATCAATTTAAAAAGCAATTTTCAGCCAATGCAAAAAAAAAATAAATCAACCTTAAATCAGGCTTAAAATCAATTTCACATCAATCTTAAAATCAATGTTAGTCCATTTGGAATCAATTTTTGAATCAATTGTAATCAAAGTTTCCTCAATCTTGAAAGCAATTTGTGGTCAATGCAAAAATCAATTTAAAATCAACCTTAAATATCCATTTGAATCAATCAAAAAGCCCTTTGAAAATCAATTTTCAATCCAGGTCAAACACTTAACAAATCCACTTGCACTAAAATTTTGCTCCCATTTTCATCACTTTTCAACCAAATTCTTAATCCAGTTCAAACTCAGATTTTTAATCCAGTTCCAACTCAAATTTTTAGCCAAGCTTAAAGTCAAATTGGAAATCAAATTTTTAATCAAGTTGAAAATCAGATTTAAAAATCAAATGGCAATCAATTTAAAAATCAGAGTTGAACTCGACTTTTAATCCATTTAAAAGTCAGATTTAAAACTCAAGTTTTCTTCCATTTAAAAATCCACTTTGACCCCATTTAAAACCCATTTAAAATCCCTTTAAAATCCATTTTCAATCAATTTTTAAACCCATTTTTAATCAATTTTTTAACCCATTTTTAATCATTTTTAAAACCCATTTTAAATCAATTTTAAACCCATTTGTAATCAATGTAAAACCAATTTTTAATCACATTTTAACCCATTTTTAATCAATTTTTAACCAATTTTTTAACCAATTTTTAATCAACATTTTAACCCATTTTTAATAATTTTTAACCCATTTAAAACCAATTTTTAACCCATTTAAAATCAATTTTAAACCCTTTTTAAAACCAATTTTTTTAACCCATTTTTAATCAACATTTTAACACATTTTTAATCAACATTTTAACCCATTTTTAATCAACACTTTAACCCATTTTAACCCATTTTTAATCAATTTTTAACCCATTTTTAAACCAATTTTTAACCAACCTTTTAACCAATTTTTAACCATTTTTAACCAATTTTAACCCTATTTTTAACCAATTTGTAAACAAAGTTTTAAACACATTTTTAACCCATTTTAATCAAAATTTTAATCAATGTTTAACCCATTTTTAACCAAATTTTAATCCAATTTTACACCCAGTCACTTTTGCTCTCATTGTTTTTTTATCACCCACTCTTTTTGGCCCATTGTTTTGGATCCACTACCTCCCAATCCATTACATTTTGATCCTCAAATTCTTGATCCACTCTTTCTGAGCCACTCATTTTCTGAGCCATTCATTTTCTGAGCCACTCATTTTCTGAGCCATTCATTTTTTTGAGCCATTCATTCTTTGAGCCATTCTTCAGCTCCCTTTTTAAATCAGCATTTGAATCATGTTGTGATCTATTTTATTGTCTATTTTAGGATCTATTCTTTCAACTCCATTAGTTTCTTTTTTATCTCCTTTTTTTTTATAGCTATTTTTCTTTAATCAATTTTTTGACCCCTTCATTTTTGACCCATCCATTTTTGGCCCATTCACTTCTTATCCATTCTATTGATCCATTGATTTTTGTTCCACTGGGGTTTAGTTTTGGCCCAGACATTTTTGGCCCAGTCATTTTTGACCCATCCATTTTTGGCCCATTCACTTCTTATCCATGCTATTGATCCACTGATTTTTGTTCCACTGGGGTTTAGTTTTGGCTCAGTCATTTTTGGCCCATTCACTTCTGATCCATTCTATTGATCCATTGATTTTTGTTCCACTGGGGTCTATTTTTGGCCCATCCATTTTTGGCCCTTTCACTTCTGATCCATTCTATTGACCCATTGATTTTTGTTCCACTGGGGTCTATTTTTGACCCATCCATTTTTGGCCCATTCACTTCTGATCTATTCTATTGATCCATTGATTTTTGTTCCACTGGGGTTTAGTTTTGGCTCAGTCATTTTTGGCCCAGTCATTTTTGACCCATCCGTTTTTGGCCCATTCACTTCTGATCCATTCTATTGATCCATTGATTTTTGTTCCACTGGGGTCTATTTTTGGCTCAGTCATTTTTCACCCATTCACTTCTGATCCATTCTATTGATCCATTGATTTTTGTTCCACTGGGGTTCATTTTTGACCCCTTCATTTTTGACCCCTTCATTTTTGACCATTTTTGGCCCATCCATTTTTGGCCCATCCATTTTTAGCCCCTCCATTTTTGACCCCTCCATTTTTGACCCCTCCATTTTTTGGCCCATCCACTTCTATTGATCCATTGATTTTTGTTCCACTGGGGTTTTATTTTTATCTATTCTTTTGATCCATTTTTCCCCCTCCCCCCCCCCCCCCCCCCCCCCCCCCCCCCATCTACTATTTTGATCCATTTCTTTGGATCCCTGAATTTGTTCATCTAGCATTTTGATTCACTCATTTTGGTCCATTGCTTCTTTTATCTGTTCTTTTAATCCACTTTTAGCCATTATTTTGATCCATTTTTATCTGGGTTTTATCTATTCTTTTGATCCATTTTTAACCTATCATTTTTATCCACTTTTATCTATTATTTTTACCCACTTTTTTATCTATTATTTGGATCCATTTTTTTTTAATCTATTATTTTGACCCATTTCTTTTTTGGCCCATTTCTTTTTTTACCTGTTATTTTGGCCCATTCTTTTTTGGCCCATTTCTCTTTACCTATCATTTTGATCCCTGTTTTTAATCCGTGCTTTTTGATCCATTCTTTTCTTGATCCATTTGGTTTTTGTCTATTACTTTGAGCCATTTCTTTTGAACCCTTTTATTTTTGGCTACTCTTTTGATCCATTTCTTTTGATCCATTTTTTGTGTCTATTATATTGATCTAATTCTTTTGATCCATTTTTTTTGGTGTCTATTATATTGATCTAATTCTTTTGATCCATTTATTTTTTGTTTATTACTTTGAACCATTTTTTTAATCCCCTTTTTATTTTTGCTTATTATTTTGATCCATTTCTTTTGATCCTTCTTTTTTTTTGGTCTATTTGAACCATTTTTTTTATCCCTTTTTTTTTTGTCTATTATTTTGATCTAATTCTTTGGATCCTTTTTTTTTTGGGGGGGTGTCTATCATATTGACCCTTTTTTTAATCCCTTTTTTTGGTCTATTATTTTGATCCATTTCTTTTGATCCTTTTTTTTTTTTTGGTGTCTATTATATTGATCCTTTTTTTTTAATCCTTATATTTTGCCTTATTATTTTGATCCATTATTTTCTTGATCCTTTTTTTTCTGGTGTCTATTATATTGATCCATTTTTTTTTATCCTCATATTTTGCCTATTATTTTGATCCATTATTTTCTTGATCCTTTCTTTTTTGGTGTCTATTATATTGATCCATTTTTTTTTATCCTTATATTTTGCCCATTATTTTGATCCATTATTTTCTTGATCCTTTTTTTTTGGGGGGGGTCTATTATATTGATCCATTTTTGGACCCTTTTATTTTGCCTATTATTTTGATCCCTTCTCTTTTTTTAACCTACAATTTCACTCCATCCTTTTCCTGAGCCATTCCTTTTTTTGCCCCTTGCTTCTTTTTTTTGCCCCATCCTTTTTCAATCCAACCCCGTTAAAGCCAGGCCACGAGGTTAAGAAAAGAACAAACAAAACAGAAAGAGAGAGAGAAAGAGAGAAAGAGAAAGAAACCATCAAACCAAACCAAGCTCACCCACACTACAGACTGCGTGGTGGATAGAAAAGCTGAGCAGCCCTCCCTCGCCCTCCCCACTCCCCCCCCAACCCACCCCCAACCCACCCCCACCCCAGGCATATAAAATCTCTCCCTTTGCTCACAGCAACCAAGACATACAAGCTTTAAAAAATAAACCAGCAATTCTTCTGCCAGACCCTTCCTTTATAAAAGTTTGGGGTTCCTTTTTCCTTTGTGTGTGTGTGTGTATGTGTAGGTGGGGGGGGGGGTTCCCCCCCCACCCCCCTCCCCCACCATCCCCCCCTCCCCTTGAGAACCCTTAAAACGTGAACTCAAACGAAAGAGATTCCTATTTTCAGATCGTTTTCCAACAGCCAAAGACATCGAGGTTGAAAAAAAAAGGAAAACCAACCAAAACCCAAACGACCAAAACCAAACAAACAAACAAAACCAACCCCAAAGGAAAGGGGAGAGGAGGGGAAAGGGGAGAGGAGGGGAAAGTGGAGGGAGAGGAGGGGAAAGTGGAGGGAGAGGAGGGGAAAGTGGAGGGAGAGGAGGGAGGGGAGGGAGAGGAGGGAGAGGAGGGAGAGGAGGGAGAGGAGGGAGAGGAGGGAGAGGAGGGAGAGGAGGGAGAGGAGGGAGAGGAGGGAGAGGAGGGAAGGGGGAGGGGGAGGGGGTAGGACCCAGCCTGGTACCTCCCAAGTGCACGGATTCGTTTTTGCAAGGTTAAAGAATGTAAACACGGTCCCCATGGGGAGTGACCCCGGCTGTGTGTGGGGGGGGTGGCCCCAGGGCTGGGCTCTGACCCCCCTTCCCCCCCCCCAATAATTCAGCCATTGCTGCCCCACTCTCTCTTTTTACCCCCCTTGATCTGATAGGGTTTGAGATTCATGAACCTCTTATCCCTTTAACCTAGCAGGGGGTGAGGGGCATAAAACTCGTTACCCCCCGCAACTGTAACACACTTTGAAGTTCATAAAGCTCTTATCCCCCCTCCCCCCCTGCCCCAGTCTAACATGGGTTGAGGTTCTGAACCCCCTCCCCACATCTAAGACAGTTTGAGGTTCATGAAGCTCTTACCCTCTCTAATCCAGCATGGGTTGAGGCTCATGAACACTACCCCCCACCTAAATCTAAGCCAGTTTGAGGTTCATGAACCTCTTACCCAACCAAATCTAAGCCAGTTTAAGGGTCAGAGACCTCTTCCCCTCTCCAATCCAACATGGGTTGAGGCTCATGAACCTCTTACCCAACCAAATCTAAGCCAGTTTAAGGGTCAGAGACCTCTTCCCCTCTCCAGTCTAACGTGGGTCGAGGCTCATGAACCTCTTCCCCTCCAATACAGCACAGATTGAGGTTCATAAAACTCACCACACACCCCACCCCACCCCCACCCCAAATATACCATGGGTTGAGGCTCATGAACCTCTTCCCCTTCCAGTCTAACGTGGGTCGAGGCTCATGAACCTCTTCCCCTCCAATACAGCACAGCTCGAGGTTCATCCAACTCATCCTCCCCCAAACCTAACACAGTTTGAAGTTCATAAACCTCTTTTTCCCCACCCCCCATCCCCAAACCTATCACGCTTTGAGGTCCGCGAACCTCTCTACCCCTCCCACCTAACGCATTCTGAGGCTCATAGACCCCCCCGCGGGGTCACACAGCCGGAGCTGGATCCGCTGGAGCCACGGAGTCAGGAGCAAGCTCAGCACGGCGCCGGTGCCCGGGTTCATCCCTCGGCGTCGGCAGGGTGGGGGTCGGGGCCGGGGGGCTGGTGATTATTGGTCCAATTGGGAGTGTTCTTCGATTCCTCATCGATCCGGGTTGTGCTTCTCGCTGGGCTCTGCCTCGCTCGCTGCCCTCTCCCCCTCCCCGGAGAGGGCAAGGCGGCGGCGGCGCTGCTGGGTGGGCTGGGGGCTGCAGGCTGGCGAGGTTGGTTCTCCCAGGGCTTGCTTGGTGTTTCGGGGGGGTGGGGGTGGGGGGCTGGGGGGGAGGTGTGTGGGGGGGTGGTGTTATTTCATGCCGATAACCGCCGGAAACCGACTCCCAACCCCCCCAGCCCGGCACCTCCCCAGCTTCATCCGAGCAGCCCCAGGGAGGCTTTAGACACCGGGGGGGGCCTTTTCCGAGAGGTTTTGCAGCACGTCGTCGATTCTGTCGTCTTCAATCACCACTGGAAGGCAGGAGGGGAAGAAACAAAAGCCTGTCAGGGTGAGGAATCTTCTTCTGATCCCCCCCTGACTTGAGGTGGTGGCACCCTGGAGTTTAGGGGGTAAGGGGGTGGTCAAACATCCGTGGGGAAGCCCCACGGGGTAGCTGCTGCCTGGGGAGGGTACCCGGTTCCCTGCACTCTGGCATGGTTGCCTGGCCCTGGGGAAGGTACCTGGGACATGGTGACTTGTCCCCAAGGCAGGTTCCCTCTCCTCTACCCCCCCAGAGAGGGTACCCTGCACACTGGCACGGTGCTGTATCCCTCAGGAAGGTACCTGTGATACACTGGCTTGTCCCCAAGGCAGGTCCCTTCTCCTCTACACCCCAGGGCACAATACCCTGGCCCTCAGGAAGGTACCTGGGACACTGTGGCTTGTCCCCAAGGCAGCTTCCCTCTCCTCTACCCCCCAGAGAGTGTACCCTGCACACTGGCACGGTGCTGTATCCCTCAGGAAGGTACCTGGCCCACACTGGCTTGTCCCCAAGGCAGGTCCCTTCTCCTCTACACCCCAGGGCTGGTCTCCAGGGCCCTCAGGAAGGCACCTGGCACATGCTGGCTTGTCCCCAAAGCAGGTCCCTTCTCTACACCCCAGGGCTGGTCCCCAGGGCCCTCAGGAAGGTACCTGGGACACACTGGGACACTGGGGCTTGTCCCCAAGGCAGGTCCCTTCTCCTCTACCCGCCAGAGAGGGTACCCTGCACACTGGCACGGTGCTGTATCCTTGGGGAAGGTACCTGGGACACTGTGGCTTGTCCCCAGGGCAGGTCCCTTCTCCTCTACACCCCAGGGCTGGTCCCCAGGGCCCTCAGGAAGGCACCTGGCACATGCTGGCTTGTCCCCAGGGCAGGTCCCTTCTCTACACCCCAGGGATGGTCCCCAGGGCCCTCAGGAAGGTACCTGGGACACGCTGGCTTGTCCCCAGGGCAGGTCCCTTCTCCTTTACATCCCTGAGGATTGTCCCTGCTGCCCTGTGCCTCAGCAAGGTACCCAGGACACGATGCCCTGTCCCCAGAGATGGTCCCCACTGCCAAACTCCCCGGGGAAGGTCCCCAATGTCCAACATCCTGCAGGGAGCATGGTGCAGCCTGTCCTGGCCTTGGGGAGCTCTCCAGTGTCCTGCACCCCTGGGGAGGGTCCCTAGAGCCTGATGGCCATCACCTCACTGCCATCTCCAGGGATGCTCCCCTCTTCCCGGTGCCCTGCATCCCGGAAAGGACACGATGCCTGTCACCCTCTCGGGTACCTACCCTGTCCTCGGGGATGCTCCCTGCGTCCCGGGAAGGCTCTCAGTGCCCCATCCCAGGGGAAGGTGGCTGGGAGGTGATGCCTGGCATCCCACAGGGTACCTAGGGCGCTGTGTTCCATCCCCGGGGCCACTCCCTGCACGCCTGGGGAAGGCTCCCGGTGCCCCGTCCCCGGGAATCCTCTCCTCTTCCCGGCGTCCTGCATCCCGGGAAGATCCCTGGGACCTGATGCTGGACACCCCACAGGGTACCCCAGGGCACGGCAGGCTCCCTGGGGGTGCTTCATCCCTGGCCGTGCTCCCTGCATCCCACTGTTCTGCATCCCGGGGAGGCTCCCGGTTCCCTCTCTCCGGGGGTAATCCCTGCGTCCAGCAAGGGCTCCCGGTGCTCTGTCCCGGGGGATGCTCCCTGCATCCCGCAAAGACTCCCAGTGCCCTATCCCCGGGAACGCTCCCTGCATCCAGGGAAGGCTCCCGGTGCAGCATCCCCGGGAACGCTCCCTGCATCCAGGGAAGGCTCCCGGTGCACCATCCCCGGGAACCCTCCCTGCATCCCGGGAAGGCTCCCGGTGCAGCATCCCCGGGAACGCTCCCTGCATCCCGGGAAGGCTCCCGGTGCAGCATCCCCGGGAACGCTCCCTGCATCCCGGGAAGGCTCCCGGTGCAGCATCCCCGGGAACCCTCCCTGCATCCCGGGAAGGCTCCCGGTGCAGCATCCCCGGGAACGCTCCCTGCATCCCGGGAAGGCTCCCGGTGCAGCATCCCCGGGAACGCTCCCTGCATCCCGGGAAGGCTCCCGGTGCATCCCGGGAAGGCTCCCGGTGCAGCATCCAGGGGAACGCTCCCTGCATCCCGGGAAGGCTTCCGGTGTCCTATCCCCCGGAATGCTCCCTGCATCCCGAGAAGCCTCGGGGTGCTGCATCCCGGGAAGGTTCCGGGTGCAGCATGCCCGGGAATGCTCTCTGCATCCCGGGAAGGTTCCGGGTGCACCATCCCCGGGAATGCTCCCTGCATCCCGGGAATGCTCCCTGCATCCCGGGAACGCTCCCTGCATCTCGGGAAGGCTCCCGCTGCCCCATGCCCGGGGCAGGTCCCGGTGTCCCCGCTGGCTCCCCCCGTTCCCGGTCCCCTCCGGCACCCACCTCTCTTGCTGCGGCCGATCTGCCCCAGTTTGGGAGGCCGCTTGCCCTGCCCTCCGGCGAGGAGCGTGTCGGGGCCGCGGAGACGAACGGGGAAGGGCAGCTGCCCCACGGCCGCGTCCCCCGCCAGCTGCCCCTCGCCGTAGGGCGGCCCCTCCGACATGGGGGCGGCGGGGGGGGGCCCGCCGCCGCCGCCACCCCCCGACAGCCTCCCGGGGCTCGGGGCCCTCGGGCCCGGGGCAGAGGCGCAACGGGGCGCGAAGCGGCCGCCCCGTCACATCCCGGCCCCGGCTCCGGTGCTGCTCTGGCGGCTCCGCGGCTGCGGCTGCGGCTCCGGCGGCTCCGGCGATAGAGGAGCGGGGGGCGGGACCGGGCGGGACCGGGCGGGACGGGGCGGGAGCGGGACGGCCCCTCCCAACTCCCCCTCGGGACCGGCAGCGGCACCGCCCCCGGCCGGCTGCCCCACGCACCCCGGGGATCCCCGGGACTGCCCCACCGGAGTGTCCCGCAGCGTCGCCGGGGAGCGGGGAGCTGCCCCACAGCATCCACGGGGAGCGGGGAGCTGCCCCACAGCATTCCCGGAGCCTTCAGAGCTGCCCCAGAGCATCCCCGGCGTGCCCGGCACTATCCATGTGGAGCCCGGAGCGGCCCCGCTGCATCCATGTGGAGCCCGGTGCTGCCCCACGGCAGCCCTGCGGAGACTGCAATTGTCCTGCAGCGTCCCTAGGGACCCTGAGACACTCCTGGGCAGCCCGGAGTTGTCCCGGTGCATCCCTGGGGAGCACGGAGCTGCCCCTCAGCATCTTTCCAGAGCCCCACAGTATCCTTGGGGGGCCCCAGGCTGCCCTACAACAGCAGCCAGAAAGCTCAGGCTGCCCCATGGCCATCCTTAGGGAGCTCAGAGCTGCCCCACAACAGCCCCGAGGAGCCTGGAGCTGCCTTAGAGCAATCCTCAAAGGAACCAGGTTGCCCCACAGCATCCCTGGAGAGCCCAGAGCTGAGCCACAGAATCCCTGAGGATCCTGGAGCTGCCCCTAGACTGCTCCTGGGAAGCTCAGAGCTGAGCCACAGAATCCCTGAGGATCCTGGAGCTGCCCCTAGGCTGCTCCTGGGAAGCTCAGAGCTGTAATAGAGAATTCCTGGGGCGCCCTGCAGTACCCCTGAGGATCCTGGAGCTGCCCCAAGGTTGCTCCTGGGAAGCTCAGAGCTGTAGCAGAGCATTCCTGGGGTGCCCTGCAGTACCCCTGAGGATCCTGGAGCTGCCCCAAGGCTGCTCCTGGGAAGCTCAGAGCTGTAACAGAGAATTCCTGGGGTGCCCTGCAGTAGCCCTGAGGATCCTGGAGCTGCCCCACAGCATCCCAAGTGCTTCTCCCCAGGAGCAGAGGCTCAGCCCCACATCTGCTCTACAGAACTGAACCCCTGCAGGGCCCCTGGGGGGCTGCCAGGCGGGGTCCTACCCTGTGTGCTCTCAGTTGTTGGTCCCCAGGACACATCCCAGCAGAAGGCTTCCTGGGGGGGGGGGGGGGGTCGTGGGGGGAGAATCTTTTAGGTGGCTGTGAGCTTCCAACAGGATTTTCCTCCCAGGCAGCACAGGACCATCAGGATGAGTGCCCAGCCTGGCCCAGGAGTGCTGGGGTGTGCCTGGGGGCTCCCACATTGGGGCAGACTGCAGAGATTTGGGGGGAGGGGGGAGGCTGTTCAGCTGTCCTGCCTGTGGGAGCGGGGGGGAGCAGCCCAGCCCCCTTCTGTGCCAGGGCAGATTCTGTGTCCATCTGCAGGCTCTTTCTTCCTGGCTCATCCCGGAGGGGAGCAGCATTTGGGGTAGGGGAAGGACAGGGCTCCCCCCCTCCCCCACCCCGGGGCGGGGGGGGGGGTTGGGGTTGCTCCCATCCCCAAATCCCTCAAGGGTGCTGCAATCCTGAGCTGCCAGAACCCCTCTGCCTTGCACCCACACACACCCCCGGAGCTGTCAGCTCCTTACATAAGGGTTGAAAGCCGGGGGGGGGGTGGGGGGTGGGGGTGGGGGTTGGGGGGGAAAAGCTTGAACACAGGAGGCAAAAAGGTACTGGGGGAAGCGAAAAACCACACACACCACACACCCCCCTCAAACACCAAAGTGTATTTTTAGGCTCTGTGCGCCGGCTTCGTTCCCTGAGCGCCACGCTGAGGGCTGAGCCTGAAGCCTGCAGCCCCCTGCTGGCCCCCACGGAGGGGATGAAGGGCTGGAGGGAGGGGAGGGGAGGGAGGGGGGGATGTGCCGGACCCTGAAAGTTCAGCTGGGGGAGGGGGAAGGCAAAGGTTTGCTGTGGCACAGGGTGGGAATGGATGCACACAACACCCACCCCCCAAAAAAGGCTTCTAAATATGGATTGAGAGCAGAGCAGAACAGAATAGAATAGGATGGAATAGAACAGGATAGGATAGGATAGGATAGGATAGGATAGGATAGGATAGGATAGGATAGGATAGGATAGACCAGATCAGGTTGGAAGAGACCTTCAAGATCAAGTCCAACCTCTCACCCAGCACCATCTGATCAACTCAACCATGGCACCAAGCTCCCCATCCAGGCTCTTCCTAAACACCTCCAGGGATTGTGACTCCACCACCTCCCTGGGCAGCACATTCCCAGGGCCAATCTCTCTTGCTGGGAAGAATTTCTTCCTCACCTCCAGCCTAAACCTCCCCTGGCACAGCTTGAGACTGTGCCCTCTTGTTCTGGGGCTGGGTGCCTGCCTGGGAGAAGAGCCCAACCCCCACCTGGCTCCAAGCTCCCTTCAGGGAGTTGCAGAGAGCAAGAAGGTCTCCCCTGAGCCTCCTCTTCTCCAGGCTAAGCAACCCCAGCTCCCTCAGCCTCTCCTCCCAGGGCTGTGCTCCAGACCCCTCCCCAGCTTTCTTGCCCTTCTCTGGACACCTTCCAGCAGCTCAACCTCTTTCCTAACCTGAGGAGCCCAGAACTGGACACAGGACTCCAGGTGTGGCCTCAGCAGTGCTGAGCACAGGGCACAAGGACTTCCCTGCTCCTGCTGGCCACACTCTTCCTGCTGCAGGCCAGGATGCCCTTGGCCTTCTTGGCCCCCTGGGCACATTGCTGGCTCATGTTCAGCCTACTATCAACCACTACCCCCAGGTCCCTCTCTGCCTGGCTGCTCTCAGCCACTCTGCCCCCAGCCTGTGGCACTGCCTGGGGTTGCTGTGGCCAATGTGCAGCCCCTGGCACTTGGCTGTGTTCAATCTCCTGCCCTTGGCCTCTGCCCATCTGCCCAGCCTGGCAAGGTCCCTCTGCAGAGCTCTCCTACCCTCTAACAGCTCAACTCCTGCCCCCAGCTTGCTGTCAGCTGCACATTCACTGCTGATGGACTCCATCCCCTCCTCCAGATCATCAAAGAAGATATTGAAGAGGCTGGGGCCCAGCACTGCTCCCTGGGGCACACCACTGGTGCCTGGCTGCCAGCTGGCTGTGGCACCATTCCCCACCACTCTCTGGCCAAAGGAGCTGGGGGTCTGAGGTGGCCCAGACCTTTAATCCACCCTCTTGGGGACCAGCTGGGCAGAGCTGAACCCTGGGGAAAATCCCAGGGGTTTCTTGGGGGGCTCGTTTGGCTTCCCCCACCCCCCTACCCCCCCCCGATGCACTCTGAGCTGGCAATAAAAGGAGGTTATTATTGTCTGGCAGCAACGGAAGGGCACAAAGGGCGAGGCAGGGGGGAGAGGAGAGGCACCCAGAGCAGCGAGAGGAGGTCTGGCCGTGCCTGCCGGGATTCTGGCCGTGCCTGCCGGGATTCTGGCTCTTCCCCGCTCTCAGGCAGCCCACAGGCAGGCAGCCACCGCCACCTACAGCCGGAGGGAGGGCTCGATGCAGCCCTTGGCGCTGCTGGAGCTGTCCGAACCTCTCCCTGGGGCTGAACGTGGTCTTTCGAGATGCTGGAGCTGCCCAAAGCTCTCCTTCCCTGCTGCTGGATGCATCCTTTGGAGGCACAGGGCTGCCGGATTCCCCCACCCCGGGGTTGGATTCAGCTCTTCGTGGTGCTGAGGCTGCCCAAAGCTCTGCTCCCTGGGATGGAGGTAGGTGCTGAGGCTGCCCAAAGCTCTGCTCCCTGGGCTGGAGGTAGGTGCTGGGGCTGTGCAAAGCTCTGCTCCTGGGGGCTGATGTGGCTTTCTGGGGTGCTGAGCCTGCCCAAAGCTCAGCTCCTGGGCCTGAATGTGCTGCTGGAGCTGCCCAAACCCCTTTTTCTGGGGTTGAATGTGACCCTTGGAGGTGCTGGAGCTGCCCAAACCCCTCCTCCTGGGGCTGAAGCTGCCCCAAATCCTTCTCCTGGGGCTAGAGTGGTGCTGAGGCTGCCCAAAGCTCACCTCCTGGGGCTAGGGTGAAGCTGAGGCTGCCCAAAACCCTTCTCCTGGGGCTGGATGTGGTGCTGAGGCTGCCCAAAGCTCACCTCCTGGGGCTAGGGTGATGCTGAGGCTGCCCAAAACCCTTCTCCTAGGGCTGGATGTGGTGCTGAGGCTGCCCAAAGCTCACCTCCTGGAGCTAGAGTGATGCTGAGGCTGCCCAAAACCCTTCTCCTGGGGCTGGATGTGGTGCTGAGGCTGCCCAAAGCTCACCTCCTGGGGCTGAAGCTGCCCCAAATCGTTCTCCTGGGGCTGGATGTGGTGCTGAGGCTGCCCAAAGCTCTGCTCTCTGGGCTGGAGGTAGGTGCTGGGGCTGTGCAAAGCTCTGCTCCTGGGGGCTGGATGTGGCCTTCTGGGGTGCTGAGCCTGCCCAAAGCTCAGCTTTTGGGCCTGAGTGTGCTGCTGGAGCTGCCCAAACCCCTTCTTCTGGGGCTGGATGTGGTGCTGAGGCTGCCCAAAGCTCACCTCCTGGGGCTGAAGCCAGGTGGGGGTTGGTCTCTTCTCCCAGGCAGGCACCCAGCCCCAGAACAAGAGGACACAGTCTCAAGCTGTGCCAGGGGAGGTTTAGGCTGGAGGTGAGGAGAAAGTTCTTCCCAGCAAGAGGAATTGGCCATGGGAATGTGCTGCCCAGGGAGGTGGTGGAGTCCCCATCCCTGGAGGTGTTCAAGAGGGGCTTGGATGTGGCCCTTGGAGCCATGGTTTAGCTGCCAGGAGGTGCTGGGTGCCAGCTTGGACTTGCTGAGCTCTGAGCTCTTTTCCAGCCTCACTGATCCTACTGTATGGATTCTCCCAGCCTCCTGTGATTCCCATCCCTCAGGGCTTCATCCAACACAGACCCAACCCAACCACCTCTTTTTCAGCCTGCTTTTATTGCTTTCCAGCCTGTTTTCTACTCCAGCAGAACCAGCCACAGCCTTTCCCTCTCCTCCCCTCCATCCCTAACACCCTGGCACGATGACAAAGGGACTGTGTGGATGGCTCCCAAATCCCCTGTGCCCACACAACCCCCTCAAGAGCCCACCCTGCTCAAGTCAGTCCCCAGAGCCAGGTGACAGCAGCCCCCCTCCAAGTCCTGCAGCCTCTCAGAAGCCCAAACAGAGCTTTTTTTCCCCTTCCCCCCCACCCTCCCCCCTTATTTTTATCAGGTTTTGCAGTCAAAGTCCAACACTCCCCAGAGGAGCCTGAAGCTGCATCTCCCAGCTGGGCACTGTGCTATGTGCCAGGAATCCTCATTTCCCACCCCAAAACCCTCTGGAGCAAGCATGCTGGGAGTGCCCAACAGCCAGACTCTCCCCTTTGAAGTCCCACTCCAAGCACTCCATGGACTCAAGCTCCATCCCCTTCCCCCAGACCAAGCACTCAAGCTGCAGGGAGAGAAAACCCCTTGGGGAGAGGCAGCTTTCTGCCCCCAAACCAAGCACTCAAGGAGGGAGGGGACAAAACCCCTTGGGGAGAGGCAGTTTGCTGCCCCCAAACCAGGCTCTCAAGCAGGGAGGGGACAAAACCCCTTGGGAAGAGGAAGTTTCCTCCCTCCAAACCAAGCACTCAAGCAGGGAGGGGACAAAACCCCTTGGGCAGAGGCAGTTTGCTGCCCCCAAACCAAGCACTCAAGCAGGGAGGTGACAAAACCCCTTGGGAAGAGGAAGTTTCCTCCCTCCAAACCAAGCACTCAAGCAGGGAGGTGACAAAACCCCTTGGGAAGAGGAAGTTTCCTCCCTCCAAACCAAGCACTCAAGCAGGGAGGTGACAAAACCCCTTGGGAAGAGGAAGTTTCCTCCCTCCAAACCAAGCACTCAAGCAGGGAGGTGACAAAACCCCTTGGGCAGAGGCAGCTTTCTCCCTCCAAACCAGGCTCTCAAGCAGTGAGGTGACAAAACCCCTTGGGCAGAGGCAGCTTTCTGCCCCCAAACCAAGCACTCAAGCAGGGAGGTGACAAAACCCCTTGGGTAGAGGCAGCTTTCTCCCTCCAATCCAGGCTCTCAAGCAGTGAGGTGACAAAACCCCTTGGGCAGAGGCAGCTTTCTGCCCCCAAACCAAGCACTCAAGCAGGGAGGGGACAAAACCCCTTGGGAAGAGGAAGTTGCCTCCCTCCAAACCAAGCTCTCAAGCAGGGAGGTGACAAAACCCCTTGGGGAGAGGAAGTTTGCTGTCCCCAAACCAAGCTCTCCAGCAGCAAGGTGTCAAACCCCCTCGTGGGGGGAGAAGCAGTTCCCCCCAGCTCCCCCTGGGCAGCCCAGGGCCGGTTTAGCTGTTGTACAAAGGCACCACCCTGGCGATGGGCTGGCGGCAGATGGGGCAGCTCCTGGGCTGGGGGAGGGCCTGGTAGCACTGGTGGCAGGAGCAAACGTGGCCGCACTCGAGGAAGACGCAGGCCTTGGGGCTGCTGAGGCAGACCACGCAGGCGTTCTTCAGCGTCTCTGCGCCCTCGGCGCCGAGCTCCCTGAGGAGGCGCTCCTGAGCCTGCCGGAACTCCTCCTGCATCCGCCGGAGCTGCTTCCTCTCCAGGTGCTGCCGGTACTGCCGGCGGAGGAGGAAGAAGAGGACGGCGCAGGTGGCGAGGCCGAAGAGGAGGGTGAGGCTCTTCCAGAAGCGGGCGCTGGCCTCCTGCCGCCGCAGCAGGGTGTCGAAATCGCAGGTGCTCAGGTAGTAGGGCATGGCCTGCTTGGGGGGCTGCAGCTTGATGCTGGAGCCGTCCAGGACCAGCTCGCCCACCCCCGTCAGGGCCGTGCCCACCTTCAGCATCTGCTCGGTCTCCTGGACGCCCTTGGGGCGCTCGCCGCTGATGTAGTGGCCGATGGCGTCGGTGAAGGACTGCACGGAAGGGTGGAACTTCTCGTGCACCGTCTCCAGGCTCAGCTCGGCGGCCTCCAGGGGCTTCAGCACCCGCACGGCCACGCCGCCGGCCCCCTCCTCCTCCGGCGGCACCAGCTCGAAGGGGGCGGTGTTGGTTCGCTGGTGGATCAGCTTCTCGTAGTCGTTCCTGGGCAGGGAGATGTGGGGAGGGGAGAAAGGGCAAAAGGGAGGGTAGATGCATCAGGCTGAGCTGGGAAAGGACTCGAGGGGAGGAGAATGCTCTTCCCAGCAAGAGGAGTTGGCCAGGGGGAATGTGCTGCCCAGGGAGGTGGTGGAGTCCCCATCCCTGGAGGTGTTCAAGGTGGCACTTGGAGCCATGGTTTAGTTGTCAGGAGGTGCTGGGTGCCAGGTTGGACTTGCTGAGCTCTGAGGTCTTTTCCAACCTGGTTGAGTCTATGACTTTTGAGAAGGGGTTGTAGTTGACAGGATGTGGGGAATGGCTTTGAGCTAGGAGAGGGGAGATTGAGCCTGGAGATGAGGAAGAAATTCTTCAGAGTGAGGGTGGGGAGGCACTGGCACAGTCAGCCCAGGGAGGCTGTGGATGCTCCCTCCCTGCAGGTGTTCAAGGCCAGGCTGGATGAAGCCTTGAGCAGCCTGGGCTGGTGGGAGGTGACCCTGCCCATGGCAGGGGGTTGGAACTGGCTGATCTTGAAGGTCCCTCCCAGCCCAATGATTCTAGGATTGTGAGGACTGCCACACATCCCCTGCCCTGAGTGAAGCTCATGTGGATGAGACTCACTGCAGAGCAGCACCTTTCCCCTCATGGCACCACCTGGGTGTGTAGGAGGCCTCTACACTCTCACCTCATAGAATCCTACAGTGGTTTGAGTTGGAAAGGTCCTTAAAGGTCATCCAGTTCCAAGCCCCCTGCCATGGGCAGGGACACCTCCCACCAGCCCAGGCTGCTCAAGGCCTCATCCAACCTGGCCTTGAACACCTCCAGGCAGAGGCCATCCACAACCTCCCTGGACAACCTGTTCCAGTGTCTCCCCACCCTCACTGGAAAGAATTCCTTCTCATTCTCCAGCCTAATATCCACCTCAACACTTCCACAGTCCTGATGGAAGCAGCATGGGCTTCCCCTGGCACCAGGAGAGCACTTCAGCCCACCTAAATCCCCCTTATCTCCCTGTGGCTACCAGAACCAAGTGCTGCGTGTCCCACACACCAAGTTGATAAGCCAAGGCTGGAAGAGCATCACCTTGCTCTCCTCTCAGCAGCTCTCTGTGAGTGGGCATGACTCAAACCCAGCTGCATTTCTGCTCTGAAGGTGTTGGGTTTGCTCAGAAAAGCCCCATCCTGTGGCCACCTCCAACCTGGGGCTGCTGCTGCTGCTCTGCCCATGGTGGGTTGCTCCATGTGCTTGTCTCCTACAGCCCCTCCCTGAACTCTGAAGGCATTCTGGCAGCTACAACAAGGTCACTGGGACATCTTGAGCCACTCTGGCCATGCCTAAAGCAATGCCAGGGTTATCAGGCCCTGCAAAACCACTTCAGCTGGTCTGAAAAGTGGACATTTGTGGGCAGCAGGCACGTACCAGAGATGGGTTGTTCGGTTCCACACCATCTTGTGCTCCTGCAGGGTCAGCCTCTGGACAACACCCTTGCAGTTCTCCACAAACTGGCTGCTCAGGGTCTCCTTAACAGATCTCACCACACCTGGAAGACAAATCCAGAGCATGTGAAGAGCTCCTGAATCATCTGTTCTGCTTTTTCTTGCCTACAGTGAGCATAGGAAGTGTCTGAACAAGATGAGATAGGATGATACTAAGCTGGGTGGGAGTGCTGATCTGCTGGAGGGTGGTCAGGAGGCTCCACAGAGGAACCTGGACAGGCTGGAGCAATGGGCTGAGGCTCAGCAAGGCCAAGTGCTGGGTCCTGCACTTGGCTCACAATCTGTGGATGCTCCAGGCTTGGGAAAGAGTGTGGCTGGAGACTGCCCAGTGCAGGAAAATCTGGCTGGTGGTTGACAGCAGATGAAGATGAGCCAGTGTGTGGCCAGGTGGCCAAAAAGGATACCAGCGTCCTGGCTTGGATTAGCAAAGAGTGAGACCAGGAGGATCAGGACCGGGATCACCCCCCCCTCTACTGGGCACTGGGGAGGCCACACCTTGAATAAATGGTTCAGGTTTGGGCGTCTCATTCCGAGAAGGGCATTGAAGAGCTGGAGCGTGTCCAGAGAAGGGCAAGGAAGCTGGTGAAGGGGCTGGAGAACAGGGCTGGGGAGGAGCAGCTGGGGAAACCGGGGTTGTTCAGCCCGCAGATGAGCTGACGAGTGCAGCACCGTGGGGCCCGGGGCCGACAGGGCGAGAGGCGGGCGGGGGTGAGACCCTCCCCCTGCCACTTCTGTGTGCCCTGCCCCTACCTTCGATGACGGCGTAGGGCACGCATCGCCCCGGCGCCTCCAGCAGCACTGCCCGCAGATCCCCGTCCAGCCGAACCCTCCTGGCACCCTGCGGGGAGGAAACAAGAGGCCCCCGCTCAGCAGACGGGCCCGGGCCGCGATTCGGCAGCAGGCCCCTTGGCTGCATTTCCCCCCCCCCCCCCCCCCCGAAGCGTTCCCGGGCACCCACCTCCAGGCCGCGGGCGACGCGGGCCTTCTGCCGGTACACGGAGTAGAGCAGGGCAGTGACGGCGGTGCTGGCGGCCAGCAGCGCGGCCTGCACGGCCGAAAGCCGCCCGCCGCCGCCGCCCTCCATGGCCGCCGTTGCCGCGGCAACAACGCGGACGCCGGCGCGCGGCGCGGCGCGATGACGTCACGGGGCGGGGCGCGATGCGATGGCGTCACCGCGGCGCTCCGGCCACGTGGCGCCGCTGCCATGGAGGCGCAGCCCTGCAGGGCTGCCGGTCCCGGCTGCGGGGGCAGGAAAGGCCTTCGGCACACACCGCCCCCCCGAAGCCTTTGCGGGGACAGTAAACGCCAAATCCCAGCCCCGAAGGGCATGAGAAGGGGAGGGGGCCGGATGCCGACCCCATAGGGCTTTGGGATGGGGTAAATCCTAGCTCTGGGGTCTTTAGGATGGGACGAACCCAGGCTTTTGAGTTCTTAAGAAAGGGTAAATCCCAGCTGTGAGTTCTTTAGGGTGGGCTAAATCCCAGCGCTCAGTTCTTTAGGGTGGGCTAAATCCCAGCGCTCAGTTCTTTAAGGTGGGGTAAATCCCAGCTCTGCTTTAGGGTGGGGTAGATCCCAGCTCTTAGTTCTTTAGGGTGGGGTAAATCCCAGCTCTCAGTTCTTCAGGGTGGGGTAAATCCCAGCTCTCAGTTCTTTAGGATGGGCTAAATCCCAGCTCTCAGTTCTTTAGGATGGGCTAAATCCCAGCTCTCAGTTCTTTAGGGTGGGGTAAATCCCAGCTCTGGGGTCTTGCAGGGGGTGGGACAGATCCCAGCCCTCCATCTCTTCTTTTCTTGGGGAGGGAGGGGATATATAAACTCCAGACCCACAAGGCCTTGGGGGAGGGTTAGCCCAAATCCTAGCTTACCCCTCAGGGGCTTGGTAGTGGGCACCAAATCCTCCTATGCTGTGGCTGTGAGGGGAGTATCATAGCATCAATAAGGTTGGAAAAGACCTGAGAGATCATCAAGTCCAACCTGTCACCCAACACCTCCTGACTAACTAAACCCCAGCTCCCTTAGCCTCTACCCCCAGTTCATCCCCTCCACCAAGGGAGGGTAGCAAAACACAAATCCCAGCCCCTCCAAGCCTGAGGGTCTGAGACCAAAACCCTGGACTTGGGGGGTATCACCCCAGATCCTAGCTCTGTGCCTTTCAGGGTGGGAAGGGGCTGCTTGCATCCCCTCATTTGGCTCTTGGGGTTAAATCTACACTTCCCACTTCAGGGCCTCGCAGGGAGGGCAGCCCAACTCCCATCCCCACTTAAACCTGATGAGTGTCAGGCCAAAGCTATGGCCTGGGGGGAATCTGCCCAAGCCCCATCCCTACAGCCCCTTGGGGGACAGAGGTTGGTTGTACCTCCTCACTGTGCTGTGGGGGAGCATCCCCAGTGACACCCCCAGGACTTTTTTGCAGGGGACAGCCCCGCTCCCAGCCCTTCCTGAGCTGTGGTGGTGTCAAACTCCCTCTGGCTGGGGTTTGGGGGGAATCCACTCAAACCCCAGCCCTGCAGCACCTGGGGAGGGGGTGAATTGTTTACTTTCCCTCACTGGGCTGTGGGCCAGCAGCACCCTATGGCCCCAAAGGGCTCTCCGCTGCGAGGACACAGCGAGGCAGCCCCCAGCCCCATTTTGTAGGGTCCTCATGCAGAGCTGTGGCCAGGTTGGCAGGGACCTGTGCTTGGGGGGCACACACACACACACACAAGACCTTGTTCCTCCACCCCCATCCCCTTGCCACTGCTCATTCTGGAAAAGCAGTGAAAGAGGAGAGGAAAACCAGGGCGATTTTGAATCCATTGGTGGCTGATGATGGATGCTGGTTTTGGGGGGCACAGGGCGGGGGCTGCGGACAAGCCCTGCTCTCTGCTGAGTGCCCAAACCCCCTCTTGCAGCCTCCTTGGCACGGGGGGGAGGGGGGGCCTTGCGCCACCACCCCTCCCTCCCCAGCTCTATATTTAAGACACCAGTTGCCATGACTACGCCGCTCGGCTCTCGCCAGCCCTCGGTGCCGCAAGGGAGGGCGCAGGAAAGATGTGGGGACCCCACAATATCCACACACACACCCCCCCCCTAGCCCTCCGAGGTCAGCTCGGTGTAACACCCCCTCCTCCCTCCGAGAAAACCAGCTGCCTGGATGGTTAACTCTTCCCCTCCCGTTTGCCGGGGCCGGGGGCAGGAGGGACACGGGCGCCGGTAACACCACCGAAAACCACACGTTTCACTTTATTATGGCTGCTGCTGCTGCTGCTGCTGCGGAGGCACAGAGAAAGGGGTTCATGTGCGGGAGGGGGGCGAGGCAGGGAGGGCCCTGGGGGTGCAAACATCCCCGTCCAAGGGGTGCAAACATCCCTTTCCTAGGGGTGCAAACATCCTCGTCCTGGAGGTGCAAACATTGCCATCCTGGGGGTGCAAACGTCCCCTTCCTGGGGGTGCAAACATCGTCATTCTGGGGGTGCAAACATCCTCGTCCTGGGGGTGCAAACATCCCCTTCCTGGGGGTGCAAACATTGTCATTCTGGGGGTGCAAACATCCCCTTCCTGGGGGTGCAAACATCCTTGTCCTGGGGGTGCAATGTCCTCCTCCCAAGGGTCTTCTCTGTCAACGAAGCCATCACGTCCAGTTTCGACCCCCAAGGTGAGGAGGGTCCCACTTCAGCCCGCGGAGGACGCCTCACCCCCAGACCCCTCAGCACAGGGCGGGCCGGGGGCCGCGCAGGCTGCACCCCCTCATCTCCCTGGCCAGCCGCAGCACCGCCGCTCGCTCCCCGGGGCCGCCGTCCCCCAGGGGTGCCCCGGCCCCCAAGGCAGCCTCTTCCTCCTCCTCCTCCAGGATGGAGCTGAGGCGCGGGGCGCAGCGAGCCCTCTCGGCGGGCGGGCGGTAGGGGCACTTGGCGTTGAGCAGCTTGCGGAGGGGCACCAAGGGGACGATGGCGTCGCCCAGGAGCTGCTGCTGGACGTGGCGAAAGTCGTTCTGCCTCTTGAGCCGCTTGAACTCGTCGAAGGCGGAGGCCGAGGTCTGGTAGAGCAGCAGGGCCATGGCCCTCGCCTTGTCGGCTTTGGAGACCATGACGGCGTGGCAGCGCAGCACCACCGCCTTGTTCTTCACCTGGTGCCGGTACACCCAGGCGAAGACCTTGGGGTGGCGGCGGTCGGCGGCGCAGTAGGTGATGCGGTGCAGCAGGTACGCGTGGCCCAGCCGCCGGGCTCCCTTCTCGCAGGGGGTCATGCGGATGCCTTGAGGCCCCAGCGTCAGCTTCATCTTGGCCCCCCCGCCGGAGCCGGCCTCGCTTTTAGCCCAGATCTTGCCCACCGCCTCCTCGGTGCAGCCTTCGCCTTTGGCGTGCAGGGTGACGGCGTTGCCCAGGTACCGCACGGTGTAGGTTGGGTCCTCTTTATTCAGCTCCACTTTCTGGCGTCTGCCGCGGAAAACGCTGCCCAAGCGCTCCAGCGGGCAGTCGGGCAGGAGGTCCGGGCAGGAGCGCAGGAACCCGGCCAGCAGCGCCGCGTAGCTCAGCCCTGGCCCCAGGCTCTTCCCTTTGCACTTGCGTTCATTCTCCACCAGCACAAACTTGCTCCGGCGCCAGGGCAGCATCTCCGCTCCGTTTCCCACCCCCTCCCAGCCCCCCACCCCACCCCCCGCCTTCCACCACCCCCAGCAAGCCTCCCCGCACGCCTCCGCTAATCCCACTCGCACCCAAACCGCTTGCAAGGGAAGCAAAAATAATCCTCTCCCTGACTCTAAACACCCAAACCCACTTTGGGGGCTGGAGGTTGTGTTATTTCCATATACACCCACCCCCACCCACCCCCCCACTCTGGGGGGGTGGCGTAGCCCCTACCCCAAATGCAGCAGCGGTTAGCGATGCTGTCAGCCCCCGGGGAGGATGCGGAGATGCTTGGCCGAGGAACGGCGGCGGCGCTCCGGCTTCTGCTGCTGCCGCTGCCGCTGCTGCTGCTGCTGCTTGCGGGGAGCGATGGCGAGGATGCAGCTCTCGTTCTCCCCGTGGGCTGCTCCACCTCCCCGCGCCGTCGCCGCTGCCACCGCGTCGCCCCGGCCCCTCGAGCACGCGGGGAGCTGCCGGTGGACTCCCAGCCCCCGCCCCCCGCCGCCGCCGCCGCCGCCGCCGCCGCCGCCGCCGTGCACGCCGACGGATGCGCGCTTGGCTCCGTGCTCGGGGAGGGAAGGAAGGGGAGATGCTGGGGAGAGAAAGATTCGCTCAGCATCCATGCAGCTGCCAGACCTCCTGCCCCCAAAGCGTGGGGCGAGTTCGGGCAGGAGCTGGGCTGGGTGGATTTTGGAGAGGGGCAGACGTCGGCTCCTGACCCTGCCATGAGAATCGAAAAGAGCTTTCTTTTCCCCCCCAGATCTGAGTGTTGCATGACAAGAAGCACCGGGGTTGAGTGATCCTGCAGGTTTGCTGGCATTTTTCTTGGTTTGCTCCAGAAATCCCATTTCCCCCCGTTATTTCTCAGCCAGCCTGACCTCGCTGCACTTCTTGGGCTGAGCTTTTGGCTTTTGGCTGAGCTTTTGAGCTGAGCTTTTGGGGTTTGTGCTGAGCTTTTGGCTTTGGGGCTGAGCTTTTGGTTGAGGTTTTGAGCTGAGCTTTTGGCTTTGGGGCTGAGCTTTTGAGCTGAGCTTTTGGCTTTGAGGCTGAGGTTTTGAGTTGAGCTTTTGGCTTTGGGGCTGAGCTTTTGGCTTTGGGGCTGAGGTTTTGGCTTGTGGGGCTGAGGTTTTGAGCTGAGCTTTTGGCTTTTGAGATGAGCTTTTGGCTTGTGGGGCTGAGGTTTTGAGCTGAGCTTTTGGCTTTTGGCTGAGCTTTTGGCTTTGGGGATGAGCTTTGGGTTTTGGGCTGAGCTCTTGGTTGAGCTTTTGAGATGAACTTTTGGCTTTTGGTTGAGCTTTTGAGATGAGCTTTTGGCTTTGGGGGCTGAGGTTTTGGCTTGTGGGGCTGAGGTTTTGAGCTGAGCTTTTGGCTTTGGGGATGAGCTTTTGGCTTTTAGTTGAGCTTTTGAGATGAGCTTTTGGCTTTGGGGGCTGAGGTTTTGGCTTGTGGGGCTGAGATTTTGAGCTGAGCTTTTGGCTTTGGGGATGAGCTTTTGGCTTGTGGGGCTGAGGTTTTGAGCTGAGCTTTTGGCTTTGGGGATGAGCTTTTGGCTTGTGGGGCTGAGGTTTTGAGCTGAGCTTTTGGCTTTGGGGATGAGCTTTTGGCTTGTGGGGCTGAGGTTTTGAGCTGAGCTTTTGGCTTTGGGGCTGATCTTTTGGCTTTTGGTTGAGCTTTTGAGATGAATTTTTGGCTTTGGGGCTGAGCTTTTGGCTTTTAACTTGTTGCTTTTAACTCCAGCCAAGGTCCTGGGACAGCTTCTCTGCAGGGAAAAGAAATTGTTGTTTCCCTATGGAACAATCTGGGGAGGTTTGTAGGGAGTGCTGTGGGGTGCCTGGGAGACCTCAGCCCCGGAGTGGAGCCTGAAGCTGCTCAGGATTCAGCTTCTTTGGCTCAAACCCTTTCCCCCACTTATTTTTTTTAAGCATTTGGGGGTTCTTGTGGATGCAGCAGAGAGGCCCTGAGCTTGGGGAGCCACAGACATGCTCCAGCTGCTTTGAGATTTGCAAACGGGGGTGAGAAAGGGGTAAAATAGCAGCCTGTGCCCCCCCAGGTTTTGGTCCATTTAGGAAGGAAAACCTCAGCAGGGTGTTGCAGGGAGTAGGAAGCCATTTCCCAGCAGCTTCCCAGCTTTGCTGTGGTCTGAGCAAAGCAACTGCAGCCTTAAAATAGCAGCTTTGCAGGCAGGCAGCACCAGCCCTGTTCCTCTCACTGCTGTGGCCTTGTAGCTCGCTTTCTTTCTCGCTTTCTTTCTCTCTTTCTTTCTCTCTTTCTCTTTCTCTCTCTTTCTCTTTCTCTCTCTTTCTCTTTCTCTCTCTTTCTCTCTCTTTCTCTCTTTCTCTTTCTCTCTCTCTCTCTTTCTTTCTCTGTTTCTTTCTCTCTCTCTTTCTCTCTCTCTCTCTTTCTCTCTCTTTCTCTTTCTCTTTCTCTCTCTTTCTCTTTCTCTTTCTCTTTCTCTCTCTTTCTCTTTCTCTCTTTCTCTCTCTTTCTCTCTCTCTCTTTCTTTCTCTCTCTCTTTCTTTCTCTCTCTCTTTCTTTCTCTCTCTCTTTCTTTCTCTCTCTCTTTCTTTCTCTCTCTCTTTCTTTCTCTCTTTCTCTCTCCCTCCCTTCCTCCCTCCCTCCCTTCCTTCCTTTCTTCTTTCCTTTCTTCCTTCCTTTCTTCTTTCCTTTCCTCCTTCCTTTCTTCTTTCCTTTCCTCCTTCCTTTCTTCTTTCCTTTCTTCCTTCCTTTCTTCTTTTCTTCCTTCCTTCCCTTCTTTCTTCCTTTCTTCCCCAGCCAGAATCACTACAGTTTGCCTGAATCTGTGTGGTTTTGGGTTTTTCAGTGACTTGCAGCTCAGGGTGTGTGGTTTGCTCCTGGCACCAGGCTGGGTTTGGAGAGGTGGCAGCTTGTGACCAAGTGCACATGAGGAAGGTTTTTATCTACACCAGCCTCTTGCTCTTGTTGTTTCTGCTCTCACCCTCAGCAGCAGAGATAAGGAGGCTTTTATTGAACCACTTGCTGTTCACAACCACAGGGCAGGCTTAAACCCTCCCCAAGAGCTCATTGATTAATTAGGAAGTGGGGTCCCCCCTGCTCTGATCTGCTCCCACAGTGCCTCCCACCAGCTGCCCTGAGCTGGGTTTTCCTTTCCTCTCCCAGATGCTAGGGGAATCACACCACATAATGGGGGCACAGGGGGATCTGTGGCTCATTTTAGAGGAGAAAAACAACCAGGTTTTGCTGGAATAAAAAGGGCTTGGAGCTGATTCAGGGCTGCCAACCCTTCCCCTCCAGCTGCCTATTGCTTTGGCTGCCTGGCCTTGCAAGTAGCTGTTGTCATTAGGTTCCAGGGGGAACAGCCACCTGCTCCAGCTCAAGGAAACTGCCACCAGGGAGGTGGTGGAAGCCTCCTGCCTGGAGGTGTTTGCAGCCAGGCTGGAGGTGGCTGTGAGCAACCTGCTGTGGTGTGAGGTGTCCCTGCCCATGGCAGGGAGGTTGGGACTGGCTGAGCCTTGAGCTCCCTTCCAACCCTGACGGTTCTGTGGTTCCAGGGTGAACAGACACCTGCTCAGCACCAGGAAGATGAATCTCCTGGTTACCCCCTGGGGCAATGTGCATCCCAGTATCCCAGTTTTGGTTTCTGAGGCTGCCTGTGGTCCTCTCTCTCTGTGCTCCTGGCATCTCCACCACAACGGAGGCTGCATCCAGTTCAGGCTCCTCATCCCAGCCTGTCGTGGCTCAGCAGCAGCAACCAGCAGCCCACATTTGCTGGCAAACCCAGCTGCTAAGGTCAAAAATCCCCCCCCAAATCCAGCAAACTGGACCCAAATCCCAGGGATCAATCTTGCAGCCCCAAACTGGGACACCCAGCTCTGCCAGCAAGGGGAAGAGCAGAGAAATCTTTGATCCAAGAGCCATTTGGTGCATCCCAGGAGCCCTTTTGCCCCACTTCCCAGGGAAGCATGATGGAATCCCACTGTTTGGGGCTTGAAGGTATCTCCCAAGCTGGGCTTTCATCATCTCTACCTTCAGCTTTCCCAGCTGTTAAACATTAAAAGACCTGGAGGTGGGGGGGAAACACGAAAGGAGGCACACACACACACATAATTAATTCATTCTGGGGATCAATCACACTGATTGCTGTTCTTTCGATCTCTCTGATCAGGAGCTGCCATCCCTCCCTCCATTATCCCCGTGGGAGCTGTGCAACCAGTTTGCAACTGGGGAGGGGAAGGAACAAGAGAAAAAAAGCAGCCACAAAGGAACCAAACCACCGAGGCGGGGACGGAAAAAGAGCTTTGCCGGGACAGAGAGGAGGAGGAGGAGGAGGTAAACCAACAAAAAACGAAGGAGAAAAGGGAAGAAAACGAGACAGCAGACAGGGAGGGGACGTGAGAACCCCTGATCCTGATGGACTGAAGGGGTGGGGAGGGAGAGAGGGAGGGAGGAAAGGGGGGGTCGGGGATGCTGCCTGCCAGCCGGGGCGTTATCCCAGCCGGGCTGGGCGAGGAAATATTTAACTGCAGCGTCAGCGGGCAGGGCAGGAGGGTGGCAGGCATGGAGGGCTGCGGGCAGCGCCGGGCCCCCGCCGCCCCTTCAGGCCAAGCCCAGGCTGAGCGCCTGCAGCTTTTGCTCCGTCGCAGCCGGGAGGCCAAAAGCTGCGCTTATTGCCCCTACAGCCGCTTCCCGGTGGGCGCTGCGCTGCTCACCGCCACGGGGGAGATCTTCTCCGGTAAGCCAGAGCTCTGTCACCACCTTCCTTGGGCTGCTTGGGGGGGCTCCCCTCGCAAGCTTTCGGCCAGGTATAGGGGTGTAGTAAAGGTGCCAGGGGGTGCTGGTTGTCCCCCTCCCTTCCCCCCGCTCTACTCCCCCGTCGCCTTCCCTAGGTGCCTCTGGGCTGCCGCCAGCCCGGAGCCAGCCAAAGATCACAGCGGGGATGGGAAAAGAAACAGGGCAAGTGGGGGAATGTGTTGGGGAGAGGCTGGGACGGGTGGGAAATGGCTTTTCTTTGGAAACTCCCCCCAGAATAACTCAGCTGGAGGGAAGCTGCTGGGGGTTGAGAGCCCAGGAGCAGGTGGGGCAGGTGGGAAATGGCTTTTCTTTGCCATTTCTCCCCCAAAACAACTCTCCCTGAGGGAAGCTGGAGGGGTTCAAGAGCCCCAAATCAAGTGGTCCACATGGAAAATGCCTTTTCCATGCCAGTTCTCCCCAAACCAACTCGCCCTGAGGGAAGCTGGAGGGGTTCAAGAGCCCCAAATCAAGTGGTCCACATGGAAAATGCCTTTTCCATGCCAATTCTCCTCAAAACAACTCACCCTGAGGGAAGCTGGAGGGGTTTAAGAGCCCAAGACAAGGTGGTGCACATGGAAAATGCCTTTTCTTTGCCAATTCCCCCCAAAACAATTCTCCCAGAGGGAAGCTGGTGGGATTCAAGTGCCCTAGACTTGGTGATCCACATGGAAAATGCCTTTTCCATGCCAATTCCCCCCAAAACAACTCACCCTGAGGGAAGCTGGAGGGGTTCAAGAGCCCCAAATCAAGTGGTGCACATGGAAAATGCCTTTTCTTTGCCAATTCCCCCCAAAACAACTCACCCTGAGGGAAGCTGGTGGGGTTTAAGAGCCCAAGACAAGGTGGTGCACATGGAAAATGCCTTTTCTTTGCCAATTCCCCCCAAAACAATTCTCCCAGAGGGAAGCTGGTGGGATTCAAGTGCCCTAGACTTGGTGATCCACATGGAAAATGCCTTTTCCATGCCAATTCCCCTCAAAACAACTCACCCTGAGGGAAGCTGGAGGGGTTTAAGAGCCCAAGACAAGGTGGTGCACATGGAAAATGCCTTTTCCATGCCAGTTCTCCCCAAACCAACTCACCCTGAGGGAAGCTGGAGGGGTTCAAGAGCCCCAAATCAAGTGGTCCACGTGGAAAATGGCTTTTCTTTGCTAATCCCCCCCAAAATAACTCATCTGGAGGGAAGCTGGTGGGGTTCAAGACCCCCAGATCACGAGGTCCACATGCAAAATGCCTTTTCCATGCCAGTTCTCCCCAAACCAACTCACCCTGAGGGAAGCTGGTGGGGTTCAAGTGCCCCAGACCAGGTGGTGCACGTGGAAAATGGCTTTTCTTTGCCCTTTCCCCCCCCAAACTAAGTCTCCCAGAGGGCAGCTGGTGGGCCTGGGGGTGCCTGAGGGGGTGCTGGGTGCTTCCTGCCAGGGTGCAACGTGGAGAACGCCTGCCACAGCCTGGGGGTGTGCGCCGAGCGCGCTGCCATCCTGAAAGCCATCTCCGAGGGCCACACCAGCTTCAAGGCCATGGCCATCTGCAGGTGAGGGCACACTGAGAGCTGGGAATGGGAGGGATGGGATGGGGGGAGCCAGGGGGAAAAGCTGCAGCAGCACTAAGTGGGGTTCTTCTTTGGGGGGGGCGGGGGTTGTAAGGTTTTGGGGAGGAATTAGGGTGGAAATCTGCCGTGGGTTGGTATTTATTGTTGTGGGAAGGGCTTCTGCAGCCTGAGGCTGAGCTCTGTGCCCTCTTTTCCTTTGGCAGTGACATGAGGGATGGCTTCATCACACCCTGTGGAGCCTGCAGACAAGTGATGAGAGAGGTGATGGCTCGTATGGGGGTCCTACGTCCCCTGGTCCCAGGCATCATCCCCCTGACCCCAGGCATCATCCTCCCAACCCCAGGCATCCCCTCCCTACCCTGCCCTGATCCCAGGCATCCCCCCCTGATCCCAGGCATCATCCCCTGACTCAAAGCATCATCCTCCCAGCCCCAGGCATCATCCTCCCAGCCCCAGGCATCCCCTCCCTACCCTGCTCTGATCCCAGGCATCATCCCCTTGACTCCAGGCATCATCCTACCGACCCCAGACCTCCCCTCCCTACCCTGCCCTGAGCCCAGGCATCATCCCCCTGACTCCAGGCATCATCCCCCTGACTCCAGCCATCATCCCCCTGACTCCAGGCATCCCCTCCCTACCCTGCCCTGATCCCAGATATCCCCCACCCTGATCCCAGGCCTCACCCCCCTGACTCAAGGCATCCCCACCCTGACCCCAGACATCTCCCCAACCACAGGCATCATCTCCTGACCCCAGGAATCTCTCCCAAACACACCCAGCCCCAGCTCTGAGCTCCTCCAATGCCTCTCTCCACAGGGAAAAGGCTATTCTTCCCTGTCTCTGTCCCATGGGAGTGGGTGGTAATCTATTAACTTGCCCTCCTCAGGGAGTTTTATTCCTCCTGGGTGGTGGATTTGACCCTGGAGCCGTCAGCCCAGCTCCAAGAAGCCTGAAAACAGGGGGTTTCCTGCAAAAGCTGAGCTCTCCATGGAGCCCATCTGGTTCTTGCCTCCCTCCAGAGCAACCACAGCTCACTTTGGGGTGATTAATAGATGAAGGGATGCAGGGCCCTGCTCAGAGGCTGAGTTTAGCAGGTTTGAAGGCACCAGAGCTCACCTTGAGGGAGCAAACCACCAGGATCTTGAGCCCAAAAGACCTCCTAAGGGGAGATGAGGCTGAAAAGCCACCCCCAAAATACACATCCAGAGGGGGATGTTCCCTGCCAACCCAGAGGTTCTTCATCAGGCATTTCTCCTTTCTCTCCTCCTCCAGTTTGGCACAGACTGGGACATCTACCTGACCAAAGCAGATGGCACCTACATCATCAAGAGGCTGGAGGAGCTGCTGCCACTCTCCTTTGGCCCTGAAGACCTGAAGAAGGTGTGAGCAGCACAGCCACCACCAGCCTTTGCCCTTCAGCAGCAGGGGACAATCATAGAACTGTCAGGGTTGGAAGGGAGCTCAAGGCTCAGCCAGCTCCAACCCCCTGCCATGGGCAGGGACACCTCACACTGCAGCAGGCTGCTCACAGCCACCTCCAGCCTGGCTGCAAACACCTCCAGGCAGGAGGCTTCCACCACCTCCCTGGGCAGCCTGTGCCAGGCTCTCACCACCCTCCTGGGGAACAACTTCTTCCTCGCATCCAATCTCAATCTCCCCACTTCTAGTTTTGCTCCATCCCCCCCAGTCCTATCCCTCCCTGACACCCTCAAAAGTCCCTCCCCAGCTTTCTTGGAGCCCCCTGCAGATCCTGGAAGGCCACAATGAGGTCTCCTGGGAGCCTTCTCCTCTCCAGCCTGCACAACCCTAACTCTCTCAGGCTGTGCTCACAGCAGAGCAGCTCCAGCCCTCTGCTCCTCCTCCTGGCCCTTCTCTGGACACCTTCCAGCCCCTCCAGAGCCTTCCTGGCACAGAGGCTCCAGAGCTGGCCCCAGAGCTCCAGCTGTGGTCTCAGCAGAGTGGAGCAGAGGGGCAGAATCCCCTCCCTGGCCCTGCTGGCCACACTTCTCTTGCTGCAGCCCAGGCTCTGCTTGGCTCTCTGGGCTGCAAGTGCTCCCTGCTGGCTCCTGTTGAGCTTCTCCCCCAGCACTCTTCAGGGCTGCTCTCCAGCCAGTCCCTGCCCAGCCTCTAGCAGTGCCTGGGATTGCCCTGCCCCAGCTGCAGGACTTTGCCCTTGGCCTTGTTGAACCTCATGAGGTTGTCATGTGCCCAGCTCTGCACCCTCAAAACCCCCTCCCCAGCTTTCTTGTAGCCCCCTGCAGATCCTGGAAGGCCACAATGAGGTCTCCTGGGAGCCTTCTCCTCTCCAGCTTGCACAACCCCAACTCCCTCAGTCTGTGCTCACAGCAGAGCAGCTCCAGCCCTCTGCTCATCTGAACGGTTGAGGATGCCTCCCCTCCTCTCCCCCTCCCCAAGATTGCCCAGTGTGTAAGGGGCTTTGTGTGGGACAATGCAATGGGAAATGTCTTTGCAGTGTTAAGCTCTCCCTGCTCCTCTCCCTCACCTTCTGCTTCAGGGCTGATTTGCAGACACCTGCCCCCACCTTGCTGCGGGGAAGAAGCCAAATCAAGTGACAGACATTCACTTGCAGGACAAAAAAGGTTGTTCAGGCTGGAGGACAGGAGCAAGTTCCCAGGCTGGGAAGGGGTTGGAGCCCATCTTGGGCTTCTCAGAGTCATAGAATCAGAGAGTGGTGCAGGCTGGAAGTGACCTCTGGGGGATCATCGAGTCCAGCCCCCTTGGATCACGCAGGGCAGGTCACATCCAGGTAGGTTCTGAGAGTCTCCAGAGAAGGAGACTCCACAACTCCCCTGGGCAGCCTGCTCCAGGGCTCCAGCACCCATCGAAGAAGTTGCTCCTCATGTTGAGGTGGCGCTTCCTGGGGTCCAGCTTGTGCCCACTGCCCCTTGGCCTGTCCCTGGGCACCACTGAGCAGAGCCTGGCCCCAGCCTCTTGCCCCCGCCCCCAGCCTTTAGCTCTTGCTGAGCATTGAGAAGATTCCCTCTCAGGCTGCTCTTCTCCAGGCTCCAAAAAACCACTCCTGAGGGCTGCAAGCTCACTGCCTGGGGAAAAGCTGAAGTCTTCAGCTCCAGGTGGGAAGCCAAAGCAGAAAGGAGAAGCTCCACCAACCCCAGGGGGTGACCACAAAGCAGCTCAGGGCAGCCAAGCCGCTGGAGCTGAGTGTGGTCCTCTCCTCACTTCTCTCCAAAGCTTCTTTGCTTTTGTTCTTCGTGGGGATGAAGAAAGAGAGGAGTTTTGGGGGGAGGTTCTGGAGGGTTTCCTGTCTGCAGAGCAATGCCCTTTGCTGATTGCACTCTGCAGTCAATCATGCACAATGCAAACTGGTTGGGGACCATTTCCCAGCCAGTGCCAGGCTGGGCACTGCTGTCTGTGCCCAGGTGAAATAAAAGCAGCTCTGGGTTTATCTCCTGCAGTGTTGGCAATTGATGAGTTAAGGGGAAGGGAGAAGGGGAAGGGAAGAGGGGAAGGGGGAAGGGGGAAGAGAAGAGGGGAAGGGGGAAGGGGGAAGAGGGGAAGGGGGAAGAGGGGAAGGGGGAAGAGGGGAAGGGGGAAGAGGGGAAGGGGGAAGAGGGGAAGGGGGAAGAGGGGAAGGGGGAAGAGGGGAAGGGGGAAGAGGGGAAGGGGGAAGAGGGGAAGGGGGAAGAGGGGAAGGGGGAAGAGGGGAAGGGGGAAGAGGGGAAGGGGGAAGAGGGGAAGGGGGAAGAGGGGAAGGGGGAAGAGGGGAAGGGGGAAGAGGGGGAGGGGGAAGAGGGGAAGGGGGAAGAGGGGAAGGGGGAAGAGGGGAAGGGGGAAGAGGGGAAGGGGGAAGAGGGGAAGGGGGAAGAGGGGAAGGGGGAAGAGGGGAAGGGGGAAGAGGGAAGGGGGAAGAGGGAAGGGAAAAGGGGGAAGAGGGAAGGGAAAAGGGGGAAGGGGAAAGGCAAAAGGGGGAAGGGGGAAGGGAAAAGGGGGAAGGGGGAAGGGGGAAGGGAAAAGGGGGAAGGGGGAAGGGGGAAGGGAAAAGGGGGAAGGGGAAGAGAAAAGGAAAAGGGGAAGGGGGTTCCTGGGGCTGCCCCACTGCCAGGCAGTGGCAGGTGGAAGGTACTTGCTCTGCAGGCAGGACATGCCCAGGGCACTGCATGGCCCACAGGCAGCACCCTCCTGCCTTCCCTGGCAGTGCATAGGCTGTGCCCTGCTCCATGCCCTGCTGTGCACTGGGCTGTGTGCCAGCCGTGCCCAGGGCAGGACTCTGCTCCGTGCCACGCTGTGCACTGGGCTGTACCCTGGCTGTGCCCCACCATGCACTGCTTTGTGCTGTGCTATGCCCAAGTCACACCTGGGGTAGTGCTGTGCTCCATGCCCTGCTGTGCACTGGGCTGTGTGCCAGCCCTGCCCAGGGCAGGACTCTGCTCTGTGCCACGCTGTGCACTGGACTGTGCCCCACTGCTTTGTGCTGTGTCCAAAGACATCCCCAGGGCAGTTCTCTGCTCCATCCCCTGTTGTGCACTGGGCTGTGCCTAAGTCATGCCCAGGGTGATTTCATGCTCCATGCCCTGCTGTGCATCAGGCCATGGCCCACTGCTCACAGCCTGTGCCCTGCTCCATGCCCTCTTGTGGACTGTGATATGCCCTGGCTCTGCCCAAGCCGTGCCCAGCTCAGTGTTATGCTCTGTGCCCTGCCCCATGCACAAGGCACACCAAGCCGTGCCCTCCTCTGTGCCCTGCATTGCACAGGCCTGTACCATGGCTGCACTCTGCTCCATGCCCTGCTGTGCACTGGGCTGTGCCCTGCTCCATGCCCTTCTTGTGGCCTGCTTCATGCTGAGACCTGCCATACGCTGGGCTGTGCCTTGGCCATGCCCAGAACATTGCTCTGCTGGTGCCACTCTTCATGCTGTGCCTTGCCAAGCAGAGAGCTGTGCCCTGGCCATGCCTTGCTGGGCATTAGGCTGTGCCCTGCTCCACGCAGAAGGCACTGCCCTTCTGGAGCCTTGTGCCATGCCCAGACATGTCCCTGGCTGTGCCCTGCTCCATGCAGACAGCATTACCCTGCTGGTGCCCTGTGTTGTGCCCTGCATCGCCCCGGGCTGTGCCCTGCTGGTGCCCTGTGCCGTGCCCTGCATGGCCCCGGGCTGTGCCCTGCTGGTGCCCTGTGCCGTGCCCTGCTGGTGCCCTGCAGCTCCCCGGGCTGTGCCCTGCTGGTGCCCTGTGCCGTGCCCTGCTGGTGCCCTGCAGCTCCCCGGGCTGTGCCCCGCTCCGCTCCAGCCCCGCACGCGTCCTCCGCCTCCAGCGAGCCCTGACCGCCGTGGGCGGCGCCGGAGCGTGCTGTGCGTGGCCCTGCGTCACGACGCAGACGCGCACGCGTGACGTCGCCGCCCCGCCCCGCCGCGGCGCTTCCATCATGGCGGTTCGGCTGCTGCTGGCCCGGGCCCTGCGCCTGCTGCCGCGCTGCCGCTTCGCCCGCGCCCCCCGCCCCGAGCCCCGGCCCGACCCCCGGCCCGCTCCGCCGCCACCGCTCCCGCAGGCCCGACCATGGTTGTCCTGGCTGCCGGCCGCCTGCCGCCTTCTGTTCCTGCGTGGGCCTGCCCGCGGGCTAGCGGCCGTGGCGCGGCGAGGAGGCGGCGGCGGAGTCTGCCTGGCGCTGGCCATGGCGCTGGGGCTGGTGGAGCCGCGGCTGGAGGAGCAGCGACGGGCTGAGGCGGCCTGTCGGCACATCCAGGTGAGGCTCGGGGCTGGCTGCTGCTGCTGGACCCCCGTGAGTGTCTGCGGGGAGAGCCTCCGGCACCTGCGGTGAAGGTCAGGGGGTGGCCTTCCTCTGGGGACCCCCTCAGGCGCACCTCCCCATCTTCCCCCAGAGATGGTGGGATTGCTGTGAGCAGCCCGCAGGCACATTCCCCAAAGCAGGAGACTCCCCTCTGCCTCCCCAGAATGAGGATGCTGGGGAAGGCTCTTGGTAAGTAGGTCCTCAACACCCTGAGGCCGGTACCAGGGAGGCCTTCACTGTGGGCAGCCTCCTGCCCCCTGGCCCCCCCTACAAGGGCAGAGGGTCAGGACTCTGGTGTTGGGGGTCCTGTGTCCCAGGGTGCTGGTTTTGAGCCCCCAGGTCCATCCCTTCTCCTCAGGGCTGATGGGAGGCCTGTGGGGCTGGGCCAAGCTGTGCTGGCAGGGCACTGGGGACATACTTCGTGGCTATAAATAGAGCTTTGGTGTTCAGAGCCAGCTGTCACCTACCCTGCTGACCTGCACCTGTCACATTCTGGGGAGGTTCTGCCTTTTCCTGATGTTTCTTGGGATGCTTTCACCCCACTGAGGACCTAAATTGGTGTCTTCCCCTTTCTACTGCCCCTGAATCTGTGTCTCTTGGATAGCTGCTGGGGGTTGTAGCTCATGAAGGAATGCAGCTGGTTGATGCTGGCCCACACATGGAGGGTGGTGAATGCTGGGCTTAAACTGGAGCACAGCCCTCTGGTGTTTTGTTTTCTCTTGGCTCTTCTGTTTTCCTCCCCCAGCTTGCTCCTGTCATGGATTCACTCCCCCTTGAACTAACCCAAACCCCCCTCCACAAAAGCTCAGGGCATTGTTTTTCTGTCAGTTGTGGCTCTTGACTGGATTTTCTGTGCCCTTTTTTCCCCTCCCCCCCTTCCTGGTTTATTGATGGAGAGGGAACAGAGGGTAGCACTGCATCTCTGATAGACATATAACCTACTTAAGACTCCTCTTTGCACAGCACATTTCAGTTCTGGATCAGCAAAGGACTTCCCTTTCCCATTCCTCTTTGCCAGGTGCACTTGCAGCAGCATTGCAGAGCCCACTTTTGGTGCAGGCTGGTCCATTTGAACCCAAAATGCTGTGGACTGCCAGTTGCTTTCCCTGGGTAGAGCCTGCTGGTGGCTTGCAGGTTGGCCCAAGCTGGCTGGGAGGTGGTGATGCTGCTCAAACAGTGAGAGAGTTCTGCAGGGGGAATCTGAATGAGTGAGCAGGGCTTTTAATTGTCTTTTCTTGTTGCTCTTTGCCATGTGCACCTGCAGCAGCATTGCAGAGCCCACTTTTGGTGCAGGCTGGTTCCTCTGAACCCAAAATGCTGTGGACTGCCAGCTGCTTTCCCTGGGTAGAGCCTGCAGGTTGGCCCAGGCTGGCTGGGAGGTGGTGATGCTGCTTGAACAGTGAGAGAGCTCTGCAGGGGGAATCTGAGTGACTGAGCAGGGCTTTTAATTGTCTTTTCTTGTTGCTCTTTGCCATGTGCACCTGCAGCAGCGTTGCAGAGCCCACTTTTGGTGCAGGCTGGTTCATTTGAACCCAAAATGCTGTGGACTGCCAATTGTTTTCCCTGGGTAGAGCCTGCAGGTTGGCCTAAGCCAACTGGGAGGTGGTGATGCTGCTTGAACAGTGAGAGAGCTCTGCAGGGGGAATCTGAATGAGTGAGCAGGACTTTCCGTTGCCTTTCCTCTTGCTCTTTGCCATGTGCACCTGCAGCAGCATTGCAGAGCCCACTTTTGGTGCAGGCTGGTCCATTTGAACCCAAAATGCTGTGGGCTGCCAATTGCTTTCCCTGGGTAGAGCCTGCAGGTTGGCCTAAGCCAACTGGGAGGTGGTGATGCTGCTTGAACAGTGAGAGAGCTCTGCAGGGGGAATCTGAGTGACTGAGCAGGGCTTTCAATTGTCTTTTCCTCTTGCTCTTTGCCATGTGCACCTGCAGCAGCATTGCAGAGCCCACTTTTGGTGCAGGCTGGTCCATTTGAACCCAAAATGCTGTGGACTGCCAATTGCTTTCCCTGGGTAGAGCCTGCAGGTTGGCCCAAGCTGGCTGGGAGGTGGTGATGCTGCTTGAACAGTGAGAGAGCTCTGCAGGGGGAATCTGAGTGACTGAGCAGGGCTTTTAATTGTCTTTTCTTGTTGCTCTTTGCCATGTGCACCTGCAGCAGCATTGCAGAGCCCACTTTTGGTGCAGGCTGGTTCCTCTGAACCCAAAATGCTGTGGGCTGCCAATTGCTTTCCCTGGGTAGAGCCTGCAGGTTGGCCCAAGCTGGCTGGGAGGTGGTGATGCTGCTCAAACAGTGAGAGAGCTCTGCAGGGGGAATCTGAATGAGTGAGCAGGGCTTTTAATTGTCTTTTCTTGTTGCTCTTTGCCATGTGCACTTGCAGCAGCACTGCAGAGCTCACTTTTGGTGCAGGCTGGTTCATTTGAACCCAAAATGCTGTGGGCTGCCAGTTGCTTTCCCTGGGTAGAGCCTGCAGGTTGGCCCAGGCTGGCTGGGAGGTGGTGATGCTGCTCAAACAGTGAGAGAGTTCTGCAGGGGGAATCTGAATGAGTGAGCAGGGCTTTTAATTGTCTTTTCTTGTTGCTCTTTGCCATGTGCACCTGCAGCAGCATTGCAGAGCCCACTTTTGGTGCAGGCTGGTCCATTTGAACCCAAAATGCTGTGGGCTGCCAATTGCTTTCCCTGGGTAGAGCCTGCAGGTTGGCCCAGGCTGGCTGGGAGGTGGTGATGCTGCTTGAACAGTGAGAGAGTTCTGCAGGGGGAATCTGAATGAGTGAGCAGGGCTTTCAATTGTCTTTTCTTGTTGCTCTTTGCCATGTGCACCTGCAGCAGCATTGCAGAGCCCACTTTTGGTGCAAGCTGGTTCCTCTGAACCCAAAATGCTGTGGGCTGCCAATTGCTTTCCCTGGGTAGAGCCTGCAGGTTGGCCCAGGCTGGCTGGGAGGTGGTGATGCTGCTTGAACAGTGAGAGAGTTCTGCAGGGGGAATCTGAATGGGTGAGCAGGGCTTTCAATTGTCTTTTCCTCTTGCCTCCAGACAGTGTTTGTTGGGAAGAACAAGCCCCTGAAGGATCCCCTGAGCTCCTCCCGCTGGCAGGGCTTCAAGCTGGAGGAGTACCTGATTGGGCAGCCCCTTGGCAAGGGCTGCAGCGCTGCTGTCTATGAGGCAGCCATTCCCTTCTGCCCTGGCCAGCTGGCAGGGCAGGGGCAGCCAGGTGGGGGCTCAGCTGAGGAGGAGCCTGTGGAAGGACAGCCACCCAAAGGAGCTTTCCCCTTGGCTATCAAGATGATGTGGAACATCTCGGTAAGGGGCTGGGGCTCTGGCTGCTGCTCTGTCGCTGCGAGAGGCTGGCTGCAGGGTGTGCTGTCAACACTTCAGCAGCAGAGCTGCTGGTGATGGAGCTGGTGCTGGGTGACAGCAGCTGCACAGGAGCCACTCTGTGCCCAGGGGGTGGCTGGGAAAGCCACCAGCAGCAGCCTGCCTTGGATCAGCGGCGGTGCAACCAGCGGGGGCAGGGCAGGGGTTGTCTCCCTAGACTGGGCACTGCTGAGGCCACACACTGAGGGCTGGGTTCAGGTTTGGGTCTCTCACTCCTCTGGACAAATCCCAACCCCTCAATGTCCTTCTTGGAGGGCAACAAAGCTGGGGGAGGGGCTGGAGAACAGGGCTGGGGAGGAGCAGCTGAGGGAGCTGGGAGTGTTCACCCTGGAGAAGAGGAGGCTGAGGGGAGAGCTGCTGGCTCTCTGGAACTCCCTGACAGGCTTGAGTGAGGTGGGGACTGGTTTCTTTTCCCTGCTATCAGGTGATAGAATGAGAGGGAATGGCCTGGGGAGGTTTAGGTTGGACATGAGGAACAATTTCTTTGCTGCTGGAGTGGTCAGGGGTTGGCACAGGCTGCCCAGGGAGGTGCTGGAGTCCCCAGCCCTGGAGGCAATGGCACTGTGGGGACAGGGTTTGGTGGCCATGGTGGGGCTGGGCTGAGGGTTGGACCTTAGAGGCCTTTTCCAAGCCAAGCAATTCTCTGATCTGGGTTGCCTGCTCTGAGGGTGTGTCAGGGCTGGCTGCTCTTGGAGCTGCAGCCCAGCTGCTGTGTCACTGCTCTTGCAGGCTGGGTCATCCTCTGAAGCCATCCTTGATGCCATGGGCCAGGAGCTGGTGCCAGCCACAGGACTTGCCTTGGCTGGGGAGTATGGAGCTGTCTCTGGCTGCAGGTATGGAAGGGGTGCTGCTGCAGGGCTGGCACTCTCAGCTCCTCCACACCTCAAACAGCAGGCAGGGAGGGGGTTTTCCCCAGCACAGTTAGGAAACCACAGACACTGATCAAGGGCTGGTGTGTCCCTGGTCAAGTGCTGACTGTAGCCTTGTTTGCTCCCCAGGCAATACCTGAAGGGGGCCTCCAAGAAGGCTGGAAAGGGACTCTTAACCAAGGCCTGCAGTGATAGGACCAGGGGCAAGGGTTTGAAAGTTCTGCACCAGGAGGCTGCTGGAACTCTGCAACAGGTTGCCCAGAGCGGGAGCTGAGACCCCATCCCTGGAGAGATTCAAGCTCAGGCTTGACAAGGCTCTGAGCAACCTGCTCTAGTGGAGGATGTGGCCAAGAAGGCCAAGGGCATCCTGGCCTGCAGCAGGAAGAGTGTGGCCAGCAGGAGCAGGGAAGTCCTTGTGCCCTGTGCTCAGCACTGCTGAGGCCACACCTGGAGTCCTGTGTCCAGTTCTGGGCTCCTCAGGTTAGGAAAGAGGTTGAGCTGCTGGAAGGTGTCCAGAGAAGGGCAAGAAAGCTGGGGAGGGGTCTGGAGCACAGCCCTGGGAGGAGAGGCTGAGGGAGCTGGGGTTGCTTAGCCTGCAGAAGAGGAGGCTCAGGGGAGACCTTCTTGCTCTCTCCAACTCCCTGCAGGGAGGTTGGAGCCAGGTGGGGGTTGGTCTCTTCTCCCAGGCAACCAGAACAAGAGGCCACAGTCTCAAGCTGTGCAGGGGACACAGTCCAATGGCTGTCCCTGTCCCTTTCCCTGTCCCTGTCCCTGTCCCTGTCCCTGTCCCAGCTGAGGCCTGACCAGGCTCTGCTCCCCTGCTCCGGTGGGTTCTGTCCCTCGCTGACTGCCGGGGGGGGTCGGACTGGCTGCCAGCTGTGATCTCTCTTTTGCTGCCCAGGAAAGCTGCCCTGGGGAGGAAGAAGCTGCAGCCTCATCCCAACATAATCCAGGTGCTCCGAGCCTTCACCTCCTCCGTGCCCCTGCTGCCTGGAGCCATTGCAGACTACCCTGATGTGCTGCCCCTCAGCCTCAGCCCCAGCGGCCTGGGCCACAGCCGCACTCTCTTCCTGGTGATGAAGAAGTAGGTGGAGAGAAGCTGCCCCAAGGCCCTTCTGCTTCCTGGCACTCTCTGTTCTGCTGCTCCACAGCTCCTCACAGAGCTCAGGCCTGGGCTGCTGCCAGACAAAGCCCAGCCCAGCCTTGGAAGCACCTCCTGAGGCCGGTTCCAAGCCCTGGAGATGTTAACTCCTGTCTGAGAGCGAGGGCAAGCTGCTCCTTGAAGGGATTCCAGTAGGGAAGGTGCAGCTTGGCCCCAGGCAGTGCTGCAGGCTGGGGGCAGAGTGGCTGAGAGCAGCCAGGCAGAGAGGGACCTGGGGGGAGTGGTGGACAGCAGCTGAACAGGAGCCAGCAGTGTGCCCAGGGGGCCAAGAAGGCCAAGGGCATCCTGGCCTGCAGCAGGAAGAGTGTGGCCAGCAGGAGCAGGGAAGTCCTTGTGCCCTGTGCTCAGCACTGCTGAGGCCACACCTGGAGTCCTGTGTCCAGTTCTGGGCTCCTCAGTTGAAGAAGGACATTGAGAGACTTGAAGGTGTCCAGAGAAGGGCAACAAAGCTGGGGAGGGGTCTGGAGCACAGCCCTGGGAGGAGAGGCTGAGGGACCTGGGGGCCCAGAACTGGACACAGGACTCCAGGTGTGGCCTAACCAGTGCTGAGCACAGGGGGAGAATGATCTCCCTGCTCCTGCTGGCCACACTCTTCCTGATGCAGGCCAGGATGCCCTTGGCCTTTTTGGCCACCTGGGCACACTGCTGGCTCCTGTTCAGCCTACCATCAACCAGCACCCCCATGTCCCTCTCTGCCTGGCTCTGCCCCCAGCCTGTAGCACTGCCTGGGGTTGCTGTGGCCAATGTGCAGCCCCTGGCCCTTGGATATGTTCAACCTCCTGCCCTTGGCCTCTGCCCATCTGCCCAGGTCCCTCTGCAGAGCTCTGCTGCCCTCTTAACAGACCCAACACCCATTTGGCTGATGCAAGCCAGCCAGCACTGAGGGATGAGCTTGCAGGATGCTGATTCCAAGGTTTTCCCCCTTCTCCTCCCCAGTTATCCCTGCACCCTGCGTGAGTACCTGAGGGGCAGCAGCCCAGATGTCTGCCTCTCCACCAGGATGATTCTGCAGCTGCTGGAGGGGGTGGACCACCTGGTTCGGCATGGAGTAGCCCACAGGGACCTGAAGTCTGACAACATCCTGGTTGAGTTTGATCCTGGTGGGTGCATCACTGCCTCAGGGGGTGCTGGAGGTGCCTCTGCTGCAAGGGCTTGGCTCTTGGATCATCTTCTTGGTGGGGTGGCTCCTAAAGTCCCCCCTCTTGGTCAGGGGTTGCAGCAGCTGGAGGGCGAGGGGGAAGGGCAGGGCTGAAGCCCCAAGCAGCATTTTCATGCACCTGTGGGGTCACAGAGTGGGTTGGGTTGGCAGAAAGGGAGCTGGGGGTGGTGGTGGACAGCAGCTGAACAGGAGCCAGCAGTGTGCCCAGGGGGCCAAGAAGGCCAAGGGCATCCTGGCCTGCAGCAGGAAGAGTGTGGCCAGCAGGAGCAGGGAAGTCCTTGTGCCCTGTGCTCAGCACTGCTGAGGCCACACCTGGAGTCCTGTGTCCAGCTCTGGGCTCCTCAGGTTAGGAAAGAGGTTGAGCTGCTGGAAGGTGTCCAGAGAAGGGCAAGAAAGCTGGGGAGGGGTCTGGAGCACAGCCCTGGGAGGAGAGGCTGAGGGAGCTGGGGTTGCTTAGCCTGCAGAAGAGGAGGCTCAGGGGAGACCTTCTTGCTCTCTGCAACTCCCTGAAGGGAGCTTGGAGCCAGATGGGGGTTGGTCTCTTCTCCCAGGCAGGCATCCAGCCCCAGAACAAGAGGACACAGTCTGAAGCTGTGCCAGGGGAAGTTCAGGCTGGAGGTGAGGAGAAAGTTCTTCCCAGCAAGAGAGATTGGCCATGGGAGTGTGCTGCCCAGGGAGGTGGTGGAGTCCCCATCCCTGGAGGTGTTCCAGAGGGGCTTGGATGTGGCCCTTGCAGCCATGGCTTAGCTGTCAGGAGGTGCTGGGTGCCAGCTTGGACTTGCTGAGCTCTGAGCTCTTTTCCAACCTCATTGATTCTATGATCATCCCTTCCCAACCCCCCTGCCAGGGGCTGGGACACCTCCCACCAGGCCCAGGTTGCTCAGGGCCTGGCCTTGAACCACAACCACCCTGGGCAGCCTCTGCCAGTGTCTCCCTCTGAAGAGTTCCTCACTGCCAGTCTAAATCTGCCCTCCTCAAGCTTCAATCCATTCCCTCTCCCCAGCTTGTTCTCCTGTCAGCCTTTCTCTAGTGGAGACTTTAATTACCTGAGCTGCTTTGCAGCCTAATTAAGATGCAAGTGGGCAGGGACCAATGGCAGGCAGCCAGAGCTGGCTAATTGACAGTCCTGGTGCAGCAGCCCTGGAGGGTTTTCAGTGGTGCTATTACCATCCTTGCCATGAAGGCAGAGCTGCTCTGGAGCCCTCCTGAGTGCAGTTAGGAATGATCCAAGGCTTTGGTTTGCTTTCCAGGTGGGAGCCTGGAGGAGTGAGGGGTCTGCTTTGCAGGGCTCAGCTTGGCAGCAGGGCTGCAGAGTTCCTCCAGGCCCTTTCCTCCAGCTCAGCAGATAACCCAGGTGCCACCTCCCCAGGAGCTGTGAGGAGAGCCTTAGGGAGCTGGGGTTGTTTAGCCTGGTTGGGGAGACCTGAGAGCTCAGCAAGGCCAAGCTGGCACCTCATCAGAGAGTCAGTAGGGTTGGAAGAGACCTCAGAGCTCAGCAAGTCCAACCTATCACCTAATCAGAGAATCAATAAGGCTGGAAGAGACCTCAAAGATCAGCAAGTCCAAGCTGGCACCCAGCACCTCCTGACAACTAAACCATGGCTCCAAGGGCCACAGCCAAGCCCCCTCCAGGGATGGGGACTCCACCACCTCCCTGGGCAGCACATTCCCATGGCCAATCTCTCTTGCTGGGAAGAACTTTCTCCTCACCTCCAGCCTAAACCTCCCCTGGCACAGCTTGAGACTGTGGCCTCTTGTTCTGGTGCTGGGTGCCTGCCTGGGAGAAGAGCCCAACCCCCACCTGGCTCCAAGCTCCCTTCAGGGAGTTGCGGAGAGCAAGAAGGTCTCCCCTGAGCCTCCTCTTCTGCAGGCTAAGCAACCCCAGCTCCCTCAGCCTCTCCTGCCAGGTCCTCCCAAGGCCAGGCCTGACTGTGCTCTCCCTGCTGCCCTCAGCTGGCTGCCCCTGGCTGGTGATCACAGACTTTGGCTGCTGCCTGGCAGATGACAGCATCGGCCTGAGGCTGCCCTACCCCAGCGCCTACGTGGACCGCGGCGGCAACGGCTGCCTCATGGCCCCCGAGGTACTCCCCTTCCCCTGCCCTGTGAGGCTGCTGGCATGGACCCCCACCCTGGAGCTGTGTGCTTGAACCTGCCCTGCAGCAGGCAGAGTGTGGCCAGCAGCAGCAGGGAAGTCCTTGTGCCCTGTGCTCAGCACTGCTCAGGCCACACCTGGAGTCCTGTGTCCAGTTCTGGGCTCCTCAGGTTAGGAAAGAGGTTGAGCTGCTGGAAGGTGTCCAGAGAAGGGCAACAAAGCTGGGGAGGGGTCTGGAGCACAGCCCTGGGAGGAGAGGCTGAGGGAGCTGGGGTTGCTTAGCCTGGAGAAGAGGAGGCTCAGGGGAGACCTTCTTGCTCTCTGCAACTCCCTGCAGGGAGGTTGCAGCCAGCTGGGGGTTGGTCTCTTCTCCCAAGCACCCAGCAGGAGAACAAGAGGCTACAGTCTCAAGCTGTGCCAGGGGAAGTTTAGGCTGGAGGTGAGGAGAAAGTTCTTCCCTGAGAGAGTTGTTGGCCATTGGGATGTGCTGCCCAGGGAGGTGGTGGAGTCCCCATCCCTGGAGGTGTTGCAGAGGGGCTTGGCTGTGGCCCTGGGAGCCATGGTTCAGCTGTCAGGAGGTGCTGGGTGCCAGCTTGGACTTGCTGAGCTCTTCTCCCACCTGGTTGATTCTATGAGCACCTCTCTCTCTCTGGGCCAGGTGATCACAGCATCCCCAGGCCCAGGCAAGGTGATCAACTACAGCAAGGCTGATGCCTGGGCCGTGGGAGCCATTGCCTACGAGATCCTGGGCCTGGCCAATCCCTTCTATGGCCATGGGGCCTCCTCCCTGGAGAGCAGGAGCTACCGTGAGGAGCAGCTGCCCAGCCTGCCCCCCCACGTGCCCCTGGAGGTGAAACAAGTGGTCAAGATGCTGCTCCTGAGGGATCCCAACAAGGTGAGGCTTGGCTGGAAGAGGAAAGGCTACAGGGAAAGCTGGGGAGGGAATCTTTCAGGCTTGTGGGGGTAGGGTGAGGGGGAATGGATTGAAGCTTGAGCAGGGGAGACTGGGACTGGAGGTGAGGAAGAAATTCTTTCCAGTGAGGGTGGGGAGGCACTGGCACAGGCTGCCCAGGGTGGTTGTGGGTGGCTCCTCTCTGGAGGTGCTCAAGGCCAGGCTGGATGAGGCCTTGAGCAAGCTGGGCTGGTGGGAGGTGTCCCTGCCCATGGCAGGGGGCTGGAAGTGGATGACCTTTAGGGTCCTTCCCAACCCAAACCAGTCTCTGATTCTGATGGTGTCTGTAGAAGGTGAAGGGCCTTGAGCTCTCTCCTGTGAAGAGAGACTGAGAGCCCTGGGGGCTGTTGAGTGTGGGGAGGAGAAGGCTGAGAGGAGATCTGCTCAGTGTCTGAGGGGTGGGGGTCAGGATGAAGGTGCCAGGCTCTGCTCAGGGCTGCCCAGTGACAGGACAAGGGAATCAGCTGGAGCCTGGGAAGTTCCACCTCAGCCTGAGGAAAAGCTTTGCAGTGAGGGTGCTGGAGGCCTGGAGCAGGCTGCCCAGAGAGCTTGTGGGGTCTCTTTCTCTGGAGTTGCTCAGCCTGCAGAAGAGGAGGCTCAGGGGAGACCTTCTTGCTCTCTCCAGCTCCCTGAAGGGAGCTTGGAGCCAGGTGGGGGTTGGGCTCTTCTCCCAGGCAGGCACCCAGCCCCAGAACAAGAGGCCACAGTCTCAAGCTGTGCCAGGGGAGGAGGCTTTCAAGCCCCACCTGGATGTGTTCCTGTGTGACCTGCCCTGGGTGATCCTTCTCTGGCAGGGGGGGTTGGACTCCCTGACCTCTAGAGGTCCCTCCCAACCCCTGCCAGTGGAATAGAATTCACCAGGTTGGGAAAGGGCTTTGAGCTCATCCAGTCCAACCTCTCACCCAGCACCATCTGATCAACCAAGTGCCTCAGCCAGGCTCTTCCTGAACCCCTCCAGGGATGGGGGCTCCACCACCTCCCTGGGCAGCCCATTTGCAGGTCAGTTCACCCTGGGGCTGTGGCTGCAGGGCTGTCATCCAGGTGTCACTGATCAAGGACCAGCAGGAGGCCTCTGTGGCCTCTCACTGAATTGTTTCAGGGATGTTTGTGGTAGGAGCTGGACCTTGGCCTGGAGGGGTTTGACCTGCAGTTCCCTGATGTCAGTGCTCACAAAGGGCTTTAGGATCAAGGGGAGCAGCCTTCCAGTCCCTGCAGGAGAGCTGGGGAGGGACTTTTAGCAAGGGCTTGGAGTGCTGGGATGAGAGGGAATGGACTGAAGCTGGAGCAGGGGAGATTGGGACTGGAGATGAGGGGGAAAGTCTGTAGAGTGAGGGTGGGGAGGCACTGGCACAGGCTGCCCAGGGAGGCTGTGGATGTGTCCAGACCAGGCTGGATGAGGCCTTGAGCAGCCTGGGCTGGTGGGAGGTGTCCCTGCCCACGGCAGGGGGGTTGGAACTGGCTGATCTTGAAGGCCCCTTCCAACCCCAACCCATTCTGTGGTTCACAGCCACTCTCTGGTGGCTCAGAGGGGAGGCCTGGAGTACTCTTGGCAGTGGAGATGCTGCCCTCAGCTGACCTCTCCTCTCCTTCCCTTTGCAGAGGCTGTCTGCCAGAGTGGCTGCTAACGTGCTTCACCTCAGCCTCTGGGGGGAGCAGGTTCTGGCTTCCCACACCCTGCAACCTGACCAGATGGTCTCCTGGCTCCTCTGCCAGTCTGCAGCTGCTCTGCTCATGAACAGATTGGTGGCTAAAAGCCTGGTGGAGACCAGACTGAAGATGTGCTTCTTGGCAAACCTGGAGTACGAAGACCTCTGGGCAGCAATCTTCCTCTTGCTGGCCTGGAGGAGTGGCTCTGGGTGAAGGCTCAGCCAGCTGTGGTAGCACTTTGCAGGCACATAGGAATCTCTTCTGTCTGCTGGAACCCCCCCTGTAGAGCTTTAGGGGAGCAGACTGGGTCGAAGAGCTCGAGTTTCTCCCCAGCCAGCATTAGTAGCCCCTGCTTTTTCTCTCCCTGCTGCAGGAAGTCTCCTTGCTGCATCACTCTCTCCTGCTGTGAGCACCCTGCAGCTGTGCTGAGGCAGTGTGCTTGGCTTTGGGCCCACCTGGGAGCTCTCCAGTGACTTCTGAGTCCTGTGTGGGGTGAAGGAGGTCCCCTTTCAGGGGTGGGGAGGGTGGGAGGTGGCACTGCCTGGCTGCTCTGCACAGTAGACTGAGGAGGTGCCAGAAGGGGTGGTGCAGTCTTAAGGACAGCCCCCAGTGGGCAGCTCCAGCTGATCTCCTGCAGCCACCAGCAGCCCTTGCCATGAAGTTAGCAGCCCAGCAGCCCCTCAGGAGCGAGGCAGTGTGAGCAGCAGGGCCTCCCAGGCATGCCACCACCCAGCACAAGGCACTGAAGGCAGTGGCCCCCCTGGGTTTGTTTCTTGCCCATCCCAGCTGGGCAGTGACTGCTCCCCAGGGGGCCAAGGCAGCCAGGCTGTGCCCTCTTGGGGATGATCTCTGCAGGTGAAGTGGAGGTTGAGCTGCTGGAAGAGCTCAGGGTGATGCCACCCCCCTGTTTCTCCTGGTCACCAGGGACAAGCCCTGGGTCAGGGAGGAGAGGAGGCAGCGAGCAGCCAGAAGCTGAAAGCATCCCTTGGGCTCTGGGTGTCTCTTGCTGTCTCTGGAGAGCTTGGGGGGGGAAGATTGATGTCTGTTGCACAGTAAAGTGAAGGTGAAGCTCTGCTGCTGAGTGGCTTCTTTCACATCTCCCTTTCATCATGCCCAGACTCAGGGCTGTGGAGCAATGGGGACAATGCTGCCCTGGGGCAGGGGCAGTGCCAGGCACTGCTATGGGCTGGGCAGGGACTGGCTGGAGAGCAGCCCTGGGGGTGCTGGGGGAGGAGAAGCTCAGCAGGAGCCAGCAGGGAGCACTTGCAGCCCAGAGAGCCAAGCAGAGCCTGGGCTGCAGCAAGAGAAGTGTGGCCAGCAGGGCCAGGGAGGGGATTCTGCCCCTCTGCTGCACTCTGCTGAGACCACAGCTGCAGCTCTGGGGCCAGCTCTGGAGCCTCTGTGCCAGGAAGGGTCTGGAGGGGCTGGAAGGTGTCCAGGGAAGGGCAACAAAGCTGGGGAGGGGTCTGGAGCACAGCCCTGGGAGGAGAGGCTGAGGGAGCTGGGGTTGCTTAGCCTGCAGAAGAGGAGGCTCAGGGGAGACCTTCTTGCTCTCTGCAACTCCCTGCAGGGAGCTTGGAGCCACGTGGGGGTTGGGCTCTTCTCCCAGGCAGGCAGCCAGCCCCAGAACAAGAGGCCACAGTCTCAAGCTGTGCCAGGGGAGGTTCAGGCTGGAGGTGAGGAAGAAGTTCTACACAGAGAGAGTTGTTAGCCATGGGAATGTGCTGCCCAGGGAGGTGGTGGAGTCCCCATCCCTGGAGGTGTTCAAGAGGGGCTTGGATGTGGCACTTGGAGCCATGGTTTAGCTGTCAGGAGGTGCTGGGTGCCAGCTTGGACTTGCTGAGCTCTGAGCTCTTGTCCAGCCTCCCTGATTCTGTGCCTCTCTTTGGCTTGCATTTTCTCTCTGAGGTGCTGCTGGGGCTGTTCCTTTGTTCTCCTTTCCCTGCCTCTCACTCATGAGAGGTTTTTGTGATTCCTCAGCATTCGGGGGGGGGCTGTGGGGAAGCAGAGTGGAAAAGCCTCAGTGCACCCCATGCTGCCTGCCTGCTCCAGCTGCCCAGGGGGACAGGAACTGCAGCAGGCCCAGGATCTCAGCTGGACTTTGTGATCCTAGAGGTCTTTCCCAGCCTCAGTGGCTCTCAGCTCCAGTCCTTGGGCAGTCCCCTGGGCTTTGTTTTCCTGCTGGACAAGCTGAAGCCCCTTTGCTGCTGCATTTCTTCCTGGTGTCTGCCGTGGGGGGTGGGGGAAGGAAAGGGGTGGCCAGGAGAGGGGAAACACGAAGCTTGAGCCAAAGCTTTGCCTTTCCTGGAGCAGCAGGGGTTGTCCACCTGCCCTTTGAACCGCGGGGAGGGAGGCCGGGGGCACGGCCTGGGCGGGATGGGCCAGGCTGCGGCCCCACTGCCTGTGGGCACAGCGCTGGAGCCGGGGCGGGCAGGATGAGACCCCCGCTGCGGGCTGCCTGCGGCCGGCCGCTGCCCCTGGCAGGCAGGCTGTGCGCTCGCCGGCTCGCTGCGGCCGCCCCGCGCTGCGGGCTGCGCTCCTCGCTGCTCCGGGCCGCCTCCGGCCCCGTCCCCGCTGCCTGCCCGGGGCGCACGGCCCCCCGCCGCCGGGGCTCGCAGTTCAACGTGCCCCCCAGCGCCCTCTCCGTGGCGCGGCCTGCGGGGGTCTGCTCCATGCTGAAGCTGCCGGTGGAGGGCTCGGCGGAGGGGCTGGACGCAGCTTTCATCGGCGTCCCTCTGGACACCGGCACCTCCAACCGGCCCGGAGCCAGGTACGGGGCAGCCCCGGCAGCGGGGGGCTGGCACTGGGGGTGCTGCCTGGCACCACGGGGGCTGGCACTGGGGGTTCTGCCTGACACCACGGGGGCTGGCACTGGGGGTTCTGCCTGGCGGCACGGGGCTGGCACTGGGGGTGCTGCCTGGCATCACGGGGCTGGCCCTGGGGGTGCTGCCTGGCACCACGGGGCTGGCACTGGGGGTGCTGCCTGACACCACGGGGCTGGCACTGGGGGTGCTGCCTGGCACCACGGGGCTGGCACTGGGGGTTCTGCCTGACACCACGGGGGCTGGCACTGGGGGTGCTGCCTGGCGGCACGGGGCTGGCACTGGGGGTGCTGCCTGACACCACGGGGCTGGCACTGGGGGTTCTGCCTGACACCACGGGGGCTGGCACTGGGGGTGCTGCCTGGCACCACGGGGGCTGGCACTGGGGGTGCTGCCTGGCACCACGGGGCTGGCACTGGGGGTTCTGCCTCCCCAGGTTCGGCCCCCGGCAGCTGCGGGCGGAGTCGGCGATGCTGCGGAGGTTCAACGGCAGCACCGCGGCGGCGCCTTTCGACTCCCTGCGGGTCGCTGACATCGGGGACGTGAACGTCAACCTCTACAACCTGCCTGACAGCTGCCGCCTCATCCGGGAGGCCTTCCAGAAGATCCTGGCCTCTGGCTGTGTGCCCCTCGCCTTGGGTAAGCACCCTGGCAGCTCCCTGCTGTGGCACCGAGTCCTAAGCACCCTGGCAGCTACCTGCTGTGGCACCGAGTCCTAAGCACCCTGGCAGCTACCTGCTGTGGCACCGAGTCCTAAGCACTCTGGCAGCTCCCTGCTGTGCCACTGCATCCTAAGCACCCTGGCAGCTCCCTGCTGTGCTGCCACATCCTAAGCACCCTGGCAGCTCCCTGCTGTGCCACTGCGTCCTAAGCACCCTGGCAGCCCCCTGCTGTGCCATCCTAAGCACCCTGGCAGCTCCCTGCTCACCCAAACTCCCTCCTCACCCTCCCCTCCTTCAGGCTTGCCCAGGGATGTGGCTGAGGCTCCATGCCTGGGGGCCCTCAAAGCCAGGCTCGATGCGGCCCTGGGCAGCCTGCTCTAGCTGGAGGTGTCCCTGCTTGAGCGGGTGCGGAGTGCTGAGCACCTCCCGCAGTGTTCCATCCTCTTCCCTCTCCTGTTGCAGGTGGAGATCACACCATCACCTACCCCATCTTGCAGGCTGTGGCAGAAAAGTAAGTTCCTGCCCTGGAGGTGATGCAGGAGGAGGAGCTGGGAGCGGCTCCCGCTTTGCTGCTTGCGTGCGGGGCAGGCAGGGCCGGGGCGCAGGGGCCGGGGGCTGACAGGGCCGCCCTGCCCCGGCCAGGCACGGGCCGGTGGGGCTGGTGCATGTGGATGCCCACACCGACACCGGAGACAGAGCCCTGGGGGAGGAGATCTACCACGGGAGCCCGTTCCGGCGCTGCGTGGAGGAAGGGCTGCTGGACCGCGGCCGGGTGGTGCAGATCGGCATCCGCGGCTCCTCCTACGAGCCCGACCCCTGCCGCTACAGCCGGCAGCAGGTGAGCTCGGCCCCTGCGGCTCCCCCCCTCCCTGCTTCAGCAGGGACAAACCCTGACGGGCTCAGCGAATCGCAGAGCCTCGGGCTGGAGGGGCCCTCAGGGATCATCTGGTCCGCGGGGTGATGGAATCGTTTGGCTCGGAAGTGGCCTCTCAGATCGTGGAGTCCAACCATCAGCCCAGCCCCACCGTGGCCACCAAGCCATGGCCCCGGGTGCCACAGCCAGAGGTTTCTTGAGCACCCCCAGGGATGGGGACTCCACCACCTCCCTGGGCAGCCTGTGCCAATCCCTGACCGCTCTTGCAGCAGAGGAATTGTTCCTCATGTCCAACCTAACCCTCCCCTGGCACAGTTTCAGGCCATTTCCCTCTCCTTCTAGCACCTGAGACTGGGGAGAAGAGCTCAACCTCACTGCAGCCTCCTTTCAGGGAGCTGTAGAGAGCAATGAGCTCTCCCCTCAGCCTCCTCTTCTCCAGGCTCAACACCCCCAGCTCCCTCAGCTGCTCCTCCCCAGCCCTGCTCTCCAGACCCTTCCCCACCTTGGTTGCCCTTCTCTGGCCCTGCCCCAGCCTCTCAGTGTCCTTCTTGGAGTGAGGAGCCCAAGACTGAACCCAGCACTCCAGCTGTGGCCTCCCCAGTGCCCGGTACAAGGGGACAATCACTGCCCTGCTCCTGCTGGCCACACCATTGCTGATGCAAGGCAGGATGCTGGTGGCCTTCTTGGCCACCTGAGTACAGAAGTAACCAGGTTGGGAAAGACCTCAGAGCTCATCCAGTCCAACCTCTCCCCCAGCACCATCTGATCAGCTCCACCATGGCTCCAAGTGCCTCAGCCAGGCTCTGCCTAAACACCTCCAGGGATGGGGACTCCACCACCTCCCTGGGCAGCACATTCCCATGGCCAATCTCTCTTGCTGGGAAGAACTTTCTCCTCACCTCCAGCCTAAACCTCCCCTGGCACAGCTTGAGACTGTGTCCTCTTGTTCTGGTGCTGGGTGCCTGCCTGGGAGAAGAGCCCAACCCCCAGCTGGCTCCAACCTCCCTTCAGGGAGTTGGAGAGAGCAAGAAGGTCTCCCCTGAGCCTCCTCTTCTGCAGGCTAAGCAACCCCAGCTCCCTCAGCCTCTCCTCCCAGGGCTGTGCCCCAGACCCCTCCCCAGCTCTGTTGCCCTTCTCTGGACACCTTCCAGCAGCTCAGGGTCCTGAGGAGCCCAGCACTGGGCACAGCCCTCCCGGTGCCATTCGCCTGTCTGTGCCCTCCCCCCGCAGGGCTTCCGGGTGGTGCCAGCTGAGGAGTGCTGGGGGAAGTCCCTGGTGCCGCTGATGGTGGAGGTGAGGAGGCAGCTGGGGGCCCAGCCAGTGTACCTCAGCTTCGACATCGATGGGCTGGACCCTGCCTACGCCCCGGGCACCGGCACCCCCGAGATCGCCGGCCTGACCCCCGGGCAGGTAAGGCAGGCAGCCTCGGCTCAGCGAGGCAGGGGCTGGAGGGGACCTCTGAGCCCCGCAGCAAACGGCCTCTGGGCAGCTTCCTGGCCCCCTCTGAGCCCTGCTCCAACAGCTCCCTGGCTGTGCTGCGCTGAGGACTGCAGAGCTGCCCCAGCGCTGCAGGGAGAGGCACAGCGGAGAGCAGCAGAGGGGCAGAGTCCTCTTGCTGCCCTGCTGCTGGGCATCAGCCCAGGCCAGGGTTGGCTTTAAAGGTGATGCAAACCAGCAGAGGGGCAGAATCCCCTCCCTGCCCCTGCTGCCCAGCTGTTGGGCATCAGCCCAGGCCAGGGTTGGCTTTAAAGGAGGTGATGCCAACCAGCCAAGGGAGCCAGGGAGCATGTGGTGGTGGGTGTGAGGAGGGGAAGTGTTGCCCTGGGGTGATTTGGCCTGCACAGGCTGGCTTTTCCCAGCTGCACAAGAGTAGAACAGAGCCTCCAGCATTCCCACTTGCTAGAGCAGAGCAGAGCAGAGCAGAGCAGAGCAGAGCAGAGCAGAGCAGGATAGGATAGAATAGGATAGGATAGGATAGGATAGGATAGGATAGGATAGGATAGGATAGGATAGGATAGGATAGGATAGACCAGACCAGGTTGGAAGAGACCTCAGAGCTCATCCAGTTCAACCTCTCACCCAGCACCATCTGATCAACTCAACCATGGCACCAAGCTCCCCATCCAGGCTCTTCCTAAACACCTCCAGGGATGGGGACTCCACCACCTCCCTGGGCAGCACATTCCAATGGCAAATTAGTCTTTCTGGGAAGAACTTTCTCCTCACCTCCAGCCTAAACCTCCCCTGGCACAGCTTGAGACTGTGGCCTCTTGTTCTGGTTGCCTGAGAGAAGAGCCCTACCCCCAGCTGGCTCCAAGCTCCCTTCAGGGAGTTGCAGAGAGCAAGAAGGTCTCCCCTGAGCCTCCTCTTCTGCAGGCTAAGCAACCCCAGCTCCCTCAGCCTCTCCTCCCAGGGCTGTGCCCCAGCCCCCTCCCCAGCTTTGTTGCCCTTGATCCCAGCCCTGCTCGTGCTGGGCTCTTTCCCCCTCCCCCAGGCTCTGGAGATCATTCGTGGCTGCAGAGGGCTGAACATCGTCGGCTGTGACCTCGTGGAAGTCTCTCCCATGTACGACCTCTCCGGTGAGCCTGCTGGGGGTGCGGTGTGCCTGCCTGCCAGAGGTGGTCACCCACCCCTGCTTGGCCACCCATGGGTTTGTTCCCCCTCTCCCCCTCCCCTTTTTAGGCAACACAGCCCTGCTGGGGGCCAACCTGCTGTTCGAGATGCTCTGCGTGCTCCCCGGCGTGAGGCCGCTGTGAGGGGTCAGCTCCTGCCCGCCCCAGGGGCAGCTCTGCCCTCAGCCCAGCCCTTCCCTGCCCTCTCCCCTCAGGGTGCACCTTGCAGTGAGGAATAAATGCCATTCATTTCGTTTTCCTGCTGGAAGAGGAGAGCTGAAGCTTGTGGGCAGCAGCTGGCTGTGAACAGCTCCTTTCACTGCTGGCTGGAGCATGGCTGGGAGAGGCAGAGCCAGGGGGGGCACAGAACTGCCTTGGGGGGCAAAGACCCTTAAGGCTCAGCAGGTCCAACCCCTCTGTGACTCTGCCAAGCCCAGGGCTAAAGCATGGCCCTCAGCACCACAGCTCTGGGGCTTTGAAACCCTTCTGGGGATGGGGATTCAATCACCTCCCTGGGCAGCCAGCTCCAGGCTTTCAGAACCCTTTCAGGGAAGAAGTTTCTTCCCATGTCCAACCTCAGCCTCCCCTGGTGCAACCTGAGGCCATTTCCTCTTGCTCTGTCACTTGTCCCTTGGCAGAAGAGACCAATCCCCACCTGGCTCCAGCCTCCCTTCAGAGAGCTGTAGAGAGCAAGAAGGTCTCCCCTCAGCCTCCTCTTCTCCAGGCTCAACACCCCCAGCTCCCTCAGCTGCTCCTCCCCAGCCCTGCTCTCCAGCCCCTTCCCCACCTTGGTTGCCCTTCTCTGGCCCTGCCCCAGCCTCTCAGTGTCCTTCTTGGAGTGAGGAGCCCAAGACTGAACCCAGCACTCCAGCTGTGGCCTCCCCAGTGCCCAATACAAGGGGACAATCACTGCCCTGCTCCTGCTGGCCACACCATTGCTGATGCAAGGCAGGATGCTGGTGGCCTTCTTGGCCACCTGAGTACAGAAGTAACCAGGTTGGGAAAGACCTCAGAGCTCATCCAGTCCAACCTCTCCCCCAGCACCATCTGAGCAACTCAACCATGGCACCAAGGGCCTCAGCCAGGCTCTGCCTAAACACCTCCAGGGATGGGGACTCCACCACCTCCCTGGGCAGCACATTCCCATGGCCAATCTCTCTTGCTGGGAGGAACTTTCTCCTCACCTCCAGCCTGAACCTCCCCTGGCACAGCTTGAGACTGTGGCCTCTTGTTCTGGTGCTGGGTGCCTGGGAGAAGAGACCAAGCCCCACCTGGCTCCAAGCTCCCTTCAGGGAGTTGCAGAGAGCAAGAAGGTCTCCCCTGAGCCTCCTCTTCTGCAGGCTAAGCAACCCCAGCTCCCTCAGCCTCTCCTCCCAGGGCTGTGCTCCAGACCCCTCCCCAGCTCTGTTGCCCTTCTCTGGACACCTTCCAGCAGCTCAACCTCTTTCCTAACCTGAGGAGCCCAGAACTGGACACAGGACTCCAGGTGTGGCCTCAGCAGTGCTGAGCACAGGGCACAAGGACTTCCCTGCTCCTGCTGGCTACACTCCTCCTGCTGCAGGCCAGGATGCCCTTGGCCTTCTTGGCCCCCTGGGCACACTGCTGGCTCCTGTTCAGCTGCTGTCCACCACTACCCCCAGGTCCCTCTCTGCCTGGCTGCTCTCAGCCCCTCTGTCTCTTCATCCCTTGTCCTCAGTGAGCAGAGAGGGAGTGAGGGCAGCCCGGGGGGGGGGCTTGGGCTACCTTCTGAGAGCAGGGGGGGGGACACTTGGCTGCCTTTCTGCTGGGGCCAAGCAGGGCTCTGCTGCAGCAGGGCCTGGTTCAGCCTCCCTGGGGGGTGTTCAGCCTCCCTGGGGGGTTGTGGGGGGGATGGAGACACAGAGCCACCTCCTCCCAGGTTAAAATAAAGTTTATTTGGGTTGTGCCTCTGGAATCCCTCTGGAACCAAAAATGCCACCAGTGCCTGTCACAAGACAAAGGAAAACCCAGAACCAAGCCCAGACCACCCCCAACAACAGCAACAAAAGAGACAACTTTGCCAAATAAGTTAATTTCCTTCCCCCCCTCCCCCCCCCAGTATCAAAAGTGCAAAATGATGTCCCCAGCTCCCAGCCCTCTGCCCAGGCTCCATCAGGCTGCTCCCCCCTGGCAGGGTTGTGGGGCCAAGGTGGAGCTGGCAGCTGCCCACCACGCTCAGCCCAGGGAGCAGGGCTGGGCCAAGCCTTTGGCTGGGGGTCTGCATCCCTTTTGGCTTCCCTCTGGGACAGTGGCCTAGGGCTGGGCTCCTCCAGCTTTGGCTTCTCACCCACCTTGTGCACAGCCACAGCCTTCTGCTGGCCTGAGGGGGTGCAGGGCTGTGGGCTGGGAAAGGGCCTGGCTGTGCTGGCTCCCAGCTGCTGGGAGAGGGCAGATGGACCTCAGGGCAGCAGCAGCCCCCTCCCCCCCCCCCCCAGCCCCCTCCTCTCCAAGCAGCCAAGCCCCTGCTGCTCCACCACTGCCACCAAAGGGAACTAACCCAGGGGGTTAGGACACTTTGGGCTTTGCCACTGAGAGAGGCTCTCCTCTAGAAGGGACAGAGGGGAGGGGGAGTCTGAGCTGGGCACAAGGGCTGGCAGCAGAGCTGCAGCCAGGCAGGGGATGGAGGAGGGACTCCTGCAAGTGCTCCTTCCACACAGCTCTGCCTCCAGGAGGGGCTCAGCTCTGCCTCCAGGAGGGGCTCAGCACTGCCTCCAGGAGGGGCTCAGCACTGCCTCCAGGAGGGGCTCAGCTCTGCCTCCAGGAGGGGCTCAGCACTGCCTCCAGGAGGGGCTCAGCTCTGCCTCCAGGAGGGGGCTCAGCTCTGCCTCCAGGAGGGGCTCAGCTCTGCCTCCAGGAGGGGCTCAGCTCTGCCTCCAGGAGGGGCTCAGCTCTGTCTCCAGGAGGGGGCTCAGCACTGCCTCCAGGAGGGGCTCAGCTCTGCCTCCAGGAGGGGCTCAGCTCTGCCTCCAGGAGGGGCTCAGCACTGCCTCCAGGAGGGGGCTCAGCTCTGCCTCCAGGAGGGGCTCAGCTCTGTCTCCAGGAGGGGGCTCAGCTCTGTCTCCAGGAGGGGGCTCAGCACTGCCTCCAGGAGGGGGCTCAGCTCTGCCTCCAGGAGGGGGCTCAGCTCTGCCTCCAGGAGGGGGCTCAGCACTGCCTCCAGGAGGGGGCTCAGCTCTGCCTCCAGGAGGGGCTCAGCTCTGTCTCTAGGAGGGGGCTCAGCTCTGCCTCCAGGAGGGGCTCAGCTCTGCCTCCAGGAGGGGGCTCAGCTCTGCCTCCAGGAGGGGCTCAGCTCTGCCTCCAGGAGGGGGCTCAGCTCTGCCTCCAGGAGGGGCTCAGCACTGCCTCCAGGAGGGGGCTCAGCACTGCCTCCAGGAGGGGGCTCAGCACTGCCTCCAGGAGGGGCTCAGCTCTGCCTCCAGGAGGGGGCTCAGCTCTGCCTCCAGGAGGGGCTCAGCTCTGTCTCCAGGAGGGGGCTCAGCTCTGCCTCCAGGAGGGGGCTCAGCACTGCCTCCAGGAGGGGGCTCAGCTCTGCCTCCAGGAGGGGGCTCAGCACTGCCTCCAGGAGGGGGCTCAGCTCTGCCTCCAGGAGGGGCTCAGCTCTGCCTCCAGGAGGGGCTCAGCACTGCCTCCAGGAGGGGGCTCAGCTCTGCCTCCAGGAGGGGGCTCAGCTCTGTCTCCAGGAGGGGGCTCAGCATTGCCTCCAGGAGGGGCTCAGCACTGCCTCCAGGAGGGGCTCAGCTCTGCCTCCAGGAGGGGGCTCAGCACTGCCTCCAGGAGGGGGCTCAGCTCTGCCTCCAGGAGGGGCTCAGCTCTGTCTCCAGGAGGGGGCTCAGCTCTGCCTCCAGGAGGGGCTCAGCTCTGCCTCCAGGAGGGGGCTCAGCTCTGCCTCCAGGAGGGGGCTCAGCTCTGCCTCCAGGAGGGGCTCAGCTCTGCCTCCAGGAGGGGGCTCAGCTCTGCCTCCAGGAGGGGCTCAGCACTGCCTCCAGGAGGGGGCTCAGCTCTGCCTCCAGGAGGGGCTCAGCTCTGTCTCCAGGAGGGGGCTCAGCTCTGCCTCCAGGAGGGGCTCAGCTCTGCCTCCAGGAGGGGGCTCAGCTCTGCCTCCAGGAGGGGGCTCAGCTCTGCCTCCAGGAGGGGCTCAGCTCTGCCTCCAGGAGGGGGCTCAGCTCCGCCTCCAGGAGGGGCTCAGCACTGCCTCCAGGAGGGGGCTCAGCACTGCCTCCAGGAGGGGGCTCAGCACTGCCTCCAGGAGGGGCTCAGCTCTGCCTCCAGGAGGGGGCTCAGCTCTGCCTCCAGGAGGGGCTCAGCTCTGTCTCCAGGAGGGGGCTCAGCTCTGCCTCCAGGAGGGGGCTCAGCACTGCCTCCAGGAGGGGGCTCAGCTCTGCCTCCAGGAGGGGGCTCAGCACTGCCTCCAGGAGGGGGCTCAGCTCTGCCTCCAGGAGGGGGCTCAGCACTGCCTCCAGGAGGGGGCTCAGCTCTGCCTCCAGGAGGGGCTCAGCACTGCCTCCAGGAGGGGGCTCAGCTCTGCCTCCAGGAGGGGCTCAGCTCTGCCTCCAGGAGGGGCTCAGCTCTGCGTCCAGGAGGGGCTCAGCTCTGCCTCCAGGAGGGGGCTCAGCTCTGCCTCCAGGAGGGGCTCAGCACTGCCTGCAGACCATTCACACCGAGGCTGCAGCTGGAGTGGGGCCCAGGAGCTGTGTTGTGAAGCTGAATTCCTGTGCTGGAGCACAACCAGGCACTTGCTTCCTATGTCAACAGTCTGCTCCTGGTTTCTCCCCAGCTGCAGAGGCAGCAGAGCCCCAGAGAGCCTTGGTTTAGCTTTGCAAAGCTGAGTGGAGCCTTGCAGTGGGCTGAACCCCAGCCTAGCTGCAGGCAAAGCACAGGGGGTGGGGGGCAGAGGGATTGCTGCAGCCAGGGGAAAATGCAAGCTAGCAGCATCAAGCTGGGCTTTGTTGCTCTCCCCCAGCCCCTCTGCACCTTTGGCAGGGAGCAGCCCTCCCCTTCCTTCCTCCCCTCTGCTCTGGGGGCCTCACTCGAGCTGCAGCTCCAATCAAGTAACCTCACAGGGGCTTGGTGGGGAGCACTGAAGCCTTTATTTGGAAGCAGATTACAGATGGAGGAGGAGGAGGTTCCTGTGGTGGCTGCAGCACAGCAACCTGCTCCCAGGGTGGGGAGGAAGGCAACAAGCCAGGGCTGGGAGAGCAGCCAGGGCATGGGGGCAGTGAAATGGCTTTTGCATGGGATGGGCAACGAGCTCAGGCCTTGGCAGAGGCACTCCTGCCTGCTCCAGGGTCACTCCTGCCTGCTCCAGGGTCACTCCTGCCTGCTCCAGAGTCACTCCTGCTCCCTGCCTGCTCCAGAGTCACTCCTGCTCTCTGCCTGCTCCAGGGTCACTCCTGCCTGCTCCAGAGTCACTCCTGCTCCCTGCCTGCTCCAGAGTCACTCCTGGCTGCTCCAGAGTCACTCCTCCTCTCTGCCTGCTCCAGAGTCACTCCTGCTCCCTGCCTGCTCCAGAGCCACTCCTGCCTGCTCCAGAGTCACTCCTGCTCCCTGGCTGCTCCAGAGTCACTCCTGGCTGCTCCAGAGTCACTCCTGCTGCCTGCTCCAGAGTCACTCCTGCTCTCTGCCTGCTCCAGAGTCACTCCTGCTCTCTGCCTGCTCCAGAGTCACTCCTGCCTGCTCCAGAGTCACTCCTGCTCTCTGCCTGCTCCAGAGTCACTCCTGGCTGCTCCAGAGTCACTCCTGCTCTCTGCCTGCTCCAAAGTCACTCCTGCTCTCCTGGCTGCTCCAGAGTCACTCCTGGCTGCTCCAGAGTCACTCCTCCTCTCTGCCTGCTCCAGAGTCACTCCTGCTCCCTGCCTGCTCCAGAGCCACTCCTGCCTGCTCCAGAGTCACTCCTGCTCGCTGCCTGCTCCAGAGTCACTCCTGCTCCCTGCCTGCTCCAGAGCCACTCCTGCCTGCTCCAGAGTCACTCCTGCTCCCTGGCTGCTCCAGAGTCACTCCTGCTGCCTGCTCCAGAGTCACTCCTGTCTGCTCCAGAGTCACTCCTGCTCTCCTGGCTGCTCCAGAGTCACTCCTGCCTGCTCCAGAGTCACTCCTGCTGCCTGCTCCAGAGTCACTCCTCCTCTTTGCCTGCTCCAGAGTCACTCCTGCTGCCTGCTCCAGAGTCACTCCTGCCTGCTCCAGAGTCACTCCTGCTCTCCTGGCTGCTCCAGAGTCACTCCTGTCTGCTCCAGAGTCACTCCTGCTCTCCTGGCTGCTCCAGAGTCACTCCTGCCTGCTCCAGAGTCACTCCTGTTGCCTGCTCCAGCGTCACTCCTGCTCTCTGCCTGCTCCAGAGTCACTCCTGGCTGCTCCAGAGTCACTCCTGCTCTCCTGGCTGCTCCAGAGTCACTCCTGTCTGCTCCAGAGTCACTCCTCCTCTCTGCCTGCTCCAGAGTCACTCCTGCTCCCTGCCTGCTCCAGAGTCACTCCTGCCTGCTCCAGAGCCACTCCTGCTCTCTGCCTGCTCCAGAGCCACTCCTGCTCTCTGCCTGCTCCAGAGCCACTCCTGCTCTCTGCCTGCTCCACAGAGATGGTCACTAAGGTGGGGAGGGCTGAGTGAGCTTTTAGTTAACACCCTATGCCCAAGCAAGGCCAGGTCAGAGCCCTAGGGTGGCAGGTGCCCCATGCTTTGGCAGTGCTGAAGCCCAGCTTGGTACCATGGGGGCAGGGTGATGAGGGTCTGCCCTTAGAGCAGTGACAAGGAAGAACAAACCCCTTGAGAACTCAGTCCTGGCCCCAAAGATAAACCCCTGGAGCTTTGCTTTAGCACTTGAGGAGTGGGAAAGCAGCCTCAAAGTGTGCTGCTTGTCCTCCTCTGCCTCACACAGGTCCTCCTGATCTCTCCTCCCCCCTCCCTGTGGTGTGGCTGGAGCAAAGCACAGCCCGAACCCTGCACCTGTTCTGCCTTCACACAGCCCTGAGGGCTCAAAAAGCCCAAAGGAACCAAAGAACCAACCCCAGTGCAACCCAAGGGACACCCAAGCAGCAGCCTGCCTGTGGAGGAAGGAAAGCTTTGTGGTGGAGGAGGAAAAGAGGTCGAGAGGCCGGAGCCCAAGGTCTCTGAGGCAGGCCCACAGCCCAGGGCAGCTGCCACGGGGTCTGCCCAGCCAGCACTCCTGGGGCAAGGCTCCAAGGGTCCAACCAGTGGGGAGCTAGGGGGGCTCCTTGGTACAAAGGAAGGCTGGTTTGCACTACAGACATTGAGGGTGCTTGGAAGGAGCCCAGAGCAGCTCCCTAGCAGCTAGGAAGGGTTTCTCTCACACATCCACCGGCTCACGGCCGCTCGGGCCTGCCGCCTGAGGACACAAAGGTTATGGCTCTAAGGGGGCAGCAGCTAAACCCTTCAGGAGCAGGGAAAGGCATCTGAAAGAAAACACACAACCCAGTGGCTCCACACCCTCCACAGGGTTTGGGGCAAACCTCCCACCTCCCCCTACCCTCAGCAGCAGAGGCTGGAGAGGAGAGTGAAGCACGCAGCCCTCCGGCGAGCCCCAGCCGCAGCCTGGCTGCCAGGGAGCTGCTCCCAACCATCACTTACCACAGGGGAGGGGGCAGCTGCTTAAAGGCCCACTGCCTGGTGGGAGGAGACCTGGAGGGCAGGGAAGGTCTGCAGGGTCTTGCCAGTGTTACACCATGCACCATGGGGCTAAGCACAGGGGGAAGGGGAGAGCCAACCAGGCCCCGAGCCGCTGCCACGGCGGAGAAGTCTCAGGTTGGTTTCCTTCAGCCGAGGTAAACCGAGGAGGTGGAACAGGGGCTGATGAGCTGTCAGGACAAGAAGGGCTGACCAGACTGCTGGGCTCTTGGGTAGTTTTGGTGTCCAAATGCAGGAGGAGGAGGAGGAGGAGGATGAGGAGGAGGAGGTGGGTGGGGTGTTTGGGGTGCTTGGCTGCACCCCCGGGCTCCCGGGGAGAGGATTTCCCTCGCCGCCGGCCCCGGGAGGAGAGTTCCACCTAAGGTCCCTCCCAACCAGGCTTGTGTGGAGGTGCTCCTGGGAAGAGCTGGCCCTGCTCCATCTTCATAAAAAGGTTGTCCATGAGGATCTCTTGGGGAAAAAAAAACCACAAACCAACAATCCCTCAGTCTAGTGCTGGCCACGAGGGGATATAGAACCTCTGCAAGGAGCCCTCCAGCAGCCGCTCCATCCAGAAGGACAATTTGTGTAGCTTGCTTTTAATGGAGCGAGAGCCAGGGCTGCAGGAAGGTTTCCCTCTGCCTTCTGGGTGGGGGAGGGAGGGCTCATAACCCTCACAGGCCCCCAGGGTTCCCCCCTCATCCCCTGCTCTGTGGGGCTTGAAGAGGCAGAAGTACTTCTTGTGGCCGTTGAGGGCCAGGACGTAGCCGGTGTAGTCGCGCTCCAGGAAGTGCTTGTCGTACTGGTTGGGGATGGGGGCTGCATCCTGGGCAAACTCCAGCAAGTACTCCAGCCACTCCCTGTGCTTGTCCAGGCTGAGGAAGGAGAAGTGAAGAGAGCTGCTCCTGGGGAAAGAGAAGAGGAGAAGCTCGGCAGGAGCTCTCGGCGCGCACTCGCAGCCCGCAGAGCCAAGCGGGGCCTGGGCTGCAGCAGGGGAAGTGTGGCCAGCAGGGCCAGGGAGGGGATTCTGCCCCTCTGCTCAGCTCTGGGGAGACCCCACCTGGAGCTCTGGGGCCAGTTCTGGAGCCCCTGTTACAAGAGGGATCTGGAGGGGCTGGAAGGTGTCCAGAGAAGGGCCAGGAGGAGGAGCAGAGGGCTGGAGCTGCTCTGCTGTGAGCACAGACTGAGAGAGTTGGGGTTGTGCAGCATGGAGAGGAGAAGGCTCTGAGGAGACCTCATTGTGGCCTTCCAGGATCTGAAGGGGGCTCCAAGAAGGCTGGGGAGGGACTGCTCAGGCTCTCAGGGAGTGATATGACTGGGGGGAGTGGAATGAAGCTGGAGGTGGGGAGATTCAGGCTGGAGGGGAGGAGGAAGTTCTTCCCCATGAGAGTGGTGAAGCCCTGGGATGGGTTGTCCAGGGAGGTGGTTGGGGCCCTGTCCCTGGAGGTGTTTAAGCCCAGGCTGGATGAGGCTCTGGCCAGCCTGATCTAGTGTGGGGTGTCCCTGCCCATGGCAGGGGGGTTGGAACTGGCTGATCCTTGTGGTCCCTCCCAACCCTGCCTGCTGCTCTGCCAAGCAGGGTGAGCAGGCTCCCGAGGCTGGCCGGGGCCCTGCTGGGCAGGCTTGTGAAGGAGGGCAGGCAGGGAGGCAGCACCACAGGGCCACTGAGGGACAGCATGGGGGGGTGGAAGGGACCCCCACAAGCCAGAGCAGGATCCCCTAGGGCAGATCACCTCTGGAGATCATCCAGGCCAGCCCCCAAGCCAGAGCAGGACCCTCTGGGGCAGGTCCCATCCAGCCCCGCTGTCAGAAGAGTTACACCTAGGGCAGGTCCCACAGGAGAATATCCAGAAGGGTCTTGAAAGTCTCCAGGGAAGGAGACTCCCCCACCTCTCTGGGGTGGACTGAATGACCTCCAGAAGGCCCTTCCAAGCCCTGAGGGGATGCTGGGATCCCCTGCTGGGCTTTGGCATCGTGCGAGCGCAGAGCCTGCCCCGCACGCCAGCAGCGCTGCCTCCTGCCAGTCCAGCCAGCACCACTCCTGACTGAGCTCAGAGCTGGCCTTCACACCCTGCTGAAAGCCAGGAGAGGAGCCCAACCTACCCTGTGAAGCTGTAGACTTCCAGGGCAAACTTCTGGAGGAGCATGGTCTTGGTGGAGTTGGAGAGGATGAGGACGACGTTGATGTGGCCGGGCCGCAGGCGCACCAGGTTGCTGTTGTAGTTGACGTCTGTCAGCTCAGTCACCTCCACAAAGCCCTTCTTGGGAGCCCTGCTGCAACAGGACACAGGCTGAGTGACAGGGCAAGGAGGGACCAGGCTGAGGATGGAGCTGTGTAGCTACAGCCAGTTCAACCAGAGCAGTGCTCAGCCTTGGATCTTCCTCCATCACTCACTCAGACCTGTCCCAACCAGAGCAGTGCTCAGCCTTGGATCTTCCTCCATCACTCACTCAGACCTGTCCCATCCAGAGCAGTGCTCAGCCTTGGATCTTCCTCCATCACTCACTCAGACCTGTCCCAACCAGAGCAGTGCTCACTCAGCCTTGGATCTTCCTCCATCACTCACTCAGACCTGTCCCAGCCAGAGCAGTTCCCAGCCTTGGATCTTCCTCCATCACTCACTCAGACCTGTCCCAACCAGAGCAGTGCTCAGCCTTGGATCTTCCTCCATCACTCACTCAGACCTGTCCCAACCACAGCAGTGCTCAGCCTTGGATCTTCCTCCATCACTCACTCAGACCTGTCCCAACCACAGCAGTGCCCAGCCTTGGATCTTCCTCCATCACTCACTCAGACCTGTCCCAACCACAGCAGTGCCCAGCCTTGGATCTTCCTCCATCACTCACTCAGACCTGTCCCAACCAGAGCAGTGCCCAGCCTTGGATCTTCCTCCATCACTCACTCAGACCTGTCCCAGCCAGAGCAGTTCCCAGCCTTGGATCTTCCTCCATCACTCACTCAGACCTGTCCCAACCAGAGCAGTTCCCAGCCTTGGATCTTCCTCCATCACTCACTCAGACCTGTCCCAACCACAGCAGTTCCCAGCCTTGGATCTTCCTCCATCACTCACTCAGACCTGTCCCAACCAGAGCAGTGCTCAGCCTTGGATCTTCCTCCATCACTCACTCAGACCTGTCCCAGCCAGAGCAGTTCCCAGCCTTGGATCTTCCTCCATCACTCACTCAGACCTGTCCCAGCCAGAGCAGTGCTCAGCCTTGGATCTTCCTCCATCACTCACTCAGACCTGTCCCATCCAGAGCAGTGCTCACTCAGCCTTGGATCTTCCTCCATCACTCACTCAGACCTATCCCAACCAGAGCAGTACCCAGCCTTGGATCTTCCTCCATCACTCACTCAGACCTGTCCCAACCAGAGCAGTGCCCAGCCTTGGATCTTCCTCCATCACTCACTCAGACCTGTCCCAACCAGAGCAGTGCTCAGCCTTGGATCTTCCTCCATCACTCACTCAGACCTGTCCCAACCAGAGCAGTGCTCAGCCTTGGATCTTCCTCCATCACTCACTCAGACCTGTCCCAACCAGAGCAGTGCTCAGCCTTGGATCTTCCTCCATCACTCACTCAGACCTGTCCCAGCCAGAGCAGTTCCCAGCCTTGGATCTTCCTCCATCACTCACTCAGACCTGTCCCAGCCAGAGCAGTGCTCAGCCTTGGATCTTCCTCCATCACTCACTCAGACCTGTCCCATCCAGAGCAGTGCTCACTCAGCCTTGGATCTTCCTCCATCACTCACTCAGACCTATCCCAACCAGAGCAGTACCCAGCCTTGGATCTTCCTCCATCACTCACTCAGACCTGTCCCAACCAGAGCAGTGCCCAGCCTTGGATCTTCCTCCATCACTCACTCAGACCTGTCCCAACCAGAGCAGTGCTCAGCCTTGGATCTTCCTCCATCACTCACTCAGACCTGTCCCAACCAGAGCAGTGCTCAGCCTTGGATCTTCCTCCATCACTCACTCAGACCTGTCCCAACCAGAGCAGTTCCCAGCCTTGGATCTTCCTCCACCACTCACTCAGACCTGTCCCAACCAGAGCAGTGCTCAGCCTTGGATCTTCCTCCATCACTCACTCAGACCTGTCCCAACCAGAGCAGTGCCCAGCCTTGGATCTTCCTCCACCACTCACTCAGACCTTTCCCTTTCCCTCCAGGATGTTGTTTGGGATAAACCAGGTGGGAATTGCTTAACCCCTAAGTGTGTTCCTCCCCTGGGGCCTGGCTGGACCCCCTCTTCCTCCCCTCGCCGTGCCCGTGCTGCCCCTGTGCCGCCCCTGTGCCACTTGGGCCCTTCCCTGCTGGCCCCCTAACGTTGTGCTCCTGCAGAGATGCTCCCCAGGCAGTGCTTTGTGGGGCAAGCCTCCTGGAGCCACGAGAGAGGGCACCTGCTGGTCTCTTTGCTGCAGCTGCTGTCGTTCTTCTCTGCCTTGGTGGCGGCCTCCTCCTTCTCCGAGGGAGCGGAGTCCCTGCTCTCGCTCGAGTCACTGCAAGGCAAGAGCACCCAGCCTGAGTTCAAGGCACCAAGGCTGCACTGAGGTGGTGTTGGCTGGGCTGTTACACCCCCTAGGAGGCTTTGGCAGGAAAGCCTGAACAAGACTCACAGAGCCAGAGAGTGGTCTGGGTTGGAAAGGACCTCCTAAGGTCACCTAATCCAAGTCCCTCTGCAGCCAGCAGGGACAACCCCAACACCCCCAGGGATGAGGCCCCAACCCTGTCCCAGTGTTCCACCACCCTCATAGTGAAGAGCTTCTTCCTCACATCCACTCTCAATCTGCTCTGCTCTAGTTTGGGGTCATTGCCCCTGGTCCTCTCACTGCAGACCTCTGCACAGAGTCTCTCTCCAGCCTTCCTGCAGCCCCCTTCAGGCACTGGCAGCTTGTTCTTAGGTCTCCCCCCCACCCAAAAGGCATCTCCAACACTCACCTGAAAGCTTGCACAATAACAGTGCCAAAGAGGATGAAGAGTGCAGAGAAGAGCAGGGACAGCAGGGGCATCATCTCCCTCCTGAGGAGAAGGTGTGCAAAGAGCAGTCAGGCCTCAGGGCTCTGCAGTTTCTGCCTCCCAGCTCCCATCTACCTCAAGTAATAGCTTGTGGGTGTCCCCAGAACCCCCAGCTCCTTCCCTGGGCTCCCAACAGATGATCAGGATGTTTTGAGGGCTGTCCTGCTCCCACCCCCATGGGGAGGAGGATGGAAATGGATCTGTTTTAAGCTAAGGTGGCAGGGAAGTGGTGAAAAGCAGCAGTGGATGAGGGGTTTCAGGAGCATCATGGCCACACTCAGCCTCAAGGCCAAAGCACTGGAGGCAGAGGCTAATATCACTGTGGGGGCCTCACTCTTCAGCTGCATAGTTGGCTTGGAAGGGACCTTAAAGATCATCTCACAGGCTCACAGGATGTTAGGGGTTGGGAGGGACCTCTGAAGATCACCCAGTCCAACCACCCTGCCAGAGCAGGAGCACAGAACCCAGCACAGGTCACACAGGAACACAGCCAGATGGGGCTGGAAAGGCTCCAGAGAAGGAGACTCCACAACCTCTCTGGGCAGCCTGCTCCAGGGCTCTGGGACCCTCACAGGGAAGAAGTTGCTCCTCATGGTGAGGTGGATTCTCCTGTGCTGGAGCTTCTATCCACAGCCCCTTGTCCTGTCCCAGGGTGCAGCTGAGCAGAGCCTGTCCCTGCCCCCTCCCTCTTCACCCCCAGCCCTCAGCTATTGAGAAACATTTATTAGATGTCCTCTCAGTCTTCTCCAGGGCTCTCAGCCTCTCCTCCCAGGGCAGTGCTGCAGTCCCTTCAGCATCCTCCTAGCCCTCCCTTGGCCTCTCTCCAGCAGATCCCTGTCCCTCTAGAACTGGGCAGCCCAGAACTGGCTGCAATATTCCAGGTGTGGCCTCACCAGGGCAGAGTGAAGGGAGAAGAGAAGCTCTGCACAGCCTCTCTGGGCAGCCTGCTCCAGGGCTCTGTGAGCCTCCCAGGGAAGAAGTTCCTCCTCGTGGTGAGGTGGAACCTCCTGTGCTGGAGTTTATATCCACAGCCCCTTGTCCTGTCCCAGGGTGCAGCTGAGCAGAGCCTGTCCCTGCCCCCTCCTTCTTCACCACCAGCCCTCAGCTATTGAGAAACATTTATTACATCCCCTCTCAGCCTTCTCCTCACCAGGCTAACCACACCCAGGGCTCTCAGCCTCTCCTCCCAGGGCAGTGCTGCAGCCCCTTCAGCATCCTCCTAGCCCTCCCTTGGCCTCTCCCCAGCAGATCCCTGTCCCTCTTGAGCCGGGGGAGCCCAGAGCTGGCACTTCTGCCTGTTTTGAGATGTCCTCAGTGGCTGGCAGCCAAGAACTTGGCCCTGCTGTGCATCTGGCCATGCTAACAGCAACCCTGCTCCCCATCCAGATCCCCTACCAGCCAGCCCATACCAGTTGCTGTGAAACAAGCTGTCCCAGCAGTCAGAGAGGTAGCCCAGCGTGGAGTAGAACCATCGGATGAGGAACATCTGTGTCAAAAGCAGAGAGGGGGGAAAAGGAAGTGAGAGCTGCCCAGAGCCCTTAAATAGAACCCTCAGAGCATGCCCCAGGCTTCCTCCCAGGAGCAGGAAAACCTCTCAGAGCTTTGCCCTTGGTGTGTTAAGATGTGAATGGCCAAGAAGGAGAGCCACAGCGCTGGCCGCAAGGGTGAGGCGGGGAAGGGCACTCACGGGAGCAAGCTCATCATTCAAGTCTGCCAGGACAGTCTCTGAAGAGAGGAGGCCAGGGTCTGTCCTCAGCTGATCCAGGAGATCCAGGAGGATGAAGTTGTCCTCTTTGCTGCCTTGCCAGGGCTCCTCCAAGGCTCTGTAGGCGACCTTGCCCGCCTCGTTGCGTCTCTCCAGGAGGACCACCTGGCCGGGGCAGCAGCAGCACAGGGCTCAGAGGGGAAGCTGCTGCTCACCACCCACAGCTAGCACACAACCAGAGAGCCTGAGGGGCTGGAAGGGGCCTCTGGAGACCAGTGCTTGGCAACCACCAACAGAACAAGAGGACATAGCCTCAAGCTGCCCCAGGGGAGGTTCAGCCTGGATTGTGAGGAAGGAATCCTTCCCAGCAAGAGAGATTGGCCTTGGGAGTGTGCTGCCCAGGGAGGTGGTGGAGTCCCCATCCCTGGAGGTGTTTAGGAAGAGCCTGGCTGAGGCACTTGGTGCCATGGTTGAGTTGATCAGATGGTGCTGGGTGAGAGGTTGGACTGGATGGCCTTGAAGGTCATTTCCAACCTCGTCCCTTCCCTTCCCTTCCCTTCCCTTCCCTTCCCTTCCCTTCCCTTCCCTTCCCTTCCCTTCCCTTCCCTTCCCTTCCCTTCCCTTCCCTTCCCTTCCCTTCCCTTCCCTTCCCTTCCCTTCCCTTCCCTTCCCTTCCCTTCCCTTCCCTTCCCTTCCCTTCCCTTCCCTTCCCTTCCCTTCCCTTCCCTTCCCTTCCCAAGAAAGCTGGGGAGGGACTTTTGAGGGTGTCAGGGAGGGATAGGACTGGGGGGGATGGAGCAAAACTGGAAGTGGGGAGATTGAGATTGGCTGTGAGGAAGAAGTTGTTGCCCAGGAGGGTGGTGAGAGCCTGGCACAGGCTGCCCAGGGAGGTGGTGGAAGCCTCCTGCCTGGAGGTGTTTGCAGCCAGGCTGGAGGTGGCTGTGAGCAACCTGCTGTGGTGTGAGGTGTCCCTGCCCATGGCAGGGGGTTGGAGCTGGCTGAGCCTTGAGCTCCCTTCCAGCCTTGACAGTTGTGTGATTCTAAAGAGCTCCCTCAGCCTGTCCTCAGCCTGGAGCTGCTCCACTGCCTTCAGAACCTCTGTGGCTTCAAATTCAGCCAGACTCAGGTGTCAGGTGAAAGCTTAGCACCACCCCACAGAAAGTGATGTGAAAGAGCAAGAGATGCAAAGGAGGGGGAAGGCACAAAGGGAAAGGCTCACAGCTGATCTTCCTCTGTACTTCTCCTCATCCAGCAGCAAGGCCTCTGCCAGCTGGGGCTGCCGATCGCCGTAGGTGTGCACAAACTTCACAGTGTCCTTCGTGTTGGCCACAGCAAAAGACAGAAAGGCCTCATAAGCCTCAGCATACTTCTCACCTTCTCCAGTCAGCAAGACCACACAGTGCCTGGGCAAGACAAGGAGAGGATTAAGAACATCCTGGATGCCAAAGGAAAGCATCGACCCCGTGCCGCTGGCGGGAGCCACCCTGAAGAGGCAGGAATCAGAGGAGCACAGAGCTGACAGGGTGGGAGGGGAGCTCAAGGCTCAGCCAGCTCCAACCCCCCTGCCATGGCCAGGGACACCTCACACTGCAGCAGGTTGCTCACAGCCACCTCCAGCCTGGCTGCAAACACCTCCAGGCAGGAGGCTTCCACCACCTCCCTGGGCAGCCTGTGCCAGGCTCTCACCACCCTCATGGGGAACAACTTCTTCCTCACAGCCAATCTCAATCTCCCCACTTCTAGTTTTGCTCCATCCCCCCCTGAGTCCAATCACTCCCTGACACCCTCAAAAGTCCCTCCCCAGCTTTCTTGAAGCCCCTTTCAGATCCTGAAAGGCCACAATGAGGTCTCCTGGGAGCCTTCTCCTCTCCAGCCTGCACAACCCCAACTCTCTCAGGCTGTGCTCACAGCAGAGCAGCTCCAGCCCTCTGCTCCTCCTCGTGGCCCTTCTCTGGACACCTTCCAGCACCTCCAGATCCTTCCTCCAAATCCAATCTGTGCTTGCAGGCAGCCTGCTCCTGCCTCCCAGCTCAGCCTGTCTCCCTGTTTCTCCTTCCTTCCAACTTCACTCTGTCCCAGGATGTGCTTAGCACAGGCAGGGAAACTACCAATATGATGCAGAGAGCCAGCAGGATCCAGGCCAGCCCTTTCCCCTTCTGCCTCAAAGTCACTCAGCAGGGCTCCAGGTGCTCTCTGGAGGCACTGGGTAGGGGTGGGTTAGAAGATGCAGTTTGCTGCCTGCCTGGGCTGACCCTGCCCTGGTGCTGTGCTCTGGCCCAGCTGACCGCCTTCGCCGACCGCCACTACCTGCCTCCCCGTCCCTCCTCCCTCCCACCCACACTCCCTCCCAGGATATGCCCAGGAAAGGCAGGGCAACTATCAGACCATGCAGATAGCCAGCAGGACCCAGGCCAGCTGCTGCCCTTCTCCCTCCCAATCCAACCCCAGGTGGCTTTGGGAGCATCCCCCAGAGCCTCGGGGACCAGAGCAGAGGGAGAGGCACCCTCAGAGCCTTACTTGCGCTGCCGGTGAGACTTCTTCACGGGACACAGCTCCTGGAAGAGCCTCTGGCTGGTGAGCCTGGCCACCAGCAGGAACTTGTTCTGGGAGAGGAAGTCATCCATGAGCTGCTTCTTCATGTCTCGTGCCTGGGGAGGAGAGAGGAAGCAGAGGCAGGGGGAGGAGGGGAGAGCTGCTGCGTCATGCTTGGCGGCAGGCTGCAAGCCTCCCTGAAACCAGCCCCCCTGCAACCAGCCCCCCTGCAACCAGCCCCCCTGCAACCAGCCTCCTGGCATCCAACACATCCAAGTGCCAGGGGCTGCACTTTGGCCACAACAACCCCAGGCAGAGCTACAGGCTGGGGTCAGAGTGGCTGAGAGCTGCCAAACAGAGAGGGACCTGAGGGTGCTGATTGACAGCCGCCTAAGCATGAGCCAGCAGTGTGCCCAGGGGGCCAAGAAGGCCAAGGGCATCCTGGCCTGTATCAGGAAGAGTGTGGCCAGCAGGAGCAGGGAAGTCCTTGTGCCCTGTGCTCAGCACTGGTCAGGCCACACCTGGAGTCCTGTGTCCAGTTCTGGGCCCCTCAGTTTGAGAAGGACATTGAGAGACTTGAAGGTGTCCAGAGAAGGGCAACAGAGCTGGGGAGGGGTCTGGAGCACAGCCCTGGGAGGAGAGGCTGAGGGAGCTGGGGTTGCTTAGCCTGGAGAGGAGGAGGCTCAGGGGAGACCTCATTGCTCTCTCCAGCTCCCTGAAGGGAGGTTGTAGCCACAAAGAAGTTGGTCTCTTCTCCCAGGTAGCCAGCCCCAGAACAAGAGGCCACAGTCTCAAGCTGTGCCAGGGGAGGTTTAGGCTGGAGGTGAGGAGAAAGTTCTTCCCAGAGAGAGTTGTTGGCCACTGGGATGTGCTGCCCAGGGAGGTGGTGGAGTCCCCATCCCTGGAGGTGTTCAAGAGGGGCTTGGATGTGGCACTTGGAGCCATGGTTTAGCCATGAGGTCTGTGGTGCCAGCTTGGACTGGATGATCTTTGAGTTCTCTTCCAACCTTGCTGATACTGTGATACTGAAACCACCTGAGGTGCTTTGAGGCCCTGAGACTGAGCAGCTACCTGCAGCCATCCCCTCCCACCACCCCAAAAGATCAGCCACCAGAGCTGAACCCTGCTGAGCTCCCTCCCTCCTCACAGCCACGCTCTGCCCCTGCTGAAGCTCCAGGCGACGCCGAACCCGGAGGCTCCTCGCTCTGCGCCGCAGCGCTGGCCCGGAGCTGGCTCAGGAAAGCCCAGGGAGCCAGGCTGCTGGGGGAGGGGAGGGGAGGGGAGGGGAAGGCTCTCAGCAGTACCTGCACTACATCAGCAGGCCTGTCAATGTGCTCCTTGAAGACCATCATGGTGGGGGTGTAGACGTTGATGTTGTACTGGCGGGACAGCTCCTCGGTGCCGCGCAGCCCCACGTAGACGTAACCGAAGGCCAGGTAGTGGCGGTAGGCGAAGGCGGTCAGCTGGGCCAGAGCACAGCACCAGGGCAGGGTCAACCCAGGCAGGCAGCACACTGCATCTTCTAACCCTCCCCCCCCCACACCCCCACCAGTGCCTCCAGGGAGCACCTGAAGCCCTTGGGCTTTTTAGTCTGGAGAAGAGTGAGAGGAGGCTGTGAGGAGAGGCTGAGGGAGCTGGGGTTGCTTAGCCTGCAGAAGAGGAGGCTCAGGGGAGACCTTCTTGCTCTCTGCAACTCCCTGAAGGGAGGTTGGAGCCAGGTGGGGGTTGGTCTCTTCTCCCAGGCAGGCACCCAGCCCCAGAACAAGAGTACACAGCCTCAAGCTGTGCCAGGGGAAGGTCAGGCTGGAGGGGAGGAGAAAGTTCTTCCCAGCAAGAGAGATTGGCCATGGGAATGTGCTGCCCAGGGAGGTGGTGGAGTCCCCATCCCTGGAGGTGTTTAGGCAGAGCCTGGCTGAGGCACTTGGTGCCATGGTTTAGTTGATCAGATGGTGCTGGGGGAGAGGTTGGACTTGATGATCTCAAAGGTCTCTTCCAACCTGGTTCATTCTGTATTTAGGTGGCCAAGAAGGCCACCAGCATCCTGCCCTGGATGGTTTAGTTGTCAGGAGGTGCTGGGTGACAGGTTGGACTTGATGATCTCTGAGGCCTTTTCCAACCTTACTGATTCTATGATCCAGCAGAACCTCCCAGGGAGGTTCTCTTCTCCCTTTACCTTAGAGCTGAAGGGATGCTGCAGGAAGGCTGCAGAGGGACTTTTCATGAGGGTGTCTGCAGACAGGCCAAGGGGGAATGGTTTGAAGCTGAGGCAGAGCAGGGTTAGAGTGGAGCTGAGGAAGAAGCTCTTCAGTATGAGGGTGGTGAGACCCTGGAGGCTGTGGCTGCCTCCTTCCCAGGGGTGTTCAAGGGCAGGTTGGATGAGACCTTGAGCAACCTGGGCTGGTTGAGGCATCCCTGCCCACGGCAGGGAGGTTGGAGTGGATGATCTCTGAGGTCCCTTCCAACCTGAGCCACTGTAGGATCCTGTGATTGATTAGCCAGGGCAGCAAGAGAGTGACAGAAAGCAGCTCACCTTGTACAAGAGTGGCACAGCTGGCATGTGGTCAAAGAGCAGCACATGGGGCTTGTTTTCTCTCTTCCAGTTGGAGAGGAAGTGGATGTAGTTTTTATCTGTAATCTTTTAAACAGAAGCAAGGGGTCAGCTGGCACCTCTGAGCTGCTGCACACATGCAGTGCTCTGCCAGCAGGTGTCTGGAGGAGCACTGAGCCTGGAAAAGCTGTGCAGGTGTTGCAGGAAGCAGACTGAAGGTTTGCCGTTCCGACACGGGGACTTGGGCTGTGCTTTTGGATACAGGGAATGAATGCAACAGAGCAGAGAGGAGCTGAAGGCAGCAGGACAACCAGAGAGGAGCTGAATGCAACAGAGCAGAGAGGAGCTGAATGCAGCAGACAGGGCAGAGAGGAGCTGAATGCAGCAGGACAACCAGAGAGAAGCTGAATGCAACAGAGCAGAGAGGAGCTGAAGGCAGCAGGACAACCAGAGAGAAGCTGAATACAACAGAGCAGAGAGGAGCTGAATGCAGCAGGACAACCAGAGAGGAGCTGAATGTAACAGACAGGGCAGAGAGGAGCTGAACGCAACAGGGCAGAGAGGAGCTGAGTGCAGCAGGGCAGAGAGAAGCTGAACGCAACAGGGCAGAGAGGAGCTGAACGCAACAGGGCAGAGAGGAGCTGAGTGCAGCAGGGCAGAGAGGAGCTGAACGCAACAGGGCAGAGAGGAGCTGAACGCAGCAGGGCAGAGAGGAGCTGAGTGCAGCAGGGCAGAGAGGAGCTGAACGCAGCAGGGCAGAGAGGAGCTGAACGCAGCAGGGCAGAGAGGAGCTGAGTGCAGCAGGGCAGAGAGGAGCTGAGTGCAGCAGGGCAGAGAGGAGCTGAACGCAGCAGGGCAGAGAGGAGCTGAGTGCAGCAGGGCAGAGAGGAGCTGAACGCAGCAGGGCAGAGAGGAGCTGAACGCAGCAGGGCAGAGAGGAGCTGAGTGCAGCAGGGCAGAGAGGAGCTGAGTGCAGCAGGGCAGAGAGGAGCTGAGTGCAGCAGGGCAGAGAGGAGCTGAGTGCAGCAGGGCAGAGAGGAGCTGAACGCAGCAGGGCAGAGAGGAGCTGAGTGCAGCAGGGCAGAGAGGAGCTGAGTGCAGCAGGGCAGAGGAGCTGAGTGCAGCAGGGCAGAGAGGAGCTGAGTGCAGCAGGGCAGAGAGGAGCTGAGTGCAGCAGGGCAGAGAGGAGCTGAGTGCAGCAGGGCAGAGAGGAGCTGAACGCAGCAGGGCAGAGAGGAGCTGAACGCAGCAGGGCAGAGAGGAGCTGAGTGCAGCAGGGCAGAGAGGAGCTGAACGCAGCAGGGCAGAGAGGAGCTGAGTGCAGCAGGGCAGAGAGGAGCCGAGTGCAGCAGGGCAGAGAGGAGCTGAGTGCAGCAGGGCAGAGAGGAGCTGAACGCAACAGGGCAGAGAGGAGCTGAGTGCAGCAGGGCAGAGAGGAGCTGAGTGCAGCAGGGCAGAGAGGAGCTGAATGCAGCAGGGCAGAGGAGCTGAGTGCAGCAGGGCAGAGAGGAGCTGAGTGCAGCAGGGCAGAGGAGCTGAGTGCAGCAGGGCAGAGAGGAGCCGAGTGCAGCAGGGCAGAGAGGAGCCGAGTGCAGCAGGGCAGAGGAGCTGAGTGCAGCAGGGCAGAGAGGAGCTGAGTGCAGCAGGGCAGAGGAGCCGAGTGCAGCAGGGCAGAGAGGAGCTGAGTGCAGCAGGGCAGAGGAGCTGAATGCAGCAGGGCAGAGAGGAGCTGAGTGCAGCAGGGCAGAGAGGAGCTGAACGCAGCAGGGCAGAGGAGCTGAACGCAGCAGGGCAGAGGAGCTGAACGCAGCAGGGCAGAGGAGCTGAACGCAGCAGGGCAGAGAGGAGCTGAGTGCAGCAGGGCAGAGAGGAGCTGAGTGCAGCAGGGCAGAGAGGAGCTGAGTGCAGCAGGGCAGAGAGGAGCTGAGTGCAGCAGGGCAGAGGAGCTGAGTGCAGCAGGGCAGAGAGGAGCTGAGTGCAGCAGGGCAGAGAGGAGCTGAACGCAGCAGGGCAGAGGAGCTGAACGCAGCAGGGCAGAGAGGAGCTGAGTGCAGCAGGGCAGAGAGGAGCTGAGTGCAGCAGGGCAGAGAGGAGCTGAGTGCAGCAGGGCAGAGAGGAGCTGAACGCAGCAGGGCAGAGAGGAGCTGAGTGCAGCAGGGCAGAGAGGAGCTGAGTGCAGCAGGGCAGAGAGGAGCTGAATGCAGCAGGGCAGAGGAGCTGAGTGCAGCAGGGCAGAGAGGAGCTGAACGCAGCAGGGCAGAGAGGAGCTGAGTGCAGCAGGGCAGAGAGGAGCTGAACGCAGCAGGGCAGAGAGGAGCTGAACGCAGCAGGGCAGAGAGGAGCTGAGTGCAGCAGGGCAGAGAGGAGCTGAGTGCAGCAGGGCAGAGGAGCTGAGTGCAGCAGGGCAGAGAGGAGCTGAACGCAGCAGGGCAGAGAGGAGCTGAGTGCAGCAGGGCAGAGAGGAGCTGAGTGCAGCAGGGCAGAGAGGAGCTGAGTGCAGCAGGGCAGAGGAGCTGAGTGCAGCAGGGCAGAGAGGAGCTGAGTGCAGCAGGGCAGAGAGGAGCTGAGTGCAGCAGGGCAGAGGAGCTGAGTGCAGCAGGGCAGAGAGAGGAGGGCGCTGAGCCCTGCAGCACCGCAGGGCAGCCCCCGGAGCCTCACCTGCTCCACCAGGTTGCCGGGCAGCAGGCTCTCCACGAAGCGCCGCAGGTTGTCGCGGAGGACGGCGCTCTGGAAGAAGGTGACCCTGCCCTTGATGAGCCCCAGGATGGAGGGGGTGCTGTGGGCGCCCAGGTGGTGGGCGAGGCGCCGCTCGTAGCCGGCGTGAACCACGCCGATGCCCACGCCTGCAAGGGCACAGCGCGGGGGGAGATCGGCCGGCAGCCGCGGCGGGACAGGGAGCCTGCAGGCCTCGGAACCTGCCTGGCCCCTGCCTGGCCCCTGCCTGGCACCTGCCCGGCCCCATGCCCGGCCCCATGCCCAGACCCTGCCCAGCCCCCTGTCTGGGCCCCTACCCAGAACCTGCCCAGCACCTGCCCAGCCCCCTGCCCAGCACCTGCCCGGCCCCTGCCCAGCCCCTGCCCGGCCCCTGCCCAGCCCCTGCCCGGACCCTTGCCCGGGCCCTTACCCAGAACCTGCCTGGACCCTTGCCCAGCCCCCGCCCCGCCCCTGCATGGCCCCCTGCCCGGGCCCCTACCCAGACCCTGCCCGGCCCCTGCCCAGCCCCTGCCCGGACCCTTGCCCGGGCCCTTACCCAGAACCTGCCTGGACCCTGCACGGCCCCTGCCCAGCCCCCTGCCCAGGCCCCTACCCAGAACCTGCCTGGACCCTTGCCCAGCCCCTGCCCCGCCCCTGCATGGCCCCCTGCCCTGGCCCCTACCTAGACCCCGCCTGGCCCCTGCCCGGAACGGCCCCAGAACGGGCCCTGCACAGGAGCTATCCATGGCCCTGTGCCTCCTGAGGAGCTATCCATGGCCCTGTGCCTCCTGAGGAGCTATCCATGGCCCTGTGCCTCCTGAGGAGCTATCCATGGCCCTGTGCCTCCTGAGCAGCTATCCATGGCCCTGTCCCTCCTGAGGAGCTATCCATGGCCCTGTCCCTCCTGAGGAGCTATCCATGGCCCTGTCCCTCCTGAGGAGCTATCCATGGCCCTGTGCCTCCTGAGGAGCTATCCATGGTCCTGTGCCTCCTGAGGAGCTATCCATGGCCCTGTCCCTCCTGAGGAGCTATCCATGGCCCTGTCCCTCCTGAGGAGCTATCCATGGCCCTGTGCCTCCTGAGGAGCTATCCATGGCCCTGTGCCTCCTGAGGAGCTATCCATGGCCCTGTGCCTCCTGAGGAGCTATCCATGGCCCTGTGCCTCCTGAGGAGCTATCCATGGCCCTGTCCCTCCTGAGGAGCTATCCATGGCCCTGTCCCTCCTGAGGAGCTATCCATGGCCCTGTGCCTCCTGAGGAGCTATCCATGGCCCTGTCCCTCCTGAGGAGCTATCCATGGCCCTGTGCCTCCCGAGGAGCTATCCATGGCACTGTGCCCCCTAACTATCTGCTGCAGCAGGTCCAGGGAAGGGCAGCACAGCTGGTGAAGGGCCTGGAGAACAAAGCTGGTGAGGAGCAGCTGAGGGATCTGGGGTTGTTCAGCCTGGAGAAAAGGAGGCTGAAAGGAGACCTCACTGATCTCTACAACTCAGCACATTCCAACAGCTAACAACTCTCTCTTTGAAGAACTTTCTCCTCACCTCCAGCCTAAACCTCCCCTGGCACAGCTTGAGACTGTGTCCTCTTGTTCTGGGGCTGGGTGCCTGCCTGGGAGAAGAGACCAACCTCCACCTGGCTCCAACCTCCCTTCAGGGAGTTGGAGAGAGCAAGAAGGTCTCTCCTGAGCCTCCTCTTCTGCAGGCTAAGCAACCCCAGCTCCCTCAGCCTCTCCTCCCAGGGCTGTGCTCCAGACCCCTCCCCAGCTTTGTTGCCCTTCTCTGGACACCTTCAAGTCTCTCAATGTCCTTCTTCAACTGAGGAGCCCAGAACTGGACACAGGACTCCAGGTGTGGCCTCAGCAGTGCTGAGCACAGGGCACAAGGACTTCCCTGCTGCTGCTGGCCACACTCTTCCTGCTGCAGGCCAGGCTGCCACTGGCCATTGTCTTGCTTTAGGGGTGAACGTGTCTTGTCCTGGGCTCTCCTCCTCTGCAGAGGAGCCCAAGCCAGGCAGCTGATCATTGACCTGGAGAGCTGAGGGAAGGAAGCTTTCCCCACTTTCCCTGCTCCTGCTGGCCACACTCTTCCTGCTGCAGGCCAGGATGCCCTTGGCCTTCTTGGCCACCTGGGCACACTGCTGGCTCCTGTTCAGCCTACTCTCAACCACTACCCCCAGGTCCCTCTCTGCCTGGCTGCTCTGCAGCCACTCTGCCCCCAGCCTGCAGCACTGCCTGGGGTGGTTGTGGCCAACAACGAGAAACCATCAGGAGAAATCCCTGCGGCAACCTCTGGGCTAAACTCCATTCCCCACCCCCCCCCAACCCCAGGAGCTGAGAACCATCCCTGCAGCCTCCCTGGCCCTAAAAGCAGGCTTAGGCTTACCCAGGGCCTCCAGCTCCTGAGCAACCTCCTTCCAGACAGGCTCGATGTGGATGCAGCTGAAGCACCAGTCGGAGGTGACCTTGATGAGGTAAGGCTTCCTGAAGCTGTCTGGCAGGACCTCGTTGATGTAGTGGGAGAAATGGAGCAGGTACTTCTCATCAGAGGTGTCCCTCCTCTCTGAGTTGAAGGGGAAGTGGAAGAAGGCCTCATCAAAGTAGAAGCCTTCGTGGAAGTGGTGGAAGGGGCGGTGCTGGGGCTGGGAGTAGCCCTGGCCCTCCCCCGCCTCGCCGTAGCGGTCGAAGTTTGCCCTCTTCTCCTCGTTGGAGAGGATCTGGGGAGGAGAGGATGGAAGGACAATGGTCACCTGAAAGCCCCCTGACAACCAGCCCTGGTGGGGGGGAGGGGTCCCCTCATCCCAAGGGAAGAGGCAAGCCTTTAGGGAGGAGCTCCTCTGCGGGTGGTTCGGGGATCGCAGGCTCGCAGCGTGTCAGGGGCTGGGATGGGACCCAAAGAGAGCATCCAGTCCAACCCCCCCTGCCAGGGCAGCAGCAGGGAATCCAGCCCAGGGCACACAGGAACACAGCCAGAGGGAGCTGGAAAGCCTTCAGGGAAGGAGACTCCACAACCTCTCTGGGCAGCCTGCTCCAGGGCTCTGAGAGCCTCCCAGTGCAGAAGTTCCTGCTCATGGTGAGGTGGAGCCTCCTGTGCTGGAGCTGATATCCACTGCCCCTGGTCCTATCCCAGGGTGCAGCTGAGCAGAGCCTGTCCCTGCCCCTCCCTCCTGACCCCCAGCCCTCAGCTATTTAGAAACATTGATCAGATCCCTCTCAGTCTTCTCCTCTCCAGACTAACCACCCCCAGGTCCCTCAGCCTCTCCTCCCCAGGCAGTGCTGCAGTCCCCTGATCATCCTCACAGCCCTCCACTGGACCCTTCCCAGCAGATCCCTGTCCCTCTGGAACTGGATGTAGGCAGAAGGAGGCAACTCCATGGATGAGTGCAGGGCTGGGGAGCAGCTCTGGGGAAAAGGAGCTGGGAGTGGACAACAAAGCCACTTTGAGCCACCAATGTGCCCTGGTGCCCAAGAAGGCCAATGGTCTCCTGGGGGGCACCAAGAAGAGTGTGGCCAGCAGGTCAAGGGAGGTTCTACTCCCTCTCCACCCTGCCTTGGCAAGTACTGGGTGCAGGTTTGGGCTCCCCAGTTCAAGGAGGTCAGGGAACTGCTGGGAAGGCTACAGCAAAGGCCTTCAAAGAGGATTAGGGGAGTGAAGAACCTCTCTGATGAGGAAAGACTGAGAGAGAGTTGGGGCTTGGAGAAGAGCAGGCTGTGGAGGGACCTCCTCAGTGCTGGTCAGTACTCAAAGGGTGGATGTCAGCGGGGGGTGGACCCAGGTTTTACTCAGTCAGTGGTGCCCAGCAACAGGGCAAGGGGCAATGGGCACAAACTTGACCACAAGAAGTTTCCTAGAAAGATAAGGAAGAACTTCTTCAGCTGAAGTTTGGTGGAGCCCTGGAGCAGGCTGCCCAGGCAGGTGGTGGAGTCTCCATCCCTGGAGCCATTCAAAAGCCCTCTGGCTGTGTTCCTGTGTGACCCTCTCAAGGTGACCCTGCCTTGGACTGAATGATCTCCAGAGGTCCCTTCCAACCCACAGCATTCTGGTGAGAGCCTGGCACAGGCTGCCCAGGGAGGTGGTGGAAGCCTCCTGCCTGGAGGTGTTTGCAGCCAGGCTGGAGGTGGCTGTGAGCAACCTGCTGTGGTGTGAGGTGTCCCTGCCCATGGCAGGGGGGTTGGAGCTGGCTGAGCCTTCAGCTCCCTTCCAGCCCTGACCAGTCTGTGATCCTGTGGAACACCTGCAGCTGCATGTGGATGGGCTGTGAGGCAATGTGCAGCCTGTGAGAGGGATAAATATTCTGGGTAAGGGAAATGAGGCCAAATCCCAAAGCAAAGGAGCCTGCAGCTCAGGCTGCCTGTGCCCATTTGCTGACACCAATTGCTCCCTGAGCCACCTCAGCACTGATGCTCTTTTCTGGAGCAGCTTTTGCTGGCATCTGCTTGAACACTGATTGCTCCTCAGCACACCAGAAAGCAGCAGAGCTTTCAAAGAAGCTGCAATTTGCAGCTGGGAGGGGAGGGATTTGCTGGATTCCTGCAGGCTCAGCTGCCTTTTGCCTTGGAACTCTCAGGGTCAGCTGCCTCAAACTGGGGCAGCCAACCTCCAGAGCCAGGCAGGAGCAACCTGCACAAGAACCACTGAGGCAAGGGATAGTTTGAAGTGACTAAAGCCCTGTGGTGATTGATGTCACAGAATGGTCAGGGCTGGAAGGCAGCTCAAGGCTCAGCCAGTTCCAGCCCCCCTGCCATGGCCAGGACACCTCACACCACAGCAGGTTGCTCACAGCCACCTCCAGCCTGGCTGCAAACACCTCCAGGCAGGAGGCTTCCACCACCTCCCTGGGCAGCCTGTGCCAGGCTCTCACCACCCTCCTGGGGAACAACTTCTTCCTCACATCCAATCTCAATCTCCCCACTTCTAGTTCTGCTCCATCCCCCCCAGTCCTATCCCTCCCTGACACCCTCAAAAGTCCCTCCCCAGCTTTCTTGGAGCCCCCTGCAGATCCTGGAAGGCCACAATGAGGTCACCTCAGAGCCTTCTCCTCTCCACCCTACACAACCCTAACTCTCTCAGGCTGTGCTCACAGCAGAGCAGCTCCAGCCCTCTGCTCCTCCTCGTGGCCCTTCTCTGGACACCTTCCAGCACCTCCAGATCCTTCCTGGCACAGAGGCTCCAGAACTGGCCCCAGAGCTCCAGCTGTGGTCTCAGCAGAGTGGAACAGAGGGGCAGAATCCCCTCCCTGGCCCTGCTGGCCACACTTCTCTTGCTGCAGCCCAGGCTCTGCTTGGCTCTGTGGGCTGCAAGTGCTCCCTGCTGGCTCCTGTTGAGCTTCTCCTCCCCCAGCACCCCCAAGGCCTTTTCCTCAGGGCTGCTCTCCAGCCAGTCCCTGCCCAGCCCATAGCAGTGCCTGGGATTGCCCTGCCCCAGCTGCAGGGCCTTGCCCTTGGCCTTTTTGAACCTCATGAGGTTGTCATGTGCCCAGCTCTGCAGCCTGTCCAGGTCCCTCTGGATGGCCTCTTTTCACTTACATCATCCCCAATACACTGAGGAAGTCCCCATGGCATGACCAAGACAGCCACCCAGCTGCCTGGGGCCTGCCAATACTTCCTCCTTCCTCTTTTAAAGGAGAGCAGGGCAGACTTGCAGCCAAACATTTGCCACACAGACCATGCTGCTGGCAGCCTGTGCTGAAAACAAACAAACCAAACAGCCTGGACTTCTCTGGGCACCTCCAGAAGGTTAGAACCTTCCCTGTGGAGATGTAGAGAGAAAGAGCACAAAGCCCCAGAGGGAAAAGTAAGAATAGGATAGGATAGGGTAGGATAGGACAGGGTAGGATAGGGTAGGGTGGGGTAGGGTAGGGTAGGGTAGGGTAGGGTAGGGTAGGGTAGGGTAGGGTAGGGTAGGGTAGGGTAGGGTAGGGTAGGACAGGGTAGGACAGGGTAGGACAGGGTAGGACAGGGTAGGATAGACCAGACCAGGTTGGGAAAGACCTCAGAGATCATCAAGTCCAAGCTGTCACCCAACACCTCCTAACTACTAAACCATGGCACCAAGTGCCTCAGCCAGGCTCTGCCTAAACACCTCCAGGGATGGGGACTCCACCACCTCCCTGGGCAGCACATTCCCATGGCCAATCTCTCTTGCTGGGAAGAATTTCTTCCTCACCTCCAGCCTGAACCTCCCCTGGCACAGCTTGAGACTGTGGCCTCTTGTTTTGTTTGCCTGGGAGAAGAGCCCAACCCCCACCTGGCTCCAAGCTCCCTTCAGGGAGTTGCAGAGAGCAAGAAGGTCTCCCCTGAGCCTCCTCTTCTGCAGGCTAAGCAACCCCAGCTCCCTCAGCCTCTCCCCTCCCAGGGCTGTGCCCCAGACCCCTCCCCAGCTTTGTTGCCCTTCTCTGGACACCTTCCAGCAGCTCAACCTCTTTCCTAACCTGAGGGCCCCAGAACTGGACACAGTTAAAGGTCACTGAGAGCAGGAGTTTAGCAAGAGGAGTGTGTTACCTCGTAGGCCTTGCTAATCTGGATGAATTTGTCTTCTGCTCCTGGGTCTTTGTTTTTGTCAGGGTGCCTGTGAGGCAGAAGCAGAGGAAAAAGAGGGTCAGTGGTTCCCCAGGGTTGCCCAGGGAGCTGTCAGCCTCTGTTCAGAAGCATGCAGGATGCCAACAGTTAGTCTGTTGCAGCCTCCTGAGGCTGACAGCACAGTTCATACCCAGCATATGGCTCTCCCTCCCCACATCCCATCCCCAAACAGAGCCCTGGGACATCTCCCTGCAACCCTGTCCCTCCAGCTGCCCCCTCACCCACAGCCTGGGATGAGGCATGTGCATCTCTCCTGCATCCCTCAGCTGCTGCCCTGCTGAGTCCTTCCTGGGAAACACCACCCCCAGCACAGCCCTCGGGGATGGCTCAGCCTAAACCATGCTCTGACAGCTCCAGGGGAGCTGTTTGCCTCAAGCCTGCTCCTCAGAGCAGGGGAGATGACACTCATGGACAGGGGACAGCTGAAGCAGGGGAGATGACACTCATGGGCAGGGGACAACTGAAGCAGGGGAGATGACACTCATGGGCAGGGGACAACTTAAGCAGGGCAGATGACACTCATGGACAGGGGACAACTGAAGCAGGGCAGATGACACTCATGGACAGGGGACAACTGAAGCAGGGCAGATGACACTCATGGACAGGGGACAGCTGAAGCAGGGGAGATGACACTCATGGACAGGGGACAGCTGAAGCAGGGGAGATGACACTCATGGGCAGGGGACAACTGAAGCAGGGCAGATGACACTCATGGACAGGGGACAACTGAAGCAGGGCAGATGACACTCATGGGCAGGGGACAACTGAAGCAGGGGAGATGACACTCATGGACAGGGGACAACTGAAGCAGGACAGATGACACTCATGGGCAGGGGACAGCTGAAGCAGGACAGATGACACTCATGGGCAGGGGACAACTGAAGCAGGACAGATGACACTCATGGACAGGGGACAACTTAAGCAGGGCAGATGACACTCATGGACAGGGGACAACTTAAGCAGGGCAGAGGACACTCATGGGCAGGGGACAACTGAAGCAGGGCAGATGACACTCATGGGCAGGGGACAACTTAAGCAGGGCAGATGACACTCATGGATTGCAACACGGGGGCTGAGCTGCCTGTGGGCAATGATGGATCAAACTCAAGACACACTAAAGGCTCCCAATCGAGCCTCAGCAAGAACTTTCCCCCCTGTGGCCAGGCCCTGGGAGAGGTTTGCAGCAGAGATGTCGAGCGTGAAGGTGGCTGCCTGAGCTTCAGGAGGACTCACTGCTCATCTCTCCCTGCCCGCTGAGCCCCGCTGGGCACGGACAGCCAGGCAAGGCGGCTAATGCCAACCCTCCCCCGCAGCGTTTCGCGCAGCTCCAAGCTCAGCGGCCTGGCTCTGTCAACCGCCAGGCGAAACGACACCGTGTGCGTGTTTGTGTCTGTCTGTCCCCGCGTCCGTGTGTCCGCAGGGGAGCGGAGCCCGGGGGGAAGGCCCAGGCGGAGGGGAGGCACGTACCATTCGCGGGCGAGCCGCTTGTAGGCCTTCTTGATGTCGGCCTGGCTGGAGCTCCGGCCGACCCCCAGGACGCGGTACGGATCGAAATCCCCCGCCGCTGCCGCCACGGCCTGCGCTCCCAGGGCCGCCAGCAGCAGGGCGGCGGCACAGGCTAGGCCCGCCCGCCCCAGCTCCATGGCTCCGGCGGAGGCTGGGCGCGGAGCCCGGCGGGGGAGGGAAGGGGAGCGGGACGGGGAACGGACACCGGCGCTGCGGGACCGGCGAGGGCCGCGGACGGGCCGCCCTCAGCCACCCTGCGCCGCCGCTTCCGGCGCGCCCGCCCCGCCGTCACCATAGAGACAGCGCCGACTTCCGGTCACCGAGACGAGCCCGGGCGGGCCGCCCTCAGCCGCTCTGCGCCGCCGCTTCCGGCGCGCCCGCCCCGCCGTCACCATGGAGACGGCGCCGACTTCTGGTCACCGAGACGAGCCCGGGCGGCTAGAGCGGCGCCGACGCCGCGGCCGCCATGGAGGAGGCGCAGCGGAGGGCCCTGCGGCGCGCCAGGCCGCAGCTGGTGGCGGAGCTGCAGGTGGAGCCGCTCTGGAGCCTGCTGGAGGACCGCGGCCTCTTCACCCGCACCATGCTGGAGGAGCTGCAGGTGGGCTCCCTGCTCCCTCCCGGGCCCCGGGGACAGGCCCCAGGGAGGGCCCCGTGTGGCCCTCACTGCTGGTGGCAGGCGGCGGGGGGCTGGGGGGCGCCCGTGTCCTACTAGCCCCACTGACAGGCCTGAGGGGTGAGCACCCTGTCCTCTCAGGCCCCAGGGGACTCCTCGTGTCCCCTCACACCAGTGACAGGCCTGAGGGGTGAGCACGGCACAGCTTGAGACTGTGGCCTCTTGTTCTGGGGCTGGGAGAAGAGCCCAACCCCCACCTAGCTCCAAGCTCCCTTCAGGGAGTTGGAGAGAGCAAGAAGGTCTCCCCTGAGCCTCCTCTTCTGCAGGCTAAGCAACCCCAGCTCCCTCAGCCTCTCCTTCCTGGGCTGTGCTCCAGCCCCCTCCCCAGCCTTGTTGCCCTTCTCTGGACACCTTCAAGTCTCTCAATGTCCTTCTTAACCTGAGGAGCCCAGAACTGGACACAGGACTCCAGGTGTGGCCTAAGCAGTGCTGAGCACAGGGTACAAGGACTTCCCTGCTCTTGCTGGCCACACTCTTCCTGCTGCAGGCCAGGCTGCCATTGGCCGTTGTCTTGCTGTAGGGGTGAATGTGCCTTGTCCTGGGCTCTTCTCCTCTGCAGAGTGCTGGCAGCAGAGGAGCCCAAGCCAGGCAGCTGATCATTGACCTGGAGAGCCGAGGGAAGGAGGCTTTCCCCACGTTCCTCTCCATCCTGAGGGACACAGGGCAGGCTGGCCTTGCAGATATGCTGATGGAGAAGTGCCAGCCCCTGCCAGCTCCCCCACAGCTGCCTGACCTCAAGCCTGTGGAGCTGGAATCCCGTGGAGGAAAGAGTGCCAGAAGTGAGTATTTCACAGGGCAGAGAGTTGGCAGCTGGGATTCTTTCTCCATGGGGAGCTCCCTGTGCAGGCTGGGTTCTTGTTTTCCTGGACTGTAGCCTGTAAAGGAGAGTGCAGAAACCTTGCAGAGGGTTTAAGCTCAGGTTTTGTGCTTGTGGTGCTCAGAGCTTCCTGCTCTGTGGTTGTTTTGGGGGAGGGGTTTGGCATGTGGCTCCATGGTGCAAATGGATTTTGCCAGCTTCTCCCCAGCCTGTGGGCTGCTGGAGCCAGCAGAGCCCTCTGCTGCTGCTGTGAGAAGGAGCATTCGTCCCTTTAAACCCTGGCAAGGGCAAGGTGGATGTGATGTGGTGACCCAGCAGTGGGACTGGGACAGGATCAGGTCCTTCTGGGCATCCTCTTGTGGCCTGAAATCAGGCAGGGGAGGAAAGGTGAGGCTTGACTGTGCCATGTCCTTGCAGGTGGCAGCCTCCCTGAGCACTTGTCCATCCCAGTCCAGGCTGAGAGTGAAAGGCCTCAGGTGGCTCCCACACCAGCCCAAGGTAAGCTGTGCCCCACAGAGACAGCAAATCAAGTGCTTGTTCCCAGTGGGTGGTGGGGCAGGGAGGGGGAATTTGCACATGTCACTGATGGATCATGGGGCAGAGGGAAGGACTGATGGGAATCTCTGCAGAGGGACCTGGCCAGGCTCAGGTTCAACCAGGCCAAGTGTTGGGTCCTGCACTTGGGGGCACAACAACCCCATGAATGCTCCAGGCTGGGGGCAGAGGGGCTGGAGAGTGCCCAGCAGAGAAAGACCCTGGGTGGGGGCTGAAGATGAGGCAGGGGGTGCCCAGGTGGCCAAGAAGGCCACCAACAGCCTGGCCTGGATCAGCAGTGGTGTGGCCAGCAGGAGCAGGGAGGTGCTTGTCTGCTTCCTCTGATGAGGCCACACCTTGAGTGCTGGGTTCAGCTCTGGGCCTCTCACTTCAAAGACATTGAGGTGCTGCAGCAGGTCCAGAGAAGGGCAAGCAAGCTGGGGAGGGGTCTGGGGAGGAGCAGCTGAGGGAGGAGGTGGAATCCCCATCTCTGGAGGGGTTTCAAAGGTGCAGAGATGTGGTGCTGAGGGACAGGGGCTGGCCCCAGCCTTGGCAGAGTTGGAGAGGGGTTGGACTGGGTGAGCTTAAAGGTCTTTTCCAAGCCAGATGATTCCCTGGTTGTGTGAATTCTAGGAGGAGCACCTGGAGGTGGGCTGAGAGGAGCTAAACACCAGCTCTCTGTTGTGTGTTGTAGGGTCAGCTGCTGACAAGAGGAACCCAGACCTGGTGAGTGTTTGGTTAGGCCCAGAGTGTTCTCCATTAAACCACAGCCCTGTGAAGGACTGCCAGAAGACAGCCCCTGGGGCCACCAGGCCTTGCTGTGTGTTGCCTGAGCGATCCTGAGTCACTGCCACCACAGCTGGAGGGTTTGTCCAGCTCCCCCTTGGCTCCAGCACCACGTGTGGAAGGGGTTGATTCCCTCTGCTGCTGCCCCATGGGGGCTCCTCTGGGTTAAAGGTCACTGGGAGCTTCCCTGGTAGGGTCTGAGTGGTCCCCAGGTGGGGCTGAGGATTTCAGCTCTAAATGATCAGCAGAGTGAAGGGTGGTGGCTGGGGGGGGTTGAAGATTGCCCCCCACCATTACATTTGCCAGCCCAGCTGGAAGCAAATGAGGTCTTGGGTGACAGGTTGGACTTGATGAGCTTTGAGGTCTTTCCCAACCTGGTGGATTCTATAAAATGAAAACCTCCCCTGGCACAGCCTGAGACTGTGTCCTCTTGTTCTGGGGCTGGGTGCCTGGGAGAGGAGACCAACCCCCACCTCACTCCAGCCTCCCTTCAGGGAGCTGTAGAGAGCAAGAAGGTCTCCCCTGAGCCTCCTCTTCTCATTCCTCATTGGTGTTGCACCCTGCTGGGTTAGATCAGGAGGGGGCTGGCTGGAGTGGGGGCTGGCTGGATGCAGGGGGGGCTGGCTGCAGTGGGGGCTGAAAGCAGTGGGGGCTGGTTGAATGCAGGAGGGGGCTGAATGCAGTGGGAGCTGGCTGGCTGCAGTGGGGGCTGAAAGCAGTAGGGGCTGGTTGAATGCAGGAGGGGGCTGAATGCAGTGGGGGCTGAAAGCAGTGGGGGCTGGTTGAATGCAGGAGGGGGCTGAATGCAGTGGGGGCTGAAAGCAGTGGGGGCTGGTTGAATGCAGGAGGGGGCTGAATGCAGTGGGGGCTGAATGCAGTGAGGCCTGGCTGCAGTGGGGGCTGGTTGAATGCAGGAGGGGGCTGAATGCTGTGGGGCCTGGCTGCAGTGGGGGCTGTAAGCAGTGGGGGCTGGTTGAGTGCAGGAGGGGGCTGAAAGCAGTGGGGGCTGGTTGAGTGCAGGAGGGGGCTGAAAGCAGTGGGGGCTGAAAGCAGTGGGGGCTGGTTGAGTGCAGGAGGGGCCTGAAAGCAGTGGGGGCTGGTTGAATGCAGGAGGGGGCTGAATGCAGTGGGGCCTGGCTGCAGTGGGAGCTGGCTGGCTGCAGTGGGGGCTGAATGCAGTGGAGGCTGGTTGAGTGCAGCGGGGGCCGGCTGCAGTGGGGGCTGGTTGAGTGCAGGAGGGGGCTGGCTGCAGTGGGGGCTGGCTGCAGTGGGGGCTGAATGCAGTGGAGGCTGGCTGAGTGCAGCGGGGGCCGGCTGCAGGGGGAGCTGACTTGCCCCCTCTGCCTGCCAGGTTTACCAGCTGAAAGCAAAGCCCTGTGGGCACTGCCTGCTGCTCAACAACGTGAGCTTCAGCAGGGCCTCCGGGCTGTCCCCTCGGGAGGGCTCCGACGTGGACTGCGAGCGGCTGGAGAGGCTCTTCAGGGCCTTCTCCTTCAGCGTCCTGACGCGGCGAGACCTGAGGGCTGCGGTGAGGCTGGGCCCGGCCGGCAGCAGGGGCTGGGCAGCTGCAGGGGGCAGAGCCAGCTCCAGCTGCCGCCTCCCAGGGAGACAATGAACCTCTCCCATCCTCTCCCTTGTGCTTGGGGGCGGGGGTGGCTGTGGGTTGGGGGTGGCTGTGGGTTGGGGGGAGGGGGTGGCTGTGGGTTGGGGGGAGGGGGTGGCTGTGGGTTGGGGGTGGTGGATGGCTGTGGGTTGGGGGTAGTGGATGGCTGTGGGTTGGGGGAGGGGGTGGCTGTGGGTTGGGGGAGGGGGTGGCTGTGGGTTGGGGGTGGTGATGGGTGTGGGTTGGGGGTGGGTGTGGGTTGGGGGTGGTGGTGGCTGTGGGTTGGGGGTGGTGATGGCTGTGGGTTGGGGGTGGTGATGGCTGTGGGTTGGGGGTAGTGGATGGCTGTGGGTTGGGGGTGTGGTGGCTGTGGGTTGGGTTGGGGGAGGGGGTGGCTGTGGGTTGGGTTGGGGGAGTGGGTGGCTGTGTGCTGGGTTGATGTTGCTGTGTTGCACAGAGTGCAGTGAGGAGGCCAATCTGTGTGATTAAAGCACCCAGTGTTAATTAAGGGCAGAGATGCTCACTCCCTGCTGATGGCTGTGCTGTGTGTTCCCCAGCAGCAGAGGGACCCTTCTGAGGTCTTCTGGAGCCTTCAGAGCAGCACAGCAGTAGCCTGTGGCTGAGCTGTGGCTCCTAAGCTCAATTCTGGGATGGTTTTTCTTTCCCCATGCAGGAAATGGTTGTGGAGCTGCAGGAGCTGGCACGGCGAGACCACAGTGCCTTGGACTGCTGCGTGGTGATCATCCTCTCCCATGGCTGCCAGGTGGGTTTCACAGCCCCCCCCTTGGCTCCAGCAAGGGGCTGATTCCCTCTGCTGCTGCCCCATGGGGGCTGCTCTGGGTTAAAGGTCACTGGGAGCTTCCCTGGTGGGGTCTCAGTGGTCTCCAGGTGGGGCTGAGGATTTCAGCTCTGAATGGTCAGCAGAGTGAAGGGTGGTAGCTGGGGGAGGGGGGTTGAAAATCCCCATCCCACCCCACCCCCAACATTAAATTTGGCAGCTCAGCCCAGCTGGAAGCAAATGAGGTCTTGGGTGACAGGTTGGACTTGATGAGCTTTGAGGTCTTTCCCAATCTTGTTGATTCTGTGAAATGAAAACTTCCCCTGGCACAGCTTGAGACTGTGTCCTCTTGTTCTGGGGCTGGGTGCCTGCCTGGGAGAAGAGACCAACCCCCACCTGGCTCCAACCTCCCTTCAGGGAGTGGTAGACAGCAATTGAGGTCCTGTGTCCAGTTCTGGGCTCCTCAGGTTAGGAAAGAGGTTGAGCTGCTGGAAGGTGTCCAGAGAAGGGCAACAAAGCTGGGGAGGGGTCTGGAGCACAGCCCTGGGAGGAGAGGCTGAGGGAGCTGGGGTTGCTTAGCCTGGAGCAGAGGAGGCTCAGAGGAGGACCTTTTTGCTCTCTCCAACTCCCTGCAGGGAGCTTGGAGCCAGGTGGGGGTTGGTCTCTTCTCCCAGGCACCAGAACAAGAGGACACAGTCTCAAGCTGTGCCAGGGGAGGTTTAGGTTGGATGCTAGGAAGTAATTCTTCCCAGCAAGAGAGATTGGCCATTGGGATGTGCTGCCCAGGGAGGTGGTGGAGTCCCCATCCCTGGAGGTGTTTAGGCAGAGCCTGGCTAGAGGCCCTTGGTGCCATGGTTGAGTTGATCAGATGGTGCTGGGTGAGAGGTTGGACTGGATGGCCTTGAAGTTCTCTTCCAACCTGGTTAATTCTCTTCAAGAAGGTCTCCCCTGAGCCTCCTCTTCTGCAGGCTAAGCAACCCCAGCTCCCTCAGCCTCTCCTCCCCAGCTTTGTTGCCCTTCTCTGGACACCTTCAAGTCTCTCAATGTCCTTCTTAAACTGAGGGGCCCAGAACAGGACACAGGACTCCATGTGTGGCCTAAGCAGTGCTGAGCACAGGGCACAAGGACTTCCCTGCTCCTGCTGGGCAGGGACCCCTCTTACCAAGCCTCCCCCCCTCGTTGCCCTTCTCCTCCCAGTGAGGAGCACAGCTCTGGCCGCATCGGGCTGGGAGGGACCTGCGAAGCTCCCCTTGTCCAACCCCCCAGGCAGGTGAGCAGGGACACCTCCAGCTGGATCAGGCTGCCCAGGACCTTGGCTGGCAGGGCCGCCCCAGAGGCGGGCTGTGCCTAGCTGCTGGGCTCTCCCCTCGCAGAGCAGCCACCTGCAGTTCCCCGGCGCCATCTACGGCACGGACGGGCGCCTGGTGCCGGTGGAGCGGATTGTCAACTGCTTCAATGGCTCCAACTGCCCCAGCCTGAGGGGCAAGCCCAAGCTCTTCTTCATCCAGGCCTGTGGCGGAGGTGAGCCTGCCTTCGGGCTGCCCCAGGGGAGCGGCTGTGGGGCGGGGGCAGCTGCCTCTGGAAGGTGCTGCTGGGCTTTGGCCGCTCGGCCTTGTCTGCCTGGTGCCTGTCTGCAGCTCTCCTGTTGTGCTCGGCCTTGTCTGCCTGGTGCCTGTCTGCAGCTCTCCTCCTGCGCTCGGCCTTGTCTGCCTGGTGCCTGTCTGCAGCTCTCCTCCTGCGCTCGGCCTTGTCTGCCTGGTGCCTGTCTGCAGCTCTCCTCCTGCGCTCGGCCTTGTCTGCCTGGTGCCTGTCTGCAGCTCTCCTCCTGCGCTCGGCCTTGTCTGCCTGGTGCCTGTCTGCAGCTCTCCTCCTGCGCTCGGCCTTGTCTGCCTGGTGCCTGTCTGCAGCTCTCCTCCTGCGCTCGGCCTTGTCTGCCTGGTGCCTGTCTGCAGCTCTCCTCCTGCGCTCGGCCTTGTCTGCCTGGTGCCTGTCTGCAGCTCTCCTCCTGTGCTCGGCCTTGTCTGCCTGGTGCCTGTCTGCAGCTCTCCTCCTGCGCTCGGCCTTGTCTGCCTGGTGCCGGTCTGCAGCTCTCCTCCTGCGCTCGGCCTTGTCTGCCTGGTGCCTGTCTGCAGCTCTCCTCCTGCGCTCGGCCTTGTCTGCCTGGTGCCTGTCTGCAGCTCTCCTCCTGCGCTCGGCCTTGTCTGCCTGGTGCCTGTCTGCAGCTCTCCTCCTGCGCTCGGCCTTGTCTGCCTGGTGCCTGTCTGCAGCTGTCCTCCTGTGCTCGGCCTTGTCTGCCTGGTGCCTGTCTGCAGCTCTCCTCCTGCGCTCGGCCTTGTCTGCCTGGTGCCTGTCTGCAGCTCTCCTCCTGTGCTCGGCCTTGTCTGCCTGGTGCCTGTCTGCAGCTCTCCTCCTGTGCTCGGCCTTGTCTGCCTGGTGCCTGTCTGCAGCTCTCCTCCTGTGCTCGGCCTTGTCTGCCTGGTGCCTGTCTGCAGCTCTCCTGTTGCGCTCGGCCTTGTCTGCCTGGTGCCTGTCTGCAGCTCTCCTGTTGCGCTCGGCCTTGTCTGCCTGGTGCCTGTCTGCAGCTCTCCTCCTGCGCTCGGCCTTGTCTGCCTGGTGCCTGTCTGCAGCTCTCCTCCTGTGCTCGGCCTTGTCTGCCTGGTGCCTGTCTGCAGCTCTCCTCCTGTGCTCGGCCTTGTCTGCCTGGTGCCTGTCTGCAGCTCTCCTCCTGTGCTCGGCCTTGTCTGCCTGGTGCCTGTCTGCAGCTCTCCTCCTGCGCTCGGCCTTGTCTGCCTGGTGCCTGTCTGCAGCTCTCCTCCTGTGCTCGGCCTTGTCTGCCTGGTGCCTGTCTGCAGCTCTCCTCCTGCGCTCGGCCTTGTCTGCCTGGTGCCTGTCTGCAGCTGTCCTCCTGTGCTCGGCCTTGTCTGCCTGGTGCCTGTCTGCAGCTCTCCTCCTGCGCTCGGCCTTGTCTGCCTGGTGCCTGTCTGCAGCTCTCCTCCTGTGCTCGGCCTTGTCTGCCTGGTGCCTGTCTGCAGCTCTCCTCCTGTGCTCGGCCTTGTCTGCCTGGTGCCTGTCTGCAGCTCTCCTCCTGTGCTCGGCCTTGTCTGCCTGGTGCCTGTCTGCAGCTCTCCTCCTGCGCTCGGCCTTGTCTGCCTGGTGCCTGTCTGCAGCTCTCCTCCTGTGCTCGGCCTTGTCTGCCTGGTGCCTGTCTGCAGCTCTCCTCCTGCGCTCGGCCTTGTCTGCCTGGTGCCTGTCTGCAGCTCTCCTCCTGCGCTCGGCCTTGTCTGCCTGGTGCCTGTCTGCAGCTCTCCTGTTGTGCTCGGCCTTGTCTGCCTGGTGCCTGTCTGCAGCTCCCCTCCTGCGCTCGGCCTTGTCTGCCTGGTGCCTGTCTGCAGCTGTCCTCCTGTGCTCGGCCTTGTCTGCCTGGTGCCTGTCTGCAGCTCTCCTCCTGCGCTCGGCCTTGTCTGCCTGGTGCCTGTCTGCAGCTCTCCTCTTGTGCTCAGCGGCAGGGGCTGGAGGCCGGTGGCAGGGGGCTGGAGGCTAGCAGGGGCTGGAGGCCAGTGGCAGGGCCTTGGCAGGGGCTGAGGCTAGCAGGGGCTGGAGGCCGGCAGCAGGGGCTGAGGCTGGCGGCAGGGGCTGGAGATTGGCAGCAGGGCCTTGAGGCTAGCAAGGACTGAGGCTGGCAGCAGGGCCTTGAGGCTAGCAGGATGCTGGAGGCTGGCAGCAGGGGCTGAGGCTGGCGGCAGGGCCTTGAGGCTAGCAAGGGCTGGAGGTTGGCAGCAGGGGCTGGAGGCCGGTGGCAAGGCCAGTGGCAGGGGCTGAGGCCAGTGGCAGGGGCTGAGGCCAGTGGCAGGGGCTGGAGGTTGGCAGCAGGGGCTGAGGCTGAGGGCTGAGGCTTGAACCCCTCCCAGGGTTTGTGTCTCCTGGAAGGGTTCTTCCTCACGCTGAAGAGATACAGGGGGGAGGGAGGGAGGAAGGGAGGGAGGGGGGACAGTGGCTGTGGCACACAGCCCAGCAATGCCCCTGGAGGGCTTGCTCCAGGTGTTCAGCCTGCAGAATTCAGCTGTGGGAGGCAGGCACTGAGGGTTTCCAGGTGAATCGCTGCAGTCAAGGAGCCCCAGCTCTGTGTTGCCTGGCAGGGCCTCTGTCCTCTTTGTTCCTTTATCTTCTCCTGGGATGGCTGAGTGCTCTGGTGAGCTGCACAGCAGGGGTTGCCTTCTTGTTGCTGCCCTCTGCAGATAAGAGAGACCGAGGCTTCGTGGTGGGTGGTGAGTCCCCGCCTGAGGAAGCTCCTGGAGCTCCTTTGGAGTCAGATGCCAAACCTTTCCATGCTCCCCAGGGGACTGATGACCAGCCAGACGCTGTGGCCTGCCTGCCCACACCCAGTGACATCCTGGTCTCCTACTCCACCTTCCCAGGTGAAGAAACTTTGTTGATTTGAGGGGGATTTACAGGATCCCAGGGTGCTGGGGGTTGGAAGGGAGCTCTGGAGGTCCCAGGGTGTTTAGGGGTTGGAAGGGAGCTCTGGAGGTCCCAGGGTGTTTAGGGGTTGGAAGGGAGCTCTGGAGGTCCCAGGGTGTTTAGGGGTTGGAAGGGAGCTCTGGAGGTCCCAGGGTGTTTAGGGGTTGGAAGGGAGCTCTGGAGGTCCCAGGGTGCTGGGGGTTGGAAGGGAGCTCTGGAGGTCCCAGGGTGTTTGGGGGTTGGAAGGGAGCTCTGGAGGTCCCAGGGTGTTTGGGGGTTGGAAGGGAGCTCTGGAGGTCCCAGGGTGTTTGGGGGTTGGAAGGGAGCTCTGGAGGTCCCAGGGTGTTTGGGGGTTGGAAGGGAGCTCTGGAGGTCCCAGGGTGTTTGGGGGTTGGAAGGGAGCTCTGGAGGTCCCAGGGTGTTTGGGGGTTGGAAGGGACCCCTGAAGGTCCCAGGGTGCTAGGGGTTGGAGGGGAGCTCTGGAGGTCCCAGGGTGCTAGGGGTTGGAGGGGAGCTCTGCAAATCCTTGAGTCCATTTAGCCAGGAAGCCCTGGGCAAGGGAAGGGATCCCAGGGAGCAGCAGGCCCTTGGTGAGGTGAGGACAGAAGGGAGGCCTCAGCAGTGAGGTCCTCATTGTTTCTCTGCAGGTTATGTCTCCTGGAGGGAGGCCTCCAGGGGCTCCTGGTATGTGGAAACCCTGGTGAACGTGCTGCAGCAGTGTGCCCATGCAGAAGACCTCCTGACCATGTTAGTGAAGGTAAAATGCCTCTGGCTCCTGCTTCCTGTGCTCAGGGGGAGGGAGGTGAGAGGCAGAGCTGCAACCAGCTGGGGTCTGGAGGCCTGTGTCTGGAAAAGGAGTGAGGAAGGAGGCTGCAGGGAAGCTGGAGAGGGGCTCTGGCTGAGGGCCTTCGATGCCAGGGGCAAAGGTTTGGGACTGGAGCAGGGGAGGTTGGGGTTGCACAGCAGGAGGAAGTTGTTTACTGTGAGGGTGGTGAGGGGCTGGGAGGGGTTGTGGACATCTCATCCCTGGCAGTCTGTCCCAGGCCTTGAAAACCCTTTGGGGGAAGACATGGCTCCTCACACCCCCCCTCAGCCTCCCCTGGGGCAACCTGAGGCCATTGCCTCTGGTCCTTGGCAGAAGAGACCAGCCCCCAGCTGGCTCCAGCTTCCTGTCAGGGAGTTGTAGAGAGCCAGAAGCTCTCCCCTCAGGCTGAATTACCCCCAGCTCCCTCAGCTGCTCCTCCCCAGCCCTGCTCTCACCCAGTCCAACCCCTCTCCACCTCTCCCAAGGCTGGGGCCAGCCCCTGGCCCTCAGCACCACATCTCTGCACTGTTTAAACCCCTCCAGAGATGGGGAATCCTCAGCTCCCTCAGCTCCCTCAGCTCCCTCAGCTGCTCCTCCCCAGCCCTGCTCTCCAGCCCCTTCCCCAGCAGCACTCCCTGCAGGCAGTGGGGGCTGGGCCAGCTGGGGCCCCTTGGATGCCTCTTGAGGAGAGCTCTCTGCTCTGCTGCCCCACAGTGCAGTTCTGTGTCCTCAGCACTGTGCTTCCCTTGCCACCTGGGCTGGAGCTGCTGCTCAGCCCCTCTCCTGCTGTCCCCAGGTGACAAATGCAGTGGCAGCCAGGGGCATCTACAAGCAGATCCCAGGCTGCTTCAACTTCCTCCGTATGAAGTTCTTCTTCATGTGCCAGTGAGCCCTGGGCCAGAGGGAGTGCCCTGCACCTGCCTGCAGCCTGCCTGCTGAGCTGTTTGTCCTGAGCACTGTGACCTGTGACTGCTGGCCTGGCTGTGCCCTGGAGAGCAGGTGGAGAGGAGGCAGGGGCAGAGCAGGGATGAGTCACCCACAGGATCCTTTGGGTGGGAGAAAAGACCTTGGAGCTCACCCAGCCCAACCATTCTCTGACTCTGCCAAGCCCAGGGCTAAACCCTGGCCCTCAGCACCACAGCTCTGTGGCTCTGAAATGCCTCCAGGGATGGGGATTCAACGAAGCCCAGGGCTAAGCCCTGGCCCTCAGCACCACAGCTCTGGGGCTCTGAAACGCCTCCAGGGATGGGGATTCAACCACCTCCCTGGGCAGCCTGGGCCAGGCTTTGAGAAGCCTTTCAGGGAAGAGATTTCTTCTCATGTTCAACCTAAACCTCCTCTGGGGCAACTTGAGGCCATTTCCTCTTGTCCTATCCCTTGTCCCATCCCTTGTCTCTTGGCAGAAGAGCCCAAGCCCCACCTGGCCCCAGCCTCCTTTCAGGGAGCTGCAGTGAGCCAGCAGCTCTCCCCTCAGCCTCCTTTTCTCCCCTCTAAACACCTTCAGCTCCCTCAGCTGCTCCTCCCCAGCCCTGTTCCCCAGACCTTTCCCCAGCTCTGTTGCCCTTCTCTGGCCCTGCTTAGAGTGAGGGCCCCAACACTGTGGTCTCAGCAGTGCCAAGTACAGGAGGATGCTCCCTGCCCTACTCCTGCTGGCCACACCACTGCTGATCCAAGCCAGGCTGCTGGTGGCCACCTGGGCACCCCCTGCCTCATCTTCAGCTGCTGTCAACCAACCCCCCCACAGGCCCTTTCTCTGCTGGGCACTCTCCAGCCTGGAGCATTCATGGGGTTGTTGTGCCCCCCAAGTGCAGGACCCAACACTTGGCCTTGCTGAACCTCAGCCCAGTGACCTCAGCCCATGGCTCCAGCCTGGCCAGGTCCTTCTGCCCCTCCAGCAGCTCCACACTCCCTCAGCTTGGTGCCATCTGAAGGAAGCCCTTTTTCCAGGGCACATTGCAGCCCCAGAGCCTCCATGCTCCTGGAGCAGAGCAGCTCTGCTGTGCTGGGCCTCCAAGTCTCCTGGTGACCAAGATCTCTTTGTGTCCTTTGCTGCCTGGCTGCCACTGGATGGCAGCCCAAGCAGGGAGCAGTTTTTTTAGCCTTGGCTAGTTCTTCTTTTCAATAAAGTGGGAAAGGATTTACAGCAACAGAGCTTCAAACCTGTAGTGCTTTGTCCCCCACCTTGAGGGGCAGCTCAGCATCTCCTGAAGGCTCCTCTGGAGGGGGGAGAGCAAGGGGAAGCCTTGCTCAAGAGCAGCTGTTGCTGGTGGCATTGCCAGTGGCCCTTCTGAGGGTTCAGTTGGCTTCTGAGCAGGAGTGACAGCAGGAAGCCCAGGGGCAGTCCTTCAGGTCTTGGAGCTGAGTCCAAGCACAGCCCCAGGGGAGAGCTGTGGTGCCAGGCTTGGGGCAGGAGCTCTGAGGGGAGAAGCAGCCTTGGAGACCAAGGGGTCATAGAATCAGTAAGGTTGGAAAAGAGCTCAGAGCTCAGCAAGTCCAAGCTGGCACCCAGCACCTCCTGGCAGCTAAGCCATGGCTCCAATGCCACATCCAAGCCCCTCTTGAGCACCTCCAGGGATGGGGACTCCACCACCTCCAGCACATCCCAATGGCCAAGGACTCTCTCAGGGAAGAACTTTCTCCTCACCCCCAGCCTAAACTTCCCCTGGCACAGCTTGAGGCTGTGTCCTCTTGTTCTGGGGCTGGGTGCCTGGGAGAAGAGACCAACCCCCAGCTGGCTCCAAGCTCCCTTCAGGGAGTTGGAGAGAGCAAGAAGGACCAGCCCAGTCTCCTAAAGCACCCTGGGACCTGCCAAGTTCTCTGGAGCTCCCCAAGGACCACCTGGCTTCTTTGGAGCCCCTCTGGCCAGGTGGTCCTGACCCCATCCCTTCTGTCCCCAAACCACCACCCAAGCCTCAGGCCCTTGGTGCCCTGGGCATGGCTCCCACCTCCTTGCTCCCCACAGCTGGAGGCATCTTGTGGGTTGGTGCCCACCCCAGGAACCCACAGAACTGTCAGGGTTGGAAGGGAGCTGAAGGCTCAGCCAGCTCCAACCCCCCTGCCATGGGCAGGGACACCTCACACTGCAGCAGGTTGCTCACAGCCACCTCCAGCCTGGCTGCAAACACCTCCAGGGATGAGGCTTCCACCACCTCCCTGGGCAGCCTGTGCCAGGCTCTCACCACCCTCCTGGGGAACAACTTCTTCCTCACATCCAATCTCAATCTCCCCACTTCTGGTTTTGCTCCATCTCCCCCAGCCCTATCCCTCCCTGACACCCTCCAAAGTCCCTCCCCAGCTTTCCTGCAGCACCCTTCAGATCCTGGAAGGCCACAATTAATCCTGGAGGGCCACCCTGGGCCGTCCAGCCCAGCTGCACCATATGGGGACCCTCCTGAGCCCATGGGCATCACCAAACACAACTTTGCCTTCCCACCATGTCCTCCCACCCCCCAGACCCAACCCCAAAGCACACAGCAGGACACAGGAGGTCAGCTCAGCACTTCTGCCTTTATTACCCTGGAGCTGCTGCCCCACACACCATGGCCTCAGTTGGAGCTGATTTTCTGCCAAGGAGAAGACAAAGAGGGGGAAGGGCTGATGGTGAGAATAGAATAGCATGTGTGTCCTCTTGTTCTGGTGCTGGGTGCCTGGGAGACCAACCCCCACCTGGCTCCAAGCTCCCTTCAGGGAGTTGCAGACAGCAAGAAGGTCTCCCCTGAGCCTCCTCTTCTCCAGGCTAAGCAACCCCAGCTCCCTCAGCCTCTCCTCCCAGGGCTGTGCTCCAGACCCCTCCCCAGCTCTGTTGCCCTTCTCTGGACACCTTCCAGCAGCTCAACCTCTTTCCTAACCTGAGGAGCCCAGAACTGGACACAGGACTCCAGGTGTGGCCTAAGCAGTGCTGAGCACAGGGCACAAGGACTTCCCTGCTCCTGCTGGCCACACTCTTGCTGCTGCAGGCCAGGATGCCCTTGGCCTTCTTGGCCCCCTGGGCACACTGCTGGCTCCTGTTCAGCCTACTATCAACCACTACCCCCAGGTCCCTTTCTGCCTGGCTGCTCTCAGCCACTCTGCCCCCAGCCTGTAGCACTGCCTGGGGTTGCTGTGGCCAAAGTGCAGAACCTGGCACTTGGATGTGTTCAGTCTCCTGCCCTTGGCCTCTGCCCCTCTGCCCAGCCTGGCAAGGTCCCTCTGCAGAGCTCTCCTGCCCTCTAACAGCTCAACTCCTGCCCCCAGCTTGCTGTCAGCTGCACATTCACTGCTGATGGACTCAGTGCCCTCCTCCAGATCATCGATGAAGCTATTAGAGAGCCTGGGGCCAGCGTGGGGCCCAGCACTGATCCCTGAGCGCTTCCCTGGGGGCAGGGGAAGGGGCACCCACCTCGTTGATCCAGTCAATGTAGGCAGACACCCTGGTGAAGACTGTGGGCTTCTTCTTCATGTTGCACTTGAGGCCGGAGCCGAAGCTGACGATGCCGTTCACCTCCCACAGCCCGTCCCGCTGGCAGTTCAGGGGGCCGCCCGAGTCGCCCTGCCCCAGCAGCGGCACTCAGCACCCTCCCCTGGCCCCCACCCCCAGCCCTGCCCCCACGCCCAGCCCTGCCCCTCCCCTAAGGATCTATAGCCCCCCCCCCAAATCGCTTGGGCACCTCTGGCGCTGCTCACCATCACACCTATGGTGCCCACCACCCCATAGCACCCACCATCACACCTATAGTGCCTACCACCCCATGGGACCCACCACCCCATGGCACCCACCATCACACCTATGCTGCCCACCACCCCATGGCTCCCACCATCACACCTATGGTGCCCACCACCCCATGGCACCCACCACCCCATGGCACCCACCATCACACCTATGGTGCCCACCACCCCATGGCACCCACCATCACACCTATGCTGCCCACCACCCCATGGCACCCACCATCACACCTATGGTGCCCACCACCCCATGGCACCCACCATCACACCTATGGTGCCCACCACCCCATGGCTCCCACCATCACACCTGTGGTGCCCACCACCCCATGGCTCCCACCATCATACCTATGCTGCCCACCACCCCATGGCTCCCACCATCATACCCATGCTGCCCACCACCCCATGGCTCCCACCATCATACCTATGCTGCCCACCACCCCATGGCACCCACCATCACACCTGTGGTGCCCACCACCCCATGGGACCAATAACCCCATGGTGCCCACCACCCCATGGCACCCACCATCATACCTATGGTGCCCACCACCCCCATGGTACCCACCATCAAGCCCATGTACCCACCCCCCCCATGGTACCCACCATCAAGCCCAGGTACCCACCACCCCCATGGTACCCACCATCAAGCCCATGTACCCACCACCCCACGGTACCCACCATCAAGCCCAGGTACCCACCATCAAGTCCAGGTACCCACCCCCCCCATGGTACCCACCATCAAGCCCAGGTACCCACCACCCCATGGTAACCCACCATCAACCCCATGGTACCCACCTAACAACCTATGGTATCCACCACCTCCTGGTACCCACCATCAACCCCATGGTGCCCACCACCCCATGGTACCAATCACTCCATGCTACCAACCACCCTGGTACCCGCCCTGAGCCCCACGACGCCAAGCTCCCCCTGGCGGCCGGCACTCACGTTGCAGCCAGAGACGACGCCGTCGCCGCCGGCGCACACCATGGTCTCCCGCACGGTGCTGCCCCACCAGTCCCACTGGGAGCAGATCTCGTGGTCCACCACGGGCAGCAGAGCCTGCTGCAGGGTGTCAGCCAGGGGACCATTGGCTGCAAGGACAAGGCACAGCTCACATCACACAGCCACGGAGTCGTAGAATCAACCAGGTTGGAAAAGAGCTCAGAGCTCAGCAAGTCCAAGCTGGCACCCAGCACCTCCTGACAGCTAAACCATGGCTCCAAGTGCCACATCCAAGCCCCTCTTGAACACTTCCAGGGATGGGGACTCCACCACCTCCCTGGGCAGCACATCCCAATGGCCAGTTCCTCTTGCTGGGAAGAATTTCTTCCTAACCTCCAGCCTAAACTTCCCCTGGCACAGCTTGAGACTGTGTCCTCTTGTTCTGGGGCTGGGTGCCTACCTGGGAGAAGACACCAACCCCCACCTGGCTCCAAGCTCCCTTCAGGGAGTTGCAGAGAGCAAGGAGGTCTCCCCTGAGCCTCCTCTTCTGCAGGCTAAGCAACCCCAGCTCCCTCAGCCTCTCCTCCCAGGGCTGTGCTCCAGACCCCTCCCCAGCTTTGTTGCCCTTCTCTGGACACCTTCCAGCAGCTCAACCTCTTTCCTAACCTGAGGGCCCCAGAACTGGACACAGGACTCCAGGTGTGGCCTAAGCAGTGCTGAGCACAGGGCACAAGGACTTCCCTGCTCCTGCTGGCCACACTCTTCCTGCTGCAGGCCAGGATGCCCTTGGCCTTCTTGGCCCCCTGGGCACACTGCTGGCTCCTGTTCAGCTGCTGTCACCCACTACCCCCAGGTCCCTCTCTGCCTGGCTGCTCTCAGCCCCTCTGCCCCCAGCCTGCCAGCCAACAAGCCCCGCTGCCTGCGCCCCCTGCCGGCAGCCCTGGCGTACTGCGGATGCGGCCCCAGCCGGTCACGTAGCAGGGGTAGTCGTTCTCCAGCACCAGCCCAGCAGGGGGCAGGCAGGCAGCCTGGATGGTCTCAGTCTCCTCCACCTCCTCTGCCAGCTTGATCAGGGCAATGTCGTTGCTGTAGGGAGAGAGGAGTTGTGGGGATCATCACAGGCTCACAGGATGGAAGGAGACCTCTGAAGATCATCCAATCCAACCCCCCTGCCAGAGCAGGAGCAGAGAACCCAGCACAGGTCACACAGAACACGTCCAGATGGCTCTTGGAAGTCTCCAGAGAAGGAGACTCCACAACCTCTCTGGGCAGCCTGCTCCAGGGCTCTGTGAGCCTCCCAGTGCAGAAGTTCCTCCTCATGGTGAGGTGGAACCTCCTGTGCTGGAGCTTCTATCCATTGCCCCTTGTCCTATCCCAGGGTGCAGCTGAGCAGAGCCTGTCCCTGCCCCCTCCCTCCTGACCCCCAGCTCTCAGATATTTATGAACAGGAGGACCCTGAAGCAGTGAGATGGGGAACCTTGAGATGTGGGGATGGAGGACCCCCCCAAGATGTGGGGATGGAGGATCTTGAGTTGTAGGGAGGGAAGATTTTGAGCTGTGACAATGAGGGACTCCAAATCATGGGGATAGAGGACCTGGAGTTGTGGGGTTAAGGGACTCCAAATCATGGGGATAGAGGACCTCAAGTTGTGGGGTTAAGAGACTCCAAATCATGGGGATAGAGGACCTCAAGCTGTAGGGTTAAGGGACTCCAAATCAGGGGGAGGAGTGAGTCCAAATTGTGGGGATGGAGGACCTCAAGTCATGGGAATGGGAGAGCCTGAATCAGGGGGACCCCAAGATGTGGGGATCACAGAAACACTCAGGTTGGAAAAGACCCTCAGGATGACCAAGTCCAAGTGAGGACCTCAAGCCATAGAGATGGAGGCCCTTGAGCTATGGGGATGAGGGACTCCACACCCTGGGGATGGAGGCCCTTGAGCTATGGGGATGAGGGACTCCACACCCTGGGGATGGAGGCCCTTGAGCTATGGGGATGAGGGACTCCACACCCTGGGGATGGAGGCCCTTGAGCTATGGGGATGAGGGACTCCACACCCTGGGGATGGAGGCCCTTGAGCTATGGGGATGAGGGACTCCACACCCTGGAGCTGGAGGACCTCAAGCCGTGGGGATGAGAGCCCTTGAGCCACGCCGCCCCCCAGCCCCTGCCCTCCCTTACACGATGAGGAAGGAGTTCCACTTCTCGTGCACAATGATCTTGTCCACCCCCACGGCCAGGGACCCAGCCTCATCCTCCACCTCCAGGTCCTGCTTGCCCAGCACCACACGGTAGGTCAGGCTGGAGCTGTTGGTGGGAAGAGAGGATCACAGGATCAGAGCATGTTAGGGGATCTGAATCTCCCCACTTCCAGTTTTGCTCCATCCCCCCCAGTCCTATCCCTCCCTGACACCCTCAAAAGTCCCTCCCCAGCTTTCTTTCAGATCCTGGAAGGCCACAATGAGGTCTCCTGGGAGCCTTCTCCTCTCCATTCTGCACAACCCCAACTCTCTCAGGCTGTGCTCACAGCAGAGCAGCTCCAGCCCTCGGCTCCTCCTCGTGGCCCTTCCCTGGACACCTCCCAGCCCCTCCAGAGCCTTCCTGGCACAGAGGCTCCAGCACTGGCCCCAGAGCTCCAGCTGTGGCCTCAGCAGAGTGGAGCAGAGGGGCAGAATCCCCTTCCTGGCCCTGCTGGCCACACTTCTCTTGCTGCAGCCCAGGCTCTGCTTGGCTTTCTGGGCTGCAAGTGCTCCCTGCTGGCTCCTGTGGAGCTTCTCCTCCCCCAGCACCCCTTGCCCACCCCAGTGCAGAGCCCTCCCAGCAGCCCAGCAGCCACCTGATGCAGTGGGCAGCGGTCAGCACCCAGTTGGAGGCGATCAGGGTCCCGCCGCAGGTGTGGCGCCAGGTGCCGGAGCTGTCGTACTGCAGCGAGATCTACGACGGCAGGGACATGGCATCAGAGGGGGCATGGCCCCCTCCCCCTCCCAATTCCCAGCCCTGGGGTGGGGGTGTCCCCTCTTACCTGCCACGGCCAGCTGTGTGCCACGGCATCTTCACCACCGACCACTCGGGTGTCCAGCTGCGGTGGCACGGCCGGCTTGCCGCACCCGGAGGCTGCAGGGCACCCAGCAAAGGCATCTCAGCACCTGCCTGTGCCCCTGGCAGGTGCCAAGGCCCTGTCCTCCCCCACCTCTTCCCCTGCCTGCTGCCCACACTCACCGTAGCCCAGCAGCACAGCGAGGCACAGAGCTCCCAGCATGGTTGCCAAGTCCCAAGGTGCCGCAGTGGTGCCGCTCGGCCCTCTTATAGCCCCCAGCATGTGGTGGCTGTCCCACGGCACGGGGGGGAGGGGCTCCCTGGCCCCCAGCTTATCTTCCTCACCCCTCCCACCTGGGAACCACCACACCTGTGCCAGGGCACCATGCCCCAGCAGGGGGAAAGCAGAGTCCCTCTAGGGGCATGGCTGTGCCACGCTCCTGGGGTGCATCAGGAGCGGCCAGCAGGTCAAAGGAGGTTCTGCTCCCCCTCTGCTCTGCCCTAGAGAGGCCACAGCTGGAGGCCTGGGTCCAGTTCTGGGCTCCCCACAGTTCAAGGAGGACAGGGAAGTGCTGGAGAGGGTACAGCACAGGGCTGCAAGGATGAGCAGGGGCCTGGAACATCTCCTGCGAAGGCAGCTGAGGGCTTGGGGCTGGTTAGGCTGAGGGAGATCATCTCAATGCTGATCAATACCTGAAGGGAGATCTTCTCACTGCTGATCAATACCTGAAGGGTGGGTGGCAGCAGGATGGGACCAGGCCTTTGGCAGAGCTGCCCAGTGCCAGGACAAGAGGCAGTGGGCACAAACTTGACCACAGGAGGAACTTCTTCACTTTAAAGGTGGTGGAGCACTGGAGCAGGCTGCCCAGGGAGGTGGTGGAGTCTCCATCCCTGGAGTCACTCAGAGCCTACCTGGACACCATCCTGTGCAAGCTGCTGTGGGTGACCCTGCTGTGGCAGGGGCTGGGTGATCTCCAGAGGTCCCTTTCAACCCCCAGCACTCTGGGGGGTGCTGGGCAGCTCGATTGCTTCCCACCTCCAAGGATCATCCACCCCAGCACCTGTTCCTCTCCCCGGCCTGGCGTTCCCCCAGCCAGGGAGCCCTTATCTCACGTTCCATGTGGCCAAGGCCAGTACCCCCCATGGGAAGATGCCAGCAGGGCCGCTGGGGACTTTCAGCAGCACCACCCTCAAGCATCTGGCTCGAGCCCCTGCTGCTTCCCATGCTGGGGTAGGTCCCAGCACCCCCACGGCTCACCCCTGCTTGCCACCACCCTCTCCAACCCCCGTCACCGGGTGCCGGTGGCTTGATCCCACCCCCCCCAGCAGCCTCCTTCCCCCCCACCCAAGCCCCCCAGGATGGACACAACCACCTTGTGGCTGCTCCTCAGCCCTCCCCAGCTCCCTCCTCACCTTCCCCTCCCCCCCCCAGCACCCAGCAGCCTTACGAAATATAATATTTATTTGGGATGAAAATAAAAACCCAACACAGACCCTGGCAGCACTGCCCAGGGGACACAGGGGGGGGACAGGGACATGGGGGGACACAGGGGTGCTTCTTTACAGCCACCCACAAGCGTGGGACCCTCGAGGAGGGGGGGGACCTGCTGGGGGGGGCTTCACCACTCGCCCTCCTGGGGCTGCGTTACAGAGACACAAGCAGGGAACAGCCAGCAGCTGCCTTCCCAACACGAAGGGATACAAGCAAGAGGGGGCAGCCTGTGCCCCACCACCTTGGTGGGGGTGGGCTTTCACCCCCTGGCACACACACACACACACAGAGACCCTTGGCTGGCACTTGGTTGTCCTCACCACGCTCACCTCCAGCGCTCCTTCCAGTGAGGGTGGAAGAGGCTGCCCAGGGAGGCTGGGGATGCCTCCTCCCTGGAGCTCCTCAAGGCCTTTCAGCAGCCTGGGCTGGTGGGGAGGGGTCCCTGCCCACGGCAGGGGGCTAGAACTGGATGATCTTTGAGGTCCCCTTCCCCACCTCCCCCAGCCCACTGTGGGATCCCTGGCTCTTTGGCACACGTGGCAACGCCAGCGGGCACCGAGCCACCGTGGCCAGTGTGGCACCTGCCTGGCACCCGCCCGGGCAAGTCCCCACCCTGCAGACCACAGGGCATGCACAACACGTGGCAGCTTGGGGACAGCTGTCCCAGCTCCCCTGGCACTCAGTAGCAGCAACCCCTGGCACTCAGTAGCAGCAACCCCTGGCACAGCTGAGGGCAGCGGACAAAGTGCTGCCGTCCCTTGGGGCTCGGGGAGGGGGCACGAACAACACCGACAGACACCACAGCAACGGGAGGAGGGGAAGTGGGGGGGAGGGGGAAAGGGAGGGGGTGAGGGCCACCCAGGCTCTGTGCCAGGCCCAAAGTGGTGGCCCAGCCTTTGGGGAGCCAGGAGTGGCGCGCAGCTGGGGCACGGCTCCCGGCACGGCTGGCACACACACGCAGGGCACTCCCAGCCCGGGCACCGCAACCCAGTCCTGCCCGGCTGCCTGCCAGCCTCCTCTCACTGCCTGAAGGTGGACTGCAGCTCCTTGAACGCTGCCTTCCTCTGCTTCAGCTCCTCTGCCTGCTTCTTCTTCTCCTCCTGCTCTGCCTTGATCTCCTCCTCGAAGCGGCTGGCATCGTGGATGGCTTGCACCTGCGGAGGGCGGCACAGCTGACCGGGCTCTGGGACCTCCCCCCCACACCCCCCGAGCCCTGCTGCCCACCCCCAGCCCTCCAGCCCCTTGCCCCAAGCTCCTGCCAGCAGTGGGGCACCCAGAACCAGGGGGAGCCATCACTGAACCGCTGCTCACTCTGCCCTGCAGCAGCTGTGGCACCTCTCCTGCCCCGGCCCCTCTGTGGGGGCTTTAGGCTGCACCTTGAAAGCTTGCCCCAGACCTTCAACAGCAAGAAAGCTTTGCTGAGGAGACCAAGCTGTGTGGTGCTGCAGACACGATGGAGGGCAGGGATCCACCCAGAAGGACCTTGACAGGCTGCCCAGGTGAGCCCAGGATGACCTCATGAGGTTCAACATGGCCAAGGGCAAGGTCCTGCAGCTGGGGCAGGGCAATCCCAGGCACTGCTATGGGCTGGGCAGGGACTGGCTGGAGAGCAGCCCTGAGGAAAAGGACCTAGGGGTGCTGGGGGAGGAGAAGCTCAGCAGGAGCCAGCAGTGAGCACTTGCAGCCCAGAGAGCCAAGCAGAGCCTGGGCTGCAGCAAGAGAAGTGTGGCCAGCAGGGCCAGGGAGGGGTGCCGGTGTCGGTGCCGCTGCCGTGCCGGTGTCGGTGCCGGTGCCGGTGCCGTGCCGCTGCCGTGGCCGTGCCGGTGCTTTCAGTCGCTTCCAGCCAGGCTGGGAATTCAGTGCTGGGGGTGGGGGATTTTCGACCCACCCCGAGTTGCCTCACCTTGGCCTCGAAGAAGTTCTTGGCACCCTTCACCCCCTCGGTGGAGACGTCGATCTCGGAGAGCCGGGCCAGGGCGTGCAGCCCGCTGTCCTCCTGCAGCTCCCCCGCCGCTGCCTTGCGGAAAATCAGCAGGAACTGCGAGCACAGAGCCTGCCCGTCAGCTCCTCCAGGGCACCGCAGCCCCCGCAGCTCCCTCCCACACCGTCCATCAGCCACAGTGTGGCCAGCAGCAGCAGGGAGGTCGTTCGCCCCCTGCGCTCAGCACAGCGTAGGGCACACCTCGAGTGCTGCGTCCAGCCCTGGGCTCCTCAGGTTAAGAAGGACATTGAGGTGTCCAGAGAAGGGCAACGAAGCTGGGGAGGGGTCTGGAGCACAGCCCTGGGAGGAGAGGCTGAGGGAGCTGGGGTTGCTTAGCCTGCAGAAGAGGAGGCTCAGGGGAGACCTTCTTGCTCTCTGCAACTCCCTGAAGGGAGGCTGGAGCCAGCTGGGGGTTGGTCTCTTCTCCCAGGCACCCAGCACCAGGACAAGAGGCCACAGTCTCAAGCTGTGCCAGGGGAGGTTTAGGCTGGAGGTGAGGAGAAAGTTCTTCCCAGCAAGAGGAATTGGCCATTGGGATGTGCTGCCCAGGGAGGTGGTGGAGTCCCCATCCCTGGAGGTGCTCAAGGGGGGCTTGGATGTGGCCCTTGGAGCCATGGTTTAGCTGTCAGGAGGTGCTGGGTGACAGCTTAGACTTTTTGATCTCTGAGGTCTTTTCCAGCCTTGCTGATTCTACCATTCCCCCACCACCCAAAGCCCAGCCCTGAGCCCAGCAGCAGCCAGGGACACCTCTGGGCCGAGGCAGAGGTCCCCCAGACCCTCACCTCCCGGAAGCTGAGTTTGCTGTCCAGGTCTTCATCCACCTCCTTGATCATGTTCTTCAGGCCTAGGTGGGTCTGTGGAGCCCCCAGCTTCTCCATCATCAGCTTCAGCTCCATCAGGTCAATGAAGCCATCCTTCCCTGCATCGTACCTGCAGGATGGGGAAGTGGTCATAGAGTTCAGTAAGGAGCAGTGCAGGGTCCTGCAGCTGGGGAGGAACAACCCCAGGCACCAGGGCAGATCAGGGTCTGCCCTGCTGGAAAGCAGCTCCCTGGAGAAAGGCCTTGGAGTGCTGGTGGGCAGCAAGTGCTGCAGGGGACAGCAATGTGCCCTGGGAGCCGAGAGAGCCAATGGGGTCCTGGGGGGCAGCAAGAGAAGTGTGGCCAGCAGGGCTGGGGAGGTTCTGCTCCCCCTCTGCTCTGCCCTGCTCAGACCACAGCTGCAATCCTGTGTCCAGTCCTGGGCTCCACAGTTCCAGAGAGAGACCTTCTGGGGAGAGTCCAAGGGAGAGCCAGGAGGATGCTTAGGGGACTTGAGCATCTCCCCTGGGAGGGGAGGCTGAGAGCCCTGGGGCTGTTTAGTCCAGGGAAGAGAAGACTGAGAGGGGATCTGATCAATAACTATCAATAGCTGAGGGTTAGGGGGGCAAGTGGAGGGGGCCAGGCTCTTTTGGGTGGTGCACAGCAGTAAGCCAAGGAACACCAGGGTCAAACCTGACCAGAGAAGCTTTCACCTCACCATAGGGAGAAGCTTCTTTGGCGTGAGGGTGCCAGAGCCCTGGAGCAGGCTGCCCAGAGAGGTTGTGCAGTCTCCTCTGGAGACTTTCAAAACCCACCTGGATGCATTCCTGTGTGGACTACCCTAACTGATCCTTGCTTTTGGCAGGGGGGGGTTGGACTGGATGATCTCTGGAGGGCCCTTCCAACCTCTAATGCACTGTGCTGGTCCTGCCCCATCCCCACGGGGCACAGAGAACACCCAGTCCCCAGCATGGGCAGCTCTGTGCATGCCCAAGGCTTGGTGCCCAGGCTGGCTGAGTGAAGAGCAAGGAGAATAGAGTAGAGTAGAATAGAGGAGAATAGAATAGAATAGAATAGAATAAACCAGGTTGGAAGAGACCTTCGAGATCATCAAGTCCAACCTATCACCCAGCACCATCTGATCAACTAACCCATGGCACCAAGCACCCCATCAAGTGTCCTTCTAAACACCTCCAGGGATAAGGACTCCACCACCTCCCTGGGCAGCACATTCCCATGGCCAATCTCTCTTGCTGGGAAGAATTTCTTCCTCACCTCCAGCCTAAACCTCCCCTGGCACAGCTTCAGACTGTGTCCTCTTGTTCTGGTTGCTTGGGAGAAGAGCCCAACGCCCAGCTGGCTCCAACCTCCCTGCAGGGAGTTGGAGAGAGCAAGAAGGTCTCCCCTGAGCCTCCTCTTCTGCAGGCTAAGCAACCCCAGCTCCCTCAGCCTCTCCTCCCAGGGCTGTGCTCCAGACCCCTCCCCAGCTTTCTTGCCCTTCTCTGGACACCTTCCAGCAGCTCAACCTCTTTCCTAACCTGAGGAGCCCAGAACTGGACACAGAACTCCAGGTGTGGCCTCAGCAGTGCTGAGCACAGGGCACAAGGACTTCCCTGCTCCTGCTGGCCACACTCTTCCTGCTGCAGGCCAGGATGCCCTTGGCCTTCTTGGCCCCCTGGCCACACTGCTGGCTCATGTTCAGCCTACCATCAACCAGCACCCCAAAGTCCCTCTCTGCCTGGCTGCTCTCAGCCACTCTGCCCCCAGCCTGTAGCACTGCCTGGGGTTGCTGTGGCCAATGTGCAGCACTCAGCACTTGGCTGTGTTCAATCTCCTGCCCTTGGCCTCTGCCCATCTGCCCAGCCTGGCAAGGTCCCTCTGCAGAGCTCTCCTGCCCTCTAACAGCTCAACTCCTGCCCCCAGCTTGGTGTTGTCTGATGATGGACTCAATTTGCAGAGCTGGGCACCAGCAAGCTCAGGCAGGTTGCCAGACCACGAGAAGCTGCCAGGGAACCACCAACAGCTCCCTGGAGCATCACCTGGGAAGGCTTCTGCTTCCGTGCAGCACTTGGCAGGAGAAGCCTGGAGCTGCTGCCAGCCCTGCTGCTGCTCCTGGGGCCAGGAGCCTGAGCACACAGTGTCCCTGGCTGCCAGCAGGGAGAACAGGCCATGGTGCTGCTCCCTCCAGCACCCCTTGCTCAGGACCCACCTTCCCAAGCTGTGTCCAGTTCTGGGCTCCTCAGTTGAAGAAGGACATTGAGAGACTTGAAGGTGTCCAGAGAAGGGCAACAAAGCTGGGGAGGGGTCTGGAGCACAGCACTGGGAGGAGAGGCTGAGGGAGCTGGGGTTGCTTAGCCTGCAGAAGAGGAGGCTCAGGGGAGACCTTCTTGCTCTCTGCAACTCCCTGAGGGGAGGTTGGAGCCAGGAGGGGGTTGGTCTCTTCTCCCAGGCACCCAGCCCCAGAACAAGAGGCCACAGTCTCAAGCTGTGCCAGGGGAGATTTAGGCTGGAGGTGAGGAGAAAGTTCTTCACTGAGAGAGTTGTTGGCCATTGGAATGTGCTGCCCAGGGAGGTGGTGGAGTCCCCATCCCTGGAGGTGTTCAGGCAGAGCCTGGCTGAGGCACTCGGTGCCATGGTTGAGTTGATCAGATGGTGCTGGGGGAGAGCTTGGACTCGATGATCTCTGAGGTCTTTTCCAACCTGGTTCATTCTGGTCTATTCCATCCCTTCCTGGGCCCCTCCCTGCAAGCAGCCCACCCAACCTCCCACCCACCAGCCCTGGGAGGCTCTGGCTGCGGTCACTGCTGCCCACGGGGGCAGGACGAAGCCCTCGCAGCAGGTCCCTGTTGCAACAGCGGAGTCAGAGAGCAGCTGCAGGGCTGCAGCCATCGAAACCAGGCTGGTTTGTTCCTGTGGCTGGTCCCCTCCGTGCCTGCGAGCGCCGCAGGTCCATGACTCATTTGTACCTCCTCAGCTGTGGTCTGCTCCGGTCGTGTCGCAAGCGGCACCTCCCTGCCCTCCCACGCTGCTGGGAGCCCCGAAACAGGGCTCCCCCCGCTGCTCCTGCTCCCCCCTGCCTGCTGCTGCTGCCCACAGCCCCCCAAGAGCTGGGCTGGGGGGGCAGACCCCACACAGGGCTCCCCCACACTGCTCCTCTGCTTCCTGCTGCTGCCCACAGCCCCCCAAGAGCTGAGCCGGGGAGCAGACCCCACACAGGGCTCCCCCACACTGCTCCTCTGCCTCCTGCTGCTGCACACAGCCCCCCAAGAGCTGAGCCGGGGAGCAGACCCCACACAGGGCTCCCCCACACTGCTCCTCTGCCTCCTGCTGCTGCACACAGCCCCCCAAGAGCTGGGCTGGGGGAGCAGACCCCACACAGGGCTCCCCCTCGCTGCTCCTCTGCCTCCTGCTGCTGCACACAGCCCCCCAAGAGCTGGGCTGGGGGAGCAGACCCCACACAGGGCTCCCCCCGCTGCTGCTGCTCCCCCCTGCCTGCCGCTGCTGCACACAGCCCCCCAAGAGCTGAGCCGGGGAGCAGACCCCACACAGGGCTCCCCCACACTGCTCCTCTGCCTCCTGCTGCTGCACACAGCCCCCCAAGAGCTGAGCTGGGGGAGCAGACCTCACACAGGGCTCCCCCTCGCTGCTCCTCTGCCTCCTGCTGCTGCACACAGCCCCCCAAGAGCTGGGCTGGGGGAGCAGACCCCACACAGGGCTCCCCCTCGCTGCTCCTCTGCCTCCTGCTGCTGCACACAGCCCCCCAAGAGCTGGGCTGGGGAGCAGACCCCACACAGGGCTCCCCCTCGCTGCTCCTCTGCCTCCCGCTGCTGCCCACAGCCCCCCAAGAGCTGAGCCGGGGAGCAGACCCCACACAGGGCTCCCCCACACTGCTCCTCTGCCTCCTGCTGCTGCCCACAGCCCCCCAAGAGCTGGGCTGGGGGAGCAGACCCCACACAGGGCTCCCCCCGCTGCTGCTGCTGCCCACAGCCCCCCAAGAGCTGAGCTGGGGGAGCAGACCCCACACAGGGCTCCCCCTCGCTGCTCCTGCTCCCCCCTGCCTCCCGCTGCTGCACACAGCCCCCCAAGAGCTGGGCTGGGGGAGCAGACCCCACACAGGGCTGGCCCCATCCTGGTCCCACTCTCCCCTGCCACCAGCACCCCCGGAGCTGCAGACCCCCCCTCACTGTCTGCCTGGAGCTGCCTCTGGAGCCCCCCCCCCAAGGGTCTCTCTGCCAGGGGCTCGTTTGCTGCCACGCTCCCGCTGCCTCTCTCCCTGCAGGCTGCTTCCCTGCTCCCCGACTTCCAGGCACGCAGGAATCCCTCTGCTTCTGCACGGGAGCCCCCCCAGGAGGCAAAGCCCTCTCCCATGCCCTGCTTCACCCTGCGCAGCTCAACCCCTGCCGCCTCGGCGGCCGGGGCTCGGCCGGGGGACAGCCATCCCTGCCCTGGGGAGACGACCCCCCAACAGCTCCCAGCCCCCCAGCCTTCCCCTGAGGCTCCCAGCCCCAAATCTCACTCTGAGGCTCCCAGCCCCCCCAGCCTCCCCCTGAGGCTCCCAGCCCCCAAATCCCCCCCGAGACTACCATCCCCCCAGCCTCCCCACGAAGCTCTCAGCCCCCCAGTCTCCAAGACCACCATCTCCCCCCAGCCTTCCCCTGAGGCTCCCAGCCCCCCCAGCCTCCCCCTGAGACTGCCAGCCCCCAAATCCCCGCCTGAGACTACCATCCCCCCAGCCTCCCCCTGAGACTACCATCCCCCCAACCTCCCCACGAAGCTCTCAGCCCCCCAGTCTCCAAGACCACCATCTCCCCCCAGCCTCCCCCTGAGGCTCCCAGCCCCCAAATCCCCCCCGAGACTACCATCACCCCAGCCTCCCCCTGAGGCTCCCATGCCCCCAGCCTCCCCAGGAGGCTCCCAGCCCCCCAGCCTCCCCAGGAGGCTCCCAGCCCCCCAGCCTCGGCGCTGCTCTTTTGGCTGCGGCGAGCCTGCCGCAGGTGTCAGAGCAAACACTGCTGCTCCGCTCCTCCGGCTGCGCAGCGCCGGCCGGACGCCCACCGCCACCTCCCCCCCAGCCATCCCCCCCCGACTCCATCTGTGCTGTGACCACAGCACCCACGGCCCACCCAGCGCCACCAGCTCTGCACCCCCGCGGGACCCCAGCCACGGGGGGGGGGGGCGGGGGTGTCCCCACAGCAGCTCCAGCCACAGCTCTGCCCCAGGGACCCCAACCATGGTGGGGTCCCCCCCCCAGCTCCAGCCACAGCTCTGCCCCTAAGGATCCCAACCATGGTGTCATCTCCCCCCCAAATCACCACCACCACAGCTCTGCCCCTGGGGACCCCAACCATGGTGTCATCCCCCCCCCCCCCCAATCACCACCACCACAGCTCTGTCCCTGGGGACCACAACCATGGTGGGGTCCCCCCTCCAGCTCCTGCCACAGCTCTGCCCCTGGGGACCACAACCATGGTGTCATCCCCCCCCAAATCACCACCAGCCACAGCTCTGCCCCTGGGGACCCCAACCATGGTGTCACCCCCCCCCCCCTCCCCAAATCACCACCAGCCACAGCTCTGCCCCTGGGGACCCCAATTATGGTGTCATCCCCCCCAAATCACCACTAGCTCCAGGCACAGCTCTGCCCCTGGGGACCACAACCATGGTGTCATCTCCCCCCCAAATCACCACCACTCACAGCTCTGCCCCTGGGGACTCCAAGCATGGTGGGGTCCCCCCCCCAGCTCCAGCCACAGCTCTGCCCCTGGGGACCCCAACCACGGGGGGGGTGTGTGTGTGTCCTTCCACCACCAGCTCCCTTCTGCTGCAGCCCAGGCACCTGCTCCAGCAACCCACACACCCTGCTAGCTGCCATGCCCAGGTGCTGGGGGTGGGGAGGGGGCTGACACCGCTCTGGGAAGAGATGGGGAGCAGGGGGTGCTCCTCATACTGGCACGGATGCTGGCAGGAAGTGCCTGCACCCGGAGCCCCCCCGCCCTGTGCTTCAGGACTTGGCTGCCCCCACGCTGCCTGCACAGAGTGGGCTCTGCAGGGATGCTCCGTGGGGATGCTCCGTGGGGATGCTCCAGGCCATCCCACTCGCCCCCCAGCTGCTCGCATGCGTCCCGGCGTGACCGTGGTTGGAGCCATCTCCATTTCTGTCCTTCCCTGGAAATTTCCAGGGCTTGCTGCTCGCTGCCAGCTTCCCCCCCCCCCCCAGCCCCTGGGGGGGCTGAGCCGGCAGAGTCAGGCTTGGCCGTGCGTGGAGGCACGCAGCGTGGCCGGGGATGCTGCTGGGGCCACGCCGCTGGTCCCTGCCAGCCTCGCTCCTGGGCACTCGGGGAGGGGAGGGGGGGATGTCCTTTGGGGTGTCCTCCAAGCACCCCCTCCCTTCCCCAGCCTTGCCCAGGGTTCCTTCTTCCAGGAAACGGGGGAGGCAGGAGGTCCCCTCTGCAAGAAGCTGAGGGGGTCTACGGGAGTCTCTCCTGCGTGGAGCTGGGGGAGAAGGTGTCCCTCTCATCCCTCCTGGAAGGTGCTGGGGGGAGGCGGGGGGAAGTCCCAAGGATTCCTCCTGCAAGAAGTTGGGGGTGTCCCAGGCATCCCTCATGCAAGGAACCGGGGTGGGGAGGAGACTTCTGCCAGGAGCTGGGGGGTCCTGGGAGTCTCTCCTGCAGGGAACGGAGGGGACCCCTCCTGCGACCAGCTGGGGGGGGTGGGGTGGGGGTGTCCTTGAGGTCCCTCTTGCAAGAAGCTGGCAGGTCCTGAAGATCTAGCAGGGTCCCGGGGGTCCCCCCCGCAAGCAGAATGCGGGGGGCCACAGAGCATCGCCCCCACCAATAGCCGGGATGCCGGCACTGCCCCGGCGGGGGCTCCGGCGCTGCCCCCTCCGCGGGGGTTCCCCATGCCCACCCCCGTGCCCCCCAGCCCCGCCGGCACTCACTGTCGGAACAGCCGCTCCATGTCGCGGAGCTGCCGCCGGGAGAACTCGCGGAACTCGGCGGCGGGGCTGAAGACTCGGCGGCTTCCTCCGGGGGACCCTTCGAAGCCGACTCTGCCCCCGCCGGGGCTGCCCGGCCCCGCTCCCGGCTCCGCCGCCCGGCCCCGCCGCCCCGCCAGCTCCTCCGCCGCCGCCGCCATGGTGCCCGGATGGCCGCCCCCGCTCCGCCCCGCTCCGCTCCGCCCCGGGGCCGGGCTGCGGCCCCCCGACAGCCGGAGGGGGCCGGGCTGGGGTCCCCACGATGCGTCCAACCCCTCCCCGGGGGATGCCGAACACCCCCCGGGCCTGCCCGCCGCCCCGCATCAACCCCGGCGGTGGTGGTCCCATCGCATCTCCAGTGGGGTCTGCCCATGGGATGCGGGGGGATGCCTGGGGATGGATGGAAGCGGGGAAGGAAGGATGGATGGATGGAAGGAAGGAAGGATGGAAGGAAGGCAGGAAGGGAGGAAAGGAAGGATGGAAGGAAGGCAGGAAGGGGGGGAAAGGATGGAAGGAAGGCAGGAAGGGGGGGAAAGGATGGAAGGAAGGCAGGAAGGGGGGGAAAGGATGGAAGGAAGGCAGGAAGGGGGGGAAAGGATGGAAGGAAGGCAGGAAGGGGAGAAGGATGGATGGAAAGAAGGGGAGAAGGATGGATGGAAAGAAGGGGAGAAGGATGGATGGAAAGAAGGGGAGAAGGATGGATGGAAAGAAGGGGAGAAGGATGGATGGAAAGAAGGGGAGAAGAGAAGGATGGATGGATGGAAGGAAGGAAGGGGGGGAAGGATGGATGGAAGGAAGGGGAGAAGGGGGGAAGGAAGGATGGATGGAAGGAAGGGGAGAAGGGGGGAAGGAAGGATGGATGGAAGGAAGGGGAGAAGGGGGGAAGGAAGGATGGATGGAAGGAAGGGGAGAAGGGGGGAAGGAAGGATGGATGGAAGGAAGGGGAGAAGGATGGATGGATGGAAGGAAGGGGAGAAGGATGGATGGATGGAAGGAAGGAAGGGGGGAAGGAAGGATGGATGGAAAGAAGGGGAGAAGGGGGGAAGGATGGATGGAAGTAAGGAAGGGGGGAAGGATGGATGGATGGATGGATAGATGGAAGGAAGGGGGGAAGGATGGATGGATGGAAGCAAGGGGAGAGGATGGATGGATGGATGGGAGGAAGGAGGGGAAGAGCCTTCTGCAGCTGCAGGTGAATCTGCAGGTGTACCTGCAGCTCCTGCCAGCTCCAGACATGGGCTGAGGGGTGGGGCTGGGATGCTCAACACCACCCAGCCCAGTCTGCAGCCACCAGAATGGCCACAGTCAGAAACTCACAGAACTCTTTTGCCTACCTTTAAGATCATCGAGGGTGGGGGGTGTGGATTAATAACTAATCAATAATTTCACTAATCCCCTGCCTCCCCCCTTCTTTATTTCCTAACAGCCCCACTGCACACTCTGGGGGCTCAGGGATGCCTCAGAAGATATCTGGGTCCCTGCCTTGGGCAGTTCATCCTTGTCCCCATGCCTGCAGAGCCCTGATGCCAGTGATCCTTCTGAGGTGTGTTTGGGTACAAGCCAGGGAGCTCTGGGGACAGCTTTAAGCTGGCTGTCACTGCTGTCCCACCTCAGTCACATCAGCCAAGCTTCCTGCCCCATCCCCAGCTGCCCCCAGCTCCCCCATCCCCAGCTGCCCCAGGCTCCCCCATCCCCAGCTTCATGTGCTCCCCCCTGTTAGGCAGGTGACCAGGAACCTGCACCAACAGGGAAAGCAGCAGAGAATGGTCAGGGTTGGAAGGGAGCTCAAGGCTCAGCCAGCTCCAGCCCTGCTGCCATGGCCAGGGACACCTCACACTGCAGCAGGTTGCTCACAGCCACCTCCAGCCTGGCTGGATTTTGGCTCTGCTCGATTTTACACCACTCCTCAGTCTCAAGCTGTGCCAGGGGAGGTTCAGGCTGGAGGTGAGGAAGAAAGTCTTCCCAGTAAGAGAGATTGGCCATGGGAATGTGCTGCCCAAGGAGGAGGTGGAGTCCCCATCCCTGGAGGTGTTTACGCAGAGCCTGGCTGAGGCACTTGGTGCCATGGTTGAGTTGATCAGATGGTGCTGGGGGAGAGGTTGGACTGGATGATCTCAAAGGTCTTTTCCAACCTGGTTAGTCCTGTCCTATCCTATCCTATCCTATCCTATCCTATCCTATCCTATCCTATCCTATCCTATCCTGTCCTTCCCCTGCCTGTGTGGTGCTGTGTGGCTTCACACCTCCTCCACTTATGGAGACCACTCCTGGAGAGCTGCACAGACTGTGGAGGAAAGGCTGCCCCTGCAGACACTGCTGGCTGAGGGCTTGGATGTTGCTTTCTCTGCCTCAGCAGGATGCAAAGCTCTCACCCAGGTGGCAACTCAGAGGCTGCCTCACAAACTGCTACCCTGCTGAGGAGCTCCTAACAGAGGTGGTGCTGCCTGCCCATAGAGGGCCCTGCCTGATGGAAGGGGCTCAGAAGAGCATGAGCTGGGGCAAGGAGAGGACCCTCACAGCAGCATGGAATCCTGCATGGTTTAGGTTGGAAGAGGCCTTTCAGGCTCATCTGCAGTGAACAGGGAGCTCCAGAGCAGGTTGCTCAGGGCCCCAGACAACCTGACTGAGTGGTTCCAGGGATGGAGCATCTACCACCTCCCTGGGCAACCTGCTCCAGTGCCTCACCATCACAGAATCACCAAGGTTGGAAGAGGCCTCAACCTCCTCATACAAAGGATCTTCCTCCTATCCAGTGTGGAGGAAAACTTTGCAAGACCACAGCACTCAAGGCTTGGTTCCTGTAGGTGGCTGCTGCTCTGTCTTGCCTGGAGGACAGCAGCACAGAGCCAGAGGTCTGCTGGCTCCTGGCTCTGACTCCTGGCTCTGACTCCCTGCTGTTCTGCTCTCCACCAGCACAGATCTTGGGGTCTGCCACATGGACTCAGCCTCCCTTTCCAGGGACAGCCACACTCACCTGAGGACTGCTTCCTCTCCAGCACCTTGGCTCTCTCCCAGAGCTTGGCCAAGCCTTCTCTTTGCTGCTGGATTGCTTCCTCTTGCCAGAGGCCTCAGCATGTGGCACTGATGTTGGCCAAGTCCAACAGCAGCTCCTGGAAGGAACAGCCCAGCTGGTCCTCACCCAGCCTGCATCATCACAAGCTCAGCTTAAACTCGGGTTTGCTGATGGATGTTGGTCACTTGACACATGCTAAGAGCAAAGCCCCCAGAGTCTCTCACCCTACAGCCTCCCCATGGGAGAAGAGCAGCAGCAGAGACCCCTGTTGCACTCTGCTGCAGCCTGCAGAGGACATGAGCCCCACAGATCATGGAATCACAGAACCAGTCAGGTGGGAAAAGACCTTTCAGATCATCCAGCCCAACCCTCAAGCCAGCACTGCCAGGTCACCACTAAACCATGGCCCTCAGCACCACATCTCCACAGCTCTGAAACCTCTCCAGGCATGGGGAGTAGTCCACCACTGCCCTGGGCAGCAGTCCACCACTGCCCTGGGCAGCCTGGGCCAGGGCTTGGCAACCCTTGTGGGGAAGAAACTCTTCCTCATGGCCAACCTAAACCTCCCCTGCTGCAACTTGAGCTGATTTGCTGTCATCTTATCATTTGCTCCTTGGGACAAGAGACCAACCCTGCCCTGGCTCCACCTTGCAAGAGGTGAGCTGCTGCAGGGAGCTGGGAGAGGGCTCTTGCACTTTTCTCTTCTACTTGGTGCATTTCCTGCCTCCAGCACACAAATACCAACACTCCTGGCCCTCATCTCCACATCCTCTCAGGCTTTCTTCTCCTTCAGCTTCCTCCCATGCATACAGCCTCTCACTTCCCCCCATCCCAGCCTCATCCAGTTTGCTGCATTATGACAACCCTCCCCCTCCCCAAAAAATATAGCTGGGACGTGGCAGGACCATTCTCAGAGCCTGCACACAGCTGAGGATGGCTGCAAACCCCCTCCCCTCCAGCTGCACCCTGGCTACCATCCCCTCACAGGGCTGCTGAGGGAGGTGCTGCTTGCTCCTGAGCCATGGCTTTGACCAAAGCTGGCCCCCACCAGCTCTGTGAGCTGGGTGCAGAAGGGGCTGGGTGATGCCTCCTGCTCATCATCTGGCTCTGAGTCACCACCAGGCTCCCACACATCCAGCCCCTTCTGCTGGCAGGCTGTGTGCCACTGCTGTGGTACACCATGTACAGTCTCTCCAGTCCCTCCATCTGCTGCTGCAGCCACCTCCAAAGTTCTTCCCATTTCTAATGCCAGGGAAACCAAACCTCCCCCCTGCAGCCCAGGAGGAAGGAGAGAACCCTGGAGTTGGTTTATTCTCTTCCTGTCCCCTCCAACAAGCCACCTCAGCTCCTGCACATTCAGCCTCTGACTGCTGCAGTGTTGCCAGCAAGGCTGGGAAGAGGAAAGGGCCCTGGCAGGTCTTGCTGCTGCTCTCCCCTCTAATTGGCAATTAGCACAGCCACCAGCAGCAGCACTGCAGCTTCCAAAGCCCCCTGCAAACAGCAGCTCCTTCCTGAGCTCCAGGAGTGCTGCCTGCACAGCTGCCCCAGCTCCCTGGCTGCCCTTGGAGAGGGAAAAGGGTGGCCTGGGGCTCCTGTCCTGTTGAAGAGAGAGAGGAGGAGAAAGAAAGAAAGAGAAGGGAAGGAGAAAGAGAAGGGAAGGAGAAAGAGAAGGGAAGGAGAAAGAGAAGGGAAGGAGAAAGAGAAGGGAAGGAGAAAGAGAAGGGAAGGAGAAAGAGAAGGGAAGGAGAAAGAGAAGGGAAGGAGAAAGAGAAGGGAAGGAGAAAGAGAAGGGAAGGAGAAAGAGAAGGGAAGGAGAAAGAGAAGGGAAGGAGAAAGAGAAGGGAAGGAGAAAGAGAAGGGAAGGAGAAAGAGAAGGGAAGGAGAAAGAGAAGGGAAGGAGAAAGAGAAGGGAAGGAGAAAGAGAAGGGAAGGAGAAAGAGAAGGGAAGGAGAAAGAGAAGGGAAGGAGAAAGAGAAGGGAAGGAGAAAGAGAAGGGAAGGAGAAAGAGAAGGGAAGGAGAAAGAGAAGGGAAGGAGAAAGAGAAGGGAAGGAGAAAGAGAAGGGAAGGAGAAAGAGAAGGGAAGGAGAAAGAGAAGGGAAGGAGAAAGAGAAGGGAAGGAGAAAGAGAAGGGAAGAGGAGAATTAACCAGGTTGGAAAAGACCTTCAAGATCATCCAGTCCAACCGCTCCCCCAGCACCATCTGATCAACTCAACCATGGCACCAAGCACCCCATCAAGTCTCCTCCTAAACACCTCCAGGGATGGGGACTCCACCACCTCCCTGGGCAGCACATTCCCATGGCCAATCTCTCTCCCTGGGAAGAATTTCTTCCTCATCTCCAGCCTAAACCTCCCCTGGCACAGCTTGAGACTGTGTCCTCTTGTTCTGGTACTGCTTCCCTGGGAGAAGAGACCAACCCCTCCTGGCTCCAAGCTCCCTTCAGGGAGTTGGAGAGAGCAAGAAGGTCTCCCCTGAGCCTCCTCTTCTGCAGGCTAAGCAACCCCAGCTCCCTCAGCCTCTCCTCCCAGGGCTGTGCTCCAGCCCCCTCCCCAGCTTTCTTGCCCTCTGTTTCTCACCACTCTGTTCTGCTGGCTCAAACCTCTGGAGCCTTCAGCACAGGAGAAGAAGTGGACTTGTTGGAATGGGGCCAGAGGAGGCCCCAAAAAGCATCCAAGGGCTGGAATCTCTCTGCTGTGAGGACAGTCTGGGAGAGTTGGGATTATTAGGGTAGGGTAGGGTAGGATAGGATAGGGTAAGATTGGATTGGATTGGATTCACCAGGTTAGAAGAGACCTTTGAGATCATGGAGTCCAACCTCTCACCCAGCACCATCTGATCAACTCAACCATGGCACCAAGGGCCTCAGCCAGGCTCTGCCTAAACACCTCCAGGGATGGGGACTCCACCACCTCCCTGGGCAGCACATTCCTAACCTCTGGGAAGAACTTCTTCAGGCTCCAGGGAGACCTTCTGGTGACCTTTCAGTACTTCAAGGGGGCCCATAAGAAAGATGGGGAGGGCCTCTTCCCCCGGGGGTCCTGTGATGGGACAAGGAGTGATGGGTTGGAAATAAAAGGAGGAGATTTAACCTGGAGAGAGAAGGAAGAGGCCCAGGCTGCCCAGAGTGGTGGGAGATGCCCCAGATCCCTGGAACCATTCCAGTCAGGCTGAATGAGGCTCTGAGCAACCTGCTGCAGTTGGAGATGTCCCTGCTGACTGCAGGGGGTTGAGCTTTAGAGGCCACTTCCAACCTGAAGCATTCTCTGATGCTCAGAAACCCCACAACTGATCCCCTCAGCAGCCCCCACCTGGGCTTGCCTTCTTGGAGGCTTCCTCTGCCTGCTCTGGAGTCCCAGGAGTGCTCTCTGGCTTTGCCTTTGTTGCTTGCAGAGCCTGAGTGTGGGCCAGGAGAGAAGACCCTTGTGGGACACCGTGAGGGATGAAGCAGCTTGTGGGGAGCAGCACCCTGAGCACCAGCTGGTGACTACCACGCTGGGAGTGGGAAGATTTCCTTAGTCACAAGTGGCTTAGCAACAGGTCCACCAAACCCCCAGCTCAGTTCTCATGCTGCTTCCTTAGAGACACCACTGCTGAGCTCAGTCCTGGTGCTCTCACCCATGCCTGTGGCTCCCAGGGTGGCATCAGCTGCTGGGAACGAGACAGAGCAGCTCTGGCAAAGCATCAGGTCATGGCAGCACCTACCTCAGCTCTTCAGCTCTTCCCCAGGAGGGTGGTGAGAGACTGGCACAGTCACAGGGAGGTGGTGGAAGCCTCATCCCTGGAGGGGTTTGCAGCCAGGCTGGAGGTGGCTGTGAGCAACCTGCTGCAGTGTGAGGTGTCCCTGCCCATGGCAGGGGGGTTGGAGCTGGCTGAGCCTTGAGCTCCCTTCCAACCCTGACAGTTCTGTGAGTCAGCTGCTGCATTCAGGGCTCCAGCCTTCTCCTCCACAGGGCTGGACATCTGCACAGCTCCTCTCTGAGCAGCTTCACTCTTGCTGTTTCAGCTGGCTCAGCTTCTGCCTCACTTCCAACTTCTCCTCCTCACTCAGCTCCCCTGGGTTCACACCTAGGGACAGCAGATCACTCACCTGCTCTTTGGCCTCCCTTGGACACTTTGAAGGCTCCTCAGACCACCTCAGCCCAGCCAAAGGACTCTTTTCTCTGTCACAAACCAAACAGCTCACAGAATCCTGGAATGGTTTGGGCTGGAAGGGACCTTAAAGGTCATCCCCTTCCTACCCGCCCCCCCCCCCCCCCCCCCCCCATCATGGGCATGGACAGCTCCTGCTAGCCCAGGCTGCTCAAGGCTCTGCCCCACCTGGCCTTGAGCATAGAATCATAGAATCAGTAAGGGTGGAAAAGAGCTCAGAGCTCAGCAAGTCCAAGCTGGCACCCAGCACCTCCTGACAGCTAAACCATGGCTCCAAGGGCCACATCCAAGCCCCTCTTGAACACCTCCAGGGATGGGGACTCCACCACCTCCCTGGGCAGCACATTCCCGTGGCCAATCTCTCTTCCTGGGAAGAACTTTCTCCTCACCTCCAGCCTAAACCTCCCCTGACACAGCTTGAGACTGTGTCCTCTTGTTCTGGTGCTGGGTGCCTGCCTGGGGGAAGAGACCAACCCCCACCTGGCTCCAAGCTCCCTTCAGGGAGTTGGAGAGAGCAAGAAGGTCTCCCCTGAGCCTCCTCTTCTGCAGGCTAAGCAACCCCAGCTCCCTCAGCCTCTCCTCCCAGGGCTGTGCTCCAGACCCCTCCCCAGCTGTGTTGCCCTTCTCTGGACAGTTAAGACCTCCAGGGAGGGGAGGGGGTTGTGTGAGGACAAGCTGCAGTTGGTCTTCCTGAGATCCTGCTGTGAGATTCCGGCTCCAAGATGCCCTTGGGAAGACTCCTGAAGCCAGCTGAAGGTTTCTGCTCCCCTCTGGCACACTCCTGCCCCTGAAGGTTTCTCCTCCCCTCTGGCACACTCCTGCCCCTGAAGGTTTCTCCTTCACTGTGGCACATTCCCACCCCTGAAGGTTTCTGCTCCCCTGTGGCACATTGCTGCCCCTGAAGGTTTCTGCTCCCCTGTGGCACATTGCTGCCCCTGAAGGTTTCTGCTCCCCTCTGGCACACTCCTGCCCCTGAAGGTTTCTGCTCCCCTGTGGCACATTGCTGCCCCTGAAGGTTTCTGCTCCCCTGTGGCACATTGCTGCCCCTGAAGGTTTCTGCTCCCCTGTGGCACATTGCTGCCCCTGAAGGTTTCTGCTCCCCTCTGGCACATTGCTGCCCCTGAAGGTTTCTGCTCCCCTGTGGCACATTGCTGCCCCTGAAGGTTTCTGCTCCCCTGTGGCACATTGCTGCCCCTGAAGGTTTCTGCTCCCCTGTGGCACATTGCTGCCCCTGAAGGTTTCTGCTCCCCTGTGGCACATTGCTGCCCCTGAAGGTTTCTGCTCCCCTCTGGCACATTGCTGCCCCTGAAGGTTTCTGCTCCCCTGTGGCACATTGCTGCCCCTGAAGGTTTCTGCTCCCCTGTGGCACAATCCTGCCCCTGAAGGTTTCTGCTCCCCTGTGGCACATTCCTGCCCCTGGGAGCAGGCTGCTGCCGAGACAGCGCTGGAAGGGAGCTCGCCTGCGCGGGCAGCCCGGCAGCTGCCTCTTCCCTCCAGGAGCTTCGTTTCCCTTGTCACACGCTGTCACCCCTTCTGCTGCATCACTCTGTCTTCTCCAGGCTTCTGCAAGAGCTGGGGAGAGCTCATTGCTGCACCGTGCTCCTGCTAGGGCTCTGTGACAGCTGTGCAGAGCACAGCAGCTTGACAGCATCCCCCCTGCCCTCACCGCCCCCCCCAGCACGCCACCCCGTGGCACGTCCCGCAGCCCTGTGCGGGGAGATGTTCGGCCTCCCACGCTGCTGTCAGAGCTGTTCCTCCTCTGCAGTGACACTGCAAACAAACACAGGATGACTTGAGACAGGCACAGCGCTGCAGCTGCTGCTGCCTTCCCCATGCACCCTGCACAGGACCAGGCAGAGCCCCAGCGGAGTGGGAGAGGGAAGGGAATGGAATGGAATGGACCAGGTTGGAAGAGACCTTTGAGATCATCAAGTCCAACCTCTCACCCAGCACCATCTGATCAACTCAACCATGGCACCAAGGGCCTCAGCCAGGCTCTGCCTAAACACCTCCAGGGATGGGGACTCCACCACCTCCCTGGGCAGCACATTCCCATGGCCAATCTCTCTTGCTGGGAAGAGTTTCTTCCTCATCTCAAGCCTGAACTTCCCCTGGCACAGCTTGAGACTGTGTCCTCTTGTTCTGGGGCTGGGTGCCTGCCTGGGAGAAGAGACCAACCCCCACCTGGCTCCAACCTCCCTTCAGGGAGCTGGAGAGAGCAAGAAGGTCTCCCCTGAGCCTCCTCTTCTGCAGGCTAAGCAACCCCAGCTCCCTCAGCCTCTCCTCCCAGGGCTGTGCTCCAGACCCCTCCCCAGCTTTCTTGCCCTCTGTTTCTCACCACTCTGTTCTGCTGGCTCAAACCTCTGGAGCCTTCAGCACAGGAGAAGAAGTGGACTTGTTGGAATGAGGCCAGAGGAGGCCCCAAAAAGCATCCAAGGGCTGGAATCTCTCTGCTGTGAGGACAGGCTGGGAGAGTTGGGATGAATAGAATAAAATGGGATGGGATGGAATGGGATGGGATGGGATGGAATGGGATGGGATGGGATGGAATGGGATGGGATGGGATGGAATGGGATGGAATGGGATGGAATGCTCCCTGGGCAGCACATCCCAATGGCCAATCTCTCTTCCTATGAAGACCATCTTCCTACCATCCAGCCTGAACCTCCCCTGGCACAGCTTGAGACTGTGTCCTCTGCCTAGACCTAGGGTGAAGTTCCTGCTCTGGAGGCAGCTGGTGGCTGCTCTTCAAAGGACCAAAAGGTCACCCAAGAGGCTGGAAGAGGTGTGTGAGTCACCCTGCAGCTCAAGTTAGTCATGGCCCTTCCCATCACACAGGAGGAAGAAGGAAGAGGAAACATCCCTCAGCTCCGAGGGCAATGGCATTCCCCTTCCTGTGCCCCTTCCTTGCCTCACCCAGATACCTCTGAGCACCACACAGGGCCTCTGACGAGCTCCACTGGGCAAGGACTCACCCCCAGGTGTTGGCAGCACTCCTCAGCTCACATCAACTCTGCCTCTGCTTGGACCAGCTCAATGCTCAGAGAGCACAGCAGGTCATGAGCCACCAGGCTGGGTGATGGGCAGTGCCTGGCCTCGTCCTGTGGGTCCAGCTGAAAGCAGCTGCTGAGGTGGTGGAGGGCACCAGCCCGGCTCTGCCACTCACAGGGGGCTTCTGCAGCAGGGGATGGGGCAGGTGCTTGTGCCCAGAGCTGGGGAGGGGACCACATGGATGCCAGCAGGGCTGCAGCCCTGGGAGATGAGGCCAGCAGCAGCCCCCAGCAGCCCCCGGCAACCCCCGGCTCACTCCTGTGCCACTCACAAGAGGCTCCTGCAGCAGGGGATGGGGCTGGTGCTTGGCAGCCTCAGGAGCCTGGCTGCAGGGAGAGCTGTGGGGATGCTGCCACCGCAGCGAGGGGAGGTGGGCAGAAGGTGCAGGTGAAGGTTTGGCTCCACAGGCACCTGGAGCTGCCTGGCCCACGCTGGGCACTGGCTCATGGAGGGGTGGGACAGCTGTGGTGGAGACAGGCCACAGCAGCAGCAAGAGCTGAGGAAGGCTTTAAGAGCCTGATGTGTCTGCATGGTGTCACAGCATAGAACCATGGAATGGGCTGGGTTGGAAGGGACCTTCAAGATCAGCCAGCTTCAACCCCCCTGCCATGGGCAGGGACACCTCACACTGCAGCAGGTTGCTCACAGCCACCTCCAGCCTGGCTGCAAACACCTCCAGGCAGGAGGCTTCCACCACCTCCCTGGGCAACCTGTGCCAGGCTCTCACCACCCTCCTGGGGAACAACTTCTGCCTCACAGCCAATCTCAGCCTCTCCACTTCTAGTTTTGCTCCATCCCCCCCAGTCCTATCCCTCCCTGACACCCTCAGAAGTCCCTCCCCAGCTTTCCTGGAGCCCCCTGCAGATCCTGGAAGGCCACAAGAAGGTCTCCTGGGAGCCATCTCTTCACCAGACTGAACAACCCCAACTCTTTAAGGATCTTTATGATCTTTAAGGTCCCTTCCAACTTAAACCATTCTAAGAGTCTATAATCCCCATCCTGGGTGCAGCTGATGCTAGCTTGAGTGCTGCTGATGCCAGCCTGGGTGCAGCTGATGCCAGCTGCCTCAACTCTGTGGCAGGAGAGGAGGTTCTGGTGGAGATGTCCCCAGTGAAACCAAGATGGGACCAAGTCTTCAGCTCTGCAAACCACTTCAGTGGTGTGCTCATGAGGGAGAGGCTCAGCAGGATAGGAAGGAAAGGAGGGAAAAGCCAGAAAGGAAGGAAAAGGGAGAAGCACAGAATGGCTTCAGTTGGAAGGGAGCTCAGAGATCATCATCTCCAACCTCCCCACCATGGGCAGGGATAGCTCCCACCACAGACCTGGGCTGTTCCCCTCAAGGTCTGTGTGGTTGCCCAGGTGGGAGGGAAAAGGTTCTCTTCAGAGCCTCTCTCCTTCCACCTGGCTGCCTCACGGTTGTGTTCATCATCTTCTGGCAGTCACTTAGCAGATTCCAAGGAGGATTTTGCTTAACCACAGCCACCACCCAGTGGTGGTTGTGTGCATGCTCAGCACCAGCCCTGGGGGGCCTTGAGGGGTCGTGGAACCCTCCCCCTATCAAGCCTGAATTCTCAGAAGTCAGTCAGAAAAGAGGAAGGCTCCAGGAAAGGAGGAAGCCTTCCCTCTGGTGGTTTGCTTGACATTAGCTCCGTGGTCCAGAGTGCTGCTGGCAGTCCTGATGTGCAGTAAGTGGAGACAAAAAGGAGGAATAGAATAGAATAGAATAGAATAGAATAGAATAGAATAGAATAGAATCAACCAGGTTGGAAAAGACCTCAGAGATCAGCAAGTCCAACCTCTCCCCCAGCACCATCTGATCAACTAAACCATGGCACCAAGTGCCTCAGCCAGGCTCTTCCTAAACACCTCCAGGGATGGGGACTCCACCACCTCCCTGGGAAGCACATCCCCATGGCCAATCTCTCTTGCTGGGAAGAATTTCTTCCTAACACCCAGCCTGAACCTCCCCTGGCACAGCTTGAGACTGTGTCCTCTTGTTCTGGGGCTGGGTGCCTGGCAGAAGAGCCCAACCCCCACCTGGCTCCAAGCTCCCTTCAGGGAGTTGGAGAGAGCAAGAAGGTCTCCCCTGAGCCTCCTCTTCTGCAGGCTAAGCAACCCCAGCTCCCTCAGCCTCTCCTCCCAGGGCTGTGCTCCAGACCCCTCCCCAGCTTTGTTGCCCTTCTCTGGACACCTTCCAGCAGCTCAACCTCTTTCCTAACCTGAGGAGCCCAGAACTGGACACAGGACTCCAGGTGTGGCCTCAGCAGTGCTGAGCACAGGGCACAAGGACTTCCCTGCTCCTGCTGGCCACACTCTTCCTGCTGCAGGCCAGGATGCCCTTGGCTTTCTTGGCCGCCTGGGCACACTGCAGGCTCATGTTCAGCCTACCATCAACCACTACTCCCAAGTCTCTTTCTGCCTGGCTGCTCTCAGCCACTCTGCCCCCAGCCTGTAGCACTGCCTGGGGTTGCTGTGGCCAATGTGCAGAACCTGGCACTTGGTTGCTTCCCCTCAGGGTGCCCTCCCCCAGGGGCTCCTCTCCTGTCTGGCAATTTTACTTTGGGGGGTAGTTTCCTCTGACTTAGCTGGGTGGGGGGAGGGAGCTTCATTTCCAGCCAGCACACTCCTCTCTGGGTGTATTCCCCTAATCCTACTGGAACTGAGAACTCTTCCTGGGGCAGGCACCACAAACACTTGGTGGGGTGCAGGGCAGAGGTGATTTAAGTCTGTGCAGGGTCAGGCTTCAAAGCTCTTCCATCAAAGCAGAGAGTCAAGAGGCAACCCCCAGGGCTTCCTCTGTGTCATGGAGCAAAGCTGCTTTCCTGCCTGCATCCCACACATGTACTTTGGGACATTAAAATGCTTGCTGCTCCAGCCTGGAACCAGCTTTACCTGACCAGCACTGGCACCCCCAGCTGCTCCAGCTTCACTTCTGGACAGCTTGGGATTCACAGAATCATGGATTTGTTAGGGTTGGAAGGGAGCTCAAGGCTCAGCCAGCTCCAACCCCCCTGCCATGGGCAGGGACACCTCACACTGCAGCAGGTTGCTCACAGCCACCTCCAGCCTGGCTGCAAACACCTCCAGGCAGGAGGCTTCCACCACCTCCCTGGGCAGCCTGTGCCAGGCTCTCACCACCCTCCTGGGGAACAACTTCTTCCTCACATCCAGGTCAGCTTGCTAGACTTGCTGCTTTGGCAGGATGTTGGTGCCCCAAGTGGCTGCCCAGGATCTGGGACTCTCACTACAGGGAAGGGAAAGGGGGTGGGGAGGAGAGGGAAGGGAAAGGGGGGGAGAAGAGGGAAGGGAAAGGGGGGGAGAAGAGGGAAGGGAAAGGGGGGGAGAAGAGGGAAGGGAAAGGGGGGGAGGAGAGGGAAGGGAAAGGGGGGGAGGAGAGGGAAGGGAAAGGGGGGGAGGAGAGGGAAGGGAAAGGAACAGACCAGGTTGGAACAGCCCTTCGAGATCAAGTCCAACCTACACATGCAGGGTTTTGGGACTCTGCCTCAGTATTTATTTCCTTGGACTCCCCAAAAGCCAAACCAATAAAGCCCAGAGCCAACATCCTCCTGGAACTCATCCCTTCTTAAGGGGTTGGTTAGCCGAAAAGCTCAGCGACCTCCCCACACATCCCTGAACAGCTCCCTGCCTGGAGACCGGAGCTTGCCACTGCATCCCACCGCATCCTTCCCCAGCTGGCAGGTGCTCTCTGCCCTGCCCGCGGTTCTCCTTTTCCCTGCTGAACTGTGGGAGTTCCTTCAGCAGAGGGAGCTCCAGGTTTTGCCATTTCCCACCACACCTTTTCCCAAGGATCACTCAGAGAAGGCTCCTGAGCAGCAGCACCAAACCCCTGCCCTAACTCCCAGCACCCAAACCCTTTCCCTTCCCCCCTCAGCACCCAAAACTCTTCCCTTTCCCCCTCAGCACCCAAATCTCTTCCCTGGCCACCCCAACACCCAAACCTTCTCTCCCTTGCCCCCAGCACCCAAACCCTTGCCCTGGCCACCCCAGCACCCAAATCCTGTCCCCGACCCCCAGCAGCCAAACCCTTTCCATTGCCCCCCCGCCAGCAGCCAAACCTTTACTCTGCTCTCCCCTGCACCCAAACCCTTTTCCTTCCCCACCCCAGCACCCAAACCCTTTTCCTTCCCCACCCCAGCACCCAAACCTTTACCCTGCTCCCCCCCCAGCACCCAAACCCTTTTCCTTCCCCACCCCAGCACCCAAACCTTTACCCTGCTCCCCCCCCCAGCACCCAAACCCTTTTCCTTCCCCACCCCAGCACCCAAACCTTTACCCTGCTCCCCCCTGCACCCAAACCCTTTTCCTTCCCCACTCCAGCACCCAAACCTTTACCCTGCTCCCCCCCAGCACCCAAACCCTTTCCATTGCTGGGCTACTGAATTAGTCACAGCCCTGTGCTCCATGGTCACTGCACCTCACGTCATGCCCCCAGCTCTCCCCCTGCCTGAGACCCTGGGAGAGGTGCTGCTTTGCCACCCTGCTTCCTGCTTCCATGACCTCCTGGCACTGAACCTTGATGAAACTTCCACTCCCAGCTGCCTGGACAAGGAGTTTCACTTCACCACCCCAGATTTCTTCAGCCAGCTGTTCAACAGGGCTGTGTTTCTTCACCAGCAAGGGTGGACCTCATGCCTTGCCTCCTGCTCTTAGGGCCACACACACACACAGGAGATGACTTCCAAGGAGCTGCACCACCTGCCCAGCCTCTCAGCAAGAGCCACATGGGACCCTTGCACCCCAAATCCCTCACACCCTGGGCTATATTCTTCTGCTGTTTGGGTCCTTGTCTTCAGGAAGGGAGTCCCTTGTCTCATGAGGGCACAGCAAAGTGAAGTTCCTGGCTTACCCCCACAGACATCAGGGAATGCAGCCTGCCACCCAGGGCCACCAAGAGCCCAGACCAAGGGCCACAGGTTGGACTTGATGATCTCTGAGGTCTTTTCCAACCTTACTGATTCTGTGAACTAAGGGCCACCAAAAGCCTGGGACCCAGGGCCACCAAGAGCCTGAGGTGTTGGGTGATAGGTTGGACTTGATGATCTCTGAGGTCTTTACCAACCTTATTGATTCTATGGACTAAGGGCCACCCAAGTGCAGCCATCACAGAACCATGGAATGCATTGGGTTGGAAGGGACCCTTGAAAGGTCATCTTGTCCAACCCCCCTGCAGCCAGCAGGGACATCCCCAACTGGATCAGGTTGCTCAGAGCCTCATCAAGCTTTAGCCTTGACTGTCTCCAGGGCTGGGGCCTCCACCACCTCCCTGGGCAACCTCTCCCAGTGTTCCACCCCCCTCATAATAAACTTCTTCAATCATTCTTCATTGTCATCTCTTACTAGTCTTCATTTTGGTCCCTTGGACTCCTCTCACACCTCGTCTCAACCCTGCTGCCAAGTCAGGCTCTGCTCAGCAGCCCAGCACAACCAACACCTCCACAGCAGCAGCCCCGAGGCTGAGGGCAGATGGGACATCTGGAGCAGGTGTTGGCATGGCCAAAGAGATTCTCTCCTCTACCAAACCCATCAACATTCAGAGCACAGAAGCAAGCCCCTGGCTGAAGGTGCTGCTGCCTTGGCTTTGCTGGAGGCCTGGCACCCGACCCGTGGCTGGGATGCCCCTGGAGCAGCACCCACCCTGGGCCAGCCTGGAAGCCCTGGGGAGGGCCAACCACACACACACCCCCAAGGTACAAAACATTTATTTAGAACAGGTCTGCTCACAGCCATTTCACCTCCTGGCAGTGATGCCCCTCAGCTCCCAACCTCCTTGGGACTCCTCTCACCTCAGCCAGCCAATCCCTTTGTGCCGGAGCACGAAACGAGCGAGGCGAGAAATCCATCTGCTCCCCAGAGAGCGCAGGGCTTGTTTCGGTCCACTTCCCACCAGCAAGCACAGACCTTGGCAGGAGCTGGGGCTGGCCCTGGGCCACCCTCCCAGCCCTGGATGGGAGCAGGGGGAAAGCTGCAGGGCTGCTCTGGCAACGCAGCTTCCCTCGCTCAGAAAGAGAAGGCACCGAAACAAGAGGAACCTCGGCCCTTGCCCACCGCTTTGGGATCAGCTGGGTGGTTTGGGACCAGCCTTGCTGGCACGAGGGGGAGAAGGGGTGAAGATACTTCTCCAGAAGCACCACCAAAGACCCCAGCTGACCCTTTGGGTACCTCCAGCCTGCACTGACTTCAGAGCAGCAGGCTCGCTGGCATCCAGCTTTCTCTCCCCGCAGCCTTTTGTCAAGCTCCAGCCTGGGAAAAGCTTGTCCTGGCCCCGTGCCACGCAGCCAGCAAGTCCTCCGTGTCACAGCTCCCAGCGAGCCCTGACTGCTGCTCCACCCACACACCGAGCCCCTTCTTCTCAGTGTGCTCGCCTCCACACCCCCTCCCCCCCCTCCCCAAGCAAACCACCCAGCAGCATCACAGCCTCCTCTCCTCTCCTTAAGTCATGTGCTGGCTGCCCGGCACTTTGTCCTGGATCTCCTCGTACTTGGGCGGGGGGGTCAAGGGCTCGATGGTGATGGGAGCGGTGCTGTTGCCTTGAGCGATGTTCAGCCTGATGTCCTTCAGGTGCAGCTTCTCCGACTTGATCCTGCGCACCTTGAGGGGCTTGAGGCGCTTGCTGGGGCGGGAGCCGTGCCGCCCGGGCTGCCGCTCCGCGCCCGGCTCCGCGCCCGCGGCCCCGGCGCCCTGCCCGCCCTCCTCCGGCCCCGCCAGCGACTCGTAGGAGGGCAGCGAAACGCTGAGCCTGCGGCTCCTGTCCGAGTCCCTGGGCTCCGAGTAGCCTGCGTTCATCACCTCCTCGTAGCTGGGCACGTAGTACTGGGAAGCTGTGTCCTCATCCTCCTCTTGGCTAGAGAGGGGAGAAAGAAAAGGGAAGCAATAAGGTTGGAAAAGACCTCGGAGCTCAGCACGTCCAACCTGGCACCCAACACTGAAGGGTGGCTGTAGCCAGGAGGGGGTTGGTCTCCTCTCTCAAGCAACCAGCACCAGAGGACACAGTCTCAAGCTGCACCTGGGGAAGTTTAGGCTGGGGGTGAGGAGAAAGTTCTTCACTGAGAGAGTCCTTAGCCCCTGGGCTGTGCTGCCCAGGGAGGTGGTGGAGGTGTTCAAGAGGGGACTGGAGGTGGCACTTGGTGCCATGGCTTAGTCATGAGGTCTGTGGGGACAGGTTGGACTTGCTGATCTTTGAGGTCTTTTCCAACCTGGTTGACTCTGACAGATTGCAGCCCCACCTCTGCTCTCCAGCAGGATTTTATTGTCTCCTGCCACACACCAGACTTTGATCATCACTTTCCCTGCCTGCAAAACCTCTTTTATTTTCCTGACTGTGCAGCAGAGATTTCTTTCTTTCATCACCCTTTGGTTCTTGGGGCATTTGGATGCCTCTTGGGTCAGGCTGGGTATCCACCTCCAGTTATACTGCAGAGATCCAGCTCCCCTCTAAGCCACTGTGTCCCTGCACACAGGCACCTGGCATTTCCTTTGTGTCATGAAGCTACCTCCATAACCTAACAGGAGTGGGGGGAAAAAAACCCCACAACACTTTCCTGGGTGCATTCCTGGCTGCCAAGGACTTCTCCTGCAGCTTGTGTTTGCTCAGCCCATGCCTGCTGCTCTGTCAGCTTTTGCTCTGCTCACTGGAGGTTCCCCCCTCCAGGCAAACAGGAGAACCCAGCAGACTTTCACCAGGTCTAAACTCCATCCCCAGCCTCAGGCTGCTCAGCACTGGCTGCACCAAACAAGGTGCCACCTCCTACACCTCCTGCCCCTCTCTGGGCTTGCACAGCAGTGCTCCTGCTGCTCGTCAGCGTTAACCATTAACCGCTGCTGCCCACAGCTCCCTCTTGGCTGCCTGTGCACCTCCAGGAGCGGCAGGGTTGGCAGCACTGCCTTGGCCACGGCTCCATCCAGCCCTCGGCTGCCAGCCAACCCTCCCTTCCCCCACTGACACAGCTGGAGTCACTCCTTACAACCCTGCCTGCACCTGAAAGCAGGAGGTGTGCTTGCCTTGGCTTCAGCACACACTGCTCTGGAGCAAGGCCAGAGGAGGCCATGAGAGTGATCAGGAGCCTGGAAGCCCTCAGCCGGGAGGAGAGGCTGAGACAGTTGGGGAGGTTCAGCCTGGAGAAAGGCTCCAGAGAGACCTTCTGGGGCCCATAAGAAAGATAGGGAGGGTCTTCTTATCAAGAGATGGGACAAGGGGTGGTGGGCTCAGTCTAAAAGAGGGAGATCCAGACTGGAGACAAGGAAGAAATTCTTTATGCTGAGGGTGGGGAGACCCTGGCCCAGGTTGCCCAGAGAGGTGGGAGGTGTCCCATCCCTGGGAACATCCCAGGTCAGGATGTTTGGGGGGCTCTGAGCAACCTGCTCTAGCTGCAGATGTCTCTGCTGGCTGCAGGGAGGTCAGACTAGATCCCTTGTGAGATCCCTTCCACCCAAACCCTTCCATGCCTCTATCAGCCTTCCTGCTGACCTCGAGGAGTTACCAGCAGCCCTCGGCTTCGCTCCCGCCCCCTCTCCCCACTCTCCTCCGCTCCCACACCCGGCCCCGGCTCCCCCCTCGCCTCCGCTCCCGCACCCGGCCCCGCTGCCCCCTCGCCTCCGCTCCCGCACCCGGCCCCGGCTCCCCCCTTGGCTTCATTGCTACACCCAACCCTGCTCCCCCCTCGCCCCCGCTCCCGCACCCGGCCCCGCTGCCCCCTCGCCTCCGCTCCCGCACCCGGCCCCGCTGCCCCCTCGCCTCCGCTCCCGCACCCGGCCCCGGCTCCCCCCTCGCCTCCGCTCCCCCCTCGCCTCCGCTCCCGCACCCGGCCCCACTCCCCCCTCGCCTCCGCTCCCGCACCCGGCCCCGCTCCCCCCTTGGCTTCATTGCTACACCCAATCCTGCTCCCCCCTCGCCTCCACTCCCGCACCCGGCCCCGCTGCCCCCTCGCCTCCACTCCCGCACCCGGCCCCGCTGCCCCCTCGCCTCCGCTCCCACACCCGGCCCCGGCTCCCCCCTCGCCTCCGCTCCCGCACCCGGCCCCGCTGCCCCCTCGCCTCCGCTCCCGCACCCGGCCCCGCTGCCCAGCCTCTCACCTCTCCTCCTGCTGGGAGGGCTCCACGGACACCTGGCGCCGCACGTGGACCATCTCCTCCTGGCTCTGCCTCTTCTTGTCGCGGAGGTTGAGGCAGATGGAGAGCAGCAGCAGCAGCACCCCCGCCCCCACCAGCACGTAGGCCACCGAGAAGGTCTTGCTCTTGAGCACGGCGCCGGTGCCGCGCTCGGGCTTGCTGCTGTTGCCGGCGGGGGCGGAGGGCTTGTCCGGGGAGCCGAAGCCGGGCACCAGGTTCCAGACGGCCATGACGATGCCCAGCACCAGCATGCCCAGCCCGATGGCCGTCAGGGCGTAGTGCGAGCCGTTGGCACGGGAGTGAGCCATGGCTGCGGCTCCCGGGGGCTGCTGCTGGCCTCACCTCACAGGGCTGCAGCCCTGCTGGCATCCGTGCGGTCCCCTCCCCGGGCTGGCAGCCAGCGCTGGGCACAAGGGGGAGAGCAGTGGTCAGAGAGTGCTGGCATGCAGAGGTCACCCAGGGAGGCTGGGGATGCCCCTTCCACCCCCACCCCAACTTTTCTCCCCTTTTCTTTCCTGTCTTGCTTTTCCTTCTTTCCTTAGAATCATAGAATCAATGAGGTTGGAAAAGAGCTCAGAGCTCAGTAAGTCCAACCTGGCACCCAGCACCTCCTGACAGCTAAACCATGGCTCCAAGGGCCACATCCAGGCCTTTTTTGAACACCTCCAGTGATGGGGACTCCACCACCTCCCTGGACAGCACATTCCCCCAGCCAATCTCTCTTGCTGGGAAGAACTTTCTCCTCACCTCCAGCCTAAACTTCCCCTGGCACAGCTTCAGACTGTGTCCTCTTGTTCTGATGCTGGCTGCCTGGGAGAAGAGCCCAACCCCCAGCTGGCTCCAAGCTCCCTTCAGGGAGCTGGAGAGAGCAAGAAGGTCTCCCCTGAGCCTCCTCTTCTGCAGGCTAAGCAACCCCAGCTCCCTCAGCCTCTCCTCCCAGGGCTGTGCTCCAGATCCCTCCCCAGCCTTGTTGCCCTTCTCTGGACACCTTCAAGTCTCTCAGTGTCCTTAAACTGAGATGGAGCAGGGCTGCTTGTGGTGCTGGCTGCCTGCCCTGCACTGCCTCTCCTCTCCCTGCCCAGAGAAGAGAAAGCCAAAGTGTTGCTCTTCCAGCCAAGCTGACCCAGCCCTGCAGCTTCCCCTGCCTGGAGCAGCCCTTTGCCAGCAGCGAAATGACCTCCTCAGCACAGCCCCTGGGCCAGCACTTGCCCACCCTGCAGTGACCCAGGCTGGAGGTGAGTCCTTGGCTGCATGGAATCAGAGAATTGTTTGGGCTGGAAAAGCCTCCCAGGATCATCCACTCCAACCAGCAACCCAACCCCACCATGGCCATCCAACCATGGCCCCAAGTGCCACAGCCACAGGTTTCTTGGACACCTCCAGGGATGGGGACTCCACCACCTCCCTGGGCAGCCTGTGCCAGTCCCTGACCACTCCTGCAGCAAAGAAATTGCTCCTAAAATCCAACCTCAGCCTCCCCTGGCACAATTCCAGGCCATTTCCTCTTGTTCCATCACATGATGCTAGGGAGAAGAGACTTCCCACCGAGCAGAGCAGGATGGGCCACAGGGGTAACTGATCCTGCGCCTCCTCAGCTGAGTGCTGAGTTGCCAGCACTGCAGGTGCTTGTTCTCCAAGAATAAACCTGTGCAACCACATCTCCTGGCACTCTGCCTCCTTGACCTGAGCTTGAGCCCTTGGAAGCTGTGAGTGCAACCCCTTCCCAGCTGAGTGACCCAGATCCCTGTGAGCAACCCAGACCCCTGCAAACCTCAGCTGAGTGACCCAGATCCCTGTGAGCAACCCAGACCCCTGCAAACCTCAGCTGAGTGACCCAGATCCCTGTGAGCAACCCAGACCCCTGCAAGCCTCAACTGAGTGACCCAGATCCCTGTGAGCAACCCAGACCCCTGCAAGCCATGGCTGAGTGACCCAGATCCCTGTGAGCAACCCAGACCCCTGCAAACCTCAGCTGAGTGACCCAGATCCCTGTGAGCAACCCAGACCCCTGCAAGCCTCAACTGAGTGACCCAGATCCCTGTGAGCAACCCAGACCCCTGCAAGCCATGGCTGAGTAACCCAGATCCCTGTGAGCAACCCAGACCCCTGCAAACCTCAGCTGAGTGACCCAGATCCCTGTGAGCAACCCAGACCCCTGCAAGCCTCAGCTGAGTAACCCAGATCCCTGTGAGCAACCCAGACCCCTGCAAGCCTCAGCTGAGTGACCCAGATCCCTGTGAGCAACCCAGACCCCTGCAAGCCTCAACTGAGTGACCCAGATCCCTGTGAGCAACCCAGACCCCTGCAAGCCTCAACTGAGTGACCCAGATCCCTGTGAGCAACCCAGACCCCTGCAAGCCTCAGCTGAGTGACCCAGATCCCTGTGAGCAACCCAGACCCCTGCAAGCCTCAGCTGAGTGACCCAGACCCAGATCACCAAGGCTGGAAGAGACCTCAAAGATCATCAAGTCCAAGCTGTCACCACAGACCTCATGACTAAACCATGGCACCAAGGGCCACATCCAAGCCCCTCTTGAACACCTCCAGGTACGGGGACTCCACCTCCTCCCTGGGCAGCACATCCCTCACCTCCAGCCTAAACCTCCCCTGGCACAGCTTGAGACTGTGGCCTCTTGTGCTGGGTGCCAGGGAGAAGAGACCAACCCCCAGCTGGCTCCAACCTCCCCTCAGGGAGTTGGAGAGAGCAAGAAGGTCTCCCCTGAGCCTCCTCTTCTGCAGGCTAAGCAACCCCAGCTCCCTCAGCCTCTCCTCCCAGGGCTGTGCTCCAGACCCCTCCCCAGCCTCCTTGCCCTTCTCTGGACCTGTTCAAGTGTCTCAATGTCTTTCTTCATCCAGCCCAACCCCCTGCTCCAGCAGGGCACCCACAGCACCCTGCCCAGCAGCACAATGGCCCAGGGGAGGTTGGAAGCTCTCCACACAAGGAGACTCCACAACCACTCTGGGCAGCCTGCTCCAAGTCTCCAACACCCTCACACCAAACAACCTTCTCCTCCCCTTCAGATGGAATCTCCTGGGTGCCAGTTTGTGCCCAGTGCCCCTTGGCCTGTCCCTGGGCACCACTGACAAGAGTCTGGCCCCATCCCCTTGACACTCTCCCTTTAGATATTGATCAGCTTTGATGAGATCCCCTCTGAGTCTCCTCAACCCCAGCCTTTCCTCCTCAGAAGGATGCTCCAGGCCCCCTCAGCATCATCAGTTTGAGCCTTCCCCAGGCAGCAACAGCTGACTGTTTGCCTTACCTCTCTATCCCATCCTCAGGGAAGCTGGCATTCCCCAGACATCAACCAGCTGAAGACCTCACTGGCAAGCCTCTCTGCTGGCTTGGGGGCAGGAGAGTGGCACTGCCCCCACAGCAGACACGCAGTGACAGTGCCCCATGGGCACCTCACCCCTGGGCCAGCAGGGTTGAAGCTGCTGCATCATCTCTGTGCCTGAAAGCCTGACGTAGCTGCTTGGCTGTGCTGCCCTGCAGCCTGGGCAATCAGATTAGAGCAGCAGACCTGCCCCCTGACTCTGTCTCTCCATCAAATTAGCTCTCCTATTGCTGCTTCAGCCATCACCCTGCTGCCCTGACGTCAGACAAGGGAGCTGCTGCTATCTCTGCCTTCATCAGGCATCCCTGGTGCTGTCTGGAGCAGGAGATGGATGCTGGGACTTGAGGGCAGCCTCAGCACTGCTGAGGATGCACCTTGAGCACTGGCTTCAGTTTTGGGCCTCCTCAGTCCAAGGTGGTCATTGAGAGGCTGGAGAAGGGTCTGGAGGAGGAGCAGCTGAGGGAGCTGGGGGTGTTGAGCCTGGAGAAAAGGAGGCTTGAGGGCAGACCTGCTGGCTCTCTACAGCTCCCTGAAAGGAGGCTGGAGCCAGGTGGGGGTTGGCCTCCTCTCCCTCATATCAAGAGAGAGGATGAGAGGAAGTGGCCTCAAGTTGCACCAGGGGAGGTTTAGGCTGGGTATTGGGAAAGCATTTCCTGACCACTGGATACTGGCACAGGCTGCCCAGGGCAGTGGTGCAGGCACCACCCCTGGAGGTGTTTGGAAGGCATTTGAATGAGGAGCTCAGGGCCATAGTCCATCAGCTGTGTCCAGGCAGATGTTAGGTTATGGATGGCCTCAATGATCTCAAGGTCATCTCCAAGCAGGCAATTCCATGATTCTATGAAAGCAACCCAAGATCCCCCTGTGGCAGCCATCTCCAGGGTGGCATCCTGAGCAGACCACAGACATGCTTGGCCCTCCTGGATGCAGCCAGGCAGGAGCTCCCTGCTCTGGGCTAGCAGTGGTTTAATAATCCACGAAGGAATTTTCCTCCCTGCTCCACCACGCTCTCCTGCTGTGCTGAGCACCCAATCCTGCTGTGCTGAGCACCCAACCCTCACCCACAGCCCTCACTCCTCTTGGCAACCTCACCACCAGGCTGCCAACAGCTCCAGCCCCCATGTCCCCTTCCCTCCACTTGCACCACAAAGGCTTTCCTGCCCCCAGCCCAGGCCTGCAGCCCTGCCCTGGCAATGATTTACCTCAGGATCTCCAAACCATTAAACTCCAGCAGCACAGCTGCAAAGCCAGAGGCAGCTGAACCTCCACACACACTCAGAGCAGCATAGAACTGTTGGGGCTGGAACAGATCTTTGAGACCATCGAGTCCTTAGAGCTCACAGTGCCACCACTACTGCTAAGCCATAACCACAAACCCACCTCCCTCAGCACCACGTCCATGTGGTCTCCTAAACACCTCCAGGGATGGGGACTCCACCACCTCCCTGGGCAGCCTGTGCCAGGGCTTGAAAACCCTTTCTTGGGAAGATTCTTTTCCTGACATCCAACCTGAACCTCCCTTGGCTCAACTTGAAGCTGTTTCCTCTCCTCCTGTCACTTGCTGCACGTGAGAAGAGACCAACTCCCCACCTCACTCCAACCTCCTCCTCTCCACGCTCAGCTGAGCTTCCTGTACCTCTCACCAGCTCCACACAGGCTGCCAGAGCCTTTGTGGCTCCTCATGGGACACACCACCTGTTAATTCAGCAGGGGAGGGCTTGGGATAAACCCCTTGAGCACCACACCTTGAAGGCTTTTGACATGGGCACCCAGGCAGGATGGCAGCAGACAGCATCTCCCCCTCCTTGGGAGACCCCAGTGCCAACAAGCCCCACTGCATGGGCCAGGATCATGGTGAGAGCCTGGCACAGGCTGCCCAGGGAGGTGGTGGAAGCCTCCTGCCTGGAGGTGTTTGCAGCCAGGCTGGAGGTGGCTGTGAGCAACCTGCTGTGGTGTGAGGTGTCCCTGCCCATGGCAGGGGGGTTGGAGCTGGCTGAGCCTTGAGCTCCCTTCCAACCCTGACAATTCTATGATCCCCTGGGCTGCCTCTGGCCAGAAACATCCCTGCTGCCCCTGCAGGTACAATGAAGGGCCAGGAAAAGGAGGAAAATACTGCCTGAGTCCCCCCCAGCCCTGCTGGGGTTTTGCCTCCATGTGGAGCTTTGGGTTGCTGGTGGGTTGAGCCCTCAATATAACAAGGGCTCTGTGCAAGGTTACTGCAGGAGTGAGCTTGGGAGGATGCCCTGCAGTCATCAATTAGCAGGGAAGGCTGGCTCACAGACTGCACTGGGCTGGAAGGGTCCCTCAAAGGTCACCTTGTCCCACCCCCCCTGCAGGCAGCAGGGACCCCTCCAACTACAGCAGGCTGCCCAGGGCCGCATCAAGCCTGGCCTTGAACGCCCCCAGGGACGGAGCCCCAACCACGTCGCTGGGCAGCCTCTACCAGGGAGCACTTCCCGGAGCTCCTGCTGAGACACCAAGCCCAGAGAGGTGAGTCAGGAGGAAGCCTGACACCCATGGCTGCCCAGGGCAGCACCCACGCTCCCCTGTCCTCTGCAACCTTTGGATTTTTCCCCTGCTGTGACATCACCTTCCTGCTCCTGCTCCAGCGGCACCACCTGGGTCACAGGATCGGCAGGGATGAGTCTGCAGTTCAGGGAACAGGTCAAACCCTCCCCACACTCACAAGCCATGCACCGAGCTCCAGGGCTTCCTTGCTCCTGAGGAGGAGTTGGAACATGCTCCTGGAACACGGCTTGCAGCGTGCCAGCACGCAGAGATCCAGCCCTGTGCATCTCCTGCCTCCCACCAGCTGCTGTGCGGCTCCAGCCCCAGGCTGCACAACACGAAGGAGGAAAAAGCCTTCTCCAAACACCCAAGGAGCCTGCTGCACATCCCCTTCCCTCAGGTGATCTGAGCCACAGCTCATCCTTTCCCCAAGCTGCTCCCAGGGCTGGTGCTGGTTCAGCACCTACCTACCTCCCTCTGCCCTACCTACCTCTGCCCACCTTACACCCACAAGGTCCTCCAGCTCCTTGCACAGAGTCACAGAACACCTTGGGCTGGAAGGGACCCTCAAAGGTCATCTTGTCCCACCCCCCTGCACTCAGCAGGGACACTTCCAGCTAGAGCAGGCTGCCCAGGGCCACATCAAGCCTGACCTTGAATGTCTCCAGGGATGGGGCCTCAACCACCTCCCTGGGCAGCCTGTCCCAGCCTCTGTTTAGGCTGGAAGAGACCTTCAAGGGCACCGAGTCCAACCGTTAGCCCAGCACTGCCAGGTCACCACTAAACCATGCCCAGTCCTGCCCAGCTGCTCAGGCACAGCCTCCTCCAGAGAGCTTTGTACCTTCTGGAGGTGTGGCAGAGAGTCCCAGAGGGTTTGGCCCCAGCCTCAGGTCAGGTGAGGTGCTCAGAGATGGAGTAACACTGCAGCCCAGGTTTCAACCCCTCTGCCTCACCCCAGCTCCTGGGCACAGCCAGCCCCACATCAGCTCCTCAGCAGCAGTGCCAGCACACAGCCACTACCTTCACCTTCATCCCTGTGCCCAGCCAGCCTTCTCATTAACACCTTCCCTGCTAATTGATGACTGCAGGGCATCCTCCCAAGCTCACTCCTGCAGTAACCTTGCACAGAGCCCTTGTTACGTTGAGGGCTCAACCCACCAGCAACCCAAAGCTCCACATGGAGGCAAAACCCCAGCAGGGCAGGGGGGGACTCAGGCAGTATTTTCCTCCTTTTCCTGGCCCTTCATTGTACCTGCAGGAGCAGCAGGGATGCTTCTGGCCAGAGGCAGCCCAGGGGATCATAGAATTGTCAGGGTTGGAAGGGAGCTCAAGGCTCAGCCAGCTCCAACCCCCTGCCATGGCCAGGGACACCTCACACCGCAGCAGGTTGCTCACAGCCACCTCCAGCCTGGCTGCAAACACCTCCAGGCAGGAGGCTTCCACCACCTCCCTGGGCAGCCTGTGCCAGGCTCTCACCACCCTCCTGGGGAACAACTTCTTCCTCACAGCCAATCTCAATCTCCCCACTTCTGGTTTTGCTCCATCCCCCCCAGTCCTATCCCTCCCTGACACCCTCAGAAGTCCCTCCCCAGCTTGCTTGGAGCCCCCTTTGGATGAAATCCCAGAATGTTTTTGGGTGGAAAAGGTCTTAAAGATCATCAAGTCCAACAATTAATAGATGAGGGGAGAGAAATACCCAGAGCCATCAGGCTGAGCTGGGCACTGCAGCACTGCTGCCATCCTGACCAGTTCCTGCTTTTGAGACCAAACCCCCAGCCCATCTCTAGCATCTCTGCTACAAGAGTGCTCAGGCACTGGCACAGGCTGCCCAGGGAGGTGGTGGAGTCCCCATTCTGACCAGTTCCTGCTTATGGCACCAACCCCCCAGCCCATCTCAAGCATCTCTGCTACAAGAGTGCTCAGGCACTGGCACAGGCTGCCCAGGGAGGTGGTGGAGTCCCCATCCCTGGAGGTGCTCAAGAAGCCTGTGGCCATGGCACTCTGGGCCATGGTTTGATGGCCATGGTGGGGTTGGGTTGATGGTTGGTCTGGATGATCTTGGAGGTCTTCCCCAAGCCAAGGACTTCTGGGACTGCTGAGGCCAGAGGCACAGCCCTGTGCAGCCTGTCTGGGCTCTGCCACATCTCTGTGCTTCAGCTTCCTGCCAAGAGCACAGAGGAATTCCCAGGAAGGCACCACCCCCCATCACTCCTGGCGTTCCCCACGGACGTTTCCAGACCTACTTCCCCCTCTCTCTAATTCACTTCGGGGTTTTTAACGACTGCCTTTCAATTACAGCTCCTGCAGACGGCACCGGGCGAGCAGCAGCCTTTGCTTAAAGCCCCGGAGAAGGAGCTGCCCCCACCCCGAGCCGCTGCCAGCCCACCCCGGGAGGGCAGCCCGGGGCCCCTGGCGCTGCTGCTTCCTGCCAAACAAGGGCTGCACGGGAAGGCGAAGGCTTCCTGAGCCGCTCCAGGGCTCAGGATGCTGCCGGAGCCACGCCGAGGGCTGCGCGGCAGCAGCAGGGCTCACAGAGCACCCAGCGCAAGGAGGGAGTGCAACTGGTGAGGGCATCCGGAGGAGGTCCCAAGGGTGATCAGAGGGCTGGAGGACCTCCCCTCTGGGGACAGGCTGGGAGAGTTGGGGCTGCTCAGCCTGCAGGAGGCTCTAGGGAGACCTTCGAGCAGCCTTCCGGCGCCTGAAGAGTACAGGAGAGCTGGGGAGGGAGTTTTGACAAGGGCTGGGAGCGACAGGAGGAGAGGCACCTTCGTGTTTAGTTCTCTGTTTGGGGTGGTTTCCCCCCCTCCAGCTTCCCCATCTGCTGTTTCCTGCTGGAGATAAACCCATTGCTCCCAGCAGCCTCCCCACGGTCTGTGAGCCCAGCCTGCCCCCCTGCCAGCTAACACAGGCTGGCCTCCAGAGCTTTTCAGCACTCCCAGACACGAGCTTGTCTGCCCTTCTGATGCCTTCCAAAGCCAAACCCAGCATTCCCCAGAGCACTTCCCAGCCCTCCTGGATTGCTTTGAGAAGTCATAGAATGCACCGGGCTGGAAGGGACCTCCAGGGTCCTGCAGTCAGCAGGGACATCCCTAACTAGATCAGGCTGCTCAGAGCCCCAGCAAGCCTTTAACACCTCCAGGGATGGAGCCCCCACCACTTCCCCAGGCAACCTGTTCCAGCACCCTCAGAACAAAGAACTTCTTCCTAACATCCCAAAGTCATGCCACAGGAGCCCCCACAGCTTGGCTCCTCTTGCTGCCACGCTGCCAGCAGCTTCACCTTCCTCATCCTCAGCCTGGATTTTCAGCAACATCCTTCCTCCCACTGAGCCCCAGCAGGGCACTGCCTCACCCTGGGCTTTTCAAGCAGCCTCCAGGGAGCAGGACCCACAGCCAAGCCCCACTGCAGAGGCTGGAGAGGAGCCGAGGATGTCAGAAGGGTGAGAGGGACAGAGCTGGCCAGGCAGCCAAGCACAAAGCAATGCCCAGCAAGGTGGGCACCAGTATTCCAGTAGGGACAAAGGGTTGCTGGGGGAGTGTAGAACCACAGAAGTGTTGAGGTTGGAAGAGACCTTTTGAGATCATCAGGTCCTCCCACTCGCCCACCGCTGCTGAGGCACTGCCACCTGACCCACATCCCTCAGCACCACCACATCCATGCATCTCTCAAACCCCCCTCCAGGGGTGGTGACTCCATCACTTCCCTGGGCAAGCTGTTCCAATGCTTGAGCACCCCTTCTGGGAAGCCATTTGCCACTCCTCTCCAACCTGAGCCTGCCCTGGCACCACCGGAGGCCACCGAATCACAGCACGCTCCCTGCGTGGCTCACCCAGGACGCTCAGCCGCTTCAGTCAGAGCCTCAACACTGCCTTCTGCCAGGCAAACAACATGAAAGGCACTGAGCAGCATTCAGGAGGGACAGACACATAGCTGGGCTGCCAGAGGGATGCCTCCTCCTGGGCTCTGGACAGGCCCGTCCTGCTCTCCTGGGATCTCCACCTCACGGCACAGCCACGGCGCTGAGCCCGGCTGACACTCGGCTACCTTCAGGGCACCAAGGGCCAGACACATTCCTCCTCCCCCAGCCATGTCCCTTCCCTGAGGATTTTCCCACCTGTGTAATTACCACAGATGCAATCAGAGGCACCTCATGCACTTCCCAGTCAGTTCAGGGGAGGGTTGGGTCCACCAGCCCCACGCAAATGCCTTCCTCCTTGCCACCTGGGAAGCTTCCTGCCCCGGGCATCACACCCAGACATCCAGAGCTGCAGGATGGCTGCAGGATGCTCCTCTGCATCACAGCAGGATGCATTTGCTGCACCAAGCAGTGCCTGAGGTCTGCACTGGAGGAGCTTTCAGGGGTCTGAGGGCTCAGCAGCAGCTGGAGCTTGTTAACCGAAAGCCATGGCCAGGGCTCCAGGTGCAGCTGCATCCCCCCCCCAGGCTCCACCACACGAAGCTGGGGGCAGCCCACCTCACGTGGGGTGTGCTCTTGGAAGTGTTTGCTGCTCACACTTCCTCACCAGCCCCAGCTACACCAGGCTTGGAGGTGCTCACCCCCTCCACATTACCTCCAGAAAGCAAATGCCAGCACCTGTGGATGCCACTGGTTTGGGAGACGTGGGCAGCTTTGGCATGGCACAGATGACTGCCCACCCCCCCCCCTCACACCTCAGCCTACTTCTGTTCACCCAAACCAGCTCCTTTGCAAACTCAGAGTGGGGAAAGACACACCTTGGGCTTCCACCTGATACACACAGGACTGGCTTAGAGGGACAGAACCACCCCAGCCCAAGCTGCCAGCGTGAAAGTCAAGAACCAGACCGCCACCACCCTCCCCAGTAGTTGAATTCCAGTGCCCAAAGCCGGTGAGGAGCTGCAGGTGGGCCAGGAGCAGCCAGCTTCCCCCTACTGGGCTACCAAAACACACAGAGCCCCCCAGGAAACACCCACCTGATGGGTTCCCCTACCCACCCATACCTTCCAACCCAAGGATCTGGTGGTTCTCCTCTTGCCCCAGTGCAGGAATTTGGGGAGTTTGGAGTTGAGGCTGGAGAAGAGAAGGCTCCAGGGAGACCTTAGAGCAGCCTCCCAGTACCTGAAGGGGGCTCCAGGAGAGCTGGGGAGGGACTTTGTGATTGATGAGAGGGAATGGATTGAAGCTGGAGATGAGGAAGAAATTCTCTCCAGTGAGGGTGAGGAGACTCTGGCACAGGCTGCCCAGGGAGGCTGTGGCTGCCCCCTGCTTGGAGGCGTTCAAGGCCAGGTTGGATGAGACCTTGAGCAACCTGGGCTGGTGGGAGGTGTCCCTGCCCATGGCAGGGGGGGTTGGAACTGGAGGATCTTGAAGGTCCCTTCCAACCTAAACCATCCTGGAAGTTAATCATCCCAGCAGGCAGAGAGAGGAGTTTCCTAAAAGGCCACGGGTCCTACCCCGAACCCACAGGCCAGGAGGGTGTGTGCCAGGCTGTGCACACCCCAGGTGACTAACCACACACGATGTGGGCTGCTGCCTGCTTCCATGGGGGGGACTCCTTTCCACACCAACACTCAGGAGGCGTTCAGAGAGCCACTGGAGCCCTCCAACGCCCCAGGTCTCCCCTTTGGTGGGAACTGGCAGGACAGGAACCACCCAAACCCCACTGAGCAGTGCTCAGGTCACAAACCAGCCAGCAGGAACCTGCCCTGTGCAGGTCTCTCCTTCTCTTTGCCTTTGTTTGCTTTCCAAACAGACTCTCACACGCACAGCCCCAACACCTTCCTGGGCACTGACGTCGTCCGGCAAGGAGCTCATGATCCGTGACACCCCTGCCGCGCTGCCACCCCTGGGGACTGGCCCCAGACCCACTGGGGGCGGGGGGGGGAAAGTCTGTCTCATCCCCTCCCCTCTCTTCCCCTCCTCCTGACACTGATACTCCTCCAGATGACCCTTCCCCAAAAGATGGCCACGCTTCTCCCTGCTCTCAAAGGCCACCCTGATGCCTGCAAGGGCTGAGAGGGTGCCCCAAGACAGTGACACCCACAGGTGACCCCCGTGACACCACAGCTCCCTAAGCCCTCCAGCCCCAACTCACCCACATCCTCTTTTGGGGATGCTTTCACCTTCCTGAGCTGGGGCTGAGCTCTGTCCTTTGTTCCCACGGGCCATGCTCAGAGGTTCCCCTTGGCTCCCCCCCCATCCAAGGTCCCAGCCTCAGTGCAGGGGGTCCAGACACGCCTGAGCACTCCACGACTAAACTTAACCTGGTTCTGTGCCCCATCCTGGGTCCAAATCTAACCAGGTCCTGTCCCCATCCAAGGTCCGAATCTGTCCGGGTCCTGCTCCCATCCAGGATCGAAATCTAACCCGGTCCTGACCCCCTCCCTGCTCTGAGCCAGCCAAGGCTGAGCCTGACCGGTCCTGCCCTTTGTTGTGCTGGGTCTAAGCTTAACCCAGTCCCGTCCTATGCCTAGGGACGGCGGCACCGAGCCCAGCCCGACCCAGTCCCGGCTCCAGCCCCTTCCCAGTCCCGGCTCCAGCCCCTTCCCAGTCCCGTTCCGCGTACCACGGGATGGGCTCCAGCCTGACCGAGTCTCTGCTCCAGCCTCTTCCCAGTCCCGTTCCTGATCCTTGTCCCGGTTCCCGACACGGCAAGACCGAGCCTAGCCCGACTCAGTCCCGGCCCCGACCCTCTCCGAGTCTCGTTCCCAGCCATTGTCCCGGTTCCCGACACGGCAAGACCGAGCCTAGCCCGACTCAGTCCCGGCCCCGACCCTCTCCGAGTCTCGTTCCCAGCCATTGTCCCGGTTCCCGACACAGCAGGACAGAGCCCAGCCCGACTCAGTCCCGGCCCCGACCCCCTCCGAGTCCCGTTCCTGGTCATTGTGCCGGTCCCCGACACGGCAGGACCGAGCCCAGCCCGCTCCGGTCCCCCCCCCCCCCGATTCCCGTTCCCAGCCATTGTCCCGATCTCGGTACCGCACGACCGGGTGCAGCCCGCCCCGGTCCGTGCTCCGCACCTCTCCCGGTCCCGCTGCCGGTGACTGGTCCGCTCCCCGCCCGCCCCCTCCCGGCTCAGAGGGGGTCCCAGCACCCCCGGTCGGGCCCCACGTACCTCCCGGCAGCGGCGGGTCCCGGCGGTGCAGTGCGGGCCGCGCCGCTCCCCCCAGCTCTGCCCTGCCCTCCCGGGGCGGCGCTTGCAGGGCCCGGCCCCGGCGGCGGGGCGGCCGCGGGGCAGCGCAAGGGGCTGCGGGCAGGGGGGAGGGCTGGGGGCTGCGCGGAGCCCGGGGCAGGCAGGGGGTGCAGGGAGGTGGCAGCAGGGCGGGCAGGCAGGCAGGGCTCAGGCAAGCAGCCTTCCCTCTTGTCTTCTTTCCTTCCCTAGCTCAAGCACTTCCACCTGCGTGTTTCCCCAGCTCTTGCGCGGCTATGGGCGATCACAGCCCATCAGTCAGTTCCACCCGTGTGTTTCTCCTGCTCTTGCCCTGCTATGGGCACTCACAGCCCACAAATCAGTTTCACCCGTGTGTTTCTCCTGCTCTTGCCCTGCTATGGGCACTCACAGCCCATAAATCAGTTCCACCTGCATACTTCCCCGGCTCTTGCCCTGCTATGGGCACTCACAGCCCACAAATCAGTTTCACCTGCATACTTCCCCGGCTCTTGCCCTGCTGTGGGCACTCACAGCCCATCAGTCAGTTCCACCCGTGTGTTTCTCCTGCTCTTGCCCTCCTATGGGCAATCACAGCCCACAAACCACCCTGATGGACCCCACCTGAGAGCAGGCAGAGAGGAATTTCCTCTCCCGGAAGCCCTTACACATCGCATTAGCCCAGCCAGGGTGATCTTGACCTGTACTGACAGCACCTTCTCCGCCCTGTGGCTTCTGCTGACAGCCTCCAAAAGCGCTCTGAAAGCCCTGAGGGAACTGCAGAGGGCGATGCTGGTTCCCCTTCTCCAGGAGGTCTGTGTTTCCAGGAACAAGAGTTTGACCACGAAAGAGCTGTGCTGGGGTGGCAGCCGTGCAAAACTGGTTCCTTTTCCCAGGCAGGCTGTGCACGCAGGTGTGGAGGGGCCAGGCTCCAGCTCACCTCCTTCCCGGAGGCTCCTGCAGCCTGCTCCCGCAGCGCCTCCAGCCTGCAGTTCCTGCACTCCACCGTGCCAGGGCTAAACCTCCCACACCGGGCACCAGGGGTGGGCCACGGCTGGGGCTGCAGGTGGTGACCCCAGGCAGGGTCCAGACAGAGCACCCCAGCCCCCATCTCCAGGTTAAAATCCAGCTCAAGAGCAATCTGTGCTATGAAACCAGCTCATCCCAACAAGCAGAGCTGCTCCTGCAGCTGGTGGCAAAGCCTCCTTGTGAGGAACCACAACCACTCCAATCAATCACACCAGGGCAAAGCCAGCTTCCCCAGAATCACAGAACTCTCAGGCTTGGAAGGGAGCTCAAGGCTCAGCCAGTCCCAACCCCCCTGCCATGGCCAGGGACACCTCACACTACAGCAGGTTGCTCACAGCCACCTCCAGCCTGGCTGCAAACACCTCCAGGCAGGAGGCTTCCACCACCTCCCTGGGCAACCTGTGCCAGGCTCTCACCACCCTCCTGGGGAACAACTTCTTCCTCACAGCCAATCTCCCCACTTCTAGTTTGGCTCCACCCCCCCCCCCAGCTTATCACTCCCTGTTTGCAAAGGCCTGCAGGGACAGGACCAGGGCCAATGGCTTCAAACTGGAGAAGAGCAGATTTAGATTGGGTGTTACGAAGAAGTTCTTTGCTCTGAGGGTGGTGGAACACTGGAAGAGGTTAGAATAGAATAGAATAGAATAGAATAGAATTAACCAGGTTAGAAGAGTCCTTTGAAATCAAGTCCAACCTATCACCCAACACCATCTGATCAGCTAAACCACGGCACCAATTGCCTCATCCAGGCTCCTCTTGAACACCTCCAGGGATGGGGACTCCACCACCTCCCTGGGCAGCACATTCCCATGGCCAATCTCTCTTGCTGGGAAGAACTTTCTCATCACCTCCAGCCTAAACCTCCCCTGGCACAGCTTGAGACTGTGTCCTCTTGTTCTGGTGGTGCTTGCCTGGGAGAAGAGCCCAACCCCCTCCTGGCTCCAACCTCCCTTAAGGGAATTGGAGAGAGCAATGAGGTCTCCCCTGAGCCTCCTCTTTTGCAGGCTAAGCAACCCCAGCTCCCTCAGCCTCTCCTCCCAGGGCTGTGCTCCAGACCCCTCCCCAGCTTTGTTGCCCTTCTCTGGACACCTTCCAGTGTCTCAATATCATCTTCCTCTTGTCCCCTTTGGAGCAGATTTCATTCCACTCTGCTCTCACCGTGCTGACTGAGGCTGCTTTGCCCATCCTGGCTGGCTGCTTTGCAGAGCCTGGCTGGCTGCTGTTGCACCTCCTTCCCTCTGCCCTGCACTCTGCTGCAGGCCAATGCATTTGAATCCCTTTCTCAGTCTTCTTTGCTTTCCTGGCTACAGCAGCCACCCTGGCCCGGGTCTTTATCTCTGGGCAGCTCCAATCCTGCCCTCGCAAGCACTCAGCACCTGCTGCAGGCAGGGCTGGTACCGCTCCCCGCTGTTTATCCAGCCAAATATGCAGGATAAAGGCTTTGCTTGTACGGGACCGGCAGGGAGGGAACAGGAGCCTCACCAGGAGCCATCAGCAGGCAACAAAAGGGCCTTTCAGAGGGGCACTTGATGCCGGGAGATGCCAGGGGCTCAGGTTACCCTGCTTCAGAGGCAGAAGTTGCTCCCTGGCAGTGTTCCCCTGCTGGCTTTTAGCCTTGTCTTTGCCTGCTCTGGGGAAGGTGCTCCACGGGAAGGTGAAGATCAGCACTGCAAGTGCAGCCCCAGCTCAGGATTCCTCCAGACCTTCCCAAGAGTGAGCCAAACCCTCTGCTCGGGATGACAGCTCACTTGTTGGCCACAGCAACCCCAGGCAGTGCTACAGGCTGGGGGCAGAGTGGCTGAGAGCAGCCAGGCAGAAAGGGACCTGGGGGTAGTGGTTGATAGTAGGCTGAACAGGAGCCAGCAGTGTGCCCAGGGGGCCAAGAAAGCCAAGGGCATCCTGGCCTGCAGCAGGAAGAGTGTGGCCAGCAGGAGCAGGGAAGTCCTTGTGCCCTGTGCTCAGCACTGCTGAGGCCACACCTGGAGTCCTGTGTCCAGTTCTGGGCTCCTCAGGTTAGGAAAGAGGTTGAGCTGCTGGAAGGTGTCCAGAGAAGGGCAAGAAAGCTGGGGAGGGGTCTGGAGCACAGCCCTGGGAGGAGAGGCTGAGGGAGCTGGGGTTGCTTAGCCTGGAGAAGAGGAGGCTCAGGGGAGACCTTCTTGCTCTCTGCAACTCCCTGAAGGGAGCTTGGAGCCAGGTGGGGGTTGGTCTCTTCTCCCAGGCAGGCACCCAGCCCCAGAACAAGAGGACACAGTCTCAAGCTGTGCCAGGGGAGGTTCAGGCTGGGTGTTAGGAAGAAATTCTTCCCAGCAAGAGAGATTGAGCATGGGAATGTGCTGCCCAGGGAGGTGGTGGAGTCCCCATCCCTGGAGGTGTTTAGGCAGAGCCTGGCTGAGGCCCTTGGTGCCATGGCTGAGTTGATCAGATGGTGCTGGGTGATAGGTTGGACTTGCTGATCTCTGAGGTCTTTTCCAACCTGGTTCATTCTATTCTATTCTATATTCCAGACACCTGCAGCCAGATGGCTTGTCCTGGAGGAAGCAAAGCCCCACAGCCACTGGAGTCAGCTCATGAGAGCCAGCAGATTGCAGACCTGCTAATACAGAGAGGGATTTGTTACAGTAAATTAGCACCAGAAGTAGAACCCATCTGGGGCTGGGCAAGATGCTCAGCTTTCATCTCCATCTTTCTGCTCCCACAGCCCTGAGCTGCCCCTTCCCTTGGTGGTGCAGCCTTTCAGGAGCAGGGGGTTTTGATTTGCCACCCCTAGGCTTGGGGCAGATCCTGTCCTGGGCACTTGCAGCCCTCCTTGAGAAGCAGCTGGCAGCAGGGAAGATGGATGGCCACCAAAGCAGCACCTGCTGGACTCTCTCCAGTAGTTCCCTGTCCCTTTTGAACCAGGGAGCCCAGAAACAGACCCAGGGCTCCAGATGTGGCCTCAGTAGAACAGAGTAGAGGGGGAGAAGAACCTCCTTCAACCTGCTGACCACACACAGAGTACAGAATGCTGAATTCACCAGCTTGGAAAAGACCTCAGAGATCAGCAAGTCCAACCTCTCATCCAACACCATCTGATCAACTCAACCATGGCACCAAGTGCCTCAGCCAGGCTCTTCCTAAACGCCTCCAGGGATGGGGACTCCCTGGGCAGCACATCCCAATGGCCAATCTCTCTTGCTGGGAAGAACTTCTTCCTAACATCCAGCCTGACCCTTCCCTAGCACAGCTTGAGACTGTGTCCTCTTGTTCTGGTGCTGGGTGCCTGGGAGAAGAACCCAACCCCCACCTGGCTCCAGCCTCCTTTCATGTAGCTGCAGAGAGCCAGAAGGTCTCCCCTCAGCCTCCTTTCCTCCAGGCTCAACACCCCCAGGTCCCTCAGCTGCTCTTCCCCAGCCCTGTTCTCCAGACCCTTCTCTGGACCTGCTTCAGCTCTTCAAAAGTCCTTCTTGGAGTGAGGGTCCCCAGACTGAACCCAGGGTTCAAGCTGTGGCCTCACCAGCGTTGAGTCCAGGGGGACAATCCCTGCCCTGCTCCTGCTGGCCACACTCTTGCTGATCCAAGGCAGGGTGCTGGTGGCCTTGGAGGCTTCTGTGTGCTGGGCTGTGCCATCAGGAAGCCAGTGGCTTGATCAGGACAAGAGAGGGCCTGGGGAACCCAGGATGCAGGGCTGCACATTCCCAATGGCAAATCTCTCTTGCTGAGAAGAATTTCTTCCTAACATCCAGCCTGAACCTCCCCTGGCACAGCTTGAGACTGTGTCCTCTTGTTCCGAAGCAAGTGGTGGTGGGCACAAGGGGTCACTCACCGGGCTGGCTGCGCTGTCCCCTGCAGTGCTGCAGCTCACGGAGTCGCCACACGATGGCAGCAGCGCTGCACGCTGCAGGGGCAGGCGGAAGCCTTGCGAGGGAGCTGCAGCAGGCATGCGGTGTAGCCCTGGTCCTGCAGCCCTGACCTGCCTGCCCTCCCCCTGCCGCGCACACGGTGGGGATGAAGTCTGTGACAGAGACAGCCCTCAGCCCGGGACATCACCCAGGGGATCACAGAATCATAGAATCAATAAGGTTGGAAAAGACCTCAAGGATCATCAAGGCCAAGCTGTCACCCAACACCTCCTGACAGCTATACCATGGCTCCAAGTGCCACATCCAAGCTCCTCCTGAACACCTCCAGGGATTGCAACTCCACCACCTCCCTGGGCAGCACATTCCCATGGCCAATCTCTCTTGCTGGGAAGAACTTTCTCCTCACCTCCAGCCTAAACCTCTCCTGGCACAGCTTGAGACTGTGTCCTCTTGTTCTGGGGCTGGGTGCCTGCCTGGGAGAAGAGACCAACACCCTCCTGGCTCCAAGCTCCCTTCAGGGAGTTGCAGAGAGGAAGAAGGTCTCCCCTGAGCCTCCTCTTCTGCAGGCTAAGCAACCCCAGCTCCCTCAGCCTCTCCTCCCAGGGCTGTGCTCCAGACCCCTCCCCAGCTCTGTTGCCCTTCTCTGGACACCTTCAAGTTTCTCAATGTCCTTCTTGAATTCAGGAGCCCAGAACTGGACACGGGACTCAAGGCATGGCCTCAGCAGTGCTGAGCACAGGGCACAATGACTTCCCTGCTCCTGCTGGCCACACTCTTCCTGATGGAAGGTCAGGATGCCCTTGGCCTTCTTGGCCCCCTGGGCATCCTCCTGGGCTTGAGAGCAGCTGCAGAAGCAGGTAAGGCAGCCTGGACCAGGGCAAGTTGGAGCAGGGACCAAGTGGGCAGAAGCCAGCTGGCTGTGGAGCTCTGCCACCTCAGCTGCTAATTGAGTAGTAATGGCAATTAAACATTGCATTAAAGCCTCCTTATCGAGGTGCCAGAGATAAGCTGGGCCTGGGCTGTGCCAGGGCTTGGCCACGCTTGGAGCAGGTCTCAGCCAGGATTTGGCTTTGCCCTTCCCTTGCAGCATGCAAGGGATGGTGCTGGGTGCTCAGGGTGGGAGTGTGGCAGCGCTGTGGGTACAACAGTGGTGCCAGGGTGGCAGAGCTGTGGGGGCAACAGTGGTGCCAGGGTGGCAGAGCTGTGTTTGCAACAGTGGTGCCAGGGTGGCAGAGCTGTGGGGGCAACAGTGGTGCCAAGGTGGCAGAGCTGTGGGGGCAACAGTGGTGCCAGGGTGGCAGAGCTGTGGGGGCAACAGTGGTGCCAGGGTGGCAGAGCTGTGGGGGCAACAGTGGTGCCAGGGTGGCAGAGCTGTGGGTGCAACAGTGGTGCCAGGGTGACAGAGCTGTGTTTGCAACAGTGGTGCCAGAGCTGTGGGTGCAACAGTGGTGCCAGGGTGGCAGAGCTGTGGGGGCAACAGTGGTGCCAGGGTGGCTTCTGCCACTTGCTGGCTGCAGCATGGCCCTTCTGTTGTGGGGACCACGCTGGGTGCCCTGGGCCATCGCCTGGCCCTGGGGAGACTTCCAGGCTGGTTTGGGACCCTCAAAGTTCATTCAGCCCAACCCCCTGGCATCAGCAGGCACATCTCAGTGCAGGGCAGATGCCTCAAGGGCCTCAGGTTGTGCCAGGGAGGTTCAGGTTGGCTGGCAGGAAAAATTTCTTCACAGAAAGGGTTGCCCAAGCCTGGCTCAGGCTGCCCAGGGAGGAAGGGGAGTCACCAGCCCTGGAAGGCTCTCAAGGCCACCTGGCTGTGGTGCTGAGGCAGATGGTTTAGTGGCAGTGGTGGGACTGTGAGCTCTGGGTGAGAGCTTGCACTTGGTGAGCTCAGTGGTCTCTCCCAACCTCAACAGCTCCAAGGCTCTGTGGTTCTACCTTGAGTCCCAGCACAGGAAAGCAAGTTCTGTGCTCTGATGGCTTCAGGTTCATAGAATCATAGAATCAATAAGGTTGGAGAAGACCTTAAAGAGCATCAAGTCCAACCTGTCACCCAAGACCTCATGACTACTAGACCATGGCACCAAGTGCCACATCCAAGCCCCTCTTGAACACCTCCAGGGATGGGGACTCCACCACCTCCCTGGGCAGCACATTCCCAGGGCCAATCTCTCTTGCTGGGAAGAACTTTCTCCTCACCTCCAGCCTGAACCTCCCCTGGCACAGCTTGAGACTGTATCCTCTTGTTCTGGGGCTAGGTGCCTGCCTGGCAGAAGAGACCAAGCCCCACCTGGCTCCAAGCTCCCTTCAGGGAGTTGGAGAGAGCAAGAAGGTCTCCCCTGAGCCTCCTCTGCTCCAGGCTAAGCAACCCCAGCTCCCTCAGCCTCTCCTCCCAGGGCTGTGCTCCAGACCCCTCCCCAGCTCTGTTGCCCTTCTCTGGACACCTTCCAGCAGCTCAACTTCTTTCCTAACCTGAGGAGCCCAGAACTGGACACAGGACTCCAGGTGTGGCCTAAGCAGTGCTGAGCACAGGGCACAAGGACTTCCCTGCTCCTGCTGGCCACACTCTTCCTGCTGCAGGCCAGGATGTCCTTGGCCTTCTTGGCCCCCTGGGCACACTGCTGGCTCCTGTTGAGCTGCTGTCACCCAGCACTCCCAGGTCCCTTTCTGCTTGGCCGCTCTCCAGCCACTCCGACCCCAGCCCAGGGTGTCTGCCTGCCAAGCAAATCAAAGCAGCTGGAGCTGAGCCATACTTTAAAATAAGCTTTATTTAGATTCTTTTATAATTTTATATTTGCATCCATGCCTTCAAAGATCCTTTCCCCCCTCCCCCCCCTCCCACTTCACATGGGGAGGGGTGAAGGGGGGGGTGGGGGTGGAGGGGAAGGGAGGGTTGGGGAGGGGGGAGATCATAAAAAGAAAGTTAAATCTACAGTTACCCATAGTTCATACACTGGTTAGAGTTAAATAAATCATCCTCTTAGTCAAAGTTTTCTGGGTTTTTTTTTTTCCTCCTGGTTTTTAAAGAATTCTTTCCTCATTTACAATTGAAAAAAGAAAGCAAAAGGAAGCAAAAGGAAGCAACAGAAAGCAAAACAAAAGGAAGCAAAGCAAAGCAAAGCAAAAGAAAGCAAAATGAAACCAAACCAAACCCAAAGAAACCAAACTAAATCCAAATAAAGCAAACCAAAGTAAACCAAACCCAATGAAACCAAACCCAAACAAGCCAAGCCAAAATAAACCCAAAGCAAACTAAACCAAACCAAACCGAAATGGACCAAACCAATCTGAACCAAACCAAAGTGAACCAAACCAAATTGAACCAAAATAAAGTGAACTGAACCAAACCAAAGTGAACCAAACCAAATTGAACCAAAATAAACCGAACTGAACCAAACCAAAGTGAACCAAACCAAAATAAAGCAAAATGAACCAAACTCAAATGAACCAAACTGAACCAAACCCAAATGAACCAAACCCAAATGAACCAAACCCAAATGAACCAAACCCAAATGAACCAAACCAAAGCAAAATAAACCAAACCCAAATGGACCAAACCCAAATGAACCAAACCCAAATGAACCAAACCAAAGCAAAATAAACCAAACCCAAACGGACCAAACCCAAATGGACCAAACCCAAATGGATCAACCCAACCCAAACCAAATTGAACCAAATCAAAATGAACCAAAATAAAGCAAAATGAACCAAATGAAAAAGAACCAAACTGAACCAAACCAAACTGAACCAAACCAAACTGAACCAAACCCAAATGGACCAAACTGAACCAAACCCAAATGAACCAAAGCAAAATAAACCAAACCCAAATGGACCAAACCAAACCAAACTGAACCAAACTAAATTGAACCAAACCAAATCAAAATGAACCCAACCCAAATGAACCCAACCCAAATGAACCCAAATAAACCAAACCCCAATGAACCAAACCCAAATGGACCAAAATAAACCAAAATGAACCAAACAAAACCAAAACAAAGCAAAATGAACCAAACCCAAATGAAGCAAACCCAAAAGAACCAAATCAAAATGAAACCAAACCAAATTAAACCAAAAGGAACCAAACCAAACCAAACCAAACTAAAATGAACCAAACTAAAATGAACCAAACCAAACCCAACCCAACTAAAATAAACCAAACTGAACCAAACCAAACCAAAGCAGAGCTGAAATGCCAAAGGAAAACTACTTGGTCAGAAGAGGGAGATTTGTTCCTCTGATCTGGGTGAGTTCTGCTTTAAATTACCAAACCACAGAGAACAAGAGCAAAAACAACAACAGAAAACCAGCAACAGAAGATCACCAAAGAAAATGGGAGTCCAAAAAAAAAATGGCCCAAAAAGCAGCCACAGGGCAAACCCTACCCGAGGGTGGGGTGGCCCTCACCCCTCCCTCCCTCCCTCCCTCCCTCCCCTCCCCTCCCCTCCTCCCATCCCTCTTCTGTGGCTTCTTCTGCATCAATATTCCCTTGGAGGGGGGGGGGGGGGGGGGGGGGGGGGGGGGGGAGGGGAGGCAGGAAATCCACAGGGTGAGGGGGGTGGGTGGGGGGAGGCTTCATTTGGGTGATTTAGGACCAAATGAAAACTAACCTCTTTTTTTTTCCTGTTGGTTTTTTGTTTTTGCTATCAACATTATCAGAAGGGGAAGAAAAAAAAACCACAACCAATAATAATAATAATAATAATAATAATTAATAATAATAATACACTATTATTATAGGCATCATTAAATAAATCTTCATACAGTTCCTTTTCTGTTTTGTTTGTTTTCTCTTTTAAGAGCTTAAAATGATATGGTAAGCATTTAAAGCATAAGGTACTTGTCTTGGCATAAGCAGAGCACGTGGCAGCCGAGAGGGGAGAAGCACCCCAGGCCCTGGGAGGGCATGAAAAGGGGGTGGGGGGTAGGGGTGGGGGGTAGGAGGGCATTCCCAAGGGCTTTTTGGAAGCACAAGCTCAACTTGCACTTAAAAAACAATCACCCCCCCACCCCCAAGTGCCATGAAAACCAACCCTCCCCACCCCCCCTTCCTCCTCCACAGTGTAAGGAGCAGGGGGTGGGGGAGGGCTTCGTACCGATTGCCCCAACCCTTTCCCCTCCCCACCCTCACCCCCCACCCCCACCCCCCCCCCAGAGCAAGAAGACCCCAAATGGGAGCAGGGGGGTGGCTGGTCCTGGCCAGGGAATGTTTTGGGGGGGGATATCTTGGGATTGAGATCTCCTTTCCCCTTCTCCCAGCTCCTGCTGGAGCCTCCAAATTTTACTCGGAAGCAAAGAGCGAGGCCTTTGGGGAGGGGGATGGGGGTGGGGGGCAAAAGCAGTGGGTGAAGCCTCCCCTAATCCCCCCCATCCCCCCAGCTTCTCCCCCACCTCTGCAAGGAATACATTGGCGTTTTCCAAGGCGTTTTAAGTGCCTCCTGGGGTAGGCAACAGCTGAGGGCCAGCAGGAGGGTCCACAGCTCTGCTCTCCTCCCACCCAACCCCCAGCAGCAGCTTCCCAGGATATTACAGTACAAACACACCCCTTTCTGCTTGGGTTTCTTCCTTGTTTTGTTTGGCTGGTTTTTGTGTGGTGGTTTTTTTTTTCCTCCTCTTCCCCATCCCCAGCCCAGCCAAGGTGGAAAAATAGAAAAAACAAATCCCAAAAGAATTTCTGCAATAATTTAAAAGTTTTCTTTTCTTTTTTTCCCTTTCTTTTTTTTTTCTCTTTTCTTTTCTTTTCTTTTCTTTTCTTTTCTTTTCTTTTCTTTTCTTTTTTCTTTTCTCTTTTCTTTTTCGAGAGTAGCTCCTCTGGGTTTGTGCAAATAAATTAAAAACAACTAATAGGGAACAACAACAAAAAACCCACTAAAAAAAGAAAGCAAACAGAAAGAGAAGGAAGGGAAAAGGGAAGGAAGGGAAAAGGGAAGGAAGGGAAAAGGGAAGGAAGGGAAAAGGGAAGGAAGGGAAAAGAAAGAAAAAGAAAAGGTAAAAGAGCAAAAAAAAGAAAAGAAAGGGAAAAGAAAAGAAAAAGATAAAAAGAAAAGAAAGAAAAAAGAACAAAATGAAAAAAGAAGAGAGGAAAGAGAAAGGAGAGAGAAGGAAAGAGAAAGAGAGAAGGAAAAAGAAAGGAGAGAGAAGGAAAAAGAAAGGAGAGAGAAGGAAAAAGAAAGGAGAGAGAAGGAAAGAGAGAAGGAAGAGAAAGAAGAGAGAAGGAAGAGAAAGAAGAGAGAAGGAAGAGAAAGAAGAGAGAAGGAAGAGAAAGAAGAGAGAAGGAAGAGAAAGAAGAGAGAAGGAAGAGAAAGAAGAGAGAAGGAAGAGAAAGAAGAGAGAAGGAAGAGAAAGAAGAGAGAAGGAAGAGAAAGAAGAGAGAAGGAAGAGAAAGAAGAGAGAAGGAAGAGAAAGAAGAGAGAAGGAAAGAGAAAGAAGAGAGAAGGAAAGTGAAAGAAGAGAGAAGAGAGAAGGAAGAGAAAGAAGAGAGAAGGGTAAGAAGAGAGAAGGAAAAAGAAAGGAGAGAAAGGAAAAAGAGAAAGGAAAAAGAAAGGAGAGAGGAAAAAGAAGAGAGAGAAAAAGAGATAAAAAAATGAGAGAGAGGAAAAAAGAAGAGAGAGAATAAAAAGGAGAGAAGGAAAAGGCAACAGGCACAACACTTTTTCCAGACCAGCCACCATCCCAACCAGCCATAGGGTCACCTCCACGGGGTTCAGCCAGGAAGACATCACAGCGAATGAGATTTTTCCACCCCCCCTCTTTTTCTTGTTGGTTTTCCTTTTCTTCCTCCTTTTTCTGTTTTGTCTTTGTTGGCTTTTGTGTGTGTGTGTGTGTGTTTTCTCTCCGAGCTCCTTCAGCTGGGCAGGTCCTTGGTCCTTCCCCCCAGGTGAGGACGTCCCCACGGGGCTGGGCTCCGGCAAACGGAGGGGTTGGGTTCGTTTTCGGGGTGGGGGGGGAAGGGGATGAGAGGGAGGTCACAAGCACAAAGTGCACGAGAATTCCGGTATTTACAGAGACACAGCAGTCCTTCAAGTTTCAAGTTTTGTCACCAAAAAAAAAAGCCCCACGAACAAAAAAACCATCCCCCCCGCCCCCCCAAAAAAAACCCCACCAACCCAAACCCCCTCCGGGCCGACCCCGGCGCCGCAAACCGAAGCGACGGAGGAGGAGCTGCCGGCAGGGGCCCGGGGGGAGGGGTGGGGAGGGGGGAACTGAAAGAAAAGGACATAAAACACCGCCCCCCGCCCCCCCCCCCCCAGGGTTAAAAAAAACCCAAACAACCGAAGTGACAACACTGCATCGCTCCCAAGACAACAGGTAACACGTCCACAGGTGGGGTGGGCTGGGGGAAGGAGGGTTATGTACAGCAGTGGCATCGCCCGGGGGGGTGGAGGGGGTCACCAGTCCGCGTCCTCCTCGATGTAGTAGTCCGGGGCCGTACCGTCGAAGAGGCCGGGGTCGAGGGATTTGCGTTGCTTGCCCCGGGCGAACACCCTGGAGATGGAGCCAAAGCCCATCTTCTCTTTCTTCTTCTTCCGTTTTTGGTCTTCCAGGTCTTCTAGAGACTGCCGGGGGGGCAAGGGAGGAGAGGGGGAAAAGAAACAACAAAACAAAGGCCGTGGGTTTGGTCAGGCAGCAGCTTTGCCTCGGATCGCCCGCGATGGGGGAGGAGCGAGGGGGCTGCGAGGAGGGGACAGGCTGGGCTTGGTGAGCTTTGAGGTCTGTTCCAACCTTACTGATTCTCTGTGGCTGCAGCAGGAAGAGTGTGGCCAGCAGGAGCAGGGAAATCATCCTGCCCTGTGCTCAGCACTGCTGAGGCCACACCTGGAGTCCTGTGTCCAGTTCTGGGCTCCTCAGTTTAAGAAGGACATTGAGAGACTTGAAGGTGTCCAGAGAAGGGCAAGAAAGCTGGGGAGGGGTCTGGAGCACAGCCCTGGGAGGAGAGGCTGAGGGAGCTGGGGTTGCTTAGCCTGCAGAAGAGGAGGCTCAGGGGAGACCTTCTTGCTCTCTGCAACTCCCTGAAGGGAGCTTGGAGCCAGGTGGGGGTTGGGCTCTTCTCCCAGGCAGGCATCCAGCAGCAGAACAAGAGGACACAGTCTCAAGCTGTGCCAGGGGAGGTTTAGGCTGGAGGTGAGGAGAAAGTTCTTCCCAGAAAGAGCCCTGTGGTGGGCTACAGGGGATGGGTTTCCAAAAATATTTGGGTTTAGGTTCAAGGCAACATTAGTCTTGGCCAAACCCCCCTCATTCTTGACTCATAGAATGGTTTGGGTTGGAAGGGACCTTCAAGATCCTCCAGTTCCAATCCCCCTGCCATGGGCAGGGACACCGTGCACCAGCCCAGGCTGCTCAAGGCCTCATCCAGCCTGGCCTTGAACACCTCCATATCTGGTGATGGAATTTCAAGGGATCATAGAATAGTTTTGAGTTTGAGCCTGTGCAGCCAGCAGAGACATCTGCAGCTAGAGCAGGTTGCTCAGAGCCCCAAACAACCTCACCTGGAATGGCTCCAGGGATGGGCCATCTCCCTCCTCTCTGGGCACCCTGGGCCAGGCTCTCACCACCCTGAATGTGAAAAGAATTTCTTCCTTCCACCTAGTCTAAGTCTTCCTCAAACCATCACCCCTTGTCCTGGCAGTGATACTGGGCTCCCCCTCCACCTTTCTGAGACTTTGGCTTCTCCATTCAGGTTGTGCAGGAGGTGGTGGATGCTCCATCCCTGCTCCAGCTGCAGATGTTCCTGCTCCCTGCAAGGGGGTTGGGACTGGATGACCTCTAAAGGTCTTTAAAACCCAAACCAGTCTGTGATACTATGAATTTTAGCTCACAGCAAGGGTCTGTCCAAGGCCACCTCAACATCTTAGGGCCAAACACAGAACAACCTGATCTAGGCTGTGCCTTAGGAACACCAAGAGCACAGCAACCACCTATGGCATCAACTGGATTTTGGGTAGAATCATGGAACCTGAGACACCCCAGACTTGCTATTTGGGATGGCTTCTGTTCTGTGCCCCTGAGCCCCCTCCCCAAAGTGCTTCCTAGCACAAGACAGGGATTTAAACAGGGCTTTGTGTCCTACCTGTACAATTGGGTTGTGCAAGTTCTTCTGTACCGGTCCAGGGCTGTCCCCCTGTGACAGAAAGAGATGGATCCCATTCAATCAGCCCCAACACAGCCCAAGACCCCCACCAAAAGCAGCTTCTTCTGGCAGCCACATCACTGTGGAGCTGGGATGGATCATAGAATGGCCTAGGCTGGAAGAAACCTTAGAGATCATCTACTCCAACCTCCCTGCCATGGGCAAGGAAGCCTTTCAACCAGCTCAGGTTACCCAAGGCCCCTGGCCTTGAACATCTCCAGGGAGCAAACATCCACAGCCTCTCTGGGCAACCTGTTCCAGAGTCTCACTATCCTCACACTGAAGAGCTTCCTCCTAAGCTCCACTGCAACCCTGCTCTGCCTCAGCTTCAAACCATTCCCCCTTGGCCTGTCTCTGGACACCCTCATGGAAAGTCCCTTTGCAGCCTCCCTGTAGGATCCCTTCAGGTACTGGAAGTCAGCTCGAAGGTCCCCTCAGCATCTTCTCTTCTCCAGGCTGAACACCCCCAGCTCCCTCAGCCTATCCTCACAGCAGAGCTGCTCCAGCCCTTGGATCCTCTTTGTGGCTCTGAGCAACCTGATGCAGTGTGAGGTCACCCTGGCCATGGCAGGAGGGGTTGGAACTGGCTGATCCTTGAGGTCCCTTCCAACCCTAACAATTCTCTGATCACCTCTGTGTCCCTCTTCTGGCCTTGTCCCAACAGACCTACGTCCCTCTGCCGGAGGAGACGCCCCAGGAACGCAGCGCTCCAGCTCAGCAAACCTCCTACCACCTACCCCAACAGCATTAGGGGAAGGGGAGGACCTGAAGCATCAGGTGGAGGGAGCAAGTGGGGGGGAAGCAAGACATGCCCCCAGCCCATCATCTGGCGCCTTACGTTGCAGAGGGAGTGCGTTCGGTGCCGCGGGGAGTTGATGTCGCTGGGCGTGGAGGAGCGGTCGCCCTCGGCCGCCGAAGCGTCGGAGATGATGGAGGGCTGCCGGGAATGGCAGGGGCTCACTCTGACAGCTGGAAGGCAAAGAGGGACAGCAAGGAGTTAACACAGACCCACACAATTCTCAGGGTTGGAAGGGAGCTCAAGGCTCAGCCAGCTCCAACCCCCTGCCATGGGCAGGGACACCTCACACCGCAGCAGGTTGCTCACAGCCACCTCCAGCCTGGCTGCAAACACCTCCAGGCAGGAGGCTTCCACAACCCCCCTGGGCAACCTGTGCCATGCTCTCACCACCCTCCTGGGGGACAACTTCTTCCTCACATCCAATCTCAATCTCCCCACTTCTAGTTTTGCTCCATCCCCCCCCAGTCCTATCCCTCCCTGACAGCCTCAAAAGTCCCTCCCCAGCTTTCTTGGAGCCCCCTGCAGATTCTGGAAGGCCACAATTAGGTCTCCTCAGAGCCTTCTCTTCTCCAGCCTGCACAACCCCAACTCCCTCAGGCTGTGCTCACAGCAGAGCAGCTCCAGCCCTCTGCTCCTCCTCGTGGCCCTTCTCTGGACACCTTCCAGCACCTCCAGAGGCTCCAGAACTGGCCCCAGAGCTCCAGCTGCGGTCTCAGCAGAGAGGAGCAGAGCTGCCTAGGGAGGTGGTGGAGTCCCCATCCCTGGAGGCGTTTAGGAAGAGCCTGGCTAAGGCACTTGGTGCCATGGTTGAGTTGATCAGATGGTGTTGGGTGAGAGGTTGGACTGGATGATCTCAAAGCTCTTTCCCAACCTGGTTAATTCCAGTTCCAATTCCAGTTCCAATTCCAATTCCAATTCCACTTCTAATTCCAATTCTAATTCCACTTCTACTTCCAATCCTAATCCTAAATTCTCTTCCAACCAAACCCATTCCATGAGTCCACGGCAGCCCTGCACGAGAGGTGCTGGCGCTGCCCCCCACCCCGAGGCCGTGCCCACCTTGCCTGTCCGCCGAGTGCTGGGGGTGGGAGTGGTAGAGGGTCTGCTGGCTCTGCCGGATGGCGGCGGTCAGCGGGAGGTCAGCCTGCATCACCCACTCCTGGTTGCCGTTCAGCACCGTCTCGCCCGGCATGGCCAAGGAATGGCGCTTGGGGACGTCCTTGGTCAGCGTGGCCAGGGACTGCTTGGCCTGGGGGAGCAGGTGGGGAAGGTGGTTATGGGGAGGGAGAGGCAGGGAGGTGTCCCGGAGCGGCGGCACCGGCGCAGAACCCTCTGCCCCCGCCCCAATGGCGGTGCCCAAACTCCTCCTCGCTCCACGCCCATGGACAGCCCAGCCAGCTCCTCTTGAGGCATGGGTGGGGGGTGGGTGCCAGCACTGCAATAATGCAGCCATGGAGGCAACCAGGTGCATGCAGCCGTGGAGGGAACCAGGTGCATGCAGCGGTGGGCAACTACATGTATGCAGCCATGGAGGGAATCATGTGCATGCAGCCATGGAGGCAACCATGTTAATGCAACCATGGGGGCAACTGCGTGCATGCAGCCATGGAGGCAATCACTCTGTGCATGCAACCATGGGGGCAACTGTGTGCATGCAACCATGGAGGCAACCATGTTAATGCAACCATGGGGGCAACTGCGTGCATGCAGCCATGGAGGCAATCACTCTGTGCATGCAACCATGGAGGCAATCACTGTGTGCATGCAACCATGGGGGCAACTGTGTGCATGCAGCCATGGAGGCAATCACTGTGTGCATGCAACCATGGGGGCAACTGTGTGCATGCAACCATGGAGGCAATCACATGCATGCAACCATGGGGGCAACTGTGTGCATGCAGCCATGGAGGCAATCACATGCATGCAACCATGGGGGCAACTGCGTGCGTGCAACCATGGAGGCAATCACATGCATGCAACCATGAGGGCAACTGCGTGCATGCAGCCATGGAGGCAATCACATGCATGCAACCATGGGGGCAACTGTGTGCATGCAACCATGGAGGCAATCACATGCATGCAACCATGAGGGCAACTGCGTGCATGCAGCCATGGAGGCAATCACTGTGTGCATGCAACCATGGGGGCAACTGTGTGCATGCAACCATGGAGGCAATCACATGCATGCAACCATGAGGGCAACTGCGTGCATGCAGCCATGGAGGCAATCACATGCATGCAACCATGGGGGCAACTGTGTGCATGCAGCCATGGAGGCAATCACATGCATGCAACCATGAGGGCAACTGCGTGCATGCAGCCATGGAGGCAATCACATGCATGCAACCATGGGGGCAACTGTGTGCATGCAGCCATAGAGGGAACTACATGCATGCGGCCATGGAGACAACCACGTGCATGCAAAGGTGGCAGCAGCCATGTGCAAGCAACCAAGGCAGCACCCACTTGACTGCAGCGCTGCAAGCAACATTTCACCGCAGCAGAAGCCGCCGGGGGTGCCCCCAGCGGCCGAGCCCAGCGCAGCAGCTGTGGTGCCGAGCTCACCATGGCCAGCTCGGCCTCCAGCTCCTTCATGCGGTTGTCTTTCAGGTCGAGCTGGGAGCGGAGGGCGCTGGCGTGGTCGGTAGCCTCCTTGGCTTGCCGCCGCAGCTCCCACTTCTCCCGCTCCAGGAGGTCCTTCTCCTTGGCCAGGGCTTTCACCGCGTCCTCGCTCTCCTGCCGGGACATGGGGTGGTGCCCATCAGGAAGAGGAAACCTGCTCCCTGCTGCAAACCCCTCTGCCCACCCCCCCCCGGGACCGGCCCGCTGCTGCGCTGCCCACGGGCACCTGGCGCTGGCACACAACACCTTGTGACTGGGCTCCTGAAGAAGAGCGTGGCTGGCAGGCTCTGCTGCCCCTCTGGGGGCCATAGCCGGAGGACTGCCTCCAGTTCTGGGCTCCCCAGTTCAGGAGAGACAGGGAACTGCTGGAGAGAGTCCAGCAGAGGCCACAAAGCTGCTGAGGGGCCTGGAGCAGCTCTGTGAGGAGCAAAGGCTGAGAGCCCCTGGGGCTGAGAGCCTGGGGAAGAGCAGCCCCAGAGGGGAGCTGAGCAATGCTCAGCAAGAGCTAAAGGCTGGGGGGCAAGAGGCTGGGGGCAGGCTCTGCTCAGTGGTGCCCAGGGACAGGCCAAGGGGCAGTGGGCACAAACTGGAACCCAGGAGGTTCCATCTGAACAGGAGGATAAACTTGTTTGGTGTGAGGGTGCTGAGCCCTGGGGCAGGCTGCCCAGAGAGGTTTTGGAGTCCCCTTGTGTGGAGAGCTTCCAACCCCACCCTGGGCATTGTGCTGCTGGGCAAGCTGCTGTGGGTGCTCTGCTGGAGCACGGGGTTGGGCTGGAGGAGCTCCAGAGGTCCCTTCTAACTCCATAGAATCTTGGGGGTATAAAGGGACCTTTAAAGGTCATCTGGTCCAACCTCCCCGCAGTGAGCAAGGCCATCTTGAACTAGTTCTGCTTTTTGTCTGATTACAAACTGGATTTTGTGCTGAGGCCACTGCCATCCCCTCTGGGTCATGAGACCATAGAATCACAGAATCCTAAGAGAGGTCCAGGCTGGAAGGGATCTCCAAGGGTCATCCAGTCTGACCACCCTGCAGGCAGCACGGACCTCCCCAGGGCCTCATCGAGCCTCACCTTGAATATTGGTGGAGGAGAAGCTCACCAGGAGCTCTCAGAGTGCACTTGCAGCCCACAGAGCCAACCAGAGCCTGGGCTGCAGCAAGAGAAGTGTGGCCAGCAGGGCAAGGGAGGTGATTCTCCCCCTCTGCTCAGCTCTGGGGAGACCCCACCTGGAGTGCTGCCTCCAGTTCTGGAGCCCCTGTTACAAGAAGGATCTGGAGGTGCTGGAAGGTGTCCAGAGAAGGGCCAGGAGGATGAGCAGAGGGCTGGAGCACCTCTCCTGTGAGGACAGACTGAGGCAGTTGGGGCTGTTCAGTATGGAGAGGAGAAGGCTCTGAGGTGACCTCATTGTGGCCTTCCAGGATCTGCAGGGGGCTCCAAGAAGGCTGGGGAGGGACTGCTCAGGCTCTCAGGTAGTGATGGGACTGGGGGGAATGGAATGAAGCTGGGGGTGGGGAGATTCAGGCTGGAGGTGAGGAGGAAGTTCTTCCCCATGAGAGTGGTGAAGCCCTGGGATGGGTTGTCCAGGGAGGTGATTGGGGCCCTGTCCCTGGAGGTGTTTAAGCCCAGGCTGGGTAAGGCTCTGGCCAGCCTGATCTGGTGTGGGGTGTCCCTGCCCATGGCAGGGGGGTTGAAACTGGCTGATCCTTGTGGTCCCTTCCAACCCTGACTGATTCTATGATTTCCAAGGAAGGAGCCTCAACCACCTCCCTGGGCAACCAGTTCCAGTGCTCCACCACCCTCCCAGTGAAGACCTCCTTCCTGACAGCCTCGATCTGCCCTTCCCTGCTTTGAATCCCCTGCCCCTCATCCTCTGTCTGTCCCCATCCTTCCCTCAGGGCCCCTTCAGGCGCTGGCAGGCTGCTGCTGGGTCTCCCTGGTCCCATGGGAGCCCACACTCACTTTCCTGTGCTGCTCATAGTTCCTGATGAAGTCTCGGAGCTGCTCCTCACGGCTCTCCAGGGTGGCGTAGAGCTGCTGCATCTGGCTCACCAGGTCTGTCTTCTCCACCTTCAAGCGCTTGCGGTCGGCTTTCATGGCTGTGGGAGAAGAAGAAGCTCCAAGCATGGGGGGGCACAGCAGCCCCCTCACCTCCAGCCTCTTTATACCTCAAGGAAAAGGCATCAAAATTAAGCCAGGCTCCAGCTCACCTCCTTCCCGGAGGCTCCTGCAGCCTGCTCCCGCAGCGCCTCCAGCCTGCAGTTCCTGCACTCCACCGTGCCAGGGCTAAACCTCCCACACCGGGCACCAGGGGTGGGCCCTGGCTGGGGCTGCAGGTGGTGACCCCAAGCAGGGTCCAGACAGAGCACCCCAGCCCCCATCTCCAGCTTAAAACCCAGCTCAAGAGCGATCTGTGCTATGAAACCAGCTCATCCCAACAAGCAGAGCTGCTCCTGCAGCTGGAGGCAAAGCCTCCTCGTGAGGAGCCACAACCACTCCAATCAATCACACCAGGGCAAAGCCAGCTTCCCCAGAATCACAGAACTCTCAGGCTTGGAAGGGAGCTCAAGGCTCAGTCAGCTCCAACCCCCCTGCTGTGGGCAGGGACACCTCACACTACAGCAGGTAGTGATTCTATGATCTCCTCCTTCTCTGAACACCTCCAGAGGTGGTGACTCCACCACCTCCCTAACCCACATCATTGCTCCATGATGGGCAGTGCTTGTCATTTTCCCTTGCCCACTTCAGTGTCTATGGCTCCTCCTGGGAGCCCCTTTCCAACCCTGGGACTTTCCTTATTATTATTTGGTGGGGTGTTTTTTTTTTCCTTCTCCCTAGCTTGGGAAATGACTCCAGAAAGCTTCTAAAAATAACCACAGGCAGACCACATCCAAGTGCTTTTTAAAAGGCCCTTTCCTGCTGCCTGGGTGTATTTAACTACAACCTTTCCCCTACACAGCTATTTCCCAGCATCTGAGAAACTACTGAGAAGCTGACTGGAACCACACTGGGCTGGGATCTGGACCCTGTGGAAGTGAGTCCCTCCCCCCCCCCCCAAAAAGTGACTGACCACACTGGCCAGGACTTGAGGGCACATTTAAGTGATTTGGGGTCTAGAGGTGGAATTATAATCACAGAATCATCAGGGTGTGAAGGGAGCTCAAGGCTCAGCCAGCTCCAACCCCCCTGCCATGGGCAGGGACACCTCACACTGCAGCAGGTTGCTCACAGCCACCTCCAGCCTGGCTGCAAACACCTCCAGGCAGGAGGCTTCCACCACCTCCCTGGGCAACCTGTGCCAGGCTCTCAGCACCCTCCTGGGGAACAACTTCTTCCTCACAGCCAATCTCAATCTCCCCAACTCCATTAGAGAAGGTCATTGAGGCACTTGAATGTGCCCAGATGACAAAGAACTGACCCAGCTCCTGCAGAGGCACCACAGAGCTGCAGCCTGGGCTGCTCCCACAGCCCTTTCATTAGCAAGGTGCAATTAAGGTGCCCCTGTGCTCAGCACTGCTTAGGCCACAACTTGGAGTCCTGTGTCTAGTTCTGGCCTCCTCAGTTGAAGAAGGACATTGAGAGACTTGAAGGTGTCCAGAGAAGGGCAACAAAGCTGGGGAGGGGTCTGGAGCACAGCCCTGGGAGGAGAGGCTGAGGGAGCTGGGGTTGCTTAGCCTGCAGAAGAGGAGGCTCAGGGGAGACCTTCTTGCTCTCTCCAACTCCCTGAAGGGAGCTTGGAGCCAGGTGGGGGTGGGGCTCTACTCCCAGGCAAGCACCACCAGAACAAGAGGACACAGTCTCAAGCTGTGCCAGGGGAGGTTCAGGCTGGAGGTGAGGAGAAAGTTCCTCCCAGAAAGAGGAACTGGCCATTGGGATGTGCTGCCCAGGGAGGTGGTGGAGTCCCCATCCCTGGAGGTGTTCAAGAAAGGCTTGGATGTGGCCCTTGGAGCCATGGTTCAGTTGTCAGGAGGTGCTGGGTGCCAGCTTGGACTTGCTGATCTCTGAGGTCTTTCCCAACCTCATTGATTCTATGATTCCATGCCATCAGGCCCTCCCTGTGCCCACCTGCATGGTGGGACCTGGCAAAACCTCCAACCTCACCTCAAACCCAGCAGGAGGAGCCAGAAACCCTAACCCCACATCCTGAGTGGAAAAGTCCTTCTCTCCCAGGGCTCCTTTGCATTATTGATGTTCCCCTTCCACCCAGAGCCCATGGCAGAAGGAGAGGGGTGAGCCAGCAGCCCCCCTCAGGCCCACCAGCCCCAGCAGGGAGAGACTGAGTTGGGAATGTTGGGGTGAACCCCCTTGCCCTGCCCCAGCTCTCACCACCCCCCCACCCTGCACAGGTCGACCTCTGATGCTGTTATTTGAGCTTCCACCTCCTGCCACATGATCTGTCCCCTGAGCACTGCTCCTTCATGGGGAGGATGGACACAGAGCAGTAACAGGACCTGCTCTGTGCTGGGGTCCTCTCACAGCCAAGGCAATTAAAAATCCACCCCCCCCAACTGCCTTTGGTTTCCAGGTTTGCCTCAGGAGCTGAAATCCAATCCCTCTCCACACACCACCCTGAGCAGAGCAGCCTTGCCCAGGGCAGCAGCACAGATGGAGCCACCCAGTGATGCCCCCACTGAAGGTGCCACCACCTCCCCCAGAGCTCCTGTTGGTTGGCCTCAACATCTAACAGCTTCTGGATGCCACCAGGCATCTCCTCCCCTAAGGCAGGGGCTGCAGATACCAACCCCCCCAACCCCACTCCTTTGATACTCAGTCTTAAAGCAAGAGGCAAAGGAGCTGCTGGTGGTCTCCCACCTAGCCCAGAGCTCCTGTTGGTTGTCCTCAACATCTAACAGCTTCTGGATGCCACCAGACATCTCCTCCCCTAAGGCAGGGGCTGCAGATACCAACCCCCCCAACCCTACTCCTTTGATACTCAGTCTTAAAGCAAGAGGCAAAGGAGCTGCTGATGGTCTCAGGACCTAGCCCTGAGCTCCTGTTGGTTGCCCTCAACATCTAACAGCTTCTGGATGCCATCAGGTATCTCCTCCCCTAAGGCAGGGGCTGCAGATACCAACCCCCCCAACCCTACTCCTTTGATACTCAGTCTTAAAGCAAGAGGCAAAGGAGCTGCTGGTGGTCTCAGCACCTAGCCCTGAGCTCCTGTTGGTTGCCCTCAACATCTAACAGCTTCTGGATGCCATCAGGTATCTCCTCCCCTAAGGCAGGGGCTGCAGATACCCCCTACCCCTCCTACCCCTTTGATACTCAGTCTTAAAGCAAAAGGCAAGGGAGCTGCTGGTGGTCTCCCACCTAGCCCAGAGCAAGAACACCCAGCCCCAGAACAAGAGGACACAGTCTCAAGCTGTGCCAGGGGAGGTTTAGGCTGGAGGTGAGGAGAAGGTTCTTCACAGCAAGAGGAATTGGCCATTGGGATGTGCTGCCTGGGGAGGTGGTGGAGTCCCTGTCCCTGGAGGTGTTCAAGAAAGGCTTGGCTGTGGCACTTGGGGCCATGGTTGAGTTGATCAGGAGGTGCTGGGTGCCAGCTTGGACTTGCTGAGCTCTGAGGTCTTTTCCAACCTTGCTGATTCTGTGAACCCAACACCACCATGGCCATTGACACCATGTCCCCAGGTGCCATGGCCACACACCCCTTGAACACCTCCAGGGGTTCAAGGGCCTTTGCCACCTCCCTGGGCAACTCAGCTGAGTTCTGAGGTGTTAAACCCACTCTGCTCTTCTGCATTTTGCATTCACCAGCACTTCCCTCTCCTTGTCCACATGGAACAGATATCCTCTACTCCAGTTGGGCTTTTCCCCCCCCCCCCCTCTAATTATAGCTTTACAAACCCAGAGTGCTTCCTGCTGCTGGAGGCTGTGCTGGTGGCCCAGGGAAGGAAAGGCTGTGGCCAGCTTTTGGCTGATACTCATTTCTAGGGATGCTTTTGTAAAGCAGAGTGACCAAATCCATGATGTGTGGCCAGCAGGTCAAGGGAGCTTCTCCTCCTCTGCCCTGCTAAGTATTGTGTCCAGTTCTGGGCTCCCCAGCTCAAGGGGGACAGGGAACTGCTGGAGAGGCTGCAAAGATGCAGCCTGGAGCAGCTCTGTGAGGAGGACAGGCTGAGAGCCCCTGGGGCTGTTGAGCCTGGAGAAGAGCAGGCCCAGAGGGGATCTAACTGCATAAAACTATCTGAAGGGTGGGTGTCAAGAAGAAAGGGTCCTGTGAAAGGACAAGGGGCAATGGACACTGAAAGGGAACCCAGGAAGTTCCAGCACTGGGAGGGTCCCAGAGCCCTGGAGCAGGCTGCCCAGAGAGGTTGTGGGGTCTCCTTCTCTGGAGCCTTTCATGACCCATCAGGACACATTCCTGTGTGACCTCCCCTAGGTGACTGTGCTCTGGCAGGGGGGGTTGGACTCAATAATCTCCAGAGCTCCCTCCCAACCCCAACCATCCTGTGATTCTTGGATTTTTCTGATCCTCCCTCACCTCAAATAGAGACTCAGCTCAATCCCCTGCCCTTGCCCCATACATCTCAGCACCCCAGGCCTGAAGGAAATCATGGAAAGCACTGGGTTGGAAGGGACCTCACCTAGTCATAGAATCACAGAGGTGTCAGGGCTGGAAGGGAGCTCAAGGCTCAGCCAGCTCCAACCCCCTGCCATGGGCAGGGACACCTCACACCGCAGCAGGTTGCTCACAGCCACCTCCAGCCTGGCTGCAAACCCCTCCAGGCAGGAGGCTTCCACCACCTCCCTGGGCAACCTGTGCCAGGCTCTCAGCACCCTCCTGGGGAACAACTTCTTCCTCACATCCAAGCTGAACCTCCCCACTTCCAGTTTTGCTCCATCCCCCCCAGCCCTATCCCTCCCTGACAGCCTCCAAAGTCCCTCCCCAGCTTTCCTGGAGCCCCCTGCAGATCCTGGAAGGCCACAATGAGGTCTCCCTGAGCCTTCTTAGTCCAAGCCAGCAGGGACATCCCCAACTAGATCAGGTTGCTCAGAGCCCCAGCAAGGCTGAGGTGAGATGCAGTGGGCTGGGGCTGCTCAGGCTCTGAGGCTGAAAACTTTTGACAGCCTCTCGTGGTAATCTGTGAACAGCAGCTGACAAGTGCAAGCTCCACTCAGCATGCCAGGGATTGGAGATGATATTTAGAGCTGGGGTGCTGCCAGGGGTTGTAGCCAGGAGGGGGTTGGGCTCTTCTCCCAGGCACCCAGCCCCAGAACAAGAGGCCACAGTCTCAAGCTGTGCCAGGGGAGGTTTAGGCTGGAGGTGAGGAGAAAGTTCTTCCCAGCAAGAGGAATTGGCCATTGGGATGTGCTGCCCAGGGAGGTGGTGGAGTCCCCATCCCTGAAGGTGTTCAAGAGGGGATTGGATGTGAACCTTGGAGCCATGGTTTAATTGTCAGGAGGTCTTGGGTGATAGGTTGGACCTGATGATCCTTGAGGTCTTTTCCACCCTTATTGATTCTATGACCCAACAGAGCTTTTCCCTGCTCAGGATCATACCCCTCAGCTCCTGCTCCCAAGCTGTCCTCCTCAGACTCCTTGGCAGCTTGTGTTTTGGGGAGGGAGAGCTGCAGTGTGGCCATTTCCCCTGCACAGCCTGGGCCCAGGGCTTGCAGTGAGCTCCTTGCTGGCAAAGGAGGGAGAGCACAGCCCTGCCAACACCCAAACCACTGCAGGGAGAGAGGAGGAGACCCTAGAACCATAGAGACCTTTGAGATCAAGTCCAACCACTGCCCTAGAGCTCACAATCCCACCACTGCTGCCAAGCCACCACCTCCCTGGGCAGCCTGTGCCAGGGCTTGACAACTCCTTCTGTGATGAAACCTTCCCTAATGCCCAACCTAACCCTCTCCTGGCACAGCTTGAGGCTGCTTCCTCTCAGCCTGTTGCATGTGAGAAGAGACCAAGCCCCACCTGGCTCCAGCCTCCTTTCAGGCAGAGTTGCACAGAGGGTTGATGAGGTCTCCCCCTCAGCCTCCTCTTCTGAAGACTACACATCCCCAGCTCCCCCAGCCATTCCCCCAGCCTCTGCCTTCTGCAGCATTCCTGCTAATTCCACAGGGGACAAGGAAAATTCACCAGGAACCTCTGAGGGGCTCCACTCCAACCCACCCCCAGCTCACAAACATCTCCAGCTGCACTTCAGCTGCTCTCCTGGCTCTGCTCTCTAACCAGCCATGGAGGAATTACTTTCCAATGCTGCCAACCCTCTGCAGCCCCTTTGCCAGCCTGGTGTTCCCTGGGGAGGGAGAGCTGGGAGAGGGTGTCCTGGGGAGCCCTATAATGGAATGGAATGGAATGGAATGGAATGGAATGGAATGGAATGGAATGGAATGGAATGGAGTAGAATAGTGTAGAATAGAATAGAGTAGAATAGTGTAGAATAGACCAGACCAGGTTGGAAGAGACCTTCAAGATCATCACATCCAACCCATCATCCAACACCATCAACTAAACCATGGCACCAAGCACCCCATCAGGTCTCCTCCTAAACACCTCCAACAATGGTGACTCCACCACCTCCCTGGGCAGCACATCCCAATGACCAATCTCTCCCTCTGTGTAGAATTTCTTCCTAACCTCCAGCCTAAACTTCCCCTGGCACAGCTTGAGACTGTGGCCTCTTGTTCTGGTGCTGGGTGCCTGCCTGGGAGAAGAGACCAACCCCCACCTGGCTCCAAGCTCCCTTCAGGGAGTTGGAGAGAGCAAGAAGGTCTCCCCTGAGCCTCCTCTTCTGCAGGCTAAGCAACCCCAGCTCCCTCAGCCTCTCCTCCCAGGGCTGTGCTCCAGACCCCTCCCCAGCTTTGTTGCCCTTCTCTGGACACCTTCACAGTATCACAGAATCAGTCAGGGTTGGAAGGGACCACAAGTATCATTTAGTTTCAACCCCCCTGCCATGGGCAGGGACACCCCACACTAGATCAGGCTGGCCAGAGCCTCCTCCAGCCTGCTCTTAAACACCTCCAGGGACAGGGCCTCAACCACCTCCCTGGAATAGGGCAAGGGGCAATGGATATAAGCTCCAGCCCAGGAGGTTCCACCTCACCATGAGGAGGAACTTTTGCACTGGGAGGTTCACAGAGCCCTGGAGCAGGCTGCCCAGAGAGGTTGTGGGGTCTCCTTCTCTGGAGCCTTTCCAGCCCCCTCTGGACGTGTTCCTGTGTGACCTGTGCTGGGTTCTCTGCTCCTGCTCTGGTTGGACTGGATGATCTCCAGAGGTGCCTCCCCACCCCTAACCCCCTGTGGCCCTGTGCCAGGCAGCCCTCACCCTGCAGAGCCTCCTTGGCTCGCGCCAGCTCCTGCTCCTTCTGCGCCAGCTGCACCTTCAGCTCGGTGGCCGAGAGGACCTCCGGGGCCTTGCTGCCGTGGGTCTCCTCCAGGTCCTTGGTCAGCATTTCCTTCATCTGCCGCAGCAGGTGGACCTCCTCCTGCAGCTGGGCCACCTCCTCCCGCAGCAGCGCTGGAGGAAGAGGAGACACAATGTCAGGAAGCCACCCGCACCCCCCGGCCCCCCCGGCCCGCAGCAGGGCTGCGCGCAGCCCCAGCGCTGCCGCACGGAGCAGCGGCGAAGAACACAGCAGTGGTGGGGCTGGAAAGGACCTCCAGGGGGGCCAGATCCAACCACTGAACCCAACACCAGCGTGGCCTTTGAGGGAGGAGGAAGAGAAGGAGAGGAGGAGAAGGCAGGGGAGGAGGAGAAGGCAGGGGGGGAGGAGAAGGCAGGGGGGGAGGAGAAGGCAGGGGGGGAGGAGAAGGCAGGGGAGGAGGAGAAGGCAGAGGAGGAGGAGAAGGCAGAGGAGGAGGAGAAGGCAGGGGAGGAGGAGAAGGCAGGGGAGGAGGAGAAGGCAGGGGAGGAGGAGAAGGCAGGGGAGGAGAAGGAGAGGGGGGAAGGAGAAGGCAGGGGAGGAGGAGAAGGCAGGGGAGGAGGAGAAAAGAAGACAGAATTGTTTTGGTTGGAAGAGACCTTTAAGATCAGCAGCAGCACTGCCAGGTCACCACTAAGCCATGGCCCTCATCTCCGTGGCTTTGAAACCCCTCCTAGGATGGGGACTCCACCACTGCCCTGGGCAGCCTGGGCCAAGCCTTAACCCCTTTGGGGAACAAATTGTTCCTCATGTCCAACCTAAACCTCCCTTGGCACAAGTTGAGGCCAATTCCTCTTGTCATAGAATCACAGAATCAGTAAGGTTGGAAAAGACCTCAAGGATCATCAAGGCCAAGCTGTCACCCAGCACCTCCTGACAGCTAAACCATGGATGGCTCCAAGTGCCACATCCAAGCCCCTCCTGAACACCTCCAGGGACTGCAACTCCACCACCTCCCTGGGCAGCACATTCCCATGGCCAATTCCTCTTTCTGGGAAGAACTTTCTCCTCACCTCCAGCCTAAACCTCCCCTGGCACAGCTTGAGACTGTGTCCTCTTGTTCTGTGGCTGGCTGTCTGCCTGGGAGAAGAGACCAATCCCCAGCTGGCTCCAACCTCCCTTCAGGGAGTTGGAGAGAGCAAGAAGGTCTCCCCTGAGCCTCCTCTTCTGCAGGCTAAGCAACCCCAGCTCCCTCAGCCTCTCCTCCCAGGGCTGTGCTCCAGACCCCTCCCCAGCTCTGTTGCCCTTCTCTGGACACCTTCAAGTCTCTCAATGTCCTTCTTAAGCTGAGGAGCCCAGAACTGGACACAGGACTCCAGGTGTGGCCTCAGCAGTGCTGAGCACAGGGCAGGATGACTTCCCTGCTCCTGCTGGCCACACTCTTCCTGCTGCAGGCCAGGATGTACTCCCACTCCAAGCTACTCCAGTTGGGTCTTTTCCCCATTAGTCCTCATGCATCACCCAGCCTGAGAATGAAACATGGGGGGGATGTGGGGGGATGTTTCCCCCTTATTTTGGCCAAGGTCCCCCCCCCACAATGTGTTTCCTTTCTGGAGGGTTTGTGGAGCAGGGAGAAGCAACTTCCCCCCACCCCCAGCCCCAGCCCCGCCGGCAGCTGCGCCAGGAAAGCATCAAATCTGGGTTTGCATACTTGAAATGCTTCCCATCTGAAACCTGGCAACATCCCATCCTGGAAATTATTCAGCAATAAAGTCACTAACAAGGAACAGTCGAGCTCCAGGCTGGAAGTTTTGGGGGCAGTCCTAAAGGGCTTGCTAAAAAGCCAGGCAAAAAAGCCCCAGCCCCCAAAACCCAAGCAGAAAGGCCAGAGAGGAAAGGTGGCCAAGGCCAAAAGCACCTTCCTGGGGCAGGGGGAGGGGGGGGGATGTGTGTGTGCTGCAGAAATGCATCCCCCCCACACTTCCAGCCTCTGGGAATCACAGGGTGGTGAGGGTTGGAAGGGACCTGTGATGATCATGAAGTCCAACCCCTGTGCCACAGCAGGATCACCTAAAGCACATCCCAGAGGAACATCTCCAGGGGAGCCCTGAAAGACTCCAGAGATGGAGACTCAGTATCACAGTGTCACAAAGGTTGGAAGAGACCTCAAAGATCATCAAGTCCAACCTGTCACCACAGACCTCATGACTAAACCATGGCACCAAGTGCCACATCCAGTCCCCTCTTGAACACCTCCAGGGACGGTGACTCCACCACCTCCCTGGGCAGCCTGCTCCAGGGCTCTGAGATCCTCAGAGTTAAGAAGCTCCTTCTCATGTTTAGACAGAACCTGGCTGAGAGGCAAAGGCCTTGTCCACAGTGTGGCATTTACCATGCAAAACCCACCCCATCCCCTCCCCTGGCCACAGAAAGCCCCACACCACCCCACAAATGGCTGCAGCTGATTGCTCTTCCCTCCCCCCAGCCCCTTGCTAGCTCATTCTCACCTCTCCTTGCCAGCTGCTTCCCCTGGGAGATAACAGTCTGCAGTTCCCAGGGGAATGATTAACCTGGGGAGGAGGACCCAGGCAGGGCAGTTTGGGCATGGGGAGAGATCCCCAGGGAATTCTGCAGCGTTTGTGGAGTCCTCCTCCCTGGAGGTGTTCCCAACAGGAGCGGACATGGCACTGTGGGACCTGGCTCAGTGGCCATGGTGGTGTTGGGTTGGCAATTGGGACTCCATGATCACATGCTAAGACTGTTTGGGCTTGGAAGGGACCTTAAAGACCATCCAGTTCCAACCCACAGAATTCAAGGATGGCTTAGGTTAAACAGGACCTTGAAGATCATCCAGCTCCAAGCCCCTTGCCAAGGGCAGGGACATCTCCCACCAGCCCAGGTTGCTCAAGGCTTCATCCAACCTAGGCTTTAACACCTCCAGGGAAGAGGCATTCCAGGGAGAGGTCATTTCCAACCCAAACAATTCTATGCTATCAGTGGGAGGCCAGAAAAAATCCCCTCCTGCAAGAAAGGGAAACAAACCCAAGGATGGGGAACCCAGAGGGAAATCCTGCAGCAGAGAATCCCAGAGGAGACTCCTTGAGCAGCTCTCTCCCAAATCCTTCAGCAGAGAATCACAGAGTCATAGAAGCAATAAGGTTGGAAATAGACCTCAGAGCTCAGCAAGTCCAAGCTGGCACCCAGCACCTCCTGACAACTAAACCATGGCTCCAAGTGCCACATCCAATCCCCTTTGAACACCTCCAGGGACAGGGACTCCACCACCTCCCTGGGCAGCACATTCCAATGGCCAATTCCTCCCCTGGCACAGCTTGAGACTGTGTCCTCTTGTTCTGGTGCTGGGTGCCTGCCTGGGAGAAGAGACCAACCCCCACCTGGCTCCAACCTCCCTTCAGGGAGCTGGAGAGAGCAAGAAGGTCTCCCCTGAGCCTCCTCTTCTCCAGAATCCCAGAGGCGACTCCTTGAGCAGCTTTGCAGAGGTCTCTCCCAAAGCTCCTTCCCAGAAGGTGCTGCAGGAAGCAGCATCCCCCAGACCACCTCATGCCCAGTCAGTGACAGAAGGACTCCCCAGCATTCCTCCTCCAAAGCATGCAAGCAGGCAATTCAATCCCTAGCTGAGCACTTGGCTCCTGATTCAGGCCAGAAACTACTAACAGATTCAAATCCAAGCTCCACAAGAAGCCATAGGCACAACCCAGAGAGGAGCAGGCAGCCAAAGCCTGGGGAGAAAGCTGAATTACTGAGCTCTGGAGCAGGAAAAGGAGGCTGAGGGGGGACCACAAAGGAGGTTGGAGCCAGCCTGAGTCTCTTTCCCTATGATTTTACAACAGATTCATAGAATCCTGGAACGATCTTGGTTGGAAGGGACCTTGAAGATCCTCCAGTTCCAACCCCCTGCCATGGGCAGGGACACCTCCCACCAGAGCCTGGTTTTGCCAGAGAGATCATTTAAGATGGAACTAGAGGCAGACAAAAAGTGGACTGGGCTGTGCAACATCCACTGGGGTTTGGCATAGAGTTGGGGTTTGCTAGATAGATTTGGTTTATATTGCACTGGTTGGGCCACACCTGGAGTCCTGGGTCCAGTTCTGGGCCCCCTTGGTGCAGGAAGGATGTTGAGCTGCTGGAAGGTGTCCAGAGAAGGGCAACAAAGCTGGGGAGGGGTCTGGAGCACAGCCCTGGGAGGAGAGGCTGAGGGAGCTGGGGTTGCTTAGCCTGCAGAAGAGGAGGCTCAGGGGAGACTTTCTTGCTCTCTCCAACTCCCTGAAGGGAGCTTGGAGCCAGGTGGGGGTTGGTCTCTTCTCCCAGGCACCCAGCCCCAGAACAAGAGGACACAGTGTCAAGCTGTGCCAGGAGAGGTTTAGGCTGGAGGTGAGGAAGAAATTCTACACAGAGGGAGAGATTGGCCATTGGGATGGGCTGCCTGGGGAGGTGGTGGAGTCACCATCATTGGAGGTGTTTAGGAGGAGACTTGATAGGGTGCTTGGTTGCATGGTTTAGTTGACTAGGTGGTGTTGGATGATGGGTTGGACTTGATCTCAAAGGTCTCTTCCAACCTGATCTGTTCTATTCTATTCCTATTCCTATTCTATTCCTATTCCTATTCTATTCTATATCCTATTCTACTCTACCCTATCCTATTCTACTCTACTCTACTCTATCCTATTCTACTCTACTCTATCCTATTCTACTCTACCCTATCCTATTCTACTCTACTCTACTCTATCCTACTCTACTCTACTCTATCCTATTCTACTCTACCCTATCCTATTCTACCCTATCCTATCCTATTCTACCCTATCCTATTCTACTCTATCCTATTCTACTCTATCCTATTCTACTCTACCCTATCCTATTCTACTCTACTCTATCCTATTCTACTCTACTCTACTCTATCCTACTCTACTCTACTCTATCCTACTCTACTCTACTCTATCCTATTCTACTCTACTCTATTCCTATTCCACTCTATTTTATTCTGGTTTTATAATGAGATATGTTTATATTGATATATTTGGATATATTTTAACATAAATATCTTTTAATATATAAAAATATTAACCATTTATATTTCATATTGAGATGTTTTCTATAGAAATACATTTTCTTCTTATTATTGATATTTCATTTATAGACATTTGGTTCATAGATGCATTGAAATATTTTTCCTAGCTTCCTCTTCCACTTTTCTCCTTACATTATGTATTTAAATACCTCAATATCTTCATCTTTTCACCCTTATTTCTACTTCCTATATATTTATATCTATATTTACACCCATAAATACACATATTTATACACAGATGCTGCATCTATTTATATTTATATAGCTAAGAGCTTGCTGCATGCACTGCTTCCTGCAAGCTGCATTTCCTTTTTGCTATATACATATATATATATTTGGGGTTGCTATATTCAAGCTTCCTTTATACATTGCTTTTTCCTCTCTATATTTCTGTGATAGATATTTCTTTATTTCTTTGATATATCTATCTATATCTATATATCTTTTATAGATAGATATAGAGATAGATAGATATAGATAGATAGATATAGATAGATAGATATAGATAGAGATAGATATAGATAGATAGAGATGTATAATAGAGTTTTGGGTTCTATGGACATATATATTTCTATACTTTAATATATATTTGTATTATATAGATATATTTCTATTTTATACATGTAGATTTTGTATCTATTTAGACTTTTATACATATTTCTATTTTATCTATCTAGATTTTGTATCTATTTAGACTTTTATACATATTTCTATTTTATCTATCTAGATTTTGTATCTATTTAGACTTTTATATATATTTAGACCTGTATATCTATTTAGACATATATATATTTAGACTTGTATATATATTTAGACTTGTATATATATATATTTATATATATATTTGGATTTTATACATCTTTCCATGCATGTATAGACATAGCCTACATCTATTTTATATCTATGAGCTTGCTCTCTCTATTTCTTTTGGCTACCTGCACTGCTTTTGGGCTATCTCTACATCTGGGTTTGCTCTAGACATTTCCTTTTGCTGTCTCTCTCTGTTTAATTTCTTCTATGCATCTCATTTGGCTACATATATTTTGCTATAAATATCTTTTGAGTTTGCTATAGCCATTTCTTTTTGCTCTCTCTCTCTCTATTCATTTCTTACACACATTTCTTTTTGCTCTCTCTCCATATTAACTTCGTACAGGGGAGGTTCAGACTGGATGTTAGGAAGAAATTGTTCAGTGATTGGGCACTGGAATGTGCTGCCCAGGGAGGTGGTGGAGTCCCCATCCCTGGAGGTGTTTAGGAAGAGCCTGGCTGAGGCACTTGGTGCCATGGTTGAGTTGATCAGATGGTGCTGGGGGATAGGTTGGACTTGATCTTGAAGGTCTCTTCCAACCTGGTCTGTTCTATTCTGTTCTATTCTGTTCTATTTCTTTTTGCTCTTACTTTCTTACACACACTTCTTTTCCCCCTCTATATCTCCACTTCTTACATGCATTTCTCTTTGCTCTCTATGTATTTTCATTGCTTCTATACCTTCCTTCTTGCTCTCTATGTATTTTCATTGCTTCTATACCTTCCTTCTTGCTCTCTATGTATTTTCATTGCTTCTATACCTTCCTTCTTGCTCTCTATGTATTTTCATTGCTTCTATGCCTTCCTTCTTGCTCTCTATGTATTTTCATTGCTTCTATACCTTCCTTCTTGCTCTCTATGTATTATCATTGCTTCTATACCTTCCTTCTTGCTCTCTATGTATTTTCATCGCTTCTATACCTTCCTTCTTGCTCTCTAGGTATTTTCATTGCTTCTATGCCTTCCTTCTTGCTCTCTATGTATTATCATTGCTTCTATACCTTCCTTCTTGCTCTCTATGTATTTTCATTGCTTCTATACCTTCCTTCTTGCTATGTATTTTCATTGCTTCTATACCTTCCTTCTTGCTATGTATTTTCATTGCTTCTCCACATTTCCTCTTGCTCTCTATGTATTTCAATTTCTTCTACACATTTCTTTATGCTATGTATTTTAATTGCTTCTATACATTTACTTATGCTCTCTCTAGAGCTGAATTTATTACACACACTTCTTTTTGCTCTCTCTATTTGAATTTCTTATGTACATTTCTTTGGGCTATATATATATACACACACACATATATTTGAATTTCTTATGTACACTTCTTTATGCTATAAAGAAACCTGAGTTTGCTGTATACATTTCTTTTTGCTATATATATTTGAGTTCCATATATACATTTCTTTATGCTATAAAGACATTTGAGTTTGCTGTATACATTTCTTTTTGATATATATATATATATATTTGAATTCCTTATATACATTTCTTTATGGCATAAAGAAAGCTGAGTTTGCTTTACACATTTCTTTTGGCCCCACACATCTTTTAATTTGTTACTCAGATTTAATTTTGCTGTGTCTCTTTTGCTATGTGTAGTTGAGTTTGGGGTGTGTGTGTGTATATATATATATATATATATAGTTGAGTCTGGTGTGTATATCTCTCTATAGAGTTGAGTTTGGTGTGTATATAGCTTTCTAGTTGAGTTTGATGTGTACATCTCCCTATAGGGTTGAGTTTGGTGTGTGTATCTCTCTGTAGGGTTGAGTTTGGTGTGTGTATCTCTCTGTAGGGTTGAGTTTGGTGTGTGTATCTCTCTGTAGGGTTGAGTTTGGTGTGTGTATAGCTTTCTAGTTGAGTTTGGTGTGTATATAGCTTTCTAGTTGAGTTTGGTGTGTATATCTCTCTACAGAGTTGAGTCTGGTGTGTATCTCCCTATAGAGTTGAGTTTGGTGTGTATATATCCATAGAGTTGAGTCTGGTGTGTATATCTCTCTATAGAGTTGAGTCTGGTATGTACATCTCTATAGAGTTGAGTTTGGTGTATATATATCCATAGAGCTGAGTCTGGTGTGTATATATCTATAGAGCTGAGTCTGGTGTGTGTATCTCTCTATAGAGTTGAGTCTGGTGTGTACATCTCTATAGAGTTGAGTTTGGTGTATATAGAGCTGAGTCTGGTGTGTATATCTCTCTATAGAGTTGAGTCTGGTGTGTACATCTCTATAGAGTTGAGTTTGGTGTATATATATCCATAGAGCTGAGTCTGGTGTGTATATATCCATAGAGTTGAGTCTGGTGTGTGTATCTCTCTATAGAGTTGAGTCTGGTGTGTACATCTCTATAGAGTTGAGTTTGGTGTATATAGAGCTGAGTCTGGTGTGTATATCTCTCTATAGAGTTGAGTCTGGTGTGTACATCTCTATAGAGTTGAGTTTGGTGTATATATATCCATAGAGCTGAGTCTGGTGTGTATATCTCTCTATAGAGTTGAGTCTGGTGTGTATATATCCATAGAGTTGACTTTGGTGTGTATATTCTATAGTAAACTCAAATATATATAGATCTTTCTTTTATATATACATATATATATTTGAATTTGTTCTATACATATATACTGGATAATCTTTAAGGCCCCTTCCAACCCAACCCATCTCTGAGGTCTTTTAAACCTTATTGATGCTATGATTCTATACAGGAGGGGGTTGGACTCTTCTCCCAGGCACCCAGCACCAGAACAAGAGGACACAGTCTCAAGCTGCCCCAGGGGAAGTTTAGGCTGGAGGAGAGGGGAAAGTTCTTCCCAGGAAGAGGAACTGGCCATTGGAATGTGCTGCCCAGGGAGGTGGTGGAGTCACCATCCCTGGAGGTGTTCAAGAGGGGATTGGAGGTGGCCCTTGGAGCCATGGTTTAGTCATGAGGTCTGTGGTGACAGGTTGGACATGATGACCTCTGAGGTCTCTTCCAACCTTGGTGATTCTGTGATCCCTCCAGAGGAAGGGGGCATCACCTTGCCTGGCTGAGCCCCAGCAACCACACCAGCTCGTTCCAGCCCCCCTTCCAAAGCTGTGGGCAGCGATGAAATCAACACAACTTAACCATTTCCAGGACTAATTGCTGAAAACAACCATTCACACCGAAATAATTGGCTGCTAATTGCATTTCACTTGATAGCATTAAAACTTCCACACCACTGCTGGGCCCTGCAGCCTTCCTGCCTTAAGCACTGATGAGTGTTAACAGACAGTGTCAAAAAAACACCCCCACCAAACCCCAACCACCCAGATTCCTTCTTTTAATTGCACTGAACATCTCCAGGCAGCATTTTGGGGCTGAAGTTTCCACTCCAGCAGCTCCTTGCAAATCCCAGCTCAAAGACTCCTCTTGGCAGCAGCCAGGCAGCAGCAAAGCTTTATTTTCTTTTCACTGGCCTTGGAGTCAGCACTGCTTTAAAAACAGCCATTAAAAGGCTTTCCCCCTCCCTCTCCACCCCCCTCCCTCATGTAATTCAGCTGACAGGATGCTTGCTCTGTCTTTGGAGGGTATTAAAAATGGATGCAGCCGAAACGAGGAGGGTCACGGTGGTGGCATCAGTGTCTGAGGTGAAAGATACCCAGCAAGGTGATTTGTGCTTTGCTGGGTACAAATCAAGGGGAGGTTTGAATCCAGGACATCAGCAGGAAAAGGGTCAGGAGATTCTAAAGTGTGCCCTGGCTTGCAGCAGCAGTGATGGTGGCCAAGGGCAAGCAGAGGGGAAAGCCTTGCTTGTGGACCAAGAGCTTAAAAAAAATCATGGCTTGAGTTGGAAGGGACCTGGAAGTTCATCTAGTTCCAGCCCACTGGGGAGCAGAGAATAAAGCCACCACCCCTCAAAACCTGCACAAATTATTTGTCATGGAATCACAGAATGGTTTGGGTTGGAAGGCACCTCCAAAGCTCATCTAACCCCAGCCCCTCTGCCACCTTCCACCAGCTCAGGTTGCTCGAGGCCTCATCCAGCCTGGCCTTGAATGCTTCCAGGAATGAGGCATCCACATCCAGCCTGGCCTTAAAAGCCTCCTGGGATGAGGCTTCCACCACCTCCCTGGGCAACCTGTGCCAGTCTCTCACCACCCTCATAGTAAAGAGCTTCAAATCAAGCCAGGGATCACCCCAAAAGGTGATTTTAGAGAGCCTGCAGAGATGTAAATGGAGGGGGGGAAAAAACTGGCAGAAAGGGAAAAGGCAAAACCTTTGTGCTAAGGACATCACCTAACAGACCTTCACCTGTCAAGAGCACAGAATCTCAGGATCCCTTTGGCTGGAAATGACCTTTGCTCATCCAGTCCAACCATTCTGTACCTTTACCAAGGCTGGGGCTAAGCCATGTCCCTCAGCACCACATCTCTGCGACTTTTAAACCCCTCCAGGGATGGGGATTCAACCACCTCCCTGGGCAGCCTGTTCAGTGTTTGAGCATGGTGCAACCCTTCACCCCTCCTCTCCACTGCAGAGCTTTGCCCCAGAGTACATAAACCCACAAACACACACAGTGTACACAGGCATCCACCCTGGGATGGGGAACAGCAGGGGCACAGGATAAAGAACTTCATTAGAAGGAAACAGGGATTGAAACCCTGGGGATGAGTTGAGCTATTCTGAAGAGCACCTCTTCACCTGGGATCATTAAGAGGCTTGCAGCAAAGTTTGACCAAACTCACACATCTCTGCGAGGAGGTGGGGAGGCAAAGCCCAAACCACCAGGAACTAGGGCAGAGCAAGGGGATCAGCCACAGCCACCTCCCTGGTGGCAGAGCAAGGGCCACAAACTCAAGAAACCTCCAAGTGCTGGAGCTGCAAGAAGATTCATTTCCCACTAGTGCCCAGGAGCTGCTGCTGCTGCAAAGCCAATGTGCCCAACCTCCCCTATCTACACCTGGACACTCTGATGGACTTGCAGTGGCTCAACCCCACACCCCAGGCATCATCATCTGCTGGTGGGGAGAAGCACCAGGGCCCACGGTTTGCCCATCACACCTTCAGCAAGGTCCTACTGCCGCCCAGCCCAGCTGTGTCCCTGGGTGCTGCATCTCCCACAGCGCTCCATGACCCCAGGGGAGCTGCAGGCCACCACCACTTCCTCCTGGCTGGGCACCGGGGCAAAGCCCTCCTGGGTTAACAAAATGCCATTTGGGCTCCACACATCCATCTTCTAAAGCAGAAAACTTCACACTGCCTCCCCTGCTGCTGCCGTGACAAGCCAGCGAGCTGTCACACCCGCACATGGGTATGGACACTCCTGAGCAAGTCTGGCTTAAAGCTTTCACCCCACCGCTGCAAACCCTTACCAAGACCCTTTCTGAGCTTCTCCTGAGGTACTCAGCTTGGCATCGGTGCCTTAATACAGTCACAACCCCCGGGACCGGACACCCACTTGCACCACCAACCAGCCCTCGCAGGCAGCACATGCAGGGACCATCTGCCTGCAGGGTTTCTCCCTGCATCTTGGCACCCCCAAACACGACACCCCCCCCCCTCCCCAAAGGATCACCCTCAGCAAGCTGCAGCTTGCTCCCTTAGCTGCCCTGCTGTCTCACAGTACAAATGAAAGCTGATAGAAACCTCCTGTGCGCCGCGGCGGGATGGGGGTGAGGGGGGCTGAGGGATTCGGGGTGTTGGGGGTGGGGAGGGAGGCTGGAGGGTGCAAAGCCTCTGAAAACCACCCCTGGTTGAAAGGCAGATGGCTGGTGGGCTCCGACCTCCACAACGGCTCCCCCCGAGCCGGCTGCGAGCCCTCCGCAAGCTCTCCGGCGCGCTCCCAACTTCTCCGGCAGACAAAATGGACTACGGAGCGTGGGCAGCCACCCACTCGCCCTCCCCCAGGCTGCCGAGGGGTGCCCCAGACCCTCACCCCTGCCCTGAGCTTCACGCCGGGTGCGGGAGGATGCCCTGGGCGTCCACGGCCACCCCTCCTGCCCGGCCCCGGCCAGCTCGGAAGCGAGCTCGCCAGCCGCCGGCGTTGTTTTGTTTCTCCCAGGAGGAAGCCAGCTCCGAGAGCACAAAGCGAGCCGGGGGAAGACAGCCACGCCGGGCTGCAGCCCCCAATCCCCCGCCCCTGCAATGCGAGGCAACAGGAGCCCCCCCCTCCCAGAGCCTCTTACCTGCGTGAGCTAAGCAGGGGCACAGCACCCTGCCCCTCGCCCCGTCGCCGGCCGCCCCTCGCCGGCCCCGGCCCGCCGAACAATAGGCCGGTGGCTGAGCGAAGCCGAGCTCGCAGCGGCACGTCCCCGGCTTGCTCTCCTCCTGCTCCGACTTCATGGCGGGGAAGGGCAGGAGCGGGGGTCCCCAGGGCCGGGGGTCCCCGGGCCGGCAGGCTCCTCCCCGGCACAGCGCGGAAGTACGGCGGACGCTACCTGCCTCGGGAATTTGACCCCTCGCCGGTCAGCCGAGTTTCCCCGGCCTGATGTCACGCCGGCAGAGGAGTGGCTATGCCCGCAGCCCAGCCGAGGGACGCGGGACGCGGGGGCCCGCGGCGGGCGAGGAGCTCTCGCCGAGGTCCCGCAGCCCCGGGCTGGCGCAGGAACCCGCAGCCCGGCCGCCGGCGGAAATGATTCGCAGCTCGCCGGCCATCGCTCCGCCACCACCCACCGGGCAGCGGCACACAACGCCCGCCGTGTCCCCGCACCGTGCCCCCACGGTGACCCACACAGTGTATGTCCCCCCCGCACCGGCATGGCCACCGCTCCGCAGGCTGCAGGACTCAGCCATCAAAGAATCAGAGAATCATTGCGGTTGGAAAGACCTCCAAAGCTCATCCAAGTTCAACCAGCAACCTAAGACCACCGTGGTCGCTAAACCGTGTCCCCAAGTGCCATGGCCACAGGTTTCCGGAACACCTCCAGGGATGGGGACTCCGCCACCCTCCCTGGGCAGCCTGTGCCAATCCATGACCGCTCTTGCAGGGACGAGATTTCTCCTCAGCTGCTGCTGGGTGGGGGAAACTGAGGCAGGAGAAAGGGAACCGAGAGAAGCAGCCAGCACACGTGAGGGAAGCAGATGCAGCATTTCCTCTTGCAAAGCAGTTATTATTAATTAGGATTATAATTATTACGAAGTTATTATGTAGTTTGCCCAGGCTGGACGTGTTGCAGAACACCTGTGGCTGCAGGAGGACCACTTGCAGACCAGCTCCAAACCACCCAGGGTTGGACCCACCAAGTGAAGAAGGGCAGGGACAGGGAGCTGGTGGGATTGGAGCGAGCTAAACCCAGCGAGAGAGCGGAGTGCCCATCCCTGGAGGGGTTTCAAAGCAGTAGATGTGGTGCTGAGGGAGGTGGTTTAACGGTGACCTGGAACTGCTGAGCTAACAGCTGGACTTGAAGATCTTAAAGGTCTTTTCCCAACCCAAAGGGCCTGGGGACGCTTTGCAGGCAGCTGCCCCCAGACCTCTCCCTCCACCTAAACCAGCAAGACCTGCCCAAAGTTCAGCACACACAACACGAGGCAGAAACCACCACATTCTGCTTCCCAACAGCTCCTGGCATGCAAAGCCTCAGGAAACCACCACAGACCCAGCCCCTCCACCCTGCAGCAGCAGCAGCCCAGGCATGGGGAAACTGAGGCACACCCTGCATGTATGAGCTTTTTGGGAAGTGGGTGTCAGAGTAGAACCATGGGAGGAGCGAGCTGCTCCCAGCTAGGAAGAGATGCAGTCATGGTCATCTCTACCAGCAACCAACCCTTGGTCAACAAATCAGGTCCTCACCCACCCTGTGACCCTGCCTGACTGCATGCCCTGCTGCTGGGCATTGTCCCCAACCTGGCCTGCTGCTGAAGACTGAGAGGGGATTTAATAGATGTTTCTAAATATCTGAGGGCTGGGGGGCAAGAGGGAGGGGACAGGGACAGGCTCTGCTCAGCTGCACCCTGGGACAGGACGAGGGGGAATGGGTATAAGCTCCAGCACAGGAGGTTCCACCTCACCATGAGGAACTTCTGCACTGTGAGGGTCACAGAGCCCTGCAGCAGTGCCCAGAGGGGTTGTGGAGTCTCCTTCTCTGGAGACTTTTCAAGGCCCATCTGGATGTGTCCCTGTGTGACCCTGCTCTGTCAGGGGGGCTGGTCTCGATGATCTCTGGAGATCCCTCCCGACCCCTAGCATCCTGTGATCCTGTGAGCTGCTTTTGGTTTGCAACCAGCCCTGTTCCTCATTGCAACGAACTCCAGGGCATGCCCCGTGCTGGCACTGGCAGGGCTGGCGTCGCTGGCAGCAGGCTGCATGACACAGCCAAGGGTGTGTGGTGCCCCTCCGTTGCCCCAAGCTCTGCCATCCACCAACCTCTGCTCCTCCAAGCCCATGAAAGCTGCGCTCCTGGCCGCCGCCTCACCTCCCCTGGCTCCCCGGTTGCACAACTCCCCTCCCCGGGGATCAAGTCGGAGCCCGCCCCTGCCGACTCAGCTTCCAATGTGGTGAGGACACCACCAGGGCTGGGATCAGCCCCACGTGAGCACGGGAACACCGCCGGGGCTGGGAGCACCTGAGGATTGAATCCTGCTTTCCAGCCAAGCGGGGTGCAAAGGTAAACTGGGAACCTCTTGGTGTGCGCTGCCGCGGCGTGGGCAGGCGCAGAGCCCTGCTGCCCTGAACCACAGCAAAGAGAGGAGGTTCTCTGCGTCATGGGTGTTGCACAAAGCCCCAAGCTCCCCAGGAGCAGCTCCTCCGACCTGCCATGCTCATCTCCTGGCAGAGGAAGCCTGGTGAGGGAGCCAATCCCTGCCTCTGCTGACTAATGGTGCAACAAGCAGCGCCGCTTGCACCCACAGCACCCTTCCTCGCCCCGGTGCGTGCATGCAGGGAGAAGTTCCAGCTGGAAGGGAGGAGAAACTTTGCACTTCAAGGGTTCTGGAGCCCTGCAACAGGCTGCCCAGGGAGGTTGTGGAGTCTTTTTCTCTGGAGAGATTCCAAACCCACCCGGACATTGTGACCCTGGGCAAGCTGCTGTGGGTGCCCCTGCTGGAACAGGGAGGTTGGAGTGGATGAGCTCCAGAGGGCCCTTCCAACCCCCTCCATCGTGGGATTCTGTGATGAGACAGTGCAGTGCTGCTGCTCTTCAGCCCAGCAATGCTGCCTGAAGGGACTCCCCTGCCTCATGCCCTTTGATGGCAAATCCCTCTGGAAGGTGCACAGAAGAAGGGTGCTGGCTGATGAGAAGCCAGGTGGTGCCTTGGCTGGGTTGCAGGGTGCAGCTGGGCTGAGAGTGTCCCTGTGCCGGTGACAGTGGGGCTTTTAGCTGCAGTTAAATTGGGGTTGGGGTCTGGCTTTCTCCCCCTTGCTTTGGAGAGAGCTGTCAGTGGCCGGCGGGTGGCAGGGAGGGGACAGCAGCCCTGCACCGGGAGGAAGCTGAAGCTGAGTCACTTCCCGCGGATCCTGGCTGCTGGGATCCTGTGCTGGGAAGGGGACAGGCACTGGGTGTCGGGCCAGGCACGTCTGGCCCTTCATCCCAAATCCCAGCAGGGAGCTGCTGGCCTCCTTCAGCCATCCCTGTCCAAGATCCTTCTGCAGGGGCAGGCAGGACCCTTCCCTCTGCAGCCTGGCTCAGAAGGGCTCTGCAGATGAGACAAGAGAGGGCTGATCCAGAGCAGGCAGCCTCCAGCAGAGGACAGACCTGCACAGATTCAGAATCACACAACCACTTTGGTTGGAAAAGGCCTTGAAGCTCACCCAACCCTTAACCCAGCACTGCCAGGTCACCACTACACCATGGCCCTCAGCACCACATCTCCACGGCTTTGAAACCTCTCCAGGGATGGAGACTCCACTGCCACCCTGAGCACTCTGTTCCCAGCCTTGACAACCCTTTGGGGAAGAAACTGTTCCTCACACCCAACCTAAAGCTCCCCTGGCCCAATTTCAACCCCTGGAGAGGATCTGGTCCTTGCAGAGCTACATTTGACCTGCAGAACAGAGCTGTCACAGCTCACAGGATGTTAGGGGTCAGAAGGGATCTCTGAAGATCACCCAGTCCAGCCAGAGCATAGAACCCAGCACAGCTCACACAGGAACACATCCAGATGGGGCTGGAAAGGCTCCAGAGAAGGAGACTCCACACCCTCTCTGGGCAGCCTGCTCCCAGCCTTCTTTGGGGAAGAAATTGTTCTTCATGTCCAACCTAAACCTCCTCTGGTGCAACTTGAGGCCATTTCCCCTTGTGTTATGTCTGGGAGAAAAGACCAATTCCTACCTGGCTCCAAGCTCCTTTCAGGGAGCTGTAGAGAAGAAGGAGAAGGTCTCTCCTCAGCCTCCTTTTCTCCAGGCTTGAACACCCCCAGATCCCTCAGCACCCTCTCAAGGGATGCTTAACCTTTCTGTGGATCCAGGGCTCTGGGAGCCTCCCAGTGCAGAAGTTGCTGCTCATGGTGAGGTGGAACCTCCTGTGCTGGAGTTTCTACCCATTGCCCCTTGTCCTATCCCAGGATGCAAGTGAGCAGAGCCTGTCCCTGTCCCCTCCCTCTTGACCATACAACCTGCAGACTCATGGACAGGAATGGACAAACCAGGAGACCTTGCACAAGGGTAGGGGTTGGAAGGGATCTCTGAAGATCACCCAGTCCAGCCAGAGCATAGCACCCAGCACAGGTCACAGAGGAACACATCCAGATGGGGCTGGAAAGGCTCCAGAGAAGGAGACTCCACACCCTCCCTCTTGACCATGCAACCTGCAGACTCATGGACCGGAATGGACAAACCAGGAGACCTTGCACAAGGCCTTCTCCAGGAAAACACCAACTCAGCTCCTTCCAGGAAACCTTGCTGAAGCATTTCCCCACACCCAGGGAAACTCCCTTTTTTTCCTCTCCAGCCTCATCTCTCACCACCAGAAAAAGGATAATGAATTGAGGAGATCTTTCAGAAGAGCTGACTGCATTTTTTAATCCATTCCCCCCCACACACACACACACTCTGGTTGTCCCTTCCAGGAAAACTTTCCTCCCCAGCTGACACATTTTTGTCAGACACTTCACTGTGACAAATTGGCCTTGTCAGGGAGGAGAGCTCTTGGCTGGGAGTTTTTTTTTGGGGGGAAGCCTCTGTCTGCTTCTCCTGACTGAAAACCTGCTTGGGGGGGGGGGGGGGGGGGGGGGGGGGGGGGAGCTTGCATAAAAAACCACCAACCACCCCAGAAGGTGTGAGGTGAAAGATGAATTAATACAGATCTGGCTCCAAAAGCAGAGGTGATGATGAGAATCATCTTCACTCAGGAACTTGGCACTGCTTGGCACCTCCTCCTCCTCCTCCTCCTCTGGCATTGCTGGAGTATTTTAAGCTCCTGACACGTGCAGAGCTTGGAGGTTTTGTGGTGATTCACAGAATCCCAGCACGGTGGGGCTGGAAGGGACCTCTAGAGATCATCCACAGAGGCACCCACAGCAGCTCACCCAGCAGCACAATGCCCTGGGGGGGGGTGTGTGTGGAATCTCTCCGGACAAGGAGACTCCACAACCCCTCTGGGCAGCCTGCTCCAGGCCCCCAGCACCCTCACACCACAGAGGTTCCTCCTCATTACCAAATGGAACCTGCTGGGTTCCAGTTTGTGCCCATTGCCCCTTGGCCTGTCCCTGGGTAACACTGAGAAGAGTCTGGCCCCAGTCTCTTGCCCCCCAGCCTCTTGCCCCCCAGCCTTTATCTCTTGCTGAGCATTGCTCAGCTCCCCTCTAGGGCTGCTCTTCTCCAGGCTCAACAGCCCCAGGGGCTCTCAGCCTTTCCTCCCTACAAAGATGCTCCAGGCCCCTCAGCATTTTCCTGGCCTTCTGTTGGACTCTCTCCAGTAGTTCCCTGTCTCTCTTGAACTGGGGAGCCCAGAAAGAGGATTCCAGCTGTGGCCTCAGTAGGGCAGAGCAGAGGGAGAGGAGAACCTCTCTCAACCTGCTGACCACACTTTTTTCATGCACCCCAGGACCCCATGGGGCTGCTTGGCCATGAGGCTGCCCTGCTGGCTCATGGGCAACTTAGATGTCCACCAGCAGTGCCAGGCCCTTCTCCACAGAGCTGCTTCCCAGCAGGTCAACCCCCACCCTGTCCTGCTGCAGGAGGTTGTTCCTCCCCAGCGGCAGGACCCTGCCCTTGCCCTTGTTGGAGTTCCTGAGGTTCCTCTGCCCAAACTCTCCAGGCTGGCCAGGTCTGGCAGGGTGTCACCCACTCCTCCCATCAGCAAACCTGCTAAGGATCCACCCTGCCCCTTCATCCAGGTCACTGATGAAGATGTTGAGCAAGACTGGACCTGGTTCTGACTCCAGAGGAACATCACAAAGCTCCAGCTCTCCAACTGGACTGCACTGCTGAGTCACTAAAGCCTCCATGGAAGCACAAACCCAAAGAGCTCTTCTCTGTGTCCCTCTCCAGGCCACACACAGCCACTTTGCCCTGTATCAAAAGCACTTTGCTACAGCTGTCTGCACCATCAAGAGGGCCCCAAAAGTAAGGAGTGAAGAGCAAACATCCCTGTGCCAGCTCCCACCCTCCTGGCTGCAATCTCAGCTTCCTGAGCTCATCACAGTTCTGTTGTTTTAAACATTTTATCATGACAATTCCAGTTATCATCAGAGACATTTTCTGCCTAACAACTTCTGGCTTCCTTCTGGTGTTTGCATTCAGATGCTAAAAGGCTGTAATGAGACTCCAGATAAAGGGCCCCAAAAAATAACTGATAGGGATCAAAGGGAGGGGGAAGAAAAAGGAAAACAAAGGGAAATGATCCATCCTAATTAGCATTCAAGGAGTAAACTTGAACAGTGTGCTCAGGTGGCCAAGGAGGCCACCAGCATCCCGGCTTGGATCAGCAATGGCGTGGCCAGCAGTTCTAGGGATGTGATTCTCTCCCACACCTTGAGTCCTGGGTTCACTTTTGAGCCTCTCACCCCAAAAAGGACATTGAGGTGCTGGAGCAGGTCCAGAGAAGGGCAAACTAAGCTGGGGAAGGGCCTTGAACATGAGTCTGGTGAGGAACAGCTGAGGAGAGACCTCAGCACCTTCCACGACTACCTCAAAAGAGGTTGGAGCTCGGTGGGGGTCAGACCCTTTCACACACAAGTGACAGGACAAGAGCAAACAGCCTTGAGTTGTGCCAGGGGAGGTTCAGGTTGGACATTAGGCACAATTTCTTCACTTCTCAGGCACTGAAACCGGCTGCCCAGGGAGGTGGTGGAGTCCCCAGCCCTGGGGATATGCAAGAGATGTGGTGCTGAAGGATGTGGATTAGTGGCAGGGGCTAGCAGTGAGCTGGAGGTGAGTGGTTGGACTTGATGATCTCAAAGGTCTCTCCCAAACCTCAACAGCTCCATGGTTCTGTGATGACTGGGGGAAATAAAACTGTGTTTCACCTGGTTCCTAAATCCCAGCACAGGCCACTCTGCTCTATCCTGGCTGAGGAGCTCCTCTGCCTTGGAGTGTTGTGGCAAGGGAAGCAAAGCCCCCAGATCCTCCTCCCTGAGCTTGCTGCCAGTTTATTTTCATGTCACTTATGGGCCACATCCCCACGACTTCAGCTGTGCCCCTTGCAAGCCCCCTGCCCTCAGTGGCACCAACTCCATCCTCCTGCCACAGCTGGATCCAGTGCCTGCAGTCATCAACTCCCTCCCCAGCCTGCCCAGCTTTGCCAGTGCTGATGAGCACACAGGGCTGATGAACAGAACCCATGGCCTGACACAGAATCCTGGAGGTCTTTTCCAGCTGAGAAGATTCTGAGATCATCCACCCCAACCACTGACCCAACCCCACCATGGCCATCAAACCATGGCCCAAAGGGCCACAGCTTTCATGAACACCTCCAGGCATGGGGACTCCACCACCTCCCTGGGCTGTTCCAATGCCTGACCCCCACTTTGAGTGAAGAAATTGGTCCTCATGCCCAGCCCAAACCTCTCAGGGTGCAACCTGAGGCTATTTAAGAAGGACATGGAGAGACTTGAAGGTGTCCAGAGAAGGGCAACAAAGCTGAGGAGGGGTCTGGAGCACAGCCCTGGGAGGAGAGGCTGAGGGAGCTGGGGTTGCTTAGCCTGCAGAAGAGGAGGCTCAGGGGAGACCTTCTTGCTCTCTCCAACTCCCTGCAGGGAGGTTGGAGCCAGGTAAGGGTTGGTCTCTTCTGCCAGGCACCCAGCCCCAGAACAAGAGGACACAGTCTCAAGCTGTGCCAGGGGAAGTTTAGGCTGAAGGTGAGGAGAAAGTTCTTCACTGAGAGAGTTGTTAGCTGTTGGAATGTGCTGCCCAGGGAGGTGGTGGAGTCCCCATGCCTGGAGGTGTTCAAGAGGGGCTTGGATGTGGCCCTTGGAGCCATGGTTTAGCTGTCAGGAGGTGCTGGGTGCCAGCTTGGACTTGCTGAGCTCTGAGCTCTTTTCCAACCTTATTGATTCTATGATTCTATGAGTTCCTTTCATTCCACCACTTGGTACAAGGAAGAAGAGCAGCCATGGAGTTGCCAGGGCTGGCCCAGCCACCCAGCTTGAGTATTGATCAGTGAAACACAGAGCTTTGAACCACTGAGCCCCATCAGAATCAATATTTTCCTTTTAAAACTAACACTGTGGGGGGAAAGGGAGGGGTGGGGGGGACACAACACAACAACAGCTCAGCTAATAGGGATTCAGTGTTGTTGAGGGTTTTACATTATTCATTGAACCTCATCCTATGTCATGCTGCAGTAAATATATTACCATATGTGATGACAAAGAACTGACCCAGCTCCTGCAGAGGCACCACAGAGCTGCAGCCTGGGCTGCTCCCACAGCCCCTTCATTAGCAAGGTGCAATTAAGGTGCTCCTGTGCTCAGCACTGCTTAGGCCACACCTGGAGTCCTGTGTCCAGTTCTGGGCTCCTCAGGTTAGGAAAGAGTTTGAGCTGCTGGAAGGTGTCCACAGAAGGGCAACAAAGCTGGGGAGGGGTCTGGAGCACAGCCCTGGGAGGAGAGGCTGAGGGAGCTGGGGTTGCTTAGCCTGGAGAAGAGGAGGCTCAGGGGAGACCTTCTTGCTCTCTCCAACTCCCTGAAGGGAGGCTGGAGCCAGGAGGGGGTTGGTCTCTGCTCCCAGGCAAGCAGCCCCAGAACAAGAGGACACAGTCTCAAGCTGTGCCAGGGGAGGTTTAGGCTGGAGATGAGGAGAAAGTTCTTCCCAGCAAGAGAGATTGGCCATGGGAATGTGCTGCCCAGGGAGGTGGTGGAGTCCCCATCCCTGGAGGTGTTCAAGAGGAGCCTGGATGAGGCAATTGGTGCCATGGTTTAGCTGAACAGATGGTGTTGGGTGATAGGTTGGACTTGATCTCAAAGGACTCTTCTAACCTGGTTAATTCTATTCTATTCTATTCTATTCCACTCTATTCTATTCCATTCCATCCTATCCTATCCTATCCTATCCTATCCTATCCTATCCTATCCTATCCTATCCTATCCTATCCTATCCTATCCTATCCTATCCTACTCTACTCTGTACTCTACAGTCTCCTCTACTCTGCTGTACTCTGCTCTACTCCATCCCATCCCATCCCATCCCATCCCATCCCATCCCATCCCATCAAGAAGAGTGACTCAGTCCTCGTTGGCTCAGCTCTGCAAGACAGGTTCAGGAGAGCTCAGGGCAGGTGCACAGATCAATGACCCTGTGTGCCTTGGACTGATCCTGCTCTCCTCCCAGCCCCTGCCATGTATCCACAGAATATTTAGAAATCAATTGAGAGCAATTCATCAGCCAGGGGAAGGGAAGGGCTAATGAAGAAAAGACATTAGCTGGGGATGCACAAACCCAGCTCCTCCAGGGAGGACCTGCTGGGGTTGGAAGCCTCCTCTGAAAAACCTATTAGCTCAAAAGAAAAGGAATTTCCAAGAGGCAACCTGAATAATTAAAAGGAAGAGTTAATGGCTCATGCTAACGGCTTCTACTAAGCTCTGTTTGTTAACCAACATGGCCCACTGCAAGAAACAACCAACCAACCAGCCAAAAGGACCTGCAGAGGAACCAGCACCCTTGGCTGGGGTTGGATCCACGCAGCCCTGAATGCCCCTGGCATTGTGGATTGAGGACACTGAAGCTGGAGTGCAGGAAGGCTCTCCTCCCCCTCTGCTTGGCTGCATCTGGAGGCCTGAGTTGAGTTCTGGGCTCTCCAGTTCAAGGGAGACAGGGAACTGCTGGAGAGAGTCCAGCAGAGGCTGCAGAGATGTTGAAGGGATCTGTAGAATTGTTTTGGTTGGAAGAGAACTTTTAAGATCATCAGGTCCAAGCTTTAACCCAGCACTGCCAGGTCACCACTGAACCATGGCCCTCAGCACCACATCCACACAGCTTTGAAGCCCTTCCAGGGATGGAGACTCCCTTCATCCCAAACCCCAGCAGGGAGCTGTTGGCCTCCTTCAGCCATCCCTGACCAAGATCCTTCTGCAGGGGCAGGCAGGACCCTTCCCTCTGCAGCCTGGCTCAGAAGGGCTTTGCATATGAGACAAGAGAGGGCTGATCCAGAGCAGGCAGCCTCCAGCAGAGGACAGACCTGCACAGATTCAGAATCACACAACCACTTTGGTTGGAAGAGGCCTTGAAGCTCACCCTTGCATCTCCCACCAGGGGATGGTGACACTGCCATGGGGAGGGGTCCTGGCTCCAGTGTGACATCCTTGACATTCCCAGCATCATTGCTAGGGCGCCCAGAAAGGAGGAGGAGAAAGAGAGGTGGGACAGGAGGTCATGCAAGGAGTAAAAAGGACAAGGAGAGAGATTATTGGAGCAGGATGTGCAGGCAGGGGAGCTGCCAGATTTCATTGTTTCCTCACAAGCCTCCCACTATTTATTGGGCTTGGATTCTTCTCTTTCTTCCCCTCCCAAACTCCAGCCTCTTAACTCAGATGGACTCATGAACATCTCAGCTTTCAGCTTATAAATAAAGTTCATGACCCTCCTCTAGTGTAAGAAACAAAACCCTGCTGGGTTTCTCCTCATGGTCTGCACAGAAAGCAAAGGAAGCTTTCCCTCTTCTGAATTTCCCCTTCCTAACCTGATCCATCACTTTCAAATGGAGCTGGAACACAGAAATGGGAATAAACCAGAGAATGGTTAAGGTTGGCAAAGGCCTCTAAGCTCATCCAGGCCAACCATCAACCCAGGCCAACCATCAACCCAGCCCCACCATGGCCACTAAACCCTGGCCCACAGTGCCATGGCCACAGGTTTCTTGAACCCCTCCAGGGATGGAGTCTCCACCACCTCCCTGAGCAGCCTGTGCCAGGGCCTGGCCACTCCTGCAGGAAGGAAATCCTTCCTAATATCCAACCTAAGCCTTCCCTGGTGCAGCTTGAGGCCATTTCCTCTCAGCCTCTTGACAGTTATGCTGGCAGAGAGATCACAGAATCAATAAGGTTGGAAGAGACCTCAGAGCTCAGCAAGTCCAAGCTGGCACCCAACACCTCCTGACAACTAAACCATGGCTCCAAGTGCCACAGCCAAGCCCCTCTTGAACACCTCCAGGGATGGGGACTCCACCACCTCCCTGGGCAGCACATCCCAATGGCCAATTCCTCTTGCTGGGAAGAACTTTTTCCTCCCCTCCAGCCTAAACCTCCCCTGGCACAGCTTGAGACTGTGTCCTCTTTTTCTGGTGCTGGGTGCCTGCCTGGCAGAAGAGCCCAACCCCCAGCTGGCTCCAACCTCCCTTCAGGGAGCTGGAGAGAGCAAGAAGGTCTCCCCTGAGCCTCCTCTTCTCCAGGAAGCAACTGCATCAACCAAGAAATGATAATTCAAGCATGACTTAGAAGAAGGACATTGAGGAGCTGGAGCACATCCAGAGAAGGGCAAATGAAGCTGGGGAAGGGTCTGGATAAAAGGGCTGGGGAAGAGCAGCTGAGGGGGCTGGGGGTGTTCAGCCTGGAGGAAAGGAGGCTCGGGGGAGACCTTCTGGCTCTCTGCAACTCCCTGAAAGGAGGTTGGAGCCAGCTGGGGGTTGGTCTCTTCTTTGTAGTAATAACTGACAGGACAAGAGGAAATGGCCAGGGGAGGTTTAGGTTGGGGATTAGGGAAAGTTGCTTCCCCAGAAGAGTGGTCAGGGGTTGGCACAGGCTGCCCAGGGAGGTGGTGGAGTCCCCATCCCTGGAGTGATTGAAAGCCCTGCAGCCATGGCTCCCTGGGGCATGGTGGTGCTGGGCTGCTGGTTGGACTGGATGAGCTTGGGAAGGCTTTCTCAGCTGAGCCAACTCTGTGCTGCTGTGATTCAAGGCACTACTCAGGCCAGACAAAAAAAAGATGTTGTTCCCTGCCACATGAAGAAGCTGCTTAGCTGTCATTCACCTTTCCTGCACTGCCCTCACAGGACCTCAACCCTGAGCTGTGCCCAGCGCCGGGCACTGCCCCAGAGCTGATCCTCTTGTGCTGAAAAGATCAGGGCCAAGCACAACAAACCCAGCCAAAGCAGCTCAGGGCTTTGGAAGGGCAAAGAAAACAAGCCAGGAAGGAGCAAATGCAACTCCTCCAGCTCAGAGCAACCAAGAGCCCGTGGGAAAACGCTGCCCAGCTCGGCCTGCAAGATGCAGCAGGGAGGGGGCTGCAAAGGGGTGATGAGGAAAAATGGTGCTGCAGGGACAGCCAGGATGGGAAGCAGGGACAGGGAGCAAAATCTGGAGGGAGCTGCACAACACAATCGATGAACAAGGATTTTTCAGGGTGTCAGGGAGTGATAGGGCTGCAGGGAGTGGATCCAAGCCTGAGGAGGGGAGATTTAGATTGGGTGTCAGGAAGAAGCTGTTCCCCATGAGGGTGATGGACCTGGGCCCAGGATGACCTCATGAGGTTCAACAGGGCCAAGGGCAAGGTCCTGCAGCTGGGGCAGGGCAATCCCAGGCACTGCTATGGGCTGGGCAGGGACTGGCTGGAGAGCAGCCCTGAGGAAAAGGACCTGGGGGTGCTGGGGGAGGAGAAGCTCAGCAGGAGCCAGCAGGGAGCACTTGCAGCCCAGAGAGCCAAGCAGAGCCTGGGCTGCAGCAAGAGAAGTGTGGCCAGCAGGGCCAGGGAGGGGATTCTGCCCCTCTGCTCCACTCTGCTGAGACCACAGCTGGAGCTCTGGGGCCAGTGCTGGAGCCTCTGTGCCAGGAAGGCTCTGGAGGGGCTGGAAGGTGTCCAGGGAAGGGCCACGAGGAGGAGCAGAGGGCTGGAGCTGCTCTGCTGTGAGCACAGCCTGAGAGAGTTGGGGTTGTGCAGAATGGAGAGGAGAAGGCTCCCAGGAGACCTCATTGTGGCCTTCCAGGATCTGCAGGGGGCTCCAGGAAAGCTGGGGAGGGACTTTTGAGGGTGTCAGGGAGGGATAGGACTGGGGGGGATGGAGCAAAACTTGAAGTGGGGAGATTGAGATTGGCTGTGAGGAAGAAGTTGTTGCCCAGGAGGGTGGTGAGAGCCTGGCACAGGCTGCCCAGGGAGGTGGTGGAAGCCTCCTGCCTGGAGGTGTTTGCAGCCAGGCTGGAGGTGGCTGTGAGCAACCTGCTGTGGTGTGAGGTGTCCCTGCCCATGGCAGGGGGGTTGGAGCTGGCTGAGCCTGGAGCTCCCTTCCAGCCCTGACACCTCTGTGATTCAGCCCCATGGATTTGGTTGCTGGGCCCTGCTCCCTCAGCACTGTAAATGAAGAATTTCTAGGGATGGGTGGGAGGCCAGAGCAGCCCCCTGGAGCCAGGTCACCCAACAACAACTCCAGGCTGAGGTTTCAAACAGGACAAATCAAAGGAATAACTGATCACTGACACACTGGACACACACCACCCCACCCAGAAAGGCTCCAAACTGTTCAGAGTTGTTTTTTTCCAGAGCAAGACAGGGAGGTTTTTCATATTTCAGCTGCTTTTGTGCTGGGCCAGGACTCAGGCCAAGTTCTCTCTCCCTGGAGGCTGCCTCTGAGACCAGAAGAAATAAAACAATATCTCCAAATCAAGCTGGGAGGGAAGAGTCTCCATCTGACAGCTCAGTGATTTCCAACCAGCAATCTCCTCTGGTGATGCCTCAAATACTCCATTAAGAAGCATCAGGAGAGGCAGGGCATGGCCCCAAGCCTTCATAGAATCACAGAACTGTCAGGGTTGGAAGGGAGCTCAAGGCTCAGCCAGTTCCAACCCCCCTGCCATGCCCAGGGACACCTCACACTGCAGCAGGTTGCTCACAGCCACCTCCAGCCTGGCTGCAAACACCTAGGGGCAATTAAGGTGCCCCTGTGCTCAGCACTGGTTAGGCCACAACTTGGAGTCCTGTGTCTAGTTCTGGGCTCCTCAGTGGACATTGAGAGACTTGAAGGTGTCCAGAGAAGGGCAACAAAGCTGGGGAGGGGTCTGAAGCACAGCCCTGGGAGGAGAGGCTGAGGGAGCTGGGGTTGCTTAGCCTGCAGAAGAGGAGGCTCAGGGGAGACCTTCTTGCTCTCTCCAACTCCCTGCAGGGAGGTTGTAGCCAGGTGGGGATTGGGCTCTTCTCCCAGGCAGGCACCCAGCAGCAGAACAAGAGGCCACAGTCTCAAGCTGTGCCAGAGGAGGTTTAAGCTGGATGTCAGGAAGAAATTCTTCATAGAGAGAGAGCTTGGCCATTGGGATGTGCTGCCCAGGGAGGTGGTGGAGTCCCCATCCCGAGGGGCTTGGATGTGGCCCTTGGAGCCATGGTTTAGCTGTCAGGAGGTGTTGGGTGCCAGGTTGGACTTGCTGAGCTCTGAGCTCTTTTCCAACCTTATTGATTCCATGATTCTTTGCACTGATTTCCACCCCCCGGATAGGCTGCAAGAAGGATAAAAACCCCCAAGAGGCAACAACCAAACAACAAACAAACTCCTTTTGGTTTCCTTCACCCTCGCAGCAGAGTCCCTGCAGGCTTCCAAATATTTGATGCAATCAGGAAGCAAACAAAAGCAGCCCCAAAATGACAGCTGAGAGGGAAACAATCTGGGAAGCTTTAACCTCCAAAATCTGTCTCGGAACCGCGGCTGCGATTTCGGCAGGCGAGGGAGGGAGGAGGGAAAGAGAAGCTGCAGTGGTGACTGCTTTGGTGTGCCAGGTTTAGGGTAGGGTAGGGTAGGGTAGAATAGAGTAGGATAGAATAGAGTAGGATTGAATAGGGTAGAATAGGGTAGGATAGGATAGGATAGGATAGGGTAGGGTAGGGTAGGGTAGGGTAGGGTAGGGTAGAATAGGGTAGGGTAGAATAGGGTAGGGTAGAATAGAATAGGATAGGGTAGAATAGGATAGGATAGGGTAGGATAGGTTAGGATATTATAGGATAGGATAGAATAGGGTAGGATAGAATAGAATAGGGTAGGATAGAATAGAATAGGGTAGGATAGGGTAGGATAGAATAGGATAGGATAGGATAGAATAGGGTAGGATAGAATAGAATAGGGTAGGATAGAATAGGATAGGATAGGATAGAATAGAATAGGATAGGATAGGGTAGAATAGGGTAGGATAGAATAGAATAGGGTAGGGTAGGATAGGGTAGGATAGGATAGGATAGAATAGGGTAGGATAGAATAGAATAGGGTAGGATAGGGTAGGATAGAATAGGATAGGATAGGATAGAATAGGATAGGATAGGGTAGAATAGGATAGGATAGAATAGAATAGGGTAGGGTAGGATAGGTTAGGATAGAATAGGATAGGATAGGATAGAATAGAATAGGATAGGATAGGGTAGAATAGGATAGGATAGGATAGAACAGGATAGGGTAGGATAGGATAGGATAGGATAGGATAGGATAGGGTAGGATAGGATAGGATAGGATAAACCAGGTTGGAAGACACCTTCAAGATCATCCAGTCCAACCTCTCACCCAACACCACCTAATCAACTAAACCATGGCACCAAGCACCCCATCAAGTCTCTTCCTAAACACCTCCAGGCATGGGGACTCCACCACCTCCCTGGGCAGCACATCCCAATGGCCAAGCTCTCTTGCAGGGAAGAATTTCTTCCTAACATCCAGCCTAAACCTCCCCTGGCACAGCTTGAGACCCTCCTCATCCCCCATGCTCACACTGCAAGCCCACAGCACGAAGAGGGAAGCAGCCTCCTGGGAGCTGCTCTCTGCTGCCTCACCCCCAGCCACAGATCTTATTGGATTGATTTATTTATCAAACAGCAGCTTGATTTGGGTTTGGTTTTTTTTGTGTGTGTGCTACCAATTAATCCTACAGCCAGCAATTCCACCCTGGTCTTCAACCACTTGCAAAAGAATCCTCCTGAAAGATTGCTGGGGGGTTTGGGGGGGGGAGGTTCTGAAGGGATTATATTGTTTAGTGAGCCAGTTATAATCCCCCTGATAAGAGGAGCTGAGCTGGGCAGAGAGGAAGCAGCTCAATGCTATTTGCAAATGAAAATTAAAGGAGAGATAGCAGAAGGTTTGCTCAGCCTCCCACCTTATCTCCCAAAGAGGGGCACAGAGATACAGCATTGGATCCAGCTCTTGGGCTGGAAAGCAAAGCAGGGCTCCAGGGAATGCAGCCAAGGTGGGGATCCCAGGAATGGCAACCACAGCATCTGAATGGTCAGGGCTGGAAAGCAGCTCAAGGCTCAGCCAGCTCCAACCCCCCTGCCATGGGCAGGGACACCTCACACCACAGCAGGTTGCTCACAGCCACCTCCAGCCTGGCTGCAAACACCTCCAGGCAGGAGGCTTCCACCACCTCCCTGGGCAGCCTGTGCCAGGCTCTCACCACCCTCCTGGGCAACAACTTCTTCCTCACAGCCAATCTCAATCTCCCCACTTCTAGTTTTGCTCCATCCCCCCCAGTCCTATCTTCCTGCTGCAGGCCAGGATGCCCTTGGCCTTCTTGGCCACCTGCTGGTTCATGTTCAGCCTACTATCAACCACTACCCCCAGGTCCCTCTCTGCCTGGCTGCTCTCAGCCACTCTGCCCCCAGCCTGTAGCACTGCCTGGGGTTGCTGTGGCCAACGTGCAGCACCTGGCACTTGGATGTGTTCAGCCTCCTGCCCTTGGCCTCTGCCCATCAGAATCCATGATGGGACATGATTTGCAGTTTGTAATTGGCAGGTTGGCCATGAGGAACAATTTCTTCCCCAGAAGGGTTGTCAAGGCCTGGCACAGGCTGCTCAGGGCAGTGCTGGAGCCTCCATCCCTGGGAGGGATTCAAAGCCGTGGGAGCGTGGTGCTGAGGGCCATGGTGTAGTGGTGCCCTGGCAGTGCTGGGTTAATGGTTGGCTCTGAAAGGTCCTTCCCATCCCACCACCATCCCACACAGCAGTGGCCCTGCAGAGAAGCTGCTGTCCTGAGCTGCTCAGCTCCAGCATCTCCCATGCAGGAGAGGAATTTCCCTCCCAGGGACCAGTGGGTTGGACATTCCTTGGCAGCTGCTCTGCCCTCAGCAGACTGGAGCTGCATTGCTGCCTCACTGCCTTGCTTGCCATGCCCATCTGAAAGGAGTATTTTCACCACCACAGGATGAACCCTGCAGGCCTTGCCTCCCTGCTGTGGCTCTGCACAGAGCTTCCCTGCAGGGAAGAGGCTTCTGCTGCAGCGGGGCCACCGAGGCACAGCTCACCTGCTAACAGCACCTGGACAGCCTCACAGGAGGAGAGGATGGGACAAGGGAGCTGTCACCCCCCCAGCCACCACCTCTGCCAACAGCATCCCAGCCTCTCTTCTCATCTGGGCTCACATGTGGTGGCAATAAGAAAGGAGAAATGGAGCTGCACCAGGGCATGGCTAAAGAGCACAGGTTGGGGCACGGACAGAAAAAGATGAGAAGCCTTCTGCCCCCAAGCTGCCACTGCAAGACTGCTCCAGGCAGTGCCAGGCTCCTGCCAGCCACTGAAGCTTCCCCAGGGGTTGCTTTTCTACAGGTTTGGGCTCAGCTCAACCCTGCCCCTGGAACCAGTAACACCAAGGCCGCTCCAAGAAGGACATTGAGGTGCTGGAGCAGGTCCAGGGAAGGGCAACAAAGCTGGAAAAATTGGTCCAGAGCTCAAGTCCTCAGAGAAGCAGCTGAGAGGACTGAGATTGTCCAGGCTGGAGAAAAGGAGGCTGAGGGGAGACCTCTAGGACTCCCTGAAAGAAGGTTGGAGTGAGGTGAGGATGCCAGGGGAAGTTTAGACTCGAGGTGAGGAGAAAGTTCTTCCCAGAGAGAGTTGTTGGCTACTGGGATGTGCTGCCCAGGGAGGTGGTGGAGTCACCATCCCTGGAGGTGTTCAAGAGGGGCTTGGATGTGGCACTTGGAGCCATGGTCTAGTTGTCAGGAGGTGCTGGGTGACAGCTTGGACTTGATGATCTTTGAGGTCTTTTCCAACCTCACTGATTCTATGAAGTGCCAGGACAAAAGGAAATGGCCTCAAGTTGCACCAGGGGAGGTTTAGGTTGGACACTAGGAAGAATTTCTTCCCTGCAGGAGTGGTCAGGGGTTGGCACAGGCTGCCCAGGGAGCTGGTGGAGTCCCCATCCCTGGAGGTGTTGATGAAACCTGTGGCCAAGGCACTTGGGGCCATGGTGGTGCTGGGTTGATGGTTGGACTGGATGACCTTGGAGGTCTTTTCCAACCTTACTGATTCTCTGCTTCTCTAACCCAAGAGCCATGTTCAGTTCACTTGCCTAGGACCTTCTTTAAACAGAGCTCTCTCCAAATGCCCAAAGCAGACCTTTGTGGTTCCACTAGCTGCTGCTTTTTTTCCCTCCCCTGGGTGATCTGCATATCAAATATGCTTCCTTTATGAGAAAGGAGGGGGAAAAAAGAGCCAGAGGAAAGGGCTTGTGTGCCTCCTTTGCTTTTCCCTCTGACCCAGCAAGCTCCTGCAGGCCAGCCCAGCCTTGCCAGCACAACAGGAGGATGCTCCCAGCCCTGGGGCTGAGCTGATCCCCGCTGCAGCCTGCCTGGGAATGGCTGAGCACTGCAGCAGCCACCTGAGAACCAGCTCCTGCTCTTCTTCAGGCTGGCTCTGGAGGAGCCAAACACATCCCTGGCCTGAAAGTGTTGGCTGCTCTGAACTCCCATGGGAGGAGATCTGCTAGGAAAGGAGCAGGCACTGTGCAAAGTGTAACCAATCCCCAACATGCTTTAAAGACTTCCTTTTTTTCCTCTCCCAGATGCTTAATTGAATTTGTTTCCACAGCACCACAGAATGGGTTGGGTTGGAAGGGACCTTAAAGATCATCCAGTTCCAAGCCCCTCTGCCATGGGCATGGACCCCTCCCACTAGGTGCTCAAGGCCTCATCCAGCCTGGCCTTGAACACCATCAGGCAGGGGACATCCACAGCCCCCCTGGGCAACCTGTGCCAGTGCCTCCCCACCCTCACTGGAAAGAATTTCTTCCTCACCTCCAGCCTCAATCTCTGCTCTTCCAGCTCAAAGCCACTGCCCCATGTCCTGTCCTGTTGTGGAATGGTTTGAATTGCAGGGACATGGTTTTATGGAACAGCTGCTTGAACAAAGTGTCACAACACTGTCCCTCCCAGCCCTTACCACAAGTCCCTCCCCAGCCTTCTTGTAGCCCCCTGCTTCCTGGCTGCACCCTGCTCCTACAGCAGCAAACCCACACACTCCCAGGCAGAACTCCTCCAAAAGCACTCAGGGCACCATTCCTATGAGGAGCTGCAGCTCCTGGAGTCCCAGCTAGGGAAAAACCACCCCAGGGCAATTCACACCCCAAATGCAAGCTCTAACCCCCTTCTCTGGGGGAGAACCCCCCCAAACCCCCATATTCAGGTAAGGGGGGGAGGAGGGGCAGGCAGGACCTGCCAATCCACAGCTGGGAAGCTCCCCAGATCCCACCAGCAATCCCCACAGCCATCCCAGTCCCACCTTTCGTTTCCAGCTCAACCTTTCCCCTCTTTACTTTGCTTCCAAGTTCCGTTGAAGCCATTCCTGTAATTATCTCTGGCACTGCTCTGATGGCCTGGAGCACTTTGCTGGAGGCTCCCACTCATTCCTCCCTGCTTTTGGGCCATTCCTGGCCTTCCAACTTATCCCAGGAGTTCCTGCTTGCTTGAGGCTTTTCCTCTTCTCTCCTCTTCTCTCCCCTCTCCTCTCCTCTCCTCTCTCCTCTCCTCTTCTCTCCTTTCCTCTCCTCTCCTCTCTCTCCTCTCCTCCTCTTCTCTCCCCTCTCTCCTCTCCTCTTCACTCCTTTCCTCTTCTCTCCTCTCTCTCCGATCCTCTTCTCTCATCTCTCTCCTCTCCTCTTCTCTCCTCTCTCTCCTCTCCTCTCTCTCCTCTCCTCTCTCTCCTCTCCTCTTCTCTCCTCTCCTCTTCTCTCCTCTCTCTCCTCTCCTCTCTCTCCTCTCCTCTCTCTCCTCTCCTCTCTCTCTCCTCTCCTCTCTCTCCTCTCCTCTCTCTCTCCTCTCCTCTCTTCTCTCCTCTCTCTCCTCTCCTCTCTTCTCTCCTCTTCTCTTCTCTCCTCACCTCTCCTCTTCTCTCTTCTCTCCTCTCCTCTCCCATTTTCTCTTCTCTCTGAACCAAACCTCTCTTCCCTCTCCTCTCCTCTCCTCTCCCATTTTCTCTTCTCTCTGAACCAAACCTCTCTTCCCTCTCCTCTTCCCTCTTTCCTCTCCTCTCCCCTCTCCTTTTCCCCCTTCCCTTCCCTACTTTCTTGTCTTTCTTGTCTGTATTTTCTCTTTTCTCTTCTTTCCTTAACCCCTTGCAGCCCAAAGCCATGAGAAAAGGGAGATGCTGTAGGGGGCTGGGAACAGAACCTGTGCCAAGGATGAAACAAGGGGGAAATCCCTCACTGCTCTGCTCCCCCAGCTGCTGTTGGAGCTAAGGATGAGAGGATTGAGGAAGAGCCTCACAGGCATGGAGCAGACATTTCATCCCTTCCTGTCAGCCTGGAACTGATTTGAGGAGCAAGAAGGAGTCCTCCCCTGTTTGCACCCTTGCAAGGCTGGTGCCAGGGGATGTGTGGAGAGCTGGGATCCCACACTTCAGGAAGTTTGAAGTGAAAGCCTGCTGCTCTCCAGCAACTCTTTAAGGGCTTAGGGGGGATTTTCAGAAGCACCTAAGCCGGTTAAGGTGCCCAAATCCCACCAAAAGTCCTTCCTAAACCCCAGCTGGTGTTTGTTAGTGCCATTAGACACTTAAATGCCTTCATCTACAGCCCCTAATCCCATGGCTGGGAAGCTGCTGACCACTGGGGGCTGCCAGCTCACCAGCTCCCAGCATGGGGTGGGGAACCCCATGTTTGGGGGCAGACTCACACTTATGCCACCTCCTTCCCTTCCCCTGCTGACCCCAAACACAAACCCCCTTTGGCTTCCTCTTCTTTTTCTCCACCTTTTTGCTCTGGCTCTGTGGGCACCAGGATGAAGCTCCCCCTCTGCAAGGCCTCTGTGACACGGGAGCACACCAAACCCTGCGTTTCCTCTGCCATCACACAAGCTCCAAGCGTGCTCCTGGAGAGGGATGAACCTGTCAAACCAGGGCTAACCCCAGAGCAAGGTGCACAGATGTGGCTGCAGCTTTTGGAGATCCCCCCCCAGGGCTGCAGATCCAACCCCAGGCAGAACCACAGAAGTGGTTTGGTTGGAAGGGACCTCCAAGATCATTGAGTCCAACTGTTAAACCCAGCGCTGCCAGGGCACCTCTAAACCACAGCCCTCAGCACCACATCTCCACAGCTCTGAAACCCCTCCAGGGATCACAGAATCAGGCAGGGTTGGGAGGGACCACAAGGATCAGCCAGTTCCAACCCCCCTGCCATGGGCAGGGACACCCCACACCAGATCAGCCTGGCCAGAGCCTCAGCCAGCCTGGGCTTAAACACCTCCAGGGCTGGGGCCTCAACCACCTCCCTGGACAACCCATTCCAGGGCTTCACCACTCTCATGGGGAAGAACTTCCTCCTCCCCTCCAGCCTGAATCTCCCCACCTCCAGCTTCATTCCATTCCCCCCAGTCCTATCACTGCCTGAGAGCCTGAGCAGTCCCTCCCCAGCCTTCTTGGAGCCCCCTGCAGATCCTGGAAGGCCACAATGAGGTCACCTCAGAGCCTTCTCCTCTCCAGACTGAACAGCCCCAACTCCTTCAGTCTGTCCTCACAGCAGAGCAGCTCCAGCCCTCTGCTCATCCTCCTGGCCCTTCTCTGGACACCTTTCAGCACCTCCAGATCCCTCTTGTAACAGGGGCTCCAGCACTGGAGGCAGTACTCCAGGTGGGGTCTCCCCAGAGCTGAGCAGAGGGGGAGAATCCCCTCCCTTGCCCTGCTGGCCACACTTCTCTTGCTGCAGCCCAGGCTCTGCTTGGCTCTCTGGGCTGCAAGTGCACTCTGAGAGCTCCTGCTGAGCTTCTCCTCCCCCAGCACCCCCAAGGCTCTCTCCTCAGGGCTGCTTTCCAGCCAGTCCCTGCCCAGCCTGGATTTGTGCCTGGGATTGCCTCCACCCAGCTGCAGGACCCTGCCCTTGGTCTTGTTGAACCTCCTGAGGTTGGCTTGTGCCCAGCTCTCCAGCCTGTCCAGGTCCCTCTGGATGGATCCCTTCCCTCCAGCTGTCTGCTGCACCACACAGCTTGGTGTCATCAGCAACCCTGCTGAGGGTGCACTCAGTGCCACTGTCCATGGCACCCACAGAGATGTTGAACAAGCCTGGTCCCAGGACTGAGCCCTGAGGGACTCTGCTTGTCCCTGGCCTCCCCTGGGCCATGGCCCCATGGACAGCCACCCTTTGGGTGCAGCCCTCAAGCCAGTTCTATATCCATCCAGTGGTCCACCCATCAAGCCCCTGTGTCCCCAGCTTGGAGCCCAGGCTGTGGTGCAGATGAGGACTCCACCACTGCCCTGGGCAGCCTGGGCCAGGCCTTGACCAAACCTTTTGGGTTCTTTAAAAGCCAAGGAGTCTCTATCAACAAAAAGCTGCTGCAGCTCCTGCTCCTCCCGACCTGCCTGCCTGTTCTTTTCCCCCTTCCTTTTGCTCCTGCTGGATCAAAATAAACAAAGCAGCATCTATTGATTCTGGCTGCTCTCAGAAGGTTTGTGGCAGAGATCTGATGTTCCCTGAGTTATTGCAGAGCGATAGCTCCCTGCCTGCTGCTTGGAAATGCTTCCTTGGAACAAAGAGGAGATTAAAAGAAGCAGCCAGATCACAGCAGAGGCTACACTTGGCTTGCTCAAGCCTGGACAGAAATGGGAAGTCTGATGGGTTTAATAATTCACTTGGACAAGCCTCCATCCTCCCTGATTTCTGCTGGCTTTAAAAGCAAGGATCCAGGAGCACAAAGAGGGTTTGCTGCTATGTGGCTTGCAGGCAGCAGAGCAGCTCACAGCCCCTGCACCCCCTTGGATCCAGCCCCCCCCAACCATTTCAGGCAATCATTAAGGTGGGAAAAGAACTCTCAGATCAAGCCCAACCATCAGCCCAGCACCGCCGCGGTCACCTCTAGGGATGGTGACTCTGTCACGTCCCTGGGCATGGATCTGCTCTGCTCTGTGTCAGCTCCCAGCACCAGGATGCTCATGGAATCAGAGAATTGTTTCAGCTGGACCAGGCCTCTGAGATCATGCAATCCAACCATCAGCCCAGCCCCAGCGTGGCCACCAAACCATGGCCCCAGGTGCCATGGCCACAGGTTTCACCTCCAGGGCTGGGGACTCCACCACCTCCCTGGGCAGCCTGTGCCAGTTCCTGACCACTCTTCCAGCAAAGAAATTGTTCCTCATGTCCAACCTAAACCTCCTCAAGCTGTTTCCTCTTGTTCTATCACCTGACACTTGGGAGAAGAGACCAACCCCCATCTGTCTCCAAGCCTCTTTCAGGGAGCTGCAGAGAGCAATGAGGTCTCCCTCAGCCTCTTTATTCTCCACACTGAACACCCCCAGCTCCCTCAGCTGCTCCTCCCTAGCCCTGTTCTCCAGACCCTTCCCCAGCTTGGTTGCCCTTCTCTGGACTTGCTTCAGGCCAACCCCCACCTCACTCCAACCTCCTCTTAGGTAGTAGCAGAGACAATGTTTGAAGGCCAAGGGCATCCTGGCCTGGATCAGGAGCAGTGTGGCCAGCAGGAGCAGGGAAGTCCTTGTGCCCTGTGCTCAGCACTGCTGAGGCCACACCTGGAGTCCTGTGTCCAGTTCTGGGCTCCTCAGTTTAAGAAGGACATCGAGACTCCTGCACGGTCAGAGATTTGGGGGCATAGAATGATAGAATTGTCAGGGTTGGAAGGGACCTCAAGGATCAGCCAGTTCCAAGCCCCCTGCCATGGGCAGGGACCCCTCACACTACAGCAGGTTGGCATCAAGATCATCTCCCCTTGCCCCCCAGCAGAGAGTCACTGAGATTGGAAAAGACCTCTAAGATCATCACTTCCAACACCACCATGCCCCCAAGTGCCAGGTCAGAATCATCAGCTGGGCTGCAGAATCAGCCAAAAGCTCAATTTTGTTTCCATTGCAAAGAGAGAGGAAAAATGTCCTGCAGCAGATGATGAGATAGTGTCATAGAATCAGTCAGGGTTGGAAGGGACCTCAAGGATCAGCCAGTTCCAACCCCCCTGCCATGGGCAGGGACACCCCACACTAGATCAGGCTGCCCAGAGCCTCACCCAGCCTGGCCTTAAACACCTCCAGGGCTGGGGCCCCAACCACCTCCCTGGACAACCCATTCCAGGGCTTCACCACTGTCATGGGGAAGAACTTCCTCCTCCCCTCCAGCCTGAATCTCCCCACCTCCAGCTTCATTCCATTCCCCCCAGTCCTATCACTCCCTGAGATCCTGAGCAGTCCCTCCCCAGCCTTCTTGGAGCCCCCTTCAGATCCTGGAAGGCCACAATGAGGTCACCTCAGAGCCTTCTCTTCTCCAGACTGAACAGCCCCAACTCCTTCAGTCTGTGCTCATAGGAGAGGTGCTCCAGCCCTCTGCTCATCCTCCTGGCCCTTGACTGGAACCTGGGCAGAGAAGGGCAACAAAGCTGGGGAGGGGTCTGGAGCACAGCCCTGGGAGGAGAGGCTGAGGAAGCTGGGGTTGCTTAGCCTGGAGAGGAGGAGGCTCAGGGGAGACCTTCTTGCTCTCTCCAACTCCCTGAAGGGAGGTTGGAGCCAGGTGGGGGTTGGTCTCTTCTCCCAGGCAGGCACCCAGCCCCAGAACAAGAGGACACAGTCTCAAGCTGTGCCAGGGGAGGTTTAGGCTGGAGGTGAGGAGAAAGTTCTTCCCAGAAAGATTGGCCCTTGGAATGTGCTGCCCAGGGAGGTGGTGGAGTCCCTGCCCCTGGAGGTGTTCAAGAGGGGCTTGGATGTGGCACCTGGAGCCATGGTTTAGCTGTCAGGAGGTGTTGGGTGCCAGGTTGGACTTGCTGAGCTCTGAGCTCTTTTCCCACCTGGGTGATTCTATTCTAAACCATTGGAAGCTTCTTGCAGCCAGCTCCAGATCTCGAGTCAAGAGCTGGGAGTGCTTCTTGGAAATCCTAGCAAGGAAGTAGCCTTGTGCCAAGTGCCAGGAGTGCTGAAGGGCAAGGAGCTGGTTTTTGCTTGCTTGGAAAATAAAACAGGAATGAAACAAAAAACCAAAGCAAAAGAGAGAAGGGGGAAAAAAAAGAACCACCCAAAAAAATGTGCAGGAAGCTGCCAGCCATTATTTGCAAACTCATTAACTTTGGTTGGGAAGAACTTGGCAGCTCAGGGCTATGTTCAGGGTAGACTCACAGAATGCTTATCAGAGAATCAGCCAGGCTGGAAAAGACCTCAGAGATCAGCAAGTCCAACCTATCACCTAATACCTATCACCTAATACCTATCACCTCCTGATAACTAAACCATGGCTCCAAGTGCCACATCCAAGCCTTTTTTTAACAGCTCCCAGGACAGGGACTCCACCACCTCCCTGGGCAGCACATTCCCCTGGCCAATTCCTCTCTCTGTGAAGAACTTTCTCCTCACCTTCAGCCTTAACCTCCCCTGGCACAGCTTGAGACTGTGTCCTCTTGTTCTGGGGCTGGGTGCCTGGGAGAAGAGACCAACCCCCACCTGGCTCCAACCTCCCTGCAGGGAGTTGGAGAGAGCAAGAAGGTCTCCCCTGAGCCTCCTCTTCTGCAGGCTAAGCAACCCCAGCTCCCTCAGCCTCTCCTCCCAGGGCTGTGCTCCAGACCCCTCCCCAGCCTCGTTGCCCTTCTCTGCACACCTTCAAGTGTCCAAGCTGTCACCCAGCACCTCCTGACTAACTAAACCCTGGCTCCTAGTGCCACATCCAATCCCTTTTTGAACACCTCCAGTGATGGTGACTCCACCACCTCCCTGGGCAGCACATCCCAATGACCAATCTCTCTTCCTAGGATGAATTTCTTCCTCCCCTCCAGCCTAAACCTCCCCTGGCACACTGTGTCCCCTTGTTCTGGTGCTGGTTGCCTGGGAGAAGAGACCAAACCCCATCTGGCTGCCACCTCCTTTCAGGTAGTTGTAGAGAGCAAGAAGTTCTCCCCTGAGCCTCCTCTTCAAGAAGGACAGGGAACTGCCTGAGGAGGGTACAGCAAAGGGCTACAGGGATGCAAAGCCATCCCCACTCCATCCCCTCCCTGCCACTGCTTTGGTGCTGTGGCAGGTGGAGGCCCTCACCACGGCCCTGCTAGGCTCTGAGTGCAAAGGGAGGGAGGAAAATCAATTCCCATCAGCTGAGCAATGCCCTTTGAGTCATCACTGCTGGAGGGAGAGATTCTTTATCTCCTTCTGCTGGCAGGCATTGCTTTGCAGGTTGTTATTAGGGAGCAGTACTGTGGCAGCCCCCTTCCTCTGACCCCTGGTATTTTGATAACCTTTAGCATCCTGAGGAGCTTTGCCCTCCTGGTTTTCCTGCAAGAGCTCTCCTCTCTGGTTTTTTTTTTCCCCTGACCAAATAATCACAGGCATTTAATGACTGCTTGAGTTTAGAGCTGCAAGGCTGGGCAGCCCCCAGCCCTGCAGCAGCACAGCGCATCAAAGGCTGGCTGCTGTCATCCTGGGCTCCCAGATTTGTTGCAGGGATCTGGAGGAGGGAACTGAGTCTCTTCTCCCTAGGAACAAGGGATGGGACAAGAGGGGATAGGATAGGACAGGATAGGACAGGATAGGATAGGACAGGATAGGGAAGGGTGGGGTGGGATGGGATGGGATGGGATAGACCAGACCAGACCAGGTTGGAAAAGACCTCAGAGATCATCAAGTCCACCTTATCCCCCAACACCATCTGATCAACTCAACCATGGCTCCAAGTGCCACATCTAATCCCCTCTTGAACACCTCCAGGGATGGGGACTCCACCACCTCCCTGGGCAGCACCTTCCCATGGCCAATCTCTCTTGCTGGGAAGAACTTTCTCCTCACCTCCAGCCTAAACCTCCCCTGGCACAGCTTCAGACTGTGTCCTCTTGTTCTGGGGCTGGGTGCCTGGGAGAAGAGACCAACCCCCAGCTGGCTCCAAGCTCCCTTCAGAGAGTTGGAGAGAGCAAGAAGGTCTCCCCTGAGCCTCCTCTTCTCCAGGCTAAAATAAGGTTGGAAAAGACCTCAGAGATCATCAGGTCCAACCTATGAGGAGGACCAAGCCCAGGGGCAACATCAGACCCCTGAAAGGGAGGGGATTTTGGGGGGCAGAGATGCAAACTTAGCACTCATCCCATTGCCAGGGCATCAGCTCCTGCTTGCTGCCAGCAGATGAGGCCACTTGTGCACCTGCAGCTGCTCATTTGGCCACTAACCTGCTGGAGCAATTAGAGATAATTAAAACATCACCCTGCAGTCACCATGATTAAAATCCTTCCCTGCCAGAGGAGCTCCCTGAGCTCTGCTCTCTGCTGTGTGCCCATCTCCTGCTGATTCTCCAGGCCTCAGCTGGAAGATGAAGGGGAAAGGAAAGCTTCAGTGGGTGTAAATCACTGCAGTTCCACCTGCCCTCTGCTGTGATTCACAGCAAGAGGTGAGCAGTGGTGGAAGGCAAGGAGGACCAAGAGAACCCTCCCTGCCCTGTGCAGCTGGTGCTGGTTGCTGCTCACAGACCAAAGCCATTGTGCCAGATGACCCCAAGCAGATGCAAGAGTGGCCTCCAAAGTCTGAGGAATGGCTGCTGGGGAGTGCAGTACCAAAGAAGAGCTCCTGAGGATGCTCCCCTCTGCTGAGCACCACTGCAGACCAGATGAATGACTGCTGGGGAGAGCATTTCTGTGCCTCCAAGGGCTGCTTGAGCTCCCTTCCACCCACACAAATATTCCCAAACCAGCTCATTTCCCCTCTTCCAAATGGCATTTCTTTTGCCCTTCTCATTTACAACCTCTCTCTTGACTGGTGGCTTCAGTAGATGATCTCCAGAGACCCCTTCCAGCTCCTATCATTCTGCTGCGGTGACAGGGTGAGGGACAACGAAATTAGAGCAGAGCAGATTTAGATTGGATGTGAGGAACAAGTTCTGCACCAGGAGGGTGCTGGAACACTGCAACAGGTTGCCCAGGGAGGTGGCTGAGGTCCACCCCCTGGAGAGATTCAAGGTCAGGCCCAACAGGGCTATGGGCAAGCTGATCTAGTGGAGGATGTCCCTGCTGCTGTCTGCACAGCAGCCTTTGGGGGTGGCTGGGGGCTGGCTCCATCCCATACATCATCATTGTTGGTTGACAGCAGCTGAACAGGAGCCAGCAGTGTGCCCAGGGGGCCAAGAAGGCCAAGGGCATCCTGGCCTGCAGCAGGAAGAGTGTGGCCAGCAGGAGCAGGGAAGTCTTTGTGCCCTGTGCTCAGCACTGCTTAGGCCACACCTGGAGTCCTGTGTCCAGTTCTGGGCTCCTCAGGTTAGGAAAGAAGTTGAGCTGCTGGAAGGTGTCCAGAGAAGGGCAACAGAGCTGGGGAGGGGTCTGGAGCACAGCCCTGGGAGGAGAGGCTGAGGGAGCTGGGGTTGCTTAGCCTGCAGAAGAGGAGGCTCAGGGGAGACCTTCTTGCTCTCTCCAACTCCCTGAAGGGAGGTTGGAGCCAGGTGGGGGTTGGCCAGTCAGGTACCCAGCTCCAGAACAAGAGGACACAGTCTCAAGCTGTGCCAGGGGAGGTTTGGGCTGGATGTTGGAGAGAAATTCTTCATAGAGAGAGAGATTGGCCATTGGGATGTGCTGCCCAGGGAGGTGGTGGAGTCCCCATCCCTGGAGGTGTTTAGGAGGAGACTTGATGGGGTGCTTGGTGCCATGGTTGAGTTGATCAGATGGTGCTGGGTGATAGGTTGGACTCAATGATCTTGAAAGTCTCTTCCAACCTGGTTAATTCTATTCTATTCTGTCTACTCTAACCTGTTCCAGTGCTCCACCACCCTCACAGCAAAGAACTTCTTCCTAACCCCCAATCTAAATCTGCTCTTCTCCACTTTGAAGCCACTGCCCCTGGTCCTGTCCCTGCAGGCCTTTGCAAACAGTCTCTCCCCACCCCTCCTGTAGCCCCATTATGGTACTGGCAGGCTGCTAGCAGGTCTCCCTGGAGCCTCCTCTTCTCCAGGCTGACCAGCCCCAGGCCCACATTGCTCTGATCAATACCTTCCCTGCAGGGTGAGTGATTTGCAGAGGGCTTTGCTCCTGGGTGGTATCAGGCCTGTGGAGCAGCAGCAGGGAGGACTTAGGGAAGATGGACACAATTCAGACCACCTCACTACCACTTAGAGTCCAAATGAGCTTGCCTCCCCTTTTACTTCCTCTGATAGCTTTTATTTGTGCAGCTTTCTGGGGCATCCAGCTTCTGCATCCTCCACAATCCATCTCTTTAATTCCCTCTTTAAAGCAGTAAGCATGAGCCTTAAAAAAAACACCCCAAAACAACCAAAAGGGGGAAAGAAACCCAAAGAAACAGCAGCAGGGAGCTTGTCTCCAGCCTCAGGCAATGCAGCTGCAGGCATGAAGAGCTCCTGGAGGAGAACCACCTGGGGTGCTCATGCTCCACCAACCTGGTTGGGCAAATCCCACAGGGTTTTGGGAGGGGGGGGGGTGGAGGGATTGGAGCAGTTTTGCACAGATGAACTTCAGAGCTTGGTGAATAAAGAGAAGAGAGAGGCTGAGAGAGTTGGGGTTGTTCAGAGAGGAGGAGAGAAGGCTCTGAGGAGACCTTCTTGTGGCCTTCCAGTGTCTGGAAGAGGCTGCAAGAAAGCTGGGGAGGGACTTCTGAGGGTGTCAGGGAGGGATGGGACTGGGGGGGGATGGAGCAAAACTAGAAGTGGGGAGATTGAGATTGGATGTGAGGAAGAAGTTGTTCCTCAGGAGGGTGGTGAGAGCCTGGCACAGGTTGCCCAGGGAGGTGGTGGAAGCCTCCTGCCTGGAGGTGTTTGCAGCAACCAAGAGGAATGGCTCAGCTAGGGCAGGAGGAGGGGAAATAAAGGGACCCAAACCCTCCCTCCCCCTGCCTGGAGTCCCCTGCCTTGGTCTTTAATAGCTCATTATGGTATTATGAGGGAAGGCTCCCAGGATTATGGTGTTTAGCAGTATCATGATGGATGGGAGCCAGCCCTCTGCCAAGCCTTTGGTATTCCTGCTTTCTACTGACCTGGCCTCAGCCCAGGGCTTTGCATCCCTCACTCCACACCAGGAAATCCAGAGGCAGTTAGTAAAGATGCTTAGTGAATTGCACAGACACTCAAATATCACAGAGACACAGAAGGGGGTGGGGTGGAAGGGACTTTAAAGGGCATCCAGTTCCAAACCCCTCTGCCATGGGCAGGGACACCTCCCACCAGCTCAGGCTGCTCAAGGCTTTATCCAGCCTGGCCTTGAACACCTCCTGGGAGGAGACAGTCACAGCCTCCCTGGCCAACCTGTGCCAGTCTCTCCCCACCCTCACTGGAAAGAATTTCTTCCTAATCTCCAGTCTAAACCTCTCCTCTTCCAGCTTCACTCCGTTCCCTCTCATCCTATCACTCCCAGCCCTTGTCAAAAGTCCCTCCCCAGCTCTCTTGTTGTCCCCTTCAGGTCCTGCAAGGCTGCTGTGAGGTTTCTCTGGAGCCTTCTGCAGACTGACCAACCCCACCTCTCCCAGCCTGTCCCCATAAGGGAGGCTCTCCAGCCCTCTGATCATCTTGGTGGCCTCCTCTGGACCCTCTCCAAGAGCTCTATCTCGAACACAGGTAGGAGGGAATTTGAGACCAAGATGTTCCCTGGCTGCTTCCACTCAGCCAAAGAGATCACAAAATCCTTCAGCAGCAAAACAAACAGCTTGGAGCAAACAAGAGGCTTCCTGTGCCAGGATTTTCTGGTCCTGGTCCTTCCCCATGGTCCCCTCCTGCTGCTTCTGCACAGCCCAGAGACCCACTCTGGTCTTACTTGGAGAGTGGCAGCAAAGGACTTTGGTTCTCAGTGTGTTAACACATCCCTTCTTGTCCTGCTGTCTTTAACATCCCTCTTTTAAAGTTGATCCTCTGCAGCAGCCCTTGGAGAGCCCAAATCCTGTTCAGACAAAGCAAACCTTGCTGAGGTTGGATCTCCCTAAGCCAGCGTGGCGGCTGGGGTGCAAGACGCTGGAGAGGAGAGCAAAATGCAGCCTCCTGGTGCTCCTGCAACACAATCCTCTGCTCTGGTACATGGGATTACATGCTGGGATCCCAGAATTGAAGGTTCAGTTAGCAGCCCTATGGAGAGCTGCTTGCCTGACTGCTCCTGTGGGGGTGGCAAAGCCATTGGTGCTCCCCAGCAATGTTCCCTTTAGCTCGGGGCTCCTCAGTGCAGGAAAGATGTGGAGCCTCCTCTTCTGCAGGCTAAGCAACCCCAGCTCCCTCAGCCTCTCCTCCCAGGGCTGTGCTCCAGACCCCTCCCCAGCTTTGTTGCCCTTCTCTGGACACCTTCCAGCAGCTCAACCTCTTTCCTAACCTGAGGAGCCCAGAACAGGACACAAGACTCCAGGTATGGCCTCAGCAGTGCTGAGCACAGGGCACAAGGACTTCCTTGCTCCTGCTGCCCACACTCTTCCTGATGCAGGACTCCACCACTGCCCTGGGGCAGCCAGTTCCAAGCCTTAAGGACTCCACCACTGCCCTGGGGCAGCCAGTTCCAAGCCTTAACAACTATTTCACTCTTTCCTTTCACAGCTACAGCTTCCTCAGAGGCAGAAACAGCTCTCCATCACAGGAAAGGACTTGTGTGGGATATGGGCAGCACAAGCCCAGGAATAAGGAACTTCTGAGCAATTTGCATGGGAGGAAACCCCCCTGAGGTGAAGAAGCTTAATGAGGAGGGACCCAACCCAACTTCCAGGGCTCACCACCCCTTCCAGGATGGGATGCACCTTCCCTGGGAGCTGCACTGCAAAGCCAAAGAGGTTCAGTGCTGCACTTGTGCTTCCCTTTGGCCTCCTTGGCAGCCAGCAGGACATCTTTCAGGTTTGCAGGAGGCTGGGAGGTGCCTGCAGGCCCCAGCCGCTCGCCTGCGCCGTGTTTGCACACTCTGATGGTCCTCCCCTCTGCTTCAAGCCTCCTCAGGCAGGAGAGCCTCCAGTGAAAGCAGTGGGAGGCTCTTAATTGCCTCAGCTCCAATCAATACAAGGAGGGCTCAGCAGTGCCAGCTGCCACAGCACAAGCTGCCTCCCCAGCAGCAGCCTTGCCAGGCTCTCCTGCCGCTGCCACTGCACAAAGGCAGCTTCAGAGCAAGTGGAGGCAGAGGCAGGAGGAGCCAGAGCTGCTTCATGGAACCAAGAAGGGTGGAAAAAGACCTCAACGATCACCAAGTCCAATCTGTCACCCAAGACCTCCTGACTACTAAACCATGGCTCTAAGTGCCACAGCCAAGCCTTTTCTGAGCACCTCCAGGGGCAGGGACTCCACCACCTCCCTGGGCAGCACATCCCAATGGCCAACAAGTCTCTCTGGGAAGAACTTTCTCCTCACCTCCAGCCTAAACCTCCCCTGGCACAGCTTGAGACTGTGTCCTCTTGTTCTGGGGCTGGGTGCCTGCCTGGGAGAAGAGACCAACCCCCACCTGGCTCCAAGCTCCCTGCAGGGAGTTGGAGAGAGCAAGGTCTCCCCTGAGCCTCCTCTTCTGCAGGCTAAGCAACCCCAGCTCCCTCAGCCTCTCCTCCCAGGGCTGTGCTCCAGACCCCTCCCCAGCTCTGTTGCCCTTCTCTGGACACCTTCCAGCAGCTCAACCTCTTTCCTAACCTGAGGAGCCCAGAACTGGACACAGGACTCCAGGTGTGGCCTCAGCAGTGCTGAGCACAGGGCACAAGGACTTCCCTGCTCCTGCTGGCCACACTCTTCCTGCTGCAGGCCAGGATGCCCTTGGCCTTCTTGGCCCCCTGGCCACACTGCTGGCTCCTGTTCAGCTGCTGTCCACCACTACCCCTAAGTCCCTTTCTGCCTGGCTGCTCTCAGCCACTCTGCCCCCAGCCTGTAGCACTGCCTGGGGTTGCTGTGGCCAAAGTGCAGCCCCTGGCACTTGGATGTGTTCAATGCCATCCTGTTGCACTCTGCCCATCTGTCCAGCAGATTTTTCCAGGATGAGTTCACCTGACCCTGCAGACCTCTCTCAAGGACCTTGCTCCAACCCTGAGCAAAGCTTTAGGTGGCACCAGAAAGGACATCAGCCACCAGCATTGGCTCTTCTGCAGCAGCTGAGGGTGGTGAGAGTGTGGTGAGAGGACAAGGGGCAGTGGTGTGAAACTGCAGCAGGGTAGATGCAGCTTGGACATTAAGAAGTTCTTTACTATGAGGGTGGTGAGACACTGGAACAGGTTTGCCCAGAGAAGCTGTGGATGCCTCATCCCTGGAACTAAGTGCCAGGCTGGATGCCCCCTCTCTGGAGGTGTTCAGTGCCAGGCTGGATGAGGCCTTGAGCAACCTGATCCAGTGGGAGGTGTCCTTGCCCACAGCAAGGGGGTTGGAACTAGATGACCTTTAAGGACCCTTCCAGCTGAAGCTGTTCTCTCATTCTACAGGCTGGAGAGAGTTGACACTGATCTCTCTATGTGCCCAGTTCTTCTCAGGTGCCTTCAACCCAAGAAAGCTCTCTGAGCTCTGGTGCTGAGTGGGATGCAGAGGATACAGGTCAACCCTGCCCTTAAATGAACTGCTGCCACTGACAAACAGAACCTGAAAGGACCAACCCTAAGTATGTCAACTTGATGTCATCTGCAAAGCTGCTAACCCCCACTAGGCAGGAGGCACAACAGCTGGAGACTTGAGAGCACTGGGAGGGACCTGAGCAATGCTGATCCATAACTAAAGGCTGAGGAGCAAGAGGATGAGGCCAGACTCTTGTCATAGGTGCCCAGGGACAGGCCAAGGGGCAGTGAGCACAAACTGGAACCCAGGAGCTTCCATCTGAAGAGGAAGAGAAAACTCTTTGGTGTGAGGGTGCTGGTGGTCTGGAGCAGGCTGCCCAGAGAGGTTGTGGAGTCTCCTTGCCTGGAGAGCTTCCAACCCCCCCTGGCCATGGTGATTTTGGGCTACTTGCTGTGGGTGCCCATGCTTTAGCCAGGGGGGGTTGGACTGGATGAGCTCCAGAGGTGCCTTCTAACCCCTACCATGCTGGGGTTCTGGGAGATGCTGGGGAAAATTGAGCTCCAAGCTCTTCTGGAGAGCTTGGAAGTAAGGTTGGAAAAGACCACTGAGACCATCAAGTCCAACCATCAACCCAACACCACCATGGCCACTAAACCATGTCCCAAAGTGCCCTGGCTACAGGTTTCTTGAGCACCTCCAGGGCTGGGGACTCCACCACCTCCCTGGGCAGCCTGTGTCAGTGCCTGACCACTCTGGCAGTAATTGTTCCTAATACCCAACCTAACCCTTCCCTGCTGCAGCTCCAGGTCAAGCTTGTGACAGACCAACACACAGAGAGATGAAAGAGAGCAGGTTTATGTGGGAGGATGACTTCCCTGGATCCTGCCTGCCCCATGCCAAATCCTTCCCATCAGTGCAAGCCACAAAGCAAACCACAAGCCTCGGAGAGCCCCGAGGAGGAAGCTGCTCGCTGGCAGCTAAGGACAGCAGGGGCTCCTCACTCCTTGAGCAGCACAAGTCCCTGGATGACCCCAGGAGTGCTTCCAAGCAAGTGCCTGACTCTGAGTAGTGCTGCTGCAAGATAACCATGAAACTTGGCACGCCAGGACTCTGCCTGAGGCCTCAGATCTGAGGTGTCCCTGGAGCCTTCTCTTCTCCGGGCTGAACAACCCCAACACTCTCAGCCTGCCCCTGCAGGAATAGAACAGAATTAACCAGGTTGGGAAAGACCTCAGAGATCAGCAAGTCCAACCCAACACCATCTAATCAACTCAACCATGGCACCGAGTGCCTCAGCCAGGCTCTCCTTAAACACCTCCAGGGATGGGGACTCCACCACCTCCCTGGGCAGCACATTCCCATGGCCAATCTCTCTTGCTGGGAAGAATTTCTCCCACACCTCCAGCCTAAATCTCCCCTGGCACAACTTGAGACTGTGTCCTCTTGTTCTGGGGCTGGGTGCCTGCCTGGGAGAAGAGACCAACCCCCACCTGGCTACAGCCTCCCTTCAGGTAGGTGCAGAGAGCAAGAAGGTCTCCCCTGAGCCTCCTCTTCTGCAGGCTAAGCAACCCCAGCTCCCTCAGCCTCTCCTCCCAGGGCTGTGCTCCAGACCCTTCCCCAGCTTTGTTGCCCTTCTCTGCTGAGGTTCCAGCATCTCAACATCTGCTGCAGGACATTTTTCCTCTCTCTTTGCAATGGAAACAAAATTGAGCTTTTGGCTGATTCTGCAGCCCAGCTGATGACTCTGACCTGGCACTTGGGGGCATGGTGGTGTTGGAAGTGATGATCTTAGAGGTCTTTTCCAATCTTAATGACTCTCTGCTGGGGGGGAAGGGGAGATGATCTAGACACCAACCTGCTGTAGTGTGAGGGGTCCCTGCCCATGGTAGGGGGCTTGGAACTGGCTGATCCTTGAGGTCCCTTCCAACCCTGACAATTCTATCATTCTATGCCCCCAAATCTCTGTCTTCACCCACTCTGACAGTGGAGAAGTCACCACCTCCCTTCACTGACCTTTTATTTCTTCTGTGGATGGAGGCTTTCTCCTTTGATATCCCCTGCAATCTGTCTCAGTTGCTGATTCTCTGCCCTCCACTCTCCTGTAATCTCCCCAGTTTGCATCTAGAGGCTTCCTCAAGTGCTTCCCTGCTCTTCAGCCCTTGAAGAAGCTGCTTCTGGCTTCTTCCAGAAGAATAGCCCCATGCTGAGTACTTCAGCTGCAGGGCATCATTAGCAGCTGAGCACATGAGTTCATTTAAAACCAGCTTTGCTGCATAATTGCACTTGGCTGGAAGCAAAACATAGCCAAGAGCACCCTGCAGCCCCACCAGGGGAGGTGACACCCTGTGCCCTGCTCTCATACCACTTCCCATCGAGGTAACCTCTTGCTTTTAACCATCTCCAAGTCCCTTGGAGCTACTGAAGTGGCTTGGGTCTGGTTCCAGGGCAGGATGATGGAGTGACTGTAGCAGGGCTGGGTTGTGTGGGGGGTGGTTGGTGTTGGCCATTCCCATGGTGCCACAGGGCTGGAGGCACCACTGCCCCCAAAAGCTGGCAGACCATGCAGAGCTGCAGCCTGGCCTGTGTCAGGAGCAGTGTGGCCAGCAGGAGCAGGGAGGTCATTCTGCCCCTGTACACTGCACTGGTTAGGCCACACCTGGAGTCCTGTGTCCAGTTCTGGGCTCCTCAGGTTTGGAAAGATGTTGAGCTGCTGGAAGGTGTCCAGAGAAGGGCAACAAAGCTTTTTGATGACCTCCAAGGTATTTTCCAACCTGGTCTGGTCTATTCTATTCTTCCACTGCCTGTGTAGTGCTGTGTGGCTTCACACCTCAGCCACTTATGGAGACCACTCCTGGAGAGCTGCACAGACTGTGGAGGAAAGGCTGCCCCTCCAGACACTGCTGGCTGAGAGTTTGGATGGTGCTTTCTCTACCTAAGCAGGATGCAAAGCCCTCATCCAGGTGGCAACTCAGATGCTGTTGGGTGACAGGTTGGACTTGATGCTCTCCAAGGTCTTTTCCAACCTGGTTAATTCTATTCTCTTCTTTTCTCCTGCTGCTCCTCATGCACCGAGGGAAAGCAGCTTCCTCGCTTGCTGCTCTGGCCAGACCTTGCTCCTCTCTACCATCCCAGCCCATCAATAGTCTTTAAATATTGAGCAGGGCTCCTGCTGTGATCACTGCTGCTGCTCTCAAGCCATGTGCTGCTGTTGGGGATGGCCAAGGCCATCAGACAGAGGAGGTGGCAGCTGCCAGCTTGGGCGCAGTTGCTTAAGTGCAGGCAGCAGCCCCCAGGAAGCAAACCCACAGCCAGCCCAAGTGCTTAATTATTAATACTATTTAGATAGCAACCATCAGGGAGCAAAGAGCTTTGCAGAAGTGCAAGAGAAAGCCTTGGGCCCACCACTGTGCACCGTGGCCAGGCCAGGATTTGAGCAGCTCCCACGCTGGAGGGTGGTTTGATGTCGATGTCCAACAGCTGCTCCAGGCTGGGATCAAGGGATTTGGGGTTTAGCATCAAAAAGTGACTAGAAACATCTCTTGCTTTGCTGGTTTAGCTTGCAGGAGGCCAAAGTGGCTTGCAGGAAAACCTTGGGTGACATGAAGCATGCTGATGGGGCAAGTTTGCATTAGGATCATAGAATCCCAGACTGGTTTGGGTGGGAAGGGACCTTGAAAGGTCGTTGGGTCCAACATCTCCAGCTAGAGCAGGTTGCTCAGAGCCCCAGACAACCCAACCTGGAATGGTTGCAGGGATGGGGCAGCTACCATCTCTCTGGGCAGCCCATTCCTGTGGTTGCATCATTTCAGTGCAAGCTGAGCTGCAGAAGTGCTGCAAAGTGTGAGCCAAGAGCCACCAGCCAGCCCAGCAGCAGGCACCACCACTACAGAGCAGCAAACACAGGCATGGGGACTGCAAACTGGGTCTGTGCCCTGGTTCCTTCCCTACAGCCACACAGGACACTTGAAGGAATTGAGCAATACTCAACCCAAAGTGCAAGCAAGCCTGGCTGTGGCTCTTGCTTTGTCTTTAGATGCTGCAGCACATGGTTGGGTGCTGTTTGGAGCATCACTGGATGGATGCAGTCATTACTGCAACCACCAGCTAAGGCTGGAGGCTTCTCCACCCAGCTTTGCTGGCAGCTCTTCGAGTCACCCAGGGGACACCATCTCCTTCCCACTGCTGTGCCCTTCCTTCCCCTAGTTTCAGACTCTCTATTTTCTCTTTGCTCCTGGAGGACACCTTTGTTGCCTGCACAGAAACAGGTGATTTAGCAGCTTGTCATGTTCAGGGGCTGGAGGATCTGAAAGCAACCTCTTGAATAAATCTGCTCCTGGAGTCTGAGCACATCCAGCTGAGCCAGAAGATGACAGGGCAGGGCAAAAAACTCACTTCAACAGCAGCAAAACTCCATATGTCCACAGACTGAGTTTGCACCATCATGCTGGCAGCCCTGAACTTGCCCTCCCAACCCTCCACAGCCAGAGGCTGATCCCCAAGGATGCTCAAACCCAGGCGAGCACACGGTGCGGACCGGCTCGCGTCTCCCACCCGAGGCTGCCCAGCGCTCACTAACAGCCAATTAGTCAGGCAGCTCTAATGACATCTCAATTCCTGGCACAAATGAGATGTTGCCTGCATGGCCACACTGCTCTCAGCTTGCTAATCCATCACCATCCTTGGATTTACCAGCACCTGCCTCCAGCCCAGGACCGACCACCTTGGGTGTCACTTCGATTTTTGCAGGAGAGTAATTCACAGCATTGTCAGGGCAGGAAGGGAGCTCAAGGCTCAGCCAGCTCCAACCCCCCTGCCATGGGCAGGGACACCTCACACTACAGCAGGTTGCTCACAGCCACCTCCAGCCTGGCTGCAAACACCTCCAGGCAGGAGGCTTCCACCACCTCCCTGGGCAACCTGTGCCAGGCTCTCACCACCCTCCTGGAGAGCAACTTCTTCCTCACATCCACTTGCTGGCTAGGAGGTCCTGCCCCAGCCCTGTTTCAGCTGCTAGTGCAGGTGGCAGAGCCAACACACTGCTGCATGGCCAGCTGATGGAACTGGGCAAAGAAAAGCCCTGGCACAGGGTTGGGTCTGACACAGAACAGCAAAACCCAAGGGGAACAGAAACCGAACTGCAATTCAGTGAGCACCCAGCAAGCAAATCCACCAGGCTGTCCCAGGCACCAGGCTCCACAGCCTAACCAACTCCAAAACCCCCTCCAAGTCCCAACTTACCCCTCACTCCTCTCCACATTCTGCTTGGCTCTGTCCCAAGCACAGAGCTCCCAAGCACAGAGCATCCCCAGATGTCAGAGGCTCTCCATGCCTCACCCCAACAAACAATAAACCACAGCGGCCACGCACCTGGGAGAAACGGAGGGAAGTTTCCTCCAACCTTAATGATTCTGTGAAGACCCTGCCCCCCAAAAAAACCACCACAATTCCTTCACCTTTGGTACCCAAGGCAGGCAGCACTGTCTTGCACTGATTTAAGGATGCTGGGCTGGAAGCCCATCAGCAAAACGAGGCAGTAATCAAGAGCCCGCGAGGTGCGACAGCGAGGTGCGACAGCAAACTGCGACGAGCAAACTCTTCAGCCAGATCCTCCTCCCCAGATTCCCACCTCCCCCCCCACCCCCAGCATCCTTCTTCCATCTCAGCCATCCCCAAGCCTCCAGGCATCTCTCCTTCCCTTGCACATCCCCAGACACACGGACTCCATCCCAAAAGGACGATGAAAGGGCGAAGGGAACAAAAGAGCAAACCTCGCTGCTGCGCCATGGCTGAGGGACGGACAATGGGGCCCAGCTGCTCCTCTGGAAGCACCCAGCTACAATGAGACCTGGCTCCAGCACACACACACACACAAGAAAAGGGTCCTGGGTCCCCTGGGGAGCAGGAGGTTGTCACTGGAATATGCATCTCATTGGTTACCTGTCAGCTTTGCTGGGCGGTTATGAAGTGGAGCTGCTGCCGGAGGCTATAATGGGATGTCAGAAGGAGACCGGCGGCCCTTTGACAGAGCAGCTTTGATTAGGTGATGGGAGCTGGCAGCATCCCCTGGCTAGGAAGCAAAACACAAGCTCCAAAGCTGGAAAAATAAAGAGGTTGCCCAGGAATGGGGGCACTGAGTTGGTCTTTTATCCTTTGGGTTTGTTTTGTTGGGGTTTGGGGGGCTGGCCTGATTTGTTGCTTACTCATTTCAGGCTGGGAAGGGGAGGAAAGAGAAATGAATGACAACTTGCCTACCTTTACAGAGTTGTTTGGGTTGGAAAAGCCCTCTGAGATCAGTTGCAACCACTGCCCTAACCCCACCATGGCCACTAAACCATGGCCCCAAGTGCCATGGCCACAGGTTTCTTGAGCACCTCCAGGGCTGGGGACTCCACCACCTCCCCGGGCAGCCTGTGCCAGTGCCTGAGCACTTCTTCAGTGAAGAAATTCTTCCTGAGCTCCAACCTAAACCTTCCCTGGCACAACTTCAGGCCATTTCCTCTCATTCTATGGTTTGATCCTGGAGAGAAAAGACCAAGCCCCACCTAGCTCCAACCTCCTTTCAGGAGTTGTAGAGAGCCAGAAAGTCTTCCCCACCTCAGCCTCCTTTTCTCCAGGCTCAACACCCTCAGCTGCTCCTCCCCAGCCGTGTTCTCCAGACCCTTCCCCAGCTTCATTGCCCCTCTCTGGACCTGCTCCAGCAACTCAACATCTTTCTTGTAGTGAGGAAGAAGTTCTTCCCCATGACAGTGGTGAAGCCCTGGGATGGGTTGTCCAGGGAGGTGGTTGGGGCCCCATCCCTGGAGGTGTTTAATCCCAGGCTGGATGAGGCTCTGGCCAGGCTGATCTAGTGTGGGGTGTCCCTGCCCATGGCAGGGGGGTTGGAACTGGCTGATCCTTGTGGTCCCTTCTAACCCTGACTGATTCTATGATAGGCCCAAAACTGGACCCAGCAGCACCATGCCCTGGTTTCCCCAGCACAGATGTGCAGGCTGCTGTGGGGCTGTGGTAGAGCTCCCTGTGGGCTAACAAAAACATGTGCCAGCAAGATGGAGCCCAGAGCCCCCTGGGCTTCAGGAATGCCAACTGGAAGCAATAAAACCTGACTAATAAAGCACAGGCTGGGGGAGCTGTGAAGGAGGCTGCTGCTGGCAAGGATCCATCCTGCTCCCTACCCTCTTGCAGATCATCTGCTCCTGTGCCCAGGCTGCCCTTGAGAACCAGGCGGTTTGGTGGAGCAGCTCCATCAGAGCTGGGACTGACTGGAGTCACCTCCAGCACGTTGCACAGCCCAGGCAGATGTCCTTCCACAGAACCACAGAATCAACCAGGTTGGAAAAGACCTCACAGATCATCAATCTATTACCTAACACCTCCTGAATACTAAACCATGGCTCCAAGTGCCACATCCAATCCCTTTTTGAACACCTCCAGGGATGGGGACTCCACCACCTCCCTGGGCAGCACATTCCCATGGCCAATCTCTCTTGCTGGGAAGAATTTCTCCCTCACCTTCAGCCTGAACCTCCCCTGGCACAGCTTGAGACTGTGTCCTCTTGTTCTGGTGCTGGGTGCCTGCCTGGGAGAAGAGACCAACCCCCACCTGGCTCCAAGCTCCCTGCAGGGAGTTGGAGAGAGCAAGAAGGTCTCCCCTGAGCCTCCTCTTCTGCAGGCTAAGCAACCCCAGCTCCCTCAGCCTCTCCTCCCAGGGCTGTGCTCCAGACCCCTCCCCAGCTCTGTTGCCCTTCTCTGGACACCTTCCAGCAGCTCAACCTCTTTCCTAACCTGAGGAGCCCAGAACAGGACACAGGACTCAAGGTGTGGCCTAAGCAGTGCTGAGCACAGGGCACAAGGACTTCCCTGCTCCTGCTGGCCACACTCTTCCTGCTGCAGGCCAAGATGCCCTTGGCCTTCCTGGCCACCTGGGCACACTGCTGGCTCCTGCTCCTTGCTCAGCTCCTCAGCAGTACAGCCTCACATTTGCATGGCCAGTGCTGAGCCATCACAGCACCGCTGCAGCTCTCATCATTAGGAGGCTGTGCTCGTCTGCTGGACAGGGCTCCTGACGAGCAGTGCTTAGCAAGGCACACTGCAGGGAGAGCAAAGGGTTTGAGCTGAGAGGACATTAATGCAGGGCCCACGTTTGGCTGCATTAAACATTCCTCTGGGGCTGCCTCCGTGCCCCGGGTTCGCAAGCAGGCGCGAGCGACAGCGGCGTGCGGGGTAATGAAGATGCCAACCCAGGCCCCAGCAAGAAACAAATCCAGTTCAATCAACCCCTCTGGGAAGGATGAGTGCTGAGACAACAAACAAGACACAGGAGGCAAGAGGGGGAACCCACTGGCTGTGTTACTGACTTCCCAGCCCAGGGTCGCCTGGTGCTGTTTCACAGAGCGGCAGGGGTTGGAAGGGACCTCTGGAGATCAGAGTCCAAGCCCCCTGCTGAGGCAGGTTCCCCTAGATCAGGATGCACAGGAAGGCATTCAGGCAGGTTTGGAAAGTCTCCAGAGAAGAAGACTCCAAACTTCTCTGGGCAGCCTGCTCCAGTGCTCCCTACCTGGCTTCAACCTCTTTTCAGGGCATTGCAGAGGAGCCTCTCAGCCTCCTTTCTGCCAGCTGAACCACCCCAGTTCCTCCTCACCAGCCCTGTTCCTCAGACCCTTCACCAACCCTGTTACCCTTTTCTGGACCTGCCCCAGCCCCTCAGTGTCTCCTCACCACCTCTGTTACCCTTTTCTGGACCTGCCCCAGCCCCTCAGTGTCTCCTCACCACCTCTGTTACCCTTTTCTGGACCTGCCCCAGCCTCTCAGTGTCTCCTCACCACCTCTGTTGCCCTTTTCTGGACCTGCCCCAGCCTCTCAGTATCTCCTCACCACCTCTGTTACCCTTTTCTGGACCTGCCCCAGCCCCTCAGTGTCTCCTCACCATCTCTGTTGCCCTACTCTGGACCTGCTCCAGCCCCTCAGTGCCTCCTCACCACCTCTGTTACCCTTTCCTGGACCTGCCCCAGCCCCTCAGTATCCTTCTTGCAGTGAGATACCCAAAACTGAACCCAGTACTCAAGGTGTGGCCTCACCAGTGCCCACTACAGGAGGGACAATCCTTGCCCTGGCCCTGCTGGCCACACTATTGCTGACCTAAGTCAAGATGCTATTTGCCTTCTAGTCCACCTGAGCACACACTAGCCTGCATTTAGCCACCTGTAGACCACCCCCCCCCCCCCCCAAGCTCCTCTTTGCTGAGCAGCTTTCCAGGCACGCTGCCCTACACCTGCAGCACTGCTGGGGGTTGCTGTGGCCAAAGTGCAGAACCCTTGGCCTTACTGAAACTCATACAGTAGGTCTTGGCCCATTGACCCAGCCTGTCTGCATCCCTCTGCAGAACCTCCCTACCCTCAAGCAGATCAACACTGCCACCCAAACTGCTGCCAGCTGCAGGAGCCTTGCTCACCTCACCCAGATTTTTGATCTAGATGTGAACCAGGACTGGCCCCAGCACTGAGCCCTGGGGAGCACCACTTGTTCCATTAAGCACAACCCCTGCCTTCAGCACCTCACCCAGGCCAAAATAGCCCCAGGGGCCATGAGCACTGCAACCACACAGGTATGATGGTCATTAAGGACAGGAAGAGCTCCTTGGCAGGGAGCTCCTCTGAGGTGTACTTGGGTGGAGGGGAGTGATTGTGTGGGGTTTGAGCACATGCTCAATCAACAGGAGGATCTAACAAGAAAGTCTGCAGGGAAGCTTTGGGATATTAAAACACTCAGGAAAGAAAAGAAACATTAAAAGAGCCAACAAAATGCAAAGTGCCATTGTGGCTCCTCTCTGGTGGCCATGCAGAAGCCAAGGCTGCACAGCACCTCAGGAGCCCCTGGGCAACAAGTCCAGGGTCTCACTGCCCTCACTCTGAAGGATTTCCTCCTAATCTCCAGTCTAAATCTGCCCTATTCAAGCCTCAAATGCTCCTGTGCACAAAACCACTGCAGATGTAGGTGAGCAGCAGCCAGGAGATGTGCAAACCTCAGAAGCAGGTTTGGTCCTTTGCAGTGCCATGCAGAAGCCAAGGCTGCACAGCACCTCACGAGCCCCTGCTAGGACTTTCCACCTCTTCAGAGAACCACAGAATGGTTTGGGTTGGAAAAGGACCTTAAAGGGACCTTTAGATAACACCTCCCACCAGCCCAGGTTGCTCAAGGCCTCATCTAACCTGGTCTTGAACAGCTCTAAGGAGGGGGCATCCACAGCCTCCCTGAGCAACAAGGCCAGGGTCTCACTGCCCTCACTCTGAAGGATATCCTCCTAATCTCCAGTCTAAATCTGCCCTATTCAAGCCTCAAATGCTCCTGTGCACAAAACCACTGCAGATGCTGGTGAGCAGCAGCCAGGAGATGTGCAAAGCTCAGCAGCAAGCTGGCTCCAGCAGGTTTGGTCCTTTGCAGTGCCACGCAGAAGCCAAGGCTGCACAGCACCTCAGGAGCCCCTGGGCAACAAGTCCAGGGTCTCACTGCCCTCATTCTGAAGGATTTCTTCCTAATCTCCAGTCTAAATCTGCCCTATTCAAGCCTCAAATGCTCCTGTGCACAAAACCACTGCAGATGCTGGTGAGCAGCAGCCAGGAGATGTGCAAAGCTCAGCAGCAAGCTGGCTCCAGCAGGTTTGGAACTCCGCAGCGCAGCAATGCCCTCTTCCAACAAGCTCAAACAACTGCTCCTTGGTTTTAGGGGGCTGAGCCACCAACACATCTGGCCAAAACCTGAGGCTTCCAAGCCCACTGCAAGGAGCCATCCTAGTGCTGCACCACTGCTTTGTGCTGATTTCCATGGCATCAATATTTACACAACCACTGCTCCCATCCCTTCGCCCACCGCTGCTATTGCATTTCAAAGGCTCCAGATTTAAAGAGCACAGCACCCTGCTGGGCAAAGCAGCTTGAAATTTTAACCACCCCTGCTCCCCCTGCCACGTTGCACACGCATCCTGAGCCATCTGAGACGCCCCCCCAAGACTCCCAAGTTCTCTCCAGAGCCTGCAGCTGCTGGTCCCTGCTCCCCAGCTCCCCAGCCTGAGTTTGCTGTTTCCCATCCCACACAGCTCCGGTGCCAGCAGCATCTGCCCACCCTGGCCAGGGAGGGAAGGGAGGAACAGGACTGCTGTGCAAAACACAGGTGTTGGAAGGGCATTGGATTTCCCAGCTGCTGGGCAAAGCCAGAAGGAAAATCATTGGCAGAAATGAGAAGCATCAGTGCCCTGCCTCCTAGAGCACAGGGCAGGGGAGCTGAGGGACCTGGGAGCCTTCAGCCTGCAGAAAAAAGAGGTTCAGGGGAGACCTCCTGGCTCCCTACAACTCCCTGGAAGGAGGCTGGAGAACGATGGGGGTTGGCCTCTTCTCCCAAGGACCAAGTGATAGGACAAGAGGTAATGGCCTCAAGCTGCACAAGGGAAGGTTTAGGTTGGACACAAAGAACAATTTCTTCCTCATAAAGGGCTGTCAAGGCCTGGAATGGGTTGCCCAGGGCAGTGGTGGCATCCCCATCCCTGAAGGGGTTTCAAAGCCATGGAGATGTGGTGCTGAGGGCCAGCAGTGTGCTCAGGTGGCCAAGAAGGCCAAGGGCATCCTGGCCTGCATCAGGAAGAGTGTGGCCAGCAGGAGCAGGGAGGTCATTGTGCCCTGTGCTCAGCACTGGTTAGACCCAGCTCCCTCAGCCTCTCCTCACAGGGCTGTGCTCCAGACCCCTCCCCAGCCTCATTGCCCTTCTCTGGACACCTTCAAGTGTCTCAGTGTCCTTCTGGAATTGAGGAGCCCAGAACTGGACACAGGACTCCAGGTGTGGCCTAAGCAGTGCTGAGCACAGGGCACAAGGACTTCCCTGCTCCTGCTGGCCACACTCTTCCTGCTGCAGGCCAGGATGCCCTTGGCCTTCTTGGCAACACTACTGGCTCATGTTCTGCCTACTATCAACCAGCACCCCCAGGTCCCTTTCTGCCTGGCTGCTCTCAGCCACTCTGCCCCCAGCCTAGGGGTCATAGAATTGCAGGACCATCAAGTCCAACCATCAGCCCAACACCACCATGCCCACAGAAGCCTTTCAGCTGCAGAAGACCCTTCAAGTCCCACTGCAGCCCAACCCCATCCCTGCCTTCAGCAGAAAACAAACACATTTTACCACCTGCTGTTTGCAAGCTCAGTCCCAGCTCAGCTCTGAGTTCCTCTAATAGAAGTAACACAAATAAAGCAAAGAGGGAATGGGGGGGGAGGGGAAAAAAAGAGTCCAAGTGGAAAAACACATTTCCTGAGGCAGGTGGGAACATCTCCTTGCTGTCCTCCTAAAGGAAAACCAACAACAACAAACAGGGAAAAGCTCCCTCCCAGCTGCCTCATTCATAAATATTTCACCAGTAAGAACTCAGGGCTGCCAAATCTGAACAACTGCTTTGATGAGCAATAGAAAGAGGCTTCCCCCATTAGTGCTTTTGATGTTCTTTGCACACAGAATAACCAAGGCAGGAGATGCAGCTTCTTCCCCTCCTCTGTCCTCCCAGATTTTACAGCCAGCAGAGCCCTGCACAGCTTCCTGGTCCGGAGGGAAATCAGGATTGGTGCATGGAGGGCAGAGAGTCAATAAGGTTGGAAAAGACCTCAGAGCTCAGCAAGTCCAAGCTGGCACCCAACACCTCCTGACAACTAAACCATGGCACCAAGTGCCACAGCCAAGCCCCTCCTGAACACCTCCAGGGACAGGGACTCCACCACCTCCCCCAAGCAGCACACTCCCATGGCCAACAACTCTCTCTGTGAGGAACTTTCTCCTCACCTCCAGCCTAAACTTCCCCTGGTGCAGCTTGAGACTGTGTCCTCTTGTTCTGATGCTGCGTGCCTGGGAGAAGAGCCCAACCCCCACCTGGCTCCAACCTCCCTTCAGGCAGTTGGAGAGAGCAAGGTGGTCTCCCCTGAGCCTCCTCTTCTGCAGGCTAAGCAACCCCAGCTCCCTCAGCCTCTCCTCCCAGGGCTGTGCTCCAGACCCCTCCCCAGCCTCATTGCCCTTCTCTGAATCAGTAAGGTTGGAAAAGACCTCAGAGATCACCAAGCCCAACCTGTCACCCACCACCTCATGACTACTAAACCATGTCTCCAAGTGCCACATCCAATCCCCTCTTGAACACCTCCAGGGATGGGGACTCCACCACCTTCCTGGGCAGCACATTCCCATGGCCAATTCCTCTCTCTGTGAAGAACTCCCCAGTGCTCTGCCAGCTGATGAGCATGTTGTCCTGCAGTGATGGAGTGAAGCAGCTCCCCAGAGCTTCAGCCTGGCTGCCTTCAGCCCTCCCAAGGAAACCTGGAGGAGAAAGAATCCTCCTTACAGCACCAGAGAGCAAGAAATGCAATGCAGAGGCAAATCCAAAGCTGGGGAAGCAGTAAGTGACCTTTTCCCAGCCTCTTACTGCTCTCAGGAACTTAATAGCTCAACATTTATCTTAACCCACAGCAGAGATGTGCTGAGGATAAAGGATCCATCCCCCAGCACACCAGCACTGCTGTTTCCACCCCTACTACTGCTGAGCTTTAAATTCCACCTTTCACCATCTTTTCCCACTCCTGCTGGAGCAGGGCACCCAAAGCAATTAAATCCAACCTATTTCCCCCCCTACTTTTATCCCTTGAAGTGGAGCTTTCTTGTGTGGGACAGAGATGATGGGCTTTGCACTGGATTTGGATTCACATCCAATTTCCATCAAGGGCCTGACCACTCTTATCTCCTCTTCCTCACATGAATCACAGAATGGGTTGGGTTGGAAGGGACCTCCAAAGGTCATCAAGTCAGCAGGGGCATCCTCCAGAGCCTTGCTGAGCCTCCAGGGATGGGGCCTCAACTACCACCCCTGGGCAACCTGTTCCAGCACCCTCAATGGTGCAGAACTTGCTCCTAACATCCAATCTAAATCTCCCCTTCTCTGATTTCAAACCATTTCCCCTTGTCCTATCACCACAGGCCTTTGGAACCAATCCCTCTGCAGCCTTCTTGTAGCCCCCTTCAGGTACTGCAAGGCTGCTCTTAGGTGTCCCTGGAGTCTTCTCCAGGCTGAGCAACCAACTCCAGCTCCCCCAGCCTGTCCTTGTAGGAGAGATGTCCCAGTCCAGGGACACCCATTTCATGCAGCTCATCATGTACTCAGGCTCAGCAAACAGAAATACTGCCCCCAACCAACACTGGGATCATGGAAGAGAAAATAGGGTCAGAGACCCCCAAAATGAGCCCCCCCCAAAGGGACAGGAGCCCTTGGCCCTGGTGTGAAAGGAAATTTCTGCCAGCAGAAGCCTGGTAGCTCCGTGGGTGATGGGCTTCCTAAAGGCCCCCAACACAAGAAAAGGAGAATGAATAATGAGCAGTGATAACTCCCCTGCAAACATCAGCATCCTGCTCGCTCTGATAAGACTTTGCTTCCTTTCAAGTCCCTTAAAATGCTCTCTGTGTTCCCAGGATTCCTACTGCAAAGTCAAAAAACCTCCTTCTTAAATGCAAGTGGAACCTCCAAGCTTCCAGGTTGTGCCCACTGCCCTCTGTCCTGTTGCTGGCCAGCACTGAAAGGAGCCCAGCCCCATCCTCCTGACCTGCACCACTTAGATTAGCATGGCTCAGATCCCCTCTGGGGCTGCTCCTCTCCAGGCTCAGCAGCCCCAGGGCTCTCAGCTTTTCCTCCTCACAGAGATGCTGCAGGCTCCTACTCATCCTCATGGACTCTCTCCAGCAGTTCCCTGTCTCTCTTAAACTGGGGAGCCCAGAACTGGACACAGTACTCCAGGTGCACCTTTGCTAGGACAGAGTAGAAGGGGAGAGGAACCTCCCTTAACCTGCTGGCCACACTCTTCTTGATGCACCCCAGGGGACCATTTGCCTTCTTGGCCACAAGAGCACATTGCTGCCTCACGATGAACTTGCTGTTCACCTGCTCTCCCAGGCCCTTCTCCATGGAGATGCTTCCCAGCAGGTCCAGCCCTCACCTGTGGCTCCTGTGAGGGTGCTGGAAGCCTGGAGCAGGCTGCCCAAAGAGGTTGTGGAATCTCCTTCTCTGGAGAGGTTTTAACCCCTCCCAGCAATCCTGGGCAAGCTGCTGTGGGTGCCCTGCTTTAGCAGGGGAGCTTGGACTGGAGGATCCCCAGAGGTCCCTTCCAGCCTCCACCGTGCTGGGATTCTAACGATTCGGTTTCCCTGCAGGAGTTTCAGCTCTTTGAATCCAGCCACCTTTCTCCTGGCAAACAGCCCCTTCTGAAGGGCAAGGCTCAAGACACTGCAGGGTTGCAGTTCTTAAAACCATTCATTATGCAAATGGCTCCTTTATTACTGCTGAGCTGAAAGCAAGAATCCCAGGCATGCAAATAAAACCGAGCAGGGAGCAGCAGCAAGTGCGTGATGGCATCTGCTGACTTGGGGAACACAGCAGAGCTGGCAGGCAGCAGCTCACACTGCAGCTCCAAACCACAGGGCTGGGGAGGAGCAGCTGAGGGACCTGGGGTTGTTTAGTCTGGAGGAAAGGAGGCTGAGGGGAGAATAGGATAGAATAGACCAGACCAGGTTGGAAGAGACCTTCAAGATCATCACATCCAACCTATCACCCAACACCATCTGATCAACTAACCCATGGCACCAAGCACCCTATCAAGTCTCCTCCTAAACACATGGTGACTCCACCACCTCCCCTGGCAGCACATTCCCATGGCCAATCACTCTCTCTCTGTAGAATTTCTTCCTAACCTCCAGCCTAAACCTCAGCCTCTCCTCCCAGGGCTGTGCTCCAGACCCCTCCCCAGCTTGGTTGCCCTTCTCTGGACACCTTCCAGCATCTCAACATCTTTCCTAACCTGAGGAGCCCAGAACTGGACACAGGACTCCAGCTGTGACCTAAGCAGTGCTAAGCACAGGGCACAAGGACTTCCCTGCTCCTGCTGGCCACACTCTTCCTGATGCAGGCCAGGATGCCCTTGGCCTTCTTGGCCACCTGGGCACACTGCTGGCTCATGTTCAGCCTACCATCGACCACTACCCCCAGGTCCCTCTCTGCCTGGATGCTCTCAGCCACTCTGCCCCCAGCCTGTAGCACTGCCTGGGGTTGCTGTAGCTGTAGAACCTGGCACTTGAATGTGTTCAATCTCATACCCTTGGACTCTGCCCATCTGCCCAGCCTGGCAAGGTCCCTCTGCAGAGCCTCTCTACCCTCTAACAGATCAACTCCTGCCCCCTGCTCGGTGTCATCTGCAAATTTACTGCTGATGGACTCAATCCCCTCCTCCAGATCATCAATGAAGTTGTTAAAGAGCATGGGGCCCAGGCACTGATCCTTGGGGCACACCACTAGTGCCTGGCTGCCAGCTGGATGTGGACCCTTCTGGCTCTCTCCAACTCCCTGAAAGGAGTTTGGAGCCAAGTAAGGAAAGGCCTCTTCCTCTCATTCCTTGGAAACAGAACAAGAGCAAATGGCCTCAAGTTTTGCCAGGAGAGGTTTGGGTTGGACATGAGGAACAATTTCTTCACTTGAAAGGGTTGTCCAGACCTGCCCTGGGCAGTGGTGGAGTCTCCATCCCTGGAGGGGTTTGAAAGCCATGTAGATGTGGTGCTGAGGGTTATGGTTTAGTGGTGACCTGGTAGTGCTGGGTTAAAGCTTGGACTTGATGATCTTAAAGGCCTCTGTCAACCAAAACAATTCTGTGATAGCACAAAATCAGTCTCCAGCCTACACCAGTAATGCCCTGGGCCCTGCAAGGGACCATGCAGCTGAAGCATCTCCAGCAAGCTGGAAGGTAGAAGTCACACCAGCACAGAACCTGCCCTAGCCCTTTCTATCCCCAAATCTTACCCATCACAGGACTGCCTGAGCCAGGCACAGCTGAAATTCAGCAACTCAGGGTCACTGGGCACTTGCAGACCAACAGGAAGAGGACAGCTACTAGGATGCTGAAGGGACTGGAGCACTGCCCTGTGAGGACAGGCTGAGAGCCCTGGGGGTGGTTAGGCTGGAGAGGAGAAGACTGAGAGGGGACTTCATACTTGTCTATAAATATCTAAGGGCTGGGGGTCAAAAGGGAGGGGACAGCCTCTGCTCAGCTGCATCCTGTGATAGGACAAGGGGCAATGGATATAAAGTCCAGCACAGAAGGTTCCATCTCAACATGGGGAGGAACTTCTTCACTGTGAGGCTCACAGAGCCCTGGAGCAGGCTGCCCAGAGGGGTTGTGGAGTCTCCTTCCCTGGAGACTTTCAAGCCCTATCTGGATGTGTTCCTGTGTGACCTGTGCTGGATTCTGTGGTCCTGCTCTGACAGGGGTGGGGGGGTTGGACTCGATGACCTTCAGAGGTCCCTTCCAACCCCTAACCTCCTGTGAGCCTGCGGGAAGGGCTTGCAGGAGATTCCACTGGCAGGGTTCCAAACAGTGCCAGAACTCCAAAGCTTCCTCCAAAGCCTTAATAAACAACCCAGTGCTGGGTGGGAACAGAGGGTAATTAGCATCTGATAAAGATTTAGAGAGAGAGAGAGAGAGAGAGAGAGAGAATCTGGTGGGAAAGGAGACAAAACTCCGAATTAGCTATGCAGGCGGGAAAGTTTCATCAGGACTCTCCTGGGAACAACCAACCTCCACATTTCTCTTCTCCCAGTGCCTGGAAGCACAAGGAGAGCTGCCTGTAGGATGCTCCATGGCCAAGGATGAGTTGGTGTTTGGTTCCCCTCCCCCCCCCCCCCCCCATCCCTCCAGGAACTGAATCATGTACAAACATCTCTGAGGCTCAAAGCCTTCCAGCTACCGAATCTAATTCGGGTCCAAGGCCTGGAAAGGACCTGGCAGGGAGGATCCCTGAGCACTGCAGCCATGGGAAATCAGGGAGGAATGGGGAAAAGCAAAACAAGAAAACACTGAGCTGAGTGTTAAAAGAACCTTTCAAGTTCAAACATGGGGAAGCAGAAGAAAGAAGGGGATCCTGAGCCAGGCCAACATCAGCACTCAAGGTCAAAGGGAAAAGAAGAAGCCTCTGCAGATTTGCCCTTTAAGAAGCTGCTGTTAGAGTCCTTCCCTTGGGGTCATTAACACAGATTCATTATGTAAATTCTGGGGCTTAAGCTCAGTAGCTGTCACAGCATGGGGAGGTTGGAAGGGACCTCTGAAGATCATCCAGTCCAACCTTGCTTAGCCTGGAGAAGAGGAGGCTCAGGTGAGACCTTCTTGCGCTCTCCAACTCCCTGAAGGGAGGTTGCAGCCAGGTGGGGATTGGGCTCTTCTCCCAGGCACCCAGCACCAGAACAAGAGGACACAGCCTCAAGCTGTGCCAGGGGAGGTTGGGGCTGGATGTTAGGAAGAAGTTCTTCATAGAAAGAGAGATTGGCCATGGGAATGTGCTGCCCAGGGAGGTGGTGGAGTCCCCATCCCTGGAGGTGTTTAGGAAGAGACTGGATGGGGTGCTTGGTGCCATGGTTGAGATGATCAGATGGTGTTGGGTGATAGGTTGGACTTGATGAGCTCAGAGGTCTCTTCCAACCTGGTGAATTCTATTCTATTTGCTCATCTTTATGTACTCCCACATCCTCACACCCCCCTCCAGTGACGTTCTAGCTCGATTCACAAGGGAAGCCTCCTTGGAACTCTCTGCTGCCAAACGTGACAGGCGAGCCGCCGGCGGGAGCCGGCCGAGCCTTCATCAACCAGCAGATTAATTGCCAAGACAGAAAGGTCCTGATACACAACCACCCTGACAACAATCAGGGTAATCAGTCATTAAGTGTCTATTACTCCAAAGTCCCAGAGCTGGCAGGACACCCATGTCTGGAGCCGCATCAAACTGACGCCGTGACAAATAATCGCTAACCGCTTTCCTGCCTCCGAAGAGCCCGGCGCAGCGATTTCAGACCTGGGAAATGAAAAGCAGCAATTCACCTGAGCCTGTGATTTCCCAGCCACAGCTGTCTGACATGAAAAGGGGAGGGTGGGGGGATGGTGGTGGTAAAAAAAAAGGAATGGAGAGCACTGATCCTGGCTTCAAAGGAGAACAGGAGAAATAATGGAGGGGCCGCAATAGCCTGCGCCCGACTCGGCGTTTCAATAGGCGTTCACACGCGCGGGTCCTGAACAGATGAAGGACAAGTGCTGGGGGCTGAATGGGCTCCATTGAGTGCAGCTAATTAGCTGGATAAGCATATGCAAGATTGGGACCTAAATTTGTTCTCCTGTCTCCTGGGACACTGATAATTTCTCCTTCCCCCCCCCCCCCGCCTTGTGCGGTGTAGACAGAGCAAGGCTAGAACAGAATAGAATAGAACAGGCTGCCCAGGGAGGTGGTGGAGTCCCCACCCATGGAGGTGCTCCAGAAATGCTTAGATGTAGCACTTCAGGATACATTTCAGTGGCCATGGTAGTTGGGTTATGCTTCAACTCAACGACCTTGAGGGCCTTTTCCACCTGCAATGATCCTAAGGAGCAGTGATCACAGTATCACTAAGGTTGGAAGAGACCTCGAGGATCATCGAGTCCAACCTGTCACCACAGACCACATGACTAAACCATGTCTCCAAGTGCCACATCCAAGCCCCTCCTGAACACCTCCAGGGATGGGGATTCCACCACCTCCCTGGGCAGCACATTCCAATGACTAATGACTCTCTCAGTGAAGAACTTTCTCCTCACCTCCAGCCTAAACCTCTCCTGGCACAGCTTGAGACTGTGTCCCCTTGTTCTGCGGGGGGAAATGCCACTGGTTGAGGGTTTGTTGGTTGCTTTCTGCTTCTGGCCATTTCTTTGCTTCATAATGACCAAAAAGGCTGATTGCTGATGTGGGCAAGGAACTCATGTGGTGCAGAAATGCTAGACAAGACCAACATCAGCTGGAGTAAGTGGAGGCTTGCTTTGTTTTCCCCCAGTCGGCTCAAAGCGGAAACCTAACACCTTCCACCCCTTTCTCCTTGCAATCACCTAGCTCCCCATCAACTACCACTTTTAAACAGAAGCAGTTGCCTTGATCACACTTGCTGGGTCATTCCAGCTCAAAAATCATTCTAATAACTCCTTTCAACAAGAAAGCCAAGGTCCCATATTGCAGAGACTTCCCTTGCCAGCATCTCCGCTCACCGATGATTACAATAATTATCCCAACTCCCATATAGCACTTTCTGTACAAGAGCTTGAAGAGCTTGAACAATGGCAAGTTATTACCAGAGCCTTGACAATGGCAAGTTATTACCAGCACCCTTATTTGTGAGCATGAGGCAGGGAAAGCTCAACTGAATTGCAAGGAGATCATTCAGCAACTCGCTGGGAACACCGGGAAGGGAACAAGCAATCTCCTGACCCTCCAGCCAGCACTGATTTGGGTAGGGAAGAGGAAAAGCATCCTTGAAGCACAGATGAAAAACACCCACAAGAAAAGAGAGGAGAGGTTTGTTTTTAGAAGTGCTGAAAAGGAGATTTTCCCAAAGAGGTGGCAAATGTCCTTCTCAGGTTGTGTGGAGTCTGGTAAAACCCTGAAAGGGATGAAACCATGCCACTGATTGCTGCAGGGGAGGGAAACGGGGGAAAGGAGGAGGGAGGATGGGCTTTAGGGTCACTGCCTTCTCTCCATGGAGCATCCTGAAGGGGCTACCCCCACAATCACAGGGCTCTACCCTGTAGGACAAGGGATTCATAGAATGGTTGGGTTGGAAGGGACAGAACACAGAATTAACCAGCTTGGAAAACACCTTGAGATCAGCAAGTCCAATCTCTCACCCAACACCATCTAATCAACTCAACCATGGCACCAAGTGCCTCAGCCAGGCTCTTCTTAAACACCTCCAGTGATGGTGACTCTACCATGTCCCTGGGCAGCACATTCCAATGGCCAATCTCTCTTTCTACGAAGAATTTCTTCCTAACATCCAGCCTGAACCTCCCCTGGCACAGCTTGAGATTGTGGCCTCTTGTTCTGGGGCTGGGTGCCTGCCTGGGAGAAGAGACCAACCCCCACCTGGCTCCAAGCTCCCTTCAGGGAGTTGCAGAGAGCAAGAAGGTCTCCCCTGAGCCTCCTCTTCTGCAGGCTAAGCAACCCCAGCTCCCTCAGCCTCTCCTCCCAGGGCTGTGCTCCAGACCCCTCCCCAGCTTTGAGCATCCGCGAAACATTCTCCTCTCAGAAGCATCTCACAAGACAATTTGGTTAGGGGAGAGAACAAACCTTAAATCAGCAGAAGAACCATGGAGAAAGAGACTGTTTAGAGGAAGCCACATCCTGATCCCAAGCACAATGAAATCCTCCAAGGCAGCTATTAAGGAGATTGCCCAGCGGAAAGGAAATTCAGCAAACCAGATTATCTCTAACAGGCTTAGCCACTGGGGAAGGCAGGGGGGGGTGGAATCATCAGAGCAGCAATGAGATGTTTTGAGAGACAATTAAGGAAAGGTGAAGCTAGGAGGGAGGTAGTAAGAGGGTGACAAAGAGCTGGGCTCCATAAAGCAGCGATTGTCACGGCTGAGCGGCCGTAAGGACATTACACGACCCAGCGTCTGGCTGGGTGAGGAAAGGGGCGTCAGATATGGTCACAGTGCCTTGTCTCTACAGCTCTGCCAGAGGCAGAACGGCTTTTATCCTTCCTCACACAGCAAGGAGGAGGATTCCCCTGTTAGCTCAGTTGACAGGCATGAACTGCAACGAAAGAGAGTTCCCCCCAGCAGCAGTGCAAACCTCCACGCAGCACACAGCTACGTCCCGCAGCGGCTGTAGGATGGGTTGGGTTGGAAGGGACCTTGAAAGCTCATCCAGGCCAACATCCCTGCACTGGGCAGAAACATCTGCAACCACAACAGGTTGATCAAAGCCCCACATGGGGTTGTTTAGCCTAGAGAAGAGGAGGCTCAGGGGAGACCTTCTTGCTCTCTCCAACTCCCTGAAGGGAGGTTGGAGCCAGGTGGGGGTTGGTCTCTTCTCCCAGGCAGGCACCCAGCACCAGAACAAGAGGATGCAGTCTCAAGCTGTGCCAGGGAAGGTTTAGGCTGGAGGTGAGGAGAAAGTTCCTCATAGAAAGAGTAATTGGCCAGGGGAATGTGCTGCCCAGGGAGGTGGTGGAGTCCCCATCACTGGAGGTGTTCAAAAAAAGGCTTGGATGTTGCACTTGGAGCCAGGGTTTAGCTGTCAGGAGATGTTGGGTGACAGGTTGGACTTGATGAGCTCTGAGGTCTTTTCCAACCTGATTGATACTGTGGAAGGGTTCCAGGGATGGAGCATCTACCACATCTCTGGGCAGCCTGGGACAGGGTCTCAGCACCCTCAATGCAGGCCATTTCTCCCTTCTCTCCAGCCTGAATCTCCCTTGAGTTCCAAACCATCACCTCTTGTCCTGTCACAACAGGCCCTGCTAAAAATCTGTGCCCAGCTTTCTGATCAACCCCTTTAAGCACTGCAAGGCCACCAGAAGGTCTCCCAGGAGCCTTCTCTTCTCCAGGCTGAACAGCCCCAACTCTCCATCCTGTCCACATTGTTGTGGCCTCCTCTGGCTAAACTCCCAAAGGAGAAGGGATGAGGGCTTCAGGCATGAGAAGATGTCCAGGCCATTAGCTCTGGCTGGAGACTGAACAAGCAGTGACAGAGATTAAGAGACTTGCCTGAGCTAATGACCTGGACATCTTTCCACTGACTTCATGAGGCTTTGGACCAAATTCCTGTACAAAGAGCTGCACTCAAGAGCTCTCAAGGAGCTTAATTCATTAGCATTTTTAAAGTCCTTTTAGATCCTTGAGTGCATCAAAGTGCAAACTCATTTTTAGTGATGATAACACCCTAAGAAACTGTGAGTTGAACCCTTCAGTCTAAAGCTTTATGGCACAAATGGTTTTGTAACACAAAGACACCACAAAGTCCTAGGAGATACTAAAACTTCCTTTCAGAGGCATCCACTGGATGCCAATTTTCTAGGTTCCCTTTAACTCCATGACTCTGGGGGTGATTTTTAAATCTCCATAGAATCAACAAGGTTGGAAAAGACCTCAGAGATCATCAAGTCCAAGCTGTCACCCAACACCATCTGATCAACTAAACCATGGCTCCAAGTGCCACATCCAAGCCCTTTTTGAACGCCTCCAGGGACAGGGACTCCACCACCCCCCCTGGGTAGCCTGCTCCAGTGCCTGAGAAGAGACTGGAAGACATTTTCCTCAATAGAATAGAATAGAATAGACCAGGTTGGAAAAGACCTTGAGATCATCAAGTTCAACCTATCACCCAGCACCATCTAATCAACTAAACCATGGCACCAAGTGCCTCAGCCAGGCTCTTCCTAAACACCTCCGGGGATGGGGACTCCACCACCTCCCTGGGCAGCACATTCCAATGGCCAATCTCTCTTGCTGGGAAGAACTTTCTCCTTCCCTCAGCCTAAACCTCCCCTGGCACAGCTTGAGACTGTGGCCTCTTGTTCTGGGGCTGGGTGCCTGCCTGGGAGAAGAGACCAACCCCCACCTGGCTCCAACCTCCCTTCAGGGAGTTGCAGAGAGCAAGAAGGTCTCCCCTGAGCCTCCTCTTCTGCAGGCTAAGCAACCCCAGCTCCCTCAGCCTCTCCTCCCAGGGCTGGTGCTTGAGACCTCTCACCAGCCTCGTTGCAGCAGTGTGGACCCAAACCCTCTTAGGGAAAGCAAGAGGGCATAAAAATCTCCAGCAGCCCCTGGCAGGCTCTCCTGGGGGCAGCATAGCTGGCGTGCCACGTCACGACTGTGCCCACAGGGGACCTCCAGCGCAGCCGCAGCCCCGAATTCCTTCCACCAGCCTGAGAGGCAGAAAACAGGCTCTGTGCATGTGGTCCTCCAAAATTATCCAGGGGGACGGCCCAGGGGACACCAGTCAAGCAGCTTGGCATGGCTGCAGCTTGGCCTGGAGCATGGCTGCTTATCCTCCTCCAAATAAAATCCCAAGCCTATAAAAACATTGGCAGCGGGGGCCGGAAGATGCACGGCGCGCTCTTCTATCGCTCTGCTGGTGGAATAGGCTTCATCCTGTTTCCTCTGGCCCCAGATCAAGCAAGGCTCCTCAAAGGAATTTTCCATGATCCCCATGGCAAACATGGCAGGGCAATCCTGCTGCTTAACCGCCTTACACTCTGACCCCTCCTCGCCGGCAGCAGCGAGACCGTGCATAAAGCGCCAAGCGCTTCCCACACCGCTCAGCTGCTCCAACAGCACAGCCCAGGGGCTGCCATCAGAGGATCACAGAATGGGAGGGCTTGGAAGGGACCTCGGGAGATCACTGAGCCCAACCCCCCACCCCCTGCCAAAGCAAGATCACCCAGGGCAGGTCACACAGGAAGGCATCCAGATGGGGCTTGACAGTCTCCAGAGGAGGAGACTCCACAGCCTCTCTGGGCAGCCTGCTCCAGGACTTCAGCACCCCAACAGGACAGAAGTTCTCCCTCATGCTGAGGTGGAACAGGACTATGATAGGGTGATGGAGACATTGTTGGTCCTCTCTTTCACCACTGCCCTCCTGGCAGACCCTCCTACCCCCATATTCCCAGTTCCAAGCCCCTAGTTTAGTTCCATAGCCCAACAGATTCGAAAGCAGTGGAAGTATGGAAACCCTCAGTGTCACCTCTGTTTCTACTTGGGTAAATCCTCTTCTTGCACTGCCTTTACACTAGTCAAAAATCACAGAAGGGACCTCTGGAGACCATCCAGTCCAACTCCCCCCGAGCAGAGATACCCACAGCACCTTGCCCAGGATCACAACGTCCAGGAGGGTTTGGAATCTCTCCAGAGAAGGATATTCCACAACCTCTCTGGAGCCCTGGAGCAGGCTGCCCAGCACTCTCACACCAAAGAAGCCTCTCCTCATGTTTAGAAGGAACTTCCTATGCAAGCTCACCTCAAGTGCAACCACCCTCCCCATGTGAAGGACACAGCAAGTGCCAAATTCATCCTCTAAGTAACTCAAGGCAGAGCATCCCAACGACTCCAACCCCCATCCTCAGGCAGAGGTGCTCTGGAACCACATGCAAACCCTACAGGTACATCAGAGGCCATTAATCAACACAGGCAACCTGGGAACCACCAAGGATGGGGAACTCTTTGCCTCCTGGGGTGCTGGCAAGGGCTTTGCCCAAGGGGTACTCCCAGCACCGACAGCTTAGCCCAGCTTTCCCCACACCACATTTATTTGCTCAAGGGGGGAGAGGGGAGGGGGAAATATGTCAGGCATCTCCTCATCCCTGCTCATTTCCAATGTGGTTTCTAACTTTCCCTGGGGTCAGAGGCAGTGACAGGCATCCCAGAGGCTTATTTGTGTTTGAAGCCATCTGCTTAAACCAGGGAGGCTTGAAGACCTCTGCAATGCAAAGGAGCTGCCGAAGAGCTCCGTGGTTTCCTTGGTGGGGGTGACCAAGTGACAAAATCATTTGGTTTACTCCCTCAGCCCAGAGATCTGGTCTGGAATAATGCCGTGGCTCAGCTCCAGCAGCTCTTCCAGCAGCATGGCTCAGATTATCTTGGAGAAGGCAGAAGGCTGCAACTCCAAACCCGTAAGCTTGACTGCGCTGCAGTGAATCAATTCCTCACCCTGGTCTGCCGCGCTGGAGAGAGGGACTGCTGGGATGTCTCACCTCACAGATAGCTGCACCTGAGTCATAAGTCTGCAGGTGCCCACTCCCTCCCCTTGGCCACCACACCCTGCTCATTAACCAGTCTGCAAAAGGACTAAAAAAGCCTTAATCCTGCAAGCAGCTTCTGGATCCTGACTAGACAATGGCTCCGCTCCCGGCGTCGTTGGGGGGAGGAGAGCAGAGGAGAGGAGAGGAGAAACCGTCCCCAGCACAAGGACTGCCACACAAAGCCCACATTGTCCCCTGCTGCCATTAACTGCAAGGGGGAAAGAAAGGCCAAGGCTTTCTGTTTGGAGAGGGACAAAGCTTTTCTAGGCCACAGCCAGCAAACAGCAGGTTCATGCCCTGCAACAGGCAAGATGCACACCCCAAAAGCCCATCTGGGGTAGGCACCCCCCATGGCTCCTGGTGCTGCGTGTGCCCAGATGCTGCAGTCCCCATCTACCAGCCCCAGTTCACACTCACTGGGGGCTTCCAACATAATTTGGAAGGTTTCCTGCTCTGGAAAGATTCCAAAGCCACCTGGATGCAGTCCTCTGCAACCTGCTCTGGATACCCCTGCTTCACAGAATCACACAATGGTCTGGGTTGGAAGGGACCTCCAAAGGTCATCTAGTCCTGTCAGCAGGGACACAGAATCAACAGTGTTGGAAAAGACCTCAGAGATCATCAAGTCCAAGCTGTCATCCAACACCTCAGGACTACTGGGCCATGGCACCAAGTGCCACATCCAATCCTCTCTTGAACACCTCCAGGGATGGGAACTCCACCACCTCCCTGGGCAGCACATCCCAATGGCTAACAACTCTCTCTGGGAAGAACTTTCTCCTCACCTCCAGCATAAACTTCCCCTGGCGCAGCTTGAGACTGTGTCCTCTTGTTCTCCCTGGGGAGACTGTGTTCTTTTGTCCCTCCCTGGGGAGGGGTCTGGAGCACAGCCCTGTGAGGAGAGGCTGAAGGAGCTGGGGTTGCTTAGCCTGGAGAAGAGGAGGCTCAGGGGAGACTTTCTTGCTCTCTACAACTTCCTGATGGGAGGTTGTAGCCAGGTGGGGGTTGGTGTCTTCTCCCAGGCACCCAGCACCAGAACAAGAGGACACAGTCTCAAGCTGTGCCAGGGGAAGTTTAGGCTGGAGGTGAGGAGGAAGTTCTTCACTGAGAGAGTTGTTAGCCAGGTGGAGTCCCCATCCCTGGAGGTGTTCAAGAGGGGACTGGATGTGGCACTTGGTGCCATGGTTTAGTCATGAGGTCTGTGGTGACAGCTTGGACTCGATGATCTTTGAGGTCTCTTCCAACCTTGGTGATTCTGTGTGTGATCTCCAGAAATCCCTTCCAACCACACACCCCTTTCCCCCCCAACCCCACATCCCATGCTGGGATTCAGTGATGATGACTTTTACAGGGTGGGGGGAAGAAGATCTGGAGCCTTTCAAAGCCTCTCTGCATCGTTGTCAGCACCTCCCTCCTGCTGTCAGGGATGAAGTTGTTGGGGATGCTGTGAAACAAGTGGCACATCACCTCTTTGAAACACCAGCTCCCAGGGGGACCCCCCCTCCCCATCTTCAAATATTAATCTGTACTTACCAACTAATCAGCACTGACAAAAATAACTCCTTCAATTATCAGAACACCACCACTTAAATAATGAATTCCATGCCTTATTAAAAAGTATAATAGATTGGAGGACGTGAAACAATTGCAATTAGTACAACAAGGAACTGAAGGGGAAAGAACCACAACCCAAAGAAACCCAAAGCAGCCCCAACCCTACCAAGTGTGGTCTGATGGGGATGAATTCTGCACATTGGCCACAGCAACCCCAGACAGTGCTACAGGCTGGGGACAGAGTGGCTGAGAGCAGCCAGGCAGAGGGGGACCTGGGATTATTGGTTGAGAGTAGGCTGAACATGAGCCAGGAGTGTGCCCAGGTGGCCAAGAAGGCCAAGAGCATCCTGGCCTGCAGCAGGAACAGGGAAGTCCTTGTGCCCTGTGCTCAGCACTGCTTAGGCCACACCTGGAGTCCTGTGTCCAGTTCTGGGCTCCTCAGGTTAGGAAAGAGGTTGAGCTGCTGGAAGGTGTCCAGAGAAGGGCAACAAAGCTGGGGAGGGGTCTGGAGCACAGCCCTGGGAGGAGAGGCTGAGGGAGCTGGGGTTGCTTAGCCTGGGGAAGAGGAGGCTCAGGGCAGACCTTACTGCTGTCTACAACTCCCTGCAGGGAGGTTGGAGCCAGGTGGGGGTTGGTCTCTTCTCCCAGGCACCCAGCACCAGAACAAGAGGCCACAGTCTCAAGCTGTGCCAGGGGAAGTTTAGGCTGGAGGGGAGGAGAAAGCTCATCACAGAGTTGTTAGCCATTGGAATGTGCTGCCCAGGGAGGTGGTGGAGTCCCCATCCCTGGAAGTGTTCAAGAGGGGACTGGATGTGGCACTTGGTGCCATGGTCTAGTAGTCCTGAGGTGTTGGGTGACAGGTTGGGCTTGATGATCTTTGAGGTCTTTTCCAACCTGGTGGATTCTATGATTCCATGAATCTATGAATCAGACACTTCTCTGATTCCAGGTTGGACCTGAGCTTTCCCACCTCTGATCTGTGAGATCTTACAGGCCTTCAATCCCTCTCTCTGTGCAGCCTTCAAACATCAAGAGGTGGCTGAATCCCCCAGATGCTGTGGGTTTGGGTTTTTTCCAGGACTCCTTCTGCTAACACCCTTAGCAATATTTACCTTCCAAGGGGCTTTAATGCTTGCTGCAGCCCTGGCACTGCTCAGATGCAGAAAGGCAGCACAGGCTGCTAATTGTACCCTAGGGTATAGCAGGCAAAAAGAGAATGTAGCAGAAAAAAGGGAGGGGGGAGGAAAAAAGGACAATATATGGAGGGGAAGGGAGGGGAGGGGGGGAATTAAATCTATCAATTACAAAGCATTTTAAATATAAACAAAAGGAGTGCAAAGCACTGAGTGTGTCTGAGCTGAATGATGATAATTGATGGTTAAAATAACATCCTCCTCCTGACCAAGAGCAGAGAGAGAGAGCTGGGGAAATTCTTCTTCAGTCCAAACCAGCTTTTTAATAACCTGAGTGCTGCTCCTGTTGTGGACTGAGGCTTGAGACAAGGATAAATTAACTCACTTAAGTGTCCAAAATTGATTTCATTTAGCCCAGCCCCACATAATTAATGCCAGCCCTTACAAACAGGTTCTCCAGTTCCTCCCTCTAATAACCCACACCCAGGCAGAGGAACAATAAGCAGCTTTTGGGCAAACCTTCCCCTTGCAGTGCCCAACACGAACTCACAGCTGGGTTTGCTGCAGTCTCCTCCTGGTGGATAATCCACAGGTGCCTTTGTTACCACACAGCATCTTGGGAGTCATAGAACTGTTGAGTTTGGAAGAGGCCTTTGCTCCCATCAAGTCCAAACAGCTCACCCAGAGCTTGCATCTTTAGGCTCTGCTGTTGAACGCATCACTTGCGGCTCACTCCACGCTCGCCACTTAACATTTGTCCCCAAAGTATTTGCTATCTGAGCTGACTGCTAGGTGAGAGTTTCAGCCTGGAGAGCATAGAATCATAGAGTGTTTTGGGTTGGAAGGCATCTTGAAGATCATCCATGGCAGGGGGGTTGGAACTGGATTCCTTGGGGTCTCTTCCAACGTTAGTTATACTGTGATTCCAATGGCCAATTCCTCTTGCTGGGAAGAACTTTCTCCTCACCTCCAGCCTAAACCTCCCCTGGCACAGCTTCAGACTGTGTCCTCTTGTTCTGGTGCTGGGTGCCTGGGAGAAGAGACCAACCCCCTCCTGGCTCCAACCTCCCTTCAGGGAGTTGGAGAGAGCAAGAAGGTCTCCCCTGAGCCTCCTCTTCTGCAGGCTAAGCAACCCCAGCTCCCTCAGCCTCCCCTCCCAGGGCTGTACTCCAGACCCCTCCCCAGCTTTCTTGCCCTTCTCTGGACACCTTCCAGCAGCTCAACCTCTTTCCTAACCTGAGGAGCCCAGGACTGGACACAGGACTCCAGGTGTGGATGAACCAGTGCAGTGTGCAGGGGCAGCTGACCCACACATCTGAGAAGCCAACCCCAAGAGCTTTCCCCATGTCTCAGGGCAAACACAGCCCTGCCCCACTGCAGCTCTCCCACCTCACAGGGGGTCAGAAATCCTAATGCCAGAGGTCCACTCCTCACCAGGTTCTCTGTGCAAAAGCAGCTCCCTGCTGCAGCTCCTCCTCTGCACTCAAAAGCAGAGGCCTTGGCAATGTAGCAGGTTTCAGACACAGCAGAGAACTGCCCCAAAAATTCCCCAGGCTGAACATCCCCAGCTCCATCAGCCTCTCCTCATAGGAACAATTGCTCTCCTACGAGAGTGGTCAGGCATGGGAACAGGCTGTGCAGGGAGGTGGTGGAGCCTCCATCCCTGGAGGTGCTCAGGAAACCTGTGGCCATGGCACTTGGGGACAGGGTTTAGTGGTCGCGGCGGCGCCGGCTCACAGCTGGCCTGGAAGGTCGTTTCCAACTGGAAGGATTCTTTGCTTCTCACACATGGGAAAGGTGGCAGGAAGCAGAGTTAAGCACAAGCCAAGGTGAAGCCAAGCTGTTTGTTTTCATTACCAAAACCCACAGGAAAGCAATGCAAAACACGACGCAGCCCAAAGCCAGCGCTGGAAACGGCACTCAGGCAGCCGGAGGATTCGCCAAGGGTAAATGTTTGTTTGTCTCCCAGGGCACTCAGGTCAGCCTGAATTTATGGTAATGCCATCAATGGAGCAGAGCCAGAAGGCTCATGCTTGATAACCTGGAGGTATTTCATCTGGGTTTAATATTCATTTGGCCTCCTGAGCATAAACACCCACCGCTCCTTTCCCACTGCGCCGGCTTCACCGATTCACCTGATGCCAGCATGGTGGAGGTTGGAAGGGACCTCTGGAGCTCAGCCAGTCCAAGCCCCCTGCTAAAGTAGGGCACCCACAGCAGCTTGCCCAGCAGCACAATGGACAGGGGAGGTTGGGAGCTCTCCACACAAGGAGACTCCACAACCTCTCTGGGCAGCCTGCTCCAGGGCTCAGCACCCTCACACCAAACAACTTTCTCCTCCTGTTCAGGTTGAACCTCCTGGGTTCCAGTTTCCCCTTGGCCTGTCCCTGGGCACCACTGAGCAGAGTCTGGCCCCAGCCTCCTGCCCTCCACCCTTTAGCTCTTGCTGAGCATTGCTCAGCTCCCCTCTGGGGCTGCTCTTCTCCAGGCTCAACAGCCCCAGGGGCTCTCAGCCTTTGCTCCTCACAGCTGCTCCAGGCCCCTCAGCAGCTTTGTAGCCTCCACTGGACTCTCTCCAGCAGTTCCCTGTCTCTCTGTAGAATTGGGGAGCCCAGCCCTGGACCCAGGACACCAGCTGTGACCTCCCTGGGGCAGAATAGAGTGGGAGAGGAACCTCCTTTGACCTGCTTGCCACACTCCTCTTCATGCACCCCAGTGCAAACCTGCAACACCTACAGCAACACTGATTTTGGCCCCAGGGTTTGGGGGCTGCAGAGAGCCCAACAGCCCTCACTCATTCTGAGCACCACCTTCCCATCCTCCACGTGTTGCTCTGCTGCTGTGAGGATGACAACATTCACTCACCCCTTGCCTATGGGTCTCACCTCACTCTGGTCTCCCTGTGCTAAACTCCTAGCCTGCCTGATGCTCCCAGCACCAAGTTAATCATCAGCTGTGCATTTAATTAGCATGTTGTTTCTCCCTTCAACCAGATCATTAACGGGAGTTGATAAATCAAATGTGCCACTGCACTTGGTAACACTGCCTTTGTGAGACTCCCCAGAGGACCTGGAGATATGAACTGAGGAATGAAATGCACCAAGGCATAAAGCCAGCATCCTGATCAGTGACAGTCAGGTATGATCAGCCTCCAGAGCTGTGAGCATTAGGGGAGGGAAGGTTGTGCTCTGGCCAGCTCGACTGAAATGCCACAAGACCCAACAGAAAACCATCAAATCTGGCTGACAAGTCACAGAATGACAGCGTGGTGGTGACTGAAAGGCACCTCTGAGGATCACCCAGTCCAGCCTCCCTGCTCCAGCAGGGCACCCACAGCAGCTTGCCCAGCACCACAATGCCCAGGGGGGGTTGGAAGCTCTCCACACAAGGAGACTCCACAACCTCTCTGGGCAGCCTGCTCCAGGCCTCCAGCACCCTCACACCAAACAATGTTCTCCTCCTGTTCAGATGGAACCTCCTGGGTTCCAGTTTCCACTGCCTCTTGGCACCACTGAGCAGAGTCTGGCCCCAGCCTCTTGCCCCCCAGCCTTTAGCTGTTGCTGAGCACTGCTCAGATCCCCTCTAGGGCTGCTCTTCTCCAGACTCAACAGCCCCAGGGCTCTCAGTTTTTCCTCCTTACAGAGCTGCCCCAGGCCCCTCAGCATCTCAGTGGCTCTCCACTGGACTCTCTCCAACAGCTGCTTCTGCTTGAGCTGGGGAGCCCAGAACTGGTCCCAGCACTCCAGCTGTGGCCTCCCTGGGGCAGAGTAGAGGGGGAGGAGAACCTCCCTCAACCTGCTGACCACACTTTTCCCCATGAACTCCAGGAGACCACTGGTCTTCTTGGCCAAGAGGGCACATTCCTTTCCCACAGCACTCCTCATTCTCCATTCATTTTTGCTGCCCAAGCAGCAACACTTCCTTCTGGTTCTTAAAAGCTCAGCTAGAAACCACCACTGATGGGGCAGGATTTGTATTTATATTAAATGGAGGGTGGAGACTCAAAATGGGGAACACAATTTGTCCTGATGGAGACTGCTAATGGGGCTTTTTTGCCCCCTCTTATGACCACCAAGCCAATCCCCTGTGCACAGAGGTGCTCCCCATCACTCCCTCCTTTGTGCACAACCCCAGCACCAACAAAACCATCAGCAGGTTGTGATGAAAAGTCAAAAATCAGAGCAAAGCAACAGGATAAACCTACCACAAGCTCTGGACCAACCTGTCCAAACCAGCACCGTGCCATTGACCCTCAAGTCTCCACTGCAGGTGTCCAAGCACATCAACATCTGCAGCCTGCAGTTCACCACAGCCCTCAGCTACTCAAGCCAGGGAAAAGCTAGCAGAAAGGGTCTTGAAAACAAGAAAATGAGAGCAACAAACCTTTTCCCCGTGCAATCATGTGGCTTGGCTCCGAGTCCTGCTTTCCCTTCAGGTTTCTGCCGAGCAGCTGAGCTGGGGAGAGCTTCTCATCTCCCAGAGCACCAACAACGCCGAAAGCTCCCAGGGTGAGCCTATTTAAATGCTAATGAAAGGGGCAAGGCCAAGCATGAAGAGAAGAGGCAGGGCCTTCTGGGTTCATTCACCTGCCAGCACTATCACCACCTTCACCTGCGAGACTTGAAGAATCAGCCCCACACCCCCAAGGATCCCAGGGGTCGACCACGATCTCGGCGAAGGCTCCGGGACGCCAAGGCTGGGCAGGTGAGATGCTTCCCAAAGTGGGTCAGGGAGATGGCGTTGGGCAACGAGCAGTGCTGGGAACAGCCTCGAGGAGCCCAGCTCTGCTTGCAGGCACCTCCAGAGGTGATGTGACGCAAGCGGAGCAGCCTCCACCAAACCCAAGCAGTCATTAAGGCGAAGCGGTGCCGCAGCCAGCGGCGGAGATTACCAGGCTGGGTGGGATCCTCACACCTCCCTGCCCCGCATCACGCTAGAGCGGCTGGGGAGAGACCAACATCTCCCGAGGACCATTCACCTCCTCCCGGGATGTCTACACCACGAGGAGAAAATGCCCTCTGGAGGTACCGGTTCCTGCCCTGCGACTGCGCAGGGAGCTCCAGCGACCGGCCCGGACAAGAGCAGTACCTGTCGGAGGGCTCAGCCCGGGCGTGACGAGGCTCAGCACGGGAGCCCTGCCAAGGTTCAAGTGCTTCACAATTAACTTTCACAACAAACCAAAGCCTCAAGAGCCCTTTTAATCTCCAAATAAGTAGGCGATGTGGGCCTGCGCCAAGGCTTTTGTGCCCTCCTTTATCACCAAGGTGCCGATAAAGACCTCGCCGCTTTCTTTTGTCTCTTTGGGAGCTCATCCACCACCACCTCACCGACCTTCATTTCCATAGCAGGCACAGGGTAGCCGTGCAACAGGTTAAAACACAGGCAGCATTTGCTTAGCAGCCCAGCCTCATGCAAATAAAAGCTTAAAGGAAACGTTTGAAGAGCAGCAGAGGCAAAACTCCACCACAGGTTATCCCTCTGGGGGGATAAAAACCTAAACCCCTCCTGGGTTGTGCTGCAGTTCTCCAGCAGAAAAAAAATGAAGCTAAATGCTAAAATGTGTACATAAAAAAGAAGAAACCTCAAGCACTCATGAGGTCATCAGAAAGCAGCTCACCTTTCCTGCCAGCCATCATTTGTAAGAGGTGAAATAACCAAGACAGCAAGTTGGTGCTTGCCTGAAGGAACAGGCAGGAAGGAAAAGTGCCCTCCGCTGATCCCCGAGCTGCAGGAGAACGTGCTGGCAGCAGCTCCCCAGCAGGGCTCTTTGTTGAGCATGGAACTTGCCAGACAGACAGACACACACTTGTCACACACACTCTACCCCTGTTCACACAGTGCCTGACCAGCACCCAGTTGGGACATTGCCTGCATCAGGAAGAGTGTGGCCAGCAGGAGCAGGGAAGTCCTTGTGCCCTGTGCTCAGCACTGCTTGGGCCACACCTGGAGTCCTGTGTCCAGTTCTGGGCTCCTCAGGTTAGGAAAGAGGTTGAGCTGCTGGAAGGTGTCCAGAGAAGGGCAACAAAGCTGGGGAGGGGTCTGGAGCACAGCCCTGGGAGGAGAGGCTGAGGGAGCTGGGGTTGCTTAGCCTGCAGAAGAGGAGGCTCAGGGGAGACCTTCTTGCTCTCTGCAACTCCCTGAAGGGAGGTTGGAGCCAGGTGGGGCTTGGTGTCTTCTCCCAGGCAGCCAGTAGCAGAACAAGAGGACACAGTCTCAAGCTGTGCCAGGGGAGGTTTAGGCTGGAGGAGAGGAGAAAGTTCTTCCCAGAAAGAGTAACTGGCCATGGGAATGTGCTGCCCAGGGAGGTGGTGGAGTCCCCATCCCTGGAAGTGTTTAAAATAAGACTGGCTGAGGCACTTGGTGCCATGGTTTAGTTGATCAGATGGTGCTGGGTCACAGGTTGGATTTGATGACCTCCAAGGTCTTTTCCAACCTGGTTAATTCTGTGATGCTGTGGATTGCTTCACACTGCCAACAAGCAGAGTTAATGCCTGATCTGCAGATGGGTTTTTAATCCTGCAAGGTGGTCATTACCAAGTTAATGGTGGAATAATTAACAAGCAGAGCTCTCATGGCTTTTTTTTCCCCCCCACCTCCTTTTTCTTTTTGCTATGCATGCTTCCCTGCCTGGGAAATAAAACTCACCCAATCACAACCACACCTCCAGATGGACTGCTGGGTTATACCTAGGAGTGACAGACACACAGGTGCCCAGCCCTGGCAGCACTGCAGACCACAAACCACAAGAGTATCAAATACACCTCAGCCCAGGCTCATAGAATCATTAAGGTTGGAAAAAACCTCCAAGATCATCAAGTTCAACCATCAGCCCCACACTACCACAACCACTGAAGCATGTCCCCATGGCCACACAGTTCTTAACACCACCAGGGATTCTGACTCCACCACCTCCCTACACACAGAACCACCAAGGCTGGAAGAGACCTCCAAGATCATCAAGTCACCATAGACCTCATGACTAAACCATGGCACCAAGTGCCACGTCCAATCCCCTCTTGACCACCTCCAGGGATGGTGACTCCACCACCTCCCTGTTCCAATCCCTGACCACTCTGGCAGCAAAGAAATTGTCCTTCCTGTCCAACCTACACCTCCCCTGGTGCAACTTGAGGCCATTTCCTCTTGTCCTATCACCTGATAGTAAGTAGAAGAGACCAACCCTCACACTGCTCCAATCTCCTTTCAGGTAGTTGTAGAAAGCAATGAGGTCTCCTCTCAGCCTTCTCCTCTCCAAGCTGAGCAAGCCCAGCTCCCTCTACCACCCAGTTCATGGAAGCACAGAATGGTTAGGGTTAGAAGGGACCTCAAGGATCATCCAGTTCTAACCCCCCTGCCATGGGCAGGGACACAGAATCAACCAGGTTGGAAAAGACATTTAAGGTCATCAAGCCCAACCTATCACCTAACACCATCTAATCAACTAAACCGTGGCACTAAGTGCCTCATCCAGTGTTATTTTAAACACTCCCAGGGATGGTGACTCCACCACCTCCCTGGGCAGCACATTCCAGTGGCCAATCACTCCTTCTGTGAAGAGTTTCTTCCTAACATCCAGCCTAAGCTGCAAAATTGTTTTAGAAGCATAGAATTGTTGGGGTTGGAGGAGACCTCAAGGATCATCCAGCTCCAACCACCCTGCCATGAGTGTCCCATGGGCAGGGTCACCTCAGATTACACCAGGTTGCTCAGAGCCACATCCAGCCTGGCCTTGGAAACCATCTGAATTGCATTCAGCTGAGAAAGAAAAGCATCTCTAAGGAACCTGCAAGGCATTCAAAGCTGTGCAGTAAAAGTGCTCTCCATGAATCCTGCTCAATCAAAGAGGCTCTGCTGCTGCAGAGCAAATGTGCCCATCAGAGGAATTACACCCAGAAATCAAACCAGCCCCTAACAAATGTGCTCAGAAGCCACAGTGATAAGCAGGCAGTGGAAGATGTGCTAAATTACATCACTTACCAAAATATGCCTGAAATGATGCATGGCCAGGGAGGAACAGCACAGGATAAAAAAGGGTTTCTGTGAAGGTTTTTCCTCTCCAGAGAAGGAGGCAGAGAGCAAAAAAACACAACCCCTGTGTTTTCTGACTGTGCTGCTCTCACATGAGATCACAAACTGATGCTCAGCTCCCAAAGAGCATTCAGTGCCCAACGAGCAACCCAAGAGCTGGGCTCTCTGCTCCTGTGCCCTCAGCGAGGAGTCACCCCAGATGGGCACAGCTCTGAGCTGCAAGCAGGTCCCCCAAGGTCTCCTCCAGCAGCACCATAAAGCTGAGCCCCATGCAGCAGGCTGTGATGGCTGAGCCAGAATCTGCTGCATCCTCCTGGCTTCCACATCAGAGGGCAGCTGCTGCACAAAATTCCACACACAGCTGCACTTGGAGCTTTTCCTACTGACAGTCTCAGTGGCATCCTCTCAAACCTCTACAGCAGCCCTTTAGGTTTCCTCTCAGATCTTCCTTTCCCCCTCCTGCAACTTGAGAGGGTGTCTAGACCCTCTAAATCTAGACATCAAAACTAAGTTCCCCCAATCAATTGGCTTTGCCTTCCACACCTCCCAGGAAAACAGGCAAACACTTCCCCCTGCTTGTGAGCCTACAGCAGACTTTGACCCAGGAGAGCCATGGGAAACCTCCAGGAAAACAAAAAGAAGCAGAGCTTGATGAGGGGAGGACAGAGCGCTCAAACCAGCCCAAGAACCCAACACAGACCTCTCAAGGCATCCCTGAAGGGTGCACAAGGCTCTTAGAATCCTAGAATCAATAAGGTTGGAAAAGAGCTCAGAGCTCAGCAAGTCCAAGCTGGCACCCAGCACCTCCTGACAGCTAAACCATGGCTCCAAGGGCCACATCCAAGCCCCTCTTGAACACCTCCAGGGATGGGGACTCCACCACCTCCCTGGGCAGCACATTCCATGGTTTTATAGAACCATAGACCTGGTGAGGTTGGAAGAGACCTTGCATACCATCAAGTCCAACCACTCACCCAGAGCTCCCAATCCCACCACTGCCACTAACCCACATCCTTCAGCACCACATCCATGTGGCCTTTAAACACCTCCAGCAATGGTGACTCCACCACCTCCCTGAGCAGCCTGCTCCAGTGCCTGAGAAGAGACTGGAAGACATTTTCCTCAATAGAATAGACCAGGTTGGAAAAGACCTTGAGATCATCAAGTCCAACCTCTCACCCAGCACCATCTGATCAACTCAACCATGGCACCAAGTGCCTCAGCCAGGCTCTTCCTAAACACCTCCAGGGATGGGGACTCCACCACCTCCCTGGGCAGCACATTCCAATGGATAATAACTCTCTCTGGGAAGAACTTTCTCCTCACCTCCAGCCTAAACCTCCCCTGGCACAGCCTGAGACTGTGTCCTCTTGTTCTGCTGCTGGTTGCCTGGGAGAAGAGCCCAACCCCCACCTGGCTCCAACCTCCCTTCAGGTAGTTATAGAAAGCAATAAGGTCTCCCCTGAGCCTCCTCTTCTCCAGGCTAAGCAGCCCAGAGGCACAAACCCTGTTCCATCCCTGCCATACTTCTCCACACTGCTGTCAGCTCTCTGGGTTTGACTGATGTTAAAGAGCCAGAGAAAAACCTGCAGATAGGCATCAGCACAGCATTGTGCTTGCTTGGCTCTCTTTCCATCCCCCACACCATACCCATTCACACCAAACACCATTCCCCCCACCCCCATTCTCTGCAGAAGGGAAGATTTCACTCCCCACTGAGGGAGAACTCTTATGAGAGAGGAGGTTCTACACCCCCCTGAAAGGAGGCTGGAGTGAGGTGGGGGTTGGCCTTCTCTCCTGGGTATCAGGTAATAGGACAAAAGGAAATGGCCTAAAATAGTGCCAGGGGAGGCTCAGATTAGATATCAGGAACAAATTTCTTTGCTGCAAGAGTGGTCAGAGATTGGCACAGGCTGCCCAGGGAGGTGGTGGAGTCCCCATCCCTGGAGGGGTTCAAGAAATGTATGGCCACGGCACTTGGGGACATGGTTTAGTGGCCATGGTGGTGTTGCATTGATGGCTGTCCTCGATGCTCTTGGAGGTCTTTTGTAACCTTAATGATTCTGTAGTGGAGAGGTTTGGGATTCTCCTCCACCCAGAGAGGCAGGACAATAAAGCAGAGACTGCCCAGGTGAGGAGCATGTCCCCAGGGATGGCAGCAGCCAAGGCTGTGACACACCAGCTCCCCAACAGACAGCCCCAAAGGTTCAGCTCCCAGATGCAGCCTGGGAAAGCTGTGAAATTTCAATTTAGAGGGAGAAGTGGCATGAAAAGATGTGAGACCTAGAAGGGTGAGAAATGGATTTGCAGAAGCTCTCAGGAGAGATGCTCCTTCCAGGAAACAAAGTTTGCAGCTGCATCAAGAGGCACAGGAGATTCTCTGAGAACAGGATGCAGCCCAGCTCTGGACCACATGCAGCAGAACATCCCTCAGTCTCTTTCCCTTCCTCAGATAAGGTTGAGCCTTTCCCAGCTACTGAGTGTCCTGGGAACCTGCAGGAGATCCAGCTTTACTGTGGCAGCACACTCCCATCTGTGGGCATCTTTGCCCCTTTCCCCATCATCTGGTGATTCAAAAGCAAACTCTAGCTGCATGCCCTTGAAATGGAACAGAATAGAACAGACCAGACCAGGTTGGAAGAGACCTTCAAGATCATCAAGTCCAACCTATCACCCAACACCATCTGATCAACTAAACCATGGCACCAAGTGCCTCAGCCAGGCTCTTCCTAAACACCTCCAGGGATGGGGACTCCACCACCTCCCTGGGCAGCACATTCCAGTGCCCAATCACTCTCCCTGTGAAGAATTTCTTCCTAACATCCAGTCTGAACCTCCCCTGGCACAGATTGAGACTGTGTCCTCTTGTTCTGGTGCTGGCTGCCTGGGAGAAGAGACCAACCCCCTCCTGGCTCCAACCTCCCTTCAGGGAGTTGCAGAGAGCAAGAAGGTCTCCCCTGAGCCTCCTCTTCTGCAGGCTCAGCAACCCCAGCTCCCTCAGCCTCTCCTCCCAGGGCTGTGCTCCAGACCCCTCCCCAGCTTTGTTGCCCTTCTCTGGACACCTTCCAGCAGCTCAACATCTTTCCTAACCTGAGGAGCCCAGAACTGGACACAGGACTCCAGGTGAGGACGAACCAGTGCAGTGTGCAGGGGCAGCTGACCCACACATCTGAGAAGCCAACCCCAAGAGCCTTCCCCATGTCTCAGGGCAAACACAGCCCTGCCCCACTGCAGCTCTCCCACCTCACAGGGGGTCAGAAATCCTAATGCCAGAGGTCCACTCCTCACCAGGTTCTCTGTGCAAAAGCAGCTCCCTGCTGCAGCTCCTCCTCTGCACTCAGAAGCAGAGGTCTTGGCAATTTAGCAGGTTTCAGACACAGCAGAGAACTGCCCCAAAAATCCACCCCCACCAAGTCCGGCCGGGAGCAGCCAGCCTGCATCGCACCCAGCCTGCATCGCACCCAGCCTGCATCGCACCCAGCCCGCATCGCACCCAGCCCGCATCGCACCCAGCCTGCATCGCACCCAGCCCGCATCGCACCCAGCCTGCATCGCACCCAGCCAGCTCTGTGCCCATCCTGATGTCTCCTGGCAGGGCTCTGGAGAAGGACAGGGCCAACAAGCTGAGAGAAATCAGCAATTTATCAGATGATTGAAGCCACAAGAGCCAGGGCCAAGCTCTGGGGCACTGGGATGTCAGGATGCCCCTGGGAGCCGCTGCCTCTGGCCAGTGTCACACTCAATCATAATCAATACCTCTGCAAAGTTGTTCTTGCCCAGCAACACATTGTCCTTCACTAAAGCTTCTGTTATCTTAGGTCCCCTTGGTTCACAGCCTGTCACCATCACTCAACCTCAGCCCCGGGGCAGGGAGAGGGGGTGGGGGGCACCTCCAAAGCCTCATCCAAGCACCTCCAAGCACCCAATTACCTCCCTTGGCCAGGGGTGCATGAGGGAAACCTTGGGAAGAGATTTTTTCCTTCCCACTGCACCTCCTGCAAACAAACTGTCCCCAAACAGACAAAAAAAGACTTCAGGCAACTCTTCCAAAGCATTTAATGTTTGTTTTGTGGGGAGGCAGCTCAGACCTGCTGCTTCTCTGGCCTTAACCAAAACCTAAACCAAACCAAACCACGAACCTGCTTCACACAGCACTCACCTCCAGCCATCAGGATTTGCACTGCACAGAACCCCAGCATGGGGAGGTTGGAAGGCACCTCAGGAGCTCATCCAGTCCAACCCCCCTGGCTAAAGCAGGGGCACCCACAGCAAGCAGCCCAAAATCACCATGGCCGGGGGGGGTTGGAATCTCTCCTGGGAAGGAGACTCCACAACCTCTCTGGGCAGCCTGTTCCAGGCCACCAGCACCCTCACACCAAAGATTTTTCTCTTCCTCTTCAGATGGAAGCTGCTGGGTTCCAGTTTTTGCCCAGTGCCCCTTGGCCTGTCATAGGCACTGCTGACAAGAGTCTGGCCCCAGCCTCTTGCTCCCCAGCCTTTAGTTATGGATCAGCATTGCTCAGATCCCTCCCGGTGCTCTCAAGTCTCCAGCTGCTGTGCCTCCTGCCTAGTAGGGGTTAGCAGCTTGCCCAGGAGCACAATGCCCAGGGAGGTTTGGAATCTCTCCAGAGAAGGAAACTCCACAACCTCTCTGAGCAGCCTGCTCCAGGCCTCCAGCACCCTCACCCCAAAGATTTATTTCTGCATGACCCCAGCCTCAGTTGCAGAGAACAGCAAGTCTGCTAATGTGTCTGGAGGAACAAAGAGCAGGAGGAAAGGTTGTCCTTTGGGGGGCTGCCTGGTCTCACCAGTGATTAGCTGAGAGTTTCTGAAGCCAAGAGATACAAAACACCCTTTATCTTCCCCATGTTTTACACTGGCACCTCCTCATCCCTCCCTCTGGCCATCTGGCACTGAATGCCTTCATGGTGAATAGAATAGAATAGTATAGAATAGAATAGACCTCGGAGATCATCAAGTCCAACCTATCACCCAACACCATCTGATCAACTAAACCATGGCACCAAGGGCCTCATCCAGTCTCCTCTTAAACACCTCCAGGGATGGTGACTCCACCACCTCCCTGGGCAGCACATCCCAGTGGCAAATTGAATCCAACCCAAGAACACCATGGCCACCAAAGCATGTCCCACAGTGCCATGTCTGCATGTCCCTTAGCACAAGACCTTGACCTGGTGATAAGCTCAGTGCAAAAAAAAAACTCCTGAGACCTGACTGGAGCAAGAATGTGTCCAGAGAAGGGCAAGAAAGCTGGGGAGGGGTCTGGAGCACAGCCCTGGGAGGAGAGGCTGAGGGAGCTGGGGTTGCTTAGCCTGCAGAAGAGGAGGCTCAGGGGAGACCTTCTTGCTCTCTCCAACTCCCTGCAGGGAGGTTGGAGCCAGGTTGGGGTTGGTCTCTTCTCCCAGGCAGGCACCCACCACCAGAACAAGAGGACACAGTCTCAAGCTGTGCCAGGGGAGGTTTAGGCTGGAGGTGAGGAATAAATTCTTCCCAGCAAGAGAGACTGGCCATGGGAATGTGCTGCCCAGGGAGGTGGTGGAGTCCCCATCATTAGAGGTGTTTAAGAGGAGACTGGATGGGGTGCTTGGTGCCATGGTTGAGTTGATCAGATGGTGTTGGGTGAGAGGTTGGACTCAATGATCAAAAAGGTCTTTTCCAACCTGGTTAATTCTACTCAATTCCCTTCTATCCAAATTCTTCAGGCTCCTCTACAGGACCAGCTCTCAAGCTCTGGAAGAACAAACAGGAGGGAAGGTTTCTGGAGCATTTTCAACAGCCTGAGATGATTGCTCGCAAACCAGCAAGAGCAGAGGAGTAACTGCTTGCCTCCTGGGCAAGAGGCAAAGCCTTTGCATTGTAGCTCTGAAAGTGCACAGAGATCAAAGGGAAAATGTGAAAACTCTGAGGCTGTCATGAGCATAAAGGTCCTCTTGGCCCTTTGGCATCACCAAGGCATGACAGAAATCTTCCTCATGCTGCACACGTCCAGAATCACTGCGTGGCAAGGAGGGGAAATCCTTCCTTCCGGGAGCAGGGTGCAGCTCCTGCTCCTCTCCCAGGGGAATTCTGTCTGTGCCAGCACCACCAGCCCCCCACCCACCTCCAGCCCAGCCCCCACACAACGTGAGCTGGGATGTGGTGACCACCACAGCGACCACCCCCTGCCACTGCTGCTCTGAAGCAGGAAACCAGCTGTGCCAAATGCTGAGCCAAGTACGGACACCAACACGGAGCTATTGATTGCTCTTTACGTCTTCAAGCACTTTACTAACATTAATTAATTAATTAAGGTCTTTCCCATTTAATGCTGGGAGGAGATTTAGAGTGAAAACAGGAGGCCAAACCTCCTGACTCAGCACAATGAGAGCTTGCACCCAGGCTTTGGATTTCCTCACAGGTTTGCTCTAACTCAAACTACTCCTCCAGCCACTCCACAGCATCCTGCCTTGGAGCAGCAGCAGTGTGACCAGCAGGACCAGAGCAGGGATTGTCCCTCCTGTGCTACAAACTTCTGAGGCTACACCTCAAATACTGGGATCAGTTTTGAGGTCCTCACTCCAAGAAGGACATTGAGGGGCTGGAGCAGGGCCAGAGAAGGGCAACAAAGCTGGGGAAGGGTCTGGAGAACAGGGCTGAGGAAGAGCAGCTGAGGGAGCCGGGGGTGTTCAGCCTGAAGAGGAGGCTCAGGGGAGACCTTCTTGCTCTCTACAACTACCTGAAGGGAGGTTGGAGCCAGGAGGGGGTTGGTCTCTTCTCCTAGGCACCTAGCCCCAGAACAAGAAGACACAGTCTCAAGCTGTGCCAGGGGAGGTTCAGGCTGAAGGTGAGGAGAAAGTTCTTCCCAGCAAGAGGAATTGGCCATTGGTATGTGCTGCCCAGGGAGGATGGTGGTGTCCCCATCCCTGGAGGTGTTCAAGACGGGATTGGATGTGGCCCTTGGAGCCATGGTTTAGCTGTCAGGAGGTGTTGGTTGTACTTGCTGATCTCTGAGGTCTTTTCCAACCTTATTGATTCCATGATTCACACTCACTCCAAGGACTGCAACAATACACAAGTTCCATTCCTACCTACTCACATCCACCATCCTCCTCCCTCCCCCCTACCCGGTTCTCCTCCTTTGCTGAATCCATTGAATCAGATAATTCTTTGGGTTGGAAAAAGCCCTCTAAGATCACTGAGTTCAACCATCAACCCAGCACCACCAGGGCCACTAAGCCACATCCTGAAGTGTGGTTTATTTCCTGAGCACCTCCAGGGATGGGGACTCCACCACCTCCCTGGGCAGCCTGTGCCAATGCCTCAAATTCTTCCAGAGCCTTAAATCCTTCCAGTTTGGGTTGAAATGACAAAACCCAGGCTCTGGAAGCCTACCTGGCTGCTGCAAAAATAGCTCACCACAGCAGAGGGATGTCTCAGAGGGCACAAAGAGGGCAGAGTTATCACCTCCAGCTGTCTCAGGCTGCACCATAATTACATGAACATCACAGTTCCCCAACTCAGTATTAATTACTGATGGAGCACAGCGTGGTGACACACACTGACCTCCTTCTACAGAGCTTGGGACTGACCTGCAGGGGTGAGATCACCAAGATCTTTCCTACACCAAGCAACAGAACCTGGTAATTCCAGCAGGAGCACAGCAGATCCCTCCTGCACCAGCAGACCCCCATCAGCCTTGGCAGGTAAGCTGCTGCCCAGCCAATCCACCAGCCTCCCACCTTCCCTTGACGTATTGCCATCAATCCACCAGCCTGGCAAGCTTCCCACCGAGGAGACACAGGCAGCAGAGCTATTCAGAGACTCCTGTTTGCACCTCCTGAATCCTTGAGGAAAAGCATAAGGCTCACTGCAGCTATCTTGGGCTTGCCCATCCAAACAGGGAGGGGTGCAGGAGAGAGTGATGGCAGCACACAAACAATGGTACCAAACTTGGGGCTGGGGAGGGACCCAAAATGTTTGAACCAGGGAAGGTTTGTGGAGGCCAAGGGCTCTGCCTCCAGGCTGGGAGTGTTGGGGCTGGTCTGCATGGAGAAGAGAAGGCTCCAGGGAGACCTTAGAGCAACCTTCCAGTACCTGAAGGGGGCTACAGGAGAGCTGGGGAGGGACTTTTGACAAGGGCTGGGAGTGATGGGATGAGAAGCAATGGATTGAAGTTTGAGGAGGGGAGATGTAGACTGGAGATGAGGAAGAAATTCTTCAGAGTGTTCTTTTAGTGTTGCTCAGGGAGGCTGTGGATGCTCTCTCCCTGGAGATGTTCAAGGCCAGGCTGGATGAGGCCTTGAGCAGCTTGGGCTGGTGGGAGGTATCCCTGCCCATGGCAGGGGCTTGAAGCTAAATGATCCTTAAGGTCCCTTTCAATCCAGACCATTCTAGGATTCTCCCCAACAGAAGGTGTTTTAGGTGCACTTAACTGGGTGGCTTCTGTGACACCAGTGGTACATGGCTGGACAGCTCACACCTTCAGACCTCAGAGGAAGGAACAAAACCACATCTGCAGTGATGAGACCAAGGAGTCACACCTCGTCAGGGAAGTGTCCTCTCTCCTAGCTCCAAGATACCAGCATGCTAAGCCTACTTCAGGGTTGGGGAGATGGGGTGACCTGACCCTTCCAGCAACTTCAGCAGCCAGCAAGGGCATTGCTCTTGCAGACAGCCAAAGATGGGACCACTCATCACCACCGGTCACAGGCACCCCACAAGTCCAGAGCACAGGTGATCAGCAAGCAGAAACACACAGACTTTGGGGAGCAGAGCAGGTTTCTTCAGCACCATTACAGCAGAACATTTGTCTTCCAGCATGCTGACAGTAGATGAACCCAAAGAGAAGCTTCTCCATCGCTCAAGAGATCAGGAAACCCCTGAGGAAGACCGAAGAGGACACTTGGAGCCCCACGCACATCCCTCCCGTGCTGCAGGAACGGAGGCACTGCCCCTCTGCAGGAACACACACACACCTCTCCCAAACTTTCCTGCAGAGGAAGGGGAGCAGAGCACAGCCCCAGCCTGCTCCAGCAGCCAGAAGGGTTTCCCTGCTTTCCCAGCCGGGACGCTGCACTTCCACACCGCGATGCCCTCCGCAGGGCTGTCACCGGCTGCGTTCCCAAGCCCAGCTCCGGAGAGGGAGGCTGAAAGCATCCTCCTCCTCCTCCTCCTCCTGCCCTCTCAGCTGACTTTTGTAAGAGGAAACGCCTCAGGGGGGGGGGCTTCTTTAGATGATCCCAAAGCACATCAGCCGCGGCAACACCCAACCACGCACATAACTTCACTCCTCCTGTGCCCACAGCTCTTCTGGGTCCACCTCTGGCCAACCCAACAAGCCCCCACCTGCTGATAATAACGATGATGGCTGAACTTTGTTTAACCAAATTCAACCCCCCCACTACCAAAACAGCACCAAACAGCACACTGGATGGAACAACCTCCTTCCTCCCCTCCCCAGTTAATGACTCTGCTTAACACCACCAAGAGCAGCAGCAGCAGCATCCTGCCAGGAGCAGCGATGCCCACCGAGAGCTACCACCACCTTTCAAAAGCTACAGCTCAGCTGTTCTGTCACACCCAACCTCCACACCAGGAGGTCCTCCCGGTGCAGAAGTAATGAGTAAATAACAACACCTGACCGCGTTACCAGGCAGGTGGAGGCTGTTAGCCGGGAAAGGCTCATTGCTCGGCTTTGCTCTGCCACCAAAGGCTGCTGCAGGGCGAACTGTCGAGCCAGCTCACAGCTATTCGGTAAGTAAAGGCAGATTTGTATTGATTTCAGGTTTTTCCCTTGTTATTTAATGGCTTTTAAAGCAACAGTGATGGCAATGCCACTTCTGAGTGGTGGGGAGCAGAGAATTTCAACCGAGCAAGAGCCAACACCCCCCTCCCCCTCCATTCCCCCCCTCCCCCTCAAAGCACTGCAGGAACATTTGGGACCCTGGGGCTTTTTTAACCTCCACGAGTAGAAATCACCCCCCAAAATCATCATAAATCGCCAAAAATCAACTCCCCCTGCACCCTCTTGTCCACTCTCAGCCTCCACTAACCAACAGCTGCTACAACTTTTTAGGGGTTCCAGGATGGGGGGATAGGGAGGGAAGGAGAGGGGTGGGTGGGTGGGTGGGTGCCTGCCGTTCACCCCAGGTTAGTAAAATACAGGCCTTGGAGAAGGGCTTTTGGGGGTCCCCGCAGCCTTGCACGGCCCCAGGCTCCCCCGGGGGTGGTGGTGCAATGTTTGCCTCCCAGTGCTCCGGGACAAGCCCGGTCCTGGCTCCCCTGGGAGGGGAGCACCAGGATCGCAGCTGTAACATGGCTGCGGTGCTACCCAGCTATGAAACTGGGGAGCTGGGGTACTGGGGAGAGTTGGGGGTATGGGGGGGGTTAGGGGTGCCAAGGGGAGCAGGGCTGGGGGAGTGGGGCAGGTGAGTTGAGCAATAGGATAGGGGATGCAGGACGTGGATGGGAGGGGCGGGGGGGTGGGGGAGGCAGAAGGAGAGGATGGGAGGCACGGGATGGGAATGAAGGATAGGATGGGGGGGGGGGGGGGGAGATGTCCCTGCTCGGGCTGAGGGTGCTGGAGCCAACAAAAAAAGAGACCGAAAGGAATTAGGTAGCAAGGTGGGAAAAAAACTGGAATTTGAGTGGGGTGGTGGAATCCGGAACTAGAGAATGGAACTGGGAATCGGCAGATACAACCGGGTCCCGGCGGCTGGAACCGGGAACCGGCGGCTGGGAACCGGGATCCGATGGGTGCCAACTGCGAACCGGCGGCTGGGACTGGGAACCGGGTCCCCCCGCGGGTACAATTGGGAAGCAGCGGGTGGGAACGGGGTCCCGGTGGGTGCAACCGGGAAGCAGCGGCTGGTAACCGCGTCCTGATAGGTGCAACCGGGAACCGGCAGTTGCTAATCAGGTCCTGGTGGGAGCAACCGGGAAGCAGCGGCTGGTAACCGGGTCCCGATAGGTGCAACCGGGAACCGGCAGCTGCTAATCAGGTCCCGGTGGGTGCAACCGGGAACCGGCTGCTGGTAACCGCGTCCCGGTGGCTGCAACCGGCAGTTAGTACCCACGTCCCGGTGGGTGCAACTGGGAACCTGCAGGCGGAACTGGACACCGGGCTCCCCGCGGCTATGACTGGGCACCAGCGGCTGGTAACCGGGTGGAACCGGGGAACAATTTGTCTCCGACCACCCACCCCAACAAGCCCCTACTAGAAAACCATGCCGACGAATAACCGACACCGCCGGTTCCCCGCTCCCGGCCCCGCTGCGGGACCCACCTTGCGCGCTGTGCGGGCCGTGCTCCATGGCCGGCTCGCTGCCCAGTTCCGCCAGTCGCCGACCAGTGGCGGCCAGCTCAGCCCGCAGCGCCGTCACCTCCTGGCCCGCCGCCTGCAGCGCCCCGTCGATGCGCAGCGCCAGCTGCTTGTTGTCGTCCATCATGTGCAGGATTTTGGCCTGGGGGAGGGAGGGAGGAAGAGGAGGAGAGAGGTGAGAGAGAGGGAGCGGCATGTGCCGAGGATGGGGGGGGGGGGGCGGGAGGGGGGGAGGGGGAGGCGGGCAGGGGGCTGGGCCCGGGGCTGGGGGGAGAAAGGGGCTGCCTGAAGGGGAACGGAGAGAGGGCGGGAGGAGGGGCTTGGGGAGGAGGTGGGGCGAGGGGAGGGGGCTAGGGGAGGGGGTGGGGGGGTGTAAAGGAGAAGTCTGTGGAAAGGGAGGTGAAAAAGGGGGGGGGGGTGTCTGTGGAAGGGGGTGCCAAGGGAGGATCTGTGCAAAGGGGGGGATAAAGGGAAGGGGAGATGTCTGTGCAAGGGAGATGCAAATAGGGGGATCAGTGTGAAAGAAGGGGATCTGTACAAGGGGGGCGTCTGTGCAAGGAGGAGGAGGGGGGCTGCAAAGAGGGTGCGTGTGCAAGGTTGGGGGGGATCCGTGTAAAGGAGCTGCAAATGGGGGTGTCTGTGCAAAAGGGGGGGGAAATCTGTGCAAAGAGGAGTGCAAAAGGGAAGGTCTGTGCCAACGGCGGGGGGTGTGTTCCTGGGTGGATGGGAAGGTGCAAGGTGGGGGCAAGGGGGGTGGTGTGTGTGCAAGGCGGGGGTGAAAAGGGGGGATCTGTGCAGGGAGAGTGCAAAAGGGGTGTCTGTGCAAGGGAGGGTTAAGAGAGTGGGGCTGTGCTGGGAGAAGCGATGGGGAGGGAGTTCAGGGAGGGGGTGCTGTGCAAAGCCGGGGGTGCAAAGGGGAGAGGGAGAGGAGCTGCGCAAGGGGGTGCAAAGGTAAGAAGCCGGGGGGAGATGGGAGGGGGGAGGCGTGCAAGGAGATCTGTACAAATGGGGGTGTAGAGGGGAGCGGGGCTGCACAAGGGGGAGCAAAGGTAAGGGGTGTGGGATGTTGGGGAGAGGGGTTTCCCCCTACCTGTTGCCCCCCCCGGCAGCCCGGGCAGGGCCGCAACGGAGGCGAGCGCGGTTCGGCCGAGGGCATCCGCGGCGTTGCGCGGCGTTACGCGGCTGCCGCGGGGGCGGGTCCCTGCTGCGCGGGGCGGGCAAGCGAATGGGGAGGGAGGGGGGGGGTGGTGAAAATCGGGGGGGACACACTCGACACCACACAGAACCCTGCGGCATCGCTGCGTTTATAGCGAGATTTCCCTTTCCCACCCTCCCCTCCCTGCTCCCCGGGAAGTTAAGCGGCGCTGCGCGGGTGCGGAGAGTGCTGCAGTGCCCGCGGCGCGCTGAGCATCCCGCTCATTAAAGCGCCTCTCTGCTAATTGGGTTCGGGTTCATCGCAGTGCATGGCCGTAGCCCAAGCTGCGTGCAGCAGGTGGAGGTGAAATGGGCTCCACAATTTCCTTTCCCCACTTCGGAAGGATTTGGGAGGCGGAGGTGGGGGGGCAGGGGCAGGGAGAGAAGAGGAATCTGTGTGCTGTCAGAGTGGTTAATGTGAGAGTCCCAGCGCTGGGGGTTCCTGTGGCACCAACCCAGGGTGAAACACGCAGAATTATTTGGTATGATCGCTGGGTGGCTGCTAGAGGGAGCGCTGATGTCTTCTCTCTGCTTTATCGATGCCTCTGAGGGATCAGCTCCTCTGCTTGCCATGGCCTGGGCTGCTGCAGCAAGCTGCAGAGCTGTCATCCTCCCCGAGGCAGCCAGGGAGAGGAATCATAGAATTGTTTCAGTTGGAAAAGACCTCGAAGATCATCCAGTCCAACCATCCACCTAACACCACCGTGGCCTTCAAACCAAAGTGCCCTGGCCACACATTCCTTGAACACCTCCATGTGCAGTGACTCCACCACCTCCCTGGGAAGGTTCCCTCCCCACCCAGAGGAAGAAGGGCTGCTCTGGAAAGCATGGCTTGCAGGCTGTTCCTCCCCAAACCACCCCCAGCTTCCAAAAGCTGCTCTGCCTGTCCCCACCTGAGCCATCAGCACCATTAAAAGATCACACACAGGGTTAGGCACCAGGCAGGAGACACCCCCACACCACACACACACCCCCAGCACTGGGGTGAGTGCTCAGAGAGTCATCACAGAATGACTTAGAAGGGACCTTGAAGATCTTGTTTCAACTCTCCTGCCTTGAGCTGGGATACCTCCTGCCAGACCAGGTTGCTCAAAGCCTCATCCAGCCTGGTCCAGGGATGAGGCATCCACAGCTTCTCCAGCCAGCACAATCCAATGTCTCACCACTCTCACTGTAGAATCATAGAATCAATAAGGTTGGAAAAGACCTCAGAGATCAGCAAGTCCAAGCTGTCACCCAGCACCTCATGACTAACTAAACCATGGCTCCAAGTGCCACAGCCAAGTCTTTCTTGAACACCTCCAGGGATGGGGACTCCACCACCTCCCTGGGCAGCACATCCCAACAGCTAACAACTCTCTATGTGAAGAACTCTCTCCTCACCTCCAGCCTGGCTCCTTTCTAATGCCCAATCTAAAGTCTACCCTGCTCTGGTTTCAAACCATTGCTCCCTGTCCTATCACCACAAGCCCTCATAAGATAATCCCTCTCCTTGTAGCCCCCTTCAGGTGCTTCCCTGCTTAATGCCCTATGGAAGTGTGAGTGGGTGTGGGAAGCACAGGGAGAAGCCAAGGGAAAAGCCAGAGAAAATCACAATCCCTAAGGAAAGAACAATCCTTCCCCTGCCCACAAAATTGGCTAAACCCTCCAATATTTGCCTAAACTTGGGCTTTTGGCTGAAGAAGCTGAGAATTTGGGGCAATTCCATCAACCTCAGGCTGCTCCTTCTGCTTCACTGCTGGCACTGCAAAGACCTTAGCCAAAAGGTGGTAAAATGACTACAGAAAGGGCTCTGAGAGGCTTGACAGGAGATAAAGCAGCAGCATGTCACCATCTCACGCCGTGGTGGTCCCCAGGGAGTGCTGGGATGTGGCTCTGCAGAAGCAGAGGGGTTTGCTGTGTCCCCAGGCAGTGCTTAGGAAGAGAAATTGGGTAAATCTGTCATGTCAGTGCTGAAAAATGATACTGAGATCAGCCTGAGTCCCTCAGAACCTCAGCCCGGGGCTGGGTCCTACGTTTGGCCAGCCCTTCAGGAGCAAAAAGGACCAAGTCCATGCCAAGTGGCATCAAGACCTTGGAATCTCTCACAGGTTTTTGTGTAACAAAGGAAATCCATCACCTGGATAAAGGCTCCAATGGCTTTTTCAAGGGAAGGTTGTTTGGACTGAGGGCTTCCAGTGGCATCTGGAACCCAGACAGTGCTGGGGCAGGGTGCTGCTAAGGTTCAAGTACTGCTTTCTTCAAGCACTGGTTCAGTTTGGGGACTCCCATTCCAAGAAGCACATTGAGGGGCTGGAGCAGTCCCAGAGAAGGGCAATGAAGCTGGTGAGGTGTGAGGAGCAGCTGAGGGAACTGGGGGTGTTCAGCCTTCAGAAGGAGGAAGCTGAGGGCAGATCTCATTGCTCTCTACAGCTACCTGAAAGGAGGTTGGAGCCAGGTGGGGGTTGGTCTCTTCTCATGTGCAACAAGTGGCTGGACAAGAGGAAAGAGCCTCAAGTTGGGCCAAAGGAGGTTCAGGATGGGTGTTAGGGAAAATAGTTTCACAGAAAGAGCTGTCAAGCCCTGGAGCAGGCTGCCCAGGAAGGTGGTGGAGTGACCATGCCTGGAGGGATTTGAAAGAAGCATGGGTAACCAGGTGGGGGCTGGTCTCTCTTCTCCCAGGCACCCAGCACCAGAACAAGAGGACACAGTCTCAAGCTGCACAGGGGAAGTTTAGGCTGGAGGTGAGGAGAAAGTTCTTCACTGAGAGAGTTGTTAGCCATTGCAATGTGCTGCCCAGGGAGGTGGTGGAGTCCCCATCCCTGGAGGTGTTCAAGGGGGGATTGGATGTGGCACTTGGTGCCATGGTTTAGCCATGAGGGCTGTGGTGCCAGGTTGGACTCGCTGATCTTTGAGGTCTCTTCCAGCCTCGGTGATTCCGTGAAGCCTGCAGCCTTATCCTTTCTGCAGCCACCCCTGAAGGAGATAAACCAAGTTCTTCTAAAGCAGCTGTAGCAAGTGGCTGCTAATCAAGACAAATGTCCTGTTTCATGCCTGATTTGCATGAGTATCTGCTGCAAACTGCACTGGCAGAGGAGAGAACCCTGGCGAGGAAGCAGAGCACCCCAAAGCGCCGCCGCCTGTGCAAGGCTCAGCTGGCTGCGCTGCGAGGAACCCTCAGCTCCAGCAGAGAGGAACTCGGCCACCTTGCTCCTCTCATTAAACAAAAATAAGAATTAGGTTAGGACTGCTTTGTGCCTTCCAAGAATCCTTTCAGCTGCTGAAGCAAAGTCCAAATTATGCTTCTTTAATCTAAGCTTAATAACAGAGCAGTCGAGTCGCTGTGCTGGCAGCGCTGGGCTCCTCTGATGGAGGAGAATTTCTTCAGCAGTTCTTGTGCTGGTTAAACATCTGGTTTGTAAAGCTGGCTCTGGCCTCATCCCTAAATTAATTACCTTGCCTTAAAAAAAAAAAAACAACACCCAAACCACCACCTCTTCCTTATTATCTTCCTTATTATGTAGAATCAGAGAATCAACCGGGTTGGGAAAGACCTCAAGGATCAGCAAGTCCAAGCTGGCACCCAACACCTCCTGACAGCTAAACCATGGCTCCAAGTGCCACATCCAAGCCCCTCTTGAACACCTCCAGGGATGGGGACTCCACCACCTCCCTGGGCAGCACATTCCCATGGCCAGTTACTCTTTCTGGGAAGAACTTTCTCCTCTCCTCCAGCCTAAACCTCCCCTGGCACAGCTTGAGACTGTGTCCTCTTGTTCTGCTACTGGCTGCCTGGGAGAAGACACCAAGCCCCACCTGGCTCCAACCTCCCTTCAGGGAGTTGGAGAGAGCAAGAAGGTCTCCCCTGAGCCTCCTCTTCTGCAGGCTAAGCAACCCCAGCTCCCTCAGCCTCTCCTCCCAGGGCTGTGCTCCAGACCCCTCCCCAGCTTTCTTGCCCTTCTCTGGACACCTTCCAGCAGCTCAACCTCTTTCCTAACCTGAGGAGCCCAGAACTGGACACAGGACTCCAGGTGTGGACGAACCAGTGCTGAGCACAGGGCACAATGACTTCCCTGCTCCTGATTTCTGATGCCATTGGCCAGGATGCCATTGGCCTTCTTGGCCACCTGGGCACACTGCTGGCTCCTGTTCAGCTGCTGTCACCCAGAACCCCCAGGTCCCTTTCTGCCTGGCTGCTCTCAGCCACTCTGTCCCCAGCCTGTAGCACTGCCTGGGTGTGTTGTGACCAATGTGTAGAACCCTGCACTTAGATGTGTTCAATCTCCTGCCCTTGGACTCTGCCCATCTGTGCAGCCTGAGACAAGGGTAACCCACACAGCTGAGACAGGTCCCAGCCATTGCTCCAGGAGCAAATCTGCCTTTAGGAAGGATGGGTTGGAAGCATCACCAGGCTGTGCACTTGAAGTGTGATGCCTGAGGGCTCATTTGGATTGCCCTCCCCCTTTTGAAGGTGAAGATTTTGCTGAAAGCCTCAAAACTGGGATGAAATGAAGCATTAGAAAGGGGATTGAGCTTCCTCCCCTTTCTCCTGCTAGCTTTGAATTAACAAAAAGAAAAGAAATTAAATGAGAAGCTAATTAAATAGCCAAAATTAGAAACCCATTAGTTCCCAAAATGGCTTTGCTTTCATTTTCTAATTCCAGCTTTTACCAGGAGCTACACAGCTATGGAGCAAGTTGTGTCCCTAAGGGATGGGAATCCCCAGCCCTGCAGATGAGCCTCAGACAGGTTGGAAATCACAGCATCAGTAATTCATTGTGGCTGGGAGAGACCCTTAAGGTCATCAAGTCCAACTATTAACCCAACACTACCAGGTCACCACAGAGCCATGATCTTCACACCACATCTCCGCAGCTTTTCAAACCCCTCCAGGGACAGGGACTCCATCACTGCCTTCAGCAGCCTGCTCCAAGGCTTGACAACCCTTTTGGGGAAGAAATTGGACAGCAGCACTCTGCTGTCCAGCAGGAACTGGCTGGAGGGCTGAGCCCGGAGAGTGGTGGTGAATGGTGCCACAGCCAGCTGGCAGCCAGGCACCAGTGGTGTGCCCCAGGGAGCAGTGCTGGGCCCCAGCCTCTTTAACATCTTCACTGATGATCTGGAGGAGGGCATTGAGTCCATCAGCAGTGAATGTGCAGCTGACACCAAGCTGGGGGCAGGAGTTGATCTGTTAGAGGGCAGAAGAGCTCTGCAGAGGGACCTTGCCAGGCTGGGCAGATGGGCAGAGGCCAAGGGCAGGAGATTGAACACATCCAAGTGCCAGGTTCTGCACACTGGCCACAACAACCCCAGGCAACACAGCACCAGAACAAGAGGACACAGTCTCAAGCTGTGCCAGGGGAAGTTTAGGCTGGAGGTGAGGAGAGAGTTCTTCCCAGGAAGAGGAATTGCCCAGAGAGAGTTGTTTGCCATTGGAATGTGCTGCCCAGGGAGGTGGTGGAGTCCCTGTCCCTGGAGGTGTTCAAGAGGGGATTGGATGTGGCACTTGGTGCCATGGTCTAGTAGCCAGGAGGTGTTGGGTGCCAGGTTGGACTTGCTGATCTTTGAGGTCTTTTCCAGCCTGGTTGATTCTGTGATTCTGTGAGTCTATGATATACTGACAGAAGGCAATTTATTGGGTTGGGGGGGGGGGGAGGTTGGGTTAGAAGTGAGCCACAAGCAGCTGAAGAGCCATCAGCAGAACTTCCCTGAGCCTCCCCCATCAGAGTTCATCACTCTGTGAGCTGACAAGTTGAAATGCAGTTTTATTCAATTCTGGCTGATTATTTAATGGGAGAAGAAAGGACTTAATTGAATCAAGTCAAAGGGCCCTATTAGATTACCTTCATCCTTAGCACAAAAGGATTTCCCCCCTCCCCTCCCCCTTCCCCCCCATTTAACTCAACTGCTTCCTTTGCATGCTGCACACATTAAAGTGTAAAACTTGTGGTCCTCTGAATGGCAAATGGAAGTGTTTGCAAAGCCTGACTGGTGATTGTGTGCTGCTCAGCCCCCTTTTCCACCTCCTGAACCTTCTCCTATTCCCTTTGCTGCTCTCCATGTCTTGAAGCAAGAGCAAAGATGATGGGTGGGGTCCTCATAGAAATGGCAGGGTTGGAAGGGACCTCAAGGCTCAGCCAGTTCCAACCCCCCTGCCATGGGCAGGGACACCTCACACTAGATCAGGATGCTCAGAGCCATGTCTTGCTCCATCCATCTTTACACTGTCTCTATATTTTTGACCAATAATGCTGCTACCAGAAGATGTTGGCCAAAATTGAGGGGGGGTTGGGGGAGTGTTGGGGGCTGCAAGACTACCCAAGCACTACCTGAAAAGATGTTGACTATAGCTAAGGGCACTTGAGACCCCTTGGCATTGACTCAGGCTTCCCACACGTCCTTGGGGAATATTCAAGTTGCACCAGGGGAGGTTCAGATTGGAAATTAGAATGGAATGGAATGGAATGGAATGGAATGGAATGGAATAGAATAGAATTAACCAGGTTGGAAAAGACCTCAAAGATCATCCAGTCCAACCTCTCACCCAGCACCATCTGATCAACTAAACCATGGCACCAAGTGCCTCAGCCAGGCTCTTCCCAAACACCTCCAGTGATGGGGACTCCACCACCTCCCTGGGCAGCACATTCCAATGGCTAACAACTCTCTCTGGGAAGAACTTTCTCCTCACCTCCAGCCTAAACCTCCCCTGGCACAGCTTGAGACTGTGTCCTCTTGTTCTGGTGCTGGGTGCCTTCCTGGGAGAAGAGACCAACCCCCACCTGGCTCCAAGCTCCCTTCAGGGAGTTGCAGAGAGCAAGAAGGTCTCCCCTGAGCCTCCTCTTCTGCAGGCTAAGCAACCCCAGCTCCCTCAGCCTCTCCTCCCAGGGCTGTGCCCCAGACCCCTCCCCAGCCTCCTTGCCCTTCTCTGGACACCTTCAAGTCTCTCAATGTCCTTCTTAAACTGAGGAGCCCAGAACTGGACACAGGACTCCAGGTGTGGCCTAAGCAATGCAGTGTACAGGGGGAGAATGACCTCCCTGCTCCTGCTGGCCACACTCTTCCTGCTGCAGGCCAGGATGCCCTTGGCCTTCTTGGCCCCCTGGGCACACTGCTGGCTCCTGTTCAGCTGCTGTCAATCAGCACCCCCAGGTCCCTTTCTGTTTGGCAGCTCTCAGCCACTCTGCCCCCAGCCTGTAGCACTGCCTGGGGTTGCTGTGACCAAAGTGCAGCACACATTATTTCTCATGGAGCTCTGCTTCCAGCAGCAATTCCCAGCTGAAAAGGTTGTGAATAGCACAGGCTTCTTTCAACACATCCTCTGAAATTGACCTTCCTGGGGTTGGAAAGCTGAGCCTCCAAGGTGGGGTTTTGAGCTCTGCTGCTTGTTTTGCTGTGCCCTGGTCTGCTGCAGTGCAACCAGCAGAGGCTTGGCCCCTTCCAAACGTCACCAAGAAAATCTGGTCCAAGGCACCAGCAAACTTAACCACCAGAGAAGGCACAGATGCCCTGAGCTCGATGGTGCCTTGCAGCTCAGCTCCACTATGGAATTTCCATCCAAGTTACAACATTGCTAAGCTCAGAATCCCAGCGTGGTGTGGTTGGAAGGGATCCCTGGAGCTCATCCAGTCCAACCCCCCTGCTAAAGCAGGGCACCCCCAGCAGCTCGCCCAGCAGCACAATGGCCAGGGGGGGTTGGAAGCTCTCCACACCAGGAGACTCCACAACCTCTCTGAGCAGTCTGCTCCAAGCCTCCAGCATCCTCCAAACAACTTTCTCCTCCTGTTCAGACGGAACCCCCTGGGCTCCAGTTTGTGCTCACTGCCCCTGGGCACCACTGACAAGCATCTAGCCCTAGCCCTTTGCCCTTTAGCTCTTGCTGAGCATTGCTCAGCTCCCCTCTGGGGCTGCTCTTCTCCAAGCTCAACAGCCCCAGGGGCTCTCAGCCTTTCCTCCTTGCAGAGCTGCTCCAGGCCCCTCAGCATCTTTGTAGCCTCTGCTGGACTCTCTCCAGTGGATCCCTGTCCCTCTTGAACTGGGGAGCCCAGCCCTGGACCCAGGACTCCAGCTGTGGCCTCAGCAGGGCATAGCAGAGGGGTAGGAAAACCTCCCTTGACCTTCTGTCCACACTCTTCTTGATGCACCCCAGGACACTGCTGGCCTTGTCAGCCACCAGGGCACCTTGCTGGCTCATGGGCAACTTGTTGCCCACCAGGACTTCCAGCTCCTTCTCCTCAGAGGTGATTCCCAGAAGGTCACCCCTCATCTATATTGCTGCAGAGGGTTCTTCCTCCCCAGGGGCAGGACCCTACCCTTGCTCTGGTTGAACTTCAGGAGGTTCCTCTGCCCAGCTCTGCAGCCTGGCCAGGTCTGGCTGGATGGCAGCACAGCCTGTGGTGTGTCAGCCACTCCTCCCAGCTCTGGATCATCAGCAAACAGGCTGTTTGATGAAGATGCCTACAAAGCCCTCCCTCTACAAAGGTCACATTTATTTGTGTTCTCAGAACTCCATTTGAGCTCCCTCCTCGCTCTTGAAACCCTGAGCTCCGATTCCATTCCTCCTCAGCTGCAGCACCTCGACCCAAACCTCACTGAGGTGTTTGTGCTGTGCTGCAGCTGAAATTTGCTTTAAGTCATTAGAGGAAGATTTAACAGAGCTGAAGATGGGCAGCTTAAGACTTTGGGTGAGTGTGGTGTGTTGCCCCTGCCATGCCGCAGCGAGCTGCTTCCCCACCTCCATTTCTTTGCCAGTGAAAGGGACCTGGTGACCTTCCCTTGATGCTTATCCCTGGGGACCACAGAAACAAACCCATTCATGTTCATGAAGTGCCTCAGGCTGGGGGAATTACATCACCATGGTGAGATACAAGCTTAATGCATCAAAACAAAGCCCAGACCCAAACCCTCCAAGCTCAGACACATCTCAGTTACCTGACACAAACCTTGAGGAATCCTACTGAGAAAGGGGAGGGGGAAAAAAGTGATCCCAGATATTATTTCTTCTTCCCCACCCATTTGAACTTTAATAGGAAGCAGATTTCCAGGCCCCCCCTTGCAAAGAAATGAACTTCCACAGCATATTTCACAGCTGAGCACATCCATGGCACCAGCCCTTCCTAGGCAGCTCTGTTTGAACCCAACCTTTGTTTAATGACCTGCAGCAGCCCAATCAATCTGTGGCCACTCAACCTCTGTTGAAATGCTTCTGGGGATGACATCAGCAAGCAGATTTGCACAAGCAAGTATGGCTGATGAGCTCCCACTGCAGCCTACCATAAACTCTTTAACAGCCAGTTCTGGAGCCCCTGTCACAGGCAGGATCTGGAGGGGCTGGAAGGTGTCCAGAGAAGGGCCACAAGGATGGGCAGAGGGCTGGAGCTGCTCTGCTCTGAGGACAGACTGAGGGAGTTGGGGTTGTGCAGTCTGGAGAGGAGAAGGTTCCCAGGAGACCTCATTGTGGCCTTCCAGGATCTGCAGGGGGCTGCAAGAAAGCTGGGGAGGGACTTTTGAGGGTGTCAGGGAGTGATAGGACTGGGGGGGATGGAACAAAACTAAAAGTGGGGAGATTGAGATTGGCTGTGAGGAAGAAGTTGTTCCCCAGGAGGGTGGTGAGAGCCTGGCACAGGTTGCCCAGGGAGGTGGTGGAAGCCTCCTGCCTGGAGGTGTTTGCAGCCAGGCTGGAGGTGGCTGTGAGCAACCTGCTGTAGTGTGAGGTGTCCCTAGCCATGGCAGGGGGTTGGAGCTGGCTGAGCCTTGAGCTCCCTTCCAGCCCTGACCATTCTATGATTTTTTGGTGGCTGCTTTTCCTTGCCCTTCTCTGGAGCTGCTGCAGCACCTCAGAGCCTTTCCTTGACACGAGTTCCTCTTGGGAAGTCCACAGCAAATCCATAGAGATGTTTGCTTTGCAGCCCAAACATCCCAGCTCCTCAGCCAGGTGTAAGGATCATATGAAAGCTGGAATGAACAGGGAGCTGGGGTTGCTTAGCCTGGAGAAGAGGAGGCTCAGGGGAGACCTTCTTGCTCTCTTCAACTCCCGGAAGAGAGGTTGGAGCCAGGTGGGGGTTGGTCTCTTCTCCCAGGCACCCAGCACCAGAACAAGAGGACACAGTCTCAAGCTGTGCCAGGGGAGGCTTAGGCTGGAGGTGAGGAGAAAGTTCTTCCCAGCAAGAGGAATTGGCCATTGGGATGTGCTGCCCAGGGAGGTGGTGGAGTCCCCATCCCTGGAGGTGTTCAAGAGGGGCTTGGATGTGGCACTTGGAGCCATGGTTTAGTTGTCAGGAGGTGCTGGGTGCCAGCTTGGACTTGCTGATCTCTGAGGTCTTTTCCAACCTTATTGATTCTATGATTGTGTGGCAGGGAATGTGCTGCTGCTTCTAATAAAGTCCCTTTAAGTTTTCATATAGATTACTCAATACAAAACAGCCAACAAACTAAACCCCACCCCACTTCCAAGTGGTCCAAAGGATCCCAGCATCAAATCAATACCCAGGCAATTAGCAGCCTTTGCATGATTCTGGCCTTAAGTCAGCTCATGGCAGAGATCAAAGGGAGGTGCTGTCAGCTCACTTGGGCATTTCACTTGGCTTCTGATTTACCACAGCTAAAATCCCCTAAAATGATTCCCATTATCCCTGCATTTTCTCCTTCTTCCCTGGGAGGAAGCCCCACACAGCCAGGCACTGCTCCCACCCCCCTGCCTGTCTGCACCCTCCTCCTTTTGGAGCACAGCCCTGGGAGGAGAGGCTGAGGGAGCTGGGGTTGCTTAGCCTGCAGAAGAGGAGGCTCAGGGGAGACCTTCTTGCTCTCTGCAACTCCCTGAAGGGAGGTTGTAGCCAGGAGGGGTTTGGTCTCTTTTCCCAGGCATCCAGCACCAGAACAAGAGGACACAGTCTCAAGCTGTGCCAGGGGATGTTTAGGCTGGAGGTGAGGAGACAGTTCTTCCCAGCAAGAGAGATTGGAATTGGAGAGAGATTGAGAGATTGGAATTGAAAGAGAGATTGGCCATTGGGATGTGCTGCCCAGGGAGGTGGTGGAGTCCCTATCCCTGGAGGTGTTCAAGAAAGGCTTGGCTGTGGCACTTGGAGCCATGGTTTAGTGAGTCAGGAGGTGCTGGGTGACAGCTTGGACTTGCTGACCTCTGAGGTCTTTCCCAACCTTATTGATTCTGTGCTTCTAGGAACTAACTGCTCATCATCTGCACCAGCCCAGCTGGCCCCAAGATACAGATCTGCCTCATTTGCAGTTACATAATTAGCAATTACCCCAATTTCACTTGCATTAAATGACTTATTCCTGCCCCCTTTCTTGTTTCCTGTTAAAATAAATGGTCTCTTTCCTGATGATGAAAATAAAGCAGCAGCCTGGGTCCCCTTCAGATTGTTTCAGAGAGAGCAGCAGCAACAGCAGCATTATCCTGTTCTCAGATCTGATGGCTAGCCACTTTGGATGAAAATATTAATTGATGCTAATTTGCATCTCTCTCACTTCTAGGATGGAAATCAAATGGAGATGTCAAAACTCTGCTACCTCTGCCTCAGGCAAAGGCAAAAGAAAGAAAATAAGGAGAGGTGGTGACCCCCCCCCACCCCCAAGTCCTTCCAAATGTGAGCTGGGCTTGTGTGAAGAGAGAGCATCCTCCTAGCTGAGGGCAGGGCTAGATGAAGGATGAGCACAGAAAATCAGAGGGAAATGATGATGGAAGAAGCTGGATCTGAAATCTGCAGCTTTAAAGAAGGGGGAAAAAAACCCAGGGAGCTCAGCAGCAAGGCAGCAAACCCCTCAGGTTAGGAAAGATGTTGAGATGCTGGAAGGTGTCCAGAGAAGGGCAACAAAGCTGGGGAGGGGTCTGGAGCACAGCCCTGGGAGGAGAGGCTGAGGGAGCTGGGGTTGCTTAGCCTGGAGAAGAGGAGGCTCAGGGAAGACCTTCTTGCTCTCTCCAGCTCCCTGAAGTGAGGTTGGAGCCAGGTGGGGGTTGGTCTCTTCTCCCAGGCACCCAGCACCAGAACAAGAGGCCACAGTCTCAAGCTGTGCCAGGGGAGGTTTAGGCTGGAGGTTAGGAAGAAATTCTTCCCAGCAAGAGAGACTGGCCATGGGAATGTGCTGCCCAGGGAGGTGGTGGAATCCCCATCCCTGGAGTTGTACAGAAAAGGCTTGGATGTGGCACTTGAAGCCATGGTTTAGTTGTCAGGAGGTGCTGGGTGCCAGGTTGGACTTGCTGATCTCTGAGGTCTTTTCCAACCTTATTGATTCTATGATTCTGAAGCCCTCAGACAGCAGGGTAAGAGGTAGCATGAAAAGGATGCTGTGATCAATCAGCAGGCAGATATATACTTTAATTAGGTGCTGGTGGGATGGATGCAGGGAAGATGATTTTTGGGTGGAGTCCCCATCCCTGGAGGTGTTTAGGAAGAGCCTGGCTGAGGCACTTGGTGCCATGGTTGAGTTGATCAGATGGTGCTGGGAGAGAGGTTGGACTTGATGATCTCTAAGGTCTTTTCCAGCCTGGTTAATTCTGTGATTCTGTGAAATAGCCTCACCAAAAGGCTTCTCAAAGCCTGGCCCAGGCTGCCCGGGGAGCTGGTTGAATCCCCATCCCTGGAGGTGTTTCAAAGCCCCAGAGCTGTGGTGCTGAGGGCCATAGTTTAGCCCCAGCCTTGGTAAAGTTAGAGAATGGTTGGGCTGGGCGAGCTTAAGAGGGTCTTTGCCAAGCCACACAACTCTCCTCTGGGTTTAGGCAGAGACTTTTCCCTGCAGATAAAGCAAGTTCTAACCACGCTCCTTACATGCCAGTAACAAAACACCCCATTAGCAGAAGGAAACAGAGATTACACCTCAGCAACACCTCAGCGAGCCTGGAGAGCGAAGCCAAACCAATTTTACACCAAAATGAGGAGGGATGCTTCAAAATACTAAAGGAGTTGGGGGGAATATTCATTTTGATCTCCTCAGCAAACCTGCTGCTGTCAGATTTGCCTCTCCCTGTCAGATTTACATCTCTCTTGTTCTCTGCCTGTGCAAGGCACTTCTGTTAGCAGCAGCACTCCCAGAGAGGGAACGTGCAGCCTGGATGCCCACGGGAAATGAATCCCAAGCTCACTTGCCGTGTGCAGCCACCCAAGAAACTTGCTTGTAATTGTTTATTATGCTTAAATATTTATATTGGGGAAGCACTTGTTACAGAAGCACAGAAATCTCAGCCTGCTGGGGCTTGGAAGGGATCTCTGAGGATCGTCCAAGTCCCTTCCCTTGCTCAAGCAGGGCACCCGCAGCAGCTTGCCTGGCAGCGCAGTGGCCGGGGGGCAGTTGGCAACGGCCAGCAGGACCAAAGAGGGCATTGTGCCCCTGTACTCCACACTGGTTAGGGCACACCTGGAGTCCTGGGTCCAGTTCTGGGCTCCTCAGTTTAAGGAGGACATTGAGAGACTTAAATGTGTCCAGAGAAGGGCAAGAAAGCTGGGGAGGGGTCTGGAGCACAGCCCTGGGAGGAGAGGCTGAGGGAGCTGGGGTTGCTTAGCCTGCAGAAGAGGAGGCTCAGGGGAGACCTTCTTGCTCTCTCCAACTCCCTGAATGGAGGTTGGAGCCAGGAGGAGGCTGGTCTCTTCTCTCAGGCACCCAGCACCAGAACAAGAGGCCACAGTCTCAAGCTGCACCAGGGGAAGTTTAGGCTGGAGGTGAGGAGAAAGTTCTTCGCTGAGAGATGTTAGTCATTGGAATGTGCTGCCCAGGGAGGTGGTGGAGTCCCCATCCCTGGAGGTGTTCAAGAGGGGATTGGATGTGGCACTTGGTGCCATGGTTTAGTCATGAGGTCTGTGGTGACAGGTTGGACTTGATGATGTTTGGGGTCTCTTCCAACCTTGGTGATTCTGTGATTCTGAGTTGCAATCTCTCCAGACAAGGAGACTCCACAACCTCTCTGGGCAGCCTGCTCCAGGGCTCAGCATCCTCACACCATACAGGTTGCTCCTCTTGTTCAGATGGAACCTCCTGGGTTCCACTTTGTGCCCCTTGTGCTGTCACTGAGCACCACTGAGCAGACTGTGGCCCCAGCCTCTTGCCCTCCACCCTTCAGCTCTTGCTGAGCATTGCTCATCTCCCCTCTAGGGCTGCTCTTCTCCAGGCTCAACACCCCCAGGGCTCTCAGCCTTTGCTCCTCACAGAACTGCTCCAGGCTCCTCAGCACCTTACTAGACTCTGCTGGACTCTTTCCAGCAGTTTTCTGTCTCTCTTGAACTGGGGAGCCCAGAACTGGAGCCAGTCCTCCAGCTTTGCCCTCCCTAGGGCATAGTAGAGAGAAAGAAGAAGGTGAAAAAAGGTAAATCCATCCTGTCGTTCAAAAGGCCAAGCTGGGGCTGCTGGATGCTGGACAAACACTGTCCCAGGCTCACACACAGTGTCTCCATCCCCAGCAAACACAAACAGTGCCAAGTTCGACCAGGCTCAGTCAGCTACGAGGCAAGATGGGGGGCAGCAGAGTAAAAGGTGAAGGACAAACCTTGGGTGGAAAGGGGAGGGAGGAAAACAATTCCTGCTGTTTTCCAAGGAAAGCTGCAGTTCATCCCCTGGCTGGCAGGGCCACGCAGGGGCTGGGGTTGTACCTGGGAAAAAGAGCTGAGCCTTTAAAGTTCATCAGAAACTTCCTCATCAAAGCTCTTATGCTGCCTGAAGTCCATTGCCATGGACTGCAGCGCTCTCTGGGGAGCTCAGATTTCGGCTCTGGCACTGCCCTCAGGGCTTACAATGGATTCTTACAGCCCCATTCCCCTCCCCTGCTCTCCATTTGCATCTAGGAACGCTCCGGCAAGCAGCACACCACGGCGCTGCCTCCCCCCCAGCACGTTCCAGGCAGGACAGGGCTGGATCCAGAGCAGGAACCACATCCCTGGGCACCACCCCAGCTGGTACCTTCCCACCCCTCCGAGCCAGCGGCAGGAGCTCGCCGTGAGGAGCAGCACTGCTCCCCAGCTCTGCTCCAAAGATCCCTGTGGGGGGTTGGGGGGAGGGGAGGGCAGCACCTTCTGCAGAGGGAGACCCCAGTTTTGCTCAGCCACACAGCACTCTGCAAATCATCTGTGTCCCACAGACCCCTAGCAAAGGCCAGCTGCCCCTGCTTGAGCCAGCACAACGGCCTCTGGAGAGGATTTTGCTGCAAGGTGCCACAGAAATCAGGGCTGGAGGGAGGCAGAGGATGGTTTCCAGTCTGTCCAGGGCTCAGCACCCTCACACCATACAGGTTGCTCTTCTTGTTCAGATGGAACCTCCTGGGTTCCAGTTTGTGCCCCTTGTGCTGTCACTGAGCACCACTGAGCAGAGTCTGGCCCCAGCCTCTTGCCCCCCAGCCTTTAGCTCTTGCTGAGCATTGCTCAGCTCCCCTCTGGGGCTGCTCTTTTCCAGGCTCAACACCCCCAGGGCTCTCAGCCTTTGCTCCTCACAGAACTGCTCCAGGCCCCTCAGCATCTTACTAGCCTCTTTGGGTGCAAGCAAAGCTGTGGCCAGCTGCCAGCTACCTTCCACCTAAGTGAGGGAGCACAGTGACACAGGAATGGGTCCCTTGATCCCACTGGGGACAAACAAAGGTGTCCCTTGACAGCTTCCACCTGCTTGTATCCAGTTGGGATGCAGGAGCAGCCTCCTGTGAGAGCGTGCAAGCAGCACAGAAGAGTCTGCAGAAGAAGGGGAGAGGGTACCTTGAGAGGCCACTTTCAGACCAGCTGAAATTACTTTCTGAATTAGCTTCTCTCTTGCTGCCTCTTCCTTGGGCACAGAGAGGGAGTGGAATCTTTGTGATGATGGAGGAATAACTGCAAGGTCAAACCCCTGCTGGAAGTGGGGCAGGGCTCTACACCTTGCACCCACTCACTGGAGCACTGGCACACTACCAACTATTATTGATGAACAGAAGGAAAAAAACCCTGAAATTAAAGCTCAAGCTCCAATAATAAGGTGGAACAAGAGAGAAAGATTGCATGAGGACAGGCACTGACCTTACACCTTCCCCTAGAAGTGGATTTTCCTGCTGGTAAGAGGGGGTTCAGAGCTGCTCCTGGGAGCAGTGTCAGCTCTCCACCAGCTTCCCTGCTCCTCACCTCCAATTTGTGTCTTTTAATTATCAGGTTAGGGCTGCCTGGGTCAATGTGCATCAGTTCCCTGCTCCTCTGTGGAAGCAGTGGGTGTTATTGGCAAGGTAATTACATGGCATCAATAATTATCAAACATTTAGACTGCCCCAAAGATGCCTGCGAGAAAAATCTGATCCAGGGCTTCCTTCAGCTGCAGGCCACGGAGGTGATGCTGGCATCCGAGTGGAAAGCTGTAATCAGATGAACATGAGAGGGGGGAACACAGAATCATAGACTGCACTGGGTGGGAAGGGACCCCTCAAAGGTCATCTTGTCCAACCCCCCTGCAGGCAGCAGAGACACCTCCAGCTAGATCAGGCTGCCCAGGGCTCCATCAAGTCTGGCCTTGAACGTCTCTCCAGGGATGCCTCCACCACCTCTCTGGGCAACCTGTTCCAGTGCTCCACCGCTCTCATTGTGCAGAGCTTCCTCCTGGTGTCCAACCTAAGCCTGCCCTGCTTCACTTTCAAACCATTGCCCCTGATCCTGTCCCCACAGGCTCTTCTGAGCAGTCCCTCCCTCAGCTTTCTTGCTGATCACAACTCTGTCTCTATCCTCCAACATCTCAAGAGTCCCTGGCAGAAACACACTCATTGCCTTTCATCCTAGATTGCAGTTTGTAAATACAGCTCCCAGTTGCTTCCACCTGAGCTGCTCTGGCAAAGGTAATGTTGGGGGGGGGGGAATTTCAACCCCACCACACACCCTAATGTTTGTCCTCTTCTGGCACAAGCTACCTCTGGCAAAGGCAGAAGGGTTGGGATCTGGAAGGAGCTGCTTTATTTCCACTCCACCTGCAAGAAGGGCCACTGCAGCACAGAGCAATCACACAACAAATGGCTTAGAGGAATATAAAGCCATGAAAAGCAGTGGTAATGGTTTGCAATTTAATAGCTGGGTTGCAAATGAATTCTCCTCCAGCAGCTGTAATGCAGCAGGCTGCTGCAAGTCAGAGAGCATTCTTTGGGGTGTCCTCAAGTTTTTGCTGTTGCTGGGAAGCTCAGCAGCCCTGATACTCTGGTTTGAAGAGGTCAACCTCCTCATGCTGTGAAAAGACAACTTTGACCATCCTGGCCTGCATCAGCAATAGTGTGGCCAGCAGGAGCAGGGAAGTCGTTCTGCCCCTGTACACTGCACTGGTGAGGCCACACCTGGAGTCCTGGGTCCAGTTCTGGGCTCCTCAGTTGAAGAAGGACATTGAGAGACTTGAAGGTGTCCAGAGAAGGGCAACAAAGCTGGGGAGGGGTCTGGAGCACAGCCCTGGGAGGAGAGGCTGAGGGAGCTGGGGTTGCTTAGCCTGCAGAAGAGGAGGCTGAGGGGAGACCTTCTTGCTCTCTGCAACTCCCTGAAGGGAGGTTGGAGCCAGGTGGGGGTTGGTCTCTTCTCCCAGGAAGGCACCCAGCACCAGAACAAGAGGACACAGTCTGAAGCTGTGCCAGGGGAGGTTTAGGCTGGAGGTGAGGAAGAAATTCTTCCTAGAAAGAGGAATTGGCCACTGGGATGTGCTGCCCAGGGAGGTGGTGGAGTCCCTGTCCATGGAGGTGTTCAAAAAGGGACTGGCTGTGGCACTTGGAGCCATGGTTTAGGTAGTCAGGAGGTGTTGGGTGACAGGTTGGGCTTGATGATCTCTGAGGTCTTTTCCAACCTTATTGATTCTATGACTTCTTATGCACCCAACAGAAGGATGCACAGGAGGAGGCTGAGTTAAATCCACTGGGCACTGAGGTTTAGAGTGGATCTTAGGAAGAAGTTCTTCGGGGTGGGGGTGGTGAGACTCTGGGAGTGGATGCACAGGGAGGCTGTGGCTGCCTTGTCCCTGGGGGTGTTCAAGGCCAGGTTGGATGAGGCCTTGAGCAGCTGAGTCTGGTTGAGAGAGGTGGCAAAAATAAAGATGGGGGGACACCCCAAATAGAACGAGTGGGGAAAGACAACCCCTAATAGAAAGGAGGGTGAAGGGGACCCCTAAATAGAAGGGGGGAATCCTAAATAGAAAGGGGGCAAGCCCTTAATAGAAAGGGGGGCAGGAAGGGGACCCCTAAATAGAAGGGGGACTCCTAAATAGTAAAGGGGGGGAGGAAACCCCTAAGTAGAAAGGGGGGGTGGGGAGAAATCCCTAAGTAGAAAGAGGGGGGGAGGGGTAAAATAAAAAGGCATTTTCTGGGTCTCATTTTCCACCTCTGCAAACTTAATCTGTAAACCCATAAAGAAACTCTGGGGCATCATAAAGAGGAGAAGTGCATAAAGGGGCCTTAAGCAGGGCACACATTCTGCAGGCAGCATGAGTGGCTGATTGTTGGGAGATGCAAATCAGTTCCCATCATGTGCCCTGCTCCTCTTTCTTTTTGTGCCACCCTCGCCCCAAGGAGGAGACAGCGTCGCCATCCAGCTCAGCAATCTCTGGAGCAGCTTAAAGAGCCAATTATGCTGGATTTGGGGAAGCTGCCTGCAGTGGCCAGGCCTCCATCTCTTATGCTCTGTAAAACCCCAGATTAAACACTTGGGAGCTCCCAGCCCCTGCAACCTCCGCTCCGTGAAAGCAGGTTGGAGCCAGGTGGGGTTGGTCTCTTTGCTTAAGGAAGGGGAGGAATAGGAAGAGGGGAGGAATAGGAAGAGGGGAGGAATAGGAAGAGGGGAGGAATAGGAAGAGGGGAGGAATAGGAAGAGGGGAGGAATAGGAAGAGGGGAGGAATAGGAAGAGGGGAGGAATAGGAAGAGGGGAGGAATAGGAAGAGGGGAGGAATAGGAAGAGGGGAGGAATAGGAAGAGGGGAGGAATAGGAAGAGGGGAGGAATAGGAAGAGGGGAGGAATAGGAAGAGGGGAGGAATAGGAAGAGGGGAGGAATAGGAAGAGGGGAGGAATAGGAAGAGGGGAGGAATAGGAAGAGGGGAGGAATAGGAAGAGGGGAGGAATAGGAAGAGGGGAGGAATAGGAAGAGGGGAGGAATAGGAAGAGGGGAGGAATAGGAAGAGGGGAGGAATAGGAAGAGGGGAGGAATAGGAAGAGGGGAGGAATAGGAAGAGAATTAACCAGGTTGGAAAAGACCTTTGAGATGATCAAGTCCAACCTATCACCCAACACCATCTGATCAACTAAACCATGGCACCAAGTGCCTCATCCAGACTCTTCCTAAGCACCTCCAGTGGTGGTGACTCCACCGCCACCAAGAGATAGGACAAGAGGAAATGGCCTCAATTTGCACCAGAGGAGGTTGGAAGAGACCTTCAAGATTATCCAGTCCAACCTATCATCCAACACCACCTAATCAACTAGACCATGCAACCAAGCACCCTATCAAGTCTCCTCCTGAACACCTCCAGTGATGGTGACTCCACCACCTCCTCAGGCAGCACATTCCAATGGCCAATCTCTCTCTCTGTGTAAAACTTCCTCCTAACCTCCATCCTAAACCTCCCCTGGCGCAGCCCAAGACTGTGTCTTCTGTGCTGGGTGCCTGGGAGAAGAGACCAACCTCTGCCTGTCTACAACCTCCCTTCAGGGAGTTGGAGAGAGCAAGAAGGTCTCCCCTGAGCCTCCTCTTCTCCAGGCTAAGCAACCCCAGCTCCCTCAGCCTCTCCTCCCAGGGCTGTGCTCCAGACCCCTCCCCAGCTTTGTTGCCCTTCTCTGGACTCATTCCAGCAGCTCAACCTCCTTCCTAAACTGAGGAGCCCAGAACTGGACACAGGACTCCAGGTGTGTCCTGACCAGTGCAGCGTACAGGGGCAGAATGACCTCCCTTCTCCTGCTGGCCACACTCTTCCTGATGCAGGCCAGGATGCCATTGGCCCTCCTGGCTGCCTGGGCACACTGCAGGCTCCTGTTCAGCCTACCATCGACCAGCACCCCCAGGGCCCTCTCTGCCTGGCTGCTCTCCAGCCACTCTGACCCCAGCCTAATAATATCCTAACAGTAATAATACCCTAATAATATCCTCACAATATCCTAGTAGTAATAATATCCTAATAGTAATAATAGCCTAACACTATCCTAACAATATCCTAATAGTAATAATAGCCTAATAATACCCTAACAATACCCTAACAGTAATAATAGCCTAACAATATCCTAGTAGTAATAATATTCTAATAGTAACAGCCCCCTAACAATATCCTAATAGCAACAGCACCCTAACAATATCCTGATAGTAATAGCACCCTAATAATATCCTGATAGTAGTAATATCCTAATAATAGCCCTATCAATGTCCTAATAGGAGTAATATCCTAGTAATGTCCTGATAATAATGAGTAATATTAATATCATAATAGTCTAATAACAGTAATATTCTAATGAAAATACTGTTGTGATTATTACCTTTGCAGTTTTTGTTTGTCTGGAAGAGGAGGCTCTTGGGGGGGGGGGGGGAGCCAAGGGCTGGGAAGTGCCAAGAGAAGCTGAGGCTCTTGCACATGGAGCAGGATTCCCAGCCCACCCCAGCTGCTGCCAGTCAAAGGGGAGAGGGACAAGGTGAACCCTGCTGCGGTGTCCCAGTGTTTCCCAGCAGCTCCAGGCACCCTCATGGCACAGCAAAGCCGTTTAGGTATGCAGGAGGCATCTCCCTCAGCTCACAGAGCCTGAATGGCCTCTTACAAGGGCTGAAAGGCTCCAGCCTCCCCCTCCCGTGCGCTCAGTTCACGCCATGGGAGCCGCTTGGTTTCTGCTGCTGGTGCTAACAAGGTCTGGCTTGGGAGGGTTATTTAACACTTAGCCCAAATCTCTGCTGTGGGTACAATGCCACAATCAGCAAGGCCAAACCCAACTGGGTTACAGAAGCACAAATCCCACCCCCCCACACACACACACCCCACCACCACTCCCTGCAAAGGGTGGAAGGGAACGAGCTGAGAAGCTGGGATAATTTATTCTGCTGAGCCCCGTGCCAGCACGGCTCAGACTGGCGTGGGATAGACTTACTGGGAGCAACCAGGCTGGGATTTGCAAAGAGGAGGAGGAGCCTGAGTGAATTAGACACCCAAATCTCACCAGATTCGGCAGGAACCAGCTATTCAGGCAGCCTGGGATCGCTTCCCTGCTTGGGTCTGTCTGAGAGCTGAGTGCCACTAACTAGTGTGGGTGATCCGTGGATTGCCATCAAACGTGTGGGGAGGAGGAGTAAACAACTGGGGCTGTTCAGCGTGGAGAAAAGGAGGCTGAGGGGAGATCACAGAATAGAATCATAGACCTGGGGCTCTAGAATCATAGCATCACAGACCTGGCACATCAGGATCACAGAATCACAGACCTGGCACTCCAGGATCACAGACCTGGCACTCCAGGATCACAGAATCACAGACCTGGCACTCTACAACTCCCTGAAGGGAGGCTGGAGCCAGGTGGGGGTTGGTCTCCCTAGTAGCAAGTGATAGAGTGAGAGGAAATGGCCTCAAGCTGCACCAGGAGAGGTTTAGGATGGACATCAGGAACAATTTTGTTCCCAAAGTGTTGTCAAAGCCTGGCCCAGGCTGCCCAGGGCAGTGGTGGAGTCCCCATCCCTGAAGGGGTTTCAAGCCATGGAGATGTGGTGCTGAGGGATGTGGTTTAGTGGTGGCCTGGGAGTGCTGGGTTAAGAGCTGGACTTGATGATCCTGGAGGTCTTTTCTGACCTAAACGATTCTGTGACCTCGAGGCTAAGTTCAAAAGGGATTTTCAGTTTAAGTTCATGAGCAATAAACCAAGAAAGATAGAAGGGGAGGGAAAAACTCACATTTCCCACCCATAAAGCAAGCTCATGTTTACACCCCCACAAACCCCCAAGCCCCTCAGTTTTGCCTCAAATTTTCCCTGTGGTTAATTTTCCTAACTCCTGGGGCCTGTGACACCAAACTTGGGCAGCAAGTTTCTCAAAGCTTTATGCACCAGCCTGTGCCAGGTGGGTCAAGGAGATCTGAGGCTTTCCAGGCAGGGACAAGTCAACTCATCACCATTTCTAAACCAATCTTTTGGATCAACCTTCGTCCAATCTCTGCAGAGATGACAGCAGCCAGGCTTCAAGGGAGCCTGCCACCAAAAAAATCATAGAATCACAGAATTGTCAGGGTTGGAAGGGACCTCAAGGATCAGCCAGGGCCAACCCCTCTGCCATGGGCAGGGCCAACCCCCCTGCCATGGGCAGGGACACCTCACACTGCAGCAGGCTGCTCACAGCCACCTCCAGCCTGGCTGCAAACACCTCCAGGCAGGAGGCTTCCACCACCTCCCTGGGCAACCTGTGCCAGGCTCTCACCACCCTCATGAGGAACAACTTCTTTCTCGCAGCCAATCTCAATCTCCCCACTTTTAGTTTTGTTCCATCCCCCCCAGTCCTATCACTCCCTGACACCCTCAAAAGTCCCTCCCCAGCTTTCTTGCAGCCGCCTTCATCTACTGGAAAGCCACAATGAGGTCTCCTGGGAGCCTTCTCTTCTCCAGATTGCACAACCCCAACTCCCTCAGTCTGTCCTCATAGCAGAGCAGCTCCAGCCCTCTGCTCATCCTCATGGCCCTTCTCTGGACACCTTCCAGCACCTCCAGAGCCCTCCTGTAATAGGGGCTCCAGAACTGGACACAGAGCTCTAGATGGGGTCTCACCAGAGAAGACTACTCCACAACATCTCTGGGCAGCCTGTTTCAGGGCTCCAAAGGTCTCCCATCCAAACCACATTATGCTGGAATTCTGTGTCCTATCCCTCCCTGACCCCCTCAAAAGTCCCTCCCCAGCTTTCTTGGAGCCCCCTGCAGATCCTGGAAGGCCACAATGAGGTCTCCTGGGAGCCTTCTCTTCTCCAGACTGCACAACCCCAACTCCCTCAGTCTGTCACTCTTTGCTTTTTCTTCTCTGTTCCTTTAGTCTGTTCCTTGATCTCTGCTGCAACTAGGAGCAAGATTTCTATGGAAAGGAGCCATTAAACAAACAAACATATATCCATAAATTGGATTTCACCTTTTTGTTTCTTGATTGACAGCCTGATGTGCCTGGGGGCTCCCTGGGAGACACTGGCTTCCTGAAGCAGGGCAGTGGGGGGCTTTGCAAGGCCCCAGCCAAATGCATTTTGCCAGCAGCTGGCAGCCACTGGAGACTTCAAACCCTCACCCACAGACGTGTGCCTGACCCACTGCCCTGCTGTGCCCTGCTCCCAGCACCACCAGGAGGAATTCAGCACAGGTTTGCAAAGTGGTTTGGGCTCAGCTTTGAAGGGAAACAGTGCAAGAATACCCCAGGACAAACCCAAGTGCCTCGCTGAGAGAGGCTGCCAGGAGAGCTGGGCTGCAAAATCCCTTCAGAAAAGCTGCATGAAAAGCCCTTTAGGGCAGCTGACAGCAGAAGCAGGATGAGAAGGCAGGAGGTGGCCTTTGGATGGTCTCTGTAACGAGATCAGGATGCAGAGGCATCCACCCGAGCGGATGCTACAGCAATTAATAACCATTTCCCTGTCTCGTTCCAGACAGCCAAGCAGGGAAGGATGGCAACAGCACAAGGACAAGGATTTGGTGCACAAAGAACTTGCATCTCAGCTCCCCATGGCCACCCAGACCTTTGCCACACTGACAACCAGAAGGGAGAAAACGGACCAGTGGAGAGCATCCCCTCCAAGCGGGCCGGCCGGTTAGCCGAGCTGGGCTGGGTGGGAGCATGCAGCGCTTCAGCTTGCCTTAGGGTGCTGAGCCCTGCACCCATGTTTGAGGGTATCTGCTCCCCTCATGTGCTGTGGGAAGCCACACGTGCCACAGAGCTGCTGGTTGCTATGGTGACTGTGGATTTTCAGCCAACTCCTGCAAAAATGAGGCCAAAGGCCCCAGAAAGTGCACGGGAGGAGCAGCTCCTCGCCTGGGGTGGGGGTTAGGGCTGTGTACAGATGCTGCACTAAACCCTGAGCTCTGATACCTCCTCTGCTTGAGCAACTTGTGCCCTGCAGGCTGAGCCCTGGCTGCCCCTATGATGGTTAGCTCTGTGTCCTGGGCAGTACCACTGGTGAGCTCTTTGCTGGCTCCTCTCTGCCAGCTGCAGGTTTGCACTCCCCACTTATATTTATTTCAGTGCCTCCAAGGGGTAGCTAAAGCTGCAGCTCCTCTGCTGACAGAGAAACTGGGGTTTGGCTGCAGCCCTTTGTTTTCTGGAGGGGGAAGGATGAACCTTCTTCCTTTCCCTGACAGAGTTATTATTTCTTTTCAAAGCACCCAGAGAATCATTTTGGTTGGAAATGACCTTGAAGATGATGCAGTCCTGGGCAGCCTGCTCTGGGTGGCCTCCAAAGGTCCCTTCCAGAACTGCCCCCACATACACACACAGTGATTATGTGGTTCTGCTTTTTCCTTTGGCTCCTCCTGAAGATGCTCAGCTTTACACACCCAGGAATAAGATGGATTAGATAGTGTTGGGTGATGGGTTGGACTTGGTGATCTCAAAGGTCTTTTCCAACCTGGTTAATTCTCTATTCTATTCTGTCTCCTCCACCCCTTTCATGTGCATACTCAGAGCAAGGATGCACCCAATTGTTAACCCAGCACTACCAAGTCACCACTAACCCAGGACCCCCAGCACCATACCTACAGATTGGAAGCCTCAGGACTGCCAGATGGGAGAGCAAAGCCCTTCAATGATCCACATTCCAGCCCAGACCCTTCACACCTTGCCTACAGCAATGCCTGCTGGGGTGAGATGCCCAGTCTGGAGCTGGGTTCAACAGGCAGCTTGAAGCACAACCACTTTCCTCTGCAAGTAGCCTGCACTTGGATTACAAGAACCCCAGGGCTTGGGGCAGAGTGCCTGGAATGCTGCCCAGCAGGAAAGGGCCTGGGGGTGTTGGTTCACAGCAGCTGAACATGAGCCAGCAGTGCTCAGGTGGCTGAGAGAACCAACAGCATCCTGGCATGGATCAGGAATAGTGTGGCCAGAAGGGCCAGAGCAGGGGTTGTCCCCTGTACTCAGCACTGGTGAGGCTGCACCTCAAATAATGGTCAGGTTTGGACCTTTTACTCCAAGACAGACATTGAGGTGCTGGAGCATATGTCCAGAAAAGGGCAATGAAGCAGGGGAAGGGTCTGAAGAACAGTCCCTTTCAGCCCCTGAAATTCTGTGATTCTGTGAATCAATACTCCCTCAATCCATCTCAGCAGCCAAGCTCTGTGGTACCCAACACCAGTGATGTGTAAGTGAGTGAGCAGAGCACTTCCTAGACTATGCAGTGCTACAGGCTGGGGACAGAGTGTCTGAGAGCTGCCAAACAGAAAGGGACCTGGGGGTAGTGGTTGACAGCAGCTGACCGTGAGCCAGCAGTGTGCCCAGGGGGCCAAGAAGGCCAAGGGCATCCTGGCCTGCAGCAGGAAGAGTGTGGCCAGCAGGAGCAGGGAAGTCCTTGTGCCCTGTGCTCAGCACTGCTGAGGCCACACCTGGAGTCCTGTGTCCAGTTCTGGGCTCCTCAGGTTAGGAAAGAGGTTGAGCTGCTGGAAGGTGTCCAGAGAAGGGCAAGAAAGCTGGGGAGGGGTCTGGAGCACAGCCCTGGGAGGAGAGGCTGAGGGAGCTGGGGTTGCTTAGCCTGCAGAAGAGGAGGCTCAGGGGAGACCTTGCTCTCTCCAACTCCCTGAAGGGAGGTTGGAGCCAGGTGGGGGTTGGTCTCTTCTCCCAGGCACCCAGCACCAGAACAAGAGGACACAGTCTGAAGCTGTGCCAGGGGAAGTTTAGGCTGGAGGTGAGGAGGCAGTTCTTCCCAGAAAGAGAGATTGGAATTGGAGAGGTTGAAAGACTGGAACTGAAAGAGAGATTGGCCATTGGGATGTGCTGCCACCCCTGGAGGTGCTCAAGAGGGGCTTGGATGTGGCCCTTGCAGCCATGGTTTAGCTGTCAGGAGGTGCTGGGTGCCAGGTTGGACTTGCTGAGCTCTGAGCTCTTTTCCAACCTTCTTGCTTCGGTGATTCTAATCCGCGATTCCAGACGCCTCGACGCGAAGTGGCTGGCAAAATCCCACGGGAATACTTAGTTAGGCTAAGAAACATATAGAAGCACAGCTTTTTTTGGGGAGCCATCTCGCAGCAACTTTTGGTTGCCATGGTGACTAATGTTTGTGTTTATATCTAGCCCCAGTGTTTCTATCAGATTTTGCTTCACGGAGCAGCTGTTACAAGTCATTTCACCGAGACAGACGAGCCTGATAAGGAGCAAAAAAAAAGAGTTGCCATTCTCCACAAATGCACATTTATTTACCAAAATCCAACTAATCCATGCCCAGGAAACAGATCTGTGCCTCAAAGAAAGGGGGAAAAAGATAAATGGATTATCAATGCAGCTGCCTGGTGGAAAGTGGCCACGGAAGAGCTGCTGCCGCACAAGAAGGTTGACACAGGGAATAAACACAAGATGCTGGCGGCTTCATTGGGTTTGGCCGTGAGTTTTCCCTCCTCCAGGGACAACCTAGCACAAGAGTTGCACCTAAAAATGCCCTCCTGCTGATCTTAGGGTCATAGAACTGTCAGGGTTGGAAGGGAGCTCAAGGCTCAGCCAGCTCCAACCCCCCTGCCATGGGCAGGGACACCTCACACCACAGCAGGTTGCTCACAGCCACCTCCAGCCTGGCTGCAAACACCTCCAGGCAGGAGGCTTCCACCACCTCCCTGGGCAGCCTGTGCCAGGCTCTCACCACCTTCATGGGAAAGAACTACTTGTTGCAGCCAGCAAGGAAGAGGGTTGAGGGGAGCTGCTGGCTCCTCAGCCTCCCACCTGCTTAATCCCTTCATACAATCATGGAATTGGCCTTAGAGGTCTTTTGTAACTGAAACAAGTCATAGAATCAATAAGGTTGGGAAAGACCTCAGAGATCTTCAAGTCCAACCTGGCATCCAACACTAAACCATGGCACCAAGTGCCACATCCAAGCCCCTCTTGAACACCTCCAGGGACAGGGACGCCACCACCTCCCTGGGCAGCACATTCCTCTTGCTGGGAAGAACTTTCTCCTCACCTCCAGCCTAAACCTCCCCTGGCACAGCTTGAGACTGTGTCCTCTTATTCTGGTGCTGGGTGCCTGGGAGAAGAAACCAACCCCCACCTGCCTACAACCACTCTTCAGGGAGGTTGTAGTCCAACCATTCTCCAACTCCACCAAGGCTGGTGTTAAACCATGGCACTCAGCACCACATCTCTGCAGGGAGGTGGGAGGAGATGGTTTCTCAGCTCCCTTCCAACCTAAGCCATTCTATGATCCTGTAAACACCTCCAGGGTTGGGGATTCAACCACTTCCCTGGGCAGCCTATTCCAAAGCCCAAGAACCCTTTCAGGGATGAAGTTGCTTCCAATCTTCAACCTAAACCTCCCTTGGTGCAACTTGAGGACATCTCCTAAGTAACATGTGATAGGAGGAGAGGAAAAGTGATTAACCCCAACCTGGCTCCAACCTTCTTTCAGGGAGCTGTAGAGAGCAATGAGGTCTCCCCTCAGCCTCATTGTCTCCAGGCTGAACAATCCCAGTTCCCTCAGCTGCTCCTCACAAGGTCTGATCTCCAGACCCTTCACACCACCTCATCCTTCTGCAGAGCAGCTGAGAGCAGCACAGACTACCCTGGGCTTTGCAGGAGGCAGGACCTGCTGGGGTTACTCCTGCAGTTGTCTTCTTGACTATTTCTCTTGTTGCCCAGGCCCTCACCAAACCCCAGCCAGGGACCAACAGTTCAGCCAAGCAACACACAGCCCCAAACCAGCAGCAGTTGGCTGCTGGAAGAGGACATGTCCTGCTTCCCTAGCACTTGTTGCTATATATAGCTAGAGTGCAGGGGCATTGGCAAGGGCTGGGGAACTGCTTATCATTTTAATCACTCCTAAATCCTGGCTCATCACGCTGCACAACTTGAAACCTAAGGAAATGATTTTCATTGTCAGCCTCCTCCTCCTTCATCTGAAAACTTCCTGCGAGTAATTGCAATTCCTGCTCTGCAAAAAAAGCAGCCAAAGCCTTATCTGCTGCCTTCTTTAGGCAGATTAAGAGAGCTGGGCCTTGACTCTAGATTTGCAAAACATTCCCCCCACTCCCCCCCCCCCCCCCCCCCCCCCAACCACTTATTGCATCGCACAAACTGCTTCAGCCCCCCCCGCCGTCGGCTGCAGGAACACAGTGAATGATTTCCAAGCAGAAACAAGGATGGAGCTCACAGCGACATGGCACAACAGGAAGCCTGGTCCTGCAGGCTCCCTCAGATTCGAGCTTTCCTCTTCCCTCTTTTGTGACTATCAATCAAAGCCTAAAAATAAAGTCAGATACACAAGCTTATCCTGCCATCAGGCCTTGGAAAGCCATCGCTGAGGCATCTGTCAGTGCTTCCACGCTGCAGCTCTCAATTTCCCAGGTTCTCTAGCTCCACTTTTCAGCTAGCACCAGGCTGGATCTTGGCACACACCCCTGAAGACACCGCTGAAACAGTTTTGCTTAACAGCAGCCTCTTAACGTTCCTTGGCAGCAGGGCAGCCCGGGGAGGCTGCGCCGCTCCCCCTGCCAGCCCCAGTGATGCCAGCCCCGCGGCTCCCACCCACTGCGGCTGGAGCCAGCAGGGGTACCTGCGGCACCTCCCGCGCCCCAGGCCCGGCGCTCTGCCGGTTTTGTTCCATCGTCAGTCCTCCCCTGAAGCACAAGGGATGCCAAGGGTGCTCTTTCCCGGGGCCAGCAATGCTCCTGCTGATTTAAAGGGCAAGACAGTGGTACCGCCCCCGTGCCGTTCCTTCGTCCCCTGTGCAAGTCTGCAGCACTGGGCTGCCTGTTACACCTCCTCCTGCATCCAGCCTGATACCCAGAAGGATCAGTCCCTGCTCCTGACACCCAGGCACCCATTGCTCTCCTCCCTACACAAGTCCTGGCTCAACATTGTGGGGAAAAAACATCTTCCTTTATTCCCAGTGCTGGACATCAGATCTCCCTTGAAGCCCAAGGGACCACTGCGCCCCCTCCTCGAAGCCCAAGGGATGCCAAGCCTGCTCTTTGATGAAGCCAGCAAAGCTCCTCCTGATTCACCAGAGGAGAAGGGAGGACCAGGCAGGGCTAACACCTCAGTGCAACTCTTTTCCCCTCTGCAAGGCTTCAGTGCTGGGCTCCCTTTCACACCTCCTCCTGTTTCCAGCCTGATACCCAGAGAGGTCAGCCCCTGCCCCTTCGCTTTGCTCCTGCAATTCATCACCCATTGCTTTCCTCCCTGCATGAGGCCTGGCTCAGCACTGTTGGGAAATAAATATAACTTCCTTTATTCCCACTTCTGGACATCAATCCTGCCTTGAAGCACAAGGGATGCTGAGTCTTCTCTTTCCTGAAGCCAGCAAAGCTCCTCCTGATTCACAGGAAGGTAACAGAGGGCGAGACAGGGCCAACACCTCAGGGCTACTTCTGCGTCTCCCATGCAAGACTGCAGCACTGTGCTGCCTTTTACACCTCCTCCTGCATCCAGATTGCTCTCCAAAAAGGTCAGCCCCCTGCTCCTTTGCTCTGCTCCTGCCAACCCACCCCTGACTGTTCTCCTCCCTGCACAAGTCCTGGCTGGGCACCACTGGAAAGTTTTCCTTGATTCCAAATTCTGGATTAAGCATTAGGTGAAAGGAATGGAAATATCATGGAAGCAATAAGGTTGGAAAAGCCCTCAAAGATCAGCAAGTCCAACCAGGCACCCAATACCTCAGGACTATTAAACCATGGCACCAAGTGCCACATCCAATCCCCCTTTGAACACCTCCAGGGATGGGGACTCCACCACCTCCCTGGGCAGCACATTCCCATGGCCAGCATCTCTTTCTGGAAGAACTTTCTCCTCACCTCCAGCCTAAACCTCCCCTGGCACAGCTTGAGACTGTGTCCTCTTGTTCTGGTGCTGGGTGCCTGGGAGAAGACACCAAGCCCCACCTGGCTCCAACCTCCCTTCAGGGAGTTGGAGAGAGCAAGAAGGTCTCCCCTGAGCCTCCTCTTCTGCAGGCTAAGCAACCCCAGCTCCCTCAGCCTCTCCTCCCAGGGCTGTGCTCCAGACCCCTCCCCAGCTTTGTTGCCCTTCTCTGGACACCTTCCAGCATCTCAACCTCTTTCCTAACCTGAGGAGCCCAGCACTGGACACAGGACTCCAGGTGTGGCCTAAGCAGTGCTGAGCACAGGGGCAGAGATTCAAGACAGTTTTGAGATTCAAGGCAGTTTTGCTTTGCAGACTATTTGGGTTTAAATACTGGGAAAAGTGGGAACATATGCAAGGGGGGATGGGCAGCAGCAGCATTTGTAACTCTTAATTGTCTAAACCTAACAACTGCACATTTCCCATCTTCCTTCACTGAAAGAAATCAGCATTAAACCAGCCAGCCTGGGTGCAGATCCACCACCAGCAGCACAAACACCAGCAGGATGGGGCATCCTACCCCAGAGATGTCCAAGAACAAAAGCATCATCCCCCTCATTACCTGGCAAGGGGACAATATTCATTTGCTCCTCACCCCCTCCATTTAAAACTTGATGATGGAGCAGAGCAGGTCCCTCCTTGGGACCCTCCCAGACACCATGGAAGAGACTTGAATACTTAAACCAGAGCGGGGTAAATTTAGGCTGGACATCAGGAGGAAGTTCTTTACTATGAGGGTGGTGAAATACTGGAAGAGGTTGCCCAGAGAGGTAGTAGTGGATCCATCCCTGGGGACATTCAAGGTCAAACCTGATGAGGGAACCTAAAGGAGGGGACAGCCTCTGGTCACTTGTGCCCTGTGACACAGGACAAGGGGCAATGGATGCAAACTGCAGCACAGGAAATTCCACCTCAGCACAGAATCATAGATTCAAAAAGACCTCAGAGATCAGCAAGTCCAACCTGTCACCCAACACCTCCTGACAACTAAACCATGGCTCCAAGTGCCACATCCAAGCCTTTTTTGAGCAACTCTAGGGACAGGGACTCCACCACCTCCCTGGGCAGCACATTCCCCTGGCCTGAGGAAGAACTTCTTCACTGTAAGGGTCACAGAGCACTGGAACAGGCTCCCTGGAGAGGTTGTGGAGTCTCCTTCTCTGGAGACTTTCAAGACCTATCTAGATGTGTTCCTATGAGACCTGAGCTAGATTCTATGGTCCTGCTCTGGCAGGAGGGGTGGCCATGAAGATCTCCAGAGGTCCTTTCCAACCCCTAACATCCTGTGATCTAGTTGGAGGTGCCCCTGCTGACTGCAGGGGGGGGGAGTTGGACAAGATGACCTCCGAGGGTCCCTCCCAACCTGATGCCTTCTGCGTGCCTACAATTTTAACGCCACGAAATCACGTCCAGGTTTTCCTCTCCCAGCATTAAAAACCCTCTGAAATAAGTGAGATGAATGAGGTACCAAAAAAAAAAAAAAAAGGGAGGGTCAGAGCAGGATTGGGCCCTGTGTTTGAAAACTCTTTAATTTATAGTCTCTCTGGCTACCATTTATTAGGGAAGAAAAATCTCCGTCGCCTCCCAAATGTCACCGGCTCGCTCCGGTCCCTGAATGGATTTCCCAGTGCTGGGGGGCAATCTCATTTTCTAGAAAAACCTCTTTTACTGCCTAATATTCCAACCCCAGTCTCTGGCTGATCACTTAAATAGGCTTTTAGCAAGGCAGGGCAGGCTGTACGTCTCATTTCCCTCAGACACCCTGCAGCAGGCTCCGTGCGTGGGTGGCGAGAGGAGAGAGGGGGGTGGGGGGAAGAGGAGGGAAGGAGGGGGGAAAAAGCCCTCATCACTTTCTGTCAAATTAAAATTGTGATTCATTTCAAACCAGGGCTGTTTGCCCAGAGATTTCTTCAGAAGTTGAGGTTGGGGGGAAAGGAGAGAAGGCTCAGCCCTCCGTCAGCCAGGTTGTAAGAGGGATGAAAGCCTGCGGCGCTGTGGCAGCGAGCGGGGAAGGGATGCCCCTGGCAGCCCCAGAGCAGGGCAGAGAGGCTTAGAAAATAAAAGGGCTGAAAAAAAAAATCAGCAGCTGTCCTGAACATTTCCCTGCCTAATCGATCATTTTGCAATGTTGCCTGATGAAAGAGCAACAAAACCTCTGCCTTAGCCCTGCAAGCCCTCGGATACCTCCGGCGGCTCCTCAGGAATTGAAGGCATTGATTGACGGGAACGCGGCTGAGCCGTATGGACGAGCAGAGAGGAAGAGGCTCTGATCCTACCACATGCACACAGCACATCAACTCCTTCAGTTTAGTTTGCCAGCCCCTTAACCTGCCCAGAAATCCCATGTGCCTGTCCACTGAATCATGGAATTGTTTCAGTTGGAAAAGACCTTGAAGAGAAGCCAGTCCAACCCCTCTCTAACTCTGCCAAGGCTGGGGCTAAAGCGTGGCCTTCAGAACCACATCTCTGTGGCTTTGAAACACCTCCAGGGATAGGATAGGATAGGATAGGATAGGATAGGATAGGATAGGATAGGATAGGATAGGATAGGATAGCTCCCTCAGCCTCTCCTCCCAGGGCTGTGCTCCAGACCCCTCCCCAGCTTTCTTGCCCTTCTCTGGACTCGTTCCAGCAACTCAACCTCCTTCCTAAACTGAGGAGCCCAGAACTGGACACAGGACTCGAGGTGTGTCCTGACCAGTGCAGTGTACAGGGGCAGAATGACCTCCCTGCTCCTGCTGGCCACACTCTTCCTGATGCAGGCCAGGATGCCATTGGCCTTCTTGGCCACCTGGTCACACTGCTGGCTCATGTTTAGGCAGCTGTCAATCAGCACCCCCAGGTCCCTCTCTGTTTGGCAGCTCTCAGCCACTCTGCCCCCAGCCTGTAGCTCTGCCTGGGGTTGTTGTGGCCAAAGTGCAGCCCCTGGCACTTGGATTTGTTGAATGCCATCCTGTTGCACTCTGCCCATCTGTCCAGTCAGTCAAGGTCCCTCTGCAGAGCCCTTCTACCCTCTAACAGACCAACATCTGCTCCCAACTTGGTGTCATCTGCAAACTTGCTGATGACTGACTCAATCCCCTCATCCAGACCATCAATGAAGATATTAAAGAGGATGGGGCCCCAGCACATATCCCTGGTGGACACTGCTCCCTGCAGGAGGGTTGGACATCTAGAGGTCCCTTCCAAGCCAGTCCATCCTGGGAGCTTATGATGTGAGCAGCAATTCAGCTTATTACTGCAGAGTGGAACTAATTTCACTGGAGGACTGACATCCTGGGAGTCAACAGCTTGCAGGCAGCAGAAGCAGGGTGGTGTTGGCTATTTTGTTTGGCATGTAGCTGTGTGCTGATGAAAAAGAATACTTAGTTAATTGAAGGTTCACCTTAGATCTCATCACCAAGGCTTAGATACAACACCCAGGAAAGCAGCTCATTGCTCAGAGAGGGGAATCATGCTGCACAAAACAGAGAGGCTGAAAGTTAGGCTGGAAACAGGGAGAGAAATTGCCAACTTCTGTTGGCAACCAGGAATTATCCTGCTACACCCAAACAACTTGGAGGCAGAGCATGAATTGTCTGCTGTCTTGAATGGCATTTTAACAGCTCCTGAAAGAGAGTGGGAATTGTGTGTGTGTGTGTGTGTGTGAGATAAAAACCCTGCCTCAGCTGTGAGAGCCCACTGCCAGCAGCACAGCTCACACGTGCCTTCTGTGCAGGGCTCACAGGATGTTAGGGGTTGGAAGGGACCTCTGAAGATCAAGCCTGAGCAGGACCATAGAATCCAGCACAGCTCACACAGGAACACATCCAGATGGGGCTGGAAAGGCTTCAGAGAAGGAGACTCCACAACCTCTCTGGGCAGCCTGCTCCAGGGCTTTGTGAACCTCCCAGTGAAGAAGTTCCTCTTCATCCTGAGGAGGAACCTCCTGTGCTGGAGCTTATAGCCACTGCCCCTTGTCCTGTCCCAGGGTGCAAGTGAGCAGAGCCTGTCCCTGTCCCCTCCCTCTTGACCCCCAGCCCTCAGATATTGAGAATCACTTATTAAATCCCCTCTCAGTCTCTTCTCCAGACTAAGCAGCCCCAAGTGCAGCAAGGATCTGGGAACAGGAAATTGGCCAAATTATATACTTGGAGGAACAGAAACATCTCACACACTCAGGGACACATGTTTAGCTTAGTTTTGCCCCATTAGATTGATTCTCACACTGTTCACAGGCATAGAATCAGAGAATTGTTTTGGTTGGAAAAGTCCTCTAAGGTCATCCAGTCCAACCATCAACCCAACACCACCATGGCCATCAAACCCTGTCCCCAAGTGCCATGGCCACACATTTCTTGAGCACCTGCAGGGATGGAGCCTCCACCACCACCCTGGGCAACCACTTCCAGTGTTCCATCCCACTCAGAGTAAAGAATTTCTTCCTAAGGCCCAACCTGTGTCTTGTCTCCTTCTCCAGAGTTCCCAACAGAGCTCCAGTCCAGAGGGACACTCAGGAGTGATCTGATCAGAGGAAGAGGAAGCTCCATCAGCCCTCTGCTTGCTGCTCCTTGCTCATACTGTTTCCCATTAATTAAACTGAGAGCTTGTGTTCAACAGAGTTGATACAGAACAAGAACAAACAAAGGATTAGGCAGAACACACCAAGCCTTCATCAGGCAGATTATTAAGAGCCATCTCTCCCCACCCCCACCAAACTGCCTCCACACCGCCTTCAGCAGCAGATCTCAGCTAGGGAAGGGGAGTGCAGGAGGAGGTGGAAGGAAAGGGAAAACAAGATTGCTTTGCTGCTTCCTCCTAGATTGCACACCCAGCACGTGCAGAGTGTTTTGCACCCAGGCAATGCATCAACATTCTCCTCCTGGAGAAGAGGAGGCTCAGGGGAGACCTTCTTGCTCTCTCCAACTCCTTGAAGGGAGGATGGAGCCAAGTGGGGGTTGGTCTTCTCCCAGGCACCCAGCACCAGAACAAGAGGACACAGTCTGAAGCTGTGCCAGGGGAAGTTCAGGCTGGAGGTGAGGAGAAAGTTCTTCCCAGAGAGAGTTGTTGGCCACTGGAATGTGCTGCCCAGGGAGGTGGTGGAGTTCCCATCCCTGGAGGTGTTCAAGAGGGGATTGAATGTGACACTTGGTGCCATGGTTTAGTAGTCAGGAGGTGTTGGGTGACAAGTTGGACTTGCTGATGTTTGAGGTCTCTTCCAACCTTATTGACTCTATGAACCTCTTGCTCTTGCCCAGCCTGAGCTACCTAGCCACCAAAAAAGAGAGATGGAGACTTTGCTTGGGGGCACCCAAGCACAGAGGCTTGAGGTTACCCCAGTGTGAGCTGACAGCCAGGGCTACAGAGAAGTGGAATTGTTCCTCCTCCTCCTCCTAGAGGCTGAACTGGAGGGGTGAGGAAACAAAGGAAGGATTTTCAGAGCCAGCAATCTGATGGATGTTGCAATTTCCTTGAGAGTTGAGGTTGTTCAGTGGGGAGAAGAGAAGGCTCCAGGGAGACCTCCTGGTGGCTTTTCAGTGCTTAAAGAGGGCTGATCAGAAAGCAGGGGACAGACATTTTAGCAGGGCATGTTGTGACAGGACAAGGATTGGAACTAGAAGAGGGAAATTGCTTTCCACAACTCCCTGAAAGGAAGTTGGAGTGAGGTGGGGGGTTGGCCTCTTCACCCTAGTATGAGGTGATAGGGGAGGAAATGGCCTGAAATTGTGCCAGGGAAGGTTGAGGTTGGAGATGAGGAACAATTTCTTTCCTGCAAGAGGGGTCAGGCACTGGCACAGGCTGCCCAGGGAGGTGGTGAAGTCCCCATCCCTGGAGGTGCTCCAAAAACCTGGGGACATGGCACTAGGGGACATGGTTTAATGACTATGGTGGTGATAGCTCAAGGGCTGGACTCAACCCTAGAGGTCTTTTCTACCCAAAACCATTCTATGAGCCTGTGATTCTGATCCTGGGACTGAGAAAAATGACCAGTGGGAAGCATCAGCCACTCTGGAAGGCAGAGCTCAGCTTTTGGGCAGCTGCTAATGGACTGCAGCCATCTGATGCTGTGAGCAGCTTAGGTCAGGGGAGGATGAAGCAGAGTGGAGTGGTTGGAGGCTCTCACATAGATAGGAGGGCACCCAGAGCAGTGCTTTAGGAGTCATTATGGTGTCACTGCTGCCTATTAGAAAATATCTGCAATTGGCCTGCCAGAAAATGAGGTTTAGAGAAAATTGCACTCAGATTCTCCTGAAGTGTGGCAAGGTGGTTTTATCATGTAGTAGGACACAGGGGAGCTGAGGATGGGAACACTGACACTAGCTGCAGCCACCAGCACTGCCATGGGAACTGGCAGAGAGCATCCCAGAAAGCATCCCTTGCCTTCAGGCTTGCCATGAAGCTAAGTGATGTTTGGATCACTCCTGCCTAACCACCACAGTCACTCACAAACTAAATAGGAGCAGCATTAAACCCTCACACAGTCATCATATTTATTATGCTTGTGCCCAGGAAGCACCTCCAAGAGGCAGTTCCTGCTGCCCTTTGGACAGCAGAGCAGCCACAGACCTGGTCCCAAACGTTTAACAACCTAATGAGGTGTGAAGAGCCCAGCAGACAAAAGGAATCAGCAGCATCACAGTGGCAAAGAGACTTTCACAAGAGGCAAAAAGCTCCCCCAACCACTTTGGGGTTCAAGAGGTGAGCTGCCAGGAACATCAGTTCTGCAAGGTCACCCAAACCTCACCAACCCTCAAGGCTAAACAAATCCCCTCTGGGCAACAAAGCTGGGGAGGGGTCTGGAGCACAGCCCTGGGAGGAGAGGCTGAGGGAGCTGGGGTTGCTTAGCCTGGAGAAGAGGAGGCTCAGGGGAGACCTCCTTGCTCTCTGCAACTCCCTGAAGGGAGGTTGGAGCCAGGTGGGGGTTGGTCTCTTCTCCCAGGCACCCAGCACCAGAACAAGAGAACACAGTCTCAAGCTGCACCAGGGGAGGTCTAGGCTGGAGGTTAGGAAGCAATTCTACACAGTGAGAGAGATTGCCCATTAGAATGTGCTGCCCAGGAAGGTAGCAGAGTCACCATCATTGGAAGTGTTTAGAAGGAGACTTGATAGGGTACTTGGTGCCATGGTTTAGTTGATTAGGTTGTGTTGGATGATAGGTTGGATGTGATGATCTCAAAGGTCTCTTCCAACCTGGTTTATTCTATTCTATTCTCAGCTCCAGCATGGCTCTAAGTTCAACCCAGAGTTTCACCCAGTGGCTTTGCTGTGATTCCCCAAAAGCTCATCCCAAAGTTTACCAAAGGAAGAGACCTTCTGCTTGAGGGCAGCTGATGGGTGGGAGGATGAAGGCTGCCCTTTTGTGCCACCTTGGCCAGGAGCTCACCAGCAGGTGAGCAGCCAGGAACAGCCTTACCTGGGTAACTAACAATGCCAGGTCAGCAGCTTTATGGAAAACACTGAAGGGAATGAGGCATTCTGAGGGTTAGAGCCTGGAATTGAGGAACACAGGAAGATTTCTGCATGGCAATGGCATCTCACTGTCTCCCCACCCCTCCCAGCTAATTCTATAATCACCCCTAATCAGGGCACTGAAGGCCAGGGCAGCCTATGCAGATCTGGGATCAATTAAGAGAAGATCCAAAGCCTTCATGGTGCCTCAGCCACAAACCATTTCCCACTTCAAGTGTCCTCGATGATACCTGATGTCAACTCCAGCCAACCTCCTGCCTCTCCCTCAAGATGATTGCCATTAATTTGCTATTTCACAGAAGAGCTTTAACCCAGCAAGATGGAAGAGCCAGAGCTTAATTAGGAAGCTTTTGAAGAAGAAAGGGCTACTTTGGCTGCTAGCCATGTTATCCTGCAGCCCAGAATCTCCCTCAGGAGCTGCTACTTTCAGCATCAGGGACCCAACCTGGAGGGATGATATTCATTGTGATGTGCTCATCATTAGCCATCTTTGTTCTTCTCCTGCACTTGAGTTCAGTGTTTCCAGTAAGGAAGCTTTTCAGACTGGTAAACCAGTTCAGCCCTCACCAAGTTGTGGATGTTTATTCACCTATGAATCCATCCTTCAGCAGAGAGCACTTTGCTTTGTTTAAAAGGTGTAAACCATGGTGGTTAGGTTGTAGGCAGGTGGGGGTTGGTCTCTTCTCCCAGGCAAGCAGCACCAGAACAAGAGGACACAGTCTCAAGCTGCCCCAGGGGAGGTTTAGGCTGGAGGAGAGGAGAAAGTTCTTCCCAGCAAGAGAGATTGGCCATTGGGATGTGCTGCCCAGGGAGGTGGTAGAGTCCCTGTCCCTGGAGGTGTTCAAGAAAGGCTTGGATGTGGCACTTGGAGCCATGGTTTAGTTGTCAGGGGGTGTTAGGTATTAGGGCATAGGTTGGACTTGGGGATCTCTGAGGTCTTTTCCAGCCTGGCTGATTCTGTGCTATCCAAATGTATCTGGAATAAGCAGAATTCCTTTCAGAAGATGACAGCAACACAACACTGAACAAGACCATAGAATGCACTGGGCTAGAAGGGACCTCTAAAGATCATCTAGTCCAACCTCCCTGGAGTGAGCAGGGACATCCCCAACTAGATCAGGTTGCTCAGAGCCTGACCTTGAATGTCTGCACTGATTTGGCCTCTGCCACATCCCTGGGCAGCCTGTTTCAGTATCCCACCTCAGAGTACAGAACTTCTTCCTAATGTCCAATCTAAATCTATCCTGCTCTAACTTCAAACCATTGCTCCTTGTTGTAGTGCTACATGCCCTGGGAAACTGCCCCTCCTCAGCTCTCTTGTTAGGCCCCCTTCAGGTACTGGAAGGCTGCAAGAAGGTCTCCCTGGAGCCTTCTCTAGGCTGAGCAACCCCAGCAGCCTCAGCCTGTCCATGTAGGAGAGGTGCTCCAGCCCTTGGATCACTTTTCATGGCCCTCTTCAAGACATACTCTGTCAGATCCATGTCCTTGTCTTGAGTGTCCCAGAGCTGGCCACAGCACTCCAGGTGAGGTCTCAGCAGAGCAGAAGGGCAGAATGACCTCCCTCCATCTGCTGGCCTGCACAAGAATAAAACTCAAGGAGTTTTAAAACTGTTAGAAGGTCTCCCTGGAACCCTCTCTAGGCTGAACCACCCCAGCTGCCTCAGCCTGTCCATGTAGGAGAGGTGCTCCAGCCCTTAGATCACTTTCATGGCCCTCTTCAAGACATACTCTATGAGGTCCATGTCCTTGTCTTGAGGATCCCAGAGCTGGCCACAGCACTCCAGGTGAGGTCTCAGCGGAGCAGAGGGGCAGAAGGGCTTCTCTCCATCTGCTGGCCACGCTGCTTTCCATGTGTGGATGGTGAGCGAGAGGAGGTCCCTATCGCTCAGGCGGATTGCAGCAGCAATTCCCAGCCTGCACAAGAAGAAAACTCAAGGAGAGCTTGCTGACACGCTCCACAGATACACCAAATCTGAGTGGGACGCCAGCTGGCTGCAACACAAACAGGATTGCTCACAAATCTCGCCGAGCAGCTGGCGTGAAACACCAAAAGCTCCGAGCGAGAGGAGGGTTTCCCTTCGGGGGAGCTAATCCTGCCGCTCTTATCTGCTGCGGAGCAGGATGGCTGGTGCCTTCAGAGAATGAGCTCATTGCTGCAGTCTTTGAGATGCTAAACAGCCTTTGGTGAGCAGCTCCTTCTCCCTGGTGCGCTCCTACCTCGCCCTTGTGCGCACCGAGGAGCCCTGAACCTTGCTGCAAACCTCGATAGCAGACAACGCTCTGGACTGGGACACTCCCAACACCCCACAGGTCGTCTCAGCATGGCTGGAGAGACACTTGGGGCCTCGCCTCGGGGAATTTGAGGGCGTTTTCTTCTCTGGAAGATGCTGCTTTTGCTCCTGCAGAGCAGTGGGCAGCAGGGGAGGAGAAGGAAGGGGAATAGAGACTGCTCAGCTCGCCTGCCTGCCTGCCTTTATCCCCTCCAACAAAGTTAATGAAATGTGTGATTTTTCCACGTATTATCTGCACTACAACCACAATCCCACTTCTGATTAAATCTGTGTGCTTGACAATTCTCAGCAGATCTCTGAGGAATCAATACTGATTACCCCAAGAGCTGCAGCCTCTCTAAAATTAGCGCTAAAGGAAGTGCAAGTTTCCTCCTGCACGACGGAACTGGGGAGATGTTACTTCTGTGAGGGCCTTTACAAACCATTAATGGCTCCCAGGAGGGCACTAATCATTTTCTACATGTCCTTATCCTCTTAATCCCATTATAAAGATCTGTAGCATGAAAGCCAACCACTCCTAAGCCCAAGCTCAGATGGGAAGCTGGAATAACAAGCAAATGGCATGGCAGGGGAGAAAGAGGGGCATTGTGCTTGCAGTGCCTGGACATTGGTGGGAGGAGTGATTTGCACAAAGGTAGAAAGGTACTACAGAGGGATCTGGCCAGGCTGGGTCAATGGGCTGAGGTGAAGAGGATGAGGTTTGAAAAGGACCAAGTCCTGCACTTGGGTCACAGCTACCCCAGGAATGCTCCAAACCTGGGGCAGAGGGGTTGGAAAGCTGCTCAGCAGAGAAAGAACTTGGGGATGGTGGTCAACAGTAGGTGGAAGATGAGCCACAGTGTGCCCAGGTGGCCAAGAAGGCAAACAGCATCCTGGCCTGGATGTATGTGTGCCCTTGTACTGGGCACTGGTGAGGCCACACCTTGAGCTCTGGGTTCAGTTTTGGGCCCTTCACTCCAAGAAGGACATTGAGGGGCTGGAGTGTGCCCAGAGAAGGGCAACAAAGCTGGGAAAGGGTCTGGAGAAGAGGGCTGGTGAGGAGCAGCTGAGGGACCTAGGATGGGGTTGAGTCTAAAGAAGTGTGAGGGGAGGCCTCAGGAGTTTTACAGAGGTTATACAGAGGGGTTAGCCCAAAAGTTTATATCCAAGGTCACCCCAGCTCAGAGAGCAAACCTGGAACCATCACTTAGCTCACAGGGACAGAATTGCTTGTCCTCAGCAGTGGTGTCACCACACCCACTCTGGGGGGGAATTTCCAAGCCCCACCTAAGCTTGAGCATGGAAGTGAGGGTCTCCCCACCCTGCAGACACAGTGAAGACAAACCTTAGGCTGCTTGCCCATTGCCACTGCCCAAGCCCAGACTGGAGGCTCCCAGCTCCCAGGGCTCCTCCCTGACTCGGTGGATGGAGTTAAAAGGTGCTCTGTTAACAGCTCATTCAATGGAAATCTCATTACCCAGCCCTCTGCCAAGAATGCAGCCTTCACAAGGAGCTCTGCCAGCACTTCATTGAAAGGGAATCTGTTATGGGGTCAGATACTATTTTATTCCAGAGGAAACCTAACAAAGATGGACTTTGCTAATAATAGGGTCAGTCCTGGCACAATTAATTGAGACCTCCTCTAACAAGCTGAAGCTAAGGAACACCTTCAAAGCCATCTTAACTCTGCAAGATGCACTAAGCTGCTGTCCACCTCATGACAATGCAGCCTCCAAGAAATACAGAACTGAAACAGCCTGAAATAAAAGCTTGCAACCATTGTTCAGCTTGAGGCTCTTCAGGATTTTCCATTGCATCCTTCTTATTCCAGCCCTAAAGGCTCCATGAGGGAGGTCCAAGGTTCCCAGCTGACTACAAGCAGAGCCTGAAGCCACCAGCGAGGTCTAGGTAGCTCTGCCTATGTGCTCAGCTTTAGCACAGGCAGGAGAAGGCTTCATGCAGTGAGGTGTAGGAAGCTCTGCCTATGTGCTCAGCTTTAGCACAGGCAGGAGAAGACTTCATGCAGTGAGGTGTAGGAAGCTCTGCCTATGTGCTCAGCTTTAGCACAGGCAGGAGAAGACTTCATGCAGTGAAGTCTAGGAAGCTCTACCTACATGATCAGCTTTGGCACAGGCAGAAGACTTCATGCAGTGAGGTCTAGGTAGCTCTACCTATGTGCTCAGCTTTAGTACAAGCAGAAGACTTCATGCAGTGAGGTCTAGGTAGCTCTACCTATGTGCTCAGCTTTAGCACAGGCAGGAGAAGACTTCATGCAGTGAGGTCTAGGTAGCTCTACCTATGTGCTCAGCCTTAACACAAGCAGGAGAAGACTTCATGCCATATATCCAGGAAGGTGGAAGCATTAGACCAAGGACTAAAAGACATTTGGGGTTGAATAACCCTTGGTTATTGACTCTGAGGTTAATAAAGTAAGGACCTGAGCAGGCCATCACCTCTGCATACAATTGGAGAAAGCTTAAATTGTGTTTCATCACCAACAAATATCAGCAGGCTCTGATTGTTGATGGGGGGAAGAAGTCAGGCTTAGCTTTGCCAAAGCACAGCTCAAGCAGCTTAAACCTTAAAGATGATTTGGTGTTCTTTTTTTTTTTTAACCTTTCTTAGGGCAGCAAAACTCAAAACACTTTGGAGCCATTTAGGAGTTTGTTTCCCTCAGACAGAAAAGAGGTTCTGAGAGATGCAGATTTATGCCCTAAATAAAACATTTAAAGGCTTGAAAATGCCCAACCTGTTGTTTGGGTTTCCCCACCACCACCACCACCTCCACTGGCTTAAACAGCAGCCAGCAGCAGTCACACTGATAAAAATCTGAGCTTATCTAAACACTTGCTTCTATCTAGGCACAAGGCTATAAATACCAGCAGCACGAATGTGTTCACTGCTGGGCTGTGAGCTGGGTGCCTTGGTGGCACAAGGAGCACACAGTCATTGCTGGCTGCAACTCCCTGAAGGGAGGTTGGAGCCAGGTGGGGGTTCGTCTCTTCTCCCACCACCAGAACAAGAGGACACAGTCTCAAGCTGCACCAGGGGAGGTTGAGGCTGGAGGTGAGGAGAAAGTTCTTCCCAGCAAGAGAGATTAGCCATTGGAATGTGCTGCCCAGGGAGGTGGTGGAGTCCCCATCCCTGGAGGTGTTCAAGAGGGGCTTGGATGTGGCACTTGGAGGCATGGTTTAGTAGTCAGAAGGTGTTGGGTGACAGGTTGGACTTGATGATCTTTGAGGTAATTTCCAACCTTATTGATTCTGACTGCTGGAGCAAGGTCTCAGGGGTCTAGCTGAACCAAACTCCAACCCCAGAGCTGAGAGCCACAACCCTAGATCAGCCTTGCCAAACTCAATCAGCATCCACAGTGGGGCACAGGGGGGAATGCTAACATCTAGGCACAAGGCTATAAATACTAACAGCACTAACAGCAGTGTTTACTGCTGAGCTGTGAGCTGGGTGCCTTGGTGGCACAAGGAGCACACAGTCATTGCTCTCTCCAAGTCCCTGAAGGGAGACTGTAGCCAGGTGGGGGTTGGTCTCTTCTCCCAGGCAAGCAGCACCAGAAAAAGAGGACACAGTCTCAAGTTGTGCCAGGGGAAGTTTAGGCTGGAGGTGAGGAGAAAGTTCTTCCCAGAGAGATTGGCCATTGGAATGTGCTGCCCAGGGTGGTGGTGGAGTCCCCATCCCTGGAGGTGTTTAGGAAGAGCCTGGATGAGGCACTTGGTGCCATGGTTTAGTTGATCAGATGGTGCTGGGTGAGAGGTTGGACTTGATGATCTCAAAGGTCTTTTCCAACCTGGTTAATTCTATTGAACTTCTGCCACAGTCCCCATTTGGCAGAGCTGATTTTTGCTTCACTGAGACAAAGGCTTTGCTACCCTCATCCTGAATCTCATTTTGTGCAGAGCAGCCACAAAATGAGCCAGGGTCAGCCAGAGCTTTGCAGAGCACTTGCAGCCTCCTCCGCCCCCATCGCTCGCAAGCCTTGCGACTGCTTCGTCTCTGCTATCATCCAAGCCACTAATGGAAATAAGCAGTGACCAGACAGGGATCCTGGAGAGACCCATCAGAACCCAGGCTGAGCATGAGCAATAATAACCTGCTTGTATTTCTGGTAATAACCTCTCCTGTGAATAGAGTGACAGCCAGCACACTGCCAAACAGCCCAGAAGCACAGAGGCAGGACAGCAGCTCAGGGGTTCAGTGAACAACAGGAAGCTTTCTCTTTTTTTCCAGAGCCAGTTATTTGGCTTAATGTAGCAATTCCAAACTGAGAAATTAGGGCTGAACCTCCAAAAGATACAGGTGATGCCAACATACCTTGAGATGGAGAAGGAGCTGCTCAACCAGCAGGGTTGAGGGCTGGACCTTCAAGAGGTGTTGCCTGGATTAGTGCATAGCCCCAAATGAGTGCTGGCCCTCCTGCAAAGCCTTTTTCTGCTCCCAGGGAGCTGCTGCAACTGCAGCTCCTTCCCATAGATTGCAGCTCAAGTCATCTCACCTGCTGCCTGAGAGGACCTCAGGAAAATTAGCATGGAATCATAGAATTGTCAGGGTTGGAAGGGACCTCAAGGATTAGCCACTTCCAACCCCCCTGCCATGGGCAGGGACACCTCACACTGCAGCAGGTTGCTCACAGCCACCTCCAGCCTGGCTGCAAACACCTCCAGGCTGGAGGCTTCCACCACCTCCCTGGGCAACCTGTGCCAGGCTCTCACCACCCTCCTGGGGAACAACTTCTTCCTCACATCCAATCTCAATCTACCCATTTCTAGTTTCTTTTCTATCCCCCCTAGTCCTATCACTCCCTGACACCCTCAAAAGTCCCTCCCCAGTTTTCTTGTAGCCCCCCTTGATGGAAATGGCTTAGGTAGCCTGACTACAAGCCTGCAAATAATGTGTGTGGGTTCTGGGTTTTACAATCTCAAGATCATAGAATCCCAGAGTCAGATAGGTTGGAAGAGAACTTAAAGGTCTCTTCCAACCCACATGTTGATGGGTGTCCCTGCCAATGCCAGGGGGCTTGGAACTAGATGATCAGTCATGAAGTCTTGGGTGACAGGTTGGACTTGATGATCTTTGAGGTCTTTTCCAAGCTTATTGATCCTATGATTCTATGGTCTTTAAGGCTCCTTCCAACCTAAACCATTGCACAAATCTATGACTCAAGTCCAGCCATGAGCCCAGCACTGCCCTGGGGAGTGCAGATTGAGACTGGAGATTAGGAAGAAATTCTTTCCAGTGAGGGTGGGGAGACACTGGCACAGGTTGCCCAGGGAGGTGGTGGCTGCCCCCTGCCTGGAGGTGTTCAAAGCCGGGTTGGATGACACCTTGAGCAACCTGGGCTGGTGGGAGGTGTCCTTGCCTATGGAAAAGGGAGTTGGAACTGGATGAGCCTTAAGGTCCCTTCCAAACCAAAGCATTCTTTGAATCTCTGAACCCACAGCTGTTCAAAACAAGGTGCAGAACCTTCCTCTCCTGCACCAGGTTCCTAGCAAAGAACTGTCTATTAGTGGCTCAGCTGCAACTGCCATAACCATGGAGCCTAAAAATAGTGGTTTGCTTTCTTTCCCCCCCTCCTTTTCCTCCCTGGCTGGCTGGAAATATTCACAGAAGACTAAGAAGATGAACAAATTATTTGAATTGCATAAATCCAAGACCTATCAGCCCGAGCAGAGATACTCCCTGGAGCCCAGCTATCTGCAGAGCATTCTGCTGTTGCACATGACATCAGGACTTTCAGCGTGCTAGCAAAGAGATGAGGCTCTGGATTTGATGCAAAATGACGAAAGCAGGGTGGTGGGGAGGGGGAAAAGGTCCATTTTTAGGCTGTTTAGCATCATAATAGAGCTGTATGGGCTGCAAATGTCTCAGGCTGCAAAGGGAGGGAATTAAAGAGCCTCAGCATGCTTCCCTCTGAAGTGGCTCTCAGCCATTCCCGGTGCTCCTGGAAATGGATTAGGGGACACCGCGTCCCCCCTTTGGCCGGTGCAACGCCAGCCGTTCAGTATGCAAGACGCAGGGAGGAGTTACAAGGGCAAGGAGAGCACAAAAGCAGATTAGCCACAGCAGCACCCAGCCTCTGGGAGAGCTGCAGCTCTGGCCCTGGTTTTTGATCCAGCCAGGATTATCCGCCGCTGTTTCAGACTGTGGAAAGGCAGCCTGTGATCCCAGTGGATGGCTCTCCACATCACTCCACTTCAAGGGAAGATCTGAAGGACTCAGGGGGCTGTGGACCAGCTGCTTTCTCTCTCTGTGGCAGGTTGGCTGTCCAAACGCCTCGCTGGGTTGGCGCAAGGAGCCGCACAATTCTGCTGCTTCAGATGAAAACCAAACCAAACCAAACCAAACCAAACCAAACCAAACCAACCACCAGTTTAAACAGCTACTAACCTGGGCTCTTCCACAAGCTCTGAGGAAGCTCGAAAGAGGCTGCTTGATTACACAGAAATGGACAAAATGATGAGAGAGAGAGAGTGAGAGAGAGACTATTAACCCAGAGCCAGATAAAGAGAGCCAGCTTTGGACTCCTCGCTGTGGCGAGCTGCAAGCTGAGATCAAACCCATCCCAGGCAGTAAATCAAGTGCAAATCCTGGTTTGAGGACAAAGCACCAAAGTTCAGATACATTCCTGGAACAGATCAGGAAACAGCTGGGGGGTTGAGCACTGTTTCTTCAACTCCTGCTGCCTGTGTGGGTGAGGTGTGAGCCCCTCCAGACTTTCCCCCCCCTTCAGTGCACTCCCTTTATTTCCAAAGCAATCTGAGTGTCTGAGGTAGCCTTTAAACTGCTGTAGGTGTTGTTATCAGCCCCACAGCCAGGCATTGGAACAGGCTGCCCAAGGAGGTGGTGAAGTCCCCAGCCCTGGAGGTGCTCAAGGAAAGCGTGGCCATGGCACCTGGGGCCGTGGTTTGATGGCCATGGTGGTGTTGGGTTGATGGTTGGGCTGAAGGATCTTAGAGGGCTTTGCCAACTCTAACAGTGACATGAGTAAAAAGGTAGAGACAATGGAGACATCCCATCACTGCAGTGATTCTGCAGATCCCCCCAGCTCTTGCTAACAGGTCTGAGGACATGCCAGGAGCTTTCCTGCCTCAGGCAGTAAGAGCCCTGCCTCCGATTGTATCAGGGTTGAGAGGAAGGTGGTTTAAGATGTGTTAGCAACCTACTTGTAAACCAAACAGCCAGGGGTTTAAGACCCAGAGTCAGTTTCAAGCAAGCCCTAATGGGAAGTCTGCTGTTTGCTTTGATCTATGAAGAGGAATAAAAACGTCTTGAGCTGCGTGGTCTGTGCTGGGGTTTGATGTTGATTTGTTCCATTCAGATCCATGCCTGTTTTCCTAACAGAGATGGAGCACAATTGCAGAGGGCACCCTCTATATCACAAGGCTCTTTAAGGACTGCAGAAGTTTGCATGTCTTATGTGCTGGGAGGAGGAGGAGGAGGAGAAGGAGGAAGAGGCCTTTTGCTTTATGAATACAGATTGGTGGCTGGCTGGAGCCCTGCCTGCAGATGCAGCCTTGCTGAATGAGTGCATTCCATAACCTTCATCCTACCAAGTTTTGCTTCTCCTGTGGCTGATCAGGTCAGCCTTATTGTTCCACACACCATCACCTACAAAGCCTAGAGGAGAGGACACTCTGGGGGGACCTTAGAGCTGCCTTCCAGTACCTGAAGGGATCCTACAGGAAGGCTGCAGAGGGACTTTGCATAAAGGTGTTTAGAGACAGGATGAGGGGGGAATGGTTTGAAGCTGAGGCAGAGCAGGGTTAGAGTGGAGATGAGGAAGAAGCTCTTCAGGATGAGGGTGGTGAGAGTCTGGAATAGGCTGCCCAGGGAGGTTGTTGATGCCCCCTCCCTGAAGGTGTTCAAAGCCAGGTTGGATGAGGCCTTGAGCAGCCAAGTCCAGCTGAGAGGTGTCCCTGCCCATGGCAGAGGGTTGGAGAAGATGATCTCTGAGGTCCCTTCCAGCCTGAGCCATTCTGCAATTCTGTGATCCTTGAGGTCCCTTCCAGCCTGACGCTCTATGACTCTATGATGATTGTATGATTCGTTCTTAGGGTGCAAATCAAGTGTGGAGCATTGCAGGGGAAGCAGGCAGCTGCCTGCAGGTCGCCCAGCACCTGTGACAATCCCAGACCCTAAGTCTCAGCCACTGGCCAGAGCCATCAGGTCATCCCAACCCCTCCCCTGCAAAGTGATGCTGAAAGAGGTTCAGAGAAAGACACCCAAGGCAGGGTGAGTTATCTGAAGGAAGCAGAAATCCCTGCAGCTTTGGAGATTGCACCTGCCACTGGGAATAATTGGAGCTGAGGCTTGCTTCCCTTTTTTGTTGGGTGTCTAACCGCTGTTTCTATAGGGGTGATGCTGGCAGTGAACATCTGAACATTAACTGCAGCTACTGATGTGCTCCTCCTGCTCAGCCCAGGCTCTGCAGAGCACAAACAAATGCCATCAGAGGGTTTATTTATTTATCTCCACCCCCCCAAAGGGTGAAAGATTCATTTCAAGGGCTCTCAGATCTCAAGAATATTTACACTGCTCAGAACAAATCTTGCCTGTGTTGACACACTGAGATGTTCACTTTATTGATGATTCTTCTCTTGGTTGAAAAAAAAAAGGCAGAATAGCTACATTCTTAGCCAGGCAAAGGGAGAAGTGTTGGTGATAACAGGAAAAGCAGAAATGAGAGAGTGGAAAGAGGATGGACAGGGACAGAAAAAGGAAATGAAGATTAGAAGGGGGGAGGGGGGGGGGGGGGGGGGGGAGAAGGACAAGAAAAAGGCCTTGTCTAAAGCTCAGGAAATGAATTGGCTCCTCAGCAATATTAGTGCAAGGAAAGAGCTGGGACAGATATGGATGACTAAGGAAATCACAAAACCCATCAAAGAAAACAAGGAGGTTTCTGACATCTGAGGCACCAGGGAGCACAGAGGATAACAAAAGGAGAGGGAATCAAGGCAGAGAGGGTACAGGGAGCACAGCCTGGGGCTCATGTGCAGGAATTCTATTCTATTCCATTCCAATTCCTCTCCTCTCCTCTCCTCTCCTCTCCTCTCCTCTCCTCTCCTCTCCTCTCCTCTCCTCGAATCTCCTCGAATCTCCTCGAATCTCCTCTCCTCTCCTCCTATTCTACTCTACTCTTTCTCTTCTCTTCTCTTCTCTTCTCTTCTCTTCTCTTCTCTTCTCTTCTCTTCTCTTCTCTTCTCTTCTCTTCTCTTCTCTTCTCTTCTCTTCTCTATTATTCTACTTCTATTCTATTCTATTCTATTCTATTCTATTCTATTCTATTCTATTCTATTCTATTCTATTCTATTCTATTCCATTCCATTCCATTCCATTCCATTCCATTCCATTCCATTCCATTCCATTCCATACTATTCTAAAGGGGGTTGTGGCTCTGGGCAACCAGACCTAGTGTGAGGGTCCCTGCCCATGCAGGGGGGTTGGAACTGGCTGATCCTTGAGGTCCCTTCCAACCCTGACAATTCTGTGATTCTCTGTTTTACTGTTATCTGGAAATAAAACATTTAAGCTGAGGCAGTGGCTGAGCAGCAGCCTGGATGTTCCTCCCTCCTTCCCCAGGCAGCACCATGGCTGGTGTGACATCCTCTGTCACATGGGGGGGGGGGGGGGGGGGAAGAAACCTCCAAAACTGGGACCCTTCAAGTGATTCATCTGCTGCTGGAAGAAGGGCTGCTTGGAGAAGCAAAATCACCACTTGGATCTGGGTACTCTGCTTGGAAAACAAGAGGGGAACAATCTTCTGCTGCTCTCCCATCATTGTTAGGGTTGGAAGGGACCTCAAGGATCAGCCAGTTCCAACCCCCCTGCATGGGCAGGGACCCCTCACACTAGGTCTGGTTGCCCAGAGCCACAACCTCCTTTGGAATGGAATGGAATGGAATGGAATGGAATGGAATGGAATGGAATGGAAGGAGAAGAGAAGAGAAGAGAAGAGAAGAGAAGAGAAGAGAAGAGAAGAGAAGAGAAGAGAAGAGAAGAGAAGAGAAGAGAAGAGAAGAGAAGAGAAGAGAAGAGAAGAGAAGAGAAGAGAAGAGAAGAGAAGAGAAGAGAAGAGAAGAGAAGAGAAGAGAAGAGAAGAGAAGAGAAGAGAAGAGAAGAGAAGAGAAGAGAAGAGAAGAGAAGAGAAGGTTGGAAGTGACCTCAAAGATCACAGAATCAGTAAGGTTGGAAAAGACCTCAAAGATCATCAAGTCCAACCTGTCACCCAAGACCTCCTGACTACTAGACTGTGACATTCTAGTCTAGTCTAGTCTAGTCCAATTTCCCAGCAGTGGCACCAGTCCTACAGGCTGAACAAGAAATAGCTGGAGAGGCCACCCCATAAACACATCTAATTCATGGGTTAGATGCTCCATAAATCATTCTCTGTATCCCTTGGGGCATCCTACCAGCTGCCATTAGCACGTTCCGAGTCGAACAGGCTCAATCTCGGAGCAGCAAAGCCTCCATTTTCCAGAGCCTTCAATCACTGCTAAAGAGTAAAGATGAAAAATCTGCATTTCAAATCCTTGTTTGTTGTTATGACAACATAGCACCAATTTGGTCCTTGCTGCAGCTCTTGCAGTCCCAGGCTTCAGAGCATTTCCGAGGCTTTGATGAAGAGAGCACATTTGTAAGGCGCATATGCCACCAAGCCGAAGAGGATAGCTTCCTGGGATGGAAAATACCAGGAGAAGCTGCCTGGAATGTAATTCCAGGGTGAAGTTATCTCAGAAGCTAAGCAGAAACTTTCCCACCTTGCAGGCTTCCCCCATAATACGTCACGTTGCAGCTTGGTACCCAAAAACCCCAACCCAAAAGGTCTGTGCAAGGTACCGCAGGCAGTGGTGGTCTTTCCTTCCAGCAGAGGAAGGGTTTGGTCCACAGGATTACTCAGTAGGTGTAGGAGTCTCCTCTTCTGCACCATAAAGAGGGTGGATATACATGATTTAAATGGAATAGAATAGAGTAGAATAGAGTAGAGTAGAGTAGAATAGAATAGAATAGAATAGAATAGAATAGAATAGAATAGAATAGAATAGAATAGAATAGAATAGAATAGAATAGAATAGAATGGAGTAGAGTAGAGTAGAGTAGAGTAGAGTAGAGTAGAATAGAATAGAATAGAATAGAATAGAATAGAATAGAATAGAATAGAATAGAATAGAATAGAATAGAATAGAATCAACCAGGTTGGAAAAGACCTTTGAGATCATCAAGTCCAACCTATCACCCAACACCATCTGATCAACTAAACCATGGCACCAAGTGCCTCAGCCAGGCTCTTCCTAAACACCTCCAGGGATGGGGACTCCACCACCTCCCTGGGCAGCACATCCCAATGGCCAATCTCTCTTGCTGGGAAGAACTTCTTCCTAACATCCAGCCTAAACCTCCCATGGTGCAGCTTGAGACTGTGTCCTCTTGTTCTGGTGCTGGGTGCCTGGGAGAAGAGCCCAACCCCCAGCTGGCTCCAACTTCCCTTCAGGGAGCTGGAGAGAGCAATGAGGTCTGCCCTGAGCCTCCTCTTCTCCAGGCTGAGCAACCCCAGCTCCCTCAGCCTCTCCTCCCAGGGCTGTGCTCCAGACCCCTCCCCAGCTTTATTGACTACCTCCATCCATCCAACTGTTTCACCTGGATAGATGAGGGGGAGTTATGGTGGTGTTTGGAGCAGGCACATTTGGGCATGTTATTGATGGAGGGTTTGGGCTGGGTTTTTTTATTGTATAGATTATGTGGAATGTTAAAGCTGCTCAGAAATCCCAGCTCCCCTCGTTAATCATGTGCACTGCAGCAGAGAAGCCCAGCCTGGAAACACCCTGGGGATGTCAGCAGAGCCAAGCAGCCATGGCTTTTATTTCATCAAAATAAAATAGCAGCAGTGGTCTGCTAGCCTGGCAGGGAGTCACAGCAGCATCCAGGGACCTCTTCTTGTTGGGGGGTGGAGGGGGAGGAAAAAGCAGGGACTATCTGCTAACAGAGGCTATTTCAAGCTACCAACTTTCTGCAGCTGGAAAAACAGTGACCTAGGAGGCTGCTTGCCAGCTCCTCCTGCACTGGTGTAGCTCTCAGAGGGGCTAATCCCATGGGATTGATCCTTACAGGTGCCAATGTCCCTCAAATGCAACTTAAACCTAAAGATAAGGTAGAGTGAGCTATATATGGGGAAGGGAATTTGAAAGACAAGGCTGAAATGGGAAAATGCAGCAGTGTGCCCAGGTGGCCAGAAGGCCACCAGCAACCTGGCCTGGGTCAGCAACAGTGTGACCAGGAGGACCAGGGAAGTGATTGTTCCCCTGTACCAGGCACTGGTGAGGCCACATCTTGAGCCTTGGGTTCAGTCTTGGGCTCCTCGCTCCAAGAAGGACATTGAGAGGCTGAAGCAGGGCTAGAGAAAGGCAACCAAGCTGGGGAAGGGTCTGGAGAACAGGGCTGGGGAGCTGAGGGAGCTGGGGGTGTTCACCCTGGAGAAAAGGAGGCTGAAGGGAGACCTCCTGGGTCTCTATAACTCCCTGAAAGGAGGTTGGAGCCAGGTGGGAGCTGGTCTCTTCTGCCAAGGGGCAAGAGACAGAGCAAGAGGAAATATCCTCAAGTCACAGCAGGGGAGGTTTAGGTTGGATATTAGGATGAAATTCTCCCCTGGAAGGGTTGTCAGTGCTGGCCCAGGCTGCCCAGGGCAGTGGTGGAGTCCCCATCCCTGCAGGGGTTTCAAAGACAGTAGGTCTGGTGCTGAGAGACTTGGCAGTGCTGGGTTGACGGTTGGACTTGATGACCTTCCAAGATCTTTTTCAAGCCAAATGAGTCAATGATTCTGTGAAAGGGCTGCTGAGGACCAAAGTGGGGTGACAGAAAGCAGTCTAAAGGAGAAGAAAGAGAAGGAGAGATGCGCATGTCCTGGGCTAGCGAGGAAGCCATTGTCAAGGAAGAGTCCTGGGGTAGCGAGGAACCAAGCTGCAGGGGTAATAAGCATCAGCCTCTAACTAAAGTGAGAAGTGCAACAAAATCCACAGTGGTTTGCAGTGCATTAAAGGCAGCAAAGGGTTTGAAGTGAACCATTGGTGGCTGTCTTTAGCTGAACACGCAGCCACCCACCGATGGCAACTCATAAAGAGATTGAGAGGCTCATTGAAGGGTAGTGAAATCGTCCTGACTCCTTCTCTCTCCTCTCGCTGACATCAATAGCTGCCTTTCATTCTGGGGAAGAGAATTTTTGCTTGTACTGAATCCAAACCCAGCCCTGCACACAATCCCCACTGTTAGGATCTCTTCGCTCTTACAGTTCCTCAGCTACAGATGTTCCCTGCAGCCCCAGCCCGGGCTGGGACTTCACTCAGCACACAGAGTGAACAGAAGTCCCCAAAGCACAGCGAGGGGGTCAGGCAGGGAAGAGCTCTTCCCTTGTTTTGTAGTTCATACTCCCCTGCACACCAGGAACCCCTGGCAGTCCCGTGGGGCAGGCTTTGCTGCCTTTGAAGAGCTGGAGAGCTCGTGACAGGGTGGTGAGGGGCACAGCACAGATGCCCTGTTCACCACCACAGTGCCAGGGGGCAGCCCCCAGGACATTTCATACCTGCAACACACTGAGATGATTGATTCTAAGGCTGGAAACCTCACCAAGTGGTGGCTCAGATGCCAAATGTCACCTCCCTGCTGCACAGAATCACAGAAGAATAGAATCACAGAGACATGGAATCATAGAACAGGGCTGGAAGGGACCTCTAAAGCTCATCTAGTCATAGAATCATAGAATCAACCAGGATGGAAAAGACCTCACAGATCATCAAGTCCAACCTGTCACCCAGCACCTCCTGACAACTAAACCATGGCTCCAAGTGCTACATCCAAGCCTTTTTTGAACACCTCCAGGGATGGGGACTCCACCACCTCCCTGGGCAGCACATCCCAATGGCCAATCTCTCTTGCTGGGAAGAACTTTCTCCTCACCTCCAGCCTAAACCTCCCCTGGCACAGCTTGAGACTGTGTCTTCTTGTTCTGGGGCTGGGTGCCTGGGAGAAGAGCCCAACCCCCACCTGGCTCCAACTTCCCTTCAGGGAGTTGGAGAGAGCAAGAAGGTCTCCCCTGAGCCTCCTCTTCTCCAGGCTAAGCAACCCCAGCTCCCTCAGCCTCTCCTCCCAGGGCTGTGCTCCAGACCCCTCCCCAGCTTTGCTGCCCTTCTCTGGACACCTTCAAGTCTCTCAATGTCCTTCTTGAATTGAGGAGCCCAGAACTGGACACAGGACCCTCCTGGGCTTAGACATAAGGAGGAAGTTCTTCACAACGAGGGCAGTGAAACACTGGAACAGGTTGCACAGGGATGTGGTTGAGGCCTCATCCCTGGAGACATTCAAGGTCAAACTCGATGGGAGCCTGAACAGCCCAATCTAGTTGGAGATGTCCCTGCTGACTGCTGGGGAGCTGGACAAGATGACCTTCAAGGGTCCCTTCCAACCTGCTGCATTCTGTGATTCCATGATTCTATTTCCACTAACCATGCCCTGAAGTGCCTTGGCCACAGGTTTTTTGAACACCTCCAGGGATGGGGACTCCACCACCTCCCTGGGCAGCCTCTTCCAGTGCCTGACCACTCTTGCAGCCACCAAACTGTTGCTGATCTCCAACCTAAACCAGCCCCTGGTACAACTGGAGGCCCTGGATGCATATTTATGTATCATCAGAAGACCTATCTGATGCACATCATCACAAAGAGCTTTCAATCAGTCTAGGAAGAGGATTATCTCCAAAACAGCCACATGCTGAGTCTTCATTAGCATGGAGCATGAGCAAGATTTCATCACCTTCATAATTTGTCAAGCTTCCTTCATATTCATGATTGCCCATTAGTTCCACTGCCTCAAAGTGACCCCTTCTGGGTTTGGGGTTTTTGCTGTTAAGAGGAAAAGGGGGGGGGGGGGGGGGGGGGGGAAGACAGAAACCAAAATGAGATGCAACCCAGCAAACACAAACTAATGACATCTTGTGGAGGGGGAATAATTGGAGACAGAGATTTAAGGGGGAGAAGAAAGATGCCTTGGAGCCCCAGGGAATGTGACTTCATTTAGATGGTGGACAATAAATAAGGGATGAGTTTGCAGCATGAGGTACGTGTGCACGCTGCCAGGAGGTTTTCCTGCTGCCTAAGAAGAGGTTTCCATTGCAAACCAGGGAGGGGGCCACACATCACCTTGTTCTTAAATGACCCTAGAACCATCTCACCCTCACCTCGTGGTGGGGAGCAGAAGCCCCCAGTGAACCTGCTGCTGGAAGAGTCAATTACAGCAAAGGTTAAACAGGATCCTGAATATGTGCAGCTGTGGTGAGGTGATAATGCAAGGCTGAACATGCTGAGAACATGCCAGTGCCAAAGACCTGGAGGAAATGAATAGTTTGTGAAGAAGAAGAGCAGCAGAGCTAGAAACAAAGGGATGAAATAAAGGGCAATTAACTGAAGCAAAAGAATGGAGGACTGGCTCTAGTTCTGGGCTCCCCAGTTCAGCAGAGACAGGGAACTGCTGGAGAGAGTTCAGTGGAGGCTACAAAGATGCTGAGGGGCCTGGAGCAGCTCTGTGAGGAGCAAAGGCTGAGAGCCCCTGGGGCTGTTGAGCCTGGAGAACAGCAGCCCCAGAGGGGAGCTGAGCAATGCTCAGCAAGAGCTAAAGGCTGGGGGGCAAGAGGCTGGGGCCAGACTCTGCTCAGTGGTGCCCAGGGATAGGCCAAGGGGCAATGGGCACAAACTGGAACCCAAGAGGTTCCATTTGGAAATGAGGAGAAAGTTGTTTGGTGTGAGGGTGCTGAGCCCTGGAGCAGGCTGCCCAGAGAGGTTGTGGAGTCTCCTGGTGTGGAGAGCTTCCAACCCCCCCTGGGGATTGTGCTCCTGGGCAAGCTGCAGTGGGTGCCCTGCTTTAGCAGGGGGCTTGGGCTGGCTGAGCTCCAGAGGTCCCTTCCAAGCCAGACCATTCTATGGTTCTATGGTAAGACCCTCATGGAAAACTAATTGCTGAATATTCCTTTAAATGTCTTTCCCTTCAAGCCTTCAAATGTCTCCTGCTAGCCACCATTACCTTTGGTGGTGGTAAACTGCAGCTTGAAAGGCAAACAGCCCCAACTGAACAACTTCTGGTGAACAAAAGCAAGAGAATAGATTATTGTATATTTTTTTTTCTCTCTCCTGATGTACACATCTGCTCATTAGAGCTGTCTCCCAGACCACTACAGCTGCTCACATTTGAAACAGCAAGAAACAGCAACAACAGCCACTCCACACAATATTTACAAGAGGAGAATTAGCCACAGAATGCACACAAACAAACTGTGGCTAGGAATGTTTTGGCAACAAAATGCATTCAGCTAAATGTTGATGTGCCCCTCCTAGGCAGGCAGGAGAAGGCAGAGTGCTCTGCTTGTGGTGATGGGAGGGATAGGATAGGATAGGCTAGGATAGGCTAGGATAGGCTAGGATAGGCTAGGATAGGCTAGGCTAGGCTAGGCTAGGATAGGATAGGATAGGATAGGATAGGATAGGATAGGATAGGATAGGATTAGGATAATCCTAGCTGGAAAAGACCTATGAGATCATCAAGTCCAACCTATCACCCAACACCATCTGATCAACTCAACCATGGCACCAAGCACCCTATCAAGTCCCCTCCTAAACACCTCCAGTGGTGGTGACTCCACCACCTCCCTGGGCAGCACATCCCAATGGCCAATCTCTCTCTCCATGAAGAATTTCTTCCTAACATCCAGCCTAAACTTCCCCTGGCACAGCTTGAGACTGTGTCCTCTTGTTCTGCTGCTGCTTGCCTGGGAGAAGAGACCAACCTCCACCTGGCTACAACCTCCCTTCAGGGAGTTGGAGAGAGCAAGAAGGTCTCCCCTGAGCCTCCTCTTCTGCAGGCTAAGCAACCCCAGCTCCCTCAGCCTCTCCTCCCAGGGCTGTGCTCCAGACCCCTCCCCAGCTCTGTTGCCCTTCTCTGGACACCTTCCAGCAGCTCAACCTCTTTCCTAACCTGAGGAGCCCAGAACTGGACACAGGACTCCAGGTGTGGCCTGAGCAGTGCTGAGCACAGGGCACAAGGACTTTCCTGCTCCTGCTGGCCACACTCTTCCTGATGCAGGCCAGGATGCCCTTGGCCTTCTTGGCCACCTGGGCACACTGCTGGCTCCTGTTCAGCCTACTATCAACCACTACCCCCAGGTCCCTCTCTGCCTGGCTGCTCTCAGCCACTCTGCCCCCAGCCTGTAGCACTGCTTTGGGTTGCTGTGGCCAATGTGCAGAACCTGGCACTTGGATGTGTTCAATCTCCTGCCCTTGGACTCTGCCCGTCTGCCCAGCCTGGCAAGGTCCCTCTGCAGAGCTCTGCTAACCTCTAACACCTCAACTCCTGCCCCCAGCCTGAGCTGGGGAGAAATTGAATTCCATGACCCTAGGAGTCATCTTCTTGTACCCTTTTAAATGCCCCAAACATTTTAGCAGCACTTCATGAGAGGAATGAAAATATCCTGGACTAAACACCCTGCCTGAAATAAAGGCAGCCCCAAATCGGTAGTGCCTCGGGGGGGGGGGGGGGGGGGGGGGGGGGGAGGGGAGAGGGAAACCAAACCCCTGCAACTCTGCAACTCTGCAACTCTGCATTTCCTTTCAAAATCACTCATTAGAAGGATTGCCACCAGATTTCAAATGCACAGAGGCAGAAGGATTAAGCAAAAGGGATCTGAAGGCCATGCAGAGAAGGCAAACATCCAGAAATGAAGGAGATAAACAAGTAATTCATAACCTTCCACGGCTCAGGGACTAAGCATAACATTAAGTGCTTGTAGGTAGGAAGACACATCTTATTAAGCAAATTATTCCCAGGCCCTCTCCCTCTCTCCCCATCCTCTTGCTTCTGACCCCTGCTTCTTTGCACTTCCCCACCCAGGCGATGCTTTCCTTAGAGCAAATTGCCGAGGGGAGCTGCTCCTCACACAAGCACATCTCACGCACGCAGGCAGAGCGTGAGCCTGGCTGCACCACGGCCATTAGCAGAGATGGAAACCTCCAGGAAGAGAAGAAAATCAGGCTCCTTCTGTGCTGCCACCGTTAGCAGCGGCAGGAGGAGAAAGAAACAGCTCTGTAGGGTTCGAGAGAAGTGGTTAGAAATGAAAGGCTCTCCCCGTGGCCCCAGTGAGTCCTCCCAGCGGTGGGCACGGGCAGGTGTCAGAGAAGCGCATCGAACCACACAGCCGTGATCCCAGCTTCTGTCCAGCAGGGGAGAAGAAAATGGCCTCAAGTTGCACCAGGGGAGGTTTAGGTGATTCATAGACTCACAGAGTCACAGAATTGTTTGGCCCTGTAAGATGATCAAGTTCAACCATCAAACCAACACTACCATGGCCACCAAACCATGGCCCAAAGTGCCACGGCCGCAGGTTTCCTGAACACCTCCAGGGATGGGGACTCCACCACCTCCCTGGGCAGCCTGTCCCAATGCCTGACCACTCTTGCAGCAAAGACATTTTTCCTAACCCCCAACCTAAACCTCCCCTGGTGCAATTTGAAGCCATTTCCTTTTGTCCTAGTGTGCTGCCCAGGGAGGTGGTGGAGTCCCCATCCCTGGAGGTGTTCAGGAGGGGACTGGAAGTGGCACTTGGTGGCATGGTTTAGCAGCCACGAGGTCTTGGGTGACAGTTTGGACTTGATGATCTTTGAGGTCTTTTCCAACCTTATTGATTCTATGATTCTGTGATCCAGGGAGGTGGTTGAGGCCCCTTCCCTGGAGATATTCAAGGTGAGGCTTAATGATGCCCTGGGTAACCTGATCTAGTTGGGGATGTCCCTGCTGACTGTGGGGAGGTTGGACTGGACGAGCATTGGAGATCCCTTCCAACCCAGACCATTCTATGACTCTATGGTTCTGTGATTCTGATTCTATGACTCTGTGATTCTATGGATCTATGATTCTATGACTCTGTGACTCTGTGATTCTATAGATCTATGATTCTATGACTCTATGACTGTGATTCTATGGATCTATGGATCTATGACTCTGTGACTCTGTGATTCTATGGATGAATGATCCGGATCCATCTCCAGCTCAGAAGGAGCCTGGTGCCCATTTTTGCTGCAGGATTCTATGGCCTCCAAGCCTCCTCCTGCAACATGTCCACAACCCTGACATCTCACATAAACTTTCCCTCACTGCATCTGAGACATTTTCTCGACAAGCTGTGATCTCCAGGGCTCAACCTGCCTGACTCCGCTGTGATCAGCCAGCACAGAGCCCTGTGCCCAACCTCCCCCCTTTTCTAACACATCCAGTTATCTTCTCCAGGGCTTCAAGATCCACAAGTGAATTGCTTGGCTGGTACCTGTGAGGGGCACTCAGCACACACTCCTCATTTGCCTCCCAGATTGTTTAGAGTGTTTCCAAGCAGATGCCTTCCTGCTGCACTGCATTCCCTTACTCGAGTGTGTAAATTAAACAGGATCTACCTAGTAATTAAAGATGAGGTGATAAAATCCCATCCAGGCTGAGCCACACACACACAAATACTGAGGCTGAGAAATTTGACATTAAATACATGATAAGACCCCCACCTCACACTTGGATGAACCTCCTTCCTACTCCAGCTCCTGGTCGCTGGCCTCTGCTTTGATTCATCACCCTTGTGCCTGGGTGAAGAGGTGCCAGGCTCCCTCATTCTTCCATTGCAGCAAACCGCCACACTTGTGGAGCTACAGGGAACACAGAGGCAGGGCTCAGCCACTGGAAACCTGGCAGCACTCCAATTCATGCACCCAGTTTGTGGGGCTGGGTCTTACCCAGCTATAGCTGCTTTAATGGGGAATGAAATCTTCCCCCTTACTGCACAGAATGGCTTGAGATGGAAGGGACCTCAAAGATCATCCAGTTCCAACCCCCCTGCCATGGGCAAGGACGCCTCCAATCACAGCAGGTTGCTCAAAGCCTCGTCCAGCCTGGTCTTAAACACTTCCAGGGATGTGGTTCCAGTATCAGTCCCTTCTTCTGTAATGCTCTGCTGAGGAGCAACTGCAAAATGGGGACCTGTGCAACCACAACCTGTGCAATGAAAAGCTTTTGAGTGTCCCTGCTCTGCCCCTTCCAGGCTTGTAGGAGACATTCCCCACCCCCCCCAATACCATCTGGGTGTCCCCCTGTCAGACAGCACAGCCACAACAGGCAGAGCATTTATTCCCAGGAGTGTTGTGATGCAAGATGTTCTGTTTGCTGTTATCTGCAGGAGAGCAGAGGAATACAATGGAGGAGAAAGGGCAATTCCACAGGGCATCCGTGGCTGGAAGAAGATACCCCAAAGCAGGCTGGAATTAGAGAGTGATTTAGTAACACAAGAATGATGAAGCTGAGGAAGGGAAACAAAAAACCCCACTGAGACAAGCTGCTCTTTTTGTCCTCATGTTGCTTTCCTTGGCTTGCAGGCCTGAGATAACAATGAGTGCTCCTCCCTGGGTGTGTGAAACTGAGGATCTGCAGAGAGAGGGAAGAAGTATTCCCAACTGCTGCTTCTCCAAGGAATGTCCCTGCCTGCAGTGGGCTCTCACTGGGGTTCTATGAATCTATGAAATGGCCTCAAGTTGCACCAAGGAAGGCTTAGGTTGGATATTAGGAACAATTTCTTCCCTGCAAGAGTGGTAGAGGGATTGGAACAGGCTGTCCAGGGAGGTGGTGGAGTCCCCATCCCTGGAGGTGTTCCAAAATCCCATGGCCATGGCACTTGGGGGCATGGTTTAGTAGCTGCACCCATTCCCCCCTGCCCCTCACCAGCTGCTGCAGCTGCAGCCTCAGCATCTCCACCATCTGCTGCTCCTCCTCATCCTCACCCTGCAGCCACTCCAGGGCCACCACCAGCTCTGCCAACCTGCAGCAAGACACCAGGCAGCAGCAGGGCCCCTGTGACCCTCTGTGCTCTTTAAGATCTTCATCAAAGATCTGGGCAAGGGCACTCTCACTCTCAGTCACTCTGGGCAAAGGCACCCTCAAGGGCACACCAAGCTGGGAGGGACTCTTGACCTGCTGGAGGATTGGAGGCTCAACAGAAGGACCTGGCCAGGCTGGAGCCATGAGCCAAGGCCAATGAGATGAGGTTCAACAGGGGCAAGGGCTGGGTCCTGCTCTTGGGTCACAACAGCCCCATGAATGCTCCAGGCTGGGGGCAGAGGGGCTGGAAAGTGCCCAGTAGAGAAAGACCTGGGGGGGCTGGCTGGGGGCAGCTGAAGATGAGCCAGGGAGTGCCCTGACAGCAGCCTGCCCTGGACCAGCAATGGTGTTGGCCAGTTGGACTTGATCTCAGAGGTCTTTTCCAGCCAAAACAATTGTATGACTCACCCAAGGATCAATGCACACAACCACACCGGGTGTGCAAGGAGCATTACCCAGCAGGGCTGGGCCAGGGGAGCTCTGCCCCCTTTTGCAATCAGAAGCACTCTCCTGCTTTCTCCTTGCTGGGGTACAACACCATTTACCTTTCAGCAGTTCAATGCTTCCACCATTTCCCTGTGACAAACCCAGGCACAGCCTGTTCAGGTGAGACAGCAAACCCAGGAACCCCTCCACTACCTCCTGCAGCATTACCCAACCCCAGGCCTCCCCAAAGCTGCCAAGTTTGGGCTGGGGGAACCCTTGCTAGAATGGAATGGAATGGAATGGAATGGCATGGAATGGAATGGAATGGAACGGAATGAAGCAGGTTGGAAAAAGACCTTTAAATCACAGAATCACAGAATCACCAAGGTTGGAAGAGACCTCAAAGATAATCAAGTCCAACTTGTCCCCACAGACCTCATGACTAAACCATGGCACCAAGTGGCACATCCAAGCCCCTCTTGAACACCTCCAGGGACAGGGACTCTACCACCTCCCTGGGCAGCACATTCCAAGGGCCAATTCCTCTTTCTGGGGAGAACTTTCTCCTCACCTCCAGCCTAAACCTCCCCTGGCACAGCTTGAGACTGTGTCCTCTTGTTCTGGTGCTGGCTGCCTGGGAGAAGAGACCAACCCCCTCCTGGCTAAAACCTCCCTTCAGGGAGTTGGAGAGAGCAAGAAGGTCTCCCCTGAGCCTCCTCTTCTCCAGGCTAAACAATCCCTAATCAAGTCCAACACTATCTAATCATGGCCACATTCTGATTTCTTCTGAGGTGCCTTCCCTGTTCCTTGCAGCCTCAGTGTTTTCCTGCCTGTGACTCAACATTCCAGGGGACATGGGCTTTTATTTTTAACAGAGTGATTCAGTTCCAGCGTGATCAATTGACAGCCAAAGCTGGGATGTTAAGAAAGAAGCACACCAAATACCAGGAGGCTCTCTGATAAAATCACAGACTGGCTGAAATCAGACACTTCCCAGAGTTTGCCCTAGATACCAGATGCAAATCAAAGCTACCCAGGGCTCTGAAACTCGAAGTGCAGGCAGCTCCACGCTGATCTCATCTGGAGCAGTGGGTGCTCAAAAAAAACCAACCCCAATCCTGAACTCCTTCAGGGGAAAAAAAAAAGACAAAATGAAGGCCTGAGGGTCTCCCCTCAAACACAAACCCCATGCAGTGAATTCCCCCAGCTCCCACAGCAGATGCCTGGCCACATGGAGAAAAGCAGCAAAGCAGGAAGCCAGCTGAAAGTGGCTTGATGAGCAAAAGCATAGAAGCATACAATCAATGAGGCTGGAAGAGACCTCAAAGATCACCAAGTCCAACCTGTCCCCACAGACCTCATGGCTAAACCATGGCACCAAGTGCCACATCCAATCCCCTCTTGAACACCTCCAGGGATGGGGACTCCACCACCTCCCTGGGCAGCACATCCCAATGGCTAACAACTCTCTCTGGGAAGAACTTTCTCCTCACCTCCAGCCTAAACCTCCCCTGGCACAGCTTGAGGCTGTGTCCTCTTGTTCTGGGGCTGGGTGCCTGCCTGGGAGAAGAGACCAACCCCCACCTGGCTCCAACCTCCCTCCAGGGAGTTGGAGAGAGCAAGAAGGTCTCCCCTGAGTCTCCTCTTCTCCAGGCTAAGCAACCCCAGCTCCCTCAGCCTCTCCTCCCAGGGCTGTGCTCCAGACCCCTTCCCAGCCCTGTTGCACTTCTCTGGACATGTTCAGCCAAGGCTGGCAGGAAAGGAACCATGCCCTGGTGCTACCATGCCAGGTGTGTGTGTGTGGAACTAGATGATCCTTGAGGTCCCTTCTAACGCTATGATTCCATGAATAGTATGGCCAGCAGGAGCAGGAAAGTGATTGTCCATACTGGTGAGGCCACACCTCAAACACCAGGTTGAATTTTGGGTCCCTTGTTCCAAGAAGGACATTGAAGGGCTGGAGCAGGTCCAGAGAAAACCAACTAAGGTGGTGAAGGGTCTGGAGAACAGGGCTGGTAAGGAGCAGCTGAGTGAACTGGGGGTGTTGAGCCTTGAGAAGAGGAGGCTCAGGGGAGACCACCTTGCTCTCTCCAACTCCCTGAAGGGAGGTTGGAGCCAGGTGGGGGTTGGACTCTTCTCCCAGGCAAGCAACATCAGAACAAGAGCCCACAGTCTCAAGCTGTGCCAGGGGAGGTTCAGGCAGGAGGTGAGGAGAAAGTTCTTCCCAGCAAGAGAGATTGGCCAGGGGAATGTGCTGCCCAGGGAGGTGGTGGAGTCCCCATCCCTGGAGGTGTTCAAAAAGGGCTTGGATGTGGCACTTGGAGCCATGGTTTAGCTGTCAGGAGGTCTTGGGTGACAGGTTGGACTTGATAATCTCAGAGGTCTCTTCCAACCTTATTGATTCTCTGATTCTTTGCTGTTTATTTCCTCTCCCCAGGAGAAGGCCACAGGGTAAGAGGAGCATCTCAGTCATCCAGCTGAACGTGAGCACCCAAAAGCCTCACACAGTGCTGGCTCTGCAGTTAGCTGCTCATTTCCCAGCAAGCAGAGAGTGACTTGAGGGTTGTTTGATCCTTCTTGCCAGTCTCAACGTGATGGCCTGCAGATCAGAGGAACCCAGCCTGAGGCACCTGCCACTAAGATAACAGGGATGTACCAATTACACTTAATAATATTCATATTTATGAAAGGAAACCAGCCATTGTGGGCATTAGCTGACTTTGAGGCTGTTGAAAGAGATGAAGGACATAAAATAAAGCCAGCAGCTGTTCCTATTACCCAGCAAATAACCAGCAAGATGTCATAATCAGATGCAAAACTCCGAGGAACCAGAGCCTTCTCCTGCAGGTGGACTTGGTGCTGAGGGAGCTCTCTGCCTTGCTTTATCTTCCTTCATTAGCTCCACTTGCCCTGCTCTCAGCCACCCTCCCATCACCCAGCTAAAAGCAAAGACCTTCAAGCTCCCAAACACTCTTTTAGAGCCATACAACTACAGAACTGTTGTGGCTGGGAGAGACCTTGGTCATCACCAAGTGCAACGGCTTGCCCAGAGCTCACAATCCCACCGCGGCCGCTACGCAGCTACCGCTAAACCGCATCCCTTGGGGCCACATCTACGTGTCCTTGAAACCCTTCCAGGGATGGTGACTCCACCACTGCTCTGGGCAGCCTCTTCCAGTGCCTGAGGACCCTCTCTGTGAAGACATTTTTCCTGCTACCCAACCTGAACCTCCCTTGGCATGACTCGAGGACGTTTCTTCTTGCCCTGTCACTTGCTGCACATGACAAGAAACCAACTCCAATCTCACTCCAGCCTCCTTTGAGGTAGTTGTAGAGGGTAATGAGGTCTCCTCTCAGCCTCCTCTTCTGCAAACTAAACCACCCCAGCTCCCTCAGCTGTTCCTCATAAGGTTTGTGTTCAAGGCTCTTCACCAGCTTGGTTGTTCTTCCTTGTTACAGCTCTCCAAGCACAAGGGATGAATCCCTGCCTAGCTAAGACAAGGCTGAAAGTCAGCTCCTGCTGTCTTTCAGGTTGCACAAGTTGGGCACAGCAGCTCTCTGACCCTAACCAGAAGTTTGGCAGAGAAAAATGTTCCTGGGGTAGGGTAGGGTAGGATAGGATAGGATAGGATAGGATAGGATAGGATAGGATAGGATAGGATAGGATAGGATAGGATAGGATAGGATAGGATAGACCAGGCTGGAAGAGCCCTTTGAGATCATCAAGTCCAACCTATCACCCAACACCATCTGATCAACTAAACCATGGCACCAAGAGCCTCAGCCAGTCTCCTCTTAAACACCTCCAGACAAGTTCTTGTCCTGCCTGCCCATTCTAGAGGGAGTGCAGTGCTCATGTGCTGCCTTCAAACTGCAGCATTTATTATGCTTACCTAGGAAAAATTAGGAGAAGTGCTACTTCAAAATGAAGCTGCAAGCTCCCTTGACAAATTAAGTGAGGCAGCCACTCTCCAAACACTGAATTGCACCACCAGCCTTAATTAGATCTTGCAGCCTGGCTGTGAAAATTAGGGCCTCTAATTTGTGAGTTCTGGTAACTTGCTGGTGTTTATTAACCTAGCACATCCAAATTCTAGGGCTTCCCAGCACTGCACATCATCATTCAAATCCAAGTGCAGAGCTTTACCACAGCACTGGGTTCCAAAACTCCCCCAGAATCACAGAATCAATAAGGCTGGAAAAGAGCTCAGAGCTCAGCAAGTCCAACCTGTCCCCCAACACCTCCTGACAGCTAAACCATGGCTCCAAGGGCCACATCCAAGCCCCTCCTGAACACCTCCAGGGATGAAGACTCCACCACCTCCCCAGGCAGCACATCCCAATAGCCAATTACTCTTTCTGGGAAGCACTTTCTCCTCACCTCCAGGCTAAACTTCCCCTGGCACAGCTTGAGACTGTGTCTTCTTGTTCTGGTGCTGGCTGCCTGCCTGGGAGAAGAGACCAAGCCCCACCTGGCTCCAACCTCCTTTCAGGGAGTTGGAGAGAGCAAGAAGGTCTCCCCTGAGCCTCCTCTTCTCCAGGCTAAGCAACCCCAGCTCCCTCAGCCTCTCCTCCCAGGGCTGTGCTCCAGACCCCTCCCCAGCCTTGTTGCCCTTCTCTGGACACCTTCAAGTCTCAATGTCCTTCTTAAATTGAGGGGCCAGGAACAGGTAATGATGTTGGTCTGTTGAAGAAAAAGCAGGGTGTCAGAGGAGCTCAGGGTCATCCAGCACACAGTCCAGGATGGTGAGGATGCCAATGCATTGAGTACAAATGCTTTGTTACCCCCACTGATGCCCTTGTGTCCTGAAAGCTGTGCCCAAGCCATGGCCTGGGCTCTTCTGGGATGAACACTAACTCAGAGAATCATAGGGCTGGAAAGGACCTCAAGGATCATCTAGTTCCAATTCCCCTGCCAGGTGAAGATCTCACAGGGTCTGCCCAGTTTGCTGTGTGAAGGAATCTAAAAGCCCCACAGCAGAGGGACAGCACATGGTGGCTCAGCAGTGGGACAAGCAGGACTCACTTGCTGTGGATGAGCTGCCCTGGAGCAGGCTGCCCAGAGAGGCTGTGGAGTCTCCTTCCCTGCAGAGATTCCCAACCTGCCCAGCCATGGTCCTGTGCAACCTGCTCAGGATGCCCCTGCTTTAGCAGGGGGGTTGGACTGGAGGATCTCCAGAGGTCCCTTCCAAGCCCTACCATTCTGTGCTTCAGTGAAATGCCATCTATACTCCTGTTGTGTTCCTCTTTCTCCTTCTCTTTCCCCTGAGCTATGGTGCTGGGGTTTCCACAGGACTGGGGCCACATTTCCATCCTAATCCTTGTGCTGCTGTCCCAGCAGTGCCTCGCCTGCACGGGCATCCCCAGCCCCTCACAGGGAAGCCAGCCCCCTCCTCCTTCTCTTGTTTTCTGGGCATGGATCAGTTTCTGTGAAGAGCTGTTTATGAAGCAGCAGGCTGCCTTGATGGCCCTTAACTGAACAGAACAGTTCACACCTGACAAGAAGCCACCTTTAAGCACATCTTAACCCCCCCCCCCCACCACCACCTCCGTTTCCTATCTGTGTGCTTCTCCCTCTGAACTCAATAATTATCCAAGAGCTTCCTGTACATGAAACATGAAGGAATAGTGCAGTAATTACCTTAAATGCTCAATCTCGAGGGAATTGAGGCTCATACCAATGCATCATCCTTCCCCTCATCGCTGGCTGCTCCTATGTGGTGCTTAAATTGCAGCAACAAACCTGCTATGGTGCTGCACGCTGGTGTTTGATTAACCCAGGAGCTCATGGCTCTGGGAAATAACTCTTCTCTACCTTCAACTAGAACATTAAACCAGTCTGTTTATGTTCCTGCCTCAAAAAAGGATCCCAGACAATCTTACTCCTGATGCTGCAGATTGGGTTGGAGAAGTGCTGAAGGCACCACCAAGCATCAGTAATCAGTAAGCATTGTTAATCAATAAGCATCAGTAATCAGTAAGCTTTGTTGATCAATAAGCATCAGTAAGCACTGTTAATCAATAAGCATCAGTAATCAGTAGGAATCAACAATAAACAAGCACAAGTAATCAGTAAGTATCAGTAAGAACAAGCACCAATAATCAGTAGGAATCAGTTATGAACAAGCATCAATAATCAGTAAGAATCCATAATAAACAAGCATCAATAACGAGGAAAGATCAATAACCAACAAGCATCAATAATCAAGGTCCTGTTGCAGGTAGCATGGCACATGTCTGATCCCCCCTCAGGCTGTGCTGCCATTCAGCCAGACCTGGCCAGGCTGGAGAGTTGGGCAGAGGAACCTCCTGAAGTTCAACAAGAGCAAGGGTAAGGTCCAGCAGCTAGGGAGGAACAACCTCCTGCAGCAGGACAGGGGAGGGGAGACCTGCTGGGAAGCAGCTCTGTGGAGAAGGAGCTGAGAGTGCTGGGGGACAAGTTGCCCATGAGCCAGCAATGTGCCCTCATGGCCAAGGAGGCCAGTGGTGTCTTGGGGTGCATGAAGAAGAGTGTGGCCAGCAGGGCAAGGGAGATTCTCCTACCCCTCTGCTCTGTCCTAGGGAGGTCACATCTGGAGAACGGGGTCCGGTTCTGGGCTCTGCAGTTCAAGCAAGACAGGGAACTGCTAGAGGGAGTCCAGTGGAGGCTCTATAAAGTTGCTGAGGGACCTGGAATGTCTCTGTGAGGAGCAAAGGCTGAGAGCCCTGGGGCTGTGGAGCCTGGAGAAGAGCAGCACCAGAGGGGATCCGAGCAATGCTCAGCAAGAGCTAAAGGCTGGGGGGCAAGAGGCTGGGGCCAGACTCTTGTCAGTGGTGCCCAGGGACAGGCCAAGGGGCAGTGGGCACAGACTGGAACCCAGGAGCTTCCATCTGGATATGAGGAGAAACTTTTTTGGTATGAGGGTGGCAGAGCCCTGGAGCAGGCTGCCCAGAGAGGTTGTGGAGTCTCCTTGTGTGGAGAGATTCCAAACCCACCTGGACACAACCTGCTCTAAGAGGAGTACCTGCTTTAGCACTGGGGTTGTGCTAGATGATCTCCAGAGGCTCCTCCTGACCCCCACCATTCCATGATTCTAAAGCAGCAGCAGTGCAGACCTTGGCAATGGACTACAGACACAAGAAGGAAAGCTTTAGCCTGAGTTAATGTCTGCCATCAGAAACCCTGGTGTGAGTGGAAAGAAGGAGGAAAGGCTTTGGGGTTCACAGCACCTTCATCAAGCCTGACAGAGATGAGCAGTACGAAAGGCTCTGCTGCATCAGGGTCCTCCATCAGTCCAAGACCACTGCTCTTCAGTTTCTCCTTCCATTACTGTGTTTTGCTCCTTTCTCCAGCCACTGAATGCACTCCTGAAGGGTCCAGCTGGATGCAGTATACAGGCATCTAGAGGAGTCTTTCCACTTGAAGCCACAAAGAGACAATTTCCTCTGAATATAGCCAGTTGATTACTACCATGAGACATCATGCACGTGGTGCACAGAGAGCTTTGGAGGGCCTGAATCAAATGTGCTGCAGTAGAAAATTGTCAGTACATCATGTAATGCTTGATCACTGACTATTGAAGGATGATTTTTAATTTGGGGGGTAATCATTCTGAGCCTTCCTCCCACAGGCTTCCATCCTGCCTTGCTGGGGTTTTGTTTCCCCCTGCACAGGCCCTGATGATTTCAGACTCGGTGCCTGGAATGCACCAGCTGCACCAAAATGACAGCATCTCTTAGAGTCAGGAACATCTGGGAGGTGTACAAACAACTGCATGGACAGTTCAAAGTGCACCTCAAGCCTGTGTCCCAGCTTCCACAGCTTCTTGTTGCCTGTGATCCTCTTCAGGATGTTCAGATCGTAGAGTCACAGAGTTGTTCAGGTTGGAAAAGATCCTTTAAGACCATCACAGAAGCACAACAAAGAGAAGGGCAAGAAAGCTGGGGAGGGGGTTGGAGCACAAACCCTGTGAGGAGAGGCTGAGGGAGCTGGGCTTGCTTAGCCTGGAGAAGAGGAGGCTCAGGGGAGACCTTCTTGCTCTCTCCAACTCCCTGAAGGGAGGTTGGAGCCAGGTGGGGGTTGGTCTCTTCTCCCAGGCACCCAGCACCAGAAGAGAGGCAAAGCAGACACTGCTTCTCCTGCAAAGCAATCACTGCTTCTGCTGCAAGCTGAGCCTGCTTGGGACATCCAGAAAGCAAGCTGGGTGTGTACTCTCCATTGGAAAACTTGTCTTGCCTGGATCCTAAATCCAGACTGAGTTCTGCAGCTCCCACCCTCCCCCCAGTGACAGCTCAGTGCCAGCAGAGCTAATGAAGGAAAGTGAATACATTTTTCAGCCCACAGTGAAAACTTCCTTTGCCCAATTATCTTGTCTAATTGCATTACACATTGACAGCTGAATACATGACCCTCTGACATTTTAGTATGCCACCTCTACATCCACAGAAGAGATCCCATTCTTTAGTTCATTTGATTGAGACTTGCTTTAAGGTGCTCAACTTGACAATGCCTTTAAGAATTAACTGTTGGTGTGCTCAAGCAAATCCCTTTGTCCAGTGGGAGAAAGTCAGAGGAGCTTCACCACCTAACTACTCTGGAGGAGACAAAGATGGGATCATAGAATTGCTTGGGGTAGAAAAGGCCTCCAAGATCATCCAGTCCAACCATCAACCCAACACCACCATGGCCACTAAACTGTGGCCCACGGTGCCATGGACACACATCTCCTGAACACCTCCAGGGATGAGGACTCCACCACCTCCCTGGGCAGCCTGTGCCAATCCCTTATCACTCTTTCAGGAAAGAAATTGCTCCTGATATCCAGCCTAACCCTCCCCTGGCACACTTTCAAGCCATTTCCTCTCATCCTATCACCTGATACCAGGGAGAAGAGACCAGCTCCACCTCACTCCAACCTTCTTTCAGGCAGTAGTAAAGAGCAATGAGCTCTCTTCTCCAGACAAAACAATCCCAGTTCCCTCAGCTGCTCCTCACCAGCCCTGTTCTCCAGACCCTTTCCTTGAACACCTCTAGGGATGGTGTTCACAGCCCAGCCCCAGCTGGCTCATGATATGAGCTCAGTGCTGGGTCATGCCCAGCTTTGCACCCCCAAGAGCTTCTCTATTTTAGGCAGGGTCATGCCTCCTTATTGAGTCCCAGCAGCCTTCAGGGGCTACTGGCTACAAGTTTGGGAGCAGAACAAACATTTCAATGCACTGCCAATAGCAACAGGTCAAGAACCTTCTCTACAAACCAGAGGAACCAGAACCCCCCCAAGACCAGCAGGAGGGAAGGCATCTTGTGAGCACAAGGCAGGAAGCGTAGCCAAGCATGTCCACTTCTTCAGTAACAAGCTGTTGACTGCTCTTAGCCATCCAGGAGCAAAAGTAAAATGGAAATTCAAGCATGTCTTCTTAACTCATTACCAGAATTAACCTTTATTTTTCTAATTAAGAAGTCCTAGGTTGGAATGAGAAGCTGAGCTCCCTGTTCAGTACAGCACACCTTGTTTTGATCACATCGTAATGAACCACGGCGAGTGGAGGTGGGGAGGATGAGCACATCCAATTAGCCCTTTGATTTTTGACTGTGCCTTGTACCAACAACATCCATCACCCACACTGCCAGGCTTAGCTTTGCAGGGCCATGAAGATGCTGGGAGGCCTGGAGCATCTCTGTGAGGAGGAGAAGCTGAGAGCCCCTGGGGCTGTTGAGCCTGGAGAAGAGCAGCCCCAAAAGGGATCTAAGCGATGCTCAGCAAGAGCTAAAGGCCGGGGGGTAAGAGGATGAGGCCAGACTCTACTCAGTGGTGCCCAGGGACAGGCCAAGGGGCGATGGGCACAAACCAGAATCCAGAAGGTTTCACTTCAACTTAAGGTGTGTGAGGCTGCTTGAGCCCTGGAGCAGGCTGCCCAGAGAGGTTGTGGAGTCTCCAGAGCTTCTCTGAAGACTTTCAAACCTGCCAGGGAACATTGCTGTGTAACCTGCCTTAGATGATCCTGCTTTGGATGAGAGGTTGGACTAAATGTTCTCCAGAGGTCCCTTTCAACCCCTACCACGCTGGGATTCTGGGATTCTGTGGCTGGACACCACAGTTTGCCTTGCAAAAGCCTTCATCTTCCTCTCATTTCTGTCTCCTCTCATATTGGTGTCTCACCAATGCCTTCCACTAAGCTCTGAGAGTACTGAGACCAGGTCCACCAACTTCAGACTCAATTATTTCTTTATCCACATCCCCAGAGCTGCAAAGGAGGCAATGATTTTCACAGGTTCTCAGTGACAAGCAATTAAGGTAGTTCAGGGGAATTGGAGATTCCAAGGTGTTCCCAAACTGTACCTCCAGCCTGAAGCCTTTGGGACTTGCAAAGGGCAGCCCCCAGAAGGAAACATCTCCACTGCTGGCAGCAGCAGCAGCATCTAGGATCTGTGAAGACAGAGAGATCTGCAGGGAAGACTTCATTTTCACTTGGCTAAAGGAGATTAATCTTGCTGCTTGCTGCATTTTATCCTGTCACATCAGGCTGCCTGCAGAGCTTATCAGGCAGAGCAATCCCCCTGCTAGATGGAAAGGAGACTTTGAAAAGGTACCAAGAACTGTTCAGTACAGCTTCACCCACCTGCCTTTCCTCCACCCTGAGAGGGGGGTTTTTTGGACTGAAAACCAAGGACAGGGTGTCATTGTTAATATTTCCTCCTCTCAGTCATAGAATAGGATAGGATAGGATAGGATAGGATAGGATAGGATAGGATAGGATAGGATAGGATAGGATAGGATAGGATAGGATAGGATAGGATGGAATAGGATGGAATGGGATAGAATGGAATGAGATAGAATGGGATAGGATAGGATAGGATAGGATAGGATAGGATAGGATAGGATAGGATAGGATAGGATAGGATAGAATAGAATTAACCAGGTGGGAAAAGACCTTTGACATCATCAAGTCCGACCTATCACCCAACACCATCTGATCAATTAAACCATGGCACCAAGTGCCTCATCCAGGCTCTTCCTAAACACCTCCAGTGAAGGTAAAGAAGGACATTAAGGTGCTGGAGGTGGTCCAGAGAAGGGCAAATGAGGCTGATGAAGGGTCTGGAGAACAGATCTGGTGAGGAGCAGCTGAGGGAACTGATGTTGTTGTGCCTGGAGAAAAAGAGGCTGAGGGGAGACCTTCTGGCTCTCAACAAGTCCCTCAAAGGAGGTTGGAGCCAGGTGGGGTTGGTCTCTTCTCCCAAGGAACAGTGATAAGACAACAAGAAATGGTATCAAGTTGTTTCCAGAGGAGGTTTAGGTTGGCGATCAGGAACAATCTCTTCGGTGCAAGAGTGGTCAGGCACTGGAACAGGCTGCCCAGGGAGGTGGTGGAATCCCCATCCCTGGAGGTGTTCAAAAGAATGCATGGAACAGGCACTTGGGGGAGTGATTGAGTGGGCATGGTGATGTTGGGTTGCTGGTTGGACTGGATGATCTCAGGGGGCTTTTCCAACCTTAATGATTCTATGACAACATAAGGGTTTCTTTTTTTTCTGGGTTGCTTGGGGGTTTTTTTGGGTCAGCAGGTCTGTGGATCATTCAGAGAAACAATAAAGTGACCTCCAAGGTTTGTCCCAGGTAAAACCAATCCACCCCATCATGGATACAACCTCTGAGTGCCAGGAGAGCCGTGATGAGCTTTCCTGCAGAGATCCAAGTACTCTCCAATCTAAACAGGAAGCTGAATCACAGAAGCCACTGCGTGAAGCTTGTTTCGAGTTCCCTCTGACTTCCCACCTCATGGGGCTTCCCTGCTCCAGTGAGTTTTAAACCACCCCCAATTACAACCAGGCTTTGAAGATCCATCTCACAGCCAAACATTTGGAGTCTGCAAGCGGGAGGAGAGTCAGGCTGCTGTTGCTTTTAAACTAATGGGATTTGTAGCTCTCCTAGGTTAGGGAAGAGCCAACTGCTGCGATGAAGAGGCAGAAGAAGCCACATTAGCCAGTGCTCTGCAGGGTTTTCCACATTACAGCCTTGGAATCCAAAATGATGCACTGGATAATGCCGGTTTGCAGCAGATTGGGTAGCACAGCGCTTGCCTGGCACGGCGCCGGATCAAAGCCGAACTCCCCGGCATTAATTATTCAAACGCCAACGAGATACATTTTGTCAGTTACAGCAAAGGCAGGGGGAAAAGGGGGGGGGGGGGGGAAGGGAAAAGTAATCAGATCAGTGTTGTTACAGTGTGAAGAAGCAAAACAGATTCTGTGCAAACGATTAAATTCATTTGTGCAGTCAACCTGCACGTCCCTTGCCTCCAGATTTGCTTTCTCAGACGTGAGAAAGCCGTGGAGCTCGCACGCGCCGCCACGGCAGACTTGGTGACAGCCCTTAAGTGGGTTGAGTTGGTTGGGTTTGGAGGGTTGTTTTTTTTTCCTTCTCTGTTTCCATAGCTTGTCTGTTTGGAAGGTCTTATATCAGAGGGATAAAGTAGCCAGGCACACAGACGTACCTCTCCTGTGAGGGCAGGCTGAGAGAGTTGGGGTGGTTCCGTTTGGAGAAGGGAAAGCTCTGAGGAGACCTAATTGTGGCCTTCCAGGATCTGAAGGGGGCTGCAAGAAAGCTGGAGAGGGACTTTTGAGGGTGTCAGGGAGTGAGAGGACTGGGGGGAATGGAAAAGAAACTAGAAATGGGTAATTCAGATTTGATGTGAGGAAGAAGTTGTTCCCCTCGAGGGTGGTGAGACACTGGAACAGGTTGCCCAGGGAGGTGGTGCAAATCTCATCCCTGGATGGATGTGGCTCTGTGGAAAGTGAATGTGTTCAAGAGTGATGTTTTTTTGTGCCCTTCTCCTGGAGATTTAGATTAGAGATTAGGAAGAAGTTCTTCACCATAAGGGTGGTGAGACACTGGACCAGGTTGCCCAGGAAGGTGGTGCAAGTCTCATCCCTAGATGGATGTGGCCCTGTGGAAAGTGAATGCATTCCAGTGTGATGTTTTTTTCTGCTCTTCTCTTGTCCCAAACAGCAAGCAAGACAAGGGGAAAAACAAAACCAAAACATCAGTCTTTAGCTAAGTCAGTGTGGAGCACCTAAGACCCTAGAAGGGAAGACCTAGGAGTCTCCATCTCTGGAGAGATTCAAAACCTGCCTGGACATTGAGCCCCTGGGCAGCCTGCTCTGGGTGACTCTGCTATAAGAGGGAGGTGGGACTGGATGGTCTGCAGAGGTCCTTTCTAACTCTCACCGTGCTGGGATTCTGTGAAAAGCACTAAGTTCCTAAGGAAAGACACAAGCAGGAGGCAATCCCTTATTTCTCTGGGTTTGGGGGAGTTAAGCATGGCTCCATGGGCAGCCACCACTCTCACACTGAACATCACCCAGGTTTCTGCCTCGGGCGCTTTTGCTCCCCTAAAGTATTTTGGATTCCCTATGAAACTCACATTTGGAGCCCTGTCCACTTCCATAAGCTTCAGTCTGCTGCCAGAGACTGGCTTTGCTTGTCACATTTTAATTGCTTTGTCAGAAGCTAATTACAGCTCTTTCACAGCTCACTCCTCTCTCTGGGCTGTTTCAGATCTCGATTCAGGCCTCTTATGAGAACCTCAGAAACCCACCAAAGCCTTTCCAGCCAGTTCCTCAGCCTTGATTCTGTTCACCAAATACCTCCAGCTGCCCCCTAATTTGGGGTGGGGGGGTGGTGATGGTGTTTAAAAATGCATCACTTGTGTCTCTTGTTTTCCTGAGGAGCACATTGCTGAGGTTTCTAGCCTAGGATTTGTACTTAACCTCCTTTGCCCCAGGCAGCTGAATGCTGTAGTACAACCAAGTCCTTCCCTACCAGCCTGTGCCAGAAATCAGGCTGCCTTCTGGCTGCCCTCTTTTTCCTGACACCTACAGAGCAAAGTGTTGTTTAAAACCTTCATTATTGTTCATCGATGTAGCCAGGAGGTTTCTTTCCAGTGCAGCTTTTAGTGATCTATTCTTCTGCTCAGGGACTTTGCTGGTTTAGTCCCCGTCACAAAGGCTGTTCAGCAATCACAGGAAGCCAAGGAGTTGGACAAATGAAGCTTATTTCACTGCCCAAACTCTTCACCTTTAATAACCTGAGTGGGCATAAGATGATAACTGTAGAATCCTAGACTGGTTTGGGTTGGAAAGGACCTGGAGAAGCATCTGGTTCTAACTGCCCCTGTCACCTTCCACTAGACCAGGTTGCTCAAAGCCTCATCCAAGCTGGCCTTGAACACCTCCATGGATAGAGCATCCACAGCTTCTCTGGGCAACCTGTTCCTGTGCCTGACCACTCTTTCAGGAAAGAAATTTTTTCTAATATCCAACCTTGACCTCTTCTGGCACAAGCTGAGGCCTTTTCTTCTCACCCCAGTGCTAGTTACTAGTGCTAGTTACTCCAGAGAAGAGACCTATCCCTACCTGGCTCCAACCTCCTTTCAGGGAGTTGTAGCAAGCCAGGTCTCCCCTCAGCCTCCTTTTCTCCAGGATGAATAACCCCAGTTCCCTCAGCTGCTCCTCAGCAGCCCTGTTCTCCAGACCCTTCACCAGCTTGGTTGCCCTTCTCTGGACACTTCAGCACCTCAATGTCCTTCTCAGAGTGAAGACCCCCAAATTGAACCCAGTATTCATGGTGTGGACTCCCCAGTGCCCAAGACAAGGGTAAAATAGCTTTCCTGGCCCTAATTCTAAGATTCTAATTCCCCCTTGACTGCCCAGCACTCCCATCCCCTGCTTGCCTTTTCACCTCTTCTTCCCTGCAGCAGAGTGACCGAGACAAGCTAATCACCACTTTGTAGCTCAGTGAAGGTCCCTCCTTCACCACCCAGGCCAGGCTGCTGGTGAACCCTTGTGAAATCTGCTCCTCCTGCAGGAGATGGGCACCATGCCCTCCCAGTGCTGGCTGGGTCTCTTGCTCCCTGTACTCAGCTGCTAAAGACCATCTGCTCTGCAGCCAGGAAAAGACACTCACGGCTCGGATCAAGCGAGAGCTACATCCAGGCAAGCTAAAGGATTTCTATTTTAGCCTCTTCTTTGGTGCTTACCTATAGGTCTGCACATTTTAAGCAGGAATACATGGCCAGAGTTCCATTATCCTGTTCAAAGCCAGAGCCTTTATGCCATCTGATTCCTTCCACCCCACAGCCCTGCCACGCAGACGCCAGCTATCACCAGCTCCCCGCCACTCAAAAGACCACGCAGGACACATTGGCTTCTCTTTATGGCTCCCACAATGAATGTGCATAATTGCTCAGCTCTGAAAATAATTCCATTTTTATGGAGCTTCAATGCTGCTTTATGGGCTCTTTGTTCAGCAAGAGACCAGCTACCAGCCAGTCTCACCCCTTTTTATCCTCTGTTGCTGTAATTAACCAAACCTGGTGGCCAAAGGTCCTGTTGTCTCCAAAGCACCTGCATCTAGCTAAGAGGAAGCAGCAGTTTCCTAGCTGGAATGCAAGCACCTGCCTCTTGAAGCTCAGTAATCCCCCTAATTGGCTCCTCCTCTCCATTTTGCCTCTAAATATGTGTTCTGCAGGGTGAAAAGAAGTGCTGCCACCTGCTACCACGCCGGGGTTTTTTTTTTTGCACGACTCCCAGCGGATTGCTTCCACATATTTATCCTGGGCAGGGAAGCTCTTCCCCCCTCCAGGTTTATTCGCCACAAGTGTCATCTAATGGGTTTCCATCTTTGCAGGAGGGACACGTGGGGGTCCCAGAGCTGCTTCCTGAACAGACCTGCAGCTGCCAGCACGTTTGGGATTTGAGAAGCCTTTAATTACCTCCCTTTCACTGTATCACTTCAGCGCTGCCTCTGAGCACAGAACAGGCTCTTTTTGAGCAGGCTGCTGCAAGAGATCTCTTGGAAATAGAACTGAATTCATGAGCACACACATAGGTGTGTGCTATTTATATTATAACTATAGCTTTCATCACGTTGGACTGGCCCCCAGTCGTTGGGAGTTGATCTTCTGTTTGCTTTCCATCAGTGTTTGCTGTCCCCAGGAGTGTTTGTGTTACCGATTATGCAAACAACACAACCCCAGAATCCATAAGCACGTTCCTCAGAAATGTCAAATGCCTCCTGGAAGCTTTGCAGTGTAAAGGTGGAGGCTCATCAGAGGTGTCCATAGGACAAGAAGAGCAGGGAGCAGAGAAGAAACCTCAGTCACCAAATGTTTGGTTTTAAATGGCATTTCTACGGGGCTCGGTGTCCCTTCATCTTTGCTAAGGTCACACCTGATGGTATCCAAGTGAAATACAGCTCTCAGCTTTAGTTCCTTGACAATAAATGCTACTGGCAAGAGAGCTGTTGGTAATTCTGGCACCCAAACACTCACTGATGTTGTCTACAGGCACTGGCAGTCCTTGTTGTTCCAGGCAGTTGCTTTGGGTTGAATTTAGATGATACTCCTAGACAGAATGCAGATAACACTTGAGCTAGGGAAGTGAGTTTCCAAGGCAAAACACAGAACTTGTTAAGAGCCATTAGCATAAGCATTTTGAAGGTTTCTTGGGCTTCTGCCTGTTCAGCTTTGCCTTCTCTGGGGCTCAGCCACCGGCAAACTGCTGAATAAGGTGCCTACCAGCGCTCCTCTTGGTGGGATGCTCTATGGGCTAAGGCGAGGAGCATGGCAATGAGACATTGCACCACCTAAAGACACTTACTGCAACAGAAAAGGTCTCAGGCATGAGACAACAATCTCAGTTATACACAAGAGAGAAACTCATAGAAACACAGAACAATAGAATCAATGATTCATAGAATCACAGAATCATAGAATCAGTGAATCATAGAATAACAGAATCAATGAATCATAGAATCATAGAATCAATGATTCATAGAATCAATGAATCACAGAATCATAGATTCATAGAATCATAGATTCACAGAATCATAGAATCTATGATTCATAGAATCACAGAATCATAGAATCAATGAGTTATAGAATCATAGAATCAATGATTCATAGATTCATAGAATCAATGATTCATAGAATCATAGAATCAGTGATTCTATGAATTTCTCTCTTGTTTATAACTGAGATTGTTGTCTCATGCCTAAGACCTTTTCTGTTGCAGTAAGTGCCTCCCTTTGTCTTTAGGTGGTGCAATGTCTCATTGCCACGCTCCTCACCTTAGCCCCCACCAAGAGGAGCACCGGTAGGCACCTTATTCAGCAGTTTGCTGGTGGCTGAGCCCCAGAGAAGGCAAAGCTGAACAGGCAGAAGCCCAAGAAACCTTCAAACTGCTTATTCCTCCCAAGTGTCAGTGGCTTAGTCTCCTGAAGCTTACCCAGAGGATGTGCTTTGGCACCCTCAGACCTGTATCGCTGCTTATCTCATCCAGATCTTTCCTTCCCTCCCTGCCTCCAGGAGAATACCAAATGCTTTCCAACACAGCACCTCTCGCTGCGAAAAGCAGCCAGGAAATCATCCCTCCATGCATACATAAGAAGATCACATCTGTGAATGGAGACACAAACCTGCCTCCTTTAAGGGGAAAAAAACACTAATTCCATTTTTAAAATAATCAGGACTTTGAAAGAAGAGAGAGAGAGAGAGAGAGCAAAAAAAAATCTGTTTCCCCTCTTGAATGAGCTTCCCTAATAAACTCCAACCACAAAACACCCCAGGCTAGTTTATCATCTCTTTTCCATGACCTTCATCTTCAGCTTTCCTACACAGAGTAGGAGTGAGAGTGAGTTATTTTGATTAACGATGATTGCTCCTTTGTCAGGCCAGTAAATCAACTAAAATAAGAAACTCATACCTTGAAAGATTTAGAGGAGTCGCTGCCAAGTATTTTTATAAGGTCTTTATTCACTCTCCATTGTGCGCTCTGCTCTCAAACGTGCCACAGTAAAACCCCTGGCGCTGTCGAGGGAGGGGATTCTCCCCCTCTGCTCCGCTCTGCTGAGACCCCACCTGGAGTACTGCAGCCAGGCCTGGAGCCCCTGTTACAGGAAGGATCTGGAGGTGATGGAAAGTGTCCAGAGAAGGGCCACGAGGAGGAACAGAGGGCTGGAGCTGCTCTGCTATGGAGACAGACTGAGGGAGTTGGGCATGTGCAGTCTGGAGAAGAGAAGGCTCTGAGGAGATCTCATTGTGGCCTTCCAGGATGTGCAGGGGGCTCCAAGAAAGCTGGGGAGGGACTTTTGAGGGTGTGAGGGAGGGATAGGACTGGGAGGGATGGAGCAAAACTAGAAGTGGGGAGACTGAGATTGGATGTGAGGAAGAAGTTGTTGCCCATGAGGGTGGTGAGAGCCTGGCACAGGTTGCCCAGGGAGGTGGTGGAAGCCTCCTGCCTGGAGGTGTTTGCAGCCAGGCTGGAGGTGGCTGTGAGCAACCTGCTGTAGTGTGAGGTGTCCCTGCCCATGGCAGGGGGTTGGAGCTGGCTGATCCTTAAGCTCCCTTCCAACCCTAACAACTCTGATTCTATGATTCCATCAATCCCCCACCTCCCCCTCCCCCTTTTGCACACACTGCATTTTCCCCTGGTTTCAGGGGAGCTGCTGCATTAACACAGCTGTAGGACCTGGTTTATTTTGGTGTTTGTGCAGAGTCATCACTGATCAGAGGAGCAATGTTAGCACAGCAGGAAGATGCTGGTCGGCTAATAACTCTGCATTTGACAGGCAGGGTTATGTTAACAAGATGAGTGGGGAGAGCAGGGTTATTCTGTGCTACTCTTTACTGTAAACATTCTTTGAAAAAGCCTTTTAAAAGCCTTCATTCAGTTTTCATTTCAGCTGCACACACACAGAGCTCCAGCTCCAGTACCTGCTACCAAAGTGCTCTTGGGTTTGCTACTCTGGTGGGCTGTGATGGTTTGCCACCTGTATTTTGGCTAGTAACAGCTTGATCCTCCTCTCAGGTCTGCACTAAAGATATTTAAGTTTGCTTAGAATCATGCAATCAGTCAGGGTGGAGGAGACCTCTAAGATCATTGAGTCCAGCTGCTGAGCCAGCATTGTCAGGTCACCACTACACCATAGATTCATTGATTCATAGAATGGGTTGGGTTGGAAGGGACTTTGAAGATCATCTTGGTTCCAACCCCCTTGCCATGGGCAGGGACTCCTCCCACCAGCCCAGGTTGCTCAGGGTTTCATCCAGCTTGGCCTTGAATACCTCTTTGACCTCCCTGGGCAACCTGTTCCAGCGTCTCCCCACCCTCACTCTGAAGAATTTCTTCCTGGTCTCCAGTCTAAATCTATCCTGCTCTAGTTTCAAACCATTGCTTCAAACCTATTGCTCCAGGCCCTTGGAAAAAGTCACACCTGCTCTGGGAGATGTCCCTCTGCTTCGACCAGTCCCTTTTTGGTCCCCTGCCAGCAACTTGAAGATGTAAAATAGGGAGGGAAGGGATGCGTTGGACATGGCTAGCTCTGCAACATGGATGTCCTTGCAGCACTAGACAGGCATTAATGGCAAGATCTCCTGCCACCTTCCTGGGAATGAGGCAAAAGAGAGACAGCTTTGATGCCCCTGGTTCAAGAGACCTGACATGTCACAGGTCGCTCCCCAGGACCGCACAGACAGAGGATCAAACCCCCGGCTCACAGCGATGAAAGGGTGGAGAAGCACCTTGTTCCTTCCTGACCGCCTTGCAGACAGCTGTATGAGCTGCACAAGGATGGGGATCACAGAGCCCTGCCACGGAAAAGAGGGCTGCAAACAGCAGAAGAGAAGCAGCATCTCTTAGAGAGGAGTTTCTGCCTGCTGCATCCATCAGCTCAACGACCGAGGGTGCCAGAGAAAGAAGTTTTCAGCAAAGCATCGAGATCTGAGACGCTGAGAGCAGGACCTGCACCTTAAACACGACTGGAAGAGAGCTGAGCATTCATCACCATGAATTTCATGCTTTCTTTTAACAGGCAGCTAGTGAAAAATGAAGGCACTGTATTCTCTAACAGCAATGCCAGGCACAAATTCTGTTTTCATGTGAAATCTTGGTGGCTTGTGCCAATATAAGCCAAGCTTCAGGCACAGATGTTAGCTAAGGACATCTTAATGTTGTGCTCACTGTGCATTCTGCAGCCTAATTACACTGCCTTCATTATTAATAACCTACAAAGTGAGCAGTAATAGATTAAGACAGTTTGCATTATTTTGTTTGAGCAAAGGAAGACCAAAGCAGATGGATTAAAAAAGAAACAACCAACCCCACAACAAGGAGAAAGAAAAACTCTGAGCTGAGGAGAGGTTGTTGTGAGCAGGAGAATGAGAGATAAAATAGTTGAGAAGAGCAAACACTCCTCTTGCTGCCACTCTGCCAAAAATAATGGAGCCTGACATCCTTTGGAAGGGAAAGGGAAACAATTGGGGAATATTAATTGGGGCACACACATCATGCAGTGATTTTGAATTCCTCTATGTGGAAAGGCAGAGGGGGGGTGGGGGAATGAATTAAAAAAGAAGTTGCTATATTCTCTGGGCCCCTGGCACTCTGTGGCCAGAAAGGGAAGGCTGTGCTTGGCAGAGGAGCCAAAGCTCCCCTGAAGTCAGCTGAAGCACGTTTCAAAGGGGACAGCACTCCCAGCTTTGGAGGCGATGTGCTGTGCGTTTGTAGCTTTCTCTTTCTCTCTCTCTCCCTCTCTTTAAAAGCTACAAAATCAGGATATATCTTGACTTCCCCCAGGCAACCTCCCCCTCTGTTCACAGCTGACTCCCTTTACAAATGTCCTTGCTTCTACCTGTTCACCTAGCTGCTAGAGTATTATACAATATATCACACTCCTGCAGCAGATGCCTTTTTAAACCATTGCAGGGAGAGGAGGGGGGAAAAGGAAAAAGAAAAGGGGGGAAAAAATATATTGGAAAGATATTTCAAAGAGAAAAACCTTGCTTTTCCAGCCTTCACACTGCACATATCTTCCCTTCCCCTCTTGCCATTTCTATGGTGATTTCTCATGCATAAATAGGCATTAGCCACTAATTCACAGGCGAGGTGAAGAGGCTTGTTTTCAGAAGAAACAAGGAAGATGGGGCTGGGTAAATCACAAGCCCCTTGTGTGGGTTCTTGCTTTTTGCATAGCAGGGAACAGCAGCAAGAAATCCTGCCAACTGCTCCACACACCAGCCAGCCTCCCTTTGCCCCTCCAAAGCCTCCCCTCTCAACCCCAGCTCCCCAGGCAGGACTGTAAGAGCTGCAGTGATGCTAAAACACAGCGCTGCAACAGCAGGAAGAGGTTCAGCCCTCTGCCTGCATCACTCATTAGTTTTCCCTTGCTTGATCACTTTGTGCTAGCACCCTCAGCAGCTAGAAGATGCGCTCTCAGGTCAAGAGGGATCATTTTTTGGATGGCTTGCCACAGACCTCTTTTACATGGGATATTTAAATGATGTAGGAAGGGAAATTCAAAAGGAATTAGGCTCCTGAGCACCTCTACCCTGCAATAGTCAGTGTGTAGAGTGGAGAGATCCAGCTCTTCTTCAATATCTCCCCCATGTGGCACCAGGAATGTTCACAGAGCACTTTGTGCAGCACAATTCATCCTCAGTAACTGAACGAGAGGGGTTGCCAGGGTTGCTGATGAGGGGGGAAATGGCTGGCTGTAAATTCTCACCTTACTGGGTACCAAGTTTCTTTAGCATTAGTTCAGTTTCAATGCACAGGGTCCTTTCCCTTTGCTCCAGCCCACGTGCCACCTGGTGCTTTCCCCTTCCATTGAACACTGAGATCATTGGAAGATCTGGTCATTTATCTTTTTTTTTTTTGGGGGAGCTCTTTATCTACATGAGATCTATATCCACATTTAGGAGAGTAAATGCTTCATGCTTGAAATCCAATAAAAGCTGGAGTTGGGTGAGCAAGCAGCAAATTATTGCCTTTTCCCTACGAGCCAGTGTCTGCACTCCGGAGTGGAGCTTAAGCAGAAAGAACAGGTCACAAATTATCAGCATTTCAACTCACCCACCCAAAAAAAAAACACCTCAAAAAGTGAATTCAACTCAAAGAGTAAAGGGGAGAAAGGCAAAAATAAATAATCTTGGTTTGCTTATAATGCAAATGTTGCTGTAAGGTTTAACTGGGGAAGCGCAGCTGAGTCCCTTTCCGTTAATATCAAACCAGCATAGTTGTGCTTTCAGCTTAATCACCAAGCAACCAAGTCACCAGAAGAACTCAGACTATCCAGCAATTACCACACAAACAGGGCTGGGGCTGAATTCTGACACTGCCCCATTAAAATCCATGGAGATTCTCCCCAGAGCCCCATGACAAGGGGAGTCGAGGATATAAAACCTGACATGTGATTACATGTTAATTGGTCCCAATCCCATTCGTGGTTCCAGTCCCACTCCAAAGCCTTTTAATTCGTGGAAGGGTTGGGCAGAAATGATGGCACCAATTATGGCTAAGAGGTACCAAGGTGCATTACTTGGTATTTATTATTAACAGCATCTTTTAAAGCAATTTTCATCCTAAGGATCTCCAAGCTTTTACACATTAATTAATGAAGAGCCTCGCACGGTCGCTGGGAAGTAGGCAAATATTATTCCCAACTCACTGATAAATGAGGAAGATGGGAATTAAATTACATCCTTTACATTTACACAATAGATAAAAGACATTTTCCTCTTTTTTTTCCCAACAGGGAGAGCAGATCTGAAACGATGGTGGGGGGGACTGAAGCCACCTCCTTGCTCGGAAAACCGGAGGCCAGAGAAAATCCACAGCCCGCTAAAGCTGTGTGCAAATGAAATCAGACAGAGCGTAGCTGACAGGGATGTTTGCACCAGCAAAGCAGCTTAGCCTATGGCCTAGAAGGAGTTAAAGCATCAAGGATTACAACATCTGGACAAGATCTGCTGCCAGGGTTAACTTGCATGGCTGTTTGGAATAGTTTCGCCTCTTTCTTGGTGGGAACGGCGGACCAGCATTCTGCTCCCACAAGCCAGCTCCTCCCTTTAGAATTTGCTTGCAAAACCAGGATGCTTTTTTTTGTTGTTGCTTGAGGATTTAGCTCCCTACCCAGCATCTGAGGCATGAATCTGGAGAAATAGCTTAATTTTTAGCAAGCAGGCACTTAAAGCAACTGCTGGTACATAGGCAAAGAAGACAAACGCTCCCTTTCTCTCTCCCTGCCTCTCTCTCTCTCACACACACACTGCCATTAAATATTTATTAGGCTTTGCGAGACAGAAATACAAATGTAAAGCTTGGCTGGCTCCCACCTCCCAGCTGGGCTCGACTTTGATGACCCCCGAGCTCCCACAGGTTGGAGGGAAAGTTTGCAGCTGACTCAGGACAAGTAATTGCTTGGTGATGGAGCTGCTGGGCTTCCTGGCGGCTTATTACGGCAGCGCAGTACTGACGCAGCTCGCTTTGGGAGCTTAGTGGGGTCGGGGCTTTTTTTCCCCCCCTTGTTTGTTAACGAGAAATTGAGCAGGAGACTCTGCAGGCAGAAGAAAACATTTGGAGGGAAGAAAACGACGTTTCCCCGAGTCTTCCTGTCCTTGAGTCGCGCAGAAAACGCTTCCTGGGTGCAGAGTGAAGCTAACAGGGATTTGCTGTTTCAGTTGCTGGCTGCGGGGTTGGGGTTATCTTCTCTTATTAACTGGAAATCTGCAGTGCTGATAAACTGCCACCACAGCAGATACACTCTGGTCTCCTCTAATTGCTTCTTGTACATTTATGAAGATTCTTTTGGTTTATCTCTCCTGAACTCTAATTAAAGCTTGCAGAGCTTTTACACACACACACACACATCTCTGCTTATCAACCCACATCATGTTTTAAGTGACACAGAACTGTTATTGCCTTTGCTTTTGGCATTCAACAGGACTCTGCACCTGAAGTGCACCATCCTGGACCACCTGCTCAGAGGGGTGAGGGTATTTTGTGGTGAAGGAGTCAGAGAAATTGGAATGACCTGGCTATGAGCACAAGTTGCAATATCTGCTGCCTGCAGAGAACCCTCTGCAGAGAGCTCCCCTTCTTTATGCATTTCCTCTTTTAATCAGTCTTGGTTCTCCTCTGACTTAAAGAAAGTTGTCTATCTTGTTTTCTCCAGTGCTTTACATATCCACAGATGTATTTCTCCCTCTCAGAAGCACAGTGCTGAGCTGTTGCTATACACCATCCAACTTTGACCTCTCCACTGGCATGGCCATTCTCTCTGGCTGACCTCCACATCATAGTGAATACATCAAAGTCAATACTCATTTACAAGCAATTAAATGGACCACAGACCTGATACGAGAATCTCACTCCTTCACCCTTTAAACATGAGCTGGTGCTCTCCTGTTTGTGCAAGTGAGGTTTTCTGTCTTGTTTTGAGTCTTCTGCTCTAGCAGGGTTGCAAATATTGAAAGCATTTCTGAGCTTTGGACCACAATATCAACCCCAGTTCACAGCAATGAGCATTTCCCAGTGCCAAAGGAGAGGATAATAGAAAAAGAGGGAGAACAAAATCAGACCCAACCCAATGTCACTATGCTGAAGCACCTTGTACCACTGCATTCCCATCAGGTCCTGTCTTACAGGATTTTGAACCATAGAATTATTAAGGTTGGAAAAGACCTCTAAGATCATCAAGTCCACCCCCACCAGGGCCACTAAACCTTGTCCCCCTGTCCCCAAGTGCCATGTCCACATATTTCTTGAACAGCTCCAGGGATGGGGACTCCACCGCCTCCCTAGGCAGCCTGTTCCAATCCCTGACCACTCCTGTAGGAAAGAAATCGTTCCTGATATCCAACTTAAACCTCCCCTGGTGCAACTTGAGTGCATTCTCTCTTGTCCTATCACTGCCTCCCAGGCAGGCACCCAGCCCCAGAACAAGAGGACATAGTCTCAAGCTGTGCCAGGGGAAGTTTCGGCTGGAGGTGAGGAGAAAGTTCTTCACAGAAAGAGAGATTGGAATTGGAATGTGCTGCCTAGGGAGGTGGTGGAGTCCCCATCCCTGGAGGTGTTCAGGAGGGGATTGGATGTGGCACTTGGTGCCATGGTTTAGTCATGAGGTCTGTGGTGACAGGTTGGACTTGATGATGTTTGAGGTCTCCTCCAACCTTGGTGATTCTGTGATCCTCTCCCAAGCCCCACTTCCTTTCCAGAATCAGATCCTCCTGCCTCATACCACCACTCAGTGTCTGTCTTCTCTCTGCTTTGGAATAATTTTTGTGTTACTGCCCCCTCAGCACAGCCCTGCAGCAGCAGAGGAAAGCCCATCAAGAACTGCAACACACTCTGCACTGTGCAGGCAAGGAGCAAATTGAGATGCAAGACGGCGATGGAGGGGTGGCAGCAGCCTCGGCGAGAACAAGCATCCGTGCGTGAGGAACCAGCTGAATTGAGATTCTCCTCATGGTGCAGACAGTGGTGTTTTGTAGGGATAAGGACTTAACACATTCAAGATGTCTTTTTCTATTCAGTCCCAGGGGAGGACAGGAGAGGAGGCTGGCCAGGGTACAGCTGTAGCTCAGTGACCGTGGTGACCCTCAGATGACAACCCTGCCAAGCGGTAACGCTGCAAACCAGACAGCAACACCGATTCTTACTTGGCACCCAAGCGCCAAGCTGCTCACACAGGTTGGTGTCAGAGAGAGGAAAATGCTGGGCAGAGCTTCTCCCCCCGTGCCAGCTGAGCACTGAGGCTCATGCTGGTGCCATGGAGCCACTCCAGTGTGAGACGTAGGGTCAAGGATAGAGGGGGCAAAAGCTGGAAAATTACAACAGGACAAGCTAAAGCAGAGCCAGAAGGTCTCCCCTCAGCCTCCTTTTCTCCAGGCTCAACAGTGCCAGCTCCCTCAGCTGCTCCTCCCCAGCCCTGTTCTCCAGACCCTTCACCAGCTTCATTGCCCTTCTCTGAACCTGCTCCAGCACCTCCACATCCTGCTTGTAGAGGAGCCCAAAACTGAGGCCAGTACTCAGGGTGTAGCCTCCCCAGTGCTGAGTGCAGGGGGACAATCACTTCCCTGGCCCTAATGGCCACACCATTCCTGATCCAGACCAGGATGCTGTTGGCCTTCTTAGCCACCTGGGCACACTGCTCACTCATGTTCAGCTGCTGCCTACCAGCTGCTTTTCTGCCAGGCACCTTTCCAGCCACTCTGCCCCAAGCCTGGAACATTCATGGAGCTGTTGTGACCTAAGTGCAGGACCCAACACTTTGTCTTGCTGAACCTCATACAACTGCCCTTGATCCATCAATCCAGCCTGGCTAAGCCCTTCTGCAAAGCCTTCCTACCTTTGAGCAGATCAAGACTCCTGCCCTGTTTGGTGTCAGCCTAACTCCCCTTGTATGAATCAATAAATTACAGGCAGCTCAAAGCAGGTGATGAATAATCAGTGAGCCCAAGGTATGACACACAAGAGCATCACAGCTCCCACCAAGCCTCATCATCTGTGGGTGACTAACGATGTGCAGAGCTGCGCTGGTACAGCCAGCAGCCTGCACGTTCCAGCATGCCTGTTTTAAGGCTATCTTTGATCTCCCCTCATTATACAGCACATCATTCTCTCAATAAATTGAACCCATAGAGGCAGTCCACAAATCAATTTTCCCTCTCCCCGACCATGAAGAGAGGCAGAGGGTTGGCAGCTACACGTTCAGGGAGTGGCACAGCAAACAGGGCTCGTGGAGCACATGCTAATGATGTCATTAGACACAACACTGTCCCTGACACAGCTTGCTGGGTGCTGCTGCCTTTTATCTTCTCCTTCTTTAACAGAGCAAGAGCCTTTTGTGCTCCCTTTTAGACTAGACAATCATTAGAAGCTGTGCTGCTGGCCTGGAAGTGGCTGAGGAGATTCCTTATGGGAATTGGGTGGCAAGGACGTTGTAGAGAGGCTGCTGCTGGTCTCTTCTCACAGGTTATTAGTGATAGAACAAGAAGGAATGGCCTCAAGCTGTGACTGGGTAGGTTTAGACTGGACAGCAGGAAAAAAATTCTCACCTCAAGAGTGGTCAGGGATTGGAATGTGCTGCCCAGGGAGGTGGTGGAATCACCAGCCCTGGATGTGTTTAAAGGTGGTTTGGATATGGTGCTTGGGGCTATGGTTTAGGGGTGAGCCTTGTAGAGTAGGGTTAATGGTTGGACTTGGTGCTCCTGAGGGTATTTTCCAACCTGAATGTTGATTCTGTGATTAATGTAGAAAAAAATAAGATACAATGTGTAGAGTCTGTTTGGTTTTCAGGCTTCCCCCTAAAGACATCCTGATTTTAACCCAAGCTTTTTCTTTCCAAGCCAAAGCAGCTCACTGCGCACCGACACACCCATGAACACCGATTTACAGCTGCATTTTGACAGTATTCCATCCCAGGGAATTAGCAGCACAGCTGTTTCTGCCTCCTCTGGGATGCACTGGGGCGGTGAGGATGCTTTCAGAGCTCAGAACGCACTTGGTTGGAGGGGAGCACCTTAGCTCAACCCCCCACCCCCCTGCATCAGGTTGCTCGGAGGCCCACCGAGCCTGACCTTGAAAGCCTCCAGGGATGTGGCCTCCATCGCTTCCCTGGGCAGCCTGCTCCAGTGTTCCACCACCCTCAGAGTAAAGATTTCATTTGAAATGATGTAAATGTACTCAAACAAAGGGCAAATCCTTCCCTTTTTCTCCCTGTTGATACTAATATGACCCGCTGGTGTGAAAATAAAGGTCCTGGGTTTTTGCTCCTGAAGCTCAGTCTGCTGAAAGTCTGAGGAGCAGATGGTGGGAAGTGTTGAACTAACAAGCAAAATATTGCAACAACATGGTTGGGTTTGTACAACAGACCTCCACAGAAAATAAGAATCCTTTTTAAAGGTCACTTGATGAAATAGCACTGCTCTGCTTCTAGTTCTGCAGCTATTATCAGCTGTCTCAGTAACAGCCTGCCTGGGGTAGGCAACAGGGACTGCTGAAGAAAAGATTGCCATGGAAAAGGGCTCAAGAAATGATATTTTTCTGGGTGAGAAAAAGGCTGGAGGCCAATATAATGTATTACACTAATACAGTATACCTGGGGCTGTTTAGCCTGGAGAACGGCAGCCCCAGAGGCGATCTGATCAGCGCTGATCAATAGCCAAAGGGTGCAGGTCATGAGGATGGGGCTGTGCTCTTTGTGTTGGTGCCCAGGGACAGCACAAGGGGCAATGGGCACAAACTGGAATCCAGAAGGCTTCACTTGAACTTAAGGAACAACTTCTTTGCTGTGAAGGTGCTGCTGGAGCCCTGCAGCAGGCTGCCCAGGGAGGTTGTGGAGTCTCCTTCTCTGGAGAGATTTCAAAGTCATGTGGCCATTGTGCTGCTGGGCAAGCTGCTGTGTGTGCCCTGCTTTAGCAGGGGAGTTGGACTGGATGATCCCCAGAGGTCCTTTCCAACCATTGCCATTGTGTGATTCACCACTAAAAAGAGCTCAGTCCCCATCCTCATGTCTTCCACCCTTTAGCTCTTGCTGAGCATTGATCAGATCCCCTCTCAGGCCTCTCTTTTGGGGCTATACAGCCCCAGGTCTCTCAGCATTTCCTCCTCCCAGAGATATTCTATTGACTTAATCATCCTCATAATCTCTGTTGGACTCTCTCCAGTAGTTCCCTGTCCCTCTTGAACTGGGGAGCACACAACTGGACACAATACTCCAGGTATGGCCTCCCTTGTGCGGTGTTGATGCTGATGCCTGGATGCCCTTTTTCAACTCATTAGACAAACTGCTTCAGCAAACTGCTGGATTAGAGCTGCTGCATATGACTCAGCCCTCAAGTGTTATGCACCTTCTGCCCCACACCACTTCAGTCTTTCACAACAGCAATCAGACACAGAAAGTGAAGTAAACCAAACCAAACACTTTAGGCAAAGCTGGGGCAGGGAGAGATTTAGAGTAGAGTAGAGTAGAGTAGAGTAGAGTAGAGTAGAGTAGAGTAGAGTAGAGTAGAGTAGAGTAGAGTAGAATAGAATAGAATAGAATAGAATAGAATAGAATAGAATAGAATAGAATAGAATAGAATAGAATAGAATAGAATTGAATAGAATTGAATAGACCAGACCAGACCAGGTTGGAAAAGATCTCAGAGATCATTGAGTCCAACCTATCACCCAACACCATCTAATCAACTAAACCATGGCTCCAAGTGCTTCATCCTCTTTCTAAACACCTCCAGGGATGGGGACTCCACCACCTCCCTGGGCAGCACATCCCAATGGCCAGTCTCTCTTTCTGGGAAGAATTTCTTCCTAACATCCAGCCTAAACCTCCCTTGGGGCAGCTTGAGACTGTGTCGTCTTGTTCTGGTGCTGGGTGCCTGCCTGGGAGAAAAGACCAACCCCCACCTGGCTACAACCTCCCTTTAGGGAGTTGGAGAGAGCAAGAAGGTTTCCCCCGAGCCTCCTCCAGGCTAAGCAACCCCAGCTCCCTCAGCCTCTCCTCCCAGGGCTGTGCTCCAGACCCCTCCCCAGCTTTCTTGCCCTTCTCTGGACACCTTCCAGCACCTCAACCTCTTTCCCAACCTGAGGATCCCAGAACTGGACACAGGACTCCAGGTGTGGCCTGAGCAGTGCTGAGCACAGGGCACAAGGACTTCCCTGCTCCTGCTGGCCACACTCTTCCTGATGCAGGCCAGGATGCCATTGACCTTCTTGGCCCCCTGGGCACACTGCTGGCTCATGTTCAGCTGCTGTCAACCACTACCCCCAGGTTTAAAGTTTGAAGGTGGAATGGATTCACGTCACGTGTGCCTCAGAAGCAATAAATCCTGCTTAGGGAAATGTCTGAGAGGTAACAAAGGGGGAAAAAAAAAAGAGAAAACCACTGCTAGGCTATAAAAATCCCACCTCTGAGGATTATAAACCAGCATGCACAGAGCAAACATCCTTCCTGAGCATAATAGGCCTGTCAGGAATGATTGACAAGGATGACAATCTACCACGGGCTGCCGTTTCCCTGCGCCAGCAGCTCGCGAGAGGCTGTCTGGCAGGACCGGGGTTGTTTATTCTCTCCCCTCCAGCATGGAGGATGGGAAGTGTCATGTAGAATAAATGCACCTTTTCTTCCCCTCTGCTTTTCTGCACCCACATTATCTAAGGAAACCCTTTCAGTTCACATAATGCTGCTGCAATTCCCACCCGGGGTTTCTCCTCCCGCCCCCACCCCGTTTCAGCGCCGCGGTGCTTGCTGAGTGCTGTTCAGCTGATGGCTTTAGACCTTCAGCCTGGCTTCAGGAAGCTGCTGCAGACCTGGGACCAAGATGAGAAATGGGCACTCTGGATGCAAAGCTCTAACCCTCACGCAGAGGGAGGGTGAGTTCCTTTTCCAGAGCTTGGCCAAGGTGTGGGTCACAGAGCATTGCCTCCAACAGGGTATCCCTGCCATCAGGAAATCCTATCCGGGCTGCGTAATGGATGGAGACCACTGGGGTCAAGAGATCCCTGCAGATTGTAATGACTTTCATTAAATCACTGTCTTCCCTGGGCAGAATTTGAGCTGACAGCCTATTGCTGAGAGACTCCTCACAGCTTATTACCTCTCCCCACTTGCAGTTTAATACTGCTGATGGAGCTGACACATCAGCAGCCACTTCTCGGCCTGCTCTGCAGCTCCCAGCACCATGATCACACTCACAAAATCATAGGATCATAGAATGCACTGAGTTGGAAGGCACCTCTAAAGGTCATCTAGTCCAACACCCCTGCAGCAAGCAGGGACATCTCCAACTACATCAGTTTGCTCTGAGTTCCATCAAGCCTGAGCTTGAATGTCTCCAGTGATGGGGCATGCACAGCCTCCCTGGGCAGCCTGTTTCAGTATTGCACCACCCTCAGAGTAAAGAACTTCTTCCTGTTGTCCAATCTAAATCTACCCTGCTCTAATTTCAAGCCAGAATCCCTGCATGGTAAGGTTAAAAGGGACCTCTGGAGATCATCTAGTCCAAACCCCCTGCTAAAGTAGGGTCACCCAGAGCAGGTTGCCCAGGATCACATTCCCATGGAAGAAGTAAAAATGGTCTCATGAAGGGTTTGGGCTGAGGCTCAGGAGCAGGGAGCTCACACTGACTCAAAAGCTGTGGCTGTGAAACCCTGAATCAATCCCCAGTGCCCCTGTGCCACGGCTCCTCTCTCCACACTGATAAGCATCCTTGTTGTGTCCTCTCAGTGACACACTGCTGAGGGCAGGGACCCAGCACCTTCACAGACAGATGCACATGGTCCCTAGCCCAGCCTGGCTGAAACCCACTCAGCATTTTCCAAGGTGGAGAGCTCTGCTTGAGTGGCTTTGTGATTCATCTGCAGCCAAAGGGAAAAAGCACCCAACCAACTCGAGATCAAAGTTAGATCCCTGGTGGGACTGAAGCCTTTGCTTCGGCCACATCTCCTGAAGCTGCTGGTGTCCAGGCAGCGTTGCTGCAGTTTGTACAGTTTCTCTGCACACCAGAAATGTTGCAGGCAGCAGACACCATCCCCACAGGCTGCGTTTTCAGAGCAGGGAAGTGAGAAATGCCCATTAACCATCCCCTTTGATCCAGCCCTCGCTTCTGGTGCCTTAGCAGTCCAGCTAATTTCAAGCCAAAAATTTCCAGCTGGATGTTCTCTCCTCAAGTCATCTACCAGCCAAATCAGGCCCACGCCAAGAGAAGAGGAAAGGGAATAGCAGTGCCAAGCACTGGATTTCAGGTTATCTTTGTACAGAGCCTTGCACAGCCAATCTTGTTTAGAGCTGCAGGGCTCCATCTTCCCATAAAAACAACTAGCTGGGAAGAAATGAAATCAGGTAAGGAAAGGGAAATAATTGCATTGGTGATTATTTTCTCCTCCTGTGTAATTAGAGCCATAGGGCACTCTGCAGGAAGGGTTAGTGCACACTTTATATGCACACACTGATAGTCCTCTTTAGGTAGCTTGCTGCCAGGCTTCCATTTCTTCCATTCCTCAGAGGATTTATTTTATTGGTTCTCTTTTTTTTTCTACCTGATGTTATCATCTGCTTATTCCCATCCCTTTATTCCCATCCCTTTACTCCTCACTTCCACTTCCCACCTTGTCATCCTTCCAGCCTGAAAATCCCAGGAAAAGCAAGCAAGCAACCAAACCAAACCAAACCAAACCAAACCAAACCAAACCAAACCAAACCAAACCAAACCAAACCAAACCAAACCAAACCAAACCAAACCAAACCAAACCAAACTCTCCTGTCCTTTCTGGGCAGAGATCCAGCTGCACCATGAGGATGCAGGAGCACTTGACATTTCCCCATTGTTATTAGCATTTCCTTAATCACTCCGTCTATCACAGGCACTGCTTAATATGCATTCAGGGCAGCTGCTAAGTAGTAAAGCAATTCTCAGGTGCTAAAAAAAGAATTCCCACACAAGGGGATTATCAACAGGTGCCCTTTTTTTTGCCCCATATTTATTCTAATCTGCAAGGTGCAGATGCCTGTAAGCATCCCTGTTCCCCTGCCTGACTCCCCAGAGGTGTTCCCACCGGAGGTGGGAATCCAAAAGCAGTTCCCCATGACGTTGCAGCAGTGTTCCATCCGTTGGCTTGGGGTAAAGGGAGGTGATTTGGTTGAAGATGCACTGAAGTGACACAAACACCATCCTGATAGACAGGAAATCCTGCACACAGCTGGACTGGTTTGCTCACTCTGCGCTCTGCAGCCTCCAGAGCCTGGACTGACTCCTCAAGCAAAAATATCCAACATTACAATGCATGGCACTAACAGCAGGGATTGTTTAGTTGGGAGAAGGCTGAGGGAAGACCTTCCCACTCCCTACAACTCTCTGAAAAGAGATTGTAGTGAGGTGGGTGTTGGTCTCTTCACTCAAGTAACTAGTGATAGGACAAGAGGAAATGGCCTCAGGTTGCGCCAGGGAAGGTTTAGATTGCACACGAGGAACAACAATGATCAGACACTGGCACAGGCTGCCCAGGGAGGTAGTGGAGTCACCATCCCTGGGGGTGATCAAGGAATGTGTAGACATAGCACTTTGGGACACATTTTAGCAGGCATGAAGGTGTTGTGTTGATGGTTGGCCTTGATAACCTTAGAGGTCTTTTACTACCTTAATGATTCTATGATTCCCAGCCACTTCTCTCATGCAACAAGATCCCCACTGACCAAAGGCTTTGAAAGTGAGAAGAGCAGATAAGATAACCCCCAGGCTCCATGGGAATAAAACACAGAAGGTGCAGCTTTCTCTGCTTACAGCCTCCATGAGGCACTTGCAACAGGCAGGCAGCAAGTCACAGGAACCTGAGCCCTGGGGACCAGTTGGTTAATGGAGTGCTGGACACTTGAGCAGTGCTATCAGCACCAACCCATGTTGGTACTTGCAACAGCAACCCAGGCTTAGCATGGGATAGCAATCAGGAAAAGCCCTCAAGAAGATTAGTTTGCTAATCCTTACAGGAATAATTTCCTCCCCTTACAAGAATAATTTCCTCCTCTTTTATTTTCTTGTTAGGCTTCTAACAAGAGGTGATGGGCACTAGGGGAAATACCATCATGTTCTGACAAACAGGGAAAAAAAACCCTGGGAGAAGTCCAAGTGTGGAGCAAGGCTTGTGCAATCCTCAAGCCTGGAGAGCTCTGAAGTGCCTGGGACAGTCTCAGACCTGCTTTGCCAGAGTTTAAGGCTCACTGGGTGAAAAGAGAGAGGAGAGCACCTTGTTCATAGAACCACAGGATGGTAGAGGTTGCACCTCCAGAGATCAATGAATCCAACCCCTCCACCCAAGCAGTATCACCTAGGGCAGGTCACACAGGAACACATCCAGATGGCTCTTGAAAGTCTCCAGACAAGGAGAGTCCACAGCCTCTCTGGGCAGCCTGCTCCAGGGCTCAGGCACCTTTACAGCATAGAATTTTTTCCTCATGTTGAGGGGAAATTTCCTGGTTTCCAGTTTGTATCCATTGCCCTTTGTCCTCTCACAGGACACCACTGAAAAGAGCCTGCCCCCTTCTTCTTGACACCCACACTTCAGATATTTACAGACCATTAATAAGATCTCCTCTTGGTCTTCTCTTTCCCAGATTAAACAGCCTTTCCTCATCAGACACATGTTCCATTCCCTTCTTCATCCTTATAGCCTCCACTGGACTCTCTCCAGTAGTTCTCTGTCCCTCTTGAACTGGGGAGCCCAGAACTGGACACAGTACTCCAGGTAGGGTCTCACCAGGGCAGAGCAGAGGAAGAGGAGAACCTCCCACAACCTGCTGGCCACATTCTTCCCAATGCACCCAGGGATGCCATTGGCCTTCTCCTGTTTCCAAACAACCCTCTGCCACAAGCTGCCATGTTCCATCCAGGCTTTACAAATAAGGACCAAAAGGGAATATAAAAGAGCAAATAGACTGAATATTTCAGAGGGTTTGTTTTTATAGGCATGAAGGAAGCACAGTGTAAGACAGTAAAGCTACAGAGCCAGGGCTTTTATGTGGAGGCAGCAAGGGCACAAAGAAACATCTGCACATCGTTTCATGACTTTTAACTGGCATTTTGGAGCATGGCTGAGCCCACAGCCCAGCTCCGTGCCTGGCACTTCTGAAACTGGCATTTGGTGCAGATGCTCAGTGGCAAAATGATTTTTCTTTCCTTGGGCTCAGTGCTGGGTGTGTTGCTCCATCTAATTCAGAACCTTCAGAGTGATTTTCATCCCTCAGTGTGAGATGCAGCCCCATCGGCCGGCTGCGCGCGCCCTGCACCGAGATGTCCTGACACAACCAGGTCCTTCAGAAGCCAAAATCAGTTTTAAGCAAGGATCAGGGACTGATGTTTTCCATCATGGAAAGCACACATCACACAGGATCACACAGGATGGTAGGGGTTGGAAGGGATCTCTGAAGATCACCCAGTCCAACCCCCCCGCCAGAGCAGGAGCAGGGAATCCAGCACAGCTCACACAGGAACACATCCAGATGGGGCTGGAAAGGCTCCAGAGAAGGAGACTCCACAACCTCTCTGGGCAGCCTGCTCCAGGGCTCTGGGACCCTCACAGTGAAGAAGTTCCTCTTCATGCTGAGGAGGAACCTCCTGTGCTGGAGCTTATATCCACTGCCCCTTGTCATATCCCAGGGTGCAAGTGAGCAGAGCCTGTCCCTGTCCCCTCCCTCTTCACCCCCAGCCCTCAGATATTGAGAAACATTTATTAAATCCCCTCTCAGTCTTCTCCTCTCCACACTAACCAAGCCCCAGGGCTCTCAGCCTCTCCTCACCAGGCAGTGCTGCAGTCCCTTCAGCATCCTTGTAGCCCTGTGCTGCATCCTCTCCAGCAGATCCCTGTCCCTCTTGAACTGGGGAGCCCAGAACTGGCTGCAATATTCCAGGTGTGGCCTCACCAGGACAGAGTAGAGGGGGAGGAGAACCTCCCTGGATCTGCTGGACACACTCCTCTGAATGCACCCCAGGATCCCACTGGCCTTCTTGGCCACAAGGGCACATTGCTGACCCATGGATCAAAGCCAAATGCTCTCTTGCTTCTGGGTCTGCAGTGTGCCTTCCTCATGTGCTAACAGAGAGGAGTTTCTGGACTTCCTACCTGTGCATCCATCAGGAGGTGCCGCATCAGCGTCATGGCATCTTTCAGAGATTCCTTCTCACTGGGCAGAAAGGCCTCTTCCTCCTCATCCAGAGCTTTGGACTTGTTGACTATAAAATGGGAGATCTGGTCGTTCAAGGAATGCAGTGACTCCACAGCTGTGGAGACAGAGAGGGAAAGAAAACTGGGAATGAAACCGTGCTGGAGGGAGCTGACACTCTCCTCTCATAGGTTCACAGGATCACAGGCTCAGAGAATGGAACAGAATTAACCAGGTTGGAAAAGACCTCAGAGATAATCAAGTCCAACCTCTCACCCAACACCATCTAATCAAGTAAACCATGGCACCAAGTGTCTCATCCAGTCTCCTTTTAAACATCTCTAATGACATTGACTCCACCACCTCCCTGGGCAGCACATTCCAAAGCCCAATCTCTCTCTCTGTGAAGAACTTCTTCCTAACATCCAGAGGATGATAGGGGTTGGAAGGGACCTCTGAAGATCATCAAGTCCAACCCCCCTGCCAGAGCAGGACCATTAGAATCCAGCACAGGTCACACAGGAACACATCCAGATGGCTCTTGAAAGTCTCCGGACAAGGAGACTCCACAACCTCTCTGGGCAGCCTGCTCCAGGACTCAGTGACCCTCAGAGAGTCATAGAATGGTTTTGGGTTGGAAGGGACTTTAAAGATCATCCAGTTCCAACTGCCTGGCTCTGGCAGGGACACCTTTCACCAGACCAGACTGATCAGTGCCTCATCCAACCTTGAACACCTCCAGGGAGGAGGCATCAACAACCTCCCCGGGCAACCTGCTCCAGTGTCTCCCCACCTTCATTCTAAGGGACTTCTTCCTAACCTCCAGTCTAAATCTGTCCTACTCAAGCTTCAATCCATTCCCTTTCATCCTATCACTACAAGCTCACATTAAAGTTCCTTCCCAGCTTTCTTGCAGGCCCCTTTCAGGTACTGGAAGGCTGCTCTTAAGGTCTCCTCTGAGCCTTCTCAGTTTGAGATGGGCTATGGAGTGCCCCCTCCTTTGGGGCCACCATTGCCCACCTTGGCCTCTCTGCTGGGAGGACCAGCAGAGGCATGCTACAGACCAGTGACTACAGTAAAATCAAATATTGATGAAGAACCCCAGCAAGAGGACAATGCAATCTAAATTATCACTACAGGGTTCATTTTTGGTTTCTTCCAGATACCAACCAGATTCAATCAGAATCTGGAGGCACTGCAGCCTCGCTGCTCCCCAGCAATCCACATCCAGGCAATTTTCCCTGTGTGAAAAGGTTTGGCAGCACCAACATTGTATTTTCCAAGAGTAAATGCATGCTGCAGTGGACATGGGGGTTAGGAAAGCAACTGAACTCTTGCTATGAGGATCAGTAGTTACAAATAATCAATAAGTGTACACACTACACTGAGGTGCTGGAGCATGTCCAGAGAAGGGCAATGAAGCTGGTGAAGGGTCTGGAGAACAGGGCAGCTGAGGGACCTGGGGGTGTTTTGTCTGCAGAAGAGAGCCCATTGCTCTCTACAACTGCCTGAAAGAAGGTTGGGGTGAGGTAGAGTTGGTCTCTTCTCCCTGGTATCAGGTGACAGGATGAGAGGAAATGGCTTGAAAGTGTGCCAGGGGAGGTTTGGGGCTGGATATTAGGAACAGTTTCTTTCCTGAAAGAGTGGTGAGGGACTGGCACAGGCTGCCCAGGTTGCACCTCCAGGGATGGGGACTCCTCCACCTCCTTGGGCAGCACATTCCAATGGCTAACAACACTCTCTGGGAAGAACTTTCTCCTCACCTCCAGCCTAAACCTCCCCTGGCACAGCTTGATACTGTGTCCTCTTGTTCTGGGGCTGGGTGCCTGGGAGAAGAGACCAACCCCCACCTGGCTTCAACCTCCCTTCAGGGAGTTGGAGAGAGCAAGAAGGTCTCCCCTGAGCCTCCTCTTCTCCAGGCTAAACAATCCCAGCTCCCTCAGCCTCTCCTCGTAGGGCTTCTGCTCGAGGCCTCTCTCAAGCCTCGTTGCCCTTCTCTGGACACCTTCAAGAGTCTCAATGTCCTTCTTAAACTGAGGGCCCCAGAACTGGACACAGGACTCAAGGTGTGTTCTAACCAGTGCTGAGTACAGGGGCACAGTGTCTTCCCTGCTCCTGCTGGCCACACTATTCTTGATACATGCCAGGATGCCATTGGCCTTCTTGGCCACCTGGGCACACTGCTGGCTCATGTTAAGCCAGTTGTCAATCAGTACCCCCAGGTCCCTTTCTGTTTGGCAGCTCTCCAGCCACTCAAACCCCAGCCTGTAGCTTGTAGTCCCCTCCAAGCCCTACCATACTCTGTAATTCTGTGATCATACTGAAATCTGAGCCTTGCTCCCCATCACTCCATCCTGACCATCACCAGAGAGAGATGTAAGGGTTTGGATGCACCTCACACCACTCTCCCTCTGCACCACAGCATTTTGCAATCCACACACCTAAAGCAGCGTTTTCATCTCACACTCTGCCCCCACAATTTACCAGAGTACTGCTTCCTTGCTTTGCTTCTCGGAGGTTAAACTGGCCAAGATCAAGAGCTGTTACCAACAACTCTGCAAGGGCTGGGTTTGTTTCTCCAGCGTGTCAATACCTCATTTACAGCTGAACAGAATGAGGAGATGAAGGAGTCTTAAGAAACACTGCCTGCGGCCAAAACATTTCAGTGCTGCTCTCCAGAGCAAAACCTGCTGATAACAGGAAGACAAAAGCCACCTGCACCGCAAATCCTCTCCCTCAACCTTTATCCAGCAAGTCCCAGCGCCAGGGGCTGAGCCTCCCTGGCAGCAAATCCACCACCAAACCCCACTTTGACTGCAGAGCCGTGACTCATCAGCAGGGAAGGAGGCAGAGGAGAGTCTGGGGGTGTCCACGTCTTGGAGACACCCACAGAATACTGCAGCATGTGCCTGCAAGTTGTTTGGTGAGGTCAGCATATTGCCTGTGCACTTCTCCTTCTCATGGGGCAATGCACATGGAGCTGGAGGTCTCTCATTCCATGATGGGTAGGTAACTCAGACAAGGTTTAAGGTTATATCCCAGCAGTAACTATATGAAAAGAGGAGGACACAGTCTCAAGCTGTGCCAGGGGAAGTTTAGGCTGGAGGTGAGGAGAAAGTTCTTCACAGAGAGAGTTGTTAGCCATTAGAATGGGCTGCCTGGAGAGGTGGTGGAGTCCCCATCCCTGGAGGTGTTCAAGAGGGGATTGGAGGTGGCACTTGGTGCCATGGTCTAGTCATGAGGTCTGTGGTGACAGCTTGGACTTGATGATCTTTGAGGTCTCTTCCAACCCTGGTGATTCGGTGATTCTGTGAATGGGAACAAGATGCACTGAAACATTCTGAAACAGAAGGTACAAATCTTACTTTCCATGAAGTTGTCCCAAATCAGCATTCATACAATTCAGTTGAAAGTGGGGATCTTTTCTGTTAGGAAAGGGCCCATGAGCCTTATCTCCTAAGATGTGGCAAACCTAAACAGCAAGGCTATAAAGAAATCAAACCGCATGGACACGCACAAGCCCTCTGAGGAGAGGCTGAGAACCCTGGGGCTTCTTAGTGTGGAGAAGAGAAGACTGAGAGGGGATTTAATGAATGTTTCTAAACATCTGAGGGCTGGGGGTCGAGAGGGAGGGGACAGGGACAGGCTCTGCTCAGCTTCACCCTGGGATAGGACAAGGGGCAATGGATATAAGCTCCAGCACAGGAGGTGCCACCTCAAGATGAGGAGAAACTTCTTCACTGTGAGGGTCCCAGAGCCCTGGTGCAGGCTGCCCAGGGAGGTTGTGGAGTCTCCTACTCTGGAGCCTTTCCAGCCCTATCTGGATGTGTTCCTGTGTGAGCTGTGCTGGATTCTATGCCCCTGCTCTGGCAGGGGAGTCGGAGCCAAAGATCTCCAGAGGTCCCTTCCAACCCCTAACACCCTGTGAGCCTGTGACACTGGGTTTGGGAAGCATCATGGCACATAGGTGTGGGGAAACCCACATGTAGCTAAGTTTCTCCATGGAGCAATCATTTTATAAGCAGATGTGCTCACAGCAACCAACACCCAAAAGCCCCAGGGAGCTGCAGGAAGCAGCAGCAGGTACCTGGCTGCACGCAGGCAGCAGCAGGTTTGACTTGCTGCTCGCTCCTACGTTGCACAAGCATCTCCATCAGACACATCAGCCCTGAAAGCCATCCTCCCAGCACCAACACATGAGTACTGATTCACCCCATCCTTTCTGACCAGGGAAGATTTGAGGGCAGACCATTCTTCTTTAGGACTGCAAAACTTTGGCTCGAGCCATAAGCTCACATCTGCTTTTAGTAACATGAATGTACACCAAAGTTCTCCTCCTCCAGCTAATGGCTCTCTTCCAGATTTACACTGACTGTGACCAGAAACTGGTTCATCAAGCAGTTCTCTCAGGCTTTATGATTTTAAACTAATTCAAAACAAACAAAATTGCTTTGTCTTAAGTTATTCCAACCCCCTTATCTGAAGCAATAGCTCCGGGTTCTCTTGGTAGTTCTTCTCTTACCCTTTGGGAAGCTTAGAGTTGCTTGAGCAATGTGTGGCACATTAAGCTCTGGGGGGGGGGCAAATGCTTCTCTCATTTGTTATTCTCTAGGTTGAGAGAGATGCCAGAGAGGAATCAGAAGAACTATTTTTCCAGTCAGAATGGGAAAAAGCAGAGCAGTGTTTGGCTCACACTGATTTGTATAAGCATCTGCCCTGGTGCTGTGCTTAAACTCTGCTTAGCAAAACAAATCTTCCATGCAGACAATGCATTTGGAAATCAGAGAACCATTAAGGTTGGAAAAGACCTTTAAAGATTATGGAGTCCAGCCATCAACCCACCATGACCAGTAAATCATGTCCCACAGTGCCATGTCTGTATGGTTTTGAACACCTCCAGGGTTGAGGACTCCACCACCTCCCTGGGCAGCCTGTTCCAATGCCTCACCACCCTTTCAGGAAAGAAATTGTTTCTAATACCCAACCTAAACCTTCCCTGGTGCAACTTGAGGCCACTGCAGAGCAACACTGCAGCTAAACCCAGCAATTTCTTGTGAATATATAAGACTTTTGGTTGTCTGTCCTCCCTTCCTTCCTCTCTCCCTCCCTTCCTTCCTTTCTTTCTTTTCCTTCTTCTTTATTTTCTTTCTTTCTTTTTCTTTCCTTCTTTCCTTCCTTCTTTCCTTCCTTCTTTCCTTCCTTTCCTTCCTTCCCTTCTTTCCTTCCTTCTTTCTCTTTCTTTCTTTCTTTTCTTTCCTTCCTTCCTGTCCTTCTTTCTTCCCCTCCCTCCCTTCCTTTCTTTCTTCCACCCTCCCTCCTTCCCTCCACTTCTTATAGACCTCAGATATAAACACAGGGATGCTCAGCTCACATTAAAGAAACTTCCTGATCCCCTACAAAGAAAGAAAGGAACAAGAAAGATGACAATTTCCCTTTGCTTCAGGTGGATGGCATCGGCAATGCTGCGAGCGAGACAACCAGCTAAATAAAAGGCACAGCTATAAAAGCCCTGTTGGCTTCCCAGCTTCTCCCCTTCCAATTTCACCATTTCCTCCCTGCAAGGAACAATTTCAAGAGGCAAAGAAACCATGACAATGCTCCATTAGAGCTTTGACATCACCTATGAGAAGAGAGGAAATGACCCCTCTTGGATGCAGTGGTTTTCAGCGCTGCTAGCAGCGATCAGCTGCCCGCTTGGAGTTTGGGAGTTTCTGAGGGGACGACAATTTTGCCACCCCCAGAAGCATGAATGGAGCCAACAAAGTGCTGTAGTGCTGTGTTTCTTTGGGGGTTTGGGTGTTTTTTTGCAGGGTGCTTCAGGGTATAGGTCACCAGAGCCTGGAGGATATGCAGGGGAGAAAGGAAATTGCTTTCTGTCAGAGATCAGGGAGGGGGGGAAATTAAATATATATATATACATATAATCATAGAGTCATAGAATCAACAAGGTTGGAAAAGACCTCAAAGATCATCAAGTCCAACCTGTCACCCAAGACCTCATGACTACTAGACCATGGCACTAAGTGCCACACCCAATCCCCTCTTGAACACCTCCAGGGATGGGGACTCCACCACCTCCCTGGGCAGCACATTCCAATTCCAGTCTCTCTTGCTGGGAAGAACTTTCTCCTCACCTCCAACCTAAACTTCCCCTGGCACAGTTTGAGACTGTGTCCTCTTGTTCTGGGGCTGGATGCCTGCCTGGGAGAAGAGACCAACCCCCACCTGGCTCCAAGCTCCCTTCAGGGAGTTGGAGAGAGCAAGAAGGTCTCCCCTGAGCCTCCTCTTCTGCAGGCTAAGCAACCCCAGCTCCCTCAGCCTCTCCTCCCAGGGCTGTGCTCCAGACCCCTCCCCAGCTTTCTTGCCCTTCTCTGGACACCTTCCAGCATCTCAACATCTTTCCTAACCTGAGGAGCCCAGAACTGGACACAGGACTCCAGGTGTGGCCTAAGCAGTGCTGAGCACAGGGCACAAGGACTTCCCTGCTCCTGCTGGCCACACTCTTCCTGCTGCAGGCCAGGATGCCATTGGCCTTCTTGGCCCCCTGGGCACACTGCTGGCTCATGTTCAGCTGCTGTCAACCCATACCCCCAGGTCCCTTTCTGCCTGGCTGCTCTCCACCCACTCTGCCCCCAGCCTGTAGCACTGCCTGGGGTTGCTGTGGCCAAGGTGCAGCACCTGGCACTTGGACTTGTTGAATGCCATCCTGTTGCACTCTGCCCATCTGTCCAGCCGGTCAAGGTCCCTCTGGAGAGCCCTTCTGCCCTCTAACAGATCAACATCTGCTCCCAGCTTAGTGTCATCTGCAAATCTACTGATGACTGACTCAACCCCTTCATCCAGATCATCAATGTAGATACTGAACAGGATGGGGCTCAGCACTGATCCCTGGGGGACATAGCCTCACGGCAAAGACTGCTCCAAGGAAGAGGCTGAAGCAATATAGTTGTTCCACAGAGCCTATTTTATACACTTCAGCTACTGCCCAGATGAGCACAAAATAAAATAAACTGCAGCTAATATATCCTGAGATCTACTGACAAAAGCCAGCAGAGTCTAAAATTAATTCTGGCTCGCAGGAGTGACTAAATGAAAGAGGATGGACACTAACGTAATTTTATCAAGGGATGAGGCATGAGGCTTTCTGGGCTCATCAGCTGACTCTGCTGTGCAAAACCAGAGAAGATGTTGAAGTCAGACTTCTCTGTAAGCAATCAGCACTTGCCACCACGACTGGAGATGTGCTCCTGGGGAGAATAAAGCCAAAAAGCCACATTGCATGCTCAGATCCTTTGAAAAATCCCTCCCAGCTTTAGAGCTCCAGGCTGCCAGGGAAACTTCCCTTGCTAATGAGTCTGTCTGACTCCAGCAAAAGGCAATGGTGTGTGTGTGTGGGCAAACTGTGCAATTCATTATCACTTAATATTACCAAACAGCTTCTTGAATAACATCTACGGCTGTTGTTTTTGCAGAGAGGGAAGGGAGCAAAAATATTCAGAGCACTTCAGGCCTTTCCTTTATGAGCTCTTTATGAGCTCTCCCCATCTTACCTGCACCATCACACCAGCCAGCCACAGGTTTCTGTAACAGGTGGGGCTCCTGAAGCACCCAGCTGCCTTTCAGCAGAAATGTCTCATCCCTGGAGCCGTTCCAGGTCAGGCTGTTTGAGGCTCTCAGCAACCTGCTCTAGTGGGAGATGTCCCTGCTGCCTGCAGGGGGGTTGGACTAGCTGCCCTTCAAAGGTCCCTTCTAGCCCAAACCAGTTTGTGATGGGGCATTTACCACCTCTCTGGGTAACCCAGGCCAGTGTGTCACCACCCTCAGTGTCAAACATTTTCTGCCTTCTCTCTGGTCTAAATCTCCCTCTTTTAGTTTCAAACCTTGTCCTGTCACAACAGGTCCATAGCTATCTTCCTTAGCCCCTTTAGGTCCTGAAAGGCCACCAGAAGGTCTCCCTGGAGCCTTCTCTCCTCCAGGCTGAGCAGCCCCAACAAGGTTTATCACCTTTCACTTCCAACAAGATGAGAAGCTGATCTGCAAAGTCCATGACTGTGAGGGCCACCAGGCAGTAGCTCTAAGCAAGCTGAGCCCCTTTTCCCTTACCCAAGCTGTCTGGTGTCATTGCAGCTGCAGATAACCTTGCAGCATCTGCCCCATCCATTCACTTGTGCCAGTGGCTGTTTCCAGGACACAAACTGACACAGAATAACAGAATCATAGAACACCAGCATGATGGGGGTTGGAAGGGACCTCTGGAAAGCAGCTAGTCCAACCCTTCAGCCAAAGCAAGGTCACCCAGGAACATGTCCAGGCAGGTTTGGAATCTCTCCAGAGAAAGAGAATCAACAACCTCTCTGGGCAGCCTGGTTCAGGGCTCCAGCACCTTCACAGCAAAGAAGCTTCTCCTCTTGTTAAGGCAGAACTTCCTGGGTTCCAATTTGGGTCCTTTGCCCCCCATCCTATCACTGGGCACCAGTGAAAAGAGACCAGCACCTTCTTGACAACCACCCTTAAGGTATTTGCAAACACTGAGTAGATCTCCTCCAGGTTCAACAGCCCCAGGGCTCCCAGCCTTTCCTCCTCTCAGAGATGCTCCATCCTTGCAACCTCCACTGGACTTTCTCCAGTAGTTCCTGTCTCTCCCTGATGCTTCTATCTTCCACAGAACCATTGGGAGGATCTAGAATGGAAACACTCCATAAATATTTTAGAATCATAGAATCACCAAGGTTGGAAAAGACCTCAAAGATCATCAAGTCCAAGCTGTCACCTCACACCTCCTGACTACTAAACCATGGCACCAAGTGCCACGTCCAATACCCTCTCGAACACCTCCAGGGATTGCAACTCCACCACCTCCCTGGGCAGCACATTCCAATGGCTAACGACTCTCTCCCTGTGAAGAACTCTCTCCTCACCTCAAGCCTAAACTTCCCCTGGGGCAGCTTGAGACTCTGTCCTCTTTTCTCCTGCTGCTGGTAAGAAGAGGCTTACAGCTTTTCCTGTCCTTTGTGGTCTTTAACTTGTTTCAGAGGAGGCATTCAATGAGCCCACCTCGCAGGAATAATTTACCACCCCATTAGCTGAAGAAAAAAGATCTGGTGTCTGCTAGGGGCTCAATCACCTTTCAGCAAAACACTGTGAAAAACTCATTACAGTAATTACTAATGAGCTGGCCTCTTTGGGCTGCAAAGGCGTTGTGTGTAACTCGCAAAGAGCTGCATCCAGAGCTTCCCCGCTGCAAAAGAAAGCCACCAGACCAACAAACGGCCCTAGACTCGCAGGGGAAAAACATGCTCCAAAATGCAGCTGCTCATCTGCATCAGGAAGAGTGTGGGCAGCAGGAGCAGGGAGGTCATTCTGCCCTGTGCTCAGCACTGCTTAGGGCACACCTGGAGTATGTGTCCAGTTCTGGGCTCCTCAGTTTAAGAAGGACATTGAGAGACTTGAAGGTGTCCAGAGAAGGGCAACAAAGCTGGGGAGGGGTCTGGAGCACAGCCCTGGGAGGACAGGCTGAGGGAGCTGGGGTTGCTTAGCCTGCAGAAGAGGAGGCTCAGGGGAGACCACCTTGCTCTAACTCCCTGAAGGGAGGTTGTATCCAGCTGGGGGTTGGTCTCTTCTCCCAGGCACCCAGCACCAGAACAAGAGGACACAGTCTCAAACTGCACCAGGGGAAGTTTAGGCTTGTGCTATCATTTGTTACTTGTGAGGAGAGACTGTCTCCCACCTCACTCCAACCTCCTTTCAGGTTTCTCTTTGGATAATAGTCTCACTGGAGTTACAAGAGGATCTGTGAGCTGAAGAAGTGATCCCATCCCTAAAAACTTGCCTACTCCCCCCTCCCAGGCTGTGTTAATTAGACTACTAATTAATGTTACCAATCACTCTGAAAGCAAAGCCCCCAATGAAAACAAATTCCTCTGCCATGTTTGTGCTTACTTTGGGGGAGACTGAGTTAGAGCACAGAACAAAGCATCCAGTGCTGGGTCCTGCTCCTTCCAAAGAGCCCCCAAACTCCGCCAGCAAACTGGACTCCAACCTTGATGGCTGCACTATTGTTGCTTACAGAAATATTTAATGCTTTGTTCCCCAGAGAGCTACAAACTGCCAGGCCAGGAACAATGTCAAACCATGAGGAATAAGGCAGGCATGATGCCAGAGCAGTAAATCCAACTTCTGCCAGAGAAACTCCATTGAAACTTGCCAAGGACCAAAAAACCTTTCCCAAAGACGGCTGGGGCACGGTGGCACCCAGCTCTCCAGCTGCTGCTCTCTTGTTTCTCTTGGGCAATCCTTTAGTTGTTGCCTCTTTAGCTAATTGTGCAGCTATTGTGTTTCACAAACAATAGCTACTTTATTTAGACAGAGAGGAAGTGAGAAGCAGAAATCACGCATCCCAACATAAAGCCAGCGTGGGCCAGACATCCAGCTGCTGAGAGCTGACCTCAGAGGAGCAACCAACACCCATCTGTGCTTGCATGTGGGCAGAGTTATACTGTAACTGGGCTTTGGATGGAGGACAGGAGGACCAGTTCTGACTTTGTCCCAAACTGGCTCCAGGATCTTGGATGGATCACCTAAACCCTTAGAGCTTCAGCTTCCCATCTGCAAATCCAGGTTCTGTAGCCCATGGGGAAACATCATAAACCTCCAGGATCTTGGATGGATCACCTAAACCCTTAGGGCTCCAGCTTCCCATCTGCAAATCCAGGTTCTGTAACCCATGGGGAAACATCATAAACCTCCAGGATCTTGGATGGATCACCTAAACCCTTAGGGCTCCAGCTTCCCATCTGCAAATCCAGGTTCTGTAACCCATGGGGAAACATCATAAACCTCCAGGATCTTGGATGGGTCACCTAAACCCTTAGAGTTTCACCCTCCTAACTGCAAATCCAGGTTCTGTAGCCCATGGGGAAACATCATCAATCACAAAGGCAAGATCCCACCGCTGGTGAGGGACAGGTTTGGCTTTCCCCTGCTGTTAAATTACAAGCGAGGAATTATTCTGGTTTAACAAATAGCTCCTGCTGCAAACAGGATGCTCTGTCTCCTCAGTGTCAAAGGTGGAAGAAAACACTTCCTGAAGGGAATTGAGCAAAGCACAGTCTCTTCTGGCCTTTGAACGAGCTGAAATTGTTAGAAGAGAGCTGAGCTTGATTTGTTCCCCACCAAACATACATGGAAGGGCATGAAGCAGAGTAACGTGGTGTTGGGAGTGTTGAGGCTGGAACAGGTTGCCCGGGGAGCTGGAGATATTCAAGGTTAGGCTTGATGAGGCTCTGAGCAACCTGACCTAGTTGGGGCTGTCCCTGCTGACTGCAGAGGGGTTGGGCTAGATGACCTTGAAAGGTCCCTTCCAACCCAATGCGTTCTATGACTATAATTAATATTGTCTTGTCAACCTGCTGGGGTTGCAGTAATAGGAGGAGGGTCACCAAGAAATCCTCAAACTGGCTTGCAAAAGGTAACAAAGTCAATCAACCTGGGTTTGTTCAGCTCTTGAGATCTTGCTTTCATCCTGAAGATCGCGCTGCTCTTAACCAGAAAGGTTAGAAACTTCTTAATAAAGAAATAAATAGAGAAAGAAAGAAATAAAACCAAATCTATCAGATCTGTCACATAAGGGGAAAAAAAAAATGCCAAGGATTCTGAGGCACTCAGAGAAGCCACAAAAACTGGCAGCCTGCAAATTGCTCCTTGAGTTTGTCTGCATTTGCCTGCTGGTAGCTGAAAGGCTGGACGGAGGATGCTGCTGAAGCAAGGATTTAAATTTCCTTTGGAGCTGCCTTTTGGAGCAGCTCTGCTGCTTAAAAAAAAAACCCTAAAGATGTGACACTGACAAAACGCTGGGCTTAGCAAATCTCTCTTTAAAAGCTTCCCTGTGTTTGGCAGAGCATTATAAAGAGCTACAAAACTCAACCACCGGAGGCACACAGGTTGCTAAACCTGGGCTGAGCGCAGCGGCGGTTCAGAGGGTCAAGTTTTATCAAGCCCTCGCACAAAACCAGCTGCCTCAGAGAGCCTGGGAGGGGGATTTGGTCCCTGCTGCAGAGAAAGGTGACACTGAGGACCAGGCCAGATGTTAGTTACATCTGCAGTGATGCTGCCAGCAGAGCCATACGCTGACAGTCCCTGCCTGTTGTTTTACTGCTGCAATTCCTTCTCATCCAAGCTCCGTAACGCACAAGGTGCAGACTGAAGGGTTACCTCGAATCATAGAATTGTCAGGGTTGGAAGGGACCTCAAGGATCAGCCAGTTCCACCCCACCCCTGACATGGGCAGGGACACAGAATCACAGAATCACCAAGGTTGGAGAGATCATCAAGTCCAACCTGTCACCACAGACCTCATGACTAAACCGTAGCACCAAGTGCCACATCCAATCCCCTCTTGAACACCTCCAGGGATGAGGACTCCACCACCTCCCTGGGCAGCACATTCCAACGGCTAACAACTCTCTCTGGGAAGAACTTTCTCCTCACCTCCAGCCTAAACTTCACACTACATCAGGTTGCTCACAGCCACATCCAGCCTGGCCTTCAAAACTTCCAGGGACGAGGCTTCCACCACCTCCCTGGGCAACCTGTGCCAGTCTCTCACCACCCTCACGGGGAACAACTTCTTCCTAACATCCAATCTGAAACTACCCATTGCTAGTTTTGCTCCATTCCTCCTAGTCCTATCACTCCCTGACAGCCTAAAAAGTCCCTCCCCAGCTTTCTTGTGGTCTGAGAAATCCAGACCTTTCCCTTTTAGTCCTTTAAACGATTCCACTCATGGGAGAGTGTCATCTGTGGATGTACAATGCCCTGGGTATTTGCAGCTTATTTGCAGTTTTGACATTGCTGGGTCCATTACTGGCCAATTCTGCCTTGTTCCCATTAAGCCATTACATTGCCTATCTCCAACCCTATTTGTGGGGAATAAAAATAAGTGTCTAGGAATATATCCATGCAATCAAAGCTAAAATGAGCCTATATTCAGCATTTAATAACCCTGACACAATTATATCTTCAGAGCAAAAAGGCTTCTCATTCAATTCCCCCCACCCCACCCCCATTCAACTTCCTTCTCCAGCACGTCATTTATTTTTGCAGGCATGAAACTGAATAAACTCCTCCTAAAATCCAGCAGAATTTTTCAGAGCAGCATTAGAGATTGGTTACTTCTGCTAACTGTGTCCATAAAACACAGCAAGGGAGGAATTTGGGTGAAGAATATTATCCTCTCTGCTCAACTATGTCTTTATTCACAGCTCCAAGCTTGACTTTAAGTAAGAAGTAACTTAAGCAGCGGTTTTAGACCCGGGGTTTATGTTGCTATTTCTTCAGCATAATGATCCTGCTTTCCCCAGCAGAAAAAGGGAAAGGGCTAAATTGCCAGAAAATGGGATTTTCTTGTCAGCTTTAAAAATATTAACATTTATTGCCTTTAGACAGGATAAGATTCATTGTCTTTCAAAATGCCAAACCCCATTGCCTTCAACAAGTGCAAGTTGCTTTGCCTTCACACTTTGCAACTTTCCTTGTCTTTAAAAAGAGCAAACTGGAGCAGCTTTGAAAGTTATGAATTTCCCTGCCTCTGAGAAGAGTCCATTTAATCAGCTTTTAAAGTTATCCATCTCATTGTCTTCACAAAGAATGAATTTCACTGCCTTTGAGAAGGATAAAATGTATTGCCCTTAAATACTAATAAACAATAAGTAATGATAAAATGTCTTGTCCTTAAATACTACTAAATAAGACATGAATAATAAGTAAGGATAAAAAGAATTGTCCTTAAATACTAATAAACAATATATAAACAATAAGTAATGATAAAGTTTAGTGTCCTTAAATACTACTAATAAATAATTAGTAATCATAAAATTTAGTGTCCTTAACCCCTAATAAATAAATACTAAGGAACACTAAAACTTGTTGTCCTTAAAACCAATGCATTGCACTGCCAGCAAAAAAAATTGTGAAGTTCTTTGTGTTCAAAGAGAAGAAAATGCATTGTCTTTAAAAAAATCACACATTTCATTGTCTTAAAACAAGAAGAAAATCCCTTGACTTTGAGAGGAAGGAATTTCAGCACCTTTATACATGACAGATTTCATTGTCTTGAGACACAGCAAATCTAAGCAGCTTTAAAAACGATGTTTCCTTGCCTCTGGAAAGAGTCAATTTAGTCAGCTTCAGAAATTATACCTCTCATTGTCTTTAAAAAGAGTGCATTGCATTGCCTTTGAAAAGGAGAAAATTTATTGTCCTTAAATAATAATTAAGAATAAATAAGTAATAAGAACATTTATTGTCCTTAAATAATAATAGGTGCCCAGAGAAGGGCAATGAGGCTGGGGAGAGGCCTTGAGCAGAAGCCCTATGAGGAGAGGCTGAGGGAGCTGGGGTTGCTTAGCCTGGAGAAGAGGAGGCTCAGGGGAGACCTTCTTGCTCTCTCCAACTCCCTGAAGGAAGGTTGGAGCCAGGTGGGGGTTGGTCTCTTCTCCCAGACAAGCAGCACCAGAACAAGAGGACACAGTCTCAAGCTGTGCCAGGGGAGGTTTAGGCTGGAGGTGAGGAGAAAGTTCTTCCCAGAGAGAGTTGTTAGCCATTGGGATGTGCTGCTCCAGGGAGGTGGTGGAGTCCCCATCCCTGGAGGTGTTCAAAAGGGGATTGGATGTGGCACTTGGTGCCATGGTTTAGTAGTCGTGAGGTGTTGGGTGCCAGGTTGGACTTGGCTATCTTTGAGGTCTCTTCCAGCCTTGGTGATTCTGTGATTCTTTCTCTGAAAACAGAGTCCTTTGAAAGGCATGGCACTGGGAGAAAACACAGGAGCCTTGATAATGCTTCAGCAGCTCCTCCTCCTGCGCTCAGGTTGGCATTTGAACAGAGCTTCGTGGGCACTTCCCATGATATTGTTTGCATCCTACCCCAGCACGAACATTTGTCAAAATGATGACATTTCCAGCACATAAAAGAGCAAAGAGAGCATCCAGGACTAATTACAGAGCATGCAAATGTTTGCCTCAGTTGGAATCATTATTTTTGTTATTATTATTCATTGTCTTCTGGAGGGTTCTGCTCAAGGTGCTTTTTACCTCCATTGCAACCAGTGGGATTTTCAGTAGGGAGGGAGCACTCTCCTCAGGTGGCAAAGCCTCATGGAGGAGTTTAAGTGCATTTTTCCTGTTGATGATTCCAACCTTCCCTAGCTGCAGAAGACAATGCCACCTTTGGTTGGACTCCTAGGCTTTGTACTTCGGCTTTGACCCTTGACTCCATGGCCGACCTCACAGTTTATATCTAAATCACTCACCCTGCATTTGCCAACATTTGCTGGTGGCATTTATTTCAGCAACTGGAAAGCAGGAGCAGAAACAACTAACCCTGGAGGCAGGGATAACAGACATTGTGTTAACCTCCTTCCCTCACTTTCATCTCTAGATTTTGTGGCAAGATGGTTTGGCAAGGCAATGAAATTAAACTTTAATAAAGGAGAAGAGGAATAACTGTCACCAGGAGGAGAGTGGGGGAAGCAGCATTTTGCAAACCAGGCTTGGAAGGATTGGGATTTTCCATTGGCCACATTCCTGTGCCATGTCCAGGCAAGGAGATCGGATGGCAGCCAGGCCCCCAGAGAGATGAAGTCATTGCCAGACCCCAGCAGTGTGTGAAGCAGGTAAAAGCAGAGCAGCAGCAGAGCAGAAGAGAAATCAACATGCTTTCCTCTCACCTCTGGAACACAGAACATTAGGTAAATAGAAAAGGTTTTGATTAAAACCTTTGAAAGCCCTGAAGTGACTCAGAGAGTCATTTCATTTTCAAACACACCCACGGTTCTTTGGCTCCTGAGTCCTGGAGTAATTGTGGCATTTTGGTGCCTCACTTGCTTTTGAGGATGGAGCTTAAGTAGCTCTGAAGATGCATGTCAGGGAGGGCAGCAATTCTGGGTGCCCAGTCCTTGATGGGTTGGGAAGCCTCAAAACAACCTCCTCTAGTTGCACATGTCTCTGCTGACTGCAGAGGTGTTGGACTGGGTGAGCTTTAAAGGTCCCTTCCCACCCAAACCATTCTCTGATTCTATGATTTCTTCACCTCACTGAAAAGAAAACGACTGCAAACCTATTTTCTACCTCCCTGTCCAGGCAGCATTCCTTCACCTGAACAGCTCCCTCTGTTCTTCTTTCCAGCTTTGCCATGGCAACAAGAAAAGTGCATATTACCAGTGTAAAAGGGATGGGTTATGCTTTTAAGTTGTCCTTCTGTCTCTAGCTGGGTTACGACATCTCCAGCTACAAGACGTGCAAGACCACAGTATGCTGGCTGCTGTGAAGAGCTGCAGCACAGTCGGAGGCAGGCAGCAAATACAGGATGGGCTGAAGGCACCTGCAAAGGGCAGGCAGGAGCTTCATGACTTCAGAAACCAAGAGGCAAAGCAGTCAGGAAATAGGGGACGTTGGCCTCCCATTTCATTTTGTCGTGGGCACTGCCGAGCAGAGCCGGGCAAGCTGCGAGCGAAGCACACTGTGAACCAGGAGCCTTTCCAAGCGGGAGCTCGAGCCAAACTGTAAAAGGACATTACAGAAGCAAGCCAGGGTTCCTTAGCAACAGCATCACATATGGGCCCATTAACTCCAAATTCCTCTGTGAGTAAACCCTGAGCTAAGAAAATCTTCAGACGCTTATGGGTAGTGTGAGCGAAAGCGTCTGCTCCGGTCGGTCAGCTTGTCAGGGGAAAATGAATAGCAGCCATTGAGAAGCAAAGGCAGAAATCACTTGCATTTTGAGGAGGACTCTTTGGGCATCTCAGAGGTGTTGGACCTGCAGCTGGCTCATAATTAGGTGATGATGAGCTGCCCTGGTGCACCTTTCCTCAGCTGTAGAAACTGCTCTTGCAATTCTGAGAGAGGATTGCTGCAGCCATGGCAGCGACTGGAAAGCAGCTCATAAAACATCACCAGAAAACACAGGGAGACAGTCAGAGGGCAAGAAATGATTCATGTATTAGAGAGGTTTATTTTTCCCCTTGCAAAGCACTTCATGTTTGTGGGACTCATTTCAGTAGCATCGTTCCTGATTTACTGGTGCCACAGCAGACCCAACAATGCCAAGACCAGGTGAGGGGGCCAGGATGCTCCTCCTCTCTTCCTTTTCAACCACTGGTTGCCATATCTCCATTCTGATTGCAGCTGACAGCAGCTGTGACTTTATTTCACCCCCCTAAGTAGCTCCATTTTCTCAGAGCCCAGCTGCTGCAAACATGGCAATGGCTTCAGCAGTTCCAGTTATGGGAAGCTGCATCTTAAATGGAGCTGAACACAGACTGAAAACACCAGAATGAGAATCAGTGTTGGGGTTTGAAACACATTTCAAAGGTGATTTGAAGACACCCTTTGAGGGGTGGGAGATGGATGCTGCTTGAACCATGCCAATGAATGTGTGGAGCTGGCAACACCATGCTTACACATGGAGTAAAATCACACACATGGGTTCTCTGTGTGCAGCATTTTAAACCTCACATTGTCACAGCCTACTCAGACTACACCTGGCCTTGGTTTGTTCAGCCTGCAGCAAAGGAGGCTGAGGAGACACCTTCCCACTCTCTACAGCTCCCTGAATGGAAGCTGCAGCCAGGTGGGGAATCAGTCTCTTCTCCCTAGTAATGAGCGACAGGACAAGGAAATGTCCTCAAGTTGTGCCAGGGGAAGTTTCACTTGGAGATCAGGAACAGTTTCTTTGCTGCAAGAGTAGTCAGGCGTTGGAACAGGCTGCCCAGGGAGGTGGTGGAGTCACCATCCCTGGAGGGGTTTAAAACCCATGTGGCCATGGGCACTCTGGGACATGGTTTAATGGCCATGGTGGTGTTGGGTTGATGGTTGGACTGGATGATCCTAGAGATCTTTTCTAACCTTAACGATTCTATGAGTCACATATCTCATTAAAAAAGTCCTTTTGCTGCTGGGGGTGGGGGGGGCTGGACTGGATGAGCTCTGGAGGTGCCTTCCAACCCCTACCATTCTATGATTCAGTTCTCATCAGAGATTATGAAGTCAAGGTGTGAAAGAGGCAAGGCAAGTACCCTCACGTGCCCACGTCAGTGCACCGGGAAGCTCCCTCGCTCAAAGAGGTCAGCGCAGTTTAGCTTGTCCACTTGCACATGCTTTCAGCACCCAGCCCTTGCTCTGCCTCTTAGACAGAAGGGAAACCTGCTTCTGACGCTGTCCTGAGGCTGAGTTACACACAGCCACTGCCTTTGTGTTGAGACAAACAAAACCACCTGACAAATGTGGGTCTGCTGTGGCTTGGATTCATTTTACTGCGTTCATTTAATATCTTTTGGAGTAAGTAGCTTCAAATGACACTTCACCACAGTCCCATCAATACTCTGACAAGAATAAAGGGTAGATTGAAATCTGTGAAAGAATACACAGAAGAGAAGTAGCCATGGTCAAGAAGTAATTTGCCTGCACAATCTAGCCCACCATCTCTCTAAAGCATATTCAGGTGTCAATTTGGGTCTATGGAATTCACCTAATAAGATCTTCAGCTGTGGATCAAACCTTCCCAACACTCTGTGATTTGCATGAGGAATCAAAATGATAAACCCTTTAATAATGCCAGCAGATAGCAAGCTCTGAACTGGAGGAGAGCAGATAGAGGTCTCTTTAATGAGGAGAACACGAGGGTTATCATGTTTTCACTATTAAACTCAGATGAGATTAGGCTAATGAAACACAAAAGCAGCCTCCCTGCCCCAGAAGTGCTCCTCAGCCTTGGGAAGGTTTGCAACCAGGAGAACATCAGACACCTTCTCACAGTTTGTGCTCCTCGTGTGACACATCACAGCACTCCCACCATAGAATGGTAGGGTTTGGAAGGGACCCTCAGAGGTAATCCAGTCCAAACCCCCTGCCAAAGCAGCATCACCTAGGGCAGGTCACACAGGACCACATCCAGATGGCTCTGAAAGGTTCCAGACAAGGAGACTCCACAACCTCTCTGGACAGCCTGCTCCAGGGCTCAGGCACCCTTACAGTAAATTTTTTCCTCATGTTGAGGTGGAGCTTCCTGGATTCCAGTTTGTGTCCATTGCCCTTTGTCCTATCAGGACACCACTGAAAAGAGCCTGGCCCCTTCTTCTCAGCCCCAACCTTCAGATATTTAGAGACATTAGTAAGATCTCTTCTTGGTCTTCTCTTTCCCAGACTAAACAGCCCCAGGTCTCTCAGCCTTTCCTCATCACACAGCTAGGTAAGACCACAACCGAAAAATAACCTTTTAATGTGTCCAGAGAAGGGCAAGAAAGCTGGGGAGGGGTCTGGAGCACAGCCCTGGGAGGAGAGGGAGCTGGGGTTGCTTAGCCTGCAGAAGAGGAGGCTCAGGGGAGACCTCCTTGCTCTCTACAACTACCTGGAGGGAGGCTGTAGGCAGGTGTGGGTTGGGCTCTTCCCCCAGGCAAGCACCACTAGAACAAGAGGACACAGTCTCAAGCTGTGCCAGGGGAGGTATAGGCTGGATGTTAGGAAGAAGTTCTTCCCAGAAAGAGAGATTGGCCAAGGAGGTGGTGAAGTCACCATCCCTGCAGGTGTTCAAGAGGGGATTTGACATGGCACTTGGTGCCATGGTCTAGTAGTCATGAGATCTTGGGTGACAGGTTGGACTTGATGATCTCTGAGGTCTTTTCCATCCTTATTGATTCTATGATTCTAAGACCTCCCGGTTTTGGCTTTCCCCACTGCCAAAGAAGAGCAACCTCCTTTTGCTGCTTTATCTAATGGCTTTTATTTATATGTTAAACAAGCTAAAGAAGCAACTACCCCCAGAAAGATGGGGGGGGGCGAGGGGGGGAGAGGGGTCTGGGTAACCACATTTTAAACCTTCAAATAGCTCCTGTCCTGCAAAGAGCCTTCATTAGTGTGCATTTCCACACGGAGATGAAAGACAAATGTGAGGCTAAAGTTTTCCCTGGCAAAAGAGAGGATCTCAAGCTGTTAATATGTCATTATGGTTCTGCTCATTAGCATCTCTGGGATATGCTTTTAATGATGGGGGGGGGGGTGGGGGGTGTAATTTGATTTGATTTTTTTATTTCCTTAATGCCTTTTAAAGTATTTTTCCCTTACTGCAGTGCTAATAAGGTGTAAAAAATCTTGTCCTGAAACCATAAGCTGTGCCACAGCTCATGCTCTGCTGTGGCTTGAATGGGAAAATGTTCTTGCAAATGCAAATTGAACAAAGTATTTACTGGTAGGCTGAGCCAGCTTGGTATCAGGGTTAAAACTTTCCCCAGCCTAGTTAGAATCACAGGATATTTTGGTTGGAAAAGACCTTGAAAATCATCAAGTCCAATTGTTAACCCAGCACTGCCAGGGCACCACTAAGCCATGTCCCTCAGCACCACATCTCCACAGCTGTGAAACCCTTCCAGGGATGGGGATTCCACAGTGCCCTGGGCAACCTGTTTCAGCCTTTGAGAAGCCTTTTGGGGAAGAAATTGTTCCCCATGTCCAACATGAACATCCCCCCTGAAACTTGAGAACATTTCCCCTTGTCCTATCACTTGTTCCTTGGGGGAAAGAGACCAACCCTGACCTCGCTCCAACCTCCTTTCAGAGAGTTGGAGAGACCCAAAAGATCTCCCCTCAGCCTCCTTTTCTCCAGGCTGAACATCCCCAGCTACCTCAGCTGCTCCTCACCAGCCCTATTCTCCAGACCCTTCACCAGCTTCACTGCCTTTCTGTGGACCTGCTCCAGAACCTCAATGTCCTTCTTGGAGTGAGGACCCCAAAACTGTGGCTTCATCAACGTCAACTACAGGAGGACCCTGCCCTGGTCCTGCTTGCCACATTCTTACTGATCCACACCAGGATGCTGTTGGCCTTCCTGGCCGTCTGAGCACACTCTGGCTCATCTTCAGCCAGGACCTTTCCCACTGGTCATTCTCCAGCCACGCTGCCCCAAGCCTGGAGCATCCACGGGGCTGTTGTGATGCAAGTGCAGCACCCAGCACTTGGCTTTGTGGCACCAGGATCAAGAGCCGAGATTCCATTTGCAATGTGGTTCAGACAGGAGATTTTGAGTGACACCAGAGGAAGTTTGCTTGAATCCAGGTAGAATTTTTCATTGTCACAGTTCAGCTGGTAAAGTCTTATATATATGTGTGTGTTTAAAGTATATATATACACACACAAAGTAAAACAACTGCAGTGGCTGCAGCTCTCTTCCCCCTGTGGAGCAGCATTCAGACTGAATCAATTCCACTTAATATTTCCCCTGCATTTGGTTGCAAAAGAAACAATTAAGAGTGCTTTGAAAATATCCAGCAAACACCCTGGCTGCCTCTCTTGGTCTCTAGCAAATCAATGCTCTTTGAATCGAAATAAATCTCTCCTTTTTTTTTGTCCAGTTTAGGCAGTTCTTATAATTTAAAGCCAGATTCCAGCAAGGGAGGGTGAGGGGTGGGGGGTGGAAATTTGCTTCGGTGCTACAAAGTTTCTGGAAGATTGATGTTAGCAGCATGTCAAATCTAATCAGGAGTGACACGCTGCTGTTATTTGAGTCATGCTTATCAAATTTATTTATCTCCAATTGTGACTCTTTGCTGTAAAGCAGGAATGTTTGTCAGCAGCGTCAGTAAAGAAACAGCATGATTAGCACTCAGCTTTCCCCACCTCCAGCCCATTCAAGCAAATGCCTCTTCTAATTCTTCCCAAGTACAGCGTTTTAAAGCACTGTTGAAGTGTTTTGCTGAAGTGGGTTCTGGATAGTGATAAATGAATCATTATGAGGACAAATTACCCAAATTGGGTCATAATCACCCAAGCTATGCAAACTCCAGGAGAGAAGTGGGGAAGCAGGGAGTGACTCATTCAGAGACAACAGGGAAGAGACTGAGCAGTCCAGATGAACACACCGAGGAAATGTGAAGGTATTCAGAATGGAATCTGAGGAGTTGGTAGCTCTCACTGACCTCACGGAGGCCTTAGAGTGGTTTGAGGAAAGGTAGGAAAAGCAAAGATTAATGATGCTCGTTTGATGAGGGCTGTGTGTGCCTGGCGTGTAATGGAAGTTCCTCCCTAGAATGGAAAAGCTTTACAGGGAAAATTACTTCACTGAAAGAGTGGTCAGGCATTGGAACAGGCTGCCCAGGGAGCTGGTGGAGTCCCCATCCCTAGATGGGGTTCACAAAGGGTGTAGACATGGCACTTTGGGCCATGGTTTAGTGGCCATGGTGGTGTTAGTTCAGTGGTTGGACTTGATGACCTCAGAGGTCTTTTTTGAACCTTAAAGATTCTGTGACTTGGAATGGGAAGCAAAGAGGAAAACATCATCCTATCCACCCAGCTTAGCACACAGCCATAGGTTTGATGTCTCCCTAGTTCTTTACTATGAGGGTCACGGAACACTGGAGCAGGTTGCACAGGGAGGTGTTTGAGGCTCCTTCCATGGAGATATTCAAGGTGAGGTTGGATGAGGCCCTGAGCAGCCTGATCGAGTTGGGGATGTCCCTGCTGGCTGCAGGAAGGTCAGACTGGATAACCTTTGTAGGTCCCTTCTGTCCCAGACCATTCCATGGTTCCCTCATGGGTGAGAGGCTTTTTTTTTGGCTTCACACAAAGCACAGATATACCAAAACCAACATCTGACCATCAGTGATGGAAAGCAAGGGTTGGGAGAGCTTTACAACCGCCCTGAGCACACACAGGACGAGGATGCTGTCACAATGACCTTAAGAAATAAAGCAGAGGAGCAGCTTTGAGAGACAAATCCTTTGATCTCTGTCCTTCCCTAATCACATGCAGAGATGACACAGAGTTTCAGACAGAGGAATTAATTATTGGGTTAACCCAGCCCCATTCACCATGGCTGTGGCTTTCTGGTGATAAGGAGAGAACAATGAGATTGCTCTGCTCTGGAGAAAGCCTCCAGCCTGCCTTCCTTTGGTTACTCCTACACATAGCTTTTCCTGTAACACAAGTATCTGACATTCTTTTCTTTGAGGGGGTAAAATAATAAACAGGAGATGAAAAAGGAGAGAAGAATCCCTTTGGCTGGAAATCTGAGAATGTGGCTTCCTTCTGCTGCCAACCACATCTTCTCAAGCCGCCTCAATCGAAGTGGGGGGGGAAGAAAATCGAGCAGGAGGAGTCATGAATTCATTAAAAGCACTACAATGGGGTTCAGACAAAATGAGATTGGTTTTCCATTCAGTGAGACCAGTTTCTGGTATCTTCAGTAAATTGGATTCATTGTAGATACCTCCATTCTCATCTGGCTGCATTAATTACACCAAGCATTGTCGAGATAGGAAAACACAATAGGTGGAGTCCTCCTCCTGGTGTAAATCCAGAGGTTGAGTGTTTGAGTTATGATTTCCCAGGCTGTGCAGCAGGGTTGTATAGGTGTGGAATATTACATTCCAATTTCAGGCAAATAAAACTCCAGCTAACTCCCACACCTTTCAAGGTCAAGCAAGCTCAAGTAGCATAAAATGGCCTTACCATTAATGCATTTTTATGCATGGGAAATTAAAGAGAATTAGAGGCATTTTCATTTTAAATCAGGGGCTGCCAACCTGAGGGGGGAAAAAAATGAAGAGAAGTTCAGCTTGGAATTAACATTTGGACAGGCCAAGGGATGACCTTCTTCCTCTGCCAAGTTCCAGATGTGGGCTGCTGTGTGTGACAATGAGTGATGCACACACACACAAGCATGAATAATTCATGCAAGGATCTGTAAGGGGGGAGGTGCCTCGTTGCAACTTTGCATTTTGGTCATTAAGCTTCAATAAAAGAGGAGTGCAGGTGGCACTGAGCTTCTGAACCCAGTTCTAGGTGGAAACTGAAAGGCAGGACTCAGGTTTGCTTCCTGAAAGAGACATGGAGTGGACCTGCTTAGACCAGAGATCAGCAAACCTTCAGCGGCCACACTTCAGGCTGTGGTGCTGTTTTCCAAACATAAGGGCAAGGTTCCTGCTGGAAATTCAGCTGGGGAGGAGGATACTGTGGAAGGATTTATCAGATGGTCCCTGGCTTCAGCTGGATGTGGGACTTGTGACAGACTCACAGAACCATAGAATTGTTGAGGTTGGAAGAAGCCTTTGAGATCACCAAGCCCAGCTGCTCACCCAGAGCTCACAATCTTACCTCTGCTACTAAGCTACTACCACCAGACTGCATTCCTCAGCACCACATCCAGGCTCCTTGAAACATCTTCAGGGATGCTGACTCCACCACCTCCCTGGGCAGCCTGTTCCAATGCCTGAGGACACTTTCTGGGAAGAACTTTTTCCTAATATCCAACCTGAACCTTCCCTGGCACAACCTGAGACCATTTCCTCTTACCCTATCACTTAGAGTAGAATAGAATAGAGTAGAATAGAATAGAGTAGAGTAGAATAGAATAGAATAGAATAGAATAGAGTAGAGTAGAGTAGAGTAGAATAGAATAGAATAGAGTAGAATAGAATAGAATAGAATAGAATAGAATAGAATAGAATAGAATAGAATAGAATAGAATAGAATAGAATAGAATAGAATAGAATAGAATAGAATAGAATAGAATAGAAATGGAATGGAATGGAATGGAATGGAATGGAATGGAATGGAATGGAATGGAATGGAAAAATAGACCTTCCAGATCATCGTGTCCACCCCATCATCCAACACCATCTAATCAACTAAACCATGTTCAACCCACCACACTGATATGCAAACCAGGATTCCATTTGCCTTCTTGGCTACCTGAGCACATTTCTGGGTCATGTTCAGCCAGCCATCAATCAATACCCCACAGGTCCTTCTCTGCCAAGCAGCTCTCCAGCCCCTCTGCCCCAAGCCTGTAACGGGGTGGTCGTGGTCCACATGCAGCACTGGACACCTCACCCTGTTAAATCTCACACTGTTGGCTTCAGCCCACCTACCCAGTCAGCCCAGACCCCTCTGCAGATCCTCCCTGTCCTCAAGCAGATGGAAATGCCCACCCAGCTTGCTGCCTTCTGCAAACTTCCCGAGGCTGCCCCCGATCCCCTCACCTGGCTCCCTGCTAAAGATGTTAAACAGATAGTGCAGGTGCTGAGGCCTGCCCCCAGACCTGATTCACCAGCAAAAGGACATCCCCCTGTCTACAGCATTTAGAGGTCACTAATATACCCAGAGCAAACATCAAATCAGTGCATGCCAAGCCCCCCCCCCCCCCCCCCCCCCCCCAGCTGCTCTCTTGAGTCGCAAACACAATCTCTGCCGCCCGGGGATCAGTGCGCTAATCTTCACAATCAGTCTGGAGTCAATAGGGCTAAATCATCCCACGTTTAAGTACATAAGCTGTCCCCAGCACAAAGGAAAAGTAGCTCAAAGAGCTGTGTTTCTCCTTTAAATGATCTGCGCGGCGCACCGCTCCCTGCTTCTGGAGATATTTATGTCTGAGCCTGCAGTAGATTGAAGCTGCTCCAGGGGTCAGAGCCTGTCGGGTTCTCTTTCTGCAGAGGATGCTCTGGCCTTTGGAGTGATAGATCAGGAACAATCTCCTTCATCTCCCTGCCACTTGTAAAGAATTCATTTACTGGAAGGTAAAAGCTCTGGCAGTCCCAGGCAACGTCATTTCTTTCTTTCTACGTTGTTGACTTTTTGGAGCTGGGTATTTTTATTTCCCCCCCCTCCCCCCTCCTCTTTGATTCATGCCCTTGTACACACTTGACCCCTCAGAAGTAGAGGAAGCAAAACTGTCAAACACTCCAGGCAGAGAGAAAAGCTCGCGGGGGGGGATGGAGAAACGGCAGGAATTGACAAAGAGATGAGCATCTCCTCGACAAAGCAGCCAGCTTCGGAGCAATTTAGGGATACAGTGGAAGAAAAGAGTGGGGGCAGGTTCCACCCCACCCCACCCACCCACCCACCCCCCCGGCACCACATTGTCCAGCAGCTCCTGCGGGGAGTCTCCTCCACGTTCAAGCTGGGTTCAGCTGGGGATCACTCCCGCAAGAGGAGCCGAGAAACCGAGCTGGGAATCATCTCAACATGCAGACAAATCAATGTGCACCTCTCCAGGCAGCCCCCTCCCCATTTGTTACTCCTAATGGTGGGCTGCTAACAATAAAACAACAACTGGGGAAGAAAATACGAAGCTGAGGGAAATTTTGTGCTGCTGCTGCTGCTTTGCCCCGTTCTTGTGTTATTTTTGGTGGAAGCTGTGAATCTAGCCTTGTGTGTGTGGCTGTAACATCCATTTCCACTCAGAAGGGTGTTTTTCTTGACTGTGTTCCTTGCCCACAGGGATTTTTTTTTCCTTTAGTGCCCAAGCACATTGCTGAGCTAATACTTTCCTTGCAAAACGCAGCGAGCTTGCTCTGTGCTTTTGCCCCAAGCCCTGCTTTTGGTTAACTTTCCTCACAAACCTTTCTGCTAACAGCGCTTCTCAGGCTCCTCCCATCAATTCCATTGATTAAGCAACACACACACACAAAAAAAAAAAAGCAGCCAGAAAGTCACTTCAAGCTCCTGAGCACAGGCATGGCACTTTGGGACCTGGCTTAATGGCTGTGGTGGTGTGAAGTCGACGCTTGGACTCTGTGATCCTCGGAGTCTTTTCCAACCCAAGCGGTGCTGTGATTAAAATACCTCCTCTAAAAGTGAGAGCAAGCAGATGCCCAGAAACTTCTTTCTTTCATATATACATATATATTTCTGTTTTTTGCAAACAGCATACCAAAGGCCTGACACCTTTTTATAGCTACAGTGTGACCTCCCCTTGCTCCCCTTGGAGAGTGACTTCATTGCTAAGCGATGGCGGGGGCTGTGCCGCCGTAGCTGGGTTAAGGCAGTGCATTAAAATGCAATATTCCACAGGCTGTGATTTATGGTCTGTCACTTGGAGCACAGCATCCTGCATCTTAATTGTCTGCTCCTTCCCAGCTCCTTCACTTTGGGCTGGGAGATGAGGGATTCTCCATCCACCATGAATTTTCATGGCGACGCAGGGCCTTCGGAAGGCGCCAGAGCTAGGGATGCAGAACTGAAACAGAGCTGCAAGACCGACACAGAGCTGCAAGACAAACACAGAGCTGCAAGACCTAACAGCCTCTCTGTGCCAGGCATGAAAATGTATCATAGGAAATTATTATGCACTTTTCTTTGCTCCATTTACAAGTCTCAGGGATTTCCCCAGTGGGATCGGCTCCACCATTCCAGAGAAAGAAACCCACGCCTTTGCAGCCGGCCCCAGGGAGTTCACAGCCAGCAGAAGATCTCCAAACCCCTTCCACGTTCACAGAGTTATTAGCTAATTAGGAGAATCCATACAGACCCACTGAGAACAGAGGCAGCTTCCACTTCTCATTTGGCTCACGTCTGGCAGGCAGCATTGCCACTTCCAGGGTACGAGCTTCCAGAACAGAAATAATGTGTGCTGGAAGCATCCTGCCCGAAGAAACTTTCATCTCCTTCAGCCACATAGATTTTTCAGTTAGAATCTATAGATTTGAAATTAAAACCAACTTGCAGCTCAGAGAAATAAATGTCCAGCAGCAGTGGAACAGAGGGAATTGTGCAGAACCTACTGCTCTCTGCAACTCCCTGAAAGAAGGTTGGAGCTACCTGGGTGTTGGTCTCTTCTTCCAGGTAACCAAGGATAGGCCAACAGGAGATAGCCTCAAGTTATACCTGGGGAGGTTTAGGTTGGATATTAGGAACAATTTCTTTCCTGCAAGAGTGGTCAGGCATTGGAACAGGCTGCCCAGGGAGGTGGTGGAGTCACCATCATTGGAGGTGTTTAGAAAGAGCCTGGCTGAGGCACTTGGTGCCATGGTTTAGTTGATCAGATGGTGCTGGGTGAAAGGTTGGACTTGATGATCTTGAAGGTCTCTTCCAACCTGGTTAAGTCTATTCTATTCTATTCTACCTCACCTGGTGTGAAAGCAATCTCACACCACCAAACCACACTTGCCTGAGATGCTCTTATCCTCAGGGCAGAAAAACCTTCACAAGTTGGCACAACATCAGAAAGAGGAAGGGTTTGCTGTGGCTGTTCACCTCATCACCATCACTCACACCCCCACCTCACACCATCCTTTCACATTTCAAGTGTGGGATGTCCCTGCCCATGGCAGGAGGGTTGGAACTAGGTGATCCTTGTGGTCCCTTCCAACCCTGACTGATACTATGATACTGTAAGTCTTCCAGAACCTCTTTCCAACCTCCCACCCTGCTCCTGCCTTCCTTTGGCACATTGATTTCCCCACAGCTCCGCTTCTCTGCCTTGTCCAATGACTCTACTCAACCCAGATGCTCTTTTTGCATTGATTTTTGTTTGCTTGCTTGTTTAATCCATACAATATTGGTATTTTTCTGGCTGGCAGCCAAATAAAACCTTTGCATGAGAAGTACCTACTAAGAGTCTCGCTGCCCAATAAATTAAGGGTAGTATCATAGTATCAGTCAGGGTTGGAAGGGACCACAAGGATCATCTAGTTCCAACCCCCCTGCCATGGGCAGGGACACCCCACACTAGATCAGGCTGGCCAGAGCCTCAGCCAGCCTGGGCTTAAACACCTCCAGGGACGGCATCCCAACCACCTCCCTGGACAACCCATTCCAGGGCTTCACCACTCTCATGGGGAAGAACTTCCTCCTCCCCTCCAGCCTGAATCTCCCCACCTCCAGCTTCATTCCATTCCCCCCAGTCCTATCACTCCCTGAGAGCCTGAGCAGTCCCTCCCCAGCGTTTTTGGAGCCCCCTTCAGATCCTGGAAGGCCACAGTTAGGTTACCTCAGAGCCTTCTCCTCTCCAGACTGAACAGCCCCAACTCCTTCAGTCTGTCCTCACAGCACAGCAGCTCCAGCCCTCTGCTCCTCCTCCTGGCCCTTCTCTGGACTCCTTCCAGCACCTCCAGATCCCTCTTGTAACAGGGGCTCCAGAACTGGAGGCAGTACTCCAGGTGGGGTCTCCCCAGAGCTGAGCAGAGGGGGAGAATCCCCTCCCTTGCCCTGCTGGCCACACTTCTCTTGCTGCAGCCCAGGCTCTGCTTGGCTCTCTGGGCTGCAAGTGCACTCTGAGAGCTCCTGCTGAGCTTCTCCTCCTCCAGCACCCCCAAGTCTCTCTCCTCAGGGCTGCTTTCCAGCCATTCCCTGCCCAGCCTGCATTTGTGCCTGGGGTTGCCTCCTCCCAGATGCAGGACCCTGCCCTTGGTCTTGTTGAGCCTCATGAGGTTGGCTTGTCCCCAAATGATAGAGCAAACCTGATGAGCATCTCATTACAGATGGCAGGGTTTGGCATTGCCAGGGCTTAGCAAGAGACTTTTATTCACATGTGCTGGTGTGGAATTTGAAATTCCAATCAGCAGAACCACAGAGGGGGATTTCATTACCTTGGACTTGAATCCAGCTGCATGTTTAATTCTATTAAAAACTCCAAGTTTGCACAATAAACTAATTGTGTGGAGAATCATAAACTCATTTGGGTTGGAAAAGACCTTTAAGATCATAGAATTTGTTTTACCTCTACCAAGTCTGCTACTAAACTGTGTCCCTCAGCACCACATCTCTGTGTTCTTTAAACACCTTCAGGGGTGGGGATTCAACCACCCCTCTGGGCAGCCTGATCCAGTCTTTGGGAATCCTTTCAGTGAAGAAGTTTCTCATAATATCCTAAACCTCCCCTGGTGGAACTTGAGGCCATTTCCTCTCATCCTATCACTTATTCCTTGGTAGAAGAGACCAACCCCCACTTCACTCCAACCTCCTTTCAGGGAGCTGTAGAGATCAATGAGCTCTCCCCTCAGCCTTCTTTTCTCCAGGCTGAACACCCCCAGGTCCCTCAGCTGCTCCTCACCAGCCCTGTTCTCCAGACCCTTCCCCAGCTTCATTGTCCTTCTCTGGACCTGCTTCAGCCCCTCAATGGCCTTCTTGGAGTGGGGATCCTCAACCTTCTTTTGTATTTGATGAGGATCTTAGTTACATGTTTGGATATTATTGCATCTGTTTAAAACCTTTGTATTCCTTGGAAAATGTTGGGGGCCCAACTGCTTCTTAGCATCCCTGGAGGTTTTTAAGGCCAGGCTGGATGTGGCTGTAAGCAACCTGATGTAGTGTGAGGTATCCCTGTCTACATCAGGGGGGCTGGAACTGGATGATCCTTGAGGTCCCTTCCAACCCTGACAATTTTGTTATGATTCTATGATGCTGATGGCAGCCTGGGCTGCATCAAAAGCAGCATGGCCAGAGATGGAGAGAGGGGATTCTGCCCCTCTGCTCTGGGGAGACCTCACCTGCAGTGCTGCAGCCAAACCTGGGGCCCTCAACACAAAAAGGACATGGACCTGATGGAGTGGGTCAAGAGGAGACCACAAAAAATGATGAGAGGGCTGGAGAACCTCTCCTACAAAGACAGGCTGAGAGAGTTGGGTCTGTAGATGGAGATGAGCCTGGAGATGAGCAGGGTCTGGAGAAGAGACATTGCAGCAGCTCTCTAGCACCTGAAGGGGGTTACAAGAAAGCTGAGGAGGGACTGATTCCAAGGCCATGGAGCACTAGGACAAGAGGCAATGGTTTGAAACCAGAGTAGAGAAGATTCAGGTTGGAAATTAGGAAGAAGTTCTTCGCCCTGAGGGTGGTGGAACACTGGAACAGGTTGCCCAGGGAGGTGGTGGAAACCCCAGCCCTGGAGACATTCAAAGTCAGGCTTGACGGGGCTGCAAGCATCCTAATGTCCCTGCTTAGTGCAGGGGGGTTGGACCTTTGGAAGGCTCTTCTAACACTCTATGATTCTATGATAATTACCAGAAGAAACAGAAGCACTGCTCCAACTCCTGGGACACTGCAAACCTAGCACACACCATCCCTTAGGTACAGGTTTTTGACCAGTTGAAGACTAAAACAAGGTGGCTGAAGGAGGTCCACTCTCTTAATGTCTTTAAAACCCAAAACCTTGGGCAGATTTGAGAGCTTACAAAAGCTGAGGCAGCAAGTCCATCACTATTCAAAGTCTTCTCTCCCCCAGGCTCTCAGCACTGGGAAAAGCAGTAATGATGCAGGTGATGCACAGCTCATTAGCACCATGCCTTGGATAGTCAAAGGATCTCTTAAGGCGACGGTTCAGACTCAGAAAATATTTACCTTCCACATCATTAATTTAAGATTAAATATTGAGAAGCAATTACCAAAATGCAAGGTGTGGAGCAGTCAGCATCCAAAAATGGCAGGTGAGTGTTTAAAGCTCTAATTCTAGCAGATTCCCAGGAAAACACAACCCTCTGGTTCAAGTCTTACTTGTAGAAACCTCAGCTTCGCAACAGCTCTATCACCTCCGTGGGCTCCTGCTCTTCCCTGACCTTCTCAGATGAGTCCCAAGCTCCTTTATTCCATTCCAGTTTTACAGGCAGAGAAAGAAAATCTAAATAAATGAACCTAAGGCTTTCAAAAGCTTAGCCAAGGGTGAGGGTCACTCCTTGGTCTGCAGAGGTACATCAGTCATCCAGCTTTAATAACTCAGATTCCCTGGTAGGCAGTACATAAAGACAGAGAAACCCAACAGACATAAATCCTCATCAAGTTAACTGTCCTATTTTCTCTCTGCCAGACACAGCTTTGCCCATAGAAGGCTTTTATATGTATATATCTATATCTATATCTCAAGCTCAAAGAAAACAGCACCTTCCATCCCAGTGTCCCCATTACATCTCCAGAGCTGTGATTTTTAACTCTGTCAAACAAGGAAATCAGAAGTGTATGGAAACAGGTTTGGGAGCACGTAGCTCACGGAGCCAACATCAAGTCCTCAGTACAAACAACTCAAAAAAGGAGCTTAAAACCAAAAGAAAACCCTCCAGCCAAACCCAACCCAGCTCCATCTCAGATGTAGGAGCAGGTGCTTGGTTGTATTAGAGCTGAAAATAAAGATGAATTTGGTGCCTGGGCCACAATTAGGATCGGTGAGTGGAAACTTGACTACAAACCTTTGCTTTCCCAGTAACCCAAGAAGCATCAGAGTGCTGGCCCATAGCCTCCTGGCCAGGAAGGAGTCATAGAATCAGAATCAATTAGGTTGGAAAAGACTTCAAAGATTATTAAGTCAAACCTATCACCCAAGACCTCATAACTGCTAAACCACGGCACCAAGTGCCACGTTCAATCCCCTCTTGAACACCTCCAGGGACGGGGACTCCACCACCTCCCTGGGCAGCACATTCCAATGGCTAACAATTCTCTCTGGGAAGAGCTTTCTCCTTACCTCCAGCCTAAACTTCCCCTGGCATGGGACAAGTTCTGGTGCTTGCACAGAGCACTCTGAGATGCCAGAGTTGATTAATACCACCACAGCCATTCCAAAGCAACTGGCAGCAAAATCAACCACTTCCCCCTATCTGCAGAGAGGCACAAGAAGACCCAAGGACAAGCAGGGCTGAAATGACAGAAGGGCCCAGAGCACTCTCACCAATTTTAAGAGGATTAAGCAAAGCTCTCTCCTCCAGAGACACCAACAGAAACTTCTCTGGGTTGGAGGGATACAGTAGGAAATGCAATTTAATTTCTTCCTTGGCATTTATAAGTCATAAAAGCAGCGCCAGGCAGTTTCCAAAACCAACTGCCAGGTTTTGCCAGGCTATATCTGGGCTCTCTCAGACAGGCTTGTCCCTTTCATAATGCATCTGCAAGCAGGGTTCTGCTCCTCCAGCTCCCAGGCTGCAGCTTTCATTACTGGTTTCAAGCGCTGGGGATAGTGAGAGACAAAACCTGAGAGCTCAGCTGGAGTGCTGCTTCCAGCCCTGGGACCCACAACACAAGAGGGACATGGATCTGTTGGAGAGGGGCCATAGGAGGAGCTGAAGATGCTCAGAGGGCTGGAGCACCTCTCCTGTAAGGACAGGCTGAGGGAGTTGGGGTTGCTCAGCCTGGAGAAGAGCAGTATTCCAGTACCTGAAGGGGCTACAGGAGACCTGGGGAGGGACTTCTTATAAGGGCCTGTGGTGATAGGACAAGGTTTGAAACTAGAGCAGGGTAGGTTTAGTCTGGAGATTAGGAAGACATTCCTTACAGTGAGGCTGGAGAGACACTGGAACAGGTTGCTCAGGGAGGCTGTGGATGTCTCACCCCTGGTATGTTTAAGACCAGGCTGGATGAGGCTTTAAGCAGCTTGGGCTAGTGGGAGGTGCCCCTGCCCATGGCAGGAGGGCTGGAACTGGCTGATCTTCAAGATCCTTTCCAACTTGAGCCACTCTATGAATTCATGACAAAACAAAGCATAGCACACCCCCAAACAACTGCATCAAGCATTTTAAAGCATTATGGCAAAAGCAGTTCACTGCCAGAAAACCTCAAACTGGAGTGCATTCAGGACTCCTCACACAGAGCACAACCAGGAGCTCTTCCCAAGCACCCAAACCAGCAGCCACAGGGCTATCTGTAACAGGTTTTTAGTGTTCTTTTTTATTCCCCCCCCCAAAAGTATTTCTAATGCAGCCAGCACTACAAACTCTGGTCACCACAAGGACTGACAAAAGGCTCCCCAGATGAGTAGTTTCATCGACCATCCCACTTCTCACAGAGGGAGTGCAAGCAGCAGGATGGACCTAATCTCCTAACACAAAGGTGCCTGATGGCTTTCACTGCTAATTACAGCGACAGTGAGCAGCAGTTGAGAAGCTCCAGGGTTAGCAGAGGCATTTATTCTGTTATTGCTATTAGATGTTAAGTCTGTTTCATTCTACAGATGACTGGGGTGTTGGAAAGAATGAAACACCCAATTAATAGCATTAAGCATGCAATAAGAGGAGGAAAGAATTGATCTTCCAATGACCAGAGAATCACAGAATTGCTTTGGTTGGAAGAGGCCTCTAAGATACAGTATCACAGAATCACCAAGGTTGGAAGAGACCTCAAAGATCATCGAGTCCAAGCTGTCACCACAGACCTCATGACTAGACCATGGCACCAAGTGCCACATCAAATCCCCTCTTGAACACCTCCAGGGATGGGGACTCCACCACCTCCCTGGGCAGCACATTCCAATGGCTAACAACTCTCTCTGGGAAGAACTTTCTCCTCACCTCCAGCCTAAACTTCCCCTGATGCAGCTTGAGACTGTGTCCTCTTGTTCTGGTGCTGGTTGCTTGATAGAAGAGACCAACTCCCTCCTGGCTACGACCCCACTTCAGGTAGTTGTAGACAGCAATGAGGTCTCTCCTGAGCCTCCTCTTCTCCAGGCTAAACAATTCCAGCTCCCTCAGCTTCTCCTCATAGGGCTTGTGCTCAAGGCCTCTCACCATCCAGTCCAACCATTAACCCAACACCACCATGGCCACCAAACCATGTCCCAAAGTGCCACAGCCACACATTTCCAGAACACCTCCAGGGATGAGGACTCCACCACCTCCCTGGGCAGCCTGTTCCAATTCCTGACCACTCTTGCAGTAAAGAAGTTGTTCCTAATGTCCAACCTAACCCTCGCCTGGCACAATTTCAGGACATTTCCTCTTCTTCTATTATCTGGTACTAAGGAGAAGAGACCAACCCCCACCTCACTGCAACCTCCTCTCAGGGAGTTGTAGAGAGCCATGAGGTCTCCCCTCAGCCTTCTCTTCTGCAGGCTAAACAATCCCAGTTCCCTCAGCCACCCCTCATCAAACTTGTCCTATAACAGAAGGACAGAATTAAGCATCCCAGAACAGGAGGAATGTTGAAATTCCTTCTTTAACAATTCCAGTTGCACCTAAAATTATCATGCAGGTAACTCCAGGATAAAGAAAATAGAAAGCTTCCCCTGGTTCCTGCTTGCACTTTTGTAGCTGCTTGTGAGAACACAGCCTTGCTTTGCTGGGGAAAACACAAAAGATGTTTCCTCTCCCAGAGTCCTTCTGTTCTGAGGAGACAAAAGCCAGGAGCTGAACTGCAACGAAAATGGAATTTGGATGGGAGAGGGAACGAGTGACTTGCTCACAGAGTCCTTGGCAGGATGAGCTGTGGAAAGTCAGCAAGAGGAAAACATCTGCCTTTGCTTTGGGGTGGTGGGAGGGGTGGGAGTCTGTCCCTGCAGGCAGCAATCCCAGATCCCAGCCCAGGTCTTCCCCCGTGGGATGATTCCTCTTTTTACAGTGCCCAGACAGAAATCCGAGCGTGCTGCTTCCTGACCGTGGGATGGGCTGGTTCCAGCTTGGCTGCTGGGGGAGATTTTGCAAGGCCCTGCAATCTGCTTAGCTCTGCTCCTGCTGGAGAGCTCAGCCAGCACAGCCAGCTCCCAAACACCGCCTGAGGAGAGGAGAGGTGAGCTGAGCTGTCTCACACCACCGCTGGCCCTTAGGATATTCCCCTGGCAGCCGTGGCCAGGCGGTGCAGTTCCCTGGGGCTTCCTCCAACCCTGCTCTGATCTGAAAAAAAATCACTGCAAGGAGAGGTTCTTCCAGAGTTTCCTGTAGCAAACAGCAAAGAGGATTTTTCTTGGCCAGTTCCTGAAGATCATTTGAGGATTTGGATTGGCCTGGACAGGCTGCAGTGTTGGGCAGAGGAACCTCATGAAGTTCAACAAGGGCAGGTGTAGAGTCCTGCACCTGGGGAGGAAGAACTCCCTGCACCAGTACAGGGGAGGGGTTGCCTGGCTGGAAAGCAGCTCTGCAAAGAAGGACCTGGGAGTGCTGGGAAACAAAGTCACCTACAAGACAGCAATATGCCTTCATGGCCAAGAAGGCCAACGATGCATGAAGCAGAGTGTGGCCAGTAGGCCAAGGGAGGTTATCCTTCCCCTCTACTCTGCCTTAGTGAGGCAACACCTAGAGCACTGTCTAGCTGTGGGCTCCTCAGTTCAAGAGACACAGGGAGCTACTGGAGAGAATCCAACAAAGATGATGAGGAGACTGGAGCACATCTGACGAGGGAAGGTCCCTCCCTACTCCCACCATGCTGGGATTGAGGAAATTAAGAAAGGACAACCCCTGCAGGAAGGGTAACCTTCATGCACCTTGGGCAGCTTGAGGCTTGTAGGACTATGTTCTTTCAGCTCCTCGGTTCTGGACAGCACAGTCATCCAAAGAGCAATGCAGAGCAGAGAGCTGATTGAGCCCAAGCACTCCTTGTGAGGAGGAAGATGAGCTTCACCAGACCAGCTATCTCAAACGATCACCTGCCTGCTAGGCACAGGAACAGACCAAGACACTGAAGCTCTGGGGTTTTCCCATCTTGCAGATTTTGGACTCATGCTACTGCTGGCCCCACATCTCCTCACACCCAGCACAGAGCAGCTCTGGACCAGCACACTGATGCTGCTGCAGAGCAAATGCTATTTCTAAGATACATGGGATGGGTATGCCCCCTTTTATAATTTATCACATGCTGTGGCAGATATCTAACTTTATGTTAGATACCACACCACTGGGAACATTTAGACTTTACTATTTATAGCCAGCAGCAGCAGGGAAGTCATTCTGCCTCTGTACTCAGCACTGCTTAGACCACACCTTGAGTCCTGTGTCCAGTTCTGGGCCCCTCAGTTTAAGGACACTGAGAGACTTGAAGGTGTCCAGAGAAGGGCAATGAGGCTGGGGAGGGGTCTGGAGCACAGCCCTGGGAGGAGAGGCTGAGGGAGCTGGGCTTGCTTAGCCTGCAGAAGAGGAGGCTCAGGAGAGACCTTCTTGCTCTCTCCAACTCCCTGAAGGGAGGTTGGAGCCAGGTGGGGGTTGGTCTCTTCTCCCAGGCAAGCAGCACCAGAACAAGAGAACACAGTCTGAAGCTGTGCCAGGGAAAGTTTAGGCTGAAGGTGAGGAGAAAGTTCTTCCCAGAGAGAGTTGTTAGCTGTTGGAATGTGGGAGGTGGTGGAGTCCCCATCCCTGGAGGTGTTCAAGGGGGGATTGGATGTGGCACTTGGTGCCATGGTTTAGTCACGAGGTCTGTGGTGACAGGTTGGACTCAATGATCTTTGAGGTCTCTTCCAGCCTTGGTGACTCTGTGATTTACATTCCACTACTTTTCTACTCAGTCTGTGGAAAATTTTCCTAGGCACAGCCTAAAACTACCACACATGCCTGTTGTTGAGGGGGGAGGAAACCCACAACAAACACACATTTGCAGGCATCTGGATGTTTAAACAAGCACCAGAGAAAGTTCATTAAAATAGAAATTGAAGTTAATTAACTAACTGATGGCCTGCTCTGTTCCCTTCACTTTAAAGCCAGGCACATCCTTCCCTTGGTCTGCTGACTGGCTTTATTCAGCTCCAGTTAGTCCATCAAAGTGATGTATTCTGCTTACAAATTCAAGGCCCAGCACATTTATCTCTTCCAGAAGGGGAATGGATTTACATTTAAATGGGTGTTCTTCATGTATCTAATAACCCAGTTGAGTAATCAAAGCAGCACGATCTGAGCAGGAGAGCCCTTTGTGCTTGGCATTAATGGAACCCCCAAGATTCCCTCCAGATAGTGCTCCTAATGTATTTGTTTCATGGGTGGCAAGGAACAAAACTGGGAATGTTGGTGTTCTCCAGAAGGTTGCTTGGGAATTAGATTGCTTGTTTATGGTTCAGTGTCAAATTCAGGCTCAACAGGACGACAGCAACAACTCACCATGGAGGATGGATTTTCTTCCCTTCAGAAGGAAAGAAAAAAAGGAAACAAACAAATAAAGCTTCAAAGGTGCCAGGGGAAGTTTGGCAGGGAAGCTGCTGCCACTAAGAGCAGCCAGATAGCTTGGGTGGACTGCATGCAGTGAAAAATTGCAAGGACTGCTCCAGCCTGAATCAAGCTAAATCATTTACAAAGTCAAACACACTTGGAGGAGGAAAAGCCAGGCTGGAAATGAAACTCAAAACTATGGCAATCAGCTCTTTAATTCCTTTTCATTGGGCTGCTCTGGATTTTGTCTGAACATGTGCAGAAAAGATGTGTGTGTGTGTGTGCATTAAAACCCAAGCAGCTACAGCTTAATCCAAAACTGCTACCAACCTTCCTGATGAATGGGGTATGGGATTTGCTTTTAAATTTGGGGCTACAGTGAGAAGCTGACCCCAAAAGCTTATAAAAATCCAAGTCCAAGAGGAGCAGCAAGAAAGAAAATGCATCTGTTTCAACCAGACAAGAACAAAGCAACTTGAGGTGTAAGTATGGGGTTGTAGATGACATCCCCCACCAGAGCAACCACCCTCTCTCCCAGCAATGTGTGAGACACAGCAATGCCATTTGGGAGATGCAAGACACTATTTCCTAGCATTGACAGAGGTTATGTAGTTGGGGATGTCCCTGCTCACTGCGAGGGGTTGGACAAGATGATCCTCAAGGGTCCCTTGCAGCCTGATGCCTTCCACGATTCCATGATCTTGCACCATGCAATGAGAAATAAAACACAAATATGGCAAGCCCCAGGCTGCACCACAGCTCTTGTTACTCTGGGAGGGGGAGATCTCAGGGGACATGAAGGCTACAAGTTCAGATCACAGAGAAGATGGAAACACCTCCCTATATTCCTGCTCAACAAAGCTTAAGCTCCATCTTGTGCCGCCCTTCCTCTGTAAAATCCCCACATTCTCTCCTGCTCTACTCACCATAATTTTGTAACCCAATGGAGGAGGCAAAAAACCCATTCCCTCACTTGATTATGAGCCTGCTTTTCACTGCAGCAAGCAGCCAGAGCAGCTGAAGAGGCCTAAGACACATGCAAATGGGCAGAGTTTGGAGCTCAGCACGTTACCCACTGCTGTTTTACTGCAGGGACCGTGCGGTTCCCCACCATGTAGAAAGCAGATGGGCTAAACAAGGCTAATAAAGAGACATTAATATTCCTGTTGCCTTCCTTGTAAATAAGGTTTCCCTGTGGGCTACTAATTTATCAGCCAGTTTATGACCACAGATCAGAAAGCTGTGTATAAAGTGTTTAAGTCTGCTGCATACGTTCAGCATCTTTCCCTCTCTGCCTTTCCTCAGGCTCATGCTGGGCACCATGCACCAACAGCAGAATGTTCTGCTCCAAGGACTCTTGAGCTTAAGGAGAGAGCCAGCTACTGCATGCTGCAAATCTCAGCTTTGCTGCTGAGCTCTCAGAGAGTGGAGATTTAGAAATGACTCTTGGATAATCTTGTTCATAGACTTTTTAAAGTAACCAGCTGGAATTTAAGTGTTTTCACAACCCGTCCGCTGGCTGAACGTACACAAGCAAAGCACAGAGCAACCCTCTAGCAGCATCTCTCTTATGAGGAGAGGCTGAGACCTGGGGCTGTTCAGCCTGGAGAAGAGCAGCCTGAGAGAGGATCTTGCAAATGCTCAGCAAGAGCTAAAGAGTGGGGGGCAAAAAGATAGGGACAAATTTTTCTCAGTGGTGCCCAGCATCTGGACAAGAGGCAACGGGCACAAACTGGAGTGTGTGAACGTGAGGATAAACCTCTCTGAGGGTGACAGAGCAGGCTGTCCAGAGAGGTTGTGGAGTCTCCTTCTCTGGAGATATTCCAAACACACCTGGATGTGTTCCTGTGCAACCTGCAGAGCCCTGGAGCAGGCTGTCCAGAGAGGTTGTGGAGTCTCCTTCTCTGGAGATACCCCAAACACACCTGGATGTGTTCCTGTGCAACCTGCTTTAGCGGGGGCTCGGACTAGATGCTCTCTGGAGGCCCCTTCCAACTCCCACCACGGTGTGAATATGTGTGACTGTCTGTGTGCCAAAGGCTGCTCTTCACCCTCTCTGCACCACACATCAATTCTTCTCCACCTTTTATTGCCTTAATGCAAAGCTGTGATAATGGCAGGGGGGAGCTCGAACCACCTCCTCCTCCCTCCTCTAGCAGAACCATGAAGAGGAAACGATGATGGCTGAGGAAATGCCTCCAAAGAGCAGCAGCAGCAGCAGCAAATGAAAACATGATGTGCTAAATAAAAACAGCTCCATTATCAGCTTTGCTCTCCACCTGCAATTGCAGTGCAGTGCAGCTGATTTTTTTTTTCCACTCTTTTTCTCCTTCCCCCTCCTGGAAACTGAAACAGTTTCATTACAGCTTAAACATCTGACAAGACAGCTGACTACAGGGGCTTGTGAAAAAGCAATTATTTTGGACACTGATTACTTCCCATGCAGGCTGGGAGCGTTGGAACTGCAGATAGCTGGGAGAGGCTGCAGCTCTGGGTGATGGGCCACGGTATCTGGAGGAGTTAATTAAGGCTGTGGCGTGAGGAGGAAGAGAGGAACTCTGCAAATACCCAGCTTAACAGTCAAATTAATTGACATGAAATAACTTCATATGTTTCATTTAAATACAATTAATTTATTAGGGAGAGAGGGGGGGAAAAAAAAAACCCCAACCAAAACCCCAGCAGTCCAGGGACAGCTAACTGGTGCATCTGGTGCAGCAGCTAAAGCAACATCAAGTTCCCATAGCAACATATTTGTTAGGAAGAAGGCAAACATGTTTAGGATGAGGTGGTTTGGGTTTTAATCCACCAGGGGTGGTGGTGACTGCACCACCAGGATTCAACAACATTGAGATGAAATGGCAGAAATTAAGAACAGACAGGAAGGCACATTCTGCTCCCCCGAGCTGGGAGAGCATTGCAGTGAAATTGGAGCTAAGGAGGTGGAAGCTGCAGGTGCTAAGGTGGGTAATTGCAGAGACAACTCAGCCCTGCAGCACATCAGTGCTGCTGCCTATGTCACAGCCCACACCTGGGCTCTGTGCAGCTCAACCACAGCAGATTTTGATAGGACTGGGGGGGATGGAAATAAAGATAGAAATGGGTAGATTGAGGTTGGATGCGAGGAAGAAGTTGTTCCCCAGGAGGGTGGTGAGAGCCTGGCACAGGTTGCCCAGGGAGGTGGTGGAAGCCTCATCCCTGGAGATTTTTGCAGCCAGGCTGGATGTGGCTGTGAGCAACCTGCTGTAGTGTGAGGTGTCCCTGCCCATGGCAGGGGGGTTGGAACTAGATGATCCTAGGGTCCCTTCCAACCCTGACAATTCTATGATTCTATTTTAGCACCCCATCCCTACAAACAGGGATGCCTTTATACTGCTCCAAGTCCAGCTGATGTCTAGTGTTGAGGTTCAAAGGCTCTCCTTAAAATTACTTCACTCATGAGAAAAAAAGGCACCACAAAGCTGTCAGTCACTGCTGTAACTGCTTCTGGATTTCAGTGAGCCATGTCTAATGCTGCTGCAAAGATGAGGAATCCTGGCACCTGAGCTCACAGATCACAATCATTGTTATTTTTCAGAGAAGACTGCATTGAGGAAGGTTTGGGTTGGATATTAGAAGAAGCTTCTTCACTGAAAGGGTTCCCAAGGACTTGAACAGGCTGCCCAGGGAAATGGCTGAATCCCCAACCCTGGAGGTGTTTAAAAGATGCAGAGATGTGGTGCTGAGGGACATGGTTTAGCACCAGGCTTGACAGAGTTAGAGAATGGTTGGACTGGAAGATCTTCAAGGTCTTTTCCAACCCAGACAATTCTATGATTCTGTGTAGGTTCTGTTTCCTAAAGCCTTTGGCAGACACTGTGCTCTTTATGAGCCATTTTATAGGTTGGGCACTGAGCAACAGGATGGCTTAAGAAGTTTGCCCAAGTGAAACCAGAGATGGAAGATCAAGGCTGGATGCTAACACATATCCAGGAGTCCCATGACATACCTGAGCCTTTGCCTAGCTAGTGCAGTCTGTTCTTTCACCAGACATGAGCTTTCAAACTAATTCAAGTCAGAACTGAGATGAAAATAGAAGAATCTAATAAAGAAATACAAATAAAGTACCAGAATCTAATAATCTAACAAACAGGAATGCAGTAGACCTCCTATCCCTGGTACCTTAGAGATTTAAGTGCTGGGGTTTGGGGAACATGCTTGGGTTTCTGAAACACCACTGAGGAATGAAGATCAGAAAACAAACCAGCCCCTTGCAATAATGGTCAAGAAAGGAAAAGAAATTCTGACACCAGAGTGGTGGGAAGCACCTCTGTACCTCTGAACACCTGGGCTGCATCTGGCAAGCTGGCTTTTAAAGGTCTGTCTGTCTCCACAGAACACCAACAGGCAGGATTTGTCCCCTGGATCCTAAAGTATTGACCTAAATTGAATGCTCCCTTGCAGTACATCCATTTGCCTTTTCCCCAGGAGAAGTTACAATGCGAGCTTTGGATATTTTCTTTCCAAGCCCTCAGCAGGGCACACACCTACATCCCTCTGGACTGATGCTTTTCTGCTGAGAGCTGCTGCCAGCAAATTCCTGGTTACTGGGAGGTGAACATAAACAGGCAAAGCTCTTATTCTCAATAAGCAGCAAATTGGGATGCCAGTGAGAGACTAAACTCAGTCCCCTCCTTTGATTTTCCCTTTGCATTAATACAAATAGTAAGAAATGAGCCTGAATGTGGCCAAAGTGCTTTCATTAGGGACTTCCAGTTTGCTGCTGAGATTGAAATTCTTGCCTTCCTGGCTTGCTGCTGTTGCATTAATTCTATGCAGGTAGTAACAGGAGCCTCTTGTCTTTCTAAAGGCAGCCCTAAGTAAGGGGAAATTCAGCTCAGTTTGCTGATCCAAACCAAAGTGTAGATCTTTCTCTCTCCTCCTCTGACACCCTGCAGGTCCATCAGCCCCTGGGCTACCAGCCAGTCTGGGTAAGCTATTCTCAGCCATTCCTTCTTTTTTCTGTAACAAATTTAATACTTAGTGCAGCCACACTCTAAACCTAGATTTTTGTCCAGTTAAGGTGGGAAATAAGGTGGTTCTTTGCTGAAGACCCACTCTTCACATGTCCACACTCTTCACTGAGGGTAACAAACAGGCAGGGTGCTGTCCTGCTGCCCTCAATGTCTCTTGCTTTCACATCACCTATGAAACACAATCTATCACCATCAGTGTACAGAACCTATCTGTTTGGTACTGTATTCATACACAAATTGTGTTGTTTTAGTCCTCTTCCTTCTTAATTTAGTAAGGTCCAACCATTCATCTTCTTGACTTCTGTCCCCCAAGCTCAGCTCTGCTTTAATTAGATACAAGGGCTTTACAGCTAGGGATAAGGAATTCATTCACTGCTCCTCACTGGCAGGCAGATGTTTTGTCATTGCAATTATTCCTGCATCATCATCACCTCTGGAGCATCTCTGTGATGATGAGAAGCTGAGAGACCTGAGGCCCTTTAGCCTGGAGAAGAGCAGACTGAGAGAGGATCTTAATGTTCATCAGTAGCTAAAGGGTCTGTGGAGGACAAGAGGATGGGAGCAAACTCTTTTTAGTGGTGGCCAGCAACAGGACAAGGGGTAAAAAGCACAAGCTGGAACCCAGGAGGTTCCATAAGGAGAAACTTTGCTGTGAGGGTGCTGGAGCAGGTTCCGCAGAGAAGCTGCGGAGTCTCCTTCTCTAGAGAGGTTCCAAACCTGCCTGGATATTGTGATCCTGGGCAAGCTGCTGTGGGTGCCCTGCTTTAGCAGGTGGTTTGGACTAGGTGATCTCCAGAGGTTCCTTCCAACCTCCACCATGCTGGAATTCTGGGATAATCTCAGTCTGCCCCTGCCTCTCATGCACAAGGCAGAGTGGAGATGGAGAACAATCCTCCTCTATTTCTCTTTCCAGTCTGCAGCACTGAAACCATTCCAATTTCTCCCCCAGGACTACCAAACAAGCTCCTTCTCCCTCCCACCACCTCCTTTGTTCCCTGCCTTTTTTTAACCCTTTTTCACCTGTTCTAGAGAGAACTTCCATCCTCAGGAGCTGGCTGTATCTGCTCTGGGACCTCTCCAGGACTTCCCCCAAAACCTTCTCATTTTAAACGCTTTGTGCAGATAAAGCAGCAGAAGTTGCTTGATGAATTTATTTCTCCTGAAGTGCACCACCCCTAAAGAGATGCTTGGGAAATGGTGTCTAAAAAAGATATTTGGGTGATTCTTGTTACCACATTTAAATTTCAGAGTCCCCAGAGCTTGTCAACCCTTGCACTCATTCTGCCAAGTCTGATTTTTGATAGAATAGAATAGACCATAACAGGTTGGAAGACACCTTCAAGATCATTGTGTCCAACCTATCATCCAACACCATCTGATCAACTAAACCATGCAACCAAACACCCTATCAAGTCTCTGAACACCGCCAGTGATGGGGACTCCACCACCTCCCTGGGCAGCACATTCCAATGGCCAGTCTCTCTCTCCATGAAGAATTTCTTCCTAACATCCAGTCTAAACCTCCCCTGGCACAGCTTGAGACTGTGTCCTCTTGTTCTGGTGCTGCTTGCCTGGGAGAAGAGACCAACCCCCACCTGGCTCCAAGCTCCCTGCAGGGAGCTGGAGAGAGCAAGAAGGTCTCCCCTGAGCCTCCTCTGCTCCAGGCTAAGCAACCCCAGCTCCCTCAGCCTCTCCTCCCAGGGCTGTGCTCCAGACCCCTCCCCAGCTTTGCTGCCCTTCTCTGGACACCTTCCAGCAGCTCAACCTCTTTCCTAACCTGAGGAGCCCAGAACTGGACACTGGACTCAAGGTGTGGCCTAAGCAGTGCTGAGCACAGGGCACAAGGACTTCCCTGCTCCTGCTGGCCACACTCCTGCTGGCCAGGATGCCCTTGGCCTTCTTGGCCACCTGGGCACACTGCAGGCTCATGTTTAGCTTACTATCACCCACTCCCCCCAGGTCCCTCTCTGCCTGGCTGCTCTCAGCCACTCTGCCCCCAGCCTGTAGCACTGCCTGGGGTTGTTGTGGCCAATGGGCAGAACCCAGCACTTGGATGTGTTCAAGCTCATGCCCTTGGATAGACCAGGATCAGGGATTACAAAAGCTCAACTCTGTTTTTTCTGAGAGAAGTTGGGCCTGAGTGAAACATCTCTGGGAGAAATTCCAGAAGTAAGGGGGAAACATCAAAAAAACCATCAGTGGAAGGCATGAACTGGCTTCAAGTCCTTCAAACACCCTGAAATTGCCTTCCACCAAAGCCTTGCTTGTCACTCCTTTTCCCCAGTGCCCCCTTTAGACTGGCTCCCCAGCCACTGAAAGTATTTTTCCCTGTAATCCACACATTAGCTTCCAGCAGAGAAATGTAATTACCATAATAAGATTTCTTAAAACTTGGCTTTTATGTTGCCAGCTGCATTAAAATTTAAATCTTTTGTCAAGTTCAGAAAACTGCTCTTAAAAAAAAAAAAAAAAGAAGAGAAAAAGGTGAGAAAAATAAGAAATAGACACTGAAATCAATATTGTTAAAACAGTAAACTGGAGGGGGGTCAAGCTTTGCATTCCCTTTTGCAGTGGGGAAAAACAGAATCATAGAATCAGTCAGGGTTGGAAGGGACCACAAGGATCAGCCAGTTCCAACCCCCCTGCCCACCCCACACTAGATCAGGCTGGATAGAGCCTCATCCAGCCTGGCCTTAAACACCTCCAGGGATGGAATCCCAACCACCTCCCTGGACAACCCATCCCAGGGCTTCACCACTCTCATGGGGAAGAACTTCCTCCTCACCTCCAGCCTGAATCTCCCCACCTCCAGCTTCATTCCATTCCCCCTAGTCCTATCACTACCTGAGAGCCTGCAAAGTCCCTCCCCAGCCTTCTTGAGGCCCCCTTCAGCTACTGGAACAGAAGTAAAGGTAGAATAAATGACTTATTTTATCACTTGGTAAATTGCTACGCTGTCGGTGTCGCCGTGGCAGCACTGCTGCCACCGAAGGAGCACTTCACCCCTTGGAGTATTGTACAAAGCTGAGAGCATTTGCATCTCTTGACAACACAGCTCACCTGGAACTCATCCTACAGTGGTAACATGGGTTTGAAAACTTCTCCTGCAATGTTTTTTGCCTGGTGTCCTTTATTATTGAGACACTCAGCCGCTTCCTCCTCAGTGTTCAAGGCCGCTTCACCTCAGAACGTGGCAATCACAGGATCATTAAGGCTGGAGAAGACCTTTAACATCATTGAGTTCAGCCATAACCCAGCTACCATGACCACTAAACTACATCCTGAAAGGACACATCTACAAGCTTCTTAAACACCCCCAGGGATGGTGACTCCAACACCACCCTGGGCAGCCTGTTCCAAAGCCTCCAGTAAGGAAATTGTTCCTACTGTCCAACCCAAACCTCCCCTGGCACAACGTAAATCCACCACCACTGGTCCTATCCCTAGTGCCTTGGAAGAAGAGCCCAACACCAGCCTCACTCCAGCCTCCTTTCAGGTAGCTGTAGACAGCAATACGTTCTCCCCTTAGCCTTCTCCAGGGTAAAGCCCAGCTCCTCATTATGATGCCCTCCAAGCCCCTCACCAGTCTCATTGCTCTTTTCTGGACACACTCCAGGACCTCAATGTCTTTCCTGTAGTGTGGTGCCCAGAACTGAACACAATACTCCATAGAGCCAAGTACAGGGGCACCATCCCTTCCCTACTGCTGCTGGACACTTGTCTTGGCACTTCCACATGCCAGTGGAAAGCAAATCTAGAAGAATATCGTGGGTTTGATTTCTAACAGCTTCACTTATGCTTGATTACAGATCATCCTGATGGTACCAAGCAACAAGAGAGGAAACAGCCTCAGGCTGCACCAGGGAGAGGTTTAGGGTTATATTAGGAACAATTTCTTTCCTGCAGGAGTGGTGAGGCACTGGAACAGACTGCCCAGGGCAGAGTCACCAACCCTGGAGGTGTTCAGAAACATATAGACATGGCACTGTGGAATGTGGTTTCATGGGCATGGTGGTGTTGGATTGATGGTTGGATTTGATAAGCTTTAAGGTCTCTGCCAACCTTCATGGTTCTGTGAAAGATTTCTCTTTTTTGTCTACTTATGGTGAATAAATGACAGGACTGACCAGAAGATAAGAGAAACTCAATCACTTCCACCTCTGGAAAAACCCATACCAGAACTTAGTGACCACCAGCACAAGCCTTTTTTTTGCAGTATTTATGTGACCAGGAGGGTTGCAGCCACAAGCAGTCTGTCTTTCCACCCAAGGCAAGCAAAAGAGAGGACTGGGTTTAAGTAAGAACTTGTTGCGTTGACTCATTCCTCGCTCATCAGTAGCACAACATCAATTAACAGGAGAGCAAACACTGAGGGTTTCTTAATAAGCAGAGCTGCTCCTCGAATGACAAACCCCAGGAGGACACTCCACAATCCCTCCACAAACCCAGCAAAGCTACCAGTGGGTTTAGGCTCAAAACTCTGTCAAACAAGGACCCCCAGAACAAGCCCAAGCCCGGAGCAGTCAGCTTCAGGCAAACCACGACAGCACAGAGCTGCTGCCTTCTGGGCACACTGGTCCCAAAGAGTGAAACACAAATGCACATTCTCAAGATTCTCACACTGGGGAGGAGGATGTGACAGCAAAAACATTTACCCAACAAAAAGATTCCATCTGTATCACATACATACAGTGCTACTGCCACCTTCTTCTTTCCCTTTAAATGCCTCAAAGATTAGATACACACAAAAGCATGAAATTGGTTACCCGTCTGTAAGATGGGATGACAAAATCCCCCCCCCCCCCCTTTGCCCACAGAACAGTGAGGCACAGCAAGACAGGTGTAAAACAAAATAAGAAAACCTCCTTTTTTTCCTTCCCTGAAATACTTGGAAAATGTCTCCCTTGCCTGAGACTTTCAGGCTGAGCAGTTTTAAAGGACTTCCATTACCACAGACTGGTTTGGGTTGGAAAGAACCTTACAGATCCTCCAGTTCCAAGCCTCCCGCCATGGGCAGGGACACCTGCCACTAGACCAAGCTGCTCAAAGGCCGCATCCAAACTGGTCTTCAACACCTCCAGGCAGGGAGCATCCACAACCTCCCTGGGCAACCTGTTCCAGTGTCTCACCACCCTCGCTGGAAAGAATTTCTTCCTCATCTCCAGTCTAAATCTCCCCTTCTCGAGCTTTAATCCATTCCCTCTCCTCCTATGACTATAAACCCTTGTAAGAAGTCCCTCCTCAGGTGTCCTGCAGCCCTCTTCAGGTACTGGAAGTCTGCTCTAAGGTCTCCCTGGAGGCTTCTCTTCTCCAGACTGAACAGCCCCAGCTCTGAACTATATTAAACCGAATGCTAACTGATTTCCAAGGCACAGCCACAAGTACCCTCAGGTGTGTCTGCAAATTTCTCAGCACTTCTGCAAATAAACTGCACTAAAGCCACTGACTGTTGTTCTTGGAAGCTACTGCAGGTAGATTAAATTTAATACAAAGGGCATAAAAGTTTTCTAGAGAGAAGATTTCCCCTTGTTTCACCCATAACACCACAGCCAGGAGGTAAAGCAAAAAGCATCCCCCACCGAATCCTCCACTGGAACTGAAGGCAGCCACACTTGGACTTTAATCCCAGAGGCTTTGGGGGGCAAATCAAGTGATGGCACAAGAATTCCCAGAGCTTTGTCCCCTGCCAAACCCACTTTGAAATAAACCAACAACAAATCCTTAAGTGCCAAACTTGCATTGCACTTTCTGTTGCTTCCAGACAAACAGAGATAAATTGATGTTCTGACCTTTCTCAGGGGTGGGAGACAGAGCGATTTCCTTCCCCCCCTTCACACACCAGTAAGTGGATGTGACATTCAGCCAGGAGAATATTGAGCTGCCAATATTCCCCCTGCGATTACAGATCCTGCTCGCTCAGCTGCTGCTCCTGGAGCAGGGATAATGACAAAGCAGAGCCAGTGAAGCACTTCCCATGCATTTCACTCCCGGCTGAAACTGCTGCTTTGCTGGGGAAATTCCACTTGTGGCCTAACTCTGGTCCCTTCCTTCCCCTCCTGTGAAAAATCACCAGCTCAAGATGGCCTTTTAAATGGAACTTCTCAGCCTGGTGCTGCATTTGGTCATTAATTATTTACCAACACACTCAAAAGACAGCAGCATTGAGAGCTGATTCGTAATTATCACTGATTTACAGCAGGACTTGATGATCTTTGAGGTCAAGGAATCACAGAATCACTTCAAAGACTTCCAAGACTATCAAGTCCAACCACTACCACAGCCACTAAACTATGTCCCAAAGTGCCATTTCTACAGGTTTCTTGAACACCTCCAGGGATGTGGACTCCACCACCTCCCTGGGCAGCCTGTGCCCATCCTTGACCATTCCTTCAGTAAAGAAATTTTCCCTAATATCCAACCTAAACCTCCCCTGGTGCAACTTGAAGCCATTTCCTCTCATCCTCCCCAGTATCAAGTGATAGAAGAGGCCAACTCCCTCCTGGTTCCAGCCTCCTTTCACAGAGCTGTAGAGAACCACAAGGTCTCTCCTTGACCTTCTCTTCTCCAGCCTTAATGACTTTATGAATCTGTGCTTCGCACTGTGCACCTCAAGCCCATTCAGTAACCCTTAATCCCTTGAATATTTTAAGGATTGGCTTGAATATGCAGCAATTAATTTTACTTGAGGGTCCTGCCATAGAATCATAGAATGATAGAGGTTGGAAGGGACCTCCAGAGGTCATCCAGTCCAAGGCCCTTGCCAGAGCAGGATTGCCTAGGGCAGGCTACATAGGAATGTGTCCACATGAACATCTCCAGAGCAGGAGAGTCCACAACCTTTCTGAGCAGCCCAGTGAAAAAAGCCTGGCTCCATCTTCTTGACACCCATTCTATGGATATTTGTCAGCATTGAGAAGGTCTCCTCTCAGCCTTCTCTTCCCCAGCCCAAACAGCTCCAGGTGTCTCAGCCCTTCCTCCTCACACAGATGCTCCATTCCCTTAATGATCCTCATTGGCCTCTGTTGGACTCTCTCCAGTGGCTCCCTGTCTCAAACTGAGGAGCCCAGACCTGGACACAGTACTCCATGAGTCTGGCTGCATCATTTCAGCAACAGATTAACACAGGCAGGGATATTAATGTTTTATTGCAAAAAAAAAAAAACCCCAAACACCCACAGCTGATTTTCAGTCAGCATTGTCTCCTCTAATGGCTCTGATTATCTGCTGCGTGGAGGTCTCTCTCTCTCCCCCCAATCGCTGCATCCTCCAGAGATGATACCACAGCAAGATAAAAGGGCCAGAGAGTAATGATCCTGCTTTTCATTCCCACTGATCTCAAACCATTGTGGAAAGTACATAAAAGCCTCCTACACACAACTGCCAGATCTAAAGGATTACCTGGGAAATACAGAAAGAAATCAGTTTGGTTATTTTTCAAGGTTCAATATCAGGGGAGGGGGGGGAAAAGTAGTTAAAAAAATCCTTTTATCTTCTTCTGAACTCTTTTTCCCTTTTGTAGCTAACCTATTAGCTTGGCTGCAGAAGGATCTGATAACAGAAATATCTCTAGTAGTACAGATGCTTCTATTGCTGTACTAGAGGTAGATAAATTTGGAAGTAGAACCAGAATTACAATGGCCATTCTTTTTTTTATATACATAAGTACTTCCCAGCCTTCAGAGAAAGCTTGCTCAGGTTTTCAACCTAAAATAACAACCCCAGAAATACTTTCTAGGATGACAGGGAATGGCCCCAAGTTGCTCCAAGGGAGGTTTAAAATCCTTAAGGTTGGACGGGACCTCTAAGATCATCAGGTCCAACTATCAACCCAGCACCATCATGGCCACTAAACCACCACAAGATCTACACATTATTCTAACAGGCCCAGGGATGGGGAATCCACCACCTCCCCAGGCAGCCTGTTCCAGTGCCTGACCACTCTTGCAGGAGACAAATTGCTCATTGTGTCCAACTTTAGCCTCCCCTGGCACAACTTGAGGCCATTTTCTCCCATCCTGTCGCCTGTAACTTGGAAGAAGAAATCAAACTTCACCTCACTTGTTTAGCCAAGAGGCTAAACAATCCCAGTTCCCTCAGCCCTGTTCTCTTTTTTAGGTTGGACTTCAGAATAAACTTCTCTACCAAAGAATCACAAAGCACTGGCACAGGCTGCCCAGGAAGCAGTGGCACAGGCTGCCCAGGAAGCCCCGGCACAGGCTGCCCAGGAAGGTGGCTGAATCCCCATCCCTGCAGGTGTTTAAAAGTCTCAGAGATGTGGTGCTGAGGGACATAGCTTAGCACCTGATTTGGTAGGGCTAGATAATGGTTGGACACAGAATCACCAAGGCTGGAAGAGACCTCAAAAATCATCAAGTCCAACCTGTCACCACAGACCTCATGACTAAACCATGGCACCAAGTGCCACTCAATGACCTGTAAGGTCTTTTCCAACCAAAATGATTCTATGGCTCTATTCAACAAGCCCAGAAATACCTTATTCTGACTTCCAGATCAGAAAGAAAGGTCTTGCCACTCAAAGCTCCTCAGACAAGTGTGTTTTGGGGTTTTATTTAACAGATGTGATGGGCTCCTCAGTTTAGGAAGGAGGTTGACTTGCTGGAGCGTGTCCAGAGAAGGGCAACAAAGTTGGTGAGGGGCTTGGAACACAAGCCCTAAGAGGAGGGGCTGAGGGAGCTGGGGTTGCTTAGCCTGGAGAAGAGGAGGCTCAGGGGTGACCTTATTGCTCTCTACAACTACCTGAAGGGGAGTTGTAGACAGGCAGAGGTTGGTCTCTTCTCCCAGGCAACCAGTACCAGAACAAGAGGACACAGTCTCAGGCTGCACCAGGGGAGGTTTAGGCTGGAGGTGAGGAGGAAGTTTTACACAGAGAGAGTGATTGGCCCTTGGAATGTGCTGCCTGGGGAGGTGGTGGAGTCACCATCACTGGAGGTGTTCAGAAGGAGACTTGACAGGGTGCTTGGTTGCATGGTTTAGTTGGTTGTGTGGTGTTGGATGATAGGTTGGACATGATGATCTTGAAGGTCTCTTCCAACCTGGTCTATTCTATTCTATAAATCAGAGGAGAGTCCCAGCTTGCTTATCCACAGCTGCCCCAACAGCAAAAGAGCAGCTTTTGTTGGTACACCAAGCAGATGATATCTTTGTAAGCTTGAAGTTAAAGGTGCTTGGGACTAAGGAGTTGCCTCTCCACGCAGGTGTTCTGTGATTTACAAGAAGCCAACACACAACACTGCAACTCCCAGGCCACCTGTCGAGGTGGGAAAGGGGAATGTGTGCCCTGACACACAGGTGAAAAGATCCATGCCCATGTTTGAGCACACCAACCAGAAGCTCCTGTTGTCTGCTGCACCGTGGTGGTCATGATGGTTTCATCTGCAGTCAGGCAGATGTTACTCAGACTGCTTACACCTGCTCCTCTGCCATGCACAATCACTAAACAGCCTCTGAAAGTCACAGAATCAATAAGGTTGGAAAAGACCTCAGAGATCATCAAGTCCAACCTGTCCCCCAAGACCTCATGACAACTAAACCATGGCACCAAGGGCCACATCCAATCCCCTCTTGAACACCGCCGGGGATGGGGACTCCACCACCTCCCTGGGCAGCACATCCCAATGGCCAACAGCTCTCTCTGGGAAGAACTTTCTCCTCACCTCCAGCCTAAACCTCCCCTGGCACAGCTTGAGCCTGTGCCCTCTAGTAAATAAAGTGGTCTTTCAGGGGAGGGGGGCAAATACCCCATTGCATCTTCCCAAAGAAACAAAGGTCAATCAGATTTGCAAGGAGGAATCATAAACCTCTTATTTATGACATAATGATCCTTAGACTGGGAGACCTGGATGTCTGGCATTGGAACAGGCTGCCCAGGGAAGTGGTGGAGTCACCATCTCTGGAGGTGTTAAAAAAAAACAAACATGTAGGACACTTGGGGACATGGTTTAGTAGCCAGAGTGGTGTGGGGTTGATGCTTGGACTTGATGGTCTTAGAGGTCTTTTCCACCTTAATGATTCCAGTGTGAGGTGTCTCTGCCCATGGCAGGGGGGTTGGGACTAGATGATCCTTGTGGTCCCTTCCAACCCTGACTGATTCTGTGATTCTATAAATCAAGTCACTTTAAGTTCCAGATAAACTTTGGTGTGAGGGTGCTGGAGGCCTGGAGCAGGCTGCCCAGAAAGGTTGTGGAGTCTCCTTCTCTGGAGAGATTCTACCCCCTCCCCAGCCATTGTGATCCTGAGGAAGCTGCTGTGGGTCCCCCTGATTTAGCAGGGCAGTGGGACTGGATGATCTGGAGAGTTCCCTTCCAATCCCTACCATTCTGTGACTCCAGGTCTTACCAGGACACTGCTAGTCAGCACTTCCACAGACTTACTGGACCAGTGAGATCCAGGAGCCACAGCTGGAGTCCCTACAGGCACAGCAAGTCATTTCCAACAGCATTACAGAGAGTTTAGGATTCTCAGTGCTTCTGATAAGAAAACACAGTGAATGGATGCACCTGAAATCCAGGGAAGGGAAAAAAGTCACCTTCTGTTTTCCCACTTCTATTACAGGATCACAGATTACAGGATGTTAGGGCTTGGAATGGACCTCCCAAGGTCATCAAGTCCAACCCCCCTGCCAGAGCAGGGCCATAGAATCCAGCATGGGTTACACAGGAACACATCCAGATGGCTCTTGAAAATCTCCAGAGGAGACTCCACAACCTCTCTGGGTAGCCTGCTCCAGGGTTCTGTGACCCTCCCAGTGAAGAAGTTCCTTCTCATGTTGAGGTGGAACCTCCTGTGCTGGAGCTTATATCCATTGCCCCTTGTCCTATCAAACCAGAGCCTTAACACTGTGCAGAAACCTCCATGCTGCAAACCATGTATGCAAATTACTAGAGAAAAGCTACACCTTCTAGTGCCATCATCCCCACCTTCTGCTCCAGCTGCAGTAGGTTGGAGGAGAGATTCAGATTCACAAGGAGCAAAGGCCATCCGAGTTCCCAACCCACACGGTGCCAGCCTCTCACCGTTGCGCGCCGGGGCGCTCCTAGCACCAGGAGAGCTTTAGGCATTCTGAGGGGGAAAGGTGGAGTGCAAAGCAATGAAGTGAAATACTTTGCTGCAGCTCACAGCTTCATGCTTGAACAGCCTCCAACATGTAGAAGGTTCCGCCTTGTCTCAAGGCAGGGAAAAGCGTTTGCAATGAGCTGCTGAAGCGTCCAGCTCCCATCTCCTCCACCCAGCGCAGCCTCCAAAGCCTGCAAGACTCAGAGCTCCCTGCCAAGGAGCTTTACAACCACATCTATTTTTCCCATACATAGTTCCTGTAGCCTGTGGACTGCAGGGTTGGGCTGGACGATCTTTTGAGGTCCCTTCCAACCCCTAATGTTCTGTGATTCTCTGACTGGGTATGTGGCCAAGGACAAGCAGCAGCTGCTGGGCTGAGCTGGTTGGGTAAAGAGGTTTGTGCAGCTCCAGAGGAGTCTCTCCACCCGTGGGTAAGGATTTTCACCCACCTGCCTCTGAATATTTATGGTTGCAAAGTGCAGCTGCACTGGAGCCGGTTTGTCTCACCCTGAAACATCCCTGGAGACCTCACTGAGGCGTTTTGTTCATGCTTCAAAGAGGACAGCTACTCAAAATGCAGGCTGGGTTGTACCAGACACTCGTACAGCTGGGGTTATTAGTGTGAAACAGATGTAGCTTCATGCTGAGGACTCTGTTTTGAACCTCAGGACCTGAATCATAGAATCCTTAAGGTTGAAAAAGGCCTTTAAGATTATCAAGTCTAACAGTCAAACCAACTGCCCCATACCAGCTAAGCCATGTGCCAGGGCCATGTCTATACATTTTTCAATGCCTCCAGGGATGGTGATGCTACCACCTCCCTAGGCAGACAGTTCCAGTGCCTGACTGCTCTTGCAGGAGAGAAATTATTCATGATATCCAACCTAAACCTCCTCTGGTGCAGCTTGAAGCCATTTCTTCTTGTCTTATCACTTGTTTCTTGGGAGAGGAGACCAGCCCCCACCTCCCTACAACCTCCTTTCAGGAAGGTCTCCTCTCACCCTCCTTTTCTCTGGGCTGAACACCCCCAGCTCCCTCAGCTGCTCCTCCCCAGCCCTGTTCTCCAGACCCTTCCCCAGCTTTGTGGCCCTTCTCTGGGCATTCCCCAGCATTCCAACATCCTTCTTGGAACGAGGGACAAAACTGACCCCAGGTGTGGCCCCACCAAGGGGGCAATCACTTCCCTAGTTCTGCTGGCCTCAGTATTGCTGATCAAGGCCAGGATGCTGGTGGCCTTCTTGGCCATGAGCCAGTTCTTGTGCAGCCACTGTCAACCCACATCCCCATATCCTTTTCTTGCCAGGCAGCTGCCAGCCACTCTGCCCCGAGCATTCATGGGGCTGTGAAGCACACAACAATTCAATCAGCTGCTGCAAGGTGTTCAGGAGAGCTGTGAATGTGAATCTCCCACCTCTCAAGCAGCTGTGACAGTTACTGTGACAGTATAGATAAGGATGGAGATGCACATCTATGAGCACCAGTGTGCAGCTGGCTGTGTGACCATACTGTGTGGCTGTAAAATGTGTGTTTTACCATCATGGATACATCTCCAAACCCCTCTTTATTTCCAGGCAGCTTGTTTGCAAAGCATCACTGCAAAAGCAATAGTGTAAGTGTCTCTGAGGAGGAAAGAGCTGTTCCTTGCAGCTCTCTGGCTCTCCATGTCATTCAACAAACATCATCTCTGCTGCTTCCCCTGGCACCCCACTGCTGGTGTTCCCATAACAACAGAGGAGATGGTTCCAGTGACACTCGCTCCTCATCCAAAACCCAAGCAGTCAAGGGGAACCAGATCTGCTAAGATACTTTCAGGATCTTCAAGCCTCAGCTCCTTACCCAATAACTCTGTCTTGCAGAGAGTGAAATACATCTGCAATAACTCTTACACTCATCCACTACCCATTTAAGGGGGTGGGTTATGTGAATAAGCTTGGAAGCCACGAGCTTATAAAGGACAAATAAAAAAAGGAGGAAGAAGAAAAGAAAGGAAATAAATTAGCTATAAAGCTGGAGGGGGGGAAAAAAGAAAGGAAATTGAGGCTGGAATAAAAAAAAATCTAAGAGAGCTTCAAGTTTTGTAGTCCTTAATTTCCCTCCTGAATCACAGTGAGCTTTACATATTTAATTCCATCGAGAAGTTTCACAGCTCAAATCGTTTTCTAGGTGGAATTCCCCAGCACAGAACAAGCCAGAGAGGCTTACAGCACTGCACAGAGAGACACAAATCATCTCCTGCCTGATGAGCATTAAAACAATAAAGGGTGTTTGCACAATCAACAGGAACAAAAGGAAAACCAGTAGAGTTAACTGGAAATTCAGCAAAGGAATCACCTAACATTCACTCTTCCAAAAAGACCTCAGATTGCACAGAATGGATTGGGTTGGAAGGGACCTTTCAAGGCCTTGAAGTCCATCTAGGGACATCTGCAACTAGAGCAGGTTGTTGGTGAGCGACCTGAGCTGCGATGGTTCTAGGGATGGAGCACCTCCCACCCCTTTGGGCAACCTGGGGCAATCTCTATGCCTTGAGTCTTTTCCAACTGAAACCATTCTGTGATTCTCTGATTTGTGGTTCAGTTTGTCACTGGGTCAGGCTCATCCTGTGCCCTGCTCCCTCCCCACAGTCAGCCTTGACATGGGAACACGAGTACCTAAGGGACACAGGGGCTGTGTGCTGCTCCTTATCACAATGACCTTTCCCTTGCTGGGCTCTCTGATTAGCTGTTCCTAGCAAGAGAGACATAACAGCACTGTCACATCTCGGTGACAGGAGTAAAGAGGGTCTGAGTAAAGCATCAAACCACAAAAAAATCATCATCTAGGTGATGCATTAGAGCCCTAATGGGTTGGATTTGTAAAGGGGAATAAAATAACCCTGCTAACATCAGCAGAAAATGGCACGTGGAGCTTATGTCCTAACAAGAAACATCATAGCTAATTCTCAGGCTGCCCATGGAGAAAGGTTAGCCCAGCCTCAGGGCTGACAAACTAAATCAGCAGGTCAGAGAAGCACCAGCAGATCAGCTTGCTTTGCTCTCAGCCTGATCCCACCATCACCCCTCATGCTGCCACCCAGGACTTGTTCAGCCCCAGAGGGAGCTGTGTGAGCATCCACAGCTCAGCTGGCAGGGCAGGAGCCTCCTGGTGCTCAGTTTGGAGCCACAGTGTCACAGAATTGTTATGGTTGGAAGAGACCTTTAGGATCATTGAGCCCAACTGTTAGCAGAGCACTGCCAGGTCACCACCAAACCATGTCCCTCAGCACCACATCTACACAGCTTTGAAATCCCTCCAGGGATTGGGACTCCACCACTGCCCTGGGAAGCCTGGGCCAGGCTTTGACAGCCCTTTTGGGGAAGAAATTGCACCTCATGTCCAACCTAAACCTCCCCAGTACTTCCCTATCCCAGCTGGTCTGGGGAGCCCAGAACTGGACACAGTACTCCAAATGTGGTCTCAATACAATGCAATGGATGAGAAGCTGCAAGAGATGCCCTGCTCTGTGCCAGCAAATGAAGGGTGGGAGAAGAACCTGAGGGTTGAGAGCTGTGTCTGAAAAGTGAAACACCAGCTCTATACCTCCCAGAAATGAGGAAAACCTTTCATTAGTCAGGTATGCCCTGTGCAGACTGGGAACAAACAACCAACATTTCATCAAGAGTCTTGCAGTATTTATTCATCCCTGACGTTAGCTGAGCTAATTAATGAATAAGAGTTACTGAGAGCAATTCCCCAGCAGGATTATCATTGAATTAGGAGAGTAATTGTTCACCAGAACTTTATTCAGCTAAAACCTCTTCTCTGGCAAGAAAATTGCATGTGCAGCTTGCCCTAAGCTTCAATCCCATCATTATTTCAGGGTGAGTTATTTCTGACCTGGGTAACTCCATGCTTCCTTGGGGTACTGCAAGCCACACCAAGCTGTGATTCCATTTTCCTCACCCTTCCCCATGACACAAAACCTGTTGTCCTTTCCTTGGTCACACAGTCCCAGCACCAATCCTAAACATGCCCCAGGCACAATCCAGTAATGAGCACAGTGCTTGTGCTCCAGCCCAGTGAAAGACAGAATCATAGAATGGTTTGGGTTGGAAGGGACCTTAGAAATCATCTAGTTGCAACCCCCCTGTCATGGTGAAGAGGTCTAGTGAGGGATCTTATGAGGACCAACTGAGGGAACTGGGGTGGTTCAGTCTGGAGAAGAGGAAGCTGAGGGGAGACTTCATTGCTCTCTACAGCTCCCTAGGAGGAGATTAGAGTGAGATGGGGGTTGTTCCCTTCTCTCTACAAGAGAGGAAATGGCCTGAAATTGCTCCAGGGGAGGTTTAAGTTGGCTATGAGGAACAATTTCTTTGCTGAAATTGTGGCCAGAGGTTGGAACAGGCTGCCCAAGGAGGTGGTGGAGTCTCCATCCCTGGACATGTTCAAGAAACCTGTGGCCATGGCTCTTTGGGGCATGATTTAAAGGCTTAGGCTGATGGTTGGACTTGATGGTCTTAAAAGCATTTTCCAACAGAAACAATTCTCTGATTCTGTAATTTATACCACATGTGTCCTATTTGATAAACCAAATCCTGCTGCTTGTAGTCCTCAAATTACATTAAATTAGCCTAATAACCCTGAAATTAACCTCAATATGTACAGATTAGCTAACCTGAAGCAGCAATTATCTCATGGGATTAGGCTGCAGCCTAAGGACCTGCCAGACTCATTCTGCCTACTGTGATGAACCCCCACCCATCTCTGGGATAACCATAGGTTTCCAGCAATGGAGAACTCGACTGGCAGAGCTGCAGCTGCTGTTCATGCAGGGTGAAGGAATGGATGGGAGAGAACCTGGAGCACAGAGCAGCTTCCCTTGATACAGTAAATTAAGGGGAAGCACCAGCAATCAGCTCCTGTTGCCAGAAGCGAGAGCTCAGCAATGGCTTGGAGCTTTGGGGCACCCAGTGTCCTGGTGTTGGGGGGGTTGATGCAGAACAAATGTTGTTCCATCCACAAACTCAGGCAAATTCGCATCTGCCTGGAAGGGAGCTCTGCTTTGCAGTGTACTCTGCCTCCCTCTCCTGGCCTCTTCCCAGGCACTGTGCAACTCAAAAACTCCGGTGCAAAGTTAGATGAAAGCAGCGCTAGCCACATTAGGATATTTGTCCGTTTAAGATTCCCAAAGCCTGTAGATGAGGGCGGCGGAGCCCTGAGGAAATCCTCTTCATCATTAACCTCCCGACCCGGCGCCGAGACTTGCAAAAAGAGATTTTGCCAGGGACTGGCAGCTGGAACAAACGCCCAACAAAGGGAAAGATAACAGACAAGCCAAAACACCAGTAATCCCTCTTCAAGATCACAAGCAGGACAATCAAAGCCTAACAATTTCTACTCTGTTTCTGCAAAGGAACGATTATGATCACGCTCTCCCATTAATCATTTCAAACTTAGTACAAAATGCACTTCCCAAGGGATAGAGAAGGGGAGGGGGAAAGCATCAATCTTCAGGCACCATTCCCTAATTCAATCAACAAGAAGGAAGGCAGCAAACCTCAAGTGAAACATTAGGGAGCTCAATGGAAGTTAAGCATAACAAAAACCCCCACTCTCCGCAGGGAAACCATAGCTTTCCTGGAGCCCAGTCAAACAGCACTGGGGCATTCCCAGGTAACTGGGGCCAGATGGGTTTTAAAAGCCAAAAGGGGGAATGGGGGAGGGAAAAAAAAGGGGGGGAGAAAGGAAAAATGAAAAAGAAACCCCCTACCTAACCCCCCCTGCTCTACTCAGAAAGCAAAGCAGCAGCTCCAGCCAGCAATTGTGTTTTCACGTAGATTAAGATAAATCTATGCTTAATTGCTGGCAATATTGGAACTATCAGAGTTCTGGATGTATCTGGAATACAGTGGAGTGCTCAAGATCAATCAGATAATTAGCATTAGCTGCAATTAGGTTCATGTAGTTACATGGCTGGACTTGATCATCTCAGAGGTCCTTTCCAGCCTGGATGATTCTGTGAGTCTTGAGAATCTCATTTCTCTTTCAAGCTTCCCCAGGTGGCCTTTGCCACCAGAGCTGAGCATCTTCACTCTGAGGGTGCTGGAACACTGGAACAAGTTGCTTAGGGAGGTGGTGGATGCCCCATCTCAGGAGACATTCAAGGTCAGGCTTGATGGGGCTCTGGGCAACCTGATCTAGATGGGGACGTCCCTGTTTATTGCAGAGGGGTTGGAAACACAATGATCTCGAAGGTCTCTTCCAACCTGGTTTGTTCTATTCTAAAAGATGAGCTCTCGAGGTCCCTTCCAACCCAAAGCACTCTGTGATTAGGTTGTGTTTGGGGTATTTTTTTTTTCCCCCCCACATGGTGGCCAAGTGAGATTAAATGGTAGAAACAAGAGAGAATGAATGGCAGAACGCCCCTCCTGACTGATGCCTCTCATTTCAGCCACCTAAGGAATAGCAAATTTTAATCAAAATGCAGAGTTTCATGGAGTGATAAAAAAAATTAATATCATAAAATAATCTCACTTCTGCAATGTCTTTTCTGGACTTCCTACACATATATATACATCCATTAAGGAGTTAATGCAATATAGCCAATTGTGAGGGTTAAATTACTCTCCTAGCCCAGTCAGGGTTTGCCTTTAAAGATAGAGGTTTGGTTGGTGGTGGTTCCCCACCCCCATCTTCAAAAGCAGCATTCTGCTGTTCACAGAAAGCAAATCCCAGCTTATCAATTCAGGTAGCTGACATTTATAACTGTTGATGTATTGAGTCCTGTGTCCAGTTCTGGGCCCCTCAGGTTAGGAAAGATGTTGAGCTGCTGGAAGGTGTCCAGAGAAGGGCAACAAAGTTGGTGAGGGGTTTGGAACACAAGCCCTGTGAGGAGAGGCTGAGGCAGCTGGGGTTGCTTAGCCTGGAGAAGAGGAGGCTCAGGGGAGACCTTCTTGCTCTCTACAACTACCTGAAGGGGTACCAGCCAGGTGGGGGCTGGTCTCTTCTCCCAGGCAAGCAGCACCAGAACAAGAGGACACAGTCTCCAGCTGTGCCAGGGGAGGTTCAGACTGGATGTTAGGAAGAGGTTCCCCACAGAGAGAGTGATTGGCCATTGGAATGTGCTGCCTGGGGAGGTGGTGGAGTCACCATCATCGGAGATGATTAGGTGGAGACTTGATAGGGTGCTTGGTTACATGGTTTAGTTGATTAGGTGATGTTGGATGATGTTGGTTGAACTTGATGATCTTCAAGGTCACTTCCAACCTGGTTTATTCTGTTCTATTCTACTGTGCTCACCACACCATTTACTAAAGCCCTGGCTCTGGAGGGGAGAAAGCAAGAAAAAAAAAGAGACAAATAAATAATCATCTCAGCTTTCAGTTCAGGAATTGCATCTGTTTATAGAGAACACTTAACAAACAAAAACCCAAGCTCCAAAAACTCTTTTCCCCACCTCTTTTAAAGCAACCAGCTGCCCAGAGCTGTAGCCTGACTCGAATCCAGAGGAGTTTGTGATGCAGGCTCCTTGGTTTGCAGGTCGGTGTGTTATCAGCATATTGACAACCACAACAGTAAACTGAGAGATAAAGCCCGAAGAAAAACCAACTGCTCTCAGCTCTGCCATCAGAAATGCACTCCCCAGGCGTTTTTCCTTTCCACAGGAAAGGGAAAAGCAAGCTTTTCCTGTAAGAACATGTGTGATCTCTCACAGAACACAGTCTGACCCAAACTTCTTTCACTTAAAAGCAAGCAAGCACTCGCTAGGAAATCCGTGGGTTGGCTGCTGGAGGAGCTCTTTCCCCCGGCGCTGCAGGAGAAGACACCGGCACAGCCGCCACCGGGTGTCAGCACCACTGCACAAAGGACGTGGATTTGAAACCCACCAGCTGGGCAAGAACACCAACCTTGCTCAAGTTGTGGGCATCAGCCTTCGCCATCAACAGGCTGAGGGGTGCCTGAAAGAGGGGCTGGGATGTCGAGGGAGATTTTCTAGAGTCACCAAATCCCAGCATGGGGGGGGAGGTGGAAGGCACCTCTGATGATGATCCAGTCCAACCCCCTGCTAAAGCAGAGTACCCACAGCAGCTTGCCCAGCAGCACAGTGGCCAGGGGGGGCTGGAATCTCTCCAGACATGGAGACTCCACAACCTCTCTGGATAGCCTGCCTCAGATCTCCAGCACCCTTACATCAAACAAGTTTCTTCTCCTGTTCAAGGGTAACCTCCTGGGTTCCAGTTTGTGCCCCTTGCTCCTAGTGCTGTCCCTGGGCACCACTGACACGAGCCTGGCCCCAACCCCTTGCACCCCACCCTTTAGCTCTTGCTGAGCATTGATCACATCCCCTCTGGAGCTGCTTTTCTCCAGGCTCAACATCCCCAGGGACTCCACTGGACTCTTTCCCCCTGTCTTTCTTGAACTGGGGAGCCCAGAACTAGACTCAGAATTCAAGGTGTGGTCTCAGTAAGGTAGAGTAGAAGGGGAGAACCACCCTTGACCAGCTGACCACACTCTTTTTAATACACCCCAGGACACCGTTTGCCTTCTTGACACTGAGGGCACATTGCTGGCACACAGACAACTTGTCCCCCAGTACTCTCAGTTCCTTTTCTGCAGAGCTGCTTCCCAGCAGGTCCCCCTTCACCTGTACTGGTGCAGGAGGCTATTTCTCCCTAGGAGCAGGACCCTGCACTTGCCCTTATTGAACATCATGAGATCCACCTCTGCCCAGCTCCCCAGCCTGGCCAGGTCTCACTGAATGGCAGCACAGCCTGAGGGGGTGTCAGCCACTCCTCCCAGTTTTGGATCATCAAGTCAAGGACAGAGCTGTTCCTTTGATGAGTCCTTCGCCATGGTTGCTCACCAGCAGGTGAAAGAAAGAGGAGGAAGGAAGCCAAATTCCTTTGCAATCATAAAAATGCCATTTTTGGTTTAACCTGGTGTTTGACACATCACTGGAATCCTCTCAGACTAAACAGAGCCCTTCAAGCACGCTGTGGCAAAGATCTTTAACACAGCAGGGAAAATAAGACAACTTTTTTGGCAACCTGCTAACACAATAGCCAGTGAAGCTGAAAACCTTCCTTGTTAACAGCTCCTGGAAAGAATATCCCCAGGAAATGCCTGGAAAGGCTTTGCCACCGCTAAATTAGGAGGTGACTTTGCAGAGAGACTGCAATTGGCATGGAGTGCAAATCTGCATGTCAATACCTGAGCTAACATGGGTGCTCCCAGCTCTGCCTAGACAACAAGAACAACAAATTCAGGTCCCCAAAGCTCTGTGCTCCACAGCCAGGGCACCTCCTGTGCTTCCAGTTCATTTAAGGGAAGTGTCTTTGCACCACATTGCCCCTGCCCCACAAAGCTTGCAGTCCATTCAGCTGACTGAGCATGAGCCAGCGGGTGCCCAGGTGGCCAAGGAGGCCATCAGCATCCTGGCTTGGGTCAGGAACAGTGTGACCACCAGTACCACTGGTGAGGCTGCACCTCGAGCACTGGGTTCAGTTTTGAGCTCCTCAGTCCCAGAAGAACACTGAGGTGCTGAAGCAGGTCCAGAGGAAGGTAAGGGATGTCCCTCAGCTGCTCCTCACCAGCCCTGTTCTCCAGACCCTTCCCCAGCTTCTCTGGACCTGCTCCAACACCAAAATGTCCTTCTTGTAGTGAGGGGCCCAAAACTGAACCCAGTGCTCAAGGTGTCACCTCACCAGTGCCCAGTCCAGGGGCAGGCTCACTTCCCTGGTCCTGTGGGGCACACTCTTGCTGATCCAAGCCAGGATGCTGGTGGCCTTCTTAGCCACCTGGGCATACACTGGCTCATGTTCAGTCAGTTGCTAACCAACACCCCCAGGTAGAAAAGCCATCCCTTTCTCTATCCCAACCTGTTTTCTCTTAGCACAGAGATTTGTTGTCACAACACTTCTAATTCCCCAAACTAAGGGAATCCAAACATCCTTTCCCCATCTCTGCAACTCGGTGTATTTTATTTCCTTCAAAGCCAGGACGAACATCATGCTTTGCTTTGGCTCTGGAGCAATATTTTGGTTTGGAAAGGCTTCAAATGTTTTTTTTTTCATTCCATCACTGCAGCCCTTGCATTAGCCAGGATGGCAAAGCACAGAGGCAACAGCTCAGCTGATTTCCCAGCTAAGATGCTGATTGCCTGAATATGCTCTAATGAAATGCTTCCATTAAACCACATCAGAATTTAGGCACCTTAAAAAAAATTATATCCACTTAGACAACTCTCAGCTAGCAAGACCAAAAAGTCCCCACCTTCCATGAAACAGGATAAAGCCACAGTAAAAGCAAATACCTTGCTTAATGCCCTTCATCCCCTCCTCCTTTTTAAACCACCCATGGCCATTAAAATTGCCTCAAAGACCTCCAAAGAAAGAAGGGGAAACTAATTGGTGTTTGTAGCTGCAAATCTAATCACACACAGGTTTTCAGCCCATTATTGTGGTGGTGTTAAAATAAGGGGGGGAAGGGGGGGAAAGGGAGTGGGGAGATGATTTCTTTCCACTTTGAAGGCATTATTATATCCTTAACACTTCGTTATTTGTGGCCATTCATTGACCAAACCAAATTTGTCTGTCAGGAGCCTAGATGAACACTACCCATAATTTAATCAGGAGTAAATCAGCTGGCAAGTGGTTACTACACAGATGCTGCAGTAATTGAGTCTCTCTATCAAGCTGACAGGGAGCAATTTATACTTCATTTAGGCAAAAATAAATATTTTCAATACTTCTTTTTTTCCCTCCCCTTCCCCCCCCCCCCCCCCCCCCCCCCCATTCTGTTGTTTCTGTTCTGATGTCCTCACATTATGGGAAAGCTTTTCCTCCCAGTCTGAAGAGCAAAGCCCTCCTGCTGTGTATGTTATGTGGAGCTATAGGCACCCACACACAGCTCCATGCTTACTGGTGTGCCCACAGCCACTGGCCCCTCTTCCCTCCCATGCTGTTCTGTGCTGCTCTGGTTTGGAGCAGATTAACCATGTCTGCCCAGCACAGGGAATACCCTACAGAGCAGAAGGGACAGAGAGGTTTCCTGCCCATGGGGAGGGTGGGATGCAGACCCCTAGAACTGGGCATTGTGCTCAGCTCCCAGCTCCTGCTACTCGTTTGATCAGATGCCAGAAGAACTGAGTGCTGCTGTGGGGAGCATAGCACTGGATCCACCAGTGGGAATGTGGAGGGAAAGCTGCAGTTTAAGCCAAGCATCTCCCACTGCATTAATACCCAGACACCCTACATTCCTGGGGTTGGAAAAGACTGGCTTCCTCCCCTCTCCCAGGCAGGTACAATCCATGACACTCAGGACATGATCTACTACCTGGCCACGAGACACAGCTAGGATCTGCTGTAGGAGACCCCTGACCATCATCTCAGCCATGCACCACAATTCCCATGAGCTTCTCAAGCCAAAAAGAACCAAACCAGGCAAACCACTCACAGATAGCCACCCCTCCAGCCTGTCATACCCCATTTTGCCCACTGAACTGTGGTCTCCATTGATTTCCCCATGCACTCCCCATCAATACTTCCAGAGTATTAGCCAGTCATTGTCTCTTGTCCTGCTGCCCTTTGGAGCCCTGTGCAGCACCCTTGGGTCACCTGCATCTTCTTGACTGAGTGGCACCAGCACAGTGTTTGTGTGGTTCAAAAGACAACCTTGTAAAGCAATAAAAGCCATAACCAGCAAGAGGACCTCTTCCACAAGAGCCTGGCTGCTGTCTTCCTCCTGGGGAGCACAGCACCACCTAACAAAGTGAAGGGAGAGGTAAATGTCACTTTTTAAAATCCTTGCTAGCAGTTCATTCCTCTGGAGGGAAAAGCAAAATAATAAATGATCTTCCCATTTCATTTCTGAGGCCCTTTAATCTGTTCAGCTCAGGCAGGAGCACCTCATCTGTCAAGGAGGATTTCTCTTTATTGCTTTTCTGGGAAGAGGTAAATGACTTTTCCTCCCAGTGCTGGAGCTGGTCCCAGAGAGAATCAGATTATCCCATTTTCCCCTGAAAGACAAAACTCCAAGTGCTCTTGGAGCAGTTTGTTTGTGAGGCATTTCTTGTCATCTCAGAGAAGCAAAGGTTTGGTTGTGATGAACAGGACATCTCTCCCTACACCAGCAGGCTCAGCAGGACAATACCATGCATGAGAGGCTGGCAGGGGGCTCATCCACACCTCCTCAAGCACTGTAATGATGAGCACAGCGATTTATACCAGTGGCTTTCAAGCTGCTGTGACCCCAGGACATAAACCTGTATGATAGCTTCACCCCAAAGGAGCAGAAACCTTCACGGCCAGGCAGAGTTAAAGCAGTGAGGGCCCCAAAACTGAACCCAGGACTCAAGGTGTGGCCTCACAAGTACAGGGGGACAATCACTTCCCTACTGCTGCTGGCCACACTAGTCCTGATCCAAGCCAGGATGGTGTTGGTCCTCTTGGACACCTGGGTACACAATGGCTCATCTTCATCTGCTGCCAGCCAGCACCCTGAGGTCCTTTGCTGCTGGATGTTTTCCAGCCACTCTGCCCCCAACCTGACGTGTTCATGGGGTTGTTGTGACCCAAGTGAGGGACCCAGCACTTGGCCTTGTTGAACCTCATACAGCTGACCTCAGCCTGTTGATCCACTCATCTCTGCAAAGCCTTCCTCCCTCTGAGCAGATCAACACTGCCACCTGGTTTAGTGTCATCTCTAAACTCACTGAGGGAGCACTCAAACCTCTCACTCAGATCATTGATAACAACATTAGAGAGAACTGTTATGGATTTTTTACCCTGGTTTCCCCAAAAGCAGGAAATCTGCTCAGGCCCAGACCTAACCTGAGGCATGCTAATTAAACAAGACCATTGTAATCAGCTTTGGAAACGGTTTCAGTGCCACATATCACCTCTTGGGAGAGCAAATGAAACATCTTGTTATCATGAAACATTTATTACTGACTAATGCTGGTAGGAAACCCAACATGCTAAGCACCAAGGAAGGCACTTCCAGCCCTGATTCCATCTGGTCTCCAACCAAGCCAAGCAAATTTTATGCTGACTCTTTTCTCTTGCTGTCCAGAAGAGGAAAGAAGAGCTGTCACAAAAGGTTTGCTCATAGCTAGAGCCTGAGCTCACTGAAGTGTTCTTAAGGAAAGCCAGGACCAGAAAAGATGACAGCTTTGATGTGAACCCATTAAGTCATCCTTCACCATGGCAGAAAATAAAGAGAGGGATTCAGCTCCCCAAGTGCCTACTGGGCACCACCAACCTCAGTATTTGGGAAGGTCAAAAATGATCAAGGGGCTGGAGCACCTCTCCTACATGGTCAGGCTGAGGGAGCCTGGGTTGTTCAGCCTGGAGAAGAGAAGACTCCAGGGAAACCTAACAGAAGGCTTCCAGGACCTGAAGGGGGCTACAAGAGGGAAAGCTGAGTGAAAGTGCAAGTGAAAGATAATCTGGAGAAGTTTCAGTGCAACATCTGAAAGTCTGGATGATCTTCAAGTTATTTCAGCTTCCTTGTTCATTCTGGCCACACAGAATCACTGAATCATTAACACTGGAAAACACCTCCAACCATAGAATATGGATTGGGTTGGAAGGGGACCTAAAGATCACTGAGGTCCCACCATCTGCCATGGACAGGGGACACCTTCCACCAGCCCAGGTTGCTCAAGGCTCCATTCAACAGGGCCTTGAACACCTCCAGGGATGAGGCATCCGCAGCCTCCCTGGGCAACCTGTTCCAGTGTCTCACTACCCTCACTGTAAGGAATTTCTCCTTAATCTCCAGTCTAAATCTCCCCTCCTCAAGCTTAAAGCCAGTCCCCCTCATCCTATCACCACAAGCCCTTGTAAAAAGTCCCCAGGTGCTGGAAGGCTTCTCTAAGGTCTCCCTGAAGCCTTCTCTTCTCCAGGCTAAACAGCTCCAACTCTCCCAGCCTGTTCCCATAGGTGAGATGCTCCAGCCCTCTGATCATCTTTGTGGCCTCCTCTGGACATGTTCCAAGAGTGGGTCCAGATCATCAAAGTCCAACTACCAACCCAAAGCCACTGTGACCACTAAACCATGTGCCAAAATGCCATGTCTACATCCTCCTTATTTCATAATCAATGGCAAATTAATTGGCAATGCGTTAACGAAAACAAAAAGGAAGCCTAACAAACCAGCAGCATCTCTGAGCCAAAGAATTAATGGGAAATGACAATTAATCTAATGGAGCTCTGAGTTAGAGAGTGATACACGGTGGTAAGGCCAGAAATCTGCATTGTACTGGAGAAGGTGATGAGACACTGGAACAGGCTGCCCAGGGAGATCATGGAAGCCCCCTCCCTGCAGGTCTTCAAGACCAGGTTAGATGAGGCCTTGAGTGGAAGATGTCCTTGCCCAGGGCAGGGGGTTGGACCTAACTGATCTTTAAGGCTCCTTCCAACCCAAACCATTCTGTGACTCTATGAATGTTGCTTGGAATTTGCCCATAGAAAGCAAATGGTTTCTCAGCTGAGCCTCATTCCTCAAGCCCTCAGCTCTCCTCCTCACTCCATGTATTTGATGCTTGATGTGAGAGCGGAGGGGGAAAACCCTTCCCATTCTTCATGTCACTCACTTTTATGTTTGGTAGTGCCAATCATTAATCTTTTAGACTTTTTCCCCCCCTTTCCTTTATTCTTTTTTTTTTTTAATTCAGAAGCTGTCAAATGGAAAATATCTGAAGCCTCTGAAGCCTTTCATTTGGCATTAGCAAGATTTATAATATGAGTCTGTGCCAGCTTCAAATGCATGCTTCACACAAGAAAGATCTCCCAGCACTGCCTGGTGGGCAGGGTTTCAGAGGAAATCAGGAAGATTCAGGACTGGGTTATGAAGTCAGCCTCTACTCAACTGCTGCTCTTGGAAACCAGCACCCTTGTGGTTAAGTTGAACCAGGTAAAACCCCACCCCACCTGAATGATTTGCCAGGTGACACTAGTAAACCTTTTAGGCACCAGGTGAATTTCATTCCTGTGGCAGCAAGGATTTACTGCCTTGGGTAACAGCAGCTTTGTCTTCTCCTGTGCACCATCTCCTGTGCTCAGTGCAAATCTGAAAGCCCCAGGTAAATGCAAGCAGCACAACCCAGCAAACAAATGCACTGAGGCACAGTAAACTTGGTAAGATGAGCAGCTACAGCACAGCAGGGTAGAGCAGGAAGATAGCAAATTAGTTTTCCAAAGAGCATCCTATGTAATGGACAAGCAAACAGTGCCTCAGAGGGCAGGGGAAGATCAAGTGCTTGTGCAAAGGGCAAAGCAGCTTTGGAGCAGGGCTCCCATGTGACAAGGCACTCTTTAGGCTAATGTTGTGATTACCATTTTCCATCCTAGGGGATTATGCAAATTTACATAAACTATGCATGAATAATCAGCCAATTATTCACAGAAAACTTTTCAAGTCTTCCATCAAACAGAGAGATGTGCAGCTGGCAGGAGGAAAGTTATCTCCAAGACATTCAGTAGTTGTTTAATCAGAGCAAGTGATTGAAGAGCAGCAGGAGGAGAGAGGGGCAACATGTGCAGGAGAGCACCAAGTGATAGGACAAGGGGCAGTGGTTTAAAATCAGAGGAGAGCAGATTTATGTTGGATGTTAGGAACAAGTTCTGCACCATGAGGGTGGTAGAACACTGGAATGAATTGCCCAGGAAGATGGCTAAGACCCCACCCCAGGAGATATTCAAAGTGAAGCTCAAGAGGACTCTGGGCACCCTGATCTAGGGGAGGATGTCCCTGATGACTGCAGGGGGGGTTGGTGTATATAACCTTTAGAGGACCCTTCCAACCCAAACCATTCTATGTAAAGCTATAAACAGACATAAACTAGAGCAGGGCAGATTTAGATTGGACATTAAGAAGTCATTCTTTACTCTGAGTGTGGTGAGACACTGGAACACGTTGCCAAGGAGGCGATGGAAGCCCCATCCCTGGAAACATTCAAGGCCAGGCTTGACAAAGCTCAGAGAAACCTGATCTAGTGGAGGGTGTCCCTGTCATGGCATGGGGGCTGGAACTAGATGATCCTTGGGGTCCCTTCCACCCCTGACAATTCTGTCTAATGGGGGATGTCCCTGCTGACTGCAGGGTGGGTGGACTACATGACCTCGAGAGGTCCCCTCCAACTCAGTGCATTCTGTGATATCCACAAACCCATCAGCTGGAGTTCTGCTCTCAGGTGTGTTGTGTGGATAGAAAGTTATTGCCACAAAAATAGAAAGCTCACACAGATGTAAGTCACACCCACACAGCCTCTCATTTGCTTTGAACATCAGCAATGCTCCTGGCAGCCATCCTTCCATTGCACTGCACCAGCTGTTTAGAAATCCTACCAAAATGGTCCACCAGAAGGAAGAAAACCTCATGGCTGAGTTACTGAGGTGGGATTCCAAAGCCCTGGATTCACAGGCTTCCTCTCTGGCATTTCCCCCTCTATGAAAGGGAGAGGAAAAGCAAAGCAAACCAAAATCACCACCTATGTTTTCTCACTTGGATGATCTTAGTCATTTGGATAAGAACCCAAACCTCAGTGAGGATCAGGGCTTTCTCACACATCTCTTTCATGTGACATCCTACATAACAGACCCATAGCCTTTGGACTGGTCCCAGGCCATGCAATAAGAGAGATGAGCACCAAACCCTCATGAAAATCTGCCTGCCAGTTCCTTGGTGGCAGCAGCATGATCACAGGCCTGATTAACTGAGTGCTCATCAGCTCAACCTGTGAGAGCACCTGGAGAAGCACAACAGAAACCACCCAGAGATCAGCAGCAGAAGACCAGTGCATAATATTTTGGATCCTACCACATAAAAAAACACTGCAATCCAAACATCATTAGTTACAGAACTGGCTGGGGAGGAGAGAGAGAAAAGAGGTGAGAAAGAGAGAGGATTAGGCACCTTGGTGCTCATCTCTCAGCAAGTATCTTCTCCATCACTAACTAACAAACACCAGCAGGTCTGAGTAAAACCAGCCCTAGAAATTCAGAGCAAGTGTTGTTATGGTATCATGGCAGAAGCCCAGGCTTTCTCTATGGCCCCAGGTAAACAAACAGATCCATTCTCAGAGCTACCTGCAAGCAGGGATAGAAAAAGAGAGGTCTAGAATTCATCAGCCCAATCGATCAGGTTTGGGAGGTCAGGTCGGAAGGAGGATGCCAGTGCAGAGCTCTGAGGCATCTAATGGAGCAGAGCAAGAAAAGCAAGCAGCAAAACAAAACTGGGGGAAAATGGCATTAGTTGTGTTGCAGCCTCCCTCTTTGACATCCACAAGGCAGAGGCAGCAGGGACCCAGGCCCCTCTGTAGAGGCATCACAAATGCATGAAAACAGCTGGGGAAAGGGACTGGGTTGCCAAGTGTTACGGTAACAGAAACAGCCAGAAAAAAGCAAGAGCTACACCAAGCAAATTGTCCTTCACAGAACTGAGCACCAAAGCAGAGATCTGCACACCTAGAGACGCTCTGTACTGCAACAGCCACCTAACAAAACACCAAAACAACCTTCAGACTGAATGTCACCATCCTGAAATCAGGGGAAAACAGTGGCCAGGCTATGTACTCATGTAAACATAGGAACTTCCACCATCAGGGGAAGATCACCTTGGTCCAATCCACATTAACCCAAAACCACACACTCACCCCAACCCTTGCCCCTCGTTTTTAACCACATGAGCACAAATCTCCTAAAACCACTCTGGGGAGAAGTTGAAGCAAATGCAAATGCAACAGGGGTCACTCCAGCTGCCCTATGGAAAGCACTTGGGTTTGGGCAGATCTTGGGGAACAGGACAGGGGAGGGAAGAGAATAAGGACACTGCAGACCAGGAGGTGGGATGCTGAGGATGTCCCCAGGTGTGTTGCCCTCTTACCTGCTTCCATCAGCTGGCACTGCTGCCCGAAAACTTGCGAGAAGGTGACGGAGCCAGCCGCAGAGCTGGAGGGCACCGGAGGGGAGTCCATAGCTCTCGTCGGGTCCTTTGTGTTAGTCATGGAGCAGAGCCCAGCAGCTGTGAGAAGCCTCCTGTCCTCCCCAGATCCTCAGCAGGCAGGAGGAGGCCTCCACTGAGCAACGGTGCCTCTTCCCAAGTCCAGAGGATGCTCCTTCCTCTGTTTTCAGGGGTGAGTAACAGCAGGCATGTTTTCAGTTGGGTGTCACCAGTATTTTCATTGAGACCTGTCTCTGCCTCTTCCAAGAGTTTTGTGGTCTGTCCTAGGCAGGTCTAGAGGCCTCAGGCATGAAATGGCATCCAGCAACGAGGCTTGACCCCTTCTGAGGTATCTGCCATAGTTACAGCAAAGCCAGGAGTCTCTTCTCTTCTCCTGTAGCTAAGAGGTCCAAAGCCAGCAGTTACCTCATCCATCAGCTTGGGCACATCTTCCCTTGAGGAGACACCGGGAGTTTTCTCTCCGTGAGGTACCAGGCACGGCTGGGATGCTGATTCCTTGGGATGTTGATCCAAGAGCTGCCGATCCGTTGGGATGCTGACACTCCGTCCTTCCAGCCCGCTCGCCACCAGCAACCGAGGACACCCGGAGATGCTGAAGCACCAGGCAGGTCCCTGCCTCTCTGCGGGGTTTGGAGCCCGAGCTTCACCTCAGCAGCTCGGAGGAGGCTCGCAGCCGGTGCCCGCTGCTCGGGGGCTGCGCGGCTCTCGCCTCCCCGGCACAGGCGGGCAGCAGCCCCGGGGCTCGGCCAGCTCCCGGCAGGAGCCCCGCGGCGGGTTAGTCCCTGCCGGGAGCCCTGTGTCCCCTTCCCCCAGCCGAGCAGCCGAGGGGGAGGAGACTGGAGCCGCTGCTCAGTGACATCCCGGCCGTGCTGCAGTGGCCGCCCCCCCTGCCCGGCCCTGCAGCAGGGCTGCTCCCGGAGCTCTTCTGGAGGCACCGGGAAGTGCAAACTCAGCCAGGCAGCACCGAGCCGCCCGCCTTAACCCCCTCACTCCTGCTTCCCGAGGTGCTCCAGGGAAAAGGGGCAAAAGGCAGCGAGGGCTGGAACCTGAAGCCGCCAGGTTGTGCCCACGGCCCTGTCTGCCCCAGAACTGCAGCTGCTGCCTGGCTGCAGCTCCTCCCTCCTGAGCACCAGGTGAGGGTAGCTGAATGGAAGAGGGGCCAAGAGTTAACTGCCAGGCAAGTCTGACACAGCTGATTCATATTAACCTGAAAAAAGTCCCTCTGCCAAGGCAAGGAATGCTGACTCCAGGAGCTCTGCTTAATTTTGCCCTCTGTGAGTCATCCCTTTTGGGGAGAAAGGTTACCTCACAGCTTGGAAAACACCCACCAGGACTTGGGTGGAAATACAAAACTGCCAGATGATAGCAGCAGAGTCACAGAATCATAGAATTGTATTGGTTAGGAATGACTTTAAGATCCAACCATTCTCTAACTCTACCAAGTCTAGTACCATGTCCCTAAGCATCCCATCTCTGTGGCTTTCAAACCCCTCCAGGGATGGGGATTCACCCACCAGCCCTGGGGAGCCTGTCCCAACGTTTGAGAACCCTTTCAGTGAAGAAGTTTTTTCTAATATCCAACTTAAACCTCCCCCAAGACAACTTGAGAAAAGCCAGGGTTGAGCAAAGGAGTCACCTGCAGGTAGCCCAAAAGGCAGCTGAAGCAGGTGGTTGTTGTTCTTGGCCCCTTAATGCAGCCAGCTGAGGCAAACTGACCTGATCAGGGACACCTGGAGAGATTTAATCAGCAGGGAATTGAAGTCTCCTGCTTTGTGCTGGTGGGACCACAAGCGGCAACCTCAAAGTCCCTTTCCCCTGGTTCCCTAACAAAACTATTCTCTCTCTTCAAGATTTCAGGGCTTTTGGTGCTGCAGAACAACTCACAGATATATTTTCCTTCCTCCATTCCATTATGCATTAGGAAAGTGCATCAAAAGTCCTTCAAAAGCAAAAGGCCACAGAAAACTCTTAGCAAATCCATATTCTGTAGGTGCTAAGGAGTGTAACTGGTGGGATGGGTACCTTGGGTGGAAGAAGGCTTCCCAGAGAGGAAATAAAGTGGGAAAGTGTGAAAGCCTGTTTGCTGTTTGACCTCAGGAGCGTGCCTTGTAGCCACCATGCTGGGGAGGTGGCAGGCTGGCCACCACCTCCTGCTCTCTGCAGCCTTTGCTGGTTCTATGTGGGGCACTGAGGAGAGCAGAGCACACTGCAGTGGTTACACAACAGGCTGAGTGGCCACGCTTCATTTAACACCATTGTTCCCAGCTTGCAGCCATGAGACCAAGGCAGCACATGTCCCTAAAAACCAGAAGGCAAGAAAAGAAACCCTCTTGTTTGGGATGGTTGGGGAGAGGTGGATCTGACTGGCATTGATCAGCACCTAGCCTGGCAAGATGCTGGGAGTAGATCATCAGGAGCTGAGCAGCACCTGATCTTTGCAGCAGGCCAAGGGCTGCTCCAGGTTAACTCAGTTACATTTTGCTCCTAAGAAGTGACTCTCCTGTGGGGGTACAGAAATCTTCCTGTCACATGTTGGGGTTCAGCCTGGAGAAGAGAAAGCTTCTTGTGGCCTCTCAGTACTTAAACAGGTTGATAAGAACACTGAGGACAGACTTCTGAGCAGGGCTTTTTGTGACAGGACAAAGGGTGATGGTTTAAACTAAAAGAGATTCAGACTGAAGAGAAGAAAGAATATTTTTATGCTGAGGGTAGTGGGACCCTGGTCCAGGTTGCCCAGAGAGGAGGGAGACATCCCATCCCTGGAACAACTCCAGGTCAGGTTGTTTGGGGCTCTGAGCAGGCTGCTCTAGTTGGAGATGTCCCTGCTGACTGGAGTGGGCTGGAGTAGCTGACCTTTAACGGTCCTTTCCCACCCAAACCAGTCTATGATTTTTCACTTATTTCACTGCAGCTCCCCTGAGTGTCACTCCCTCACCTGATGGCTGCATTCCTGTGCCCAGTCCCATGCAGGATCCAGTGACAAGAATTTCTCTTCTGGGCTTCTGTGCACACCACAACAACCTGAGGTTTGTTTAGCATGCAAGGTCCCCTCCTGCAGGTGTGACTGCCAACTCCATCAGTACAGCAAGTGACCCCACAGGGGGAGTAACTGCTGACAACCCAGAGAAGTTAAATGCAGACTATTTTTTTCAGATGAAAAACTAAAATACTGAGGTCAGGAATATCTTGACCTGACTCTGGGGCTCAATTTAGGAAGTGCTGTTCTTCAGGCAGTGAAAGAACCGTGTGCTGTCCTGGCAGTGTGGGAAGAAGGTGAAAGGGAGTGGGTCAATCCATACTTGTTAGTAACTGGGAGCTTCTTCTGCTCTTCTAAGCCGTGTGCTAAACTGGGATGTTTCAGCTTCCTTTAAGCTTAATGAGACATAGAAACAGTGGCAGCATTCTCAAAAGACTTCCACTGGCAAAAGAAAACCCCAACCAGGTAACTTGCCTACCTCTGCCAGCCCTTCTCAAACCACTAAGTGTTTCCTGACATCGCTCTCTGCCAGTGCCCTCAGGGCTGCCAGACCAGAGTCATCTGTCTGGCAGCCTGGTGCTGGGAAATCCTGCACACAGCAAAGGGCTTTCCTTAGTACAGGGCTCTAAGAGCTGCCCTGTGGCCACCAAAAAGGAACATGAAAGATGTCCAGAGGCTGTGACCACCTCAGCCGAGCTCTCGTGGGTGGTTTTGCTCCATGGGACTTGTGAGCAGTCATTAGCAATCAGCGGCTCTGAAAGCCGGCTCTCTGACAGCCTTCCTAGAAATGCAAATTCACTCTTTATCTTTGCTTGCTTCCTGTGAGCTCTGGCACAGCTAAAGCCTTACCTAAGGGGCAGATTTGGTCTTGTGTGCTTTTTGATTACCAAGGAGAAGAGAGAAGCAACCTTTTCAAAGGACAAATCCATGCAAGCAACACCACAGCAGACTTCAAGTGATCTAATTCCTTCATCCCAGATCTGTCAGACTGGTGTGTGGCATCCCTTCTTTGAGAGCCTAGTCCTACCCCAGGCTGACATCAGCTTCCTAAGAACATAACTTTTCTGCCTAGCAGAGGAGTTCACTGATGGAGCCAAACAGGAAATTTCCTCTGATGCAGTAAAATAAGCAGCTTTAATAGCACTACAGTTCAGTCACCATCAAATCACCAAGTGCAATGGAAAGCTCATCTAAGATACCTTCATCAGCACTTGGTCTGGAATGAGCATTATCTGTGCTGACAAGTCTCCCCAGCTCATTTTATGAGGATGTGACAAGCAGGGCCAGGGCAGGGATTGTCCACTGTGCTTTCAGCACTGGTGAGGCCAAATCTGGAAAAGGGCAAGGAAGCTGGCGAAGGGTCTGGAAAACAGGGATGGGGAGGAGCAGCTGAGGGACCTGGGGTTGTTCAGTCTGGAAAAGAGGAGGCTGAGGGGAGAGATGTGGTGCTGAGGGACACAGGTTAGCACCAGCCTTGGTAGAGTTAGAGAATGGTTGGACTGAATGATCTTAGATGTCTTTTCCAACCAAAACAATTCTGATTCCCTGATTTGCTCCACACTGACACTCAGCTGATCTGACAGGGAGTTCAAACACCCTGGAAGGCAAAAGGGGTGGCTTTGTGCACCTCCAGCAGCCAGTCCACGGTGGCAGCAGCACAGAACCAGGTCACATCAGGACAGACAAACCTTGGTAAGTGCTGGCTAATGGAGATCTGCTTCTCTTCCACATCTAATTATCTGACTGAGCAGACCACAATGTGCCCCGTGAGTAGGTATGAAAGGGAAGGAAACTGGGTTGAACTCTTTCCATCAAGAGAGCAGGCGTTTCATCACAGTGATATTTAACAGCTCCAGAAATACCCTGTGCAAGAAATGGGAGTTATTCACAGCAGCCTTCTCAGAGGCAAAGATTCTAGGGTGGAGGAGGACACAGGAAAGCACACAGACAAATTCAGATGTTACCCTAATGAGATGTCAGCAGCAACATGTGGTAACAAGGAGGAACTCATTTCTCGTGTGTCAGAAGTCAGCCTGTCAATGTTACAAGGCAGAGACTCTGAAAAGAAGGAACAGATAAGGATTTCTGCATCTGCTTCCAGCACAGCTTCCACTGTCACAGGGGCTGGTAAAACCCTTGTTTGGATGCTTGGGGAAATGTGAATGCAGTCATTGAATCATAGAATGGTCTGGGTTGGAAGGGACCTCCAAAGGTCATCCAGTCCAACCCCGCTGCAGTCAGCAGGGACATCCTCCCTGCTCAGGTTGCCCAGAGCCTTGCTGAGCCTGACCTTGAACATCTCAAGGAATGGTGCCTCAACCACCTCCCTGACCAACTCATTCCAGTGTTGCAGCACCCTCATGGTGCAGAACTTGTTCCTAAAATCCAATCTAAATCTCCTCTTCTCTAATTTCAAACCATTTCCCCTTGTCCTTTGGGAACAGTCCCTCTGCAGCCTTCTCGTAGCCCACTTCAGGTGTTGGAAGGCTGCTATTAGGTGTTCCTGGAGCCTTCTCCAGGCTGAACAACCCCAGCTCCCTCAGCCTGCCTTGCAGCAGAAATGTCCCAGCCCTCTGATTATCCCTTTGCAGACAGCACTGCTGAGATCAGATCTGGAATGTTTATGGAATTCTTATGTCTGTGTCATGCAAGGAGAATGGACTCTTTCAAAGATCCCACAATGGTTTTGAAGCAATGCACTTACGGTTTGGCATCAGAGCCAGCAATTAAACACATTTCTCCCTTCCCTCAGATGGCATCTCCATCAGTTCTTGGCTGAAAGGGAATTTCATTTGGTTGGGGTTTTATTCTTTGCAAAGAGTGACATTTTGAATCATAGAATCACAGAATCATCATGGTTGGGAAAGACCTCTGAAATCATTGGGTCCAACTGTCAACCCAACACCACCCTGGCCACTAAACCATGTTTCAAAGTGCCATGGCCACAGGTTTCTTGAACATCTCCAGGGACAGTGACTCCACCACCTCCCTGGGCAGCCTGTTCCAGTGCCTGACCACTCTTGCAGCAAAGAAATTTGTTCCTCATGCCCAGCCTGCACCTCCCCAGGTGCAACTCGAGGCCATTTCCTCTCATCCTGAATGTCACAGAAGGAAATGATGTAAGTGATGCTGAAGGGAAAAGTCCTACTCTGAAAGACTCAGAGAATTCTTCAGGTCATTGGGTAGTTTATTAAATGTAAGTCTGAAGCATGGCTTAATTAAAGTATAAAAATGCTCTGAGAAAAGAAATACCAACCCTGAAAAGACTCTAATCAGTCAGTGCTAGGCACAAGGAGAGGCTGAACTCAGCTACAGACATTATCTGTCAGGACAGAGCACAACAGGAAATAGCTTGGATATTTCATGCCCCAAGGTTAAATTAAGATGAATTCCTAAATCAATACACCCCAGGTAAGCCTTAATCACAGCACTTAATTGAGAGCCCCAAAGTTCAGGGAGTCTGTCAGCTAAGCAATGTGGCTGTAGGAAGATTTAATGTGTGAGAGAGGAAATCTGTAGGTGACAGGATGTGACTATAATGACCAACACTTCTACAGCACAAATTTTGTGATGCAGAGGGGTGAGGAGGAGACGAGCCTGGAGATAACAGCCACTTGCCTGGTCCCTTGTTCTGACACTGGCAAAGTAAGGGCAAAAAACCAGTTTAATAGAAAGAAAAGCAATGCTGTGGAGCTCTGCTGAAGTCAAGGTGACCCAAAACTTAGCAGAGCAGTGAAAGGGGAGGGGGGGGAAGCTATTTGCATGTGCATCTCATATCTAAGCTAATATTTCCAGAGCAGTCTAAGCTTTAACAACTGCCTCTTCTTCTTCCAAGGCAGCTGCAAAGCAAGTCATAAAACAAATGCAGCACAGCTTGAGATTTCCTGCTCCCCGCAAGCACCTGTCTGCCCCCCTCCTCTTCTTCACTGGAGAATAGGCGACGATTGTTCAGGATTAGTAGGCCAGAACGAGCTTCTCTGTCAGCTTCCCAGGCTGGCTCATCCCTAAACCCAGAGCAATGTCTCTTGCATCAAAAAGCACAGCGCTATTTCTGTATGCCCTCAGGTGCCCTGGGGGCAGCAGGCTGGGAGCTTCCACTGTTCCTTTCACCCGGCTTGCTGCAAGCCATCAGCCACAACAGACTCTGAGCAGTGACCTTGGCTTGATGTGTGCCAACGACCCCCAGGAGAAAGGATCATTGCTCAGAGTCCAGGGAAATGTTACTCAGCAGTGCTGGGTGGACATGGCTCTTTCTGCTGCTCTACCACAGCTCTCATGAGCTGACAAGCTGTCAGGGATCTCAGGAGTGAGGTACTTGTGTCCTCCATGTCCACTAAGGGTTTTCTTCTTGAGGATGCACAATACTCTGTACCTTCTACAGCTTTGAAGGATGATTTACAGCTGGCACTGCCATCACAGACTGAGACAGCCTAGCTGGTTTTCCTAACCAAGATTTTGTGAGGGGATTCTGCCACCAGCAGCACCACAGACCAAGCTGCCCAGGGAGGTGGTGGAGTCAGCATCCCTGGAGGTGTTAAAAAATGTGTAGACATGGGATGTGGTTTAGTGGCTATGGTGGTGTGGATGATTTGACTCAGTGATCTCAGAGGTCTTTTTCAGCCTTACTGGTTCTGGTCTTTGTTGTTTGCATCCTCCAACCTCTGCAAGCAGCACAACACACACAGTGGTACAGAAAACAGAACTAAAGCAGCAGCTTCATTACGAGCAAGTCCTTCTCCTTAGCTGTCTTTGAAGGTAGTCTTCTCCCCCCCAAAAAAGCCACAGCTCTCACAAAAGGGAGTCATCAGTGCTGCTTGGTGTGAGAGCTCAGGCAAATGAATGCAAGCAGGTAGCTATGTAGTTGAAGAGTATTTCAGAAGACTCTCGTGCTGTGAGAGAGAGTTTGGTAAAAGCTGATCACTCAGAACTCAAGTGGAACTGAAAGTCCTTTAATAAAAATCAGGTTGGCTGCAAGACTGCCAGGGGAGCCGGACTGGCTGCGAGGCTGCTGCAGGCGAGGCGATGACGTGTGATGGTGACAAGTGATTTCTCACTAACAGGTCAGATTTATAATGCATAAGGAATCTTCAGATTTTCTGGGGCAAATGAGCCATTTTTAGCCCATGTGAAATGAATTTTAATACCTAGACTTCAGCTGTTGCCAAAGCTGTTTGTTGGATCCGCTCCTGCTCCAGTGCCGAAGGCACGCGCTCTGATCCTGAGCAATTCCCTTACAAAAGTGCCCTGGGCAAGGTACAAAATTCCCCTCAAGGTGTGGTGATGAAGCATATCCTCTAACAGAGGTGAATGAAACCAGGACCATTTCTAGGAAGTCAATTTTAGGCTTCATTTAGCACATTTTAGGATTAATGACCACAGCGGTGTTAGGCTGGACTCAATGATCTTAGAGGTCTTTTCCAACCAAAACAATTCTATGACTAAAAACCCTCCCACTTCATGCCCTGCTCAGTCTTTCACCTTCTGACAGAGGACAGCAACCTTCCAAGGTCATTCTCATTGTGTGGCTTCCACAATGCTGTAACACTTCAACAAGAGTTTTGGCTTTGAATGGAGAGTCCAAGCCACAAAGGGCCTGTGTGCTGCTCACCCAAGCGCACAGACCCACAGTCTGAAGCTGTCAGCAGAGCTCAGGCTGCAGTAATTACTGTTCACATGCATGGAGCTTGGTAGACCAAGATGACATTTCTATCTCCCTCCTCCTCTCCTGTTACCTACCAGAAAAAACCCCAAACCATGTACAGAATCATAGAATTGTTTGGAAGGGAAAAACCTTTTAAGGACATTGAGTCCACATCCCCCAGCACCACGACTCTTTTAAACACCTCCAGGGATGGGAATTCAGCCACCTCCCTAGGCAGCCTGTGCCAGTGTTTGAGAACCCTTTCAGTAAGGAAATTTCTTCTAGTGTCCAAGCTAAACCTCCCCTGGGGCAACCTGACACCATTCCCTCTTGTCCTGTCACTTATTCCTTGGGAGAAGGGACCAACCCCCACCCCACTCCAACCTCCTTTCAGGGAGTTGTAGAGAGCCAGAAGGTCTCCCCTCAGCCTCCTCTTCTCCAAGCTAAACCTCAGTTCCCCCAGCTGCTCCTCACCAGCCCTGTTCTCCAGACCCTTCCCCAGCTTTGTTGCCCTTCTCTGGACCTGCTCCAGCCCCTCAATGTCTTTCTTGGACTGAGGAGCCCAAAACTGAACCCAGGACTCAAGGTCTGAGTACAGGGGACAATCACTGCCTTGGCCCTGCTGGCCACACCACTTCTGATCCAGGCCAGGCTGCTGTTGCCCTTCTTGGCCACCTGGGCACACCCTGGCTCATCTTCAGACAGCTGTTGACCAGCACCCCTAGGTCCTTCTCCAGCAGGCAGCTTTCCACCCTAGAGCACTCTGCATCTCCATTTTGCAGACCTGCTTTGCTGACAGAACAATAACCACCTCCACGCTGCAGTTTGTCACATTAATTTATTGTTGTTCTTTACATGGCAGTGTCTGTCTGTCTGTCTGTCTGTCTGACTGACTGACAGAGCTTCCAGTCTCGCAGAGCAACGTTCAGAACCCAAGCACCAGCCAGGTACCACCACATCTCCCCAGGGTTTCTTGTCCATCGGACTCTCATGAGAGCACTGCAGAGCTACTGCTGTCAGCCTCACAGATTCCTACCTGCAAAACCTGAGCTTCTTCCCCACCCTCTCCTCCAGTTCTCACAGGAATTTGTGGTATCAGTCAAGGGCAAAATTCCACGTTTCAGCAGCAGGCACGGGGGAGGTTAAAAATTTGCTGCAAAACAGTGAAAATCTGCCTCAGGGGCAAGAAACAGAGAAGGCAAACATTCCTGAACTTACTGGGAAGAAAATGTCCTCATCAGGCTGGAGAAATGGCACCATTTTGAAGTGATTCTTTTCTTCTGCAAGAAAAAACAGCTCCCCTTTCACTCCCACCCCCCACCTCCTGCATTTGTTGTCTGAGGGAAAGTCAGATGAAGTGTTTGGTGCAACCATTGGTTATCTCTTGTCACTGCCACAGCTTAGACCATAATGGACCCTTCCAATAGACCAATACAATATAAAGCTATGTGCTGTGGTCTCTCAGTTGAGCAAGACATGTTATAAAAGTTTTAAAAACCAGAGCATTTACACCCAGGGACATAAAGGCATGCCTTTAAAACTCTAAATACATATTTACAGCTTTCTGTGAGAAACCAGAACTCCTCCAGGGGAAGAAAAAAACAACCCCATGTTCATATATCACAACAATTTACACACTTCCCTCCTTGAGTTTGGCAGTTATTATACTTAATACCACCCTAAAAACAAAACCAAACCCAACCAAAACAACAATCAAAAGGCAGCAAAAATAAATTGCACACAAGTGACCTCTCATAACCTCATTGGTATGCCTTAAAGGCACTGAAAACTCAGCAGCATCACTGCCAGAAACTTTGCACTTCATTTAATTCCTCTTCTTGGTAGCTGAGGGGGCCTGTGGAGAACTGGTTGTTTAAAGCAGGATTTGGGCTGTGTGGCAGGAAAGCTCCTCAGCAACAATCCTCAAGAGAGCAGAGGGCAGGCTGAAAGAATTGGGGTTGTTCAGCCTGGAGAAGAGAAGGCTCCAGGGAGAGCTGCATTCCAATATCTGAAGGGGACCTACAGGAAGGCTGGGGAGGGACTGTTCAGAAGGGCCTTTGAGGACAGGATGAGGAGCAATGGTCTGAAACTGGAGCAGGGGAGGTTTAGGTTGGACATCAGGAGGAAGGTCTGCATAAGGAGATTGGTGAGACGCTGGAACAGGTTGCCCAGGGAGGTGGTTGAGGCCCCGTCCCTGGAGACATTCAAGATCAGCTGAAGTGGCTCTGGGCAGCCTGAGCTAGTTGGAGGTGTCCCTGCTGAGTGCAGGGGCGGTTGGACAAGATGGCTTTCAAGGGTCCCTTCCCACCCAGTGCATTCTGTGATCCTATGAAAAGAAAAAGCAAAGGAAATGTGCAAAACTAACGTGACCCAGACTGGTGAGAGAGCTGTGTGTGCACATCAGCTGCTTTGAGATGTAGGTAAGGCCAGAAATGTGAGTCCTGTGCTGTGTGACTAAGATTAACCAAGCTGCCCAGCAGATCTGGATCCTCACTTCTGACTGCTTTTCATCAATAATGAGAATCTCAGACTTCCAAGGCTGCTGTGAAACATTTCAGACTTTGTTTGGAATTCATACATCACACATTTCAAGAGGAGATTATTGCTAGCAGAAAGCTCAAGAGGGGACAAATCCTAGAGACTCTCCACTCTAGGAAAGGGACAGAGCAGCCAGCATAGTCTCAGCTCTCCCCACAAAGCCTGTGTCTCAATGGTCTCACAGTCTTGAAGTGGAAGCATCATTTCCAGCATGGGAGGGGATGTAGCTTTTCATGGCTCATCTAGTCCTCAGCATCTCAGCCTTCCCCCAGACCACAATTGCACTTAGAAAGCCTCCAACAGGGAGTTATCCAAAAAATCTGTAGCTAGATAGTAGAAGATCCCAAAGATTTTTTCCTTCCCCACTCAAACTGTGTGTAGCTAAAATATTTTTACTGTGACCAAACCCAGTGTTTCTCATTTAAAGCATTTGTCTTCGTTTTTAACCACTTGGTTCCAATCAAAACTAGGGGAAATGAACTGTTCTCAGTAATTTCATACTAACAATATATGAGTCCTATATTTATGATGATACATATAAAATTGATCCTTGTTTTGACTTGCCCAGGGTGGTGGGAAGGAATACTGACTGTGGACTTGTTTTTTCTTCACTAGCATGTGCAAACACAGATGTGTGCCCATCTGTGTGGAGTGCAAAGGCAAGGGGAGGAATGTTTGATTGAAATAAGGGGGAACTAGGGCAAGCAGTCCCCTTTACCTCCTTGAGAAATCTCCAAACCAGGCACTACCTTAGCAGGGATCCTGCAAAAACCTGTCCAGACAGGAGGAACCCTTCTCCTCTGAGGTGAAAGCTGCAGGGGCCAGAAGCTCATCCCTGCCAGAGGATGTATCTGTGAGTGATTGTCACCATTTTGGAGCAAGAGGTAAGAGACCTTTTTGCACTGTGTGTTACCAGCTGACCTGGGTGTTTCTACAACTTGTCTTTGCTAGATTCCCTCTCTACAGGATCACTGAAGCTGAAGAGGCTTGTACTGAGGGCTGCAAACACAAGATCCACCTTTAAGGACAAGTGCTGCCAGATACTGCAACAGCAAGATGTGTTTGATGCTCTCACTAAATAAATCCTGCCTAGAATGAGTCACCTAGCTGGCAACAAAAAGTAATGGCAGCTCTTGAGAAAAGGAGGCTTGGCCCTTCGTGAAACTGGGTTCTCAATGCACTTCACAGAGATCACCTAACAGGTGGCCTTCCCAAAAGCTTATGGGTCCTGATGTGCTCTGAAAGCAATGGCATCATGCCTGTTAAAGCTACTGGTACAAAGTCAAGAGATTGGGGCACCCACAGGCATCGGCTGTGGAAGCCCCAGCAAAACCTGCCGCTCCCTTCAGGGGAGTGCTGTGGGCTGCCCAGTTCCTTACCCGTCAGGATGCAAAGGAGAAATCAAAAGGCTGTGACAGTCTTTTCCTAACTGAGTTGCATAGTATGTGAACCCCCTCTGCATTCCCCCAGCAAAGGAGGCTCACCCAGAGCCATCACCTCTCTGAACACAGTTCATCTGCCTGCAGATCTCAGAACATTTCTCCATGCCATTCCACTGGCTGTTGAGGTGTGGGCTCCATGTGGCAGGGGACACTGAGATCACCCTCTCACCAGCATCCACAGTTCACACTCTGGAGAAGGCAGGAGCCCTGCTCTGTTCTCTCCCTCTGAAAGGAAGGACATGACAGAAGCACACCGTTGGTCCAGCAGAAGAAATCGCTGTGCTGAGGAACTGTTCTCACCTAGCCTGAGGAAAAGCAGAAGAGGACAATGCTTGAGGATTACTTCACCTCACCTTTTCCAGACACAAGTTGTTAGTACCTAAAAATACACAGAGAGTTGCATTTGTTCAGCCAGCTTTAAGAGTAACTGCCCTGTTGCAGGGAGCTGGAAGCAGGATGCATCACTCAGTGAGTGCTCTGAAGGGCAGCTGCCCACAACTTGACTTTGGGTTGGGGTTCCCCAGGACTAGATGGTCTATCCTGCAGTTAGGGATGCTATGCTTCATCAGCAAGCACTCCCATTATCCAGGAGGTGATAAACTTGAGAACTTCATTAACTTTTCCCCTACATGTCATTTTCTGGAACATACTAAACCAAGAACAGCTTTCAGGCTGCAGCATCTTGCTTTTGCTGGCACTCGCCCTTGCCTTTAGCTTTACGTGTGTCAGGCCAAAGCTCCTCAGCTATTACATCAGCCTAAAGGAGGTAGTTACCGGCCTGAAGGTAGCAGAAGACATAATTCAGCTTCACCAATAACACTGGACCAGGTCATTGATTTGCCCAAGCCCATGCACCTTCATTTCACCAGTTGCTCTCACCACAAGCCCATGTTTCTGTTTGTTACCATGGCACTGCCATTTGCATTGTCATACTGATCTCTGAGCTTCTGGCATTCAGCAAAAGCAGCCAAATGTAATACCATGGAATCATAGAATGTGTTGGGGTGGAAGGGACCTACAGAGGGACCTGTAGAGGTCCTCTGCTCCATCCTCTTTCAGCGAGCAGGGGCATCTTCAACTCCATCCATTCCCATGCATATTTTATTTGGTCAGAGTTAATATTCGTTCAGCATTTACCTATAGGGCCTAACACATTTCAGAGCACTTTGCCAACTCTGATCAGATGCCAAGACCACTCCTTCCAAGATGGGGACAAACCCCATCCTTACAAAAATTGCCAGCTCCCCACAGGATCCAGAGGAGCAACATCTCAGGGCCTGAAAGCTCATAAACAAAAGAAAACTCTCCTTACACCTTCCACAGGGCTAAAAATCTGACTCTGCCCTAACAGACCCTTTTGATGTGGAGTATGCAAGTGCACATCCCTAGAGAAGACCTTGTCCCTTGTGCTTGGTTTAACTGAGAGGCCCTGTTTCTGACACAGCTCTCCCCCTTCCCATCTGCCTTCTTAGCAGCGATCAGCAACAAAAGCAAGGACACTGTGGGGTTTTCTGAGGCTCACATGATAGCTCTGAAGTGTTTTGCACTTCTTGCCCTCAGACACACAAGCTGAGGGCTTGATGCACAGCTCTGTGCATCCTGCATTGCTGTACCTGCATTTGTGGGGCACGCAGCAGGGTCTAATCCTTGCAGACGTGGGCTGCACTGCAGGTGGATTTCTTGCATTGCTTGGTGCTGGCGGGCGGCGAGGAGGAGGAGGGACATCTAGAGGCCATGCGGAGCCTGTAACTGCACAGAGAAGCAGAAGAGACACACACATAGAATCACAGAAACACAGAGTCGTTAAGGTTGGAAAAAACCTCCAAGATCTTCACGGCAAACCACTGACACAACACCACCCTGTCCCGAAGTGCCATGTCTACACTATTTTTTTTAAGACCTCCAGAGATGGTGACTCCAGCACCTCCCTGGGTAGCCTGCTCAGGGATGTTTCAGGGAACACAGCAGAGACATGCTTTAGGGTCCTAGAGGGGCTTTCGTAAGCTCTGAGATCAAAACCCTACACTCCATCCCCACTGCCACTCCTGAAGGCAAGAGGGGTTTGTGCCTCGCTCCTAAGTTACCCTCTTAGTTTAAGTAGGAAACAGACAATGTCAACTGGAAGCTGCATCTAGCTTGTAGAATCATAGAATCATATAGAATCAATAAGGTTGGAAGAGACCTCAAAGAACAAGTCCAACCTGTCACCACAGACCTCATGACTACTAAACTATGGCACCAAGTGCCACATCCAAGCCCCTCTTGAACACCTCCAGGGATGGGGACTCCACCACCTCCCTGGGCAGCACATTCCAATGGCTAACAACTCCTGCTGGGAAGAACTTTCTCCTCACCTCCAGCCTAAACTTCCCCTGGTGCAGCTTGAGACTGTGTCCTCTTGTTCTGGTGCTGGGTGCCTGGGAGAAGATACCAACCCCCTCCTGGCTCCAACCTCCCTTCAGGGAGTTGGAGAGAGCAAGAAGGTCTCCCCTGAGCCTCCTCTTCTCCAGGCTAAGCAACCCCAGCTCCCTCAGCCTCTCCTCATAGGGCTTATGCTCGAGGCCTCTCACCAGCCTCGTTGCCCTTCTCTGGACACATTCAGGAGTCCAAATGTCCCTCTTAAATTGAGGGACCCAGAACTGGACACAGTACTCAAGCTTCCCACCCAATGTTCCAATTAGAGTCCCTCCAACTGGGATGGCCAAATCCACAGTATTGTGAAGAACAGCTAGAAGAGTCCCAGTCTGTTCTCCCAGGACAGGTTTTAAAGCACAAATTTAAGGAAAAGGAATTGTACTTCCTAGCAGCATACCACCACATCTGCTCATTTGTCTCAAGGTCTGCAGGACACTTTTGCCACTAGAGCACTGACAGACTTGACAGTGACACTTACAGGTCACTACAGCAAGCACTGCCACAGGGCCTTTATTGCAGATGAAGCTATTCCACATCAAATTTTAAAGTGACTCCAAGCATCCCAAAGCGAAAGAGAAAATTGGAGATTAACATCTCTGTCAGTTGTGATTTCAAGAAGCCTGAGTGCATGAGTCAGAGCAAGGGAGGGAGGAAAGCTCACGCTCAGAAAAGTTCTTTACAGTGAGAGTGGTGGAACAGTGGAACAGGTTGCCCAGAGATGTGGTAGAGGCCCCATCCCTGGAGATATTTAAGGTCAAACTTGATGGTGCCCTGAGCAACCTGACCTGGTTGGAGGTGTCCCTTCAGGCAGACAGGGGTTGGACAAAATGACTTTTGAGGGTCCCTTCCAACCTGATGCATTCTGTGATTCTATGCCTTATTCCAAGCACACAGTCTCAGTTCAAATGTACAACCAAGCTAAACTTCCTTACGCTAAAACATACCCAAAAAAGCATCAAAAATTCCCCAATTTGTTTTTCAGTTCAGCATCTTTTGCTCTCCTGCACATACTTGCACCTCCTTGGTGCAGGCAGATGCATGTTTGCTCCCCACCACCACCCCAGCTCTGCACCCCCATACCTGCAGGCATAATGCCTACCTGTATATGCAAGTTCTTCCAAGGCCTAACCAAAGCCAACCACTTACGTTCTTCCCAAGGAACATTTTGTGAAGCAGAATTTTATTACATAACATCACAGCTGAGAAAAGTGAAAAGTTTGGGTTGTCTGTTGTTCACTTCTCTTTTTTTTCCTCTCCAGGTTTATTTGTAGAGTCCAATCTCTACCCTTTAAAGGAGATTTAGGGTCCCGTTTGTCCTCCCCCCCCCCATTTTTGCAGTGCAGAGTAACTGCACGTTGGGCACCCAGAAGTGCAAAAGTTTCCATTACAACAGCAAAACAAAACCACAGCAGTTTTGAAAAGCAAGCAATTCAATTATTTCCAAATTAAAAGTTTTGTGGCTCAAAATCATCTGCCAGAGTTGGGTCATTGTTCTGTGCAAATCCCGCTCTCCAGCCTTTGTGACTTTCATGCTGAAGCATTCGGCTAGAATGCTTTGGGTTGGAAGGGACCTTAAAGATCATCTAGTTCCAGCCCCCACCCCATGTGTAAGAATCAAAAAGTGGTAATGAGGAAGTCAACAAAAGCCAAATTCTGTTGTCCCTATAAGGGCTGTTACCAAGGGAAACAGCAGAATGTCCAAAATAGGTTCAGTTTGCTTGGCTTCAGTTCTTTACTATAGCAAGCAGGGAGAAATTTCAGCTCCTTTTTATTTCCTATGTTTCCATTTAAGTAATGCTTAATGGCAAGAAATGAATGATGACTTGTAAAAGCTCTTCTGTGATCCATAACATCTGTGTGCTGCTGCATGCAAGGAGCCACTGCTGGATCCTGTGGGAAACCTAAAAACCCAGAAAGCCTCAAATCCAAGGAGGCAAAGTGTCTGATGAAGTCTGACCACACGATCTCAAACCCACCCCTTCTCCTCCTGCCCCCAGCAACAACCACAAAGGGAAAATTCACCCCCTAATTTCATCTTTAAAGATAATAAATCAGTAATATGGTGTACTTTTGATGTATTTGGATATCTACTGATATAATATTGATGTTGATACAATATTGATACATTGGTATAATATTGATATATTGATAGCATTAAGCATGCTGTAACAGGAGGAAAGAACTAAGCATCCAATAATCATAGAATCAGGGAATTGTTTGAGTTGGAAAAGACCTCTAAGATCATCAAGTCCAACACCACCATTGCTTCATAGTCCAAGCATAACCCAAGGCCTTGAGCTGCCTGGTCTAGCGGAAGGTGTCCCTGCCCACGGCAAGGGGGTTGGAATTAGATGATCTCTAAGGTCCTTTCCAACCCAAACCATTCTATGAATCTAAGAATTAAATCATGTCCCAGGTGCTATGTCCACAGGTTTTTTGAACATCTCCAGGGATGGTGACTCCACCACCTCCCTGCACAGCTTGTTCCCATCCCTGACCACTCTTGCAGGCAGGAAATTGTTCCTAATATCCAATCTATACCTCTCCTGGCACAATTTCAGGCCATTTTATCATGTTCTCTCACCTGATACCAGGGAGATTGATACACTGATACAATACTGATATATTGGTTGTTATGATGCATCATTATTATTTGGAAATGGAAGATTAGACAAAGAAGAACATAGGGATTGTTTTTTTCTAGACAGATGCTGAAATCAAGTTCTCTCTGGAGTTCTTTGTGTCCCTTTCCGTCCTGCTCCCAAGTCAGCCCTGCATCAGAATCACACAGCAACACACTGACAGTGGCATAGTGATGTTTGTTCCACCAAAGCCATCAGGAAATCCACACCCTTCCCTGCACCAATATTAAACTGGTTTGATAACTCTGTTTTTAAAAGTCCTGTCTAAAGGCACCCAGGGATGGTTGGATGTTTGAGGAGGAATTCCCCAGGTTTGCAAGGCAAGTGAATCCCAGAGGGGGAAGGGAGCTGCAATGCCCCCATCCCATGCAGGAATAGTTATTGGGCTTGCTATTTATAGCACTGTCACTTTGCACCTGCTTCCACCATCACCAGTGCTGGAGTAACTGGAGCCAGGCAGAAGAGGAGGAATTCTCAGCACCCTGTGCCAAAGCAGCCAAGCAATGGGGACGTGGTGGGGAAGGGGTGAGGGGCTGTACCCCAGCCCCACAGCACCACTGGCACAGCACACTCCATCCCACATCCCACCCACACAAAACCCCTTCTTTAGGAACAATCCTGGGAACAGAAAAAAAATATTAAATTAAAAGAATAAAAAGAAAAAGCACCAGAAAACATCTCATGGTTGCAAAGAAAAGGACACAGAAACCTCATGTGAGGCAGCTGGAAGGACTTTTCCAGAGTGAGTTTGCTCTGTGAAGCAGGACATTTAAATCAGGAGAAGCAGTATTGGGGATTGTAGTAGCTGTGGATGAAATAAAGCTAACCCAACATTTAAATGATGCTAGGGGGTTTTAAACATCTATAGAGGGCCTAAATCTTTCTCAACTGAAAGTACAGCCCAACTAAAGGGAGACACAAATCATTCCATGTGGTGAGACTCCTTAGAAGAAAAAAACACCCTAAATCCCAGGTATTACAGTCCTCCACCCCTGGGTCTGAAAGTGTCCTGTGGTGTGAGTCACAGCCATAATCCCCATTCTTCAAATGTGGAACTGAATCAGAAGGAAAGTGATTTGCTAAGGTCACCCAGAAAATCTGCTTTCTGAAAGCAAAGGCAGTAACAAAGGCAGGAATTCCCCAAGTTCAACTGCCTCCTTAATCCTTGAGAAATGAGAGAATATTGGAATTGTTTGGGTTGGAAAAGACCTTTAAGATCACCGAGACCAACCATTAACCCAGCACTGCTGGGTCATTACTAAACCATGTCCCTCAGCACCGCATCTCCATGGCTGTGAAACCCCTCCAGGGATAGGGACGCCCCCTCCTCAATGGGCAACCTATTCCAGGGCCTTCAAACCCCTCCAGAGATGGGGACCCCACCACTGCCCCGGGTTTGATAATCCTTCTTTGGGAAAGGCCATTTCCTCTTGTAGTTTCACTTTATTTAGCTGAACCAAATTCCTTCTTCCATAACTTTTCCCTTGGCCACTAAGCCTCACCATGAGCTGCACACAGGAACCAGGCAGAGAGAAAAATCCCAGATCCTGGCACACCCTCTTCCCTCAGACATTCTCCAAATACATTTGACATTTTGAATGCAAATTACCTTGTCTCCTACCAGACTTGTGCAATTAACATTCTTCCAAGTTGCCAGTTTAACTCACTAGAAACATCCCTGGAAAATAAGCCATGTTCCTTGTGGGAATGAAGGCTGGATTGAGACATGGGAACAGGTTGCCCAGGGAGGCTGTGGACGTTCCCTCTCTGGAGGTGTTCAAGGCCGGTTTGGAAGGGTCTTGGAGCAACCTGGGCTAGTGGAAGATGTCCCTGCCCATGGCAGGGGTCTGGAACTGGATGATCTTTAAGGTCCTTTCCAACCCAAACCATTCTATGAATCTATGGTCTGACATGGTTGGTGACACCAGTGAAATCCAGTGAACAAAATCATCGTGGTGTGGGAGAAAACATTCAAGTAAATTCACATTTTTACCTCAATTAAAATGTGCATTTCTTGCAGGGCTCACACCTCTATGCCTCTCATCTCAATAAAAAAAGTGATCCAAAATTTCAGACAACACAGATTCAACCTATCTCCCAACAACAGGCAGCCTGGAGAAGACTTAAAGCTGCCTTCCAATAGCCGAAGGGATCCTACAGGAAGGCTGCAGAGGGACTTTTCGTGAGGGTGTCTGAGACAGGAAAAGGAGGAATGGTTTGAAGCTGAAGGACAGTAAGGTTAGGCTGGCACTTAGGAAGATCTTCAATGCAAAGTTGTTGAGACTCTGGAACAGGCTGCCCAGGGAGGCTGTGAATGCCTCCTCCCTGAAGATGTTCAAGGTTGGGTTGAACGAGGCCTTGAGCACCCAAGTCTAACTGAGAGGCATCGCTGCTAATGCCAGGGAAATTGGAGTAGATGATCACTAAGGTCCCTCCCAACCTAGGCCATTCTAGGATCCTGTCAGGGACAGATTCTAGCAAAAGCATTCTCTACTCTTAGACAAAATAACATCTAATCTGCCTTCTGGAACAACTGCCTGCCTGGGACCAAAACCAGTGAAGTATGGGTGTTTAAGACTGAATTCCTGGCTCTGCAGCATTAGGCCAGGGAATTTTACAGGCCTGAAGGCAAGCAAGGGGGGTCAGGGTGTGGATAAATGAGATTTCTGGGCTTTCTGCTCTCTGAAAGAACTACAGCAGCACGTTGCTAACCTGGCTGGCATGTGCTCTCTTGCACCAGCACATTGCTTAATGGGAAAGTAAATATACCAAACAAGGGCTTGGAAAAACATCAACCACCAGTTACAGGAACAAACTTCTGCTCTTTCTTTTGTTGTTGTTGTTTGTTAAGTGAAAGAAACCATTTAGCAGGACAAAAAAGGGCTGTGGGTAGAATTTTGTTGAGGAGGATGTCTCTCAGTGTACAAAAACTGGAGGAGCAGCAGAGCAGCAGCAATGAAAGGGCTCACAATGTGCTGTTCTGCAGCTATTTTGAGACTTACGAGTGTTTGTTTATGAAAGGGTAAAAGAGCTGGAACACACCAGGATTTTATCTGGCAGTCACGTGGGGCCAGAGGACATAACATGAATATTATGATTTTATGGTCAGGCCTTTCATGAATCAAAACTGGAAAAACCTGTTAGTGAGATCCTTTGCATTCTCAGCTTTCAAGAAGATACCTCACAGCTCTTTCCAAGCAGAGTGCTTAGTACCTTTAGAGCAGCAACTCCAAACTGTTTTGTTTCACCCATCTAGAGTCCAAGTTCCTTCAACATTAAGTTTTCCTCCTGCTTCAGACCACTATTCCCTCCAGTGATGAACACTGAGAACTGCTGAAAAATTCTCACCTCATGCCTACAACTCACCAGGGGGACTGCCTAAAATGTCCCTGTCAGTTTCATTTCACTTAAACATAACAAGAACTTCAAAAGCAACCAGTGATCTAAAGCAGCCACCTCACAGGCATTCAGCACCGAGGATGGAACAGGTTGCCCAGGGAGGTTGTGGATGCCCTCTCCCTGGCAGTGCTCAAGGCCAGGTTGGATGAGAGCTCCTTCCCAACCCGATGCAATTTGTGAACCTGTAAATGAGTTGAAAGTGATAGCTGAAGGCTAGCAGGACTGCCATGACCCCTCAGTCCTGCACAACTCATTACAGAAAAGAGAAAGCACAGAACAGAATGTACTTTTGATTTAAAAACAAAACAAAACAGGTGAGTGGAGGCATTGGCCACAAAGAATGGAGAACACAAGGTCAGCCAGACTCCTGTGACAGCAGAGTTTGAGTGTGCTCAAAGCAGCTCAGCAATGGAAGGATTCCTTATCTCCCCCCCTGCCCCCCTGCAATGTTTAGCAGGAATCACAGCACCTAAATGAAATGCTAAACAAATTCTATAATCAAGTCACAGTTGGAACATGACTAACTGCTACTCACTACTTGCTCCATCTGCCTGAGCACTTTCAAAGCAAATTCCCTCCAAGAGCAGCACTGCAGCAAGCACAACAGGCTGAGCTCTCTTCTGTTCCCACTTGCAGCCAGGCCTTCATGTGCCCTTAGCAGGCAGCACACCCTCAGAGTTCATAGATTCATAGAATGGTTTTGTTTGGAAGGCTCTTTAAAGACGGTCCAGTTCCAACCCCCTGCCATGGGCAGGGACACCTCCCACTAGCCCAGGTTGCTCAAGGCCTCATCCAACCTGGACTTGAACACCTCCAGGGAGGGGGCATGCACAGCCTCCCTGGGCAACCTGTTCCAGTGTCTCACCACCCTCACTTGAAAGAATTTCTCCCTAATCTCTAGTCTCCATCTCCCTTCCTCAAGCTTCAGTCCATTGCCCCCTGTCACATCACTTCCAGCCCTTGTAACAAGTCCCTCCCCAGCTCTCCTGCAGCCTCCTTCAATTACTGGTAGGCTGCTCTAAGGTATCCCTGGAGTCTTCTCCTCTCCAAGCTGAACAACCCTGGGGTTCTCAGCAAAGCTCCTTCCTGACAAAGTCCTTGCATTTATTCTTGGCATTCACTCCTTGCACTTATGAAGGCTCCTAACTTTGATGCACAGCATTGCCTAAGCTGCAGAGGAATTGAGACAGGCTCTGCTGACACAGGCCCAGATAGATTTGTTACTCTTTTTTGACTCAAGCAGGGCACTAAGAGCTGCGGAGCTGCTGTGAAATGCAGCACACCTCCAGAGAGGTGGTGCACACCCCCCTGCACCATCCAGCCCGAATGCTGAGCCTGTGCTTCTGAAAAGCGGAACATCAGCCACTGAATAATCAGAGCTGTTTCTCACAAGCCTTTGGCAGTCTCTGGGAGCACTGTCATCCAAACCATGACTCAGAGACCCTGTCTGGCTTGTGAAACATGAAAGTCTTACAAAAAAACAAGCAGTGATATACACAAACAAAGGGCATGTTGCTGATTATTGTACACTGTGCTTCACAAACCACTCAGGCGTTGAATAAATTAGGAAAATGAAGCAGCTACCTAGCTCTTCAAAAGCCTCCCTCCAACTTGAGGCCTCCTCAAGCTTCCCTTAGAGTTTCAGTGTTTCACTGCCTTGTATCTGGGGGGGGGAAGGGAAGGGAAAAAAGCAAGCAAATGCTCTTTTTCAACAGCACACTTTCATGCTACCCTCTACCAAAAGCAGTTTTAAAGACTTCCTAAGAGAAGCAAATGTGCAGGATCAGCAAAATGACAAAGAAAAGCCATCAAGTAGGCGTGGGAAGGAGCAGTCAGAGGTGACTCAACAGCAGTGAGGCTTCCTCCAAAGAGGTTTGGTAGTCAGTATCAGCAAAGTCTGTAGTCTGGAGTCAGGACTATAGTATCTCCTGCCCCTCTCCGAGTTCTGATTTTGTGCTAGACACTGGACACTTTACATCATTACCTCTTGTCCTCTTGCTGGGCATCACTGACCAAAGACTGGCCCCAGCCTCCCCTTGAAGTATTTGTAAGCACTGGTAAGATCCCTCCCTCTCTTCTCCAGGCTAAAAAGCCCTAAGTCCCTCAGCTTTTCTTCATAACAGAGATATTCCAGTCCTAAATCGTCTTTGTATCCCTTTGCCATACCCTCTCCAGCAGCTCCCTGTCCTTCTTGAACCGGGGAGTCCACAACTGGACAGAGTTCTCCAGATGAGGCCTCACCAGGGTGATCCCAAAATCAGCTTTCCTTTATACTGGTATCCAAGGCTCTCCAGCTGATACTACCAAGTTTCATCCTAGTCCCAGAAGTTTCTAATTCTTTACCAGAACAATGAAGCAGAAGTTTACCTATTTTTCATAGTTCACTTACCACAAGAGCTCAGCTCCAAACCAGCATGCACTTGGTGTTCAGAATCTATCCTTTAGCTCACATCCATCATGAACAGGAGGAGAATATCATGGGACTCAAGGCAGATCACACATTAGTAAACAAAATCTAGAATTTGTTTGTGAGGGTCTTCCAAGTTCTCCCTTTATGGTTGAACACAAGTTATTTATCATGTGCAACTCAGCTTCTTAGCTGAAATGGACTCCAGCAAAAGCTGGCACTGGCCCCATAAGTTTGGAAGTGAACTCACAACCCTAAGTGGAGTATTATCAGCTTCTACATTTAACATTAAAATTTCACACAGTAGCTTAGAATCATAGAATGCTCTGGGCTGGAAGGGACCTCCACAGGTCATCTAGTCCCACCCTCCTGCAATCAGCAGGGACATCCTCCACTAGATCAGGCTGCTGAGCCTTTTTCAGCTTGACCTTGAGCTATCTCCAGGGATGGGCCCTCAACTACCTCCTTGAGCAACCTGTTTCAGTGTAACAACAGCCTCACAGCAAAACATTTGTTCCCAGCATCCACTCTAAGTCTCCTCTTCTCTAATTTCAAACCATTGCTCCTTGTCCTATCACTGCAGGCCTTTGAAAACAGTCCCTCTGCAGCCTTTTTGTAGTCTCCTTAACGTACTGGGAGGCCACTATTAGGTCTCCCTGGAGTCTTCTCTACTCCAGGCTGAACAAGCCCAGCTCCTCAGCCTGTCCTCACAGCAGAGCTGCTCCAGCCCCCTGATCATCTTTGCCAGGATATAGCTATGAGGTCTCCATGACATTCTCCCCACAGAAAACCATCAGGAACTAACCCAGAACGCTTAACAAAAGGCTTCAAACACAAAATGCTGCCAAGACACAGGACCAGAAATTTATGAGCCTAAAGCAACCATAGCAGCAGCAGGGCAGGAAACACTGAATGCAGGGGCTGGCTGCACCCCCTGGGCTGGTTTTAAGGCCTAGAAGCAAACATATTTAAGATACTCTCAGTTTCAACTCCCTCTAGCAAACTGGATAATAGGGGAAGAAAGGCAAAGGCAACATGCTAGCTGTCCCCTCCACACTTCAGCACTGCCGGCTTTATTAAACCGACACTGCATTTAATCCCAAGCAGCGTGCCGGCTCCTCTCTGCAAACAGGACAAGTGTAATTGTTGTCATCGCCTCTTTGGATGCGTTTCAAGAAGTGTCAGTGCTGTGTTGGCACGGTTACAGCTTTATTGTTGCGTTCAGATCATAAAGAGGCAGCTATAAAAGCCATAGAAATTCAATTATGCAGATGAGATGCAATAGGGACCATAAAAGTTGGTACATTTCCTATCTGTGGTGCGTCGCCTCCTTCGGAATGAAAGTGTCCTCCTTGCTGATCAACACTCTTTATAGAACACAGATCTCCATCACTCAGCACTTCACTAGAGAAATGATTGTACAGCATGTGTGAACACCTCAGTGTGGCAACACCCTTGGGGCACAAGAGGAGAATATAGCAGCAGAGAACAGTAAAGACAATGGCAAGAGGACGCCTGCTGCAATAGTAAGGACTGAGGGAAGGAAGCCGCTTTATTTACGATCAGCTTACTGCACATCTCTCCAGTAAATCACAGAATGCTAGGGGGTAGAAGGGACCTCTGGAGAGTCCTGGGATTCATCAAAAGAAGTGTGACCAGCACTACATGAGAGGTGGTCCTCCCCAACTGCTCTGCTCTCGGAAGACCCCACCCCAAGGCACTGCATCCAGTTCTGGTGCTCCCAGCATAAGAGGGGCACCGAACTGCCGGAGTAGATCCAATGGAGACCATGAAGAGCATCAGAAGGCACCCCTATGGGGACAGGTTGGGAGATTTGGGGCTGTTCAGCCTGGAGAAGGCAAAGTTTGAAGGAGACCTTAGAGCAGCCTTCCAGTACCAGAAAGAGACTGCTGGAGAGCTATGGAGGGACTTTTTACAAGGGCTTGTACTTATAGCACAAATGGCAATGGCTTGGAGCTGGAAGGGCAGAAATTTAGACTGGAGATTAGGAATTCATTACAGTGAGGGTGGAGAGACACTGAAAGAGGTTGCCTGGGGAGATGCCCCCCACCCAGAGATGTTCAAGGCCAGGTGGGCTGAGACCTTGAGGAACCTGCTCTAGCAGAACGTGCCCCGGCCCAAGGCAAGAGAAGTGGAAGCAGATAATCTTTAAGGTCCTTTCCAACCCAAACTATTCTATGAATGTATGAATTTCCATTAAAAGAGTTTATTCACTGTGTCCACAATTAAAACCCAAAAAACTAGGACTAACTCAAAAGTGCCAAACTGTACAGATTTGTTTCAGAGAAGCGGGTGTAGACAACGAAGGGATGCAAGCACACTTAATTCCTTCTAGATGCAGATGGTTTCCTTTTTCTTGGTACATCTGGTTTCCATACAAAAGGCAAGTTTCCCACAAGTCTTTATGAAGTTTGGTTTATTGGTTACAGTTATATAAAACATGTCATGATGGTTCCATCTAGTTGGTCATTAAGTGCTTGCAACACCACAGAGAGAGACTCTTCAATACATCTCCAACTTGCATCATGCAGCGTCGGCTGGAGGAGGAAAAACCCTCTTGAGTTGCTTACCTGCATTTACAGAATCTTCAGAGAGGCTACAAGGTTCAAAAGCAAATATGACAACCCCACTTTTATGTCAAATTGTAGTTTTTAATGTTTTCATTAGAATAGGCTTTGTATCACTCTCCAAGAGAAGAAACAATAGAACTAACAGCAAACTTTTCATACAGGAACATGCTCCAAGATTAATAACATCCCTTCCCCCGCCAAAAAAAAACAACAACACCCCAAAAGGAAACAAAAATGGAATTAATGTCAAATGTAAATCACATAGAGTACAATTGAAGTGTCCAAAACAATTTAAATAATTTTAAATATTTTATTTTGTTGGGGTTGTTTGTGGGGGTTTTTTGTTTGTTTTTAAACTTGCTACAAATGCTTTATACAATATCTCAACAGAAAGTCCCCGTAACAGAAACGTAACAAAATGGGAATGATAGTGAAAGTGAAAAGTTAAAGTGGCACAAATTCACCAAACAAGTATTAAACTACAAATTTTAAGAGGTAGATTACTTTTAAGTCAAGAACAACAAAACAAAACAAAAAAAATATGGGGTGGCTGGATGAAGAAACTTAAGTCACTTGTCATCAATTCTTGTCATTAATCTTGAAAGTTCTATGAACACATGACAAAGGTATTTTCCAGAATAAAAAGCTGTTATGAACAACAGAACCATTTTTGCTGCCTTAAGTTATTAGAGAAGAGGTGTACAACCTTTGAGAGCAATTATATATTGGACTTTTCAAAATATACAGGCATGGAGTCCTGGTCTAGGCTTCTTATTGATAAAAAGATACACTGCATTCATTATATATATGGTATTTAGAAACTGCTATCAGGATTTCATTGCTATAGAAAAAATTTGCATGTATAAATAAGAATTTAGAGGGAAAACAAAAAAAAAAATCCATAAAACATCCACATGAGGCTTTTTCCCATGGTACTCTGGACATCTAAAAGACTCAAAGTGAGGAGGAAAAGGGGAAGGAGAGGGCAATTCGGTCGTGCTAGGTTGGCCTCTACCAATTCATTTAGACAAAAGGCTCTAAGAGATGTAATACATGACAAAAAGACTTCTGAGTGCAGCAACATTTGTTGTCCCTGAATCTACACTGAATTATTGACAAAAATCAAGGAACCTGCTTTGCCAAGAATACAACTGAACTGCCTGGCTGCAATTCGTGACGGTACGGACAAACCCAGGAGCGAAGCAGACACAAGAGCAAAAGGTTTGGTTTAGGTAATCCCACTCACTCTTTTGATGGCTTCCTGGGGGGTTGGTTTTGTTTTTTGAGCAGTACCCCTCTGTCTTATCTGTATCATCCCGTAGCCCAGCACGTGTCTCAGGCATGAAATAAGAAAGTCTGGGCCTGACACTGAGTATTAGCAAGAAGCCTGCAGGCAATTTTATGATTGTGAGTCAGCTTCAGCGGGTTTTGCAAGCTTGGTGGATTTCACATCCATTGTCGTAGTGCTTATCCTAAGTTGAGCATGCAACAGCTCTACCATGTCATTAAGGGACTTTTGTTTGTTTGTTTGGATTTTACAGCAGATTCCTAGAAAATAAAAACACAGAAACTGAAGATAAATGACAAAACAAACTCTTTGTGAACGGACTATGTTTACACAGAGAAACTGAAAGGTGAAAAACTACTTTGGAGACAAATATTACACGAAAAATATTAAGAATTAAGATTCCCTGGGAAAATAAAACCAACAACAACAAACAGTGCCAAGATTCCTTGACCTCACTGGAGGAGGTGACCCAGCCCTATACAATACCTTTTCTGATTCTTCTAGAGTAGAAGCAACTTAGCCTGTGCTGACATTAGTGTATGAAGGCAAAACCCTTCTTCATACCATGTACTTGACAGAGAACAAAAAGCTGACTACATCTAGATTTATGAACATCATTTCAGAAACAAAAGGCAAGAATTCTTCTACCACAGCTATTCATTAAGCCAGGAAAGATTGCAAGCTGCCAAAGTCAACTAACAGTACTTGAGACAGTCAAGGAAATCTTAACCCCAGGTCAGTTGTTCTTTACCCCAAACGCTATTAAACAACTGCCATATGCCCAGATTTCCAAGCACTCTGTTTATTTTGCTTAAGGTCAAATGATTAATTTAGATGGCAAGATGTGTCATTCTGGCTTCAGACTCTACTGATCTCTCCTGGCATCATGTAAGATGTTTCACACAACACCAAAAGAGCAGCTGATGAGAATTAAGTAACATGAAAATGTTCCTGGCCCAAGAGAACAGGCCTAATGGACATTTTTTGTTCCTCAAAGGCATTTCTTACACCATTAGTCTCCAAGCTCCGGGAACATTTTTCTCCTTCAACATGTCCTAATTTGGGTATTGACTATTTGAAGTCAAATTCCCCTCTAGCACTTTGAACTAACTCTGTTGAACCTTTACAAAGCATTTGCTCAAAGCTTTCCACTAGGAGGTCTTCACCATAGGACAGAGGAGCTGCAAACAGTTTGACACTTGATGACAAATTCTGCCAGGGGACGCTTGGTCAGAAGGAGGCCGCCAGCCCCTTCCTCCACTATCATTTACTTTGATAAAAACATCCTCCCTTCAGCCATAAATTTGGTGTTAATCACAGCCAGGCACCGCAATTACCAAACCCAAAAGAACTCCATGAGCTTTGTGGAAGTTACTCAGCCAACCAGCAACCCATTTGGCAAGACTTAAAAGAGGGCAGGAGCATGCTAACAAAAATTAGAACCACTCTGCAGAAGATCCTTTGGATTTAGGAGGCTACATGAAGATGTAAATCGGGACTCAGGCACATAGATTAAAGATTTTTATTTATTTATTGAAGTATTACCCTTTGTGATTAAAATGCTTCTTCTCAAAAAGAAATAGAACTTTAATTATAAAATTCATTTATACTGAAACATAACAGCATGAGACTTCTTACAAATGTACACGTTCATGGAACTTTTCTTACATGTCTATTGCCCTTATAGGAAATATTTCATCACCTGACTCAGTATGCACATACATTATTGAAGTATTTGGTCATGGCTTGGGGTTTTTTTTTTTTCCTCCTTCTTTCTATGATATGCAGAGAATGCTTTTTATTAAAACCCAACAATAGAAGTTGTTTTATTAAGGGGAAGAAAAAAAAAAGCAGTCATTTTCAGTTTAGTAAACCCCCAGAAACTAAATCCTGAACGGTCCCAGACCACCATCAGTGTTGGATATCAAATACAAGGTCAGTGTCTCCAAGAAGATTAAGTTTCATGGTGTGAACTTTATTTGCACTCAGGTACTGACATTGGGGTTCTCTTTGAATTTTCTTTTTTTTTTGTTTAGTTTTGTTTCCAGAGTTCAATTCAGTTTCTAGTTCAAGCCATTCTCTATACAAACCAGGTTATTTCATGACAACATGACAAAATGCATCAAGTATGTACATCATACCTCAGCATGACCCAGCTGCTAAACCACCGTTTAGGAAATGCAACCTTTTAGTTTTTATTTATTTAAGGATGAGACACTCAAAATAAAAGGCCAAGAAAACTGGCAAAGCAGCAAGCAACGTGCTCCTGCGTTGTTTCAACTTCAAAGTAAATGCTTACCTGAAATCTTTTAGTTCTTGCTTTGCACTGCTTTCATCTCTTTTGTTTTCTGCTGCCTCTGCGTTTGCTGCCTGCTGGAGGCTCCGTGTGATAGGTCCCCCAATCCTCTCTCTGGACTTCACAGCGAACCTGTCTGCCTTTTTCTTACTTGCCACAGCAGACTTGCTTGGCAAAACAGCTTTATTATTCCTTTGTATCCTGACGTGCAGTTTCCGGGAGGCTTTGCTGGAGATGCCAGCGGAACTGTTCTTAGCCACCATCTTAGCCTTTTTCCCCTCAACGTGGGACATTTTGGACACTCTTACAGGACTAGAGTTCCTCAGGGACGAAGAGTTTGGCTTTTTGGATCGCATGGAAGGCCCAAATTTAACGTTCTGTTTGGATCTGAAGGACGCAGAGGGGAGCTGGATTTGTGCAGGTCCTGAGGTTCGTGCCCTGGTCTTGCCCAAGTGAGGCTGCATGCTCTGCATTTTGATTTCTGCATCCGCCGTTCGCCTGCGCTGGTTGCTGCCTTTCTCGCTGCTTGCAGGGGAAGAGTTTGCACTTTTTTTGGAGTTCTTTTTAGAGGAGGGAGAGATGGGTTTTTTGGGACAGCTGTACGAGGCGTGCTTGTTCAAGCTCCCAATGTAAGTAAACTCTCTGTTACAGTAGGGGCAGATGTGAGAGTCTGACTCGGATGGATGATTTTTCAGCTCTGCCTTCTGCTGGGCAGATTTCTTTTTTTGCAAGATAGCTTTCTGGACGAGCTGGTTTTTCTTTTTCAATGCACTTATTTTTAGTTTATTTGAGGACATTTTGCTAATCTCAACGTTAAAATTCAGTCTTTTAGGCTGACCCATTCGTCTGAAGGCGTTCTTTCCAGGGCCAGCTAGAACCACCATGCCATTCTTAGGCTGCACTGTCTGTTTCAGCGGCACTGGATTTTTTTTAGGGGTGTATCTCTTTTTATCACTGGCAGAAGCACAGGCCAGGATGTGTTTGTGTAACTCAGGCATGTTATCCACGCTCTTCCCACATTTTGTGCATCGAATGGCAGTGGTAAAAGTCTGGGGAATATTGTGGGTAGTGAAGTTTGTGGCAGTAACCCCAATACCCATAGGATTACGATGGTGATACTGAAATGGAGGTGGTTTAAAGCTCGGGTAGTGTTGGTTGAGGCCCATACGAACATCTGGATCTTTAGATTTTACTCCAGATGCCATTATTTTTATAGTAGTATAAAGCTCCTCAGAGGAATCATTTAGATCTTCATCCTCCTCCTCTTTAGAAGGTTCCAAAGAATCCTCCGGCAGGCTCTGCATGTGCTCCGCGTTGGCCTTACTGGGGTCAGTAAAATTCTGGGGTCTCAAAGTCCCACTTTCAAACTCGTGATGTGTGCACTCTTTGTCTGGATGGAGATCTCGCTGATGCTGCTGCAAATTGCACAAAAAAGCAAACTCCTTTTTACAGACCGAGCAAACAAAGATATTTCCTACTCCGTGAAGCAGAAAGCGGTGTTCCGACAAGTCTGTTTTATCCCTAAAAAGCTGTACACAGAATTCACATTTGAAGGGCCATTCTTCAGCATGAATGGATAAATGCTTGGTTAGGTCTTTAATGGAAAGGAAAGGTGATTCGCAGACATTGCACACAAAGCTTTTGTTGAACGTTTCCTGCACTACTCCTCCCGATTCGCTTGAAGTGTGAGGATCTTCTCGCGCTTTCTGCTGCTCAGTTTCAGCTTCCTCCTGTTTGATCATCGGGAGAGTATTTTCAAGATTATCAGCAGAGGAAACGACAGAAGAAACCACAGAAAGGGGTGGTGGAGATGGGGATGATGAAGATGAAGAGGAGGAGAAAGAGGAAGAAGAGGAGGAGGAGGAAGATGAGGAAGAGAGGGTGGGCGGACCAGGTGAAGCGGCAGAAATAAGAGGTTCAACAGAAGGAACAGGGGACGGAGAAGGAGAAACTGTAGGTGAAAGAACTGGTAGAGGGGACTGGGTGGTAGTGTTAGAAAGTGGTGATGGACAGGACGAAGTGTTAGTGGCGCTGGCAGAGACATCTGGAGTCGGTAAGGGCATCGGTGGAAGTAGGGGAGGCGGCGATGTAGCAACTGTTAGCACAGGCGGGCAGGGCGGAGGGGAAGGAGGATTGGTTGGTGTTAACAAAGGAGGCAGCTGGCACACGGGAGGTACAGCAGATGCCTGTGGCACAGGGGAAGCAGAGGAACTGAGGGGCTGAGTGTCAACAGACGATGATGCTGACAAACTGGGATCCACATCAGGTTCTGCCTGAGGCTCCAGGGCTTTGCTCGGACTCGCGCTCGCGTTCACACCGAGCGTGCTGTCCGTGGCTGCATCTGTCCCGTTATACTCATTGAGCAGGACCTTCTGTAACATGCAGGTGGTTGGTTTCTTCTTTTTAACACCACTACAGGTTGGCTGTATGGAATTTTCTTTATAGTCCCTAATGTCAGCATCGCTGCCAGGCTTCTTATGCACACTTAGATCTAAGACAGATTCCCAGGGAACCTGATTCTTGTTTTTGACGTCAGACCTTTGTTTCACACCACTGGATAAATCCAGCGGCTGCTGGTTGCACACACTGCCAAAAGCTGGAGCTGCTGTCCAATCTTTGGAGATTTTGTAGTCTTCAAAACAATGAGGGCTTGGAGGCTCTTTCTCCTCCCGTCCAGTCAAGCTCCAAGCAGGTGAGTTGCTGTGGCTTTCTAACTTTGGCATTTTTGAACTCCGAATATTATCATTCCAGACAGTTTTTCCCTCACCTGATTTGAAGTCTCGAAGTACTGGGCTGTGCTGTGGAGAGCTGGGAGGAGAGCTGGTCCTTCTTTTAAATCTACCTGATACTGGAGGCAAAATGGGTGATGATGTAACAGAAGGCCCTAGTTTAGGGATTTCACTTGATGGAGTTATCTTCTTACTGTCCTGCGTCTGAAGAAGCTGTTTTAATTTGGATGACAAATAAACCCCTTTCTCTTTGTTGAAAGGCAAGCTTTCTGTTGAAATGCTAAGAGGAAGATTTAAAGAACTAGTAGGAGTTATAGGTTCCGGGTCTATTTCAGTTTTTATTTTTGGTACAAGAGGTGGGCTGGCAGTTCTCCTCTTTTTGGATTCATTGCTCCCACTGCTGGAGGGTTCCTTAGGAGGTTCATTCACGTGTGTTGGCGTGACCTTTAAATTTGGGGCAATTTCCACCGTGACTGGGCTGATTATACAATTTAGCCCATACAAGTCTGCAGAGTTGGACTCCATCTGAATCACATCACAGTTGCTAGTGCTGCTGTTGGACTGAATTTTACCATCAATGTAATAATTTAAATTTTCAGAGATATTGCTGGAAATATCCATAATATAGACATCATCTACTTCTCCTTCCTCTTCTATCTCCGTGCTTGCTATGTACACGCTCTGGACCGGCGGGGCCTGCTCTATCTGAAGCGGTGGCTCTTCGGTGAAGAATCCTTTTCTCCTGACACCTTTGGGAATAAGATGGCGTTCATGAACCCTGCGCTGGTGCCTCCTCATGTTGGTGTGAGTTCCAAAAACCTTTTTGCAGTATTTGCAGGGATGCAATTCTTTGGGCTCCTTATTCTCCTCAGCAAAAGCAGAGTTGGACAACTCCTGGGAAACTTTCTCCGAATCCAAGACAACAGAGTCTTGCACAAGACTTGAAACGTTCAGCTCATCTTTAAGACCATCATCCACAATTATTTGGTTATCACCAACATTATCCAAGTGTTGTGATGATGTTAGTGTTAGGAAGGGTTTCCTTTTCAGCCCTGACTCGTGGCGTCGCTCGTGCCTTCGCCTGTTGATTTGAGTGCCGAAGGCTTTCCCGCAGTACCGACACTTGAACGCGTGGTTGATAGTAGATATGTGGATGTGCATGTGGCGTTCCAGGCCTTGCTTGGTTGTGAACTTCCTCTCACAGTGCTGACAGGGAAACATGAATGTTTCCTGAACATCACCGTTGGATTCGCCTCTAGCTTTTGGAATTTTCACAACAAGCTTTTTCTTTGGAGAGCTTTCTGGAGATTCTTCTGACAGACTCTTCTGCTCCTCCACAGACTCTAACTTTTCTTCACATATCAAAGGCATTTCAGCGTTTTCTTTAGGCATATTGGGATCTTCTACTTCCTCTTCGTCTTCTTCCTCTTCATCATCCTCCTCTTCATCATCATCTAAATCATCTGATGCACAGTTTATTATTTCTCCTTGCTTGTCTTCAGTCACTATTTGTGGTTCACTGGTAGGACTGGGGATCATCAGCTTTGGAAGTACATCCTGATTTACCATCTCCTGAATCACAGCTGTTTGCTCCAGGGACAGTACAGCAGAAACAGAAGGTGTTTCATCTTCCTCTTTATGACCTGATACATAAAATAGGAAAAGAAAAGCATGAGACATTTTTACCCAACTCTTCAAAGAATTCTGCATCTTCCTTATAACTTTTCCTCCAACACAACATAGCCAACACTTATGACCCAACACAGTGCCACTACTTCTCACTGCTATGACTCAACATTGAGAGTAAAACTGTACTAATGACTGTTTAATTAAGCTCCAAATGCAGCATTTTTAGCATAAGGACTTAGTTCTGACCTTCTGTTCTAAGCTGTTTGCATTTATGTCTAAAGTTTACAAGGCATTGTTTTTTCCTGTTGTCAGAGTTGCCTGTTTAATGACATACTTTTGATACTCAAGCTCCTTACAAATAAAAACTTTTGGGCAAACAATAGACATGTTCACTTTGTTACACTAACATAACATGCCAACATGAAACATGACTAAAAGTGTCCTTTGATTGGAAAATATAAAATAGTTGGAAGGGAAAAAAAAAGAAGCTACCTGAAAACTTACCCTCTTTAGCATCCCTCATATCTGCAGGAGTAGAATCCAAATCAGCCTTTTTCTGTTTCGTATCAGCTGCCTTCTTTCCCTTGTTTTTACTTTCCTGAGTCTTTTTCTTTCCTGAGGAGACAAAACCCCAACATTCATTATTCACATTCAACAACTTTTATTACTCACATTTGAATGGCAGAATTCAACCACCCAGCTTTGGAATGCAACATACTTCTGGAGAAACCCTGTTTTGCTGAGGAGTACAAATGGCAGATGAGTAAAAATGACAGCATTCAGGTAAGTCAGTGAGTCTCCAGAACTAGAAGAAATTAAAAGTAAATGTAACAATGAGTTTCTAAAACTCTACAGCTGCAGAACACTTCAAGAATAGACTGTAACAGAAATGCATTGTCCAGAGTTAACCAGCTCACATGAGAGCTACCCAACACCTTCATATGGCTGTTAAAGTACTGTACCTGATATAATGTATGGAGAATACAACATTTCTTCATATACTGTTAATTCTCAATATTAACTGGAACACCTTAGGAAGAAGAAACCCAGAGAGGCTTCTCTACTTGTAAGGATGCTCTGAATAATGACTTGAATAGAGTTGTTAAGTACAAAGTAGTAACATGAGGAGAAGAGTAAAAGCAGCATGATCTTGACCAACAAGGCAAAGGCAGTAAAACCAACAAAACCAGGGAACAGTAAAGGATAAAGGTATTCATATGTCCACTGACACGAACAAGTTTGCCAGTGCTTCCTGTCAGCAAAATTAAGCAGCATGTATTAGTGGCACAGGCTGATGAACACAACAATAAGGCAAAATGGTATTATGCAAAGACCTGATCAGTGATGCAAGATGTAAAGGCACTGAACACTTCAGCAGCAGTAACCCAAATTCCTCCTTCCAACACAAAATGCTCCTTTTTCACACAAGGACCCTTCCCTCTACCCAGAGGTATGCATCATAACCCAAAATCCATTTCTTATTTAGATACACATTCTTCCAACTCACAATCCTGTCAACAAGTTCCTTCTTTTTTCTTTCCCCAAAAATATTTTTTTCCCCATCTTGAGCCAAGAAACTGAAATGCCTTTAAAAAAAAAAAGGAAAGTTTCTCTATTCAAACTGAACTCTTCCAAGTATGCACCACCTACAGAACAGACCAGACAGGTCAGCTTTAAAAGGAAAACTTTGGGTTTAGTTAACACTCTAAATAATTCTCAGTATTTCCTCTCCAAGAGCTCAGATTTCACAGGCTCTCCCCAAATCTCAGGGTGTTTGTTTCATGCAATGATCTATTTTTTAAACCTTCTCGTTCCACTTGAACAGCTTTTAGTCTGAGAAACTCACAAGTCACTCAGAATGAGTTTATCACCTTTACAAAACACACACGTGCCCCTGAACAAGCAGTGATCTCAGGAGCTCCTCAATTACTGTAACAAACCCTCTGTCTAAACCTGCCATAATGAAGCAACACTGCTTTATTTGACAATATTCTATTACATTTTAAACCAAACACCTGCAAGTTGCCAGAAGATTCAGCATATCTTTTAGTGTTCACACAAGCATTGCAAGTTGAAGCAAGTCCCTGCCCCACAGGCTACTGAATGTCCAACTTGAACATAATTTATGATCAGCACCTTTAATGTTTGTACCAAGATACAAATGGTTGTACCAAGACCTGAGTATAAAGGATTTTAAATAGGTTTCCAGAAATATCTGTCAAGTCACATCAAATTGCTCTTGAAATCTACAGTAGCACAACCCAACACCTCCAGTTCTAGGTAAAAAGTCTTAGTGTAAAATGTTGATGTATTCCTAGGGAAGTAAACCTGCATCACAATGCACCTTAGGAATGATGTAAAAGAACTTGTTTAATTCCTAGAATCCTTTAAAACTTATCAGCTTTTCTGCAGACAGCTTCTCATTTGAAGACCATCATTGGTATCTTGACTTAAAAGACAAGTCTAGGTTCATCTCCCACTCCTACAGGTGAGACTGGAAGCAAGAAGGAACACACTGGTCCACAGGCCTCTTTCAACTGCCAAACTTGGCCAGGGTTAGAGACAATATTTTACTGGATGGCGCAGCACAGGATGGCACTGCAGATGAAGTCACAGGGCAGTTTTACAGCAGCAATGAATTTCAGGGTAATGATAGGTTACTGCAAAAGCCTTCAAACCCAGACCAAATTAATTCTTTCATGTAACAAGATCAGAATTATACTGTGTGAGGTCAAAGATGCACAAACAACAAAAATCACTCATGAGAGCTAAAGCATGCACACGTTGGGTCAAAGGCTGGACTGGATGATCCTGAAGGTGTCTTCCAACCAAAGGTATTCTGTGACCAATTCAGGTTTTCCAAAGTACTGGCCACTTCTCTAACATCAAATTCCTATACCTCAACTCCAACTGCAATCTGGGAAGTCACCAGAATAGCAGGATTTGTGCGTGGAATCAACTTACTTGAGTCAAAGGCTTCCTTATGCTATTGATGGAAAGATCATCTGCAAGTTCCGCCACATCACTTGGGGAAAAAAAAAGATGCAACCTGCTCATGATGCAACCTGCTCACTAATACTGCTGGAAAAGTTTCAAGTTCTTGGCCTTTAAGCATAACCACATTTGAAGAGAAGATTCATCTAGCACCTCCTTGCCCTTACTCAGAATAGCGAGGGAAACTGCTTGCGCGCGGACATAATTTTAGATGCAGCAGATCGATTTCTGACACGCATCAACTGGAGACACCAACCCACTTGTGACGTTTTCCCTTCACCAGCTTCAGTTTGTTCAATTTCTGTGTTGCAGCTTTCTTTGTAAAGGTTAAGAGGTCCCTACGCTCCAGCATGGCAATGACTGTCCCCAATGCATTCACTCCACAGCCTTGAATGTTCAGTAGCAGATGTCCAAGAAGACAATTAATAAGAGTAAAAGTGACACTTCACTGATATGTTCTCCTAGCTTTCACTTAGCTGAAGTTCAGGAGCTTTTGAAGCTATTTCCTTTCTAGCCCAAAACCATTCTATGAATCCATGAATAGCTTTTGGTAAGACCTTCCTCTATGAGTTCTCAAAGTCTAAAATCCATGAAACCTGAAAGATTTGCATCACTTCTTCCTGCAGTGGAAAACTCCTACTCCTGATATAAAGGTTTGTCCTTAATGTTCTCACAGTTTAAGAGGTCATGAGCTAAGATAAGCCTGCAGGAGAGGGAAAATGCCTCAACACAGAACCTGGTGGAAACCTGAGTATAAGTACACACGTGCACTTACCATCAGGTTCCTGAAGGGTCCTACATGGCTGCTACTGCCAGCTGGATCCTCCACTTGGTCTAAACAAGAAAGATACAGGAATGAAACACAGGGAAAGTGAAATGGAAACAATGACAAAGGAATAAATGAAGGGCAGAACTTAATATATGTGTATCTGCATTAGAAGAATTGCAAAAGAAAGATGCAAAGGAAAATGAATGAAAGAAACAGATGGGAAGTAGCTACTTGTCTACAGTGACAAAAGAGGAATGCATCAATTTGTCTCACAAATTAGTTCTTCAGTGTAGCTCCTTTTTTCTCCCCTTTCCCTCACTTCTGTTGTAGATAGCTCAGCACAAGCATTAGCTGCCTTTAAACCTGTGCAATACCCATGTAACATTTAGCACAAACATAGGGACAGAAGATCTCATGCTACTGCCAATGCCTGGGTAATTGGTGCTGCTTATGTTATAATCCCTCTTCTTTCAGAGGGCTTCAGTTGACAACAGAGTAAGAATTTAAGAGACAAATAGTATTGATTTGCCCGTGGTTCATTTTATCAATTAAAAAATGACACCTGAAAACAACCTATCATCTGTGCTCCTGGGTTTGCTGTTAATCAAAGTACTAATGGGGAACTGTAAAACCTCTGCATTGTCTCTGGTGGGATGGGATGAGCATACTCAGATGCCAGGAGGGAATTAAACACAGTCTTTCCATTCACTTGGAGCTGAATTCTGTAATTAAATATTGCTAAACGGTACAAGATGCTATTATCTTTAATAACCTTTAAGTGCAGCACCAAACATGTTCAGAGCTAAGATCATAAAGTAAAAAGGACACTCATATCTGATCTCAAACACTGTTTTAATCACTTCTAAGAATTGTGAAAGATTTGCCTCCCTAAAACCTTGAGTTAATAAGGCAGAAGAATTACTGGTATGAGTTTGCAGTATTCCTTTAAAATCTGGAGTCAACAACTAACTGCAGCCTGGTAATGGATCTACCACATCTGTGCTGTGACTTCAAAGCACCAGAGATACCTGCCCCAATCTCATCTCCTGGAGAACAGTGGAGAAGCTACCTCAGAGAACCCTAGTATTTTCAGAGCAGAGAGGAGTGCAGCCACCTTAAAAGGATATGGCTAAAGGCCAGACTGATGGTGATCACAATGCAGTTTCATGATGTAAAATACAGTGTAATGATGTAAGCTCTCTAGGCAGATCCCCTTGGGACTGGTTCACATTAGTGAACATTTGCATCAATCCCACACAGCAGTTGCTACTATTCAACTATTTTTTTTTCCTCTCTTTCTCCTATTGAAAAAAATAAATCAGTATTTTGGCACTGGAGAGATTGAAATAAAGACTAACTGCATACACAAGCTAAAAAAACCTTAAGGAAAATTCCACAGAAGACAATTGCATGACCATCCCTGCATTATTCTTATTCAGGAATTCTACAATCCTGATGCAAATTGATTTTTAGTTTGAGATAGTTTGCTGGGCACCAGGATTCCTGTATGCAGAGCACTGACAGATGTCATGCTTTTCCAAGTAAATTCCTTAAACCTCCAGGCATCTGTAAAAATCTGACAAGCTGTTTGTTCTGGAAGAGAGGCTAGAAAAAAATAAAGGAATGCCTTTTCCATGCACAGAAAAAGTCATATTCAAAATAACAACAAAGATTGCTCCAAAAAATGAAACCCCAAGTTGTGCTAGCTGGAGGAGCATGGAAAAAAAAATGCAGAAACACTGCAGTGGTGACTTAGTGTTGCCCAACTGTGACTGTCACAGCAGACTATGTATTTAATAAATGCAGTTAAGGACTAAAGCACCAAAAAAGGCATTGAATTCAAAACACCCCTTATGAAGATGTGAATACTCAAGCTATTCCTTTAAGGCATCCTCTGTTAAGTATCTTCACTTGGATTAGTTTTTATTATTGCTTTTATTCTGCCATTAGCCATGGTTCATTACCCAGTGAAATCTTGCTTATTATTCTCTACCAGCAAAGCTGAATTGCAAACCTCTTGGCTGAAAACAGCAACAACATACCTGTGTGTGAAGAGCTGTCTTAGTCACTGAGAACAGCCAAGAAGACTTAACACTTCAGGAAGGCTGGCAGGTAGGCCATGCCTCATATATATCTAAATAAATGTATATGAGGATTAGTTGTGTAATCATGGGGTCACAGCAATTTGCTGAAACCTTGACCTCAAAGCCATAAGGTTCTGTTAGGTATTTTATTTAAAGATCTAAGCAAACTGCCCAAATTCAAAGGGTATAGTACAGTTCACTGCAGGGTGGTTCATTCACTTTCAAAGAGGGGCTGCAGGCTAAGCACTGAAGACTTAAACTTCCACCACATTACTGTGTCAAAGAGTATTTGATTCGCAGCAGTCTGCCATCTCACAGCCTATTGTAATTTAGAGGACACAGTCTCAAGCTGCACCAGGGGAGGTTTAGGCTGGATGTCAGGAAGAAACTCCTCACAGAAAAAGAGATTGGCCATTGGATTGTGCTGCCCAGGGAGGTGGTACAGTCACCGTCCCTGGAAGAGGAGAATGGATGAGGGACTTAGTGCCATGGTTTAGTTGATTAGACGGTGTTGGGTAATAGGTTGGACCTGATGATCTCAGAGGTCTTTTCCAACCTGACTACTTCTGTGATTCTAAGTCATTTCTAAATTGCTCTCCAAAGTTCTAAGTGACCTAGACTAGGTGAGGTTATTTCACTACACTGGTCAAAATGTCACACTGCAAATTACTGGGGAAAGAGGAAGTGAGACTTAAAATAGAAGGGGGAAGCCACAAAGCTACCAAATAGTACGTCAGGAACAGAGAACATTAAAACCCTGAAAGAAGAAACCTCAACAATTCTGTTTCAGTAAAACAAAGTTATTTAAATATTATGACACCAACTTCCAATCTTTCTTACAAAATATTACTGTTAATACCAAAACACAGCCAAGTTCCTTTTAACTGCTTTCATTTAAGTATTGCTTTGAAACTTGAAGAGAGTAAGCAGAGCTAAAAAAACTCTGACGTGTGTTTCAGAACACACACACACACGATCACCTGGAAGCAGGGGGAAAGTCTTTTGAACTCAGAAGCTTCCAACTTGAAACAAAACATTAAATCGCTGCCTACCAAAAAGCTTTGGGGAAAACTGCTCTTGTACCTGGCATGAAAACTGACTACAGAGCCCAGTAAGATTCCTCCCCAGCCCCAGAGGTTCAGATAGCCAAGTGCTGCCATAGAGCAGCTTTGGTGGCGTATCTCTTTTCACATACTGATGTGATACAAGCCAGAAAAAAAAAGCTTTTCTTTTATTGTTAAGAATGCTACACTAGGAGCATTTTCCAACTTGGCATCCCACCTGGAGTGCACACACACTTCAAAATAACACCTTATGACAAGTCTCCTCTGCTAGACAGGAAGGTAGCCATCTCTCATCCAAAAATACAGGAGTATGACAACATTAACCAACTCCTCCGCTTTCAAGATTAGATCTTCCTAAAACCGACCAGTAAAAAAAAAAGAGGCAAAAAAAAAGAAGAGTATCTCAAGGATGCTAAAGCAGCACATCTTTAATTTCTAGCCCACCAATTCTAGAGGGTGAAATCCCAGCCACGGCTCGATTTTTGGAAACAAACACCTAATTAAAGGGGCTGTCAATTACAGCTGAATGGCTCCATGCGGAGTGTCATTAAGAGGCATATTGCAGCAATGCTGTCAAGGGAAGGGTGCATGACAATGTGCAGAGAAAGACAACGTTTAAGTGCCATTATTACCCTGTTTCCTTCAATCCATCATTATAATAATTGGCGGGGCATTTTTCTTGCAACACCTTTAGGAAGTTATCAGATACAACTAGTTTAAGTCAGCAGCATTTCAGGTACTGTTAAGCAAATGCAATGCCAAAATTAACAGGAGCTGTTATACAGTGTACAAAATGTACCACGAAGGGAGTTTAACTTCTGGCTCCCAAGGATCATGAGAATAACGTGGAGGTTCGAAAGATCTTAGTTCTGTATCAATCTGCTCACACCTAATACATCAAATAATGTGGAGAGGGACAACACATGCATCTAAGTACTTTGGAAAAACACTTTGAAAGTTATTCACAGGCAAAGTCCTACCCCTGCACTACAAAAGTGGACACTGAGCCTATGTTGGCCTCACCATTCTCTGCTGGATTGCTTCCTCCCACAGCTGGAAGCTCACATTATCTTTCAGGCCTTGTGCTCAGCACAACCCCACCACTGTTCTTGTGACAAAAGCTCAGCAGGACATCGCACTTGAACTGCCCGTGATCCCAACTCACTGAAATACCAGGGGCTGACCACCCTGGGCTGCCTTCATCCCTCCATCTCCTTCCACCACAGGCTGGGAGGAGAGGCTGAAGTGCACTCAGTCTGTCCTGTTAAAGGGTCACAGGAGTCAAGTGGTACTAGCAGTCTCCAGGAGGGATATTTCAAAGCCGAAGTTACAGAAGCAAGGACTCTGAAGAAGAGCTGCCTGTCCCATTGTTCTAGATAATCTATTTTCCCTGGCTCTAATTCCAGACTCCATGACCAGTACTGCTAGTGCCATTTGAAGACCACAAAGAGCAGCAGCAGAGATAAAAGGCTGCTTGCTATAAGGAACAAAAGCAAATGTAATGAGCAAAGTTCTTAGCTCATTTTTTTTCCCCAGCAGAACTAGCATTTCTCTTCCTTAAAAAGTACTTTGCAACTTTACAGGGTAGAAGCAGGAGAAAAAGACACAGAATAAGCATGGAACTTAAGAGTAATTCTACCACAAGAGTAATTCTATCGGTACCAAACTGCTTGCTGATCTCGCTACACATTAACCATCACTTCATATATAAATAGGAGCATTTTAATCACTGCCTTTCCTGACCAGATTATAAACGTTGCAGTAAAGTCTCACCTTGGGAAGACACTTCCACAAACCTGAAGACAGATGCCCACAGGCCAAACTATGTATTTAAATGCCTCTGCTAAGCACCAAAACACTCATTTTGCAGAAAGAAACAGAGCAATGCATTTACTGTTAACATGACATTTGCATACAGATGAACTTGTTGCCATGGAAAATAAGAAAATTCTGGGCTGGGCTATTTAAAACACCAATTCCTGCAAGTGTTTGACAGAGTCTCCACTTCAATGACAGCACTGAAGATCATGTTACTATATCACACCATGAACTGTTTAAATTAGCTGGTAATCAGTACAAGAAGTGTTAGCATGGCATAATAAGGTATGGCATGCCAGCACAAAGAAATGATGCAACAATTTGCAAGAGGAAATATATTGCCATTATATGGAGTTCTACATGAGCCCAGAACAACTTAGCTGAAGCTATTCACAAACCCCAGATAAACAGATTGAAAAACCCAAAAAGGGCATTTAGGCTGAAAAAACTCCTACAAGCAGGAAGTCTCTCTTCACTGTGTGGTATTACACCAGTCCACAAAAATTAAGATAAGAATATTCTCCAGTCTCCTTCACACGCTTCTTTTGTAAGTTATGGACCACCACTCTCTGCAACAAATATCATAGAATGGTTTGGGTTGGAAGGGAACTTAGAGATCATCTACTCCAACCTCCCTGCTACAGGCAGGGATGCCTCTCAACTACACTTGGGTTACTCAAGGCCTCATCTAACCTAGCCTTGAACACCCCCCAGGGGAGGAGACATCCATAACCTCTTTAGGCAACCTGTTCCAGAGTCTCACTACCCTCATAGTGAAGAGCTTCTTCCTAAGCTCCAGTCTAACTCTGCTCTCCCTCAGCTTCAAACCATTCCCCCTCGTCCTGTCGCTGCACACCCGTATGAAAAGTCCCTCTGCAGCCTTCCTGTAGGATCCCTTCAGGGACTGGAAGGCAGCTCTAAGGTGCACCCAGAGTCTTCTCTTCTCCAGGCTGAACAATCCCAGCTCCCTCAGTCTATCCTCACAGCAGAGGATCATCTTTGCTCAAAAAGGACCCTATACTATTTGCAATAGTATGACATCCACACCAGCACATGTCAGTCAGATCCTTAATGTCTTATGCCTTCTGACTACCTCCATAGAGCATAAATCATAGGAAGTCCTCAGTTTATAGACTACAAGACTTACTCATCCCTAATGACTTAAGTAGTACAGAATGTCACCCAACAAAGTATGGCAAACAAACATCCACAGGGTTTAATTCTATGCAATTTTAACCCACACAAGGACTGTGATGAAACAATTAAGTGTAAATAATTAAATAGAGCTTTTATCTTAGCAGGATTTAAGAAAATGTTATTTCTGCCCCCATGCCAATATTTCTGAAACTACAACAGCAGAGTAGCCAAACATGCAATCAGAATTTCTCAATCCCTCCACATTGTGGTGTGTTTCTACCTCCTACCCTCCCTAATAACACAGCCTCCCACCATTCACTACAAATTCCTAGCAAGTTACTTGATAGCTAAGCCCAGCCACCAGTGACACAGCCAGCCCATTACAGAAAATACAATAAACATTCTTCTCTGTAGTTAGACTCCATTAGCCTTCATTTTGCCAACTATTAAAACAAAAGAAGCAGCACAAGAAACAACAGCTGGCATGCAGATCCTCCCAAAACTCATTGGTGTTCTCTATATTTAGCTGGCTTTTATGTACAATTCAGTTAAAAATAGAGCATCCCCATTTTCTACTTAAACACAGCATAAGACAAAATTGAAACCTCCACTTTAATGAATATGAGCATTTTCTTCAATCCAGAACATGCTGCTTCTGCATTCACTCTAGCCCAGCCTGAAATGGCTTTTTTTTCCCCCCCTGACCCTGAAATGAAGCTACACTCATTCTGACAATACCATTTGCAAAATAATCCAAATGATGGACCTCCCAGGACTACTACTATCACAAAGTTTAAAATGCTCACTATTACATCAGTTTGCTTTTATCTGTCACAAACAACCCCAGTATTTGTGGTGGCCCTATGTGGATCACTAAACATCTGAGAGGGTTAGAGCAGTATCTGGGTTTTAACCAAGTTATCTTTAAAGGTAACTACTTAGGACTTTACCTGCTGTTTTATTCTGGTGCTTGTCAAAGGGAGTATGATCCAATTCAGTGGTGGGCATAGCAATAAGTGACATTGTAAAAATTAAGAATTAACAGGAGAAGGGACTGGAAATTTCACATGGAGCCCCAAAAGCCAGTGCCCTTCATACCCTGCTGATAAAGGCGGTGTCCTGCTATTCAGAGCGACTTTGCCCCACCATGCCAAACAGGACTCCTGAAAAACTGCAGTTGGATGAAAGAGCAGAACTGCAGAGTTTATCCAAACGTTTGCCCAGCCATGGGCTATGGCTTTCCTCAGAGAATGCAGCTGTACAAGGGCTACAATTCCCAGGAAACAGGACTGCCTTTGTACCTAACCGGAGCGCTGGGATTCCTGTAACAGGAGTCTCCAGCGCTGAAGAAACAAGAGCAAAGCCTCTCACAGATGCAGGATCTGGACAGGGCTGCTACCACCAGATTAGATCTTCCATGTGTAAAATTAACCCCCTCAGAATAGCTACAAGGTCACACTTGACTTTTTACTTGCCTTGACTCAAATTTGTCCTTTGTTATTTGTTTTTACCCAACGGAATCCTTTTGTTTACCATCCCTACATGTCATTACTCTGAGGTTTTTTTCCTCCAGACTGTCAGTAAAATCATCCCCTCCTGTTTCACAACGTGTTTCACCCCCTTCCTTAGCACACATTTACAGTTTTCTTTTCTTTAACCTTCTTATTCTCATTTTCCTTCACCACAACTTGCAGAGGTAATCCTTACTCTGGGGGATTCAGTGGGGTAAAACACATGCAGCACATTTTGGCTGGTGGAAGTCTTTTTTTTAAGTCTTAGCAGACTTGCAACAGATTCGTATCCTGCATTTCAAGAAAGGAAAAATCACTTTGGAAAACACTATCAGTACTATTTCCCATAGTGTACCCTCCCTTATGGCCCTCCTTGCACCAGCACACTCCAAAGCACCACGGTATCTGTTCTGGCAGGCAGTGCAAGCTTGCCTTCCACAGTATTTCTCTTTTCTGTACAGTCTGACAGGCTATTGCTTCCTGCAAGCACAGCATTCCTCATTTCCCTGAGCTTTCTGCTCAGACACTAAGAACTGCAAGGTAAAACCAGCATCTGTCAAATGACAGGCACTGTATTTGCACAAGGTAAGGGAAACAACACGATTAACCACTTCAGCAGACATGACAAAAATGGAATTACCTACCTCCTGTAGTAAATGCCTAGCTTGTTTCCATTAGTCCCCATTAGAAATATTACTGGGTCTCCAACCTAACAGGGAACCTCTTTAATTGTTAATAAGCAGCTATGGGTCATGACACACTTGTAGACATTAAAACCTTGCTTCCCTGCTTCTGTTAAATTCAGAAAGACTCATATCCCTCCAACTTCAGAGCAACAATCCAAGGTCATACAGCAGCATATCACTGCAGGTCCTTTCTAATACAGAAAAGCAGGGAAAGGAGGAGGGTAAACACCACAAACTCATTATTTCAGTGTACAACACAGCCCCAAAAGCATGTTTAACTGCTGAGAAATTGTGGAAGATTGGCTTAGTTCTCTGAGAGACCAAATGTTTCATTCATTTCAGCTGCAACCCACTGATCTTTTGACAGAGAAATGTTTTTCAGTCTTCTCTGATAACACAAGATCTATTAAATCCTGTTTTCAAAGGAACTGTGACGCTTCATCTGCCCAACCAGTGCATTTCGCAAGGTGTCAAAGGTGCTACAGTACAAGAGCAACTGCCAGCACTCAACAGAACCAACAACAGAAGTTACTAAATACCCCAAACCAGACAACAGCAAACTGGTATCTGCTTATTTTCTAAAACCAAGAAAGGTCTAACAGGTTTGTAAAGCCACTACAGGGAATGGCAACTTCCTCCATTTTTCAAATAGAGTGAAAACAAATCCCAGTCACAGGACAAACCTATTTGTCTTCTGCTCAGTTAACTGCTCCATTCAAGACTAACCTGTTCAGATTAAGGCTTTCAAAGTCAAAGTCTTTTGCTCATTTCATTGCACACATTTCATAGCATAAAATGTCAGCTAAAACAGAATACAAAAATAAAATGTCACTGAAAAGCAACTTGGACATTTTCATTTGTAGGCAAGGAACCAGAAAAAACATCACTCTGATCTATGAGATTGTTGAGTGTCAGCCTCCAGGCTCTCCAGTTAAGGATTTGGTAGCTACGACCAAAGTTTCAACACAAAGTCCACTTGGCTTCTGCAATCCCTGCCAAGGCTCCCTAAGATGTGAAATGCCAGACTCTGCTCTCTACCTGCAACCTGAAACAGAACACTTTGCAGGAAAGGCCATTTTTCACTCAACTCACTAAATTTTAGTATGACCTACTCAGAGTAAGAGCCCAAGGCAACTGAGTCTGGCAGCAATATCACATACACATTCTCTTTGAAGAGTGTGACTCTATGGCAAAGGTGTGCACTTCAGCACTCAGGCACAAACATTGAGGACAGGTAAGCTGTCATTGCAGCTGAGCTGCTTTAAACCATAGTTTACTACCCAGAAACTTCAATCTCCAATTTTACTGGCAGCAACAGAAGGAAGTGTGCATTGGACCTGGCTCTGAATGATGGTGATGTATGAGAAAATGTATCAGAATTTGTATGAATGAATCAGGCACACCAGGCCTTTCCCATTCACCAATCCAACTGTTCCTTATGGACAGCCACATAAAACAAGATCCATAATTGCCTAGACTCACGTGAGGCCTGACTACCCATTTGCATGGCATTTTGCAGCAGTACTAATCAAGATGATTGATCTTCAGCTATTATAATACTCTCACTGGAGTAACTTGATGTCAATCACTGCATTAAATAACACTGCTTCTGAAGTTCTACAGCATTAATCATAGGCTATGAAATGCTCTTGCAGAACACTGATAAAGTGTGACACCAAAATTAACTCTTGACAGCAACCCTGGTATGCTCCTCAGTGCTTCTGAGACTTTTATCCCAAGTAACTTACATGCACTTGTGATCAAAATAAGTATCATGCTTGCTGAGACTGGGGGGGAAGTGCATAAAAGGCAAGTAAATATTTGCTAATGAACAGCTGATGATCTAATTTCTTAGCTACAAATGTTGAAATACCAGTGAGTCTTATTTCAATAACTGTTAAACCCAAGTAAAAACTTAGCCTGCTATAACACTTCCTTGAGGAACTTGACACAGCAAGTGTAGGCCAGTGAGAATTATTTCAGAACAAAGTCATTCCTGTCAATCTGTGTTAGGCCCTTGGCAGGGACAGCTAAATACATGTGAAGGTTTGAGAGATTTTAAAAAAATAAATACACTGCTCTGACAACTGGTTTTCCTTTCTGTTTGTTTGGAAAAAATGCACTCAACAGTTCAGAAGGGGAATGCAAAATCACTCTGGCGTTTTGTAACCCGGTGACGTGAACCTTCGGAGAGACTTCACCACCACAAATCACCTTACAAAGAAGATCTCAATTAAAGCACACAGCTCTCAGTCACACACACACACACACAAATGGAGCCTGCATCTCTTCCCACAAACAACCAGCTATCAAAACTGTGTGTGCACACACTGAAATGTGCCTGTTTACCACTGCATAATAAATTACATAGAGCTTCTGTAGATAAGTCCTCAGAATAAGATGTTCCCTGTAAATGATTCAAGTGAAATAAATGGTTGATGCAAAATTATGGCAATCTGTAATAAAAACAAACACTAAACAAAAAAAAAAAAAGGAGTTTAGTAAAGTTAATGATACAGAACCAACATGAATAATATTGTTCAAATGGTTGTGAAGAGATGAAGCACAAAAAGAAAAACATCTACAGAAAGGCAGTAAAAATTAAGAGGCTTGAAAGATTGACTGCAAGAAGAACTTAAGAGCCTTCATTAAATTGAGACATAATTCAAGCTAGAGATAAATAAGAATACACTGAAATCATTGCCACTTCCCTTCTATCCACCAGAAAAGCCAGAGCCTTCAATTAGAAAAATTAAGTAGGAGAATGCACAGGAGGGTAAGGAAACCATAGAAAGAAGGGTCTGGTAAACCCCTGACTTCATCTAAGGTAATGCACAAGAATTCAAGATTCATGTGAACAGAAGTCATCCAGATCTATGTGAGACTGCAAAGCCAAGAACTTTCGTAATAGGTAAGGCAGTCAGTAAATATTTTTGAGTTTTCTTGTACATTATAAGCCACAGGGCAACTCTAAATCACAACAAAGTTACTTAAGGGAAGAAAAAAATGGTTCTTGTTTCAATGTGGAGAACAGTCTCCATTCTGCAGGAATTCACCCCCCTCCTGAATTTATCCTCTTCCTATTTTGGAACATAAACTCCAAATCTATTTATCTCAAAGCTCTTCCTCAAAACAGCCATCACCAAATTTTCTCTGCATCTTCTACACAGAAGCATTGAAACATTCTAAGGAAGTTTTGCAAATTCCTAACAACAAACCATTTCTGCAATAATATTTCAACAGAACCTTGGGAACTTTTAACTTGTTTTCAGGGAAATTAAAGAAGTAGCTTTTTAAGAAAGGAGGAGAATCATTTCAAAACACAGTGGATTAAAAAAAATATATAACTACAATAGAAGAAGAACAGCAGGGGGATACCAAGCTGCTTTTCTTCCAGGTCACTTACAGCTTCAAAGCTAACCCTGATCAATGCAAAAGCATTGATTAATACTGGAAAGCTGACTGGTGCCTTATTGTACTTCCCACTGTAGGTTATGTAACTGAAAACAGCATTAGCAAATCTGCTTGGAAATGCTACAACTGTGGCCTAGATTTATTTATTTTTAACTTGGAAAAAAACAGTGCAAGGATGTGTGGCTGAGAAATCAAAAGTATAAAGGAAAACTTGTATAACCCATGAAACACATTCTTACAGTAGATAAATACATTGGTTCTAACCAGAAGTAAGGAAACACATTCTTACAGTAGATAAATACATTGGTTCTAACCAGAAGTAAGTTAGTAGCTAGAAACCTGCGGACTTGCTACAATCATGCATGCCATTTCCTGATTCTAAGGACAAAGAAACAGAGATAAAGTAACAGAGGACATAAGGTGCTTGTAGCACTCGTTTTAACAAAGATCTGATAAGCAGCACTGAGAACTTATGCTGTCTTCCTGTCTATCTTCAAGCTCTTCACTAAGTTCTTCTCATAAGCAGCTCTTTCTTACTGGCAACACCAGTCAGATACTTGTGCAGACAAAGCTGAGGGCCCCTGTACCCCTAACACCACAATGCCTAATCCCACTACTAGTAGAAATGCCTACTGCAACATCTTGACAGCAGTGACAGTCCTAACTCTGCCCAGAGCACGCCAAGAGCACCTGTGGATTGCCATCCCCAGCCGTGGAAACTGAAGGCTTGGCAGGGGAGCATGTACACAACAGCACAGCTGAGGCTTCTGAAGCAGAACCAGACCTCACAGCCTGCCCGTACCTTTTAATTACAGCAGGTAAGCAAACAAGTTTCCCAATGTTCACATAAATATGATACAACCTGACTAAAGCAGAAACATTGATGTTTCTTAATAGCAGAGGAAATACCTGAATGTGCTCAGGCCTCCTATTTCCAGAGGTTTCTACTTGGCAGTATGGAGTTTAAGGGGTCATTGCATGCAATTCAGTCCTGAAATACATTAATATGGGTTGGGGGGGGTTAATACAGTTTGTTTGTTGTGTTTTGGGTGGTTTTTTTACCCTCTGAAATGAAGCCTTATCTTCTCCTATTCTTAAACCCGTAGGCAGGAGCAAGGCTGGAATGAATCACTCTGCTGCTCAGGAGAGCTCAGAGCAGCAGCTATCACAGGAACTGGGGGCGTTGCTGCACAAGTGAAGATGGGAATTTAAAGCAATACAAGTCTCCTATTGAAAGAAGCCCATTTATGAGGGATAGGAGAAAACTTCCACTGGTTAGAAGCCCTCGGATAGATGATCTCTAGAGGTTCCCTTCCAATTCCTACCATTCTGTGTAATGTATTAGGTATTCACCAGGTAGGAGTTGCCATAGAGATACAGCTCCTTTGACATCCCAAGCACAGCTTTTTAACTGGAGTTATGCATACAATGCTTCTCATGGAATTTTAGGAAATCAATTTCATTTTAAGGTTTTGCTGTCATCCTTCCTCCCCTTGTTCTGAAGTTTTCCATTATATCCATTGGAAATGGAGCTTGGACAAGAAAAATCAGTTCATCTTATCCTTGCTACAAACCTGCAACTTCCACAACTTTAACACCCTTCCAATTAATACTCAATCTTTTTTTTTCCTCCCAAGGTCTTTTCTGTTTGGAAAGAAACTTTTCAACATATTTCAAGAACAAATCCAATAAATTCATGCAACTTAAAAACCTGACAATCACTTGGTCATGATTTCCATGTGTGATGACATCCAGATGGCAACCCAAGGCCTACCTTTTGTAAACAGGATGCATATTTATATGACTCTCAAGTACAGCTAATTTGGAACCAAGAAAGCCTAATGAAGTATTAACACAAAAAAAAAATCCTAAGGATTTCTACTGCCACAACAGTACCTGCTTGTTTCACCTTTCCATTTCCCTTTCCTGCAGCAGCAGCAGTCATGCTTCCAGACCCAAGAAAATCCAGAGTAATTTATCACCACAGTGTTTAGAAATAGTTGCACTTTGCTTTCAGATAGATATAAAACAAGGCATCATAATTATTGGTAACAGATGGTAATTGATTCATAGTTCACTCACCTTCATCTCACACTATATCTGGGGCACGATTATTTCCTAAGAGCTACCCTATAGCTCATGTTCTCCCTGAAACCTGATAAGAACCACCAGAAACAGCAACATTGTGATAGCAGCAGAGCCATTTAGGGTGCTGAAGTTTTATTAGCAATGGTTTGAGACTTGAGAACTGTGGTAGAAAAATCACCAAGGGCTCTCCAAGAGAGAGGTGAGCCCAATTCAGGTGCTCTGCCTGCACTACAACAGAGAACTCTATTTTAAGAGGTGACACAACCAGGATTGTCAGGAGGTCGTTTGGTTTCATGACAGAGTTCCAGACAAGTTGCCTTCTGCAGCATGTGCTTTTGGTTAAATAAATGACAGACTTTTTCCTTGCCTCTTGACAGCCTGACTTGGTACAGACAGAAGATATGAAAGCAGCACATGCAGCATTCAGTCCAGACAATAGTATGAATTATGCCACTGGGGTTTGTTGCTTGGATAAAGTGCTAAGTGGAACACAGCTAAGACAAATACAGCTGAACAGCACAGCATGGAAGCACTACCCCAGAGATATACATAAGCACAGGAGAAGTACAACATTGTCCTCTTCTCATTCCCCCTCCAAAAAAGGGTTTGTAAATTATATTATTCACAGGCATGTAGCAGAGCAAACTTTCATTCTGTGTATCAGTATCTTTCTTCCTCCAAGAAGAGACTTTTGATCTGCCTTATAATCCTACAAGGATTTGGGCTGGAAGAAACCTTAAAGATCACCTTGGACAGGGAGATCTCCCACTAGACCAGCTTACTCAAGGCCCATCCAGCCTGGCTTTGAACGTGTCCAGGCTTGAAGCCTCCACAACTTTGGGCTACCTGTTCCAGTACCTCACCACCAAGGAGAAGAATCTCTTCCCTGTATCTCATCTAAATCTAGCTATTTCTAGTTTGAAGCTATCACCCCACATCCTGTCACTCCATGTCTTTGTAACAAGTCCCTCTCCAGCTCTCCTGCAGCCCCTTCAAATCCTGGAAGGCTGCTCTAAGGTCTCCCCAGAGCCATAACAGAAACTGCCTGTATTATTTCAGCACTGTTTGATTACACTTTGGAGCCTACTCAGCACCTTAAAGCTGATTATAGCCTGACAAAACCACTGACTATTTTTCTGTATGACCACTTCCTAAAAATAATTTACTTAGTGAAGTTACTTTCAAAAGGAAGACTGAAACTAAAGCCTGAGATTCCCAAAGTAGTGGTCTTTAAAGGAAAGACTCATTTTTGCTATTACTAGTGTCACATACAAAGCAACACCCTGACAAGCACAAGAGCTGCCTACCCTACTCCTGTAATGCACACACGAATTCAACAGTCAAGTGAAAGCCAGGCTGTTCTTTTTCCTCAGAAAGGGAATTAAGAACACTAACCAAAAAATGGCAATTTCAGAAAACACAAAAGCAATTGAAGATTATTCTATTTCTACCAACAGCTGCTGGCTCTTGCCCATGCAGTAATCGTGTCAAAGTTAACAGGGGTTGGCTCTCAATAATTTTGATGCTACCCAAGTTTACCAAGTTGTTGGTTCTTTTTTTTTGGGGGGTTGTATCCCCCTCCCCAACACCAGTTTATCCTACCACAGTTCTTTCTAAATCTCTAATGCATCTTAGCAACCACATGCAATGTTTCAATGCTTAAAAATATATTGGTAAGAACTGTTTCTTTTCCTCAAGGCCTCCTAAACTGTTGTGCATGGTAGAAGGAAGATGGAAAGGATTTACTCCAGCTATGAAAACCTAAGACCAAGCCAGGCAGCAACTGTTGAACATTAACACCTGGGAGATAAAGTACTTCGAATGCAGGCTACAAGAACAGAAGAATAGAAGGAACTGAACTGCTGAAGAAGTTGTACAAGTAAGAGCAGGCAAGTTGTGAGAAACAACTGAGGCATAACCTTCAGCAAACAGAAGCCTGGTACATGAGGAGAATGCCAGGTGCCATCCTAAATATGCTCTAAAGGAGATTATGAACCTTGTGTCAGTAATCACTTGCAAACAGAGGTCAGATCAAGGTCAAGGAAAACAGTTCATGCTGTACTTTGTCTACACTAAACTCAGTCAGCTACTGATTTTTAAATGTCATCTCAACTTTACAAATGTATTAAGGCCTACCTCTTGTGGTAACACAGTCTGACTAGGCAGAGTGGGAGGATTTATTCAGAAATAAAGATAATTCCTACTGCAGTATGAAGTTTTACACTAACTGATTGATTGGGCAAGACATCACACCTATGAAAATCACTTTTCCCCCTGCTATAAACAGAGTTCATTAAACACATGGCAGAATCAAGACTATTTGGCAAATTATAGATATCTTTATGGTCCCAAGGACAAAGCCCAAAATGCATTAAACATTCAAAAGGATGTTTGTTTTACTGAATACAGAATAATTATGAGCTGTTTAATAGCTGCATGCTTTGAATAACTGAATCATAATACACTTCTCAAACAGTGGCTTGCCCAGTCATTTCTAAGGTATTAAACTGCCAGTTTACTTTTCTGGAAAATGTGTTTCTAAAGGACACACTCATTCACAGTTGTTCAAACTTGGCAGCTCTTACTGAGTTCTATTTTCTCCTCAATGTGTAAGATGACAACCTGGAACACAGGCCAAAACAAAGTTTAGGGGGAAAGGAAAAAAAAAAAAGAATTGAACTCTGCAGGTAGCTAATAAATTCAAATTTCCCAACCCTTCAGAGAAGCTAGTCTAACAAGTTTCTTAAGCTGGTATTTAATCTAAAAGGTTACTTTATACCAACTGTCAATTTTTCACACACACAAAGTTAAGTCACAACATCTTTCTCTTCCTTCTCCTCTTTCATCATATAGTTGGAATAATTTTTTGATTACTTTTAAATCACTGCTCATCACCATTTCTTTTGCTTCCCCCCAAATCCAAACAAACAAAAGGAGGCAAAAAAAACCACCCCAAAATCCCAAACCACCTCAATTACAGGGCTAAGAAAATTCCATATCCAGGAGACACAGCTGAATCTGCAAAAGGTGGTACAACAGCAGAAACCATTTTGGAATCCTAACTGCAGCTACTGCTATCAAATCAGCAGAGAAAATATTATGCTTCTTGTGAGAAAATTGCTGTGAATTGCAAATATTAGCAGATGTTACTACAAACACTAAAATAATTGGATGCAAATGCAAAGAAGTAAAAACAATTCTAGTGGAACCTACTAGAAATAGAACTATACAGGTTCAAAACGTGAATGTGTGTTAGACAAGAATAAAGCACATACTGTGAACTGCCTCATCTTTTACAGCACCAAACTTTAATCCTAACAATTCAAAGCAACTAAAAACAAGGAAAAAAAAAGGGGGGGGGGTGGGTATTCTTGCTTCATGATACAAGAGCATAGTTGTACAGATAAGTAATTTTCGGTTAGTTTTGTCAGTATTGTGTCTGGGGTCGGCTTTCGCTGCTTTGTGGGTTGGATTTTTTTTACTATTTGTCAGCCTTAGTTCAGATTTGGTTCATAAAAGTCAGGGAAAGACACAGTGTTCCTAAACATGACAGTGAAATCTGTAAAATCTCCTCTAACAGTTAAAACTTGAAGCCTGCTGTAAGATAGCACAATCCCAAAACCCAGGAATCACCGAACGCCATTATGCTATTTTTATCTAGAAACTCCATGAATGCAAATAAAGCTGCTGTGCCATGAAAAACTACCTGAGGAATTATTCTGTCTGGCTTTTCTGATTTATAATCTAATCACATTCTTTCAAGCAGTCTTTCTAGCCTTTCAGGTAAATCACAGGCACACAGATTTTATTTGCTAAGATAATGCACGTTTAGGAAAAAGCATAATATGGCCTTTAATTTACCAGGAGTTACTTCCATCCCCTGTTAAATACACTTTTCATCACAGACAGCAAAGTGGGGGGAAAAAAAAAATATATGAGTGCTTGAATTTCAGTTTGTATTAGCTTAACCTACAAATTACTGTTCAACAAGCTGTGTGGCACCACTTTTCTCCCAGACCTCTCCTCCAGCTCTAAAATAAAAGAATTATATAATCACTGTTCTCCTAAATACCCGAGTTTGTTCCCAATGTGACTTACAGTTAGCTGCCTGAAGATCAAGCCCTAAATTCCCAAGTTTAAAAGCAATCTGCAATGGTGGCATTTTAAATACCATCTCCTTTCCTTCTTTGGAGCCTTTGTAACCCGCAGAGGATTCTAAAATCGACATATTCACCTACAAGAGGAATCAATATGCTTGTGCTACAACTGTAAATACTTCCTTTTCATATTTACTCCCTGTAAGTGATAGCTGCTATTGCGATTTTGGCCTAAAACAGTAGGCAAAATGTCAGTTATATAAGGCCATGCGTGGAAGCACATGCACTGTAAAATATATTGCTATTGGATTAGCCACGGAAAAAATAATGTATGCCAGGTTTGACATACATATTTATACAGAGACTACTGTATCTAACCCCCCCTGAAATGCTTCTCCCATCTTTCCTCCTCTTCCGAAATCAGCCAAGAGTAGGCTTTCTCGCTGCCAGCTACATTTTATAGCCAACAAGATACCCCAAAGATAACAAGAAACTGAAATCCACACAAAATAACAAAGCCTAAATTTTCCATACGCAGCAGCTCCCGGCTACAGCAAAAAAAACACCTCCACCACCAAAACCAACAAGCGCTCCTCGCTCGTAACAGAGCCCGTTCCTCGGCCACACTTCACTTGCTCACGCTGCCTGCAATAATTTTAGCAGCCTCCCCACCCACACAAAGTTGATAGTTTTCGGCAGGCTGACACAACCTTGCGCGCTGTTGCGCAAAGAGCATTCCCATCCCGAGGGCCAGCCCCGCACAGCCCCCCGGCTGCCGCGGCGCTGCCCAGCTCCGCACGGAGACATTTTCCCCTCCCCGTGCAGCTCCCGCTTGCGGAGAGCAGCCCGGCGCCTCTCACACCGCCCCGGCCAACTTTTCCAGGCGGGCCGGCAGACACTACAACTTCCATGTTGCGCCCCGCGCCCCCCCCGTTCGGCCGTCCCTCCCTCTCTCCCTCCTCCGGCTCGGGAGGCGGCGGCAGGGGAAGGTCACGGCGGCCGCCGTCGCCGCCTAGCCGGCAAAAGTTTGCGGGTCGCCCCCCTTCGCCGCCGCCATGGCCGGGGGCCGCGAGGAGCGGGCGCGGCGCAGCGGGGAGGGCCGTGGCCCACGGTTCGGCGCGGCGGGGAGGGCCCTACCTTTCTTGGCTTTCGGGGAGTGCCGCCGGCTCCGGGCGCTGGCTCGCTCTTCCTCAATAGCGGCGGCTATCTCCGGGTCGTCCTCCCCATTGTACCACACCAACAGCTCCTCGCCGGGCGCGATTGGCTGCCGGGAGAGAAGAGAGAGGCGCGGAGCCAATCAGGCGGCGGCTTGTTGGCGGCGGGCCGCGGGGCGGGGGAGAGGCCGCTGCGGCGCCGACGGCGGTGGCCTCGCGCAGCCCGCGGCGCCCCGCGCGCCAAGGGCGCCGTCGCCCGCTCCCCCTGGCGGCCGGAGGGCGCGTAATGCCTGAGCTTCCCCCCGCTCCGCCGAACCGGGCCGGCAGCAGCCCAGCGACCCCCGGGCTCTGGTCGACTGCAGCCAAGGGAGCTCGGCACCGAGAAATCGCCTTTCTCCGGCAGGCCTGTTCCTTAATTCCACGGTCATTAAACAGACCTGAAGGTATGAGCGGGAACACCCCCAATACTGATTTAAATCCCCACAGTGAGCTCACAGCAGTGAAACCCGGGGGGCTTATCACTAGTGCTAGCTACTGTTTACATATATATATATAAGATTACTGTTATATCTTTATCAGTAGATGAGGTAATATATTTTCTATATACAGGTTTATATATTCACACTTACTGCAGTTTGACTGTTTCCAGGGAGCTATCAGTATTACTCCAGCTAAATGCACCTAACTTAAAAGTATTAAATAATGAGTAAAACTATTCATTCACCCACTAAAGCTGGAGTTCAAGGAGATACAGAGGAAACCAGCCAATTCCTATCTTTAACACATCCACTTAATCACAATGGCAACAACTTGTTGGCCATTCCAAATTTATTCCTCAGATTTTTTTATCTAATCCCCAAATTCACAGAAAAGACCAAATTAGCCAAGCAAGCATCACTGCAATTGCTACTCTCCTTCTATCAACCTGATCAATATCAGTTTCTCTGGTTATTTCACAATCTAAAATGTTATCAGACACAAGCTATCAAGTCCCCCAAGCTTGCAGACTAGAAGTCCTGGAGAAAAGAAGGCTCTGGGGATACCTTAGAGCAGCTTTCTAGTACCTGAAGGGGGGCTACAAGAAAGCAGGGGAAGGACTTTTCACAAGGGCTTGTAGGGATAGGATAAGAGAAACTGGATTGAAGCTGGAAGAGGAGAGATTTAAACTGGGTATTAGGAAGAAATTCTTTACAACAAGCATGGTGAGACACTGGAACAGGCTGCCAGGGAGGTCATGAATGCACCCTCCCTAGAGGTATTCAAGGTTAGGTTGAATAAGGCTTTGAGCAACCTGGTCTAGGTGTCCCTGCCCATGGCAGGAGGGCTGGAACTAGATGGTCTTTAGGGTCCCTTCCAACCCAAACCATTCTGTGACTTCATGAATCTTGCCATTTCCTGAAAGTCTCTTCAAAAATCCAAAACCCCCAACTGGAATGTCTTCCTTTACCCTGAATTACAACCCCCCTCTTTCCAGAGCTTAACAAACACTGGGTTAGTGGAGGTAAGGTACCTACTATTAGAGTCATAACCTCAGAGCAAAGTGTATCCTCACACTACTATTTCAAGTCGGAAGCCAACGGGAATTTTTGTATCAGGAACAATAGTATTTGTCTCTTCTAAAGCACTTGTCAGAACATCTCACAGCACTTGATAAAGATGATAATTATCTTCATACCCCCAGACACTGGAACAACAAGAGATGCAAGATCCCAACAACTATGCTAAGTATTTAAAGTCGTAACATAAGCAAAGCCCACAGTCTGGCTTCCTTCACAGCTCTGGAGACCTGATAGGATAAATTGTGGTTAAACTTACTTGCATGGTCCCATTATGCAGCTGTTTTGCAGCAAGGAATGAAGAAGAGCTGTCTGATGCAGACAGCCTCTCATCTAAACAATCTACAAACTCAGAGAAAAGAGCTGGCAAAAATTGGAGGCAATGCAAACACCGGATGGTAACGGGGGATGCAATTTGTTAGCTGCATGGCTGCAGATAACATTCAACATGATGAATTTAGTTTTGCTGTAACTGCTCTGGAATCTAAATTAAGCCCTCAAACCTTGGGCTTCTAAAATGAGATGCAGCAGCTTCACAAGCAGACAATTAAACCAGCTCCCTCAGTAGCTAAGAAAAAGACTACACTGACCAAGTGCCACTCGCACCACAACTGTGACACTAGAAGACACACAGCTGGCTCTCACTGAGGACACCATCTAATAGCTCCAAAAAACAACCTTCTCCAAACTACTACCTAGACAGTGTCAGGTTGGGATAGCTTGGTTAAAAAAGTATCCATTCTGGAAAGGCTCATTAGGTGAGTAACTAGCTCATGCTTGCTGGTGCTTTAACTACAACATTTAACATTACTTAATCTGAACTTTTTCTGTCCCAAAGGTTTGCATTTCAAAATTTATTTTCAAGAATTACAGCCTAGCAAGTCATAGCCTAAGAAGCTGTAGTACAGACTAAAATTCAGTTCATTGTACAAGCACTGCAATGTGTCCTGTGAAGACAGACATTTGCTTGTCTGACCTTAGAGGGTCTGTTTTTCACCACAGACACTGCTGTGATAAATGCCTTTGGATGTGGCTTTATCTCCCCAAATGTAACCACAGTGGCCAGTTCGTGGCATTGGGACCTGTGTGCAATTCACACTATGTAATAGGGAGGCTCTTCTTACAAACAATAAAATGCTTGACAAAAGTTAAGCAAGCCAAGCCTCAGAAGACTTTTTGAAACCGAGTTGTCACTGCTGTTTTACTTCTTCAGCAATTCTGAAGTCCAGTACTAGGTGCAGAACATCACTATACACTGAGCTCCTTTCAACCACCCAGGGAGGTGGTTGAGGCCCCATCCCTGGAGATATTCAAGGTCAGGCTTGACAGGGCTCTGGGCAGCCTGACCTAGTCGATGATGCCCCTGCTTACTGCAGAGGGGGGTTGGACTAGATGACCTTTGGAGCTCTCTTCCAACCCAGACCATCCTATGCTTTTATGATTTGGAGAGGAACAAGAACTTCTGGACCCCCATATTCCATCAAAATATCACAACTCTCATACATATATCCTGGGTAAAGCATATGCAAAGCAGCCTGCAAATATTCTCAGTCAAGTGAAGATGAAGAGAAATGGAAAAGAAAAATATTTGCTTGTGCTCACTTAAAATTTTTCATCTTCTTACTATTCATTTACAGCAGGGAACAGGGAAGTGAAAGCTCTGTGCAGTTTTGAGCTTCTTTTACACCAAGCAAATTTGGACTTTGCTTATCTTAGCAATAGAGCCTGTTTAACTTACAATTCAGAAACCTACAAAAAGCCGAAGGAAACCTTGGGAAACAAAGTAAATAGCCATGACAGGATTTTAAATGCTTTGAGGGCAAAATGAGATGCAAGCCACCCTCATTCTCCTTTGGGGGTAAATAAAAACTGTGCTATTTGTTTAGCACCAAATGGAATTCCCCTAAATTTATGATTTAAGATAAAGATCAGGAAAGAACCATGGGTAGATACCTGGGCTGGTAAACTTAACAACAGCTTGGAAATTGGCAGTGTATACACTGCAACACATTGTATGTAGGAAGAGAAAGACTGTTGAGATGTAATTTATTACATGCTGTCTTTTGTCTCAGTTATCAGTAAGGTGTGATGTCAATCCAAGACTGATATGAACTCCACAAGAACAACAATCTCTGATACAGGAGGTGAGACACAAACAGCCTTTAAATAAATGCAACCAAAAAGCAACTGCATTTTGTAGAGAAAGCACAGGACACTACAACTCTTTTCCCAAGGTATACAGTTACCCTGCAGGCATGGATAGTAAAACCTGATACAAGAGGCAATATTAGTTCATAGATTCATAGAATGGTTTAGGTTGGAAGGGACCTTAAAGATCATCCAGTTCCAACCCCCTCAACCAGCATGGCCTTGAACACCTTCGGGGAGGGCACATCGATGACTTCCCTGTCAGCCTGTTCCAGTGTCTCACCATGCTCACTCAAAAGAATTCCTTCCTCATCCCCAGTCTAAATCTCTCCTCAAGCTTCAATCCACTGTCCCTCATCCTATCACTAGAAGCCCTTGTCAAAAGTCCCTCCCCAGCTCTCCTGTAGCCCCATCCAGGTACAGAAAAGCTGCCCTAAGGTCTGCCTGGAGCCTTCTCTTCTCCAGGTTGAATGCCTGCTTGCTCTGGAACATCTAAAGAACTCACAATTCACAGTGGATGAAACTCACAAGGATTTAAATGCTTTAATGTAGTAACTTCCCCTTGGAACCACACATTTGAAATCTCCTCTACACCTCTCCTATGCTGTCAGTCACTTGGAGCTTAACTCCAAATTTCTTTGCACTGATTTTAGTGTGGAAGTCTGGTCACTGTAAATTTGTCCCTTAAAATAATGATTATGTTTACAAAACACTAGACAAGCTTTCTTAATGCCTTCTTTTGGGTTTTAATTTATTATCCATTCCAAACTTATGAACAGAATACTGGATTTAAACTATTCCTATTAAAACTTCCTGTTAAGAATAGCTCACTTGTACAATTAAACACAAAATGTGACCTTCTAAATCTTGACCTGATTCATCAGCATGCTGAATGTTTCATGGCAGTGAAAAACTGTCCAACTTCATGTCAAGTTTTTGCTTCAGAAATAATCACTGATTAGCAAGGCTGGAATTTTCCTTCCACATCACTTCCCCAACAGGTGGGAGAAGAGAATCAAATCTATTGAAATAGATGGTTCAAAAATAGTTGAAGTATCAGCATGCACTTTCAGCAAACATTCAGTATGACAGATTTGTGTCCTTTTTACCCCAATATGGAACAAAGTTAAGCTTTACACACAGTGAAGCAACTCAGAACTTTCTACAGCCACCTCTAAAACTACCTGCCAAGGCACCTGTGTCACAGCTGCAGTGACAATCAAAGAAGGGCAGAACTGTGGCTGCAATGCTCTTGGGACTGACTTAGTTTTGGAAACAGTGTGGTTCCTTGTGAGCAGCATGAAGCCAGGATTACTAACACATCCCAACCTGGCTCATGCAGAACTAGTTTGAGCATGTCGACACTGTGCTCCTGGAACTAAGTCTACAAGGCAGGAACAACTCTGTGGTTCTGGAGCAACTCAGGCCCCAGTGCCCTGCTTTGTGATACACCAAAGACCAAAACTACTCATAGCTTCTGTTGGCCTCCATGAGGTTCAGCAGCAAGCCTTTGTGCAGAGGCAGCCTGGAGGTAATGCCATTCCTCATGCAGCACTCCCTCCAACTAGCACAGACACCAACATGAGTTTCCACAAGCTTGCCTGGGACTGCTATTGCCAGTGCCGGAGCTAAGAAACGCTCCCACAGCACACATTCATCTAACTGGTTACTGCAGGGGCAAATAAAGGCTGCTGAAGGTGCCTCCCTGAAGAAGCCCTTCACATCCTGAACTAAAATCTCACACTGCAACCAGTCCCAGACAGATTTTTAAAGCAATAAAGCCGATCTTCATAGGCTGCTCTAACACCTTGGCAGCATCTCCTTGATGGCAAGGCCAACACAAGTCACAAGAGAAGACAGTCAAAGAAACAAAAGGATCTCTCAGATGATGAGGAAAGGTATTTGTTACTCTGCCAGCAGTGCTCAGCCTCTTTTAGCAGTGTGATTATTTTCCAAAGTGCAGCACTATCCACCAGAAAACAAACTTGAAATATGTGCATGCTTGTCTCTATCAGGACTAAAATCTTTGCAGAAGAAGTTCAATGAGGGAAAATTTTTGCACACTTACATTAATGAACTAGAGTGGCTAGGGGCAAAGGCAGAGTTAACCCAGGATAAAGTATCCAGATGAAACTAAGCTGGCTACCAACTCACACTAGGAGCCTGCTCTCAGTGAATAAACACTGAGGAGAAGTCACTAGCTGGCTGACAAATATACTTCACAGCCACAATATTCCAATACTAGCATACTTTACCATTACTTATGGTTGAATCATTTTTTTTTCTTGGTTTGGGAGATACAGTGCCCCAAGAATTACACATCCTTTTTCCTTCCTCTTACTCCCTGAATAAAACTGGAATGATATCAAACCAGGAAAATGTTTCATGAACCTGCTTATAGAAGTATCTTGACAATCCATGTTTCTGATGTGATGCAAGACTATAAAAGTAAATGATTTCTGAAAAAAGCCTCATTAGAAAGTGTCTCACTATCTGCAGAAATAGAAACCCACTTGCTTTATATAATCTGCTTTGGGTTTTCATTCCAGTTTGTATCAAATTTGGTGCTACAGCAAATCACTAACCAAGACAGACTTAGTGTTCACACATATCCTGTATTTTGACAGTAGATATTAATGTCAACTCTATTGGCACAGAAAATTTGTTCTTAGATCATAGAATGGTTTGAACTGGAAGGGAAACCTTAAAGACCACTTAGTTTCAAGCCCTTTGCCATGGGCAGGGACACTTTCCACTAGCCCAGGTTGCTAAAGGCCTCATCCAACCTCACCTTGAACACCTCTGGGCAGCAATGTCCTTTCTCTGCCCAGGGAGGTGGTGGAGTCACCATCCCTGGAGGTGTTCAAGAGGGGACTGGAAGTGGCACTTGGTGCCATGGTCTAGTCATGAGGCCTGTGGTGACAGGTTGGACTCCATGATCTTTGAGGTCTCTTCCAACCTTGGTAGATACTGTGATACCTCCATAGAGGTGATATCCACAACCTCCCTGGGCAACCTGTTCCAATGTCTTACTACCCTCACTGGAAAGAATTTCTTCCTAATACCCAGTTTAAATTTCCCTTCTTCCAGCTTCAATCCATATCCTCTCCTCCTATCACTACAAGCCCCTGTAAAACATCCCTCTCCAGCTTTCTTGTAGGTCCCCTTCAGGTGTGGAAGGCAGCTTTAAGGTCTCCCTGGAGCCTTCTTTTCTCCAGACTGAACAGCCCCAACTCTTGTAGTCCAACCAAAAAAGCAGCATCTGCTAGGCTTTAATTTCACAGAATGTTCCCAAATCTGTTTACTGCAAAGAAGAAATAAATAAGATAATAGAATAGAATAAATAAAATAATAGAATCTGAATAAAGGGGAATTGAAAGTATTAATAATAAAAAGTAACAGGGTAGTAACTGATTCTTCAGACACTGATACCTTTAAACTTTTGTAGTAGATGGTCCTGTTGATCTCCAGAGGAAAGAGGTTTTGCTCCTTGCCCGAGCGTGCCCAGTTTATATAGCGCAGCCAGTTGCCTTTGGCTGGGTCAGTTGCATCGACACACATCCAGCCCAGGTTGGGGTAATACACCTAGGAGGCAGCAAATGGACAGCTGACAACACTAAAACACTGCACATTCCAAAGCTACACAATATACCAGATACCTAAGGCCAGAGATAACACAAAGGACACAGGCAGAGGTAGTGGCTGTACTGTGGGGGTTGCAGTTTGTTCTGTTGGGGCTTTTTTGCAACAACAAAAAAATTACTTTATTACTTTTCAGTTAAAGCTTCTAGTTCACAGAACACTGTGTAAAGGCCTCTTGCATGGTGAAAAAGGAAATAGCTGCAACTCCTCTATATAGCATTGTGACTAACTGATTCTTGTGAACAGCACTGCAGGTCCCTCAGCACAGTTGTGCCACTTGCTCTGAGTCTGCAGAGAGCATTTCCCCTCACTTTTCAGTCCCTTGCTGTCATTTTCCTACTTGTGGCTTTTCTCTACAGAAAATGGAGCTAAGTTCAAGTCTCTTTCTCTCTTCAGACATGGCAAGCAAACAGACACCCAAAACTCACCTTTCACAATGAAATGCTAGCATGACAGTGCAAAACTACTGACTGGAGAGGTCAGCTTTTTGAAGCCTGAATTGTTCTTCAGATTGACTTCACTAAAGAAACACAAACGGGATTCTTGTGGCAAAGGTTGTTCTCCATGGGCCTAACCACTCCCATATACTGCCAGCCTTTTACAAACCATGTTTTCTAGCAGTTAAGATTCTTTAGTGGTTGCAGTTAAGATTCTTTAGTGGTTTCAGATATCAGCATATGGAACCAACTGTTGTGGTCTCATTCCAGCTGCCTTTCCCCCGCCCCCAAATTCCCAAATGAGTCTGAAAAGCACCACACAATTACTTTGAAACTTCACAAGGGCTCTTCTTACCACCTGCATTGCAAACTATACAGCTGTGGAGCAGTTTTTTTGCAACTATCATATCTGAAAACAAATTTCAAAAAATATTAAGTCATCTCCACTGAGAACATTCAAAATCCAGCACGGAGACAAACAACTGCAAGGTCAGTAATTGACTTGACTGATTCCATCTCACTAAATGTTCCTGTACCAGATCAAAACTGGAGATACCTCATGCCATGGAGCTTGTGGAACATTAGCTCAGAGCAACAGGCAGACTTGAACACTTTATTACTTTCCTGAATGGGCATTTGCACTTATGGAAAATAATGTTTGAGGTCAGCTCCTCTTTAGAGGAGCTATAGTAGGGTTTGTGTATGTAGCCAGTGCTTTATGGAGTTCCGATTATGCAGGCCAGGGGCCAGCAGAATGACTATCAATATCTTTACCCTAAAAATCTGTAAACTAGCAAGCTCTGCTCCAGAATGTGCTGTGCCACAGTTCCTCCATCCCTCCTCTCCTTGGCCATTCACTTAGCCAAAGCCATCTGCTCCATGTCTTTGGAAAGACTGAAGTAGTCTTGGAGCAGTTACGATCTTAAGGGCATTGCAGAGAGGATTCATCTCCAGATGAACACATCTACATTTTGAAATCTACATAATATCCAAGGTCTTATGACTATCAGTGGATCTTCAAGAGCTCTTCAGCTGTCCAGACAGTATTTGCTTTAAGGCAAACCCAAACACAAGCAGCACAAGAAATACTGCAACAGCTGAGAGCTTCTAGAAAAGCCACAAAAGCAAACCCAATTCCCATAACAAAGCTGGTTTTCAAAGAGCTAAATGAGGAGCACCATGGCTTCCTGAAGAGATTCCATATCCTTCTCATTTCCCTAATTTCATGAGCAGTTGACAGCACTCATTTGCAGAAGGGGTATCACACAGGGTTCAAACCAACAAAGCAAAGCTTTATGAGCAATAGACTCAGGGGGAAGGGTGATCCACAGACTACTGTAAGAAAATTAATCCAGCCATTTCAAACAATGCACTAGTTTAAAGCTTTGTAACTCAGAATGGTGGCTCAGTCCAAGTGTCTATAAATAACTGTTTCTGATGGCAGACAGATGGCAATTATTTCACATGTCCATCTCTGAAAAAATTAAAGGCTACATACAAAATATGGACCTGGAGACAAGAACTTTCTTCCATTTACAAGCTGTTTCTTACCTCCCACATGTAAACATTGCTCTTCACTTGAGATCTTTTCTTCTTGTCACCAACAAATGGTCCAAACTTCTTGCCTTTTAAAATTGATTTTGTTGCCCAGACACCTGAAGAGACACAGATCAGTAGTTAAAAGTAATCTAACTTATCTCAAGCAAATCTTCTACTTACAATTCCTATTTCCTAAGACCATTACAGGTGTCTGTCTCAGCCTGGGGAGCATTCTACAATATTAAGATCACAGTAAGGAAATTGAAGCTCACTAAAATTAATCCAAACAATCCTCTCCTCAAAACTCACTTCAGCCATAAAAAGTTTAAAGCATTTATGTGATTTCATTCTTTCTTGTGGCCTACTACAGCTCTGAAGACAAAATCTGCCTCATTTTTGTGTGTCCTTCAGGTGATATGCACAAAACCATAAAAGCAAAGCAGTTTTTATATGGTGAAGTCCCAGATTTCAGCTGTTTTGCTGTCTAAACACATTATTAAACATAAAACAAAACCTATTTCCTCTCTCTGAAGCCATGTCAGGCAAGTGAAGCCCTCACAAAAGTTGTGAGCCTAATTAACAGTACATTTTGAAGGAAAAAAACCATTAAAGATTGGTTAAAATGTGTGAGCCTGCTCACCAATTTATTGACAAGCTTTAACCCAACTGAAAATGGACAGCTGCATTTCACATAATACAGCAATAAAAAAACTAAGGACAGATTGGCAAATATTTGCTAATTAAACAGAACATTCTCGTTCACACCAGGAAAGATTAACCTTACTCCAAGGATTTTATACTCTGTTACTAACAGTAATGCATTTACTCTTCAGGTTTATTCCTCAAGCTAGCAGCTTTCAGTAGAGAGTTATCCAGTCTGCAACTCTGACTTCCAAAGTCCTCCCACATCAAACTGGACATCCAATCTGAAGTTTCACAAACATTATCTTGGGATACTGGAGAAACTTAGAGGCTTTCCACTCTTTACAGCAGAAACTACTGCAGATAAATGCACCAGACATCATCCCTACTCAGCACAGCAGAGCACCAACTTTCACACTGACTTTCATTTATGTGAGCTAGTGTAAAACAGTCTGAATTCTCTCTTCACAGCTGAAGCACTCACCAAGCCGTGTCTTGTCAACCGCAGATGGGAAGAGCCTCACGTCCTCAGGAAGTCCCCTAAGCACATGCTCAGGTACATCATCTAAGGTCTCCACAACAACAGTAGATTCAGTTGTGTTCTACAAGTCAAAAAAGCCAGAAGGATCATACCACAAACACAAAACAACACAAGAAATTACCAACCCATACAAGCTACTGACTTGAAATGTAAGTCCTAACTCCTGACCTGAAATGAAAACAACATTTCCAAGCTGCCATTTCAACCAAGGTCCCCTCCTCAACATGCTAGTGTAGGAGTATCTTTTTACCAGAACCTTGGTGTTTTCACTGTCATTTTCAGTACACTTGTTTATACTTTAATGCAGAGTTCTAAGAAAACACCAGAGTTGCACACAAAACACTGACAGCTGAAGCTGCTGTAACTATTTCTTCGCTTTAGTTAATGGATGTGTTTTGATTACAAGAAGCATGCAGTGAGTAAATCTAACTGAAAAGGTTTTCATGTATCTCTTAGGTCATTCATTTTCTTTGGCCTCTCACAGAATCATAGAGTCAGTCAGGGTTGGAAGGGACCACAAGGGTCATCTAGTTCCAACCCCCCTGCCATGGGCAGGGACACCTCACACTGGATCAGACTGGCCAGAGCCTCTCCTTAAATATGAACTCAGAATGTTCCTGTGAGCTACCAGAACAGAACTAAAGGCATTTTAATTTTGCTGTCTGACTGTGACTTACCTGACAGCATATTATACCTGAAGATGAATGACCAGAGAACTACTGTGGTTCTATACCTTGGAAAATAGCTAGATCTTTTAGAGTGTAGTTTCATAGAAGTTCAGGCTTAGTGTTAAGTCTTTGAAAACACTCTACTTGGTAATCTAAAACTCATTCATAGCAGGGTTTTCAGTTGCACTGATCAGTCATGCCAGGAGAAACTACATTTAACAAGTAATTAGGTCAGTAATGGAACATTACATTGAGACAACATTCTTTTGTGCCCTTTCTGATTGAAGCTCTTCCAAATGACAAAACCTACAAAATACATTGGCAAGCTGATCCACCTGCCTTGTCTGTTATGCTGAGACTTCCTCAAAAAGAGAATTACAGAAGTGTTCAGAGAAACAGTCCTAGAGTGTTAGGGTCTGTGAGTTACCACTGAAAAAAAGAAAATCTCCAGTTCATAGAACCCTTTTAACTGGGTTAAAAGGGACTTCCAAAGGTCACCTAGTCCAACCCCCTCTGCAGTAAGCAGGAGCATCCTCAACTAGATCAACTAGTTCCTTAAGCACTCTCTTGAAGCAGTGGAATTGCTCTGATTCCACATTTGTAAACAATATGATTGTTCTATTTTTAAAATAGACAACTCTGTTTTTTCAAAGGAGCATGGAGCAGGAAAACATCTCAGCTCTTACCTAACCTGTCTGGAAAGTCTAACTCAAGTTTTAAACAGTAAAGGAGGTAGATTCATTTTCCCTCTAAATTACAGACAGCTACAAGAGACCTAATCTAACATTCAGACCTAACCTTTTCTGAAAGTGAGACACAAAATGTTTTCATTATTCTAAGTTTCAGCTGTACCAGAAAAAGTTTCTCACTGCTTCTGGCAGACTAATGTATTTAAGAGCAACACAGGGTGCTTTGAGTAGAAATCTTTATTAGCTGCATGCTTTTTGAATACCAAATAACCAGAAGATGAGAGAAGTAGTTAGAAGTGTTTCAGGACACACCAGCATTTGTCCAAATTATACTGCTGGAACGTTACTGGTAATTAAAGTAATAAGAGGCAAGTGAACTGCCATGCTGAAATACACTGATTTGGCTAAAACAATATGCAGCAAAGCAGTCAGAGCTCAGGGAGTACAGGAGAGTTCTTCCCTTTTCACAATGAAAGCTAACCGGTAATTCAGTTTGAAGTGTAAGGACAACTCAAAGGGCAATCCCAGCTCCAGACCACTCGTGGGCTGAGGGTCCAGCCCTCCTCATGAAGCCTTCCATTCTAATGTTGTCAATCACTTCTTAAACATGCCCATCAAAGATCCAAATGAAACAACCCTCTGTGCCTCTACACCTAAAGGACAGAAGGATGTAAAGTTTCAGTAAGAGGACTAACTCGCCTAGAAACACAGAAGTGATGACTTTGGAAGTGTAGCACAAAGCCACAATATCAGCTAAAACCCTCACATATATTAGCAAGCCTTTGGTTCCCCCAGGCATACTCAGTCTACTCAGACTCCCAAAAAAACCACCAAATCAAAAATCATCTGTGGTGTTGCCTTATAGATTCATAGAATGGTATAGGTTGGAAGAGACCTTAAAGATCATCCAGTTCCAAATTCCCTGCCCATAGGCAAGGACATCTTCCACTAGCCCAGGTTGCTCAAGGCCTCATCCAAACTGACCTTGAACACCTCCAGGGAAGGGGCATCCACAGCCTCCCTGGGTAACCTGGTTCCAGTGTCTCACCACCCTCACTGTACAAAATTTCTTCTATTTCCAGTTAAAATCTCCCCTCCTCAAGCATGAAGCCATTCCCTCTCATCCCATCACTACAGATAAGCTGTGCTGCACATACTAGAGACTAGTATTGTGCATAAGACCCTTATCACAGAATGCTAAGGGTCGAAAGGGACCTCCAGAGATCATTAAGTCCAAACCCTCTGCCAAAGCAGGATCCCCTAGGGCAATTCCCACATCAATGCATCCACATGGGTTTTGAAGCTCTCCAGAGAAGGAGATTCCACAACCTCCCTAGGCAGCCTGCTCCAGGGCTCTGCCACCCTCACAGTAAGGAATTTTTTTTTTTCTTATGTTGAGATGGAATTTCCTGTTACTGAGTCTATGCCTGTTGCCCTTCATCCCATCACTGATACAGTAGCTGACACAATGAAGCTTGGATTTACTGCACTTCAGACCTACTACTGGGTCTATTGTTGTCTTTCTACCACTCTATCTACAAATAAGCCATTTCACTCCAAGGACTGATGTTAAAAGTATCTGCAACAAATATAATAAGCTAAAAGCAGCTTTTAGAGAGAATAAAAGGGTTTAGATAATGTCATAAAAACTATTAATTCAGTAGAATCATAGAATCAATAAGGTTGGAAAAGACCTCAGAGATCATCAAGTCCAACCTATCACTCAACACATATTTTAAATGCTAACCATAATACCCAACTAAATCATCAGCTGGGAACCCTTAGCCAGCAGGTCATAATTAATATAGAAAGGTTTAAAGTATTCTTATATTAAAGTTTGAAAGGCAATAGAAAGCTAATAAATTATTTATGACTGCCTAGTAGTAAGTGATTAGCTCCATTTTAAGGAGCCCACGAGGTTCAGCAGGCTGCTAAAAATATTACTCGTACTATTATTTGTATAGCACGACAGTAAATGCTGCTCACACTCATCCTGAAACAGCTAGCTCTTTCATTGCCCAGTTAGAAGCAGCAAAACTGAGAAAAAACTACCAGAATTTCAAAGCTACAAGCATGGCCAGTTCCCTACAAAATCTGCTCATGTCATGAAAGACTTGTGCTGGGTGAGAAACGAGCATGCGTGGAACCACCTGCCACTGCCCTAAATAAAAGACCTGCCCCCAGACAGCAAACTTCAATCATGTTGGTCAGAAACCAACACTGGTGAGGATGGCTGTAACTGCTTTAATGTGAAGGAAATTATACTTTAGTTCTCAACAAGCTTTAGGAGGAGTTAAACTAAGAAATAGGGTGTCTAGTAGAATCACAGAATCAATAAGGTTGGAAAAGACCTCAGAGATGATCAAATCCAACCTATCACCCAACACCTCATGACTAACTAAACCATGGCTCCAAGTGCCACGTCCAATGCTTTTTTGAACACCTCCAAGGATGTAATAGGACAAGGGGGAATGGTTTGAAGCTTTAGACTGGATCCTAGGAAGAAGTTCCTCAGTACTAGGGTGATGAGGCTCTGGAATAGGCTACCCACAGAGGTTGTGGATGACTGCTCCTTGTGGGTATTCAAGGCCAGGCTGCATGAGGCCTTGAGCGGCAGAGTCTAGTTGACAGGTGTCCATGCCTGCGAAAGGCAGGTTGGAGTAGATGATCTCTGAGATCCCTTCCAACCTAAGTCATCCTGTGAAATAACAATTTGGACAACACTGCAGTTGTCCAAGTAAAACCCCCTATTTCTGGAAGGGATTCTTGCACAAAGCACAGCTACAACCGTAGTTTTCATACACAGAGTAACACTCTGAGCATTTTCCACCGAGTACTTAGAAAATACAAGCCTTCACTGGAAATGTATCTTTAAATCTAACTCTACATGCTATCAAATTGAAGGGTTTTTCTCCCTAAAGCAAAACAGATGAAGCTTCTCAACCTTTTCTACTTAGCACTCGCTCTTTGTGAGGGTGTTACATATGGCAGCTCTCTTCCACATTTCAGAACGTGACTCGCTGAGTGAAGTTAGCAGAATGTCTTCTGCCAGCTTGAACAGCAACGACAAGAAAAATTACAAAGCTGGAGTCAAGGTTATTCTATGGCTGCCTTGGTAAGCCCTAACAGCTGCACAGACACATCCTAGAGAGCTATTTGTAGGGGAGAAAGACCCCCAGATTGGAAACCATGGAAGGAAGAGAATGCCAAAAATCCCTTCCCATCCAAGGCCGTGAGGAGACCAGGGTGAAGGGGAAACAAAAGTCTTTTTCTTTACAATAGCTGATGTCTATTCAAAGCAGAACAAAGTTTTATTCTGCTCTTCCAACAATGCAAAAGGAAAAAGGGCAATGAAAGAAATCTGATTTTCAGACATCTGCAAGCCTTGAACTTGATAGGCAAGAAGCCATGCCTCAGACAAAAGAGAAACACGCTGTCCTCAGCACGCCAAAGAAACCTCAATCTCTCTCTAGCACATTGTCCCACAATTTCATCAGGGGAAAACCAACCCTACTTCTCACTGTGGTTTCTAACAAATTACATAGACAGGGGAGATTACAGATAGTGAACAAGACAGCTATCAGAATTGTTCACTTCATGTTTCAAGCTAACAAAAGGTTATTTTGGTTGCGGTTTATCTGAGGGTTTGGTTTGTTTGGGGGTTTTTTTTGGTTGGTTTGTAGGTGGTTTTTTTTACAACCCTAGGTAGATGAGCAGTTCAAAATCTCAAGCTTGCAACAACTTTTACCTACCAAGCTTCAAAAAAATAAAATACAAAAACATCAGCCAACTGATTTAAACAGAAGTGTTGAGCACTGTCTTCTACCCTCTGATGTGTGGGGCGATATTCCTTACAAGGAACTGCTAAAGCAGTTCTACTGTTTAAGTAGTTTATTTGTATGGAGTAATATGCAACCAGACTTTATTTTGCATCTACCTCCATAAATCCAAGATTAGTAGCTAACATTGAGAGCACAGCACCCAGACTCCTCTTTAACACCTGTCACATTAATGCATTTCACAAGTAGGAAGATTGGGCATGGCCTAACACAGAACAATGCACTTCACACCTCAAACGGATGGTAATGAGTAACCCAGCACTCTGCAGTAGAATAAACAATTTCATTCAGTCAAATCAGCTGCAATCCCACTTTTATTTGCAATTTAAAACATAGCCACTTAAGATATTTTCCAGCTTACAACTTGTTCCCAAGGAATGCCTGGCTACCAAATCAAGAAATACTTCAAGCACTTTTCCAACAATGTTTAACAGTCACATTGAAACTTCTTTTTCTCTTTAAAATAGTCACCTCTTGATAAGGACAGTGCACTGGTGCTTGTCCTAAGTCAACTTCTGCATTTAACTCAAGTCTTAAAACAGCATTTCTGATTCACTTCAAGCCTGCAATTTTGAATACTAAAGCACTTGAAGCTTATTTCACTTTTAAGCTTCTTAGTCAGAAGTTCATCAGAAATGTTACATTGCTAAAATGCAAATTATCAGGGGTGAAGTGACTTAAGAACAGTGCAAAATAATCCTTTGAGGGCTTAGGGGATGCCTTCACTAGAACTATCTTTTCCTATTTGGTTTGAATTCAGAGTCCAATTACTTTCAGAGTACCTTTCAATGAATCAAGGAAATTTTCACACCACTTTCAATATAAATGTATCTAGGGACCAACCACAAATTAGACTCTAATGTTACAAGCAGTACTTCAGCAGAGCAGAAAGAGTACCTGCAACAAGATGTTTACAGATGATCATAGATTAGAGTGAAAAGGGGAAAAAAAAATCATCCTGAATGATGTGATGAATGACAAAAACAGTCAGTTAGTGGTGTGTCTCAGTGGAGGTAGGATTAAGATAAATGAAAGGATGTCACTGAAATGAGAGGGACGTGACAGAGAAGGTAGAAGAGTAGTTGTGAAAAGAGAAGTGACTAAGGAAGGCTGCTGACAGCAACAGTCAGCTAGCACAAAAAAGGTAAGTCAGAAGCAGAAAGGTTACCTGGCTAACCCTCTTTGCAAAAATTTCACTATGTGTGCTTGAAAACTGAAGATGTCTCAGAAATGTTTGAAGTAATCTTGGAACAATTCAGAGGGAATGGGGGAGTTTTAGTACCCGTGCAGCTGGCATTTGGTACCATTTTTAAACTGCTGCCCATGCCGCTCTCCAGGTAACACACAACAATCTGCTTCCTGCTCTATCTTAATGCAGTAAATGCTACCAACCAAAGTCTCATGCTTGCTTGGTTTTAAGATAAATTATTCAGCATATTGTGATGCAGTATTTTACATATTAAGGCAGGTCCCTTTTTAAACCAGATCAAGAATGTGCAGTCAATCCTGAGACAATCTTCCAAAGAAACCCAAAAATGCCAATTCCAACAATAGCTGCTTTTTAAAATGCTCCTTCTCCTCACTACAAGGCAGCCTTAGCCAAGTATTCATGGAAGGGCTCAAGATTTCAAGAGACAAACAACAAAACCAGCAGTCTTTTCATATCAACCAAATTAACACCAGCCCAATTAGTTACAGGGTCACAGAAGTCACACCAAAAGCAGCAATAAGCAGAATGAAAGAAATAGAACAGAAGAGTGAAAGATGTTTGGCATCAGGCAAAACCATTTCTTATACAGACCTGGGACTATCACTTGTCAACAGTGAATGAAATTACAAGGGCACTGCAAGAAAAAACATCACAGGGCTGATGCTAAATACACACTTAACATGAATAGTAATTGAATACTAAGAAGCCATAGGAGCTCTGTTCGCTCTGGAAACTCAGTGTGAATGCCAGAAACACCAAGGACTCTAGGCTACGGTAGCTATTTCCAGAGGCAGGGTCACCACAGTATTTAAGATGACATGCATCACAACCCTGCATAAACAGTAGCAGCAGTCCCACTAAGAAGGATGAAGACTTTGACACAACACAGAAATCTTAATTCCAGAAACAGATCAGGGGTGGGGGAACAGTAATGGACAGGACACGAGGACATGGAAGCACGAATGGAAATGAAACATCCAGTGATCACAGAATCGTGCAATGGTTTGGGGTGGAAGGGACCTGAATGATCATCTACTTTCAACTCCCCTGTCATAGGCAGGGATATTTCCTACTAGACCACCTTGCTCAAGGCCCCATCCAACCTGGCTTTGAACACTTCCAGGCTGAAACAGATTTTTCTGGAGAAGTGCTCTTCTAAAAGGTGGCAGCAGTAATAATTTCCATGCTGGTAAAGGCAATTCACACACAGCAAAAATTAAATGCATAAAATAAATCCCCCAAGCATACACATTGTGGAAAGGAGGATTATGGAATTTAATGACACTGAATATTTTAAAGAACATTTTTAGTGGATGATTTACTTTTCTTATTAATAATTAACTGGTCTAAGATCTAAGTATTTTGATAAAGTCTTAAATTGATACTCACCTGATTCATTTTGAATTCCTGTTGTGTTCTGAAAAGATACACACAACAAAGAAACTCCTTTGATTACATGAGCCCTAAAAAGAAAAACAGACAATTGTGACATGTGCCTGCCTACAAACTGAGACTGAATTCAAAGTACACACAGACCTGCAGTTCCTCTTCCTAAAGTGTTTGTCACAAAGCAGCAGATCGCTGTATTTCAACCTGCCCCAAGTTATGGTCTTGTTATTAGAGCTCAAATGTCCATGAATCATCTTATCTATCATTTCTCTTTCTCCCAGTTTTAACTGATGATGTGACAGAAATGTGCTGAAATAGGACAGTTTCATTTGTTTTCAAAAACAAGTTAGCTCACCCAGGAGTGAGTACTTTCAGGAGCTCTAGGAGTCAGATCCCTTTAGCATTTAACATCGGTGCATTAGTGACAGACCTTAAGTGGTTATCAAATTAATGAAATGCATGCATATGAATCTCCACTAACAGGAAATGCCTCCTTCACATTTTGCCTTTTATTAATTATTTATTACACTAACAAGCTTGGCATTCTTCTTTAACAGAAGCCTGAAATCTCAAAAGGCTTCCTAGTTCAAGGAGGCATCAAATGTGGAAATTCACAGCTTAAGATGAAACTAGGCAGAACGATGCTGTGCCTGAGAGTCTGGTACATGAATTCACTTCCTTTTTTTCCTTTAAAGACACCCCAAAAAGCATTATTCCTGGAAGCACTAGCCCTCCTGCTGTCACACAGAACTGTCAGAGCCCTTTTCTGGAGGTTAACTGGTACCTAATCACTTAAAGCACTTTATTGAAGTACATCTATTTCTTCCTTCTCTTTAGCTTCCATAGTTTAACAATGATTAACTGCCCATTACTAAGTACACTGTACAAATATTAATATTTAAGCAAAATACACCCCAAATAAATTTCATATAATCCTTCACATCATGTGGGGAGAATTCTTAATGCTGCAGAACAGAGAAAACACTGCCAAGCTTCATACAGACACTGCACAGCTTCAGGAATTCATAAGAAAAGGGAAAACTTGATTGAAAAGGCCATTTCTATTGTATACAGCTCTCCTAGGATTAACTCCTTTTGTCCTGGCATTTCCATATTACATTAGCATTTAGACAAACAGCTGAAGCATCTGTATTTCAGCTCCAGTTTTACAACTGGTTCTGTGGGATTTACAGTTTGCCAGCCAAGACTGGTTATGGGATAAGAAGCTCCATCTGAACAGCTTTGAAACATCTGACGAAAGGCATTCCTTCTGGAATGTACTATTATAGCTTCCTAACTTATTTCATCTGTCAAATACAAATAATTTCTATAAATGAAACATCCCAAGCATTTGATGTCCTGACATTTTCTCTAATACTGGGAAAGAGCACAGCCAACACCAAGAAACTGCAGAACAGGCAGGGAACACTCCCCAGGTTTCATTGCTAGCTCCAGTCACTCCTCAGATCATTAAATCTTGCCACCACAATAACAACCCTTCAGCTCCCAGCTTCTCAGGCATTAGCACACAGTTGTTTCTCACACACCTTTCACATACCCTTTAATTCCCTCAGCCTTGACATCTTAACTCATTTTCCCTCCTGACAAATATGATTTCAGCTTCAGACATTCTTACACAAGTGCTTTAGGCAAATGGTTTCCGAAATCTGACCCACAGCCTGCCTGTCATCTGCTGGAAGTTGCCTTAGCACATGGAAATGCTGAGGAAAGAAAAACAAAAGCAGGAGTCACTGTCAACTTCTGTACTTGAGATGAAGCCTGAATAACAAAAATCCAGTGCTCTTACTCATTGTTCCTTGGGACAATACCCACAAAATGTCAATTTATAAATGAAGTATTTGGATAGCAGGAGAGGCATCAAAACATTCCCAAGGGTGAAAAACAACTTATTTTTAGCAACAAATTACTTCTTTTTCTATACTTTGCTACAAAACAGAAAACAAATCACAGAATGTGAGGGGTTGGGAGGGACCTCCAGAGATCATAAAGTCCAATCCCCCTGCCAAAGCAGGACCACCTAAGGCAGGTCGCACAGGAACGCATCCACATGAGCCCTGAAAGTCTCCAGAGAAGGAGACTCGGCAGCTTCTCTGGGCAGCTTCCTTCAGGGCTCCAGCACCTCACTTGAAAGAAGTGTCTCCTCACGTTGAGGTGGAACTTTGTGTGTTCCAGCTTGCACTCTTTGTTCCTTATCCTATTACTCAGCAGCACTGCAAAGAGCCTGGCACCTTCTTCTTGACACCCACGCCTCAGATATTTGTAGACATTGATAAGGTCCCCTCTGTGTCTTCTCTTCTCCAGACTAAACAGCCCCAGGTCTCTCAGTCTCTCTTCATAGGAGAGACATTCAAGTCCCCCCAGTCATCCTCATAGCTCTGTTGGACTCTGTCCAGCAGATTCCTGTCCGTCTTGAATTAAGAAGCCCAAAACTGGATACATCATTCCAGGTGTGGTCACATAATGACAACAATAAAGCCACATAAAGACATTTGAGACAACAAAAGCAAGAAGCTTTTATTGCTGTGATTTTAGAGCACAGCCCCTACTGTGGCTGCAGCACACAGTTGAAGTGGTTATGGTCTCCAGCTGCCTATTTCTATCTATCCTCCTGAAGATTATCAGTCCCTCACCGACAAAGGCTTAACTATTCACATCACCATTTTCTATCGTGGCTTTGGAAAGTGATTTAGAAAACCCACTGTAAGAAGTGCACCTTACACTGTGGTAAATGACAGTCATCTTGGAAGTCATCATGCTCAGCACTGAATAAACAGGGAGAGCATTAAACCCTGAACTCGAGATATGCAATGGATTTAAAGCACTGCCTTACAGAAGGCAACACTCAACACTATCACTGCTCAGCCACTAAAAGTACAGAATTTGAGACAAGTAAAAATCAATTAAATGATGGGGTGAAGGGCAAGTCCTGCAAAGCTGAAGACCATCAGAGAATTATAGAATGGCTTAGGTTGGAAGGGACCACAGAGACCATCTACTCCAACCCCCTGCCACAGGCAGGGATGCCTCTCAATGCCTCATCCAACCTAGCCTTGAACAACCCCAGGCAGGAGGGATCCACAACTCCCCCGGGGCAATCTATTCCACCCTTGTACTGAAGAACTTCTTCCCAAGATCCAGTCTGAACCTTCTCTCCTTCAGCTTCAAACCATTCCCCCTTGTCCTGTTGCTACACACCCTTATGTAAAGTCCCTCTCCAGCCCTCCTGTAGGATCCCTCCAGGTACTGGAAGGCAGCTCTACGGTCCCCTGGAGTCTGTCTCCTCTAGGCTGAACCACCCCAGCTCCCTCAGCCTGTTTATAATGTAAGAGAATTATCTTATACAAAACCAACATTACAGACCATCTTCTTCAAACCAAATCAGGTGGTACTCCTAGTACAGATTCCTAGGCTTCGCTGCACAGCCTCTCTTGTCAATTTTATATCTGTACTTACATTTCTGTAGCTGGAGTTTTAATTCAATAAAACCAGAATCAAAAAGAACTTTGGAAAGAGAATGTTGTTTCCAGCTCAGAGAAAGAAAAAAAACAAGGCATCAGAGTATCAATCCTATTTTGGAAGCTGAAAATGGGACATGCATTACGTCACTGCTCCGGTACAAACTCGCTCATTACAGATCCAGGAACAGAACTTGAAAGTCTCAACAGTTTGCTTTCCTAATGACCAGGGGTTCAGGCTGGGATACTGCAGAGCTCTCTTTCTTTGTTTCCAGCTGCAGCACATGATTTCTTTTTATTGTATTTTTTTTTAACATCAGGACATGTACTTTTTCTTCCCCCCCACCCCCCCTCCAATTCAAGACTGAAATACTCTCACCCACAAATTTTCAACGTATTAAGTGAAGCAAAGCTTGCAAACAAAGAAGAAAATCATTTAACCTGGAACATTAAAATGGAGAGTTGATAGAAATAAGAAGCACTATCTATTAGCACTTAATTGCAAAGACATTTTCAGTTACTCATTATTCAGACTGCCAGAATAGGAACAGAGGAGGCGGGGGGAATAGGCAAACAAGGATTTTCTGAACACAAAAACCTACAACCTGTTGTCCATTAAGCAAAAAAAGGCTTTGCTTATTGCCACCTAACCAAATAAACTGCTACAGCTTAGAAAGGTTTATTCAGGTAACCAAGCAAAATAAGCCAAGGAAGCATCAACACAAAACCAAAACCAGGTTTACTGAACAGCAGCTAGTCAAGAGAATGCCACAGAAACTAAGTCTCCAACAAATGCCCAGAAATGCCATTCCAACCTTCAGACAGAAGGACATTTTTAATTCTACTTGCAAAGGCAGTAAATGCAAATGAAATTTTTCCTCAGACAAGTACATTGCTGATTTACTGCGACGAGCAGCTTTCATTTCAGCCATTTCTTTTTACAATATGGGACTCAGCCTCCCACTTTTGGCTCCAGGCATGTTTTACACAGAGGCAGAGAAGAAATATTTTTCAGCTAAGGATACAACCAGGAAAATAAATGCACTGGTAAAAGAAATTTCAATGAGGGGAGTCATTAAGTCTCAGGATCATATCTGCCCTTTTCTCATGCTAACTAGTGCCACAGCAAGCATATTGCAGTGCTTTAAACAGGTATCCCAATGCAGATATTCAGCATGCAGTTTATGAACTCCAGCTGTTTGTAAATCCTTGATAAAAAAAAAACAACATAGCAGCAGCAGTCTCCAATCTCCACCAGTAAGCAAATGACTCCTGATGATCAAGGATGCTGCTATAAGCCCTAGATTAATCTTACCTTTTTTTTCCTCCTGGTTGAGATGCTTATTTGAAGGTCTTGCAGGCATACTGCAAATAAACTCTCAGTTGGATGCCAGTAATACAGAAATACACACTGCTCATCTCTAAATCTCTCTGAACTTCTGCTTTCCAGAAGCAGTCACCTAGTAAGCAAGAATATTCAGATGTCCTTTTGATGTACTACTTCCATTGTATAGTTTACCCCTAAGGATCAAGGCTTTTATCTAAACCAGTGAAACGGGGACATCACTGCATTGGAGAATGGACTTCAAGAGCCATTTTTGTCTGTGCAGAAGAACAGCAGCTCCCTTTGCCTTCCTGCTTTACTTCCCTTTACAAGGATGGGTTATACAAATGTGCACTTCAACACCCTTCCCCCAGCTTCCACACTACTCTGGAAGAAGGCTTTTCTTCCAGTGCCCCTGCCTACACTGAACAGGCATCAATTCAGGAATCTCCAAACAGCATATTCAGCACAGCAACTCTACCTAACTTATTTTAACCAAAGTGACAATTTGCCTTTTATTTAACGTAGCTAGGCTTACACTGCAAGTCAAACCTGGCCTCATTTTTACGGTCCATGCCATTATGAACAGGCTGCTGAGATATTTCTGTGCTAGCAAATCCTGGGAGCTGCACGCTTAAAAATCAACATGGTTCTTGTTGCCGCCTCTACAAGTCCAACAGTTCACTTGTTAAAAGTCACTCCTCCCCATCTATTAATGATGTACTTCTTTCTCTGAAGAGTGCCAATGCTATCACTGATTCCCCATCACACGTTTCAATAGCTGGAGGTCTGTCTACCCCAAGGAGAGCAGAGCTGAATTCTTTACATACACACCACTTTTATTAAAGTGTGGCAGGTGTCAAAAACCAGCACTACAATAATTTCATACCACACTCCTGGTTATTTCCAGCTCTCCTACTTTGCTTTGTATGTGTGAAAAAGACTCTGCATTCAACAGCATGCCCATAGTCAAGAGGACAGCCAGGGAACTGGAGGGGCATCAAATGCAAGCAGTCCTGTTTCTCCCAAGAGCTGTCCACTGGTGATTACTGAAACATAAAGTAAGTAAAACGCTTCTCTTGCCACTGAATGATCAGGCAGCAGGTGCAACCGCATCAACTTCCCTTCCTTCTTCCAACAGTTAAAAGCAGCTTAACATTTTCTTCACTAGTTCAACAGAGAAATTTTGCAGCTTCATATGAATGTGAAACCACTGAAGACCTCAGCTGCCACTCATGAGATCATTATCAGCAACTTTCCACATGCTAACTTCACTTCAGATACAAAATGTACTTGAAGACACTACTCTTCATCTTGGTCCTAACCTGTTTGACATGCAGATTTTCTCTCACCCCAAACACCCTTCCCCACAGCACCATGAAGGTGAGCTCTCTGACAGATGTGACACGTTCTAGGAAGGCCATTTCCAGTGAGGCGATCCATTCTGAAACCTATTTCTCCAAGCCCCGACTCATTCAGCTTGGCAGACGCTTGATCTGCATCGAGCTTTAAGGCAAAAGAATTGCTAAAACTTTGGAAGGCTGTGCACTGTGAACTCTTTGAAGACAACAGTTGTCTCCATCGCCAGGCTGGCAAAGGTCAGAGCTCTGCTTCGCCAGCGTACATCTCCGGGACAGCATTTTTAAGACAAAAACGCGGAAAAGCAGCCCGGGGGCTGGAGCTCCTTCTTCCAAACGGCCTCTGCCGCCATCCTCTCTCGTCCTTGCCTTCGCTCCCCGGACCCCGTCTCTCCATCAGGCTTTCCGGCATCCAGCCCCCGCAGGGCACAGGTCCCACGCTCCCTCCTTGCACCTGCACCCCCGCACGCTCCACTCTGCAACCTCGGCTATCTCGCCCCCGGCCGCCACCTTCCTCCGAGCTCTCCCCGGGGCAGCTCCACCTCCCCTAAAGAGGCTCCCCCGCGGGCCGGGCCACCGCCGCCACCGCCGCGGTCCCCTCCTCCCGCGCCGGGCCCCCTCCCAGCCGCGCCCCCGGCTCTGCCCACCGCCCTCCCGCCCCGGCCCGCCCTCCGGCTCGGCAGCGCCCGCGGGCAGCACGATGGGTCCCGCCGCCTCCCTCTCACCTGCGCTGCTGCTGCCGCCGCCGCCGCCTGCGGCCCGGCTCGGAGCGGCGCGGAACGGCCTCAGCTCCGGCACCATCCGGGCGCCATTTTGTCTCCGGCCTCGGAAGTGACGTTGGGGGGAGGCCAGCGGGTAGGTTCCCCCCGCCGCGGGACCCCCTCCGCAGCGGGGCCGCCCCCCACCCACCACACCCCTTTCACCCCCATCACTTCCCGGAGCCCGCCGCAGCTCAGCGCACCTGCCGGAGCCGGACTCCGCAGCGCGGCCTCCCGCCACCGGCCCTCATCCCAGACAATGAGCTGTGGAGAAGAGCAGGATTCTCTCTCCCCGTTTCTTCTTTTTTTTCGGTCTGTGTTTGTTGTTGCCGTAGAAATGTAGCCCCGCGGGGAGGTGGTTTTCTCGCCTCTGGCTGAAAACGAAACAGAGCCCATCAGCGGCTTAGGGGAAATGATTTGAATATCTGGAGGTGATGCATAGATGATCCTCACCCCCGTGGAGGAGCGGGCAGTGCTCTGGGCTGGCAGCCTGGCAGGCTCCGGGCTCGGTTTTGTCACACATAGATCCTCCTCTCCCGTGGAAACCAACTTCTTACCGCCGCGATTTCTGAGCAGGTACCTGAGAGGAAAAAAAAAACCAAATAAACCGCCATAGTCAGCTCCTGCAGAAGTTCCTATTGGCATATGGCAGGGTGGAACGCTGGCCCAGTCGCTTTTTGAAGAGCAAAATACTCCTCACTTGAATTTTCTCTTCATAATACTGTCAAAAACATGCAGTTCTCCCGGGCTAGGGCTCCTTTTTACGTCGATACATTAAGAATTTGCTGTTTCTCCAGAGAAAAGCCTCCTGACTTAAAGAGGTAGGTGAGGGGAGACATTAATACAGTTGTAAATTGGAGGTCTAGAGTTCAGAAATGTTTTGTATTTCTTGGGTTTGTTTTCACATTCACAGGTTACACAATGTGTGTGTGCATCAAGGAGTAACATTAAAGCTGTCAATAAGCCTGGACACACAATGCATTCCTACAATATATGGATAGAGGAGTCCCATTCCATGATGCTGGAAGGTTTCCTTAGCAAGCAGCCAAGCAAACCACCCTGCTATTCACTCCTATCAAACCAAAGCTTTTAAAAACAATCCACCATGTTTCCAGCTAGTTACAAAGATAAACTCCCAAGTGAAAGGAAAATGCCTCTTTGATCATACTTAACTTCACCAAGAAACAGCAAACTGAAAGAGGACAGAGTGATTGTCCTACCTGGAATACTTGGGAAGTGTTTATATTTTACAAACATGTTGCTTAAATACACCAAAATCAGTTTTGAAACCTCTAATTTTAGCCCTCCTGAATCTTCATATAAGTATGTTTCAACACTTTTACCTTATTAGGCTAAATTAATTCTAATTTAGCTGTTTTAGCATTTAATTTCATAAGCTAAACTATGTCTGTGTAAGTTTGGGGCTTATTTTAAGAGAAAAAGGGTTTCCATTTTATATATCTGAGCCTTCTACCTATAACAGAGAAAACAGAAGCAGAGACCAAAATAGATACCACATCAGGTAGAATACAAAACTTTCTGCCTTCAGGATTAGAGTTTCCAAAAAGCATCACCAATAATGCATATTACAATGTTCTTTTACTTAACATATTTATAGCTCTAGGGAAAAAAGAGGTCCAAACACCACCACCACCCCACCTTTGAAAAAAATAAATAAATTAGCCTGTTGCCTTTTTACTACTTTACCTCTTTTTTTTCTCTCTGTATTCTGGAGGAGTTGTCCTTGAGATTGCAAATGAAAAAGGGTAGATATCAATGAGCCAACCCAAAAGAAAAACCCCTTGCAGTGATAAGTACAAATCATTTCCTTTGACCTTAGTAATTTTATTTTGGTTCTGTAACTTAACTGCTACAGGATTAATATTTAGACATTTAAGGCAGAAATAACTAAAGGCTATTGCTCAAGTACTGATGCTATTTCTCCCTGCCTGATCAAGGCTGTAGTGGTTCTTCAGTGCCTTAATTTGAAGCCTCTCCCTGTTGCTGATTGCAGGAAATTGTCTGGTGCTGCTGGGTTATCAATAATTTGGGCAGCTAACAGTTGTAGCAGTATTATCAGAATGAGCTGTGGTATTCTTGGGCTTCCCATAGGTGTTCTAAAGCTCAGCCGTCAGTGTTTTGGCACTAAATGGCCTCTCTGGACAGCATGCTCCAGGGCTCCAGCACGCTCAAGCATGAAAGTGAGAGGAAAGAGAATGCTTCTGTCTGCTAGAAGCCTTATTAAAAGCTTCCAAAATCCTGTACTGGTCTGCTTGCCCACAACCCAGCCACTGCATGACAGTAATGAATTAATTATGAAAATGTGTGACAACGAGCCAATTATCAATGCTCTAGATCTCCTGAGGGTAGAGATGAGAATGCCTGTGGTGAATACTGGCTTGTGGGTGTGATCCTGACAAAGTTAGGAGAAGACCTTCTGCTGTGCACAAGAAACCAAACAAGCACACCAGGAGTGCAGACAAGTCACAGTGCAAATATAACAGTGTGGATGTCAAATGCTTGGTGAAGCTGTTATGAGGGGATCCTTGTGGTAATGACTCACTTGGACAATACGGATTTGGGGTTAGAATTGCTTGAAATAATTTGTTGCTGAACTAAAAGTAATCCTGATCTCTTTAGCTGTCTCTGGGACTCATTAAGCCAGAAGAGGGTAGCCAAGAGGCAGTCACATTGCTTTGTGGAATCCTTCTGGTGTTTATGCAATGACTTGTCATCGATTCATGAGCATCTTCCAGGTTGGGAGAATTGGGGTTGTTCAGCCTGGAGAAGAGAAGGCTCCAAGGAGACCTTAAAGCAGCTTTCCAATACCTGTAGTGGGCTACAGGAGAGCTGGGGAGGAACTTTTTACAAGGGCTTGTAGTGATATATGAGAGGCAATGGCTTTGAGCTTGAAGAGGGGAAATTTAGACTGGATTAGAAAGAGTGATCCTGGTTTGGCAGCAGGGGTGGACTCAGTGATCTCTGGAGGTCCCTACCAACCCCTAACATTCTGTGAGTCTGTGTGACAATTTGGCTGTGAGGGCAATATAGTAAAAGTACAGCTTCCAACATCAACCTTGTTTAACTACCACTTCCTTCTCCTATTCTTCACTTGTATCAGGAGCACATCTGTGGCTGTTAATATTGTTTTTCATCATTCAGTCACAGTGAACAGGAACAAATTGTCTCTTTGGGGAATTGTCTGTGTTGGTCTTTGTTCTTCACTTGCCCTGTGAGCTGCCAGACAGACTCAGTTTTCTTTGCCTGGAAGTTTTGACTTCTGCTTCTTTCATGCAGTCCCTGTTTTGTGCTTGAAATTTCGGTAGGTCTGGCTCTGTGTGTGCAAATAAACTCTTTTCCCTGCATTCACATTGAGAAGACCTACCACCTGGTGGTGTTCCAGTGGGTTTGCATTTCATTTTGTGCTGATTTCTGGTGGTCAAAAAACCTTCCTAATCACAGTCACACAGAATCACAGAATGGGGTTGGAAGGGACCTTGAAAGATTATCAAATCCAAGCCCCCTGCCAGAGCAGATCACCCAGGGCAGGTCACGCAGGGACACATCCAGGCCAGTTTTGAAAGTCTCCAGTGAAAGAGCCTCCACAGCCTCTCTGGGCAGCCTGCTCCAGTGCTGTCACCTCCACAGTGAAAAACTTTCCTTATATTCACATAGAACCTCCTCTGCTCCAGCTTGCACCCATTGTTGGCTCCTTGGACACCACTGAGCAGAGCCTGGTCTCATCCTCTCAACACTGCCCTTCACATCTTTATCAACAGGAATGAGGGCACCTCTCAGTCTCCTCCGCTCCAAACTAGGGAGCCCTAGCTCCTTCAGCCTGTCCTCAGCAGGAGATGTTCCACTGCTTTCAGCATCTTTGTGGCTATGTGCTGGACTTTTTCAAGCCATTTCCTGAGATCCTTCTTGAACTGAAAGGCCCAGAACTGGACATAATATCCCAGATGTGGCCTCAACAGAGCAGAGTAGAGGGGAGGAGAACCTCACCTCACTGTGGGCTACTCACCACATCCCTTCTAATCCACCCCAGGATGCCGTTTGCTTTCTTGGCCACAAGGGCACATTGCTGGTTCATGGGCATCCTTCTGTCCATCAGGACCATCCAGGTCCCTTTCCCCAGAGCTACTCTCTCTGTGTTTAGCTGATTAAAGTTCTGAACACTTGAAACTTTTGTTTCCTGGAAATTTCTGCTATTGTGCTCTCAAAAATTATGAATGGATCTTTTGAGTGACCTGGGTGTGCACACAGGCCCCTGTCAGCACACTGTAGAGATGAATAGTAACAAAGCCTTCTTCATGCATCTGAATGTCTGACTGAACATACTGAGGGTGACTGAAAAGGTGACTCCTAGGTGTTTAGAGACAGAACTTCTGGTGTGTACAAGTCATAGTGGGCCATGGCAGGAAAAGTTCTTTATGGAGAAGCTTTTGGGGGGATTTTGTTTGTTAGTTTGGTTTTCTGGTGTTGTGGAATTTTTTTTCTCATGTAACCTAAACCTTTTCCTCCATTTTATAGGACAGATGACTTCAGTTCAAGACTGAACAGAAATGCTTCAGTTGAACATTGCACTCTCCAGAATGTAGCAGCTGCAGAGGTCTTCAGTCCATTAGGCAAGTTATGGGCCTTACAAGCCATTATCTGAGTACTGTTTCTACTAACTGGCTAAAATTCATTTGTGCCAACTACAAGAGTGACACAGGGATGAAGATAAGATCTATTTAAATTTAGGTAAATTTAGATTCATAGAATGGTTTGGAATGGAGGGAACCTTAAGGATCATCTGGTTCCAACCCTCCTGCCGTGGGCAGGGATGATTTCCATTGCAGGCTAGAGCCAGATGTTTTAGGACTGCCTCTAAATTTATTCAGAGCTACAGGATTGAATGAACAAAATAGATGACCAGGAGGTTCTTAGCTGAATTAATCACTTAAAGTGATGTAACACAAATATTTATATTGAGAGATGTTGGCAAGCATTCCTGTGTGACCTGCCCTAAATGCTCCTGCTTTGCAGGAGGATTGGATCTCTGGAGGTCCCTTTCAACCCCTAGCATTCTGGGGAGGGACTTTCTATAAGGGCTTGTTGTGATAGGCCTAGGGGGAATGGATTGAAGCTTGAGGAGGACAGATTTAGACTGGAGATTAGGAAGAAATTCTTTACAGTGAGAGTAGGGTGGTGAGACACTGGAACAGATTGCCCAGGGAGGTTGTGGATGCCCCTTCCCTGAAGGTGTTCGAAGCCAGTTTGGATTGAGCAACCTGCTCTAGCGGGAGGTGTCCCTGCTCATGGCTGGGAGGTTGGACCTGGATGATCTTTAAGGTCCCTTTCAACCCAAATGATTCTATGAATCTATGATTCTGTGATAGTAAGAGTAGTGGTTTAGGCTACCTACTACTTGTGTAGTGACAAGCTACCTCTGAGGTTGAAATGCAGCTGAGTATGGAGAAGGCATCTGGTGGCTGTCTCTTCCACTGTTTCTTCCAACTTCCAGCATCTAGCTCAATCAAAACCACTTGAGGTGCTGTATCGATGCTGCAGGCATACTCTGGAACTGAGCTGTAACCTTGGTTTTGTTGGAAGCTTTAAATAAAAACCCAAAGCAGACTTGGTGACTGGGGAGCAATATGATAACCTGGAGCTCTTCTTTTATGGACAGGTTCATTTGCCTTGTAAAGAAGCCTTCAGTAATTCTCACCACTAGCTGGTGCTAGGATACAGTGTACTGAGTGTGCAGCCCTGGTGCATCTGCATCATTAGCCTGCAGTGAGGAGTCTTTACTTTCAGTATTCTGCTTGTAACATTTCTTTCTGCTCCTTCTTGTCATTCTTTTTAAGTCATTCTTGTGGTTCTTGCTCAGTTTGCTGCAGGAAATGCAAGCATGCTTTACTTTCTCAGATACTTCCATTACTTCCCACTCAATCAAGCATACTTCTTGTGGAATGTAAGCTAATTATTAATTGTGACAAAATGAGCTAGAAAATTCCATCAGGAAAGCTGTTCTCATGGAGTAACTTCACAATTGTGAGCTGAACATTTCTCCAGTTCAGCACTTCTGGGTTTAAATAAACTGCTGGCAGAGTTTCCCTTCCTGGGAGCTGTGGCTAACAGCAGTATGTGTTTTCATAATCTCATTAGTATTTTGTCCCTTGCAAAGAGACAGATCTCAGTGCCAGGAGTAGTTTAGCTCTGGATCAGAGGTAACTTTATACAGCAACTTACACTCTGTAAATTGTTCCACTACTTCAGTGATAAACCAAAGGCTGCCTGTTAAAAATGCAAACTGTATTTTATTATGCAGCTTCCCTTTCAGGGCTGGTTTGGGGGTCAGAATCTCTCGTAGCACCAATTTCTAAAGCTAAGTTCTGAGAAGTGGACTTTCTTAATTCTCTTTGTGGAAGCACATTTATTTGGATGTAGACAGGAAAACACTGACAGTTCTGCTGCAAATGGCTGTTCCTTATTTCTCAGCAAATAGCATCAGTGGTGAGTGCCCAGGAGAGGACATTCCTTCAAGAAGGCAGCCAGCATGTGCCATGCTATGCTCAGTTATTTCTGCTTATTCAACTCCTGTGGTTTTTAGCCAAATGCTAGATAGGAAATGAGGAAGAGCTGTCATTCCCATCTCTTTTCCCTTGATTACACCTGCTGAACCTGCTAATTCCTTCCCTGTTTCCTGAATAGGATGAATCAAATGTCATGAGGCAAAATATCCCCAGGACTCAGAAGGAATGTGTTATTTGAGGATAACATGGTTGATAAAAGCAGGAAATTGAGTTGCCTCCCACCTCAAATGAGACATAGAGGACTGATTTCCTAGGACAAACATCAGTACATTTAAAATTGCCATGTTAGAAAATGGTTAGTCATTCCAGAGGGAAGGAGAAAGTGTTTTAATAAGGATTTAAGCTCATCTGCTTCTAGTCAATGATTTAACTCGCTTGCTGGTGAGTGTTGCCTTGAAGTTGTTACCAGAGGGCAGTCTTAAGTTAAAGAGTTTATGTAGTACAGAGAAATCCATTTTCTTAAAACATCAGTAGCTTCCTGTTCTGTGTAGAAGCAAAAAAAGAGGTTCTCTGAAGAGCAAGACAGATTCTTTTCATCATTTTCCCCCCTCAAAAACCAGAGGGAGCTTCTATTTTTACCCAGGCTTTATTGGAATTGTTGTTGCACGCATCGATATCACTCTCTGCTGTGCTCCCTCTTCTATTGGCAGATAAGGTTGCAATTACTTTCTGCTGCTGCAGCATCTTCCTAGCTTCCCTTCTGTTAGGAAAGCTAAACCTGTCTTATACCAGTGCTGCTGTACCACTTTGGAAGAAAAATAGTTCAGATCTAAAGCAGATGTAAAGCACGAAAGATTCAAGTTTACTTGCTAGAACTGCATTACAATTGATGAGGCTTTCAGAAGGATGAGCCATGAAAAAAATCCTTCTTTCCCCTGTGCTAGGGTAGATTTAGCAATGAGAAGAGAGGTGCAAAAATCTGCTGTGAGCTCAGTCTTTGCCTAAGGCAGTGTTTCATTTGTGGAGAAGTGCATCTTGGGGTTGGTTCCACACTCTAATATTACAAGAGCAGGCTGGGAAGAATTAAGTGGTTCCTTACTATATTTGTGCTGTGAGATCCCAGAGAACACTTTAGAGTCAAGATTCTATGATAACCTGAGGAGCAGACCAGGGAGAGGTCAGACAAATCCATAGAACCCCTGTGTGCCTGACTGTGGACCCTTCTAATCTGTCAGAACAAAGCTTATTTAAGGGTTTTTTCCCCCTGATGCAAGTTTATTTGAATGCTGCTGTAGTTTGACATCTCAAACAGCCCCCACAGCTGGGCAAGCCCACTGTTTCATTGTAGCTCCATCCAGAAATGTGAATGAAAATTAAATTTAAGGAGGCAGTGTTTTGCAGTTCTACTTTCCCTACTCATTGCATTTTCCACTTTTTGTTTGTTTGTTTGTTTGTGGATGGCTGTTTGCTTTTGAGCTCTCAAAATCAATCGCCCTTGCCAACTGTATTCTGAAAACAGAGCACAACCTTGAAATGCATGGAATGTGCAGCACTCCTTGCCTGCAAGGCACTTGCCAGTATAGTATTTACCAGAGTCTGAAAAGCTGACTTCAGCCTGGAAGAGTCCAACAAGCTGTATGATTGAATGGGGACCTTTGTGCTGCAGTCCAACTGTTTGTTGCAGAGTGGGGGGAGCTGTGGGTTTGGTCTGATGCCTAAATCCACAAGGCCTGGGTGAAGACACATGGCTAGTGTGGTGCTGGGTTTATTTATACCTAAATGCCTGTGTGCTGCAGCTGAGAAAAGTGTACAAAGCAGTAATTCAGACTTCCCTTTATGGCACCCAGTGTCGAGTTACATATCCACTGTTAGCTTCTGCATCCATCAGTAGGTGTCTAACAAAAGTAGATGCTGAGAACTTCAGTATGGTTAATACTTCAGGTTAAAAAAGCTGTCTGGAAAGGATGGGATGGATGACTATAAAGAGGTGTAACTGTTTTCAGGCATGGTGTAGGCAGTTGTGACTTCAGCTTTCCAATGCAGTGGTTCAGTAGCATCTACACTGCAAAACTTCAGGTGGTAGAGGAGAAATTGGTTTGGGATGGAATGGTTTTTCATCAGAACCAGTGAGAGCATATTTCAAACCTGAGGGTTCTTGGTGAATCCTGTAAGTTGCCTTTTTCCCCCAGTGTGTCCTTTGTTGCCTTAGTAAAGAATATTAACAAACCTGTTACCACAGAACATGATGAATCATTCCTTCATTTGAGCTATGTCTTTAAATGTCTTTCCTGAAAGAGTGGTCAGGCACTGGAGTAGGTTGTCAATGGAGTCGGAGTCACTGTGCCTGAGGTGTTCAAGAACTGTGTGGCCATGGCACTTTGGGACATGGTTTGATGGCCATGGTGGTGTGAGGTTGATGGTTGACATGATTTTAGAGGTCTTTTCCAAATGAAACAATTCTAAGATTCTATAATATGAAGCTGGGACAGGACTAGTGGCTCCTGGGCTGGTGGCTTGTCCTTTCCCTGTGGTTGCAACCCTTGGCAAGTGACATAATCTGGGTATCATACTTTCCTGAACAAGGGATAGCACTTGGCATCCTGATGTGGGTGACATGTCAGTGCTTTTGAGTTTGAAGAAGTGATAACATGCAGGTTGTGTTTGCTTCTTAATGAACTGTGTGGTTAAGATACCTACAGTATGCTAGTGCAAGTGCTCTTAAAACAGTGAGTAATTACATTTAAAAGCAATTGCTACACATTTTAATTGGTATTTAACTACAGATGTATTCTTTACAAACCTCTAGGAGTGACTTATCTCCATAATTATTCTGGTTCACACTTAATTGTTGCTACTTCCATTTGAATTCATTTTCCTGACATTTTCTGCTCTTGCAGTGCAGACAGGCCCTGGATGAACTCCTCTAAGAACTGCTGTACTGATGCCTAGAAGTGTTATAAATATTTGATGCATCAAATCATTGCTTTCATAGAACACTCCTGCTGTATATCTTCCTCACAGCCACATACAACAGGACAACTCTGTTTATGATATTTTTCAGTGACATCTGGTATTCTCACAGGAAGCCTGGTGCCTGCTTGTCTGTCAGGGAGAGCCACATTCATGACTCAAAGCCAAGCTGCAGAAGGGAAGGTTACAGTTACTAACTAGAAAGGAATGAATGTGATCAGAAGTAAGGACTTGTAAGTTACAAGCAAGTGTTGATATATTGAATGTTGTTCCCTGTGAGTAAAAGTCAAACCTGGCCAGCTGGTGAGAGCATGGAGCTGTTGTTTCCTGATGGGTTTTAATTCATAGGAAGCCTTCTGACCTTGGGCTTTGATTCTGCAAGCATGTATACTGATCATTCAGTGCAGCTTGCAAAAGTATTTGCCCTTGGACAATGTGCTGTTTGACTTCTTGGGAAGCTGAAAAGATCCCATCTTCCACACAGATTCTACCCAAAAAAAACCCCACCATGTAGCTGGTGCTCAACCTACCTCTGAAGGCCTAAAGTAGTCATGGGAAGCTAGATAATACAAGTCAGTTGAAAGCTCAGTCCTGGCACACTGCAGTAGCTTGCATATGGGGTATAGACCCCTGCATGGGTTTTTAGTCTGTATTTCTAGACCCTTTATATCCTGAAGTTACAAAAATTCTTCAGCAGCATCTGAATACATAACAAATACGACAACTTCTCATGAAGAAGCCGTTGTTGTTTGAGGTTTGCTGGGAGCTGAGTGGAATGTTCTACACTTGAGATTTCTAGGCAGCAAAGTGGCATGAATCATCAGGCTATTAGATGCAGCACTAGCAGCATCTGCTGTTTCTTCATGTTGACAGAACAGTGGAGGTCTTCTGATTCTTCTGAGCCTTTGCTTTCTATAGCCATATATTGAGTGTCCTGCACTCTAGCTGAAAAGCAGAAGGAAATTGATGTCTTCATGCTTTTGCAGGGTCAGATTTAGTACAGCGCAATATTTAATGCTGAGCCTTCAATGCTAGAAGGCCCCCAAACAATGTCTCAGTGGAGCACAGATCATTTGTTTTCACCTGAGATTAATAAAACTTCCCTTCAACTGGAGGGTGGAATGTAAAGGCACAATTAAGACCAGAAAACTTAGCTGATGTATGAAGTTAAAATGGCTCTTAGTGAGAGATCTGGAGCAGGAGAAAGAGAGTTTACTTGAGCAGAATGCAAGCTGGTGTTCTGCATAAGATCCAGGAAAGCTCAGAACTCACCCAAAAGGTCATCTGCTCGAGTGCTCTGCATTTTTCAAATGGGCTCTGGTTACTTCTGACACAGGAGAAGCACAGGCACAGGAATGCTTTTCTCATTCCCTGGTATTTGCAAATTAGCAGCCACTGAGCTGGTGCAGAAGAAACTGATGACATCTGTGCTATTCCCTCCAGTGGCTGAATAATTCATAGTTCCATATGGCATGCATTTGGCCAGACAGCAAGTGCATCTTACAGGGGAGTCTCCAGTGCAGAGAAGAAATTGTTAAATCTGGACTAAGAGCAATTACTGTTCTTTTAGCTTGCCACAATAAGCAAAAGCTGGAATCTCCCTGCCTTCAGATGAGTTTGCATGCAATGCCATACATGTCACACAAGCAAACAGAACAGGCAGGCATGAAACTTGGTCATAATTCTCTGTCAAAAACCAGTGGGGTGAGTGGACACTTGGAAACAAAATCCCTGAAGTAAATTAGCCTCCTTTATTATAAGCTAAAAGCACAGGGGTGAAGGGTGCTAGAGGGAGAAGTTAAACACTTTCTAGGCCAAAGCCTTCAACTGACCTGAGTCACTGGAAAGTGCATTAAGGTCTGTTTGAATTGTGTTTCAGGGATGAGACCTCATGTGCTCCTATCTGAAAGACTGCAAACTTGCTTTCTTGAAAGATAACTGTTTAAATATACCAAAATTATCAGAATGAAGTTTTACACTAACCTCATAGAGTGATCCACCTCAACATGAGGAGAAACCTCTTTACTGTGAGGGTGCTGGAGCCCTGGAGCAGGCTGCCCAGACAGGTTGTGGAGTCTCCTTCTCTGGAGGCTTTCCAAACCCACCTGGATATATTCCTGTGTGACCTGCCCTGGGAGATCCTGCTCTGGCAGGGAGGTTGGACTGGATGATCTCTAGAGGCCCCTTCCAACCCCTAACGTTCTATGTTTCTGTGATTCATCAGTGTCAGATGAGTTGGCTGTGGATGCTGCACTGACAGCAACACTTAGTAAAGTTGAGGCAAGTTTGAAACATTTTATAAGGTTTTTAAAGAAAATCAAGAACAATTATTGTAAAATAAGACAATTTACACTCTAATCTTTATTTCCAAAATTCTGTGTTGATATAATTCATGGCACAGGAAAGAAACAGAGAAGCAAACCTAGGTAAGTTGATATGTTTAGCCATTATGGACCATAAGGATTATCATGATCTTTACACCAAACACTGAAGTGCCTTCGTTTAGAAAACATGATGCACAGCAGCCACCTGACAGAAGGACAGGGAACTGCTTGAGACAGTCCAGCACAGAGCCACAAAAATGATTAAGGGAGTGGAACATCTTCCTTATGAGCAGAGACTGAGGGAGCTGAGGCTCTGTAGCTTGGAGAGAAGGAGACTGATGGTCACCTCATTAATGTTTATAAATATGTGCAGGGTGAGTGCCAAGAGGATGGAGCTCAGTGATGCCCAATGACAGCACAAGGGGCAGTGTGTGGAACCTGAGGCACAGGAAGTTCCATGGAAACACGAGGAAAAAACATTTCATTGTGAGGGTGACAGAGCCCTGGAACAGGCTGCCCAAGGGGGCTGTGGAGTCTCTCTCTCTCTGGAGATATTCAAGACCTGCCTGGATGTGTTTCTGTGTGACCTGCTCTAGGTGACCCTGCTCTGGCAAGGGGGTTGGACTGGATGATCCTTTGAGGTCCCTTCCAGCCCCTGGCAGTCTGTGATTCTGTGTGACATACAAAGCCTTTGCTCTGAGCTCTGTGCATTCAGGTGCTGCTGCACTAAATATGCCACAGAAAAGCTGCAGACTCCCAAGGTGCATTCATAGCTCGTTCTGATCTAGCGTTGCACTCGTGGCATCAAAGAAGCCAACTCTGCAGTCAGGAAATGAGACAGAAACAATGGTACAGACCAACTCAAAAGCTTCTATATGTCAGCTGTAAAGCGTGCTGAGGAACTGGTTAAAGTCACCCATCAAAAGTGGGTATTTTCCAAGCACCCTTGAATTCAGGATGTGTATTTCAGTCCCTGCATGTCTCTGCAGACAGGACCGACAGGAAGTTCCTGGTGCAGCAGTCGGATGAGCAAGCGTTCAGTTGGTAGGTCAGGTCCAGCTGGGCCTACCAGATTTTGCCACATAAATATGAGGAGCAGAAAATCTGTATCAACAGTGGGAAGATTTTAGCTTCTAATATCATATCTTTTCAAAACCTGTAAATAATTGGTGCTCTCTGAAGCCAATTCTTCCTTTTGATACATCATCCTAGTAGTAGCTAAACATGCCACAAGCACTTAACCAGCCAAAAAAAAACCCACCCCAAACACTGACATTCTGGAGATGGTTTTAAAGAACTGCATAAAAGGCCATGGAAAATAATCTGTGGTAGCATTTTTAAAAACTCAAGCTAGCATATATTACCTGCAAATCACATTTCAGATGTAAGGCTCATTGCTGCTGGACTTTTTCTTACTGCATAATCTTTTTGCTTCTTTTAGTGAATGCCTGGTTAGTATCAAATCCTATGAAAGGTTCCATGCTCTGTAGTCTGGGGCAAGGGGGAAAGTCCTTAGAGCCGTGGGATCCCCATAGATCTGGAATTCTTTGACCATATTTTCCATGGATCATTTCCTCACACTAGCACAGTCTTTAGTTCTTATAAAATAAGAAGCACTTGTATTTTCTGGTGTACAATGGCATGGTTGCTTGTTTCATCTTTTTTCAGGGCCTGTAAAATAAAAACCAGATTTTATTGTTGTTCATTGTTAAAGATGTTACTTAAGTGATCCTCTTTTTTTGCTCCCCCTTCATGTTTTTCCAGTCACTGCTTTATTTCTCTTCCCAGTTCATATTTTGCTTTCTCCTAATGCTAAGTGAACAGAATTTGTTTAACGAGGGTTTCTTGCTAATTGAAATGTCAGAGTGAGACCAGAGAAGAGCCACAAGGATGATCCAAGGGCTGGAGCACCTCTGCTATGAGGATAGGCTGAGGGAGTTGGGAGTGTTCAGCCTAGAGCAGGGGAACCTTAGAGCTGCCTTCCAGTACCTGAAGGGAGACTTCAGGAAAGCTTGGAGAGGGACTTTTCCTAAGGGTGTCTAGAGACAGGATGAAGGGAAATGGTTTGAAGTTTGAGAGTAAGGTGAGACTGGATCTTGGGAAGAAGTTCTAAAGTACACAAGTGGGGAGCCTCTGGAATAGGCTGCCCAGAGTGGTTGTGAATGTCCCCTCCCTGGAGGTGTTCAAGGCTGGGTTGGATGAGGCCTCGAGCAACAAAGTCTAATAGAGAGGCATCCCTGCCCATGACAGGGGGGTTGGAGTAGGTGATCACTGGGGTCCCTTCCAACCTCAGCCATTCGATGATTCTAATTTGGACTTTGGAAAGCACTTTAGATTTGCATGGCACCAATGAATCTTACTGGTGGCACAACAGCTTCCAAAGATGCTCAGAGTAGTAAGGTCAAGATCCCGTGTCAGTGTTCATGCTATCCAGAAGCTGGCCTTGTAACACTTCAGAGTGAATCAAAACCTCGTTCATATTATAACAGCACGATTGAAGACTCTGGCAAATTTTTCTGGAGCATGAGGGAGGGTTTGGATCACCCCCATCACACTGGCAGCTCTTGCAGCATCAGCAGGCACTCTCTAATATGGGAATAGGCTATTTTGTCAAAATAGAAGCATTAGACATTTCCAAAGCCATTCCTGTGACCTTGCTCAGAGGAGGATGCTTGTCAGAAAAGTCTGATTAGCAATTTACTTACGAGTACCTGCCTGACATCTTCCTTACGACAGCAATTATTATTCCTGCAAGGATTCCAACTGCAACTATGATCCCAATAATTATTCCAACCAGTGCAATTGTTTCCAGACCACCTGAAAGAAGAAATCAGGAATGTTAGGGTGTTTCTTGTGGAGACCATCAGTAAGAGGCTACTGATAGAACTGACACTATTGTGCTGCATCCCACTTCTTGGGGAAAATGCTTTTGTCTTGTGAGCTCTGAAGCAGGTTTGGTAGGTTGAGGCTTATTTGTAGCCTGCAAACCTGCTAATGTGCCTTTGGGCTGGAGGACACTGTGCAGACAGATCACAGAATCATAGAGTGCTGGGGGTTGGAACAAACCTCCAGAGGTCGAGTCCAGCTCTCCTGCAAAGCAGGACCACTTAGGGCAGGTCACACAGGAATGCATCCAGGCAGGTTTTGAAGGTCTCCAGAGAAGGAGACTCCACAACCTTTCTGAGCAGCCTGTTCCAGGGCTCCAGCACCCTCACAATAAAAACGTTTTTCTCATGTTGAGATGGAATTTCCTGTGATTAAATTTGCATCGATTGCTCCTCAGCCTATCACTGGGTGTCACTGAAAAGAGCCTGGCTCCATCCTCCTGACAGCCACCCTTCAGATAAGAGGAGGAAGATCAGGGACAGGTCATGTCTCCTCCCAAACTTCTTTATGGCTTGGCCATAGCTAGTGGCTTCCAGGAGGCTCTTGCCTGGCAGTTAAGTTCTCCTTTGTCTTTTCAAGCAGTTCTTTTGGTTATTACCTTTTTCAGGTTTCTCTGGTCCCCGACTCAGTCCACCTGTAAAGCCAGAAAGAGAAGAGTGATTTAATTCACTCGACTTTCTACAGAGTTTTTCAATCCAGTTAATAATGCTAGAACCAAGAAGAAGTGTTCTCAACCACAGCACAGTTTGAGGGCTGTGAAATCAGTTTTCTCCTGATAGGAGGTGAGCAAATGAAGGGTTTGGGAGAATGAGTGCAAAGAGCTCTCTGAAGCAACAGAAATTAATCTAAGGAACGGGTTGTGATCTAATATGTCCTAGTGAAACTTAAGTGTGATCACACTGAAGATTAATACATACTTGATATAGAAGAATAATCATTAAGACAAATCAGATTTTAATTGTCTTAAACTGAGTTATGCTGGTAAAATTTTGCTGTGCTCTCAGTACTGAACTATCCTTTGTGGTTCATAAAGGCTTTTTGGCAGTTTAACAGTTCCTTGAGTTCCTTTCTGTTTGATTTTCATACTAATCATCTGCAAGGAAAGTGAAGGCTTCAGAGAATTACTGCCTGCCTTGGGGTAGAACTGGCAGAGCATGGTGAGCAAAATGGTGTTAGCTACTCATTCCTTTTGTAAGTGGCCATATGTTATGAAGTCAGGATGTGGATGTGATTACTCAGGAAAAATTCCACCCCCAGCTGGCCACTGTGATCCTGGGCAAGCTGCTGTGGGTGCCCCTGCTTTTTAGCAGGGGGATTGGACTGGATGACCTTTAAAGGTCACTTCCAACCCAAACTAATCCATGACTGTTTCATCAACTAAAGAAGGTAAGAAGTATCTCTGGAAACCCATCCTTCAGGTTCATCAACCTGTATGTAGAATAGAATAGAATGGAATAGAATGGAATAGAATAGAATAGAATAGAATAGAATAGAATAGAATAGAATAGAATAGAATAGAATAGAATAGAATAGACCAGACCAGACCAGACCAGGTTGGAAGAGACCTTCAACATCATTGCTTCCAACCCATCATCCAACACCATCTAATCAACTAAACCATGCAACCAAGCACCCCATCAAGTCTCCTCCTAAACACCTCCAGTGATGGCAACTCCACCACCTCCCCAGGCAGCACATTCCAATGGGCAATCACTCCCTCTATGAAGAATATCTTCCTAACATCCAGTCTAAATCTTGAAGTTCTGCCCCGCATTGAAATGTTTGATTTGAATTAGTCCTTGAATTAATGTCATAGTTGGCCATGGCACATTGGGACATGGTTTAATGGCCATGGTGGGGTTAGGCTGAAGGTTGGACTCGATGATCTAAGAGGTCTTTTCCAACTGAGACAATTCTATGATTTTAGAAGTTTTACTTCCCCCTTTCAGTAATCAGGAATGTGACCTTTGAGAGCACCTTAAACTTGGCACTTAAATTTTGCAGATAGTGTTTAGTAGCTGGCAGGAAAACTTAGATGCAATAAAAGAAAGATTTATACTTTTTTACCATCAGTGTTTTCTGTGTTAGCTTCATAATCAGTAGAATTACCGCTGTCTTCAGCTGGTGCCACAGCACTCTCTGTGGTCATCAGTTGTCCAAACTGCAAGAGATTTGTTACATTGTGTAGTCTTGTGGGCAACTACAAGAATTGGGGAGGGGGGAAAAGAGGGAGAAGAAAAGCTCAGTACGGTCAGACAATGTGTATGAAATGAGCATTTACATTTCTCGGTCTGGCAGGTGCTCTGTGCCTCACCTGTCATCTTGCACTTCTGTACAAGGACCACAAAAACAAACAAACAAGCAACCAAACCAACCAAACAAAAACCCCACACCAAAACCAAGCCAAATTAAGCTGATTTGATTTCCCAGCTGAAGGCTTTCTAGATTATGTGACCTCTGTAGGACGACAAAAGGTGCAGGAGAGGACTGCAGAACGTTGCAGACCTGCCTTTTGTTGTTAGTTTTTGACACTACTTTGTCAGTTTGGTTTCCCTGAAGCTAATGGAGAGATCCTGAAGAAGGAGAGGTAAATGGCAGAGAATGTGCAGGCTGTGGAAGCTCTGTGCAGCACAGAAAAACTGCCACAGATGTTTTCAGCTCTGTCACCTTCAACCTGATTGCTTGCAAATCAGAAGCATTAGTGTTAGATCACTTACGTTGGAACTCAAGGTTGCTCTCTATCATTCACAATGATTTCTCAAACTCTAAGCCACAAGACAGTACCAGGAATATGTGATCAGGATAACCTAAAGGAACCTTTACTTAGAATGATACTCACCCAAGTTGGTAATTCTTCATATTCTGTGTCATTTCTGTCTCTGAAGTCCATTGTTGCACTTTCTTCTTCTAAAGCTGAGCTTGCTGAATAAAATATTGGAAAAGGAGTTGGGATTTCACTTGTTTGGCAGACATCCTGGCTACTTCATGTAAAGGGTTAAATGTGAGATCTCTGTGGGCTTCTGTCTCCCTGCCCCTGCACCCTTAGGTTTGCAAAATTGTTTGGATTAACATTGAATTCTGCTGTAGTTCTGTGCAAAGCTGTGGCACAAAGAGCTTAAGTACACATCAATTAGCCCTGGCACAACCTTGAAGCGAGTTTGCTACTGAACTCTTTGTCCGAGAAAAGTTTTCTCTTTTAACAACAAGATTCCCCTCCAGGTTTCAGATTTCTAGTTCAGCACTAGCTCACAGAATCATAGAATGGCTTAGGCTGGAAGGGACCTTAGAGATCACCTACTCCAACCTCCCCACTGTAGGCAGGAACACCTCTCAACTAGACTCAGCCTCATTCACCCTGGCCTTAAACACCTCCAGGGAGGGGTTATCCACAATCTCTGGGCAACCTGTTCCAGTCTCTCACCACCCTCATACTGAAGAACTTCTTCCTAAGTCTAACCCTGCTCAAACCATTCCCCCTTGTCTCTAGACACCTTCATGAAATGTCCCTCTCCATGTAGGCTCCCTTCAGGTATTGGAAGGCAACTCTAAGGTCCCCCCAGATTCTTCTCCTCTCCAGGCTGACCAACCCCAGCTCCCTCAGCTCATGTATTTGGATAAATCACCTCAGGCAGCTCCCATTTTCTAAACCAGCAGGAGCTTTCTCCCATCTTTCAACTCACTCCCAGCTGCAACCTTTATTTTTGGAAGTGTAATTAATGTTTGAGTGCAGCTAGAGTTCAGCAAATATTCCTACACAAATCTGTTCAGAGCTTTCCCTAAGGCTGCAAACCTCACTTGCCAGAATTTGAGTTCTTTAGCTGACAGTGTAAGGTCTCCCTCTTTATTCTAGACCTAGATGTGTCACCTGTGCTCTTTGATATGCCAGGCTTTATTCTAGACCTAGATGTGTCACCTGTGCTCTTTGATATGCCAGATGTTGAAATTGTGTCTGTTTTCCTTACAAATGACATGACAATGTGATTTCAAATGAGACAGACAAGATTTAATTTAGCAATGACTTAAAATAAAAATGCCCTGGCTCTTTAACTGAACTTTTTATGCAGAAGCTGAATGGTTTGACACAGGGAAAAACAATCTCTACTGTTGCTTGAAACTCATCTGTATTCTGCTGCAAGCTTGCAAATATTTTTCCTTGCTCCCAAAACTACTTTTTTGAAGCAAACTAAAGCTTTTTCAGCCCTCTTTAGCAAAGTAAGCCTGAGACCTTTCTCCCATTGCCAACAGACTAAACAGTGATCTAAACTTAGATTTCTAATTCCATGTTTACTCAGGTAAATAGGATTTTATAATTTTATACCTTTATAAGCCTGAACACAGCTAGGCTTTCTATTTAAGAGCCAAAAGGGTATGAGAGTGGTACTTTAGGCTCTCACAGATGAAGAATTCATTCATATTCATGTTATGCCAACATGAGGCCTAAAATAGTGGCTAATTAAACCAGCCAGTCTCCCCAGCATCACCTTCTGATCCATGGTAAGTCTAGAAAAACCCAGGGTAAATTTCTAAGTGAGATGGTAAAAATAGAGGGTTTGGGCATCTTGGGCTGAAATACCTTAGGTGAGCAGCCTTGAAAATTTCCTGTTGAGGTAGAATAAATGGAGCTTGACTTTTAGGTGTGTTGACTTAGCCACCTTCTAAATATCAGGGTATTTTCAGCTAGGGCACTATTTTGGAACAATACTTGTGGGTTTTTTGCCTATAAAGTTAATGTTTTTAAAGTCCAATAGTGGGATTATGCTATGTAAATGTTAAGAGTAAAGAAAGAAATAGCAACAGAGCTCAACAATGTGCATTGTGTATGGATCAGTTTACCTTTGTAATCCCAGTTGGAACTGAAAAAAAAAAAAGCCTTTTTTTCACTAGTTGCAAAATCAGCACAGGTGGAGAACACCAATTACCAGAGGAAAACCTCCAAGCACAGAGTGAAATACCTTTTATGTGTTAACAGCAAGCAGCTTATAGAGAGAAGCTGCTTACACTCTTGGCGTGGCCATAGCTTTCAGCCCTGAGGAATTACCTGATAGTGAAGGCAGGAAAGGAAACAGTGTCACAGAACAAAAGGAAAGGAAACAGTGTCATAGAACAAAAGCACAGAGAATTAGTGGATGTCACAAAGAAACATAAAAGTCATTCTTTGTGGGTTAGTTATTGCAGGTTCTTGGCACTGAGTGACGTACAGCAAATCTATTTCCGTGCATTTGCCCTCTGTACAGCGTGTGACAAAAGGAGGTGGCCCAGATTAATCATGCCTAATTTTAGGCTCTTAATAAAGGCACCTAAATAAGGTGTCTGTCCTTATCTTCTTTTATAGTCTGTAGGGAAAGATAAATAATTCTAGGAGGTAATTCAGCTCACCTGAGACTTGGGTCATCCTTGGTAGTGCTGCCTTAACTGGAAAGGGAAACAGGAGTAATATGGCTCCCCTATGCTTAAAACTCACAGGCTGAACTGATTTCTGTGTCTTGTCCCAGCCCTACCCACTCTGCATAATGCTGTGTTCAAACTGGGGTCCTGTGTTTGCTGGAGAACAGTCCCTGGACTGTATGTCCTGGTTTGTTTGTCTGGACAGACACTGGAGGTGGTTTGGATGGTAGCTGAACAGACCCTACTACTAAAAGAGTGGCTGGGAGGAAATTTGGAAGTAATTTGTTCTGCATTTGTAGGAAGGACACACACTCAGTTTACAGAAGAAGAATGAGAGAAAGCACAAAACATAATGCAGCAATGTTCAGAAAAGAACTGTGACATTCATACTACTAATATAAATCAATTAAAACTTCCTAAAGTCAGAATAATCTTTTGGATTAGCAAGTATATCTGAAGTTCAAGGCTGAATGGAAATAAACTATAGCATGGGAGGTTCCACCTCAGCATGAGGAGGAACTTCACTGTGAGGGTCATGGAGCACTGGAACAGGCTGCCCAGAGAGGTTGTGGAGTCTCCTCCAGAGACTTTCAAGCCCCTTCTGGATGTATTCCTGTGTGACCTGTGCTAGATTCTATGATCCTGCTCTGGCAGGGGTTTGGACTCAATGATCTCCAGAGGTCCCTTCCAACCCCTAACATCCTGTGAGCCTGTGAATCTTTGATACTACACAACTCTGTCAGAGAAAGTCATCATGAAGTAAAAAATATTTAACTGAAATGGAGAAACTACTGGAGTTGAAATTTCTTCCCCTGTACCCATTGACAGGAAAGGAGTGTAAATGGGATCACAGAATCAAGGTTGGAAGAGACCTCAAGGATCATCCAGTTCCACCCCACCTGCCATGGGCAGGGACACCTCACACTACATCAAGTTGCTCAGAGCCGCATCCAGCCTGGCCTTAAAAACATCCAGGCAGGAGGCTTCCACCACCTCCCTGGGCAACCTGCAAGGATGTAAGGAGAGGTGTGCTGCAGTCATGTATTGGTTACATCTGATGTGAGCCAAGTGTAGCAACAGCCATAGGCTTAAGTAGTGCTTCTGCATATGTTCTTAATATCATGTTAGGGGAGGCTGTAAATAAGAACATTGCCTCACAGCTTTGTGATTGTCTCCAGCCAGCAGGATGGACTCTTCTCTTTGCAGCTATACATAGCTACAGATGTGAATTAATGGCTGTAGCTCTCCCTGCCAAAGTTCCAGCTGGGTGCCATTCAGTTCAAAGTCCCCAGCTGCTATCAGGCTGCAAATTCTCACACCAGGAGAGGAAAAAAAATAAATCTGATGTCTTTAAAAGTTTAATACTGCTTTTAAACCAGCCCATGGTTAAGCATCCCATGACCCACTTAGGGGAAGATGAGCTCACGACTCTTTGTTATGCATGGAGTAACAGTTTACTAGAAAAACGACTTCTGGCTGCTTTCAAAGCACAGTGGTTGTGTTGGAAAGGAGAGGGAGTTGTAAAACTGTTGTTCATTAGCATTTCTTTCAGGTATCTCCAAAACAAACAAACATACTTTGCAAGATGAAAAACCCTGCAGGATCCTCTCTCTTTCCCAGCAGTCTGAATAAGCCCAGGCGCTAGTGGGCAAAGTTGGGAGCTTGTACTTTAGCTTAGCTCTTGAAATAGGAAGCCCTCAAAGAGAATGAGTTTCCATCTCTGTGATAAGAGACTGGTAGGTAAAAATAGGATCATTAAGCCTGGAAAAGACCTTTAAGATCATTGAGTCCAACAGTAACCCAACTACCATGACCGCAAACCTATATCCTGAAGCACCACATCTACACACTTCTTGAACACCTCCAGGGATGATGACTCCACCACCTCCCTGGGCAGCCTGTTCCAATGCCTGACCACTCTTTCTGTAAAGAGCTATTTCCTGATATCCAACCTAAACTTTCCCTGGCACAACTTAAGCCCATTTCCTCTCATCCTATTCCTAGTTCCTTGGGAGAAAAGAACCAAGAGCAGCCTCACTCCAACCTCATTTGAGGTAGCTGAGGAGAGCAATAAAATCTCTTAGCCTTGTCTTCTCCAGACTGAACAGTCCCAGTTCCCTCAGCTGCTCCTCATATGATGCCTTCCAAACCCCTCACCAGCCTCACTGCTCTTTTCTGGACACACTCCAGGACTTCAATGTCTTTCTTATACTGTGTGGTACCCAGAACTGAACCCAGCATGCAAGCTGTGTTAAGCTAACCTTAGCTCGCCTGTTAAGGCTAACCTTAAAGAGAACCCTCTAGCAAGAGCTGAAATAACCTTTAGTGCCCATTGTCCCTCTGCTCCTGTTTTGAAAAAAACAGAGCTTCAGTTATAAATAACAGCTTAAAAAAGTTAAGCAGCAGGGGAACAGCTGCTTTGATCTTAACATTGAAGTTTCATTTTCTCCATCATATCAAGACCGTATTTTATCCTGTCCAGCTGTGCTAGATAGCTGCTTGGTGGAATGCTTCTCTAGAAAAGCAAGGGAAAGAATTTAGCCTGACAGGTCACCTGGGAGATTCACCCTTCTGTTTGAGATTTCTGAGCTATCTGAAGATGACTTTTCCAGTGTTTGTTTCCTGACTTGTTGCAGAGCAAGTGGTGTTGTTTGAAGGACTGCAAATGTTCATGTGTGAGCCATCCTGTTTTGGACATGATTTACTCAACATTTATGTCCTGGTGCAAGAACTCCCTTTCTGAGGAAACATGCTTTACTTGGGCCTTAATTTGATCATGAGCAAAGAGGCTCTCATCACTGGAATTGGTTGTGCTTCAGTGGAAACTCTTATTCGTGGTGGTGGAACAGAAGCATGTGATTAGGTAAGGCATCTCAGCAGCAGCTCTGGAGTTTTCAAATACCAATTTGTCTGTTATTTGGGTTCATCCTCTATTTAAATGTGTTCCACAGTCATCTCCAAAACTTACCTCATCTTTATTTTCTCTAGAAGTAGTTTTCCATCATTTTTCTACAATTAGTTAAGAATTTGGGGACATTAGGCTCCAGGGAGACCTAATAGCAGCCTTCCAGTACCTGAAGGGGCTACAAGAAGGTTGCAGAGGGACTGTTTACAAAGACCTGAAGTGATAGGATGAGGGGCAATGATTTGAAATTAGAGAAAAGTAGATTGAGATTGGCTGTTAGGAACAAGTTCTGCACCATGAGGGTGGTGGAGTGCTGGAACAGGTTGTCCAGGGAGGTGGTTGATGTCTCAACAAGGCTCTGAGCAACCTCATCTAGTGAAGGATACCCCTGCTGATTGCAGGGGGGGTTGGACTAGCTGACCTTTGGAGGTCCCTTCCAAGCCAAGCCATTCTGTGATTCCATGGCTTTTAAAAAGCATCTAGGTGTGGGTCACTGGGGTTTGGGCAGTTCAACACTGCCAAATCCAGGCTACGAAATGGTGTGGATTTTGAAAAGTTGGGGGTTTGAAGAATATAATATAGTGGATTGTGGATTTTTGCCTTCTTTACACAGTTAAAATGTTCAGTCTTCCAAAAAAAGGGAAATTATGGAAGTGTCTCAATGAGATCTGCAATTCTCATGTGTGCCTGTGGCTCCTGTCAAATTCCTGACACCTGCAGTATCCTCAGAACTCAGTATCCTTAGCCTGCCTGGGGCCACAGCATTCAGCGCTGGCAGTTTCTTTTTCTGGTAATTCTTTCTGGAAGTTGCAGTCCCATATTGTAGGGAAATGCCCTGCCACATGATGTCTAGCTTCTTGTTGTTCAGGGGAAAGTATGTGCTGTCTAAATCCTGAGTGCTTGCTGCAGCTTCCCTGCGCACAGCCCGACAGCTTTGCTTCGCGGAACGGAGGAAGCTGGATGACAAAATACCACGAACTTTGGAAAGTGTCTGCCAGCTGGAAACTGGTCATGCTGCAGGAGGAAGGCTTTAGCTCAGCCTTATTTGGAGTGTGAGTGACTTTGCTCAGGTATTCCATGGGGCTGCTGCTGACAGTGTTTCGCTGAATTGTCAGAAACATTTCCTTTGGTCACCACACCCCACTACAGATGGTTTCTATTGCTGTGCCTGGCTTAGCCAAAGGAACAAAGCCACTGCCAACTGGCCAAGAACCATTTGGCTGCTTCTGAAGTAAATCACATGCCTTCTGAATACTACCATATTCTACATTGCCCATATATAGGATACTCACAGAAAAAGCAAAACAAAAAAATAGAGAGGAAAATAACTGCTCTTCAAGTGCTTGCTAGATGGGTATGACCCACAACCCAAGCTATGAAGCAAAGCCACAAGAGGAAAAGGTGGTAACTTACTAAGCTTTCTCTTATGCATGATAAAATCTGCCATAAGGCTGTGGGCATTGAGAAGGAAGTTTTAAACTCCATTCTGCAGTATTCCTTGCGAAACTAGAGAGGAGTCTTCTAAGATTTATGCTTTTAATAAAGTTGCTGTGGCAGTCTCTGACCTCTTGTCTGGTAAATGCAGTGACCTGAGCTGTGCTGCCTCATGAACGTGGGATAAAACCCCTTTCTTACTGGTATTTGCTGCCCCATGACCCTGTGCAACTCTTTGCAGTCTTGCTGGCAATTGCATTGTTTTCCCTGGGCAGTAAGGGTTTGCCTGGGGCAGCAAGCTTGGAGTTTTGCATTGTTCTGTAAGTGGCACTTAAAGCTGCACCATTAGAGTGCTATTTGTCCCTCCGTGGCTGACAAGGAATGGGATGTGCTGCAGAATGCAGACCGTTTGGGTACAAATATTGGGATGTATCAGTGCAGATGACAGGAATTAAGGAATGACCTCTAATACAGTAATAATGGCATCCTGACCTGCATCAGGAACAGTGCGGCCAGCAGGAGCAGGGAGGTCATTCTGCCCCTGTACACTGCACTGGTTAGGCCACACCTCGAGTACTGTGTTCAGTTCTGGGCTCCTCAGTTTAGGAAGGAGGTTGACTTGCTGGAAGGTGTCCAGAGAAGGGCAACAAAGCTGGGGAGGGGTCTGGAACACAGCCCTGGGAGGAGAGACTGAGGGAGCTGGGGTTGCTTAGCCTGGAGAAGAGGAGACTCAGGGATGACCTTATTGCTCTCTACAACTACCTTAAGGGAGGTTGTAGACAGGCAGAGGTTGGTCTCTTCTCCCAGGCAACCAGCACCAGAACAAGAGGACACAGTCTTAGGCTGCACCAGGGGAGGTTTAGGCTGGAGGTTAGGAGGAAGTTTTACACAGAGAGAGTGGTTGCCCATTGGAATGGGCTGCCTGAGGAGGAAGTGTTCAGGAGGAGACTTGATAGGGTGCTTGGTTGCATGGTTTAGTTGATTAGGTGGTGTTGGATGATAGGTTGGACATGATGATCTTGAAGGTCTCTTCCAACCTGGTCTATTCTATTCTATTCTATTCTATTCTATTCTATTCTATTCTATTCTAATCTCTTCCCAAAACTGAGGCTGTAGCCATGTGCCCTTTCACAGCTACTTTGAAGGTTACTACCCCTTCTATCTGCCAGCAGAACTGTTTGCATGATTTCTTCTCTCACTTGTTTGAAATATTCATGATAAACCCTGTAACTAGAAACTGGCTGGGCTTTAATTTCGTTCCCAGGATGATTTTTGGCTAACTGCTCTATATTGCCACATAGCATGCAAGATCCATTCAAATGTGTTTAGTCTGACTTTCATACTAACTCATAACTTACTAGCTAATATTTGGATGTGATTCATAGCCATTAAAAAAACATTTTAATAGGCACTTGAAATTGTGTCCCCTTTACAAATGTAGCAGCATCTCACACACTGCTCAAGCCCTCCTAAGAGTACATGTCTGCCTGAAGTGCTGTGCACAGCTGAATTGTGCCCTCTCAAAGGATCATTCTGATGGCATTTATGCTGGATGTTGTCATGTTTGTCATCAACAAATACAGTGATGGAAAAACATGAGGAAGCCATAAAGCGATGTGAGAATGGGCTCAGCATCAGTTTCTCTTTCCTTTGAGACTCTCTGGCCAGGCTTCTGAGACAGTGAGTTGGAAATCAGCAGTAAATTTGTCTTGTTTTCCTTGCTGGCTTCTCTTTGGAACATCCCAGGATTTCTATACTGCCAGTCCTATATCCCAGCATGCCTCTATTCCCAGTCCTATATCACAGCATGACTCAATTCCCAGTCCTATATCCCAGCATCCCTATACTCCTAATCTTACACTCCCAGTGCTACATCTTCTGAAACACTGTGCAGCATGTCATGCACCACACAGCTTTGTGAACCTTGCTGCAGCATGAATTCAAACTGAGGGTATGGTTTGTGCACACAAAAATCAGAGGAAGCCCTTTCAGAGGCTGCCTGCCTGCAGCATGCATCTAGGATGCAATGAATAGTAGATCCTGGCAGCATTTGGGTTCCATCCTGTAGTCCCTGACCACATCCAGACAAAAAGCAAACAAACCAACAAAACAAAGGTGCAACTGAGACAGACCATATGCTAGAGCTGGGCAAACAGTAGTCATTTCTGTGGTGCACATGAATGTATGGCTTGCCTCAAATGACACAAGAAGGAAAACATTGCATGCCTTTGTTGGAGCCCAACAGCCTGCGTGCTGTGGGCTAGCCTGCCCTTGCTGGTTTTTAAATCATCTGTTAAAAAGCTCTCTAAGTTCTCAGCTGCTTCATTTTGCAGAGCATTTGCAAGGACTAGATCAGGGCTAAAAGCAAGGGTTCAGTGAAAACTGCTGAGGGTCTGGCCTCTGTGTCTAGCTGTCACTTGTGCAGTCTGAGTTACTGAAAGCCCCACTTGAGAGCTTTTAAATATGACTGTTTCCTTTGCTTGGAAAGTTGCCCAGATTCAAAAACTGACTTTTGAGATACAAATGGCCAAGTTTCTATTTCCTCTGAAGAAAGCAAATCTTCACTGTTCTCTGCTAGTCTTTTACCAAGGCACTGCAAAATCCAGGTCCATGAAAATGTTTTTCTCCTTTTTGCTGACAATCAGGTTTTGAGTATTGGGCATGTAGAGCTAGACTGAGAGCACAGTAAAATAGTTTACAAGAGGCATGTATGGAGGCATATGCACAGCAGTATTCATCATTCATGATGCAGCCAGATGCAGGGTGAAAGGGTTTGTCATGCTTTAGTAGAATAGAGGTGGCTCCCTTTTGAGTCACAATGACTGTTCACTTTGCTTGTTCACTTACTTACTAACAGCAGTCACAGAACTTGATTTTCAGAATGGTTTAGAGTTGCCTGGCTTAACTGTTTAGTTTTGACACTAAATGGCAACAGTTTGGGGAAATCAAGGCCTGGAGCACCTCTGCTATGAGGATAGGCTGATAGGCTGAGGGAGCTGGGGTTGTTCAGCCTGAAGAAGAGAAGAATCTGGGGGGGATCTTAGAGCTGCCTTCCAATACCTGAAGGGAGCCTACAGGAAGGCTGCAGAGGGGCTTTTCATAAGGGTGTCTAGAGACAGGACAAGGGGGAATGGTTTGAAGCTGAGGGAGAGCAGGGTTAGACTGGAGCTTAGGAAGAAGTTCTTCAGTAGGAGGATGGTGAGACTCTGCAATAGGTTGCCCAGAGAGGTTGTGGGAATTTTCAAGGCCAGGTTGGATGAGTCCTTGAGCAGCCAAGTGTAGTTGAGAGGCATCCCTGCCTATGGCAGGGGGGTCAGAGTAGATGATCTCTAAAGTCCCTTCCAGCCTAAGCTTCATTCTAGGATTCTATGAAGAGAATTTGGAAAAAAAATCTTTTCTTGTGATTTTTGCCTTTTTCTTTTTCTCTAATCTTGAGACCCAGAACATTTTAGTCTTTCATGCTTGACTCCAAGCTTCCATTTCCATTCTTGCCAGGTAAACATTTTTTCATCTCAGTTCCCCTATCCCTGTGCTCACTTTGACTCCAAAACAAATGTGAAACACAAACCTGTTTAATTTTGAGACTTGCATAAGGAGGCATAATTCAGTATTTGCCTCCAGGTGAGATCAGGCACAGGGACAGCTGATACAGCTCAAGTGACATGTGGTAACTTGTTAAACAATCATGTTATATTTTGTTCATGTTATGTGACAGCAAATGGGGTGATGATCTTCTCTGCAGTGATCCTGGCACCCTGGGAAAGGTTTTGAATTAGGAAATGTGTGGCCTGTGTAAAGCATTCATGTGAATGCTTCTGCTTTTGATTGATTAATGCTGTGCCTAGAAAACAATGAGACAAACTTCTGTTTCAACTCATTCAGGCTGATCCTGTGTGTGAAGATTTGCCTGGGGTTTTATACACTGAGCAGGGCCACAGAAAGACAAAAATCTGTTTGCCAATCATTCAGTAGGAAGTGCTTTAGTCTAAAAATTGATCAGCTTGAGTCCTTGTTTTTAAGACAGAGTAATTGGTCTTTCAGTCAGGATTTAAGCCATAAATGGATGATACAAAGGAGCACACGTGACTGAGTTTCAGACAGACTGATGTCTGCTTTACTATTAAGTTTTCTTTCTGTACTTTTGCTCATTTCTGCCCTTAATTTTATTTAGAAGCTCACATAAAGAGTGAAGTGAAATAATAAGTTAATTTCCTTCTCCTCCTCCATCAGTGTAGTATTTTGGCCTTTCACAGCTTTATTATGTCTCACTTTATGGTCCTCCCAAGAAAAAGAGCCTTTATCTTTTCTTTTGGAAACCACACTGCTGACTTTGGGACCAAACATTCCTGCTGATTGCACAAACTCAGGAAATTGTGATGGAATTCTTCATTCATTTTTAACTTACTGTTGTTAGATGTAATTTGCCTATTCTGAGCAGAGAAAAGTTTAAGCATTTCTGACTTCTCCCTTAAGATTCTTAGGCTTTCACTGAATTGTGGTTCCTGGGTTGGTTGGCAGGCCTGTGTCTGTGTCACTGGGAACTGCTATTTTTCAATCATGTTTCTGGTTCACAGTTGTCCTGAAAAGGTTTCTGAGCCTCTGGCCTTTTGTAAAGTTGCAGCAGCTACTAATGAAACTGCTCCAACTGTGGATCACTACCTGGAAGGGGAGAAATCCTATGCTTACAGCTAGGGTCAACACTGGAATTAAACTTACTTGGCAATCAAAGGAGGAATTTGGAACCAACAATAATCTTTCTGGAGATCCTCTTCCTGATCAAAACAAAGCTGCTTTTCTTGCTTCAGTCTCATCTCATAAAATGGAGTGCCCAGATATAACCAAAGGGTAGCTTCAGATTTCTTTATGGCCTGATCAGAGGCATTGGAATCTGAAAAGGAGACTTCTTTCCTTTTAAAAGCCCTCAGGTCCATCTGTTTACCCCAGAGGTTCAGGTATCTGAATATACACACTGCACCCAGTAAGCAAAAAATTCTCCCAGCCTCACTGCTGGTGGAGGCAGAGATTGCCACAGGCAGTTGTCATTTCCAGTCTGTTCTAACTTGTAATTGCTGATGGTTATCAGTAAACAGCAGTGATATGCATGCTAAATATTTGGAACTTGGCTATTCTAGATCTGGAAGCTCTCACTTCAAGTCTGTTCTAACTTGTAATTGCTGATGGTTATCAGTAAATAGTGGTGATGTGCATGCTAAATATTTGGAACTTGGTTATTATAGATCTGGGATGTTATTCTCCTGGTGTATCCTTTGGTAGTTATCCTAAATGTGAAGAAAGTCATAAAACCTAAACTCAAAGAAAGCCTGAAATACTCTATACTGGGTTCTAGATACAGCTATCAGACTATGCTGGTGAGAACAGAATGTTGCAAGCAGGTAATATTTAAACATTTTCCAGGCTTAGGAGGGTTTGAACCTGATGGTTGCTGGGCTCCTCTCAGATTTGAGAGAAAATACGCTTCAATATTCCCCAAAAGCCTGAAGATAAGACCTTTTTTCCCTGCAATTGTGCTGCTCTAGAAACTGCTTAAATTGATTCTACAAAATGGTGTTTGCCTCAATGCCCTTAAACTTTGGTACATTTAATATTGGTGGTTTTCCAAGGATGAACTAGCTGGGGGAGCCTGGACAGCAATATTTGTGACTTGTGACTCTCAGACTTTCTGTAAGGTTTTGAAGCACAACTCCAAACTTCCAGCCTCATTCAGACAGAGGACACCAGGAAGTCTCGCTAGAAGTTTCAAGCCAACATCCACACACATACTGGTGCAACTCCATTACACCCAGCAGAACAATATTGACTGTCACCAGGCCAAAATCTGGGTAAATGTTTCAGTTAATGTCCCTAGATCCAGGTCAGACAAATAGATTTACGCTTTAGAAGACTGCTAGGTTGAGTTCCAGGTTGTTTGCAGAGCATTAGTACTTGGAACATGTTCCACAGCAAGGGTAACTGTATTTCACCTCTACAGACATGCTTTCTGTTTGCACATGCATCAGGCACACTGCCTGATGGCCAAATCATTCATCATGAGTCAAATACTACACAGACTGAATTCAGGCTGTTCCTGGAATCAAGTGCTGCTCAGGGTAACCCTGATTTATTCTTCATCAATTAGCCTCTTCTCCTTTAGCCATAAAAAGACTTAAACCATCTGGTTTACCTGTTGTCCCTTTCTTAGAAAATTCAAAGGAAAGAGTTTGCCAAATAAACTTTTTCTGAGCAGTTACACAACACTTGACAAATCTGTCTTGGGTCATAATTCTTCCTGGTTTATTTTCCCTCACTTGTCTATATCACCTATGGCTAAATCAGCATTAGCAAAGCCCTGCACAGGGCTCAACTGCTAAGCTGCTGTTAAAGCCTCCAAGGACTAAAGCTGAAGCTATGAATGGAAAGATTTAGAAGTTACTTTCATGAAGAGTTTTGCCACCTACTTGTCAGTTACAAATAGTTATTCTTGCAGTCTCCTTTGCCTGTATTGCAGTGAAGCTGAAGATGTTTCCAAGGGCTGTTGATGGATTATTGCCTTCCCTGACTGCTTGTACCCTTCTCCTTCGCTCGCACCGACACAGAACATTCTTCTCTAGTGGAGCATAACTCAGCCCATCTGAACATTTTGGATGCATTTTCTTTCCAGCTTACAGCCATAGTAAATGCCCAGTAGCAGCTTAAGCGTGCAAAAGAGTTTTATAAACAGGACAGAGCAACTCTATTGCCTACGAGCAAGCAGACAAACTGTTACACTGCAGGGAACGACTGGAAATCATTTGTAAGCAAAGTATCTCCTTACCTTCTTCAGCCAGTGCTATGAAAGGCATGGTCCCTAGGATGAAGATGAAGATTTGAACTTTAATAAACATCTTTGATCAGCTTAGAGAACAGCTTTCCAATCCTGAGCCCAGATGGAATCAAATTCTGCTGAATTCTGGGGGGGAAGCAGCAGAGAGTTGTGATCACAAAAATAAATCACTGCAAAAAAAACCCCAATGCCCAAAACTTCGGTATTCCAAATATTCCTTTAGCTGCTGCAGCCTACAGTGGGAAGGGTTTCCCAGATGATAACTATCCAGCTAAAGAAAACTGAGTGGAGTCTGCATTATTTTCTTTAGCCAAGGGGTGGGAGCATGCCTAAGGTGGTCCTCAAAGAGGAGCCAGGCCCGCCCTCTGCACTCTGTTTGGTCAGAGCTAAAGTTATGATCTCAGCCCAGGTTTAAAGTTACAAGGGCTGTTGTGGCTTTCAGACTTTTATTTAGCAAAGGGGGAAAGGGAATTTAGGCAGTGAGGTGTTTAGGGAGTTCTCTCCCTTCTGCAGACTGTCCTTTAAAAATATTTAAGGAACAACTAAGGACATTTTTCCTGTTATTTACAGCAGTGAACTAATGTGTTTTTCATTTCCCAGTGAGCCCCCATGTTTATCTGCGTAAGTGTGGTGGCAAATGTGCATTTTGGGATACTGAAATAGTTTCAGGGCAGGTTATTTAATTCTGCAGTAAATACTGTCTGAGTTTCTCTGCATGTCTGTCTCTCTCTTCTGTCCTCAAGTGACATCCTAGCTGTGCTCCAGCGTTTGCCCACAGGCTTGCTGGCCTGGGTGTGCTATTATCACCCTACAGGGATAGAGGATTTTTCCTTCTCATATGTAACCATTAGTAGCACAGCTGGACAATGGATGTATAAATAGCTGCTTTACTCTTGTGGGCCACAAAGATGATCCAAGGGCTGGAACACCTCTGCTGTGAGGATAGGCTGAGGGAACTAGATCAGGTTGCCCAGAGGCTTGTTGAGCCTGACAATGAGTATCTCCAGGGATGAGGCTTGAACCACCTCCCTGAGCAACCTGTGGCAGTGTTCCACTGCCCTCGTGGTGCAGAACTTGTTCCTAACATCCAGTCTAAATCTCCTCTTCACTGATTTGAAACCATTGCTCCTCGTCCTAGCACTGCAGGTCTTTGGAAACAGTCCCTCTGCAGCCTTCTTGTAGTCCCCCTTCATGTCTCCCTGGAGCCTTCTCTTCTCCAGGCTGAGCAGCCTGAATCTGGGATTAATTCTGCCTTGATAGTCTTGCTCCAAATCTGTGAATGCTTGCTTGCTTACAGGACACTGAAATTTGCTAGGGGAGTATGTCAGGTTTAGTAAAGCTTCCTTTGAAAAATCAAACCACATTTTTACCTTATCAGGATGGCACACCTGGATTTCTGCATGTATTTTAGTGTATCTAGCACACCATGGGAGACAAATTGGAACAAACAGTGGCTTTTTAATGTTAGCAAATTCTCATCAGGAGCACAAAGAAGGTATTTTTAGGGATTTCACTGGATTTTCTTCAAAGATACTCTGAGGACCTTTCATTTTCATGATGATTTGTATGCACAAATTCTTCCTGGGTTTAGGAATAAGCTTTTCTAAAGAAGTAAAATCTACTCACTGAAATAACTTCTTCCTTTAAGCACTCTGTGTTCCAGCTATGGAACTGAAGTTCTTGAGCTTCTGGGACCTGGAGATGTCTAAGTTCCAGTGGCTACTTCTACACTTTTTAACATTTGTATTGTTCTTCCCAATCAGGAATAGTGTCTCCTACACCAGCCTGCTCCTCAAAGAAGAATTCCTTTAGTTAAACTTATTAAACCATAAAGCCTTGAATAAAATCAGCTTCTGTCATGCCATCAAAGTACAACAAAGAGAAAGAAATTTGCCTGCAGATGCAAAGCACGTTAGTGAAAAAGCCAGGATTGTCTTCCTAATTGTCATCTTGGGATGAAATTGTTCCTTAAGGACAACCGTGACAGGAACTTGCCTTCCAGTGAGGACCTCTTGTTGCTGAGTAAGGAGATTAAGGCTGGGAGCCATTGCTGAGCCCTGTGATTTAAACCATCAACAAAATTCTTTCAGAAAAGCCAATATACCCTTTGGGAGAGGGTATGGAGCCAGAAAGAGAGAGATGAGGGAGCAGTTTTCCTCTGAGCCGCACCAAATTAAGGGGTTTTTATTGGAGCAATAGCTCATTGTATCATGATTCTGTTAAGCCAATGGGGTTTGTGAAAAGAAAGGAGTTATTCCATGCTTCTGATTTAACAATCCATCTGCATTTAAAGCAGCACTTAATGATCTGGTCTGTTTGTCTCAAAACCAAAGGTAAGCACAAAGCTGTATGTCAGTGTACCTCTTTGCTTGGTGGTGGACTGGCACGTGTGCTCGGATGCTGCAATAAAAGGAGATTTAGGTCTAGGCAGAGATGTAATTTGGTCTTTGTTGTCCTGGGCATGTTATGACAGTTCCCACAAATTGCCAGGATATGACTGCATGGGTCACACTCTTGTCTTTTTTATTCTTTTCCTTTCTTTTTCCTTTTTTGTTTTTTCCCCAGACAGCTCTGTGTTTTCAATCAGTGGTTTCAGGGAGGAGGTGGAAAGGGTCTGGAGTACAAGAAGCCCCTCTGTTTTCATTTCATAATTTGTTCTCTCTGTCTGACCATACCAGTTGTTTGCAGAGCCTTCTGAGATGCTGAGGCTGTCTCCAGTTCAGTGAGAGCAAAGAATGAAATGTAGCTGTGGGAGTAGGAAACAGTGACGCTGTCCTGCCAAGTGTTATGCCTCAGTGGCAGCAGTCGTGTGGGATGGTGTTCTCTGAAGCAGTCAGTGCTGCCATGTAAACCCAGGAGTGCCACAGTGAGGGGAAGACTCCCCATTGTCATTAATGGGCTTTGAACCAGGCCTGTAGACAGCAACTCCAGCATGAGCAAGAGCAGCTTTGCCTCTGATTCTGTCCAGCTCTGCTGCTCCGGTGGATGTCATGCAGGGAATAAGTGCAAGCAGTTTGATTTCTGTGTCCATGCACGACTATGGTTGCTTGCAGTAGTAGGCTTGGTCAGTCTGCCCAAAGGTAAGGCTGCTGTTGGTTTGGCCTTAGAATTGGCAATTTGCTTGGCAGTTTATCCTGGGATTGATTGCATTCCTTTGATGAGTGAAATAATTTATATGTGTACCTTTGCACTGCAGGAACCTAGCTCTGGATTTGCCTTCTCTGCAAGTGAACATTCCTATGATCCAGAAAGTAAGGATTACTGTGTAGGGCAGACAATGACAATGAAAATGAACTCAGGACAATGCTGATGCAGCTCCTGGGGTAAATGGGCTGGAGAGAAGGGACTCCACTTACAGAGCTCCAGGTGTAGCTGAAGCTGTTATTGCTATTTCATCTCAGGCGACAACAAAATTATGATTCCCCTTTTCATTCCAGCGATCTCTGAACCACAAGGAGTTATTACATGCATAAACCTTTTGGGGCTGTATTACTAGAACTGACATTGGATTGTTTTGTTTTTCACACCCTTTTGGTGACACTTGTGTCTTCTAGGACTGATGTCCAGGAGTGCCAAGCATGCAGAGCTCCTGTGAAGTGTCTGAGTCCCTGCATGCCTGTCCCTTCTGCAAAGCAAGGCTCCAGTGGCTCAGACTGGGCAGAGGCTTTGTACACTTTTGGGCTGCATATTGAAGGAAGCTGCCTAAACATCAGTTATGAGAAATGCAACCCAGGAATAGGATTTACTTTCTACTTCTCCACTTCCAGCAGAATTTTGTGGTTACTCTCTTCTTATGACTTGCACAATGTGTTCTAAGACTAGGTCTATTCTGTAAAGGGTTCAGAATGGGAGCTGGGCAGTTCTGTACAGCGAGATTTGCTGAAAGATTACCTCACAGTGAAGCAAAGTTGACTTGTTGAAAGCAGGTAATGAAAAATGGTAGCTCTCAGGCTGGGTCTCCTCCTCTTGCAGCCTATAGAACATTTCCTCAGGCTGAACCCAGTGTTTTTGTATTTCAGTACCTGCCAAAAGGGGTGGGGATGGCTGCAAAGGGAAAACAGGAAACGGCTTGAAAATTAATAAAGCTTGCAGAAAAGAGTTTTCATGCTTCTGACCAAATATTGCAGGGCCCACAGCTGCCTCCAGGGTATAGAAACAGGAAATTTGGCAACAGAAAGAGACAGTATCCTTTTAGTTACAGATTTGCAAAGGACATCATCAAATTGAAGGCTTAATTTTCATTTTTCTGAGTGTTTCTTTAGTGAAAGAGTAGGAAGGGAAAATATGGATTTACTTTCTGTGTGCTGGGGGTGTAAGCTAAGATTTCACTTGTAGTGGAGATGTTTCTGGGGAAAGAAGGTTTCCAGCAGCATGAGGAGCTGCACAGTCATGGAGCACTCTGTAATAAGTCAGGCAGAAGCCAGGAAATTCAAATCTGTCACCATGCTACAGTCTCTGACAGCTTGTGGGACTTTGTGGGCCAGTAGAGGGGTAATTTGGATAATCATCTTTTAAGAGATGAGACATACATGTGGCCTTTTAATGTGTGTGTGTAATAGAGAGAGGCCATCTGTGTGTGTGTGCACACACGTGCTCAGGTCTGCATAGTGGGCTTCAAATTGTGCAGAACTTCCTTCTGATGTCCAACCTAAATCTGCCCTGCTCCACTTTCAAACCATTGCTCCTCATCCTGTCACCACAGGCCCTTCTGGACAGTCCCTCCCCAGCTTTCCTGTAGGTCTCCTTCAGATACTGAAATCTAGCTCTAAGGTCTCCCCAGAGCCTTCTCTTCTCCAGGCTGAACAACCCCAGCTCTCCCATCCTGTCCCTGTAGGAGAAGTGCTCCAGCCCTCTGATGTTCTCTAGGGGGACAGTCCTGGAAACATAAATTTCATGGAATGCAGCAAGTTACAAATGGAGTAAGAGTGGGCATGCTCCTGAGGGTACAACTGCCCTCTCTACATTGTCTCTATGTGACACACAATGGAGTGACTCAGAGTTAAATATGGCATGCCCACTCTCTACTACTTTTAAACCTGTGGATGACCACCATGTGTTTAACAAAAAATTATAAGGTTGGCATAGGTTTTCTTAGGTCAGAAGTGTTCTTTTGACTGGAACAGCTATATAAGGAAAGCAACACAGCAATGAAGGGAGAAAAACACCCTCACTCTGTGCTCATTCCCATTTATTACAGGATGGTGCTAGGAGTGTCTTAATGCTTTTAAACATTTGTACTGCTTTTATAGTGACTTGATCCAGCTAAAGCAAATGCCTGTCATTAGGAATTTACATGTCCTAATTTTTCTAATACACACTGGTGCTGAAAATGCACCAGGAAATGCTGGAATCCTGCTTGGAGTCTGAGCAGAACCCAGCAGGGTCTCTGTGCCATTTGAAGCCATGCTGTGTCCTAGCAGCCAGGCCAGCAGCTCTCTGGCCTGTCAGCATGGGGCAGGAGTTGCCCAAGGAGATGGCCAGATCAGGGCACACACACAATGTGGGTGCAGCCAGATTTCCTGCAGGGGAGTAATTGTCTCTTGGGATAAGCCTGTGTGTCTTTTGTAGGTTCCATCAGAAGATTCCCATTCCAACTCTGATTTTTGGGAGGAGCCACATCCAAAAGAATGTGGTTTCTTTTTCTTTCTGTATACAAAGCATGTTCCCAAGAATAAGCAAACTGCTCCTTGAAAGAAATGCAAAGAGGAGCAAAAGCTGGTGGACAAAATAGTTGTTTGAAGTGGAGGGAGGGCAGATGGGGACAGAAAAGCAGGCTGATGGTGGGGATGGATACTGAGGAATGTGGGGAAGGAGTAAGTGCAGAGTGATGTTCTCCAGTGGCCTTTTCTGACTCTGTGACACATTTCATATAACTGGAGTGAAATAACTGAAGTGAACAGAAAGCATCTACAGAGTAGTCTGCAGCCAGCAGAGGGAGTGAGATGTTCACAGGTATTGTGTTCAAAATGAACTCCTTGCAGGGCTGGGTTCCACCACCTCTTTACTCCCAGCTAGAAAACTGAGCAGAGAAAAGTGCTCCAGACAAGTCAGATTTTGGAGCTGCATTTTTTTGGCCACATCTTCAAGCAGCAGAATGTTTTTTTCCACCCTGACTACATGTCCAAATGGATATGAAAATACATATATCAGTGAAGGGTTTGGTGACCTTAAAAGGGCATAGTGATCTTTCAACAGCGGACACCCAGGGTTGCCTTGAAATATGGTGAGCACAGCTCATCTTCTGCTCTGCAACCAAATTCAACACATAACAGCAATCTGAAGAATTTTATTGAGGGGCAAAGCATACCTTAAATACAAATGAAACCAAGGGCAGGGATCATGGCAGTTTCAGCTATTCTGGAAGGTCTGGATTCATTCACACATTATTACACTGACATGTAGCTGAATCATGTCCTGTCATCCCTTAAAATGAACTAATATACCATGGAATTTAATAAAGGGGCTCAGCTGCTACTGCTTTGTCTAGGAGACATGCTGGACTAGTAGAATGGCATCACAAATATTTATAATATTGGATTGTTTTCCTGAAAAATAAAGTGAGTAAGTATCACAGCAAGGCAAACAAGAGCAGAGGACACCAGAAAAATCTATCTAAATTTCATCATAGTTAAAACAATTCAGGGCTTGGGTATTCTCTGAACTACACTGTGAATCATTTCTGTCTGGATAAAATGAAATGATGACTTGAGAATGTGTAGAGAGGTGGAGTCCCAGTCTGTGAAAGGTGAACCTAGAGGAATGAAATGAAACTGGAATCCATAAAGATGAGCTTTATCTTTGCATCACTCAAAGCACTGCATGAGATCACTTTTTGTGATGTTAGCTTGTCAGTCATGACTCAAGGGAAAGGAAGGCACTTCAGTGCAGGATTTACCTATCTAAGGGGTAAGCTAATTCATGCTTTAAATCAGGAAATAAATGTTTAATGCTTTGCTCTGTATTTGCAAGACCTATCTTGCATCAAATACTTCTAGGACATGAAGAATGAGGTAGCTGCTCTCTTGGAGGCCTGCTCACCACTTTAATAGCCCCAAGCCATCTACATCTGTCTTCACTTCAAGGCACTATTGTATTGTTAACATATAAATATTTAAAAGCTCCTGCCTTTTAAAGTGGAAATGCTGAAAGCTTTTGAGGTGAATATCATCTAACTTTAAAGCTCCCTCCTCTTGCTTCCTCTAGGCATTTCCATATGAAACAGTGGGGAAACTGAGGCACTGAGGCTCTGCAGTGACTGTCCCAAGGTTGCACATTACAGCAGGAGTGGAAATAAATACTGCAGATTCTCTCTCCAGTGCCTACACTGTCTCTCTTCTGTAAATTATTTCTTGAAGTATAAGTAGTGAATTAAGAGGGGGGTTTCCTTTATTGGAATGTTAATATCTTCTTGGTTTCCCTGCAGGAAGCTGAATTAGAGGCCCATGATTCATGGCCCGTAGGCGTAGGCAGCTGTACACCAAGTACAATACAAAGAATATTAGGGAGTTTAATCGCCTGCAGGCACTACTGATAAGGCAGCATCCTGCACAGCAAAGGAGATTACTCCTGAAACAAGGGATTTAGGTCCATATATCTTGCACCTTCTACAACCTCTTAAGTCATAGAGCAGTTTTGTGCCTTCCCTCTTTAAAAAAAAAGGAAACTGAGGCCCTGAGGTCTTATGCTGCAAGTGTGAATAAAAGTAAAATGCTGGGGGTTATCACAGGATCATAGAAGAGTTTGGGATGGAAAAGACCTCTAAGATCATTGAGTCCAACCACTGACCTATTGGAGCAAGTCCAGAGGGCCACAGAGGTGATTCAAGGGCTGGAACACCTCTGCTAAGAGGATAGACTGAGGGAGCTGGGGGTGTTCAGCCTGGAGAAGAGAAGAGAAGACTCAGGGGGGGACCTTAAAGCTGCCTTCCAATACTTGATGGGAACCTACAGGAAGGCTGGAGAGGAACTTTTCATGAGGGTGACTAGCAATAGGACAAGAGGGAGTGGTTTGAAGCTGAAGGAGAGTAAGTTTAGACTGGATCTTGGGAAGAAGTTCTTCAGTACAAGGGTGGTGAGGATCTAGAATAGGTTGCCCAGGGCAGTTGTGGATGCCTCCACTCTGGGGTTGTTCAAGGCCAGGTTGGATGAGGCCTTGAGCAACCAAATCTAGTTAAAAGGAGTCCCTGCCCATGTTGGGGAGGTTGGAGTAGATGATCTCTAAGGGCCCTTCCAACCTAAGCTGTTCTATGACCTAACATTACTATGGCCATTAAACCTTGTCCCAAGCCTGAGCATGGTCCATTAGATGGACCAAACAATAGCAATAAAGCAAAATCATTTTAAGCTGAATGCCTCTCCCACCACCATCAAAATCTGTCATTATTAGTAACTCCAAACAATCCCAAGATGTTTCTTGGGGGGTAGCTTTTAAGGAGGACTTCCCAGATGCCATGTTGATGCCCTGACAGCTATTCCATGCCTGTGTCCATGACAGTCACGCAAATGCTTTGTCACCGGTCTAGTACTGTCTGGGCTAGCTTTGAATGAATTGGGTTACTGAAGCACCTACTAACTTCAAGCCATCTTCCTTAAAACAAATAAAACCTTCTTGATTAAGTCCAGCTTCCTGCTTTCCCTTCATTTTAGCAAATATTTGCCTAGCTTCAGCAGAAGGAACTAAATCATTTGTCTAAGTCTCTGTGGCAAGGAATAAATTGAAGCCTTTTATTATATGCTTAGATAAGACCAGAAGTTATGAGAGATGACTTTTTGGAAAGCTCAGAAGGTGATATCATAGAGACCTTGTGAGACTGAACAAATTAAAGCCCTGCTTAAAAAAATGAAAACACTTTCTTAAAAAATTAGAAATCAGCAGTTCAAATTCCTTTTTTAATGTTAGTTCTCTGTTGAAAGTGTTTTGCTGGATCTTTCCTGCTTCTCTGTTTTTAATCTGCAGCCATTTCATGGTCCCCAAAATATCTTTTTGCTCACAGCACAGCCTGAGCAAATGGAGAGCAGAGCACATTCCACGTGTGAGCACGTGAACCGTGCTTTTACCTCATTCATCTTCTGTGCCATTCACTTCCTGACAAATTTCCAAGAGCCTGAAGCAAACTTACTTTTTCTTCTGAGTTCTCTTCAAATTTGAGGCTTAAGAGACTTCACTTACTCCATTTTTGTGGGGTTTTTTTTCATATTACTAAAGAAAAAGTCAAACATGTAGAACCATCCCACAGCTTGTGATGGCTGAGAAGTGCACTCTGCATGCTGCCAGCACTAATGGCCATGAGCTCCATCAGCATTCCTCAGGGAAGAAAGTCTGCATTTTATTTATTGTTGGTGATGTTTCTCAGCTCTAATGTCTCTGAAATGAGGCAGCCCCCAAATGGTAGATGTATTAAGAAGTTCATCCAAACATTAATTTTCTGCACAAGCCAGATAAGCCTCCTGACAAAGGGCAGTGGGTTACCTTTGTGCTACAGCACTCCTGAGACAACTATAGCGTGGACATCTCCTGGGTGCTAGAACTGTGCAAACAAGTGTGTAGACCTCCACCTCCAAATACTGAGGGACCTGCTGAAGTTCTAGTATGTAAAACTATGTGGCAGAGCAGTATCAGCAGATAGGCTGAAAGAAGTTGTGTTAAAGAGCAGCTGTGCTAATGGTTACCAATGCAGTGTCCAAAGTGTGACTGGAATAATGTTCTGGAGGTTGTCTGCCTGCCTGCTGTGTGATGGGGAGGGGAATTTAACTCTGTTCTAGAGATAGGGGTCTCCAGAGAGATCCTTCTCCTTCTAGCTTTCCAGTTCAAGTACAGGGAACTGCTTGAGAGGGTACAGCAAAGGGCTGCAGAGATGATTTAGGGGACTGGAACACCTCTTGTGAAGAGAGACTGAGGGACTTGGGGCTTTTTAGCCTGGAAAGGAGAGAACAGAGAGGGGATCTTCTCAGTAGGCATAAATACTTCAAGGGTGGGTGTCAGGAGGATGGGGCCAATCATTTTTCAGTGGTGCCCAGTGACAGGACAAGAGGTAACTTAAACATAGGAAGTTCGATCTAAATATGAGGAGAAACATCTTTATTTTGAGGGTGGTGGAGCACTGGAGCAGGCTGCCCAGAGAGGTGGTGGAGCCTCCATCTCTGGAGTCATTCAAAGCCCACCTGGATGCCATCCTGTGCAAGTTGCTCTGGGTGATCCTGCTCTGGCAGAAGGATTGGACTACATGATCTCCAGAGGTCCCTTCCAACTCCTATCATTCTGTGATCATTGACAGCCAGAGAAGTACCCCTGTTCTGTTATCAGCAAGTAAATTCTGAAGCAATTATGAAAGCTAGTCATTGTAATCATTGCCATTGGTTACCAATGTGCTTTTGAAAAGCAGATCCAGAGGCAGTACAAGGCTGCAAACATCTCCTCATGGGGATTGCTGCACTCACTGATATAATTTCGCCTGACATTTCACCCATCTTATTACCGAGGCGAGTGAGATGTCAGAAGGCATCAAGTCAAAACATGCTGCCTTCCCTAAGGGACACTATGCTGCTGTATAGCAGAGAAAACTTGTGAGAGGGTGGAAAGATCACTTTAGAGTGAAGACAAGTGAATGACCAGGATCATCTCCCATGAACAGTGCTGTGGAAGCTTCAGTTACACCAAGAGACTGATGACAGTAATGAGGTTTTGTCATCCTGCAAGCATTTTTGCACAGTAAGGCATAGAGGCATTTCAGCAGTCCCTCTCCAGCCTTCCTGTTGAATCCCTTCATGTATTGGAAGGCAGCTCTGAGGTCACATTGCTTTGGGGTTTGTTTGGGTTTGGGTTTTATTTTGTTGGAGTGGTTTGGGTTTGGTTGGTTGTTGACTGGGGTTTTGTGTGTGTTGGGGTTTTGTTTGTTTACTCTGCTGTGCCATGCAGACCTAATGATCTGGAGAAGGTTTATACTCAATATATGTGTGGTGGGTTTATAGACATTAGCTGTCAACAGGTTTAATTGCTGTGAATCAGTTTGCAGTTCGTAAGAACAAAGAAAACTCTCCAGAGGGTTTTCCAGGTGGCAAATTAAATTAGCACAAATTAAACCCTATGTCCTCTCTCAGAGAGAATGCAGATTTGCCTCCCAGATAGAATCATTTCTGGGTTTCCTTCCTTACAGGAAAGACAAACTTGCCTCCTTCCCACCAGAACATTCACCATTTGTCATGCTTTACCCTCTGCTCAGCCAGATTGCACAGTGGTGTGTTCAGCCTGGGAATGCTTTGATAAAGTGATTGGTAGCTGAGGGAACTGGAATTGTTTAGTCTGGAGAAGAGGAGGCTGAGAGGAGACCTCATTGCTGTCTACAGCTCCGTGAAAGGAGGTTGGAGGGAGGTGGGGGCTGGGTCTCTTCTCTGTAGTGAGAGGATAAGAGGAAATGGCCTAAAATTGTTGGTTGGCAGTTAGGAAAAATTTCTTCCCTGAAAGGGTGGTCAGGCATTGAAACAGGCTGCCCAGGGAGGTGGTGGAGTCCCCATCCCTGGAGGTGTTCAAGAAAGGTATGGCCATGGCACTTTGGGACATGCTTTAATGGCCATGGTGGTCTTAGGTTGATGGTTGGACTTGATGACCTTAGAGGCCTTTTCCAATCAAAACAACTCTGTGATTCTGTAGTTGTTTGCTACAGATGAGCTAGGAAAAACAAGTGTGGAGTGTGTGATTTGGAGGAAATCAGCTGCTGAGAGTTACTGATTTGCTGTATTTTGAAGCAGATATGCCATGCCTGTAACGATAATCTTGAGTTTAAAATACCAATGTACTTAGCTTTACATCAGAGCTGGATTCAGCTTTGTGGTTTCTTGGGGCTTTGTGAATTTGCTGAAGTTTCCTTCTCTGTTTAGCTTCACTGCTTGAAACTTAAATGCAGGTTGAAGCAAGTTTCAGGTATGAAAGTTATATTCAACTCCAACTGCTACTTGAAAGTCACTGCCTCATAAATTTTCCTCTACAAAGCCTGTGTTATATATATTTTTATTTATAAACTTAGGGCTTCTAGAGCATCTCAGATGTCTGGTCTGTCTAAAGCTTTTCAAATCTCGACAGCCCCCTTGGTGACTCTGAGCAGATGAAACAGGGTTTGAGAAGAAACCTGAGACCAGCTTTACATCCAGGAGTAGCAGGAGCACGTCTCTGTTCAACCGTTTGGAACTTCCACATCTAGTTGCCTTTAATTTGTTTTAAAGCTGTGGTAATTCTGGCCCAGTATAAAAACTAGGTAGGGGGCGAGAGGCTGACTGCTCTGTGGTGGCTGGGTACAAATTCATTCCTGGGGGGGGAAAGTAAATATCATTGTCACTGTTCTTTCTCTTGTGAGTGCTTTGAGTGATTGTAAATGTCCTGCAACGAATTAGCGTCCACATGTCTGTGTAAGCCACATTGTCTAGGGCAGATGATGGAAGTCTTTTGATGGGTTTAGGCTGGTCTCATTTGGCTGCTGAACTGCAGTGTCTGAAGTTTTCAAATTCAATCATTGCTGCTGCCAGATTGATTAATTTTGATGTAATTTCCCTCGCAGTGGCATGGCAGCAGCAGTGACAGCAGCAGTGAGGGACTGGGACTGGGCAGGTGTAACACAAGCTTCAGTTCACAGTTTCTAGCATCTCATAGGCTGTGAGACAAATGAATATACCCTCTTTCTCTTTTGCTTTTTCAGTCCTTAGGTATAAGATCAGCTGGAAAGCTGTCCAAAGGTGCCTCTTGGCTGCATTCCTAAACACATGCCTGGGCATAGCAGGGGAAGATTTTTCTCAAAAGAAATGTAAAAAAGCCAAAATATCTGAATAAAAAAAGGGACTTTTGTTCAGAGGAGTTTAGCTCTTGATTTCAATGTTTGGTTAATTAACATACTGTTAGTCATTCAGGTCTGCACACTGGTTCCCATGACACATTGCTAATGTATCTTAATGAGGAGGAAAAGCCTTTGCAGTCATGTGCACCTGGTACAGCAGCCTCGAACATGACGTGGACCTTAACTCAGTGAAGCATAAGCCTGCAAGAATAACTTCCCCCATGGAAAAATCTGCTCAATTAACTGTTCAATGAGGACAGACAGCTTTCAGTTTCCCTCTCTTGTAAGTAAGGATTTATTGGCTGAGACCTGAGTCCTTCACGTGTGTCTGTACTCTGATGGCTCTTTTTTCTTCCATTACTCAAATTATTACCTCTAAGGGCTGGAAGTTTTGAAGGGAAAGATGAAACCTCTGTCATTTTCCCACAAAGCAATTTCTTCACTAGGCAAGGAAGTGAATGGTTTTCCTACTAGTTTCCTACTGCTTGCCATAACTACATCTGCAGGCACACTCACTACAGATCCAGGACCACTGTGACTTGTCACTCCCTGGTTTATTTTAGAAGTTTCACTTAGTAGTATCCTGAATAGAAAATTAAAGGAATTGAAAGCCAGATCTTTGTTGGTTTAATCCAAAACCTGCCTGCTCTTGTGCTCATGTTCTGTCTTACTGTGTGCCTCTAAAAACAGCACAGCAGAACACCACCTGGGTTACATCTTTGATTTTCTTGCATGCAGAGATTGGGGTTTCTTTAACAGGCCACTGGAAGAGGAAGAAGTGAAAGTCAGAGTCTGGGTAAACTATAGGAGTAAGGTAAAACTTGCTAATACGGGAAGAGAGCAGAGTGGTGCTGGACTGACTGCTGTCATGCATGGCACAAGAGGGTGCTGTGCACCCAGCAGATAGCAGGAGAAACCCTTTATTCAGTGGTACAGGTTAATGTTAACTGACTGATGCAAATAAAAGATTAAAGAAGTAAAGCTTTAATATCTTACAAGACAGAAAGCTTTGCATCATCTCCTTCCTTCTGTCCAAAAGTGTCTGAAGTGTCTGCTGAGGGAATGAAGCTTCAAAAAGATTCAAGGGAATTTCAGTGCTGTGAGGGAAAGGAAGGAGGTACAGAAATAAGCAGTAGCTGAGGAATGGGTAAAGCTTAACAGACAAAATGAAACAGGGAGAATAGGTCAGGAGGGAACTCTCTGAAATCAAAGACAGCAAGAGAAAGGCATCAGACCCTGGCAGATGTCCTGTGATGGCAGACACTACACTTAACTCTTGTAGCTGAAGATCAGTGCTGTTGTGTGTTGGCAGGGAAACTCTATTTGCCTGAATGGTGTAGGAGCAGGGCAAATAGAATAGAATAGAATAGAATAGAATAGAATAGAATAGAATAGAATAGAATAGAATAGAATAGAATAGAACAGAACAGAACAGAACAGAACAGAACAGAACAGAATAGAATAGAATAGACCAGACCAGGTTGGGAGACAAACCTACAGGACACCTATCCCAAAATATCCAGAGCCTGCGAATAATCCTTAATCTCCTGTAAGGTCCTTCACTAACATCTCAGACAGGAAAGCTGCACAGATTCTGTGCAGAAATTGCAAACTGCATGTGAGTGTGTAGAATGAGCTGTGAACATAATGTTGCTTCCTCTGTGCTGCAGGTTAGCAGCTGGGCCCAGGACTGTTTCTTACAGAATGGAGTGGTTGTTTTAGCAAGGGCTGGTGGCATTTTTAGGGAAGCTGAGTCCTGTTCCTTCCCCTGCCACTAACATGTTCTTGGATCTTTCACAAATTGTGCCTTATTGTCTGTAGTCTCCCATCTGTGAAATAGGCATAACAATGCTGAGGCATCTCTGAAAAGAAAATGTCAAGAGTCTGAATCTATGGTTTGCTAGAAAAGGGGGAGGTCTGGGAGGATAGATATTTTAGAATATCTGAAGTCAGATGTGAAATACCATCATAGAGTCATAGGATGGTTTGGGTTGGAAGGGACCTTCAAGATCATCCAGTTCCATCCCCTCTGCCATGGGCAAGGACACCTCCCACCAGCCCAAGTTGTTCAAGGCCTCATCCAGCCTGGCCTTGAACGCCTCCAGGGAGGAAGCATCCACAGCCTCCCTGGGCAACCTATTCCAGTGTCTCACCACTCTCACTGTAAAGAATCTCTTCCTAGATTCCAGTCTAAATCTGCCTTCCTCAATCTTCAATCCATTTCCTTTCATCCTGTAACTACAAGCCCATGTAAAAAGTTCCTTCACATCTTTCCTGTAGCCCTCTTCAGGTACTGGAAGGCTGCTTTAAGGTCTCCCCAGAGCCTTCTCTTCTCCAGACTGAACAGCCCCAACTCTTGCAGCCTGTCCCCATAAGTAAGGTCATTGACTTCTCTTTGACCTAGGAATGAGCTTTCCAAAGATGCTTGAGTTTGTGCTCCAGTCATCAGGACATGTGTACCCAAACACTCTCTGTCTCTTTAGAAATCTTCCCTCCTGGCACACAGGTGTGGCCCAAACACCCTAAGTCCCATTTCTGTCTGCTTACACAATGGGCATGAAGAGGGAGGCATGGAGGCAACAGTTAAGCTTGCAGCTGGCGTAGGACTTCCCTTTGTGGGTGTGGGTTTGGGGATGTTGGAAAAACACAGATGCCTTCTTGCAAAATCAGGGCAGGGGAGACAGGCAGATTGAGTGTCAGATATTTAAGCCCACTGAAATTGAAGGAAATCTGTTCACTTTTAACTAGCTGAAGATTTGGTCTACAATTTACACTTTGATGTGACCCAACAGACATTGCTGTGTTAGGAAGTAGCTGGTTTGGATATTAAAACAGGGAGGACAAACCCCTCACTTTTAGGAGCATGTTCCTTGTTGCTGCAGTAGGTTATGCTTCTTGCTTAAAAGATAATGAGTCCTATTTAAGTAATGTCAGCATGCTTGCTCTAAAAGCTGAGGAGGCATCCAGAAGCAGAACAAGTCAGGGTTCCTTCTCTTTGGGCTCCCCACCTTGCTGCTCTTCTCTCCTTGCTTTATAAATGAAAAGGAAGAGAGTCCTTAGCAGTCAGCGAGGATACTTCCCTGACCCTCTGCATGCCTATGGAGTATTGGGCACCTTGGGGTAGGGTTCTGTGAGGAAACTATATGATTTCATCAGTACCTGAAGAGCTTTTTAAGCAGAAGCTGTTGCTATCAGAGTCACAGGACCAGGTGTGATTTCCCATTTGCTGGAATATACAGCAAATGTGCACACAGGCTCCCAGCTTTTTTTAGCTCACGAAAGCAGGGGAGTCCTTTGAACGATCCTGCCTTTGCCCAATCACTGCCTTCCCTGCTGCTGCACAGCATTATCATATTCTGACAGTGTAAATCCTCACATTTGCCTCCCTCCCTCCCTCTTCCCTTCAGTCACCCTGCCTCCCTCCCTCCCCCTGCCAGGGCTGCTGCTATCGGATCTGTGATGATATGTGATCTCCTGGATACAATCACACACACAAGTACCGGGCACCGCTGCTCAGCTGAGCAAAATGTCTTTCTCTTAGAAGTGGTGCTCCTCACAGCTCTCAAAGCCTTGACGATGTTGCCATGCTTTCCTTTCTGCCTTCTGCCTTTTGCTCTCTTTGTCTGCCTGCTTTTCTTACCCGGGGGTCATTTTTGCCCTGCTGTCTGTAGCTGTATGGACTACCACACCATAGACTGCCGGGATCAAGGACTCCCAAGTGTTCCTAATCCCTTTCCACTGGATGTACGGAAACTTCTCATAGCTGATAACAACATCCAGGCGATACCAGCTGATTTCTTTATATTTTATGGAGATCTAGTCTATTTGGACTTCAGGAACAACTCCCTCACCTCTTTAGAAGAGGGCACTTTTAGCAGTTCTACCAAACTGGTGTATTTAGACTTGAGCTACAATAATTTAACACAGCTTGATGCTGGGATATTCAAATCAGCAGAAAAACTGATAAAATTGAGCCTTGGAAACAATAACCTGGTGGATGTGGATGAGGCTGCTTTTGAGAACCTGGAACAGCTCCAAGTGTTAGAATTGAATGACAATAACTTACAAAGCCTCAATGTGGCAGCCCTAGAAGCGCTTCCCTCCCTGCGGACTATACGCTTAGAGGGCAACCCTTGGGTCTGTGACTGTGACTTTGCCAATCTTTTCAGCTGGATACAGGACAATGCATCTAAGCTCCAGAAAGGTAAAGCTGGGGGGCTGCCAGTGCCCTACATGCATTTCTCTGTCTGTGTGTCTTGGAGGGAAGGAGGGTTCTTGGTCAGATTGTCTGCGTGCCGCCTGCAGTGACCCAAGCTGCATATTGGTCAAACTGTAATTGCATGCTTTCAACAAAGGACTCTGTTAAAATGATGTTAGCTTTTTCTTCCTCCCCCCCCCCCCCTCACTCTGTTTAGCAGCAGCTCCTCCTCCCAGTTAAGAAATAAAATTTAAAAATTAAGCCCTAATAATTTTGATGTATAGGCTAAACTTACATAGGCAGTGAAAGAGCCTTTTCAGAATCGGTCAGCCCAGAGCTGGTTCTCTTCCAGACTTCATTTTCTCTTGGGTAAATAATATTTTCTACAATAAGCTCTTTGAGCAGCCAAATAGTCTGTGCCAGCTCCTCAGGAAAACTGATTTCTTTCTCTCATTTTACTGATCAGCTATAAAGCTGCTACAAGAGAGTTGACTCCCTGTTTTATGCAGCTATGGTTGTCAGCCCTTTCCTACAAGTATTTAGTTGTGATACTCTGTTTGGAGCTCTTTTCAGTAGCTTGGCTTTGGCTCTTGTCATGAAACAGCACTGCTTCAGTATTAGGAATAAACAGAAATTACTCTGGAATATCCCAGAATGAAGGAGCTCTAATTCTGGTATTTAGGCCAGTAATTTTCAGAAAAGCATGGAGGGAAAAAACCAAATATTAATACTGCCATGTATAGGGAATCCAGCTTGTTGCTCCACGTTGCCCACCCAACCCCAAAGCCTCTCTTAATCCAGCTTTAGCAGGAGATCGTCTCACAGTTCATGCTTCCCAACAAGCACTGGGACATAAACTGGTGCCACTGAGCCGCCCAGCTGCTAGCAGAAGGCAAACTGTGCTCAGAGCACAAAAACTTTGTAAGGGCTCCAGAGGGTATGCTGTGAAATCACTGTCTGGGCTGTGTCTGAGGGGAGATGTCTGCACAGATGTGAGGGCTAAAAGGCTGGTGGAGAGGAGCTCTGAAGAACAGGTTGAGGTTGAGTAACTGTTTCTCTGAATTCAGACAAAAAGGAAGAAAACCACAGTAAGCCTACACATTTCAGAAGTCTTTTCTCTCCTTTCTTGAGCATCAGAGTCTGTACTCAGTTACTCAAGGTCTTATGCTTGTGACCTTGGGTAGCATTTTTCTTAATATACTCATCTAGGTTGCCCTAAATATTCATATCTGTAAAAGAGCTGTTCTAAGGGAGAAGTCATTTGAGGGAACAGGGTTGGGTTTTTTCCTGCCTGCCTCAGTGAAACTTCCATCCTGGGTCTTTCTAAACCAAACATGGGCTTGTTCTCCCACCTTCCCTCATGCTTTAGCTGAAGTTTGCTCTGTTTGAACCAAGTGTTTGCCCATTCTCTCATGCTAAACAGCAATTCACTTTCCACGTGCTTTCCATCTCTATTAATGAACTTCTCGCTCCTTCCCCTTTATGCAGGCTGAGCCTGTTCAGTTTGAAAGTCTCTCCCAGCCCACCTTCACTATGAGTGTGGTGAGACACTGGAACAGGTTGCCCAGAGGAGTTGTGGATGCCTTAGAAGTGTTCAAGGCCAGGCTGGATGGGGCTTTGAGCAACCTGGTCTAGTGGAAAGTGTCCCTGCTCATGGCAGGGGATTGGACTAGATGATCTTTAAGGTCCCTGTTCTATCATCTCTCTTTTCCACCCTGTCAGCATTTCAAAGCACATCTGAACTTTGTCTGGAAATCTCAGGTGCTGAAGCTTTCCCTGGGTATTGCCAGTGCTGCTGAGTGCCATCCAAGCTTAGAGGTGCTTTCTCACAGCGTTTTTTTCTCATCCACAGTTGTTTCAGTCAAACAGATAAAAAAATCACCAGCTCATCTGGATCTTCCAACCTTTCAGTTGGATTTGATTTGGGAAGACAAGGATGGGGGAGCAAATATTCAAATGGCTGATTTAAGCAGAGCTGTTCCCTCAACATGGCCAGGGCAAATGACTGGCATTTGTTCCCAGGAGCAAGTCCCCTGCTATCTTTGCAGTGAGATCTGGTGCATGTATGCAGGAAAGTGTGCCAGGTCAGCGTTTTCATTGCTGCTTCTGAGCTGCTGCCACAAAAATACTGCCTGTCTCCTGTAATAAACTGTCAAAACAGTAATCACCCAGGTGAGGGTGATTATACCCCAAAAATGTCTCAATGACACTTTCAAACCATATGGCCATAATTACCTGCTTTTCAAAACAACTTTTGGGAAGCCACTGTAAAACTAATTCTTAGAATTGTTTTGATTGCATTTTATATCCATTTTTCAGGTTTTCATCCTGTTGCAACATTATACCCATTAGGAGTTAATCACATTAGCATCACTTGTCTGATTATGCTATCCAGAGCCATGCTCACTTGGCCTTTCCTGGGAGGGGTATGAAGAGCAACTCACTGGAAGATTCAGCATTCAGGCTGCTTGGCTTCCTAAGTCTGCTGCTGTAAGGAGCAGACAGAAGTGTGCTTGCAGCAAATACATCAAGATAAATAGGGCAGCAAGCATTATGTCTGGACACACAGCAAAAGAACAAGATAGGGATCCATTTTCAGGGCCCAAGACAAGAGCTTGGTTGTCTTGGCTGCATGCTTCTGCTTTCCAGTTCTGCAGCAGCTCAAGCATTTGCAGTGCTTGGCCTCTACAAATGGGAAATGGCAGGAAGGGGCAAGTTGTTGGCTGGTGTTTTCCTTCTCTTGCTTTTCTTTAGGACTAAACTGTGATTAGCAGTACAGAAGGCTTGCATGACAGATTGAAATTCTGCAGCTTTTAAGTGGCAGACTTTGTAACCTGGATTTACTGAGAAGGGAAACTGTGGAGGGGTGAATGACTTAAGCTTCCATCAGTCATCTCCAGTACAAGGCACTGCAAAGAGACTAAAGGCTCTGTTCACTGCTGTGAATCCTGGGATGCTTCAGAATGGATTAGACAAGAAAGGATATGGCAAAGCAGCACAGTCCAACCAGTGGATGGACTAGGATCCAGGGCTGCCATTTGTAAGTGTCACTAGAGCATACCAGTCCATCAAGATTCAGGGCTATTAGCAAGAATCAGGAGATTAATGGCTGGGAGAAGGACGTTAACAGATTTAGCTTCTGGGCATTCATTTTGATTCCTCACTTTGAATGACACTTCGAATAGTTTAATGTGTCCTGTCTGCATGTCTGAGAGTAATCACTCAAACTGGCAACTATTTACTAAGCCCAGCCACTGCTCTCCCTCTTAATTTTAGCACTGCAGAGAAGTGCCATGTTAGTGAAAGCTACCCCTGCTTTATGCAAAAGAAATACCGAGGAGATTTAAAAGTGGGAGTTTTGTCCATGGGAACTGAAATCTCAATAATGGATCCTGAAGCTCTTTACCTCTGTAATTAAGGTCTCTGGAGAACTCGGTAATCTGAACAAAAGCCATGCTTCAACTCATTAGTTTTACAAAAGCCAGGTCCATTTTCTTTCTGGCAGACTCCCAGAACTAGCTTGTAAAGTTCTAACTTATGCTGACCTGTCTGCCTGCAAAGCCTCTTTGCAGCTGAGCTGCCTTTGCACGTCTAGCTTGTCACTTCACAAACAGCTGGGGCTTGATTCATTTTACAGATCCCAGCATTTCTTCAGCTAACCTACAGTTCCAAATAAAGGTTCAGTGGGCAGTAAGTGAACGCTCTCATGTGCCACGTTTGCAGGCAGACTTATTAAAGGAGCTGCACTCAAAAGTTTTGCAGTGAAACTCAGAACTTTACCTGCAATCAGACGCAGGACTTCAACAGCAAACATGAAGATATCTTAAAGACAGCATTTTCATCAGACTTTAAAGCCAAACCACATTCCTCCCACCCCCCACTTTGGTTATTAATTTATGAAAAAGCAATTAGTGCAAAGCAGAGAAAGGAACCTTGAAGATCAGTGGAATGGTGCTAAATGGGAAACAGATCACAGCTGTTTTTGCTAAGGAGGACAAAGTGTTCACTGGGGGTCAAAATGGTTTTCAGTTCTAGAATTTACAAAGATTTTCTGTGGAAGAAAGTTTGATTTTATTATTTTTTAATAACCATCTGTTACACCTTAACAGCAGCATGGTTGCCCAGTGATTCATATAAAAGGCTTCTCATGATGAGCAGCATGGGGATGGAGAGTATTGAATTATTTGTATTTGAAATGGGTGACAGGTTGGACTTAATGATCTTTGAGGTCTTGTCCAACCTTATTGATTCTATGATTCTATGCAACAGAAAAGTTGTGTTAGGATCTGGGCCCCTCAGTTTAGGAAGGACATCGAGATACTTGAACTTGTCCAGAGAAGGGCAACAAGGCTGGTGAGAGGCCTTGAGCACAAGCCCTATGAGGAGAGGCTGAGGGAGCTGGGATTGTTTAGCCTAGAGAAGAGGAGGCTCAGGGGTGACCTCATTGCTCTCTACAGCTCCCTGAAGGGTGGTTGTAGCCAGGAAGGGGTTGGTCTCTTCTCTCTAGCAACCAGCACCAGAACAAGGGGACACAGTCTCAAGCTGTGCCAGGGGAAGTTTAGGCTGGAGGTGAGGAGAAAGTTCTTCACCAAGAGAGTCATTCATCATTGGAATGTGCTGCCCAGGGAGGTGGTGGAGTCACCATCCCTGGAGGTGTTCAAGAGGGGACTGGACGTGGCACTTGGTGCTATGGTTTAGTCATGAGGTCTGTGGTGACAGCTTGGACTCAATGATCTTTGAGGTCGCTTCCAACCTTGGTGATACTGTGATCTCTGTTGATCTCACTCCCTCCAAAGATGGGAATAAAAGCTTTCATGGAAAGTTGTACTCAGGGTTGGGGGTAAGCACACAAACTCTCAGAACTCAAGGCTCATCCAGCAGAAGCCTCTCACTGGTGCCCATCGCCTACAGAACTGAGGTTTGTGCACGCTTCCATTTCAGTGCTTCAATACAGGTGGCTTTGGAATGAACTTCTGGTGGAAGGTGCTGATTGAAAGTCGTGCACAGCACTGCAAAAGCCATTTCCTGAACCTCTCTGAGGATCTCATCTCTACGAAGAGATTAGATTCAGATAACATGCATGTAATAAAGCAATATGAGTGTGCAGTGCCTGCACTGAAGACCTTTGCAGAGATCTCTGACGCCAATTTTCACTTTCTCTGAGCATGCTTTGGGCAGCTGTGCCTGTGACCTTGTTTGCTAATGACTAATGCATTTTTAACACTACTTTTAATTAGAGTTTCAGTATTCCTTGGAGTGTGACTGTAGTGTCTCCTTTCTGTCATCTTGCCCTCCTTTTGCTGTTTTACTTTTTGTCTACTCCTTAGCTTTGGAAAAACCTTGTTGGGAAGCTGTGTTGAGTTTGTGGGATTGCAAGATATAGCTGCTGTCTAAACTTTGTTGTGCTGGATGCAGTGGTGTTTTCTCAGCTTTTTGTGTTTAATGCATGTTTCAAATTCCCCACTGTCCACTGCAAGAATGAAAATAATTGCTGCCCTCTGTTAAAACAGAAGCTGAAAGACTTTTAGCAATGTGATGGTGAGGTTTAGAGTGAGCATGTTTATGGGTAGCCTGTGTAAGCTGTATTTCCAGAAAGACTTGAAAAATTACAGAAGGGTAGGGATTGGCAGGGACCTCTGGAGATCATCAAGTCCATCCCCCCTGCCAAGGCAGGTTCACCTAGAGAAGGTCATGCAAGAACACATCCAGGTGGGTTTTGAATGTCTCCAGATATGGAGACTCCACCATCTCTCTGGGCAGCCTGTTCCAGTGCTCCACCACCCTTCACAGAACCACAGAATCACCAAGGTTGAAAGAGACCTCAAAGATCATCAAGTCCAACCTGTCACCACAGACCTCATGACTAAACCATAGCACCAAGTGCCACATCCAATCCCCTCTTGAACACCTCCAGGGATGGTGACTCCACCACCTCCCTGGGCAGCACATTCCAATGACTAACAACTCTTTAAATTAAAGAAGTTCCTCCTCATGTTTAGATGGAGCTTCTTACATTCAAGCTTGTGCCCACTACCTAAGATCTATTAGTAAACTGAGTCTGTAGATAAAATAATGCCTGTCTTCAGCAGTCCAGGCCTTTATGGTAGCCCTGGGCTCACTGAAATGCTTTGTTCTTCAAAACAAAGCATTGCAGTAACAGGAGTACAGCTTCCATTTGACCTCCTAACCTAACTGAACATCTTCTAAGGCCTCTTGACTTATTCTTTATCAGAACCTATTTATTCATCTGCTGTGTAGAGAAGGCTGCCTTAACTTCATGCACTAATATAGAATCAGAGGAAGCTTTGGCTGAACAGGACAGGCTGTTCTGTCCATCCCAGCCTTTCAGTTCTTCCCCAAGTATCAGGCACATGGTGGCACATCACCAGTACAGAACATAATAGCCTTTTTTTCCAGAAGGGAATTAAAAGCCTTCAGACATCTCACACGTTCAAGTAGCTTTTATTCTGTTCAAGCAGAAACTGCTAACAGGAATTAGATTCCTTAAGGAGCACATCAAATCTGTTTCTATATATACACACATATATAAATACATCATTTGATAGCCTAGTCATTTTCAGTAAAATGATCTGGCTGCCACTGGCTTTTCACTCTGTTTCTTCCATCTTGAGGTTTTTTTGAGTGCCTCCATCTTTCACAGATTTGAAAATGTGAGGACAGCCTTTGCAGATGTGAACACCTGATGTCAAACTTTATATTTAGGCATCAAGGACAAATGTAAGTACCCTCTAATGTTGCTCTCTGAGGCTCTGGGGCATTTGGCCATAAAAAAGTTTTATTTAGGGACCTAAATGTAGGCTTCAGGTTTTTTTAAGCCTTACTCTTCTACAAGCTTGAGGCTACTTCCAATGAAATTTCACATCTCTTCAGAGGTAATGCCTCTCTCACTGCTTATTAATACATTTAATAAATCAGTGACAGTGTCTAAGTAGAGTAAAGAGAACTATAGCTGGAGGCAAAATACCGTACAAGAAATAAAATGCCACATTTAAACGTTTCAAGTCTATTCAGCAACATGAAAGAACAGCTAAATTCCACCCAAAAGGGCAAATATCCATTTTACTTAATAAGATCAAATTGAAATAGCACATTATAGTGCTCTCCTATTTATTGTGTGGGCAGTCAGGAACACATGTGCATGAAACTCACCTGTGTGGCTTCAGGTATTTTTCCGGCTGTGTTTCCTACACATAGCAGTGCATGTAGGAGTAGGCATTTTCATTATCTCAGGCTTGTACATTCCTGAATGTTAGGAAACTATTTCTATTGATGTCTGGGGTGTTTTTAGAGGGAAAACTGCACAAAGACCCCACAGAACTGAGGCCTTTCCTTTCTTTTTTTGTTTTGTTTTGTTGGACTCAATGATCCCTTCAGGGCCCTTCCAACCTCTAATGTACTGTGACACTGTGAGTCTAGTTGAGAGGTGTCCCTCCCTATGGTGGGGGTGTTGGAGTAGGTGGTCTCTGAGGTCCTTTCCAACCTAAGCTATCCTATATGATTCCATGATTCTATGATACAGCACCTAGCACTGGTGCATTGACTGGAACTCAAAAGCATTCCCTTTTGGAAAGCAGACAACACATTTCAGCTTGCCAGTGTGGTGTATCTGCTGCTTCAGATGAGGTGGCAGAAGGATACAGAGTGTGTGACATTGTCCTTGAGACAACTGGAGTTGTTAGAGGTAGTGTGATGGTCCTGACCAAAATAACTTAAGCTATATATTTATAACACTCACACTTGTTATTTCATTAGCACTTTTGTTTGGTATGAAGAAGCAACTCTTTGATCATGTCGTGAAAGCAATGAGAGATATATATAACTATCATCAAAGGTTGTCTTGCTGCAGCCAAGCACTAAATACCCAACTTTGAGATACCCTTTACAAGAAATCTGGATGATGATTTGATGTAAAAAAAAAAATAAATACATGGAACAGATCTTACAGAATAAAAAGAAATAGAATGGAAAAACCCCAACCATGCAAACTATGAAAATAATACCAGTCAAGGGGCTAAAGTGTGTGAAAGTAGAGCATTAAAGGTTAGATGGTGTTCTCCTGTCCTCTGGATGTCTTGTGTGTGAGGACAGGTGATTGCGTTGAGCCAGTCTATAAGCAACAGAATTACCCAGAGGAAAATTCTTTCCCCTTACCATGAGTACTGGCTCAGGAGGTCACAGCAGCTGTTATAGTGGCTTGTTTTACAGAAACACACTGCTGTGGAAACTTGGTTTTTTCTTGCTACAAGTGAAATAGGATTTGCTTAGGTGCTGTATTCCCTTGGACCAGGCTTTCTGCCAAACCACTGCAAATGTCTTTTCCTATTAGCAAAGAACTTCCTCTTCATGTTAATTTGTGATGCTGCATTCATTATCTTGCTGTTTCTACATGGTTTCCCCCTGTGGTGGGTGAAGGAGGAGTTGGGCACATGCAATGAGCTGTATGTTTTTACTGTATACTTTCACTAGGTTTGAAATTTAGATTTATTTTTGCTTTCACTCTGAAGAACCCAGCTCTAGGCATTGTTCAGTAATGCATGGAGGAATAATGGACTGTATCTGCTGCTCTTCCTGCCCTTATAACAGAGGGAAAAGGTGAAAGCAGGTCGCAGATAAACAAGCATCCATTAACCCTCAGCTGTCATTTTGACCAGAAGAAAAAGACAGCTGCAGTTTTGGAACTACATGGAAAAAAGTAGAAGGCATCAAGGTGTGGAGGGAATTTCACTTTCCCTGTTACCCTCTTCTGGAGTCAGAATTTGTTCAGATGAGGTAGCTGGGAAGTGCTTCCATGTCTCCAGATTTAGATGCGTCCGGGGTTCAACATTCACTTTCCCTTCTCAAACTCATGGTCCCAGGCCATACCTGACCCCCTGGAAGACTGAAAGTGAAGTAACTTAATTTCCAGGAGCCACTCAAAGGGGTTATGCAATGGCTTTTGGATAGTGACTGATTCTGTTCTATTTTTTCCTGAATTGTCTACAGAAACCTGGAATAAATCCTAAAACTTTTCTTCAGCCACTCAGTGTCTGACCCGAGCAACAGAAGGACTCCTCAATGCTCCACTGATTTGTTTCCCTTTCCTCTTCTCTGCAGGTCTCCATGAGATCCAGTGTTCCCTGCCTGTAGAAAACAGAAGAATCTTTCTGAATGAATTATCTGAGGTCAGCTTTAGTGAATGCAAATTTAGTTTGTCGTTGACGGACCTTTTTATCATCATCTTCTCTGGAGTCGCAGTCTCCATTGCTGCTATTCTGTCAAGCTTCTTCTTAGCAACTCTAGTGCACTGCTTCCAAAGATGTGCTCCCAGTAAAGATGACGATGATGATGAAGACAACAGTGAGGACTGAACTTAGTCTATGTACTTAAGTTTCTTTGATTGACAAATTACTAAACCATCAGCCAAAGTCTAGGAAGAAAGCAAGTAGAGTAAAAAGCTTTAAACCTGAATTGAATGAAATCAGAATGTGTAAGGATCTCTTCCAGTCTCTTGATGGTCACAGGTAGGAATTGCAGCTGGCAGCTGAGACTGTTAGCTTTGCTCACACACCTAAGCTGATGCAACCAGACCAATTAATTTCTATGATTCTTAATCAAACACTGTATTTAAATTTGGAGATTGGAGGGAAAAGGGCAGAAGGCATAATAGTAATAATAAAAAAGAAGTTCCAGCACCTTGAGAGATTTAACTCACAGCTTCCAGGTTGTCCTCTGATGAGATGCTCTGATGAGATGCAGATTCCTGTCTGTGCTTAACAGCTCGTTTCCAGACTCACTGTGAGAAGGACTGGCTGGGTGGAGGCATTTCAGCTGGACACTACAGAAGCTATTTAAAACAGTGCTCTTCCTAGATCCAAGTCGTGGGAGATTCTGTTAAGCTCACACAACTTTCTAAGTAACAAAATGCAATTAACACAATTCCTGGAATTGTAGACAGCACTATAGGAAGGTTGGCATTTTTTCTCTCTACTGACATTGTCTATAAATACTCATCCTCCATTTAATGACAGCAGTTGCAGGCATCCTTCAGCCAAAAAAAATATGTCCCTTCTATAAGCTGATACAATTCTAGGTCTGAGTCATCCACTGCAGCTGCCTGGCACCAATTTGGCCTGGCACAAATACTAAATTTAACATTCTTTTGCATTTTTAGATGCAACAAAGTTAAGGATTTCCCTTCCCTGTAATGCTAGGCACAAGTAACTGATGCAGCATGCAGTCCATTTAGTTATCTTAAAACACTAAGGGCTATATTCTGCTCCTGGTTATACTGGAGGAACACAGCTGAAGTGAACACCAGGATCCAAAGTGGCAACTGTATAAACAAGAGTGGAATCTGGCCCAGGATGTTTCTCACTGTATTATAGACTTGACAAAACTTGAGCTCTTTTACCAGTAGATATTTTTGTTAAAATGAAGAGAAAAGAGAAAAAAAAAAAAAAAGAGACCTTTGTTACAAGAGATTTTTGGAATAGTGCTCCACAGCTTTTTAGGATAAGTCTATTTTTAAAAGATTTGTAATGGAAATATTTTTTTAAAGCTCTGTGTATGTAAAGTATTATCTAGAGTAGCTGTGAGGGCTTAAAGCAATGAGTACCATAGTCATCAATGATCTAAAGCCTGTATGCTGTTAGAAAAGAATTAGACCTGATAAAAAGTAGCACCTATTTAATTCCTGTAAATGCTGGTATTTCTTAAAGAACACTCTTTGGGTACAAATATTGCCTTGCTCAGTTGATATGAATGACCTTTTATAGTCAATTCCAAATCTCTTGTATCTCTTGTGCTAATTGTTGGGGCAGACAGGATTGAATGACAGTGGGTGTGCTAAGAGGTGATGCTGCCCAGCAGGCAGGGTACAAGATTAGGACCCAGCTCCTGGGTGTTGTCCCCATCTAACAGCCATCAGCGAGGAGACCTTCAGCAAATCACTGTCTGTCTATGCCTCAGCTTCACTACCTAGGAAACAAAGATGATCAGAACTATCTTATCTCTTTCAAGTGCTTTGAGATATGCAAGGGGTGGGGGGAGCACTATATTTGGGGCTGTGTATAACAATCATATATGTTAGGCTGAAGCAGATGTTATGCAGTAGGTCTAATCTGATCTCATAGCAATCTGACTTCACTGACACCAGTGGAGTTACTCCATTGTCTAACAGTTTGCAATGGAGCTTGCACCATGCTGAGGTCAAAACCAGGACAAGAGTGTTTCTTCCTGTGAGCTCCACAGCTTATTCAATGCGACTTAATGCTACCATCATTGAGGTTATTATTTCTGAGAACACCCTGGAACAGAATCAAATAGGACAGTGAGAGGATTTTCTGTATCAATACTGTCTTATTCTATCCTGAGTCTTTCCAGAACAATGAACTGACATGATTTTCACTGTGTAGTGCCATGATTATAAATAACACAAATACATTTCTAATTTCAACATGGGCTTTCCTGTGTGTTTGTTGCACGGGCATGAAAGAAGGAGCAAAGCCATGCCTGATTCTCTCATGGTTTGTAAGGAGGGGGGAGGTGCAGTGTGCTTGGAAATACACAGCAGGTTGCCTGGTGCAGTTGATGAAGTAGCTCCCTTTGCAGCAAATAGGGATATGTTATCAACACTTTTATATTTAGAGCTGTGCAAATTGTTCAGTCATGGAATGAGAAACTGGGTCACACTTCTTCGGTCTGCAAGTTTCAGTGAGGGCTCCAAACTTGCACCCAGTTAGCAAAACGATTTGTCCGACCACACTTTGCAAGGACTACTTCAACAAATACCCTTCCTTTGGTAACAGTTTGTGGGGGTTGCTTCATTATCCTGTAAGGCTGAGTAATTCTGCAGAGGTCACATCTCAAACTCAACTGTTTTGACTGGGTTCTGCTCTTACTTGCAGGTTCATCCTACTGTGGTGCCTCAAAAAGAAGATCTAGCTTTGCTTATTGTTTATAGCTTGTCGAGCTACATAAAGCCCTGAAAGCACTGATTGTATTTGGAACTTAGCACCCCTCAGAACAGCAAGGAACAGACCAAGCTGACACCCACATAATCCAGAGCAAGGTGAAGAGGCTTAGTAAAGCTTTATTTGTGAAGCAGCCATGCTGGATACTCCATCCCACCCAAGTGGGTTTGCAGTGTATGGTTTTTTCAAGGCTATTCTCCCCTGCTAAGGAATGTATAGTTCAGAGGTGTTGAACTCACCCTGTTAGTAACATTTGTTCATGACAAGAATCAGCAGGTGCCTGCTATTAATATTGATTTTTGCATAACTCTAATTGCTAGTGATGAGAGAGAGCTTGGATTTGGTTCTCATTGGGATTTTCCATATTTTATGTACATTTCGGAGCAAAACATTTTCCTGTGGGAATGTTGCCGGAGAGCTGGGGAGCTTCTCCTGTGGGGACAGGCTGAGAGTTGGGGTTGCTCAGCCAGGAGAAAAGAAGGCTCCAGGGAGACCTTAGAGAAGCCTTCCAGTACCTGAAATAGCCCTACAAGAAATCTGTGAGGAGACTTTTTACAAGAGTTTGCTGTGATGGGATGAGAGGGAATGGATTGAAGCTTAAGGAGGGGAGATTTAGACTGGAAGTTAAGAAGAAATTCTTTACTGTGAGGGCGGTGAGACACTGGAACAGGTTGCCCAGGGAAGATGGGGAAGCCTCATCCCTGGAGGTGTTCAAGGCCAGGCTGGATGAGGCCTTGAGCAACCTGGGCTAGTGGAAGGTATCCCTGCCCATGGCAGGGGAGTTGGAACTGGATGATCTTCAAGGTCCCTCCCACCCCAAACCATTCTATGACTCTAGGCAGTAGTGATCACCATAATGATGCCCTGCTAAACTTTACAGTATCACAGTATCACAGTATCACAGTAACTAAGGTTGGAAGAGACCCCAAGGATCATCAAGTCCAACCTGACACAGTCCAATAGAAAGAGGACTGAAAGCTGCATTATTATTGCAGTTTTACCCACACACAGAGGTGATCCCATCCCCAGCATCGTGGACGTGGGAAGTGTTCCTGTGGATGCTCCTGTGGGTGGCATCCAGTGAGTGTGCCCTCCCTTCTCAGGCTGAGGTAACCCCCCTTAAGACTGGTGAAGTTACAGTGGTGCCAAGAGCTGAATTTAGCTCCCTGTGCAATACATCACTACCTCAGGAAGCACTGCCTGCAGGTGATTAGAAATCTGCAGTAGAAAGTTTGTCCTCATTTACATTTTCCCTTCTAAAGTGGTTTTGCTTTAGTGGTGCTATCTCTGACTGCCAGAAACCAGCAGACATTTTACCTGCTTCAAGGGGAAGGAAAGATACTATGCATGACCCAAATAAAATGTTGCAGGGCTCAAAGAGCCAGGAAGCAGCTGTCACATTGCCTGCAGATATGTCTCCTTGTTGAAATGCTGGGGCTTGGTATGTGTGAGGATCCAAAAAATGTGCAAGAAGGCAAATCTGCATGATGTAATTGAGACAGAGGCTGACTTTTTGGAAGGGCATGCACTGGTTTCAAAACCTCTGATCCACAGATACTAAAATAAAGATCACCTGAAGTTGGCTTTTCATCCTCGGCCAGCCAGCATCTTTCTGAGGCAGCTTCAGTCCTGCTCTGATTCTCACTCAGTTGTGAATGTTAATGGATTGGTTTTTAGAGCAGCCTAGAAATGCATTGGGAAAGTACCTGGAAGGGATGGTTCTGGAAGCTGAGAAGGAGGAGCATACTGCTTGCCTACCTCAGATATAGAGCAGAGTGAACAGCTGGACAATGACAGCTAAAATTATCCTGGTGTGCTTAGAGGTGACCCAAAATGGTCTTGTCTCTGAGCTGTGAGAAGAACTGTGTGCCATCACCTGTGTACATGGAGAGGGTGTGCACACTGGAGTGGTAGGGAAAAGCTGTGTCTCTAACAGTACTAGAGCTTGCTGTAACTATCACCCCTCTAGACAGCCTCAGTGGAACAGCTGAAGCCTGATGGGGATGCTGAGCCTGAGACAGTCCTTCACCCCTAGCCAAGGTTCCTCTGTGCTGGCTTTCAAACCCACGGGAGCGACTCTGTGCAGGACCTTGCACTGACCCAGCATGTGCTGCCCACCTGCTACGTGAGTAACTCGACTGTAGTTTCTAGGGCTGCTTGCTGGCACTTTTTCAAGTTCAGCTTCTGTCCTCCAGAATAGAGGAGCAGGATTTTGATAGCTTCTGAATGTGATCATTCTTCTCAGAGAACCATCGTATCCTTAGTGCTGTAACCTGGATTACCAGCCTCTGGAGGCAGGTGAGATGCTTCAGTGTGGAGGTAAGTCATCGTGACTCATGGTGCTGAAGGTGATGTTGAAGTGCTGAATCCTTACATACTCTTTCCAAAAAGAAAACAGAGCTATACATAATAAACACTAGGAAATGAGATTTCTTGGTGAGCAACATCTGCCATAGACTCCGAGTGCCAAACAGCCTGAAATGCATTTAAAACACAAGACATTTCTTTCATGTGCTGGCTGTTAACGCTGGAGCAATACAACCTTGCCATAGAATAGCAATGGAAGACTCTCAAATACATCATCTAATGATTGCTGAAGTTTTGTAATAAAAACACATGGGTTTCTAAACAGATTTCTACTCTCATCTTGCCATCATCTTCCCCATTGTGTCTTGGTACATTCATATCTTCACTGTTACCTAGAACTGAATCCCAGCTTGGTACAATCTTTGCATGACACAGCAATACAAATCACCACCAGCAATAACCAACCAGCCAATAAGGAGAAACACAGCTTTGTTTATGCTGACCAACCAGACATTTATGAGTGTGAAGAGTTAGCAGGGGGAGGGGAAAGCAATGAATTTTAAGCTGACAGAGCAACAGATGTTGTGTTGCAAAGCAGAATGCCTGAATTAGGATGTCTCTCCAGTTCTCATGAGCACTTACACCCCGCCCAGAGCTCCAAGAAGCCCTGTGAAATTGTGTAACACTGGGTTAGCAGCACATAATGTGCTTTTTTGGGGGTTGTCAAAAACCATAGGAGTAAACACTTCAGAGCAGGCTTCTACTGTTAACTTTGTGGGAAGTGAAAAGTTTGCAGGGAGCTGAGCAGCAAATAAGGAGGGGAACAGATTGGGCCAGAGTTGTTCAATAGAATCAAGTTTGCTTCAAAGCAGCGTTGTTCTGATCTCAGAGATGCTTTTTCTGCTAGTGGTGAGGACTAGAGGTTAACCAGATAACATCCAGGTACAAAGTAGTGTGGTCTATTTCAAGCAGAAACTACTCTCAGCTGAATTGCTCGAGTTTGCTGCTCCCTGCCAAAGCTTTCACTGGACTCTGAGCTGTGCTATGTCACATAGTAGGCTGAGCTTTTAAAAATCTCCTACCAACTCAGAACTGAGAAAGTAAAAAATGTACAACCAGACAATGATGCTGGCCAGATATGCTTCAGTTATTTCAGTATGTGAGGTCAGTCTTCCAAGCTGACATCACTGGAACATGAATGCTTGAATTTGACTCGTGAACTGCTGTAGCAGGTACAAAGGAGGGCATGAAGATGATCAGAGGGCTGGAGCACCTCCCCTATAGGCACAGGCTGAGAGAGCTGGGGCTGTTCAGGCTGGAGAAAAGAAGGCTCCAGGGAGACCTTAAAGCAGCCTTCCAGTACCTGAAAGGGGCTACAGGAGAGCTTGAGGAAGAGAGATTTAGACTGGAGATTAGGAAGAAATTCTTTACAGTGAGGGTGGTGAGACACTGGAACAGGTTGCCCAGGGAGGTCGTGGATGCCCAGGCTGGATGAGGCCTTGAGCAACCTGGGCTGGTGGGAGGTGTCCCTGCCAATGGCAGGTGGGTTGGAACTGGATGATCTTGCAGGTCCTTTCCAACCAAACCATTCTGTGATTCTGTGAATCTATGACTCTTCCTTTGTTTTTTTTTTCCTCCTGGTCTTGTTACTTCTTACGAGCTGAGCAAAGTGCCAGATACAAGTCCTGTACACCACATTAGAAACTCCCCTTAGTTGGATGCAAGAGCGAAAAAAGCCTTGAGGAGAGAGCAGGAAAGCCAATGCGTTGTGACCTTTGCCTCAAACCTAAGTGTGATGCAGCCCAGCCAGCTGATATTCCAAGGCATGACTTGGTGTGATTGTGTGGAAGTTTTGCTCATTAATTAGGGCAAGTGTTGAAAGTCTTTGCAGTAAAAGTAATGTGTGGTCTTTTTGGTATTTAACAGGGAATGAAATGACTGAAGATATTTGACAAATTTGAGTCTATTTTTGCCCACCAGTTTTCCTCAAATTGAGAAACTGTTGCTCTCAAGAGTAGAATGGGTTTGCAGTCTGCAGTGGGCTAAAGTATTACTCATTATCCTGTGAAGATCTGACTTCAAATGTGAAATTTGGGTCATAGGAAGAAATCCCATAAGGTAGTTTGGGTCAATTGGGCAAACACCTAGAGATGCCCTCATCAACAGTATAAACAGTGTCTTGAAGATGAGGAAAAACACTTCTGTGAGCACCAGAAGATATGGATAAATCTAGCATTTGATGGGTTTAAAAGTACAAAACCAACCAGAGATGACAGATGTATTGTAAGTGCCATCAAAAAGGCAACTGAGGCATAGGGAGATTGGTTAGTATTTTCACAGGTGACCTTATTTTTTAGTTATTTGGATTATTTTAACATGGTGATATTAAAGCCTCCTGAAAGGAGGTGTAGTGAGGTGGGGGTTGGTCTTTTCTCCCTAGTATCAGGTGATATAGTGAGAAGAAATGGCCTGAAATTGTGCCAAGGGAGGTTTAGGTTGGAGATTAGGAACTATTTCTTCCCTGCAAGAGTGGTCAGGCATTGGAACAGGCTGCCCAGGGAGGTGGTGGAGTCCTCATCCCTGGAGGTGTTCAAAAAACCTGTGGCCATGGCCCTTGGGTGACATGGTTCAGGGTGGTGCTGGGCTGATGGTTGGACTCAGTGATCTTAGAGGTCTTTTCCAACTGAAGCAATGCTATGATTCTATATACCAGCAGAGGATTGTGAAGTATTGGCTGTAAGTTAGCACTGGTTATGGATTTAGACCTGTAGTGTCTAAACTAATAACCTGAAACCTCTGCCTTTTAATGCTGAATCACTAGGCACATCTTTGCTTGGTTCAGAATAATCCAGCTGCCTTCTGATTGTATTAAAAATACAAAACAAACCCCAAAAAAATCCCAGCTGAACAACCAGAGAAGTCCTAGCTTGGCTCTTCAATGGAACAAGGAAACATTCAGAAAGGATTCACTGCTTTCCTCTGTGGCAATCCCTAAATGTCACAGAGTTGAGCATAAACACAATCTGGAAATACCTTATCATGGAGTAACTCCAGGCTGGAAAGTCTCAAAATCCAGTTGCAAATTATGTTTCCAGGGGTGGTACAACGTTGGGAGTGCAAAGTTAGGCATATCATCCTCATCTTCACCAAAAACCCTTCTTTAAAACAAAAGCTGGAAGGAAAAAAAAGCTGCTTTAGAGATTCTTTGGTCTGGAATGGCTCTTTGTTAACAACCAAATTAGACCCTGCAATGTAGGATTGTCAAGGAGAGCAGAAAGTGTCTTAACCAGAAACTCATGGACTCTGTACTGTGTGGCAGGGAAATGACTACAGATTTAACAGTCCAATGTATTCCTTGAGGGGACAGAAGTCATTAGGCTGAGACGTTTCTATTGTTGTCAGAGGAAGCGTTTCATGGAGGCTGAGTTCTTCAATATTGGCTTCCAGGGAGCAGATTTTCCACCACTGAGTAGCATGGGGTTTGTGAGACTGAGTACATCAAAGGAAGTGATTGCTTTCTGTTTGACCTGAAGAGTGTTTTGACAAAGGTAATGGTAGTTGTATGTTGGCCTCGATTCTGATTTCACTACTGAAATATTTGGGATTCAGTCCTGACCTGGTGAAGATTGCTAGGACTCCATCAACTTTACTTCTGCAACATGCTGGTTTAGCTAAGGAAGAAACTGCCTGGACAATGGGAGCTCTGCACTTGTGGGGGGTGTGTCTGTGTGTCTGTGTGTTTATTCTCTACATTTTATAGAGAAAGAAGGAAAAAAAGGTGATGTGTGGCTTTTAGCCTGAAAAAGAGAAGACTGAGGTGAGATATTATTAATGTTTATAAATACCTAAAGGGTGGTGGGCAAGAAGAAGGGGCCAGTCTCTTTTTAGTGGTGTCCTGTGGTAGGACAAGGGGCAATGAGGACAAACTGGAACTCAGGAAGTTCCACCTTGACATGAGGAAAAAACTTCTTTACTGTCAGGGTGCTGGAGCCCAGGAGCAGGCTGCCCAGAGAGGTTGTGGAGTCTCCTTCTCTGGAGCGTTTCAACATCCATCTGTATGTGTTCCTGTGTGACCTGCCGGAGGCAATCCTGCTTTGGTTGGACTCAGTTTCTGGAGGTCTCTTCCAACCCCCACCATTCTGTGATTCTATGACTTTGTAGTGGTGATTAGGTCTGTTAGTAACCTGAATTCGTGGCTCTGCACTGGGAGAGTGACTGCTGGTTTTGTTTAGGATTACAGGCAGCATTATTGGGAAAGCGCAGACATTCTGTGCATGGAGAGAGCATACAGCTTTCCCAGATTCTGTCTGCATTCAGTGCTATTGCTTTCTGCTCTGTGAAAGGAAGATCTGCCCCTTCTTACCAAAACTTGACTGCTGTAGTAGCTCAGGCAGCCAGGCAGAAGTTGTCATTCGAAGCACATTCCCTCGATCCGATAATCACTGTACATCTATGTCCTAGTTTGATGATGGATTCCTAATGAATGTCTTTAACCTCAGCCTAGCCCAGCCATCTGCTCTGTGAAGCAAGCTGGCACTTCAAAGCCATTTTTTGCTTCAAGGTGTCTCCTTGTAGTCTTAGAGCACAAATAGTGAGTCATCTCCTCCCACCAGAATAAACCAAGACTAACCTAGCTCAGTGTGAATGCCCAGTAGGAAAGCCAGGATGCAGAGAGCCCCACAGTCAAAATAATAATCATTGCACTGAGGAAAATAAAGGCTTGTCAGAGCAATAATGTAGACATACATATGTCCTCAGCAGGGGCTGTAAAGAGGGTTGGAGTAATGATTACATTAGCCAGGCTTGTGAGGGGTCATTAGTAGAATCTGCTTGGTGGTGCAGTTAGGTAGAGCCAGGCAGGCATTTTTCAGTGAGCCTTTTTAAAGTGCAGAGGGCAGAGAAGTCAGAAAGGGATTTGTTAGGTGTGGGATGTTTAACTTCTGTGGTGTATGAGGAGAGACTTTCTTGCACACTGAATTCATGATCTGATTAAAACAGCAAACAGTGACAAAGGCTTTGTCTGGACTAAGCTGTTGAAGAAGTATCTCTGCCATGCTGGTTTATTACTTCTGAAAATGTTATATCAAATGATAGGAATTTGAGACTTTGTTTGGGTTTGCTTTGGGTTTAGATGATCTTTGATTTACAGATAGATGTGGATAATGTTTTTAAGATCTGGGATTATTACTGCTACCTCATTTTCATCCCTGCAGCATCACTGGGTGCAGTTTGTATGCAGCAGACGTGTAGGGTAGTATACGTTGGCATCGTGTTGCATAGACAGTGCTTTACATACCCTCTCACTAGATTGCATGCACAGGAACTGAGGCTTAGCAGAGATCTCTAAAGCCCCTGGTCAGAGAGGGAATCAACTGCAGAGCTGAATTTCACCAGAAAACAAGAGATTTCAAATTTACCTATTGGTTTACCGCTTTGAATCTTTGAGAGCCTGATCTAAATCAAACAACTACTAAAGGGAGAAATCTCCCCACTGACCCCCTCCTGTATTGGCTTTTATCAAGCAAAACCACCTTTGGAGCCTTCCAAGGATATATGTTCTGGGTATTTATGTGAGGAGAGCTTGCCATTCAGTTAGTTGCCCATTTGCCCATCCTGAAGTCCATTAGTTCTGTTCTTAGATGTAGGAATTGAGGTTTCCCTGTCAGCAAGATGGATTATTCCTGCAAGCCTCCATCACACAGACCTTTTGCAGCAGGATGGAGACTCTGGCCCACACCTACAGGCAGCAGAGGAAACGCAGCATTTATTCCACCTCTCCAAGCCTTCCTTTCTAGTTCCTGATGAACTTCTCTCCTTGCCTCTTTCATATCTGTATCACCATAGATTTCTGAGAGTTTATTGTTAAGCTTTGATGGCAACTGTCCATTGTTCTATTTAACAAGATGGCTCAGAAAGGGAAAGTGTCAGTGAGGGCACTCACTTCATTAATGAAAGTAATTTGGGGGTTACAAAAGTGCTTTCCACTTGCCTACTGTTAGCAAAAATGAACCTTTGTCAAGTCTCCTGGATTTTGGGTTGTCTTCTGTTGCAGCCCTAGAAAATTAGGGACATCCAATCTTAAATGGGAAAATGTAAGAAGCTTTGTCTCATAAAATAACTTAAGACTTGTCTTTTTTTCCCCCATGTTCTTGACTAGATTATCCCCCCTGATGCCACCTTCAGATGAAGTGATTTAAAATGGATATTAAAGCCTTGAGATAGGGGTTTAAAATAAATTAAATGCTATCAGGACTGTAGCAGTAACAGCTGTTGTGTTTGCCAGCTGGACAGTAGACTTAATCACTCAGATCAATCTGCTTTCCACAGAGCTGTGCTTGATTTTTCTTCCTCCTGCCCTTACCCCAAACCCCCAGCAGAAACTCAACAGAGGGATGTGTTTCTGTGGTCCCATAGCTGGCTCTGTTGGAGCCATAGAGGCAGAAACCTCTGTCTAAATTGTCAGCACAGCATGCACCATGCAGGTCAGTGTGCCTTACCTGGAAGAAGCTTTCTAAAGTCCCCAAATCAGGAAGGAAGAGAAGCTCAGGTTAAACCTCTGTAGATGCTTTTATTTTCCTACATGAAAGATAGAGGTGGGAGTGTGCTGATCAGTGCATTGCTGGATACAGCTGCAGAGCAGAGCATTTGGGCATCTGGATTTTTAGGTGTTCATAGATTCATGGAATGATTTAGGTTGGAAGGGACCTTCAAGATCATCCAGTTCTAAATTCCCTGCTATGGGCAGGGACACCTCCCACCAGCCCAAGTTGTTCAAGGCCTCATCCAGCTTGGCCTTGAACACCTCCAGGGAGGAAGCATCCACAACCTCCCTGGGCAACCTGTTCCAGTGTCTCACCACTCTCACTGTAAAGAATCTTTTCCTAGACTCCAGTCTAATTCTGCCTTCCTCAATCTTCAATCCATTTCCTCTCATCCTGTAACTACAAGCCCACATAAACAGTCCCTTCACATCTTTCCTGTAGCCCTCTTCAGGTACTGGAAGGCTGCTTTAAGGTCTCCCCAGAGCCTTCTCTTCTCCAGACTGAACAGCCCCAACTCTTGCAGCCTGTCCCCATAAGTAAGGTCATTGACTTCTCTTTGACCTAGGAATGAGCTTTCCAAAGATGCTTGAGTTTGTGCTCCAGTCATCAGGACATGTGTACCAAAACACTCTCTGCCTCTTTAGAAATCTTCCCTCCTGGCACACAGGTGTGGCCTAAGCACCATGAGTCCTATTTCTGAGTTGCTCAAGGCATCCACAACCTCCCCAGGCAACCTTGTCCCAGTGTCTCTCCACCCTCACTATAACGAGTGTTGTGTTGGCAAGGTACCTCTGAAGGCTCCTGTCTTCTGAGCCTGCTGCTTGCAGTGCTGTGTTGCAGAAAGAAGGACCTTCTGGGCTCATTATGGGATTGAATATCAGCTATGTCCCATAGATATTTCAGGAACACCATGGCTTTGAAAATAAAGCACTTGGCACTGCTGCCTGTGAGGCTAGCACTGTCATTCACAGTGGTCCCAGGTACCAACCAGCTCAAAACCCACTGGTGAAATACTCTTTCCAACTGAGTCATCATAGAAAACACCTTGTGGTTTCAAAATGTCAGATTTCTCCTGGCCATTGATCTAAGCTTTACATAAAGTTTAGCAGAAGAGCTCAGTGTGATTTCCTTTGAGACTAAATTAATACTTCTTGTTGTTGTCGTTGACCCCCAAAAATACTCATTTTCAGCTGTATCTCACTTGGCTAAATGAGCTATTAGAAGCAAATCATCTTTAGTGAAACTGAACCCCACAGTTTCTCTGCTGTGTGCATGAGCTACCATACCAAGGGGTGGATTATTTATCCAGGTCTGGGTTCTCACTCCCAGCAGCACAGCTAACTTAATGAGCAGCCATGGACAAGGCAGTTAACCTTTCTATTGTGTGTTTAACCATCTGTAAAATGGGTATGATCCTACTTACCTGCCTGAGGCGGCTGTACAGGGGCTTAATTTTTAATCAAGCTCTGTTAAAACACTTTGAGCTCACTCTATAAAAGATCCATGGAGAGGCAAAATAGTTGCATGATGACATTATTGGCTTTTATAAGGTTTACATTTCCAAGGCTAATATGTGGTGAACAGTATCAATACTCTGGCAATAACAGCAAAAAGGAAAGAAGGTATCCAGAGGCATGAGAGATGTACTGGGGTGGAGGACAGACTTTCTGACAGTCTAGGGTTCCTTCAGCCCTATTAATTATGCATGTGGAGCAACTTGTTAATGCATTTCTAAAGACATGTTGACACAAGCTCAGGCCTCTATCCTGGCAGGCAGGCTTCTGAATGAATTTAACCCTGGGATCAGAAGGAACAGGACCACATAGCTGAAGGCATTTCTATAACAACCAAAGCAGACTAGTACCAACACAACAGATTTGCTGGGGTGCTGAAAGAGGACAGGAAGTAATGGTACACCTTCATGGGGAGTCGTTATGAATAATTTCTGCAGAAGGCCCTGGCATTACATTTCAGGCTGATTGTCCACAGAATATGACCAGGTATCATTCTTGATGCTATTTCTTTGCCCTCTGTGCCCTCCAACAGTTTCAAAGAGAAGGATAAAACTCAATTCCACTAATAAAAGCACTGGAGTCATTTGGGAGTTATGTAATTGCTTAGATTGAACAGCCAAGAGAAGCCAATAATTAGTCAATCAGTTCAGGTGTAATTAATGTGTGCTACACTATTCAAATCTTACCCAGTTTTTTAAGCCAACTTGGCACTCTGTGAGAAAGAAGGTGTTGAGATGCTGGAAGGTGTCCAGAGAAGGGCAACAAGGCTGGGGTGGGGGCTGGAGCACAGCCCTGTGAGGAGAGGCTGAGGGAGCTGGGGTTGCTTAGCCTGGAGAAGAGGAGGCTCAGGGGAGACCTCATTGCTGTCTACAACTACCTGAAATGAGGTTGTAGCCAGGTGGGGCTTGGTCTCATCTCCCAGGCAACCAGCAACAAAATAAGAGAGGACAGTCTCATGCTGCACAGGGGGCAGTTTAGGCTTGATCTTAGAAAGAAGTTCTTCCCAGAAAGAGAGATTGGCCATTGGAATGGGCTGCCCAGGGAGGTGGTGGGGTCGGTGTCCCTGGAGGTGTTTAAGAAAAGCCCGGATGAGGCACTTAGTGCCATGGTCTAGTTGATTAGATAGGGTTGGGTGATCAGTTGGACTCGATGATCTTGGAGGCCTCTTCCAACCTGGTTGATTCTGTGCTTTGGAGGTTCAAACCCCACACAATTTCTGCCATTGCTGTTCATTTCCACAGCAGTGGAGGTGTGGTGTTTGAAGTGCAGTTCTGTTGAAGGGGCTGTATGTGTAGTTCTGTTTCCTTCTTTGGGCCATCTCAGAAGCTCACACCACCCAGGTGTGTTTCACAAAAAAGTGGAGAACAGTACAGCTTGAAACTTCCATGGACTGAGTTGTGGCAAGTTCTTGAGGCTGCATTAAGGTCATTAAGAACACACCTCCACGTGATGTGAAGCTACTGCAGGTGATGCAAATCATACACTCAACAAGATGTTTATTGTCTCTTTTTCAGAGTCACTTAGAAAATTAGACATTGCAGATGAAAACCTGGAGTGGTCTAAATGAAACAAAAAGCATTACTGGAAGAGACATCCAAATTGAGTGTCACAACTATGCCATTAGAAATACATTAGTTTGATTGTTTTAAATTGCTGAGTCATTCTTAGGGACGTCCTCCCTCTCCCCCCGAGCATCTAAATATCACTGTGTGTGTCTCAGATCATTTATTAATTAATTCCTATAACAAATATCACTGTGGGTGTCTCAGATCAGTTGTTAAATGAATTCTTAAAACCCCCAAAGGACTTCAGCAAACACTTGCTGAAGTAACTACTGATTCTGAGTGTGCAGCTTGAGAAATCCCCAGGAACTTGCCTGTGAAGTGCTGAGCAGCTGCTGCCTGGGAAATGCGAAGAACTGGAGCTACCCAAATCACTTCAGTGTGTTTGAAAATCCTCAGTCCTAAGTTTAGCATTGCCTCCTTACCTGAACACCAGATTGCTTGCATGAGTTCTTGAAGGGAAAGACGTTTACAAATGTAACCTGAGATGCTATAGCCAATATTATGGCTTGGCATTTTGTTGTCTCAGTGAGTGCTTTTTCCTCTTCCTTTCCCTTCCCATGCTGTTCAGAAATACCCTGAGCAGCTATGAAGGTTAAAGCTTTATCCACCAACATATGTCCTCTTCAGGCACAGTGCACCTAATCCATAGCCCAAACAGCCCTGCAGTACTAAGCTTGTAGTTTATGCTTGTTGCTAGAATTTATGGCATTGACCAGACTAATATTTTTTTCTCTGTTTACCCAATAAAAATAGGCTTCTGGATAATCTGTAAGAGCAATCACACCAGTGATACTTGTCAGTGCAAAAATCCACTCAGGAGTCTATCATTCAAGTTGCTTTGGTCAATCTAAGCTACCCAAAGGTTCTTTTTTTCCCCCTGATTCATTGACACCACCATGGAAATAACCACAGAGTTTACTGACTGTGTGGCTTTATGGGAGAAAGAGTTAGGGGGAAAGCAGGGTTTCAGCTGAGTGAGTGCAGGTGAGGACTCCTTTTAAAGAACCTAATCCTTCTTTAGATAAGGCTCTGCTTGTGGATTCTGAACTCTCAGGCTTTTGACAGGACAAAGGTAGGAAACTCATCAGAAAAGCATTCGCAAAAAGCAGAAAAGGAGAAGGATGGAAAGGTGTTTTTAAAACCTGAACAACTAAAGCTCTGCTAAGGGCCTGTGGGCACTGGGAATGGTGTTGGGAATTAGAATGAGAGACAACAGGAACAGGTTTATCAGATTTCAGGGGCACTGGGCAAAAATGCAGCTCCATTACCCAATCAATAACACTGATGTTTAAACAGGTGCACACACCACAGACAGCAGCCCTGCAGCTTCCTCCTTCAGCTGGAGGCTGTACTTGACTTTAAAGAGTTAATGGTCTCCTACTCCACTTTGTTGTTTCGTTGGGGTTTTTTTCTCTTTCTCTCTATTCTACTGGCTCAGAGCACTGGCTCTCATTTGAAGGGCACAGCATACTGAGTGATGTTCACATGATACCAATGACAGCAGCATGATAAGCCTATTTCTGACAGTGTGGCAAATTACTATTATGAAATCCCAGTACATTTGATTGCAGAGTGACTTTCAGAAGGGATCACACACAGCAAGGTTACGAAAGGCTCAGTGTTTACTGCAGTAATGCTGACTTACTGGAAAAGAATATCCAGAGCTCTTTAAACTAAAAGAAGCTTGGGAGATTCCCAATTCATGGAACATTTGGCTGAGTGTATCCAGCCAAGTGTTAGGCTTCACTAAAATGAGAGGAGAAAAAAATTACCAGCAAAAATTCTCGAGCCTTTTTTCCCCTCTTTGTTGACTCAATGAAATATATTTGCTAGAGATTCACTCAAAAGGATTCATCAGCTTGAGGTTGTCCTTGCCCTCTGACATTGTTCACTGTAGGAGGCTACAGGTCTCCTCTCTCTCCAGAACTGGCTCCCCATTGGAGCCAAAGGTCAGGATCTCTTGTGTCTCTACAGTGCCTGAGTTCAAAGGAGAACAAAGTCAAATAAAAAATTATGACAAGAGGAGAAATAGGCAATTTATGGGCTAAAAAGGCATGGAAGTTGCTAATGAAAGAAGTGTATCTGCAAAACATGAAATAGCAGTAACCCACCTGCTGAATTGTTGTCAGTATCCGAGAGTGTGTTACGTGGGGATGAGTTTTCCTTGCCCCGTGAACTGATGAATTGTCCCTGCCCCAAACACCTTCCTTTTCAACTTATTTGGGGAGTAACACAATCAGCAAACTAAAAAAAGAGCAGGCATTAAATGGTTCAAGACTGTTAGCACATCAGTGGGCAGCAAGGTGTTTTCATGGTGAAAGAAGTTTTTATTCAGTTTTTGGGGGGTTGTTTAGTTGAGAAGAGAAGGCTGAGGGGAGACCTTCTGGCTCTGTACAAATCCCTGAAAGGAGGTTGGAGCCAGCTGGGGGTTGGTCTCTTCTCTCAAGTAACAAGTGGCAGAAGAAGAGGAATGTCCTCAAGTTGCACCAGGAGAGGTTTAAGTTGGATATTAGGAAAAATTTATGTCCTGCAAGAGTGGTCAGGCGTTGGAACAGGCTGCCCAGGGAAGTGGTGGAGTCACCGTTGCTGGAGGTGTTCAAGAAATGTGGGGACATGGCACCTGGGGACTTAGTGAGCATCGGTGACTCGTTTGTAGACCTACCCATGCCTACATCAATGCCACCACAGGCTTCCTGGGGTAACTAAACACAGATGAATTGCAGTCAGCATCTTGTGATTAGTTATGGAAAGTCCCAGTGTTTTGGGGAGAGGGTGCAGGGGGTGTCCAGCTTTCACAATGTGACTCTTCCCCTGAAGCCAGAGAAAAAAGCATTTGCTGGTGCTATGTTGCTCTCTGCCACCATGATCTAACAGTAACAGTTTGTGGGTCTAAGGTTAAGAGTCTCTAATTGGACAGTGGGTGCTTTCATCTATAAAGAAAAAAAGTGGAGTCTCCTTGTCTGGAGACATTCAGAACTCACCTGGATGCCTTCCTGTGTGGCAGGGAAGTTGGACTCAAGGATCTTTCAAGGTCCCTTCCAACCCCTAGCATTCTGTGATTCTCTGGAAAGGGAAGAATGTCCCCAAAAACTTGGAAGTGCAAGTGGGCACATGGATGCAGGAAAAGAGGGATTTCTTGTGAACCATCACAGTTTCAGAAGTAGAATTATTTATAATCCCAAGAGCTGCTGTTCTAAGTAGTAACAGCCTGGCCATAAATGTTTTACAGACAGTTGGAAATCTTTCCACTGTTTTCAGTTTGCTTTGGACCACATTGTACATAATGCTGTAGAATTCCCCATTTCCCCCTAGAAATACAGTCTGGATCCCTGCTGTGTTATATATCTTACAATGCCATTTCCAGCAGAGTGTGAGAGGACTGTGATGATAAATGGTAGTCTCACAGCAGATTTTTGCTTAGGTGTTTCAGCTTAGTCCTACGGTGGCTGATATTACAGGAAACCTCCGTGTCAATATTTACTTTATATAGGCAATTGGTTGGACTCCTGACATGGGAATTCTGTCATACACGTGAAAATAAGGCAGTAATTACTGCTGCAGGATACTAAAGGGAAGAAAATAATTGGCCATAGTGGGTCTCTTTAAAAAGAGCCCTTTAAAATGGCTGAAAGTTTGCTGTGACTGAATGTTTTTTAAAGAAAAGACAAATGTTATTTTAAGTCTGAGGCTGGCAAATTCTCCCCTTTTGAGTCCCCAGCAGGAATTGCTGGAAAAGCCATGATTTAAAAGCTGCTATTTCTCACTGTCTGAAGCTAAATACGCTTTTCTACTCTAACAAATCTGAATAAAATTAGAGCACTCTGCATAAATTCAGCCTGCCTCTGCGCCTGCTGTCTTAGCTCGAGGCAGCAGCAGATGACTGTGATCTCTAAGACTGTCAAGCCAGCACCATAAGCCAAAGCTGCATCCACCTTAGGAAAACATGAAATTTATTCCAGCTTGGTAACAAGCTGGTCCATTATTTCAGGGGGTTGGTGCCAGTGTTCAGTTTTGCAAAAGGCCATCTGAAACCTCCCAGGCATTTTTGACATTTTCCCACTAACAGGGTTGGTATTTGGGGGGTCTGAGAGTGCTCTCCTTGTGTTCACATTTAAACTTTCAACACCTTAGATCTGTCACCAGTTCACTGGAAGATGCTATTTTCATTTTCCTCGTTAGCAGCTCTGAGGGGGGAAAAAATATAGGGAAAAAAGGGGAAAAAATTAGCACATTTTTCATCTAGTATTAATTGGAGCATATTTTTCCCTGTAGCAGTTTGCTGATTCTGAGATTTCAATGCTGCTGACTGAGGTGGCTTTGTAAATAGTCTCCATAAATAGAAAAGAAGTGGTTGCTGTGAAATGGCCAGCTAGAGAAGACTCATTAATCAGGGAAACAGGTACAGAGCACCAACCCTGCCCACCACTGATCATGTAAACACAGGCTGACAACCCTGTCGGAACAATCAAGCAGAACGGTTTGGTCTCTGCTAAGGTTTTGTGGAGAGAAAGTTTAGTCAAGTGTTTAAAATGTGAAAGTAAGGAACCAAATGCTTGTGTGGCATCTCCAGCTCTCCTGCTGACTAGCTGCAGGCAAATCACTCTGCCTCCTTGTAACATGGCCCCTGACAAAGGGCTGGTTTCCCTGGAAAACTGTGGGAGTAACAGTTCTTGGATGGAGCAACGGCTTCAAAACTTCTGTTATGGAGTGTGAAAGGTGAAAGTGGCCAGTGTGTAAATCACATGCAAAATGGTCATGTTAAAACACAGCAGGTCATCTGGGGCTGGCTTGCATCAAGGTCATTCTTCTTCCACATACTCTCCAGTGAAGGTAGTGACTGTTTCCAGGGGGAAAAAAACACTTCCTGGAGGAGAGTGAAGACCTCTACCTTGTCCATTAGCCATCTACCATTTAACAGCTACCTGTGCCAGGGTCTGCTTTTTGTGTTGACTGCATAAAGTCAAACACAGTTCACTTTTGACTCTGCTTTGGCCTCATCTCTACTGTAGTAGAACTAAGGAATAGTAAAGATGGCATCCTTCATCTCCAGGGGTTTCAGAACATTAGGAAAAGCTGTGTCCTTTGAGCAGAGATGTGGCACTGTTTTAAGGAACATGTGAGACCTCACCTGAAGTGCTATGTCCAGCTCTGAGATCCCCAACACAGAAAGGACATCAAGCTGATGGAGAGGGTCAAGAGAAAGCCACAAAAATTATAGCAGAGCTGGAGCACCTCTGATACAAGGACAAGCTGAGAGAGTTGGAGCTGTTCAGCCTGGAGAGAGAAGGTTCTGGGGAGACCTTAGAATGGTCTTCCAGTACCTGAAAGGGGCTACAGGGAGACTTGGGACAGACTGTTTCCAAGGGCATGCAGCACTGGGACAAGGGGCAATGGTTTGAAACTAGAGCAGGGTAGATTTATACTGGACATTAGGCAGAATTTCTTTACTCTGAGGGTGGCAGAACACTGGAACAGCTTGCCCAGGGAGGAGGTAGAGGCTCCATCCATGGAAACATGCAAGGGCAGGCTTGAGGGGGCACTGAGCAACCTGATCTAGTTGGGGATGTCCCTGTAAGGAGGGTTGGACTATATGAGCTTTAGAGGTCCCTTCCAACCCAATGTATTCTATGTGAAAATTCCTTCCCCATAAGAAAGGGAGGGTGCTCATTTCCCTTGAGTCAAGGAGGGGCTCCGAGCCGCTCAGGACTATCTCAGCTCTCACTGCCAGAAGTCCTGTGGTTGCACTCAGGCTTTTGTACAGCATACAGTGAGCACCCACAGATGGTCAGGGTGTCACAGACCAGAAGCCAAGAGCCAGCTCGTCACAAGCAGTTGTTAGATGCCGGGGAACCCAAAGCACCATCGTGCAGTCTCAGGGAGAGCTAAACCAGAGCAAATTCTGCCACCTGCTGCTTCCCTGCACATCTACAGTGCCCTTGTCTTCGGTATGGACTAAGCCTTGGTCTGCTCTGACCTGGCTGAAGTTTTGCTGGGATTGTGTTTACCAAGGGGTTGCTGTATTTAAGCCTGAAACACTCAAGAGGCTGGATTTAAGTGATTTGCTTTCAATATTTCTAAGCACCAGCAGTAAGGAAAAGTGTCCATCCAGTATGCAGTGGTGCACGTGCTGAAGAACGGCCACACCTGCTTTACAAAAGCAGTAACTTGGATTGTGCTAATTTATATTTAAAAGTAAAATTGCTGCCAACACAGAATATCAGGAATATGGAGGGAGGCTGGGCAGTCCAGGGAGAGTGCTGACATAGCTAAAGGCCCTTTCAAAGCTCAAGTAGTTGAGGGAGCAGCAGACAAATGCAGGCCTGCCTGTACAAACCAGTGGATTTTTTTATAGCATTCCTCTAGATAGCTCAAAGTGAAGAGTTTAAATTAGAAAGCTGATTTTGTGGGCAGTTATCAGCATGTGCCAAGCTATAGCTTCTGCAGGAATTCAAAATGGCTTTATTTTTAAGAATCCAAGATTTTTTCTTTGTTGGCTGCCAGGCTGAGGCACACAAGCAGCTTAGGCAGTGCCTAGCCTCTAAGCCTCTTCTCCATAAGCACTTTTCTGTCTGGTATGAGTGTTCCCCACCTTGAGGTGAAGCAAGAGGACAAGGCTATAAGCTTCCATGGCAGCTGAAGCTGCTCAGTGCTGATCTAAAAGGATATCAGGGTCAGAATGTAGTTGTTTAAAACTCAAGGGAGACTTTGGCGGCATTCCTCAGGGATCCTTAACCGCCTCTCAGGCCAACCACTGTCAAGGACAAGGGCTGCCATCAGGTCAATGCTCTCTTTATATATAGAGCTAACTAAATTTAGTGTTAAATCTGCTGTGAAAATTTACAGCTTGTAATATTTACCTGACAGGCATCCAGACCTTCCTGTGCAAATACTGTTCCTTAAATTAGACACAAAATATGTCAGGAGGCAGCGGCCTCAATTACATATTTCCAGCCCTGAAGCAGGTAAGTCCAGATTCATGCAGCCAGTCCTGAGCTCTTTAAAAAGTGGACTGGCTTCTTGAATGTATTTTATAAAATCCTGACAGAGCATTTAAACAATGCCACATTTGGGAGCTCTCAGGGCCAGGGGCTGTCTTGGTATTTTCTGTTTACAACCAAGTGCTGCACAATGAGGCTGGTGTCCTTAGGGGTGGTTGCAACTGAAAGAATAAAAGTATGTGACAATAAAGAGCAGCTCCCTATAAAATAACTGTGCCTAGAGATTTTTTTCCCTTCTTACCAAATGTTATTGCCCCCAAACAATGAGTATATTATTTGTATAACAAGTTCCTTATGGGTCAGCATTGAATAGAACTTCCACACCCTGAGCAAATGTCCCTACCACTGCAACTGCAAAATCATTTCCTCTGTCAGGACAAAGATCTTCTCTACACCAGGAATCTTAGGAGCTACCTCCCAGTTACATATAGAGAAATACCATTCTGTTCTACAGCAGTGCTTCAATACCTAGTATCAGGTAATAGGATGAGAGGAAATGGCCTGAAATTGTGCCAGGAAAGGTCTAGGTTGGATATGAGGAAAAATTTCTTTCCTACAAGAGCGGTTCTTTACAATGAGAGTGGTGGGACACTGGAACAGGTTGCCCAGAGATGTGGTTGAGGCACCATCCCTGGAGGTATTCAAGATCTGACTTGATGTGGGCAGACTGTGCTTGAACAGTGGCCTTATATCTTGTAGGATTCTGGCTTTCTGTTATTTTAGCTAGTGAAGAACTTTGAGTATGTGAGGAAGTCATGAGGTCTGTGGTGACAGGTTGGACTCGATGATCTTTGAGGTCTCTTCCAACCTTAGTGATACTGTGATACTGTGACTGCTGTAGTTGGAGGTGTCCCTGCTGACTGCAGGGGAGCTGGACAAGATGATCTCTAAGGGTCCCTTCCAACCTGATGCAATCATAGGTGTGCTGCAAATGAAATCTCTTCAGACTGTGTAGACTTGTGGGGGAAAAAAGAGCATCAGTAGCTTGGCTTTAGGATGGTACCTTTTAAGAGCTGATCAGTTCAGCTCAGTTCAACAAACAGTACAAAAAAGCTAGTTACTAATGGCAGTCTGATGTTTTCACCACCAACATGAAAAATGTGTGTTTAAATATACACCAGGCTTGGCCAGGTATGTGTGCCTTGTGTAACAGCCAGCAAAGAAAGCTTTCTTATGTTCTTACAGGAGCAGGGTGAGTCTGAGTGCCAGTCCCTGAAGCTATACCTGCTTAAAGGTGCTGTTCAAAGAAATCAGTGCAGGCTTGGAGAGCAGGGCTTGGCAGGCATTGCGTCCCTGCTAGGTAGTGCTCAAATCCAGTGCAGCAAAGCTGGTTTAGTAGTGAACTGCCTTGGATAGCTCTTTGCAGCACCTTCCAAGGAATACTTATAACTTTCTGAAAGAGCCCTCCAGACCACACGAACAACCTCTTGTCAAGAGCCTGTTTTTCTTCTCCCTGAAACCCTGCCATTTAGGCTCTGTGACCACCCTCGCTTCACAGCTCGCAGCCACACTCCCCAGTTATTGCAGGACTTGCCAGCCAGCATCAGTGTTCCTTGTTCAAGCCCCAGCCCTGACTGAGATTCTCAGTCCAAAGAATCTCTTCTTGTTTATGTAGCTCATCCAGGCTGACATCAGCCTCCTTCAAGGCAAGAAATATGCGTGCTTTGAAAGATGTGCATCAATTCTAACTACCACCTTGTCTCTTTAATGCCACAGAAGTTCAGCTGTGAGGCTGATTTCATGCAGTCAAGACTGTCTAGGACATTTTCATTACAGAGAGCTGTATCAAAACTTCTATTTGCTCCATGAAGACACTGGTGTACTCCTGCTTTCCAGTCACAAGTGGCCACAAGGGCCCTGAGACTAACAAGAAGTTCCTCAAAAAAACCCAAACATGGATAAAACCCAAACATGGATAAACCATGTACAGGATCAGAACCTAGGACTGTGACCCAAGCAAAATGGTCAGCAAGGAAATATAAATGAGGTGTTCTTGGTGTAGCCATGTGGTTGCAGCACTGCTTTCAGCAATGGCTCAACTTTATGGTTTTAGGGGGTTCTGTTTGGAATAATCTAGTACAGCCACATTTTGCAGGACAAAAGGGGAGAAAAGCTTTATTACCAGTGCAGTTCTGTCTGAAATTGTGTTGTGTGGAATATCTGAGCAATGTGTTTGAGATAAGAGAAGTTCATTCCGGTTTTGTTGCTGGCTGGTGTTTGACTCTACTTTCACTGAACTCAGATCAAGAGGTGGAGAAGCCTGGGCTGTGTGTGTCATGAGTTCAGCTTGAGGTTTGAGTCACCACAAAGCTAGCTAGATATCTGTGATGCAGATGTAGTATTGCTGAAGAGAAAACTGCTAAACAGTTAAGCAGTTCAAGGCAGCTACTTTGCTAGCGGGCATTATGAATCACAACTGACATTTCCTGTGGAGTTGTGCATTTCTCCACTTAAGCAGCTCTCTATCAAAATGCATTTCATCCATTAGCCCCAGCATGCTGTGTTTGGTTCCTTTGGGTGCTGGAGTTATATCTTTGACTTGCAAATGGCTGAAGAGTTGAACAAAGCAGACCTGTGCTTGGGGAGCTCTGCCCTGTCAGTTTATGGCTGTGGATTTAATGGTTTCATACAAATTTCATGGCCGGTACTTGCGCACCTCAGTAATTCCCTGCACAGCACGGCAGGTCGTTTCTTCCCACATATGAGCTTTGGGTTTAGAAGCACAGTGGATAATAACCATAAAAGTTTCAGTTACTATAAATATGTAATACTTATGAATGATTGAGGGCCAGATTTTTAAGCAAAGTGGTAGAGCTGTGTGAAATGAAGACCACTCTGTATAATTTTCTGGGCTGCAGTGTAAATGTTAGATGGGCTTTGTGAGCTGGTAAGATGCAAGCCTGATTGGAGTTTGCATTGAAAACATCAGCATGTGGGGAACAAATAGAAGAAATACACTTTTTATAGTCATTTGGGCAGTTAAATTAATCTGGACTGAGTTCCTCGTGGATAGAAGGATTTCTCTATCCCCCAGTCTTCATTCCATTGTACAGCACACCTTCTTGATAGCTTATTTTAAAGGGGTTTTTTTCCAAGCACTAGCAGCTGGCAGTGTTTCAATGACTACTTTCACCTATTTTGCTTTCAGGTTTGTTTGGTTTTCTTCTAATTGCCTTTCATCTCCCTGGGGCTTTGAAGAAAAAACAAGCCAAAAAAACCCCCACATATCATTCCTCATTGAATTAATCAGAGCTCTAGCACCTCTGAAAGATTCCATTAACAATGCTGCTTTCTGAGTCCTGCAGCCAGCTGAGGCTCTATGCGCCTCCTGCTTTCTCATGGCTCACAGAGCAATGTAAGAATCACTTTGCCAGTAGGGGCCACTGTTGCTCCACACACCCTTCTGTGTCATGCAGTTGAAAAGCCAACCTTGAAAAAAACAAACCTAAATCACAGGGACTAAAATGTGCAGAGGTAAAAATGTACAGACCATGGCCAGAGGCTTCTCCATGCCAACGCTATCTGCATCATCTTGTTCCTAAAAGTAATTATATTGCTGCTAATCTGGAGAGCAAAACTGATGAAGATGGAAATATGCATTGAATTAATTCCAGATACAGTTAATCTAAGACTTTTACTTATACTAGAATGGTTTGGGTTTGAAGCAACACTTTAAAAGATCATCCAGTTTCAAACCCCCTGCCATGGGCTGGGACACCTTCCACTAGAACAGGTTGCATCCAACCTGGCCTTGAACACCTCCAGGGAGGGGGCATCAACAACCTCCCTGGGCAACCTGTTCTAGTGTCTCACCACCCTCACTGTGAATAATTTCTTCCTATTCTCCAGCCTAAATCTCCCCTCCTCAAGCTTCAATCCATTTCCCCTCGTCCTGTCACTACAAGCCCTTGTATAAAAGTCCCTCCCCAGCTCTCCTGTAGCCCCTTTCAGGAACTGGAAGGCTGCTCTGAGGTCTCCCCACAGCCTTCTCTTTTCCAGGCTGAACAGCCCCAGCTCTCTTAGCTTGTCCCCACAGGGGAGGTGCTCTGATCATCTTGGCCTCTGGACCCATTCCAATAGTTCAATGTCCTTGTACTGGGGGTACAAGAACGGGCTGCAGTGCGGCCGGTGGAGTCTCACCAGAGCAGGTTTATAGTTGAGCCTCAGACCAGTAGCAGCAGAGCCTTGCAAAGATCTCCTCTGGACTAAGTGTGATTTAAATGCAGAAGTTGCACTTCAGTGCCATAAAACTTTGGATTTCTGCCAGCACTTTTTTACACAGGCTGTTCAGATATTTTCTCAACTTGGTAAAGTACCACAGGCCTACCCAGCAGTACAAAGGCCACCCACAGCTCTTTCTTCTAGGTTTACTGTTTGGTAATGTCAGGTCAGCTAATGCAGTTCACTTTGCAGCTTATCTACATTAAGCACCATTCAGTATGTAAAGCCAAGGGTAATCAAGGTCTGCTTCCTTACTGCATTAGGGGAAACCTTGGTTCACCTTGTCCTTAGGTATATAGCTCCTTCAAATGTTTATTTTATTCTTGGGTGTTTCAGACCCATTATGGAATAACAGAAGTTTCTTTTCTGCTCTTTCTTCAAAGAAATGTAGAGCAAGCTGTGTAAAAAATTTTAAAACCCCAGCTGACAAAGCAAGTAAGAGATTTATATCTTTCAGGTTCAGTCCCACTCTGGTTGGGGTTTTTTTTTCTTACTGCAACTATTCTTGGCTAGAAACCAACAGATGAAAATTTTGGGTTCAGTGATTTAATATTTTCTGAAATATTCCCAGCCACCTGCAAGTCTGAACGTCACCCAGCCAGTTCTTGTAGCTAGTTGACAGCCCTCTGCCTGTATAACCTAATTCTCATTCCTTCTGCAAGGAACAGATCGCTCTTACGTCGGTGAGCAGCAAGCTTTATTAAGTAGTGCTTAAGATCCCCCTAAGCAGTTTACACGGAGGTGTCACTGGCATTTTTGCTTCTCATCAGTTGGCCAATGGCTTGTAGATGAGTCTGAGCCCCTTCATAGTCGAGGGTCTGACTAATATTTTGGGGAAGTTGTGCCTGGTTGGAAAGGAGAGAAGGTTTAGCTGGTTGTCTCTGATGACGAGTAACAAGAGCAGAAATTGGTGGCTTTTCGTAGGAGATGGTGTAGACGCTCTTCATCACTCCATCATCTTTCCCAAACCATTTCTCCAACAGGTACTCATAAAGGCCATAGTTTTTGGGTGGTTCTGAGGCAGGAAATAATTGAATGTTACAAATGATTAGAATGAAATTTTTGGTCCTTGTGGTTTTACTCCACAGTTGTCATGGAGAATATTTGTACTTTTTTCACAGCGTAATAAGGACAAAACAGATCTTGTTGTTCCCAGGGCATGTGTGCCTGGCCTCTGGCTGAAGGGAAAGGCATTGTCAAATATTGATGGGACAGCAACAAGGGTATAAATATAAGGAGCTGTGATTCTTCATAGTCTCTCTGGTAGATACTAAAAAGCAGAGCTGCACATGTCACTTAAATTCAGAAACATGAATTCTGCTAGTTGGTTCTCACAGCTCTCCTTGTTTGCAGCCTTGCATTATTGCATAAGGGAAAGAACATTGCTCATTGACACAATCCTTCACTGCTTCCTGTGCTGCTTAAGTATTGTTGTGTGGATAACATTTCCACTTTAGCAGTCTGAAAAATAAGCTACTGACTGGGTAAGGAAGTAGCCAAAAGTCACCACAAGATCCATTTTCAGAAGTAAAACAGCTGGGTCTAGGTCTATGTATTGATTGTTCCTGGCTCTAGGTCTATGTATTGATTGTTCCTGACTCTAGCTCTATGTATTGACTGTTCCTGGCTCTAGGTCTATGTATTGATTGTTCCTGACTCTAGCTCTATGTATTGACTGTTCCTGGCTCTAGGTCTATGTATTGATTGTTCCTGACTCTAGCTCTATGTATTGACTGTTCCTGGCTCTAGGTCTCTGTATTGATTGTTCCTGGCTCTAAGTTTATGTATCGACTGCTCCTGGCTCCAAGTCTATATATTGACCAGTGCAGCATGTTCCATCTGAGCGAATGAATAATGCCAAAAACTACCAAGAATGGGGAAATCTGCTTTCTGAGGAACCCAGGAAAGCTTGCGTCCATTCCAGGTGCGGAGGGGAGGCGCCACAGGGTCGTAGCAGCGTCTGTTGTATTCGTCCTCGTACTCCGATACAAAATGCCGGCTTCTCGGCTCCTCGTGATGGGTGAAGATGCACTGCATTGGCAGGCCCTGAAAGGAGATGTGCAGGAAACCATCTTCTCTGGCCACAGCGTTCAGATGGCTCAGCGTGTTTGAGAGTCAGACAGCACCACCAGCGAAACCACAACATTTCTGTCAGTTCCTACATCACTTACCATTTAATCCCTGAAAATAAAGGCATTTGCATTTCAGCCAAAGCAAATGCCCAGTTAAATTAGCAGCTGCATCTGTGTGTCATGAGATCTGATTAGTCTGATTTCAACACATGCATCAGGGATTTGCAGATGCATTTAAGATGCCTGCAAACATAAAGCTGATTGTCTGGTGCTGCTTAAGGGGTTCATTGCGCACTAGCATTACACATGCCACCTTCCAATTGTCTGTCAGGAGAGAATGGTAAGAATATTTGGGGGTGGAGAGGCACCTTGCAAATGATACTTGTGGGAAAAGTATTGTTGTGAAAGATCTGGGGCTCAAGTCAGTAGAGTTTGTTCCTATGAACTGGAGATACACTGATGAAAATGATTCTCATATTGTAGCCCATAGATGTCCTAAAGACACAACACCCAGTCCTTGCTGGTAGTAACAAGCTGATTTTCTTCATGTGCCCTGGGCACCCCCTGAGGCAGAGATTGGAAACAGCCAGAGTACCAAAAAGTATGTTGTCTACCTCTGAAAGGCATCCTACATGAATCAAACGTACAAGAGAGATCTGGATGCTGTAAACTGGCCATGGAGCTGCACAATCCCAGCTTGGTGGGGTTTGGAAGGGACCTCTGGGGATCCTGCACTGTACTCCATGACTGCAGTGGTGTATGACCTCCCCAGCACTGCTTCTGACCCACTCTGTTCCCACTTCTACACTTATCTTACCCTTATCCTGTCTTCTAGCCAGTTTCCAATGAGTACTTCAGATGAGTATCTGGGTTGAACTTTCCACCAATTTTCTCCTGATGCCATCCTATTTCTTTCTCTCACTCTCCCTGGTTGTTGGAACTGTCCTTCAGGGACAAACTAGGGCAGGCTCTTCTTCTGCTCCTCCCTTTGTGTTTGCTATCCCCATGGTAGCTGCCATTCCAGTCCCCATGGTGACTGTTGTTCCAGTAACCACATTCTAGGCTACATCATAGTTACTGCTGGCCAGAACAGTGGCTCCTAACCCACCAAAGTCAGCTGGGTTTCATTCGCTTAAAGAGTTCAAAATCAGAGCACACAGTGGCTCAAAACACTATGATATATTAGGTCTATGGTAGGACTTGATGACATCTTAGAGGTCTTTCCCAGGTGAAACCATTCTATGGTTCTATACTCCTCTGCACCACCACACCACACACACCTGCACAGCAGTCTCTCTTCCTGGTCTGTCAGGTTCTATTTTAAACAAATGGGACAAACCAAGACGTCTGTTCAAAGTAATGTTCTTTTTATTGACTTGGCTAAAGATAAGGGCTTGCAGCATGGTACAAGCTTGTGTAAGATTTGCATTCCATGTTCCAACTAACAGCTGGAATGAGGTTCTGATGAGCCTTGTTTATCATTGTTAATGGCTGCCCTTGATTGACTACTCCCCTCCTGATATTAAATATCCTATAAAGATATTTCTCTAGGTTGAGGCATGAAGAGACCCGTGGAATCTAAGAAATTTACTACAAGCTTTTCAGGAAGTTAACAACACTGTCCAGTCCCCTTTTCCCAGATGGAAATGAGAAGCCACAATAATCATACAGGCTAATGATTCCATGGAATCCATCTTCAAGGTGGTACCAGGTCACCCGGACACCGTTGTCCTCCAGTCTCTTCTTGTAAAGCAAGCCATCATCCCTCAGCACATCATACTCACAGGTCAAGATGAATGACTCGGGCAGCTGGTGAACAACAGCATCTTCAGCCAACAGTGGACACAGGTTGGGCTCACAGAATCTTTTCACTGTCTCATAAACTTCAGCTATAAAATCAGTGGGCCTAAGTGGCTTCACACCTCTGACCTTAAATTTCTCAGGGATGTTATCTGGGCTCACCCACTTCCGGTACTTCAGCCTCATATCTGGAGGAATATGAGAGCCCTCCAAGACCTCTTGCATGTGCAGTGCATGCCCATTTAGGTACTGCAAAGCAAAGAAAGCAGCACGTTCACGGAAGAGGAGAGGGACTCCTCGGTTTTGATGGTAAGACGGCAAATTGAAGTCGAGTGCCTGAAGGCCTGGGTAGATCAAAATCTGAGCACGTAGCTTGGGGAGGTCTGATCTGCCTGCAAGGGTCTGGCTAACAGCTGCTGCTAGATTGCCCCCAGCACTGTCCCCACAGACAATTACATTAGCAGGATCCACACCATAGTGCTCTATATTCTTCATGAAGTGTATGGTGGCATTAAGACAGTCTTCATATGCAGCAGGGTACTTGTGCTCAGGAGCTAAACGATACCTAGTGCACAAAACAGACAAGAGAAGGAAATGTCAACAGTATTAATCAGGAAATGGTATCCCATCCAGCCCTATCATTTTGGGGTGGTTTTCCTCCAGGTCAGTATATTCATTACCTCCTCAGCAGGCACTCCACAGTCAGTAATTGCAGCTAAGCTGTAAATTGTGTATTCAATCACAAGGACTCTGAAAAGTAGGGCTGTCTCCTGATTAAGAGTCTGACCAAGACTGTCTATGTTTCTCAGTCATGCAGAAATCTCCCTGGGTGATCTTGACAGGGCAATTTAATAATTTTGTGCCTCTGCTTCCTATGTGTGAAAAGGGACTGATAAAAGTGATATTCTCACTACTTCTGTAAACCACAATTGTTTCAAGCATCTTATTAACATGTTCAGCACAAGGGAGATTTTTTTTTTTCCTTAAGTTTTTGATTAGCTTTCACAGACTTCCTTAGAGCTAAATATTTCCATCTAGGTCTTTTCTGGGTATATCAGGGCATGAACAAGAGATGTTCATGAGTCAAGAGATGTGAACTCTCTGCTATCACTCTTTGTCTCTTTATGTACTTCACTGAATGCTACAGAAACTCCACTGCAAAACAGAACATCTCCAAAACCAGTGCAGCTCTGCTGTGGCACCACACCAACAACAATCTCCACAGAACAGAACTGGGCAGGGTTCACTTACTGAACAGACACAACTACCGATTCGCTTTCTCTGGAGAGGTAGCGGCACACTTTCTCATAGGTATCTGGGGAAAAAAGACTTTTATTAGTATTTTCAGATCAAAATGAGTATTTTCATTTCCTTCAACTTGCTGTTGTCCCAGTCTTTGAGGCAGCTAGGGAAGGTTCATTTCAGAAAGGTGTGCATCTGCATTCAGACTTCCTCCCAAATCACACACTGAAACCTCTTCTTACTTCCATTTTATAAGAAGATGAGAATTTTCTTTCTACATTATAATTCCTCCAGCAAATATCTTACCAAGGCTTCCAAACATCCAGCCTCCTCCATGGAAGAAGATGATGCCTCTCCTTCGCCCGTTAGGGGTAGCTTTAGGCTGATAAACCCTCACAGGTACTTTGTTAAACTGCAGATCTTGGATAAAGAGCTTTGGATCCACCCCAAGCTTCCGTCCCTGCCGCACGTATCGGCCAAAAGTGAGCTGGCTGCACAGGCCGGTCTTCTCCAAAATCCTTCCCTGGTGAAGGTGAAAGAAATGAAGGCTTCTTTCAAAGTCTTGAGTTAGCCAAGGTTACATCATACATAGAACTGCACTTAAGGGAAATTTTAAAGAAACATAGAGCTTACAAAAAAAACACCCAAATGGCACTGTTGTAAAACTTAAGTACACTGTGAGAAGGTGTCCTGGGAACAGCAGGAGAAGGAGGCCTGGTCAGAGGAGGATAATGGTTATGCAGGCACTTCCCAAACACTCTAAGTGGCTCCCTGTACACTTGGTCATTCTATAGGCTGGTTGGTCTGTGGGTTTAGCCTTGATAAACCCATGGAAAACAGTGAGGAGCAGTTACTGGTTCTCTTGGTAGGGGTGCCCAGTCCTGAGAGAGCTCAGGACACGGACAGAAAGCAGCATTAGTTTCATGTTTGAGGAAACAGCCTCAAGTTGCACCAGGGGAGGTTTAGGTTGGGCAACAAAAGCAACTTCGTCCCTGAAAGGGTTCTCAAAGCTCCACAGGAAGGTGGTTGAATCCCCATCCCTGGAGGTGGTTAAAAGCCGCAGAGATGCGGTGCTGAGGGATGTGGTTTAGCTTCGGAGAGTTAAGAGAATGGTTGGACTCAATGATCTTAAAGGTCTTTTCCAATCAATGCAATTCTATGATTCTATGAAAAAGGAAAAGTTCTACCTTTTATGGTGCCAGCTGAAATCTGAAGAGTCAGATTGGGAAATCTAGGCTTCACGTACAGTAACTCATTCTCTGCCATCTGGTTAAAATAAAGCTCTCTGGTTTGGGAAAATCAATTTTGCCAAGTTCTCACACTCCACAGACTGTAAAACATTTATTTCCAGTACTCAAATCGAGAGTCATTCTAATTCCCCATCAGAAACCTTATACAAGCCATTGAAACTGGCTGCCTTGCAGTACACATTTTAATTGTCAGTATTGCCCTGCTCACCTTTGTGCTCATTCTTGTTTCATTTATACTTGATAACAGCAGCAAACTGTCAGATATAGAAAGAGCAATAAAAGCTTTAATAGTCCTTCACTGCATAGACCAATATTCCTAAATTAGACCATAAAACTCTGTGCATTTGCAGGTTTAAGTGCTGAGCTGTGTTGTGCGAGTTAGTTACTGCTTTTTTACACAACAGATTGAGCAAAATCAAGAAGCTTCTTTTCCCAATGCTCTTGCAAGCTAGAATCTAAAGCTGATGTAGTAAGTGAACAGACAAGAAGTTGGGATCCAAATTAATCAATGGAATCAAATTAACTGTTACAAGTCAGCTACTAATCAAAATCCCAATTTTAATACAGAGTGCAGGGTTTTCTATATCCATTCCCTTCTTGTCACCTGCCAGGGATTCAGCAGAGCTGGGTGTCTGTGTCGGTAAATATCAGGAGGGTGTAAATGGTGTAAGAAGCGTGGAGGAAAGCAAGGTCTGTGTGCTAGCAAAAGTGATCATGTGGCTCAGGGACTGAAGCAGGAAAAGTGAAGATTGAAAAAAATGTAAAAAGATGCAGCTAGTGACAGAGTTTGGGAGGGAGCTTTAAGGCCGTTTATGCAATGGTGTAAAGAAGTCCAGGGATTAAGTAAAGCAGCCCTAACCGGATTCTGTAGCATAAATGTCAGCCAAGAAGGAGCAGTTCAAGGGCTGGAGCGCGCCTTGTGCAAGGTGACTTCGCCTCAAGCTGAGGGCAGTTATCAGGGCAGTTATCACCAGCTCCGCACCGAACTGGCGGCTGAAATCGCCAGGACCGTTTGGTAATCTCTGCTATAAACCCGAACATGCTGCTTCTGAACGGGAAAATGGGTTTGCCCAGACCAGGGACAGCGTCCTGACCGAGAGCGCTCCGCTGCGGCGCTCTGTCCAGGATGCGGAGCCGCAGGGACATGCGGAGCTGCAGCCGGAATCCCGCTTTTTACCGCGCTGCGCGGCTTGCCGGCGTTTCGTGCGACCCTCGCCCCGCGGGACCCCGGCCCTGCCCAATCCTGTTAGGCAACCCCCGCTGGCCGAAAGGCTCCTCCGCTCCCCGCTCCCCGAAGCGATACGCGGAGGCGCGACTCACCAGGGCGGCCGTGCCCAGCAGCATGGCCAGGACCAGGCGCAGCTTGGCAGGCTGGTTCACCCCGGGCGGGATATCGTAGCTGGGCAGCCCGAGCAGCACGGCGGCCAGCGCCGCGGCCAGCGCTGCCAGCGGCAGCAGCAGCAGTAGCAGTGCGGGCAGCAGCGCCATGGCCCCGCGGCCCGGCGGGGCTCCCCCGGCCCGCGGCGGGGCCCGGCAGCGGCCGCCCGCCCCGTTACCGCGGCCCGGGCCTGTGGCGTCACGGGCTCTTTGTGACAGCTCTGCAAAGCGGCCGCCGGGGTCATGGTGCGGGCGGCCAGCGAGCCCCGGGGGGGAGGCCGCGCTGCCGGCTTGAGGCGCGCTGTAATCTCCGCTCAAGGAGGCCCGGCGTGACCCGCGCCCGCCGCATCAGTGCGCTCGGCAACGGCATCGCCGCCTCCCTCCTGCAGCCCGCGTCCGGGGGTTGCGCAGAGCCGGCGCTGGGGTGCTGCGGCTGCTGCCGCCCTCTCCGAACAGCCGCACGGTCCCCAGCGCAGGGGCTGCAGGGCAGCCGGGTGTGCGCCGCATTCGTCTTTGCATGGCCAGGATGATGTGGAGTGTCCTTGGATTGAGTGAGTCTTTGTCTAGCGGCAGGCTGCAGGAGGCTGAAGGCAGGGGGTGCGCTGTGAAATCTGAATGGCTGACAGCATCAAATTTATTTGTTTTCCTTTAGATTTTCATTTCCTTGATATTCCTGTTTAAGAGTGCACTCACATCTTTTCTTCCTTGCTTTCATCAGCAGGGTATAATGAGGCAGCATGTCAAGTACTGTCTTGTCCTCTAAAGCAAGCTCAAAACATAGGGAAACAGCACAAATTCCAAAAATAAAATACTGGAGAACCACTCTGAAAGAACATGAAAATATTTTGGTCCCTATTTTCGCTCTCTCTAAGCTCAGCCTTCCAGCATACAAAGGTAGGAACTCAGATAACTGATCCTTACTGTCTTTCTAAAACCCAGTGTTGCCTCTCAACTAGTGTCTCTTTCTCTGAGCTTCAGTGGCCATAATAGGAACATCCCAAAATTAAATAGTTTGTAGAATTATGGTGATTTCAAAAATACTGCAGCCCTTACTTGCTTCCAGCAAGGTGTCCCCCCCTAACTGCTGCTCTTGCAGATGTGGTTCTGCCCTGCCCACTGCAAGATGTTCAATCCTTCACTGAGACCTTGTTCTCTGCCTGTTTTTCCAGAGCTTTCCTCTAACTCTTCCCTCCAGCTCACTCTGTATGTAACTTGTACTTTTGAGCAAAATAAAAGTCATGCTTTGGAGGTTATCAAACAGACATCACAAAGATCCTGACTGTAACTCAGGAGTTATTAATGAAAAGCATTCCACAGACTTTATTTACACAGAATGGTAGTGGTTGGAAGGGACCTCTAGAGATCATATAGCACAACCCTCCTGAAGCGACTGGAAGTGAATCATCAGATAATTAAACACAAAGTATCAATCAGATGCTGATTTGAAAGAAGAAGGTTTGAAACACAGCAAGTAGAAGACCTTACAACTGTAAAGACTGAACTGTCAGTTGTCTCATGAGGACAAAGGCAGTGTTCAGGCAGCATTTGAAGTTCAGGATTCAAAATTAGTATTTAACACATCAAAGGGAATCACTTTTTTTTTCTGGCAAGTACTACCTGAGGTTTGGGAGTCTAAATGAAGACATTAGTGAAAGAAGCATGAAGAGGGAAAGATGGTTTTACAGGCCTTTTATGAATTCAACAATTCTGTCCAAACCCTTCTTCCCAGATGGAAATGAGAAACCGTAATTATCATATAGGCTTAAAATTCCATGGAATCCATCTTCAAGGTGGTACCAGGTCACCTGGACACCACTGTCCTCCAGTCGCTTTTTGTAAAGCAAGCCATCATCCCTCAGCACATCGTACTCACAGGTGAAGATGAAAGACTCAGGCAGCTGCTGAATACGAGCATCTTCGGCCAACAGTGGGCACAGGCTGGGCTCACAGACTCTTTTCACTGTCTCATAAACTTCAGGCTTGAATTCACCAGGCTCGTGTGGCTTGTAGCCTCTGACCTTAAATTTCTCAGGGATGTGATCTGGATTCACCCACTTCCTGTATTTGAGCCTCATATCTGGAGGAATATGAGAGCCCTCCAAGATCTCTTGCATATTTGATGCATCCCCATTTAGGTACTGCAAAGCAAAGAAAGCAGCATGTTCTCGGAGTAAGGGGGGGACTCCCTGGTTCTGCTGATAGGATGGCAAATTGAAGTCCAGTGCCTGAAGGCCTGGGTAGATCAAGATCTGGGCACGTAGCTTGGGGAGGTCTGATCTGCCTGCAAGGGTCTGGCTAACAGCTGCTGCTAGATTGCCCCCAGCACTGTCCCCACAGACAATTACATTAGCAGAATCCACACCATAGTGCTCTGCATTCTTCATGAAGTGTATGGTGGCATTAAGACAGTCTTCATAGGCAGCAGGGTACTTGTGCTCAGGAGCTAAACGATACCTAGTGCACAAAAAGAGACAACAAAAGTAAGAGAAGGGAATCATAGAATCACAGAAGTGTTTTAGTTGGAATAGACCTCTAAGATCATAACCAAATACAAATTTCCTGCAGCAACTTGGCTTTCCTTGTGTTGGAGTATTTTTCCTTCTGCAAAATTCCCAAAACAACCCTGGTCTCATTACCCACCAAACAGGTATTTGACCAGGAATTTACCACAGATAAACCATAGGCAGTAGGATGAAGTTGCAAGGATGTAGAATAGCTGGATTGTTCTTCTGAGAACAGCACTGACTAGAACTTGAATGATACTTCATTGTACTTTTCTGGTGTAGACTGCACCTGGCTTGTGGGTGAAGTGATTTAATCAGTTTGCACCTCACCTTTACTAAGGATATTTCCTCTTGAGAATTAATTTCTTGTTCTCTATTTACATAACTGGGCAGTCACATTTTTCCTGTATTGTTCATATTAAAGCACTTTGATTCTGACAGAAAACCTCTCTACATTTACAGGGTGGTAACATCTAATTTAACAGATCACTGAATCAGTGTCTGGCAAGTTTATCAGTCAGTTCTCAACACTTAAGGAAGCTCTTCTGGAAAGCATTCCTTTTTGTGTGTGTGGTGCCAGCATAGCTCTGTGGTGTGAGATCCATGAACCTTAGAGTCTGTTTGCAGTCGCTGTGCATTAACAGATTGCAGGGGGATGAAATGAAAATTGTCCCACTGAAATCCTGTCTGCCCATCTGGGATCCCGGGGAAATGGGTTTCCCAGGCAGGAGTGTTCCCACAAGATGTGCAACACTGTGGTGCTGAGAAGTGAAAAGAAGCAAAAAAGACTTCCACAGGGTAGCACTGACATAACTCACCCAACAGACACAACCACCAGCTCGCCTCCTTTGGCAATGCACCGGCATACCTTCTCATGGGAATCTGCAGAAGGGTGGGCGGTTGTTAGCTGTCTGCTCCGCTTCCAGATGGAATGGAAGGTGGAATCCTCCTTTTCCCACCCTTCCTGACCCTCACACATAGAATCATCGAATTGCCTGGTTGGAAAAGACCTTAGGATCATCAAGTCCAACCATAACCAAACATCTCCCTGTACGCAACTGTTAGACCACGTCCCTAAGCTTCTCTTCGAAACACCTCCAGGGATGGTGACTGCACTACTGCCCTGAGCAGCCTGTTCCAGTGCCTGGTGACCCTTGTGATGAGGCAGTTTTTACAAATATCCACTCTAAACCTCCCCTGGTGCAACAACTTGAGGCCATTTCCTTTCCTATCGCTTGTTATCTGGGAGAGGAGGTCAGCCCCCGCCTCGCTACAACCTCCTTTCCGGAAGCTGTAGAGATCAATGAGGTCTCCCCTTAGCTTCCTCTTCTCCAGGCTGAACAACCTCAGCTCCCTCAGCTGCTTCCCTCCACAGCCACCTTCGCTCCCCTTGCCCCTCGGCCCTGCCGCCTCCCGGAGAGCACTAAACTGGCCGGAGATGACGGCAAGCTTTCAGACCCTCTGCCAGGTGTCGGGGCAGAATTATCCCCCTCCTCGGTCTCCAGGAGATAAGAGCGGCAGCCGCGGGGGGAAAGGGCCCGGCCCGCCTTACCGATGCTGCAGTACAGCCAGCCGCCGCCGTGGAGGAAGATGGCGCCTGGCCGCAGGCCGGTAGCAGGCGCCCGGGGCCGGTAGACCCTCACCGGGACCCCGTCGAACCGCTCGTCCTGCTGCGAGAGCTGCGGGTCCGGCCTCAGTTTCTTCCCGTTTTGCAGGCAGCGGGTGAAGGTGATCTGGCTGCACACCCCCATCTTTTCCAAAATCTTGCCCTGTTGGAAGAGGAGGGCTGAGCAGAGGGCGGCCGCCCCGGGGGCAGCCACCCGCCGCGCCAGGCAGGTTGCCGTGAGGGCGGCCGAGTGCCTGCCGTCACCCGGCTGCTCTGAGGCATGAGGGACACCCAGGCGTCGTGTTGGTGGGGTTCAGCCAGCTCCAGAGCCGCTCGCCTCTCTGATTTGCCCCTCACCAGAAAGCTGGCACGGGAGACGATGGGGAGGTAGCTGTCCCCTCTAAGGCCGCGCGCCCTTGCGAGTGTGGCTGCCATGGCAACAGGCACCTGAGAAGCGGGGCCCACGCGTCTGACTCGGGCGCTGGCAGGCAAAAGGTCTTTGGATGCAAAGGAGTTTCCATCTCAGCATTACCAAATCCTACGGTTTCATACCAGCCTCCCACCATTTGGAGCCTTACAGCCCAATTCATTCCCTTAGGGCTTCCCATGACTCTCCTGTTGTATCTGCTCAGAGAAGCACCTGGCCTTCCACATGTGTTACTGGAAGGCCCCAAGAATGCCCTAGAAATGTCACCTGTGCATAGCAAACATGAAAAAGCCATCTGACTTTTTATAAATAATTAGTTTAAACTTAATTAGGGAAGCTCAGCTGGTAAAGCTTGAACTCTTGAAGTTTTCTTCATCCCTGTGTAATAGGGAAGAGCACTGGGACTGAAGCTATCTGAGGCTCTCTGAAGTCAGCCCAAACAAAAGGAAAGCTTTTGTTTAACCCTTAATGCAGCCAGCAGGATTCTGATATTTACACATATAACCTTACAAAAATAGCACCTGGAGCACGTTTGTGTCACTCACCAGAGCAGATGTACTTCTCATGAAAGCAAAGAGAAGTCGAAGCATTCCAGGTCGATTCACTCCAGGAGGGATACTGAAATTGAAGTACTGAGTTTGAATGGCTCCTCCAATTGCTACTATGAATGAAGCAATAAAAGCCGCCAGCAGTATCAGCAGTACATAAAGAGACTCCATTTCACTTAACCAAAGGTGAGGTGTCTTTACACCTGTCTTTGATTTAGCTTTCTCAGATAACAAGTCAATCTTTGTGCAGTCCAAGTTACCACAGATCTCTTGGGTGTTGCACACTTTAAAGTCCTTGGAAGTGTTGTGCAAGGTGCCAGCACATATCATATTGGAGAAGTGGCAGGGGAGGATGTGGTTAATTTCCTGTTTAGCTGCGTGTTAATTGTGGGACTGATAACAGGGCCTGGTATTCTTGGATTGTGAATGATATGAGTGACTGTTAGAGATAGCAGTTAAGTATGAATGAAGCTCTAGTTTATGATGGGTTGATATTTGCAAGGAGAGCCAACTGATGTGGAGGTTGAATTGTCTTCCATTTGATCTGCGGCCACATGTTGCTTCCTGTATTGTGGACATTTTTTAAGTGGTTAGGAATATATTATTTTAAACAAGAACATTTAGAAAAGAGAACAGGAATTGCCACGAGGGACAGAAAAGTTGATGTGTGCTCTGCAAAAGTGAATGCATCCATCTTGTGTTTTTATTACTCTATTTAAGCACGGGAACAAGTTTTTCAGAATACTTGTGTATTAGATAAACAGAGGAAAACACTTAGAGCATTGCCTCCATTGTAATTTAGACAAAGCTGTTAATGAAGTGTCTCTGTTGCAGTTCTAACTTCACTTTTTCAAGTCTAAAATACCAGCTACCTACCCCACAAAAACTTCTGGAAGTCAGTGACTGGGAATCTTGGACTCAGATGCTACCTGTACCATATATCATAGGCACTGCCTTATAGCAGTATCATATCAGTGTCTTTCACCTGAACCAAAACATAATTAACCTTCTAGGAAGAATGAAAGCATAGATCATAATCAAATAAAAAGGGTGAGACCAGATGTTGATTTTAAATTTTACTACATGTTTAATATTTACTGAGAGAGGAGCAAGTACCTAGTCCAAATAGAACATGAAAAGAGGCAGACTGCACACAGACTACTTCAAACAGCCCTAAATGAAACTTTCATAGCACTCTTGAAATAACTTTTTTAGTGGTTAGGTTGGCATAATTACTCATTAACAGATTTTAAACCTCTTGTATGGAATGTTTAAACCTCTTGTATGGAATTTAGCACAGAAGACCATAGAAAATTCTTACAGAAAGTTCTTGCAGAAGGGAAGAACTTTATAAGCTTTTCAGAAAGTTCACAACATTGTCAAGACCCCTTTTTCCAGCTAGAAATGACAACCAGCCATTATTAAATGAATTTATGATTCCATGGAATCCATCCTCGAGGTGGCACCAGGTCACCTGGACACCATTGTCCTCCAGTCTCTTCTTGTAAAGCAAACCATCATCCCTCAGCACATCATATTCACAAGTCAAGATGAAAGACTCAGGCAGCTGCTGAACAGTGGAATCTTCAGCCAACAGTGGGCACAGGTTGGGCTCACAGAATCTTTTAACTTTCTCAAAAACTTCAGTTGTACAGTCAAGAAGCACATGTGGTTTGTAGCCTCTGACCTTAAATTTTTCAGGTATGTTATCTGGACTAACCCACTTGCTATATTTTAATTTAATATCTATAGGAATATGGGAACCCTTCAGGACCTCTTCCATGTTTGCTGCATCCCCATTTAGGTACTGTAACACGTAGAAAGCAGCATGCTCTCTGTGTAAGAGAGGGACTCCCTGGTTCTGCTGATAGGATGGCAAATTGAAGTCCAGTGCCTGAAGGCCTGGGTAGATCAAGATCTGGGCTCGTAGTTTGGGGAGGTCTGATCTGCCTGCAAGGGTCTGGCTAACAGCTGCTGCTAGATTGCCCCCAGCACTGTCCCCACAGACAATTACATTAGCAGGATCCACACCATAGTGCTCTGCATTCTTCATGAAGTGTATGGTGGCATTAAGACAGTCTTCATAGGCAGCAGGGTACTTGTGCTCAGGAGCTAAACGATACCTAGTGCACAAAAGAAGACAAATACAAGAGAAGGAAATACTGGTTTGAAATGTATTGCTGAAAATACTGGCTCCTGAAAGTGGCAGTACCCTGATTACATCAGAATTTTCCCTTTCTCCACAGGCTGATTATAAACAAATTGTGGCCAGTTGGGCCAGGCAGTGCAGATTGACTTGTTATGATATCAACTGTCTAAGGTATTTCTCAGGTGTTGGAACAGCACAGGAGTACTCAGCTGCCAGCTCTGTATGGGTTTTATTGACAGTCTGTTTGTTAGTCATTGCATGCTTTAGCTTTCCATGGATCAGATACAAATAACAATCCTTCTGTTTTATGTCTTTTCTTATACTGTAACTATATCCTCATACTCCAAATTATGTCAGTATATTGATGCTGGTATTAGCTTGTAACTGACATAATCCTTCTGTAGGCATCCAGCAGAGTTTCCCTGAAGAAAGAGTAAGTGGGGAGGTTGTGGATGCCTCCTCCCTGGGGGTGTTCAAAGCCAGGTTGGATGAGGCCTTGAGCAGCCAAGTCTAGTTGTGAAGTGGCCCTGAAGTGGTTGGAGTAGATGATCTCTAAGGTTCCTTCCAACCTAAGCCATTCTGTGATTCTATGATAGGGTTTTCTGCCTGTGTACTTTCAATTTTGAGTTTGGAATTTGAAAACATTGACTCAAAACTTCACTTCCCAGCTGGATATCCCCAAACATTTGTGATCCAGTCAGACAGTGAGAACTTAGCCTGAATCAGCCTTTAGTGGCTCCAAATGAGAAGAGGGAATCTGGCAATCACCTTCTGGACAAGTTCCACAGAAACATTTATATGAGAATGGTCATAGCTGTGTTCAGGGAAGCTAGAAGACGATATTTACACTCTAGGGGGGAAAAAATGCATCATGAGATAGGACTCACCCAACAGCTATCACCACCGATTCACTCTCTCTGGCAATACAGCAGCACAGCTTTTCATGGGTCTCTGGAAGAAAGAGATTTGGGTTGGGTTTGGATTTTTGCTTGAGTACTCCTGTTATCTATTGCATAAGTCAAAGAATTGCAAGAAGAAAACACATTTCACTTGTCTCTGCTCTTTCCTACATAGGTCCCCCCTCATCTTCCCATTGCAGTATTTGCTTATTGTATGCTTCCCCTCATATCTCATTGTCCTTAAGACAAATCCCAGCATGCATCTGTGGTTATACTTGAGCTTCATAACTGCTACAGATCAAGCAATGATCAGCTTTATGAAGCAGATAGGTCTTTGAGTAAATGACAAGATTTTATCTGTAGATATCTTACCAAAACTTCCAAACACCCATCCTCCTCCGTGGAAAAACATAACTCCTCTCCTTCGGCCGGCAGATGGAACCTTGGGCTGGTAAATCCTTACAGGCACCTTCTCAAAGCACAGGTCCTTGATGAAGAGCTTCGGGTCTGCTCCTGGAGTCCTACCTTGCATGTACCGGACAAAGCCAACCTGACTGCAGATGCCAATCTTCTCCAAAATCCTTCCCTGTCCAAAGGTGAAGAGAGCAGGGAGTTCCCTCAAGATTCTGTACTGTCCGAAGTAATGGAACTGCATAGGCAGAGTGCTTATCCTCTCTGTGTCATGTATGTTAGGGCCTCATCCAACCTGGCCTTGAACAAGTCTAGGGAAGGGGCACCTGCAACCTCCCTGGACAACTAGTTCCAGTGTCTCACCGCTCTCATTGTGAAGAGTTTCTTCCTAATCTCCAGTCTAAACATGATCCACCATGTATAGGCATTAATCAAATCATTGCTAAGTTAGACAATCCCTGTAGAGGCACAGTCAGACTTTCAAACGCTGGTGCTAGGCAGCATTTACAAACTGCCTAACGTAAGATCCAGGTAGGACTGGCATAGCACAGTGTAAAAAATCTGATAAAAGGTTCTTCAGGCAAACTGAGCTTCTGACTGCAGCACACAGCATGATAGCTACTGAGAATTAATTCCCCCCAGGCTTCTAGCACTGCATTCAGTTTCAAATCTACAGGTTCACCCAGAAATCTTCCCCTAGAAATCCCACTCATGCTGACTTACCACCGCAGCTGTGATTATCAAAATGATGTGAAGGATTCGGAGCTTTACAGGCTGAGTCACTCCAGGAGGAATGTCTGAGTTGGATAAATCAAAGTTAATTGCGGCCATGACCAGCAGTAGAAATCCACCAACAATAACTGCTGAGAACAACACCAGCAGCATGTACAGAACTGCCATTGTGCTGAGCAGCAAAGTGGTCTGAATTGTCTTTGATTTGACTTTCACAGATATCTTTGGCTTGCTACTTCCTGATTCTTCGTCATAAAAATGCTCCAGTAAAAACCTTCCTTCTTCCTCCTACTTTCTTTCCCCACATTCCTTTTGTCTCACAAAAGATAAGTTGGTCAAAGTCTGAATTCATGAAAAGATCTGTGCTAGCATCCTGTTGGGATTTTTGCAAGAAACCAGCCCTTAGCTGGGAGAAGAGGGTTGTGGATAAAGTGCATTAACAGTAAATTAATGTGAGATGGAAAATGAACACAGGTCATGGTGTGCTTTGAGTCTGTGACACTGTAAAGCACTGTTCTGAAGAGTTTCTCTAGGGTTGTGCAGAGATAGGAGCCTGCACATGGTGATGGTCACTGGAAAGGGCCAAACTCTTTTGGAAAGGGGCACCTATAAAAATCTGTCATTTCCTCCATTTCAAGTTTTGTACAATTTGTGTTTTCTTCTAAAAGAAGAACGTGGTTGAAAACCAACCCAGGAGGTTGTGATCAGCTTGCCTCATATCAGGAAAGCTTTAGTAACTCTCAGTGTGCAACAGGTACAGGACAAAATGACTTAATCAGCGATTAAAGGGTTTCGGATCAGACTGCTTTATCTTGTTCTTTTGCAGAATGGGCTTGGGCTGATGGAGAAATGCCCTCATTGGAATGGTGTTTGAGGTATTAATGGTTTCTCTGAGTCTGCAGCTCTCCAATGAACTAGGGTGTCAGAATGATATTGAAATTGCATATTCCTGGGGAAATGAAAGAGGTGAAAATCTAACTTCATTAAGCAAGCATGTTGTCATTTATTTTTAAGTGACATTGCAAGTGATGGGGGGAAAGTACCATCTCATTTTGGTTAGGGAACTTTATTAAAAATGAAATTTCATTGTTTTTTTCCAGTGAGAAGTTGAATGTTTTTAATAGGGCACATGGTCATCGTGGACTATTCCGAAGTAGTAGGAGAAATTCTGTCTAAAAGCTGCAAAAATCTAGACTATAAATAAATCAGTAGCCTACCTAATAGTTTTTCTGGCCTCCCAGCTGCCTTATGTTTCCACAGTTATGTGATCATATAAGATAGCCTTGGACAGTCCAGTTGTCTGGTGAATTAATTACTGTGCAGAGCACAAATTTGCCTAGGTGGGGTTAGCAAAGTTGTGGTCTCTGTGTATTGTTCCTTTCGCAGTGTGGTGTTCAGTGAGGTTTAGCAGTGAGTGTGTGTTTAGCAAATGGAATTGGCTTTGGTAAGAGAAGTAGCTGAAATGCTAGTGTTTATTTTTACTTTCTTGAAAGCATCACAAAATTGCCACAGCATTACAGCCCTAAGATAAGATAATACAGTGTTGTGCTTCTCTACTTTCTAACATCTGTGATCTTCAGAACTTTTTCAACAAACATACCATGACATGACAGGTGGTCTTGAGTGTAAGATAATCTTGAAGGAAAACAAAGAGTGCTAAAAGGAAAAGAAATCTCACCTCTGCACCTCTCTAACATGTACACACTCGCTAGAGCTTAGGGATTCCAGTTTAATAATCCACTTCCAAAAGGGAACATCGTTTCCCAAGTCAAAAAAATCAAACCCATTCTAGTTACTAATTCCAGGTGAGAACTTCTGCTCCACACAGAAGCCTTTCTTCTGACTACACTTTTTCAAGAGAAGTGCAAACATCCTTGATATCAAAGTGCAGATCTGAAATTCCACTGTGTGACGTGAGACTTAACCTGACTCATAGTTCTCTGTGTGTCATATCCTAAACATCTCCTGTCTCTCGCTAGGGCCCAAGCGGACTCTGCTTGTTGTCTTCAGTATTTCTGGGCAGTGGAAGAATCCTCAGGAAGAGGTGTTCTTCCTGCTTGCTTTGAATGTGTGCTAGTCACATAAAGATGGTAGAGCTGCTAGAGCTGAAGTGAAAGTCTTGTGCCAGGTGCCTCACTTTTGCTACTGAGTTGTAATGCTGTGTTGTAATGTTTTCTAGAATGGTGGTGTTTTGAATAATCTTGACATTTATCTGAGAGTTGCTTGCAGAAGAAGTTATAAAGTCTAAATCTAAAACATAAATCAAAGTGTTTACATTCTTTGCCAGGTATAAATTCACCAAGGATAATGCAAGGTTTGCATCTTTGCTCTGAAAACAAACCCTTTTATAAACTGTTTATGTAATTCACAATATTATCCATTATCTCTTGTGCAGCTGGAAAGGAAAAAATCCCATAGCCAAAAAAGGCTAAAATCCCATGGAAGCCACTCTCAGAATGATACCAGGTCACTTGCACCCCATTGTCCTCCAGTCGCTTCTTGTATAACAGTCCATCATCCCTAAGCACATCGAATTCACAGGTCACAATGCAGGCCTCAGGGAGCTGGCAAATGATGGAGTCTTCAGCTAAAAGTGGGGAAAAGGTTGCTCCTAAAATTTCTTTGATTGCTTCATGGACTTCAGGTTTAAATGAAGTGGGTTTCTGTGGTGTGTAGCCTCTAACCTTAAACCTGTCAGGGATAATGTCAGCACTTACCCATTTTTTATACCTCCTCTTCATGCTCTCGGGAACATGGCAGCTTTGTAGGACATCTTCCAAAGCTACTCCTTCTTTCTTAAGGTAACGAAAGCAGAAGTAGATAACAAGCTTCCGAAACAAAATGGGGACTGAAGCATTCTGCTGATAGGAAGGCAGATGAAAATCTAGCCCCTGCAGTCCTGGGTAAAGTAAGACCTGAGCACGAACTTTCGGGAGATCTCTTCTGTTCAGCAGTATCTGGCAGATAACCGTAGCAAAGTTGGCTCCACAGCTGTCCCCACTAATGATAATGAGGCCAGGATCCACATGATACTCTTCTAAGTTCCTCATGAAGTACAAGGTGGCATTGAGACAGTCAAAATATTGCCCTGGGTACGGATGTTCAGGAGCTAAACGATAACTGAAATGTCAAAGATACTGTGGTTACTGTCTAATAATTATTACACTTTATTTGCTATTGCTCATGAGTCAGTAGGAGGGGACCTATGTCTGCCCTTCTCAGTTTTAAATATCATGTTTGTTTTTAACTGGTGTAGATGGGAAGGCTGTTTTAGAACACTGCCTACAAGCACATTTATAAGTCAAATGAAAGCTAAAGCAAATAATAGGGAGCAGAATCCAAAGCAGAGACATTTTCAGCTTGTTTTCCAGAGGTGCTTCAGCTGAACTCTAGCAGCACAAATACTGTGTGGAAATGTGGCACTTACCCAACAGACACAACCACCGAGTTGCATTTCTTGGCAATGTAGCGGCATATTCTTTCAAAGGCTCCTAAAGAGAGTTCACCAGAAAGGGAGTTTTACAAATCAAACCTCCTTTTGAAATGGAAAACACAAAGCCTGGAACACAAGCTCTGTGGAAGGAGACTCCACAACCTCTCTGGGCAGCCTGTTCCAGTGCTCCGTCACCCTCACTGTAAAGAAGTGTCTGCTCATGTTGAGGTGGAACTGCCTGTGTTCTAGCTTGTACCCATTGTTCCTTGTCCTATCACTGGGCACCACCAAAAGGAGCCTGGCACCTTCATCTTGACACCCACCCCTCAGATACTTGTTGATAAGATCTCCTCTCAGCCTTCTCAAGACTAAACAGCCCCAGTTCTCTCAGTCTTTATTCATAGGAGAGATGTTCAAGGAGAAGCATTTAGTTATAAGAAGCATGAAAGAGTTGAGTCTCCTTTGAAACAGAATTTGTCTTTATGTATACTTCCCTGCATGAATGTCTCTTCCCTGAATTATTCAGACCGTTTCTTGAAGCTCTGATTTTGCCATTAACAGCTCTGTGCAGTGAAGAATTCCACAGCTTGCTTACAAAGGTGTAAGGAACAGGTTTTGTTTGCTCATTTGTACCTGGCATTCTCTGTGTCCATTTGGTGACATTTACTCTTAGACTGTGAGACATGATGGATATCATTCTCTGTTTAACTTCTCTTGCTGCTCAGGCTTTTACAGACATTTAAGGTATCTGTCTTTATCTGTCTTCCCTAGTCTGAAGAGCCACAGTCTGGCTATTCAGGTGCTCTCTGTATAGAAGCACTCTTCTCACCTGTGAAACCTCTCTCAGCCTTTCCAGTACTACTGTGTCCTTCCTCATGTATGGGGGGCCAGAATTAAAAGCAATATCCTAGATTTAGATGCAGAATGCATTTATTACAGTGCCATAAAGAACTTTCATGTTTTGTCCTTCCTTAATAACAATTCTTAGCATTTTATTTGCTTTTTGACTGTGCAGTAAGTCAACATTTGCAGGTGATTTTCTACCATAATGCCAAGATCTTCCTGCAAGGGAGTAGTCTGCTTACTGTCCATTCTCTTCATCTGTTTGACTTCTCTGAATGCTACTTCACCTGTCATTTTGTTGTCTTGTCCTTTACTGTCATAAAGACTTCCTGCAGTTTTCAGCCATCCAATCACCACCTTGAAGGACTCAGTATCATATCAGCTTTCACTGTCTTCTCTATGTTCGAATATTGATTAGCACAGATCTCCGTATGGGAATCTCACAGGAACCTCCCACAACCCATCTGTCTTTTTGTCCTAATTCAAGACCTCCCTTCTTGTGCCATGAGTGTGTGTTCTTTTGCCTCTTTTAGAGACTCTTTTGGAAATCAAAGTAGGTTTTATCAACTTGGTCTCCTTCATTAGTGTATTGCTGACTCAGCTTAAAAGCTTACACTGCTTTGTGAAGCATGACTTCCATTTCTATGCATTTTAAGGAGCAGGTCATATTTATCTGTCCACTGATCTGTTCTTTGCAGCTTCTGCTAATATGCTAGCTGCAGACTTCAGGTTTCCTAGTACATAGATTGCCTAAGTCCTTTTAAAAGCTGATCACCATTTATTTGCTTTCCTGTTACCAAATACCAGCTGAAAGCTCCCATGCCACAGTCAGTGTGCAGGTATGGGTGTCATATCAATCCATGGGATGTGATACAGCTCTGACAGTGTGCTGATTGTGCAACAGCAGTTGGGGGAAACAACAGCTACTGCTCTGCAACTGTGTGCTGTGGGGGGGTTGTCTTTCAGCAAAAGGATTTCACCTTTTAGGTCGATCACAGAGGCTTATCTCTTTGAGCCCTCACTGCCATCCAAACTAAAAGGTGTCAGCCATCACTCCACCCAGACTAACGAGCTCTGCACTAAAACAAGGGTAGACTGTTTCAGCCACAGTGCAGAACGGAACCTACGTTGCTTGAAATTACATTATTTTCTCTGCCTCATGCTAAAGGGAGCCAGGCAGGCTCTCAAACTCACTTGGAGGTTAACTGAAGTCAGCCTGACCTGGTGCTAGTGGAGATTTACCCTTTGAAACAGCAAAGGATTGAAATCCCACAAACCTCCCTCTCTGTCCCCTGGAATGGAATCTGGAATTCCTTGTTAGGTTCCTTGGCTTCCAGGCAATGCACACATAGACTTGGTTGCTCAGAAGGATCAAGAAGAGCTGGGAGGCTGAGTCAGCAGCTGCTGAGACAATCAAAGGATTGTCCCCCTTTCTGAAAAAGAAATATTCTGTATGGGGTTACCACAAGAATCAAACTCCTCCAAACTGGTTATTTTTTGACTCTTACTTATATTTATCTTCATTTTCATTCCTTGTTTACATGAATGGAAATATATTTACAGATTAATTTATATATGTGTGTGTGTGTAGTCTTTAATTCTTAAATTCTTAAGAATTCTGGGCCATGTTGTATCTTTTAGATTTCCTTTGATGTTTGCACTGCAAGTTGAAAACCCCTGACTTGTAGTGTTTCTGCACAAATGCTGAGTACAGAAGTCTATTTTAAATTCTGCCCTTTGAGGCTCTCTCCAAGCTTACATGAAACATTTTAGTCTAGAAACTAGAAATTTCTCCTTGAGAAGTAACCCAAGCATTGTTCTAAAGCATGGAGCCAGACTGTATTAATTTTAGCAAGAGCATTGCCATTTTCACACTACTGTCTTTATTCCAGGAAGCAAATCTAAGCTGAGTTCCCTATCAGCCTAAAAAGATTGTAAATTACATCGACAGAGAAGATGGAGTACAGAGGGGGGAAGTGACATGAATTCCTACCCTTCCTCCAGAGCCATTGCTCCATCTTATTTTCATCTAGTCATTAGTTAAGGCATGAGAACATCCTGTGAGCTGAACTCCCTCACAGTGACCTAAGCATGTGTGTTTTGTTTCAATGGTGTCTCACTCTCTGCCCCAGCAATTTGAATCTATATCAGAACAACTCCAGCAAGAGGAGGAGCAGAGTCCCTCTGCTGTTAGCCGACAGCTGGTTTAGGGTCTGGATCACATTCCAGAGGTCTGCTAAGAGCTGTTTTCATCAACCTCGCCTGGAGCCCAAAGAAAGTAGAAGTGTGATTCCCCTTAACCCTGCACAAGACTACTGATTCCACAGAGTGCTTTCTCATGAGCACTGAGATTGCAAACACTGGTGTCATCGGGAGGGAGGGGTGAGATATTGACTGATAGACATCTGAAGGTAACAACATAAAGGTTTGGATTTGATTCAAAAAGTAAAACTTGCCCGTTTCTTACTAATGCTCCCAAATGTGCCAGCGCCTCCATGAAAATACAGAATTCCTCTTCTTTTGCCAGCAGGTGGCCATTTGGGCTGATAAATCCTCACTGGAACCTCATCTACTTTGAGATCTTTGATAAGAAGCTTTGAATCTCTCCATGCTGGTACTCCGTCTAGCACAACTCGCAGTAAGCTTAAATCACTGCAGATCCCTAGCTTCTCCAAAATCTTTCCCTGTTGAACAGAAAGAATTCCAAAGAACAGGAGTCATGTAGGCTTGCTTCTGAACAGACAGCACTAACACATCTACATGCAGTGCAATAGCTACAGTAAACACAGAGGCAGGGGGGTGATTTTCATGTGAAGCAGCCATCCAATGTAAAGTGGCTGCAGCTGGATAGATGCACTGAAAAATCTAAATCAGCTTTTATGAGTAATCCTAGGAGCTTTATCAGGTAACTTAAGATGATTTGGTTCATATAACAATGCTTCCAGGCTTCAAAGGGGTGAATTGCTGCTGCTGTGGTTTTTTTTTTTTTCCTTAAGCCATTACCTTCCAGCTTCCAAATATCTTACCAAAATAAAAAGTGAAATCCCCAGTTTTAAGAAAGTTAACTTACCCAGATCATGGTTGTAATCAGCAATGAATGGAAGAGGCGAAGCTTGAAAGGTTGGTCAATTCCAGGTGGCAGTTCTGAACTGAAAAAGTCATAGAATAACCCCCCCAAAAAGAGTGCTGGTATTAGGAGAGGAGAAAAGAAAACCAATGCTGTTGTTGCTAGAGCTGTATAGACAGATCCCATTTCACTTCAGGAGAAGTGAACCTTAAGACACCCTGTGCTCCCTTGAGCCTTGTTTACAGGTGTCTGAGGTGTCTGCACAGGAGACTAAGTACTCAGGTCATAAGCAGAAATAAAATGTTTATTAATGTTGCAATACCCTAATCTTCTCCACCCTTCTTTTGCTAATGATACTATTGGCAAATTGCTATATTAAAAATAGGGGGAGAGGGATTTTTACCCTTTACAAAAGATGAAATTCAAAGTATATCAAATTGTCTTAGAATCATTGAATCCTAGAATGGCTTGGGTTGGAAGGGACCTCAAAGATGATATATCAAGTTCCTACCCCCTGGCATGGGCAGGGACACCTCTCACAACTGCATGAGGTTACTCAGGATTTCTATCATGAGTTCTTCACTAACAGTGAGAAATGATTATTCAGAAGAGTCTTTGTATGAAGACTGCCTGTGTCTGACTTCTTGTTGGATTCATTACGGATGGACATTGCTCTTGTAGCATTACATTTTAGTGATGTAGGGCTACTTGCACTTGTCATCAAGGTATATACTGCTCTGAGAGGAAAAATACTCAAATTCACATGTTTGGGGTAAACTTTTCTTAGTATTGGAATGCACAGACATATTCCTACTCTAATTTGGATTTAAATAAGGTCACATTTGCTTGCTGTGTGACCTCTGGTAAGCCCTGGCAGAAAGATTTGCTGTGTTTGTGTGATGGATGGATGTCTACATTACATTAGCTGCCCAAGATGTTTCTACACACTGGAGGAGGAATGCAAATAACATCAGTGCTAGACAGGGCAAGTCCTAACATACATTAAGGTCTCTCCAGCTACATGGTGGTGGGTTTGTAGTTTTAAACCACTTGTTTCTGGTAAAGGCTTCTAAGCTCTAAGAATTTTGTAATCATTGCAGTTCTTGTTTGTGGCTCAATGTAGTAGCATTTTGAATACATGGGAGTTAGTGAGGGATGCTTAAATTTGATGGCAGTTGTTTGGTAGAGTAATTTCTTCTGGTTTCCATTCTTTTACCAGAATTCCATTTTCCACACCGTGTTTAAAGTTACAGCTCCCAAACTTCTTTTTTTCCAGTCCTGGCTTTTAAAATCTGAATACTGAATTAGTCCTTATTATGGTATTCAGAGAAAGCAATCATAACAGCTGATTTACACAGTATTAGCTCATGGAGATAAGAAAGTGTGGGATAAAACAACAACAATTTACATCAATATTTGTGAAAGAGGCAAATCATCAGCTGCTCTTCACTGAGGCTGGCTGATTTGGGGCCACATTTCCCTTCTGTGGAGCACAAATTCATCAATAGTTAGCTACAAATGTCAGGCTGTAGAGTGTTGAAGCCAAACACAGACACTTCCTGGTTATTCTGTCCTGAGCTTATCAATGTTTTCTGCAGCACAGCAGGGTCATCCTACTGGTGGTCTTGATCAATAGTTTGTGTGCAGTCTGGGGAGGGGGTTAGTATTTCTATGGCCATATATTCCCAGCAAAACAGCAGAACAACTCAGTTCTTACTATGTGCTTGTAAGTTACCACATGGAGATCAGCTTTAAATATTGGAGGTCAGCATTCTTGACCATTTCTTATGTTTGAATCCTCAGAGGAGGAAAATTCTGTGTTTGCAAAAGAACCATAATCAAAACAGTACACTCCTAAAGGCACTTAATACAGCAGTGGCAGTAAAGGGAACATTTCAGAGCTACCAATATCAGTTTAATACCTGATATTGGGAACACATCAGCTGAGATTATGAAAGCTTCTTACCAAAGAGGACCTGTATTTCTGCTGGAGCTGTGTAAGCCCTTGCTGACACCATACTGACAGGAGTCCTCACAGTGTTCAGTGAGTCAATAATTAAACACCTTTAATCAAAACCAAAACACCTCACAGATGCCTCCTCTGTTTTGAAACTTTGATGGCTCTGATAGATGGAAGAAGGATTTCTTTACTGTCAGCTTTACTTTAAAATAGATTTTAACAAGGGACAGTTGGATGGGTTCGTGTGTTTGGTGTTTGATGTTGTGTTGTCTTCTGCAAGAATCCGTTGTAGAGTTGTGAACAAAAATCAGTTATGCATTACAGCCCATCTGTGGTTTGAAAAATGGTGGTGAAGTAATGGTGGTGAAGTAATGTCTCAGAGTAATATCTTAATATTTTACTCTTAATCTCTTAATTTTACTCCTGGAGCATACTCTGAGTGTGCTCAGTTATAGCATATCCTAAGCGTACTGTGTCAGCATCTCAGTTCTCCCTGTCCATTTTTTCCCAGCATCAAGCAAATCCCATGCCTAGAGCTACTTCAGCCTGCTGAGGATGCTCCTTGTCACCACAATTTCCTAATATTTGGTGCCTTATATTCCAAAATGCTCATGTGACTCAAGTAATCCCATTGCTGCGTGTCATTTCCTTCCTGATGCTTGTTCAGAGATGCTTCAGATCTTTCCAGTCTGATCAGCCATTTCTGGCCCTGCAGATGTTTGGGTAGAAATACCTGTGAGCACTGTCAGCCTCTCACCTTTCTGGCAGTGGGGGTTTGGGTCTTTTTTTCCCAATTGTTGCTGAGGTGTTACATTGCCATTACAATGTTTTATTCCCTTCCAATCCACTCTGCTAGGTGAGTGCCTTGTATCTTTGCAAACAGCAAGGATTTGTCTCTTTCTGGCAGTGGATAGATTCCCATCGCGGATACAATGCTGCTAGTAGTAACTCCTTCCACTGTTGGTGTTTGCAGATGTGTTTTGCTACATTCATCTTTTAATCTTTTGCTACATTCATCTTTTAATCTTTTGCTACATCTATTCTTTTATTTTTCTGCTGTGTCTATTCTTCTATACTTTCAGCAAGCTCATTGCAAAACCCCAGCACCCACAAAGTCTTTCCCCATCTCTAGATAAGAGCAGCCTTAAAATAAGTAAAGATTCAAGAGGTTCCACTGACCACAGCTTGGAGTCATGCACTGTAATGTGTGTTAGGAATATGTGCATGGATCTTTAGTCTTGTAAAAGAGAGGTACTTGGAGCTCATTAAATTGATGCTTTATTCATAGAATAATTGTTTTGGTTGGAAAAGGTCTTTAAGATCTTTGAGTTCAGCCATTCTCTAACTCTGCCAAGGCTGGTACTGAGCCATGTCCCTCAGCACCACATCTCTGCAGCTTTTAAACGCAGGGTTTGAACTGAATGTTCCTGTATACTGGCATGTTTAATATATCAGTTGGTGAGTTGGAGAATTGATGGTAATTCAGTAAATTCTTCCCATTTTCTCATCAGTGAGCTTCCATTTATTCATGGAGTTGGTAATCTCTAAAGTTCATTCTTTCATCATTTTTTTCAGCATACTTCTAATGGCCAGGGTGATGTTGGGAAGGTGAAATATAACAACACATGAGCTTTGTTGTTTTCCCCACACCTTTTGTAAGGCTTATGTAGATGTGCAATCACAGACCTCTTTGTGGCTTGAGAATGCATAAACCTCATCCACTTCAGTTTTCGTTGGCAGAAGAGGCAGGCAGCGGTCACATGAAACAGTAGCGAGGGCAGAAGTGTCAGAGTAGTTGGTGTTAATGAGTGATGCAAACATCACGTGTTACTGCTTTGCTTGTCATATCTGCCTCTGAAACATTTCAAAATGTGTCACTTCTGACTGTGGGCTGTGTTAGGAAACAGAGCCTACAGTGAGCCTATAGTTGAGTATTGTGGAGCAGCTGTGTGTAATACAGGAAATATTACAAGGATTAACTACAGCGTGATGAAGTAGTCAGCTGTAATGACTGAGATATCGATTCCGGCAGGCACAGCCAAGCTTAATGGCTAGATGGAAGGCAGAAAGGAAGAAAACAGGAGAAAGTAATAATGTGTAAAAGCAGGGGGGAAATGTATTATCAGGAAAAACAGCTTCTGATAGACAGGGTTGGTGTTTTAATGTACACTGTGAAATGAAACACTCTGGTAAGCAGAATTTTTACTCCAGGTTATATAGTAGAACAATTTGTAGTGCAATTTAACTACTTTTGGTTTTCCCACCATGTCAGAAAATTACTGTTCCAGATCACATTTCTTTTCTTGTGTCTGTGTAAACAAATGACTGAGAGCACCTCAGACCTCTTCAGACCTCTAAGCCAATGTCCAACCTGCAAGATGAATTTAGTCTGCCCTTTACAGTGGCAGTAAGAAGCTTTAAGAAATTACAGCCCAGTGCAGGCTCTGTGATACTGGTTTTTAAAGGGGCTTGACCTATCTCCTTCATAATTCATCCTGCCTCCTACCTAGCTTCCAGTGTCCTCCCTTTTTTGTTATCTCCATCTCTCCACCCAAATGAGTAGCTACTCCCTGTGCATTCTGCTCTTACTCATGACTGAACACCATATTTCTTGTAGTAAAAATCTTTATTTAAACTTCTTTTCTAAGTCTGTCCTTGAAGTCTGTCCTTTCCAAACGACTCCTGGGTCAAACATCTGCTAACAAATTCTGCAGTGAAAAGCTGTGCTATATTTAAAAGAGAAACAAAAAAATCAGATCACAATGCTAACAATTCAGCATTCAGTGATGGGAATTCAGATCTGCTGCTGTACAGCTCAGAGCAGGTGCATTTTTCAGATGACAAGTGACTTGACAGAAAGGGTTTGTTCTGTAGCACTTTGAAATGTGGATGAGCGCCTAGATTGATGTGTCTTGGTAGCTGTGTAGTTCTGTTCCCTCATGTGGCCTCCCTCATGTGAACTCCACTCTGAGGTGGAGTTGGTGTCTAATATGGTGGAAATGGTGTCTAAATAAAATGCTCTGGAACATCCACCTGGCATCTCCTGACAGCTCACCACACCAAGTGTTATAAGACACACCAAGGTTTATAAGTCTATGAGTAGCCTGAATGTAAATGTAATAACTGCAATTGGCCTTAATTTACTGTGGCCAGAATTGTTCCAGGCTCATTACTCCAAATACTTAGGCTAGCATTTTCTTCACTCTTAGGAGAGTCAGCAAAGAGTGAATCATGGAGCTAATGGGCAGTCAGAGAAAAAAGATTGACAGGACTAAAAGCAGCCATAGTTTGCAGGCTTCTGCCTCTTTCTTTCAGGAGCAGTGCAGAGAAAGTGCCTCACAGGGAGAGAGTAAAGTAGATGCCTTTTAATAAATAACATTACTTATAAATAATAGAGTTAACAAATTTGGAATGGTTTCTAACAGCTTTTTCAAAATACTTGCTGTTGACTTTTAATTAGACCAGGATAAAAAGGGGATGCAAAGACAGCAAAGCAGGAGATAACTGAAGATACAGAGTGCTGTAATAAACCACAGTGATGTAGAATCATAGAGTCATTTTGGTTGGAACAAACCTTTAAGATCATTGCATCCAACCATTCTCTAACTCTACCAAGTTGGTGCTGAACCATGTCACTCAGCACCACATATCTGCCTCTTTTATACACCTCCAGGGATAGGGATTTAACCAGATTGCTTTAGAACAGGTAATCTGACTTCAAAGTTGTTGTGGCTTAAAGATGTGCCTGCTTATTAAACATCCGGCTTTAGTATATGACATCGTAACAAGTGCAGTAACAGTATCCAAGCCTAAACCACAGGCTGACCTTTTGTAATGGCTTTCATATTCTATTCCTATTCTGTGCCCAGAGCACAAAGGAGTTTGTCACCTTATTCTGCAGGCATTAAAAATCAGTTGTTTACTAGCCTCTGGTGATCAGAATGATGCACAGCAATTTGCTTCCCTTTCTTCATTTCTTTCAACACCGTCCTGTGGCACAAAGCTGTTCAACTAGTGTCAACCCCTCCCAGCTGTACTGAACTTCCCAGCCTTTTACTAGTTTTCAGGTACTGATCTGATCTGTTCCTGAAGCCTTTTATTTGTGAGATCCTGACACTCTTCCTCTGTGAGAAAGTGCTTCCTGCTTCAGCCAGTGCAGGCCTGCAGTTCATGCAGGCTCTTTGGAAAGTGACTGATGTGACTTTATATTCCCATTTAACTTTAGATATATAAAAATCTATCAATATTATTTTTAATAGATGCTGTATTCCATAACCAATATATTCTATACCAGCTGTAGTTCCAGCCTAACCCATTTCCCGCCCTCCTCTCCTTTCCTTCCGCTTCCTTCTTTTATGTCCTCGCTGAAATCTGTTCTGCTGTATTCAATTCTCTTTAAGTCTCAAACTCAGCTTTCACCAGACACAGGCTTTGATAAATAATTATGCAAGAATGATTTGCACTTCTACATTTGACTGTGCTCATTATACACTTAACCTGTAGATTAATGCCTTCATACCTGCCCTATGTTATCCTCAAATTGTGGTTTGTGTGTCAATGTTACCAGAAGTTTATTGAGCCAAACTGCATTGCAAAACACTTGCCATGGGCACCAGATCTTTTATGGGTACAAAAGGAACTCTGAAGAGGTGGTAGAGGAAAGAAAGATGAGTTCACCTGGTTTGACCCATCATAAGAGAAAATGAAACAAAAGACATCACCACATTGGTTTATTGGGTAAAAAGAAGACGAATGCAAGGCAGAAATTTAAGAAGATTGTTTAATTAGAGGAAAGTAGAAGGTGCTCTTTAGAAATCTCTGTGAGCAGTGAGAGATGGGAATCATGAAAGGAAATCAGGAAATGGAACTTTACATCAATCTCAGAAAATTTACTATCTTTTCCAGGCCTTTTTCTCCAGATCTGAATACTACCGGCCTGCCCCAATTTGCCAAGAATAATGTGCCATGGAATCCCTCTTGCAGGTGGCACCAGGTCACTTTTATACCATGATCCTCTAACCGTTTCTTGTAGAGCAGTCCATCATCTCTAAGCACATCATATTCACAGGTCAAGATGAAGGTCTCAGGAAGCTGAGCAATAACGCTGTCTTCAGCTAGCAGTGGTGAGAAAACAGGGTTGAGGAGAGGCCTTAGTATCTCAGCGAGTTCTTCTGCCAGTGGAAGTGTTGGACTTGGTTGGTAGCCTCTGGCTTTAAACTCCTGAGGGATGTGGTCAGCACTCACCCATTTTTTATACTTCAGTCTCAGGTCTTCTGGAATATGAGACCATCGATCCATTGTTTCCACGAGTCTGACGTCTTTGTTAAGATACCTCAGGCCAAAAGTAATGGTTCGTTCCTTTAGCAGAATGGGGACTGCCTTATTCTGCTGGTAAGAAGGCAAATCAAAGTCCACACACTGGAGAAAAGGATATATTAGGATTTGTGCTCTCAGCTTTGGGAGATCTCTTCTGTTCACCAGGGCTTGGGCAACAGCAGCAGTGAGTGTTCCTCCGCTGCTGTCTCCGCAGATGATGATGCGGGAAGGGTCTACTCCATAATCCTGTGCAGTCCTCAGAAAGTGTATGGTGGCAGTGACACAGTCCTCAAACTGGGCTGGATATGGATGCTCAGGAGCTAAGCGATACCTAAACAGGAGTGAAAGAGTTTTACCATAGTCATGCCCAGGGAATGGTCCTGTCGGTACTCCATTCATAGCTTGCTTTCTTAAGGTAGGGAAATACTCTGAGATGATAATGACAGCAATAGAATTGATTATAATTAGTGTGTGTGGTGTATTACTGTTAATGTTTGGGGGAATCAGTGCTATTTTGTCTTTGCAAAATCCTTCTCTCCCCAGGTGACTGAAGGCACTTGCTGAGTTTTTATAGAACTAGGTGAGAAGGCAGGTGGGTAAGAACCAGTTACCAGCAGCTCCGGTCAGAAACTGAAGTCAGTGTTTGCCAACAAATTGTTAGAGAATGTGAGCATAGAAAATGGATAATGACAATATGCAGGGTTCTCAGAGGTTTTCTATGTGCTGAATTCTTTAGAAACAGAATCAGTGAGAGTTAAGGATTCTTCAAGTATTTTAGGATGTAAATAGTGATTAGTGCAATTTTAATCCATTTCTGAGACTTCAGCTCCGGAAACCACGAGGACATAGACTTCTGAGGTGATGCCTTCTGAGCTTCTAGACATTAGCTCCTTTAAAAATACATTACAGTTCAGCAGCAAAAGATCTGGAATGTTCATCTCAGGTTGGCTGCAAGTTAAACATGGTTCCACCTGAGTTTTTCAGAACTCCTAAAATGAGTTTGTAGTAGTCTGGGCAGCCGTGCTTTTCACAGAACAGTTACACTTCAAACACGGTATTGTCTTTCAGCTTCAGGTGGTTTGGATACAGCTGTAGGAAACCAACATCCTCACCTCTTAGTGGTGGCTTACAAAATTGTTATAATGGATTTTATTTGGAAATAAGCAAGTGCAGAGCAGTTGACTAATTCTTGCTAAGCACAATTAGTGCTGGCAAAATGCATGTGATCATTAAATGTAAGTACTGCCTGCGCTTTACAAGGAACTTGGCTTGCGGTGACTATGCATCAAAGAGTTACAAACCTAGAAGGAGGCACAAATGGCTCTCGTGTGGTGTGGCTGTGACTCCACTTACCCCACAGACACAAACACTGAATTGCTTTTCCAAGCCAAATGGCGACAAGTTTTTTCGTAGGCCTCTGTAAAACAAAAGAGACCAATGGAATTATTACTTGCCTTAAAAATGTACTGAATGAAAATACTCTGACATTCTCATCCCTATTCTGTGATTCATACTGCTTGCTAATTCTCTTACTGTGGCATGGTCTAATCTGGAGATTGCTCAGAATTTCTTTACCTCTGTGAGTCTTCTTGCCAGTAAGAAACCTGAATCACAGAATCACCAAGGTTGGAAGAGACCTCAAAGATCATCAAGTCCGACCGCAGACCTCATGACTAAACCATGGCACCAAGTGCCACATCCAATCCCCTCTTGAATTTCACACTCAATCCCCTCTTGGAAAGGTTAGTTCATAGAAGGTGCCACTGCTGCCACTTCTGAAGAGGTATTGAAGAGGAGAAGCAACAAACACAACTGCCCCCTGCTACATCCAGCACAAGAATTTTTCTTGTACATGAGGCACCATCTCATCTCTTAGGAGATCTCCTACCCATTTCAGATGCCCAAATACACTTTTACCTTGTTTTGCCATTCAAAAGACACAGGGCAGTAGACACTCATACACCAAGCTTGCACACATAGGCAAATATCAGTTGAGCTTTTTAAAATAAGAAATAAACTTCTACTGAGATTTTCAACTTTCCTCAGAAGCATGAAGGAGAGAAAGGAAGCAAGCAGGGATTAAAAATGATCAGAGAGTAAGAGTTCTAAATGCACAACCTGCAAAGGAACAATTTAACGTGATGCCTACTGCAAGTAAATAAAATTCTTCTGCTGTGCTGAAATTAATTTTGATATTTATATTGCTTAACCTTCTAACTCTTTGTGCCACTTAAGAAATACTGAAATTAGATCAGGTTGTCCAGAGAGGTTGGGAAGGCTCCACAGTCGGAAGTGTTCAAAGCAAGGTTGGATGGGGGCTTGGGCAACCTGGTCTGTGGACCAGGTCCCTTCCAACCCAGATCATTCTATGTTTCTATGATTCTGAGAGTATTCAAGGGGTATTCAAGCTGTGGAAGTCCACCTGGTCTAGTAGGAGATATCCCTGCCTGTGGAAGGAGGGTTGGAATGAGATGATCTCTTAGGTCTTTTCCCACCCAAAGCATTCCAAGATCTGTAGTTACAACTATATTATTTGTAGTACTTACGAATGCTTCCAAACTGTCCAACCCCTCCATGAAAATAAAGGACTCCTCTTCTTTGGCCAGTGGTGGACATTTTTGGGTGGTAAATTCTTACTTTAACCTTTTCAAAACTCAAGTCCTTGATCAAAAGATGTTTATCTTTGAACGGCGGTATTCCATCCATTATAGCCCTGAGCACATAGATGTCTTTGACGACACCAATTCTTTCCAGAAATTTTCCCTGATAATAAACAGAAAGAAACCACAAATTAGTGCAGATTTCCATCTTACCTGGAGGCTCATCATGAACCAGTGAAAATTCCATGGTCGATTCAAACTTTGTCTCCAGATGGTTCTTACAATGAAGTGGGCAGTTATGATGATGATTTGGATACATCTTCATTGTAATGCAATAGCTACCAAAACTGGATGCTCAAAGGGCTGACAGGAATGGGTGGACTTCTCTAGCTGCCTTGTGCTTGTGCTTCTCCAAAAGCAAGGTTTTTGAGCCTGTGGGACAGTCTGCCTGAGAGGTGCTTTCACAGCAGCACAGTAACTTGACTCACTAATGCCACCTTGCAACTCCAGCAAAATTGTTCCCCATGCTTTCTAGCAGAACATGGGATTAGCTTTGGTGGTAATTTTAGGTTATGTTAGGTCATGCTGGTGGTGGAATCCTGGATTAAATTTTATAAAGAAGAAAACAAATAATAACCTATTATTACTAGATAAAAGAAAGTGTCAAATACTTGTCTCTAATCTTTAGTTGATGTGTTGTTCCTAGTAACAGGTGATAGGATGGGAGGAAATGGCCTCAGGTTGCACCAGAGGATGTTTAGGTTGGATATTAGAAGAAACTTCTTCACTGAAAGGGTTCTCAAAGACTGGAACAGGCTCCCTGGGGAGGAGTTTACAGTACTCAGAGATGTGGTGCTGAGGGACATGGTTTAGCACCAGACTTGGTAGAGTTAGAGAACGGTTGGACTCAATTATCTTAAAGGTCTTTTCCGACCAAAATTATTCTGTGCTTGTCAGGTGTTTAATTAGCCATGTGCCTGAATAAAATAATGAGAGAGGAAGTAAGTGGAGCTGTTTAAACTTCACCTTTGGATGAAGCAATGTGGCTGACACTTTAGTTTCCCAACTCGCACCACTTCTTAACTTGCAGAAAAAAAATTTGCATAGCTTCTGCCACAGCTGGCCTGCTGAACAAGGACAGCTTTGAGCCTTAGCTTGATCTTCTCACAGCTCAGTGATTCTTACTTGAACACTCCCCCTGAAGATTTTGTGTCACTCTGAGCTAGTCTACTTCATTGCATTTGGATGGCTTTAAGCTGTTTTAGTTGTAGTCTGCTCTAGATTAGTCTGTTCCTGCTCAAGATGACAAATAAGAGGCAGTATTGCTGTATTTCCACTGTACTGGGTTAAATCTTGTACTTTCCTTTTCCAGCAGTGGACTTCTCTAATGAGTAATTTAAGTTGCTGTGTCTTATTGAGGCATATGTGCTTCAAAAAGAATTGCATATGCAAAGGTGTATGCTGCATGTATCTTAAAACCAATACTAAGCCTTGTGGCTTTCACCTCACACCTCCTGTTGCACAGTAATGTGGTCCTGTTACATTTGCTGTAGGTATTCTGGTTTAGGCTGAGGAGCTGATCCCACAGGCAAGAAGGATCATCTGGTGGCCAGGTTTTAGTCTCATACTGAGACTGCAGAACTCCTGGATGATGTCCATGGGAAAAACATTTTGTTCCTTTGATCTTTCAGTTCTCTCCAATATTTTCTTTCCTCACACTAACAGTTTTGTAACAGATTAAGCCTGTAATTAGCTGAATGGTTTGCACAGAATGTAGAGATTATCCTTCTCTTGGAAATACTGGGGAAAGAAAAATTAGGAGTCCTTATCAGTCACTGTGTGTGGTGTTGGCAGTCTTTGACCTGCAGCAGTATTATGGGTCAGCTTCCGCAGAGATTGGTACTTATTTATATTGCTCTTGGTTACTTCACTGTTAGCAGTGAGTGTCTCCTGTGGATTACCTGCCCTTATGGCAGACACCCATAATTAGTGTCATCATGCATAATCTTCAGAGCTATTTTTGTTAATAAGCAAGTGAATTTGTTGGTTTATATTGTATTGTTTTGATTGGACAGTTCCTCTCAATAAGAGTTCTACAAGAATCCTAGAATAGTTTGGGTTGGAAGGGACTTTAAAGATCATCTAATTCCAACCCCACTGCCATGGACAGGGGCACCTCATGCTAGACCAGGTTACTCAAAGCCCCATCCAACCTGGCTTTGAAGACTTCCAGGCTTGGAAGCTCCACAGCCTCTCTGGGCAACCTGTTCCAGTGCTTCACAGCCCTTGTGGGGAAGAATTTCTTCCTCATGTATGATCTAAATCCAGATCAGTCCAATATGACCTACATTTGACATCTGTAACTAAGGGGCAACTGCTTGTAGTATAACTTATAAACCAGTAATTGGCCAGTTTGATATAATATTCATCAAGAATCTTCTAACACAATAGCTGACATAACAGCTTGAAAGGTAAGAAACACTTGCAAGTAACATACACCAGTCAAAGCATGGGATTAGAGAGCTGCAACCTTGTTTCAAGCATTGTCTAGCCCAGCTTCTGCAGCCACACCACATGTAACAGTGTCTGGCATTCCCAGGGAAACACTGGAAAACTGATCCTGCTGGTAACAGCTGGAATGGAGATTTCCATGCACCAGCAGCAAAGCTGTGGAAGATCTGAGTTAGCTTAGAAGTGGGAGTCCAGATACAAGTTCAAGCATTGAACTAGGGCCTGCAGCAACAGGAGTGTAGTGGGAGGAATATGGCATCTGTGCTCTCCATGGTGTTAGGGCCCTTTGTCCTCTTTGCACAGGTACAGAGGCTATCATGTACGTGCCAGAACTCATCTGAACTGCATTTTGTGCCAGCCCTTCCACATGAATCATTCCTAGAACGGGGTACAAGAAGCTGGCAGAACTATCATCGCTGTAGGTAACAAAATTTAACCAACCCCTCTATTTTTCAGGCAGGATCGGTCATAAGTCCTCTGTCTACTGTTTGCCTTCACTGATCTGTCCATTTTTCTTCTTGTAGTCTGAATATTAGATGAAAAAAGATAGGAGGACATGAACATCTTTTTCAGTGAAGGACTTTAAGTAACATTAAGATGTAGGTGGTTTTATTTAAATATATCCTCATAGACAAATGCAGGCATTTCTTAATGCAATCTAATAGATCAGGCACAGCTGCTTCAAACTGGTTTGTCTCCAATGCTTTCACCTGCCTCTTTTGTCCCAGCTGAAGACTGGCTGTGCTAGTATAATTTTCCCTTTTGACATCATGTGTTGTCATCTCTTAAAAGGATTTGGCTACTTTGGCGTAAATAATTGGCCCGACAGCAGCACCAGGAGTGGCTGTGTCACTTGATCTTTGCTTGCATGTAAACTTCTCTGTAACTCTACATGAAAATTGCCTTCCTGTTGCTTTGTGGTGATGTGGTACTGTGCCTTTCCTTGGCCTCTCGCTGGCCAGCAGGAAAGACAGACAGTTCTCAGATCAGAAGTTACAAACGACCTCAAACACCAGTGAATTTCTAAATCCTGCAGCTTAGATTTTCACATGGGATCTACACAGAGATAAAACATGGTCTGATGGATAAAGACAAAATATCTTGAATATCTGGAGATATTCAAGGTGAGACTTGACAGGGCTCTGAGCTCTGATCTAGTTGAGGATGCCCCTGCTTACTACAGAGTGAGTTGGAACTAGATGACCTTTGGAGGTCCCCTCCAACCCAGACCATTCTATGTTTCTGGGATTCTAAGAGTATTCAAGGGGTGTTTTGAAGCTGTGGAAGTCCACAGGCTGGACAAGAGTTGTAAGACAATGCAATTTGGTTTCTGTTGCTATTGGAGTAGCACTCAGGCCTGGGTGGGGTGCTTCTCCAGAGGCACGATGAGTCACATTCTTAGGAGCTTACTGGCTGACTTCAAACAAGACTTAATAAGCAACGTAGCAGGGAAAGAAAGGGAGGAAGAAATAATGACTTTAGAATGTGGAACTGAAGTGAAATGTAATGCAGAACCCAAAGAAACCAAAGGTGTTTTTCACAGTTTAAACAGGTGAAAGGAAATCTTAATTTAGGTGGCACAGAGGTGTGTTTTTTGAATGGCAGAGGCAACAATTCATTTGAGAAGGGATAACTGATGAAACAGAAAGACAAGTGGAAGTCACGTTTTAGTCTGGAAGAGAAGGATGAAAAACAAGGGAGCATGAAATATGTGCTAAAAACAATGACACAGAAAACCAGCTTTGATGTATTGTGTGTGTTATCTCAAGAAAGAAAGTCGTTGAGACATCTTGAAAGGCAAAAGATGATGAGTGTGGCAGCTGTCCTTCAGATGGCTCAGAAGTGACACAGTCATAGATCTCAGATCACAGACATCATTAGTTGCTCATTCTCCGAAGAAGCGGTGTTACACAGAGCAGAAGTTCCACATACACGATACACGTATTCTTAAGCCTTCCAGCACTGTTTTAAGGCAACAGGACTGAAAAGCTAAAAGAAAAGTCATCAGAAAAACCCCTGAGAATTACCCAGGCTGCAGAATGTTATTTTTCCATACCATCACCTTTGGTGCTGTACAGCAAGCAGTAGAGTCTGTTCTGTCCAGCTGAGCTGAAGCTATCTGCAGCGTGCTCACATCACCAAATTAATCCAGCTGCACATTTGCAATGTATATAAAGACTGATTCTGAGAAAACCTCACTCATCCATTACCCCTCTATCACAAATTCAATTAGAAACTCCCAACTTCCATCAAGTTTGACTCACCAGACCGAACCCGAAGTTCAAGAGCAAATGAAGAAAGTAAAGCCTTCGGCGCTGACTAAATTCATGAGGGATTTCCGCCTTGGGGTGCTCATAATAGAATGCCATGGCCACAAAGAAGGTCAAAAGAGCAAGAAAAATCCCCAGGAGGAGTAGCATCGCTGTACCGCTTGGAGCCAAATGGGAAAGTCAGCCGTGGCTTCCTTTCTCCTCTGACTTTTGAAGGATTTCTGAAGGTGAAGGCACAGGGTTAGCAATTCTGTTCATGTCCCGTCATCTAGCGTAAAAAATGCTACAGGAAGATGAAAACATGTGGCAATCAAACCATACAATTAAGCAGATAGTAACAATTAGTCGTGGGAGAGACTTGCATAAGCAGGTTTTCATTGCAGCTAACATGTTTTGAGTCTGTGCCCATTACCATAGAGCCAGTGCTTGATAGATTATTTGTAGCATCAGTGTTATGAGAAGACAAAACTTGTGTCTCTCTATGAGTACAGTCAAGTGTTTCTGAGTTTGGGAGTTCCTATGCAACAAGATTTCTTAGTAATCATCTCCAGAGCTGCTCAGTTCCTTGGTTTGTTGTGCCTCCACACCTTACTTCTTCAGACTTTCAGTGAAATCAGGGTTTCAGTGTTGCAAACACATTGAATCACTTTTGATGACAGATTTTGTACACTGTGGTGCTGTTGCATCTTTGACTCTAATGGAACCAAGAGTATTGCAGCCTGAAGGGTCCATGCTTTGCACCTAGCTTCATCCTCCTTGATAGCTTTCCTCCAGCAGGGCAAAGCCTGTTCAAACTATTATATTTGGTTAGTTTGGGTTTGGGTTTCTTTTTCAATGGCCTCTTGCTTGAGCCTAACAGTACTGCTGTCTCTGTCTTCTCATTAATATGTTGCTTATAGGTGTCATTTAAGGTAGGAATATGATTCCAGCTGATGAAAACTAGACTTGGACTTGGTGGTTCAGTGCCAGTAGCAATGACTAGACGTCACCAGGCTGCTATTTGCTGCATACTCTACGGTGAGCTTTAGGATCCATGCCTTTGTCTGGAACTAACATACTTTTCACTAGTGCACAATCCTTAGTGATAACATTTAACCTGAAACAAAAAAATCTGTGAAGCAAAGTTTTTACATCTCACATGATGTTGTCTTTGACATCCCTTTTTGTAGCTTACCTGATGTCATCTTTGACATCCCTTTACCAGTCTGCTCAAACTGTGAAGGCAAGAGATTCCTGCTCTGAAAAATAGCAGGATGGGTAAAATAACTGTGTCCATTTTTACCTTGAACAAATAAATTACAAAGAGAGTGCAAGGGATGAGTTGGCCCTGAGATGTGTGATGAAGTGAAACCCCATTCTGGAATGCAGAACCCATGGCCTGCATAGGAAGACCTCAGACTTGATTCCTGACTTTAGAAACAGTTTATTGGTTGTTTAGAATAAACAAGAAGGAACTTCAAGTCTGGTGATATGCTCTGTGAGAAGCTGATTCCCTGTTCCAGTCCTTCTGCCCAGACTGTTTCTTCATTTTGTCCAACAGCTCTTTGAGGACTTTGATTACCCAATGTTCCTATTCTCCCTCCTTCCCTTGACAGATTGTATGTTCCATGCTGAGTATAAAATCAGGTTCCTTTTTGTTAACTTTTCCTTGTGGCACCTGATACAGCTGCCCAGCTCAATGAGGAACTCTAGTGGTCTGATGATTGGAACATGCTCCTGGGCAGTGGAAGTGGTGAATTCAAACCCTTCAGGACCAAGGTGCATGTAAGGCTTCAGCTTTCTTATAGTCTGGACAAGGTCATTAGGAAAGACTGTTACATAAAACATGGTTGCAGCTCCCTTCTTTAGTGTTTCATAGGGAAAGTAATCAGGTAAACTGTGCTGTCCCAATGAGTTAGGTGTGGTCTAAGGGTGCTTATCAGATTTGGCCCTTCTGGGGATCTATGGAATCCTCTAACACTTGTTACAGGTTGCACTAAGGTTCCTACCACCTATTGTTCATCTGTCTTCTAAATGTGTTTGGTACCAAGACTGTATGGTAGCCAGTGTGCCAAAAGCTGGTCGTGGATTTTTGGGGACATGTTAACTAGGTGCAGACATCACAGCACCCCCACCAACCCCAGAGGCTCCACACAAAGACTGCATGTTCTGGAATCTGATATCAGCCATAAAAGAAGCAAACTAGTTGGTTCCTGAACTAAGAAACACTTCTTTGGGTACTGCAGGTACACTGAGTAACACTTAATGTCTTATAAGCATAGACTCAGCAATTGATGAGCTTGCTCCAGTCCCAGAGTGAGAACATTTCCTAAACAGCCTTTCAAATGTATGCTCTTATCTCTTGGTCCTCTAGGACAGACCAGTCCCTGAGGCCAAAATCTCATTTTCTTCTATCCCACAAACAACTCTTAGTAATTTCCAGCAAAGAGCTAAATGTCAGTGCCTGAACTCCTGGCAGTACTGAGTAGGCAGCCTTGACCTTTTCCTGTGTTGTGGAGCTGCACATGGTGGGGGAGACAGGGACTGAGCCAGTTGAAACATAGCCTTCAGGTGGACCCAAGGAGTCTCAGCCTCTCTCTGAACCATGGTGCTGATCAGGTGGCAGCAAGGATCTCAGAGACACCACGAGTGAACGGGTGCCTGTACTTGGCTACTGGGAACCGTTCCCGAGAGAAGGTGCTGCAGGAGCCGAGCAGCCGAGTTGTGCAGAGCGTGAGAGCCATCTGGTGCTTTGAACCGGCCAAATCCTCACCAGCTCTGCCTGCCAGGAGCTGTGAGCTCGTGTGCAGAGCACTGCAAGCTCTGTGCATGGCTTTGTTTTGGTTGGTTTGTTTGTTCTATAACCCGTGTGTGCACACTGGGTGTGATTATTTCTCTGGGTACATAATTCCTCGTGGAAAGATCTACTTCTGTTTGTGCACTGCAAGTGTGAGCTTGGTTCTGTGTGCAGGACTTGATTGGCATTCCTTCAAGGTGCAGGATGAACATGCTGCCAGGAAGTGTCTGTGTAGAGAGGCCAGGAAAAATTAGTTTGTAGCTTTGCCTAGGGAAAAAAAAAAAAGGGAAAATCTTTTCAATGAGCCACAATTTTGGAAACTAATCCCACACTTTGGAAACTCCAAAATGTCTTCAAATGAACAAACATGTTGCCTTAGCAATGCAAGCCACACAGCAGATTGGTAATTAATTGAAATTAATGAGGGGACAGGAAGTTCCATGGAGACAATTAGATCTTGTGACTGTCTAAATTTTAGAAGACATGGGAGACATTACTAAAAAAGGGATGTTTTGTTTCAGCACTTGCTGTTCTCTGCTCATCCATCTGCACCACCATATTGTAAGTCCTCAATACAGATTAAAATGCATGTGTCCAAGACAGCTAATAATTCTGTTGACATCCCATAAAAACAAACTTCTTAATATTTGCACTAAATTAAGACCTGCAGATAAAGGAGCATGGAAAAATCTCAGTGTACAGTTTGGGCATTGGCCCATAAGCACATCCAGAGACTGGGTAATTAGAAGAACCATGGAATGGAAGGGACCTTAGAGATCATCTGCTCCAACCTCCCTGCCATTACCAGGGATGCATCTCAACTAGACTTGGTTGCTCAAGGCCCCATCCAACCTGGCCTTGAGCACTCCCAGGGAGGGGGCATCCACTGTGTTGCTGAACTGCCAAGAAGTGAAATAGACACTGCATGGAATGAGGATGGTCATATATGATCACCTCCTAACTTAAAGCAGACTAAGTGGCATTGTATGGACATCCTTAGTTCTGGCACTTCTAACCATCGCTGTACCTGCAAAGAATCATCAAAAGAACAAGCCTGGTGACACAGATGCAAAGAACAGTGATACATGAATAAAAGTTACCTTGAGTAAAGATCAGCCTAATGCCTCTCAGGGATTTGACTGAAGTTCTGAAGTCATCCTCAAACTAACTGGAAGGCAGTTTGCTCAAGGCCAGGTAACAGTACAGCTGTGTCAGAACAGGCATGGAGTAACTGTTCTGCTGTTGTCCAGCTTTTTGCACAGCTTTTGCAGCAGATACCAGCTCTGCTGGCCTAGCTTCAGATACCAGCATGTAAGCTGGTAAGCCAACCATCATCATGAGATCAGAGACCAAAATGCATCCCAATTCACATCAGGTTGCATCATCAGGGCAAATCCTGTAATCCTCAAAGAGGGAAACATTGGGAACTTTTTCCTGTTATTTACTTGCAGAAGGATTTCTTTGCTTGAAAAGCAAATTGCTAGTACCTGCAATAGGAACAATGGACCCAGCACATCTTTTGTGTAAACAGAGCATGAAGAAACATCATTTCTTTTTGCTGAGAGGGGCTGGAGAACAAGAATCTGCAAGTGAGAACCTGTTGTTCCGAAGCTGTGTAACTGCTAGCTTGTCGCCATATATAATTAGCATGGTGACAACGCAAAGAATTTAACCCACCACTTTCTTCCTACTCACAGTTTGGCTGTCAGAGAACAAAGGCAGGTCCTCACCTCTTTCCACACTTGTGTGAGCAGAGGTATTACCAGTGCAAGGTGGTTGCATAACAATGACGAAATATGTTGCAATTCCCAGGCATTGTGTGGCTGGCTATTTTGACATGCAGTGCAATTGCCCTGGCATCTGTCTTTAGCAAAGGTGGATCTGTCCTAATAAGCAATGTAGCAACTGAACTGAGATCATTTGGGTTTCCTTCATGCTTTGGATATTTATGGAAATTGCCTTGGCAGCTTCCATGAAATGTACACAGAGCTTCTTCCTGACTTCCAAGGAAACAAGTTGGTTATTGATGTGATTACAAGAAGGCAAAACTCCACTGTCTGTCTTCAGCTTCTTGAAAAGGAACTTTAGAGAATACAGTTTAGAGAACATTAGTTATGCTTGTGTGGTTCTCCCTCACTGCATCTTTGACTGCCAGGCTTGGATACTTGGAGGTAGCCATATCCTACAGTTCACATTTCTGTACCTCCCTTCTGTGTCAGCCATTCCCCTTTACAGTCAGATCTACAAGTGCTCAATTCTCTCCTTCAGATTTTACAACCAAGTCCAAAGCTACTGGATGCCAACACACATAATCTGATGATGATTACTACTTATCTCAGGAGAACTGAAAGAGCATCTTCATTCTCCAGAGGCATTGGAGGGACTTCTAATCCGTGCTGTCATGCTGATTTTGTGTGTGTTACGTGGACAGGCATGTGCACATTGCTGATTACTCATTTATGGCAGGCTTCAAAATTATTTTTGCTAGGGTGAGTTTTTATTCTTTGCCATAAAAAGAGGACAGAAAAACAGGCACACCAGTTAATGGGTAAAAAAAACCCCAAAACCAGAAAACCATCATGTTCCCAAGTAATAGCAACTGAAAATGAGAATTCAGCAGACCATGCTAATCTTCACTTACTATTTCTTGCCTAGATTCTGGGTACAAACAGCTGGTGGATAGTCAGTTGAAAGACACTCCCTCTGCATACCAGCTCAGTGTATTAGGAGGAACATTTTAATAGCCTTTTATAAAGGTTACAATGTGGTTCACCATTTTACTTGAGGATGGAAAAGAGAAAATACTGTAACCAAAAAATGCCAGGACACAGTGGAAGCCTTCTGTCATGTGGTGCCAGGTCACTTTTACCTTGTTGTCCTCTAGGCGTTTCTTGTACAACAATCCATCATCTCTGAGCACATCGTGCTCACAGGTGATGATACAAGTATCAGGGAGGCAGCAAACAACAGCATCTTCTGCTAACAGTGGGGAAAGTCTTGTCGTAAACAGTTCTTTTGTTTCCTCATAGGCCTGAGGTAAAAATGAAGAGGGTATCGGTGCTTTATAGCCCAGTTTAAATGTCTCTGGGATAAGATCTGGGTTTATCCATTTCCTGTATTTCAAGGTGATACTCTCAGGAGCATGAGAACCTGCCAGGATGGCTTCCTTCAGAGAGTAATCCTTCTGCAGGTACTTCAGAATGAAACATACTGTGCGTTCTCGGGACAAGAAGGGAATGAAAGCATTTTGCTGGTAAGACGGCAGATTAAAGTTCAGTGCTTGGACAAAGGGATAGATCAGTACCTGGGCACATATCTTTGGCACCTCTCTTCTGTTTACCAGTTCTTGGCAAACACTGGCAGCAAAGGTGCCCCCTGCACTATCCCCACAGACAATCACCCGCTCGGGATCCACCCCGTAGTTTTCTGCAGCCTTCAGGAAGTGCAGGGTGGCAGTGAGACAGTCCAGGATCTGGGCTGGGTACTTGTGCTCAGGAGATAACACATACCTGCCAGGTGCAAGGGCAGCTGTTATTAGAGACACATGGTGTATAAATTGCTTGAGTCTGTCATCTTAAATGCATCTCAAATCCATTCCAGGCATTTGAAAACCTCACCAAGCCCAGTACTGCATATTTACTTTAACCCTTTGCTGTTGGCTCAGGCACACTGCTTCTGCTTTCCTGGTTTTAACACCAGTCTGTGAAATTAATTCCATGGATTTATAAAGTAAATGTCCTAATAACCAGGGAATAAAATGATCTCAATATCTTACTTCAGACTCACTTTAAATGCATCATGAGTTACCAAGAATCATCCCCAAAGCCCCTAAATATTAAAACCTGAAATTGGGAAAACCTCTTCTAATCCCTTATTATTGAACAAAGGCAATGCTATCTGTGAAGAGAATCATGTAAAATGACCAAATCTCTTTGTTCTTCTGGAAATAGCTGGCATACATATTACTTTGGTAACTTTATAAACCACTGTCAGGTATTTCTCATTATTTCATGGCACATATTTGCTTACACTTATCATCAACATCAGAACTCTGTTTCTGTTCTCATATTCAAAGAAGTGCAAGCAGAGAGTTGGCATCGTTCAGAGGAGTGAGGGAAGCAGGGGATAAAGCAGCAGAACTGTCTCATTCTGGGTGCAGCTCACTTACCCAACAGACACAACCACTGAATCAGATTTGCTGGCTATAGCCCTGCAGATCCTTTCATGGCTTCCTGAAGAATAAATATCATTAATTTAATTAACATTGTAGCTTAGAAATAGCTACCTGAAAGGAGGTTGGAGTGAGGTGGGGGTTGGTCTCCTCACCCAGGTAGCAAGTGACAAGAGGGAATGGCCTCAGGATGTGCCAGTGGGGGTTTAGGTTGGACATGAGGAGTCCTAGGCTTGGGTTGGAAGGGACCTTAGAGAGTATCTGCTCCAACCTCCCCACTATGGGCAGGGTGCCTCTCAACTAGACTTGGCTCCTCAAGGCCTCATGCAGCCTGGCCTTGAGCACACCCAGGGAGGAGATTTAGATTTGGTTTCATTTAGTTTCATCCCCAACCTCCCAGGGCAACCTATTCCAGAGTCTTACCCTCACGCTGAAGAACTTCCTAAGATCCATTCTAAACCTACTCTCTTTCAGCTTCAAACCAATCCCCTTGTCCTGTTGCTAGACACCCTTATGAAAAGTCTCTCTACAGCCACTTACTGTAAGGAATACATATTCCATAAAGGGTGCTGTGTCCTAGCAAAATGATTTAGCTGTTAAATAAGGGCAGGATTAGAACATTTAAAAAGTAAAAAACCCTGTGGAGAGCTTTCTCTCTCTCTCTCTCTCAAACTAAGCTTCAGTCACTTTTTAAGTTCAGGAGAGATTTCAAAAATACATAGTTATCAGTCCTAAAGAACAAGATTTTCTTTTCCAGTTCCTTACTGATGCTTCCAAAGATCCCACATCCTCCATGGAAGAAGATGACTCCTCTCCGTTTGCTCGCAGGTGGTTCTCTTGGGAGGTAAATCCTCACTGGCACCTCATCAAAATGCAGATCCTTTATGAAGAGCTTTGAATCCCTGAATGCTGGGAGCCCATCAAAAAACAACCTCATAAGTCTGTGATCCTCTAAGATGCCCAGACTTTGTAAGTTCTTTGCCTACATAGATAGAAGAGGAAAAAATGAGAAATCAGCATAGGGAATTCAGGTCCTCCCAGTCTGGAAATGCCACGAGCTCCCTTTTTCTATGCTGTATTTAGGATAACTGTGTTGGTTGTTTGCTGCCTCATAGGATTAGCACAAATAACTCCAGTGGCTTTGTGATTTCAGTTATGAAAGTGAAGGTGCACATCTTTGTGATCTGAGGTACCCTTGCTTCTGGAGGAATGTTGCAATACTTGTTCCATGGAGTGTATTATATATAAATATACATATAAAATATAAATACCTTCTAATGTCTGTGATCTGGCTTTGCCACAAGTAACATCAGGCACTTTCTTCGGGTTGGAAGGGAGGAGTCATGAGGCCTGAGGCTCCTTTTCTAATCAGTGGAGAGAAAGAGGCATTTCTTGGATGGTTCCAATTTCAGGTGTGTTAAATCATGCTCTGGAGATGTCTGTTCATCTCCATGGGTTATAAAGGGAGGCTGTATATTTCAGATGCCTCAATCAAAGTGTTTCAGTGAGATCCAAATGTCCCTAGCATGATAGCATTCAGTACGCTGGGAGCAGAAAACTTACACCAGTTTGTGTGGAAAAATATGGTGACTTACTGGACTTGAGTCACCTCCATTCCACAGGGGAAGTAAGAACAAGCTTTAAGAAAAATTATTAGTGCCTGCAATTAATAATGAAGGGCTGCTGGCCTAACTGAGTACTGATTAAAATGGATCTGAATCTTATCTCCTCCACCACCAGTGAAACTCTTGCCTTTACCCAGATCTCACAGGTACCCATGAAATGGCTCTGCAGTCAGCTTCTTCCATCTAATCAGGGAAAATAAAATTTCTGGAGACAGGGGAGGTTTGTTACATGTGTCAAAATGTGATCCAGTGGAGGGTGTCCCTGCCCACGGCAGGGGCTTGAAACTAGATGATTTTTGGGATCACTTCCAACCCTGACAATTCTGTGATCTTCTCCAAGGCCACTCAGCTGCTGATAGCGAAGACAGCCAAGTGCACACTGGAGTCCTGCTTTCTTTTGAGCACGTGGTGTAACAGAGGTATTTCCTGCTAGGGACAGCATTTCCTTTCCTATTAAATGGTAACTTAATTGCCCTTACAGACTGCTGTTATTCATTCTTCTGGACTGATGATAATCATCACAAGCAATTTGCAAATTGTGTTGCTCTCCTCTGAGCAACAGAAGGCTCCATGTACACAGCTCTCAATGCCTTATCAACTAATGGCCAGCTATGCTTTTGTGTGTTGTCCTTTCCAGCCTTGTGCATCTGGGCTTTAATTTAGATCTGTTCTATCTGGCTCAGATACAACTCAAATATTGGCCTTAAACAGTAATTTTGCTGTGAAAGAATGTCAGAGTAAGACAGAGGTAGAACTTTCTTAGGGCATGATCCCAGCTATGACCTACACATGAAACTAAATGTCCTGTAGTTCAAGAGTGTCACATCATCCAGTTCCTCACCAAGGCCTTTCTCAAACAACATAGATTCTTTCTTCCCAATAATCCAGACCAGGCTGCAATAAATAAGCTGGGTGAGAAATAATAAAAGAAACAACCATGGGCCATGGAGGAGAGAGAAAGTCATTTAGAAACAAAGATCTGAACTTTCACTGAGCTTTCAGATAACAGATAGTAATACACATGATAAGCTATACATCAGCATTCTGTCTAAATATCCCCTTTCCCTTCCTTATCTTAGAAGCTCCTGGCATCACAGAGGGAAAGCAGTCATGAAAAAGAAGGAGGAATTTGGTAGGTATTCTGTTGAAAAACTTCTTGATCAATAATTAGAAAATCCTTCAGAACCAATAGCAATGCAGTCAATAAATAAAGGGTATGACTATTCCTAGACAGATGTGATCAGTGTTCCTAAGTGAAACATAAACCAGTGTCTAAAACATGATTATGTGAAAGAGAAAAAGGGGTCAGTTCAGTATGCCAGCATACCTTTTCTTGTGAAATAGAGTCTTTGAAAAACTATTTGCTGGAACACCTGAATTCTGGCTCAAACTGGCTTTTTGTGTGGAAAATCATATGGGGACCAGATTTTTACTTTTAAAATAATTATGGAATGACACACCAACTGTCCAAAAAAACACTCCATTTGAGCTTCATGGTCTTTAAGGCTACATTAGCCAGTCTTTCTGTCTGCCACTTGGGTGTGTTATGTTTTGCCAGCTGAAATAATCATTATCAAAGCTTTCTATCCCAGTGCAATATGCACAGTTTGTCTAAATGAAGACCTGTATGAACAGATTAAAACAAAAGCTAGGATGTGGGCTTGGAGGCATTCTCTTGTCTCTTCCATGTGGGATTGTCACTGACTTCTTTATGACAGAGTACATGGCTGCAGCAGGTGCAGCAGGAGCACAGCAGGAGCTGTAGAAGGTAACAGTTACCTGTTGATGCAGCTTTTCTAAGACACATAGCAAGTCAGGTGGAAGAAAAGAGGAAAAGATTGTCCTGTACTGCAAAAAAAGAAGAGGTCTTTACTGCATCATGCAGTACGAACAGGCACAGCACTGGCACAAGAAGAACAGCATTCATCAGAATGAGCAGGTTATGTTCAGTACAGATGTGCAATGCACAAAGCATCATGCACCTGAAAAGTCCTCACTGTGAGGGCTACTTTGTAAGTATGAACATTAACCTAGGGATGAACATTAACCTGGAGATGAACATTAACCTAGAGAACCAAAAGTAGCAGCAGATGTCTAGAGGGTTTTGAAAGTTCTCCTGACAATCACAGCATCACAGAGCATGATAAACTCACCAGGATTTCCATCAGAACATATATGCAATGATATAGGCGGAGCTTTGGAGGCTGGTCAACATCAGGAGGAATCTCTGCCTTGAAGGAATTATGATAAATTGCAATTAAAAGCAGTAGTACAAAAGTAACAAGGGTTCCTGCTATTAAAGCCATGCCATAAAAGGATTCCATTTTCCTTTGGTGGGGGTAATTTCTTAGAGAACTGTGATATGATTTTGTCAGTATTTATATCCTCCAGAGTGACTCCACAGGGAAGCAATTTGCATATCAAAGTTCCTCCACCCTCCTCCTACAGATGAGGCTGCCAGATGCTGGAAGCAGACAAACATCCGGTGATTACAGCTTTACCTAGCGCTAGCAAAGTTAATACATAGGAGACTCACATCCAGGACATGTCCTTATTTTAGATACTCCAAAATTGCAGATGACCTTTCATCTGGTTTAATTCTGTTCTGCTTTGTGGGCCTGAAAAGCCATGTGTGGTTTTCAGCAAGTGTACTAGTTGGTGTAATGAAAGGTACTCCCTCTGCTTAAGAACCCATGGAAGATTGGCGGTGCCGAACTCCAGCTTCTGTGTTCAGCCGTTCTAATGGTTCTGCTCGTGGAATAGGTCTGAAATTCAGTTCAAAGGCTTTTTGCTTAGTGCTGATCTCTTTTTGCCCTGCTGTGTTGCTGAGGCAGACAGCTGTCCCAAGCAGTTAGAACATACGTTCTGAAGCACATTGAAAGGAATTTTGCTTTTAAAGATTCTCAGAGTTATCACTTTACCTGGAAGCTCCCTACCTGAGTGTGCAGCAAGGGTCTCTGGCCAGTGATATCAGAGGGAAACTTGGACATCTTTGGTCCTAACCATCTATTCTGATTCGTACAACAGAAAGGATTTTGATGTCTGTGCAATGTCATAATTTGCTGGTTTTCCCCCCAGGATAACTCTACATTATCCGTTGTTGTAATTTAGGCTATGATTAGACCTTATGACTTGTACCAGTAGATGTGGTGATAGTACAGGAATGAGTGAGCAGGTACAACACCATGATTTCTCTCCACTGTTTGACTGGGAAAAACTTCTATGGGGAAAAGTAAAATGGGAACAAACATCAGCTCAGCTTCATGTAATCAGTGAAACCTATGCTTATCCCCTGAACACTCTGAAATATTTCTTTATCCCCACTAATCTCCCAGATATCCCTTTTTAAACCCCATATAAAAGCTGTAATTGTGGTCACAGAAGAGAAATACTTCTTGTTTCGAACTGTAAGATTCTGCCTTTGGCTAAGAAACCTGCAGTGACATTCCCTTGGAAAGCAGGATCTTGACTAAAATAAGGTGAGTCCTTTCTAGCTCTTCTTACACTTTTAAAGAAGCAGATGAACTATGAATTACATCTGCTTACAAAAATCCCTTTTATGCAAGATAAGCATTATAGGAAAGAGATAGAAACCCTAATGGGAGTTAATCAATAGGGTAAACAAATATTTAGCTGTGTGGAATGAGAGTAAACAACGTGAGTCATAAGAGATAAAGTACCGGATGGTAAGAGTGGGCAGGCTGGATTCATCACAGAATTGTTCACTTCAGTGGAAGTCAGCCAGAACAACTGATTGAATTATGTGGGTTAAAGGAAATAAATAAACAAAGAAAGAAATAGATGTTAAGGTTAAGAAAACCATGAAATCCACATAAGTTATAACATGGAACTCTGAGCTTAACTCAGCAGGCCTGGAGCTTGTGATCATCTTAGGCATCTTTCCAATACTGACTCAAATTATTTGACTAAGCTGGGGAATAATTGATCTCTTTCATCACTGTGAGGTGCAGGACACTTAACTGAGCCCCTCCCAACCTCTTCATGCAGACCTTTGGGGCCCTGTGCATCATCCTGAATGATTTTAAAATTCTAACATAAAATAAGGCAAAGCTACTTTTGTGTTCTGAGGAGGAATAGCTTGGTTGAGGTTTAATGATTTTTACTAATCCATCCTCAAATTAATAGGTTTTAAGTTCTGAATGTCCCCAGATAAATATACTTTTGAGTGTGACAAATCAAAGTTCAAAGAGATTTCTTCTTTATTAATTTTTAATTCTGTTTGTGGTGGATTTAAATGCTCCACTTGGGAGCTCCCAGTAGACACAGTTTGTTCCTCCCGTGATATTAAGACTTTCAGACCAGAAGCCAAGCATCTACTGAGAAGCTGGAGGGGAGGTAGTCCTGGGAAGAGAGATTCTTGGCCTTTATGGTTGGTTGGTTTAGGGGATTTTATTTTTATTAAATAATGTTGGACAAATTTAATTGGAGGACAGGGATGAGTGTTATGAGAGAGCATCTCATCTGTTTTACAGGCTAGCTTCTAGGAAACATCTGGATGCTATAGTTATAACAGATCTTTCTTCCTCCAAAGAAATGAGCTGATCTTCACTGCCCTGTGCCATTGTACATGCCAGGAAAGATAAAATACCTTTTAAAAAGGCAGCAGTCCCCATAAATGAGTTAAGGATCCGCTGGCCTTTGGAAGCCTCCTTCCTGTTTGTCATCCTTTTTCTCCTGCTGTTCTCCTGTTCATCTTCCTGCTTCTGCTTGTCCTTTTCCTCCTCCAGAACTGCTCTTCCCTTGAAAGATTAGTGATACCAATATCTAGGGTAATGGCAAGTGATTCAGCACCTGCCAGCACCAGCTGAAGTGCTTCATCTCAAGGAATTATCTCTACATGAAGGTAATGCATCAGTTTGTGTCTCTTCTGCTACAGTGGGTCAAGTTCTAGAAATACCGAGATCAATTATTAACAATCCAAACCTCAGCCTCACACTGACCATCATCAAAAATGCTGTGGGTTCTGTTTGAATGAAAAACCCAGCATCCCTCTGCACCTTCTCTTAGCTCAGCTGAATCTCTCCAGAGGTCTTACCTTTCCATCACCAGTTTATGTGATCTTTTTCCTCCACATCAATTCATGTACTTAAAGCTGATCCACCCTAGCCTTCCAGCTAGAAAAGCTTGCCTTTGACAGCAACATTCTCTTCCTAACATTCCTCCTCTTTTTTGATTCCTTTCTAGGACATAAGTTGAGGAAATTTGTGACTTGAATTTTGCCTCTATGTACTAGTGAACCAATAACTCTGCAAAGACATTTTAGCTGCATGCACTGAGTTCTTCAAAAAGGCATTGGTAGAGAGGATTCAGGGAACACATCTAGAGGGCTTTCCCTGAGCTAGTTCACAAGCTTCCAGTGCCACCTTAATACAGGCTTTAGCCTACTGTTCTGTTTCTGTCTAAATCCCTGTCACATTGGCTTAGTAGGATTTCAGTTTAGACTCTTGTAACAATAAGCCTCTCATATTTTGAGGGCCTTACAGGCTTACTGCTTCTGCCCCCCTAGTTCCTGGTGTGTCTGTGACATTCTGTCAGGACTAAGTAATTAGTCAGAAGGAATGGTAAATATTGACTGGCATAAAAGTGAGGAAAAGGTACCAAAGACAATGTAAGATGAGCCAGTTTGACAAGAGGTAGTCACTCCATTCCTGTTTACATGTGGTATTGTGTCATTGTTCTCTCTTCCAGATGAAGAAGCAGGCTAACAGACTGGGACAGAATTGGCTTGTGATTAAAGCTAGGTGAGGATAAGGAAGGGCAGCTGGTACAAGTGACAGACTAACACGAAATGACAAAGCATTTGAGGGAAGTGCCACGTGCTGAATGTTGCATCCCTTTGTCTGAATTCCAGGTAGCACTTTGAAAACACTGCACTTCTGCTTAGAAAGACAATTATTTTTGCACATACTGAATCTAGAGATGGGTGTCATCTAGAATTTTGACTTAGTAGGACCTTTGTTCTGTCTTTATTCATGATACTGATTTGTTGTGAGACCCTGGGAAAACAGTAAGACATCCAAGTGTAGCTTCTCAGACGAGGCTGGACACAGACTGTTTTCTGTCAAGGCTGGAAGTTAAACAGAAACCTGGTCCCTTTGAGCTTAGTCCATGGCAAAACTCCACTTACAGGGCAACAGTATCAGACTAGACTTAATAGTATGTAGAAGGGCAGTGTGAAATCATAGAACCCCTGGGAATCCTTTCAAATGGAAAATGTGAACTCAAGGGAAGAATGAAATCAAGAAGCACAAAAATTTAGCTCTTGATTTATCCAAATCTGACAGCAGTACTTTATGTAACAATAACCAGATCAGCTTGGCAAAAGGGTTGCTTTTTTTAAAGGAGGTTTAGTTTTAATCTGTGCTTGTGATAGATTGTCCATGGTCAAGAACCCTGCACTGAAGTGAAAAAGTGGGATTACTCCAGGCTCCAGGAACACAGACTTGCCATTGTGTAACAGTGCTGCTCTGAGTTCCCAGGTTTTTCACATCTGCTTACCAATATACTGCATATATTTGGGTGGTGGAGGGTTTGGGTTTTTAAGTTGAAAATACAGAATTGTTTGTCAAAACAGCCTTCAGATATGCCTTGAGGACAGTTCTAATCTCCAGCTCCTTTTCCTTTCAGAAGTTCTTGCAATTCAGCAACTTCATTTGCATGAACAGAGTTGCAAGTTTGCTGGAACTTGGCTGCAAACAAATTCTGAGTTCTGCCAATAGATGTAGGTGCAACTTCAAGATCTAAGCATTTAGAAACTTAACTTGAGCCTTCAGTATGAGGATGGTGAGACTCTGGAATAGGTTGCCCAGGGAGGCTGTACCTAAATATGAGCAACAGATTCAGTTTTAAGCTGGACTACTACAGTTAGGCACTATTGTGGTTGAATAATCAGAGAGCATAAACACATCTTTTGACTGTGGTCCCAGGAATGGGTCATTCAGGGACAATCTACATTTAAACCTATCAATTCAGAGTTGACATAAAGATATATTACACTTTTGGTAAGAAATACAGATCCAGGAACTTAAACAGATAAGTGGAGGCCAAGACTGAATGAGGTACTACTTGTTACAGAATGCCAGAATCCCAGCATGCTGCATATTGGAAGGGACCTGTAATATTGCTGACCTTTCTATTTTAGATGTGTCTGTGATGATTTATGCATAAAGAGACTGAACTCAGGAACAAACAAAACACACACCCAAAAAATCAAATGTATTTTGATGAACTTCATATATTTTTATTTTTAACACTGCTCCTTATTTCCACACCAGAAAGTTGTTATGTTTGTTCCCAGTCCAGACACTTGAGTCATTCTTGTTCAAACCAGACACTGAGCTCTCTGTGTAATTTCTGTCTCCCCGACAGACTTTTTGGACTGAGAGGAAAATTGTACTGCCAGGTGGCTCCCCTAGCTCCATTTCTGAAGGTATTACTGTAAAAACACACAGAGGTGCTAAATGCTGCCAAGCAGCAATGGAAATTCTCTGAGCTCTGGTGCCTTCAGATGCAGCTATGCTAAGGGAATACCACCTGATTCCAACACTATGTTTGGACTTACCGTTTCTGGTTAGAACACTTCATTTCTTCTCTTGAAAAACCTTTCTTCTGATCCTCTGTGATGATGCAGTGAGAGTCATGTGGCTTATTGCATGTGAGGGAACCTGGCATTTAAAGGTAAGAACTCTGCAGGTTTCTTGCTAAGTTTTGTGAAACTTTTACCAGATCTGAAATTCAAGGACTGAGACATTGTTCATATTTAGTGTTGAAAAAATTCTGTGATAGAGGGTTCAGAAGTAGGTGGCAGCAGAAACTCACTTGCTCTTCTTTTTTGCAACCAAATAACCCCTGAACACTGTTAACCATGTGGCTGCTTGGACCAACACCTATTGTGAAAAATACCTGTTTGATCCCAAAGCATAACATGGAATTAGTTTTCAAAGGGATCCAGCTTCCTAACTCACTAATACTGGGTGTGCAGGATAACTTGGCTGCCTGCGTACAGATGCCTGGACTGGTACACTTCCATTGCAGCGGTGCTTTTAGTAAATCGAGGGGTGAAGAAGTCGGCGGTGTTTGGGAGTTTGTGATTTCTCAGCAATTCTGGTTTGCACCACTAGATGGCTTCCCAGGATAGTGGATACAGCTCCAGGCCTCCTGCGTTAACGTGGGGTTGGAGTCGTTTTGGCACTTCTTGATGATACCTGTAGTCGTAAAGCCAAGGGTCTTTCCAGCTCAGCTGTGAAGACAGCAATGTGAGGTTTGACATCCCTGAGTATCATCTAACAACCTCGAGGCTTTGCATATTAGTATATTTCTGCTTGCTGCCACAGCTAATTGTGCATGAACAGCTCTCAGTTCAAGGTGCAGTTGGATCTGCCTCAGAAATGCTTCATCAGTACAACTGCAAAGAGAACTTGCCTACCTAATGGCTAACAATGCAAACAACGACTAAGGGGACCTAGTTGGCAATACACTTTGCCCTTTCTCCTGTTACAACATAGTTTAAAGTGCCATAGTTTAACATGCTATGAAGACCACCTTGTGCTGCCACTCTGCCCTCATAACAGGGAAAAAATGTCTTGGAAAAGGAGAGGGAAAACCCAAGCCTTTGTTGTGAGAGTTGTCCTCCTGCCTGCTTTATTGCCCCACCATTAAATCACCAGTTTGCAGCAATGCATGTGTCTTCCAGCTTGGGAAATCCATGACTTGTCATATTGTCTATAAAAATTGTTCCAATGGTAATGGATTTTGGTGATTATCAGCCCAGGCTAGATCCAGCCCAGCAATCTAGGACTGACAGAAGTTTTGCCTTCCACAGCAGCTTATCTTGGGCAAGCAGTTCTCTGCCAGAGCCCCAAGAGGCAGAGCTGGCTCCTTGAACTCAGCCTTAACCCTGACTGTTCCTGGAACTGCTTCCTCCTGGGCTCAGGGCAGACCACAGCCCCTGCTCTCTGCTGTGGGTGTGCTGGGCAGGAGCAGGGGCTGTCTGGCTGCTTCCATTGCCCTCAGCTCCAGCTGCAGGCCCAGAGCGAGCCCCAGCCTGCAGCACAGGGAAAGCACAGCCTCAGCCTTGCGAGTGGGAGTGTGGGAGTGAGTGAGTGAATGAGTGAGTGTGGGAGTGTGTGATTGTGTGATTGTGTGAGAGGACTGTGTGCATGTGTGTGAGTGAGAGCATGTGTGCATGTCCATGTGTGTGAATGCGTGTGTGATTGGGTGTGAGTGTGTGTGTGTGATTGGGTGTGCCTGTGTGAGTGTGTGTGTGATTGACACTGAGTGTGTCTGGGGGGAGGGAGGGTCAGTGTATGATGGTGTCAGTGTGTGGTGCACACGTGTGATGTGTGTGTCAGTGTGTGTCCTGTGTGTGTGAGAGAGTGTGACTACCACTGTGTGCTCTGTGTGCATGTCACTGGTGTGCGTGTGAGACTCACTGTGTGCTCTGTGTGTCACTGGTGTGTGTGTGTGTGTCAGTGTGTGCTCTGTGTGTGTCAGTGTGACTGTCGCTGTGTGCTCTCTGTGTGTGTCACTGGTGTGTGTGTGAGAGAGAGTGTGACTGTCGCTGTGTGCTGTGTGTGTTTGCGGCGGCTCCCAGAGCGCCCTGGGGGAGGGGAGAGCAGCGCCAGCCACTCACAGAAACAGTAGTTGAAATCTCCCCAACACTTTAACTGTCAATCAGGCTTAATGGGGTATAAAAACTCCCCAGCGCCGCGGCTGTGATAGGCAGAGGGAGCAATAGGCAGAAATGAGTAAGAGCCAGAGCTGAAATAGTGCACGGCATCATTCCTGCTCTGTGATCACAGGCACTCCAAGTGAAAAAAAAACAGGAGAGGGGGAGAGAGAGGCGATTATCAGCTCAGCCTCTGCAGCCGGCTCAGGACAGAACGTCTATAGATATTTATAGATATTAAAACAAAAAACCCAACAATCTTGCCCTGAATAGAGCCTTTCTTAAAAAGAAGGTCCTGGCAATTCTGTCTTATTTAAGCAATTTCCTGAGTCTAAGAATAGCAATGAGCTGCCTGGAAGGCACTGCAGGCTGAAATTTGGAGACATAGGCTGCTTGATTTTATTTTTCCAAGTATAAAAACCTTCCATTTGGATACTGGATTTTTATGTCGGCCTTTGAAGCAGAGGGATGTATGGTTGCTTTTAATTTTTACTTTTTTTCCCCCCTCTCTCTCTCTTTTAATTTAAAAAAACTGCCCTCCAGTTAAAAAGCAAGGAAACCGTTTTACCTGCATGTGACAATCCCAGAGGACACCGAGCAAGAAGCAGGGGAGTGACTTGGTCTTCTGCACTACTTTACTCCTACCCCGATTTTTCTTAGGGGGAAAGAAGGATTTTTCCAGTCCAAGGATCGCTGGCCCCCAAGTTCTGGAAGGGGGTTGAAGACTTGTCACCCATCTGGGGGTGCATGAAGGGAATTGGCTTTTTTTTTCTCTGTTAACTTGGTTTTGTGAAAGGTTGGAAGAGAATTTTGCCTTCCTGACTTGCCTGGAACAAGAGGATGATTTGGAAGTGGCTGGGCGCTTTGTTGCTCTTCCCCGTGCAGATGGTTTATCTGGTGGTGAAAGCTGCTGTGTGCATGGTGCTGCCGTCCAAGCTCCGAGACCTGTCCGGGGACAACGTCCTGGTCACCGGCGGGGGCAGAGGCATCGGTCGCCATCTGGCCAGGGAGTTTGCTAAACGAGGAGCCAGAAAGGTGAGCACCGGCGTGACGGGGAGGGGGAGAAAGCTCCCACCTGCTGCTGCCGCACAGGAGAGCGCTCCGGCTCGGGACTGAAAAGCCTCTGCCCTCCCCTCTGGGTGGGATTGATGGGATCGCTTCGGGAAGGGGAGTAGGGGCACTCATTTGGAAAATCTCTGCCGTGCTGAGCCATTACCTTGACTTAATGTCAGAAGTTGCCCATTCTTCCTTCCCTACGTCCTGTCTCTCCCCATCTCATCCAAGAAAACGTGAAGGTGAGAAAGGGGCCCCTCGGGAAGTCTCCTCTGGTGACAAAGGAGAGGTTTACGCTCCAGCCGAGGTTTCCTGTGGCAGGGCGAGGAGAGCTGCGTGCTTCCCAGCGTGAAGCTAGCGCTCACTTGCATTTCTGTTTACGAGGCTGCTTCCTGGCAGCGCTGGTTGCTGGGACTGTGTACAAACAAGAGGGGCAGCTGGCTGCTGGCTCCAGCCCTTCAGGCTGAGCACATCTCCAGCTCTCCTTAGGCACAGCCAGCCTGCCCCTGTCACACGTGTCACCCCAGAGGAGAGGGGCTCGGTTTGGAAAGGGGCGAGTGCTGCGTGCAGGAGGGCTCTGGGTCTCGGTCGTAGTAATGCATTCTGTAGGAGAAGCAGGGAGGAGAGTCCAGCTCCACCCCGGTGATTTGCCATTCACACATTGATTTCTTGTGCTTTCTGAAGTCCCTTGTATTTGCTTTTGGCCAGCCCTATACTGTTCAAAGGTAAGATGAATGAGAACCCAGCAAAGAAGAAAAGCACAATATGAGTAGGAGCTCGGAGACTGTTTTTGCACCTTTCCTTTAGGATAAGAGGGAATGGGAGAGAGGCTGAGAGACTGGTCTGTCTGCACAGCAGCCTAGAAATGCCAGTGCAGCTGGTGTGTCCATTCTCTAATTCAGGAACTGGTGGTTTACCTTGCAAGGTTGGGTTTTCCTAAGTACAGGTGTCTCCATATGAGTCAATCAGTCAGGAATACACACCCCCCACATTTGAGATGTGGCTTGAGATTTAAAGTTTCCTCTCCCTCTTTATAAGTAATGAAAGGGAGGAATCATGAAATCAGACAGCCCCATAAATCTCCCTGTGAGAGAGGATGAATGGGAGTAAATAGAGAATAAAGAAGAAAGACACGGAATGAAAGGATATTTAAAGAAGAATTTGCATTTAGTTTGGGGTAGTATTTTGTCACTTCCTTACACATGCATTGCAGTTTTCATGTGTGGTATAGAGCTATGCTGGCATACAACTTGGAGGTGTAAAATATGCCAGCACTGAACTTTGATGTTTGTATATGCTTGTGTTTAAACACCCTGTTGAGATTTACAAATTCTTGGAAACAGAGCAAACAAATTGACTGCCCTTTGGACCCAAGCAATTTGCTGAAAGTGTATTTATATTATCTGCTAGAATACCCTGCTTCATTATTTATTTATTTAGTCCTTGGTTGCTATGCTGAGCTCCGCTATTGAAGTACCACCATTTCTACAGCTAATTCAAGAGCTGCTGAGCTGCAGTTGAGCTGGAAGCTGAACAATGGCAGCCAGCCCGAATGAACCAGGTGACATGGGCCACAAGGAGAGGGAGCTGCCTAAGAGGTAGAGCTGAGGATGAAATGGCTGTAAACAGTTACAGCCTCTAGTTCATTTGTGTCTTATCTACAAAATCTCTACATATCTGGAAAGGGAAGAATAAATGAGAATAATTGCTGTAAACCTTTGTACTTGACTCACATGACATTTGGAAATCCTGTGTGGTTCCTAGTTATTGTTTAGAACTTTGGAGAGTTTTGCCTTGTGGGGTTTTTTTTTCCATGTCTGTCATCAAGGTGTTTCAGTTTTTGCTTTTAGTGAATCTGAACTGGATTCTCCTTTCACTTCTCTCATGGCTGTGCAGTAGGTCAAAAATGGCACTCAGCAAGTTTGCATCCTCTCTGGCAGTGGCACATTTTCCTTGCAACACTACAGTGGGCTTATTCTGTTCTTCCTTAACATTTTTAATTGCAGAATTACTACCTAGATGTGGTAGCTTCCATTCCCTTTGCTGTAAGATGTTCTTTCTTTCCTGCTTTCTCTGCTCAACCCTAACTCTGAGAATTCAACGCAGCCTCCACGCCGAATGCAAGACCTCTGTTTGGCACCACTCTTTGATTCTATGCTTTTCCTTAGACAATCAAAAAGGATAAAAAAAATGTTTCAAGTGACTAGCAAGTCATCTTGCAGTAAGGTTTGTGAAAAACAACTCTTCTGTTTTCCTGTTGTCTTACTCCGTTAATTGTCCTACCGTTACACGCGAAGCTTGAAGTATTGATCAGAATTAATAACTCAGAACAGATTCTGATGAGCAGGTGGCGATACTCCAAGTTTAGAGAAACACTTTCACCAAAGGCCTGACATTCTGAGGCTGAGCAGAGTGTGCCACAGAGGTGAATGGAAACCTCTAGTGACATGTATAGTGGGTGTGCAGTGTATATCTTGGGAGAGTCATCGGAGCGCCTGCGCACACAGACATAGTGGCGGAGTTTTGGAGGTAGGCGGCGATATATAACCATATTTTTGAGATTAGAATCTTCTCCAAGATAGGTTAGTTGAGGCTGGTGGTATAGGAAATTTCCTCTGATAATTGCACTGGGTTGCATCTCATCTTACACTTCATCTTTATTTTCAGGGGCTGGTTGTGTGAGTCACAAAATGAGATGTGTCTGAGCAGCTTCCCCGTGAGACGACAAGTGTTGCATCTCAGTGAGGTTACAGATTGTCACATCTGCAACTTTTTCACTGTAAAATTTGATCTTGCATTTAAAGCTAGGAACATGGCAAGAAATAAATCAAAAGAGGGTTTATGCAAATGGAAATGTGGTGTCTTCTGCTTGATAGATGATCCTGGAGACTGAAATTCTCAATCCAGCAGAAGTCTCTTGGGCATGATGGCATAAATCCATCCTGATTCCTGTTCTCTTCCTCCATTCCTTTAAGTCTATGCTCTGCTACTGTCCATCAAACATGAGCTGGACAGATAAATGTCCAGGAAATATTTTCTTCTAAGGTGATGTTTCTTTTCTCATGGTTGTTCGTTGGCCTTTCTGATGAAATGACCAGTAAGGGGACAAAGTGGCATCAGTTGTATTTTCAGTTACACAAGTGTGTATCTTCTGAGGCTTCCAGTTAGGAGCACCAGGGACTTTTAGACAATGAGAGACTTCAATCATATAACCACATAATTGTTTAGGCTGAAAAAGACCTTTAACATCGAGTCCAACCGCTACCAAGTCCACTGCTAAACCATGTCCCTCAGCACCACATCTACATGTCTTTTAAATACCTCCAGGAAGGATGATTCAACCAATTCTCTGGGCAGGCTGTTCCAGGGCTTGACAACCCTAAAGCAGCAAAGAAATTTGTCCTAATATCCAACCTAAACCTCCCCCAGTGCAACTTGAGGCCATTTCCTCTCTTCCTATTACTCACTAGCTGGGAGAGACCAACTCCCACCTGGATCCAACCTCCTTTCAGGCAGTTGTAGAGAACCAGAAGTTCTCCTCTGAGCCTTCTTTTCTCCAGACTGAACCACCTCAGCTGCTTCTCACCAGCCCTGTTCTCTGTACCCTTCATCAGCTTCCTTGACTTTCTCTGGACCTGTTTCAGCACCTCAATGTCCTTCTTGGAATGAGGGGCCCAAAACTGAACCCAGTACTCAGGGTGCAGTCTCACAAGTGTCAAGTACTGGGGAAAATCATTAGATCATCCATCTGTTCAAGTGTATACTGAGAGGTCAAAGAATCCATGCTTTCAGGTGGAACTTTTCAAAAGCTACTTGCTCACTCTGGGTTTCAATGGTTCCTGCAGCACTTCCAGAAAACCCAAAAAGGTCTCAGTGTGCTGTATGCAGAGAAGGGTGGTTTACAGCTGATACTGGACATGCTAGGGTTATGATGAGGGATGAATAGCACTGCATTTTCTCTGGGACTACTCAAATATTGTAATCCAACTTTCTTGCTGTTCCTCAGAGATGTGTCCAGATTCTGAAGTGGCAGCTGAGGAGTTACTTTGCTGCTGCTGAATTGCCAGAGAAATGTGCCTTTTTGCTTGGGGTTCCTCTTAGTTGCTTGCAAAAGTCAAACTTTTCACTGTTGTTGGCTTTAACTCTTGAGAATTTTGGCTAGACCTTGAAAGTATTTGACCAGTAAAGCATCACCTCTGCCTCAGTCTCACACACTGGTAGCTTTGTTAAGGCTTTTGATGTTCTGTGGTTAGCCAAACTGGCAGAGTGTATCTGTGTTAATGAAACAGGAGAAGGAGAGATTTTTATGAGTTTATGATTTAATGCCTACGACTTCCAAAGTCTGATGGTGTTTTGCAAAGAATATACTGTATAATCAAGTTTATACTGGGAAAACTGGGCCCCTTGAACAATATTTCTTGTGTGAAAGAACAACCCTTTACATATGTGAGTGGTCAGGGGCATGTAGGGGCTGAATGGGTTCATTCACTGGTGGTTAGTGTTAGAAAATGCTTTTGGTTTTCTTGAAGCTATTTGCTTTTCCTACAACATATTCTATCATAGTGCCCTTGCCAGAGAGTTGTCAGCCCTGGTTTTGATGATCCCCAGCAATTCATATGTCATTTGTATGTCTTGCTCTTTGGTAGGTTTTCTTACAGGGCATTTCCTTCATGTCTAAATTGTTTCCCTGTGATTTAAATTCACTTTGTTCTCAGGTTGTTTATCTGAAGTCTGATTGACGGGAAAGAGATGATTGATTCTTAGACATTCTGAATTATTAAATGTCACCAAAACCTAATGAAAGTAACTGAAAAGCATACAATTACAGGATAGAAACAGATTCTCTGCCTGTAGTATGCATTTCAGTATTCAGGGTTATCTGGCAGTGACTTGGGAACTGTTTCTTAGGCCTTTCCCATTGGGAGATTGGTTCAAAAGCCATTGATTTTCATTAGGTTTTCTATTTACATTGAGGTCTCTGGGCTTAGAAATCAGCAACAGGGATCTTCAGTAGCATAGCTATAGGGAGCTCATACAGCAGTGCTTTTCTAGTGCTGCTTTGTGATAATTTCTGTGACCTCAGTTTCTTTCAAAGTATGTATATTTTGTCCTCCTGGTTTGCTTTTTCCCCTGCCTCCCTCCAGCTGTGGTATGTTTGCCTTTTTGGTAACTGTAGCTATTGATGAATGACCAAGAGGGCTTCTAGGGAAACAGGAATGTTTTGGCATGAGAGATGTCTCCAAAATACCAAATGGGTTAGGGGCAGCCCTGGCCTTGTGTTAGTGTGACAGCACTGCAGAGGAGAGTTGAACAGTTCCCATTAACCTTGTGGAGAATTCTTCACAGTCGTCACTGTGCAAGCAATGACCTCAGAAATCCACCCAAAGATCTCTCCTTTCACTGATGTGTCCTCTGGACATTCACTTCCTGGATTGCAGGAGACTCTGCAACTCAGAGGTTTGCATGCTTGTGCAGAGGATGGGGTAAGCAGTCTGGAACACCAGGACAGACAGGAGCCTTCCCTAGATGGCAAGGAGCAAGGATCACCAAGACAAACAAGAAACGGAAACCTCAGTCCTGCATGGAATGCACCACTTGATAGCCATGACCTCGCTCTGTCAGCACTGGAGTCTAGACAATTCTGTCTGCAAGGTACTTGGAACAGGATGGCAACATAATGGGCAGCTGTAGAATGCCACAAAGGCAGGAATACAGTGATTATTTTGGGATAGTGAATAAAGGTCCTGAAGGCACTACTTGAAAACTGATCAGAGATTTTTGCTTGCTCTTGTCTTGGCTTGTGTTTTGCTTATATGGCTCCTGGTTTATTCAGGCTACAAAGAAGAAACCTCAAAACTGACATCTCAACTGTTCTTTCCATCATTATTTCCCAACATTTTCAAAGTCAGACCTTAATGTCTTCATTCAGGAAGATGTCTTTTTCGTTTGAGCATGCGCTTCTCTTTCAGTTCAATTATAATTGGGATGGTGGTAAGAAGTCAGTGGAGGAAGGAGCACCAAGGAAGGGATGGGAGCTGTGAAAATCCACACTGCTGCTGAAACCTGGAACCAGTTTCCCTTATTTTCCACTAAATTCAACAGAACTGAAAACCTCAGAGGAATTTCAGGTGCCAAAGAGCCTTGTATAATTTAGAGAGTTTTAGCTGCATGAGATTTCAGGCTATAAATTGTGTCTAGGATGAGAGTATTGCAGAGAGGTTATGTAAAAAAATGGTGTCAGGTCTTAGAATTTAGCCTTGCATTCCCAGTAATGGAAAATTTGGCAAGTTTTGAAATGAGTTTTTACAATGGCATGCTCCTCCCACATCAGCTCCACAAACTGCCTCTGTAGTTCTAGGAATATTGCCCTTCGGTCTTCCTGACTTTTGGTGAGATATTATTGTCCTGGGCTGTATGAATTAGTATAAACCTTTTAAACACTTCTTTATAACATATGCCAATGCTATATGATAAAGGATTAACTGTTTTGTTATTAGAGCTGGAAATGAAATGAATACTCCTCTCCTGAAGTGAGGGCAAAACACTGAAGCTGATGCTGAGTCATTCAGGGCTGTGACCTTTTTTAAGGTGTAGAAAGGACAAAAGCTCTCAGTATCTTGTATGGATTTCAGTAAGAGTTCTTAAACTCAAAGAACACATTCTCAAACATTCATCTCTGATTTCACTTTCAGAACCTGCAGAATACTCTTACTAAACTGTATTTGAAGTTAGCTCATCTCTAAAGAAGACCCTGACATCAAATTCTTCATCAAATTCAGGAGTTTTAATCTGCCACAGAGTTCCACCCAGAAGAGCTGTAGCGTTCTAAACCTAGAAATCATTGTCATGTAAAAAGTTGTGTCATTGCTGATAATGTGCTGGAGGACTGGGGAAGGGATGAGACAGCACATCTGAAGTAAACTCAGTAAGTCCTGCCTGTTGCTTGTCAGATTTTAAAGCATAGAATCGTAGAAGAGACCTTTACGATCATTTTGTCCAACCATTAACCTAACACTACCAAGCTGACTGCTAAACCATGGCCTCAGAACCACATCTACACATCTTTTAAACCCCTCCAGGGATGGAGACTCCACCACTGCGCTGGACAGCCTGCTCCAGAGCTTGACAACTCTTTCAAGGAAGACATTTTTCTTAATATCCAACCTAATCCTCCCCTGGTGCAACTTGAGGCTGTTTCCTCTTGTCCTGTCACTTAGTACTTACAAGATGCCACCACCCACCTTCCTCCAACCTCCTTTCAGGAAGCTGTAGAAAGGAGGAATGCCTCCACTCAGCCTCCTTTTCTCCAGGCTGAACAACCCTACTTTCCTCAGCTTCTCCTCACAGAATTTGTGCTCCAGACCCCTTACTGGCAGCTGGGCCAGTCATCAAGAAGTAATACCTGATTTCTGAAACTGTATTTTGCAATTCCTTCTTGAGTTCAGAACATGAATAGACCTGATCTGGCCACCCCAGAGGAGATTAGTTCTGATATAAGGAAAGGAGCTGCTTTTAAATTACATCATTTCAGCACTGAGAGAACTGGTTTTCCATAGAATACGATTAATCACCAAGTACTTGTTTTTAACAGGCACCATGATCTAACCTAATGAAATCATAAAGCCTTTAAAATTGTGTTTATGAAAGAGCTTGAAGTTCTGATGTGCTTCACCCAATGCAAATGCAGTATGCAAAAGCACAGCTCAACCAGATGTGGAGTTGGCCTGGTGCATAATAATTCTTAAAAGGCTCAGTAAAATTTGCATCTGTCTTTTCAGATTCCAGTGCTAAGAGAGCATCTGTCCACATCCTGAACACTTTTTGTGCCCTGTGGAGATGCCAGAATGACACAGAGTCCATGGATATCTCTGTAGTAATGTTCAAATGCAAATGAGTAATTAAACATTCTGGAAAGTCAGTCTGACAGGGCTCAAAGTGGGAAAGAGATTTGGCATTTTCCATGTTGCAGATATTGCTGTGTGATGAGAATATTTACCCAGAGTGCAAATATCAGCTTCTAGGTAATTAATCTCTCCTGCTGTGCATTGGAAAAACGAACTGTTCAGTTCCCACATAGAAACTGAAGAGTTTCAGGCATCTTTTTAATGATGGTTACTTTAATCTTAATTATATTTAAGCACTTAATCTTACAGCAAACTATTAGAGCATGTCAGAACTCGGCACTAACAAGAAGAATGTGAAAAGAATTGGGGAGGGAGTGTTTTTCCATGTCACACAAAATAATATATGAATTTAGAACTTTTGGTAAACTGTGAGAGCACAGAGATCTGCCTGAGCTGCTTTATGGTCTCTGGAAAGGCTTTTTTTCCCCCCTCTCTCTCTAAAGATTATATACTGACAGCAACTTTGTTTAATGGCTTCCTGTTGGCAGTTGGCTTCCTTGTTGGTTGAATTTAAGGATGGGCCGAAGAACCCTTGTTTCGAGTCCCAGGCTTAGATGGCATTAAGCCTGTTCTGTGTGCTAGTGCCAAGGGCAGCAGATGGAATAACATGCTGAGTAAGTGTCTCTGGTTGGCAGGCACAGCCAGGATTTATCAGATATCAGATCTGTTGATGTCTGTGCAGCAGCGTTCCGGCTGGAGCTGCTTTCGCTTATAATTTAGAACATACCTGTCTTTTGTTACTGGGGATGTTGTAAGGAGAATAAATAATGTTAACAAGAAGTGGAACAGGCTTGTCATCTCACATCAGGATACACTGATGTCATGTGAAAATACTGCCCCAGTGAGACTGTGGTGTGTTGGCACACCAAAATCTAGCACTTTTTAAATCACTTACGGACTGGCATTGAGGCAGTTAAATGAGCTTCCCACAAAATGCAAGGATTGTGTCAGTGCTGTAGGAAACCATAAAACCATGGAATGAATCATAGAATGCACAAGGCTGGAAGGGACCTTTAAAGGTCATTAAATCCAACCCCAATGCAGTAAGCAGGGACATCCACAGCTAGAGCAGGCTGAAGGAAGTTTGAAAGATGAGGTTATAACTGCTGTTAGAGTGCCTAGAAAGCTACTCATGCACCAGAAATTATTTAGCATAAAGATGCTAAATGTGCTGTATGAAGACAAGAGAAAAGAGGCTGGCTAGGTCAGGGCTTACAACATAGATGCAAACCGAAACACAACAGCAGGCTGCACTGATGGGGGTTGTGAAATAAGTGATTTCAGCACCACTCATCTACTCAGTTTCTAAGTTTCTAGAAAGGCATCACAGCAATGGAAGTTTTAAGGTGAGATTTGGAGAGCAACACTAAAGAGCTTTAGAGAATGTTTACAGAGGGATGGTACAAAACAAAGGCTTTTGAAAAATCAGTGCTGGGACATTAAGGCTGCAGTAGGTGGTCTGATGCTAACTGAAAGGTGAGTGGTGACATGGGGATAGTGGCCTTAAAAGTGAATACAGAGGCTCAGATCTGGAAAGTTTGTAGAGGAGGCAGTCAAATTCAGAAGGAGAGTTGACCTGCTCAAAGCTGTAGATGGGGTGTATGATCTTGAGCAGGGGGGTTGGACCAGATGACCTCCAGCAGTTCCACCCAGCCTCAACTATTCTGTGATTCTGGGATCTTGGTCTTAGATGTACCAAAGAAAGGAAAAAGACTGCTTTTCTGAATGTCATGGTTCACAAGATGGTTTTGGTCTATGATGTTTCACCCTACCTACCTGAAGTGATTCATCTCCATATTTATTTGTGTGGTTTCATCACCTACAGTGACTTGTAAAAGCTGCTGCTGTGTATTTCTGTTTGCTTTTGTGTCCTGAGGCTGGCACAGGCTAGGAAAAAGTTGTCTCAGATTAGCAGAACTATTTCTATCTGAAGCATTGAGATATAGGCTTTTTTTACTGCATTTTAAAATGAATTAAACATGCTCTTGAGCTAAGGTCTAATTAGTCTGGCACAGCAGTTTGCTTTAAGATTGGCCATAGGCCCTGCACAGAGGCTGAAAATGAGCAATCAGAATGACGGAGAACTGCAGCCCACCGAGAGAGAACAAACTGGGATTGTGAAACCTGTGTGCTTATCAGGAATATAAAGCAGGAATTATTAGAGAGATCTTTTTAGCTGGGCCCAGCCTCTGTTCTTCAAAGCATCATGTCAACATGCTGAAGAGGAGAACAAGTCAGACCGAGGCGCTGCCAGATCCATTGGCTGATAACACTGACGCCAGTAGAAGAGGGTCAAATGCATGTTGTTTGACCTCTATCCCAGTGGGGATTAAATTGATTCTAATTAATAGACTTGGGAATAGATGGGTACCTTGGCAGAGTTTGTAACTAATTTAAATTGTTCATCCTATTAGCTTAGCCATAAACTATGCATAATTACCAAAGGATTTTGTGGACAGCCACCCTTATGTTGCCACCTTCTTAATTACAATTTATTGAATCCAGTGCTACAGAGCTTGTTTTGATTAACATAGGGATTTCTGTTGCCTGACACTGCCTGAGCAAACGTGTCAGTGCTCCACTTATGGACATAAAACTGTGTTTGAAAGCACAAATGCAGCTCTGCTGAAACCAGTTATGCTTTAGCTATGTGGCTGTGAGAGAAATCTGCCTCTCAGTAGGTAATCAGTGGAGTACACTTATAAGCACAAAATTATACACACTTTGAGGTAGCATAAAAATGATACCTGGAAATTTTCTGGGCTGTGATTGTCATGTAGTAGGGCATATTTTTAGCCAGAGGTTAGAAAGAGTCTGTATCAAATGGGGGTGGCAGTTGGTATGAGCTGACTAATGTATTTCATCCCTTATCTAAATGAAGCAGCCATTTAAAATAGGTTTGACTTCTCCTTCAATTCATGTTCCTTCTCATAGTCAGTGTAGATATCAGCTTGCACCAGCTGTATCCATAGGTACTGTTTGTCTTTTAGGAGCGTCCTCTCTGCCAGGAAGTCCTGGACTGACACTGCTAGAGTTCCTTGAGTGCTGACTTCTATCAGAAGGTGAAAACTTCAAACACTGAACAGAATCTTATTTCAGGGTTTCTTATCAGCTTCACTGAGCAGCAAATGTCTCTTGTGCAGCGAGGCCTACGAGAAGAAATCAGGAGTTACTGCACAAAACAGAACAAAACAAAAGGCAAGACAGATATTTTAAGTAATTAGAATTGTGGATTTGGTTTTTGCCCTTCAAATCACTGAGGACACCCACCTTACATTTCCAAGATTTTCTCCATAACTAAGGAGTGGACAAACTTGTCCCACGTTAACTGAAGGCGGTGGATAATCTTTTAACTCTGGGCGCTGGACCTTAAGAACAACCTCAGATATATGTGACTTAAAATAAATGAATGGGAGTGGGAGATATTGTTGCAAAGATTGTACAGGTCACCTTTCTTTGCCCTTAAAAAGAATGGATCAACAATAACAGTGGATAATCAGATATTTTCTACATGAAGATTGAATTGGTGTTTGTCTTAGATCTGTCATTTTAATCTCCTTGCTAGCAGTAAACAGAGACTCCTTGTCTCTGATCAGGACAAGACGTGGTCATAGCAATGTGGAGAAGGAATGGGAAATCCTGACATTCACTTTCAGCAGCTTGGCTTTATGTTGTCTACAGACTCAAATTCCTTGTGCCCTAGGTCCTAAAAAATCCCTTGCCAGTAAGGACAAAACTCAGCTTTGCTGCCTTAAAGAGAAGAGGTCACGCTTCCAAGTGGAATATTAAAGACATCCAGCTGGTACAAGTACTTCTTTTTCCCAAAGTGGCCATAGAACAGGGCTGGCTCTGACTACAGTGAGCTGTCAGAAATGATGTAAGAACATTTCCAAGGCTCCTGGGAGAGACAGGAGTCCTGTCTCACTGAACCGAGCTGTTTGATTTGGGGGGCTGAGATATGCTGATTGTGCAATGTTGTAGAGTGTTCTTTGTGTTGCTTGTTATTTGATTTTAATCCAGGCCCCTTAGAGACCGTTGTCTGTGTTGTGTTTATATTTGAATGTGTGCTTTATGGAGGTTCACCTCTTTAAAAGCAAAATGTTTAGCCATCAAAGGGGGTTTTCAGGGTTTCATTTCCCTAGGTGGTGTTGTCCCATGGCTGCAGATTGCTCTGTGACACCTTTCAGGCTGGAAGGACCAGCGTGTGCACAGTGTGTGTATGTGTGGGGATAAGCGTGTGTGTGTGCCTGGTGATCTGGCACCTCGCATCTCCTTTACAGCCCAGAGTTCATCAGTGGGTCAGCCAGCTCCTAATGACATCATTACACTTGTTTACTGCTCACACAGAGGAAGTGCTATGCTGCTGGGTTTGACCACTCTCATTGTCTTCTTTCGGTCCAGAACTTTCGCAAAATCAGACATTTAGGAACGCATCTTACTCCTATAAAGTGCTGTTAGTTTCTTTCCCTGAGTTAATGGGGACAATAAATGACAGAAAATCCCATTGAAATAGTAAGAATAGTAAGGGCAGTCCATCCCAATGGCTTCTTCAGCCACTGGAATCAGTAAAAAACAGTTAAAATACTTTTGATTTGCTTTTGCGTCACGGATTTAGGCCTCTCTAGAGTCAGGTAATAGGATGAGAGAAAATGGCCTGAAATTGTACCAGGGGAGGTTTTGATTGGATATTGGGGAAAATTTCGGGTCAGGGATTGGAACAGTCTGCCCATGGAGGTGGTGGAGTCCCCATCCCTGGAGGTGTTCAAGAAATGTGTGGACATGGCACTTTGGGACATGGTTTAATGGCCATGGTGGTGTTGTGTTGATGATCTTAGAGACCTTTTCCAACCCAAACAATCCTCTAAGTCACAGTGTTTCAGGATCTGTGCTCTAAGTGCAGTTTCACTGATGACAAGAGAATTTCCACTGATGCAGATCACGTCAGTTACTGCAGTTGGGTTTGGCTTTTTGTGTACCTGTACTGATTTTCCAGAGGAATTAAAGACTGTTCTGCAGTGAATGTGAGTCAGCCACAAATGGGCCTGGTTTTTAGGGCTCAATTTCACACACTTCACAGAAGCAGTTTACAGATCCCCAGTGCTCTGCAGTCTTTGGGTAGGTAGAAAACCCCCATGGCACAGAGCTGTGTTTGTTACCCACTTTGAACATGTTAAGTACTCAATATAATATTATGTTACTGCCCCTCAGCTAAATCTCAGGTACTGACCACGTTACTCAATACAGGGAAGTAAAGCTTATCTCATGTTATAGTCAGTGAAAGGCCCTTTTTGGCCATGCTGTACCCCTTTGGGGATGCTCTGGGAGCTTACAGCCCTCCAATTCCCATCCTCCTTCTTTGAATGAATAGGCTGAGAGAGTTAAATATGTCCTGAAAACTCTCATTTGTGCAACAGATGAAGAGATTTTAGAAATGCTGCCCCGTTGCATAGCAACAGCCACCATCAAAAACTAACAGTTTGAAATGTACATACAGAGGCAGGAGAGCCGTTAAGCATTTAAATATTGGAGCTTTTTTCTAAGCAACATCCTTTATTTGTTTCACTAAAATACATACAAGAAAAGCACCTTTTTGACACCTTTCAGAGAGCTTGAAAATGGTAGCAATTCTCTTTTTTTTGTTTCTGGAGGAAAACCAAGGAGGCTTGTGGAGGAGCTTGCCTGGAGCTGTTGCTAGTGTGCAGTTCAGCTACGAATTTAATGTAGGCTGTTTTAACTCAAGACTTCTTCAGCAGCCTCATGGGAGAAAGCATTTTTTCAGTCAAGAACTGCAACCATATTATGCACATGGCTGGTCTGGAACATATTTTAGGCCTTTCTGGAGGGTGGTTTATAATGACAGTGTTAGAAACGTTATTAGTCCTTATGTTTCCATGTCTGGTTTTGTAGGAAGCCTTCTTCTAGTTTAATACATTTAAACACTTCCCCCAGTCGTCTTCTATGATATTCCTACAAGAGCTGGGGTTGTCTGTCTGCCTGTGTCCTCCTCTGGCTTGTAAACATTCCTTGTGGCTTTCCTCATTTTTCAGAGCTTCTGATAATAAACTTCCCATTTTGTCCAGCTTATTTTTCCATTCTGTGAATGTGACAGCACAGCAAGATGCAAAGTCGCCGTGGCTGGTAACAGCACTACAGTGATATATCCCAGATCTACATGACAATGTGGAGCAAACTTAGCTGCACTTCACAGGTCATGGATTACTGACAGAGCTCAGAACAGACCCAGCAGCAGAAGCTAATTAAGTTACCTTTTGAGTATAGCATCTGACTGAGAAATGTTTTAACTCTGTTAATAGAGCTTGTAGTGGAATTTAATATATATTCCCTGAAACAAGTAAAGTGCTGATGGCGTACTTAGAAGGACTTAGCTTAAAGCAAAACTGAAGATGTTTGAATCAAAGCTGACATTTTTTTGCTCTTAACTGGTAACCCAGCATAATTGATCCGTTTGGAAGGAATGGAAGGAACTAGCCCTAGGAGTCTCTGCATGCTGTCTGAAAGGTGGTGATGCAGTGAAAACCCCTCAGCATTTCCAGATTAGGCACTGTTCATTCATCTCATACAGACACACACTGGGAAAAAGGAGCACTGTTCTCTTGGCACCCACCTTGTATCTTTTTAATTCTTCTTTCCCATACATCTACGTTAGGTCTGAGGTTTCCACATTGTTAGCCACAAAGCAGGTGACTTTTCAGCTAACTGTTGGTTCAACCAGGCAATTTTAGGAGTTACTTTGAGCCAGTCAGGTGATGGAAATAACACGGCGTTGGATCCACGTTTTTAATTTCACAGGTTCTTTACTTCTAACGCTGCCCTGTAATCTAAAGCTCTGGGTTTAGCTTTCCAAACCCAAACACTCCTGCAGTTCAGGGTCACCATGACTTTCTATCATGGTAACTGTTTAACTATATTACAGGAACATTTAACCTGCCACATGCTAAGAACCCTTCACCCTGTCTGTGTAATAAGTAAAAATAATAATGAAGCCTTTTGGAAGGAAAATGTGCACACAGCAAACCTTCAGCTGTGTTGCTCTGTTGGGCCACAACATTGCTGTCAAGCAGATCCAGTCATTTTTTTTAATTCCACCCCTCCCTCTCCCCTCCCCCCCGAAATGTTATTTACAGACTTTTTATCCCTTCATCCTGTCTGCTGGGCTTGCAGTACAGAAGGGCTTTCTGCACCTGCATATTTACTCTCCCCACAATTTCCTCAGATCTCTGTGGACATTTTTATGTGAGCCTGGCTCACAGGGATGGCATGCCAAGGTGTGGAGGCGGCAGAGCCCTCGTTATTTTTCACAGGATGCAGTATGGTATTTCTCTTGGTAGGTATCTACAAAGCCTTACCTCAAATGCATCACTTGAAAACTTTACCCCTCTCCGCACCCCCCCCCCCCAGGTACACCGCTTTCTGCTTTGCAGCCAGAGGATTTTATTGCTGGATAGTTCTTTGTGTGCTTTGGTTCCCTGGAGCAGAGGCCGGTTCTAACACATGGTGTGGCAGACATTCACCATTAAAAATCTGTCGGTTCCCCTCCACCCCCAAATGCTTCCCTGAACCTTCGCAGGTTGACAGCTTGTGGCCACTTGGTGCTTTTGTTGGAACGTGCACTCCATTTGACCCTGTCCCAGCGTTAATAGGATTGTAAAGGCTGACTCCTGCGTGACCTCTTCTTGCAAACAACCCTCACCCTTCCCCTTCCTCAACCGTTCTGTACAGCAGAGCTGAAAAGTGTTGCTCCCAAGGCAGTCTGGAGTCGCAGTTCATGTTGCAGACGAAAGCAATTGGAAAAACCACTGGAAAAAAGTCAGCGTGGGGCCACCTGTCCTTAAATAGTCCTGACTGAGAACAGTAGGCATTTGTTCACTTCTTTAGAGGGAGCTGGTCTTAAATGCCTGTATGCAGACAGAAAATTACCAATTTTCTTCCCAAAGAAGCCTCTGTTGAATAGGAGACAGGTGTTTACATACTCCATGATTTTGTAGGTGCTGCTTTGTTTCTTTCAGAGAATACAAGGGATGACTGAGATAGAGTTGGAAATGACTGTGGTTTAGGTGAATAACGTTAATCCCATTGAGCGCTAAGTCAACATATAAAGTAATAAAAGGTCTGTCTCTAGACTAAAGGCATTGCAATTCCCTCTTGTAAATCTCCTCCTGAAGTCTCTTTCGACCTAACTTCTAATCTCATTACTGTACATTACTCCTGCCCTTAACTCGAACCAGTTTATAACAAAGTCTCTGTTTTGTGTTCACCATGGTGGCAGGATTACATTTAAATTAAATTCTTATAGTCTCATGTCTTTACAACTTCTAAATACTACCTTGGAAAAGCTTGTGTGCAAAATTGGTAAATGGACTTACTCTGTGGACTCCACCATGCTTGTCTGTAATCATTCTTATTCCCATCTCTTGCAGCTTTGATATTCACTTTCCAACTGTGGGAATTGGGAAAATTTTGCCACTGGCCGGCTTTGTTTGCTTACTTTTATATAAGTGTCACTAAGGGGCTGGGTTAAGTATTTTGACCTACTTCAGGCATCAAAAGGTTCTTTTTTTCCTTTCTAAAGCAAAGATTGGCTTTTCACACTGAAGGGCCACACCTTTCACTCTTCCAGTAATCTGTCTTTAGCGGGCCTCTCCCATGGAGAGCTCCTGAAAGAACTTGTCTGACTTTGCCCTGGGGGCAAGAGAGGGGAAGGGCTGGAGGAGAAAACCCTTGTGCCATTGACAGGCAAAATACATGAACACTTTGGAGGCTGTGGGATTTAGCCTCTTGTTCTCATGATATGCAAAACTCTGCCGGTATTATGGGATACACTGGAATGCTTTTCTTCGGAAGACCAACTGTGAGTTGGTGCTAGCAGGCTTTGTAAATATATGGGGATAAGAGTGACATACTTCAGTGGATTATCTACACTTTGTACTTCCTAAAAGTATGCAGAAACTTCCAGTGTTGGGTGCAGAAAGGCTTTCACTGTTTGAACAAAGGTAGCAGTCTGTGCAATGACAGGTATCAACTCAAACAGAGCAACTTTTGTTTCACCGGACTGGGAAGGAGGTTGGAAGGGGGAATGAAATGTCTTGACCTACCAACTACTTCCTATCCCTGCTCATCTGTGGTGAGGAGTTGTGGTTGATTTGTGGAGGCAGCAATAATGAGATCAGGCAGGAAGGGCCTGATCTGCAACACTTGAATCTTTCAGTGTCTGCAAACTGATACAGAGAATTGCTTCATGAATCGTAAAATGCAGAAACTTTTGCAATGGGAGTTTTATCTGCTGACCACAATGTGCTAGATCCAAGGGGAGGATCAAGAAATAGCACATCTTCAGTCCAGAAATGCTTTTATTGTGGGACATCCTTCCCATTCTGGTCTAGTTCACTGGAGGGATAAAGTCTGTCACAGCAGGTTTGACACAGCTCCTTAGCTGCTGCTCTTGAGCTATGCTGGCAATAAAATCGGACCAAACAAGTTAAATAGCCTTGTAAACGATGGAAAATTAGCTCTGACCTCATCTCCTACACCAATAACATACTTAAGTCTCTGGGCTTAAGTGTTTGTATATTGTGGTTGATAGCAGCTCCAGTCTAGAGCAGTTTATATAAATTAGTGGCTTTATCTGATTTTGTGGTGGTCAAAAGCATAACTCCTAGCTGTGCTAGGGTGAAAATCAAGATTGGACCTGTGCTCAGGTTCGGGGCTTTGAGCAAGCCGCCAGTGCAGACTCCGTTAAAGTCCTGCCTTGGTGCTCAGCCCTCGCTGTTGTCCCCCCGCCCTCAGGGCAGGTCTCATTAGCAGATTAAGGCTGGAGTTAACGAGTCCCCTAGGAGCAGAGGGTGCAGGGTCTGCTGCCTCCAGCTGAAATGGTTTTCCTAGGGCCAGATAAGGAGGTGGGTCACTTGCCAGAAGGGAGAAGATCTCGAGATAAGGTCTGTTTTGCAAAACTCTGCTCATGAATAAACCCTGGGAAAATCTGCCCCGAGCCGTGATGTCACCGCCTCTGCCTGCTTCACAGCTCGTTCCGGGGAGGGCGGGAGAGGTTCCTCTGCTGCCATAAATCCAGCCTCTCGCATGGCCAGGGCGAGGAAGGCTCCTGCGGGCTCCGCGCCTCTCCCAGCACAAGCGATTGCTTTAACATTCCACCTGCCTCCTGCCTGCCAGCCCTGGGGTCACCCAGAGGTAAGGCCGGGGCAGGAAGCCTCCAGGAGCGGGCAGCCAGCGGGGATTAACCGCCTCGCTGGGCTCCTGCCCTCGGCAATTTTCTGGTCAGTAACTCTGTGAAAGGAGCGTGTCTGGTGCCGCAGGGAGGGGCAGCGGAGGGATGACGAGAGGTGGAGGGGGAGAAGAATTAGGGGCTGGATGCTTTCCAGGACGGAAAACTGTCTGTCCAAGAACATATCCAAACCACAGATTAAATATTCCTCTGTCCATCATTAAATTACCGTGAAGGGGTGGCTGTGCAACATCCTGACAGGCTGTGTAATACGGAACACCGTGTCTGTCTTCCCCTTTATTCCTCTGTCCCAGACAGGAACTTCTGTGTCTGCAAGAGTCATTCTTTCCAGGACTTAGCCTCCAGACTCTCTAGGACCTGGCCTCCAGTTGGGAAATGCTTATTGCCAATTTAGAATTAAACTTAAAAAGGAAAGAGAATGGAGAGCAGACTCTGAGCCCCATGGCTACGTTTTGAACATTGTGCTTCCTAATAAAATGGACCATTTCCTAAACTGCAGATCTAGATTCTTGACAAATGCAGAGCCCTCAAATCCTAGCCAGGACAGGACAAAGCTAAATGATAGTGACTGAGCAAAGAATCATAGGAGAGTTCTTTACATGCTTGCTTGCATGTAATGGGAAGTGCCAACTGCACAGCTTTAGGCTACCCAGAGCTCATGGAGCATCAGCAAAACACAGGCTCAGGCCCTCAGTTGTTCATCAGTGCAACAGTGAGCAAAAGGTTTTCCCAGGAGCATCTAGAACATGCATGGTTATGCCTGACTCATGAGCTGTCTAGTTGAATGGTTCAGTGAGAAGATTACCAGTAACACAACCTCATGAATGCCAAGCAGCACACTGTCACATGGTAGATTTTGCAGGAGGTGAATCCAGGAGAGCAAGAACTGATGAGTAGGTTTGTAGATCTCAGGAGTCAACAGGGTAAACTTAGACTTGGGACAATACTGGTGAAACTGCTGCAAGCAACAAAAGTGTTGCCTACACAGAAACACTAAACCAAAGCCCTCTGTAAAGGAGGAGCAACAGAAGTCTCAACTACGAGGCTCATGCAGCAAGTGAAAGTCTTGTCTCTGAAAGATCTGATATGCTGGGAGGCCAGAGGGAGGCCTGTGCCAATTTAATTTGGCCAGATGTAAGAGAGAAATTGAAAGTCTCATATGATCCTGTAGGAGCAGTCAAGCTTGAATGTGGACCCCAAGCATGTTGTATTGAGTTTTGGGTTTTATCTGTCTGTAAGGAGCCGCAGGAATGCCGGCAGGACCCCTTGCCTCCCGCTGTGTCGTCAGGGAACTTTCGCCTTGACGAAAGAATGGTCTTTTATTTACTGCTTTTCTCTTACGCAGGCTGAAGCCTTCACCTGAGTGTGAGCAGTATCAAAGACTTAAAACTTCCCATGGAAAAAAAATCAGTCCTGAAGCTGATGCTGTCAGCAGGATAACCAGCAAATTCTGTCTTCCCCAGATGGCCCAGATTTTAATGGGGTCACCTTGCAAAACTTGCCTGTAGGATATTGAAGGTCCCAAAGTAACTGTTGGGGCATAAAAAATGTTATGTCCAAGAGTTGCATCACAGACAGATGTTCCTTTGACAGGTCATCCTTTGCTTAACTGCTCTTCCATGTATATTTCCTGACATTCAATGCATCAGTGGCAGCTCTTGGGAACAGGAGGCTGTGTACGGATGTTTGAAACAGATTAAAGCGAAGAGTGAGGGATCTACTTTTGCAATAGCGGTGTGAAACCCTGGAGCTCTGGGTACGAGATGTCAAGTTTCTTGCTTACTCCTCTTGTCTGACACCTTGTTTCTCTTCCTCTCTTCCTCTCCCACCTTCCATCACTCTTCAGCTTGTCAGTTGCACTTGGCTGGTCCAATCCTGCTCAGAGGCTGAAGTTCCCACTGATGCAAACTGTGGGTATCAAATTTGATGCTTACAGCTGACATTTGGTAGTGTTTTGATTTTTTTTTCCACAGAGATGTAGGTTGTGAGAGAGAGGGCAAGTAAGTGTGTATGCTTATAGTTGAACAGTATTTGGTAAACATTTCCTGAAAGCTTATGAAATTTCTCACATGTTCTTGATTTCCCTCTGAATCTGCAGAGCTGACATAAGAAATATCATCCAGTCTAGCCCTGAGTTCAGAAGCAAGTGAATATCCATCAGCTTTACAAGCTTTGTAAGATGCCAAAGCCTGATGGCCAAGGGTGATATGCTGAGACATTCAAAGACAGGCCAATACACGAGGCACTTTTTTAGCCATATGCTTTCTTCCAGTTTTTAAGGCTGATCACAGCTTTTTCCTTGAAAATTGCTTCCCCTGAGATGAGATTTCCCATTAAATCTCTGGTGAGTTTATAAATGCTCTGAAGCTTCTGGTTAACCAACTCGTTAGTCCTTTGGTGGTTTGGAGAATATAAGGTTGGGTGGGTTCCAGGTGTGCCACTGATTTATACATGGGATTAATTGTGAATGTAGCTCGCTTAGGAAATGGTTGAGGACTCAGGTACTTCTGCATTTAAGTCTTGCTTAGTCACACTGGAAGAGCTCTTTGACCCTTCCAGAGATTAGTTTTAGTAGCAGTTATGAGATAAGCTTAACTAGTCCTTAAAAATAATCACGTTTAAGCTCTCTGCAAGAGATTTGTTGTGGAGAGGGAATACTGCAGGTCCTAAATTTTTATGTTTGTCTTGCAGTTACTAAGTTAATTCAGTCAATACAATTTGGACTTTCCCCCTCCTGCTCTTTCAGCTTTTGGAAAGCTCAAAGGTTCTTGTGTCTTTAAGTGTGTGCTTATAGTTAACCAGTAAAAAAATCAATATCCCAGTCAGATCCATCCTTGATACACAGTGGTATGGGAAGCAGCTGTAATCCTGGGCCGCTGCTTGGGAACAGCACCATTCTGAGAGAACAAAGCTGCTTCCATCTTCAAAGCCAATTTTCCCAGTTCCCTGCTTAGAGAAAAGCTGCATTTGACTGTGTGCATGTCCTCATTTCTTGCTTAGTGCTAAATAGTAATTTTGCATTATCAACACAAATTGAGAGCAGTGAGAGCCCTTCCTTCGTTCTCTGTTGGAGCTCGCTGCTTGGCTCGTGGAGCAGTCAGCTGTTGTCAGTAGCACACTCTGGTCAGTAGAGTCATTTTTTTGCAGAATGACAAGAAACTCACCACTCATAACATTAGTTGCAGACTAAATTAATGCTTACATTTTCTCACTTCAAATGTCTGTATTAGGATGAACCTCTGTTTGGAAATGCACCTAGGACAGCAGCCTGCAAACAGCATGGCAGATAGTTACGCATGATATGCTGAAAAATGTTTGGCTGCAGAGCAGAAACTATGTCCAGATGTAGGACAAGAAGTAGTTAACATAGCAGATATGCAGGAAGTCTGTGATTTTAGCATAAATTTATCTTGGTCTGTAGCAAAAGCAGGGATAGGTTTGAAATCTCATGATACAGGAAGTTTGCCAAGTGTTTCATCTATCTGTCATGTCAGGCTAAAGATCTGATTTTTTGTGTTAGCTGTTGTGCTGCTGGCAGAGAACCTGTAAATGGAGTAGCGAGGGCAGGGGGATACAGCTGCCACCAGGATACTCAAGTCCCATCCCCATGTAATGGAAAATCATTCTTAGCTTTAAATGAAACAATGCAAAGAGGCTGGCAGTGAAAACACATCAAAGATAATCATCAGACTGGGGAAGTTAGAAGCATACTTTAATTATTTTAGATTTGAAGCAGAAGCAGTTTGAATCTAACCAATGTTTCTCACTGCAGATCATCCTGTGGGGTCGAACTGAGAAATGCCTGAAGGAGACCACAGAGGAAATCAGGATGATGGGGACAGAATGTCATTATTTCATCTGTGATGTAGGAAATCGAGAGGAGGTCTACCGGCAAGCGAAAGCCGTGCGGGAAAAGGTTAGTGGCTGTGGAAACACTTTGAGGGCAGGAGTTAGGAACAGCCCATGCTTAATGAGAAACAAATCAAATTTGTTGGCAAAGTGGGAAAAAAGAAAGGTGAGCAGCCTGGTCTAATAGGAGGTGTCCCTCCCATGGCAGGGGAGTTGGACTAGATGATCTATAAAGTCCCTTCCAACCCAAACTGCTCTGTGATTCTATGTTGTCCTATGATCACAAGGCCTATAGGTAAGAATGCCAAAAGCTATGAAAACAATAATGTATTCAGGCAATACTAGATGTTCAGATGTAGTGGTGGCTGCTGATTCACAGGGAGAGATATTACTTGTAACAAGACTTTTGGGTTTTTTTGCAGGTGGGTGATATCACTATCCTGGTGAACAATGCTGCTGTGGTCCATGGAAAGAGCCTGATGGACAGCGATGATGATGCACTGCTCAAATCACAGCACATAAACACCCTGGGGCAGTTCTGGGTAAGATAAGATCTTGTATCACACACATTCAGAACTGGGAATGAGAGTGACAGATTACAGCCAGTAAACACTTGGCTGCTACTAGGTCTTTCTAAATGATGCTGTGTAAAATCAGTCTAACTGAAAAGGAGACAGAAAAAGCAATGTGAGGGGCAAAGGCCAGAGGAAAGAAGTCTAAAAGCCATTTAGTCTTTCCAGTAGCAACACAGTATTTGATGCTCTTGTATCCCCGTTCTCTGATTTCCAGCAGAACACTTGATTTCTTTTGAGAAAGCCTGAGCTCACAGAGGAGAGTTTTTGTGATGTGTATGATACATCAGAGGATCATGAGACTGCATTGCTCAGGGAAGGAAGCTGGTGTGAAACTCGTTCCGTTTTGTATCAGATGTTAGCATAAAAAAAGAGCTTCATATGATTTTGTCACTTTGAATACTTTATCTTGTACGAGTTCTTAAACACACAAAGCGTCCTGTTCATGGCCTTTATCTGTGGGTGCTGCTTACTTGCACGCTAGGAAAGATTTTTGCTTTGTTTCCACAGAAACTTTGTCTGCCTAGAATCTTTCAGGAGATGCCAAAGCCATAAGGTGCTCTCCCTTGGCTCCTTGGCTCCATGTCACCTTATTTTTCTCAGTAACTATTGTTTTTCTTGTATCTCTGCTAAGCAAACCTTTTCTTTTTTTCTTTTTTTTTTTCTTCAGACCACCAAAGCATTCTTGCCAAGGATGCTGGAGTTGCAGAAAGGACACATTGTTTGCCTGAACTCTGTGCTGGCCTTGTCAGCCATCCCTGGTGCCATTGACTATTGCACCTCCAAAGCCTCGTCCTTTGCCTTTATGGAGAGCCTGACCCTGGGGCTGCTGGACTGTCCGGGAGTGAATGCCACAACAGTCCTGCCCTTCCACACCAGCACAGAGATGTTTCAGGGCATGAGAATCAGGTCAGTCCAGGGGAACTAGAATAAAGCATCTCATTTTAAATGAATCATCAGAATACACTCCTAATTAATGCTTCATTTAGTTAAGAGAATTTGATGTCTCATTTGGCTGCCTGGGAACAGAGGGTCACTCTAGGCCACCCAGGACTCATCAGACTGGTTCCCTCAGTTGCTGGCATATTCATGCAGCCTGCCTGTTCTGGAGGAGACATTTGCTTCTCCAGAGAAAAGGGAATGCTGTTTTTCCCTGAGTGCATTTGGGCCATATGCAGCCACCAGAGAGGGAGGGGAGGCAGTCTGAAAATGGAGGCCATTCAAAAGGAGCAGTCTACGAATTACTTGAGAATTAACAGTACAAATTCCTTCTTTATTCACTGAAACACTTAATCATTTCCCACTGAAAGAATGACAGCCACTTACCTCCTTTTTACATCTCTAAGAGAACTGGCTAAATTCAAAGACTAATGGCTGACCAAATTAATCTTTTACAACAGACAAAATAATGTATGAATATAGTTTCTGTTCTCTTAGCCCAGAAAATATGCAGCCTCAAGCTATTGCTGGAGCTGAGAAAAGCTTTGTTTGCTATCTAAAGCAACAGGGGGAAATATTTGTCTTTCACCTGTCAGGAATTTGAATCAAGCAAAGTGCAACAGTAAAGAAGAGGGAAAAACACAACACTGAAGAGACAGCATTGTGGTACTGGTTTGCATATGGTTTAAGAAAATCCCCAAATCAAGGTTCTGAATGTACTTTGCCACTTCTCCCTGAAGGCACCAGCATGTACATTCTTAACCATTTAGCTAACCCAGTAGTACTGGTTGGAACTGGGCTTTCTGCTTTCCAGTTTTCTGGCTGGAACTGAAACGTGCTTTGGGGCATGTTTGAATGCCGGTAACCAGCGATAGCTTAGTGAGCAACAGCATTTGGACAGTGATACCTTAAAGGAGTTTGGTTAACAAATAATTTATTTGGGTTTTTTTACTTTATTTATTCAGGTTCCCTAATCTTTTTCCTCCTCTCAAGCCAGAGACAGTGGCTAGGAGGACAGTAGAAGCAGTTCAGATGAATCAAGCCTTCCTGCTCCTTCCATGGACAATGCATGTTCTTGTCATCCTAAAAAGGTAAATATTTCCTTTGCCCAGCAACAGCCTGGTCAGTTAGGCAGGACTGGCTTATGGGGCTCTGTGTCTGTCCACCGAGGCAAACCTCAGCTTGACTGTAACCCAGTGTTCAGGATCACATTGGTTCATCTCCTTCTGAAAGCCACTTACAGGAGCAAAAGGGAGAAAACATTGAGATTCCCTTTGCAGATGTTTTCTCTGGCTATAACACCTTTATGAAACCACTTTTGCTCCCAAAACATGGATTCCTGAGGTCAGAACTGGTGTTTGTATCTAGGAAATGTCTGGGAAATGACATATGAACGCAGTTTATTTTTCTTTAGTAAGCCACTCTTTGGACTCGGGGCTTTATGCTGTAAGGGATTTCTTTACAATAAGGTGTGTACATCCCAGCTGTATTTGGAGAGCACTGCTTCTGGGAAAGCAATGAAACTATTTCAAAAGTATTTGTGTGTATGATTAGGACAGGAATTTTAAAGTCCCTAAGGAAGGGAAGCCATAGCTTCATATCCTGAAACAACAAAGAGAAAGAACATTGAAAATCGTGTTTCCATCAGAGTTTGCACTAAAGCTTTGGCAAACCTGCTTCAGTCAGGAACTGAAACAAGGCCATGAGATTTCTGTGGAAAAGAATTACAATACTGCATTTCAGACAAGGACAAACAATTCATGATTAATACTTTGCTCTGACTGAAAGTTGGGATACTCTCAAAGTTTCCCAGAAAGCCTGGAAAAGGGCTCTTCTTCTCCTCTACTGTAAGGATGAATAATTCCTTTTCCATTACAGTAGCTGTCAGGAGATCAGATTTATAGCTGTACCTTATGATAAGGAGGTCACACACTTAGCACAAATAGATGGCAAATTAACCAGAGAACTCAGCTTAAATTTGGGTATTTCAGATTCTGCACAGTACTGGGGAGGAAGAAAACATGATGGTGTCTTCCCAGTTACAGTTTTACAGACCTTCTTGGATAAATATTTCTGCAGAGAAGGAGTGACTGGATGTAACTTTCTCCCTCTTTAGGCTCACTGACAGCAGGATTCTGACACCTTTTGTCTGTGCACTCTCACTAGCTCATTTTGGAGACAGAGTGTGCCTGTGTCTGTGTGTAGATAAATGTATATTTACACATCCTCTTATTGGAACAGACTAAGAGGTTTGTCTTCTCTGCTTATTTTCTTTCTGCTTCTCCTGCAGCATTCTCCCTCAGGCAGCACTTGAAGAAATCCACAAGTTTTCTGGGAGCTACACCTGCATGAACACTTTTAAAGGACGAACATAGACTTGGTGGTACAAGGACTATTCTTCAGTGAAACCAACACAAGCATGAAATCCTGACAAGACTGTGAATCAGCAGGCTTGGCTTTTAGCCTGTTCATGTGACTTGCACTGCTCTGAGGCAACACATTTCTTGCAGGTCATATCCATAGTAACATGACCTTTGCACAGGATTGAATGACTAGACTATGGACCCTTGGAAAGAAAACAAAAAGTGTGAAATGTTTATATATGATGTTTAATTCTTTAGAGTTCAACTGTTAAATCTACTCATAGTTTTAAGATGTAACTTTTGTTTCCCAAGTGTCTGTAGGCTGTCTCAGCTGAGAGGCAGCACATCACACCCCGGACATACTTTGTCCCCTCTCTTCTGAGGAACTGCAATCACGGACTGCTACTGGTTTCATTTCAGCTTCTTGAATGGGGAACCTAAATGTACTTTGAAGAACTAAAAGTTATGGACATTTAATGGAAGCTTCCTTCCCTTTCTTCACTTTACATCCCTTGCTGAAGTTGTTCCCAACTTGCATGAGGGAAGGAGCAAGCTGTGGAGCAGTGTTTTATTGTTAAAGGCCACCCAGGTCTTCTGTCTGGAAGGACTGTGCTGGGCCCAAGAAAGCTGTCTGTCTTATTTCACCTGCAGAGGAGTGCTCAGTCAGAAGAGCAGGCAGTTGGAATAGAGAGAGATTCTATCACTGAACTCATGCATGACATTTAATTGTCTTTCTGAATATTTTTGTTCATTTCTGATAAAATATATCTATATTTTTAGCATTAATCCCAGATTGCCATGCACGTAGGCAGCATCACATTGGGAATGAACTAAATCTAGAACTAAAACTGGAGCCTGCTTGTACAAACACGTCCACTGACATAATCCATGCAGATGAAAATCCATTGTATCAATGTGCACAGTGAAGTAAGGGGAATAATGCTCTAAAAATAGAAAAGACAGTACTGTAGCACTCATGAAATGTGAAGTTTGGAAGCACAGTTTGCTGAGACCTGATTAAATGCACGTTGAATTCAACTGGGAATGCACCCCTTGTTTTTTAGGGACATTGAATCAGGTACTGATCAGCCAAAAGTGCTAAATGCTGCTTGGACTGAAATGCCAGCAGCAGATAGACATTATTTATTTTTGTAATGATATATTCTCTTTGACAGCCTAGAAAGAGCAACACTGCATTCCTGTGCCAGATGCAGTGTGCGGCACTAGGCACAGTAATGGAGTTGAGACATACTGGAGCACTGCTAAAAGAGGAATTGATGTAATTGCAGCACAGGAAAGTAGCAAAGCCAACTGGAGGATGCCGGAATGAAGCCTCGCAAGGAAGGCCCTGTGGTTAAAGGAGTGAACTGAGGGCTCCTGACTTGAATTTCAGGCTTTTCCATAGATGTCCTGTGTGACCTGGGGCAAACTGCATAATTCCCAGGTGCACCCTGACCTGCCAAGCAGATATTTCCAGTGTTTGCCTACCTCAGAAGTTTTAAGTCTGACTACCTAAGTGTGTGTCAAGAGCTAAGCAAATTCCAGTGGAACGCGCCACAGAAAGCAAAGGCAGGGTTAGTTCAGGAACCTAGGGGTTCTGTAAAAAAATGTAAATGAGAAAAAAACCCTGTGCTGAAATGCATCATTTCCTAAAAGAGATCTGAGTTACAGCACGTGAGCTGTGAGCTGTGCTTGCAATATGCCTTTGGTTCTGCCATGTAGAATGGACATGAACCTTTATATTCAACAATGTGAATGTTAAAAACCAAAGGTCTGAACCTTGTTGCAGAGCAGTAGAAACACCTCTTCTTGAGCAGTTCAGGAGGAAGATGCTGCTGGTGGAAGCCTTTCTGCCAGCATGGGTGTTTTGAGGAGCAACCCTATCTGGGTCAGTTCTTTCCTTCCGAGTGCAGAACATATAAGCTGTAGCAGTGTGCCAGCTTTGAAAAGGTTTCTTACAATGCAGTTTTGTTTTGAATTCCTAGATGTCTGAGGCTCGCTGGAGAGGATGAAAAGAATCTTTGATCTCTGTGATTTTGATGCCCACACTAATAGATGCTTTCAGCTTTATTTTTTGTCTGTTCTTTGGAGACGAAAGCCAGTTCATTGAAAACACAAGTGCAGTGAGGGGAGAGCCCTGCCAGCAATAGTGAAGGTACCATATTTATCAAGGGACACTTGGGAGGGGAAGGGATGATTATTTGTACCTCCTCTCATGCACTCTAATCTTTCTAGTCTGTCATTAGTCCCCGTCAGGCACAGCAGGCTTGGAGATGCAGGAGCCCAGAGAATTGGTGGAAGTGAGCACCCTGCAGTGTCCCCCTTAAATTAAACATTTGTGCTGAGATGCTCTTCATTGATCACATCCTAATGCAAAAGTCAGATAAAAACTAGTACACAGATTGCAATTAAGGCCCCACTCATCCCCAAATCCTGTCCCTTGGATTTATCTGCTCTTTTCCTGTGCTGCATAAAAGATGTTCCCTATCTGCAGAGGTTGTCTTGCACACTAAGTGCTGTTGATTTCTTTCTTATGAATATAAACAAGTCGGAATGTAGCTGAGGCTCTCATCATCTCACTCCTTTCTTACAGAGACACACACAAACTTCCCTCTCTCTTTCCCTCAGGGTCTCTGAGCGGACAGCAGGTCAAATAGCAGTCACAGTGGGGGAGAGGTATGCAGCAAACAGAAAATAATGAGGAAAACATTGACTTTGCTTTTCAGATAGTACAGAAGAGTTGGGTAAGAGAGTTTCTTCCCTTGTGAGTGTTGCGAGATGGAATGCTCTCCATCCAGTGAGCTGCTTGCACATCAGATGGGTACATTTGAAGACTTTTTTGTTGTTGTAGAAAGGCTCCTCTGGAATGCCTGCTGAGGTCTACTGTCCTTTTGCACATAAGGTTAGTATTGAGTAATCTTAAAGTGCTGCAAATGTGGACAAGCTTTGTTGAAGCCTAAGGCCTTCTCAAAGGAATTTCCGCCCTTTGACTTATTTTAATTTTGGTTTTCCCTGCTCTCTCCACTGCCTCCTGCTTTCCACTGCACAACTTTCCCCCCACCCCCCGCCCTATTCTGTTTTCTTATGTCATTACTGCACTTTCCAGTGCCACCATCTTGAAGCCAGATGTCATACAAAGAGTCTGGAGTAAATCGAAATCAGGGTATGTATTTATTATCCTGCTGGAGGACTCTAGGTGAAGCTGTAAGGAGCAGGTCACAGAAGTTTCAGATGAAATAAGTTTTACTCGCTCCAGTCTGTGAAGAAATAGAAGACCCCTTGCTACAGTTTTTATCCAGGAGATTGCTGCTGGTTTAAGTTTGAATGACAGAGAAATGTTTGCTGCTTTGGGACATATGTTCTTCTGACATGAAAAGACCCTATTTAAATAGGATGTTTCAGTTCCAGGTGTTTCAGAGGCTGGTGTTTATACAAAGTAATTTTCAGAATTAGCAAGGCAGGGCAGGCAGAGGAGGAGTCCTTTGAAAGGAAATCTGAATCCTCATGTTCAATACTTGATTTTGTATTTTGGTTTTGATCAGAAAAACAAAATAATCATGTTCCCCCATGCACCCCTGGTGAACTTTAAGAAGGTCCTTCCAGCCATATCCCTGCTGGTGGAATGTTTTTAGCAGGATGAACCAGTGAGCCCTGAAAGTGGGAACTGTAACCTATTTACCTGTTCTGTTGAGGTTTCAATGGGACAGAGTCCATCCTTATAGTTCTAGAACTTCACAGAAAGTGCCTGGGCAAGTGATTCTGATGTTTGCAAAAAGAAACTTGTACTTTTATGTAATGTGTTAATTAGTGTGGGTGGATATGATCAGATCTAGTCTTGCAAGCCTTTCAGACAACTCCCTGAACACTCCCACCTTCAGATATTAACAGATAGTCATGCACTTGCCAAAGCTCATAAAAAACTAGTAACAGACTTAATGCAGGCAGAGCATCGGTGGGTGCACTTAGTTCAAAGAGAACACATCTGTTCATAGCAGACATTAATTTGGCCTAGTGTTTTCCTCTAGCTGAAATGCAACTGTTGAGAAAAGAATACAGGGTGACCTTGGATCATCTATTTTGTTTTTACTCCTTCATGTGGCTGTAATAAACTTAACCTGGGTGACAGCCACCTTCCTTTGACAGCACGCCTTTGTAAGTTTGGAGGTACACCAAGATTTTGGCAAATGTAATCTTTTGAATTTTTCACCACAGCCCTGAGAATCTCAATGTTCTGCCCTCTCCTTTGTAGCTCTGCCCTCCTGGTGCTAAGATCCTTCAACCTGATACTGTTTCTCAGCCTGCTGGAGTTGGGAGACTGAGTGAAACCTGTCATTCACAAGCAGCAGTTCCGTTCTCTGCTGAACAGAATCCTCTTTGTTAGAGTGCTTTTCTGAAGGAGATTCTGCAATGTGAATAGTGGCAGGCACCTCTCAGAGGTTTCAGCAACTGTCTTAGAGAAAGACATGAGGAAAACCAGAACTCCACCTTCTCCCTGCTACTCTTTATTCAGTGTTTCCTTTGGGAAGCTGTCAATCTAGTCACTTTTCTGACTGATAAACTGACCCTCTTTCCACTCTCTATTCTTCTTTCTTCAATAGCTTCAGGGAGTTGACAGCTTCAACAGAAAACTCTGCATTCTGGAGGAGAATCAGATCAGCAAGGTAATGTGTTGGAGACAGGACCAGTCTCAGTTTTGATGGGGCTGATGTACCCCAGCCTGTGGATTACAGATGGAATACACAGGACACAACTTTAAATGTTGCCAGTACGATAGAAGCAGTGAGTTCCACTGCTGCTGCTGCCTCTTCCTGGGACATAACTCCCTCTTTTGCTCTTGTAAGGGATCCTTCAAGCTGATGCTTTAGCAGAAACAGACACTGAGCTAGCCTGTGTGGATTGGATGCAACAGAAAGCATAAGCCTCTGAGGAGACAATTTATGTCTTCATACCTTCTCAAAGGGTCCAAACTTTACAGCTCCTCCCCTTTGCCATAGGCATCAGGACACATTCATGCAGAAAAAGAAGCAAGGCAAATGTTTATGCTGATTTTTTTGCCTAAATCTATAAAGAACAGTTCCTCCTTAAACGAGGGAAGAAAGCACTCTGAGAGTGACTTGAAGACTAAGTATGTGAGAAAAGAGAGGATAGATGCAGTTTCAGGGAGAGTGAGGTGGCCCTAAGAGGTGAAACACTTCTTTATATCCATGAAGTGATATAATAATAGAGGCATGTGATTTCCATCCAAAGACAAAGTGTGTTGTTACTGCTGCTCATTCCTGTGGGCATTATGCCCTAAGAAGCAATCCAGTAACTTTGTAGCTTGCTGGCTCAGAACACCCCAATACACCAGTTACTATTTGCTCTTTTCTGGAGGTAGAGAAAGCAACCCATACATGTGAAAACAAGGAGGGTCACCTTGACTCACCACTGACTTTTTCCTAGCCAGCTGCTAAGGTTATCCATCATGCCTAGGCATCACAAGGACATGAGGTTCCCTGGCTTGTGTTAGTAATCACCCTGACCTAGTTCTTCTAGGTAGATTATGGTTCAGTTTCCTGTTTTTTTCCTCATGCAGTTTTACTTATCTGGAAGAGTTGCTTCTGTATTGTACAGGCATTTCACAGGCAGGCATCCTAGGCATGACATTTCCCTGTCTATGTTAATCAGAGTATAATTAAAAGAATACAGAAGTGAAAAGTTGCTGTTTGACATCTCCCCTAAGCAGCTTCTTCCCCAAGCAATGTGGAATTAAAGGAACACCCTTGGAATATCAGTGCCTTAAATCTAGACATCTGAGAAGCCTGCTGGCTTCTGTATGAAAATGACCCTGGCTTCCAAAAACGACTCCCCACACAGCTTCTGACACTGAGATTGGTTACCTGAGCAAATCACTATCAGGGTGTTTCAGTATAGGGAGACTGCAGGGAAAGCTGAGGTCACTGGACAAGCTGATTTAAGTTTCTGATTCTGCAAGATACTACTGGAAAAGTCATGAATGGGATGAGACAAGGGAGCCAGTACAAAGCCAGGTACTGCAGGGGGGTCTCTAGTTGCTCTCAGATGCCCGAGAGTAGCCTGTGTGACTCCCAGAAGTCCTGCCTTGGATTTGCCCCCTGAGTGGTTCCTTCCTCTGAACCGCCATGTGCAAACATTGGGCATGTGAACACATGATCTGAAATGCTTCTTCATCTTCCTTTTTTAGCATTAGGCATGTTGGAGTGTAGCCACCAGCTGCTGCTTCTGCTCTGGGCGTTGCTGCTGATCTGTTGAGTGTTCCCAGATACTGTTGTGGCACGTATTACCATTAGCTGCAAGAAAAGGGGACAATCCATTGCTACCTTTGCCAGGCAAGTCAAGAGAGGGGACTGCAGGGAGAGCATTTCTGGGATGTTTTGGCAGTGTGAAAAGCACTGTCACGTGGAATTAAGGGTTTAAAATAAAAAGGGCTCATCTCAGAAGAATGCTGACAGAAAATGGAAATGGTCATAAAATGGAAAACAAGTGATATCCAAACACAGCGTTCCTCTTCCTGGAGCCTGCTGGGAACGCTGATTTCATGCTGCCAAGCCCTAGCCAAGCCAGTTCGCTCACATGGTCATTATACCCCCTGCAACTTTGCCTGTTACAATAGCAGAGGTGGCAAGCTCATTGTCTCTGCTCTCTCAGCTGCTGAGTGTAGCAAAATAAGTGCTGTTAAAAACCCCCATCCATCAGAGAACAAAGCAATTACTTGGTTCAGTGTCAGCCTTACAGAATGGAGAGGACTCTCTCAGGTCCTCCCAGGAAGAGAAGCCACAGCATCTCCTAGTTGTTTCCATGAAGTCTTAGACCACATTTCCCTTTGTTAGTAATAAACAAAGTGGGAAGAATATGATTGACTCAAGTCAGCAATAGAATCACAACTCAAGCTTGTGAGCTGTTGCTTGTCTTTCTTTTCCCCAGCAACAAAACACTTCAAGGTCTTTTCTGGACTCCCATCAGAGCTGCATATTCATGGAGAATACTTGCAGAGCTGGGCAGTATTTTATTACTATTGTAAAGGCTATACAGAAGACAGGAGAGAGAGAGCAGCAAGCAATACCATGTGTGCTTTGATGATTGAATAATTGGTAGCTTTCAATATTCTAATATTATTGAATATTCAGTCTTTGTGATCTGGCATGTTTCTCAGCTGTTTGCTCTTGCAAAACACCCTTCTTCACCCACATCAACTGTTACAACACCTTTGAACCCTAAACTGAAAAAACACAGCTCTATAACACATTCACCTTCTCCATTGTCTGGTTGCCACAGCTGAGGTTTAACAAGCATGTTAATCCAATGAAACATAGCCTTGAATTTTAGGAGGGATCTGATGCTAACACAGGAAAATGAAATGAAGTGGTGATGTCCTGCAGCAGGAGTTGTTACACATGTGAAAAGCCAAAGAAGTCATGTCCAAACAGCTAGGTTTAATCATTCAATAGAATGCTCTGCTTCCATCATTAGAGGATTATAGCACTAAGCCTTCTGAGCTCATTTTGATTCTTTCACATAGTCGATGCATCTTCATTCTGGTTCTGTGTTTCCCAATACTCCATTCAAACAAATTACAGAACTGTAACTTTACTTCTGTAAAAGCTACAGTCCAGACAAGCACTCCTCACAGCTCTCATTCCCTACATCAATTAAGAAAATCATCATAATTCTTTCAGACTCCTAACCCCAGTATTTATGAGCAGTGATGTTTTCTGGCTGGAGATGTGATGTTTACTGTGAAGCAGTCTGGTAGAGAAACATTTGCCTTTAAAAGCTTTTTCATATTGTCACTCAGATTTGCCAATGGCTCCTAAGAGCACACACCAGAGGATGTTATATTCTGTCTCCTTCGGTGAGCTGAACTCTCAGAGAAGATCTTCTTTTGAATGAGCCACAGAAGCCATGCTGAGTTTATTTTAGTTGGGTTTATATTAGGTCTGTTTTTTGCTGATCCCTTCATTTTTCATCATTTTGTCTGTCTCTTCCAACTGTGCCTGTTGGAGAGGACTGTGTTTGAGAGCTTCTGAGCCAGAATGCTGTGTGTGCAGATTATTCCTCTGCGCCTTCCCTTCAGGCAGTCTCTCACCTGTGCATGCCTGTGTCCACACCTCCTGATACATTAACACTGCAATCTGCCCTAAATATCTTCGAGATTAGCTTCCTTTAGAGCATTAAGAGTACAAAAGCCCAGAGAGCTGGCATTAGTCTGCCAAAGGAGTTGATGTGCTTTTGAGCACCTACAGGATTTGAATTTGAACTGGGAAGGTAGTGGTTGGCCAGAACTCCCAGAAAGGGAGTTTTGCTGAAATGGTCAGTTTGTGCAGGAAAGGGCCACAAACAATGGGTTTAGGTGTACCAGCCCTGCTGATCCTGAACTGCAGATCAGCTGGCATTTATAGATGAGCACTGAAGTGGAAAATAAACACCCAGTAAAGCACAGGAACCCTTTCCATCTGTCTGACTAAAGGAAATCTGGTGCAAGCCCTGAACTGCAGGGAACAAGCACTGCTGTTTGATTTCTTCTGGTAATTAACCATTCAGGGATATTAAAATGGATGGTTCTAGTGACAGCTACAAGTGTCCTTTTGCAGTATGAAGTGCATACCACGCTGGCTATGCTCTAAGGCTGGATGGGCAACTCACAGCCTAGTGATCTGCATTACAGCTAGCAGTGCTGCCTGGCATGAGCAATCCTGGCTGTAAAATTGGCCTATTTGCCTTCACTGGATTACTTTTGAACAGACTTCTTTCAAATTTTCATTTATCAAATACTTCATATACTTAATGGCCAATGCATTGCTTGCAAGCTACTCACCATAACCACCACTTTGAGCGCTTGCCATTCATTAATGGAGTTTTCCTGTGGAACTGGCCATCCAAATCACACGGTGGCTTTGCTTTCCCCTGTCTGGATGCCTTCCAATCCCACAGAAAGCTTTCTAGGGGCTCCAGTATGTCTGATGATGACTGTGAGATGGCTTCTGGCAACAGTATTAATGCAAATGCATACTTGAGTGTGTTCTCATGACATATTCCAATCTTGTGATCAAAAACGTGCTTACAGACATTTTCAAGGGAAAAATCCTAAGTTGGGATACTGTCAAAAGCACATTTATAGCAGAACATTTTCACAGTGGCTTTGTGTCTTTCACTGGAGTCACCTCTCTCTGAGCCTTGGATTATCAGGGAATTAAAAACTCACACTGTGCTGATCCAAGAAATAGTGAATAATATAAAAGTGACCTCCTGACATGAGGGCACAGCATACCTCCATACAAGGGGAACGGCATGATGATGTTTTGGGGTTTGCTGTGTACTCACCTCTAGTCCATTTAAGACAATAAACCCACAAGTGGAATAGAGCTGCACTACCACTTAAATTTGGAAAGTGAGAAATGTAGAAAAGGAGCAGGATGCCTGATTGCCCAGAGAGCACAGGTGCATCAGCAGAAGGGCTGTGCTGGCTGCTGAGTATAACTCAGTTCACCTGATGCTCATATTCTCCCTCTTCACTCTGGAGGAAACTCATCTATCAGAACGCCTGACTGCCCAGAGAGCACAGGTGCATCAGCAGAAGGGCTGTGCTGGCTGCTGAGTATAACTCAGTTCACCTGATGCTCATATTCGCCCTCTTCACTTTGGAGGAGTGGAACTGACCTATCAAAACTGCCAGACACACGCCTCTGCAAACCATGCCCTACCACAGTGTTTTGGGTTTTATTATATATATATATAAGGCAAGGGTGAAATTGAAAACTCTGCAGTCTTGCCTGGTGCATGAGGCAATATATGATTGCACTGATGGTATAACCCTTGGGCTCACCCTAAAGCCTTTCCATGACAGCAGCCTTGGTCCTAGGTGCCTGGCCTATGGTTCAGAGACACTTGCTAAGGGCCAAGTTTGACAAGCCTGGCAAAATATGGTGTTTTGCCCCTGAACTGCAGCTGACTTAATTATCTCGCTCTGCACAGACAAACCCTGGTGACAAATCTGTGACTGGGTTTTCACGCTTGTATGTGACTCATAGATTAGATTACTCTTCCTGTTAATGCCACAATTGCAGCATTTCCATGCCTTGAAACAAAACAAAGCTTGAAAGCCTGGCCCTTTGGATCCTCCCTGCTAGCTTACTAGGTGTGTTCTGGGGGAAGATACCAGCTGTGCTAAATTGGCCTAGAAATGCAAAGGCTCTGAGGGTTTAATCGCAGAAATGTTTGCTTGGGGGCACTCAGGACGGTGTTTTGTTTGGGTTTTTTTTCTTGGAACTTTCAGCAAATGTAGCCTTTGTTTGCATTTTTCTGTGGTATGTGTTTACTGTTCATTTGCACTGCACATGCTGTGAGAAATTAAGCCATTATGTTGGTATTTTTTTTCACCCCTCCTTTCTCCTGCTTTCATTCTTTTGACACCCCCACCCCCTTCAAAATCCTTACAATTCCTTTCATTATTTGATGTTAACAGGACAAAAGAAATAAATACTTGAAAGAAGATACAAGCTGTGTTTCTGTTTTACTTTGGAGCTGCTGTGGTAACTGAATACCAGTCTGCAAGGTCAAAAGAAAAAAAAAAATAAGAAGAAAAAAATATAAACCCCCCCAGAACTGCCAGAAAACCTTAGTGCTCAAGCCACAGGTTGCGTTGCCTATTGTAAAGCGATTTTCAGCCCAGATGCCTAAAAAGCCTAAGAGTTGCTCTGTAAATCTCTGAGTGTTTCATATAGTTTCCTTGTCATGTGGCCATTAAGTTTTACAACCTTTATATTTCAAGTGGAACAATGAACGTGAATTCCTTTTAAATGTCCTAATAGATTCCACATGTTGGCAATTTTTTATTATTTTGGTTGCTCAGTAGGTAGCAAACCCGCCTGTGGGACGGTTGGTCTTGGCCGCGGCCATCGGACGCTGCCTGGCCGGGGGATAAACTCCCGCTCCCGCCGAGCGCCCGCCGCCGTCCCTCCATCTCCCGCCGACCCCACGCCTGAGATCCCTGTCCAAACACTGCGGCACCGCGCTGTCCCGCCAGCCCAGCCCCTCGGCTCCGCGCCGGGCCTGCCGGAGTCACGCCCGTGCGCCGGCAGGGCTATGGAAGCCGTAGGCTCCAGCATCCTTCCCCCAGCGCGGAGCGCGCCCCGCAGCGCGCCGCCGGGGCACAGGCACCGGAAGCGCAGCGGCTCGAGCCGCCCTGCCGCGCGCCGCAGAACCTTCCAGAGAGGCCGTGCCGGGAGAGGCGGTTCCTGAGGTGAGCAGAAAGGGCGGGATGGTGTGCAGCTCCCCCAACCGAAAGAAGCCCGGGCGCATGCCTCTCCTCGCCGGTTCTTCGGGGCCGTGGGGAGGGGAGTCCCGCAATAGACCGAGCGCTGCGGGGCCGCCATCCACAGCCTGGCGTGGGAGGGGAGGCCGCGGAGCCCGTGAAGGCTGGGCGGTAGGCAGACAGGCAGTGCGGCCGCCTGAGGGGAGGGCACAAAGGACCTTCTAGAAAGCCGAGAGCAGCCCTTGCTGTCGGGGAAGGAGCGGGGTGAATGCTCAGTGAGGGTTGTCGGTTTGTGGAGGGGGATCAGTGTCGCTGTACACCGCCATGGCCGCGGTAGCTGCGGGTGAGGCTGAACCCACATGTCCCCGGCCAGGGAGCGGGGACAGGCCCCGAGCATTGTGGCTCTCCTATGGATGGCTTCTGAGTGGGGGGCACTGCCCACCGATGGGGCAATTCGCACCTCATTGCCCTTAATTGTATTCTGTTTGGCTTTAAGCGCAGTATCTGTTCTCGGCAATTAGTATACCCTTGGTCTGAGGGTCTCCTCTCGGAGTTAATCCAGGCAGGCGTCCATGACAGGAGCAGCAAGTGGAAGTGCATTGAACCCTAAGTATCTGGACGCGGAGGATTTATGTTTCCGAAGGTCTGTCTGTGATCGTAGGAAAAAAGATTTCCTCCGGGTTGTAGCCTCGGCCAGAGCAGAACCTGCCAAGGGGACCGAAATGTCAATTTGGGGTGCTGCCCTCCAAGGGTTGGGGGAAAAGGGGGCGGAGGTGTTTGGGTTTGTTTTGCTTTGTTTTGTTTTTTTCACAAACAGCAGAAGCCTTGAAATTGACTAAAGCAAAAAGAGGCCTTTGGTTTCCTGTAAAGCTCGACGCGTTGGTAATTGTGCTGGACGTTGTCGTTTCTAAAGTGAAAGCTGGCTCTGGCTGGCAGGTTTGCACAAGCTCGCTTCTGCTGTTGGCAAACACCGGATTTTTGGGACAGGCCAGAATGATTAAGATCACCGCCTCTAGTTTGTTTTCTTAATGAGGTGATTCTTAAACCGCAAGTTGTAAACGATGGGAGCTGCATTTCAGTTCATCTTGCCTTCAGTTTTCCCGTGCTGGTGTGTTACCTTCTGAAGTGTTTGTGCTTTTCTCTGTGGTGGATGGAACAGCAGAGTGTTGGGATGCGTAGCACTTGAACTCTGCAATTGATTTTGTCTGACATCTGCATGGACCCTGTGCCTTTTTACCTGTCCGTGAAGAGTTTCAAGATGTGTTAAAATCTCTCACAAAGGCTTTGGAAGGTTGCACAAAGAACTCCTTGTGTGGAAATTATTTTCTGTTACTTTTAATAGATTTATTATCCTGATGCAATGTATCTGTGCTGGTCCTGCTGATGAGAATTACAGATACTGGGTGGGTCGTGCGTTGTGGGCTAAGGGTTTGGTGTGTATCCTCTGCTTACTTATGGAGCAGTTTGAAGTTTGATGCCTTCCTGACACCCTCTCTGGGCTGCTCTTAGCAATTTTCATGCCTTGAAAATATGCAGGGGTTAGGTGGGGGATGCTGGATCCTGCTCTTTGATAAAGGCCCTAGATTCCTTTAATGACAAGGACCCTTTGTTGCAAAGTGGTCTTTTGCTAACCTTGGTGTGGGAGTGGTGAAGACTGGAATGGATGGTGTCACTGAATTAGTGACCACATCAGAACTACTCTGGTCTGTACTGCTTCCAGACACATGAAGCCCTGTGTCAAGGCGAGGTCATCTGCTGACCCTGAGAAACCACTTTTATATTATTCTTAGACCACAAGGAATTTCCACTTACTGTAAAGCTGTCGGGTGGTGTGTCTGTGTCCCATCTACCCCTCCCCACCCTACATTAGTGGGACAGAAACTGAGTATCACTGTACACACAGAGCACTGTGTGGGCACTGTGGTGATTTGGATTAATAAGTTGTTTTGTGAGAGTTTCCTACTGCAGGTAAAGCAGCTTGAATGTATCAAAGCTGTGGAAGAGCTATAAGGTCCTTTTGTCAGGTCAAAGAGTGTGATCACATAAAGGTTTGCAGGAAACATTTATTCTTCCCAATTAACAGAGTCTAGTCACATCCTAACTCGCCATCCCATAGAGACTGCCAGCAGGCAGGTATAAAAGTGTGTTGATCCTTGGGAGTCCAAGATTAAACTTGGAAGAGAGTAGTTGCTGGTCAGCTGGGCAATGAAAGCTCGGCAGGTTGGTTTGTGTGCTGTTTTCTGGTGATGTTTCCAGTCATTGAGAAGGTCACCAAATACGCTTTGTGTTGCCCCAGAGCAGCCCTGAGCCCAGCAGGAAAATAATGAAAGCCTGCCAGAAATGTGTGTTCTTGGGCAGCTTTTCCAGTGATTTGCATCACCTGGTGGTGAGCTCTGACGTGTTGGGTCAAGAGGTGGTGTTGGACGTGTTTTCTAGGAGGTGGAACCAGTGCCCTGCTGCTGCCTGCACGGTGGGGGCAACTTCAGGGTGTTCTTGGCACATTTTTTTTGGGTGCAGGAGGAGAGTGTGTGGGGGAGAGCTGTAGAGAGCTGTAGACTATCCCAGAAAGGGAAACTACTCAGCAGTTTTTTGAGCAGAACCTTTCCTGTGTTCTGTAGTGTGAGTAGCTTGTAGGGGCATAAAGGTCTGTGGATTGGGGCTGCCTTTTCTCCACTGAGCAGCAATAGCGCATCTCACTACCCACGTCTTTGCCGTACTGGTTTCATGGGATTTCAGGGGAGAAGAACCATCTAGGGTCTTCCTGCTTATGCTGTTACTGCAGCTACTGTTCTGTTCTTTGCAGTATTTTAGGGTATCTGTTGTGTTGCTTTTGAGGATCTTCAGCTGCAGAAATGGGGTAATGGACGTTCTGGGCTAATCTTGGAGATCATGACAGTGACAGAAATAGTGTGACAGTCCCCTTGCATCAGGCATCTAGCCTATGATACCTTAGGAAGTACTACATCCTTCCAAGAGCTGCATGGTGCAGAGAAGGGGGGGTGTGTGTGTGCCATCCAGCCTTGGGAGGACTGATAAGCTTGAACGCAATTATCAGGCAATGTTGCTGACTGTAGAGCTTTTCTGTTTGCTCCTGAGGATGAGTCCTGCTGAAGTTCAGAGCATAAATAATCATTATCTCTGCAGTGCAAGGGCTCACACTCTGTGCTTGGCCCTCTGTCCCAGCCCCCGCTCCATTCAGCAGGGTCAGGGAGAAGGGAATAAGAGGCGGTGTCTTTGGCTGACATGAACCCGCTGGGGAGGGATGAGAGGAAGGGGGTCTTGGGGGCTGGGTTCAGAGCAAGGTTAGCCAAATATTGGATAAATTAAGCAAGAGAAACAGACAGCTCAGCTTGCAGTGAACTTTTCACCCAGCTAACCTGTTCCTCACCCTGAATTGCACAGGTGGAGTACAGCCCAAGTGGAGCACAACCCTTGCTCTCCCTGCCTCCTCTTTCTTTTTAGTAGTGTAAAGCATGGCCAAAGGGAGAGCAGGAACTGAAAGGGGGTTGATTGGCTCTTTTGAGTCCAAGAAATATTATAGTTCTAATTGCTGTCTTAAGAGAACTGAAGTTAACACCACTAATTGCAAAGGGGTTAGTCATTATTCACTCCAGTGTAGAACAAGGACCAATAATTTCAGGTTATAGAGGATGGGGAAACAATTCCGTATGGAAGAGGGCAAGGAACAAATGACAGTGTCTAAACAGGGATGATTAGAGATTCTTTGTGGGGAAAACACAAAACTGGTGGGAATTCAATGAATTCTGGTGTTTATATTTCTCTGACTTTCCTCCCGTGTTTGCAGTGCAAGTAAATACAAATAATTGCTGACAGATGTTGTAAAAACATAGCATTATGCTAACCATTAAGCTTAATTTTTGTCTTACTAATACATATTGATAAGCAGACATGGTGTACTTGGGTTCTCACATCACCTCCGTGCAATGGCTTTGCTCCAGAGGCGTGGTGTGGAACCAAGAGCTGAGTTTGTTCTGTTGACCTTTTCCTCAATCCCTACTGCTTCCTCTCCCTGTCTCCCAAGAAAGCTCCAAGCAAATTGAAGTTACTGTTTTTCAAGTAGTTGCTCCACCACAGTCAGTGTGTAGTGGTGAGGCTGAAGGTTTTGATGTGCTTTCCTAGACTGTTTTTCTGCTCTGTGGTCTGGCAGGTTTGTTGGAGAGCAGTGCCTGGTGAATTACTTCAATCTGGCTTTTAGACTAAAAATCACTGGTTTGAAATGGGGACTTCCAAGTTCTCATCTGAGCTTCCTTTTTTCTTTGTCACTTGTCATAGGTAGGGGAAGTTAATGCATAGTATTTCCAGGAGTTGAGTCCTGTATTTTCCTGTGTGCATGCCCAAATTCCATGAACTGGGGGTCCTTGAAATCCCCCTTAGGGAAGTTCTGCCAGTAGCACATTTGCAAATGGTAAATGCCAGGAGCTCTGTGTCTAAAATGGAAAGAGCATTGTATAAACCTAGAGATAATCTCTGACTTCAGGAAGCTGTGAGCCTCCCTGCAGCAGTATTTTCGATTCCTGCTCTGCTCAGTGCAGAATGATGATTTCCACCCTGCATTTTGAATCTGGGAAGGAGGTCAAGTTGTTCTTGGACTGCATGTAAATGTCAGTTCACATAAAGCTCCTCAGCCACTGCCAGGTTTATGACTGACTTCAAAATAATACTGACAGCATCTCCCATGGTGTCCCAAACTCCTGGGTGCTGAGGGAGGACAGGAGCTTGGGCTGACATGACCACACTGGCATGGGTGTGCTGGAAAGTGTGGAGAAAGGGAGTCTGAACCATGATGTGCTTGCCGTTGTTTTCCTGAGCCTGCCTGGTGCTACTGGTTGTTTATCAGACAGTTTTTCTTCTTGCAGTTGAGAAACGTAAGAACAGCAGTCAAAATCTGCATAAGGCAGCACTGCTCTCTGCTGCCCCTTCCCCTGCAACGACAGGAGCACTGGTGTAGGTTTGATGAGCCTGGTCAGAGATTGGATTCTGTTCAAACACACTCCTTTGCTTTTTTTGGGGTGGATATTTTGTTGTTCTGGTTTGATTCTGGCTGGCTTAATTTTGCAACCTGTAGTCTCAAATGCAAATTCCACCACTGGGGAGGGGATGGGACAAGGGCAGGTTTAGTGGTCATCAGATAAATGAGACCAACACTTTTCCAACAGTTTAAGCAGGTTCAGCAGACCTTGAAGTGACTTCATAATCTTCCTTGAGACAGATTTGCTTGTCTGATCTGTCAGAGCTTGTATTCCCCACAAAAATTGCTTCCTTTTAGACATGTGGGTGAAGTTTCCCAGACCTGTTCAGCCATTCACCTTGTGGCTCAGAACCCCTTGTGTCATGGCAGGTCTGTTTCTTCTGCTGTATTTTTGACTGTCCCTTGAGAGACCTCATTTAAGTGATGAGTCTCAGAGATGGTTCATAGCAAAAAAGATCTAATAATTGTTACCAGTTATTCAAATCGGTGTTACTGATTTCCCGCATCCTCCCACTGGTCCCTTGAGCTCCCCCACCCACTCGTTTTTCCTAATAATTCCCAGGCTTTCTGGCTGTAGGCTCAGCATGCCCTCCTCTGTGTGTCTGTGCTAAGGTGCAAGTATCTAGCTCTCCCCAGAGGAACATTTAGGGCTTGGCTGCAGCAACTTGCATAGGCAGACACAGGCTGGAACTGAAGAAACAAGCAAGGTAGATTGACTGCTGGCAGCTTCAGTGAAGCTTCAAGCCACATTCACAGCACATCTTCTTGGCTCTGCTGGTGGTGTTGGCAGTCTCTGAGGTAGCTAGTTCAAAGCTAGATGAGTAATGTGTCTGCAGGCTATGGTGTTGGGGTGCACAAATGGGAATCTCTAGAGTTCTGCCAAGAATTAGGCTAATTGCACACTGTGCTAGCAAAGACTTGCACCAGTAGGGACCCCGTGTGCTGCTGCAGTTGCAGTTTGTAGCTGTGATAATGTCTTCTCTTTCACAACTAAAGGTGTTCAACTCACCAGGCTTGTTTCTCCAGCACCATGAATTGGAATCTGTATTGTGCAGAGTTGTGTTGTCAGTGTAAACAGTAAGTTGTCACTGAGAGCAGCCTTTTTTCAAGCAGCTCCTCAGCTGGGCCCCTTTTCCTCACCATGTTCTTCTCTCTTTGTATCCTTGTGGATTCTTCCTTGATCCTGCCAGCCCAGGTCCCTTCCACATCTGTATTCTCATTTCTTTTACTTTCTTTGCTTGTTCTCTCTCTTGGTAATTTCCTCTGCTAGCAGGAACACACTTGATTTAGATGGATCTGGAGTCCTAGAGATGGAAAAGGGTGAGGCTAGATCAGTTCTGGATGTCCACAGTGAAATGTTTAGGAACACATTGACATTAGGGCAGCTGAAGTTCTAATGCTGATTTTAGAGATATTTTTGGCTGTGTTAGACTGTCTTATACAAGGCCTAGAAGAGACAAACCCTGTTCTCCCCTAAGCAAGGAAAGCAGCATTCACCCTCCCTATTTATTAGCCCCGGGGGTGGGGTGTTAGTCTGACTTTGAGGGGTGGCAGAGTTGTTAGCTTGTTGAAATTTGTGCTGTCAAAAATCCCTGTAGAGGAAGTGAAAAGCCACTTCTGTTGTGGAGCTCATTTGTTCATCCTTGCTGGGAGGGGTTGGGATGGCAACAACTGAAAATGAGTGTAGTCCCCAGAGCTGGAGGCGAGTTGTTCATTTCACAGACAGTGGCAAGGAGAATGGAAAGGATATTTAGGAAACAGGGCAGAGAGACAAGGACTTAGTAAGAGGACACAGAGGACCTCTTCTGATGACTAATAAATATTCCATCAATTTCCTGGTACTTGAGCTTATTAAAGAAGAAAAATCCCCAACCCTCTTGTTTGGAGTTTGCCTATAGAGGAGATACAAGGGTGTTATTAAAGAAAGGGATCTAAAGCATAATCCACCCCTCCCACAGTGTTCCTGGACTTTCTAGCTCACTTAATTACAAATACTTACTCTTTGGATGGTTCTAAGCTGTGCAAATCAGTCAGGTGATCACAAGGACTGTGACTGGTTTGCAGCCTGTGAATTTAGCCCACAGGGAGGCCAAGAGCTCTTCCGGAGAGAACCTCTCTATGTAGCAGCTTCCCCATGTGCTGGGTTGTATTCAGTGCTGCTCAGGGGTGAAAAGTCCTCTGTAGCATGTGTTGGCCTGGCAGAGTGAGCTCACACGAAAAGAGCAATAGAGCTGCCCCCTTTCTTCCTTTTGGGAAAAGCAGCTGGATTTGTGGCTGTTGTTGTGTGTGTAGTAGAGCGGGCACCACAGCCTCGACTTTGTCAGCGGTAGGATAGTTGAGGGGATGAAAAGCTTGGCGTAACCCTTCGGTGTGTTATTTATTATCACTTTGCAGGCCCCTGGAAAATGAACTTTAGAAAATGGTGAGGCAGTGGTGAGGGTGAACACTGGGAAAACCCGGGAATCAGCAAATCCATTGTGTTGTGCTGACAGAAAGATACTGTTACAACACACTTTAGCTGCCAACTTGCTGCAGTCACTCAATCCATCATGGTGGGCTGTTGGATCACAAGCCAGTGAAACTCAGCCTGGCGTGTTATTTTAGTCTTACATGGACTGTGAGATAAACGGGGCATGAACCAGCCCCCTGGCAGGGGGTCGACCCCTGGCGCCCTCATTAAAGTGCCAATCAAAAAGAGTAATGGAAGAGGGAATGGAAAGCTGGCTTCTTCAGCCTCTTACTGCACTCAGCCTGAGCAACTTGCATCAGCCAAGGGAAACATTTCTCTCCTGAACAGGAGCCAGACCTCCAGAAGTACCTTCTCTCTGCTTGTCTCTGTGAGACCAAGTGCTGAGGCTCTTCTGGGTTTCTTGCTTGTGGTGGAAACCTGTTGCTTATTACTGACTGTTCAGAGCAGGTGGTGGGGAGAGGTGTTGCTGAATGCAACCCAGAAAGGGTGCAAGTGCTTGTTCTGTGCAGATTGCAAGCACTGTGCTGTACTTGCATTGATCATCAGTCACTCAGCTGCATGATTTCTGCTGCAGGTTGCTCATATTGCAGCATGTTTTGTGACAGATACAGAGGAACCTGCTTTCTGCCCACAGCAGTCCAGTCTAGAAGGCTTGTTCCTGTGGACAGGGTGTGAAAATGGATTCTTGTGTCTTGGTTTGGTTGTTTCAAACTTCCACAGGACCCCCCAGCAAATAGACCCTGCAGTGACAGCATCATACTTGAGTGACTGTACAGCTGAGGCACAAGTGCAGTGCTGAGCTGCCTGTCCTTGACGGCAGATGGCCAAATAGGTGTGTGACAAGGGATGCTCAGATCCTGGGTGCATCCAGCACTGCTGATGCTGTGGAAATTTCTATATGTGCTCTGAGGAATGCTGGGTTTCTCTGTCTAAATACATGTCCTGCACATCAGCTTTTCTGTGGTTGTGTGCTTGGAGGAGAGGGCAAAAAAAGCAGCTACTGGGGAAAAAAAAAGGTCTTGGTGTTACATGGATTTAGCATTTGAAATCAGGAAGTGCAGAGTTGGGGAGTGAGCTATTAAACCTGCTTATAAATGTCAGCTCTTGGTGTGATCTCAGTGTGATCCTGAACTTGGCAGCTGTTTATTTTTGCTCACAAGGTTTTATCAGCAGATAGTTTCTCCAGGTGGATAGCACTTTGGTTTAAAATAGTCTTTTTAATGGGTTGGATCAGTAGTTGGAATTAGTGTCAGTGAAGCACAATGTAAAAGTAGTAACTAGAGCCACACTATAACACCTAAGAGTGAGCACTGTGAGTAGGAGATTGTCCTGCCACAAAGCTAACAAGGTGGCACGTTTCAGGTTGTGGTACTGAGGGTGGTACAGATTGGAGAAGCCCTTAAAAAGCAGTAAGTAAATAGCATGATTGCAGATCAGCTTTGTACTAGGCTAGGTCAGAAAAAAACCCTTCTATTAATTTACATCTAGTATTGTATGCTTGTGTTCTCTCCACACCTGTCTGACCATGGGCTGTAAGGATGCCGTCTCTGCAGGGCCCTCTGAAGATTCATAGTGCAGCTGCTGTTACACCACAGATGAAGACATATTCTGGTGTGGAACCTAGTGCTAAATATAATCTCCACATTTCTGTTCCCTCCATGCTTTGAGATTAAAAGCAATCCTGAAAACATGTACTGGCACACAAAGGATTATTGAAAGAGTCTGGAGTTACCCATTAGCAGAAGGAAAACGTCACTGGTGGTGGTCTCCTGGCATTTGAATTACAATGTCAGGGGCCTGACCTTGGCAAAATAAGGCTGGAGTGGGAGTCTGGACCTGCAGATTGTGGTTTGGGTTGGTTTTTTTTTCCCCTCCTACCAAAACTAAATGCAGACACAAATTTCTTCTTATGTCATTATTTTGATAGCCAGTGGTGATGGTTGGCTAGGGGCCTCGAGGCAGCAGTGGTTAGGAATGGTGAGTCACCTTCCCATCTCAGAGCAAGTGTTTGCTGCTGCTGTCTGGAGGGTTGAGGACAGTTGGTGTGATAGATTGATTTGTTTGTTACAGTTTCTTTACAGCTGCAGCATCCGGGGGACTTGTTTCTTGCTGGCATTTCCAGTGTGCAGGACCAGTTGTTCTGTAGCTCCCATCCCCAGTCCTTGTCCTTTGGGTGACCCATCCATTTATCCCATTTGTGCAGGCACATGAAAGCTCTTTACTGCTCTCCTGGCCATTCAGGACTTTTGAGTCAGCTCAGAGCAGGCCTGAGGTGCAGGGTTATTCTTCCCCACTGCAAAAACTCTTTGTGCTGAGCACTCTGCTTGGGCAGGAGTGTGTCAGCTGCTGAGAAAAATAACCCAGCAAAAGCCCAGTGTGATACTGGAGTCTGATTGCACTGAGACACCCTGACTGTGCAAGGGGCCATTAATAGCTCTGATATAACGTGGCAGGCATCTGGCTCTTATGTAACTGCAGCTTGCTCCAAGGTTATTTTTATTTCTATACTAGAATGTGCTGTAGTGCTGCTGAGAAAGAGAGCAAAATGAAAAAAAGGTCTTTTTTTCTTTCCTTCCCCCCACCTCGTGTTTGTCAGGGGTTAATGAGTAACCTTTTCATGCTGGTTGGCACGGCCTCCTTTCATAGGCTGAACGCTGCACTGCTGCATCCAGCAGGCGCGTGCGGAGCCGGTCACGGCGCAAGGACCCAGCCTTGTGTACACATCTGGTGCTGGGCTTTCCTCACACTCCCCACTGCAGAAAAATCTGCTGAGGGAGAGCTGTGACAAGCACACAGCTCTGTCAAACTGGGCAGGTCCCTCTGGTTATGAAACATTTGCTCAGCTCCATTCCTTTCCTAAGGCTATCAGAGCACTGGGGCAGCTACCAGTAGGCTGGAATAAAGCTGAACCAGTAATACAAGTGGGGAATTGAAAATGCTTTGCTCCTAGCCCTGCACTTGATATAATTAAGCATCATAACAGATACTGATTATAAGAGACTGCTATCAAGACTGAATTTTACAGAGGCTGGACTGGAATCTAAAGCTCTGGGCATAGTTTGAATTTTATTTTTATTTATTTAATCACATTTTTAAACAGAAAACTAAGACTAGATGTCCCTTCTTTCTAAGAACTATACTTAGGAAGAGTTTGGAGTATGGCCATCACTTTTCAAGATAAAAAAATCCCCACCAGTATGGCTATATATACATAGATTTATGAAGGGGATGTGTGTGGGCTGTGTATTAAGAAAAAGAATTACCTAAGTGTGCACACATACAGAATGTTACTCTTTGTAAGAAACCAAGTTGTATGAGTGAATTTTGAGTAACTCTTGACTTACTTAATATGTGTTTTGGTTTTCTCTTTGTAGCAGCCTGGAACATGAAGAAAGCAGCAGCCTGGAACCTGGAAATCAACTTTTTCAGACCCAGGTATGAGATGGTGATTACCTATTATTCTTCTAAGGTGAGAAGCAGAGCAAGCAAGGTTATTCCTAGAGGAATCATCTAGTGGTTTGTTGTGTAGGAAACAAGACAGTGCTAAGCTGTAACACAGAGATAAAAACAGGTTTAAAAAAAAATATATAATTGGCCTAGAATCCTAGAAAATGCATATCCTATTGACCAGAAAATACATAAGTGCTAAAACCCATCATGCAGTCTTAGGAAAGCTCAAAACCTCTGTGTTGTAGGGGAATATTACAGTTCTTCCTCTCTCTTTAGCCACTTACAGTTGCTCCACAAAAATGTAAGCACTGCACTTTTTTTGGTAAACAGCATTCACAGGCTGCTCAGAGAGTAAGGATCAGCTGGCTGATGTATTGGGAATGTTTGGGAACAGAAGGAAGGGATGTTGGTCACACCATGCACACTGTTTACCTGTTTTCAGGCAAACCTCACTTTGTGCCTCCTGTTTCACTGCCTAGACTTCATTTATAAATAGCTGTTAAAGAGGTAACAGACTTGTTTATGATCCAGTAATGTCTGTACCAAAACAACTGTTTCAGCCTGATCATATTATGATCATAGTAAGATGCCTAAGTACAGGCAGAGCCTCACCCCTGCTTTGAGTGTCTGAAAGTTAACAAAACTTTTTTTCCCCCCCTTTACCCAGTTTATTATTAAGCAATTGATTTCTCTTCTTTCAGAGTCAGAAAGCAAGCAGACATCTCAATGAGATACTCATCCCACCAGCACTGTGCTGGAGCCTGTTGCCAGCTGAGGCCCATCTCCAGGAGTTACATTTGATTACCATATCAGGTACTGGTAAGTGCAGTGCTGTTTTCCTCCTTTAGCAGCCATAGTGTGCATGTTCCTGTATCTTTGTACTTTTGCATTACCATCTTGTTTACCAGTAACACCATTTCCTCAGCAAAAAGGTCACATTCCTGTTAGATATGAGCTTAAAACAATATGATCCAAAATAGTACTGCTCCATGTTTTGATTGCTTTATCAGACACGGGGCAGCAAAACGGAAGCTTCCAGACACAGCTGTGGATTTAGGGCAGACTTTTGGAGTTCCACTTGTCCAGAGTTGCTTCTGGAATAAAAGGACATTGCCATCTGTGTTGTTCTGGTTAGCTTGCACAGGAAAAACTTGGCTGCCTAATTGTGTCACAGGTCTGTCTTATTTTACTGACAGCAGCCTGCATGGGTCTGGGTAAGTGATAGAAATACTAGGCTGTTGTGGGGTTTTTTGTTGCCATGTAAAATTACATTCATACCTCAAGTGCCATTGTTTTGAAGTGTATTCTTTAACTCTGGCATTTCATAGCCTGGGTAGGTGACAGACCACTCAGGAGGCATGTGGCTGGCTTGCAGAATTCTTCATTCCAGTCCTCTACAGTCATTTTGTGTTTCTGCACATAATGGTTTTGCAAGCAAGGGCACATGAGGAGCGTGGGTGGAAGCAATTTATTGCACTTCTCCAGAATTATCATGAAACAGCTCTTAGGTCAATAATCTTTATTTTACATTTCTTCAGGAGCATGTCCAACAAGAATTAAGTTGGGTCAGGGTGGGCAGAGAACAGGTTTTACAGTTCTCATTAAAATACATATAAAACCAAAGCTAAGGGGCTGAAGCAAACTATTTGTAGCCCAGCATCACTGTATGGTGAGAAGGTGTTTGAAGTAGTACCTGCATTGGTGATGGGTTATTTAGTCTTTGTTAGAGTGTGAACAGCTTGTTACGAAGACTTGAGCAGGGGCAAGAGAAAGCATTATGTGCCCAGAATTGGACTGGCTGTGTGCTAAGGACAGCAGGCAGGGGCAGAAAGCAGGGGTGCTGTCTCTCATCAGCCATTTTCCGCCACAGCTTCTGCAATCTGCTTCCTCAATCCGCTTCCCTGGCTGCAGCAGTTCTATCTCCACCAGTGGAATGTGCTACATCTGGTGAGCTCTGTCTTCAGAAGACGCCAAGAGATGAAGGACTTCGCAGACTTTGGTAAATAGAACTATTGTCTTGTCTGCTTACAGCTTGTGTTTGAGTTGTTAAGGATTTGAATAACACACACTCTCCACATCCTCTGAAAACTATTTTTGAGTATGGCTCCTGGAATCTGAAAGTTTTATTTATTCACTGAGTAATAATGGTTGTAGTGCCAATAGCAATGGGACATCCACAGTAAGAGTTCTGGAATGATATAAAAATAGTTGGGCTGCAGCAATAAATAACATCATTTGTGCTTTAAAAAAACTCCCAAAGTTCTGATTCTATTTGTTTTGGAATGTGCATGAGGCAATATGCTGCTTTCAGCTCTGCCTGCACATGACTCCTCATGAGCAGCCCTCTGTGTGTACCCTTAGGAGAAGACTGGCCTTGGCTATAGATGAGGGAGGAATTTCACCATGATGCACAGGAGGGGCACAGGATCAGGAACAGTATGGAGTAACTTTAGCCAGTGATGGCCTGTGGTACTCATACACATCTAGGCTAGTGGGAACACTTTTCAAAGGTTTAAATAATGTTATGTTTCATTATTATCAACAATCAAAAAAAAAAAAAGATAGGCACAGTTGAGAAGGTAAAGACCTATACAAACTGTGTGTTACCTCCTGTGGCTTCCTGAGTTCAGGTCCCTCACAGGCTCTACTATCAGACTACTTTCCAGGTGTTTGCACCCCAGCTCCATCTGTAATTGTTACAAACCATAAGCATTCAAGCCATTTTCCTGTAACCTCTCAACACAGAGCTGGTTTTTATTTGCCTTCCCATCTACTTACCATCTTTAGCACTGAGGAATCTGCTGCCTTAAAAAAGAATGTTTTGGGGGAGAGAAGCAGGGAGAGGAACAGGCAGTTTTAATAGCTGAGTCCATGAGGACTGACATTGTTAAAGCACTGTTGAGCCAAAGCACTTGTTGAATTCCTTATTTTACTTAAAAATGATACAGAGAAATATACAAAAGTGATGCATTAAATCAGTTTCCTTTGCATCATGGACCTTTATAGACTGATTTCCAGTCACAGACCATACACACACAGACTGATAGCACATTTTCTCCTTAGACAACAATCCTCCGCCTTTCACTTCACAGGAGTTGAGAATTAGTTTAACCTTCAGCTTAAAAACACTCCTGTAGGCCTTTATCAAAGGATATTAAAAGGTAGAGTGGGCTCCTTATTTTGAGTCAAGGGTTTACAAAATAACACTTTCAGAAGGCAGGTTCTGTAGTGGTTTCAGGGCAGTTGTGTGCTCGCGTTTTCACTTTCCACAGCCGAGTAGTGCAGAGCTGCTGAACCATCTCCAGGGAGCAGATGTGAAAAGGCGATCTCCTAGTTGCTGTGAATAAAGGTATGTGGGTACACTCCTCCTTCAGCTTGTTGAAGAGACAAATACTGGTATGATGTACAACATTGGAAAAAGCCCACATTAGTTTTATGACTTTAAAATGTCCCATTTTGAAGAGGTTGTCCTGAAGACAAATGATGCAATGATTTCCTCTCCCCTCACCCCTCGCATTTCCAGTGCTAGCAGAATTCCACACTAACAAGCTAACCATATACATTTAATCCAAGTGAGGGGAAAAAATGAAGTTCAGGATTTCCATGTCCAGTGCTGCTCCCTGGACCTACTTTAAAAACAACTCAGGGACAGCCAGAGGCGCAGACTTTGCTAGGTTTGAGTGCTGTATTCAGAGCAGAGCCAGCTATTTGTCTTCTGATATTTTGGAAGTGTCATTGAATGAAGTGAGTCCTCACTGCAATAGTTAACAAAAATCATTATTTTTATTAAAATGGAGGCTGAACCATCAGTGCAACACCAGATGTGCATTTAGCTGTACCAGTGATTGAAGGACAAAGCCCAGGAACCAACCCTAAACAGTGCATCCTAAAGACAGAGTTAAAGCTCCAAATGACTTTAACAGCTGCAGCTTACTCTTATGTCATTTGTTAAACTTTATCTACATTCCTGCACCATGAAAATCAGCTTTCTCAAGGATAAAAGAGAGGATGGCTAGTTTCAGGTAGTGCAGTAAGACTCAGTATAGCTCCTTTAATGTCTTTACACAGTAAACAGACTTGTATTTATACCAACACCCTGGTCTGTACTCTCTTATTTACATGAACACTTGTACATATATACAGGTTAGCAAAATACAGGACTTCTCCCAGAACCAAGTAAGTGCATTTCAGCTAGACCTTTGTTACACAGCTAGTACCTTAAAAAAACCAAACCCCACTCCCTTGTTTTCCTATGCACAATGATTCCACTTAGCTAAATCCTACAGTGGTTAATTCCCTTCCCTTGTGGTAGTTCCTCCAGTCACAGAATACCATCAGCTCCCGACTTGACGCAGTCCACTCTGGCAGTAAGGAAGAGGTTTCAAGAGTCCAGCTCCAATTGTTCTTGGTTTTCACTGAGTCTTAACATCAGCTGTTGTTCATAATAAAGGCTCTTTGCATAGTTTATTTCTTGAGATAGCTTTACTGCAATCACTTCAGATTTCACTTTCACCTGCAGAAAGGAAGGTGAGTTTTCTTAATGCAGAATCTATTTATGGTTTTTACTTCACTAACTGAAGGGAACAGAAATGTTTCAGGGGAGACGCCTCAGTGCTGAGACTGAAGCAGGGAAGAACTGACAGAGGGAGAGACAGGTAAAACAGGGTTAGGTGTTTTGGGATGAAAGCAGAAACATCTTGCAGTATTTAAAGTTATCTCCTTTGCTTCCCCTTCTACCTTTTATCTGGCTTGTCTGTTTGGAATGTAAACTGACTTGGGTCAGAGGTGAGCTTGTAACCTTGCCTGTAAAACAGGACCCTGAGTAACTACTGCAATGAAGCAAAAAGCTCCTGTAATGGCTTTTAGAAGTGAGAGTTCTGATTAACTTGCTTGCATTGACATAAACACTCCTTCCAAGCTCAGATGCTCCGCAGTACAGAAGTACAAGGGACAGGAGAAGAGTAAAGAGACAGCAAAGTACCTAAGTTTCATGCATGCATTGCAAAGTTAAAAGCCTTTCTCAATACACATTCCCTACTAAAACTTCTCTGTCTGCAGGAGTATTTGAGATTCTGCCTTCAGCTTTTCTGAGGTGTTTAGGGAGCCAGTTCTACTGTCACCTAAACCAGTTGGGCAGCAGCTATTGTCACTACTGACAAAGTTCTCATGGTTATGTAGCACAGGATAAAACACTAATTACTACAAACACTTCCAGCACAAAGGGAAAAGAAACCTTGCATGAATGAAACAACAGGTGCTAGATCCTTACCATTGGTCGTTGTTGGGATGGGCCTGGCATTGCTACACCACTACTCGTGTTCACAGCTTTCTTGGTCAGCTGTATATACACCTCCCCGTGGTCTTTTGAAACGAGGCAGTGGTAGAGATCATCATACTTGACTTCCAGGAAGATGGCCTCACGGTCTGTGTTGTCACCACTCTTCAGAAAGTAAACAGCTTTAGATGAAATGAGAACACAGTAGCTGTCTATGTTCTCCACTGCTATGAAGCTGCAGAAAAGAAAGGAGAAATTATAAACTTGAAGCTAAAAATAGTAAACTAGCAAATGTCTTCACCTCTTATGAGTGACCTTTAGAAGCCTTTTCAAAAGGGAATGGTGTAACATGTACAATTCATCTGTATTCAATTTAAAATGGTCTAGAATTAAATTTGAGGAAGTACTCTCTTGCCCAGTTAAAGATGGTGCTGTAAATCACATTAGTGCTTGAATGCCCTGACTCCTGGCATTGGACATGTGAAAATGTCCTTTACCAAAGCTTAAAATAGTAATTTCCTTGCACTGGAGGACTGCAAGTCCTAGTACTGAAGTTCAGTTCAGTTCCATTGCTGGTACCTGGAAGGTTTGCAGACATTTATGACAGAAGCATTATCCTTCTGAACATTGTAAACCTGCTGGGCTTCCTTTTACCACACACCTCCCCTGCCTTTGAAACAAAAAACAAGTTTAACCCACTGCCTGGATCAGTAGCTAGAAAAGAGAAATTAGCTGTTTAACACTGGGGTGAAAGGTTAAGCAGCAAGCAGGTCTCCCCAGAGAGATTAGTCTGAGTGATGAATAGTAGAGGTAGAAAGAGTGAGGGAAGAATACTGGGAATTGTGATGGCTGAAGCGGTTGATATGTAAAAAAAATAGCAGTAAGGACTGCAAAATGGAAAGTAACCACACAACTGCCTCTCCCCCACTACTGATTTACTGCTGAAATGAACCTCATTAGTGGTTTTTTTTAAATGCTGAAGTCTTCAGAAAATAAACATGAAATCATAACTGAGTGCTAAAGAGAGCAATAATGCTTTGGCAGCAACTCTGTATAACCAGGATTCTCAGGCTGTCAGGTAGGTTCAGAATCATTGTGTTCTGGGCTGTTGCTTACAGAAATCTGGCTGCTGTCATCTTGAGACATTCAGCAGAGTACTCCACTGTCCCTGCAGTCAGTGAAGATGGTCCCTGCTAAGTTTTGGTAGATCAGAAAGGATCCAAACTGCTCTCGGCTCTACCAGCTAACCCTTTGCACAATCCTCTGAGCTATATCCAAATAAACCATAGCTATAAATGGAAATTTAATAGCCAAAAGTATTTCAAGAGGTCACATCACTGTTTCTTTTCATGGTATAAAAGTATAATTCCAGTAGTTTTCTGGTGTAGTCCTCTGCACTGAAATGGTCTTTTTCCTGCCTGGTGCCTCCCAGCCCTGCCAGCTCACCAGTGCCCTGCTTCCTGGAGTTAACAACTTCCATTGTCATTGACCTGCTGAGAAGAGCACAGCCATTCCAATAAAACAAGAAAGCTGTAATGTGCTTTGTCCAGCTCTAACCTTGGATGGAACTATGGGCTGGGATAATTGAATTGTGTTCCTTGAAGTAAAACCAAAGCCGACAAAAACATCTACTTTAGCTGACAAAAATCTTAGGTGAAAGACAATGTTCCCACCCTTCCTGGAACTAGCAATTGCTCATCAGAGTTCAAACACTTTGGGGTGAGCTTTTGTCTTTGAAGTGACTTAAGTAGGCTGGGAAAGGGTATTTTTACAGTGTCATAGAAAAGCTACATTCTGTGCAACATTACAGCCTGGGGAAGGACCCTCTTGTTCTGTGGGACAGACACACAGAAGCAAGCACAGACTGCTACAGACAGCCTAGCTCTGAGTTGGGTCAGATTTCCCCTACAAGTGGAACCAGGGGAACCTTGCTGGCACACTGGCTTGCTTTGCTTCCTTTCCAGCAAGGAAGGAAGATGAAAAGGTTATTATCAGAACCCCCTAGCACACATCCCTGTCCTTAGAAGGTTTTGTATCCCCACCCAGGCAGAACAGCTGTTCTGATAGATGGTATCACAGCCCCACCATACAGGGGTGTCTGTGGAGAGAGCTAAAGTACTAAAAGCTGCTATAAAGTTCCGTGGGTTTCTGGTTTCTCCCCAAGAGCACCACATTATCTATCTCATTTTCCATACAGAATTTGTGATGGTGTCATGTATACATTTTGAGGAAGGGAAAGGAGGTCAGTGACTTCATGGTGAAGCACAGAAACATTAGCTAATTTGTAGTCCAAGCTCTACATTTTGTTCTAAGTTTGAGTCATGCATCATTACCCATTTTCTCTTGCCAACTGTTCCTTTCTTCTGTGTCTAAGATCTCAAAATGGGTATTTAACCTTGTGAGAGACTACTTCAAGGTACTACTTTTTTTTTTTTTAACTTCTACACTATTAAAAAGATCTCAAATTAATAAAATGAAAAATTAAATGAAACGTGATCCAATAGAACAAAGCAGAAGCAAGCAGATCTCTGGAGAATTTGTGGGGTTTTTAACAACATCAGGAAGTAATTACACAATATTTTCCAGAAGTGAAACAGTGAGCCTAAGTGGAAAAAAATGTGGAAACATTTAGTTAGAACAGTAGAGCAAGGTATTAAACCCCCTTTTATGGATTTAACTCTGAAGGAAAATATGCAAATAATCAGGTCTTTAAATGTGGTTCTGATTATGATAGGAGGATAAAAGTCAGAGGCATAATTTTGTACTTCTTTTCCATGACAAGAAACACTGTTTCCTTGTTGAATGATGTTCTTAATGGTTAAAATCCCAGTGAATGAACAGTGTGACTCGATGACAAAAGCTCACTGATCTGCTCACGGGGTACAACTGCTAAAAGCTGACAGTTTTTTTGGTCACAAATTGCTCCCTTTCAATTCTCCCTCCCTAAGAGCCAGACTGTGTATGCATAAACACTCTTAAATGAGATGGAAACAAGGTAACAAGAGTGTAAGATCCCAGGGCCACAAGCAAGTGGCAGATTACAAGGTCTCCCTCCCAAGCAGCTGAAGGTAAAGGCACAAGGCTGTGGGAACACCCAGTGGCACCTGCAGGACATCTGAGGACAGGTCACCGGGTGCTCATGCTGGGGTGGTGATCCGTACTGAGAGACGGCAGAATGCGTGTGCCTGTGTGCGCAAAGCAGCTTCGCTTCCTCGTCCCAAAGATGTGCAGCAACAGCACTGCTTCAAGTACTTACAACTCATCCTGGATGTTGTCGGTCAGCTTGAAGAGCTGTTCTTGTCCTTCTGCTTGACTTTCTGAGTAGCAGGGCAAGAGCCCTTGAGGTCCTCTGCAGCAGCGTGGCTTCCTCACTCTCTCTGCTTGTGTCCTACATGCAAGACAGATGCAGAAAAAGAACTTAGCACACCAGCATTACTTTTCCTTCCACTGAAACCTGGCAGCACACCACCTTTTGTTTATTTAGAAAAGCAAAACATGACAGAGCCTTTAAAAATACAGTGTCTTGACAGAGACAGCACAGAGATTTCTGGAGTCATGTGGTTTTACATTCCAAAGAAACACCTCACAGTTTTCTTCTACAATTGAGGGGCAATGTGCTAAGTGAAAAGGAAGAGGGAACCTACACCTCATACACTGTCTGCAGATTTGGGGATCCATTTACCACCAGAGCATGACTGATTTGACTTTCTTCACACTTTTGTACAGAAAATAAGAGTGCATCAACCTAGATGGAACTCACATTGATGGACAGTGTCAGTAGCTTGAAAATGGAAGGGCTACAGAAATAAGAGCATGCAGTCAAGACAAAAGAAGCCTTCACAGCAGGGTCCAGCATACTTTACTTTTCTTGAGCATCTATTAAAAAATGACAGCAATAAAGGAGACACAGACACATGTGTGGCCTCACACACATCAGAGGTTGATACTGGCCCCAGTGCTAAAGAACTGCAGGTTCCTCCTTCAGTACTATTTTGTTAAAAAATAATACTCTGAATTCTTTCAAGCTTTTGGAATGTCCTGGCCATGAAGAATTACGTTCCAGGCTGCCTGGCCCTGCTTTATTCTCTGTCATTTCCCCACAGCATCACTCTGGGTCTGCTGCGTGCTTCTTCGTAGCTCTTTCAGGCTGCTGCCATTACTTTCCAAGCCAAATGCACAATTTTTGATCAGTGCTCTCTACTTCCCATCTTGGTTCTCTGCAAAGATCCCATACAAGGAACTGCTTTGACCCTTTTTGATCATGACAAGAGAAAATACAACACCCAACAAGGCATTCTCTTTGTAAGCTGCTTGGCAATAGCACACAGGAGTACTCCCCTTCTAAGCTTTGCCCTCTGCAGATGCTTTCTCTGGAGCCTTGTTCCTGTTACCTTTTCCTTCCAGCAGTCCTGTCCCATACTGCAAACTCATGCACCCTTTTGAAATCTCCTTTCCTTTGAGTTTGTCACACCCTTGCCTTTTAACAGTGACAGACACTTTTTTGGTCCTTACTTGGCTGCAGTAAATGTTACAGGAAGTCTCTTATATGTCATTGCTGACTTAATATCCTCTTTGCTGCTCTCCACTGGGTCACTGGCCTCTTTGGTGTGCTTCAGGTATCCTTGCTGTGTCTGCTATCAAGAAGGTATTTTGCAGACAAGGTGTAGAAGCCAAAGCTGCAGGGTTTCCAGCACAGCAGACACCAACACCAGCCAGCTGGTATTTTTAATAAGGTGATGACTACCTGCTACATCCTGATTTTGTTAATCAGCCCTGCATCCCTGACCTGCCTAACAAATTACAGTGGCTCAGAAGTACTGCTTATTACTGATCCCCTTGGAGAGAAACTTCGGAGAGACACTAGCTCTTGACTTCAGCGGAGCTATGTTTATGCTAGGAGGGAGTCAGTTTGTCAGCAGGGAGGATGAAATGAGAAGTGGAAATTCACCAACTAAAAGAATGCAAAACACAGCAAGGGCTTAAGAAACCATAACAAATGTGGTCATTAATAGTGCCAGTAAAATGCTGTCAGTCAAATTTTCAGTTTTCCCTCTGCTTTACCTGTCCTGCTGCACTGCTTTTGGTTAGACCTTCAGTAGTTAATTAGTGTTATGCATCCAAGCTAAAAAATATGCCAGCATAAAAACTGTAATTTGCTGCATAAAGGCACTCAGTTCTGGCATCTGCAAAAAGTGCAATGTCCTAGAACTGCCTTCTTCCTCCAGTAGCATTCTGATCAGAGTAGCCTGAACACTGGATAAATAGATGATTAAATAAATAGCTGAACACTGGACAAATATAAATAAAAGCTGAACACTAGCTAAACAGATGGTTTCTACAACCTTCTGTATCTGTGTATTCCACTGAGTAGCAGCTGTGTGCTGGTTCAAACATTGCTATTAAGCACTGTAACTGCGGAGCAGATCATCTCTCTTGCCTCTTAGGCACATAAGGAGGATTCACCTGTGCAGGGTACAGTTACACAGTTACACAACAGCATTGTTGTCCTTCTGAACCTGCCCCAGAGGTAACAGTGAGTGCCTGTTTTTACCTATTAGCTTCTTACAAAGTAGTCAACAAAAGTACTCCTTTGCCTTCACGAGAGCTGAAACGCTGAGGCAAAGTCCTAAAGGGTTCCAGCCACTGCCATTCAATTCTTGCTGCTTGTCCTACTTCCTAGCTGCCAAAAGCAGTGAAATGGCAGAATTTCATTTACCCGAGAGGCCTCCATTGGCTGTTAAACCCCTACAGCACTTGTAGCTTCTATTGACAAGTGTAAATAGTAAACCTCTGAAGCATAATGAGTTTCTTAACTAGTGGCCAGTCAATAGCTTTTACTGGTAAGCATTCAGGACAGATAGATACCATCCACATGGGAGCAAGCAGCAATGCTGCATTATTGCTTTCACATTAACCATCTTTCAGATAAGCATCCAACTGTGCTATTTCCTCTAACAGCACTCTGAGAAGGGGTAGCTATAGCACTGCAAGCAAGACTGCTGTGTAAAGATGAAAGAACAGGGCCTTCTGATTAGACCTGCCCCATAGAGCAGAGAACATGGGTGAGCACTGGTTTCCAGTGTCTGGGTCAGAGGCACGTCAGTACCTGCAGAAGTACGGGGCACCACAGGGACTTTCTGGAAGGCTTGGCAGTTGCCGAGCTGAGGGTTTGCTTGTCTTTGTTTCTAGGCTGTGTTTTTGTTTTTAAATGGAAACACTTAAGAGTGCCATGCTTGCTGTCCCCATGCTCTTCCTCCATGCTAAAATGTTGATCCTAGTGATAAAAGATAATTCTCAATTAAGTGGTAAGGTCAGCTCCTTTTCAACTAAGTGCCACTAGTGCTAGCATAAATCACACTGGTTTAGTCCCTCAGCCCCTGGCAAACTGGTGTGTTTGGTCTGGACAGCTAAAAACATTCCACAGTAGAACACATTTTTAGATTTTTTTTTTCATCCAGGACTGTGTTCTCCTGTCTCCAGTTAGGTTCTGTAAATAACAAGCAACACTGATGAAACACAAAAAGCTGAGGATTTGTAAAGCAGGATGAACGGTGGTGTGCCCACATCTGTGTTACATTAAACATGCACTCAACAGCTCTGCTGATTCCTTTTTAATAAGCACACAAAGGCAATACAAGACAGAAATGCCCTCACGTCTACTGGTCACAGCAGGGAAGAGTGCTGCTGAATGAAGACACAAAGAGATTGGAAATAGTGTCAGAAGGTTGAGGCACAGACTCCGGTTCCTCACTGTTCAGGCAAAGCTGAACACTGCAGAGCCTCACTTCAGATGACTGTGCGCACACTAAAACCAGTGAGCAGTGTTAATTGCTTGGCTTTTGCTTGACAGTTCACAGAATTCCTGTGATTCAGTTGGCCAGTTTAAAGCCAGAGGTTTTGTCACCAGAGCCATTGATGTACAGAAGTCGTTCAGGGACTGCTGGTGATAATTATTTACCAACTTGGCCAAGAGACACCATGTTTTACAGAATGACTTATCCTGTCCCTTCACCTTCACCCCACTGGGTACCCTTGGAGGTGTGCACTGCCAGGTACACAGATCTGATTCTCGCTGAGGTGCATCAGTATCCAGTGGCTTTGAGAACAGTAACCATTACATAGCTTTGAGCCTTTAGGACCTAAAACATTTCCTTGACAATGACCTAGACTGCTTTGACAAAAACATTAACTAAACTCAGAAGGTATCAAACTTCGACAGTCTGAAAACAAAACACTGCGCTTCTGCTTTTAGAGACAAATCTACCTCTTTCTGTTTCCTCACTATCACACCCAGAGTAATCATTCAGAATAAAAACAACTTTAGGAAGTGTAGCAATTTCTCCCCAGAGAAAAGCAGCAGCAAGGACAGACTGTGACTGATAAAGGCCCTAAAGCTATTACTTAATGGAAGAGGCTCTTCACAGACACTTCACCCTGCCTGCCACCAGACCCCCAAGTCCAGTCTAGCTGGCAAACACCAGTGAGCAAGTAGTCAGCCTCCTAAGCCCTCCACAGAGATCTCTGGCCACAAGACTCTCCCCCTACACACCAGTAATAATTTCCTTCAGCTAGACCCAGTTCTTTCTGCCAGAACTTCCATCAACTGTCATCAACATGTTGCATTCATAAAGGTGTTCCAGTTTAACAGCCTCATCATTCCAACCTGTTTAAAACAGTAACTCGCTGGTTCTGGTATAGCTCACATTCTGTCAGTGTTTCCATTGTAAACTTGTTTTTTCAGGTTTACATAAAACTTATTGATCAAAGCCTGCTCTGGGCTGTAACTTGGCATACAGACTTTCAGCCTGGGAACAATTTTTTTATCCCCTTGAAATAATGATAAAACAACCTTAGTTCAAACAAAGGCAAATTGGCAGGTAATGTAAGCCTATGAAACAATTCAATTGCTGCCTGTATTTTGAAGAAACAACATCAAACCTGTTAGTTGGCTCTGGAAAAAGCCTGGTTCATAAATACAGGGAGTGCTTTGTCTAAGGAGGCTTTAGTGCCTTTCAGACATTAAGACATGATTTGATCTGATAAAGGAGGAACAGCTTTACTACTTCCATCACATTTAGATGGATATTAGGGAAAATTCCTGCACTGAATGAGTGGTTAAGCCCTGGAACAGGCTGCCCAGGGAAGTGGTGGGATCACCGTTCCTGGAAGTGTTCAAAAACGGAGTAGATGAGGCGCTTAGGGACATGGTTTAGCGGTGGATTTGGCAGTGTTAGGTTAATGGTTGGACTCAATGGTTTTGGAGGTCTTTTCCAACCTGAATAATTCTGTAAAATACACGACAGCTGGAAGACCTGCTACCAGTGCTCCAGTTCAGCCCTGACTGCAAGTGTCATCATCCCATGGGGATAAATTCAGAAAAGAGCAGAGGCAGTACTTGTCTCTCAGTCATGCAGTGTAAAGCACGCTCAGAAGTGGCAGAATCAATGGTCTGTAAGCAATGTAAACCCTGAAAATTCACCTCAAAGTTCAGCCATGACAGCCACCCCCTCCAGCAGCAGCAGCCATACCTCAGGATCATCAGGGTGACAGATGAAAACAAACCTGAGCCATTTCTGTTACCCATCTGTGTTTCATACCACATCTTTGGCAAATACTTAAAATCCACTCTTTCCACAATTCTCTCCTTACTGATTTTGTTTCAAGTGCTAAACCCTTGCAATAGGCAGGAATGTCCCCTGCAGCTCCCGAGCAGGAGGAGACAGACAGCATTATTTTTATGTGTGCCTGAGAACGTTAAATGGCTTGGGCCTGGGTTCAGACAAACCTCTGGCAGTCTGGATTGCACGTTCTGCTGTGACTCTGCTGGCAGACAGCAGTGCTCTATTTCAAAGGGTAAGTGCAGTTGCCTCCTTCCCAGTGTTGGACTTTGGGGCTGCAGTTCCCAACAGGCAGATGGTTTCTGGAAGAGATGAGGCCTGAACCCAGAGATCTGGCAGGGCTCTGTGCTGGAATTCACTCACCAGTTCAGACACTGATGCTTTTAAGGTGTGTTCCAAGGCACAGGCAGTGCAGTCAGCCCCAGTGCTAGATTTGGCATTAGAATGTCTCAGTTAGATGCAAGAATGTGTAAAATCATGAGCCAGACAGCTCCCTGCTGACTACATATCTGAGGAAGCTTATATGCACCGTTTATTCCAGCAAATGCATGGAATATATTGTGCTTGTTAAAAGCGTTCCCCAAATGCTAGTTTCAGGCAGAAACATGCAAATAAACGGTGCCTAGGGTTAAAACCTCCCACTTACAGTCAAATCCCTCCTCTTCTGAGGGATCTACCAGCTCAGATGCTGAAGACCTTTATCCGACCCAACATACTAATAGGAGTACTACAGCATGCTGAAGAAGCAACTGTTTATCATTCAGGCTGTTCCTGCCAACTCCTCAGAGATGTACTCTTCTCCCCCCTGCCCCATCCCCTTTTGTATATCAGATCAAAACAAAACTGAAGACTACTCATTGGGTTTATGATTGCATACAACCTGTCCAGGCTCCAAGTTCAAAAGGAAGTAAGAAGAGCTTAATAAGACATCAAGAATCACTTTCAACTCAGCAGAGCAGCAGATGTACCCATCCAAACAGCACACGCTTACGACATCTGCAATGACATCTGTCTTACAAGCCTCCAGTCTGGGTAAGGGGGGGGGTGTGTGCCTGTTTACTAGACACCAATCACACTCTGCACCAAGCAGTAGTCACCTGCTCCACTTCTGACTGCAGTAGCTGTGCAGCAAACCAACACTGTCTCAAGCACTTTGATAGCACCAACCTTAAGGAGTGAACACCTCAGTTTCCAGTCTCCCTTACTGATCAGAGTGATGACCAGAGCAGTCACCTTAGTTTCCTGTCTCACACGTGTTGAAAAATGCTCAAATTCACCTTCTCAGTGTAAAAACTCTTAGCAGGGATTGGTGGCAAGCACCTATCTGAAAGACATGAACTGAATGTGCCTTAGTCAAGGTTAAAGAGCCCAGGGCCATAATGTTTCTGTGCCTTGATGCACAGAGTGAGGTCTTAAAAGTTCTGAACAGTCTGCTGACAGGCAGGGCTGGGTAGCAGACAAAGCATTTGTCTTATTTGTGTGCTCAGGTTTGCAAGAGTCCCATCAAAACCCATCCATGCTGGCCAAGCAACACCCCTGTGTTGTAAATGCAAACACAGTCACTGAGTGCAACAGAAATGTTTCTGACTGTGCTCCTGCCTTTCTAGGAAAGCAAATCCATTTTGGGAAAGAAAGCAAACCAGAGGCCCCTGCCCAGCACCAGGACATTAGCTGCTAGGTGTGTGTGAAGAGCTGTGTGACACGAACTCAGATGTGCTTTCCCTTCAGACCCTCCTTGGTACGATTTCAGTTGATACAGCCAGGCCTGCAAGAGGCATGGCAAAGTCCTCTAGCACAGACTTCACCTAGGGAAAAGGTACTCACGAAATTTGCTTTGATTTTTAAAGTTAGCAGTTGCAAGAGCAAGTCAACTCAACTGGCTGTGCTTGGAGAACTGATAAAGAGCGTTCCACATGTTAACAGCAGTATTAGGTGGAAAAATTATCTATAAAAATACCAGCCACATGCTGAATGAGGTGACATCGAGGCAGTAAATAGCTCCATCTGCACGAAAGAGTTTGTAGAGCAATCCGGAACACATCTCCGAACAAACAGGCTCTGTGGATAAAGTAGCACTGAACAAAAAAAAAGTGGGTTGGGTTTTGTTTTGTAAGGGGTGGGTGGGGGGTACAAAAATAAATAAATAATCAGTTTGGCATCTTTTTCTCAGGTCACTTTATAAAGCTGCTGCACATCAGGAATCAGACACACAGGGGGATTTCTCTTCTTTATCCCAAGTAAAGCAAGCTGAAGGTTTACATTTTTAATAGCAATGTGCCTATTTCTGAATGGCAGCAGTATATATTACATGCAGTGTGAGAGGGTTAAACAGGACAGCCTCAACTCTTTATAAACTTTTGCCCTCTGGATATGTACTCATTGGCTGCTGTACAAGACTTGAGCTGTATTACACGCCTTAACGATATGGTTCAACTGTCGGTCAGGCTCAGGGCCTGGCAATAGGCCAGACCGCAATCAATGGGACACAAACCTCCCCCTTTCAGATCATCACGCAGGCTCATATTATCTCCTTTTTGTCGTGCTGGTTAAATTTATGGAGCAGAACCCCGAAGCTGCATTCCTTGGCTTGGGCCGGCCCACGCGGGCCTCCCTTTGTTTGGTACTGTAAGCGAGGCGTGCTTTGGAGGATTGCAGGGTTGTTAGTTCAGGCACTGACTGTTTGCTCATGACTGAAATGAAAAGAGTTCAGTGGAAGGGCAAAAGGACAGCACAAGTGTAAAACCCCATCCCAGCAGGCCCTGGGCTCTCATCTACAGCCTCTGGACTAGGACTGAACAGAAAACCTCACCCTTAATGATAAAGGAAAACCGTCTACTAACAGGTAAACAGCCTAGCAGGACCTCAGCACATACCCTGCCCCAAGGTCCTTTGCTTTCAAGTAAGCCTGTAATTACTACATAAATATGAACCTCATCTGGCTTCCAATCCTGCTCAGCAGTGGTGTTAGTTTTAAAGCAGTGCTGTGTGTCTGAATTTGAAAACAGAACATGTCATTGCAAACAGCACAACCTGTCCAGCCACTACCCTTTTAAACATGTGCAGTAACCTCAGAGAACCTGATCCATGATATTTGTGCTTGAATGGAGGATGTAGCAAGGAATTCTAGTAAAACACAAGAGTACTGGAAATAGAGTATTTTGTGTGCAATAAGCATTTCCTGCAGTTTTATATTTGGTCTCAGAATAGAAGAAAATCTACCTTTGGGTATGCTCAGACACTCTCTACTCAAAGATTTATTACATGCTAATTAAAAGCCACTTCTTGATACAGGTCACAAAACTAAGGAGGTAAAGAAACTTCTAATGTGGTCTCAAGGCAAAATCATCTGGAGTGAGAGCACATGGGAAGACACCTGAAAAGACACAAATACCTAACAACACACCAGGAATCTTGCTGATGATGCAGGAAACGGAAGGTACTGTGTGCTCATGCCTCAGCACAAAACACCTACACTTACCTTCATCACTACTCACACCAGTAAAACTTATTCCCAGAAGCTCCCCTAGACCTGCTGTACCAGACTTCACCCCTTTGGCACCACAAGCAGATGTTTCAGCACATGAGGTCACACAGCCACTGCACTGGCAAGCAGCTCACCCCATTTGTGCTTTAGGAATAAGTAAATAAACAAAATGCTCTATTCCTGTTGCACTACACCAGTTTCATCTCTCCTGCTATTTTTATGAACTGAAAATACCAGTAAGAGGGCCAAAAGATATTAGAAAACCCACAGAATGCGTATTAAAGTTGTTTCAGTTCTGGGGATCAAGTCTGACTGGTTTAATGCTGTCTGATGATCAGTCCTGGTACATTCCAGCAGACACGTCTGTTTTGAATAAAGCTTTTGTTCCCTTCTGGAGCTCATACGTCTCAACTTATCCCACCTCGTCCTAAGCAAGTAGATTTGTGAATGGAAATCGTGGACACTTTATTGCCTGGTCTTTGGTGACTTTTTAGATTGTTCTGCTGTGGCTAATGCATGAACATAGTTTTTCAAAGTCTCTCCAATTCAGTCCTCGGAGGTAGCACTGCGGAGCAGTTCAGTCTGCAGCTCTGTGATTGATCCAGCCCAAGAAAACTGTTACATGGAAACAACAGCATCATTCAGCAGAGTGCTTTCTGAATGAGGAAGGGTCAGAGAAACATACCACTGCCAGAAAACAGGACTCCTGCACCACACTGAAAGCTGTGCCTTTTGCTTTTTCGCCTTCATGTCCAAAAGCTTTTGCTGAAACAGATGAGACAAAAGTAGGCAGGCTCCAGAAGAACAGCTATTGCCAAAAGAAGAAAACACTTCTCCCTGTCTGGTAAACAGTAAATGTTGTCAAATGGGCACACAGTATAGAATTCTGGAATAGGCTGCCCAAGACATTGTTGATGCCTCCTGCCTGGGGGGTGTTCAAAGCCAGGTTGGGTGAGGCCTTGAGCAGCTGAAACTAATGGAGAGGTCTCCCTGCCCATGGTGGGGAGGTTTGAGTAGATGATGTCTAAGGTTTCTTCCAACCTGAGCCTAGGAGTCTACGATACTCTGAATTGTCAGATCAGTAGAATCAATCTGGGGGAATTCCAACCAAGGACTTGCCAGCTGTTTCTCAGAAGGCAGTTAATAATTGCTTACATTGTGATGGCCTACCCCCGGCCTCCCTGAAGAGCACCTTGGATGTAACCCCCACTGGAAGAGGTTACCTACAGCAATAGATTCTGCTGTGGCAAAGCAAAAAAAGACTTTAAACAAAGGAAACTACACGAGTTTTAACTAAAGGTTTAGCACTCCCTATTGGAAGTCAACCATCTAGAACTTCTTTGCTACTATGAAATGCTAAATTTTGCTAACTAAAGACTTAACTTTATGACTAGTCATGGTAGGATTACATTGAGATTCAGAAGTGGGGCAGCAGCAAGCTCCATCCTCAATTCTCTTGAGTTTAAGCACTCCAGAAGAGTAACCACGTCTCAACTGCCTGAATTCCTCCCATAGAGCTTTAAGGGGAAGCAGAGCAGGGAACATGCAAAGCAATCTTGACAGGATTCCACTCCCAGTCAAATACAATCATTCCTTGAGACTTCTCTGACAAAAAGCTGTATTTGTTTCTTGACATGCAGCATTAGAGACACTTCTGTGCAGTCCAGGGAAGACTGCACTCCCCCTAAGCCAGGTCATTCCTTTGGAGAAGAATTCTGCGTACGGCCAAGAACAAATTAAGTCATTGCTACAGAAAGCTGTGGAAAAGGGAACCACAGTCACAACTACAAGCCTGAAGCATCCCTTGGCAACAAGAAGCACTCTCTGAATAAACAAAAGGAATAGAGAACCATTCCCTGTGCATTCTGAAGGGCAGCTTTAGAATTCATTTTAGGTCAGAGACGATGGATTATTGGCTCTTTCTAGTTACAAAACCAAAATTGTGCATTTTCAGAAAATGAATTAAGGTTTCAAGATTAAATTCTCCCTATTCAGAGTCACAGGATTGCAGTTTGAAGAACTGCTCCCCATCCCTGCAAAGCTACCTTCACTTATGCAACGAGCAAGAACAGAACAGAAGCTCCAACAGAACTACACAGAATTATCCCTGGTAAGTTAAAAGCCAACAGGCAAACAGTGAGCAGGTGAGACTGGTAACAGAAAATTAGTAAAGCAGGGAGAAGTGTTGCTGAGATGCTGCAAAATATGTGGGCACAAAACCAGACCTGCTTATGTTCAAGGATCTAGGAAAAGCAGCATGTGAAATTGTATCCGGAGAGGACAAGCTAAGAGGTGTTTAAAACTCCAGTGAGGACAGTGAAGCATTAAAGAACCTGAAGAGGTCAGAAATATAGCAGGAAATTAAATGGGATTCAACCTACAAAATTGCAGCCTGGTTCATCTGGGGAAAAATTACCCAGATCACAATTACTGAAGGACAAGGAGGTATCTGCACAGCAGTCAAATAAAACAAAACACAAAACCTCTTGGGGGAAAGAGTGAGCTGAAAACTGGCCATCAATTTGCAGCGTGCTATGGCAGAACAGGCAGCAGAGTTTTGGATGAGCTGCAGAGCACTGCCCGTCACAGAACAGGGTCCTGACAGTCTCTTTTCACACAACACTGATGGGAACTTACAGACTGGGGGGATTTCAAAGTAACTCAACAGCAGTGATGGAAGAATCTGGATGGACTAATGGCAGAAGAATGTAAACCCATAAAAGCAAGCTCAGCAGTGACTGAAGGTGGGAGGTAGGACTAGGACTGAGGAACAGCCAATGTCTGCAGCCACTTAATGATACCACCAGGAGTAAAATGGACAAAGTTGCTCAAAAGAAAACAGCTCATTTGAGAAAACAGTTCACTGTAAAGACCTCTTATCCCACTGGGAAAAAGAGAGGATGTGAAGGAAGACACACTGCCCAAGTTTACAGATCAGACTGATGCATCAGCTCAAGTGTCCCGTGTGCAACATTTCCAGATTTACACAACACACACAGTATTTGCTCTCTGGCTTCTAGGAAAATCTTAGGAAGGGCTTACCAGGAGAGGAACAATGTCTCCTTCACCAGACCCGTGGCCCACACACACCTGACATTACTGCAAAGACTTTTGAAATCAGACCTAAGTAAATGCAAGGCCAAGACAGGATTTGGACACATAGAGGTTCAGGCAATATTTTAAACTTGAGACTAGAGACTAGACTCTTTGCAGTGTGTCAGCTGAGTTAGCATTCCAGACAAGTAGGTACAGCATCTCTGCTGCTTCTCATGTCCCTGATACTCATGCTCTTCAGTTTTTGACTTCACAACTGAAATCACAACTAAAAGAGAAGAAATTCTTTAGCTAAGCTTTTTCTGTGGCCACTAATGGCTTGTCAATCTCAGTTCCCCGACAGAATTCATTAGAATTGGGTAGGTCATGAAGTTATCTCCTTCCTTCCACGTTTCATAACGTGGCTGTCAGTAAAGAACACAAACCCTTGCAGCAGCAGTTCAAGAATAATCTTAAACTTGCACTGACCTGGCAGAAGCCTGAGAGAAAGCCATAATGGCAGTTTCCTGCACTACTTAAGTCAGACACACATCTAAATATAAATGTTCTTTACTTGTGCTACACTAGGACTTAAAACACGTTTCCAGGAGAGAGCTTTCCAAGCATATCTAGAGACATAACAGCTTTCCTGTTTTAAACCAGTCTTTAAGACTTTTGGCAGTATATGACAAATATGGAAATAATCAGCACTCTTGTATGTGACACCAGAGTACTTGGAACACATAAAACCCACTCAAAAAAAGGTATCAAGTCACAGGCATTAACTGTTTGTAAATTAGAAGTATTCTGGATTGTCAGTGGCTATTTTATGCTCTCATCTGCATCCAAATTAAAAGTATTAAGGCAGTTTTAGTCACAACTAACAAATACCAGGGTGAGATTACGTAGTAAGGTAAGCTCGGCCTCGAAGAAGTCCAGCCCAAAATCAGAGTTAAAAGCTATTTTCTTGTACTTTGCAGACATCATCTTTTAAACTACCACCACGAGCTGCGCAGCCACCATCTGCACCTCAGCTGTATGTTGGGCTCCATGTCTACACACATGGTTTGTGCTTGCTGCAGGAGCCCCAGTACAGATCAACACATCTGATGTCTGTGGCGTGGTCACAGGAGCACCAGCTACTCCAGCAAGGACTACCAGTCCTTGCTCTTCTCTTCAGTTCAGTACCTTTACTGGAATCAGAACATGTCTTTCAGGAAAAACTACAACCTCTATTAAAATTCATCTCTCTCCAAACTGATCCAATGGTTTAAGTCAAGCAGCTTCAGTTCAGGGCTTTTTAAAAGATCAACCCTGTCATTAGAGAACTGCAAGGTGTAGATTATAAGCTACAGTTATGGATCACGCCATTTAAATGCAGCTGCAATTACCTGGTTGACTCCACTCTGCACCAGTACCAGAAACTTACACACATGCTCTCAGCCTCACCAGGAGGTCAAGATGGCTCTTATCACATTCTTCAATTGTTCAGAGCTGCACTTGAGATGTCACTGTCATGAACTTCTGCTCATCAGGGTTAGCTGGTTTTGTACTTTGCTTGGAAGAGTCAACACAGCCCAGCATGCTTAAAGAGAATATTCAACTGCAGCCAGCAGCTTGGGTTTGGAACACTGTTCTACTTGGATTCCAAACCACACATACTTGAACAGTTAACAAATGCAGCAGGGGGATACTGGTACACAGCAGTCTGAAAAATGTACAAATCCTTTGTTGCCTTTTTTTTTCCCAGGCCCCAAAAGAACAATTTGGTTGCTTCATTATATAAGCACACTGAAAAGATGATTCCTTACCAAAGCAAGCATGAGTGCAAGGTTGCTTATAGGTGGGGGGGTGGGTTTTGTTGTGGGGTTCTTCTCCTACACAATCTACATATTCTCAGGTACGCTTATTTATCTAAAAAGGTTCTGATCAGATTTTGTAGATTAGAGAAGTGTAGTAACTCTGAAAGGTCTGTCTTGGTGGTTTGGGTTTTTTTTGCTTTTTCCTTGTAGAAGGCTGCTGGGTGAGAAGCTTTTTGCAGAGGGGGTAGACACTAAAATCATTTCACAGTGCTCATCTGTGGCAGTAGTGGTTTAGAATCTTGTGGAAGCAGAAATGAAGCTCAGCTCATCTGTCTTAATCTCATCTCTTAACTGACAGTTAACAAGTTAAAGTGAAATACATCACACAGGCAAACACAAGCTAGAGATAAGGTGGTTGGAAGCCGTCCCTCTCCCTGCTGCTATCAAGTTTGTCAGCTGTTGATAACATCATGGCTACTGGGTACAGGCTTTGTCTCACAGAAATATGAATTAAGTGTGTGTGTGTATCTTGAGACAAACTGTAACAACACAGCTCAGCTAACAGTAGAGCCAGGTGTGCCCACCTTCAATTCAGTCAGTCTGCAGTCACAGAATCAGACACAGAGAAGCAGAACAGGAGGTGAGTCTTCTCGGGAATGCACTCAGGAGCTCTGATGAAACTGTGTATGTGCTTACCAAACTGTAATCCCTGACCTCTTGGTTTACAAACCCAAGCTAGGTACCAAACACCGAAGATACTTACATGTAAGCACTTCCATTTGCACAACAAACTACACCTAGGTTCATTCTTCAAAGCTTCCTGCACCTCACTCTCACTTCATCAAGCTTATTGTTCTTTACTGACACACTGATGGTAGACAGTTCAGGAGTCCAAGCATGGTGTAATAAAACACAGGAAATGGAAAAGCCAAATGGGAAGACAAAACAACCAGAAACCCCAGCATCCTGCAAACATTTTTCTGTGAGCTTGCTGACAATAAAATTTACTTAGGGTTTTCTTTCACTTCTTCAGCACGCAGGAGCTCGTGTACATCCAACAGGACTTCCTGGCACAATACTGTTCCTATAAAGTAAACTCTTGGCCACAAAAAGAACTTTCTCTCAGGGCAGCCTTTTTAGAACTCAGCCTACTCCCACACTGTCAGGGCTAAAGAACATTCATTTACTTTTAAACAGTCATCATGATATTGTAGAGACCACACTGTGCTAGTAACTGAACACAGGAAGGAAGCCAAAGCATCTGTGCTGGTGTGCTGACACAACATCCACAGACACTGCTGTGCAGGTAAACCTGCATCACCACTGCTGCTGTACAAAAAGAGCATCATTAGATAATGACTCTGGATTGGTGTCAGAACTCAAATCTTTGAAGAGCTGTTTTTCTTCTACACAGCAAAGTGGAAGCTGGAGGTAGAGCAGGGAGAACTCTTCCATTTCAATTCTGCGTAAGGATTCCCTGGGAGAAGTTTTATCTCATTACATATAGCCTTTTAAATATTTGGCTTTAATCTAGTGCTGTAACTTAGTAATTCCTATTTTATGTTGTAGCTTTTCACTCACAGTATCAATGTCTGTTCAAGAATTGGACAAAATGGGCTGTATCACCAATAACAACTGACAGTAAACTTGATTGAATTAGTGTTTCTTTGGGTAAGGAAAGATAACCAGATCAGGAATTGCAGCAGGTATTCAAACAGGTTCTCACAGCACTGACCTGGGGCCGCTGAGAGTCGCAGTGTCCCTCACTGCCTGTGCAGCTTCCGATGCAAAATCCAGAGCTCCAGCCACAGGTTTGGTTACTGTGCCAACCAGCCCCTTCCCAAGGCCTGAGATGAAACCACTGACACCTCCCTCAGTTTTCACACCTTCGACTGTTGAAGTTATTACACTTGTCAATCCTCCAATGATACCTGGCAAAGACAAGAGCAGCAAAGTAGGTCAGCAGCACTGCCTCTCAGAGCTACAGAGCCATGTCACTGCTGATGCTGGGCACCTGAATGATTTACTGTGGAGCCGGACAAACACAATGTGCACTTCATGTAACACAAAACCTGCTCCAAAACTGATTACATTAGCTGGTGACTTTGTATATGTTGTGTACACAGGCAGACACAGCCAGCCATACCCCACAGAAAGAGACTGAATCCATTATTCAAAATGTATGCTCTAAAATACTCCTATCCTTGTTTATTCCCCAGCTGGATTTACACAAACAGTCCTCAGCTGTTCCTGAGGGGAAGTGGTTACTGACAGCGTGACAAAACCCTGTTACCACAAAAACTTACACCATTTGAGACAGAAAACAGAAAATGCATTTCTCCACTGGAAAAAGACAATTATTTTAAACTTTAAGACTATTTAATTACTGGATAATAAAACACAATGAAATGCTTTTATTAAAGGACTTTTCAGCAAAGCCTGACATAGTTCAGATTTCCTCCATTTCATATGAGTGCTCTGGGTGGGAAGGGATGTTTAGAGGCCATCTAGTCCAACCCCCAGTTTGTGCCATTATCATTTCTATCAGCCTTCACAGCACACTGCTCTCAGAGACACCTCTCAGGATCCATTTAAGTACCTGCAGTGTCACTTATGACACTGCAGGTACTTGATAGTCCAGCATAAAGCCTTCAGCTCAGCATAGCAAAGGATTCAGTTTTAGTGCGAGCCAGATGATCTTTACACAGGCTGCAACAGTTGCACTCACCCAAGGACATTTAAACAAACTGAGTCAAGATGATACAAAATATAAATATTTGATTTAAACTTGGCTCTATTGATTTAACTTTCTTCAACAGATTAATCATGAACTAAATTGATGTGAGGTTCTGGCCAAATGAAGATTACTGCACCGCCTTGTACGTAAATTTGTTCCTCTAGTTCTTAGTAGACTTAAGAAACCCCAATGCAAAATGCCCAAATAGCCCAAGTGGTGCAGTGTTGCTTTCACCCAGGTACTGACTCTAAGGAAGTTCACCTTTCTGAACCAAACCCACAAACCAGAAAGCTACAATCCACCCGCACTCATTTTTATTGTAGCACCTGGCCCTCAAGAAGCCTGTTGTGGGTATTTTATGCCTCTCCACAGAAACTGCAGTTTTGGATGCATTTTCTTTGAAATAGGACTTTAATGTGCAAGAAAAGCTTTTACAGCTACAGGTGAAAAGACTTCACTCCTAAATGTAGCTTCTGCTGGCTTCACAGTTTCCCCCATTCCCAACCTGCAAGCATTCAAATTCAAACACAAAGCCTACAACAACTCCACCTCCCTGGCTTCAAATAATCACCCAGAAGTGCTCTTTTCAATCTACTTTTAAGAGAGGAATGAGTTCAGATTAGAGCTCGGGGTTACCATGTGCAAGTCCATGGATTCCAGCCACAAGATGCTCTCCACTGGTTGCAGCGTGGTAGCGAATGTATTCCCGTTCCGTCTGGTGCCTGTTATCCATTGTCTTTCCCAAACCATCTGACAAGGTCCCAGCGAACTGTAAGAGACCAACCTCTGTTACTGAAACAACAAAAGGGGTTTCTCTTGTCTAGATTTACTGAAGGCAATCAATTCTAGCTGTGAAATGGATTTCTACAACTCATCTTGTTACATGTGCAGTCATTCTGTCTTTCTTTGCTGTGCAGAAAGCTCTCCCTGAAGTACCTCAGCCTGCTCTTGGGACTGCTGCAGCCTAACTCCTGAGGTGACATTCAGAACCCAAGTAGGTGCCCAGTGGCAGTGGTGAAGCCAAAACAAATGATGTCTGTGAAAGATGTTCCAAAAGAGGTGCCAGTGACCCAACCTCAACCTTTCAAAAACTCCTAAGAATGTTATTTAGATACAGAGCTGCTCTTCTGCAAAGCTATGTGAAAAGCTTCAAGGCAAATATGCCTGTCATGAAACCAAAACATTTGCAGAGTTAATGAAATTCTTTTTAGTAGCACAACATAGAAATGGCTCTCTGGTGAGAAGAGTGGTGGGGAAGCCAGGCCACGTTCACTGCAGCACATGGGGTGATGTATCCACAGCTTCTACAGACTGTAAACCACAGCAGGAACCCTGAATGTGTGTGTAGAGCACTTTTGTTCCTTACCTTCATCAATACAGGGAAAGACTTGAGACACATTAATAGAAGAGTACATCTAAGTCCAAAAAGGATTTGTTCTGACCATTACTGAGTGTGAGTTACTGAAAACACCAAATAAGAATGATCTGTTGACCTTCAGTTTGAGGTAATCAGACATAAACCAGAAGCTTGGTGGAGGGAGGAAAGAAAAGCTGACAAAACCCCTGAAACCTTACCTCATATTCAGGACATTATTCGAGGAAAAGACTCCAAGCAGGCATTTTCCTGGAATAAGCTCTAAAAAATAGCTATTTTTCGATTGTGTAGTTGGTTATCTTCTGAACCTCCCCCAGCTAGCATCAGCATTCTTACATTCTCCTGCTTAAATAACTATTACAAACCCCCTCTGTGGCTAAGGTGTGCACCAGAAAACAACTGAACGCTGGTGTGAAACTCCAACGCGCTGAGGATTAAGAAAGAATCGAGCAGTTGATTTCTGTGCCTGATGCAATGACAAAGTTCCCCTCCTCTCTGTGTCTAACATGATGGCCACTTTCAGCTACTTCTCTCCAGCTCAGAGACAAACTAGTCCAGTGGTTCCAGTTATCTACACAAGTAGACCTTAACAGCATGAACAAAAATTGTATCCCATGACCCTTCTCGTAACTCAGCGCTATGGACACTAAGCAGAGCCTGGTGATCAGTGACTGAATTACTTCTGACCTCTGGGTGAACTTCATGTAGATTTAAAAAAAAAATATCCTAGAAATAGCACCAACCTGAAGCTATCTATTAGCTGTGGTTCAGACTGGGGGGTCTTCTGGAGAAATACTTTGAGAGGATTAGAGTAGTTGCTATAAAGATTTAAAGGCCCAACAGGACTTCCAAATTCCAAACCTCCTCAAGGCCTGAAAATGATTTTTCAAGAAGCTATTTTGAAAGTGACATCAGTGCATGATTGGACAAGCAGTTGTTACTATTGCCCCAAACTGGTCAGCTCTCCTTACAGCTTCAGCTACTCCCCCTGCCTTAAGTGGCCAGCCCCACTGCACCAGCCTTCCCCATCAATACAAAACACCATCCAGTCTTTTCCTCAGCCCCTCCTGCCTCTGTGGAGCAGAGTCTGACACCTAATAGTCAGTAACAATTCTGTTCTAGTGTACAGAATGAATTTCAGGGCAATAAATTATTCTCTTAAGGGGGAAAGAAGTCTCAAGCACACAGTTTAAAAGTCATTCTTCATTAACTGCAAACCCAAGTGAAAGGGACATTTTTGCATTACTTGGAAAGTAACACTGAAATGCAGCTGTAAACAGCCAAGGTTAAGGAGTCTGGTGCACCAAAGAACCATGAAGTGCTTCCGTTTTGTCCTGAGTCGGGTGACAAAAACCTAAACTCGACACACACTCATTACCAAACATGAACTTCATGTTGAAATGATTTTGACACACCTCCTCCTCCTTCCCATTCCCCAGGGACTGTTTCTTTTCTGGCCTCATTTAACAAAGGCTGAAGCCAAACCTTTGTAGCCATCCGTACCACTTGTACCTGAAGTGGTTAGCTCAGTGAACACACTTGTGAATAGGTCCCTTTAGAACCATTCCAGCTGGGAACCATTGCAGCACTTCCCGTGCTTGAGAATGTGATCAGATCAAGGTTGCCAATTAAGAGGTAAAATGTCAGTGCAGATAAAACCACAGAGAGATCTCCCAGAGACTAGCAAGTTGTAGTGAGGTCTGCTAAGCAGGTCAGCAATCACTGTCTTCTGCTGTGACATTTAGACCTATTTGCAATAAAGATTCAGTGTCAGCTTATCCTGATTCAGGATCTGCAAGGACCTACGTCACCTCTCACATCACCCAGCACAGGTAATGCCATAGTGAAGTAACTGCTGGCTGTCAGAGAGTTTTAACCTTTCTTTTCTGTGCACCTCAGAAATAACTTTCCCTGACCTGGTTACTGAAGCCTGTTTCAGCAAAGCAGGCTGTACCTGCCTAGGGAAAAAAGGGAAAAGAAAGATTTCTGACACAAACCCAGCACTCCCAGCGACCAACCTGCACAACACCTTATGCCCAGTCTGCACAGATTATCGGCACTGTACTAAGGAAATATTACTCAGCAGTGGCTTCAGGATCAGAAACTTGAGTAAGCATTGGAAATTTAAGTCCAGCTTAAACTGGGAGAAGGGAGATTGGAACAAATTAAAGCACACAAGCAGCCTTGCCTTTTCCACCCCAAATGTCTTACTTTTTGATGCCTCCTTTGAGAAGTGCAGTATGAGATACTGAGATGATGATAGTAAGAGCTGTGGAAGAGCAGTGCTCAGAGTTTACTGAGCTGTTAACCCGGTCACGCAGAAATAGCCTCCAGATAAACAAAGGTGCCAACAAAAGTGTGATCCACCCTTGTCTTCCTTAGCTTTTGTTAATAAGGTGTGACCTGATAACTTCAAAGCCTAGGTAAGAACATGTAAATGCCAACATAACTAAACACAACAGTCTGGGGAGCAAGCAGCAGACTAATCTGAAGGGAATTCTAAACCCAGTCCCCCTCCTTCTCCAGCCTAATTTTCATAATGACCTTTTTGTCTACTTGCTGATGAAAAAAAGAATAATTAGTAATTTGGTCTTTTATCTCTGCATTCCCTCCCCCCCCCATTTCAGGTATTTGTCTGCACCATGATACATTGGTATCAGCTAAGATAAGTTACCTGCTGAGCAAAGTCCCTGAAGCATTACTGAATGAAGCCAGTCTGCACATGAGCTATGTCTAAGGTGGCCAATTTACTTCTCACCCTCCATCTACCGTGACCTGCAAAAGCAGTTGAAGTTGAACCTGAACAAGAAACTAATCTGCTCTTGTTTGGGGCTCGGGGGTTGGAGATGCTGTCTGTGTTTCTTTTCCTTTTTAAAGGCTCACTAATTAAGGAGGTTTTGCCACAAAAGCTTTCACCACTGGCTGTATCCTTTGCTGCTTCAAGCAACAGAATACAAACCCAACACTCACGTACAGGGTTTGTGAATCAAAGCCGGTGCCAAACAACAAGGCTGATGGGGCACAAGAAGAATTCAAAGCACATGAAAACTAATTCTAGACTTTGTACTGCATGTTCCCTCTAAGCCAGATGCATGAAGCACACAGCATGGAAATAAGGTTTAAGTAATCTTTTAAAGTCTTTTTAAGCTCTTGGCACTGCCTGGTTCTCCAAGGACATCCCAAAAGGATAAATACACAATTATGACTTTAGTCCAAACATTCCATTGTAATTCTAGCATCAGAGAATGGTACATTTGCAAATGTTATTGACTGAGCAGAGGAGAACATTTCAAGATGGAATTTTAAGGGAGAAAGTGATGAAATCAAATACTGGTCAGTCAGAACTTCTGTGCAAACCTCATGAGGAACTGCATTTAAATTGGAAATCACAGAGTTCGCTCCGTTCTCATCTCTGCTTTGCAGAACTCATTCAAAAAGGAACTCACGTCTCACCCAGGACCACCACCTTTCAACCACCTTTGAACACCCCACACTGGTGATGTTCATACTTTTATCTCCAGCAATAAAAGCTGGTTCTTAGAGCCCAAAGCACAGACTGCACTGTGTTATTTCAGCAAGGCAGAAAAGAGTATTTAAAATGATGTGAGAAAGTCTCATGTAAATGGTGAATTATGTCATCTTCAGTTCTCTCACACATTTTCCAAACATGAAAATCCCCAGCCATGATGATTTAAAGTCATTCCAGTTACCACAGTAACTGTCCACGTCGAAGAGCAGAGCTGGGAACAGGAAATAAAGGCTGCACAGGTAAAGGAGGAGCAGCAATTGCCACATTCCTGAATGTCACTTCTGTTCAATACATTCTTCCTCATAGCCCTGAGCAGGAACACTGAATTTGGAACATCATTTTCCTCCCTTCTGATCCCTTGACATTTACTTTCTTTTTGATGTCCTACGAACAGAAGCAACCTGCATCATAGCACAGCCAGCCTGAGAGGAACCAACATCTCAAGTCAGTGCAGAGTGTGAACCTAACAGTAAAACCCTAATAAACATAGGGGCAGGAAATTTTAGCTGCAAAAACACTGACACCCTTTGCCTCAAAATGTGTATTTTTATATAGCACAAGATGTTTAACAGAAGTTTTCACAAGTTAAAAAATAAAAGCCCAGTAAGCTGTCTTTTTACCTTGAAATGCTGATGATTCTTTAGATGTTGTCTAAATACTTCTAAAATAAAAGTCATCAGATGTTATAAATAGTTAAAACATAGCTGTAAATGATACAGTGAACTTGAGGAGATGATAGTGTTAGGAAACTAGAAGCTACTTTGAGTGAAAAAAAACAAACCATCCACCCCCTTCCCTGCTGAACAGAAGTTTTGGAAGTGCTGTTCAGCCAGGTGCTAAATACAAAAGGCTCCAAGGGTTTAATATAGAACTGTAGGTTTACTTACTCCCTTAGGGTTACTTTGCTTTCTAGCAATAACATTAAAACCCACCTCTGTTTCCTACATCCCTTCAACCTGTCACAGGTATTTTAGAGGAACCCAGTTTCTATGCTGACTTCTGACAGTTCAAAATTAGGGATCTGTGGTTAAACCCAGGTTTCAGAGCAGTAAGCCATCCTCAGACCTTGCTGTTCTTTTTGAAGTGTAGAGACAGGACAAGACAGGCAGCTCTTGGAAAGAGCCAATGACCAGGGGTACAGTGGGACAGATGAAGCTGTCCAGTAAATTCTTCAGCCTGAGTTTCTTTGCTTTTGTTTGATCTTATTTTATTCTTTGCAGTGTCTCAGGATGGATTTTTAATACAATTCTGAAGCATACCATAAAAAAATAACTTCTAGGGCAGCTTGTTTCCTCATCAGTATGTGCACTGGCAGGGGATGGGGGCACTACATGTTTCATTTTACAACGGAGACATCAGGTAGCAGACAGACAGCACAGCTCCTTCCTTGCACATCCCTGTGCTCAGCTGGGAATTACCCTGGGACTGACAACTGGACTCGAGGTGTTTGGGAGCACAGCAGCTGCAAAAGGTCTGGCTGTCTGAAGTTATTCCACAAAACACTTTCACCATGGCTTCTGTCAGTCTCCTGGGAATTTCTCAGCTATTTCAGCAGGAAGGTTTGTGAAGTCAGTTAAAGTTCTGTGCTGCAGACTCTCCCAGTTTCCTTTACACGTGAATACGTGGCCAGCTCTTCAATACAATCCCAAGCAGAAAGGACAGCTCAGGCTGAGTCCAAAATGCATTCTAACCAGGTCAGAGGGTGCAAAGAGACACTGCTAATGGACTAAGAATAGAACTGACACGCTTTTAATTTAGAAAACACTAAATCAGCAAAACGCTGTAATCAGCTTCTCATTTTAAGGGAGACATAAACTTTGACCCCCTCTAAATTACTGACGAGCAGGAGGCAGCAGCTTTCCTACCGCATAAACATAGGTTCCTTGAAGATTCTCCACCCTCTTTACGTGTCACAGCCCAAGTGAAGGGGCTTTAATTAGCTCACATCCCATCGTTAACGAGGCTTCCTAATGCATCCTGACAACGGCATGTTGGCCGGCTGATCCGCGGAGACCCCCGGGGCGCGGCCGGCAGCACTGCCCGATTAGCCAGCCGGGTGTCCCGGGGAACCCCCGCTGCCCAGCCCCGCCGAGCCCCGGGAGCTGCGGAGCTTCCCTCAAGGACCTCCTGGGAAGCAGCATCAGCAGGTGCCCGTTGGCAATAGTTTTGTGTTACAGGCTTGAATGAGTGATCCCTGCAGGAACTGCCGGCTGTTTTCACAGAGACAGAAGGCAGTCAAAAGTCCACAGCATGAACTTGGAATGACCCCAATTGCAGAGTCACTGGCGGGTTCATCGGGAGGACAACGGCGCTTTATTAAACAACTAATACTCTTAACAGATAATTCCCCTCCCCCCAACGTTCACTCTCACAAAGACTTAAGGTCTTCCTGTTTGTTTATTTTTTGGAAAGGGAATTATTTGTCTCCATCCCTCTCCTTAGAGCTCCTCTATAGACTGAAAACCTGAGAAAAAGCATGAAGAGAGTCCAGGTCCTTACAACGCTGGATCCAGAGAAGGGCAGACTAACTTTGCTTTTAACATTATCTTCACCAGGACTGGTATTTTCACAGGGCATTTCCTCCCAGCAGCCTCTCTCCAGTTTCATTTTCTGCCATGGTCACCTGTGACCACACTTGGTATCTGAATGCTCCTCCTTGTTTAAAACCCCACAGGTTTACTGTGTTCCCTCAGATTTCTGAAGGCACACGCGTTTGCTCAGCCTGCCATCCTGTGTGCAGGGTAAACAGCCAACAGCTCCCCGGGCTGACGCGTCTGCATCTGCTGAACTGATGCCAATCATCTTTTGTTACTTCCTTGGCCATCTCCCATGGACACAGCAAGCCTGCTCTCCCTCCTCAGGGATACACAACCAAGGAATTTTAAGTCTAACTCTGTATTATTTAATACATTCTACACAACAGCATCACTTCACCTATGCAGTAGGGAGGAGCAGTCAGCCTTCTGTCAAGACTGAAGGCATTAATTTCAAACCCACATCCCATTTTTATTCCTTCAGAGGCTAATGGTGATATATGGGATATCCATGCCTGTTCTCATGACATGCTAACCACTCAAAAACTAAGGATCAAATGTCATTTCATCTCGATGAGAAATGCTTATTTCTAATTTCAGTTTGGGCTTTTGGCAACATTTTGCATACCACATTTTAAATTCGTTTTTTCCCCCCCACTTAATTCCCCAATGAGTCAGCAAAACAGGAATGCTGTGTTTCATTTTCTGAGAAAATGAGCTGCTAAATCCTTTCAATATAAAGCTGTAGAGCAACTGTAACTGTCAAGGTGGCGACTTCTCCATTTCTACAGGCAGCTGGGCACAGCTCACTCTTTGCAGTGTTCTGGGATTCTCAGTTAGCTGAATCATTTCTCCTGGAAAAGGCTCACCCAAAGCTACCAGCGATGTGCCAGTTTGATTCTCAGTGTGCACATGTAAGAGATCACGTCCAGACCAAAGCAGAAGACATCACCATTTTTGTGTGATCTCACCCATGTCCATTTCACCACAGAACAACACACTGCAGTCCAAGCCTGCTCACAGACACTTGGACAAGCAGCTTTGTAAAGGGAAGGCTGGATTTAACCTGAACTGTGAAGGGTACTTCAAGCCACACACGTTTTATCCCATGGTACAAATAAAAAGCAGGAAAAACAAAATAATAGTTTAAACTTCTCAAAGATTATCCTTTATCCCAAAAGCTCCTTCAAAGACACTGATTACCAGATGTTCTGCACGTAAACCCTGACACTTTCCATGGCTTTTGATTGTCCCTAATTGGCCATAACACTTGCTGTCTTTTCAGACTCCCAGGAAATGGGGGAATGGCCTCATCTGAAAACTTCTGCCTGGGAATTTCAGTTACTTTCCATCTCACAACCTGCACATTTTCAGACAGATTCTCAGTGCTCAGCACTTGAACCTGCACATGAACTGCTGATCTTTGAATGAAATGCAAGTTCTGAGGATGCTGCCTGGACACATTAGCTGAGCACACTGCAGCAGCCACTGCACAACACTGGGGAAGGCATGAGGAGAAAAATCTTAAGATGACACTGAAGAAAACACAGGGAAAGCTGCACTTGACCTGAACTACATAAACCACTTCTAGGAAGAGAGAAAACAATGCAGGACAATTGCTGCTGAACTCCACTTCAACATCCAGACTACCCTTGTAAAGGACAACCATCAGCTCTCCTGGGGTAAACCCCAATTCCAGTCCGTACGGTTGCCCAGGAAGATGCCATCCATTGCTGCCTTCCTCCTGTTATTATCATCCACATTCTGCTGTTAACAGTTAAACAGAGGGAGTCAAAAGAAAACTGGGAAAATACAGAACAGTGGGTAACTCAGAACCCAAATGCCACTCTCCTGAGGATAGTACCACCCTGTGCTCCATTCTCAAACTTCACACACAAAGGCTTTTGCCCGAAGTCCCTGTTGCAGCTCCTCTCTCTAAGTTTTGGCTCTCAAGTGCCCACTGTCAATTCTAAGCCTCAGCCTGCCCCTCAGAATTCTCCAAGCTTCCACAAGAACTTAACACAGTAAATATGACTGTGGATGATGTCCTTAAGAAGCCTAATGAAATTTCTCACTTCAAAGTTCAATATGAACATTGATCTCTTTCAAGAAGTTCATTAAATTACTTTTTTGAGTAGGAAGAAGGGAGACAACAATTATTGCCATCTAGTACCTACCTCCAGAAACTAAGCCTAGCTGCAGAGTCCTAACAACATCACTATGTGCCCATAATTCATAAAAGGTAACAGAATCCCTTGTAAGTGATAAAAGAATGAGAGAAATTACATACAGCATTGACAAGCTGATTAATCTTCTTATCCCTTTCTTACCAGGAGTTTCATAACTCCTGGCACAACACCTATTTGCCAGCAGTAGGTACAACCAGGCTCGCTTCTCCATTTAGAGATCACCAGCTACAGAGCATTTCTGCCCAGATGCTAATTCAGGGTTCAATATTCATTTCTAATTGAAGCACCTCTGAAACAGGGTAATTTAGGATTTAGTACTATCATGCCTGTCAGGGAAATAAAAAAGCGTGGATGCCAAGAATGCGAGACATTTTTAAGCATATGGCAACTATATGAAGACTCCATTCAGAGGGAATGAAATTCCCTCAGGTGTCTATATTTAGGATCAAAGAGCTTTTTAAAATACAGAACTTGGAGTCTCCAAGGGATAAAAACTACAAAACTGTCTGTAGTGAACTTTATTTAACCTAAGGTTTTGTGCCAACTTAAATACACTGCAGCTCTCCACTTGAAAGCAGGCATTACCCTCGGCGTGTTCTGAAATGCATGGAAAAGCCATTACAGGGCTGAGCAGCACAACTATAAAATAGAAAAGCAATAAAATGACAAAAGCAGATACAACCCCAATAGCTTACTTTTCAATTCAGTCAAGCAGAGTTACTTTTAAAGTGATGATTAGAGTAGTAAAGTTTCTTCATCTGTCTACTCAGACCTTAAAAACTAGGCTAAATTTTTATTTAAGACCCTTTTAAAGTCAAGCACTCCAACAACCAGTCATCAGTTGTTGGAGCAGGACATTGGCTTGTCCAGATACTTGTGGCAAAGATCATAGAATCATGGAATACCTTAGGCTGGAGGGGAGCTCAGAGATCATCTATTCCAAGCCCCCTGCCATAGGCAGGGACACTTCTCAACTAGACTAAGCTGCTCAAGGCCTCATCCAACCTGGCCTTGAACACCCCCAGGGAAGAGACATCCACAACCTCCCTAAGCAACCTGTTCCAGAGTCTCATCACCGTCACACTGCAGAACTTCTTCCTAAGATGCAGTCTAAGATGAGCAGCTCTGTGGCAGAGCTGAGTCAGGTGACAATTTATGCAGTGGAAATATACTTGAAAATACTTTCTCTGCAGAGAGCACCACGAGCAAGATGAAAGGATCTATTGTTCCAGCCATGTTTTGTCTGAGTAACTGGAATTACTTTGATTCTTTACCAAAGCCTGACATATCCTTGCCAGGATCAGAACGCAGTAAAAGACAATGTTCTGTGCTGTACCATGCACATAACATCCAAAATGATAATAAAAATGTTAATTTTGTATTATATAGGCATTCTTGGCTTAGTTTACTAGCAGATTTAGATGCCTAAAAGCAGTGCAACATATAGGGAAGAATTAATCCTGACTATTTGAGCCTTTTTACTATCACAGAGCAGAATTTAGCTCCATCCTTTAGAAGAAGGATTAATAGAGTTGTTCTGTAATGTACTACTACAACTCCTTGTTCTGAGAGGACAAATGCACAATCCATGCAAAGAGTTTTTCCAAGGGAACTGTGTGAGACTTGCATCACAGATATTTCAGATGTATCGAGGAGAAAGAAAAAAAAAGTACCTGGGAAGTCAGATAAATACTACATGGGGTGATTTTCAAAGGTATAAATGGGAAGCAGGCACTCAGCCCCCACTGGATTTTGAAAGGAGTTCAGCATCCAACTGCCCTTCTGCCTTTGAAAATCTTCCTTCACAAACCCCTTGGTTACAAATGACTCCAAAGTTCAAAGCATGACCTTGCCCTTGTGGGAAACATAGGACGGCTCGTGCCTTTTAAAGAAAGATTTATGAGCCTGTTGCTGCAGATGTGACTGCAGTGAGGAAACAACACTCTATAGGAAGGAAACTCTGAAGAAAACACACTCTATTGGGTGGAGTGGATGGGTCACAGGAGACTAGAACCACCAGCAGAAAGCATGGACAAAATACTGCTTTGCACAGATGGATGCTGCCTTGCAGAGACCCAGCCAGTCTCGCACCAGAGTGCTTGGCTAAGCTGTACCTGCAGGGCTGACAGTCACAGAACCACTCCTATGGGATTAGGGCAGGAACATCCACCACATGAGATTGTGTTGTGAGTTTCCCGATACTGTCACACGTGGCCTAACACTGGCAACAAAGTAATCACATCAGAGACAGTCCATGGCATCTTTCCTCAGCTCAGCTTGCAGCCTTACATGCGCTCACAGCTATGCACTGGGTGATGGACAAGGGATCTCTAGGGCAGTTTAATCAGGTTCAATAACCTCAGTCTTGAGCTATCTGCAGTTATTCCACCTTTCTCATCTTAATTACCTTTTCCCACTAATGTGAGGGAAAAAAGTCCATTTCCTTGTATACCAAGAAGTAGAATAGTTTGTGAAAGGGTGAGCCATAATGATATGCATGGACAAACCTATCAGTTTGGGTAATGAACACAGCAAGAAACAAAGGATTTTCACAAACCCCACAATTTCACAGCTCATCCTTCTGTGACTAAAGCACTGCTGTGATTCCAGGCATGATCACAAGGTTCATTTACAGTACCTGGTGACACACCAAGGATGTAATGAGAAATATTTCAAGAATACTTGATACTGAACAAATATCAGCACAGTATCAAGCATAATCAAATCCACTTCCCACTTCTGGCTGCTGTCTCACATCACACCTTTCAGACACTAAGGATAGTTATTTTCACTGATAACACCAATAGAACTCAATTCCCTCAGCTGTTATCAGAACAACAAAAGAATGTTCACCTTGTGGAGACTTTGGAATTAAACCCAAGATTGATGCATAGTCATCTAGGAATTCTTTAGTCTGTTGCTGTGTGGCATAGAAAAAAACCCCAAACCTCCAGTGTTAGTATAACAACTGATACTCACATCACCTTAATCACTTTCCAGAAATCAAAGTTAACAATTCCTGCTACACTAAATAAACCCTTACAACACTCCAAATTCCTATAATGCTCTCTCTGGAGATATATTCTGTGCATGATATAACTTCATTCACTTCCACACAGAAGGTGTGGATACCACACTCAAGCAACATTTTAGTTCTCCCTCTGGTTCACTACTGCATTCAACCTGCAAAACACTCAGGTATCACTACGAGGCCTCAAGTGCTTGCACTGACTTCTGCAGGCTTCTGGCATCCCTGTAGTCACATATGAAGCATTTAAAAACGAAATCTACACTTCCAACACAACTTTTACAAACAGGGCATAAAACAGATTAGAAATGGTAACAGTTCTGTTTGACTTGTTTCCTATGTTTTGCTTATTGCTTTAGCAAACTTTAATATCAGAGCCGTTACCTTTGCAGCCGAGTTCGATACCCCATGCGTGACGTTTCTTATGAGACCACCAACGTTGCCATATTTTATAAGTCCAGTAACACCTTCTGAAACGTCATTCAACAGACCCATAGGGTTGCCAAGGAAATCCACAGAACCTAGAATCCTCGCTGCCTGGCTAAGCAGCTCCTGTAAAATCAACAGGAAGAGTGGAACCAGCAAGGTTGAGTAAAAGATTAAACCCCAAGTCCCACCTGCAACTACAGCCTTCACCAACCCAGACAGTTCTACCCAAGAAGAGTTTTACTGAAGAAATGAACACAAATACCAGTTAGATAACAATAATTTCATCTTAAAAAGCAGTGTGTTTGGAAGCATGTGATGACATTTCTCTGGATGCCCAAGCAGCAATACAGCACTAACACACAAGAAGTCACAAAAGAGTTTCTGCATCCTCAGTAGAGAACTTGTCAATTAAGAGAAGATCAGCCCTTGCCCACAATAAAATCTCTACACCACTTACCTCCTGAAAGTGTTTCAGAATGTCATTGATGATAAACTCCTGAGTTTCATAGGGATGGACCCTTGTGAAAGGATCCAGATTTATCACAGCATCTTCAAACCGGATTAGAGGAATTCCCAGGCTGCTTTTCAGTGCCTGATTAAATAGAAGATATTGCTACTTTATTTTTTTCTCTCTGCTTTTCATTCACAGCACCCAAATGAACTAACCTGAATTAACCAAAATGATCTGAAGCTGCTAGAGCAGTTCACCAGTGTAGGTGCTTTTGTTACAGAAGGCAATCACTCCATAAGCCTTCTACTTGTAAGCAATGATCAATTATTAGAACTGCCTTTCTTCAGTAACCAGTCAGTCACTAAACACTGAGCTCCTGATGCTCTGCTGATAGGAATATTTCAACCCAAAATGTGTTTACAGTTCCATGCTTAGCACTTTGCTGTAACTGCTCTAATATTCAATTAAACCAAACCCAAAATGAATGTCTGTGACACACAACACAAAACTGGGTATTTTCCACCCTGCTGAAGTTCTATGAATGGATTAAGTGTCAGGATGAGCTGCAATAACACAGATAATTTCCTGCAAGCCTGAGGCTCATTTCTTAACATTATGTGGTCTACTGAAATTCTTTAAACCAGCTTTTGCAATTGTTTTCAAGGAAGAAAAGGGCAACAGTAATTAGCCCAAGGGCCATCTGTAACCTGTACAATCTGTACATAACAACCCCATAATTAAGGTGGCCAAGCAAGACATCTACATACACACATAAATACAATCATTCTGGTAAAATTAACAAGAAAACTAATCTCTTAATTAAAAATGATGCCTTCTGTTGCAGGTCTTGCTAATGGCATCTGCACAGTCGCCAACGGGAGAAGGCAGAAGCCTGATCCTCGAGTTGTATCTCCCCACCTTACCCACCGGAGCCTGCTCGGTGTCAGCACTGTGAGGGCTTCTGCCATCTGCAGGCACTTAGGGCAAACCACAGGGTCTGCTGTGGCTTCACAAGTAAGAAAGGACCTATTTATTTTTTCAGTAAATGGGTGACTAGCTGGAGCAGTCCTCATTATTCACTTCGGTAGGAAGTAATTTCCTGTTTAACTATCAGATATTATATAAGGCAACTTTGTTAATACTGGTACCTAATAAAAATAATCTGTCTGCACCAAATTACCAGACAGCAATGTCCATGCCAGAAACATTAGAGGTAGTTAGAAAAACCTCTACAAAGGCTCTACTGTGATTATTCTTTCCCTCCTACCCCAAACCCTCCTGTGCTACCAAACTGAATGGACCTCTTTCTGTGGAATTTAATATACAGAATACAGCCAGTGACTGTTATCATTAGGGGGGAAAAAAGTAATGTATATGCCAATTTTTCTCTTGGGAACAATGCTGGCAGCTGCCAAGATGTATCCATATACAGTCACACACCAAAGGTGGCAGGAAATCCAAACACAGCAGTGCACATAGATTCTTAAAGGCACCACAAACAGTTTTCCCTCTCTAAATCAGCATGGTCACTCACAAGGTGAAGCACAAGCACATCAAGAGGCAGCTGATGCTGAATGGTAAGGAAGGAGACAGCTAATGAATTACAGTCTGCATGAGGGCTGGGAAAAGTAATACAAGGATGCAGGACTGCTGATATTCTAGGTCATGCTGGCAGGACTTCATGATCTATATTAATTCCACAACACTTCCTTAAAAGCTTGCACATCGTAATGTCCATAATACCAAGTGGCACAGCCTGGTGCATGGCTAAATTTTGGTTATTGAACACAAGCTGAACAGGCAGCAGCTCAGCTCCTCCATAGTGGGGAGGAGGTTTGATGGGTTGGTTGGTTTGGTTTCAGCTCCCCCATGGCGGGGGGGAAATAAGTTTCATTAGTTCGGAGGGAACTAAAATATTGCTGACTGTTGCCACATTATTATGTCCAGGAAGGTCCCAATACACAACTGGGAACACGGGCTAAGATTTATCTTCTTGCTGTAGTTTGGAATCCCTGGCTCACTTAACAACTGTGCCAGAACACTCATCACCATATGAAAAGGAGCAGATTTTCCACCTAAATCCATATTCAGTCTGAATTCACTTTAATATTTAACCAAACTGCACAGTGCTCATGCAGACCCTCCCAGTAAGACAACATGTTTTGGATGAAAACACTCAGAGTTGTCCTGTATTTCTGCTCCCTAAATTGAGTAACTTATTTTTATTCACCCTCACCTCAGCCCACCCATGCAACAGCCATTCCCCTGAAGCTCTTTACACTTCCATTAATTTAACCAAGACCCTTTGTGAAATAGTGAGTTATGAGGTGAAGCTGGCTGTGCTTCAACTGATTATTACAAGAACAGACTATTACAGAAGAGACTGGAAATTATTCACATTAAATAACACAAGTTATTGGAACCTCTGTTATTTGTAACTTGAACAAGGGAAGACTAAATGGAAAAGAACAGTACTAAGTTAAGGCTTCTGTTTCCTTCTCCTGCTCCAACAGAATCTCTTCACTTGGAAGCACACTGGGAGCACACTGACATACCTTGAGATCCAAAGGCAGCTTGTTGGATGTGAAGACACTCAGCTTTATCTGAGGCACACTAATCTTCAGGTTTTCAAAGTAGTATCGCTTCTGCGCTCCACCTTGTTCAACAACCTTCTCATGGAGGTTTTCATCATACTTTTCAACCTCTTCATTCAGACAAAACACAGGAATCAGAATGGATGATAAGTAAATAATTATGAGGTTATGAATACACGCTCTGTAAAGAGTTAATACTTTCTCTGTACACATAAAAGTATGTGTGACTACTAGTGTAGCCAGCAAAACTACTCTTTAAGGCTCAAGAATTATTTTCAGCTCTGCCTACATCTCTAAAACCTGAATGTATTTGTAGCTAGATAAAGAAAGTCACTCAAGTGCATAGGTTGAGTTATTTGAGCTTTCAATCTCACTTCTAATTGATCTTTGTCAGCACACAGAAACCAGATGACATAAATATGACTAGGTAACGTTTCCTACTCTGAGTCATGGTCTTACAACAGGTTTCCCCCTCTCTGCTTTACATTTCCTTACACACTCAAGTATCAATATCATGAACAAAGAAAACTAAGTTGACAACCTTCTCAATTATGACTACAGAATGGACAAAATGTCTATATGGAAGCTATTCAATAAATCAGTTACAGAGTGAGCCAAAGTGGTTGACACTAATAGGTTTATGTGCTATTTATAAGAGCATCCTGGTGGTGTGGGAAGGCAGGGGGAAAAACACAAGGTGACAGAGTTCTATGAACTCAGGTTGAACAATTAAACATGTTGAATGTGAATAACAACTAATTTTTGTCTGAATCTTGGACAACATGATCAGCACCAGGGGATGAACTACAATGAGTGTACACTAAGGGAAGAGACAAAAAAGAAGCAAAAGCATCAGGGTGAAGCAAAACAAACCACAGATTAGTAAACAGCACAGCAGAAACACACAGAGTCTCTTTTTCTTCCTCATCATTACAAACCTAAGTCATTAGGTCCTCTAGGAAATTAGGAAATGTAACATTTATATTTTTTCAGAGAAAACTAAGACACTACTGTGGATCAGCAAGACACAGAACTCTTAAGCACCATTTGTAGGCTTGCTCCGATTTGCAATTGTGCCAAAGTTAATGTTTCCCCCTGCAGTTATATGTTATATAACCCTACACACCCTACTGTGTATTGAAAGTGACTTTTCCAATCACCACTCCAAAACAGACACCTCAGAAATCTTCCAAAGCACAGATAAATCCCACAATAGAAGGATTAGGAAAATATCTATGGGATTAGAAGACTGCCTCACTGAATGGAAGCACATCTACAGAATAGTTCAAGCCAGGGCTATGGATGTCACAGCTTAAAGGTCAAACAGCCAAAACTTTCCTTCAGTGAAGCAAGAGGAACTGCCTAAGGAACAAATGAACAGAGATCCCATTTCTAGCCTGGGGTTTAAATAAACATTACTAAACAAAGTAGCTTGCTAAATTAATAACACAATTTCTTTTATGCCAATTTAGATGAATCCAGACACAGGAAGTGGAGATGAATACTAAACCCCTTCCCACAGCAGCTCAGCTCAGTCCCTGTGTACTGGACAACAGCATGTTACAGGGGTCACTACCTGAGTACTGTAACAAGCACACCACATGAGGACCTTTACAGGGGCCACTGAGACATCAGCTTTGTACACTCTGCTCAACAGTGGCAGTTTCCAAGCAGCTAAGATTCTGCTAAGTATTTTGCACTAGCAAGCAAAGCTCATAATATCTCTGTACACTGTAAAACTGTTCTTTGTTATTTTATACTGTACCTGATTCAGACTGATCATAGCCAAAGAAACTCAATAGCTTCAGAAGAAGTTTCTCCTCAATTTGAACTGTGAACTTTCGAGCAGTGATCATCAGATGCTACGAAGATAAACAAGTCTCAGTTTACAGTATTAACACTGGAAATCCAATCCATGAAAGCCATTGAAGAGGACAATGTGTTCTACTTCAACAGAATATTTTCACTGGAATGGATTTGTAATAAGATTCCCACCTTCAAAATGTCTTTGGTAATTTTCTTCACCTGCAAGTGACCTACAACCAGTGATGGTTGTTTCAATTTTTAGAAGGTGGTGTGCTTCATCACTTAATACTGACACTTCAGAGTCTGATGCTGTTTTCCAACACTGAAATCAGCTGCTTTTCAAAACAGCATCAAAATACATGGGTGAATATTCCAAGAGAGGATTTTTGCCCTCACCTTTGCCCTCACAGTGCATACCACAGTTGGTGGATAAACTCCTAAACAACATTTCCAGACAGCTGCAGAACACAGGATAGGGTTTGTGTGCAAGATAACAGCTTATCAGAGAGAAGTAATAACCCTGTCACAACTCATGAAAAGCACAGCATAGATATTCTGGTTCACTATGCAATAAAGGCATGTGTCAGTGCTGAGGGGAGAATAACTCACTTGAAAAGCAAGGTCACAGACATGAGCAGAGGCTTGGATGATTTGTTACCTCCTAAAACCTCTTTTTTATCCTGCTCACTGCAGTACTGTAGCTACAGACACTATGAACATGAGAAGGTGGACATAGTGTTCTTTATGTCTCAAATTCAAAGTGTAATTCACAACTGAATTAATTTGGATTATTAGCAAAAATCAAAACCAGGAAACAGAGTAATACCTGCATGGCACAGATGAAAGACTGAGGTTTACCTTGTATATATCAGTCAGTGCATTTTTGCTGGGAAGTTTCATAGCATTGACCTGCACGGCAGGCCCAGTCTCCACCGGATCGTTTTCACTCATCCTAGGTGTCAGGAAGAGTATAAAAGGCCGTGTGGTGCCAATGAGCTGGTTGTCCACCTACAGAGTGCACAAGACAGACAACAAAAGCTGAGTAGGTAACAATAAAGAACAAAACTCATGCTCTAACTGAGGATTTCAAAGTGTTCAGGCATACATGGTCCCCAAGCCAGGGTAACACTGGGCAGAGCTGATCACTGTCCACCACTGAGACTACACCAAATACTCAGAAATGACCTCCATTAAAACATGGCTAAAGCTGCCCACAAACAACACCTACACCTAATGGCAATGGTCTCTGTGATTTCTTTTACTTTTAGCAAAAAACACAGCCAAAAATACTAAACAACAGCAGAGTTCAGCTACTCCTGCATTTGACTGCTGCATGTAAATACCTATTTATCTCAGGTAATCTACACCAGTGCCCACAATTCCCCCTCCAGGGAAATCTCACATATTTGGAACAGAATTCTAATGATTTAGAAGAGTTTTTTAGGGGAATAAAGCCAGTTTTTAACTGTCTACAGTTTAACCTGTGAATCCTGAACTGCAAAGACTGAACTGAAAACAAAGGTTAAGGCAAAACTCTGCAAAATCAAATCAAAATCTAGTTGGACAAAGTCTGTGAGAGGTTTATTTCTGTCTTGTCTCTGATTCTACCACTGTGGTGCTACCAGCATTAGGAGTCCTGCTTTCAATGGCTGCTTTTGTGTTGGGTAATGACAAAGAGCCACCAGCCAGAAGGGAGAAAAAAATCTCAAGCTGAACTGTGCACAAAATAAAACAGATTCTAATGTCCCTAACAGAAATGAACAGCATGAAATACAACATTCCATTGCCTCAACTACTACTAAGTAGAGAACAATGGCAAAAGGAAACATCCACTACTGTGCTATTTAGGAACTGAAGTCTCAGTCACAGCTCTAAATGTTTTGCAAACCTATCAAGACAACAAAAACCACAGAAGACCCATAAGCAAATAAACATGTTTCCAGATGGCCAGTACCTGTATGTCTTGCACACTGAGCTCCAGCACCTGACTTGTTGACAGTTGTGTATAGTGGACATGAATTCTTGTGAGGCTTGCAAACACCAACTCCTCAGGAACTTTGTTAACCAAAGACAATCCTATTCCTCCTTTCAGTTTCACAAGCACCTATGAAAGGAATATCTTGAAGAGGGAACAAAAAACCACCACACAAACACACTAACAAACCAGCACTGAAAAAAATCCTGTGATACTGAATATACTTCTGTAAAGAATTTATGCTGTTAGATCCATCTCCAGAGAGGCTGAACACCTCACTGACAACTAGTCTTCAAGTAAAGGTTAATGACCAAACCCCAGTCTCCCTCTAAAATCTAGAAAGAAAAATGGTAAATAAAACACCTCTGCTATGAGTATAGGCTGAGGGAGCTGGAGTTGTTCAGCCTGGAGAAGAGAAGACTCAAGGGGGACTTTAGAGCTGCCTTCCAATACCTGGAAGGATCCTACGGAAAAGGCTGGAGAGGGACTTTTCATGAGGGTGTCCAGCAACAGGACAAGGGAGAATGGTTTTGAGCTGAGGGAGAGAAGGTTTAGACTTGATCTTAGAAGTTCTTCAGTACTAGGGTAGTGAGACCTTGGAATAGTTTGTCCAGAGAGGTTATGGATGCCCCCTTCCAGGGGATGTTCAAGGCCAGGTTGAATGAGGCCTTGAATAACCAAGTCTAGTTGAGAGGTGTCCCTGCCCACTTCAGGCAGGTTGGACTAGATTATCTCTAGGGTCCCTTCTAACCCAAGCCTTTTTGTGATTCTAGTTGCAATATCTTACCTCCAATTCCTGCTCTGAATCTGGATTTTTTAACTTGCGCAGATCTTGTTCCGTGACTGGAAGCTCATCTCCTTCGCTGGACAGTCGCTCGTTTCGGCGCTGGTTAAAATCTGTTATCTGAGACACAAACCCATGAGCACAATCAGCACTTTCCTGTTTATAAACAGTAGCAATATTGCCCTACCTTATAAAATGATCTTTGCAAAAAAATAAGTACAATGAAAATATTTGTTCTCATTCTTGGTAGTTTGATTTCCCTCCCCCTTCACAGCATTGTTTGGAACACAAGCCCTGTGAGGAGAGACCGAGGGAGCTGGCGTTGCTTAGCCTAGAGAAGAGGAGACTCAGGGGAGACCTTATTGGTGTCTGCAGCTACCTGAAGGGAGGTTGTAGACAGGCAGAGGTTGGTCTCTTCTCCCAGGCAACCAGCCCCAGAACAAGAGGACACAGTCTCAAGCTGCACCAGGGGAGGTTTAGGCTGGAGGTTAGGAAGAAGTTCTACACAGAGAGAGTGATTGCCCATTGGAATGGGCTGCCCGGGGAGGTGGTGGAGTCACCATCATTGGAGGTGTTCAGGAGGAGACTTGATAGGGTGCTTGGTTTAGTTGATTAGGTGGGTTGGATAATAGGTTGGATGCTATGATCTTGAAGGTCTCTTCCAACCTGGTTTACTCTATTCTATTATAAAGGTAACCTTGGGTAAGAGTTTAGAGATGCAATAGGGAAAAAGGTGTTTCAAATGTAAGCACATAAATAAACCCAATTCTAGTTAATTCTAGAATTTCACCTGTAGAACTCTAGTTGGCCCATCTGGGATGACTCTAACAGCTAGCACTCCTGATCCAGGCCTCATCTTTTGGTTTATGAACTGCTGTTCTGGAGGAACTGGCCCCAGAAGCTCAACTGAAGCATCAGGACCAAGAACAACTTCTGCTCCATCATGAAGACCCAGTATTCCTCCCTTTGCCTGGAGAAGAGTAAGTTTAAAAAAATGAAATTAGGTGATAAGAGACTTCAGATAACTATTTGCACACATTAATTTAAAAGTGTATTTTAGTATCCTCTCTTTACTCTTTAGAACTAAAATAACAGCAGATCAGAAGCATTTTACTTGTTATTACTAAAGCTTCTGGTAAGTCATGTTTGATCAGCCTGGCAGCAGGATGAACCAGCCAAGATCAATAATTAAGTATTCCCACTGCATATTCAGAATCAGAAGCTACCTGATACCATCATCACCAAGCATCAACATTATTTTGATGTTTAGTTCTAGACTTTGTTAAAGCAATGCAAGCCCCTGTGCCTACAAATTCCACCAGCAGCAGGCAGAATTATCAGATAGTTTGCAGGTGCTAGTTGTCTGCAAGTCAGAGTTTCCTGGAACACAAAGAAAGAGCAGAACAGCTCAAACCGCGTTTAAAATTCTTATTACCAAGCTGTTGGAACCATGACTGGCAAGTGCTGGTTTTACACAAACCCTGGCTTCCATCAGTGATACTGACGTAATCTGCAGCATTTTGACATCTGGGATGAGTGACAGTATCATGACTACCCTGTTCACTTTCAACCATGATGCACTATTAATTTCCTAATTGTTTTCTTTCCCATTAATAGTACAAGATCCTCAACTGTTGAAATGGATAAGAACATTCAAACATGAATTTAAACCATCCAAGCTGTTTGTGCAAGTCTGGTTTCCTCTGTATTCTGAGCTTCAGCCACACAGCTTTTAGTTCCTTTGAGTGTTAAGCCCAAACAACTGTCATCTCTATCAGCAAAAGTCAAAATGAGTTCAACATCAAATCAGTGCTGACCTGGACAACAAGGCCATGAATACCACAGGTCAGCTTTCCATCACGAAAGCTCCACGTCTGGGTAGTGCTGCGCCGTCGGTCAGGCTTCCTCAGCATCAGGGGTTCGTACCTGCAAGGACAGGATGCCACCAACACTTAGAGGATTCCATCCTGGCAGTTCTACCCTTGAGATATGTCAGTGGTGAACACTTGCTACAGCTGTGTTCAAGCTCATTTTCCTAATCTCACTTCTGAACAATCTGCTGCTGAAAACAGTTAGCCATGCCTTTAAAGAAATTGCCAAGTCACCAAAGTGACTATGAGAACTGTTCACAGACACATAAAGCTAGCTCAGTCACAGGCCTTCAGAATCGTTTCTTTCCTCATCCAGGGGTGTGCTAACTGTGCTTTCAAAGAGATGGTTAGAATCTACAGCAGTTTCCTGAGAAATTCTCTCAGCAGTACCTGTTATCTGTGACAGCTGCCAGGCCTGCGATATCTAAAATCATAGAAGACTCCACAGACCGAGGAGAAGGTTTATGGGGGTTATGAGGAACTGAAGAACCTTCATGGCAAATCATTCCTGTGTCTGTCATTCTCCACAGCTGGGAGCGTTTTCCTGGTTCCTGTTACAGAAAAATCCAAGACTTAAATGAACACAGCAGTACAGAGCAAGTACTTTTGTTCTGTTTTGCTATCAGATGCTTTGAATTGTAGTTCTGGGAATTACTTGTATATATTTAACTTCAGAGCCCTGAACTACTCTGTATAAAAACTTCTACTCCAATATTCAAACAGTGTATATCCACAGCCTTGGTAGATGCAGAGCTCTGTTTACAAGCTGGTTTTAATCTCAGCAATATTTAAATACATTTTCTATTGCTTAAAAGCTCCAGAAGTAGACTTGGCTTGCAATGCAACCAAAAAGGGAGCACGCTCTACCTTGTGACTTCATTAGACCCTTCAACTTACAATTACCTCACTTGGTTGCCTTACAACATTCCTTACTGCTTGCATTCCAGCTGCCTTTTCTGTCTCCTTGACCCTCATACAAGTCTTATATGGAAACAACACCATAATGCAAGCAACCAGAACTGCAAGAACCTGCTGCTTTCAATGAGGTCTCTCTCCACCCTTTAAAAGTTACCATAAAAACGTTCTTATTTATTCCTTCTCCCAGCATATCATTTTACTTCAGCACAGTGTGTCTTGGTACCTTCTTTTTCAACACAACTCGTTGAGTCTTTGGAGAAACATCAAGGACAAGCTCTGCATATGCAGCATCCTTATTTGATGCAACTGGTCTTGCACTTGGCTCCTGTGACCTAGAAAACATCATCATGGTTATTTTTAGTACCTGCTTTCTCTGTAAATCGAATGAGACCTGTACCAAAGCCCAACTGAGGAAAGTTATGCTTCCAAAAGAGCCAAAAATTTGTACTGTTGGTTTGGGGTGGTTTTTTTCCCCCTGTTGTTTTTAGAATTACTAGTGTAAACTGTTAATCTGAGCTCATTTTCAGAAGAGGCTTTAATTTCTCACTGTGACTATCAACTTCACAGATATTAAGATGAATTCCCAAGAAAATTTTCTACCTTGTATTAAAGAAAAGCCACAAAAGCAAATATAAACCTCCCATAGCTGTTTTCAATAGGGTATCAGCTACTGAGAATTTTACATTCTCAGGCATGTCACAAATGGCTATGTCCTGTAGTCAAGTGCTCTTAATCCACCAAATGAAGTCAGCCCCCATACATGACCCTAAACATCCCTATAAGGCAGGGGGTGGTCACAGCAGATGCCATGTTCTAAATCTTTCTCACTTTGTGACAAAATAATGACAAGCTGCACCTATGAAGCTAAGTTACCATGACCCAACGAGGTAAGGCACGCAGACTGCCAGACTCAGTTCTGGCATTTCTCCTGCTAGCTACAAGGCTGATAAAAGGTCAGCTGCATTTGGAAAGCTTTCAAATGACAACCATTAAGAGAATATTAACATAAAGCCCAATGAGCATCATGAACACTCAAAATATCTTCATCTAGTACATAAAGAATTACCCTGAGAATGTGTATGCAGCAGCAATGTAAATGAAGTTCTCATAGTACAGCTGCTTGCTGTCTTGGAAGTCATTCATGCTGCAGACAATATTTGAGGAGCTTGCCCCTTTAACTGTCAACATTATAAAAGGTGGTAGAATAGGTTCATCCCATGCATAATCCAGAGAGGTCATGGGCTTCACTTCAGTGTACAGCCTTGGCTCGACGACACGGTGCTGATTAAAAACAATCGGGACCTGTAACAGTTATGAAAGAGGATTGAGTTTCACACAGATATTGTTGATCAGATCTTATGCTATCATTTGTTAACACACTTGAATTTTATTTCATTACACAGCTCCCTCTTCCAACAAATATAAAAGAACTATTTTCCCTTTTTTTTTTTTTTAAGTAGAAAACTGAAGACAACAGTGAGTTGTGTTGCTCTTTTACCTTGGAGAAATTGTCTATGCGGAAGGGTGGAGGCAACTGATCCGTGTCGCTGAAGGCAATGCGGTAGGTGGCTCCTTGAAGAGTGATTTCTACTCTCAAGAAGTAACATTTTCCTAAGGTGTCCCTGAACAAGAACAAACAAGTGCAAGGGAGGTAAGCATCTGATCTCTGTCATCCACAGTCAGAAGTGTCAAACAGTTGCTTCTATTAAGAAATGGAAACCTGCTGCAGAAGCTTTCTAAGAGTTACCTCATGTTGATATGGAAGGAGTTATTTTTGTTGACCTCAAAGCCCCCAGACCAGACACAGTTTGGGACATCCATCAGTCTCACACACAACAGCTGATCATAATCGTTACGTGGCCAGTGGAACACGACGCTGGAACCAGGCAGTGTGGAGATATAGCCATCAGGATTGGATGCTCCCTAGAATGAGGAATTTGTTAACAGATATCCTGTAGGTATTAAACCCACAGCACTGATCTCTGTACCTCTCAAACACAAGCACAGTTAATTATTCTGTCAGGTGGATGCTGGTATTAGAATAACAAACATCCTCGTAACCAGCCAACAGTACTTCAACATACTGTTCTCTTTAGGGGATGGAACTTATCAATACTTAAAGGTTGGGAGCCAAGATGATGTTTTTTTCAGTGGTGCCCAGTGACAGTACAAGAGGTGGCCCTGGGCAGCCTGATCTAGTTGGAGGTGACCCTATTCACTGCTGAGATGTTGGACAAGATGACCTTTGTGAGCACCTTCCAAACCAATGCAATCTGTGAATCCAAAGAGGTAATAGGCACAAACTTGAACACAGGAAGTTCCATCTAATCATGAGGAGGAACTTCTTTACTGTGAAGGTGGTAGAACACTGGAGCAGGCTGCCCAGAAAGGTGGTGGAGTCTCCAACTCTGGAGGCACTCAAAACCTGCCTGGATGCCATCCTGTGTGACCTACTCCAGGTGACAACGCTCTGGCAAGCAGTTGGACTGGATGACCTCCAGAGCTCCCTTCCAACCGCTAGCATTCTGTGGTTAGAAGATGCTGTGACTAGCTACAGGTATTGTACTAACAAGTAATAGGCAGCAGCTTACCCGTCCCCTGGCAAACTCCTGCTGAAGAAAGGCAAGTTTGTAGCTGGATTTGTTATCCAACAGGTAGCGGGGGGCAAACGTCACCATGCATGTATCGATGTAACGGCCTCTGCCTTTTTTAACATCAATACCTGGTAGTGAAGGCAAGTTAAAAACAAAGCTATTACTTACAAGAGAAAACTAAAGACATGTGCCACAAAGTATTTCACACAACCAAAGCTCTTTTTCTTGCTTCCTGGGATGTGCTGCTTCTGCCATACATTGAAACATTATTTGAGGAGTAAACATAATTTCATGCCACCAGTTACCGTTTCTCAGGGACAATTTATGTATCATAAGCACTGACTATTAAAAGAATACCTATCCAAACCATAAGTAAATCCATTAAAGTAATTATTCCACATATAAACATATGTAAAAATCCTCAAAAATCACTGTGGAGTAGCTTCCACACTTTCCTTTGATTATAAAATAAAAGCTTCTGAGGAGATTGTATTTTATGTACACTAGCAGCACATGGAAGACAAGTTCCACTCTTCATGTCAGGCTACAGAAGCAGCACAAAGTAAAAATCAGAGATTTAGCACATGGCTGAATTATTACAGTGCACAGGCCACTCAAAATTATCCCACACAGTGATGTGGATACTTAGTAGTAACACACTAGGGGAAGAAAAGCAAAGAAACAGAACAAACAATTTGTAAGTACAGTTATTAACACCCCCTGATGTAACATAGAAAACCAAATACAACAAAACTTATTTTTAAGCTAATTAAATTCAAAACAAAGACTCAAAAATACCTAGAATGCTACTTTTTGCTCAATAGTTTTCTTTGGACCCTCAAAAATCTTTAACATTTCCCTGCTGTAAGTGGGGTCACTGACACGATGTCCCACCAAGGTCTACAGCATTTCCCAATGGTTCCTACCACACGTACCAATGTTATAAATGAGGCCTGGCCTGTTGCCATGTTGGATCACCTTAAGGGCTCTGACACCACTACCACCATCCAGGGAGAAACCCTGGCACCAGCCAGGCATGCCTTCAGGATGGATTCCTTTTCCAACCCGCATTGTACAACTAAGGGTAAAAAGAAAACACAAAGATTGATTCATTTAAATGAAGGATCAGGTATCAACACAGTGCTGATGATCAAACACATTCCCAGATACAAAACCAACATGTGTGTCTTAAAATGAAACCATTAGAATGCAGCACAAATCTCTTCTTGAGTGATTGATTCTGCATTTCTGCCATGAGCTCTTTGAACATACTGCTCAAGATTCAGCAACCATGTCATGTAAAAGGCTTGCTCCTTTTACTGACCAGAAAGACATGGGTGTCTTTTTTTTAATTTGAAAGAAAAACTTGGAATAGGTTTTGGTGATAAATTTAACTGTTGCCATTTGAGCAAGAATCCCAGAACACTGCAGATAAATTTACTTTAAATCATGCTCTTAATTCTTGGAGAAAGCAAGTTCTGTCCTTGATGTCAGCTCCTTTCTTTCCCTTCTGAAATCTCAACACTGCTGCTGCATGTGGACTAAGTGACTGCTACTACTCTATCAACATTCAGAGCTCAGGATTAAGGGTTTGCAGTGGTGTTTATGGGGTTTTTTAGTTTTATTTTTTCTTAGTGGTAACAAAATCGTTCACACAACAAGGTAAATCTCTTCCCTGAGGTCTTTGATTTTCTTCCAAAAGAAGCACAAGTTCAAAATATGCAAAATAAACCCAAAGCAGCTTGCAGACACAACAGCATTAGCCAAGAAAGGAGCTGTCTGATTTTCTTATTTCATTGTTTAGAAACTTAATAACTTAACAGATATCTTAATAAGGAAAGACTTTTCCTTTGTGATGCTCTCATTAACGTATCAGTGCCCAATCCTCTGTGAATTACTTTCATACTTTCTAAGGCTCCTCCTGTCTGCTCTTCTTGCAGTATTACTTACAGGTTTGGCTGTTCTTTATCAGCATAACAGAACAGAAGTGGGCTGAGGCTTCTAGCAAGCTCGTGCTCTTCAAATTGACCTGCAGCATCTGTTTTTGCATTATCTTGTCTGAAGATAAGTGGTAATCCTTTAAGTAAACACACACACAAAAAATGGAGCGTCAAAGTACACTTCACCTTTGCACAAAGTGAGAACAGTAAAAACTATTTCAAATTAAGGAGCAACCTAAAACATTTTGGTTGCTTGCAGACTAATGGCTCCTACTGCGTTCTCCTCTGTTCTCCATTTAACCTGCTCAGCAGCTGCAGCTATGCAATCTGATCCAGGCAGAGAAGTTCTTCTAAGCTCTTTAAGCGCCAAAAGATGTTAACACAGAATAACTGCATTCACTTCCTCAGGCATTTCAGGCTTTGAAAAGCACAACTTAACAGTGATCTAACCTATGTTGATTTATTAGAGGTACAATAGCTGAGGTTGGAAAATCTGTAATATAGCAACTAAAATGTCTAAGTTAACTGCTTTAACATTCAGCAAACAACAGCTGATGGCACTGTCAAAAAAACCCTCACAATTTATATTCCTGAAGCTTTAAGTTGTGGACTCTTACCATGTGCTAACTCTTAAGTAATGTTTCAAGACTCTATTTAGCCAGAAAGTAAATCAAAACACTGCATCACATCTTTATTTTCCAGTCCACAAACACAGCCATGAATGAGAATACTGGAAACTGACCTGTTTTGTTGATTAGCCAGTATGGTGCTGAAATGAGTATCTTCAGAGAGCCTTCAGCACGACATACAATCCTTATGGTCAAGTTCAGCAGCCGTTTGTTGACATCATACAGGCGCATCCGCACCATGTAGTTCTGTGTGCCAGGAGGAATCAGCAGCTCTTTGCAGATGGGGAAGTTTTCTAGCAAGACCCCTAGGAAAATAAGAGAAAGCAAAATAAAACATATCCCCTCAAGAAACAGTAGTTTCTGATGACCTTGCAGGTTGGCATTTCATATGGCTTGATCCCTCTGAATATTCCATATAGCTCACTCAAATTAACTTCTAAATCTGCCCAGTGTAACGGCCTGTGATCTCATGAAGAACCCCTTCCAGTCACAGGCAGTAGAAAAAAACTTTTGTGAAGAACCCTGCTCAGGGCTAATTTCTACTTTAGGCATCAGAAGTCCAGCCAGTGTTGAGTAATTCCTGCTGTGCTCTCAACACCAGCTACTTCTGTCAGGATGAAAAGAGCAAACCCACCCAAAATGTTGGGAATTTACATGATTTATTCCATTCTTTATCACTGTTCTCTCCAGTTTCCACTCTCAGGAAAATGGAAAGAGTCTCATAAGGAACAGATCAGGAGAGCTAGGACAGATTTGGGGAATAATGGTAGTTTCAGTACTTCTTTTGGCTGTGTGCATTTATTATCTGTGGGAAGCCCTCTACCCCAAGCAAACAGTCATATGAATGTTTTAGTTTTATTAATTTCCCATTCTTGCATTATGGCTCCTTGTACAAGGAGCAGTTATATTGAAGTACTCCTCAAAGAGGGTCAGAACGTGGTACCTGAAAAAGAACCTTACCAAGCTCAATGTTCTGGGATGTATCAGCCGTGTGCAGCGCTGCCTCTTTGCCAGGTTTTAACGTCCCACTAATTGGCATCCCCTTGACGTAGAACTCCAGCTCACAAGGTAGCAAGTTACAGATGACCACCGTTGGCAAGAGATAAATAGTATGCCCAGGCTGTCTGAAAATCTGTTTAGCACTGTCAGAAAATATGCTGGAAGGCATGTAATCTGGGTAATTTTCTTTCTTTATAGCCACGCAAAACCTGTGAGGGCAGAATTAAGGGAGAAATCATCAGTGAACTCCATGGAGTAACTGAACCCTGTCCTTGTGTGCTGCAGTAAACCCACAACATGCTGTAGCTTCAGGACTTAGAGCAAAACCAGCATCTTGAACTGTTCTCCACATAATCACTTTGGAGTTGGGTCATAAAACATTTTGTAGTTATGCCCAACTTTAAGACGGTAGCAGTTTGCTGATTTTAATTGAGGAATTAAGTCACTCAAAAACCACTTGTGTGCTCAGAGACAGAACATTGCTTTTCTATATTATCAGCTTTAAAACCTTCTTCCATAAACTCACAGAAAAAAATGCTATTAACTGACTAAAAAGAGATTTTAACTACTGAAAAACTACAGTCCTGTCTTTAAATACAAATGCCGAATGTGTCCTTTTTCCCAGGGGACACATCCTTGCTTTGGATACCTGACACTTCAGTTTTTCAGTAGTTAAGCTAAAAACTTGGGTAAGTAAACCTTTATTTTGAATTATTTGTTATTTTCCCTTCCTGTGATATATTCAAACACAGCGTATTAAGGAATGAACTATGGAACAGGCACATAGCAGTAACTGCAGAGTATGCAAAATGCATTTCCTGAAAGAACTTCCATAGTCTCAGACCAGATAATTTAACCTAAGGCCACATTCTATTTTCTAACCTTTTCTTTATTACCAGTGAAAGTTAACAGTGTGCTTACTTTGTACTCTCAGACAGGCACGGGCAAAGGGGCCCTGCAGAGATACAGCAATTATGCTTCAATGCTTTCTCATTGTTCAAGAGACCAAACAAAACATCCCATTACACTGCAGAAACTTTCACTTCCAAGTACTTTCTTTCCTATTAGTTACTTAAACAGTGTTTCATTTATCAGAAGATAAAACAGCTTATAGAACTATAATTATGCCTGAATTACCTGAAAAATCTGCTATTTTCAGACTCCATTGAATGACACTCTCTCTTGCTGCTGCATACTTCTGCTGTCTTCTGAACATTAGTCCAATGAATTGGGGCCTTGCAGAAGAAGACTCCCATTCCTTTTGGCCTGACTTGCAAATGCCAAGATGTAAGGTGCAATGGAATAGCAAAGGAATCTCCTGGCATAACTGCTGGAAGAACTACAGGTTCTGCAACCAGAGAAGAAAATACACACATCAAAACAGGTTCCTTTAATGAAAAGCATAAATAGTAAGTCTCTAATTTCTGAAGCAGCACATCTTTTTTTTAGCATAAAACACCAGCTAATTTCTGTGTTTCAAACACCAAACCTCTCTTTTAAGCCTTATTAACAGTCTGGCAGCAGACAAATTTAGGTGTGTAAAGCTGAAACTGGAAATAAAATTTGCTGGAATTAAAATTCTTTATCCTTGGATGTTTCAGTGCAAATGCTTATATCCAAAAGACCTCATTCATTACATTCTGGGTACACTAGTAACATATCGCTACACTTCTAGCCTGCACCTTAGCATGCCAACATCTGAAACAGGCCTTAAGCAGTCGAGTCTAATTGAGAGGTCCCTTCCAATCTAAGCCATTCTATGGTTCTGTGATTCTACTGCTGAAAGACACAACATGCTATGAACAGAAGGAAGATTCAGTCTTCACAGAGCTTTTCCTGTTTAACTGAACAATAAGGACGAATCCTGTTGTGTCCTGCAGCTTACCTTTCTGAGCATTTTCTTCTTGAATTACATTCCCCCTCCTTACTTTTTGGTCAACCATTAGTGAGAGCAGTGAATCCTCTCGGGGCAGAATCTACAGATTCCCCACAGTATGAAAGGACTATACAAAACTTACTGTCAGGAGCAGAAGGACTGTCTAGTCTCAGTTCCATTGGTGTTTCCAGCTTGTTCTTCACGATCAAGGCTGAGCGCACTGTTATCACCTTCCGAGCACTACCTTCCATGGTAACTTCAAACACCACACGAACTGGAGGCAATGAAGAAAACTGGAAGATATTTAAAAGCATTAAGAAGCTCAGGTAATGATAACATCTAGAAGAGGGACACCTCAGTTTTGAAGCATTAACTGCTGGAGTGAAAACATGCCAGCTGAGTCCAGCCACACACAACACCTAAGGTGTATATATAGCTCTATACTAATGATTCAGAATCCTGTACCTCCTCCTCAAAACACAGTAAAATTAACTATGAAAAAGTAATTCTAAACACTAACAACTTTGTTTTCTTTTTCAAAGCACTGCAAGTTCAAACAAGAGTCATACAGATACAAAAAGAATACCTGATGAACTGTCTCCCTACAACACTATTTAAAATATTCATGGAGGTTGAATTCCAAGCCTTGTGTAATTAACAGTCACTCATCATTCCACCTGTCAGAAGTGAAAAACAAGGTGGAACTTTCTTAAACTATTCACACAGAGTCTCTGTCACCTCAATCCTGAAAACCACATTTTACATGGACCCATGCTGGAATTCACAGGCTGGAATTTAAGACCCATTCTTCAACCAACCATTTACACTGGTGAGGAACGGTAAGTCCTGTTAAATTTGTTCTGACTTGACAGTTCATTTTGTTTGCTTGATTTTTGTTTCCCTTCTACTGAAGAGGTTCTAGAAGGATGGAAAAGCTCATTCACTGCAGAATTATACTCAAAAAATGGAAATAGATACTCACGTAGACTTGCGGATGGATTATGTTTGTTCTACTTATTGGGCTTCCAAGCTGGGAGGAAAGTAAACAAGCAAGTTAAATTTCTTTAACTTTTAAGACACTACTCTCAGTTATAATGCAGAATGCTACATCACAAGAATAAACTAAATACTTCCATCACTTTGTTTCTGATCAGCTTGGAAACGTGTAAGAATTGTATCAGCAAAACCTGTTTGCAATATTGCTTTAACAAAGAAACAAAGCTGAAGAAGGTTGTTTGGTAAAAAAAGCCCTAAAAGATCTCAACTTCACATTTCTTCAGTGCTCAACAATTTTTAGTAGTCTCAAAACTTAACTAGTTTCGAAATCCACAAGAACATTTTCATGCTTGAGCCTCAACCACCAACTGCCAGCCTGCTGATTACTACAACTGCATTCTTCCTTCATGACAAGTGTGTTTTGTCTAAGCTGCCCTGTATTTCAACAATCTCTAGGTCAATGGGAAATCACCAGTGTTAAGTAAATTAAACACATGAGAAATATTCAAGTAATACAGGAAATAAAAATAGCTGCTGAAATGCTATGCTGATCTAAGATTTAATCTCCATGAGTCCCTGATGCTGTCACTAATACACCAGCTCTGTTACTGGAAGCTCTGACTGCTCTGCAGTTGTGCTATACAGAACTGTCAGCTAGGAACCCACCATCTCCAAACTCTCCAATCCAAGCTAACTGGAAAGATGACAACCTCATACGGCAGCTGTTTTAAGATTAAAATCTTGGAAGACATCAGATTCCACCCAAACTAAGGCTCCAAATCAGAACTTACAGTGGAGGAGGAAGAGTTCTTATCTGGTGCAGCGTATCGGAAAAACGTTCCAACCTTGTCTACAGAGACTGGACTGACCTCTTCCCAGCCATTTACTCTCACTTGCAGCTGATGAATTCTTAGATCATGTGTGTGCCTACCAGGTGAGATCAAGTGCAATTACTATTAAGCATTATTACAGATTGTAAACACTGAACAGTTCAAAACAAAAATATCTTCTGGATTCTGAATGAAAAGAATCTCACTAAGAGTCTCAAGAGCTTTTCCCTTTCATGGATAAAGGCAGATCTGATTTTATCTCTGTTCCATTGTTCCACCTTCCTTAATGAGCATAGAGAAGTACAAATATGTCATATAAGTAAAATTAAAAGCATGCTACCTGTTTGTTAGTAAGTTCTTCTGGTTGTAACCACCCATAACAAGCAAGGCCCTCCCCAGTGCTTTAGAATGAAGGACACAGAACCTGTCTTTTGAAAAGCTCATAATGATCGTACTCAAATGCAGCAATGGCTGCCACCAATAGCAATACACACTGATTACCAGAGAATGGATAATGTCCCTCTATATGCAAGTTTTAAATATTTAAAACCAAACCATTAACAGCAGATTAAAAACAAATCCACTTTTTATTTAGGATCTGAAATTGTCCTCACAACTATAATCCTCTGCATTCTGTATCCAAGTGCGTCAGAGCACATCTCAGTCTGGTCACAGAATCCTAGAATGGCTCAGGCTTCAAACCATTCCCTCTTGTCCTGTGGCTAGACAGCATTATGAAAAGTCCCTCTCCAACCTTCTTGCAGGATTCCTTCAGGTATTGGAAGGCAGCTCTAAGGTCCCCCCCAGAGTCTTCTCTAGGCTGAACAAACCCACTTCCCTCAGCCCTATCCTCATAGCAGAGGATCATTCCTTGGACCATCTTTGTGGCACCCCTCTGGGCTTGCTCCAACTCTATGATGTCCTTCTTGTGCTGGGGACAGCAGAACTGGATGCAGTATTCAAGATGGGGTCTCACAAGAGCAAAGTAAAGGGGAAGAATCACTTCTCACCTGTGTCTGAGTTTCCCTCTGGCTTCAAATTCAAATGGAACCTCTTCCCCAGTAATAACTTCCTGCCATTCACTGACATTATGGGCATCATCCAGCAAGGTCCCATTTTCCCCAGGAACAACACCTGGACTCCCACTGTGGGACAGGGCAGCCCTGTGAAGAGAATCACATCAGGTTACAAACTGGCAAAATGGCTACTTCAACTGACAAGTACTTTTCAGTCTGCCTCAGTCTACAGAAGTCCTGCAGTGAACACATACGTAAATCATGAATGCATCTGACTGGTTTTCACATTATGTTGGGCCACTTCAAAAAAACAGAAATCTTTTATTGTACAAGTAAAACTCACTGCTGAAAAAAGGCTTAGTTAAGAAAGACTGGGAATTGCCTATGTTTCTCTGCAAGGAAACAAAAGCACTGAAAACAACAACAGGGTTTGGCTGCTGTGTTAGAGAAGCCAGACAAATATTGTCTAAGTGATCCCCCAACAGCTTCTTACCGTGTTGGAGTTGTAGTTAGGGTAGCAAACCACAGAGTGCATCCAGTGTGATTTCTTAGAGCAAATGGGACAAATGGCTGCCTACGTTTGGGAGTCTTCATTTCAGCTATAAAACAGGATAAAGATTTGTCTAAGTACTTATGAGAGAAGCATTCATCAGATCCTGATGTAGGGTGAGACAAAACAGCTGGAGAACCACAACCTGCACTAACTAAAACAGATCAAAGAAACAGGGTAACAGACTACTAAGGAAAATGTAGAAATTCACTATCTATTACAGAAATAGTACAAACAGGAAGGCTTGCCCTGCATTACCTCCCCAGGTACTGTGCTTAATCTACAAGTTCTTTGTTTCTTCAGGTTAGGTCTCCTATAATGTCTCCAGTTCTAAGTAATATGTAGAAAACCCATCTAAAAACAGCAACTTCTCATGCACATCCAAATGCTCACAAAGTATTAAACACATATTCACTTGTAATTAAGATTTATGTTCTATTTGAAGTGACAAATACAAGTCTTTTATCCTCAAAGACTGATCAAGTAGAAATTATTTTCCTATAGAGGATAGAGCCAAGTAAAACAAAGGGTAAAAAATAATTTGCATGCAACCAAAGGTAAGCTTTTTGTTAAAATGCTGGGACAGCAAAACCTCAGGAGAAGAAACTTCACCCACCATACCTGACTTCTTTCAAGCATGCATTGCTAACAAGCACTCAAATATTACTCTCATTTTCCATACTGCAGTAGGTCAAGAGCTGTGAAAATACTTAAGAGGGCTTGGGCTGAAAACCCCCCTGTCAAATTCCAGTAACTTACTTAAAAATGAAGACAAATGTTTTCTACCTAAATGCACAGAACTTCAGTATGGAGAAGGAGAAAGGCACACACAGTAAATCAGCTGCTTCATGAAAAGAAAGAAATTCAATCTGCTCCACAGAAATGACCTGCAGTCACTCCAAAGGCTGATTGGTATCAAGTACTTCATGTTCTGAAGCAACTTTTCTACAGGGACAACATATTTATCAAGTGTGTGTCTTCCATCATCTCAAAAATTAAAACCTCTTCATTTTAACTGGATGGTTTTGCCCAAAGACTGTGCTGTCAAGTATAAACCAAACAAATTAACAAGGCATTTATTAAGAATGCCTTATTTCCTATGGCTTATTGAAATCAGCTTGTTCCTTCTGAAGGCACCTGCTAGATCAAACATAAGTGGGTATATTCAACACACTGCTAGGTATTTTTAGGATATAAAATGGGATCTTGTGATTTTTATTATGCTACCACATCATACTACTCTGTCTTTCTAGAAAATGGACACTGAAGAGTTAGTAACTCATATAACCTTCTAAAAAATATATTCTTCCTACACAGAATTAGTTATCTTTCTCCCATCTTTCCTGAAGGGTCCAGAGAGGAACATGGGAGAAAGACAGGATGACAGCTTTAAAGCAAAGCAGCTGTTATGCTGTCTGGTTTGAGGTTTTTGGTTTATTTTGTATTTAAATATAGAGGCCAATCTACCAGCAAGTCACATATACCACACACTATTTACTGTACAAGAGCCTTTCAAAGAAGAAACAAACCCTTTTGTCTCTCTCTGCTATACAGTACCTCTAGCATAGATCTGATGCTCTAGGTTAGTCAAACTGGCTGTACTCCTAGTTCTAAGGTAGACAAGAGGAAGGCCTGGCAGACAGGAAAGACAAAGTTAGCAGGTAATATAAACCACACAGGCAGACACTACCCCATCACACATCATGCCTCAGGAATGATACAGACAGTTGGCAGCATGCAGTGTTTGAGTCCCTGCCCATTTGCACACACCAAGTTGGCATTTGAATGGCTAGATTTTCTTCCAGACATAACACTGGGAGAAAAGCAACTGGAAAGACCTGCCAGATAGCAAGAGCTATTATTACTCAGAGAATTGTTTCACAAATGTAACAGTATTTTTTTCCAGAAATGCAGGTCTTTGGGGGCACAGAAAGGAAAAGATCACCACTGAACTGCACATACCCTGAACTCAACACTAATTTCATCTGTGACAGGACAGTCACTCATTAACTGGGAAAGTGTGACAAAATAAAGAGTGGAACTAGTAGTGCAAAGTTAGCACTGAAGGATAAGTAGCCAGAGAATTTTTGTTTTCCTTTAAAGAATTGAATCCAATTGAACAGACAACAGCATTTTTGTCTTTTTGGCCAAGTTATCTCTAACAACTCCTTGCATGCTATACAGACCAGATATTTCTGTTTGTAATCCATTAGACAGTGTGTATGTCAGGACTGTTTCAAATAATGCGTGATTAATGAATATCATACTCTGCCCAAAGCATGGTGGATCCCCTGAAGCACCCATCCAGTCTTCTGAACTGACCACATTCACTTCTTTGTCCTGTTTACAGTAATCTTCCATCCATGACTGTTTGGTACATGTGTACTGTTCTAGAGGAAGAGAAGCACAGGTGGCATTAAATGAAGTAACTGCAAAGTATCTCAGCTTCATAACTCTAAAGCTGCTCCTCTTTAATGGCAGAAGTTTTATTTCACTGCTTTTTCCATGTGCTGCTTCCATAAGATAAAGACAAACAAAAGCTCATGAAATCACAGCAGTGTCTTTGAAACCAAGTAGTTTTATATTCCTAAACCTATTTTTTCCCAATTTCACTTTTGGGGGAATTCCACATTCTTTAGATACTCTGTGGCAATGTCAGAGCTTTCCCAGAGGGGGCAATTGCCCTTAAACATTTTCATGTCAGAAGTAGTTTCTGGTTTTATTTTTAAGCAGTACATGCCCATTCCTACATTACTATCAAGACACCAACAGAGCCCACTGACACGGTATGAAACATTAGGCAGCTTTACTAATTGTTATCACTAGTATAAAGAGCCGTCATGGGAACTCTCAGGAATCACTGATTTGCTTGTTTTCCTCATACCTTGGTCCCTCTTTCTACCATCCTGTAGACCTTGCAGGAAAAAGGAATAAATATTCAAGGAATAAGGAATGTTCTTCTGTTAGATTTGTGAACTCAGTGGTCTATAGTTTTTACTATGACCACCGAGTTACCCAGATTTGCATACAGAATAAGCAACAATATTCCTGGGAAATGCACACAGTCAGTCTCACAACGCAGAAGCTTACAGGAAGTTTGAGTTAATGATGAATAAAGTATTTTGACTTCCTGAGTGGGAACTGACAGCTCAGAGACTGCAGAACTGAAGTGAGAAGGTTCCCCACTACACCTGTCGGCGTACTGAAAAACAACGAGCTGATGAAAATATTTTTAAGTGCCATAAAATGTGGAAAGCTTTAGATGAAAGCCTGTTTCAGGTTAAAAATAAATTTCAAACAACATATGAATTCTATCAAATTCCTATGACCACAGAAAGAACTCCTACTAACCTCTAAAATATGTAGCTCATGTCTTTACACTTTCACAATATCTGATAAAATGCAGGCTGCCTAAGTGCACACCTGTGTACAGTATCATGTGGAGTATGCAAGGACTTTTGCCAATACCCACTCCCTCCCTCCATCTAGGGGACACCAGCAGGACTCAATTAGAAATGTCTCTGCACTTCAGTGCAGTGAAAAAGAGACTCTGTGGTGACACTCTCAGGGAATATTCCTCCATACCTATGAAGACAGAGGTGATGTTTATATCCAAACGGTATTTAGCCTTTACTTCCAGCTTCAGCCGGGAAGGGTGGAGGCGGCTCGATGCTTGCTGCTGCCAAGAAACTGAACATGGCCATGGCTCAATAAATGGCTCCCAGCCTGAGAACAAATAGAAAAGGTCACACATTTGAATGTGGACTGGAATACGGGAATGTTGTTTACATATGTAAGTATTTGATAATGAAACTTGAATGATGAGATCCTTTACTTTCAAACTGTACTCAAGATGAAGCTGTAGGCCTACAGATTTCATATACTAGCTAATGCAAAGTTGCATCAGCAACTTCACTTGAAACAGGGTATATCAGGTGTAGAATCCTGCAGAAATACCCTAATTCCAAGGAAAGCATTAGAAGGCAATCACAGCTCCATATTGAAATTCATACTTCCTACAGGAAGGCTAGAGAGGGACTGTTTAGAAGGGCTTGTAGCTACAGGATGAGAAACAATAGTTTGAAACTGGAGCAGGACAGATTCAGGCTGGACATGAGGAGGAAGTCACGCACAATGAAGGTGGTTAAATACTGGAACAGGCTGCCCAGAGATGTGGTTGAGGCCCCATCTCTGGAGACAGTCAAGATCAGACTACGTGGCACTGGGCAGCCTGATCTAGTTATAGATGTCCCTGCTGACTACAGAAGGGTTTGGACAAGATGAGGGCACCTTCCAACCCAACTCAATGTCTGAACCTGTTAAACTTAGCCACAACTAAGCTCTCTGGATTATTTTTTACATGCTTTTCACAGAATTATACATAGGTTGGCTCAGCAGTCATTATCTCAAAAGACAAAAGTTTAAAAGCTATTTAGACAAAACACCCTATGTATTTTTTAAACCCCAAACCCCTCCCTTGTTATTGGCAGGTAATTGGTTATTGTCACTGATTTTATAACAGAAAATGTAGTTTCTCCATTCAGAGGAAACATACAAGTAGACTACTTCTTTTGTCAGTGTCTGACCTGTAATGAGGCATAACTTGCTTTCTAAAATCTCAGCTATAAATTCTGATGGTGGTTTTATGCTAATCCATTGTTTTCAGTCTAATCATCTACCCCGAGGAGCTTTTCCTAACTGAATAAATAACAAACTGAACGCATCAAAACAACCAAATACTAAAAAATGAGCAGTGAATACAGCTGGTTACACAACTGTCATGTTCTTGGACAACCTTTTTATGTAATTACATTTGAAAACTTGAGTGCAACTCTCCTATCAGCAACCTCTCTACTTCCCACATCCCTCCATCTGATACCAATTTAGGCTATCTTGTCTAGCATCTCATGTTCTCACACACACCCCAGAGTCAATCTTTCACATTCCCTTATATGCGTTTCAGGTTGAGCCAATTTCAGGCTACTTTAGGAGGCAAGGCAGCTCTCCTAAACTGAAAATAAAGACAACAACAACTCCTCAGTACTTCACCTGAAAGCTCCCGATTGTAATAATCTCCAGAGAGGGTAAAACGAGCACAGCCTTCAGGGTTGGCTCTCAAATGTTGGAGAAAATTCAAAGCTGCAAAGTAGAAATAAACAAATATTAATGCTACACTAATGCAAACCAATCAAGTTTCCCAATTTAATGAACTGTTAAGTAAGTAAGGGAAGGTTCTCTTGTCTGAAATGGTACAAAAAGCATTTGTAAATGCTCTTCAAATAACATTTACAAACAGCCATGGTGTTACAACATGGGGCCTCCCCAGGGTTCTGCTCAGGACAGATTCCATTTGTTATGTGATATATAAAGGGAAAACAACAATCTTAACCATATAACCATTGCAATCTTCTTCAAACACAACTTAAGCTAACAAACCCCAAAAAAGTAACAAAAAAAGAACCCCTATAAAACCAAAACCCCCCACAAGCACCACCACAATGCTGTCAGATGAAATTTCACAAGTCCCAAGGAAGAAGAGCATGGTGCTGAACTTACACAGTATCTGACAGTCATTTTAGGCAACTCACTTAGTGAAGTAAAACACTCACATGAAAAGGTTAACTCAGCAAGGGGAACATCACAGTCCATGCAGTCATCAATGAAGCAAATGCATATGCTTTCAGCTTTTACTTCTACACCAGAGATGAACTGAAAAGGCACCATCCCCTGGCTATCTCGCCCTGAAGAGCTCAGGGAAACTGATTTCAAAGGTTCAGCATTCTTAAATAACCAGCTTGCTGCTTTTTTCAAGTCACCTTAGATGAAAAAACAGAACAGTCAATCAATCACCATTTACTTTCTCAATGAAATGTGCCTCAAAAACATACAGAAGCAAACTAATTCCCCTCCTTAGTAAGTACAGCAAGAAAGCAGCAGTACCCTGGATGTGCTCTATTTAACACAAATATGAGAAGGTTATAAATACATTGGTGTTATCTAGGAAGAAGAAATGTGTTTTGAGTGCCAAAACAATAGAAAACTCTATTAATACTATGAATGCCTCTAAATACAGTGAGAAACATGACAGTGCTAAAGAAAAAGAATCACTTGTGCTAAAGCTTCATAGAATGATGGAATCATAACATGGCTTAGGTTGGAAGGGACCCTAGAGATCATCTACTCTGATCTCCCAGCCATGGGCAGGGATGCTTCTCGATTTGGTTGCCCAAGACCCCATCCAGTCTGTTCTTAGACACCTCCAAGGAGGGGGCATCCACAGCCTCTCTGGCAACCTGTTCCCGAGTTTCACCACCCTGGTACTAAAGAACCTCTTCCTAAGATCCAGTCTAAACTTACTCTCCCTTTTCTCTTTATGTATTGCATCTAGAAGTAGGTAAAATACATGATTCAAAAAGGGAGAAATGTAAACGTGCTCTGAAGAGAAAAAGATGGGTAACAGCAAGCAATAGGTACCCCATAAAAGAAAAAAAAAAAAGAACCACCAATAACAACCTAACCCCCCAAACAAAAATACAAACACCCCACACACAAAAGGCAAGAAGAATCTCTAGGAGGTGGGTTCGACATAGCAGTAGGACAGAGAAATGAGAATGCTTAAGATCGTGTCAACACAGAGCCAGAGTAAAGAAGAGAAGGAAATACCTGCCTGTGCTGCATCAGGTACCTTACAGTCTGGAACTTTTTATTTAACTGCAGGCTAGGTAATACAACAATCTGCAAGGCCAACTAAGACTATTTGAGGTTACCTTGGCAGATCAAAAGAGCTTTACGACAATCTTCCATACTGAATCCCAGCTCCTGGAGACGAGCCAGCTGTACCTCTGTAATGGAGCAGTTAACCAATCATAAATCCTTGACAGTTACCTACTTGTTTTCACTTCTAAAATTAAGATATATGTGTATGAAAAAAAGAGGGTTGTTTGCTTAAGATTGCAGCTGCATAAAAGCTCACAGTTCAGCACTGCTTTTACAAGTAAAACCCAAACCCCTAATGTCTGCATTCTAGAAACATGGGTAAGTTTTGTTCTCCTACACAAAGCAAATCTACTCTATGAATTTCTTCTGCTGGGAATAATTTTTTTTGGGTAAACCAACCCTCCACTCAGAACACAATTACTTTACTCTGAACTCCCCACATCACTCCTAAGTGCAGTAGTAGAGAAGAAACCCCTTTTCACTCGTGTGCAATTCCCCTTTAGATACAAAAAACAACAGCTTCCCTCCAACAGTTAGAAACGTACCAAGAACAGGATCCAACACACGTTTGGATATCTCTCTGTTTTCATGTGTCGAGGAGGACGTCTCAGCCACCAGTGCTGAACTTGAAGCAGTAACAGTATTTTCACCTATCAATCCACTTGAGTCAGGCATAGCAGCACTGGTCTGTTGAGGTATTGACTTTGCAATTGCCAGAAAGAGTTGAACATCATTGTAGGACAGTCTGATATGCAGGGCTTGCAACTGAATCTAAATGAAAAATTCAGAAGTGAAGATTCAGTTAGCCCTTTTCTACATATTTTTTCCATATTCTGGACTGTAACAAAGCTTTTCCCAAAGGAAGACAAAATTTCCTATTAAAATCTGACGACCACACTGTTTTAAAGCTCCTTATTATTTACTAACAAGCAAAAGCATGAAAAGCTTCCATCAGGGGGGAAGAAGATTCCTTTTGTATAATGGTTAGAAGCCTCTAAATACATTTCCCCTCTGACAGACACTGAGAGAGAGAAAAATCTTTTTCTTTCACGTATTAATAACTCTCTACTGTTATCAGCCCATTTATTTCTCCACTACTTGTCTCCATATTACATCCCAGAAATCCCTCCTTCATTATCACTAAAAGCATTTTCTACATCCTTGTTTCTTTGTCTTTTCCATTTGAGGAAAAATTTATCTTTTTCTTTTTTTGATGCATTTGGAATTATTCTGTTGAATCCTTAGACACAGAAGCCCATGCTAGATCATAATCTGATATTCTCTATTGCTACAGTTTTATTTAGGCTTTTAACATTACCTCTAGAATAGGAGGAAAATCCTCACTATTGAAAGCATCCAACAGTCCTGAACCACTCGGGTAGGAAGCATTCCCAACAAGTTCCATGTGAATTTGTACTGGATCAATAATTGACAGTGCAGTCTCTTGTTCATTTCCCAACCGGCATGAGAAAACCTAAACATTACAAAGGATTTAAAAACTGAAAGAACTGAGAGAAGAGCTCTGGCAAGAACCTCAAAGACTGAATGTTACAAAACACAAACTATTTGTAAACTTGAAGACAGCAGAGATTCCAAAAATCTTTCCAGACAACTTATTCCAGTGCCCATCTATGCTGGAGGCTAGATTAGTAACTAGCAATATTCTGAGAGTCACAGAAAGGTTTGAAGGGACCTTAAAGACCATCCAGTTCCAATCCCTCTGCCAGAGGCAGAGACACCTTCCACTAGACCAGGCTGCTCAAGACCCTTGGCTCTGAACACTTCCAGGTTGGGGGTACCCACAACTTCCCTGGACAACCTGTTCCCTTGTTCTACCACCCTCGTGGTACAGAACTTGTTCCTAACTCCCAATCTACATCTCCTCTTGTCTAATTTCAAACCATTGCCCCTCATCCTATCATTACAGGCCTTTGTAAACAGTCCCTCTGCAGCCTTCTTGTAGGCCCCTCCAGGTACTGGATATATTACTTTACTAAGTAATACAGAAAAGGTATTTATTTACAGTAAAGTATATTCACAAGCTCCTCTAATTTTGGATGTTTTGCAACAGCAAATTTATTTCTTCTTACCTCAATACCAAACAAACTACCAGAGAAAGGACGATCCAACAGCTTGGGCTTGTAAGTGAGAACAGTTGTCCCCTTCAAAATGATTGCGTTGGTATCGAAGCAAGACATGTCCTCAACAACCACAAACTCAGTTCCTTAACAAAACAAAAAGACAAATCATGAACAAGGCTATTGGAAATACCATGAAAGTATTTTAAGCTTTTGCAGCAGGTTTTCTGTCCTTTAAAGGACCTTTCTTCTCTACCAACACAACATGGCTTTGAATCACGACAGCTGCTAAAGAAGCACCAGAGCCGACTGTAATTTACCTGTCACATTAACCTTGACCTCCAGCTGTTTCTCTGCAGTGACAGGTAGTGATGAACGTTTTGTAACCACTCCACTCTTCACTGCCTTGGGAAGCACAGCTGTTTCACTGCTGTAAGTGCGTTGTCGGGAAGCAAAGGGATTTTCCTGCTTTCTGGTGTCTCCGGGAGTATATAAGAAGTCATGAACCAGTAACAACCAGTCAAATATCAGAAACACACGGAGATTGTTCAGAACGACTGTGAAACTGGAGGAATCCTTAGTAGACCTTTTAGGAAGGGAGAAACAGAAATAAGAACTTTACATCTTGCATCCAGCATCAGAGAACAGAATAAAAGGATCATTTTGGTTGGAAAAGACCCTTAGATAATGGTTGGACTTGATGATCTTAACTCTGCCAAGTTTGTGCTAAACCATATCCCTCAGCACCACATCTCTGCAGCTTTCAAATACCTCCAGGGATGGGGATTCAACCACCTCACTGAGAAGCCTTTTCCAGTGTTTGAGAACCCTTTCAGTGAAGAAATTTAAAATATACATAGATTTAAAATTATGCAGAAAACAATCAGTATCTAGCAAGTAAGAACTAAATGGAACTTTTTAGTTTACAGAGTGTCTGGCCTTTGAAATACATAAATTGTATTTAAACAGTCTGAAATTCATCACATCTGTACCCACAGACACCCACAGATCTTGACTGCATGGATTCTAAGCTGTAATGGACAAATGAAAAAGCTATGTAAGAAGTAGTTACCTTATATAAAAGCTCCTTCAATACATTCACAATATTCATACTGATTTGCAAAGACTCCAGTTTTGAAACTGATCCTTTTACAATGATTTTACATCTCCTTGGCATCACACCCAACGTGCTGCGTGTGAAACTTCAACCTGGTTCCACACCCCTCTAAAAGATCAGCCAGCCAGTGTGTTTCCTCTCACACCCTGACAGCATTTTGCAGCACAGGAAGCTCCTCTCTCATTCAGAAAAATTGCCAGCCTTCCCCAACTTTCAGCATCACATTTCAAGTGTCTGCCTTTGTGGGCTAAAAGGGATCTGGAATCCCAATTATATCTGGTCACGCTAACTGGAAAATAATTTAAGTGCTTAAATACCATGAAAGAATTTTATATCCGATACATTCTGAACTATAAATGCTCTGAAGAGCTGTGATTCCTTTGTGAGAAGCAGCCTGTCTGCAACACTTCCAACTGTAAAAAGCTTTTAACTCTTCCTGGCTCTCAAAGACACTTCCATAAGGCACGAGCCAGTACAACACTACCACTGAGCTCTGCAAAAGCTTACATCTAGTGCCAAGGATGCTCTCACCAGTCAAAATCTAACACATGCTTATGTGGCTAAAGTGCTTATGTGGCACAGCAGTTGGGAAGAAAGTTCCTCAAACCTCCACTGCTGAAGCAGATGAGGATTTACTGTGCAAACCAACCTCCAATCTGGGCAGACACTGGAGCAACAACTAGCTAGATGAAAATGATTATTTATGGGGCTTTTTGGGTACATCTCATAGCGTTCTAGTTTCATTCAAAACAAAATCTTCGTGTCTTTCTAAATATAAACTTAAGTTCTTAAAACAATCATTCCAATATTTACAACAGATTTCCTTCAACTGCCTGAAGTTTGTTTTGTTGGGTTTTACAAACAAACGTCTTCAAGATTTTCTTCTGAACCACAACAGTCCACTGATTTCCCCCTGCCCCCCACATTACTCCTACTGCCTTCAGAAGACATGACACTTAGAGACAGAAAGCTGAGTTTGGTCAGGGAGCTTGATTCAGAGTGAAAGCAAGATCTCTAGTCATCTCACTTCACCCTCGTTTTTGTTAGCTAACATCCCCCAGTGAAACACCATGCTGAAACAGGTGAATAGTATCGTAGTATCAGTCAGGGTTGGTAGGGACCACAAGGATCATCTAGTTCCAAGCCCCCTGCCATGGGCAGGGACACCCCAAATATTGACATTTTATTTTATATTCCTGGTTTCAATATGAAATTTGAACAGAACAGACAACCACTCTGATGCCTTTAAGGATTTCAAGAGAGTGGGATAAAGAAAACCAAAGAGGGTAGGCTACAACACAGGAGAGAATGCAGTGATTGCCTGTTTAAGGTACCATTTCTGTACTTGACTGTCTGAGGCAAGTGTGACACCTGCTGGAACACAGCTTTTGCACAACATACAGTACAAATTACATCATCCAGTCTGATGCACACATCCAAATGTATGGCCAGACTTAGCAAGCTTCAAGCACTACTGACTTTGGCAGGCCACAGCTTCATCTGATTAATTACAAACCTAAATTTTATTGCAGTGAGGAGGAAAACAAAATAAAATCCAACAACCTTCAGTTCCCAGATTCACAGGCTGCATTAGGTTGGAAGAGATCCTCAATAGTTATGTTGTTCAATCCTCCTCCACTCAGCACCTCCACTAGAGCAGGCTGCTCAGGGCCACATCAAGTCTGCCCTTGAATGTCTCCACAGACAGGCCCTCAACTGCATCTCTGGGCAACCTGTTCCAGTATTTCACCGCTCTCATTGTGCAGAACTTCCTCCTGATGTCCAACCTAAATCTGCCCTGCTCCAGTTTTGGACTATTGCTTCTCATCCTATGGCTACAAGCCCATAAACAGTCACTCCCTAGCCTTCCTATAGGTCCCCTCCAGATACTGAAATGGGGTTTTAAGGTCTCCCCACAGCCTTCTCTTCTCCAGGCTGCACAGTCCCAACTCTCTCAGGCTGTACCCATAGCAGAGGTGCTCCAGTGCTTTGATCATCTTTGTGGCCTCCTCTGGACTCACTCCATCAGGTTCACATCTCTCTTGTATTAGGGGTCAAATTAATTAATAATTAACTATTAAGTACTACTGACCACCCAGAAAATGTCTTTAGATACAATGTCAGTAATTTTATCCACATTAATAGCAGCTGGATTAAAGCCATTGAGTATGTCATTATGAAGAACAATCCAACAAATAAATCCCAGAATTACCAACCTGAAGTGTAATTCAATCTGGATGGCTCCTGGACTACTGGTATTCTTTGATGACTGAAAAATGCAGTTGAACACATTAGGTGTGCCTGCAGTAGACTTCTGTGCAGCATAACGCGTGTCAAACGCCATCATGGAATGAGAAACCAAATTGACAGACTTTGTTCCATTTGAAGAGCTTTCAAAAAGCAACTTGGATTTCTTGAAATCAAACCTAGGAGAATAAAAAGCAAAACAATGCAGTTAAGAGTCTTGGAGGTTCATTTATTTCTCAAAGTCACTCCCAGGGTGTATTGCTGTTAGCTTTTCTTTATTTTCTAGACCAGCTATAAACACATCTCATGTCACAGAGACAGGAAGTAGATCTATACTCTATGCAGTAATATTTGCCACTCATACAGAGCCTTCTGGATTAAAAAAAACCCCAAACAACAGAAAACAGAGCAGCAGTTGGGTTTTTAAGCTTATCTGTCAATATTTTCTTAATTAGAACAGCATTTGTTTTGGGCAAGCCAACTGATGACTGAACTGTGATTTCAAGGACAACTTGAAAGACACAGATGCTATCTTTTGAACAATGTCATTCCTTTTCATTCCTCAGGTCAGCTGAAGCTATCAATTTGGATTCTAATTAAGAAATTCTATTTCATTACATTATTGAAGCATAATTTCATGCATTATGGTAATTCCAGATGAAGAGAGCATTTAAAATTCAGTATCAAAACAAAATTCTTACCTGGCTAAAGAGCTGCATCCTTCTTTTCCTTTAGGATCCATCAGTTCCAGACTCACATTCACCATGTCAATGAGGAATGACATAGAAGTATACACTTCTCCACTCAAAACTGTCTGGAAGTGGAAAACACCAACATCATTTTTTAAGAGCATCCCCTTCACTTTCCTTCTTGAATTAAATTTTGTTATTTCAGGCAAATGCAAAGAACTACTTCAAAGAGTTTCATTAACCATTGTTGGGGAAAGGTTACATTTCACAACAGTGCAGCCTTCAGTTTGAAAAATGGCTATTAACCCATTTTCCCACTGTGTCCTACAGTTTCCTTGTTCTTAAGCAAAAAGTCACTGTCGTCATCTCCCCCCAAAAAACCCTAAGAGACAATACTTTCAAACTGTCTCAGGCACCTTCATTACTAAATCAGATTTATAATTCCTGCAGTATTTTCCTTTTCTTAAGTTCACAGAATCATTAGATTGGCTTAGGTTGGAAGGGACCTTGGAGATCATCTACTCCAACCTCCCTGCCATGACCAAAAACCCCTCACGACTCGACTGCTGCTCAAGGCCTCATTCAGCCTGGTCTTGAACAACCCCAGGGAGAGCACACCCACAACCTCCCTGGGTAGCCTATTCGAACATCTCACTACCCTCATACTGAAGAAAACTTCTTCAGATCCAGTCTAACCCTGTCAGCTTCGAACCATTCACCCTTGCCCCATTGCTGGAAACCCTTATGAAAAGTCCCTCTGCAGCCTTCCTGTAGGATCCCTTCAGGTATTGGAAGGCAGCTCTAAGGTCCCCCTGTAATCTTCTCTAAGATGAACAACCCCAGCTCCCTCAGTTTTAGGTGGAAAGCCTGGCATGAAGAGCAGATTTTTATTAGGAGAATTTTACCCATTCTTTCCTCTCTTTAAAAGGACTTCTCGATAGCTCCTAGTGATTTTTCCTGTCATGGTGGTAACATTTGCTTCTCAAGCGAAGACTACAGTCATGCAACATAGACACTGCTTAGAAGCTCCACAAGATCAAGAGGAAACATGCTGTTTAACAGCTTCCATTCCCAGTAACAAGGATAAATATTGATTATTTCCAGGTGCTGCCCACACTTCCTGAAGGAATAGGATTTGCCACAGCCAAATAGGCGATACTTGAGAAGCTGCTCCCAAACATCAAAAAGGCTAAGCTCTGCTGTAAAGCTTTTATGACTGAAATTCTGCTCTCAGATTTGGAAGGCAAGAAGAGGGTTTTTAACAAAAATCAATACACATTCCACAATCTCATCAAGCATTTAGGAATGTCACAGACACCAGAGGAAAGGAATTGTCACCCTGCATGTGATTACAGAATAACCTTCAAAGTCCCTCCAGAAAGTTCCATTCAAATGGAAAAATCTTAAGCTTGTTAGTGTACCACTGATCTACTGCAACAGCAGCTCAGCCTCAGTAGTTTCCATAGATTTGGTAACTTTTTATCCACCAATATACTTCAGCAGACCTAAACCAAACTGGCAAATACAAGCACTGCTGCTTCTCAGGATTAGAATTTCAGAAACATGAAGCAATCCTAAGAGCAAACCACATCTGAAAGGGCAAACCTGAATTCACAGGAGTACTGACAGACAAAAGGGTTCCTTTGTTGGCTATCTATGATTCTACTGTATGATTTTGTGATTCTGCCTACCTAATTTTTGGTTTTTAAATGCTCTTTTTTTTTCAAGTCTACCAGCCCACCCGGCAGGCTCTGAAACAATAAAGAGATATTTGGGATAATCAGCCAAAACCCCAGAGATTTTGAGACAGAATCACATCAAGTTCCTCTTACATGAATTCTTGGATCCTGCAAATCATAAGGCCGCATGAACTCTTCTACAGGCTCTCCCAGGTTGTTCTCCAGCAGTCCACGGATCAGTTTGTACTTGTTCAAGTCCAGAGAGCAATGGACTGATGACAGATTGCCATGGATGGAGATGTCTGCAACTGCATGACTTAGCTCTCTGCAACAGAGGAAATGTCTCAGTATTTCAAGGTGCTGTTACAAAGCAGGAAATATTTTTAAGAGGCAGTAAAGGCATCTAAACCACTGAGTTTAGACTGACAACACAAAGTGGCTGTGTTCAGATAAACTCACTTGTCTAAGTTTCTCTCTACTTGTAACTTCAGTCTGAAAGGTTCTGTTAGCAGGCTTCCTCCTGTCTGCCTCACAAAGTAGGATGGAAAGCTCAAGTCCGCACTTGCGTCTCCTGCAGCCTTTGAATAATCTCTCTGGTATCTTTCTGCAGCAAATATGTCCATGTCCTGCAGATCAACCACAATGCAGTCTAAGAGGCAGATGTGATCCTCTGCAAGTGCACGGGAGACAACACAGTAAGGAAGAAGAAAAAATCCATATGAAACATAAAAAAGAAACAGTTTCTCCTGAAGTTATTCTCACTTTCATTTATTTTTTTGTTCACACTCATCAATATCTGTAACTACCAGGTACTGATGATATTGAGTTGCAAGGTAAGTATGAACTCTTAATTAAACAGTCCAACTACACTTCCTATGTGCCTGAAACAGGAATCTCAAAACATGCCCAAACTGTAGAACTCTTCTTCCATCACCTGAACTATAATTCCTTACCCCTCCAAGTCACAAAAATCAACCTTGAAAACTAAGAAGTTATTTCTTTTTAAATCTACAGTCTTTAGACCCAGAGCCACACTCTTTTAGAATCACAGATAAAAGATACAAGCAAAATTGCACTGCACTGTTTTACAAGCAAAAAGAAATCCTTTATGGGGTTTCTTCTATTTGTCACACACCTGGGCTGTCAGGGTTTGGCAGGATAGGCAGCTTTGGCTGTTGCCCTTGTTGCTTAGTTGATGTGCTCAGCACAGGCTCACTCTTCAGCTTAGAAATGTTTGCTCCTGGTGATTTTTTCATGAACAATCCTTCTGTCACTGCTTTTGATTCATCAGCACTTGATTTCTTCATGCTGTGTTTTGGGGTTCCCAAAGGAGATGAAAATTGAACTGAATCCTGCTAATGAATGGAAAGTATTTTATAATTAACACTAGATTTTTTAATTTCAATCCTAAGGAATCAATACACCAAGGCTCAAGCTGCAAGAAATTCCAGTCAAAAACCCCAAGTATTTTATTTGAATGCCAGTATCTTTTGCTGTAGAAAGACAGCCAAACTCTTTTCTTATGACCTTAACAGCAGGCTAAAATATTTTATTTAATATAGAATCACAGAATTTCAGGGGCTGGAATGGACCTCTAAAGATCATCCAGTCCAACCCTCAAAGTTTATTTCAGCAGTGTTTTCAAAAAGCTGTAAAATCTTTTCAATGAGAACTGATCTAAAAACAGTGGGGTTTGCTCAAAACAAAAGAAACCCCACATGTAAATTTAATTAATCCAAAACAGAGGGGTAAGACTCTCAAGGCACCCAGCATTTCTGTAGAATAAGCATTGTTAAATATTTAAAGCTGCTTTTCAGATCATCCTCAGGTGATGAAAACAACAGATGCCATTATTTCTGCAAGACCATATCAGCAACGTAATGCTTTATTAGAGCATGGGAACAAATGCCTCTATGCAGGAATTTCTCACTCTATGCATTTCCAACACTTCAGTCATTGTACCAAAATGTGCCTCAAAACTTTTTCTACAGTAGCTAAGAATAAATCCCTGCTCTTATTGTTAAAATTCCCACAAGTGAAAAAAGAAAAGTTCAGCTATACTGATGAGTAAGATTTTAGATGTTTCCCATTCACCACCTGTCCAGTGGAAATCTCAGGAGCTTTTCCACCTTCATGACACTGTCTAGCATCAAAAACCTGCAAAGGGTAGGAGTTCACTAGCAAAATAGTCACATCAATTTAGGATTTTATTCTCCCAAATACATATGCCTGGGGGAAGAGGTTTATGCACTACCTTTACACCCTGAAGCCAATTTCAGGGATCAATTATTCTGGCCTGATATAAATTTATTAACCTTGTGTTTCAATTTTACTCAGCTTCACATGCCCCAGCAGATTACAATGCCGTGCCTTCAGTGAGCCACTTGCCCCTCTCTCTGGAATTGTTCACTTCACCTGTGACTGCAGGGCTGTTACTTCATTTCCCACCTTCTTTCTGAATCCAGCTTTCAATGTCACCACAGACTTTCCTTTCTGCTATTAATCACTAATCTTACTTGCCTCACGTGGATTTAAAATATTGTTCATTGGACAGAAAAAAAAAATCATTGCAGCTGCAATCAAGGCTTTTAAGATGAAAAATTGGAAAATATTAACATTTCACTTTATAAAAACAAGACTGAAAAGTACATGCAAAGAAAGACCATCCCATCATCTATAAATCTACCAATTGATGCAATAAATCCCAATCACCAGCACCTCAGACATGCATAAAGGGCACACCACCACAAACTTCAATTCAATTCTCACAGAATTCAGCAGTCTTTAGAAGAGGATCAGAATTTTTAACGGATAAAGGAACTTCTGAAGGGCTAAATTCCACAAGTTTCCCTTTTTTTACAAGAATGAGGAGCACCTGAACACTACTGCATAGATGTGAAATACCTCCAATAAAACTGGATCCTTGTATGCACTGCCTTGCAAAATCCGATCCTCAAAAATAAACAGGACAGAGAAAAAAAAAATGAAAACACCACCAAAAAACTCCCCAAACCCCACCTGACCCCACTTCAACCCCCACATTTCTGCAGGGCTACAATAACACAGGATTTTTAAGTTGAAATAAAATTACCATGGACACATCCTTTAACTTCTAACAGTAATTTAGGGATTCTAACACTTGCAAACCTCTCAATACATCAACACGCTGCAGTCCAGAAGACAGCTCAGTATTACAGTCCAACACTGCCTCACTGTTAAAGACACTGCTAGATGGAAATCAGGGGGAGGCAGCAGACACACCACAAAACTGCTGCAGCACTTAGTCCACGTCATGTCCACCCCCCCAGTTAAAACAAGATTAGAGGGTTCTCAGAACAACTACCCTTTCTGAGGTGATCCAAGAGGATCTTCCTTACCCTGATTTGGAGGCCACGTCTCTCAACAGCAACACTACTCCCTGCCCTGTGCGCAGCCTTAAGTTCAAGCATTCACCAGAAACCTTTAACTAGGTTTCACCTAATCAAATCAACTACAAACACTTGGCTAAGAGCAGAAAACACCACCACCAACAAAAAATCCATGAGGGCTAGCTGGAAATCCATTAAGCAATCAAGCTCAGGTGTGCATCCAGCTGGGTCCTGCCTCCTGCCAAGACCAGTTCTAGCAAGTTCCACAGAGCAATTTCCCCCAGGTGCAGGTGCAACAGGGAGCAGCTGGGTACAATCAGCTGCAGGCCAGACACCCAGGACTGCCCAGCCCACTGGAAGAGACTGTTTTACTATTAGCAGTACAAAGTGTATGTGCAAAGTAAAATGTAAGGATCATTTCCAGTTTTGCTATGAAATAAATTGTGTAAGAACCAGAAAACCCAGCAGCTGCTACATTAAGAAGTGATGTCCTTACCTTGTTTTTTAATGAAAAAGTGCCTGGCATTCCTGCAAACAGGAATCTGTTCTTCACTTTCAGCTTTCCCAGATTAGCTACAATAAGGCTATTGGACTTGGAGCTTTCAGGGATAAGCAGAACAGGAGCACCAGCCTCTATATCAAGAAGAACTCGGGAAGCTCTCTGTGCTTTATCTCTTACCTGGGAAGAGCAAAAATTCATTAAAAACACCATCCAGCAAGGGGATGATTACCTCACACTGATCAGTACTGAATTCAGGAACACAGCAACACTGTTCCTTCACTTAAACATTAAGCTGTGGTAAAATTTTATACTAAAGAACTCAATCTGTTGTTTTGGGCAGGAACCAAAGGCCAGATAAAACAGGATGGAACCAGAACACTCCTGTGCACCAGGGGCAGTCAGCAGGAATGAAGCAAACTGTCACCACATATCTGAGATTTATAACAGACACTACCCAGCTCTACACTTGAAATAAAGACCACTTAGGAAAATATTTCCAAAAGGAAAAGATATGAATTTAAACCAGATGTTTCAAAATCAGGTTCAAAGTTCCTGATGGACAATGAAGATTTTTAATATAAGCAAGTAATAACTGTCTTCCAATTATGAGAAAGGACTTCTTACACAAGACTGTTACTATTAACTGTTATTAATCCCTCCTTTACTAGGTTTTGTACAGAACAGGCTATGACTGTCATGATTATTTATATATTCTATCAAGCAGAAGTTCAGAATATGATTTTCAGTCTACCAACCATCATAATTGATCAAAGACCTGTGTAGAACAGAAGGACTTCTCACTTGGTTCTCCTTAGAACTACCTGGTGAGCACTGGAAAAAAAGGCAAGATAAAATGCAGAGCCCTTTTTGTCCAGCATCACAAAGACAAGAAAACCCCTGTATCGGTGCATATTGCAGGATCCAAGTGCCAAAGTTTTAAGTAATGGGCAAATTTGGTATTCTACACTTCCAAATAGAAGCAGAAAGGTCCTAAAATGCCTTCCAGGTACGGTGATCTCCAATCAGAACTCTGAAACCTCCCCTCATTGCAACTCGCTGATTTAGTAGATTTTATACTGCATTTCAATTTGCACAAACAAGCTAAAAAAGCACAGACAAAACCCCACACATACTGTTTGTCCTTCAATGGCTGCTCTTTGTCGCCCCAAGACATCCTGAAGCTGAGTGAAATGTTGGATGAAAGACACCACCTCTGCCTGGAAGCGCTGGGTGTGCACGTACTGAACAGATGCCATCCGCAGGGTGACACGCATGTCACACTCCCTCTGCAGCAAGGGGTCTGGCCTCCCGTATCTGGGATAAAGGTTGAAAGTAACATTGGGCTATTTGAGCTCACTGTACACATAGAGATATTAATTTTTTGCAGTCAAAATTATAATATAGAGGATTTAAACAATGTTCACAGTATAGAATTAAAACTGTTTTGATGCCATATATTAGAAACTGGTTTTATAGTCATTATGTCTAAGTTAACAGAGACATCTTTGGTGATTTTACGTGTCTCAATAGTGGCTTATAAGAGAAGCACTCTGCTGCATGACAGTATGTAGACTCAACTCTGAATCACTGTGCTGCTACCTTCAAAATTAATTCCATAACATTACTTGGATAATTCCTAATTAATTCCAGTGGGTGGAAGAGTAGGTGGAAACCCATCAAATATCACAGGGTAGGAGCTATTGGTGGAAAACAGTCAAACTTCACACAAAGCAGAACTTCATGAGTACACAAAAGCAAACCCTTAATTCCAAAGTTAAGGAGCAAGGGAGAATATTTCATCAGTTAAAAATAATTACTGTTCTATCTAGGAATAAACTATTAGGCTGGATGTTAGGAAGAAGTTCGTCATAGAAAGAACGATTGGCCCTTGGAATGTGCGGCCCAGGGAGGTGGTGGAGTCACCATCGCTGGAGGTGTTTGGGAAGAGACTGGATGGGGTGCTTGGTGCCATGGTTTAGTTGATTAGATAGTGTTGGATGACAGCTTGGACTCAATGATCTCAAAGGTCTTTTCCAACCTGGTTAATTCTATTCTATTCTACTCCCTGTAAATATTTCCAGAAACACCATTAAAGGGAAATAAAAACCTATTTTCTCCATATGCCATGTACATTGCAGGACAAAGAATGGCTTAGGTTGGAAAGGACCTCAGAGATCATCTACTCCAATTTGCCTGCAATGGGAGGGAAGGCCCCTCAACTAGACTTGTTTGCCCAAGGCCTCACCCAACCTGGCCTTGAACACCTCCAGGAAAGGGAACATCCACAACCACTCTGGGCAACCTATTCCAAAGTCTCACCACACTCATAATGAAGAACTTCCTGAGATTCAGGCTAAATCAACTCTCCCTCAGCTTAAAACCATTAAGGTTATGACTGAAAATATTCAGAGACTCATTTAATTCCCAAGCATTCAAAGTAGAATTATGAAGGCCTGACAGTTGTGGGTTTGGGGTCTGTTTGGGTTTTGGTTTGGGTTTTTTTTTGGGGGGTGGGGTTAATATAAAGCAATAAGAAGCAAAAATTCATACTTATAGATTTGGAAAATGAGTGCTTCTTCACCGCTCGTAGTGAAACGCTCTCTGTAGAATTCTCCATGAGCTGTAAGATCACTCAGGGACAGACTTCCAATACTTCCTTGCAGGGCTAAATCTCCCTCTGCAAAATCAAAGACGGACAATCAGCATCCTCAAACACAGATAAGTTACTGAAGCCCTAAAGTCTCTATTAGTGGGGAAACTTCATTACAAGTAATTAAATAAATCACATTCAATTACATTTTCAACTTCATGTTGGAAGCAAATCACATTTTTCTGCTACAAAGATTGGACTAATCCAAACATAACCCTATGCTTTACATACATCATATGATCACACCACTCTGACTTGAGAAAACTTGGCTCTTTTTCTCTCTCTACATCAGTAACAGACACCACTGTTCTGCTGTGTAAAAAAGAAGCATTAAAATCCTAGCCAATCTCAGCTCAAATGATCAAGGGTTTGACAACTGGGAGGGATGCAACAATTTAAAATCAAGCCTGAAAACACAGAGGATGAAGAGGTGGGAAAAGAAAGTGCATCTTGCCCAGGAACAAACACACAAAAATACCAATCAGCACCAAAAAAAAGCATTTCAAATCACAACTCCAATGCACACCTCCTGCTATTTTAAGCTGCATACAACCTCAGCTCTCCAAGCTACTCACCAATCAATTCCAAGTGAGCTGCAAGTTTTGACACACTGGCTTTAGCAAGCTCACTAGTTGTCTTATTCAGTACTAATGATAAAGAATGGACCTAGGCGAACAAAAAGGAAAGGTTGGTATTAAACAACATCGTGGAACATCTTGTTATTTGTTTTTTTCAAGACAATTATACTTGGCAAACAAGAATTATCTGACTGGGAGACACTGGAGGAAAGTAACCTTTTTACCTCCATGTTTGCACATTACAAGTCTCCCAAGCAACTCAGAATGATCAGGTCATAAACAAATCCTAGCACTGTTACCTTCACCCTTTTCTCCCTCAAGACTTGTCATGTCTAGACTGCAGGGCAAAGACTACAAATACATACACAAGATCTACACTTCCCATAGACTCTCAGGCACACAACTCAATAGATGGGGCTGGGGGCAGGGAGAGCATAACAAACTCTATCCGTGAGACCTCCACTGGGTGAACATTGAACATTTCACTGCGGTGTCCCTCAAGTGCCACCCATGTGGCCAGGGAGCATGACAGAACAGGGGAGCCAATCAGGTTTTTTTGCTATGTTTTGCTTTTCTGTACCTTCTGCTATTTTAAACTACACCTACACACACTTCAAACCTACTGTTTCTGACTTGATGTACATTCTCCACTAAAATATGAAACATTTGATTTAAATGTCACCTTAAGTCTCTATAAACCAGACGTTTTATGACAGACAATCCAGTGACTATTTTGCATCTCAAGTATACCTTCAGATCCAGTTTAGTGTTTACAGGCTCTTGGGCTTGAGAAGCTGACAAGGTATTTATTTCTGATTTGATTGTCTGCTGAGTATCTTCAGGTTGCAGCTTCATAGCATGGTTATCAGCAGTGGATCCAATCCCAAAGAAATCCAGTATCACTACCCAAGTTTGCAAAGTTATTAAGACATCTAGGCAATTAAAATCAACATCTACACTACGGTTAATTTTGTTATAGCGAGAAGAAAATTCAGGATGTTTCCTATCCACTAGAAATATATTGATATGAACTAAGGAATCATCAAAGTTACTTTTTCCACAGGGCAACTTGGATCTGTCTGCTGTTGGAGAAGGAGGTGGAGTCAGAGGATACTCAGAATCTGCATCTTCTTTTGGCTTCTTACGGGAGGCACAAACTGGTCTTTGGTATAGCTGAAAGACATTAGGTGCTTCTTCCATATGGGAAGGCAGGGAACGTGGCATATCTGGGTATTCTACATTGGATACTGAGGGACAGGACTGTGAAAGATATTCCTTGTGAGCTAAGCTGGATGGTTTGGGTGCTCCACGGGACACCATGAGGTTCTTATACATGGAGTCTGGGTTTTTTTCCAGAAGATCTTCCATCAGCAGGGAACGCAAGGCAATCTGAATGGACAAAGTCTGAGGATGATCTTTGGCAAACTCAACGTCAAAATCCTGAAACTTAAGGCTGACAAGGCCTTGTGCACCAAGTGTAAGATCACCACTTAACTGAACCTGGAGCTCTGAGATATGAAAGTTTGCTTGAATCTGAGTAAAAGATTTTGTTTCCCTGATAGCTAATGACTTGTTTGGAGCAGTATTAAAACTAGAATGGCTGAATAAGCCATTTTCCTTCCATTCACTTGAGAATTCTGTGCCTGCACTATGAAGTGATGCTGATGGAGAGCTATGACGAGTTGAAGACACAGAAGCGGTTGGAAATTTGTTCAAGTCTTCATTGTAAACTAAATTATCCAGAGTCTGCAGGACTTGCTCATACACATGCTTTGCTAACACCACCTACAACGCAGGAAAGAAAAAAGAGAAACCATCATCCTGTCAGAGCTCCCTATACTAATAAAATCAGGACATATATTTTAAAATTCACAAGTGGAAAGACTGTGGAATTTCAAACCAGCCAAATTTTAAGTTTGTCCCCAAGTGAAAAATAATCCAGAACAAGGTTCAATGCAAGGTTGAAGCAAAACAGTTCTGTATTAGCTCTGTAAGATGTCACAATCTGGAAACATACACAACGGGATCCTAGAACAGGATCCCTTGTATTCCTAAGCAAAAAAGCATCCACACAGAGTTAGTTAAAAATAAGTCACCATAAGAGCTAGCCTTAATTCACTATGCTGAGATTATACAGTAACAGATGGAAAAAACATTCTACTTAGCCATCACTGCTTGACTCCTTAGCTTTAGAAGTTTCAGTTTCCTCTATTTACAATCTGCTCCTGCAGAGATTTTTTCAAGATAATGGCATTTGAATTCTTAATTTCTACTAGTACTACAAATAAAGATTCTTGCACAGTGGCACATTTCTTTTTCCTGCTGTGACAGACATCCAGGCTAAGTCAGACTAATTCATTAAGGTGTCTAAAATGCCCCCAGACATGTTTTGATCATTGTTATTACGTCAGACTCTCTCTTCTAACTACATATATAAGGATCTGATTTCTTAACTACCAACATGTTAAACCTGAAGTGCCACTTATCTTCTATGCAGAGAAGTACTTTTATGTACATAGATTCATTGACTGGTTTGGGTTGGAAGGGACCTTGCAGATCATCTAGTTCCAACCCACTTGGCATTGGGGTATAGAGTCAATGCTATACCTGAAGTGGGTTCACAAATTTCCCTTCAATCTTCATAATGCTTGATACTCCAAAATCTTCATTACTGAGAGGAAAAGTTACATCCAAATCTCTCTCTAGTGGTATCTTTTCCAACTGAAACTGGATGGTGGTGTTGTTCAGAATGTGGAAAGCTGTTGAAATAGAATTAAAACATTATCCTAAGTGAAATAAGGAGACTAGAAGTGGGTATAAATAAAATAACTTGCCCACTGCAGCATGTTTCAGGAGGATAGGTAAAACAGAATATCCAATCAGACCTGTGGGCAATACACTCTTTTAGTACCATCTACTATTCATGGTAAAATAATTAAAGAGTCCTCTGATTAACATACCATGGCCTTTATGTAATGATTCAAAGAAGTCATGACGAGTAAAATGAGATTCTTCCTGGCTACTAATACTAGCAGGACCTGAAGAATGCAGCCCATGAGCTATTTCACTCACAGGCTCCTTCTTGCTCGTAAATTGGCTGCTATTTAAAGAATACATTTTAATGTCCTTAATTTCAACTTGCAGTCTATCACTTGTAGATTCATCTTCTCCCGGTACAAAATTCTGAATAGATATTTGTCCCAGGTGACCTACAAGCAGTTCAGAGCTGCCAGGCTTCCGAGGTATTGAAACAATTGGGGATTCAATGTTCACATTTAATATAAGCTTTATAGTGTCAGTTTGGAGAGGCTGCGACCCCAACGCATAGCCTTCATTATCTTCTATGTTGGCAACATCTCGTGGTCGTGGCGTGGTATCAAACAAAGAGACCATCTCAGTGTACTCTGCAGTTTTAGTTGCCAAGACTGTAGTGACTTTTGAAGCTGCACTTTTCAGCATGCTGCGGAAATTCTCTTCCAGTTCATCCATTGATAAAGTCAGTTCTTTCAGAAATTTAGCTGAGTGGTTGTAGTGCAAGGAGGCCATCTTGAGGTTGAGAGAACACTCCTCTTTTGACTTTTCTGTGAAGGTGAAACTTAATGCATCTGGAAGGCTATTTCCATCATCAAGCCTAAAGAATAAAGACTCAAAGTAGTCATCACCAATGAGACCTTCATACCTTCCTGTATTCCCTATGCTGACAACATACTGGTTCTTAACACTATCTTGTGTTAGATCCATCAGGTGAAGGCATCCCAGAGAGCCATTTACATCCAGTTTACTACACATGGAGACATTGACTTTGGTGCCGCCAATACTGGCAGTTGCAATTTTTCTGCCATATTTTTCTCCATTTGTCATGCCAACTGTCCTGAGAAGGAGTATGTTTAACCAGTGAATATCAACTGCCACCTCTGTGTTCTGTACATAAGTAGACTGGAAGGTTTCCTGTTCCCTCCAGTCTCTTTCCAAGTCAGTTATTAAAGGCTGAGGACTAGAATCTTCTTTTTCCTTTGGGAAGGATTTCTGGAGAAATCCAATCAGTTCAACAATAGTTTCTGGATTAAGGATGATATCCAGGTTGTTCACCTGCACAGAGATCACCTGCAGACTGCTATCCAGATTCATCGACGGGCATTCTGCACTCACAAACTGATACTCCAATTTTATCAGGGACTCTTGATCTTTCCCACTGTTACCAGCTGAAGCATTTGGGGCTGTAGTGCATCTCTCTGTCAAACCCAATACATCAATGGGACGTGTCTCATGTGGCCCAGAAACTGGGGACTGAGCCCTGCTGTCTCGAAGACTTCCTGTTGGCACATCAAAACTCAGATTCTTATGAGAAGCCATCAAAAGGTCAAAATCTGTTCCATATGTTTGCATTGTATCAACCAGCAACAGACCATGAACAGTCAGGGACACTTCAGCATCATATGGCCTCTTCACAAAATGGGCATTGGTGCCAAAAACCTTGAGCACAGAGATATACCGTCCATTACTTTCCACACCCAGCTGCATGCAGTTGACTTTGAATTCAGCCAAAAGCAGCTGAGATTCAACAAGAACCTCCCTGGTGTGCTGCTCCAGCATTACAACGCTCTGAGTTAGGTTCATTACAGAATCATGCAAACTGCCAAGCTGCTCTACCCCTGCAAAAATCTTGTCCTTCCCTAAATGCAGGGCATCGGAAGGCTTTGCTTCAGATGTGCTTAGCTGTGTGCAACAGTTCTTCAGAGCTAGTATTTTGTCTTCATTGATATGAATTTTTAAGTCTGGCAGATTGCCAGACAAGACAGCTCCTGGGTACTTTGGGTCAGAGGTGTAGATCAACCTGCGCTCCAACTGCAGGTGAACGTTGAACTTTTCTACCACATGAGTTGGACCCACATCACTATCTTGAACATGTTTCCAGTTGTCCTTCACTCGGCCCACCATGATCTGAAGGTCCATAAATGAAAGTGTGTATGTCTCATACATCTTTTTACTCATCAAGTGTGCTTGCAGCTGCTCTTCACTTATTTCTACTCCAGTAAATTCAGGCATTTTGATGCCACTGCTAGTGTTAGATTCTCGTGGTGGAGTATTGGGAGGAGTTGCAAGCGGTGTTTTATATTCCTCATCACTCAAGTCATTGACTTCTGAAGAAACAGCATCTGCACTCCTTTTAGATTCTTCTGTGGATTAAAAAAAATAACAATAAACAAACAGACAGAAGTATCCTCCTCCCTCCCTAGACATTTCCCATCATTAACTGATCATCCTGTTTGAAGGAGTATTTTTTTAAACACAGAGTATATCAGCACTGGCTTGGCCTCCCCTCACTGTCAATTTTTCCTTCTCAAGAGGAAATTCACTAAACTTCCTTCACATGTATGCAGATGCCAGTCACAGTTTATTATAGAACCCATTAAAAGACACTATTGTCTCATTTTTAACCCAACTTTGATTACTACAAGATTTAATCAAGTAGTTAAAAAAATAAATCCATGACTCTGCCTTTGCAATTCTTTTGATCCTCAAATTACAGTGTGAAAATCTACACCTCTATAGGGGAGATAAGAGACATCTCTACTCTCTAGACAGAAGTTTCTGGGAGAAGGTGAGAAGAAAAGGAAAGCTGTAATAACCCTAGATCATACCTTGAGAATTGGTAAGTAATATTCTTCCCAGATCTACAACAACTAACACTGGATCCACACATTTGAAATCATCAGGGAAGATCACCTGAGGGGCAGAAATATCAAGGCACACAGTCCAGCTTTTGCTGTTTTCCTGAAAGTTAAGAAGAAAGATACAACAGACCATAAGAAATCACTTCCCTTCATATACAACAAAAAAGCCATGTCAAACAGATCAATCTAGTTAGACACTTTTTCACCCAAGGAGCTAACCTGCAAAACCCTCAGCTACACTGAAGTTTGGCAGCTGCTCCCATCACAGTCAATGAACAGACATTTTCAGTAGGTGAAACATCCCATGGTATGTTCCTCTACAGAGGGACTCCCCATCTCTAAGCTGAGGAGAGTGAATCTACTTCCATAGCTATGAGAAGGCATCAGCCATTTACAGACATGATCAGACAAATCCTTGTCAAGGCCAACCATAAACTCAGTAAGATCGATGCAACAGAGCTCCAATGCACACCAGAGCCAACAAGCTGGCATGAAGCCAGCTAAGAACAGGGTCAAGAACACAATTCTTCCATTGATCACAACAGGTCTGCACCACAAAAATGGACTGTCAGCAAAAGGAATATCACAATGCTGTATGTAAAACTCCCCACTGTCTTAAAAACAATACCACAGAAACTGAGAACAAAAAAAATCCCCCTCTTAGGAACTTCAAGTGCTAAAACATACATCAAGACAGCCTACATAAACAATTTGGGAGCAAAAACTTACAATGAAGTCCCCTACTAGTAAACGATCAATAGTCTGCCTGATTTCAGCTTTTGTCTGCATTTTCAGCTTGTTGTACTGTCTTCTGGCAGCTTCAGCCACTCTTGCCTCTAACTCGGACTGATATCCAAAACCTGCACAAGATACACAAAACTGACTAGGCATAACTTTGTTCATCTGTTATTGAATCAGAAAAAAAAATATAAAGAGGAAAAAGAAAAGATCTAGCTTTAATTTTAGCAGTACAATAAAGGACAGGAAAACAGAGCAGTTGAAAGCTGCACCTCGACACCAGGTTGCTTCATAGAAAAAAAGGAAGCATCTAAGCACAGAAAAATGCCACTAGAAGAACACTTCCCAAACTTTTGTCTGGTTTTGACAGATCTTGCCTGGTTTATCTGACAGACCTTCAACCTGAGTTACTAAATTTGAGGGAGACAGTAAGGGTGGTAAGTATGACAGCAGAGGAAACACTGACTAAAGGTCAGCACCTGTGGAATGTGCAGGCAATCTTTTCAGTTTGGTTGTTGGCTTGTTTGATTTAAACTTTAGCTCTAAGGTTTACTGAATACTCTCACCTTGACAGAAAAGGTAAATGCCATCCACACTCCTGTGCAGATAATTTAAATCTTCTGCTGTTTGCTGAAAAAAAATCAGCTCTCCATTGATTTCAGGGAGAGGTTACAAAAACAGGCCTCCCTATTCACACATTTTAATTTAGGCAGCATCAATATCCACCATGTGGTAGAGCAGCAACTTGCAATTTTAAAGTAGAAATTTCAAGAGTCTGCCCCAGTAAAACCCTGATTCAGTTAAAGAAGCAAACAACAAAAACCATTCAGAGCAGACTCAGGAGTATGGTTTGATTTGAATTTAAAGTGGAGATTGATCAGTGCATTACATTTCTAAGAATGAAAAGAAACAAAAATCAAAGATAAAAAAAGGTGCAACCCCACCAAAAAATCCCCCAACCCCACCAAAATAAAGCACAAAAAGGTTAACCTGAGGTATGAACCCTTCCCTTGTAGAAGAAGTCAGCTACTTTCTTAATGGCTTGTGGATTGTAAATAATGTTTAGAGGTCTGGTACTGACTTCCAGGCGCCTCTCAAAATTGCTGTGGATTGGATTTCTTTCATAAAGCATCTCAAACACTGGGGCGTCAGGATCTGCAACTGAGGAAGAAATTAGTTACAAAACACAGTTGCAAAACAACCCCAAACCAACCAAATAAATAGAAGCAAAAAATCAAACCCCAAAGAATTTCATCACTAATTTTCAATTGCTACCACTAGGAAAATAGGACCTCTGAAAATTGTTTGGTAACAGAAAAGCAAGAACCATGATCAACCTCTATAATCAACAAAATTCAACATGTCTGTACACACAGACACACTTTCAGAACTGGGGTCCTTGTGTTGAACTCTTGAAAAGATGTTTTCTTCTGTTTTTAAAACAAGACAAAGAGCAAGTGCAACTCCCACTGTCTGGAAATACTTTCTTACTCACTCCATTTAAGTCAGCTTGCACGCACCTTTATGTCTGAACAAAGCCTCGAGGATTTTATCTTTGCTATCTGCAAAAAAACATTCGCAAGAATTCAAACTCTAGACACCCAGTTTTGAAAGTTCTGGTCTGTGGGAATTCTACCATGTATTTGTTATCTTCAAACATAAAATGAAATCTTTACCAGTGTTCTGATTAGTCATTTCTGAGGACAGACTCTGGAGTCCAAAGGAAGACATGCAGCCAACCTCTTTTTGCTGATAAGAATTTAAAAAAGGAAAAGATTGTTTAGGTAAAACCAACCAAGTCACCTGATACAAGCATAAAAGTCTTTTCTGTATTAGTCTTATAGTCAGTTTCTAAGTTAATGTATAATCATCTCAGACTACAGACATAATTTATTTGCATGATGCAATCAGCAGAAGTATGACTAAAGCTCTATGACTAAAGCTCACGCCGTCTACGCAAGAGCAGACAAAGTGCAATCTTCAGCCAGTTCTCTACAATGACAAAGTACAAAATGTGAGAAATTCTCATAAGTACAGTCAAATGTTGTTTGCTCAGAAGAGGTACTTGAAATCTTTTCATCATTTCATTAAGAAGGAAGAAAAAAAATATTTGTATTTCTGCTCTAGGTGTAGCAGTACACAGGTGTAATAAAATCTTACTGGGACCCAAGAGCTTTACAAAACAGAACAATCACTGATTGTTCCAAAAATCAAACCTTGTTCAACAAATTATCTTCTTCCCAACACATGCAATTGTAACGTTAACACTGCAAGTATACAGAGCAAACAATGATCTTCCGAAAAGGAAGGGAAAAGTAAGTCCAACAGGTGGAAATTCTTCTCCAAGACTAATGTGTGTTCTCTTTCTGAGATAATACACATCAAGAACGTGTCGAGTCTTGGAATAGAACTATTTCACAACCCTAAAAGAGTGTTTTTTTCACCTACAGGATTTGGGAATACAAGAACTGGAAATATGGTCCCTTCTGTTGCCAAATCCCTCAGAAAAAGGCCACCAAGCCGAACTTTGAGAAGGGAAGAATTTCTGCGAGGAAGGGACTCTGCCAAGATCTTCACACCTGGAATAGAAATACATGAACGGCTTCTATCTGCTTGAGTACACAGCACAGGTTTTGTTTGCATGTTACAGAAAACATTTATCAACCAACACAAAAGCCCTTTGAAACGACTTATAAAATGGTTTAAGTTGGAAGAGACCTTTATAGCTCATATAATCCAACCCCATAGATTTGTTTGTTTAAACAATTAAAGACAGAAATACATCACAAGGAGTATGAAGCAAGTATTTCCACAGCTGTCTTCCTTTTGCAATGTCTAAAATTAGATTTCTGTGTTGAAATCACTCACACATCTGAAGAGAGAAATTAACTTCCACTTGATACATCAATTTCCTCAAGCTGCTCTCATCTTTTAAATTTGAACTTTGTTTCAGTATAGTAATTAAAAGAGTTAGAAATCAAAGGAAGGTCTGGAAGTGGACAAAGCTCTGGTCTTCTATGAGAAAGAAGAGAAATGGACTTGATACCTGAAAACTCCAGCTGCATAAAAGCAGTCTCCTCAGCATGCATCATCTTCTTTCTCTTATGCAGCAGAGTGAAAGAACCACCCTGCAACTGTAGATTTAATTTAGCAAAAACATGATCTCTCTTTGTAAAGGTATTCATGCTAGAAGCATCTGCAGCAGGATCAAAAAATTCATCTGCACCTAATAAAAAAAATAAACAACAAAACACACAATGTAAGTTTCTGGAAGTTACTGAAGAATAAAAAGAGTTTCTCTGAAATTGAAAACTGAGATTCCCCCAGTTTTAGGAGAGAACAGATGCACCTACTTCCTTAACAAAACTGAATATCCCATAGAGCAGTATTTCAATTAAGGTAATGTAAACCTGAATTTACAGATTCCAGTACTGTTAATGTTACACCCAGTCACACCATGCTACCTGACCCCCCCTTTGCCATAAACATCTACAACAGTGGAAACCAATGTATTCATATACCCCTTCAGAAATAAGCAGGTACACCAGGCACTGAGATTTTTTGGACAGGCTAAATTTTAGACAGGCTCTGCTGCCCAAGTACACCAGGTGACACACAACCTTTGAACAGTGCAGAACCAAAGAGTTGTTTCTGTTCACCTTCACCAGCCATTAGCAGCCTTGGAAAGAAACAGAAACCCCTGGATTTCCATACCCAGTATTTCTTCTGGATTCCACTGTTCCTTTGGGTCTGGCAGCAGCCCTTCAAAAGCTTCACCTTCGTATGTTTGCTGAGCATATCCATACCAGCCTCCCCAGCCAGGAAACCAGGACTGAAGGTACTGCAGCATCCCAGTGCCATGTGCAGATTCTGTGCTAGGGGAGCCTCCAGGGGTATCAGGCAATGGCTCTTTAATACTCTACATTTGAACGTTGAAGACAAACACATTGCTGCTAAGTGAAGGAGTATCACAACCATACAGAAAAGTCACAATAAAACTACAATTTCATCTATTATTTATTCAGCACTCTTCAGTACACCATCAGGGATATTTTCAATCAATATTTAGCTTCTTAGGAGAGCAGCAGCAAAGAAATAACAAACATACCACCAGTTAAGGGCTGCATATTTATATATGAAGCCATATGGCAGTAGAAACACTAATTCAAAAAAAGTCATTTGACACCATAAAATGCTCTAAATTTCATCAGCTCTATGTGGAAGAGAGAAAATACTGTACCATTACAGAAACTAATTCGTGTTTTATGGTGTGCGCTCAGGAAGCCATTTACACGAGGCTCGTTTCTGCCATACATTTACTCTAGGAAAATATTCATGATAGCCCTTTACCTTCACTCTCTAACATGAAGAGTACCTGCCCTAGGAAGTCTGGCAAAGATACTGCTGAGGAAGATCATCATATGACTAGGGAAAAGATCTCATTGTGCAAGTGACACAAGAGTAAAAACTGCAGGAACTGAGCACTGCTTGCAGTTTTAGCATTAATGCCACACTTCTAAATCAAACAAATACAGGCTACCACTCTCCAGCAGAATAGAATACAACACCCCACAACCCTGTATGCAAAATGCTCCTCACCTCAGCTAGGTCATGGAATTTATCATGAACTACCTCATACAGTATCTTCAACTCTTCATAGGTTTGCTCATCCTCAATACGATGCATTTCTGCCTGAAAAGACAAAAAGGTAAAGCCACTGCACTAAAGGAATATAGCATCTTGTTCACTAACATTTCTGTGATTCTGCAGGATTCATCAACACTGTAGAAAACTCAAATCTAAATACCTCCTCTGCAGCAGACAGTGGTTCCCCCTTCAGCTTGCTGTAATACATGTCAGTGTAAGACACTGCATCTTGGGCCCGATGCAAAGCGAACTTCCAGCTGGAGCGTTGTCTCTGCTCCCTGATCTCCGACAGACTGGCATTCAAAGCAAACATCCACCACTCTCGGCAGCTGAAATGGTTTCAAATCACTGTATTACCAGCATTTCCGAAAACAAAATGCAGATCAAACTGGTGAAAGGTCCAGGATAGGTTTAGTGAAAAAACAAGAGGGCAACTGGCCAGAAAAAATACTGGTAGTAGAGCCAGCATGTGTGGGCTGGTTCTGCAGAAGAGTGTAGTCCTATCAATTCAGTGGGACTGAGCAGAGCTGTTACATATTAGGAACAGACAACAAAATGTTGAGCTCCACAGAACTATAGTCTGAACTGGTACCATCTTATTTATCATTAAAAGAAACTTCATGTGTGCTCTTGCCAGAAAGAACTTCTCATAACACCTCAAGTGCGCACATGGGGGTAGAAACTCCAATTGATAATTTCAGTTCTTGGAAGCTGTGAAAGGAAGGTTTAAAGTCTGAATTACATCTGAATGTTTAAAACTGATTTATGAGGCATGAGAACAACACAAGAAAACTGAAACTCTAATGTATGATTTTTATCTACCTTTTAATTTGTCTTCACTCCAGTCTGTCTAGTAGAGTTTTTATCAGCAGACTAAGACCAGCACAGCCACAGATATACTGACCTCTCTGTTACTGCAGCCTTTGGTCTCCACTTCCTGAACTTCAGCTGTCGTTCCTTCCTAGCCAGTTCCTTCAAAAATCCCATGATCTGCTGATACTGCATCTTTTAGTGAAACAAGACACTGATCAATTAGGCAACACTGCAGTGCTTTCCAAAGCAATAGGGAGGGGAAAACCAAACGTGTGATTTTCAATTTGCAGGCTTCCACCTTCACAAACACAAAATGAAGCCGCCTTCCATCTCAGATTACCAGCCCAACATGAGCCCCTACTATACATCCTATACACTAACCCCACCATGTACCCCTCCTATTACTGCAAGAAGCAATCAAGAATGTAATTTTTTGGGGGGCAATAATCAGCTGCAGTAAAATACTTAAATCATTTTGAATGCTTGGTTTGCTTAAACAAAATCCTTAACAAAGCATTTGTTTTCTGCTCCAGTAAGTGGTATGTAAGATGCCAGAGACACCACCAGTTTTTTGACCCTGCAGGTATTTCACTGTTTGAATCAGCAACTGCTTTCTTAGAGAGAGGTAATTCAAGGTGGCAATTTACCATCATGATCTTCAGAAGCAGTGACATACAAACAAGAGCTGCAGTATGTGGGAAGGGAAAAATGTACTTCATGTCAACCTACCCATCTGAATTTGTAGACATTGTGATAACCAAACATAAAGGACTATCTTCTGTAATCAGCCATTTTGTTAGGAACTGACCAAAAAGCAGTGCACAACCCAGCATGCAGGTACCTGAGCCATCTTGAAGGCTAAGTACTTTGGACACCCAACAGTGCCTAACATGGTTAACAGCTCAGTGTTCATGATGGCCTCATCTGCCCTCCCACTCAACTGTCTCTGTTTCAGATATTGAGAGTTAAACAAAGATGGTTGGTATTTACCTGTGAAAGCTTCAAGGGTATAGTCTCAAGCTGAATGTCACACTCGAGCCGTGGAGTCTGGCGAGATCTTAAAGGCTCCTTAGAACAATTTCTCTTGAGAAGAGCAGAAGTGCAAACAGGTTCCATGATGTAGTTATGATCACGATTTTCCATACTTTTATCCATTGCTTCCTGTGGGACACAAGCAAATTTATTTTCTAAGAACGAGTGCACAATACTTACTAAGATGCAGTAGCTTTGCTTACCATAATACACTTTACTAGCATGCCAATCCATTAAAAATCCTCCTAAGTATGCTCTCTCTTCACACCTTTATGATTTCACATGTATATTATCATCACAGCATGAAACCATAAATTTCTGTTGCCCTTAAAAGCACCACATCCAAATAATTCAAAGCCAATTAGCTCTGCAATATAGGAAACAGACCAACAACAAAATTCTCTCTTGTACCTGTAGCTTCCCAGGAGGCAGATCACCCAATAAAGTGCAGTTGGTATCCCAATAAACACTGAAGTCAGCAACATCCAACTGTTTTTTCCTCATCAGCTTCTCCACCTGGAGTAAGAGGAGTAGAGGCAAGATCACACACACCATGTGCCAGAGAATGTCCAGTTCCATATGCCAAATTAACAGTATGAAATGCCCAAATCCATTTATTACAATAACCAGAAGTTTATTAACATGCCATACATTTTACTAAGTATTTACTAGCACCCATAAAACAGAGCATCAGACCTCAGCTGCCACGAGTTCTGGTACAAAATGCCATACTCACTGGTTCAAACACTGCATTTTGCATGGATACATTTTTGATGCATATGCCAAAGGCAAATGGCTGCAGAGGATTCGTGACACCATCTTCAAACCTCAAATGGACATCCTGAATTTTTAACTAGGAAAAAAAAAATATTACTAGAGACAAGTATTTTCCTCAGAGTGGCCAGCAGTAAGTACTATTCATTAATACTAAGGCAATTTGATATTTAATTTCTGCAATTCTCCAGCAAGCCCAGAACAACTAGCCACTTTCACAAGCCAGTGTACTTTATGTTGCTATCCTACTGTTCTCCATTTTAAAGGCAAATGTGTAATTGCTTAACACACTAACCTAGTTAATGTACCAGAATCACCAGTACAAGCCAGAATTACAAACAAATAACCATACAAGGTGACCCAAACTTAATTTTATGTCGGTAAAAACTGTGAGAGCACCAAGTTACTGTGATTTCCCAGAGTCCAGGACAGAGAAAAATACAACTTTAGCTCCTGAACCAAATACATTCTTCTCAAACATATCAGGAAAAACAAGTAGTCTGCGCTATCTTGCTACTAAACTGCCTCTAGTGAGTTGAAATGCAACCAAATTCTATAGCCTGCCTATCTGAAGGCAAGGAGAAAGAAGGATAATCCTTTCATGGAGGCAAGCAGACAACCTTTAGCAAGCAGTATGAAGAAAGCTTCTGGTTCTTAAACATAAATTATGTCAATGTTGCTAAAATGTCGTCAGCAACACAGCAACATTAGCAACTACATTAGGATTTCCAAAGCCAAAAAGCAACAGAGTGTAACAGCCACTTTTGAGTCATTTTGAAACCTAAAAGATATATGGCAGATTTTTATCAAATAGTAGAAAAAGGGTAACTAAAGACCTTGAGAGGCAATGTGCAGTCAAATAATCAAAATCATAGATCAGCAGAGATTTGTTTCTTTACAAGCTATCTTTTTAACAACACAAATCATGCTCTTTGCTTTGTAAACAATTCAGTTGTTTTGGTGGGTTCATAAATCAAAGAATTTCAATGTGAGCAAAATCCACCAGATTCCATGCAAAGTCTTTCTCCAGATAGTGTTACAAACAAAAAGTTCATGTTTTCCCTGGCAAAAGTAGGATGAAGGGGTTTTCCTTCCCAGAAGTCCCCATGAGGACTAGTTTAAGATTGAAGTTACAAAGGTTCAGTCTGAAAAGGGACTGTGCTCTGCCAAACATCTGCCTTTGATTTACATATTTCTTCTCTGAGGACTACACAATAGGAAGCACAGTGTAATTCTTAAGTGGGAAAAGCTTTACAATGCAAAGGCTTACTTCAATGTTCTCTACAATTCGTGTGACTACAGATGCAGTGACTGAGTACCAGTAGGATTCTCCTTTCTGCTGTCGTTCTTTCTAAAAGAGAAAAGAGGGATAAGTATTAACCACCTCTGTAGCAGCTGGGCAGGAAACAATACACCTGTTACACTGAAATTGCTGTCAGTAGGGAGAATGGAAAGAAACTATTTCAGTATCTCCAAGACAGAATCATAGAATGGCTGAGGAATGGCTTGGAAGGGCCTTAAGAGATCACCTACTCCAACCTCCCCACCAAGGGCAGGGATGTCCCTCAACTAAACTTGGCTACTCAAGGCCTCATCCAGCCTGGCCTTGAACACCCCTAGGAAAGAGGCATCCACAACCTCCCTGGGCAATCTATTCCAGAGTCCCAGCACAAGATGATGGGGTGAGGCAGAAATAGCACTATGTTAGCATGTGTGAATCAAATTCTAACTTAGTTCCATATGCATTTGTTCTACTTGTTAGACGTCAGTGAAATCCATCTACCGCAGCCGTTTCCTCAACATAAAAGACAAGCATGACTCACTTTCCATTTTTCTTCAAGAGCTAGAAGAAGGGCTTTCTTGTGTTCTCTTTCTTGCAACTTCTCCCTTTCCTCATCAAAATCTTCTTTTTTTTCTGGTGCACCAATTAAGTGCAGTTTTGAGACAGATATCACCCATGGATCCACGTGCGGGCGACAGAAAGGTATCTGGAGTGTTATTTTGCCAATGAAACCTAGGTACACAAAATACAGAGATATCAGATTCCTGGATAAACATACTTTATCATGCTTGGAAAACCTGAAAGAAAAAATGGTGTAAGAAAGAAACAAGACAAACCAGAACTGGATAACCTGAAAACCAGGCTACTTAATTTGTTCAAGCTTCTGACTCACAGGTAAAGATTCTTCCTGTTTATTTGTCCTGCACACACAAGCAAAATACAAACCTGCCTTTACTTCAAATGGTAATTCCAGTTCCTTCAAGGCATCCTTCTTTAGAGGCAAGTTTTCCAATTCAACAGCACCTACACAAAGCAGAAAAAAAAAGGCAAGTCTTAAACAAAATAACATCAAACAATGCTAACTTTAACATTAGAAGCCTAAAATGAAGAATAAAGAGGATTTCATGAGAAAAGTCAATCTATCACTTCAAGCTGTGTTACAAATGCAAGGGTTATTTAATATACTTGTTAATTTTCCAATGCCATGTCCTCAAGCTATTTGATGAGGTCATCTAGAATTAGATCTGAACTTGATTGTAACCAAGGAGAAAGCCTCTTCTGTCATTTCAAAAGAGGTACTTCAAGTATTTTCTCAATGGTACAAAAAGCAGACACAGAAAAGCTATGAAGTACAATACAACATTCTCTCCAGAAACAGCAGGTAACAGCAGCAAAAGGTAAATTAGAAGGCATTGATCTGAGGACTCTGTAAAAGTACAAAACTCATGAAAGTAACATGGCATAATATGACATAAACCAGAAGTATTAATTAGAAGGGAGTAACTACTAACACCAAAAGAGGTAAGGAATACAGAACACTTTCTGCATGATCCCTCAACACTAAAGTTACTGAACAGTATTAGGAAAAACAACACTCAAATATTACCTACATCAAACCTGCTGGTAAGATATGCTGAGCATACTTGGGAAGGTTTCACAGAAATTGGTGTAGCAGTGTTGATAAAAAGCAGCAGAGACAGGAACACAAGAGAAGTCATTATTCCTTGCAAAGTGCTAGCACGTAACTCTATTAAAAGAGTTGCCATCAATGTTAAACACAATATTAAGGAATAACCTTCCCGTTAGTACAAAGCCAGAAGATTTGGGTTTTTTAAACACAGAATAAAAACACTACAGAAAATAACACAAAGCCTCACCCTTTAGAAGAGCCACTGAAAGCTGGTCTGTGTTCAGGTTATTGACATATTTGCCCAAATAGGTGTTGAGGACCCAGGCTACCAATCCTTCCAACATGACTGTCCTAGAAGAAGGCGACTAACGTTTTTCTGTCATTTTCTGGATTTCTGTTTCATAATTACAGTCTCAACTCTGAAAGAAAAAAACATGAGGGAAATGACTGTCTGAAATACAGTCTGAGCAGAGCTGACTTACTGTTATCTCTGCAATTCTTATTGTTATCAATCTAAAAAGCAGTAAAATCACTAAGCTTGATTTCTGCCCTAAAATACGCTTTATGCTACACCCTTCTAAGTCTTCCATCAGTTCATGGAGCTTTGATGATTACACACCATCCCCATTTGCAAATTAAGTTGATTGTTCCATCCTTTTTCTCATCAAACCACCATATTTTGTTGCAATAATCAGGAAGGTTCATCTACAGTCCTAGTCCAGAAAGGGAAGACTAAAAATCCACACTGATCGGCAGCACTTTTGTACTGGCGTCCTCGACTTCTGCTGCCAGTGTTTTCCTCAAGTTGCTGACATCCTGGTTTTGGACCCCTGGTCAAAAGTAACTGCCCAGAGCCTCTGACTGTATTTTTGTACAATTCTTAGGTGATCTGTGTTAACAACTCACCCTACCCAAAGCCCTTTTTTGGGACGAGTGTATGTGTGGGAATTACTCAGACACAAGCTGCATATATAGCTCAACAGTTACTCTAAAGTTCTCAAAAGTGATACCTTACAAGAAGAGGTAAAAGGCTACAGTATGGAAGCAACACTAGTTATATATGCAAACATATCCCTTTGTACTCTTCTCCAACAGTTTCTGTTTTGACATACGTGGCAAGCAAGACCACTAAAACCCTAAGCCCTTATTCAAGGTTTAAAGGGTGAATTGCAAAACTGCCATTAGCTTCTGCAAGGGTAGGATCAAGCAGGTTATTACAGTGAGGTAAAAAGCCTGCAGGCCATATCTTGTAGTTAGAAATGCATCAGTTCTGTGTTTAGCTATGTCCCCAACACCACATACCTCCCTAAACCAGCATACATAAGATTGGGCTCTACAGAGCAGAACACTAAGTTATAGCAGACCTCTTTACACCTGACAAGAGAAGAAAATTACAACTTCAAGACACACATTTGAAATTTTATACTAAGATTCAGGGATTTCCCACAGTGAGGTTTGCTTGATTTTAGGCCCCAACATTAAAGCCTTTATTTCTTAAAATAAATTGGGGAGAAGGGAAAAAAAACCCCACAACAAAACCAACAAAACAAAAACACAACCAAAAAAGTGAATGGAAACATGTAACTAGTAACAGTTAACTAAAATAATCAGAATTAAGCAAATATTGAAACACTTTTCCTAAAGGCTGCAAAGTGAAACTATGCTGCCAGGCAGAATGAAACACAAATAGCCTACCGCAGGAAAGTTACATTCAATTAAAGCTTATCCTCATGTTGAAGATGTTTCACATTTCTAGCTTGGTAACATTTCTTAACTGTTTTCAAAACCATCAGTCTTATTCCACATAATGAAACCAAAGCATTCAGATATATGAGGCCCCAATCTTACCTTACAGGTTTTAATTCTAATGAAACTGACCAGAAAGCTGAAGTTCAAACAGAAGCAAATACACTAATCCTTGTCATGTTATCCTTTAAAATATCAATACCTAAAATAAGAAATCTATGGCTGTTAGGAGCTAAAGCAGAGGAAAGATCCTGAAGAAACATTCAGAAGCACTGAACAGGGTGGTACCCCAGTGACTGAAAGCCTCCAGTGAATTAAGTTGTCCTAAGAACTGTAAATAAACTACTTCCTTAACCTAAGCTTGTGGTACATAATAAAAGCTATTTATGAACCTTTCAAATGTTTTAAGGGCTTTACATTTTAAACTTTCTAGTCAACTGCTATGACAATCAAAAGGAAAACAGAACACATTTTCTATGACAGTGGTTTGATATTGTTTAATATGCAATGATTAGCAGGATGAGAAACAAAAGTCCAAACCAGGACCTCGCTCAAAACTGGCCCACTTTCTCTGGAAAAAAGATAATTTTTTTTTTCAACAGGGAGAACAAGACAGGCCCTAAGGAAGCGAGGCCAGCGATAGCTCAAAGGCTGCACAGCAACGAGGGAAGCGAGCTGGGACGATGTCGCCTGTCAATGCGAAGGGAGATGGGGGGCATTTTTCTCAGTGCCCGGTTACACGAGAAAGGCGGGGAAGTACCTTCAGAGCAGTCTCCCTTCTCTCCCTTTCCAGGCAAGCGAACACATCGTGGGGAGGAAGACAGAGACAGGAGAGACCTGTTGGCACGCAACGCGTGGCGGAGCGAAAGGTCACCTTGCGCAGAGGCGGCCGGAAAGAGCCCCAAGGAAGCCACGGACAGGCCGGGGGCAAGCGGCCTGCGCCACGCGGGGAGGGCGCCTGAGGGGCACCCTGAGGCCCGGCCGCAGGGCTGAGAACGAAGGGAGAGCGCTCTCATCCGCTGCCCCGAGGCTTAGGGACGAGGGACCGGGTGAGTGCCCCTCGCCCCCCCAGTGCCGGGGCGGCGGGGCGGAGCCCTGCGAGGGGCGTGAGGCAGGGAGGGGCCCCTCAGGACCGGGCCCGCGCCATGCAGCCGCAGCTGAGTTCGGAGCTGAGGCTGACGCAGGAGGAAATGACAGTCAAGGCCCAGGGCCAAGGCGGCATCACCCCACGCTCCTACGCCGCCGGTACCCACCTGGGCTCCCGGTGGCAGCCGCTCTTGGATAGTGAGCGGGGGTCGGCCGGCCGCACGCCAATCGATTCCCGGACAACCGACCGGGGGACGCCTGGGTAGGGGAGTGCCGAGCTATCGATCCGCTCCTCCTCCGCCTCCTTGAGGCGGGGCCGGATAGGGCCGGCCTCGCTGCGCGCCACCCCGCAGTCCCGGAACAGGTGCATCGCGCTGGCGGTAGAGCTGAACAAGCGGTCTGCGTGTCTGCGAGGCCTGGCTAGAAGCGTTCGTGGGGCCGGGGTCTTCCTGAGGGGCCCCTTACAGCAGCCGTCGTGTAGCGCAAATGGCAGTAAATAAAGGATGGAGTCAAAGTTACGACTTTTTTTATCGGCGGTGAAGTGAAAGAGAGGCGTCTATTGATCAGAGCCTATGCAGAGAGCTGCCCTCTTCTAATGAGGTGGTAACCGAAGGACAAAAAGTTGTTTGGAAAGCAGCATCTTAACCTATGTAATTAAAGAATCGTTCCAGAAATAAGAATTTGCTTAATGGAGAGCTTGGAAACTTAAATGTAATTACAAAAATGCTGGCTTTTATTTTTACTTTTTATAAGCAAATGCAAGCACAGTTTTCCCATGTGAGCATAAAACTTGGATTTTCTTTCTGTCATGCATTTCCGTAACTTGAAAACCCAGTAAGTTAACTGCTGTAGCAGGAGCCTCCTTTTAAAATACTTACAAAACTTCAAAACTCTTTTTTTCCTTCCTCAGTGTGGTCCCAATACTGAGAGCTGACAAGACAGTCACATACTCGGTACAGTGCAAGACTTTGAAGCACTGTATAAAAGCATGTTCTTTTCCTGCCTAAACACTTCAGTTTTGCATGCCCATTTTCAAAGTCCTTCCTGAAAATCAAGTACATGTTTAATACACAGTTGTAAAAGGTTTCTTCAAAGTAGAATTAAAGATCTGTTTGCTGGTTGTCAGTTTTCTTTTCATTGCTTTTGTGGGAGTTTAAAATTTGGGTGTTTAAAATCTGCATCCCTTCTGTAGCTGTAGAAGAAACACTATTCCAGAATGGTCCTTTTAAGTCTAAAGCCTCAGAAATAACTGCTGCATTTAGTTTTTCTTGAGGTAGAGTAGAGTAGAATACTCATCTGGAAGTAAAATCATCACCTAGTGCACCAGATTGTTTTTGTGGTGCAGAAGAAAGAATTTATGTCTACCTGTATGACTTCATTCAAATGTAATTCAGAAACCACATGGCAAATCTTGGTTGAATACAGATGCCACAATTGTCAGTTCAGTCACACAATTAAAATATAATTAGAGGAAATGGGATCCTAAGAATTGCCTTCCAAACCCAAAAGACACCCACTTGGTTCAAGGAGAACCTCTGATAAATTTCTGTAAGAGGTTGTTGAATCTTTAGTGCCAAGCAAGAGGTGAAGGAGAACAAGATTTTCTGGTTCTGAGGTTGGAGTCAATTCCACTTTTAATAGATTAAGACATCAAGAGAGTCCTTTCCTGAGGTCAATGGGCGTTAGCTATCTGGCATACATATTCACATGGAATACTCACTGGAACTGGGGCCTATGGTTAACCTCCGAAATGAGGTCAGAATCATATTAAATCAGGACATGAAGATGACAAACTTTAGAGCTGTCAATAAAAAATACTTCCTCCTTCAAGATAACAACTGATCTAGATTTTCTTCTCTAAAATGAAATCAACTATATACAGCTAATGAAATGCTATTCTTTAAAACTAATAGTTGTAATCTACTAAAAAAGGCTCCTGTAAACAATTTAACTCCTTGATGTACCTATGATTGATTTGAGAAGTTTGGTCCAATAATGAGCACAAGCAAGACCAGAAGACTCAGGAGAAAAAGCAAAGGCATCAATAGCCCTTTTCAAATCTGTCAAGTCTCTTCAGGCTATCAGAAAGGAAAGGGAGTAGTTGGCCATTCAGTTTAAAAGCAAAAGCAGTCCAATTCTTTTAAACTGCAAAGATCATTCTTCAGGTCAAAGCTGACAAAAGAGATTAAAACCCTCAAAGCATCAGTTCATATTCATCTGAAATTCAAGTCTCTGTAGAAATGCCACATTTAACAATGTTTATTTCAGAAGGTAAGGAGTTGTTTCATTGTATCAATCAATATACGATCTTATCATCTGTAATTTCTTTTAACTGTTTTTCATCTTCACATCTTGAATTCCTTGAGGGAACTTTGTTTCTTCCAGAAGCAAGTCTTGAGGTAAGCTGCCCTCATTTTCCACTGAGATCCGAATTTCAGTTTCATTTTTCAAGAGGTTTTCTTCTTTTGAAAGGGGAATCTTTTCCCCTGCTGGAGAATGCTTGAGAGTGTTGCCACAATCCATACTAGTTGAACTAGGCTGTTCTGGGAACTGGGAACTGCAGTCTGGACTACACACTTTAACAATACAAGTCACATTCACCTGCGTTCCTCCATTACCAGAATGTTCTGTCAAATAAACAGAAAACACATTAAACACGGAAGAATGAAAGCCAGAAGAGGATGGTTGGATTGGGAGGTGGTGGAGTTTAAGGAGCCTGTAGATGTGGCACTTCAGGATACAGATGGTGGTCATTAGTTGGGTTACAGTTGAACTCGATGTTAAGGTCTTCTCTAGCCTTAGTGATTCTGTGATTAAAGTTCAAAGAGACACTAAATATCTTCTTGCTTAATTTAGGCAAGCTGGTGGAGTTGGTGCTGTATCATCGTAGGTTTTTTTGATACCATAACTTCTGTGTGTCATCCCCAAAATAAAAAATTAATACAGAGCCCTGGCTCACAGCCAACTCCTACCCAACTGTTACTATTTCAGCTGCTTTTGACAATGCTCTTTTCTCACTGCTGCCTTTGGCACTTACTCCCACTCACAGGTAAGAGCTACCATCACACTCATCTCCTAGTCTGCAAATAATTTGTTCCCCACACACTCTACTGTCTCAGGCTGCCAAAACAATCACTTTTTCTTTTCCAAAGTTACTAAATACCTGTCTCTGAACATGAGTCTGATGTTTTATCCTGCCATTTAAATTTCTGCTAAAAAGACTCATAACTGATAATCAAATTTCAGGAGGTTCTGCATCATTATGATACATTCTTACCTGAACTTGCAGAGCTGTGTCTGTCTCCGCTGTGAAGCTTACAATGGTCTACATTTGAATGTTGCTGCTGAAATCCTTCTGTTGCTTTCTTTCCATTGTTGTTGCTACTTATTACAGTGACTCTTGCAGATCCGGTTGAATTATTTGGGGAGCTACTGATGGATCCAGACGTTTCCAAGAGATGATGTTCCTCCTGCTCAGAACTGCTGGAGTTTTGCAATCCTGTGTTTCTTACTTTTTTGTCATGCTCTTTTTCTGTAGGGGAAGAAGACTGGAAGATTGGCAGAGAAATGTGTATCATTAATCCTGTTAAACAAACACTAACAAAGAACTGGTCAGGACTTAGCTAAAGAAACCACTGGTAATATCCACTTGCATAGCGATGGCTCATGGTGTTCAACAAAATGAACCCTTCTCCTGAAGGCACCTGCAGTACTTCATAGACTACCCAGGGAAAAAGACTCCTAAATCCCATCTGCTGAACCAGAGCTGTGTGTTACTGCTAATAGTGCCTAACATAGTAAAGATGGCACATTATGTGGGTTAGATAAGGGACAGCTTGCACTCTAGCTTGGGGACCAAACCACCCCATTCTCATTCCTGTGGTACTTCTGCTGTGTAGTTTTCTTCTACTTGTAATTTGGAGGGGTACCTGATTTCTGTGCAACTGCTAAAGAAATGGAGAAGGTGAAAAGAAAGGAGTGACACTCACCAAATCTGCTTTTGTAGTTGGGGGAGAGCACACAGGGGCTGCAGGGGAGAAAAGACAATTCATCAGCACCCAAATTTGTTTGCTCAGTCTGCTCTCTTAACTCACCTGACTGATATGCTCTGCTCCTGGAATGAGGTGACTTAAATGTAAGTAACTGCCTTGTCCTCTTGAAAAAAGATAAACTAACTCATATGTTATTAAAGACAAAAGAATCTCCACATTAGTGGAAATTCATCCATATCCAGCCACCAGAACAGCCTTGAAGAGAGATAGCATCTTCTAACACACTAATGTCAGTTAACCACTGGGCTCAAATCAGCAGGAAATAGGGTCATGCTCATTCCAGTATCTACAGATCTGCTTGTTTTCACTTCATGAACCTTACCTTTCTTTTTGGAGACTAAGCAGAATCCCAAACCAGCAATTATCAAGACCAATAACAATGGCCCTGCTACTGATCCTGAAAATAAAAAAAGATAAATTCTTTAGCAGGTTGATCTGACAAAAAAAAAAAATCTAATTCAAAAGAGGTAAGTTTTGCAGTTTTCCTGGTTTTGACTACGGAAGCTAAATTTAGAAGTATCAGCTGTGTCTGACATTCACATGTGATGCCTCTATTCTCAGACATCAAAGTCTCATTTCAGTCTCTGCCACTTCATAAAATTTGATTCTTCCTGTCCTGAAAAGTGAGGACAGACTTTTGGTTTCAGTCACAAATATATCTTTCCAGGCTAACAAGTTTATTAACTACAAGGCTAGACAGCCCAGAAAGCTCCTAAACACACAGACTTTATGGACAGGTTGTGAAGAGGAGAGAATACATCCACACTTGTCAAGGCTATGAGGACTTCTTGTCTCAGGAAATCCTCACAGAAGTCTCCAGAGACCAGGATGTTTATGAAGTCAGGTTTGCCTCAGTCCAGAATCTAAGATACAACCTCTTCTCCCAGCTCCTCATGGCAGCAATTCTCAGGAAATGCCTTGCATGGTCTAGTTTGGGCTTTTTTAGAAATATTTCTAGATTTACAAGGACTGTGGAATGCACTCTGGCAGTGCAAATGCATAGGTTAAAAACACAACTCACTCCAAGTAGTGTCATACTGAATTCTTCCATCTTAGGTTCTGTTTGGGTATAGTTAATTTGTTGTGGTAAGAAACTGAGAACTAAATGTCAACTTGTTCCCTATGCAGACAAGAATGACTTTAAATGGGTTAATAGCTCACCAATGATATGAGACATCTCAGGTACAGAGTTTAAAATGACAGGTCGAGTTATTATTTGAGGCTGATTGGAAGCTGAGCTTTGGGTCAGGAGCAGGTTCAAAATAGTGTGAGGTAGAGCTGTGGCAACTGCTGTTCTCGAGTCACTGCAAACAGTGTCATTGATGCTGCTTCCAGGAACTGCCACTGATTTACAACTGCAAGGAGCAAAATGAGATGTTAGGAAAGAAAGCAACTCTGTGCACAGTTAGGGTTAGACTGAAACACTGACTTACACTGTGTGTGGTATACAGCTGGTAGCGTAAGATTCCTCACGTGAAAAAGTGCCAGGAGGACAAGGTTTACACTCTGTGTCTGTGCTATCTGTCCCTTCAAACAGAGAAAAATATCCAGTTAGTCATCTAGTGAGAAACAAGAATGAATAAGCAAGGTCTGTGGTACAGATCTGGGAAGTGATAGAGAGGCAGTACACAAAATACAGTTTGCAACTGCTATGGGAGAGATTTGTTTGAAACATCCAACCCAAACAAACACCTGAAATTTAATCAGCTGTTAGTCTGGTTCCCTTGATAGTAAAAACCCACCAAGAGTTTAAAATGTGGCACTGCAGAAAAAGTGGAGGTTTTTCACCAGTCCCTGAGGACTGACCACCCATTCCACTCTGCAGAAGTTCTGTATCTTTCCTAATTATGCTTATTTTCTTAAAAATACACAGTGTTCCACCTCTTTGGATATTATTTATCATCTGGAGACAGCTACATTATCAGTGGTGAATTTCATCAGCTAATAGCAACAGATGAATTCTGCAGGACACCAAGAAGTCATCATTATTTACTGTAAACAAAATTTAACCTGAAGCCCCATTTCAAGGATTTAAGGAGGAACTAAGAGGTCTTGAATCTAAATCACCTGTTAGAGAATAAATCACACAGTAGAGCAACAAAGATGAAATTAGATTGGGGAAATTTATCATATATGGTGGTAACAGACTAAAGGATGTTCTCCCTTTGGAGATGCCTCTTGAGAATAGTTGCACTAATTACTGCCTACCTGCTAAGATAAAGCTGTCACTGAAAAGAATGCATAACTGTATCACTGTAATTTACTGAGTTGGAGGCAGATTCAGAAATATTTGTGGGCTATTAATGCAAAAAATAACCCTCTTCATGTGGTAAAACTCCTGTGTGCTCAGATTGAAATTACCTCTCCTGGAAACTCGGTAACCTTTTCCACATTTGCTGTGCACTTGACATATTTTGCAGTCCTCAGATATTTTCAAAATGCACCACTCATTGGGTGGGCAGCTACAGATTCTGTCCTGTGACCTTGTGCATGCTTGACTCTGCACAAATCCTGGTTTTAAAACAAGAATAAAGCAAGATGGTATTAGCAACATTTACAATCATAGCCTGCAACGTTTCAAGTGGATATGAGATTATGTTCAAACACCACAATGTTACAGCTTCTGGCTAGTACACCCTCTTGAAACAAATATCTTATATGCTCCAACATCTACATTTGCAGAAGTGGTTCCTCTCTCTAGGAAAAGAGAAATTTGCATCTGTATAATGCACACTTGAAACTCTGGACCTGCAGTTGCATTCTATGGTTATTATAATCACAAATATGCACATCTGGAGGCCATACTAAGATTTGTAGCTTATGCTGATCATGCAACTGCATTAAAGTGATTGGAGACCTTACTACAGACATTTTCATACTGTAATTGACCAGCTTTGGAGCTGCTTGAGCTGGCTGTTAGAGTCACAGATGCCTCTTTAATAATTCAAACCTACCTTTCCTGCAGGGTGGTGAGCAGGCAAAGCACTGAGGAGATTGATTCCAAACTGCTGTATAGGTATTGGGTCTACAGGGACTGCACTTTGTGTCCGCTGTGTGACTGCAGCGCTCTGTTCTATATTCACCTATTCAAAACAAACCAGAGAAAGCATCTCATTGGTGAAAAACACTAGAAAACATTTAAGCTTAGTTTCATTCTTAGCTGTAGAAACTCCTTCCCTTCTCAGCCACTGTCAGATTGGTTAAGGTATACCAAGCAAATCTTCATTTAAAGAAGGACTGCATGTTTACACAGGGAAATTCTGATTTCTTTTGTGCTATTCATGTTTAACCCCTTTTCTTACATTCAGTTCAGTGGATTCCAGCCATGTTCAAAACAGGGTGGCCTCTATCCTGAACAAAACCCCTCAGCACACTTAGATGCAACTACCATAGTACATAAACCAAACTTTTTACCCACATAAGATCTGTGTTTTGTGGTGAAACACAGGATAGTGTTTCATGCTGAAAGTCAGCTGTGTGCTAGAATGATGTGTCTGGGTGAGGCCCTGACTACCTTTACAGGCAGCAAGTGAAGAAGGCATAACAAAGTATTATCACAAACAGACCTGAGCTAGAACTTCATCACTTGTCACTCTTGAAGGAACACAGGCTCACACTTTTTCCTTCACCCCTTCAGCCAGCCCGATCATTGTCAGTCAGTCCTAACAGATCTAAGCAAGGAGCTCCTGAAGCCATTGGCATCCCACACAAAATCAAAAGTTACCAAAGGTCATTTCCCCAATGTCTCTCAGAAGCAAAAGAGTTTATTGCAGTGGTGGGAATAAGCAAATGGGAGCTCCAACATGGAAGAGGGAAAACACCTCAGTTGTCATTGCTTTAAAGAAGGAAGAAGACAGAAGTCAATGTCTCATATCCTGTACAGAAATATCCAGGAAAACATACTCAGAAAGCAGAAATAACACTAAGAGAGTCATTGGAGCTCCTTGGAGAATCTCTGCAATTCAAAAGAAGGGGCCCTGGAAGTGAGCCATAGAAACTATTTCCAAAGACTTACTGGCAGCTTAAAGATTCTTATCTTCCACATCCTGCTAATGATTTAAGCTTCAATGTTTGATAAATTCCAGTAAAAAAAAAATTCAGATTCATAAAAGTAAAGATTTTAGACTTCCTACAGCGAGTCCAGAGTTCATTCACCCAAAAAATTAAGACTAATGAGATGCAGACTGATTCCACACGAGAATAAAGGTTTCATCTGTGAATTATCATCTTTCATCTGCTGTGTTTTTACCAAAGGAAGTTTGTCAGATCTATCTAGACATTTGCAGTTAATTCAAGCAACTGTGGCTGCTTCAGCATAAACTGATTTCCTGTCTGAACTTCCGGATGTCTCTGAAAAGAATTCAGCATTCATGGAGACAAGTTTTGTTAGCTAAGCACGTGATGACAAAAAGTTGGCAGTTTTTTGCTGTGTCTGATGGAAAAATATGATGGCAGCTTGCTGCAAAAATTCTGTTATGAAAATCTTCAAATGGCATTACTACCCACAAAAAAACAAACCCACGCTCCCACGCTTCTGCAGTCAACAACTTCTGCTAACAAAAGATCACTAATAATTATCACAGGAGCATAAGACATCACATCTCAAAGCAGATCGCTTCTATAAGCTTGTACCCAGTCTCTGATGGTCGTCTGGAGTGTCTCATTTACAGTAAAAGACAACAAAAACTCCCTTCATGAACAAATATAGGTTAACCTGTCCAACAGAAAACCCCTTATATAAGGGATATTATCAAAGTACAGAAACTATGCTCTCCCCAAAACCTTGGTTTACAACATATTTGTTATTAGTGGGCTTGGGTCTGAGATGTGTTGTCTGATTTTTGTCATTCCCTTTGTGAGCTGTTGCAATGTTGATTTAAACATACTTTCATCAAAACACCAAGCAAAGCTGTGCTACTGAGAGGTCAGCAGCCTACCTTCTGATAGGCCCCAGGCAAGTTGAGGTTGTAAGAGAATTCCACTTCTGATGGACTATGGGTCTCTTTTACAGATAATTTTACAGTCAGAGCATTTTATTGTCATCCAGCTAGAGTGCAATGCAACGGGAAAAATCTGATCTGGTTTTATACATCTGATGCTCCTCAGAGGTATATAAAAAGATTAATCAAAATGTAATATGTTCATCTGAAAACTGACTGAATTTGGCTGTGTGAGGAACTAGTTTGATTTATAACCTACCTGGAGGGCACCGGCTGCAGCATTTATTAAGTCCTTCATCATAGAATTCAGTGCTGGGATTTTTGCATTGTGCAGACTGTAGTTTCTAGGAGAAATTAATGGAAAAATTATGAGTCACAAATCTAATCTGACCCTAGAGACTCGAAGGAGACAAAGACTTAAAGATCAGTACCATTATAACCACCTTCCTTTCCAAGACACTGATATAGGTCTGATGAAACAGAAAGCGGCAGATGCTAAAAAGCTGAAGGAGAATGCACAGCTTATAAGCTACTTGAGACCATTTAGAGGCTCCTCTGCTATTCTAACATCTGTCACTTACCTCATATAGCAGGTCAAATGCAGAAGAAACTGTCATGAAATACAGTGTACCTAATTTTCTGCTCACACCAAATTCATTGAGCACTGCTCAATGAATTTAAGGAACAAGTGTCAAAATATCTGAGGACCTGCTATCTGTTTTCAAAGAGAGAAATACACTCATCCCAAGGAAAAAGGCTACTGCTAGGTAGTGCAAGTGTAGGAGTTTCCTGCTAGATCAGAAAGATGCAGCTCTAAAAGTGTCTGACACTGCTCAGTTTTCTGCAGTCTAAAGAGACTGCTCCATACACAATCTACACACATTTAGAGAAGTACATTTAAAGTATTATTAAAAGAGAAATCAAAACAGGAAGGACCTCTTTGGAAGCCAGTAATGAAAACATCCTTCCTCCTTACTGAAAATACTTGCAGATTATCTATTGTGTCTTCACATTACTGACAAAGTCCACTTACACTTCCCACTCTCATCAACTGCTGAAACATTTTCTTATGTGGCTTGTTGAAATAATTTTCCACTGTATATCAGAAACAGGATCTCACCCACCAACTCAATGGGCAGTGTCAAAATGAACCTTTCCTGAAAATGTGAAGGCCAAGAAACACCTTCTTGAGTTCAATGTTCATTAAAGAAACGGAAGGAAACTTTCAGCAGAAGTTTCACTGCTCCTCTTTAAAACCTGTGAAAGCTGGGAATGCTGCCCAGAGATGAAAACAATTCTGATCTCTTCTGATCAGTCAGTTGAGTCAGAGACTCAAAACCAGGGAGACTGGGGGTGGGTTTTACCAATACCAGTCCCATTCTTTCAAAGCCAGATCAGCAAGAAACTGGCAAGTAGCAAACTGAAGAATAAACTTCAAAGATGCTTTTAACAGGCTAGAAACTGTGATGGGGTGGGGAAGGATGATCCCAAAAGAGAAGAACATTCCCCTTAAACACTAGAGCAGGTGAATGAAGAAACAGCAGCTGAGCACAAGCTGCATTTTTCTGTTCTTTTGATGAGAAGAAAGGCAGCTTTGCAGGAACCGTGATACAGCCTTAGATATCTACTTTGGCCTCCAGTTTTACTTTCCAGTACTGAAGGCTTATTTAAAGGGAGATTGCACAAGGATTGAAGATTTTGAAGCAAAACCAGCTTCAACATTATCAGTTTAATCATTATTACTGAGAATAACAACCAATTCCAAAAGAAAAACAAGGCTTTTCCATGTCTTCTAGCTTCAGTAGTAACTGTGGACTTGGTATAACACCCTCACGGGATGGGCAACAATAAATTGCACACTTGCAAATGTGAGCTGACACTAAAACCTGATGAAGGAGAAGAGCTTTGCTCTCATCAGAAGTATTTTACATTTAAGCTACTTGTTTATTAAAAGAGGAAAGATCAAGTGTTGTCACCCCATTTTGATCAACTTCATCAAAACAAGCACTTGAGAGTCTTTTTACATCATAAAACTTCACTGCAAGACCAGACACAGGGAAAAAAAAAAAAAAAAAAAAAAAGAAAGAAGAAATTCAATAAACTGCATCACAAATCCTAGTGCTGGAGAGGCTTGCCAGCAAAAACTGTTCTTATCCTCTTGCATTGTCTGTTAAAAATACTGCCCTGTGAGTTAAAGACACAAGAAAACATGTTGGTTGCTGGGTTCACATCTATTTCTCTTAAGTTGTGCTTGATACCATCCCCCTGAAATTTTATCTGATGAGCCTTGGTTCTGAGGAACACAAAATCGACAATTTCCTGCCAACTGTCTTCAAAGAACATTATGGGAAGCAAAAAGGGACTTGTAACTCACTTAGACACAATTTGTATACATGCACAAGCTCAACTTTATTTGCACTGGAAGCAGGCCATTCATTTCAGCAGTTCCTTCCAATGTAAACTACTTTAATCAGATCTGCCAAGGCCAGAAGTTAAATCCCCTACTTTGTCATAGAAAGCATAGACTTCTTACTTGGTATAAAACTTTTCCTAGATTTCTTGGCTACAAGAAGATCCCAGTTTTCTACCCATCTCACCCATTATATGGTCTGAGCTGGGCTACTTTGGACTTAGAGATTGATGAGTAGGGGCCAGACTCTATTCCACAATCTTTGTATTTTGTTACTGTATATCTCCTGTATTCCCTAATGCTGTCTTCTGCTTTCACTGGGGTGTGGTGTTTCATAAGCAGATCATGTGAAGGAAAACTAACCTGATGCTGCCTCTTTTGCATTATAGCTTTGGAACTTCTCCGTTCGGGTAGGGGTGTCTAAGAGCAGCAGACTTTTAAGATATTTATACAGGCAAAATGAAGATTTTGGAAGACTTCATTTAATTTGACAGGTACAGGTAAAATGTCTCATCTATCTAACTGCAGAGGGACAAACCTTATTAAACATGAAGTTTGGTCTAGCTCTATCAAATTAAGAAATATATTTTGGCACGAAATGGGTAAACAATGCTTGCATTTGACCATACAACTCATTAGGGACACTTTTGCAATGCCTGTGTATTAAGCAATAACTAAGAAGTTACATGAAAAAAGTCAGTGACTTAAGAGTCTCTTGCCAGACATCCTGCATTGTCTGAATCATTTTCCCATCTGCACTCAGACACCCAGTAGAGAGAGAGGTGACCTAATTTATCACTGGAGAGGAGTGGGCTAACAGCAGCCTCCATTCCAATGGAGGGATTGGTCAAGAATGTGGTGAGTTGAAATTACCTACTCTTCTATATCCACATGCACAAGTGTTTCTAAAATTCCCTATATCCTACTTGCTGCCAGCTAAAACCAGCAGAGAACATGCCTGTATCTCATGATCTTCAGGCATCCAGTTCAGTCTGTGCTGTGTGGAGCAGCACTAGTGAAGGGCCTGTGGGATGTCCCTTCCCAGGTGTTCAGAGGCCAATGACATATGAGAACCTAACATCTGTACTGAAGTTGAGCACGAGTCATGCAATGCAAAAGAAGAATTGGATTCAGACTTCTTTCAGATTAGAAGGGCTTGATACAATACACCAACCTGGCTCTACCTCTTGGTGGGGAAGTCCAGGTCTCAACTACTAACAGCACATCACAATGTAATGCATTCCCTGTAGGCAAAATATTAATTAGAATGAACATAATTTCTCTTAATTCCTGCCTTACAGCCTGCTGCTGTATTCTTGGACTTTGTGTGCAATTAAATTTAAGTATCTTGCATAACAGAACTAAAAGATTAATCTCTCTATATATTAATCCATTCACACAACATTCATTTTCACTCGAGGAGGCCATTTAAACAAAGATATTTAAGCAGATCTTTTAATCTCAGGTCACATGTCTACATTTTTATTGCTCTGCTTTCCATTTTTATTGGTTCTTTTTTCACACAGTTGCCTTCTTCCAATTTAAGCTGTCAAACAAAGGAGTCTGAAGAGGAACTATATCTAGCATGTAATGTTCTTCACGCACATAAAACCACAATGAAGTCACCAAAGACTCTGACACAGAACTCTGTTTCTATGGAAAGACCTTGGGGTATAAAGCTACTGTCTGCTGAGCTACCAAACCTGCTGAAGACAGGAAAACCCAAAATTCTGTGTAAAATAAGTAATTCTGAGGAAGATTAGTTATTAGCTAATGGCAAGTCTCCCCAAAATCAACTGGAGCTGCATTAGATGGTACCAAGTAAAATCATAAAGTTTATTTTAAAGCTGTTTTCCTGCAGATATCTAAGATGAGGGGTCTGTTAATCCCATCCAACACTGCATTTTACTTCTGTAAAGCAGCCATCCTTGTATTGCCAATCAGATATACAACCCATGTTCCCCCTGAGAAAACAGTATCCTTTTGCTACCTGTTAGGGATTCTACTTCATTGCCACTCACCACCCTAAGATGCAAACATTGTCCCAGGAGAAGCTGGCAGGAGGCTGTGTAGAATATAGAAGCTACTTGCAAACTGCAGAAATCAGAGAAGCAAGTCAAAGTCTGTAGGAAGCCAGAGTATGTTTAATTACAAGTGTATTTGGCAACACACATGGAGCAGGAATACCAGCTCTTCTATTTCAAAACTTCAGGCTTATGGATTCAAAAGCTGGTCTGTCTTCCCAAAGGCTGTCCTAATAAAAGATATTATCCACTAAACCGAGATCTGACACTGACAGTAACAGGCACTGTCAAAGACCATGAACCAAAAAGTCCAGTAAAAATATTCACAATCCAGGACAGTGTATAGTCAGATGGAAAGTACTATCACTCTACTGGAAGAGCATAAATACGATCCAAGTCAAACACAGCCCATTAAGCTCTTTGGTTTAAAGAGGTAAAAGCTTTAATTGCCAAACAGTGGCACCGCTGTATGTAACAGACAACGACCACAGCTGCACCATGCTGGGGTTAGATGTAAATTCAAGGGCTTTTCTATGTAAATTTACAAGAGTTTTAGGGATCCAACAGAGCAGGACCGGCTCTTCCTCGTTCAAACACAGACAGATTTACACTCTGCACTTGCCACGACACTCACAGTGTTTGCAAATATTCGAACAAGCCTGAAAAAGCAACCCATTTCCAGCGACAATCTAGGAAAAAAACATTAGTCGTTGCTTTGGGAAGATAGGAAATAACGACAGTAAATGGGAGCAGGGTGAGCTTTAAAGAAATCTTAAGTATGGGACTGGAGGTTCCTCCAGAGATCACACAGAATTCAGCACAAGCAACATCTCCGGGGGCTGCAGGAGCAGTGAAACGCTGCCCTCTCTCATCCCACCCCTACAAGAACCCCAGTAAAGCGCCGCCCGCTCGCACCCCACCCCTAGAAGCACTTCAGTAAAGCGCTGTCCGCTCGCATGGCTCCTCGACGGTCACCAGCAGCACTCTCACTATACCGCCGTGCCCGTCCCAGCAACCACTCGGTCTAGCAGAGCTGGGCAGCTCCCCGCCTGCCTCCCGGCCCTGCAGGGCTCCCCGCACTCACCCGACCGCCCGCAGCCTGCAGGAGCGCGACCAGCAGCGCCCAGCGCAGCCCCATCCCGCTGCCAAGTGAGGCGGGGGCGGTCCCGGCCCCCGTTCAGCTCCGGGGGATCCGCCCCACGGCGGGCGCGGCCGCTGTCAGCATGGGCAACTTCGGGGGAGATTGCTGCTGATGGATGGACCGAAGAGGGACTTCAGTGGCTCAGACCCTCGGCAGGTGTAAAGCGGCTCTGCGGTCTGGACTCCTTAGCCCCCAGAGGTGACCTTTGCCTTGGCTGCTCTTTAGCCTTAACACCCCCCGTATTCACTCACACGTTTCTTGAACATGCTGCCAGCATGGTTCAGAGAGACCTTAACCTACTTTCAGACCTGCCCTGCTCTAAGCAAAGCTCCAGTCGATCAATGGCTTCACAAGCTCTCGATGTCTCTCTTCCAAAAATACTTTTTCTGCAGCTGGTGTATGCACTGAAACTGTGAACAATGAAACATTGACAGGCAAGAAGAATGTGGGAATGGCTTAAAATCCATGCACTTTTTAGTTCAAAGATTAAACCAACCAACTAAACACATCTAGCAGGTTGCAGTGCATGTGAATCACCTAGAAAGATGGTCCAGTAACAAAGATTTCTCTGGTTATAGATTAATACACAGTTAGCTCTCACTGCAGAACAGCCCTCAGCAATCACAGCCAGGTGAGCAGTTTGCGATGCACAAGTCTCTGTTCTCCACAATGAAACAGAAGTTACGCACTGGAAAACATTGCACTGCCGTGACTGGAAGTGAGGAAAGGGTGACCAGTACTTGTCCTACACAGGTTTTTGTTTCTTCCTTGTGTTTTATGTCAGTACTTGGTGACTTGACCTTCTGTTGCACAACAAGCACTTAAAGCAAAAAAAAAGTTAATTCTGTTTCCTTCTTCACCTCATGTAACAGTTGCTGTCATGGCAAGACTGATAATCAAGTGAAATTTGGATCTGAGCAGCAGGAGCAGCTTGTGAATGACACAAAGCAAGTACAAACACAGAAGCACGCAGAGAGGATTCAGTCTTCAAGGCTCAGTAGGTGGATTAAAAATATACAGCGGCAGCAGCTGGTTTTAGGAATTACTTTATGTTCTGGACTTGCAGAGAAGAGTGGAATTCAAGAAGTAATAACACCACTTGATATTACAACCAGGTTTCAAATGTACTACAGGTAGATGAAAGTCAGTGATTAGATCCCATAATGCTGAGACTCTCCCACTTAATCTCTGGGGCTGTGGTTCAAGGAAAGTATGAATTTCTATGGATTTGTTTCTTCAGTCACAAAATCTTGATAACATAACTCCCCTCATTTGTGAGATTTAATGGATAAACAAGACCCAGTGGCCCTACTCCATGTAGACTTTCAAAAAGCATTTGATGAGGTTGCACACCGAAGGTGGTGGGAAAAAGTCACAGGATTGGAGCAAAGATAATTTGATGAGTTTGCTAAAAGGTTACAGGATATGAAAATGATGGCTGTGTAAAAGGCAGGAAGGAAAGAGCACAGCATAATAATAATTGTTCAGACAAGGATTAGTGGGGCCAATTCTATTCAGTATCTTCATGAATAATCTGGAGAAAAGATCACCCACACAGTGAAGGCAATACCAAATTTCTCCAGAAGGCAAATAAAGCCAGAAGGAGCTCAGAAAAATTTGGCAGATGAGTATCTACATCAATAAACACAAGGCAATACATTCAGGGGGAAATAATCTAAATCATCTAGCAGCTATCACTCAGAAAAACCATCTTGGAGTCATACATGATGGTTCTCTAAACCCATCTGCCTAATGTGCAGGGGCAGCCAAAAAAAAGCAAACAAAATGGTGGGCATCATCTAGAGAGAACAAAATAGAAAGCATAATTTTGTCAGCACTTAAAACCTTGGGCCACCCTTCTTCAGTGCAGTGCATGGTCCTGGCCTCCAGATGTCCAGAAGAAGAAAGTAGTGAAGTTAGAGAAGATGTGGAAGAGGACAACTGAAATAATCAAGGCAGTGAAGCATGTAATTTACACAACAAACACAAAAAGATGGGAACTCAGCTTGGAGGCTGAGGAGGATACAACCAAGAATTGTAAAGGCAACGCATCTTTAGTCAGTGAAGGGTCGCTGTCTCTAACCTGTTGCTTATGGAGGAAATGACATGAAGTGCTTAGGGAGGAAATTCAAAAGATCTAATTAAAAATAATGTCAGTGTGGATAACTGCTAAAGGCTGAGACAAACTAGTCAACATCCTCAATCCAGTTGTGAGGAATGCAAATGGCAGACATCAACCAGGCTCAGGTGCTCTTCCTAAGTAATATCTCTTGCTGTGACTGTCAGAGATGAAATGTTAGGCTTGTACTACTAGTCTGGCCCAAGAAGATGTTTTTTATACCCTTTTTTTATGCCCTTCTGTGTGTTCAAAGACAAAAGCCACTGGATCTGCACAGCTGTTAGTACAGGATTCTGTCCAGGGTGAAACTACAAAGCAAGTCACTGGGTTTGTGGTTCTTTTTTTTGACTACTAAGACACACTTTGTCATCCTGCTCATTTTCCATTGTCCTGTGCAAAAATATAGTCAGCACTATTACATGTACAGTTAGCAACATGAAAGACTCACAAGTAGCATAACACAAGCCATCTGACCACAAAAAGATTTTTTAAAGTCTAGATATGCAAATCAGCATCACCCTGATGATTATTAGCAATTCTAAAACTAGCAGATATTAACAATGTTATAAGAAATAACTGTTGTGCCTGTGTTTCAGTCCCTCCTTTTTGTAGGGAACTCATTTGTTTTCTTTTTTCTCCTTTTTACAGACTCCACACTGGGCTAAGAATGTAGTTCATGCAATACCCAAATGTTTAGCCAGTTGGGCTTCTGTCCAAAGAAACCATTTTCTAAACTTGCTGATGATCTAAAGTAGTCAAAAGCCACAGATGTAGAAAGAATGGCCTGAAGTACAGTGGGTTTCCGTTAGTTTAACTTCAGTTTTCTGAGTCTGCATGGCACCTTTTGATCCTGTTTCCTCAAGAACACAAAGTCCGTGAACTTAAGAATTAAGAATGTTTGTGTTAGGGAACACTGAAATTGTCATCATCTTCAGTCAAGAGTTGAGGCCTTAAGAAAAATAGCAGATGTTGCAAATTATATGACAAAATTGGAAGTATTTCTAATACTGGAATAGAAACAGCATATGAAATGTGGCTGAGTCTCAAGCTCAAAACTCTGACCAGAATTTTCATGTCTAACAGTAGTAATCAGACATAGTTTTTAATTCATTCCTTCACACAGAGAAAGCAAGCTGGGAAACTTGAATTGGCATCCAGATGTGCTCTGAATTTTGTAGATTTGATTAAAAATTGTTTTCCAGCATGACACCGGGAGACTGAGGGGAAGAGAAATATTTGACATCAGCTATGAAGGCAAACAGTTTGGACAATCCTCTCATTTGTTAGATGAACTGGGTTCTAGCACTGCTTCTTTGAACATGTTTCAGTGTTTTCCATGAGTTTTCAGATAATCTAAGGCACTGTGTTCACCCTCCTTGTCATAGATGTGGCCTTAGTGTCACACTGGACATTTCTGTAGCTTCACACACCTCCTCAGTGGGTTATCACTTTTCAGTGGCAGTGGTGGGGTGATGAAATTCCTTTCCCTCCTCCTCCACAGGAACCATCGCTTCATTCCCTGGAAAATACTCTGTTTCTTGCTCTGGATAGTGCATTTCCAGTACCTCTTCCATTTTTTCATGGGCATCAACATTGCTTTCACATCCCCTAGCAGCACAGTTCTTGCCCGAAGTGGACCCCACAATAACAGTATTGGCCTTCAAGATGTATAAGTTCTCTGAGGAAGGAAAAAAATAGTGCTGAGCATAGTTAACAACCATTGCTGATCCTAGAGGTGGTTTCTTTTCATGAAAAGTGTTTGTTTGCACTCAGTTGTTTGGGGTATTTTTGTTTGGTTGGTTTGTTTTGTTGTTGTTGTTTGTTTCTCCCTTTCTTATTTTAATCAGAAGCATGCAGATCAAGCCCCTCACTTTGAAAACACAGAATTCACTAACAAATTACAAAAGGCAGCAAGATATTCACAAATGTCAGTCATAAGCAGCAATTCATTGGGACCTGGGGAAATTAGATATGGAGAATCCAAGTTTTATGCTCCTACAGTTTCCAGAAACAACAATACCCGCATTAAAGGCAGCCTTTGAGCAAGGATCAGCACTGTGTATATAACTGAGGCCTTAGGACCAGCAAAGAAACAAGTTTCTTTCCAGCAGAGAATCACCTACAAATTTTTCTGGGATAGACTTGGATCTTGTGTCCAATTTGTTGACTCCTACTCCTTTACAAAGGTAAACCAGACTTTGGTATGGCTTGGAACACTACATTTCATTCAGAAGGATGCTGCAAAGCAGACACTGTAGGTTATTGTTCACAATTGCTTGGAGATATTTGGGTATAGTAAGTCAAATCACCACATTCATCCTAGGGCCATCCATCACTCATAGAAGAAACAGAAAGGGTGTTCAGTAAGGAAAGGTCAGCTGCCCCCTTCAAATAAACTCAGAACTGGGTTTGGAAACATTGCCAGAATGTCTCATGTAGACTCTCTCAGATAACAGCTCTTCCCCTGTCAGTAAGCTTCCTTGTTTGACTTCATCTCCTACCCTGTGCCATGGTCAAAGATATCATGAGAACACATGGGAGGCAAATTTCAAGCTATACTGTGAAACCAAGAGAAGAAAATGATAGCTTAAGACAAGCGAAGTACAATTCTTATTAAGTATTACAGCATCATTTTTCAGCTAACTTGTTGTGGATTTCAAATTTCTTCTGCAAATTTACATCTTCTGTAATGAAAAAGAGGAAGAAGAGCATTTTTCTGTCAGAAGTGACTATGGCAGATGTGAAAATAAGAAAGTATTAGATTCAAAAGAATCTAATGAAAAGAATGTACCAGAATTTGTGTGTCAAAGGGTCTGGAAGCTCAGCCCCAAATTTCATCAGAATCTTTGGACATTTTGCAGCTCACTAATGATCTCAGAGTGACATAATGTGCCCATGGTTGAAAATGTAAAAGGCAAGAGAAAAAAGAAAACACAAAATAGCAAGACTCACCAATTCTGTTATTTGTGTGGTCTCTCACTGGAGAATCGATTGGGCAGTCCAGGGCATTTCCATTGCTCTGTGTCACATCAGTCAGACTCAGATCAGGATTAGAGGCTTTTTCTCTGCTGGAGACCAAGTTATTGTTGGTTTCCAAAGGCAGGGTTCTGTCAATTAACTCCTCCTCTTCTGGCCCTCTGTCAGCAGTCATTATGATCTCCTGACAATACAAAGAGAACAGAAGTAGGGCGAATGTGAAGATTGCAATAGGTCTACAGAACCCTTCTGTGGCAGTCAGAATAACATAAGGTATTTCATAACACCACTGTCACAGGGAGTAAAAAATTCTGGAGCACCTGACTGATAGAGGAACTTTATATTAGGTTCCTGCATCACTTAAGGCTGTATTTAAAAATAGTACTTCTCAGCTAAATTCACAGATTTTTGATGACATTTGCAAAAATGTACCTCACTCATTACTGACATTGGAATGGAAAGTGGTTTGTTTGGGAGTACTCTTTGTACTTACTGTATGCTTGGTCACCAGATCCGAACCTGTGAGGAAAAAAGGAAAAATTATCCAAAGAAAATTCACAGCAAGCACAAGAATGCTCTGAAAGATCACCCAGCTGTGTCCTAAGCTACTGCCCAACCCACCTGCATCATGCTTTCCTTACCACTGAGGACACACTTAGGTGACATGGTTAACATACTGCTGCCAAGACTGTGACATTCAGCTCCCCCAAGAGCCCTTTGTGGCCATCCCTGTCACTCTCCCCACAACACAACTGTGTTTATCTAATGAACTGATTAAACTTTCTAGATAAAGAGAAGATGGTATTATTAAAAAAATAAAATCATATCTTTCTACTGGGTTAACAAGTTGGATCAGTTCATTGTGGGGCCAGATGAATATTAAGGGAATGGAGGAAAGGAATACTGGTGAAAGAAGAGGGGTGTAGTACCATGAAGCTATACAGGCTCAGGCTCACTAGCTAATTTCATGCAAGAATCTTTCTTTTTAATGCCTCAGCTCTATAATGCTGCACAGTACCATTTTCTATTGTGTAAGGCAAGCAAGGAAGAAAAAAAATCCATTCTGAGAAAATGAAGCTGTACACAGGAAGTTTTGAATAGCATTCCTGGATAAATGAGCATAAGAAGCTCTGGTGTCTGGTAATTAGGAGAACCTAACAGAACAGAGCAGTCACTAGGAATGGAAGTGCTGACAGAGGATTAGGTAATGGGCAAAACGTGTGTATTCTGGGGGTCTGTATAGGTTGCTATGGCTGACACCTACGCTATTTGAACACCTCTCCCCAGTCTGAGTACCCAGGAATGCAGGGAGTGTTCCCAGTGAAGGTCTGCACCAGCGCATCGCCAACTGCTCATGTCAGTGGGGGAAAGGCCCCATCTAGTGGCAGCAGGAGTGGCCTCTTGTCTGTCAGCAGGGACACACATTTGACACGAAGAAGTTCTACGATTTAAACTAAAATTCCATAAAATAAAGATCCATATTAAAATTATCCTCTTATTCTTTAGGCAGATGGATTACAACGCCTGGTCCATCAGCCACTGATCTTCAGATTTGAGCCTCGATTTGAGCCTCGAGATGTGCTGATAGAAGAAATCAGTCACTTGGCAAAATTCACTACAGGCTCTAACAGCTTCTCCATACCTACAGGTTTATAACCAACCTACAACGTGCACATCCTGCTTTCAATAAAGGAGGGAATGTGGTTCTGCAGGCACATCCCACATCTAACAATGCTACAGAGAGTCAGCATCAATAGAAGTCACTCTTCCTCTTGTGCTCAAAGTCCAGTCCTATCACGGGAATCAACAAATACTCACAAAACACCTCAGGCATCATTTGATGTTAGTGTCTGTGCTGAGAAGAAAACCCACTGGTTAACTCTTTCCTTACTCAGCTTTTAGCATCTCCACCCATAAATTCACAGCTGCCTCAGTCTTTCTCTCATGTTCTCCAACATGCCACATAAAGAGAGTTTTCCTAGGACCATTATCTGGCCCACCTTCACCATGCTGCACTCAACATTCTCTTCCCCAATGACCTCCACAAAATTCTGGGATGTTTGAGTTCCCAGATGGCATACACTTGTATGCTAAATGTTCTACTACATGCTCTGTATTACAGCTTTAAAAACTCACTCTTTGCTTTGAGGATGAGCTTCTTGCAAACTTTCCATTTCCAGAATAACAGCATGGCCACAAGCAGCACTACCGGGGAGAGAACTGCTGCCCAAAGAACTGGACCTGTGGCACAGAAAGGGAAAGGGAGGGCAGGAAAGGTTAAGAAAGGGCAAAGGGGAACTATTAGTTCCCTATGTGATTGGACATCGATCCATGGAGTTGTAGGGGATTTGCAGGAAGTTCCCACAGAAAAATTGTATTTGTCAATGATACATCTCAATAAAAGATGTAGACAGAGTAAATGCTTTGTTACCTGCTGTGGTTGTTTCCCCCTTGGCTGAGGTGGGAAAAGTGCCAGCCAGAGCTTTCTCCTCAGGAGTTGAACTGGGGTTTTCAGTTGCTGTAGCACTTAAAAGGATACTAACAGCGGTCACCAGGTTCTCCTTAACCCCCCGCAGGTCATCGTTACTTGTGTCATTGCTGAATCTCATGGACAAAGTGCTTGGGGTGAGGTAGGTGGGTGATTGGTCCCGGCAAACCTGATCATGTGTGGCATTTCCTTCAGTTAGTGCTACTTTGTTTAACTCAGCACAGCTGAGGAAGGAAAGAGAACAAGGTATCAATGCTAGAGGAAAACTGCCATGGTACATGAGAGGAATATTTTCTGTGTGACAAAGATACCTTTGGTCACTTCTGTTCCACTTGCATTTACTGCTTTCAGTGGAAAAGTCATTAACCACCTTCTCGCCCCTGTGGCATTAATTCTTGACCTGGATGCATACTCAATACTCACATGTGTGTATAACTCCACTGTACTTAGTGAACTGAAAATGAAGCAAGAGGGGATTTCTCCCTTCCCACTTTCCTCTGGTACTGAGCTGTGCAAGAGGTATAAAGAGAGACCTAAATTCTGCACACAGACCCAAAACTATTCCATTGCCTCCAAGACAAATGTGTATACTTTGCACCAGAAATGACAGGTGTCCCTTTTGGTTCTTTAATTAATTTTAATTAATTACTTACTTTAAAGAACTACTGACTTACTTTGTGTGGGGCTTGCAGATATCAGTGCTAGAGTTTTGATCAGAGAAGGTCCCAGAAGGGCACTTTTCACAAGTAACATCATTCGTTGAGGTGCCTGAATAAAAATAATGACTGAGGACTGATTGACCAAAATGCATCAGGTCCAGGCCTATGGCCAAGGTCAGGAAAGGTAATCTAGCCAGGCAGCAATTCCCACCTCTGACTTTGACTCCAAAACCAGGCTTGCAAACAGTGTGCTGCTGGCATCGCGAGCAGCTGTACAGGACAGAGGTCTGACAGAAGAGGCCTGGTCGGCACTCACAGACGCGGCTGGAATTGAAGGAGCAGGGCTCTTTCTCCACAAGGTCAGGTTCTGTGGGGAAGAAACACACATGCTAACAGAGGGAAATGCAAAGCAGGGGCCAAAGCTGAGCAAACACCAGCTCAAAGGCTCAGGAAGCAGCACAGGCTGCTGTCACCCTTCATGATGGCAAATTAAGTCCTGAATAATTGGGGGATTGGGTAGACAATGGCTTGTGATATAAGGCAGAAAGCAGAAATCAGACCTGGACAGGATTGGGTGAATGAATTTTTTGGTAGTCCCAGGTCACACAGGAAGCAATATTGAAAATGTGCAAGGCAGCATTTCATTTTGCTCTCTAAATCACTAACCAAGGATGGCTAATTTTGCTGCTGGAAATTCTAAGTGAATAAAACATAAATAAAGTGTAGATAAAATATCTAGAGAGACTGCAACTGTGAGGTGTGTGTGAGGGAAAGCAAACCTGCACATGACACACAAGCGTCACATTGTGGTTTTCTGGATGCTTCTTTCACATACTGATCAGGTCCACATCTCATGCAGTCTTCATCTGGGTCTCTAGGACATGCTCTCTTTTTAACAGAGCCTGGAGAAGAAAAACAAAACGCAGGATGCTTGTTCAGAATCAAAGGAGACAAGCCTCCTGAAGTTCTTGTATGCTCATTTAGACACTACTGCAGTCTTCTCTTTGTTCCTGTATCTTGCCTATTTTTGCCTTTCCCCTTCCAGTCTGAAGGGATCACAGCTGTCCTGTGACAGCACCACTGTGCATGGCATTATCACAGCATGGACTGCTGCAGAACAGGCATGTAGCAAGACATTTGCTGACAGCTAGAAAAGATTACCAAGTCTGCAGTGAGGGCAATGTTGTCCTGACATTGCTAAGTTCCAAGGAAATTGCTTTTCATGTTTTCTGCCTGGCTACAGCAACCAAGTCCTGATATTTTGCTACCTAAGAGATCACTATTCCTTTCAAAAGTTGCCAGAATCACCCATCTGCAGACAGGTTTCTCCAGGGGCAATCATGTTCAGAGCAGGAGGTTACAAGATGGTACTTCTTGTGCCGTGCCGTGTATAGCCCCAGCAGGTTAGTAGTAGATCACTTTCTGAGCAGTCCTGCTGGTTTTATGGTTGCCTTGACAGTTGTGAGATTGTTTTGTTTTCATTATTTTCCTTAAACAAATCAAATTACATAAGTATGGATTTCTGATGCTGGATGTTTGTGCTATACACCTTCTCTGCTCAACACTACCAACTCACCAGGACTCTTTGCTCACAGTTTGCAATCACACTACCCTGGATCTCAGACCTTCTGTGTCCATGCAGTATGCATAGTTGAGCAGCTGGCATTTCCAGGAGGTGGAAATAACTACCAAAGGGTAAGGAAGAGCAGAAGTTGCAGAAGCAAAAATAAAAAGTAAAGCAGCAACAAAAAGACAGGAAGAGTTGAACATTTTGCATGTGGAACACAGGAGAGAAACAAATCTCAGTTTCAGCATCCAGCCTGCATCACCCAAGCACAAAGAGTTAACCAGGGAGGGGAAAACTGGCAGGGAAATAACTCACCTACTCTGCATTTTGGCAAGCATGATGTAGGAGTGCAGGTAAAAACAACTGTGCTATGTTTGGCTCACTAAATACCACCAGACAAGTGTGAACCACATCACTCCCACCTCCTCAAAACTACTCTTCTGATACTATTCTAGACATCAAGGTGGGGACTGATTGTTGAACCTCAGCAGTCAAGCTGCACGTGTGTCATTTCCCCCTTCCTCCCCCAATGAGCCCAAAGCTTTAACTTCAGTTATTTGAGATTTCCTGTACACATGGTCCCACCCTTGGGGGATGTGTGCCCCAGGTGCAATGGCTTTGAAGCTTGCCTAACAGTCTTTTGGTGCCATTCTCCACTGACTGTGTTCATAGCTCAAGAACCAGAAAAAAGCCTGAGCAGGAGGAATATCAGCTGCCATCACCTGTACAGAAAATGGTACTGAAAGTAAGTAGATGAAAGAAGTGGCTTAAGTGGTTTTCTTTTGTATGTGCATTCACTCACTCCTGAAGATTTGCTGATAACTGTGGGTGGGAAATTATGTTCAGTGTTGACTGCAGCACTATTTTGTGGAGCTGGATAGCTGATTTTAAGTTTAAAACAAACAAACAAAAAAACCAAACCCCAAACCCAACCAAACAAAAAAGGTAAAAAAACATAAAGAGAATAAATAGAAGGGAAGTGGAAGGAAGATTAAAATGAAAAAGGATTCTTATGAGCCCGTTGTGTGAAGGAGGACGTGAAGAGCTGTCCAAGACTGGCTTGAGGATGTGGCAAAAAAATTAATTTCAAAACTCAGCAGAGGTGAGATGATTGAGATGGGTGGCTCTCTACAGGCAGACGTAAATCGGATCTCTGCTCTTCACCAGACCTCACTAGGACATTTGTCACTGTGGGGGAGCTTTTGTAAAGCCTGGTTTTGAAGGAGAAAAGAGCTTTGCTTGGGACTGGCTCAGAGTCAGATCTCTGTCCCTTTTCTTCTTTTACAGGACAATTTCTCCATCCCTTGGTCTTGTTTACTTACACAGCTTCTAAACACTTCTAGTGGTGTGGCCAGCAGTGGAAGATACTCCAGCAGGAACCTCAGTGCTAACAACCAAGCATTAAAGCCCTCTTTATCATTAGAGCACAAATAAATGTCAAAAATCTCCCTAAGGAGAAAAAAAAAAGAAAGGGGGGAAAAGAAAAAGGCAAAACATTTCTCTAAGTAGAGACTGGGGATGGTGGAGCACCACAAAGTGCCCCACTTGATGCGGGGGTTTCTGGCCAACAGGGGGAGTTTCAGACATTTCCAGAACTTGTCTCGCCAAGGTGTTTCCTGCTTCTGACCTTTATGTGTTCTGAGTCACAGCCAGCTTTCTAAAGCTCTCTGTGTCCCTTGACAAAGGGCTGTTCCCTTTCTGATGTGAGACACTTTCTAAACGGTTTGACTATAAGGATAATGGCAGATTTTCCATACCTCCATTTCATAGCTTTTTGTCTCTGATGAGAAACTTGCCTAATTTCACTGCAGTATTTCACACCCTGAAGCAAGCTGAAATGAATTCTTAGACCTGCCTTGTTCTAGCCACTTCAAAAGTGTCAGCTGATAAAATCACACAAAAGATCCTAGCAAGTTATCCTGTTTGCATTCAGACCAAAGAGGAGCAGGGCAGTGGTGAACAAGTTCACATCTGAATGCATATTAGATAGTGATTCATGAAACTGCACTTTTCTTCAGGTACCAAATGCAATTCTGCAGACACCCACGGCTCCTGCTATCTCTACAAGAAATGCTTCATGGCATTGTGGCTGAATGCCAAACATACTGACCTGAGGGACACTGGTAACAGCAGCTTTGAGAAGTTTCATCATAGAACCAATTCTTAAGTGTATCACAGGAATGAGATGGGGTTAATGATGTCTAGAAATCAAAACAGACAAAAAGCACAATTAGAAAACAGTTCTGTATTAGGACAGATCCCATTCTCTGTCTCAAGTGATGGTAGGGAAAAATGCACAGCTTTTTGAAAGTTCAGGTTTCCCCAGCACAATTCCTCCTGTTGCGTACACGCTTAAGCAAGGATTGCAGTGTTGAGTGTATTTAGCAACAATTCAATATTCTCAGTTCCCAAGAGATTACACTGCTACGTTTCTTCTGATAGGAAAATCTGATTTTTTCATTTGGTATCTCCCTTAATAATCCCCTAAAACTATTATCTGAATTTCAGTTTCAGTATTTGCTACAAGGTGTAAATTTTTTGCTAAAGGCCCAATCAGCAGCTTCCCCAGAGATTTTCCCACACTATACTGGTAGTAGAACAGTTAAATATTTCAGAAAGCCTGCATCTCACTTTCTGCAGATGAATTTCCCATTGGCCTTGGAAATAACACCTACTGTCTCTTACTGCCTCTTTATGCAGCGCTGAATCTTACTACCTGACTACTTTCACAGCTGTATTCTCCTGTTCAGTGCGCTGTTCATGTCACAGCAGGACCATAAAACACAGAAGTTATTTAACTTGCCCCAGGTTATGTCAGAAAACAGGAACTTTCAGTCAAGGAGGAAATTAACAAAAGAAGAAGAAACAGAAACATATTGAAACCATTAGGTTGCATGGAGCTGCAGCACTAGAGCTGAGAAATCCCTTTTGAGACATACAAGCATTTTTTCTAGCTTCCTGCACAAGCAGCGGAGGTCTGCTTGCTCAGCCTTACTCACATCCAGTTTATGAATGTGCACCCTGCGTTTTAATTTTCTGAAGAGGAAGCCCTAGATTGTAGAAAAGAAAGAGGAATCTCCTTGCATCTGCATGAAGAAGCACCCTGGTTGCCAGCCACTCTGAGGCTACACTGAATAACAGGAAATGAGATGAAACCAGTCACTAGTCAAAGGGTTATACAGGAGTCACTTCAGTGACATGAATTAACTAGTTCTATGAAGAAAGTGCAAGAAACAACAGCATTCTGACTGTAGCTAAGCCATACAGGATTAGTTTCTTTCTAAGAGCTATGGGATGTCACCACAAAACCTTCACCTTCTCTTCCTGGTTCTCCTGGGAAACCAGCTCTGGTTGCAAATGATGTTGAATTTGAGATTGGGAACAACATTCTTGATTGACTTATGCAGCACATAAGTGTACAGCTTATTTAACTGTCTCTTTTGGGGTTTGAATAAAGGAATAGTGTCTGTGTAAAGTGTGAGGGAAAGGCTGCTTTGGAAAAAGTTACCTTGTCTAAAATCCTAAAATCAGGAATTTAGGATTAGATTCTGCCCTCAGTTACATCAATACAAACTCTAATGGTCATCTGCACCTGGTGCTGTGATAAATTACTGCATGAACTACACATACATACTGCATAAATGATGAAAATACACACACAAAAGTACTCAACCTTTACTCTTTCCTTTCCACAAGAGGGCAGCTATATACTACAGGCAGCTGCACCATACCTGACCTCTGCAGCTTCCCAACAAATGCTGCTTTCTAGTTGTAAGCACAGCTTCCAAGCTACCTTTACTGTTTATAGAGCCAAGCCCAAGGTACTCTGCTCTAAAAAAAAGTCACTTTAACAAACCATGGCACAGTTTCTATAGCTGAAAAAACATCTCCTCCTGTATTCCAGTTTAAATATTGGCAATGGTAAAGATGGTGCTGAATTCAGTGGGCTACTCTGCAGTTCAGTCAGGACAAGGTTTGACTCATTTATGTATGGCCTTTTAAGCACATAGTAAAAAGTGATGGTGAGGCAGAGTAAGAAATCAGCTTGCCACAAATGAGCTGTAAGTCAGGAAGAAAGCATATTACAGTAAAAAAAAAAAAATATCTTCTACCAACACTGGCTATTCTAGAACTGACTAATAGCCTAGCAAAACAGTCAACTCCAGGTCAAGCTTCTGTCCAGATTCTGACAGTACAAACGAAGCTGATGATCTAAGCCTTCAAGTAGTCGAGCTTCATCTACTTCATAGTAAAGACACTATTAACAAGTGAGAGTTAACTCAGTATTAAACAAAACTCAAACTGCAGACTCAAGTAAGGTGGGATATGGTTTGAAATATGACCAATAAGCTGTGACCTGCTCACTTTAAACAGTATCATCTGTATTGCACTAGCAGTAAAAGCAAGAACTGCTGTCAGAGAGGCAAGGCTGAAAGCAAATGAAAAGCCAGTTTCTCATGCCAGCAAGATCTACACCTCAACTGTACACACTGATGATTTTGCAGTGAGTCTGAATGCTGACAATGGATATCAGAAAACCAAATCTTCTCTCTACTCCATTTTGTGAGCAAACCACCAAAACTGATGTCAAACAGCAAAAATACCTTCTTGTTTTGGTTTGGTTTTCCTGTCACACCTCTCAAAGCAGTTTGTGTTCAGCAGACTGGACAAACTTATTTTAATTCCCTCCTAAATATTCCTCAGGTGAGGAAGGACTGCAGATTCTGATCCCACAGAAGAACGGTGATCTCTTTATGTTTCAGAAAGGCACCAGTGGCAGACCAGAGAAGCAGGGCAAAGTAGAGCGAGGTTGCAATGTGGGAGGGGAATTTACAACCAAAGAGACAGGACAAACTCCTACTCTTACCAAAAGAGCCAGGAGGATCTCTCAAGTGTCTGTGAAGAGGTTGCAGGACTTGGTTATTTTCAAAGATTAAGTAGAGTCATTTCTTGTAAAAAGAAAAATCTGCTGGCAGCCCAAGTGGTGTGTTATATCCTTCAGTTACAATGCACAGACAGGTATCTTTGGCTGATATATGCTCCTACTTCCACTGCAAGGGGAAATGGCCAGTTTCAGGGTCTCACACCATATGCAGTTACTAACCTGCCTGTGCAAAGAGCCTCTGTGAGTGATTTTATTAATTTTGTTTCTCAAGAAAAAAGTGTGTGCATAAGTGTGAGCCTGGGAAATGACATGGATTTATGCCAGGGGCTGAGGACTTGCTGCCTCGTGATCCACTAGAGAGGAGTGAAGTGGGGGTGGTGGTGAAGCAAAGCCACAAGAGATGATATGATCTGAGCAGGGAGCTAGCTTGCATGTACATGGGCTGTGTCTATTTTAAGTCAAGCTGATGCAGAAATAATACCCCATTCAAGAGGAAGCCAGTGTCAGAGGGGTGGGTAGTTATAAAGAAGAATGTATTTTATTGTTTTATTCGATTTCACACCTTTCAATTTGCCAGCCCTGACTCACATCAGCTGAGTGAACAGAAGCCCTCTAGAACCAACCTCTGCAAGGAAAGTGCCTGTAATCAGAACACCTGGCCATCCAGGCAAAAAGAAAATCCACTCACACAAACAAACCAGAACAGTCCCCCACCTCTATCAAAGCTTTCCTCATTCCCAAGCATGATGTTCCTGGAGGTGCAGCAACACTATCAATGCCAACAAAAAGATGCAGATCATAGATAGTATCTCCTGCTCCTACTTGCAAAGTTCCCAGAGAAGGCAAACTCTCCTGGCAGCTCTGCTCTACACCTTTATCACCCTGTTTCACCACAAAGCCTGTGTCTGTGGATGCCCATCTCCCAGCACCCAGCCTATAGGTAAGATAGCCCTGCAGCTCAGTTTTCCCCCAGACCTCTCCAGGCTCCTGCACCCTGAGGGGCTTCAGGATCCTGGTTCCACCCTACCTTACCTGTGGAGCTGTCTGGATATCATGAAGAAGGACAAAGAGCCACAGTCCCAGTGCCAAGCTGCAGGCAGCCATCTGTAGTGGTATTAAATCTCTCTAGCTCCCAGCATCGCAGGGTAGACAGCCAGGTTGCTCCTCCTGGAGGCTGAGATTCTCCCAGGGTCCAGCCTCGTCTTGCTCCTTCTCTGTTCATTCAGTCCAGAGCCGTTCCATCTGTTCAAGACAAGCAGGAGACAGGCTTTGAGGCTCAAGCAAACTGAGAAAAATTTTTGAAGGAAGGGGGAGGAAGAGGGCTGCCCAAGAAAGAAAGGTTAAAAAAAAGAACAAAACAAAACCACGTCAATCACTAGTCCCAGAGCTGTTGGGTTTCTCCACACATCAGGGTTGTCACAGGAGGTACAGGATGGCTGTGCTGAAACACAGCCTCCTGAGTCATGTAGGCTGCCCTCAGAGAGCTCTTCACCACCCCAAAGCCTTGGCTAGGCACAAGTCCAAGCCCAGCCCCATCCATTCACCACATTCTCAATAGCTACAACTCAAGAAAGTTCCCAGTAAGAAACACACATTTTTGCAGTACAGTCATTTTACTGCTGTTTGGATGAGTGTGTGAAAACTCACAACTGACCAGGGTGACTCCACAATGGTTTAGACTTTACTTAAACAGCAACATACTTCAAAGCATCCTCTTGAGAATCCTTCTCTTTCCTCCAATCCCACATGAAATCAGTTCCTGCTCCTTTGGACTGCTACTCATCATTTCACTCTCATTTGTTACTCTGGATAATGGTTTTTGGCTCTGGTGCCCAGAAGGATTTCACTTGGTTTAAGATGCTTATGCTTTCTTATCTGCCCTAAAGGTTTCATCAAAAGTAGAAGTTAGCCACTTCAAAGGGGAAAAAAAGGCAGACTGCCTTGAAAACCTCTCTGAGATTCTCAGGAAAATAATGAGAATTTGAATTCTCACACCCATGGTTTTTTGCTTCTCACCCTTATCAGCAACAAGAAAAATAAATGAGAAAAGACTGAAGTGGGATTATTGATTATGAAAATGGATTATTTTATTGAAGACCCACAGCTACCTCACTGCCATTGCAACAGAGTACCAAAGATGAGTGCATTTCCTGAGGACCCTGAGATGATGTTAATACTTTAAGTCACAGCTCTAACTCTTTCTTTTTCACTACCTCACTTTCTTTCTCCAGAATATCATCTTACAAACCCAGTGTTTTCAAAACATTGCATACCCTGTATTTGATACATGAACCTAATGTCCTTCCTTCACTCTCTCAGGTTACTTCTTAAGTTCTAAGCTCCCTTAGCTAATAAAAGTGATTCTGGTAGGTATGCTTTTAAAGTCTGCAGACAATTAAATATCTGAATGTCCAAATATTCCTAATTAAATAATGGGCTAGAAAACATCTTCAATGTGTGCTATATGCCATTAGGCAATTATCCCAACTAAGGAGTGCAGCTTCAGGTGACACAGTAGTCAGGACAATTGGTAAGCTGTTTGACTTCCTTTTTTTTTATTTTCTGATCAGCTGCTATCTAAGCTTTTCTGGCAAAAGGACAGGAACCAGCATACAACACAGCCTGGAAACTTTTCACTTCTGTAAGTCATACTGCTGAGGTCAACGTGCCTGATAAAACAACCAAGTATTTCAGTACAAAAAAAAAAATGTGTGTGAAAGACTTTGCCTGGACTGGCAACATGGAGAAAAAAACAACAACTGAAATGAGCATACTGAACATTTTGTATACAATGTAAACAGTGCTAGGAGTTTTTAAACCCAATCAAATTTGGCAAAGGATGCAATGACATTAATTATACAAATTTACATAGGAGCTGACTTGGGTTGAGAGTTAAGATTCCAGGAATACTCTCACTAAGGGGAAAGGTTGTGGTGGATGACCAGTGTTCCTCAGAAAAATCTATCTTACCCATCCAAACCCAGACTTTCCAGTTGCCATCCTTCTTAGAACTTCTTGTTCTTAAATTCACTCTTGATTGAATTGGACATTTTCAAGGATGGAAAGTAGAAAGGGCTTATTGCTGCTACTGGCTTTTCAGAAAGGACTACTTTTCATAGGACTACTGCAAGTCTGTAGCAAAAGCAACAGCAATTAAAAGAGTGAAGACGTTGCTGAATAGCAGTGTTCTGTTTAAAACTGAATGCAGTAACTCAGCCTTGGTGTGTTTTGATTTAAAACAACGAAAGGGGCTTTCCAAAATAAGCCCTATCAGTAACTGGAAGAAGCACCTCTCTTTTATAACAAGCCCACACTACTGTTCTCTAAATGCAGCCTGCATTTCCTAGAAAATAATTATCTGTTATTATGAAAAAATAAATAAAAGCAGAACAAATAGAAGCAAACAACCAGCCCCTACTTCTCTGTTCTTCCATCAGAGGACAATGCCCACACCAGAAAAACAAATGGGGAAAGCCCCTGTGAGCATTCTATTACTTACAGAATCATAGAATCCTAGAATGGTTTGGGTTGAAAGGGACCTTGAAGATTATTGAGTTCCAACCCCTCTGCCACAGGCATGGACACCTCCCACTAGACCAGGTTGCTCAAGGCCCCATCCAGCCTGGCCTTGAACACATTTGTTTGATTGCACATATTTGTGTCTAACATCTGACTCTCCTTTTGGTTTGAATGTTAAAGGTAGCAATGCCCAAAGACAAGGCTGCTTTTAAGTATTTTAGTTAATTTATTTAGTTAATGCTGAACTTAGCTAATGCTTAAGTAATTTTTACACTGGGTATCCAAACTGTGGATCATCTGTGTTGCATGGAGTTAAGGTGGAAGGGAATAGAGCAAGTATTGTAAGTCATTTAATACCTGGAGCAAAAGAATGTAGACACAGCTAAGTCATGCTGCCCAAGATATTCCTTCAGCACTGCCTATTCATTGTTCTGCTCCTAGGGGCAGCCTTTTAGAGAGAGTATCCATAAAATACTACAGGAGCAGCACTGCTACACACATGCTCAAACAAAGGCACTTAGCACGCTATTTTCTGAAAGTGGCTGATTTTAGTCTCATATTCAAGTCTCACTTTTGGCATAGTTCCTTTTGTTTTTAAATATTTATGTTCAGTTAATATGCATCTGTGGAAAAAACCAACCCAAAACAACAAACCACAAAGTGTCATCTCCAAACAACTGTCAAACAGCTAAAGGAGACCATGAAATTTAAAAGCACAGATATTAAAATAACCTTGTCTAAAATCTGTAGTTCAATGTCTGTCCGTGTTGCTATTTAAAGCATTGCAGTGTGCTTCTTAGCTAGATCGAACACCATCAGACACTAGCAGTTCATGAGGAGCCTCAGTACTACCAAAGGCAGTGCTACCATAGAGGGGTGGTCACAGAAAAGGTGGAATCCTTAACAAATTAAAAAAGAAACATGAAGGTATTTACTGTAATAAATCCCCCAAAATCTCATGGCTAAAGGAAAGAAATCAAGAAGTCACCAAAAATTACTTTCTTGATACCTCTCTTGATCCGCTTATACTTTTTAGAAATGGGAGAACTCCCTTCCTTAGGAATATGAAGCTCTAGTAACAAGAGACAGGGAGAGCTGTCAGGATCCCACATATTTTAGGCATTGTGAGTGCAGTAAACATACTGAACTTATCCGGAAATCTTTCAGTATTCCAAAGAGGGCAGACAGGAGGGAGGGAGAGCAAAACTGGTGCAATGTGATCTCATTGGGAAACATCACTTAGCAAGCGAGAAATCTAAGTCTGAGCTGGTTGAGGCTGACAGTATTTGAACTTGTCTGAATGTGTCAAAAGGAATAAAATCTCATTTGTGCCAAGTATGCCACAGACTGGCAAAATTCTCTCTCTGTGCCACTCTGGTACTGATACTTATTTTCTGGCACGAACACTTACCTTATTTTTAGTATTAAATATTTGTCAATCCATTTAAATTGCTCCACCAATCAAATCACTCTGCAATGTTAAATACATTGCAGGTGCTCTTGATAACAAGACTTGCAGAACTGTTGATTTAGCTATTTACCTTGGCATATTTGTTCACTGTGATCAGCAAAGAAGACGGTATGAAGCTCTTGTTGCATACTTGTTGAAATGTAGCAGCAGCTTAAAATGAGAGTTCCCAGCAGGAAGAACCTTGCTTATAATGAGCTGGAGTCATAATAAAATCCCAATACATAGGGGAAATCCTAAGTAATTTCAATAACTGTAGTTTCAGTAGATATAAATTCTCACAGGATGTTTCTGGTCTTTAGTAAAAATAACAGAAAAAGCAATCATCTTCCTTGATTTATAGAACATTTCAGACAGAGGCAAACCACCAATCTAAAATAAACAAAGAGACAAACTCCTCTTTGTCTGCAGCTTGGGACTTTTGCCTTAATCTGTGTTCTTGCTGAGCATAGACAATTCCTTGCCAATTAATGAACAGCCTAAGGAAGGAGATGTATCCTGGTCTGTTCCCAAGCAATGATAAGGTTACTTTTTTGGTAATTCTTGGGTCTTTTTTCAATTACAGAATATAAGGTCAAAAAGTATATTTGTGAAACAGCCAGTTCCTGACTGTGGGAAGCTCAGAATTGCTATCAGTGGCAACTGATTTTGCTGACTCCATGAAAAAGCTGCTGGAAGAGTTCTCCAGACAAAGAACCTGGATGCACTGGAGAAAAAGAAGCTTCTTGGCTCATATCAGTCTTCCTTCAAGAAGTCTTGCTTCAGCTGAGGTCTATAAACCCTATGCCTCAAAACCCACTGACTCCAGTCATTCCATTGCCTATTTTCCATTCCAGATACTTGCATCCTCAGTTCAATAGTACAACATATGGTAGTGCCAGGCTCTGGCCTGCCAGAAGCAGCAAAGTCACTCTTTGAATTGTTATGCTTAAAAATTAAATTTTCTGGAAGCATAACTGTGTACTTCTGCTACCAGAAATGTGGACTCAGTGTTTACATGCAAAACAGAAGCAATGCTATCTCTTCCATTTTAGTCACTTTTTGATCAGGCTCATTCAGAATTTTGACTGAAGCAAAAATTTAAGCAGTTAAAAAATGTGACAGACTGATCACGGTAATAATAATTTTCAATTAGACTTATTTTACAGATGTAACTTCAACATAAAATTGATGTGGATGACAATATCTTGTAACTCTATTTTTGTTATCTCCACTAATACACTACTTCATATAGAGTATATATATACATACATATATAAAATAACTGAAGTTAAAAAGGGATCTTTATAAGACGTCTTTTTCTGGTGCCCAGCAGCTTCAAATCTAAAGTGCACTTTGAGTCAGACTGAAAAATGAGAAGAGCTGACAGAGAACACAGTGCTCTCAGGAAAGACTTGGCTTCCATGAAAGAAACCAAAACCAGATCACAGAATTACTATGCCCACAGGCTGGCTGAGAGAGAGAGCCTTAGAAGAAAGATCACATCATGTCTGTATTTTCAGTAATTCTGACTACAGCTTCTGGTGTGCTAGATTGGCACATTGTCATTCTCCACAGAAAAAGCTTATGACAAAGATGTAATTATTCAAATGTCATTTGAATATGCTATTATTCAAATGTCATTCTTCCCATACCTTGCTAGAAAGAGAGGCTGACAGTGGTTCAGGAATAGCCACTTAAAGATTACAGCTGTGAAGAAAGTGGTGGGTAATAAAGGTTGCACAGGTAACATTGGATGAAGACTGATGTATTTTGAAGATCCTTCATGCCCTTTCTTCACACTGCCTTAGCACTGGTTTAAATTTAAAGCAAAAGTCTTTTCTGCAGCTCATTAGCTGGACTAATTGCACTCTACATATAAATCACCCACAACAGAATTGTTTTGTTTGTGCCTCTCTCCCCACATCCAGCTTGTGCACTGGTACAAATGAATCCATGAGCACTAGCTTTGGCTTTAGCTTAGTCTTATCTTGAGTCAAAGTCTTTGTCTGGAGTTCTGTAAAGCTCATGGTCTCCCCTGCTAACCAGAGAGTGCAAGAAGGCTTCTATAAAGCCAGCAGTTACGTGAGAGGGCTGGTAAAAAGCAAGAAATTTAGCACATACTTGCCTTCCAGCTAGCAGGTTTCTAAACGTGCAGTATGTCCACGTAGCTGATAAGCAGCAGCCAGTTTGCAGTAAATTCACACCTTTTTTCTTGCACAGAAATTCCCCTCATGCAGAAAGTCTACCTGAAATAGTATATATAATAAAAGAAGCACACTTAAGGTTTATATTGTTTGATTTTGGCTGCATTCTTCATGTGTGTGGTCTTGAACTTTGCCTGGCACTTAAAAGATCTTGAGTTTCAGCTACTTAAAAGTCGTCAGACTCTGAAGCATCAGAGCAGAACAGTTATGACAGATTATGCCTCAGCTTAAATTCTTGAATTCCCTACTAGAAGGTAACTCTTGTATCAGGAACATGCCTGTTGAGAAGCCACAAAGGTCTGCCAAAACCTGACTGACCTAAAGCCTCATCAAATTCCAACCTTGCACAAAGTTGATGGTGAATACATTTGATGTTCAATGGGGAGACCTCTAATGAATTCCTCTCTAGGCATTCTCAAGGCACTCACAGTTAACTCAAGTTAACTGTAGTGCAGTATCTTCACATCACTGAATTCCCACTGGAGTTTCAGAAGTAAATCCAAACCTCCTCTATAGCAATTTCTTCTCATCAGTATATGACCAGGAACTGGAACTGAGAAGAGGAAGCCTATCTCCTCTGCTTTCAAGGAGACCTTCAAAGTGAGATTTTGGAAAGAATACATATAGATTTGGATTTGGACAGAATACATATAGAGGACAAAGAATCAATTGAAGGGATCAGAAAACTTGGAGTAGAAGAAACTCACAACTAGGACTAGAGAGGAAGGACACCAGCTCACTAGGACGACAACTTGTGAGAGAAACTAGGACTAACTGGATACTGCAAATAAAAACTATGATAGGGAGTGAGCATGTGCAAAGAAGCTTTGCTGCTAGCATTTCTTAACTTATGAGTATCAGATGTACATTTTTAATGTACTCCAGTCCAGGTGTTAGTTAGTAGAGATTCATTAAAACTAAAACCTAACCTGTAAGATCCAGTTTTCACCTACAGTTTTGAAAGATGCTACTCATCTACGAAGAGAATCAAAGGAGAAAGCATACTCAGGCACACAAGAATTCCACTCTCTAAACTCTAGGCAGAACATGTTAAAGAGAACTCCAGTGAAAGACACCATGCAGCTTTTGCAGAGCCTTGTCATCTCACAAAAGATCAGCTTTGAGATATGTTGTATGTGTGAACTGACAGACAGCTCTTTTGTAGCCAGGTTCAGTTATTTCAGCAAAGCATTTAACCTGTGAAGTTCATCTGTAAGTCAATAACCAGGTCCCAATTAGAGCAGCGTTTCAGGATGAAACACCATTCTATCACTTACTGGAAGTTACTTATGATCTTACTGCACTCCCTATATTCTTTTTTTTTTCTTTTTTTCACTTTGGGAATAAGTACACCCTTCTAGCAGATTACTGGAATGATGAGCACTTCACGTCCTTTTAATAACAGGAAATTCTGCTCATATTTACATAAATATAAATCCAAACAAACCCTAGTGAATTCAGAGTAACTCTGGATCTGTTACTGGAAAGGCAAACAATCTTACTAAATTCAAAATACTAGTGAGATATACCTGAGTTTTCCTTGTAACATCCCTTTGTGCAAATATTTTGCATTTGTTCACTGATAACACAACTGAAGATGCTATCATTGCAACTGAAATATGCTCGGTGTATATGCCAGGGAAGTAAAACAAGGAAATTGAAAAGGGAACAAAAGTTCACATTCTCTGTATTTTAATCCAAACCCCAAAATAAAGACATTTGGGCAAGAGTGGCCATGTGGTTTAAACACCTGGAAGTCATTAGCTCCCAGCATTGGCACAGACATTTTTGGGTAACTCAGGTCCTTTCTGGGTACTCTGGCTTCCCTCATCTAAAAGCTGAAATTTCTAAAGCTTATCTACTAACAAGAAGCAAAACGAGCTTCTCTTTGCTGACACAAACAAAAGACAGTTGGGAAATATTAAATAATCTTTGTGAAGGGAACAAATAGGAAGATTTCCAGGAAACTGTTTGTTCAAAGACTGCAAAACTTTTTTTTTCTATGATTATAGCTGAACATTTCAATTGACATTTAGGGTCTTATTTTTCCCTGCCTAGCAACATGGTTTTGCTCTGCAGAAACCAGAGGAATGAATACACCAGCTGAAGCAGAAAACCAAGTCCTCATATTTGGTTTGCCATAACTAGGAAATGGATGAAACTGAAGTCTTGAACTCTGAAGAGAAGGGGTAGAATTTCTCTTGCATATTCTCATTTTATACACTCTGAAAGCAAATTTTCTGGGCTTTAAGAACTCAAGTTGCAAAGAGGTGAAATTGCCAAAAATCAGTCTGCAAATGATTCAAAACCCAAGCTTATGCAGATGTTTCACCTGAGAGTTCAGGAGCCAGTCATTCTTTGATATGCTGATAACTAAAGAGAATGAGTAAGTCAGCACCACATTCATTCAAGGTTCTTGATCTTCATCCTTACAACGTACTGACAGCAAGAAACACCTGATCTCGAGATGGTCTCAAAATGTTCCAGTTTTCCTAACCCACAAGCCTGAATCCCACGCACTCCTCTGTCCTCCCCTGGAAGTGCAGATTCCAGCACCGGCTCCACCACAGTTCAGGCTGCTGCAAAGTCCACGGTTCAAGCGCAGAAGCTGCTTTAAGCCTGGCTGCAACACAATTTTTCAAGCGCTAAACAATGTATTGCTTTATAAGGTACCCCAGGGTGATGCCTCAACACACCCTCTCATGTGGAAGAGTGACTGTCCCAGATTATGCTTTACAAAGGCACTGTGCAAAACCTTGCTACTATGCTGTAACTCATTCACCTATTCACACCCAAATTACTCACAGCACACGGTCCAAAGGCACCTAGTGCAGGCCTGTTACTCTAGGCTGGGATAAAGCTTCTTTTGCATCTTCTGCCTTGGAATTTCATCTCATATTCAGTACCAAAAATAAAACAAAATCTGTTTCTCATAAAGCATGACCTTATTTTCTAGAAATGCCTTTTTTTTGCCGTTACTCCTTGCATTACTGCTGTTCAAATTAAACTAACTAGGATCTGCAATTTTGCTATCTTGAACGCAGCAGCCACACTGCTTGGCACACAGCCTTACAGACCTCAGCAGAGTGATTGTGAGAAAACAGATGAAAGGGGTACACATGTTCACCTCAGCTGCAGGGTACATGAATAGGAGGAAACATCTTTTTGGTAACTACCGTGAAGTGACCTTTGATCAAAAGTGTGGCTGTTTGTGATTCACCTTCTTAGTAGGGTGCACATCCATGGGCAAATGTCCCAATTAAAACCATATGAATTTACTCACTTCCAGACTACCTGTCTTCCACAAAGCAGCTAGAAACAAAGGGTTCTAGATTGGATTTGGGATCATGTATCAGCATTACCCAAGCTCCAACTGCAAAATCTTTAATAATTAGGAATGGAAAGAGAAGCCAAATTTGGCCAGCAGAAAAATCTTTGTATTGTCAACTACACGGTGAACTGGGCACTGCTCAGAACAGACGTTTCACAAACTTGCAATATTCCTTTCCCTGCTTAAAAAAGTCTACTCAAACATTTGATTTAATAAAAAATAAATAAGAGTGAATGCCAAGAAGCTGAAAATATCACTGGTGTAAACCAAATTCCTTCCATCAAGTTAACTCCCGGACATAAATTTGAGGCAGGAATCTCTGTTTCAGGCTTACACAAGGCAAAATAAAGCATTGGCTTCACTGTCATTAGACAAGGAAAGGAAGATCAGCCTGTAAAGTTCAAAGATATCACACACATAATATATTTTGGTTTGGTACAATTTAAAAACTCCCAAATGTTTTTTGGTTTATTCCCAAAAAACTTGGAAAAGCAAAGGCAACCATGATCTGCAGACATTTAAAGGCATTACCTAGCTTTGTGATGAATAAAGTCTCATTTACAATGCATTTTCACATTCATAATTGCTCTGATGTAATGCACCCTGTAGTGACAGCCAGGGCACTGAAAAGAAACTGGATTGTTTTTGTTTTAACTAAGTCACTGAGTAACTCAAGTTTAAGGCACTGGTGAATCATGTTCATTTGCAAACCAACACGTTTCCATGAATTCCACTGAACCAGGCCATTCATGGGCCAACTCCTCACCCTGGCATCCAGAGTTTACATTACACTTCTGATTTATTTACTTGAGGTGGCAGATGAACTCTGTTGCTGTGGCTGCCCTGCTAGTAACGGTACTAGTTGGTCATGCTGTACACATCTCTTTATCCAGCCACATCCAGCTCATGCATCTGCTTAGAAGTAGCTGCAAAAAGCAAAAAAAAAAAGTGAAAAGACAGCTGAACGTACAAATTCTCCAATATACGTGTTGGTTGCTCATGTACACACAGTGCTATGAACACCAGGAACAATCTGTGCAAAGGTTTATTTTATCCAGAGCTGTCTGCACCCCATGTGCCCTTCCCTTCCCCAGGGTGATGGAAGTCAGTGGCTCACAGGAGAGGTAGTCACACTTAAATTTGGAGCTTCTGTGTAGTGTCCAAGTTTGTTTTGCTCCCTCTGCTGAGAAGCACTGTGAGACGTGAAGCATGTCAGGTGGATCAGCCTCAGAAGCTGGTCAGTTCTGGTTCTTCCTAACACTCAGGACACCGAGTTCTGGAATACAAATGCAGAGGATGTTAATCAAAGAATGCCAAAGTGACTTTTTCAATTTTGATGAAGACTCATGAGCTGGACAGGCTTTTGCCTGTCAGCCAGTTCCATTTGCTTGTTGTGTCTGTGCACACTAATTTACACAGCAGCAGAAGAGAAATGTTTGCCTGGGGAGATGAGCAAATAATCTTCCAGGAATTATGGTTTGCTCAGCCATCCACGATTATGATGCTCTTTAGAAAGACAGGATTGCAAACCCCATCTGTGCAGTTCCCAGTATCTCCAAGGACCCTCTCAGGGCTATTCTTACCAGAGGAGGATAGTGAGGGGGCTTCTCTTCCAGCGAAGCTCGCAGATCCAAATCGCTGTGCACGGGGGTGCTGGAAGGGATGGTATTTTCCCAGCCAGCCAGGCAATGCTGTGAAAAGAGATGGGAATGCTGCCTTGGAGCCCTTTTTGATCTATTGTGGCCTGTTAGTTCCAAATCACTTCTGCACAGGGAGGTTTTAGCAGGTAATTAATTTTTGAGGACACCACTATGACTTCTCTAATGAAGCAAAACTGCACAGCTATCCTCTCTTCCACTTTTCTAAACCAACCTGCTGCTTTGTGAACTCAAGTACCTGACCTCTCTGAACCTGTCTCAGCTGGTTCACCCAGTACCCTAAACCTCAAAACCAGGCTTCTTCCCACCTCTTCCTTGGAAATCCCTAGGCCAGGGCTTGATTTGATTAGTAATACAGCCTGTAGCATTGTCTAGGATACAGGACCAGCTGTACAAAACCAATTTTAAATCCCCCCTTTCCACTCTTGGTTTTGCCTGTCCCCTGTATCTTGTGAATACCTCTCAGCAGTTTACCTTTCAGACTCCTTCATGGAGTGAAAGGCATCACTGGCACTCTTAGGTATGCTTTATTGTGTTCAAAGGTCAATGCCTGAAATAAGTCAGCTGAATCATGCCCCAAAGTACCCAGCTCCATATGGCACTTTCCTTCTCTTAGTGTAAAGCATCTGGAGATGTATCATATACTTTGTGCCAGTTACATGAAGGTATGAACTCAGAAGCCCACATCAATAGTTTCACTTATTATCTTGGTAATGCAGATCAGAAATTTTAGTGGAAACCCTGCCAGGGGAATGAGTCACAGATTCTCTTCCCTTCTGCTGTGAAACAATGCCCAGCCTGGGCTGTGCCATCAGTACCTGTCAGGAGACAACAACTTACCGAAGGTAATGCTAGATTGTCTGCTGGCTCAAAGCTCTTCCTGCGATGGGGTTTGTATTTGTAGGCAGGCTTAAGGGTAGCCCTGGGAATGCTGACCCTGCAATCACAGAAGGGAAATCATTGTCTTCACCTTCGATGAGGCAGAGGAAATTTGCACACCTTCCCCACTCAGAATCCAAGAGTATCATTCCAAAGTGAACCAAGTCAAACAGATCTGGATCGGATGTGGCATGAGACACTTACCATGTACATTCAGCTTCTGGACCAAAGTCAGATAAAGCATGCATTTCTCACTGACTTAAAACTGTTTCTGCTTATGGACAAGACAAGTAGGAAGTTTTTAAACAAGAAATACCTCTCCCTTGAAAACTGCAACCTCCTGCAGGGCTATTTGGACCCTGTTTTCTCTCTCACATTATCAGCTTTTTCTTCCCTATTGTTCCTTGAGTTCTGCATATTCCAAAGCAATAATTCTTATCCACCTGACATAGGCTGGCTCTTCCAGTGTCCCTGGGGGCTGCTGAGCACGTGGGATCTTACAGATGGGGCAGGCAGATTCCAAATCCACAGGGACAGTGAAGAGGCGCTGGTTTAATCGGTAACAGTAAACACCTGCCGGAGAGTAACAACCCACCATGGGATTTCCAGTTTGTCAGAAGGTTCAGCCCAGTCAACAAAGCTGTGTTCTACCACAGTGACACACATGCATTCCACAGAAAGAGCTGCTTTTCCTGAAATATCTTTTGTTTCCTGTCCCAAACCAAGTTCCTAAAAAGCAAAACCAAAACTTCAGCCTCCTCAACTTAAAAAGAGAACATTACCCAATTACAAGAAACCCTGACAAAATAAGATGACACTGATTGAGAGAGGATCCCTGGAAGGCTCAAATGTCTTTGGAGCAGGAAGCTGAATCTGATTTAGGAGCTGCAGCCAAAAATAACTCCTTCTCCTGTGTCTTCCATGATGTGGGACACTCTCAAAACAACAGGCAAAGACTGCCCAGTTTGTTCACAGAACTGGGATAGAAAGAAATGTGATCTTACACTTATGGGAACTGGTTATCAAATCTGGTCCTTGCTCAGGAATTAAGTCATACAGAGCCTCGGGCCTAAAGAAACATGCAAACAGATCAGTTAGTGATGGGGTGCAGGCCCTCTGAACAGCCCCAGCTTTTTCCAGCATACATTTCTGACTAGGAGGCAAATAAAGTCCTGCAAAGCCACCCTTACAATTCCTCTCTCCAAGCAGGCCGTATTTCTCATTACTCTAGAATACATGCTACTTGAGCCCTTTCCCATGCCCACTTACTCTGTGTGCTGCTCATGAATACACATGTCTTTGTTGGCCTGTCGGAACTCCTGCAGCTCAGCATAGTATTGATCAGATTTTTCTGCTACTGAAGAGTTTGTATCTAGGAGCCCTGAGAACACCAAGGTAAGAGCCAAGTTCAAGGATTTACCACATTTGGGAAAGCACCAAAGCAAGCTTCGCTTCAAACAGTCAAAACAACCAAAAGTCTGAAGCACCACAATGGATAATGAAAAGAGCCATCATGTCAAGCCAGAGATTTAATAAGTGGCTTGGGTTCCTTATTGCATTAATTTTGATTCCTTCTGACACCACTCAGCTTTGCCACTTGCTGCCTGGATTTCCAGCAGCTCCTCTACCAAGGCCTGCTGGGTGGGTTCCAGGTCTGCAGTTCTGTCCCACTTCAACTTAAAGGGATTGTAAACTGGGTTTTAACTCCTCACTGCCACAGCACGCTGAGAGCCTTACATCAGGTTTAAGATTCACCTGCAATCCAGTCATAGCCCAGGAAAGGCCTTGCACACCAGCTGCTCGCAGGTATGGTATACTCCTCATGGTCAGACTGAAAAGTCACATGGCCAGCTTCCTTCTGGGAAGAAAACAATTCATGAAGACTCCCTATACATCTAGCAGGATGTTCAAAGGTACAGCTTAGGAGAGAACTAGCAGCTCTTCAAACACAACAGCTATGGCTTAGCTTGAGGCTGGATTCTACCTATGCCTCTACAATAATTTGCCCACCAGCCCTTTATCTTCTAAATTCATAAAACAGAAAAAGGAGGCAGGGGGCAGTATCTTTCAAGGCCCGAAACAAAATGCCGTTTTCCCTGCATCACACATCCCCAAACATCAGACCACCCATGCTATCTTGGAGGCAGAGCATGGCAACAGCCTGCCTTTCATGTAAAGAAAGAAGCTGGCAGCAGCAACACTCACCAGGGTCTTCTCCCTGAGCAGAGGCATCATGTATGGAAATGACAGGGAGTCTTATAGTGAAGCGTTGCAGTTTTCTGGGCTAAGGAACAGCTTTGACCTCATCTTCCAGTTTAGGTAGTGGGAACAGGGCAAATAATGTTCTCCTGACCCTTTCTCCCCATCTTTCTATTGATTTACACAAATCAGAAAGGCACTGGTTTCACCATTTACCTTCAACTTTTTGGACTGAGAGGACATCAAGATTGATTTACGGATTATGGGCTCTCCAATGACCACATCTTGCTTGCTGGTCTCTTCACTTTGTGTTCTGCTCAGTGATGGGGCCAGAAGACCTTCAAGCTGTTTTTTCTCATGGAAACCATGTAGTAGAGTAGACTGACTGCTCTTCTCTCCATGTCCCAGGAGGAAGGATTCTTCCTGTGGACTTCTTTGAGCATGGCCATCCCTGTCTATTCCAGAGGTTTCTCTGTCACACACAGTGACTGCAGACACTGGTGTAACATCCTTTTCTTTCTCAGGAATGCTGGAATTCAAACCTACTGCTTCCTGCATGTTCACTTGCTGCTGTAGCTCTCTGTCATTGCTGCTGTGTTTAAGAGATGAACAGAGGGCTGCTCTGGCTGCCGAAGTTCCAGGCTCCACAGACACCAGCACTGCAGGGTCAGCTCCAGGCTCCACAGCAGTGACCTGATTCTCCTCCTGTAAGGACAGAGACTCTCATGCCACATGGCACCATTCACATTACAAGTAGCTTTCATAAGGACACAGCAAGAGAAAGTCAACTTCTCATTCTAGTCTGCTTACCCTTTAAATTCCTGTGGAGAAAATCCCCAAATGCTTACATTATTGAAACATTACTAAGTGTTTGGAGAAGAGAAGAAAAGGATTCACTTCCAGCTAAAGGCAGCTTTTCCTAACTTGTGGAACTGCGAACTTTCAGCCTTTGTGCTTTGAACAAACGATAGGATTATGTTCTACAATGTTTATTCCTATCTTAGATTACAAAACTTAAATTTCTCAGGCAGGACCTGATCTCTGAACACCTTGCAAGAACATATTGGAGACCACAGGATAAACAATAAACAAGTCTAGCTACTTTTCCAACGGACTTCATATCCCACGTGCTGCCAGCTCCTCCACGTCCATGTATCTCCTTTACCACACCACTCCATAGACAGACCTGCTTCTTATCATACACAGTCCATTTGCTCCCCAGCACTTCCAGCACAGACACAACACATACCCCTCTTGTAGAGGAGGGGACAAATCTTTCAGTAGTTTCTATGTTATGAAGAGATGCTGGACATCGTGGCTTGCTTGGAAGTCTTTTCCTGATCTCTTCCTGCTTCATTCTCAGCCTCTGCAGAAGGTCCCGGTTGGCCTGACGCAGCTTCTTCAGGTGCTCTGACTCCATCCTATGAAAGCACTTTTCCTGTAAAGCCAAAGGAAGGGTGAATGTCATAACCAGAAGCATTAAGTAAAGAAGCAGACTCAGAAGAAAGCACTTTCAGAGGACCTTTTGTAAAAGCCACTTACAGCTCTTGGAACGTTGGGAGCGTTGATCATTGCTCCTGAGAAATCAGCCAGTCCCACAACTCCGTACACTCAGAACTAACACCACTGTGTACTTCTCCCCCCTCAGATGTGCTGCTGACTATTTGGCACTCAGAAACTGATAGCTGACTGAACAGAGACAAGACACTCTTACAGGGGAAACAGTAAACATGGCAAAAGGGTCACATCCAAAAGCCAAGTAAATGACACACTGTTCAGAAGCTGATATTTAGGACTATCTTATATAATTCTGCTTTAATGTTCTTTTTTGAGCATCAAAATTTGTATTGTGATAATACTGTCATGTTTTTAAGTTCTAAATATGAACAATGAATATATTTATTACATACAAAAGAATTAACAATACTGTCCTACACATACCCCAAGCAGGACCACTCCAAAAGGCTGTTATGACTCAGGACTGTGGCTCAGACAATTCCAATCCCACACATTAATCACCAACTATTACTACCCTTTAATCAGAAAAAGGAGGGAAAAGTTAATAACGAGACAAATAAAGCTTAGTTTAACTGGAAGGTTGTTGCCATTCTATTTCACATCACAAGCTCCTGTCAATTTCCAGAAAATGGTTTATTAAACAAACCAAACCTTAAACATAAACTCCCACTGCTTTTGGCTAGCCTGATTAATTTTGTTCCTAACTATGTACTTTTCTAGGACCTTTTGCTTCAAAGGATCCCTAAATCAGTCTCCAAAGCTAACTGGATTTTTCTGTCTGCTACCTTGACAACTGGGCATGAGGAATCACACATGTGTGCGGTGTACCAGGCACTGGGAGCAACGAAGAGCAGTGCTAGCAACTGAAAAACTACAGCTTTTTTTGTTACAAGAAATGTCAGAGGTGCACTACTGGACACAAAATTGCCAGTCTTGAGCACAAAATTGGAGATCGCAGGAGTTCTCACAGTATTCACAGCACAAAGCTAACAGCATCCTCTCGTCATTGCTCATCAGAAAGCAAATACTCCAAAAATAACGTTAGTCAAGGGACTTTCTGTGAGGGTTTTACCAGATGAGATCTACTGTCAGCATAGAATCATAGAATCAGTAAGGTTGGAAAAGACCTCAAAGATCATCAAGTCCAACCTGTCACCCAAGACCTCCTGACTACTAAACCATGGCACCAAGTGCCACATCCAAGCCCCTCTTTTAACACGTCCAGGGATGGTGACTCCACCACTTCCCTGGGCAGCACATTCCAATGGCTAACAACCCTCTCAATGAAGAACTTTCTCCTCACCTCCAGCCTAAACTTCCCCTGGTGCAGCTTGAGACTGTGTCCTCTTGTTCTGGTGCTGGGTGCCTGGGAGAAGGGACCAACCCCCACCTGGCTACAACCTCCTTTCAGGCAGTTGTAGACAGCAAGAAGGTCTCCCCTGAGCCTCCTCTTCTCCAGGCTAAACAATCCCAGCTCCCTCAGCCTCTCCTCGTAGGGCTTGTGCTTGAGGCCTCTCCCCAGCCTCGTTGCCCTTCTCTGGACACGTTCAAGTCTCTCAATGTCCTTCTTAAATTGAGGAGCCCAGAACTGGACACAGGACTCAAGGTGTGGCCTAACCAGTGCTAAGTACAGGGGCACAATTACTTCCCTGCTCCTGCTGGCCACACCATTCCTGATCCAGGCCAGGATGCCATTGGCCTTCTTGGCTACCTGGGCACACTGCTGGCTCACGTTCAGCCAGCTGTCAATCAGTACCCCCAGGTCCCTTTCTGTTTGGCAGCTCTCAAGCCACTCCAACCCCAGCCTGTAGTGCTGCATGGAGTTGTTGTGGCCAAAGTGTTGCACCTGCCACTTGTTAAATGACATCATGTTGGATTCTGCCCATCTGTCCAGCCAGTCAAGGTCCCTCTGGAGAGCCTGTCTACCCTCTAACAGATCAATTCCTGCCCCCAAATTGGTGTCATCTGCAAATTTTCTAATGACTGACTCTATTCCCTCATCCAGATCATCAATGAAGATATTAAACGGGATGAGGCCCAGCACTGATCTCTGGGGGACACCACTAGTGACTGGCCTCCAGCTGGAGATGGCACCATTCACCACCACTCTCTGGGCTTGGCCCTCCAGCCAGTTCCTAACCCTGCACTGAGTGCTGCTGTCCAAGCCATGAGCTGACAGCTTGGCCAGGAGTTTGCTGTGGGGAACGGTGTCAAAGGCCTTGTTGAAGTCCAGGTAGACTACATCCACAGCCTTTCCCATATCCACCAGATGGGTCACCTGATCATAAAAGGAGATCAGGTTGGAGAGGCAGGACCTGCCCCTCCTAAATCCACATTGGCTGGACCTGATCCCTTGGCCATCCTTCAGGTGCACAGTGATTGCTCCAAGATGATCTGCTCCATAATTTTCCCTGGCACTGAGATCAAGCTGACAGGCCCAGTTGGAATACCAGGTTGGAAGGGAATACAAGGATTATCTGGTCCAACCTTTCCAGGTGATAATATAGTTTAAACGTGATGGCCCAGCACCCTATCAAGCTGAGTCTTAAAACTGTCCAATGTAGGGGAATCTACGCCTTCTCTTGGGAGAGTATTCCAGTGTCTAACTGCTCTCACTGTGAAAAGTTGCCTTCTGGATTCCAGTCGGAATCTCCTTAGGAGTTACTCAGATAATCGACAGGAAGGTGTTAGCTCTTCATGCTCAAGACCAGAGGCTCAAGCGTATGGAAGTGGTTTAACCCGAATCACTTGCTTAGCCTCTGGCAGTTAAAAATAATGGTCGTCTCGGAGCTACGACCGCTCATGTCCACAGGAAAGCTGCCGAACACCCAGGCGGCGCTTCCCAGCGCCGTTTCCGCGCAGACGCACTGGTTCGGTTCCCTCGCCCAGGAGGAAAGAGACGCAGCCTCGAGCGTTGCAACGTTCCCCCTCGGTGTCCCAGAAGTCAGCTTAGCAGCCGGCAGTACCCGGCCGCCCTCCTTCCGCAGAGATGCGAATCCACGCGGCCCGGCCGTTCAAACGCCCTACGCCCGCCCCACACCGACTCCGTGTTTTTGGGCCCACCTGCACCGTACCTGGCTGCTCCGAGCCGCCCAGCGATCCTGCGGCGGGGGGATCCCCGCCCTCGGTTCACCACCGCTGGGATTCCCCCGGACGGCCCCGGCCCCACCGTTCCCGCGCTGGGCCCGCCCCGCAGCTCCCGGCATGCGCGGGGCTCGGAGGCGCCCGGCCCGGCCCGCCCTGAGCCGCGGGGGAAGAGGCGGCCCCTCTTGACCGGCGGACTGAGGCCAGGCAGGGGCTGGAGCAGCGAGTCACGGCCCCAAAACTCCCCTCTTTTGGGTTCATTAAATCACCACAGCTCGTGGTCTGATCGGGCCTCGCTCCCCAGCTGCCCCAGGGGAGCTGCTCGGAGCACCGATCAGTGGAATCTGCCGTTTCTAGCACGCACGTCCTATCGCCTGAGCATGCTCACGCACCACAATTGCGGCCTCTTTAAACGCAGGAGTTGCCACTGGCCCTTACTTCCTACAATATTGTCATAAAACTGATTCAATAGCGACATATTTCGTGTAATTTCAGAAACAAACTTCCTACCATATAACTCAGCACCACCAGTCCCCTTGTGAATTTCCAGTGAACACACAAAGGTCACTGCTGTCACCCCTACAGTTCCCAGCACGGTTCCCCTGCCTACCTTCTACGTAGACTTCTCATTATGAGGCGCAGAACTGTTTCTCCAATTCATTTTTATTTTGGTTTCCATTGTTTATAGCATTGATACAGGAATAATTCATGCAAATCTATCACCTTAAATACAGCAGAGAGAAAACTCACTGTTAAGAGGATTTTGAGAGCTCCATCAGCATGACACAATGAGAAAAAACAAGTAGCAGCAATAAGATAAAGTGCATTTAGATGTCCTTCTTTAGCAAGAGTTTGGGGAAGAGTGGTTTTGGAATTGCCTGTTCTAAGGATTAGTTGATCATTTAAGAAAATCAGACGAGAACAGCCTCCTTGCTTGGTAGTGTTCATCCCTCCACCACTCTGCGTTAGAAGAGGTAGAGCTGTATTTCGTTTAAGAGGAATCCAGCTCGTGGGCCTTTCTGTTAAAAGTGTGATACTTGATCATTTGGGCTTCTAGGGACAAGGGTTACACACACATTTAAAAAAATCTTCCCTCCCATGTTAGCAGTTTTGCTTCTTAAAAAATTCAAGTGGTTCTTTCTCTCTCTCTAGGTTGGGTTTCAGCACTGCCGTGAGAATGCCTACACCCCTGAAATGTGAACTGGTCACAAACACACTCATTGGCAAGACACCAGATTCTGAGAACCCATCAATCTCTTTTCCCTTTACAGATCAGATACTAGCTTAAAGATCAGCTCACTTATCAGATTTCCCCTAAAGGCCTGCTGAAGAGATGCTAACATCACATCTTCAAAAGCAAGGTCAGCACTTCAGGTAGCTCAGAGCTGCTAAGCAGCACCACATTATCTCCCTCTACCTGGAGGTGACAATTTCCTGGTGCATCAGGGATGGGCTCAGTGTTTTAACTCAAAGGCACAGCACACAGATTATAACTGTGTATGTGATAGCCTGAGAGAGTGAGAGAGAGATTTGAACTGATTCACATGATACCTGTAGCAGAACAAGAGTGGATGTCTCCACTGACTCCAGTAGACTTCACCACAATCCCAGAGAACACATTTCTAGAGGCAAGGACACAAAATTCTGCCTTACTCATCCTCAGGTCTGATCCAAGCCGTATTTATGTCCTGGTGGTTGCCTAAGCAAACTGACCAAGGTCAGTGAAGTCCTCTGATCAAAGTGGTTTTTCAGTTTGGTTGGATTCAAAGGTGTCTGCTGGAGTGAAAAGCGTTTGCTTCCTGCATGCCAAGGATGTAATGAGTCTCACTACCAGCACCTACACAATCAGGATACTTCAAGCCTTACTACAAATCTCAGAACAGCTGAAAGTACTTACTGACATCTCACTATTTTTACTCCAACAGGCAGCTTCTTCTTTCTGGAACTTTCACAACACATGGAACATGGGTCTTGTCACAGGCACATATGCTCACACCTGAGCATGAAGGAAAAATCCTAAGGCCAGCTCATACCATTACAACTGAAAAGTCTCATTGCCATTAAGAAAATCCACCCCACTGCTCTAAGATGATCCATATTCTCTGAAGTGTGATGCTGAACATATTGATGTTGTCACTAACCTCAAAACTACAGGATCTGATTCTGAATTTACCAGACAACTTTGTGAGGAACAGGAAGGTCATACCCAACACATGGCAAAATACTGATCCATCAAGAGGAAAAGAAACTGCTACACAGGACCTAATCCTGGTACTGCTGAAATCAGTGGGAATTTCCCCTCTGTTTAATCCAACAGGAAGAGACTCAATTCCTTAAAATTCTCAAATCTTATACTCCAAATTCAAAACTGCTTCAGGGCAAAACAAAATTAATAATTTCATTTCTTTTTAAATAAATAATGTTTTTAAAAAAATAAGCTGCCATAACTGATTCTTGCCCTGGTATGAAATACAAGGGATGGGCCTTTCCCCAGAACCAGAGGAGCTGCATTTGCCAGCTCATTCTCATCCCTTTAACAGAAGAAGAACATCAAATCATATTACTGCATGGACTGTAACAGCCTATGGGAACTCTACAATGAAGCAAAATCTCTTACAGCTTGTAATCCACGTGCTGTTCTTGTGGCCAAATAGTGGTAATGGAATTCCTAGGGCTTGCTTCCAGAAACACAACTGTGCATTTCCAACAAAAACTTCACATTCATCAACTCCTCTCCTAAGGTAGTTCATTACATTCTGCCAACTGAATTTTCCTTCCTATTTGTCTTCCTCCACAAGCTGCCAAGTTACCAGGACTACCTCCTTCACAGGAACTAGTTACATCTTCACACACTATTTGTCTGTAGCATGAAATGGGCCAGACTGCACCATCAAAGAGCTCTTAAGAGGAAGATCCTAACTCCAAAGATGATAAGCTTAACCAAAGCAGAGTCTGTCTCTCTAGAAGAGAGACTGGTTTTGTTCCTAGGTTTAAACATACTGACAGTAATAAACCTTTCTATGAAGGGCCAGGGTGATTCTCTGTTGTGTTCTAGAGTAAGGGAGTATTAACCCAGGAGATAGGCCTGCAGGGGCTACAAATGCTTTGTGAAACCATCGCTATGTCTGTGCACACACGCCTGCTTCTCTTGGGACTTGGAAGTCAGAAATTTTATCTCCATGAAGTAAAATTAATTACTCCATTGAGATGTGTTAGAACAACTTTTAACCTAGCACACACTCCTTCTCAAGTAGCCTGGTCTCACAAGAAGGAAAACAAAGACTTATAAACAGCTAGTGTTTAGAGGTGGGACGTGAAACAGGGCAGCAGAATCCTATTGTTCACACAGCAACTGGAAACAGCAATAGGCTTTTGCTCATTCCCTTTAGGGAATTCCATCACCCACCATGTTCTCTGCAGTAATTAAGAGAGCACTGAAGGGAAACAGTGTTGCTTTTCTCTTCTTCCCACACTATCTGCTTTGCTGCAGGTACTGATGTGTGAACATGTTGAGTTCACTGTCAAGCCAACCCGCTTTATTCCTGCAAGGACAGAAAGCCTCTGTTAGGTGACATAAACCAGTTCTTCTCAAGCCCATCTGAAAGAAGCATGGCTGAAATGAGTGAACAGCAGGGCTAGAGGTCCATTCCAAAGTGCTATCATCCCTCACCCTTCCTCAGCTCAGGAACATTTGCCTGCTAACAGTCCCTTGGCTTAGACGTTCAAAACAAGATCTTGTTCACAACTTCACTTTGGTCTTACTGTGTAGGTAAGGAATGTTCAAAAGCATTTCACCTGACAGCCTTTTTTGCAGGGTGAATAAAACCATTACATAACTCTGTACAAAAGTGGGGGGTGAGGCTGTGCATGATTTTCTAATAGCCTGTATAAGTCTGAGGTGTAGAGGACTGTATGATGTGATAAATATAAAGGAACTGCCAATTCCAAACAAACCCAAAACATGAAAGAAAAGGTGTTTTGTGAGACAGACAATTTAAATGACTGTCAGCAGTACATGGGAAAATACATAGTGAAAGGGCAGGAAAAGATGATGATGTCTGCACATCAAATACTATGACGGAAGGACTGTACTCAGATACACCCCAATCAGAACATCCCAGGGCAGCCACATAAAAAAAACAAACAACTGCATGCAAATGTCTGTGGGATAACAAAATCTCACCTGAGCAGCTTTGCTTTGCTCTGTAGTGAGTCCAGAACCTCAATTTTTTTATTCATGGCAGTAATCTCCTGCTCAAGATTCTCCCGTGTGACATCCACTTGCTGACACAGGTGAGCAAACGTTCCAGCAAGCTCTCTATGAAAGGAGAATGGTTTGGTATGATGGAAAGTAAGATCAAGCAGCAAATTCAAGGAATAAATAAATCCCTTTGATGTGTGGTAGTGATACTGACTCAGATGTTCATCTTTGCACTTCTGGACAAAAATATTTTAGGGCATCACAGCAAACTGATTTGAGACAGAAGAACATTAAGACCAATGCTTAACAGCACCCAAATACTACATGGGTGATTCAAAAAACTGTCATATTTTAAAACACATGCACTGTTACATGTTTTGAGATCTGGAATTCAATATGCACACTTACCTTGTTTTAACAGAGAACACCATTAAAAAAAAAAACCCAAACCACAAGAAACCCAACACAGTTACAGAGAATCCTAGAATTACTGAGGTTGGAAGAGACCTTTGAGATCATCAAGTCCAACTGCTTGCCTAGAGCTCACAATCCCGCCACTACTGCTAAGCTACTACAAGAAAACCAATTTAGGCAACGTTTTAACTGAATACAGGCAACTCACTGTTGGACTTGGTGGCTGCAGTTAGAGCCTGTGTAGCTGACGATGAGCTGCAGTTTCTCACTAGCATACTCCACAAACTGCCGTTTGAAAGCTCGCTCTTTTGCTTTCGTGGTCCAGGTGAGCCGCTCGTATACATAAAGGAGCCCATAAAGGCCAAAAGAGAGAGCAATCAGCCTCCAGCCCACAGCCTTCCAGACCTAAAGGAAGCACAAGGGAAAACATGGGCAAAGAAAAATATCCTATTTTATTTATCTTCACAAAAAAATCAGAGCCTACTTAATGATTTTGTAAGATACTTCACAACCACCCTGGCTCCAAACGTGCTATGCCAAATAAGCTCAGTATTTATACTCAAATGGAAGATCAAAGGAGAAAGTACTTCACAATCTGTGACTAGCAAATCTCTACAAGATTCAGCAGTGCAAGCACTTTCCAACATTATGTCTATAATGCTGCTCAGATTGTCAACGCACCACACCACCAACCACGATGATTCCCATGGAAGTTCGGGAAGTTAATGAGGCCAGTCCAGTCACCATCGACACCATGAGTTCTTCCTGGGTCATGGAGCCCTGAGGCAAAGGAGGCAGACTGGGATTTGCTGGTGTTAAGGGGCGTTGAACCTAATTAGAAAAGCAGTGACAAAACAAAAAACAAAGACAAAGTACAGAATAAGAGAAGTCAAGTCACTGCCTTTCCCACCAAAGACTTCAGCAGCCACTGAAATGACGAATATCACCTCTGTCCCCACCATTCAGCCAGGCATCTTACCTGGTCATTATAGCCCATCAAGGCTCGACGACCATTCTTTGGTCCCAAAAACCTGTTCACCAGCATTGTCCATCCAAGAGAGAAATGGAATTCTATGTCCTCTTGGAAGTCAGCACAAAGCTTGTCACAGTTCAGATCATAGCTGAGCATGAAGCACTGTCGGGGAATTAACATGTCTATCTGGCCCCTCAAAGAGACTGGGAGAAGGGGTTTTAAGCCATCTGCACAGACAGAACAGAGAAACACTCAAAAATGGATTCTGAGTTCACAAGAATTAACTGGATTTGCATTATGTAATCAGGATGGTTATGGGTTGTTCCATCCTCCACAGTTGTTTTTCTTAGTACCTTAAACTTCCTAATGCCAAGCGTGTTGAGATACATGGTGAATTACCATTCAATTGTTAGCTCTTCAGGTCAGCCCAGAAGGAAGTATTTCCATGGATCTTCCTAAATCCTTACAGGTAGCTGCTGAAGTTTACAATAGCAGCTCAGAAAACAGAATATGAAGGCCAGTTCTGAAGGTGTTCAGGCACCACCCTGCTATTAAAGTTTGCATTCAGACAGGCACCTGGTCATACTGCACTAGGACTTTGGCTCTCTCAAGTATCCAAAGTCACAGTTCCTCTCTGTAATGGAGACTAAGCTGGGGGTACATATTCATTAGCTAATCACTTCATGAGTTCAGACAGAGTGGAAAAAGCTTTAGTCTCCACCTAACAGCATTACTAGTCAAAACAGAAACTAAGATGGCTGCACACCAGCCATCAGATTAAAGAGAAACCTGGAACATCTACCTAGTTATTTTGCACAGTTAAAGGGAAGAGAAAAGCAAATGCTGCCTGCTGAACTGACCTATCATTTCCTGCTGCATCGTCTGCAGGGATGTTGTGATTGCATTGGAGCAACGATCTGACATATTACGGCCCAGACCTTCCTCAATGTGTTTGTGCAGCTCCTGACAAAGAAAGAAAGTGTTATTGAGCTTAAAATAAATATAGCCAAGATTCAGGCTGCCAGTTAAAAAACCCTCCCAGAACAGGAGAACATAAGTTTGTCTGCCCACTGTTCTAATATCATTTTCATCTTTCCCCCACTCTTCAGTGCAGAAGAAAATGCAAATCAAAAAATCTCACATGTGCTCTGTGGTGTAGGAAAAGTGCTGTTTGACCTATCAATACAATACAGAGTGTGTATCGATTTATCACTCAGCTCATTTAAAAAAATTAAATAAATCTAATTCTTCTTTATTTTTTAAGATCTCCACTTTTTACAGAAGGTATCCAAGAGACATTATAAAGAAAGATTTTTCACAATATGAAAGCTTAACCCGTGCCTTAGTTGGAAACATTTTAAGCATCTTAAACAGCTGGCACTCAGAGTAAAAAAAGTCAAAAAAGCCTTCTCAAAATTGCTTAAGCAACCTGTAAAAAGCAAACATCACTTACACTCTTGTAAACTTTAAGCACTACTTGAGAAGGATGGAAGTCTGCTTGGTATTCATCCACCAACACGGAAAGCCGTCTGATTTCTTCTGCCATTGCATTTGACACCTAGAGAAACAGCAGAGAACAGGGTTTCTGTAGCAACCCCCCACTGAAACCTGCATTTCTCAATAAGCATTTCTCCAGGCACCATGACTGTGCAGTGCCATGTGGCCCATGTGCCAACAGCAAAATACAATGGTGGTGACTGACAAAGAAAGAACATAGCTGAGAAGTATGTGACTCTCTGCTGTTACATTACAGACAGGAAAAGAATGAAGCAACACAAGAGTTGTGAATAATGAATAGGCCTTTTCTGTTTATTCTCTGTATTTTCTGTTTATCTATATATTCCTTACCTGCCTCTCCACTTCTTCTGTGATCTGCTTTATTTTCCGCTTGTAATCATAAGTAAGCAGCTCCAGCTGTTTGTCAATGAATCCCAAACGTTCCTGTCGTTCCTCTCGCATTTCCAGACAGTAAACTCTGGTAGAAAAGAAAGAAAATTGTCCACCAAAACCTCAGATAAATGCTGTATTCTGCTTTGCGTTTTGAGTGCTCATATTCCCCTAAGTTTCTCCCAGGACAGAAGCTTCAGTTATGCAAGCACCAAGCATCAGCTCTGCTCACCGCTGTTCCTGGGCAGCAACGTGCACAGAATCCATGATGAGACGAACGTCTTCTGCAATCTGCTTTGCTCTCACCGTATGCTGCTCAAATTTTGTTTTTACTGCTGACTGTGAGATGCATTCCTGTACATAAAATGCAGCCCAAGATTAGCAGCAGGCAGAAGCAGACTAACACAGCTTCTCCTTCCTGTAGAATTTATTTCCAAAAGGCAGTCCCACTCCACATCTATAAACTCTAGTCCCCAGCCTTTCAGGACTAAAATCTAAAAAGAAGTTTACACTCAAAGCTCACCTCAAATCTTCTCTCGAAGTTCTGAAACTCAAACATTCTTACTTGAAATCCATCTGCCAATGCTCCACCTGGGAGAAAGAAAGTACAGAACAACCTCTTAAGTTTTATGAAAGCAATTGGATGATGGACATCAGGAAACATTCCTGCTTCATCTTTAAGTCAATGCAGAAAGTGCTGCTAAATCGCCTCTTTGTTTTGACCGCTCACCCCAATTTCATCCACCTTTTGGAAAAAGACAGTATCTATTTTTTTCACTATGAGAAAATGGGAAGTTTCTGTTAGCTTCCTCACCTCCTTCTGGCATCCCTTGAGCTCTCTGAATCCTGGCATTCAGCACTTCTTTTGCAGACACAAAGAAAATTCTGTCTCCTGCCTGGGCTCGATCCACCACACCCAGCTCATCCACTAGGAAACTGGTACAGCGCTCCATGTGCTGCCGGCGCACCTGAGGGATAACCAAGACAAAGCTCACATCAGTTAAATCCACTTTATGCTCCATCTCTCAGTTAGAGCAAGCACCCAGGTGCCCTCTGCTGGTCTAAACCATCAATACAAAAGAATTAAGAAAAAGGTAAGAAACAACTTGTCTTTTTTATGGAATCTTCCAGAGCATATCAAAGTGATCCAACTTCAAAAGGCCCCTATGAAACTCTTGATTTCCAGCTCAGAAATGTCAAGAGTCATGTCTTGATCCCTAGTTTATACCCCTTCTACTCTCTATGGTACTAAAACCCCAAATTGTGTAACAATCACACATAGCACTTTATGATGCTACCCACAAGGACCAAAGTAAAAAAATGGAGTCTCCAATACCCATACAAAGAGAAGGAATTTAAACACATCACAAACCTCTTCCATGTACTCTGGTTCGGAGGCAGATGCATCCCAGCGGTTATTTAAAATAAATATATTGGGTCGAGACAGACGTTCATTCACCTTGTGAAAGAACTGTTTCTCCTAAGCAAATCAGAACAAAACCTCTTCAGGTTAAGATGTCCTTTTTTGTTTGTCATTTTTAAACTTTTACCCAAATGGACTTGAAGTGGACTTGTACGTACTGTTTGCATCAGTGTTGATTCCGAATTTGCCACCAGAACAAACACGTCAGCATCTAGACAGAATTTGTCAATCCAACTGTCCAGCTCTGTAGTTACATCAATGCCAGGGCTAGCAATAAAAACAGAAGAGACATTACTAGGCTGTGGAAACAGCAAAAACAGAGTAAGAAGGATTAATAAGAGCTGTGCTTCAGCTTTTCAGAGCATTAATTTCCCAGACTGAGCTACAGTATCCTGAGGTGACACAGAGTACAGACAAACAGGAAGTACCAATCAAAAGAAACACTGACTGCCAGCTGCACCAAAGGACTTTAGTCAGTGTCATAAATTTGAACTAGGTCAATTTCCTTGGTGTTTGTTAAATTGATATTTGTTAAATTGACATTTCTGTAATTAATCTGCAATAAGCAGCAAAGGAAGGAAAGGTATTTCTCACCTGTCCATCAGCACCAGGTCATCCTTTAAGAGAGGACATTTGGAATTGGGCCACATTACACTGACCAGGCTGCCAGCATTCAGAAGTTCATCTTGATGAAGGGCATGAGCCAGCTGGTTTACTGTCTAGTAAAAAGATGAGTAATTTATAACATCTCCTCTAGCTAAGACCCATTAACACAATTATGTTCCCTTCAGGGCTGTTCACAGGCAATTTAAGATAAAATCCAATTCCAAATCAGTCTGGGAGGTTTTATACATAAAACTTGCTTGAGTCTCCCAGTCCAAAGGCAAATGCCCAATAAATTTGAGAAGTTTTCCTGTCAAGAAAGGCTACAGAGGAATTATCAGGATGTCTGTGTCTTCTGTTAGTCAAACAGAGCTCAGAACTTCCTGAGTCACTGCTTTGGTTCCATGCTGTCACTGACAAATGAGACAATCTTTTTCATAAAATGAAAAAGCTTCATCCTGTAACTCGCTCCGTTTCTCCCTTCTTACATCTAACATAAACCTGTTCTTCACCTTTACTACTTCAATTATTAAAATTCTTAACTGGGAAATTTATTCATAGTGCTTTAAATTTTCTTGTTCCTTCTCCATTCTAGCATTCTTAAAGTGCTCTTCTCCTTTATCTTATGCGTCAGGAAATTGTACCTTAACGCTCTTCTTTTCCTCTGAGCCTTCAGTAAGCAGGAAAGCATCATGTCCATCTGTCCCTTCTACGCGCAGGAAACAATTAGTGGTGTGTCCAATGCCTGAAGGAAGGACCTTGTCCCATAGCATGGCATTTATCACAGTGCTCTTCCCATTGCTTGTCCTGAAGTCAGGGTAAAGAATAGTATAGCTAGACTGCCAGGATTCAGGTATACTCATTTTGCTATTACAGAAAGCAAGACCTCTAAACACAAGCAGTCAGAAGCATAAACAATTTAGTTGCTATAGGCAACTTACAAAAAGCCTGCTCCATTTTTTACGAATTCTTCCAAACCAAAGAATTACATGCTACATTTGTTTCCAGTTTACGAGATGACTAATACCAGGGACATGCACATTACAAGCAAAGGCTGCAGCACCAGTGTTTCTATAAATATTTTCACTGCCTACAGTCCTAAAGATGTCAGTTGCCTTACTGAGCAGGGAGCGTAGGCAATAAGCACGTTACCCACCTTCCAAAAAAAGCCACTTTCATGTGTCGTCTTGCCAACACTTCACTAATACCACTGACTTTGGACAGGTAGCCTTTGACTTCCAGTACCTGCTCTTCTGTGGTGACAGGATCAAGCTCGATATTCTTGTGTGTTTCTAAAATTAAAATACATTACATCTCTGAATTCCAGAAGTCACCTGTCTCGGTACTGGGTGAAACATCTCACAATATAACACACGTAACTAAATGTTCATCTGTGTCCCAAACCTATGTGGGTAATCCTGACACACAGCATTACATGTGAGGCCATTTTGCGTTAACATTTATCAGTTGGTCTGTGTTATGTAGCTAGGAATCATTCTAGATACTTTGGACTACCTTAAACAGAACACAGCCAACACTTCAAACACTTCAGCACCCTTAAAAATCTTCTCTATGTGTCTTAAGTCATTAAAGCCAATTACTGGCATAAGCTACATGTCACAAGCAATAACATGCCTAAGCAAGAATATAGAAAGAATTATAGGCAAGGAACCTACAGGACCTTGTGTAACTTGCTAACATTTTATTAAAAACGGCTTACTAGCTAAACATTTAATGGATGGAAGGGGTTTTGGTCTGTGATTGTAGGCAAAGCACCATTATGCACTTGCAGCTGAAGAATTCAGCTTACCTTCCAGGAATGAGGAGCTCTCATTGATGTATGCAGCCAACTGCTCAAAGATGCCATTGATTTTCTTCTTTGCAGTGACAAAATGTTTAAGTGGAGAAGCATTTACCTCAGCCATGTGTCTTTTATCCTTCTTCACTGCAACTATTGAGTTGGAACGAGTGAACAACAGGGACATTGCGCTACAGAGAAAAATCCAATAAATAAGGGTGGCTCACCAAGTGCCAACAGCTGTCCAACTAAGCATCTTACCAAGAGCTAGATAAATACGTGTTTTAAACCCAGTCTTCTTTATTTCACAAGGAAATCGCACCACTTCTGACAGCTGGAAATTATCTATCACAAATTTAAGAAATTATCTTTCCTTCTCTCTTCCAATAAATAGACCCCCAGAGATCACTTCTCCCGATCCTCCACTTACGTTCTGGATGAGTTACGTGTTCACCAGTCGGACATGGTCAGCTAAGTCGCTCTTGAACAGGAACGACTGCAGTTTCCCTGCCTTCTCCCTTGCCTCCGTCCCGTAGCTTTTCCCACCGACGCCGAATCCACCCCGTTCCGTTCCTGTGGCACAGGGACCAGGGGATGAAGGACACAGACTGCCAAGCTCGCTGATCGGCCAGGCTCTGCTCCCCGGCCATCCCAGTGCCCGGAGGATGCGCTGGGCAGATGCCCTGGGCTGCCGCCCTCACCTTCCCCTCAGACCTGAGGCGGCAAGAGGCGGCCGGCGCGCGCCAGCAAAGGGCGGGAAGCGCCCCTCTCGCGTGCCCCGCCGCGTCCGCCTTCTCCCCTGCCCCTTTCCCTGCCGCCTTCCCGAAAGCCCGGCCCGGCTTCCAGCGGCGGCTTCTTCTCTTACCGTCAGCCACCGCCCCACCCCTCACCTTCACCGCCGCTCCCGTAAGGCCGCCATGTTACCCCCACGGCATTGTCACTGAGGCTGCGCCAGGCGGCCGGAGTCATCGCCGTGCGCCGGGCGGGCCCCTCCCGAGGCACTACGGGAGCGGTAGTCCCAAGGCCCCGCCCCCCGCCGCAGTAATCAAACACAGGGACGGCCTCACGGTGGGGTAAGGGTTTAATGCGAGTTCACGTACAGCTCCTGTACATCTCGTGTGAGAGGCTCCTCATTAACTCCGAGCACGGCGCTGGGCACAGGACAGATACAACAACATAAGTGAAAAAAAACACCAAACCAGCTGAATAAATACATACAACTTTTTGACATCTCAAAGCTTGGCCTGTCTTGCCTCCTCATTTAGTAACCAATACTTCTAGATTTCATTTAACAAGATTTATTATTGGTTTACTGTTCAAACTGATTGTCCCTGCCTGGATTTTCTTCCCTTGGGCACCCGTGAGTGTGTAGCCTTGAAACAGACCTAAAAACTGCAAGGAAAGCAGTGGGGAAAAGGTCTGTGTGGCCTTCCTCAGGACCATTCAAAGTGTGTAAAGCACCTTGCCAGCATTGGCCTGTCTAAAGCTGTCCTACCCACATTCATGTGACCCATCTTAGATAAAAGGCCTTGCACCTGTAAATTAAATAATAGAAACTGGAGACACATCTAAGAGGAGTATTTTACCTAAGGACAACCACGGTGTGAATGCACTGCTTGTGAAATGCACTAGTCTGGCATAGCCAGAGCACAATGGTGTCGGATAAGCAGAGCAAGTACCTCCCAGACAGCTGCAGAAAGGCTTTTTAACCTTTCTCTCTCTAACCATGGGTCTAGTCTAGACAGATTTTTACACCTACCAGTTCAACCACAATCCACTTACCAACCATTCATTTCTGTCAGTCCCACCCCCACTGGAAAGTGTCTGCAGTGGAGTGTTTTGGCATCTCAATGATGCTTTGGCATCTCAAATAATAGAAATACTGAATAATTACTTCTGCTAAGTACCAGAGAAAGCTCTTTGATGGCCTCTTCAAAACAGATGCAAAGAACATTACCAAAAAAATGTCCCAGACTGGAATGAGTCCACCAAAGACCACTAGGACCTCTGAGGTGTTACTCCAGAGACTGGTTAGAGCTATTGACACTCTTTCATGGGACACAACAGAACCAATTTAGCAGCAAAGCCCTGACTGATCAAGTTGTTCTCAGCCTTCCCTTTCTCAGTTTTATCTATGCATACCAACATGGTCTGAATCAGTTTGGGTGCATTCTTTGCTGCACTAACAAACTTCAGTCTAATCCCAGAGGTGAAATACCATTAACACACCTTCCTTTAGCTAACTGTAAGCACCTACATTGCAGCTGCTGCTGCTTTGAACTTTGTGATACGCTTCCAAGGACTGCAAAGAGGTAAGGAATCAGATGATCTTCAGGCTCCTATTACCAAGTTTCATCTGGTAAGATATTTAACTGTTATGACTCCTGAAGTCAGCTCCCTGATTGGTTTATATTTAGGATAGTATCCAGGAATTATTGTCTAACATCCAGTCCTGTACATGCTGTGAATGAAAATGGAATGAAATGTGGATGAATCTCCAGCTACTTGGAGAGAGAGCTTGTGACTTGCCTCCAAAAAGTTACATTTCCAGTCCAAGAAAGCATTTTTTGTAAGGCAAACCAATCAGTGATGGTTCAAGTAAATCACATTTCCAAGCAACTTCAGATGAGGAGCAGAATCAAAAATGAAGGCACAGAAATCTCCTTCCAAATTCTACAGCAATATTCCTAGATATTATCTGCAGTATCAGAGAGGGAGATCTTCCAGTAGTGGAGTCTTAAAATACCAATAACAATCAATATCCAAATTGCTTTGATTAATGCCTTAGAAACTCTCAGCAGCATTCCCTGTTTCCACTCAAAGTCAGCAGTGAGCAGGGCCAGGGAAAGGTCCTTCCTGTGAAGCAGGGCTCTAGGGGTCAATAAAGGACACTGCAATATAACGGGTTCCTTTGGTGGTTGGAAGACCTTCATGATAGTGGGTCAGGCGTCCTGGGTGCATAAGGGTCCACCCTTTCCGTGGAGCTCGAATGGAGCAATTGTAGCGCAGGAACCGGCAGCCTCCTCCCTGATGGAAACAAAAAAGACTCAGCTAGGTAAATGCACCTCAGGGAAAGGGTCTCTGCTTTCTCCTGGCCACCCTTCTGAAAACGTTTGAAGGTGCTTGGGGAATTCTTCTGTGCTTTGATGCTTTGAAAAGTCCTTTTACCTTAGTCCAGTCATGAACTGCAATCCTTGGGGTGAATAAACCAGACACGGGTAAGGAAAGGGTCGTCAGCTGTCTGAACTGCTCAAGAGGCTGTACTACATTGCTGACATGCTGGCAAACACTCACCTCATAGTCTATTCCAACTCGGTTCAAAGCAATGTTAATGGTGAAGGTGGAAGCATCGTGATGGGGCATTAAAGAGGGCTGCTCGTCGGGTTTGTAGCGAACTACAAAGGCTAACTCAAACTGAGTCTGCAGGAGAGAAGAACAAAGTGCACATCTGTTAGAGAGCTACAGCAGTCCATGGCTATTGAGTTGCAGAGTAGGGTGCAGTATTTAAATTGCATCCCACTGCTAAGAGAGAAAAGCAGCAGTAAGGTAGGACAACGTCACTGGGAAATGGTGTATTTCCTGATGCATGTTTTTACGTCAAGCTCCAGTGTCAGTTTCTCCACACTGGGGAAGGGTATGCATATTGCTAGAGCATTCACAAAGCTGCAACTGGAGGAGGTGCTGAGCTGCCCACGAGTGTTGATATTAAGGTCCGTATACCTTGGTATAGTATCCTGGATACAGTTTCTCTGTGATGGGTGCAATGTAGTCCAGAAGAAACTTATACCACTCCCTTTCAAAACCAATTTGATTCATGTGTATGTCAATAGTTGGGACATTCTCATATCCTCCTTGTATTCTGCTGTCCTGAAATAGAATCATGAAAATACTCATGAGAACCTTGAACTTCAGGAATGAAACGCATTGGCTTTGGTAGCTACAAATAAATATGGTGTTTATTTATCAGAATTTTCAGAATGGAAAACTCTTTTCAGAAAATAATTTAAACCTAAACTACCAACGGAAAAGCTGAACACTGTAGCTTCAGAGGACACTAATGAGGATTCAGAAAAATTAATTCACATTTAAGACCACGAGCACAAGTCACAGCGTTAATCAGAAGCAAAATGAAAGTGTTGCCTCCAGTTTCCTGGTTTAACTCTGGGACCTAATGCCATCCTACAGCAGGCAGGGTGGCACTGCTGCCACCCAATATTCATGGACAATGAAGCTCCTGCTTTTTCTTACCGTGTTGTCACCTGTGGACCACTGGCCATAATGCTCCATTTCTTCCACCAGCTCATCACAGGCAGTGTCAGTGAATATGGGGAACCAGTAAACATCTGGGCAAGGCTGCAGAAAGCAGAGAGGTGAGAACAGCAGAAACCAGGACAGGTGGTTGAGGCAAAAAGAGTATGACCAAAGTGACTGTAGATTGAGTCAGTTTAAGTGGAAAGTAACTAAAATATTGAAGGTACAACTTTGTCTTTTGATTTATGTGCCCCACTTCGATTCAAGAGAGCTGGAGATGTACTTCTAGAAGAATCTGGCTCTAAAAATACTTTCAAGGACATTTTTCCTCTGGATTTGAAAGACTACAAAGTCATGCTGAACTGCTTGCATCCAAGAATGACAACAGCAATGACAAGTGTTGTCCTGATGCTACTGTCCCATTCTGATAAACAAGAGAGATGCTTTCTTACCATTTCTACCAATTTCCCTTTCAGAGCTGCTGTGTAGTTTTCATGGATGTACTTTTCTCTCCAGTCCTGCAGTTAAAAAAAAGCAAAGAAGTCATTTCAGTGGGGCCTGGTTGAAGAGGCAATGAAAGGCCACGTACTCCTGCAGCAGTATTTCACAGGCTCTGAAGGTCCGTATGTCATGAACCACATAAACATCCTCTCTTTAAATTCTGTGACCCTGCTTCTCATCTCATTATTACATTATCAAAAATCCTGGACCGTCCCTGTTGGTTAAGACAGTCATTAAATCTTCCTCCCATGCCATGTTGCTATGCCCGCTGAGCATGCAGGTTATCTCACCTCAGGGTTGCTGAATATTTGCCAGAGGTCATTGTGGAGATGAGTTGTCTGATAGTTCTCCAGGGACAGTATGTGTCCAAACTGGTACCTGTTTGTAAGGTACATAAAGACTCCCTGCAGGACAGAAGGAAAAACAATAAATCTTTGTTTCCAGAACTCAAATTTCTGTGAGACACTATGAAATACAAGCACTGAAGAGTTTCCCAGTGATGATGGCTCTGCCCAAGCTGTTGCTTTACTCATTTTTCTCCAGTTCATTCTCCATCCTGGGTATGAGGAACTTTGAGAAGTTACAGCCAGAGTCAATAATTCCGTGCCTCCTGTCAGCCAGGGTTGGAAGCAGAGCAGCTGCTGTGAAATCAGATTCTTCTTTCTTACCCTGTCAACCCCATTTAGAACAGCCCTGAGTAACCTCAACAGAACAGCCCAAGAAGAAAAGTGTTATCCACAGTTAGTGGTCTCTGGCTCTGCGTGGCTTCACAGCAATCTCACACTGTTCCAAGCCTGCACAGCACTGAATAATGCCAGTTCATCCTGTCCCATGCCCTGGCAGAGCTGAATGCCTTGGAACTGTTTTGTTTTGTCACCTCCACCACAGCACGCAGCGCTCCCCTGCCAGCTGCTCTCCTTGACTGACCTGATTGCGAACGTTGTGGCAGAAAGCCATGTCAGCATCCAGCTTGCCACTGTGGAACAGGTCTGCCTGGTCAAGCTCTGCTCGCAGAACCTTGGCTTTAACCATGTAAACGCTGCTGATGTAGGGAACATTCCAAAGCCCACTGAAACACAGGGGTAGGAGAGTAAGACTTGAAATGCCACCAAGACAGAAATGCTGGACTTGCCAGGATGGTAGATAGCACTGGGGTATCAGCCAGGCTTGCCCAAATGAACCAGCTGAGAATAGTAGGGAGAAACCATACCAACAGGGATTATCATTCCAGGGGGAAAAAAAAAAATAAATCACTTGTATTGTCCAGAACTTTTAAGCTGCACAAATACTAGAACACTGTGAAAGTAATTCATTGCTACTGTGTGCTCCTGCTAGGGAATAATTAATGTTTGAACCTCTTCCCAGAGAGATCAACATTTATTTTTCCCAGTGATTTAAAAAAACCCTGAACTAGCCAAAAGAGCATAAGCTGATTTCCAGCATTTATGGCACATATCAATGGCCTAAAAAAACCAGAGAGGGCCTCCCTGTGAATCTTCCTTTCAAGGAAAACGATCTGATAAAGATTAAACAGCACTTTGCAGGATTTTAAGGATCACACTAACCATAATCCCTAGATAGGAAAACATGCCATGAGTAAAATGAAGTGATTTCAGCAGTCAGGACTCTCAAATCCATACTCTGATCACAAGATAATCTGTCCAAAGTATGTTATCATCTCTGCTCAGAGAAGAACATCGAGGAGCTTCCAAATGTGAAGCTTCTTTTCCTTTTCTATACACAAAGATAGGTATTACATCAGCAAGAAGACCCTTTGCATACTCACACCCTCCGCCTTTGAACAATATCCACGTAATCTTCTGAGCGGGCGTAGTATCCGTCAGGGCTCAGTGCTCCCCAGAAGTTTGACCACAGCTTCTCATGACGGCTTACCAGTGGGGCAATCACCAGCCTGTGAGCACCAAAGAAAAAGGCAGTGCAGGACAGGATGTTACCACAGGAAGAAAAGGGAAAGTTACAAAACACAGGCCCATAGAGTTAGATTCTCCCTCATGCAGTTGCTGCTGCTGTTAACTCTGTTGTGGTAAAATTCCCCCATTCAACTGCATCCATTCACAAACCCCCATTCAACTGCACCTCACAGCAGGTCTCTTAGAATTCAGTTATGTTCTAGTGATTACATAAAGACAAAACTAGGGATGATTTGCATCCAGGGCCTAAAATCCAGGGATTACAGCTACAGTAAAAAAACCCCAAACATATAAGAAGTGTTTGTCTAACACTCCATCTCAGACACTGCTCTCCTAGTGCCTTACATGTCTCAGTGACAAATGAGCTCACTGTATTCTTCATGTGAAAGATGGCCAGTAAGGATTGCTCAAACCAAAGAACTCACTTGTTCTGTTCAATGAGGAGCCTTAGAGTCTCTGTGTTCTTCAGAACTATCTCAGCATCCAGGCTAAAGTAATACTCACAGTCAGGATCCTTTCTGCATAAATCCCTATAGCCAGAGAAGAAGAAAAGTCACATCAAAATACTCCAAAAACAGAGAAGACAGAACACCAGGAACTCCCACACCTTGTAGTCCAAAGGTAATTTTCTGAGTAACATCCCCAAGGGCTAGCAGAGTACACACACGTAAGATTCAGGATCCAGTAGCAGTCAGTGGGACATAGCCAAAATCACAGTTAGCAAACAGTTTCCTCAGCTCAGAATGAAGAAGTTCCTGTTTATGGTTGGCCCAAATCCAAACCTGAGTTCACAGAGTGACCTGACCACAGACAGGAAGATACTCTGCCACTAGCTGTTAGTCTTACTACTACATTCCTGCTCTTCAGAGATACAGGTATGTATTTACTGTGCTCTGTGTCTGGGCACATACACTGCTTTATGAAGGTGGGAGGTACAGGGCTACCTTCTAACAAAGCAAAGAACCAGAGAGAGCTTTGTTTCTGAAAATGGAGAAAGGGAGCTGCTATGCAAGATGATTTTTTTTTTTTTCAATATGTAATGGACATGGGGAATAACATGCTAGGAAAATGGAAAGAAAAGGGTGACTGAAAGAAGAAAAGCATCCACTTGACAGTGATGATCCTCAGCAAAACCAGACTGCCTCAGTCTGGACAAAGGCTGACTTCCATCAGGTTCACTTACATCCCCAAGTTACGTGCTTCAGCATTCTCCATCTCATCATCTGGTCCAACCACTTTAACAGCAAGATATTCTTTGCCATGCTCTTCAACAAAAGAGTCCACATCCATCAAGTGATGTTCTTCCTGTGCCAAAGGAAAAAAGGGAAAAGAAGGTAAGATGGACTCATCACAGGCTGCTCAGCCTCCTGTTCTTGAAAATGCCAAACCAGATGAGCAACAGCTCTTCCCACTTCTAGATCTTTACAACTGGATGGAGCTATAAGTGTCATTGCAGGTAAATGCTGGGATTAGAGAGCCTGGAAGTCTAGCCAAAGGTTGGAAAGGTGCCTAGAGCACAGAAGGTAGACATTTCCCCCATATTTCCTAAGACCACTGCAAGACAGCTTTACTTACACTGTTGTGAATGAAGAGCTGGATTCGTTGTTTTGGGTAATGAAGGTTACGAAGCCGCAAGAAAAACTGGGAGAGGAATGGGGTGGGCTGCTCGATGAACACACCAATCAGAATCATGGGCAATGCCTCATCCTACATTCAGTGAGAAAAGAAGTGGTGGCTCGTGTACCACATCAGACATGTAAGATTTCATTGTAATTGTGACACTTGAGAGCTCAGGAGAGACATCAGCCTTACCTTAAACCCTGTGAGGCTTCGCAGACCTTCATCACACACAGTGCAGCCAGTCTCAAATGTCCATATCTGAGGGATGTAGTTTCCCAGGTAGTTCAGCTGCAGCTGCAAAAGGCAATTTGCCATGTTACACATCACAGGACAGGATAGATTTTTTGGGTCCACCCCTGTGGCAATGCCAGCGACGAGCAGTGTGAGCAATCTGGCAGTGTAGGCCTAGAGCCTGACATGGTGGTAGACCATGCTCAGCATAAGTGCAGAAGGGGCTAGCAGTGTAGCAAAACAGTGCTGTGCCTGCAGCATGTAACTAAAGGAGGACACTGGTAGCTATAAACACAGAAAGTTATCTTGGAACAACAGGACACACAACTGCATCAACAACCTCGTGTGTCATTAGTAGTTGGACCAATAATCTATAATAGAGCGGTGTGTGGTCACTTGTGGGAACCAATGAAGCTATGCCAACGAGGCTCTCCGAGTTTATATAAGCTACAGAAGTTCCCTTGATACGCACTTCTTTCCCTTCTTCTTTGCTTTACTTTACTGTGCTATACTCACTATGCTCACACTATAGTCCTACAATACTGGAACAATAAAGGAACAACACTCGATCATATTGGTCGTCTGTATTGACTCCAGTCTCCGTCGCAATACACCCCCAGTGTAAGATCACATTCCTTCATTTACCTTCTTGGACTAAAGAATCTGAAAAGTAGGACAGCCTGAGGGTCCAATTACATACTGATCTTTGAACCAGACTCATCTTGCTGCTGGAGACCTGGACTATTCATTGTTTCTCAAATATAAATGCACACAGGGGAAGTCAATATATGGGAAGACAGTCACCTGCTACCCTTGAGCTGAAAGGGTCACAATGCCACAGATACACAGGACAGCCACTTACCTTCGTGGGTCCATTGCCATGAATCACCACAGGCAAAGTGTCATATAATAAGTTTCTTGCTCTCACTCTTGAGTTTTCAAACTTCAGAACTACCTCATCTGGAAATGACCATATGCCATCATGTTATCAGAGGAAGGCTTTTATTGATAAATAGCAGCACAATGCTTCATTTCCACTGAACAGCTTCTGAAAGAAGGGATGTGGATAACCATGCACAAGTAGTTTTAAGGGCTACACACTATATCTGGACAGAAGAAAAAATTGTACAGAATAATCCTGTGAGGTGATAGGAGGATAGCTGGGAAGCTGGAAAAAGAATGCAGCTTGCTAAGTTGACAAATATGCCTTCTACTGGGAACTGGCAGAAGCCACACTGAAAGTCTTTCAAAACTGGCATAAACAGATCGTGCAGTGAGGAACTGATGTTTGATGGCCAGGAAGGGCTCAGGCTCTTCTCACCTAAGCTTCCTGTGCACCTGTTGTCTCTTTTTCACCCCTGATGAAAGTTCACCCTCCTGGTTGTGACCGTTTGAGGCTGTGGAGATCATCCAAGATGTCTCTTCAGCACAACCACACACAATCCATTGGAAACCAGACTAGTACAGATCCAAGCTTCAGTCTGTCATTGCTATAACGAGCACAGGAGCCAAAACCTACTCTGTGGTTACAACTTTTGGCCGGACTGGGATAATGATGGAGTGGTGCAAGACTACAGGTAGAAAACATCAGGCAGGAGTGTCAGGAGAGTAACTGAGTCACTTCTGCCAGGAGAAGCAAAGTCAACCAATGAGCAGGTCAGAAGCCTGGTATGGACAGAGAATGCTCTCAGGCAGTATCTGCTGCATCTCACCTTCTGTGGCATTCCATACAGTTCTGAAGCGGAAAGACAGGCAAGCCCTAAACAGGGCTGTGTGTTACTACTTGCACTGGAAGTCCCTCCCAGTTCCAGTCCCCAAGGCTAATGCAATCTAGCATGCCTGGAGATCAAAGTGACAAGGAGGTGTAAAATGGAAAACCCAACCTGCATTCCCTCAAGTAAAGAGGGAACTGCAATGAGAACCCAGTTGGTCGCAGTGCAATTGTAAATACATCCAAAAACTCTGGCAGAGGCTTTTCACTGAAGCTTACTCTGCAGGGACAGGAATTTCTGAAATTTAATCTCTTCAGTCACAACTTTAAATCTGGTGTCAAAATGCAGTTGCATTCCAGGGAGAACAGACTCTTCATCTCACCTAATGCTCCATTTAGGTTTTGGAAGATTCGGCTTCTTTGGTCTAGACTGATGTTGATACTTTCCTTTTAAAAAATGAGATAAAGAGCCTCAATTAGAATACAAGTGGGCATTCATTCTTTTACATGTAAGAGACCCTATGCTGAGCAGAGATCTATCACCTTCCAATAACTATTTTCATACTCCCCAAGCTTTAAAGCCTAAAACTCTCCCAGCTAATCCTCGTTTTCACTTGAATCTGGCACAATTTGCCACTTTCTAAACCAATTTAAACATCTTCTACTAGGGAAAAGCACACAAATAAACATTTTAGAGCTGCTGTGGGTGTGCCAATAATAACATGCAGTGTATGAATGAAGCACACTTGTAGCAGAGTCATATAAAACCTACATGTAACATGCAGGAATGCCAAGATAGGACAAAAATCTGCTGTGATGAGAGTTTTGTTGCCATCTATCCACAGGGCAAGTGTTGCCTCAGGTAGAGGTGTGAAAGAAGAAAACAGTAAGGGTGCCAGGCTACTTGTGCAATCTTTGTTTTCATCCCCTCTGCAAATCACACTCTGACTGGATTTTTGTCAGACTAAAATCCAGCCCTGACTCAACAGAGTTCAGTGTCCCTTCAGGCATCCACTAAGATTGATTACTGGAAAGGACAGCAGGGTGCTAACATCCGCTGTCTGAATGCCAAGTCAGTGGAATTACTCAGCCTGTGTGTGGCACGGGGCCAGAACTGCAGATGAAAACATTAAAGGAACTGTTGATGTTAAAGGACCACAGGCCATATTCAGAGGAAGTGAAAAATGTGCAGCTGTTCTGAATTTTTTACCAGCCCTGCTGGTAAGAGACTGCAACTCCTTCTCTAACCACTCTGAAAGCAGTTTCCTCCTCACTTGACTGTTGTTCCTAGTTCCCATGCATTTGTGGTGTCCCCAGGGGCCACAACTGCACTGAGCAATGCAGAACTGGGCAGGGACAACAGAAGAGGAATCACCCTGTGGGCTGGATGATTCAGCCAGAGCACCACACTGTGCTGGAATGGCAGCGCCTCAGTGTCCACTCCAGGCTTCTCTATGATGCTCTATGTGTTGTGCTACGTAGGCTGATGTAGATTTTGTTGTCCAGAATCTGAAGGTCTTTGCTGAAGGCAGAGAGAGCCTCTTTGCTCCAGAAGACCTACAGACTGTGATGTGTATGGTCCCTGTCTTGTGGCTAAAAGGGCTGTGAACTTCTATCCATTTCATCATCTCAAATCTGCTCAGGCCTCATCTGCCCCTTTAGCCAGAATGTACTTCAGGGCCAGGTTGGGTACCTCCAAGTCAGCACTGCATTCTGCAGGGAAGATACACACCTGGAGTTTGGCTTTCACAGCCCCTGGGAGAAGGCCGATTAGTTCTACCACACTCTACAGCATTAAACATTTGCACATGCAGACACTGGTATGAGTTTCCAGTAATAGTCAATATATATTTTACTTACAAATTAATATATATTTTACTTTTAAATTAACTTATTTTACTGTCAACAGGAACACTGCATGGAAGATTTGACAGCAGTGCTTCTCAGATAACTCCTCCAAATCCCAAAACCTAGCTACACTTACTCTTTTTTCTGGATCCAAGAAGATATTGGTATAGAAGAGCTGGTCACTATCATCATCCTGTCCTTTCCACTCTTCCACAAGCTTCTTCAGGTTTGGAGCATAACCTATGAAGCCTGTGGGAATGAACATGGAAAGGTGTTCCAACACTACTCCTCTATACACATACTCCCAATTCTTTCAGGGAGTCTCACTAATCCTGTGAAACACTCTGCAGAGTACAACACTGCTGCATGGACACACTAGCTCTCATCAAAGGCATGTTTAGACTGCACTTCTCAACACGTAATGACATCAGTATCAAACCTGTAATATTCTTCCCCAGAAAAGCTCAAATACCCACACCCTGAATGACAAGTCTCACTGAAAAGGGAGCAGGTTTCTACCTTTTACTGGCAATTCACAGCTACATCCCTTCCTGTAGGTAAGACAAGAGCACTGCAAGTCCTTCCAGTTATATGCAGAGCTTCAGGTTGCACTCGATGATCTCAAAGCTCTTTTCCAACCTGGTTAATTCTATTCTATCCTATCTTCTATAAAGATGCTTTCCACACTTGGACCCTTGCTTCTTCTTCCAAAGGCCTTCTAAATAGGAAGAAAAAGCTGAGAGAGGTTCTCAGCTGACAGAAGGTTCTGTCTTACCTCCAGAACCCAGGAAGCGCTTTCCATCTCGCACCTGAGGGTACTTGGCTTCCAACTTCCTGTCAGGATAGATGTAGTTCTCTGCTGAGAAGACCACCTTGCTCTTGGCTTGTTTGAACTTCTTCAGCAGTTCTGTGGGGCCCGAAGCAAAGAGGACATCATAGCTAGAGGAAAAGACAAGAAAGGGGCAGAAAGGAATTGAAAGAACATATCAGCATGAAAAGTTTCTAGAAACAGCAAACTCATTAAGAATCACTCCCTTTCAGTTCTGCTTCCCAGACTATACAGGCCATGCTTTTTACATCTTTTAGCATCCTGCCACTCTCTGATGAGCTCCCTGAAGATCTTCAGGACAAAACTATCCTGGACACTAGTCACTGGATGCTGCACTCCAGCCCCTGTCTCTCCAGTACTGGGTCAAACTGACTAATTCCCAGGCAACACTCTCAGAATGAGACTTGTGTTTTCTGCAGGAGGATTTGCAAACTTCGGGCTCATTTTGGTGAACAAAAAATTACTCATTCCAGAGATGAATCATCTCACACACAGACACCCAGACCTGCAAAATATGATCTCCCTGCCATGGGAGCCAGAGAGAGATACAGAGACCCCAGCCTGTTACTGGGCACATGAAAAGACACTGAGACTCCCAACTGTCCTTCTCCCTCTCTGCATTTCTCTGGCAGACTAATTCTTCGGCCTTGGTTCTCAGGTTTGTTTTTCAGCCTGCTTCACCTTGTAAAACAAGTAATTCTGGTAAGAAAGGCTTGCCTAGATCCACAAATATTGCTGCTCATTCTCTGCAGAGGCAGACAAATTCCACCCTGGCAGAAACAGGTACAATGCTATCAACTTTATGCAGGAGTTGGAATTAGCCTCTTCTGATCTGACCTTCCCAACTGCCATGGATTCAGCTCTGAGCAATTCTCAGGCAACTGCAGAGAATTCAAGGGGGGGCAAAACCAGAGGAGGTCTGCACACACCTTCCAAAAGCAATCTCTGCAATTAATTTATTCTCAGTAAGAACCTGTCAAACAGCCTTCTGGTTCAGTTCATGGCAAAAACTTTCCAACCCATTACCTTTCTACAAAAAGGATGATTAAGTCTTCCTTATCCGCATACTGCTTCAAAGCAGACTTCAAGAGACGGACCTTCTGCCCACCTCCTGCTGGCTTCTGGTCATCTCCACCCTGCCATTCCTCATCCAGCCCCAGCACCTAAAGAATGACAGGCACAGGGTCACTTTCCCAGCAAGACTCAGAGGAAAGGACCAGAACCCACAAGCTTACTAGTCTTGATAACTCCTAGTGCAAATCATCAGCACCAGAACAGCTGGACTAGGTGTATTTGGCAACTCTTGAGCCATTCTCTGGGATGGGCAGAGTTACAGGTAGCACTGGAACAAAGCACTCTCAGCAGCAGGGACAGCAGCACATGCTGTACTGTGTGTTTTGGCATTGCAATGGAAAAGCCACACGGAGCTCCCTTCAGCAGGAGTTATGGAGCTCATCTCCAGCCAGCACTCAGGATGGAATCAGAGACTGCTACAGAGTAGAGCCAACTGAGTACACGTGTCCTCTCAAGCTTTTATTTAACCACTTTGTGGCCAAGACTCCAAACTCCAAAATTCCCTTTGATCAACCACCACGGAGGCTGCTAGCCAGCACCTGGATTTTGTAGTTGAAGAACTGGGCTGATCTTTTGAAGCGCTGGAACCCCTCAGTCTGCTTGGTGGCAACAGTAAGGACCAGCAGGTTTTCTGCAGACAGGAGAAAGCACAAGAGACACATTCAGCTTGCATTGTTTTCACAGCCAGCTGTTCCATACCTAACAAAGAGGCTTTAGTATCAGATACTGACCCAAGGTATAGATCAACAGTTTTAAAAGTACTTGGCAGATTTGACAAAGGGAAGTGAAAATCTAACCACTAAGAAATAAGGAATGCACTGGGGAAGTCACTTTAATTAGATCATGAATCCATCAATAGCATCCAGTAGCCCCAGGTTTTGTGCACAGTCACAGCTGTTCATGGAAACAGGTTACATCTGTTCTATGGGACATGAGAGATGTCCAGGTTCATTTCAGATCAGGCATGGAGGTAGTCTAGCTGTGGAGCTACCATATACTCCCTAGGAGAAAACAGCTTGCTTACGCCTCACCCTGCTATCCCTGCATTGTACGATATTAAGCACTCTAGGTGTTCTCATTACCCACAAAACTTCAATCTCCCTCAGGAGGTAAAACAGCTTCAAATTCTACTGAGTTGCTGCCTGGATTTTCTGGAGACCAACTCATCAAAGATTTTTAGAAGGAAAAGAGGAAAGTGTGGATGCAGGCAATGCTTTACTGGAGGAACTAACATGGAGGAACTATCACAGAGGACAGAACACAGCAAAGGTGCCCTCAAATCTAGTGTTTGCTTGAAGAATCCCAAACTAATTGCAGCTACACAGGCAAGACTGTTCCTTTGCAGCAGAGCTTAGAACTTGGTCCTGGGTACAAAATGAGAGATTATGTAAAGATACAATTGCATTGCCTGAGTTATGAGCTAGAAAAAGAAAAGACAATGTATTAAGTGGGGGTTTTTGCCCTGCTATTGAAAGCTACAGTTCTCTCCTCTCACACAGAGCATGAAGGAAATGAAACTTGAAGATAAAAAAACCAGACCTACTACAATATGCCCATTTGGAAGTCATCCATTTAGTCCTATTGGCTTCCTGGTCCCCACACAGCTGCTTTTCTGTCACTCAGCACTTACTGAATGTAGGGAAGAGCAAAATTAGGCTGAATGTTATTATTCACCCTCCATGGCTGCTCCAATTTTCTGCCACATTCCTGAGGTGTTCTCCAGCTTTTTTCCTACATACACAACATGAATTCTACCATAACTCCTTATTTGCATTCTCCTCCCAAACTTTACTCTTCATTTGCAGTCTCTTAAAAACAACAAAGATAAATCCTGAAGTTCTCTTTCAGAAGTTTCTCTACACTGCCACTGGAATACTATTTTTTCTTCAGTGTAATGATTAAATGTTGTACTTCACCTTAATGCTTCTGCTTGTATAGGCTCTGGCAACAGGGCTTAAATGCAAATCCTGGCCATCTGATTTTACCATCAGAAAATACCAGGACAAACTGAAAGAACATTTTCTTGGCTGGATCAGGCCTCTTTTGGAACAATTCTTTTTCAATGGATGTACCAGATGCATCTTCCTAGGGTACCCAAAGTGATATTCTGTCTAACCTTAGAGATCTGGGAGCTAGAGTTTGAGATGGACCTGACAAAGGCCACAGAAGTACAAGACTCCCAAGTTAGGAAGAGAGCTGATGTTCCCAAGGAAATTCCCCAAATCCTTTACCTGCATCAGAATAAAAAGAGGGGAAAGAATGTGAACAGTCAATGGAAGGTCAGCTCTAATTGTAATTTTGTTAGACATCCACACAGACAGACAAGGGATTGATAAATAAAACAATATGGATCCTGCATCTGTGCAGTTTTTAAAGGCAGATTTTAAGACACATGAAGTGCATTCCTAACCTAGCTCCTCCAGCACACTCCAGTGCCTTGTGTCCTATCCAGTCAGAGGGTGCACACAAATGAGTAAAATATGTATCTCCTCAGGGAACACATTAAAGCCATTGAAGTTTCCAGCCATGCAATGGCATGCAGAAAACCACAGCAGCTCTGAGCAGGTGAAGACCATACTGCCAGTGAAGGGGGGGGGGGGCAAATGTGGGCTTGCCAGAGAGGAATGTGAAGACAAACATCAAATTCTAGGATCTGAAAGGAGAGAAGAAAGCATCTGATAACGATAAAAGAAGGAAAGAAAGAAAAGAGCATGACTGCTATGCAACTGTTTCAGCCCAAATTCTCAGGCATCTCACATTAAATAAATCCTCATTCATTTCATGTTGCCACCCCAGGAAAGCAACAAACTGTTCATGATGTGACTGCCAGAAGTTTGCTGGACAAGCTGTGAGAGCCAAAGGCTCACAGGGGTGAACAGGGAGAGGTGGGCTATTTTGAAGACAGAAAAGGTTTCACTGTGCAGGGCGGGAACTCACTGGAGCATGGAAAACCAGCACAGAGAAAATTACCCTCCCCAGCAGAATTCCATAGTACAGGACTGGTCTGTGGGGGTAGGACTCAGAGATGTGAAAGTCAGGTTTTGTTCTGAGAAATCTCTGCAGTGTCGAGAGCTTTGCATCCCAAGAGACATTCCTGCAGCCCAGTAGTAGAAGCTTGTGTTGACCTGTGCTGCCTCCATTCCTTCTCCTTTAACCCTTTTTTCTCTTTCTCAAAGATTCTGCTGAACCCTTGCACAGCTCAGAGGTACTTCCAGAGTCAGAGCAGTAAATCCTTTCAATTCCAGTATCAGAGGCAGGCATTCTGAAACCTCCAGAAGCAGATTCATGCTTTCCTAATTTTCCATGTCATGTTACCTTTCATATGTAGACTGTGCTGTGAAGCTGAGCCTCCTGTGCCCAGAGACTCCTTGAGCCACGCTAACAATTAGAAAACGTATAAATATGTTGAATTATGATATAGCTGCAAAATATCAATGCCGTGGTCAACAAAGCAAGCACTGGACTAAGAACCAGGGGAGCTGGTCTGTACTGGTGTGCAACAAGGAGCCAATGTTGCTATACTTCTGGTTTTTACCACCTGTAGACTGATGATAGAGGACTACCACTTCTGTGAGGGTTTTCAGCACTGTAGATGAAAATGATCCTGTAGGGATAAAGCACTGGAAGAGGGACTCTGAAATCAACACCACAATGAAATGACTGGGTGGATTTCTGTGTTTTACAAAGAGTAAACATCAGTGACAAGTTCAGTAACGAAAAACTGTAGAGTTATTTACTTCTGCCCTGACTCTAGAGGAAAAGCTTGCTGCAGATGCATTTTAGGACAAGGAATGAACCTATCCCTAGGCTGTGCTTTGGGAAATCTTACTGTGCTGCTTCCTGTTCAGACAGTGTCTAAGAAAATGCCATTCATACTAGGATCAAATAGAAAAAAATCAGTGCATAATTTACTAGTGGATAAAACAACCTCTGGATGAAATTCTCATTTACCACATTTGTAAAAAAGATTTAATCAACTACAAGTAACTCTGCTTAGTTAGAGCTTCTGCAGAGATGTAAATGAACATACAAGAGAGGAGAGAGGTATTGTTATTCTCATACTACTCCAGGGAAGCTGAGGTACAGAAAAAGCATTTTTTCTTCAAGCCACGACAGAGGTGACAGGTTCAGAAAGCAATTAATTCCAAACCCTTCCTCCTACCCAGCAAGCCTCAATCTCTTTTCCCAGCACCCACACCTCTAGTGTGTTCTAAAACCTTACAAAAACCATGGAATGTTTGGAGTAAGGAAGGCAGGATAGCTCAGTGAAATGTCTTACTTAGATTTATCTGAGTTACCCTAAATGCTGCAGTGATTTTGCCTTAGTTATGTCACTATAGCTGAAGAACTCTCAACACTCCCATGAATACACATGAACTGCATGAACTAAGATACACAGTATAGGTAATTACACCAGAATCACATACTGTGAAGGGAAATGTGCTAGGGAACAAGAGGGAATCTCCTGTTAATTGCCACTTCTCTAATGAAGACAGAGATAATTATCCGAGCTTCCTGGCAAAGTGACAGTGCATGAACCTCTTTGTCAGCCTGGCTGACACTGCTGCTGCCCTACCCCTCTACTCTTCAGGACGCCGTTCATATGGGGACAGACTGGGGTTATTTTAGGAGCACCCCAGATCTCAGGCCAGCCTGAGATCAAACACCCTCTGTAACCTCAGTTCAAAAGCAGGATGGGCTGACCTAGGTGGGACATATCCCAAGGGACCGCAAGCATTTTACTGGGATGAAATGGAGTCCAAGGCTTTGCCTCGCACAACTCAGTGCTGTGTCTAGTAACCGGAGAGCTCAAGAAGCATGTGCAGAGGACACCCACGCCAGACTGTGCCCTGCCTCCGAAGTCGGCAGCAGGCTCCAGCTGCTGCCCAGGGGCTCGGACTCTGCTGTGGGCACCGACCTCCAATGCCTTTGAGCTGGACCGGGGCGCTGAGGACAGCAGTGGACCAAACACCGCTGTGCCCGTCCGTCAGCCTAGCTACCAACCCCCCCACTCACCTTCTTGCTCTGAGGCACAGCCGCCCTCCGCTCCGAGCAACGCCAGCACCGCCCAGGGCAGCAGCACCGCCTGAGGCACCATGGAGACGACTTCCCCGTTGGACCCCGAGCCGGGAGCCGAAACCGACCGGGAGCGCTGCCTGAGGGCCGGACCCGGCAGACGGCAGCTCTAGAAAGCTCCGGGGCGGCTGGAGCCTGTGCCACGCACCAGACCCGCCCGGCAGGGACGGGCGGAGGAAGCGGGGAAACGACGGCTCCTCCTCCCGGGCCTGCCCCGGCCCCCGCAAGAGGCGGGGAGGCAGCTGGGGCCGATATGGGAGAGACAGTAGGAAGTTGTGCGGTTGAGGCTTGTGCAAAGCACAGGAACATTCCCGCCTGTTGCTGGAACGCAAAGCTTGGGGGGTTTGGTCCCGGAGCTGCAGCAACTTTAGCTGGGGTGCGGAGTCCAGCAAGCCTTGCTGTGGGGCACTGAGCAGTGGGTCTGCAGAGGAGGAGACGTGCAATAAGCAAATAATAAGTGAGCTTGGGTAGGAGGGCTCGCTTTCTGGTCAGGCTCAGTTAGTGCTGGGCTACATCTAGTCGACATAGTCATCAAGTGTGGAAAAAAGGCAAAATAAATGGATTATGGACACATCTGGAATCCTTCATGAGACTAATAGCTTCTTTCCACCTGTCGCCTCCTGCACTTCCTTGGCAAAGACAAAATGTGCTGCAGTCTTACAGTTAGTCTCCTGTACTAACTGGTTTTATATTTCTCTCTTTCTCCTTGTGCTGGGTCTTCTTACTGTAGCCCTGATGGCTGGCCCCACATCTTTCTCTAGTTTATTCTGCCTAACTCTGAGACCAGACAAGATATACCAGTCTTACAAAGTCACACTTTTTAAAATAATAGTTGGGGTTAGGGTTATTTTTATGCTGCAGTGAATGTGAGACTTTGACACAGGGAGACCCTTTAGAGCCTGTAGAACACCAGACAAGGAGCCACCACCATGCCTCACGTGAGGCCCTGAGCAACACATTATTTCTGCTGAAGCAAATACCTAGAAAGCCACTGTGCCTCTTTCTTAGGCATTGTGTATAATTAACCCAATTCTGGTTCCATTAATCAGGTCTGCTGTTTTCTGTCAGTAAACTACCCATTTAAATTAACAGAAATAACAGATATTATGGGATTCAGATTTTCAACCCAAACCCAAGAACAGATGATATTAGAGGAGGAAAAAAAGGCATGTTAAGAGGGCCACACTGTAGCAAATTAATATTCTTCATGCTTTGTAACAGCCTCCTCTCAAAAAACTACCAATTGTGTGTTCACTGAGCACATTCTTGAGTGTTTTGAGAGCACTTTTGTTTCGATTCCTCCTCCCCAGAGCAGGAATTCCCTCATAATTACCAGGCAAATGGAACAGGCCTCATGCTCAAACGATGTACTACAGGCAGCAATCCAAGGGAACACTACTGCTTCCTAAGATGGTGATTTCAGGAAACTTCCTTTAGCAAAGCTGCCAGTTTCCCTAAATAAAAGAGAAAAGAGACTTCAGTACTCTGCAGGCCCAGAAAAAGCCCCTGTTAAATCTTGAACAGCCTCAACAATTTAAGGCAGGAGCAACAGCAAAGGTAACCTGCCCCTCACCTTCAAACCTCAGGCTGAGAGCTGTGTGTTTTAAAAAGGGCAAATTTCTTATCCTACTGAAGTTAAATCTCTCCTTTCTAAAAGCAAAGGGGGGGTTGCACATTAGAAATTATGAATGTGCCATTATTTATACTATTTATACTCAGGCTGTCCCTGTTTGACAGCTCCGTTTGCGTTCTGCAGTTATGCCAACCCAGCAAGCATTTTTTTTTCTGCTTCTATGTTTGCACTGCTTTGTGTGCTCTGGCTGGAGCCGGCTGCCTGTCATTTTAAACAGGGGCAGCTGCCAATGCAGATGTTGCAATGAGTACGTGCAACACGTGCTCCAAGTAGCTACTTCCTAAAAACTGAAAGGATCAGCGCTCAGTTTTTAAAGCAGCCTCAAGGCACTCCAGGCCTTCTGAGAAAACACAAGCCCCTCTGAAATGTGCAAGAAATAGGATCTCACTCAGCATTTTTACAGACTGTAGGGTACCTCCCTGCCTCCAAATCAAATAGCTCACATGCAGGAAAAAGTTAAGTGTCTGCTCCCCTTCCCTTAGCTGGTTCACTGCCTCTACTTGGTCAGGAATTTCACTCTCCATTTTAACCCCCAGTGTTGCTGTATGGCATGCTACTGTCTCCAGATAGCTGTGGTGGAGTACGAACCTTTCCGTGGCTTGAGTCCACATCTAAGTCACACCATAAACTCTGCTCGATAGAACTTGCTTTTCCATACACGGCTCTGCTAACAGCAGCAAATTGCCACTGGCAACACAGACACACAGACACACACACCCGCCCCAGGCCTGCTCCACATTTTGCATCGGTACAGTGCCCCCCGAGCGGGAGAGACGAAATCTCAGCCGTGCGCTGAAATAAGGCTTGATCTGCCGGCTGACATTCCAGGACACGGTGCCGGGAGCTTCCCGGCCCTCACTCTGCGGCAGTGGGGAAGGGGCAGGGACAGCGGCGGGCCTCGGGCCCATCCCACAAATCCGCCATTAGCCCCGCTGCCTTCAAGCAGGCCCCGGGGCTTCCGCCAGGCTTTCCACGAGACCACCATTGGCCCTGCTTCTCTCTACGCCGGAGGCTGAGAGCCTCGGGCCAATTGCCAAAGTAAGTGTGTAGGAGGCAAGAGCGTAGCCTAGAGCTAAGTGGGCGTCACATCTCCACGGCGGCAGGGCGGGCCAGGCCATGTCTCGCCGCCAAGCCCCTCATAGGGCGGTGCTATGTAGCTGTCGCAAAGCGTCGCAAAGCACCGCAAGGCGCGGCGCTTCCGGGCAGCGGCGATGGCGACGTGAGGGTCGCTGCGCCGCGGCGGGATCGGGGCTGGGGAGCGGCCGCGGTGGGGGCCGGGGCCGCGGGACGGGACTCCCGCGCCGCCCCGCCGCCGCCCATGTGGCTGCAGCAGCGGCTGAAGGGGCTGCCGGGGCTGCTCTCCAGCAGTTGGGCGCGGCGGCTGCTGCTGCTGCTGGCGCTCCTGCTCGTCGCCTACTGGTACCTGGGGGCGGTGCGGCGGCGGGGCGCGTGGCGGGGGACTGAGCCCCGCGGCCCTGCCGCCCTCTGCTTGCAAGCGGCCACGGGCGCCTGGAGGGCGCAGGCCGAGCGCGGCGATGCGCTGCCGCTGCCAGAGGAGGCGGCTGGGGCCGGCGGGCCGGGGCCGGGGCCGGGGCCAGGGCCAGGCCTGGCGCTGGCGGGTAACGGCTTCCTACTGCTGGACGTCGCCGCCGGCCGCCTCTGGGTGTCGGCGGCAGGATCAGGCGGCGGCCCGGCGCTCGCCACCGAGTATCCGGCGTTGGTGCGGCTGAGGGCACTGGGCGGGCGCGGAGAGGCGCGGGCGGTGCTGGCGGCGCTGCGGGACGGTGCCGTGCGCCGGGTGCGCTGCGTCCAGACCGGTTCCGGGACGGGCGCCGGGGACTGCGTGACGGTGCGGGAGGAGGTGGTGGCCCACCGGAGCCGGCCGCATCTTTACCTGCAGCGCATCCGCATTGCCAACCCCACCGAGCGGGTGGCTGCCTTCGAGGCTTCGGCCCCAGCTTCTGCACCCTCGCTGGGTGGCCGCTTCGCCACCAGCCTGGAGAAGGTGGAGGAGAGGCAGTTCCTGCTCTCTTCCGGTCGGCTGCTGCTAGCTGGGAGCCCCAAGGTGGTGCTTATGGTGGTGGCTGCCAAGAAGTTGGTGAGCCGGGTGCAGGTTGCACCCAAATCCCAATTTGACGAAACCATGCTGTCTGTGGTGTACACCTCAGAGCCCATTGAGGTCTCCAAGCTGGAGGAGACCTTCAGCAAGCTGAGGGAATCAGCAAAGAAAGAGATGCTGGAGGTGATGCAGATGGGAGTGGAAGATCTTTTCCAAGAGCACCAACAGACCTGGTCTGACCTCTTTATTTCAGGTAAGGAAAGTGATGCTCAATTTCCAAAGGGTTGCTTTAGAGGGAAGGTGAAAGCTCAGTGACCTGGTTCCTCTAGAGTCTCTGCTTTTCCTGACTGATTTGTCTTGGGACCAGGATGCATGTTGTGGGACAACGAAACAGTGTTCCTGGGTCAGAACCCAGAGTATGTTACAAAAGTGGAGTGTTCCTTACTGCATAAAGGGAATGATAGAGGAAGAGTTCTAATCCTAGTTCTGGATGCCCAGGCTGTCATGGCTTCAGGAGTTTTACTGATTTGTTTTCTTTGATTACAGGGGTTGAAATGAGAAAAATCACAGATTTGCATACACCATCCAGTGAGACTGTTAACATGACCCTCTACTATGTGCTGTCAACCATGCCAGCTCCTCTGCTAGATCCGCTCATTAGCAGTGAGGACAGAGAAAAAATGGAAGCCAGCTTGAACTATGCTGACCACTGCTTCAGCGGCCACGCAACCATGCACGCAGAGAACTTGTGGCCAGCAAAGCTGACCAGTGTCACCCAGGTCTTGCAGCTCTCAGACCTGTGGAAGCTAACTCTCCAGAAACGGGGATGCAAGGGGCTTGTGGCAGCTGGAGTCCATGGACTTATGCAGGGAATGGTGCTTAGTTTTGGGGGTCTGCAGTTCACAGAAAACCATCTTCAGTTTCAGGCTGACCCTGATGTACTTCATAACAGCTATTCCTTGCGTGGGATCCATTACAACAAGGACTTGATTAATCTAGCTGTTCTGCTGGATGCTGAAGGAAAGCCTTTCTTGCATGTGTCTGTGAAATTCCAAGACAAGCCAGTTAGACTCTACGCGTGTGAGGCAGGCTGTATGAATGAGCCTGTGGAGCTGACCTCAGAGGCGCGAGGTCATACCTTCCCCGTCATGGTGACTCAACCCATCACACCACTGCTTTATATATCGACAGATTTGGTCCACTTGCAGGACCTGAGACACACACTCCATCTAAAAGCTATTCTAGCTCATGAGGAACACATGGCCAAGCAATACCCAGGCCTGCCCTTCCTGTTCTGGTTCAGCGTGGCCTCCTTAATCACATTGTTTCATTTATTTCTGTTCAAACTCATCTACAATGAATATTGTGGGCCAGGAGCCAAGCCACTCTTCAGGAGTAAGGTATAAGGCTGCTGCTTCTGGCTGCTGTCCACTGAGTGTTGTCAACCTGATTTTCTGTTAGCTGTGCGTAGGGAGGTTCTGTCTTGGACTGTGAAGGTCTTCAGTCTCTTGTAACAAGCGATCTGTGATCTCTTCTTGCAAGAAGTAGGGTTATGGCAGGGATTAGGAACAAAAGAGAAATCTGTTGTCTGCCCTTAAACATCTGTAAGGCTGCAGTTGAGGGCAGGCACAGCTTTTTTGTCCTTTTCCCACACATTGGTGCAGGACATTGCTTGTTTCTAAGCCAAAAGTTGCAGCTGTGTCTGTCATGAGATGATGTTTCTTGTTATGCAGTATCAGAGTGCTCTGGAGAGCTGCTGTAGTTGTCTTTACTACTGTGTGGGAGATGTGCACACTTGTCTGCCTGGTTTGAATGTCACACAATGCTAGCTGCTGTTCTTAAGTAAAGGTGCTGACTTGTTTGGACTACTGGTCATAGATACACAGACACTGTGCAGCTCCTCCATCAAACCCCATTTACTGCCATTGTTTTGGGAAGGTGCTGCTCCCACTCAGATAAAATACATAGCTGTGTTAAGAAGAGTACTGAGTGCTTTTCACTGTCAGGTGGAGGTTCTGACTTCAAGCTCTACTGCATCTCACTTGGGTCTAAAGAATTGGAAATTCTTGTTTTGAGTTGCCTTAGAAAACTTACTTGCTAGTAAAAGCGTAGCACAGAATTAGACAGTGATTTCTGCTCTTATAACTGGTACCTTCTAGTTGCTTGTTGGAGCAGAAGTGAAAAACAAGAGTGCATTTGCTGTGTGAGCTACCCATGTTATTCAGAGGCGTCCCTCCCGAGGGCTGAATGAGTTAAATGTAGTTTGTGTTTAAAAAGTAAATAAGAAATTAAAATGGACATAGTGAAATAGAGATAGCAGAGGAGAAGCTCTACCTTTAGACTGCCCTGTTTTTCCAAACTATAAAAGCAAACTGAATTTTGGCTAGCTAAGGCTAAGCTTGACAGTCAGTATGTAAGGGGCATTTAAAGTCAGTTAGCAAGTTTCCCCTCAGCTCACTGGCACTGTAATGCTGAGCACTGGGGATCAGCCTGACCCCAAGCAGACCTGAATACCTGTCATCCATTGAAGGAATGAGAGTGGAAGGTGCTTGTGGCTTGACATCTCACCTAGGAAGAGGTAGATTTGTATATCAAAGACAACTGCAGTGCAAAAAGCAGGAAGCAGTGAGGTGATTGTTCCAGTTATTGTGTATACAGCTGTGCCCTGACGTGTGCTTGATAAAATTATGTCTTTTTTTTCCACTGGTATCTGGTTGCCTTTGTCATCTACAAGACATGCCTTCTGCCTTTTACAAAATGACTTGTTAACCATTACTGCAGGTGACTGTCCCTGATGCCACCCTCTGAAAGCCCAGAAGCTACACAGCTACACTCCAGGGCTGACCTAATGCCTCTTCCTTCTTGGTACTGGAAAGAGCCTCACAGCAGTGAGTGTACAGCAAACAAGTCTGTTGCCTCATTTTAATTTCACCTGCCTAAAATGAAGATAATGCAAGATTTGATTCCAGAAACAGGGATGAAGTGGAAACCAGCTGAAGCTCAGAATCTGTAGCAGGAAGCAAGATGTGAGGTGTTGGAATAACACCCTGGCTCATTAACTGGATGGGACCATTCCAGTGTCCAAGTGAACTTGGTCCTGCTTTCAGCCTCCATTTGCACAAGACATCTGACCATTTTGCAGCTGAGAACAAGGACTTTTTCAAAGCAACAATCCTTTTGTGCCTTGTTGAGAGGAATCTGAGACTTGGAAGGTGTAGTTATTCAAGAGTTCACTCCTGAAGCTTGTGTAACAGATGTTTCTTTTTCCTTGCAAGCAGTTCCCTAAGAATAATCCACTTGGTGAGAATACTTGAAGATATCCTGAGTCCTTTGATACTCTGATTTGATTTTTACAGGCAAATACAGAATGATGATTCCATGCAGAGAGTTAACTAGAAAACTGTAATGAAACTTCCTTTCTGGTATACATTTTTTAATTTATTGCTTGGGGGGAGGGAGAGATTGTTAATAATTTTGCCTCCACTTTGGTAGCAAGGCAGTCAGTTGAGGTGTAGATGTTTAAGTGCTGGTAACAGGGTTTCAGCCTTCATGATTGTAGAGTGCAAAACCAATTTAATTGAATTGTTTCCTGGATTTACACTTGGAAATGCTGATCTGCAGGTTTCCTCTTCTAAGCATACTGAGACTTTGTGAATTGATTTGTTTTGGCTGAGGAGGAGGGGGGGAGACATCCACTTTCTAGTGATGTAAAGGACATTTGGTTTTCAAATACCAAAGCTGTTGTTTCTAATTAAATATCTTTCAGTCCAATCTGATCACTTGAGTGTGGTGGTTTTTTGTTTTGGTCTCTGTTCTCTCCCTAGTTAAGCCCCTGCTTGTTTTATAGTACATCTGTGGCCAGTACTGACTACAAAAGTGCTTGGAGTAAAAGGAAATACACCGTGGAAAATAATCTATAAATGGATCTAAGCTGGGAACAGACATTTTGGAAGGCACAGTAATAGAATCACACAAGGTGGTGGCAGTCTCCATTTCCCTAGCTTTATATAGCCTTGTTCTATCTTGAGGCATGCAGGCCAAGCTTTAGATTTAAGAAAATAAACAAACCTGGGCAATAATCAAGCAGCAAAGTGAATGGCCACCCAGCAAGGAAGGAACTTGGCATGTTTTGAATATTGAAAATCCAACCAACACACCCAGGCCTGCTGGCTGAGGGGCAGTCGTGGGGAAACACTCCACAGCAGAGTGTTTCAGAAGCTCCCTGCTCATCCCTGCAGGTCTCTTGCCTCCCTTGCCTGTTACTATCCAGAGGGAGCTCCTCAAGAGGGCACAGATGCCAGAGGCATCTGGGGATTTGCTGCTTGCTAACAGCAACATTAAACAGCAGCTTGATCTCAGCTTTTTGGAAGGCTCTGGTTTGGTTTGTAGGTCCTGTGCAGGTCTGGTTACAAACTTGGCATGATGATACTTGTTTCCATTCCAGTAACTTTGTTCCCTAAGCGTGGCCTGCTTTGTAGGACAGAGATGTTTGGTTTGTAAATAACCAGTAACAGCTCCTCAGACGAAGCCTGATAGAAATATGACACAGGATGGAAAATTCCCATAGTAGAAGGAAAAAAAAAAGAAGCAAGAGACCCAAGGAGAAGTTCTGATACCAAGTCATTGATCTCAAATCTCCATAACAAATTGGGATGCTTTCTGTTGTGGCAGCAGCTCTTTGGTGATTTAAATGGCTGCTCGTTTGGTTTGTTCATTGGTCATGAGCATTTTTACACCCTCGATCTGCTTCCTAACCTGTGGTATGATTTAGTGTGAGCTTGTTAATGCTCATCTGCAGTGCTACAGGAACCCTATGCCAGGGATGTGCTACTGATCAAAACAATTAAATAGGAAAGAATCTGTCTGGCTTACCACACCACACTACACCAATGTTTCTCTGTCATGGACAGCTGGTTCTTTGCAGTGCTTGAAATCTCTTCCACTTCAAAGTGATTACAGTAAGTAAGTACTGAATGCTGAAACACAAGTAACTTACCTAGGGTAGAAGAGAGAGGTTTTCAGTCAGTTCCAATTGGCAGTTGCAATTCAATTACAAAACAAACCAGGACAAAGTAGAATTTAAAGCAATCATAGAAACATAGAATCATACAACAATTAAGGTTAGAAGGGGCCCTCCAGAGATTGTCTAAACCATGACATGTCTGAATCTATCAGACACTTACTGCTGACATACCACCAAGTGCTGGAATAATTCAACATTTTCCTTCTGAAAACACCTTTGGGATGAAGTTTCAAGGCAATGAGAAAGCAAACAGCTGCTACAAGTAATACGCAACTCAGCTGGAGCTTTACGTAACCAAGTTCTTTATACAGCCAAGATCCAAGGTTCCATCTAAACTGGGTTTTCTTAAGCACTTGTGCATATGAAAAATTATCCCATAATTTGCCAAGTTTTCCATTGGCATCAGGCTAGCACTGCATTTTCAGTCATGTGCCCCAGAGATAAAGGATAACATATAAAATGGCTTGTGGAAAAGAGCCTGCAGCATACAGCTACCTGGCATCATGCTTGGAGTCCTCTTTGCTGTGCTGGCTCTGGCAGCTGCAGGTATGTATCCAATTTTAGCACTGGTTTTAAGGGAAAAATTAATTAAACAGCAACTTTCCTAGGAAAATTGGGTAGTCTGCAACAAAGCAGGAGATACAGCACAGGTTCTCTCAAAAGAGTCACCAGGTGCTGTGCTTTTCTGTCCTTGTTACAAGGGTGTCATTAGCATTGTTACTGACTAGCAGCCTTTAGGAAAGTCAAAGTTATTTTACTTAACTTGACTAACTGAAATGCAGTTAATTCACATCAAACTGTTGCATTGGCTAAGAGCTGCATCTCAGCTGACAGGTGAGACCTTGGTTAAGCCAACTTGATTTGATTATCTGCCAGAAAAATTAAACCAGTTTTCTGTAACAAGCTTAGTTTTGACTGATGACTGTCTTCACTGGAATCACATCAAATCACAGTCTGTATCTGCACCCTGCAATGTTGTGTACAGTCTATATTTTAAAACCTTCTACTTTTATAACACACACTTTGTATGTCTTCCAGCCCTTGGCTGCGGGGTTCCTGCCTTCCCACCCTCTGTGTCCAGAGTTGTTGGAGGGGAAAATGCCCGACCCTACAGCTGGCCCTGGCAGGTTGGTCCTTTTGTGCTTTCCTGGGAATGGTTTGGGTTGTGCTACCTTCACACAACAGGACTGAACAAAGCCAGGTTTCATGTTTCATTTGATGCATCTTGCCTCTCCTGTCTGAAGATGTGAATATTACATTCTGAGCAGCTGTTTTAAGAGAGTGCTGCATGCAGCGCCTCTTGCTGGTCATGCAGACTTTCATGTTTTCAGTAGTCTTGGGCAGCATCCCATATTTAAGCAGGACAGCAGTGAAATTCAGTAGAGCATACAATGCCTCCTGGAGCATAGCTGTACATAGAGGCAAAATCCACATTTTAAAAGTAAACTGAATGCTCTGTTTGGGCCTGGCTTAATGACAGCTTTGGAAGAAAACTTCAAGCAAAATAATTGAGGGTTTTGGATGCTAGGGAAGGAGGGAAACCTTTTCTGTTGCCAGGAGCTGAAAACATGTTACTTAAAAGCCTCCTGCCATCTTCCAGCAGTAAGTTGTTATGGGTGCAGGATGGGAGTGCAACAATGCCAAATCAATAAGCAGCATTGTGAGCCTGACCTGACTTGTTGATCCTAGGCCTCCCTTCAATACAACTCAAATGGCAACTGGCGTCACACCTGTGGAGGAACCCTCATTGCAACCAACTGGGTGATGACAGCTGCACACTGCATCAGGTAACTAACAGAGTAAAGCCTGTACCCAGCAGCAGTGCATGGCTAGAGAGAGATGAATCAAACCCATATTGATGCTAGATTAGAGGTATCTTGAGTTTGTTAATAAAGCCTTCAACAGGAGACAAAATGACTCTTCAGCCTAGCACAGAAAGCAGAGCAGTCAGATGTTGGCTCTGCTCCAGACCAATCATGCATGTGATGAGAGTTTACAGGTTTAAGCATATTCTTACTATCTCAGGTGGCAGAGATGCTGGTGTCCTGAGTAGAAGCCAGAAGCTGTATAACTAAGTGTTCTTCCTTTTCCTCTCCAGTTCTTCTAGGGAATACCAAGTATTGCTTGGAAAATATAACCTAGCAGTTAAGGAAGAAGGATCAGTTGCACTTTCTCCAGAAAAAATCATTGTCCATGAGAAATGGAATCCACAGGATCTTGCAAATGGGTAAGCTGGTGGCAAGTGTTTGTTCAGTTATTAGATGCAGGGTGAAAATCAAACTGCCTGAATCTCATCCACACTGAGCTGTGGCAGCTAAATATGGACATGCTTAGAAGACCCTTTTACAGATTACAGTGGTACTTCTCAAGGCTCAGAGATGAGAGCTGAGTCTCCAATTTGTACCTTGTTCCCCTCAAGGAAAGAAAAAACCCTTTCAAGATGATTACTTATTAATTGTGTTTTCAGGTGCCATTGTGCATGTTTATGGGCAGCTGTTCTGTGCCATGATTTCTTTCACACAGTGGAAGGGAATGGCCTAATTTATCCCCCAGTCTGTGAAGCCCTCCTATGAACAGTGGGAACACATAGCATTATTGATCGATGGCACGAATATCTCTGGTGCTGAAAGACTCCTATGTCCTGCTGCAAGCTATGGGCATTAGCAAAGAAATCCCCTCAGTGTCCACCATGTACATGCTTAGTTTAGGTGAAAAAGAGCCTGTAAAAGGCAATTTCCTGAAAGCTGCCTGCAGGAAAGTGAAAAGATCTTCAGGGAATATTTTTCCAGTCCCTGGATCTCCACATTGCATTGAGGGTGGAAGAATCTTTACTGCTTATGTACTAGCCTCCTTGCTCCCTTGCATCAGTTTTGAACAGACCAGGCGCTGAATAACTGCTAAGTATCCACACTCTTCTGCCTCAATCTATTTGGCAACCCTCTTCACCCCTCCCCTCTCTTTTCCCCACTCTCAAACATGTGCAGGTACGACATTGCTTTGATCAAACTCCCCGAACACGTCGCCTTAAGTGACCACATTCAGCTGGCCTGCCTCCCCGCTGCACAAAGCACCCTGGCATCCAATACTGCCTGCTATGTCACAGGATGGGGAAGGCTGCAGAGTGAGTACTGGGACACCTGCAAAAGTGTGGAACAAAATCTTTCAGTACTGCCTTCTCCTTTGAGGTTGATTAGAAAGGATCTTGATGGAGCTCAATGTCGCCTCTCAGTGGAGTGAGGTCGTTTATCAGGCCCCACTTCACACACGCAGTACTTTTCCCTGCCTTTCATTTTGTTTGTCATGGGGCTGATAATGCACTAGAGGGCCCTGTACTAAGCGTTTAGGAGCTATTGTAACACCTCCTAGCATGTCACACGGAACAACTTAAAAGACACATAGAATAGATGTAAAGTGAAGAAAATCTCAGACTTCAGCAGAAGTCAGCTCAGTTTGAGAGGCTGATAAACTGCAAACTCCTGAACAAAAGCAGCTCCTTATTTCTCTAACAATGAGACATGTAAATAGAATGTAAATTATTAGTAAGTTAAGGCAATATAAATATAAATACTGTAACTATAACTGAATGGTGCTAAGAAATGGATTACACAGCTTCTCCTGCCATCATACATTCCCTATGTTATTTCTTACCTGGTGGGATAGTATCCAGATCCTGGGAGAAACTTAATGCAGTTTAGTTCTTTCTACATTGCCAGCTGGTACCATGATTCCCTTGTTTCTATTTCTTTCCAGCCAATGGACCTCTTCCAGATGACCTGCAGCAAGGCCTTTTGCTGGTGGTGGATTATGCAACTTGTTCTGAGCCTAGTTGGTGGGGAAGCATAGTGAAGCCCACCATGGTTTGTGCTGGTGGTGATGGAGTCATCTCCAGTTGTAATGTGAGTCCAGAGAACACTGCTCTTAGGGCTTGGTTTCACATACAAACAGGCCAGATGGGAAGGAAGGGTTGAAAAAACAAGGAGGGGCTCTTCATACTAAGACTGCCATTAACTGTGTTCCCCTTTGATCCAAGGGAGACTCTGGTGGCCCACTGAACTGCCAAGGTGCTGATGGCAGGTGGGAAGTCCATGGCATTGTCAGCTTTGGCTCTTCTCTTGGCTGCAACTATTACCATAAGCCTTCTGTCTTCACTCGGGTCTCTGCCTACGACAGCTGGATCAAGCAGGTAAGGTTCCAGCTATTGCTGCTAGAGCTTACAGACACCTGGCAATTCCCCAGCTGCTCAATTGGATTTCTGCCACCTCCTCAGGGAGCTTTATCACTATAGATTCAGATACTACTTGCTGCATGCAGGTTACTTCTGCAGACAAGCCCTTACCACTGCAAAAGCAGGACTCTGCAGCAACAGTAAAGTATCCTTACCCAAGAGATTTTAATTTTCAAATGTCTCAATCTTTAGGAATGTATTTTTCCTTTATAGTAGGAATTATATCTATAGTCATAAAGATTTTACTGGTATAACTTCAGAAGTGATTACTCAAATTCATATTCAGGAATAACACTGAGTATTGCAATTGCATCCTAGAAAGCAATGCCTGCTGCTCACGGCTGGAACATGAACTATTTTTTCATTTAATATAAGCTTTAATCTAAAAAGTGACTGAGGAGCAAAAATCTTGTTTCAGTTATTTCAATTTTGCATCTTGGATGCAACACATACTATTCAAAGATTCCTGGGTCTCACAATCTGATTTTTCCACTCATTTTATGTTTTTGTAGGTTATGGCAAACAACTAATCCCAGGAGAACTGGATGATAAATACCAAGAAGGAAAACAGTTTGAATAAAGTCATGATCATGACACCTTCAATCATAAAGAGCTGAGAAATTATGCTTTAACACCACATGTATTATACCTAACCATACTGCAATAAACAACTGTGTTTTGCAAGATGAAAGAAACCTTTGTGCCCCTGTTACTTCTTCCTCGCTACTGTCAGGACCAGAGCCTTCAGTTAGTGATAAGGCTCTCACAGCGCTGCCCCTGCCTTGGGTTGGAGCTTGCTACCCTCACCTGGGGAAAGATGTGAGCCTGCTGTGAAGGGCTGGCTAGCAGGAAGAGTCTAAGAGCCACAGGAACAGCTACAGGGGTAGGGGGTGAGCAAGTGAGGCAGGGCTGAAGGCAGCAGGCAGCTGTCGGGGCCCCAAGTCTGCGAGTGGGACTCACCGGAGCAAGCAGTGACAATGGCCAGCGGGAAGGAAGCTCGTGTGCAAGAGGGTCCATGCAGGTGAGTGTGGGACAGCTGCAAGATGCTTTTCACAGGTTTATAACACCCCTCTGGTCTTGGCACATAGCAAGGGGAAGGGCAAAATACAGCAGCGAGCACTGGCAACATCTCTGTAGACTTAGTTCATCCATGTCCTTGTTGCTTGTTCTTAAGTCATTCAGGTGCCAGGTGAAGAGTTCTGAACTGCCACTGCTGGCTGACACACAGACACAAATGGGGAATTTTTTTGAAAGCAGAATTAACACCCTTTGGCCTGGAACTAAATTAACCTCTTTATTTAAATTTCTTTGGTTGTAACAAAAGGTTGGCCATATAAAATCAAGGAAGATTTATATTGTGTTTTTCTTTTCCCTGCTGGCTCATATTTAGGTGGCTTAAAGAGTTAAATGAATGATTAAAAAAAGGAAGCCAAGTGACTCAGAGGTAAGCAGCAGATAGCGCTAGGAAAAGATTGGGAGTTTGTTATGAGAACAGAAATGCATGTAGGTTCAGAGAAAAAATTCCCAAGGCTTGTGGCTCCTTTCACTCAGACATTTTACAGTTGTTCCTTTGGATTGAGAAGATGAAAATTTTAAGTTAAGCATAAATTATACTAAATGACTAAAATTGTCTGTTTGTTGTCTTTTATCATTTTTCTTCTACTGTGCAATTCTGCTACGAAGAGCCCAACAGGGATTTGTTCTGCCTTACATTAGCCTCTGCTGAGAAAGAGCAGGCTGCAGTGGGATTTTGTTGATCACATGAAAAAAGTAATTTCACCTATCTGGAAGAGCAGGGAATCTGAGGAAGGCTGTTTTCAATCCCCTCTACTATGCAGAGCGAAAGAAAAAAGGAGAGAAACAAGGACTGAGCTGACTGGATTGAGGAGCAACCCAGTGTCCTGGTTTGTCCTTCAGCAGTAGAAATAAGGGGTGCCTAGTTATGCAGGGTTTGCCAGGTCCAGCATAACAATTCCAGTTGTTTCCCTGAGAATCATTAATGTTGAACTGTAAATGATTAGTAGTTCTGAAAATAAAAATCTCTAGCCGTTACTTTGCTGCATGGAGCACGGCTGGCAATTACGTGCAGCGCGAAAGCAGGGGACAGAAAAGGTAAACACGAAGCTCAGACAGTAAAAATTGGATCTGTCTATGCTTCTGTAAAAGACATTTGACTCATTTTTCCTTTTCAAATATTTAGACAATGCCGTGGAAACATCTGAGCTCCTTTGACCACGTGGACACAAATGATTTGCTATCTGGAATTTCCTATTAAGAGCAAACTCTGAAAGCCTGATTGAAAAACAAAATAATAATTCAACACCCCCAGTTTGTGCTCACTGAAATAAGTAACTCACCTTTTCATGGGCTTCCTTAAGCCAGCAGCAAATGATTTTATCAGTCTCATAGAAATACCATGTGGTTTTGCAGCTCTGAGTGTGTCATGGAAACGGTCTCTTTACTGCAGTTTTTCTTATAAAATAAAAGGTGGAACAAAATACAATAAAAATCTCTCTTTCTATAACATGAAAATGCATGATGCCTGGGCTTGATGCATTTGAATTGATAAATATCACTACTAGCTCCAGTCATGTTTTCCATGAACTGTAAGAAACACTCCAGAGATCAGACACCTCCAACTCTTTTCTTTCATTATTTTTTGTTTGTTTTTAAGTTGTTCTCCCTCCTCCAGCGCTGGTGGTAGAAAAACAGCTCAAAGGATTCTGACAGCATGTGTGGTCTCCTTCTGTAGCCTCCTTGGAGCAATTTCTTTTGATTTGAGTGACAGCTTGGAAAGATGGAGAAACACAGGGAAAGCCCTTCAGGAACTTGCCTCCTGTGAAAAGCTTTGGGCTGCTCGCCTGATCTCTCTCCTGCAGGAAGAAAGGCAGAGCTGGCTGCTCCCAGCCGCAGACAAGAGGAAGAGATCACTTCATGCTCAGCTACTGGGGAATTTAAACTCCCTCTGTATGACAAGTGAAGCAGAACTGTATTGTGAGAACTGCCAATGCAAGGAGGAGAAAATCTCCATTTGTAGACTTTACATCATTGACATTGGACAGAAATTAAATAGGACAGGGGACAGTGAAGCCAGGTATCTGCTATCTGGGGAGATCTCTGAACTGATGGAGCATTTCAGGACTTCCCATGAAGACTTCAGAGCTATGAGATACAATCCTGACTGGGCAGATGTAGTAGCTTTTAAACTCGTCCTTCAAATAAGAGAAGCCTTGCTTAGAGCTCACTTAATGCCAGAGTCAACAAGCTCTCAAACAATACTGCATCAATTCTTTGCCATTCTGAACTATGCTATCTTCTCATCAGAGAGTGTGCATAATTGCTGGATGGATAATGTCAATCTATCACTTCATTTCACCCACTATGAAGGTATCTCTTTTTTCACCCTATTCCCAGGCTCAGATGAATCTGTGTCCATTGAAGCCTTGGTAAAGGGACTGGATTATGCACAGAGGTGCCTACTGAAGAAGGGACAGGAAAAGCTCATCAAGAGATCTAAAGAAATCCTCTCCACACTGAGCCTTAAGATCAGTCTGTTAGTGATAACCTGTCTCATTTACCCTGTAGTCCTGATGTCTTTCAAGCAAATGACAGACTGGATACATAATTACACCAGGAATCTCAAGGAAAAGACAGAGAACTTGAAAAGGGAGAGGCGGCTAGCTGAGGATCTCTTACACCAGATGTTGCCAAAATCTGTGGCCAAGCAGCTAAGGAAGTGCCAAAAAGTTCAGGCAGAAAACTACGATCAGGTTAGCAAATGGGGAGGATGATGCCACCAAGGACCAGAAAAGGGCACCTACCTTGCCACCATTTTGAGGAGCCTGGCTTTGCACCCAGTGTGGAGGGAAATCCAAATGTTCACACAGGGGAAAGGAGAAGAGCTGAAATTCCCAGATGTGTAGCTTTAGATGTCAAAGATCCTATGCTGGCAAGCTGTCTTCTTTGGGTTTAAGAGACTACTCATGAGAGCCAACCAGCATCATTAGATCATGATTACCTAGAACAAGAGAGCAGTTTCCTCCTTGTGAATTCTAATTCTATGAAAATGGGAAGAATCCTTAAAAAAAAAAGGCAATGTAAGACAAACCCTGCTTGTGCTTGCCAGTATGAGTCCATAAACATAATTGAAAGGAGGGCACAGGACATGAAGAAGGACGAGAGGGACTGATGGTCTCGTAGCCTCAAGCATGTAGCTATAACAAAGCACACTGACGTGAAGATGAGGGCAGAGTTTGGCCAGGCACCCACTTATTTGCACAGCATGCACACTGCTGTCACTGCTGAATTTAGCAGCTGTGCCCACAGCCCACATCCTCACGACACAGCAATTGCAATTCCAGTCACTCTTTTTTCCCTGGGATGCTCTGCTACCTTCAGCTGTGAAACACAATCATAAATATTTGCATTTAATTTGTAGGTGTCATTAGCCAAACAGCAACCTGTAATTGCACAATTAATTATAATTCACAATAGTCAAGACATCAAAAGTAGCTGAAGCGAGGCAGGGAGTGAAAAGGTGGCTCTTCTGGGTTAGTTGGTATTACCAAAGACAAATAAAAGAACAATTTTAGTTTGAACACTGACACAGTTCAGGCAGCAGAAAGAAGAACCACTTAATTCTCTGCTAACAACTATAACACACATTTCCCTCCCTCACTTCAGTTGTGACAGTTTGTCATTCTTTCTTTTATAAATTTGATTGTTTTAAAAAGTGAATTTCTCAGGAAACGACCATAGCAAAGAGAAACAAAATCCCAGCTCAACAAGAACCCTACCACAGCTTAAACAACTTCAAAAGAAAAATTAGGCCCTACTCCCAAAAGGAGTCTGTTATCACTGCTCACAGGATTCAAAGCATCTCACTTTCAGTCTCCCATCTACCACAAGGTGTTCAGAGAAGTGCAGGCCTTCAGAGATATACAGTTCTGTCTGTCAAAGTAACAGAGAACAACTGAGAGCCAGAACTTGTTAATTCAGGGTTGTATCTGTTCAGCTGTGCAACTGGTCCTATGAGCAACCTGTGCCTTAGGCAGCTCTGCTTAGAATTTCCCCAACCCCCAAACTCTTCAAAGGTTTCAGTACCCTTGCCCAGAGACCTCAGCTTCACACTTTTCTTCTCCCTGTAACAGGTGACTATCTTTTTCTCAGACATCGTGGGCTTCACAAGCATTGCTGCCTCCTGCACTCCCTTGCAAGTTGTTGAGATGCTCAACAACCTGTATGTCTGCTTTGACAGCAGGATCGAGTCTTATGATGTCTATAAGGTGAGTGCAATCCTGCAGGCAAGAAATCTGGAAGCTGCTGAGAGCTTCCTTACTTTGTTCCTTAGTGAATATCAACTACACCAAGCCAGCTGGCCAAAACCCAGGAAATCTAAAACCTGCCACCACAGCTTGGCAAGCAGTGGACAGCTAAGATACATTTTGTTCAGCTCTCCTGTTACAAGAAAAGCCTGATGCCTGCCACCTCGTGACACGTGACCCGTCCCACCAGGTGGAAACCATTGGTGATGCCTACATGGTAGCAAGTGGCCTGCCAGAGAGGAATGGCACCAAACACGCTGACGAGATTGCCAAAATGTCTCTGGATCTGGTGGCAGCAGTTCGCCAGGTGGTGATCCCTCACATGCCAACAAGCAGGCTGCAGCTGCGGGCTGGGGTACACACAGGTAGGTGAGCTGAGGTGGAGGCATGAGAAAGACTAGGACAGAGTCTAGCTGTGTGAGGAGAAAAGCATTCTGCCTTTCTGTATAAGCTGTTGGCTCTCTATAGGACCTCAGGCTGAATATTTCTCCTGGTTCCAATAGTAACAGTGGGGTGAAATGACTTTTGCTTGAATCCACGTGGAAAGGGCTGTGAAACAATTTAGCGTTAGCAAAGTGCTTCTTGCCCTGCTATCAGCATCAGTGAGCTGCAGCTAACCAAATCGTGACTTCTCTCCTTAGGCAAATTCTGTGCAGCCAGGCCCTGGATGCCCTGAGCATTCCCGATCTCCACTGCTCTCTGAAGATCCAAATGTGTCTGCATTTGGCACCTCTCTGCACTTTTCCCACTTCTTACTGCCCTTGTATTTTCTCAGGACCCTGTGTAGCTGGAGTTGTGGGGTACAAGATGCCTCGCTACTGCCTTTTTGGGGACACTGTGAACACAGCCTCCCGCATGGAGTCCACCAGCTTGCGTAAGTGGCTGGGGCACCATCTGTGGGCTCCTCGTGTGCCTGTCAGGCTCAATCCTGCACTCTGTTGCTCTTAAGAACTACAGTGAAAGGAAAAGCCCCAACGCCCACCTCACATTGGGCATGGCCAAGTGTGACATATGGTTCCCTACAGGAGAAGGAACGTTCCTTTGTGGAATCCCAGGCTAGAGAACAAATTCCCATAGATCTAAAGAACCAGCACACACCTGACATGCAATCCCCACTACCCCTGTGCAGACACTGGAGAGCAAATAAGCAAGAGAAATGTCTGTGTATTCACATGGGCAAGTGGAGTCACATCTCCTGTGTAATTTCTGGAAAACAATTGGAAATAAAAGGTGAAAGAGGGTGACAAAAGCCAAACAGCACAAGGTCAGCTGAGGCTGATTTCAAGAACTTAAGACAAAGGCATCAGGCTTTGTACCAGGGGCTGCATAGAAGAGGGCAATGCATGGGGTTTTTTGGTCCAGTCTTTTATGCATCTTTTGCTGCCAACACCACCTACTTGTACTAGTGTTCAGAGCTGTTGTGCAGAAACCCAGAACAGCACTGCACAGTCATGTCCACAGGTAAGTTAACCTGTTGAACTGCTTCTGTGTTTGAGAGTCCTCAACCAATGTCTAAGGCATCTTCCTCCTCTTTGTGCTTCTTCCTCAACCTGACATTTTCCAAAGAGGAGGGGAAAAATGAGCTAAAAAATGCAGGAGGGCTCATGTGTGGTCTCTGGGAACAGGGGAATAATTCATTCCTAATGCTCCATTCTGAATCCTAGCACAGAAGATCCATATCAGTTCTGCTACATATGAAGCCCTTCTCACAGATGATGCCTATGAAATCGAACTGAGAGGGGAAATTGAAGTCAAGGTAACAGCTTTTCTGCAACTTTGGGACAGCAAAGGCATTCAATGGGATAGGAAGGTGGTATGACAGGTTTGGCCATTGTTCTTCTTGGAATTGCAGGGCAGTTTTAACCATGGCCCCATAGATCTTTGCTAATTCAGTGGGAAGTAGCTATTCATTACTCCTCATTGACAAAAAAAGTGTTCCTGTGTGGTTTGAATTGCAGCTGCTATATCTGTGCTTGCATGGAAACATGTGAACATGGGTAAAGGTGCTTTTAAATCCTTAGCAACACTGACAGTAACCAGTAAGACCTTTCCCTGAATGGAAAGAATCATTAGCGCCTAAACTACATAGAAATTACAATTCTTCCCCCAAAGATTAGCCACTTATGAGAAAAGGAGCAAGAATAAATGCAGTACAGGTAGTAGCTCTGCTCTGCACCATATCCCATGGAAATGGCTGTTTTCTGCTCTCTCCTTTTCTTGTCCCAGGGCAAAGGGAAAATGAAAACCTACTGGCTTCTTGGTAACAAGAACTACAGTGTCCAAAATGACAGCCTGGTGTGCCACTGGAATCCAACCATCTCCAAGAAAAAGAAGATAGAAAGTAGCCAGGGATCTGTCCAACAGGTAAGGAGGTGAACATTTAGCATGGGGAGGCTTCCTAGCCCACAAGCCATTCACTGAGGGCTCAGACATAGAACTTGCATCTCTGTCCTGCATGTAGAGAGCTCTGCTGTGTGCAAACGCAAGCTCAAACATCTTCCTCTCTGTCAACAGCTTAGTGCAGGTGCTGTGGGAGCAGCACTGGCTGAGCAGAGCCCTGCAATGTCCTGGGATGAGCTGAGGCCTGACAGTCACACTCAAGGGTGTTCCAGACCAGCCTGGACCTCAGAGAGTTCCACCCATGGTATGAGTCAGAAGCAGAGCAATGGCTTTCATCAAAGCTCCCACCAGAGCCTCCAGGAGAATCTCACTGCATTGGGCTTGCCTGTTCTGGGGGAAGGTGACAAAGGTTCCAGTTTAAAACACAGGGCACAGCTTGGAGACCATGGTATTAATGCAATGCAGAGAAGTGAGTGTCTCCCAGGTTTTGTAGCTGAGATGTGACAGAATAAGAGGTACTATCCCGGGCATACATTCCTTTTAAATAACATCCTCTTTTTGTTCTTAGTCATCATTCACTTTTTCACTACTAAGTTTACTTGGGAACATAGAAAGTCACGAGTTAGAGAGGTGTCTCTGAAGAATAGAATAGACCAGACCAGACGAGACCTTCAAGATCATCGTGTCCAACCCATCAACCAATCCAACCCACCTAAACAACTAACCCATGGCACCAAGCACCCCATCAAGTCTCCTCCTGAAAACCACCAATGACGGCGACTCCAATGAGAAGCTACAAACATATGGGTGGAGTTCCATCAGGAGCATGAGTAATGGGTAAAAGATGTACAGCAATGTGGCTCCTTTCATTCCAGAAAAGCTAATCCAGACATATTTGTACGTGACACAGAATTTAGCCATTGATGTCTAGACACAGTGAGGACACTTTCAGAACATAAGCCAGATTATTTCAAGGTAGCTGTAGATAGAGAGGGAGTGGTAAGACTTTGAAGGAGAAGCAGGGAGGTTAACAACTTTCTGATCATTGTTTCAGAGAGGCAAATGAAGTAGAAACACTCCTGGTTGACAGCCTGTGTAGAACATTAATGCTGCATAAGAGAAAGATCTTAGCAAATTAAAGTTCCTTTTAAGGGAGGCAAGGCCTATAGTTGCAAAAAGCAACACAAATAAAGGGCTGTATTTAAGAGGAAGTCAAGCTTGGAAAGCTGCAGTTGGTCTTGGGGTTAATACTTTTTCTAAAATAAAAGTAGCTTTATGAACTTCTAAGGAAACTGTTGAGTATCTCTATCATTCACCTGGCTGAACAACTGAAATACTTCTTACAAGTTGTCTCCTTACAGAATGAAAGCCAAGAGCTGCTCCTTTCACACAGCTCAAAGACAGTCACTGCAGAAGCATTGGTGTGGTTCAGCCTGAGGTGAGGAGGGCAACTTGCTCTCAAGGGCTCTGGACTTCTGAAGGTCAGCCAAGGAATATTCAGTCTTGCAGATAAGTAAACCAAAATGGGAGGCTGAAATTGTCCCAGTAAATGTAACAGGCATCTTTCTGCACAAAAAAAGGATGAGCCACTGGACTAAGTCTATCACTAGTGTCTTAAGAACCAACTGTTGCTCTAAAAATAGATTCACCAGTTCTAGCAAGAATTGTTTCAAGCACATTCAGTGGTCCAACTCGTGGTCACTGCAGCCTCACAGCTTACAAGGAAAAAAAACCAACCAAGGAGGACATTTTGCCCATCTCAAGCACAACTTCACTTCCCACCTGCCCTAATCTCAGATCTTACTTACATGGAATATTTACACAAATACAACTTCATTTCTGTTAAAAGATGTCTGCAAGCATGTGGTTAAGATTTCCCACTAAGGCAGATGGCAAGTTGCTCCAATACTTTCACACCAAAGAAAACAAATTGTTACAGCAAGCTGCAGCACAGACAGCCATGAGGAATACAACCCAAAGACTTCAAAATAATCCCAAACTCTTTTTAAAATCAGCCTCTTGAATGCAAGGGGATGGTGGTGGGTTGGTTTTTTTAAATGCTTGCTGATAGTGCCACTAGAGATGTGTGGAAGCTGCACAGGTAGGCTCCCACAGCATTAAACAAACACACTCAGAAACACACCTATAAATCTAGGCTGCTGCCAAAAGCCTGGAATCCTTTCATCTGGTTCCTGGCAGTATTCACCAAGTAGGATCAAATGTAGGAAAAAAGCTAAGAAAGTGGGGAGAGAGGTAAATGTTGAAGAGCCATGACTTGCAAGTAAGTGAAGGAAAATGCCTCAGGTGCATGTCCCCTGACAAGCAGGCATGAAAGAAGCCCACTGGAGTGAGGGACAGCTGTGTACTGCAGGGAGTTCAGAGCCACCAGAGCCCCACACTGGCTCTAATTGTTATGAAAATCCTGGGTCAAGATCAGAGGCAAATTATTTGCATGCAAAATTGAGCCTGTCCTGATCTTCATCTCTTCAGAGGCTTCAATGAGGATTTTTAATTTAGAAAATAGTAGAAAATGGCCCTGTGTGCTTGATGATAGATGGCAATTAGTGTTTATTAACAAAATATGCTTTGGTCCAACTCTGAACAGTCCCTCTCCAGGGAGGGAGGAGGAGGTGACCAGCTGCCTTCCATGCATATGGCTGATGCTTTGATATGGTGGCTCGGTTTCCAAAGATTTTTGTGTCATCTGTGCCTAATGAACAAGCCTCAGAGTTGATGAAGGCTAAGGGTGTACCATCTTGGCTGGCCTAACTCTGAGATTGGCTTTTGGTGAGATGAAATGTTTTCTGGACAGAAAGACTAGGTCAGCATCAGACTACCACAAAATCTCAAGCATATGATGGGCTAGTGGATTTCAGAGATACAGTTTTGCATGGACAAATGCTGCAGGGATCAAAGCAGTTTCCATATCTGAGCTTGACATACAAAGCCAATGTCTCCACAAACTTCCTAGGGCACCACTCAAAGGTTGCACCTCATTTCCATGAGGATCATATGGATTATTTTAGCCATCTTGCACCAGTCATACTGCTGAGTTACATGGGATGCAGAGTATGGGAAATAAGCTGTCCTGGTCCTCCAAGGAGATCTGAAAACAGGATTCTCTGCTTCCCTTTTCAGGCAGCCTGTTTACGTCTGCGGGCGGCCAGAGCAGCATTTTCCCAGATGAACAGCAGATGTCATTGCAGGCCTGCCTGAGAAAGGGTGCAGCCACAGTCCTTCGGGCATCCTTTTGGGCTGCCGAGGGAAAACTGGACTCTAGCCCCACACACACTTTGTTATGAGCAGTGAAAGACAGGAATGTCATCGAGTTGCTACAACATTTTCCTCTTAGGATGGAGAAGGACAGAGAAGCTAGAAAGGTAAAAGAAGGCTTTTAAAACAAGGCATTAAATGGAAGCATGCCCTTGAAACTGGACAGGAGGTAAAAAGGAAAGCAGATGAGTGAAATGAAATAGAAAAGAATGTGTCCTGGGGTATTCACCAGCTTCTAGCTGGTTCCAGTTCCCAAACCCACTATGGCAACGACTGTTCCCTGTTCTCACATATTCCAGGACACTTGGGATGATCCATATGGCCCAGATGCAGAAATGAAAGCAAAAAATTCAAGGCTGAGCATTTGACTCTGCTAACAACTCGTTCAATGACCTCCAGTACGTTACCTAACCTGTGACAGCTGCACTACTTTTCACAGTGTTAAGAAACTTGTGTTTAAAAACGCATCAAGATGAGAGGACAGAGAAGCTGGGAGCAAAAATAATTCCTTGAAATTCATCAGTTTGACAGAGTTCTTGCTGGTGACATCTCAAAGATCTAGATGATACTTCTAGAGGAAAAAAAGCAAAAGCTATTGCAGACTGTGCAGTGGTTTGGGTAACTCAGGTGCTTCCCCCGTGGACAAGTCCTGTCCCCCAAGTCCCTTCTGCCCTTCCATTAACATGCTGGCATACTCCCAGCTCTTGCTGGGATGCTCATCACATGAAACCCTACTGACACTTCTATTCTCACCCATTAAAACCCAGATGGAACTAGGTGCCAGCTGTTTGGCCTTTAGAGCATTCAGCCACTCTGCACTCACCTCACGTGAGCCAACAATAGTTTTAGTCCTCAGCTAGAAAAATGGCAAGCTGGGAAGCTCCCTGGCTAACAGTCTCACACCCAGTAGAGGCTAAGCCATATACCAAGTGACCCTGGCAAACCCCAGGGCAACAACCTCAGGAGCTGTTGTTTTGGAGTTTTGGTTTTGTGGGTTTTTTAATTTTTTTTCTTATGTGCCTGCTCTCAGTATTGCTCAGAAAAGGCCCCATGGACAAGTCAGTCCAAGATCCAGCTGGATGCCCAAGGGTTTTTTGCCTTTTCCTATTTATCCTTCAGGACGTGGTGCATCGGAGCCTGCAGGGAGTCCATTAGCTGATCAACTGACCTGCAGATACAAGGAGCTGCTTAATTAGCAGGTCTAAGGGAACATAATGTGTGCGTGTGTCACTCCCAAGAGAGCAACATAAAGACAACAGCTGCCTGGAAACATTTTTTTCCTTTCCTATTTAGAGAGTTCTGTAAAGACCTGGCTTTTTATTCTCTGCTAATTAAAACCAGCAGCTCAGGCTTGCATCGATCCTTCAGCACAAGAGATCACATATTCAAGCTCATGGAAACAGCAAAAGGCAGGAACATAAAAGCCCAGTAATTTTGTAGGTTTGTTCTCCTTGTCCTCATCTCACAGTAATTTCTAATTCTTTTCTAAGTGTTTTTCACTTGCTCTCAAGGCAGGCTGCTGCTGCACATGCCCTTCAGGGACCACACAGGCAGATAAAAAACTACTTGGCTATGGAATCAGAACCACAGACTAATGACTCCTGGGCCAGCGACCATCTAGTTAGACTCTCAAAAGAAAGGATGGTGATTAGAGCAATTGTCCTAGGCAACCCACAGAGGACACTGAGCAAGTCCATTCACCCTACCTCTAAAGGCTGCACCCAGTCTACAAAACAAGTTCCATCTACTGCAAAGTCCTTGAAATACAGAACAACTCATTCAGCTCAGACCAGATCCAGACAACTCCGTGATGTGCAGTCACCCTAGTTTCTGCCTCTCTGGAACATTCCTGTCCTCTTCCAGCTCAGTATGGATGTAACAGTGACAACCACTGCTCAGTATTTCTTACTGCCCAAATTTAGGCTATCAGAGACCTTAGCTATGGACCCTCAGGACTAGGGATTTTGTTTTTAAACTCTCAAGAACATGCAGAAGGCAGGAGAGAGTCAGAGTCTATTTCAGGAAGGTGTTTGTGGCAGTCAGGCTAAAATTAGACCATTTGTTCCTAAAAAGACCGTGTCAAACGACAAGGATTTGGCAAGAGGCTCTTCAGTTGGGAATGTGACACAGGAAGCGCCTCCATGGCTGTTGGCAGTGATGTCACCTGGCTGCCCAGCACTGCTCTGCTGTGGGGTCCTGGGAAGCTCTGAGAGAGAGCACTGGAACTTGTTCAAGCCACTCTGTATCTGCAGGTGGCTGAGTGCAGGGCAGGGTGCGAGGCAGAGGTGTCGACAGGCTCCAGCGCTTAGTGCTCCCAGATAAGGGAATCTGTGGCCACGGCAGAGAACCGTTATTCTTGCACTGCTTGTGATGGGCTCTTCAGAGAAGTATCAGTCTCCTCTTCCTGTCATACCACCCTCTTGCTGCTCCAGGAATTCCTGTCTTCAGAACTTTCTGCCTTCCACACATGGCTCACCAGCGCTGGTGCTTAGCAGCCTCGAGCTGGCAGGATCATTAGGGAACAAATCAGTGGGCACTGGGCCTAGAAGCTCAGTCTGCAGGGACAGGACATTTTGTTGTCTCAATGAAGGTACTTACTTTGAAGGCGAATTAAGGGGAACCAAATTAGACTCTCAGACTTGGACAAATAGGAATCTGTTCTGAGGTTTAAAGTACAGTAGTATAATGATTAGGGATGTGCAAAAAATAGCTCTAGAAAGCCACACAGTGTTACAGTTAAGAGGTAAAGAAGATTTAATTGCAGTCTCTCTCTTCCCGCAGAAGCTTTCTGGTCATCAGGCAATTACTATCTGCAAAAGCTCTCTTTTATTACTGTCTCTAAGATTGCTAAGCTGCACAGACAATAACCCAGTTTCATAACACCCATGTGAGAGATGGCAGCATCATACACAGTGTTCAGAGGAAAGTACAGGGACAAACAGTTGCTTAGACTGCAACACCATCATGAAAGTGATGCACATTACCACTTCTCAAAGCAATGCTTTAATCAGTGGCCTATGCTGTCCCCCATACAATTACAGAATAAAAGACCTAAAAGCAGTTAATTCTTAGTTTAAATCATTCATGACACAAGGAAACAAGGAAGGAGAACTGCAGAGAGAAATGTGCTCTAGAAATTGAGAGAAGAGATTTACAAAGCCAGCAGCAAGACAGCATGAGGTCTGTCTGTGAGCCAGGTCTCTTTGGACTTTAATGAAGGCTTCCTGTGCTGTGGGCAAAATGAAACTGACATCACCCAGCCCGAAGGTTTGCCTTGGCTCTAACTTCAGTGATAAGCCCCACTGGTGTTGGAACCTTGGCCCAAAACAAGCCCTCAGTTTTGTAACCCACTAAGCAAGGCCTCAGAGATAATTTACATTACAAAACTTCCCCCCCAACCCCTCCTTTTTGTTTGTTTTTTAATCTGACCAATCCCCTTCTGGTCTACGCCAATCTGAAAATAGTTGAAGCCATTCAGTTTATGATGCAATATTGATAATGATTTATTTTGGGGGAAAAAAAATAATTAAAATTTCTAGAAAATGTAGTTTGCTTTTTAATTCTTTCTTCCCTTCCACTCCTCCAAAACAGCCATAGGTATTAGTAGCTCTCTATCTTTTCTCAGTGGTGCTTTTGATGTGTCAGGACGAAATGATTGTTCTAGCTGTGGTTAGAGATTGGGACCGAGAATTCATTTTAAGCCTCCTAGAGTCAAAGACAGGTCAGATTTGGAGCAGCCTAGGTGTACAGGCCCATATCCCCTAATTGTCTAAGGGCAGCTCTGATTTATTAGCATGTCATCCAGTGGATTTGCACCCTAGTTCACCTCTACCTCTCACAAGCCATCTCTCTGCACTACAATATCATCATGTGCTAAAGTGTGAAAGATCTCCTGGTCCTATTACACTTGTCAGGTGCATCTGACCTATCTTGGCTAAAGAATGTTGCTGTATCACATCCCTTCTCTCCTCCATTCATTCTTCCCATGGCCAATATTTTAGGCCTTCTTGGTCATTTCCTGAGCTGCTCTGGCTTGAGATATGATGTCATGGCTCACAGTGGTCTTCACACGTCAACACTAGGCAAAAAAGTGCTGTTATCCTCAGGGAGGTGACATGGTAAAACAAATCCTCTCAGTCAGACAATGCACAAGTTATGTGAAGAATCTTCAGTGGGCAAGAGACACTAAAAGCAGTTTCTGCCAATGAAGTGTCATGGCATCTATCAGCTGCCATAGTAGTGTGTTTGGTTTAACTAAACACAGTTAAGGTTTGCAGCACAGACACCTGTTCACAGGATGGTTTTTTCCAGAGATAAGAAGTTTGTGTTCAAATGAACACACTTTGGAGGGTTGTCCCACGTTTCAGAAAGCACTGAAGCACTGTATTTCCTGCAAAAAGCACAAGTCTGTGTCCAACTCAGATTGCATTGCTGTATCCCTACCCTACGTGTCCATTACTGTGTGCTAATTCATAGCTTGCCACCCAGCTCTCAGAGCACAGCAGATAGAGACTATTTTTGTGGAAGAAGTTCAGAAATTCAGCTACACATGGATGAAACTTATCTTGGACATCCCCTTCACTGCAGTGGGCCTTGACATATATCTAAAGCCACACACTTCTCTTTTGTCCAGACAGCAATAGCTAGACAGTACTTCCCAAGGGGAAGTGTCCAAAATTCAGGGTGACAATCCTTGGTGACAAATTTATTTCAATCCACAGTATTTCTCCTAGCCATCTCAATGTCACCACAAGGGCACATGGAGCAATGAAAGCCTGGGGACTATGCAGACAAAGGCAGAGGGCTGATACCCCTGTGCTAAGGCAAGCGACTAGTGGGGAAGGCAGGACCACGGGGTACCTAATGTGACAGGGGAGGTGTGAATGTGGTGCTGACAGTGGAGTTTATCTCAAGCATGAACACAGGCTCCAGCCCTGTAGCCTAAGCACCTTTAGGAGTGTTAGTTTTTGAAAGGCTGCTCAACCCTCCGGCTGTGCTGACAAGCAACAGCTAAAATATCCTGCCCCTCTGGCCCATGGCCATGCCATCCTCCACCACAAAAGGATGCAGCTATTTCCAGAAACTTGGCAGACACAATGAGTATTTTCTGGGAAAACAAAGAAGGGCTGTCAAATCAAGAACAGTGGGTGATAAGAGTCACCATAGCCACACTGAGTTACTGAGAAAGAGCAGCTTAGCTAAGCTCTGGATGAGGCTGCATTCCTCCCACTGCAGCTCACCCACCCGAGACAGGAAGGAAAACTCTTTCTATTCACACATAGCCTAATGTGCATCCACTGCAGATTTCCAGGATGGTCTTCCTGGCACAATCAGCTGCTTGCAGGATTGTGACATGGAGAATTTGCTTTCTAATCCTAGTGAGCAAATATGGGGACATGCAAGTATCCAGTTGTGCCTGAACTGGTGAGAAGCATCAATGGAGAGGATTGCAAATGCTGGCAAGAGGAAGAACAATACATGTATGGATTCTCTGCCAAACACCAATCTGGATAATTTACCTCCATGCTCTCCAAAAGTAAACACCTGTCAACATAACCTTCTACTCATAGAAAATCCATGGGTCTGAGATGTTGAAAAACTGGTGGACAATTGGGATCCTGCTCTGGGAACACAAAATTGAAGTTATGCACAGTGCCACTCTACCAGGCTGAAGAATATTCTCCAGAGTGGGGGACAGGCTTTATGTAATGGCTACATTTTTAGTTAGTCAAGTTATTCTTAGGTTCATCACCAGTCCATTAGGAAGGGGGAGGGGAAGTAAACAACCACAGCAGCTTCCAGGATCATTGCCATTTCATTCCTGTAGCTGTTTGGCCATTTCTAGAAATGGCTTCTCCTTCTGCACTCTCTATACTGACAAATGGCATGCAGCAATAAATAGCACAATGAGGTGGTGTGACCTCTTGCCCCTTTATTTGGCTTCTCGGCTAGCAACCCGTCCAGATCAATGGGCACTGTTGACACTGCTCCAAGCTATTCCAGGATGTTGCAGAGTAAAAAGGTGGCAAATGTTACCCCAGACAAAATGCTTGAGAAAATGTCCTTGCCACTCCCATCTCTTCTCACAGAAACTTACATTCTGCAAAATTTATTACAGAAGTGCAGATCAGCACATCCAGTGGTGGATCTACACTTAGCCACCCACCAGAACGTCTGACACTGCTGTACACATAAGCTTTTCAATATCATGCACACACGTTCATGTATCACACATCTCCCATGTGCCTTCCCAGGCAGAACCACTCTCACATACTCACACGGTTATTAGAGGCAAAAGCCTGCAGAAGAGCCACTCAGCCCCTCCTCACACTCTAAGCACCACCTTCTATCAAAGACTCAAGCAGTCATTTGATCAACAGTTCTCACAACATCTAAGCTCTTCTCAACAAAAGTTTATTCCAACCTAACTCAGAGGCACATTCTCTATCCACCAGAAGAGGTCACCACACACCTCAGTAATGACAAAAGCAACCCAAGTAAAGAGGCTAGATGGCATCTCATAGCAGTGACCTTCCAGTTTTGCAGAGGAAATCCCCCTCAGATCAAAATAATTGGGGGTGTGTAATCTCCGTGGTGCCCACGCACGGTTCTCTTCCTTCCTCCTGTCAGAGACTGGGAATGATGTGGCAGCTTTTCTGCTTTCAGCTCTTTATTAGCTGAATGCCTCACAAACTTCATAAATTGAGGCCTGACCTAGTTCACATTAAAAGTCCAATCTTCTGATAGCATGGCAATAATATGTAGGCCAAATTAGAGCTCAGCTCAAATACCAAAGGTATCCAATACAATGCAGAGAATGAAAGACTTGGATTCTAAACAAGGCAAGACCAACCTAAGAATTTGTGAGGACCAGATTAAAGATAGGGGGGATCAAAACTGGCTCCTACAGGAATAAAAAGACTTACATGATTTACACCCATGCACAGCTAATGCATGTTTTCAGTTGCAGTGTGAATACCTGTGATTTCTCTGTGTAGACATTCCCACCTTTCCAAAACGAGCTGGGCAGCAAGATGCTGTTCAGCTTGATAGAGGTGAACCTTAGTCAAAAAGGCAGTTTCAGGGGGGGATTTATGGAATATGAGTAATTTAAGTCTCTGCCTCTCACCAGACACCAACCAGAAGCCTTGTGTCGTTGCTCCACACACAACTCAGCTCGTTTCCTATTTGTTTCAGCCATTTGAGTACCACTGAGCATAATCTCCAGCTATTTCATCCCCTCCCTCACTGCCGCTTCCCTGCTGGGCTTCATTAGTGTCAGCAGAACCTGACAGATGTGCCTGACAAACCTAACATTAAAATGCTGCCATAAAAACCCAGAACTACCTGCAACCTGCTACTAAATGCCAGCCTGCTGTTCTCCTTGTCTTCAGGGGTCCTAGACCCCTTCTTGTGCCAAAAGGCTAGAAAGGAAAACTCCTCTTCACTCCCAAAGGCATCAGTGAGGACCAGTGAGGTTGTAACAGTTCAGGCAAAGGCAAAATACATTCTTGGGACCCCAGAGAAGAGTGTTAACAGCACTGAATCTACTCTCTTACTGGCCTTTACAGGTGGATGGGTAGAAGGAAGAGGAAACATATGCAATGGACCAATGGAATGAGCAGCCCTCAAGAGAAGCTCTTTCTGAGCCACTTGGTAGTGAAGGTTTGGTTTACTCCCCAGAGATGGGCTATCACAGACACCAGGAGATCAGAGCTCCCCAGTCATCCAGGTAGGGACCAAATCCTCCTTTGGGTTGTGCTGGTGCAGATCCAGTGGATATATGCCAGCTTTACACCAGGTAAGTGAGCTCAGCAGTGCCTGTGCCAAGTTCCTTTCCTGCAGAGAGAAGCGCTGCTGCAGATCCTCTTGCACAGGGCCTTGCTGTTAGCACACGACCTAAGGTGAAGGCAATAAAGTGCCAGAAGAACAAGCAGAGCATCTGCAGCTGGATAATTACCAGCCAAGCCTGGGCTCCAGATGACGCTGTGCACTGAACCCTGCCTCGGCTCAGCTGCTAGACCACTCAGGAGAGGGCAGGGGAGGAGGACAACCAGGCAAATGCTTTGGAAACCACAGCTAAATGTTAATGTCTCCTACTGAGGGGCCTCTGATGCCAGCTTCCATTAAGGGCTTGGTGATTCCACTTTGACAAAAGCACTACAAACACGTCACTGCCCTTTCAGCCAGCTGCAGGCAGCCAGGATATGCTGGCCTGAGCAATTGGGAAGGAGAGGGAGGCTGAGAGGGGTCACTGAGCTAGGAAGGAAGAGGATAATGAGTTACTGCAGCACTGCTCTAAGCATGACACACGCTATCAACTTCAGAGCTCAGCTTCCTCACAGCAGCCTGTAGAGATGAAGCAGATACATCCCCAGAGGGATGGTGTGTCCTAACCCTACACTTTGAAGAAAAAATGCGATCTCTGCTGGTAGAGGAGAAATAACTCCACACATCAGGCAACAAATTATTGTTGGAAATGAGCAACGCACCCCAACCTGCCACCTTCTTGATACCTCCTTCCACCCTGTTTGGAGGATTTGCCATAGAAAGGAACACTCAAATAGCTTCAGAAATGGACATGAAGCCATTTCCTATCTCACACATACTTTCTATTCTTAAATCCCCATCTTAACTGAACCACCCCAATGGCAATTTTAAAAATTGCTGTGGACATTCAGGCACTGAATTTTGATGCCACTCTGAGCCCTAAGAAGATCCAGAACATAAAGCAGAGACTTTTCCTGGATGGCTTTTTGCTCCTAACTACTTCTTTCTACTGCACTCAATCTGATTTGGGCCCAGCTGTTGATTTGATGGACTGAAGCTGCCCTCATTGTCTAGGTTATGCAGCACCCTCTGAAATGCACTCACGTTGAGAGGCATTGTTTTGGAAGATGGAGCATCCTTTTGTTCTGCTGAAGGACAGCATCCAGCTGCAGTGCATTAGGATGAGAAGAAACCACAGGAATTGCAACAAGGAAAATTAGATATTAGGAATTTGTTGTTTCTTGAAGATTTTTCAAAACTAAATTTGACAAGGCACTGAGTAATTTGATCTAAGTTGGCTCTGCTTTTTATCACGAGATTGTACCACAGACCTCCAGATGTCCTTTCCTGTCTTAATTATTCTGATTTTACCAACAGAGTCACAGATGAGGACTGTGCTAGTGTATGTATTTCCAACAGTTACCAAAGAGACAATACAGAAGGGACCCTCAAAGGTCATCTTGTCCAACCCCAACTCTGAAGTGCCACAAAACAAGTTCAGAGATCTTGAGGTCAAGAAGATTCATTATCCTTCAGTCAAATCAACAAAACAGCTCCAGGTGTCATCTCAGAGATGAGATGAGCTTGAGACTTTCCTAATCTTCTCTCAGAGTCTGGTTGCACTACATAGTACATACATCAGCGCTCTCAAGCTTCATTTTCTAAGAAGATTCAGATCAAATCTGATTTTAAATCAACATCAGCAACAAAATCCCAACAGAATAAAACCATCAGACCTCCCTTTGTCACATGGTGATGTTTATAAACTATCTCCTTAGAACGCCCATTTCTGGAGACACAACAATTGTCTCTCAAACTGATCTGCAAAGGAGATCTGAAAATGTTAAACCCACCAGCACATCACAGCATTATTTTTCCAAGCTTTCAGCACCACGAAGACACTTAACCTCAAAGATCAGATGAAAAGTGCCAGATGGTTCTTCATTTCTATTTCCTCCATACAGATCCAGCCTAATGGCCTTTAATTTTCTGCGTCATGTGTGTGCAAGAATGCAGTGAAAGATCAAGATGTATTCTTGCATACTCAAGGCATTTCCATTTTTCACTGGGGCCAAATTTCAAGGCTCTACAAAACAGGCAAGTTAACAGATTTCATTGCTGCTCTTCCCCACTGCCCCCAAAATAGAAAAAGGGTCATTTCTTGGTACAGAACACAATAAAAAGTGCTCAGAACAGATGGGGGGGTTGGAGAATCAGCTATCTGTACACATCTTCGTCAGGGCACCCACACATCTCCCAGGAGCTTTTGCAGTAGAGGGCAATACAGCCAACAGCAGTCATTTAAAAACTCTCAAGACCCTGGCTAAGAACTGATTAAGATTTTCCTGCCACCCCTAACATTTCACAGAATTAATTTTGTTTGAAGTTGGTGCTTCAACTCATTTAGAAAACAACAAGAACAACCACCCTGAAACAAACAAAACCCCCACACCCACAATGAAACCCCCACCAAACACAGATTCTGATCCTGCATCTTTTCATGTCCCTGTAATTGTAATGCTGGTAAGGAAAATGTTGGAGCTGTGCTTCCTTTCAGACTAACTTCAGATTTAATACAAATTGTGTATGATAAACTGAGAAAGAATACATAGAGGAAATGTTTTAAGCTTGATCTAGGAGAAAAGAAGAATTTCTTCCTTATCTTAAGCCTGTGCATGTCAGCCTGGTTTCAGCCTCACTCCCGGTCACTCAGCTCAGTAACTAACACAACTTACATGCCATATGTTTAAGACTTGGATTTCCTTTCTTCTCCAAAACACACTCTTTCTCTCTTAGGTTACCAATGCCATATTATTATGTTAGGTAGTAACACCTAGTTCTTACACAGTGTGTTTTATAAGACTCCTGCTTCTCTCATTTGGTACTTCACAAAGGAGCCAGGTGAATATCTAGTGGGTACAAGTAGCTTCCTGTCTGACTTTCTACTTCTCTCACAACTGGTTTTCTCTGGACAGAAAGGAAAGGTTTAGCAGCCAACCCAGGAGCAAACTGACACACGTAAGTAGTACCAAGACAGCAGGCTGCAGAGACCTTCAGATTCACAGCAACAGAATGATGCTGCATTGCCTAAGTGTAAAATGCTCCTTTGATTCGCCATCAGAAAAGAGAACTATTTCCTCCCTCCTCCTCCTGGGAGGATGAAAACAGATCAGAACCTCAAACCAATCCTTGCACTGGCAGGAACTCAAAAGGTAGACTTGGGAGGGGTTGAAGAAAGATATAAAGGCTGGTAGCTGGAGTCACAAAGCAACACTGAACTGGAAAGACTCAAGGGGAGAATAGGACACACTAGAACATGAAGATGAACTGGAAGCTTATTTTTTGCCCTGGATTCCTTCTGCTGCTTATTGTCAGTCAGAACCAAGGATGGGCCAGGCCCATTTCCAGCTTACAGGTAAGTGACTGGCTGCTCAATAGATCTAAAAGAAGCTAATGATTCTTTAGAACTTAGAGACTTCTAATTAGCTCAGTTTCTTCCAATCCCAGCTAGAGCAGTAGGAGACACTCAAACAGCTCAGGGACACAGGAACCCTGAGGTGGGTAGACACAGTTATTAAACAGCAAAACTAATGAAATACTGGACTTAAATTTTTATCACATGAGACAGTTGAAAGGAAGATGTTCTCTTTGTTTCCTGTGGGGTCAGTTTGGGGATTGCAGATTTAGGGTCATCTTGTGATTGGACTGAGTGAAGCAATAAACTTCTGGAGTAAAAGGACTTTTTTTCTGGAAGGACTCCAGTGTAGAGCCCTAGAGCAGTCACCTGCATGCTCCTCCCTGAAGCCCCTGGTTTCAGCTGAAAAAGGAATGAATGGGTTGTACCTGCATGATCTCCTCCCCAGCTCAGTAGTGCAGTACTGCAGCTCCTGCTTGTGAGTCCCAAAGGCAGAACATGAGAAAAAGAGAATGTGTGTGTGTATATATGTATTTGTGTGTGCAGGAATTCCAAGTCATTAGGAAAACACATTTCTGCTACCTAATGATCTGATATTCCCAAACATGAAGCACCATCCAAAAATGCAAAGAAATACATAATCCTTCTAGCAGCAATTTCAGTATGCCTCCCATCATGGCTTTGATTTTCTCCTTATTATTTTTTCTTGTTACTTGCACCTGGCATTGTCTTTCACAGCTTATCCCATACTTCAGATCCCCAGCTCCAGGAAAGACTTAACTGGCAGTTTGTCAGCTCAGAACTATAGAATACAGTAACAGCAGAGAGCCCTAAGGCATTCTGAGAGGTAGCGTTAGCTCAGAGCAGCTTGGTGAGGCAGAAGAAACTAAAGATAACCATCAGCAGCTCCAGAAATCACTTCAGTACTGTCATTGTTTGATAAATGTTCAAAAATCAGTTTCTCCAAACATAGCAGTGAGTTTATATGAGAATAATGCCAGAGTTCCCAGAACCCCTCCTCTTTGTCATCTCCCTCCTCTCCATCACCTACATTTCCATTTTTCCAGAGTTTGTCCAAACTGCTAGGGGAGGATCTGGAACATCCCTTGGTCTCAGAAGAGAAGGACCATCAGCAAGAAGACATGATCCCAATGGATGCCTTTGGTCAGCAAGATGCTGAACTCCAGTGGATCCAGAAGACCAGAGAGCAGCCTGAGAACACTTCCATGGGTGACAGTGCTGTCCAGAAGTTCCTCAGCAGCCTCCTGAGTTTGCCCCGTAGTTACCGGGGCAGAAGCAAAAAGGGCCTTTCCAGGGGCTGTTTTGGTGTCAAGATGGACAGAATTGGGTCACTGAGTGGACTGGGATGCTGACTGCTTACCATGGTAAGAGAAAGCAGAGGCAGGTGGTCTCTGTGTTCATGCATAACTTGCTTAAACATGCAAAAGAGTAGATTTAATTTGGCTTTAAGGAAATGGTGCCTTAAAGCAACTTTTTACCCTGTGAATGCCACATCTCTGCTTTCCCTCCTCTCTCTGAGTCAGCTGTATGCATTTCATCTTACCACAGAAGCTAGATCAGAGACACTTTCACCAGCTCCCCAGGGAGGTTTCTGTCAATCCAAAGAAACTCAGAGCAGAACAGTGAAGCTGAACCTGGCCCTAGAGCAGCAAGAAATGAGTTAATTTCCATGTGTGAAATCCTTTTCACTCTCTTTCTTTTATTTATTTGTCTTCCTTTTTAACAGGACTGACTGAGGTTTCAAAGGACCTGTTGCCTTTCAGTGAGATTTTCAACCCTTATTCACATTGGCTCCACCAATCCACCTATTAGATGATGTAGTGAGCAAACTGCAGCCCATCTCTCCACTGAGTTACCTGGCCAGTAAAACACACCACTGCTGTACTGCCCATTTATAGCAGAGTAGTAATTTGTGAACATCTATCTGGAATTTAATTACAAACCCCACTTGCACTTTGTGTATTGAATAGACAAATAAACAAGTCTTGTTATGTCACAGATAATAAACTGTTTTCCATAATGTGGTGAATTTGTTTCAAGCCTTTGCTGTGATTCTTTCATGCATCATACCTGAAAGTGAAACAGTGCCCCCCAGTTTGCAGTTAAACACAATTCACTGGGATTCAGAAGCATTTCAGAGGGCTGCTATCTGGTAAAAAAAGGTTTTTAGCTACTCATTAAAAACAAAAAGAAAGACACACAATCAAACAAGCTTTTCTTTTACCAAAAATCCCCTTCCTGAACCTTAGATATTATTATCTAAATACAAATATAACAGGAACAAGACTGGCATGGCCATCTTCTCAAGAGTCATCAGAAACTAGGACATAAAGCCCCAAATCTGACAATTTGACCTGAAAGGGTGATTGTCTCAGCTGACATCAGTAGAAAGCTGTGATTCTGCATTTGGATGTGCCACTGAGAGAGGAAAACAATCATTTGATGCTAGCATATTGTCATTAAAAAAAAAAAAGACAGCTACCTTGCTTTGAAGAAAGTTCAAGGGCACTCTACTCTTCCATAGACAGATCCAGATATTGCAAAGTGAAAACAGAAGTCAAGACTATACCAAGTAACTGTATCTGATTGTTCTGGTTTTTAAGCAAACCAAGTATTGTCTTAATCTAACTATGAGCAAATGGGAGATCAGCTGCTTGGCAAATATCCTGAGCCAAAGGAACTCTCAGTGAAGGCTGGTTTGCCAAGATCATGACTGTGCTGTCCTGATGCTGATGAGAGCTGAGCTCTGCAAGCAGCTCCACAGCCATCAGTAGGGCTGCTCATGCTGCTGGTCACCAATGAAGGCACAGCTGTTCACTTCCAGCCTTTTGCTTAGAGTGGGCAGATGAGCTACACAGTTGTACTCCTCCTGTTTAGCTGGCTACAAGACAGATGCTCCTAGAAGAACATATTCTGGTAATAAGGCAGCTCCTAAGAGGACCCCTGGCTGCAAACTGCAAGATGGAGCACAAACATCCAGGAAAAGCAAGTTCACCAGCAACCCTGGAGCTGCACATGCTCTGAATCTCTGGCAGCTCAGCTCTCCCTGGGAAAGCCTGTTTGCAGAGCGCAGCTGGAGGTCTTGTTTCTGGGCCTGCCTCAATCACTTAAGCTGTGTAACTTGGTTCTGCTTCTTCTAACCACAATTCCCATGGAAGGAAAGAGATCTAGGACCTGTTGGAGAGGTATTCAGAGAAAGTTTTGCTCTTCTCTTATGCTGTTTTCAATATATAGCTCCCACTCTGATACCACAGACTTGCTCTAGGAAGGACATCAATACAAGATCATGAATTTTTCAACACTTAAGAGCTGACTGTCAGAGAGAAGTAAAGCACAGAACCTGCAAATGGAGATTCTCTCCTTCCCAAGCTACCAACAGCTTTTTTCTGCTCTTTTGCAGTCTTGTACCCTTTCAATATCTCTTGCACATTTAGATTAATTCTGTGTTGATTATTGCTATATCTGTCCATTCATTCTATCTGGGGCTAATTCATCCTCCAGAATCTTTCTCTCCTCACATCAGTAGTTATAAAGCTAGCAACACAAATCCTGAGCAGAAAAACCAACAACATATCCTGAAGGCTCCTCTAGTTAGCAGTTTCTGTCTTATGCTGCTTGCTACTTAATCTGTTGAAATTAACTTTGATAGCAAAGCAGCAGGCACAGTGAAAATGCCCTAAACAGACACTCATTGGCAAGGAATGATCTCATCACTTACAAGAGCACCCCTTAGTACAAACTACTGAACAAGAGAATAGTCCAGATAATTAATTGATTATACTCTGTGTTGCCTTTCTTACGCAAAGCAACAGAAAAATGAAGAAAATGAAGCACTTCACCAGCCACATGAAGAATGACAGTGAAGGATGAAAGAATAAACCAGTTTTCAGCATAGCTCACACATCAATAATCAGATTATGCGTGTCCTAAAATTAACACTGCAGTGAGATGAGTAGGAGCAGCTTTTCATGGAGCCCCAAGGACTGCAAAGTAATTCCTGGGCAAATCCTCCTGGAGGACTTCGCTCTTATTGTGCCATACAGATAACACTCTCCCCTGCTACAGCTTCCATCATACAAAAAAACCCTCTGCCTTCTACTAACATAATCAAAGAGATTTCTGATCCATTATTCTAACTTAACCCAGGCAGGAAGAGATTTTAATTTCTTTTTTCCCCAACACACAAGAATTTACTCACGCCAAGGAGAAGCAGACATGTTTACTTGTGAGAACCCAACAGGTAGCATCCAGCTTTCTTAAATAGTGCCCCTCCTCAGGTGTGCTAGCCCTGGGGCTGGCTCAGGTGCAGTCTGTCTGGTGGAAAGGTTAACCCACACAGTTTAGGGACTCAAACAATGAAGATCTAGTATCCTGTGACAGCTGGTGTGATAGCCTGCTCTGAGCTCTCAGTAACCCTAAGAGCAGGCACATTCTCATGGGCATAAAAACTTCCTGATGTTGAAATTTTCCTGGAAATCAAATGAAGTTTGTTTCCTGAACATCCTCAGCCTGTTTCCAAGCTCAGCTACACTGACACAAACTGTGGATCATTGAAATTATTTGTGGATAAAATAACAGAGGGCAGAAGAGGCTGAAGATTGAGCTGTGAGCACTTGTGAACAGAATCCTACAGAAGATGAATAAGAAACAGATAAGAGCTCCAGTTCCACAGTGGCTGAGCTGGGAATGTGCCATCCCATCACCTGGCATTTTGTGTGAACATTTTTAAAAGCCACTTTTCAGAAAGCAAGAACAGTTTCTTTCACATGAAAGGCTCTGTAATTAGATCCCTAGGACTGATGCCAGGTGTGTTTGTACTTTAGGTAATTTGCTGAGTTCTATTAGCATTTAAATAATCAAAGCTAACCTTTGAAGTGAGCACGGCAGTCAGATGGGAGAAGCTCATCTCTAGCTGTGTCATTTCCATCTCCACTAAGCAGCAGTGCATGAATTTGCAGACCAGGATTACAGAAGCTGCTGAGGAAAAAAGCCTGCAGTAAAACTAGCCCTGCACAGGCAGAAACACACAGATACTTTTCTCCAATGTGTCTGCTTTGGAGTGCCTGTTGGTGAGTGATGTTAGGCAGCAATCGAAACTTGGTCTCTTTCAAGACTCAAGCCTGCCTAGTTTATTGTTAGAGAGCTTTAGTTTTCTTTCTTCCCTGTGGTGATCACACAGATCCTCTACACTCACTGTTTTATCCCTTTCCTGTGTGTCTTTACTACACACACAATTGAGAATGATGCACACCCTCACCTGAGCTATCTGCTCTAATTCTGTACCAACAAAACACTCCCACCTGATGTGAGTTTCCTTCGTTCCTGTACCCTACTTTCAAAGCACACACCTCATGTCTCTGCCAGATTCTTCTTTGCTGGGATGCTTTCAACAAAACCACTTGCCTATCGTTAAGACTGCTGGGTGTGGAGATCCTGCTCCCACACCAGCTGATGTTGCTGGTTTGCTTCCCATCTAAGATAAATCATGTCAGCTGTACCCAGGGGACAGAGCACACCATCACTTCTAGGAAAAGTGGTGGAATATGAGGAGAGGGTGGTGACTCCAGCCCAAGCATGGCTGGAGAGAAAATGATGTTTACAGAAGTGTTATCATATAGATAACCTCTTCCCAAACAGAAGGATAAGAAAATGGGGAAATGGGATGCAAAACTATAATGTACAGTCCTGATTGTTTATACAGCATTTAGTATTGATAAGTCCCCGACAGCTTGGTTCAAAATCCTCAGAACTCAGAGGAAAGGCTTGGGTGAGCCACAGGACAACCTCTGAAGTAAAAGCCAAGCAGAAATCACCACATATCAAGTGAACTCAGATTTATGAGTGTACTGGCTAAGAAAACCAGGAGGGCAGAAGGCAGAGGCTTAGTGTAATTGCTTTAACCTTAGCCAGGCAGTGATTGAAAGGAGCCTGTCTGATGCTGTGCCCACTGGATATTCTGGCTCTGCCTTTTGTTTTGTAAGGATCTAACAGGGTCATCTTGATTTGCACCTCAGGACCAGTGGAAATTGTACTCATTTATAGTTGAATTTCACCACTCACACAGGAGAGATGCTGAAAGTTTTACTGGAAGTTAATAAAAAACTGCTGTAAAGCTCTGAGGCACAATTAAAGAAAGTTTCATACGAACAGGCTGCTGTTGCAGTCACCAAATTGGCAATTCAGGCTTTTATCTCTACAAAATCCCTTTCTTTGGGCAAGGCCCCTGGGCATTCTGGAAAGAATATTTATTCCATAAGCATTTTTCACTCTAACCTGGGCTGTGGGAGACAGAGCATACCATCACTTCTGGGAAAGGTGGTGGGATATGAGGAGAGGGTGGTGACTCCAGCCCAAGTATGGCTGGAGAGGAACTGGTATTTACAGCACAGTGGTTAGTTCTACCATTGCTCAGGGCAAACCTAGGCCACTAAACAATTAGTGTCTTTTAGCTATAGAGGGGAGGGTTTGCAGGCAATGCCAGAGGAAGTCAAGCACCATCATCCCATGAACTTTTAAGGAAGGAAAATCTCCTAAACCCACATCTCAGGACATTCTGTTCACACTGCACATACACAGAGAAGAACATGCTGTTGGAAGCTGCTGCTGACAGAGAAAAAAATCTGATTTCCTACACACACACACTTCTTTTCCCCATGGAGGAGTAATAATCTGCCCTTCATTCCCTTGGAGGGGAGATCAACCCCCCTGTTTGGGCCAGCTCACAGCTGTTGCATGCCTGCAGATGTGAGGCAGAGCAGCTAGAAAGGGTAAGGTCCTTTTACTGCATCAAGCTCTACCTAACAGTGATGGAGAGTGGAGGTGGGGCAGGAAATGAGAGGGAAGGAGTGATGCCAGCAGGGGAGGAGATGACTTGAGGCATTTTTCTCTCTCCGGAGGAGCTGCTGCACTCAGAGGACCCCCCTCTCCTGGAGCGTCACCCGTGGGGCCAGTTGTAACCAGTTCCCTTATTGAAGCCTGGGGGCAGAGTGCGGTACTGCGGCTCCTTCGGGGATCTGGCAGGAGGCAGCTGAGCTCCCTCCGGGCAGAAAGTGGGGATATAAGGAGAGGTGTCCATGGGCAAACCAGCGACACGGGGCCGATCTGGGGTAGGATAGGATAGGATAGGATAGGATAGGATAGGATAGGATAGGATAGGATAGGATAGGATAGGATAGGATAGGATAGGATGCAATTCCCGGCTCTCTGCTGTGGGGCCTCGCTGCTGCTCCTCCTGCCCTGGGCAGGTTCGCAGCCGGTCGGCGGCCAGCACACTGCCGAGCTGCGGTCCCTGCAGGTACCGGGGCCAGGGCAGGGAGGGCCGGGGCTCCCGGGGCGAAGCAGGCAGGAGCGGGGCTCGCTGTGCCTCCGCCGCGTCCGTCGTTCCCCCTCCTCCTCTCTCCTCTTTTCTCCAGGACCTCCTGGAGCTGCTGCAGCGCCTCCGGGAGGAGGAAGGGGAACTGGGCCTGGAAGAGGAGCCGGTGGCCGGGGCTGAGGACAGCAGCTCCGAGTGGGAGCTGCCGGAGCTGGAGAGCGGCTCGCTGAGTACCCCGCTGCCGGCGCCCAGCCCTTCCCAGCCGGCGGAGGGGCATAGCGTGTGGAAGGGCCTCCTGTTCTCCTCCTACAGACGGAGGCACTTCTCTGGCTGCTTTGGGACCAGGATGGAAAGGATCGGCGCGCAGACAGGGCTGGGATGCAACCAGTACAATGCCCGTAGGTCCCGACGAGAGTCCGCGGCTCCCCGCGGCGCAGAGAAGCGGGGGGAGGCCGGGCCGGGCTGCCGCTGTCCTCGGCTGAAAGCCCCGGAGCGGCCGTCCCAGCAGCTCCCCGCTCTTCTCTCTCCCAGGTTTCTGGAAGAGAAGACGAAGCTGAAGCCGGGACGGGCTCCCAAACGCTTCCCGAGGTTCCAGGCGGGTGTGCAGCAGCCAGGCTCCCCCGAGACCTCCGCGGGGGATGGAGAATAAACTTTTGTACAAAGCCTGCATTGCCTTTTCTGAGGGGTTTTTCGGTCACACGGCGCACGGCCAGAAGACACAGGAATCCCTTCCCGAATGTTCCTCTCCCTCTGCCTTAAGCGCTCAGTCCTGTCCCTGGCCAGAACGTTCCATCTGGTCTAGACAAGCCCTTTTGGAGGGTGGCAGCAGCAGGAAAGATGGTGGCTGCATCCCTCTGGGACGACCAGTGCAGTAACCCTCCACGCTGCCCATCAGACAGCGATTCCAGCTGTGGGACCATTGCAGTGACCTGGGATGCCTTTCCCCCTGGCTTCACCACAGCTGGCTGTGAATCGTCCCGGGGGCGGGCTTGGGGTTAACTCCAGGTAGTGTCCTGCAGCATGCCTGTCCCAGGGCACGAAGCGCGGGTGTCAGTGCCAAGCCTAGCACGGCACACGCCATGGGGTGCCGCTAAGGACAGAGGGGCTGCATGGCTTTAAAAATACATTTGGCAGGAGCCGAAGGGCTACTGCTGCGGGTAAAGGGATGAGGGTGTTCAGGACCCGGGACAGACGCCAGGCCCCGCCACACAGAGCGCCGGCCACACCGAGCGCCGGCCCCGCCGCGCTCCTGCCGCCTGCGCGGGGTCCCTTCCCGTGGCTCGGTCTCCCCCTGCCCGGGGCCGGGGCACAGCACAGCTCACTGTGGTGATGCCACTCGGTTTCAGTGAGACTCTGTGTCCAGTTCTGGGCTCCGCAGTTCACGGACAGGGAACTGCTTGAGAAGGTCCAGCAACGGGCTCTGAAGATGATTAGGGGACCTGAACATCTCTCTTACGAAGAAAGGCTGGAAGACTTTGGGGCCTTTTAGCCTAGAGAACGCTGCGGCAGGATCTTATCAGCACTGATCAGTCCTTTACGGGTGGGTGTCAGGAGGACAGTGCCAGTGTTATTTTAGTGGTGCTCAGTGACAGGGTAAGAGGAATGGGCACAAATTTGAATATAGGAAGTTTCATCAAAGCACGAGAAGGAACTTTTTTGAGTGTGGTGGAGGAGCATTGGAACAGACTGTCATTCCAACCCACCTGGACACCACCCTGTACAACTTGCTCTAGGTGACCCTGCTCTGCCAGAGGGGTTGGATTGGATGATCTCCAGAGGCCCCTTCCAACCCCTAGCATTCTGTGATGCTGTGAGAACCGACTCTCTCCTCTGCACAGGTTCTGTGCAAAGCCCCTTCTGACCAGGCTCTGAAGCCTCCCCATATACTAGTCCCTTCCTTACAGGGATTCACACATGGAGCTGCCAATGGCACCCTTGGTGTTCCCCCCTCTTTGCTCTGAGTGCTGCTTTCTCATGTCCCCACATCTCCTATCCTGTACCCTGGGATGGTGGAGTAACGTGCCAACTTCCCAACCCTAAAACCAGCCACAGTATGCTTTTTCTAAGAATGTCCTGCCCTGTTAAGACTCCCAACAGGGGCTTTACCAGGCAAGGGGCCACCTGACTGTAGGCAATGGCTGGCTCTTGACTATCCATTGCTGGGATATAAAACCTGAAGTTCATATTAATGTCACCAGGGTGATGATACTGAGACACCACAAGCACACAAACAAATTAGTTTTATAGCTTCAACAGTGATGAGCTGAGTTCTGACATTTTACACTCCATTTGCTTTGGCAGGACTGCAAGGTGGATAATGGAGGGCAGGATTTGGCTCTGAAAATACAATAGCTTCTGTAAGAGTCAGCCACTTTATCCCATCTACAAAATTCCACATATAGCACATGAAACAGCACACAGAAATCAGTCTTAGGAAAGTGTTGTCAAGGTTGAAGTTGGGCCCTTACATCTCATTTATCTGCTGTGGAATATGGAATGCAGTAAAGGAACAAGCCAGTAAAAAAAAAAACAAACAAACAAAAAAACCCAAAAGAAAACAATATCTCTGGGTCCAGGATATTAAACACAACATGCAATATTAGATTGTTTCACACTTCTGACTGATACTGTGTTCCTTGGTTTCTTGCTGCTGGGTTTGTGCCCCAGGGGTTGGTTTACAGACATGCTGAGCTCTTGGGTAAAGGTCAGAGGCAGCTACAGAATGTTTTAGCACAGAGACAGCACTGGAGAATACTTAGTGAGGGGGAAGGGGGGACAGATAAAGGGAAAAAACCAATATAACAATAACAGATTCTAGTTATCTTAAACTGGATGCTCAATATGAGTAAATAATTCAGGTTTATCTTCTCAAACTTGTCAGTTTACAAAATGAAGTTGTACCCTGCCACAAACACACAGGAGAAGCAGTAAGAGAATACTTGTAACTAATTTAGTGATTTAATCAGACACTGCAGCATAGAGTAGTAATTAAAGAAGAAAAAAAAAAGAAGGAAAAAAAAAAGGATTTTAGTTTTGTAAACAGCACAGAGACAGAATGTATTGGGACACACAATAATACAAAAAGCCAAGCACTGCTTCCATGTACTGAAAGAAAGGAAAGCACTGGGGGGAAATGGGGTGTGCTCCTGGAATGAAGGGCTGCAGCAGAACAGATACCGAGTTGGGCTGACTTGGGGCTATATTAGGAAAAAGTAGCATTTGAACTTGACTTGACAACCTTGAGCACGTCCTTTCTAGTGTAATTTTGGTAGCTGATCATGTGAATGCTGTGTGCACATGTTTGTACACAAACATCATGTTAAGACATCTGAAATATTTTATCATTCCCTTACTATTCAGAAAGTGTACTCAGGAGATTCTTTTGAGATCTAGATTTGCATTAAAAACCCCCAACGAATGATTACTAGACTGATGTATTTGAATTGTTCACATATTAATTGCTGTTTCAATTTAGGATAACTAGAAATGTTAGGAAAAGGCAGGAAGAGCAAATCTCTTCTGTGAAGAAGATGAATTTTTAGGTGCACTATACACACAGACAAGAGAATACCTCTGCAAGTTTTTTATTTCTCATTCAAACACAGGCAGTTTTCAGCTAATTCTGAAAGCTTCAGGTATCAGTAAAACAAATAAATACTTTTTGGTTTTAATATATTAAACCAAACATTTAATTTCAACCCCTCCCAAAACACATCTACACAACTCACTCATTCTTCCTTGGGGCCAGATTCTGATACCTTTGCTGAACACCACTAAAAGTCATCTATCTAAAGACAAGCAAGTTGCTTTTTCTTGTATGATGGTACAAGAAGATTACTCCTGAATCTGACCATCTCTTCTTTAAATGTGATTGCTATAGGGTCCATTCTTACCATCTCTGCTCAAAGAAATCCCACGGATTTAAATGTTCAGCCTTTAATCAAGACTAAGAGTTTTTCAGTGGCGCCGAAATCAGTCGCGATGGGGAGCTGGAGGCACTCGGTGCCCCTGCAGAGCCAGTCTAGAAGTTATCATCTGTCTTGAGGTGCGGATCAGGACACCTAGGTTCTTTGCAACACACAAAGTCTCAATGGTGATGTCACCTCAACAGCAATGGGAAAAGAGAAGTGGCCCAAAACTGGGGGTTTCGACACACTCCACAGCACGCAGCGGCTCTGCATTTTCCATATATAGAAGGCAAGTTTGCATGATACTGTAGGTGTCCTAAAAGGAGATTTATCTTCAACCTTCACTCTCCACCAAATACTCATCTGAAAAGCCTCGTTTATCCCAAAAAAAAGTTATTTCCCTATGGAAAGCTTTGAGCCAAGCAGGGTTTAGAGCAGTTGCAGGGTTGTTTCTCATCTCTGTAAATCTGACCATAGGGGTCTCTTGAAAGAAAATCGCTAAGAATTTCCAACTGGACTATGTAATCACAGCGCCTGGTATCAAGAGGAGGGGGAGTGACATGAAATCACTGACTTGTGACATACATTCCTCAGCAACAGCAGCTGCTGCCTAATGACAGCTAATAAAGGGAATCTTCCCTTGACAGAGCTGCGTGCCTGCAGTGGGACTGGAATGTGCCCCAGATAAATCCACTGATAACCTAGGAAGCAGAGATCACACCCAAAGAGTATAAAAGACAAGCTTCGGAAGAGAGAGGATAGGACAAGGAAGAGAGAGACCTGGAGAGACATCTCAGAAGAAACAGCTTGAACTTCCCTATTCCAAACAAACCCAGCGCCATGGACACTAAGGGCTCATTTTCCTGTGGCTTCCTCTTGCTGCTGCTCATTCAACTCCAATCCAGCAGAGCCAACCCCATCTACAACCTCAGCCCTGCCAAAGAACTGGCCAGCATGGAGGTGAGGACTCTCTCCTTTTGTAAGGTTAAGCTTTCAGGGTGCTTAGCAGAATGTGAGGTGGTGGGTTTGCCTTTCTTTTGTGTGATGGGAGAATCACTTGCTGGGCAGCAGAGTCTCAACTCTTCATGGGAGTTCAGAGCTCTGCATAGCAATATCCTCCAGTGCTGGATTCACTTGAGCTCTTGGGAAGCAGGGGGAAACAAAATTCTGATGTAGTAGAATGTCTGCTTTGGGCTTTCAGTTCTTTTTCTCTTAAAAGATTTCCTTCCTGGAAGCAAAGTCCCAAAGAGGGGAAAAAATCGGCACAGTAATTGTATAAGAACGAATAGGAAAGTTTCAGGTGGGCTTCTGCTTATTCCAGAAAATAGCAGAACAGTGAAGCAGGACAGTCACAGGGCTCTAGCTTTGGGGATTTAAGAGAACTGGCTGCATATGGATAGGAGAGGAGGAGGTGGAACACACAAAGTCCAACTTTTAGGAAAGCTGCTAGAGGAATAGCACAGTCATTTAATGTGATTCATCCAGAAATGCTTCCTGAGCTGTGGAGTTACCATTTGTGCATTTTAATGAATGGAGAACATCCATTGTTGCAGCACAATATAAGCTTAAGATTCAGACCTACAAGATGAAGTCTGAAAACTCAAATCTTTCCTTGGACTGGTACCAGTGACCAGCTTCTCACTGCCTCACAAACTAAGATGATGAGTTCAGTGTCAGCCCAAGCTAAACCATTTCCATGCCTCTTAGGCTGTTTCCAGCAGCTAGCTGAGAAGAGCAGCTTTCAAATGTCTCCACTCTCAAGAAAACCATAAAGCTCACTCCTCTCCACTCCCCTTGTAGAGCTGAACAATTAGATTCTTTGAACTGGTTGAGCTGCCCTTGAGGAGGTTAACTGATATCTGTTAGACAAAGCTTTAAAAATTACAGAGAATGGTACCCAGGAAGAAGTCCCATAGCAGATCTAAATTCAGCGTACATGTATTTGCAGGGAGGTGCCTGTTCCTTTAAGGAGCAGCACTCCCGGAACAGAAATTAATGAAAGCACCAAGAGCTTCTCCAAGTGATGGCCATTAAAATAGCCAGGGCAGGTAGTCTAAGCTAAAATAAAAAAGAAGAAAAAGCCAACTGCTGGCAAATGCCATTGCAGCTGACTTCTGAGAACTATTGACCCAGTGGTATTTTGAGACTGTGCACCATGGTGGGTTGAGCAGGATCTCTCTGTGCCACACAGACCTCACTTTTTTTCTCTGCCAAGAGCTCTCTGCCAGTAAGATAGACTTCTGTGGCAAGCAGCCTCATTCAGCTCCCAGTTAGAGCTACCCATAGCCAGAACCAATGTGAACAGGGATTTATAGCAGAGGATAGAGCTCAAATACCACCAGCAACCCCGGGATTCCAGCAGACAGTCTCCCTAAGGCTGGCTATTAGACCACTGATGAATGCAGAATAGGATGACTGGAAGAGCCGGCAAATAACCACAAAACCAGGAGTTTCATGAAATGAATCCTTCACTTTTAGGCTTTGCTGGAGAAACTGGAGGATAAGTTTGCAATGATTGAGGCCCTGGAGTCCAATCCTGACCTGCAAAATCCAAAAACCCAGGAGGAGATCTTCCCAGAACTCACAGACGACAGTGATGATCAGAAGGCTGAACCCAGGCTAGCACCCAGCACCCCTTTCTCCTCCAGGAACCCCTTCTTCAAGAGACTGAGGGGGCTGCAGGTGCCCAGGATGATGAGAGATTCTGGCTGCTTCGGGAGGAGAATTGACAGAATTGGCTCCGTGAGCGGAATGGGTTGCAACGGTGAGTCCTGCCTGGGCCTTTTCACTGCACAGAGCAGACTGCGTCTGTGTCTTGAGATGATGGAGCAGCAGCTTCTATTTAAGTCTTTCATAAGACACAGTCTGAGAAAGGAATTAATTGTAGCCTAATATTTATACTAGCATTATTGTTTTGTCTATTGATTTGGTAGGGAAAAGTACTGCTGCTGCTGGTGACATACTGAGGGAGAAATGAACTCTAGTGACATTTATTTCATCTTTGGCTTTCCAGGTTCCAGGAGTAATTACTAGGACAACCTCCCTATGCCCACCTCTGAAGAACGCTTTACAGTACCCGTTCCTCCCAAGAAGAAAGCCAGATGCTTTCTAAGTTCTTCATCAGAAAGTGATTCCTATTTCTATTTATTTATTTATTTATTTATTTGGAAAAAAAAAAAATGTGTTGTGGGGTTGTTTTTTTTTCTTTTTTTTAGAACATTTCTTACTCTAGCACCAAGAGACCATCTTTAAATAAAACTACCACGTTAGACATCTCTGCTGGACCTCTCTCCTGTCTGTTGCATTAAAATTTCTTGTATTTTCCTAAAGCCAAAGCCTATGTTTTATTGGTACTCTGGTACCCACAAGGCTGGATCTTACTTACACAAAATGGAGAAAGTGTGAAGTTGGTAGAAAGAAAAGTGAGTTTTTCATTAGAGGTGGTTTTTTTTCCCCTCTGCACTAAGAAATTATAACAAAGAAACAGGAAAAAAAACTATCAAAAAGCTTGCTCAACATTGAAAGACCTCCTGAGCCCTCCTATAGACAGGGTGTCAGTAACAAGAGAGTCCTTCTGCTGGTATAGTCAAGGGAACTGCCACAAATCCTTCACATAAGCCAAATGAACACAAAAAGAAATAAGAAAAATCATAACACTCCACAAGTTTCAAGATAACCAGAGGGAGGAAAGGGAATTCATTGTGTATGCTTTCTAGTACTGACCAAATAAAGGTTACGAGCATCAACATAAAGATACATCTTTAACTGTGTCTTGTCTCACTCTGCATGGGGCTGAGGTGCTGGTCCCTAGTGTCTGTTGATGGATCCACAGTGGGCTTGAATCCTCTCATGGTATTTCTCATGTGAGGCCAGGTGGGATCAACTCCAGCTACAAAGCAGCTTGGACATAACATTTCTCACTTTCTGGGAATGGCCCCACATAAAGCCATTCTAAACACAGCTAAAGGGAGCACTAAAAGTCTGTCAGAGCTTTTGTTCAAGCTTTTGCAGTTAGATTTCACACCTGTGACCTGAATTTGGCCCAACCCACATTCTCCATCCCACTAAGCAGGGTTATATTGCCAAGACCACATCCAGTTAGCACCCCAAGGACCAAACAGCTTGGATTCAGCCCCAGCAATGGCACTGAGCCCAGGCTCAACCCAACTGTCCTGTGATTGCACATGCTACTAGAAACAGTGTTATTTTGAGCACCTGAATTTGGGGCTCATTCCCAACATTCATGAGTCAAGTTTGTTCAGGGCCTAAGAACACAGCAGCACAAGGACAGACTCAGCTGCTGGGGTCTAATTCTGTCTTATCAATGCACACAGGGAGAGAAATTACACTTGGTCAGGACAGGCTATGGCAAAGCACAGCAGTTGCTGACAACAGCTCTCAGGAGCCACAGCTACAGCAGAACTCTGAGTCTGAGTGCTGAAGGGCACACCACTCCTGCATACACATGCTCACAGCTTAGGCTGAGGCACTACTTATGTCACATGTCACTCCCTGCTACACTGGGCCTTCAAACCCTTCCCTAGGGAAGAGAGAAGAGCCTGTACTGAGGGAATACAATCCACAACTAGTGTGCTGGAAATCACACCAGAGCCTCTCCTTCTAGTAGCACCATCCAAAGAGAAAACACTCTGTGCAATGGTGCCCACAGAAGCTTCCTTGGCAGAAGATGACTCCCAGGTTAAGACTCCCAGCAGATACCATGAGACATCTCTGCAGTGAAAAGCCACAGTGACTGCATTTACTCAGAGGTGTTTTCACAAATCAAGGTGGTGTGAAGTCACTCTTTGGGGAGCCTTTGTGGGGGCAATGAGGCTTTATCTTCTCAAACAGGCTTTCCAAACACCCCTGGCAGCAAGGTGGGAATACACAGGTGGATCCCTCCATACCAGTAACAGGCAAGAGCCTGACTTCCCCTGTGCTACTACGCAGGAAAGTAAAAACAATCCTTATACCCTAACAACAAAAAGCCTTTGCTGGAGCTGAATTTTACCCGGTCAAGCAAATCTTGCACAGACACCATAAATTGTTCCTCCCTGTCAGCCCCCGAGGGCACAAAACACTAATGAGTTCAGTGGAATGTGCTAAAAATGGCAAGAAGAGCTGGCACTGCCTGACCCACAGCCAGGTGGGTCCAGTATTACCAGCAAGCCAGTTCCCGGTGGAACAAGTCTGTATTGGCTTGCAGACAGCATGTTAATAGACCCTGCGGTCTGGGAGAACCTAATTGAGAGTAGGCAATCTAGGAACAAAGCATCTCTGTGGCTGGATTTTTACTGCTGCTCCCATAAACACACTGAGCTGTAAAGCTCCCCCAGGGGAATCTCAGAGTTGGGTCAGAATAGGACTGCAAACAGAAACAAGCCCTGGGAAAAGCTGAATGAGAGAAACTTGGTGCTGGTCAGCTCTGCAGACAAGGAGCATCACCCCAAGAACAAGCAAAGCTACCACTGCTGTGCTGCTCTGGGAGCTGGGTCAGGGAGAGCAGGGAACAGCCTTGGGAACAGCCTGCCCCAGACAAGTACAGGGACAAAAACAGCACAAGTACTTCTGGAGAAGGCAAGGACACCTGAAAGCTTCATGTCTCTCTAGAGCTCTAATCAATGCTTTCTAGGGAGGGTGCAGAAGGACTGTAGTCAATTAAGGTGCACAGAGAAAACATAAATGGCCCCACTAGGAACCTGCTTTCAGTGAGGTCAGGAATCTCAGTCTGTAGGTGCAGAAATGAAGAGTCCTGGATCAAGTTCACAAGGAAATTAGTTCACAATTTTTTTTCACAGGATAAGCAGATACAGGGTGACCCTGCAGGAACAATGGCAAGTGCCACAGCTCTGTTCTTCCCAGAAGGTCAGCAGGCTGACCTCTACAGCAGGGCAAGAAAAGAGGCACAAGCAATTACCACAGCATAGGACACATTACATGTTCATTGCAGCAACCTGGACTTGTGTTCACGACTCAAAGAATCAAACAAATGATAGTCCTGTCAACTCATATACACTTCAGGTGCCAAGCTGACTGCCTTTTATTTCGTCTGCTGCTGCTGGCACTGCAGTGGATTGGCACAGCTGCACATGCTATCCTTGAAAGGACACGGTATTCCTGCTCTCTCCCAGCAGCAGCCAGCTCTGCACAGACTCCTCTCTACATGTGAGGTTGCTTCCTTCAGGTTTGTAGTGGATTCATTGTGCCTGTGAATTTTGGAAACTAATCCTAGAGGAGTTTTATAGCAGAAAATGTGGGATTGGACTGGAGCAGAAACAAGCAGCACCAGGCTCTTGTGAGGGTGTGAACTGAAGATACATTAATCTTCAATTCTACATTGATCCATACTAAGCTTTCACACCTGTTCAAGATCCAACAGAAATTTCCTCTAGGGGAAGGTAAGGTTGGTGATGTGTCAATAAAAGTGTAGGAAAAAGGCTGGTAGCCACACAACCAACCAAGCACTTCAAAGCTTTGCCTTACAAACTGCGCTGGAAGCTAGCCCCAAGACAAGGATTCAGTGCAGCTTGTAATGGTAAACAATCCAGAAACAATCTAACCACAAGGTGCCTCTGGGCCAAAGCCATCACTGCAAAGCAAGAGCTGAAGTCAAAAGCAGCTAATGCAGGTGAGGTTCCAAGAACTATTCAGCACTGAGCCTGCAGCAGGGTCCTGAAATCCTGCCCTGCTCCACTCTGTCAGGCATCAGAGCATTTTATAAACCTTAATCAAGCTCCACATGACACAGCAGCCAGGATGCAGCCAAGTGCTATCACGGTCCTTGTGCAAAGGAAGAAATACCCCAGTGGGATCACAGAAAGACCAGGCTAACACCCTCCACCCTCCTCAAATGACATTTGCCACCTCCTGCAATGCCAGACTTCATACTTCCTAAGAGCTGCTGGCAGAAACACTGCCTGGCAGTGCATAATTCAGCAGCTTTCTTCCTTTGAACTCTGCTGTCATTACATGAGCATGCTTCATGCACACTGTAAAGCATGAGCCCAGTTTGAAGAAGCAGTCTGGTTAAGATTGGGGTTTGCAAATTAGATTGGAGGGTTCCTTCCCCCCTCCTCCCCTTGACACTGCACTATCCTTTTTCCAGCTTCCCACTAGATGGAACATTTGACTGAAATCCCAGTCTGCAGGCAAGAATGCCAAATGAAGCTGTCACCACTGCTTTGTTTCTGTAAGAAATCATACATGAAGTGCAGGGCACGCATCCGCTGCTGCTTCAAGAGGTGTAGAGCTGTGCCAGTCTGCAGAACTATCTGGCCATAGCCAGTTTGCTTGATTTACTTTCCCTGAAGCTTGGCCCCCAAAGGCCTTTGCTGATCAACATCTGCTTGATAAGTGTGTCCCAGTCATCCTGGGTAGAAACCCTTCATAGATGATGTATGCTGGCACCGTGCCCAAAGCCAGGCTACCAGCACCATGGTCACACAGCCCAGAATTTAGCAGCTTGCTCTTGGCAACTCTGCTGTGCTGAGTACAGCCTCTTCCAGAGCCTCTCACACTTACCCAGAGGTACAGCTCCCACTAAGCAGTTGGCACCCAGTTGCTCAACACTGTCTCAGTTTTCACACTGAATCAGGAAAAGTCCAGAGGCACTGCTGAGAGACAAGGGGAAAGGGATCTTTCCTGGTGCTTTTTTCACACCTCTGACGTGTGAAACATCTTGAAACAAATCACAAAGGTTTCTTGCAGCAGATGTCCCTGTGCTGCCATACCCTGCTGGCGCTGAACCATTGCCACTCCAGTGACAGCTGCTATAGACAAGTAACTTTGAGAGGGCATCTTCTGCTGGCCCCAGATCCCCAACTCTTAGTGAGCTTTGTTCTTTGAGTTTTATTCCTACCATCACTGCAAGTATATAGAGAAGAGGTCTCAAGAGCAGCCCCACAGTGAGAAGAAAAACAGGAAAGTGAAACAAAAAGGCAGGAAGAAACTTTTAAGAACACAAGATGGGTAAGAAAACAAAAGGTAGTGAGAAGGCAGCAGGAGTTGGGCCTGCTATGTTGGGAATTTGGAAGAAGCAAAAGAAAGACAAGATCAGTGTGTAAAAGTCAGGTATCCTACAGGGATATTCTATGGTATAACCATCAAGGAGCTGCTGGAAGAGTCAGCAAGAGGCTCAGGGTTGTCCGGTCTTTTCTGTCAGTCACAAGCTCTTCAACACAGTATGGATTCTATGTTCACCTGTTCCAACTGGTGCATCCAGGGTCCAGTTTCCTGCTTCTAGGCATTTAATCACTGAAATGTTGTTAAACCACTCATGGCCCACACAGCCACTTGTGCTTTTAACTCTGTGGGCTTGAAACAGCCTGGGGAAAGGGACATCTTCTTAGAAGAGGACATTGACTTGTAAACAGTGACCTCAATGTCTGAACCTCAGAAGCTGAAAGCCTTCTCTTCCCTGATGCTGGTGCTCACCCCAGCCATGAAATAGCTTTTTCAGATGCTACCTTTGAAAAGCTTCAGTGGATGCTAAGAGACTGCCTGCATCCCACCGCCACTAGAAGTGCTTCAGCACCCTGGACAAGAAGAGCAGCTCCACCAGGATAAAGCAGGAAAGAGCTACAAGCTGAGTAAAAGCTAATGATAAAACCCAAGGTTTTCCACACCCTGGAGAAGCCACCTGTAACACAAGAGGTATCACACTGCGCTCTAGGTCTTTCATCTATCTCAAATCATGTTCTTGGATATTGCCATGTTCTAACAGTTTTATTACAATAAAGGGCCAAAATAAACCAAACACTAGAAACATCAAAAGGCCTTGAAAGTGCTGAAGGAGACACACAAACATTTTACTCTCAGACATCTTATGGTTACATGACATACTTCCCAAGTGCCATTGTTCAAATAAAAATATATTCATACAAATTTAAAAAAAATACAATTTATATACACACTGTGGAATTAGCTTACATAATCTCATAACAAAACCCAGTGCAAACAAACACATGGAAAGGTAAGTTGCTACCACTGGAATGGCTCACAGTAAGTCAACAATTCAAACCACAAACACTGCACAGTAAACCATGAGGCAGGGGAGAAGGCCCCACACCACCCCTAACTTCAGCCATCACTACTAATCCAGTTCTTATTATTTCTTTAGTGTTGCTCTGAGTAAAAGGTCACAGGCACCTATGTTAGGAGTGAGTTTCTTGGTAAATCACTAAGCAAACAGAGGCAGAGGAGAAGAAGCAGGTAGTATGTTGTAAGAAAGGAATTTAGTGTGAGAAGCCAACACAAGCCCCTTTGCATCAGTCCTGCATCTCCAAAGATCAGATGAACTTGGCCTTCCCTTTCTGCAGGTTACACACACTGAGTGTGTGCTCAGAGTTCCCTTTAAAGCTGCTGACAGGGTCACCCAACACCCTCACCTATAACATCTTGACTTGAAGGAGTGAAAGGGGGGTGTTTTCAAGCTGAAATGTTTGAGTAAGAGAGATGCACAGGCAGAGCTGACAGTGCTGACAGCAGGCTGAAGGCAAGTGGCTTTCTCCTGGGCAAGCACAGCTGGTGCTCAGACAAACCTTGACAAGATCTTCCAGCCTGTCTTGTCTGGAATGCCTAACTCCAAGCCTCAGAAGTGATGACAAGACAGACTGCAGCAAAACACACTGCTGCGAATTGTGTACAGAAATAAACCAGGACATGACCAGCTCAAGGCAAACAATCCAAGGAGCCCTATTCTTGTGCAGAAAGAGAAGGACCCTTCCACATGCTATCATTCAACATGAGCAAGAGGAAAAAGATTTGTCATGGAGAGACACAAAGCATTCATGTCAGTTGCTCTAACAGCATGGAACTGCTAATTCCACAGCAGAGTGATCTGAAATCCCATCAAGCCAGGATTCCCATGATTTCTAACTGTCCAAAAGCACAAGTCCTTCAAATGAAAGGCAGGCTGACACAACCTACAGTGCTGCTTCAGGGTGTGTAAAAGGGTGCTGGACGTTTCGTGGGATAGTTCAGTGCAAGACTTCAGGCATTTTAGAACAACTTGCAGAGACCATCCAGACAGAACAAACACCTTCACTCTGCTTACAGGGAAAGAACTTGCAAGTCAGGAGCAATAGCCAGTCCCTACTCATATGCTCCAAGAAATATGCCAAACTTTTTGCAGCTGAAGAGTCGAGGCTGAAGGCACAGGATAGACACCGGCTGCAGGAAAACACCTTCAGTTTATTCTTGGAGCTTTAAGAGCTTGCATGCCTTACTCAAAATGGAGCTAGGACAGTCAGAAACCAGCAAAACTATTTGGGTGGAGAAGACAAGAGCTGTTTCTGTATGTTCCAAAGCAAGAAAGGGCAAAGAGTGAACCCAAGTCCTGCTCTTTAGCTAGGTCACGTCCTAAGCAGCCCTGGAGAGGGGTCAGGGTTAACAAAAGGTCCTGGGACACACCCAGTTTCCTCTGCAACAGCTGCCACTGTATCTACCACAGCCCCCTCCTTCCTTTGTGGAAATGGTACAAGTGCAAACAAAAGATCTGCCTTTCCTCTCTTTAAGAAAACAACAGATGGGAAAGAACACTAAGTGAAAAAAACGGTCTCCAGATGTCAAGAGAGAAAAATAAAACTGAAAACCCAAGCGCTTACAAACAGCTTTGCTATGACCAAACTTTCCAGCTGAGCCATGCCATGCACTGTATGACAAGCACAAATTCTACCCTAAAACTTGGCCTCAGGAACCACTTTAAGTTCAAGTTTTCTCTCATCTGCTGGACAAAATTCAAGAGCCTTCCATGACTCAGCTGTTTTGACTGCAAACACAGCCAGAGAGTGCATCTGCCTACAAACTATCCAGACTGCAACGACTCCACCAATATCTAAGAGTTCCAGTGACTTAAAGAGCCCTACGTCAAGTCCATGGCTGGTGACCTGGGCACAAAACCTCCTCCTAATCCCAACTGTAGCAGGACTCAGCAGCCAGCAGTTTGCAGAGTCACACCCTAGAACAACCAGCTTCCATAAAGTCAGTCAAAGGGACAGTTTTAAGAGGTTTAGTGTTTTGACACACGTATGGAAAGGGCGCCACTCCTGCAGGCTTAGTCAGGAAAATCTTCAGCCTAGATGAAGATTCAGCCTGAATTCAGACAACACAACATCTGGTTTCCTTCTGCCACAGCTCTCACCTAGCTGGCTCCTTATGGCAAACAACAGGTTAACTGGAGCGCTCCCAGGCTGTGTAGAAGCTTGTCTGGGATACATTTCCCATGTTACTTGGCCCAGTCTCTTGGCTGGGAGAATGCTCTGTGCTTTATCAAGCCAATCAGCTCTGCAGGCCCTGGAGGCACAATGCTGGCTTCCCACAGAGGGTTATCTGTATGCAAAGCTCAAGAGGGCAGGTGCCTGCTGGAACAATACAGGTGCTGGCCAGGATGGTACCTGCTAAAGCAGTGAACTGGCTGCAACTGGCTCCTAAATGCTGATTTCACCCTTACAGATACTTGGGCTGTGGCAGTTGCAAACATTATCCCAAGTATTTTTAGAGCACAGACAGCTCCACTCATCACCCTGCAGCAGATCCTGCTGGCTAGCCACCAGCACCAAGTATCCCTCCTGTGCAGCAACCTGAAGTTACACCAGCTCCTCTCATGGCACAGAGATCATTCAACCAAACCCAGAGACAGGGCTCCAAAACACAACACTTCACCATGCATTGAGGACACGGGGTTCCCTGGTCTCTAACTCCAGCTGGAAAGGTGTTCCAAGCTCTCACTGTTGGATCAGTACAAGGACAAAGTGCCTACAAATGCCAAGAAACACAGAAGTGTCAGGGGAGTGACAAAGTGGAGTACCCACAAAGTGCCTTAGCAGAGTCTCTTACAGGGAGATAACAGCAACAGCTAACAGGGAAAGAGATCTCCCTTCTTTGAGATGCTCTGCAAACATATTAAATATTTATAATCCTAAGTAGTAACTGGAACCGAACTGTTCTGAACTCCTGATCTGCTGAGCTGCTCTCAGGAGTCAGCTGATGTCAAAACCATCACAGCAAGAACACTTCCCCATGAAAGAAGGAAAGAAATCAGGAGCAAATGAAGCTAAAGTGGAAAACCATGGGCAACTGGGAACACCTGCAAAGAGAGGTGAACTTCCAAAAAAGTGGCTTTTTTAATACTGCTTTTCAGAAAAGCCATTTTCCAGAGCAGCTCTTGCATAACTGCAAACTTCACTATCTCCTCTCAGCCTTGACAGCGACCTCCTTCTCACACAAATAAGGCAACAAGGAACAAGGGAGGAGAAGGAAAAGGGAAACATACAGGAGGGTAGGGAGAAGATGCTTCACAGGACACAGTAGAACCAGATGGTTCTTTTTTCCAACCGTTAAAAAAATAACCAACAAAAAACCCCTAAACCAAAGAGCAGAACATACAGTGTCAAGACAACATCTGATGAAAGGAGATCACTGGAGCACAGGGAAAGGAAAAAACCTGGATCAAGAGTGGTCAAACCAAGTGCCTGAGACCAAGCAACAGCTCTTGGGCTCAGGCAGCTCCTCTAGTTCTCTGGCTGGCAAGATGTTCTCCAGCATCTCAGGCTTGATATGCATGTGAGAAGCCAAACGGCAAGTCTTGGGCCTTGCGGGGTCCAAGCAGAATGCGAGCGCGTGTGCAGGCCTGGAGCAGGGAGGCAGCCACACCAGAGTGGGGCAGGGCATCAAATGGTCCGATAGTGCTGTCTCAATCTTGCCTGCAGAAACTCATGGGTCAGGTTGTGACGAGTGATTATCCCAACAATCTTAAAGAGAAAGAGGAAAAAAGGTACTAGGGTCATAGATGTGCTACTAAGAGATGTGTGTGGCTCTTGCCAGTCCCCCCAGAAAGGGAACCTGCAAGCAGTTCTTGACCATTGCTGAGTTAGAGTGGGTTCAAGTTCAAATCTCACCAAAACAACACCCCTTCCTCATCTACAAGCAAGACTCTGTTAAACTTTAACTACACCCAAACAGCTTAACTGCTTCATTGTGTCTGGACACAGCAGTGTCAGCCCTGCCTAGGAAGGGAAATCCTGTCCACACTGGACAGCATAGGGACGTAACTCAGTTCTCTGGAAAGTGAAAACTCTCAAGTAACATAGCTGCCTCTCACAGCTTCATTAGAGACATTTCTGCTATGCCAAGTGACACAACTGCAGACAGCCCCTATAAAACAGATTCTAGGAAGCTCTGAAGACCAAAACACAGAAATGGTAAAGACTAGCTCAGTGGTGACTGCACACTGACCGTCACTAACTGGCAGGTCACTAAGTAGACCCACTCCCAGTTTACTGGGCAAACAGTCAACCCCACACACAACAGCTGATAGAACACCTCAATTACTCTACAGATTTAGAACTAGGCTGCTCTCTAGAGCTGCAAGAGCATCACATCTTGTACTAAAGATGGAATGAGTCAACAGCTCTTGTTTTCAACCAACAGGCTCTGCAGGATAGTTACAAGGAACCCCAAGAGGCAGGAAAAGCACTGCTGTCTCACAGGGACAGACCAGCCCAGGCTTAAAGGAAACAGGTTCACTTTATGTTCATAGGAATTTACTGACACCTACTGACTCTTCTTGAGCACTGTGGGTGGCAGAGAGAAGCACAGCAAATCAAGTACAAACCAACCAAAGACTCCTTTATTTTGCTGCTCCTATGAGTAGGAACAGAATGCAATTTCCCTTCCAGCAGAAAAACCACCTGCCCCAATGCACAGGAAATTCTGTTCTTGGCCTTCAATAAAGCTATCGAAGGAGATGCCAAATTAGTGGCTTCTGATAAGCTCAAGACCACTCAACAGCTCTAAGACAGTAAGAGCTTCTACCTGCTGCCAACTGGAGACAGGAGAGAGACCACATGTCCTGCCCCTTGTAGGCAAAGCAGAAAGCAGGCTTGCACACAAAAGCTGGTAACAGTCACAGCAACCAGCAATGCTTCAGGGCCTTAAGAAGATCATAAGAAGATAACATTCTGATCTCTTTAAAGCATTTCTGTTTGGTGTTAATACAGATCTTAAGTTTTCCCAAAGGAGGAAAACTTTTCAAAACCCACAGTGGATCCTCCTTGTGCAGTCAAGACAAAGTGGAGGTAATGACTCACCTCTCCAACTGCATTCACAACCGGTAAGTGTCTGAGTCCCATTGTCCTGAACAGGTTGAAGACTTGTGACACATGAGTATTTGGAGAGACAGTAAAGGGTGATGGGTTCATATATGGGGTGACATCCTAGGAAAGAAAAAAACAATTACATTTACAAGAGGCACTGGGAATCACCAATGAACGGTACCTACAGTTCCTCCTGTGCACTGATCTCTGGACAGGGTTTTGGACAGTGAATATGAAATTACTTCAGGAACCTGAATCTGTCACAGTTTATTTGAACACTGTAACCCATGATCTTAAGAGCCTAAGAGATGCAGACAGCCACTGGGCATCATAAATGCAGGTCCATGAAAATACAAATGTGTATTAAAAAAGCACTTTTGTCTACACAAAAGTCCTATCACAATGGCAGGCCTGTCACTGAGCTGCCAGCACACAGAATGCCCAACAGGTATCACCAGTCTGCCTGTGCGATCTGTCTCAGGCAGGAGTCTAACCTAGAAGAAAGTTCAACTAGACAAGAAATGTCTTATCCTGGAAGTGAAGCACCTGTGTACAATGCTATCTCAGAGCAAGTATGAGGATGGATTTTGACATGCAGACAAGGCTGAATGATTGTGTGAGTACAGGCTGCTGCTCACTGCACCCAACATGCTCTTAGGCTTGGGACAATGCTAAAACGCGTATCAGGAAACACTATGACACTGCATCCCTTACCACTATCATGCGAGGGTTCAGCAGGGTGAGGTCCAGGTCGTGGATGTCTGGGTAGCGAGGGTAATCCTCTGACATCTCTGCATGGGACAGGCGAGGCTGACTTGCACTCTGCAGGTGAAACAAATCCCACTGAGCTACTGTTACCAAGCAAGCAGCACAGCACATGATGTCTCCCAACTGCTGACCCACATTTCCTTCTCCTCCCATGCCCACACAGAACTTCTGCAGAACTCCTGGCAGCTCATCTCAGAACACAGCAATGCCCAAACCCACACAGGTGTAAGCTGAAAGCAGCAAGTCTGTTCTCCAGCCTCTCACAGGTTTACACTCAACACTGGAGGGCAGCAACTCATCAGCTTTGTGACAGATGGGTCTCAAACACAAACGCCCACACTGATCTCAGTGACAGAGCTGACAGTCTTCTGGCAAGACCCTGGCACCCAGCAGTAAAAGCAAAGTATACACTGCTGGTTGCTCTGTTTGTATTTAATATCTGCTCTCTATTCTCCAGTTCTGGCAGGACTGCACCTTTATGCAACAAGTAAGTCTATTGGTTTATTCTTCAAACAGCTGCTGTTCTCTTTTCTTGGGGATACTTCAACAGAAATTAATTTCCCTTTATTTCAGTGCTGCAAGGGAGAATTCACATGACCTGCCTGCAGCTTTTAAAACACAGATGCATCGCTTAAGGAGCAAAAATGGCTAAATTTGGTTTTTTGGCAGCCCATAAATAACATTCCCAACCTTTGCAGTCAAGATGGCAGGGATGTCTGGTACAACTCCTGATTAGGAACACTCACCGACTGGCTCTCAGAGTAACAAACACCCCTGACAAGGAGGGTGACCAACTGGGAGCGCAAGATCAAGCCATGGAAGGTCAAAGGTCTGAAGCGTTCCTCCATAGTCCACTCTTCACTGGGAGACTGGTCAGGGTACAGGTTGGGGTAAGGAGTGTACCTGTGAGAGATTTAACATGTTCTGGGTTACATGGACTTAAAGAGAGACACATACACTTGCCTCCAAAACAATAACAGCTGTTGGGAGAGATGAGCTTTACAAAGCCCTCAGGATTTTGTAGGCAAGGAGGCATCAAGTTTCTGCAGGCATTTCCCCAGGTATTCCATCCTCTCCAGGAAATATTTCTGGATAGGTGTTTGAAGGAAATTTAAGTTAAAAGACTGGACACTATCACACCTAGGACCTGGTCACAAGTGTGAGCCCAAACACTGGCTAATGAGACCTGGCAGGGCACTTCTAAAATTTAGATGACAGCACTGTTTCCTCTGATCCATGCAACGACAGGGATTGTATGAAGCATCGCAACACAGCTCAACATATGGAAACGGGGTGTTTCCACATGTTAGTGCCTACCAGGACCTCACCTTCTCTCTAGCATCTGTTGCAGCAGATCCTCCTTTTCTGGTGGCTCCTCAGTTGCTATGTGCTCATCACACATATTACGCAGCTCACTGGAAGGGTAGGACTTCATGGACTGACTGCGCTTGCGCTGCTCACCGGCTCGGGTGAGGATGCTGGACTTCTGCATACAATAAGCAACTTTCAGATGCTCACTAAGCAGCTCAACAGTTACCCAAAGGAGACTATGAACTGTCTGATTACAGATTTATGTCACCAGATAAGGTGTTCCTTACTGCTGCTGCAGTACCTATAATAATAGCCAAGAGGACTGTACTGTCCTTGGACAGACAGCCTGGAGTTTAGGAAGTGGGGCATCCTTCCTCGTTAGAGCACACGTGTGCCACAAGCACGTTCATGATGCATTCTGACCTTAAATTTAAGTTTCTCAAGAAACTAAAGCATCTGCCCCATTACCCTTCCTACAAAGAGGAGAAACACTTAGGCACTGGCTGATCTCAATGGTGAGTTCAGTACTTTGGCGGCAAATACAAGCTTTCTCCATGCCTCAGTCCTCTTAACTGTTCACTCTAGCCCACTCTTCTGCCTTTACCCTAACACAGAGAACAGAACGAAATTGAGTCCTTGAAAATTTTGTGTTGCAGTAGGGGCTCATCTGCGACCTGAATTCTGCACTGACAAAAGCCTAGATAACAAAAGAAAGGGCCTTCCACCTACAAAACAAGGCTCTTTTCCCCTCAGATTCTCAAACCAGCAACTTTTTACCTTGAATTTGATGTTATTACTGATCAGTTGGTTTCCCTTCATGAACTCCCTCTCATTGCCCCGGTTCTCAGTCACCACAGGGAAGGCATGATGGACAGTTGTGCGCAGGATGCTGACGAGGGACTGGATCCTGGTGTGTGGGTAGACATACGTCAAGTTGGGTTCCATGATGTCACTGGCTCTTAGTCTGAGGAAACAGAAAGCCAAGATTGCTACATCCCAGTAGAGAACAAACCAGTTTCAAAACAAGATCCTGAAGAAGTCTGCTGAAGTTTAGTTCTGCCAGCAACTGGTACCTGCGTGCTCGCCTTCACTGCGCTATTAGCAGTGTTGGCACAGTTGATTTCATCTTTAACAGAACATTGCAACAATGCATGATAAGCAAGGAAAAAGGTTCCATCTCTTCACACAGAAAGTGTTTAAACTCTTATGAAAAGAGATGAGAGGCAGGAAGATGAAATTCTTCAAGAAGTAAAATCGAGTGGAAGGCTTTCACAAGAGTTCTTGCCAAACCCCACAAATGACTCTCCACCCACCCACCCCTCCTCAGAAAGGGCTCCAGCATCTCTCTCCTGCCATAGACCTGATGTATATTCCCAACTCCTTTCACAGCAGTCCTCCTTGCAGCTGCTCCTCTCAGAGCAGCCAGGTTTCTGGGAAATGATGCATCATCCCCCTGCATTACAATACTCCTTTCTGAGCAAGACCCTACCACAAATTCCAACCCACAACCCTGCCAAGAGGAGCAGCCTTACTTGTCCATTTCCACCTCTGTTTCCCACTCCAGGAGAGGCACTCCTCGTAAGTTCACGTGGATGTCATAGATGCCTTTGTTGAAAAAGTCTCCTGTCCATTTGGCTACCTGCAGAGCAAATGGAAAAAATACTAAGTTACTGATCCAAATACAAGGCTCCTTGGCTTATCTTAGACCTGGAAGGAAGACAGGCTCAGGGCCAGCCCACATTGAAGAAGTCTACAAAAAGCCCAAGCTACAACCCTGCACTCACCATGAGGGTGATCATTATTGGGAGCCCATAGGTGATCTCATTGGTGGATTCAATGAGGATGACAGTCAGGCTAATTGTCATGCGGACCACGCCTCCCAGGAATGCTGCTGCCCCAATCAGTGCAAAGGTTCCCGAGTAGATGTGATCCAGGCCAATGTAGCTAGAGGGAAACAGAGAGCCTGGAGATCAGAACCGGCCAGAGCCCACCTCTCCCACATATACACACACTCAATGCACCTTTTGAGGAGGTTGGCGACCAGGCGTCCGAAGGCAGCCCCACAAAGCAGTGATGGCACAAAAAGCCCACTGGGCACAGAGATCCCATATGTCCAGCAGGAGAGTAAGAAATAGAGAAGGAAGAACAAGGACAGTGTGACTGGGCTGAAAGTACCTGCAACACAAGAAGAATCAAGACTGACTAAAGGAGCACTAGTCTGTTGGACAAAGACAGTAGTCTTGCACCATCCACCCCTCAGCTCGCAGCAGGCTCATCTCACAAACAGCTACTGAGTCTCTGAGTCCAAACACACACAAAGACAATGAGTAAGTGAAAAAAGAGGAAAAGCATGGGAGACTTTGAGCTGCTGTCCTACCAATTCCCCAGATCCATGAAGGCCTGAAGATGCTATGTACCCTGTGGTTCTTATGACAAGGCTATTTCAAGCAAGATGGAGCTTTGAAGCCTGAGCATGGGATGAGGAACTGTCTCCTGGCCACTCACCATCTTGGTGGAAGAGCTGCAAGATGGCTGACTCCTGAGGGTTGAAGAAGAGTGTGGCCATGTCATTGTAGGTTTCATTTGGACAGAAAAAAGTTTTGATGCTTGAATTCACATCCTCTGACATACCCTAATGCAGGACACAGAAGACACAAACAGTTAAAATCCACTCTCTCCTATGTTAGCCTTTGAGCAGAATGGGAGCAGCCTTTCCATAGGGCTGCCAGCCTACACTTTGGGAAGTTCAGACCAAACATCAATAGCAGAGATGGGACCTGCAGCCTCAGTAGGTTCCCTAGCTCACAGTCTGAGCTGTTTGTCAAAGGACAAAAGCACAAAGCGGGTAGCTTTCATTATTAGTCTAACCTCCTGCAACTGGCCACAGGCTTTCACTGAAGTTCTGTTAGGTACAGAATCTGTGAAAAGCTCATTATGTGCCTGTACTTCTCTGGAGGGTGAACGTGATGGGGACATATAATTACCACAAAAGATCCCTCACCTGCAGGTCCAGAGTGTCATTGCCACTATGACTGGTGGAAGACATCTGCCGACATTCCCCCAGAACCATGGAGGCTACAAAGACCACAACTGTGGTAGCCATGGACACCAGCAGGCTCTCCAAGACTCTGCAAGCACAAAACAGAAATCATACACTGAAGCCACACTCAGCCCTGTAACCCAGCCCCAGCCCTACACAGGACTTCGATAAAGCTGCAAGAAGCAGCAATCACTAGATCTCAACATGAGAAGCAGGGAACTCTGCAGGTCAAGCTGAACTATGACTTGGAATTGTGCTAACTCCCTTTTTTAATTGCCTGCCCCATAAAGGAGAACAGATTTTCTGCCCAGAGAACACCCTGCAGTCACATACAAAAAGCCACAGGGAAGAGTTTAGTGATGAGGCTGTTCACATGGAAACGATGTTCTGTAGGTCCTTACAGGGTAAAAGGCCAGACAGGACTGATACAGTCTCTCATAATCTCTTCTCTAACTACTAAAATATACTTTACTTTTTTGCCCCAAACCCAGGCTTCCTATTTAGGAATTGTCTAGAGCAAACCAACAGCTATTTTCCAGAAGTATCCCCTCTCTAAATAGCACAGATATTAGCAAGGTAGTGAATTCAATTAACCAAGATAATTAAAAAGAGAGTGGAATCAGGTATTCTTTCTACATCTCTTTGGACAAGATTAACAAAATACTGCATGGAGACAAAGCTGTGGTTTGTTCAGCCACAGCTTTTATCGTAAGGAGCTCCCTGCAGAGCTCTTTCAAGGAGGCTTGTAGCTGTCCCCATACCACCAGAGTAAATAGAAAACCAAAAGGCACAGGGACTGTGACACCTGGTTTCTGGTGTTGACCTTTAAGTTCTATGGAAGCTTTGTTTTGTGATTTTAAAAAGAACAGCTCTGGAATTTCCTCCAGCACCACTCACTGGGTCCTCTAGATGGATGCTTTTGTTTTGGGACACAGATCAGAGATGCCTGCACAAATACCTGACCAGCTTTGGCTTGGGATGCACGTTCCGCATGCGGTACTTTGCAAGTCTCTTGTTCAGGCAGTTGAAGGTGGCTCCGAGAAGGCCTCCTGCAATACCCATCAGAATGAAGAAGCCCAAGTCCACAGCAGTCCAGAGGTGGCATTTCTTATCAGACTCGGAGCACTACGTGCAGAAAGGCACAAAAATGAGTGTTACAGTAATTGCTGCCACTCCCTACCAACAGGTCTGTCTCCACAGCAGGAGGCTTTCAGCAGCTGTGACCAAAGGGCAACAATTCTGTCTTAGGCTATTGGTGCATTGCAGCTAAACATCAGCTGCCCTTCACTGAAATACAAACATGTACAGAAACTAAAATTAAGAAAGAAACACTGAACTGACAGAAGATCGGAGGGGAAAAGTAACAGCACTAGATCTTACCTTAAATTCCCCAAAGTTCAGCAGCCCAGGGAGCTGGAAAGACCCCCAGCTTCCAAACTGAATCCCAGAGCGGAAAAAATTCAAAGTAAAGGTGGCAGCCATGGAACAGAACAGCTGAGGAAGTAAAACAAAAGGAAGAAGTAAAGACTCCCAAATTGAGACTGGCAGAGTCAGCTCTTCTTGAGATTATGCTGGGATAGGAAAACTTCAGAGCCTTCTCAGGTTTTAAGGAAATAATCCGCTGAGGTTTAACATCCACTCTCTGCTGCACATGAGAGCAATCCCAAACTGGACTTCTGGAATTATCTGATTTGGGTTTTCTACACAAGAAGGTGGAATTTCACCTAGTAATTCTTGCAGCAAGAGCTCTATTTTTTATTCGTGTGGTCAAATATGACAACTTGCAGTTGCAAATCAATACAAGGCAGTAACACAGCTTGTGTAGAGCTGGAATTGAGGCCTTCATTGGCTCAGAGAGAGTTGCTGTCTTGGCAAATCCCCTGGCTCCTTTTATCGTTGCTGAGTGGAGACTAACTGAATCCCATCAAGAGGACATTTGCCATGAGAGATGCCAGAAGCATCAGGAAATCAAATACATTTTTAATATCCTTTCACCTTCAAGAAAGCACTACAGGGAGAGAAATGGACAACCAGAAGGCACAGGGCACTGCTGCCATACAGCTTCCCAAGGCAGAGAAAAGCAGAAAAAAAATCCAGCACCTGCCTTACTCTGTCTGCTCCCAAAAGATCAGACTGCAGAGTGCCCAGCCACAAAAGCCTCTTCTCCCAGATAATACTAAATCTGCTGCCTACAGAGCTGTACTGTAGTTCCAGACAGTACCATACTGCTCTCTGCTCTTGATCTGTATTCTACAGCACTGATTGAGCCAGCAAATTCCCTCCTGCCAGGAGAGCTCAGGAGGGGTCAGGATAACCTGAATGCCCTCATGGACAAGCCTTCCCAAAGGTCCAGCCCAAGAAAGAGTCACACAGAAAGGACCAGAGTCATTACTCACCACTTTCCATGTAAGTCCCTGGTTCCAGAAAGAGGAACCTTCTTCCAAGCTGAAAAGAGTGCCCCCAATTGGGGCTCCAAAAGCAGCTGCAACCCCTGCAGCAGCTCCAGCAGACACAAAATCCCTTTTGTCCCTGAAGGGAAGAAGAAAACAATCTCCATTTAGGAAAGCAGATCCATGGATGTGCTCAGGTTCTTCAAAGAGACAACTCCCATTTATGGATACATCCCTGGGATACAGGAGTGACAGCTGGGAGAAGTGTTGGCCATACCAAACAACACTATTTATGCATAAGTCATGGCAGCACCATGGCACCAACACAGAGTAAAACTCTGGTACTCCACAGCTGCCCATTGTAAGAGGAAGCATCCAAACCACGGGATACCAGCATCACCCGAAAGAATTACAAAGAGAGTAGGAGAAGATTTTGTTCATATTCAAGCAAACCAGCCCTCTCTGTAGCATATCTTAGCTATAAGGAGTGAGTAATTGAGCTAGCTCCCAACAAAGAAGCCATTTAAGCATTCAGATTAAAGGTTTTAAGTGGGTAGAGATTTGCTGAGTAGTGCAACAGAACATCAATGAACATGGAGACCAGAGCAGCATGGAAGGGTCAAGCCATTGTGTTGTCTTGATGCAGAATGAAGCTGCAGGACACTAGAGAGAAACTGAACAAACACCTGACTGATTCATCCCAGCCCAGCACCCTTCTCCCCGGCAAGTCTGATCACTCCTCCTCCTCTCCCCTCCTCCACACCCTGGCTACCATACCTGTCACTGCGGAAGTAGGGAAAGTTAAACTGGATCTTCCTCAAAGAGATGCTCTGGAACTACAAACAAAGGAAAGATTTAGAAACATAGGAGATGGAAACTGACTCCTCACAGCATTCTTACAAAGCAGTGGTGTGACCAGGACAACGACCCAGGCCAGCACTAACCTGTGGCAAACCTGCACCCACGACAGCACCACTGTGAATCATTGGACCCTCCTTCCCGACAAAAAGACCTGCAAAAATAGGATTTATGGGGCAGCACACTCCTGACAGCCCTCCCTTGTTCCCCAGGAGAGATCAGCTCACCACTCCCACACCACACCAGTCCCCTGCGCCAAGCCTGCAGCTCCTCCTTCTCTCCATGAGGTGAAGAAAGGTACTGAACGCCTTGACCCCCTAAAATGTTTGTGAAGACTTGCACAGACTTTGCCCTCCAAGAGTGTGGAATCATTGAAAAAGAGCTGTTACAAGGACTCTGAACTTTCCAAGTCATTCTGCCCTGCTGCTCAGAACATAACCTCCTCCAGGTTGCTCCAGACACTTTCTTCTGGAGAATTCTCAGGTCTTCCTCTTGTACTGATACACAAAAAGTCTCTTCTGATTAACCTGCCCAAAAAAGTACCTGTTCCCCCAGGAATCCTGACCCTTCTGTCTTTTTTCTACTCTACTGATGTATTGAGGGCTCATGACTCTGCTCCAGGCCATCAAAATCATTTTACTGGAAAAGTGGGAGAAGCCTTTTGTGCCCTATGTAGAGCAGGGGCAGCATTTTTCCCCCTGCAGCAATATACCACAGTCCTTCTTACCTCCTGCCACGCTGAAGAGCACTCCCAACGCTTTGCACACCACGGTCCGGAGGCGCACAACCCCTGGAACCTTCACCCCGTTGAGGTAGCACTTAATTTCAGGAATTCCTGACCCAGCTGCTACAGGCTGCAGAAAAGGAACATCAATGTTGTACTACATTCATTTCATGGCTGACCAACAATCTTTCATCAGAGAGCTCAACAAGTGATCAAGAGATCCTGCTTAGCTAAACCAATCAACACTGTGAAGATAGTTTGATGCCTTGGAACAGAAAGTGCTTCCTGCAAGGATACTTCACACTCAGAACCTATGTGAGAGAAGGTACTGTAAGGTGCAGCAGTGGACCCAAGTCTTACCTGGATCAGAACCAGAAGACTAGCAAGGAAAACAAAGGTCAGGTTGAAGCCCAGCAGCTCCAGCAATGACAATGCAAGACAACCTTTCTCACTGCATTCTTCCACAGCTGCAGGGATGGTCAAGGAAAATAACAGCACTGTCCCCAGCAATTCACATTCATCAGGTACTGTCTGGGGTGCCACCTGCATGACAGTCAAGTCGTTGCGTCCTACCCCAGCCAGGGCAGCTGACAACCCATCAGGAAGGCAGCCTTCCTTTTCAGAACTCAAGGCTGAGCTCCAAGCAAAGGAAACCATTCATTCTTTCAGAGATTAGCCTTTGCCTACACACATGATCCTGAAAACATTTTTTGGTTTCAAGGGCTGAATTGCACAGGCAAAACCCAATTAATCAACAACATGACTGATGGCAGAAGTCTGAGAGTCAGCTGTTTTGAGCAAAACATGGCAAAAGAAAGGAAAAGGTCACTTGAGTCTAACAGGAACCCCTGCAGCAGGTAAAAGATACAGCTTTGCACCACCCGGAACTTGAGCTGAGTAAAGAGCCGGACGAAGAAATCCACAAAGAGGCCCACCTGTGAAAAGGAAGAGACCTGCCATCAGGAATTGCTGCATAGAAACAATAAAGACCATCCTGTAATAGACCTATCAGAAGTATATACACACAGGAGGACAGAAGATGAAGAATTTTTGCAAAAGCAGTGTTCATATTCACTTTGAAATTTCAGATTTGTTGCCTCCCTCGTTCTCCCCAGGACAGATCCACCCCACAATTAATCCCGAAGAGATGCATTTCAGAGGACTAATCTGGTAGCATTTTAACACCCACTTCTGGGTACAGAAGAAAGCTAGTGTTTAACTGAGCCACAGGCAACAGAGCTCATTTTTGAACACTCTGGAAAGCACATGCAGTGACACTAGTACTGCCAAGCATAAAAAAACATACAGTTCAGCTGTAAATTGGCATCTTGTTTTATTAAGTGCTCCCTTTGGACAAGTTCTCCTGTATGCAGAATTAAAGGATTTGCCAGAATACTTAGCAAAAAAAGCACAGCAAGTTCTAGAAACAAAAAAGGCTCCTCAGAAAATAATCTAGCAACAACATGCTGTAATTCCCAAATGACAACTCCAGCTACTAATCTCTCCACTTCACAAAAGAGAATGTCTCCTTCTCTTCACTCCTTGGCTACTGACTTCTGAATTATTTAGTCTTCTGAATTTTCCTCATCCCCCAAAGAGCATAACTCTTACCAGTCCTGTGCAGACTCCAATAGTGAAAACCATCACCCACTTCACTGCTTCATATCTCTGAGCTTTCTGTTTAGGAAGAGGATTCATTAAAAAATCTAAGTCAAAGCAACATCAAAAAGGGTATCAGAAAAAGGTGGTTTAGGGCTCTGCAGCTCAGTTACAACTAGAGTGAGAAATCAGCAAATTATGGTGACAACAGCAACCTGAAAATAGGAACTGAAATGATGAACATCTCGCTCACTTTAAACCTGAGGAACAGAACAGATGCTAGAAGCTATAATCTCCACAAGTTTTCATTCTGTTCATGGAGAAACCAAGAAAGCATGTAGAATCCCTTTCATAAAGAAAAGCAAACAAACAAAAAGCCCCAGTAAACCTCCTGCAGTGGAATGTATTTACAGTCATTGGATAGGTTAGAAGGGACCTTTAAAGATCACCTAGACCGACCCCATTGCAGTGAGTAGGTACATCTGTATGTAGATCAGGTTGCTCAAAGCCCCATCCAAGCTGACCTTGAACACTTCCAATAATGGGATATACACAATCTCTTTGGGCAAATTTTTCTGAGCTGTTTGAACAGCTTTAGCTCTCAAGCTAATGAAAAAGAACAAGGCCCTACCTTGTTGTCCACGCTCTCCAAAACTTCCAAGTACGGGTCATTGATACAGCGATCATAATCCAAGCTCTGGAAGAATGCCAAGAGGTCAATTTGAGAGAATCGGGCACAACAAATAGCACAAAACACTACAGAGTGAAGATCTTGTTAAAGATTACTAACTCCCCAGTAGATTTTGCAAACAGTAGCAGAAAAAAAACTCCTGGAAACAACTTTATTTAACTATTTCCAGCAGAGTCAGGCCCTGAGAATCAGGAAGTAAATGAAAAGAGCAATTTCACTGCCTAAGCTGAGGGAACAAAACAGGAACACAGCTAATTAATACAACTTTAAATTATAAGTCACATTGTAGAGATTTAGACTTCACTTCCCTAAGCATCTCCAGTCTGACAGTGCAGAGAATTTAACATTAGATCTTCGTATCTGACCTCTCGCTACAACAGAAGCACTAGAGAGGACTTGCTCTCCAGATGAACAGCATCGATTCTTAAGCTTATCACAGCAAGGAGTTAAAAGCAATATAGAGTTGCCCAGTTATACTCACAAAGTGCTACCAGTTTCTATCTACGTTAGCTTCACTTTCTTAAGCCAAGCAGGAACAGGCTGAGCTAGTGACACCCATGCTGACAGCAGCAGCTCAAAATAGCTCAGGGCTACCATAAAGACATGCAAAAAGCAAAAATCTCCTGTATGAAGCAGGATCTGACAGATGGAAGATTTGCTGTGAGCCAGCATGGCATTAGAGGCTGCAGTGATCAAGAAGTTACAGATGCATGCCACAGTCATGAGGAAGCAGGACCACTACAGCTTATAAATCTCACATTTAAAAAGTAGAACAATGCAGCAGGCTCTGAAAATTAATTTTCTCAGCAAGAGGCTGACTAAAGCAACAAATGTTCAAGCTCTGCTCACAGGGCTTTAACACAGAAACGTGTAAAAATGAGGAGCAGCTCTTTGCAAAGGCCGCTCTTGGTACTTCTGTGGGTGCCAATGCAATCTAATTAGTCATGCATTTTAAGCCCTTGTTTCATTACAAACTCAAACAGATCAAAACCTGCCTGCAGTTCTTTTCACAATAATTTCACAAGCTGCTATCAGTTACTTTCCCACCTCGTAGTCTTTGCGTGGAAGAATCTCATCCTCTTCCTCCTGAGTTTCTCCTAGGATCGTCTGCAAAACAAACATGGGAAAGAAAAATTGTCTAAGGAATGAATGAATGCACATACAGGTGCTTAAAAATGTTGGTAACAAAGCCAAAATTAGAGAAAGCCTGTACCACTACTGTTGATAAAGTCAGTGTATGGAACAATAGACTACTACTTACTTTGGGTTAATGGCATAAGACCCAAGACTTAAAGCTTGCCCCTCAGCAAAAATACACTGAATTACTATATGGGAGCACTCCACAGCACAGTAGAGCACTAAACTCACACTCCAGCTTCTTTCAGAGCAACAGGTTAGAGAAGCGTAGGATAAGAAACTTGTAGACAGCATTCCCCTAGTCAAGGCGGCTGAAGAGAGCTCCTGAGAGTCAGTCCCCTCAGATAGCTCAAGGGGTGCTGCACCCGGCAGGAGCGGCAGCGCAGGCTGAGGCACCGGCTACGGCGGCTGGGACAGGAGGCCCAGCCAAAGCAAACGTTGACTAGGGGCACTGGGAGAGCGCGGGTCGTACTGCGCACAACGCGCGGCTAAGAAGGCGAGGCGTGGGGCCGAGCAGTGGCTGAGGTACTGGATCAAGGGCTGGCTGAAGCAGCGGGCCCCGAGCCGTCAGCAGCGGGGTTGGAGGTACCGGGTTTTGAGGCGCTGGGCCGAGGACGGACTAAGGCTCCGATACCGCAGACTGAGGTACTGAGCCCTGAAGCGCAGGACCGAAGCGCCGGTACCTGGGGCGGAGGCACCAGGCCCAGCACCATAGCAACGCTCAACGCCCACCCTCAGGCGCTCGCTAGAGCCGGCACAGCGGCGGGGTCGTGCCGAGACCAGCAGGCATCACGGTTGAGGGGTGGGTAGGGGGGGGGTACGCGCAGCGCCACAGCCGTACCAGCTCCTCGGGGGTGCGGCTCTCCCGCTCGCCACAGCAGCAGCAGCAGCACAACCCGGACCCGCACCCCGCCATCTTCCGCCACCGCCCCTGCCCGGCCCCACCCGCCGCGCCGCGCGTGACCCCATCACTCGGCCCCGCCCCCGCGGCGCGAGACAGCGCCGCCATGTCAGAAACGGGAACGCACCACGTGACCCGACCCGCCCCGGCCTTAAAGCGCCGCGGGCTGGGGCCACCCGCGCTGCGCAGCATCTGGCACCACCGGGAGGTGAGCGGGGCACGGGGAAGGGAGGGCCCGATCCCTGCCCACATTGCCCCGGGCAGATCCCCGCCGCAGGCCCGAACTGCCCTCCGGCTGCTTTGGGCTGAGCCGCGTTCCCGGGGGGTTTAGCTGAGGTCGAAGGCACGATCGGGCTGCACCTCGATCGCTGCTTAGACCCGATACCGATCCTCCAGCAGCAGAGACTCCCCGGCACTGCTAGTGCCTATTTTCCGTCTCTCCCCACCCTGTCGCACCGGTCTTTTCGTGGCCGTGCCGCTGCTCCCTTGGCAACGCGGTAGATCCAGCCCTGGGCCCCTTTATGCCCCGCAGGACTGCCTGCCTAATACCATGGCCCAGGATACTGAGGCCCTAGACATACCGCTACTTGATGCCATGACCTGGGACACCGGTCCTGGACGAGCCCCTTCCAGGGGGCTGTCAGCCCGGTGCCATGGCCCGGGAGTCCCTTGCAGGTACTGCACGCCCTATGAGAAGTGTACATGCAGCTGAGTTTAGCTTGGGAGCTAAAACTAATCTTTAGAAGATGCAGGCGTTCATCCTGTGTGAGGGGGTGTCATCTCAGGTCTGGAAGCAATAAAAATATCCAACAACAAAAGAAATGGGCAGAGCAATGTCCCATAAGCATAACGAGCACAACCACACAGATAAGCATCAATGTGTTGGGCTACAGGTCTTTTGAGCTCTGCAGTGGGGAAGAGAAACGAGAAGGAGCATTGACTGAATGGAGCTGACAGGTGTTTTAAGGTTGTCTTATCTTGCATCTGGTTTTGTTTAGTTAGAAAATCTTTTTTTCTCTTTGCAATAACTCCAAGCTTCTGACAGCAAATCTGAGATGCACCTAATGGTAAGGAAACTGCTCCAAATGCTGCCTCTTGACAAAAAGTGTGAGGCCTTCCTCCTGACTTTGTGGTTCTAGATGTCATTAGCATCAGGATCTTTTTCTCAACAGTAAGTCTCATGCTATAGAGACATTCATATAGGAACCCTTCCCTTGGGTGTTAAAGGTCCTTTGATGTGCCTGTGGTGGCACTCTTGCTAGAAGTGAGATATGGGGAGTTGACTGAACATGGTTTTGCACATATGCTTTAGGATAATTCTCCCAGATTAGTGCCACATGGATGTCAAGCCAAGTCCTTTGAGAGAGTGTGGTTGCTGTGCACCCAGCTGCTTTTGCTTCATTTGTCAATAGGTCTTTTTACTGTGGCCTGCAGTGTTGGTACCCAAGAGATTTAAGACTCACGGTTCCTCTTGGCAGCATCAGGCCTGTGCTTCTTTCTCGTATCTCCTGCCAGCTGGAGAGGTTCCCTAGATGATAAAAGCAGACTTTCTCCCAAAGCGTTTTGCTCAATTAGCAACTCAGTGTAAACAGTAGAAGGTGAGTTCAAAGTCTTCTTGGATGACCTAAAGCCACAGAGTTTATGATAAGGATAAAAAATTGCACACTAGCTTACAACCATTTCCTCCCAAGCAGGCTCGAGTATCATGCAATGCTTGAACAGCTTGCTGCTTCCCAGTGCCAATTTTACATGTTGGCAGGTTCACAAGGCCACTCTCACCTGATTCACATGGCTTGCTAAGTTGTAGTCAGGGCAAAAGTGATGTTGACCTGACTCTCTTTAAGAGCCAAATTTGGCCTGGCAGGCAGTGAAGAGCTGCATCAGAGTGGCAAGAAGCCATCTCCTGTGTTATTCTCTCAGCACTATCTAAACACTTTTTACTGTGTTTTCATCATGTCTCCCAGTACAGCTTATAGTGAGAGCTGGCAAAAGGGACCCTTTGGTGATGAAGAATGTTGAGTTGCAGCATAGGCTTCCTTGCCATCACCTGCTGCTCACCCCAGGTGTTACCTTTTGAGTAACTGCTCCTTACTGAGATCTGCATTCTGTCTTGTGCCCACTGTGCTCCTTTTCCCCTCCTTCAGAGAGCTCACCATGGTCAATGAGACCCAGCATACCTGCAGTGCCAGTTCCAGCTCCAAGTCTGATGGCGGCAGCAGCAGTGGGAGTGAGAGCTCCAAGGACAGCTCACGCTGCTCCACCCCTGTCCTTGATGCCGACCGTCATGAGCGGCTGCGGGAGAAGATGCGTCGACGGCAGGACTCTGGGGACAAGTGGTTCTCCCTGGAGTTCTTCCCTCCACGTACAGCCAACGCTGCTGTCAATCTCATCTCCAGGTGAGGGCTGCAGGATGGGAGAGGGGAGAAATGAGGTGTCTTTGGTGGAGGGCTGGGAAATAGCTAATGAGGCAGGCTCTGCCCCATGCTCTGTCTCCCCTTCCAGGTGACGAAGCAGGTAGTGGGGCTGTGCTTTCCTGCTGAGGAGGGTAATGGACACCAGGTAACTTGTCTCCCTTGAAGGCCCTGAATAGTTAAGTGTCACGGTGGGGTTACTGAGGGGACTAAATTGTTTCCTCTCTTCCATGCTTTGTGAAGGTGGAGCAACCCCACTGTCATGCTTTGGGGTTAGAGCAGAGTGCTGGGGGACAACAGAGCAGGCAAATACCTATTAAAAACAGAGAATATTAATAGATGGACAGTGTACCCTTGTCTGTGGAACAGAGACTCCCACATGTTCTTGGAATCGTCTGGTGACTGAGGTTTATACCTCTCTTACTGAAGACTACAGTTTTAGCCTCTGAGATAGGTGTCCCCAGAACTAAAGGTTATCCTGGAGTCCAGTGGGGAGTGCCAGGAACCACCATGTACTTATCTGGAGGAATTTCAGAACTCTTTGCTGTAGGCCAGTGCCAGGTTCACTTTAAACAGAAGGGTCTGTTGCAACCCAGAGCAGAAGAGGGACAAATTAGGGGTACCTTTGTTTCTTCTGTAAGGTGTGCTTGGGAACACAGTGGACATTTGGTCTTTCCATATTTGTGGCTTCTACAGTTCAAGCTAGGAATGTCAGTCTAATAGAGCATACTGGGAGGAAATTTATTCTACAGTGAACAAATTTCATTTTTCAAAGAGATTGTAAGCTCTTCCTTGTACAGCTTTAAAGGATGACTTTCTTTATTTACTTTGGCCACTTGCTGTACTCCTAGTTCAGCACTTTTCTTGGTCTCTCCTGCTGCTGTCATCCAAACTGTCTGTTGCTGGCATTCCAGCAGTGAGCAAGATATCCCAGGCAAAGAGAAGGGAATTGGTAGGCTGACAAGACTCTAAAATCCACAGGTTTGACCGCATGGGAGCAGGTGGGCCACTCTTCATTGATGTGACGTGGCACCCTGCAGGGGACCCAGGATCTGACAAGGAAACCTCTTCCATGATTATTGCCAACACTGCAGTCAACTACTGTGGCCTAGAAACCATCCTACACATGACATGCTGCAACCAGACCAAGAATGACATCACAGGACATCTGCAGAAGGCCAAGCGGCTTGGGTTGAAGAACATCATGGCATTGCGTGGAGGTGAACGCTCTTGAAAGGCTGAGGCTGTATGGCTGTTGCCTTTAATTCCTGGGTAAAATGGAAAAACATGATTTAGAGGCTCCTTGCACTGCAGGAGTTAAAAGCTGAGACTGCATTTCACCTGATCCCTTGTCAGCAGTTTTAGCTCAAGGCAGACAAAAGCAGTCCATGGGTAACTGCAAACTTGGAGGTTTCATCTTGTCTTCCCTTTGACAATAGGAGGCTTTACAGCAAACAGTTGGAGAGAGCTGTGGATTTGTTCTCTTTTCAGATCCTGTGGGTGAGGAGTGGGAGGAAGAGGTAGATGGCTTCAATTATGCTGTTGACCTGGTTAAACACATTCGCAATGAGTTTGATGATTACTTTGACATCTGTGTGGCAGGTAAATGTCTCTCAGCATGGGGTAGGGTCTGAGATAGGGAAATGAGTCCAGCAGTCTTTTTGGTTCTGAGCCATGACAATACAGTCACATTGACTACCTCCCAGTTTCTAGTATGTTGTCCTCACCATTAGGTTTTTGCTTCTTCCTTTCCCTCCTCAAAGGCTACCCCACAGGTCATCCTGAAGCAGAGAGCTATGAGGAAGACCTGAAGTACCTGAAGGAGAAAGTCTTTGCTGGGGCAGACTTCATCATTACGCAGCTTTTCTTCAGATCAGAAACCTTTTTCAAGTTTGTGAAGGATTGCCAAGCCATTGGCATCACCTGCCCCATTATTCCTGGCATCTTCCCTATACAGGTGAAATCCAGTGATTCTGGTTTGGGGAGGGAATAAGGATCCAGGATGTTTGGTGTTTGTGGGTCAGGGCCTGAGAGTTCTGCAAAGTTTGTGTGAAGTGAGAATACTAAAATGTGGTAAATCTGTAGGTGGTTGGCCAAGTTAAACTCCTAAGCATGTAATAAAAAGCTTCAAAGGTTTTCTGTGCCCATATGGCACAAAGGGCCATAAAGGACAGTGGTCTGTCTGCCAGTCCTAAGATGTCGGTCATCACCGTCAGCATACTGGACTCAGGCAAAGAAATGGGGAGAAATCACCCAAAGTGACATGACCATAAGCTTGTTTACATCCTAGAGATGGAACCTAAGAGTAGAATTCAGGAGCCCCAGTTCTAAATTTCCTGTCACAGAAGGGAACCTGTGTTACTGGGATGTCAGTGAAGGGCCTTGGAGAAATGAAAATCTCCTGCATCCTCATCCAGGGTTACCACTCCTTACGCCAGCTGGTGAAGCTGTCCAAGCTGGAAGTGCCTCAAGAAATCAAAGATGTGATTGAACCCATCAAGGACAATGATGCAGCCATTCGGAACTATGGGGTGGAGCTGGCAGTGTCCATGTGTCGGGAGCTGTTGGACAGTGGCATGGTGCATGGACTCCACTTTTACACCCTCAATCGGGAAGTGGCTACTACAGAAGTCCTAAAGCGCCTGGGCATATGGAAAGAGGACCCCAGGTAAGCAGAAATTGCTGCCTTCAGTGCTATGTAAGCTCCTGCTGTGGACTTCCAGGGTGCTCTGCAGCTGGGAAAGGTAATGAGGACTTCTCTCTGCATCCACAGGTTTCAGCATAAATGAGAGAAGCAAAGGAAAATGAGTAACTGTGTTTTCTTCTCATTAAAAATAGCTTCACACAGTTTTTCCCTTGCCTCATCCAATTTCTGGTGTCAGTCCTGTGGACACCTACCAAACATTGGGAGGGAACTGAGTGGGAAAAGATTTTGATTTTTTTTTTTTCTATAAAGGAAGAAGAATTTTCTATCTTACTACTTACAAATAGAACTCTTCTCAGCCACTGTTAATTGCTCTCCCCAGAGGCAAAGTTCTCCAGGGGAAGGGCTTCCAACCTCTAGTGGAAAGTTAGCAGAGGAATTAACATCTGCTCCTCCCATGCAGGAGGCCTCTGCCCTGGGCTGTCAGTGCTCACCCCAAGAGAAGAGTTGAAGATGTCCGGCCAATCTTCTGGGCTTCCAGGCCAAAGAGCTACATCTATCGAACACAGGAATGGGATGATTTCCCCAACGGCCGATGGTAAGCTGCCAGCCTGCAATGGCAGTGAGCTAGAGGTGTGGTTTGAAAGCCTGCTCCACAGCTAGTCTCGGGTGTCCTGGGGTTGCGCCCGGTTGCTTGGATTTGAATGAGATGAGGAGAGTGGTACCAAAATGTTGAGGCTTTTGGTCCCTGAATGGATTTTGTTGGATTCTTTTCTTCTTGGGTGGCTTCTTCCTGCATCATGAAATCAGCTCCTCTTCCTCGGTGGCTGTTAATCCTGTGTCTCGTTCCTTTACAGGGGTAACTCCTCCTCTCCAGCCTTTGGGGAACTGAAAGACTATTACCTCTTCTACCTGAAGAGCAAGTCTCCCCGGGAGGAGCTCCTGAAGATGTGGGGAGAAGAGCTGACTTGTGAGGAAAGCGTCTTTGAGGTGTTCACATGTTACATCACTGGAGAACCCAATAAGAATGGTTACAAGGTGAGTGATGACCCTGGAAGGGGTGGTCAGTGTGGGTCAGACAACAGTGTGCATTTCCTCTTGTTTCTGATACCACATTGTTATTCTAAACAAGAATTGGCACTTACCTATCCAAAAGGGCACACTGAGGTAGTGACTGAAGGGAATCCCAACAGCCAGGGCTCCATATAAAGGAAAGCTGCTATAGGGTGACAGGACCAGTACCAATAAGCTTCATCAGTCATTCTTAGAGTTCAGAATACCCTGCCCCTTGAACCACACCTGGGAATTCTGGCCTGAAGTTGAGACCATTAGGGCACTTCTGAGTTCCTTCAACATGCAAATGCTAAGCAAATAGTTGTTATATCCACTGTAGGTTACATGTATGCCCTGGAATGATGACCCTCTTGCTACTGAAACCAACCTTCTGAAGGAGCAGCTGGAGAAGGTTAACAGGCGAGGAATCCTGACCATCAACTCTCAGCCAAACATCAACGGCAAACCATCCACAGACCCCATTGTAGGCTGGGGGCCCAGTGGGGGTTATGTCTTCCAAAAGGTAACTGTACTGCATTGAGCTAGGCAGCAAACAGCTATGACCCAGTTTGGTCTCTGTTAGGTCAGGAGGCCCTGGGCTTTCACACAGATAATCCTTTTGTTTGCTTCTTATCTTAATGCTGAAATGAGGCAAAGCTCTTTTGGTGTCTTAGACAGGTTACATCATCTCTAAGGCTTACTTCATAGCCGTTTTCCCCCCCCTCCCCTGATCATCTACAGTTTCTTGTTTTCACTCTTAGCAAGTAATTATTGGTAACTTCCATCTGGAGCAGGGGTATTAGGTTTTGGATACAAACACAGGCCTGCCCACTGCATCTGATCCCAGTCAGGGATGCAGAAAGCACCCAGGGTTTTCATAAAATGGGCATCAATGAGGTAGTATCTCTACCATCCCAGTGGTAATAACTGGGAATGCAAACAGTCCTTTATCTAAGGCAGAGCTTTCCATCAGTTACCCCCACCCCATAAGACTACTGATGTGCTGTTCAGACAGCTGCCAGGTTCCTTCCCTGGCCTGCAGGCAGGCTTGTCTGCATTTTCAGGCCCTACAGCCTTGCCACTAATGGCTGTGATAGGTATCTCCTATCAAGGTAAATGCCAAGCAAGTGGCTCATACTAGGAAACAAAGCAGCCTTGTTGGAAAGTGATCCAAACCACTAAAGCCATGAGACCAGCAGATGGCAAATGCAGTTATGTTTTCAAAGGAAAAAACTCCCCTGAGGTGAGGGAAATCCATCATCTCACACAATGGCCAGGAAATGGGGGGAGGGGAGCTGTTGGGAGCAGCCAAGCACAGAGCAGCAATAGATACAGCAAGTACAGAATTAGCTTGTATAAGCACATAGAGAATTTTGAACAAAAGATGAGGATGGGGAATGGTAGAGTGCTTGGGAGAGCCCAGCTGAGACCCCTAGTGTCTGCTCCCACCAGACTGCGCTGCCTTAGCAGGATGCTGCTGTTCACTGGGTACTGTGTAGAACAGAGGTCAAGCTCAGGCCCCTTCCAACCACTCTGCTCTCTGGCACAGGCTGTTTCCCAGGCCCAGCAGTTGCACTTACACTCTGAAGTGTAAGCCTGCTTGCTCAAAGCACACGCTGGCTGCTCTTACGCTGTTACTTTTGTACTCCCTAATTTATTTCCCTACTCCTAGCTCTTAATTTGCTCTACCCTTTGCTCAAGCATCCCCTCTAGTACCTTTTTCTGGGAATGGACATCTAAGTCTTCAGCTGCCTGGCTTCCAAGACTGTAAAGCTGTTCTCTTGGTTGCCTGTATGTGTCCTAGCCCTGCTATGAGCAAAGGTTCTTACTCTCCTTGCCCTTCTCCATCCCTCTCTGCAGGCATACCTGGAGTTCTTCACCTCCAGTGAGATCGTCACAGCACTGCTCAAAGCACTGAAGAAGTATGAGTCACGAGTGAACTACCACATTGTGAATGTCCAGGTAGGCTGGTGTTTACAGGACATGTTCTTCCATCACCTTGGGAAAAAGGCAAATACCAAATATTTAGATATCACTGTGAAGAAAGTGAGACATAAAGGGAAAGGAGAGTGAAATAAATCAGCTGTCTGATCTCTTGTCAAGGAAAGGGTAAATGCAATTGTTCCAACTCACTCAATCCCTGCCCCAGCAGTTGCTTCAGAACGGCTTTCCCTCCTTTGGCAGGGCCAGAATATCACCAATGCTCCAGATCTGCAACCCAATGCTGTCACCTGGGGCATCTTCCCAGGCAGAGAGATCATCCAGCCCACTGTAGTGGATCCTGTAAGCTTCCTTTCCTGGAAGGTGAGTCCTCCTTCCTGGATACATTGGTATGATGCCCTGGAAGTTCAGACTGTCTGCTTTGGTTTTAGTCTGTGACATTTATAACAATTGAGTACTGTTGTGATATTAGGCTGCAGAGGTCCAGATACTGCTCCTCCTGCTCCCAGTGTAAAACCTTTGCTCCAAGTGCTCTTCAGACATCAAGTGCCCGCTCAGGTGGTTTGGGAGCTGCCACTGTGCGTGTCCTGGTCCCAGAATTCTGGGCAGTAGCTGTCCCTCCCCTCTTGCACACACAGGGGCAGCATCGAACCATTTTACTGCTTCAGCTCTGGGCACTCCCCTGACTGAACAGCATGAGGCTCACTGCTCAGATCTTGCCGTTTTTAGTAAGAAACTAACCACAAGCTGTCCAGGCATGTGTGACACTGGCTGTCCTAGATGCAGCTTGGTAGCATGTGTGACATCACTGCCAGTGTTGTTTCCCTTGGCAGGATGAGGCCTTTGCACTGTGGATTGAGCAGTGGGCCAAGCTCTACGAAGAGGAGTCACCATCTCGCATGATCATCCAGTACATCCATGACAACTACTACTTGGTCAACCTGGTGGACAACGACTTCCCACTTGAAAACTGCCTCTGGCAGGTTGTAGAGGATACTTTTGAGCTGTTGAACTCTCCAACTCAGCAGTGAAAATTCCTTTTCTAACCTGTTACTTCTTCCGTCCACTGACTGCGAGGAGAGAAAAAGCGGCTCCTGTGCTGGTGGTGGACCACACACTCCTAAACCCAGCGACTGGGCTGGCTCATTGATCTATCCACACTACATGCTCATGTCCAGCACTAAAGCTCCCTGACTCCTCACTGAACAATAGCCAGAACTACCTGAACCTCTGAGCTGAGGCTCTAGACTAAGCTTGAAGGGCAGCTCTGCAGGATGAAGAGGTGCTAATTGTTGCTTATGTGTATGACAGTAACAGAACTCTTGTGCATAGGTGGGATTCTAACTTACTCATGCCAGAAATGCTGCCTTGGGGGCAGAAACACTTCTGTCAGCAGTGCCTACACAAGGAGACTATTTCAGTAGTCACCAGCTCTGAAAAAATGGTTAAGTTGCTTTTACAATGCACTCCTCTGATGTATTTTTTCATAATTGATCACAGTCAGGCTCCTTTGCACACACTCCAGAAAAAGGTTCACTTTTTTTCTCCCTAAGTTTTCTCTTCTTATTGTATTTCCCCTTTTCTTTTCAGTGAAAATATGTGAATTTCGACTTTGTTTCTTAGTACAATAAAACACATGGCACTTGTACTAGGCCATAGTCTTTAAAGAAGGAAAGACTTGTGTTGTTTGCAAATTAATGGGCTTGGCGCAAGAGAAAAGGTTAAGAAACCAATTGGTTACAGGGCAGCAAGTAAAGCATGGACAAACAGGGTAGAGAAAGCTCAAGTCCCAGAATTCACCAAAAGCAACCAGCTACCACCTTTCATTGAAGTTGTGCAAGGTCACAGGAGGGGTGGTGGTCCTTTTCCATAGCCTGTAGGGAAATGCAGCCTGTATTTTCTGACATAGTGACTCTCAACAGCCTTGGGCCCTACAGCATTGAAATAAGGGGTTGGGGGAGCTATGGAAGCTGCTTTGTGTACTTAACAATCCTGCAAAGCTACCACAGGCTAGGAAAACAAGACCTTGGGGCAATTCCCAGTGGAATTTTGAGATCCCTGCCATGCTGTGAGCATCTCTTTCAAACAAGCAAGGAAGAAAAAAGCCTTTTCCAGATTCTTCAGACCCTCTCATTACAGCTGTCTGAGATTGGGCTCATATATCCAGGGTAATTACAGGGCATCAATCACAGAAGCAAGTAATGGGAAGGTTGGGGGTCAGACACGCCTGTCTTGCCTCTGCAAAGCTTTTGGTGCTCAGCTGTTCCCAGCAGGTTTCTTCATCCCTAGCCCATTCAGCACAGAAAGGAACCAGCAGGAAGCAGTCAAGAGGTTGCCCACCCACTGAAAGGCTTAATGAAGAGCTGATGGACCTAGACAGGGGGAGGAGGTGGGAGCCATGTGGGAACCTCCCAGGGGAAAAGCCAAATCCAAAATAAAGACCGATGTTTGCACCTACCCAGGACAGTCCAGACTTTGCAATCAACAGGATGCAGCATTTGCAGAGGCAGGCTCCTGCTCATCTCTTTAAGACGTATTTGCTTACTCCACTGTGTGACACTAAACTGTCCAGGAAAAAAAACCACTGAGTAAAGGGAGAGCTTATAAGGTGGGGTTTTTTGACCTTTAATCAGAACTCCAGCAAAATCAGGTCTGGAGAAGGGAATGGAATCTCAGAACAAAAGGGAATAATTTCTCAGGTATGTGCCTCTAAGGAGGTAGGAGATCAGTCCTTGAAAGAGGAACTGCCACTAGGTACCATCTCTTCCTAGGTGTCCTTTGGCTAGCATGCTTCTGGCCTGCAGCACTTTTATCACGTGAGCAGTGTTGGCTTTCTTCCTTGCACAGGACCAGCTCTTTGTTGTGACAGCCAGCTGTATCCTCCACGTGTCCTCAAATGAGCAGCAGCTGCAGGCAGGCCCCACCATTCAGCAGCATCCTTTGTCCTTGAGCTGGAATGCCGTGAGCTGACGCCACCTTCCAAAGGCCTTGAAGAGTAAAGTGGACAAATCAAATCCTGAGGTTCCCCCTGAGTGGTTGCAGCCATCCTCACAATACCCTAAACAGCTTTTCCTCTAGCAACGGCTCTGCCAGCTGCCTCACCACTCAGAGCCCTCTCCTGTCTCCCCTATGTTCTTGTAGCCAGAGTGTGAAGCATAGAGTACAAATCAATGTGAGAGAAAGAAAAATGGCCCCTCTGCCCTCTCATTTCAGTACGTCCTCTTGTTGGAGGACCTAATCCTGCATGGATCTTGGGGAGGCAAGCAGAGGAGTGTTCTGGGTATTTGAGCTCTAAGGCTTTGCCTGCTCACTCAAATTTTTAGTAATTTGCCTGACTTTGGGTGCAAGGCTGCACAATCCTCCTGCAACAGCGTGGAGCCTGTTTCTTCCCTGAGTGGGCTCTTGAGAGGCAGGGGATTAGTGGATTAACATCTCTGGTGACAGTGGGGAAGGGGGCACGGATCAGGGAAACTGACTGCTGACACAAAGCTTTGAAAAACACCCAAGGATGAACCCATCTATGCTGGAAGCTATTTCCCTGTTATAGGCAAATCCTATTCCTTGATGAATTCAACTTCTCTTTAAGCAAATGCTTTGTGCATGGTACCATGGGAGAGAGAAAGAGAACACCAGTTGTCCCTTTAAGGTGCTCTCTGGTCCTTTGAGGTCCACAGAATTAAAGCAGTTATCAGTGCTCACCTGAGACAGAAGGCTCCTGGTTTCTTCCTCCAAAAAGTTCTGCACCACACAGCTTTGCAAGTGTCGTCGTCTCCACACCCTCCAGGCCTTTTCCAGCAGCCGCCTCTGGTCCTGTCAAGGAAGGAGGCAGTGCCCAGATTGGGCTCTGGCAGGCAAACTGCCTCACATCCCTCTAAACCCCAGCTGTCAGACCCCCAGCTCTTCTCTCCCAGGATGTATGTGAGGCTGCGAGAAGAGCAGGCACACCCAGTAGAACCCACCAATGCCACCAGTGGCAGTACCAGCCACTCACCAACACCTGAGCCAGGATCACCACCTTGCTGGCTTCTTTCCACTGATGCCATCCTCTTGCCAGACAGTGCAGCCTCCTGCCATGCTGGTACTGGCGAAGTATCACTCTGTGACGCCACCACCTCAGATACTTCTCCCTATAGGCCAGAGGGGGAAATGAGCTTTAGCAGCCCAGCTGTCCTACAGGAAAGACCTTCCCTGATGGCAGCAACAAGAGGAAACCCAGAGCCCTCCACTCCACTTACCCAAGCCACCTCTCTTCCCACTCCTCCAAATCCACCTCTGCTTTGTTGTCTTGGATCCTTGAATATACAGGAGAGGGTCCTACCACACCAGACCTCTCTTCCAGGTGAGAGACCTGCAGCCTTTCAGCCTTGTTTTTGTTTCTGTAAATCACCAGCCAGCTGTGAATGGCACTGGGAAAAAGCCTGAGAGGGGCAGCTGGTGCTGAACCGTTTTCTCTGCCTTTTCTGCTTTCTGGGGAAGAAAAGAGCAATCACATAGGAGCTAACCTCAGAGCTAGAGAGGGAGAGACCAAAGCTGCCATAAGCCCTTAATCCTTTGATTCCTGAATACAGAAGCAACCCACAGAGTTTGACTGCCACAAGCACCTACTTAACAGAGCAATCCCAGCTATCTGGCTGGCAAACACAACTTCCCACCCCTCCTCACTCACACTCCCCATACAACCCCGTGAAAGGAAGAGAGAAGACATCTTCTTACTCATGGACCAAGCAAGAGACATCTTTCTGCTCTTCCTAGCACCTATCAGGGTACTGCACTGACGTAAGCACTGGGAAAAGGCAGCTGCTTTTGTCCAGTAGTTGCAGGCCTGCAAACAGAAATAACACAGCTGCAGCCAAGACTAAACACAATACACAGCACACACACTAAGTAGCCTTAGAGATACATTTATGTTCATATCCCTGCAGGTAGTTTAATGTGCTAGACCCCAAGCTGGAAACTGCACAGATGAGATCCCAGCAGGACTGACTCAGCCCTTCGAAATCAATCGACCTCTTTGTGGTTTGCTAGCTGTGAGTCTTTTGAAAAAGCTGCAACTCTGACAGCTTGCTCTGCTCTGCAGGGACAGTGATTATCCCATCTCATCTCTGAGCAGAGAGGAAGGAGTGCTCTTGTCTCTCTGGTAAAAATGTCCCCATTCCTTATTGCTGTGCTCCAGATGGTTGCTGCAATCAATGCCAGATTATGGTGATGAAGCTGTGTGCAAAGTCTGTAAAGAATGTCAAGGCAGGGACTAAGCAGTCACCACAAGTCAAACCAGGTTTTTGTACAAGCCTTGTCGCTGTATCTCAGTGCCTGGTGACCCAACTGAGACCTTCATGAGAAAACAGTTAAGAATAACTGTGTCACAGGGACATTTTTTCTCACCTGTTTTATGGCACCCACAGATCCTAGGCACAGGGCTTGCCGTCCCCTGGAGGCCATTCGCCAGCGGTGACAGGCTTTAGCCTGGGAGGGTTCCTGCCTCTTGTGGCTTCTCTCTCCCAGTACCTGCTGTCCAGCTTTCAAGAATTTCATCCTCCACTCCGTAAAACTCACAAATAGGAGGCGGTGCTCTCTGACTTCTTTAAAACAAGAGAGAGCTTCTCGCTGCATCCGTCTGCAAGCAGTGGCCTGGGCCCAGCTGACTAAGCACCTGAGAAACAATTCAAGCACAAAAAACCAGCAGATGCTTAAGTCACATCTCCATGTCATCACCAAACAGGCTATAGACCAGAATCTACTTTCTCACCCCACCCTGCAGTGTCACACTTAAGTGGTCAAAGCACACACAAAAAAAGGATGCTCCTATTATTCTTCCTGCAATCAACATTCAAGTATCTTTCTCTGTGTTGCTTATTCTTCCAGTGCCTCATCCTTGGCAGGTGGTAATTTCAGACTCCTCACTACAGTTTCCTTCTGCTAAAAACTTCCTTTCATTTTACTTTCAGCTTCCCAGCCCTGTTACCTCTCAACTCCTGAAAGCTCAGGAGTATGTCTGCTTCCTTCCAGCCATTTTAGCATTTCCTCCTCTCCAAAGGCCTCTGCAAACTAAATGCCATGTTACACTGTTTTTCCCTTCGCCTACAAAACACTTCTCCTAAACTGCCCTGCCACTACACACAGTGGATCCTCCCCCCAAAAGAAAGGAATTAAATTAGTCAGTCTACATACAATCTTTATTTATGCCAGAAGCAGACCTTTAGGATGATGCTTGAGGGAGTTGTTTTTTTCTTATGGGATAAGAATAAATCTGCTAAAAGCTCCTTCAGCACAGAACCCAGCAGACTCCTTAAGTCTGCTTGATGCAGAACCAGGCTGGATTAAAGATAGCAGCTTCTTGTCAAGATTCAGATTTTTTTTTTCTTGGCTGCCACAAACTAAGGGCTTGCATACATGGGATGTACAACTAGAATAATGCAGCATCATTAAGGAGACCATTTTACTCCAAAAAATCAATGTCTACAGGAGTTAGTATTAACAGCACTTATAAATCTGCACCCACAATAATCACTCTACACCTTGCAGGCTAAGGCACAGGAGGCCAGTCTTCCTCTGCAACCTCAGATGCCAATCTGCTTTTAACTCCTGGCTTATCCTTTTGGCTCCTTGTTCCACTTGGACTTTCATTATGCAAATCACTCCACTGCACCATAGGGCAGAGGTGTAAATATCCTCTGCCTGGCAGGCTTCTGTAAAGATCAAGAGAATCTATTGCAGGTTAGCCTAGCATGAAAAATGCCCCCCTCAGAAGAGACAGGGCTCAGCCTGTACCATGTCCAGGTGAGAAATTAGAAGCGCTCTCTCATCAAAGGAGAATCCAGAAGGAAGATTAATGATGGAAAGACAATCTACAGGATGAAGCAACATTAAGGACTTCTCTGAAACACACTTCCCACTAGGGAGCCACCACACAGATTGATTTGCAGAAGAAAATGCTATTGGGTAGGGTAAATCTAAGCAGCACAGACTAAGGTTTTACTGGGTTTTCAGTTGCTCTTTCCTCCTTCTTTATCTCCTCTCAGCCCAAACCTGCAATGCAAATGGAAATCTGCTTGATCCAAACTTGCTCTTCTCAGGCTTAAATGAATCCCTGATATATATAATCTTATTCATACTTACCCTCCTGAATTATCTCAAAGAGAACCACCTGAAAACTGGTTCACTGCAGCTAAACACCTGGCTGCATTTCAGGCTGACAGCAGCCTCACATAACATAAACCACAAAAACGCAGATTTTAATGCACAGTGTGCTGTACAACAGCTAAGAGAAGAAAGTTGTCTATGACTGGCAGACACCTTGCTCTTCAGATTAAATTTTTGTGTTTTGAGGATGTGCACTATAACGTAAGAATCCAAACTATACTACAGCTTCCCCTGTACTGTCACTAACACTGTGATGAATCAAGTATCATGGGTCTCCCTTCATAGGCTTTACTGCACATTGCTTTTCTGCAGGAATATATTGAACTCAATTTTTCACATTAGTTTAAATTAAAATCAGCACACTGTGTTCAGAAGCTAAGTGATTCAGGCTTGCAAACATCACATCTCTGCTAGACCTCTGTGCAGTATTCCTTTCAGCAAATACTGAATAATTCCAGTGGAAATAAGGCTTTCATTTTTATTAATCTGCACAAATTTGTTTGCATCTCCCTTGCTTAGTTCACAAATACCACACTGCAGAGCTAAGGCTGAACAGAAATTCTGGAAAGAAAAGATGTTCTGAATGAGAAGAAAAGAGTGTGAGGCTATGGGTAGCAGACCCCTTAATGCAGGAGCACCCCCAGGGTAGCACTCCTACAGAAGCTCCACTTACACACCAGTTAACAGTACTTTCAAACTCAATCTGTGGTCTAAACACACTGGATTCTCTGCTACATAAATTGCTCTTCACTCAAAGCTTGCTTCAGAAATGCTTTTAGGGCAGGAAACCAACCTGTGCAGGAGACGATGTTCCCAGAATAAAGCAGCATATTTCTGCTTCCTTGTTTGGCAACACCACTTCTGCAGGACCAGCCTCTTCTTCTCCCGGCAACTGCGCTGAACCCATTGCTGCTGCAGCTCCCTCACAGCACGCTTCCCTGTAAGAGAACACAGGAGCCCACAGAGTTCAGACAAAAGCAGAGAATAAGTCTGTTACAAATACTCAATGGGACCAGGCTTTTTAAGGTTTCCTGTCTTCTCTTTAGCAGCTAAAAAGACTTGTAGTTTTTGGGGTTTTTTTTGCAAGGCAGTCTGACTTTTTTTTTCCTCCCTTCCCCAATCACAGGTCACTTCCACACTCATCTGCAAGGCAGTTTTTCATCAAAAATTTGGTATGTTCCTTCCCTGGCATAGTGTAAATACTTAGCATTTAATGCACTTGGAATCCTTCAGGGACAGGATCAGAACTGTTAAGCAGCCTCGAAAGATACACTGCTTGCACTGAAGCAAAGTTCAACCTCTGAATGCTGCACCTCTACTCCATTTCACTCCCCAGCTGCTAACATGCATTGCTTGAACTCTTCTTTGGAGTGCAAGAGAATCAAGATCCACCCCTTTTCCAAACAGCTGCCAAGGGAGCATCTCCCTTAGCATAAAGCACTACAAACCAGCAGGGCACAAATCTGTTCGTAACCACAAGAATGCAATGACACAGCCACTTACTGACTCCTGGACTAGACCATTCCAGAGAAGCAGTGCACACTCACAACTAGAAGCAGGACTTTCTGCACTCCAACCATTCCCATTGCACCCTTCTACAGACACAAGTGCTGCTGGAGGATGGGATAACTCACTTTGCCAGCAGGAACGCCAGTACCACAGAGCATAAGCAGTTGTCTGGTGAATGTGATGTTGGAATCTCTGGTCAGCTTCCACTTTCTGCACCAGTCTCTTCTTCCACAGGCTGAAAGCCTTCTGGCAGCAATGAACTCCATGTTTTAGGGCTGCTACTGCTCTTTGGTTTTTATTTTCCATGACCCAGTTGTGCCAGCTGAGAAAGGCTCTGAGAAAGATAGAAGTTATTGGACCAACAGTAGGACCAATTCATACAGATTCACACACTTGTAACGGAAACTTTTAGCAATATACACACACATGAGGGAGTTCAGGAAACACAGCTAATCTGTTAACATCCTTTCCCCATAAAATGTCAATGGAAACCATGGACAGTATATTGTTCCATCCTGGTTGTGCCAGGCTTGCTGCTCAGCTTCTGCATGAGCAGAGAGCAAGGCCAGTTCAGTGGGTAGGAAGTTACCAGGGCTTGTTATCAGCAGTGCTGGCCCTGCTCTAATTCGTGAGGCATCCAACCAAACCAGAAATGATTGTGTTCAGATATGAGTTTCAAAGCAGTAAAAAACGAGATGCAGAACACCCAAGGAAGAGAGAAAAAGACAGCAAAAAAGCAAGTGTAGAACTCTGAACACTGACAGGTTTAGGAACCTTCTGAAAAGCACAATGCCTACCGAAACAGCTGAAGGAGCCTATGGTGCTCCTGGGCCTTCACAAGTTGCCGAGTTCGAGTTGACCAGATAATGAAGTACCTCTGCAGGAAGCATTTCTCTGCTTGGTGCCAGCAGCTCTTCACCTCCTCATCAGAACTGCAGTCCTGTAATCCAGAAAAGCAAAACAAAATAAGGGCCTTGAACTGCTGCTGTAATAGTCACTCAGACCTCTCCCCTTGCCACTCTGGCTTCTGTAATTCCCTAACTCCCTGGTTGCTAACCCACACACACCACATGAACACCCAGGCACAAGGATCTAACACATCCCTTATAAACCCTTGACACATGGCCACTTTCCAACTCAGCTGCTAAATGGCATGATAAGAGTTACCCAGAGAAATGCCTCAATCTCCCAAACCTGACAGGGAAGAGAGAAGACAAAGAGAGAACAGCAGTAAGACAAGCCCTATGAGGAGAGGCTGAGGGAGCTGGGATTGTTTAGCCTGGAGAAGAGGAGGCTCAGGGGTGACCTCATTGCTCTCTACAACTACCTGAAAGGTGGCTGTAGCCAGGAAGGGGTTGGTCTCTTCTCCCAGGCAACCAGCACCAGAACAAGGGGACACAGTCTCAAGCTGTGCCAGGGGAGGTTTAGACTCGAGGTGAGGAGAAAGTTCTTCACCGAGCGAGTCGTTTGTCATTGGAATGTGCTGCCCAGGGAGGTGGTGGAGTCACCATCCCTGGAGGAGTTCAAGAGGGGATTGGATGTGGCACTTGGTGCCATGGTCTAGTCATGAGGTCTGTGGAGACAGGTTGGACTCGATGATCCTCGAGGTCTCTTCCAACCTTGGTGATACTGTGAAGACCTTCCATACGCTGACAGTGAAACCCAAAGGCTCTTTGCTAAATGGAGCTCTGCAGCAAACACCTGTACAGTTACATGCGTGGTATTGCTTACCTCCTCCCATGTAGAGTAACTGGAGGGATACTGGCCATTATTGTCTGGACTCTGCAGTGCCAGAGACTGCAACTGACCTCCCACAAACCAATTTCTTCTGCAAGACAAAAGAATCAGGGGAAAATAAAGGAAAGAAGAGGATAAAGTATCAAGAAAGAAGGTTGAGGTGACATGAGGGACTAATCAAAAGGAAAGAATTCAGTCAGGCCAGACAAAGGGCGACTGCTACCAGCATCCCAAAGAACTAGTCTCCAACTCACCCAGATCTGATACTCCATGGAGGAAAGGCCTGCAGGTACAGCTGCCCACCCAGCTCAGCTGGCAACTCTGCACATTGGTGTAGTTGCAGGAAAGAGCTGTAATAAGGTATCGGTGTGACATCCTCAGCAGTCAGAATGGAGGAGAAGCTCTGCTGGTTGCTGTCACTAAAACTGTATTCCTGCAGGTATGGAGAGAAGAACATGACATCAGTTGATGTCTTCCCACTGGAATCACTCAACTAACATTTCTGATCATGGCATTTATTCCTCTTTTTGTCCAGTGCCCAGGAAAATCCAGGATGTATCCCAAGTAACTGCAGGCTGACAAGTACAGCTCTAGAGTACAAACACGTGAAGTGCTGGGGAAGTTATTTCTATACTAAGAAAAGTGGAAATGGACATATGCACTTTCTCAGTGACAAGGCTCTTTGTACCTCATCCCTTCCACCTTGCAGCTGCCAACAGGAGCAAGTGCACAGGAGAACCTCACTAGCCCAACACTTTCCTATATCACCAAGTGATAAACAAAGGCGGCCACAGAGAGAAGCAACTTTACAATTTCTGATGACATTTCAACTCTAAGACCCTACAGGCTCAGTGCTCTTCAGGCCTATATACAAAGCACAATTTGCTGACGATGACATCATGCTGAAGCAGAAATTTTCCCTTGGAAAAAAACCCAGATTAGTTTGGTTGTATTAAGACCTTCCCACCTTGTCCAATGAGTTCTGAGAGGTCAGAATAGCTGAAGCACTGCTGTCAAAGCCAGAAGATGTTGAGAGGTCTTCTGAAAACAGCATGGCAAGAGGTTCTTCATCAACAGTCCTGTGCTTAGGACTTTGTTCAGCTGTCTTCAGCATGTGACACTTTTGGTGCCATAATTTCAGAGCTTTTCTGAGTCTACACTGCTCCAAAGTCTGAGAGAAAGAACTGAGACAGAAGATATTGAGATAGCATAGTGACTGAAAAGGAATACCGGGGGGAACACTAGTACCGACACAGTGGATAACATGGTAGAAGGACCATGAAGTCAAGTGGATACTATTAATGAGGGCAGGGCTCCAGGAACCACCTCTACTTTACTCACTCAGCTCTGTGATGTTCACACAGCCTTGATTTCCACAGCAGATATGATCTCTGGAGCTTCACCTTTTGGAATAAGTCATCAAGAGAACAGCCTGTTTTCTTCGGCAACTGTTTCTCTACAGTCCACAAGGGCTGATCTTCATGCCTCTTTGTCCCGGTCTCGTCAGCTGCTGAGCATATAAGTGGTTCTTAACCAGAGAGTGACAGGAGACATTTGTCAGAGGGCATTCCTAAGAAACTTGGCTTAGCCCTCAAACTGATTATTTTCAGCAAGGTTTAAGACTTCCTGCCAGGCTTATGAAGCATAGCAACAAATATCCCTGTAGCTTCACTGACACATCCACAGTTAGTCCTTTTCTCACTCTGGTTTGTAATCTGAGTATCATCTGTGCCTCTGTTATCAGACTGGTTTCAGCTGGTTTTTCACTGTAAAGAAGAGGAAGGAGCATCCCCATATCTTAGATTCTGCACAGACCCCAAGCTGCTCACCATGTTGCCTCCATTGTAGGTGGAAGAAGTTCACCATTGCCTGCTTATCTCCCCCTCTGATCTGCAGCATCTGAACCCACTGCTGAAAATACTTCCTCAGTGATACTGCTCTGAGATGGGCCAGGTTGCACCTGTAAAGTGCCTTCTGCTTAGCAGTCTCCTTCCATGCACTGAAATACCTGAGAATATCAAAGGAAAAATAAAGTCACATGGAAAATTATATGTACAAGCTTGTGTGCCCTCCTGAGACTGGATTTAGTTCAGGAAAGACAAATAGAAGTTGTCATCTTTTAAGCTTCTGTTAATTTATTTCATTAAAGAGCCACTGTCATGCTTAGAGCACAGCAGTACAGTGGGCTCTGCCATCGTTTGGACTGTCACAGTGAACAGACTTCACATGAAAAAGAGAACTCATCAGCTCACCGGGAGAGCAAGTTTCTCTGGATCTGAGTTGTCAGTGCCAAAATCTCTTTCATTTCCAAGCATCTGGAACGCCACCTCCAGAAAATGTTTCGTAGCTGCTTCTGTTCCAGCAGAGCATGGGCTTCCAAAAGCCTGGCTTCCTCTTTGCTCAGCAGCTCCTTCTGCAGGCGCCACAGTCTGAAAGCTGCTGTGTTGCAGGGCAAGAAGGGATTGACAGGAAGGAAAACAACTTAGAAGAACTTCAAACAACTTAGTGTCACACAGCAAACGTTCCCTGGCTGAACTTCAGCTGTCTGAGAAAAGGCACCTAAGGGAGCCAGCTCACACTGCTGGAACCACAGCATATGCTGAAGCTGAATTAATACAAGGAACAAGGTAAATGGTGTGTGACAGGATGATGACAGGTAGAGGGCTACCCTCCACCATCACAGATAACACCCCACCTCTTTGCAGGTTCAGGTTCTGAAAGAGTCCAGTCAAAACAACAACCAGACACAAACCAAGAAACATTGTGGAGCAGTGATTACCTCCAAGCTGTTTCAAGGCTACGGAACATGTGCTCACCAGCCAGCCGTCTCATATCTCTGATTGCTTCAGCTCTCCAGCAGAACTCATCTCTTCCCTCCCTACGATGAAGCTGTGTCCACAGTCCTCCCTCCACTCTGAAAGAGTCATGAGCATGCTTTAACACGTCTGTCCAAAGAGGCACTCTGAGAACACAACTCAGAGCCTTTCTTCTCCCTTGGTACCTTGCTCCTTCTGTCTGGACTTGTTTTCTGCCTTTAGAATCAGACAGTACAACAAAAGGTTTTTCTTTTGACACCTCGACTCTTCCAGTAGAGTCTGTAGAGGCTGTAGTATTGCCTCACTCCCATCTCATTTACACTTGTGTCACACAGGCAGGTAGCTGAACTCAAGAAGTAGTACAGGAGTATTTGTCAGACAATCAGATCAGACACAAGTGCACAGAAGCTGCAAAGAAGTTCTGGAATAGCATCATTTAGTTCTTAAAACTAAGTCACTAACTCTTACAGTGCTTATCTGCAGCAATACATCCAAGGATGTAGAACTAAGTTTCCCATCCTGTGTTTGTAAATCTTCACTTGTCCAAGATAACAGAAAGAGAACTCTCTCAGCTTACCTACAAGCCTGCTCAGCTTCCTTTGAGTATCCCTCTGTAAGCTGGTGCTGAGCTGAGGTTGTCATAGTTGCTAATCTTCCTACTCCAAAAGATCCTACTGATGAACTTTGGGTATAAGAACACAGCTCAGGCTTCATGGCTTGCTTCCTGCTCCGTTTTGCCACAGCTTCCTTCCACTGAAGGAGAAACAACAGAATTAGTACAAACCACAGAGTATCAGAATCAGGGTCCACATCACTGAATGTCTCACAGGATGCCCCTTGCTCCTTCCTCTCCAAACAGAACTTCTGCTTTCTCTGACTGCACAACAGAAAACTCATGACACCACTTCTACTGTCTCTAGCCCACCCTCACCCTGCGGAAGCTGACAGCAAGTAGAGTCAGGGCATGTCTCTGCTGAGCTGCTTCCAGCTGCATCCTCCTCTGGTGCACAGCCCACCGCAAAGTAACAAGGCCCTTCCGAAGCAGTTGCTGTCTGTAAAGCTGCCTGGCCGCAGCCCTTTTCCAGAGGATGTGTCCTCTCCAGGCTTGGAAACACCGAGTTAATATTTGTCTGTCATGGAAGCACTGGAAACTTAAAGAGAAAAACCAAAAGTGAGTTCCAGTTAAGAGAAAGGGAAGTTAAACACAGCTGGTAGGTGACAATCAGAGTTCAGCCATTAAACTGAAAAGAGGTATTTCAGAACATTCTAATGAGTGAGAAACCTGCAGCCTCACACCAAACTAAGGTATCACAGTTGCTGAATTGATAGCAATTTCATACACATCTTATACATCGGTCACAAATTTGAACCCCATCTCATGGATAAGCCCAGTTCTTGGTCTTTGCTAACTAAGCAGTGAGCACACCATAACTGGCTGACCTGAAAAGTAGCACAAGTGGTACCAAGGCTTCTTCACTGCTAGCATCAACCAAGGTTGAATTTGGAAGCTAGAACTTAAAAGACGCAGAAATTATTTTTTTGGAGCATTCTCCATTCTAGATAGTAACTCTGTGAAAATCTGCACCTCTGAGCTGACCATGGCAGAATGATGTAGATTTAGCCCTAAACCACATCACTGGCAGAATTGTGACTCCTTAGCCACTTTCCAGCAGTTTTCCTCTCCTGTTAACTACCAGCACACTCACACAAACACTGAGTCTTTTTACCTTTGCTCATTCACCTTCAATAACCAGAAGCTCTCCTGTGAGACCTGCCAATAGACAAAAGACAGTGACTGACATGATTATTAACATTAGTGTGTTCTGCTTAAGAATTTAGCTGTGTCAAGTATGGCAAGTCATTTTGGGTGGTGACCAGAAAAGTGCTGCCTCAGGGTGGTGCATTGTGTCAGATGCCTTTGACACTGCCCCACCATTGATTCTGTGAATACTCTCACATACTTCAGACATAGAAAAACACAACAAAACTGAATCTTAATTATGTACAGAATGAAAACCAGTTCAGTGCTTTGCCTCTGCATGTAGATCCAGAAAATATAAACAGATGTTCCCAAGAACAACTAAGTTCACAAGCTGGTCTTTAGGAAGAAACATGTAAGATACAAAGGCATGTATGTTGGGATGGAGCGAGACCGTAACAGATGAAAATCTGGCTATTCAATGCCAGAAAATCATTGCTGTACCTCTGCTCTGCACCTCTAGCATGAGGTGCAAGTACAAGTAGTATCTGTAAACAAAGATGCTACACCATGAGTACACCCTCACCTCTCTGGACACAGTTTCCTGTGTCTGGCTGCTTTCTTCACCACACCATGGCTCTTTGGCACTCTTCTCCCTAGAAGTTTCTTCAGACTGTTTGAGACTGGCATCAGCTTCCAAATTTCTCCTCCTTTGGTGGGAATAATTGTTTCTTCTTCCTTCTCTGCTCACATTCAGACAATCTATCTCAGAATATTCATCAAATCGTTCTTCAATCTGAACACTAAAAGGACTGGACTGGTCGCTGCCCACCACAGCCACTCTCCTGGCTGCTCGTGATCCTGAGTCATGTATCTGTTCTGGTTCTTTCCTGGACTTAACATGAGGTTCAGAGTTGGTGATTTCTACAGATTTAATACTAAGGTGCTGGACTGGTCTGAACTCTTTATCTCCTGGAGAAGTGACTCTCACACACACTTCCCTTGGAGCCCCATGCATGGCTACACCAACATTCATCTGAGCCCCACCCCAATCTGTCTCCAGTGACACCTGCAGACCCTCTGGATACAGACTGGCTGGAAGGTCTTTCTTCCAAGATACAGCACACGGGGCTGCACCATTAGAAGTCTCTTCTCTTTTAAGAACCTTTTTAGGGGAATGACTTTTTGTGTGAACATAAAGACTTCCAGTTTCCAGAGCTGCCTTTGCCTGGGACTGGCATCTGAAATAAGGGGAGCAATTGTAGGAGGAACCTGCTTGTGTATGCACTAGCCTGCCAGAGCCCACTCCAGAAGTGAGGGTTTCTGGCTGGATGTCAGCTGAAATTTTGGTTCTCCATGTGTTCAAGTCAATGTATCCATATCTGTGAGAGACAGAGAGAGGTTCTGCATGACTAAAGTCCCTTGTCACTGCACTATGGCTCCAGCCCTTAGCAAATGGGACACCCCATTTCAATCTTGCCTGAGCAACACTGGTCTTTACTCCAGCTAGCTGTTCTCTTGTGGTCAGGATACTAGGAGGTGAATAATCAGGAGCAAAGCACAAATTGCGACTAACTGCAGAAGACTTGGGCTCCAGAGGGAGGGAGCCTGATACACCCATTAAAGCAGTTTCTTGTTTAAGCCTCTGGATTGAACAGTACAAACTAGCAGAAATCTGTGAGGATTGCAAAAGAGTCTGAAGGGACTCTAAACTAGATGAATCAAGATCCCCCAAGGTCAGGGCTGAACTATGGCAAGCATTCACACTTTCACTTGAGCTCCTTGAAGAGGGACACGCCACTAATTTATGCCTAAGAGGAGGATCTACACTATGAGATGACAAATGTGCATTGACCAGTGCAGGGTTCACAGGATCCATACAAGAAGCAGCAGGAGGCTGATGCTTTTGTTTCTCCACCAGAGAGTCACTGTTCTTGTTCCTGCCTTCTAAAAAGTGATGGTGAGCAGTGTGTATGGAGCAGCAACCAGCAGACTTTGCTTTCCGATGCTGGTGTTGAGAAGAGTCAACATTCTCACCCCTATGCCCCTCTAAACTATAAGCATCAAGGCATGAGTGTCTCCGAGGGAGATTCACAGCAGGAGTTACTGACAGAGCAAGATGGGGAATCTTACGAGTCACGCACTTCAAGCTGTGCTGTTGCAGCCTAGAGCAGAGATTATTCTCAGCTGGGATTCTCTCCTGCTGCAAGCAGGAACTGGAGAACTGACTGGTGGTGTCCCAGAATGGCTGAGAAGGGCAGGACAGATTAGTCTGTCTCAGACTGGGATCTCTCTTCCTGGCTGACAGAGGTGTGGTATACAGCCAACCTTGTTCTGCTGTCTGGCTGGGAGTCACACTGGATGCTGCAGTCTCAAGCCAGCGATGAGAAATGCTTACTTGACTTCTAGAGCCCACATACACATCAGCATTTACATTCTTCTGGATGTTTCTTTGCTCTGAAGACAAATAAGAAGTAGCATAAACAAAGGAGCATACATATTTTTCATCACATATTCCCCAGTTTGCCAGTGGCTTTGGGTACTTTCCTTATGACTCCTGTCCCTGATCCAACAGCCACAGTCCTCAAAGTATTATGGACACTACTCTCTTCCTGTTTCTCAGCAGATAATCACATCTGGCAGAGCAGGAAGGATTGAAAGGGACAGACTCAGTTCTCCACAGAAAACTTGGGAAACAAAGACTTCCAGCATTACATATGCCCCTGCAGCTTTAAAACCAGCTTGTTGATAGCAAGGCTGAATTACCCTGCTTACAAGACAAGGTCATCTCTAGCTCCTTTTCCATACTGCTTTACCTCTAATCACATCTATGTGACACCAGACAAGCACAAGTCTAAAAGAAAATGTTTTTACAGAAGCCAGAGCAATGTGGCTCCAGCTGGAGTACAATGCTTACTCCTCTTCACTGACTGGAAGTCCAGTTCAGATCTCCTCCACACCTGTATTTTCTCCAGGGCTGATAGGACAAGTAGTGCCTCAACTTAAGGTACTGTTAAGCTGCTTAACAGGTGAAAATTTGTTCATGTGTTATGCTACAGCCCTGCAAAAGTTCAAGGCTATGAAGGCAAATTTCTGTTTGTCCACATTTACACATCCAGAGACTCTACATAGTCCCCTGACCTGGAAAGGCTACAGCATAGATAGAGATGGGGGACCTAATTTGCAGTCTAGCCACTAAGTCAGATAGTTACACGTCTCACACTCATGCTGAGCACAGCTTTCTAACAGGTTAACAGGTAAATGCAATTTGAGGGGCCCATGCTTTCATTCCTTCAAATTTTAAAAGCAAGTTGTCATTCACTCTGTCATACTAACCACCATTTTTCCCCATCCTCTTCTAAAAAATTACAATGGGATTGTGAAAGACACATAGACTTCTATTTTCTTAAGAAAACTCTACCCAATCTGAAATCAATGCCCGCTGGCTTTTGCAAACATACTCCAATACCAGAAAGCTGCTTGTCAAATTACACTCATTCTCTTCCAAGAGTCAGCATCTCAGCCTTAGTAATCCCAGTTTGCAAACAGGCTGTTTGTCCTTCTCACATGCAAACTCTTTGAGTAATCCTCACAAACTGGGGAATAAACCTAATTACTAAAGCCACAGGAGACAGTCATGCAGTGTTGCAGTTATCTTTGGGAACTGTTACTGCCTTTCATATGTCACCAAGTGTACCATGAACAGAAAGGTTCCACTACTTTTTCCAGAAGCTGGCAACTACAGACTGAACAAAGCATAACTGCTGCCTTTAGGTTGTCTGAAGTACAACCACAAAATGCACTGGACTTGTGCACTGTAGAAGCTCTCCTTGCATCCCAGGAATATCCAGATAACTAGCAACATATCACTAAAGTGTGTTATAAAGGATTTCAACTGTGAAAGGACATGAAACCATCATGTTCATCAGTGATGTTTTGTTCCATGGAACACTTGGAACCTGGCACTGGACCACTTTATGCTCAACAACCTAACTATGACCTATTTTCTTAATAATTCATGCAATATTTAGTTCTCCATTACAGTTTTTCTTACAGATTCCAGGTTCTCAACACACATTCTTAATTTCAGTCTCATTGAGATCAGGAAGAGACAGTTAATCCTATCCAAAAGGCAACAAGATTTTATGAAGTGCTTTTAAAAAACTTCTAAGGACAAAAGTAAGGACTCAAAGCAAGCTGCACATTTTGCAGTGTCCATGACCAATGGATTTCCTATCAGCTTTAATGTTTCCAACGCAAACATTTAACACATTGCTATTATACACACTTTGCGGCAACACATTAAGACATTAAAACCTGAAACGAATCCAATTAAGCAAGCAAAAATTGAGCTGATCAATGCTTTTCTGTTGTGAGAAGCAAATTAAACAGTGCAGTTCTTGAAAAGTACATCAAACTCTTTCAAGTGAATGCCATTTCAGCATTATGGTAACAATGGCAGACCCATATCAAACACCTAAGCATTGCACAGACAATGCCAATTTTCCATCCCCACAGACCAAGGCTGATTCTTTTCTTGTTGCAAGTTGGGATCAGTAAATGGACCAAGATTAGGCTTCACACACCTTAGAAACTTGATTTTCCCCTATCTTACAAACTGAAGCATCATTGCCATTGCGTGAGCCTCTCACTGCCACTCTCAAAGCCACAAGCACATAGAAAGGTCTTCCCTGAGCCACAGAGAGGGCAGTCACTGCTCCAGCAGCCTTTCCCATTGCTGCCATCCACGAATGGGTTGGTGTCCTGGGATGTTGTGGCTGCAGTGGGAGGGCCATCACCCACAGCGCCAGCTCTGAGGAGCCATTTTCAGGCCTGCTCTCAGCTGGCACACCTCAGGCCCCCTCAGCATCTCCAAGGGCTCCATCTCTCCCTACAGGCACTTACTCACTCTGATAGCCACCGCTGGACATGCCGCTGGACCTCAGGGACGGGACACACGCCTCTCTGTGCCTCCCAGCACAAGGGCAAACCTGCAGCTTTGTCCCCTGCTAATGCCCAAAACCCGGCAGCAAGCCCGCTCCAGCTGCGTTCACCGTAAGCAGCTTATCCCCCGCGATTAGCAACGCCGCCTGTCACTGGGGCTGCAGATGGCCACAGGAAAGCCGCTCTGCCCCACGGCTAATTAAAGTCCTGTGGGCGGTACAGATGAAGCAGGGCCCGGCTCATACCTCCCTCGGGGCGGCTTCCCCTCCTCCTGGCCGCGGCTCCTGTCAGCGCGCTGGGCGGCACTGAGTCCCCAGGGGAGCGTGGGCGAGGCCGGGCTGGGGCGCGAGGCTGGGCGGGAAAGCGGGAGGCGCGTGCGGGACGGTAGCGCTGAGGGAGAGCCTCGCACCGGGCGGCCCGTGGTTAATCCTAGCGCTCATCGCCCGCACAGCCCACAGCGCCAGGCCCTGAAGATTTAAAAAACAAAGCAAAACGACCTGAGCAGAACACAGCACCTGCTGCACGGCTGGGTGAGGAGATCCCACTGACAAGCTCCGAGTAGCCCCGTGGTGAAGCGAGGCTGCCCGGGTCAGAGAAGCTGGGCTGCAGAATCCCCACAGGCCCTGCTGAGCCAGGTATTGACCCGAGAGCGTTGGTGCTTGTTGGAAGCACTTCCAAAACGAACATCCCCTCCTCAGAAGCCAGGAGAGGGGTCTTGTATCACTACCTTTCTGATTTACTGCCCAAAACCATCGTCCTTGAGCGTAACCTCTGGCCTCGCTCTGCTCCCCTGAACTTCCAGACCTGCTGAATTCTCCAGAGAAAAGGACCAGGAGGATAGCTGGACAGGTATCAGTAGATTAATGGCATCTTTGGGATGGAGAATGGCTGGGAAGATCTTGCCAGATGGGACTTGCTAGATGTTAATGCAAATATCACAGAATAGTAGGGGTTGGAAGGGATCTCTAGGGATCATCTAGTCCAAATCCTACTGCTAATGCAGGGTCACCCAGAGCAGGTTACCCAGGATCACAATGTCCAGGTGGGTTTGGAATCTCTCTAGAGAAGGAGATTCCTCTTGTTGCAGCACTCAGCACCCTCACAGCAAAGACATTTTTTGTCCTGTGTTTCAGTTTGTGCCTGTTGCTCCTTGTCCTATCACTGGGCACCACTGAAAAGAGTCTGACCCCATCTTCTTGCTCCCCACCATTTAGATACTGATATGCATTGAGAAGATCCTCTCTCAGTCTGCTTTTCTCCAAAAAGCACTGCATTTAAAACAGTTGTTTTGTGCTTCAGAGGTCTAGGGAAGAAAAGAGTACTTCAATGCATTATTCAGGGATCCATATTGTCAGTGAACATTTCTGAAGGGCTGAAAAAAAACTTCATGTAAAAGCCTGCTCTGCAACTTCACAGGCTCCAGAATTTTCTGCCCACCCTTCCCCATCTGCCACAAGAGTAGAGTGACTATGCTTTGTTGTATGGCAGGCTGCAAAACGAATGCACAACACTCATGAGGAGAATAAAACATATTACTGTGATTATATGGTGTTTACCATGTGTTTGGTTCAAGCATAAATGATGATGATCCAGGTAGAGCACCAGGACACTGTAGTGCTTCTGAGCACAGTGGAAGAAGCGTTTGCTTATGTTTAAAGTAATCAAACTAGGGAGAAAATTGCTTCATTTAAAAAATACAAATAGCATAGTTGTCTACTAGAGGTTAGACCAAAGTTAACAGGGCTCTTGGTCATGAAAGAATCAATGCAGCAGCAGGTCTTGTCAAGATCACTGCAACTGCAGAGAAACAGATGAAAATGAACCTGCTTCAGAAAACCACAGATTTTTTCCTAGCACTAGTATTTTTCATTCTGCCAAAGCTGACATACTCTTTTTCTTGAAAAACAATCTTGTGGGGGCTTTTTGTGGTTTTTTTTTGGTGTGGTGGTTTTTTGTTGTTGTTGTTGTTTGGGTTTTTTTGTTTGTTTTTAAAATTTTACCTGCAAGCCACAGCAGGGCAGATTTGTTGTGCATAGACTTGAGTGTATAGTTTGTCACACCCCACAGAGCCCACCGAGCCCACCACTGTTGTATAAATAAACCCATCTTTTTACTAGACCACCCTCCCACCCACATATTTACAAGCAGTACCCTCTACTTATCCCAGTAAAGCTCAGACTAAAAGCCATGGAAGCCCTGTAGACCTTCCCCCATAACAACTCTCCTAGGCTGTCTGGCTATAGTCCCAATCCCTGAGGAATACCTAAATTTTTAAATGAGACATAGATGAGCAGGGTAAGTTTCCAACACAGAAAAAATGTATTCATTTTATAGTTTTCTTAGAAAAATGGAACATGACAAATTCTGTTAGGCAGCTGAAGGCAAAAGGACATTTCAAGGCACAGAGTATCTATAATCTACATTCAACAGCCATTTTAGGTAACCTGAAGGACATTCAACTTGCATAAAAGTATCAGTGAATAAAGCCCAAGACTAGATACTGGGAGCACAAGCAGCTCCCTGGCCCAGTTTTATACCAGCCCCAGCTTTGTGCAAACCACCACAGCTAGCATAGGGAGTTATGGTCATAAAATCCCAGTTCACCATCCAAACCAGCCCTCAGGAACTCCCAAATGCTTCCTGGAAACATACCTGCATAAAAGCAGGCTAAATTATATTGTTTAAGGGCAGTCTATAAGACTTTTAAAGACAGCTTGTCCAGGAGTATTTTGACTGGTTCCCTTACAGTAGACAGCATGTGCATCACAAGATTGGAAGAAGTGCATCCACTCACATCCAGGGAGGAATTTAGGAGGAGAGAGGAAAGGAGAGTATCAGGATTACAAAGAGTCACAGTGCTTAATAAATAGTCTCTGAGATCTTCTGGACTTACTGCAGGAACTCATCTGCCTAACCTTCCAGATTCACTCCTGTCTGCTCAGTAGTAGGTCTTGCTCCATCAGAACAGACTGGGGAAGAGTGGAAGGCTAGAAAGGGTGAGGGAAACTTCTGCTCTCAATTCTCTGTTGCAGGAAGGGCCTCAGTATGGCTGCTGGGCTGTCCTGCTTGAGTCAGGCCACTGTGAAGGGGCATCTTGCTGATCAATTGGTTCATAGGTGCTGCGATCCCGGCCTGCACTGCTGACATCTGAATGGAGAGAGAAGAGAACAAGCTTGGAAAAACCCAAAAAGCACAAGAAGTGAATCCTCTAGAAGAAACCTACAGCTCAGAAGCTGCTCTACCAGCTCCCCAACACCTGTGTGCTGTGATGCTCAGTACTCAGGCAGGAGGTAGGAAAATTCATCCTTCCAACAAAGACGAAATAACTGAGATGCATTTGAACATACCCTGTTGTTCCCCAAGAACTGTCTTAGCAGCCACATGACTATGAGAAAGAAAGACCCAAAACACTACATAGCAGTGTAACAGGCTCCTGTAATGTACTTTAGCAAGATTAACTTTATGAGATCTAGTGAAAAAATGAACATACAGGAGCAGCAGGAACCAGGGCTAGCTGATAGCAGAGATTTAAGAACCCAATTCATCCACAAACCACTCCTCCCAACAGCTCAGCTGTGCCTCAAGCATGCCACACCACAGCAGTACTCCCCCAACTGCACTATGAACACTTTTCCCATGGTAGGAGACTGGTACAAAGTCATGTTACTGTCCAGGAGATAGATAAGAAAAGTCCAAAAGTGAATGTGCATAGACAGATCTTTATCTACAGGCCAAGCATTTGCCATGGCTAGGAGGCAATCTGAATCAAAGGTGGGCACAAAACCAGATGAGAAGTTTGTTCTATGCAGCAAGGATGCTGCCAAGCAACAAAAAAGGATTTTGCTTCACAGGAAGCATTTTCTTCTCTCTAAGTAGCATAGGTGACAGCTTTCAAACACTGTAATACAGTTACACCATCCTCTGTCCTGCACAGCCTCACAAGTAAGGAGGAAAGATAACTGTGCTAGGATGCTGGGTTTGCCAGGGTGAACCTCCACACAGCAAACAATCCCTTGCAGCTGCCCCAGAATGAAACAGCACCAGGCATGCTTGGTGAAGAAGCTGACTGAGATCCAGAACACCCAGCCATGGCCCCCTCTCTCTGGCAAGGCTGTCACATTATCATTTGCAAGCACAACCAGAAGAAAAATTAGTGCCTCCAGGCAAAGTCATACAAGGTAAACATCAATCTCAATTTCCAAGTGAAGAAATGGAGGTCCAAAGCAATCAAGGTAGTTAGGATACTTGAGGCCCAGAGAAATCATGGACTTAGAAATCCAGTTTATTTCCTTCCCAAGCATAATCCAGCGAGGGGGGATGCAGCCTCTACATTCCCCCAAGAAGGAAAAGAATGGGTTGCCAAAGACAGAAGGACAGCCAAAAGCACACACAAATGCAGGAGGAAGAAAGGAAAAGCCTTTCAGTTATGTTGAATAAGAGACAGCAGTGGTATCAATGCCATTGTGGGCAAAATAGCTGTCAGACAAAGACTTCACGTCTGCATGGGACGAGAGGAAGAATGTAAGTTTAAGGCCTAAGACAGTAGAACCACAAAATGGGAGAACAGACATGAACAAGAGAGAGCAAGCACTCCCTGGAAAGGGCTCGGTCTGAAGGGCAAGGTGGTCTCCTCAACATCAGAAGAGGTGACTCACACTGACATGGAAGCAGAGGAAGCATCCTACCTATGTTAAAGGTGCAGTCTCCTCCACGCTCCCGACACATTTGATACACCAAATAGCAGGACACAGGTTTGAGAAGGAAGCTGAAGATGACCATGCCTACACTGAAACGCTTCAGATCAGTGAGATCCTTGTTTGAAGGGTAGAAGAGAGAGATGTGAATTATATCTGTGACAACTGTGAGCAGCAGGCCAAACAGGAACTGGAAACAAAGAGAAAATGGAACATGAACTGAATAGAGGATTCACCACTCTAACAATCAGTGACAGCTGGTTTGCTGTGAGATCTATGTTCACTCAATTGTGCCTTCACCCCAGTCTCACACACTGCTAACCCCTGACATTGCCCCACGTAAACAGAGATACCTAAATGCATGATCTCTTATGTGTTTTCTTTACATCTGTCAGACAGCTTCTCGTGACAGGATTCTTTGTTTCTGCTTGCCAGCCTCTCTAATGTTCAGAGAAGGCTATAACCCCTCCAAGTGAAGCATATTAAATGCTTTGAGTCTTCCCTTTGGCATTGCAAGTCGTAAGAGTAAGTAAAGACGTAATCGAACATGCCTCACCTCTGAGAAGCAAAGTAAGTACTAGAGAACACTTCTCACCATAGCTTACAGTGCTGATAGATTTATATGCTCTCTTACTAAAAATCAGAACAACCCAAACAGGAATTTGACTCCTTCACTGCTGTATTTGAAAGAGCTGAAAATCATCACTAACTCAGAGCAGTTGTCTCTGCCCTCCACCCTCTCCACAGCCTGGTGGAGGCGTGTAGCATCACACTCACCATCGTGATGGCATCAAGGGAATCTCGCTGCACAATGGCCCAGATCCCCACTGCAAGGACACTGAAATTTCCCCAGGCATAGGAGGCTGGAAACATGTAATTCATGCATCCCCTGGAAAAGAAGACAAAAAAACCAGCCCACATTCACAATATGCCTGCAACATTTTGTATTCATCCCTCTTCCCGCACAAACATCTCACTCTTGGTGTAAGGATCTTCTTGCACACAGACAGGCACAAACAGGGAGCGTTGATTCCCTGAGAATGTCCCATTCCTAGTTTGAAGGAATTCCCACTTCTCTCACCCATGTCAGGCCAGTTGCCAATCACTCACCACACTGTGAGCAGCCAGTGTACCATAATGATAACCTAGGGAAAAAAAAAAAGAAAGAGAGGAAGGCAGGTCAGCAAGTTGGCAGAACTCTGGAACGATTGACATGAATGACACCATCTTATTTCTGAGGGGTGGGTAGAAGAGTACCCTGGACACATGAACCAGTGTAGAAAGCTTGTGAAGCAACTGGGACAGTGAAAACACAAACTCATTTTTCTCTGCTTCTGTTGCTGAGTATTTCCTGTGGTGCTACACTGTAGTCATTCATTATTGCTGTCATCTCTGTCGACAGTTGATTCAGAGTCCACTTACGCTTTTCTAAATGGGCTATTGATTTTGGAACTCCAGAAGAGTTTGTATAGAAACCCAGGCAATCTGATTCCCACTCTGCTAGCATGGTTTATACATGACCAATCTGACATCCCATCACCAACAAGTCCATGGACAGTCGTGCCCACAGCTCTCAGCAGTTTCACTCCAGTCCTCAGTAAATCCTCCTTTCACCTCCTTCCAGTCTGTTCAGTTCAGTGGTTCAATTTCACTGCAGTATTTACACACCTGAAGGCATCTTCTAGGAAAGAATCTGAGAACCTCTTCTCATTTCCTGTGAAGCCACCAGGGCCCAAATGCTGGCAGTGCCCTAAGCAGCAGTAAGATAATGCTGTCACAGTTTCTGTGTTTTGCAAACATCCTTAATGATCCTGATCCTTGTGCTCAAGGAGACAAATCCAAGAAGAAAGCACCTTACTGTAACAAGTGACATGAGGATTCTCTTATCCAGCACCTGACATTTCTGTAACCAAGGAGACATACTCCACATGTTTATTAAGACAGCAGATGGGAACGAGAAAACACCATTGCAACTTCTTCTATACCTATAACCACGTGCCCACTCACTTTTGAGCCTGCTGGCCAATTTCATCTGAAGGAGATCACTCATATTCACTCTCTAAATAGTTGGAAAAACAAGATTATGGGAGACAGCCTCTGTTAGCAGCCTTGGAAAAGAAAGGCTGAAGCCTGGACGTATCAGAGGATCCATGGAAAACAAGCAATCTTCCATTTTTTTCCTGTGAGAAAGGCTCCAACTGGCATTTATAATAACTTCAGTACAAAATAAATACCTGCAAACCCACTCTGAAGCAGCTCCCTCACTCCCATAAACAAACAAAAAAAGAAAACTGGGAAATGAATTAAGTAGCAAAAGGCTAAATGACTCAGCTGACAGAAAAGCTGCATGCAGAAGCATTAAGATATTAAAAAAAAAACAAACACAAAATAGAGATCTACTGACACCCTGCTACATTCATTGACTTAAACCATCTATCCGTGCTCCAACTTAATAAAAAACTAGTGACTAGAGAAGAGCTAGTGACCAATGAAGCCGTGACAAGAGTGAAGCACAGCCAAGAAATCAACAGGAGTTGACACATCTGCTGTGGCTCACACTGCCCTGCCAGCATACCATAATGTAGATACCTTCTGAGAAGACAAAGCTTTGCCTCACTGCAGGACCTTAGCACAGCTGCTGAACATTCACCCTGAGTAGCCTCGACTTTGTTCTAACTTCAAACAGTTTTTTATTAATGATCTTTCTATAATTGTTCATGAAAGCCTACAAAATGCTTCAGCACCACGTCATCCCCCCACCTTTACCTTCTCCCTGATCCACAGAGACTGGCCAGAAACTGCTAATCACTAAAATACAAGATGTTCTTGGATAAGAATGGAGATGTGCAAATAGCATTTACTCAGGAGATTATCACAACATCAGGGAAATTCTTAATTAGCTAGTATTTAATTGCACATTACATACCCACAAGATCCCTCAAGGCTCACCAGTTAATAAAATTAGGCAGGGTGATTTATTTTTTTTAAGGAGCTGTCTAGATCAATATTGCAGTTATTAATTTATGAAGGATGCTTAGTTATCAGCACAAAGTCAGGTAAACTAGAGCTGATGGTATGAGGGGCTGCTGAAATAAACCCTAGGCATCCCCTTCCTAACAGTTCTTCAGGGCACTATGGAATTATCTGGTAGTCTTGGTATACTTTAACATAGAAAATGTAGTGTTAATGCAAAACATTCTTTAAGGCTACAGTCACTGTGTGAGATTAGACAATTTGCAGACAGTCTCCTGATGAGACAACAGAAGAATTTACATTTTTCCCATCTGTTCTAGGATTTGTCTGTACCTAAGACAGACATAGATGTTTTCTTCTGAGAAAATAACTCCTAAGATTTGAACTAGTGCCAAGAGCAGAAAATAAGAAAGGTGGGGCCTTTGTCTTCCTCCCTTCTAGGCAGAAGGATGACCATGTGATTAAAAGCATCCTTCTGGAAATTAGGAAAAGCTAAGGGGAAATCCTAACTCCTCTGCAGATCCCAACATGTGATGAAACTAATTGCCAAGCACAAGAAGAGCCTGGGTGTCATTAGATGGGAACAGGAACTCACTCCTTTAAACATGCTCCAGCACAGAACCTAGCACAAGGCTGAATTCTAACTAAGTTTAAAATTACACATTTCCAAATCACAATTATTTTCTTGTAGTACTGAACTTTTTTACTTTACTTTGTGGTTTGGGTTTTTTTGATCTTGGTTGATTGGTTGTTTGGACTCTTTTGTTTGGTTGGGGTTTTTTTAATTATTTTGAGGGTGAGCTCATCTATTTTATGACACATTCACCTGAACATACTAACCAAGATACAGATCTGAGTAGCCACCGGTGAGAATGCTCCACATTGTTCTAACGACAGTGCTGCTAATGAGAGTGGTTAGGCAGAGGAACAGGCTGTCTAGTGGGGCTCTTCCCTTGGGGATTTTTAAAAGTCAGCTGAATTCTGATTTGAGCTATTTGATCTAACTTTGAAGTCAGCTTTGCGCTGAGCAGGAGGTTGGACTAGATGATATTCAGAGGTCTCTTTTTTGTCAAATTTATTTTATGATGCTGTGACCCAGAATTTAAAAATGCCCCATAAAACACATGTTTCCAGGCACATGGATGGTAGAACATTGTCCAGGCTTGATCAAACTCAGCCTTCATATCTGGAGTCTCTGCACAGCTACTGCAGTAATCCTAGGTGTCAAGCATTCACCACAGAAATACGGCTGTGCTGCTTCCCACATGCTTTGCTGAGCACTACAATTAGACTTGAGCAAGTAGATGCTGTTTCATGAGCATGTTCCTCATCCACTCTAGGGCAAAGCCTGCTTACATTAGTTTTATAGCTCTGCAAGTAACTTCAAGAGAGACCTCAAGGCCAAGACATTGCTATGTCCTGGCACAAACACAGCTCAGTCATGCAGTTTTCTTGGAACTGCTTCTATCACGAGGCTCATCTTCTTAATCTCACAGAAACTGTAAGCAGCTCATGCCAATGAATAGCAGTAGTGTGTGTACTTTCCAGTCCCTTTCCGAGTAAGAATCCTTCCAGCTTTTGTGCTAAGTTTCAGGGAATCAGGCCCTAACTCAGAAGCAGTGCAAAGATGCAGGTACAGTTATTGACTCCCTATTCCCCAGCTCTTCAGCCCCAGAGCAATATCAACAACAAAGAAATTCTTAATGCTGATAGCAGTTTGCCCAGGACAAGCTCACTGTTATCTAGTAGAGATTTGGGAATGGTTGTCTGAAACCAGACAAGAAAGGCAACACTTCAGTTGTGTTGTCACAGTGACTCCTTCATTCAAGTCTGTGTTTTTCATCTCCCCTGTCTCTGTTTCTCCCATGGCAGAACATGGATTTCATGTTGGCAAACTTTTTAAATTAAATGGCCTTATTTTTCACTCTTGTTGTAGCAAGGGAAAAACAAAACAAAAGCCAACAAAGCAATCAGTTACAAAACGAAGCAGAAGGCAAGATCTTTTAATCTTCCTAGTGCCCTGGGAGTCACATAATAGTCCAAACTTGTCAGAGCAAAGTATCAGCCAGTTTCCAGAATGTAATATAATCCACATGCCAGGCCTTGAAAACCCCATTTGTTTACTTGCCTCTAACAATGAAAGATGCTTTTCTTGGTGAACTAGTAAGAGGGGGGAACATCTTTATATGAACACCAAGCTTTTATTTAGCAGTCATGTGAAAACCTTCCCATACAAAGATGAATTCCTAACTGATAATATTATCCTCCCGCCCTACCTGGAGGCAGCCTATTCCAAAGCCACTACTCATAACTTTATGAATTAAGAGCACAAAACCCTTGAAATGACCAGTAGTGCTTTCATTCTCTGGGCAAAGTTTGAACCAAAGAAAGCACCTACAACTTGTTGTACAAAAAAAGTAGCAAAGTTGGGGAAAAGACACACACACCTAGAAATCTCAGGGCTCTGAAAATAGGCCAAAAAAAGCGAAAAAACCCGTATCAACATAGAAGCATAGAATCGTAGAATGGTCTGGGTTAGAAGTGACCATAAAGATCATCCAGTTCAAACCTCTCTGCCTTGGCCAGGATCACCTTCCACTAGACCAGATGGCCTAAGGCCCCATCCAACCTGATCTTGAACACTTCCAGGGACAGAGCACCCACAGCTTCCCTGGGCAACCTGTTCCAGTGTCTCACCACCTTCACTATAAAGAGTTCTTCCTAATATCCAGTCTAAATTTATCTATCTAACATCAAAAGCAAAAGTGATTGTAGCATATTCCAACTTTTCCACTTTTCCCAAAGTGAAAAATGTAACATAACTGTGGTTCAGTTCCTTGTTTCCCATTTCTCTGGTTATTATCCACCAAAGTTTTCTAAGTGCCCCCAGTTAAAGCCTCCCCAGCAGCAATTCCACTTATCTATCAGATAATAGGCCTGAAGTAACTGAGATCATCTTTAGAAGCTATTTTGCTTGATGAAGAAACTTTGGGTTCTAAGGATCTTGGGCAGTGTTTATCCAGGATTAGCTCTGGTCAGCTGAGCTGAAAACCTCCATGGACACAAGTTAATCACCAGTCGTTGTCCAAGCTCAGTCTCTGGTCACTTGAGCAAGGTCTCTAACTAAGTAAAGAGAGACCCTTGGAGGCACTGCTTACCGAGCTTAACGGCTACAAGCTGTTGTAACATAAGTTCGCGAAGCTAAAAAGTTTAGAAACTCCCGTCTCCATCCACGGAGGCCTCCACACCTCCCGAACAGGCCCTAAGCCGGGTCCTGGTTCAAGCGCAAAGCCTTCAGCGTGCAGTTGGAGTGGGCAGGCCGGGCTCAGCGCTCGCTCCCCGGGACACCACCCGGCCTCCCCTCTCCTCTGCTTCCCCGAGCCGAAGAACGGCGCTGCCGCCCCGGCCAAACCTCCCGCAGCCCTTCCGCACCTCACAGTGGGGCCTTGGCCAGCGGCGCGCAGCCCCAAGCCCCGCCGCGGGCAGCCTGCTCTCGCCGACCGAACCCGAGCGGCCCGGCCCGGGCACCCGGCAGCGCCTCAGCCCCACTGCCCTTACCTTGAGGCTGACAGCAGGCAGCTCCATGGCTGCGGCCGGCCCGCCCGTTCAGTCCCGGCGCTTCGGCCGCCTCCCGTGGGGTTGGGCTCGAGCCGCCCTCGGGCCGCCCAGGGGAGGGCGGTGGGGCTCGAGCAGTCGGGATGTCGGCCCCGGCACCGCTACCGCGTTGCTCGGGCGTAGGGATGCGCAGGGGTTGTGGGGCGTGCCTTTGTCGTGGCATGTGGTGACCTGTAGCCGGACGGCTGTGTGCCAAGCAAAGAACTGCCTGGGTATTCTGCGTGCCTGATGTGTGTTGCACAGCATCTGCCTCCAAAGGTGAGGTTAAAAGTCTGTCTGGATGAGCTTGTTGGCTCCACCAGAGCCAACCAGAGAGTTCTTCCCACTGCTTACAGACTTAATGCAGCTACGGGAAGGTTTGATGTTGTACTTGGGCTTTAGTCAGCGTTCAGGAAGGTGTTCTGGAGGAAGAGAAAGCTTTTGTGCATACACCAGGACTGTGACAAGAAGGTCACTCCTCAGTGACAAAAAGACTCTCCATAAACACCAATTAAAAAGGTGCTATTAAGGTGCTAGTTGTGCTCAGCTGTGTCACACAACCGAGTCAAGTTTGGGTCAGGCTTTAGGGGTGAGCACTGGCATCTCTAGCCATGCAGATAGAATGGCTGGCAGGTACTTGATTGCTTCCTTTGGCCCTAGATTTCTTTTGGTTTTCTCTAGAGGTCTGAACTTATTGCCTAAATGCCTGGTACAAAACACAAATCCTTCATCTCTGGTTTCTAAAGAAAGCTGCTCCTATTTTAGAGGTGGGGAAGTTGATAAGTGATCAACCCAACCTCACACAGTACAGCCATAACTTACCATTTCCTTCCCAGTTCATAACAGCAGTCTTCTCCCAGAGTACAGCAATGAGCTAACGAAACTACGAGGTCAAAATGACCCCTCTCAAACCCTCCCTCCCTTGCCCAAGGTTTACCTGTCTGCAGGATAAGGCTATGATGTCAGTGGCTTTGCTCATTTATTTTTACCAAAAAGATGAGGTCTCTGAGAAATAAGCAAGGAATCAGAAGTTCATTGTAGAAGCTGAATGGGGAAATGTATGAGCCATCCTTCAATCTCATTTCCAGTTCAAGCAGTGCAGAGCAAAGTTATATATGCATGAGAATTGTGCAGTGCTGAACCTACACTCAGACCTTCTCAGACAAGCCACAAATGCAGCCTTATCTAGCTAGTCCACTGCACCCTGAGTGCCATTGACTGCTAATGTGCAGCACACTTGAAGATCTCCCAAGGCAAAGTATTAGCAACCTATTAGCAACCTAGAAAATGCTAACCAGAGGAAGCAGCAGAACAAAACTGACTGACTGCATAGCTCAGAGTAGCAGTAATAATAAAAAAAAAAAAGATTCTGAAAACTCCCCCCAGGAATGTCTGAATGTGCTGTCTTACCAGATGAAAAGTTGAAATATAACTCATCTATTGCCACATGACACATGAGAAGTGACTTAATTTCCTTTACTGTGTCTTGCAGGGAATCTCCGCCTCTATTCACAGAAGTGGTGGCATCAAATGGGACCAGTGCTAGTGGTCCTGGTAATGTCAAGGACTAGACTTCACCCCAAATGACAAAAAAGGGATGCGACACCTGGGGTGGGAGGAAGGATAAAGAGAGCCTTTGGACAGCCATATTGCTGGCTCAGTGTTTGTGTGTAAGGTGCAGTGGGAACATCCTTCCATCAGGACAGGTGTCTACCAAAGTAGAACTGTTTGTTATAGAGCCAAATTCCTCTGTCCAGTTTAAGCACTGTTTGGATGCAGCAGTGTGTGGGTGTCTTTGCTCCTTCCAGCATTCTCACTCAGTCTGAGACAGAATCTCATTCTCATTTATGCAGCAGGAGCCATAATTTGGATTGATGTGACTGCTGCTGTTTAATGCAGAGCATTCGTTTCCCCTTGTACAATAAAAGCGCTTTACTTCATTTTGTTCATCAGTGTATTGTGCAATTAATTCAGCCCTGCTTATTATATCCTAGGCTTGCATGTCATGGTCTCAAGGGACTTAGAAACGTCTTAATGATCTCATGGATATGAAAACAATGAGAGCTATGATAGCCATTATGCATTTGCACGTCTCTCACACCTCTCTGATCCAGGGGATTGGTTGTTTTTTATCTCCACTTTGCTTGTACCTTGTAAATTGCCTCTCTGTGTAACCTGCTGTCTCTGTTCCCTTCCCCAGGCTTGGTAACTCAAAGCAACATAAACATGAGGAAAAAGATAAGCAGCAAGTTAAAGACAACCTGCAGGGAGAAGGGGGCGACCCAGGAGACTAGAAACAGGATACAGAGATCTTCCTGACTAGAAAACCAGTCCAGGTGAGTTCAGCTCCCTGCAACTAATATCCAGAAATTAGCTGCTTTACAACAAATATCGTGGTGGTATATCTTGTGCAGACTGAGTAAAAGCCTAATACACAGCTGGATCCCTCCCTGAAAGCACAAAAGTGAGGTTAATAAGGCACAAATGCATTCCTTTGCATTTTCAGGACATTGTACCCTTGGTGGCTACGGCAATAGTAATTCCATGGGGAAGGAGAGGAGCTAATATAATTGCTATTGCTGTCCTTATCTAGCCTGTGGGGCTGGAAAAAAGCTCACCCCTCACAGTTCTGCCCTTCTCATCCCTCACTTGGTGTCTGGTCTGAAGGTAACTAAAGACTGTAGCTGACATTAGTGTCTTTGAGTTGTGCCTCTGGCTGTGGAGCTGAGAGCAATGAAGGCATCAATGTGGCACAAATGCATATATTATCAAGAGAGCCTTTCTGAATAAGCTGTGAGAAAGGACATATAGAAGTTGTCCTGGCTCTATGAACTCCCTTTTAAATCCCAATGGGAAATCAGCAAACAGGAATGTTATTTGGATTGGAGGGGAATATAACGGGATTTGTAATGCTATTGAGGAGCCTCCTGCAACTTCACTGCAAAACAGCCTATGGCAAGATATTTTGGGAGTGCAGAAGGTTATACTAATGTGCTATCTTGAAAAGCACCCTTGAAAGTTCTTTCCAGTCTCAGCAGCAAAGAGTTGCTCCTCTGTCTAAAATCTAACTAGAGCTAGCTACAATTGAGGGACTACTCTTTCGAGGTTCACTGGCACTTGAGAAAATGAACTGACACACCACAAATGGGTTTGTGGGGTACATATGATCACTCAAAACATTCCAAGAAGACAACAGCCTGCATTTTTTCTTATATAAAAATATGTAAACAGTGCTTTTCCCAGGCTTTATGTAGCAGAGAGTGACTGTCACAGACCTGGACAATTTGGTATAGCTTGGGCTTGAAATTGAAGCACTTTCACACACTGTGGATTGACAACAGGGTAATTACTCAGGGCGAAGCAGGGAAGGGGGAAGAGAGGGTTTCAATAAAATACCCCCAAGCTAAAATGAATGCAGGCTATTACAGACCTGAGACAGAATGATTCCCAAGTGTTTTAATTTGTGCTTCCAGTCCTTGTCTCTCTTGCAGTCATCATTTTTACAACTGCCAGCAACATCCCCAAGATTCAACAGCATTTGCAGAGCAGGCAGCTGCTGAGATGATTATGTCAAATCAGCACGCTGTCCTCTCTTTTCCATGTCTAATGATTCTCACCCTTGGAGAAGTGGTTTAAAATGATGCATACCCCTTGGACTCATTGTGAGGCTGCTAAAAGCAGTAGCCGTAGAGCAGGAGTTTGGGTGGGACTCTGTCACTCACCTTTCTTGCATGCGTGCCCTGCAATTAACTTTAACAATCATTCTACAGAGCCCTGCTATGGCTGGTTTGGGCCTGATTCAAGTCGTTTCAAGACAATAGAAAAGAGCTGCGGCTTGTGCTCTGTGAGAAAAGCTGATCTTGTTTGGATTCCTAATTTGAGTTTCTCAGTCAGTTGAGAAAAGCATATAAATCAAGACTTTCTTCTGCTGTCTTGTTCAGACCTAATTCCCTCAAAGGCAGAACTGCCCTTGACTGCACTGTGACTGGGAGACACTGGGAAGGAAGGGGAAAGTTGATAAATGTAACCCAGTGATACTATGGTTCTGTAGCTGTTGTTGTGCCCTTGAGATAGCGCAGAGCGGCACTAAAAAGCTTTGCTTCACTCAGGAGTGGGTTGGACTTGTATGAATGTTGCCCTGGGGTTTTATATCACAGGCTGGTCTTGCATTCCACAACTTGGCATGTTATTTACACAGTATCACCAAGGTTGGAAGAGACCTCAAAGATCATCGAGTCCAACCTGTCACCACAGACCTCATGACTAGACTCTTGCACTGCAGTTGTGAAGCCAGTAGTCAATCTGGCTGAAAGGTCATGGCAGGTATTCCTTTGTAACACAGGTAAAACAGGCTGGCTGTTTCTTTTCAGACTCCTGTGGCTGTGCAGCCTGTGCTGCTGCTTACCCTTCTGCTTCACCTCTGCAACATCACAGTGATGCAGAAAATGAGTTGCAGGCACAGGCTCTATTTCTGAAACTCCAGTGATGTAAGCAGTCAATCCAGTGATTCTGCAGTGTGATTTATTAATTGTATTTTCACTAACCTTAATCTTTTAATAATGCTGCCAATTAATAATAGGCATCTCTTTATATAGCAGACCCAAAGCTGAAAAAACAGGAGCTGAAGAAGCAAGTCTCCTTTTAGAGTCTGAGAGCTCTGGCTTAAAATTTAGACTTGCTGTTTATACCTGCTTGTATTTCACATGATTTGCAGCACAAATTACAAGTATTTCACACGGTTTGCCTGAAACACTGCCCAGGATCCTATGAGGATGCTGTATAGAGAATATTGGGCAAAGAATACATCTGTTTGACCAAGGATAAAGATGCCTGCAAAATTCCCTGCTTTCTCTCAGCTGCGCTGTTGCAACCAGGTCTCAGCTCCTGTATTGGAAAGCAGTGTGGAGGCAAAACCTGGCTTTGCTGATGGCTGTGCCTGTAGTTCTCATCTGTGTCACACAGATGAGGTTTGAAAGCTCTGCAATTGACTGTGATCAATTAAAGCCTTTTTCCCTCTGTGCTTTCACCAACAATAGCAGTGGCAGCACCACCCGCTAGCCTGCATCTGGGCTGAGGGAGGGGCTGCATTTCTCTCTCTCTGGGTTAACAAATTACCTCCTTGCTGCTGTGGCATAGAGCTGGAGCCAAACCACCTTTCTTTATTCCTGCTTTTTGGGCTGAGACTATAATGCTGTAAGCAGAAACCTACAGAGCTACATCCAGCCAAGTGGGAGGTTTTGCCTAAAGGCTCCTTTACAAATTCCTCCTTCAGTGTTCCTCCTGGTAGTGCAGGTGTGTGCAGGTCAGCACTAATGCTGCATGTACAGCAGATCTCTGTAGTCATGACTTGGCTGTAGTCATGATATTAGAGGCATAAACTGTTACACTAGCAGTATTTGAGTGCATACACAAAGCAGAGTGTCACTACAACAGAAACAGGAATGCAAAATGGAGATTTGCCTGCACAGAGGAGTTTAGGGAAGCAGTGTAGAGAGGATTCTGACTACAGCACCAGGATTAATACTTGTGTTCCTCCACAGAATGCTGGTCATCTCCAGGTTCTTGAATACGAAAGGCTTCAGGGCCATCTCCCACCAGAAGCCAGGGTTCTGGGGTGTTAGCAGTAGAAAAAAACCCACCTTCACCAACTAACACTGCTCCTGATTAACACAGGTAGCCTATGTTGCTCCAATATAACACTGAAGTCAGTAACTAAGTAGTAATATAAAGAAGCTTTAAACATCTGGATGGCTACATCGGGCAGACAGTGACAGTTGCAATTTGAATGAGAATACAGGGATGATTTGATCTCTAGTTTGTGTAGAAATTCTTTTTCTGCCAAGTGACACAATTGCTCTGTCTGGTTACCAGGAGTCATTAGTGCTACCTGCTGGCCAGCTCTCTTACAGGCCTTTCTGGCTGCCACATCCTTAGGTGCAGACATAGAAGCAGAAGAGTTGCACAAATGATATCTATCACATCTTTATTTACATATCATGGAAACACACATGCAACATGTCACAGGATTTACTACAATGGAACAGCCTGTCCCTATCTCCTGTTACCAAAAACTTTATTTTTGGCTCACTAGGAAAACTATCACTTCCCCAGAAAGCTCCTAAAAATAATCATTAAAAATAACAGACTTGGCAGGATAACTAAATGAGTGAGAGCTGCAGGCTGGGATTTCTTGCCACATCCTTGCAGAAACCAGGTGGTTCTGTGGAATAAAGGAAGGAAGGGAGGGGTGGGACTGGATAGTCCCACAGAAGACAGGTAGGAAGTGGTAGTAACAGGTAGGGAATATCCATCTGTAGCAGTGAAGGGAGTGAGCAAAAGCTCTGTCAGAGGGTCCCTCTCGCCTAGGCAGCCAGCTTCTTGCTGATCCATTTCCCATGTTTGATTCCACCTGGAGGCTACAAGCTTCCTATCCTCTAGGAATCTTGGATGTTTAAGAAGGCTCTACCTTTCTTCTCAAGCAACAGTTAAAGGGGCAAACATTTAGCTTATATCTCCTTTAACCTGAACAATCTTTCCTACCTTTTCTCTGTTAAGAGGACATGAAACTGCAGAGCCTTTTCCTGCCAGGACCATCAGAATGGTAGCAAAGATCATCATCTGCTATCTGGGAGAGGGGGACCCAGCTCAACAACAGGAATGTGCTGAGAGAAAGGGAGAGGAAATGCAGTGCTGGTATGGAAAAGGCTGAGACCACTGTATGTGAGTTTCAGTCTTCTTGGAACCTGCCACATTCAGAGCCTGCAGCTTCAGTCATTTGCTTGACTTTTTCCTCTAATTTCCATTGCTAGGTATAAGCAGTTTGACCCCAGCTCCTGACCATCCAGGCAGGAGTCCCCACCCTTCTAAACATTAATGAAGGATCCCTGCTCTCCGTTGGCCGACTCGGGCTCCACGCAGCGCCCTTTCCTCCGGGTCACTCTTCGGTTCCGGTGGAATTTGGCATAGCAGCGTAGCCCTAAGGACAAGACAGGCATAGTGAGCAGGAGGGACCAGGGTTCACCTCAGCGGTAACACCAAACAGTTAGGTCTTGTCCCCCAGTTCATGTCAGAGCCTGCTGCAGTGGGGTCAGTCCCAGGGCTGGGCAGCCTGGGCTGTGTAGCTGAGGTGGCAGAGAAATGCCTCACATGGACAGGGCATGTTGCTTTCTGAGCCTTACTGTTCTGTTTGGTTTGCTCTTCTGGTTTGGGATTCATTGGCTTAGGCAGAAGGTTTCACTGGCTTCTTGAAATACCAATGAATTATCCTGATTGTTTCCAGCAATTTTATGGAAGCCCTACTTGGTTTTCCCCTATTACTTCCCATTAGTGTCTAAGTGATCTCTCCATTGGGAAATTACTATAGACTTAATGTGCAGCAGCAATGGCTAGAGACCTCCCCTTGCTATTTATTTCCCTGAAGCTTCAGAAGAGGAGGGAAGAGACTCTGGAGCACTATTACTGGGAAGTCTGATCCAAAGCTCACTGCTGATCTTCAGTTTCTCTGTTATATTGTTGATGAATACCAAGGACCAGGGGCAGGGAGGGAAGGCATTTGAATTGTTAAAAACATCAGTACATATTCTCCCATGGCAAGTAATGGCAGTGTGAACCTCTGGTCAGGCTAACTCATCAGTTTCTGGCATAAATAGATTTATTTTTTGGTGTCTATTGTTACACCAGAATGCCAAGCTTCTTGGGACAGGGTACAGCGTACAGCCTATATTTAATCAGCCCTGATTTTCAGTATCCCAGGGTCTGATCATTGGGGTTGGCAGGAGCTGATTTGGTCATCCTAGAAACTGCAGCTCTTTTTACCTCCACAGCAGGTGGCAGATAGCAACAGTGACAGTACCCCCAGAATGAGGGAAACTGAGGATTTATAGCTTTTATGAGACAGCCCTAAACTGTCCTTGAATACTTGTACACAGGAGACTCAGATAATGTCACAGGTCACTGAGCAGCCTTTTGGAGTGTGTTTCCCTGGGCTACAGTGACACCAGCTACCTTGAAGTTGGGTTTCTACCCCTCATTACCAGGCTCCCCAGGGCAGACTTGCCTCCCAGAGGAGAGCACACAAGATGAGAACTCTAAGTGTCGTGTCTGTCTTATCTGGACCCTACATCTCTGGGGATCTTTTTAATGCTACAGAGGATGCACATTTGGCATCAACTAATAACTAGCTTAAATATAAAGCAGGGCTGGAGGCAGGCCTTGTTAGGCAGAAACATTTTTCTAGGCTAATCTATCAGAATATCCTCTCTGATGAGGACCTTTAAGTGATACATGACACACTCAAGGTGAAGACTATCATTTAATGCTGCAACTGCAGGAAAACAGTCTGTTTAACTGGGCTAAAAGGAGGTGAATGGCCTGGTCAAAATCACTAGGTGCCTAACACAGGTTGCAGAATTTGGCAACCAGAGTTTTGTTCTGGCAGACAAAAGTCAGTGCCTAGAGCTGATCCTGAATGTGTCCAGGCTAGAACAGGGCCTCTCAACACCTTTATGACATAACTGACTATTAAGGGCTGCTGGGGATTCTTCACAAATAGTTTTAATAAACAAAAGTCTGTGTCCTGCCCATACCTACTAAGCTGCTACAAATTCAGCTGAAATTAACACAGGGAGTCTGGTTTTGTAGCCTGTGATGCTCCAAAGCGCCATCAAAGTGTTACTATATTGTGACTTCCTCTGCTAGGTTTGTAGATCTCTGGACTTTTGCTTTCCAGAAGGAAAACAAGATGTCTTAGATGACTCAATGGTCATATTGTGAGTCAGTGGCAGGGAAAGGCTAAGAGTAACAGAGCTTAGCTCCTGGTTTCACATATAAACTACTATTTTGAGTCAGCACAGCCAGCTCTGCAGCCAGCTAGAAGGAGGAGAGCAAAGAGCTGAACTCACCTTCAGTGCACATGCAGTCATCATAACATTTGTTGTTAAGGCCTCGATTGTGTGGTTTGCAGAGGTGCTCACGCAGGTCACAGCAAGAGCCTGCAGCACAGGAACAAATGTCAGTACAGCTCATTTATTCCTTTCTCTTGTAGAGTTAGACACCTGCGACAACTCCATGGCACAGACATGGGACAGACATCATGTGTTCCCACAATGTGCCTGAAGAGCCTCTGCCCTTGCTTCTATGTACCACTTTCTCTCAGTGTTAGAAACACACTTGTGTTGGAACCTGGGCTGGGTTTCAAACAATCTTACAACTCTTCCAAGTTGATCCTGACCTGGGAGGCAGTCAAGGTGATGATCACAGGGCTCGCCTTCAGCTGTCATGGTTTCATTTCCACTGTTGGGGCTCTTACTGCGGCGCTTCTCTAGAGAAAAAAAACAACCAACCAACCAAACAGATGCTGATCAACAATTTCATGCTAGTGGTTTTATTTTGGAGACAGTGTTGTTCCAAGGTACAGACTCAAACTTCAGTGAGTTTGAACTCAAAACCTTCATAGTCTAATCTCCTCCCTATTTCTTAACCCTCCATCTGTATTTTTTTTCTCTGCCCTCAAACTATGCCTCCAAAATGAGAAACATTCTTCAGCTGAGCACAGAACACAATCGGCATTATTCTGCTGCTCTTTCCCCACTGCTATGATCTCACATCCTCCTGTGAACACTAACAATGGGACAAGACTTACAGAATGACTTTTAGGAAAGAGGACAGGGAGGTTTTGCACCTTTCTTTTTAACAGAGGGCCACATTTCTGGTTTGAGATCCTCATAATCTGTCCAGTCAAAGAGTGCCATATCGAGGGTGGGCATCACATCCCCATCTTGCCTTAGGCGGGCCTGCAAACCAAAGAGACAATGGATTACACTTCTGTAGTGACTCTGAAGTCTTTACAAATTTCCCTGGTGTTTTTATGCCATAAAAAGGCTGTGTGATTCCCACTTCCATCCCCTCCACCCTTGCCTTGTCCACTGTGGATTCTTGACAACTCATTTTAAAAAGAAAAGACCTTTCCCTTGTTGCAGTGGAGGCCAAAAGGGAAGTTTCTCCTGTTTCTGTGAGAGGACAAAAGATGAGCAACAAGCATTTGAACATGCTGCCTCTCTCCAGCCAAGCACTCCTCCTGCCTTTCTGGACCTTGAAGCTGAATGAAGATGGCTAGTGAAGCAGAGGTTGGGCAGGGAAGAGAAGCAACTAAAGGAACTGTTTATGAAGAAGAGGTGTTTAGATGCCTCCAACATAGAGTTGCTTTGAAGGGGGGCTTTGGTGTTAAGCAAGGACAGACCTTTAACTGAAAAAAAAGGGAAACCAGACCTTGTCTGCAGACATACAGTGTGGTTACCAGCTGCCTCTTTACCTGTGACCGTGGTGATGTGGCTGGAAGAGCAGGGGGTTCTTCTGTGGAAACAGCTAGTTCCAGTGCAGTCATGAGAAGCATGGTGGGAGTCAGACTTGTAGCTTCCTCTGCCTGGAGATTTTGAAATTGTTCTTCGAAGATTTCAGGTTTCTTGTACAGAGAGCTTGGCCCAGCATCAGCAGTCTTCCCTGCAGAGGGCAACAGGTACAGTAGCATTAGCTTTCCATCCCTTTTTTCTCTGTGTGCCATACATGTGAGTCAAAGGAATTCAGATTTCATCCAACCACTGGCCTGTTATTGGATCAGTCATATGCTATTAAAGTGATAGATCAGGTCCAGAGCATCCTGATTTTTACATACTTAAGTTATACATAATCCTACCTTGCCAAAGATAATGTCTATCTCTTGCTTAACAAACAAAGGATTTCTTCTGCTGAGGAGACCACCCCAAAACAACTCCTCAAGTCTGAGGAACTTTCAGAGCTCACGACCAGGTCATTTTCACAACATTGCAGCCACCAGTAAAAACCTCTGGTTCTGGAGCTCCTCTTTTGTGTTGTGCCTCTTTTGTTTGGCAGATTTCTCCCCAAAGCAGGCACAGAACTCACACCCTCCACACCCCCATGTGACTCAGCCACAGCTGCATCACACAAGTGGCACTCATTTCCAGTGACCAAACAGCCTCAGCTCAAATACCTCTGTGGTGTTTCAGCCTGTCCCTTCGGCTGTGTCGCCGGTGCTCTCGGTTTAGCTTCCTTCCTCTCTCAGACCCAGGGGACTGGTTTTCCCTTTCAGGATGTGCGAACTCAAAACCCAGGAACACATCCTTGTTCTGTTTCAGGGCTGCTGGCTGTCCCTCTGCTGACAGCTCTTCTACAGCTGGATCTCCACTACCTATTCTGAGGGCCTCTTCCCCAGCTAGTCGCCCTTTAGAAGGCATGGCATGGACTCTCTCTGTCTTGGCCAAGCCATGCTTGTGGTGGTGTCCACTTCTGGGCTGCTGCAGCCACATCTCTTGGTTCTGAAGATGGTTGTTGTTGTCTGGGACATTTTTAAGCTTCGTGCTGGGGTCCAAGGAGACTGCAAGAGTGATGTCAGAAAGAACCAGCACACATAAGAAAAGGAGAGGAGAGAGAGTGGAAGGAGTTGCCATAATCCTGGGTGTTCTGCCTCACCTGCAATTAAGAGAAAAGAACAAAAACTAAGCAACCGATTTCTAGGAACTGCAAAGGCAAACAATATTGCCACTTAGATGAAAACACCTATGGTGTCCAGAGCTGGAAGCTTGTTTTTCCCTCCTTAGTCACCTCCTCCTCTCCCAGCCCGGGTTACAGCAGCTGAGACACACGTGCTGGGCCTGCAGGGCTGAGAGGTCCCAGTTTCATGTGCAAATGAGGGCCATCAATCAATAGGACATTTCCCTTTGATTCTTCGCTAGCCCCCCTACCCTCCCATTCACAACCTACCATCTGAGGGGCTGGGGCTGCTGGCTCCTGCGGGCCACAGCTCCTGAGCCTCCTGCACAGCACCAGCTGTCTGGCCAGGGCCGTTTGCTGCCAGGTTGGCATCCTGGGCCTGGCTGGCACTGGCCCCTCCTCACAGCTGGTTTCCTTGCAATGAAGACGTCAAGATGAACAGTACTAGAGGCAGATGGTGGCCTCGCAGGACCAGCAACAGCCCTGAGCAGCTCAAGACAAGAGCCATGTACATGCACGCACCTACTGCTTCAGGGTGGCAGAATTTTATGCTGATAACTCACAGTGGAGTAGAGAAATAAATTCTGCTGTCAGCAGACCAGGACATCCTGGGCTGAAGATCAAGGGGCAGAGAGGCAGACTGAGTATTCACTAGCTTGTCCCACTTTCCCTCCTTGACCTGGCACAGGTCACTTTACCTCCTCCCATCAGGTCAGGCTGTCATTGGGAGGGTAAATTAAATCACCAAGGCCAAGTCCCTCAGCACAGTGGCTGCAGATTTTTCTCATTCATTCTGCTTCACTTCATGGTCTTCCTCCATCCCTGTGTTTGTGTTACACCACACAGCTTTGGGACACTGCACAAGTCAGAGATTAATTAAATTATTGTCCCCTGTCCTTGCCCACAAAAAGAGGAAAGGGATTTTCAGCATTTCCTTTCAATTTGGGGTAGCTTTCTCAGACTGTCCCTCTCAATCTGGGCAGCATGAACACTTTCATGCTCACATTCCTTCTGACACTGTCAGAAAACCCTTTGAGAAATAGTGTCACAAAGTTGCCGCCACAGCTCTTCATTCAACCTCCTCCCAGTCCTTTCTGCATCGCAGCCCCTACTTGCGCCTGGTTTCCATCTGCCTGTTCACCAGGTAAACCACTTGGCTGCATAATTACAGTGTCTCCTTCCAAGCTTTGCTGCTTGACCAGCCATTGTCACCTGAGGGGCAGGAAGGAACATCCTTTGAAGCCAATCTCAGTGCCTGTTGTAGAGCCGACAGAAGGCACCCTAAGAATAGCCCTGGCTTATGCTTTCCACTTTCCTTTCAACTTACCTGACAGATGTGGAGTGTTTGGAATCAGTGAAACCTCTGCCATCACAGCAGCCTCAGCCTTATAGAGCATCTGGGGAGTTTAGAGGGAGATGTCTTCATCTTCTTACCTGCAAAGCCTGGTTATTCAGTCACCAGCTGAGTCTGCCTTTCCAAGATGCATCTCTGTTACTGCTCAGAGCCTGGGAGCAAATTTTGAGTGCAGACCTCCCCTAGAAAGAGGTAGGCAGCAGACAGGCCTTCTCTTTAATGCAGTGTCTGAAAAGCAGGCCACAAAGGACAACAAACTGCTTCTTCAGGACTGATGGAAAAGGTGCTAGTAGCTCTTTTGCTGAAGGCATAACGCTATGAAATAGCATTTTATTCTCAGCTACCTGGTACAGAGGAAAACCAGCCTGACAGCTAAGTCTATTAACAAAGCATTCAACTCCTGCTTCAAAACCAGTGGAACAAATGGCAGCCAAGCAAAACCCAAGCTCTGCATCCATTTTTTTTTTTCCCTTCCTTTTTTTTTCCCTAGGGTTTTCTCTTTAAGAACCAGAACAAACCAGCTGGATTAAGGCATCACTCAGAACAACTCAAAGAGCTAGAAACAGCATCTTACCTTTTCATCTGTAGGCAAAATACCAAGAAGAGGGCACAAGTGCAAAGAGAATGCAAGGCAGGTGTCTCCAATCTCACTTACACAGACATGGGCCTTTTGATGGTGAACCTGGCACATCAGCTGCAGATTCTGGTTTTCAGCAGGAGCTAGAAAGCAGCTAAATGCTGCAGGGCAGATTGACAGAAGGTCTGCTTCAAAGTGTTGGGGGCATTTATTTAAGCTGCCCAGCTGTCTTCTTGGCATGACACAGGATGAAAGTGCAGCCTGAACAGTCCGCTCTGCTCTGGCTGGGAGGGCAGACTAACGTGCTGTGTTACCGTGTCACTGGGAGTCTTGCATTAATAATGCAGATAAATACCAGTACTGCACTGTGTTCAGGAGAGAGCTGAGCTATTTGCCAAACCAAAACAGTGCAGGGACATGTCTTTGTACCCTGGGTTAATATAACAGTGCCGTGCTAGAGGCACAGAAGTCCCAGCCTTCTTTTAACCACTTGCTTCCATGCTGTGATTGGTAACTTCAGAAACCTCTTCCTACCTCCTTCATTTTTCTTGCCCCACAGAAGCTGTAAAATTAACTGTTTCAAAAGGCAGTTAGACAACACAACAGTGTCCTGAGATCTCTTCAGTGCTTAGGTTCCTCAACGAGCACCAAGAAAAACTCCACCCTCTCCTGTCAGGATCACAGTCCACAAAAGATATCTGTGCTAGCCCTGGGCTTGTTGATGGAGGTGACAGCAATGTTCTCATGCTGCTGATGCACCTTTTCTGCAAAGGATGAAATTCCACCCCAATATATATGCCAGGCAAAAAGTACTCTTGTAAGGAGATGCCTTGCCTAAATTGCTCTAAAACAAACACACGTTACAAGAAGTCCAAAATCTATCCTTTTCTTAGGGTTCATATATTAATAAAGGAAATAGATGAAGTACTTGCCAAGTTAAGCTGCTGCTGTAGCTCTTCACACCACCCAACCTACATCCTCCTTGCTCCACCCAGTGCCTTGCACTTCCTTCAAATACCCTCAGGATGATGAGCCACCTGCCTGTAGAGGTAGCAAATCTGCCATCTAACAAGAAAATGTGTAAAGCAAAGACAAGATCATAGAGCTAATCAGGGTGCAGGCTCAGTGCTGATGAGTGAGTGGCAATACTGTCTCTCAGACACTGTTTATGATCCCTTTTGGCTTGGTAGTAAGGGAAATCAGGGGGGTTTTTTGCATCCTGGGTAACTTTCCCTGAGGTCAATCTCTCTCTAGTCTCACTGATTGCATTTGCTATTACTCTGCTCTCTGCTTGTCATACTACAAGGCAATCAGGAACTGAGTAGGTACACAAAAACTCAAGCATGTTTTCCCCATATAACTACAGTTATATAACCTTGGGTCTGAAATAGGCTCTGAAACTGCCATTGCTGCATTTATTTTGAATTTGACAAAGCAGGAACATCAAAGCATCTCTTTTCATTTGTGTATCTCACTTAAAACATGACACCTGACAGTCCTCGCTTTAGCTTTTTGTGTAGGTTCTTCATGCCACACCCCAAACAAACAAAACTCTTGAACCAAGAAATAGAGAACATCAAGATCCTTTCTCATCTCAAACCACAACTAATGCAGTTTGTGTGCTCAGGAGCTGAACCCAGCTAGACTCAAGCACATACACTGGGCCAGATTTCTCCTTGGCTCTGATAAGCTCAGACTTTGGCAGGCGTGCTTAAAGATTTCTTGGACTCCAGACAATCACAAGCTGTGGCAGTAGACAAAGTGTATGTGTGTCTACATGGGTGTTGCGTGGATGTGTGGCATGGCTGATAGACAATAACCCCAGCTTCGTGTGCCAGGCTCCCTGTAAATAAGAAGCCATAGGGTGATGGATGGGCTTGGGAAGGCCTGGAGCAGAATGGACAGGGTAGGCTTTATGGTAGCTGACATGCAGAGAGCTGGCTGGAGCCAGGAGGATGGCATTGTGCAGATAAATGAGATTTGACTTCCCTGCTGGGTCTCTTTCCATCTGTTTTTCTGTTTCTGGAGGCAAATGTTGGGAAGCTTCATAAACAATCTGCCAAGAGACCTCTCCATTTCAGAAGGCTCTCTCCCAGCTTTCTAGGTTCCTCAAAAGCAGACAGGTAATCTGAGAGATGCGCCCTTCTCTTTTTATCCCTGAGGCAATAAGCAATAACACTTTTCTTCTCTCCAACATTCCTTGCACACTCACTTTGTAAAGATTTTTTATTTCTTCTGCCCCAGATAGCCTTGGGACAACAGAGTAACAGAGTCCCCTGCTCAGCGATCTCCAGTCCTTTTGGGTCCCTCTTCAGATCTTCTTTCATTTTTTAAAGTTTTTTGGATCCATTGTCACCTTTCCTATCTACCTTGCCTGTCCTATTTATCTGACTCCACAATTCCCTTGACTCATGACTCTGTTTGGTGTGAGAGATTTTCCCCCTGAAGATATTTAGGCTAAGCTACTTGAATCCCACCACCACCCTTTGAAATATCTGCTTTCCTCTGCTGTGTTGTTGCCTCTCTCTGCCATCACCAAACAGCACTCTACTATAGAAAGGCCCAAATTCATTACACATTAGTGGCACAAGAGACAGGACACAGCGACTCAGGCCTGCAGGGGGTTGAGTACCGGCTGTAGGTGCCCCTGTGCCTCCACAAAGCCTCTCCCCTCTCCTGTTCACTCCCCAGTTGAAATGCAACACACTCCACAAAAGTTGAAGGGCTGGAACTGGTTTTGCTGACCCATGGGCTCAGGCAGTCCCTTCCCCTCACTGGTCAGCTCTGGCTGTCAGACTGTGCTCTGTCCTCCTAACCAGTGAGGAGAGAAGTAGCTTGTTCACACAGCATGACCCAGAAAAAACCCTTTCCTGCAGCCCAAGCTGGGGAGGAAGCTGGTAGCTTTGTACTTGTCACCAAGTCCCTGCTTAGCTCTGGCACCCATGCTCTGATGAACACTTGGACATCTTGCAAAGCCTTCAAGTCACTACATGCCTCTCACCCTCAGCCACAGCCATGCCTCCCTTTCTCCTGTGGCACCCTGACCTGCACAAAGAGCTGCACTGCTCTCAGTGTCAGCAGGGAGGGTGCAGCAGCCACATCCTCCAGGGACAGAGCAGCCCCGCAAGTCACTGTAGTGAAGTGGAAGAGGGGCACATGAATGAATATGCAGTAGCCTCTGCTCTGCTTCCCACCGGGACTTCATGGAGTGGCTGACACAGCCATCATAGGCGACCCACTATCAAACAGAGTCTCCTCTACCCAATAATGAGATTAAAATAGCATTGAGTCCAAGATTAGTGTCCAAGATACAGTCACTTGCTGTCAGCACAGCAGAGAAGACTCTTCAGTTTAATGCACAATGCCTAGTGACAAATGAGACACAATCAATACCAAAGGTCATTGCTCACCCATTTGAAGAGCGCCCGCCAGTGTGATAGGGAGGAATGGGGGCAGATTTGGCCCAGTCTTCACTGGGGAGAGAAGTGGATATGCCCCAACTGGCAGTAACTCTCTGCTTTCAACATTTTCCTCTGCATGTTATTCTCACTTTGAACCAAAACATGTAGGATTAAAGCTTTCTTCTGCGAGTGAGAGGAGATGGGAATGCAAAAAACATTTCCATTAAACCCTCTGGTTGATGGAAGACTTCAGGTGTGAATTGGGTAACTGTCACTTCAATCCTGTATGATGAATTACTAGCTGTAATAAGCCATTAACTGATGCCAAATTGATTTAATTCAGAAACGAGATCTCACTTCTGTCAACAGAGAAAGAGCAGAGAATAACCCATGGGTACTCGGTTCGTGGCAACTCACAGCTCTGTGAGCACAATGACTTGGTGGGCAAAGCTTCTGTCACCCTTTGGCCATTTCCGCAGCAGCTCTGGTTCAGAGCCGGGACGTCCCCGTGGGGTGTGCGGTGGGCTCAGCAGTTGCCTGTGAGAGGCTGTTGCCTCTGTCCGAGCTGACTCTGACTCTCGGGTGGGACTACAGACTCTTCAGAGGTCCCTGCCAACCCCTTCCATTCTGTGATAGTCATCTCGGCAGGAGCTCGCAGGAGCTCGCAGTAGCCCCTGAAGTAGCACGGACTTGCCGCCCGGGGTGAGGCGCAAGCCACAAAGCCCACCCGGCACACCCCGGCAAGGTGCACGGCGCTGCACATCGCCTCCCGAGCCGGGTGCCAGAACGGCGGCGGGACCGCCTGGGACCTGCGCCCCGTCACGGGTGACAATAGGGCTAGTTGAAAGCGGCACCGGCGCTGTCCAAGCTCGGTGCGCGATTGCGAGGCATCGCGCACCGAGGGCGTCCCGGCAGCGGCAGCCTAGAGGCGGCGGTCCCCCGTCCCGTCCCCCCCCACCCCCCCGCCCCGCCTTCGCCTTTGTCTCCTCCGGGGCGCGCGGAAAGTGGGAAAGTGCCCCCCACTCCTCCCCACTCCCTGAGAAAGCAAAGGGGAATCGGCTCGGCGGCACCCGAACAACCGCAGCCCGGCGCCACTCCAAGGTAAGCGCGGAGAGGGCAGCGCTGCCTACCTGTGCGCGGCTCCTCGGCGTGGGCTGAGCCCGGCAGGCAGGGCAGCGGCTGTGCATGCAGCGGGAGGGGAGGCAGGTCTACCGGGGTGGGGTAGGGGGGAGGCAGGGGATGTTCAAACCCGAGCGGAGGAGGAGGAGGAGGGAGGAGACAGGGGGAAGGCAGTGGGGGAATGTGGAGAGGGACTGGGGACGCCGGGAATCCCGAGGGACTGGGGTGCATGGTGCGGGGAGAGGAGGGGCTGGGAGGGGCGGTGGGGCTCAGCGGGTGCAGGGGGTGCTGCGGGGGGGTCTTCAGGGGTGCAAGAGTTGCGTGGTGTGGGGGTGCCTGTGCGGAGGAGGGGTGCGGAAGCGCGGGATAGGCAGTCCCGCGGGGCGCTGGCAGGAGCAGACCCTGACCCGGGCAGAGCCCGGGGTAGACAAAGGACAGAGACAAAGGCAGGGTGGCCCGGGTAAGGTGGAGGCCAGGTCCCCGCTCACCTGCACGGCGGGGTGGGGCGGGCACGGCGGCTCCGCTCCCCGCAGGGGCTCCCCCGCGTAACGGTAAGTGAGGGGAAACCTGGGCCGGGGAACCAGCATCCCTCACTACCTGCACCGAGCACTCAGCCCCGATCCAACGGAGGGAGCTGAGGCCATGGCGCGGGGGATGCTGGCCGGGAGCCCGCTGTGAGGACGGCAGCGGGGAGCAGAAGCGAGCGGCCGAGACCGATGAGGACCGGCATCCGCCCGGGACCGGCAGTCGCCCGGCTCGCTCCTCCCGTCGCCAGGGGGCGCTCGGGCTGCTGCCGCGCTGACGTCACCCAGCCGCGCCGCCGCCCGCCAGCCGGGCTGGGACCGGTACGGAGCGGGCTGGGCGGTGGGAGGTGGCAGTGGGGACCCCGCGGGCCGGGTCGAAGCGGTAAGGGGCACTGGGGGTCCTCTGCGGACTGGGTTGCGGCGGTAAGGGGCGAAGGGACTCCTCTGGGAGGGCATCGGGGTAATGGAAGGCTGTGCCGGGGGGCTCTGCGCGGTCCGGAGCAATGTCGAACGCCCGGTAGCACGGGCAGGAATGCCGAAGTAAGGGCAGCGCTGGGAGCAGCGGGACCAGAGCGCCCAGGGTTATCATCCCTGTCCCGAGAGCCGTGGTCTGGTGTTCCGTCTGCCCAGAGATCGCTGTGTGAGGCGGTGAAGGAGCTTTCGGTGACTCCTGTCTGCTCTGAAGCCATGAAGCGGGCAGGGCACAGCGCAGGCTACTGGGGGAGGCCTGTGCTGCTTGTTCTGGGCTAGCGCAGGAGCCCGTGGAGTAGATATGGGCACTTTGGAGATAATGAATTGCAAATTACGTGACACCCCTGCATCCTTTCCTTCCTTTGTCATCTGAAATTTCGGCAGGAAGGATTGCTAGTCTCCAAAAAGCATCCCAAAGGAAGTGCAGGCTTTCTTTTTCCTGATGGAATACCTTCTTGCTTCCCTCCACCATCCCTCAGTGCTGTGTGTTGTGCTGGCAAGGTGGGATGCCCTTTTCCTGTCTCAAACATGCAGGACAGCAAGTTCCCATCTGTAGGTGAAGGGCCACTAACTGCAACATTGCTCCAGTTAATGACTCCCAAACCTCAACCTGAAGGAGCATTACATGTGTGATTCTTAGGCCCAACCTGGTGACTGCATTGAAGGGTAGATCTCTTGGGATGCTGTTACCTCACTGGGACCTCTCTTTAAGGAAGGGTGATCTTTAGGTGAGGGTGTACCCTAAACTTCTCATACCAGATTATTTATGCTACACTGATATGAATCTTTTGACTATATTTGGGAATCACTGCAACTGGGGTGCTAAAGATATACATCAGTATCTTAATTTATTGTAGCAGATCACTAATATTCCAGGAAGTCTTTGTATACAGTGGTAAGATTGAGAGTTAAAAAGGGAGAGGGGAGTAGATTCCTATTTTGTGAGGGTTGAAGGTCTGAAAAACAGACCCACTAAGATCTGGTGCAGCTGGAGCAGCTTGAAAAATCAGTGGCTGAACAGCTGCTTGGAATTATCTGTGGCTTGTCAGGGCTCTGTGTGAGACATCCACCTGTGTGAGTGATGCACCTAAAGATGCAGAGTTTATGACCAGTGGTGCTGTTCTTAGTGGTTAAGAGTCTGCATGCAGAGAGCCCAGTAATGAAATAAATTAGAATCTGTAATAGAAAGTTTTGTGCACTGTGGCTTAAAACTTGTAAGGCACAAGGAAAGCTGTTGGAAAGTTGAAGCCCAGTGTCTGCTGCTTGATAGTTGGCACATAGTATTCAACATAGCACAATAATGTGCTACTCTTTAGAACTGGCAGAAATGTCAGGCTCCCTAGGGCAGTGAGCGCAGCACCAAGCCTGTCAGAGGTCAAGGAGTGTGGATGATGCCTTTAGTTGTGTGGTTTAGTTTTGGAGAGTCCTGCAAGGATCAGGGAGTTGGATTCCATGATCTTACAGGTCTCATCCATGATTCTATGTGACAAGTGCCATGTCAACTTAATCATGCTGCTCTGCAGGGTTTGATTTCCTTGGGACTAGAGAGAGACTCTGAAGCTGTTGGTAGCAGACAGCAGATGAGCACCTCTGATGTGTAGTGTCAGTGGAAGATGCAGAGCCCAGCCTGAACAAGAAGTGTTGTGAGAATAAACAGTTCTTGTGTTCTGATAGGGTGTAGGGGTTAGAAAATGGCTAATGCTGGAGCGAAGAGCTGTGCACTGGACAGACTTTTGCTTTATTTTTGAAATCAAACCCATCTGAAAAAGTAGAAATGAAATTATGGGTAATCTGTTAGACTGAGGTGTGAGCCAGAAGACAGCAATGCTTTCGGCTTTGGTGATTGATGATGATGTGCTTTTAGTTCTGGAGGTGCTTAAACCCCTCACAGTGGCCCTGTGGAGTGGTTGTGGCAGTGTTCATACACTTGTGACTAACTGTAGGGTACAGTTTGTGGAGGCTGAGCTCAGTGTAAGAGACAGAGGATAAACATACTTTTTGTCATCACTTCCAGGTTCTGGGAAAGATGACCACTCTCACACGGCAGGACCTTAACTTTGGGCAAGGTAATGTGCTAAGCTGCAAACTGGAGCTTGGGGGAGTGTTTTTGGAGGGTTGCTGTAGCCCTCAGCATCCTGCAAGTAATGTTTATGCAGAGAAAAATACCTTAAAAAGCAAATCCTATAAGTATGTGGTATTGCTCTGCATGCTTGCCCCTTCCCTACTTCAACATCCTTCACTTTGTTTTTCAGTTGTTGCAGATGTTCTTTCAGAATTTCTGGAAGTGGCTGTTCACCTTATCTTGTATGTCAGAGAAGTTTACCCTATTGGGATCTTTCAGAAGAGGAAAAAATACAATGTACCCGTCCAGGTAGGAGACTTTCCTGGACATTGACAGCCACCTGGACAAGTGAAATAGCAGGGATCAGTCAACACTCACCAGACCAAACTAAATCACTGCCAGAGTTTGTTTTAATCTGCAAGCTCATTTTTGAAGAGGACTTAGTTCCTGTCAGAAGGGAAAACAGCCCTGGAGGATACAGCAATACTCATGGAGCAAGCAGATCATGGACAACAGTAGTAGGTGGCTGCCCCAGCTATGGGCAGTAAGGTAACATGAAAGCATGTTTCCCAGGGAGTAGAGCTGGTTGGGATGTCCTATTCCAAATATCCTATTGTGGATATACATTCCCAGTATACTATAACTGTGTGGGTATAGTGATCTGCCTCAGCTTATGAGCCCTTCCATGAAGGAATTGCTGGCTTGAATTGATGAGTTAGTGATTAAAAAAATGCTATTTGAAGCGTGGCTCGAGTGCCTTGTACCACCCTGGTGCTTCTGTTCAAATCTTCCCACAGAGCAGTGTTCTGGTTCCCATCACAGCACAGCTCTGACTATTCTGTGTTTGCTGCAGATGTCCTGCCATCCAGAGCTGAACCAGTACATCCAGGACACGCTGCACTGTGTAAAGCCTCTGCTTGAGAAGGTGAGACCTGGGCAACAGTACTGCAAGTGGGCTCTCTAGAAAGTAAAAGAACATAAATATCACCTTCACTGCAAGATGTGTTTAAACATCCCCCATGTAAAGCGCAACCAGCTGGAAAAGCAACTAACAAAAAGTGGTAACTAACAGAAGCAACATCCATAACCTTTCCTTGCAGTTAAGGCCCTGCCTTGCTGATTGTTGGCATTTGGTTGCCTTTGATACCTGCATGTGAATATCTCCACCTGTGATCTCACAGTGACCTCACCCTACATGTTAGATGTATTCAGAAGCAAAGTGTTTAGGTTAAGCACCTCTCTGGCAGAATGGTTGCAATGCTTTGCCATAAGCCAGGGAGCAGAGGAAGGACAGAACTCTGTTTTGTGAGAGAAAGGTGTGTCCATATGGAATGTTGCAGGATGCTGGCAGACTGGGCATTCCCTGCTCTTTACAGACCGCCTTAATGCATGTTTAGGGACTGGAAATACTTTATGATGTTTTTAGCAGCAGTGCAGAGCTGCTTAGGCCTATGGTCTAAGCTTAACTTCCTCATCATTGTCCATTGCCGAGTGATGCAGTGAGGAGGCTGCACATTTCCTCCTTTGTTCCAGAGCAGTAGCTATAGAAGTGTGCTGTTTCGTGCATTTCATCTTTCTAGGCCTTAGCCATAAACTGTCAGTTTAATATCTAGCAAGAAATGGCTTTGCAAAAGCCTTTTTTTTCTTCTGATCAGTAAGAATAATCTGAGCATGTTGAAGCTTTGGATAACTGCTAGTGCTGTGAGCCACAACAAATAAGCCTACACCCACTTTATCAGAAGCCTGTGAAGCACACTGGGGGCAGATGACAGCTTGTTTTAATGAAGGGATTTTTCTATCTTTGTTCTTGCAGAATGATGTGGAGAAAGTCGTGGTTGTAATCCTGGACAAAGAGCACCACCCCGTGGAGAGATTTGTCTTTGAGATCACCCAGCCACCTCTTCTTTCCATCAGGTAAACCTTCCATCACTGCGTGCCCATGGCCTCTGACACTTGCCTCTGCAGAGGTGCTCTGAAAGCAGCTCCAGGCCCTGGTGCCTTGCTGTGTGCCACTAACAAGGGCTGTCCCAAACAGTTCAGAGTCCCTGCTGTCCCATGTGGAGCAGCTACTGCGTGCCTTCATCCTGAAGATCAGCGTCTGCGATGCTGTGCTTGACAACAACCCCCCAGGTAAAGATGTTCACATGGCCTTGGGATTGCTTGGCTTGGGACAGGAAGCTACCTGTCCCCAGAGCTGGAGCTTGCCACCTCTTGCAGGCTGTACCTTCACAGTTCTGGTTCACACACGGGAGGCAGCCACACGGAACATGGAGAAGATCCAGGTGATAAAGGTGAGTGATGCCTTTGGCTGCCTGGGTATGCGAGCAAGCTGCAGAGCTGAGGTGTCTCTAAGGTTAAGGTCACCAGATATTTGAACATGTTACAATCACAATGCCCTTTGCTTTGAGTCTGTTAAATGGTTTATATTGGTGAGGTGACTGAACATACTGACCACACACCAGCTACAACTGCATGCAGCAGCTGCTTCAGTACCTGACCCAGACTGTGACCATACTTGCTGCGTAATGCCTGCTCCATCACCCAGAAGCACTCAGACACACAGAACAGGTACTTTAATCAACAACAAAACCCTTATCCCACATCCCCTGTGTGTGGATGGCTGATTCTTCATAGACAGCAAGACCAAGATCCAAGTAACCAGTGAGGTTTGGGTGCACAAATACATTTTAGCTTGCAGAAAAGTGCCTGCAGATTGCTTTTTAAAGTAAGATTATTATTGTTATTATTTTTGCCTGAATCGAGTTCTTTTTGGTGCCTGAAGGCATAGCAAATGAAGGCAGTGAAGTATAAAATTATTTCAAAATGGAAGTCTGCTCAATTCTGCTTAGTAATGGAGACTGGTGGGGCAACCTTTAAACCTGCAGGACAGAAATGCACACCCTGAACATTTTGTATGCTGGTGTAAGAAATAGAAGATGCTAGCTCAGGACAGCTGAGGATGTATCTTGTAGAGAAGCAAGATGCTACCTTTAGAGTAAGTAAAGGGGGTTAACATTACAGTTTGAGGTGTAACTGAAGGTTATTATGCCAAGTCTCAGGGCCAAGTTTTGCTGTTAGGAAAGGTTTGAGTTACCTGTTCCTTCCCTCAGCCACTAGCTGTCTGCTTACTGAAGGCTGAGGAGGGGAGCTCAGCTTACAGCCTGCCAGCTTCTGCAAATCAAGCACTTTGTGTTCCTGCCCCTAGGATTTCCCATGGATCCTCGCTGATGAGCAAGATGTGCACATGCATGACCCCCGGCTTATTCCCCTGAAAACCATGACATCTGATATCCTAAAGGTGAGCCCAGGAGGTGGCTGAAGCTGCAGGTACACCTAAGCTTTGCTCTGATGCCAGCTCTGCAGTTTTCTGTAGGGTAACAGTTTCAATACTGTAGAGCAGTAGCAGCTTTGCCTTGCAGCTGCCTGTGCTAAGAAGCAAACTGTACAAGACCCCTCATAACGAAATGAGAAACCTGGTTATGGGGAATGGTGCAAACTCTTCCTCTTTAGCCTGCTGTGGTACAAACTCTTCATTTTCAGCCTGCTGCAGACTTCTTTTTTTTCCCATTAACCTACCTGCATATCAACCGGAACTGATGCTCCTTTCTCTCCTGCAGATGCAGCTGTATGTAGAAGAGCGAGCCCACAAAGGCACCTGATTTCAGATCTTGCCTTCAAGCCTCACCTGATCTTCCAGTGGAATAAGAGATCTCACAAAGCATACCTTGATACCTGCCTCTTCAGCTGGCCTGCTGGGTGAATGTAGAGCAGCCGCTGCCTCTTGATTTCAAGTGCTCTTACCACTGTATATAGAACTGACTTGGAATGTGGAGCCAGAGCCCGTCCCCACGTGCGCTCAGGCGTGAGTACAGGTTTTGTTGGGGTGAACACCTGGGGCAGGATCCAGGCAGCTGCAGTCAGTGCTTTGTGCAGATCCCTGGCAAGGCAGCTCCGTTGTGCAGCAGCAGTGAGACGCAGCCATCTGCCACCTGCTCCACCAGAGCAATGGGCTTGAACCAGGGGTGAGCGAGGCCTTATGTAGTGTCTGTCCACTGTGACTGTCCCAAGTAGTCTTCAATAAACATTCAGTTTTACCCTAGTTCAGCTGGGCTGAGTTCTGTCCAAACCAGCCCCCTCCTCAAGGGAGGAAACATCTTCGTTTTCTGTGGAGCTTTGTGTTTCACGTGGCACTTCCACCACTTGTCCATACCTTTTCTGGAGCACCTGCAATCTGTCAGTTCTGTGAGAGGCTACACAGCCTGGGTCTCTCCTCTTTCCATAGGAGGGCTTTCACCCACAGGGGGCATTAGCAAGGAGGAGTTCATCTGTCCAGCAAGGGGAGACTTGCCAGAGAACAGACAAGGGAGTGCTGTTAATCCTACACCTATTAAGAGAAACAGAGAGGCTTTGCTGTTGCTCTGTGCCTGCAGGGGTAGAAGACATGACTCAGTGCTTCAGCTGAGCTTGTTGGTCAGGCAGTTCAGTTGGGTAGCCACTGCAGTACCTCCTTGCTTCTCTGAATGAGAGATGTAAGAATGCTAGGGGTGGAGGCAGGGCATTGCCTTAATATTTTATGAGTCTGCAGCACAAACCAAGTACTTTGGTAGGTCAGAGGTAGTGTGGAGAAAGCCCAGCACACTCCAAAGGCACTTACGCTGTAAGGTAGCCACCTCAAGGGAGTTCTTGCCCCTTTTCTCTAGCTGCTTATGTAAACAACAGGGGGCTGTACTTGGGGAAGTGTGAACCATTTTGATCAGAAACACTTAAACAAAGAGCCAGGAATTGACTATCAGGGACACAGCATTTATGGAACAGGTTGACCGTTTCCTTATGCTGTGGAAGGTCTGGTTTGAAAGATACATGTTTTTATACATGAAGTTAACCAGGAAAATACCATACAAAACCAGTCTCTCTGCAGCAGAGTCTTGAGGACAGCAGTGACAATCTGACAGGAAACATTTTAGCCTTATCTTTCATACATTCCATAAACAAACAAGAAAGGGTTTGTATGTAAGACTTAAGTTTAGCTGTAGCTCACAGACACTGACTAGAAAAGAGAGATGGATTTAATTGTCCTAGTCTTCCTCCCAAGGCAGGGCACTAGTAGCTGCAGTAGCAGCCACAGTACAGGAGGATGAAAGATGAAGACAGAAGTCCCTCCAAAGGGCTGGGCCTGCAGAAGTTCTGCTGGGAAGGAGAGCAGATCACTTATGTTTGAGATCAGCTGTGCAAGACAAAGCCAGAACAGTCACCCAGAGAGTACAGACAGTAAGGGCACCTGAGACCACCTGGTCACAGTCCTGAGGTAAAAGCAAACACGGGGATTGTGCCTTCATAACGATGTCAGGGGCCCAATGGTGATGCTGCTGTTGGTCACTCGGATCCCATACCATCCTGCCCAGAACTGAGTGTCTTGGCCTCCGTGCCGGAACAAGATGTAGCGAACTCCAGGGGGGTAGTTCCGGAAGGTGTGGGAGATCTGGAGAGAAAGAAGAAACTTCCTCTTCATTTGCCTAAATAAACCAGCAGTGACCTAAGAGGCTCAAACAACTACAGCATGTGAGTCTTGGTCTTGGGAAAAGCTCCTTCTAAGGTATCTCACTGAAAGTGCATCAGGCTCCTTTCTTAGGGATGGGGAGAAAGCCTCTCACTCAGCCTTCTGCCCTGAAGTTTCTCTGTGTTCAATGTAACTTAAACTTGATTCTTAGGTATGTTTGACACATAAGCAACAACATGATGGGGCAATCAAACCAGTTAAACATGTTCAGCTCCAGGTGGAATAGTGTCTGCAATACTTCATTTGACATCCATGCAGTACTTTGTTTTAAAAGCTTTTTGATCCAAACAAGAACTGTCCTTAGTATTTCAGTTCTTTAGATAAAAACTTACATTGAAAATCAGAAAAAGAGACTGAGCAAAACTAACACAGAAGGCCAAGAGATACTCTTTAGAAAACCCTGGGCACCTACAAATGAAACCTAGTTTGTTCCTGGCACTGCTGCTGCTTCAACAGAAAGGACTTACTTCTGTATTGAGTAAAGGCTGAAGAGCAGAGAGGGAAGGTCCACTTGGGATTCAGCCTTGACTTGCAACATTCAAGTGTTACAGTAATGATGTAAAACTCCTGCCCAGAGGGCTGCTGCTCACCTCTCTCCACATTGCATCACTCCATTGCTCTATAACCACTGGCTCAGGGCAGAACTCCTCCAGGACAAGGTAGTCTTCAGAGAGCAGCTGCACAGTGAGTTCATAGCGACACCCACAGTCAAATCTGGCAGCATACCTAGAAAGGCAGGGATTAGTCAGGGAGGATTGTGTAGAGTGCCTTCAGTTCAGTGTTCAGAAGAGGCCTGCAAGGGGCATCTCCATCTGCAGAGAAGGAATGTCATCCCCTTTTGCTATAGAGAAGTTCTAAAGCAACTTCATGATTGCTACCTCCCCACAGCCCACTGAATAAACAGATTTAGCTTGTGCTTTCCTCAAAAAGTACAGCTCCCAAAAGAGGAAGAACTATATAGTATGAAAGCCTCAGAAGCCTGGTTCATCTCTAGGCCAAGGCCAGACATTCTGGTTTGAACAGTACAAACGCCTACCAGTCCTTGACTACAATTTCAGGCCGTTTCTCATCCATTAACTCATTCCAGTATCCCTCCTCCTTCAGAGTGATGAGTTGAGATTTCAGGCATAGTCTGCAATAGAAATATTCACAGATACACAAACCACATCCCTCTCAGCATTCACACTTTCCCCAACAGCTTTACTCTTGCCGAAAGTCCATCCAGACCCTGAAGGCCCACAAGGCTGACATGGCTAAGACATACTGCCTTCTGTGGCCAGAACTTGATCGGGAGTGAACTGCTGAGCTTTACCCCCAGATGAAAGGGATAGTTCCCTACAACCTGGATTAAGAGGGATTCCTGCACTTGTAACAGGAAAGTGATTCATGGATATAAAATCAGCTAATCCTCCTCTGCTGACAGCATTTATTACAAGATGTTGGCATGACAAACACACCTACTGCTCTTAAAAGCTTTTACAGAGCTCTGCCCTTGTGAGGTACGTGCATCTCATGAGCCTACCATACTTTAACCTTTGCCCACCACCTTCAGTAGAGGAGATGCAGGTCACAACCATTAAAAAAAAAAAAGCTATAGGAAATTCCTGGTAGAGAGAGAAATTTAACACTTGCTGTGGTTAATTCCCTGAGCAACACATGTGTCTCAGACTAATTAGTATAAAAGGTTTGTTAAGCTCCTTCCTTTTTCCACACATAGGCTAATGTCCAGTGACCAGATCACTTGACTCCAGTTCTTACCCAAATGAAGTGACAAAGTATTTGTGTATTCTAGGGTCTGGCATGCCTTGTCCATGAGCTCCAGGCAGATTCTCTATCTTCCATTTATCTCCTTCATTACGGTCAAGTTTCCAGTGCTGAAATTTCTCTGAAAACACAGATACCAGAGCTGAGTGCTGGGACCTTCAGTTTCCAGCAGTCTCTCTGCTCTGTTAAAGAATCAGCTGCAGAAGAATACCAAGAGTCTACTCTGAGTTTTCAGATTCAGCTGCAGATAAACACCAGTGTGACTCCTGTCTTTATGTTACCATTACTTCTACCGTGGCTATCAGCAGCTTGGACAACTGGCAGCAACTTTCTGACCACATCAGAAACTCGTAATCAGTAATGAGGTAGAAGTACTGTAGCCATATTAGGCAAGTCTTGGAGAACAGAAATTCCTCGGCTGCCCAAATATTTAATCCCAAAATCCAACAGTTTGATTTTCTGCTGTCCAAATGAACCATCACTGTCTGCAGTGCTGGGGCCTTCCTGACTACAGAAATTTTTCTACAGACAGATGTTCACTTCATCTACCCACGGGAGCATCACTGCATTCCTTCAGCTGTGGCTCTGACCCAGCAGAGAGCTGTCAGCAGCTGGGCAATCCCACACCACCAGCAGTACATGAGTAACTTGGGACACTGACTCATTTCGGCTGTTAGGAAACTCAGCCCTGTACTATAAATAATTAAACAAACCTTCTGCACAGGGGTTTTTGATTAAGTTTCTCTTCAAGTGGCAGAGCATGTAGTAGGTCTTCCAGTCAGATATGTTCCTGTCCAAGTTCTGAAGATAGAAGCCCTCCCGCTGGCACTTGCGCTTCCATAGGGTGGTCAGGTCCACCACGTACCGCCACTGCGTGCAGACCAACCTGCAGGTGCACACCAGATCCCGGGCTGGCAGCAGCGACAGCAGCTCTACCAGGACATCCTCAGGGAGGTCGCAAATAGATGTCATCACGGACCGGCGGCTCCGGCGACAGACTGCGGGAGTGCGCCACGGAAAATCCCCCGGCAGCAACAGCGCCGAGCTTCGGGAAACAAGCAGAGGTTGTACCGGTTACTAAGGGAGCCACCCGGCAAACCCCTGCGCCAGGCTGCCCCCGGCCCCGGCGACGCCCCCGGCCCGGCCCCGGCCGCGGCCCCACCTGGGCTCCGCCCGCCTGCGCCCTCCGGACACGGATGTGAGGCGGCCACGGCCCTTCCGCATCGGGCGGGGCGCGGGGCGGGCAAAGGGGGGAGGCGGCACCGGCGGTTTCCCCGCCCTGCCGACGCCGCCGTTTTTCAGCGCGGCGCGACCTGGCCCCGGACCGCCCGCCTTAGTCGCCTGTCCTGAAGCTCCGCAGGTAAGAGCGCTCGGTACTAACACGGGCCTGGCCCGGGCCAGGGCGGGGGGACGGGAGAGGGCGGGGAGCAGGGACACCCTGGGCAGCTGCCGCCGCGCAGTGGCCCTGCGGGCTTGTCCTCGCTGGGCACACTGGGGACGGGAGTTGAAGGAGGGGTACTGATGGGGAAGCGGAGTGTGCAGCCCGGACACGGCAAGGTATGGAAGCTACAGCGGGAGCTCCGCCCCTGGGAAACAGAGGTCAGGCAAGTACTGCCACCCCTTCCCTGAGTGCCCAGGGCGTCCTTGCTCGTCAGGTCATGCTCCATCACCGGGCAGTGAGCTGGCCAGACCTGTGACACGCCTGCAGGGGATGAAACCAGCATGATCTGGCCTTTGTCTTTTTAGAAGTCCCCTTCTGACTTTCAGAACTGGTTGGAAAGGGGGAAAAACTAAAAGGAAATCCCCAATATTAGCCCTAGAATGGCAGGCAATGTTAAAGGCTTTTCTCCTGCTGTCTGCAGTGCAGGTGGAGGACACACAATAGCTCTGACTCTGGATCCTGGTAGGGTAGGGACTCTTTCTTCCCTTGTCAATTTTTGCACTGCCCTGTTCCACATGCTTTGCTCCCAGTGCTTTTCCAGGCTTAGTGCTTTCCTCCTGAGGAGTTATCTGCTTCTGTGCAGTTTGCTGCAGTCTTGGCAGCTTCCCACTATCAGGACTCAGCTGGGAGGACATCAGGGTCATAGCACATAGTACTACAAGCTCTGAATCTGCACCCTCATCCTTCCTCACTCCTGCAGCACTCAGCCCTGGAGCTCAGGGCAGCAGAGAGCTGTCAGAGCACAGAATTAGCAAATGAAGTTCTGAATTTAATTGCTCATGTTCTAAGGCCATAGAAAAAAGAACATGGAGAATAGCAGTGGAGCTCTTTTCAGTTATTCTTTTTCAGTCCTCCTCTGCACTGCCTGTTATCAGTGATGTTCTTCAAGGCAGAACAAGCACCTTCTGCCAAGGAGGTCATTGCAGTTACAGCAGCAGAGGTTTCTGGAAGGACTCAATCTAGTCTGGAAAGCTGACAAACTGTCCACAGTTGCAGATGTCAACTGCTTGCATTTTGTGGATAGATTTAACTGAGGGCTTCACACAGAACATAAAATATTCCTCTGCTCACATGCAGATGTATTAGTAGGGGTGAGGAGGCTTGAGGTGAGCCCCCAAAGCCTGCTGTCAGATAACAGGCTTGTTTTCCCTGCATCAGAGTTTGACATCACTGAGGCTGGGGCAACCTGTGTCTACAGGACAACTCTGTCACCATTCCTTTCCCCTTTCTTTCTCCACAAGCTCCAGCCTAAGGATGGAGTCTCTCCCTGAAGCAGTCCTGATCCGAATCCTGGCTGCCATACCTGCGGTGGATTTGGTGCTGGCGTGCCGCCTGGTCTGCTGCCAGTGGAAAAACCTGGTTGATGGAGCTGCACTTTGGATCCTGAAGTGTCAGCAGGAAGGCCTCACTGGAGCTGAGTCACAGGAGGATGCAGAGAACTGGCAAAACTTCTACTTCCTGAGTAAGAAAAGGAAGAATCTCATCAAGAACCCATGTGGTGAAGGTGAGAGACAAGCATAACAAGCACTGAGGGTTTGTAGAGATGACCAGCCTGGGCGCCTGCAGTCTTTGAAAAAAGATCTTAGTGACTATCAGGTTGCAGCATTTTCTTCTTGCTCAAGAGTCCAATCACTTAATGCATGCAGTCAAATCAAATCATGGATAACTGGCTTTTGCAAGGGGCCATACTTGACAGCAACTTTATATAAGGCCCTGCAAGGATCTGAATCACATTTGAGAGACAGACCTGTCCTTTGCAGAACCCCTCTCCGGTGCTGACACATCAGAATAGCTCAATAACATCACTGGAGTACTTCAAGCTGCCCCCCATGCACATAGCCATTTTGGTGGGGAAAGGCAAAGTCTGTCAATATTAAATTCAGCCAAACTAAAGGGTTTTGCCTGACCTCTACTTAAACATCTCCATAGTTCACGTACAAAATGATGCTGCCTCTAAGAGCAAGGTTCCGGTGGGAGACAGTCAGGTTCCTCAGGACTACAGTAACCAAGCTCACCTGAGTCTCTTTTCTGCCATTTGCAGAAGACTTGCAGCACTGGGGAGAGGTAGAGAATGGAGGTGATGGCTGGAAAATTGAAGAGCTCCCTGGGGACTTTGGAACAGAATTCCCTAGTGAAGAAGTCCATAAATACTTTGTTACATCTTTTGAGTAAGGCTGCTTTCTTCTCTTCTTGAGGGAAGGGAACACTGCAGTTCTCCCAGTCCCAGGGAAAACTGTGGTACTAGTTAGCATCTTATCTTTCAGGTGGTGTCGAAAGGCTCAGGTCATTGACCTTAAGGCTGAGGGCTACTGGGAAGAGCTGATGGATACAACCCAGCCTAAAATTGTGGTAAAAGACTGGTAAGTAGCAAAGGTCCCCCAGAAGGCAGGTGGGGAGTTGAAGGGCAGGGAGGGAGGGTATACACCTGCACTGGGTCTTGAAACCTCAGCTGCCAGGATCCCCTCAATGTGGGACAGGGCTGGCTCTTGGCTTACAGCACCTCAGGCAGCTCCCACAAGCTTCAACCGATTGATGCATGTGGTCTCTAAAGCCCAGGCTCCTGCTGGGAATGAGGGGAGGTGGTGGGCTGGGGTAAGAGCCATGACAGATTTCCACCTGAAACCAAGGTCCCAGTGACTCAATGGGACTAGTGTAGCCTGTTTGAGTCTTGTGCTTTGGCCCCGTGCAGAGCTCAGCCAGGAGCTGCTAGCAGCTGGGGCCTCCCTGCAGGTACGCAGGACGCAGCGATGCTGGCTGCCTCTATGAGCTGTGTGTGAAGCTGCTCTCAGAGAACGAAGATGTTCTGGCTGAGTACAAAAGTGAGACCATTGCCATCCCACAGGACAACGATGCCAAGTGGACTGAGGTGAGTCGCAGCTGTGGGCTCAGCTGGTGACACCCTACCTGCATGAACTAGGAATATTTTCAAGCAGAGAGAAGCAGGCTCTAGGGTTCTTTTGGAGGTGGATAAGGCTCTGTCATGTGTTCTGTGGAACCATGACCCTGTGAGTGAACAAAGATTATTCTGGAAGGCTACCACCTTACATAAAACTTGGAAGCTTGCTGAGCCACCAGTGCAGGTGTAAAATGTAGGAGATGCCCAGCTGGGAGAGGTTCAGTGGCCTCTGAACAGCAATGGTGTCAGACCTCCTCCTAGTGCCACCACTGTAAACGTCCTCATTGTCACCCAAACTGATAGGTATGACTGGGGCAGGTAAAGTTGAAGGCTGTGCACTAAACAAGGGTGGGTTCATGGTGGTTTAATGATTACCAACAACCCTTTTGTCTCTCATCCCAAAGATCATCCACACCTTTTCCAACTACGGGCCCGGGGTCCGCTTTGTGCGCTTCGAGCACGGTGGGCAGGACACCCTGTTCTGGAAGGGATGGTATGGGGTCCGTGTCACCAACAGCAGTGTGACAGTGGAGCCGTAGCCTGCATGCTGCAGATGACTTCCCTCAGGGCATCCCATGGCCTTTGGATGGTTCCTGCATGGTGCTGCTTCCAGGCTGTAGAGCATACAACCCTTCTGCGAGTGAATGTGCGTGCAAGATGCCAGGGGCACCGTCCATGCCCCCTAAGGAGGACTATGCAACTAATGTGAATAGAGCTGTGAGTACACCACATGAGAGCCAGCCTCGCCACTCACACTCATGTGCTCTGTCAGGCATGAAGTCACCCCTGCAGACATTACTTCTAGGCCATCAACCCCTAGCACCCAGCCTGACCTAAAAACCCCTCCCAATGTGCCTTCCCAGGCTTGGGTACCCCTTAAATTTAAAGGGTACTTTGGGTGTATTTTCTGGAAGTTAGAATGGAAAAGGAAGGAAGGAAAAAGGAGGCGGGGAAAGACCCTGTGTCTTAGAACATGGCACGGTAACCCAGAACCCTGCCATGTCTCTGTCACCAACTGATAAACAACAGAGGTCACTGCTTGCCACACAGGAGCTCTGGCTTGGCTGCTGAGCCCTGTTAGTTTGGTTTTTAGTGACAATGCAAAGCAATGGAGAAATGGAGCCCTTACTGTTACACTGTTCCCAGCATCTGTTCATCTGGGAAAGGGCTGGGAACTGAAACTTCTGTGGTGTCCAGCCCTGGGGCTTCAGATGGGTGACAACAGAGTGTGATTGCTGGCAGAGAGACAAGGACTCAGGGAAACAGGTTAGAAGCAACCTGGGGAGAGGGTCCAGCAACAAATGAAAACGAAGTCATCTACTCCTTCCTGGTCTCTACATGCTTCATGCAACAAGAACCCTGGTCACCCAGAGCGGTTCCCTTCAGGCAGGAGACACTGCGCACAGAAAGCTGTTGTTAGCCCCAGTTGATGTCAGTTCTTCCTACCCACTAGCAGTCTCTGTGGAAGGAGCCTGTCTGCCCCCACTCTATATGCTCCCTGCCCAGGCAGCACTTCACACCTACTCCCACTGGTGCCTCTTGATATCACTCAGGGCTGTGAGCCACCATCCTGAACAAAGACACCTTGGCTGCCCTGAGCCCAGCCTGTCCCTGCTAGTCAGCCCTCTCAGAAGAGCATCTCCTTAATAGAGATGGTGTTGCCTAGAGAGACAGGCACATTTCAGTGTCCACCTGTCTCTGTCTTCCCCTCCTGGGCTGCCAGCACACACATACTTGAATGTCACTTTGCATCAAAGTGCAGCATCACAAGTGAAGGTTGCTGCTGCTGCAGCCAGAGAAGAGCTCCTGTGCCGCTTGCTTCAGGCACGCTGCGCTTCGTTGGGCTTTCTGCACCCTGCCCCTGGCTGCCTGGGGCACACTGGCCCTCAGACCACAGCTGTGCCATGCTGGAGCCCAGGCAAACATAATAAAGTGACACTGTTGTGTGTGGATCTTCCCTCGTGTGCTGGGTGTTTCTGTCCTGTGCCTGAGCTGTTTTTTTTGTGTTCTGTGGAGTGATGTCAACCATACCCAAGCCAGAGCCACTGTACCTTGTATAACACTGTGAGTTCCACAGAATGAACCATGTGCTCTGCTTCCCAACCCAGCAGCCTGGACTTGTCAGAAGCCCTTGATTTGCAACAGGTTTGCAGAGCAGCAGCAGGCAGAGGGGCATTTAAAACACAGTGGGAATGGAGGCATGGCATAGAGGAGTCCAGGAAGGCTCCTGCACAGGCCATCCTTCACAGATGCCCTCTAGGTCATTGGTAGCTATAGCTCTGCTGCGATCTCAGCCTTGGGCTCTGACCCAGGAGAGACCAGAACCAGTTCAGAATGTACTTCTTTCCTCCCATTACCCTTGCACACACTTGTCACACCATTTATTCACCCCAGCCTTTAATGCAGCTGACATAGTTACTAGTTAATATTCAGTTCCCTGCCAGATCTGCATGACAAAAGAAATGTGGCCTCTGTCCTGTCCTTAAGAAATCAGAGCAGGAAGGGGATCAATATATCCCACATCCTGATGCAATTGTTAAATTGAACCTTTCCTAAGCCACCATCTCACGGTCAGGATAAACCCCAGGATTAAGCCTTCAGCTACCATGTCCCTTGTAAATACAGAGCAGGGTCACAGTCCCCACTTCAGGCTTACTTGGGCTGAGCTAGTAAATGCACACAGCCTCCTCTGCAGCGCTGCAGCTGCCTGGGGACTTTTCCCCCTTGTGGCAGCAGGCCTGATGCTCACACTGGCTGGCAGGGGCATGCTGCAAAGCTGTCCTGACCTTCCCACTTCCCTCCCAAGAGGGTGCTTTCCAAGGCACTCAGTGCCTTGCAGCTTCACCACACCTAACAGCTTGGTACTGATCTCAGGAGTGATTATTCCTTGCATTCAGCCACATCAGTGCTCCACTCCCAGAGCAGGTTCCTGCCTGAGCGCTTTGAAAAAAGCAGTCTTGCTCACATTATAAATATTTTGGTCCAAGTGCCTTTTGAATTTTGCCCAGATACCAAAGTCTGAAGCTCTGGAATCTGCACTGTCCACACAGAGCCAGCTCCAAGGGGCTGCCAGCTAATCTGTCAGAGCTGAGCAGCATGCAGGAGGTTAATGGCCTCTCACGTTACAGAATTCATAGAAATGGAGACGATGCAATTTCATAGGATTACAGAAAGTCACTGCAACTGTGACAAAAGGCTTTAGGTGTATTAAAGCTGCCAGCCACTGAAAAGCTCTGTCACACACAGCTTCAACATAAATTCCTTCTGCTTTCTGTTGCACCAGTACCAGTGAGCAGCTGTGTGACACTACACAGCAGCTTTGGGGGGCATTGATGACCAGCACAGGCACGTGTGCTGTGCAGACAGGGCTGTCTCCAGGTAATCTGTAATAGAGAGTCTCATCACCCAGACTCGGAATATTTAGATATCTGACCAGTAAAACAAAAATTGAGTGTTGCTGGAGCATCCATGCTGGAGGAAAAACCCCAAACCACACAACAGGGTTTCCTCCCAGTCCTGAAGATGGCACCAAGAGCTGCAGAAAGAGCTCATCGCGCCCACAGTGCACCACAGCCACCTCTGGGGCAGCCAGCCACTGGGTTTAGTAGGGAGCCACACCAAAGAAAGAAGGGAATTGGCCTTCCAAACACCCCACCGAACAAAAGAGCTGGATAAGAACTGGAGACCTAAAGACACGAACTTGCTCGTGGCCCAGACACCTGCACAAACACGCCTCGAACACTCAGAGGAGCTCTAGATACAGCCCCTCCTTGCTCTCAGCAGCTGCCACCTGATGTCTAAGGCAGCCGACTGCATCTTGGTGGCTGCAGCTGTGTGAGGCTCTCACTGCTGTTTTCCTCTCTCCAAAGCCCACCACAGCTAGCCCTGGCTATAAACAACACAATACTTAAAAAGGGTTGGTGGGGTTTTTTTCCCCTTTTCTTTTTTCTTCATAATAGCTTCCAAGTCTCTTGCAGAGGGACAGAGCAGAGCAAGATGAGGCCCTGGCAAGGAAGCACTAGCATACATCTCTTGTCAAGTCTAATTGGATTTTTCAATATGAAGCATCTATTATTACCCACCTGGGGGGGTTGTGGACAGATGGAGGAGTTTGCTTCCCCACCAGGCATTCAAGACCGGAGATGGAGGACTAGGGGAGAAAAATCTACCTGCCAGTGCCCTGTTGCTTGCAGCCAGCTGTTCTAGCCAGTTGTGAAAGGGAGGATGGTTTAGGAGATTGAGTCCCCCTAAATCAAACAGCTTGTAGAGGCTGGAGATGGCACTTCCCGAGAGCCAGGACAGCAGGGCATCAGCCACAGCTGCTGCAGAGGCTCCCATCCTAAAGCTGCAGCCCAGAGGAGCACAGTCATAAATGGGATGGAGAGCCAGTGTCTTGTCCTTGCATTTGGGCCCATAAGCTTGTCAGAAACAGAAAGTCTCTGAAGAACTGGAAAGCATTGGGCTAGTGAAACGTCCCCAGGCACACACATCCCTTTGCAGCTCAGCCACAGCTATTCCCACAGCCCCTTCATTGCTGCCCCACACATCTCTGGGAAAAACAAAGTCCAGAGATGAGCACCACTGGAACTGAGGTAACCTGATCACTGCTTCTCCTCCCATCCAGTTAGATCCTCCTTATCCCTGGGGCAACGACTGACTTCTCAGCCTCCTTAACTACTAGGGAAAAAATGGGCCTAAAGATGCTTTCAGCTGGGGAGGCATTTTGGAGTTAGAACAGCTGTAGTGAGCTCAACTGGGAAGCCTCCTAGAAGCTGGAAAGTGCCTGTGACAGCTGGAGCTGAGCTCCTTACACTTCTGCCTGTGGGTGAAGCAAAGGTACCCAGACAAACCAGAGCAGGGCAGACATGGCCAAGACTGGTGTGCGAAGAAGAGATGTCCCAGGGAAAGTCAGGTGCAGCCAAGCAAGAGCACAAGCACAGCTCTGGGACTTTTCTCTCACGCAAAGGGAGGTTGCAGCAGAGGCGCCCGACTGCCCTTGCTTTCTCCTCCAGCAGCTCTGGGTTCCAGGGCGCTGGCAGCACCCACAGAGTGGGGTATCTCTGCAGGGGCAATGCTAAAAGCCTGCAGTGCCCACCGGCCCCGATTTTCCTTCCCCCTCGCTCTGCCGGAGCTGCCGCAGAGCCGCGGTGACAGCAGAGGGCACTCGGGCTGCAGGCAGCGAGCCCAGAGCCACCGCAGCCTCGAGCTGCTCCCTCCTGCTCCAGGATACCCAAAGCAGCGCCCAGAGCACCCCTGCAAGCTGGGGGTTTATAGGCCTGTCTGATCCCTGCACCTTGCTGCTTCTGGCTGCAGCTTCGGCTCCAGTTAGTGTTTTCTTCTCTTGTCCTTTTGAACACCAGCTGTCATGGTTGCTACACAGGCCCTAGTGCTCATTCTTGCCAGCTGGGACACCCAATGCAGTTCGGAATAATTTGGGCAAGATGCTCACAGCACACTTGGATACAAGCAAAGTCCTTTAAGCTGTACCACACTCATATGAGAGCAGCAAAAGCTTTCTGGAACACAGACCAAGGCTTGCCTTTGAGTTTCGATTGGAAGCAGCACAACTCACCCAGCCCATCCTAGGGCATTGATTTATGAAGGGATTCTCTCAGATCAGTAACATTCCTTTACATTCACTAAGATCAGTACACTCCTTTCCTTGCAGAGCATTTTCTTACCTTAATCCAGCCCACAGCAATCAGAAGATGTGCACCCAGAGCAGCAGGGCTGCCTGCAAACCAATCTACCCCATGCCCAGGCACATGTAGCCAGTTCACTATCTTCTATGCATGCCAAGTTCAGCAGCCCCCCAGCCAGGCAGGATTCCCAGCTCTGTCACACATGCCTTTGGCTAACCTCCCTGTCAGGCACTTGGAGCAGCTCATCTGGAACTGGTATCTGTGCAGACCCATTAACCACAGCAGAATCAGTGCTCCCAGAAAGATGACAGACAGCTATAAAGTCTAAGTGCTCATTGGGCTGTTGGTTGGTGGGGGAACACATCTGACTGCAGCAGGAACAGGAATGCAGAGCTAACCTAGGAGGGGAGCAAGCTCGGCCAGCAAGATGCTTCCCTCTGAACAAGCTGCAGATGTAGGTACCATGCTCAGGAGAACCAAGGGAAGGGAACATGCTATGAATGGCTCTGAAAGCCAGGTCTGTGGGACAGGCTGTATGGGCACTCACAGGCAAGTGCATTGAAACGTGCATGTGCCTGTGGATGTATCTACCCCTGCACCTGTCCACAGCCATGCAGAGCACTTCAGAAAACACCACTTTGGCCTATCTGCACTGCCAGGACAAGGGTGTCCTCAGACACTGATCACCAGGGAACTTCCACAGCCTTTCACCTGGCATCACATGAGACCTACCTCTGGCTGGCACTACCACAGCCTCCACATTTCCTTTCTGTGTCCGTGGCTATTTTCCACACGTATGCCTAGGGGGTGGCGGAGAGGAGAGCTAAGAGCAGGATGGCCCCTGCCCTGCGGGCATGAGGCTGGTTTTCTTGAGCACAAAGCTACTTCTCCGAGGAAGGGCAGAAGGTGGGAGTAGAGGAAAGAGGACATCAGAGCTACTTGCAGTTCTTCCAAAAGGTCCTGAAGTCAAGAAGTGCCATTTCCACCTCACTTCACACCGTGCAGCTCCTCTCGTTAATACTGCCACATGAAGCATTGCAAAACGAAGCAGATAAAATCCTGATTCAGATATGAGTAATGACTTTGCATTTTTTTGTAAATTAAACCTAATCTTGTGTTGACTGCACTATACAAGGAGAAATAATGAAACAGATTAAGATGAGATCTTGTTCACTCTTGCTGAACAAAAGCCAATTAATTGCCAGCAGGATTATTGTGAAGTCTCTCTTGTCTTAGACAAATACAATCAGATGGAGCCTAGGTGCTGGTAGAGCTGCCCTGCTTACTGGAGTGGTAACTCTGCCTGGACAGAACAGGAGAGTGCAAGGACTCAGTAACTACATGGAGACTCCACCTCAGTTTTCCCCCAGTCCTTCTTGCCAACTTGCACACAGCAGAGAGCAGCTTTGAAACCGACATACAACACCCACCCCAGCCTCGTAAGTCAGGCTAGCCTGCTCCAAGACCTCTGCTCCTTTCTATGGCAGACATCCCTATGGCTCCTGATACAGATTCATATAGCTCCTTGGCTATGAAAGCTTTAACCCCTGCAAATCCATTCTTACAGCCCTTCACCACACCGAGATCTTCCCTCTCTGTTACCCAAGCTAAAGCTCTGGTGCAGTCTCTCTGCTACTTGCCTGGCCCACAGCAGAGCACCTATTTGCCATGATGACAATCCTCTTCTCATCTGCCCTATTCCTAATATAAACCAGAAACTTGGGGCGGGGGGGACAGACAGAGAAGTAAGTGGGGATTGCAGAAACTAATCCAGAGTCACTGCTCCCCCAGGAAAATGAGAGAGGGATTGGCACAAAGACTGACTATGAGATGCCATGGAAGACTACAGCAGTGCAAGGCACATCACCTGGGTTTGTTCACCACTATCTGAGAGCCCTAAGCCATCAGGAGCCTGTGGGACACAAGGAAAGATGCAGCAGATCTGACACTGAAGGGTGGTGCTACATGACAAAAACAGTTGGCATGGAGAAATAAATCCTATTTGTAGCTGGGAAGATTCAGGGTAGGAACAGAACTCAACACCAGGATGCCTGGAAAAAGGGGCACAGCTATGCTGAACTCACTGCCCCACTCCAACAGCAGAGCAAAGCTAAGATCTGCCCTACCCTGCCAGGTCCTGACAACCTCCACTTGTCTGACAGCTCTGCGCATCCCACCGGGGAAGGACTCTGTAACAGCCAGAAATAAAAGGAACTGAGTGAATTGGTGGACAATTTACTTGGAGAAAATACTTCTTACTTTCACAACAGGTTAAAAAAAAATAAAAAGCAAAATTAAACCCTGTCAAAGCCTGCAGCATTCGCACTGACAGACAAAAATGACTTAACAGGAAAAAAAATGGGTAGGAAAAGCGATTTTCTTTGCCTGCATTGCCAGGGGAATTAAATCTTGTTTTTTCCCCCGTCTCCACCAAGTGGAATAATCCAATATATTAAAGCTAATGTGCTTCTTGTATTTATTGCTGTGTATTTGACCTAACAGAGTTTTATTCCTACATTAAGAATAAAACCATTCCGGAAGGCAAGCTGCAAAGCTCTAGATCAATTACTACCTTCTCCAACAGCTGAAAAGTGAGTTATTTCTTGTAAAAGGGGGGAAAAATAGAAAATAATAACAAAAATAAACCTCCTCCTTTCCCCTTGTGCAAGGAGTTCTGCACTGCAGATCTGGTGGAGTTAGGCAATATTGAGTTTGGTTTCTAAGCAACATTTAAAAATCTCAGGCAGCAGCCCCAGTCTCCCTTTTCAGACACTTGTGTCCCCCTCTTCCTGCACAGCCACTCACCAACAGTGGAAAACAGAGAGCAGACAGCACAGATCTGTGTCCTCAGGGACCCCGTCAGGTTTGGGTGCACCCAGCAGTGACAGAAGGCAAAATACCCCTGACAAGGCAGCTCTTGTTGGTAAGCAAACAAAACCACGGGCACAAAGCCAAGCCAGACAGCACCCGAGTGCGAGTGGGCTAGGTGGATGTTGGCAGGTGATCCAAACCCACCGACACAGACATGAAAGCTTGGGGCAGGCTCACAGCTGTGCCAGGCACAGAGTGCCATCCTGTTTGGGAGAGGTTTAGACCAGCACGCATAAGTTGACCCTTCCTTCTTGCAAGGCTCTGGGGTGATTGGCTGGCTCACTCCATTCTGGGGAACCCCATGGGCAACACCAGCTCATAGATGACACCACTGGGATATCTGAGCTGAGATCCCTCAAATCAACCTTTCACAGAGAGCACAGGACACCAACACTTGCCACTTTGCCACTCTTTCTCCTGGCTTGGGCTACACCTGGGGCGGAGGGTGCTGAAAATGGATCATAGTACAAGTGAAGAAGCAGAGGACTTCTTTCTTTTCCAGAAAGTGGGAAACCAGAGAAACCAAAGGAAAGGACACCAGTTTGTTGCCATTGAGTGTGGCAGCTCAAAGAAACCAGAAGCTGCTGTATTTAGTTTGACACCCTGCTTACAGAAAAGGAGATGCTGCTCACTGACAGTTACGAAGATCAGTGCTTCTGCTCTTTGCAGAGAGTTTGGGATTTGGTATGGATGGAAAAACACAGGCAGGCAGACCTAAAAAGCAAGATCTTCGCTAAAAAGCAAAAGACTTCCTGCTCTGTGTCTAGACAGTGCTTGCTCAGCAATAGGGACCATGATACACCTGCGTGCTTCTGAGCTATCAGAGTTTATTGCCTTCCAACAGCCATTATCTCCTTTTTAGCATAAGAAGCCTGCAAGCACAGCCAAGAATTCCAAGCCCACAGCCTTTGTTTCCTGAGCCACTTTTCCTCCCCAGCCCAGCCTCGCTCCCTGCTTTTCATAGCCTCCAGCACAGCATGTGGCCATGCAGAACGGGAGTTTGGACACCACCAGCATACACTGAGAGAAGGTATTTCAGTTGTTATGATTGCAGTAAGACAAAGCCGTTCCTCTAAACGGACAGGGCTATCTTAGTCATTTTATTCTCCCCTATGCTCTTCTGCTATGACAGAGTTGAAGGCAATTTGAATAGAAATAACTATCAATTCCTGTACATGCATAAGTTCCACTTACATTTAGCTGCAACCTTCAGCTCAAGTGCAACCAGCAAATTTGAACAAACCAGTCTTTTTAATACCTTCTGGGAAGGGGAAGGGCTTTTTGCTGCTGCCATTTTTCTTTCTTTCTTTCTAAGCCTCCAATAACTGTTTTGTACATGCAGCCCTAACTCTCACTTGCCTGGGAATTTTTAAATTATTGATCAGGACAAGAGCTCTCCCTTCATGCATACTCCATCTAATCCTTTCATTTACTGTGCTTTTTGCCTGCATGCAAAATGAATGACATTTCATCTCATTTCCAAGCCCCAGTGTCAAGCTCTACCTTCCTCAACAACAATACTCTCTCTGGTGTCTGGTGGGAATCCACACAAGCTTTTCCTCCCCGAGCAAATCACTGGTGCACATTTGTGTGGCAGAAAGTAGCTGAAAGGGTTGTTATGGCCAGCAGGTAGAGAAACAGGAAAGAAGTACCCCAGGGTGTCTGGGGAGTGTTTGCCACAAGGGACCATGGGGCCTCTTGTCAGAGTGGTGCATTGCTGGGTGGTGGCTCCTGTCCTGATGACACTGGAACCCTGTCCTGCCAAGCCCCTGGACGTCAGTGCAACCAGAGAACACTCCGGAGCCAAGAACTGCCAGGCTCCAGCAGCATGCTCTGGGGCATCTCCCTCATGGGTTATACTCATCCAGCAATGCTACAACCTTCCCCTACATATACAAGAGGAGCAGCTGCCTGCAGAGACCTTTGAACTGCCTGAATAATTTAATCACACCCATCTCCACACACCGCAGCCTGGCCAGACAGCTACCCTCAACCTCCAGAGAGTGTTAGAGGTAGTGGAGAGGCAGAGGTGCTGCTGTTCTCCTAATGACTTGTATACTTCAACCTAAAAAACCCAGCCATGCTTTTCCATGTTGCTTTCAAACCCTTCTTTTGCACTTGCTCCTTCGTAAATCTAATGATCTTGGCTAGGAGGAGGCAGGAATAGCCACGGTGGGAACAATTCCTGGCCAGATGAACTGCTGCCTGCTTTCAGACTGCATCTAATTAAGTTTCAAGACTCCATTCACTTTGCTCCTCTGGTCTTCCAAAATTCTTCAGGAGGGTCTCCTGGCAATTAGAGTCCTGCTGAGGGGTACACCTTACAAAAAGGCAGGCAGACCTTGCACACCAAGCACAACTGAGAGCGGAGCTCAGCACAGGGGATGCAACACACCACAATCTGAGCATCCCAGCAGAGAGCCATACAAAGAGCCACACTATCTTCCACGTGTCAGTGGTGTCCGAGAGAGGGCTTTGCCCCAGCTCCAGCTGACTGCCCTGCTTGCAGAAGCAATGCCACAGGGGCTGTGATCCATGCTTCGCCTTTCTCTGGGGCTGTACCCCCACCCTGCCCCGAGCTTGGCAGGCTCCCCCAGAAAGCTTGTCTTCATCTACATGCACAGCAGCAATTCCCTGGCTCGTCCACACCGGTGATCAGGAGTCTGGAGCTGGCCTCAGAGACCACAAAGCCCAGTTAATTACCTGACACTATCACAGTCCCACCTGGAAGCAGACCTTGGAGAAATTACCCTAGGTGTATCTGCAAATCACTAAATAAAGATGAATAGAAAACAGGAAATGTTCTGTGAAAAACAAGAGGCAGAGCTTTGTGCAGTGAGCTAGGGCTGGAGGAAAAAAAGAAAAGAAAAGAAAAAGATCAAAACCCCAGTGAGAAGCACTCAGTGTGTCCCCCGGGTGTGCAGGACTGTCAGAAGGTGTGTGGTGGTCTCCTTCAAGCACCCAGCCCCAGAACAGACAGGACATGCTGACCATCAGAGCCCACGATGCAGAGACGATGGGAATGTCACCCAGGCTGTATCTGATAAACAAGGAGTGACAATGCTACAGGGCATGGATCCCACACATTACAGCCATGACCAAACAAACCCAAGGGTACTAGACCAGTGGCCTTAGTATTTGGGGACTGAGAGCCTCAGAAGAGACCCAGTCCAGACCAGACTGCTGGACTCCTTCCCAGCATGGTCACCAGGGCTCTTGGAACATCCTACTGCAGTCTTTTCGACCCTTCACAGCTAAGGAAGGAACCAGGTGATAGACATCAAGGACAGCTTCAGTGTCAGACTAGAAACCATCAGTCAGTCACATCATGAGTCAATTGATACAGAGTCCACCGAGACATTCATTTGCCCCCTGGAAATCTTTTAATCACAGCTCTGAAGTCTGTTTAATGACAGGGATGTTCCTTTACACTGTCTTTCCTAAGAATTAATTCTAGCAGCTTCATTATAAAGAATAAATAACAAAGGCATCATGGCAAAGGACTCCTTGGAAGTCCAGAGGGACAAACATTTCCTGCTGCTAAAGAGATCCCAGGGTTAAAAAAGAAAAAAAGGGAAAAAAAAAAAAAAAGAAGGAAAAAAGTGTAATGCTTCTGAAGAGAGTAAATAATGAACAGGAAATCCTTTCCCCAGCACGAAGGCAGTGGAGTTCCATGAATAATTCACAGCTGCTAAGGGGAAAAAAATGAATAGAAATGCTTTCCTGCCTCCTGGGCTCTCCTTCCAGGACTAGCACACAGCTGAGCATGGAGGGTTCTCTTCTAGAAGAGAAAAAAGACTCCAGAGAGTTCCTGCACACACCTCTGTGCTGCTGGATTCGAGGTGTTGGCTCTGCACAGCTCTTGAACACGTCACTTCATTTTCAAGGTCTCAGATACCCACTTACAGACCTTGAGACCACTCTATGACCTGATCCTATCTAGACCAAGCACTGGGGGAAACAAATCCATCCAAAGGGCTGGCCGTGGAGTCCAGTGAGGGGACCAGGGTAGATGGCGCATTGCTGAGATCTTCCCTGCCCCCCTCCCCCGTGTTGCAGTCGTTTCCTCTCTCCAGCTCAACCAGCCAGGTCTTTTCAGTGGGAGCTCCCATCCCGTCATATGGCTCTGAAAGCTCCATTTAGCCAAGCTGCATCACTCTGTGGTTTATACTTAACAAATACACACACACTATCCTCTGCAGCCTCTTTCATTCCCACAGTTCAGAAGGCTTTGAGCTCCCCAATCAGTATAAATGAGGTAATTAAAAGACAATGCTTCTTCGAGGTAAGAGAAGGGTGTTAAGAGCTCCCCTCAGACCCTGCTGCAATGCATCTGTCTCAAGATGGTACTGGGAGCTGGGAGGATAACACAGAACAGCTCTGCAGACAGATTTTGGTTCCTGGGTCTTCTCCAAGTTTTGACCAAACCAGAATTTTCTCTAATTATGCTATTTGATTAAGCTTCCACCATAAACGCAATGAACAGCTTTTGTAGTTTGCTGCAATGGCATGAATTAGAGCTCCTCACTAATCTGATGAGAGGTAAGAGGAGACTTCCCAAGTCCTGGGGATTAAATTCACCAAAGCCCATAGATGTCAGCTGACAATAGAGCTGATGTTCTCTCCTGGAAACTTTTAGAACAGCTTGGCTTCTCATTCCTCATTTCAGCACGTGTGCCTATAGATCACCTCCTCTCACAAAATTAAAAATCAAAGCAGTGCTCTGGACATAGCAAAGCTGACCACTGTCAAAATTGTTCACACGCTTTTTCAGTTGCACAGGAACTCCACTGCACAGTTACACAGGGCCTGACTTCATGGTTTGCTTCTGCTCCTCCTGGCACCCTCGTCCACTCACACAGCCTCTCTGCAGGCACCAGCACATGCCAGCAGGCTGTAAGTGGCTGGTACCTCAGGCAGGCAGTGCCTCACCTGCCCCTGTCGCCACCCTCCACTTTCTCCTGGAATGACTGCAGGCAAATCCAGCCCTCCCTTTGCCACAGATCAGAGCACCGAGACCCAGTACAGAGAGCAGGCAATTGGTATCTGAAGCCCAGCTGTTAGGGTCAGCACAGCCCCCGTGCCAGGGTAGGCATCAGCCTTTCAACACAAATGATCAACTGTGCAAAGCAGCTTCCACAGGGAAGGGGGAAATGAATTCCTCCCTGATCCCCCTCCTGAGCTCAGCTTATCCCTGAAGCATGAGATTCAATTACCCTTATCATTATTGTAGCTTGCCTCACTAGAAATGTTATTAGCGGTGATGAAATTATCCAGCCCTGTTTTACACTGGGGAGGCAGGCAGCAGGCTCCTCACCTCAGCTGCCAGAAAGCAGGAGGCAGGAGCTCCCCTCAGCAGAAGGGGAAAGGCTCCTCTCCAGTGCCACAGCAGCTCCTGCACAAAGAAAGGCTCAGGACCATGCCCTTAATTTAGGTGACCCTCATCTGGACGTTAGTCACCAGCTGAGGACTAGAAGCACATAAACCTGAGTCCTCCTGAACTGCTCTCTCACCCAAGCTGTGACCTCCAGGTCTTTGTAATACCACAGTGCACAGACACAGCTATTGGCATCACAATTCCCAATCCCATCCCCTTTCAAACAATTAAGTTTGAACCAAAGTAGTCACTCGCACCATGCCCTTAAAGGTCTTCTCTTGTTAGGTTGGGGTTTAAGCAGAGCAGGAAGCAGCCTCAGCCCAGCTTGGAAGAAGCAAGCCAGCTCTGAATAGTGCAAGGGAGAGCTCAGGTGTGTTTGGGGTGCCCTGGTAAAGTGGGAACAAACCTGTGTGAAGAGAGAAAGGACAGCTGTGGTCTGCAGGTGAATGCAGCTGTGCATGGGCAGGTTCACAGGCTGCACTGTGAAAGGGCAGAGGCAGGACAGCAGGGAAACAGAGGGGGAATAATAGAGCAGGAGCACAGCATGGATGGACATGAGAAGAGTGGGGCTCCTGCCAGAGCCTGTGTGGGTGCATGGGCACAGCTACTCACTCCAGAGCTGGAGCAGCACCATGCACAAGGCTACCCATGCCAGGCTGTGTGTACCAAGGTGTATGCATTGGTCATGTCAGCCAGGCATGGTTTCTAAGACTGTGCATAAGGTATTGCCCTCAAAGATGGCATGGAGCAGAGGAGTGGAAGCTAGCAGGCATGTAGCACACAGGCACCTGGTCAGCCTCAGCATCGATGGGGTGCTCAGATCCAGCTGTCCCTGCACTTGGAAGCAGGGTCTTGACACTGTCTGCACACAAAATGAGATGGGAAGAGCAGCTTGTCAGGCATCCTGTGCAGGGGGTGGTTCACATTTCATCTCCTCAGTCTCTGGTTTCTCTCTGCACACTCAGCATCTCCTGAAGGGGCTTCCCCTTCTCCAGCCAGCTCCATCCCCTCCTTAGCTCCTTCTCCCTTTGGAGCAAGTTTTAAATTCATCACTGTTTTTAAGACAGCACTTAAAGAACAAAGCAGAACGGATAGCTAAATTAAACCTGCTGAGAGTGTCTGTTTAATTGAAAATGCCATCTGTAATTTAAATGTCAGAGCTGGGATGGTTATTAAAGCCCTTCTTGATTACTGTGCCTCATTTCACAGTTTCAAAACAGACAAGAAAAAGCTGCAAACGGGCCATATAACACAGCACCACCATGCAATTAATAAGCCTCCCCACTACACACCAGTGGGGGCCAGGCCAGCCCACTCCTGCCCCACAGCCACTGCTCCTTCTGTTCTTGTCCCTCATGGCCAGGCTGGTTCTTGTCTCTGCCCAGCACCAGACTGCCAGGAGGGCAGCAGATCCTCTTCTCTCTTGCAGGCTGCAGAGCAGAGCAGCTGGTAAATTCATTCATGTCTTCCAGAACCAGCAGGCAGGAAACCTTCTGAATGCTGGACAGAGCTGGGTCCCCTCCTGAGGTCCAGCTGCAGACTGGAGAGGCAGCTGTCCGTGTCCTTGCACTGACCCTGTGCAGCTGGCAGGTATCTGCTGCTTGCTGCTGTTTCCCACTCCTGCCCTCAGAAAACTCACTGGCACCCACGGGTCTTGCCCTGTTGTCACCTGCCACCCACCCATGGCTTTGCTCTCTGCCCTGTACCTCATTCTTACTGAGGCACAGGGGAGAGGAGGTGGCTGGTGGAGTGGGAGGAAAAGGGACAATGCTCACATCAAGGTCAGAGACAACAGTGCTTTATCCTGATCCCAGATAGGTTACTATCAGCTCTGGTGCAGAGGAAGGGAGAAAACAATTCAGCAGCTGCTGAAGTAGCAGCATCAAAGGCAGGTTTGCATTAAACAAGCACCATCCATCATTCTCGGACTACAGTTAATAAACCATGGGGCCTCAGTAAATTACAGCAGGAGCCAGAGGAGCATGCAGGCCACCATAAGCAAGCCATCTCCTGCCTGCTCCCCCTCTCACAGAATCATGTTGATTGGAAAAGACCTTTAAGATCATTGAGTCAAACCACTCCCTAATTCTGCAAAGCCTGGTGCTAAACCATGTCCTTCAGCTCTACAACTCTGTGTCTTTTAAACATGACCAGGGAGAAGCCAGCAGCTGCCACTGCTTGCTGCCAAGGAGGAGGAGAGCTGGCATCACAGATGCCCAGACAAATCCATCATCTACTGTGGGTATGACACTACACCCACCTCCTGGGCTGCTGGGCAGGCTGGGGGTGTCCCAGTGCCAGCAGGGCATCTGCATGCTATGAAGACCACCTTTTCTGGTATGGGTGCTGTGTGCAGTGGAGAGGCCTGTTAAATTAATCAGTACTGCAGTGGGATCACAACTAATCAGTCATTAGTGGTCATTGTGAGTGTTGGAGGAGACTTTAATGAGTACCTGGCCACAGCACTGTTCCCAGCTGCTTCGCTGTACCTCCCCTGCTTGCATACTTTACCATTAAGTTTAGTCTGGGTGTTGGGAAGGGGTGAAATCCATCAGTCTTCTAACCTCAGGAGCAGAAAGAGGACAGGGAGCAGGCAGACCAGTGCCAAAAGAGCTGTGTGCCAGCTGTGGATTCCCCACCACAACCTGCTGCATCCAGCTGCAGCAAGCACAGAGCAGCAGTGCAGAAAAGCAGTGGATGAGGCTTTGAGCTTAACTTCCTCCACCCCAAACCTTGACCTTCCTGGTTGTTTTTTTTTTAGTTTTATCCCTTAGCTTCACAGTGTAAAGAACATAAAAAGTAGTAATTGGGGAATTAGAAAATGCATCAAGAGATGAACTAAGACAAAGGGTAATTAATATTGCCCCTCAGCTAACTCTGTGAAACCCACTGTAATTAGATGGCAAAGCACTCTGCTTTACGTCAAGAAAAAGCTGAGCACAAACAGATTGCTGCTACAGAAAGCTCAGCCCACATTAAAAAAGTGCAGTAATTAAACCCATAATAAGCTGTAATAATTAATGAAACTTTTCAAGAGCATCTTCAGGCTGTGATGTTAGAAATGGTAATTTTAAAAGACAAACTTAACAAGATACTTTAAAAGGAGAAAAAGATCGCTGGGGAAAGATCTGCTGGCAGCCAGTGCCAGGAACTGATCTTATCCATCAATGACTTGTCAATCACTAGGACAGCCAAAACCAGGAGCTTGGCACAGTGGTCTCACTAAAACAGGCAGGAAGCACCTTGTAAAGGCCATACCTGAACATCCTCAGCAGCTCCACACTAGCAGAGCCCCAGCTTTAGCATCTTGAATACACAGTCACACAACTGCTTACAAAACAAGCAAGCAAGCAGGGAGTAATTTCTCTGTATCAGAGCTCAGTGGGGGAGTTCAAGACCCTAGGAGAGCCCAGCTTCACTCAAAGCCCCTACAGACAGGTATATTGCTTAGGAGAAAAGGGCTGCCAGGGAGAAAGGAGGGACTTCCTCTGCACGTTGATCTCTATTCTGCTTAGCAGTCCCATGCTCACATACTTGACCTGGTTTTGGGGGACTGTGCCTGGTGGCAGCTGTAACCTGCAGTAAGCGCTGCATGTTAGGAGTGGGGTTCACACAAACTCAGTCTGGACTAGAAGCATGCAAAGTGTTTCCAAGACAGACAAAACCTCTTGGCTCTGGTATCTCTAGGTTTCTGTACATTACCTCAAAGCAGAGGGGTAACTCAGCATCACAGACAAAGGCTACTGCACACCACAGAGGATTCTCTTGAAAATACTTGGGCTGTGGATACAACCTTCCTTCTGCTGAAGAAGCAAATTCTACTTTCTGTGGCACACAACAATTAATGAACCTGTAGGAAAATGGGCATGGGAGAAAAACCCCAACGTTTTCTACGCAATTCTTGACTCACTGCTTTACAAAGCATACTCCTTTTGTTCTGGGTAAAAAAGTCCTTTCCCTTTAGGTACGCAGACTCTTGGAGAGCTGAAGCCATAAAACTGCAGAATTCTTTCTGCATCAGCTATTCCATGCAAGATTAAATTAGGACAGTCGTTAACACTCCAGAATAATTGTCCCCTCCTTTCTAAGAAGCGGTGGCATGCATTGAAAGTAAAATAGATTTTATTAATTAGGGTCAGGATAGGAGTCTGCAAGTTTTCCTAGCTTGGCTTAGAGATGAGAAAGGCTCATTCCCAGCTGTAGCACTGAGTATTCCCCTCTCCTGGCACTCAGCAACCCCAAGGAAGTGTGTTCTTTCTGGAGGCTTTGAGAGGCAAGCTTGACTTGGAGTGTGACTTAGTGCCCTGGCGTCAGTCCAAGGAAGCACTTACAGCCCTGATTCACTGTAATCACAGGTATGTCCCAGAGACATACCCTGGTGTTATTTTAAGATTCACTACTAACATTTGTGAGTAGAAAAATGCTGAACTAAATGCACAGAGAAGGAATAAATGCTAGGTTCTGCAGTCAGAGAAATTGCAGTACAAGAAAGGTTGTTCAAGGCTACCCACAAGTGAGCACCAGTGACAATGACTGGCACACAAATCAGCCTCCTCCCAGGAGCCCACCAGATCCAACGCCTGCACTAGAAGAGAGGCAACTCACTCCTTGTCATCATCTCTCATGGCAGAGCTCAGAAGTGCTCATATGAAGGAAGAAATGTCTGATTGACTGGGAGAGAAGTCACACCCCAACCTTCACTACAAGCCACTGCTCTATAGCAATTGCCTCCAGAGTCCCAGCCCTCTCAGGAACCAGCTTCCCCAAATGCAGAAGCACAGCAGAGCCACTAGGCCAGACACCTGGGGACAACAGGGAGGTCTACAGTGCTGACAAGAGCGTACTTTCCAGAACACAGTAAGACTCAAGGGCCTGGATTTCTACCAGGAAAACCCAAAGCACAGAAGAGCAACAGTTTCCCCACAGCCATGACTTGTAGAACTCAGTAAAAAGGACTCTCGATTCACAACTCCTTCAGCCCACCAGGTCACTGCAGCCAATATGCACAAGAGAAAATTTCTCCTCTTACCTTGCCATCCTCAGATTAGCTCTGCAGGTCAGTAGGCTGCTGCAATCCCACCTTGCTTCACCTACAACCCCTACAAACACTGCCTCATACACTGAAGATCCTGATTTCATTCCCCAAAGCACGGCTTGGGGTAGTCACAGCCCTTAACCAGAGCACTGGGACAACCTCAACCAGCCCAGCATCTTCAAAGTCTTCATTCCATGTTCCAAGGCAAAATTAGAAATGCAAAATGGTTAAGTCTTACCAGAGTGAAAGAGGCCACACAGCAAGAATTTTCAGATTCAGCTATCTCAAACACCATTTCTTGTATCAATAACCAAGTTTTTTGGTATGATATTTGGCAGATGCACTCTTTGCAGCCTGACCTCAGCAGCACAGAAGAGCTACTCCTGAAGTTTTTTCAACTTACTGCTGTGCATTGTACACATCACAATCACTTTTATTCTCACTTTTGAGAGAAGCCAAGCTACTCAAGGAACATCTAATAATCCTAGGAAATGCCCTAAGGATTTTTCCATTCTGCACCTGAGCATGTATTTACATGATGGATTCATTACACCTCATTGAGTGAAGGATGGTGCATTTTTAAGAACACTTATAAATATGTATTCACCTGATCGACTGGAGGAACTAATCTAGGTTTGAAAAGGTCCATAATTATGGATTAACAAGCTCTTCTTTAATTGTCCCTGAGGGATGGGGTAGGATGGAAGAAAAGAAGACAAGCATCTGGAGCTACAGGGGGAATTGAAAACAACATTAGATGCTTCTGAATGCAGCAACTCAGGAGAAACATCAGGTTTTCAGAGGGTGTGGAAAAAGCAGCACGAAGACAGGAATGAGACTGATTTTCAGGCACAGAGGTGTCCATACTCCTACAATGCACACAAATAACCCAAGTTTCCAAGACTGTTCCCTCTATCTCTCCAGCATCTCTGAGCAAAGGCACTAACAAAACCACAGCTTAGTGCTCCTGCGAAACAAGCCACATAATTAGCAGAACATTTCTATACTTCTAGGTCTTCTCCTAATTTGTTTTAATTAGGTACTCTGCTGCTGACTGGGGAAAGCACACTGACAGCCCTGAGAGCAAGAAAAAAAGCCACAGTTACACACAAAAGCATTCCAAGTCTCTCCCATCCTGACCCTTGTTTCAAAGGGAAGAGGGGATTTTGGCTCAGGGGAATTGTCCAGTTCCGCTCCTGCATCTCTCCCACATTTTATGAGCAGCTCACCAAAGACAGATCAAGCAGGTCAGTGCCAGGAGAAAGCTCCAGATTTGTATGGCATGACCAGCAAGAGAGACTTGCTCTCTCAGATCAGAAGCTGTTCGGCCCATTGCTCTCCTTCTTGGAGCACATCCATCCACCTCCTGGCTGCTCCCTTTCAGGAGACAAAGAAACACCCTGGGTGTGCAGCAGCTCTACCTCCTGAGACCCTCTCTGCAGTGAGATCCTTGGCCTGCACAGGAGACCTGGACCTTTGGGATCAAGCATTTTGAAATTTCTGCAGAAACTACATTACCTTTCCTTCTGATTTGTGCTTTATGTTCTTGCACCTCAGTCAAACTCAGATTTTCTTCCCAATTTCCCTGAGATGCTGAAGTTTCTAATTAAGTGGAAAGGCTTTTTATTCCTCACAACTCTCCAGTTACGAATAATGATACTGGCTCATAAGTGAAAATTGTCTTTCTATTTAAATTCTGTAACTTTGGATGGGTAAATGGGGGGAAAAAAGCAAGCATGAAGCAGTGGCCCTTGGGTCATTTGCAACTTATTAATTTCAAGCAGAGCTCTTAGCTAGCTTATTAACACTGAGTTTACTGCAGAGAAATTTAATGGCTAGGATATTAATTACCTTGCAGGCTTTCATATATAAAAATGGATTATTTTCATGTTACAAAGCAGTGGTAGTGAAGGGATCATTCACCAGTCTCGTCTCTGGGCTGTGCTGGTCCTGGCAAGGCAGGTTCTAGCAGCAGTCAGATGGGGGTGCTCTGAGCCCTCTGTCTCCACTGTGCCTAAGCAGGACACCCTGTGACAGTGAATTCCTTGGAACAGCTGATTCCTGATGCCTATTCCCAAATGGAGGCATTCTGTGAGAAACCCACAGCTCCACACTTCACAGCTGAAGCTGGCATGGACATAACCCTCCCTTGGTGTGTCTCTAGAAGTGCCTCCTGGCTCTGATGAGTGTCCCTCCGGAATCTCTGCAGCAGAACGCTGCAGATGAGCACTGTTTTGGTACAGAACCAGGACAAAACTAGAGCAACCACCTCCTGCCTGCACTTGGACACCATCTGTGCACTGGGAGTGAGTCCTCATGGGATGCAGCCACTGCTGCATCTTCCACCCACACCAGCTCCTGTCCCACAGGGTCCTGGAGCTACAAGGTGCTTGTATGGGTGAGCATTAGCAGCTCCAGGGGCAGCTGCAGAGCATTTTTGAATGCCAGCCTACTTTGGATATTATCTGCTCCCATCAACTCTAACATAATTCATAACACACATAAATGAGCCTTTCACCCGTGCTTAGAGGAGCCACCTGTCTCTGTCCCACATGCCACTGACTCATTAAACTCCTATCACACAGCCATCTCTGCAGAATGCAGGTCACTCAATTGACTGTAAATGGAAGCAAATAAAATGCAACAGCACTTTACAGTCACTGCTCAGTGCTCTGCAGTCATACAAAGCTATGGTGTGGCTCGTCCTGGTGTTTTCTCTTGAGGAAAGATTCCACCTGCTTTGGGATTTGAAAGAAGAGCAGTAATTTGCATGGCTGTTAAAGCAACCTCACCCCTTGCAAACCAGGCTGCTGCCAAATGGCCACTTTCATAGCTGCACTCCCTATAAAAGCCAGTCGCCCTCCTACACACTCATTAAGAAGAGCTGGTAAACACAAGTAGAATCCCCAACAGATCCTGATGGAGGAAGATGGACTATAAAATAATTTGTATATGCAACCAAAGCACTGGAAAAGAAATGCAGACTCCCTGCTAAACCAGCAACTATTATCACAAGTGAGGGTGCTCATAGCTGCCCCTCTTCACCATCAAAGCCATGGCTATTTTCTTGGTGTTTTTCACACCGCACAAGCATCTGCTAAAGGATGGAGAGACAGGCACCATCCCACGTGCTTCTCTCTGATACAGAACATGGGGCTATCAGCAAAGGAGAGAAGCACGAAGTGGAGACCACAAGACAAATTATTCCAAGCAAAGGAGGATGCATTAAAAGCACAGCGTTCAAGGTAAAATGCCAGAAGCAAAGACAGCAGAGAAACCATCTGCCTGTACCAAGCTCTGTTGTGAGACCAGAGGGGACACCTCAAACATCACACAGTGCTTGCAATGCTTGTTCACTCAATGCTGAAGCAGAACCATCACAGCACAAAGAGGTAGCTGAGGACACGTGGACAAAGGGAAAAAAACCCACAACCCCAAACCCACAGAGGTAGTTACAGCTTTGTGCTGGTATGAGCTGTGCACTAGGAATGTAAGAGCAGGGGCAGAGCTCCTCCCACCTCTTTTTGCAGGAAATATAGCAAGGAGGGGAAGGGAGTGGAGGAGAAGAGATAAAGCAGCATCATGTCCAGAGTCTGCATTTAGGAGCAGGGACAACAATGAAAGAAATTATGAGAACTCAGAGCACAAGGAACAGCCTCTGGAGTAGTAAAATGAATGCAGAGAGGAGAAATACAGGTTAAGATTGTATTTCCCTCCTTTTCTTTCTTCAGTTTTTAAACCCTGCTAATTCCTCCCCACCCTTGGCACCCCTTTTTATATAAACCCCATTCTTTTATATGCTCAGTTCTTCAAAGAAGTTAAAGGATTTGGCATCTTCCCTGCCCTTTGTATCCCCTTCAGATGCATCTGTTGAATATGGAGGAGCACTCCTTTTATATTCCCAGCTTAAAAGGATCAAAACAAGGGGCTAGGGACGGGTGTCTGAATTGTTACTAGGGAAGAAACCCAGAAGCATTGATTCTAATCTGATCCTGTCTCTTCTCTCTCAAATACTCACCAGCTCCTTCAGCCCTGTGCATCTGTCCTTATATCTCCACTACTTCATTGGAGATGGGTGAGAATCAGGACCAAGGTGGCTGGTTCTCCTCTTATTTTTCCTCAAGTGAAAATGTCATTTCAGCTAAGCTGAAGTCTCAGAGATAAGGGAAGATATTATTCTTACAAAGAACCCATATACTTGCCAGAGAAATGAGGGATGTGGATAAAAATCAAAGCCCTTCCAGTGACAAGAACATGTTCTGATTACTTGAGCTACAAAGAAACCTAAGTTTCTTGTCCCACCTTTGGCTAGAGTCTCTGCCTGTGTGCAGGTCTCTGCAAACTCCTTTCCCCAGCTTTGCTGAAGCTTGCTCCTCTCAGGCTCTGATCCTACCAGCCCTTGTCTGACCAGCTCATGTTTGTGCTCAGGGAGATGAGCATATATCTGGGGACCATGAGTCCATCACACAGCACTGCCTTCATACCCCTCCCCACAGCCTGCTAGGAACTGAGGTGAGGATGATCCTGGTTTAATGAATTTCTCTAGGCAGAGGTTCCCCCAGCAATGACAGCCCAGGGGTCAAACTACTGAAGCCCAAGCACTGAAAACAATCAAAGCCAGACCATGTGGTTGAGCCTTTCCCACTTGTAATGGCTGCTCACAGGGCATTTCAGGAGTCTCTTTGTTTTGTGACAGCTGGAATTATGGGCAGTTCGACTAAAAGACCATTTTTATAGTGCGGATAGATGCTGTAATCTGTTTTAATGGCTTTTCCAGCAAAGCCTTTGACATATTTTCATTACAGTAATGCTTTAATGCAGAAAGCATTCATACAATTAGGATGAAGTCTTGAAGATCATCTCTTTATGGAGTGTGGTATTTTTTCCCCTTGTTTCAGCACTGTTTTCAACTTATACAGTAGGAGCAGCTTTAAAAAAAGCTGCTTTGTACAGGCCAAATTGGACCAATTCCATCCTTCAGCACAAACCCTACTCCCTAGTTACGAGGTCAGCACACAGTTGATGTAAACATGCATTGCTCTCCTCCACAACCCAGGCCAAGTCAGAGAAGAGTGTTGTGCAGCCAAGAGGTGCCAGTTCAGGACATTATCCAGTTTCCATTGAGGGCAAAATGCACACTGCTCTTACTCAGGAATGAGCTGAGAACAGATCCTCTTGCACCTTCACACACCCAGACCTCTGTCCCCTGCAGAGGGCAAGGGACAGGGGAGTGAACACCTCATCACACACTAGTTACATGCCCAGACACCCGTTTCTTCCAGCTTCACCAGTTACCTACGGGTATCCCCTGCCTCTTGCTGGGCACAGCTGTGACAAACAGCACCTTTGGGTGCTGGCAAAGAAGGGGAAGCCTGTACAGCTGGTACAACCAGTGACCAGGTCATTCCCAGTCTCAGGGAACTGATTTAAAGGGAAAATACAGCAGAACAAAGATGAGAACTTTTCTGAGCTAAATCAGTTGACAACAAGGTCGTTGTTCTCCTGTCAGTGCCAAGGAGCATCAATAGATCAGAAACAGAACTTCCAGCTTGTTGCTAATAGAGAGGGATAAGGCCTGGCATCCACACTGACCACAGAGCACACTTGGGAAAATCACTTCTGCAAGTGGAGTGGTTTCCTTCAGCACTGTTACACCAGTGTGAGCACGGTACAGCTTGTGTGCGTCAGCCTCCTGGGCTGGAGGGGCGAGCCAACAACTGCATTACTTCCCCAGTGGAAATCCTGCAGCTGAGCACTGCTGCTCACCACCAGGCACAGAGCAAAGGTCTTGCCATGGAACAGCCCCGCACTGCAAGAGATATAATTACATTTCTGGCTCTATTACTCTCTTCCTTCACCTATAAAACAGAGCCAGTGAAGAGAAGCAAGCAGCTCCTCATTTAGAGAAGCTTCATCTCACTGCCAGAGCAAGCTAAAAATAACCTGAAGAAATAAGTCTCTTACATAAACTCTGAGCTTCCAAAGTTTCTCTTAAAAAACTCTACACCCCAAACCCCAACTTGTCACAGCATAGAGATTGAAGCTGGGATATGTTTCCACTGTCCTCCAGCCTGGCCCACACAACTGCTTCCAGCCCAAATCTCATGCCACTGCCTACCTATCTCCTCAGCAAGAACACAGATTAATCCAACCTCCAGCATCAGGAGCCCCAGGTTAGCTTAATTAGCAAAATAAGCTCCTTCACCAAAACACCACAAAGAGAATTCTTTCTGAAGTCTCAGCTAGTCTCTTCATTGTGTCCTAACATCCTTTGGCTGCCCAGCCGAATAAATCCCCAGTGTCAGCAGAGGAACTGAAATACAGCCAGTCCTGGGGGGAGGGAGTCTCAGGAGCCTTGCACAAACCACCTGGGAGCATTTTCCAATCCTTGTAGGAGGCACAGAGAGACAAAAGGGTGCTCAGCAAGCATGGCTCATCCTGCAGAGCAGGCAGTGATCCTGCTTCAGATGGCAGAGGCTCATTAAAGGATGTAAACAGGCTGTCTCAGAGGGCAGATTTATTCTTAATGGGAAAAGCAAGGAAAACCCTTGCCTCCTCATTTCACACTGATGAATTTTATATTGGCTTGAAATAATATTTCAACGGAAGATGACTGCCAGCAGAGGGGGTCATGGGTTTCCATTTGCCCTACTGAGAAGGAAAGGCTCTGGTGAAAAGCAGAGAGCTGGCGGCAACCTATCGTCAGCAACTTCTGCTCCAGGCTCAGGAGCAGGCAGCATCTCAGCTCCACTGGAGAAAGGAAGAGAGCCCTGTTCCCACAGCAGCTAAGAGAATGGTTCACAGTGACGGTTTGGAGAATGGGGTCTGGACAGAGCTTCAAACAGGCAGCCCAAAGCCAGGGAGAAATGGCACTGTGATCAAAGCGAAGCAAGTGACAGCTTGCTACCCAGATGTCACAACAAGGGCAGCACATGTCTGTGCAAGGCAAAGCTCAGTGCCTCAGTGTCAGGTTTCCATGGACTTCAGTTGCTTGGCAGGAGACTCGCCACTGCAGCAGTCCAGCTCCCAGCCCTGCAGAACCACATCCTACGTTTGAGTGCAAAATGAGCCCTGCCTGAGCAGCCCTTCCACCAGCACTAAGGTGCAGGTCACAGTCATCACACAGACAGCAGAACAAGTGGGCCACACGTGGAGAGGATACACTGAAAACCTACCAACCAGAAGATGAAACATCACCAGGGTAATATTGCTGTAATGAAATAGTCCTGGGCAAAAGTGACTAGGCAGGTATTTCAAAGACATGGGTGTGGTGCTGAGGGACACAGGTTAGAGGTAGTAGCTTAGCTGTAGTGGTGGGACTGTGAGCTCCAGGTGACCAGTTGGAACTTGATCTGAAAGGTCTCTTCCAACCTCAACAGCTCTTTGATTCTATGATTCTGTAGGGTAATTAGTTGCCTCCAAATATTAAGTTTGCACTGGGACATGAATACAGAGTCAGTGGCACATCTGCTGAAGCAGCAGCACCAATCCAATTGAGTCTCACTCTTCTCTCCCCATCACTGCTCAGCTTCCTGGTCCTGCAGCCACAAGCACCCACGTCTGTGCAGGGATTTCCCCCCAAACATGAGCTGATCAGAGGGCATGACAGGAACAAGCCAAAGAGGGTTCCCCAGGTTAATGGGAAATCTGTCACTTGAAATGTCACCAGTGATGCTGCAAAGATTAAATCCCAGTCTGAAGTCCCCAGCCCATTTCTTATTGACTAAATCAAGTGCTTTATATTGACAGGGCTTCTGTAAAACGTGCCAAGGCACATAGAAATCAATTCATTATTAGACTGGCCAGGCCTTGGAGGTACATTTGAAGGGTTTCCTAATAGAAAAGAAGAAATTTGGTGGGTTTCCAGCCATAATTCAACCTTCCCCTTCACATCTTACTCCCACCCTCAAGGAGGGCAAAGGAGGCAAAGCCTCTTCCCAAGTATCAGCACTCCAGGGAGATTGCAGTCTCCACCAGAGCACTCAGAGCTCAGCTTCAGGAAGGGGTTGGGAGAGGAGCAGATCACCATAGCACCAAACCAGTGTACCAATACCCAGACTGACTTGGGCCTGGGGTAACTTGGCAGTACTGGAAAACACCCTATTGATAAAGGAGGAAAGAACTGAGACAAAACAAGCCAGTTCCACAGCTCAACAGCCTCAGCTGACCAAATACCCATTTTCCTTAGACACCCCTTCCCTGGAAGGGGATCATCCACAACTAAGTGAGTATTTTTGGAGTATAGGGCTCCACTAACTACCCAGGCATTTCTGACACTAAACAGGACAGCAGAACTAAATTTATCTGGGGGAACCCCTCAAAAAAACCCCAAATCACAAAACAACAGTATCTCTCTGAGACTGCAAAAACATGGATGGAAGCAGCCATGCAGCTGTACAAGGTACCCAGCTGTAATCCTCCCTCCTCTCCCACCCCTCTTCTTTTTTTTTCTCTAAAGAAACAAACAAGCGTTATCCAACATACTGTGATAGCAAAATCAATTCCTTTGCACCAAATTACCTCTATTTAAATAGATTTATTTTACCTGGCTTGCCAGAGAAATGCATCTTCTATTGGCAGAAAAGCAAAGCTCTTTGCTCCTTTTAAAAGGAAAGGAAGCTTTTCACAATGTGTTACCAGCAGGGAAGATGCTGAGGGGCTCTATTTTCTACTTAGTGCTCTCAGTAATGTGTCTGCTTATGCAGCTTCAAAAGGAGCAGGAGGTTTTGCAGTTAAAAGGTACGAGGAGCTTTGCAACATCAAACAGCCACCCCAAGCAGCACATACGTTGCCTGCTGAATTGAGCAGAGGTTGGTCCTTGCTTTCCTGACCTGACTGGGAACACCAAGTTCTGGGGAAAAGGAGCCTAAAGCAAGGGTTTGCCTGCAGCGCTGTCAGTGCTTTTGAGACCCGCACTCCCTGGCTATCAGAGGGACACCAGCTGAGACGGTGCCAGTCATGATTACACCTTATAGGGGCAGAGTAAGGAGCTTAAACCTCTAAATTTACCCAGCTCCCCTGGCAGCAGTCCCCTCATCCCCTTCACTGCTCTCCCAGTCATAGGGGATAAGAGAGATGCTGCATGGCACGGACACTGCCATGCAACCTCTGGAGCCAGTCTGAGGGATTGTTATTGGATCTCTGTACCATTAACTGCTTGTTAATGGGTGGAAGGAGCATTTGGAGGAATAACCTCTATTCGTCATCCCATGCTCAGCTGAAGGCAGAGCCAGGAGTGCTCAGCAGGGCTCCAGAGACTTTTCTCTGGCAAGATCTAAAAAGGTAGGACTTGAAGTCCTCACTGAGCATCTACTGATGGTCTGACACTCCTCCCCCTTTGCACCTCCCCAGGGTGCAAAGACATGCATGGGAGAGTCTGCTCAGCTCCTCACGTTTCTCAGCACAGCCACCCTGCTCTGGGACCAGTGCTAGTCAAGAGACTCAGCAACCCTTCCTGGCACCAGCAGGGCAGCAGAGGAGACATTGACCTTGAAAGGAGAGCACGAGGCCAAAATTTAACTGGGCTCTTCTTTAGGACCTGCCTGGAACACCAAAGAGCCATGCAGATGATCCATTTCCTCTAGCAGGATGCATACTTTTGTTTTCCCCAATTAATCTCTAATTAAACACTGACTCAGAGAATCAGAGACCATAATTAAGACAAATGCTAGGACACAAATTCAGTTAGGGCCAGGTCAAGAGTACTTAAGTATCCAGAAATGAACATGCCTGACATCCTGGTGGAAATTAACACTTTCCAAGCTATTGCTCCAAGTACTGAGCACTTGCCCACCCCATCCCTCCCTGCACTGAGCATGTGCAAACCAGGAACATCCCTCCCCATCTGCACAGAAGATGCCCATCTGGACCAGCTTGGCTTGCAGAGCCACTCACCCTTCACAGAGCAGTATCCATGATGTCTGTTAGCCTCTGCCCTGGACAAATGTGTGGGCATGGCACTTTGGGACATGGTTTAATGGTCATGATGGTTGGACTCCATGATCATTGAGGTCTTTTCCAGCTGAAACAGTTCTATGCTTCTATATTACTAATACTAATCAGTGTATTACTAATACTAATCAGACAGGACAGGCTGAGCAGTGGAGACAGGCAGGTGAGGGAGCACAGCTTGGATACAGCCACTCCCAGAGCTAGTGGCAGCCCTGAGGACTTCTTAGCAGGGCTGCCTGAGTATTGGCCTAGCCACACTGAGCTTACTTCAAAGGTGGTGAAGCAGATCCAAGAAAGCTTCCTCCACTCCTGTAAAATAATGCCCTCCAAACCATGCCCTTAATCACCCAGGCTGAGAAAGGTATGAAAATACCGTGTCAAACCACAGCATCTCAGAAAAAAAAGCTTAACAGGTCTACTCCATCCAACTCTCACACCTGCCAGGGAAGTTCACTGGAAGCAGCAGGCAATAACTCAGCCCAGCAAATAGGAGCAATCTCGTACTGCTGATCTCAGGCTGGGCAAAGCAGAAAATCAATGAGGTGCTTTGGATTTGTGTCAGAGTCAGGGAAAGCATCAAAGACAAACCCAGTGGATATTTTTGCTGTTTGCTCTAATCGAGCCGAGAACGTGCTCTGTTCATATTCCACCACGGAACAAGCCTGAAGATTGAAATCCCCCTTTGTGTATCCTCTAAACTCCTCCTCTTGCTCTTTCTAGTGCCTGCCAGTGTCTTTTGCCTTTTGTGAATTTCCTTAACAAGCTTTCTCTCCAGCACACAAGAGCTGCTCTTCAGCCGGATAACAAAGGGGCAAATTGCAGGGCCCATGGGTCCCAGCGGCTCAGCGGGCAGCTGAGAAGAAGAGCAGAGCACTCAATTGGCAGATAAAGAACTAATCCGGACAGAAAATTGCTTTTCCATAGTATTGTGTGTTTTGCAAAAGGGAAGCGAAAGAGGCTGGATGGACCTCAGATCACACACAGTGATGTGTAGCAGCCAGGCAAATACCAGCACAGTGACCCTTTGGCAAGGATCTGATCTGCGAGCTCAAGCCCCAGGACCTACAGCAGGCAACAAGACTTAATCCAAGTGAGGGGACACCACAGGAACCTGCAACCTTGCTGGCTGGAGCACAGCACTGCTCTGTCTCCTCCAGCACCAGCACAGGGCAAAACCAAGAGGAAATAAAAGCAAAGAGGAGCTAGAAGCAGGCCATGTACAGAATCACAGAATTGTTTTGGTTGGAAAAGCCTTCTAAGATCAAGTCCAACCTTCAACCTAACACCACCATGCCCACTAAACCATACCCCCAAGTGCCATGTCCACACATTTTTTAACACCTCCAGGGATGGTGACTCCACCATTTCCCCGGGCAGCCTATTCCAATGCCTGGCCACTCTTGAAGGAAGGAAATTTTTCCTAATGTCCAACTGAAACCTCCCCTGGGACAGTTCCAGGACATTTCTTCTTGTCCTGTCACCTGATATTGGGGAAAAGAGGCCAACCCCCACGCCACTCCAACCTCCTCTCAGGGAGCTGTAGAGAGCAATGAGTTCTCCCCTCAGCTTCCTCTTCTCCAAGCTAAACAACCCCAGTTCCCTCAGTTGCTCCTCATGAGACCTCTTCTGCTGTAAGGACAGCCCCTCACCATGGACCACTTCATTCTAACCTCATGTAAACAGCAGGCTGATTTATACCTCAAACCACCCAAAGTTCTTTTCAGCCTTTCCTTTCACAGACTTTGTTCTCAACACTGCAACCCCACATCCACTCCATGCCCAGGTACCATAAGGGACACTACACACCTCTGAACTGCCATGATGTATTTCAGCAGTGAGCTGCACAGGGCAATTTGTCCTTTGACATTGACCAGAGAAGCAAGGGAATGAGGGAAGAGAAAAAGTATTTCCCTTTTTGTCATGGTTGAGTCAGCAACAGCAGCTGTGGGATTACACAGCCTGGTTCCCTTCCCTCCCTGAATACTGGGTCAGGTCCCTAGGTCCTGTAAGCGAACAGTTGAACCGTGGACATGATGATTAACATGCAAGAGAGGAGAGAGCCAGGACTCATTTTCAGCTTGTCAGGGCCCACAAAATAAATTACAGAATAAAATCCCAGAATGACAGAATAATGAGCAATTCATTTGAAATGTAAAATAAATAGGTAAATCTCTAGTGAGCTGGCAGAATAAATGGGATTCAGCTGACATTTGGTGATTAAATTAAACAGTAATGACCTCATGAATAATGGGTTACAGGATTGAGTTTGGAGGGCACTATTTTCCTAAGTGGGGGGCAGAGGGACAACATACCCAGGAAGGGGCAGGCTACACTTTCTGCATTATTTTCAGTGCTCTGCACAAAGTCTCCAATTGGGAAGAGCTGCACAGCCCTGAGGATATGGACCTCCTCTGGAGAATCTAACCAAAGCCCTGCTGTGTCCAAGAGTCTTAGACAAGGTCTTCAGCAGGAGGAGGATCCCCAGCCTCACACAGCTGGCACTGCTGGTCTGGGCTCAAAGTGGCCAAGGGGCAACCAAAGAGGATTCCTCCTCCTAGGAGGAGCTGCAGAAGGAGCAAAAGAAATCAAAACCAACAGGAACCATTAGGGCATGCAGCAGAGCATCCTTCCCAGCAAAGTCACCTGCTGCATTCAGGGACACCTACCTTCACCTGCACTGTACCACTGCACCCCAGCCCCCAGGCACACATTCTCCTCTCCCAAGTCAATCTACACCAAATGCAGAGCCAGGTTTTCTGGTTTTCCCCCCACCCCCAGCTGCTGGTATTATGGTGGTATTATTAAAGGATTATGTTATCAAGGCTTCTAGGGTAATGACAGCTGCTGTTTCTTGACCTGCAGTTCTGAGCTTGTTCTTTTACTTATCAGCTGCAGACAGAGCTGTCACTGACCCCTGCTGCTGTTACGAGCCAAAGCCACTGGTGTCCCAAGATGCCTTCCCCAATCTGCTGCTGGCCAGCCTCTTCTCTGAGGGAAGGGACCAGTCTTTCTTTTCCCAGCCAAAACCCTGGCAGCATAGGGAAACAGTTGTTCCTCCCTTTGTTTGATTTAACTTTGTCACTGACAAAGGAAGATGAAGGGAAAAAAAAAAAAAAAGAAAGAAAGGTGAAATTTCATCTTGGCTCAAGTCCAGGGAATCCTGGTTTGTATCAAACAGAATGAAAACAAATAAAGGCTTTGTTGCAAAACATATTTAAGCATTTTAGAAAAATGCAAATACTGAAACTTCAAATATTTATCTTCCTGCCTCACATCACTCTCCAGTCCCCAGCTTTGACTCAAAACTTTATTTCACAGCTCTGCTTGGAAAAGGTTTTCTCCTCTCTCTTCAGACTTAGTAGCAGCAACCCCTCACACTATGCAAAGACTAAGCAGCACTTTGCCACAGCAAAGCCACCATCCCCTTCCTGCATACAACCCCCCAGTGCTCACAACACCAGAGAGGGGAAGACCCCAAAGGCAGCAGAGAACCCCAAACCCAGAAGCAATTTTGTTGTGGCAGCCACTGCTAGGAGGCAGGCTGTACAGACAGACAGCTACTGCCTTGAGAAGCCCAGACAGAGCTCAGGCAAGCTCAAAGAGGCTCTACTGTCCTACTGGGGAAGGGAAATGCAGTGCAACAGGGACCAGGCTGCAAACCTACAGGCTTGGTAGTTCTTTGGGCAGACATCTGCTCTGAAATTGATGTCCTCTGTGACCTTATACAGCCTGTATGGATCTGCACCTCCTCTAGTCCCACAACAGCCCTACAGCTGAGCTATATCTGAGCAAGCTGGGACAGCAAGACTCATTGGCAATAGGAGGGACAGAGGCCATTCCAAAATGGGAAAGGAGAATAATTAACTCATCAAGATAATATCCAGTGTGGTAAATATTGCCATAGCAACGTTTCACTTAAAATCTGCAGCACAAACCCCATGATTTGGTCAAGAACTGTTCCCTCTGCTAATGCAGAACAAACTTGCTGGTCTACTAACTTTTCTCCCCCCTGCAAATCAAAGCTAAGCAGAAGTGTTGCCACAGGCCAATAGACTGAGAGCTGGGAAATAAATCAAGATCTACAGAGATATAAAACCTAATAATTCTATTAAGACCAAGTTAAGACAATTAAACACTGGTGAGACATCAAAAAGCTAAGTAGCCTGGAGAAGTTGATTTTATAAATGAACCAATTCATTTAAATCTATGCCCTCATAAATTGCATTTCATTCCTGCTACATATCTCAAGCCCCAGACCTCTCTTGGTGAGAGTCAGACAGTCCCATGCCCTGCTAAGGCAGTCACCTGGCAGCAGTGCTCCTCAGCTACTCTTCACCTTGCATCAGTAAGGAATGAGCTGCATGTACATGGCTTGGGAGGTTTGTAAAGCACAGATAATTGAGCATTTCTGATTCTTCTTCAGAATCAGAAGAAATTTACATATCAGAATACTCTGCTAGTCTGGATTACCATTCTCTACACATCTCTCCTCTTGACCTTAGCCTCAAAGCTCCTATCTATAAACTAGAGAATTATATTACTCCTCAGGGATTCAATGAAAACAACAGGTAATTAAGGCTTGTAAAGGCTTTGGGACCATGACACGGAGGATGCTATGCAGAGGCAAAGGACTGTCAGGAGAAACCCTGCATTTGATTAGAGCAAGCATCATTCCTGGGGGCACAGGTGTCCCTTTTACCCTAAACAGCAAATAGCCCCAGATAACAATAATTTAAATGGGGTTTATGTAGTGCAGAAGAGGAAATCTGGCCTCGTGTCGCATGGCTGGTGCATTTAACAGCCCCAGTGACCTCCCTTCAGTTAGGCACCAGGCAGGAGGCTGACTCAATCCAGGATGTTTTCAGCTTTTATAGCCAGGTAATCCATCTTGTCCCACAAGACAAAAGGCTATCCCAGTCATCCACTCAGGGTGTATGACTGAGGAGCCTCAAAAGGCATCTGCCAGGTACCTACCTAACCCATAAAGCCAGACCATTGTCACCAGTGCTGGCACTAAGGTAAGTGTCTGCAAGCCTTCTTCCTTCTGCAACCCAAACACCTCCAGAATAACCACAGGCAGGTGCATTAGCCCTCAACCCCCTGTGAAGCAAAGGGCTTTCCTCTCTCCCACCACACAGGGACCAGAGCTATTTCTGGCAGAAGAGAAAGTACCTTACACCAGCAGCAGCAGCAGCCGTAAAGAAGCTGAAGAGGATTTAACTACACAGCTCTGTACAAATCAAAATCCCTGGAACATACTTCTTGTAAAGCCTGAAAACAGCCACACAGATGATCCCCACACAGCTCCTGCTCACTCTGGGTAATGCCACAACTGTTGCCTTGCAGGTTTCTCAGTAAAGCTGTTCCAAGCTAAACCCCAGCCACAGTGCTGGGAATTAAATAAGAATAAAAAAATCATATGGCTAAAGCCCTGTACATCATCTGCTGATGCTTCTGCTGGGAGGCCAGCAAGGTTCTGCTGACCCAGTTTGCTCTAATTGGCAATGGCTTGGGAGACTAGGACAACACAAATGAACAATGTAACGTGACACCCTCCCCTAAACTCTTTCTCCCCCTCCACTTCCCTCCCACTGCTCTTCCTTCAGCTTCCTTCTCTCTGCCTGACTAGCCTCATCCTCCTTCTCGCCTGTCTTTCCAGGTCTGTAATTTATCTGCACAGCCTTGGAGATTAAGAGCCCTGACAAAGAACCTCTCTCATCATGATGAGAAAAAGAAAACCTTTATCCGGCCTGCAGAATGAAACAGATGAAAAGCAAAGCCATTAGGAGATAACTGGGATCAGCTCTGTACCTTTCTGGGAGGTGATTCCAGGGGCTAATCTGGAGTTTCCCTGTTTTGGAAGGTTCCTGTGGGTGTTGCACTGCACACACAGAGTGTGGCTGTGTTGCCTGTATCAAGAGCCCATCTGCAGAAAGGTGAAGCTGTGGGCTGGAGCTAATGTGTGATGTGCCCAGCAGCACGGTGGGGTCAGGCACAGGCAAGCATGGCAGCTGGAGTGCTGCAAACCCTACGATGGCAGCCCCCAGACTGGTTTAATCTTTGGTCACCCTGTGGACAAAGCTTTTAGCTGAGCACCAGGGAATGCAAATTCGAACAGCTGGGCAGTGTCTGTCCACCCCATGGAGCAGGGAGTGCAGGGAACTGCAACACCAAATGCCTCCTTGACGTTTCCTTGTCACACCTCCTCAGCCACCGAAACCGCTGGTTTATGGCTGTGAACAGCAGGAAGCAGAGGAACGATTTCTCCTTTGACATTTAAATTACAGGCAACGTTTCCAATTAAATTTCCCTTCTTTTACTAGCTGTTGGTTCAGATCTATTAGCCTTTTTATTATATTAGGGTTATTATCTGTTGTTGAGGCTGCTAGCAACGCAGAATTTGCTGACATTTTGGCAGAAAGGCTTCTGAAAGCATTGCCTGCTCTTAACCTTTGGGAACATGTAGAACTCTGCTCATGGGCATTTGCCAAGGCCATGGCTGTATTAAAAACTCTGCCTGTCTGCTGGGATCTGCAACCCCAGCAAATCCAGAACATCCTGGAAATATTGGGGTGTCTTCACCTAGTCTATGGCACTCTGTCTGGGCAGCACAACAGCTGCCTCACCAGCCAGCTCCAACCAGGTCCCCTTCCCCAGGCACCGGTGTTCTGTGCTCACACGGACATGCTGGAGCCAGCAAAGTTCAGGGCTGGGGCAGCTCCTCTAACACAACCACCTTCTGCTCCTTAGTGAAGGCAAATCAAAACATTAAACTCTTCTTGAAGAAATGTCACATCCTGAGTAATTTTTATTCACTTGCCTGCAAGCTATCTGGTGTTCAGACAGTCATCAGCTTCATTTGTTTACCGCAGCACAGCCCTTGTATTGATGGCTGAATGTAAACCTCTTATTTCTAGAACTTTCTCTTTTGTGCAAAGAAAAAAGACACTTGCTGCATTAATCCCCAGAATGAATTCAATTCTGTGATGGCACAGAAGCACCTTTCCTCCCCCCACACCACTGTCACACTCCCATGCAGCAGCCACAGTGGAATAGGGGATTTTGTGGCCACAGAGAAACTTCAGGAGAATTTGTACACCGGGCTCCAACTCAGAAAGCACCAGAACCGTGTGCCCAAGGGCATGTATTGAAATCAGGATGGCATGCTGGAAAGGTTTGCTGCATCATTACCAAGGTCACAGCATGGCATTTGCTTCAGAAAGGACTGACTTGCCTTCAAGCCAAGTGTGAGGGCAGCAGGGCTGAAATGTATCTTAAAAGCGAGCAACATCTCACAGGCTCTGCTCAATGAGGACACGTATTTCAATTCAGAAATGAGCTTAAATTACACCAGTTTGGAACAGCTCCCACACAAGCTACTGCAGATAAATGTTTTGATTAAACTGAAAGTTTGGGTGAGTATTTTCAGGGTGGAAGGGATTTATTTTTTTAGGTTCAGTTCCAGAAAACTTGAGTTTAAAAAAAGAAATAATTAAAAAAAAAAAAGGAGTTGACTTTGCTTCCATTTGGAACCAAATCACTTCAAATACATATCCCAGTGTTTCCTGTGAAACTCTCTTTCCCACTTTGGACCTACTTGAATTTGAACACCTTGCAGATTTTACTCGCTTTCACCCACATTCTGCTCATAAAGCCTTATGCTCTATGTGAAAACCTTGGCCAGGAAAGCTAAATGTGTTGAAACTGAGAAAGTTCAGCTGCAGAGGCACAGCAGTGGAAGTCCGAAGGACCCTGGAGCAGCAGCACCAGAGACACAGCTGAGCCTACTCACAGTAACACTCAACATTTAGACCAGGATTAAAAACAGAGTCCTTTAAATCACATCTGGGGCTGGAGAGGATGGATGAAGGTTTTTTTCTACCCTTCACATCATTCTGATCAATTGACAAGAGACAGCATCGTTGAGGGAACCCACTTCACCAACTATTCAATGGCAGGCTTGATGGGGCTCTGAGCAACCTGATCTAGTTGGGGATGTCCCTGCTGACTGCCGGGGGTTGGACTGGACGACTTCTGGAGGTCCCTTCCAACCAGTGCATTCTGTGGTTCTATTTTCACAGTAACACATACATACACCCCCTAGCCCAGCAACTGCAACAGAGTGCTGGTTGAAGCCTTCACCCCTTGCCTCCTTCACCACAAAACAGAACAGCAGCAGCAGTGATGAGGTGCTCCAGCCCAGCTCAGACAGGAGGTCAGTCCCAGGTCCTCCAGCAGCAGAGCTGCAGCCAAGTCCACTGTCAGAAAGCCACTCTAGTGCTCTGCTGTTGATCTTGCCCCTTTTGAATCTATTGCTCTTGAAGCAGGATCAGAGTCCAGCAGCAGCAGCACTACACCTCCTGGGAATCCTTTCCTCTCCCACTCCTAGAAGAGATCACCTCTAGCCCTCAAAGGGCTGTCAGCCAAAGGTGCACTCCATACAAGCTCTCAAGGGAAAAGGTGTGTTGTGTACTTGAAAGCCAGGCTCCATCTTACAGTCCAAGTGCTTTTGCTCACTTTCAACAGGTTACAAATTTTTTCTCCTTTAAAAAGCAGCACTTCAACAGGAGTCACCCCAGCTGAACTGGAGCCTGGTGATGCAGAACATGTGCCTAGCAGTCTGATTCCCAGCCCTACTTTGCGCAGCATCAATCTCAGACTGGCTGTCCAGCAACACTCAGTGTAGGACTAGACATACCAACCTTAGCATTTACACCAAAGCTCCTTACAGTGTCCAAGGAGCTGGACTTGGACCTCCTCCAGCATTTGAGGAGCTGGACACATTGCTTTCAGTACAGCTCCCACCCACCCTTTCCATGTGCTGAAGGGCAAAACCACTTCCCTGTCCTTACCTGCTTCACCTTAGCAGCACAAAGAATGGCCAAAAGCATTCTAAATGTACAGAGCATTCCCAAAGCTCAAAGCAGTGCCATTACCTGTAATTAAAGTGTCCCATGCAGCCCATAAGGATGTTCTTTTACCTGCTTCTAAGCAGTGAAAGTGTGTTTTTAGAGGTGTCTCTTACCTTACTAGACAAGGACCTTGCAAAAGCTGTTATTTGCTGAATTCGATTAGCACATCATTCCCTTCTAAAGCTTGCTGAAGCCTCTAGGAGCAACGTGAAGCCCAGTCCAAACAGTGTATCAAAATCTCCCACAACCAGCCTTCCCAGCTGTTGTAACACAGGTTCACATTCTGCACATTCAGCAGGATCTGCTCTCGCTGTGAAGGTTACAGTTTTTAAAACTCTCACACATCCATTGTCTGCTTAGAGCCCTGGGAGATACAGCCTTGACAATTCACATGCAGTCAGATCCTCATCTCTGCTATGCCAGCACCATGCTGGTGTTACCCTAAATTTTAGTGGAAAGCTTCCAGGTTTTCTGTGGTGTAATGAAGGTCAGTCCCTGGTTGTGAAGAGAGATGGAATAGACACAGAATTTTGATTTATAAAGCCTCCCACTCTGCCTCCCTGCAAATCACCCACCCTGCCAAGGCACTGCATGCCCAAACCAGAATTAAAATACAATTAATTATGGTAAGGAAAAAAAATGATGAAACCTCACCCTTGTAACACTTGCAGAGATGAAGACAATTGAGTACAGAGTATGCAATTAGGAATAAAGAGAGAAGGCTCAGAAGAATGATAGCACTCAGGGAATCAAAGTGGCCTTCTAAAGGACTGCACCATGAGAAGCAGCAGGTTTTGGTTGACCTACCAGTGCCAGGGGCTGAAGGAGGAGAGCTTAAACCTAGATAGGGTCATTCCAGTGCTGGGAGCCTGGACACCTCCCAGGCACACAGAGAGTTTACTTTACCACTGATTTCTTTGGGTGCAGGATGAGGCCACTCTAAGTCAGGGCTCTGAGCCAAGACTCCAGAGCAGCTCATTCCTGGCTCTCCCATCAATCCTCAGACAGTCTTAAGACAGATGAAGGGCAGAAACCTTCTGATGGCACCTCCTTATGGTGACAAATGCCACACAACAGTGTCTTGGCAAATTAACAAAGCAGAGTCTGCTCAGCATCTCACTTCCTCTGCACAATGAGGTTTATATCTTTGTCCCCTGCCAGTCGCATCCACTTTGAGTGTAATCCTTCAAGCCAACTGCAGCCTTCCCCTTCACAAGGGCAGCAGGCAGCACAGGGGAGTCCTGATCTCAGCCAGACCAGACTGATTTCCAACACAAGTAATCACAAGGCATATTGTTCTAGCAGCAGGTGAAACCCCACATTAAAAAACAAAACCTTGCAGATGCCACTTGCCCAGAAACACACCAGGGGAACACAAATGCCCTTGAAGAGTCTGTGATCCACCTTGCACTTGCATCACTCTGGAAGGCTATTCCTCACCCAAGACAAACAGCTCTCTGCTCAGCAGGGCATCAGAGTGTTTACAGATTATTATTTTTTTTTTTAAGGAACATCTACTCCATAAAACAACAATTAGCTGCACTCTGAATTTATGAGTGTAATTTGCAGTGCTGTTAAAGCACAGGCAGCCGTGGTTTTCATGCAACGCTAATTGTTTGCATTGCTGTGAAGGAGCCAGAACCAGGCACACTGCTGGCTCTTTGGGGGAGCTGGGAAAAGGAGAGACTCTTGCCCTTCATTGAGGAAAACTTCCACCACCTTCATAGGGACACTGCCCTGCAATGACCACACCAAAACCATTGATTTGATTTCTAGCACAGAGTGCACTGGGAATGATTTTATGATGGTTTTTGGCTACCATGTTAGCCAGCCTGGGTTATGTCAGCAAGAACCAGATGAGGCAACAAGGACCAAGCAAAGGTGGAAGCTAAACAGTTCAGGGAAGCAATAGGAAGTGAAAGACTTCACATCATTTAGAAATAAAGGAACAACATTAGGAGGGGTGTCTCCTCATCAAGCTACTGTCTTAATTAAAAGTCACTAGAGTCTGATAGGAAAGTATTGCTTAGAAACTTGGCTGTCTGCAGGGGAAAGAGAGGTATTAAAAGAGAAGAGCCTTGATGGAGTTAATGGTGTTTTCATATATCCAAGATGCCTAATGAAAGTTAACTCATTTACATATCCAACCACTCAGCACCAGCCTGTGCCAACTAACCAGTAATCTCCTCCTCCAAGAGGGTGAAAGGCAGAAGCACCAAGTTCCCTCTCCACTTCCACCCCTCCTCTCTCCCAGGTTTTCTAGCCATGGCAGCAGAGCTCCTGCTCTGCCCATGACCACACTGCTGAAGGCCAGCTCTGGGGTAGCAGCAGGCTGGCTGCAGCTCTGGCGGATGAAAGAGGCAGTTTAACGTTAGCCAGAGAGCTCGGGAAGCCAAAGGCTGTTTTCAAAAGGAAGGGAAAAAAGGCTTTTTGGTTCATAGCTGCAAGGTATTTACCTTAATGTTAAATGACAATTGCTTGCAAAACAATATTGCAGGAACTCCCTGGAGGCATTAATCAGAGGTTGTATCTCACACTCTCACTAACATGGAGAGTGACAGATACTTACAGATAGCACCGCGGGGCAGGGGCTTTCATTCACAGGCTGCCAGCAGCAAAAGCATCAAACTCCATTTGGATTCCTAAATTGGGAGCCTCAGGTCGATCCAAAGCCTTTCCATGCTTCTCTGAAAATGACTACTGAGGCTCTGACCACTATAAATCAAAGGTCTGTTATCAGACAAAGCCCTTCTGAAGCCAGGTGCACCCAGGTCTGTCCCCTGGGTCCCCACAAGCGTGATCTGCTACACCAGAACAAGGCCCTGCAGCTGCTGGAAGAAAATGGCACTGCCTGCCAGGTCACTGCCTTGACCAAGGGAGGATTTCTGATGCAGGGAGGAAACAAGCAGCCCTATCCAGCCACCATCTGCAAAGAGAAATGATCAGTCTCACTCTAGCACAGCTGCACAGGGCAACAGGAGTGGGGTTTTGTTTGCTTTTTTTTCCTTCCCCTGCAAAGCACCAAGGAGGCATGGGGAACAGCAGCATATGGGAGCTGAAACCCTCCTCCCCGGCCCCCACCACCCCTTCTGCCTGCCAGCAGGCTGCACCCACAGAAACAGATGGTCCCTTCAGGTCACAGCTCCTCCAGACTGACAGTGTGCAGCCAAAGCCAAGAAGGCAGAAATAATTGGCATGTGATTTAATGAGGAAAAGGAATTTCATAGAGAAGAGGCCAAGCCTTGTCTGGCCAGAGGAAATGCCAGTTCAAAGAGCACTGCTACTGACAGCTGGCATCAACATGGCCTTCTTCAAGGAGTGCTGGGCTCCTTGCTTAGAAGATACTTCTCCAGCAGCAACACCAAGCCTGAAGTCAGAGTCCTGCATCCTTCCTGTCCCACACAAGATGTGCAGGTACAGCACTCACGGTGGCTATGTCAGGAACACCACGTTTGCTGTGTTGCCAACCTCACTCTGAAGTCTTTCCAGCCTTTTCCACTCTTGCTGCCCATCCGTTCCCTGTTTTGTTCTGGATCTCTACCTCAAGTTGATGCTCACTTCCACTATCACCATCAGCCTGCTTGCCCTTTCATTTCCCAAGCCTCATTCCACCTCCTGTCCCCAAACCTCTCTCAAGAAGTGCTGCTATGTCTGCTTTCCTGCAAAATATACACAAAATAAAGCACATTCTACTGAGATAGGGCTTTAAATCCTGGCTCCCTTCACTGTATGCATCTTAAGGCATTGTTTTTAAATGGTAGAAGCATGTCTACAGATTTGTGTGCATCTTTAAGGTCTAATTTACATTAAAAACAAGTGCAGAGTGTTTCTTAGCCCCAGGACAGCAGGTACAAGGAGAACACCTAATGAATTACTAAATATTTGGCTAAAACTTTGATAAACTCTTACATATGCTAATAAGATGAAAGGCTATAATTACAGGCTGAATTGTGTACTGACACAAGCAGCTCTGTGCAATAAACGACCGAATGTCAGTGTCCTTGAAGCCAAAATATCCCATTGTGAAAAGAGGCTTTCCCATAAATCTCTCTCTGTAGGTTCTTTTCAACACCTCCGGAAGCACAGGGGATGCTAAGGGATGCAATAACAACTTCCCAGCTGGTATAAATTTCATCTTTATATGGATTGCCTCCTATTTAAGGACACCTTTCCACTTCCTAAAGAGTGCTGATAGAAGGTAATTATAAACCTTATCTCACACGATGTGGATCATCAGCTGGCATTCAGAGGCAAGATACACCTAAATGAGGTGTGTATGTGCATGGAGGGGGATATTCTCTGCAAGTTCCAACATATTAATCTCTTCATCCAACATAAATTTTTAATGCAGCAGGAATTTAATTTTGCAACACAAAGCTTGGAAACAGCAGAGTTTGTGTAAACAGCCAGCCACAGGGAGACTGCACTCCACAAATACGTGCTGCCAACAAAAACCATCTCCACAGCAGTTTAGTTCATGAGTTACTATCCATCGTGCTCCAGACAATCCTCCAGGGCACTCTGCCTCCCCATCCGTGCAGCTGAACAACAAGGCCCAGGGCACTTGCTCAGGGTGTTGTCAATGTGGGCTGTAATCTGTGTCCACCACAGCCCTGCCTCCACAGCCTCATGCACCATGGGAAACAGGTCTGGCACAAAGCAGTGCTGCAGGGATGGGAGCAAGCCCCTTCTTCTTTCTCATGACCTTGCTGGGCATCTGTCCCAGCTCCTCAGCTGTGGGGCAGGGATGAGAGCTCCTCATCTCCCAGAGGAGGAATTCGTCAGCATTTCTAATGCCTCATGCATTAGGGTGACAAGACACAAAAAGCCCAGTTCATCAATTTATTAATGCCAGCACAAGCCTGCAGAAATACTAACCAAACCAGGGAGTTGCTCCAGATTTGCTCCAACATGACACCAGTCTGGACCTCCTGGCAACTAACAGTTCACCAAGATGGGTTTTTAGCTGCTGGCCTGCTGGCACCTGGAGGCACCAACCTTAGCTCCCTGTGCTAATATACATGATCCAGTCAGGCTGTCCCCTAAAGTATTTACAAGCTTTGCAGGCAGGAAAAGTGACAGGAGAAGAAACATGGGGGAGAAAAAAGTATTACAGAGCTGGAAACTGTCACCAGAATGGTGTCAGGTCAGGACACTGGCTCCCAGGCCAGGCTTGCAGCACTGAAAGCACTTTACTTCAGGTTAGTCTCAGACTCCACACAATCATCACCCCAGTTCTACTCAACTTTGAGACATGCTGTTCCCTTACAACTAAAAGTAGAACCTGGCCAAGTATTTTGTCCAGGGCTGTGAACCACAAGGTTATTTTTCAATACCCAACCAGTCAGCTACCTTAACATAGCACCCAGAGTTACAGTGTACCACATGAAACCTATTATACGAAAAATATGCAGAGGCTGCAGACTTTCCAACCCCTCTTTGCCACAGTGATGGAGACAGTCAGCACTTTTTGTGCAGATCAATGCTGCATTTGAATGTGACCACCACTCCAATTACTGCCTCAATTACAGAGTTTGCTCCTGCACACCTACCCCTTTATTGAGGACACACCAGGCATGTGCTGCCCATTGAAACGATACCTGTGGGAAATCATTAACCCACTAATTTGAAATCAATTTAAAGTCCATTTGCCTAATGACATGAGCACTGTAAATTATCTATAAATTGTTAATTTATGTGAAAATGACATCAGAATTTTTGTTTTATTAATTGGCTTTTCCAGATGCAAGTTATTTCTAAAGCTTTATAATCCACGTCTCTTGGTGAGCAAACATTAAAACCTGCTTAATAAGATGCCTTTTATGCCAAGAAAGAGAGGAAAATGAGTAAACTTGCTCTTGTGAACACTTCAGTATAAGGGTTTATGCATTCATCCTAGCAATTAGAGAAGAAGTAGTCATGGGGAGAGCGAAAAAAGATCCTTGGAGTGTCTGTTCACATTCTTGAACAAAATTGGTTCCAAACACATTTGCATTTTTCAGGGGCAAAACTCCTCTGAGTGCAGAAATCAAAACCTGCCCAGGTCACTTCTCTCATCGTTTTTGTGCCTCCTTGGCAAGGGCTCAGCCAGGCACAGGCTGAGCTAAAACTTCACTCCTCAGCAAATATTTGAGTGGCAGACTGTGGGCTAAAGCACTGGCAGGAAATTATTGTCCAAGTCTGTGTCCAGGGACCAGGTTGTGATTTCTTTGCTGATATGGACGTTATTAGACTGTAACTTTCCCTATTTACTTCCAACGTGGGAGTGCAGAGACCTTCAGATTATTTTCTTGTAGTATCATGAACCCAGGTCCACCAAAGTTAAGTGTCTAGCCAACTATCTCCTGCTTCAGTCTCTCACTCCAGCTGGACCTCTCATGCAATACTCCAGGTCCAAAACTCCTTCCTGTCCCACGCAGCTGACTGGGAACTGCTTGCACCCCCACCTGCAGCCACCCCCAGAAATCAAGCCCATGCAGTTTCTCTACCCCACAGTAACCAGGCAACATGACTGCAATTTTCAGATCACCAGGTCAGGCTGCTTTCTGCTCTGTCTGGAGAAAGGCAAGATAGCCCCAAGGCTGGCAGCAGCCCTGCTCTTTCCACCAGTGCACGGGGTAAGCCAGCTCCACCCCCTCTCTTCTCTTCCTGATCTTTTTAGGACCTGATCCAAGAATTTCCCCCCCAAAACCAGCGAGAAGACTCGCAGGAATGCTTGTGTGCACAGAAGTGAAAGCTTCTCCACACAGGGACCAACGACTGCTTGAGCAGCAGCTGGCAAGTACAGAAAGCTTGGGTGGTTGTGGGTTTTTGTGTTTGTGGTGGTTTTTTTTCCTTTCTTTCTTTTCCCCCCAAAATAGCTGCAATCTCAAAGCTTCCCTCTTCCATTAATGTTCTATTTCAGTCTGTTGTTGAATGCCTGGGTTACAAACCCACCCCTTCTTAGCAAGCCCCTTTCCCAGACAGCCCTCTCCTCTTCTCTGCTAAACAGATACCAAATATAAACACATATCAGGGAGAACTTGTCGGGGAAAAGAGGACTGGGATTTTCAGGAGCTTCCCCCTCCTCCCTCTGCTCCACAAACACACACACACGCCAAAACAGAGCTGCTTTGCTGTTTGCTTTCATGGCTCCTGATGAGAGCTCCTCCCTCCACTGCCGTTCACAGCCACAGGTCCCGCAGCGGTAGTGCAATGCTGGGAATACCCTTCCCAGGGGACACACCAAGCCTCTCTGCTGCTCTCGTCTACCAGATTCCAGCAATGTCCTGGCAGGTCAGGTGATGGATGCTGAAAGCAAAGCTGCCAGATGAACGCTGGCCCTGTTCCCTGATCCCCCAGTGAAACCAAGCTGGTAGGAAGAATTCCTGCCTGCTGATAAGCTAATATTTTAAATGAGCTTTAATTGGTTTCCCAACACTACCCATGTCACTCTCACACCCCATGCTAGTTGTCACTGCTGTCAGCCCTGTCGTGCTGCATCTGCACCCTCCATCACCATCCACATATAGGAGATGCCAGTTCCCACAGGGCCCCTCTGCTTGCCCTACTTGTGCTCTGAATATAGTTGTTCTGGTGTGAAATCTCAGCACCACCTGTTCTGATCATTTCACAGCTCTCATTTAAAAGCAAATGCCCATAGGGTTAGGGAGAGCAGATAAGAAAATCCAGCAGTCGTTGTGCTGGCTGCTCTTAAGAACAGCAGGAGGGGAAGGGTGCGTGGGTGAAGGTATGCAGGAGAGCAATGAGTCACAGACCATCTCTAGCCAGAGCCAGCTCTCCTCTGCAGCTCCTTCAGAGCTGGGCCCACCAGCCTATCGGTATCTTTGCAGTGAATGAGCTGTAGGTAACATACCTGCAGCTCAGAAGCAGAGGTGGCTGATCAGAGAAGCTCCCCTCCTTTCTGCTGAGCATGAGCCCTCTAGTTTTGTTCTGGCATTAAATGAGCATATAGTTTGTTTCAGCTCTGTGCTGGGTATGGCTTACAGTCCTCTACACGAGTCAGTTGAAGCAGCAGGATGATGTGCCTGGCCCTCAGCAGAGCCTTGTCCTCACTTCCCACCCTTCCTGCAAGCCATAAGCTCCCCTGTTAACATAGCCCAGCTCCAGGCTGAATTAAAATGACACTGACCTTACAGACAGACCACAGGCAACATTACCAAGAACAAGAGCCTGGCAGTGTTCCCAGGGAAAAGACCAATTGTCTTCAGGTGTTGCTACAGAGCAGCACCTCCTTCTCTCTCTCCCCAGATTTTCTCCCCCAACCACCACAATCCTTCTGGAGAGAAGGCAGTATAACCATCAGCCTGATGAAAAGGCTTTTGTAGTTAAGGCCCCCAGAGAAACTCAAAGCTGTCTCTTCCCAGGTACAGTGCAGGGCCTTGTCTAGATCCCTGGGAACATCTTTGGCTTTATGTTTATTTTTCAGTGTGATCATCAGGCAAGACAGCAAAGAGTCATCACCATCCATCACGAGCTTCATTGTTTAGTAATAAGATGTATTGCCCCCTTGCAGCAAAATAACACTCCAGCCAGAGCTCCCATTTGTTACGATCTGGCTGACTGGGACAGCTGTTCGTGTCAATGCTCTAAACACTTTGTTTGGAGCAGAGACAGCAAAATTTAAGTGCTAATAAATGGGATTGCAGGCTGCTGAGAGCACACGAGGTGAGTAGCTGGTCACCACCAGCTTTCCCCAGCAAGGCTCCTTGAGCAGCTCCAGTCCAGTGTTGCCAAGAGCCATCCCCTTCAAACACAGCACAGAGAGCATGTCTCTGCCTGCTGGGCTGTCCCAGCTCTGATCCAAACATTCCTCACCCCAGCACCCTGTTTGCCCTGCTGGGAGCTGCCCCTGCACAGCTGCCATCCCAAAGTGCTCCCAAATATCCAGCTGCCAGGTAGGCAGGGAGGGTTTGTGATCAGAGGCTGTGGGGCAGGCAGCTCTCTCAGCTCAGTGGGAATAGGGTCAGAGCAGCAGTGCTGGAGGAAAAACTTACTTGTCTCCATGTGCCAGGAGGAAGCTGAAACTGCTTGTCTGTAGTTACCTTATTAGAAATAGCCTCAGCAGATCAGACAGCAGAGAAGGCTTTCTGGAGAGCACTGGTAGAATTCCCTGGTAGCACACAGCGATAACCTGTGGAGGACAGAGTTAATGCTCAGTTGGGTGTCTCTGCCCTGGTGCCTGCTGTGCATTCCAGGGGCAGGGGCATGCCCTTCTCTCAGGTGTATTGCCAGCTACACAGGCTGCTAACTCCTAAAGGTCCAAAGCAAGCAAGGGCACAGCAAAATGGAGCCTCTTGTAGAGCTAGAAGATAACTGCATACTGATGGGATGGAAATGATCCATTACCACAGCAGACACCTAAACACATGCTGGGGCAGTTCAGAGCATGCTCTCTCCCATGTAAGTGCCAATGTGGCCAGTTTAAGCAGGCCCCAAGGAAACAGCTGCCTTTCTGTTTTCCCAGCCAGTGGCAAGAGCCCTGGGACATGGTGAGGGTGTCTGCACAGCAGCCAGCTCAGCAAGGGCAGAGCCTCTGCACAGCAGCCTGAGATGATGCACAAGGCCCTTCTGACAGCATCTATCAGTAGATTTCACTGAGGTCACAGCCTCACACATTAGACAGAGATGTCACTTCCATTTTTACATCAGGAAAAATAAAGCTTGAAGACATACAGACAAAGCACTGGGAAGTTTTCATGATATATCATCACTGTCATTCCAGGCATTCACAGCAGCCTGGGTTTATCCTTCAGCTCCCTTACAGGAACTCCTTGGAGATGTATATGACTAGCAGGGAAGGGTACAGGTCTGATGCTCGTTCACTCCTGTACCTCTGACAAACTAGAGCCCTCAGGAAGACTGCAAGGGTTAAAAAAAAGCCCACCACTCACTGCTGCCAGCCTGAGAAGCTGTCATCAGGAGCAGTTTACTCCCAAATAGCATACAGTAGGAGCACTGTGCACCACTCAGAGACAGCTCAACAGCATCTCATTCAGGAAACAGCTACAAGCCCAGGTGACACTCAAGGAGATGAGCCATCACTGCTTATCCTCTAGTGACAAAACTATACCATCCAAACACAAACTCTCTGAAGCAAAGCAGAGCAGATGTGACAGACGGCAGCAAACTCATCATGCTCTTGAATGCCACCAAGGGACAGCTCCTGGCTCTCACCACTCCCCATAGTATGGAGCTGTTCTGACAGGCAGTACTCAATACTGAGACAACAAACTTTGGTCCAGACTCAGCCAGCCTTCTGTGGGCAGTTAGTTTACGCACTGGCTGCTTGAACAACTCACCTGCTCCTCTTCCCAACTCCTTTGTTGTCTGCAAAGGGAAGTCATCTTGGGAGAGGCACAAGCCAGCTGATGGGTTTGGGAAAGAGTTAAAGAAAAAACACCCAAGTCCCTGCTGCCTCCCCATAGAGAGGCATAGAATCATTAAGACTGGAAACAAGCTCTAAGACTGTCCGACACAACACAGCCCTAGGAAGTTCAGCCAGAGGCCACCAGCTATAAGGGATGAAAAGTCCTACTGCAGGTATACAACCTTCCTTTGCAGTAGCATTGCACTTTTCAGCACAAAGAAACTCAATGGAAAGGTCATTAAAGTTTAAGAGGAAAATAAATAAACCAATGAAAGCATCTCCACACAGCTGTTTTAAAAGCTCACCATGAGTCTGCCCCACCCCTTCTCTCTGCACTTTCCAAATTCTGTCCATTTAAGGAAATAATCTCAAATCACCTCATTTCATGTGGGAACTTCTTGATCACCCAGCAGTGCTCTGACAAGGCTGCAGAGCTTTTTGGTGATGCAGAATATGACATCGGCAACCATACCTGTAGCTAAAATGAGCCTAACACAGAAGACAACCTAACAAACACTGAAGTAGAGCAGCAGCAAGAATTGCTTGCCTTCCTCCGTACCCAGCCAGTCACAATGCTCTCAGTGACACATTTTCAGCTCACCCCTTCAGTGACTGCATGCCCTCACACCCACCCCCTCATTCTGGGCACTCTAACACTGCCACATCTTCCACTGGAAGAGGACATGACCCAGCCTCCCTGCACTCACATCAGCTACCCAAAGCAACGCAAAACCTCCTCCTCTCAGACACCCCTGCTCTTTGTTGGTCCATGCACAGGAGCTACCTCTACCTCCTCCCTTCTTTTTGCCTCACAAGGAGAACATTCCGTATTTAAGATGGAGAACATTTCTAAATCACAACCTATCTGTAATTTAATTCAACCTCCTCCAATTCCCATCACAAGCAGCTGTTTATGGAACTGTTTCCCAGCTGCTGCCTTTCAGCCTGACCACGGCTGCACTTACCTGACAATCGAGCCCCCGCCAGACTGACACATGCACCACCACACCCGGCAAAACAGCTTCTCTGCTTTACATCTGGGGTTGAAACCAAATTTTTGGCAACCTGTCTAATCCCACTCAATGCACTTATGCCTGCCCAGGCGTCCTCACTGCTTTTCTTCTGCCAAAATAGCGATCAAGGTGCTCCCAAGCTCCCTGCCCCTTTCTATTGCTCGTGGCACACAGCAATTTGAAACATGTCCTCATGCTGAGCTCCTGGGGCAATAAACTTGCTCTAACTTGAGGGGAAAAGAAGAAAAAAAAAAAGGGGGGGGGGGGGGGGGGGGGGCAGCAAGAAATAGGCATCACGAGCCAGCACTGAGGAAAAAATGATCCACAAGCCTTTCAAATTCCCAGTTTTGGGCTTGCTTCAGCTCCTCCGCTGCCTTACAGCTAGGGAAAGCCTGGCACCCAGCCTTCAGCTTTTGCTCATCCCCATACTGAAGCCTTGGGGAGCACAGAATAACTGAATAAACACACACAAGGACAAAAAAAAAAGGATTATCCTAGAAGCACAGCTCCCCACAGGTGTGCCAGAGCTCTGTTCACCACTTGAGGGGCCGGGAAGATGTGTCATCTGCAGGGTGACAAATTGCCAGGGAAGGGAAGAGAGTGAGTCATCCTCTTGGACTGACCTTTGTGTCACTCAGCAGAGGCAGGAGATTGTTCCTGAGGTTCTCAGAAATAGATAATGAGCCGTGTGGGGCTGCATAGAAACCAGCCGTGGACCAAGCGCCTTTTAAGAGGGCAATGCCGTCTGTGGAGTAAGGAGCTTAGAGGGGGCCCACTACCAGGGAGAAAGACCACTAAGGAACGATCCTCCAGAAAACGGGAAAAAAGCCCCAAAGCAACAGATTAAAGCCCCAGAGGACCCATGTTTTCATCAGCGTGGCTGAGCAGACGAGGATAAAGTTGAAAAGCTCCCTATTTCTGTGCGAAGCCTGCAGCGAAGAGAAGGGACGGGGAGCGGGACGGGGAGCGGGAGGGGTGCTGCCCTGAGGCGGGAAGAGCCGGGCTGCAGCCCTCACCCCACTCCCTGCACCGGCGCCTGAGCTTCCCTTGGAAAGCACCTCAGAGCAGCACGGAGAGCTGGGGCCGGCCAAAAGCTCGAGTAAAGGGGGGACCCTGAGAGGACAGACCCCTGCCGTGGGAGGAACCACTCACCGCGTCCCGTCCGGTCCCGTTCTTCCCTCAGCGTCCTGACGGTTGCGCCTTGGCATGCTCTGAGGAGGCCGCGGCCGCACCTGTGCCCTCCCGCACCTGCACGCGCCGGCGCCCGCCCGCGCCCGCCCGCACCCGCGCCCGCCCGCACCTGCGCCCGCCCGCTCCTGCCGCCCTGCAGAGCCCCCAACGCTCAGACCCCTCCGGCGGCTTCAGCCCTTTTTAGCAGCTCTCACCCCAAAATATGGGAAACTAGCGAGGGCTCCTCCATCTCTGTGGCCTCCCAAAAGGCTGGGGGGTTTGAAGCAGGCACAAAGGTGCAGGGACGGCGTCTCCCAAAGTGGAAGGGGCAGGCTCTGACACGCAGGTTTTCAGAGAGATGTTGGCTGATGGTGGCTTTTTTCCTTTCAGAACCACAGGATTGGGGTTTGGGGTTGGGCTTCAGGGTGGGAAGAAGGGGTATGGAATAGAGCTCCTGCAGCACTCTAGGGTGCAGTCAGAGCTGCAGCACAGGACAGAGACAAAACCTTGAGCAGAAGTGTGCCAGGCACTGTGTATTGTGACAAACTGCAGTACTTTAGGAGCAGGCAGAGAATCCCCTTGTGGGGTTAGCACAGAAGTGCTGGTGCACTGGAAGAAGCACGGTATGGAATGGAGGAGTTAAAGGCCTCCACAGAACTTAGCTAAAGCTCCTGCTCAAGCCAAAGAGTCTTGCAGACTTATGTGGGATGTTGACTGGGCATTTCCAGACTGTCAGCTTTTCTGGATATGGTAAACTGGCTTCAAGGGGCCTGATTTCAGCAGCAGGAGCAGACAGCCTTGGGCACATTGGGTGTTGTGGTGTCATCCCACGTTAGGTGCTGTACACAACACAGCCTCTCAGTACCACTCCGGCCAGCACTATGCTTCCACGTGACAGTGACACGGTGATGAGTGAGGGATCCAAACGTGCGAATGTCAAAATCTTTTATTTACAACAGTCTCCAAAAATCAAGGAACACTGAAAATAGTGAGGGTAGGAGACGACTTACAAAAGTAACACGCCTACATTACATCAGGAGTTGTGCTACATCACTCTGAGAACCGATACTCTAAGGTCTGCACATGATGCGGTGAAACGGCAGTGCCCTCCCTCTGTCTTTGGGATGCTCACCTCTTCTCCCCTCTGCTTCTGAACCATCCTCCTCCCATTTATTCTCTTCTGCTTCCTGCTGCAAACCTTTCTGCTCTGCCTCTGGTAGTGGCCATCGCCCTCCTGTCCCCTCCAGCAACTGTCCAGAGGAGTAGCAGAAAGGAGAAAGACAAATGGTCAAACAACTACATCCTCAAGATGGAGACAGGTCTTGAAAGGCTCTTAGCTCGTGGACCTGGGGTGCTAAGCCAGAGCAGAGGAGATAGCAGAGGCCTTTGAAAATCCTGTGAACTATGGCTTGTGACTATCTGGGGTGAGGAGTGGTTTCAGAAGAAGTAACTAAGAGACTGTGAATTTGTCCTGCCTGGCTGCAAATCAGTCAGCACAGCTTCCTTGGCGGGCAGCGTGGGAGGATTTATATATGTCACAGGGTTAAACAAAAAGATTTTTATAACCTTCCAGGAGAGCATGCTGCTCTGGTAGGAATTTTCAGTGCAGGAGAAGCTAAATGAATTAGATGCTGTGACATAAAGCAACATCATATTTTGCAGACAAAGCCAGGGGTCTGCAGAGACAGTTGCATCCAGATCACTGTATCAGTGGTCCCAGTAACTCCATAAGCATGCCACATGCCCTTCTCTTGGGGATATTTCTTAGGCTGCCTTTGCTCTGGCATAGTATCAAATCCAGCAGGGATGGAGAAAAACAGCCCAGCTCAGCCACTGATCCCTCTTCAGCATCTGCAGCCTTTGAAATTGCCAAGGTCAGTGGCCATACCTGATGCCCCTGTTGGCTGTACAGACCCCATGTGGACCCAGCAGTGTCTTAAGAAGCACCCTGACATAAGGATGCAAACAAAGGGAGGAGACCCAGATCTGTTCCTTCCTCTGACATTGATCTTTGCAAATCACATCAGCTCTGTTCCTGCTCACTCCAAAGCTGATTCCAACAGGACTGTTGAGAGCAGAGACTCTCCCTGAGTGTCCACAGAAATAGGGATCCTTGAACTCCTCAGCAGTTCTGCTGAAGGGGAAGAGCACCAGCACCAGCTCTGTGCGTGCATCATAGTGCTCTGGCACCGCCCTTCTCCAACCACCCTAGGCTGGCAGCGTAAGGTCAGGACCTGCTCCATTTCCAGGAGGCTGCACAGTTCCAGAATGATCCCCATCCTGACACATGAACACCAGCTTCTCAGAATGTAACCCTCAGCAGGACCGACTACAAATGAAGGCGTGGGCAGTAAGCAGAAGCACCCCAGGCAGAGTGCTGTAGCTGAAAACTCCTGCAAGTTTCTAATTGCAACAAGATTGGAAACCAGGAGCATTCTCTTCCAAGTGAGGCTGGTCTGCTCTGTTGCACTGGGTAGAAACATCAAATCTGACAGCTTAATATGAAGCATTTTAACTGCCCAGCTTCCCCTGCCTGAGAAATGCTCCCTGAGACAATCTCCAGTCACTTTTAGTCCAGACTCTGCTAACACCTTGGGCACAAGCAGCTACCACAGAGAAGGCTGGACCTTGCTCAGCAAGATGACAGAGCCCAAGAGACAGTCTGGGAAACAAAGGAGTCATCAGAGAGAGAAGATGGGCAGAGATGTGGGAGGAATTAATTTAGGGCAAACATCTGCTCCTGGCACAGTGCCAGGCAGGTGAGGCCTTGTTTTTTATTGCAACCAGCATCTGCCTCTGCACAGTGACTCCCAGCAGGGCTGTCAGCCCCACCCTTGCATTTGTTGGGAAAAACCCATCCCTTTTCTTCCTGCTGGAGGCTTATGAGTATTTTCTAACCCCAAGGAGGATGCTGCCTACACAGAGATGGATGTACACATCTGCTGGTGATTCATTGTCTTCTCAGACACTTGGGGAGATCAGGGTGTTTTAAGCATTTTGAGGAAGGCTGGGTCCCACCTCTAAGTCTCTTTGACTCCATAGCACATGGAGAAAGCACCAACCATGCTGACCACAGAGCTGTGCAGAGTGATGGTGATGAGCCAAATGCCTAGTTAGATCTTAAGACAAGGCTCATGACCACATTTAATTACATTTTCAGCTTACCAACGTTCAGTGAGTCCTTGCAGTGAAAAGCATCACCTAGAATCACCTCCTGGCCCTTTTGCTGTTCTACTACAACATGGAGTAAGTCCCTTCTCTTCTCATTGCCTCATTTTCCTTACTGGAGGGGCACAATTGCCTCAAAAGTCTTTGTGCCTCATCTGCTACTGCTCTGCACTTACCTCAGTCTCTGATTTTCCTTTCTGAATCACTGTGACCATTGCTCTCCCGCTATCATTTTGGACAAACAAGGGCAAGGTGATGCCCTGCTCCTGCTAGTGCCAGGCAACCTGTCTGCACTAAGTGAGCTGACCAGACAGGAGGGAAAATGAGAGTTTGTCCTTTCCCCTGACTGCTCCAGAAAACAGGACAGAGCCTCTCAGGTGCTGAGAACTGTTATTTTTGTCTGCAGATCAGACCCAGGAGGCATAAAAGGTTTTCCATTACTTTGAAATTAATCTCTGCCTTTCACAAATGGCTGAATGAATGGTCCCAGCATGGTGTGTCCAGAATCACTCTGGAGGTGGGGGGCTTACATAGCCTCTTTAGAGTGAGCACAGACATAGGACATAGAGGCTTAAATGAAGTTTAAACTTTACAGGATTCAAAGCCTATCTAGGCCTTGTCTTTAAAACCTCTCAGGGTTTCTTCATGCTCACAGGAGGAACTTCCTCTAAGAGTGCTCTCAGCACCTTATTCCCTTGCCTAGTGACCTGGAAATATTGATCAGCTTTAAGGAGTTAGAGGCATTAGATAAATTCAGGTCAGGCTGCCAGCCAGAGCATCCTTGACAACAAAACCAGGGCTATCTTGCTCTCACCTGGAGCACCCCACAGCCATGTGGGCCCCATGGGGCTGCAAAAGATCAGCACACTGCCCTCTGTGCTCACTGCCACTTAGGAGAGCTGGGCACCACCAGTAATTAAATCTGGAGAACAGACATAGGGAAGAGCATGGCATATAGACCAAGCTTGGGGCTGAACAGCAACCATCAGAGCTAAAGAATAGTAAGAAATCCTTTTCAGAACCATTTAATCATGGGCACAGGGTTCAGCATGAAGGAACTGGTGCAGATCAGAGGTAGGTGCCAAGGAACATCTAACACATTGCAGAAAGGGGTAACTCAGCTGCACCATGGGATGGTGAAGAAGAAACCAGGTCTGTTATGTTCAAGGTCTCACCACCCTCACTGCCTGTAGCAGAACTGCTCTGGATTTTCCCTGGCACTAACAAGAATCCTGTCCTGGCACTCCTTTCTCCAGTTGACACCTTGGGGAACCTTAGGAACAAACATTTGCTGCAGTTTCACATGAAGTGAAGGTGTAACAATGGCAGGGATCAGAGCAGAGATACCCTGAGCCAAGCAAAAGCAGCTGCTGGTCTGTCTCAGCAGGTCCCAGAACCTGGCTGGCAATGGGAATGGGCTTCTTGGAATTTCTGTCTTCAAAAGAGGGACAGTCCAGACAGAGAACACCAAGGCACCAGGGACATGGACTCTGCAAACAAATGGAGTTATGTTTGTTTCTGGCCACCCCCCTCTATTGGCACCCCTGTAAACAATGTTTAATGCATCCCCCAGTGGGCCTGACCTTCTGCAGGGCCCAGATGTGCAGCATATCACAGCACACACTGAGCTATTGCCACTTTAAAAATATGATAGAATCAGCGATGCTTAAAATGTACTTGTTAATGGCACCAGTTTGCCATTTCATTTTGCTTTAATATGAGCCATCTGCTCTGAGCAGGCAGCAGCCACAGGCTGAAGCTCCCCTGCCCTCATGTCTCCACAAGGGAGAGTGTCTCTGAGCTGCCACGGAGGATGCAGCACTGTTTATCCATGCAGGCCATGACAAAAAAGGCTATCAAGAGCAGAGGCAGTGACTGGTGAGGTACCACACTGAGCAGAGGTGAAACAGGGCATTGATACTACCTTGGCCTCACTACTGAGATGAGGGAGAGGAGAACAGGCTGCTGAGGACACCAATTGCATTGCTGATGGCTGCTGACAGACCCAAGAGATCACAGCCAAGAGTCTGCTGTCCCTTCAGAAAGCAGGGAAAGCCACATGTCCTGACACCCTCCACAAGTGATGAAAACAGGTCACTGCAGTGGTGCCGTCCAGTGTCTCTAATTAGATCCCACAATGACATCCATAAGAGCTCCTGGGTAGAGAGCTGACTGCTGCTCTAGCTTGGGTACAGGGCACAGCAAAGGGGTCCACACAATGCTATTTCCCAGGCCTGTCCAACAGCTCACTGCTGTTGTCAAAGGCTCAGGTAAAGAGGCACAGGCTTGGTGTGGGGGTAGAACATCACCTCAGGAGCCATCATTGCAACGCTGACCCTGGCCAAGGGGAGGGACAGAGAAGGGTTTTGATGGGGACCAGATGGCATTCCCAACTTCTCCCCTTGTAGCTTTGCGGTTCCAGAAAGCTCTGCTCATTAAAAAAAAAAAAAAAAAAAAAAAAAGAAAGAAAGAAAGAAAAGAAAGAAAAGAAAAAAGAAAAGCAAAGCAGAAAGAAAATTGAGAGAAGGAAAACTCCTCTCATCCTACTCACGGGCTGAGGTATTCCCAAGGCAGCCCTCACTGTCCGTCATCCATCACTACCCAAAATAAATACAAGTTCAGAGCAAAACCCATTAGAAAATAAAGTGCATCTGGAGTGGAAAAACTTCTGCAAAAAGGGGATTTTTTTCCTCTTTTTTTTTTTTCCTTACAAAAAATATCCTTTAAAAAGAAAAAAAAGGAACAGGAGGAAGAAGGCAGAACAATGTGGCTCTCAGCATAGGGGCTAGAGGGCTGTCCCATTGGGGAGAGGGATCTTAAATCCACTCTTCAGCAGGACGAGGCAGATGCACAGAGCCAGCAGGCCGGCCAGAAGCACTCCCGCCACAGCCTTGAGGCAAGAAGTCCTGCTGCGGGTGAAGGTGCTGGGGCCCATGATGCTCAGCAGGGCTGTGCTGACAGTCAGGGTGTACAGGATGGAGACCCCAGTGTTGAGGGCCACGATCTTCCCAAACTTGGCAAAAGGAGCAATGATGCAGAAGAAGAGTGGGACCGTGGCGATCACTGTGGTGACAGCGCTGGAGACGATGGCCACACCCACGTGGCGCACGGCTTCAACCGTCCGCCACTGCCGGCACGCCTGGGGGTCCTGCCAGGAGGGACAGCAGTGTTAGAGCAGCATTTCAGGGTCTGAAGGAGGGATGGGGAGGGACTGTTTAGAACGGCTTGGAGTGATAGGATCAGGGACAATGGTTTGAAACTGGAGCAGGGGAGATTTAGGTTGGACATCAGGAGGATGTCCAGCAACAGAACAAGAGGACACAGTCTCAAGCTGCGCCAGGGGAAGTTTAGGCTGGAGGTGAGGAGAAAGTTCTTCACAGAAAGCATTATTGGCCATTGGAATGTGCTGCCCAGGGAGGTGGTGGAGTCACTGTCCCTAGAGGTGTTCAAAAAAGGATTGGATGTGGCACTTCAAGCCACGGTTTAGTCATGAGGTGTTGGGTGATAGGTTGGACTCAATGATCTCTGAGCTCTTTTCCAACCTGAATGATTTTATGATTCTAAGTTCTGCACAACGAGGATGGTGAAATACCAGAACAGGTGCCCAGGGATGTGGTTGAGGCCCCATCCCTGGAGGCATTCAAGATCAGACTTGATGTGTCCCTGGGCAGCCTGCTCTAGTTGGAGGAGGCCCTGCTCACTGCAGGGGGCACAAGATGACTTTTGAGGGTCCCTTCCAATCCAGTGCAATTTGCAAATCTGCATCACAGCTGAGTGGCATGGAGGGCACAAGTGGGTGCAAGGTTATAGAAGGAAGAAAGCTCACCTCTGCCTGGTGCAGGGGCAGGTTTTCCCCTGCCAGCAGGTAGCCCTCCACTAAGTGCACGCAGTAATCGACAGAGGAGCCAACAAGGATGGAGAGGGAAATGGCTTCCACAGCTCCCATCTCCCAGCCAGACCAGTACATGATGGTCACCACCAAGCAGACCACCCCTGTGTGAAGAAGACCATGTTAAGCAAATTTAAAGGACTCTCTGACTACTGGTACAAGTAATCACTGCAGAGTTTGGGATCACAGCCCTGCAGGCCTGCGTGCCAGCCAGTCTGAACCTCATACACATCCCTCCTGCCCATGGAGGCAAACGCTTCCCTCACCTTCCCTTGGCACAGGGACCATTTACCCAGGCAATCAGCCCTGCTGGGGACAGTGCAGCACCCAGCTAAACAGCAGGCAGAATGAGAGGCTGATGCAGAATGAATCCAAGCCCAGGCAAGTGTGCACGTGTGGCACTACAGGAACAAGGGCTCTTGGGTTTGCTCGCTGGAGTTACAAGGCTGAGGCTTTTCTTGAAGGCAAGAGTGGTGTTTGTTTGTGAGTCATGTGTGGGAGACTAAGTGGTTTTAAAATGATAGATTTGATTTTTAAACCAAGAAGTTTAGCAACACACTTAGACCACAATATCATCGAATCACCAGCCAGGGAAAGGGAATTATTTACAAATTTGCTTCCAATACCAACAAAACCACTAAAATATTCAGCTTTAAAAATCTCCCACTGCTTGGAAACCATGGTGCAGATCCTTGGAAGTAGTGCAATTGTTATTCAGAGCATGTGGGACTTAATCACATTATTATACATAACAGGCAGGGATGGCATTTGTGTAGCTAAACCCCTTATTTAAACAAATAGAAGGGATTGTGTAGATAAAACACACTGGGAGTTAGACACACAAATCTACTTTCCCAATGAGGTTCCTGTGCATTTGTTGAGTTTCTCCTGCTTACCAAGGTCTATCAGGACTCACTCCTGGAAAGCCAAAAGGATTTACACAGAGCAAGAGCAATTCAGTTCAAGTCACCAGAGATTCAGCAGTGCCACAACCCACCGATTTCAGACAAAGGGAGAGCTGAACACACAGGAATTAGTGTTTTTACCTAAAATGCTGAGCAGCACTGGCAGCAGGAGGAGGATGTGAGTGGTAAACACTGCCACTGCAGCCACACAAATAACCAGCGAGAGGACGAGACCGTACAAGGCACTCTGCACTCCTGGAATTAAAGACAGAGCTGATTCAGCCCCAGGACAGCAACAGCTGGGATGAGAAAGGCACTGTGTCCCTGATGGCAATGAGACAGGCAGGGAACTCACAATGAGGGAGATGGGGAGGGGAAGATGAAAGTGGAAAGCAGGTGATCAACTTTTTGCCTCTCACATCAGCAGGACAGGGACCCCTCCATCCATCTCCCTGGATTTTGCCTAGGATTTTGACAGGCTACACTGCTTGGAGCAGAAACAGGCCTTAGGAGTTTGCACAGCCATGGCAAGAGACTGAGGATGTAACACATGCCCATCAGAGTGTGCTGTGCAGGTGTTTCAGAGGTGTTCCATATCTCCTCAGGGACAGAAACATGACAGTCACTTGCCTATGATCTCCATGAAGATCTGTTTCCAGTGCTCACAGGTCTGGAAACCATGTCGGAGAGCAGAGCCCTCTGGGAAGAGCTGGAGTTGCTCCTGCAGGAATGTCTCCCATTTCAGGTAGTCAGCATAGGTCTGGAAGGAAGATTTCCCCTTGTAGGTTGTCTGTAAGAAGATGAACATGTTATTGTCATGTCCTGCTCTTTGGGGCAGGGTATGCTTGGCAAGGGAAGAGGTAGAATGAGCCAGCTGGAGTTGCAGCACCAGGCAGAACTGGCACTGGCAGATGAATAAAACTGACACCAGCTCCTTGCCTGAGCTCTCCTGGTAAGAGCAAAGTGTGGCATAAGCAGCCACTTCAGCAACTTGTGAGTGCAGGCATCTGTGCTACAAGGTGCAAACACTAAATTATGGCTGCAAATCAAGGGGACCGCTGCAGAGAGCAGAGCTAAACCTGGGTCACGCTGTCACAAGGAGAGACGGCAATGCCATGTGCTCACCGATTCAAATGCCATGGAGATCCACTGCACCTTGCCATCCTTCACCCCCACTGCCCCATGAGAGAGCTGCCCAGGCAGCAGGTTTGGCTCAGGGATGTTCTTGCACTCAGGGTGCAACATCTGCAGAAAGGAGGAGATGCTATAACCTGGAGAGAAAGAAAGAGCATGGGATGGAGGACAGGGAAAGGAAGGACATTGGAGCAAGGGGAAAAAAACAACATGAGAAAGCTGCAGGCCCCATTTGTCAGCAGCTGCTTCTCCCTGCAGCTCTGACTTGCCAACACCCTTGAGGTCTCAGCACTAGAGCCCTCAGCTGCTGCTGGCTTGAAAGGGCACTCTGTGCCATCAGCACTTGACTGACACTACCACTGCTGTCTGTCCCCAGCTGTCAGGAAGCAGTACAAACAGCAAGTGCTTAGGAGCTGTCTGCCTAGCCTGGCAGGGATTTTCTCCAGGCATGAGACTGGCTTTTGGCCTGAAGCCAACATACACTTCCTAAACAGCTCCACAACCCTGTGACCTCTGAAGTTGGAGGAGACTGTCACTGGTTAGGTAGGTGAAGCCACAGGGACCATGAATAGCCTCCCCACAAGATCAGGTGTGATTTGATGGTTGCTCAGGAGCTACCAAGAAGATACTAAGTTGTCCAAAATATTGTAAGTGTATCACAAGCAATACTTGTGCTACAAATATTTCCATGACAGGAAAGAATGGATGATATTCTGTCTTCACTGGATTAAAACCTGAAGAACATGCCCAATGTCTTTGTCTCTCATTTTTCTCACAGAAAGCATGATGAGGAACATCTAGAAGGGAACAGCTGCTGTGGGAGCAAAAGAGGCAGCAAGAAGCCACCACTCTTTCCCTTTTGCTGCTGAAGACCCCAGCTCAGACACTACTGCAAGCAGAGCTGCAGAATAAGAGTCTGACGTTTCTGTCTCACTCCTTCTGTTTCATCCCCAAAATGTTTGGTACAACACACAGAAGTATGAGATGAATGGCCCATGGTGATGGGAGCTTTAACTTAAGCCAGGTGGAAAGAGGCAGAGCTGTGCCGCAGCCAGGTCGGGAGAGCTGCCTGCTGAGAAATACTTTTCCGCCCTGCACTGCCTGCATTTACCACCAGCTGCTGCCTCCTTTCCTTTCCATTAGCTGGCTGTTTAAAAGCCCTTAGCAGCCACACTTCTCAGACTGGAGAGTGAGAACCAGTCACCACCCAGGGACCCAGGATCTCCCCAAGGACTCTGTGGTTGGTATGGGTCCTACTTACCAGAGGGCAGGCACTGAGCCCCTCCTGGCTTCACCAGCTCGGTGTTGCTGGCAATGGCTTTGCAGAGGCGGCACAGGTTGCCAATCTCTTTGAAGAGGTCGAAGCTGTCATCGTAGATAACGCTGCCCTTTCACAAGGAGACACAACAACAAGAGCACCACACGTGAGGCACACACAGAGCCACTGGCACAAGAAGGTAGAAGCTAAGTCCTCTCTGATATACAGTGTGGGACTAATTTACAGAGACCACAGGTTATTATATGGTGGAAAACCCCACCTGACATCTTTGCCTTGCTAGGTAACCCAGGAAGAATTTACAGGCTGCCCCCACCCCCTCAAAAGGAAAGAAAAAGAAAAGCTCAGACAGTGTGACAGAAGCCACCACGCCATGCCCCAAACCATCAGGGTCTGACAAGGAGCAGCAGTGCCCAGCAGGAAACTCCAGCTTTCTGCCCACCTCACCTCACTGCCTGCATTTTGCAGCGCCCCTTCCAGAGGATATAGACAAAGGCTGATTCTGCAGATCAGAAGACAGGCAGGGCAGCAGAAAGCTGAAGCGCATCTGCCAAGTGACAAGAGCTAAGTACAATTTTTCAGGGGAAAGCCTGTGAATGTGTCCAGGTATCAGATCTGGGAGATAAGCTGTGGCTAGAAAAGTCACGCTTAGTAATCTTTCCTCAGAGTAATTGATTTGTATTTTCCATGTTAATATTGCATAACAAGATAAACAGTTGTAGAAAAATATCAGTTCCCTGGATCTTGAATTTGTAGTGAAATTTTCATACTGAGCTCAAGATGTGTTTGCTTCTAAAATCCTCAGGAAAGCTAGATTTAGACTCAAAATTAAAAGGTTAGATGTTGCACTCAGAAAGGGATTTTCTGAGAAGTGTGAAGTGATTTCAGTAAGGGCTTCCTGATCTCCTTTATTTGTGAATTTGCTAGAACAGAAATGTTCTTTGGGCTCATCGCAGTGCTACCATCTCTGCTATTCCATCTGTTTAGACTGTTGGAGCACACTGCCTGGGCCGTGGGGATTAAATAAATACCATGCAGGGAGCCTGTCCTTCACTCATCAGCCCTCAGCATGCTTGCCCAGCATGCCAGAGGGTGTGTACCATGTCTCCCAGGACGTGGTTGTCCAGGTGTCTTGTGCGGTTAACGCCTCTGATGCCAAACACCACGAACACCATGGCTCCTGTGTCTACCAGCGGCCGCACTGCCGGCTTCCCGCAGCCTGTGTTCATGCAAGGGTTAAATCCAGAAGTGGCTGACAGCTTTGCTTTGGGTGCTGCTGCCAAACAGAGAACAAAAGTTGGTTACATCAGGTGGTGTGAAAAGGTCTGGCTCTCTGGAATGAATGTGGCTGGATGGGTCCTCGTCAGCTTACCTTTCTCACTGGGAACATAAAGGATGCCTTTGGTGGGTCCGTCCGGGCTAGAGCTGAGGAGACAGCCAGGAGGTGCCACACACACTCGGCCATGGTAAGGGGGCTTGTGTGACTGGGCAAAATACAGTTTCCTACGTAGCAAAGAGAATTTGTTATGGGGGACCAGAGGTGGTAAAGAGGTGTCCACAGTGTTACATGGAAAGAGATGTTCTCAGGGACAGAAGGAAAAGGTGAACAACTCCAGAGCTGGATCCCTACCCACTGCATATTCTGTGCTGCCTGTGCAACCCAAGAGTTCAAGTGGGTAAGATCATTGCCACCCAGTGAAGCCCCCAGTCATAGTCCTGCACCTATCAAGCCTTTGGCACAGTAATGATGGGCCTGCAAAATAAGTTTGCAAAACTGGGGCACATTCACAGCAAAACTAGTCCTGGGGCCATGAGTGTCACCAACTGAGGGCAGAACTGGCCCTGGACATTGGATGCCCCACATCAGCCCCTCGGCTGTGCTGGTTTTGCTATCTGGCTCTGGGGGGGCTTTGGAAGGTTACCGTGTTCGCTGCTGCTCCTTGGCGGCCACGTAGAAACTGAAGTCGAACTTCCAGCCCCTCTTGGTGTCACAGGACAAGGTGGTCATCATCCACTTCCTGGGGCTCGTCTGCTTAAGCAGCCCTACTGTGGACACACAAGCTGTCAGCTTCCTGGTGAAGTTACCGAAAGGCACTCTATACACCTAAGCAATGGATTAATGAAAACAGACACTTAACTCCACGGGGTCGCAGCCCGTTGCACATCAGCATCACACACTCCCCTCCTCCCTGAGCACAGGCACAGCCACACAGAATGAGTGCTGCAGGCACAAACCCAGCCAGCCCTCAGCCTGCCTCCTTCCCAGGGCTGGCTGGTGTGTGATGGGGCTCCTCACCACCACCCCATCCTCTGTGGCCTAGGCTGAATGGTGGCTGCTCTGTCTAGGGTGAGGGACATCTGAAAGTGAGTCCTCCTGGGGTGGTGTGTGTCCAGTATGGCCTTGTGTTCAAGGAGCATTGCCTGTTCACCCTGTGTCTGGATGGAGGGAAAGAGGCAGTGGGAATTCAGCTCAGTAGCAATTTCTACTAGCTCAGCTTCTATTAGCTCAGCTGAAGATGTCAGGCCTCATCTGATCTCCAGACACCCACACTTCTGCTCCCAGTGCTGGCACTGTGTTGCGGCACTGTGGGGCTCAGCAATGCCAGACACCATGCCCTCAGTGACAGCTACCTCACTGCAATGCCCTGCAGCTTTCATCCTGAGATACCTAGTACCCCATGAAGAGACAGGAGAAGGCTCTTGTGCTCACCTGTTGAATGCTGCACTCCTGATAGAGGGGGTCCAACATCTCTGGACTGACTCACCTGGAATGAAGGCACCTCCCCGTCTCCTGGTGACACCATCTGCCAGGGAGCAGGGACACTGGCATTGAGTGAGAATCTGTAGATGGCTGGTCTTCCTTTGCTTCTGGACTTGGAGATGTACACAGTCCCCTGGAGATCTGAAGGAAACAGAAAGCATGAGGGCTAGTGGTACTTCTCAATCAACAAATCCCTCAGACGTGGGCAGCAGCAGAGGAAGGTTCTTCTGGTCTGCTTCTCCTTTGGGCAGCAGGCACAGCCTCTGCCTTGCAGCACCCCCTTCAAAGGTTTCACAAAAACATCCTCAGCTGCGGTAATTCCTGATGGGTTATTGATTCATGTCACCTTGGGGCCTGGCCCAATAACTTTTTTATCCTCAAAATCTCCTTCAAAGCAGACAGAATTTACACTCCTCACAGCTGCCAGCAAGGTGGTAACTCAGGACTGGGATGCAAAACCTATGAGCATCTAGCCCTGGACTCAGGCCAGAAGGATTTGTCACTATACTGTACTGCCACCTGGGTTATGGGACAACGTCCTGGAGAACAGCAGAGGAAGGGGGCTCTAATGACACCACTTACATCTAGCACCTGTCTAGGGCTCAGGGAGCAGAGCCTGGAGAGAATTATTGCCTATAAGCTATTGAGAGATCAGATGATGTATTTTTAACTTGAGTGGATCCTTGGACCCTGGGACTAGGTGTGGTCAAAATTGTCATGCCTCACTTACCTTGCTGCCCTGCATCATTTATGTTCCCTTTGCTTCCCCAAGGTGACCCTGAGCCCCTCTTCCTTTTTTCCAAGGAGGTTCGGATGTTGTTCTGCAAACTGTGGGGCTTTTCCTGAAACAAACCTGTCCCACAAGGTTAGTCAGGGATGAAAGAGTGGACAGCATGCCAAGAGATCCACCAGCCCTGTGCACACCATGGACTCTGCTGTTGAGCACCAACCCCTAAGCAGGGAACAAAGAGTTGCAGACCCCCAGCTGGTCACTGGACTTTGGCCAGCACGTAAGAGCAGAAGCAGTTTGTTTCCATGGACTAAAAGGAATTGCTTCAGCAGAATCATTCAGGCAGTTCCTGCCCAAGGCAGGAAATACTTTTCAAAACACTCCTTTCTTATGGACAGCTCAAGAATCCCACTCCAACGTGTGCCTCCCTTCAGGGATGTCGTCTAATGTCCAGTGTGATATCTGAACAGTGTTGGCCCTACCTCCTGTTTCGGCTCCTCCAGCCCAGGGCTTAGGCCAGTCTGAACCCACTGTGCTCTGGGGAGCAGCACTCACCTGAGCAGGTAATGCAGGAGATGCCTTCGGCACTCAAGTTGTATTTCAGGTCAAGCAGCACCTGGATGTTAGTGTCCGGCCGGAACAGGACTGGGGCACGGCTAGCTGGGTGGAGGCGGCTAGCAAAGAATATGGACAGGAGCAAAACAAGGAGAAAGAGCCCTGCAAGGAGAAGCCCAAGTAAGTGTGTGGGACCCTGCAGGCATCTTGCACTTAGGACACACTCCAACAGCAGGGGTGTGGCAAAGAGATGATATTTTCAACAGGAAAAAGGAACAGCCCCTAAACAGGCTGGCAGCCCCAGGGAAGGCCCGTCAGGACTTGCCATCTCAGCTCTGAGTGGGAGGAGAGGGATGGAAAAGGCTCAGAGTTCCTCATGCACTTCCCTTAGGGACTGACTGTTCTGGGAACACCCTACCACTGAGTTCAAAGTCATCTACTTGCCTCAGTCTCTTGTCACTAGTAATCAAGGCTGGGGGACTGATTGAGATGCTGTCAAACCCTCTAAAGTCCATGCAGATGGAACACTCCCCTCTTCCTTACCCACAATCACCCATCTCCTCTTCACTGCAGACCACAGCACCCAGCGTTCCAGCAGCTCCTGCAGGTGAGCTATCAAGTGACCCCGGCTGCTCTTCTCTGCAGGAAGCTGCAGATTTTCTGGCATCACAGATACCAAGGGGACATCCCCCATTTCCAGGGAGACTAGAAAGACAGAAATGAAAGGCTGCTTCAGTGCTCAGTGCCATGAGTGACTCTCATTGCCTTCTGCTCTCATTTACAAAATCTTCTGCAAGGTGCTGTGCAACTCTTTCTAAAGAGACAGAGTGAGACCCAGGCAGAGGCAGTGATTTCCCAGGACATCACAGGAAACATCTTTGTCAAGTCACTTCCATGTGAAAACTACACTTCTAAATAGCTCAGTTCAAAGCCTGTGCCTCAGGCTCCTCCTTCTCTGCCAGATCCCACTAACACTATCCATAAGGTCACAGGGACACTGCATGCTTCTTAAGCCAACCTGTCACCCTAAGTATTGTTTACAGCTAATTATACACAGCAGACCTCCAGCCTGGCTCCTCTCTGATCTCTCTACTCCAGCTCAAGGATGCCTAGGGATCTGCTCTCTTTTCTATAGGTGAGAAAGGGGCACTTTCTGTCAAGGGGTCAAAGTGTGCCTGCCATGCTGACCCAACTGGAAGAGGCTGCTTTGCTTCTTCACAAGCTATCTGACACCCTGGGGCCCCTGGAGAAAAGCATCCTGCTGTTCACTCTGCCCAGGAGACGGGAAGGAGTTATTTCCATCCATTACCATTGCACTACGGAGCTCACCTGCCTGCCTCTCAAAGGCAGCTCAGAGCCTGCTCTTCCACAAGAGGGTCTGCACACTGCTGTGGGATCAATAGGCTCTCAGCCATTGATTCATAGCATCCAGTTCCCATTTGCTGCTGGGCCTGAAAGCTTTCCACTGCCCAGAACAATTCCACTGGGGGAAGGGTGTGGGAGGGGTAGAAAAGGAAGAGATCCCAGCAAGTGTTAAAAGCCAGGTATTACAGAGTATGTCCCTGTAAGCACCCTTATCTTTGATCAGGCCTAGAAGGATTATCTCCTGGTCTCAGAAAAGTCACTGCCCTCTTCTTGCCATGACAAAGCAGATGCTCAGAGGATGTGATGCTGGAGAACAACAATTCTCTTGTGTGCCTCCGAAATGCATTGCCCTGAATAGCAGAGAAGAGGGAAAAGCTTTACTCAAAGGTGAGCTGCTGCTATGGATGGGCTGTTTCATGGCTACATTCATGTCACTATCAGTGGCTCCAGCAAGAAAGTACAATCCTCATTAGATTAAGAAGGACTATTAAAGTAGTTAGAAAGCAAATATCAGTACCCACTGAAGAGCTCAAAGCAGCTTACAACCACTAGGGAGTTCAGGCTCCTACAACCTCCTGTGGCAGCACCATGTTCAGCTTAAAAGTGAAAAAAGGGAAACAGGCATGGACCAGTGGCAGGAAGAGCTGCAAGATGACCAGGGAACTGTGGTCCCCCGGATGGCACTACACAGCAGGCACATACCAGGCTCATCCTCCACACTGAGCAATGGGATGTCATCATCCAGATATGGAAGAGTCTCTCTGCCTGTTCTGGAGGTGGTCTCTGAGGCAATGAAGAGATCTTCAGCCAGGTGCAAGGCACTCTTTTTGGTGCACTTCTGGCTACAGCTGGGTTGCAGCAGGAAGGAAACAAAGGCATGAGTCTTATGCAGCAAAGTTATCAGTGGGCTCCTTCAGTGACAAGAAGAGCAGAAACAGCCTGCTCCAATTAGTTGGAAAGGCAACAGGCTCTGCCATGAACCATTTTCATTGCTAAGTGCTGAAGAGGTCAGGGGCTGAGCTGCTCTGGCAGCAGGCTGGGCTAGAGACAGTGCAGGGCTGAGCCATGAACAGAGGGCACTGAGTGACGGCACTTTCAGCAGTTCATCTCCCTGCTAATGAATTCAATCAGGCCAGGTCACCTGCACTGCTAAAGAGCAGGGGAAGGGGAAGTGTGCTGACTTTCAAATACAAATCTCCATGCCTTACTCCTGCTCACAGGCAGGAGCAATGCTGATCTGTTTGCCTCACAGGGCTTGTGCCTCCACAGCCTGAGGATTCATTTGTGTAGAAAGTGCTCTGAGGACACAAATTCCTTCAGTACTCCACGGGATTCAGGGGAGAGGCATGACTGGCACTGCAGAGTCTGGCTCCTGGGAGGCTCCTGTGCATATGCTGGGACCCTTCCATTTTGTTCCCATCTGGAATGGCAGAAGGTAAATTCCCCTTCTGTTAGAGACTAACAAGGAGTGGCGAAGCCAAGGTGCCTGAGGGTTATGAACATAACTGAAAGCACAGGGCAGGGATTTGCACACTGCCTCGGCAGTGAGCTCCACAACAACTTCCCACCCACACAAGGAGGCTCCAGGGCTCACCTGGTTTGGCAGGAGCTCTCTACTGGGGACACATAAAGGGTCCATATTCCAAGAGCAGCTGGCATGGTGAAGAGCACAGCTACCCAGCAGCAGGACACAATGAGTGACATGAAGAGCCCAAAGTCATGCACAGCTGGGATCTACATGAAGAGAGAGAACATGGAGCTGGGATGACCTGGGGCAGGAGACTGAGGTACACCAGTGTGGACAGAGCTATCTGGAGGAACTTGAGTATAGCACATGATGACCTCAGCCACGGTAGTCAGCAAACCCAGCAAATACAGAAATGAGCTGGAGCCTGCCAACCACTGGATCCTGTTTCATCAGTGGCACATATTGTCTTGGAGGCTGATACAGGGAGAGTGTCCACTGCCTTAGAGCATGCAAGGGACAGCCCTCTCTAGGGCAAGCAAGTCCAGTACACCCCTGTGCTGGAGGAGAGGCCAGAAACATGGTGCTGGCAGCCTTCTGGCAGAAAGAGAAAGCCCCAAGAGCCAAAGCTGTAGCATACCTGGGAGAAGATGTTGGCAGCATAGGCTGCAGCTGTGGTGAGGGAGGTGAAGAAGGTGGCCTTCCCAGCTGTCTGGATGGTGTGGATCATGCGCAGCCGCAGGTCCTTCAGGTGGGTGGCTTGGCGGTAGGTGTTGATGAAAACAAAGACATCGTCGACCCCTGGGAAGAGAGGGAGGAGACTTGGACACTTCACTCACAGCAGGGACACATGCTAAAATCTAATTTCACCTCAACGTTTGCCCTGCAAATAATTTCACTTCACAGGTAATGGAGGGAAAGGGCTTGACAATTCAGCCTGCACTTGCCACCATCACCTTTCCCTCTCCTGCAGCCTGGAGCTATGGAAGGCAGCACAGGTAGCTTTGAGGAAGAACGTGCTTACCGATCCCCACGATGACAAAGGCAGCCACACCGTTGAGTATTCCCAGGTACTGGATCCCAAACACAACGTGGTACAGGAACAGAGCCACCAGGCAGCTTAGCCCAATACTGGCAATGCCAAAGAATGACAGGAACACTAGAGGAGGAAAGGAACATGGAGCAGATAATCCTGTTGGCCATCTTCTGGAAGAACAGAAACCTCACACCTGTCCTGTTGGGATACTGAATCTCTGGAGTGCATTGGTGACAGAAAATAGTTCAGGGCTGTAAGAGTACAGCTTGCAGACTCCTTCCCATGAGGCCCATCCACGAAATTACATCAGCTTTACCAGCACTGGTAAGATGGGAATTTGCATCTTATTCTTGTTCTCCGTGAGCCTTCCCCTAACCATGCCCACAAATCTTTGCTCTGGAGAATCAGACTTGCATGACCTTCTGCATGCTGCTGTAGCACAAAGCCAGGCTGGTATCAGAGCACCAGAGCCTCTCCTGGGTCTTACACAGACACAGCATGTTTGGATGTGGGTGAGAGCAGGGCAGCTGTGACTACAGCCTACCTGAGCAGGAAGTAAGGATGTAGACCAAGACAGCTATGCAGCTACTGCTGATGAAGGCCAGCAACATATCGTTGTTGAAAGTCCTCCTCACTTCATAGTCAAACAAATCCGTCCCTCCATACAGCACCTGGACTTTGCTGCGGTGGGAAGATATGAAGGAAGGAAAAGGAGTAGGCAGTTGAGTGTAAAGACAGTAGAACCAGGGGATTTGAAGGACAGTGTGTCCCCCAAAGCCAAAGGAGGTCACTGCTGCCATAAACTTGGCAGCTCTCTGAGGAAACAGCTCAGTGGTGAGAGCAGGTTGAACAAGGTTGCTGCTGGAGGTGAAGTTCACACAGAAGGGAAAAAAGAAAAGAGCACATCTAATATTTTTTTAAATACCTCCCATGCATGGTGGGTCTTTGGCACTAACAGACAGCTCCTGAAACCCTCAAACCAATCCAATCTGGAATCCTAATCATTGTTTATTATTGAATACAAAGGTAATAACCAGCGGATGTGGGCAGAGTGAGAGCTTATCAGAAACCGGATGATTTACCAGCTTCTGCTTCTGAAAGCAGGCTCTGAGAGAGAGTAATTCCAGATAATTTAACCAGGAGTACAATAACTGCACCACAGGAGGCTATCAGAAACCTGAGCTTCAGAATCAAGCCTTGGCGCCAATTCCCCCTCAGCTCTCCTTAACTGCAGTGTGCTCTGCCAGCCCAGTGCTGAGCATGCTCTGTGGCTGTCTGCTTGCAGGGCTGGCAGAGGCAGGCTGCATTTCAGTCTGCTTTTGAATATTGATGTCCCTTTGTTCTGGGAGCTATTGGGGTTCAGAGCAGTGGAGCAGGTACTCTGACACTGGGGCCCACTTCCTTCCCTCAGCTGGCTGGAGACTGGGCTACTCTTTGACTGTTCTATTTGACTGTCTCCCCCTCACACCATTGAGATTCTATTCAACCAAAGCCATACAGACCTGGTGGTGAAAAAAGGCAGCATTCCTGAAACTTCTCCTGCCCCGAAACTCCCCTCCTCATGTCTCTATACAAAGGGCAAACACTTCTGGAAGGAATTACCCTGGCATGAGCAAAAGCAGACTTTGATCCACAGATTGATGTCTTGAGTACAGCCCATTTTACCCCCTGCATCTGACCATCTGGGACCAAATTCAGACCAGGAAGGCAGAGAAGCATCTCTGTTGGGAGCCAGTAGAATTGGACTTGTGAGATAGAAGTGAATAGAGAGGGGCTGAGTGGAAAGGCAGGCACCAGATACAATCTTTGGCTTTCTTTCTTTGTCTCTATTGATGTCTCTGGCACATTGCTGCAGTAGGAAGTGACATTAAAGGGAAACATATGAGTGGCTTTCTGCCATATGCTCCCCACCCTCATTCAGAGCACTGTGCCTGAGCCCATCTTCAAAGGCCATGCTTTTTCTCTTTTGTCTGTGGCCACTGTTTGAGGCTGACCCTCAGTCCGAGCTGGCATGCCAAGCCTTCTGAGCCTTCCAGGTGAGAATGGATGCTGCAGGGCTATCAGACCAGAGCTGGCACCCTGAAGCTTTTACACCCTGAAGGACCTATTCCACGCACTCCTTAAGTGGACCAGAAGCCTTTCCTGCTCTCACCCACTGCCAGCAAGGCACCTGCCCTGTCTGCACAGACCCTCACCTCGTGGACTGCTTGGCCAGCATGGCCACGTAGGTGATGACAAAGTTCTGGAACTTGTGGCGCTGCTCTTCCCAGCGATCCTCCACCGAGTAGTAGTTGGGCAGTGGTGCCCCAAAGAGGATTTCACTCCGCAGCAGAGAGCTCTTCTTGTTCTCAGCAGACAGGCCCTCATCCACATACCAGTAGAATTCAGGATGGGTCATGGCCAGCTCCAGGGACCCTGTGGGAGAAAGCAGCACCACTTTTGTTAGATCCTGCTTAGCTGACTTGGCAAGGCACAGGGTCTAGTCTGACAAAGGGAAACCAGGAGTGATCCTGTCTTTCATCAGAGTGACACTGACTGCTGCTGCCTTGCAGAGAGCAAGGGGAAAGCTGGATTGCAAGGACTCACATTCCACTTCTGCTTTGTGAGTCTGCTTGTGATGTTGCCTACAGGCAGTTCCCCATGAGGGATGTGATCTGAACCACAGCTGCCTCGAGCAGCAGTGCACACAACATCCCTATCAACATTGCTGGATGCACTTAGTGCTCCTTCAGCAGGCCAATATTTACTCCATCACACTGGTAAGCACAAGAGCCAAACAAAACCCATAGCAGGTGAGAAGTCCTGTCTCTGCTCTGACCTGGTACTTCTGCCACCTGATGGAGTGAGGGATGCAGAGCAAGTGCTCAGTAAGAGGCACTACCTGCCTACCCCTAAAATGCAAGTTCCCTTGAGTTCTCACAAGACGCAGAAACTATTCTCTTTCCTATTTTAGCAGCAGAACTACCTTTGGCTACCCACACTGGAGCAGATGGAGTTAATTCTCTGCCTGCTCCCTGTATGGCTCCTGGACAGCTATCGTCTGCAGCCTGTGCTTGGGAGACAGATGGAGGCTTCATCCCACAGCCACATCACACCCACAGACTCCTCATGATTCACCCCTTTCTCACCATTGAGAGCCTCTGCTGTACTAGACAGGCACAGTACAGGGTACAGAGCTGGGAGGAGGTGGCAGGGCCTTCCTCCTCCTCTCCTTATAGAGTCTTTACAGCTGGTGACTCACAAGCTGCCTTTCAAGCTCCAGAGCAGCCCACAGACCTCTTTCATCTGCTCTGTGGTGAAGGGAAGCTCATCTCTATTGTCTGTTCAAGATCTAACATGCCTGTAGTTAACCACAGTCATTTGCTGGGGACAAGGGTCAGTAGAAATCATCTGTACTTTGCAGTAGTGCCCTGCATTTCTCCCCCTTGCTCATCTCTGGGGTCTGGGACTGGGGCTGCAGGGGCTTTGCTGGAAGAGTTGAAAAGGGGCCCTAGCACATAACAGACAGTTCCTCAAGGCACAACATGGCAGCATCTTCCTCTCTGCACAAGGCTGCACACCAGTAAGAGACTGCCTGAACTTGCAGGAGATGCAGGCCTTAAAACGTGCCAGCTCCCACCCGGGGCCCTCAGCTCACCTTGGATGTCAGCAAGGTCTTGTCCCATGCCATCATAGTAGATCTTCCCTCCTCTCTCAGTGGGAAAGAAGTAAGTCATGAGGGAGCTGGGAGGGGAGCAGTAGGAGTAGGAGCCCAGGGGGAGGTCCTTCAAGACCTCGTGGGGCTTCCAGCAGAACTCCCGGAAGCGAGGGTGGTCCATGATCTTGCGCTCGACCTCGTGGATGGTAACCAGGCGCTCGGTGGTGAAGATGTTGTTCTCAGAGTCCCCCCGCGCCAGAAAGATGAGCTCGATGCGCCAGTGGGCATGGGTCTGTGTGTTGGCACTGATGTAAGTGCTGGAGTAGTCCCAGCGGGGGGCACCCCTCCCAGTCCGGGCAGTCCTGTTCCCCGGGTTCAGGTGGGCCTGGGGCTTGGGGGAGCTCATCCTGCTCTCTGGGGTGCTGCGCTTCACCCGGGCACTGACCCCAAGATGGGAAGCATTGAGATGGAGCTGCTGGAGCTGCTCAAAGATGAGCCTCTGCAGGGTTTCAGAGGTGAAGTCAGCCAGATCCCGGCGGTTCCTCCCCCATGACCCAAACTGGGACTTGAGGGCCAAGGCAAGAGCATCGAAGCGCTGAGAGGACTCATGGTTGCGGATCTCGAAAGCATTGTAGGAGATGTCGATGTCCAGGGCTGGGTAGTGGAGGAACATGACAATAGCAAGCACGGCAGGGATGGCACAGCCCAGGAAGAGGATGAAGCTGGCACAGTAAGGGTTGGTAAATACCCAGCCCACAACATTCCAGAAGCCAGACACTGGCAGCGTGACATGCAGGGACCTGACTCTGCAGGGGCTTTTCCCACACAGCAGAGCACCCTCTCGCCTCTTCTGGGGGGTGAAGGCTACATCTTCATCCTCCTCATCTAGCCAGGCATCCTGTAACAATGGGTCATCCTCTGTGTCCATGTCCAGTGCCTGCACAAAGGGGCAAAGGAAAGCAGTCAGCAAGGCCCAGCAGGTGGTGTCACCAGGCACAGCCAGGAATCCACAGCAGCTGCCAAAGGGTTCCTGCAGCAGAGCTGGAGAGGACAGCACACTCCAGCCCTCTCAGCCCTGCATCCTCAGCAGCAAAGCAAGACCCTACAGACCTGCTGCAGCCACTGAAAGTGCAGGTTCAAGATGGGTATCCCACACCCTGTGGCAGAGAAACCAGAGAGGGGAGAAGTTCAAACTACAGTCCCAGAGCTCAGTGCTCTGACAGAAGAGGGCTCTGCAGGGCTCCAGGAACACCACGCATGGAGATGGCAGGAGATTCACAGTATGCTGCTCAGAGTGCAGTAGCAGGAAGTTTTAATTAGCTAACCTGGTTCTCATGCACAGGAACAGTTCATGCTACCAGATGAAAAATGCAAGGGACCCTGCCTTTCTCTCCTCACAACTGACAATAGATTTTCCCCCCAGCTATATGCAGTCTCATTAATCTTTCCCACCAAGTGTGCCTGTGTGCACACAGACCCAGAAGCAGAAGTACCTGTACACACACACCAATGTTCAGGGAGAAATCCATGAGACTCTGCTCTAGACCCTTAAGTTCCCTGATCCAGTTTCCTGTTCACCACCAGAGTGGGCAGAGAAGTGGCTAGACAGACCTATTTTCCTTCTCCCCTTGTGGGAGAAGGTTTTCCTAGTTCCTATGGAACGATCAGGAAGCAAAGGCAGTTACTGTCCTCATGGAATGAGAATGAGGAGTCTCCCCCTGTTCAGCTCACACAGGGGTAGGCAGTAAGGGAGATCCTGGGAGCTGCCAGCACCCACAGGTTCTCAGACTTTCCCATGTGTCTCTCCTGGGTGCTGTGTGATAGCCTTCCAAGATAGGAAGCTACAAGTGATGGTCCCTGAGAGCAAAGCTCAGACCCTGGAAGCAGCAAAGCCCAGCAGCCCCAGATCACTGAGTGGATGAACAGTTTCAGATTCTTACTTGTCCCTGACAGTTGCAAGCCATTTACACTGTGGCCAGAAGCAATTTATGAGCTCTGCTCCTAACCAGTGTTTCTATCTTAACAGGGCAGGAAGATGAATTGCAAGCACCCCTTAACTATAAGGTCCTCAGAAAACTTAGCTGCTGCCTGAACTGGGACCAAGAGGAAGAGCAATGGGGCAGAAATGTTCCCTGGCAGAAGAAGTTTGTGCCAAGGAGCAAGTGGCACAACAATGTCCCTGGCTCTGATCAGCCTGGGTGATGCCTGTGGCTCTGCTTGCAGGGACTTCAAGGGAGCTACAGCAGCTCCCATGGGATTCACTCTGGGCTCAACACCATCTGTGCTGTCAGGCTGGGCAGAGTGCTCCCAGCATTCCATAGCCTGTGGGCAACAGGGAAACTCCAAGCTCCATCCTCCCTGCTCCTGCACACACCAAGGAAAGCAGGGATGTGGATCAGTGGCTTTAATCTGCAACTGATATGGTCCCGAAACATCCCACCCTTCCTGTCAGTGTGAGAATGGGGACCTTCCCACCCCTCACTGTGGTTAGGCTCCAGCAGTTGGCTCACCCAGCTCAGCCAGGCTGCAGAGAGCTGAGCAGGAGGGCATGTGAAAGCCTCTGCTGAATCCACCCCCTGCTCTGCAATCTCACAGTGGCAAACCAGATGGAGACCACTGATGGCAGATGGCCACAGTCCCTCTTCTGCCAGACCTCCAATCCTCAGGGACAGGGTGAGGAGAGGGAGGCTCACAAAACTCTACTGTGTTTCCCGGTAGTGAATGGTGCTTATGGCCAGGATTGTGCCCCAAATATTTCTAGAACATACTTCTCTCTGTGTGTGTCAATCCTCCTTTGTTCCCCCTCCCCTCAGGGACAGGGTGAGGAGAGGGAGGCTCACAAAACTCGGCTGTGTTCCCCCCTTCACTTGTAGGGCTGTTAGCAAGAAGAAAGCAAAGCAGGGGTCTTTTCAAGTCTTGAAAGGTTAGGAGAAATCTAGCTGGGTTTGGACTCCATTGATATTTCTTTAATATTCAGGATGCAGAATCCTAAACAGCCAGGGAGCTTCTGAAAGTTTCCCTGAACAGCCAAGCATCACTACCCAAGCCTTTAGCACTGGGGCAAAGCCAAGAGCATACAAACAACACTGCAGGTCTGCAGGTGCTCCTCTGCCTCAGCGTCATGGCCATGCATACCCATGTGATCTTCTGTTGCTGCTTAGAGAGCTTTACTTTGTCATGCCAGGCAGGAGGCTTTCCCAGGTCCTTCAATCTGCATACAAATCCTTCCCCAGCTGTTCCTTACTGCAGTCCTGCCTTCCCTCCCACACTCTGCATGCCCAAACTCTCCCCACAGAGCATCCAGAATTCCAAGGCAGTGGCATTCTCCGTGACCACACCAGTTCCCCCCAAAACCCAGCACGGTGCCAGTCCCAGCTCCCCCTACACTACTCACATCTGCAGACAGTCATCCCCAGTACATGCCAGCCCTTGGCCAGTCTAACTCACATCCATCACTGGGCTGACAAGCACCATCACCTTTCTGCCTCCAAGCCTTTCAGCTCACATTAGCCATGTGCAGTTGATGTGTACACACAGACATCTCCACTCCATCCAGCTGCCCTGTCTCCCATTGGCCTGGGCTCTCCTTCAACAGGATGGAGCTACTGCAAGACCTGCTGAAGCATACCTATTTTCTCTTTAGAAAGAGAGGTAAAGAGCCATAATAATTTCCCATTTATTGAGCTACTGAGAAGAAGGAGGGAGAAGATTCTAATCCTGAAACAGAAGAGCCTGCACGTGATAAGAAAGGGAAACGAGAGAGACTGAGATAGTAATAAGCCAGCAAAGGAAGAATCATATCTGCTTTTTAAACCAAGAGCTAAATCCTCAACTCAAGGAAGGGATCAGACCTCAGGCATCTCCCTCTGGCTCTTCCATCCACTCCCATGGTGACTGCAAAATCCAGCTTGCAGCAGACGGGCACCCACAATGTATTCACGCCAAGGCATTCTGCTCTCTAGCCTAGGACTGGTACAAATTCTGCTGCTGGTACAGACCCCAGCACAGCAAATCCTGGAAAAGACCCAAGATTATCTGTACTCATGTGAGAAGTGAGTCAGGGAAGGATCAAGATTTGGTCCAGGCAGAAGCAAGGGCAGGGAGGGAGGCTGTGCTGTCCCCAGTAGTGACAGCCTCCCTCTGCATGTGGGGTAAGCACGTGCCTGCATCCTGCCCTAGTTCCACCGCGGCTCTGAACTCCCTTCAAAAGAGAGTTTACCACATGATTTGGCTGCAAAGCCAGACACAGCTCACTTAGCATTGCCCCTGGGACTCGTCTGGCTTTACTGCCTTCGTCAGATCCTGCCTGGGTCAGGATGAAAGCTTATCCAACCCCAAACCACAGCAAACTGAGTCGGCAGGGGAGATAAACCCTGAAATCAGCCAGAAGGGAGTGAAATTCATTTTTTCTGCTTGAATTCTACTTGGGCACTGGCCTGTTTTCCCTCCACCACTTCCAGTACTACCCAGGGACTCCCAGCCCTGAAGCATGGCCCAGTTACTTTTTCAATTCTAGGATAGGCACAGTGGACCTAATCCTGCAGCCCTCAAAGCTCTGCCTCACTTCTGCTCCAGAATGGAAGGAACAGAGGATAAGAGATGCCCTAGGAGCCCCAGATACATTTCTTTAGAGAAGAGGCACTGATCCAGCCCCTTGGGATAGGCATTCAGAGTTCTTGGGCTTCGCTCTGCCCCTTCCAAAGCAAACAGACTTCCCTGCTGGTTCAAAAGCAGTCAGGACTCCACAGAGTGGCAGAACCTCCTGTAAAGAAGGTTCCTGGCTCAGATTTAGGGTGCTGCTGCAAGCATAGCTTTCATCAGGTCAGGGAAAGGTAAAGAAAACTGGGCAAAGTAAAGAATTTTGCTCTTGCCTGCAGCAGGTGGGATCCAGCTCAGATCCCAACAGCCTTGCAGGGATTGTCACTCACTTGCACCCCAGCCAGGAAAAACATCCATGCAGTTCCCAGGTGACAAAAGTTCTTTTTCAGTGAAATCTAGGATAGAGGAAAGTCATTGACAAGTTGGGGAGAGGCAGTGACAGATGAGGAAGCTAATTACACTCGACCTGACTAATTAATGCTGACTTTCAGATTAAAAAATCATCACTAGTGTTCCATTTCAATTACCCAGTTGTTCCTCCTTATAGAAAAGAGAAAGCCTTGTACATCAGCAAGCTAGAAGGAGAAAAGGAAAGAAAGCACAAGGCTAGAAGGGGAGGGAAAGACAGTTTCTGTAAAATGGGAGATTCCTATCAACAAAATAATTAAACTTCACATTTTTTTTTCCCATGGGCAAAGCTTTCAGAGCAGAGCTAGCAGTGTTGTGGCCCTATCAGCATTCCTGAAAATTCTTGGAGTGCCTACCAAAGACAGCTTTAGGCCCCTTTGCTAGCTATATAAAATTCTAAGAAGCAGAGAAATGGCTTTTGTGCTTGCAAAATGATCCAGCTCCTGCAAAAAGCCACCTCTGTAATGATGCACAGTTGATAGCAGGGATGGACACGGTGCCTCCCAGGCCCTGTTATGCTGCAGAATGCTCTACTCAGCTCTGGCTGCATAAAACAACTGGAGGGCATCATTAATGGATACCCGCTGCAAAGCAGGGCTCCACAGTGGCACTGAGACTCACGACCAGAGTTTGGCTCTGCACTTGAATCACTGAGGCTAGTCTAGAAGGAACAAGCAGGAAGGGCTTTCTCAGCTGTCCCTTTATCAACAGAGCTGTAACCCTGTGCATGGAGAAGGTTGAGTGTTGCCCTTTGCTGGTGTAGACCAGCTCTCATCAATGGGAAACAAGAAACAGTAAGAAGGAACAAAACAGAATTTCTGGGCCCCTAATTGGAGGTCTGACTTGCAGAGGTGTTACACTCCTGGAAAAGCATGCACAGGGCACCTCAGACTGAGCACCTGTGCCTGAATCTCCTGAAATACTTCTGAAAGCAGGGCCTTAATTCAGCTACAGAGCAGAACCTGTGCCTGAGGACACAACCCAGAACCTGTTTCAGTGGAATGCAAACACAGAGATGCAGAGGCTGCTTAAAGGCACTGGTTCAAACTGCTGGCTGGACTGGCTCCACCATTATAAATCAATAATGACTACTTTTCCAATTGCATAGCACAATGCAGCAACAAGGCTTTAAACTGTTGGGGTTTCTTGGGATTTTTTTTTCTGGGCCCTTTGCATTTTCCTTCCCCCTTGCTTTAAATGCTTTGGTGAGATGTACAAAAACCTTGGCAGACCCCAGACACTCTTCAGATCAGGATAACATCAAAATGCTCCACCAGCACAGTGCTGATGGAACTGCAGTGCAATACTGTACATATATTTGGTGGGAAAAAAGTTCATGGTTAAAAACCATGCATGTGTGTGTGTATACATATGCAAAGCTCTGTCATCTGCAGTCCCCCTTGCCTACAAGAGGCAAGACAATAGCTAGGGCTGTTTACAGGATGAAGGGTTCTCTGATGTCCCAAGCTTTATGTATAAAGTAAATGCATGCTCTCCTCTTTCACTGCTGACTCTCCTCCCCTTATAGGCACTTTTATGCTCTGCCCAAGATAAGAGCAGCTGGAAATGGAAGGAATCAGCCAGACTCAATGATCTGAAAGGTCTTTTCTAATCTAAATCATTCTATGATCTATTGACCTGCTTTCAGAATGGACATAGAGTGGTTGGAGCACTCAGCCTATGACATGGGGGTTCTCCTGCCTGCACCTGCCTGCTGTTCCACATGTCTGACAAGCACTGATTAGATCACCTCATAATTATATGCCAAAAACAGTGTGGAAAGATTAGCTGCAAAGTCAAGCACTCACCAGTCAGGAAATGCCAAATTCAGGGCTGGCACAGCATTCTTAATTTGCCCCTCTTCTGTAAATGCTTTGCAGTGCACTTTTCCTTCCAAGCCCAGTGTCCAAAGGCAGGGACTTTGGCCTCCACCGGTGCCTGCGACGGATGATGCTCCCCAACCCAGCAGCTATTTGCTACCTTGTTCTCTCCTCATTGTTCAGCCCCTGCTCTCATGCCTCATTTCCTGCACGCTGCTCAAGCCTGGCTCAGAGGCAGAATTATTAATTTCCTCATGAGCTTTTCAACACTGCCTGTCACGACAGAGTCTGAGGGCTGAACAAACAGGACTGAACTGAATCTTCTCCAGTATCTCAGAGAAGGAGGAGGTGGTGTAGTCCCTATCTGACAGATGTGTGAGCTGAGAAGGGAAAAACAGACACCTATTCTGGGTGCCTAGTTTGGCACACAACTCACCTCATTTCTTAGAGTGCAGGGAACAGCACAGACGGGGCTGTGTGCAACAAACCGCAAGCGCTGCTTTGTTCTGCGAACTGGAACATCAAACGTAACTATCCTTGTGCAACCTGACCTCTCCGCTGCCAAGAGACATCCGGCCTCCGCACCCAGAGACAATTTCACACATAGAATACATAGAATACATAGAATAAACCAGGTTGGAAGAGACCTTCAAGATCATCGCGTCCAACCCATCCAATCCAACACCGCCCAAGCAACTAACCCACAGCACCAAGCACCCTGTCAAGTCTTCTCCTAAAAACCTCCAGTGATGGCGACTCCACCACCTCCCCAGGCAGCCCATTCCAATGGGCAATCACTCTTTCTGTATAGAACTTTTTTCTAACATCCAGCCTGAACCTCCCCTGGCGCAGCCTGAGACTGTGTCCTCTTGTTCTGGTACTGCTTGCCTGGGAGAAGAGACCAACATCTGTCTGTCGACAACCTCCCTTCAGGTAGTTGTAGAGAGTAATAAGGTCACCCCTGAGTCTCCTCTTCTCCAGGCTAAGCAACCCCAGCTCCCTCAGCCTCTCCTCGTAGGGCTTATGTTCCAAACCCCTCACCAACTTTGTTGCTCTTCTCTGGACTCGTTCCAGCAAGTCAACATCCTTCCTAAACTGAGGGGCCCAGAACTGGACACAGTACTCGAGGTGCGGCCTAACCAGTGCAGTGTACAGGGGCAGAATGACCTCCCTGCTCCTGCTGGCCACACTGTTCCTGATGCAGGCCAGGATGCCATTGGCCCTCTTAGCTGCCTGGGCACACTGCAGGCTCATGTTCAGTCTACCGTCGACCAGCACCCCCAGGTCCCTCTCAGCCTGACTGCTCTCCAGCCACTCTGACCCCAGCCTGTAGCTCTGCATGGGGTTGCTGTGGCCAATGTGCAGAACCCGGCACTTGGATGTGTTAAATCTCATGCCGTTGGACTCTGCCCATCTGCCCAGCCTGTCGAGGTCCCTCTGCAGAGCCTCTCTACCCTCCAGCAGATCAACTCCTGCGCCCAGCTTGGTGTCGTCAGCAAATTTACTGATGATGGACTCGATGCCCTCGTCCAGATCATCAATAAAGATGTTAAAGAGCATGGGGCCCAGCACTGATCCCTGGGGCACACCACTGGTGACTGGCTGCCAGCTGGATGTGGCACCATTCACTACCACTCTCTGGGCTCGGCCCTCCAGCCAGTTCCTAACCCATCTCAGTGTGCTCCCATCCAAGCCATGGGCTGACAGCTTGGCCAGGAGCTTGCTATGGGGAACGGTGTCAAAGGCCTTGCTGAGGTCCAGGTAGACTACATCCACAGGCCTCCCCACATCCACCAGGCGGGTCACCTGATCATAGAAGGAGATCAGGTTGGTCAGGCAGGACCTGCCCTTCCTAAACCCATGCTGGCTGGGCCTGATCCCTTGGCCATCCTCTAAGTGTTGTGTGATTGCACTCAGGATGACCTGCTCCATAATCTTTCCTGGTACTGAGGTCAGGCTGACAGGCCTGTAATTCCCTGGCTCATCCAACCGGCCCTTCTTGTGGATGGGTACCACGTTGGCCAGCTTCCAGTCAGCTGGGATCTCTCCAGTGAGCCAGGACTGATGAAAAATAATGGAGAGTGGTTTGGCCAGCTCATCTGCCAGCTCTCTCAGCACCCTAGGATGGATCCCATCTGGTCCCATGGACTTGTGGGGGTCCAAGCTGCTGAGGAGAGCTCCTATCACTTGCTCATGGAACAAAGGGAAACCATGCAGCTCCCTGGCTCCCTCTGCCAGTTCTGCAGGCCAGCTGTCTGGTAGACGTTCTTTCCAGGTAGTAAAAACTGAGGTAAAGAAGGTGTTAAGTACCTCTGCCTTTTCCTCATCCTGTGTTACAACATTTCCTTCTATGTCAACCAAGGAGTGGAGGTTGTCCCTGCCCTTCCTCTTGCTATTAATATATTTATAGAAGGACTTTTTGTTGTCCTTCACATCAGAGGCCAGTTTAAGTTCCAAATATGCTTTTGCCTCCCTAATTTTCCTCCTACATGCCCTAGCAACCTCTTTAAACATTCCATGGGTTGCCTCACCTTTCTTCCAAAGATGATACACCCTCTTTTTTTACCATCTATGCTAACTAGTGACGTGCATGCCAGTACCTGGATCGCCTCAGAAGGGCTTAACAGCGCCAGAGAGTAAAAGGACCAGCAGTTCCCTCGACTCTCTTTGCCTCCAACGTGGCCATGTGGACAAGGAAAGGGACTACAAGCTCAGTATGTGGGGAAAATGGAGAGAAGACTGGTTTAAAAGATGCTTGCTTTGCTGTGTGAGAAGCCACCACATGCACACAGAACAGACAAGAAGAAAGTGGAGAGAAGATCCAGGTAACCTTGCAGCTCTGCCCCACAAGGATGTACAGCAAAGGCAAGAAGTTGAGCAAAAAGCAGCTCTGCTGCGCTTTGCTAGGAGTAAGGTGCTGCAAATAAGAACTAGCTCAGCCACCAGAGTTGCCTGTTATAACACCACCATTTTCCTGAATGCTTCCTTAACTAAGAAGAAGAGTGATCCCACAGCCTTGGATCAAGGCAGACCATTGTATGGAAATTGAGGCAGCCCCACCATGGCTCCAGTGGATACCAGCCATGAGGTCTGTCCCATGGTGTTACTTCCTAAGTGACCCCAGGAAGAATCTGTATCCTGATATATTTAAAAGAATTCCACAAGAACACAATAAATGTTCCCAAAATACTTGCTTCAAAGCACTTTTGAAAGAGAAAGGTCACCAGGATTTGTTGGCATCAAACCGTGTATGTTCCAGACTGCTGCAGGGGTAAACCTAGACAAGGAACTTCACTGACTTGCATGTCACTGCAAAGCAAATTTATTTCCTGATAAAATAATTTGCTCCTGGTTATCATAGCTAATGATTATAAGCGTTAGAAGACAACTTCTTGGTTATTATCTCATGAAACATGCCTTACAGCCTTCTGCCATATTTGCCACTTGAGTTCCTTGCCTGTGTTAACGATAAGGCCCTGCTGTCACTCAGGCATGTGGCACTTAGAGGCACAGGGATGCCAAGCAAGCTGAGACTCTGATATGCTTCAGAAATGACTTAGCTAACCACTACAAAAATGACTTAGATTTTGTCTGAGCCTCAGCCTCTTGCTGTTGCTAAGTAAAGGGCTGGCTCCTGGCTCAGCTGTGTGCCTTTGGGTTCTTTAACACAGACTTCAAAAGCACCCTGGATCCCACCTCCCAGGGCCCCAAGATAATAAGCTTGTTAAAAGTGTGTGGATTTCCACACTCTGGCGTTAAAGGTGTGTGGATTTCCACACTCTGGCATCTCCCCCTGAGCACCTGTGTTCCTGGCAAAGCCTTTACAGATCATTAAACACAGATGGCTGCCACAAACCAGGGCCTTGTACTATTATCCCAATCGCTGTCACTCACTCCAGGAAGGAATCTCAGGCCACAGAGGGGATTCACCAGTTTCCAAGCTCCTGGAATAAGCTGCCCTCCCTGAAGATTGTGTACTGTTCTTTTATAGATAAACTCAAGCTTCCCACACCACTGTCACCCTGAAAAGGAAAGCCAAGTCCTGCTGGCAGTGCCCAGCAGTCATTTAAAATTCCATCCCATACTCAGGCTTCTCAGTTAAAATCACCATGGGCACGGATACCACTCTATGCTCAGCTGCATGACTCCTGCTCTGACCCAACTCCCCACACCTGCTCCTTGCAGCAGGAGGAAGTAGGAAGACAAGGGCTGGCTGTGCATCCTCCTCCATCTGCAGCTGCCCAGCAATGGCCTGCTTGTGTGCACCCTGTGCTTCTGGGACTAATCAAAACACCCTCTCCTAAAGGCCCCTCTCCAGAGTCTCCCCATAAGCTGCCAGTTCATTACTGAGGAGGAGGAGGGTCATTTCTTCCTCACCATGCATGTGAGTCTCTTCCTCACCCTAAGCAGCAGTTTGTACTGAGGGGACTTGGGTGGTTGTGGCTCTGTGGGCAGTAATATGAAAGGTAAGACACAAATGCCAAGCTGTGCTGCAGTCCTACTTGCCAAGGACAGCACAGGCAGCTGGTTCATCTCTTGCCACTCCAACATAAAAAGTACCATTAAAGTTAACATTTTTGCAAGTATTCCCCTTCACCTGAAGTGAAGGGGATTCAGCCAGCTCTGCCTCTGGCCTTCCAAGAAAAGGAGCTCCAGGTAGAAAGTGTCATCTGCACATCTGTCAGAGTTGTACGAGTCAGAATGCCTCATTCCAGATGATACCCAGCCTCACTCTGATGGATCTGAAGGTCTTGCCTTTTTGCTGCTGTAATTTACTGACATCAGAAAATGCCAGACTCACAACAGGGAGGCTGTAAGGACTAGAATCTGTGGGGGGGACATTTCAGTCCCACTCAGTTCTTCAGCAGGGCTCTCCACATACCAGCATAAAAGAGGAATGGTTGATGCAGTAGGGCTCTTATAAATGAGCAGAAGACATACCCAAAGCTGTCTGTGCACCATTCCAGCTCCACGCACTGAGCTCATCTGCGATATAGACACAGCCTCTTATTTCTGAGCATGTGAGGATCTGAACTTTGGGGAGAATTCATCCTGACAGACACCACAGCTGAGCAGGAATAACTGCAGCAAGCCATGCTCTGCTCTCCCTCATGGAAAACGTACCACTGGGTCGAGACGGACTCACAAAGCAGCTTGTGGCTAGCTGGCTCTCACAGCCTGTGAAGTGGGATCTGAGCAGGTATGTCTTCTTACCTCCCACACTTCTCTCTCTGAAACATATGCAGCTAGCTGCTGTCCTCCCATGGAAACCTGGTGCTTCTGGAATTCCATTAATTAGCACTGCTTTTTCATCTTCCCAGGATCAGTGAGAAATCTAGAAGCGGAGATGTAAAACCCAGAGGCTGGAGAGCCTCTAGTGCCACAGCTAACTGCTCCAGAGCAGGACCTGGGTGAACATGAGATTCTCAGAACAGAAGGAAAACTTCCCGAGGGAAAGGGGAGGGTGTGCAGACAAGATGCCTCAGTGCCTGAACAGCACATTGGCAGATCCCCTGCCAGTACAAGGACTTAAAGCTTTCTGCCAGCTGCACCAACCATGCAGAAACTTCACATTAAATGTTACTGCAGCTCAATGAGCACAGTCCTGCAGACAGTTAGCAGAAGAGGGGGCAGGGGCTTGGAATAAGCAAACAGGCTTTAATGACACATTAATCTCAGGGAGAGTCCAGGATGCCTCCTAATACAGACAAGAGACAGGAAGAGCTGGTTCTTGTTAGTGCCTGTGCAAGGGAGGGAAATGTTACTAGTGGCAGCTCCCAGAAGCTGCCAGTGAAGCCATGTCTGCAGGATACAGGTTTAGGCCACCAGGACTGAGCTGAGACAGCAGCAGTGTCCCTTCTCTGTCCCCTCTTCTCCTCCCTCCCAACACAGACCTGGAGGAGTGTAACCTAAGCCCAGCACAGGAGCAGTTCAGAAAGGGGCAGATACCTCCTTGTCCCTATTCCCCTTCTACCACCAAAGATTCGGAGATTAACTGAGAGCTGCACAAGCTCAGAGGCTCATGAATGGCAATCACCCAACCCAAGGGATAGCAAGGGCCTGCCATCTGGGAAAGGATCCCAGCATTTCAGACAATTGTTCCCAGTTCCTCACTGCATCCCTCATCTCTCAGCCAGGCTGAGATGCTCCGGGTGCTAACTGCAGCACTGAGACCTGCAGTTAAACCACAAACCTGAAGCAAACATTTGTGGCTCTGCTATTTATTCTTCCTGGGGCAAACCACGTTATGCTTCTGAACTGTTCTCATATTCTGGAGCCTGAGACCCCATTTCCCACCCTTTCACAACGTGCCTTGTCCCAAAGCCTCCTGAGATCCACCTCCACAAGCAAACACAAGCTATTCTTGCACAGACATCTGTGAAATGATTTTCAAAGGGATTCACGCCACTGACCGACGCTGAAGTGGAACTGTGCCTGGCTCTTTGGAAACCAGACCCACTTGGCTGAGTCAGGGACCAAACTCACTAGTAGGCATCCCCCAAATAATCCAGAGAAACAGAAATGCAAACAGGAACATAACTGAGTAGATTGGGATGTAGGCAGGTGGTGGAGATGCAGGAATGAGTTTAGTTGCCAAGATTCAGATCCAGAAGGAGTGATCTCCCCCACAACACATCAGAAATACAAGAAACAGCAAGAAGTCTGTAAAAGAAATGTCACCACAGCCTTAACTTAATCTGCCTCTGCCTCTTCCAGTGCAGCTTTCCGTTGTGGGAATCCAGATAAAGTCCAAGGCTTTCCTGTACCATTTACAGAGAAACCTACACTATGAACTCTGCAGCTTCCACCAAAGAATTGATTCCATGTAGCAGATTTACAGGAATGAAGCTTCTTTTCTTCAGCTTAAGCAGTGCCACAGGGGATGAAACATTTACCTGCTGATATATCTTGTTTCCAGTTGTCATAGGCTGGCGTTTTTCAGCTTCTTACAACACTGCAGCATTTCTGCCATGCTCTGTGCACAAGTATATTGACATCTGTGACACAAGTGAAATGGACCAAAGAACACCACAGACCACAGCTCAGTTGCTCACTTGCTGCCTGGCTCAGAGAGCTCTATGTGACGTGCTGAGATGCAAGACTCAGGAATGGGAGAAAGAGAAGGAGTGGTCTTGGAAGTAAAATTCAGTTTGGATGTGGAAAACACATGGCTCAAAGCACATACAGCAGTCTGAGACACTTCATTTAAAAACATGTCCATGGATTTGACACCCGGCTGAGTCCAAGGCACTGACAAGTGCTCCGTGGGTCCTGAAGAACCACAGCTTGCAATGCCTGGGCCTGGAGTTTGGGAATTGTGGCTGTTGGCAGGAAGCACCAGAAGAAGCAGCTTTCTGCATCATTCAAGGACTAGCTCAAGCTTTCCAGCAAAACAGATTTAGCTTTCAAAACAAGCTGTTGTCTACATTGCCCAGACTCACAGCCCCCAGTTTAAATGCAGCTTACTGGTTTATTGAGTTGCTTTCATGCTCTTGAGGGCCTGTCCACCTTTCCATTTTAGCTCAGCTATAAAAATTGGCTTGGAGATTAAACTTGGCACATGAGTTGTTAGCCCAAGGGTGTGCTAGGTGGGAGGTGACAGGAAAGAGGTGGCAGAGGAAATACAGAGACAAAGGATTTGCTTTACAAGCAGGGGACTGGGTTGCATTGGGCTTTTCTCAGACATTGCAAATGCCCTGTTGGGCTCTAGTGCAAATCTCAGTTTGCAGCTTCATCTTCTTCAGGAATTCATTTGCCTTGTTAAAAGGAGGAACAAAAAGACAAATTATTTGATTCAGAGAATCAAGTATGCTGCATGTTCAGCAGTAGCCTGAGCAGCAGAAAGGATTAGGTGTTGTTTTGGTTTTTTTCCAGATTGTCTCCACAGACCTTAATACAGCTCTCAAAAGCAATTCACTGTCAGCTTTTGGGTGTGCAGCCGAGCCAAGAAACAAGTCAACATACAGCACATCCCTCCAGGAGCAAAGAGCATTTTGCATTTATGCATCATATCAGCTTCTATCAGAGACTGTATAAACCCTTTGCAAACACCTATCAGATCCAATTCCCTCACTCCTCTAGGGAAGCAGGTCAGATTATATGCAAGTTTACAAATGAATTAAGCAAGACTCCACAGTTGAGCTCCTGCTCTGCTGCAATTCAGCCACTGGTTTTGCTGATTTTAACAGAAGCTGAACAAGGCAAGTTACAACTAATGTTAAGTTTTAGTTGCCATTCTGGGGAGTAAGTACAACTCCAATTAACAAGCTGGGTCCCTAAAACATGAGACATCCTAAAGATGGACCCAACTCTTCCCAATCCTCTGCGTTGATCATCAGATGCCCCAGCTCCTCCCACGCTCAATATCATAACATGAAGAGATGTTCATAGCCAGAAGAGGCCTGTGATGCTAACACAGGAATTTCCTTCTCTGCTGGTGATCTGTCTGCAAACACAGATCCTTTAAGAACATAGGAAGGCAGGGGAAACTGGGATCCTGTAATACATTTTGTAGATAGACTGTGAAAGAAACAATGTAGTGAGCCAAATGATGCTGGAGATGAAAGTGCCAATTTAATGTAGGGCATTGGTTTTATTTATTAAATAGGTATCACCACATATAGCTCAAGAAACAGACTCTCTGACTTTCTAGCTCAAACTCAGCCAGCCAAGTGAGATAGAGATCTCCCAGAACCTTATTCTGTGTTCAAGTCAAAGAAACTTTGGCTACGCAAAAGCAGCACGAGAAGAAAATCTGTGGCAGCATCAGGCAGGCTGCCCTGAGGCCCATACAAGCACATACGAAGTCATCTTAACAGGTAGATCCTGAGTTCACATTCCCAGCAACAAATCCAAAGTAACTTCACCACCCCCCATGAAGCAACAGCACTCACACCCTGAAGTCCAGGCAGAAAAATGATTCTCAGCTCTGACTGTCCCCCATAAAGAAGCAGAGTCAAGGCCAGCAGCAGTTTAAGAACCAGACGACTGCCAGTATGTCTTTCACTCCCTGCAAACACATTGGCCTCTCTCTCTTCTCCACTATTTATGTAACATGAACTGTCTTCCATTCAGGAGGAGCTGTTCTCTATTAACAGAGCTTGGCAAAGATCAGGAATTAACTGTGCCAGCTTTCAAGCCTGCTGCCTTAAGGCAGATGGCAGGGAAACTATCCCAGCCTCCTTCCCCAAGCAAGCAGAGATAACTCTTAAAAAAAAAGGAGAAAAGGGTCAGGTAAAGCCCTGATTTCAGTGCAGGAGGCAGCCTGTCTCTGTGTACCCTGCTCTGCAATGGGCAAGCAAAGACTGCTGCACTGCCAGGATCTGCAGGCTGAAAGCAAGGGCACAGCTTTCCCTGGAAGTTTTACACTTCCCAAGTTACAAGAAAGAGGAGATGCTCTGCTCCTCCAACTCAGTGCTGCTGCTCCAGCCAAAACCACAGCACTGCTATGGCTAGCGCTGAGATGCACCTTTATGGGAGAGGAAATCTCTCTGGGGCAGCTGGAAGAACAGGATTCCCACAGCTATTGCAGACACACAGCATAAAACAAGAGCTGTGGTTGCAGACCACCCTCTGCTTCCATCAGCAGAAGACAGCTGCTCTGCTCTGCCCAGCACAGTGGGTCTCCAAGGAGCAGTTCCAGTGCCTGGGGTTCAGTTCGCCCCCCTGAAGGGATCACACTCAGTCCCTGGCAGGAATAGGAAAAAGTAGACTCCTGAGCTGTGAAGTTCTAAGGGTTCAGGTCTGGTGAAATCCATCTGACATACAAGTGCTTCATTCTTGCAAAAGGAGGGCAGCACTCCCAGCTCTAAGCAGCCAAAATTAAACCTCGGAAGCTTGTTTTGCCAATTTTTTTTGTGTCTGTATTTTTTCCCACAGTAGTGTGACAATCCAGTTATCAATCTTTTCTGGGTTTCAGTCCTACAAAAGCATGACTCACTAGCAGTGCTGAGACCTCAGAAAACTCACAGTGCTGCAGAGGACAGTTAATGACAGTATGATAGGCGAGAGGGTCATAAATAATATTCCTCTGGGTGCTAATTCAGACAGTTGCAGCTCAAGCCTGAAGCACACTGCCATCAATGGGACAATTTACAAACTTGCAGCTAAACCCACACTGAAACATATTCTGGACTGAGGTCAACAGAAAGTCTCTTGCTGAATTCACCTAGAGCTGGATTAAGCATTTAACTCTTAAACTGTCTCCTCCATGGTCCTGAATTATTCATTAAAGGCCAGACACTGCAATCCATAGTAACCCTGCGCTTGATCTGTCCTTTAAATTGAGTTGCATTAGTCTGAGTCACAGGCATCACAGCACCTTACTCTTTAAACAGTCACAGCAGAGATGTTCACGACATAAGCAGCTTCTCTGCAAGAGGACAGAAGGCAGGATCCAGCCCTCAGAAACGGCCTGAATTCAGAGAAAATTCACCCTGCATTATGATGAACGAACCCCAGTAATTTGTGTGAGAATCAATCAAAGAGATAGCCTGGTCTGTGGTATCACAGGGGAGACATAAGGGAGTGCTTGAAACTAATATGTCATTGTTCAACTTCATCACAAAGTTCTGCTCCTCTGGACTGGCACAAAATGAACAGAAAGCATGCAGGACTGTGTCACCAAAGAGATAACCAAGTATCCACACTTAGCAGCAACTCCCTCCTATGCCAGCCTTGCGACTTCCAACAACCAAGCCTCCCAGATCACTTTCCTAGCTCTGATCCTGAAATCCCCTGAGGCTACTTAAACAGCAGATAAACTCACATCCCAGAGAGCTGATTATTGAGCACCTTTCATTACTGAGCCCAAATCTACAGTCAGATACTTTTAAACAAACAATGAATTAAAAAATAAGTGAAAGGTGAAATCTTTTGCACTACATTGAGAAATGTAACAGGCTTTGATTTTTTAGAATGAATTAATCTGCTCAATTCTCATCTATGTCAGTGCTTGATAAGATTAGAGGATTAAACCAACTGTATGCTAAATGCTTTGTGCTAAAGAGAGTCTTGCCGGGATTTGCTGCATGTTGGCATGCACAGAGACCACAGCAGCATCACCCAGAGACCCTGGGACTCACAGAAGGACCTGCTCAAACTTCAGAAATAAAAATCACAGCTTATCCAGATTCTCCATATGCCGTCAGGGTATGAACTCCTATCCCTCTCCAGTTCCAGTCAAGCTTACTTATTAAGTACTTGTACCCAAAAGGCAAATCTTAGTATAAGCAGCACTTTTCTCAGAGCACTGAGATCACAAGAGGATTTCAGATGTGTTGTGTTTTTTCTGGATGAAAAAAGCTAACACCATAATCACACCCTCCCCCTGTGCCACGCCAAAGCACATCACCCTCGTGCTGTGCAGTTACATACACGCACACCACAGCCACCCCCCTCAACACAGCTTGGTAAAAACATTCTGGCACTTCAGACATGACAGATACAGAAGCGGTGGAAGGTCTCCTGTAACTTAACCGCTTCTTCTGTTGGCCTGACAAAGGCATTTGTGATGTTTAATTCATTGATGCTGAAAAAGCAGAAGCTCAGGGGAGGCATGGCCAAGGATGTAGTAGGTACTGAGAGAATTTCTAGTACCTAGCAAAGGCATTCTTCCCAAACACCTGAAAACTAACAGGTTCCACCAGTGTGAAATCCCTCCTTTCTGTGTCCCCAAATTACACAGTGCCAGTCAGATACTGTCACCCTGACTCCCTGTAAGTGCCTTGCTCCACTGCTGTAAAGAGACAGCATGTCAACAAAGGTATTTGTCAACAGAGCTAAGAACGCCAGAATATAGCCAGGGAGGTAAATCTAGATGGAGTGTCAGTGACTTCTGAGGCTGGATTTGGCCTTGCACACTGCAGAAACTGAATCACAACCTTCACCACGGTGGGAGATTGGAACAAGGCTGATGCTACTTCCCAAACACCAGCCTTGTTCTCACACATTATGCTGTCACATATTGCTGTGGGCCATTTGTCCCTTAGCCTTTCCCCATGTGTGTCTAGGTCAAACAGTCACAAACACTGATGGCTGGATTCCCTTCAATCATTTTTCTATTAGATGAGCATTCTCCTTCTGTAGTGGAGTATTTTCCTTGTGGGAATACAGCAGGTATTCATGAGGGGAGCAGGAAGAAAGAAGGAATGGGTCTTTTATCATATTAAGTACTTCCATTCTGTCTTTGTTGTCTTTTTCACTAGCTCAGGTCTGTTTTATTCCAGGCTTAGGGAATCAAACTATAAGGCTCCAAAGGGGTAAAGAGACTGGCTTGATGAGGATAACCTCTGAAGATGCATCCACTATGATAAAAGCCTTGTAGCTATTGAAACATCTCCCTTCAATACAACCTTATTGTGTTGCTAGGTTTCCATCTAGACACACAGCCTAAAAGAGCAATCAGAGGAAGCTGATGCTGTGGATAATATCTTTATCAACACTTCACAAGGTTGTTGGGGAGGAAGAGGGAAAGAATATTGTCCCCAAGCAAAGTTTTACTGGTGAGAATAGAAAGGTAGTTTCAAAAGTTCACCCAAATTTTCATGGGAAAAACAAAGAGCTCGTTGGATAGCTGATGTTATGTGTCTAAGTGTGTGGCTCTATGAGCAAAAAGTGTGTTTATTCTGTCAATCTGAATTGTAAAAGCACTTTTCTTCCAACACACAAGTCCTCATCTCACTTGACTCATGTCTTGCAGCTGCAGAAGAGCGCATGCATCAGCCTTGTTTTAAAGGAACTTCTTTGCATGTTACAGTAAACCCTGACAGATTCTGCACAGCTGTCAAAATGCTACCTTAACATTGCACAAGCTGAAGATGCTAACCAGCAGGCTGCTGTGCCTGTGCACACCACAAAAGGGCAAGAGGAAGAGGGCAAGGCAGATGTCAAGTCCTGCATGCCTGTGGGACTTGCCACTTTCATCTTACTCCACCTGCCCTAAAGGTATTCAGTTATACTCGGCTCCCAGCAGCTCCCATTCCTCTCTAGTGCTTTTAAATACTTGGGCAGTGGCAACCAATCCCACCCTTTTGGTTTGGTTGTCACATCACCAAATAGGGAGGAACAAGGAAGAGTTCATTTCTGCAGGACATGAATGGCTTGGGAGACCACCAGGACTGGGCTGCACTTGTGATGTTGCTAAGCAGTGTAACGCCCTTACTAAGTGACCCAGGGCGCTTGGGCAGGAAAAGTCCATTTCTACACAAGCCAGTATAAACCAGAAAGGTTACCTTACATGTGCCAGGTACATGATTCTCTTTACCCCTACACAAACACCTGACACTAGCTGCTGTCCATGATGAGGACTCTGCCCTGAGCATGAAGGAGGGCTCGCCTTTCCTAGGGGAAACGGGAAACCCTCCATGAAGCCAGGAACACAAAGCTGCTCAGTTCTGGCACCCAACTTTTCCCCCAGGAGAGCAGCCCTGCTACAGGAGCAGCTCAATCAGCTCATCATAGAGGCAGCTTCCCGGGAACGGCTCTGGCTGTGCATATTCATGAACCCTCCAGAGCTTCCAGGGAGAGTTGGCTAAACACACAGCCCAGGGACTTCTCTGGTGTATCCGCAGCAAAGGGGAAAAAAAAGGTTATAAATAAGGGTGCGGGGGTGGAGGGCTTCAAGAAAAAAACAACAGCAACAAAAAAAGTAAACTGAGGAGGGGGAGGACGAAGAGCGCGGGGACGGGGAATGAAGAGACAGGGGATGGGAAGCAAAGGGATATGGAGCAAAGGGATGGGGAAAGGCAGCAGGAGGATGGAGAGTAAGGGGATGGGGAACAAGGGGATGGGGATAGAGAGCGAGGGGATAGGGATGGAGAATGAGGAGATGTGGATGGTAAGTAACGGCAAGGGGAGCGAGGGGATAGGGATGGCGAGCGAGGGGATAGGGATGGCGAGCGAGGGGGAAGAGGAGCGAGGGGAAACTGCTCTCCTCTTCCCATCGCCTGCCACACCGGGACCCGGGGCGACCTTCGCAGGCAGAGCCGATCGGCGGGCTCTAGGAGAGGGTTCAACGGGAGGCAGCCGTGCCCGCCGCCCCCCTCATGCCCCTTGCCGGGTTGCACCGCGGAGCGCAGCACTCACCTCCGCCCGGGCCGGGCAGCAGCAGCCGGGGGGTCGTATCGCCGCCGGAGCACAGCCGGGTAGCGCGGTGCCGGGTGCCAGCCCAGCACCACCGAGCACAGCTCCCGCTCCCCGCAGCCCTCACCCGGCTGCCAGCCTCCGCCACCGCCGCTGCCTTTTAATGTCGCTCCGCCGTGCGCCGCGGCCGCCTGCTCAGCACGGCCCGCCGGCCCCCGGGGGCGGAGGACAGGGCGGGCAGGCGCCAGCCCCCGCCGCTGCGCTGCAGGAGCGGAGCTCCGGCCGCTGCCCGCTACCGTCCCGCCGGGCTGCGGGCAGCGCTGCGGACGCTCTATAAACCCTGCCCCTAGTGCGGCACCCTCGCCGCGCCGGCCCCGCTGAGCCAGCCCCGCCGCGGGGCCCGGCCCCGAGCGGAAGGGCGGCCGCCTCCGCCCGGCGTGCGGAGCGTGGGACGCCTGGGCACGGCCCCCGGGTGAGCCCTGCCCGGGCAGTTTTTCGGCGGGGAGGGCAGGGAAGGGCAGAGGCTGCGGGGCTGGGGGTGCTGGGGTCCAGCCCGGGATGTGAACAAGCCAGGGACTGGTTCACAGTGCAATGCCCGCTTTAACGGGCTGCGGGGGTGTGAGTGCGGCTCTGCAAGCACTGCCAGCATCCCGGTACCGGGCGGATCTTGGAACAGAAACTACCCGAAACTTTTGCAACATCTCGCCAGTGCCATGGTGCGTCCCGATAAGGGCCGGGGCTCGGGAAAGGACTCCAGGCTACCTGCTGGTACTGCCAATGCTGAACGCGCAGACAGGAGCCATCTATGTGCATTGAGTGGCAGAGGGCTGCAGCAGCAACCCCTGAATTGGGTAGGAGTCATCAAATGGGAGGTGGCAAGGCTTGTTAACTAGGGTGGTAGAGAAAAATCTCTGTTGTATTTCTGCTTACCCCTTAGGAACAAGGCATTCTCATCATCTAACATGCCTATTGCCCCTTGCCTTGGCTTTCAGGAGTTGGAAGAGTCCTGGTTATGATAAAGACCACCCAGAGGTCAGCGACTTTGTGCAGTGAGGACAGAAGGTCTCTAATGACTGTTGGATACATCAGTCTTGTGTTTATTTACTGCACACTCTTCTGTGACTCCTCTGGTTTTGGAAGCAGGAAGAGAACACATCCCCTCATTCTTGAGCTGGTTACTGGGGTGATGTGTTTGTTACTCCTGCAAAAGCAGGATTATATCTGTAAATTGCTGAACCTGATGGAATGGTTTTCAATCAGGCTGCATTACAGAGGTGACCTAACATCTTTTGTTCACTCTTCTTGCCTATTTGAGCATTGATGATACTTAGGAAACAGATCCCTCACCTCAGGTTTTGGATGGATTTGTCAAGTCAATAACAACTAGAGAGCAGCACAGGCCCATCACCTGCGCCTGTCTCCAGGCAGGGAGCTGTGTCAGAGCCATTGGCTCTTTCTGATGCATCACCCAAAGTGAACAGGAAGCCAGGCAGACAAAATCACACCATCATCTTCCTTGTGGGGCTCCAAGGAATGCAGATTTAATGAGCCTCCTCAAGTAAAACTGCATTGCACCGGTGCTGTGCAGTAATGCCAGTGATGGAGATTTCTACAGAGAAGGTGATGGTGAGGGGTTGGCTATTTTGTTGAAAACTGCAAGTAAACGGTAAAGGTGAGAATGGCTTTTTCTAACTTTGCTGGTGATGTGTGCAGCGCCCACGTTAATGGGAGGGCTGTGCTTCATCAATCACACAGCAGAGCCCAGCGAGCTGCAGGGAGTTATCAGTAAGTCCAAGCACTCAGGCAATGGCAGGATTCTCTTTGTCGGCATTTCTGACACCCCCCCGGGCACTGCCAGCCTCACCCGGGCCAGCCCATTCAGCCCCCTGCTCCCCTCCTCACACAGGAGTGCAGTGCATCAAGTCCTGCTAGGCAGGGGTGGGCAAGCAGATGGTGAGTGATGCTGACACACCTGCTGATGGAAGAACCATTCCCATCTCCTCTCTGCACACAGAAGTGCATCAACTTGACAGCTTTAGCTTCTAAAACTTGTCCATGGCTTTCTGACAGCATAAACACACACGACACCTTCCTTCAGCTCACGCAGCACAGAGCTGCACTAGCCCTTAGCCAAACTAGAGGTTTCTCTTGCAATGTTACTGCCTAATTATATATGTGATGAACGTGCTTTTCCCTGCCACTACAGAGACACACAGACTGCCATTCATCTGCTAAATACCACCCCATGAACACAGAGGGGTCTGCACAGCACTCAAAAAGCTCTGTCGTGGAACACTCACCCATGGTACTCGCACATACACATGCACAAAGGTCCCAGAGCTTCATTAGAGACTCCACTAACAATGCACATGTGCCTACAAAGATTTAGCATTATTTGTGGGTTTTATTAACCCCCAGGGCACAGACAAACCGACTGGGGTGCTGCATGCTGCTGCTGTCCTCATTAACCAGGCAGGTGCCCAAACACACGTGTGACACCAAGAGACATCAGCCCTGTACTGCAGTCTTCCTTAGCAAGCTGCCTGGCCACAGGCACACAGGCATAAGCAGGCAGCAGAAGGCTTGCTGCTGCACCTAAAGGATGCTTCTGGAGCTGGGAAGCTGAAGGGAAACATCTTCCTCTTTATTCATATTCTCTAACCTTCTCAGAGCCTCAGCAGCACTGCCTTCCACACCCACACCAGGCATTCTTCTTGCTTCTGTTTATGGCCCCTCTTTGAAATTCCAACTGCTCATCTATGCAGAATAAAACTACCCAGGCAATCTTTCCTGCTCAGGTGCTCATTACGAAGGCATTAAATAATGCCAGGCAGGCTCTCTTAGGCCTTGTAGATTTTATCTGAGGGGCTTTCAGCTTCCACAAGGTCTATTACTGCCTGATTGCCTGAAAGGCTTTCGAGTTTGTTCCAGCATTACAGCAGAGAGGGCTGGGCAACAACTGAGCACTGAGCTTCTATTAAACACCACTGGTGGCTTGGGAGCCAGGCTGGGAAAGGTGAAATGTGTACATCTGGGAGTGAGCCATGAGTGCATGCAGAGCTGCCAGTGTGTCCTGGGAGTGTACAGGATGCTGTTATGTGTGCCTGGATGTTAGAGGAGGGGCTGGCTCCAAAGGTGGCCATGAGTGCAAGACTGTAGATGCATAAAAAACAAGTGGGCTTGTGTCTGTTGGCCTGATCTTGGCCACACAAATGTCATTGTAGAATTAGGGCTTTGGAGTGAGTGGAATTTGTGGTGACACAGCTGCAAACAGAATCAGGCCCTGGTAGTTCAGACCTTTCCTATTTGAACAGCTAGCTTTCTCCAAACATGTGCTGTTAGCCAGGACTCAAAGCAAGACTGTTTGAATAAGCTTAAAAAATTGAAATAAAAGAATGCCCCAGAAAGAAAAGGCCCCAAAGCCAGAGAGGGTCTGTTTCATCTACTGCCAGCTAAGTGTCCCAGGACAATCTGCAGGTACATCAAAAGCCCCTCAGCTCCTGGAGAAACCCCTAAAAGGATGTTAACCTACAGCTAAACCATATTTTCAGAGGAAAAGAATGGGGAGTGGGGAACAAAACAGTGATTAGAAACATTCCTCAGCCTTTTCAAAGTTGTGCTCTTTGTTTTCCAGCCTCTTCCTTTCCAAGAAGTCAGACCTTTTCACCTCATTTTTCCTATCCCAAACATCCTGCTTCACACAGCATCAAGGAAAGGGATGTTTCCTATTTGTCCACAGAACTAACAAAGCTGCATCACGTGCTGTTTCTGTGTGAACTGTATTTGTAAACCTCAGCCCTGACCTGATCAAGTGAAACAGCTCCTAGTTACCACTGTCTCCGGCCAGAACTCAGACTGCCAGCCTATTACTTCTTATTCAGGCAACACTGGTACTCAAAAATTATGTTAAACATTTCCCAGACGCAGAAACAATCACTTCCCCAAAGAGCACAGAGGTGAAGGCATGCAGCCAGCCAGCCCCTTCTTTTATTGGATAACATTCCTCATATATTTCATGAGAGCCAGATGGCACCATCTGAACAGCAGTGAGCCTGCAAGCCTTCAGCCACAGCAGTGCAAGGCGAGCGTGACCCAGCCCTGGTGTGCAGCAGCTCTGTGCTGGAGCTGTGGCCAGCTGCATCTGCCTGTGCAAATGACACAGGACACAGCACAGGATGACACAGGACACCGGACAACACAGCACAGGACACAGGATACAGGACAGAGCGCAGGACAGCAGAGGACACAGCGCAGGACAGCAGAGAACACAGCACAAGACAGCACAGGGCACGGGACAGCAGAGGACAGCACAGGAGGAGAAGGCTTTTTTACATTCAAGCCACAGCATAGATTTGCAGGTGGAGACCTAAGATGCCACTGCTGCCAGATACAATCCCACATTTTGAGGGCAGGAAGAGTTTCTTGTGTCCTGAAGCTGTCTGGGAAAGCAAAACCCACCTGCAGATTGCCCAAGCCAAAGAAACAGCTGTGAAGGGAAACAGAGTATGTTCTAAACCCCTGCTGTGTGGGGGGCTTTTTCCTTGCAATTAAGGAAAGCTAATGGCTTTATGGGAGTTGTTTGTTCAGAGGCCTTCACTGCACTGTTTAATGGAGTTGCACCAGCATTCCCCAAAGGCTCCCAGACTGCATTAGCATCCCACAGCTCCCATCTACCCAAAGCAGCCTCCTCACCCTGACGTCTCTGCCCTGGAGTGCGTGGAGCATGGGACTGTCAGGGCTGCCATGCCTCCTGTGCTTCCCTTTCCACCCCAGTCTGGAAGCCTGGGGGTTTCATGAATATTCATAACATAAACATTAGCAATCGGTATTGTGCAATTTGGAAAAAATATATTATAGGCAAAAAGAAGTGGGAGAGAGCAACTGAGAGAATCTTTACTCCTGAGCTCTGGGAACTACTGAATAACATTTTCCTGAGCTGGAACTGGTGGTTTTAAAATGCAAATCAGTCTGGGGTTTTGGAGAGACATTGGGCAAAAAAAAAGGGACCCATAGAGCAAAGCTTGATTGTATTGTAATGAACGTGGGATTTGCAGAGCTGCTTCCTGCCAGTAAAGGCACAATGGATGCAGGCTGGGGACTCAAGAAGCCCTGAGGCTTGTCCCCAGCTAGCTGTGCCACTGACTACCCAACCTTGAACAAGACATCCTTTCCTCTAGTTTAGCCTTCTCATTAGAGGGCATTGGGGAGGGGAGAGACATGAGGCCACTTCTGTGCCTCCTGCTGAAGTTGTGTGTTATTACAGAGTTAGATAATGAGTGGACTCAGTGATCTTAAAGGGCTTTTTCAACCTAAATGAGTCTATGATTGTAGGCCACTCTGAGGTGGAAGTCAGCAGAACAAATGTGGCAGCTGTCTCCACACAGGGACCAATGGTCTTCTAGCAGATGTTACTCAGCCTTTCCTACTTCTTTTCCTGTTGCTATTTCCATTACTACTGTTACTGCTATTGGTATTGCTATACCTGTTCCTGTTCTTGTTCCTGCTCATATTCCTATTCCTAGTTTGGGTTTAATCCTAGTTGTGGGTTTTGTTGTCCTTGTGTTTTTCTGTAGAGCTGCTCTTCTTCTTGAGCCCAAGAATCTGAAGAACCTCTTTTGTAATTGTTCAACTCTTCTTTTTCACATCCACTCATAGAACCTCTCATACCATTTTACCTGCCTCCAATTACAGTCATCCTAATATAGACTCTACCACATAGATCACAGTAGAGTTGAACACAGAAGGGGATAGCTTTTACTATAGGTAGATTTTCTTCTAATTGTTAGGAGTATAAACATAAACAACAGTCTACAAATACAGGAAATGGCCTGATGCACATTGCAGTCCAGAGAACCTCTGTATTTCTCTATTCCTGGACCCCCAGGATCCACTCTGGGATCTTGAATAAGTCACTCTGGTTATCTCTGCCTTCTAGCCATTTATTTGGCCACTGTTGCTGCCTCTTATCAGCTGCCTTCACCACATTCTGCCCCCAGTGGTAGTGAATTGGAAAGGGTGAACTGGTGCCCCTTCAAAGCCATCCTCTGCCACTCACAGGCTGCATATTCCTCTTCCCAATACATTCAGCAGTGCTCCCTGCCTTGTACAGCAGTGAAGGAAGGCTGATGAATCTGGCATTTAGAAATCAAGTTGACTCCACAAGGTCACATCAAAGAGGCCAAAAATCACAGTCAGCTGGCACTAGCCTTCACTTATTACACACCAGAGAGAATATTAACTGGTAAAGCAAAGGCAAAGAGTGCCATATTCCATTACCAGTCCCCTGAGCACCCCTGACACCATGGAGGGAGGGCTGTTAACTGAGCTCCTCAGCTCCATTCTCACTGGCAGAAATGCCCTAGCATCTGCCTGACCTTCATACAGCAGAAGTCTCAAGTCCTTGCATCTGCTGTGTGTCACAGATAGAAATCACTTGGAGCCTTCTGTGTCCTGATGCACTTCAGAAATTATCTCTGTGATGAAGGCAAGTTCCCAAAGGAGAAATACACCACCAGGAGAAGGGGTCACAGTGGGTAAGGTCAGAGCATTCCAATAATAAAAAGCCAAGATGCCAAAAGGGAGGGTTTCAAACCTGTATTTAAACCCCTAAGCACCAGACCTGAAGCTGTTATTACCTGGAACAGAATTTGTGAGTGCTCAAAGCATTCCAAACCCAGCCATTTGTTTCCAAATATGCAAACAGGAATAAAAAGCTTCTCCAAAAATCCTCTACTGTACCAGCAGAAAATTTCAGCTCCTCACTGGAAACACATCTTGAAGAGGCACTGTCTGGAACCAAAATATACTGGTTTGAGCTGAACTATTTGGGGTTTCAGATATTCAGATATATCTTGAAGTAATAAAATAAAAACATGCTTAAGCAAAGCACTCTTTCTTACCCCTTTCCCACCAGCTATGCAGTGGGGACAATCAGAAGGATTTGTATATTGGCAGTGGCAGTAGAAAAGTGCTTCTGAGACTGAGGTGGGAGAAATGCCTGCTCCAGGAAGCCAGAACAGAATCCAGAATAGGAATAAATTTAAAAAAAAAAAAAAAGGAGGAGGACAAGAAGGACAAGAAAACAAACTAATTCAGACACTGAAACAAGATACTCACTGCCGCTTTGGAGACACTAGGGAATGTTACCATTCCCTTCAAATACTAGAGAACCAAGCTGCAGAAGTGATTCTAAGTCAGAAAATTACCAGGAATCAAAACTTTCCTATAACCCCCAACATCTATTCTAGTCTAGTCTAGTCTAGTCTACTCTATTCCTGGGAAGGTTCTAGATGAGAAATTCCTACCAAGCAAATGGATTCCTCAAAATCAAACCTTCCTCTCCTGGTGTAAATTGCCACGAGCAGCATGTGGGAACTGTTCTGGTGTGCACCTAACAAAGGCAGGGCATACTCAAGCTCAATGATCAATGCAGAAGAAGCTGTCATTCAAATTCCACACACTGATATCAGGTGTTTTCCCTGTTAATGTTACCACTGGGGGGGGAGAAAGGAAGAAAAGGGGAAAAAAAGAGAGGAAAAAAAAAAGTGGTGTGGATGGAAAACATGGACCAAATTCATGGCTGCTATAAAACAATGCTGTTCCATTTTGACCCCAGAAAGCCTGGCCAGCTCCTAGCAATGGAGCATATGACTCATTACCTGTTATGCAAACACCCAGTAGAAAGGAGCTCTATGTGGTATCCACTTGGCAACTAAATCTTTTGTCCCCCTCTAAAATAGCATGCAGAGGTATCTCAGCAGCAGCTATTTATATATCGGGAAGCTAAGCAGCTAAATGTTCCTTTCATCTCTGGGTCCTTCCACCTAGCCAAGCAAAGCAACCTGCCTCAGATGATGAAACAGGATTAAAGCTTGTGCTGTTTTCACACCCCAAGCAAACAGGGAGTGCCGTTGAAATCCTCCACCTATTCTCAGTGCAGACATTTTTGACTGCAATGTAGTGAGACCCTAGCCCAGGTCGCCCAGAGAGATCATAGATAACCTATCCCTGCCCAGTGTCTGGGGCACTGAGCAACCTGCTCCTGTTGCAGATGCCCCTGCTGACTGCAGGGAGGTTAGACAAGCTGAGCATTTAAGATCCCTTCCAACTCAAACCATTCTGTGATTCCATGATTTTCTGAACATCAGCCTGCTTCAGCTGCTGGGTGGGGAGGAATGTTGTTCTAACTCATGGGGGAGGAAGCCAACAGCTGGTTTGGTTCTCCCAGAGAGAGCAAGAAAAGAGGCCATGTGTGAGCCTGAACACTGCAGCCTTGGCAGACAGATGAGGACTGCCTTTTGCCAAAGTGGATGGCTTCAGGCTCTGACAGGCCAGCTCTGCCTGTTCTGGTGGTCATTCACCAGAGGCCTTCATAGCACTGTCTATGGGTTTGTGTCCATATGGAAGGCTGTGACCTGCAGCCATGGCAGCGTGGGGACAGATCCAGCTGTGCTGCCCCTGGAGGAGGCTGTAGCTGAGAATTAGAACCATCACTGCAGAAGAGTCCCTGGACTTTCAAAAGGGACAAAAGTGCTCCTTGGGAAGCAGGGCTAGAGAAACATCTTTTGCAGCTTCTTTAGGTGGTGTGTCCCTATTTACCACCACAGTGCTATCAGTATAAAGGTGAAGCGAGAAGTATAAACAGGGAAGCAGACAGACAAAACAGCCATAGCAAAAGCTAAAGTGTACATAAACTCAGCCTGGCAGATTGATAAAATATTCTTAGACAAGAAACAGACAGCATGAAAGACAGGAAGATGGAGAGAGAGAGATTTAGAAGTGAACTTAATACTGGTGTGATTTATTTGCATTAAGCTGAAGCAGTTTGTGTGGCTTGGGTTTTGCTTGTTTATTTTGCTTCCCAGACTGCCTCAGGTGCTGGCAGAGCATTGTTTTGTTGGAGCTGCAGTCATGGGATGTATTGGAAATTCATTGTCCTTGGGGAAAAATGAGGAGAGTTTCATTAAATTCTGGAAAAGTTCTTCAGGTTCTGAAACTCAGAAGAGTTACCCATGAAGCAGTCTGGATCTCCTCCCTGTAGTGAAAGCCCAGCTTTGTCTCCTCAGATCCAGAACACCAGAAACTATCAGCAGCCTTCCTACTGTGCCTCACATGAGGACATTCTGCACATTATGGAAATTTTGTCCATCCAGCCATCCCACAACAGATGGCAAAGCGGTGAGAATGGCCGGAGCTGGTGGGTGGTATGGATGTAGTTACTTTAATAAGGCCCAGAGATTAAAGTTCCACCAGTGCCCATCAGTGGTCTGCCTCATTCATTCATTTACAATTCTTTCCCATTTTCCCCTGCAGTTGCATTCTAGAATTGTAGTTATTTGGGTCTCTATAACCATGCAGTGTAGCTCACATGACCCAGCCCCAGAACAGGGCATCCAGGATCTCTCCCAGGATCCCTCTTGTAATCCGAGCTCTGGCACCAATCTCTGGAACACTGAGCCCCTTTCAGCCCACAGAGATGGGACTGTGGTCATGCAGAACCTCTTTTGCTATGGTCAGGCTGGACAAAAGAGAAGGAAGGAAAGTGGAAAAGCAGGGGAATATGTGGGAAGGAGAAGAGGAGAAAGAGAAAATGAGTGAAAGAATGAAGGATTAAAAATGGTACAAGACAGGAGCAACACTACAGCATCAGATTAGTACCTGTAATTGCTGCTCCAGGATTTGTGCTAGATGGATAAAAACATTGCAGAGGAGGAACTTTCTTATGTCTAGCATGAAACTCCAGGAAAAAAAAAAAAGTAATAGAAATAAAAGAAAAAAGTTAAGAGGAATAGGAGACAGTGACTGAAGTTGTGCAGTTAAAACCCAGCAAGCCCAGCTACATGAATGCTGGAGAAAGGGAAGAGAGAGATAGCTCATGGAGGAGCTTGTTGGAACACCATAAAAATCAGTTCTTTCCAGACTTAATGTGCTCCACACTGCCTGCAAAATCTGGGCTTGGAGCACCATCCATTTCCTGGGCGCTGAAGCACCAGGGAGCTGCACTCTCTAAGGTGCTCTTTGCTTTTGATGAATGGTGCTGTGACGAGTGCATTAAACCCAGCAAAAGTGAGTTTTATTAGACTCTGAAAACCAGGGTCCATCACTGCCCAGGCTGCTTATGAAACAGTCTGGCTTGAGAGCAGGGAGGCATTGCTGATGAGGCATTGATGAGTCCTCCCACATCCACAGTCCACATCTATTCCAAGCCCTTCAAAAGAGAGCAAGCTGGGTGGCTGCCACATCCCCTTTGTACATTTACCAGTGTTTCCTCTCAGAGAGACTTGGTTTCAGTGGCAGGTTATCGTGAAAGCCTAAGATGGACTTCAGGAAGTTCCATACGACCACCAGTTTGCTGAAGAGCTCTGTGAGTGGGACACAAAGGAGTCTAATTGTGGTTTTGGCTTAGGGGATTCAGATCTTCACAAGAAAGGTCTATGTGTAAGCTGGGCCACAGGACAAAGATGTGTTTTGATCTGTTCTGTGGTTCACTAAACCCACAGCCTCATTATACAGCTCCTGTTTCCAGAGACAAGCAAGAGGGCGAGAGCTCTCCCTCATCGTGACTCCAGAGCTCAGCCAAAGACCAAGTGTCACAACTCCTTGTTGTCTGAGCCAGGAATGGTACCAACCCAGCTGTGACCTTCTGTGCCCCTGAGCCTGCATCCTTGAACACTCCCTATCTCCAAGCAGCTTGTGCAGGGAATCTCACTCTGCTGCTGTAGTGAGTCACACAGCATGATACAGAATTACTAGAATCTAAGTTATTAATTGTCTACAACAATTAGCCAGGACGCCTGGGCCTTCAGGCACCTTTGTTACGTGTGGGAGCCAATTACAGTCTCATACATATTCATGTGACTTCATCTACAAACTGTGAGAGTTGCTCTCCCAGCTCTCTCCCCATTTCCTTCACTCACAGCCAGCCCATCCTGAGCCAGGAAGGAGAAGCAGTTTCCTTTCCTTTCACGTTTCACTGAAATCAAATATTTGCTGTGGCCGTAATTGATGTACTGGAAATGCAGAACCAGCACATTTCACAGGCAAGAACAGAAATGGCCTGGCCAAACCTCAGTCATGTCTTACAAGAGGAGATGCAGAGTCTTGCTGGACTCCCTGCAGTCATCTGCTCTATCAACACACAACAATAAATCCAGCTGAGCTTGATGAGAGGCATCTTTCACAGTCAGCAACCACCTTGGCTCCATCTGAGCCCACAATTACCAGCTCTCAGGGTGTAGATCAGTATGGTCAGTGTATTGCCAGTGAATCTGATGGATTTAGATGAGTTTATACCCACTGAGGACCTTGACAGTAAGTGCTGAGTGAGACACAGGGCTGCACCAGGTAAGTCATGCCTGCATGTCTCTGGTTCCCATGGGTATCTCAACACTCACTGCTTCCCAAAGTTTCTCTGAGGTTACATCTGTAAATACCCATGTGCTGTGCTCCTAGGGAAACAGTGACCCTCTGAATGCACAGAGTCACAGGATCATTGAATGGTGGGGGGGGGAAAGGACCTCTGGACACAATCTAGTCCAACCCCGTTGCTAACACATATTCCTCCAGATCAGGCTTCATAGGAACACATCCAAGTGGGTTTTGAAAGTCTACAGAGGAGGAGACTCCACAGTCTCTCTGGGCAGACTGCTCCAGGGCTCCATCACCCTCTAAGTAGAGAAGTTTTTTTTTAAAGTGAAACCTCCTTTGTTCTGTTTGCCTCTTGTCCTTTCAATGGCCATCACTGAAAAGAGCCAAACCCCATCCTCATGAGCTTCACAGTTTGGATATCTCAAACTATGCTTGACCACAAAAGGAGATGGAGCCGGTGCTGGGCTGAGTGCCTGGAGCTGCAAGTGAGCTCCATGGGAGTCTTCTAAGAGCCCTCACCACAGCAGGGCCAGAGCCTGACCAAGCAGGACTGTGTGTGCCTTGAGAATCCGTTGATCCATCAGAGAGCCCATTTAATATCTCGCTCACAGCAGCTATCCAGGAGCTAAAATGTTAAATCCATAACCTGCTCTCTAGATTTATTGTCCTGAAGGCCTTTATGACTCTTGTGAGCTTTGGAGTGCAAAATAATGTTAGAAACACATGTTATTTATCTGCCACACTGGAGAGACTCCTCCTCAGCCATCACTGTCTGCTGTGGAAATAAATCCCTTTTTAGGAAACAAAGCTATTTCTGTCACACAGGAGACCAGCTGAAGCTTTGGAAAGAGTCTGATTTTAATATTGCTAATGTTTGCTTTTTGGGTTCGTGCACCCAAACAACTTTCTGAAGAGGCCTGATTGATTTTGCCTTTCCAGTCATTTTCAATCAGCCTCTTCACCAGCTGGTAAGAGGCTGGTAACAATATTGGGAAGTGACTGGTGATTTGGGCTGCTTCACTTCCCTTATGGACACCAGCTCAGGAAAAATCAATAACAGATTAAATCACAGCAGGCAGTGTGACCAGTGAGAGAGTGGCTGGTGCTGTGAGAGGGAAAGAGTTTCTATTTTTTAAAATTAGAGATAAATTGGAAAAAAGATAAGTTGGTGGCTTTGTCAGAAGTAGCCATGTCAGAAGGGTACTGGTATAGACAGGCCCTACTTCAGCACCCTACATCATATTAACTTGTGACCGGGACACAGTACTGGGCACTGCTGCAAAGTGAAACCCCTGTGTAGTACACTGCACAGCCTGGTTCTCCCCCATTACTCCTGATTTATGCCATCTAACACCATTAACTTGAAGAAGGTTCCTCCTGACTTAACACCAGTACAAGATCAAAGCCAGATTCCTCATTCTGAGAAACAGAAAGTGTCACACAGGCTTCTGCTCCAGCCTCCTGCAAACAGTTTCCAGTTCCTCTGTGAGGAGCAAACCTTTCTGCTTTGAATTCACAATGCCTGAGCTCCCCCCAGGGCAGTGGGAGAGACAACATCAACAGATTTTAGGTGTCCCCCATGAGCTTTTTGGCATCTGTTTTGCTTCCTGTGTCCTGTGACAGGACAAGGGGCAATGGATACAAACTGCAGCACAGGAAGTTTCACCTCAACATCAGGTAAAACTTCTTTACCGTGAGGGTGATGGATCCTCTGTGACCTGCCCTAGGCGACCCTGCTTTGGCAGAGGGGGTTGGACTCGGTGATCTCCACAAGTCACTTCCAACCTCTACCATTCTATGATACTGCCCTGAACAACAGCAGCACCACTCAGGTTGCTCACAGTAAGTTCTGGACTCTGCTGATCTCAGTGTCTCAAGTTATTGGCTGGTTTTATTCGAAGGTTCCTGCATGTTGCAGTCAGCGGCTGGTAAACGCAAACATTTTATCTCTCAACAGCTTAATTTCATCTCTCAGCTATCTGCTGCTTGCTTTCTTCCCCTTTGTTTCCTAGTTCATAATTTTTCCCTTTTTATTGCAGGGATTCTGCCTATGAGGGGAACTTTGCAGAAGAGAAAATAAGCAGCTCAGTACTTGATGTTATGCTCTCTGTTTAGAAGTTTGTTTCTCTTTCTTCTTCCATTGCATCAATATGAAGATGTTGATTCATAAGCAAAATAAAGGAAGTATATAAATACACTCTTCTTTTTCTTTTTGAACATAAAGCTCAAAGTTATGGTTCCCACAGCAACTATAACTCAACCTCAATGTGCAAATACATTAAAAGCAGGGAAATTATCACCCAAGGCAGCCATTGAATATGTGTGAGGGGATTATGTTACTGATAGCAGGAGGACTGCAAAAGGTTGTAATCTCTGAGATGTGAAACTGTTCAGGTCTGCCTGTGCCAAGATGTCACATTAGAAAAATAAGACACTTTGGAGATCTTGATCTTTATGGACATAAATGGGATTCAGTTTCACAACACTTGCCCAAGGTGCTCTTACTTTTACTGTTGAAATCCACTGGCCTCAAAGTGCTAAGTCATGTCAGAGCCAAAGACATGGCTACTGAGCATAGGTATGTGGGCTTCTGTGTTGTACAAGAGCTGATGAGGTGACCCAGAACCACACAGAGTTGAAGAGTCCAACAAAAAGGCACCAGACCCCCCAAAACAGGGCATGCACTGTGTCCCAGACCACACAGCTAGAAGAGACATTAGAGGATCTGCTGCATTCACATACACAATCTGTCATCCACCCTGCCTCTTCCAAGCCAGTATCATAGAATCATAGAATCACAGAGGTTGGAAGGGATCTCTGGAGATCATCTACCACTTTCTGTTGAAGATCTGTGGAAAATTTTAAATTTACAGCCTAAAACTACCACATTCATCTATCCCAAACCCCCTGCTAAAGCAGTTTTACCTAGGACAGGTTACAAAGGGACATATCCAGGTGGGCTTTGAAAGTCTTCAAGGAAGAAGACTCCACAACTTCTGCTGGCAGCCTGCTCCAGAGCTCTGGCCTTGTCTTCACCAGACTAAACAGCCCTAGGTCTCTCAGCCTTTCCTCATCAAATATATGTTCCTGTCCCTTCCTAGTCATCCTCATAGCCTCTGCTGGACTCTCCCTAGTAGACCCCTGTCTCTCTTGAACTAGGGAGCCCAGAACTGGACACAGTACTCCAGATGAGGCCTCACCAGGGCAGAGTAGAGGGGGAGGACAACCTCCCTTGACCTGCTGGACACACTCTTCCATGTTACCTTTCTTTTCAGCTGCTCTCTAGGAGAGGCACACTTCTGCAGTACAGCTTCTGAGAAAGAATTGGAACCTACAGGGACACAGATGAAAGACAAGAGGTCTTGGCCCCTCCAGCTCCTCCATACCCTGTCTGCCAAGGTATCCCAGTCACTGAAGGGAGATGTTTTAAGCACAAACTGCATCCCAGGGGACTTTGGCTGAGTTAGTCTAATTATTTGTACAATAAGATGAAAGAGTGTTCTTGTTTCATAACAGCTTCAGCAAACAGAGTCCACCAGGTGCTGAGGCTCCTTTGTGAGGCCCGAGAGCTGAGAACTAATTAGTCCTAAATGATACCCCTGACAAAGGCACAGGAGGAAGCAGAAAGCATGGTACACATGCCAAACCACAGCAGCTCCTTTCAAATGGCAGATCAAATAGGCACCACCACTTCAGAGGGTCACAGATGCCTCAAGCAACCAGTTGGTATTTACCTTAGACAGCAAGGAGAAAGGCAGAGGAGGGTAGAAGAGGAACATAAAGAGGGCTGTCAGGACTGGCTCTCCTGAATGCTCCCTGCACTGCTCCCATAGGAAAGGGCTTTCCCTTACATTCAGGCCTTTGGGATCTGCAGGATTGCTCCCAGCACTGTTTGCCATTATTTTCCATTGGATGTGCTTTAAAACAAGTTTCACAGTCAGCTCTTTTAAATAAACATGAAGGCAGCAGCTTTGGAGAATACAGCTGGAGTTTGCAGAGCATGCTGTTTGATGTGTTGCATGATGCAGGAGATTGCGTGTGATCCTACAATTAAAGGCTGCATCAGTCTAGTCCAGAAGGATTAACCCAACTTCTTCATGTTTCCTGACTCTGTAGGGCAGTACTGGGTGCTCCTTTCACTCCTGCACAGCCTTTTGTAAGTCTCTCACCAGTGCTGCAAAGAGGAGCCTTGATTCTCATCTCCTTCGAAACCTTCAGAAAGGGAGAATCTACCAATAAGCTGCACAGGGCAGAGGTATCCTGGCCTCTTTATCAGCCAGTTAGTGGCATGCCCAGAGCCAGTTCCAATCAAGGGAATGCCTGAGAGGAGACACAGGCATGATGTGTTAGCTAAAGCAATTTCACAGTGAGGGTATCCTGCACACAGTCCTCAGTGTTCCACTTGCATGCCTTTATAAGATGAATGCTGTGCAGTGTCCATGGTTTATGTTTCCTTCTGAAGTACACATCAATTTCCTTTAACAGTGGCACAGTCCTGGATTAGACAAACCATCACCCTGTGACATGCTGGTAATCCCACAGCTAGACCAGTACACATTTGAAGGAACATCTCTGCTTGGATCTGAGTGGCTCTGACTTCACAGTGGCATGAATGACACCACCTTCAGCTCACTTAAGTAGTGACAGCCCACAAGAAGTCCTAAATCTTATCCTGGAGTGCAGGGCATCAAAAAGACTAAAATCAACCCTTAGTCCCATTAAATCATCCTGCAACAAGGCATTTCATCAGGAAGTGCAGAAGCTGTGTAGTAGCTGAGCCCATTTCTGGCCTGAGGTTGCATGCAGCAGCCTCTGGGGCAGCACCCAGTTTGTGGGGGAGCAGAGCTGGCTCTAGGGATAAGACAGAGAGCAAATGTGTTCCTTCACAGCAACTCCTCTTTCTTTCCTCAGATCTGTGATCCATTAATCATGGCATAATCTGATGCTCACATCTGGACAGTTCTCTGCTAAGAGGGAAGTTTCTGGTGTTCAGGGCAGCACGTTAGTAACATCCAGGTCTCCGTTTACCTCTCCCAAAGCTGTGCACTCAGGAATATGCAGGCAGACACAAGGTGCAGGTACTCAGAGGCAGCAGCTGAAACCCAAGGCTAGAGTTTGCACTGAATGATGTAGGCATTCATGAAGAAAGACCCCAGCAAGCACCCAAAGTGCTGAGTGACCACTTCCTAAGCACAATCAGGCACCCCAACTGCTCAGGGGCTTGGCACATTTTGCTAGATGTGTTTGTCTATAGGAGCTTCCATACCTTTGGACTCTTGTCACAAAACAGTCAGTCAGGAATGCTGCAGGCTTCCTCAGTGCAGGGTGAAGTAGTTAAGAGTACTGTTAAAAATCTGTGAGGTGTAAGATTGGAAAAAGCCTGGCACCTCTGCCAGCCCTTCCCTTCAGGATTTAACTAACCTATCTCGGGACAGCTCCATTCTCCTTCCCAGCAGGCAACTCGTCCCTGGGAAGAGCAGGTTAAAGTTGCTAAATCCCCTGAACTGGCCTTGTCTTAGCCATTCCCCTGGTGTGCAGCAAAGCCTCTAGGGCTGAATGCCACGGTGGCATGGATCATGTTTATCATAACAAGAGACAAAGAAGGAAGAGAACAAAGGGAAAGGGAAAGAGGAGAGAAAACAAGAAAGGAAAAGACAAACAGAAGAGTGAAAGGGAGGGATAGAGATAGACCCATTAATTTGCCTCTGTTTGCTCTGGGATTTAAACAACAAGCTGCTATGTCTCTGGTTTATCTTGGTTCCTCAGCTGTGAAACGTGCTGTGCTCCAGTGTCTTCTGAGCTTCAGAGATTTGCCGGGGAGGTAGGAATGAAGCAAGAGGCTCAGCAAACAGAGATAGCAGAGGCGGCTTCATACATCACACCCAGAGGAAATTCATTCCTTTCAGTGCTGCCCAGGGGTGAAATTACATTATATTCTGTTTGGATAATTGGATGTCATATACCACCCGACTTGTTACAGGATGGCATTTCCGCCCCTAAAGAGGCTTTTAGCAGCATCCCAGGGCAGACAACACAAGGCACAGGTCCCATGAAGTACGGAGAAAAAAGCAAGGACACAGAGGTGTTGGCTCTGAGCAGTCCTGGTTACAAACTGGAACACTTAGGGTCAGGTTAGGAGTGGAGAGGGTGAAGAACAGGATGAGACAAAGTGCATGGAACAAGAAAGAGATGAAGGGAAAGGGAGCAAATCTAGAAGAGGAGGGAAAAGGAGAAGGAGGTAGTAGAAGGAGTTTGATTTCAAAGTGTGCTTTCTGTTTTTATGAACGTGCCTTTTAGTACAAGAGCATCTCCAGGTGTGTCTACAGAGCTAGCTGTGTAGGTCTCACAGGGCAAATATTGGCACTGGTCTTCCAGCTACAGCTCTAGGGAGGGCTGATTTACTGGCAGGTTTTTCCAAGCACAAACAAAGCATTTCCTTGTCAAATCTGGGGGAAGGATGCAGAGGTCTTTTAGCTAGATCTTCACTGGGTGGAGAAGCCTGTCCCACTGTGCAGGGGCAGGTCACAGCATGGCTGCCCTTTATTCCTGGAGAAATACAGCAGTTTTCTTTAATCTCAGCCACTGAGGATCACAGAGGAATTCGGAGCCTCCCAGCTATGCCGTGATGCATTTTATATTCACTGCTTCTACATTTTGTCTAAAATGCCCTCAATTTCCCTCTCATTTTGTCCTTCCTTGCAACTCCTCACTCTAGTTCGCTGATGGCTTTTTAATAGCACAGTTAGGGCTGTCAACATCAGCCAGAGGACAATTTCAAGTGTCATATTGTCCCAGTACATCTTGGGAAGTCCAGCTGGCTCAAACAAACTTATTTTATTGAAATAATCTCTCCTCCCTGCTAGTTATTGAATTGTCTTGGCTCAATGGCCTCGCTCAATATCAACTTTTCAGGCTTAATAATTAGTGCTGGAGAAAAGACTTTCATTGAATAAGTGTTTAATGTCACACATGCTTTGAAGATGAAGAGATAACCCAATGAGGCAATTTAATTTGGGGCTGCAACTGGGACAATGAGGAACATATTCTAGGCTGTGGATATATGATGGGCAGTGCCCACAGACATACCTATGGGATATGACCAGAGGAAATAGCCTCAGGTTGTGCCAGGGAAGGTTAGATATTAGGAAATACTTCTTTAATGAAAAAGTAAGGCATTGGGAAAGGCTGCCCAGGGAGGTGGTGGTGTCACCCTTCCTGGAGGTGTTAAAAAAATGTGTAGACGTGGCACTTTGGGACATGGTGGTGTTGAGCTGATAGCTGGACTTGATGATCTTAAAGGTCTTTTCCAGCTGAAATGATTTTGTGCTTCTATGATTCTTTTCCCTCCTATATACTCTGATCTTGCTTCAAGGTCTAGAAACAGATGTTAGCCATTATTTTCCACTTGAGGTGTGCTATTCCCCCATTGAACATGCTGCTTCAGAACCCTTCTTTGCTATCAGTTGATTGCAACAACTGCTGCAATTCTCCATTTAACCTGATAGATAGGATAGGATAGGATAGGATAGGATAGGATAGGATAGGATAGATAGTCACCAAGGCTAGAAGGAACTTCCACAAACACAAACAAACAAATACACTGAAGCCTTCAAATGTCAGTGTGTCCACAACTGGACCCCAAACCACAAGCTCATTTCCTGATGAGAGCAGAAATTCAGAAAGGGACTTGGAAGAGTGAGTTTTAGATAAGCTCCAGAAGCAAACCACACAGCACACAGAGATCTGCTTGCTTGGCTGCTCCTGTCTCTTGCTTACCTACTTGCTACCTGCTTACCACCCATGGCTGCCAGTCCTTCTAGCCAGGATGTTAGCTGTGTTAATGGCTGATGGATTTAGCCCCCTCTGCTAATATCCCTTGTTCCATGTGTGGGGAAATGAAATTCAGATTAAAAAAAAGAAAGAAAAAAAAAAAGAAAGAAAAGAAAAGAAAAGAAAAAAAGACAACCCAACAAATATATTTAGAAGAGCAGATGAGAAACAGCCCCTGATTATTCTGGGTGGGTCATCTTCCCGTGGCACTTTGAAATTGAGTGGTCCCAGTTCTGGGATTACTGCCCTGACTGATGGACTGTCCTTCCCCTGCATATTTAACTAATTACAAGCACTCTGCAAATGACTGTGCCCTCCATGCTCGCAGTGATTGGAATGCTGTCCTAAGGCATTGCCTATAAAAGTGATTTTTCCCACTTAAAATTCCCTAAACCACCAACCTGCCACATCTTCATCCATATCACACACTGCTCTCAGGGGTGGTGATAAGAAAACTTGCTCAATGAAACCTACAGTCCTCCCTTTTCCTGTCTGCCTCATCCCTCTGCTCACAGAACCTTCTCCCCCACAAACTGTTTGGTGGAATGTTTTTAATAGGATTTGGAGAGCAGATGATGGCAGCTGTCACCCCTTTCACCTGCACACTGTCCATGCTCTGCTCTTCCCCATAACCGAGCACATCGATTTATCCTCTGCAAGATGTATTTCATTCTCCTGGAACTTCTGATCTGCCTGTTTGTCCCAGGAGAAATAGTGACTAGATGAGAAATGTGTTCCCTGTTTATAGTGATATTTTATGTACAGGAGATTGATTTTCCATGATAGCCACCAATTTCCCTATCTGGAAACCCAGCTGTGCCCTGAACATCCTCCTGTCCCTGCCTAACAGCTGCCTGTAAATAGAGAGCCCTGGTCCTCACCCTGGGGAATCAGCAGCAGGAATCAGCTCACCTCTGTGCCTGGGAGTTGGGTGCAGCAGGATGGGGCTGGATTGGCTGAGGGGATGGATGTTTCTGGAAATGGACAAGGATGGACAAGCAGAGAGGCACAAACAGAGCAGCAGGTTCTGCTTTCTAAAAGGCTGCAAGTTGTGTCTGGAGAAATTAACATGGTTCCCACTTTGAGGTGCTACAAGTCTTGAATTTGTGATGGAATGATGGAGTCAGAGGTTGTCAGCAATGCTGCTGGAGCAGGGCAGTACGAGGCTGCCCAAAAGGCTCCACTGGAGAGAGTGGAGGCTCCTCCTGACTTCAAGTGCACGCTAACAGGAGCACTCTGCTTCCTGCAGCACAGCCACATCTGGGGAGGAGCACAGCTGCCACTTAACCTGCACATAAGGATGTGACAAGCAGTGGTGTCTGGGCTGTGGGAGCCTGTCCCTGCTGCACCTCTGAGAGAGAAGAGCTGTGCCAGTTCCCCCACTATGGGAGCCAGGAATGGTAATATAATGGAAAGAACAGGAAAGCACAGACAGGCAGGATGTAATTACATGAGCTGCAGTTGGACACATCTCTGAGATGATGAAAAACAATATTACAACTTTTCAGCAGCTGGTCATGATAGAGAGGCTGTCTATCCTGGACATGTGCATTCTCCATAACCAAATGGCATGCTGGGCTTCAATTTCAAGCTGGCTTGGATGGAGGAGAGCTACTGAGCCACCTTCATGTCTGGAGCTATGGATCACCCTTAGATCTAGTAAAACAAACATTTCATTTCTCTGAGATGCCATGGAGAGCTTCTACCTGACAGCTTACCCTGCTTGGCTTCCTGAAACTGATGACTGTCCAGGATAGTCTGCCTGCAACCAAAAGCACAGACAGACTAAAGTCGTCTTTGCTGCAAGAGGCTGCAACCAGCACATCCAGAGAACACAGTCTCTAAATTAAGAGGCAGTGATACTAGCATACAACTGTACATCAGATGGTGCTCCTTACTCTACGAGTGGCAGTCCTTGGGTCTCCCACAGCACACTGAACAATACTTGCAAAGCAACTTGGCAAATTTCAGGCCTTGACTGACTTCAGGACATGGACATCATTGTTTTCACAGATCGGGTCTATTCCCAAAGCACCTCACTGTAGGCTCTGGCTGAATGATTGCAGAGGTGGGGGCTGACAGGAAAGTAAAGGTGATGGTCAGATTCTATCAGAAAAGAAATGGCATTTTCAGTCACCTGGAGCTCTCTCCTACCAATGACAAGAAATCTCTATCCTGCGATGGTTTCCCTCAAAGCACCATCAACCAGTGGACACTGCCTTGTACTGGCCTTCACCTGCTTGACTGTTCTGGTATTTTTCCTTGGCAACTCTCTTTTAAAGTGTTTCCATCAGTAAACTAGAGGGGATCTGGACACTCAGCACCATCTTCTATCACCATGAATATTTCATTTTTAATTAAACGATTTGGAGTGGTTTTGTTTTGCTAATTTCCTCTCGGTCCCAGTGCTGCTGCAGCAGCAGGAGGGAGGTAAGGGGCAGCAGAACACAGCAGGACTATCACAGACTATCAAAATGAGACTCAGCTTCACAAGAACCCCAGGCAGCAGGGACTGCTCTAGAAAACAAAATCTTGATTTCTCAGCTGTTTTCAGGTCCTGGAATCTGCATCTTGAATAGGATCTTTTCAGAAAGACTTGAGTCAGCTGTTTCTTCTCCACTTCCTTTCCTCCTTCTGTGTATTATTCATGCCAGGATGTGTCCAGCAAAGCAAGATGGCTCCTTTCTTTCCAACCTGATCTTCACAGACACAATGAATAATTATGCATGCAGGCACTAAAAAGAAAACTCACTGGGTTGAATTAAGGACTTTATTTCACTGTTTATTTGTGTGAATGAGAAACTTAGCCTGGATCAGACTGTATTGCACATGGTAATGAAATACAATTACCTATTCTCTCCATCTCAGATGAGAACAAAGAAACCTGGAAGTCCTTGGAAAGTGAGGGAGAGAGAATTAAAACCAGATGCAAAGTGAAAGGAGAAAAAGACCTTTGGAAGAAGTGGAGGCACAGGGAGCTTATTTTGCTTGTGAGATCTCTATTAAAATCAGACATTATTTCAGAATAATGTCAGCCCCAGCAGATAATTAATGAAATTAAGGTGAGGATTTGCTGCTAAATATTTGCTCACTCCACAGGGGGAAGAAATGGTGCCAAAAACACCTGGAATTTTATGGGCAAATAAATCAAGAAAGAGGTGGCTCAATTACTCAGAAGGGAAAAGAACCTCTCTGTACAATAGACAGTTTTCAGTAACACTGGAAACTCTGCAGATTTCCAAAGTAGGCCACTGCCAGTGCCCAGCTTTGCAGTGTTTAAAATACTGGGACCATCCCTCACACACTCTGGGGCTATGGATAATGGAATCAGGACATAGCCAAAAGCCTGGCATTTTCAAAGCTGCAAGTGGATTTGGGTACTGCAGCTTGGAAGGTGATTATGGGAACCTTAAACCCCTCTCCAAACCCCTACCAGGACTAGATGAAGCCATTGTGACAATGGTTGGTAGGTAGGACTTTCTCAGTCACTCATGATGTGACATGAGCTGTGCACATGTAGCTCCCTTACCCTGCTGAGCTCCCTGGGCAATTTACTTCTCTGATTAATCTGATTCATTTCAACTTGTACAAAAGACATCTTGTAGATTTCCCAGCCCTGGCAGTTTCTGAACCCCAGATTAATATGAGTCAGTCCCAGCTGAGAAGACAGGCAGCCTAGGTTAGTGTCTCCTACTTGTGTTAGAGAGGCGACCAGAGTGGGGGATCAGAATGTTGCTTCCAGCTTTAATGTTCATGACTGTGTGCTTCATTGTGCTGTTGAGGGTCAGTAGCTACCGAGGCAAAGCAGTGCAGAGGCAGCTTTGCAGTGCCAGCTTTGGCCACTAAGGGGGACTTGCAAAAAACCCGTGACACGAAGCTCTAGTACATTTAGAAACTAATCCACAGGATGCTTACAAGTAGGTTAGCCTTTAAAAAGGATCTGAATCCATACAAAGCAAGCTACAGGAGGGATGAGTTTAGCCCTTATTATAATACTGTCAAGCACAGAGTTAATTTAGGGAAAGTCAGAGCAGCCTTAGGTGCTTTGACACTTAAGTCAGACTGGGAAATGCCTGCCCTTCAGCTCCCAGCTATTTACACAGTGAGAAACTGTTCAACCTTTCGCTGCCCGAGGCAGCCACTTGCTGACAGAGGCTGCCCCAGGGCCCGACACAGCTGCAAGCTGGAAATGCAGGAGTGGCAGGTACAATTAAACTCTGCAGACAAAATCCAAGACTGACTGACTCCCACCCTGCAGGCCACACTCCATCATCAAGGGGGATCTGGAAGGATCATCCCTCATGCCATGGGCTGCACACCACAGTTAGGTACAGTGCATCTTTTCAGATGACCTATCACTAACCTGGGAGAGAGGAGAAGACAAAACAGACCAGTCTTGTATGGCAGTTCCCAGGCACACGGGGATGGATGACAAACAGTACTAGCAGGTCATCACATCTGCACTGGCAGTGCTGAAAAATGGGGCCAACAGAGAATCCAGAGGGTTTCCAGGGGTCTTGCACTCAGCCAGCAATTGCAGGTTAGTGTGTGACAGACTGAGAGGCCACATCGAGGAGACAGTTAATAAAACAGGACTAGAGGAATCAATGTGCTCTGACACAGCAGTGACAGATTGGAGAGAGGGACAGATTTAATATCCTAGCGTTATCCTTTCCCAGCCTAAGGGCCCTGAAATTGATTGAATAAATTAAAGCATTGCTGCGGATGACACTAGATTTAAGGTCGTATCACCACTTTCATCCTAACTCCTGATATTTTTTCTCTGACATTTTCCTTTTCATGTCTTGGCACAGAAAGCTTCTTTGGCCAAGGAGATCTCTGCTCCCATGCAATTTTACTGTAGTAATTTTCAGGAAGAGGTGGGGGGGAAATAATCAAGAAGAGGAGGGAATTACTGAAGGACTAGATAGATAGTTCTAGCCTGTGTGCTTCTGAAATTAAAGGATAAACAAGCCATGTCAGGCTACTCCTGAAACCACCCTGTGCTCATGCTTGTGTCATGGTCAATCTCTCTTTGCAAATAGAGAGCAGGAAAATAGACTTTGAAAAGAAAAATGTACAGAGAACTCACAAAAAAATAAAGCTGTAGGCTAAATTAATCTCTGCATAGCTTCACTTGCATGCAAAATTATTCATTCTTTTGTTACCAAAAGAGCCAAGGTAATTGCAGATGAACACTCTTCTACTTTTATTCTTTATTATCTCTTGGCAAGTCTCTCTCACAGTCATCAATAGGATTTTATGTCACAACAAATCCGACTGCTTAAAGAGAATCAGGTGCTGTAACATAACCAGGCCCCTGGTTGAGCTGGTTTGCTTATCAGTATTCCCAGGGCACCTCTCACCCACGTACAGAAGAAATAGGTCTTGGAAAATGCTCAGTATTTTCTTTTAAAGCACTAGGCATATCCATCCAAGCAGAAAACCTAACCTCTGCCCCTCAGAAATGGTGGTGTGTCTCTTACAAAATGAGATTTAAAACTGCATTCTATCATTTTCATTTTCATAGGCTGTGTCATCGTCCAAACTCCTGTTCCACCCACTGCTGGGCCACTGGCGCCTCAAACATCACCAAAATGCTACCCGGGCATCTGTCTACACCCAGATGGCTAACAAATAAGGGGCCAGTAACCATGCTCTGAAAGTTGTGTATTACCCATCATAAAGATTGCGTACAGCAAGTGGCCTCTGCTGTGCAGTTCTTCGCATTCGTGCTATCATCACAGCCTCAAGGAGAACATCAGCTCCAATGGCAACAACAAAAACTTGTCTTCTCTCATAGTTACAATTCATTAAACTCACTCTGCACAAAGCTCCAGTACTAAGGAGGGGGAGCCCTGAGCACAGTGGTCATTTCAGCAATTACCCATCTCTCTTCTTAGCAGCATCTCCAGGGCATCAGGGAGCAGTTTCAAACTTCTCCCTTTGTGAAGAAGCAAGTGTTGAACGAAATTCACAGAGGATCACATTGCACCAGACAACACAAGAGGGAAATCCATCACCCTTCCCTGACTGACATACCCTGGTGGTATGTGGCTCCTGTTGTCTCTGAGGAGGGTCACATGGCTGAAGTCCCAAAGACCTGCTTGGAAAATGTTGAGGCTGGGTGCTTAAAAATGAGAAAAATGTACAAAAAATGGTTCAGGTCAGCACTGAACTGAGATATGAGGCAAACCAAGCGAGGACATTCAGAGCAGGCACACAGAGATGTCCACCCCATCTCTATGCCAGCCAGACAGCATGTGGTAAAGTCAGAGTATCTGAGTCACCCCTGTATTAATCTGCATTTATACCATCATTTTATGGGGGTAAACACACCAGTGAGTCAGGCTCTCAGTGTCAGCCTCCACGGGGACTTCAATGACTGTCAGCTTCTATCTCAGTCCACAGGCTGTTTGCCCATGAATTTAAATATAGATTGAACGTCAATGCCTCTTTCCACAAATCAAGGCTTCTCATTTAAAGCATTGCACTTGCATGTTAAATAGAGACTAATTAGACACTCAAAGGGAGGACAAATCTAATTTGACTAGAAGGATATGGAGAAAATTAATGCAATGCTGTGGCAGTATGGAAAAAAGTCTTCCACACTGGGAAAAGTGGAAGCAGAATAGGACCTGTGACTTCTGGTCCTGCTCCTTATGCTTCCTTGTTCAAGCCCTTTACACCCTCGTGGTTTCAGTGCTCTTTGGCTCACCATTTCCATCAATATACAAATGGCCACTCTGGTGCTCCACTATTCTACACACATCATGGGTTTGAGCACGGGGAACACAGATTTCACATCCACTGTCCCTGGATTTGTAGTTCTTTAAATCACCTGCCAGAGTGGTAGGAGGGAGCTCAGTAGCCCTGTTCCCTGAGCAATGTAAATGATGGATTTAATCTACTTACAACACAGCCATTACTCCCAGAAAAATCACACACCTTTTGGTGAATAATGGGAGCCTTCTGATGGGTTTCTCTAAATAAAATGGAGCACAGTTGGCTAAGCAATCTTTGGAAGCTGCTATTTAAACAGCAACAGCTCACGGCATCCTCAGGCAGTGGAAGTTTATGAATCTCTCTCTGGAAGTTAATGCACTCATTAGTTCTTAGCTGAGAGAGCAGATGGACACAGACTTGCCTTGCCTTGGACACAGGTGGTAGAGTCTGCACTGTCCTTCATTAAAGGTTTTGAGACTGTTAAATAAACTAGCAATTAATCTAAAGATACATTGCAAAAGATTTCTTTCCTTCCACCAGGTTTGAGCTTCCCACCACGTACAATGTCACTACTAAGCAGACAGCACCGCATAGAGGCTGAGACAAAGAGGGAAAGAGGCAGGAGGAAACCCAAAATTCAGCTTCTTGGCTGTGAGTTTTATTAGGGTCATGCAAAGTGTAAATATAATCTCAAAATAGGAAAGCTCACATATATTAGGGTACAATCTCAGGTTTAAAATTCATTCCAGGCTGAGCCAGAGGATTGCCAAGACTTGCAAAATTTTGGAGTAAGCTTGGGTTCAGTGCATCACTGTGCAAGACCCAATTCCAAACAGAAGGTGGCAAATTTAAAGCTGGATTCAGTTTTTATCAGACCTCTGGGAATTCATAATTTGCCTTCAGAAGACAGGAAAGAAGCCACTGTTGCTAAGCCAGGTAGAATTGGCAACTTCAGCTAATTATCAGTGTGGCTATTTCTGTTTCCACTCAAAACAAAAACTGGGAGGTGCTTAGCAAAGTGCATCTGGAGGAGAATGGAAAGAGTCACCTGTGCACATATGCCCTGACCTTGATGCTCTCCAGCCATGAACTAATCTAACAACACTGGTCTTCTTTTAACGCAGCATGAAAAACAGCCTCTGACCTGCACCTGATTTGGCTCTGATTGAAGCTTTCATCTCAAGACTGCTAAGGACAAGGAACCATGACTGCTAACCAAGAAAGTCCTCCAACACTCTGGTTTTCAGGGCAGAACCTGGTTGAGTTCATCCCCTATGATGACCCTGGGAGCAAGAGCTTTTGTCAAGAGCAGCCTGTCTCCTCCCCAACAGCTTGCACCCTGTTGCTGGGAGGTATCTCTTGGGGTTGCTCTCCTCCCCTCTGCAGCTCACTCTTCTCTCACCCGGCATGCAGCTGTTATCACAGAGACATGAGATTGCAAGAGAGTACTGAACAGACTCATTTTTGCTAAGAATCAAGTCAGTGGTGTTTAGCTAAAGTCCCTTCATAGCTCAGTCTCTTGATGCTTCTAGAGCTGCACCAGATGCTTCTAGAGCTTCCCTTTTCTACTGGTGTTTTCTGTAGCAGATTCCCTGTTGTGCCATAAAGGGTTTCAAGACTGCCACAAAGCATCTAAAGGGGCCAGCAAGATCTTCACATTGTGAGAACTAAACGGAGCTGCAGAAACTGATTTGAAAATTTGTGGTGCCAGGGTTCTTTCTTACTAAAGGACTATAAGGAGTTTATGTTGGAGAAATAGCTAAGCAGCAGGCTTGAAACATCAGCCACTTGCTACTCTCACACCTTCAGAGAGAGGAAGGTTAAGACTACAGAGTCCTGATGCTGCCTCGGGTCACTGCCGTTTCTTACAACAGGTAATGACATCTAAGTTTTGCAAAGTTATTACCTGGCTAAACTAACTGAACATTTGGATCTCTGTATAATTGTAGGTACAAAGAAATCTCAGCAGTCATTTAAAATCAGGCTTTAGGATTTAAGAACTCACCAGATTTTCATAGCAGTATGACTGTTACCACCATAGCCAAGGTCCTTTCCATACTCTGTGCCCAAATCCTGTAGTTCTAATAATCAAGGGAAATGTTTAGTCTTTGAGCTGTAATATTTCTTGCATTTTAGGATTCATCCCTGACAATAATTAAGTCTCATAAGGATGAAACCTAAATGAGCAGTAGCCTTTGGGGACAGTATTAGCGTGCTAACTGTGTTTGTGGTTTAAATATTAATGTCAAAGTGTAATTACCATCCGCTAAGTTTCAGGCTAGTGTTTGAAAACACATTTAGCTAACAGGAAGAATGAGCTGTGCCAGTTGGAAGCTCCTGTAGGGAGAGGATTAAAAGTTAGAGCCAGAACAATTCCTCAACCAGCAAAGATCTTCCACAAGGAGATATGCTTGGTGGGTGTTCTTTATGCAACCCCAGTGTGTGGTGGCTTCCCACTGCTGGTTGACTCCAGGCAGAACTCCCAACTTCTTCACACAGCGTGACAAGGCAGAATCTTCAACAGCAGCAATATCTCATCTCATCTTGGGTCATGAATGTTGTGTGTCTGCCTTCCAGTTGCAATGCAAGCTGGAGCTGTGTCCCAAAGGAAAAAGCCTCATCAAACCAAATGCCACTGTCCTTTTCTCCATGTAGCCTCTTTGCTTATTCCCTAGAGTCTGGGCAAGGATGCATTTGAGTTCTCCAGATCCCTCTGGGTCTGAGTAGGGAAGCACATGAGGATTAGTTCACTCATCACATCTGGACTCCTTGTGTAGCCCTGTGCCCTGCCGGAATTCTCAGGGAATGTTCAACATCTGGCAGACTTGAGCATGTGGCAGAAAAGTTTACAAGGCACAAGAATAGTAAGAGCAGAAAGGAGGGGATGCTGCATGCAAGTGAGGGTTTGAATGGGACAGAAGGCTTCTTTGCACTTGGTAGGGAAAGGCTGCCTTGCCATAGAGCCACAAACTGAGGGCCAGACACAGCAACACTCTACTCTCCCTCCAAAGCTTGAAAATGAAACAGGAAAAGACTCCCAGCTGTTTCACTTCATCTTGGTTTGTTTCAGACAAATAGAGCAGAAAAGTCCAGCCAGAGAAAATGGAAAGAATGCATGAAATGGACCCGACTTTGTAATGGCTCAGTTAGCCTGGCCACTGGTTACAGGCATTAATAAACTCTAAGCTGTTCCCACTACTCCCAAACCTTTATGCCATATTAAAGTGGGATGAGGAGGAGAAAGCAAGAAAGTAGAGAGCTAAACAAATCTTGCAGAGTGCTGCCCAGAATTCGTTCCCTTTTCCTACACACTGCTACCCTGCTCCTCCAGGGCCAGGGTTTGCACAAAATGTCTCCCCTCTCCACGGAACGGCAGTGTGCCTGCTCAGGGCCTCCTTCCATTATCAATGATCCTTGTGCCCTGGAAAGGAGGAGCTGAACCCTACATCTTCTCAGAGTTTTGCACAATAGTTGAGGGGGTTGAAGATGCTGTCCTGTGCTTCTGGGGACAGCAGAGGTCCGAATGGCCGTGCAGGCCACAGATAAATTTTTCATTCGGCATCTGTTGTAAATCCCAAGGAATCTAATGAGATTTGGCAGTTTACTCCAGCCAAGGTTTAGGTGATCAAATGAATTTGTTCAAGTCAGCAGCACTTACAAAGCAAGCTAGCCAAAATCTCCAAGTACAGTCCCTCGGCAGGATGAAGCCATTATTCTTTCTTTTTGAGTTTGTGTGTCTTTATTTTTATCATCTCTCTGAGAGGAGGGGGAGGAAAGAAGGATAAGTAAAGTTTAAGAGCATGGATAAATTCTCCTTTGCTCAGCTTCTGCCCTGAGATGTGGCTCTCTCCAACCTCTCAGTGACACATTAGCCTTCAGAGAGATTGATCGATAGCTGGATTGCTGGGAAAGACTCATTGCCAGTGCCCTAATGACCAGAGAAACCTGCCAGAGGAACTGCAAAATTAACTCTGGTTCTAAATAATTAACGGTTAGGTGAATATTTTCTTCCATTAACTGTTTCGGCTGGCAGCCCAGCTGTAGATTGCTCCCTCTCTTTGATAGACAGATTGTACCTTTGGCTGCTTTGGGATGTGACACTGCACCCCCAGGTCAGGCAGGTCTGGGTTGTTTCTGGCTCTCTTTTGACAACATGCAGGATGTCACTCAGACCTGGTGTGCATGTTTTAGGAGGAAACAAGGTCATCCAAAACAGAAAGCCTCATTTGGAAACAGAGCCTCTCGCTCTCCTTGCCTCTGTTTCCCCTCCTGTAAAATGGCTTCCTGCTCTTTGGAGAGTGAAGGGGCCTTTGCTGATGTTTGGTAAGGGGCCATGGAACAGGAATGATAAATGATTATTAGATTTCCTGCCTGTGCCCAGTCCCTGGCTCTTCTGCAACCCCTGAGCTTTGCCATTATTGTTCTCTTTCACCATAGGTCAGATCCAGCATGGTCCTAAGAATTTCCTGCCTCCATCCTAATCCTCTCTCTAGCTGTGAAGTGAGAATAATAAAAATGTGATATAAATACCCAGTAAAAACTACCATAGCTGCAGTCACAGTGAGCTGAGGACCCTTTATGCTTCTTAAAGGGAACTCTTAGGTCCTGTTTGATTTTCTGTCTCTAGTTCTCTCTGTTCTGTTTTCAGCTTGGCCAGTCTCCCTCTCCCTTTCCAGGTATCTTCCATAAGGTCCCTTCTGTTCAAACTCTGTATTCCCCCCACCTAGTAAGACAGACTTGGACACAGCATCACATTGCCAAGCAAAGTGTACATTATCTGTCTGTCCTGCTCCAACTTCATTCTGGATCAGGTATTGCTTGTCCTCCCACAGGCAGTGTGTAAGCTGACATAAAGTGTAAACTGGCTTAAAGCCTGAGCTATGTGCACAGGCTAATCCAACAGAAGTGCAGCCATGTGTAGCAGAATGCAAAAATCAAATTTGTCCTGCCAGAAGAACTGGGTTTGGATTGATCTTGTACAGTGATTGTGGAATCACAGCTGCAGATAGCATCTGGAGATACTTGCAGAGAAGGCAGGGGCTAAACATGGTTTGGCAGGTCTGGTGTAAATCTTGAATCGTTGCTGCTGTAGAATATCTTTCCAGCACAGAGCTAAGACCCAGTTAAGGAGCTACCCGCAGTGAAAGGACTCTGCAGGTGTGCAGAAATATTTGCTAAACACAAACAACATTGCTAAAGTCACACACAAAACAAAGAACAAACAGAGTGAGCTTACAATAATAAACTAAGAATGAGGTATGGCCCAGCTCCCTTCCTAGCTAGGACAGAACTAAATAATCACCAGTGCAGTGGTGACTCCAGGCAGAACTCCCAACTTCTTCACACAGCAGAAGCCTCAAAGGCAGCAATATCACTCCTAACTATCACTCCTCTGTCTGGGAGAAAGACACAAGAGCATCAACAAAACACTGATGTCCTGATAATCTGCTGCAGGAATTGCTGGGGACAGGAGGTGTCTCACTGCCTGGCCTGGCTGAGTAAGAGCAATGCATTTCCAAGACTGCTTGCTCTTGCCTGTCAGCCAACACACTAAGTGGAACAGGCATGCTTTGGCAGGAAGGAGTTTTTAATCCTTGTGCAGAACTGATGGCTTAATAAAGCAGAGGTGTAGATAATGTCTTCTGAATTAGTGGTTAGCATTACAGTTCAACCTCTCCACAGCTCCATGAAGGAGAAAGAAGAAAAGAGAAGAAGAAGAAATGACTTCTCTAAAGTGCTTGGTTACACCAACTTGAGGCCATGTAAGAGTGCTGTCCCCAGGCTATATGAGCAGCTCTGCTCTTGTGTGCATTTGTGTCTATAGATTCCTTCTGATTCCACTCAGAGCAGACCAACTCCAGTGAGACCAATGGAGCTAGAGACAAATCCTGCTTCTGAGGTGGCATAAAAGGCATTTTGATTCAGTGGAAACAGCTAACAGCATCTAACAGAGACCAGAATTTAGATAAACTCTTTCTGAGTCTGCAAAAGAGAAAAAAAGCAGCACATCATTAAAACAAAATCTTCCATAATAAGAAGAGCTCATTTGACTGTCAGTTCAGGTGACAATCCATCAGGCTGTCACCTGCCTTGACAGCTGTCACCTCTCTGAGACTGACACATTTAGAGAGTACAGTGTCTCCTGCGCTGCTCTCTCTCATACTGCTCTCCCTTGCTCATGTCCATCACCACATTTAAAGCGTTTTGCAGCTCTTATGTACATTTGATATTCACATCTATCCAGCTAGGTCTTTTGACTTCAGACCACAACATGCCTTTTGCTGCCAGTATTCACCTGAGATTGATTTGCTAGACAGATTTTTAATGCAACAGTTGTTGAGTTGGGAATTCTGACCAGGTCCTCTTCTGATGTGTTTAAAAGAACTCCAGGTGCCCATCTGCATCACCTAATGCCCCACCCCTGTCACTTTGATTTTCCACTGCACCTCTCCTCTCTTCTTCTTCCATGCAAATGCAACCCTCTCTCCACACTTCTACTTGTTTATTCCTTTTACAACTTCTTCTTCTCAAATGCAAATGCCTGATCACTTCTATCCCCAGCAAGAAATGGGGATACCAGGCCAGGCATAAAAGATGTTGCCTCCAACACTTGTTTTGGTGTTACTTCTTTATATACTAGAGCTGAACATAAAAATCAAGAATTCCAGTCAGGAAAGTGGCTCCCATCTCTGAAGGGAAGGACAAAGTGTTTACCACTGGGCCAAGAAATTAAATGCCCCAGCCCCATACTGGAGAAAAGAAGGCCATCCTTCAACCCACAGAAATGGAAGCTGCAATGCAGGCCTGGTTTAGTCTTTAGGGCAAAGAAGGCCCTTGATATAAATCAGATTTGGTTTTCTTTGATCCTGGTACAAACCCAGGACAAACACCATGATTTCACTGGGATTACTTCACTCCTGCTGATGCAAAGATTATGAAAATGTGGTATCTCACCGTTCAGATGAGTACCCTGCAGCAGAACATACGCTGTGCACCTGCTGCTGCTGCAGGTCCCAATGAGAAAGAAGTTTATTGACTAAAGATCAGTACAGCATTTTATCAGCTCCTTTTCCTTGTTCTCTCTGTACCTCTCTCCAGGTCTCATTTATAGCCAAGGGAAGGGGGAAAAAACAGCATAATCAATTTCAGCCTGCACTGCAATACAAATTCTTCTTCCCAAGCTTCCTTGTGAAGCAAACCCTGGCTAACTGGCTGCTTCCTCCCCTTCTCATGAGAGTGACAAACATCTTCCTGACTATTGCATCAGACAGAATATAAACTCTGCTGAAATTCATGAGCTGGTGCATCACTTTGGTGTTCTCAGAACACTCTCGCTTGTGGCTGTGACAGACACTCACTGGCCTTCAGTGTGGGCTCTGGAGGGAATCCAGAAGCATCTTTGCACTCCAGCATGTTCCAGCTTCCTGCTGAAAAAAATGTATGTGCTGCATACTGATGACAGTTACTGTATACATCACTGAGAGCAAAATCCAGAGTCCCAAGCCTTTTACTCCAAGAACACAGCCCTGCAGCTTAAGATAAAGCAAAATTTTCTGCCATAGTAATTCCTTTGCCCTGCCTGATTTGGTAGGGACAGATGGCCCGACGTATATAAGGACACAGACACACTGCTTTTCAGGTCTCTGCATGTGACTCCTGAGCATCCCTATTGCTTTAGCAGATGTATCATAGGGAAGACCAAGATTTTCCTTAATTATCAGTTTCATATTATCACCCTTTTCTCCTCTGTTAGATCATTTGACACTCCTTCCCACTCTGTGGGATTCCCAGATATAATCTACTGAGTACAAACAGCCAGAGCGACAACGTTAATTGGTATTTATGCTGCAAACACTGTGTAACTACATAGTCATTTGCAAGTTCCCTTAGATCAGTCATTAATGGTATTTAACATTGTCAAGTTATTACATCCATAATTGTTACACAATTCAGAGTGTTCAGGTCCCCTGACGGAAAAGCAACACAGAAAATTTACACAGTCCTGCCTGTGCCTTGACATTATTCCAATTGGATGTGATTGTTGTGGAATTCTGCATTCCCTTCTCCTGTACAATGAGAACTGGCAACTGATTCATCCTACCTTCACCTGCAATGCAACTGGGGTCTGCCTGCAGTGTAAGCTCTTGAGCCAGCTTCACAGAGTCATAGAATCATTTAATTGTTTTGGTTGGAAAAGACCTTTAAGATCATTGAGTCCAACTATTTTCTAACTCTACCAAGCCTGGTGCTAAACCATGTCCCTCAGCATCACATCTCTGTGGCTTTTAAACACCTTCAAGGATAGGGATTCAACCACCTCCCTGGGGACCCTGCTCCAGTGTTTGAGAATCTTTCTGGTGAAGAAGCTTCTTCTAATGTTCAGTCTAAACCTTCCCTGGTGCAACTCGAAGCCATTTCCTCTCATCCTATCACTTGTTACCTGTTACTAGAAAGGAAAGACCAACACCCACCAGGCTTCAAGCTCCTTTCAAGGAGTTATAGAGAGTGAGAAGGTCTCTCCTCTGCCTTTTTGTCTCCAGAAGCACTCAGTAACAACAGGAGCACAAATTTCAGTGTGGGCTGCACAACACTCCCCAGGTGTCTGGGGTGTGTATGGCTCACCTGGGATTACACCCATCGCACTGCAGCTTCCTGCGGCTGCACTCTCATTGCATCCCACCTGCCATCATCATCTAGAAGAGCTACAGGAAAAATGCATCTGCCAGCCTCACTGTGCTATAATGTCAGCCCAAGATTCAGCTTAGACAAAACCTTTATCCTGCCCAAAGTCCTTTGGAAGAGCAGCACTTCCACCAACACACTTCTCATCAGTTCATTCCACAGAACTGGAGACTTCACAAGCCGTGGCAGTGGTCAAAAGCAGAGCAGACAGCTTCCATGGCTACTCCCTGCCATGGACAGAAGTGTTCTACTTCTTCAGCTCCTTGCCTACCACATACTTGGCTACTAGGATGTTTTTCACAGGATTATCTAATTGCCTCCTTAATTGTGTCTTGGGAACATCTTCTAAAGATGTGCCTTCAATTGCAGCAGTTGGGGATGGCAGTATTGCATCTTCCCTGCCAGCTCCCCCCTGCCTGCTCTCTCCGTATTTGTCTCATCTGGAAGGATAAATGAGCATCCTCTATGCATCCAGTCACTTTGTGCCTGTGAGTGCTACCATCCCTTTAGAGATAATGAGAATACCAGATCCCCAGAGACACAGGGAAGACAAAACTTAGTTAGAACAAGGCAGAATATGGGGTTTTTTGTTGCCTCTGACTCCGCTGCAATTTTTGGGATTAGGAAAATGTATTGGGGGAGTAATTTCTCCATTTTTCAGGCCTGTAGTGAATTTGTACAGTCCCACCAGAGACTTGCATGCCACTGTCAGTAACCAAGAGACACAACTCAATACCTCGGAGAACTCAGAGCAGTGGATGGAACCGCTCTGGCTGCCAGCCATGGTTGTGAAAGAATAATAATGAAAAAAATATGCTTACTGCAGGACTGTGGGCCTAAGGAAATCAAAATGCTATTGATCCCAGCCCATCCTGCTCTCATTACAATCTGTTCTGCTAGTAGCATCAGGACTTTTGATGAAATCCATCATTACTTGCAGGCTAAATACATCTTTAGGTGGCGTAAATCAGCAGCACTTGCTATGCCTATTTATGCCAAGTTTGAATATAGCCCATTCTGGTATTTGTTATGTGCAGAGAAATAGTGTATGGGGTCAAATACAGAAAGCTCCAGTAGGGCTGAGGCTTGCAGAGCATTTGTTTCACTAATCAGCTACACCATGCAATCAGTGTCTATTTTTCCTCTCATCAATAGGCACACATGAAGAGAAAAAAAAAAGGATTGTTAGATACTCATGCAGTGGGTGTTAACAAACTGCATCCTGGAGAAGACAAACACTTGTACAAATAAAGCTCCCCAGCTGCTGGCCCTTTTTCTTCTTCTTCTGGTTGAATAAATAATCACCTTTGGCTAATTGAGTAAATACAAAACTCCTCGGAAAGGGCAACTCCACAAAGCACCAAAGAAGCCCAGGACTTATAGGAGGGATTGCCCAAGAAAAAGCATATGCAGGAGGGAGGAAACTGATTAAATATTTCTCCCAGTTCCTCTAGATGTGAGAAGCAACTACAATCCAAAATAATGAAGAAAAGAAGGAAATATTTAATTAATAAGCTGAATAAAGAGACAAGAGCATGGCAGAGGGAATGGTTTCCAGGTGGTTTGCCCTGAATATTAAATAAAAGGTAAACAAACTGCCAGGTCTTACCCAATCATCTCCACGGTAGCTCAGGTTTTAAAGCAGGTCTGTGTGCTACAGATTGGCTAAAGTGCACTGAATAAAATACCAGAAACCTCTCAGAGGGAGGATTACCACAAAACAAGGGATGGAAAAGGCAAAATTACATTGTTTATTCACACACAGGGCAACAAAAACACATCAGGGCACTGCATAGTTTGATGTTTGAGCTGGTGGCAATGCTGGCTGCTGGTGCACTCACTGTTAAACCACAGTGCCTTCCATTTCCACCTCTACTTTTTGTTTCCTTCTCAGAAACATCAAGCTTTAAACCATTACCAGACTGGGAGTTGAGCTTATGAATCACAGAAAGGCTATGGCAATGTAATCTTTTTCAACCCATCTCTATGTAAGGTGGTTTCTATTCGTTTAACATCCCTCCGTGGTCTTTATTAGCAAACAAAATGTGAAGTGCTTCACATGCTCTGTGTGAATTCTTATGAAGGAGGAGAACAGCAGCATAAGATAGATGTGTCAGCTGGGAGGTCTGGGAGATAGGCTATAAGAATTTTAAGGAGCTAATTTCAAGAAAACAGTAATCAAGGGAAGCTGAAAGGGTGAGAGAACGTCATAAAAAGAAGCAAGCTGCTTCTCTCAGCAGAAGGAACTGGGGTGATACGATTCTCTGAGGGTCCCAGACTGGCTGCATCAATTCTATAAACTTTAGCTTACAATAAGCCAGCTGGATGCTGAGGTTTTGGAGATTATGATTGGCTCCAGATTAAGCACCCACATAAATCCTGTCAGATGGAAAATGGTTTGTTTGTTTTAAAAGAAAATTACGTAACCAAGAAAATCCAGGCTTTTCCTTTCTCCAGGTTTTTCAGCTCCATTTTAACCATGAAGCTGAGTTTTACAATGGGGGTAACAGACAAGAGTAAATTCTGCTAAAATTAAAGCTATAAAGGGATCAGATTATCCCCAAAGACTCACTTCTCCATTACAGCAAAATCCAGAGAGTCTTTGTACCTCCATCACTCTGGGCTAGCAGAGAAGCAGATACCACCTGGCACTCACACCAGCTCTCAGAAGATTTGTGTTTTCAGCGAAGTTCATTTGTGCTATAGCTCCAGTGTCCTCGTTAATCTGCCTCCTGTCCAGCCACAAAGTCCCTTTGTTTCTGTATGTGGTGTTAATAGCTCAAACTGATGACCAGAGAAAATGAGCAAAGCTTGCCTCAAATAAAGGTGAGGAAGCGGAACACTGTAATTCAGCTCTCTTAGCCCCCCTGAAACAGGAAGGAAAATGTGAGGGTTTGGTTGAGAAGAATGAGGCTCTGCTCAGCATGTTATGGCTTCCAGCCACAGCAAGAGTTGAAATAGACAGGTACAGAGAGTTAGGGATGGAAATAAATCGTGTGGCCCAACTGATGGTGCAGTGTAACTCACGTTGCACTTCTGAATCCATGGCATGAATACTTGAAAATAATGAGGTTATGTTTTGATGAAAAGGAAGAAGGTATCAAAAAGATGAAGGAACAGTCTTCAGCATGACTTTGAGATGCTATCAGCTCTAAAAGTCCTGCAGTAATCTAGTCTGCTAGGCCAGCGTGTAGCATTTCAGCCAGACATTGCTTCACAGAGTCCAAGAGCCTGTGGTTAGCTTTAAGTGTGCCTTTCAGAGAGACTGCTAAGGTGAAACCCTGATTCTATTGAATCTGGTGCCAAAATGTTCAGTTATTTCAGTGGAAAACTTCCACCTGAGTCTTGATTTACTGAGTCAAAGTAAAACAATTTACCCTAGTTCTCAACTCTGCTAACTCTGGGCTACATTCTGCGTACTGAGATCAGTAAGGACAGCTCACCAGGGTGAGCAGTGGGCAGATCAAAGCTTCAGGTTTTCTCATATCCTTGACAAAAAGACCCTGTAGAAAAAGAAATGCCTCACCGCTCTGTTGAAGATGCACAAAGGGGGAACAAAGCTCATCCCATTCATTTTCTTGCCTGCATGTAAAGATTGGTAGTTCTCTCATCAGACATCTGTGTGTGTTGTTAAACAAGCCCCACAAGCTCCCCTTAGGTGCCAGCACAATGCTGAAGGGCCATTGTGCTCACATCTGCACTGCTCTGGAATTGTGAAGGTGCCCTTAGAAGAAGCAACTTAACGTCTGTTAATATAGCATTGAAATCACAGGAAACCTTCCCTTTCCCCACTCTATTTTCTGTCCACTCTCCCCACTCTCCTCCTGCTCATCCATCAGTCTCTGTATCTCTCTCTCTTATTCTGCCTTTTTTGGTGAATAAAGGCTTTGCTCAGATGTCAAAAACCTATGTTCTTCTTCCAGTCTCTGGAATGAAAGTCAATATAAAGCAGTTCCTTATCTCCAGCTTTAGGGTTTTTTTATACCTTCAAAGGTCTTTCTTTTATTCCAGCAACAAATTTTAACTGACAATTACAGCCACTGATGTACATGCAAAGTGCTTAAAGCCCATGTTACCATTGCAGTAATTCAGGGAGGGACTGGAAGCTAGACAAAGGTTGCCAAAGAAGGCTCCTGTTGATGAATTCAAAGGAGGAAGCTGGGGAGACCATGCACAGAAGTAAGTATCAGTTATTCCCTGCAAAACACATGGCCTTTTTCTTCCTGTTCTCCCCATTCCAGAGTTCCAAATTTACCAGTCACAGTTTAGAAAACCCACATATTGGATGTAAAACATGAACATACAGCTGCAGAGGTTAAACTTGTCACAATTATGACATGAAACAGAGCTGCCTTTACAAAGGGAAGGGGATTTACAGACAAACAGCAAATCTTCTCTGCTAAACTAAAACGAAATCTGATTTCCTGACAGTCTATTTGAAAACAGATGGTGATGATAGCAAAAGGAGGCTTCTCCTCCAAGGCAGGCAAAATTCTGTTTGGAACTGCAGAAGATGAAGCCTTTATTTTGCCTTGTGACATAGAAATTAATAAGAGTGGATGAAGATTGCTGGATGTAAATTCCTCACAGGGGGAGAATCACTTATCTCCAAGAATATGTTCTGCTCAACATCCTCTGGCAAGAGAGATCTTTGCAGAAATGCCAGAGGAATCAGGGGAATAGCAATGAAAGGAAAGCCTTTCTCTCAGGTAATGGTTGTAGTCAGCCAGCAGTGATCACTGCCCCAAGGCTTGCTGATGGTCTCAGGTCAGACAAATTGGTGGTCTCAGTTCTGCCTCATTCTGCAGAGCTGTAGAAAACCACAGAAACAAGAGCACAGCAATCATTTCAGGGCTGTTCCTCCTCAAAACATTTCTGGAGTTTTGACTGAAAAGAAGGGTGACAGAGATCTGCACTTTATGATCTCTGCATTACAGCATCCTGGTGCTGGAGCACAGGGGTGCAAACATCAACCCAGCAGCTCTGCTGTTGCTTGATGGCAAGATGAGGGACAGGCAGTGTCAAGCCCACCCAGGTCTGGCATGTCACAAACCATGCATACATTCTTCTCATGGCCCACAATAAATGTTCAAGGGCTCTGGCACATTTATAACCCCAAAATCTGGACAACATCACCCTGTATGATGACAAGGAGCACTGCAGAGCATGTGTCCCCCTCTCTGATGGCAGGGGACTGCAGTGGCACTTCACAGACACGCATGCACTCTGGCAGTTGAATGAAGTCACCAGTTGCTGACTTAACTGAATCACCATCATGAGGTTGAATTAGCCTCATGCTGGCACTACAATTCTAATTGTTTTCAAATACACATTGTAATAAAAGTCTAATTAGCTCACATCTCGAAATGAGAGCTGATGGCACTAGGATGGGTTTGCCTTGCTGACACAAGGAATGAAGGATTACCTACAGTCACCTGCTACCTCTGGGACACTTGTCCTCACACCAAGTTTTGTTGGGTTTGTGGCAAAGGTTTTAAACACATGCAGGAAAACAAGAAGGGAAAAAACAGGCTGAAAGATTACATGAGGTATAATACATAGATCAGAACCTTGGGAATTCAATCTAGCAGAGAACATTTAAATAACACACAAGCACAGAGCTCTGAATCAAATCTGATTCCCCCTGTGTTAACAAGCGTGCAGTCATGTACTTGCTCACCAGTGCGGCTGCACATCCAGGCTGCAGGAACACCCAGCCATCTGCAGGCACACACAAGTCTGGCCTGCAGTACTCCTGTGTGAACCCACACCCCCCCCCCTAGTCCTGCACACAGCAGCACAGTAACACACAGATACCCCACCCCCAGCACACCCCAGCAACCAGACACATTTCGCTAACACCACATCAGATGTCATGACCACACCTCAGGCTCTTCTCAAGCCAGCTGTGTGGGTCCCTGGTGGGGAGGAATGTGCCAGACCCCACAGAGCATCACTCAGAAGGTGGTTGTGGGTTGCCTGGCTGCAATGGGAGAGAGTAAGGCAACACCAGACTTCTCCCAGCCCAGGAAATACTGCCCTGTGGAAGGCAGAACGTCAGCATGCTGAGGGATGCCTGGAATTCTGGATACACTGCTCCTTCCAGTCCTATTGAGCACAAGACCCAGCAAGCCCATGAACTACTGAGTTTGTGTGGTGACCTCTGCAATTCTCAGCAGCCACTGCATACATTATTTATGCCACTGTCTGTGCCAAGCCCTGACCCTGCTCCCAGCCAGGCCCATTAATTATGCACTGTGAATTAGTCCAAACTGGGTGAACACAGAAACAAAATAAATTGCCATTGGACCAGTGATCAGATGCCCTGAAGATGGAGTAACTTGTGGAAACATGAGCATACAACACCCTCATCACACACAGCAGATGAATAAAGGTGAAGCACTTGCCAGAGCGGTCATCTCCATTTCACCTGGAACCCAAGTCATTATTGTGAAGGCAAACAGAACAGAAGCACAGGGTATGAAAGGGAGCACAGCCCCTGGTGTCCCTGCCCACGGTCGTAACTAGATGATCTTTAAGGTTGCTTCCAACCCAAACTATTCTAGGATTCTATGATCCCCAAACCTACCTGCCATTCCCTTGCCACATTTGTCTGAGCCAGCCAGATCTGTGTAAACAGAAGGGAGCCAATTAGCAGTTGGTGTGAATGGTTCAGTGGAAAGTTATTATTTAAAAGCTAGTTAAGATAATTAGGGGGCAGTTTAATTAAAACATCAACTTAAACACAAAATGAATGCAGTAGCTTTCAAGCCCAGCAGGATGCACAGCTAGGTTCCCCTGGGAGGCTGCTAATTAGTATTTGTAGAGACTCCAGATAATAAACAAAAACAATAATATTCCTGTAAGCTATGGAAATATTAGGAGCTTGATTCCTTTCTGCCCAGTGCATGCCTGTTGCTCAATCCCTGCTTTATGTGCAGACAGTTTGAATCACAGTCTCTGCAGGGGACTAGGCTAGAAAGCTGTAGCAACTCAGACCAAGTTTTCAAAGGTCTTTGTTTCCATTCAATGTGAACACCTCTGGCAGCAGAGAGACTACCTCCACAATTCCCAAGAACCACCCCACCCAGCTAGCCACATGGCAGGGTCACTAGTTTTTGCTGCTTGTCTCTTCCCATACAAGGAGCACTGCCATGAGTAGTAGGTTGTTTATGGTCAAGAATTGAAAGAAAGCCTCATTTGTACCTACTCTGCAGTCAGAAGTGATATAGCCCAGGAAAAGTTCTTCCTGGGTACACAGATGCAGAGTCCTGGTGCTCCACTAAGAGAGACACAGAAACCTATGCAGAACTCAAAGCCATCTCTGGTACTGTGCACCAGTTTCCACAGATGGGTGCACCAGGATGTGTTCCTTTCCTAAAGTTGTACAAAGCTTTTGCTGTAACAGTGCAAAAGACATGACTCTGGTCTCAGTGATGCTGGTGTTGCTCAGAAGCACCTCTTGCTTTCACTCTGCACACAACAGGCAACAATACCGAGAGTGACATTGTCAGACAGACAAGGAAAAGGTGAGACAGTCACATCATTTGGGGGGCATTCAGGTGATTCCTCCATTTAAGCACCTAAACTCAGAATTCTCCAGCAGCTACAAAAGGAGATGCTCCATTTCCCACAGAAGACAATTGCCAGGGCTGCCAACACAAGACAGTAAGGTCTTTGCAGTAGAAGAGATGGTGCTCACAGCAGCATATGCAGGGCCAGGAGAAACACAAGTGCCAATGTTTTCTCAGCTGAACAGAGCTGAGCTGTGTTATCTGATTCCTATAGATTCTGAGTTGCTCAAGGGGAGGGGAATGCATTAATTACTTATGAATTAATTGATCTGCTGCTATTTCAGGAACATCTATCTACTGGCTCTGTAATAGAGATGATTCTGAAGCAGCAGCTCCTTCATTTAACACAAGTTATCCCTCATCACCCTCCCTGAATAAAAGCAGGACAAGGGTCTGCAGAGCAGGGAACTTCCAGGACACAGAGCAAACTCCTACCAGGTACTGACCTTGGCTGCTCTCCACCTTGTCCTCATATCTCAGCTCATGTTAGTGCAGAGCCATTGTGATCTGTCACCACTGGGAGTCAGACTGCACTGCAGCTCTCACCCTGCTAAAAATGGTGGAGGCAAGGTAAAAGCAGTAAAGAAATGGGTCCAGGGGCTGCTTCCCTTGGTGGGATATATTCCAGAGTGTCATTGTCAAAATCACAGGGAAGGCACGTGGTAGGATGAAAGGGAATGGATTTAAGATTGAGGAGGGTAGATTTAGGGTGGATATTAGGAAGAAATAGAGAAAGCCTGGAAGAAGGAGGACTTCTTGAACTGGACACAGTACTCCAGATGAGGCCTCACCAGGACAGAGTAGATGGGAAGGAGACCTTTCCTCAACCTACAAGACACATTCTTATTCATGTACCCCAGGATGCTATTAGCTTTCTTGGCCACAAGAGCACATTGCTGGCTCATGGCCATCCTGTTGTCTACCAGAACTCCCGGGTCTTTTTCCACAGAGCTTTCCAGCAGGTCAGCACTTTCAAACCTGTATGTAATCATCTCATCTGCTTTGTCTTTTATTTTAGCAGAACATCAAATTAGAGGATATTAAAGAAAATAGCTGGTCTCACACAGACCTTTTCAGCAAAAGGTATTGAAGCTTTTTAGGCAGAAAGCATGCATCATTATAGCCATTTGATAAACAGGAAAATGAAAGCACAGAGAGATTAAACGACTTGCTTAAGGTATCAGAGCAGATTACTGGCCAGGACAGAAACAAACTCAAGTGCCTTGAGTGCTGCTTCAATGACACCAAGTAAAGATCAGCTCATTCAGCAGTGAACACAACCATTTCTTAGCTGAAACTGCGTTATAAGCATTGCATGGCAATGGTACATGGTAATTTAGGACAAGTCTTGTATCTAGTTTGTGTTATCTCTTCAAAATCCTGTCCCACAGTACACAGCTGGTAAATGGCCAAATTGAGAAGTGATCAGGACAACAGCATTATCTGATTGCTAGCAAAGCCTGTTTCACCAGGGTTTCTAGTTTACTCTCATCCATCAGGGCTCCCTGCAACACAAGAGCTCCCAGCCAGGAGCTGCTTTAATTCATCCTTGTGCTTGGTGAGCAGCAATGTTCACAAAGCCCAGTTTGGAGGGGCAGACAGAGGAACAGCTGCAACAAGGGACAGCAGAACCACAGGGCAAGCAGTTAGCGCACAGACGGCAGCTGTGGCTTCAGCCCAGGGAAGGGCTGCAGCTGCTCACCAGTTAGGCACAGGGTGCTGGCAAAGCACAGATCAGAGAAATGGAGGCAGAGGCTGAGAACAGTCAGGGTTTGGGGCAGACAGAAGCTACAGTGCTGGTGGCAACGACTGAAAAGGAAGGGCTGGCCTTGATCTCTGTACTGTCTGAAATGCCCCTATAGGAAAGCATCAGGATTAGAGGGTTAATAAAAGCACTGAGCCTTGTGGCCTACAGCTGCTGACTGAATTGATCAAGCTTTGCCCATAGTGACTTGCTATGCATCGGTTCAACACTGCCCTAGAAGGCAGCACATCAGATTTTGTATCTTGTGACAGCTTGTTGGAGGAGCAATGGCTGAAGGGGAAGCAAAGGAACTCATCACTAAGTGAATCTGAATTGCATTTGCATTTCATTTAGATTTCATAAGATAGTTATTGTTTGTTAATTATGAGCCAATTGATTACTGCAGCAACATATTTGTTGAAGAGGAATAATTCATTTGAAGATGCATATACTACTCATCTAAATTGAGTTAAGCAGATTCAAAGTGTTGTAGCGTCATGGAGCATGCATCTCCAGTTTGATACAGGCCCTTTGGAAAAATGTCTACAATCTGGAAGACAAGCTGCTCTGTTCCACAGCAACCTGTGCCTGGGAAGAAGTGTCACCCATGAAGGACTTATGTGTAACATAATGGAAGTCTCTGTACAAACTTGCAGAGCCTGAAAGCCACAAAGCTGTGCTCTGCAAGGAGTCCTTGTGGTGCCATACAGCAGCTTTTGCCAAGAATAGCTACAAGGAGAAATACACAGAAGCTCTCTTCCAATCCTGGAAGCTGAAATCATGTGAGTTGTTGTTCGCATCCCATCCATCTTTTCAGTAAAAAGCAAGTCCTCACTTCTACAAGACTCCATGGAGAGCTGAAAAAGCAGCAGCTCTGGCAAAGGTCACCCCTCCAAAAGGTGAAGGAAAGGCAGAGTTTGCAGCTCTTGCCAGTTCTGGAAAGGAGATGTGGGGTATGTGGGAACGGGGGGAAATTAAACCTATTTGATGAGTATGAGAAACTAAATGATCCTCTTCTTGATGGTCTCTGCACACAAGCAACTGCAAATCAGAGGACTGCTCCAGCCAGGAAATGTCAATTGTATGGAAATGTCATCTTCATTGCAGAGCTCTCCTGGGGCTGCTGGAAGCTGCAACTCAACTGCATTAATTTCCATCCTCTTTCCTTATCTCACTTTCTCTTTTAGTTTTCAATCTTTTAACCTTTCTTAACTAAAAAGTAAAATAAAAAAATTACAATCCAACCATCTTTTCTGCATTCACTGAAATTCTGTAGTTGTAATTGTGCAGAAAGGTTAAAGAGTTTCAATTAGAAAGGTCACCCCAGGACCATTGGATACACACGCTGCCTGCTGTTTAGAAAGTTCAAGACAGCACTGAGAAGCTTCCCATGCCAGGGCTGACACCTCCAGCTTTTTCAGTCCCTACAAAAAAAGACATTTCAGTCCTTACTTTCAGCCAGTGCAAAGGCTCAGAGACCTCAGGAGATTTTCAACAGGGAAAATTATCACTTGAGTTCAAATTGAAGAGCAGATGAAGAGGAAGACAAAACATACACAGCCAAAGGCAACACCCAAAGGGAGGTCACTACGCTATTGGAGGTGAGTTTCCAAACTAAGGAAACTGTCAATCTGGAGCTCATAGCAACTCCAAAGGACCCACAGCCTGAGACAAGGGTTCAGTTGTAGGCTTATCTAACCCTGTCCCATTTCCCATTTGCTGCAATCCCCAATTCCTGTTGTTTCACAGGAAAACAGATGAACGTACTCCCCAGTGCTGAAATGAGGGAGGAACAACGAGGTGCACAGGGGGCACAAACGTATGGCTGGTCAGGAGAGAGGGATTACATGAGTTACAATTGATTTTCCACCCCTAATGAACCATGAAGTGCTTGTGATTGCATCTTGAAGAGATTTATAATTATTCATCGAATCTCAGAAGATAATTAAACTTCATTAAACTCAGACATGACAAGCTGGCATGGCAAAGAATAAACCCCTGAGCGAGCTCCTGAGGGAGATACAGTGTTGGGTGATGATAAGGAGAACCAAGGGAAATAAAAGAAGGCTTCTTCACTGAAACCAGGGTTTGTCCAAAGAAGAAACTGCTGCCCTCAGTGTTGTTCTTTTTTTTCCTTTTCCCACCTCTTTTTCCTTTATTTTTAAGGTTCTTTGCTTTGTCTTTCACAAATCATAATCACACCACCACTTCTGCCTGACATTAAGAGTGCCTTATGTAATGCACTTACCTGTACTGCAGCAGTTGTGGTGTGAAAATGTCACAGTGTTTTAGAGCCAGTGGGGACTGGTCTTTTTGTGTGTTTACCAAAGTGATGTACAAAATCCAGATTGTGGAAGGAGCTGGGGAGAAGCAAGGGGAGGCTGCAGCAGGGAGATGCATCACATGGATCAGAATTCCCAAACAGTTCAGCATTTGAGATATCAAGGGAGTGCTTCTCTCTTTCAAATAGATTCATAGATTCACATAATAGTTTGGGTTGGAAGGAACCTTAAAGATCATCTAGTTCCAACCCCACTGCCATGGGCAGTGACACCTCCCACCAGCCCAGGTTGCTCAAGGCCTCATCCAATGTGACCTTGAACACTTCCAGGGAGGGGACATCCACAGCCTCCCTGGCAACCTGTTCCAATGTCTCACCACCCTCACTGTAAAGAATTTCTTCCTAATCTCCAGTCTAAATCTGCCCTCCTCCAGCTTCAATCCATTTCCTCTCATCCTATCACAGCAAGCCCTTGTAAAAAGTCCCTTCCTGCCTTTCTTGTAGGCCCCTTTCATGTACTGGCAGTCTGCTGTAAGGTCTCGCTGGGGCTTTCTCTGGCCTTAGCCTGTGACCATGTGAAAATTTAGCCCATATAGTCCATATTCTAGGGATTTATTAGGATGGAACAGAACACATAATACAGGCTACATAGTGGATATTCAGTACTGAGGTAAATAATGCCCTGGTTGGATACAAAACATTTAACACCCAGCAGAATCAAGACTATTTCAAAAAGAAACTTATTCATCAAAGAAGGAACCCACTGGAGAAAGAAAATCTAACAATGTGCACTGCTGAGGATCAAAGGAATCTTGGCCAGCTAGCAGGGTAACCAAAGCCAGAAGAGCATTTGCTCAAAATTTTAGTCCTGTGCTCTCAGGAGCTGTCAGTGTTTGCAATGCCTCAGCTCAGGTAAACATCTGCATCTACAAATGCAGTCAAAGTAACCACTTACTGGAGTACTCTGCCTTCTGCTTGTGTAAGTTATGTCCTTGATAAACCAAAACCCCTGCTTGGCCTTGCCTTATGGGGATCTCAGCACAATTTGCATTTACACTGCATTTTCTGAGATACACAGAATGAAGGACAGGTCCACCTTACCTTTTCTCCAACACGTCTATCAAGGGTCATCCAGGATCAGGCTTAGCCAAGCACAGGACTGTTGAGACACCTCTACTCTTGCAGACCCAGGCAGTGCTCACAAAGCAGGGTATATTTCCAGCAGAAGTCAGCCTAGAGAAAAGGACAGAAATCTCAGACCTGCCCGGTAGATTTTTTTCCTTTCTCTCAAAGAGTTCTCTTTTCATTATTGCCCTCCCAGAACTGAACATCAAAAGCCTTCAGTCCTGAGGCAATTTGATTTTATTAAGAATTGGCAATGTTGACATGAAGTTAAAAGGACTCAGAGAAGATGCTGCTCCCACCAGGCTGACATAACTTTGCTGAGCACAGGCTCTGCAGAGCACAGTGCATAGGGGATGAGACAATGCAGTTTGCAGTGTATTTCTGGCATGAACATCTCTTTCCCATCCACACACAGGGGAACAACTGAGCCCTACAGCTACATCTCTCTCATCTCTCCTTCATTTTCTATTCCTTCCTCACATAACACCTTCTCTTTCCCTTGCCTCAGATAGATTTTAGACAGAGGTCTTCCCTAGAATACTTTAACTTCAATCAAAATGGGGTGGCCAGCATTCCACTCCAGTAACATTGCCAGAGAGACACAGTATATCCAGCCCAGCCCAGCAATAGGTACAGATAAAATGAAGGATAAACAGGCAGACATACAAGTGGCAATTAAGCAGCTGAAAGCTGTTACTTGTTTTCTCCACCAGACAGTCTTTGTACAATACATATACATAGAATACATAGAATAAACCAGGTTGGAAGAGACCTTCAAGATCATCGCGTCCAACCCATCAACCAATCCAACACCACCTAAACAACTAACCCATGGCACCAAGCACCCCATCAAGTCTTCCCCTGAAAACCTCCAATGATGGTGACTCCACCACCTCCCCAGGCAGCCCATTCCAATGGGCAATCACTCTTTCTGTATAGAACTTTTCCCTAACATCTAGCCTGAACCTCCCCTGGCGCAGCCTGAGACTGTGTCCTCTAAGTGGTTTATACAAAGTCTTTGCACAAAGCCCAGAGTCTCTGGCACAAAGAGGATACAGGACTACAAAGCCTGATTCCTAATTGGTCCAGTTCAACTAGTGAAACTCCTTCCTACAACTCCAGCAGTTTAATTATTCTGTGAGCCAGTTAAGCTAAACTGATTTAATAAAAGAGCAAACCAGTCTCACTGCACACACCCTGAGTACAGTGAATTTAACTGAATGAATGTGAAATCGGTTTCAGAAAGTCCGTGCAAAGCTTGCAGAGGTATTGAGGCTCCTTCAGAGAAGAGCAAGGCTGAAAGGCCACTGTCTCCATCCCAGACCCTTCCTGTCCTGTTTTGCAGTGCATCACACATCCCAGCTTTGCAATGAAGGAGGTTTCTGAAGGCAGCGTTTACTCTGGCTCTCACTCCTGTGCTGTAGCACCATGTGTTTTACAGCATTGTCAAACATAATGATTCCTACCCTGGAGAGAAATTGGGTCCTGTTTTGTATTTTATTGCCTCAGAAAGGACATTTTTTACTTTCCACAGTCCACAGTTGGCAGCAACAGCCCCATAAATCTTGCCAAATGCTTTTGTTGATATATTGTCCAGTGAGAAGTCTGTAAGGCTGAGGCCAGCGTGGAATAAACAAGCTAATGGCCTCCTGATCCATGTCCGAAGAGGGAGAGCAGCAGGGGTAAGGAGTGCTGCAAAGTCACTGCAGACAGCCCAGCAGCTGGCAGGTGAGCTGAGAGTCCACTGGGAACTTGTTTCTCACGCTTTGCCCAGAAAAACATGCAAGTTGCAGGGCTTCCTGGCCCCATGAAAGGGGGCCTGACACCAGAAAGCTCACCTTGTCATGGTGCCAGCTCACTCTGCCAGTCTTCATGTCTGCTGCAAGAGCTCTGACAGGGCATGATTGCATGGAAGCCTGTGGGAACCTCAGTGTGCAGCAGCAGAACTCATGGAAGCTGGGGTAAAAGAAATTTGGAAGGAAAGGAAAAGCAAGAGCATGCTTGTGCTGGTGAATGCATTTGTGTAGCAATGGGTTTCTCAGCTGAAAGGACAGCACATACTGGAGTGCACAGCATGAGCGCAGAGGAAGTAATGCAGGGGAGACACAACTCCCTGTCCATAGGGAGCTGGATTGGTGTGTCCAAGATGTGCATTGTATGTGAGCTGGTTGGTGCAGGGGAGAGGCTGTATGTATGTGACACACTCTACTTGTCTGTTAGCTCACATCCATGCTGATACAGCTGTCCTTGAGCTGAGTCCTCATTTCTAATAGACTTGTCCTTTGCAGGTGATGGCAGAGCCTCTGCCTGAGAAAAAGAGATGTTCGGTTTGATTCCTCTGGGCAGCTAATGAGCTGCTTCCCTCCTCTCCATCTTTGTCCCTGTGCTCCTCCCCGAGCTCTGACAGCACTTTGTGTGTAATGAAGAGATAATGCCATAATGACTTGATATGTTACACCCAGCCCAGTCATAATGCCTTGGAACAACTAACTGCCACTGTGAGAGGGCTCTAGCGACTCAGCTGGTCATGCCCAGTTAATGCAGAGCCCTGTATGCCTCTCCAGGCACAGGGCACATTCAATGGACCATCATGCAGAAGAGAACCAAATCTCCCAATGCCAGATGTCCCAGCCTTTACTGCCCTACACTTTTCCTCTGGCCATGGGGCAGGAATGCATCCTACAGACACAACTTGTACCAGGCACTATGGCTGGCTGTGATTCCTTATGAGCTGAAAATTCTCCCGAGGCCTCAGGAATAAAAATACTGCTAACCCTGGCTGGAAGCATAATGAACAGGAAGAAAGATTGATTGCTATGGCTGTAATTAAGTGAGAGGCTTTGATAGCCTCATAAGCCGCAAGAGCCAAACCAGAGTCCTGATGTGGCAGTAGAGTGGCAAGGCCTCCCTCTGTGCACCCCACCACCTTCCCCTGTTGGGCACAGCACCTCAGGATTCTGCGCACGCAGATGCCCTGCTTCAGGCTTTATAGGCTACAACTCATTTAAAGAGGAAATGGAAGAAATGAGCTCCTCGCAGGTGAGTGTGACAGGAGGCTCAGGAACCGGTGACACGTGAGAAGGAGCAGGAATTGGCAAACTGCCTCTCACCCTGTGCCTCACCTCCCACTCCGTGCCTCACCTGATCATAAGGTGTCTCTCCACATTAAGCATAGCGCTGCATCCCTTTATAGCTTTTGAATGGTGCCTCATATCCAGGGCAGGAAGGTATGAGGAGTGGGAGCAGAGGGAGGGAATAATTATCCACCAAGGGCTTGAATCCAATGAGATTTACTCCCTTCCTCAGCTATAAACATTGCTGAAAGCTCCAGAAATAAACACACTTGCTCAGTGGAGGCAAATGCTGCCTGCCAGCCTACAGATGCTCAGCCTCCCCTGCATGCCGTTTATTCCCTAAGGATAGCCCAATTCTCAACAGGGATACAGCTCTCTCCATCCCACTCCTCTCACATTTGCACACAGCAGTGATGTCTTCATCCAATATTTCTTTCACAGTGTGAGTGGGGTCCCAAAGGGACTGAGACATGGTTTTTTTCCCCTTCATGGAGCAAGTCAAGGCTTGTGCTCTGCCTGTCAGCCTCCTCCATTTTGCAGCACAACCACACCACACGATGGAACAGGCCACCACATCATTCCTGTCCCTATCACTAAGCTCCTCCCCAGCACAGTTTGTCTGTGTGCTGGAGTGGCTTACCCATGACAACTGAAAACCAGGATTCTCATCTACATGTTGAAAGGCAGCTTGACAAAGATCTAAAGATCTCAAAGATCATCACAGCAACCTCCTTTATGAGACTCTCTTCCTTCTCCCCTGGGTCCAAGGCTCTGGCTCCAGTGCACAGCCCTCGCAGCAAACCCTCTCTTGTAAGGGGTAACCAACATTTTTCCTGTAGCTCTTGGGAAATACATGGGTCATGGGAAACAAAACTTGTGCCAGACCTTGAGCTTGCACTGAACTCGGGATGAACTCCAGACAGACAGAGCCTCTCCTATCCCCTCCAAGTTTGTGCTCAGGGCCTCACACCACTGTTCATGCACTCTGTCCTCCTCTGCTTCAATCCCACCCAGAAATAGAAAACTCTTCAGCCCATCCCACCCTTATCTCTTAGCACACAGTTCCCTTTCTGCAGATGTGTCCACAGCTACTGTCCACTCTTCCACTAGAACATTCTCAGTGGGTGCATGTTAAATGGGGGTTTTCTTCTTGGAAGTGCTTTAAGAAATAACCAGGAATATTCTCCTACTTCACAAGTTTCACAAAAAGTGATAAGTCCTCAAAGTGAGGTGAAGGAACAGAGGAAATGAGATTTTCTTGATCCTGCTCCTAGCTCTGACACTACCATTTTCTGTCTCTCCTAGGGCTGCCTCAGTTTCCCCACAGAGACACCATGAGACTTAGTCTTCTGACATATACAAAACCCTGAGCTCTTCAGATGAGGCGAGCTAGGCAAGGACACAACCATATTTGACAGGATGCCTTTGAGCTTCCTAGTAACCAGAAAAGAGCTCAACTAGATCCTGTACTGCAACTGACGTCTGAGCCAGCCCCACAGATTTGCCTGTAGCATCCTCCAGTGCATGTGCAGTGCACTCCCTTGGCCAGGCTGTCTGACCCCAGCACAACCCCTCTTCAATCTTTGCCCATCACGCATTGTTGGCCTTGAAACTCAGAGCTCCAGGGGTGACAGACACATCCGCAGAGTGACAGACTACCAGAGTCAGCAGAATGCAGCCTGTTGCCATGGCAATTCCAGCCTCCTTTCCACGCATCCGTGCAGCTCAGGGGAATGTGGCCAGCTCCCACTGTGAAAAATCTTTGTGAAGAGTCCCGTGGAGAGCTGGTTTTGTATCCCACAATTGCTCTTTGCTCCCCAGCCCAATTATGTCTTCTAGCAGGAAACGATGGCCGCAGCTTGGCTTAGGATGGATGACGTCAAGGTGCATTGTCTAACAGATGAGACTGCAACCAAGGACAAGAGTTTCTAGTGCAAAAACTTGCAGTCAAATTTCAGATGTTTTTTAAAATCTTGGAAGAGGTCCATTTTCCCTGCTATGCCAGAGGGCAACACCAGATGATGCCCCTCCAAAGTATGGTTTTGAGAGGTCTGCTTGTCTAAAGGGGCACTAGGTTAGATACATCCTATGGAAAAGACAAAGGGTGATGGGTACAAGTTACTCCTGGGGAGGCTCTGCTTGGATTCCAGAAGAAAATTTTTTGCAATGAGAACACTGAGACATTGGAATCATCTCCTAAGGGATGCAGTGGATTCACCTACACTTGACAGGATGCTGGGTCACCCTATTTCAACTCTACTATTACCTAGAAAGGCTGGACCAGATGATCCTTGAAGTCCTTTCCAAGGTGGTATTCTATGATTCTAGAAGTAAGATCTTGGAGGCTTATTCATTAGTCTGCTACAGTGACAGGCTTCCCTTTGGATGTTGACAAAGGCATTGTCATAGGTGCAACATGTGGACAAGTAAGTTAAATAAACCCAAACACTAGGACAGCTGGGTGCTGATGGAAAATTCCAGCAAACCAACCACCAGATTCGCCTGCAATATATTTTGTAACTGCAGAATATGTGAGCAGAGCAGATTAGTTATTAACTATTTCTCATTTCCAAGCTTCTGTTGTGTGTGCACATCACCACTTACACACACATGGGTAGTATTGTGCATTATCATCACCAAGAATTTCTTCACACGCACAAGTTCAAGGTATCAAAGTTCAAGGTATCACCTATCAGCTGTGTGTGCTCCAAGTCCTCAAAGACAAATTCCTGCCCCTGTGCCTCTACATGCACATGTGCTACTCACCAGGGTACAGAGAGGATGCTCATGAAAGGAGATTACCTTCCCTTCAAGGTGTAGTCACTTAGCACAAAGTTTTGTCAGGTGGAATTACCTGTGCTGTTCTCCCCATGAGGTGACTTTGCACCTCCAAGCTTCACTTTCTCGATTGCATTGAGCCTTTTGGCTCTTAGGAAATAACAGGAATTTAAGTGAGGCTGCTGCTGGGTGGGGGTTGCTGTTCTAGGAGCCAGGTAATGAGCTGAGGAGCATGCTTGGGCTCTCAAAGCTCCTGACAGCTTCATTAGCCAAACAAAAGGTAGGGGGTGTGATGGAGGAGAGCTCTAGCCTGAGACTGGAGGACACAGTTCTTCATTGTTGTACATAGGAGCCCTCTGGGAGTGGCCAGTTGTTCAAAGAGTTGTGATAATAAGCTCTCCAAGGATGCCAGCTTTGTGATGTCCAAAGCACAGACACTTGAGATCCTGCCCCAACAAAAGCCCATGACGAAACACCCTCAAGACTTTCATTTTAGGCTTCATTCCAGATGCCTTGATAGACATAAAAGTCTAGTCCAACATGCCTGGTTTCTCATGCTGTTTCTTAAACCACAGTAAAGCAACTGTCAAACACTGCTGGGCAGGTTGACTGACACCTTTTCATCAGCAGCGACCCAAAAGCTCTCCCCGAAGGGCACTGCACCCAAGAGATACATCACTATTTGTTCAGGATACCCCCTGAAATCCATGGTTTATGTTATAAAATTCCCCTGCCTAGCAGTTCAAAAAGTTCCTTCTGAATTTAGTCAAGGAAATCTCTCACAATCCAAACAGCATCCTCAGAGAAGAAAGAAATTTACTTCCTGCTTGCTTTCCTGAAGCCTTTTTTCAGTGAACTTCGATGGTGATAAACAGGACAGGCACTGTAAAACCCAGGAACTGCACTATTTCTTTTTCTCTTCCCACCACTGCCAGTATAAATATCACCCTGAGTCTTGGGGGCTAAATGTCAAGTTAAAATAATGCTTTCTTTGGGATGGGGATCTGGGTTCACCAGAGATCACAACAAATCTGTGATGGTGGGTGAGAAGGAGGAAGGGAGGGATTTAGACCCAGGGACACCAACAGGAAATATTTTCACACTAAATTCCACACCCCCTCCCGTGGATTTCCGTCAGCAGTTACTGTGATGTTCCCTACAGACTCACCATAAAGACAGATCACCACATCCCACTCCCTTGAATGTCTCTGCAGCTCTCAAGGCTGTATATCAGGAGGAGCCTTGCTTGTTCTTCCTTCTCTCACTCCCACTCCTCTCTGATGCAGTGTTTTTCTGGGCAGTTCCAGGGGAAATTATAGGGGCTTGTAATGATAGGACAAAGGGCAACGGCTTTGAGCCGGAAGAGGGAAGATCTAGACTGGAGATTAGGATGAAATTCTTTAAAGTGAGGGTGGTGAGACACGGGAACAGGTTGCCTAGGGAAATTGTGGATGGCCCCTCCCTCCCTGAGGCCTTGAGCAACCTGGGCTAATAGAAGGTGTCCCTGCCCATGGCAGGGTTTTTGGAACTAGATGATCTTTAAGGCCCCTTCCAACCCAAACCATTATTTTGTATGCATGCAGGCAGGGTCACAATGCTTTAATCTCCTTCCCCCAGAGGTCCTGGAACATGGGACACTGTTCATGGGTTTTCACAGTTAGGGCTAAGCACCCCTAAAGGGCTATGCAGTCTTTCCTACCACAACAGAGAATCTCCACACAAGTAGTTTCTCTCTCATGACTTTCCTGTTGGCATCCTGGATTCCAGTCCAGACACCTGCATCTCCATGAAATTGCTTCATGATTATCATGAACCCATCTCCAGTGTCATTTTCCTCTTCCTCTTTTTCCCCCTGATTGTGAGGCCTTACCCGAGTGACAGCTTCATTACGAGTGACCTTCAGTACTGGCTTTGTTGGGGAAATTATTTAGAACCAAATTACTGATCTATTTCTTTCATCTCCTCCCTCTCACTGAAGGCAGCAATGGCAGCACTGGCGAGGCCGTCTGAAACAGCACATTTTGAACACAGTAGAGAAGGGGGGACGGAGCAGAAAGCCATCCTCCAGCACAGTCCAACATGAAGGGGCCAAACTGTTCTTGGAGAAATGTCAAAACAATTGTACATTTTATTCCAAGAGTATGAATGAGTCAAGTCTAGACCAGCCAGGAAAGTGCTCTTAAGGAATTGGGGACTCTACCAAGAACAAATGGAGGCAGCTGGAAAAAACAGGAAGCAGGTGTCTGCTTGGAAGACAGGATGACTCTGGCACATGGGCAAAGCAGAAGGGAGATAGCAGTATGGACCTCATTGTTATGGGCTAGGTTCATTTTCCCTGGAACTGGTGAGAAGAGAGCTGTCTGATCCAGAATAAACCAAAGAACACTTAGATCTCTCTTTGGTGCAGGCTGAAGCAATGGGGGTTGCCATTAAGAACACAAGGACAAGGGCTGAGCTGGTTGGGTTCCCAACTTTACTGGAGACTAATGACTGAAGGTCATGTGTGTGTGTGTGTATGCAACAGAAGAAGAGAAAGGAGAAGAAGACGAACTAAAAATAACCAGAGCTGGAGCTGATCTTACATGATCTGCTTGCTGTACGATGAACACATAAAAGAGAATCCATGGAGACCTTATAGTGGCCTTCGAGTATCTGAAGGGAGCTACAAGAAAGCTGGGGAGAGAGGGCTTGTAGTGACAGGATGAGGGGGAGTGGATTTACATGGGAAGAGGGGAGATTTAGACTGGAGATTAGGATGAAGTTCTTTACAATGAGAGTGGTGAGACACTGGAACAAGTTGCCATGGGAGGTTGTGGATGCCCTCTATGTGATTCTGTGTGATTCTATGTGATTCTTCATCTGTCTAGGCTCAGGGACAGAGACACTGAACTATTCTGGGAATTGAACTGCTAGCAGGCTATTTTGCACAACCATTTCAGCACAGTGACCAGTGGAGAAGAAAATAATTAAAAACCAAAACAAAACATAAAAGGAAAGTCAAGGCTGTGAGCAAAGCATTAAGAGAGGAGCCCAGTAATGAGGGGTTCACACGGGAGGTGATTGATCCATGTGGTAAAAAGCATAACAAAGGGGATACAGGGAAAGAGCAGGAAGAGATTAACTGCTGACACTGAAGTGCTATTTCCAGCTGACATTTATCTCTGTCTCAGAATTCCTAGTTGGAGAGAAGAGGTGACAACAAACAGGAGAAATTTACACTGGCCACTTTATGCAAATCTAACCTTTCTGCACCTGCCAGGTGGGGAGCATTTATTTACTTTCTGGCTGCCTGGCTGAACTGGCAGGAGGAGTGAATCCAAACAGAATATGGAGAAGGTCAAAGAAATATGGCTCATGACTGTAATTTTAGGCCCTGTTACAGGCATTACAATTTTAATGTGGCAGTTGAGAGATATACACCCTAGGCAAATGAACTGGCAGAGACATGTGCACGTGCCAGCATAGCCTTCCACATGAGCACTTCATTGTCCTCTGATGGGCAGATTGGGAGATGCTAGGCTGTGTTGCACTCTGTACCTGTGTCTTGCTCATAAATGACCTTAGCAAATTCCTTCAGCTCACATCTGAAGAGTGATTAATTTTGGACCAGGCAGATCTGAGTTCAATTGCCTTTGTCACAATGACTTTTCAAGACACAAAGATGTGAAGCTGAGCAGTAACAGTCTGGGGGTGAATTTGTCACAGTTGTAAAGAGAGAGATAGCACTTAAATGCACACTATCAAATTAACAGCTTCATAATGCACTCTAACATGGGAAAATAAATTGCTGCCACCCTGGAATAAAAGTAAGTAACATCTCTTTGCAATACATAGTCATGTTCAGCTTTTTACATAAAAAAATCTCACTTTGTCCATGTAAATAAAATGCAGCCATTCTTCAGTAGAAAGCAGCACAAGAGCCCTTAGTACAAAAGACCAGGAAAAGAGAGAAGACCCTCATACCTGGCTAAAAAGTGCAGGGGAAGCCTTCAGATGGGCTGTGCCTGTGATCACTACAAAGGACATCAAGACCAGTGCCCCAAAAGTAAAAATGCCTGGAGATCTCTGGTCTCCCAGGTGAACAGTGCAGCTGCACAGCCCTGCTAGTGGTATGCTCCAGATGCAGCTGCCTCAATGCTAGGGCATTGCTTCAGTCTGGACACAAAGGAGCATGTTGCATTTTCCAGCTCTGTTTGTATTAGCCCTCCTGGCATCCTCCAAAATCCCACTGGCACCAGCACTCACACAGTCAGCACCAAGCCTGATATTTCAAACATGACCATCAATTCAGGATTCTACTGACAAATGTCTTCAAGGGATTCATTTCTGGGAAGCACTCAGATCTCTTTGTGGTATCAGCGTCTGGGCACACAAGATCACTGCACACACACACAGGCAAGAGGGCTGCTGGCAGCCAACACTTTTAAGAACTGCAGTCCCTTGAGTTCAAATCTGAGTCAGACACTTCATTACTCATCAGACTAGCTTATCAAACAAGATACTTTTACAAATAAGTGCTCTCTTTTGCTTTCCAGCTTCTGAGTCTTTAAGTCACACCTGGGTCAAATGTTCCAAGATTTTCACTGCGACTGTGATTGACTAGATTTGAGTTCTGAGCACAACAAAATACCTTGTGGCATCTTGTTCCTCTAGGATCTCCAGGGCTGAAAAAAGGAGATGAAATAATGCCAGCTTCACAGTAAATACCATGGAAATGGGCAGCATTTGAGCAAAATCACTGGTTCCTTGACTGACTTCTCACACCCCATGGCAACGTTAGGACTAAACCAACAAGTGTCACACTTAAGGGCCCTGTGCAGACAAAGCCAACAAGTTCCCAAGACTGACTCCTAGAAAATCCAGATTTCTTTCAGCATCTATCATGCAGCCCAATTTTGCTTAGCATGCGAAAACTGCCAACAGCCTGAGGTGATCTGGCTGTAGGGTATGTCAGGAGCACAGTTCTGAACCACGCATGCCTTTACATTGCCCCTGCCCTGCATCTCCACCTGGTTTTGTGCAAGGAGAAAAATAAAGGATTTATGAAGGGTCAGAGAAAAAAGGCAAAGAGAGAAAAATCCCATAGGATAAAAGAGATGAGAAATCCGAGGTAGTTTTAAAGCAGTTAGTGAAGTCAAGAGCCCAAGCTGACCTGAAGTCACAGCAGTGAGAAAGTAAATGGACTTTTAAGGACTTAGGCTGAGATTTTCAAAGCCTTTTCAACAACTTGGATGTTCATTTCCATTTATTTTATTGGATCTTTGCCAAGAAAATCCTGTGAGCTGCTGTGATGCTGGAGGTCTGAATTTGGAAAAGAAGAGCTAAGGCTTTGCTTTATTTTTTTATCTTTGTTTTTTTATATATGGCTAGATAGATCTATATAAGGAATCAGCAAAACCAGCCAACCATTTCCTTCACCAGCAGAGAGCCTGAAGGGTCAAGAATTACAGGGTACAGAGGAATCATTGCAGGGTACAAAGAGCCTCCAGAACATCCCAGAGGGCTGCTGACATTTATGGTCTTGTGGCTCCATTGCTTTCCCATTTTTTTATCATCAAATGAAGAGTTAGAACAGATTTCCCCTAACTTACCAGAGTCACTGCAGCATGGGGGGTGGGGGGGAGGGAGGGGAAACAGAAGATTATGCTGTCCTGTGAATCTTCCACATCATTATTTCATTACCTTATAGTCTTCATCTGCTCCACAGTGTGAGGCTCTAAAGGCAGCACCCAGTTTCATACACACTGCACAGGGCAGCACTGGCAGCCTCACCATGGGGCTGCATGCTGATAGCTCTCTGTCATGTAAGTCCATGACATTTTGTAGGGTTTCTCATATTCCAAAGGCCCATGGATTTTTCCCACCCCAATTCCAGACACCAAAGAAAGCCCACCTATAGGAGCCAGGGGGGCTGTTTCCCTTTCCAGTAGGAAAGGGCAGTAGTGGCAATTAGCTCTAGGTTAAGAAGACTTGTGGCTTCAGTTCTGTCAGACTATGGACTGCCCAGCAGGTAAAGAAAGCAATAAGTGGAAAGTAATTGATAGCAGCAGGTAGCTCCAACTAGTTTCTTAATCAATACAATTTATAGCAGAGACAGGTTCAAACACTGAAGTAGGGAAGCCCAGCTTAATGTGTTTATAACCTTTCTCATTTAATTTTGCTCATTTTTCCTTCCCTACTTCTTTCAGAAGTGTTCTTTTGAGAAGTAATTTCTCCATCTACATAACAAGCTCGTGCTTCCTTTGCTATTATCTTCCAAACTCCTTGCAAATTGAATTACCTGGGTGGCAAAGGGGAACTGCCCCAGCTCTCCAGGACAGAGTGAAGCTCCGACATGTGGCCTTGTTCTTAGCAGAAACTAATTTAAATTTTTTCTCTTATTGGATTTACAGTGAGGCTAAATGAGTAGAAAGCAAATAAAAAAGGCTTCATTGCCAAAGGAGCAATAGAGAGGAAATGGGCATTAAAACAAAGGCTTTTCATCAATAACTGCCTCCATAATCTCCAGAATGCAGAGAGGGAAGGATGACTTTAGCATTTATGTTGTCAGGGGACTGTACACAGATTTCTCACATGTATCTTGTGTAGCTTTTCTTGCCTTAATTTCCCCATTTCAAACCTGGGCTAAAAGATACAATTCCCTCACAGAGGAGGGTTTATTTACCTCAGCACACTGAGATCACACATCAGAAAGTGCTCATTATTAAAAGATGTGCTCTCTGTGCTAAGAACCCTTGCAACTGTTCTGACAGGTGACAATTTTACCTCAAGCAGTTATGGCTTTCTGACAATAACCAAAGAGTGTATCAAGAAAGAAGGGAGACCTTTCCAAGTGTTCCTGATGGATCCAAGTTTAAATAGTTTACTGCTCAGAACTAAATATTTCAGCTGACTGTGCCAAGGACCCTTCAAGCTACCCTGCCAGTATTGTTACTCCATGGGCACACACTGACAGCCTTCTGTCATGGTTTTTGTGTGTGTGTGTCAATGAATATGGTAAGAGGAGCCTCAAGAAGGTAGATTTGAAAGGCAGGTGAGCAAGGCTAGCTCTGGATGTTGGAAGGGTATTTCTATTGGTTTTAGAATGCAGTAAAGAATCAACCAGCATTTCCCCATGGCACAGCACAAACCAAACCACCATGCAGCTCCAGCAGCACATGTGCTATGTGCTGTATCTCCTACCTGAACGCCACTGGAGTATATGAAGGTTCTTTTCCTCTGCCTTCTTCAGTGATATTGGTACAGGATTTTTCTCTTTCTCAGTAGCTACTGCTTCCCAATATCATTCCTCTGGAAAAAGATGAGCATCACATTGGTTAGACAGAGAAAGTGGATACAGAGGAATTTTCTCTCTGCCAAGAGCATTTCTTTTCATCCTTGTTAGCGGAGATGGGAAATGGAAGAGCTGATATTCAGCTGTTTTAAAACTATGCCCAGAATCATGATCAATACTTTTCAACACACAGGCAAACAAAATCATCTTTTAACCTAAAAAGGTCTGTTTGGGGAAATATAAAAAGCTGATTATTACTCCAAATAACCAGATGGAAAATGCTACAGAGTCACAAAAAGTCCACAGTGGTCAATTATCATCATTTTCAGAAAAGTTTTAATTAAAGTCATTTGCCAGTGGGTAAAACTCCCCCTCCACCTTTCAGCAAAATGCTAAAAATACTGAGGAAGTGTCTCAGGTGAAATTCTTGGCAATCAAGTAAACTTCAGTAGAAAGCCTGTTCCATGGGAGATGTCTAATTCTGCTCCAGTGATTCAGCAGCCTCAGACATGCTTCCAAGCTGCTCGATGGACTTCCAGGATTATTATATAAACTTTTTCTTCTTCTAGAAACCTTCTTCTGTAGAGGATAGTTTAGGGAAAAACAAACAGTCAAAGTTCAGTCAGTTCCAGATAAGGAATCCAAAACAAAGACATTAAAAATTAAGGTATCAGAAACTTCATATACAGACAAGGAAGCAGCGAGAAGGCAGCTGCTAAAAATTGGATTCCCTGCTCCTGCAGGATAGAGGCACAGTTGTGGTTAGATGATTGCTTCTGAAGCTCTTTCAGGAGAGGTGACCTCAGTCTTTTTTCCCTAAGAACCATGGCCTTCTTGAGTTCACTGTGAGGAGATTTTCTTTGTGGAAGGGACAACCTTCATGGGACAGATCCTCCCAGGGGATAAAAGTGAGAAGCCTTCAGTGAGGGTGCCAGAGAGGAGTTACAATTCTCCCATGCGCAGCCTGGAAAGGCCTAGGGCAACTCAAAGCTCCTTTGACAAGCCCTCAGGAGGATGGTGAGAAGCCTTTGAGTCTGTTCCCAAACCCTGAGCAGGGAAGTTCATCTTCTTCCTCAGGAGCTGTGCAAAGTGCCACATCAGCCACCAGAGAGCTGCGGAAGGTCCTGGGACCCCGGTGGGGAACAGTCCATGTCCATTCTTCACGCTATGCATCAGAACAGGACACTTCAAGCAATGCCCAACTGCAGCACTGCCAGGAGGAGACACTGCACCAGGCAGCCAATTTCCCTTTCTTTTAAAGACATTTTAAACAAATGAATAATTCATCCTGACTGACTTTGAGCCGAGGCAACTCTCCATGTTACCACCTGATTATATGTTCCATAAAAAGAGATGACAGCAATTTATCTCTTTTCTCTTGCCGGGTGGGCTGGGGGGGGAAGGATAAATATGCTGCCACCAAACTGGAGTGATGAATCATCCCTCAGAGCAACCAATGACACTTTTACAGATTTGGCATTTAGTGCTTCTCAGTAGGACCAGCAGGGAGAGGGACATCAGCATAGCCTTTAGGCAAGCAGGGAAGACCATGGGCAATGAAAGGCTTGGTTCTCTCTGTACATTCCCATAGGATGTATAGCCAGCAAAGCAGCTGAAAGCAGAGGAGTCTGAAGAAATCAAGTACTCATGTTGCTGGGTGGTAATAAGCAAAGCAGCTATTGAGTCTTATTCTGCTTTCTTAATTGAACAGGGTTAGGCTGGAGGAGAGGAACTCCTTTAGACATTTCCCAGAATCATGCTTCTTTCTTATATAACAAGCTGCATAGCACATGCCAATTGTTCAGCTGGGAAATGGGAGTGAGAGAGATTGTCCTGGGAATTAAAGCACAGGTTTATTGAAGGGAGAGAGGACTGCAAGCAAGTGCTGCTCTGGCTGGAGGCAAAGCCCTCTGCCCTGTCCTTTACCTATAGCTACCTAGACAAACCTGAGCCTTTCTCCAAACATTTTTGTTTCCCAAACCAACCCTTTCTCTGATATCATAGGGCTTTTTGGATGATCTGAAGCCAGCAAGCATGGACCAATTAGGGCCAAGTCAGAGCAGTGAAGGCCGCCTTTCCTCAAACAACTCGATGCCCTGCTATTACTACAGCCCATTATGGTAATACCCCATCTGTTTATGGCCACATAGACAGCTGCTGTTAAACTGCACCAAGCCAAAGGAAGCCAAGCACTTGAGCCTGCCCACAAGCAACACATCCTTGCTGCAGTCCCTCTGCAGGTACTCCCACCTCTGCCCTTAAAATACACATATGCCTCATGTTCCACCAGAAGTCTTCTGCAGACAGACGCACCCACAAACAAAAGAAACATTTTCTTGGGCACATATTGTGCTGTGCACATCCACACCTCCAGTGCCTTCACCTGCACACTTTGTTCTGCTACCTCTCTGTCCTCCCAGGCTGCAAGGGGCTGAGACAGCATGTAAATGTGCTACACAGACACATCCTCCCCACCCCTGTGCTGGCTATGGGGAACATAAAACACAGCGGAGATTGCTGCTATTTTATTATTTATGAAGCTTTGGTTATTTCATATATAAATAATCCATGACTGCAAAGTGTTGCTGGCACTGTGATTGAATATTCATGAGGTATTTTTGTTGAGAATTTTCACCATCATTTCAAACCCAGACACAAAAATAAAAATCATCATAATAAAAATTTCATCTGTCCCTTCACAGTTTCAGCGTCTGAGAAACAAAATCTCTCTCCCTCTCCCCACCCACAGGGCTTTCCGTGCAGGAGGGAACAAAAGAGTAGGGTTAATGTGGAAGGCAGGTTCATGCTGCATTGGAAGGAAGCAGGAACATCCTGCAGCTAGCTCTGCCTGCTGTCTCTTAACACTGTCAGGATGTTTCATCGGGGGATATATGCTGTCTGCATGGAGCACATGCAAATTCCCTCTCTCCCTCCTAGAAACATTTCTCTTTTCAGGTTTAATCCCAGCCAGAACCTTGACAGAGAAGCACCCAAGTGGGAGCACTCAGCATGGAAAATGGAAGCATGTTGCTGCCACCCTGTGGAACGTGGTGGCCCCCAATTGCTGGGGACCAATCTCGACAACGTTGGCAAATTCCTGGGCATATGTAATAATGAAGCATCTCTTGCATCCAGGGGTAGGAGAATGTACAGCTTTGCCTCCTTGCTTTGCTGGGATTACCTTTTTTTTTCTCCCCGTGTCCTTCAGATCTTTCTCTGCCACAGAAAAAGGCAAGGGAGGAATAACCAAAGGATAGCAGCACAATGCAAGCACTCTCCTTCCTCTACTTTCTACCCACATCTCCTGTGAGGCAGCTCTACAGCTGCCTAGTGTATCCTTTTCAAGTGTTGTCCAAGTTCTCCTCTACAATCTTCAGATCACAGCTCCTTCCTTTTTCAGTTCTGTGAAACACTATGTGCAAAGACAAGGAACAGCCATAGGAGCAACAGCACATTCCCAGTCCTTCTAACCCAACCTCCTCAAACCCAAAGAGGGGCATATGAGAGCCCAGCAGTCAGGTCTGAGGTCCACATCCACCCCAATGTGCCACTGTTCACGTGCAAGTGGGATGTGTGAGGCTGTGTCACATCAGCACATCACAAATGGGTCTGGAGCTCTCAGAGCACCTCGCCTTGCAGGAGTGATTTATGGGCCCTGCCAATCCAGCAGACTGAGCTGCAGAGACAGCTGGAGCGTGCAGCAAAGAGAGCAGCAATCCATCACCACCGGGTGGGAGTCACCCCAGAATCCATCAAGAGCTTCATCATTGTGACATCCTTGCAGAGAAACAAAGGCAAAAGATGGAGACAGAGAGTGAGCCGAGTGGAAAATCCACCCAGGACTGCTCCGAACTTCAGGGCCACAGAAGTAAAACAAGGTGACAGACATGAACAATGATTTTTGTGATTCAGGTGGTCTGGCTTTAAAGCCAGAAATTACAACACCTCACACAGCTGAGCAGGGCTTTCTAGTGGCAGCCAGACCAGCAGCAATCAGAAATTGCTTTCCTATTTGCTAGCTTCAGAGATTTGTGGTAGGTGTTAATCACCTTCAGGTATGATGGCTGGATGGTTTTGATGGCAAGGGCATTTTATTGGTAGGGAGCTGCCACTGACAGAAGGAACCAACCCCAGCTCCACTGCAGAGAAGAAAGGTGATGCCCTGCACTTGAAGAAACACAAAGAAAGCTTCAGCATTTTGCTATACAGCACTGCAGTTTGTACTCTAACCTAATGCTGCTCCTCATCAGGATTCAACCTGCTGCTCCAAGAGGTGCAGGCACCCAGACACACACCCCAGACCAACAAGGACACAGGCACATACCGAGTCACAGGAACACACAAGATGCTTACATGAGGCCAATATAGACACCAGCAAAATACAGGTACAACAACTTTGCACACAGGAAGGAAAGGGGCACATGCAGCCAGAAGAGTCTCTGGAAGCTACAGGTACAGCAGGAACACAGAAGGAAATTCAAAAGATGCAGAGACACAGGCTCCCCTGTGCAGTGCCACGATGAGTACAAGACTGTGCGCTGTCTGTCTTTGATCCACAGCTTAATAAGAAGAGATCTGTCAAGTTCCCCAGTAACACAACTTCATCCCCTAACTCCATAAAACAACCACAGAACGTGATTTCTCCTGAATCCTTGCTAGACACCAGGGAAAGGAGTAAAGAAATGAGCATCTGCTCTTGGAGGAATGAAAAGCAATTTACCCTTGAATAGGGAGCAGCAGAACAAAGCATATTATTTCTTTTTGCTCCACGGGACAGACACTGCTGTTGTTCTGAGTCATGTGGATTACAGGTTAAGCATATGCTCCCACAGCTCAGGAAAGATGGAGAATGTGTTAGGACCTCTGAGAGCAGCATAAAGCAGCTGAAAATTTGGCCCTCAATAAAATAATCAAATTAACAGAAGGATTCAGAAGCCGAGGGTAAGGACAATGAATGCATCTGGGCATCAGAAGGTGACTTAGTAGGTGCAAGAAAGATGGGGGTGCGGGTCCTGGAGGGTCTCTGTGGGCGGAAGGAAAGGTGGACATGAACGGAAGTAGACAGACTGCACAGAAGAATGAGTACTTGGAGCTGTGAAGAAAGGGTTAGAGACTTCCTGACCCAGGTGTATTTCTGATGTGACTCTTGTGGGGCCCTTCATTTGCCTCCAGAAGACACTCTCCCCAGCTGAGACCTCCATACAGACAGTCTGTATCCTCCTGCCCTGAGAAGGCACAAAAAGTATAGGGACAATATGATTTTCAGTGTCACAGGAGCTGCTTTTACAACACAAGGCAGGCTGAGTTGTACCTAGCTTACCTCCAGCAGATCTTCTGGTGCTGTCTGAGTCACATGGAATATGTGGAGCCATTTGAGTTTATGATCCTTTTATCTCTCTGACCAAGGGATCATACACTGCTTCTCCCAAGAAGAATAATGAAGCCTCATACATTACACATCCCCCAAAGGACTTAATTTCTCTTAATCTAAGGGGAGGATTTGCTTCCAGTCTCCAGCCCTTTTATTATCCATTTGTTGCTCCACCTGCAGCACAGATCATAAAGGAATTTTTTATTTTTTAAGTCAACCTTTGCTCAGGCCTCATTAAGGCCTCTCACAAAGTCCCAGGCCACTCACAGCTCAGAGAAACAAGATGAGACAGTGGCAGTGAAGGCTGGATGGCCTTGTCCTCCCTCCTAACATTGCACTGCAAGGATAAGGGGATGTCTGGCTCCTAGCCAGAAAAATGAAATGATGGGTCAAGAGAAATGCAGCATTGCCACTTACCCTTCCCTCTGACCCATGCTTGCTCTGAAATATGATGTTCTGACAAAACAAGAATCATTTTGGTGTGGTGAAATACTGCTGTTCACACTGTGGGAGCAGCAGGAGCATTAACCAGGGAGCCAAGACTCCTCTGCTACACAAGGTGCAAAAGTGTATCAAGAAGATTGCCCCAGAGAACATGTCCAATGCTCTCAGCTTGGCTTGGAGATGTGAGGTACATGCACTCTGTTACTGTGGTGGGCTGGGGCTACTAAATCCTGCTCCTTGCTCTTTCACTGACCCACAGCCTGGCTTTGAGCATATTTCTGAACTTGTCTTTGCCTCTCTTTCCTCATCTGCAGATTTGGAGTCTTAGAATTCAGTACAGCAGATTATTTGAAAGGGTTTGGGTGTCAGCACCTAGCAGGTCAAGGAGACTGTAGAGGGTTAAACATGACACTGCTTTCTCTGCTTTTCCCACAGCTGGGTGCTAGCAGGAGGGAATACCTCTCAGGGAAGCCTGCAACCCTTTGGTGCAGTTGCCCCAGCTCCTTTCCCATACACACATATACCCATGTGTGGTGTTGCTGCCTAAAGTGCTGCTGCTTTATTTTCTCCCCTTTCTCTTCTCACTGGGCTAGAACCTGGCACTGAACTCAAAGTAATTTCCTTTCATTTTAAATAAATAATAATTTAACAATGTATGCTGCTGAATTCATTCTTGCATCAAAAGGGAGATGATTGCACTTCCCAGGCCGGAAAGACAGAGAGGGGAGGAAGACAGGCTTTATAATTAAATTTGCTTTTCCTCCTTTTATTGTGCATCTCATTAAAAGGGAAAAAAAAAACAACTCACACAGAGCCCTGTGTCTCAGCCCCAGCCAAAAGGAATAAATTCCTCTTGTTTGTCTCATGATGACTTAGGTAACACAGGTAAAGGGACCCTTTCAGCTCTATGTCCAGCACAGCAGGGAAAAGCAGAGTCATTTCAGTTGCTGCCTGGGAAAAGAACAGAGAGCTGAAACCTTAAGAAGCTGCTAGGCATTTTTTATAACTTTTCATACAGGTAATACACTGTCAGGGGCACTACTGACACATGGCATGGCCAAGGTGCCACAGCAAAGGGCACTGTGACATGCTTAGGCAATTCACCAGCTAGCCGTGCTGGTGTGGCAGCTGCTGTCCCTGCCTGCTCTCTGCCTGTGGACTGTCTCATTGCTGAGCAGAAACTCCCCCTTCACAGAAAATCGAGTGCCAATGATTTTCTGAACGCCAGAGGACGGTGGGGACTGAACCCCACCAATCCTGTGAGATCTCTAAAGCCAGACACTGACACTGCTTGTAAGCTCTGGCACTAGCAGAGTGTTTCAAGCACTCCTGCAGCTCTGACCAGCCTCCCTAAGTTCTGGTCCGGTGTGCACTGGGGCTAGGGCTTGGAAGCTGCCCTGAATCCTGCACTGTCTGCCCAGAAGTAACATGCTCAGGGACTGGAGACTGCTCACCTTTAGAGAAACCCACTGATCAGGGGACAGCAGGAAACACTCTTATTTGATCAATGCAAACAAACACGTTGCAGCTCTCTCCATGATGAGCCTACACTCACAGCCATCTTTGCCCGTGGCAAAATAACTGATTCAGTGTAAAGAGGCTTTGCTGAGTACAGTTTATGAGAACAACAAAAATGTTTTCTGTAATAAAACACTCGTTGAAGCTATAGAACTTAGAAAGTGCCCAGGTTTACTCTTTCAGGACAGCCTTTGATCTCTGCTCAGGGTGATCTCTTTGCCTGAGTGCTGCACCGGCTCACATTCTCTGCACTGTTTTAATCCCACGAGTGGCCATCCCTTGATCTTGTAGGCAGCTCACTTCCAGCATAAACCTTAGTGCAAGACCTCTCTGAATTTCTCTTCCCTTACCCCTTCTCCCTTTGTAAGGGGAAGAGTTTCTCTCTGCACCTTCACTATTAGTATGGAAGAAGGGGAGGAGGAAATCACCTTCAGCTTTCCTCACCATCTGCATCCCAATTGCTCCACTGGGATTTAGGCTGCATTCCAAATCGTTTCATTTGCAGTGGATCTGGGGCAGAGGGAGGACAAGCTGACCGTGCCATGTCTCAGAGGAGAAGGCTCCAGAGCAGCTTGCTTCTGGGACTTTTCTGTTCTGGCTAGTCTAGTTTCAGCTGTCTAAAGCTGCTGAGCACTCTCTCACACAGAGCACCCCGATTTTCCTGCCAGTCTGCAGGGGGCAAAAAAAATCCAAACAGCTCTCCTGCAGACAAAAATCAAACAGGAGGAAATGATGAAAAATACCAAAATGGCATTACTGTGCATCATTAAATAATGAAAGTGGTTTTTCAATTTGTTTCTATCCTGGATAGTGGCAGTGATCAGCACTTTACAAAAGATGCTTCTTCCCCAGCCTGGCACATGTTATTACTGTTATTAATAGCAAGCCATCCCCGGGGGCAGCTTTCTGTACAGGTACATTCATTTCCCTCGCAGCCCTGTCACCCCCCAACTGCTGCTCCAGCTCCCTACAGCACACCCCTCTAAGAGGAAGGGAGGCAGATGGAAAGTTAGGCACTACTCTGCCACGCTCCAGACAGAGCTTAGCCTCGTTCTGTCACTCAGGATGTGCCTGCTGTTAGTTTGAGATCATCCTAATTGTGTTACCTGTGTCTCATGTCACAGTTATTTCCTGTTCCATTTGTCTAAATCAAAAGTGCCCTTAGGAGAGAGAAATATTTGGACACAGCCTCCTTCCCTCTGAGCCAGGAGAAATAGGACTTATCAGCACCTTGCTACTCAGTAATGAGGAAAACTTTTTCCTCGTTTGTTTTTCTGTTCTCAAGTGCTGACTCAAACCTTCTGCCCTCTGAACAGGAGTGGACATGCCCCTTTCATGGCACGATGGCTAATTCTTAGGAGAGCTGCAATAAACGGGTACACGCTTGAGTGTTACCCTGACCACATTATCAGCCTCAGGTTCCAAATCACTCATTCACAGCAAGTCCTGGCATTCAGACACCTGAGCAAGTAATGAACTGGGGCTTAACAATATAAAGTGCAACAGCTGAGCAGGAATAACCACCCTCTGGCCAACCAAGATGAGATAAAGTGAGCGAGCAAGTCAGTGTATGCCTCTGTTTCTCCACCTGTTCACTGTCTATCTCACCCACCTCAACCACAAGCTCTCTGGGGAAGTGATGATGTGTCTCAGTAGCTAACAGAGCAGGAGCCTGCCCTTGGGGATTCCATGTACTGGCGCAGTAGAAAACACAGTGATAATCCAGCCTCAAATCCTGGCAAAATGAGAGCAAGGGAAGCATCTTCAGAGAAACTTCCTCACCTTAGGGAGCTCTTAGGCTGGATTCAAAATGCACAAGGTACATTCTCTCCTAATACTGATGTGCTGAATTTTCTCCTTTGCCTAACTGGTAGAAGCTTCTGTAGAACACATTTGCCTTCCCTGGGTGGGATGAGGCTGTGGGCAGCCACTAAAGTGCTAAGCCAATTCCTTGTCAGCAATGCAATCCAGAATTTGTGAGCACTGGAGAAATCAATGCAGCTGGGAAGCTTAGCTCCTCTTTGCCCACTGGCCATGTTTGTCACTAGCACAAGGTAACAATGTAGAGCTGTTTAATGACACAGCTCATTAGGCTTCTGACAACAGGAGCTGATGGAACTAAGGTCTCAAACACACAGCCTTGTGAGTCTATGTATGCATGCACTTCCAAGCTGGGTATGTTATACTTCCCAGTAAGTGAGGAATGCAAGACTCAGAGGAAAATTCCTTGGGAAATTCATGCACGAATCCTCCTGAGGGAGCAAGATAATCTCATAGAAGTGTTCAGTGAGAAACAGAGCCATAATGGACAGAGTGTATAGACAAAGGCAGGAGGAGCCAAAGCCACCAATAAAAGGACAAGGAGGAAAATCCTCATCCCTTTGGAGTCAGTGACCACCTCACTGCTGAACTGAATGAGCTGTGGGGCTTTTCCACAGCCTCTCTCTAAACACTTTATAAAGCTGTAAGAAGGCAGATGTGATGTGGAAGCAAGACCAAGGCTCCTAACTGTTACAGCCAAAAGCAAGCATTTTGATCTTTAACCTTACCTAGGAAACCACCTTATTCTGCAACAGACCCAGCCACCTAGGATGTCATGCCTTTTTTGGAAAGGCACCAACCTGATTCACAGGCTTCTACCAACAGACAATCCACCACAATGCTAGGCAGGCTGTTCCAACTCCCAATTACTGCATTGTTTAAATTGCATTTCCAGCCTAAGTGAGCCAGACCAGACATTGCCACCTATTCAGCTTGCAGATTCTGGATCTTACTGTGCCACTCTCTGCTAGATTAATGAGCCTTCCATTATCAGAAATCTTTTTCTTGTACTTAAAGACTGCAATCAAATCACCTCTTCAGCTTCCTTTGTATAAACCAGATGCAACTTCTTGGCACTGACGCATTTCCCAGAGTTGTACAAGGATAAGTATGCACAAGTTGTGATTCTGCCATGACAGGAAAGAGAATTTCCCAAAGCATTGCCATTATTCAGAGCTGATCACTGAGTTTATCTGCACTAGACATAAAATTTTCATAAAATTTGCTTTGCTGTTGGCCAGGTAACTCAGCTAGAACAGCCTCAGCTGAAGAGTGCAGAAGTGTGTTGATGTTCCTCTTGATTCATCTGTGTGCTTGTGCATGCAGCTTCAAATTACTTCAAAAACCTACTGGACCAGCAAAAAACACCTGCTGAAATAGTTGGGAAAAGAAGCATCAGGGGCAAACTGAGAGTCAGGTTTCCCCTAATATTCTTCTTCTTCTAATAGGAGGGGTAATATGGCTTTGCAAACAGACTTAGTTCTCACAACAGCTTCATATTTTCAACAAAGCTCAGCCCCAGGATGAACCCAGGCTGCTCTCTGGAACCCCCTGCAATAGCTGGAATCATACAATTTAATCCTAGTGCCTGTTTGCAATATGCAGCCTGCTCTTCCATTCTCATTCCAGCTCTTTGGCTGCTGCCACAGCATTCATTTTATTTGTCGCTTTTTCTCCTTGACAACCTTTAGGAATGTGGTGACTTATTTCTCTTCTCCCTCCACTTCATAAGTGCTGATAAAGCAGCAGAAGGGGTAAAAGATCTGAAGTATGTGAATAAACACAGCGATGCAGCTGAAGCAGAAGAATCAGAATTAACTCAGTTGGCTCTTGCCTGGGCAGTCCTGGCTTTCTTATTCTCTACACAAGTACACTTGCCTCAGCTCGAAATCAGCATCCCTTTTAAAGGTTTTCACACTCTGAAATTGTTTCCAAATGTGCAGATTAGGTAGTGAAACAACTTCCTAAGTTAATCTAGGCAGGCTAACATTCATCTCAGCAAAGCCCATTATATTTTATATGCCTTTTCCCTCACTCCTCAGGATTGTAAAACTCAGAAGCACTAATGAAAGCAGCACAGTCTTTACCCAGAATTAGAGAGATCGGGGTGTCAAAGACAGGAAACAAACATGCCTTTTGTTTGTAGAAGCACTTGTGTAAGAGGCACTTCTGCAAGTTTAGCAAGACCTCTATGCCCAGGCTCTTCTCGTGGCTCAAACCATTGCTGGTGTAACCTATCTGGTAAAACATCACTTCAGATCTGGGGCAGAACACAAAGTGACTTCCACTGTGTATCTGTCAAGGACACAGACTATGACAGGCAGGCGTTTGAAAGCACTCAGCTGCAAAATGGGAGTGGGGGTGATTTTTGTTCCTGGTTTAATACATATCTAAGACAGAACTGGGTCAGACTCCTAGGAAGTTGCATACATAGCACTGGCCAAGGAGGAGGGAGCTGCCAGCCCTTGTCTTGCCCCCTTACCAACACCTAAACAGTGAAAGGGCATTGCTCAGGCTATGCAATGTGTGAAGTCCTACCAGGAAACATATGGCAGGTTTAAATGTGCTCTTGTCTTGTTCCTGGACTGTAGCTCTTAAGCAAGGGGTAAAGTGATTTTGGCCCTTTTGTTTGGACAGGCAAAGGAGAGGGTAGGTTTCAAAAGGGTTTGGACAACTGAAAGGTAGGTAGGTGTGCTTGGGATGCTTTTGGGATGCTAGGAATTGGTGTGGGGGTATGTTCCAGGCTGGATATGCACATACTGGGGATTGGTGGTGGGCTGTTGCCCCCATGGTGGCTATGAGACAGCCTTAAGTGTTGAGGAACCCAGCTGGCAGCCTCCACTATCAAGGGGAGCACAGGATACTCCCTGTGGGACATACAGCTCTAGAATCATGTGTATCCTACTCAGATCACTGCTACTAGTCCATGGGAGAGAGGGATTTGGAGGAAAGCTTCAGTCCATGCCTCTGCATTGCAGTAAGTATGCAGAGCACTAGCACCATGCAGAAGCTCAGATGAATGCACATATCCCACCCATGTTCCCCAAAGCTCAGAAATCCAGTCTGGTTGGCAAGTCTCTCCCTTCCTCCTCCCCTCTTTCTACCTCCACGTTTGCCAGGCATGGCATAACAGGGGCAGAGAATAAATCAGGTGCTATATCAGAGTATTCTATCCCTGACTGTGTAAAGAGCAGCTTTTGTGACTTCCTGATGTGATTTACCACACAATGACAACCTTTAATGTCCACTGGTGTTATAATCTGCTTTATCTTAATACAATCTTCCCCTGCTGAACCCTCCAGAGTCTTAACAGCTATTTTCAATGGAGGTTTTTTTATTATTATGACTTGATACCGTGATTACTGTCACACTTCTGCTCTTTGTGGAAGGGGAAATTAATAAGTTTTTTCTTAAGCACTTTCCACCAGAGCTGAATACCAATCAGCCCCCAAGCTGGGTTCTTGTGCTTGCTGGATTCAGTTATGAACCTTTGCTCCCACTTTCGAAGACACAGCAGTTCTCACACCAACAGCACGTCAGCACTTAAGGCCCTGTTCCCATAGGCTCTCATTGTGGGATGGAAAGGAGACAAGCTCTGAGTGGGACAATATGTGGCTTTTCCTCTACTCTCCTATGGCTGTTCTGTCCCTAGTTATCTCCACAGACATGTCCCTGTATCGGGGCATTGGGACTCCTTAAACAGGAGAGTTACAGCACTGCCATTTCTGTGCATTACCCCGCTCCTTTGCCATCCTTGCTTAATGTCCCCACCTCCTCCCAGGGCTCCCTGCATCTTCTGTTCTCTTCAGGAAATCACTGCACTAGGTTATACCACATCTCACTGCTCAAATAATGACAACATTGCACTCTCCCCCCAGTGCTAACTCATTCCACTCAATAAGTGTCAAACCACACAATTCTTACTCATTGCTGAGCCCTGTCTGTTAAATTCTAACACAAATAGAAGAGGTTGTCTTTGCATGTGGAAGTTCTTTCTCTTCAGGGGGAAACCATTTAGTTCAATGTCTGCTCCTCTCTTTCCCCTTCTGCTCTCACCAGACATGGAGGCAGAACCTCCTCCCTTAACTTCATGCCCTTCTGATGAATAGGATCTTCTGCCAGATAGAGTCTTCTGCCTTTCCTGGTCTCCACAAGCTAGCTGCAACACACTCCAGATCAGTTATGTAAAGAAGCCATTAAAGGAGAGCCTACCCATGAGGTGCCACTTCTGCCATGGTGATATTTATCTCTTTCTTTACTAAGGATGTGTTTGGTCTATCACTGAAGTATTTAAATGCGGGAGAGGGATGGCTGGCACAATTCCTCAGCAATACAGAGACAGAGACAGTGGATCTGTGCCTTGGGTTAGGCTGTTCCCATTTTGTATCTTACCTTACTGCTAGCTACAATGCAAACAGATTGCCTGCTAGGCAGCATTTCACACCTTACTTGGCCAAGTATAATTGAGCAGAAAAGGGTGAGGATATAAAAGGGAATACATCTGGGCTCTCATTTTTAATTTTTTTAGTCTAAACCTAGGCCTGGCAGGAAGGAGCTAGGTCAGTGGAGCCAGGCCCCTACAAGAGAGGATGCACATGGAACAGATGTTCAGTGCAGAAGGCTCCAGAGAACAGGCATCCAGCCTGGATAAACACAGCCAGCCACAGGCACTGCCCACCTCCCTTTGAAATACACCTATGCTGCAGAAGCCTAGATTCCATGAGCTGTAAAACACCACAGGAAGAGACCAGGGCACAATCTGGCCATTGCCTGTGCCTTGGTTAGTGGGGATGGCACTACAGCATTGGTCTGTCCCTTTCCTGTTCTTACAGGACTATGGAGCCCTCATGCCCTCCCAGCTATCTGACTGCTAGGGCGGCAGAATAAACACTGGCTGCATGAGCAGCCAGGCTCAGAGCCCAAGCTGCAGAGCTAGTGCCAGTATTGATCAGGGAAACTGAAAAAGTAAACAAATTCTCTGTAATTACTCAACTTGATGGATGCCAGTAGGTTTGTTTGCTTCCTGCAAAGATGCCAATAGCCTAACGGAGCAAACAGTGCCATTATGTAATAAAACCATACAGGTAACTAAAAAAACTCCTGGCAGCACTACAGACAAGAACATTATCTATTAACTGTTTCAGTGGAGCAAGAGGGAATGGGCACTGAAGATGCTGCTTCATTTGAGGGGAGACAGATTTAATGGATACTTGAATTAGAGCTGAGCTAGTACAGATTCACATCCTGCCACAAAATATCCCCTTGGATATTACAGCAGTCTTAAGGATCTGAAGTGAAATAAAGACACCTCTGCACTGTGTGCTTGTTCTGTATCAGAAACTACCTAAAACCAGGAAAAATGGGGAGGAAAGGTGGCTTATCCTATTTTGTGAATGAGAAGTGAAAAGTACTCCTGGGGAGACTCTGACTGAGTTCCAGAAGAAAATTTTTCACCATGAACACTTAGACAGTAGAATAATCTCCCAAGGGAAAGAGTGGATTCCCCTACACTCAACAGTTTTAAGACTCAGCTTGACAGGGTTCTGGGTGGTGTCCAGGACAGTTTTGAATGACTCCAGACATGAAGACTCCACCTCCTCTCTGGACAGCCTGCTCCAGTGCATTGCCACCCTCAAAGTAAAGAAGTTCCACCTCATGTTTAGCTGGAACTTTCTGTGTTCAAGAAGGTGCCTATTACTGAGAAAGCTGCGGATTCTTAGGATATTTGTAACTGGAGCAAGAGCCTTTCTTTCTCCAAGGGCTTTTCCCCAAGAGTTCTGACACTCCAGGTGCCCTGCAGAGTACATCAGACAACTTTTTGCTCATGACTAATACTCAGCCTTCACCTCAACAAGCCTCTGATACCAATCCACTGACAAGGGCAGGAGGCAGGGAACAACCTATCCTATTTAAACACACTAAACACCTCACCGCACCAGTGGCTGGCAGCGTAGTAGCTTCACACAACTGTTGTTGAAGCCAGAAAAAACTAGGTACAGGCTTCAGTGAGACTTGGTTTGGCTGGGAAAATCACAGATTTCTGACAACTCCTTGCTAAATATCATAAATAACTCAGATTTCCTTACTCTAGTGTACCTGGAAAATATCATCTTCCTAGCAAGGATCACGAGCAGGCAGCTGTGACCTTCATGTGCATCAATATCAAAGGGCAATTGCTCTGGCCAGAAGCTTAAGAGGAGATTTCGGAAGAAAGGTCGAACACCTTTGCCACATGCAGCACAGATTAGACAAGATTTAAGTTAGAAAGCTGCACTCAGTAGCTAAGGGGGTACTGCTACATCCTGCCATTCTTCTCTGTCAAGAAGCAGTTGGGAGGCCTTGGAAGACCTTTCCCTGCCTCGGTTTCCCCTCAATTATAGAGCAGTTAATTTGCTCATGCTCCTGCAGCATTAAGGTTTAACAGACAGTGTTAGGGGCTTGTGAGCTATTTCTCTGCCAGACACAGACTCTGCTGCAAAGTAGTGACATGAGCACAGATCACAACAAAATGTGATACTGGATAAGTAATGGGAAGAGGCAGAGAAACACAGATTAAAGCTGTGTCAACTGGGTGACTCACTGGAATCATAACAGTCACTGGGGTTTAAGCACAGTGTATTTATAGCTGCTGTGAGCACAGAGTTGCTAGATCTCAAAATGACAGCTGGGAGAGGAAATGGGGATTTTTTGATTGTTCTGTCTCTGGGGAATGTTTCTTGCCTACAGGAAAAGATAATTAAATCAACAATTAAAGCCATAAAGATTCCTGAATCACAGACAATGGTGCATTGGATCTGACCTTTTCTGCCTTGCTTACAGAGCACAGATCTAAGAAAGATCTAAGCACAGAGCAGAGTGCTGATCTAAGAAACCTAACTGCCTGGTGCATACAGCCAGACAAATCTGGGTAGTGGGAACAAATCAGACAAGCACCCAGGCTGTTCCAGAGAGATACAGGGTGTGCAGGGACTTTACCACTTTTAAATCAGCCCAGCTAGGGCTCTGCTTTTGTGAGATCCCACCCTGAATACTGCATCCCTCTCTGATGTCCCCATCAAAGCATTGAAGTGAGTCGAGAGGAGGGCCACAAAGATGATCCAAGGACTGGAGCACCTCTACTGTAAGGATAGGCTGAGGGAGCTGGGGTTGTTCAGCCTGGAGAAGAGAAAATTCTGGAGAGACCTTAGAGCTGCTTTCAGTACCTGAAGGGATCCTACATGAAGGCTGCAGAGGGACTTTTCATAAGGGTGTCTAGAGACAGAAGAAGGGGGAATGGTTTGAAGGTGAGGGAGAGTAGGTTTAGACTGGATCTTAAGAAGAAGTTGTTAAGTGGGAGGGTGGTAAGGCACTGGAATAGGTTGCCCAGAGAGGATGAGGATATTCCCTTCCTAGAGGTGTCCAAGACCAGGTTGGATGAGGCCTTGAGCAGCCAAGCCTAGTTGAGAGGCATCCCTACCCATGGCAGGGAGGTTGGAGCAGATGATCTCTAGGATACTTTCCAATTTAAGCAATTATATCATTCTGAGATGATTCTATGATTCAACAACCTTTGGTGGCTCTGACACTACAAAAAATAGTAATGATTTTTAAAAACTGCCCATGGACAGGAAGAACATGAAGCTGCCCTGAAGTAAGCCATCTCTTCCAATATTGCTCCTTTGAGCTTCAGAGACACGCTGGGCAGCAGTAGTTAGCATGGGAGCCAGAAAACACAGGGCCTGTCCAGCCAGCAGGGAATAATACTGCTCATATTCTTTACTACCCAGAGCTACATCTCATCTACCACTGCAAAAAAAAGTAGCAGAGTCCTTTAGTTCCACACAGCAGGTAATAAATATTTCTTATTGTATATAAAAGCACCATTAAAGAAAATGTTAAGCACAGGAAAGAAAAAGAAAGGCAGAATTTCTTCTAATAGCCTTTCTGGTGGCAAAGCAGCCTTATCAGTGGATAGAAAAATTCTCAAAGCAGCTTGTATTCTAAAACATGTGGGAAACAACGTCTCTCAATGACTTCTCTCTGACACAAAAGGGTTTCTAACAACAGAGCTGTCAGGATCTGAAGCTGGGAACTCCAGATTTTCAGCTTCGACAATGGAATTATTGCACATTATTCTTTCTAAGTAAATTAAAGTCATTAATCATCATAATTAGTAATGCTCTGTGTCAATGATATGGTAACAGAGCTAGTCATTACACTGTGCTATTAAAGAATGATACTACAGCCACTGCAAGTTGCTGCTGTTGCTGGCTGGCTGCAGAGGAATATGCTAACGCCCAGGGCTTAAGAAGGACTTCAGTTTCAGAGAGATACGAGGGCAGCAAGAGATACCATCTCTTCCATGCTGGCTTTAAAGCCCTGAGAGACGGCAGAAGAGAACAAACTCATCCTTAGCATCATTCTGCTTGAGCCATTTCAAGCGTGGCAGAAATCACTTTGGCCCCTGGGTTTTCCCTCTTGATTTATACCCCCGGAAAAGCCATTATCATTTACATGAAGACAGCTCCAGCCATGTAAACTCAGGGCTGGGCTGGGCTGCATGTGGAATCCATCAGGATGCTGAGCTTTGGCACAATTACCCTGGTGCTGTTCTCATCAACACTTCATCACCACATATATTGGGACTGCATTAATAATGTGGTCACCAAGCATTCATTAAGAAATGAATGTCAGATTTTGATAAACATCTATCCTGATGCAGGTGCCTTATACCAACACCTAAGGTGAAATACTCAAACACTAGACTTGTGTTGAGCCTTTACAACCTATTTATGAAGTAATTAGCCTGCCTGGAGCCCCCTTTTATTTGTTTGAACTTAGTTGTATGCAAAGGCTACAATTGGCAGAGGGTAGCTCATGTGCTAGGTGCAATGTAACCCCAAAAACCAGACCCTTGATGGTCCCTGCTCCCTAAGAACCTACTAGAAATTGCCAATAACTTCCTCAACAAGTTTTGCTGCCTTCTTCTGGAGGGAGGGAGAATTTTCATCTTATTATTATTATTAATTATTTTTTATCTAACAGATTTGTTGTTTGAAATCAGTTACCAAAATGTTTCATTGATTTCATTTTCTATACTGCTCACTAGTCAGGCTGGGTTGCTTAGTTACAATTGTCATTTGGAATTATTTTTGCTCCATGACTCGACAAATGATGAGTTCCTTGATTGATTCTGATGTTGATGCTGACGGAAATGGAATTCAAATTTTCCTTCCCTCCTGCCTAGTGTGATTGGATGGTATGAGTGTTACAGAAAGTCAGCACAAAGGAATCAATCTGGACCCCTGCACAGAAAGTATGTTCCTCCCAGTGGTGTCAGTGAGACAACTTGCCTGGCATGTGAGAAAGGCTGAAACTGATGCAAACAGATGACTGTTTGTCCTTTAATTCTGTGATGTGCCTGTGGAGACAATGTGCCCACATACACCTGTGCTTGATAAGATGCCACTGTCCCCCAGTAACTGTCCTTACCAGTCATACTTCTGCAACATGCTCTTAGAACAGGTGCCCAAACTATCCACAGCTGTAGGATACAGCAGATCCTCCAGGAACAGTGTGTCTCACTGAATTCAGCTCAAATCTTCACCCCACAGCCACAGCTCTCAAAGACATACTTCCCCAAACCCCCTTTCTCTAGGACCCCCCTTCCTTCAGCACAAGTTTCACTCCATTCTCTTTGCATTGCATCTTTCCCCACATGTTAGCTGGCCATCCCAGCCACCCCAGCTGCTTCTACACCACCCAGTCAGTAACACAGCACTTGGCTCTTCTAAGTCAAGTATTTCTTATGTTGTGAGCTCCATCTAGTGATGTCGCTGAATCCTTATCTCCAGCCATTCTTGTTGCATGCAAGCTATTTTGTGCTGGACACAAGGGATCTGGGATTGAACAACACTGAGATAAAGTCCTTTCTGCCTGTTGGAATTTCTCTGAAGACTACAGCATATCAATATCTAAGAGCTGCTGTGTGGCATAGGCAGTGCAGTCAGCTGCTGAGCTAAGTAGGAAGCCAGCAGAAAACAGGGTGAAACATGGCCCATCAGCTTCAAAGAAGATTGCCTTTATGTCATCAGAGACAGGTTCTAGCGGACAGATCTGCAATCAGACCACCCCAGCTTCCTCCTACAGATGTCAGTAGCTGCTCCTGTGGGAGCAGTGCCTTTTCAGTGGTCACACAGAGAACAGGATGGACTCTGGCGCTTCAGAGTGCTGCTTGTGTGTTGGGTTGAATCACTCTGCTCAGCCTGAGGGAAAGAGGGTTACTTCTAACATCTGCTCAAGCAGCAAAGCACTTGGACTTCCTATGCTGCCAGCACAAAGCTTTCCATCAGCACTTGTTAGTGTTGAGCAGGAGGTCAATAAAAAGATATCTGAGAAGAATAAAGAGGTTATTTTTTCCTACTGCCTATCTGACTGCCCTCATAACTGCATGTAACACAGATGTGCAAAGCAGAGCATCATGACTGACAGAACAATTCCCATGGGAGTAGGATTTGGTAGAAGTTCTCAAACTGTGTGGGTGCCATACCATTCCTCTGCAAGGTCAGTGCAGTCTCTAGCTGTGGGCCTGCACAGGAGCAGAGAAAGCCCCAATTTTCTCACTCAATTTTCTTCATCTGTGAGTTGTCTCTTCCCAGAGATTCTATCAAATTTACTGCAAAGCATCTTCATTCTTCTAACCAGATGAACCAATGAAGTTCCACAGTAGAAAGATGCTAAATGTTTTCTCAGCCTGCAGAGCTCTCTCAGTGCAGCCTGCTCATAGCATTCTGTAGAGTAACTGGAGAACCTGAGGCTCCAAGCAGAGAGGAAACCATTGCCTATAGAAGGAATGGACATAAGATCTTACTACTTGGGCTTTCAAATACCCACACCAGCCACTGAACTTTGGTGTATTTTAGAGGCAATGAAGAGGGATGGGTCTTGAGGGACTTTTTGTGAAGGGAATGGACACAAAAATGGTAGGGAGATTAGAGAAGGGAATGAGGATGCTTTATATGGATCCTCAGATCTTTCTAATTTCAGCACAGTATCTCTGGACACAAGGCCAAGGAAGTCATCCCTAGCATATTTCTTTCTCCTTGCCTGCTCTGAAAGTATTTGCTACTATATCATATTTCATTCTGATTTTTGACCTCTTGCCCCCACACAATACTAACAAGCTGCCATTGAAGCTGATACACTTTTGGAATCACAGGCAAAGCTCAGAAGATCAAGAAGGATTAGATTCCCAGCAGGGGATGAAATATAGCTACTAGGAGTAGGACAGAAATTTGTGTAAGACTGCAAATCTCCAAATTGCCTCCTTTCCTCAGTGGCTCTTCTCAACTAAAGCTTCAGCCTGCAGTTTCCATTAGGTTATCCTGTCCTGCTTAGTTGCCTCTTCTCCCTGTTTGAACCTTCTAGGTGGTCTTCTAGGACAGAGTGTGCTATCCCTCTTGTCTAATGCCCTGTTAGCACTACAGAGTATAGGTGATGCAACATAAAATAGGTTGTATTTTGTATGTATATATGTGCCATTCCTCAGCATGCCGGGGCACATGTGGCTCCCTAAGTGTGTTGGCCAAGTTCCACAACATCAGAAGGACTCAGTTTTGAGCACAGACTTCAGTGAGATCTGGCTCATACCCCTCTGCCATGACAACTGTAATACAAGAATGCAGATGCAAAGAGAAATGCACATTACACATCCTTCAGCTGCTCTCCCCAGGTCTCTCCCTCTTTGGGAGACTGGCAGACTTGGTTTCCTGGAGCCATTTTACTGCGCCATTAGCAGGGAATAAGGGGCACAGATGATATTATTTCCTGCAAGCTGAAATCACAGAGGTTCCACAAGAAATTGGACTGCAATCTTGTTTACCTGCTTTATCCCATTCCTGCTTTGGAGTAGCAATTTCACAGTCAAATCTGATGTTTACTATTTAAAATGCTCTCCCTCCTTAGTCCTCTATCCAGGGGGATGGCAATACTCTGAGACAAAGCGTTCAACAGATTCTCAGAGTGCACAAAAATAATATAAACCCAACCCAGATATTTTCTTAATTTCAAGAGATGATAATTTACCAAGATACTCTCAGGTAATAGAAATCTATCTCTATGTCTCCATGTATCTTATCTACAGTGTTTAGAATTTCATCCCTCATTTTTGTAAAATTCATGAAAGATTTATGAGTTATTCAGCTACTCTGAGTTCCTGGGATATTGCTAATAAACCTTCCCCTTATTCCTATTGTTACATCTCATCAGTCCCTCAGCCATTTCAGGCTTTTGAAGCATAGAAGAGATTTTTTTTTCTTTTTCTTTTTTTTTTTTTTTTAAAGTATTTTAATATCTGCTTCCCTGAGATGAACATCAGATTTTGCTGCTCTGTCAAATCCATCATTTTCCACTCTTCCATCATAACTTGGAAGCCAGGCAGATGACACATTAATCCCTTGTTAAGACAGGAGTGGAGTTAGATGAGAGGAACCCCTGAAACTAGATAATGAATCTTCACAATTGCCCCAGCCCTTAAAGAATTAAGCAGAAGTAGCTTTTCCTGAAAGTAAATTCAGGGCTATTATCACTGCAAAGGACTTAGTGATACACTGCCAGCATTCATCTCTGCCAAATAAAAATCTTCAAAGGCCTTTGAGGACCCATCCAAGTGTAGGTCCTGTGCAGCAAAAAGAATGCTGAGATTTTTATTCAGTTGACTCTTCCCCAAGAGCCAGTTCTCTTCCTGGGCCTATTTCCATGCTCTCCTTTTACCCTGACACCACTTATTCTCAATTCCTAAGCAAATCATACCCTTAATTTCAAGGAAATCTCTCAATGAGTGTGGATAAGCCACAGACTCTGTCCTTGGCAGACCACAGGTGGGATCTCCTCATCTGCAGACTTTCAGAGCTGAGATGAAGTGCTTGGTCTAAGTCCTACTCACTTCCCAAAGGTGAGCTGGCATAAGAGGGATGCATCTGCCAGCATTCATCCAGAAGATATGCTCCTGATCAGTCCACAATGTTTAAGATATTTTAAAAAGAAAGCAAACAACAAATCAGAGAAACTCTTGCCTTGGTTTTCCCAGGCAAGAAAACAAAGTAAACCCCATGAAAAGCACTCTGCTACCCAGGACATAGATTTTCCAGTTTAAACTTCCAGCTTTCCATGCCATATCTTCAGGGTCCACTCCAGGCTATGGTCTGAAGACACCAATGGCTAAGTGCTGTTCAAGGTCAGAAGCACAGTTGCTCAGCCTTAATAACAGAGACAGAGACATCCTCCGTGGCAGAACTAATATAGAGATATATGCAGCTTCTCTAAGAGGCTTCAGTTTGAGGAGGTTCTCCAGAGCACACAGTGTGAATGAGCTCTTCAGATTTTAATCCTTTTGCTTTTTGCATTATTTTTTTTTCCCACAGTCTTATCATGCACTGCAGAGTTTCCAGTGATTAAGCCCACAACAGAAGGAGGGTACATTTCCCCTGTAGGCAAGAGCAAAACAAAAGAAAGGAAGTCCTGATTCAGCCTCTTGTCAGCAAGCTCTTCCCCAGAACCAGGCCTAGGGAGATCACCTAGAAAAATATCTCAACTTCTATCTTAATTACTGACAAAGCTTTCACCAGAACAGCTTCTGTATACCCCAGAGTGGTAACAGATGTGTCCTGACAACACTCTGGCAAGATGAGAACGATTATCCCTATTTACAGATGAGGAACGGAGTCCAGGAAAGGGAAGCATCTGATGCACTATAAGACACACTGTTACCAAGCAAGGAATTTAACATGAGCCTGCAAGCTGAAGACTAATGCCTTAACCATGAGCTGCTGTTACAATTTACCTCCTAACCATAAAACTCAGCATGAAGCAAGACCTCCTCTCAGTAACATCTTGCCCCTCTTCCCAGGACAGATCACTATGATCGGCACAGAATTCCACTCAGTTTTACTGTTTGAGGGTCTCGGTGCTGGGAATCCTCTACCACAAACACAGCAGTGTGGTTTTTACTAGTGATAGAAAGATTCTGAGCATCAGCCAAGCAAATCATACATCATTACAGGCTGTGCCCACAGCCTCATCATTTCTGTCTTCCTGCACCCAAATGACCCTGTCTGGGGCCACTCAAAACATGTGTTTATACACCATGAGACAGCAGAGCTGTGTCAGAACATGTAGGCACAGCACAAGCTGCTCATTGATCTTCCTGCCTTATGTGTGTGTGACACAGCCATAGCAGGAGGCCATGAAAGCAGAGGGACTCCAAGTAGAACAGAGCCTGGGATTAAGAAGCCAGCTTTCTACAAACTTGTCAGACACCATGAGAATTAAGAACGCTTGGGATTTCCCTTTCTTTTTACTCAGAGAGCATTCTGTTCTTAATTACAATTGGCAGCCACAGTGGCCACCTCATTTGGCTTTGTCAGGGTTGAATTCAATTACATTCAGAAAGGGAAACAACATGCAATCCTTAAGTCCAAATCACCTCAGACACACATCCAAAGCAACTGTGGACAGCTGCTTCCCTTGTGAGGAGCTCCAAGGAATAGGAGCGGTGTAATGGCAAACTCCTTTGGGCTCACAGATTTCTCAGTGCATTTTCATAGATTCATAGAATGGTTTAGGTTGGAAGGGACCTCAAGGATCAGCCAGTTCCAATCCCCCTGCCATTGGCAGGGACACCTCACACTAGATCAGGCTGCCCTGAGCCACATCCAGCCAGGCCTTAAACACCTCCAGGGATGAGGCTTCCACCACCTCCCTGGGCAGCCTGTGCCAGTCTCTCACCACCCTCACTCTAAAAAATGTTGTCAAAGAATGATCCTTTATTGCTCTTCTTACCTTTAAGTCCATCTTCTCTCCGCCAGGAAGTGAGCAACAAACTGAAAAAGACTACAGATTCGTTCCACTTGCTGGTTTTTGTACCTGCAGTGTCAGCAACCCACTGTGCGGCCTGGAGCAGGCCGCTGCAGGCCGCTGCTCCTCAGCTTCCCCTGCCGGTTGTGTGGAGATGTGCGCCAAGGCTGGGAGGCTGCAGAGAAACCCTTACCCTCCACTGGAGACAATGCCTTATCCTCCGCTGGAGACAATCAGAACCTGTCAATCCCGGTGTTACAAGTGTATTTACACACTTTAAGAGCGATTCTGCTGGATGTTTTAAGAGCTGGAAGAACTGAATTTTACATCTCTTGCCAGATGTAACACAGTCCCTCCCCAGAAATACCATTTTCACAGTGATGATTCCTCCCAGCTAGGCAACGTGCACGGAGATTTACACCTACACAAGACCGAGACCAGACACAGAGGCTCTCAAGGCAGCTCAGGAGCCAGCAGAGTTCAGCTCTAGGAGCTCTTGAGGTCCAGACTGTTCCTCTGACTGATTCCTATAGTTACCTGCCTGTCAGAACTGAGAACTTTTAATCACTCTCTTCCAAAACTTTCCAACACAACTAAGACCTTGACACATTGAGACAGAAAGAAAAGAACCTGCATCAAATCTTTAGAGAGAAAACACAAAACCAATTTAGTGTCACTCTCTGTATAGCAGCTCCCTTTGCCTGGAGCTGCTGGGATTTTAAGCATTCAGCATACTAAATGCGGCCTGGAGGATGGGAGGGCATGTGAAGCACAGAGCAAGGAGAGAGAGGCTTGACAAGAAAAGCAGGAGGGATGCAGGTGTTGTGAGCACAGTGGGTTTCTGGATGACTTCCCCAGTGATACACCATCAATTACACTGATGCTGCCTCAGCTGGATTGACTCCTGGTGGACAGGAGGCAGCTGAGGGATGGACTCGCTGCTCTGTCAGTCATGATCAAAACCAGCATTCCCCTCTCATCATGCACGTCCACATGTGCTCTGTTCTGCAGAGGAGTTACTGACAGCCTGACAAATTTCTTTGAGAGTTCCACAGCCATCTGCTGCTTTCCTAGCTGACTTACCTGGCAGGTCACTGGAGGGAAACTAGCCCCACTAGCTCACCCTCAGTGCCATAATACTGATGCTGCTCTGACACAAACACTTTATGCTCAGTGACCAAAACTGCAGGCCACTCCCAAAGGCAGAGGAATCACAGAATAACTTAGATTGGAAGAGACCCTAAAGATCATCCTCTCCAACATCCCCACCATGGGCAGGGATGCCTCTCAACTGGACTTGGCTGCTCAAGGCCTCATCCAACTTGGCCTTTAACACCTCCAGGGAGGGTGCATCCCCAACCTCCCTGGGCAACCTGTTCCAAGAGTCTCTCCACCCTCATACTGAAGAACTTCTTCCTAAAATCCAGGCTAAAGCTACTCTCCCTCAGCTTCAGACCATTCCTCCTTGTCCTGTCTCTAGGCACCCTCATGAAAAGTCCCCTGCAGCCCTCCTGTAGGATCCCTTCAGGTACTAGAATGCAGCTCTAAGGTCCCTGCAGCATCTTCTGTTCTCTGGGCTGAACTACCCCAACTCCCACAGCCTATCCTCATAGCATAGGTCCTCCAGCCCTTGGATCATTTTGTGGCCCTCTCTGGACTCTCTCCAACAGTTCTATGTCCTTCTTATGCTGGGACATCAGAACTGGACACAGGAAAATGAAGGCTCAAGCCATTCAAATGTTTTAAACAGCCACCTAGAATCCACTGCACTTCAAGAAGAGAAGCCTCCCTGCTGTCCACAAAGTGGACCCCTGGAGGGAAGGATTCCCAGGGGCCATGGTATTTTCCACACACAGTATGAACCACCAAACACCAGTGCCCCTGCAGTAAGTTCTTAAGCCTACCATACAAGAAGCAAAAACTGATGCCTGCTTGTTTATTTCTTCAGCTCTCCCAGCTGGTCTGTGTCATCACTTGTTTGCTGTTTGTGAAGGGAGTTTTTGTGCTTGTGGATTTCTGTTCCTGCCTCCAAATATACAATAAACCCATAATTGTGATGCCAGGCAGGGCCTGAAGACAATTTTATCACAGTCTGTATAATGTGTAAATACCATTAAGTTAGACGGATTTTCTCATTAATTCTCCATCCCAGTGACAAGCCAGGAATTAACACAATTGATTTTCCAGTCCCTGCTCATTATCAATCATCCCAGAACTTAGTCACATCTCATCTCTTCCACCTGGGTCTCAGCATTTATTTGTAGACTTCAATAGATATTAAACTAATTTTTTGAAAAATGGCCATAGTGACCTCTGTGCTCAAACCCCAGACAAGAACAAACTAGGTAGGTTCCTAACTTCTTTGGTGGGAAGCATCCCACAATGTACCACTATTCCCCAGAGAACAAAGGCTGGGCAGGTGAAGGAACAGCCTGTTGAACACTGGCTCTTGCTCTAACATTTTCCTTCTTGCAAACACATTAAATGCACATGTCTGTGTTGCTCCCTAACAACTAAAAGAAAACAACAGTTCAGAAAGTGTTTGTCTCCTGGAGGTGCTCCATTTGAAATTAATAGAAGCTGTACAGTGTTTGCAAGGGTTCTCCACAATTCAACCCAATTTCTCCCCATTATTCTCCCTGAAATACTTCTGACTTTACCACTTGTCTCCACCGACTGCAGTGGGAATGCTGCCCTTCAGTCCCTCGGCAAGGGGAAGGACATAGATAATCTGCTTTGACAGCTTAAGAGAAGAAAGTGAAAACCTGGGGGGAAAATGTGTAAGGCCAAAATGAAAAAGCAGGAACAACAGCATAAAACTCATTTTGACTCTAGGAGAGGCTCTGTGAGGCTGCAAATGGAGAGGACTCACAAGCAGTGGTGATGAAGGGAATAATCTCAGTGCCTCACAGGTCTTCAGTTCCTGTGGTTTGCACCATGGCTGTCTCACTGTCAGACCAAACAAGTAGAAGGCAACATTTCCAGGGTATGCTGTAATTTTGCACTTTTGAGGTTTCCTGATCCCCTTCACTACCATCTCTTGGACTGGGAGTGGAAGCCTGGTTTGTACAGAATTTTCTGCAGAAACCCACAGATAAGGTAGATACTCCAACAGCAGTCGAGCATGCGCAAGCCCTCTGTTAGGAAGGTGATGTGCTCCCACCACACACAATCTTCACTGGGCCTCTGCAAAAAACAGTCTGGGATCACATATGACCCATCTTACCCCTACCCCATGCTCAGTCTTTCAAGTGTTCTCTTGCTTGTTCCATACTCTATGGTCCCACTCATTCATCTACCTGTAGCTCACCCAAGGAACAGGAAACCTGGAGAGCCACACACTGTGAACACAAACAAGTAGATTGCTGTAGATAGTGAACAGTTGTGAATCCCCCTTACTGAGAGCATCTGTTCTTCTGGCATGTGCAGTCAGAAAGGGATTCATATACCAGAATCATCTCTCTCATTCACTGCAGAAAGAGATGTTCACTCTGGCTGTTACAGGTTGGTAATGGTGGGTGCTGGATGCCATGAAGCCAAACTTCTTGATCCAAAAACCATTTTAAAGCTTACAAGGCAAACATTTATTCAGATGCTTGCTAAGATCGTTATTCAATATTCATTATTAATGAAGCAGCTGTCTTTCTTCTGTATCTGCAACTCCATCTTCAGCTTTGTTCTTGTAGATCTCAGTCCTGGCTTGCAGTGGTGAGTTTCATAAATCAATCAAACAGAAAGCAGTGGGGAGGAAAGAAGAAAACCTTCTCCCAGGCATTTGAAGTGCAGGATTAGTCCCACAAGCTCTCAGCCTCTCCCTAGAGGGTCTGTAAATCAGTGTAGTCTTTTAAAGCTAGCAGCTCTCTTTGGTTCATCTAGATCCAGAAAGTACTCAAGACAGGCTCAGAGATGGAATTATCACTAGATAATAATAAGCTTTATGGAAGCTATTTAAGGGTAATTCTAATCTTTTTTATTAGGTGACTTCTGAAACTTCCAGTGCAGGGAGATGGTACAGGTTTGGAATACTAAGCAAGAAGAGGTTAAAAGGGATGTTTCAATCTGGTGGCTGTTTCTCCAGATAATTGGATTCCTAATCCCTGTAAGGTTATGATCTCAGTTTACTCTGCTGGGATAGAAGGTGCCCAATTAGTCTTTTATCAGATGAACCAGAGCAGGCTTCAGCGTGGCCTGCAAGAGACAGGTAACAATTTGCAAATCATCATGGCAGGGAGAAAATAAAGATGCTGCAGATACAGGGAAGTCAGGCTTGGATACATCAGCTTTTGTCTTGTGTTTCTCACTGGAACAGAGCACTGAGGGGTGCTGGCTGGCTAACTTGTATGCAAGAGTCAGCTCCTGTCCAAACACAGCTGGATAAAGACCTCTCCAGGCCAGGTCTGGCAGCCCACTGTGATGCACTCACAAGGGAAGGTGTCTGAGTAGTATTGCTGCTGTGTTGCCAGCTTGTCCCAAGGTTATGGCACCAAAAGGCACAGTATTAGCAGAAAAGTATGGGTGCCGAGGAAGTCTTCTGTTCTATTCTTTATAAAGAACCCATATTAAATCACAAAATTATCTCTCAAGGATTGTGAAGTGTTTGGCTGCAGCACAGAGGAGCTTGCAAATGCAGTGGAACCAAGCTAGCTCTTGTAAAACATCTTCACAAATGCAGAACAAAACAGAGAGAGCAAGTCGAACACTATTGCATCTCAGCAGGAAATAAACAGAAAACATCAATGAGCTTAAATCTGGTCCTGAACAAAAAGAAGCTAAAACATTAAGAGCCAAAATCAGCAATGATGAGTAAGGATTACTTCACAGAAGCTAATGAGGTCACAGTCTAGATTATGTCTGGTGTCTTCTTGGTAGCATTACTGCTAACAACCACCACCGAATGTTTCATGCAAGGACTCTGCCAATGAATAAGGGGAAGGAATGTGCCTCTGGATAAGAAACCATCTTCAAGGAGCTGCTCATTTCTGAAAGAGATGCTGGGCAAAGATTAGTGCCAAGCAGGAATGGACAATCAGAAAAAATGATGTCACCTTCCAGGTACCTAAAGGGGTTGAGGCAGCACAAGGAGCATTGCAAAAAGAAAATTGAACATTCATGGCTCCTGCAGATAAATCAAAGCTGTTGTTTTGTTAGTCTGGGTAAGGTTTACTGTACACAGAGGACTCTGCCAGTTGTTAGCTACAGCTTTTGAGCAGTCAGAAGGAAGATTGTCTGAATCTTCCCACACACCACTGCTGTCCCATGATGACATTTTGCTGTTTTTTCCCAATCAACTGCAGACACAAAGGTGAGCACTATGTTAGGTAAAAAGAATTTCTAAGAAGTGTGCTACCAACTTGCATGAGAAAAATATGGAGACTTTTTAAGGTTGTACAGAAGGTAAAACAAACCAACAAATCTGTCAGAAACGAAGACTTTCTCCTTTATCAGTGGCTGAGCTCATGGCCCCTGCAGCCTCATAACTACATCCATTTGTGTGTAACTAGTTTTATGGCAGATTTCAGACCGGAACAGATTTTTATAGCTCAACCTTGAACTCCAGCAAGCACAGAATCCCAATTGGAGAGGCAATAAGATGAGCTGAGCGGTGGCCACAGAGCCCCACTCCAAGACAAAGCAGAGGAGCTAACATTAGGAGATACAGGGAGCTGACAGGCATCAGACAGGGGCTAAGCACAGTGGATTGCTGCTAGTCGGCTCCCACATGACACATCCCAGCAAGTTTTAGGCAGCCCTTCCAGGTCTAAGACTATACAAAGCTCTCCAGATCCCTTCAGCCCTATGCTATCTCCAGTCTTGGTTTCGCATATACAGTTCTTCCAACTCACCTCAGTCCTGACTTGCAGCCACAGACACATGCCTGTCCAGGATGTGAACAGTGAGCATTGACTGAAATTATATTCATGGGCAAGGCAACAAGCCAGGGGACTGTCTTTGTTGTCACTCACTTGGCAGTAACTGGAACAATTTATAGTAAATTGAAGTGAAAGGGCTAGATAATGAAACTATTTCATTTTGATCTCCAATTCAGCTGCCACCTGTAAAACTGCAGCCAGGAACAGACTCTGGAAATGCACTATAAGACCATTAGGCTTCCACTAGGCACTGCCTTCATCTTTCTGTTTTTACTTCTGTGCCCACCCACATCAGCTTTGCTATTGTAAATGATTCCTCCTCTAGCTAGTCCCTAAAGTGATCAAGGACCCCAGACTGATTTATTAGCACAAGGACAGAGGATAATGCAGCTCTCTGAATCTTTTACAGACAGGTATCATGTGCAGAGTTCAAAGCTCCCAACACTCAAATGTCCTTTCCTGTCCACATAGGCTGTCACCCTAGTAACGAGAAGCAGTACTTGCTGGAACACCATATTCTCTTTGACCACTGTTCCACACCAAGGACAAAAAACGGGGCACTGACATTTTATAAATGCCTGTGCTAGTACTGTGAACAGCTCTCCTGTCACAAGAGTCTGTTCCTGACATTCACACCTGGATTGGCACCATTTGATGGTGGCCCTTTCCATCAACGTCAGCTCCATCCCCAAGGTGCTTTACGCTATTGCAGCCCAAGTGTTCAAAGCTACACACATTCCAATGCAGCACTTCTATATGCACCACTACAGCCTGACAGCCTGGGTCAGTTTATTGCTACAGCTTGTTTGGTAGATGAAAATGGCAGAGTCTGTTCCCTGCCTGTCACAGGATAGACATTTCTACTGCAGTACCTCCCCAGGACTCCAACTATTCCCTGCCCCTTCCCCATACACAGACCGGGCCTCATGGAATTTCAGTTATGTCCCCCAAATTGTTAGCAAGAGAGCAGTGAGTAGTATGGTCAGGTTTTGAGTCTAAGAGAAAGAATCTACATCAGATTCAGTTTTCCCTAGAAAGTGCAAAGCCTTGCTGAGGTAAATGCTGAAAACTTTTTTTCCCTTTAACTTTTCTTCCATGAGATGCTTTTCACACAAGTTGGAATGCCACACACATTCTTTTCCCCACAAAAAAAGCACACAGAACTCTGGAAAACAATTATTTTTCTCTGCTGTGGGCTAGCTTGCTGGAGAGATTGATACTCTTCTTTTTGTGTCTCAGTTCTCAGGAGACATTCAGGGCCCCTAAATTACTTAGCTGCGCTTCTTCACCATCTGGAGATGAGTTTAGCCTCAATGGCAGCGTGCATCACTTTCCTAAATGAACATGCATTCAACCCTTCCTGCTCATGGAAAACACAAACACCTTGGTGCTGCTGCCTTCAGCTCAGCACTCTTCTGGTGCTGGGTGTATCTCATGTGTGCTGCAGAAAGGGACAAAGGAATTTAGAAGTTGGCTGCTTCTGATCGTGAACATTGTTCAAAACTGGAGACCCCCATGACACAAATACACTGGGAACAGACTAGTTTCCTGCTTAATAGTATGCCAGGACATAGTTCTGCAGGAGACAAAGAGTAGGCCAGTGGACAAATACATAGGACTTGTAATTTTAGCAGGCACACGCCAAGTTCACAGACTGGGTCATGTCCCCTCCCTTCTCCAAATCCCAGACCCTTCAGGCACTAGTCACACTATCATCTTTGTGACAGTGCTGAATGTCTCTGGATTAAGCAGGCCTATATTAAAATGCTAAATTTCCTGCATGTTATATAGGAGATATTTTTTTCTCTCTAAACCAGCTGCATTTCTGTGTATCCACTTCTTATGCAGAGGTACTGACAGAGCCATTAAAAACCTGGGATAGCTCAGGTTTGGCTTCCCCAGCTCATCCTTTCTCTTGCAGTGGAACAAGTTTAAATCCCGGGATCCAGTGACATTGAAAACAAGGTAATTTGGGCTATGAATGTTATAATTCAGGCTCACAGAGGCAGGGAAGCACTCTGTGCCATTCTGGCCTGCTATTGCTCACATTGGGCACACAGTGAGATAGGATTTCACCTTCTGAAGTTCCTTAATAGATACCTTGCCCCTCCAACTCCCTTCTTGGTCTTTCCCCTTAATTCTCCTCTCCCCATCCATGTGCAAATGTTGTTCCAAGTTTTCCTGAAAACCTCACCTGCAAAGGTGTGAACACAGAGGGATGCTGCAGGGGATTCATGCAGATAGGGACTTTGTAGGAAGCCTACCGCCCATCACTTTGTGTTTCAGGGGAGCTAATTAACTTCTGCTTTAGAACTAATTTAAGGAATAAGAAAGACCAAATGACAAATGGTATGGCACAGCACCAAGTATACTCTTAAGGCTTTAATGAGTTCTAGAATACACACAAAAAGCACATGAACCTCTAAAATGTTATTCCCAACTTGTCCTTTATCTGACTGGAGCTGTGGTTTATCTAGCAGTGGAGCTATCCCCCTCGGGTTAAAATATGACTCAGCTGTGGCATGCAGTTGCCTTGTGCCATACAGAGCAGTTTATAATCCATCTGAAATCATTTCACCAACCTTTGGGACAACAGCTAACGAGACTGGGAGGATGGTTTATTAGACTCTCTTTCCATTAGGTCCAAGCCTGAGAAACTGCTGACTTCTTCCCCACAGTGTGGTGACATTTCACAGCCTTATTTGCAAACACTGCATGAGATGTAAATTGCCTGGATTTGCTCCTTAGATGGCACAAGCATTCAGTTTATTTACCACAGGAAGTCAGACAATTTGGAAAGCAGACCCTTGGCTTACTAGGACACATAAAAACATACATTGTCTTTATTCTTTGTGCTAAACCATTCCCACACAAACTGAACCACTGTCTAAAAGAAATGTTCATTTTACCCTAAAAGGAGAGGAGGAAAGGTGACTCTAGCCTTTAGTAAAATTGTTGGGCTATGCAGCATTTCCCTATTAAACTGGGAAACTGATTTAGCACTGCAGCTACCATCTACCTCAGTCAGCACCTAAAAATCACTGCCAGACCAGCAGAGCTGCCCAGCATCAGCCTAGGACAAGGCATGGGAAAGGTGCCAGCCAAGAGTCAGACTGCAGGAGGCGGATTCTCGTCTCTTCTCCTGTTGCTAAGCTCTCATCACTGCCAAGCACCTAGAGCAGGATGCCAGACCCTGTATTTTAGTGAGGTTCTCACAGCTTCCCTTGCTCCCTGACAAGCTGCCTAGGTGACATCTCTCAGCCAGCACATTCCTCTGGATTCATTATTGACAGAGTCAACTGATTAATGAGCAGCTTCTCCTCTGCTGTTTTCATGAGAAAGCAGCACAATCATGGTATAGATTTTTAATTCTTCAAACCAATCTGGCCTTGGCAGCCTGAGAAGAAGTCAGCTGAGGGCAGACAGTGGGTTTTGGATGTTGTTTTTAAAAAGTATTTGGATATTCTTATGCAGAGGTTGTGAATTTCTCTCTCAAGATAGTGCCTGTGACAGGTGCCCAAGCAGAGGTTTCCTTCCCAAGGGAACAGATACACTTGGCTGGTGACCATTGTCCCTGCAGATCAGTGGCACTTGACTGCTGAAGCAAGCTGCGCTCTCTCAGCTGACCCCAAAGACATGCTCAACTATGTGCTTCAAGTTTCTTCCCACTCAGACAAATCCGTGAGGCCACTGAAACAGCTGGACTAGAGCTTGGGCTCTAACTATAGAAAGGATAAGCACTGACACTATTGAGTTGTCACCAGGAAAAGGTGTAAAAGAAAATGTGACAAGTTTTCATTTTGGGCCTTACTCTGAGTTACACAGAAGAGCAAAAACCTTATACCAGACAGTAAAGCATGGGCATTATTCTATCCAGTGCTGGGCATGTTTCCTCTAGACACAGCTGTGATAAGCCACTGTGCTGAGTTTTAATAACACTTAGGAATTTTTGAGCAGTTCTGGGAGCTATAGATTTTAACTTGACTAGATATTTAGCTCCACCTTAACATGAAAAATAGCTTTAAAAAGCCAGAGCAGCATTTAATTTCTTAAATATGTCATTCAGTAGGCACAAAACTCCAAGTATAAAGAAATTAAAGGTGATTTGAATAAAAATAATTTACCAGTGACCTAAAAGACAAACCAATATGTGAGGGGAAAGGTCTACTCGTTAACAAGGTACCAGACAGGAAAGGAGAACCCTTATGTACTCTCCTCCAAGAAGCATGACCTTGATTAAGCAGCAGTGACTCAGGCTACTCACCCAAGAAATGGGGAGAATATATTCCAAGCTCCTAATACCACTATAAAAGCATTATGATTTTCCAACAGTGACTCGAGGTGTGTTAAAAGCACTTGACTGAGCAGAAGTTCATCTTACAGAGTGTGCAGACACTGCATTTTTTCCCCCCACGAGCATACTACCCATGATGCAGAGCTTGCCCACACTCTTTTGAAAGCTCAGCCCTCAGCATCTGACCAGAATAAGCTTATTAAGGCATCAGCAAAGGCTTTAGAAATGCGAGCCAGGGCTGACCAGCTTTCTTAAGATGCCTGTTCCTGCCTGGGCCACAAACATCCATCCAGACATAATCTGCGCATCAGAAATTCATCTGCAGTGATAGAATCATCTGAGTTGGGAAAGATCTTTAAGATCATCAAGTCCAACCATCATCTAGCTCTACCAAGTTTGGTGCTAAACCATGTCCCTTAGTACCACATCTCTGTGGGTTTACACCAGAGAAGACCCAGTGAAGTACAACCAGACAAATACTAAATAGTCTTGCAAACACAACTAACATGCATTCCTGCAGAGACCAAAAAGATCAGGTACTTTTAGGCCAGTATTTGGAATGCCTCCTTTTACTCTGAAGATTTTTGGTCTGTAGAGGTAAAACCACAAAAAAATCTATCTGTCATGGATGTAAAAAAAAAAAATCGTCCCAAATAAGAAAGGCATGCTGGCCCATGCACAACCTCTACAACCATAAACACAGGAGGGACATCTCCTCTTCCTCCTCCAATAACAACACAGTCTGCTGCACAAAATGTTTTGCCACTCAATAAAAAGAGGAACTACAGGATTCGGAATCAACCTTGTAGAACAGAGGCACAGCAATACCAAGATCTGGTGCACCACTTCTTCCACAGGGAACCAGTTTTTCAGACTGTGGAACAATGAATTGGGACAATCCCAGGCCGTGCAGTGCCTTTGTCTCTGCCAAGGGCAGGGGTACCACAGGGTGCTGCAGCAGCACTGGAAGAGCAAGGCTGCCACCTGTGGACCAGCAGAGTTACAGCCTCTACCCAGAGAGGTGCTGGACAGGTGTTCAATGGTGCATGAACTTCACATCTCGAAGCATTTCCTGTTAGAGGTCCAGTTTCTTTAAAATGAGTTTAAGCTGACTACTAATAGACCCTGCCTGCTACCAGGCCAAAGCAATGGAGTGTTTTAAGAGCAGATGCAGGGCAATCACAGTGGGAACAAACCACCCATCGGCTCCCTTGCTAAAGGACACTCAGCAGACTGGTTTCTGCAGTTCAGAAAAAGCTTTATCAGATTTCTGTGGAAGGGCCCTTGAGCACAGCCCTTGTGTACCTAGATACCATGCTGTTCTGTGTTTTATTCTCTAAAACCATCCCCAAATGTTATGACTTTGGGGCCCACTCTGTGCCTCAGAAAGGCTGAAAAACATTTCCCAGGCCTAGCAGTCTGAGAAACATGTCCTGCAAACCCAAACAGAATTCACTCCAAAGCAGATGATAGCAAGAGAGTGTTGCAGGTAAAAGCATCAGCTCTGCAATGGTTTCTAGCCACTAAACTACAGGAACTTCTTTGATTCTCTCCTGCTTGGATGGATTTTAAACTAGAGCAAAAAACTGAAATCACATTTGACAAATGCCTCACAAGCACATGCATGCCTCACATGCACGCCTCACATGCATGCCTCACAAGCCTTCTTTGCATCTGTTTTCAGCTCTGCATCACAGACAACAGAGGTGCCACAGCCAAGGGGTCTCTCCAGACTGTTGAAACCATTTTCACCACAGATAAAGATGGAGGGGGAAGAAAGTACATAGCCAGAAAGTACATAAGGAAGGCTTCTCAGTCTCCTTAAGCTAACTGCACATGCATTTACACAGCAGGCTGCACCAGTGGCCAAGATGGGAAATTTTCAACACCATGTGCAAGGATAGGTTGAGGACTGACCTGGAGAGCTGGGGGTCCTGGTGGACAGAAGAATGGCCATGAGCCAGCAATGTGTCCTTGTGGCCAAGAAGGTCAACGGCATCCTGGGGTGGACTAGAAGGGGTGTGGTGAGGTCAAGAGAGGTTCTCCTTCCCCTCTACTCAGCCCTGCTGAGGCCACTTCTGGAATATTGTGTTCAGTTCTGGGCTCCTCAGTTCAAGGACCTCAGCGAGCTGCTTGGAAGACGACAGTGCAGAGCCACAAAGATGACAGAATGGAACATCTCCCTTCTGAGGAAAGGCTGAGGGAGCTGGGGCTCTTTAGCTTGGAGCAGAGGAGCCCAAGGGCTGACCTCATTCATGTTTATAAAGATGTGCAGGGCAGTGTCAGAAGGACAGAGCCAGGCTCTGCTCAGTGATGTCCAATGACAGGACAAGGGGCAATGGGTGCAAGCTGGAGCAGAGGGGGTTCCATGTGAATATAAGAAAAAGCTTTTTCACTGTGAGGGTACAGAACACTGGAACAGGCTGCCTGGAGAGGTTGTGGAGTCTCCTTCACTGGAGACATTCAAAAGCCACCTGGATATGTTCCTGTATGATCTGCTCTAGTTTATCCTGCTCTGGCAGAGGGGGTGGACTTGATGATCTCAAGAGGTCCCTTCCAGCACCTAACAGTCTGTGATACACTTAGGCTCATTTATGACACACAATGCTGCTGCTGTCCTACGGAGCAAATAAAACCATTCCAAGTCAGGAGCAGAGACCATGGCACAAGAAGAATGGCAGACTACACAGGTGAGAATGAGTAAGTCCACCTTTATTTAAAATACTGAAAGTTCAGCTGAAAGCTCCTTACAAATGCTGAACAGTAAGTACATGGCACAGAAAATTCATCAAAGAAAACTCTGCTCATTGATGACAACACTGAAAGCACTCTGAAGTCTGCCATTAGTATGAGATGATCCCTGCTGCTAAAATCTGATGATACAGAGGGACAGGACTATGTGAGTCATAAAGGCAGCTTACACACACACAAAAAAAGAGTATGCTCTTTCATGCACTTTCTACTATAAACAAGGCACACAAAGATCCTCCTCCTTCCAGGAAGACAATTCAATACATGTGCAAAACCATGACTGGAGCGATATAAAATAATCAAACACAAAAGAATTCACAGAGTAACATTCTGACACTTTATTTGATACGAAGAAGGGCCAGGAGGTGCCCTAGGACACATTAACAGATGGGCTACAGATCTGTTCATCTACCAGTGTAGACTCCTCAAGTGGCAACACAGCTCATCAAGAGAGACCTGAATGAAGTTTAAGTTTATATGCAGGGAAAGTAGCATGGGACAGAGAGGAGACGGTAGGGAAAGAGACCCAACATCTGCATAATGAAACAATCCAGAAGGGAACCTCTCTTAGCCCTCAGTGTTGCTGTGGAGATTATTTTGGTCTACCTGGATTGGTTAAGTCACCTGTTAGGTTAGTTCACACCTAAAATGTTTTCTAGTACTAACATGGTTTTTGGAAAGCACACAGAGATAAAGCACTTTTTCCTTTCAAAGCTGTCTGTGACAATGATGCCAGCTCAGCATCCCTGTGAGGTAGGCAAAAATAGCTGTTTTCTGAGACAGAGAAGTTAAATGACTTCCTCAAAGCCATGGTGTAGAATGTGTGATTTATTAATATCCTTCAGAACCCGGAATGATGTTATATATCACAGACAGGGAATCAGAGGCAACCTGCATCTGCTAGTAAGGAATTACTGAACTTTGACCACATTCATAGTATTAAAATGCTTGAATCCCAGTGTACACAGCTTGAAAAATGTTTCACAAGCATTTTCATGTAGTAGTTCTTCCTTCATCTCTGTAATAAAAATCACTCCTCCTTTCCAGCAGTAAGCAGCCATCCTATACAAGGGACTTTCCCTGCTAGTAAAGAGTAGCCTAGATGCAACTAAAGTTACATACATTACTCCAGCAAGGATCATTCCTGGACCTTTCCACTGTTACAATTACAGTTATCAAAGACATGAGCCAAGTATCAGTTACTTCAAGGAATTTAGCTGAGTGTTGTAGTTAATGTAAAAGGAGTAAAAAAGCTAACTATCCATTCCTTTGAACTGACAGCTATACAAAACCAAGCTGGTGTAAAATAAAGCACACAGATGCTACAAAAGGTAGCAACAAAGCTATGCTGGGGTTAACCAGCAACTGCAAGGTTAATAGATTGACCAGCTCAGTCCATATCCCCATGAAAAGCTTTTGTTCTGCAAAAAAATTAAGTGGGTGTCAGAGCAAGGCTCTTTATTCTGTAGGTCCACAGAGAAGTCACAGCAGATGCTGTCTTGTGTGTGTCCGTATTGAAAAGTTTCCAAAACCTTCTGGGTATCTCCTTTAGCTGAGCTAAACTTTTGCATTTTCTCATCACTTCTAATCTAGAAAAGAAAGCAGTACACATCCCCTCTTGTCTCGTGCCTGGTCAGCTTAAAGAGATTATTTGCCCAGTTTTAATCAAAGATGAAACTGTGGCTCATAAAATACACCTACAAAGAATCCCTCCCCTTGAGGACAGCTCAGCTGATGAGCAGGAAACCAACAACTGGGTAACACTGGAGAAAAGCCAGCCATAAAACCAGCCACTTAAACAGCTATGCCATATAATCCTGTGCCATCAACTCAGCTTTACAACTGCCAGTACAATTCACTAACAGTGCTTGGCACTTTCAGATGGACACCACAAGGGCATAACACACTCATGACAGCTGCAGGGTCACACCACCCTGGTTTATTGCTAGTTTATTGCTCATGTTTAAAGCACTTCATACAGTAGTCAGCACCCTCCCACTTCCTTCAAAAGCAAGGTTGTGCTCCAGGCACCAGCAGCTCTAGTTCAATACCAGCATCAATTCCTCTGAAGCTTTCCACAACTCCTGTAAACAAATTTTTCACCAACTCCCTGCTTACAGGACACAAATACTTTTCCTTCAACCCAGAAAAGAATTCAGCAACACAGTATGGATCAAATTCATCTTTGCCCTGCAAGTCACACTTTTCCCCAGCTGTGTTTGGCATGGTTTTCACACTGCTACATAACTGCTGAAACAACTGCTTCTCCAAATGGCCACATCAATTAAAAGTGGCAAGAGCTGCAGAAGAAAACACCACCATAAGGTGTAGAAGGGAAAAAAAAAGAGGCTGGGGACTTCAGAGCTATCTCAGCAGTTAAATGTGATTCAGTCTCACAAACTCTGGACTCTATAGGAAAAAATCTTGTCAACAAAAAAGTTTATCCCTGTTTCAAATCCTCTTTTTTTTTTCTTCCCCAGAATGCAATAATCTTGATTTCATTTTTCTAACCCTGTATCTTTCTCCCTTGCTCGACTGGGCTTCTTTTTTTTTGGCTTCTGACAATAAGAAATTGACATCTAGCCTCTAAATAAACAAACAAACAAAAAAACCCCACTATTTTTTGAACCAAGACTTGGGTTTTCCACTGATGTACCCATTAATCCATACCCAGCCAGAGAAACCTGCCACTCTGTCAGCTCCCCCTTAACCATTATTTCAGAGAGTAAATCCTAAGCAAATATAAAAATGGACCCCCCTTGTTTATCTATGCATTCAGGGCCTTTCAAGGCATGCTTTGTGTTTACAGACCCAGCTTTCATAGCAGAATACAAATGTACTGGTTTTGGCTTGAAGTTTGTGCTCCGTGTACACCAACATCCCACAGAGATACATCACTTGGGACATTTCCAGACTATAAGGACCAAGCAGAAGCAACAGTTAATGAATTAGTTTCTAATGCATTTTAGGGAGCTTGGAAAGAAAAGTTAAACATTTGGCTAAGAAAATAAACACAAAACAAAAAGTCAAACATCTAGCAGATGAAGGTGAACTATGCTCACAAGGGAGTGAAGTAATAGCACCTACATTGTTGTGAGGCTAAGCATTTGGCAGTGTTTTCTGTTGAGCACACAGGAGCCACTGGATTCTCTCACCATGGTAAGAAAAGGAGCCACAGGAGCAATCACTGTGCTTGTGAAAGGAACAGTTTTGATTGGGGGCTTAATCTTACTTCCATTGAGTTGACAGTGAAAGAATTCAGTGACAGAAGGATGAGGTTCTTTAAACATTTCCTTTTCCTCAAATTACCTTGCTCCCCCAAAAAAAAGCTGCAGCTCACTCCTTCTCAAGAAGACTTCATACACACAAATCACTTTTGCAAAGTCTGCTGTACAAGCCAACCAAGCCCAGAACTGCAGCTTCCACAGCTCAGGATGGTATCTTCTTTATTCTTCCCACTGACCATAATGGATCATCTACCCACATAATCCACTGATAATACTGAACTGTGAGGCCTGACTCTACAGCTCTCGTTACAGCTTAGGCAGAGCACCATCTGGTGCTAGTGTGATGCCAAAAACATAGAAAAGGCCCAAGAGGAGATTGAGTTTGGCTGTCCTCTGGGGAATTTTGTTGAAGCTCTGACTCCGAAACTGCCTCTCCAGTGAAAATGCCATCGGGATGGTGAGCAGTGGCAATGCCATGCTGATGGTGTAGCGTGTGGCCAGCACACAGAAAATCAGGTAGGGCAAGAAGAGCAGCAGGGTGTAGAGGACATAGGAGAGCGCAGGGCCGATGAGGATGGCCAAGGTGACAATGCCTGCCTGCCGGTCAGACTCCATGTCCCGCGTGTTGTTGCTGTGCAGGATGGCCTCAGTGCTGAGCGCTAGAGGGATGGCGTAGAGCAGCGGCGAGACAGACAGATACCCAACCTGCACAGCATGGGCAAACATGACAGCCAGGGGCCCGAAGGTGATCAGGATCACCACGTCTCCAAGTGCAACATACTTAAATCCAATTCCTGTGGCGAGACACAAGAATAAAACGAAGCACTGTCAAACAATAGAATAAAAAGGACAACAGAAATACTGTGAAGTGACTAACACACACAGAGCTATGGCCAAGAACCATAATCTTTTTCTGCCAAAGATAATAAAGGAAATGCAGCTTCTTGCTCCAGTCAAACAACACAACAGAAAATAAAGGCCAAGCTCTAATTTCCACCTTCGCATCTGCAACTACCTATTTCTGCAGAAATCTACAGAAATAAAGCCCTGTATAGTATGATCAGGCATACTAGAACCTGATCCTGAAGAAACATATAGAATTCACAGAACAAATGGCACACTACATAAGATTCTTTCAAGAGCAGATTTAGACTAGATCGCAGGAAGAAGCGTAAAGGTGATGAGACTCTGGAATAGGTTTCTCAGAACAGCTGTGGATACCCCCTCCCTGGAGGTGTTCAAGGCCAGGGTGGATGAGGCCTTGAGTAACCAAGTCTAGTTGAGAGGTGTCCAGGCCCATGGCAAGGGGGTTGGTGTAGATTAGCAGTAAGGTCCCTTCCAACCTAAGCCATTCTCTGATTCTAAACGTTTGAAAGTTTGACAGTTTGAAACTGAGCTTGATTTTCTTTTCCTAATAATCACATTTTTATCTACTCAACACAGTAAGACAGTAAAAAATATCCTCTTACTAAAAGCAACCACAAACTGTTCTATGCTCACAATGAAATTCCATCTACAGAATAACAACAAAATATAGAAAACAAAATAATAACCTCCAGTATAAAGGAAAGAGCTGGAAAGTCCTCCAAAGTATATCAGGGCCAGGTGCTCCAGTTTGAGCGTCGAGACCGCATAGAGCCCAGCAGCACAAATACAGCCCACGGTATAAAGGAAGACTCCAAACCGGACTACATCCTGAGGCTGCAAAATCTGGTCCACTAAAGTCCTGTCATCACTCTTCTTATGATCGATGCCTTTGGAGAAGTCGTAGTAGGTATTCACCAAGTTGCCAGCTCCGTGCACAGCCAGGACAGCCACAGCGCTTCCAACCAAGAGCCCTGGATCTAGCGACCCCTCGGCCCGGTACGCCAGGGCGCTGCCGAGGGCCACGGGGGTGAGAGAAGCACTGAAACTCCAAGGCCTGAGCGCCAGCACATAGGCCGCACACTTCTGCCTCCAGCTGCCGGGTGGGTCTCTCTCAGGGCCTGCCAGGGCAGCGCCAGAGCCGTTCCTCTCGCTTCCCCGCTGGCTCTCGGCGCTAATGCTGATCTTCTGCACCGGCTCTCCCGGCCCCATGATGCCCCCGCGGCCCCGTCTCACAGTAGCTGCACCTGGAAGGGGAAGGGCCCCGCGTTAGCCCGGTCGTTGCCGCGGGTCCCGGCACGGATGGGTCGCCGTTACCATGGCCACTCCTGAAGGGAGGCGAGCACCGCCCTTACCGGCCTGACAGGCCTCGACCGCCACCGCCCCGCGCCAAGACTGCCGTTCCCGCCCCTTCTCTCCGCCCTCCCACCCCGCGGCCCCGCGCAAGAGGTTCCGCCGAAGGTCGTGTACCGGAACGACTCGGCAGCACCTTCCGAGTCCCAGTGTAAACATTAAACTCTCCACGTCGTTGCGCACGGCTGCGGTCACTATGAAGTACGCACTGCTATATGTGGTATTACGGCAACGGAGCGCCCACAGCCGGGCACCGAGTCGGCTGCCTTTGGTTCTGTCGTGAGCAGCCGGACACCTTTCAGCGATACACAGCGCGAGCAGCAGGGCGCCGCAATACTTCCTCCACGCGTGCGCACACGGGGACAGGCTTTCCGGGAGGGCGGAAGTTAGCCGGAGCCTGGAGGGTGGGTCTAGCTCGGATTTTATTATTTATTTTTTTTATATATTCTGCCTTTTCACTGGTTAGTTGTACTGCCACTCACGCCCGACTGGCTTGATGATTGGCCGGGAGGAGACGGTCTCTACTTGCGGTTCCTGGGGAGAAAAGGCGGAGCTGCGAGCGCTCCTTTCCTTTTGCTCTTTTCCTACTGGTCAGAGGTGTGTCTATCAAAGTACTTCCCAGAGTCCATTGGCCACGGGCGGCTCGCGGGTCCGGCAAGCGCGGGGGAGGGGAGGGCGCGGGGCCCGGAGTAGGGGAGCCGGCGGCGGTCGGGGCGGAGGCGGTGAGTGCGGCTCCGGAGCCTCTCTTCGGCATCGCCTTCCCCTCATCCTCACTTCCTGCCACGGTCCTCCTCGCGCTCCCGCCTCAGCCCCCGCCGGGCTGGCGCCCTGCGCCCTGTCAGCGGCACCGGCGCTCCCGCGGACGGCTCGGCCCCGCGCCGCAGTTCCCCGCCCGGAGCAGCCTGCCCGAGTCCCCCGCCCCCGCGGCGTTGCCGCTAAAGGCCCCGCACACGCCCCGGCGGTCGTGCCCGCCTTGCCCTGCCTCACCTCTCCGTCACTCCCGGCCTGTGAAGCGACAGCGGCGGGATCCCCCGCGGGCTCGGGCCTGTCGGTTCCTGCCCGCCAGCTCCTACCCACCGGCTGTCGCGTCCCTCCACGGGTGCGGCTGTAAGGGAACCCCTGCGCAGGGGCAGCCCGACCGGCGGTGATGGGGCTGCAGCTACAGGCTGCTGTTGTCGCCCGGGAGAGCTTCTGGCTCCCAGCAGTGTGGAAGCCCCTAAGCCCCAGCACGGTGTAATGTCGATGGATCTTTGTGACCACGTTGGGGCTATCTGGGGAAGAAGGAGCTGAGGCTTTGGCGTCTGTGTCGCTGTGCGCCCTTCTGTCAAGTGCTTGGTTTGTGCTTATGTAATCTGGAAATCAAGGGGTTCAAACCTCCAAATTATTTTCCTCATAAGGAAAGACTCCTGAGACAGTTGGTCTACGTGTTATGATAGTAAATATCCTGCTGCAATGATTAGTGTTGCTATAAGTAGACTTCCCATCTCTAAATATCTACTGGAGAATGTAACACTTGCCAGGCCCTGAGTGCTGAGTCTTCTTCTGTTGGCATAACACTAGAATGTCTGTGGAGAATCTTGGATGAAAATGTTCAAGGAGGAGTCAGATACAATAACGATGTAATCATGGCACTGATAGTGCCTCTTATTATAGGGCAATTGGAAACCCCAGTCCAACCCTGCTATTTCTCAGCTTTTGCCCGACCCTGGATTTAGAGCTGGATCACCATGGGTTTGGGAACCTGACCTATTGGAACATGTTCTGATATTTGAGGAACTACAGAGCAAATAATTTGGGGGTCAAGTTATGTGGTGTTACAGTTCTGTTAAGGGACTATAAGACCTAAGGAACATAGTCATTGTAATTTTATGCTCTACTGGCACAGCATCCTTGCATGCAATAGGGAACAGGCAACAGGAGCACATTAAGAAAGAAGCTCAGAGGTTTCAATAGCTGAAAGCAGTAAAAAAAGTGTCTTCTTTGAAGAACTTACAGGCCTTGATGCCCCCAAGCCCCAGCACACCACCATCATGTCGGGCACCGTGTCCATTCTCCAGCAATTTGCCAATGGCTTGAAGAGCCGCAGTGAGGAGACGAGGGCCAAAGCTGCCAAGGACTTGCAGCATTATGTCACCATGGAGCTCCGTGAGGTGAGTGCTGCAAAGGAGATGATTTATCCCCATATGCATGTGGGGCATGGGCTGCATGCTTTGGGGATGGCGATTTCAGGAATGTGGAAGGTGGTCTTAGAGGGGAGGTGGGACACAGCAAGGAGCTTAGAATGCATTGCTGACAAAGATTGGGTGGTCATGCATCAGAAGAAATAAACTTGACCTGTCTGGGGCACAAAACAGACATACATTTTTGTGTTTGTAATGTGTGGTTTATGTAGTGCCTTTCTGTTTAAGTGACCTAGGAAGAGTTTTCTTTATGGAGGTTTTGTGGGCAGGAAGGAGAGAAGGAATGCTGAGACCTGATTCCAACTTTTTGCTGTTACAGATGAGTCAGGAAGAGTCTACCAGGTTTTACGATCAGCTGAACCATCACATATTTGAGCTGGTCTCTAGCTCTGATGCAAATGAAAGGAAGGGTGGCATTCTGGCTATAGGTGAGTGAAAGTGCTTTGTGCCTCTGATGAGTTTTCTCTTCATGCATCCATCTTCAGGGGCAGATCTTTAAAAGGAATGAGCTTTTATCATTGCAGCCTTCTTTCTGACTGCTCAATATGCTGGGTGCTTGCTAGCTGCTGGGCTCTAAAAATCTGTAAGTGTCAGCATTGGAGCTGCTGAGAGTGGCTGAAAACCTGGTGCTTAATGGGCCCTGAGCTCTTCTGGGAGCTAAGCATCAAATGTGAGTGCTGAGCACGTGAAAATTCTGATCTTGAGCTCAGCTGTGAAGTTTGTGCTGTTCATTTGTATGTACCAGCGTAGGCTGACTTGCTTAACTCTCTTCTGTCCAAAGAGGTTAGTTCTTGTTTTAATTGTAACAGGCTCAATAACAGCAGCTTCCATCCATTGAAGGGGCTCACATAGCATCTGCTTTGATTCTGCTCAGCTGCTCCATCAGTTGCATTGGTTGTGCTTTTGCTGTGTCATGGCAGAGCTGCCCCCAGTTTGACTCTTAGTGAAATCAGCTCACTTAAATACTTCACCTTCCAAGCAAATGGCCTGAGTCGTAGCAATCCTTTCTTTAGTAATCAACTAGGAGGTGGTTTTGGCTCACAGACATAATCCTCCACTCCCAAGATGTTTGAAGACAATGGAGGTCTCCTAGCTAGAGAAATTTTTGTTGTCAAACATCTGATTTTTAAGCTGACAGTATCACTTTAAAATTGTTTCTGTGAATTTAGTGCTGTTGAAAGGTGCTGGCTTGACAACCCTGGACACTGATGGCCTCTTTATCTACAGAGCAGGTACAACCCAGGCACTGGCAGTGAAAGCTTCTGCCGTGCTACTGCCTGCCAAGGTGCCTCCACTCTGGCCTGGAAAGACCATCCCTAGAGCTGATGGGGAGAGCAATTTCCTTGGTTCATTCAGTCTTTGACTTCTCTGCTAAGGTGGACCAGCTGTAGTAGTTGCATGTGGATGGATGCCTTTCTATTGGGAATGGATCTGTCATCCCAGGGTGGATTACTTTTTTTTTCCCTCTCTTTTTACACTACAACTGGGGAACAGCTGTGAAGCTGCTGGATGTATTTTCCTGCCCACTTAGCAAGTTCAGGCTGGAAAGAATGGTGGCCCTTTCCTATTGCTTGATTTTTATTTTTTGTTCTGTGGAGTTGCAGTTTAGGAGGAGTTAATGGGAATCTTTAAGGAATGGATAGGGAATACTAACTCATCCAGGGACTACCTACTGTCTGCCTCACTGACTGTTAAGGAGAACCTGCAGCATTGCTCCCTTTTCTCTGTAGCGAGCCTCATCGGTGTTGAAGGAGGGAACGCCACCCGCATCGGCAGGTTTGCCAACTACCTGAGGAACCTCTTGCCGTCCAATGACCCTGTTGTAATGGAGATGGCCTCCAAGGCTATCGGGCGGCTGGCGATGGCTGGTGACACCTTCACAGCTGAGTATGTGGAGTTTGAGGTGAAAAGAGCTCTGGAATGGTTGGGAGCTGACAGGAATGAAGGTCGAAGACATGCAGCTGTAAGTGATCTTTTTTTTTTCATCTTCCATGGAATGGGATGGTTGGGATTGGTTAACAGTAGGCACAGAAAGCTCTGGTCAGGATCAGAATGGTTGCCAGTCCACATGTGAGGCTGTGATGCTCTAATGCTTCTTCATTGCTTAGCCCAGTGACTAAAGAAATTGAAACACCATTGTGCTAGGAACTATGAAAGTATGGAGGTGGAAATAGCTCCGCTCACAGACACCGACAGTCTAAATAACTGATACTATGGTCTAGAAATTATGGGGTTTTTCTGTGGGTGCTCATTTTAACAGACTGTTGCTGCTTCTCTCCCCACCTCCAGGTTCTTGTCCTGCGTGAGCTGGCAATCAGCGTGCCTACCTTCTTCTTCCAGCAAGTGCAGCCCTTCTTTGACAATATCTTTGTGGCTGTGTGGGATCCCAAACAGGCCATCCGAGAGGGAGCTGTTTCTGCCTTAAGAGCCTGCCTTATCCTCACCACGCAGCGGGAGCCAAAAGAGATGCAGAAGCCCCAGTGGTACAGAGTAAGAAAAGAACTGTGCTTGGAAGCAGCTCCTCATAATGCAATGCAAATGATCAAGTGCCAGTTCTTAGAAGAGCTGTCTAAGCCAAGAACCTGTGTCACCATTGTCAGTATGTCTCAGAGTCAGTAGAAAACTGCCTCCCTTGAAAGGGTTGGAATATAATGGCTTACAAAATGAGTAGTACCTTTATTCCACTGTAAAAATAAGGAAGAGACTTACCTCCACCAAGAATCTATTGCTCTAGCTGCAGCTCATTTTCAGCTGTTGAGCCTGACCTAGTTTTATAGCCATGTAATCATCTCTCTATTGTCTTCTCTTACTAGCAGATGGTTTTGTTAATGTTGATAAAACATGAGTGAGAAAAGTAAGAGCTCTGAACCTTAGCTTTGTTGCCATTTTCACATGAATTCAAGCTTCATAATACCGAATAAGGCTTGGACAGTGCAGTCAGATGTGGGGAACTTTGGTTCCTCACAGTCAAGTATGTGATGCAAATAGTGATGAATCTTTACCATGGTATGGTTGACTAGCTGTTTGATTAATGCTGTTGAAAATACTCTACAGCAAAGTCCACAGCTTCTGTGTGAATCTGAATTTTGTAGTCTTGCACTCTGTGACTACCCTTGAAAACTGCAGGACATCAGTAGCTCTAGACTGGCAGGATTACTTTATTTCCAGAGGTTTAGTTTCTGCATCATCACTGAACTGCTTTTTTGTTTTCCCTCCAAGCATACATATGAAGAGGCTGAGAAGGGTTTTGATGAGACTTTGGCCAAAGAGAAAGGAATGAACCGCGATGACCGAATCCACGGTGCCTTACTGATTCTCAATGAGCTAGTGAGAATCAGCAGTATGGAAGGAGAGGTGAGCAAATGCACAAACTGGGGATTATGGCTTTTGCTTGCAACGTTGATTGACAGTGTGTAACAACTCATCAACCTGGAAATATCCCATTGTGTGTGAAATGGAGTTGTTGAGTTGAGAAGTCACCTGAAAGTGTTGTCAGAGCATTGATTATTACAAATTGCAGCGTGGCAGAATAAAAACAGCGACAGGTCTGGGCTGAGCAGGTTGTGAGCTTTGATGGAAAGTGCTATGATCTGGATTCATTACAATGATAAAGATTTTTACACCGAATGAGGACTCTTTATTGCACCTTAAATACCCAGATATTTTTGCTGAATTTTGCTTAGTTGTTGTTTTACAGCCATTTGGATATCAGTTACACAGGCTACTGCTCAGGAGATTTGAGTAGCACTGTGCTGGGAATCTCTTATTCAGCTTTTCCTTAAAGCCTATGATTTTCTTCTTTGTCCAGCGCCTTAGAGAGGAGATGGAAGAGATCACTCAGCAGCAGCTTGTGCATGACAAGTACTGCAAAGACCTGATGGGCTTCAGTACCAAACCTCGCCACATCACTCCCTTCACTAGCTTCCAGTCTCTTCAGCCCTCTCAGTCAAATGCTTTGGCTGGTCTTCTGGGCTACAGTGCCCACCAAGGAATCATGGGTTTTGCAACCTCCCCAGTCCCAGCAAAGTCTACCTTGGTAGAAAGTCGATGCTGCAGGGATCTAATGGAAGAGAAATTTGATCAAGTAAGTGTTTGGTCTTCAAGTTGTCTATCAACATTCACAACATGGATTTTTGTAGAGCAGTTGTCCTCTGTGTCCTTACTTAGCAGATAATGCTGCCTAGCGTTGAAGAGAGACCTCAAACTCAGTAATTACAACTATCCTGTCTTTGTCACTCAGAGCAAGTGATTTACTTTCTTTGAAGCAGTGTTTATCATCCATCTTTCTAAGGGGCTCTGAAGCCAAATGTCAGTAGAATGCCTTAAAGCACCCAAGTAACACTGGCAGTGGTCATCCTTCAAAGCCCAATCTATTTCCTTTCAGGTGTGCCAGTGGGTTCTCAAGTGCAGAACCAGCAAAAACTCTTTGATCCAGATGACAGTTCTCAATCTGCTACCACGGCTGGCAGCTTTCCGTCCTTCAGCGTTCACAGGTGATGAGACAGATGGTTGGATGTTAGAAGTGTGTCTGGAAGCTATCCAGCTCTCTTTAGTCCAGATGAGCTTGTGCAGGCAATGCAGCAGCACAAAAATGGTGCTTGTAAGATGAACAAATTCCTCTGTAGGAGGACTGTCTTGGGGTTTTTTCTGGATAAATGTGATTTGATAGCTGATGGCAGAATGTTGCTCTGATGAAGAAAATGGATTGCCAACCATTATCTGAATTCCCTGGTCAACACTATAAAAGACTGAACCTTTTTGGGTTTTTTGGTGGTGTTGGTTTTTGGTTTTGTTTTGTGTGTTTTTTCCCTCAGTGTGAGAGAGTTGGGGTTGAACTCTGCTCTTTTGCTTCCACTCAGTGTATCCCAATAATATCGGCAGAGTTGTCTTCCTTTTCCCCTGTTCCATGTGCTGGGAAATACTTGCTAGCTTTAAAGCAGGTCAGTTGATTTATCAAGCAAGCTTAGTAGAGCTTCAGAGCTGCAGGCAAGTCACCAAGTTTCTCTAAACAGGTTGGGACAAACTTTATCATTCCAAATTTCCAATCAAGGTGCTTCGATCTTATTTGTGTGTGGAATCCAATGCAGTGATGTGTTTTGTTTGTTTTTGTGGGGTTTTTTCATAGCTTATTTTAGTGATTTTTTAAATTTTTTTTTTTTTATTACAAAAAAGAAAGCTTCCTAAGCTTCATTATATGGTGATGTTTGCCACTGCTTGTGCCAGCAAATTTTATATGGTTTTGTCTGTTCCTTAGTTTTATGCTTGTAAAGGTTTACTTGCAAATGGGATGCAGCTGTACAAACCTGAATGAGTTCCAATACCTGTGCTGTTCTTTCTTTTGGGCAGCTGATCAGTATCTTCCAGACACCATGAATCATGTTCTGAGTTGTGTGAAGAAGGAGAAGGAGCGAACAGCAGCCTTCCAGGCTTTGGGTTTGCTTTCTGTGGCTGTGAGGTCTGAATTTCAAGCTTACCTGCCAAAAGTTCTTGAAATCATTAAAGCAGCTCTTCCACCAAAGGACTTTGCCCACAAGTAAGTATGTGAAAGTTAGGGGAAGAAACTGAAAAACTAGTTCTTTGTATAATTTTTGTGATGTGGGAGCAAATTATTGTATTAAAATCAGAGGTGTTTCTGTGAGACTGGTAACACAGAAGTGGGGTGAGGAAAGATGTTTGAAAAAGAGCCACTCCTCTTAATGAACTTTTGTATGGTCCCTTTTCAGGAGGCAGAAGTCTGTACAGGTTGATGCCACAGTCTTCACCTGCATTAGTATGCTGGCACGAGCCATGGGACCCAGCATCCAGCAGGACATCAAAGAGCTTTTGGAACCTATGCTGGCTGTGGGCTTAAGGTGAGCACAAGGCATAGGAGCATATTTTACTGTTAGCCACTGGATGGCATTGTTTGCCATACAGAATGAGCCTTTGACAGTCTTCAGTGAGAAGGAAGATTATTACTTTTAAATGACCCTTCAGAAGATCAATATGGCTCTTGCAGAAGAATAACAAGTAACTCAACAGCCATTAACACTTAAGTGTATTGGTTTCTGTGTGAAGAAATCATTTTGTAGAACAACTGGTGAATTCAAAAGCAATCTCTTTTACTTTTCACTATCCAGCTGGCAGGGAAGGAGAATTTGCTCCTATTTTCTTTCACCTTTGGAGCTATCAGTTTCTATTGGGAATTCCCTGGCTCATTAGCTGTTAGTATGAGAGGGTACAGAGAAAGTATCCAGGAGGCAGGAAGCTGTTTAGATTAATGTTACCACTAGGAAGTGAATTTGTGTCTAAAAAGCACAAGTAGGAGGATTCACAATGACTTGTAACAGTATTCTACCAATATTGCCTAATGTAGCCATGTGTGCTACAGTCCCAGCAGTTTGCTCACTAAGTTCATCCAAGAAGGTCACCTCAGGTGCCTGAGCTCACACTGGGACCCCTGTGCTGTGCTGGCAGGTGTTGCTGTGATACATGAATGCCCACAATTCTCTGATGAGCAAAAGCATAAACAAAAGGGTGAAATATGCACCTTTTTTGTTTGTGTTTTGATGACTCTCTGTCTGCTTCTTGCCCACAGCCCTGCTCTGACAGCTGTGCTGTATGACTTGAGTCGCCAGATCCCCCAGCTGAAGAAGGATATCCAGGATGGGCTGCTGAAAATGCTCTCCCTTGTGTTAATGCACAAGCCTCTACGACATCCAGGCATGCCAAAGGGCCTGGCCCACCAGCTTGCCTCCCCTAGCCTCACCAACATCCCAGAGGCCAGTGATGTGGGTAGCATCACCCTAGCCCTTCGTACACTGGGTAGCTTTGAGTTTGAAGGTAAGAGGAAATAAAGCAGCAAGCAGCAAAGGGATGTGGGGTATGTGGGATGTAAGCACGAGTGCATTGGAGAAGAGTCCAAGTAGCAGAAGAACTCGGAGAGCTTTATTCAAACTTCTGTTCTCTGGTAAGTCCAATATTGAGGTGTAAAACTCCTCATCTTCTTTCTAGGCCACTCTCTGACCCAGTTTGTTCGGCACTGTGCAGACCACTTCCTGAACAGCGAGCACAAGGAGATCCGGATGGAAGCAGCCCGCACCTGCTCTCGCTTGCTTACGCCTTCCATCCACCTGATCAGTGGCCATGCCCACGTGGTCAGTCAGACAGCAGTGCAGGTTGTGGCTGATGTTCTCAGCAAACTGCTTGTGGTTGGAATAACTGATCCAGGTCAGTGTGGGGTACAGAGGAAAGAGTTCTACCACGTTAGTTTTTGGTGTGTGAGCAAGTCAGGACATTAAGGCTGTGGTAGAATTTGCGCATACCTGCTAGCAACTGAAGCTGTCATTCTTAAATTTAAAAGGGCTCCTAATTTTTCTTCCCACATATTTTTGATGTATTAATAGAACACTAGTATAAAATGCTCAAACTGTGCCCTTGGTAATCCTTTGAACTAGGTGGAGCCTGAGATGTCTTTTGTTGTTGTGGCCTTAAGCTTTGTAGGTTGGGAAGGAATTGGTCCTTTCTGTTGAATCTTCCTAATTGATGGGTAGTTTTTAATTCTTTCAGTTGCAATATGGCAGCCTGAAATGAGCTTTAATTTTCTTCATGCTGCCTCTAAATGTGCCTCTAGGTGCAGGAGGTCAGCTTTGTGCTGATCTGCCTATAGGGACAGTTCTGAGCAGCACTAAATCTGCTGGGCTGACCTGCCCTGCTTCTCATTGTAAAACACTGATGTAGCATCTCATGGTGGGGGAGCTCTTAGCATTTCCCTGAGGTTGTGAGAAGTTTTTGAGGCCAGTTTGTAAATAAAGGCAATAAATCCCAGGAGTGTACTGCATCTAAAGAGAAATAAACATGTTCTTGCAGACCCTGACATACGTTTCTGTGTGCTGGCTTCTCTGGATGAGCGATTCGATGCTCACCTGGCTCAGGCTGAAAATTTGCAAGCTCTTTTTGTGGCCTTGAATGATCAAGTGTTTGAAATCCGAGAGCTGGCCATCTGCACCGTGGGTCGCCTGAGCAGCATGAACCCTGCCTTTGTCATGCCCTTCCTGCGCAAGATGTTAATCCAGGTAACAAAGAGGGATGCCTGCAGTGGAAAGAGAATAGTTGGTATTGAGACTAAGATGGTGTTGAAGAACTGGGCTGTCTAGCTGTAGTTGATGTGTGGGAAAGTGGGGTAATACCTCCCCTTTGGAAAATACTGCCCAGCTTAGCAGGTTTCAGCAGATCTTTCTAGTGATAGATGTTTCAACTGAGGCTCTAAGGATGTACTACAAAGGAAAGGATAAGGATAGCAGTCCTGACTTCACCTCACGTTCATCATGCTGCAGTGCTGTGTTGAGGAAGGATGGTCTGTGCTTTTTTAATTGAATGAATAGCACCACTTTATAAACCTACATGGGTTTGGAGCCATCTGTTCAGCTTTAAGCTCATTCATTTTAGCTTCATTTAGACATGAATGGCTGGATGGTGTATAAATCTAGAACATCCTTTACGAGTGCTGAGATTTGTTGTCATTGGACAGGGAAGAAGGAAATCCAAAGAATTTTTGCCCACCTTAATTTCCCCTGTTCTCACACTTCCACTGTCTTTTCTGCAGATTCTGACAGAGCTGGAACACAGTGGTGTTGGCAGGATTAAAGAGCAAAGTGCCAGGATGTTGGGTCACCTTGTTTCCAATGCTCCACGCCTCATTCGTCCATACATGGAGCCTATCCTTAAGGTAGAGTCTCTGTACAGTTCCTGGTGACTTCAGAGTGAGATGGTACAGCAAGTAGATACATGGCCCCCAGGAGCTGCAGTCCTTTTACTTCTTCATAGCAGCGAAAAGATTGCTGTGGATGTTACCCACAGTAATGGCTGTAGGGGACAGTGTAGCCAGCCTTGATTCTGGATTTGCATGAAGTTTGTGAAACTGAAGTTTCATTCACTGTTGGAATGCTCACCATGATGCAAGTTGAGCCCCTGTGGAATCAATTTCAGACATAAACAAAAGATAATTTTGAGTACTGTACAGCGAGGAGTCTTCTGAGCACATTCTAATTTGTTCCTCTGTCACCAACCAGGCGCTGATTGTGAAACTGAAAGATCCTGATCCAGATCCAAATCCAGGGGTGATTAACAATGTCCTGGCTACAATAGGAGAGCTTGCACAGGTAGGGATACTGCAGATACCTCTTTGCCCTGCTAGTCAGTTGTTTTTGGCAGTGCTAGATGAAGGATTTTTCTCTTTCAATAGGTCAGTGGGCTGGAAATGAGGAAGTGGGTGGATGAGCTCTTCATTATAATTATGGACATGCTACAGGATTCTTCTCTGCTGGCTAAAAGACAAGTAAGTGTTTGACCGCTGCACTGAACTTGCTGTCCGCTGTGACCGAAGCTGCAGCGAGATGTCCTTGTGTGGATCATTGATTTAAAGGTTCCACAAGTCTGTCTTGTGGAGCATATGGTCATGCTTGTAGCACACAGGTGAGGGACTGCAGTGCCTGTCTGCTGTGACATAGTTGTTAAAGGAAAAGTAGAGGGGGGGAAAAAAGGAAGCAGTTTTTATTGCAGGCTTGGACCCACTGAACTGAAAACCTATTTGAATTATGTCTCTGAGTGAGGGCAGTTATGGCTGTCAGTCTAAGCAATTGTTGACTATTAGTTGCTTTACTGTTACTTATTTTAAAACACTCTTTATAGAGGCTTTCAAACCATGGGCTATGGGTTACAGTGTGATGCTGAAATGCTCAAAGAAACTTGACTGGTGAATGAGGTGACATAATAAGTTTCCTGGTCAAACCTAATATTCTCTTGACTTGATCTTTCCAGGTGGCTCTTTGGACATTGGGACAGCTAGTGGCCAGCACTGGTTATGTGGTGGAACCATACAGGAAGTACCCAACTTTGCTGGAGGTGCTTCTGAACTTCCTGAAGACTGAGCAGAACCAGGGCACCCGTAGAGAGGTATGAACAGGAAGCTAACACAACCATTACTGAAAGTTTTGGGGAAGAGAGACTTATCAAATAAATGTATCTTCATAGATCTGGGGCGGTGGGAAGGGAGGTGAAAGAGCACTGTTGTGGCTGATTAGAAGTGTACAGTAAACAGATTCACAAGGATGAAAGTTTTGAGTCCTGCAGCAGTTGAATGGAAAGCATTCATAGTTTCTCCAGGCAGTCTGTTCAGTTCCACATCTTCTCTCTTTAATCTTCAGAACCTTCCCAATCACATGAGTTCATGCATTGACTTCTGTCCAAGTGATGATGAAGCTCTGATGAATTTTGTCTTTGTTTCTGTCTTACCAGGCCATTCGTGTGCTAGGGTTGCTGGGTGCTTTGGACCCTTACAAACACAAAGTGAACATTGGCATGATTGATCAGTCACGAGATGCTTCAGCTGTCAGCCTCTCAGAGTCCAAATCCAGCCAGGATTCTTGTAAGCACCTGAATTTATTTTCAAGTGAATAGATTAATGATATATAAGAAAGCCATTGAGGTCCTGGAGCCTATCCAGAAAAGAGCAACGAGGCTGGTGAGGTGTTTGGAGGGTGTCATATGAGGAGCAGCTGGGGAAACTGGTGGAGTTTAGTCTGGAGGAGGCTGACTACAGCTACCTGAAGGGATGTTGGTCTCTTCTTCCAAGAAACTAGTAATAGTATGAGAGGAAATGGGTTTAAGTTGTGCCATGGGAGTTTTAGGTTGAACATTAGGAAGAACTTCTTTACTGAGAGAGTGGTGAGGCGCTGGAACTGGCTACCCAGGGAGGTGATGGAGTCTCCGTCTCTGGAGGTGTTCAAGAAGTGTGGTTCTTCAGGACATGAATTGGTGGTCATGGTAGCTGGGTTGTGGCTGGACTCAATCTTAAAGGTCTTTTCCAACCTTAATGATTCTATGATCTATGAACAATTTGCAGCTTGTGATGCTACTTTCTTTCTTCTAGCGGACTACAGCACCAGTGAGATGTTGGTGAACATGGGAAACCTCCCTCTGGATGAGTTCTACCCAGCTGTCTCTATGGTGGCACTGATGAGAATTTTCCGAGACCAGTCCTTGTCCCAGCACCACACAATGGTAGTCCAGGCCATCACTTTTATTTTCAAATCCCTTGGGCTGAAGTGTGTGCAGTTCCTGCCCCAGGTCATGCCAACTTTCCTTAATGTAATCCGGGTTTGTGATGGTGCCATCCGAGAGGTGAGTGTGCAAGGGACCAATTCTTCCTTCCTGTACCTCCGCCCTGAAACAAGAATCCATACTGAAAAGAGAATGTGCCTGGCTTTGGGCATTGCTGTGCTATGTGCTGCTGCCAAGCATGCTGCAGAAGTGAGGTTCAGCTTTGCTATTTCTCTCTTGTGAGCATTTGGTAGAATATCCAGTGGAAACAATTTTCCTGCTTCTTATTAAATCAGCTACTTCTGAGCATAATCCCTGGAAGGCCAATATTTGATTCTGTTTTTATTATCAAGCTGGTCTTGTTCAGGAAAACAGCCTGTGCAGCTTCCAGAGCTTTCAGTGATCCCTGCATTCATGTGCTGTTGCAAACAGTATTATTAAATAATAGAGGGGGATTCTTTAAATTTCTGATGGAACCATGTACTTTGGCTCATCCAAGAGAAGGAAAATTCAATTTGCCACAGTCTGCTAACATTCAGAGCAGCGTGGGTGGTGATTCTACAGCAGCATTTTCTCTTCCTTCCCACTGAAGTTACAGTTTTAGAAGGAAATGAGAATTGTGTGAAGATAACAAGAGGCTTAAGGTTCACCTAACCAGAGATGGCTGCTGTTTGCCAAGCCTTTTCCTCAGGCAGCTGAAAATAATCTCTGGGGTGGGAAGGGCAATTTATACTCTCATTGGTGCTGTGTTTTGTAGGTGGGATGGGTGCTCCCTTAGCAGAATCCCAACCCTGCTATAGAACCCCTGTTTTCTCCCAGACTGAACTACTACTCAGATTGGAAGGAAAACATCTCACACGCCTGGGTTGGCCGAACTCCTAGACCTGACTGATCTAACTTGCTTGAAAGCTATGCAGTTGTGCACACTCTGTTTAAAAATTTTCAGGTAAAAGAAGATGGTGAAAGTGTACTGGGGAGAAGAGCTGAGGTGGGTACACATGACACTAAAGCTTAAAGGAGGCTGGTCCTTGTCCTGTCTGTAAGCATCCTCTCACAACACCAAAACAAGGCACAACAGAGGAGCTCATGGTTCTTTTTTTTTGGTACATGTGGGTGCACTGCTCTCACTGAAGAAGTTGATGTTATTTCTTTCTCAATTAATTTTCACAAAACTCAATTATCTCTCTGCCTGAGCTCCACATTGTATTTGTCACTACAGTCTTCAAATACTGCATGAAGAAATGAAATTAACATATGGTAACTTGAATTATTCCTAGAGGAATAAAGCTACATGCATTTAGTTTGTGGACAAAGCTATTTAACCCTTCTTATTTCATACCAGTCTCAAAAGTAAACTCATCAGCATGAGTGAGGGCATAAGATTGTATTGGGGCAAAAGGCATTGCAAAACTGACATCAGACGTGCAAATAAAATTGTTTCAGTCACAATTCTTCTGTGCTACGATCAACCATCTTTCAAAAACCAGGATATTTCTGGCAAGGACCAAACTCTCTTCCCCAGTAACTTTTCACCAATGTATCTTGGTGGGGATGGGAAAGAGTACAGAAAGATTATCTTCAAATGTGCGTAAGTTTACAGGCAGGGGGAAAAGATGTGGGGCTAAAGTTTTTTGGCAGCATCCTTCAAACCTAAATTACCACACTCTGTAGTGGCTTGTACTTGCAAGTCTATTGACACATTATAAACCCCTATTTGTATGCTTTACTCTCTAAGGCTTTGAGCTTATAAAACTTTTGATGCAAGTTGAGGAGGGGAAAGCCAACCATAAAAACCCCAAACTACTCTTACTCCTCACCCATAAAACCCCAAACCACTGAGCTGAAGCTGCCAAGAATGTAGCCCCAGATTTTGAGCATACAAGAGCTATGCATGCTGTTTGTATGGTAAATGAGCTTGCAGTTGGCCTGTGAAACGTGTACCTGTCATGGCTTTGATGTTTTGAGTAAGCTGCATTGAGCACTGCTCATTTCTTCCTTCCAGTTCCTCTTCCAGCAGCTGGGGATGTTGGTGTCCTTTGTGAGAAGTCATATTCGGCCCTATATGGATGAAATTGTCACCCTGATGAGAGTGAGTGTAAACTTTATGCCAGCATTTTGCTGCCAGCACAGGTGGACAGAATTTCTGTCATTATCAATGTATTGGTTACTTCATACATTCATGTGAAGTGCAGAATTCCATACATTTGAAGTACTAATTGGATTTTGAAATACCTATTTGAAACAGTAGTATCTGTTATTACTAGAGAAGAGAAGACTCCAGGAGGAATTTAGAGCTTCCAGTACCTGAAAGAATCCTACAGGAAGGCTGCAGAGGAGCTTTTCATAAGGGTGTCCAGCAATAGGACTAAGGGGAATGGTTTTAAGCTGAGGGAGAGCAGGGTTAGGCTGGATCTTAGGGAGAAGCTCTTCATCATGAGCATGGTGAGACTCTGGAATAGGTTCCACTAGGAGGTTGTGGATGTCTCTTCCCTGGGGGTGTTCAAGGCCAGGCTGGATGAGGCCTTGGGCAGCCAGTCTAGTTGAGAGGGGTCCCTGCCCATGGTGGGGAGGTTGGAGTACATGATGTCCAAAGTCCCTTCTAACCTAAGCCATTCTATGATATTAGTAACTGCTATATGATCAGCTCCTAGGTTCTGCTAGTCCCTGAGTTCTTTTCAGGGCTTGAACTTTGTGCACTTACTACTTTCAGAAACAGTTTTAGTAAGAGGTGTTTGGATTTCATGGATAGGTGACATTTCACTTCATTTTCACTTACTGTTTGCAAAGACTTAGAAGGAATAGGAAAAATCAGTTGCCTAAAGGTTGTTTATGACAGCTATAAATATCCTGAAGGCACAGGGTGTTTTGAAAACAGACCAAAACTTCCAATTTATATTAGTCTAGTATAGCCCCTCCTTGTGATCTGGGATTTATCTGGAGATTGTCTTCTACAGCTTTTCTTGTAACTGGTACAGCTCACTTGAAGAACTGAGTCTTTTTTTCCCCCTTTTTTTTCCTTCTATAGGACTTCTGGGTCATGAACAACTCCATACAGAGCACCATTATCCTACTTATTGAGCAAATTGTGGTAGCTCTGGGAGGTGAATTCAAACTTTATCTGCCTCAGCTCATTCCTCACATGTTACGGGTCTTCATGCATGACAACAGTCAGAGTCGTGTTGTCTCCGTCAAGGTGAGTGAGTGGGAGACTGCACTTCCTGAGCTGGGTTCAGTGTTGAGTTGGGTAAATGCTCAATGTGCTGGGCTCCAGCAGAGCTTCTGTTTGTGTGCTGCAAGCAGATGGGATAGGTGCAGTTCAGCAGTGGCTTGGTGTGAAATGTTGCAGACAGTGCTTTGCTGAAAATGCAAGGTGGAAGCAACTTTTCACTAGATGCTGCCTTACCTAAAGTTCATCTCTTCAATGACTGAGTCACACTGGGTCACTTTTCCCTCTAGCTATTGAATGCGATCCAGCTCTTTGGAGCTAACCTGGATGACTACCTTCATTTGTTACTACCTCCTATTGTGAAGCTATTTGATGCCCCAGATGTCCCAGTGGTGGCTCGCAAGTAAGTGTTGGCTTTGCAGTCTGTCCTCTTTTCTTTTTTGCCTTTCGATATCTAAGTTCTGCAGTACCTGCCCTGACCACATGTAGAATGAAATACCACTTGATTCCTACTGTGGTTTTTCTCTGTGAAATCACTGTGGAAGGCTGGCTTTGCTTGGATGTCACAAGGTTGTTACTAGATTTCCTTGGGCACAGACTATTACTTTCTGCTTCTCACCTTCCAGAATTTTAGTCACTGCAACTTGCAAGCTGCCCTGCAGGTACTAGCTGCATTAACAAAGTTCTGGTGACCTTTTTCATAGAATCACCATAGAATGGTGATTTGGGTTGGAAGAGACCTTAAAGATCATCTAACTCCAATTCTTTGCCATGGGCAGGGATATTTCCTACTAGACCAGGTTGCTTATAGGCTCCATCCAACCTGCCTTTGAACACTTCCACTCCACAACTTCTCTGAGTAATCTGTTCCAGTGCCTCACCACCTTTTCTTCTATTACTATTGATGCCGAGGAGGCCTGAGCACGAATCACATGTATATTCTTACATCTCATTTCTGCTGTGTTCTCTCATGAGAGCTTAGTCCTCCCTTCTTTCTGCTCTGACTTTAGAGCTGCTCTAGAAACAGTCGACCGCTTGACCGAGTCCCTGGATTTCACCGATTACGCTTCACGGATTATTCATCCCATTGTGCGGACGCTAGATCAGAGCCCTGAGCTACGGACGACTGCAATGGACACCCTCTCCTCTCTGGTATTCCAGCTAGGAAAGAAGGTAAGAGCCGCCTTAGGCTTGAAAGCTCACAGAAGGAGGAACTGTCCCAAAGATTGATGTTTTGAAGTTGAATATTTGCATTCTGTATTTTAAAGAACGTAATTTTTTTTCCTTCTCTTAGTTGTTTCTTGAATCAGGAATTACTGAAATCAACATTTCAGAACTGATTTCTTGTGAGGTCAATAAAACAAAGGTGGAATTTAACTGCTTTTGGTGACACTGAGTACAAAGAAAAGTGGTACTTAGCTGCTCTTGGTGCCACTGAGTAACTAGCTTTTGATGCCTTCCCCTGTACAGTACCAGATTTTTATCCCGATGGTGAACAAAGTTCTGGTGCGACACAGAATCAACCATCAACGCTATGATGTTCTCATCTGCAGGATTGTAAAGGTGAGTTGGCAAGTATCTAGCTCTTTGTAGAAGGGCACTTTGGGGATGTTTTCTTGTGGAAGCAGATGTAGCTGTGAACTTCACTTTGAGTTACTCATAAAATGAAGAGTTGTTGCAGTGTTGTGTGTTAAATGCAGCTTTATAAGGAGATTTTGAGATTACATTGGGAAATTGTCAACTGGTTGCAATTATTTCCTGTAGAAACATCACTGCAAGTTTCTAGGCAAGGACTTAGACTTGTAGCCAGTGCCTTTTTTTTTTTTTTCAGTACTTCTTAAATGTGGATTTCCCTTATTTTTCCCACAGTACCAAGACTGAGATAACAAGGTCCCCTTATTTTCTGCAGCATGTTCCACATTTCAAAAAGTCAGTAACTGCTGTTCGGTGTGATTAGCTTGGAACAAGTAGCACACTGCTGTTGTAACTTACTAGTGAGTCAAAGAGGAAAGAGTACTTGTTTTAAGGGGTGTTATTTTGACTTTTGTAACTAGGAGCTAAGATTTTCTACCAGTTACATTGAATAGAAATGGGATATCATTTGGGTTGTCTGTTTTATAAGGTTGTAATTAGTATAATGAAACACAACTGCTTCACAAACTGTCTGCATGACCTTATCATCTGTTTGGCTTGTGTGGGTGTGATCTTCATTTTAAGCCATTTTGTGGTAGGGCTATACTCTTGCTGATGAAGAGGAGGATCCCCTGATTTATCAACATCGAATGTTGAGAAGCAACCAGGGAGAAACTTTGGCCAGTGGTCCTGTGGAAACGGGTCCCATGAAGAAATTGCATGTTAGCACCATCAACCTGCAGAAGGTAAGAATGGACAGCATGAGTTTGCTGCTGAAGGGAGGAGCTGTTGTGTCACATCTATGGAGTTTGTCCTGTGCATCTAAACTGCATTTATTTTCTTCTCTTTTCTGTTGCAAGTTCTGTACAAAACTGAGGTCAAAGTAGTGTCTGAGACTCTTTAAAATTAGAAGGTGGTAGGCAACTTAAAAGAGGAACAGCTGGATTATTAGGGTATTGATGGCCATGAAGTCATCTTGACACTTTCTTCTTATGTGAAGTGTGAACAAGACTTCCTAGATCACAAAGAATCATCTGTAGCTTCTAGAGACATGTTCTTCAGAGTTTCTGCCTTATTTGTCAGCCACTTCTCTGCTATCTTACTGCTGTTATGTCCTGAAGGGAGTATAGAACTTAACAGCTAAGCAGTGACTAATCTGAACAGTAAATGCATGTGGCATTCAGTTCAGTGGTGGGATGGATTAGTTTGAAAATGCTGGACTTAAAATGTAATTCTAAATGCATAAAGTATTTTTAAGCTGATGTTTCAATAGTGGCTTTATCTCTTGATGTATTTTTGTAGAGGAAGAATTATTCATGTTAAATACTTGGCAGGTCATGACAGGAATACATTTAGGGAAGATTTCTTAGAAATGAGACTGAAGTGCTGCAATTTTTCTGGCGAAGTTAACGGATTTCAGGGAGTTGAAAAGGGAATCTCAACAATGTGATTGGGAGCTGTAAAGACATAATGCTGCCTGCTGATGGATTCTTCTGCTTTGGGGTAGTGCTTCCTTTGGTACTTGAATTGTCTTCTTTTGTACTGCAGGCCTGGGGAGCAGCTAGAAGAGTTTCCAAAGATGACTGGTTGGAATGGTTAAGAAGACTGAGTTTGGAGCTGCTGAAAGATTCCTCCTCACCATCCTTGCGCTCGTGCTGGGCCCTGGCTCAGGCCTATAATCCCATGGCTCGGTAGGGTAATTCTGGTTTTTTCACTTCACTTCAAATTGCAGCTGCAAGCCAGATACTACAAGGAGAAAGAAAGTTACTTAAAAGCTCTTAGATCCCATAAATAGAGATGGTTCCTGTTATGGGACAAATCAAATAGCTGGCAACTTGATTTTGTTTTCACCCTTCCCAGTTGGCTGCTCCATGATGTGCACAAAATCTTTCAGTAGAATTCTGCATATTGGTCTACAAATAACATAAAGCACATGAAAGGGAAGCTGGAAAAACAGCAGACTATGAAATAGTTTTGAGGATCTACTGTGGATGCATAAAAATGCCTCTGAGTGGAATAAACTGCAGTGGTTTGGGTTTTTTCGTAACCAGTATGTCTGGAGAGACTTTGAGTTTCTGGAAGCGGTTGCCCATTTTCCTTTTCTTGAGAGTGCATACAAAATTGACTGTTGCTGTTGGAGAAGCAATTCATTCCTGGTTTAGTCTTGTCTTAATGTGAATGTTACCATTGTTGAAGTAGAAGGGCAAACAGCATGATGGAAAGTCAGCAGTTCCTAGGTGGGCAGAGGTGATGCTGGTGTCCTCCATGTGTGCTCCATGCATCTCAAAGCCCTCTCACGGTATTTTGTCACAGTACTGGCAGTGACTAGGGCTGTCACTCTCTGGTTTTCATTGCCTTTTCTCCTCAAGCTTTGCCACCATTGCAAGCTCCAGGTAGCACACTTCTCTGGAGAGCAGAGAAGGCACAAGTGTTGTAGCCTCTGTCCAGAGAAATGTACAATCACCTTTCTTACTGCATTCATTTGTGATATAAGAGAAACCAGGCAGAGAAGAGCATCCTTGCTGCTGTGAAGAGTTTGTTCTTGCCTAAAGTTCTTGCTGGCATATGATAGCACAGTGTTTCTACTATTGTAGCATCCTATTATGGGTATTTTTAAGATGCAAGTTTCACTAACTGTGTAAAAGCTAATCCCTCTCTATTGCAGGCAGACATATAAACACATTTTGTAGCTCTCTTTCTCTGAATGCAAGGGCAAGTACACTGTCAAACAGACTTTTCTCATGAATAATGAATTCCCACCTCTCACTCTCTTCTGTTTTCCTCCTCAGTGATCTCTTCAATGCTGCTTTTGTTTCATGCTGGTCTGAACTGAATGAGGACCAGCAGGACGAGCTGATCCGAAGTATTGAATTGGCCCTGACTTCTCAGGACATTGCAGAAGTCACTCAGACACTGCTGAACTTGGCAGAATTCATGGAGCACAGTGACAAGGTAGAGGTGCTATGAAGCAACTCTTTCCCAATGCCTAGTTTATAGAATGGGTTTGAAGGGTTTATGTCTACTTTGTTCTTTTTTATACTCATCCTGCTTTTAATGCACGTGCTTCTGCCCAGGGTCCACTGCCTCTGAGAGATGACAATGGCATTGTGCTCCTGGGGGAACGTGCTGCCAAGTGTCGAGCATATGCCAAGGCCCTTCACTACAAGGAGCTGGAATTTCAGAAGGGCCCCACCCCAGCCATTCTGGAGTCTCTTATCAGGTAGGACCACAACTGATGAGATTTCTGCTCTTACATCACTGCCAGATTTAGGACAGCATTAGGATCAATCTAGACAGTTCTTAAGATTCCACTCTCTACCACAAGACTGCTGTAGGCTAACTAGCTTGCACTCTCCTAGATGCTGACTTCTGTCCTTCTGTTACGTGCTCAAAATTATGATAGAAGCCATGGAAAGATGTACAGGAAAAAGCAGAGTCTTCTGCTTTCTGCCTCTCACCTGTCAAGTTCAATATGGAATGCTGTGGAGTGGCTGTAAGCTAGATCAGAGATTTCTACACCTACATGTAAATAAGGAAGAAAAGCTCTTGGTGAAAAATTCTCATCTAGTTCAGGAAGAGTTCATTCTTCATATATCAAATAGAAGATAGAACAAGAGTGGATTGTTTCCTGAGCTTTGTCAACAAGACAGATGTTACCCTGAAACACCTTAGGTACAAGGCTAAACTGTTTTAAAAGGTGAATCAGTTTCATATCACAGAAATGCTAACTCTGCTATCTGAGCTAGACAAATTGATTTTGGTTGAGCAAAACCTTAGCTTTGTTTCAGGCCTTATAATTCCTTGGAGTTGTGCTTTCCTTTTTTGGTTTGTTTGGTTGGTTTTTTTCCCCCCTCTCTTTCATACCTTGTTTTCGTTCTCTTGGTTTTCTGAGGAAAATCTAGAATTCAGTGTATTCCTTCTTGGCCCAAATCACTTTGCAGCTGTTTGCTCTTTAATGTGCTTTTTTAATACACAAAGACTCAAAAGTCAAGCAGGACTAAAAATGAAAGGCAATTTATTAGAAATGAAAAAGTTTAGAAACCTTTAAAAATTCATTTGACAGACCACAGTTAAAATAGTTCCAGCTATAGTTCCACACAGATGAAATCTACAGCATGAATAATCAAACATATTTAAGGCAATTCCCAAGACACCTTAATCTCCCATTTCACACAAGACTGAACAATTTAAATTAGATTCAAACTCTCTTTCAGATGAATAAAAATAGATATATTAACTGTGACTATTTTTTCCAGCACACTCAGAGTGATATGGCTACAGGAGGAGTCTCTCTCTTTTGTAACTGTTCTTTTTAACACTGTGTTATGTAAGGATACTGATAGGTGACAGAACATCTCTAGGTAGCTTGTAAGTGAGTGATCTTCAGAACAGATGTTAATGTTCCTTAGCGTAGTATGCTAGCACATATACCCTTAGGTTGGAATAACTTCTGCCACTTAATGGATTTTCTAGTGTGTGTTAGTGTTTTGCTCATGGATGCAGTGGTTTTAATTGTTGAGTTTTTTGGCTATGTGGCTGGCTCTGGAGATTTTTATTTTTTTTTTGCTGACCTGCTGTTGTCTAACCTGAACACAATTTTGTGACAGCCCAGTAAGTTGCTTTGTAATTCACCAGCCTTTGGGTGATCTGTGGATAGGAATAAGCATCACAGAGCATACAGGAGAAATCCTTCCTCCAGGGTTACTGTCTTCTGGGTGCAGACTTCTGTGGGGACCTACTTGAGGCAGCAGTAGGAGATGGCAGTAAAACTTCAGGAGGGAACCTGGGCAATCCTAATTGATCCAAAACTTTTCAGCTTTGCTTTTTTCCTGCGTGGAAATGTAAGCCACTTACTGTACACTAAAAACAGGTGCATCAGGGGCACTTCTGATTGATTCCTCTGGTATGAAATGAATATTTTGTGATGTGAGTCCCGCTTGGAAGGAGGGATGCTTCTTTTAGACACTAAAGTAAAGGTGACAAAAAGGCCTTTTTTCAGTCCCTGTCTGGCTGGTTAATGCTAAGGCAACTCACCAGTCACAATGCTAGTGTTAATACAGCAGTGGGTGTTCTGAAGGTGCTGTAAGTGCATTCTCTCCTAACCTATTCTAATACAGCGTTTTTCCCTTTGGAAAGAGTCATAAGAGGAGGAAATAATTTTGAGCCCTGATGACACTAGTGGCTGTGGCAGGTGCTTAGTGTGCCTCTGTGTTCATAGCCAGTATGTAGCTGTTGCACATATTAGATGAAATGAGCGTTTATCTGGGTGAGTTGGAGCTCTCCGTTGCCCACCTTCACCAGTGGCATCACATAGCTGTACAAACAAATCCTGGTTCCCTCTATGGTTTGAAGTCCTCTGGCCGGATCTTCATCTCAACTCTCTTCAATGAATAGGTTGAGCCGTGCCACCCATACCAGGTGATGCCATCCATGTTCTTGGTGTGCTCTCCCTTGCGGTAGTAAACCCCATTCAGGTTGGAATCTGTGCAGCAGTTGTACCAGTAGCCACCTTGTCAGAAAATGAATAGATTCCTGGTGAGCCAATTACTTAAAACAGGCATGCTTTGTGTTAAGAATGACTGCTTTTTCTGGAGGAGAGAGACCAGAATGCAGCATTTAATCCTTGGACCCTATGGTCCTGCTAGCTGGGATTGCAGATAAATTCAGAACTTCAGATAGATACTGAACACACAAAGCCTTTACAGTTCCATAGTCAAATTAGTCCAGTAGCTTTTCATCCACTTGCTCATTCCTCTTAGAGTATTTCATAGATTCATGGCATGGTCTGGGTTAGAAGGGACCTTAAAGATCATCTAGTTCCAATCCCCCAGGCACTGGCAGCAGGGACACCTCCCACTAGACCAGGTTGCTCCTTGACATGTTTCTGTCTCTGACTCAAAATGAGCATGGAGAACAGTTTTGGTTCTTAGTGTGGGCATCTTACAGTGTTTAAAAGGTTTCTGGACTCTGCAAGGAGGCTGCACTATTTTATTGAGACTGACAGCAATTTTGTTTGCATGCCATGTGGGGGCACAGTGGGGAAATTAAAAATAAAGGTCAAGACACAATGAAGACAGTTACTTGTGACAGACCTCATATAAAGATGGTAAATTGGGTGAAGAGAATAACCTCATTAGAAGCTCTTAATATAAACTAGGAATAAAAGATTAGAATTCAGGTTGAATCTTGAGGTGTATGTAGGATAATATAGGAGAATAATTACAAATCTTTAATTCTAGAGCTTGAAGCTTCATAAAAATAGAAGAAAAAATAAAGACCTTTCAGAAAAATAGTTTTCTGTGTCTCTGGGTTACATCAATGTCTGGGATAGTCTGGCAGATTGTCAGGTGCACAGAGTGGGCTGGATAAATGTGTGTAGGTGAGAACAGACAGTAAATCATTTGGCAAGTACTGATGCAGCCTGGCTCTCTGTAAATCAGTCTTAACTGCAAGATTTCCCACACAACCCAGAAGTGTGTATTCCAGAGTTGGTCACCTCTCCCTTGCTTGCCATTGTCACTTGGAAAGAGAGCCTTAGGCTCTCTACAAAGGACTCATGCCTCTGTACTCAGCACTGGCAAAGCTGCATTTCAAGTACTGTGTTCAGTTCTGGGCCCCTCACTCCAAGAAGAATGTTGAGGTTCTGGAGCATGTCCCAAGAAGGGCAACAAAGCTGCTGATGGGTCTGGAGAACAGGGCTGGTGTTGAGCACCTGAGGGACCTGGGATTATTTGTTCTAGAGGAAAGGAGGCTGAGGGGGTACCTCATTGCTCTCTACAACTCCCTGAAAGGAGGCTGGAGCGGTCTCTTCTCCCTAGTATCAGGACAAGAGGAACAAGGATAGGACAAGAGGAAATGGCCTGAAATTGTGCCAGGGAGGTTTGGGTTGGAGATTATGAAAAATGTCTTTCCTGCAAGAGTGGTCAGGCATTGGAACAGGCTGCCCAGGGAGGTGATGGAGTCCCCATCCCTGGAGGTGTTCAAGAAACCTATGGACACAGCACTGTGGGACATGGTTTAATACTAGTCTTAGGTCAAAGGTTGGACTCAATGATCTTAGAGGTCTTTTCCAACCAAAGAAGTTCTATGATTGCATGACCCAGGCAGCTCTGTGGGGCCAGGAAGGTGTTTGTGAGTGCTTTACCTTTACGGAACCGGGCACAGTCATCCACACACTTGTCATTGTCCTTGTCCTTCGTGCTGAAGGCTGTGTTGTTGTGGTAGCGCAGGGAGTCGCGCCCTGTGTTGCCGGTGTAGTTGCCCACGAAGAGCCGATAGCTGTTGAGTTCGTTGCTCAGGGTGAACTGCTGGTACTGCGCGTAGCGGACGTTGCCTTCCCAGTCCTGCCACGCAACAGGGAAGAAGAAACAGGTCCTGTGAGAGCACTTAGGAGAAGATTCCACCATCTGTGGTTCCATACAGTGCAGTTGTGTGTCTTTTCTCAGTTGTAGATTTTTCACAAGTTATGTTCTGTTTTGGACACAGGCTGCAGAAACTTAGAATTGTTTTGGTTGGAAAAGATCTCTAAGATCCAGTCCAGCCACTGACCTAACATCACCATGGCCATTAGACCATATCCCAAAGTGCCATGTCTACATATTTTTGGAACACCTTCATGGATGGTGACTCCACCTTCTCCCTGGGCAGCCTAAAATTCCCACAGCAAGGCATCATATTTCCAGGTCTTGCCTGCACTGGTAGTAAACAATGCATATGGAAACCTGGTGTGCAGCTCTGGTATTCAACATCCTTATCTCAAAGCACTGCCATAAGTGATTTTCTTCCCTCTCTGAAACAGTGGCTTTTAGATCCAAAGCCATTCAACTCATTCTTTGGATTGTATATATCCCACCCCTCAAAGGTATTGACCAACTATAAATGAGTCTAAGATAAACCCAAGCCTTTAGCAGACTGTTGTAAGTTGTTTTGGGGTAATACAAGGTAAATTCTTTTGCACACATGCTGGAAGGAAGTGATGCAAAAGGAGAACACCCAGAGCCTTAAACTTCATGGGGCCAAAGACTCTGTGAGTCTTGAAATCTGAGGTGGTCAGCAGTTTGCTGTCTGCCTGCAGTGAGTTCTGCAAGGTTCTCTAGAGTCCCACATGTTCCCTAAGATACAATCTCTGTGCAGACAGAAAGTTGTCCTACTGACTTTGCACAGTGGAGGACACAATTCCATCTAATACTTGAATGGATCACAAAGTCCATCCTACCTTATTCTCCTGTAATTAAAGCACACAAATTCTTTTGGTCTCCTGTTGAGATGGTTTCTGCTTCTAGGCAATCACTTTGTACAAAAAACCCTTTTGCTGCTGAAACTTAGAGCTTATTAATTACCTCCAACTCCACTCTCAGAACAGTGGGGCGTCTTGAGAGTCTGTAGATATTTTCATTTCCCAGCCAAAAATCTCCCCTAATATTGCCAAATCCATCCTTGTATTGTTTCCAGTCCCTGTTGAAAGATGTCAAACCAACTTTACGCCTCTGGATGATAGTCCAGCCACCTCCATCTGTTTCCATGTCACAAAACACCTAGGACAGGACAAAAGGCAGTGTTTACTTCTCGGTAGACTTAGGAAGGTTTGTTTCTCTTAACACTCTCTCACTACTTGGAGAAATTCCTGTTCTGTTTAAAAGTAATGGGGGGGAAAAAAATCCTTAACCCTTTTCTATTTTCCCTCTTAAATGTTCACTCTTCCCTTCCTTGAAGTTTGACTGCATAAAGATAATGATTCCAAGTGCAGTGTCATAACTCAGTATATGCTCTTTTCATTTCTGTGATAGACAATTATTTCTTGATTACATTTGAGAAGTACTTATAGCTTACATTTTGTACTTAACATCCTTACCTCCAGATCTGGACTCCCCAAAAATTCATCAGGAGGTAGCTTGTAAACACCAGAAATTCTGTAGTTCCTCTGGTAGAGTGATGAGCAGTCATAGACAGCATCTACTTGAATCAGAACCAGAAAGTAAGAATCTGAACAGCAACAACGGCCCTATATGAGTGATTTCTGCAAAGCTTTCTGTAATACAAGGCATAATTAAGTGAAGAAGATTCCCACAAGTGTTGTGCATGTGGTAGGAAAAGAGAGTGGAGCACTGGGACCTTGTCTTGTTAACCTTCCCTATCCCAAGAGGCATCTCTCTCCTTTCTCTTCACATTGTTGCTGTGTGTCTGTTAGAAGGTTAAAAGTGCATGTTTCCTTCCCCTCCCAGGTAACAAAGGCATATCTTCTAGAATGGCTGTCTGCTGCCAGATTTGTTTTGCTTTGTGTGCCTGAGCAGGTTAGCTGAGTTTGGGGTTGAGACATACTTGCTTAACACGTTTTACGCTAGAGCCTGTGACAGAGGTGGTGGCTTTTAGCTGCAGTCAGTCTGTTAGCTTCTGCAAGCTTCCTTTCCTGTCAATGCAGGAGCTGACTTGAATTGCTGTGCATGTTACCATCTCCTTCTGAGGAAGATAAAGCAGCTGAAGCAAGGCTTTATCCATTCTGACAGTTCTCACTGTAATACCTGAACATCTCTTACCTGGTGAGGTGAGATGTGTCTGCTTTACATACCCTTCAGGGCCACCTTCTTCTGTGTGATGTTTTATTTTTTCCAAACCTCCACAGAGATTCATTATAACAAAAAAACCCAATAGTTTAAGACACACTGTAAACAGTAGTGTGTCAAAACCACAGCCAAGGGCATTTTTTAATTTTTTTGTTTTAATTTTGTAGGAAGAATTCAGTAAATAGACTTAGAAGTTCTTCCTTGGCATCTAAAACAGCCTTCTGGCAAAGCCAGTCAACCCCAATTATCCCAGCCAACAGCAGTTTCTTTTTAAGCAAGTTTTAAGCTTGTTGCAGTGATTTCATTTGAGGAGAAAAGTCAACAAAAAGGACAGTTTCATCTTCTAGATGCAGCTTTACAGGAGCTGACCTACAAACTGCACCTGCATTCCACGGTGAGTCCAGGCCTGTGCAATTACTGCGCAGTGAAATTCTCCCTCGGGGAAGAGAATTTGGAACAATTTAACTATGTTCTGCCTGGGCTTATACAAAATTTGCATCATGCCTCATCTAAAGCCTTGAGGTTTTGAGAATGACCATTCAAATTATGGGTCACTCTTTCACTCTGGTTCAGAGGAAGTCATAAAGATACAATTAGAAATCTTCGGTAGTGCTTGGAGAGCACTTTTAAGTGTTTTGCCAACTTCAAGTCTCCTGTCAGCACTGTGAACTTGCAGGATATTACTGCCAGAGCCATTCCCTGACACAGCCAGATCCTGTTCTTTTTGGATTGGTACTGTACTGTCAGAAAATGAAAGACTAGGCCAGGTTCCTCACTGTACACATACAGCACCTGTTCAGTTTTTCTCCTCCTTGATAACAGACACACAGATACTAAAATACAGCTGCCTCTTTGGGCTTTGGCAGATGAATTCACACCTGGTTCTCTCAGGATCGCCTGCCAACAGCAGTGCTGCATACACATCCAGTCTGCATACTTGCTATTCACATTAGTGGGGCACGCTAGCATCAAGACCTAGTTGTTAGTTCATGTTGTGCATTAAGAGGTGTGTCGGGAGCTTGGTGACTCCCTGCTTACCAGCTGAAGTCTGTGTGACGGTCTGAGCCGCCTGCAGCTGCATGATGTCTATTTGGTTGTTCATTTCGGAGTATTTGCTCTCGGCGTCAATGAGGCGAGACTCCATCTGCTTGGTGCTCCCTTCCAGCTCCATCACCTGCATCACCACGTTCACCCAGTCACCTTCCTGCTTCTTGCTCAGCTCTTGCAGCATTCTGCTGAGGTTGGCTACTTGCAGCTTGAGCTCCTTGATCTCGTCGCAGCAGGCTGTCATCTTGGACTGTGCATTCCCATTGATTGTTCTCCTTTTAGGAGGCTTCTGCAGCATTGCAGGGTAGATTGCCACAGACACAGTGACAAAGCAGAGCCATGCCAGCTGGGCACTGGATCTTGCTGGCATTTTTGCTTACAGCAACAGAAAACTTCCAGCTGCCTGTGAGTAGTCTGAGTGCAGCTGGGGTAGCTATGAAACTTTCAGCAAGTCCTCCAGCAGACTGGTACCTAACTTCCTTCCAGTGAAGTCAGTCTCTGAAGGTGGAGCCTGAAGAAGTAGCTTTTTTTTCAGCCCTCTCCTGTCAGTCTCTGTACTTTGGAAATCTGTCTCAAAGCTCCATATATACAGTTTTTCTGTTTACCTCCACCCCCCTGAAGCTATGAAGAGCTTTCTGGCCCCTCCCAGTTCAGCTGCTCATATCAGGTGTTTACAGGGTGAAATTGGAAGAGGTTTCAGCCAAGAAGGGTTTGGGAAAGCAGGAGAGAATTCACTCAGTTCTGTCTTGAAAGGGGTGTGGGAGAGGACTGGGCAGTGAGGAGAATTTCCAACAATTATTGCCTGTTGGATTGTAGCCCTCTTGGTGACTAGCTCTGGCACTCCAGTAATATTAGAGGTCCAGGATGTGAAAAGACTGTTCCAAAGAGAGTATGTTTATAGAAGTTCAAGGAAGGTAACTCCCTATCAGGTAGCCCTGGCTGCAATGAGTCCTACTAATACATTCCCCAGAAGGTGTAGGGGGAACTCTGCAATTGCAGTGTTTCTTAATTTAGAGAATATTGTAGCAAATTCATCAGTTCAGCACCTAATCCTCCTCTCTCTGCACACTGATGCTTCTGCACTGTTGGTTTTGTGGAATTCAGTGCTGTCCTCTTTAGAGATGGGATATCTGAGGGTGGAATGGAGAGAACTCTGCAAAATACGTAAGTCAGCACCCATGCCTCTGTTTGTTCAGAGTGGACAAGCAAGGGGACATTATATCATGCTGAAGGACAGTCTATTTAAAACTGACAAGAGCTGAGTTTTTACAGGCAGTATGATCTGTCACACAGCAGGATTATGGTGACCAGTTTAACAACAGCCTTTGAAGAGAAAATCTATGGCTAACTAAAATGTCCAGTTACATAAAGTGCAGATTTAAGATTTACTTTTAAATCTTTAGGCATTCAGAGTATAGGTCAAGTATTGGCTGCCTGAGATATGAGAGGAGACTAGAAATTGCTATCTTTTAACAGTTCAACAGCTGATTATGGCTGTTTGATCCCAAAGTTGAAGCATTTCAGCAATGGTACAACCTTTTGCAGGTGGTTTGCAACTTTTGTTCTAGATCCTTACAGAGAATTTCTTGCTGCTGCCCTGTAATTGCCCAACGTGTGGCTTCTTGCATCTTCTGCAGAGTTGCTGATTGTGGTAACTGGCAGAGTTAAGGTGGAAATGAAGTAAATGGCTCAGGTAAATGCTCCTGGGGTAAAAAGCTTCTTGGTGTCCAAGAAAACAAAGCAAATCTTGCTCCATTTGCACTTGACATGCACTACAGCTGGCTAGAAGGTTTTTTGCAGAACAGTAAGGAAAGACTTCCCAGGGTGTAAAGATTTAGGAAGCGCTGGAGGAGTAGAATATGAATGGAAATGTTTCATAAATCTGATATTTCTTAGAGGAGGAAGAGATGATCTCCAACTCTGACCTCCTCCAAAAGATCAAAGAGGCAGCACTGAGCATTTTGAGTTGTTGTGGGCACCTGCCTGTGTGCTGTGCTTCAGGTACAGCTGCAGCCTGGAGTATCAGCTGGTGAGGCTGCTGTGTGGAGATGCTGCCCAAGATATGCAAGTACAATTTGATGAAAGCATTGAGGTTACCTCCAGAGCAGACTGTGGGCTTCAGCCACATTTTTGTCATGGGCATTCCAGAAACCTTCCATAGCAAAATTGCTTTTTATATTTCAGACCAGAAAGTGTCACTGCACCCAGATGAAAGCCTGACCTTTTTGTTCTGCCTCTAATCCTGTCTGAGCCCTCTTCCAGCTGGAGCTTCTGTCATTCCCAGGGGCAAATTCTTCTCAGGCTTCCTGTGATGAGAAACATGTTTTTGTCAAAGTTGGAACAAAGAACAGGACAGGCCAGACTTTGGCTTCTCCACCCCAAAAAGCCACCCTGCTAACACCCCCATCGTGTTACACAGGACTTCATTCTGCTGCTGCTCTCACTCAAACTCTTCTGTCTTGTACAGTTTGAATTTCACACACATCAAGAGAGGCAGATACGGAAGAGTGAAGCCACTTGTAGGTCCATGCATTCTCTCTTGATACAGATTTTGGAAGGATCCAAAATTCAAACTGTTGCACACAGATGTTATGAAATGTGCTGGGCCCCATGCTCTTTAACATCTTTAACATCTTTATTGATGATCTGGACGAGGGCATCGAGTCCATCATCAGTAAATTTGCTGACGACACCAAGCTGGGCGTAGGAGTTGATCTGCTGGAGGGTAGAGAGGCTCTGCAGAGGGACCTCGACAGGCTGGGCAGTTGGGCAGAGTCCAACGGCATGAGATTTAACACATCCAAGTGCCGGGTTCTGCACATTGGCCACAGCAACCCCATGCAGAACTACAGGCTGGGGTCAGAGTGGCTGGAGAGCAGTCAGGCTGAGAGGGACCTGGGGGTGCTGGTTGACGGTAGACTGAACATGAGCCTGCAGTGTGCCCAGGCAGCTAAGAGGGCCAATGGCATCCTGGCCTGCATCAGGAACAGTGTGGCCAGCAGGAGCAGGGAGGTCATTCTGCCCCTGTACACTGCACTGGTTAGGCCGCACCTCGAGTACTGTGTCCAGTTCTGGGCCCCTCAGTTTAGGAAGGATGTTGACTTGCTGGAACGAGTCCAGAGAAGAGCAACAAAGTTGGTGAGGGGTTTGGAACATAAGCCCTACGAGGAGAGGCTGAGGGAGCTGGGGTTGCTTAGCCTGGAGAAGAGGAGACTCAGGGGTGACCTTATTACTCTCTACAACTATCTGAAGGGAGGTTGTAGACAGACAGATGTTGGTCTCTTCTCCCAGGCAAGCAGTACCAGAACAAGAGGACACAGTCTCAGGCTGCGCCAGGGGAGGTTCAGGCTGGATGTTAGAAAAAAGTTCTATACAGAAAGAGTGATTGCACATTGGAATGGGCTGCCTGGGGAGGTGGTGGAGTCGCCATCACTGGAGGTTTTTAGGAGAAGACTTGACAGGGTGCTTGGTGCTGTGGGTTAGTTGCTTGGGCGGAGTTGGATTGGTGATGGGTTGGACGCGATGATCTTGAAGGTCTCTTCCAACCTGGTTTATTCTATGTATTCTATGAAACAGTGCAGAAAAGCCTCCAAATGCCCTCTTTAAAGTGGAGTATTTAATTGGAAATGAGGCAGCCAGGGTTTTCTTTTGGGTTCAGCCTCTGGTGTGTGTATCCTAATGCAAGCCATCTTTGTTTTGCATACTTAGTTGATTTAAAGCAGACATAATGCTTCTTCATTCTGGTGCTGACAACAGACAAATTATGCAGGAATAGAAAAGAGCACAAATCTTCTGTCATTATTTTTGATGAAGCATTAAGAGAGCTTTGGGCAGACAGGTCTGTCTTGGCAGAGACCTTACCCTTATGGAATTGGACTTCTTTCTGAGTGTTTGAAAGATGAATCTCCTCCTGTTTCATGAAGAACTGAATGTAGGCTCTCAGGCACCAACAGCTACTGATGCTAGTCACTGCCAGATCAGATCAGCTGTTGAAGCTGGCAGGCTGTTGGAAGCAATGCCACTGTTATGTAATTGTGTACTGACAATTCAGGTCCTGGTACATTTTGGGAATCTAGGGAGAAACTAGTTCTGTGATTACTGAGTGCATCCTAGTCCTATTTTTTTCCCTTTCCCCCAGTACTGATAGAGAAATCCAGTATCACTTCATCTGAAATCCATCACCATATTTTTCCTCTACTATATTTTGTGTGTGGAAATATTCTGCTACCTGGTAGCTGAAAAGATAAGACCCTAATGTGAAGAGCATGAGGCAAATCCTTTCTGATTTTGTGAATGATGTAGAAGTGGTTGGGAGAATTGAGCCTAACCATGGCTGCAGTTAGTGTGTACCCTCTGCTTACAGTGTTGGGTGATGTTACAAATACAAGTGTGTTAGTATTATGTGATTAGAACCAGAGATCTCATGTCCCTGGAGGGCCAGATTAAATCAGAGGTCTGGGAAGCTGTTCTGGCAGGTGTATGTGAAGCTGAGACAAGAAGAAAAGCTCAGTACCCTGTGGCTATTTATTTGGTAGGCAGTCATTGCAAAACCCTCAACAGGCATCCGGCAAATGCTTAGCATTCAGCATTCCTGGTGCTTGCTGAGGTGGCAAAGGCTCTTCAGTTCTCTGCTGGCAGGTCACAGCAGTCCATACTGTGTCAGAGCTCTGGAAGCACTGCTTTCCCCTCCCACAGTATGTGAAACTTGACCTCTGGCTTTGGAGATGCTCTGTTTTACCTTTTTTTGCTATTTTTTTTTACTTACTTTTTTTCCCTTCTCTGTCCTCAGTGAATCTGGTTATTAAAGACTTGGGTGTCAGTGAATCTGGTTATTAAAGACTTGGGTGTCAGTGAATCTGGTTATTAAAGACTTGGGTGACAGAAACCCTTTTGCAGCCTGAGATTCATAGAATCGCAGAATGGTCTTGGTTGGAAGGGACCTTAAAGATCATCCAATTCCAACCCCCCCTGCCATGGGCAGGGACACCTTCCTCTAGCCCAGGTTGCTCAAGGCCTCATCCAACCTGGCCTTGAACACCTCCAGGGAGGGGACATCCACAACCTCCCTGGACAACCTGTTCCAGTGTCTCAGCACCCTCAATGTAAAGAATTTTTTCCTAATCTCCAGTCTCAATCTCCCTTTTCCAGCTCAAAACCATTGCCCCTCACCCTCTCACTGCTGTAGTAGTTTTCACTGCTTTGCCTTTCAAAACTCATGAAGTTTTTCATTTACTTTGTGAACATTTATATAAAAATTGGGGATTTGGAGTTTTAATGCCTGTGGGCAATGTGGTGTGCCCTCACTGTGCAAAGCTGAAGGGGCTGCTACTCTGACCTGGCAGCAGTCAACCATCACAGCTGCTGATTGAGAGCAGTCCTTTGCCACTGTTGGTTTCTCAAACATATTTGTTCCCAGCATGGGAATAATTTTCAGTGGCATGATGGAAGTGCTTTGGGGTTTGGAGCTGTTTGAGGGGCAATTGATTGTTCTCTGAGCTTTGTTGAATCTAGGAGTGAAGGATGCCTGAACAGAAATAAACTGTAGAATTGGGCACCCGGGCCAACAAAACCAATTCCTTGTGCCAGAGGATTATCTGTTCCCCAAAGTATCTACAAAGTAGCAGTGCCTTCCATTTCTAAGCCCAGAAGCAAGATCTCAGTGCTTCAGAAGGAAAACCAAACTTGATTTAACTGCCACACAAGAGGAGCTTTTTAAACAAACTTAGGAAGACTTGGCTTCTTGTCTGGACTTTGCACACAAGCTGCTGTAGTGCAAAAAATGAAGGTTTCTAGCAACAGAGGCTTGGGACCCCCTGAAAAGACTCTGGTAAAAGAGAGGTTTTCATTTTTTATGGGAAGATAGGGAAGGGTTCTCTCCCTTACCTCTGAGTTCTTGAAAATTTGAAATGTATTTTGAGTGGCAGAGAATGATGTTAGAGACCCTCAGAGATAATGGAAGGCTGGAAAGCTCCCAGGACTGTATAAAAGACAGTATTTCTAGTAAACATTAGATATTTATGCCTGGGGGTTGTGGGAGAGAAAACACCATCATTTGAATTGTCTTCCTACTGAAGACAGCAAAGTTGTCTTTCATTCCTAGTTCATACCTGGTTTCTGTTTGGTGAGACCTCAACTAGAGTTCTGTGTCCACCTCCAGTGCCCTCAACACGAGGACATGGACCTGATGGAGAGGATCTAGAGGAGGCTATGAAAATGATCAGGTGGCTGGAGCACCTCTCCTACAAGGACAGGCTGAGGGAGCTGGGGTTGTTCAGCCTGGAGAAGAAGGCAGCTCCAGGGACATGTAATAGCAGCCTGCCAGTACCTGAAAGGGCCTACAAGAAGGCTGCAGAGGGACTGTTTGCAAAGGCCTGCAGTGGTAGGACAAGGGGCAATGGTTTGAAATTAGACAAGAGGAGATTTAGGTGCATTGATGCTGGAAGATTCTACCAGTCTATACCGGGCAGCACAACTATGTACTTGGGCCTTTCCTGAAAGGTGATGTGTTTAACCTGTGGCCTAAAAACTTTCTGGGGAGGAGATAAAGAAGTCATCTCTTGTGGCCTGCTGCCAAGCCTTCAAGTAAAAAAAGTGGTAGTGGTGGCTTTTTTCCCAGTTTCTACACAAAAATAAACATGCCTGTGTTGTACCCTCAGTGAAATGAGGAGTAATTGATCTTCACCTTACCATTAAACTTCGTATTATCCTGAATTAGGAACAACTGCAGGGACATCACCCTGTAAACAAAGACTTAACTGTCTGCTGAGTTAGCCAGCAGCATTGTTTTTGTCTTGAGAGATGTTTTCCCACCTTCTCCTTTAATCCTGAAAGATTTTATAGTTATTTTTTTTCCCAATACAAGGAGAAATCTATCCTCCTGATTGTAATCCAGTAAACTGCCCTGATCTCCAGTAGCAACACTGACTAAAACCCTCTGGCAACTCTGCCTGCCTGGGATATCAGCCCTTCAGGGCCTCTTCTGGATGCTTTTCTGTGGCATTGCTCATTCTGTCCACTCTCCAGCACAGCTAGAAAACATCTCTGCAATGCTTTGAGTATTAGAAAAGTTGAGAAGGCTCTGCCTGAACGCAGAGCTTCTCAGATCTGCAGCAAGAGGGGCAATGCCTTAATGGTAGGAAGGTGAAAGGGGTGGGGAAGCAGAGGAGGTTTTCCAGTCAGTGGCTTATTAAAGTCCATAGAACTACCTGTCTTTACTCACCGTGTGTCTTCCTCAAATGTTACAACAGAGTAATTTAGGGATAATAATGACAACACAACATATTTTCTACTTCTGTGTATTCTTTTTAATCAAAGTACTTCTCCTTCCCCTTCTCTTCTTTCCCCTCCCTGTGCTTAAACCATAGGCAGCTTTAAAACATTGAATTTTATTTTGGATGGCCAAGAAAGTGTGAAATAACAGCAACAAAAAGAGTAATTGAGTGCAGCAGGGAGCATCAGCAAAAGAGCAGTGATAATTGTTGAAGAGTAAAAGCTAACAGCCAATGTTGTCAGGAAGCGTTGACAAGAAAGATAAGTTGAAGTTATTAACTGCCTGACATGCTGGAAGTGATGTCTGCCAATGGCTCTTTAAATCATCAGGATATGAAATGTGGCAGCCATTTATCACTTTTATGAGGCACTGCTGCCTAGCTTTCCCTTGGGAAGTGTGGAGGTAGCTTGTTCTTTGACTATCTTGCTAAAAAAAGGCATGGATGTATTTCAAGTGCTTCCCATTTTTGGGTGCCTGGCTTCTTGAACCATGCTTGTGCTGCATTCTTAGCTTGACTGAATCTGAATTGAGCTCAGGCCATTCTGTGGTCCTGTTTCCAATAGACTTCACCTTCCCAGATATCCAGAGTGTGTCTAGGAGCTTGGTTCTTTAGCTGTCAGGGAAGGAAACTTCCACAGGCAGAAATCTAGCACTCATTTGAAAATGTTTCCTTTTTTGTCTTTTCAGACTATACCCTTTAATGCTATAATAGATTTCCTTTTCTCCTACTGATCAACAAACCTGTTATAGGGGAGAAAAATGTGCAGTCATACTGATGCTAGCTGGCAGGAAGGAACATTCCTGAAAGCTGCCCATAACTACAGCAGCAAATTCAAAGGGCACTGAAAGTCTGTTTGCATTGCTTTCAGTTGATGTGTGTTGGTTCAGGTTGTGCTTTTTCCATTGCAGATGTTAACTGTCATTAATATTGAACCAGAGTGTGTTGTATCATGCTCAGGTATTGTGACATTGCTTTGAGCAACTTGCACTTCTCGTTCACCAGCACCACAAGGGAAAGAGGAGAGCCATAAACCAGAGGCTGTTTATAAATAACCATTATAAATTAGCAGGGGCTTCATAAAAAGTTCATTTGCCCCTTAAATTTGGGTTTAGCATAAGAGCTGTTAATCATATACAATCACTGGTTTGGTCTTGAGAATACCTGCAGAGAATGCATACTCTTTGTGCCTTCTGTAGTCCAGTCATTCACTTGGAGGCTTTAAACAAAAAGGAGGGTGGTCCACAGCTATTTCTAAGTGACAGAGCTTGCTATCAGCAAGCAGAAGCTCATACCAGCTTCTGATAATTGCCAACTGTGTTAAATGGTCTTTCTCTTCTTACCTTTTCAGCATTAACAATAAACTGCAACAGCCAGAAGCAGCTGCTGGAGTACTGGAATATGCCATGAAGCACTTTGGGGAGCTGGTGAGTCCTGCTGGATAACTCCCTTCTTCATGTCTTATGTTTTGCTCTTTTTCTAGGGTGTGGGGTTTTTTTGGGTCTCCTACCAGTTCTGCTCTGTTAAAAAGATGATTCTGCAGTGCCTTAAGGTGGTTTGGGAAAGGAAGGCAGCCCTGGAAGCAGAGTAAGGGACCACTAAATGGTGGGAACACATATAAACACAAAATGGTGGAATTCCTCTGGTGCAGGATGATGTGTGGGTTTGACTTAGACTGGAAAAGTCCTCACAGCTTCTTATGATTCCTTGGGTGGATTGAGTAAAGCTCTGTGTTACCTAATCCTGACCTCACTTGTTACCAGGAATGTAGCTCTAGCAGTAAATGGAGTTCAAAACACAAAATTTGCCAGAATGGGCAGTGAAAAGAAATTAAGAGGAGCTGTGAGCTCTGCTTTCAGGAACTTGACTGAAATACTGTGATTGTGCTGAGAAGTTAAGAGCTGGTGTATAAATGTCCTAAGTGGAAGAGCTGGCATGCAGAGCATGGTTTATACTGACCCTGCCCACAGGGTGAGGAGAGGAATATTCTGCAGCCTATGTCAAGGCTTGAGCTGCCAAGGGTTGAGCAGGAAGACGTTGGCAGAGAGAAGTATGGAAAAAACATTAAAGCACTTTTATTTCTTGAAAATTAGAAACAAAATCTTGAAACCAAGACTGAAGAGAAGTTTGTGCAGCTGATAAGGATCAGTGCTTGGCTTTCTTGTAAAGTCTTTGTTACAAACCACAGCCTTTCCTTGTGAGGGCTGTGATTAGACCCCAACATCAGCTACCTGCTGTGTTCAGAAATGGCCTAGCAGTAGCCAGGCACACAGTGTGCTTTTGGGGTTTGAGTTTATTCCAGTTGGTCACTCCATTCCTGAGCATAGCACTGTGATCCTTGTTTAAATGCAAGCATATGCAGCAATAGGAAGTGGAATGTTTGATAGCTTTACCCTTTATCCTGTTCCACTCAGTCCCCTTCTCTGAGAAGAAAAGTACCAGCTACAGAGCTGGTATTTCAGTGGTACTGAAGAAGGGAATGGTGATGGATTGATCCCTCTGGTAACATTAATTCATTCCTGTGCAGGTTCAGCAGTGCTCAGGATTCCTGTTTTGATCTAGCTCAGGGCTTTTCTCTGTACCCCAGAAGTCTGTGAGGATACTTAGAATGAAAGAAGGTTGAGGTGGTCACCACAGACAGAACTTTTCAGGGACAGCTGTGGTAGTTAATATAGAATGATAAATGCTAATCCTTCTATTAATTCTGATTTATTTTTTCCTTCCCTTAGGAAATTCAAGCTACCTGGTATGAAAAGCTTCATGAATGGGAAGATGCTCTGGTGGCCTATGACAAGAAGATGGACACAAACAAAGATGATCCTGAGCTGATGCTGGGACGGATGCGTTGCTTGGAAGCACTTGGCGAATGGTAAGAGGAGAATGACTAAAGACTCAGGAAAGCAGTGTCTTTAAAAATAGTGCTTATCTCTTCTCTGGGTGCTGGCATTCAGGTGACTTTTTTTGTTGCCTGAATTCCTATTACTTAATGGTTTGAGTATTTTCAGCAAATTCTCCCGTTGTTCATTGTAGTCAGAGCCTTATGGGATGGGCCATCTGATGAGTTCAGGTCCCTCTGAAAGAGAATCTTCAGTCTTACAGCCAGATCAACCCCATTTGTAACTGAGAAAGGAACTGTAAATAGAGGAGACCTCTCAGGAAACATTGACTGGGCAGCACTTGTCAAAAAGGAGAATCCATGACCTGTCTGGGCAGCCTGCTCCAGGGCTCCAGCACCCTCACAGTAAAGAAGTTTCTCCTCATGTTGAGGTGGAACTTCCTGGCTTCCACTTTATACCTGTTGTTCCTTGTGTTATTACTGGGCACCATTGAAAAGAAACTGGCACCTTTATCTTGCCACCCACCCTCAGATATGTACAGACATTCATAAGATCCCCCCTAAGCTGAGTTTGTTGTTATTGCTCTCTCTTAGCATTCATTAAATACTGTCTTTCTGGACATGTGGTATTTCAAACCCTGTGTTAAATGTGTGTTGTCCACATGTAACTGATCAGAGGCAGTGTTGGTTAGAGGGTGAGCTGGTAATGACTTAGAGCTTGCCGGTTAGCTGTGGGCTGCTGTTTTCCTCTGTGTTCAATTGGAAGAAGCTAATTGGAGAAGGCATCCTGTGCACTGCAGCATGCAGTCGTGCCCAGGGGCAGCTCTGATTTGCTCCAAGTTCTGCCTTGCTGCTGAACTTTTCATGTCACCAGAGTGCTCTCCTGATGGGTCCTGACATGAACCCAGGGGATGGCACAGGGTAAGGAGATTCTGCTTCACTGAAGCTACTGGTAGAGAACCAGAGCTGTTTGAGGAACCTCATTCTGACAGCAGTTGTCTGCCCTTTTCTAGATGAGGAATGGGGCACATTTGGCATACACACAAACCACCACATAGTAGGAAGAACAGACCCTCTTGCTGAGCATTTCTCAGTCATCTTTTCCAGGGATTTATAGAATTTCTCCCCTCTGCAGGATGTGTGTTTGTGTAAAGTGCCCTCTCTGAGCCTCTTGCTTCTTCACATCAGGAACAAATACATTGCAAAATGTTATTTCCCTTCTGTGGGAGCTAGATAGGATACATCTATTGATAGTCTGTAGTGATGAGAGCAATCACAGCCTCACAAAGATCCATGTGCTTGCTCATGTGGAACTGCACTCCATCCCTGAGCAGACAATTCAGAAGTGCCTTTGCGAGGTGATACGTGCTACCTTGCAGCTGACTACACAGACCTCCTCATCCAGACTGGAAATTCCACGCTTCAGCTGTTGATACACTTCAGCAGGGTTCAGCTTGCCTGACTGTGCTGCTGTAGTCTGCTTGGCAGAGTATGACAGTTAATCTAGAACTGGTACGCTGCAGCATCATGATTTCAGTGCTCTGTCCAGTGAGGTGTTGAAAGTACAACCAAAATATTCCTAGCCATCTGTCTCCTGATGCAGTTCTGTCTGCAAGAGCCATACTACTTGATTAGCATCTGTGAGATCCTGATTTACTGCTGTTGCTGGGTTTGGCTTGGGTTTGCATTTGGTTTGGGTTTATTTTGTTTTTTTCTCCTGGGCCATTAAGCTGTCAGAATGACTATCCTGCCTGTGGTTCTGTTTGACTAATCATCTTCCTTTTTGGGAGGGTATGACAGCAGAGAAGGCCACTTGGCCTTCCTCACAGCTGGCAGCTCTTCCACTGCTACAGAGTATCCAGCCTGAGAAATTCTGGAACTGCAACACCCACAGTAATTGGTTTGATTAATGGGGCATTCACAGCTGATTTAAAGGAAATAATATAAAAAAACCCTGATTCTTCCTCTCCAGTGGAGATGAAAGATTCAGATCCCCTCCAAGATCTTGCCATGACAAGTCTTCTTCCTAGGTTAGAGCAGCATCGATTGTCTAGTGTCTGTCATGTGTTATCCAAAGTGTTTGATAGCAGGAGCCTTCCACGAGCTCTTCAGATCATATGTTTCTTGCATTGGTACTTGCAAAAAATGTTCAGCATCCCTTGTTTGGGGGTGGGTTGAGGTTTTTTCTGTATTTGTGGTCTGGAGTTGCCTTTTCAGTTCTGCCAACAGGCATCGCTAACTGCTGAGGAACAAATGCAAACCTGTCTGAATTTGTGTTTTCAAAGCGTAGTTTGACTTTAAATGATTTTCTGATGATGGGATATTTGTCATCAGACTTAACCTGTCAGGGTTGAGAGGGGAGGAATCCTTTTCAGCACTCCATAAAAAGAATGATGGGGCTGGTTGTCATCTTGTTTGTGGAAAGTGGTTGTTTAACAAGGCAACATTCTTAGAAGAGGCTTTTTGCTGATCAGAAATTGTGGATTCTTCTTAGGGGGCAGCTTCACCAGCAATGCTGTGAAAAGTGGACCCAAGTCAATGATGAAACTCAAGCTAAGATGGCTAGGATGGCTGCTGCTGCTGCCTGGGGTCTAGGTAATGTATCCTTGTCTGGTGTGACAGCCCTCAGCGTGGAAGCACAGATTACTTTAACTTCAGAACTGCAAGATACAAGAAGTGGCAAAATCAGGAACAAAACTATTTCTTTTGGGAAGCAAAGTAAGAGTTGTTCAGCACTGAAGCCCTTTGGAAAAATCTGCATTTACATAAGATCTCCCAGTGTGATCTCAAGTAACAGACTGCCTTACTGGTCTGAGCAGATCATCAGTTACTTTAACCAGTCCCTTTTGCCTAGCTTTACAGTTAACAGAGCTCAGGCTCAAGATGAAATTAATAGGATTTCTCAGATTTGTTGGCAGACTCTTATTTACAAGCCAGAACCATATCTATTGAGCATTTTGGTAAGTTGTTTCTGCTGAGTAGACAGTCTTTAAGTAGAATAAATCCATAAATGGTGTAAATATCCATTCTGCTGGTAGTCAGAATTTTACTATAGAAGCTTATAAATCACCTGCTGTCTGCCAGCCTTTGCTGAGGGAGAATTCATGCTTTGCTGTGTAGGACACTAAATCATTCAAGTGTTCTGGAAATGTCAGCATTTCAACTTTTCATCACAGGGAATGCAAGAACCTTTTACATGAGGATAACAGTTTGTCTAGAAAAAAATACATCTGGTTTTCTTTTGTCTACCTGTGTGTATGCACACAGGGAGTTTCAGTGCATAACACAGACTGTCCCTGCCAAAAGAGAGCTGCTGGAGAGCTGACTGGAAGCACCACACAACATTCAGGCCTAGTTGCTTATGCCAAAGCACTATAGCATGGTTCTGTTCTCATCTTGCAGGGAGAGCTGTTGTGGTACTAAGGATATCTGTTTCTCTGCAGGTCAGTGGGATAGCATGGAAGAGTATACCTGCATGATCCCAAGGGACACCCATGATGGAGCTTTCTACAGGGCAGTACTGGCTCTTCATCAGGACCTTTTCTCACTGGCTCAGCAGGTAGTTATCTTCTTTGCTGCCTTCCCAATACCTGATTTAAGCTGAACTAGGCTATACTGCTGCATGGAAAGATGTCCCAGTTTAAAGCAGTTGTCTGTTACCTGTGAATTACCCAATAACTTTTTTCCATTGATAGATTAGACCTCAGTGACTGAGCTTGCCTTTGTATTTCCAGACACACAGCAGTGAATCTATGTACAAAGAGTAGTGGTACAGTGCTGTGGAGTGCAAGAAAGCCTTAGTCATTATTTGGCTGCTTTACTTTCATGTCTGTTTTCTAGACAGACAGTGCAGAAGGATTATTTCAGCAGAGGTTCCACCCTACAGAGGACTGTGTGGTAAAAGGCATTCATGGCCAAAGTCACACACCTAAGGTTCTTCATTGGTGTTCTGTGCGCTTCTGCCTGTTGCAGCTTTTTCGTGAGGTGCTTACATATCATGTACCAGAGCCTTCCCTCTGGTTTTTCTGGTTGCAGTGATAAATCTTAAATCTTAAGCTGAGATGAGAAATCTCATCTCAGACAAGGAATGAGTTTATTGAACTGTATTGGTCTGCTTGTCTGTCGCAGAGGAGATTTGCAGAGTGACTTTTTCCCCTCTGCAGATGCAAAGTCTGTTGTTTACTTTCCAAGGAAGCTCAAGTACCATTTCTCAGAACTCTGTGCTGCCTTGCCAGCTTAGATAAAGAACTAATTCAGTCTGTTCTGTCAAATCCCATCCATAGGATTTGAGGTGATGTGCACAGTAAAATTAGCCAGACATTCAAAGGAGTAGAGCTTTGGTGCTTAACCTTTAACATTTGAAATGGGAAAAAGCTATAGATGAGACATTATATAAAGACTGGAACCAGAGCAGGATTTGTTTCATGCCTGAAGAGCATTTCTTAGTTGGAGTAAGAGAAATGGAATTTGCTGTCCTGTAAAAGAGGTAAAAACCTGTTGGGTTACGTAAAGCAGCACAAGCTATTTGCTGTCATTCTGGGTTATCAAGATACCTCTCTTGAGGCTTTTTGTAACAGACTCTCTTGCACTAAAATGTCAACTTCTTTTTTTCTCTCTAAATATTTCTTCTCTCTGAATGATCTCTGCTGTCAAGCAGGATTAGAAATACTACAAACTTTGGTAGAGAGACAAACTTCAGGCTGTAGGTAATAAATGAATCCCCCTTGACTTCCCCTATACCTGTTCTGTCAACTCTTTCTGCTGATAACATCCTTTCCTTGTTCTTGGTGGAAAAATGAGAGCAGTGCCAGCTTGCTTTGTGAGATGAAACAGACATGTGGCAGTTCCAGGAGTTGATTCCAGGTAAAACATAAGATCTTTACCCCATATGTCTTGTTTTATTTCAGTGCATTGACAAAGCCAGAGATCTGCTAGATGCTGAGCTGACTGCCATGGCAGGAGAGAGCTATAGTCGAGCCTATGGGGTAAGTGTCTAACTCTCAGCCTTCCTTGTCCTTGTTGCTGCTTCAGACTGTCTCTAGAAGCTGCATTTGCCATGTGAGCAGCTCTAGTGTCAAACATAAGACCTGTGTAGGCCCACAAGCTAAATGGCTCTAGTCAGGTAAGAAATATAACTTTGTAGGAGCAGCTTTGGGATAAATTAAGCAGTGAAGTGAGCTCCTCCCCCTCAAAAGAAGTAAGAATTGACATTTAGAAAGTTTGAACCAGCAGATGGTCTAGATCCCAGTATCTAGCAGTCAGTTCTTTACCTGTTGGGCAGCACATGTACTTCAGATTTTGATGCCAAAATACTGTTCCTTAATCATAGATTTGTGCTGTAGTGATTGGGATGGAATGTGATTGTTTCCTTCAGGCTATGGTATCCTGCCAGATGCTGTCAGAGCTGGAAGAGGTTATCCAGTACAAACTTGTACCAGAACGCCGTGAGATCATCCGCCAGATCTGGTGGGAAAGGCTGCAGGTATGTCTGAGTAAGGACCAAGGATGGAGATGCTGATGTGTTGGCATGCACAGCTCCCCTTCCAAGTCAGTGTGATGGCTCAGCAGGTCTTGCCATACCTCCTTCTATCCCAACAGCGCATCTGCTTGCGTGGCTGCAAGCTTTCTGTCTCCCTTTGTCCTGGTTGGTTTGGGTTTGAGTTTTCTGTTAGTGTTCCTGAGGTGACGCTATAGTAGGGTGATTTAAACCTTAAAATAGGTGTGTACAGAATGGAGACACTAGTAATATCTCCAAAGCTGCTTATGTCAGAGTTGGATCCCACCTGGAAACACTGGTTTGGATAAGACCAGTTTGAACTTTTTACCTGGCTAGCTGCCTTGTAAGGAGAATTGAATTCTCTCAAGATGCTACAAAACTGGACAGAGAATTCACATAATTGTTAAAAATTGTCCAGTCCCTTTCTGACCTCTTACAGGAACATTTCCAGTTGATTGGTGGCACTTAGGAACATGGCTTAGAGGTGAACTTGACATTATGTTTATTGTTGGACTCCATGGTCTTTAAGTCTTTTTGAACCTAAATGATTCCATGATTAGCCTATTAGCCTTGTACTCTTCAAAGAGACCTTTAGCAGTGCTGCTTTTCCTGTATTAGAAGACAAGTTTGTGCTTTTCTTACTCTAAATACTAAAAATCCAAAGCACCTCTGAAGATTTACATCAGACAAATATTTTGCCATTATTTCCTTACAAGAGGCATCCCTACAATGAAAAGGAACATCATCAGATGAAGTAGTGCAGACAGGAATACTCTTTAAAGAGGTAATTCATGCAAAGAAAAAGTTAACAAAGGGTAATCAGAGTATCACAGAATGGCTTAGGTTGGAAGGGGCCTTAGAGATTGTCTCCTCCAATCTCCCCACCATGGGCAGGGATGCCTCTCAACTAGTCTCAGCTGCTCAAAGCCTCATCTACCCTGGCCTTGGACACCCCCAAAGGAGGAGACATCACAACCTTCCTGGGCAGCCTGTTTCAAAGTCTCACCACTCTCATACTGAAGAACTCCCTAAGATCCAGTCTAACCCTGCTCTCCCTCAGCTTAAAGCCATTCCCTCTTGTCCTGTCTCTGGACACTCTTATGAAAAGTCTATCTGCAGCCTTCCTGTAGGATCCCTTCAGGTATTGGAAGGCAGCTCTAAGGTCCCCCCAGAGTCTTCTGCTCTCCAGGCTGAACACCCCCAGCTCCCTCAGCCTGTCCTCATAGCAGAGGTGCTCCAGCCCTTGGATCATCTTTGTGGCCTTCCTCTGGACTCACTTCAACAGCTCTGTGTCCTTACGATGAGGACGCCAGAACTGGATGCAGTATCAGAGGTGCCTCTGGTAAATGCTCTCATTATTTTGATATGGTGCCTGAGGGAAGAATTTCTCCCTCTGCAGGGTTGTTCTCTGTGACTGCTATATCTGCCTCCTTAGAAAGGCTGTTGCTGCTGCAGATATTTTGCTGTTTGGGAAACTGTGACAAAGCTTTTAGTCTCTCATCTGCATTCCTCTCTGGAAAAGCTCAGGACTGGGGTGGAGAAACTGAGAGTGATGAGAATGCAGCTGTTAATAGTGCTGGGAGCAGCACATACAGTTCTTGCACATTTTAGAGCTGCTTTTTAGTAATTTGTAAATGTCTGTTGGATGAGCTTTATTTGGGTGCCAGGGAACAAGCTTTGCCTAACTTCCCAGCCTTCCATTCTGGGCAAAGAAATAGACAAATCCGTGCTAAGGTGCTTGCTGCCATTCCTTAGTTTACCTCAAACTAGGTCTAAGTTGCCTCTGGATCAATACAAACTTCAGAGTATCACTGTTGCCTTGAAGCACTTGGCCACTACAGCAAGCACCATGTATTTGTTTGTTACTCTCACACACTTATACTTCTCTGTAGCCTCCTTGAACATCTGAAATACAGCCTCACATCCTGCTCTCACTGACCATGTTGTGCCTCTCCCTTCAGACAGACAAGAACCAGACAATGCTTGCACAAGCAACACAGCAGTTGGAACTGCAGATTCTGGTAGAATTATCAGTTGAGTCGTGCCAGCCTCTAAAAGCAACACATGCAAGGAGAAGAAAAAGGGCAATAATAAAAATATCTCTGCAACCATTTGGTTTTGTACCATCTCCATACTGAGATTTGTCACTGTTTAAGCCCAAAATAACTTCAAAACTAGGTTGAGAGGGATTATAAAACTCTTGACTCATTTTGGGATTGCACAAAGAGTTCTTCTGGGTTTGGGTGCAGTTCTGCTTTAGAAGCTTGTCTCCCTTTTCCTTAGAGGATGTTGTTAGACTGCAAACTGAGCTGGCTGCAGAGTGTCAAGGACTTAACCTTCTTGAAGTGTTAAAGAAGTAGCCATCTACTTCATAGCCTTGGCCTGCTGTGAGTTATGGGTGCTGAAGGCTCTTCATCTTAGGAAAAGTCCCTTCAGATCCTGAATTAAGGCTCTGTGGAGTAAATTGGAGATAGGACACTAACAGGTTCTCTCTATTTTTCTTGCAGGGCTGTCAACGAATTGTGGAAGACTGGCAAAGGATATTGATGGTCCGATCTCTTGTTGTGAACCCTCATGAGGACATGAGAACTTGGCTGAAGTATGCCAGCTTGTGTGGCAAGAGTGGGAGACTGGTGAGCATGGTCAAGCTCTACCCTCTACAGCAGGATTTTAGACAACTGGCTTCAACCTTGAGCGTTTCCAAATACTTTCATTGCCCAAGTGGGATGGGCTCTCCTCTGAGGAGAAGACTGGTCAGAAATTGTTGAAATGCTGAAACTGTAATCAGTATAGAGTTCATGCTTGTAGCCAAGGCTAGTTTTGTGGGATTTGTATTCTGCCTCAGAGACAATTTTTTGTGGCATGCTATACCTGAAAGTTCTTATGCAGTAGTGATAGTTATTAGTGATAGCTCTGTCTGCTGAAGCACTCTCTCTCATCTAGAATGCGATGTTATCACTGAACATCACAACCCTATTTGGACATTCACCCCAAGGTTTATTACCAACAGCAATTGAAACAAGAGACTTCACACTCTCTACTGGCTTCTGAAAACAGAATCTAACCCTCTAATCTCAATGAAGACCTATGATTTATCATGTGGTATTCTTACAAGTCCAGGGAGTGGTAATAAGGCTGCTCGGTCTGTGTTTTATCTGGAGGGTCAGAGCTATTTTTCAGTGGCCAGTAATTCTGCAGTCATTATGAAAAAGTAAGAATGAGCTTGGTTTAACCTGCTTTTTCTCTTTGTAACTTTTTTCCAGGCTTTGGCCCATAAGACACTTGTCCTGCTCTTGGGTGTAGATCCGTCTCGACAGCTGGATCACCCCCTGCCCACAGTACATCCCCAAGTGACTTACGCCTACATGAAGCACATGTGGAAGAGCGCCCGTAAGGTACAGGAGAGCAGAGGGCTCTCTGCCTTTCATTGCTCAGGTTTTGGGCAGTGACATGCACGTTAGCTCTTCATAATCCCCACAGAACCAAGTCAAGGCTGATGGTTTTCTTTTTGCTCACCTGCAAAAGAGTAACCAGTCCTTATTAGAGTAACTTTTCTTATTCAGAGGATAAGCCTGTGAAATTTCCCTTTACAACTCTGGAGCACAGGGGAGGCCTGGCCCTGGTTTTGTGTCCTAGGTGGAAAGATTATTTTTCTAAACTAGTATCAGGTATCCAAGGGATGCAGCCAAGATGAGTGGTGGTGAATAGTAGCTCTTCTGTCCTCACAAGGATTTTACTGGACTTTTCATCCCCTGTTGTAATTGCCAGCTCTCCACACTCAACCAGAGTGACATGCTGAAAGAGTAAGGAGGTTTTATTACCAGTTTAAAAAATATATCCTGAACAGTCTGTACTTAGTTGTTGAGCAGAACTGACTTGTATTAAGGACATTATTGAAAATTTCTAACTGCAAAGCAGCTGAAAAGCACACAGGGTTTTGTCATGGGGACAATTTGGCTCCAAAGAGCCTAGGGTGAATGTTTTTGACATTGCAACACAGGGAAAATTTACATAATCACAGCCAATAAACTCCAGACTGGAGAACTTATCTTTTTTTTTTTTTTTTTAATATACATTAAAGCCTCCATTTATTCTCTCATTCTGCCACATCTTTTTCATTTTTCCTGTCTTTGGGATTGCCAGCACTGGAGCAGAGCCATCGCTATGAGAACATTGCCATGACCTAACTCTTCTTTATTTGAATTTAAAATCCAGAAGGAGCTGCTGCTGAGGCCCTGTTCAGCTGGCTCTCTAAAACAGTCTAATGGTCTCTTAAATGACCTAAGAAGTATATGGGCCTTCTCTGCCTCCCTCTTTGAGTGGAAGTGGATTTTTCTGAGTTTGGGCTGGGATAAAGGATAGACAAGATGCAGGAAGCCAGTGCAGCTGTAGAAAACAGAATGTAAAAGGTACAAAGAATAAAGGAATGGGGGGAGAGAATGTACCTAAAATAAACTGATGCAGGAGTTTGGGGAGCCTGTATGTGAGGATGTGCAAGTCACACGCACAGGATCACGTAGTGTTAGGGGTTGGAAGGGATCTCCAGAGATCATCAAGTCTGACCCCCCTGCCAGAGCAGGATCACCCAGAGTAGGTCACACAGGAGCACATCCAGGTGGGTTTTGAAAGTCTTCAGTGAAGGAGACTCCACACCCACTCTGGACAAAGTCTTCCCTCAGAATTTGTTTGTGCAAGTTACTTTAGCACTGCTGCCATGCATACTCTGCATTTGTACTTCTTAAACAACTTTAGGATAAATGTAGACTTTAACTTGATAAAACAAGGCAAAGTTCACATCCCATAATATGTAATGTGAGCCTAGCAAAGGTGAGGAGTTGGAAGAACAGGAAGCTGCAAGATTTCCTTCAGGCTTTGTTTTTCATATTGGTGAGATTTTGATTCAGGGCATAGAAAATTCTGAACAGGCTCCTCCTGTCTGTTGTGACCTGGTTTCTTTCATGTGCATGGTTAATTGCAAATGAGACATCTCTATCATTACTGGAGTGTCACTGCATGAGTAGTAGCAGGACATTCTCTGCTGCTGCTCTGTGGCCATCACACTTTGCCAGAGGAAAGTTCTTGCACATCAGAGCACAGTGTTAGCTTATGTTATGGTCTCTCAGACTTTTGGCTGTATGTGTGACCTGAAGGTGTGCTCAGCATCAGAAGGATACCGTTACCTGTTCCTCAGTGTAGCAATTCAGTGGCTGGATTTCTGACACATCAAGAATTTCTAACCTCTTCATTTATTTGGTGCTACATATGTAGAGAAAAAAAATATTTTAGAAGGATACAAATGGCTCAAAAGGTTTGAAAGAAAACAAAACTGAGGATTTTGCTTTCAGTGAAAAATTATTTTCACACTGTTTTCCTCTCTTGTGAAGTTGTGTTTGACCCCTGTGGTCCTTACTGTAACTCTCATCCCATTACAGATCGATGCGTTCCAGCACATGCAGCACTTCGTGCAGACAATGCAGCAGCAGGCACAGCATGCCATTGCAACTGAGGACCAGCAGCACAAGCAGGAACTCCACAAGCTCATGGCACGGTCAGCACCCTGGTCCTTGGACACCTTTTAGCTTACAGTGCAATCAGTTTCTTTCCTGAGGTTGCAGGCTCATCATCAAGACCAACCTTCAGCCCAGCACCACCATGCCCACTACATCCTGTCGCAAAGTGCCATGTCTGTGTGTTTTGTGAACGCCTCCAGGGATCGTGACTCCACCACCTCCCTGGGCAGCCTGTTCCAATTCCTGAACACTCATTCAGTAGAGGAATTTTTGTTAATATCCAATCTAAACCTTCCCTGGCACAATTTCAGGCCATTTCCTCTCCTTCTATCACCTGGTACTAGGGAGAAGAGACCAACTCCCACCTGGCTCCAAACTCCTTTCAGGGGACTATAGAGAGCAATGAGGTCTCTCTTCAGCCTCCTTCTCTCTAGGCTGAACAACCGCAGGTCCCTCAGGTGCTCAACACCAGCCCTGTTCCCCAGACCCTTCACCAGCTTTGTTGCCCTTCTCTGGACACGTTCCAGCACTTCAATGTCTTCATTGGAGTGAGAGGCCCAAAACTGAACACATGCAGGTGACACGTTTCAGGCATGAGCCATGCTTTGGTTAAAATGAACAAGGGATTTCTCATCTAGCTGGTAGAGCCCCATTTATGTTGCATCCTTACCTATCTTATCAGCCACAGTAAATGCTGTTGGGACACATCAGTGTAAAGAAGCCTGTGATTGTGGCTGGTTGTGTTTTTCCATCCCTGTGGCTCACTGGCAGAAGGCAGAGCTCCCAGCATGGCTATTCCTTTGGTTTTCAGGAGATCCAGTCAGCAGGAAAGAAACACATCTGTGCTTGGCAGTGTGTGTGCTCTGGGCAATAGATGCCCAGCATGTGATGGGCTCTTAAAATACTGTTGCAATGAAAACACATCTGATAATCTCCATTTTCCTCTGTGGATCTGGAGGTGCCAGATCTGTCATTTCCAATTCAGAGAAGAAATTGCATAGTGCTTACTAAAGGGAGGCAGACACTTAATTTGTTTTTATGAGAATGGCAACTTGATAACACCATCCTGTGTTTTTCAGAGTGGCTAAGAGGAAAGTCAGGAGTTGCCCACAACATTTTTCTTGCACAGTGCTTTCTGGAAGACTGAAACTACAGAAAGGAGAGTGGGGTAACTGTGGTATTTAAAGCAAAGTATTGAGCTTTGCACAAGCCTTCACAGCTCCACCCTGCTGCAGTAAAACCATGCTGTTTTTCCTTTCCACTGGGAGGGGATGACTTAGTGGAGTTCTGGCTTGGAGGAAGAGCAGTTGCTCTCTTTCCACTGTTTGTCTGTTCTCTCCAGAAGGTTGGTTTGTGTGCTGATAACTCCAGTTAGCCAGCACATATCCTGTGTGCATTTTGGTAACACTGATGAACTCTCCTCATGCCACTGTTAGCTACTTAAGTTTATTTTATAACTGATACAACTGAGGAACAAAGTTTGACCCTGACCTTCCTTTCCCCTAAAAAATTAAACCATTAACTAGTTGGTTCCACACTTGGAAGCAGGATGTAGGTGTTTTGTACCTTACCTCTTAACACATACACTCCCAATCTGAATAGGCATGCTGAGAGCCTTTACTACATGGAAGGGTTTTCAGACTTCAGATAAGAAGTCTGCCTCTTAATCCAGCAGGCTTCATTGTCATTTTAGCTTCTGAGTCAATAATCCCTTTGCTTAACCAGGTGTTTCCTGAAACTGGGTGAGTGGCAGCTGAACCTGCAAGGCATCAATGAGAGCACAATCCCCAAAGTCCTGCAATACTACAGTGCTGCAACAGAGCATGATCGCAACTGGTACAAGGTCGGTAAGGGAAAGGTTCCAGGCAGCATTGCAGAGAGATCAGTAAATCTGATCATAGCCCATGCTGCAGGAAAGGAAGATGTTCATAGGAAGATCTTTTAGGACTACCTGCCTTGTAGGATTGAAAAAACAAAACAAGAGAAAGCATCCCAAGGCAACTGTGAGATTCTCGTTTAGAGTTTTCTCTGACTTGCAGAACAAGGCCACAATTCAGTTTCTGTTCTTGCTCTCCTGTCAGTTAACAGAGAAGGAGAAAGGATGGAAAATGAAATTTGTTCTCACTCAGTGTATTTGAACTAGGAAAATAGCCTGGTTGCTAATTCTCTGAAGAGCCTTTAATTCCAGGGTTGTAAAATTTCAATTAATATTTGGTGCCAGCCCTTCTCTGAGGCACCATCTCCTGCGTTTCTTCCTCTTGTGCTGCTCCTGGTCCTAACACATTCATCTTCATTTTAAGATTTGAAAAATGAAGGTGTATGTGGAATGGGATTTTTTATTTTTTTTTTTGCTACACAGCTCCTTTGCCTGAATATAAAACAGGGAGCTCCTGGCTGAGAACTTCCCATGGTGTTAAAATAATAAGACAGTTAAAAGTACAAGTGGTTAGAGAAAGCAAACCATTGTGTTGTCTGCAGGTTATTACAGACTCAGAAAGGTTGGATGTGATGGTTTAATGGATGGATTATTATCTCTAATAATTAGAAAGTACAGGTTGCAGAACGGATTCATCCTCCTTCTGACTTTTGTTCTCACTTGTTGGCAGGCCTGGCATGCCTGGGCAGTGATGAACTTTGAGGCAGTGCTTCACTACAAACATCAAAACCAGGCCAGAGATGAGAAGAAGAAACTACGTCATGCTAGTGGAGCCAGCATCACGAGTGCCAACACAGAGGGCAGCAACAGTGAGAGTGATGCAGAGAGTGCAGAGAACAGTCCCATCCCTTCTCCAGTGCAGAAGAAAGTCACTGAGGTACCTTCTTCCTTGTTTGTAATGGGAGATTGGTGCCTACTGGTTAGATGCAGGAAGATGCTATGGTGGAGAACAAGCTGCTGTGTGCAGCTGGCTTGTGGAAGCTGTCTGTATGTATATAGTATGCACACACATACTCTTTAATAGCAGAAGTGAGGAGGTTCAGGTTAGTTTAGGCTTAAAGGAATTAATGCAAAAGATCCCAAGTTAGCTGTGAACTCAAGCAAAGGCATGGATGGCTGTCATTGTGTGCATTGTGTCCATTGACAAATTCTGCTTCTGAAGCCCTCCATAGAACACTGTGAGGAATCTCTATTGCTTCCCAGCTACAGCAGGGTCATAGCTTTTAGGCTGCTTTGCTGTCCATAGCTTTGCCAACAAAATGAAGTATGAAAACACTTCACAGTGTGCTTCCTTCCAGGCCGAAAGACCTAGGTTTAGTCCAGCAAAATATGAATTCCAGGAGCAGTATGTCTTGTGAAGATTGTGAGCAGAAGTCAATTATAACTTGGATCAGATCTGGGTTTCTACATATTTCTCCTTTTTCCCTGCTAAGTTAGGATTCTTGTGGACTGATGTGCTTGTGTAGCACTAATGCAGCAATTTTCATTCCAAAAGGATTTATCCAAGACCCTCCTGATGTACACAGTCCCTGCTGTCCAGGGTTTCTTCCGCTCCATATCTTTGTCTCGAGGAAACAACCTGCAAGATACTCTAAGGTAATAAAGCAGTTGGTAAATGAAATCCAGCTGAGAAGGACATGTGGTTTAAGGCTAGGTAGAACCTGTCTGCTTTTCATTATGGTTTAACTAAGTGAATGCTTCAGTCCAAGCTAATTTGCAAGGTGGATTAGCCCTTATCCTACTCGCTGTAGATTCTGGGAAGACGAGTCACTCGTAAAGGGGTCTGAAGATGTTTGGAATGTTGGGGGTGATTTTTGTGTGTGTGTTTCATTCCTAAGGAACGTGTTTCTTGCTTTCAGAGTCCTTACTCTGTGGTTTGACTATGGTCACTGGCCTGATGTGAATGAGGCTTTGGTAGAAGGAGTCAAGGCAATCCAAATAGACACTTGGCTGCAGGTAAGGAACCCAAGGGACTAAGACAAATCTCAGTTATGGAGGTGGTTGGGGCTTTATTAGATGAGATTCCTGATGAGATCCTTTGTTAAACAACCTGTGTAGCTGAGTGGTGAGAGCAGTGAGCAGTACAATTTGTAGAGGATTTAACACACATCTTGAACAGGGACATGAGAAACACTCTTGCATGCATTTGGGTATTTATATGCAGATTAGTGCATATGAATTGGAAAGAATGAAAATTTTTACCCTGAAGATGATGTGCATTCAGCGGTGATCAAGTGTAAACCCCTGCTGTGCTGCTTTGATGTAATTCACAGTCAGTCTGTTTCAGGGTTATCCTGTAGAATGACTTGTAAATATTTCTTATTTGAGTATTACAGTTCAAAACACATCTTCCTCTTTCTGTAAGAGGATCCTCTAACAGTTTTCCGCAGAGCAGTTGTGAGCTCACTGAGCTCTTCTGTGTTTCTGGCACCGTTTGGAACTCTGGGCCATCTGTCTTCTGACCATCTGAAACATGAGTGGTGGGCCTCTCTATCTCCATTGGAGATTTTGAGGTCTCTAGCAGAGGGCAGAAGAGCTTGTGAACTAAACATGTGATGACAGGGATGTTTATTTTTCTTACCCTGGCTGCTAGGTTATCCCTCAGCTCATAGCAAGAATTGACACCCCTCGGCCGTTGGTAGGACGCCTCATTCACCAGCTCCTCACAGACATTGGACGCTACCATCCCCAGGTGAGCTTTGGCTTGGAGGAGGAATTTCCACAGACTGGTAGCCAGTTGGAGCATTCCTTCTGTTCAGTTTTGCCTAGGCTAGATGACTGCACTGGAAATCACAGCAAGTGAGGATAGTGAGGATGGGAACTATTTCTGCTGCCGCTTCCACCTCAGTGCTGTTGACATAAAAATGCAAACAAGAGGTGGATGAGCCATGCAGAAGGGGAAGCTGTCTCCATCTGACAGAACACTGGGTAGTGCAAATCACCTTCTTAAACCTCATTAAATGACTATTAAGAGGCTGCCTCACAGATGTTTTCTCTGAATTGCTTCATACATTGTGGAAAATCATGAAATGCTGAAAATAGGGTTTCCAGTCTGATACAGGCTTTCAAAGTCATTCTGCTACCCAGTAAATTAGAGTCTTGTCAGCTTTCAGATTGGAAGACTTTGAATAGCAAATTACTGTCACCTCTTCCCAGAAGCAGTCATGCTTTCTCTTGTCTAGCCCTAAGGCTGCTACTTATTAATGCTTTGCTAATCTTCCCATTTATGTAGCTCTTCTGTGTGGCTCTAAAATGCTCTTGGGTTGATCTCCTTTGTAGGCTTTAATCTATCCTTTGACTGTGGCCTCTAAATCTACAACCACTGCTCGCCACAATGCTGCAAATAAGATCTTGAAAAACATGTGTGAGCACAGCAACACCCTGGTGCAGCAGGCAATGATGGTGAGTTCTTGGGGAGCCATCAAGCGTTCTGTGTTTCAGGGGTGGATGTACCACAAGTATAATAACACAAAATCACTATCAGTTGTTAGCTTTGTTCAAACAGAATTAATCTGTGGCTTGTTTGGGTTTTCTTTGCAACTGGTAGCTAACACAGTAGTGAGATAATTCAAAGAGAATAATATTTTAATTTAAAAAGGACCATAACACTGAGTTATTTTGTCTCCTTATGAATAAATTTAGAGAGGAAATGAAACATTTTTCTTCCATAAAGAGAGATTTTTGGTTTAATGGAAAGCGGAAAGAAAACTTACAGAGCATAGCACGGAAAGAGTAGTTTCATTCATTTGCTGAAGATGCTCATGAATAAATGAAATGCTTTAAGGCCAAGCTACATAAATACGCAGACATTTTCAAAGGCAACAGATGAGGTGAGAAAAGCCTGGTGAGCTTCTTGCAGATAGAAAAGGAGTTCTTGTAGCTCCCTCTAGCGGCCAGCAACAACTATTTCATAACCAAGGAATGATTGAGGAAGAAAGGTTTAATTTGTAAGTCAGTATACAGGCAAAGCATTTTCTATAGGTGTTTAATTTTACTTCCTGTCCTAAACCAGGTGAGTGAAGAGCTAATCCGTGTAGCCATCCTATGGCATGAGATGTGGCATGAAGGGCTGGAAGAAGCATCTCGTCTGTACTTTGGAGAAAGGAATGTGAAGGGAATGTTTGAGGTGCTGGAACCACTTCATGCAATGATGGAGCGTGGCCCTCAGACTTTAAAAGAGACATCCTTCAATCAGGTATCAGCAAACAGCCAGGAGCATCATCTCCTGCATGCCCTCAAAACCAGGCAGGATAGCCACCTGCCCCAGATGTGTTACAAGGACTTTTGCAGTCTAATACACAATGAATCTCTTGGGACTCATTATGTTAATTGCAGACTTTATTATTGACATTTGTCTTCATCTCTGTGTCACTGTTGGTGACCACAGAACCACTGGGGCCATGGTGGTTGCCCTGGAGTCTTATACTGGCTGGGTATCTGATGGGGTTTGAAAAACATACAACACCTCTGTAGTGAACTCTCCAAATCTAGCCTGCTTGGCTTCACAGTAACCACCAGCACAGGTAGTACAGATGACCTCTCTCACACCAACAAAAGGAATTAGTTTGAGCTTGTGAGCCTACCATAAAGGGTGGCACCTTTCCTTCTGTTGCCTCCTATCATAAAGACTCTGAGCAATGTTGTCTAATAAACTGAGTGTATCTCTTGGATCCAGGAATTTCTGGGTCTTTAATTCTGTTATGCAACAAGAATGTAAGATCAAGAATTTGTCATGCAATTTGAAGATAGATTGTGATATTCTTTGTGTTAAGACATCTCCAGCTGTTCCACTTCCATCTGTAGAAATGTTTTTCTTCTGTTGGTTTTCACTTCCTCCCTAGGCCTACGGCAGAGATCTAATGGAAGCTCAGGAATGGTGCAGGAAGTACATGAAATCAGGGAATGTCAAAGACCTGACTCAGGCTTGGGATCTCTATTACCACGTGTTCCGGCGTATCTCAAAGCAGCTGCCTCAGGTGAGGGGACACTGACAGTTCTGTTGTGGGTCTTACAGTGCAAGGCGTCAACACCAGTCTTGTTTCATGTTTTTGGGCTATTCAAAACATTCAAATTTAACATTCCAGAAACACCTGCATATGATTTGCTGCAAGTTTTCTGCTCATGCAGCACTTCGTGCTCGCATCTGAAGTATTGACAACGGAACTGTTCCAGGTCCCTCAACATGAACATTTCCAGTGTTTCAGTGAGATTTAACTGAGGGTTGTATTTCTTTTGGCTTTTGGTAGCTGACTTCTTTGGAACTACAGTATGTGTCTCCAAAACTCTTAATGTGTCGGGACCTGGAACTGGCAGTGCCAGGAACCTACGATCCCAACCAGCCCATCATACGCATCCAGTCCATCGCTCCCTCGCTGCAGGTCATCACCTCCAAACAGCGGCCCAGGAAGTTAACATTAATGGGTAAGAGACAGCGGTTTGCACTCAGCTATTCTACTATTTAAACAATTGTTGCTTTTAGGTCAAACTGCATATTTAGCAGGTAGTAAAACATCTCCAACATCTCCTTTCAAGTGAGGTGTTTCTTAGAGGTCTGGTCAGTTTGACTGCAACACTTTTCAGTATTGGATGCCATGTGTGTTTGTTCTCATCTCTTTGTTCAGCAAGAGTAAATTTCTGCATGTTAATTCTTTCACAGGAAGCAATGGGCATGAGTTTGTGTTCCTTCTGAAAGGTCATGAAGACCTTCGCCAAGATGAAAGAGTGATGCAGCTTTTTGGGTTGGTCAACACTCTGCTAGCAAATGACCCAACTTCTCTGCGGAAAAACCTCAGGTACCTCTTGGAATAATCACTGAAGGTCCTTGTGCACAGTGACTCCCCACACAGGTGCAGTTGCCAAGTTACTCTTGGCACAAGCAGCTGGTTTGTGAGGAGATGGAACTGAGCTCATTTAAAAACAAAAGCAAACACCATCACCACATCCCACCCACCACCCCCAAAAAAAAGCCCTCACAGCATCAACCAATCAAAAAACCCAACGCCTACAAAAGCAAAAGGAAACAAAAGCCCCCGTTTTTAGAATTCCAACTTGATGGAAAGGGATCTTGAGAGGATCATTTGTTTTATTTAATTGAAGTTCCACCTGGTAATTATGGTCTTTGAGGCAACTCCTTTTTCAAGATAGCTTGAGCACTGACTTAGGAGTCTGAGAACAGATTTTTATGTCCACAATTTTTTACAGTAGTCACTAAACAGGTTGGTGAATAGTCACTGACTGCAGTTCTGTACAGTATCTTTCAAGCATGAACATATCAAATGTCTTGTGCAAATAATAGATCATCGTGGGTGACATAACTTGTACCTTCTGAAAGCAGTGGAAGCCATGTAAGCTCTGACAATGTCTGTAGGTTATCTGGCAGCAGCCTATCCAAGTGGATGCTACAGATCTGTTTGAGAAGAAGAAAAGTAGGGCAGCTACTGAAGAGAGAATTTGGGGTCAGAATTGGATTTAGTAGTATCTGTTTTAAGCATCTCAAAATGTAATTATTCACAACATACAATTTAAGCTCTGATTCTCCTTCTCTTGGTTTGTTCTTCCATAGCATCCAGAGATACGCTGTCATTCCCCTCTCTACAAATTCAGGCTTGATTGGTTGGGTGCCCCACTGTGACACCCTGCATGCACTCATCAGAGATTACAGGGAGAAGAAAAAGATCCTGCTCAACATTGAGCATCGCATCATGCTGAGGGTAAAGGACAGAGCTTTAAAGCTGCCACTTTGGGGTACATTCTATTTGAACTCCAGTGTCTTAATGAAGAATAATGTGCACAGCAACAAACTGCCTGTTCTCTGGTTGTTATTGGTACCAGTAATAAATGCAAAAATATCAGATAGGAGTTAGAAAGTGCTACCAAGAAGCAAAATTGGCCACACATTTATTTGTTTCTCATTTCCTCTTTTAGCAGCAGCCACAAGTTGTTACCATCTGGTGAATAAAATGTGTTTGGGATTTTGTGTGCCTATGATGTGCCTTGTACAAGGTGCCATGCTGCTGGCATCTACAAATATTGTGCCTAAGCAACAGGGCCAAAATTAGACAGACTGGAGAAACTGAATGTTACTAGAAAAATTGGAGCTGGCTGCCAAAAAGGAAAGTGTGTGCCAGCCATGAAGACTTACTTGGATAATGGGGTTTGAAACATATTTACTTCACAGTATTCTAATTAAATATGGCTATGGAGTACTTTGTGGTTGCTAAATCATTTGCTTGCCATTTAAAATTACTACTTTTGTCACTTTTGGATGGTCATCTCACTGTATTTGGGAACTTACTGGTCAGCCTACTAATAGCTTCATTCTAAAGTTGATATGAAATTTTTTGTGATTGCTGTTTCTCATGGTACAAGTAGGGATTCCTGGAGGCTTTGTTCAGTTTCTGACTGTCACTTCTCCATTGCAGATGGCTCCAGATTATGACCACCTGACTCTGATGCAGAAAGTAGAAGTATTTGAACATGCTGTCAACAACACAGCTGGGGATGACCTTGCCAAACTGCTGTGGTTGAAAAGCCCAAGCTCAGAGGTGAATTCAGCTCATATAATGGCTTGTGTTTGGCAGGCAGCAAAATGGGGAATTGCCTTCTCTGCAGAGGGGGAGGGAGATGGTGTTTACTCATCATAGACTCCAGATGGATCGCTGCAGAACGAGTAGCCACACGTGTGTCCCCTCACAAGGGGCATTAGAGGGCTCAGGTCACAATGACTGCTGAAGTGCAATGCAAAGCCCAAGACTGCAGACTGTGCTCCATATACTGTGCATGGAGAGAAGAAAGCAGGAGCCTCGTTATGCTCTCTTACTGCCTTAAACATCTAATTCAAGACCGGAGGATGTCTGAACCCCCTCAGGCTATAGAGTGTGTTAAACCTAAGCAGATCACAGTTTTGCAAGTGCTGGTGTATAAATTAAAACATAAGCTGAAATGTGCAACATGCCTGCCTGACTGCTTCTGGTTTGTCTCCACTTGTAGGTCTGGTTTGACAGAAGAACAAACTACACTCGTTCACTAGCTGTGATGTCAATGGTTGGCTACATTTTGGGCCTTGGGGACAGGTAAATGAAATTGCACAGGTTTCTTTTCAATGAAAACACAGACTCTGTAGGTCTGTCTATTAACTCCTTGGATCTGTTCTTCTGATTACTCCCTACATTGTTATTGCTGACTTGTAATGATGGCATCTTTCAGGACGTAATTGTGCACTGTAAGCATGAGACACAGGGTTTGTGTATCAAGTACAAATAAGAGTTTCTTCCATTTTGAGAGGAATGCTCACAGAATTACTTCAGAGTTCTAATTTTGTCCTTTCCTTTCACTCAGCAGAGTGGGAAATCTTTCTCCATCCATTCTATAAAACAGAAATATTGTTGGCTTTGGCCAGCAATCTATGTGGTTCTGTGTGCTTCATGCATATGAGGTGGCAAGTTTTTTGCAAAGTCTGTTAGGGCTCTACACACACATCCAGCTTTTTGGGGAGGGGGGAAAGAAGCACCATGGTCAAGCATCAGCTTTTGTTCCCTAAAGTGGCAAAAAGAAATTCAGGAAGTACTTAGTGGCAGAGATCTTCTGATTCTTCCTCCCAATGGGTTCAGTAACTTATTTTGCATACTTTTTCACCTGATGGATGTTTATTCTGTGAAGCAGGAACCTCCAGTGCTATGCATGCTCAGAGAAGTTGGCAGAGACACGTGAAGTCCCCATAAATACTCCCCAAAGACTGCACTGGACTAGAAGCAAATGAAAGTTAATGTTGGTTTAACTATTACTTGATGTGCTACTGCTTCTGGTCTGCAGTGCAGACATGCTCTGGAGGGAAATATATACAATCCAAATGGATTGGGTAAATAATGGGGAAAAAAGAGATAGAATGAGCTAATGTCTGATTTAATATATGGCTTAATGTCAAAAGGGGACATCATATCTTCCAAACTACTTCTGGAGACAACATATTTTAGATTTAAGGCTTGTAAGGCAAGAACAGCTAAACCCTTTCCATAAGGAAAGCTTTTATTCCTGAACTTAAAGGTCTTTATAATGAAATTATAAACTTTTGAAAACAATTAAACCAAAACTGGAACAGGTCTGCACAAACAGCAGCATCATGGGTTTGCTAGTCTGGATTGATTCTCTTCCCTTCTGGTGGTAAATCCATTTTGCATTACTTCACCTGTGGTGATTTATGAATCATTACCTTTTTCTATACTGAAAAAAAAAAAAGAAAGAAAAAAGAAAAAGCATAAAACAAGTAGAAGGATTTATCCTAACTGAAAAATAAATGTTCATATCCAAGAAATTACTGATGGCTCTTCTCCAAAAGGTTGTTTGTCTTCCAAGGTGAGCAGATCTCTAACTCCTGAAAGGTAATTACAAAAATAATGTGATAGATGCACTCTCAGGAAGCTATTCTGTTCACCCTGAGATTGAAGATCTCAGACAAGCTGTCGCTGACTCTTCCTGTTCATGAAGATAAATATCAGACTGGAGCTGCTGTGATTTACTTTGGGTTTTTATAATGATCTGTCACTGTTCTCTCTCTAAGACACCCATCCAATCTGATGTTAGACAGGCTGAGTGGAAAGATCCTGCATATCGACTTTGGGGACTGTTTTGAGGTAAATCTTTGTATTTGGACATTGAATTTCCTGTAATAGTTCACATTTTCTAGTAGAACAGAAATTAATCTATAAACCAGGACAAACTGTCCTTGGAGTGTGATCCTGGCCAAGCCTTTTGGCTCTGTTTTGGGCTTCCTTTTACCTACAGGCAAGATGAAAATAATAGATGTTTTGTCTCAGAAGCATGTTTTTGAGCATCAGTTAACCACTGCAGCAAGCCACTAAAATTTCTTGGGACAATTTAACTGCTGACAGGCAACCTGTTACTTGACACTAGCAATTGGGCACACACTTGGGAGTTTTCCTGTTATGGTAACTATCTGGGTTTTCTCACAGATTTGTGGTAACTGAGGAACATAAAGTTGGGATTTTATTTCCCTGTTTTTCCTATATTATTTCTGAATACAGCCTTCAAGGTGGTAGCCAAAAAATAAAAGGCCAACACTTATTAACTCTTAAGTAATAAATCAGCTATTAATTTACTGATTTTCCATCCTCATGTGTTTAGGTGGCAATGACAAGAGAAAAGTTCCCTGAGAAGATTCCTTTTAGGTTAACAAGAATGCTGACAAATGCTATGGAGGTAAGCATCCCCTCTTTACCATGAAGGGGATTGTTCCTAGGGAAAATGGCACCAGTTTCTCAGATTTTCCTGTATTATCTGTTGCGACTAAACGTAACCACTCCTGTAAGAAACAAAGGTGTTAATATTGTAGCTGTGTTTCCTGTACTTTAAAATATCACCTGTGATCTTTACAATGTGGTACAGTCAAGAGCAACTCTGTCATTGATTTAAAAAATCATGAAATTCCTCTAGTTTCTTAGGCCTTCCTTAGTTTCCTCATTTTAAATAGGTGTTTGCATCAAGCAGATACAGACAATGGCCTAGGACTTCACAAGATCATCTTAACGTCAGAAGAAAGCTTCTTGGCTCTTAATGGACATCAGTCTTGTTCTGTAACTGAACAAAGCATTGAGAATTCCAGTTCAGAGCACAAGCCACATCCTGCTCCCTGAATGTTAGGGTTGGAGTAGCACAGTGAGCAAAGCAGCGTGGTTGATTCACTCCTTTCTCTTCTGAAGGTGACAGGCCTCGATGGCAATTACCGAATCACCTGCCACACTGTGATGGAAGTCCTGCGTGAGCATAAGGACAGCGTCATGGCTGTGCTTGAAGCCTTTGTGTATGATCCCTTACTGAACTGGAGGTTGATGGACAGTAAGTGATTCTGAGCAGTGACAGTGAGAGACTAATCACTTTGACTTCATACCAGAAATGCAGAAGCCTGAAATCCAATGTGTGTTGGAAGACAACCTGGTGAAACCATTCATTTGCAGATGCTATTTCTGCATGCACACTGCTTTAGGGATTGTAATCTGAGTTTACAACAGTGGTTTAGAAGGGTTTGTAGCAGTAGGACAGAGGGCAATGGTTTGAAACTGGAGCAGGGTAGATTTAGGCTGGACATCAGGAGAGTGGTAAAATGCTGCAACAGGTTTCCCAGGGATGTGGTAGAGGCCCTGTCACTGGGGAAATTCAACATCAGACTTGACGTGGTCCTGGGCAGCCTGATCCAGTTAGAGGTGTCCCTGCTGACTGCAGGGCATTGGGCAAGATGACCTTTGAGGGTCCCTTCCAACCCAATGCAATCTGTGAATCTGTGATTAAAACCCTTTTGCCTTTAGACACAGAACTAAGCTACAAGCATGATTACTTGGCTTGCATTTGTATTCATTGTCATCAAGAGATTGAAAGCTATTTTCAGGTGACATAAAATCTGGAGAAAGGCAGTCAAATCTGTTTTGTTTGTGGACACTTGCTGTGAAACACTGAAACTCCAGTTCATACTTTTCAACTCCGTGTTTTCTTGCAGCAAATACAAAGGGCAATAAGCGCTCACGAACGAGAACAGACTCCTACTCAGCTAGTCAGTCAGTAGGTGAGTAGAAAAGATGGTGTATGCCATGGATTGTTTGGAGTGGGGTTTTTCTAGCAGTGCACAAGACTGGGTAGATATTTTCAGTCCCTTTCTCAAAAGTAGGCTGATAAACAGCTCATTGTCATTAGCTTTAGGGCTGGAAGTGGAGCACATAGGAACTGAGGTAGTCCAAGGTACAACTGATAAATTACAACTATTTATTTAGCTACCAAATATCAGCATGCAAAACCTGCAAGGATTCATCTGAACACTGAGAGCTTTGTGTTGAATCTTAGCAGTTGTTGGCTTTATCTGCTTTTCAGCTTTACATTTGAGCTTTTCCATTTTCATGCTTTTTTCAACAGAAATGTTGGACAGTGTGGAGTTGGGTGAGACAGCCCATAAGAAAACTGGGACCACAGTGCCTGAATCTATCCATTCCTTCAGTAAGTTTCATTGTTGTTTCTATACTGATGGAGAAATGATTCTTCAATCAGACAATTCCATTGGCACCCAGATACAATTACCTGAGATGGGACAGATGCACTTCTTTGTCAGCATAAATGAGGACTATAATTAATCTGTGCTTTCAACTCCAAACAAAGCGACAGAAAATGTACTGGTAACTGGATTTGCTCTAAAAATGGCGTTTGTGGTATTTGGGAAGGGCAAATGTAACAGCAGTACAAATGCTTTTATTGTTCAGATGAAGTTCTAATTCTCTTTCTTCCTTCTGCCTTTTAGTAGGAGATGGTCTGGTGAAGCCAGAAGCTCTAAACAAGAAGGCAATTCAAATCATCAACAGGGTTCGAGACAAGCTCACTGGTGAGCATGTTTTGATGTAAGATGAAAATCCTGTGAGATGGCTCAGCACTGCTTCTAGTGTTTGTGTTTTGTGTTAATCCTTGAACTTAACACATTCTGATTTAGTGGACGAGGTTTTGTCTAACACCCAGGCACTGGTGCCTGCAAGTTAGAGACAAAGGAGCCTGGTTTATGAAGTACAGAAGTGTTTGTAACTAATCGGGCTTCTTTTTGCACTTTTTAGCTTGTTAGTGGAAGTTGAATTTCTATTGTAATGCTTTACAATTGCAGCCTTTAGTTGTGAAAATTTCTGCTCTTAATCTTTATAAGGAGCTATCTTCCACCTGCCAAATAGCATATTTGAAGGGATTAGGACCAAGATTCCAGCTACTAGAAATTTGTCTGTTGTTGGTTTATCTGCTATTTGGAGAATGTAAAAGGAAGAAGCCATAAAAATAGGCAAAACCAAGTTCTGGGCTATGAAAGCCTTTAGAGGTTCCCTGTGTTTGGAAAAGGGAAAGGTAGTTTAAAGTCCTCTCAGTCCTTAACTTGTCACCCAGAGCAAGTTATGTTATATGATTTGTGACTTCCATTTATGGATTTCCCCCTCCCCCCCTTTCATTTCAAAGGTCGAGACTTCTCTCATGATGAAACTCTTGATGTACCCACTCAAGTAGAACTGCTCATTAAGCAAGCTACTTCTCATGAGAATCTGTGCCAGTGCTACATTGGATGGTGAGTTTGTCATTCAGATAACCTTGTAAAATTCTTCTCTGAATAATCTGAGCAGAGAACAGCCAAAGAAAATGGTACTTGTGTGGTTAGGGATGCGTAGGAGCACTACCACGTGTTGCATCTGCTCTGGCAAGCCTGTGACAGATTCTATAGACAGTCCTCTGGAGGAAAGTTGTGATAAGTAGTGTCAGGGACTTTAGAGCATTTAAACCACAATCAGCTTCAACATCTTGAGTGTTTGCAATAAGTGAAGCCCCACATGTTTTAAATTGAACAATTTACTGTCACATATAGAGTTAGCTAACTTGGGACTATGCTTAAGAAAATGGATTTTTTTCAGTGCTTTTAAACATTAGTTAGCTGGAAAAAAACTTAGAAATTCTTCTTCATGAGCCAGCAATGTGACCTTGTGGCCAAGAAAGCCCATGGCATCCTGAGGTGTATTAGAAGGGCTGTCATTAGTAGGTCTAGAGAGGTTTCCTTCCCCCTCTGCTCTGCCCTGCTGAGGGCACATCTGGAGTATTGTGTCCAGTTCTGGGCCCCTCAGTTCAAGAAGGACCTCAGGGAACTGCTTGAAAGTGCCTCAAAGATGATGGAGTGGAAAAATCTTCCTTGTGAGGAAAGGCTGAGGGAGCTTGGAGCTTTAGCTTGGAGCAGAGGAGCCTGAGGGGTGACCTTGTTCATGTTGATAAAGATGTGAGGCAGTGTTGGAAGGACGGAGCCAGGCTCTGCTCAGTGATGTGAGGGTGACAGAGTCCTGGATCAGGCTGCCCAGAGAGGTTGTGGAGTCTCCTTCAATTGAGAATTCAAAATCCACCTGGATGTGTTCCTGTGTGACCTACTCTAGGTGATCCTGCTGTGGCAGGAGATTGGACTCGATCTTTTGAGGTCCCTTCCAACCCCTAATATTCTGTGATTCAGTGAGATCACCTGTCAACTTCTGCACTGAAAGGGTACCTAGTTAGTAGGGAACCTCAGGCCTTTTCAGTGTTGCTTTTGTGAAACTCTATGCAAGTCAGCTTCACTACGATGTCTTTGTTTCCTTTAGGTGTCCTTTCTGGTAACAGAAGATTCCAAAGTATCTACAAGTCTTTTATTCTGGAGGCTTTTGCACTCCAAACTTGCTCTTCTACAAACACAAACTGAGCATTGGACTGAAATACAGCCCTTGTCAAATATTTTGCAATGTAAATGAAAAGAGTTATTGTATATTAAAAGTTGGTGTAAGCCAATGTATAGCTGCTGTTGGAAAAAACACAAAGCTGTCTGAAACACAACACTTGATGTGGGTTTCCAGGACAGTGAAGACTGATTGTACCACAGATGTCTACGGTTCCACTTGGTCTTTGGGGAGCTGGTGATACATGAAAATAACAATATACGGGTTTTGACTTCCTTTGCAATGTAACCAAGTCATTTGCAGATTAATTCTTGCCCTGGTCAGTCCTGTTGGAGTGGCTGCAGCGAGCTCAGTGCACTTGTGCAGGAGGCTTCATTTAGGAGGTGAGCTGGATAATGGGAAAGAAAGAGAAGTGAGGCAGGATTTTACCATCGTTTCATCCTGTTACCTTGTTTTCAAACTCGATTCTTGTCCCAAAACTGGAGGCTGGATATCTACTCATTATAGCTCTGCAGGAGTTATGCTCTAAACTGGCTCAGGATATGGGAGCAGACCCAGAACTGAAGTTCTTGAGCAAAGTCAGGTGCCTCTGTGCAGACTGATCGGTGGCAAACTGGATGCAGGATACAAATGAAATACCACTTGGGAACTTTCCCTGTGTCTGGATTAAAAAGCTGTATGGGGAAATAACTAGGGGAAGTTAGTGCTTGGCATAGCAGGCAGGTGGAGGTAGAACTGGTCATAACTTGAAATGGGAAAGAATGGCTGTTAAACATGAGGGTGAAGAGAAAGTCATGATATATGAATTAAAACATATTAAAAACAATGCACAAAATACAACAGAGTAGCCATGTTTAGATGCCATGTTGTATTTGAATATTTTTGTGCCAATAAATTACACCAAAAATGTTAACATTTTGCCTGTGGTTTTGTTTATTCTTAAGTATTTCCTGGGAAGAGACAGGGAAGCAGATTAAGAATTTTATTTATTGAAGTTTGCAGTTGGCATGGATTTGACTTGTCTTTTTCCACATCAGTTCAGGTGGTTGGCTCTATTTCTCTTCTGATAGCAGCTGGAGGCAAAATTAACCAGGACTGACTGAAGTCAGCCCCTGCATTTTAGTTTCCAGCAGATGTGATGTCATCCACACGGTAAGAACATCAATTTTCTTGGTCTCAGGTGCACAGCCACAGCTCAAGGGATAGCGTTGGGTGTGCCACGGTCCGCACCGGGGCTCTATGGGCTCCCCCTGCAATTTGTCCCTGTAGTGCACCCTGAAAATGGGAACTGGCAATGGCAGTCAGGGGCTTTGGCCCCTTTCCAGGCACTGGTGTGACTGTCATGGAGAGTACTCAATGGGCAATCCCTGGGCCACGCTGGTGGGTGCTGTGTGGGAAGTGGAACGTTTAAACCTTGAGGGGTGTCTCTCAGCATCCCCTCACGCATGTCTGCTCACCCAGGGACTTGTACCGCCAGGCCGCCTGGGGGCGCCAGAGGGTAGCCCTGGCGCGGTCCTCCCGCCCCTCGCCTGTCTCGTTCTCGCGATACCGTGAGTGTCGCGTGGCTGCGGGGATAAGATGGCGGCCACCGCCGGTGGGGAGAGCGGCAACACGGCGGCGGAGAGCACCGCGGGGCAGGATGGGGGCTGCGGAGCGGCGGGGCGACCCGCGGAGGGTGGTAGCGTGGCGGCCGTGCTGCCTGGCTTCGACGATGCTGACGCCTTCGTCAAGGTGCGCGGCGGCGGGGCCTGGGGGAGCTGGGCGGGCGTTGTGCACTACCGCTCCCGGCGGGCCGTGGGCGGCCCGGGGCATGCCGGGAACTGTAGTTCTATTCTATGGGGTGCCTGAGGGACCCCAACCCTGAGAAGGTACCCCTGGAGAGGAACCCCTCATGGAAGGGGATAGCAGGGAGAGTTCGGGCCGCTGCCGCGAGGGCCGGGGGGTAGAGCAGCAGCTTAGGTCCTGTTGTTGCCTGGCCCTCAGGCCTCCTGTCGCGGGTTCGTGAGGGCATCGTCCCTGGGTGGGGATTTGGCGCCACTCCGGCCCGAGTCCTTAAAGCGAGTGCCATTGCTGGACGCGTGGCGGTGGGCATGGCCCCTATTTCAACACCATCAGCGTTGTGTTTCACCTGTGCACACCGCTGCTTCCAAGAAAGGGAACGCCCGCCGCTTCTGGAGCAGGGAGCATGGCAGGGTTGGGTTTTGTTAATAGAATAAAGTAATAATCGGTGTTGCTGCTGTTTTAACAATCTTTCTTTTGGACCTTGAGCACTAGACTGATTTTTAAGCCTAATTAGCTTACCATCGTTTAAAAGGTCTCTAAATAGATGGTGTGAACTAAATGACTGTAGACTTACTCATGTTTGAAAGCTCCATGATGTTAGAACCATGCAGGTTAAACACAAAAGGCAAAATGCAGTTCTACCAAATGGTATCCTGGGTAAACAGAGGAAGGAAAGAGTGAACAAATGGTAATAACGTGGTATTCTTGCACAGTATGCTCTTGGCACAGTGGTAGCTGCAACAAAGGCATCTAATGGGATTCCTCAGCCTGGTGATGAGTATGACTTCTACCGAAGCTTCCCTGGCTTCCGGGCGTACTGTGAAACGCAGGGTGATCATCTCCTTCGCTGGTAAGGATTCTCTTGCAGCTCTGGGCCCTTGCTAATGGCTTCCAATCCAAACCAGAAGGTAGCACTCTTCTTTAGGGCCTCTAAAATTGCTGTGGATTAGCTGTTTTATTTCACATGCCTAATTTGAGCTACTTTTCTAGCACTTGACAGTTTAAGTAACAATTTTAGAAGAGAGGTTTGTATAAGGCTTTGGAGAAAGAGCTGTGCAGAGCACAGGCTGGTCAAAAACACATTAGGCTATGTATTTTAAAAGTCACGTGGCTGGTAGGAAATTGGGTTTAACATTTAATGCTGCAGAGGTGTTTCTGCTGTTTGCTGCTCCTGTACTGTCATCTATAGGTATTGCATTTGATTGGAACATTGAAGACTTAGAAAGTTGAAGGAAATTGGATGGCTTAGTATTCAGCATGTCTGCTTTAAACTGCTAATAGCTCTTCTGCTCTCTTGCAAGCATGAGCACGGTGATGCAATACCATGGCTGTCGTAGCCACCTGAAAGATCGCAGCAAGGTGACAGAGCTGGAAGATAAATTTGATATGCTGGTTGACTCCAATGATGTCATTCTTGAAAGAGTGGTAAGCAGATTAGTTCTGGATGCTGTTTAGTTGCCACAAATTACTCTTCATTGCAAGAATTTCATCAGTAATGTTTTCACAGTTGCATTTAGTGTTTTCTGCACTCTGGTGGTTTTCCTTTTTATTTAAAAAATATTTTCATGTACTGGGGCAGGGAGTACAGAAGCTAAGGTAGATGGATTATGGTCTAAAGGGGAGGGAGGGTGATATATGACTTGTGAGGAAACCAAATACAGTTTGGTACACAAGCCTCACAAACATGAGGAAGTGGCCTCAAGTTTTACCACAGGAGGCTCAGATTTGATCTTAGAAGAAACTTCTTCAATGAAAGGATTCTCACTGAAACAGACTCCCTAGAGAGGTGGTTGAATCCCCATCCCTGGAATCAGTAGGACAAGGCTCAATGGTTTTAAACTAGAGAAGGGCAGATTTAGATTGGACATTAGGCATATGCTCTTTACTATGAGGGTGGTGGAACACTGAAGCAGATTTCCTATAGAGTTGGCGAAGATCCAGTCCCTGGAGACATTGATTGTATCAGGCTTGATGGGGCTCTGAGCAACCTAATCTAGTTGGAGGTATCCCTGCTTACTGCAGGGGTGTTGGTCTAGATGACCTTTAGAGGTCTCTTCCAATCAGTGCATTCTATGATTCTGTAAGTGTTTACAAGACACAGAAGTGTGGTGCTGAGGGACATGGTTTAGCACTAGTCTTGGTAGACGTAGAGAATTGTTGGGATCCAACAGAATTTGGTGTAGTGACAGTGGAGGTATCTACCTGTGTGACTTTATTCAGTCTAGCTAGAGTGGGTGACCAAAGTAATTTAACAGGTGCTTGGTTTTCACCTCACGTTTCTGCAATTTAGGGTATTTTATTGGATGAAGCAGCAGGAGTGAACAAAAACCAGCAACCAATCCTTCCTGCTGGGTTACAGCCCCCACAGACCATCATTTCCAGCTGGAACCGGAAGGTGAGGCCTTGGAGCTCAGTTTGCTGGGTTTCCTAGAGCAATGGCACTCCTGATTTTCCAGTGGAGTAATTAAATATTCTGTCAGGCTTTTTTCCTTTCCCTGTTTATTCAGACTTGCCTCTGGAGTCTATGTGCTTTCACCTGTCATTTCAGTTTCACACACATAACAGCCTTGCTTTGTCTTATTCATAGGAATCTGGGATCCTGATTCAGAAAACTTTCTGTCTCAGGTGCTGGACTTAGTGCAAAGGGTGGCTTAGTTTTGAGATTGGAGTATTGCTTTATTTCTCTGAATGTTGGGTCAGGCTGAGTTAAAAGCAGCTCTGAATGTCTGTTAAGAAAGCTGAGTTTTACCTGTAGTTTGCCCTTGTTTGAAATAGGCAGGAGATTCCCACAAGAAAACTCAGTCTGAAACTTTCCGACTGCTTCACGCCAAGAACATCCTTCGGCCACAGCTTAAGTTTCGGGAGAAGATTGACAATTCCAACACTCCCTTTGTACCTAAACTTTTTATCAAGCCAAATGCTTTGAAACCTTTGCCTCAAGGTAAGGGGTTTATGTTTTCTTGGGTAACCTCTTGAGAGTCTGACTCAAATCTGTCCTCACAGTCTAGAAAATAATGGGTGACTAAGAATGAGCACCAGCAGGAGGTATTGACCATGCAGGTGTAGTAAGCTCTGTGACTGTTGTTGATGTGCATGTAACACAAGGGTAGGTCAGCAGACAGCATTTTGCTGTTGGTGTACAGTAGATAATCTGTTCCAAACAGATTCTCCTTGCCAACATTGAACATCCATGATGAGAGTCACTCTGACACCAGAAGTGGTCTGGACTGGTCTAATTTGCTTTACAGATACTTCTACCTCCTCAGCTGAGAGCAGCAGCATTATGGTCAGACCTGCTTTTGCTTTGGGGGCTTTATCAAAGCCACCAGCATAACACCTTGTCTCAACAACATGTCATTCTGCTGGTGATTCATCTTTAGTCTGCACTGAGGTGGTTGTGCTTTCAGTAACTGGAAATGATTGAAACATTTTTTGGAAGGTTTTTCAATGTCCTTCCAAGCTCTTGAGCAAAACCACCTTGTGTCTTGCTTAACAGCAGCCTGGTAAAACCTAGTCACAGACTTGTCACTGACAGCAAAAGCTGCAAGTCTGAATTGTTAAGATTTTTTTGATACTTTATGATTCTAATAGGATCTTGTGGTGGGTGGAGAGGAGAGAGTAGTGGGCTGAGAACATGTTATGTGTGGGGCTCAGCCAGGTTGTTCCATATTGGTTGTTCAGCCCTCACAAAAAGTGGACGGGAACGAAAGGAGCGCCCTGAGGACCTGGATGTGCCAGCTGCTTTGGCAGACTTCATACACCAGCAGAGGACACAGCAAACTGAGCAAGACATGTAAGAAATGAAACTGACAGCCAGGTGCTTTGAGTACCGTTGGTAGATATGCACTTGTGTGGTCCCATTGTGCTGACGCTATTCACATGTAACGGCTCTGCATGTGTTTGTGTCTGCACACTACTTTGTGTGTGATTTGCTGTAGACATCTGCAGTTGTTTTAAACCTCTGCTTACTAAGAGACAACATTTTCGCTCAGTAGGGGAGCTGCCATAGCTCTCAAAAGTCTCTGTGCCCTGGCTTCATGAAGACGACTGAAATTTAGTCTGTGCCTGTCTTCCTGATTTCGGCAGGTTTGCTCACCCTTACCAGTACGAACTGGAACATTTTTCTCCACCAGATGGAGTTCTGAAGAAACCAGAACCCCAGGTTGGTGCCCATGTTAATTGAAATCTTCTGCAGATGCAGTAACTTTACAGACCCTGTACTTGTTGAATCTCAGAGTTGAGAGTGGAAGTCGGGGGTGGGAACTGACAGAGAACATTCCATGCCTGATAATTTGCTCTTCCAGATGTACAGGCCCATGGAGGAAACACCCTGCCATTTTGTTACCACGCTGGATGAGCTGGTAGAGCTAAATGAAAAGCTCATGAACTGTAAAGAATTTGCCCTGGACTTGGAGGTAATGACATTTTCTGTTCAAAAGTCACATGTGTACTGTCAGTACCTGGGAGACCATTGTATTCTTCTAGTCTGTAGGCTTCTTTCTCCTGCTCATTGTGCTTTCTGGCATGTAAAGGCAGTTCATGCCACTGACCTGTCAGATAGTATCTAGCAGGCTGAATTAACCTGTGTCAATATTACAGGGTTCCAGTGGTAGTACTGATTTTGATCTTCTTTCTGTTCACCCATGGGGTTTTAGGCTATGTCAGTGGCTGCAAAACCCAAACCTGCTTATCCAATTGTCTTTTTCTTGAAGAAGTCCTCTTTTACTTTTCTTTCTTCATTTCGAGTGCTATTTGGTTTATAGTATTACTTCTGTAATAGATCCTAGCTTACATCTCTCCTTCCTGTTTTTCAGCATCATTCCTACAGGAGCTTCCTGGGCTTGACCTGCCTGATGCAGATTTCCACCCGAACAGAAGACTTCATCATCGACACACTGGAACTGCGCAGCGAGATGAACATTCTCAACGAGACCTTCACAGACCCTGCAATTGTGAAGGTCAGCTGCCAAGCTCACCACTTCACCAGCAGAATTCCATTCTCTTGTCTTAGTTTCAGCTTTATTATACTTAAAAGCACATTGTGTGCTCTGTACTGGTCACTTGGCTCTGCTTTCATTGTAATTTGTTCATGTGCCTGTTTCCCCTATCTAAGTGGGGAGTTACTTGCCAAGTGCATTCAAGCAGTAGTTCTGCACTTAAGAGTGAAGGACAGAGATAAAACAAATCTGGTCCTAGACACGTGAATTTGAAACCATAGCACTGCCAGCCTGGAGAAGAAATATTCTTCATGCCTTTCTCAATTTGTTTTGCTTTTCAAGGTTCTTCATGGTGCTGATTCAGATGTGGAGTGGCTGCAAAAAGACTTTGGTCTGTACTTGGTGAACATGTTTGATACTCACCAAGCCGCTCGTCTCCTCAATCTTGGCAGGCATTCCTTGGAGCACCTACTAAAGCTGTATTGCAATGTTGATGCTGACAAGCAGTACCAGCTGGCTGACTGGAGGATACGGTAAAAACTGACCCCATTAATGGGCTGGAGCTGCAGGTAGCACTTATCCTTATTTGTATTCTTAGAGAGGAGCATCCTTCTAGTTGCAATCCCCACAGTTGTAGGTTAGTCTCAGAGTGAGCAAGCACAGCATTTACCTGGCTGTGCTTTTAGTTCTTTTGTGAGTGTCATATTTTCCCTGTGTTTCTTTAGAAAGTGGGTTCTTTTGGGAAGGTCAGGGAAGATTAAGTAAAGAAGAGGTGATGAGCTCCTGGAAGCTCATTTCTTAGGAGCAGTGTTTAACCACTGCAGTATTATGGAGAAAGTCAGTATTTGCTCGTCTGGAGCCCCCACTGCAGCAGGTAAAGCAGTGTGCCCTTGGAGCAGTGAGCTTGGCTGTGCAGATGGACTCTGCACACCACAGAGATCCCAGGTCTACTTATGTAGGCTCTGCAGGCAGGAGAGTTCTGACAAAAAAACATAGCAAGCAGTTCTGCCACCTGACTTAGTTCCACAGCTGTCCTGCTCTGTAGCACAAGAACATGGTGCCAACCAAGCTGCAGAGGGCACAGCATGTTACTGCTGCTCAACCCAAGAGCCTTCAGTGAGGAAACAGAAAAGTTGTCCTATTAGTTCTTGGAATGGTTTATGTGCAGTTTGCCCTAATAGGCCATGCAAGAGGAAAGTGACAGTCTGGTGGAACAGCTAGAACATCTCAGTGTAACTCTGTCTCTTTCTCTAGCCCTTTGCCAGCAGACATGATTCGCTATGCCCGTGATGACACCCACTACTTGCTCTACATCTATGATAAAGTGAGAGAGGCCCTGTGGGAGAGAGGCAACGAGCAGCCCACACAGTTGCAGGTGGTGTGGCAGCGCAGCAGGGACATCTGCCTGAAGGTATAGCTTCACCTGGTTGGATTACCTGAATCAAAGGATGGGCTTAGTAGAACAAGAAGCCCTTTGCCTGTTCTGCCTCTGTTGCATAGACACAAGGTTGTCTGAAAGCGGGTGTATCAACTCTGACTCAGTTGTGTGCAGTCACTTGTTTGCTAGCTAAAATCCTCAGATTCAGAGGCTGTCTTCCTGTTTTTTGAATGTTAGCACTCCTCACCCTCCCAGTGCTTTCAGGTATATCTTTTCCAAGAGAGCTGTTACCTTTCCAGTTCTGCTGGATGTTCCTAGAAGTTCAAAGCCTAGCTGCAATTGTGTTATGAAATAATTCTATTGTGTTTGTGGAACATATTGTCACTGAAAGTAGGCCTTGTCTAATGTACTAAAGCTTGAAGATACTGTATGTCTAAAGCTGCTCCTGGAAATCTGTTCCCCTAAAGATGTATGAGATGTGTGTTCTTCAAGAATAGGCTACTACTTTAGGGTAAAAGACAAGTAATACCTGAATTAATTTGTCAAGGTGAGACTTTGTGAAGCAAGGTGTACTAGAAAGCACAAATCTGATTCCAATCATGAGTGTTTCTGTTTTTTCCTGCCCAGAAATATGTCAAGCCCCTCTTTTCAGATGAATCCTACCTTGAGCTGTACAGGAGGCAGAAAAAGCATCTCAACACACAGCAGCTAGCAGCATTTAGGTTACTGTTTGCGTGGAGAGACAAGATGGCACGTCAAGAGGATGAGAGCACAGGGTAGGAAGTCTTTCCTTACAGGCACTGTCTTAATACTTCAGTGAGTCTCTTGGGTTGTGTCCCTTCCAGCCCTGAGGTGGAACCACTTTGATACCTGTAGAAATCAGTGCACAGACTAATCATGTACAACCTCAGGCTACTTTTTACACAGAAATCCTGTTACAGTACCAGTAAATTCTTACCAGTATCTAGATCAGACCTACTTAATTTACTTTTAAGTTTTCAGACCTTGTTACTGGGCCAGACTTGAGCACTTGGAAGGTATTTGTAAAAGTTTTTAACATTGTTACATTCACCCCACTTTTTTGTGTTGTAGATATGTGCTACCAAATCACATGCTACTGAAGATAGCAGAGGAGCTGCCCAAGTAAGTTTTGTTCACCCTTTGAGGAGTCTTATTTGATTTTAATATCCCATGAGTTGTTTCCTAGTGTGTAATTACTTCTGCAGCTGGTCCCCTCCTTCCAGTTGTCAGTACTGCTTTTCTCTATAGTTGTTCACTTTGGAAGAGAAATAAATAGCAGTCCTTCAGAAGGCTTCTTCTGGGACACATCTCTCTGATTTTATTCCACTACTAAACACATTCCTTTGCATTGCTGTATATCACATGTCCCACTGAGATTCCTATGGTATTAGAGAGCAAGAGAGGGATGAGTTCCCTCATAGCCTTTATTTGGACTATTTTCAGTTCCTAAAGGAACTGGGAGGCAGGGGGAAGGGGCAGATCCCTTAGAACACCCAATTTTATGTGACACTTGGCACTCACCATCTAACATCTGTACTTGAGAACAATCAAAATGCATTTTTAAGCCCAAGTCCACTGCTGGGCTCGGTTTCCATAGATGAATACTGAACAAGGAATGAAACGAGGGTGGGGACAGACAGACCACAGAGAAGGTAAGTGAGAGGAGAGTTAAGTTAATGGTTTCTCCTTCTCTGCACAGGCTTGGTACAGAATTTCTCATTGAAGTCTGACAGATGAATCTGACTTGCCTTTCTCTGTCACAGCTAGGACCATGGTTATATCTGGTTGCACATCCTTTGAATGCAAATGCCTAACCTGGCCGTAAATACAGCACACTGCATTTCTCTCCTCTCTCTTTAGAGAACCCCAGGGCATCATTGCCTGCTGTAATCCCATCCCACCACTAGTTCGCCAGCAGATTAATGAATTGCATCTTCTCATTCAGCAGGCCCGGGAGATGCCTCTTCTCAAGGTAGGAGTAGCTTGTACCACACAAGAGACTCATCACTTGCTTTCCATAAGCCAGGGACTGGAGCTAAATGGTGACCTGTGGTGATGTGTGTGCTGAAGTTTGCTTTTTGAACACTGTGAATATAGTGTTCTGTATGAGATCAGAGAGATATATTGCAACTAATTGCCTGTCTGTTGTCTACTGGCTGACAGACATCGTAGTTTCCTGGAGAACAGAACAGTGAGAGAGCAGGCACATCATATTTCAATGTGTGAGGAAGAACTGGACCTTGTGGAATTTTTTGGCCATGTAAATGAATTCATAAATCTTTTACAGCTATGGTGAAGCAAAAATGCCTCTAGGTGTGAGAGGTTCATTAGTTAAAATATATTGTCAGCATGTTGGTGTTAGTGCAGTCTTCCTCCTAGAGTGAAACAAACCCATTTGTGAGCACGAGTGTGTCCTTTCTGTGTGTGGTGTTAAAGTGTGTCCATATGCAAGCACTCCAGGAGAAGAAAATATAATTAGTCTGCTAGCTTGTAATAAGTGTGTTGAAAGCACTGACAGAAGGCATAGGGAACGTGAATTTAAGTGACTTAACCTTTCTCTCCCTTCCAGTCGGAGATCGCTTCAGGAGTCAGGAAGAAAGCACCTCTAACCAGCCCTGAGGTACTGGCTGCTTAATACTTGTTGCCTAATGACATAAGCCTTAAACTCAGAAACACATGCTGCAGAATTCTAGCTTCTAGTAAGTTATTTCCTCTCATCCATTTTACAGCTCTCTCCACTTTAGCTTCACATTATTTTTCTGTGCTAGACTCACAACATTACCAGCTGTAAATTGGTACTTTAGAGACCACTATATAACAGCACTTAAGGTGTCATCAGCAAACAGTCTGGCTGCTGGGCAGTGTTGTGTGTGTTAGTCTGTATTGACTGATCTGTAAGAAGAGAAGTTTCAGATGAGTGTTTAAGGTTGGGTCATTTACTCTCCTTGTGTATGAAGTAAAGCATCTCTGTTAGCCAGTGGGTGCTGTACAGAGAGCCTTTGGCTGTTAGATGCAACATGCTCTGGCAGGTGAGCTGGCTTAAGAGTATTCAGTGTCTGAGTTTCACCCTTTTGTTGGAATTTTCATTAATGTGTCTCTGCAGTATGTGAAAACTTCCAGAGACTCAGAGTAGTGTGCTAATGGTGTTTGTCATCTGCATCTCTGCAGAAGCTGGAGAGTACCTTCTTTGGACCACATGACAGTTCCCGTGTTCCTGTGGATGGCATCCAGAACAGCTCTGCCTTGGGTAATTTGGACATGACCTGAAAACTCTGCTAATAAAGCCACACCATGTCATTGGCACGGAGAAATAAACAGCCCTGAGGAAACTTTCAGTGAAATCTTACTATATAAAAGAGCAGTAAAATATACAAGTGTCTAATAAAAATTTTGTCTCCTTTTCATGTAGAGCCTGCCCCAGTTCTGGAACATGGTTGTCTCTTTTCAGACAGTGAGAGGACAATGGATGTTCAGCCAGAGTCCATATGTCTTGTTGCTACCACCACTGTGAGCATATTCAGTGTAAGCAACCTGTTTGTGGTGGTGTCAGTATTTGCGTGTTAGAAAACATAATTGAATAGTCTGATAAGAACTTGTGAAAGTAGTGCAAGTAATAGGAAGGTGGGAGACAGACACAGAGAATCGTTTTGGTTGGAAAAGACTTACAAGATCATTAAGTCCAACCATTGTCTGACTCTTACCAAGCCTGGTGCTAAACCATGTCCTTTAGCACCACATCTTGGTGGCTTTTAAACACCTCCAGGGATGGGGATTCAAGCCCTTTCTTGGGGAAGCCTGTTCCAGTGTTTGAGAACCCTTCCAGTGAAGAAGTTTCTTCTAATGTCTGACCTAAACGTCCCCCTGGTCCAACTTGAGACCGTTTCCTCTCGTCCACTTGCATGGTAATGATCCTGGCTTCCTGTCAAGCAGATGGCCAAGCATAACCAAGTCAAGTAGCTTTAAGAAACCAGCAGCTAATTACTTCTCTCTGAAGAGTTGCTGCTATCAATGGATTTTTTGATAGAGTGAGAAATATCCTGCATGAAATAGCAGTAGCCAAAGCCCCAAATTGTTCATGTTGTTATTTCTTCCTTTTTATTTTTTTTTAGGAATGTGATGAAGATGAAGGAAGTGAGAAGCCTTTGACCACTGCCCAGCAGAAAGCGCAGCGCATAATGGAGTCCTTTGAAAATCCATTCAGAATGGTAAAAGCTCCCAACAGACATTCCTGGTGGGACTCAAACTGCCCTAGTCCAGTGTTCTGAGATGGTTTTCCAGGCACATCCAAAAGAGCTTGATACAGCACCAGCTGCTGCTTTCTTCCTGCAGCAGAGATTGTCCTTGCAAAGCACACACGTGTGGACTTGTTTCCAAAACTGACTGAAATGCCTCTTGGATATTTTTCTACATAGTAAACAGACCTTTCATTGCTTGTTTGTAATCAGCTTTGAGGGTTTTTTAATTTGCATCCTATTTTCATCTCTATGGCTAGAGTTTAGTGAGCTGATTTTACTCTCCTAATGAATCAGCAGAACAATAGAATACTTTGTCATAGATTTGGAGTGGCAAATTACTAGGAACCACTTTTTCTGATGTGTGGCTGGGGCTTGGTTTCTTGGGTTTTTAATTGCTTTTTCCAAACGTTTCTCCTGGCCATAGCTGTGGTAACTTCCTCCTTTCATTCTGTCTGTAGAATGTTTCTTAAATAGAAACTTTGTGATTTGGAGCCTTTTAAAGTAGCATTTTAGCAGTGAGGTAAATGTCATGTGCTGTGTTTAAAGCAAAATGGGTTTTTATCCTCTCCACAGTACCTGCCCTCAGAACAGAACCCTGCCTACGTCTCTCAATCTGCAAAGTTTGACCCATCATCAAAAATCTATGAAGTAAGACTCATGCTAAAATTTCCTGCCAGCTTGTACGAAAGAAGCAAATAAGTGGATTATTGTCCTTGGGGAGCCTCAGCAATATAGAATACATTTCTTTTGCTCCTTGGATTATTCTTAGAAAAACAGTGTAAGCCTTGAGAAGCCTGACATGTTTCTGGATCTGTGGTTCATTGTTTCTGTAGCATTCGTATTCCTGGAAGATGCAGGGATTGGAGCCATTCCAGTGCATATTCCCTGTCTGTCAAAGCTACAGACTGCCACTGAAGTCTGTATCTGCCTTTGTTCTTATGGCTTGTTTGTAGCTCAGAACTTCTAAAGTGCATGGGTTTACTCTACCTGTGCAGCAGATCTTAATCTCTTTTACAATCCAGTTTGATCTTTTTGTACTCTTGCGACCAGCGTGTGGTAGCAAGTTTACAAACTCCCTTTTGCCATAACACTTCAAAGAAAGTGATCCCAGGTAATTGCTTTTATCATTGCAGATCAGCAATCGATGGAAGTTGATGAGTCAGACACCGGTACAGAAGGAGTCCAAGGATGAAACCAAAAAGAAAGCAGCCCAGCAGTCAGGTACATCTGTTCTTCCCTTCCTCAATGCACCGGCCAGTCTGCCTCTCCCAGTACACACCAGTTGTTTCCCAGTTAGAAGGAAACCTTAGATGATGGATTTCCTGCCAGATGAGATTGTTTGACTTAAGATTGATTGTACTGTGTTTAGTTTCAGACTTGCTTCAAGCTGGTTTGCTTGTTTGTTCTAAGCTCTTGGCCAACTTACTCCTGCTTTTACAGTAATGCTTGTTTGTTTCCATAGCTGCTCGTGACCAGGCACAGAAGGTGCATAAAGAGGCAACAGAAAACATTGTGTCTGTTCGTCAGCAAGCTATGGTACGTCACCGAGTTCCCCACTTCCAGCCTTTGCCCCTTTTGACCCTTGTAGCATAATTCAGAATGAGACCATGAGCCCTGTAACTGTGAAATACCCAAATGTCAGTCTTTTGCTAGCAGTTTTTCTGTGGCTCTGCCCTATGTGTAGCAGCAGGCCCCTAGCAACTGTGCTGCTCAAGTCTTCACATCCCTCCCTGTCTTCAGTAGGGAATGCTTTCCACTGCTGCTCTTCTCTGTTCCTCACTTGCTTAGGGTCCCCCAAATCCACCTGTGGGGCTACAGCAGATCTCAGCCTCTAGCCTCCTGTGAAATGACAACTTAGCTTTTCATCTGAGAAGGCCCTGCTGTGAGGAGGAAATAAACAGTTTGGGCTGGAGTGATTTCTTCTTGTGCTCTTACCACCATAGACAACAGCTGTCCCTGGGGCCTAGGTCCATCAGGCAGTTGGTCTGCATGCTGGTGTTCCTGCCTGCACAGGAGAATGTTTCATTCTCTTCTGCTGAATTTGCCCTTGTTTCTGTCCTATGGGTTGCTTTCACAGCAGGAGCAAGCTAATAAGAAGAGGGAGAGAGTCACGAGTGAAACAGGAACGGAGTTGCCAAGACAAGAGAAGAAACGGCCAAAAGCCTCCCAGCAAGCAGAGGAGCTGGAAGCACCGAAGCAGTTCACCCCCTTTGATTACAGCAAGTCCAACTTCAAAGTGTTTGCAGGTAAGATCTGCATCTCTTGCTGGAGTGCTGCAGGCTGTGGAAAACGTTGCCAGCTGAGCCCTGTGTGTGAATGGAGGTGCCAAGGCAGTGCAAACTGTTACAAAGCACTTAATTCACACTGGGGTAATACTAAAAGAAGTTAACTTGAGGGATCTCTTTCCTGGTTCAGAAACAAAATCCTGAAAACTTTCCCCCAGGGGAATTGTGGATTTGGATTTTGCTTCTTTTCTCTGTAGAGAAAGTCGTCTGTTTAGCTGGACCCCAGGAACTAGGAGGCAAAGGAGATTTGACTCTTCTGTAAAGTTTCTGTTCAGAAGTATCTCCTGCCCTTAAGAGACTGTTGTGTTTATTAGGGCGTGGGAGACACAGAAACACTGTGCAATGTACTACTCTTCTTTATGGAAAAAACTGGTGACAGCTTCTCTTCTCTCTCCCTTAGGAAGCAGCAAATCAAAGCAGTCTTCACAATTTGATCCTGCCAAGCAAGTTCACACAGGCAAGGTAGGGACATGGCATGAAAGAAGGAACAGAATTGTTCTGATACCAGGTATCCAGCTGGGGATGAAGGCAAATGACTTCTGGGCTCTGCAGAATGTTCCCTAACAGCTCCTGGTGCTGAGGTGCAGCTTCCAATCACAAACTCATACTTTGGATTTCATTCAGGAAAAGCTTTCTTGGGCTACCTCAGATTCTAAATCCCCTCAGGTTCCCCTCCTACATGGAACTTTTAGAGTGGGTCCAGAGGAGGCTGTGAAGATTATCAGTAGGCTGGAGGACCTCTCCTATGAAAACAGGCTGAGAGAGTTGAGGTTGTTTAACCCAAAGAAGAGAGAGCTCCAGGGAGACCTTAGAGCATCCTTCCAGGATTTGAAGTGGGCTACAGGAGAGCTGGAGAGGGACTAAATTTTTACAAAGGCATGTAGTGACTGCACAAGGGGTGATGGCTTCAAACTGGAAGAAACTGGATTTAGATCAGATATGAGGAAGAAATTCTTCCCCATGAGGGTGGGGAGGCACTGGGACAGGTTGCCCAGAGAAGTTGTGGAAGCTGTTCAAAGCCAGGTTGGCTGGGGCCTTGGGCTGCCTGGTCTAGTAGGAGGTGTCCCTGTCCATGGCAGGAGAGTTGGAGCTGGATGATCTTTAAGGTCCTATGTACACCATGCACAGTGCTCATGCATGGAGTGTTTGGTGTGTCCATGCGTGAGCTCATTGGAAACTTGAGCGTTAAAGTTCTGAAGCTCATTTCTTGCATTTCAGCCTCTCCTGTGTGTGCTGCCTTCCTGTATATTTCACTGGAGGGCAAATGGTCCCAGGGACCATCTTGGATACTCATTACAAGTCAGCTTTCAGAAGCTGAGCAAGTTTATGCCCAATAGTGTGGGAAGCAGCTTCCTGTGCAATCCCTTTGCTGTGTCACCTCAAACTCGTTTCAGAAGGTAAAAAAGAAACCGATGGGCGAACTGGGGACAACCTGAACAGATCTCTCTGGATAGATGGGTAAGGTCTTGCATCAGTGAGAGGTGCCTAAAGATTAGACCAGTGGTAGAGCACTTAGTGAGAAGCATTCGGTCCATGTGCATATAAAGAAGTCCTAAACCAGAAAGCTTCTGGTGTAAGCGCTCCGTGGTCCTGGAAGGTAGAGAGGTGTGAGAGCAGTTGACTCTCATGGAATATACTGTCTTTGGCAGGTACCTCAGTGTGCCTATATTGGGTTTTTGGTTGTGTTTTTCTTTCTGTGCAGAAATTTGCTGGAGCTGGAGCAAACAAACTTCAACAGTCTGGAAACCGAAGCATGTCATACCTGGTGGGGAAAGCTGATCGGTGGGTTGTCAGCCTGATCCTCTGCTGAAGTGTTGTCACACCTGTGCCCTGCAGCCATGGGCAGAGCACAGCTATTGTCCTCAATTGCTTTGGGAGCTTAAGCACATGTTTAATGGGAAGAGGTTGCATCAGGGCTTGACGTCAGTTTAAAGAAAAAAAAGAAAAAGAAAAAAAAGCCTAGTCAGGCTTAATGCAATCAAAGACATGTCTGGGTGGAAGGTTTGAAATGCTGAGGAAAACGTTTGTGTTAATAGATGTGGGAGTTGCTTTCTTTGGCCACAAAGATAAGTAGAGGTGGGAAAAACATTTGCCTAGCTTGGGAGGAAGATAAATATCAGTACTGCTAAATGCTAACGTTCTTGGTCTGAATAGACACTTAGTGTGGCTTATGAGGTGTGATCCTTGTGTATTATCCTAGAAGAGCAACTCTGCATAAGGGCAGCACTGGAGGGAGAAAGGTGCTGTCTGCATCATCAGCCTTTCTCAGAAGAATCACTGTTATCTAGGACAGGTGTTCAGCCCTGAATGAACTCAGAGCATGAGTTAACATCTTTCTGTAACTGTCTTTTGCAGGGGTTCCAAGCACCACTGGCCAAAGAGATAGTTCCTGTTGCAGGACCTGTGGGAGTTGCTGAACAGAACAATAGTCAGAAGTATTGTCACCATAGGAAAGCAAAACACTGGTCATTGAACAGTTTTTGTACAGAAATGTTTTTTTAAGCCATTAAAATCCTTTTATTTCAAAAGGGAAAACATCTAAATTCATGTCACTTACTCTGTTCATATTGGGGGGTTCCTAATTACACTCAGAGTGTTGCTTTGTTTCTAATTTTGAAAGTTTATCCTGTGTCCTCTAACACAGTTAGGTGAAACTTTTCACTGCTTGGAGCTGCTTCAAGTCTAGCATGTCAGTGGAGTATAAGAGCAACCTCCTGGTATCTAAAGCCAGCACAAAAGTAATAGAGAGATTCAGCACATGTGACTCAAACCCCAGCACTCCTGAGGAGGAAATAAAGTCAGGCTCTTTTGTGATAGATCTTGCTTACAGACTGAACTGCACAGCTCATCTTGCACAAGACAAGGTAATGTGAAAAATGAGTGTGTTTACCTGGCAGTGTTTGTATTTTTAAGCAAAGATTTTAAGGGAGAAAAAGGCTTAGGCTGCTTTCTTGATCAGACACCAGTGGTTTGACTGTAAAGTCATAGAGTAAAAGCCATTAGGTAGAAATAAGAAAGAGTGCAGTGTTTGGGTTAAGGGCAAGCCAGTGAAGTTCTGTGCTGCAGCTGAGTCTAGCACAGCTGTACTAACACGTCCAAGAGTTAAATACCTACAGTGAGTTATCCTGAAGTCTTTGTAGAAAGAGTGTCAGCCTGTACTTGCATGGATGGATGGATGGGTGGGTGAAAGAGCTTATTCTATATGCTGACAGCTGAAGCCTGGCAAAGCTACTGCAGTTACCAGTCAGGAGGACTGAAAGGTAAGGCTGGTGAGGCTTTGCTTGAAGCCAGGTTGAATCAGTGGCAGAGCTGCTTCCTGGGTTACTGGTTGGTGTGCTGAGCAGTAGACCTTGCTCCTTTCCTAGGAGCCTTGTCCTTAATCCATGTTTTCCTTTTCTAACTCAGGATTTTCCATTGTGTGCTGACTTATTTTGGCAATGACAGGATTTACTTCTCTGACCACTAGGCCAGGTGCAGGGACTGAGTGGGGAGCAGTCAAAACTTCCTTCTCCTTCCTAAACTAAGAGCTTTATTCTACAGACTGAGGAGATCTGGGGGGGTTGTTTCAGTCTTTTCCTATGTATCTGAGGACTGGAGAGAATAGAACAGGGTTTTTCCTCTGAGTGTTTTGGTCTGAGCAGTGCTAACTGAGCAGCGTTGTGATGCAAAAGAGAGTTCCTTTCTGCTTGTAAAACCTGCTTGCAGGGCTGGATGTTGGAGAAGGGTTTGAAAAGAAGCAGTTAAGCAGGAGTTGCCTCTAAGTGCAGTTTCAGGAGCAGCCCCTTATTGTCAGCTTCCACTGGTTCTGACTTGAGGAAAGAACAGTGCTTACCAAAAGTCCTGCTGGCTGCAGAGATAGTGTCACGTCTATAGTTTCTTTAACTCTGCTACTTGGTTCCAAGCAAGGTGATGTTTCAGGAATGAGCTTCATTTAGTCTCTCTTCTCCCTTATGACTTGTGGCTTACTGCCACAGGGTCTCAAAATGTTTGATGGAGATGACTAGTACGTCCACATGTATTTTATTCACCTGATTACATCTGTGAGTCAGATGGGGTTGTAGCAGTAGGAGGACCCCATCATCTGGGACTGTTTAACTGTGGTGCAGCGGCTGTTGAAGATTTGTGCAGAACCCGATGGGGTGAACCACCTGCTTCATGCAACCTCGGTGTGTTTGTTTCTCCTGAAGTCAGCTCTTGCACATAGAGGGGCACGAACAGTAGACCGGAGCCTGCTTTTCCAGTCTCTAACCCTTAAGACACGCAGACGAGACTTTGTTTCCGAGTGCGCTTGGTACCTCGCGTTTCTGCAGCCGGCGGAGCGCAGCCGGGCGCTGTGGCAGCGCCTTGCCTTGCACCCAGGCTCCGCCTTTGTGGCGCGGGAAGCCGGCCGTACCGTGCCCTGGCGGCCCGGCGCCCCGGGGGCCACGGACGCGCCCTTTCCCCGCCGGCGCGGGGGCGGCTCCGCTGCTGCCGCGCCGCCTCGCGTGGCCCCGGGGCTCGGGCCGCCCTACCCTGCTAGCGCCGACGTCGCCGCTGCCGCGGGCCAATGGGAGCGCTGCGGCGCCCGGACCGCCAATGGGAGCTCTGCGGCGCCGCGCGCTGGCGGGTGGGGCGGGGCGGCGCGTGGGCCCCTCAGCTCGGCTCCCGCGCCGGCGGGGTCAGGCGGCGGCGGCGGCCGGGCCGGGATGGAGCGCGGGGCGGCGGCGCTGATCCAGGAGGGCTGGTTCCGGGAGACGTGCCGGCTGTGGCCGGGGCAGGCCATGTCGCTGCAGGTGGAGGAGCTCCTCCACCACCAGCGCTCTCGCTACCAGGAGATACTCGTCTTCCGCAGGTGCGGCGAGGCCCGTAGGGCGTCTACGGGAGGCGGCGGTGGGGGGTGGAGGGGGGAAAAGCGGCGCCCAGCGCCATGCGGTGGGGCCTGGCGGCGCTGGGAAGATGCGGGGGAGCGCGGCCCGAGGCGCGGGCCGGCTCCAACCGCGCCTCCCCGCTCTGCCCAGCACCACCTACGGCAACGTCCTGGTCCTGGACGGGGTGATCCAGTGCACAGAGCGGGACGAATTCTCCTACCAGGAAATGATCGCCAACCTGCCCCTCTGCAGCCACCCCAACCCCCGCAAGGTGAGTTGACCCCGGCCTCCTCTGCGGGGTCTCCCCTAGCCCGCGGACCGGCCCCCGGCCTCCCAACCTGCCCCTTAGGACTACGGCGGCAAGAGGCTGGTGAGGGCTGGCTTTTCGGGCGCATCTACGCCCGGTGCTTGACAGAGCTGGGTAGGCTGCTCTCGTGAGCTCCCGGGGCGCATCTCCTGGGCAGGACCTGCCCGGGGGATCGCGGGGTTTTAAGGCGTTCTCTTTAGGCCGTGCCGTGAATATTTGCGAGAGAGCCGACCCCGCTGATGGTCGTTTTTCTGCGTTCTTCATTCCCTCCTAGGTGCTGATCATCGGTGGCGGCGATGGGGGAGTGCTGCGGGAGGTGGTGAAACACCCGACCGTGGAGTCCGTGGTGCAGTGCGAAATCGATGAGGTGCGTTGGGCTGCCGGCTGTGTGCGGAGGTGCCCCGGGGGCTCCGTCCAGACGGGCAGGCAGCCCCCCTTTACAGCATCCCTGGGAGCTGCGGCTTCACCTGCTGCCCCTTGTCAGCAGCAAGCGCCTTCGGTGCTGGTTCTGCTGGCGTGACACTGACAGCGCCACCTCTTTGCCTTGCGAGTCATCTACGTGGCAGCTGGCTGCCTCTTCCATGTGATTTCTTTTACACACGTACGGTACAGGCCCTTCCAGGCCAGTGTGGGCCAAGCACGGGGTCTGGAGAAGCAGAGCTCTGGCTTTGGCAAGGTGCTGCTTTCCCCTCTTCCTCCATGCAGAGCAGAGTCCGCTCCTCATGGAGCAGGGTGGTCACTTTGTTAAGCAGTCTCTTGCAACTGGAAGCAGGAAATAAGCAGGGGGGATTTGTTTCTGTGATAGATGGGCTGCTCCTTCTCCTCTCACTGCGTTTATTCTGATATTTTGCTCTCTTAGAAAGCTTGCTGTGAGAGGCTGATGAGGCTGTGCCCTCTCAGTGCCCCGCTAAGTAGGCATGTGTGCCTGATTTTGAACAAGCACAGCCTGACACCAGTATATTTTTTTGTTTCTACCAGCAGTGAGAAGCTGGTAATGTTCAGTGCAATTGTTGGGCCTAGGGCAGTGTAACCATTTAGAGAATACTATGTCTTCTAGGATGATTGATACGAGTGTAGATCAGAGGTGGAAATATTTCTCACCTTGCATCCAGAAACCTGCTGGCATGGTTTGATTGAGGGAGAATTTAAAAAGGCTTTAGCTGAGATCATCTCTGCAAGTGATGTCTGCAGGGAAAAGGAGCACAGAGTAGTTAGACCTGTAATTGTGTTGTCTTGGTTCCCCAGGGAGCTTTTGAAGCTCCAAGCTGTTCTTGTTGAGTTTGGCAAGGACAGACCAACAGTGTCGCTGAACCCTGGGGCCGTAGGAAAGGGCTGAGTGTAGCTTGTTGGCCAAAGATGCTGACAGCTCTTGAGAATCTGGCTAGCAAGTTGGATTTATGCTGAAGACATGGAAGGAAAGCAGCTCATTGTGCTGCTCTTGCAGCTGTACAGTAGCCTGAGAAGCAGCTCCTTGTAGCCCCTACTGACCTGCTTGTGCTTTCTGTGTTGCAGGATGTGATCCAGGTATCTAAGAAGTACCTTCCAGGGATGGCGGTGGGGTATTCCAGTGCTAAGTTGACCTTGCACGTGGGAGATGGTTTTGAGTTCATGAAACAGAATCAAGAAGCCTTTGATGTGATTATCACAGACTCGTCTGACCCCATGGGTAAGAACTCGGGCTGTAAAAGGGTGCCATATTCCACATTCCTTGTCCTTTTCTCTTCTGCCTTCCTCTTGGAAGCAGTGCCAACCTTCTCAGGTCCTTTCACGTGAAAAGACCATCACTGGGTTAGTTCTTTTGGTAGAGAAAAGGAAGAATAAAGACCAGAAAATTGTATTAGCAAGGCTTCAAGCCAGCTGTCACATTTCCCTCCTCAAAATTCAACTCCAGCAGCTATTGCTTCTGGCAGAGAGCTGATCCTTGAGTCCAGTAATCCTATGAGGGACACAGCCCCGTGCTGGCAAAGACAGCTTAGCACATGCGCCTGCTAATGAAGCAGCAGCTCACGTGCTGTTGTTGTAGCTGCCTACCCTAGAGTTGGCTGTAGTGAGGTTCCTGTCATTCTGAAAGGGAAAACTGGTGGTGAGAGTGACCAAACATTACAGAGCCTCATTTTAGAGACCTGCAGGTGAGTGCCTGACTCACATTTATTCTTGGTGTTGTCATCCCTAAAAGGCACTTGGGAGCAGGAGTTCAGGTTAACAGGTGCTCACAGCAGCAAGAGGGAGCTGCTGGGACTTTATTTGGCACTGCTCCTGGGCTTCTCCCAGGGTAAAAACTTTTTGCTCCCAGGTTATCTCCAATATTTGTGATCACTAAAAAGCCATTTGAAATCTCTCTGTGCAGCTTGGGCATTCAGAAAACTCAGAAGCTCACTGTCTTAGTCTCTCACTTTTCTTGCAGGTCCTGCAGAAAGCTTATTCAAAGAATCTTACTACCAGCTGATGAAGACAGCCCTGCGAGAGGATGGGATTCTTTGCTGCCAAGGTGAGGATGCTCTGGGCAGAGGCTGGTGCCAGATCTTGGCATGCAAAGCGTGAGGCACAAAGGGCCTTGGGGGAGACACGATTCCAGCTCCCAGCCATAGAAGCAGGTTTGATCTGTGTGCATCACCTCGTTACCTGCTGCACCGCGCTCGCTAAGCCTGGCGCAAGGGTCTTACCTTGCCTCTAAAATCGCCTGAGCTGTGTGGAGGGGAGCAGGTTGGGACTTGGAACCCCTGTTGAGCTGGCACAGAGCAGAGGGGCAGCTCTCACCTTGCATCTTGTCTTCCTTCTCCCTGTAGGTGAGTGCCAGTGGCTGCACCTGGATCTCATTAAGGAGATGCGTCAGTTCTGCAAGTCTCTGTTCCCCGTGGTGGAATACGCCTACTGCACCATCCCCACGTACCCCAGCGGGCAGATTGGCTTCATGCTCTGCAGCAAGAACCCGGTGAGCTTCAGGCACCTGAAGTGCCCTTCTCCACTCCCTGAAAACACCCTTGGAGCCTGTCTCAGGCTGTCCCTTACAGAACCTGAGCTGTGGTGCTGAGCTCCCACAGTTCTGGGGCTTCTGGAGTCATGTTGGGCTCCAGTTCTGCCAGCTCAGGGCCCCAGAGCTGCAGTGCAGCTTGCTCAGTGCTGAATGAAGTGCAAAACTGACCAGTGATGTAACCAGTTGCCTAAGGAAAGGGTATTGCTCTCTCTGGTACAATGGCTTGAAAGGGAGGAAGCCACTACCGGTTTCCAGAGCCTGTTAAGGCATTGTTTTGTTGATACCAGCAGATATAAAGTGGACATCTGATGACAAGAATCGGCTTGCAATGGGTACTGTGTTCATGCAGAGGCCTCCATATGGGAGTCAGTGTTAGGATGTGGGGTTTGCTCTCTCCCCAGTCTGCTGCCTACAGCCTGTAATGCAACCATCGCGTTGGCTTAGGGAGCCAGCAGCACTTCTGCTCTGTGTGATTTATCTGGGGCACTGCCATCATGCACTGTGCCTGACTTAATGCAGATGTGGATGCTGCTCTGAAGAGCAAAAGCCTTGCTTCTCAGTTGTTCAGGCACAGTCTGACAGCTTCATCTGGCACGTGGCTCACAGTAAGCCTGACCTCATGTGCTGGCATCTGTGAATAAGGGCTAGGCACATGAGGTACGGAGTGCAAACTCCAGCCCTTGGGGCTGGAGCTCTGCAGAGCCTTTGACCTCATACTAGAACAGAAGGTCATCTGTGTCCCTATAAGAGCCCTCTTGGTTCTCTGCCACACATCAGGATGTCTGTCACACAGCCTTTTTTGCTCCTTACCCAAATGCTACAGAGCTACCTGCTTTGTTTTTGCAGAACACGAATTTCCGGGAGCCTGTGCAGCAACTCTCTCAGCAGCAGGTGGAGGAGAGGAATCTGAAGTACTACAACTCTGACATTCACAGGGCAGCTTTCATTCTACCAGAGTTTGCACGGAAGGTAAGCAAGGCTGTGTGCTACTGCCCCAGCAAGAGCAAGATGAATTTTCTTAAGCAGCAGTAGGAGCATATAGGACTGCAGCCCTAACGGCTGCTGTGAGCAAGTCAGGGCAGGACAGCATTTTGTATGACAAAGGAGAGTATGAATCAGCCAGGGAAGTCTGGAGTTCAGTTTGGAATTGTTCTTCGGATTGATGTCCCATGCCTTGATGGCAGATTACTTTTACTTTACCTACCAATATGAAGTCAGAGAGTCTGCAGAACTGGTGTTTGCCATTGGAAAGCCCTAAAGGTCTTAGACAGGATATGGTTGTGGTTTCTAGTGCAAACAGAGGGTAAAGAAGGGATGCTCTGGTGTGGTTCAGTGTGCCTTGAAGGCTAGTCTGTATTTCTGTATCATTCCATCATCTCCTAACTGAGCTGCAACTGCAGGTTCCAGAAGAAACCTCCTTAGAGCATCCTAGGGGATGAAAGCCAGTGCCATGGTTGTGTTACAGAGCCTGGCAGAGGTGCAGCAGGTCTGTCTTGACACTTATTTTGCCTTTGGCTGTCTCCAGGCCCTGAGCGATGTGTGAGACTTGAGAAGCTGCTTCCTTCCTTCAAGTTGGACCCTGAGATCATCAGTGATGTGGTTGGGACCTTCCCAGCAGACTGCAGATTTGCTCTCCACTGTGTGGGATTTTTTAACCCTTTGCCAGCCAACATTCCCTTTGATGTGTTAAAGATGATGGGGCATAAGCCAGATAAGACTATTGAAAAGGTCCAGTGACTTATTGCGTGAGGTCAAAACTGTTCTTTCCAGTGCTGGAAACGTAAGATGTCTTTTTCCTTTCTCTCCTCCCTGCACCCATTCTAAATTCTCTCCTCCCACCTCCAGCCCTCTCCCAACTGACATGATGTATTTATAACTGACACTTATTTCTGTCTGCTGATCTTCTGACACCTGGGAAGAGTCCAGAGGGGTCACTGACTCAGCCTTAAGCACAGAGAGCGAGAGCTTTGTGCACGGTTAGCTTTGCTCTCTCCTACTGGGAGCTCCCTGCTGCTGGTAATGGGTCTGAGCCTTCCTGTCCCACTGCCCTCCTGCCACACCTACGCTCTTCTGCAGCACAGCTGGAGAAGTCACGGTGCAAACTGTTGCCATTCACAATAGGTCTCTCTCCAACCCTGATGGAGTAGCAGTATTAAACACCAGCCAGGCAGGCTGGCAGCAAAGTCTTGTGGCTTTTTTTTGTTGTTTGTTTGTTTTTTAAATCAGTTGGAAGCAGAATTGCTGAGGTAGGGACAGGTTGAGCCCTGCTCTTACCTCTGCTGCAGAGTGGTTCCAAAGAATGTTTATGGTGATAGGCGCTTTATATATATAAATATAAATATATATATATATAAAACAAACCTTAAATCATTGCCTGCTGTTAAGTACTGATATTGGGGAGTCACTTGTGCTGACATTTCTCTGATCTCAGTCATGCTGAGATGCCTCAGGCCTGGGTATTTGTTAGTCCTTAGGAGGCATCATTATTTCTAATGCTGCCCCCAGATGCTGAAGCTGTTTTTGTTGTACTCTGTTGTGAGATGGATCTGCCTCCACCTCCTGACTTCTGTTTGAAAGGCTCCGTGGCACCACTGTGCAGTGGGGATCTTCCCAGCACATCCCCTGCACGGCCTCACTCCCTTGCAATCCATTAAACACTCGGCTCTGGTTAAGGTGACATCAGCTGGGTCAGTGTCCTTCTTTGGGGAGAGTGTTGGGGTGGAAACAGTCCCTGAAAGTTTGCTGTGCTTGTCAGAAGACAGCTAGAGGTGCTCCATAGCTGGTCTGACCTCCTCCCTCCATTGTCTCTAGGGAGGACAAGTAACTATCAAAAATAAGCTGTGAAGAGTGATTCCATTGCCTGGTTTGTGTTGTAACCTGACTGCAAAATAGCTCCAGCTTCTCTTGTCCTCTGTGCTGCAGATGTCAGAACCTTAAGACTAAGCTGTTCTCTACTCCAAATGCTGCCCCTGAACAGCTTTCCAAGCTGTTTTCTAGCTGCCATCTCTGTGCTAGCATCATGTGATCCCTGTCAATCGCTGGCCCCACAAAGCTGCATCATCCTTCCCTCTTCTACAATTGGGGTTGCTCCCAGCCTGACCCAAGTGCTGAGCTTTAGCTGAACAGGCTGGGAGCGGTCACTAGGTGGCATCCAGAGAAGACAAAAATGTTCCTCCTGAAGGGAGGCTTTTTGGCTTGAAAAGAGGAAACTAGAAGGATCAGGCTTTTGCAAAGGTTGGGGTTGGACTTTTATCGTAATTGTGACCCTACAAACAGCATGGATGGTGCAGCCACTGTTGTGCCTACAGAAAGGCACTTCATTGGTGTCAGTGCCAGCCTCCCTTTCTCCTCTTTCTGGTGAGATTCGCCCCTTCTTTCTACTGCCAGTATCAGTAGAGCTTTGTGGTTGTAAGGGTTTGCTCAGCACTGCTAAGCTGCAGAGCCGAGTCTGGATCTCCTTTGTGTTCTCATGTTGAGAATATCGCACCCTTTGGTTTCTTAATTGAGTAGCTGTCTCCCTTCTCCCACAGCTACTGATTAGTTAGGGCTATGGAGGCATTTTCATTGCTCAACTCTTGTATTTATACTGTAAAGAGCAGACCAGTAATGAAGGCTGGTTCTAGCTACTCCAGTTCAAATTGCTGTAGGACCTGAACCCTATTCAGCTCTTCATCCTTGACAGAAAACTACCTCTGGCACTTTCTCTCCCCTGGAATGGGAATCAAGACAATGACTGTAGTCCAGGAAAGCCTTAGAGCAGCTGCCAACTAGTAACAAGTTCAAGCCTTCCACCCACCCTCGGTGAGTACAACAATGCCCAGAAGGGAAAGAGCTTCCTCAAACCTGTTACTACCCTCCACACAGCTAATTATTCTTTCTGTTTCTCTGAGCTCTTTCCAAATGTGTAAGTTTAGTGAGTAGCCAGCAAGGAGAGCAGGAAGACAAGGCTGTTTGCCATGGGAGTCACACATGCCTCTGTCCACAGGGTCCTACCTATAGCTTCCAAGTCACTCCAAATGGCTGCTCTCGACAGGAAGCATCAGCGCTCTGGTGCCTGGCAATAGCTGCAGAGATCAATGCCTGAATCAAGCACTTGTTAATGCACCAAGAGTTTGTGCATCTATAGCTGGTTCCATCTGAGCAGCTTTATGCCTTGGTCACCCCTGTGCTGGAGCTGCCACAGACTCCACATGCTGTTTAAGCTACTAGAATGGTGTCTGGCATAGCAGTCATTTCTCAGGCAGTTCTGCCTACAGATTGTCCCTCCCACAGAACTATGAGGTCTGAGCTATTATGCTGCAGGCTGCTGTGGCCAAGGACACCAGGGACTGAAAAGAGGCTGGACATTTGGGTAATGCCCAAACAGAAGAACTGAGCAGTGAACACTAGAAAGCAATCTGCAGAGTCTCTAAGTGGGCAAGTGAAAGACTTGAGTAACCTTTTTGGAGCTGCTGGCTTTTGCCCAAGGCTAGTCAAGCAAGGCTGTTCATAAGCAAAGATCCATAAAGCTTATGTTTGTCTCAACATGCTGCAGTCATGTTCCAGCATCTTGCTAAGCCAGGAGCATGTGAACAGGGATGGGCTCTGTCCCCAGTAATGTACAAGGTGCTACCAGAGCAGGTGGAGACAAGCGAGGGAACAGAGCCTGATGGGCTAAAGCACATCAGTTGCTTAAGCATCTTGGCACCTTCTGAACTGTGTCAGACTCCCTGCTCTATGCTTTACTCACTGAACTAACTCAATTTTTATAAGTTCAGAAAAGAGCTTAAAAAGATTAAGAGAAATTACTTGCCTGGGTCTCCTGAGCCCTTTCAGCCAGTTCATTGGCATGAGTGTCTTATCCATCCAGAGCTGATGGTAGCAAGGCCTGGCTGAATTATTGATGGAGCTTGGCTGGAGAAAGAGGCTGCTGAAGGGAGAAAAGTCATCTTTCACCAGACAACAGCAGCTTCAGTAAGCAAGCAGTCCAAAAAAGTAACAAGTGCCAGGAAGCTGGGAGAGAGGAAAGTTCCTGTGATAAAACAGTGGGGAAGAAGAGGGGAAAGTGGATGGAAGTGTGAAAGTGCACTTGTAGGAGAAGGGTCAGACAAAATGTTAAAAAAGTAAGATGGGAAATGTAACCAAGTTAAATACTGACAAGCTTAGTTGATGCTCCATGTGGAGGCTGAAATAAGTGCCTTTAAAATATGCAAAAGGTGATGAGTTAGAGCCAGGCAATCTCTATTACAGCACAGCGATGTGTGAAGCAGATAAGGTGGGGAGGATTATTACAAATGTTAGGGATTCCAGTAGAAGGCCTTTTGAGGACACCAACTCCATGGCTAATGGGGTTTGAAGTGCTGCTGGTGAGAAGGAACCACAGAGAGCTGGGGTAGGGGGACCCTGCAGAGGGGGACTGCCCTCTCCTTGGTTCTGAAGGCTGCTTGCAGTCAGGCTTCTCTGGGAAGGAATGTGCTTAACAGTGAATTGTGTGCCAGGGATAAGGGCAAGCTGAGGTCTGTGATGACCCTGTGTGTGTTTCATCCCCCTCCATCTGCAGCAGAGGAAGATCCAGAACTGTGCTATGGAGTGCCTGAGTTCCTGTGTAGAGCTCTCCCTGTGCTGCTGGCAGCCCTGCTGTTAACATCCCTGGAGAGCACTTTGACTGAATTCCCAGGAGGCACAGTGTGTGGGCAATCCCTCAGGATGTCCACGGGGTAAAGAAACATTCTGTCCAAGTCTTCTCCAGCCCACCTTGCCACCAAGGGGGCGAGTCTGGTGTGACCAGAGGTCAGCTGAGATGTCAGTAGCTGGTAACCCCAGCTCCTCAGCCAGCTTCCCACCAGAAGTGCCTCCTAATTGGAGCCAGGCAAAACATTTTGGGTGGAAAGCAGAGGTATGATGCAGTAGAAGTGTTCCAGAGCAAGCAGCTATTTTTGAAGATGATTTTTGGTGGAATCACTGAACTGTTTAACTTTGCATCTGGGAGTAACAAAAGGCTTTGAACACAGCACTGCAGCGTTATGCTCACCTGCCCTTCAGCCTCCTGCAGCCCCTCTGGGGCTGACAGACAGAGAAGGCAGCCCAGCTCCCCCCCTCCATCCCCCCAGAGAGCTGTAACAGCTTTGTAGTCGTGCATGCTCTGACAGCAGCATCCCTGCGGTACTCCCTCCTCCTCCCTGCACCTGCTCTGCAGCTCCTACCAGAGCTGAGGGAGAGCAGCAGGCTCCAGCCCACACTCCTGCAGCCTCTTCCTCGGGTCTGTCAGATCAGTGCCAATGAAAAGCCATGGCTGGAGCCACCACCTGCATGCTCCTTGGAGGCCCCTGGGGAGCACAGTGCCAGGGAATTCTGCAGGCTTGGCCTGATAAATGAGCTGTGATTTCAGGCCCATGAACAAATTGGTTTCCCCTTCCAGGCAGGCACATAACCGTCAGCTGACTATTGCTTTATTTATTGCACTGGCCTTTGCAGCTAGGGACTCTTGAGGGCAGAGAAAAGGGGTTCCAGAAACAGGAAAGCAGAAGCATTTGAACCATTCCTTCAGCTGGAGCTGAGTGCCTCACCACTGGGAACCAGACTTGGTTGTAGCAGCCTGATGTACTACTACATGCTTCAAGACATGGTGATCTGAACCCAGACCAGGCAACAAATGGGCATTAGATGGCAAATACCCAGGCCATAGAGGCAAGCAAGTGAGAAATTCTCTCATTCCTTAACTTCTGTATTCCAGCAGTGCCTGCACTGAGGAGAGGTCAGAGACCTCTTTGTCAAAAGATAAAACCTCTCCCATTACATACTGCTTGTGCACCCGTAATCACAAGAAGATGGAGGTTGTCTTCCTGTGTAAGTACATTCTGCTGTACTTCTGACCCACCTCTGCACGTCTGCTACAACCAAAGTCCTTGCACAACCAGACCTTTTCATCTCACTGTGTGCTGAACCACCTGCTGGAGCAGTCACACCCTCACCAGGCCCCTACCTATGAATGTGTTCACAGGCATGCTGATTTCAGACAGATCTGCCTCCCTGTAAGGTGGTAGAAACCCACCCAGGCCATGTGCAACATCAGGGAAGAAGTCTTCTAAAGGGGTGAGTCAGATAATGAAGTGTTAAGAGGAAATCAAGGAAAGAATTACCAGAAATGTTTATTCATCTAAGGGAAGACCTTTAACCTTTCCTGTACAGAGTGATAAGCATTTAAGGGTTGGCAAAAAAACAAATGGGCATTTCTTAAAGGTCAGACAGCTAATGCCACATGGAATAAGGAACAATAGGGATGCAGAACAATCCTGGTGCTTCATGTTGTTCAGTTACTAAAAGGAGCAAGTTTTATCAGTTTGGTTGGACCAGATGGCCCCCAGCATGGCGACCTGGCTGCACTGCTGCTGCTCTCTGTCTAGCCTTTGGGTTGCTGGGCCCATGAGGTTTAGCCCTGCCTCATAACCACCATCATGGCATTCACCTGCCTGCCTGTCAGCCCAGGCACATCTCACACTTGCAGGTACCTGCCCTTTGTTCCTCTTGAACAACCAAGTGTGCGTTCTCCATTTGCTATCCTCCCACTTTTACCTCTCCTGGAGCACATCTGCTGTGGGTCGTTTGGCAAGTCCCTGTGATTTGTCTGCTTGCTGGATCCTGGAACTTCAGTGCTCTGTCTGGAGCCCCAGACTGGCTGGGAAGGGTTTGACAGAATCCATTACAAGGGCTAAGGCAATTCCGATTAACTAGCAAGATAGTTCAGAAGGAAACAGATAAGGCTTCCAGCTCTCACAAGGGGGGAGAAGCACAAGGAGGAGACAAAGTTTCCAGAGGAACACTCATTTCTAGAAACTGCGACATTGTCACCTGTCCCCACGAGTCCACCTCACTCAGACACAGCTTTTTCTTTGTATCTTTCAGTGGAGGAATCCAGCCTTTCTTTTCAAACCCACAAGGAAGTGATGGTATCTTTCCCCTCAGGAGCATCCAGGGGATGGCTTAGCAGCTGGATCATTTGCAGGCACAGCTTCATCATCCTGTTTCCAGGCACTCTAATTCTGGTAAGTGGTAAAAGCAGGGAGTGGGGGTTTCTGCCTTCTGAGTTCTGCCACAGCATCCCCTTGGCTAAGTCACCTCCCTGGGGGGCTTTTGTATCTGCTACATTAGGGTAACAATTTACCTTTTGTAGTTAGGGTCAGAAGAGGACTTGCCCTGAGGCAGTGCTTCTGGAGAAAGGGCTAGTGGTGAAATGGGATATTAGCTTTATCTCTGCATCTCTCGCAGGCATGTGGCACTGAATGCCATTCCTGCCTGACTGGGACAATGCAAAGCAGATATCAGTGCTTAGTAGCACCTTCTACTGGCCCACAAATCAGCCTCACTGGTAGGACAGCATTTTGGGCAGAGGGAGAAGCAGCGTTTACAGTTGCCAACCAAGCGATCAGAAATGGTAGGAACTTAACTCCAAGCAGCTTGCAGTAGCCAGCATACCATGAGCCTTTTTCTGCAGCCCCAGCTCTGACCAGCCTTTCAGTATTCTGCCTCCCCTTTAACACATTTAAAGCAAACATCTCCAAGTCAGGATTCTTTGTGGTGACCCATGTTTCTGGGATAGGTTCAAGATGTATTCAAACAATACTAGGAACAAAACCCAGTAACCTCCAACTGGCTTCCAGGTGGTGTTAGTTTCATGTGCCAGACAGATTATGTTACTGCATAGCTGTAACCTATGTCCCCATGTTACCATAAAGGGGATATTTGGCATTGCCAGATTGGCATTCCACAGTGAGATGCATCACTGGATGCAGATCCAAATACCCCTAGAGTCTGGAGCTGTTTGGACACACAGGCTGAGGGTCCAAGCCCATATCTAAGTAGTGATGGCCAGAAGTTTTACCTCTTCCCTCTGATTCATCCAGCATTGGCCATGGGTTTGTGCAAGCTGGTGGCCTGTTCTATCCAACATTGTGTTCCCAAGCAGAATTCAGCCAAGCAGGAGAGGCACAGCCAGTGCCTACAATTTGTCAGGGTGAAGAAACAGCATATTACTGGAGAGTCCCAAACCTTTGCTCCCTCAGTCTCTGCAGGTCTGGCACATGGAAAGCCCAGAGGCACTGAAGTATCCCACTCAAGCAGCCAAGTGTTAACAACCTCTCCAAAGTCTAATTTGCCTTTGATATAGACTTAATTGTTTGCGTCACCCACTGGGCTAGGGGGAGGGCTATAAAAGGGGCTGCAGCCATTGTCTGAGGCAGAAGAGAGCCCAGAAAGAGCTCCCTCTCCCAGTCTTCCTCATTCAGCACAGTAGTCACAGCCTGCACATCATGCAGCTGGTGGCCAGCCTGGTGTCCGTTCTGCTGCTGGTGTGGAGTGTGAGAGCCACGGCGCTGCCCGGGGAAGAGAGGCTCGCAATACAGAGCACAAGGGTGAGTATCATGCAGCCTGTGCAGGAGCTGGGTGAGGTGGGAGCATGCAGAAACAAGCTGGAGCCAGGGCATAAAGGTAGAAAGGACAACTGGGCTTTACCTGATGCTGAAAACTCTTCCACTCCTATATATTCCAAGGCACTTCACCTCATGCACTGCTGAAGCACAAGCTATTACTACAGCTTAACAGCCACTTTATTTAGGAAAGGTACCAGGGCAGATGCCAAAGGACTGCAAAAGTGAAGTCTGAGCTAAGCAAAAAAAACTGGCAAAAAGAGCAGAGCAGAGAGGACAGGGAAAAGGGGGAAATGATATTGCTGAAAGACTACAGCAAGAGAATAAAACGGAGTACTAGGGAGGGAGAGAAAAGATCTGTAATTGGTAAAATGATCAAGGGAGATGATATTTTAAATAGGACTCCTGGGAAGGACAAATGTTTAAAAGATGGGTTCAGTAGGAAAGTAACAGAGGAATAATAAATGAAGTAATTATATCAGAATAAAATTGCTTTTTCCAGAGTAGTATTCACAAGGGGGGTTATACTGACATAGTTCTGCTAGAATAATTACACTCTGAACCAGCACAGCTCAATGCAGTGGCAGAACTTATTATAGCAATATAATTATCCTACCAACTGGCAAAACTCTAATATTATAATGGCTATAGCACTATAATAACTTTGTTTTGCTGGACTGTTTCCCCAAGAGGCCAAAGAGGTAGGAAGCAGTAGCATAACATCATCACAAGCAAGTACTCTGTTCTGCTTGCCCTCACCCCGCAGTTTTCTCACCTGCATGCTCCTTGCCATCCCTGATCTTCCTCTGCTCTGCCAGTCCTGTTCACAGCTGTATCCCTAAGGCTGCTGCTGTTATTCCAGTCCTGCAGAGGAGCTGCCTAGAGAAGGGAAGGATCCCAGTGTTGGTTTCAAAGGCACTAACTTCTCTTTTGTGCGTATCCACATTGTTTTTTCTGTCCTAGTGTTGGCTCCAGCTCATCCATCAGTGTCTTGCTGCTTCAGGAGTGGGCTCACATCCCATTAACAACAAAACTGCCTGCAAGGAAGAAACGTACACAGTGTGAGGTGCTAGGGCTAGCATTCTGTTAGAGATCAAGGCTTCTGCAGCTGGCTGGGATTAACCCTTGTGGGGATAACTGTGAACTTTCAGCTGTATGTTCTTACAATAACAAATCCAGTACTCTTTCTGGTGCAAATGCTGGTTGCTGGGGGAAAAAAAGAAACAAGTTGTAGGGCATAAATCAGTAAATAAGGTTTTGGTAAAAATTAATTCAAGTGTAATGACTCTCAGTCTTTTCTACACCATTGCTTACAAAATAATGATCTAATTATAATCAATATCATAATTCTCTTTGGAGCATTCAACAAACTGAAAAACTGTTGATACTGATGAACCAAACCCTAAAGCCACCACTGCTGTAATTCATACAAATGTTTTAAGTCTGAAGGATGTTTGGGTTCACATAAAATGCTCAACAGCAAAGGAAAAATCTGCACATTCTGATGTGGTGCTGGATGCAGTACAGGGAACTAAGCAGCTACCCAAAGGTGTACTGCAACCCACCTCTGCTCTGATCTCTAGCTGCTGCCCAAGAGTCTTGCAGTCTTACAGCTAAAAGCAGAAAGGATGTTAGCAATGGATCAGTGCAGGGGAAGAGCTGTCTAGTTTTGCTAACAGCCACAGCCGATCATGCAGAAGGAATATCCCCTAACAGCAGGATGAGTTTTGCCTTCCCCAGCCCTGAGGCTGGAGCTGCTGGCTCTACTTGGAGCAGGTCAGTTCAAAACGTAGCATTTAAGCTAGGAAAGACGCTTACAAGGAAGACATGACCCAGGACACACACTTAGGTGGGTTCACCAGTCCCAGTCCATCTCCCAAAGGCTCAAGACATTTCTGTACTTGTAGCACAAGAGTCAACAAAGTGTCTTTTACCTTTCTGATTTTTTTTATGCCTCCGTATCTCTTGGAAGCAGGGTTAGTTACTAGAGCTGAGAAAGGGATTGAAAATATCCATAAACATTCTGTAATGTAAACTGAAAATAATTGTTGCTGCCTTTTATTTATCCATCTTTTGAGCTGCTCACCAAGTGGCCCTTGGCAAATGCTGGTGCTGACAGCAGGATAGATACCGCAGTCCCAGAAGTAAACATGGCATTTGTAAAAAGTGATGGGAGAAATGTGCTTCTAAGATTCCCATCCACATGGGAAACGGGATCTGTTCCTGTCAAACCATCTATTCCAGCTTGTCCAGTAACAGCTGTCTGTGCTAATGAGTCACTGAGACCAGGAATGCTCAGGCAAGAGGTAATTCCTCAGATTTGTTGGACGTAAAATTAAGAGAAAGAAGATAAACTCACAGCTTTGTTACTGATGGAAATCCCTGAAGCCCCAAACCACAGGCTCTGCTCTTTTGTATCCTGCTATGGCAAAGGGATGGAGCTTGGCAACTCCACTTTTGCTGCCTTTCCCCAAGGTCAGGCTATTGAAACATGGGGTCTTGTTCTTGAAATACAAGCTACTTGCCACTGATTAAATATTTTGCAGATACTTAGGATGTCTCAGTCCTCTCCCCTGTTAAGATTCTGTTCTCAGCATTTTAGAGTGGGCTGCTGCCTCTGCTGCATTTCTCGGGACTCTGCCTCTTGCCTGACCTTCCCACAGCAGCCACTGGGCAGTCAGAGCTGTGGAGGGAGCAGGGCTTGCAAAGAGAGAAGGCAACTTGGCATTGACTGAAATTTAATTAGTGCAGGCAGCAAGGGACTTTACGGCCAATTCGTGCCGATTTGTTAGCAGCTCTTTTCCAGCTAGAACATGGCACGTGCCAGCTGAGCTGGACGGGCCAAGGGAGAAGAGGAATCTGCAGGCACAGATTGCTCAGCTCCAACACAGTTCTGCCAATGGGAAAAGCATCAACTCTTGAGGACAGAGCAGTAGGAGAGGCAGGGAAACCAGAAGGGACTCCCTGCCTCGATGGCCACTGGGGCCAGGGCCTTTGTCTGTTACTCTCCCCTGCTCTCTGCCCGCAGGAGCAGAACACAGTCCGGAAAGATGCCATCCTGAAGATGCTGGCAGGCCTGCTGGACACTGTGGACACAGGGCGTGAGGTGGCCTCCCCGGACATGGAAGAGGAGAACAAGCTGGAGGAGGAGCGGGCAGTGCTGGGGCGGCTCGCCCAGCTATCGCAGCGGGACCGCAAGGCTCCCTGCAAAAACTTCTTCTGGAAAACCTTCACCTCCTGCTAGTGCTGCCCCAGCCTGGCCCCACTGGGCCGCACACCTGCAAACACCCTCCTCTCCCCTCAGCTGCACTGTCCCCCGAGCTCCCTTCCTTTTGTTCTGCACCCCTGAGAATAAAGCATGGCGCCTCGGGGACTCGTCTCTGCGTCTCTCACCCCGCAGGGCCGGGCCGGGGTGGTGCGGGGCGGGCCTGGCCTTGCAGGTCCCGTCGGAGGCGGCGGCCATCTTGAGGGGTGGGCGGGGGGGGCGGCCATTTTGGGAAGGGGCTTCGCAGCGGCGAGGCTCCCTGCCCCACCGGGAGGAGCCCTTCAGTGGGAGTAGGCATGGAGCACCCTTGATGTAGCTGCCCCTTCAGCCTTTGAGAGTCAAGGTGTGTGTGTGTGTGTCCCTTCTGTGCCACAGGGGGATGGGGAAGTGAGACCCAGGTGCTGGGCAGCCGGGATTGTGCTTGTGGGGAGGCCTCTCCGTGTTAGCCACCCGCCGGGATGAGGAGACGCCTCACGAGTTGGAGAGGGTGGTTTGGTCCAGGGTACGTGCAAGACCAGTCCCCATGTGCTCCTTTCCTTCCAGTCTGTCCCGGGTGTGGCTGAGTGAAGCACCCAGGCCAGGGCAGGGTCTGGGACTGTGGGAGGGGGACACACGCCCTGAGCCTGGCCCTGCCCCACTCACTTCTGCCCCCAGTTACCTCCAGAGCAGTTTCGAGGTGCTCTGGGGCTGCATGTTCATCGAAATACTAGGCTCTGCCTCTGAAAGTGATCAAAACAAACTGGCAGCGATCCCTGGGCCAGCAGCTTAAATTGATTTTTGGTGTCTTGTTACCTTGCTTGAAAAAAAAAGCCACAAACCAACCAAACACTCAGTTTCTCATCTTCTTGGGTGCCATTTGCTGTCTGGAGGGTAGTAGGGCCTGCTGGCTTAATTCTTTAGGCTTGCTGAGAAGCTTTTTGAACCTTATGTTTTAACACTGACAAGTAATATGGGGAGGTGAAAAGCAGGCACATTTGAATTCAGCACATCTCTCTAAAGGAGTTTGCCGAGGCTCTGGTCTCACAGGCTGGAAACAAAGTAAATAAATAAATAATCTTGCTCTATTCAATTTAATTCTTTGTATTAACAAGGTGAGAGTTGGAGCTGTAGTACATCTCTGGGAATGACCACATAACGCAGCAGACTGCAGCTGTGTTACTGAGCTTGTTTCTCAGGTGTGACTGGTCGCTGGTGACAACCAGAAGGTCATTGCGTGTCATGTCTTGCTTTTGAACCTTTACATTTTGCTGGTTTAAGGCCAGTGTCCATGAGGTCACTCAGTGCAGCAGCATTTTGGATTTATCAGCAGTCAGCCTGTTTTCCTGCAGTTAAAGAAACTCTCCTGTCTCCTTCCCTGAATAACAAGTGGTACAAGCACTGCAGCGCCTCGGTGGGCTGGCTTACCACCACCACTTTGCTCTTTGTCAAACTGCATTTTCACTGCATCGTTTGCCATCGAAATTTCTGGCTGTGTGTCTCTGGCTTGCAGGAGGAGTAGAGCCCTGTGGCTTGTTTTATTTTTCACTCCATAATGAAAAATAAGATCTTTGCTGGGGGAACTCAGCATCTCAGTATATTGGTAATGGGATATGGAGCTTTCCAACTGTGTTGCCTGGAGCACCCAGCCAGGATGCCAGAGACCTGGTTTTATGCCTCGCTTTGCTGCTGGTGTTTGCATTTTATCATTACTTCTTTTTTAATACCTCAGTTTCCCTCTCAAAAACCTCAATTTCCTTGTCTTTAAAATTGGGTAATAGCTCTTGTTTCCTTAAGATAAGTGGATGACAAGTGCTATATAAGAGCTAATTATAGCCATTATTGTTATTAAGACCTGCCTAGCACAATGAGACCAACCAGGATGCTAGTGCCTTAGAAGTGTTCTCATAAAAATTGCCTTATCATCCACGATTAAATCTTGTCTGTGCTAATAATGCACCTGGATCACCCCTAACAGGGGCTACTTGTACAGCAAATGATGTATGTTTTATTATTTAGTGCTTTCTGGAGTACAGAATGGTCCAGCTACTCTCAAGGCTGGAATTAAATTTGGAAGTTGAACTCTTCTTCATACTAGGAGCTGAAGGAGCTGGGGTTATTTAGTCTGGAGAAGAGGAGGCTAAGAGGAGACCTCATATCTCTCTACAACCTGAAGGGAAGTTGTAGTGAAGCTGGTGGTGGTCTCTTCTCACAAGTAACAAGCGATAGCTCAAGAGGAAATGGGTTTAAGTTGTGCCAGGGGAGGTTTAGGTTGGACATTAGGAAAACTTTTCCTGAGAGAGTGGTCAGAGATTGGAACAGGCTGGCCAGGGAGGTGGTGGAGTCACCATCCCTGGAGGTGTTCAAGAAGGCTGTAGATGTCATGCTTCAGGATATGGTTTAGTGGTCATGGTGGTTGGGTTATGCTTAGACTCAGTGATCTTGGAGGTCTTTTCCAACCTTAACAATTCTCCGATTCTCTGACTCTTTCATCCCTGCAGTTGGTTCCTGCTAACGTAGGCTGAGGCACATGGGCTGAGCACAGGCAGGAAGCCTGCATCGCCAGTGCACGTGCTGTGGATAGGGGCCAAGGCAGTTGAGGGAGCTCCTTTCATCAGTGCTGAAATAAGTGTTTGAGTTGGATTTCATTTTGCAGTTTCTTTGGTAAGTCAGCGTGCTGAGGCTGAAGCAATGTGAGGTCCTGCCTAATGAGGGCATTTAACATTAGGGAGCAGAGCAGGATAAATCAGATGCTGTGGGAGGGGCTTACCAAAGAGTCAGCAGGAACCTGTCATTGCTGAGCATTTTCTATTTAAATTTTCACAAAAGAATTCGTGAGTCTTAGAATGGTTTCTGTCAGGGAGAAGGAAGAGAGAGTATGGTAGGGATTTTTACATACAGTAGCCAGTGCATTTTAAAATCTTGTCACAGCTCAAAATAATTCTCTGTGTGTATGAGTAAGTGGATAATACCTATGAGCTATCTCTGGATCTTTAAAAAAATGAGAAAGGCACATTTAAAAGTATAAAATATGCCAGAAGGCAAACCTTTAAAGTCAACTAGCACACATAATGCTGACCTCACCTACTTTAATGCCTGATCCAGTGGTATTCACTGTATTTATTTTTTAATTATTATTTTTTTAACCTCAGGCTAGCTCATGCTTATGCATCAAGCTGCAGGCAAGTGAAGAAATTGTCGTGGGGACAAGCTTAGCTGTGAACCTACAGCATATTCAGTACACAGGGCTAACTCTGTCTGTGCATATCCTGTCCCATGATAAAAGCGAAGCAGTCTAATATAGCTTATTCCTCCATGAAAACAGAGTAAATCTGATTTACTCTAAGATCAAGGCATGTGCATATGTGGACAGATAGGACAGGAGAACCAGGGAAGTATTAATTTGAAATTTAGTACCCTCCATGCTGGCTTGTTTGTAACAAACATCTTGGTTTTAATATATACTGTCAGGTAAACTAGCAGGGAATCAGTCAGTGCTTCCCTGTGTGCAGACAGACATTTCTAATCTGACTTGACTTCACAAAGATGCTGTCTGTCTGCAGGTAGCTGGCAAATGGAGTTGAAGGTAGTAGGAGCACAACAGTGCTGCCTCTGTCTGTCATTCCCAAACAACTCGTGACCTTTAGCATCGATTACGGCTAGAGAAAATGCAGGTTCAACCTAGTGTCACAGGCAGAATGAGGCATAAAATTGCACAGTGGCTTTTGGTTTAGGTTGTTGCGTATTTGGCTCTGCTCAGAAACACTGAACATGTGTTTGAAAAGCAGGGGGTCCATTTATTTTACCAGTAAAAAAGTCTGGTTTGAGGTTGATGGTATATAAGCAGTCAGGAACGAACTGGGGAAGGAGTAACTGGGTTAAAATGGAATCTTTTCTCTGCTGTTGCGTGAATTCTGCTGTTGCTCTTCATAGATGCCTAGAATGGCTTAGATTAGAAAGAACCTCAGACACCATCTCCTCCAACCTCCCCACCTTGGGCAGGGGCACCCAACTAAACTTGGTTTCCCAAGGCCTCATCCAAGCTGGCCTAGAACACCTCCAAGGAGGAGGCATCCACAGCCTCCCTGTGCAACCTGTTCCAGAGCCTCATCACCCTCATACTGAAGAACTTCTTTCTAGGATCCAGTCTAACCTTACTCTCCCTCGGCTTCAAACCATTCCCCCTTGTCCTTTCTCTAGACACCCTCATGAGAAATCCTTCTCTGGCCCTCCTGTAGTATCCATTCAGGTATTGCAGGACAGCTCTAAGGTCCCTGTGGACTCTTCTCTAGTCTGAATAATGCCAGCTCCTTTGGCAGAGGTGTTCCTCATAGCAGTCTGAGTTCTCTCTCTCAGATTTGTGTCTTTTGAAGACTTGGGAGGGAAGTACCAGAAGAAAAAAAGGCATTTCTGTCCCTTAAGATACTTCAGAGAGAGCTGTTTGAATCTAGATTCAAACCTTCCAGCAAATCTGCTTCCCTCTTAGAAACACTCAGAGGAAGCATTTGGGGGGTGAAGGAAATCTAAACAGTTAAATCCACGTCTTCCACTTCCCCAGAGAATGTCTTAGGCTTAAATGGTAGACTGAGCTGGATAAGGGTTGCCACATCACACCAGGGAATAAATAGCTAGCTGCGCCAGAGCAGAGAGCATACTGCTGCTTCCCTGGGCTCTGGGCATTCAGCTGGGAATGAAGAATTTCTGTTCTGGCAGAACCTTGGGGACCTGGAGGTCTCTTGTTTTAAACCAATTAGTGTTTACTGTTTAAAATTTAAAAAAAAAAGGAAAGAAATTATAAGCAGTCTTTACAGCTGGGACCATGTTGAATTTGGCTCGAGGTCAGGCTTGCTTCCTGATGTAAGATGGTTTACTGGTTAGGTAAGTCTGCTGTTAAAATAGCTTTAGTTTCACTGGGCTGTGCTTGGCTCCTGTGGTTTAGCCTCTTCTTGACAGGGGAAACAGCCAAAGATTTATGCTGTGGAAAGCTGCCCACTCCTGGTTTGTACACTCCAGAAATTGTTCAGGACACTTTTGGTCCTTTAGATGATGATTTTAGACATCATGTTAGACATACTGTAGCTTCAGTCACAGTTGCATAGCAGGAAAAGTCTTCAAATATGATTGATATTTGTGGTTGAACAAAAGCAGGTTGTCTAGATAGCACTAGGTGTGTTGGTCTGTATTGGTGAACCTAGCACAGCCACAGCTTAATTAACAGATAAAAGGAAGGGAGAGTATTTCTGTGGTAATGTTTTACACAGGGCTTCTAAGTCCTACAACTGGGACAAGGCTCTGTGCAGGGAGTCCTCAGAGGTCAGGATGTGTCTCTACACAAGCTTTGTTTGCTCTGAAAGCTCTGCCTCTGCCCTTGGCCAACACAAGGCTCATCTAGTCAGAGGTAAATCAGTCCCCTGGTGAGAAGTACCCCGCCAGAAGCTTAGGTGCAGGTGTACAGACATGCAGCTGCCTAACAAGCTGTGGATTTACACTTTAGGAGCCCAGAAGCATGGGGAGCAAACAGCAGTCTTTGTGCTCTGAAATATTGGCTTCCGAGCAATGCTCATGTCGGGCTGTGAACTGATGAATTTACCCCCTGCTGGCAGCCAGCGGGCTGGAAAGTGCCTCATGATTGCTCTTCCGAAAGGATGACTGAACCCTCTTCAGTGCTGGAAGAGCTTCTCATGCCATGGGACAGAGTGGGCTAGAAGCAGAATAACTCAAGAAATGCCACTGGTGGCCTTTTGCTCCATTCCAGACTAAAACTTTGAATGTTTCCATATTGCAAAGCTGTCTAAATAGTGTCTGGCTCAGAAAAGGGTGCATAAACCCAGCAGAGTGAGGTAAGGGAATGGTCTCCCTCCACTTTAGTCACAGGCAGGCTTGCATTTTGTCAGTCTTCTGTTGTTACTCTTTCTTGATATAAAATATGAAATTACTGAGTGTTATTTCAAGGAGGAAGTGGCTGTGCATGTCTGCATGTGCATATTCTTCTTTTCAGAGAAGCAGTTGCTTCCCCTTTTATTTGACCAGCAGTTTTGATGAAGGAGTCTTTGTGAGGTGATCCATCTTTGGCAGTATTCTGGTGCATCAAACAAGAATGGTTGTTCCTGTTGAACAGGAGGCAAAACAGTGCCAGCCAATGTATCAGAGATCCTGCAGGAAACGAGCAGGAGTGTGAGGACCACAATCCAGGATGTCTCTTTCTTGGGGCACAAGATAGGGCTGTGTCCAGATTGCCGCACCTGGGGATTCTTCACTGGGTCTGTGTGTCTCTGAGACCTTTGACCAGTCACAGCCCCAAGCGATGGTGGCTGTCACGTGCTGACTACAGCCCATCTTTGCCAGCTCCTGTATTAGATATGGGATCCAGGCAGACAGGTTAATGGGTTCCTGTTTCTGACAGCTGGTCAGTTCTGGCTGCAGGCCTTTGTAACCTCTGAATGGCAGGCCATAAATCAGAGCTGGCACTTAGAAGCAGAACTGTAATGAAGGCTGAGGGGTTGAAAGAGAGTTGTTTTCCTGAGGCCCATCCCATCACCACACGTGCACATGCAGACGCTCACCCTGTCCCTCAGAAACATTTAACTAGGTTTCAACTCTCAGAGGAGATGAACTGCCTGCTAAATGAGATGTCACGGGCAAGCTGAAATCCCCAGCATGAAGGGGATTATTGCCAAACTATTTGAAAAGATGTAGCAGGAGCACAGAAACCATAAATAACAAGGAGTGCTTTGGAAAGCTGGGAACAGCCTCATGAGCCCTCGGGAACTTCCCAATGCAGAGTGCAGACACAGAACACAAGGGATCTCCATCTCCTAGAGGGGTTACTGCAGAATGTCTGTCACAAAGCAGCAGTACAGGGGACTTCATTCTGGGTGACTTCCCGGACCACTGTGGCAATGCAGCTTGCAACTGAGTGCTGTTTAGTCTGTGTGGAATTAGTATGAGATGCCCTAGCCCACCGAAAACAAGGTATCAGAGGAGGTGTGTGAGATGCTGTTAGCAAAACTCTACTGGGCTGTAGTCTTGCAGTGGCAACTTAGGGGCTCAGGACACTGGACCCAAGACAGAGATGGCTCCATCTTGCAGCAGGTGTTTGCTTGCTGCTTACCTTGACTCTGCATAGTTGTTGGTAGATGTATAGTTTTACACTGTTGTCAACTGTGCCAGTTTGTTCTTGGACTACAAATACTATTAACACAAAGACTAACTTGAAGCATGAGGAGTCCTTCTGGGGAATGCCCCTTGACTTCCATGCCCATTGCACAGTCCCTCAGCCCTGTGTTCTCACTTGTGGCTATGGATGCTCCTTTTGCTGTGTCTGCACAAGGCTTTCATATCAATAAAAGAGTTTTTAATTTATCATTACTCTCTGTATTGCAGGAAGCAGTACAGTCCCTCAGCTGAGGCTGATTCAGCAACTTGTCAAGCCTTCTTTTAACAGATCTGCCCCAAAAAATGTTGCTTCTCATGCTGGTGATCTTCCAGATGAGTAGAAGACAGATGAGATAGAAAAGAGTGAAAGAATAGGCAAGTGACTGTCAGGCCATGAGCAGAATAGCAGTGCTAGAACAGGGCACAGGTCTGTAGACTTCCAGATCCAGTTAAACTGAAAGTTTGTTGCTTTGAATTCCTCACTGAAGACTGCAGTGTATTAGGGAGGAATATTACAGTGATAAAAGAATAAAAAACTCCCAGTGTCTGGAGACTTTCTTAAATGAAAATGCATTTCAAAGTGAAAAAGCTTTTTGTCCATCTGTGTCCCATTACTAAGCTGGGGCCATCATCCATTTTCATTAGGCAGGGCCTGAGCATGTGGGTGGGGACAGAGGCCCGGGCAGCTGGCCTGGACACCAGGCTAAAAAGCACCATATGGAAAAACCTAATGTATGTTAACAGGCATCAGAGACCAAAATTGAAAGAATAATGGCCCATCCACATGCAGTAGCCTCAACCAGACAAACTCTCAGCACCAATCTGTCAGCTGCAATTTTGGGTCATTACAGTGCTGCTAAGCAGAGGCTAACAGACAAGTTAGAGTAATCTGACTTCAGCAAGAATTATTCTTCCAGCCATGCGAGTGCTTTGGCTCAGATTTCTCCTTGCTAACGTACATCAAACAAAATATCTTCCTTCCCTCAGAGATTCTTCCCACCAGGCCTCAGGGGATCCCAGCCAAACATTTAAATTAGCGTGCAATGATCTTTTAATTTGCTGGCTGCTTGGTGGTTCTGTGTGGCTCTTGCCACTTTAGATAAAGATGTGCTATAGCCAGAGTGTTTCACTTTTGCCTGCCCCACAGAGGTGTACCTGAAGTAGTTTCATTTTGACCTCCATGAGTTTCTTCTTTCATTTTTAGTTGCTAGCTAAGGAGGCTCAGAGCTGGACTGAAACCATGAAGTGTACTCCGTGCTCTGAGTGCTTTGGCATTCAGGTTGGAATCTGGTTTAAATCCAATATCCTTGTACCAAATTAACTCTGCATGTAGCCAAATGGTTCTGTTTGCCTTTCCAGTGGAGTAAAGCAAGCTCTTGCAACTGTTTGGTGACTAGTGGGAGTCCCTGGCAGATATGATGGCTGTGGCAATTTAGGATGTACTTTCACAGGCTCTGTGCCTAATTTTAAATTAGAGGGCTATAGTGTCTGCCAAGACTCCCTTCACTTGCCAGCAGGCCCAGCGCCTCCAGGGTATGTCAACAGTTTATAGTGGGGTTTTCTTCGGCATAGAGTTTTGAGACTCAACAAGTGGTGGGCCTGTTGGTAGTAGGTAAAGCCAGGTGGCAATATGTCCAGCAGATGTGCAAAAGCCACATATATAATTACAGTTAGGTAGGCTCTTCTTCCAGGGAATATCTCAGTGCCCACACCTGAGCATTTGGGTTTGTACAGCCAGGTTTATAGCTCTTCCTGTCTCTGAAATGCAGATTTGTCTGAGACAGAACACAGTGCTGTGTTGGCACGAGCTCACTCCTCCTTTGTAATGCTTCTGTCTAATTGTGTTTTGTTGAAAACTGTATTTAGAAGCTGTTCTTTTCTTTTTGCAGATTCCCTCTATTGTTCAAGCTTTAGTCACGACTCCTGCTGAAACTTCAGTGTTGTGAATTTCGCTAACCATGTTGAAAAGTGAGGAGAAGGAAGCCCAGGTAAGCATCCCACTCCTTTAAAGGACAAAGTTAAATTGCTCTCTGAAACAACAGCAATCACACCTCAAATCCAAGTGTTTGACATTGCCCAAAAAAAAGCACACAGGATCAAAAGGATATTTTGCTGGTTATAGCTTGGTGAAGATTCTTGTGAGAGAAGCAAAAACCAGCAAAGAAGCTGAGGAGTAAAGTGTGCAGTACAGAACTCTTGCCCTGCATTTCGGTGGGCTTGGTTGGTTGTTTTTTTCCCTAGGGCAAGAAACAAGAGCTTCAGGGTGGAATTCTGGTAAAAAGGAGCTTAGATCTAGGCTGAAAGAAAGTACTTGTTTTGAACACTGCCAGGTCTTTTGGGCAGAAACAGATTTGATGTTTCTGCCTTAAAAATAAGCTAGGTAAGGGCAGTCTTTCTAAAAGGCAGTGCATCTAGAAGGTACCTAGAAGATATCTCCAGTTTCTCCTCACTGGAGAGAACAAGCAGAGATCCCAGACTTCTTTGAAGGGGGGTTGATTTGAAACAGTTGGTAAGGGCATATTGTGGTGATAAGCAAAAGATAACCCAGCTGATTGCTTGCTAGGTTTGGGTTTTTCCTGGAGTGCTGCAGACGTTTTAATATACAGGTTCTGATTGATGTGACTGCTGGCTCTGACACGGCTTCAATCTGTTTGCTCCAAGGCAGGAATGAGGTTGTGTGTATTCAGTGAGGGGTTTAGCCAGAGGGAAGATTTGTCCATTTCGATGGATCATATTCACTCTTTAATATCTGAGCAATAGCTCTGCTTTTGGGAGTGCTTTGGGCTGGCTTTACTGTTTATTTAGATTAGTGGAGTAATAGCCTCGTTGTTAGAAAAAAAAATGAGGTTATGGACAATTGCAGAGGAAGAAGAATGGTTTTGAGTCAATCATAAGGGAGTAGAAAATCCATTTGCATGTCTATATGGACAAGGAGGTTTAATGAATCTGCCAGTCCTAATGCTGTTGAAATCTGTTCTTCAGCATGTTTCTCAGCTTCTCACTCCACCTGAGCAGGGAGGGAGCCTCAGGAATTCACTGTCTCCAGTCTTCACAAGTCATACATTTGGGAGCGGAATATAGTTCTTCACATTGTTAATTATGGGATGTAGAGAAAGAACAGTCATGATAGAAGAAGGAAGAAATGACAGTGGGACAGAAAGACAAGCAGCCAAGGTCTGACTTCCAAAGGCAGAGCTTGTGCTCTCAGCTGAGAGCAACTTGTCTGCTGTGGTTTTGGTGTGGAGAAGTCTGGGTTCCCCTTTGAAAAACCAGGGCTTCATCTAAACCTTGGTGGTCGCTGTACTCTGCAGAGTCTGGTTTTGTGGAAAGAGTTTAAGCTTTGTTTAAGGAAGGATAATCCTTTCTTAAGGATTATGACTTTGTTTAAGTGGAGGATTATATGGAAACTCCAGCAGGAGATGGATATAGTTGTTCTGCCAAGCTTGCTTTTCAGTTCTCCCTTGACAGTGAATGATTTTGCAGAGAGGCTACTGCTCAAGTGGATCCTCTTGTTGGAGACTGTGTGCTGGAAGGAATGGCACATGCTAACAGCCTCTTCTAGGCTGGCAAGTGGTCTTCCAGGCCTTGCAGTTGATGTGGCAGGTGTGTAACCCCAAACTGCTCTCTCTACAGGAGATTGCCATTCCTCAGTGCTGGGTTCTGGGAGCCAGAAACTCTACTAATTACTTTGCAGGGCCAAGCTGCTTGTTGAATGAAGCTAGGGTAGGCTCAGAGGAGGCTTTTGATTAGCCTCACTCTATTCACAAGAGAGAATTCCTGATGGGCTGGTCCTTGGTTGGTCTTTGTGTCCTCTAGTACAGAGATTTGACATATTTTTCTTGCTTTGCTTTGCTGTCACCCCCAGTCTTGCCTTCCCTGCTTTGAGGCTTCATGTTGGACAAGAGATAAATTAGACGTGTGCTGCTCAGCCACCCGCTTTGTTCCTCTGAGCTCTTTCGAGCAGACTTACTCTGGGAAAGTGTGTTGGCTGTGCCTGTAACGTGCACAGCATCTTTGCTTGGAGAGCAGACAGCACTGTATTTCATAGCTTTGGCTCTAGCTGCATCTGAATTGGAACCAAATTCTCTTCCCAGCAAAAACAGCTGCTCCAGTGAAGTCACAGACTTGGAGCCAGCCCAGCAGACGTGCTGCAGCTACCAAGGATGTGGGCGGGAGTGAGCGGGCAGCTTTGTGAGCTAGTTCAGCTTTTTAGAGGCAGGCTGATGGGACTGGGGAGAGGAGAGGGATGGAGAGGTTCTGACCTACACAGTTCTTGCACTGCTTCCCCATGGCAGAGTGGGATCATTTTCCAGGCAGAGTAATGTGACCAGCAGCTCTTATCTGTGTGCTGTCTTACTCTCTTCCCTAGGGGATGAGTGTGTGCAGTGCAGAGGTTTGCCCTGGGGTTCCTATAGCCCTGTGTGTAAATCCATTCCCATGCATCCATGTAGTGGCTGAAAGGGGCTGGCATGGTGAAGATGCTGTCTGTTGGATTCTGCAGCCCTGTAGTGGAACAGAGATTACACAGGTATTTCCACATGCTCAGTTTGAGTGTGGGTACAAACACAGTGTATAAATTGAGGGGGAGCTCTCCCATCTGCATGAATGTGTGCTTACACACAGAGACACCTGCTCAGAGATGAGTGCTTTGCGCTCTGAGCTTTGTGGTGCTCCTGGAGAGGTCATGTTTCACAGCCTGAGACCAGCCACACAGATAGATGAGGGTTACCTTTGGTTTGGCGAGCTTTGGTCATGCCGGAGGAGCAAAGCTGTCGACCAGTATCTACTCCAGTGCTTTTGTTGTCTTCCTTGACAATTTGAGCTCAGGTCCAAGTGCTCTTAGGTGCTGTACAATTGCAGCTCAATTGCTGTACAATTGGTCCTTTGGAGGTCAGTTAGTGCAGAGCAGAGCAAACAAGTCCATTGACTTTTTGCTGCTGGAGAAATGTCTTAGCACTCTGTGGCAGCGAGTCCATCTTTCAGTATGAAACCAGGATGTGGCAGTTGGCAGCGTGGGAAGGAGGAGAGCATGCCCAAACTGAAGAATTATCTTACACCTTTCATGAGCTTTCTCTGTTTGCTGTTTTTCCCTTGGCATGAGTATTTTTCCCCTGTTTCACAGCAGCCAGGCTTTTCCCCCAGCCCCACTCCATGCTCTGCTTGCTCCGTCTGTGTGCTTGTCTTGATGTCAGTCACGCTATTTGATTTGTAATGAGGAATCAGAATGCCGCCTTCTCTGCTGCATGTGCTCCCCCCAGTCCTCTGAACCCCTCAGTCCGTGAGGATTTGGTTTAGCCACACAACAGCAAGCATCCAGGCAATCTCTTAGGGCTCTACAGAGGCAGCTGGCATTTGAGAAAGAAGGGGCAGTGGGGAGCAATGTCTTCAGGGATCGCAGCGAGCAGCTATTGCGTTCATTTGCTCTCCTGGTCTGTGACGCAGGGATAGCCTCTGCTGTGGCAGAGGACTGCAGTGCCTCATCTCAGAAGGCAGGAAGGTCTGTGCATGCTTTTCCTGCCTCATTCACCAGCCTCTTGCTTTGGTACTATACCTCTCTTCCAGTTCTGGAGGGTCACTGCCCTCTGTGTTGCCCCTGAAACATTTGTGCCTGGCTGTGATCAGTCAGTGCAGTGCTTTTCATGGAACTGCTGCAGGAACACAAGAGCTGCCTTTCAAAGGCCCAGAGATGGTTTTCTCCCCCAGCACAAGATGATCCTCTGAAGCAGTGTGTGGTTTTGCACAGGCCATTTGAGAACAGAGATGTCTGCAATGTTTTTGATTAAGTGGGTGGGGGGATGCATTGACTTCATTTTTGCAGGAGCTCAGAATCTGTCACAGCTGAAGCTCTCTGCAGGGCAGAGATTTAGCAGAATTTATCTCAGGTGATGCTTTTGCAGTTTCAAGACTTGGGATCAGAGGGAAATCTGAACTGAAGAGCTACCCTGGGACTTAGCCTGAATCTCACACCACTCTGATGAAGGCCCTTGCTGCACAGCTGGTTTCCAGCCTTCTCACCTTTTCTGTTGGATCCTGCTGCTCTTTGATTTTGCAGGAAAGTGGAGATAGGTCTGAGATCTTAGTGGTTCCAGCCCGAGGGGCACTGTGTTGGCTGAGGTGCTCTGCTCTTCCTGATTTATTCATGTGTCTGGCTTAGCTGTCTGCATTTGCTGTTGCCACAGGAGGGATTTGAAACCATTCCTTGACAGACGACCTCAGTTTTGAGTAGTAAAAGCATCTTTTGGGGGACTCTGCAGGGTGTGAGAGTAAGGGTGGACTCCTCTGAGGTCTTTGCAGTATCTCTGTGTCATTCCTTCATTCCACACAAGGTGATTACTTATTTTCCAGGAGAAATCTTTTCTCTGAACCTTGACTTTCACATGTTGATTGTTCAGTTGAAAATGCTGGCTTGCCTTTGTGCTACCTCAGCCTTCAAATGTGGAAGGAGGCAGGGGCAAAGGCAAGCAGCTGGGCAGACCTGTCAAGAGGCGTCTGTCATTTCAGATAACACCCAGGTTTCCTAAAGTGGATCAGTAACTCAGCAAGTTAGAGTGCTGGGAACTGCAGTGACATGGATGAAGTCCACTCAGCCTTCAGGCTGGCTTAGTCCTATCCAGACAAAAGGGAGATTGTGGGCAAGAGGAGCATCTGTGGGGGCTGAGGTTAGCTATCGGTGCTTTCAGGGTACTGCTGTACCTGGCTAGCCAATGCCCAGCAGCCTTTGAGAGGTGGAAGGTTCCTGGGCAAAGAAATACGGACAACATTTTGGCATTGTTTGTATCAGGTGCTGAGGACCAAAATCACAGCGGCCTTGCTCTCCAAAGACCATGCCAAAGGAAAGCCAGTATGTGCAGGAGGCACTCAGTCTCAGAGTCTGCAGGATTACAGCTCATTAAATCAGCTTCCTTATTTCAATGTTAGGCAGCAAATAGCAGCTTCAGGGGCCTTATCAGATTCTGGGGCTGTGCAGACCTTTTTAGATCTAAGATCAGAATGGACTCTCCATGCCTTTGCTACTGAACTGAGCAGGAAACCTGATGTGAGAGCTTCTGGAAGTATTTATGTCTGCGGGAATCAGGCACCAGCTCAGTTAGGTGGAGATTGAGTGTTTGCAAAGTTTTCTTTCTCTTCCCTTGTTCCTAGCCAGTATAAAGCCCATGTCTTTTATGTGTTGATGGGATCATTTCAGCAGCTAGTGAGCCATGGGGAAATCTGGTCCTCTCTGGGTCCTTGTCTGTTAACCATGCCTGTAGGCACTGCTGCTGTGCCATTAATTATTGCTGCTACTGGTTTCTCCTTCACTTCTGTTAAATAGTGGTTTCTGTTTGCAGTCTGCTAAATGGTATTGTGTAGCTGAGGACTGGAACTTGTACCTGTGTGTGCTGCAATGTTGTGTTGCCTGAGTATTCCTGTCTCACTACACACAACCATCTAACCAAACTCACTATTCTGAAATCCCATCAAATTCTCCATTATTTTGTTGTCAACACTTTGCTGCCCTGACAGCAAAAGGAACTATACATCCAGTGACATGCTGCTTGCTGTAGGAGTAATTGTAGATCGGCTGGAAGGAAGAGCATTGCCTGGCTCCCCTCAGTTCCCCATGCAGACACAGTCTGGAGCCACTCTGTACCTCCTCCCACTGCCTGTCTTCCTGCAGAGCTGCAATACTCCACACCATGGATCCCTCCAAGAGCCTGCAGCATTCCTCATCCATCCTCCATCTCTGTCTGCCTTTCCCTGCCATCCACTGAGGCCTCATGTGCTGAATACAAGCCTGGGTTTGAGTCATTGTTGTTCCCAGAACTCAGCAGGCTGAAGGGGGTGGAAGGGAGATAAACATCAGAGTTCAACATCCAGACAAACACAGCAGAGCGCACACAATAAATACATCCACCCCCAAATGCAAATACATCAGAAGAGATTCCTTCTCCAGGGCTCTGAGCAGAGCAGGCTCAGGCAAGAGAGCAACACCATGAGGTGAGTGTCATTGCAGGGACCTCCCCGGCTGCTCCTGCCACTTGTCTTTATGCAGGCCTTAGAAGGCATCAGTGTGATTATTATCTTGTTTAGCTGTTACAACAGGATGATTCCACTGATAGCTGCTGGTTTCTTCCATTGTCAAGTGAGAAGGGTGTTGGGCAGGAGGCTTTCAGCTAGCACTGAAATATCTGGTTTGGTATCAAGACAGGCAACTGGTGACTTTTGGGATACGTGACTTTTGGGGTGTGATCAGAGTTGATGCTCACTCCTCAGTTAATCTCTGTTCCTTTGACACAGGCTGTTTGTCTTGCTAGCTGTGCTCCACAGTGGAGTGAGCAGTAGCATTGTGCTGCAGAAGATGTATGGGAGAATCACATCCCCCAACTTCCCGAATGTCTACCCAAATCACAAGGAGAGAATCTGGAATATTACTGTCCCCAAGGGATATTCTGTCCGTATCTACTTCACCCATTTCAACCTGGAGCTGTCCTACCTGTGTGAATATGATTATGTGAAGGTATGTGCAGGGCAGGTTGATGTGTAGCAGGGTAAGTCGTTAAAAACTGAGTGTAAGTGATACTGGACACAGGCAGGACCAACACAACTGGTTTAAGAACTGGATTCTAGTCTGCTAATGAAGGTCAGTCTCAGCTGATTTCTAAATGATGTGTTTATTGAGGCCCATGGGACCAGAAGTGGAACTGGTTGTCATGTTGGAATATCTGAAACTTGAGTTGTTTGTGCTCAGAAAATTCTGATGTTCCCCTCTCATGAAGCAAAAGGCTTGAATTGTTGCCCAGAACAACATTTGAGCTCCATTTAGCTGAAGTTACAGTGTGTGTGTTTGAAATTAACAAATGGTGCTTTACACAGAGGGTAATGGGAGACTGTAAACGTGTAAGTGATAGGCTAAACAAGATACTGCCAGCTTGTCTAAACCTGCACTTGCAATGCTGTGTTTGCTGGCTAATGAGAGAAACCACCTCAGGAAAGAAAGATCCTGTCTTTGGGCAGTGTTTGGGTGATCTGTGGTGTCCCTGGCAGATCTGTGCTCCCTGTAACAGCCTGTGCTGCAGGCAAGCAGCCCTGTCGCCAACTTGAGGCCGAGTGACTTCTGCGCTTGTTTTGCTGATTGTGTGGAGCTGATACACATTACAGAGGGAGTTGTATACACTTGGGGTATGCAAACTGCTTTGATTTACAGGTGACAGAGAACTGGAGCAGGCTGCTCAGAGAGGTGGTGGAGTTTCCATCTCTGGTGACATTCAAAACCAACCTGGATGTGTTTCTGTGGGACCTTCTCTAGGTGAATCTGCCTTGGCTGGGAGGTTGGACTGGATGATCGATCTCCAGAGGTCCCTTCCAACCCCTGCCATTCAGTGGTTCTGTAAATCCCATCAGCAGTACTTTTGAATCTGATGGAACACAATCAGGCAGCCTTGTTCCCAGGCAAGCAGACCTGATTTCCATGGTTCCGTAAGGAAAATTTCTCCTATTCCCCAAATCCACATGGCTCTTTGTACAATTTCCTTTGGGCAGGACAGAGCACTCCTTTCTGGTAGGTGTGTGAAGAGCTGGAACTGTAAGTGACTCACACAGCAAGTGAGTCCATAGTTCACAGAGACCTTTTGCTGTACATTTGAATTTGTCAGTGTATGAAACCTTTTTGTCCCAGTTGTCTCTGGCTTTACCAGCACCTGACTGTCACTAAGTGTCAAGTTACCAGGAGCATCATGAACAAAGCATGGTGCTGATAACCCAGTCTGGCATGACAGCTTTATGTGGGCTTCTGAAAGGAAAAAGGGAGAAAAAATTATTGGCTTAAATCTCAGAAAACAGGGGAAAACTTGTCTGGACTGACCTGCAGAAGTGCCTTTTGAGAGCATCTGAGCCTCTTTTTTCACACCATTAAACAGATCCTTTCCAAGCCTTTGGAAATGGCTTGCAGCAGGCTGGGAAGAGCAAAGCTCTGTGCTCATCTGGTGGATTTGTCTGCCCATTTTGCAGCTGAGCTCTGGTGGGAGGACGTTGGCTAGGCTGTGTGGAAAGGATAGTACAGACACTGAGGAGGCTCCAGGCAACAAGATATACGTCTCTGCTGACAACAACCTCATGGTTGTGTTCCGGTCTGATTACTCCAATGAGAAACCATTCACAGGCTTTGAGGCCTTTTATGCTGCTGAAGGTAAGACACCAGCCCCTCTTGGAGGTGGCAGAGGCACAGCTGCAGTGGGGTTGGTGTTTCCCTGTATTCTCACAGATTGCCTGCTGGTGGGAGGTGGGAGAAGGCCATGGTACAGAGGCAGATAGAAAACAACAGAGCAACCAAAGGCAAACAAGCCAGCCTTACAGGACAGAGTGGCTCAAACTAAGACAAAGTGTTGTTGAAGGATGTTGGTTGCCTAATTCTGTGCTTCACCCATTAGATACTGATGAGTGCAAGCAGCTGTTTGATGGGGAGCCCCTCTGCAATCATCACTGTCACAACTACGTGGGGGGCTACTACTGCAGCTGTCGGATTGGTTACACACTGCATGAAAACCAGAGGACGTGCATAGGTAAGCTCTTGCTAGATCAGGAGATATTTCCATACCTACAACACCCACTGAAATCCAGTCCTGACACAACTGTTGAGAAGAAAGCTGGGGATTTTGTTGTTGTTTTCAGTATTCTCACACACCTGAAGGTATCGTTAAGGCTGTGAGCAGAGGCCCTGTTTTACAGAGTGTCTGTGGGCTGCTGTTGGGGACAGCAATGTTGTGTCACAGTAAAAAGGTGCACTGGCAGTTGGGTTTGGTTGCTCTTAGGTGGCGTCCACCTGTGTTCAGCTTTAGACAGACTGCAGGGAGAGACACAGAAGTTATCATACATTGCCCACTGCAGACACTGCCAGTCTGAGTGTATCTTGCTCCCAGAGTACTGAGATGTGGCATATTCTGGACATGAGCTAGTAGATGAGTGGAAAAAGCTAACTGAGTTGTGAAGGTCTCTGTGGATCGCCTTCTTGAGATGAGGGCAGAAGCTGCCCCTCTGATTTTTGGGTTCCTGTCTGAGCAGGCTGATATTGACAGGCTCTTTTCTCTCCTTTATTTTCCAGCATGAGATAATTAAACTTCTCCTCGCTTAGGCAGAGATGGAGACAGATGTGCTGGGAAGAGCTCGTTTGCCCTCCCTCCTGACCTGCCTGTTGCAGTCTGCCCAAGTGCTGCAGGCTTCTCTTGCTTGGTGACTTCTGTACCTTGGTTCCTTGCCTTTCAGACCTGTCTCCTGCAGACAATAAAGAGGCTGTTCCTTGTTGAAAGCTGCTGGCAGCCTCTGGGGCATTCATTTTCTTGTATTTTCCATGTGTCACTAGGGAAAAAAGAAGGTAGATAAGGCAGGAGCTGATAAGAGAGAAAGCATTGTGAAAGTCCCCTGAGCATCACAGCTACCTGAAGATGCTTGACCTTCTTGTCCAGCTCTTGTTGCTTGACCTTCCATAGTTCTTAAAATGCAACAAGAACAGAACCACACATTTGTTCCCTAATGTTCCTTTCAGCTATGCTCTTGTCTGCACCCAGTCTTGCAGATTGAAGCTGTTTCTGTTGAAAGCCCACTCACTCTTTGCAAGGGTTTGAATTACTTACTTTCCACATTTTGTGACTCTGGCCATATCTCCTACTGGGAACCCAGCTTTATGGCCAAAATGTCTTCTGGTCAGCAAAGCCTCAGTTCCAGGAGTTTGGTAAGGTAATACAAATGTCACCAAGGCATCTTGGGTGTCTTCATACAGGGGAGGGCAGCAGTGACTTCCCCATAACAGATGCAAGACAAATAATGCTCTTCTGCAGTGCAGTTGGTTGGTACTGTCCCAGTCCCTTACAGTGCCTCTCACTGCTCTACGTTAATATCCATTTGCTGTCCCTTCAGACTCTACCCTCCTTGGGCAGGCACCATCTTCCTGAAGCATGTTGGAGAAGTGCTGTGCTCCATACTTGTCGGTGGCTAGAGCTCCCCAGCTCTGGAGGAAACGTGATAGTTCTTGCAGGAGTAACAAGTCATTGCTGAGCAGCTGAGTTGAAGTGCTGAAGATAAACCAAGTCTTTGTGTACAAAGCTTGAGACATTAGTCCATCAGCATTTCCTTATTTCTGCAGTTTAGCAGAAGTGCTTATAATGATAATTTATGAGGCTCAGTTTCTCCAACCCCATCTCCATCTTGGAGTAAATGGGGAAGGAGCTCTTTTCCCAGTGAGCGTAGGAGGAGATGGAGAGTGTTTTAGTTGAGACATTTGACTCATTTCAGGTTACTGCATTTCCAGACTTCTGTGTTACCTTGGGCCAGACACTTGATACCAGCACTCCTCTGCAAAAAGAGAGGTACCATCCCTGTCTGGACTTGCTGGGAAGAGCTTAGCAAATGTGGTAGAGGGTAGATGCTGCAGGGAACTGACCTGGAGGCAGAGTGGCTGTACCAGCAGTTACCAGGGCTTACTTCTGCTGTATTTAATCGTGTTGAGAAGCTCTTTCATGGTCACAGTGAATTGTGATCAAAGCAGTTTGGAATTTTGTCATGGCTTGATGATACAATTTATGACCCATCTTTCATTGGAGACCTAATGAGCCACTGTCAATGGACTTGCAGGGTTTGAGGGGCTCATTTTTCAGAGTTCAAGCCTCTGGCAAACAGCTCACTGTGATTCTAATAAAAATATGGCCTAAGCATAATTGAGCACTCTCTGGACAGCTCTAAAGCTTGGGCTGAGAAGTCAAGGGACAGCATTTCTGCTGGCAGATGTTTAAAAAATTATTTGATCCTTTTTGTGCTGGCTAGTTTATGACTTTCTTGCTTGCAGACTTATGGAAAAAAATACTGCCCTGACAAGGGGAAGTCCCAGTGGCCACATCCAGGAGATACTAGGAGAAAAGTAAGGTCCAGGCTAAGCTTTTTCATCTTCAAGCTACAAATTCTGTTGGAGTAGCAGAGTATCTCCTGTTGGGTCAGCTACTTCTGCCTACTCCTGAGAGCACAACTCAGAAGAGTTTATTGATAATGACTCATATTTTTCCAAACTATTAGGGAAATCTCACATCAAAATTAGGGAAGTGAGTTTGGAGGAGACATAATGAAGCATAACGAGCTGTTAGTCTCCATCTCTCTCCTTTAGCCCTTCAAAACAGGGGGAGGGACAGTTGTCTGAATTAGTGGGGTGTTAATGGAGCAGTGTTGTTTGGTCTGTAAGGGGACAGGGGGATCTCAGCTCTGTGCAGAGGTCTGCTGCTGGGTTTAGCTACCTGAGCACAGAGCAACCACTGCCCAGAAAAGCCTCTGAACATCGGAGCAGCTCGGAAGTCTGGAATTGCATTGCTCGGATGGATCTGGGCTAAGGATCGCTGAGCCCACCCTCCTGTCTGGTACTGGCCAGCATCTTATGCTTCAGTGGAAGGTACAGGTCAGTAGGTGATTAATTGAATGTAGGCTCCTGGGCAGGAGTCTGATCCTGTGCTGTCTGTGCTGCTTAGATTAAGATGAACTTCAGGCAAAAGTTTGCCTTAAATTTTGTTTGACAGCACATTGCACAGATTAATTATATGCTATTTCTTGATCTGGCTTTGTATGAGATTTGTGGGATTTGGCCTTTGATCTCATCATGTGTCCCTTTGCCCTTTTACCACTAGAGAAAGTAAACAGTTTTCAGAAACTCTAGTGTTTGGTTATATGCAGTGTTGTTCTGTCTCTGTGTGTATGTCACCACACAGTGCTCTTTCCTCCACTGCTTCTCTCTTACATGTTTTTATGGGCCAGATGATCCTTGGGGTCCCTTCCAACCTGGGATTCTGTTTTTATGCTGAGCTGTAGCCTAGTATTCCTTTAAACATACTTGAAGGAAAGAAGATGAGATGATCATTACATTAAATAGACCAAGGTGTTACTGTCTTCTAGCTGTGAGGCTCTTAGGGAGAATTTAAGCTCACCAGCTTGAATATCCCTTCTTTACACAGTAGATCCCATGCCTGGGAGAAATCAGTTTGTAGGTAATAGGGAACGATTCTGATGCAGCACTAGCAGGAAAGTTTGAGATCCTAACTTCGTGATGATTTCAGTAGGGAGTTAGGGGTGTAAAGATAGTGCTCATCATACTGTGGCTTGTATGCTTAGGGTAAGACTTCCCACTGAGTCTTTTTCACACCCAAGGATTTCATGTTTTCCTATCTCTTCCTACAGTTGCCTCCAGACTACTCCTGTAGGGGCTGTAAAGCTGGAACAGATAAAAGCAGCATGAGGAAATTTCAGTTTTTGAGGAGCTGATCATTTTACACTTACATGGCAGTGAGCAGTATACTGCTAGAGCTGCATATCAAGTGGGGTTTGGTGTTGGGGATTTCTTAACCTGGGCTTGCAGCAGGTGGAAGGAAGTGTTACAGTGGGACCTTAAAGCCTGGGGATTCTGTCACTGGCAGGGTTTTAATCAGTTCAGGAGAGCATGGTAGAGAACCTGCTTTATTCTTACATAGCCATCAAATGGTTCTGTAGTTTGAGGCACAATCAGTGGAATTACAGAATCGTGCATTTAGTTGGAAAGAATGAGGTAATAACAATTCAGGGGAAAAAACCCAACCAAACACTTGCTGATAATCCTCTGCAAGTACAGCATGAAAGGAAAAGATTTAATTTGCATTGTAGCTCAGCTGGTATCTGCTGGTGCAAAGCTGTGTGTTGTTAGGCTGCATTCAGAGGCAGCCAGAACCTCCAGGTGAATTAGCCAAGTTTTTTCTGCTTCTCGGGACCAGGAGAGGCATTTCAAACAAGCTTGAAAACCAGGGAGGCTCTCCTTTGCCACAGAATAGGCATTTCTAGGTAGTTCTTAACTGGTTTACTCTGTTAGGTACCTGTTTGAAAACCTAGGACAACAGAGTAGAGCACACAGAGGTGCTCAGTCACTGTGGTGATGGATAGGTTTGTGTCAGGTAAAAGCAGCTGCTCCTAACTTCCTGGGAAGATGGACAGGGAAAGGTTGTTCTGAAATTATAGCTTGTGCTGAAAGAAACACTTGGTACCCAAGTGCATTGTTCCTTCTGTTGTGCTATGGTAGCTGTGCTAAGAGCCACACGGACATAAAACAGGGATAATCCTTTCACTCATTCCTGCCTCCCTTTCCAGGTAAATGCTTGTATCCCAATGCCTCCTACAGCAGCAAGTAGGGCTGCTGGGTAGGTGCAGGGTGAAAGATTCATTCTTTGAAGTAAAAGGAGCTTAGAATCTTGGCTAATGAAATCCATGGTTAGTTAAAGGACAATAACATTCATTTTCTCATTCACAACTTGGTCGCCTTCCATTTAAATGGCAACCTTAAACTGTAAAGTCTGTTTGAGGTGATAATCTGTAATTAGGGACTGGATAATGGCATTTTTGTTGGTGGAGGTTAGCATGGTGCATTTAAGGATACAATTCAAAGTCAAACGATTTCCCTCTTATAATTAATTCAGTGCAAAAACATGCGTGTGTTATCAGGCAGTCCAGCATTCCTCGTCAATTAAAGGATTGCTCATACAGCCTTTGCAGAGTACCATAAAGCCTTTGTTCCCAGCTGATCAAAGCACCACTTTACAGTGATCAGATGCTGTCAACAAGCAGAGATCCTCAGGGCACTTGTGGCTGTTCCTTCTTGCTTCTCTTCAACAGGGAGCATTTGTGCCTCCAATTGTGCCGGCGAGAGGCACAGCTGGTTTTGCTCAGAGAATATGATTACATTCTAAATGTCTGGCAACAAAAGCATTAAAAAGAAAGAGCTGCATTGAGAGGCTTCTGGAATTGAGGAGCTGATAGTTATCCTGCACCACTCTACACACTCTGGTGCAGTAGACAAGGTGCAAATTTGACATCTTGGAATGTTTCTGGTGAGCTTCCAGCTATCATACTCATTTCTGACCTCCATCCCTGGGACTGTCTTAAGTGGTGCTTTCCTGGTGTCCTTCCTGCATCACTTCCAGGGCAGGAGTTCACCAGACACATGGAACTGAACTGGGTGATCTTATTTTAGGGAACAATTTTCCCAGCCTGCCAAGAGTTAGAAGGTCCATGTTTAGCCAGACATGCTGGACTAGTGCTGGTAGTGGAGCCTGGCTCTGGGTAGGTCACTGCACACTTTTGATGTGGGAGCATCACAGAAAGTCCAGCACACTTTTTCCTTTTATTCTCAGCAGTTGTAGCTCCATCTGAGTGAAAAAGGGCAGAGAGAGAGCCCAGAAGGGGATGGGTTTTCCCCCAAGAGCTTCTAGGAGTAACGAGTTCGATCAGAAGGGGAATATTCTGCTTCTGATGCTCTGCGGGTTTGCTGTGTCCCAGTCCTGAAGCACCACCCCATGGTCACATCGCAGCAGTGCAAGCGCGGTACCTTCTGGGTGACCATGGCTCTCCTGGGGCATGTGAGGGGGTGAGCCGCGGCACTGTCAGCCTTGCTGGGCTTCGTTGCTCAGCAGTCAGACATGTGGGGTGCAGTCCTCATTACCAGTTTCTCTTGCTCACACATTGTATTTTTGAGGTATATTCAGTACACTGATTTTTGTCAGCAATTGGTCTTTCTTTGTGTCCTCCCAAAAGAGTTCTGTTTCTGTGTCTGCATGCCTGTGATGATGCTCTCTGAATGCTGCTGCGTGGAGATTTTCTTGTAATTACGTTGGAAGAAAAGAGTGATTTGACAAAAGATTTCACAGGATCAGTATAGCAAGGACTTTTAATGTTCTCTCATTTGTTACTACATCTCTCCAGGGAAGTTCAGACTGGAATACTCGGTCATTCCTGATGAATGCTGCATTTCAGATGCATTTCTTGGTGACATCCTGCTTCCCAGCAGAGAGCTTAGCAAGACCCTCTAGCCCCTGTGTGTTTGCAGGAGGATTTTGAAGTCACAGGTAGGTGGTTGTGTTTCAGTAAGACACAGGCTTACCTCAGCAGCCAGTTTGTAGTCTGGCTGATTTGATAGCTGCACACATTTACTGTTTATGTAGAAACCAGCCCTTGCTGGACCCTGGTCAGGCTGTTAGTGATGCAGACTGGCCATAGGCGGTGCAGGACACAGCTGCTCTGAAGCAGGGCACATAGGTAGACCTCAGGTGGAGCTTTAGAAGTTTCAGATAGAAAAAAGCCAGGCTCGATCCCCTAAAGCTGGTTTCTAACTACACCCTCTGCAGTGAAGCACCAATGCCAGGCTATGGGAGCTGCTGGGCTGGACTCTGCCCTTGTTTGCCTCAGGAATTTAACACCAGGTGTCACAGTCTGGCTTGCCTTGGTTGTCTTCAGCTCCTTTCAGCTGGTGAGGCAGACCCAGGTCAGTGCAGAATGTTCCTATCAGAGCCAGCCAGCCCGCCACTTCACGTCTCACTGATGTTCTGGACAGCAGGTGCTGCAGTTGCTGTGTAACAGGAACAGTAACAAGACTGTTAGATAGGAGATGTGATAATCGTGCAGTGTGCCCTGCATTCCTGGGGTTATTCACACTGACCCAACAGTGCTGTTACTGCTCTAAATTTGTCAGCCTGAGGCTCCCTGTCGCTGCTAACACTACAAATTAGTGCCAGAAACTCTGCTCCATTGAAGAGAAAAAAAGTTGACCCTTTAGTTCATACCAGCTCTTTTGGAGAATGCAGCTTGAGCAATAGCCAAACTGCTGTTGCTTTTCAAGTGCTTCTGCTGTGGAAATTGAAGCATGCTCCAGAAGTGTTTGTGAGGTAGGGAAAGCCACCGAGTGCCCCCACTGCAGAGGATGGGGTTGTGGATGTTGTTGTTTCAGTGCTTGAATTGCTGCTGCTCTGTAAAATTACTCAAGATCCAAGACTTGAGTTTTGAGAGGAACATTACACAATGTGAAAGCATAATTGTTCCTTTTATCTCTTAGATTAGAATATCCATAGATTCCAATTACCTTAATTTACATTTAGAACAAATACACTTATTTCTCAGTGCCCCAAACATCTCTCTTGATTACAGAACTTTTCCAGAGGATGGATGCAATACCAACTAATGAAAATTGTTCTCTAAATCAAATATTCATTTGCGAGCAATTCCACCATTCCAGAACAATCCGGGAATTACATTTAGCATCATTAACTTAATTTACTCCATACAAGCATAATAATTCAGTGCCCAAATCTTACAATGTTTAACAGTTATTGCTGCCTCCATTGTTTTGCAGTTTGTGGAGCTGTGGAGCCTGTCTGCAGAGGAAGAACATCCCTGTGATGGTCAACTGCAGAATGAGGTAGTTTACTTTTGTGTGACAGTGGGGTTCTAACAGCTGCTTATGGTGTAGCTGATCAAAGAAATGCCTCAGCTGTGAGGAATAAAGTGAGGATTTTGATCAAGCCCTGAAAGCCCAGGCAGAAAGATTTTTTTATTCCCAAAGGTTATAAAAATTATCTTGCCAACTTTGACAGCAGTATTGCATTGGTTAGACTGGCACATCAAGTGTCAGTACCATCACTCCCATTTGTTTACCAGGAATGAGAGATCTATTTCAAACAAATTGGTGGGGTGGCTCTGGCAGGGTGGGGAAGAAGTGTCCCAGCAGCTGTTACAGACCTGGAGGTGTACAAAATTGCCACCTGCCTGAAGGCAGCACCATTCTTTTCTTAGTAAAATACATTTTGTTTTCTTCTAGCTAGAGCAGTGGATTCCTGTCAGATAGGAGCTGATGAATGAACACACCCAGTGAAAAGCAGGCAGAGCATCAAGATACCTCCCAGCACTCCCTGGCATATGTTGGTATGTGGAGCATCCCAGCAGCACCATGCTGGATTAGGGGCATTTTTGTTCAATACTGTGCACTGCAGTTACCTCTATGACTTTTCTGAACATGAACTCTCAAAAGTCAGGAGAAGCAATGTTATAAATCCCTACTCTGTTGCCTTAGTTACATAAGCTTCCTCTTTCTTGCATCTTGCATCTCTCACTTTATAGGATTTCACTTTCTAAAGGAACTGAAAATGAAGTATCTTTAAAACAAGACTCCAACACTTCAGTATATTTTTAACAGTAGTTTATTTACTTATTTATAAACACGGTGGTATGCAAAGCAGTTAGAAAATACTACTGAAACTTGAAAATTACTCTCCAATTGCTAGGGATTTTGTTTTGAGGGTGAAATAAGGGTCAAATAATTAGCAAAGACTACTCAGTGCTGCCAACCAGCCTGTTAAAACCTAAACCTGAACAATTGAAACAAAATTAAAGCCATGCTAATTACAAAAACTTACCATGAGGCTTCTTGCAGGGGGTCACAGTTAGTCTTTGGAGGTCCAAGAATACCATTTTTAAGTGTTACTCAGCAGAAGTAGCTGGTAATAGTGCAAGTGCTAAAATGCAAAATTCACAGATGGTACAGAGTTTGGAGGTTATTCTGACTTTGGTGCAGAAAAGAAAAATCTAAGCAACTTTTTGCAGTGGGATATGAACAACAAAAATGTGGGATTACTTCTCAGCCTGAGGATTTAGAACCTCTCAAGATGTACATTGAGAGCCAATTTGTTAATGAAAACTCACAGCAGCGCAGTTTTATCTGCTGTTGGGATGGTCTCCCTGCTCACAAACACCTCAGTGTAACGTGCAGTAAGTGAAGCTAACACTTGTGAAGTTTAATGGGCTAAAACTGGGAAATATCCAAATATCACAACTTTAGCACCTCATAGTATGGTGTATAAAAAACATACATCGTGCTTTGGTGGGTTTTGAGCTCAAACAGATTACACAATTCCTCAAGCTCCTACTGCCAGTGGAAATAAATCTTCCACGAGTTTCTGCAGGAACATCCTGCTTTGTTAAAAGCTGCCTGTTAGCTGACACTTCAGCACCTCCAATACACTTAGGTTTTCCAGATTAAGACTTCAACCAGAGTCTCTGTACACTGACTAATGCTTTATTCAGCTGAAAAGTCTTTCCTGGGACTAGCTTTAGCATGAGTTTATAGCTTCTCCTGGGCTGACAAGTGTTGCAGAACCCTGCTTCCCGTGGGTGGACTGGCCTAAAAACAGATTAAAAGCACACATCCCCAGAGGGGAGGCTGTGGGCAGCAACAGATCTTGATACTGTTTGTGTCCCCCAACCCGCTTCTGGATGAGGAACTTGACTCCCACAAGAATAAGTAACGTTCCTCAGTGCAGATGCAATTTGGAGGGAGCTGCTTACCATTCTAGGTGTGGGAACTGGATTTTAGGTAAATGGGAGTCACTGAACACTGCAAAAACACAGTGGGGTAAAGGTGGGGGGGTCACGTGCTGAGCGGTGGCTCCGTTTGACTTGTCACCTTTTAGAGCATGCTTATCTGAAACAAACCAGTTACTGCAAAAAGCTTTACAGAAGTTCCTCTCAAAAGGGTAAAAATTAATTAACTGCTATGAATTCTTTGCATTCAGGGCTGCAAAACAAAGACACATATTACTTAAACCAGTTTTATTTAAGAATTTCCTACAGTGACAAATCTTATAAAAAGCATCCAAACACGAAACTGCAGCAAACAGCATTCTTATGGATATCTTACAGACAGTGGAACTTCCACCCTGAAGAGGCAACACTGAGCTCGCTAGTGATCTCTGCTCCAAGAGCTACTGCAAAGCACACCACAAGCTCAATGTTCTCATCACCAACCCCATCATCTTCAGTTCACATTACCACACTTACAGATCATTAACAGAAAAAAAACACACACCATACAGCATTCACAGCAGTTGACATAAGGGAAAAAAAATACAAAGATTCATTTCACATAACACATTCAACTAATCGGTTAACTAGGTATAAAACCCACTGAAAGTCTTCCACATCTGGATGTCCTTCGAATGCCAGAAACACTCGTACTTGATTTGCTATCATTGCTCTCCACACTCTCGCATCAAAGCCACAGGATTGAGAGACATCTCGCCAAGGAAAATAAAACCCCAGAACGCACCACCAGGTCTCTGCATGCGCTCTCTCCTTTACCTCGCACATACCAGCCCTCTCATGCCTCGGCACCACCAGCAATCCCACACAAGGTTTCAAAAGTTCAAACAGCCTTCTGGTTCCATCTCACAGCCTTGCGTTCACAGCGTTGATACGACTCCATGAAATAAAGAGTAGCGGATAAAAATGGAACACCCACCGTCTAAGACGCAGCATGTGCGGTGTGATGAAGTATTCTTGGATGAGAAAGCATGTAGACAGAAGTATTCCTAAGGCAGAATATTTACAGCACTGCTTTCAATGAAGTGCTTCTTCCATACACATTTGAAATGAGATGAACTGCGGAGATTAAATGAAGCCTTCATATCGTACTTTAGTATGGAGGGGAGACAGTGTTAAAAAAAAAACACAAACAAAACAAACCAAAACACAAACAGAACAAAAACGACACTATGTTCTCCAGCTGGGGCACTTGGAGAGTCTTATGGTGGGATCAAAGTAAAAACAAGAGGGAGAGAATGCTGTTTCTGACCAATGGTTTCCATTTTGAACATGCAAAGAATTCAGGTAGCCAGGAAACAAAGGATAAAGTATTACAAGAGAAACCTTTCCTATTGACTGTAGTGTTAGTTCACCTAGGGGGCAAACAGCAGTCCACTTCCAAACATTCAGTATCCCAACAAGAAATGTAACAAAACCTATAAAACTCCTTTTATATTTCATTTTTTTTTTTAAATCTTCCTTATTTTTTTTAAAAAAGAAAAATGTCAAAAATACTGCTGACTATAGTGCACACTGAACAAAGGGATTTGGAAACTGTAGTATATATGTAATTTACAGGATACTTACCAGGAGTTAGAAAAATTTCATTTCCCACCATAGACTCAGTATCAGAGCCCACTGCGTCTACATTCCCCAGCCTGACGACTTGGAATCCATGCTGGAGCCAAAGCCTCCGTTAAACCCGCTGCTGGAGCCTGCGTTGGAGGCTGAGCCCCAGCCTATGGCTGCCCCCGAGTTGGAGCCACCATAGGAGTTACTGCCTGAACTAAAGCCCTGGTTCTGCTCCCGCTGCATGTTGCCTTGCGGCTGGTTGTTCCCCGACGGCCCCGACTGGTTCTGCTGACTGGCCAGCATGCCCATCATGCCCCAGCTGCTCTGCAGCGCTGCCTGCGCCGCTGCCATCATGGCAGGGTTGATGCTAAAGGCCCCAAAGTTCATTCCTCCACCCATGTTGCTGCCCTGGTTGTTACCCAGGCCTCCCCCACCTCCTCTGCTGTTGCCAAACCCCCCCTGGTTCCCAAAGCCCCCTGGATTACCACCAAACCTTCCACCTCTCTCTAACTGTCTATTGCTATTGTGCTTAGGTTCAGCATTGGATATATGTACGCTGATTCCTTTAATGATCAAGTCCTCTCCACAAAGAGACTGGGCAACCTATAAGAAATAAGGGATTGATTAAATGTGTGGCAGAGTTGGGTTTTTTAAAATGCTAGCAGTGCAATACAAAAAAATTCCCAATTCTGAGCAGGTCTTTACCTTGCAAAGAAGCACATGCATACACATGATCCAACTGGAAGGGGTTTATCTTGGCATTCACTGCTACACTAACTGCAGTACAGAAACCCATCTACAGAGTGGCATCCGAGAAGCATAACCTTGGACAATCTAATCCAGCAAATCAAGCTAATGCCACTGGAATGCTCAACAGAGTGGAACACCAAGTGTTCCACGTGTAGTCTAGAAATTATGCTTTATCAAACTACTGAAACACAGGCTGTCTAAACAAGAAGTTGAAACATTTGAAGTCATACCTGATCATCTGCAAACGTAACAAAAGCGAAAGCTCGGAAGGGTTTAGGAATGAAGACATCTACCACTTCCCCATACTGGGCAAAGAACTGCCGGAGTTCATCTGCCGTCATGTCCTCAGTGCAGCGCCCAACAAACACCTTCCTGCTGCGCAAGGGCTCGTCGGGACTTTGCTGGAGAGTTAAAGAGATAAAACCACAACTGTCCTTCAGAGCAGTTACATCTTGATCAAAGCCACTTTTCACATGGAAATAAAAAGGACCTTCAGGTTCAGTTTGGGAGTCAAAGATCTTGATCCTCCCCAGGTTCATTATTTCTCCTGCTTTGTTCCCCCCCTTTATTCATGCAGTAGACAAGTTTAGCAGGTACTGCTGGACAGTAAAACACATGATTTTCAGATTTCCATCTGTACTTCATTCCCCCATCTAACCAGCTATTTTCCCAGCACTTCTTCATTTCCTGCTCACCACCTCCTCTCTCTTTTCCTTCCCTGCTTTCACTTGTCCTGCCCATTCACAGATTGAAGTCGCATCCAAAGGGGTCTGTTTATCTGCTAACCTAACACAGCTGCTAAAGGAGTGCCCTTTAAGTGTGTGATAAAAACAAAACTAGTATTAAATACAGACATACCTTAGAATTGGGCAGTTTACAGTCACACCACCTTCCATCTATCATGTGCCGCTGAGACATGACTTTCACCTGGGTTTCATAATCCGTAAACCGAACAAAGCCAAAGCCTTTGGAGTGGCCAGTTTTAATGTCCTTCTTAACCTAAGATGTAAAGAAAGCAGAGTGTCAAGGTGGGTTTGAGTACCCCCACTGTACGCCTACCTTTGCCTACAGAAATTAACTGTGATGGCACAGCCAGATCAGCTGCATAAGCACCGTGACCACCAAAAGGGGCAAGCAGGTGTAGCTGCACACAGCAGGCACACAAGTAATAGAAGATAAAGGAGAAGCCAAGTGTGCCAGGACCCAGGCACAGCCCCTACTGGGAGAATATCACACATGAAGACAGAAGAAAACCAAAGTAGGTTTGTCTTCTGACCTCTGCCACCGAAGAGCCTTTATGCCTGGCTAGGCATCCACAGTAGCCCAGGCCACCAAGTTCCTGGGCATCTACACTAGCCACACAGTTCAAGGTGTCACATACACACAAATGACACAGGATACATTATGGATCAACTGTCTGGTATAAGCAATGACCACACAGACGTAAGTGCTGGCACGAAGCATGCTGTTCATGAATTGAGTGAAGTTCTAGAGTTATCAACCTAGTAAGCACTCCCATCACAGCTATCTCTTAATTCATTAACACACATTCAGTTGCAATAACTAGTAACAGTAATGTAAACTAAGCTGGTCTGCATGAATTAGCACTCCCAAATATCCCTGGCCATCTGCACCTACACAAGCCTGCAGCTACAAAGCTCAGGCAACAAAACACAACCAAGAGACAGCTTCAGATCTTGTTTTTGTTTAAGTGGCTCTGTCAGAAGACTGGTTTGTCCCCAACATCCCTCCTTGCTTGAGCTACAAAAGGATTTTACCTGCACCATCAGAACTTCTCCAAATGTACTGAAATATTCTTTTAAGTCTTGTTCAGTGGTTTTCCAGGGAAGACCCAACACTATTAAATCTGAAGTCTTCTGTACTGCTCGTTTCACTTTGACAGCTGATGATGCATCTGTTTCATCCATTTTTCTCTTGTTATCTGAATATAGAGAAACACATTAGACATCATCCTCACCTCTGGGAACTGCTTCCACTGACTATGAACCACATAGTATAAAATCCAAGACAATGACAAGAAAAAGTAGAGACTACAGAAATACCAGCTGCTGGGAACGCATTGTATTACAAATGCAACTGTGTAAAAAGTATAAGGAGAGAAGAGCAATCTACAGTTAGGTTCTCCTCCAAAATGCAGTTTGACAGACTTAGTTCTGCAGTTTACTTAGTAAAGTATTATCCAGTTACATTCACAGTCCTCTAAGGATATGCAGAAGGCAGAAATTTGTAAGAATATTTAATTAGCAATTTACTTCCTTCCATTTTTAGGGGTTTGGGTTTTTTTTGGGGGGGTGGGTGGGAACACAGGGCGGTTAGACTTCTCTTTTCCTTTTTAATGGCAGCTCTGTCCAAACCATGACTTCAGAAGCATCTGGGAGTACACAGAGATCCTATTACACCAGTCCAAGGATAACCCAGACTTTGTCACTGCAGTGCTGTATGAGTAGAGAGTTACAAATCTTACTGCACATCTGAAAATTCAATGGAATCGAATCTACTCTGTAGAACAGACAAATGAGTCAAATCACTGAGCTTCTGTACAGTAGAGGTTTAAGAGCAATGCTGATGCCATGTTCAATGAGCAGCCTCTCAGACCTCCTGCCTGAAAACGCCAGCTTGTACGAAAAAGTCTAAGGAACACAGACAAACCTTTGGGATAATTAACCACATAGACCAGGTTTCCCCAACCGGCCTCGGGGGCGTGCAGAATGCCTTCCACCAGCCGGACCCCCCTCATGCACTGTGACACTGGGTTCCTGTAGCGCAGCCCACATGCCCCGGGGAACTGGGCCGTCACTGTGGACAGCAGAACGGTGCCGTCGTCCTCTGAGGGGATCTCGATGGGCTCATCGTTCTCGTCCTCTGTCACCCGGATATACTCCGACATCTTTGCTGGAAGTTACTGAAGTACAGAAGAGGAGGAAATGAGGACATGTGCGACTGCTAGTTTCCCTTGACTTGGTTTTCACCTTTCTAGCCTTTAAGTTTCAGCCCATCTCTGTTTAGTACACCGAGATACGTTATTCACTGACATTAAAGCCCCAGGCCCTGCCATAACGACATCACGGACCAACGCCTCGGCCCGTCCCGCAGCGTGCGGAGGGCCTGGCAGCGACGGCTCCCCGAAGCACAGTGGTATTCCCCAAAGCCGCAACGGCCTGTCCCAGCAGGGCCGGGACCGGTGACAGACGGAGGAGAGCTGCCTCGGCTCCACCACGTGCCGGGGCCTGGCCAAGCCCGCCACCGCCGGACGCGGCGCAGCCCCCCGTACCCAGCACCGCTATGGGCCCGGGCCCCAAGCGCAATCGCCACGTCCCGCTCACCGGCCGGGGAAGGGAGCGGTGCCTCTGGGAGACCCTCACCGCCTCGGCCGCGCGCCGGCCTCCTGCCCTCCGCTGGCGCCGCACAAAATGGCGGCCGCTGTCCCCCTCAGAGGCCGAGCCGGGCCGCGGGACGAACCATTCCCAGAGGCAGGGAGGGGGGGTAGCGGAGAGCTTCAGGCTACGCGGAGCACGGTGGGCCCCGGCCGCACGTTGGAAACGCATCGTCCGTGTTCATCGGGAGCGGCAGGCTGTGTGCTCAGGATGTGGCAGCGGCCGGGGAAGGGCCCGCTCCCTGCCCCCCCTTCCCACCCGCGGCGGGGCCGGTGGTGCAGCCCTACCTGCGCCAGGCGCGCGGCGAGCGCGGGAGCTGCTGGGAAGGAGTGGCGGGGCGGCTCTGGTGTGTGGTGTGGAGCTGGAGGCGTCCCCACAGGAGGAGGGGTGGGAGTTCACCCACCCATGACAAGGTGTGGGGGTGGCAGTAGTCCTGGGTTAGCGCTGCCGTAACACTGCCTCGTGGGCTGAGCCGGTTGTTCCCGGTAGATAACGGCAGAGTCCTAAACCGCCCTGCGGCCCGGTCCGGCCCAGAGGAGCCCCCTGCCCAGGCCGGGGGTCGGCAGCGCAGAGGCGCGGGCCGGTGTGAGGGCCCGCTTTCGCTTTCCCGCCAGCGGCCGTCGCTTGAGGTGAGCGCTGGGGTTTGTGAGGGACCCTACGGCTGTACCGGTGGCCCCGCCTGGGAAGCCCAATGCCTCCGGGGCACCCCTAGGGAAACGTCTGAGAAGGGATCTGTGGAGGAGTGTGCGGCAGAGGGGGACTGCCCGATGTGCAAAAAGTCTGTCAGGGCAGCGAACCCTCTCCCATCTCCGCTACCAGCAAGGCAAGAAGGAGCGCACTTGGTTTGTAGTCCAAAAAAGACTTAAACAGTTTCCCCGCACTCATAACAACCCTAAGCACTGAAGCTGTACTCGGGGAGATGAGGGTTCTCCCTCACTGGAGAGAAGTCTGCTATGAGTGATCGTTGAGTGTTCGAGAGCTCCTTCAGTTGGGCAGCAGGAGACACCACATGCACTTTAAAATCCCTTTTGACATGATGACGTTGAGATGCTGAGGAGAGCAGTCTCTGCAGTATCTTGAGCATCAGGCTGAAAGTGCCTGCAATTAAGGTTATCGGTAACACTAGTGCAGGAGGCAAACCTCTTGCCAAAAGAATGAGTGAGTGCAGTTCAGGCATGTTACCACTTGAACAGCACCATTCTTTGCTTGGTAGGATGGGTTGATCCCACATGTCTCCATCTGCAGCCATTCCCTGAGGACCTTGAGAAGAACTAGATTAACCAGGCTGACTAATGCAGACAGTTTCATGGAAGCTCAGTTCTGTATATCACATTTAGTGTCTTGACACCCTCCTTCCCCAGTAACTGGTTCATCACCTAAAACTCAGGTCTTCATTCTTCTGGATGTTTGATGGGGGATTTTTTCATGTCTTCATTCCCTCCCCTGCTCTGACTTTATACTTTTTTTTTTTTTTTTTTTAGGAGTACTAGATGTTAAAAAAAGCTGGTAGCTGTAGCCATGTCCTTTAATACCTACTAAATGTTTGCTGTAACATGGCTTAATCCTCTCTAGACCAAATCTCCCTTTACTTAATGGAGAGACTTACTGGTTAAATCTCATTATACAGCATTACAAAGTTCTGAACTCCAAAGCTATTATGGCTAAGGGACACTTGTGTTCTTGCTGCCACTTTTCTGATTCAAAACCAGACACATTCACATGAGCCCATCTACACACAGACTCCTAAGCTGCAGCCACAGGAAGAGCTGCTAGTGAGGCTACTGTGCTGAGCCTTCTCCACTCATGTACTTACACAATTCTGTGAACAAAAGAACCATGCAGAGAACAACAGTGGCAGGAACACGGTATTCCACCTGGTCTGGTTCATTTTATAAGGTTAACCATCTGCATAACAGTCCAGGTTTCTTTGCAGTGATAATACTATAAAGCTATAAATTAGTAATGGTTGTACAGTTTAAATCAATCACTTCATATCTGGGTAATTGCCATTCCACATCTCCAGGTTATTTTATTCAGATACTTTAATAATAAGCTTATCTGGTCCATCAATCACAGTCACATTAGTTGCAAGTCACACCAGAGACATCTGTAATACAATCAGTTTTCATTACAAGCTGTGTTTGAACAGGAAGCCACACAGGGTTGTCATTAACAGAGCTGTAAAGTCCTGCCTGCCATCATCCCAGGGAGGAGAAGTGCACTGCAGAGCTTTCTTTGACCAGCTCAGCTCTGACTTAACCAGTGTGCTGTACCATGCTATTGTAAGGAAAAGAATCCTTGTACCTTCTTCCCCCCTCCTTTCTCCTCCTTTCTGCCTTTGTGACTCTTGCGCAGTCCGTGTGTGGGCCCTGTTCCCGGTGCCCATCTAGCTTGACCTTCCTTGCACTGCTCGCCTAAAAACGAGTAAAACCACGTCTTTTCAGTAAAGAAAGATGACCCTACTGCTAGGAAAGACTAATCCACTCCCTTGTATTAATGTCCTCTAGTGAGTATTTAAGATTCCCACTTAAGATCTCTTCAGCTGTGAAAGCTGGCTTCCAGCTCCAGTGAAACCCATCCTATCCATGCCTATGTAACTTTAAATTCAGCCTTATTTAATTAGCATTTTTCAGCAGAGTACTGAGAGGACCTGACTAGGCACAGGCTAGCAAGATAAGCTAATGCACCACATAGGCATTCTCTTGAAATTCCTACATTTTCTAGTCATCCACAATACACATCCCAAATCCAGTTCTGGGGTTGCCAAGTCAGCACTGAGGTAGTCAGCATTGTTTGAACACGCTGTGAGGACCAAGCAGTAATTGCAGTGTGTCAACATTACCTACTGCACCATTTTGAGTCAAAGCTATAGTTAAGCAATCAGGCTATTTGAAGAGGTTGTCGTGGCATTCAGCCAGAGTGACCTCTATCTACCAAAGCATCTGGTGGTAATTTCACTAATGAGCAGAGTAAGCATCAGCCCTCAACTAGGTTTCATACAGGTAAAAGCTTAGAGAGAGCAATGAGCTCCATGCAGCTTGCTGGCTGTAAAACAGGCAGGGAAAGAAGGGCAATTATCCACAACAGAGATTTCTGCCCCAAGAGCTTGTTCCTCAGTTTTAGCAGCTGAGAATTAAGCAAGTGTTACTATCCATTTTCTGGAAGAACTGGGATTTTTGCAGCACTTCCCTTCAGTTATTTTGCATTATGATTAAGGTGAAGCAATTAACAGCCTTGCTCTTGAAGTAACTGCCCCAGTGGGCATACAGCTAGTTAATTCACCAATTCCCAGACACTGGCAATTCGGAGTGCCCAGGGGTGCAGACAAAAGCAATACTGTGGTGCTAGCCATCATGGATATTGACTTAAGCGTGCCCACAGGCACAAAACAAAATGCAATACAATAACTGTTTGCTGCTCTAGGTTAAGTGTGCTCATGGGTACAAGCAAACTCAGTGTAACCATCGGCTGTTCACCTTCCCAAAAGCACTGGGGATGAAAAACAACATCAGTGGGCATCTAAATATAAACTCAGGTTAAAAAACCCCACACCAACAGCTTTGGGTACTGCAAAACATGGAGTGCTTGGTCCTGTTTCTGATTACAGAGCAGTGAAGAGCATGAGTGAGTGATAGCTAGTCAGTGTAATCAAAATCTGGCCTGATGCTGCCAAGAGTTAACAAGTCCTGCTTTGCACCCTTACTCAGTGGAAGTCTTTCTTTTTCAACATCAGGTTTCTCCTGCTCTATTCTGAGCATAAGGAGGATGAACAGAGTTTCCCCTCTCTTGGCATGAAACAAATGTTCTCTTCAGAAAACTAAGAAATAGGAATATCTGATTCTCTGTGGTGATTCTCATTCTAAATATATTTAGCAATGAAAAAAATCCCAACAGACCATTATCACCATGTCCCTCAGACTATGCCCTTACATGCTCTGCATCCTATTGATAGTCTTGTCCTTCTCTTTCATACCTAAACACAATCTTCTCTGCCAGGTACACCAAATAAAGCCCACCTTGAATGCAGTTGCCTGAAGGAGCAGGACACCTCTTAGTTTATTTCTACTTGTAACTTAAAGCCATTTGAAGGGTTAATTAAGCAGGTGCAGTATCATAGAAAAGGAGTTGGTGTTCCCTTGAAGGAACAAGATCAGTGGCATTTCTTTCTTCCTAGCTACCCATTCACACACAGTAAAAGTAGTGTTTTGCAGTACTTATTTTCCCCCTTTGAAGGGGCTTTCACAGCTACAGGGTCATTTGCTTCCAGCAATACCTTCCATAAACAGCTTTCCATTCATAAACAAGTTGCCAACATAAAAACTCACTAATACCTAGCAGTTTAGAAACAACTACTACAGAAAAGCTTCCCTTAAACAAACTAAGCAGCTTCCACCCATATAAAGCACCCCAAAAGATCACTTAGTCCATGGTTCTCACAGCAATACTCCACCTAATCCCCTTAGTTGAAACAGCATCCAAAACTTCCTTATAGTGCCTGGAATATTTCAGGCAGTTTCCCCATCACCCTATAATGCCATGATTTCAATTACCTCAGTTTCAGTTTTAATCCACCTGAGATGGTTTAGTGCTGTTCCTTAAAGGGGCAGAGTTTCCATGTTCCTTTTGGTTTATGTCCTTATTCCCTTTACTCTTCCAAAGCTGATTAGAATGGGTGATGTGGTTTTTAATCTCAGCAAACACAACCAAAGTTAGATTTGTTTACAGGCTTGGCTCTTGTAAAGACCTGGGAGCACTTGGTTCCGATCAGTCTGGATCCTTTTAGCCCTAGTACGTGCTTCTATTTCCCTCACTGACACAGGACTTGGAATTTCAACAGTGTTGACAACAGGCCCCCTCTGAGCACCGTGGCTGCTGCTGGCAATTGGGTGCTGACTGCTACCGTTGTTTGGCAGGTGTTCCACCAGGGTTCAAAGCACAGCAGTGGGTAGTATCTGACATCTCCACCCTCTTGTTTGATTGGTACCTGTGGGAACTGTCAAATGTTTGCATCTGGTACACAGAGAATGCAAAACTACATTTTGTTTTGTTTGGCAGAATCACATCAAACCATCTGCAAGTCACCTCCCTTGCCTTTCTGGACCATCCACAGCAAAGCCTGGGAAGAATTCCTGCCTGTGATTCTCAGAGGTATCTAGTTAGTTCCCAGAGCTGAGTTCCTGGTGAAGATGTGCCAGGCATCTTCCAGAAGAATCTATTGCCTCTTACAATGTACTGGAGCTAGGATTCAGAGACTCCCTTTGCTGGGTTGTGTTGTAATCCCAACATAAAAAAGCATGAACTTCTGTGAGCACAAATTGTCATCACCCAAAGGGCAAAAGCCACAGACTGGGAGCCCTGCTAGAGATCCAGCTGGAGGTTGGGGATAGGCTCCCTCAAAGGCACAGGCACCAGAGGCTTGGGTAAGAGGTAGCAGCTATTCCTGTGAGACAAGGAACAGTGTGAAGGACAACTTTGGCAGTGTCTGTTCAAAAGCCATTTTGGCTAGTTTTCCTTCTTTGTTTTTTTTTTTCCTTTCAAGGAGTGGGCAGACAGCCTAGGGTAGTTTTCTTCTGGATTTGAGAGATGAACACTGAAGCTCAAGTAGAAGACAAAGAGTGTTTTAAAAATGGTTAGGTTTTACTGCTTGGTGATATTTTTCCCAAGTACATTTACTGAAGATTTATGTAAAATCTATCTTTTGTCTACTTAAAATATGTCAAATGGATGTACAGGGCAAAATTTAATGCATATGGGTTTTCATTATTTTAAATCATTTGCAATATAAATGATTTACTATAACATCAGACATTTGTTCTTTGGCTGTCCACCATAAATTGAAGCCCACCCAAATTTCCAGTCTTAGCTACATTTCTGCATTCCCTCCCCCAGTATCTCTAATCTCAGTTCTGTGATTCTTCATGTAAATGACTTTCAACAAGGAAAGGAAGAGAACACATAATTTGCCTTAATACAGGTAATTTTGAAAGAGGAGCAAGACCTTTACATGAGAAATAGTTGACAGCTGCAGAGATGGGAGAAGTAATACTCACAGAACAGAAAGTCATTCTTGATGAGAGTGGTGAGAGCTACTGATCAACCAGATGTGACTAAATGGACTTTTTGTGCAGTTGAAACTGCCAGAGGTGATCGACTTCTATCTTTCTCTTCCTGAATTTTTTCATGTCTTCTTAGTGCCCTTACATTTATAATGCAATTAATCCAGCTCTGGCCAGTTAATGTTGTAGGCAACCAGTCGGAAAACTGAGGTATTGGGGTAAGCCAGGTTCCTCAAGGTCATTCTGAAAGCTCATGGTGAAAAACTGGTGACACCTGCCACCCAGAATTGTGCTTTCATGACAGACTTTCTCCTAACAGCTATAAAAATCTTACAACACTCAGACTTCTTGAAAAACCTTGTGGAAGACTGCATTCATTGTTATGTTTGCCAGTTGTCTTAGGGTAGCTAATGGCATACAGACCTTTGGACCCATCAATAGCCTGTATCATAAGCTTTCCCAGCTCAGTAGTTACTGAAAATTGTTGCTCCTCAACAGCTCTTTAGTGGCCTATGCTACAAGAATTAAATATCCAAACTCCTGTTTCTCATCCATGGATGTCAGCTCAAAACATGCTGAGTCAGACCTTGCTGAGACTCAATTTCTACTCAGGAGTTTGAAAGACAGTTAAGTCTTAGCCAAACATTGTAATTTTTGTAAACTCCCCCCACGTACACTACGTATCTCAGCCTTGACACAACTGCCTCCCCTCTTTGTCAAAGGATTCACTCTTTTCACAATCTCATGCTCATGCTTGGAGTTTAGAATCATCCAAAAATTGACCTGCCTCAAGATTTGTGCAATGCTGAGCAGCATAATAAACTACAGCATCGTCCTAAGGGAAATCTTACTCCTGCCATCCAGGCTCTCTGTCCAGTCCTGCAGCTACATGTGTGTCTGACAATGCCCATTTATCTCCATTTGCTGTCTTTCCTGCAGTACTAGTCCTCAACCAAGCAAAGCACTGCCAACAATCTTAACCCTGAAATCAGAGCAGGGGTAGGTGATGTGGTGAGCCTGCATCTGCTTGCCTTCATTCCAGCTTCCAGTGGCTCCACCACGATGAGATTCAATTGAGAAAATCTCAGTGTTGTTCTGATTTATGTGCAGAAGTGCAGAGGAGGGCAGAAGCTTTTAGTATCTTGGGAAGTAGTTAGGAATTGAAGCCAAAGAAAGGACAGCCATGTCAATTGCATCCCAAAAAAAGAAAACTCAAGTGAAAGTCCTGGCTCCTGAACTGTTTCTGGGCTGGCAGATTCTCACAGCTCTCTTGGCAGGTGCTGCAGAAAGCTAATGGCCCCGTTTAGATCCCCTCCCTCACACAACGGTATCAGGTTTACAGTTTCGAGAGAGGCCTGGCTATGATATTTCAGCATTTTTCCTGCAATTAAATTAGGCAATGCATTTACTATTTTAAGACCTTGGAAGAACTCTTGTCAGCAATCTCCAGCGAACGCAGCCCTTCAGTCCAGATGTGGTGGAGGGAACAAAACCTTATGCGAAGTGCAAGGCTGACACCTGGAGGGGACTGCTGAGCTGCAGCGGGGGAGGCGAGGAGTTAGGTAGGGGTTCTGCAACACAGCTCGAGGTAGGAAAGGTCAGAGATCAGCTGGCAAGATCCCTGATTTGGGAGCTGCTCTCTTCTAGTGAAGGGGTGCTTTAGATATTCTTCCCACAACAAAGAAGAATCCATATTCCTATTTCAGATTTTCCATGTCTGATTTCAGGAGTGGAGAAGAGCACAGAAGCAAACTGTCATCTGGTTATTTGCTGCTTCTGTGTTCAGGAGTAGTTAGATCAAAACCCACCTTGCTCAATAAGCTGCTACACGTAATGCCAGGTTATTTTTTCAGCTGGCTTGTCTCATGTATTTGAACTGCTGCTGATCAGACTTCCTGCTGCTTTGCTGTTCGTGTAACTGCTGTGAGTTTCTGGAGCACACTCGCAGGACAGTTCCTGCTGTCAAAGCTGCAGCTGGAAGGTTTGGTGTTAGGTAGAACTTGTTCTTTTCGTGTCTGGCTCTGCTAGCACCCACGGTGAGGCTTTTCTTGAAGCTGATCCTAATCAAGGAACGTGAGGCAGCTTCTGGGACAAAGTCTTCATGCTTTTGGAAGTTTGCTTTCCAGCCTGGCAAGCACCCATCTATAGCACTCACTCAAACCTTTTCAGTAATCTCTCCTCTCTGCCAGGAATTGTCTCAGTATTTGTGAATGCTGTTTTTGCTTGCTCTAATTTTAGAATATGCTAATAACTGAGTTATTTACTGTGCTGGCATTACCATACACTTAGTATCTCACAAACTCAGAGATTATATGTCCATTACATTTCTCTAATTCTCTTTGTGATTGCCAGTGTGGTTCCAATCATCATAAACTTTGCTTAGCAGTGATTAGTTGTTTATGGGGGGGTTGGAGAGGAGGGGAAAGAAGCAGCCAAAACCCAACAAAACCCCAACAACCCCCAGTTATTTTCAGAACTCTTATATGCAGAGCTACTAATCAACTTGCAGTGCTCCTCCCCAGGGCTCCACATGTCCTCACTGGTGTACCTCAACACTGACCAGCTGTGTATCTTTCCCTCATAGCCTTCAACTCCTCAAACATCACTGCCATTCAGTTCATCCTGATGAGCATACTATGCTCCATCCATTCCCCACCCAGACCAGCTTAATGGGTGAGCCATGAAAATACTCACTCCAGTTTGGGGAGGCACATTTGCCAGCTCCAGTAACAGCACAAGACATTTGGTGTGCTGGAGGAGCTTCTCAGCACAGAGACCTGGGAAGCCTAATGCCACCTTTGTGCATTCAGCACTTCTCATTAAGTGTGGCATGGCTCTAAAGAGGCAGTGACATCTTCCTCTCTCCTCCACCCCAGGAATATTGCTGATACTGGATTGTCAGTGATGCTGAATTACACTGGATCTCTTGTGGCTATCCAGTGATGTAGGCAAATACCAACTCAAGATCAAGGGTGAACCCTGGCCACTAAACTTGTTTCACTTGTGACTCATTCCAGACTTAAAACCTGGCTCTTGCTGACATTTTATTAACCCAATTTGTCATCCTTCTAACCCCCATTATCCAACCCAGGCAGATTATTTACTTTGAAAAGATGTGTAGATAGCTTCCATGCGAAGCATAAGTAGATCCAGGTGCCATAGCTAGATTCCAGAGGGAGCTGTCGTCATGAGATACATGTGCTGGTAAAATAACTTCTCTCCTAGAGGATTCAAAATTCTTTCCCCCTGTTTAGATATTGCCTGGACTCTCATTGCTGTGAAGCAGCCTGGCACCAACATGGCAAAGAGCCTAATACATATCTCCAGGCCTCTGTGTGGTCCCAGAGAGATCAGCAAAGGTAAATTTAAGCACATACTAAAATACACTCTTGCTTTGGAGTCAGAATCAGTGATTACCCCCTCCTAAGCAACTCCCTTTGACTTATTGCATTTACCCCCAAATAAAGCATTCAAGTCAAGAATTAACTTGCTGCCTTCCAGAGAATTCATCATTTCCAGTTTGCAAGCTTGAGGAGAGGAATCCAGGAAGCATCAATAAATCCACTTCGACAGCAAAGCAAAATGCTGCAAAAGGAGTAACCTGTCAAGGTAATGCAACTTAATTTCTCAGACAAAAATCCTTTTTATAGACAAAATTAAAATGCCAGCAAATTCAGATAGCAGGAAGTGCCACCCTTGATTGTCTCTCCGTAGTTCAAGAAATAAATGAAAGGAAGGCAAGGGAAATGACATGGGTTTACATTTAGCAAGGGAAGCAATAACATAAACTGAGAGTAATAACATATACTGAGAATCTGAAGCCAGCAGCCTGAGTGTGACAAAGGTATGTGTTCCCGCAGAAACATTCCTTGAACCTACACGTTTTATCTTGGACAAAGGCAAGGTTGTGCGGCAGGGAGTTGGCAGCTGGTGAGGTTTCACAGATTGGACATGAGGGGGCAGGCTTACCTGCAGTTTACTGCGGGAGAAACTGCTGCGGAGTGCTGGGGCAGGTCAGAGCAAGCAGTTTGCTTTGGCCTCCCAAGTTGCGATGTCAAGATCTGGAGCTTTGCCCCCTTCTAGACCAGGGACCCATCCAGGCTTTTCAGATTTCTTTATTCAAAGGGTGAGCACTGTCCCTTTAAAAAGAAAAAGCACAGAGATCTCAGTCCAAATGGGGAACGGAGCCCAGGCTACCAACAGTTATGAAACCTCCCTGTTAGAGCTTGCAAGCTTAGGGGCCGCTGCTGTACTCTGAGGTTAATAATCAGTTTTAATATTCACTTAGGGGGCTGTAAAAAAAGAATGAAAATTTCCTAATTTGAAAATGGACTTGATTGGCAGCTTTATTATCTCTGTAAGGTGCGTGGCATTCCACACAATCAAGTGGTTTTTTTAAATAATCTCGCTGCTTAAGTCGTACATGCTGCTAATTGCATTTTAATAAGTCTCTTTAAAATCTTTCCATATTTTTTAATATCCTAATATTAGATAAGTGATTGCTGGGGACACTGGAGGGCACTGAAGTTTATAGAAAGAGGAACACCATAATGAAGCTTTATTGGGATGGCATCACCAAACAATTGCTGTGATAGCAACACTCCCAAGCTTGGAAAGGTGCCAGACATTCCCCCCTGGAACTGACTCAGGCACTAGCCTCTCTGGCTCAGGACTGAGGCAGAAAATGGATGCTTTCTGCCTCATAAAATGGCCTCTTTCCGGATTGGAAATGACTGAGGAACTGTCCACTTTTGACTGGGAAAGGACTTGGGAAATGGTCTTTCTCCATTGAACAATGACACTGAAACACCTATTTATTTTATGCTTGATTCTGGCTTGAAACTGTAAAAGTGGTATTTGAAATTTGGCCAAGACTAGGCAGAAAGAAGAAAGGTTGGGTTTTTTTTTACCAGCTCTGTGCAATAACAGAGGTGAAAGGCTTCAGTGAGAATTAAAACACCACAGTCTCAAGCAGAATAGATGAACTTTCCATCTCAAAGATCAAACCTAGATAAGAAGAGAGTGAATCTGGAAAAAATGTACCATAGTGTGGAGCCATTGAGTGTCTGCATCACACAGAAGGGACATGAAGCCTTATCCAAGAATGCCAATAGCAATCCAGGCTTAATCAATTAAAACATTAAAAACAAATAAACAAGAGCAGCTGAGTCTAGTTGAGAAGTGTCCCTGCTCATGGTGGGGAGGTTAGAGTAGATGATCTCTCGGGTCCCTTCCAACCTAAGCCATTCTGGGATTCTTCTGGCATTTCACTATTAGTAAAGAAACTCAGAAAACATGTTATATGTCCTCAAAGATTCAAAACCTAGGAAAGAAATACAGAGAACTCATAACTGATTTCTTATCTTTCCTTTCAAGTCTCATCATATTTAAGTTAAGTTGTTTTTTTGGAACCCAGCTATGAATTTTAATAGTTGAAATGGGCAGTACTGAAATAGACATCTTGTATTTGTTTGAAAGCGAGCCATTTTCTGACTGACTGAAGGTCTGTTTGTCTATCCATGTGTTTCTTCTGTACACCATCAGAGAATCCTTGGACTCGGTCCATCATATCTTTAGGTCTGATCTTATTCCCACTGAAATCCACTGACTCCCAGTTAAAAATGGATGGACCCATATTTTACCATACAGTATTAAGAAGAACAGTTTGCCTACAAAGACTAAATTTCTTATTACTAGTTGTGTGTCTTTCTGGTTTTAAGGTGTATGAGATGCCTCTGTAACGAAAGCAGTATTTCTGGTGCTAGTTATGGGATAGAAAAGAGTTGTCAGTTCACAAAATTTCCTGTCTTCCTCTCTTCTTTTTTTTTTTTTTTTTCTTCCTTTCTTTTTTTCCTTCTGAAAATAAGAGCAGAAGGTCTCCTTTCACATTGACAGGCTGGGAGGCACATGTTCAGCGAACTTCTGCACAGGAAGTAAATGTCCAGGTCATATTTATCCCTTTTCATGTGGTTCTTTTAATCCCCCAGATTGGGTTTCAGAAGAGTTTTACAGTTTCAGTTTTACAAAGCAAACCTTCCTTTAATGTTGGCATTTTAAAGAAAAAGCTTCAGTCAAAACATGTGTGTTTTACATCAGCCAGATGTGACGTTTGGGGGAGCGGGCCACAATGTGGCAGCCAGCTCCGCTGCAGGAACTGGATGGGTTGCTGTTGGACACTGTTGGAGCTACTGGTCCTAGGCTGGGGATCAGTCTCCTGTGTCTTTCACTCTGTGAGAAAAATTATAAAAAGAATAATAATAGTAATTGGGGGGAAAAAAAAAAGTCCCTGAGGAAATTAAAGATCAGATCATGGCCAGCATTGCCACGGCTTGCATCCCATTAGCCCACAAGGCCACATTAGAGAGCAGAGTCCTGCAATGCAGACATATACACCCAAAAAATGTTCTCTCCTCTGCCCTGGTGAGGGCTCATCCGGAGTATCGCGCCCATTTCTGGGCTCCCTAGTTCAAGAAGGACAGGGAACTGCTTGAAAGGGTACAGCAAAGGGCTACAAAGGTGGTTAGGGGACTAGAACATCTCTCTGATGAAGAAACCCTGAGGGACTTGTGGCTGTTTAGCCTGGAGAAGAGAAAACTGAGGGGGGATCTTATCAATGCTTATAAAAGGTAGGTGTCAGGAGGATGGGGCCAGGATTCCATCAGTGGTGCCCAGTGGCAGGACAAGGGGTAATGGGCAGAAACTTGAATATAGGAAATTCCATCTAAACATGAGGAGGAGCTTCTTTATGTTGAGGGTGGTGGAGGGCTGGAACAGGATGTCCACTTGGATGCCATCCTGTGCAACCTGCTCTAGATGACCCTGGTCTCACAGGGGGGTTGGACTAGATGATCTCCAGAGGTCCCTTCCAGACTCTGTCATTTTGTGTTCCTAAACCCAGTTAAGTTCAAGAGAAGAGGTGTTGGAGACAGCAGAGACACCCCAACACATCTATGTGAGCCTGAGGTGGCTGTTCAGGAGGCCATTAGGCAGCCACTACTTCTCTCCTCCAGAAACACCACTGCTGGTGTCATACCACACCTAGTAACATCTGGGACAGACTTGGGGAGGTTTGGTTGTCACCAAGGATCAGTCTGTGTGACATGGACAGCCATTGGGGTGTCCTGAAGAAGCAGCTCTGTGGCTCCTGGTACCAGCAATGGGAGACTATTTGCTCTATTTCCAAAAAATGAATCTCCAGTGAAGCACCTTTTCTTGATCAGTAAACTGCAGGGCCAGCTTCTGAATCCTCTGAAATAAAAGCTCTTGGTGGTCTCTTGAGTTGACACCATTAATTTTTTCCTTTTAAGTTTTGTGTCAATCCAAGGTCACTGGCCTCCGGGCCTGGGCCCTCCATTGATCTCCTTGAGTGATATAAATAGGTTTTCAAGAGAGTTGCCTGCTTTCCTGACTAGCTAGGTATAGATTTTGTCTTTACTGTGGCTAAATGGTATGGTCAGATGGCTTGCAGTAAATTTGGCAGGGAGTTAATTTCATGTCCTGGAATCTGTGTGGCTGGATGGAGTTGGGGCTGGACTATGTTGTTTTTCTGGAATGAATCTGAAGTAGGTCTATATTATAAGATATCCTGTACAATAGATTTCTTTGGAAGCTTGTGAGACTGGCCTATTCCTTTGGGAGGAGCTGGATTGAGCAGGATGGTGTTTGGGCATTGGGTGTTTCCTGAACGGTGCACTGTGCTGGAACAAGTGGCTGCCTCCTTTCCTGCGAGCAGGTGAAATGCCATAAAGACAAGGAAACCTGGATGAATTGTGCATTTTGACTGGATTAGAATGAGCTTTTTGGACTGACCATATCAAGACTGAAATGTCTTCTAGAGGGTTTAGCAGGTACTTTGTTTGGTGGTGAGAGATTTTGCTTTCAGAGTCGGTTGGATTTGTGTAAGCATGCTGCAGTTTTGCTCTCAAGCCATGTGCTCCTGTTTCTCTTTGGCTGGGAAATGTCTTGATAGATAACACAGAGGAATAAATATAAACATCTGTAGTTGTATGTTTTCTTTTGAAGTGTGGGAGTATCGAGAACCTGATTCTTATCCTTGGCTGTTCCTCTGATCCTCACTCCAGGTTTTTCCATCTTGTTAATTGACCTTGTTGCTGTCAGGTTCTGCCTTTGCAAGGCTCTCTGACAGAAGTTAAGCTGATACAAGCGTTGGGGCTCTGTGAAGCTATTTTTTGGAAGTACCAATTACCAGCAGTTTCCTGTGCTATCACTGGTATGTTTAGCTCTTTACCACTTCCATAAATTGGTCCTGAAAATAAGGAACAGCAGGCTAAACATTCTTCTGACATCATCTGACTGAATTCTTGGCTGAAAACTGTTCTGTCAGGTGAAAGAATCAAACCCAAAAACATTATCACAGTATCACAGTATCACTAAGGTTGGAAGAGACCTCAAAGATCATCGAGTCCAACCTGTCACCACGGACCTCATGACTAGACCATGGCACCAAGTGCCACGTCCAATCCCTCTCTTGAATACCTCCAGGGACGGTGACTCCACCACCTCCCTGGGCAGCACATTCCAATGACGAACGACTCTCTCGGTGAAGAACTTTCTCTTCACCTCGAGCCTTATGATAGGAAATAGCCAATACACAACAAACACTGACTCCATTTTCATCAGGACTTGCTCCTCATGCAGTAGGAAGACAGCCACAGTGTGACTGATCAATGTAAGAAGAAGAGAAGGTGCCTTTCCCTCATGCCTTCAGATCACAACATTCATATGACTAGGAGGAAAGTCTAGCAGATATGGCAGAAGTTTAGGAAATAAAGGATTAGTCCTGACTTTACCACACATTTCCTATGTGACTGGGTCCATTTCACTCAATTTGCCATTTGCCTCGATTTCCTGTGCAACAATCCTACAATGCAAGAGAGGTAATAGGGAAAGAAAAATCCATCAGTGGCTACGAGGCACTCGGCTGCTGTGGTCAGATAAGTACCACAGTGAAGGAAACTCCTCTAAGTATCTATTAAGGGCAGCACTTCACAGGGCTATTGCCCCTTCTATCCAAGGTGCATGAAGCATTCCATCAATGCTACTCATACTTCTCCAATACCCCTGAGAAGCAACGCATTATAAATCCCATTTTACAGATGGGCGAACTGACTTTTCCCCAAGTCCCAGAGTGGTTCAGTGACAGAGCTGGGAATTGAACCATTAGACATTTTCCTCTTCATGACAGCTCTGTACAATCCCAGGACTCATTTATTTTCCCTATTAAAAAAGAAGTAAACAAGTATTTTCTTTCTGAGACACGCTGAGGACGGGGGATTGGGGGGAAAAATGGAAGTAAAATTAAAAATCAAATGACACAATTCCCCACTGGCCCAGAGTTGTCCAGTCTCCTTTGCATTCACACTTCTCTTTGTTATGTTTCCTTGAAGTTGAGCCTCCCTAGAGAAGGGAACCTCAGAGTTTCTGGTGCTGGAGAAGAAATGCTTCAAGAAAAAGAAAAATAATCGCAGCTGCAATGTTAAAAATAAGAAGCTAATCAAAGGCAGCCCATGTGGGCGCCACTTTCATCTCTCATCTTCAAAGAGGTGCAAACAAACATTGTCGGCGTGCCAAGCAGCAGCCTCAGCGCCTGATGAGCCCATTACTCCTCCAGCGGCCACCCTCCCCTTCCATGCTGCCGAGCCTGTGGGCATGGGACTCCAGGATCACTGCCAAGGTGGGAACCTCTAGTCACCAGAGGGGAAGCCACATATGGAATTCCTCTGTGGATCCAAATTATTTCATAACAAATATACTTGAGCCCTACAGATCACTCCTTGTACTGTTGCCTTTAGAGCCTTTCTAGCAACAATAGCAGCATCTCTCATTCCGTGAGATGCTGAAAAGCCTCTAGACCAGAGATTTTCTTCTGGTGTTTTGTTTTCTAAAGATTTGGTTATTTTTAAAAATAACATCCGGGCTCTGATGAAATCCAGATGGCCTTAGTGCAGTAGAAGAGTGTGGGTTAGCAGATGAAGTGGTGGCACTTGGGAAATTTGCAGTATCGGTTCTCCTCCCAACCCTCTTGAGAGCTTGCCTTGAAGTCAATGCGGTGAATATATTTGTGCCTCGGTTTCCCTGAGTTTACTTGCCTTGGTCTAAGCCTGGCTGTTTCTGCATGCCCTAATGCAGTCCAGCTAATAATACCCTACCTAGGTCTGAACAAGCCAGTTCTAAACCCAACATACAGGGTCATGCTCTGCCTGCAGCTTAATTCATGGCAGAGTCATCTTAAGTGTGGTAATACTTCTACACTGCTCCTGCTTCCAGAAGGAGAGCATTCCAGGAGAACCTGGGACTCTGTATGTCTATTGTGTGCTGCAAGACAGGATAATCTTCTCAGATTAAGAGGCCAAAGGATAAATAGGGTAAGGAGAACTCTTTTCTCCAATACTGAGATTTTCAGTGGATGAAAGCAAAAAAACCCAGGTAATTAATTCTGTTTATATTGCCCTGCCTTGTTCCGAGGATGAGTGAAACCTTGCTCATGTATACTGATCTCCTACAGAGAGAATCCTCTGGGATGAGGATGTAAAAGACTCATTCAGCTCTTGGGCTCTGCCACTGCTCTTACGAAAACTCTTACACTACTTCAGTTGCAAAACCCTGATATTTTAGATAAATGGCTTTTAAAGCCACAGATTAAAAAAAACTAGGTATTATTTCTTAGAATTAAACTGCATCTTGATGCTGCCAGATTCTTGGCAGAGAAGATGCCTTTACCACCTTGTACCTGTCTGGGGCTTTCCTGCTCTGTTAACCTCATGAGCAACATTACAGTAGCTGCAAGAACAGTTCACTGGTGCGGTCATCCACCCACAGAAGCTCTGTGGGGCCTGCCCTGTGTTCACAAGGAAAGACTGGGAGATGGAGGGGAGGGAGTAGAATTGGATCCAGTTCATCATAATGAGGAAAGCCTGTCCCAGCCAGGGAAGGATTCAATTAGGAGGCCAGAGGAGTATGGATGATGTACAGAGAGGGCACCAGGACATCTGGGGCTGCCACTGCTAACAAGAATAAAGGTGCTTTGCATAAGACCAGGATGCAATCATAAGGAAAGAGGAATCTGCTCCCAAGTTGAGCTGATTCCCCCTCCCCTCTACAGTGCGCAACAAGGTACAGATTAGACCATTACACCCAGGGGAAGCCACAGAGTCGCACTCTCTTTTTCATGGACAGTAGCAGGAAATCGGTGGATTGGAACCAAATGAGAAGCTTGACTCAAACCAGATGTGACCCTAGGGAGATCAGAAATGCAGAGATGGTTTTGCTTTGACATATCCGCCAGTGTTGAGGGTGAGGGAAGGCAGAGGGTGGCAGAGGCCAATTAGAGGCTGCTGGGTTGTGTCATGCTAGTAACAGGCCAGCTGGGTTTCAATACAACTTTATAGAAGCCCATTCTACTGCTGTATAGTCAAAACCAGGAACGTATCCCAAATCTTGGCTGTCTCATCATCTGCTTCAACAGCAAGACTTTGATCTGGAACCTTCCTGGCCACAGTCTGCAGGCTATATCCTCTCTTTTGACAAAGCACCAAAGGTACCCTCTATTTCCATTATTTAGGTTTGCTTAGATGGGGAAACAGAGGAAAATTAAAGCACAGAACTTTGGGAAAGTGTGCTGTGGAGTCCATTTCAAGTACCAACACCAAAACACCACTGTGCATCCGGATTTTAGCTCAGCAAGTCTGTATTTCTGACCCCTTGCTTAAAGGTAATTCATTTTCAAACCTCAGGAGATAATGATGGGAGTAGAATTGAACTGGGTGGACATTTTGCTTAAGAATGCAGCTGTGGAGTCCTGTGATTAGGTGAGATGTTGTTTTTTTCTTACTTGTATGAGTCAAGAGCAAGTTCTGACATCAATAGTCTCCAGAAGGTCTGAAATTCTATCACTGTAAAGGCTCTGAAGTCAAGTCAGTACAAAGTAATCCAATGTATTCATTCATTTTCAGATCTCATGATTATAAAAGCCTGATGCGTGAGTTTTTTGCTTATTTGATTCTGGTAATAATGAAATGAAATGACGGGAAATCAGCTTCTCCCCTGGCGCTCCCTTCCTTCATCCCCTCTCTCTAAACAAGGAGTCCAGAATTAACTTCACTTAGCATTAAATTCTTTCAGAGGCCTTGAAGACAGTGATCAGTGTGTCCTTTATTTTCTGCCAGGCCACAGGACATTTGTAACAGAAAGGCAAAATCCCTTGTCCAGTCATTTGCTTCCCTGCTGCTGCCAGTTAGTTGGACCAGTTAGTTTGTGAATTACCCTGGGTGAGGAAGAGCCTGCAGAAGATTGGCATGTTTCATAAAGAACCACTAAGTCATGGAGCTGGTCCAATACCAGCTGGTAAATCAAGAAAGGCGTATCAGTAAGAGCAGGAAGAAGCCAAATTCTTTCTTGCTTTTTGTCATCTAAACATCAGGTGTCTGAAGGACAAATGTTCCACTGTTTGGACCAGGTAGAGTTTTGTGCTCTCTTAGCATGTGTGTAAATGTGAGGTTTAGGGGAGGAACTGGGCAGACTGGAGTTGGATGAATGGGGATGAAGCCTGTGTCCACCTGCAGAATCTCTCTGGCATCAAAATGAACCCAGGCATCATCCAGGAGGAGCCTGAGATGCAGTGAATATGGACCTAATGATAAAACAGGAGCATGTTGCTGGAGACCCTGTCAGCACTCCCATGCTTTACAACTGTATCTGACCCCTCCCGGGGCTGGAGGGTGAGTTTCTGGTTTGCATTAGCCCAGATGAGATGCGGCGTTGACAGGGCTCAGCAAGGTTCACAGTGGAGTTTTGTTAGCTGGCCATCCCAAGCAGTAACAGCCATGCGTGGGACAGTCTTGCCAACTGGGTACCTTATAAAGCAAGCCAGGGGTGCAGCTTTTCAAATGATGGAGCAGAACTTCTCCTCCCTCTTTTCCAGACACTTCAATGGTTGTAGCCCAAACCTCAAAATAGCTGTCAAAGAATAAGCTGGATTTCATTCTGCTGGTGGTGTCTGCATGACGTATAGCACAAAAGTTTCATTCTCCAGTGTGAGGGGGAGAAAGTCCCCAACTTTTTGTCTCAGTCCCCAAAGGAATGAGTTTATAGGCATGAATCACAGACACTCCTATTAGCAACACTGTCCTGGTGCATCAGTGAGGTGATGGGAGGCACTGAAAATTTGTAAAGACACTTTCCTCGCCAGGAAGGTCCAGTGGGACAGGAGAAGGTGGTCTCTGAAACCGTGTATCCCACATTCTTTGCTCACCTTACATAATTCCTGATGAGGATTATGCCAGAAAGTTTCTCCAGGTTGGATCTCTTTGACTCCTTGCTAAGTCACAGATGAAAGAAATCTGAATACAGGGACCGATGTTACCCCTTATGTTCTTAATACCCTGGTAGAGGTTGAGCTGCCTAGGGGATGATGAAATCAGTCTGTCAGGCCTGAAGAGGAGCAGGGTCTGAAATCGACAGAAGACTGACTAACCTGCAAAGCAGTGCACTGAAGAGAAAATGTTTTACTTTCCTGAAGAAAATGGAAATTGGCTTCTCAGTAAGGCACTTTCCAGCCAGTTTGCATAACCCTTACTTGAAAACTAAACAGAATTGACCAACTTGTGATTTATGACAACTGCCCTTGGCGTGTGCTCCGCTCTGTTTGCACCATTGCCATGGCAGCAGAGGAACTATTTATTCATCCAGCTACCTCACCACATCCTGGCCTTCCATTGGAGACAAAGGCAAGACTTGATTCAAAATGGCAAGGAAAGCTACTTAGCACTCAGGAAATTGGAGGTCAAATGTCATCTTTTCCTATTCTTCTGCCTCTAGCACATTATCATTTCAGACCAAGAATCTGGGCAGAATCATTCCTTATGCTCAGAGCTGCATTTGTCTGAGGGTCTTAAAAGCTTCACAAAGCACAACCCCACACCGTTTTGTATCTCTGTGCGTGCAGAACTGCAGTCATGAACTTGCTCTGAAGGACTGACAGTCTAAAAACCCCAATTTAGTATCTATTAATATGAAGTGTCAGTCATTACAGCCACATTAAAAGTCCACATGATGGAGTGTGGGTTTCATACTAAACTGACATGATAGCCTACTGTACCCATTTGGACCAGGACCATGGTAATGCTTAACTGGATCCTTCATGTTCAACCTGATTTTGAGATGTTCCTAGAACCTTTCCTGACCTCCACGTCCCTTTCATAGGAGTAAGGGAAGCTCAAGATTTTCCACTTTTTAGTGCCCCTTTTTGACCCTCACAGTTGCTCCTCCAGAACATTTGTGGGACTACTGGGCAGGCCAAGTCATTTATCCAGGCTACAGTACATCCATTTTGGGGAAAAGGGTTATTTCTGATGAGTCTAGGGTGCTGTTTACTGTGTAGTCTCACAAATAGTGTTTTGGCAAAATTGAGGCAGCAGTGGGAGGCATTTGATGAGCTATGTGAATACTGTGTCATGGCCACAATATATTCAGTTGAACTGCCTTCATGATGTCAGCAAACTGTGGACAGTGAGGAGCGAATCAAAAGTAGCCCAGGAAAACTCAGAATAAGTCAGTGAGCAGAACAAGCAACTGGCCAGTGAGATGGGAATCCTGTGAAAGAATCAGAAAGGCCAAGACCAGATTTTCAAGATCAGGCAAGTCTATGAGTGGCTACGGAATATCAGTTGTATTTACCTGTGTGATTATCTGATGAGTGTATAAATGCATCTTCTTGATGCATTCCAGCCAGTGGGTAAGGATTAGAGATTCTCTGTCTAGCATTGTGTTGCAATAGGTTGGTTATGAAATAGTTATCTCAACAGATTATACTTTTATATATATATACACACACACCTACATATAGTGAGGTCCTGCTGTTCTGAGAGACTAGATAGATGCCTTCTAAAACTTTTAGCTGAGAACCCAAGCCCTCTTTTTGTCAAATGTAAGCTATGCATTTAGTATAAAGCAATATGTGGATGTTTAGTGAAGGGTGTGGTTCAAGATGAGATCCCAGCAGGTCTGGCAAACCCCCAAAACTTCCCCTTTCCAAGTCAGTGTTGCTTTGTTTTGCTGCTACATTTGTAAATGCAGTAAGCTTCAACAGTAATGCTGTAGTGTTTACCTCAGGACTGGCATATTCCTGACTAGGTAACATCAATATATGTCTGTTCAGGGTCTACCTTGATCTCCAGTAGACCCCTTCCAACCTTCCCGTTTTTCTCTTCTCCTCTCTCCCTGCCACAAGTACCCACACACTGCCCTTAACAGGACTGTGGGTTGTGCTTTCTGGATCTGTAATCCTACCCTGCTCATTGTTTGCTTGGAGCTGCATAGATCTTCCTCTATAATCTCTTCACATAAAGCTGTGGTGAAAGTTTCTGGGTTTCTCTGGGCCATGTGGTCTGAGCATGATGGATTTTCTGTTTATGCACGGCCAGCCACTGTTAAATGAGAAGCACAAACTCTAGAGAGTGAAAAAGGGCATGAGAAGTTGGAACTCATTTTACTGGAGTATATGGAGCCAGCTGCAAAGCCAGGGAGTGTTCATCCTCCAAAACAAGGGGGCTCTAACTTTTCTCTAATGTGGGATTGAAGAAAGAGGGGGGTGTGACATGCTGCACACTAAGACTGGAGTTCCAGACTAGCTCCTGGATTCCTGTATGCAAGCACACAATAGCTAACGTGATAAAAGCAGGGTTTGCATATGGCCAGGAGCTTCAAGATTGTTTGAGGCTTCATCTGTTTTAAAAAACCTTCATTCTTTTAGGTAACAGCTTTTACTCAGTGGCTCTCATTTCATCCTTTGGGGTCAAAGCCTTGCTTAGTTGTGCTGAATTTACTGATGTGATCAGGCTTTTTATTATGGTCCTTGACTATTGGCATAAAGCCTTCGGGGGGTCAAAACAAAGCAAGCCTTCCTTAGCAGCTGTGGTCCAAGTTCTTACATGAGCCACAGTTCTCACATGAGATACCCGTCTTTTCCCTTCCATAATGTAGTAACACCACGAAGAGATTACTAAGAGCCAACAGTTTCAGAGCAAATAGCTCTGTGGTTCCCAGCAGCTAGTGTCTGCCTGGATTTTAGAGCAGAATGGGTTAACTCAGGGAATCTCAACTGGTTTTGACAGGCAGCCAGTGTGCTGGGATGATGGTGTCAAAAAGCAAGCTGAGTTGGGATGCTTCTTGAAATAGGCAGAGCAGGCGTGCTTGGGGAAGAGTTGATGATGGGGGTCACATAATTCACTCTTCATGTTAATTCTTCTCTTTGGAGCCAAGGAACAAGGCTTTTAAAATGCTTGCCTTGCCCAATACTTTGGGGCCAGCAGTTATAATTACACTTATACATATCCATACACTTAGTGACTCACTGATGCAAATCTGTTTGACTCCTTCCAGAGGGGTTCGCAGCAGAGGGTGGCAGAGGAGGAGACAATCTCAACTCTGAGTTTGAGCCCAGGGGTGAGATTTCTGCTCCTTTACACACCCTTGCAACTCTGACGGACTTCAGCAGGGAGCCTGCATTTTGCTTTTGGTTTAGCAGCGGCTCTTCAGTGAGACCTGACCCAAGTTCTTCACTGAGACAATGTAATTGGGACATAAGTGAATTCCAGTCAGTTCGGGAAACACATCCTTTCAGTTCCTGAAAACATGCTATTATTAATTAACGAGCACAAATACTAAGGGGGCCGCACGCCTTTCCTGCCTTGGTCTCAGACTTGTGTCTCTCCATTCGTCTCTTCTTGCTAAATTTTTCAGTGTTTTTAACATCAGACTGATGTTACGTATAATTACCAACTTTGCACCAAAATTATATTTGACATGGCTTGTGTGGGAAATTAGAGCATTTCAGAGACTACAAATTCACCTGGGAAGATGAGCCAGGCAAGACAAGGCAGCGCAGAGTGGAAGTAATTTGAATATTACATGTGCCCTCCTGAAAATGCCAAAATCATTTAAATTGCTAGAAAGGATATTTTCCCTAATTAGCTGTGTGTGCTGGAGGGTTCATAATAACGCACTGGCTGTGGGAGAACGGACGGGCAGAACCGGCTGCCTCTGCACCGCAGGGGGCAGTGGGAAGAGTTCCCCCTTTCCTCTCTGGAAGCAGAAAGATATTTATCATCCCTGCAGCTGTTTACAACCATACCTCTCTTTGTAAATGTAGAGAGAATCTCCTCAGCTGGATGATTACCAGGTGGTCACCCATGGTGGTAGCTACTGAGGGAACCCAAGAGCACGCAAGTGCTCCCAGCTCAGATACTTTGCTATTTGCTGTTTCCACAGGAGCTAACAGCCTCAGCTCTGCTCCACCCTCAGGCATCACCGTGCTGCTCTGTGACACTTCTTCAGCTTCACAGGGTCCCACAAATACAGTCTCCACTCCCCTCACTTTGCTCTTGACTCCCTGGGGCCCTGCTGGTACGTTCTCACTTCCTTCCACAATTACAGTGATAGCCCCAGTTAGGCCAAGCCAAGTCTGTCTTTTTTTTCCTCTTTAAATTACCCTGATGACTGCAGACATTCTGGGGAGAGTTGTGCAGGGAGAGCGAGAGGCGGACACGCTCACGGAGCTTCTCTCTTCCTGACATCGATTGTTTAAGCACTAAACCATTCGCTGACTCTTGTGACTCTAAATGATGTGGGGCTTTTTCGAGGTTTTCCTCCCCACAGCTACAGAAACCGCACTGGAGCTCCAGTCTCTCTAATGTGAGGGCTTCCACCTGCGACTCTGCAGCGAGGCTGCTGCTGGTTCCATCTCCTTTTCTGCCATCACCGCTCCTGTGGTTTCTGCTTAGTTACATATTCATTTTTATAATGCAATTATCATCTTGTGGGATAAAGGAGGGGAAGACACCCTAATTAGCTGCTTAAAGCACTTTAAACCTGCATGTGTCCATGTCTTTAAAGGAGACAGAACTGCAGAATGGAAGCTGCTGCACTATGCTGCTCATTTCCAGTGCTGAGCAGAGCAGGTAGCAGGATTGTGCCCACACTGTCTGTTCCACTGCCATGGCAGTGATTTCCCATTGCACTGTCGCATCACTATTGCTTCCTTGCACCACAAGGTATCATTTGCACCCTGGCAAACTGAATGTAAATTATTACCCTGTTGTGCAAGTGAGGAATTTTGGCTTGGGAGCTTTTCAGAACTGCTTTATGTGGAATGAACAATAACACGAATTTCAGGACAGGGTGGAAATGGGCTTTAAGCTCTCCCACATGCATTTGCCTGTCAGGGATCCTGAAGCACTGTAGTCCAGGTTCAGAGATACAGAGACATCTTATTCCCAATGAAATTGGAATTAGGTGCCTACGTTCCCCAGGGGATCTGGTTCTTAACTGCATGGAAAGGCTTTTTGTAACAGCAGTGAGGAACATGAGTATTGGCCAAGGATGCCAAGCTAACACCTGCTTTTTGGGAAACTGCCCTGGCATCTTTAGTGTCCACAGAGTGGCTGGGCCCTGTGGTTAAGGTTTCAGCATGGTCCTTGGCTTGCTTCCCTTATAAAGATGAAGGGCTGAGTTGATTTGAGAACATTACTCCTGGACAGCTCATTGATTTCTTCCCTTGCTTTCTGAGGACTGCAGGCAGTCCTCAGTTTGTCAACATCATGAGCCAGTAGCCTTTTGCAGGTGATGACTTTCTTGGAGGCTCCATACAGGGCTCAGTGTCATTGCAGGTCCATGTGCCTGATGATGATGGAACAGTGAAAGATGATGTGCCTGGACAGGAAGGGAGGTGGCTCCAAGAAAACTTGAAAAACAAGAAGCATTGTTTTGTTTTAAATGCTGATTGTTTTGTGTAACTTGGGCAACTGTTTACTATTCTTACTGTACAGGAGAGGAGGGAAGTGGATGAGTAATGCACCCTGATGAATGACTTTGCTCATAAAGTGATAGTTACACCCTCTGTCAGACCCATTTCATACAGTCTGTGGCCTTCATATTACCTTATGTCATTGTCCCTATTCCTTTAACGCAACAGCATTTGCAGCTCAGGGTTTCAGGATTCCTTGGAGGGTTCCAGACTGGCATGTGCTCTGGAAGCCATCACTGGCTGTCCTGCAGGACAGCAGGGAAGGTCTGAGCCATTGGCCTGTAAGATCCCACCTGTAGTAGCCACTAAGAACAGCAGGTAATGCCCTCCAAGGGAGATTCCATAACACCTTCCCTAAATAATGTAGCATCTCCTCTAGCTTGTTTGCCACAAGAGCACGTGGAGATAGGCAAGCATTTAGTTGTGCTAGCAGAACTGACCCTAATTACCCAAGCAGATTGTCCAGGTTGGCTCCAAGCTCCTCTCCTCTCCAGCATGGTTTCCGTAGTCTCTTTTCTTGGCACTAGATGGTGCCAGGAACCCTCGTGCAGTTGCAAGGAGCAGGAGGCCTTGACTTGCTTTGCACCTCAATGAGAAGATGCCCCTGGCGTGGTACACCGGCTTTTCAGGAACTGTTTCCCCCAGGGGCTGTTTCCCAGATCTGCCTCTCAATCAAGGAAGAGATTTATGAAGTGGAAAGATGTCACAGAGACGAGCTGGCATGAGGGGAGGGAGGGGAAGATTATTTTCTGGGCTGTGGGCAGAATTTTCACAAGCTGTGCAATTCATAATTTCTTCTGTGGGATTTCCTTCTTTTTCTTCCTTTTTTCCTTTAAACAGTGTAGTTTTTACCAAGAGAAAGGAGACAGCAAGAGCTATCCAAACAAGTGCACAATGAGCTCTGCTCTCAACAGCTCTCTGTGCCCTTCAGGCCTGACCTGAAGCAGTTTCTCATAAAGCAGTCCTGTCCAGCAGCTAGTCCCATCAGTGTTTCTCTGCTCTGATTTACCACCCACAGTTCTCTCCCAAGCAGAGGATTCTAGCATGCATGCAATTATTTTCTTTTCAGGAGCTAGTATCCTCTAAGACTACCTGAAGCCAGCAAATTCCATACACTTGTGCTTGTACAAAAGATAAACACTCTGCTGGGTCCCACTAATGCTGATCATCTCCAGAGTCCTCATTTTAAGATAGATACCCTTATTTATTTTGGTGAAGCGCTGGAGCTAATCTCAGGTGCTGAGAAGTGAGACAAGTAACATAGCTGGGGATGAAACCCAGTTTGGATGTTAACACCTCTCCAGTTCTCAAGAGCATGTCCTTCAGAGCTGTAGAACTCTTTATTTCATCAATTTCTGATGCATATCACCTCCATAAGGGACTTCCAAACTTTGGTTGTCATAATTCCTGGCTTCTGGGGCAGGCTTTTGTTTTCCAGATCAGTGTTTTTTAACACCCCCAGTTTTGCTCTGTGATAGATGTAATTTGCCCCACTTACTTGCAGAGTAAATGGGACTAGCTGTGGCCAATGTATACATTGTGGTTTACTGTGACAGGCAGTTAAAAAGCCAGATCACTGCCTTTCTAATTCCTGTTTTCCCTAGTCTTGTTCCACTCCTGAACTTGCTTGTCTTGTATTTATTTTCTGCCTATCTTATTTCTTGCCCATGTCCTCCCAGCCCTCTGGCTGTTCTGCCTGCCCTCCCCTTTCCCTGTCCTCCAAAGGACTACCCATCCAGGCCACCAGTGCTCACATCCTCTTGCCATCATCCCATCAGCATGCTGTGGCTGTGCCATGTTAGCCTGCGTATGCTGTGACAAAAGCGTTCCAACCAGATAGGGAAAGAGGGGGATCAAGCACCCCCTGAGGCCTGTGGAGCATCACAGGGAATGAGAGGGAAGAGCTGTGGGTTTTTTTTACTGGGGAGGATCCAGCTGTTCTGGGAGGTGCTGGATTCAGCTGTCAGATGAAATATTTAAAGGGGATATTTTCTGTATTGAAAATCCCTCCCATCCCCCCAAGTCATTGCCCTTGCAATGCTGTTCCATTGCATCTCACCTGCACTTTTCACTGTTACTCCCATGGTGTTCTTTGCATTCCTGACTTTAGTGACTGCTCTTGGAGGCAGATGTGGCTCTAGAAACTTCCTAAGAGAAAAGGAGTCCCTTCCTGGTGAACAGAGTAATGGAACCGGGAAGCTGAAGAAGGCAGGTGGGGCTCGCTGTGACGTTTGTGTGGGGTAAGAGACCAAGCAATGGCAGGACTGAATCAGGGATGGAAGCAGGGCAGCAATAGGGTGTAGTGAACTTGAGGCAGGAAAGCAGCCCATGGAGTATGGGACAGTCTCTGCTTAAAGTTGACTCTAAGATAGAAGCCCTGTGAGCAGACAGATACCTGAAGGAAAAAGGAGGACCAATTAAAGAGCCCATTATGCAGGAGAGGACTTAGAGAAGTGGAGCCTGTGGAAGGGAGCAGCCTTGCTGCAGCAGGACCCTGCCTTCCCCCTTGTAGACCCATCAAGCAAGACAGATGGCACGTGCATTGCTTGCTTCTGTGCCAGACAGCTATTATAAAGCTTATCTCCATATATTATGGCAGTGACAAAAGCTGCTGGATTTAGACCCCGAGGTTTGGGTGTGCTGTGCAGAGACTGAGAGCTTACTCTGAAAAAGCCAAAGTCAACACAACAGAAAAGCAATGGCTGAGAAAGGGGTGCCTGGAAAACATAAGCAGCTTCTTGTGTCTGCATCTTCCTACCCTTTCACTCCTTAAATATGCACGAAGGTACCCCATTTTCTTTACCAGTCATCCAAAACCATGGAGTTTATTTCCCATAATACCATCTCCTCTTTAGAGGTGAACTAAATCCCCACCCAACCTAAAAACTGACCCCATGATTTCTTTCTGAACAAACTTCCAGAGCCACCTTGTAATGAGAGCAGTGGTAAACTGCTGAGGAGTCCTTTGTGGTACCCTGTTCCATCAACTGCTCTAATACCTTTTTGATTATCTCAGTGGACAGAGATATAAATGCTGTGCCTTGGATTCCTCTCTTGCAAGCTATCTCCTTTTTTTTTTTTTCATTTTCTTTTTAAAATAAAAATGACTGCTGATGTTTATGCTCCTGTAATACATTATGTATTATTTTGTTTTAAGCGCTGCCTTTTGCATCCTGACAGTAACAATAAAATGTGAGTATGGGATTCCTAATACAGACAGACTAATGTTTCCACTGCTAGCCTTCCCTATCTCTTCTTTTTTTCTTTCTGCTCTCTAAGCACTTTTCTAAAGGCTCCTTTTATATTCCTAATAAAATTAGAGCAAAATACATCGATTTACTGGAAAAGAGGGTTTGGGTGTTTTTTTTTTCCCTTGGTGATAGCACTTTCTTCACCACCCCCCTTGAAAATGCTGGTGAATATTCCACATCAAAGACCTCCCAATTTCTTTCTGGGGTTTTCTTTTCAGTTCCCCAATGACTTTTTATTCTTGGCTCTAAGAATACTCTGCTTGTTGCCCCAACTACAAACCATTTTGTCCGTGCTGATCTGAGGCAATTATCTTTCATTAATGCATTTTAGTCATATCTGCAAATACCAGTAAATGGCTGATCCACACGTACTGGGAACTGATCTGGATGGGACCCTTTTACTCCTTTTCCATCTATAGATTGTACAATCCATATTCTGATGCTCGACTTCCATTTTAGAGTAATGGATGCCTTCTTGTTCCACCCCTTCTCTCCTTGCCTCTTAAACCAAGTTGAGGCAGCTGTGAATTACCAGCACAAACTTGCTGGTGGCATCGCACTGGTGCAGATAATCTTAGCTGAGAAATTAGTCCTGTTGTGGTCGTATTGCTCATGGTTGTGAGTTCTTTATCTCCCCTGGGTTCTTTATCTCCCCTGGAGACTTGGATTGACCCCCCTCTTTTTTTTTGAACTCTCACAGCAGCCTGCAAGTGGTTACAATAAGGGGAGGGAACGATCAGACCCATTGAGTTTGCTCCTACTCTGCAGCACTGGGAAGCTTTCAGAACCTGTCACTGTGCTGTGGGGATTTTAAATTTCCGAGATATTCACTTAGTTATGGAACAGGCTAAAATCTGTCATGCTGATTTAATGAGAGAGTAGGGGAGGGAGGAGACACAGACACGCACAAAAAAAAAAGCAATTTTCCTTGTAACAGTTGTGTTAAAATATTGATACAGATGCATAGTGAAAAAACTTAACGAGTTGTTAGTGTTAGAAATAATGCCAGCATTAGACATCTCCTGTGTGCAGAGTTTCCAAGATGGTATTCAGCATTTCTGGGAAAGGGATTTCACAAGAAATGTGGAATTGCTGTACCTGGGTCAGACCAGTGACACTTTGGTCTGGTGTCCTCTCCCAAGGCATCTAAACTGTCCTGTCTTTAACCACAGAAGGTAGCACTGATGGTAGCCATAATGTGGTTAAGACCTGACTATTTTTACCAAAGGTTAGGTGCTGAATGTTCCTGACTGCCCCTTATACTGCATCTCTTACCATGGTTATGTGTTGAGTCCAGAACCAAGATCTTGTGGTTAAGGCAGTATGCTGGCACATACTACCCAGTCTTGATTCCAAACTCTCTTGCAATCTTTACATACCTTGGGCACATCCCTTGTTTCTTGTTCTGTGCATTGCACAATGCATTCCACCCCCCCCCCCCCCACTTTTTTTTCTCCATGTAGCACCTTCTGATTCTGCAGGGTTGCAAACACAATAGAAAAGGAGATCTCTTTCTCAAACATTTTACTGGGTTTAGTACTGTGATTCTCTGGTTTTGATCAAGGTCTCAGCTGCTTTTGCTGCCTGGGTTCCCTGTCAAACTAAGAGGTCTCAAACCTTCCAGTTGGTAAGCTGCTCCTGGGTCTGTGTGCTCCCTGGAATCCTACAGCTTCACTTTGTGTCATCTCTTTGTTAAAGTCAATGTATATGTATGTAGGACTTGAGAGTGACCCACAACATCTCTTCCAATGCTGACCCCTAGTCTTGGGCCTTTCCACTGAGTCTTACTCCTGGAAAAGTCACCAAAATGAATCCATTCTTACAGAGTGTAAACCAAGTTAAACTGGGTATGCTGGGCTCTGTTAATGCAGACCTCTATCCATCAGAGACTCAGCTGAGACCACTAAATCTGAGCATTCCTTTTAAGATGAAAATGAGAAAGGAATTAATTTTAATGAGTGATGTTTTTGCCGCTGCTTGCCCTGTCGTGTGCGGCCTCTGTGTAGGCAGTGTGATCTGCCATCATGTCAGTGCTCCATGATCAAATCCTTTCCAAGAGGGGATACTTTACATGGGTTTCTGTGTCAATTCCAGTCCCTGAAGAACGTTGCCAATCCATTAAGAGCCTGGCAGGCTGTACTGGGAAATGCTAGCATGAGCAGAGAAGAGAGAGGCAAGCCTGAGAATAAGGAGGAAGGAAAGATTAATCTGAGCAGAAATTCTGCATCCAAAAAAGGACTTCCAGGGATGTATTGTCTTCAGCTCATACTTTGCAGATTGTTGTTCACCTTGCTGAAGAGCTTATCATTCTGACTTCCTAACAGAAGAGATTTTCCCCTATACAGAACAGTTTGCTTGGCATCCCTGACTCTTGCTTGCCAACACCTGATATTTAGAGACCCCAGAACACTATGAGTGTATTAGGTTGTGCTCATTGACAATCTACTTCAATAGACTCAATATGATTCAAATCTGCTTGAGCCTTCCTAAGTACTAACCCTTTAAATATCTAGCCCTTGATATTACTGATGGCTGTATGGCTTTGCACTGGATTCAGAAAGTATTGGTTACTGTTTATGGTAGGAGAGGAAAGAAAAAAATAAGATGATGTTTCTCTTGGATCAGACTTTTCTTTCTCTGCCAGTCTCTACAGAGAGTAAAGACTAGGACAAGCCTCCTGCCATAGTTATCTACTGCTGCCCCTCGTGGGCTTCTGACAGTGAATTGGACTGAGAGCTGGTTTGTCTTGTGTTGTCTTATTTTAACTTAAGTGGTCTGACACTCATAGGTATGTGGCTCCCACAAAGAAAGGAAAGCTCCTTCCATTGGGAGTGACCCTAGGATAGGAGTGTGCTATGCTGAAGGAAAGTGGGGTGAGAGTCTCCTCCTCTGGGCTGCTCAGTATTTTGAACCAAGGCTGGACTCCGAGGAGGATGCAAACACAGCATGTGGAGGGCTCCATCCAGACTCCTGTCAATAGCAAATACGTCTTGAGAACTCTTCTCACATTTGAGATTAATTGGTGGGGGAGGAAGGGCTGCAGCTTTTAATATGCATCACTTTTCTGTAGATGGATCTGCACAAAGCTCTCCTCTGTGTCCCCTTATGACGAGGCTTTAGTTTGTTTTATTCCTATTCCCCTACCCATTACCAAAAAGGCTTCTATCTTCCACAGCTGAAAATTTGGGTCATTTGAGCAGAGGGAGTGATGGCTCTGTGGAATGTCTACCAGGTGTTCACAGGTGGCTATGGTGACAGAGCAGCAGTGTCTGAATTTGAAAGGACAAGGAGTCAGTGAATTTGAGCTGCTGCAGTGCTACCATTAATGACTGTGGCACCAAGTGCTGAGCTTTCAAAAGCTGTCATTCTCTGTCCTGGGGAAATTCCATCTTGATTACCAAGTCTCCTGCCTGAGATCCTAACACCTTTAAAATGAAGTATGCAAAATCACAGAGTCACAGCATTCGGGGCTTTGCTTTTTGAGAGGACAAAGGGGGTGATTTCTAGGCACTTTCCCCATCTTTGCACCATTTTGAGTGAAACTGCTCAAGGTATCTATCACATGGCACACTGCACGTGAAGAGACCCCCCCCAGTCTGGTTCCATTCTCCTTGCTGGTGTTACATTCATGAAGGGAAGTAGGACATCCTTTTGTACCAGACCTACCAGCCAATCTGAGCACAATTTACTATCAGACACATAAGGAGAACACTTCTGTCTGGCATTGTCTGAGCACTGCTGAGCAGGGCAGGAGTTGGAGGTTCTTGGTGCGGACAGATAGATTTGGTTCCCTCCTGGCTGGGATTCCAGCTACACCCTGTGCTTGTGGGTTGTTCTCTTTTTGCCAGCTTCCCCTCTGAGCACCAAAGTGCCCCCACAAACCACATGCCTGTAGCACTCCATTCAGGTTTCTCTGACTTCAAATCCCAGTTTGCCTGGTCCCTGAAGCGGGTTCAGAGAGCAAAGCCACTGCAGTGCAATTTCCGACAGAGAATTTCCTTCCTATTTCTGAGTGAGTGTATCTGTGTGTGTGGCTGTGTGTGTCTCTGTGTGCCTCTCTGTGTGTATTTACGTGTTTCAAAAAGAAAAAAAAAAAACAAAAAACCAAACCAAAACATTTTGGTTTTGTGCACTAAGCACTTTTGAGGGCGATATGGGGCCCTGTAATACGGAGGTTTATAACCTCCTCAGCTAATGCTCTCTGACACTCTGTTTTGATATCATTACTACATTATACTCACAATTTTTGAGTGAAAAAATACAGTACTTAGAAAGTCGAAATTCATAAATAAATTCATGTCAAACCGCACTTAATATTGATTTTGTTAGTGTTCAGATTCAATAATAAGGTACTGCGTGCATGAATATTTAAATATAATCATCATTTCTGCATCTCCTAATGGCCTCTGCTCTTCTACACTCAATTTAAACACAATTTAAAAACTATAATGTATTGAAAAATACTAGGATTTAGCAATAAATCACCATTGGGATACTCCAAGCCTTTTATAGGATGGCTCAATATCTGCTTCTCAAGGGACAGCACAATTAGATTCATGTTTTTAAACTTCTCAATTATCCATATACCATAATTTTATGTGAAAGTTTGTTTCTCTTCCTCCCCCCTCCAACCCTGCTCCCCCTCCTTGCCCCCCACCAGATACTCTCCCAGTAGGAAGCGGAGAAATCGCTAAGTGTTCTCTTAGCTGGGTTAGTATAGTAAAAAGGAGTCAAAGGTCACAGTCCTCAAACTGAATTAAATCCAGAGGCTGTCAGGGAAAGCAGAACGCTGACTCACTTAATCACATTATTTGGGGAAAAATCTAGGGGGAGGAAAGAGATAAAATGACTCAAAATGAACTCGCCAAGGAGGAAGCGGAGTTTTTATATTTATTTAAAAAGCAATATTCGTCTTTATCAAATAGACGCAGGATGGTTCGATCAGGATGGAGCTGGCTGGACGTCTGCGCAGTCGCAGGCAGGAGAGCTCTGGGCAAGCACTTTTCTCCTTAGCAGGATCAGTGAGGGGAGGATGCGGTGCCCTCGGTTCCTTCAGTGCCAGGCTGGGTTGTGTGGTGGTGGCGGGGGGGGTTCTGTAGTGCTGGTCGCTAAGGCGTCTGCAGACCGCACCCGCTGAGGTAGGTCAATATCGTTATCCTCATTTGACAGATGGGGAAACTGAGGCACTGGTGGGTGAAGTTGTTATGGCAGAGCCACAGTGGCAGAGCTGGGAGCAGGTCCTTGGTTTTGCAATGCTGGAGCGTCTGCCCAAGGTATATGGCCATCTTCTCTCTCCCACCAGCATCCTCAGAGACTGTGATGGAGGTGATAAGAAGGATCTAGTATCGGAATCTAAAGTAATGGCACTAATGAGATCTGATGAGTGCAGTTGATTTTGATGGCATTGGTCTGGTATTGACTCCGCTGGTGCTGTGAGTGGTGAGCGCCAGTTCTGTTGAACACCTTGCTATCAGATGTGAGGAAATGGTCAATAGCTGATGAGAGAAGCACCACTCTGGTGTCTGATGGGGAGGATGTAGCCATTTCACTAGGTGATGCTGGCAGTGTCACGGAGCGCTCTAGCCATGGTGTGTAAACTGGCATTTGGGGATGGGAGTTGCAGCTGGCAAGGGATCAAAGTATGGCATGGTGCACACCCTGAGGGTGGAGGGAGTGCAGAAGTCTGCCAAGGGGAGCAGCGACTGATGACCTTTGTGATTCCTAATCAGGTGCCCTGAGCTCCTTCACACCACACTGTATCTGACTGCGATTTTGCTTCTATTCTATAGTTCACCTAAATTCATTAGAAGGTTTTTCTAAAGACGTTTAATGTTGCAATGGAAGAAGTTTTTCATTTCATTCATCTGGCAAAGTATCAGCTCATACTGCCTCAGGGACGCAAGCAAAGCTGTAAAGTCCTATGAATGGAGAAACTAGGAGTAATCAATGGTAGAAAAGTCTAGCCAAGATGTCATGTAGCTGTTCATTTGAAGGTCTGTTTGTTCACTGCTGTGGGAGGGGAGGACAAGCATTCCTTCCCTTACTGGGCAGGAGCCGCTTCCACCTCTCCTCTAACAGTTCTAGATCTCCCTTGTCTCGCTTTTGCATTGGGTTGCAAGATGTTCGTAAGCCTCATACTAAATGTTGTCCAGCAAGGGATTGAGGGGATAGCAGATTTCTCCTTAAGAAAGGAGGGAAGATTATTGTGGCAATTATGTGAGTGCTTCTGGTGTTTTAAGGATTTTCTATAAATGACTGATTTTGAGATTTTCCAAAGTGTCAAAGAGTAGAATCAAAACCTTACGTGAACAGTGTGCACATGGTGAATGCAGTCGTCACATGGATTTTGCCACATTTTCTGTGGATGCCTTCTTCAAATCTACAGAAAGTGTGTTAGGAAACACCTGGATCTGAATGGAATGGGAATGGAGTATTCACATTGTTGTGGGACCACTGGCCTACAACACTTCAGTGTGGTGGTAGCTGTTGGTGAATGCACACCTCTTTTACTTGCTGGTGGAGGTGCAAATTCCAGAGAACTCCCAGCAGCTCTCTGAGAAGTGTGAGAGGAGGCTGTCAGGTAGCCAAAGAAAAAGTGGCAGCAAACGTGGCATCTTATCCTGTCTTGCCTGCTGCCCCCCCGAGATCCCCAACCAGGCTCACACTGCAAAGCCATGGTTCTCTTTTCAGGACCCTCCTGCTGCAGCACATGGAAGGGGTCACTTTAACACCCAGGTTTTTGTTCTTCCAATCCACGGCCGAGCAGGTCGGCACCTCGGTGGGCTTGCTTGCCCTGGGGAGGCCAGGCCCCCTGAAAGCTCGGCGTGGCAGGGGCAGAACGCGAAGTCCCGGCGCTGCAGCAGGTCAGAACGCGGGGCCCGGCCCGAGAGTGGAGCGGAGGCGAAGCTCCAGCCCCGGGAGCGGAGCGAGGTCAAAGCTCGCGGCCTGCAGGTGGCGCCGTGGCCCCGCGGGGGGCGGTGGCGCAGCCCATGCCTGGGCGCTGCCGGGGTGGGGAGCATAGCTCACCGGGCCTCACCGGGCACCCCCGGGCCAGGCGCGGGGTCAGTTCGGTACCCCAGTGCCAGCTGAGCATTGTTGGAAGCAAGTGCTCGCCGTGCAAAGCCACTGGTATCTGTGGAGCGTCCCAACAGATGTCCCCAGCAGCTCCGTGCCGATAGCCGAGGGTGGTGCGGGGCGGTGCTGGAGCCAGATGGCACCGTGCTGCAGAGGCAATGAGTGCTACTGGCAGAGCTGCGAGGACTGCTTGGACCAGTGGGACGGGAGAGTGGCACAATGCCATGGACAACTGTGGGACATCTTTGACCATCTTTGTCCTCTCTGTTTTCACTCCTTTTGTCCGGATGTGTGAAGTCTAAATCTGTTCACCTGCTCCCTGAACCTTTGCTTTCCTTCTGGTTTCCTCCGCTTGCCTTGGTCTCTTTTGTCTCATTTCTGCCTGCTGCTTCTACCCACGTGTTCTTATTTGATGCTCATGCCCTTGCCTGGAATGTTTTTGGCTACTACTAGCACCCCTTTCATGTTTATACCTCACTGGATCATTTTGGGTAGAAGAGGAAGTAAAGACTAAGGATTCCTGCTGGCTTCTACAGAATAAGGTGGGGGTTACAGCAGGCCTAGGAAAAGGTCTATGGATCACCTTGGATAAACATCTTGGATTACAAACGTGGTGATAGAGACTCATCACTACTTAGCAGGCTATGTTTTTCAATGTTATCAGGCCTCAGTTATCAGAACAGGAGACAGACCATGCAGCACTACTACACAGAGGACTTTGTAGACTGATGTAGAAACTACAGTAGTAGTGAGCACGTCTGTCCAAGCACGTAAACACTTCAGCTAGGTGCACTAATAAATGCTTGTGTGCACTAGGAATTCTATTTATTTATTAGGAACACTCAAGAATGGCCACTCATTAGCTTCCCATAATCAGGTACACATGAATGAATCAAATGATGAATCAAATCATGAACTGAATTCATTATTGTATGTGTATATATGTGTGTGTGTGTGTATATATATATATATAATTATTTTTTTAACTGTGGGTTGTGTGGCACTTGGATGCTGCAGTAGGCTGTGAAATACCCAGGGGTTTTGATGGCAAGCAACTGGAGAGTATGGTTAAACCAAGGAGCCATCCTGGCATGAATGCTTTGCTGATGATTCTTTTTTTTTCTGGTTATCTGTCTAGTCAGACTGCATTTCCAGGTGACAGGTGATATTGTGCCTAAATTCCTTTTATGAAGGAAGAGCCTTTTTCATGTTTCCTTCAAAAAGTGACCCAAGCTCAGCACCCCCATCTTCGCTTAGTGACATCACATGTCACAAGACATCATCCTCAGCAGTGCAGACCCTGCAGTTACATTCTTTGACCACATGCTCAGCATCTGGAGACTACTGCTATAGCCCCCAATGCTGCCTGCCCCCATATCTCTTGGTAATCTATCTGAATTAAATTTGATGATCTGAAGAAACATGACCAAAGAAACACACTGAAATGTGAAGGGTGGATCCCTCAGTCTTTCGGTCATGATCCAGTAATTCTTTTAGTATTTAAAGGTAAAGAACTGCTATGGGTTCCCTTTCCTGTGATAAGGACTTTTGCATTGTACCCAAGCTACAGCTTGCTTTGTTACTGCAATTTCTGGATTAGGGAAATGATTTGATTCTCTTTAGAGCCTGGCTGTGATAGACAAAAATCTGGACCAAGGTGCAGCTCCAGGGAATCTGTTTGCAAAAGGGAGAACCCCCTGAGTGTCTGGAGAAGCCAACTCTGTGTTTGCCCTGAAAGCTTCTATTTTCCAAAAAAGGAAAGGGCAAAAAAGCCTTGAACACTGATTCTTTGAAAGCTGTGAAACTTAGAACAGGTGTGAGCACAGGCAGCTGCTGGGGTGCTGTGTGCAGATATTCCTGCTAATTCCTCCTTAGAACTTAATCTCTGAAACCATCTGCTTATGGTGAGCACATGTCCTGGGGGAGGGGGGCCAGAAGCAAATCCAACAGCCCCATAACTTCTTCCACCCTAGTGAGAGTCAGGCTTTTGAATAGCAGAATAAGCTTGAGTTGTGTGTTGAGAGGCCTTATTCTCTGATTTTAGGAAGCAGGAAAACTCCAGTGGCAGTTCCCCAAATTTAGGGTGGTTACTCTTGAATCTCAGAGATGAAGATCTGGCTCCTGACCATCTGAACAAAAACAACACACAGGTTTGGGAGCTGCCATCAGCAGAACCTTTTGTCCCTACAAATAGGTGGGATCAATTTTTCTCACCTCTGGTCTCGGTCTGAATAAGATCAGCTAAAACCTCCAGCAGAATGCCTGACTTGCATTGCTCTGGTTTTCCAGTCTGAAGTCACTGGGAAGTTGAGTAAGTCCTTTGGGTTGTCACCTTTAGTGCAGCTATTCTGATAATCTCCCATGGAGCTTCCAACAGTTCTCTCTGACTAAATTATTTCTCATCCACATCATTTTTCTCTCCTGTTTCTTTGGGTTTTATTGACTTTGGGAGGGACAGTCTCTGCTCCAGTGTCTCTGCTCATTATTCAGCACAAAGTGAGGATCGTGGATGTTCCTGTGCTCACGACGGAATCAGACCCAGCCACTGCTTCTTGCCCTGCTTCCCTGTTACCTGGGTACACTGGTTTGCTCTCAGCCACTGACCTGCCAGTGGAAAGCTAGTTTATCAACACTGGCAAAAGAAGGAAGCAGTATTAGCCACTGTTGCCCTGTGACTGCCAGAAGCAGTATGGTGACAGGAATGGGTCATACTTTAGCCCATGACTGAAGGGTCCCCAGCTTCAGAGAGACATTCAGGGACTTACCCTGCATTTGGTGCTGGCCATAAAAAATTGATCATCCTTTGTTATGGCTTCACTTCTGTCACTTTCCATCCCAGAGTCTGTTTTTTACAGAAAACAAGCTACATTCATCAAAAATGACAGAACACAGACTTAATGTAATCATGTATGGGAACATGAATTGCAAATGCAGAACACAAGCACTAAAATGTATTTTCCATTACTGCCACAAAATGAAATAATCATGAACATTTTCCCCAAGAATGAGAACACATGTAGAGTACACTGACACCTCCAAACCTGCTGCCGTGTCCTGGCCTCAGGTGCAGGTAGGCTTTGTGTCTCTCAGCAGGGCAGAGATCTGCTGGTATCAGAAGGGGTGGCTATCCTATAATCCTCACCATGGAAACTTGTGTTGGTTATTAGTTACAGCAGCTTCTGCAGGCTCGTTTGGGTGACTTTCTGGTCATCTCCGGTTGTTAAAGATCTCATGGTACTCTTAAGCATAACTGAGCAGAGGTGCTGGAAAAAGAGACAATGCTGTGTGGCTCCTTAACTCCAGATTCTACTTCTAACTACTGTTGGATCACTTGCTGATAACCCTGAACAAGTTCTTACCCTGCTTTCATCCTTAAACTGCTAAAATACAGATATGCCCATATAAAAAGCAATCTGTGAACTGATTTAGCATGGGTACAGGATAAGATGTTAATCCAGTTCTTCCTTTCCCTTTCAGACACACTGGACCACAGTTCTGCCACACTCTGTTGAACATCTGCTGTACTGCACTCCAGATGTGGCTGTTACACAGGTAAGGCTATACCTGCCCTTCTATCTGATTCTTTTATTTGTTGGTGCCTTCCTTTAGTGTCAGAAATGTGACTGGATTGTCAGGGTGTGAGGAGAGCAATGAAGAAGGGTAATAGAACTGGAAATAACCAATCTGTAAACTAAACTCAGCCCAGTCCCTGCTCAGTTATTTAGATTATATTAAACACATGCAAGTTCTCATCCAGCCTGTACTTGCCACAATTCTGCAAATACAAAGCCACTAATAAGGGGTGTTGGAGCCTGCCCTGCTGAAGGATACTTGGATATGGATCATGATGATGTCTGGAAGGGAAACTACTAGTTTGATCAAAGCCTCATACTCAGACAGCACTGAGTGCTGATGGAATGATACAGGGAGAATGGGGCAGAAAGGCAGTGGCTGGTTTACATCTCAACCAGCAAAAGCTGTTAGGAGGGGTCTTATTGATCTCTAATTGAGCCACAGGCTGTGGGTTAAATGATGGGATGCATTTGAAGGAACCAGTCTAACTGCACCCAACAGGAGGTGCTGCGGAGAACAGCATGCTGTGTGGGGGTGGACCATTTTCCCCCCAAAGAAGGCGTGACTCTGTCATGAAGGGAAGAGGGAGAGATTTTCTTCTAAATGAATTAGAATGATGGCTTTGCATGAAAGCAATTCAGATTATAAAAAATACATACAACAAAAGACTCAGCAGATGTAGAATCCAAGAGAAAATCTGGATTTGGAAGAGATTCTTAACTTTTTTTGTGCTGTGACAGTAAGAAAAAAACATTTGGTCTTATGCATTTTTCCAGCTGTTTACACACAGTCTGTGTCCTCTCTGGCAAGTTTGCTCAAGGACCTCCACAGACATGTTCATATGGTCATACAAAAGCAACCTCCTTCTGTCTCTGCACGTACCTCCACATTCTTGTACATTTGACACCCTTTATGTACATGTGTGCATCATCCTCTCATCCAAATGAACTTCCTCTTTGAATTAATGTACTTATATGCATATACATCAGTATGTCCCAAGGTGCATAGATGTGTCTTTGTTCATATTCCCATATATGCATGAGGTGATCAACATAGTCAAATTGAAAAACTAAGTTATTCCAAATCTGTGTTATTTCTCATTTCGTTCCCAAGGGGTAAATGGACCCATTCCAAATGAAAGGTAATCTTGGGACCTGAAGTTTTACATTTCAGCATATAGTGTGGTTTCAACACTGTACCATAAGATCTAAGGTCTTCAGTTAGTAGATTCCTTTCCTTATTTATCCCACAAAGGTCATGTCAGATTGTTGAGGAGTTTAGGTGCTAGGACGGCGCAAATAATAACAGTGGTCAGATTTTATGGGAAGGTGAGATGAGCTGGGCAGGAAGGACTCTCAAAGAACCTGCACAGCCATCCATGTAAACTTGCACAGAAGGGTTGTGTTTTCCACTGGGTTGGAATGCTTTCCACTACAGCTCTGAGCACATACCAATTTCAGCATTGTCTGTGAGTGACTCATAAAACCTAGCACACGTGGACATCACAGACTCTTCTCTGGAGCTAATAGCCATGTGCCTATCTAGTAAAAAGCTCAAGCTTTCTGAGATAACTCATAAACATTCACGAAACGTGTCCATGTGTCACTGGCACAGGCAACCATCTGTGTACAGCACAGGCGGTGGCATTGGGAAGATGTGTGTCATACACAAGTGTATCTAGGTTTTGTGCTGGTGTGCTCTAGCCAGGAGTGCCTGTCCGTGTGTTTGTAAAAGCAGTGAGTCAAGCAGAGTAGTGCAGATGTGTGCACACCTTCCAGGAGAGGGCATCTGCCTTCTGATGCAGCCAGCCCTTCTTAACCAATGGCCCCCAGCCTCTTGCACCTGGGCACTGGCATCTGGTTTGCCAATTTGAGGTGAACAGTGCCAGCACAGAGTGAAATATTAAGGCAGCCACTTGAAATTCAAAGTGTTTCTTTTAATTAATGGGTGGATGCCACAAGTTGATCCAATCCAGCTCTTAAATTAATCTTAATTACATGGATTTTGTAACTTTGGCATTAGCCAGCCACACAAAATATGTATTTCATAATCCTAGAAACGGGTGAAAAAGACTGCTGCTGAGCTGAGAAGTCAGCTGATGATGTTATCAGCCTCTGTGGCTGTGGGTGTAAGTGTCATTGGGGTGTGTCTGAGATTTTATCAGGAATACCAAATTAATTCACTCCTGCAAATATCAACACAAGCCTTTTTGCCGGCAAGTAGGGAATAGGCAAGAGATTTCTGAGCTGCTATATTTGGAGTTCCTATGCCATCCAGTGCTGATACAATAAAGAACAAAAGCATCAAGGAAGGGAAGTTGGTGATCTATGCTCTTTGATAATGAGTTTTGAGTGTATACCCAAAGAGTGCTGCTCAAGCCTTTAGCTGTTTGCATTGTACTTGTTAATTTGGACTGGGAATCAGGATTCCTGCCATTGGCTTGCTGGGTGTGACTGGTCATGGGGAGGGAAGCTTTCTGTCCCTGTGCTTCTCTTTTCCTCCTCTGTGTATTTGTTCATTCAGACTTCTCTTTTACTGGGTAGGAGCTGCCTCTTAGTATATGTCCATTCAGCATTATATAGTGTCTAGGTGCTACTCTGCTGCAGATGATGGTAATGGATAAATTGAATTCTCTCAGGAGAATTGATACTGGTACTCTCTGTTAGGGATGAGCATCCAGGATCTCTCTGAGCATCCATCATGCCAACTTTAAATAGAAAACAGACCTGGGAATAGATGGTCAGGGATATTCATAGGAGATGCAGACACACAATTTGCCTAACCAGTTGCTGCATATTCTTTAAACAGGAAGCAAGGTCTTGGCTATGCCCAGGGACTGGAATTCCCTTGGAATTAACAGTTCTGCTCACTTGATTACATTCCTCTTCAGGAATCATCATCTTCTGCAGATGAAACTTGGAAAACAATGGAGTAAACAGAATTACACAGAATCACAGAATGACAGGGGTTGGAAGGGACCCCTGGAGATCATTGAGTCCAAGCCCCCTGCTAGAGAGGTTCAGATTGCAGCAAGCTATTATTTGGTCTTGCTCTAAATCTGAGTCAGGACAAGAACAGAGTCTATATAGCCAGAAGGACTAGTTGTGAAGTGGTGGGAAAGTGCATTTTCTCAGTCACTGCTGCAAATCTGCGGTGTGGAGGAAGAATGGCACTTGGTGCCATGGTCTAGTCATGAGGTCTGTGGTGACACGTTGGACTCGATGATCTTTGAGGTCTCTTCCAGCCTTTGTGATACTGTGATACTGTGGTAATTAATGAGAAAAAAAGCAGAAGATTTACAGGGAAACATTCTACTGTCCAGAGATGAACATACATGCTCTCCTGTGTACACCTGGATCTTTTATTCATGCCTTCATAAGCATCCCTTTGTCATTGACTCTACAATACACCTGAAATCTTCTACCACAGGCTTGTGAATGCTCATCTTATGTCTGACCTGTGAGTTCCCTCAGTTTTTGCCTGTGTGACAGACTTTGCTTGAAGACAGTCCCTCTTTATTCTTACAGACTGGCTTGTATTAGCCTGATCTCTACAGCTGATAACACTTCTGTGTTTCTGGTTAACAATTCTACCTTCTAAAGCTTTTCCTGGAGTTGCTTTATAGAGCAAGGTTAGCTTGGATATCAATTTGTGGGGTTGTTTTCATAGCACTTTTGGAAACATAAGTGGGAAAATGTTAAACCTCATGTCAATTTGCCTAATTGATGGGAAACTTGATTGTGGCCAGGGAGGAGTGGATTTCCCTACTTCAACCTTATGAATAATTCTGTCCCTGAAAAAAGAGAAAATCCAGTAAATCCTGGAAGCTAATGCACCTATCCTCACAGGCTCAGATTCTCCCAAAATGCAGAGGGAAAAACAAAACAAGGAAAATAAGGGCCTGACTCCCTCAGGACAGGGACGTTTTGTGCTGCTGAACCTGTATATTGTATTTGTTCTGGTTGGAGCTGAGGGAGGCTTCTGTGGATTCAAATTATTTCAGCTCCAATTTTATTAGGTTTCTTGTGCTTCTCTCTGAAGCACTTGTTTCTCAAGTAATGATAATGCAATCTGGATTAGATTGACTGCTCCTGAAATACTGTATCATTTCTGTGTTCTTGAGATACTGGAACATGCTCACTTCTGCAATTTTCAATCTCCAAGGCTTGCTGGAGTTGGTGTGACTTGAATAGGAATGATACAGAACTTTCTTCGCTTTTCACATCTAAAAAACCTTTAGCTGTCTGAACTCATCCAGCAATGGGGAGGAAGCCAGCAGGCAAATGGAGAAACCCTTCCAGCTTTCAGTGTAGGTAGGAAACAGAATGAGTTAATGTTGGCCCAAAGGGCCACAATAAATAATGAGAGCTCTTCCAAGTATATCGGGGGAAAGAAATACGAGAGAGAAGGTAAGGCCATTAATAAATTAGGAGAGAGCTGGAATCAATGGTGGTTCTAAAATGGCTGAGCTACTTAACTTTTTGTTGTTTTTTTTTTTTAATTGGTCTTTAAGAAGAAAAATATAGAAATGGAATATGGACCATTAGGAAGTAATGAGCATCTTGGCACCCTAGCTGTTGATGTAAAGCAGATAAGGGAACACTTGAAAGAATGGATAGCAACAAATCAGCAAGTCCAGCTGATGAGCATCCTGGGATGTTTGGCTGCTGAATTCACTGATCTGCTGGCAGGTACTTTGAAAAGCTGTGGATTAAACAGGCAGGTCCTTCATGGTAAGTCCATATTAGTAGTTATGGAACAAAGACCAGCCTTACAAATCTGTTGGGAGTGATCCCTGCAATTACCACTTCACACAGCCCATGGTATTTTCAGTTGAAACCAGATGCTAAGATGGGCTACCTGAGTTTCAAGAAGCCTGAGTTCAGATAATCAAAATCACTACTTTTGTCTTCTCAGTGAATTTGCACAATCTGACCAGAGCTGATCCAACCATACTAAGAAAAACCCACCTGATAAATTTACCTAATGGTTTGTGGATTTCAGCTTAGCTTGGTGTTCAGAAATGCAGTCCCTTCAGAAGAGTCTATCAGATGGATCTCAACTGGTGTAAGCTCTCTGCTGTAAGGCTCTTCTGATTTTTCCCCCAAATGGTATTTTAGTAAAGCAGATAAGGGAACACTTGAGACTTGTGCTGCTGCAGAAGCTAAACTTCATCTTTTGTATCTGTGTGTAAGTCAGTATCACTTCTTCCATTGCAATGAAGCAATGTATGAGCACTTTTGAGGATGGAAGATCTTGCTGAGGTGTTGTGTGAGGTGGTGCAGTGTATCATAGCTTGGTGCTCTCCTCAGCCTAGAACTTGCTCAGTGATGTTTTATTTTTTAATGTGAAGCAGAATATGAAGTACTTACACAGATGCATAACTTACTTACTGTCATATTAGTGCCTTTCTCTGAAGTTTAGTGAGTAAACCATTCAGCAATGCAGAGCTTCCCCTGATGATATTGTTTTCGGTGAATAAATTCTTGTTTCCCACATTTTCTTAACAATTGAAGTAATTTACAGGCTTTTGCCTAAAGTTATCCTTGCAGGTTAAAAGAGTAGAGCTGGAACTTATCCTGTAGTAGAACCTGTTGTCTTTCTAATTTCCCTCCAGAGGTGCTCATTCTCATTTGGTGTGTGGTTTTACAGAATTCTGAGCTAGCCCTGAAAGCCCAAGCTCAGGCAAGACCCAGCTAACAGTAGAGCTGTAATCTGGAGCTTGTTAGGAGCTCCTGGTCACTGACCTCAAGGATCAATGAACACCCAGCCAGGGTGGCTTGCTAACTGCATCTGCCCTGTCAGTTGTGACCTGGAGGGGGAGAGCACACCATGTGCCATGTCCTTCGGAGTGTATAGATAAGGGATGCAGAGGAGAATAACTCTGCCCAGGTATTTGATACTTTGATTGTGTAGAGTCCTTCCATTTGCAGATAGTGTATGGAATACATTAGCACAGAAGCTGAGATTCTCCAGCAGTTACATTTCAATTGTCTGCCTGTCTTTCTAATTTCTCCTCCTACACACCTCCTTTATCCCCCCTAGTGATACAGAAAGCTCAGACTTAAATGATTTCAGTGGGTGAGACGCAGGAGGTGGGGAAGGAACTAATATGAAAATTACTTTAATTTAACAGTCTGTCACTCACACTGGCCCAAAGGAACTCTAAGACCACTATCAGTGACCCTGCTAGCCACCCTGCTTCTTTCCTCAAGCAGAAACTTGAACTACTCTACACACATATGGATGAGAGTACACTTTCTTCCCTATCTGCATGTTAAGAGGTAAAATAGGGAAATATTTGTTTGATGGAAGTTGAGGACACTATGAACATGGAGCCTTACCTTACCCACCCTTGAACAGTAAGTGCTCACGGGACTTGATAGAACTGAAATCCAGGTTTAGTTTATGTTTAAAACAGAGGTCCCAGAGGAAAAAAAATCATCCCTCTTTGTGGTCACTGAGGAAGCAGTTCTGGGCTATAATTATTTATTACTAGATCTCTTGTGATAACACCCAGGGACCCAAACACTGGGGTATTAGAGAAGACTCTGTAGCAGAGATTGAATAGGAACACTTGGCTGTCTCATCTCTTCAGTAATGGAGCCCTGGTTCAAGACTAAGGCTCCTAGATCCCACAGTAATGAATGTAATTAGTTCTAATAATGGGCGAGGTGGTACTGTCAAATGAGAGACAGGAGGGTTCTGTTGGGTTCTTAGGGCTCTGTTCTTGTTTATGCAAAGATCCTTTTGCACCGGCTTGGTAGTGCAAAGAGGTCTGGAAGATGAAAAGTTAGGAGGCTACCCTATGGGTCTCTGGCTGTAACATCCACCTCTGCTCATCTAACAGAGCTGGAGGGAGTCAAACACCAAGCAAATACAGTGGACTAAAATCTCTGCTGGTGTAAATCATTACCACTCCTTTGACTGCAATGAAGCTATGCTGATCAAGGCCAGCTGAGGACTTGATCCAGGAAGAAATGCTTTTTGCCCTTACTTTGAAAGTCCAAAGTCAAGTCCTTTGCATGTCACATCCCATTCAGTGTTGGAGAAGGTCACATTTTGCCTCCTCTCCACCTGGGCTGTCCCCTCTCCTCTGGATAAACAGTATTTCCCCATTGCATTCCCAGTCCCTCACGCTTCACCAGAATTAAATTCATCATTCATTTTTTATGGTTTATACATAGCAGTAATTTATGTTTTCAAATATATTGAGGTCACACTTTAGCAGAAAAAGAGTGTTTCACATTTAAATTGAAGGCATGTTCATTCCATTAAATGGAGATGTTTTGGATAATTTTAAAAGGCTAAAAGTAGTAGAAAGTAACATTAAAATAAAATTTGAGAGATGTAATTACACCTAATCGTACCATAAAATAATCAATACTGCATTACATTATTTCTGACTTCCCCAGTTATAGCCTTTTTTTGTTAAGCTTTTGAATATTGATGAGGTCAGTGGGGTCACAGTCGACTCTCTGAGGTCTAATGGAGGTGGAATTAAGGTGATGTCCTCTCCTATTATATCTGCACGGGGAGGTGAGCTTTCTACTTTCTCAAACTGGGGAGATAACATGGCATCAGAAGCCAATACTTTGGCAACATTTCTTGAGCTGAGATTAGGCTGTCAGTAACTGCTGACTGGGAAGCTGGCAGAGCTGTCTCCTCATCACAGACCCACTCAATTATATATGCCAGGACGCAGAGGAAATGATGTTCACGTCAACAGAGATCATTAACAGCTGGAGACCAGTGTGTGCGAGGTGACAAGAACCAGTTCCTTCCAGTTCAGCTGGGGCTTTCTGTGTTGTCTCTGTTCTCTGTGGGAGAATGAAAAGGGGCTTTGTTGTGGCTGTTTGCTTCCCTTCTCTTTCTCTGCCTCTTCAGTCATGGCCCTCCACCTGGCTTACACCTCACTTGGAACAACAGCCCCCTGTGACCAGATTCCTTCACCAGACTTTAAGTGTGTGGACAGGCAACACACCAGGAAAGCATGGACGGCTGCTGGGATTCAGTGCTGCTGCTTGGTCTGTGACCTTATTTCCACCTGTTTGTCCCAGAAGGCACAGGTCTGCCTAGATCTAAATGATGTGTCTCAGTCACCATTGAGATCTGCTTTTACCCTGGTCAGTACTGTGCCTCATTTAGGGATCTTGTTGCCATCTGTGGGTTTACATTTGGGAATTCTTTCCTGAGTAAAGAAAAAAAATGACCTGCTGGGAGACAACAATCTCTGTTTCCCCTGGGATCAATGTGTACCCCTCTGACTGCTTTCATACTTTGGGCTAGGTCAGTCTTTCGCATTTAAAGCAGGAGATGGCCCAAGTTCGGCACTCACATTTCTCATAATGGTTTGTGCCGTCCTGCGAATGGTTTAGAATTCAAGCCTAGGGAAAGGGCTGGGATTTGAAGACACATTCAGCAGTAATCTCAGGATCTGTGTTTTACCTTCTGTGCCTCTATTTCTCTGTCCATAAAATGACTCTAAGGATCTCTTGATTGCAGTCTGGTTTGCATAATGGCGCCAAGAGAAAAGGTTTCTTTGCTTCGGATAAACCCTATGAAAAAAGGCAACAAAATGTCATTTTCCTGGGTTCTGATCCTAAATATCAAGAAGGATGGAATTTTAAACCAGAACTGAAGTGAGCAGTACCAGTGCATTATCCATTTCACATTGCCACAGCAGCCTCAGATTACAGTGCTCAGAACAAAAGCGAAGATAACGAGCAGGCCCCTATCATTACCATTAATAATAAAAATGATATAATGTATTTTTAAAACTTTCCTTAATGCAACACCAGCCCAATCATCCCAACACTCTGGTTATCACGTCTCAAACATATATACAAATACATAGCTAAAAGTGTCAGCAGGGGAGCATGCAACATTTCTTCACAGAAAGGGTTATCGAGCCCTGGAAAAGGCTGCCCAGGGCAGTGGTGGAGTCCCCATTCCTGGAGGATTTTAAAAGATGTGTGGATGTGGTGCTGAGGCACATGGTTTAGTGGCAGTGGCTGAGCAGTAGTGGTGGGATTGTTAGCTCTATTCTATTCTATTCTATTCTATTCTATTCTATTCTATTCTATTCTATTGGCAAGCAGTTGGGCTTGATGATCTCAAAGGTCTCTTCCAACCTTTACATTCTATGATTCTATACAAAATACAATTCAGATGCTGGATCCCTCCCATCATCTCTTTCCACCGCGGGCCACTCCATGGCCCTTTCTGCACCAGACCAGCCACTCCCCAGCCTTGCTGTCTGCCTTTGAAGTTATTCCTTCCCTTACATCCAACACCGTCCCTGGGATCTGGCTTTGTGTGTGCCCTTGGTCCTCATCAATCCTCCTGTGCCAATTGCTAAGGTATTTTCCTGGTACTAATTCCCACATACACCAAACTCTGTTTTCTCCTTCACCCCTTTCCATTTACTCCACTCACCACATTTTGTTCCTGCTCTGAAATCCATTTTTTAGAACTCATGGTAGAAGGTGGAGATTTGCCCCAAAGCAAAGTAGCAGTGGGCCCTCCCTCTGCTGCAGCCGCAAGGCAGCCCTGCTCTTCCGATTAGACTCAATTGCTTTCAATTGACTAACATAACAAGCTGCTGCTGCTGGTTCTTTTTTTTTGAAGTTTGAAAATGGAAGGGACACTATTAGGAAATTTACATTTGCGAATATGATATTTAATTAGCAATATTAATAAATTAATAGAAGTAAAGAACCTTGTCGAGACTCCAGATTAATAAAACATGTTCTAGCTGAGTAAATGAGGTGAGCCAGGGATGTGATGCCTGTAGAGGATAGAGGGGAAATCTCACTCCTTAAATACCCCTTAAACCATGAGTGAGGCACAATAGTGAACTGGGGCAAAGCTGGTCCTTTCTTACAGCACCACTCACACTTCCATACTAGCCCTTTCTCTGGCCTGCCCCAGTACTTAGACAGCAAACTAGGTTTATTTTCTGTCCACCTTCCCCTTTGCCCTACCAAGAAGCTGAGGAGGCCGATGGGGTGTGAAGGAGAACCAGTGCTCACAGGTGTGAGATAACAGAAAGGGCAGTGCAGGGCAAGGGCTCAGAAATGTTTGGTCAGATACATAGGAAGCATAAAAAGGAAACTTAAAGCATTTTCTGATCTGATCTGCTGATGACCATGGAGCTCAGGCTCTCACTTAGCTATGATTTATCCAGCTTGGAGGGTTTTGTCTCAGAAGAACCCTCAGCGTGTGGCATATGGACCAGGTCCTCGCAGGAAGTGTTGCCTCAGCACAGAATGGAGAAGGGAAGCCGTGCAGTAATGTCAGTGTGGGCTCAGCTGAGAAGAATGACCACATTAAGCAGAGGTCTGGCAGAGCACGAGATAAACTGCTGCAAGGTTCACAGGGGTCAGTCTCAGCTAGGTGTCCCAGGCGTAATGTGCATCTGTCACTGCCTTGAGTCTTGGGTGCTAACCCAGCCTAGGGGCCAGTCCTCTGCCACTCACTGATCCTGCAGTCTGCCAGGCACCCCAGCATACACTGCAGTTTAGGCATACCTGATTTGGGAGCAATGTTTCTGTGCCTCATCCCTCCTGGAAAAAGAATCCTCTTTTTCCTGGATTTGGCAGGGCAATGAATGCAGATGGTACAGTCCTTTTCTACACTGCTCTGTTAGTGTGGGCAATGGTTCCAAGGAGACTGGGGCATCAGGACTCCAGGGAGCCAGTCGGCTATAATGCCAGGTGACTTCAGTGACTTCATCTACCAAGAAGCCTGGGTCAGAAAGGGGAGAATGTGGCTCTCTGTAGCCTATAGTTATGAGTGGAGAAGCCTTTGTGGTGTGATGGCAGAGAATTATCAGCTGTGTGGAGATGTCTTAGCTGGTGAAGTGCTCCTGCATCTGTGTGTAACAACCACTATAGCTTCTTTCCTTGATCCCTGGCTCAGGAAGGAGAGCAAAGGAGAAGCAGGCCCCTCGAGAACCAAGCTAGCAGTCAAAGCAGTAGCTCTCCTGGGGCCTGTGTGACATTCACACACATCACTGTGAAGTCACGCTCTTCTGCAGAGCATGGGAGAGGTGATTATTTATTCATGTACTGAGCACTGTCCCCATGCATCACTCTGCTTTGCTCTGCTGCAGCCTCAGCAATGAAATGCTGGGACAGACCTGTGGCCCTCCCTCTGCACACCACAGGAAGATGTCTCAGCACCTAAGGGGGACCCTAGAGAGGGGCAGTGAGGAGAAGGCAAACATATTAATTGTCTGGCATAATGTTGAGCTTTTTGTAGTGCTTTCTTCATACTCAGCATTCATGGATCAGCACTAGACTCCATCACAGCCAGCCTGAAGCCCCATGTACCTGCCCTAAGAACCCAGGCTGCTTTTCAGCTCTGATGTGAATGCTTAGTGGGCAAACTTCGGTCTCATGGTTCACCTCTCTGTACTGGGGACAGTAGCATGTGTGGGACATTCATGGTTCATCCTGCACTGTCATTCCTCCCTTCAGTGCAAAGTGTGTGGAAAATTCTCCCAATGTAGCCCCTCACTCCAGGAGAAAGGGAAGCAGCACTTTTCTTTGCTGTGGAGGACAAGGACAGGCAGGGTGCAACCAGTCTCTTTCTAAAATTGAACAAAGGAGGATGATGAGAGGGATGTGACTACCTTGCTTCATCCCACAGTGGTTCATCTGCTCTCCTGCCTTCTCCAGGGATGGCTTATCCGACTGTGTGGTTTGTATTATGCTCCTGCTGCCGACACCTCCACTAATTGTGGGAAAGTTTGCTATTGGAATGGCGTGTACACAGGCCTCCTGGGAGAGGTGGAGTTCCAGGAACAATTAGGAAATGGCAGAGATGCTTGGGGACTCTGGCTCAGAATGCCACTCTTGGTGTAGTGACAAGCATATGGTAGGTGTGGCAGAAGAAGAAAAAGGAGAAAAGTTGGCTTGGGTGGGGTGCAGGGAGTAGAGACAGGTGAGGAAGGCGTGAGCTCATGGATGTAGGCAGGAATGGAGCTCGGCAGCATGTGGATGTGAAATATGCATTGGGGTCATTTTGGGATAAAGGAGAAGTCCTAGTGTAGGCAGTCATTAATCTTGGAGATGTGGGCCATGATGAGGCATTCTGAAGCTTAGCCCCAAGGTGGGGCTGCCTTTGATGGCAGCAGGCACATCCACAGGCTTTGGGGCCGTGCCTCCAGCGAGCGAGGGCGGCTGCCTGGGAACCACCTCCTGACTCACCCTGGGTGGTGGGCACTTGCTGGGTCTTCCAGGGACTTTGGTTTTGGACAGTAGGGTTGCCTTGCTAAGGGTTGCCTGCATGGTCTGCAGGGGGAAGAATGGTGCTGCAGAAAAGCTTCCAGACCAACATTATTTTGTTACTGTAGGTCATTTTTTGCCTGCCGATTGCAGATTTGTACCCTTGGGTCTTGAGCTATGGAGACCCAAGGCCTTTGTAAGGTGTTCTCTACCTTCAATGTCAATCTTGCCTTCCTTCCTTCCTTGTCATCCATGGCTTATGAAGCACTAGGAAAATTCAGTAGCTAATTTGAAGTCCCAGGACCAGGTCTTTGTGTTCAGAGCCCATTTCTGTGCCTGGCACAAATCCTGAGAAAGAAATTCTGAGCCCTACACGCTGCCCCAGGCATTGCTGCTTATCACCCTCTGTGTGGGCCTGACACATCCCAGAAGCTGGCATGCACCATGTAAGCTCCCACAGACATGCTGCTCTGCCACCACATCTCCTGGACCTGCTCTTCCTGTCCTGGCTCTTTCTCTAGCTTGGGTTGCCAGACAGGGTGCTGATTTTCTGTAGAGTATGGGCTACTGCAAAGCCATCTCCCTCTGTGACCCAGACCCAAGGCTGCTCATGTGAAAGGCTAGGATCAGAACCTTTCCACCACTATCCTGTATAATCCCCTGCTTCCAGTGACAGACACCCAGTGGAAGCCTGGAGGAGCGTCTGGGCTTGTTCATTAGCTGGAGCTCTGTCCTGCCCCTGGTACTTGGGGCTGACGCCTGTGTAAATGACAGGGGAGGAAATTGCAGGCGGAGACAGTGAGCAGGGCATTTCCTTGTGCAACACCTGGAGGACTTCAGGTGAATGATCTCTACAGCCCTGAGCATGATTCTTGAGGCCATAGTGCTCAATGGGTCATTGTCAGAGTTTGTCAGTGAGTGGTCTGGGGCAGAGCCACTTGTCCAGAGCCCCACCCTGAGCATACTGCAGGCCCAACTGAAGCCCTGTGCCCGCACTGCTGCTGTGCAGCTCATGGGGGCTTATGGCATGATGGACCGAAACCCTCTGTCCTACTGAGGGCTCAGCTCCCATACTGTTTCCTAGCAGTCTGAAGTGTGGCACTGGGAGTATGGAGAGCAGCAAGGACGGCATTAATTCCTGTCTTCTGCCTGGGGGAAGTTGCCTGCCCTGAGCATAGGGATTTGCAGGGTAGCAGGACACACCAGCTGCAGGGAACGAATTTCTTCTGTTCCGGACACTTTCCAAACTCTGCGTCTGGCAATAGGAGGGGATACTGCATCCTTAGGGAACATGCTGGGGTTGATGTGTCTGGGGACTCCTACAGCTGCAGGTTTATCTGCAGGAAGAGCTGCACTGAGCATGTTTGCTCCTTAAACGGGTAGTGAATTCTGTACTGAACAGTTTGGGCTATAGTAACTTTTCACATACATGCACGGGGCTGATTTTGCCAGGCTGAGGTTTTCTGTCCTCTCCTCTGTACCAGCAGTTCAGCTTCTGGTAGGCTTAATGAAACCATCCCTAGATACCGGCTCCTCTAGTACAGCTCTCCCTCCACTGCTTGCTTAGCCTAGGGTGTGCAACCGGGGTGAGAGCTCCCGGGGAGAGCCGGGCCAGACGCAGACTGACTCCTGCGCACGTCCCCGGTCCTGGCTGTCGCCTACAGGCGAGCCCCTCTCCTCTGTCTCCCCCGGGTCTTGGGGTGCCGGCAGCGGAGCTGTGCGGGGTTGTGCCGCTGGCAGCGCGGGGCTGGCGGGCAGCAGGGGGCGCCCAGGGCACGCCGGAGCCGCTGGCTCGGCTCGGCTTGGTTTGGGTCGCCTCGGTTTAGGTTGGCTCGGCTTGGTTTAGGTCGCCTCGGCTTAGGTTGGCTCGGCTTGGTTTAGGTCGCCTCGGCTTAGGTCGGCTCGGCTCGGGTCGGCACAGTCGCCGGTGCCCGCGGTCTGCCCGCCCCAGCCGTTCCAGCGAACGCGGAGGGGTTCGAGCCGCTCACAAAGGCAGGTTTGTGGCTCCCGGCAGCGGCGAGGGCTGCCACCGGCCACCCCCGGCACACGCCGGCCCCGCCGCCTTCCGCCCCAAGCCGGCCGCAGCCCCTGCCCCCGGCGCGCCCCCGGCGCAGCAGGCGACCAGGCTGCGCGATGCTGCAGGTACCGGAGCTGCTGCTCCTGCCCCCGAGGTTTCTACAAAGCCCGGTTATATAAAGTTTAATTATAATACTTGGCTCTCGTGTAACGCTTTCTATCTGCAGATCTCAAAGTGCTTTCTAAGCATTAAACAAGCCTCACAATGCCCTCTCCCGTCTTTATGTGGGAGGGTTTGCTACACCCTTTCTTTATTTATTTTAAACGCTGTCAGGAGAAACTGAGGTGCCTCGATGGGAAAAAGGCTTGTCCAAGATCATCCAGCAGGTCAGTGGCAGAGCTGGATGCAGAACTGAGAAGTCTCCTTGATTTGTTCCTGCATTTAAATCCCTGGGAATGCTACCTTCTTCTGGGAACATCTGTGCCCGGAATCAGCTGGGTTTGGGGATCTTACTTGGCCTCTGTGCTGATCTGCAGTGAAATGCTTCAGTGATCTACACTGTTCACTACTAAGCAGTGCTCCTTTTTGGGAGCTATCCTCCCATCTCCACTCAGAAAGTTCAGGCCTAAGTCTGTCCTTCTGCCCACAGTGGCTTTTCTTGACTTCATTTCATGAACTACTTGGTGAGGAAGGAGTGGGGCCTCAGCTCAAGGTCTTACTATCAGAGGCTGGAGAGCTCATTTGGCTGTAGCACATTTGTACCTCAAAGGACCATTCCCTGGCACCTCCTTCTCCTTCCCCATCCCCCTGCATGAAAGGTCAAGGAAATGAATGGGACAGCAAGATGTGCAAGCCTGTAAATATTTAGCGAGCTACTCGCTTTTACATTGCAGATTTCACTCGGTGGGCACAGCCGTTAATATCAGTGAGACATTAGCTCCAAACAGCACCCGTCACACTCTGCACACTAAAAGTGCTCCGTCAAAGCGCCTGGCTGTGAATTACAGGGCTCCAGCTTGCTTTATTAGCCTGGAGTTTGTACAGCAGGAACATCACCCTCAGACCCACAGCAGAGGGGAAAAGCCCCTAGTACCAAATTAAAGGGAAAGAGCGTTACCTGCGAAGGTGCTGGTACCCTGCCAAGGGCCGGCAGAGAGCAACCCTTGTCTTAACGTGGGGAGATCTTGTCTTGGCAGGCTACTAGAAGCAGCCCTTATTGGTTCTACCTTTATCAGCAGCCACGTTCCATGAAGAGTGATTTGGGCTGGGGTGGGGGGGACACTGAAGCATTTCCTTAGCTGTTTGACTGTCTTTGCAGAGATATTTTTTGCCTCAGAGTAGGGATGATGAATTTTGGTGCTGGGGGGAACCTGTCATCCCCAGCCCCCCCCCTAAGTTGCATGCATTCTGCGGTTGTGTGTTGGACTCAGGGTCACAATTTGACTCAGATTTCGTTTCATTTGCACAAAGACTCATTGACGCCCGGGCCTAATGAACATCAATATTCTTAATGACAAGGAAAAGATCTGTTTTATGGGACTCCAGACAGGCAGCGTCTCCGTGCTCCTTCTGCAGAATCACAGGAAAATAGCCCCAATCTCGCACGCGTTTGCGAGACTGCTGCTGCAAAGTTCAACCCCCAACCTCAGAGGAAGCTCCCCAGATAAGAGCATCTTTCTTGGGAACCTCTGTCAAAGTTTTGCAGAATTAAGTGCCTTGCTGTCTTCTCAGCTTCTGTGTTTCCAATAAGCAATCCAATTACACACATTCTTTCTTTAGACTTGTGATGATACTGTTGGTTTTCCTGCCAAAAGATTCACAAAAACATGATGGGATTTTTTTTTTCTTTTTGATTTTTTTTTTCTTTCCTTTTTTGTTTTCCCAAACTAAAATTTAATGGTGAAATAGTCTGGGAAAAAAAAAAAGAGAAAGAATTAATTGCTGCAACTGCAACATGAGATGGAATGGGTTGCATTTGTTAGCTTCACTTGCACTTCTGTTTTGTTTTGGGGGGTTAGGTTATGGGTTTTTTTTTTCCCCATATAATTTTGCATTTCTACCCTCAGCCTTTTGCATCTTTGGCTACCAGATGTGTCCCACATTGAAGAATTATTTCTCCTCCCTAGAGTGAAATAAATGCAATCAATATGAGTATTGCTCTCAGGGCCTTGAAATATTACATTAATGTTCCATGTGGTGACATTTTAGCTGGAATTTTCAAATACATTATGATGGTTCAAATTAATATTTATCAGATCAGCTTTTATATTTTGCAAAAGAGAGAGAGGGAGAGAGAGAGAGTAAGCATTATTAAAATACAAAATGCAGATGAATTCCAAAATCGATGGTCCATTTTACCAGCACTTTCAAGGGGCTGTGTTTTGCTTTCTGGTTTTGTTTTTTAATTTATTAGTTTTACAGGCAAATCTATTTATCTTCCTTCATTTATTTTTTTTTCTTTCACCCATTCAGGGTTTTTCAGCTGTTTGTTTCTTTCACTCTTCTTTATTATCCCAAAATGTAAATTATGACGTTAGCTGGGTTTTTTTTTCCCTTTTCTTTTTCTTTTTTTTTTTTTTTTCTCTTTTCAGTGATTAAATCTGCTACATGACATCTTTGTCCTTTCTATAAATTAAATCATCTTTGCTTTCCACCTTTAGCCACTGCCAGCAGCAATACTCTGATTGCCAGCAATAAAAGTCCTCACTTTACGGTCTTTATTTCCTACACAAAGCAAACCCCCCCCCCCCTTTCCCCTTCTCCTTCTTTCCCCTCTGCTTATGGTGCTTGCCTTTTTTATTTTTTTTGCTAAGGGGGTGGTGGGACCAACTCCTGTTTTCAATGTTTCTCCATAAACAAGGAATTTGCAGAGAGAGATTGCAGAGGGGGAAAAAAAAAATCTAAACCACATTCCACTTTATTTCAGTCATTCCTAAACAGATTGTTCTATGAGGTGGAAAATCCAGGCAGATTAATGGTGTCATTTGTTTGGCTTTTTTTATATTTCTGCCCCCCCTCCCCCCACTTACCCCCCTCCTCTGCCACTTTGGGTTGGTGAAAATGTTTGAAAAGTACCGTTTTTAGACTAAAGGCAGCTTTAAAGATTTGTGGATTATCAGCTGAATTTATTTTGTTGAAACAATACTGCTTGCAGAACAACCCTCCTTTTCCCCCCCCATGGGAAATTGTAGGAACTGTCTGGGATCTTACAGTATTTCCTTAAAAGCTTTTGCAGTTCCTAGAGGAGAATTTCTGGAAGGGTTAATATTCCGGTTTAGAACTGACCAGCAAACTTTTCCTACTTCCCAGGTTTTTTCTTGGTTTGTTTTCTTTCTTTTTTCCCCCCTCTGTCTCTGAAACAGCTTTACTGTAAGAACATCTCATGGATCTGTGACATACAGATAGCCACAGGGAAAAAAACACAAACCCGAACCCATGTACATATGTGTGTGCATGTGTGTGTAGATAAGATCCAAACAGCTTTCTGTATGCTCACGTAGGCACACTCGCGTGCTCTCTCTCTGTCTCTGGGTGTATAGATGTACATACTCCAGGCTGCCCTTCCTATTTTCCTTCAATGCTGATCTGGGCAAAAGAACGACAGGAAACTTAAAAAAGAAAAGGAGGAGGAATCGATTGTTCGACCCGCACTTGAACTCTCCTGAAAGAGATAAAGCAGAATTTTCAATAGGTCCCCTGCCCTTTTCACCAGGAGGGAAAGAGGAGAAGAAAAACAAGAGATATTTATATGACAGCAGCTGCTGAAAATAGCATTTCAGAGCAATAAAAAAAAAAGGCAAAAGAGATTCAATGGTAAAAAAAAAAGGCAAAACAACCACCAACAACCAAACCCCACAACAACAGAGAAACTCTTTTTCTTGTGCTCCCCAACAGGCACAGGAGCGGCTCGTCCTGGAAATGCATGCATGCCTCCTATAGATCTGTTTGAAATTATAGTTGTCATTGAGAGTGAATTTATGCTTCTATTGATCTGCAAAAGGAAAATATTAAATGGTTTGGTTTTGATCTTTAGCTGACCTCAGGGTCAAGGGTAGCCTAAGATTAGTATTCATAGAATTCATCACCAAATTGTAGTCTGCATCTACTTTATGCAAACATAGGGAAAACATTGAAAGATAAATACAAAGCAAAATGACAAACAATTTCACCGCCTCCCACCCCATCTTAAAAAAAGCACAACAGCCCTCAGACAATATAGCCAGGGAGATACATACATGCACAAACCCAGGTAACTGCACACAGCATGGACGGGGGAAACAGGAAGAAAACATAAGCACACAGACAGAGGCAGGGAATTGCACACACGGGAGAAGGCACACGACTCGCAACAAATATCAATGCACAACTACACTGAAACATGCCTGCATGAGCACTCCAGTACAAGTGCAAAACACACAGAAAAGGACACTTCTTCTCTACACATGTGCACACATACCTACCCAGGAAAAAAGGTGTCCTTCTCTGGTGGAAAAGAAAGGGAAAGAAAATGTTCTCAGATTCTCACACAAAGCCAAAAACCAGGAGCAAGCACAAATACAGTGAAACAGGTGCATGTACTGATATATGCTGACAGACACAGGGATACACAGTTGTAAACATGTCATGGCATACACAAATGCAGACCCTTCTGCTGATAGGCATTGTGGACCTCCCTCCTTCTCGGTAAGCACCACACAAAGTGGAGTAATAGAGGGAGAAATATGTTCAGGTATGAGTAAAACATGCTTGTGAAAGTCCTCCGCTAAGTCAGCCCAGTTGTTCAGAAATTAAGAGCAGAATGCTCATGAGAGCAGTAAAGCAATTTCTCTTAGGGACCAACATTCAAAGGCACAAGCAGATCTGTTTACTCACAAGGAGAGTGAAGTCTACTCACAAGCATTAGCAGTCCAGGCTATAGAAAAAAACCCACTGCATGGATATAGTAAATGCCATTTGTGCACAAAGGATGCACCTAATGAGAAATGAAGGCAAACTTAAAGAGAAGAATGCTTCATTCCTGTTTAAGCAGTCATCCCAGAGACCGAGGAAAGCATCCCTAACTGTGTAGACAAAACCTCAGCTGCCCAGAAACTCAACTGGGCACCACAGGATGATCACCAGCACCCTGAGAAACTGAAGTCAAAGAAACTTGGTGCTTTCTGGACAGACACAGCAAATAAAATAAGCCAGCAGAGTAAAAGATGGTTTATTAGCTCTTTTCAAGACTCTGTCCTGTGTAGTCTTGCAGCTGATAGCTGATGAAACTGGTTTGCAGTTGTCTCTGTGGAAGAAAGCATGGAGCTCTTGTAAGTGGGCAAAAGTGCATGGTGCAGAACAAAAGCACAGGTATTTATTTTTGTAATTGGTTTTCCCCCAACTAGAGCTTTTTTTGACTAAAGTAAGTGCTTAAAAAAATAGGTGACTCCTTTTCATGTACGAAACCACAACCTCATCATTCACCACAAATATAACCACAGTTCATTGTTACTCTTTGTTTATTTTCCCTTCTATAATTCAGATTCATATTTTAGTATAAAAGCCTCAACCAACTCCGAGGGCCCCATGCTTTGTGCCATAGAATTGCATTGCTAGAAATAGTCATGGTCCTGAAGAGCTTGCACTGCAGCTAGAAGAACAGAAACAAAGGAAGTAGGAGTATCTCCTATTTCCCAGTGAAGCCCTGAGGAAGTGACTTGTCCAGGCTAGCCATAGAGTCTTGGCAGAGCTAGAAGTTGGAGCTGCATCTCCTGATTCACAGGCCACTGCTTCAGCAATGAGATCATCCTCCTTTCCTGATTTAAATGTACCTTAGCATGGGCTACTAGTCATTTAGTGTTTGCATGATCCAGTTATGAGCCCAATGAAAACAGTACCAAGTATGAATGATTTTTGAGCTAAACTTATGTATAGAAAGGGCTGGTTGGGATGTACCAGCAGAGCTGTGCTGTGAGTCTCTCAGCTCTGACCTCACCTAGCTGGCCTGTGGACATGTTAGCCATTGCAGCTTACAGCACTTCCTCAGAGGAAAAAGACTCTACCTCCACGAGTATCATTTTGTCAGCATCACCACCTCTGTGTTTTGGGCTGAGGCAGTGCAAGCTACCCTGGGAAGGATCTGAGTCCCAACCACAGACATAGCTATGTGGGGTTCTGCTTCCAAATTTAGACCCAACTGCAGCAGCCTCCTGGTGTGGGCAGTGAGGGCAGTGAGCACTGCTGGTGAAGGCTGAAGGGTGGGCTCTGTGGGGAGGATCTTGGAGATGACAGAGCAGGGTAAGATGCAGTAATACTTGCTGCAGAAGCCTGAGTTCCCCCAGCTGGACAGGCTGGCCCTTACTTACTCAAGGACAGATCTCCTTGCTGTAGAGAACCAGCACTCACTTACCATGACAGTAGGACATTCTTTATTACGGCTGCAGGACAGAGCTGGCCCTTTGCATGCCCTGCTCAGTGGATCACTATCTCCTCAAGGTTATGAGGAAAGTGTACATTGCGATGGCAGCAGTTCCAAAAATCCTTCTCCTGGTGGGAACAGACTTTTGGACTGGTTAGGTGTACAAAAATGGTCCATCCCTTCCTGATGCTGCCTAACTAGCATTAAATATGTCAGAGATAACTGGCTATTTCCTTGCTGTGGATAGAGAAAATGCTGCTAGGAGAGCAGAAGAGAAGATGAACACATTTTCCCCTGTTTGTTCAGTTTTTAGATTGTATTCTAATAGTAGTCTTGATTCACCTACTGCACTGAAATAAATATATATTCTGGGCAGCTGCTTTTCCCCAGGCTGTGTCAGAGTATGGATTCAATCATGTTTTCATCCCTTTGGCAGACAGAGGAGGAGAAAGGGTGTGAAAGTGGGAAGCAGCAAGGCATAGAGGTGGAGGCAGCAGAAGAAGCTGCTGTTGTCGTTTCTGTTTCATTGTTTACTGTCTATGACTTTGTACAGCTTTTAACTCCACCGTTTGGCAAGACAGCAGCTGGCACCAATTGCCTTCTTTTGGAGTGCAAGCACTGCCTGGAGAAAGACAGCCCAGGTTAGCTAATGTGGAAAGAGATGGGATCTCCTCCCAGGGAGAACGTGGGCTTGGAGCTTCAGTCAGTGCTGAAAACCTATCAGGTCTGAACTACCCCTCTCCACCTTGGATCTCTCATCCATTCACTGTTCTCCTTTTCTCTTTATGCAGGTTTATTTCAAACTCCTGCAACTTTGTTCTCCATTAAAATACCATATAACTATATATTCATCTCCCTCCCTGCCTTCACTTTTGCCACCCATGGAGAGCCAGTAGTTCTCTCTCCTCTTTGCATTAATGCTGAACCAGTTTCCCCAGCTCCTGTGCTGTTGGCAGTGCTCCTTTTTGAATGCTGTTGAAAACTGGGTCCTTCCCATTTGTCATTGTTAGATCTCCAAAGCACTTTCTCCCTGTGTAACAGCTCTAACCTGGGTGTATTGAGTGAATCCTAAATGGCTGATGGCCAGAAATTCTAGGTAATTTCAGTGGGACTTGATACTCTTCATTTCTGGTCATAACTTGATCATATAATTTGGCTGTGTACTCCTAAAGAGCTGCTCTGGCTGGTAAAGTCATTCTTATATCCATAACAGTTTGTAAAGCACTTAAGGGTACCTTTGGATGAAAAGCACTAAATAAATGTTCAGCAAGATGATGTTATTTATCCCTGTAATCACCTGTCACTTCCACCCAATTTTTGTTCCTCCCTGTCCCATCCAATCGGCCATATTACACGCTCATGCATATGGTCATGCACTCATCAATCCACCTTTATCCATATGCAGAGACACTCAAGTGCTATGAGAGCTACACAGAAAGACAGATGCATGCATCTAATCCTTCCCCACTCATCTGTCCTCATCCAGCTTGTACAGACACATAGCAACAGTTTTTAAGCACTTAAGTGACTTAGGATCCTAAGTTCCATTTCTGAGAAAGGCTCAGGAGTTTAAATGCTCCTGAAAGTCAGTGAGATGTGTTCTTCAGATTACAGTTCCTCAAGTCTGTAAGTGTCATATTTTCAAAGTGCTCTCTTTAGCTAAAGATTCAGATAGGCACCTTGTAGATTATCAAAACTGTTTAAGGTAGGCACATAAATCCAAATGATTTTAATGTAGCCTGCCTTGAAAATTTTAAGACCCCTCTGGGCACTTATCTTTCAAAGGCATCTAAATCCTTCTGAAAAATTGGTACCAAGAGCCTCTAAGATCCTTTTAAAAACGGCTCTTAAGTTCCTTGCCCATAGCCAAACACCAGAAGAGTGACTGCACCTTAGGTAGATCCCTACCTTAACAGTGCAGTCTGCAAAAGGGGTTACTCTGGTATCTGCTTTAATGAACAAAACACAGCACTTGGGGATCCCATGATCTGTAAAGATCTGACATGGAATCTCTTGTCACCTTGGGCAGCAGGAACAGATCCATGTGGGTCCTGCCCACATATCCTGGGCTCCACAAGCAACATTAGCTTTGCCTTGTTCTCAGCAGGACCTTCCCCTGTGCCTCTGGGACAAGCCAGCCAGCAGCAGTGGGGAGAGCTCTGATCACTAACATCTGGGTGCTTGGCTCCTGGATGATGGGGTTGGGCTTGTGGTGATGAAGATCCCAATGCTATATCTGAGCCTCAGCAGACAGTCATATACAGCCCTAGTTGTTATCACTGAAAGGCTTCATTGCTAACAGGCAGAATCCTCTGGCTGGCAACATTTCGAGGTAGGATCCTGGCTTGCTGTGGTTCAGTAAAAGGTTTGTGGAGAGGGGTTGGTGGCTCTGGTATTTGAACAAGCTCATCATGTTCAGTGGACAATCAATGGTGCTGGTTCTAGTATCCCACCGCTTTATCCAGGATTCTGCAGGAAAAATCCCATAAAACAAACAAGCTTTCCAGGAAAGAAATTGAAGCAGAAAATCCTGCCCCTCTTATAAATTATGTCCAAGTAGGCTGAGCTGGCAAGAATGCCTTCAAGTGTGAAGTTCTTTCCATTTTATGGCTTGGAGCTCCCAGGAGATCATCTTCTTTCTTCTCAGTTTTTTTTCTCTTGAAGATTTTTTTTCTTCACCAGGGGTGGAGGGCAGATGCCATGTGCATGATTTGGCTGGTAGCGGCAAGAATCTGTCAGCAGAAAAAGGGCCGTCAGCAAGAGAAAGTGAGCTGCAAATTGTCCATTTCTAAACTGCTTGTTCATCTGACACTTGCAAACTCAGAAGCCACCTGTTCAGCCATCAGTCACCAAGTGAAAATGAAGCTTTCCTTAAACCAAGATTCTGACATATACAGAAAACTAAAGAGAGAGAAAAGAGAGGAGAAAAAAGAAATTCTTTTGAATTTGCTGTGCTGTGAAATGTTTCTCGTAACTAAAACGAAAACCCAAGGGAAGGTTTTGATTTCCCCTTCTCCCCAAACTGTGTTTTTTGAGTGCTTTTTCAAACTGCAACACAAACAAACAATCCAAAAGTCCCACACCTTTCACACCACATTTTTTGCCAAAATCCAGAAGTGTTTCTGAAGACAGAAATTGCCACCTCCCCTCCCTCCCCCAAACACTGACAGATTTTGGGGGTGTGACTGACTCCTTGCTAAAAGAACGCTCTGCCTGCTAACAAGTGCTGCAGCTCTTTGAAGTTGCGAAACTAAAGAGTGGATTAGCTGTGATACCAAGTGCAGAGTAGGCTTTACCCCTTTCCATGCAAGGTCAAATTAAGTCTGGACCAGCCAGCCACCCAAAAGTAGACCATAGTAGGCAGCTGATTATTTTTTGCCCTCTTCGGGTGCGCAGCATTCGCCTCTCGGGAGGAGAATTTGAGGGTAGCAGCCAGCAGGGTAGGCTCTTACGTGCGAGGCTTTTCTGGCTGACCACAGAGCACATAGCCGATGCGCCTGATCAAATAGCTTGTTAATTTCATCATTTCAGACTTTTATGGTTTTTCCAGTTGCTGCTGCTTTTATAAACAAGCATTTCGGTGACCTTCCCCTCCGGACATCAGCGCATTCAGCTCTGCAAGAATCCCAAGCTCTGAAAGTTTATAAATAAGCCTTCTATCAAGTTCCACAACAGGTGTGACCTCCCCCCCTGTCCTAAAACTGAACAGTTTCAACAAGCAAATAAAGACTGCACAGTCCTGTCTTAAAGGGGAAGTGCTCTGCAAAGCGCTATATAGGCCCTGATATGCTCAACAGAAGGCCTGGCCCATCTGCAAGAAGGGATCAGGTGGCAATAATCTGGGGACTCCTGTCCCTTTTAGGTGACCCTTTAAGCAAGAGTGAGAGACACAGAGTGGAAGGGTGCTCATCGTGACCTACACCAGCATGACATTCCTGGGCTGTCCCACAGCTGACCCCGGAACTGATTCTGGTAGGTTCTGAGTGCTGTGTCTGCCTGGCTGAGACAGGAGATTTCTAGGAGATCTTTGTGAGAAGTGGAAGATGTACAACCAGAATCTCTTCCCTTTCAGTGGGGTTCCTATAGCTGTGTTGATGGCACACTGGCAACATTGAGCAGAGGAGGAAGGGACAGATCCTCTTGTGAGGTGCAAAGTGGGCAGTCTCATCCGTGCCTGCAGTTGCCTATAATGAGACTCTTCTCCTACTTTGTGTGTACTGCATGCATTGTGCCTACTCCTTTTCTATTTCTTCAAAATGTTAGAGGGTCTTGAAGAGGGGAAACTGACATTTCAGACTGAAGTTTCTTTCTGTGGGTGAGCATCTCAACAGTTAAGATTGAGACAAAGATGAGGTTTCCATCTTTGTTAGAGGGTTCTGCCAGTGCTCTTTCCCTCCATTTAGCTGCAACGTAATCTGAGCAGAAATTGGGAAATAGAGTCAAGTGAGGAATTTGTCTATGGGAAATGGTATTCTGAAACTGTGTGGTGATCTCTGTTCATTACATGCCTAAGGTGAAAGGAAACCAAATGACTTGAAGTGTCCATGTGGCCTCTTGGTATATAGCCTGTTATATAAACTAGCAACGTGGTGTTCAGTGCTGTGGTGACATAGGGGGCGCTGGTTCCAACAGATCAGTACTAACTGGATTCAACTCGGTGTCATTGTGGGAGAGACTGGCTATAATCATTGAGATAGGAGAATGTCCCTGTCATTAGTAGGGCTGTAGAAGCCGCTAGAGCAAATGAGAAAGGAGGACCCAATATCCATTCCTGGGCCACCTGTGCTAGATTCTATGGTCCTGCTCTGGCAGGGGGGTTGGACTCGATGATCTTCGGAGGTCCCTTCCAACTCCTAACATCCTGTGATCCTGTGTTCAGTGAAAGGAATCAGTTCAGTGGGCATGGCAGGGAATACCTGGTTCAATCAATATGTGCTACAGTGTTCAGAAGCTAGTGGGATGGTGTGCTGTGGGTCAAACAGAGTAGTTCCACAGCCAAGAGGTTCAATATGGTCAACAGATATGAGGAACACAATGTGATCAATTGCAAAAGGGATTGAATGTTATCAGTGGGAGTAGAGACAATGGTAATGGTATAATCAATGGGACATCAGGTCTTGTGGCTGTCAAGCCTCATGCTGTCCATTCCTGACACTGAAAACTGCGTTAAAGGATAGTTGTTATTTCATACATAGAGTGTGCAAAAACGTGAGCACGTTGCTGTGTTGTGGAAACAGTGTCAGGTTGCTACATCAGTATGAGCTGTGCTTGTCCATGTGGTCAGGTAAGTGGGCGAGTGGAGCATGCACAAGTGCTGAAATGAATGAGGTTCATCAGCTGTAGGGAATCAGCGGTGGTGCTGCAGGTCTCATGCTGCAGTCCCTTCTCTGCAGCATTATGGAAAGATTTGGTTCTAAGAACATCCTGAGTACCCTGTGGAGAACAATAAGAGCAGCCATTTGGCTCATGGTGAGCCTCGTCCCTTCTAATGCACTTGCAGTCCCCCAGGGCCACCTCTAATTACTGCTCAAACACAACAGTTGCAACGATGCATCGTGCCAAAGCCATCCAGAATAAGCCTCACACCGTGGGACTTCTTCTCAGTTGTTGCCTTTTTAAAAAAAAATATTTTTCTTTTTTTTGCACAGTGCTGGTAAGGAAACTTTTAACCCCCTATCCCTGTTCAGGGCTCTGCAACATCTGCATCAACCTGGCATCTGTCAAATCTCTGAGGGATCCCTAAGAGAAAGTTACTTCTGAGGTTTCCTTCATGGCTTCTCCATGAGGATCACTGGATATTTTCTACTTTTGTGAAGAGAAAGTTGCTTCCTAGGAAGTTCCTGCACACAGAGCCTTTTAATTGCTCTCCACTAGAAATCAAAGGCCAGTCCTCCCCTGCAACTAAGTCAGCCTGTGGACTGAAGTTATCTCTGAGGGAACTGAATACCCTTTAGCAGGAAGGGACAACCTCTTTCCTGTGATAGTGTCTTTGAGAAGGTGTCTAACTACATATGTAAGCTCCCATTTGAAAGAAAACTGATGTTTCTGTTCACTGCTGCTCTATCTGAGCCCTTCTGACACCACAAGTCCTGGTGTTGTCCCCTCGCTGTAGTTTCACCTTCCAAGATGATCATTGTTTTCCTAGGACTAGGGTGTGGCCACTTAGAGCAAACAAAGATAAAGCCAGGTTTGCATACAGGTTCATGGCTATGAGATGGATGCCTGCCTGTACACAGCTGTGCACATCTCTATGCAGGAATGCACAGCTATACATTGTCTGTACACATATAGGAAGGTAAAAGAATAGTTCCAACCTCAGCCTGTGGTAGCCCAAGCAGTTTCATGCATACCCTGGTGAGAGAAGCCTTGCAGGTTAAGGTTCTCTTGAATAGACTGATGAAGTTCTTTAAGGGTGGTCCAGCACTGCCCACAGGCAGCCTGCAACACTTCAGAATTTCACCAGCAATGGCCCTACATGGATCAGGAATCTTTTCAGGAGTTAGTGAAAGCTCATATCCATTCTCCAGCACAGATGGTAACTCAAAACCAGAGCTGAAATGCAAGGACTCCCAAATATAAGGAAGCTTAAAATCTGGGTCCCTATGTCATGACTTAAACCTCACAGTTATACCTGAGGCTAAAGTCATTTAATAGTCACTGATCCAGACAAATTTGCTGACTGCTGTACCATAAGGCATTGACAGTGTCCTGCACAGCCTGAAGAAAGTTCATGTAGCTTCCATTTCTGTGAAATCCAGGGGCTGATGAGAGCCAGGGATTGCTCACATCAGGGGGTCAGGTCCTATGGGTCGTGCTGTGGGGAGCTTCACATTGTATTACAAACTGAGAGGTGTGCAGGTGTCTGAATGCAAACCCAGGAAATGGAAGATGCCTCTGTTCAGTGCACTTTGCGTGATCCTCGCTGGTGTGAACGGCTGCTGGAAGGGTGCAGCGTGAAGAAAAGAGACCCCCAAAACAGAAGCTCTAAAGCAGCTCTGTCATATGGCCAGAAAGCTATGAGTGGCCAGGAGGTAAACCTAGATTCAGAACCCAGTGCTCTGAAATCTCTGGTTACTAGCAAAAGCATTTGAAAATAAATATAGGCCCAAATTAAAATGATACCATTTTTGACAAAGTAGACAGTAGTTGAAATATAATGAGGCACTGTAGGAAAATGCCCCTCCACCAAGCGAGCACTTGCTGGGCGGATTAGCCAGCATTCCTTCTCCTCCATTGAGTGGTGTCACAAGCTAATAAATATTTCAGAATTGGCTGTATTCAATCCAGCCCTTGTCCCGGTTGACGTCTGTTCTCTCAGTTTTCAGAAGGAGACAGGTGCAGAAGGATGAAAAGGGATTTAATTACTAAACATCCCCTACTCCCAGAATCCAAACACATGCTGTACTGTACATATACACCACACCTACTGTACTCACAAGCACATCTAATACTCATGCACACAGTCACACCTACTACACTCTGCCACACACACACACACTGAAGCCACATTGCACACAGATCGTGTTTGGGAAGTAGAGGATTCACACCGCATTGCACCAGTGAGTTTTGGACACTGGACACGGAAGGTCCATGTGTGCACTGAGGTTCCAGCACTTGTTCCTCTAGAGCCACAAACCCTGCCCCAGAAATGCAGGAAAGCACAGATGCTTTGTTGGTCCCTTCCTTGTGGCCATTCTGGCTACAGCTGCCCTCCAGCAAATACAAACTTCTGTGTTTCCTCTCCTGTGCTGAATGTTCTCTTCCCTCTCCCTGCCTCTGGTCAGTTAGGGCAGCAGTGCAGAGTCAGGCTGTGCAGCACTATACCCATGCTGTACTCACCACATAACCCCTCAACTTGGAGTACCTTGCATGCCTGCATACACCTGGCTTAGTTCCTGTGTTAATGATTTCTGTCTGCCCACAGTGCTCTGGTACAAGAAGTGCACAGAGGCCCTGACCATAACCTTTACAAGGCCAGATTTTGAGCTACTTGGCACCCAGAACTGAGGGCATTTTCAAGAGCTCCCATTTAAACACCATAAAACAAACTAGGGCAATGGTGCTGCTTGTTTAGTTGGTAGCTGGATCACTGCTGTGGGGAGGTTATCTTCTCTTCCAAAGATTTCCCTGCTCTTTGACAGGAGAGATCTAGTAACACTTTTCACAATAATAATAGTCTTAATCTGGGAGTTGTGGGCATTCAGCCTCTTGAAATTTTCCTGGCACTTTGAGCTACAAGCAGGATACTCCTTGGTTTCCTATTGCAGACTGCAATGGCCTGACTGTTCCTGTGAGTTGTTCAGCAGCAGTTGTGCTCCACCACCGAGACAGCTGCGGGGCAGAAAGGGCAGTGGCTGGCAGCGTGGCCAAGTTGGTGGAGCCTTGATGGGAGCTTAGGTGCTAACATGTCCTCCTCAGTTGTGTCCCTTACCCACTGGAAGAAGTCAGGTCATTTTATGCCAGTTGCCTCAGTTTCATCATCTGTAAAATGAGGCTAGTAACATGAACTTCTTTTGGAAAGCGATTTGAGATTTACTGAGCTGGCAAATACTTGTCTGGGTAATCTATTAGAGTGCTCTGAGATCTTTGAGGGCCTCCTGAGTCTATTGGCGCGGTGTATTGCTGTTCCCAGCTGCGTTAGGCAGCAAAGAAAAAGGAGAAACAGACTCGAAGGAAGGGAAAGTTGGGTGCTCCTCCACTGCAATTGTGCTCTTGACTCCAGTCTGAAGAGAATCAGGACCTGGAAGCTCAAGTGGTAGATGTTAACAAACACCAAGAAAATCAAAGTGATGGATGATGAAAGCAAATGGTTCTGTGTCTGGGCTAGAGGGGTTTCCAGATAATGTATCACTTAGGTCAAACGCAGAACACCGTGGGCTTTAGAGCTGGGTAATTAGTGTATCAGAAAATTGGGGGAAATTATGTATGTTTTTAAGAAGGGCTATTAAAGCAAGCCATGAATTATTGAGAGGGGAAACTGCTTTCTTTGTTTTATTTAAGTTAACCTTGGAGAGCAGAGAAAGAACAGCAGGATGATTTTGGGGTGGGGGGGAGGGCACATGTTGTCTATAAGAGCACATGTTGTGAGCTCCCCCACTGCAACTCATCCACTGCACGCATGTGTTCATGTGCACATATGTGCACACAGGCATGCACACACAGCACAGCCTGGAAATATCCTTGCTGCATGCACTGTGCATATGTGCATATGCACGCTTGTTAGCTTTGAGAGACAAAGCTCCCTACACACTCGGAATAAAAGCAGTTGGACCTGGTATGTGTCACACAAATAGTTGGAATAGTCTTCTTAAATGTTGTACATAGAATAACATGGGACAAATATAGCCTGTTCCCACCGTGCTTACCCGACTCCAAATACTTCTGCAGACTCATTTGCAGATACACAACCATTTTATTAAAGTAACCTTAGGTTTCCTATGCATCTTGAAATTTTATTCAAAATTTCACACTAATTTTGCACAAATAGATTTTGTAAATTCTACCTGCTGAGCATTAGTCCTGTGGAGACCTAGAGTAAAATTCTTAGATAACAAATTTGCTGGTGTATCTCCACACAGCCTGCAGCCTGTGTGTTGGCAAATATTCATGGAATGGTTTGGGTTGGAAGGGACCTTCAAGATGATCCCGTTCCAACCCCCCCCGCCATAGGAAGGCACACCTCCCACTAGACTAGGTTGCTCAAGGCCTCATCCAGCCTGGCCTTGAACACCTCCAGGGAGGGGGCATCCACAACCTCCCTGGGCAACCTGTTCCAGTGTCTGCCCACCCTCACTATAAAGGATTTCTTTCTAATATCCAGTCTAAATTAGGAAGAAATTCTTTACTGATTCTACTGATGGACTTCATCCACTCAGCACAGAGTTCTGTCTTTCCTAGAGCAAGCTGTAGAATGATTCAAAAGCTCATTGGACCTCATTCTCTATTTGACTGGAAGGTTTTAGGGAAATTTCTGTGGAACTCCATTTTCATTAAACACTGCAGGCTTTTTCTAGAAGAGATGGACTGCTCGGATGAAAAAAGGAGAGCTAATTAAGACGATTCCACTGTAACTCTCATGGTTGGTTGACTCTACTGTCTGCGTCACCACAGAAGTGCTAATTTGATTTCATGTATAAAGTGTGTTTGTTTCCCCAAACTGCTCTGTTGGTCTTTGATTCTTCACTCACTCATAGTCAGGCTTAAGTTCTGGTGCAGGGAGACCCTTTTTGGCCTCAGAAGAACTTGATGAGTTTGCACAGCATTGCTTATTGCTAAGTGCCACTTCAAATTTTTCAGAATCTGAGCTTAAAACTGTTCTTTTCTCTACAAGGCTGCCCAGCAAAAGCACCCAAAGGAGCAGTTAATTTAAACAAGCAGATTCTCACCATTTCATAAGTGAAATAAAATTTTCCTGTGATCTGGGAAACATAAGTGGGACTGTGGGAGTCCAAATGAGAAACACTTTTTGCACTGGGGCTTTCATTGACATGTTGCTGCTTGGGGGAGCTGGGGTGGAGCTAGACACCACACAGCCCCTCATCTTGTCTTTTGGCCTCCTGGTTGCTGTTGTGAAGCTCTGTAACAGTTCAAACCAAGGGGTTCAATCTCTGCAGCCTGGAGCACTGAGAAAAGGAGCTCTGGCTCTTTGCACCCATCCATCCTATGAGCCACATTCTGCTCTGCAGCTGGGAATGGTGCAATCAGCGACTGGTGCTTGATCAAGCGCTAGTGGGGATCATTCCTTTGGTGGCAGAGACCAGGACAGGCCCATGGGCTGCCCAAAGTATCTGTGCTCAAATAAGGACTCTGGAGCAAATATTTGTGCCTTTATTTATTTGGAAATGTACCATCCATCCCAAAACAACAGACTGTGTGTAAACGAGAGTTTTTCAGTAAGGATAGCAAGGAAATAACAAATACCTAGCCTTTAATTTGTCCATAAAAACACAAATTTCAAACATTCAGTCTCTTTCTTAAATGGGAATCTTCTGTGGCACAGAAGTTCTGTGTCTGTGGAATGATCTGTTTGGTTTCCTTTTTAGCTCAGGAGGAACTGGACGCCTCTCCTCTTTCTGTGTGCAATAGATTGACCTTTATCAGGATGGATTTTGGAAATGTTAAATTATGAAAACTTTGAGACTTTTGCAGAAATGTTCTTATGTAAAGGATGAAGCCCAGGAAGCAGGAATTAAATTGCAAGAAATAATGGCCTTAAATCGCAGCAAGAAAGATTTAGGTTAGCCATTAGGAAAAACTTTCTTATGCTAAGGATAGTTAAACATTGGAATAGATTGGCTGGGTAGGTTGTACAATCTCCATCAAAGGCTGATTTGAAGAACAGGCTGGGCAAACAAGAATGATGTAGCTCCAGCTGGTCCTGCATAGGTGTAAGCGGCCAGAGTAAGTGACCTCTAAAGCTCCCTTCTAATCCTGTATTCCTGCAATATTAAGAGTCTAAGATTTGGCATTGCTTGGGTTATAGCTAATGCAGCAATGTGCAGTGGGATGGATAGCTGGAGGTTGAGGACAGATATATCCTTTCTCACATTAACACCAGTTATGGTTATGGTCCATCTAAATTCCAGTGCATCACTTAGAAAAATGTGCCCTTTAATTTCCTAATAAAACAGCTGGGTAAATTCTTCTACTTGCAGCTAAAGGAGAAAAAAAACAGAACACTTGAAATGAATTTTTAATACAGATTTGAGTGGGATTGCAGCAGGCGCTTCTGATCTGATAATTGCACTGGATCAGCCACAGTCGTCATCTCTTTTTCCCATCAGAAATTTTGTGTAAGAGTTTAGTGCTGGGGAGCGTTCCCAGGCAGAGGGCTTGGGAGGTCTCCAGGCAGCCAGAGAACAGGGAGCCTGGGCAGCAAGCAGCACAGACAGGATGGACAAGGGCATGGGCAGCCACCAGCTGCTGATTCTCATCCCTTTGCATCCAGTCAATACAAGCAAGGTCAAGAGAAATCCTCACTGTTTATTTAGTCAATGCCCCTGTTGAAATTGTCAGAGAGCACACAATAGTACCTACAGCATGGAGCACAGCCAGCTCATGGCAACTAATGCTTAACCCCCTCCACTAAATGGCAAGTCAGATGACTGAATCCAAGGGGGACCAAAGAAGAAAAAGACATGTGCATGTGGTTTTGAACACAGACGTTTATTGCACTTTGTGCCTTACTTTCAAAAGTGTTCTAGGAGCTGCTGACTGGGGAGTCAGTAACAATACAGCACAAGTGAGTCTTTGGAAGGTTCTTCCCTCTTGGTGGAGTCTTTAGGGGGCCTGGTCACAGAGGCTATCTTCAGCTGATTGAGGTTAATCTCTTTTTTCTATGCAAACACAGACAGAGACACACTTGCCTAGATGGCTGTTCAAAGTAGAAGCCAACCTAGCTTCTGATTCACCCTCTGGGGCAGCCTGTTTTCTTCCTTAGCTTTGAAAGGCCAGGGCTGAAGTTCATTGAGCAAACATTAGCCCTTGTAAGGGTATTGGAGTAATTCCTGAAATGTATTCCCCTTTCTTTCTTTAAGACTATCACCGACCCATTACACCATCTTACCGTCTTTCCTAATTGACACTGGAACATGTTGGCTGGTATTGCTGTCAGCGCATCCTACTAGTGAGACAGGGCTTGGCTCAGCCAAAGAGTGCTTTTGTTGGCTTGGCATGGCTTAAATTAGTTTCTTGAGGGAAATCAGCTATCTTGGTAAAAGCACTTTGGTGCTGTATCACTGCAGCTACACTACAACTTCTTGCAGTGTAGAAGTACAGTTAAAAAATCATGGCCCTAATTGACATTACCATAAATAATTTCTAGCACAGACCTGGCTCTGAGTGAATGGGAAAGAACAGCGAGAAAAGCCTCTGTGTACTATTACCAGCTGCCCTAAGCCAAGTCTTGCCTAGAGATCCTCCCAGCTTTGCTCCAGCAGCCTCACAAGACAGACCTTGTGAGGCTGGTACAATCCCCAACAGTTGGGAATGCTGTGGTGAGCACAGAAGGGAAATTCAGGCTGGAACCCCTGGCAAAGCCGAGTTGACTTCCCCATGATTTCCCGTGCGCTTGGTTTTTTCCCTCAGCCTGCCAGCACTTCCAACAAGACAGTTGTGCTATGAGATGAAAGGGCAAAGATTCTCGGTGCCTTGCTCCCTGGTTTTTTCCATCTTTTTTTCTTCCTTTTTTTTCCTGTGCCATTCTGGAGAGCCATTGGCTGCTGCCTGAGATATCCTGAGAGATGCGGCAATTAATTTTCTTTTAATCAAGGTCGGATGAAGTAAATTGGTGCGGCTCTGCAGCCCCTCATTTTCTGTTTTTGCAGTGATGCAAAACAAATATGATCAAATTATGCTCCTTCTCACCTTATTGAATTAGGAAGCGTGACTGATCCGGGAGAGCTGAGATGTTATATACTGTACCAATCCTCACCATCCCCCCTCCCTGACAAAGCCATCGGGAATCTTTTGCAGGTTCTTTTTATTTTTTTAGTTCAAGTTCGAAGGGAAGTGTGGGAGTGGGTGTGGGTGGTGGGGAGAGAGTCCTATTTATTTTTCTTAGTCAGTGGGGTGAAGCTCTATATTTCACCTTACAGTGATGTGTGAGTAATCACAATAATCAGGTCCATCTGGGCTCGGGGATGTAATCTGACAAGAGGACAAAGAAGTTAAAGAGCAGGCCAGTGACGAGAAGAGCCTTGCGGCTGTTCCTACCTGTGTGTTGCTCTGTGTGCGTGGCTGGATGACTGGTGGGCTTGGAGACACTGGTTTGGGAGCAGAGAGTCATGGGGGGCTCTTCCCAGCTCTGCCACTCACTTCTGCAGCCTTGGGAATACCGCCTGGTCCCTCCGTGCCCCAGTACCCTGCCTGTGCAATGGGCAATGAAGTTTGCCGTGAGAGTCGCAAATGAAAAGCTTTCCACGAGAGCCGAGCATTATCTGCACTTTGTTAGCTCTTAAGGACTCTTTTGTGTTAATTTCATTGCAGCCTGCCAGAGGAAAGAGGAAGAAAAAGGAAAATACATGCTCACACACAGAGCTGTCTCATGGAAGTTTGGCTTACAGTTAGTTTCTTCATGTAGGCTGAAATGAATGTTATTCTGGCTGACAGCATCCCTTTGCTCTTTGTACGTGGAAAACCATTCCAAATGCTGTGATCAATACCACTATGGACACACAAATCACACAATATATAGTCCTGAAACCCACAGCTCAGAGGTCTTAGCATCCAGCAGACTCAGGCTGCTGCACTGCTCTTTGTTCCAGAGGGTCTCTGTGTGAGTGAGGGCTGCAGGAGTAGGCTTCTATGGTCAAAACTTGTAATACCCCTGAGGAAATAAAACATGGAGATGCAGCAGGAAAAATGCATCACGAGTGGCCTAATGTGTACACTGTTCTGCTCTGGTAGAAACTCGAGGTGGCTGTGAGCCTGACCTAAAGGATCCTTTATGGCATGATTGTCATAGAAATGGACAGAGAAGTCTCCTGGGAGGGAGGGAAGTGTGTAGTCCATCCTCTGCCCTAAGGCACAACCAAGTGATGACTGAAATATGAACTTGCCCTGAACACATTAAAGGAAGTGGCCCAAGAGAAGGTGGGTCAGAAACAACAGAAATTTAGGACTGGGTCCCACAGAGCTGTGAACTAGTACTGTGCACACAGCATGGGGATCTCTGCATGGCCACTCTCACTTGGCTAGATGATCTCATTGATCCCTTCTGGCTTCAGAATTCCCACTTCTGTTAGAAACACAGTACCCAGTGGATATGGTGGCTGGGATGTAGAAAAAAGCAGGGCAGACTGAGAAACGCTGTCAGTCCCAAATATGACTGGGATGCCACAGGTGAAATTCCTGTTTTGGTGAGAACCCAATGGCACCAAGAAACTGGTAGTCAGAGCTCATCCAAGAAATACCCTTTTGTGAGCTTCATAGCATTGCTTTGGAAGTGATTTGAGGTGAGTGGGGAAAAGCATCCAGAGCCACCCAGCAGCTTCAGCTGGGCATCCATCCTGCAGTGGGACCAAGGTGGAAGCACTGAGCACTGTGCAGGCTGGCAGAGGTGTATGCACCGGGGGGGTAATGTGGCAGTAGGTCAAATACTTTCCTAGACATGCTGTGTGATAACAACAAATACAGGCTAATTAGCTTGGGGGTTGGGAGCTGGGGTTTGTTTGTTTGGTTTGTTTGTTTGTCTGTTTTGGGGGAGGGTGTTGGTTTGTTTGTCTGTTTGTTTTTTAGAGAGAGAGAGAAAAACAGAATTAGAGAGAATGAACTTAGATGCAGGTTTTAATTTCCAGACATTAGGTGACCCTTCTCCTGCTGATCCTTTTCCCCATCAGGTCAGTCTTGTCAGGAAGGTCTGTCTCCCTGCCACAGGTATAGAAAGCTTCCCTTGATGCAGAGCTGTGTTGCACTGGGTGAGAGCAGAGCTGGGAAGATGAGTACAATGAATGTTCTATCTCACCCCCTTAACAGGGAGAAAGAAAAAAGGAAAGAGGTAGAAAATAAGAATTGCTGTAGGAAAACCAAACCAAACTGAGAAAGTCCTCATCCTAGAAGGCTTTAGGAGAGGTCAAAGAAACACAAGAGAGAGAAAACAAGACACAGATAATACTGGGGAACATTTAACTTTCCACATTCTTTATTTTTAACCACGCTTCTCTCTTTGTTCCTGAATCCTGCAATCTTTTCCTTTCTCTAAGACACCTCTCTGAGGTGTATGGCTCCTGACTGCCATCAGTGTTAATCGAAACTCTTCCCAGCAGGAGGAGGGGAAAACTTGAAGCTTTCTTTGGTCTCTATGAAAACTGCTCCTTCAAAGGCTGTGGGTACAAAAAGGCTTTTGAAGCAAACTCTGTGTACCAAATTACAGACTAGACTAAGACCCTGACTGTAATTAATGACAATGCTGAGGGAAGGAGATACTTCTTGTTACATGCTCCCAGTTTAGGATACATCCAGAAGCGCATAAACAGAACCAAGCCCTGAAGAGGAGTCTCCTGTGCTAGCACAGATTGGAGGGGCTCACTGGGACTGGATGAACAGGATGAGCTCTCTCCTTCTGTCTCGTGGGTTGTTATATTCCTTAAGACCCAGAGTCTCTCCTTCACAATATCAGAATACCCCCTCTCAATTGTCAAGTTCTGTTCTAACTTAAACCAGGGCAGCAATATCAGTTGATAATATCCATCAGTGTCTACTGAGCTGCTATCCAGATGTCTACTGACCTCCTGATTTAAGCCACTGCAATTTCCTCCTGCGGTGTTTAGTGTAGCTCTCTGCTCCCATTACCTCCACACCCTCTGTCTTTCATAGCTTCACATCTTTTTCTTTCTCTCACATTTCCCCCCTGGTCCCTCATTTTTTTATCTCCTCCCTGTAGCAGATAGATCCAGTTCCTTTGGAGGAGGCGGGGGAACATAACCTGCAATGTGTGAACCCACCAGCTCAGCAGATTTTACTTGGTACTGTTTTGGCATCCAGTCCTACCCATATTTCTGTGAATCATTGTGCCATTCGTGATCAGAGCTCCAAATGAAACTCACCAGGAATTTTTATTGCTCCAAGAACAGTGAAGTAATAGTCCAAACTACCAATCACTACAGCTGGCAGGACGGGGCTCCCTGGGGAGCACAGGGCAGCACAGCTTTAATGGTCCTTTTTTTTTTTTTCTTCTCTTTTCCATGACAGTAGGCAAGGAGCTCCAACCCCCTTACCACCCCCCCATCCTGTATGTTCTTCCAACAGTTCAGTTCCTATAATTTTCATTTCCTGTGACAATCTTACTGAAGGTTTAGAAGAGTGCTGCCTTTGTGGCTGAAAATAGTTGCTGAGTTTCTTGCTGATAGTCTGATTGTTACAAATCATTAATAACATCCTCCACTTGGCTTAGCTAGTAAGAGCACCTTGTTGTTAACTCTAGATCTCAAAGGTTTGTGTGAAGCAGGTCAGGATCATTATTTCCATTTCACAATGATTATTATTTTGACAGAGGCACTAAGAGGTGGGATCTTGTGCCTAGGGGTAGAGCCAAGCTTAGAGTACAGGTTTCTAGAGACTCATTTCTTGGGGCTAGACCCCTCATCACAACAGGTGATAAACACACAAAAGGTGTTCCCAGCCCTTGGCTAGAGCTGGGAGGCTGAAATAGCAGAGGGCATTGTACAGGGAATGACAGAGAAATGCTGGTTTAGGCAAGCCCACACTAGTACAGATTCCACAAAGAGTTCTGGTTGTATGGAAAGCTTGCAGCTGCTCTTCCAGATGAGAAATGCAATGAGCAGGGATGTAATGCTGGGAAGTAAAGATCTGCTCTGTGCCAGCTCTGTCTTGGTGAAAAGCATACAACTCATCTCATCTCTGCTAGGGTAAAGCAGTGTCATTCAGGGTTCTGATGGAGCTCTGCTGGGAGAAGGTGACAGAGAGATCCCCAGATAGAATATGAGAGTTCATGAAATGTCTTACTGCTTGAGGCAGACCCTTTCTGGTGAACACCGGAACTCTTGACCTGGAGATAGGTTGATTGCAAGGGGTAGGAGAGCTGGGAAGGACCAGGTTCCCCCTCTACGTTTTTAGTAGTGAGATTCCAGCTCAATTTGATGGTGATGGCAGAGGAACCTCCATCTGGTTGAGTGCTGTGTCAGAAGCTCCTTTCAGGAAAAATAAGATGGTGTGAAGAGTTGGGATAGGACATTTGTGGAAGCTGTTTAGTGCGAGGCACAGGAAAAGGTGATGCTTTTTGAGTGACTTTCATCACATCAGAGAGGTCCTCACTGTCCTCACAGCCCTCTGGCTGCTGAGTTCCACTACCAGCATCTCTGCGTTAGGAGGTGGAGAGAGTGGTCTGATGCTACTGCCATGCTGTGGGTCCAGCTTCCCCTCCCAAGAGGAATGCCCTTCACTCTGCACACAGGATTTTCTCTCGTCCCATTGAGAGTGGGCTCTGTGCCACTTTATACTTTGGAGGATCATTAGCAGAAATCATTAGCTATAATACAACCTCCCCCATAAATCTCCCCTGCACCTGGATCATTTGTCCATGCCTAATTTCCATCTCCCTAATTTTATGATTTGTCCCTCATTTGATGAGAGTTCCTTCCATTAATTGTGTAGTAAGTGCTTCCAGATAAAGGGCTGAGGAGTTGACCCCATCTTGGAAAGACATGGTTTGGGCTTTTTTCCTGAAGGAGAGAGTCCCTCTGAAATATTCTTGCTTCCCTTTCAGAGGGCATCACTCCAAATCTTAAAGGCACCACAGCAGCTTCCCAGAGGGAAAATGCCTCTTTCAGATAAATCCTGTTCACTGGAGGCACTGCAAGGCAGATGAAAGCAGCAAAGCTCAAGTCCAAGGTGTCCTCTGCCAGAGTTACAAAAGTCTTGTAGGCATTATCTCTACAGTTCAATTCAGACCAAGGAATAAACCTCTGCTTTCTCCCCCCTGGACCCCTCCTAATTATCATACTTTGCTGCCCCAAAGCAATTCTGTATCCTCCCACTAAAATCTCCTCTGCTGAACTATTTCATGTTGTGTTAGCTGCAGCAGACATCCTTGGCCTGTGTGATAATGGGCAGGGAGGGAATTGGTCAGGTCGGTGGAAGAAGAGACTCAGCATCAGGCCTGCATGGCTCTTTTTCTGGCATTTCTGCAGACCTTCTGGGTGGTCCAGAAAAAAAGGCAGCTCTTCCTCAGTGCCTCAGTTGCCATCTAAATAAGATGGTGATACTAGCAGTAGGGTGCCATGAGAGTTTAATTAATTAATTTGCAAAGGCTGTGAGATCCTCTGATGAAATTCACTGCATCAGCAGAGAGTTGTGTTTAATCTATACTACACATGGAGATCCCAATAGCAGGAGCATCCCATATGCACAGGAAAACTGAACCAAAGAGAGTGCAGCCAAACTTTCTGAGCACCTCACTGGATAGTCCATGCCTCTGGCAAACAGGGAAATGTCTCTAAATCAAAGCATTTGTCCTTGAACTTCTTACCGTGCTGGAGTGTGAGGCAGCTGAAACAGCTCACACTGGGACAAGCACAACCCACTGGAGTGCTCCCAGCCCTGAATTTGACACAGTGGAGCGGCACTACTACACCGCTTCGCTTCTCTTTCTCCTAGCCTTATCTCCCTCATCCTTTCTCATACCTCTCCCATATTTGCCATGGATGTTAGGTAAAGCTCAATCCAAAACTCAGACTGCAAAGCTGTTGGATTCTCAGCACCTCACTCACCGTTTCCTTTAACTACTGGTTTAGTCTTGAGGAGCCATCTGTGACATTCTTGCCCTGCTGCTCTTTTCTCCTGAGTTTCTGTCCACTGCAGGGCTGGTACAATTCAGAAGAAGGGCGTAGGAGAGGAGAGAGGCACAGTGCTAGAAGCAGCTTGCACATTTTACAGGTAACATTATCTTTTATTGGCATCCTAAAAAGAATGTCAGGCACTAGAGTAGGCTTTTTTTTTTTTTTTCTTCTTAAATTTCTGCTTCACTGCCATTCCACTGCAAGATTTTTATCACATCCATGATGCCAGCAGAGGCAGGCAGTGCTCAATGACACAACTGGCCATTCACAAGATTTCTTGAGACCTTTTGGCACATCCTTTGGAGCAAACTGCGAAGGTCTCGACATGATTTCTGTTCTGAAGCTGGAAACACTCTGAGACTGAGCAAGGCACAAGCCTCCCCAGCTAACTCTCCAGACAAAAAGGGCTCTCTGCTAGTCAGCCAGACCTGTGGACTGAGATCTTCCCAATGTTTTACAAGCTGAAACAGCCTTCGTGGTAGTTAAGCAGGACAGGTATTCCTTCTAGCAGTCATCTAGGCTGTGGCATGCTCTTGCTCTCACTGAAAGTAGGTGAAGACTTTTCTATTGATGTCTGGGCCAGCAGGAACATTTTCACTGGCCAGGCATTGCTTTCTGTCCCAAAGAGCTTGTCAGAGCCCAGGCAACTCTTATTGACGTATTTCATGTGACAGCTGACATTGCTTCTCATTTTCACAGCAGCTCAATTCTTTCTGGTCATCATTTATGGTATGATAAGACATTCTAGAGCAGCAGCAGAAACTCTGGTACCAACAGACTGGCCTTGCAGTCTATCTCCTCGCTCCTTCCAGCTTCCTGATTTTCCTAACTTCTTCCCTTGCAGTAGGCAATAAAAGTACAGAGTATGATTGCTGCCTTTGGCAAGCCCACTGAAGAGCAGGTAGGGCTGTTCTGTCAGGACAGAGAAAGCAGAACTGAGAAAAGTTTTAAGCAGGTTTTGGATTGCTTGGCTGGTTTCACCTGTGGAGAGAACATTGCATTGTGACTGGCAGAAAGAGCACTGGTGCTGGAGCTTTGACGTCTCCACTCTCCAGGCAGCAAGTGCAGTTTAAAACCTCAGAGCCCCAGTGGATTTGTGTGACAGAGCAGGACCACTTCAGTGGCTTTCACTCCAGTGGCTACCACCCCAGCCCAAAGCCAGCCTGTGCTGTGAGAACTTCAGAAGTAGATTTTTACTCTCTGACTCCTCAGAGCCTCAGCAGCAGCTGCAGGGAGCCAGCAGCTGAGGTTTCTGGGTGTGTATGGAGGCGGGTGGAACTGGGCTGTGGGTTTTCATCCTGAGTTTTGCAGTTGCTGTCTGACCCAGCAAAAGCCTTTCCTCTCTTCTCACAGAAGACAACAGAAACAAGCAGTTGAGCACCTGATCCTGCCTTGTGTCCTCCCTGCCTTGCAGCCTTCCCATTTTTGCATGGAAGCATGCAAAAAATGCTGACATGTCCCCTGTCACAAGTCTAGTGGCAGGAGAAAGAAGCTTTTCCATGGCCACAGCAGCTCCTCATGAGATGGTGAAAGCTAGCACAGTACTTGCTTGAGAGGATCACAGCAGGGCATCAACCCCAATGTTTCTCCTCCTTGTTGCAGTTCTGAGAACTGTGGCCATACACTAAGTGTCTTTCCTAGATCACTTTTGCCTGACTGAGGCTATTTATTTCTAGTAAATGGCACCAAAATTCACTAAGCACTGAATTTTGGGCCTTGTGGTAATAGGCAAATATTGAGTAATTGTGTTGATTTCATTGCATTTTCCCAGAGGATGATGTGGATCAGAGCTAAACCACAGGAAGGAGAAGTTCAGCTTTGGTGTTACCCAGTCTTTGGAGATTAAGCTGAGTGAGTTCCAGATGAGATATGCAGCCGATACCTGGTTTTGCAGTAGAAGCAAATGCAGTGCTGGCTGTAGCCCTACCTTCCACCCAACTCACCCTCTGTGGAAAGGATGAAATCATTGTTTTCCCTAGCAAGGAGGGACACTCTATATTATCTGATGGTTATAGCAGGATCTAGGAAACAGGATTTCTGAGCTCCTCACCCTGCTGTGCCTCTGCTTTACTGCATCGTCCAAGGGAAGGCATTTCCACAGCTATCACACTTGGGAAGCAAAACTCTGCTTTCTGTAAGACTTTAGTTTCAGCACACAGGCCATGTCCATGTGCCACAGTACAATCACTTTCTCTGAGATCACAGGTCAGGGTGGGAGATTTCCCACTGTCTGTCTCTGTGCTGTGAGGTGAGCTGCTAGGGTCTGGTTTGCTGAACTACTGCACAGCTATACCTTGGGCTGCAGTCACTGTATAGTCAAGGTGCCACATACATGGGATAATAAAGCCACTTCATGCACTGAACTTTGAGGAGCCTGGATAGAAAGAAGTAGAGGAGCAGACAGCATGTGGTTAGCATTACCAAGAACTTAAGCAGGTCCCACCTGAGCTGAATATTCGGCTGACGTTGAAAACCATAGAGAAGAATGTTTGTCTCAGTTGACTCTGGCATAAAGAGGACACAGAGGGTAGCCATAGACTCCAGCTTTGAGGTTTTAACTGAGTTATTCTGAGTCTCCTCCTTGGTTTTGGTACTTTGCATGTTCACAGGCTGGATGTGTAGTGTAGCTGGTGGAGGGTTGTAGGTGTACCCCCAGCACTTCTAGCTGTATCCCTAGCACATGCAAAGAGCAAAAAGATGGCTCAAAATCAGGAGTGCATGAGGCCAGCCACCAGATCCACCTCAGTGTCACATCAGCTGCAACAGCAACATCTTCCAAAGTTCTGCTCTGGGTGGGGATCTCTGCACAGCTAGTGAATCTCCTCAGACAGTCGTGCACCTCTCTCTGGAAGTCTTGTTAGGATCTGTGCTGATCCAGAGTGCCTAGAAAGCTGGATTTGAAGGGACAGGAAACTGCAAAATCAGGGCTTTTATTTTACAGGTAGTCTGATTTTTAACTATGTAAATTCACAGGATTATATTCTGATGATCCACACACTCTGAGTATGGAACAAACCTTGGGATTCCTTTCCAAAATACATTCCTACACACTCAGCATGGGGAGGTCTGATCTTTCTTCTGCAGTTATCAAACTGTGTTTGCATATTATGCTTGGTGTGTCTATGTGCAAAGGAGAGTGGTATTGCAAGTGCAGAAAAACGTGTGGGAACATGTGGATGTGGGCAAGTGCCTGTGCTGGAGAACATGTGCAAGAGGCCTTTGTGTGTGCCTGTGTGAGAAAGGTCACATGCATGTCTGCAGACTGGTGTTTCTGGGGGAGTGTGTACATGTGCATGTATGTAATTTTGTGCTTGTGTGGGAGAGAGGAAGCGCAAGCATGGTAAAGTTATTTGAACCTGTTTGAAGGTCGGGTCTCCCCAAGGTTATCTGCTTTTTTTCTCTTGAATCTGTAAAGTAATGGTATTCACACTCACTACTTGAGAAGTGTTTCTTTTTATAGCTCTTCCAGATGACAAATAATGCCTGTTTTTGAAGTCCTTTTTAAGTCATTGTTCCCTGGACGCAGATACCATGTTTGGGTGCAGGAGGGGAACAGAGCACAGAGCTATTTCCCCTTTCTGTCTGCAGGGAGCTTTACTGGGACTAATGAAATTCCAGCCAGGCTCATCCAAGGGGCTGCAGACTCACAAAGTGTGAGCTAATAGGACACTCTCTCCTTCAAGCCCTGTGGCACAGTGAGAGAGAAGCAGGCACCCACCACAGTCCACTTCAAGCTGTTCAGGTCCAGACTGTAGAGGCTGTAAAATCCATCTGAAATCAGTGGTAGGTTTCCTGGAGAAAGCCCCCTGAGTTGGCCCACTGAGAATAAACCAAATTCAAACTTGGTGAGTGGACAGGTGTCTGGATCAGAGCCACCCCTTGTTGGGGGCTGGGATTGATTAAGTTTTGCCCATTTCAAATATTTTGGGCACTGTTGCCCCCTGTGGGCAGTGGGGCTGTGTGGGCAGCAGGGCTGTGTGGGCAGCACAGACAGGGTTTTCTCCACTTCCCAGAGCAGTACAATTCCTCTGCTTCCCAACAGTCTTCTCAACAAACTAGAAAATACTGAAGGCACTTCATGGTCTTCACTGGCAAGGGCTCCAGCCACACTCCCAGAATAATGGAAGTCTCAAGTTGTGTCAGGGGAGGTTTAGACTTGAGGTGAGGAAAAAGTTCTTCACTGAGCGAGTCATTCGTCATTGGAATGGGCTGCCCAGGGAGGTGGTGGAGTCGCCGTCCCTGGAGGTGTTCAAGGGGAGATTGGACATGGCACTTGGTGCTATGATCTAGTTGTGAGGTCTGTTGGAACAGGTTGGACTTGATGATCCTTGGGGTCTCTTCCAACCTTAGTTACTGTGATACTGTGATACTGTGTGATAATGGTAGGGACTGGAAGAAGGAACTGCCCATTGTGAATGAAGCTCAGGTTTGTGACCATCTGAAGAAGCTGAAAGTGTTCAAGTCCATGGGATCCAATGGGATATACCCACAGGTGCTGAGGGAAGTGGGGATGAGGTTCCTAAACTGCTCTCTGCTATATTCCAAAAGTTAAGGCAGTCCAGGGAAGTCCCCACTGACTGGAAAAGGGGGAAACATAACCTGTTTTCAAAAAGGGAAAGAGGGATGACCCAGGGAACTATAGGCCAGTCAGTCTTACCACTGTACCTGGTAAGATCATGGAGCAGATCCTGCTGGAGGCACTGCTGGGGCAGAAGAATAACAAAGAGGTGACTGGGCACAATCAGCACAGCTTCACCAAGGATAAATCCTGCCTGACAAACCTGGTGGCCTTCTATGACAAGGTCACAACATCAATAGATGAAGGTTGAGCAACAGACATCATTTACCTGGACCTGAGCAAAGCCTTCGACACTGTCCTACATAACATCCTGGTCTTAAGCTGGCGCAGTATGGGTTTGATGGATGGACAACTCAGTGGATACAGAACTGTCTTGAGTGCCACACCCACAGGGTGGTTGTCAATGGGTCCATGTCCAGGTGGAGGCCAGTGACAAGTGGAGTCCCTCAGGGATCAGTCCTGGGACCAGTCTTGTTTAACATCTTTGTGGGTGCCATGGACAGTGGCATTGAGTGCACCCTCAGCAGGTTTGCTGACAACACCAAGCTGTGTGGTGCAGCAGACAGGCTGGAGGGAAAAGATCCATCCAGAGGGACCTTGACAGGCTGGAGAGGTGGGCCCACGACAACCTCATGAGATTCAACAAGACCAAGTGCAAGGTCCTGCATCTGGGTCGGGGCAATCCCAAGCACTAATACAGACCAGGCAGGGACTGGTTTGAGAGTAGCCCTGAAGAAAAGGACTTGAGGGTGCTGGTGGATGAGAAGCTCAACATGAGCCAGCAGTGAGCACTTGCAGCCCAGAAAGCCAACCAGAGCCTGGGCTGCAGCAAGAGAAGCACAGCCAACAGGTCAAGGGAGGTGATTCTCCCACTCTACTCTGCTCTGGTGAGACCCCACCTGGAGTACTGTGTCCAGTTCTGAAGCCCCTGTTACAGGAGGGATCTGGATATGCTGGAGCGTGTCCAGAGAAGGGCCACAAGGATGATCAGAGGGCTGGAGCTCCTCTGCTATGAGAACATACTGAGAGAGTTGGGACTATTCAGTCTGGAGAAGGCTCCGTGGAGACCTTATTGTGGCCTTCCAGTATCTTAAGGGGGCCTACAAGAAAGCTAGGGAGGAACTTTGTAGGGTGTCAGGGCATGACAGAACTAGGGGGAATGGAACAAAACTAGAAATAGGTAGATTCAGATTGGATGTTAGGAAGAAGTTCTTCCCCATGAGGGTGGTGAGACACTGGAACAGGTTGCCCAGGGAAGCCTCATCCCTGGTGGGTTTTAAGGCGAGGCTGGATGTGGCTCTGAGCAACCTGATCTAGTGTGAAGTGTTCCTGCCCATGGCAGGGGGGTTGGATCTGGATGATCTTTGAGGTCCCTTCCAACCCTAACAATGCTATGATTCTATGGTTCTTTTCTCTCACCATAGGGGCAACCTTTGCCTCTGTAAAGCTAGCTTCTTCTTCCTTGCTTTCCCTTCCTCCTAAGTGTTTTGGCTAACATCTCTTTGTCTGGTAGCAGCCACAGCCATCCTGTGCCCAAAAACCTTTCTGGACTAGGTCAGCACAGGAGTGTAGCAGGAAACAGTTCTGTGCCTCTGCCCAGGGACAGACAGCTTGTGTGCGCCACAGAGCACTCCCCTTGCTGCTGTACTGGAGATTTGGTGTGCTCCTCACTGAAGGACAGTGAGCTTATCCCCATCTCTGAGGACTGGCAGTTGGAATAACTGAGCATTTTCTGCTGGGCAGATCCTGAGGTGTGCTGGAAGCTCAATATTCCAAGTGGCTACGATAGAAATTTTCTGGAATCTAAACTGAACGAGTCTCTCAGGATTCGGGCCAGAGGGAATTGCAGCTACCTATATCAGTTCAGCTTTATATTGGAAACAGCTCAGGGCAAATGGCTTGTGGGGAAAATAACGAACACAGTGGAAAAACAGGGAAGAGAAAAGAGGCAGAAAGATTCAAGAAGTAATCCAGAAGAGGACAGGGAGAAAGCTTGGTTGAATGGATAAAACGGTCTGTGAGCAGGAAACGATATCTGACTTAATGTATTAGTCAGACAGAAAAATTAGATGGTGTAAACTGATCCTTCCTGCAAGGGGTGCTGAACTTTTTTGGTGACTTTAGAAGGCCATGTTTACAGTAACTTCAGCTCGTGACCAGGCTATAAAGGCAGTCTCTTTGGGGCGGGGAGGAAGGAGCTTTTCATTAGCACACACACACCTGCCTCCATGGGCAACCTGGCCTTGCAGTTACTGGGATATTTTTCTAAGACTGTACTTTGCTTTTTAACATAGAAATATAAAATATGCATGCATATGGCTTATCAAAGATGATAACATTCACAGGTAAGGGAACATAAGTCCACTTTATAGCAATAAATTATCTTCCCCACCCTTCTGGGCTGATTAGCAGCTGTGTCTCACCTAAGCTTTCTAGAGTTTTCCTTTTAATTTTTCACCTGAATTGTTTTCTCCATTTTAGCTCCACTCATAAGGGGAGTTTTTATAAAAGTGCCTACAGGGATTTCCAATCCTTGTTCCCACTGAGCCCCTGAAATTACACAGCCAGTTCTGAGATACTTTTCCTCAGTGTTGATTATCACAGAGGTTAATATTAATAGCAAGAGGCAAAGGCTGCTTTAGTTTGCGCTGGATTCCCATTCACCTGCAAGAAGTTACCCCAGTTTGCTCTGGTTTGCACTTTGACAAAGTGTGCTTTCAGTCTTAGGGAGACTGAGGCTTAAAATTAAAGTCTCCAGCTAAAGACAGGGTCTTAAAACCTGGCTGTATGGACTGGTGCAAGTCTGCTGGGGACACTTTCACGTGCACCATTATATAACCTGATCACCGTAAGCCACTGAGACCAATTAACTGTTTCAGGCCATGGCAAGGCAGTGTGTCTCCCCAGCAGCACCCAGCCAAACTTACTGGTATTAGGGTATGCCTCAGCTTAACAGGTTACCAGTAAAATTGCTGCAGTAATTATCAGTGCAGTTCCAGAGTGAAACTCACCTGACTGAACCATGTTTGCATTTATGTTGGTTCAAATACTTTGTACTTTACCATTGCAACCAGTCAGGAGCATGGTCAGGTGCTGCATCTCAGCTGGGCTGAGGGGAACAGTAGTTCAGGCACTTGAGATAAATGAGTGTACAGGCAATCCCCAAATGTTTCCTACAAAACTTCATCACATAAATAGAAAATCTCCTTTTCCAAGTGCATGAACTGGTGGTGGACATTCAGATTACTTCATAACAGTCCCAGAGAGCAACACTTTATTAAGAGAGAAGAGGTAGGCAAACCAAAATTCAGTTTTCCCCCTAATTCCCCCTATTGCCGCTGAAGGGAATAGCTGTTTGTGAATCATGATCCAGGACTTTGAGAATGTGAGATACACCCCCGAAAGCAGCTGGTTCAATAGTTTGCTGAAAACTCTTTGATACCACTTGGGACCTTTCCAGTACTTCTGGTTAAGCAAGTGCTCAGCTGCTCTTCTGCTCTGTGGCTGTCCTGTCTGACTTTGGCTGTATAAATGCCCCAGCCATTTTACATCCAAGGGCTAGACCCGATTCCTTTGGTCAGGTTTTGTATACATTCAACTTCAGCACCTTCCCTGATGCCTGGATTAGAGCAAGAACTTTGGGACAGGGTCCAAGACCATTTTACAAGCCTTCTACAACCACTCCAGCATGAGGAAGGAGTGAGACTGAATTTGTGTTACCAGAGACTCTGCTTTCACCTTCTCCCAGGACCAAACTCATCATCTCATGTACATCATACTGAAGCAGGTCCTTGGGTGTGCTGAGAGTCCCTTCTGCTTTTGAACAAGCTCTGGCAAACACTCACACACAGCAGTGCTGTGACCTTTGTATTGCTATAGGTGTCTCAGGCACAGCATGTTTGTGCTGTTGGAACAGGAAGGAGAGCTAACTGGAACCAGACCAAAGCAGAGACAAGAAAAGTCTGCACAGATCTGAGTGCCCCACAGACTGAGAGTGCTCTGAGGTGCTTGGTCTCTGTGTGCCGTTCCAAGGTGGAGCTGGGACTGGTTCTGCAGAGCTTGTTGGGTTTTCTCCCCAAGCTCACAAACGACTTGTAGCTCCGAATACCAAGCAGAGCCTGGGATCCAGTCTGTTCTCTCTGCTGGCTTATTTCCTGTTGGTCTCAGAGGTGTCTTTCACAAGGAAATTGAACTTTTAATGCCAACAGAGCCAGATTCCACAGGCAGACTGAGGTGGCAGAAATGTGTGGCAAGGTCAGAAGTCTGGGTCTGGGAACTGAGAGTGGGAGGGCGGGACACGAGCTTTTATGAAGGATCATTTTCTGAAGGTGAGGAGGCTCTGCTGGTATTGGTATCATACTAGAGGACAAATGTGCCTTCCCTTTGATCTGTAGCCTGTTTCACCCTGTAGGATTTTCACAAGAGGATTTATCAGCCTGTACGTTTGTTAAGTTGAAGCCGGAAAGGGAAAATAGTCCCTTCAGTCTTTGCTAGTGGAAATTGCTCTGTATGGAAACCCAGAACACAATGAGAAATAAATAAATTGAAGCCCAGAGCTGAGAAATAAACAATCCCTGTGGGAATAGTGTGATCACAGAAAAATAAGAACAATAAATTGCCCTTCTCTGAGGTTTCAGGGCTCTTAAAAACATCAAATAAGTCTCATAGCTCCTTCTGAATGTGGTGGTGATCTTTCCCCCCATGTTACAGCTGAGGATGCTGAGGTGCAGAGTGACAAAGCAGCAGAAGTACCAGTTGTAGCATTTGGTATATATGTACACTGAAGAGCACAGTGCCTTTCAGAGATACCTGAGCTAGCCTGATATCAGAAGAGTCCAGCTCTATTAGTACAGTGATCTGTCTGGTATAATTTTCCACTGCTTGCTGTACTTATTCAGCAGTAGCTTGGGTATCTTTGACCAGCATTGTTCTGTGCAGTGTCGTCATACCTTGTAATCTGATTCATATATTCCTAGGACCAGAGTGAATTTCTCTCTGACCTCTTTCATATTATGGGCTGAAGAATCACTCCACCTTCTCTTCTTGAGACCAGTAAGCATGAAGCAGAACACAGTCCTGCCCTGGATTTAGCAGAGGAAGCCAGGTGAGGCTCAGCAGCATTTCCCATCTCTTCACTTGTAGGTTCTGGGTTCGTTTTCCCAGAGAAAACATTCCAGACTCATCCCCCAATTTACCTTCCAACTAACGCTGTTTGGTTTTACCATGCTACCTAAACCCAAGCACGGTCTCTTTTTTTATGAGAGTTAAGAGAATTAGGACAACCTCCTGGAGAAGAGGGGAGTGGCCATCAGCAGAGACCGGAGAGAGGGGTGTTCTCTCTGGTGGCTTGGGACCGGCCTCTGGGGGTCACTGTGACTGCAGGGACATGGGCTGGGTGGTGCATTTGCCAGGCAGCCAGGAATGCCAGACTTGAAGGTGACGTTTCCAGAAGGCGACGGCTCTGCTCTGGCCCAGTCTGTCAGACCCATCCTTTGTGTGCATGAAGGTCACCCTCCTCAGCCAGCCTTTCTCTTTCTGAAGCGTGGACTTGACTGTTGAGGCAAGCAAGTATCTCCTGTGGTTGCAGAAGGCGGCTGTAAGCTTCTTAGAGGGCAGTGGTTTATAAGCAAAATAGCCATAAATACATCAGGCAATGGCTTAGTAACTCATGTGTGGGTGTAGGACATGTGCCTGCGTACACACAGGCGTGCACACACACGCAGGCAAGCTTGCTCTGCCAAGCTTGTGCTGAGTGGTATCATTGGAAAAACTGCCGGAAGAGTTGGGATCTTTGGGTGAAAGTGTATGTGTTTGAAAAGGCAGCAATAACAATATTTCCTTTGAACAGACCACTGGGTGAAGATATCATTCCATTGCAGAGGCTCACCCAAGATTGGCTTGAGTCAATCTGCTGGTGAGGCCAGTCCATAAAGCAGAATTTGTTGGTGAACTTGTGGTGATTACAATGCAGCTGAAGTTTGCTTACAGACTCAAGGCTAAGTTGAAAAATCTGAAGCACATTATCATTACCTGCTGCAAAGCCCCTTTCACTGTGAGTTGGTTTCACACTGCTCTTGGAAGGGAGGAATAGGTAAATTTGCAGAGACAGAGGGATGAAGTGTAGAGACCAAGAATCAGAATTCTAGTCTCATTACTGGGGAGCAGTGGCTTCCATTTTTGACCAGAGATCACAGAGAAATGCTGCTCTCACAGAAAAACGTCACAGATTTCAAAGAGAGAGGAAGATCCCGTGTGTGCTAGGGAAGAGGAGCATGCAAAGATTCAATGCAGATAGAGTATTCAAAAAGAGTAGTGAACATCTATGAGCTTGATCCAAATGCCTACTGAAACTGATTAGACTCCTTCCCCAGACTTCAAGGGGATCAGGCCCTTGATATTTTATAAACACAGATATATATTTAAAATTATTTAAGAAAGTTAAGATGATAGAGAGATTGTCAACTTCCAGCAGTGGTGGTGAGATAGTGTAACACCATCCTCCTAAGAGATGCTACATCAAGATGATCAGGGAATTATCTGCATAAAATAAATCCTCGGGCTTCAAGATAAGAACATACTGCAGTTTCTTGCCATATGGTTCAGACTAAAATTTCTTGCTAGCCCAGCTCAGATTCTCTTCCTTCTCCTTCCTGATATGCTCCAGCTGAGCTCAGCTATTCCTAGGCTGGTTCTAAGCATATTCAGGGAAAAAAAAAAAAGTATGTCAGTGCCCACTGTAGTTTTATTTTTAGTGATCTGAACTATGTGGGCAATGCCTTGGGCTGCTGGTGACTTTGTGGGGCAGCACCTTGGGTCTGACCCCATAGTGCAGTGGAGAGCAGAAGAGGGACCTCAGTCTGCAGTCTGGGGTGGACTTTTGCAAAAGCTGAGCCTCAACCTAACTGTGCTCCCACCGGAGTCAGTCAGAGCTTTGCTGTGTGGGAGATTTAATGTTGACTTCAGCAGGGAGCAGAACACTGGAAAAATCTCACAGGAAATAGCTGATAGAGAAAAGTAGCAGTTGAGGCCAAAGTGAAGAGGAATCTTCTCATTCAGTTAGGAGAGATGATTTTGATCAATTTTTGCAGTGGCCGGTGCAACGTGTCTGTGTTTTACATGAGTGAGGGAGAATGAGGCGAGGGGGGTGTGGGGGAAGAGAAAGAGCAAGCAGTTAATTTGACTGAATAAAGATAAAAGAATGCAAGCGCCGCCGAGTTTGCTGTTTATCTGGACATTGTGTAATGTTGCGGAATCAGATGTGGCACTCTGGCTTTTGCACAGAAATGCCCAGAGAGAAATCCAGCCGTACTGCGAGCAGTAATGACAGTTTGGGAGAGGAGACTTCCTCATCTTTTCTCCCCACAAAGCATCCACTTTGAAAGCAAATTTGTGGCGCTTTGGGCTTCTTAAATAAGAGGAATTTTCCTTTGATCTGAGGAGTGAATTTCTGTTTTCACCCCACTGCAGGGCAGGAAAGGGCAGGGGAATGCCAGGGTGCCTGCAAACAGAGAGTGTTCCCATAGGGCAGAGGATGGCTGTTTGGGAGAGGCGAGAGCCCAGCCAGTCCAAAAGCACATTGTGAATTCATCCAAAGTTAACCCTAATCCTTTTTGGTTGGGACGGAGGACTCCAGAAACAAAGGAGGGAAGGGAAAGCTGCAGAGGTTGTAAGGAAAAGCGAAGCCCTGGGATTGCAGAAGGTCTGCGGGGTCCCCGCCAGGTCTGGATTGATTAGTATTCAGTATTTATAATATCTCCATAATGGTAAAACAAAAGAAAACAAGCCCAGAGAATGCATTTTTAATCATCAATCATTGCTCTTTGTTTGTCATGAATGAGCGGTGAGGGGAAATAGTCTCCCATAATCACCTCCCTTCACATCTCCTGCCACACAGGCCTTGCTGGGTGTGCTAAAAGGGAAATAAATAAACAAGCAGCAGATCTCAAAATAAATCCCAGAGACATGGGTGCTACGTGGGTTATCACACCCGCACACAGGGGTCTTTTTGGAGATATGAAGTGGGGGAAGGACATTTAAAGAGCAGGAGACAAAGACAAAGACAAAGCTTAGATAGGGCATTAACTGCAAGAATGAAGGATTGGAGTTACAGAGAGGCAGCAGGTGAAGGAGGAAGGAGCTTTTTCAAGAATGATCAGTGGTGAAATAATCAGTGAGCAAAAGCGTGCCACAATAGGGCCTTCTCCTGGGACATAGGACATTGGGATGGGAAGCTTGAAAAGCCACCAAATGCAAAAGAATTTCCACCTTTTTGGTATCTGAGGATCACATCATTTCAAAATTTCCTACATTATTTTTTCAAGGATAGCATTCAAGCTAGACAAAAAATTATTGCAAAGCCTATAGATTCTATTAAGAACCCCCAAACTCATATCTTATCAGGACCAGTACTATGCTGAACTTCTCCAATGGGATCCCTGCTTTGATCTTGCAGCAGTTCTCACAAGGCCTTTATTGTAGTCCCAAATGCCTCTTGGGAGGAAGGGAAACATTATAATTCTCCCTTAATAAGTGAGATAACAGGCTGCTGGGAGGGTAAGGCCCAAATTTTCTAAAGCAGGGCTGGTGACTCCACACCCACTCGCTGGTTCAGCTAAATGTTCTCATGGAGCCAGGAGCATCGGGATGGCCTGTGAGGAGCAGACACGCTACAGCTGAACCCTATTGAAAACTAATAAAAAGGTAATGACTTTGTCATTACTGGACATGGGTTTGTCTGTCGGTGAGGGGGGAGAGAGGGGAGGTTTTCAACATTCAGGCTGTAAATAACCTTTCCCATTATCCCATGCAGATCTCATGCATTCTTACACAGCCCTTGGTTTGCCTTCATCTCACCTGGTCAGCCTGTGAAGCCCCCCCCGTGCCATCCCATCAGACTGGCACACACTGATAGGGAAAAAGGAGAGGGCCAAGCAACTCCTTGTGTTCCTGGTCCAGTGCTACCACAAGCACAGGAGACACTGAGCAAGGTAGAGATCATACAGGGAGGTGCCTTGGTACAGGGAGGTACCCGTGTCCAGCACATGGGTATGGGGTGACCAGATGGGAGCAACTGTCAACACTGGGCACACATTGGAAGGGATTGAGCTTCAGAAAAGTCAAATAGATAAATGTGCCTTGATAAAAGTGTTCTGTGATACCAGAGAGATGGAGTGTAGAAGGGAGGCACTCTCCCTGGAGGTGTTCAAAAGATGTGTAGACATGGCATTTCAGAACATGGTCATGGTAGTGTTGGGTTGATGGTTGGGCTTGATGACATTAAATGTCTTTTCAACATTTAGGATTTGATGACTCTGTTGTCTTGTAGTTACTTCGGGTTTATGCACTTGGAGCGGCTCAGCAGCTCCTTAAGCAACTGAAACTTGGTTGCAAATGCTGGCTTTGAAGAACTTGAAACCATCTCTTAAAAGGCCAAACTAAATCACAGTAACTCTACCTTTAACCAAAATCAGAGCACACATCAATGTTTGCACTCATTAGTGAAAGACACTCAAAATAGCACATCTCAGTTTAATAGATGAAGTTTAGTGAGGAAATGCAGATGGGAGGGACCTGAGGAGCTGTTGTGATTTGGGACCGATCTGGAAAATAGCAGCATTTAAGCTAAAGAAGTGTTTTAAGTCAACGGCCTGAAATGGAGATGCCTACAAGGATATTTTTAAAACTGCATTTATATAACTAGCTTGATATAATTAAGACCTGATTTAAGCTCAAACAAAATAACTCCCTCTTGCCCCCAAATTGGAGTCTCCACACTGAGAATTGCATCTGTGGAACGAAATTAGTCAGGAAATCAGGGCAGCTTTGTGCTGTAAACAGCGTGAGAGCTCAGAGGATATTCCAGTTCTGTGTCCGGCTCTGCCACTGATTCACTGTGTCCCTAGGCAAGACTCTTAAGTTTTCCATCTATAAAGTGTAATAAAACCTATGTAGGTGCCAGGTGATGTAGTGCTTAATTAATTAGGAAATTAATATAATGAACTCTAACTTGAAGGTCTGTATCAGCACAAATGAATTGTTAATATAAATTTTTATTATTTATTGCTATTTAGTTGATTATTTTCTAACACGGGCAGGCTATTACAAACATACAACTTCACACTTGAATTCCAGTTTTATTATTGTTGTTGCTTATTTATTATTGTTTTCCTCTGTGTTTATTTATTGTCTTCAGTGGCCTCCCTTAAGACTAAGCCCCAAAGCAGTAGATATTACCCAGATACACAGAATAGTGAAGGCACTGGGAAATTTTGGGATAGAACTGGGGTTGAATGCCAGATATTTCTTGCTAAGTGCCAAGCCCTTTGCTTGAACCTTTATACAGATTGAAGGCAAATAAAACAGAGAAGGACAGATTCTGAGCTGGGTAAATACTTGTCTGCCTCACTTATACTATCAAGAAATCAGTACCAATCCGTGGGCCTTTAATTTGCCCCACAAAGTTTCAGTATTTTTGTTTTGTACTTACATGCTGATATTCATTAGATACCTATTTCTAAACAAAAGTTTGAGGTTTCAAAACACAGGGTCTGATCCTCTTCAGTATAACTAAGTCTTGCCCCACCGCTGTCAGTGAAGCAACGCCGACGCTGCACTGAGGATTTAGACCAGGCTATGATGGGGATCCAGTCCAGTGCTTCTTTCTCTGAAGGGTGCATATGCAAAGAAAGAGTTGCCTGTGAGAGAATGGCACTTGACAAACAATGACCACATGATATTCTGTGATTACTTGTGCCACTCATGATAAAAAAATGAAAGTAGATAATATTATACTGGCAACTGCAGAAGTGCCTCCTCCTTCTCTGTAATTACTTTTCATTTTCCATTACGAAACTAAGTAAATCCACGGGATTTTTTGAGTGCATGTCTGAGCTATTTCTTCATTCTTCCAGTGAGCTGTGAAGTAGGATGAGAGGTCCTGGGTAGCACCTTGGCCTGTACTAGATTTGGAAAACAGCCCTTGTGATGCCTGATGGCCACTGGGTTGTCTACAGGGAACAGATGACTATTGCAGCCCAGTTTTGTAGGCTGATCAGCCTAGACCTCATCTTTCTGATCCCTTACCAGAGATGCAGTGCCTCTGAGGAATTACTGTGGCATGTAGACCTGTGTAAAGCCTGCTGTCTGCTCTGGGCAGTCAAGAACAAGGCATCTTGGCCTGATTCTCTATTGCCACAGAGCAAGAGGAATCCCTTTTGCAGCCCTTCATCTTCCCCTCTCCAAAAGTGGTAGGCAGGTCACAGCAGGGTGAGCTCAGGGCAGTCAGAGCCCTCATCCTGTATTTCTCTGCTTTTGTCATTTAAATCTAGCCCCTTCTCCTGTTGTTTTAGAATTACTTTTCTTGTGTGAGTAATTTTTTAAGGGTATGTGAAATTTTCTCAGGGTGCACTTGCACAGCTTAGCCAGCTGATGCATATTTGGGGTACATACATGAGCAGCGAGGTTAATGCCTGGTCCCCAGTAAATATGTTGCCATCAGCCTGAATATTCTGTTCCATTCCATTCTGTTTGGCTTCTGCTACCTCCTCATGATTGTATCTCACCACTGCCCAGCAGTGCAGGGAGGAACATGACAGGTATTTGCTCCCTTTGTCCTTGCACCCCACAGGTACTTGCAACACAGCCACCTCAACCCAGGGTGGGAATGAGAGGAGACCCCGAGTAAAAGGAGGAACCATTCACAAAGTTAGGTTTAAGAGAGAAATTTCTGGATTTAGCCAAGAGTTGTGGACAGCAGACTTAGAGGACAACCTAATGATGAGTTTGGATGCTATTATTGCTAATTGCTGAATGATAAATAGCATGAAAGGTGTCCTACAGTTTCAGTCCCTGGAAATTTATTTGAAATATGTAGCTGAATACAACAAATGTCTTATGGGCAGTGAGCTTGTAGTGAGCAGGATGTCCTCTCCCCAAGGGCAACAACTAAGGGGACAGCTACATGTTATGGTGGCTAAAGAAGGGCTGGGAATAGATGAAACCTGTTTGTAGATGGAGGAGCATGTGGAGTCTGAGCTGCCAATGATCTTGTGCAACTGAACTGCTTGTTTGTTAAATGCTCAGGCAAGAAGGAAATAGTGAAGATGGAGACCACAACTGCATAAGATCTCACTGGTTTCAGCAAATGCTGGTAAAGAAAACCATAAAGGGAAAGGGACTGATAGTGATGTTCAAAACGCCTCTGGGATTTTTTCCACTGTTGTTTTGTAGACATAAAAAAAAAAGAGAAAAAAGCAAAAAAGAGAGACATTTTGGCTAGAGGTCTTTGCTTAAAAGCTTTTTAATCCCAATGAGGGAGACAGAAGTGAGATGGTTTGAGTGGAACCCTGAGCAGTAGGCAAGGAACCCTCTGCAGCATAAAGAAAACAGAGTCAGTACTGAAGCACCTGGCTCCCCAGGTACCTCTCACGCAGCTTCTCTTAGAGAAGGTTTATTGTTCAATTTGCCAGTGCTGTAAACCACAGCATAGATTTGTGGAGAGAGTAAATAGTGTTTTAGAGGGAATCTGAATGAAATTGGCTATGTCAAGAATAGGTAAAAGGCTCTGGAGATTGCTCCTCCAATGGCCAAGTTGCTCCTTTCTTCATCTTTCTGTGTTTCAGACCCACTTTGATGATAGATGCAGATGCCAGCACTTATGGTTTGGGGGCAGTATTGACACAAGAACACAAAGGACTTGTGAGGGTGGTGCCTTATTACAACACTAAATTAGCTGGAGCGAGATTACTGCACCACTTAAAAGGAACTCCTGCAATGGTTAAATCTATAGAACGTTTTCATCCACTGTTCAACACGGAAGTAAAATTGCTTTGGGTTGATGACAGGAAGATGCTGCATAAATAGTTAAGTATGCATCATTTGCAATTTGCTAAATTATTTTCTTTCTATCTAGAAGGGGCTGTGTAAGGTGTCATTACCTCGTGTTCTATCTGGCTGAGGAGCCATGCGCTCTGGGGCCTTTCCTGGGAGCTAGCATGGTGACTGTCAGATGGGCTGAGAGGGACTTGGCACAAGCAAGCCTCAGAAAGCAGGGACTAGAAAGTCAAAAGACACAGATTAAACATGCAGAGTGGGGCTCTAAAACATAGTCAGAGAGAGCTGTTGGGCAAGGTGTGGTTTGGAAGGAGGCTTGAAGCTGTTGTCAGAGGTAGGGTTTGTAGGGTGTCTGAGCTTCACGCCACACGCAGGGGAGCACAGGCATGAGAGCTCTTCATCGATAGTCAGGACTGCCTCACAAACACTTGACTGTCCCCAAGTTCTCCTCCTAACTAGGACAGCTCCACAGCACTCCAAAATTAGCCAACTTCCAAGCAGGACGACAACCATTCAGTCTGTGCTGAGCACCCTAGATGAGAGAAATGCAAAAAAGTGAACAAGACAAAATAATAAGAAGTAAAAGCAATTAAAAGTAACGAAGCAGATTTAATTAAAGGGCCCTATTCTCCCAACCCTTCATTCTTCAGGGATGCCTCATAAGCAAGAATTCATAGCTTAGCACCTGCTCTTCTGTACTTTTGTATGAAAGTTGGGACATTTAGTTTCAGAAACACACGGATTTTAACCTGGCAGTGTCTCTCCAGCACACAAATTCAAGAAGTTTGGTCTTCTGATTTTCAGCCATTTGTAAATGCTCAGTGCAGTTATTGTAACAGTCTCACACAGTTTCATTATCTCACTTTCATCCCTATTTTCCTGCTTTCGTATTGTGAACAGTCAAAAATAAATAACTACAGAACGAAGACTACAAAACAAGATTCAACTAATCAAAAGCCCAGGTTCTGCAAAGACACAGTGCTTTAACCACTGTGAGTTTCCCCACACGAATAGGTCTCGCCACTGTCGAGTCAGCCTGGGTAGCAAAAGTACAGTCTCTACAGGGACCGAAATATTTAACTTGATAGATAGACATCACTAAACTTGTCTGTTCAAAATCCATGACTCAGACTCCCCCCTGTCCCTGACCTGCCAAATTGCAGGATTTTCTCAAAAGCGATTAAAAATCCATTTCTTTGGAAGTTACTGATTTGTCCTCTGGCTCCTAAGGTTTTTGGGAGCACCAGGCCACATTTCCAAGCTTCCTTGTGTAAGCACAAGTGCTAGAAACATGTCATTCCAGGAGCTGGGGATCAAAGGAGAACACCAAATATTGGAAGACTCACAATAAAAGCTCAAGAGCTGGCAGCAGTCCTGCAAGCACTCATGTATGTGAGTCACTTTTACTCACATGAGTAGTCACATCAAAATCAGAGGAATTAGTCTATTATTATTAATTATTGTTATTATTTATGTGTGTGGCAATAGCATGTAGGAGCCATGATCACGGAGCAGGGCCCCATTGTGCAAGGCAATGACAAATCCAGAGCAAACCCATGGTTTCTGCCCCAAAGAGCTTACAGTGGGATCACTGGACAAGAGGCAACAGGTGGAGACAGACAGACAGGGAAGTACACAGGACGAAGAAGGTGCTCTTGTGAAGGGTTCAGTGTGGGTGTGCTGACGCAGAGCTTCCTGCTCCCAGTCACTGAAATGATTCCAGAGTTTCCAGCTCTGCACATTTTGGGACTAGGGCCCAAATCCTGCAGGCCCCGGAATGGAGCAGATATGTTCACCTGGGCTAATCCACTGGGTTAATTCACACAAGGGCGTGGGGCAGGTGGGTGGGCAGGAGAATTGCCAGGCCCCAGAACCAAGGCTCCAGGGATGAAGGAAAGGGTCCCTCTAGATGGCTTTGCAGAGCAACCACCACTGAATGTGGGAGTGTAACTATAACATAAACTGTCTCAGTGAGATGAGGGATAGAGCTGAGAAAGTAAAGGTGGAGATGGGGAAAGTCACTTCTTAACACAGAAAGCGAGGCCTGTCTGTTGGGCTTAAAGACTAGCAAAGCCAGTACTGCAGAGTACCAATCAGTTGTAAATGCAAGGAGAAAGTGATTAGTTCTAAATTTGAGTGACATCCAGACCAAGACCATCAGTGAAAGAAAAGTACTAAAGTTTAGAAGTTTGTAAAATAGAATCTGAACATTATGCCTGGGAAAAGGAGAATAAACCAATACAAGCAGCCTAGTTCTGGCTGATCTCCATGGAGTTTAGTCTCAGGGAACTAAGATGAGCAGAGGTCACCAGGCTGCAAAAGAGAAAACTGCAAAACTTGCCGTGCCTCGCTGGGAAGGAGGACGGACGGGGGACAGGAACCGTCGGGTTCGGGGACAGGGCTTAGGTAGGGAACTGCCTGCGCGGGCTGGGAAACGGGGCCACTTCTCGCTCTTTCCCTTGCCAGGGGTGGCCGATCCGGTCCGGGTTTTGCATGCGCCGCTCCCTTGCCTGCCTGCCCTGCTTTCATGGAGACCGACTCCGCTCCGTGCCCGCTGCCTCCCCGCCCGCTCTCTCGCTCCCCTCCCTGGGCGGGCCAGGGCAGGCGGCGGTGGGATCCAGGCCGGGTTTTGTGCGCCGCCCGCCCTCCTGTTAGAAATAGGAAAATTCAATAATCAAAGCGAAGGGGAGCGCGAGGAGGAAAAATCCGGGATCAGGGCAAGTTTGATGGCGCATGCGCGCTGCAGCCTCCATCCCAAACACACACACATTTCCCTTGACTTGGAAAGTCACCCAAAGCAGCCCCAAGTGCAGGTAAGCCCGTCCGCTCCCGCCCGGCTCCGACCCCGTCGCCGCCAGCCCCGGATCGCTGGCTCCGGGGCCGGAGCGCTGCGCGGGCGGGCGACCGGCGGCGCTACCCGGCAGGTGGGCACCGCTCCGCGCCCAGCTCCCGCGGGGCAAGCGCTCAGCCTCTGCGGGCACCGGCTGTTAGCGGCGGCCGCTGGGCTCCGCAGGAGGCGGGGAGCGGCGGGGGTGCCGCGGCGGCGGGCGGGTTGGGGGGGGGGGGGGCAGGCGGCGGCGGGGCAGCGCGGGTGCCCGCTCAGCGGCAGAGCCGGGGCCGCGGCGGCGTCCGTCAATTTGCAGGACTTTGGCAGGAGCCCGGGCAGGGGACGAGGGAACACGTGTTCCCGCTCGGCACTGGGCGCAGGTAACCGCAGCCCCGCCGCGCTGCACCGCCCGGGGGGTCCCGGTGCGGCCGAGCGCAGGCACCGGGGGAGCGAAGGGAGGAGGGATGGCAGCGGCAGCAAAGTTGAGCGAGCGGCGGCGGGAGCGCTCGGCGGGCAGGGCCGGGTGTCGGCGGAGAGAGTCGTGCCGGGGAACTTTCTGCAAAGTGGTCGGGCCGGGACCGGCAGCGTTTCGCCCAGTGCCCGCAGCGAGACGACCGCGGCCCCCTGGCAAAGGGACGGGGCGGGCAGGGGCCGCGGCGGCCGCGAGCGCGGCTGGGGGCAGCCGGTGCCCGGTCCCCCAGGCGAAGCAGCAGGTTATTTTTACCCGGTGGCATTTGCAGAATGCGCAGCTGATTTGCCATCCGGAGCCAGGAAGTTTTCCCCCCTCCGCCTCCCTCCCCTCCTCGCCCCCTTTCCCCCTTTCCCCCTGCGCGGCGGGGCAGCGGCGGGCAGGGGGCGGACGCCCGGGGCCGGGGCGGTGGCAGGCGGGGGGAGCGGGCCGGGGCTCCCGGGGGAGCTGGTGCCCGCCTCGGAGGCTCTAGGGACAGGGAACAGGTGTCGGAGCCGTCACTCACAGCCGGGCCGGCGGGGTAAGGGGGGGAGGGGGGTGAAACGGCGGGGCGCTGTCGGAGCAGGCGAGGAGCGGTCTCGGGCTGGGACCCCGAGCGCCGCCGGCCGCGTAGCGCCGGTACCGGCGGAGGGGCGAGGGGCAACGTGGGGGGCGCAGAGGAGGAGCGGGGCTCAACGCGGGACGGGGCGGCGGGCGAGCTGTCAAGAGGCTGGGGCGGGCGCCGGGCCGGCGGGCTGCGCGGCAGCAACTTCGGCAAACTTTCCGGGATGGGGTGCGGCTGGAGGCCGCTGGAGTCCCGGCGGGTTTGATCGATCGCCCCGAGTCCTCCTGCCCTTTCGAGCTGGGGAGGTGAAACTTCACAGGAGCTGCAGGTCCAGCCTTCTGTGTGCCCCCTCCTCTCCGCGCTTCTCAGCACGGTGGGGCCGCGCCGCCCGCTCCCTAGAAGAGGAGCTGGCTCTCCCAAAACTTCATGGATGAATTTATTTCCTCTATTGATTTGCTGACTCTTAGTGGGTAATAATTTCTCACCAAGGTTTTGGACTTCTCATTTCCAGAAGTCCTGTCTGCTTCCCACCTTCCCTCTATCTGTGTGTCGCTGCCACCTTGTTAGCTACCCTAAAGGTGGGTTGGAAGAGTTTATGGGGGAATATTGTTGAACTTCAGTAATCAAGTTTCCAGATCTTATGCCTCCTGTTTAATTTATTAGACTAGTTATTTATTCTGTTGATGATAATCTGTTGCTGGTTTCTATGGAGATGTTAAACTGATCTCTTTCAGAAATCAAACTCCATATGCACTAAAACGTTTAAAGGAGCAGCGTCCCCTTTTGTTTTCAGACTTTGTACCTTTTCAGTGCTTTTATTGGGCTCTTGTATATTTTATATATTAAAGCCTGAAGTTGAAGCTTTGTGCAAGACAGAGCTTATTATGGCTAACAGAAAGTCAGGGCTTTGATCCTTTCTTTTTTTTTTTTTTTTGCATCATCATTTAAAACAGATCATTTTTCCCCCCTCATCACACAAGATAGCAGAACCCTTTCAAGATCAAAGAGTCCAGCTCAAACTATTGTTTAAAAAAAAAAAAAGGAAAAAGCCAGTTAAATTAGGGGGATGTTTCCTTAATCTGCTTATTTTGTTCTAAAGATTTTATTTTTTTTAGCAGTGAAAACAACAACAACAACAGAAACTTGTGGCAACTATATTGTTATTTTTATACCTCCCAAGTCTTTTTAATGTTAAAATAAGTTCAAAGTCAAATATCTCTAAAGATAAAGTGCTTGTTAGGGTGTTTTTATTACTTGGTTTCTAAATGTGGAAGGTCAGAATCCAGTAAGCTACCGCATTAGAGAAGGTTTTAATAGTCTTTGTCTCATCTTAATGAGAGAGAAATCTAAAAAACATTTTCCCCGCAACATTTATAAATTATTTCCAAGAAGTCCCTCAGCATATAACTCACTTTTCATGGTTTCTTAACTTACTCATTGCATTATTATGTCTGTTTCAGTGTCACATCACTTTTATAAAAAGTAATTGAGGGCAGAGAAGAATTTTTTTTTATTTTCTCCATGCTTAAAATTGGAGAAGCCCTGGTGAGCTGGTGGTGTGCTGGTCAGGCTGGCGCGCGGTGCACGCCAGCTGGGGCTTTTTGCTCATCTTCTGGAGAAAAGTTAAAAGGTTTGCCAAGAAAATGCTACCAGCACAATGCACGTTTAACACAGTCACAACCCCTTGTACTTGCTCTTAGTGTATCTTCAGAGTGTTTCCACTCCCTGAAACCAGGGGTGTTTTTCCTCTCAGGGTGCTTCTGGGTTGATTTTAGGAATAAAATAATCCTAGAGGAGGTAGTGCCTGTAACGCTGGGAACTGCCCCGTTTGGGTGCTACCTGGGGGTACATTTGTATTTCACACAGACCCACACGTACACACACATGTATGTGGAGAACACCTAGGTGGTTTGTGATCTCTGCACACTGGACTTGATCTTTTTGCCATATTAATTTTTCTTTCCTTTTTCTTTCCTTCCTTTTTTTTTTTTTTTGTGTGTGTTTTGGAGCGTGCAGAAGCATTTAATTTTTTTTTTTGGGGGGGGGGGGTAAATATTCTGTTTATTTGCTTGATTTGAATTGCAAACAGAATTGACTCTGACAAGTAAAAAGAGGAGGGGGAAAAAAAAAAGAAACACTATGGCTTTAAACTCAGGAGTTTGCATATTCTCCTTGTATCTTTCCCCTTTGCTAATTATTGTGTTGTTTTCAGAGCAAATATGTCATATCCATGGCGACCAGGCAGGTTTATTGTCTTTCAGAAGCAATAGCTCACATAAGTAATTAATGACTTCTTTTTTTTTCCTCTGGCTTAGGTTAAACAGATCATTCAAGGAAAGTCATATCTCTCTCTCCCTCGCTCTCTTTTTTTTTTTTTAGCCCAGTGACATAAGAACATGAGTTAGAACAAGAAAATACTTTAACCAAGAAGTCAACAGCTTATTTTTCCCCATTTCTTTTTAAAAGCTCCAAGTGTCAGCTTTCCACACACATGACGTTGTCATTCTTGCAGTTTCAGAGCGAAGCCTTGGTACAGGGAAAAGCCACTGAAAGCTTGAGTTCAGTTGGTGGTTGTGCAGCTGAGTGAAGTGTGTGTGTGTGTCTCTGGCTGTCCATGTGTGGGGAGGTTTTATTCTTGTTCAAGGGTTTTGCAGTGTACTGGGAAAAATGTTCCCCTTGCTATCCATCCCTCCCCCCCCGGATTCTATCTGCATTAAAATCAGTGTTAAAATAAAGGTGTGTTTTTGTATCTTGCAGATTGTAATTCAAACAGTTTCCAGGAAAGAATTAGTAATTCATTTTTATATACAGCATATATACACACATGCTTGAGCTCCACCCAAAACAATCAAGCTAGCTGGAAAAAAAAAACTTATTTCCTTTTGCTTTTCAATCTCAAGCAAACTTGCACTTTGACTTTCAAAAGCTTATTAAAAATAGCCCCCCATTTTTTGCCAGGAGTTGGTTGCAGGTATGAATCTTGTCCTTTCCCTTCCCAACTCTGTTTCTTCCTATTAAAGCTGAATTTGCTATCTGTCCAAGCCAGGGGGTGGTTATCCGCTATGATTTACTGAGGTGGTGATTTTCTTTTCTCCCCCCAGCACCTTCACCCCTGTTTTGGTTTTGCTAATTTCATTTTCAGAAGGATTTATACACAGTCCAGCTATATAAATTCCTTGGGAGATAAAAGTGCCGCACACTTCCATAAACAGAAGCTTTTACTTGCATCCTGTCTTCCTTTTTTTCCTTAGAGTAAAAAGGGAAAAAAAAAACAACTTAAAAACAAAACCCCAAGCCATCTGCTTGGAGCAGGTATCATAAACGTATGCTGGTAATGATGCTGTATTCCACAATGCTGCTACTTTAACTTTTAAAATCTGTTTCCTTTCTGGTTTGTAACATTAATCAAAGAGCCGCTTCCTTCCAATTTTTCCACAGACTGGGGCTAATTAGAACCACTCCAATCATATTTTGTAAATTCCATGTGGATGTTACTGTAGGTTTCAAGATCGCGAACGCTTCAGCCTGCCTAGGCACTCTTAGGGTGGTTTTATTAATGTCTCTCTCTCCCAATCCAGTTCACGGTTTCTCTCTGTTCACACACCTAATCTTAGGGGTTGGAAGGGTTCACCCCAAACAGATTTGTGGGTTCACGCATAGGGGTGTGTCAGAAGCAGGCACTGAAAGTTAGGAAAAAGAAGAGCCAAGAAGGAAAGGGTTTTTGCAGTGTAGTTTCCGAAGAGCCACAGAGAAGCCACCAAGTAATGTGAAGCTGAGGATTCAACAGACTTGATAATTGAGCCCTTAACCTCCTGATGTCTATATCAGAAAAACAGAGTCTAGCAGAGGGAGACAAAGAATAAAAGCAAATACTGAGTAGGAGGAAGCTGGGGTGATGACTGAAATACTGAAGTATAGTTCAGGGTCTGTGTAAATCTGTATGTTACGTTTCCGTGGGTTCAGATTTTGCCTCTGGCGAGACGTGGCTGGTTTAAAGGTGGCAGAGGGAGAACCTGATGTTTCTAGTGCAGCTGAGAGCCTGGCATTGCTCTGGCATGATAAGATGTAGCTTGAAGAGACTTCTCTTGGAATTGGTGTTAATGTATCTGTTTCTTGTTGGGTTTGAAGGACTGACTAGCGATTTTTATTATTATTATTTTTAATATTTATGGGAAGTTAAATAGGTCGAAGTTGAGAGTTTTCAGGTTGCGATGATTAGAATCAAACCAGTTTGAGCACCCGGCAGGGCACCTGCTTCCATGCCCTGCCACAGTATTTCTCTCCCGTATGTTTTGTGCACCTAAATGGGGCATCCAGGAATTAGGGGGCAGCGGGCTCACGAGAGAGCTCTTAAAGTTAACTTGCTTTTGGTATATAAGACTGCAGCTTCAAAGAAAAGCAAGAGCGCATCGTAAATTTTGCTAAAATTAATCAGCCGTTTAAGAGCTCCACATTAACAAGGCTTTCCAGCCAAGCAGCTTTCTTCCTCTCTTCTTCTTCTTTCTCATTCAAAGTCCGAGAGGGTTGGGGTAGAGGGGGGAGAATATGAGTAAGAAGAGGAAAGGGTAGAATTTGAGTAGAAATAATAAAAACAAAAAAGGCTGGATTTGTAGAATATAAATCCTCATGTGTCCTTGATCCATATTGTCAGGGTTTTTTTTTTTTTTGGTCGGATTTGTCCTGTGTGCCTTTGACGGAAAAGGCACGTAGAGAGAGAGAGAGAGAGAGCGCGACAGAGGGGGAGAGAGAGAGACGTGTCACTGCTTTGGAGCTCATTATCATTCTTAATAAGTCTTAAGGAATAAAGAGGAGCATTGAGTGTAAATGCTGGGTAATCCTAACACTCCTCAAGGTGAGAGGAGTCTCGAGGACACAGAGAAAGAGAGCGAGGAGGAGGGGGCTTCTGCAGGGGCAGCAGAGGAGGTGTGGATGAAAGTAGTTTTTGAGGGGGTGGGCAGGGGTTAGCAGGGCTTGGGCTCTGGGGCACTTTTGGTTTGTTCCACAGGCCCGTGTCAGGGAAAGTTGTCTCCAAGTTTGCATCCCAGAGACGGTAAGCAACCCAGGCTGGGGCTGCGATACGGGCCTCTAACGTTGGTGTTCTCTGACAGGCTTTGGTTTGAGGAGCAAGGCTGCTGGCCTCCCATTTTGGGCCTATGCTAAAGGGCCTGGCTCCCCAGGCTGGGCTACAGGCCGGGTGCTTTGCCATGCCCCTGGCTCGGTGCCTGCGCCTCGGTTCAGGGCGAGACCTCGCTCCCTGCTCAGCCCGCGCACCCTGCCCTTAGCTCCCCCGCATTCGTGCTGTGGGATGTCACCGCTCCTGCCCTTGGCCGGTTCCACTCAGCGCGGCTCCCCGCACCTGCAGCGAGCCCGCTGCAGCGCCCGCCGCTCCGACACTAGGTGGCTTAGAGCACAGCACGGCTCGGCTCGGGCTGCCGCCACCCGCGTTCCGCTGGGCTCCTGCCCGCAAACTTCAGGCTGACAGCAAAACCTGGCGGTGTCTTGGAGGCCGTGCTGGATTCAGGTATCGCAGACCTCCTTGGCAGTGTGTTTGCAGTCGCCTCGGAGGAGTGGAGCCCGTGCGGCAGTGAGAGAGGACGCCGCTGAAGTGACTGCAGGGGCTGGGCTGCTTGCTCTGATAAGGAGTCAGGAACCTGCCTGCGTTGCTGGGTCCTTCCCTCTCCAGGCAGATTTCACCATAGCCGTTTCAAAGGGTGTGTGTGTGCCTTTTGGAAAAAAAATATTTCAGGGTTGGCAGAGCCTGGCTAAGTGTGCTGATGCGTAATGGAAGATGCCAAGCCTTACGTGGTGCCCACTGGCCCTTCTTTCTGGTCTCTTATCTCAAGTCCACTTGCAGGCTGTAATTGGGAATTTGCCTAATGTATCCAAAGCCTAAACAGGGCTGTGGAATTGCACTTGGATTTTTTGTCCCTTCCTGTAGTCTCTGTTCAGACCAAAGCTCCTGGCTGAAGTAGGAGCTTTACCTTTTTATTAATAACTCCAATTACCTTGGTACAGGTGGGAAGGAGCTGTGGATGCTGAGTTTTGATCAGTTGGCACCAGAAGCCAAATACAATGAGGTGTAAGTCTTGCTAAATGCTGCTTTTCCTGGGTCCAGGTGCTTGGCTTAAAGGTTAAGTGTTACACTGGTAATATTATTAGGTATTAAGTTATTAGTAATGGAACTGTGGGGCTTGCCTGTACTTGGCAGAGAACCACTAAGGAACTGTGTTAAGGCTGAGTTCATCCTGGTTTCTCCAGTAGTGTCCTTCCAGCATGCCTCAGCCCTGAGCTGGAGGCAGCAGTAGAAAACATGGACGGAGTTGTGCTTTGTCTGTCTTTTGAACTCTTTCCTGAGACAGCTAATGAGTTGTATGTAGCAAGGAGGCAATGGGCTCTTGTGTTGAGGGATCTGCACCCCCCCCCCCACTTCTCCCCCCCCGCCCCGTGCTCTCTGTGTCCAATGGCTGTTGATGAGGTGTCAGCTAATACCTTTCATGCGTGATTGAGTTAGTCTAGAATAGGGCCCAGAGGTACAAGAGTCTCTGCTCCTGGGGCGAGCTCTAGAGCTGTCCAGCTGTGGAGGCCTCATGTAACAAGCGCTGTAGGAAATGGGGCTGTGTCTGCAGAACTGGCAGTTGTTTGGAGCCTTTGGCTCCTTGCTCACCATGATGTTTTGGGGTAGTTTTCTCTCCAGAAGGTCTCCTATTTTTGTTCTGTCACCAGTGATGCTGTTTTGAAAGAAAATAGGTTGCTTCTAAATTCTGAGCCATAGGGCTTGTCATTTCAATGACAGTACAACAAGTCACCTCAGAGTTGTTCTCCAAGGCTGGTCCTGATCCTTCTGTGTGCAGAGTCAGCTGGCAAGGCTGGTCCCAGTGCTGGGAGTGTTGCACATATCAGCATCCATCAGGCTTGGGAAGGAAGGAGGTAGATAAACTCTACAGCTTTTTCAGGGGCTTTTTAGTTTTGGATGCTCTCCTTTGACAGGAGAGTGTGAATTGGAAAGCTTAAAAGAGAATCTTTACATCCTCTTCGTGGGAAGGACTATTTGAAACTGTGAAAAGGGTCTGCTTTCAGATATGTACTAAAATGTGTTGTGGAACATCACTCAGGAGAGGCCTGCAGTAGTCCTTGTGGAACAAGGGTTGAGAGTGTGACCCCAGCACACATTTCTCCAGTGGGCTGGGAGAAAAGCTGACTGGCCAGTGTTTCCTTAAAGTACAAAATCGCCTGGTTCTGGTCCTGACTGACTGGAAGGTAAGGATGGCAGTTGACTCTCACTTGCAAGCTAATTCTTTTCTTTCCTGGTTTTGTTTCTGCTTCCAATAGCAAAGGGATGGGGATTTTTTTATTCCTCATCTCTATGAGTCCCCGCTCTACACCTTTCCCAGTGTGGCGAGGTAGAGCCTTCTAAATAACCAAACATGAGCGTAGGTGGCATAAATGGAAACTGAGCTACGTGAGCTCTGCCTGTGTCTTCTAGGTATCTCCCTCCTGCCCCACTCAGCTTGTGCCGGTGCCAGTGAGAGCCAGGGCTGCACAGAATCACCCTCTCCTGCATGTTGGATGGTGAAGCTGGCAAAGAGCTCCCAGCCTGGCTGCCTCCCCATGGTGGCTGTGTCTGCAGAACATCCTCTGTGTAGGGCTGCTGGTGATGAGCCCCTCCCTCTACCAATGCCTCAGGCTCGGCCAGCTTTATACCAGGGGAGCAGTGTCCTTTCACACTGGTGAGCCAGCAAAATCTCTCCCAGGGGTTATTGTAACCTCTCAGCAGCGATTTGCAAACAGGCATTCGGAGATAAAGTCTTGGTGCCGAGCGAAGGGCCAGTAGGGCAGATATGAAACGCGGCAGGTTTATGAAAGGGAAGGTGTATGAAATGCAGCCTGCATCTCCCATTTCACTGCACTATGCCAAAACACACAGTTTCTTATTTCAGTCACTGTGATCTTTCAAGGAGGTTAATTTCCATGACGAACTCCAGACCACGTGCTTGGAGGATTTATCTAATTAGACTGACACTTTTCTTTTTTAAAAAAGAAAATTAAGCTGCACCTTGGAGGACTTAAGTATTTTAAACTGTGGGAGAGGCAGCAGGCAGTGTGATCCCTGCTCACAGAGCAGGGAGAGAGGAAATTTTCCCTTTTTCAGTCTCCTGTTTAAGACTTCACCAAAGGTCCCCATTTACTTGATTTTCTTACATGGTGGCTGGATGCTAAAGAGTGTTTTATCCTGCTTGAGTGAGTCCCTAAAGCTTCAGCTGGCTCTTTAACTTTTTTAAACTATTGATGTTCTGGGCTGTTACATATTCAGAATGGAGTGGAGGGTAAAGGGGAGACCTGTTAATGTTCCTTAGCCTAAAAAACTGCATCCTCCCACGGCAGCAAATGGGGAGCTTGCAGCGATGTAATGACTGAGGTAGGTATTTGTCCCTCTCATCGTGCTTGAGCGTCTTGTGCTCATGAATGTGTGCATCGTTGAAGCTGGCGGGGCTGTCCTTGCCTTGTCCATGGTCATACAGAGACGTGAGTCCCAGGAGAGCCCCTCCTCCTCATCCAGCCTCGTTGGGTCGTGTTTGGGTTTCCTGCTGAAAATGCCTTTCAGACAAGAACTGGGAGTTTGCTGTAATAAAAACCAAGGCTGTGAGGTTGAGGCTGTTACATGCAAGCAAGCCCTGCACTTTCCTCGGGCTGGAGAGTGTTTTCACTTGCAGGCACAGTGAATGATGCTGATTTTGTTCCCATCAGAGGGCTCCCGGAGTCCTGTGTTACACTTGCTGCCTGCTGCCTGCCTGTTACTTGGCAGGCTTCCTGCGTTGCTTTGTGAATCCAGGTTCAGACCACTTCAGGTCTGATACCACTTCAGCTGTTTATCCTTGCAAAGGAGACGGAAGGAAGGTCTTTGCAGGGCACTGCATTTGCTGCACTAAACTCAGACTACATTTTCTTGCAGCCCAAGCTGGAGCAGAGTAGTGTTTGTGAGCTCTGGTATGGATGGGGAGGAAAGTGTCCACGAAAAAGGGGCCAGCCTGAGAGCAGCCTTGCTAATTCTGGTGATAATAGATTGAATTCTCTGGAGCTAGTCATGTTGCAAGACTCAGCACAGAGTGAGAAAAATACAGCAGCCTCATCCAAGGAGACGGTCACTGGTTGCGCAGTAGTCCCCAGCTGACGTGCTAAAGAATCCAAAGTGGATTGAATCTGAGATTTGATTTCAGTTTGTCTTTGGTGAGGAAAGGAACAAAAATAGACATCTCCCTTCCTAATCGACCCTCTAGTGCAAAAGAAAAAGAGAAAGAAAAATAATAAAAGCTAGCAGGCACTCAAAGGTCTGCCCAATAAGCGTGCTGTCGGCTGGGGAGCGATCGTTCTGGCTTGGTCAGCCATCCCTAACAAGTTACGGGTTGTATAAACTCCCAGCTTACAGCTGTAAATTTACTCAATTTTGAATACAGCCACAAGCTGGCTCAGCAGGATCTGAGACCGTCTGTTCCAGTAGTTCTGGTATGGTTGAAATTCACAGCTTCTGGGGGCCCTAGCACTGGACACATGTAATTGTGGAGAGCCAGGTCCTAGACCGCCCCACACACAGCCCTACCATACTCTACATTGGAAAGGATCTCACCATTAGAAGTTGCTGTGTTAATTTATCTTTTCTTAGCTTTTAGCTTCCTTGTGTTGAGTGGATGCCTCTTGATCTGCGTAGCATCATCTCCACCACCTCTGTACCTGTTTCTGTCCCTTATCTCAACATGGGGAGCTTGGCTGAGGGGAGATTCTCCTCCAGAAAGCTCCCAAAGTGCCACCTATCACAGTAGTGCTGTCTCTGCTGGATTCTGTAGTAGGTGGATTTGGTCCACATGCAGTCTGCTCAGTCCTGTGCTGAGGTGGAGTCAGTGGGTGTTTGAGTGACAGAGAGCAAAAGTGTAGTTCTGACTTTAGGGTTTGTTGCAGAATTAGGGATCAGCCTCTCCAAATGGCTGTAATCTTGCAACATGTGATGCTCCTAGAAAGCTGAACTTTTGGCTTTTCAGCACTGAATCATGATGCAAAAGGAGCATGTTATTTGCACTCAAAGGGAGTTGAGCCCAAGAATCCAGTTCAGTTTTGATCACCTCTTACATCTTCAGAAACTGGAGAATTATCAGCCTGGCAGAGGCAGTCTAGGGCAAGAGGGACATACCTGCCTAATCCTGATCCTAATCCATGTTCTTCTCTTACTGCTGGCTGCATTTCGTCATGTCTTGTGGGGAAGCATTTTGTCCAAAACAAACCCTTTTGTCTTGCAACGAGCATTGAGGACTGCCATGGTCTGCCATTGACACCTTAGCCATCAGCAGATCTCTTGTGCTATTTTCTGTTTGCTGGAATGGACTTGGAAGGGTAGAAGTGGCTTGAGGGATGGCCAACCCCAGACCTTCTGAACACACACCTGGCAGCCTCTGCCCTGAGCTGCTGTCCAGCTCTCCAGAATAGCTCATGGCCACTTTCCCTGGAGTGAGTGTGTTGCCTGGTTCAGGCTCCTCCAGGTATGAGAATGGTGAGGGCAGAGGTTAAGGGGATAATGTGGCTCTGAACACTACAAGTGTTCACTCTGGAATCCAGCTTCCTCCAAATAAATGAAAATGAGTGAATGCAAATGAAAGGGTTGTGAGAGATTTCCTCTCCCATCTTCCTCCTTTCCCCTCTGGAGCTGTGCTGACTTTGGCTCCCGAAGGGTTAAGGTGACTCATGCCCCTTTCACCAGATCTGCTGGCAGGAACGCTTCATCCCAGCCTCTAATTGGTGGTGTTTGCTCTGCACTTTCTCGCTCTGGTTTTGATGAAAACATTTAACCAGGAGCTTAGTGTGCAGAGGCTCCCAGCTGACAGCCGCCGCACTGTCTTTACCAAGTTGTCCTTGCTGTGTAAATTCAGCAGCCTGGCTTAGGGGTGGCAGGGGAGGACAAAGTACACAGCATTGCAGCCCCTGGCCCCTTGGGTCCACACCTCAGGTTGTTCTTACCTACAGCAATCTTTGGGGTCCAGACCCATATTTACTTTACTCTGCAGGTGCCTTTCTGTACCTGGAGAGACAGGGACTGTAGAAGCCAGTTCAGAGCCTTAAGATGAAGATGCAGAGGTGGGAAGAGCAGCCACAGCAGAGGGAGAGCTTGGTAGGGCTTGAGAGGTCTTTTCCCAGACCGTCCAGCTGCTATTCTTCCCCAGAAAACCGGCCCTGTGCTGCAGAGGAGACATGGAGCTACTGGTTCTGTTAGATGGAGATGACCTATCTAGTCCTTCCTGTGCCATTTGGGAACTTGCACAGGATTTCCCCAATGCATTAATTCTTTGCAGTGTTTCACGTAATAACCTCCTCCTCTGTAGGCTCTTCTCATGGGTTTCACCCTAAGAAGTCTCAGCTGATTTTAATTTTTGCCATGCAAGTGGCAGTGAAGTTACCATGTCCTTACAGAGACAGTCTTGAGAGCGGGCATGTCCAGGCGCCGCAGTTGCTACGTCACAGAACCCTTAGGCAGCAGCAGAACTGAAAGAGCCCTGGGGGGAGATGCCAGTTTATCTGTGTTGCTACTGGAAAATACATTCAAATTTCTGCCCAAACAGGAGATTGTGACACACAAGAAATTCATCCGAGCCTGTTGGGGCTGCCACTGCTCTAGTATTTCTTTACTTTTCTTTCTTTATCTCTGGTGATCTACCCTATGAACAGCAAAACAAATCCAGATGGGAAAATTCATAAACCAGAAAATCTGGATTCCCTGTTCCTGGAAAAGCATGATTCCCTGTTCTCAGCCGCCTCCATGTGTCATGGGGTCTGCCATGAAAAGATGCCAGGCCTGTGGAAAGAAGCCAGGCCTGGGTCTGCATTAAAGAACCTGAGCAGCAGTGTAACACCCCGTGTGAGCCTGGGTTCCAAAGGAGATGTGCTGCACTGGAGGAGCAGGATTTGTCCAGGGAGGGTTGATGAACCAAGATGTTTGTCCTCCCTAGACCCATTTGTGGACCTTGACTGGCATCTTTCTGCTGAACTGATTATGCCTGTTGAGGGAAATTTTCTGCCTCTTCCCTGACCCTGACTATTGATAGTCTGGAACCAAATACATGTGTCTCATTAAAAACAAAAAGAGCTGGGCCAGGCCACCACTCCACACAACGTCTGTTATCAGCCCAGAGAAAGGGGAGCGAACAGGTGTAGGATAACAGTGCAACTGAGAGAGACCAAAGTGCATCATAAAATAAACAGCCAGTGCTCCAGCTCCCCCAGATGCACCATTGAATAGCAGGGTCTGCAGTGTGCTTTTGAACGTGCTCTGAGCAAGTGCCCGCTTGGGGCACCATTTAATTTGCAACCAGGAACGGGCTGGTGATTTTCTGCTTCATGGTACTGCCTGAAGCCCTCTGCCCTTCGGTTGTGCTTGGGGCTGCCAGAGCAATGTAAGCTCCTTGCCTCAAAGAACTTAAAGCTGGGGGCAAGGAGGCTGTGCACAGCACTGACCAGCTGTGGGCTTGACTTTTGTCATGAGATCAAAACTGTAGGCCTGGATGGAGAACCGAAGAAGGCATCTTAGCCTTCACTTATCAGAAGTAAGGCTCACAGCTGGCTTTACTATGACCTTCACAACCTTTCAAGTCTCCAGGAAGGAGCCCATCCAGCCTTTTTGTGATAGTCTTTCCTCCTGAGATTCCTTAGATGAAGATGTTTGTACCAAGATTTGAGTTCTTTGCACCTTTTCTTACTGTGAGAATCTTCTCTTGCCCCTTGCACTTTGGAGCTGGCAGAGCTTGCAGTAGTGCTGCTGGCAGTTTTGTTGCATTTAGTGAAGCAGCAGCTTGGCTTATTCCACCCCATCAGCAGCCAGCACTTTAGTGTCTTAGTGTGACTCAGCCACTGGATTGTGCTTACCCAACAATACCTTTTGTCCTTTGCCCAAAACTTCTGGCCAAGAAAAAGGGAAAAAAAAGAGGAGGGAGAAAAGAAGAAAAAAAAAAAAAGATAAAATTTTACATTTAGTTGTCCTTTCATCACAGGTGGTGCCAGTTGGGGTTTGCTTTATTTGTACAGGGTGGGGAGAAGAGAAAAAGAAAACAAGGTGGAACTCGGACAAGGCCCAGGAAATGTTTGAGTCTGACAACAAACTTCCTTTGTTCAGGGGAACAGGGGAAAGAGAACAGAAAAAAGGGGCAGAAGACCAGCTGAAACCAACCTGAGCCCTGTGCTGCTGGGCATGTTTCTTCTTCCTACTCTTTATTGTTTGGGGTTTTTTGTTTTGCTCAGATGTCTTGTGATAATTTTGTTTGCACAAGGGCCTTTGTGTGCTGCCTTCTAGAAGGTGGACAGGTGAAAGGTGCCCTGGGGACACATTTGTTACTTGGATGGAGAGGATTTATCATTTATTCTAGGAGTATTCTACAGACTGATGCTTTGCATGGTCCTTCCTCTCTACTCATGGAGATCAGGATAACTAGTGGGGAAGGATGGGGACAGATGTGCAAGTCATGGAACAAAATGTGGAAACCAAAGGGTTTTGTTGATGAGAAAAGGAAGAGGGCCTTGAAGGCAGCCATGAGGAATACTGCCTAGAGGACTCCTGAGTGCCACCAAATGCTAGGACATAGACCTTCCTGTCACAGGAAAACTCCGACCAGCAGGTTCTCGTTGACACAAAATCTTGTGCTGAATCACCTGCAAAGCTCTTCTTGCAAAAGAAGTGGGAGCTGTGGGATAGCTGCCCAAGGAGCACTGGGAATTAGAGTGACTGTGTGCTAGATCGGACAAAATGGATTCTGGTGAGGTTAGGTTTCAGCAGGATTGTTGCAGCCAATTCATTGGTGCTTACTCCAGATGCTTACTGTCAGGGCCACATAGTGCCTGGGGGCTTCCTGGAACATGGTTAGAACAGTCTATGTGTTGTCCCATCTGAACAGGTGGTGACAGCTCTGTCAGGCACTTGCATGCAGTCCACGTATTGTATGTTCACTACAGCTGTGCTGGGCTTGGGTGGCACTCAAGATCTGTTTCTCTCAGGAGATGTTCTTCTCTGGGATGCTGGCGAGTGCCTTCCCAAATTGTCCTTTACTTCTTAGGTGACTGTATTCAGTGCTGTAGTGGTCCTGTAATGTTGGAGTAGCTGTGTGGTGAGCGCACTGGATCTGAAAGGCTGATGAGTCTTTTCTTGGCCAGGTTAAGAGAGATGCTACACAGTGCTTAATTAATCTGTTTGGGTGTATCAAAATTACTGGACAAAGTTGTGGATATCACTGTGGATGCTGCCAGTTACAACTCTTCCCCCGATACTGGGGAAGTGGATTCCCTGTATTGCATTTGCTGGGATTTGGATCCTTAGTGTCCTGTCTTTTCAGTGCAGGTTCTCTCATAGTTTCATCAGACAGCCCTGGAGCTGATCTTTCTGTGAATCCAGCCTCTGGATCTGGGACCCCTGGGTCTCAGGAGACATTGCCAATTAAATAACTCCAGAGCAGAGCCTGAATTCCACAAGTCCCAGGCGAGAGCTCTAATACTTCCACTGCAAAATACTCTCTTCCAGATTTACACTGGGAGCTACTGCCTTCAGTCTCAGTCTTTGCCTTAGTTTCTGTATCTGTCCAGGGGAGATAATAAACCTCGCCTGCAACACGGCTTGTGGCTGAGAATTAAGGAACAGTTTCCAGAGCCAGGCAGAAATCAGCTACAGAACATGGGCTGTGTTTTTGCTGCTACTGGGTTTGTCTGGAGTTTAGAATTTAAGACCTGAGTGAGATGAACAGGGGAAGGTGAATGTACTTGCTGCTGAGGGGCTCTGGGGAAACTTGCCCACGGGTCTCAAGGGAAGCAGCTGGCACCCGGATGCTGGCAGCAGGAGCGATGGTGGTGAGTGAGTGGCTTTCCTGCTGTCCCTTCCAAATGCAGGAGTGACTGTGGGGAACGATTTCAAAGCCACCACTATGGAGATTAAGGGGATGAGAATGTAAATCTCAAGTAAAAAGGTAATTGAATGTAATAGCAAACACTGCTCGGTCTATGTTAATTTTAGCTCTTCCCCTGGATACAAGGCGCTGTATTAGTGTTTTATTACCATTTTGTTTGCACTAATAAAATAGTAAAATTTATTTCAAGGAAGTTGAAGGATGGTTTTACAATGCAAATTTGAAGAAATTGGACTTTTCATTTACGCCACTGCTATTTTAAACCCTGAAGGGTGTAAATTAGCCTCCTGTGCCTGGGTGAAATCCACTGCTTCCACGAGCAGGGGGAGGATTTGATGTGGGGGAGAAGAGAACAAAACCAAATCATCTGAATATTTCAGAGAGACACAGATATCTGATGAGGAGACAGGAAAAAACTGACTGCCTGGGCTCACTGAGAGGAAGGGCTAGAGCAGAGCCGGGAGAGCTGTTTGGAAAGCAGGTTCTGCTGAAGGGCTGCTTCAGCTGTGGGGAGCATCAAAAAGGGGCAGCACAGGACAGCAGATGTGTCAGTGGGCACTGTGCTGTGCCCTGTGATGGCTACACACTTCCTGCTGGTGAAGGAGGCACCAGTGATTTGGGATCAGCCCATTAACAGGTTCTGTCAGTAACAGAGAGTTCCTAGAAGTGTGGAAGCCTTGGGCAGGTTTTGCTTTCCAGCCCAGGGGCCCCACACTTCCCATGTGGCAAATGCTTCTCTTGCTTTGCTGGCCTCATCTTCCTGCTGTTGCCCAGCCCATCCACAGCCAGGCCCAGCCTGCCTCTGATTCACTCCTGAGTCACAGTGCTGCTAGTGAAGGTGTCTCCAGCCCCAGAAGCTGGTTCAGTGACCTCCTCCTTCACCTAGGACTCGTCTTTGGTAAGAAATGGAAAGGGATGGGCAGATTATCTGGTCCCTTTCACCTTTGTAAAGTTGTTCATAACAGTCCTGTTCTGATCAGGCTGCTTTGCCTGCTTGGCCTTGACGTAAATGATGCTGTAAAGGCTGAGCCACACAGAATCAGGTCCAGAGAGCCATGTTTGGTTCCAAAGGTCCTCCACTGAGTTGGCTGCATGCCACTCAGGCTGCATGGCACTCATGTCTCAGGGTGTAGAAGCATCCAAAGCTTAGCAGTGTTCTTGGACTTCTCTGAGCTTCTCTAACAGTCTGAAAATCTCACAGAGTAACTTTGAAGGCTTCATTCTCCTGCAAATGGAGATGTGGAACAGGAATTGTTACATCACATTTCAAATCCCAGAGGTCCTGTTCCCCAGCTGGGGAAGGCTTTGAGTTACTATTTTCTCATCATGTTCACCTTGTGCTTGCTTGAAGACTGCTTCAAGCAATACAGGCATGGAGGGAACCGCTCCCGAGTTTCTCCTATATAGGAGAATGAACATCTTTTACTGAATCTTGACTAAAATTTTACCTTGGATCATTGTCCTGAGATTATCTCACTCCATCTGTTAGGATGGGCTGCTTTTATGGGGGCAAGTCTGTGTGTTACATACCTCCCCAACCTGCATCAGGTTTTTGTACAGTGCTTGAGGTTCCAATCTGGGTGTGAAGTACTTGGAGAACCCTTTTCTTTTTGGTATCTAGTGTCCACTGAACACCCAAAACATTGCTAATTCCTAGGCAGTTTCTGACCACAAGTATCAGGGATTTTGTTGCTAGCTCAGTCACACCGCTGTGGGCTGCTCCCTCTGTGGGCTGTAATTGTTCAGGTACTCGTTTGGTGTCTGGCCTGGTCTAGCTGTTGCCCTGCATTCTTGGCCAAGTGGTGCAGAGTGAGCTGGAGAGGAAAAACCAGCTCTGGTGATCTGATTTCACAGTGAGGTAGATCTCCTAGCTCTCCTTTGCACTATGAATATCATCTCCTCATTTTATCCTCAAGAGGCCTTTCAGGACACAAACCACTGCTCACCCCACATGAAGGCAGGACAGAGCTTCAGGTTGTTACTATTTATGGTTTGGGTAGCAGCAAATCCACTGGGAAAGTTGGAAGTCAGGCTCCAGGTCCTGTGTTCTTGCCGCTGTGAACCTCTCCTGACATCTGGCTGTTAAAGAAGGTCTTCAAAAGTTTTGCATCCCTCTTGCAGGTTCAGCTTCTAGCACAAAGCCACTAGCCCATGGGTGGTATCAGGCAGGCCTCTTAACCTCCCTGTCCTGCTCCTTTGGTGGGTGTAGCAGAGGCTGAGCCAAGACTGAGGGCGTTACCAAAGAAAGCAAAGACTTATTTTTGGCATTGAAATGGTTTCCTATTCCAGGCGAGTCTGGGGAGCAGCCTGGTTGTGTACCCAAGGATTTAAGCAGTGCATTAAGCAGAGGGGTTACACTCCGGGTGGATTTCAATCAAAAACTATAATTACATCAAATAGCAAACGGAAATGGAAAAAGAGGATTACTGACTCGACCCTGAACAATGTTGGCTGCTGAACTTGCTCCATTATTCACACCCCCTCTTTTGCCTGAGGTGGGGGGTGTGTTTGTAGGTAGTAAGGCCCCCCCTCCTTTTTCCATTTCCTTCATCCATCTGATGAAGTCAGAGTCCCTGTGTTGCTATCAGTGCTTGGAGGAAGGCTGGAATTTGCATGACTTGGATTTGGGACTTTGCAGGGCAGGTTTGATCTCCCTGTACAACTCTTCCTGGCTCCAGGCAGGAAGAACTGCTCTGCTAAGGCAGTCGTGGGAACCCCCAGGCCCACGAGCTTTCTCTCTTTCTCTGTTTTGTTATCAGTCTGGTGTTTTGGCTTCATCACTCTTCATCCTCAAGGAAATTGGAAAGCTCCAGAGTGCAAATGGGAAATGCTTTCTAACCAAGAGATCTAAGTTAGTGTTTAAAACTCATCTTGAGTTAGGGGAGCTGTTCTGTAGCTGTGTTGGGCCTCTGAAAGAGACAGTTTTGCTTGGTATGACCTCTGGCCAGTCCCTTCCACCTGCACCCAGAGTTTGGGGCTCCCAGGTCTGTTCTCTAGTTCAAGGTGGAATGTGGTGTCCTGAAGTACGTGAGACACTTTCTGCATTCCAATTTGCCATTTTTGCTGTCTAGCACTGCTGAACCTGCCACCTGCCTTCTGGTCTTCATCTGCCCCCCTTCATTTGTCCTGCTCTCCCAGTCCCTCCTAATGTCTCCCTTCCTGTTGTTGGTAGGTTGTGTCTCTACACGCCTGTCCTGTCGCACACCTGAGCTTGGGAGGATGTGTAGTGAATGTGCTGAGATTGTTGGAAGTGTTTACCAGACAGGGAGGATAAGGTATTCAGTTCCCTACTGCCTTCCCAAGCTTGCTTTCTCAGATGGTTTTCCAGATGTCTAATACCAGCTTTCATAGCCCAACCCAGCTCCTGTTTGATGGGATCTCTTCTCTGTTCATGCTAAATGGGTGAGATGGAGTGCTGGAGCTAGGTCTTCATCAAAGACACAGAAGAGCACTTTGCTTGTTAGTGCAGTCTGCTACATCCTGACCAAATTTGCTTCCCCTTTTTTAAACTGTGGCAGGTTTGAAATGGGGGGGAAACAATCTGGTGTGTGGAAGAGAAACCCCAGTGCATTCAGTGGTGTGAGGGAGGCAGGAGGTTCCTGTGTGATCTGGGCAGAGGCTCGGGAAAAGGACAGTTGCCTTTCCAAGCTGTGGGTAGTCTCATCCATACTGGGTGAGAATTTGCCAGGTTCCAGCCTCTGGATCAAAACCATTTTAAAAGCCATCATCTGTTTGATTTTGCTGTGCTTAGTCCTGTGCCTGGCACTATGCTGTGCTAAGCGGGTGGCATGGAGATGTGGTCAGAGGAGCTTGGGATTCCTCCTCCTCTGGTGACTGTCATTCTGATTCCCCTTCGAGTTGTCTTTCTCATTTGTCTTAAAACCCGGGAGCAACTGTGTAGGTTTCTCGCAGCTCTTCCCTGGGACACTGTTGAGGATGGAAGCTCTGACTGTCTTCTTGTGTGAATTGGTGTTCCTTCTGACAACTGAACAGGCATCCTGCTGTTTCTTTCCTATAGCAGAGGCCCCTAGGTTGTACCCCAGACTGTAAAGCAGTTTTCTGGCACTGGCAGATGTCTGCAGATCATCACATGAGATTTTAGAGCTCCTCTTTTTTGAAATTATTTTATAATTTATGAGTGTCCCTGAACTGGTGCCTGTGAAGGGAAGCTGGTTCCCTGCACAGGAAGAAATCTCCCTCAGCAGTGGGGACCTCTTTGCTTTTGACCAGAGCTGCCTTCCCCCTCCTAGACCAAGCTGCCTTCTCTTGCCTGTCAGAGGTGGCTGGCTGCATTTCCATGGCACCAAGCTTACCTGATGGGATGAAGGGTGCTTTGTAACTGTACTTATAGACAGATCTTTGATTTTGAAATACAATACAGTGACCTGTAAAAAAATGCTGTCCAAATGTATGTTTCACTGAAAATCGTTTGAATGCATTAAGGAAACTCAGCCTCAGTTAAAAACTAAAATCCATTTTAGCAGATGGGGGAAAGAATAATGGTACTGATTAGTCCAAACTTTTCTTTATTACACAAACAGGGGGAAAAAAAAATCTTAAAGACAAAAACATGGCCATGACACCTTCCCAATTATTTCTTTGTTCTTTACATATTTTACAGACTTTAATTTTAAATTTATTTTGGTCTCCCTCTGCAGTATCCAGAATCCAGAAGTCATGTGTTAGGGGGGTAGGTCAAGAAAATGAAAGCCTTAAATAAACTGATTGTGTCACTATCCGAAAGAGCTACGGTGAGAAGGATAAATGTTGACAAGCAAACTACATCAAATGTTGAAAAATTTGTCTGGATTTCAGAGCTGCTTTTGTTACACGCTGCAGAAAATCCCAAAATTCAAACATGGGGGGAAAAAATTGTCAGGCGGGGAGGCTGCAGTTGTCCTGATTTGTGCAAGCTTGAATTTACTTCTCACAGTGCCAAGTCCTGGCTCTGCCACAGTGGATGAACTGGAGCCAGTGGAACTGCTCAAGGGTTTGGGTGTGTGTGTCCTAGTCCAGGGCCTTGGTGGTTTTCGTGGTCCAGCTCTGACTCTTCTTCTGCTTCCTTTTTGCCTTTCCTAAGAACATTTTGGAAATGACAACTCCTTTCTGGTCTTTGTATAAACTGCAGTTACCTTTCATCAGCTGATATGATCTCAGCAGACGCGAAATAAAAGGGTTGATTTTAAAAGGTTCTCACTTGCAGGTGTGGAGAAATATAAGCAGAAGGTGAGGTTGAAAGAGAGGAGCACAATGTCGAGGGTCAGGCAAGGTTTTGGAGAGGTGTTTAAGACTGAGAGCTCCAGGTGAAGCCTTCCAAAGCGTCAGCTGGAGTCATACATCTTAAAGAGCAGGTGCTTAGAATTTTGGAAGGACTGTGTCTGTACAATTTACAAGAGAAATATTCTTGTGCATGGACGTTGCTGGTTGCCCTATGACAGTTCTGTTATTGCTGCCTGCCCCAGCTCTCATGTTACAACACCAAAGGTCCTGCTGCTTTCAAGGGGCCAGCTCAGAGCCAGGCACTGCATCTCGGGGAGGAGGAGGGTCTTAGACTACAACCCCCTGAGAGCAGAAATGCTGGCAGGAGGCATCTCACCTCGGAGAAGTGATCTTCATGGGTTACTAGTTTTATCAGCAGTACATCCTTTTATACAGAGAGAAGGAAGAGAGGAGAGAAATTCCATCCGGCTCTGCTGATTCAGTGGAGTAAAGAGGTGGAATTCATTAGGAAAAAATTGTTTACAGCACAGCTTTAGTCAGAGGTTCTTCCACTTTAACATCTTGCTTTTTTTGGGTGATGGATTGTTTGAAAGACAAAGCAAGCAGTAGGGGCCGCTTGGTGTTTTTGTTTTTATTTTTTCATTAAAGTTTAATTGCATGACTTGTTACGTGATGTAACTTCTGGAAATGCCTGTTGTAGGCGCTTGCAAAATTATTTTTGATTTGTTATGTTTGAATCTTGGGTGCAGGAGTGTTAAACCTCAAAGAGGTATTCAGACATGCATACAGAGAGAAAACATTTATAAATATATGGAGTGAGGTTTGATTCATGAACGGAAAGAACAGAAACTGCTGTGAGAGAAGATTCTCCTTTATTCAAAAGCTCTTCTGCTGCATCACTAGGACAGAGACTAAGGGCCTTAAAATTAGTATAACTATAATTTATGTCCACCTTAAGGACACTCTTTGCCTCTTGTCAGTAATGGAGCCTTAAATATAAATGGATCCTCATCTTGCAAACACTCAGATATTTTCTTTACTCGCATGAGGTGTCAAAGGAAGGGGGTTCCATAAAGAAAATAAGGCATTTGCATAAGTACTCACAGCATCAAACAACAGAGAGTTTGTGTTGCATAAACAACAACAATCCCATTAAAATCATGCTGCTTTCATAGCTGAGACAAAATGTAACAAAAACATTGAAACTGCAATAGATGTTGCTGTCTGCCTTGGTATCGATTTCATCATTTGCCTTGCCTTAATCTTGGGTGGGTGAAGATTAAGAATCTCCACGTAGAGGTACGTGTGCGCAATACGTGGGGAACGTCCTAAGCAGCTTTCCTTGGCCTGGAGATGACGATTTGAGGGCAGAATGTTTCCTCCATGAAGCCTGGCTTTTGGAAAACAAAAAAGGATCTTTTTATAAATAAAAGTCTTGAAAGGAAAACATCCATTAGACAATGAAGTGGGGGAGCAAGTGCTTACTTTAAGCATGTTTTCCAAACCCTATGTGCCTTGTAAACACGAAGGCAAAGAGACTTCCAAGTTCAGCCACGGAGCTGACTTTTTCCCCATTTTCCAACACAAAAATTCCCAAAGGAAATCTGAAGTGTAAGTGCTGAAAAAAAGGGGAGAAAGGTAAAGGATGTGTTTGTATTCTATAATCTAAATACTTATGTATAAAACATTTATACCTGTTTAACATGAGATGTGGTAGTTAAACTGATAGCCTGCGTGGAAACAGTTATTTTGGCTGGGTTCAAATTAATTAGTAACAAATTTCTACAAAATCTAAATAGAAAAGAGAGAGGTAGCTCTGCATTAAACCCAGTACAAGTTTGTATGAGGTAAATTCTTTATTCTTAAAACCCCCACGTCTTTGAAATACTGTTAATCAAGTATGAAAAATGAAATACAAGGAAATTCCCTCTGTAGAGCATTTGTGAATTAAGGTTAACACGTTCATAAAATGATGAGTGAAAAAATGAGCACTGGTCACCTTCAGCTCTGCTTCCCTTGAAAGAGAGCTGAGCTTCATCAAAGCAAAAAGCAATTTACTCAGAGAAAAGAAATCTCACCTAAAAGTTCCCAGCAAATGGTGGGGCTGAACTTCTTTTACCTAGAAAGAGGCAGGGATTTGCTTCCTGTTGGGCTTCTGCTCAACAATGGGGACTGGTCTTCACAAGAACTATGTGATGAGCCGGTCCCAGGATGTGCTTCTGCACCCAGAACGTGTGGTCGCTTCCTGCTACGGTAAGTACAGGCTTCTGAAGAGACCTGCTGTATTCCTCTGGTTATCAGCCTGACACGTCTGTCCTGGTTTTGTTTGAACCTGAGATTCCTTCACATTTTGTTTCTGTACACAATTTGTACACCTGTGTTGTCTGTCACTAGTTTGTTCTGGACTGTAAGTGACTCTCCGGCCAGACCAGAGCAGGTAGGTGTAGAGCTGGACTCTGGGTGTCTGAACCTGTGGGGCTGTGTTTGCAGGGGTAGCAAACTCAGACTGTCTCCTTGTTTCAGGATGCAGAAAAGTGTTTCTGTTCTTGCTGGCCATCTTTCTAGTGAGATTCCCTGAACCAAAGGGTAACTTAAGTGTGGCCCTGGACTGATCCCCTGCTGAGCAGCTTCTCTGTTGTAGGATATCTTCTTTAAAAAAAAAAAAAAAGAAAAAAAAGGAGGAAAAGAGAAAAAGTGCAGACTTAAAGAAAGCACAAACTAAACCAGCAGGCTTGGAATAGCAGTATCAGTCTCCTCTTAGACTGTGAAATTTATTTAGCAATGAAGGGGGTAACCTAGTGGTTAGAGCACAGACAGAAATCTTATCTTCTAGCTCTGACTAAATTGCTCTTTGAGTTTGGTCAGGTTACTTTAACTCCTTCTTTTCCCATCTTCACTGTGAAGTGAAGAATTCCCCTGTGGCATGTCATGCAGTAAAGCTGAAGTTTGACTGTTTGGGCAGCAAATATCTTTCCATATAAGTGAGTTTTAGGTCTGAAATCTGAGGATGTCTCTTGAGTTCCCATGTACTTGCTAATTTTTTTTTTTCACTGGAATACCTCTGACTTTTAAAACCAGCAAAAGCAATTAGTTCACTCCAGGGAGCAATAGGTGCACACATGTCAGTTTAAAAAATGGATTTGGTTCTGGGGATCTCTGAGGCTTTGTCTTAGGTTAGAATAGTTCTGCTGCAAGTGGTGTCTTAGACACTGGGTATGTTCAGCGCTCTTGAGAAAGCTGAGCTGGTGCAGCCCTGTGGTCCTTGTGCAGTTAGTGTGACAGCACAGTAATGGTCTTAAAAGTACTGCACATCACTCCAGCACGAGCATATGTATGGAATGGACCAATAATGCATAACTGTAACAAGGAACTAGAATACTGCGTGTGCACTTCTAAAATTGGCTGGGTTAATAAAATGTGCTGATTGCTCCCTGAGGATATCAAGGGACTGGATGATATTAGTAAGGGTCACCAGTTCAAATCTGGGGCAAGTTAGCAGTGACTGCAACAGCCGTGGTACAGCCCTGCATGCTCTGCCCTAAGTGTCTCATGGGCAGGTACCTGCATCAGTGCAAGACTTGCTTTCTTGGCAGCTGGATTTAAAAAGAGGATGGCTGGACGTGGTGCAGAGACAGGCTTCAGAGAGCACAGTGCTTTCCCAGCTCTGCCTGGGATACCAGTCCCATTCCCTGTGTAAGTGTAAAGCATGAAGCTGCTTGCTTGTGTCTCTGGATTCACAGTCCTGGCACTCATCTTGCAAGTCCTTCACCTTATTTATATGTTGGAAGCAACAATTAATTTGAACGTTCTGTTGTCTGTTTTGAAACGATGGTTGGTTTCCAAGCAAAAGGAAAGGTGGAAATACTTGGGTATTGCCTTTGCTGACCACAGGTGAAGGAGATTCAAGCTGCCAGTCCAGGACAGAGAGTGCTTTCTACCTTGGGAGGTGGAGTACAACCAGCAGACCTGCACAGTGCTGCTACATCAGTTCTGTGAAGACAAGGCAATGGTCTCAGGCAGTGAGATAATCTGAGCTCACCACTTGCATCTCTGGGTGAGCAGAGGCTTCCCAGCTCACTCCTCAGGGCTGAGTGCTGTTCAGCAGAGGTGTCGTGAGGCTGCCAGTACACACCTGCGTGGAGAAAATTGGTGGTTTCTGGCCGTGCTCTCTGCAACATCCTGCCCCTCCATGACACACAGAAGCTGAACAACATGACAGGTTGAGCAGGAGGGCAGCTTCTGGTCAGGCGCTTGTATTTTTGCTGCCTTAGCTGCTGTTATAAATTCCTCACTCTGGCCTTTCACTTCTGATATTTTTCTCTTGGCCAAATCAAAGATGGTTTTGTTACCTCCGGCTCCCTGCGGACGCGGCAGCTTCAGGCAATGAAATATGCTCCAGCCTTTAGAGAGGGAGGACAGGGGACCTGCTGCTGGGAATCCAAGGTAGAGAAAGGTTCCGGGAACAGGACTAAGGCTTTTGCTTTCATTTCTGCCCTGGCTGCATCCGTGTGCATGTGCAAAAAACAACAAACCTGCCAGTTGTGTGCTGGGAGAATAGATGAAGGTGCTTGAAAGTGCTGTGGGATTTATGTGGAATGAAAAACACACAGCAGCATGTGGAGGCTGGCACTGAGAAGTGCTTGCTCCTCCTTGCCACTACCTACCTATGGAAGGAAGGTTAGTGCAGCTCCTAAATTATATGTACTGTAGTAAAATGGATGAGTTGGGGAACATCTGCAGTGTTTGTGCCTAAAAAGGACTAAAGAGAAGTGTGACTGCCTGAGATTCCCCTTGGACTAGGCATGGAGGAGCACAGTCCTAGTGACTGGTCATAGATATTTAAAGCTAGAAGTGAGAATATGCTTTAGGGTCCTGGAATGTTCTTCCCCCTTGTTTTTCCAGTGGTGTTGAACACACTTGGGATTCCAGATCCCTGTTTTCAAATCATTCAAAAGCTTGAATATACTTGTAGGCCTAATACAGAGACCCAGCTGGCAGTCCCTGGTGCACAGGAGGGAGAGGGGATGAACATTTTGCTGGAGTCCACGTAGAGCTAGCCAGTTTACTCCTGGGGCTGCTGGTGTTTGGAGTAGGAGTCCTGAGCCCCCCCTGATTTCTTGTACATGACTGTGTGGCTGTTCATGCACCTGGGAGCCCAAGGGTGCTTCTTTGTCTTTGCTGTCAATGGCAGGAACCCTGAAGGGCTGCAGTACAGTATGGCAGGCTCTGGGGGGGGAAGTCTCTCCTTCCCCCATGAATGACTATCCTCACTCCTGGGTGATGTTTGGAAGGAGTGTGAAACTCAGCTTGACTGAGCAACAGTACCAAGGATGAGTGAATTACCCTGAAGGGTAGAATTAACTCCTCAGGTCCTGCAACATGATCACTGTATTCCCCCCAGGGTCTGGTTGAGGACCATAGGGTTTGTTTCAGAGCTGTGAAGTTGAGGGATGCTTGGAAGGATCCCTGAGGCTTCTGGGTCAGGGCCCTTCACACTCTGTAGGAACTTCCCTTTTCCCCACACGTACATCTTCAGCTGTGGCTGCAGCAGCTGCTGTTTGAAGTGGGAGGGAAGGGTTGGAGTCTCTCCTTCAGGGGCTGCCCCTGTCAGCAGCCGCAGACGAGCGGAGGGGGGAATCTGGCCGGCGAGCAGGCGGACGCATACAGAAATGATGCTAGAAGCCAAGGCTAGTCCTGCTGATGTGGCCCTTTCTCCTGCAGCAGATCATAAAATATGGCTCAAATTTTCATTACGGCCTCTATTGATTATCTTTTGGGACAGATGAATTATAGGGAACATTAAATTAAAAAAAAAGGGAAATATTTGAATGAGTTTGGGAGGTCGATGCCAGAAAGGCTGACGCACCAAGCCTTACTGGCATTTGCCTGCTTTGTGGGCCTGCTGGGCCCTTCCTGTGGTCCCCTTGTGGGGAGGATCTGTCTAGGGAGCTCCCCTTGTCTCTGTCAGCTGCCCTTGGGGAGCAGCAGGCTGGGCAGTGGCTGCAGGCCATGCCTAGGAACAGCCGGTGGCTGGAGAACCTGGGTGTTGTTTCTGAGTCTTGTCTGATGCCAGATGCTTTGCCTTTGCTGGGAGGTGGCCCTGGGGACCTTCCAGTTTAACAGTGCTGGATGGGTGTCTAGCTGGCACCTACCCTGGGATTCTCTAACAAAAGGGGAAGACAAGGGACTGTTAATGGGAGAAGGCCAGGTCATTGCATTTGAAGACATGCTTCAATCTGGTGTAAATCTGTGTGTGGAAGCCAACAGTGAATCATAAAAGCAGTGGTGGGCTTGTAAAGGTTTCCCTCATTCCTTGCACCAAACATTGCTGCCTTCATCTCTCCTGTGCTGAGGAGTCTATACTCCTCTCTCCAGGGTTCACCGAGTGCAGGAGCTGGTTCTCAATGTGGTTTGTGGTCAGGGACCTTTGACTCCAGGTAAGAATGGTGCCAGGATCAGATCATCCCTTTGTGCCTGTGGCAGACAGAAGCCAAACCAGAGGAAGAGAGATCTGCCTTCTTGGTGGCTCTGGCCAGCTCTAATTTTGAGGATGATCCTGGCACTTTGTTCTGGTGGACTCTCTGCTTATTCAGCTTTTCCAGGTCATAGTGTATGCCCCATGGTGCTCTGTACTCATCTGCAGGAGGTGTCCTGGGAAGGCTTTTTGTGTCATCAGAGTGGGTGATAGCCTGTAACCTGAAATGTTATCTGCATGCTTGGAGCAGCTGAAGGTGGGGAATAGTGATACTGCCTCTTTCAGGACACTTTTCCCTTGCCCACTGATAGCAGGAGAGTCCTGGAGCAAATGCTCACGGGTGGCTTTAAACCCCCTTCTCTGTGCTTTGGTTCTGGGTTGTTTTCTGTCAGCTGGCAGCCAGTGCTTCTGAGGAATTCTCTGTTTTCTTTTCGAAGACTGAGAAGAATGCAGCCAGGGTCCCTCTCCAGCCACCCGCCTTCACACACCAGCTCGCAAGACAAACAACCTCCCCACATTCTCTCTTGCATCCTGACGCAAGGTCCAGGATGCACGACCCTTGTGCCCCACTGCTGCAGACTGACCCAGGGAGACACCCTTTCTACCCTCACCCCCAGCCTGCCACCACCACTAGCTTTCCTTCCGCGGGTCAGAACCATCACCCGAGGTGTCACCTCTGCTCTCGGGACACGCGTGTGGTGTGGTGCTGCCTCTTCTTTGTGTGGCTGTGCAGATTCCCTTTGCCTGCGCAGGCGCCCACTTGGCTGGGGGTTTCGCCAGCCTGCCCAAATGTCTGCCAGTGCCACTGCCCACACATCTGTGCTGTTGCCCACACATCTGCCTGCCCCACTGCCAAGCTGGAGGAGCAGAAGCTCTCTGGGTGTGTGCACTGTCTAGCTGCATGCAAAACTCCTGCTGCCTTCTCTGGTGTGTTTGGGTGACCTTTCAAATAAAGCCTGCGTGGCTGAAGTGTGAGCATTCACCCTTGCTCATGGGAGATTTGGGTGCCAGCGGACAGGGCCACCTTTCTGAGCGCTCTGCACGCTTGTGTGTGCGTGCTTCGCTCCCTTGCAGATCTCTGCTGATTTCACAAGCCATCCACAAAGCATTGGCTTCACCTGGGCAAATGCAAAAGGTGGTGGTTTCCATGGCTCCACGGCCTCTCTCGAGTGACACACCCTTTTTGTGTAAGCTGGCTCCCTGGAGTCGATTGTTTTTTGGCAAACAGCTTCATAAACTCCTCCAACAATTACACTGAAAAGAAAAAAATAACTAACACAACAAACCCCGTGCATTATGGAGTGAAATTACAAACAGGTCGGAGCAACTCCCCCAGCCAGCTCCGTCCCCACCAGCTCTTTCCTAGCCCCAAGTCCCCCAGTGCCAGGCGGGGAGGAGAGGAGCTCTGGCTGCACTTGCTGGACTTCGTCTGGGAGGTGCCTGGGCTGCTCCAACCCACCAAACTGCAGTGAGCTAACAAACATGAAGGAAAAGGTCATGTTGTTCGGTTTTTATTTTTTCAAAGCTGCACACATCCCTCTCTCTGGGAGGGGAAGCTGCACAGATGCCAGCTCTGATTAATTTAAATATTTACCAATCCCATTTTTTTTAATTGTGTATGTTTGCGCTCTGTTTGTGTCCCATAAAATACCTGGTGTTTTGGGCGTACCCCGTTTGCAGGGTGCATGAGATCACACTGAAAAAATGCAGTGAAAAACATTTTCATGCCACGACAGATCAAATAGGATTTTGAATGAAGATGAAGATTTTTTTCCCCCCTTTTTTATCTCTGTAGTTTGGGTGAAAGGGTTTTCTTTTTCTTTTTTTTCAAATGCTTTTATTTAACCGGGAAGAAAAATTGCCATGGGAATCCTTGCAAAAGTTGCTTTTGCTTCATCTCACCGTGTCAGGCAGTGAAGGCAACACTTTGTGCTGGTCAGAGCACCCATGGCTCTTGTTTCTGTGCTGCTGGTGGTTTGTTCAGTGAGCGGTGGAGAAGCCTTGAGTCTGAAAGCCAGCGGCAGCCCTGAGCTGCTGGGTGAGTGACAGCAGCTCCGCTCCTCTCCCTGCCCGTTGCTCCTCTGTCTGTCAGACTTGCTCTGAGGCAAGTGCTGTCTTCTGCTGTCTGTGCATCCCCAGCACAGGGGGCTCGTCTCGTTTGGAGCTGCCGGGGTGCTGCTGTAAGTCTCACTGGTGCCTTGCTCGTGGTGCTTTGCAGGGGAGGTGGCTGGGTGACCCTTTGGTGAGCCTTCCACACCTGCTGGGCATGGAGACTTGTGGGTTTGTGTGCCCCAGAGCTGAGCGTGGTACAGGAGCCAGTGTGGGCACAGGCGTATCGTGGCACGTAGTCCTCTCTGGTACGGGATCTTCCATAGGATTTTGGCCAGTGGCTGGCAGTCCTCTGGGAGGGAAGTTTTGTTTGTGGATTCAAGCAATGAGGGCACTACTGCCATTCACCCCACCTCCTTTTAATTGCTTCCCATGCCCATTGGGTCATAGTCAGATCCCAGCAACACCTGGGAAAGTACAGAGCTGTTCCTTGGAAAATGGCACCTCTCCAAGTGCAGCACTGCCGGGATCAGGATCCAGCCACCTCCTCTGTGCTCTGTGGTTAGCAGGCCAAGTAGAGCTTGGCCCAAAGCACAAGGCTTTAACAGGAGCTTTTTGGTTTTGTTTGTGCCCATAAATGACCATGGCTTGGACCTCCCCAATGTGAGCTGTGGGTCTTGGTGCTCTGTGTTGGGAGAAGCTCAGGGGGACAGGGGAACAGAGGTGGTGACACTACTGTCCGTGGGGCTCACAAGGAGTTGGGAGAACAGGCAGATGCCAGTGTCCCTTGTTAAAAGCCTTAAGTCCATTGCTGAGGCAGGGTAGGATGTACAGATGTTTCCATCTGTGAGAGGTGGGGATTGGTACTGCTAGAACCTGAACCCTCTGGTCCTGCCCTGCTGTGGGGAAAGGAAAAGAGAAGGGAAAGAATCAGAGTGGGGGTGCAGGGAAGGCAGCAGTTCTCATCTGAGCCAGTAGCCACAGTCTGAAATTGGACCTGTTACTTTTGAGGAATGTAGGGCAGTGGAGGGGAGATGTTGTGTGAACCTGCACACAGCTCTTGCTTCAGTGTCCTAGGAAAATGCCAGCGCGTGGGATGGTGAGGAGTAGTAATTACCCCACAGCTCCAGCTCCACCACTGCACTCTTTGATCACTTATTACTTTTCTATTCCTTCTGCTTCTTGCTGTAATTGTTACAAAATCTCTCTGCTTTGGGAGGGGTCCAGGACTCCAGGGCCCAATTGCATCTGCCCTGATTCAGAAAGTGGGTCATGCTGCTTGGTCTGGGAAGAAGATACTCATCTTGCTTAGCATGATATTTATTAGGAGATAGGGAAGGGAATGCAACCGCGCTGTTGCCTAGAAAATTGCTCTGGGGGGATAGCGAAGGACTTGTGAGGGCAGAGCACAAAAAGTTCTTGGGCACCCAGTGCCTGCTGGAGCTGTGCAACCTTCCCCATGCCAGTGGTGCTGGCTGCCCTCCCAGCGGACAGGTGGCAGGATGATACTGGGGCTGGGGATGAGGGAGAGATTTGTAGCTGCTCACTCAGCAGCTGCCAGGCAGTGATGGGCTCTTTACCTTCCTTGGAATGGAGGCTGGTGGGAGGGGAAGAGCAGATCTGGTTTGTTCATAAAGACGTTCGCAGTAGCAAGTGAGGACATCACCTGGTTGGGTTTCACTGCTGGACAAGTGACCAGCTCTGCTCCTGCACCTCCAGACACATGGCCAGCCTGGATACTCACTGTGCTGTGACACTGCTCTAAAAGGCAAGAGCTGTCCTGATAAAAGAGATCAAAAAATCTGGATCCTGATCCTAGGGTGATTGATGCTGTACTGTGTCCATCTCTCATGAAACAGCTGAGAGAAAGAAACTCAGTGAAAGAGGCAAATAGTGATGATGATGATGATGACACACCCAGTGTTGGTCCAGCAGGGTCTCACAGGAGGCACTCTGCCACAGACCGCCCTGCTCATGGTGGGTAGGAGAGCACAGCTGATCCTGCCAGTCTGGCTGGGCCTGTGCTGCTGCTTGCTGTGAAATCACCCTCAGGATTATCCAAAGGAAGAACTGGCAACTCCAGTAACTTGGAGGGCTGGATCCTCAACTCGTTTAAATTGGCATGACTTCATTGAAGCCACTGAAACTGCACTGATTTTACACCAGGTGAGGATCTGGTCCAGAATCTTCTGAAAGAAGACGACAAAGAGGGCACAAAGCAGAGGTATGATAGAGCTTACTTTCTGAGCTGTCCTGAGTGGTGAGTGGGTCAACAGGTCATTTCCTTACACCTGGGATAGCTTTGAAGGGCTCTGAATTCTTGTGGCTCTGGTGAATGCCAAAGCCCAGCTCCCTGGGGAGGATGAGGCACCCACAATTTTGCCTGCACTTTGAAATCACATTGGCAGGTTTGGTGAAAGCATCCAGTGTTACCCTGCCTGCGTTGTCCACTCATGGCTTTTCAGTGGCAGCATGGTCAGAGGAGTCAGAGACCTAGTGAAGACTCTCAACTTTTGGTTTGGCCTGTCATGCACCCTGCTAGGCTTCTCACAAACGCTCTAAGCCTGACCCACCTTTTCCCCACCACTAGTCTCCCTGTGACATGTGCTGCTGTTGGCTGGGGCAGACCGGCATCTATGGCTTTAGCCTTGCACCACTGCCACCACCAGGCTTCGTTTCTCCAAGCCTGAGAGACGATGGGAGGAGAGTTTCCATGTCGAGGAAGGAGAGTAGCCAGTGTTTGTGTCCCAGGTGACTGCTCCATTGGGCAGCATTACGCACATGCTTCCAGAAGTTGTTCGCTCCCATTGTGGCAGGCAGGGTTTGTTTCCCCAGTTCTGCACCTCATTCTTAGGTGGAGGCATTATGGGATGTATGCATGAATGTACATTGTTGTGTCTTTCTAGAGGAGGTTGTTTGCTCTACCACTAGGCTCTTAGGACCTGCAGGGATGCACAGAATTCTCTCCAGCCCCCGGCACGCACTCATATCCGGGGTGGATCTGGACAGAGTTTTAGCAACTCCCAGTGCAGCAGCTCAGGGCCGGAAGTGAAGAAGGGATAAACTATCCAGCTGAAACTCCTGTAGGATGTAATTACCTGAGCTGGAAGCTGGCCAGGACAGCAGGTATCGTGCATCATCTGCTGGTGGTATCAGAAGCACCCAGCAGTGCGGGTGAGGTGGTCAGGAGCGAGGAGTGACGTTGTTTGTGTGAGGGACAGGACCGCTCCCTCGTGGCTGCCGCTGCGGGCGTGCAGCGTAACGGCTTTTGAAGTCACTTGGTGCTTGTTTCCATGGTTGTTCTGTGCACGTACCATGGTGCCTGTAAAATGCTCTTGGGAAGCTACAGCCCATGGATGGATGGCCCTGTCCTGACGCTCATTCAAATGCTCCTGCTTTTCCATCTAAAAGAAAAGAGGAAAAAAGCTTAAACAAAAAAAAAATCCTAAGGAAAAAAAAACAAAACAAAGGAAATTGACTTCCCAAAAATTACACGAAGCTAACATTTGAGGCCTGGCACGAGTCCATCGCAGCCAGGAAACTCAGAATTAACCGATGCGCTCCCATGGCTGCCGGGAGGGGCTGCAGTCCAGCGGCACAGGCTGAAGCTTTGGAAGTTGGGGGCTTGGGGCTGGAAGTCCTCAATGTGTCTCTGAAGCACAGCAGAAGGTGTTTCGGTGCACCTCCATGCACGCAGAAAAGCAGCACTGGATGTAGGGGCAGCTTTAGGCTTGAGGAAGAGGGTTAAGACCAGCTCCTGGTGCTCAGATCTGACAGCTGATACCAGCACCTGAGCAGGGCTCCTGTCAAGAGGACTCTCCCTGTGGGCTCAGTGTTGGTGGAGCCAGGAGCCAATGACGCAGCAGGTACCTGCAAGCCGCTGCTGAGGAAGCTGGAGAATTTACACTCCAGCCCAGGTTGCAAGTGAGGACAAAGTTGACTCTTCGTTCCCACTTGCGCATGACGCAGCACAGCATAAATCATGGTGACTGACAGCTCCAGTTCAGCTCCGGTTAGAGGGGAAGGGAGGGGAGCGCAGGTCAGGCCGGGGGGCAGCACTGGGGCTGTGCGAGCCGCTGGCCCTGAGCAGATCATGGAAAGAGGCTCTGAGCAGAAGTGGTGGCTGGGGCGACAGGTCAGAGGTGGCCTGAGCTGGCAGAGCGGGATGGAGGGTGGCTTGCAAAACACCTGCTGGGTACTCCTCGCCTTGGGCTGGTGCTGGCGGTGCTGTGATGATGAGGGCTCGGCTCACTCAGCACTTCTGAACCAGAAAGGAATGGGCCTGCTGCTGCAGAGAGGATGGCACTGTGCTGAGAGCCCAACAAAGGTCCATCCTGCTCCTGATGGTGCTCCTGCTGTCCCCAGCCGTGGTGAGCTGCCAACCTGCTTCTGCTGTGAAATTGCACAGCTTTGGGGTACTGCAGACAGAAGGCTTCATGTCAAAGCTTTGATAGTATCTCATTTCAGAGGCTGGGGGAGGTTGGGATGTGTTAAGGCTGAAAATATTTACAGGTTTTGAAGTTGAAACGCAAACAGGAAAAGCCCTTTAAAAAGTGAGTGTAGTGGATATTCAAAACAGGGATTGCCATGGAAACGCCACAATATTTGCTTAAATTGACACAAAGGTTGCTGGTTGCAGGGTTCTGACTCCTTTGGCTCCATTTTCTTTGGCCCAGCACCTATCACAAATTGATCTCAACAACCCTCTTTTGTTTTGCTTCTTTTATTTTTGTCTGATGGAAATTAAAAAAAAAAAAAGCACCAACAAAACCCTCCAGTCTCCAAATCCCACCTCACAGACGAGTCTGAAGCTGCTGAGCTTCAGTCAAAGGTTGGAGCCAGGACCTTTTGTAATTTTGTGAGTAAGGTAAAAGTTCTTCTTCTTATACTTTGTGTATTTATTCATTTCCTCCAGTGCAGGAAATGGAAGGGAATTGACTTAACTTTCTAGGGAGAGTAGGGAGAAGGGTGAAACCTGTTGCAAAGGTACTAGTGTGGATCCAAGGAATATGGGGAGGGAAGTGGGACTTTTGTCATCCAGCTCTCGGACTGAAATGTGAGAGGTTGCATGTGGGTTCCCAATTCCGCCTGAGATTTACCAAGTGACCTTTGACAAGTCACTTAATTACTGTGGGCCTCACTAAAGTGGAAATAAGAACTCTTCCGTTGTCTCAGCTGGTTGTGTTCATAATACCTCAGGGGCTGAGAGGTCCCCTGTGCTGTGAGGTGCACAGGACTGACGATAAAGCTGTGTTTGGCTGGTGCTTGTAAGACGAACACAAGCGAAGGGTTGCCCCTGAAAGAGGGATGGGATTCTGAGCTCACGTGTGCAGGAACGCTCGGCTGGCTACGGGGGGAGGCTCTGTGCAGTAAGTGGCTTAGTACTGTAGGCTGCTTCTGCAACTGGCTGACCTGGATTTTTTTCTGGGGAAAGTTGGAGCATGTGGCCCACTGCCTGGTCACCTTGGCAGTTTGTAGCTTGCCTTGTGGGTTGCCAGCGCTGCACATGGCAGAGGAGATTGGGATACAATGTGTTTGGCAGGGTGTGAAATGCCTTGTCTTGCTGGACTGTTGTGTGTGACCAGCGGCTGAGGTTTGTGGGTGGCTGTGGCATTTGAGGCCAGCGTCATTGCTTGTGCTTGTGATTCACCTGAGTTCCTGTACTGCTCTATAGGGAATGTTCATTTCCTTTTGAAACTCTCCCCAGGGCAAAGAGACTTCACCAAGTGAAGGGAGGCCATCAAATTCACACTGTCTTCACCTGAGACCACCTGCAAAACAAAGAACCTGACTTCACTCCTGGCTTTGTACACTGGAATGGACCTTGGAACCTGTGACTTCTCAGTGCAAGGTACACACTTTTGTTCTGTGATCTGTTTGCTCTGAAGTAGGGCTGGAGTGAGTGACTGTGGCTCTCCAGAGCCTCCATTCCAGTTCCTGGGAAAGTTTAGAATAGCTGCTGAAAGTCACTGGTTTGGGTGGTAAACGCGTGATAGGGTGTTGGTTTTTCTTGGGCTGGTTTACAAGTAGGACTGAGTTTACTCCTGACATGGCTGCCCATTTCTGCACAGACACAGGCACCCAGCTGACACAGCAAAGCGCTGGTTTGAACAGCTCCCTCTCAGCTTCCTTCTTCCTAATGAGCTGCTCTGCAGCATTAACAATTAGCTAAGTAGTGTGCCAGGACAGGCAGCATGGGAGTCCCTGGGTAAGTATTGTGTGGGACAGTTTCTGATTGACTTGTTTCACGAAAGAAGAGGAGTTTGAGGATGTCTGTGGTCATGGTAAGAAACTCAGAAAGGTTGTGAGGGGGCGGGACTCTGTTTCTAAAAGCCATTTTACTTTCTTCACTGCTTGGCTCCCATCACAGCTTCTCTACAAAGAAAGGTATGGCAGGGCATAGCCTAGCTGCAGGATAACAACTGGGATAATGTGTTTCTTCTCAGTGGTTTGGGGATTTGGGAGGTACCTGGTGACACTGCCATGCTGCTGCAGATAGAATGAGCTGGGGCTTCTTGCTCTGTCTGGGCTTTGTATGATGTGGTGCCTGCTCTGGTGGGAGTAGAGGTTTTGTTGGGGGTATCTCCATACTCTGTTGGCACCATTAGATAATGATGATGCCTGAGTGAAGATCAGCAACCTGAAGTACCTGTGGGGATTATGTATCACCATGTTCCTCTCTTTTGCTGCTGTGGTATAAATGATACCTGGGCAAAGCAGTGTGCCCAAAGCTGCTGTGAGTCACAGGTACAGCTGAGACCTTAGCAGGAGGGAAGATGAGAAAAGTCACAGGACTAGGACAGTGGCCTGGAACTTCAGCTATCCCTGTCCATCCTTGGCTGTGCATGGCACAGGGGAATTTGCTCATGTTCTTAGTGCCCTACCTTAAAGAGCAACAGCCGTGATCCTCTAAGGCTCAGCAGGGCTTAGTGCTTGCCACGTGTTCAGAGCCTACAGACCTGAGTGCTCCCAGTAAACCTGCCAGTAAACACAGTATGCTTCAGGATGGGATATGGGTGAACTGTGCCTTCCCACACCTTCCTAGTGCTGAAATTCCTCCAGGGTCTGGCATGCTTTATTTGGAAAGCTTGGGTTTGAACTACTAAGGTGGGGAATTCTGGCTTTTATCCCTGTGCATGAGCTGATGCTGTGTCCCCTTTTAGAGCAGTGGCACACTCCTTCCCTGGACTCCAGAGGCAAGAGGGCTTCCCAAATCAGAGCTCTGCCCAAGGGGATAGGGTAGTGGAACACAAATAGCCTTGAGGTTTTACCAAATAAGATACAAATTCTCAGGTCTGACTGCAGCAGGTAAATTTTCTGCCAAACATTCTTAGGTACCTCTTCAGAGAAGCCAAACATCCCAGGGGAAAAACTCTGCTGAGCAAGCTGCTGCATAGATTCTGGGTCCATTTTTCCTCAGAGGGAACTTTCCCTGTGACCCCTATCACAAAGTTTCTGCTGGTGTGGTTCCAGGTATTGAAAGCCTGGCGTGTCCATCTGCCATGGAGCTGGGATGAACAGGACCTTTGACAAAAGGCAGCAAGAGGAGGACGCTGATCTATCAGGAATTTCTTAAATGCTGAAGTGAACCTTAAGGTTCAGGATCTTGCAGATCAGTACTCCTCAATGTTTGCCTTCTCCTCCTAGTACCTATTGGGTGCATTGCCTGAGTGTCCTTCAAGGGCTGTTTTCTGAGGGACAGAAGCTTATTAGAGACCCTTGACTCCAGCTGCTTTCTGAGGTCCCCCTAGTTCTACAAACATCACTTCAGAGAAGGAGATGCATTTTGCCTTTCGGGCATGTGGCTTTGTGATCGCTCATGCTCTGGACTAGAAATCTCTGTGTTCCAGTCTTCAGCCCTGGAGCAGAGTGTATGGCTTCTCCTTTCAAAACAAGCTCAATTTACTTTGGGCTACAGAGGCTGTTTGCACGTTCTTCAGAGCCCATCCCTAGGCTGTGATTGCTTTTGCACTCTTCATAAGCACAAGCTGGATGTTTAGTCTTAGAACTATAAGGGTTGCAGGGAGTGTGCTTGTTCAGTTGATGAAGGGTAGCCTTTTATGCAGGGAAAAAAGCTAAAAAGTGGGAAAAGGATTAGAAGGACCTGCTCTGTCTGTGGGTGGCTTTGCAAAGTACTTCTTCCTTCAATCCTAAAGTAAGCCTAAACTTGGGGCTAACTTGGGCCATCTGCATTATTTTTGCTAGGATCATTGGGATCTCCACATGGGCACAGCTGCTCAGGCTGTGAGGTGGGAGCTCTGCCTTCCACAGAAGTGCAGCCAGCCCAGCCCAGCCCATCCAGCCCTGACGGCTCAGATCCCAAGCTGAGGAATATGAAACAGCCTTGCAAAATCGTTGTGGAAATTTACCCGCCTGTGTATGAAATCAACTCACTTGCCTTTGCCAGGAGGAGTTTAACTTGCCCATTAAAATATACATCTATTTATGTATTACTTGTTCTGTGAGAGAAAATTTTCCCAGGCAGTTACAAAACTCAGTCTAGACTGTAACGTGTGGCATCTGGTGGTAACATGCCATATCCATACATCTGAATACACTATCTGCTGCAGCACCCTGCTTAGGAGGCAGTGGCACAGAGCTGGCTTATAGCAAGGTCTTTCTGTTCACAGCCCGCTCTCACTGGGTAAAAGTTTGGCCCAGTTCCTTCCTGCACCGGTCTGAATGAAGCTCTACCATGCCTTCTGCCATCCAAACAAAACAAGGCAGGCATTTCCATGCTGCCTGTTCTGACCTGTGGCCTTACAGTCCACCTAGGCTGGAGGCAACAGTTCTGGGGCAGAACTCTTCCGGTGAGGCTGAGTTGAGGAGAGGAAAGATGTTAAAAGCCTGTCTGGGATAAGAGCAGGGTTGTCACATCCATCTGCTCAGGCCCTGACGAGCAGCTGATCCATATTGTTAACATATTGCCTGCCATATGGGCTAGCTCAGCTCTCCAGGAACGCTTGGGAGACCTGACCTCTAGTGTGACAAGATGTGAGCATGAAGGACGGGTTGACAACAGCCCTTGGGTCTTGGAGTGTGAAACTGTGTTCCAGCCACTTCCGCTGCCTTCCCCTGCGCTTGCCCGCGCTGCCTCTCCCTGCCTTTCTCCCTCTGCTCGCTCTGGGAGGGTTTTCTCCTCCCTCCCGTTTTCCGCATCCCTGGTCTGTGCTAGATCAATGACCTTCACTCATAACCAGACTGGACAGTTCTGACTCCCTCCCCCGGGCCTTCGATCAGATGTTTGGTTGGCGGCTGTGGAAAGCTGAATGGGGGGAAGTCAGAGGAGGGGAGAGAGGATCATGTACTTGGCAGGCCTTGTAGCTGTCCTTACTCTGTCTGGTCTGGGAATGGAACCAGAGCCTCATCCACTCAGGTCCTCAGCACCTCCTGCTCACGTGGCTACTGGCAGACACTAGGACAAGCTCCTACTGGAGGGCCGAGTCTGGGATCTGGGGAGGGCCCTGATGCCAGAAGAGAACGCTTAAAAAGCCCTTGAGAAACACAGAATGGTTTAGTTTCAAACGAAAGGTAGGCACAGCCTAAAGCCTTTTCAGAAGGCCTGCTATGCCCAGCAGCCAGTGGTTTGGCACCTACAGCTGTGCACATGAGGGGGAATAGCTGTCTGAAGTGCAGAAGCTGAAGAGGTTTTCTGGCATGGGGGAAGTCAGCTGAGCAGCTGTTGAAGGAGCTCTGAGTACAGAGCCTGTGGTGCAGTGAGGTGTAAGCACAGCACTCACGTGTATGGGTATGTGGAGCAGCTTAGCCCTAAAGAAGCCCAGTGCTTAAGGGAGGGCTCACAGTTGCCTGGGTGACTGTCACACAGGAGATCAGCCTGCCCCAAAAACTCAGGTAGAAAAAGGATGTTCAGTACTGGAGGAGGCAATACTGGACCAGGTCTCCATGGGTTTAGACCTTGCTTTCCTTGCCACCTTCAGTTGTTCTTCTGCCTTCATGGTGTTCTCAGTCTTCTGGAGCCATTGCTGATGAAGCCATCTCTTTCCTAAGGCTTCTGTCTTCACACTTGAACTTTATGGAGGTTAAATCCTGGCGCTGTTACATCAAGCACAAGTTTTGCCATAAGCCTCAGTGGAGTCAGGATTTCAGCCTTGGCTCCTCAGAAGAGGATTGGGATGTTTCTCAATCTTTCTTACCCATCAGCTCTGTCAGACCCGCAGGCACGACTTACTTGGCTTTTAGTCTCCCAAAGTGAGGGCTGCCTTTTTCTTCACTGCCTGTGCTGTGAAAGTCAGCATCCTCAGAGGAGCTGTGATTTCACCCTCCTGCTCTCCGTGAAGGTTTTAGACCAGGTTGGGTGCTTTTATCACTCTCCCTCCCCATGTACCTGCAATTGCAACGAGCATTAATGGTGTTTGTTTGTAGAGAGGAGCCCACTGAGGTATTGCAAAATAAAACACAGTGATGAGTCGTGGTTTATTTACTCAAGCTTCACTGATGTAACAAACCTGATTTTATGCTAATAATGACTCAGAAGCAGAGTTGGGAGGAGAAGCCAGATCTCCTGATTCCTTTAACCATCTGACATTATTTCTTCCTGTCCTTACCAGATCCAGCATCAGTGCTCTCTTCTGGGGTGCCAGCAGCAATTCTGTGGCACCCTGTTGAAGCAGATAGCCAATAAGAAGGTTCATAGTGCTTTGCCAGTTCATGGGGTTCCACCAAACACTGATGTTCAGCTCTGGTAGGCAGAATGTGAGCCTGTCTGTCCATCAGGCAGCTGTCCAGTGGGAGCCAACAGGTACACAGACCTGCTAGAGTTCCTCAAGGAAAACCAGTTGGAAAGCACTTGGAGCAATCAGTGCTAGGTACACACCTGAGTGTTCGAGGGAAATGCATGTTCAAAATGTAGTTCTTAGAAATCTGATAAAAAGAAAAAATGTGAAAAATGAGCAAATAGTGTAAAGTGATGTGATCTGTTCTCTGATGTCTTCTACTGGGGGCTCATTCCAGAGCTGGTGCTCAGCCCATGGGCAGTGCTGGAGGTGAGGCTTATCTCACTACTTGAGTTGAATATGGAAAGGCTGTTCTAGCATTATTGCCTCTGACAAATTATGTATTAATGCTGGGGCTTTCTTTTGTTATTATTGCAGTTCTGTATTAACCATTAAGAGCCACAGGTAAGCCCTCTGCTGATGTAAAGCAACAGAGCTGAATTTCCAGCCAGCAGTACTATCCTGATTTCTGCCAGGGCAGTTTGTGGTCTGTCCCAGTGTGTTTCTTGTGATTCTTGCTGAGTTTGTCTTAGCTGTACATTAATAGAACATACAAGAGAAAAGAGGAGAGGACAAAGTAAGGTGAGTTTGAAAGTAAAATGAGCAAACAATATTGCTAGCCTTGTCCTTTCAGAAGTCAAAAGCTACTCCCCTCCTCCCCCCAGTTATAAGACTTAATAACAGGGAAGTTTCTGTGTGTTTAGGATGCACAGATCACATTTCAGGTTGCTGTGCCCTGCTAGTGGGAGCGTAGAGGAAGCAGAGGGAGGGATAGCACCATACATACGGTGGTGTTCAAGACAAAAATGCAGCTGGTGAGATCTCTGGCTTTAAGAAAAACATAAAGCAGTGCAAGGTTGACAAGGGTTGGCACATGGGAGCAATTCTTGCTTGATTACCATGTCCCTGAAGTGTGCTGACCTAGGAAACAGCCTACTCAGGAACATGGTTGCCGTCCTCCCTCTCAGGGCTAGTTACAACAGGAGCTGAAGTCAGTTGTCCCAACGGCCAGGAATGTTTTGGTAGACTTGTTTTACCTCGGGCAGTGGAGCAGTGAAGATCCTACCCGACCGAGTGGTCACATGTGATGTGGGGCAGAGGACATTTGTCCTCTCTGACATCCCATCTTTGAAGAAATGGTAACGGGAAATCCTTGAACCCTGGAAGAGGGGTAAAGTTAGAGAGCTGTCCTGGGGATGGAGTGAGGAGACCTTCTTGGCATCTTAGACTGTAGCAGCACAGCCCGGTGCTACTGCCTGCCCTGCTTGTTCCCTAAAGCACCTGGGCTCTGTCTTTGCCCCCAGGAGCTTCTTTCTGTGTGGAAGGTCCTTCCCAGGACCCCACCAAATCAGTCACTTAGCAATTTCTGGGCTTGCTCTTTGAACCCTGACAGGTTAGCTGTCCTCCCTTCATCCTGTTCTCTTCTACGCACTTCTTGCTCATTCTCCTGTGCCACTTTTGATGGTTTCACCAGAAAGGAGAGGAGATTTTTCTTTCCCTTGTTTGCTTCACTCCATTACTCCCATCTGTTCATCCAGGTCCTTAGTCCCTTTGTTTTTCAGAGTCGTGGAGATTTGGACTCTGTTTGCTGTCTGGGATGCTCTTCTGGACAGAGCTGGTGTGGGAAGGAGGTCTGGTTCACAGGCCAGCGCAAGGGGTGGGGGGAAATGTGCCTCTTCAAATTAATCAGAATTTTCTCCTCCAGAAATGCTAATGGGGGAAAAGCAATTAAAGCAGCCTGGGTTTTATTAAGTAATCTGTGTTAAGAGCTTGTAATGAAGTTTAGTGCCGTTGTGACTCGGTATTTCAGCTTCATCGGTTTGAGTCAAAACAATCCAGAGTGGGAAGGAGCGAGGAGGTGAGCGGCTCCCCAGCAGCGGCTGCGCTGCTGCTGGCTTCAGCTCGCTCTTGCAGGCTTTCCAGCACAGTGTCTGTGAGCCCACTCACACTTATGCTGCCCAGCAAGACTGCACTGCAGAAGGAAAGGGGTTTCAAAGTCTGCACGCACAAAGCGGATGGCTCCTTCTGGTTTTAAATAGCTGTTCCCAAAGTGGGGTTGTCCATGGCACCTTGGAAGAGCCTCTGCCTCCTCTCCAGGGGTAGTTGCAAATACCAAGTTTTCCTTGGGAGCCATGAGTGGAGAAGGACAGCAGAGGGAAAGTGACACTGAGGAGCAGTGAGCCTTTCCAGCTGAGTGCTGGATGCCTCTGAGCAGGTTCTTAAAGCTCTTCCAGCATCTGGAAAAGTTTTAGCTGCCACCAGGCAAGGGTCAGATGGTGCCTTCCATTCCTGTCCTTTGCACTTCACTCCCATCGGAGCAGCACAGCCCTGGGACCAGGGTGGCAAACCGCTGGGGGTTGTGAGCAGCTGTGGAAGTAGTCCAGCTCCTCCTCCTCTCTTTCCTTTCACCCCAGGAGAAGGCAAGAGGAAAAAGGGACAATGTCCCTTTAAACAACTAGATGCCAAGCCTCCGCCGTCCTGTTTTATCTGAAGTCCAACCGCATGTTGTTCCAGGGCCGATCCGCTTTAGCTAATTAATAATCTGACAGGAGCCACCCAAGGGATTAGCTGCTGAGACGAGCTAGACCAAACCCCCAGCAAATGAGCCCCGCACTCCCTGGGGACTCGGAGGTGACTTTGGGGGGCAGGGGGCTGCACCACGTGCAGAAGGGTGTCGAGGCCCTGAAGGGGATTTATGGCATCTGGGAGGGTGAAAAGGGAGGCGAGGGGTTGCAATTTATGAGATGTAAACTCATAAATCAGTTAGTTGAGGAGGGGAAAGGGGGAGCGCCAAATTAAAAGATAACGTCTTAAAGGAACAGTGTAAATTGATGGTGCTCCTTGTGGCAGGGGACACCAGGAGAGCTCCCGGTGCAGATCAGTCGCAGCTTCCTCTTCACTGGCTGCAGGGAGTCTGCAAAGCAAAAGGAAAAAGGGTGGTGATGGGGACTGAGAGGAAGAGCGATGTACCTTTGTGCAGTTCATGCACTGCTTTAGTGGCAGAGGCAGTGACATGAAGGAGGGCACAAGGCCACCTCTTGATCAAAGAAGACAGGGGCTCTGGGTGGTTGTGGTACCCCTGGCTTGGGAGGGGTCAATGGGTAAGGGAGTGCATGGCCATCCTCTGCACATAGTCCTCACATTTGATTAGACTTTCAGCTTTGTGGGGAGCTCTTTGGTTCCCTGTTTGTTAAATGAGGCTGGTGGAGTAGATCGACTTGGAGCCATAGAAGTTACTATTGGGAGAATGTGATGTATTTTCTTCTCCAAATCTGCCTCTTCAGTGACTCTCCAGGCAGTGCTTGCTGCTCCTGAGGCAAGTGTTTGGTTTTGTTCTGGAGGCTTGTAGAGGTCTGGAACTTCCTGGTCATGAAGGTCCATTTCAGATTCTCTTCATATTTCAGGAGCTGTGTGCCTTCTTAGTAGGGTGGTGGCCTTGAGCATTGCTTTTCCCCTTCCTCTTCCACTAACCAGTCCCAAAGCTATTCTGCATATTGCCTTTCCCTACCAGTCACTTCTGGTGCCTTGAAACCTCTCCTAATCTAAGGTTCTTTCTGAGAGCATGCCCAGGCCTCAGCTCTCTCTAGGGGCTGCTCTAATGCAAATGGTAATGCAAGATGGGATTTCCAAAAGCCTTCTTAGGGAGCTTTGTAATCCCTGCCCCATGACGGTGCTAGACACAAGCTAATGGAGAAGGACCTGTGCAAGCTCTCTGCAGACCCAGAGCAAGCCTCTGAACCCTTGCCAGAGGGCAAGCTTTTGACGTCGTTCCCTGCAAGGGCAGAAGGCACCTCTGTTTTCTCCATCCCCACCTAGCTTGCAGCAGATCCAGGGCAGCATGGTCCCTTCTCTATCCAGGCCAGGGAGTGTGGCTGTGGAGCAGCAGGCAGTGAACTCCTGCCCCACCCTACCCTGCAGCACCCCATGGCCTGCAGCCAGCCCAAGCCCCTGCGGCCATCCCAGCATAAGCCACAAGCAGCTCTGAGGTGGTCACTGGGGAAACACCTCTTTGCTGAAGGGGTCTTGGCCTCATGTGGGAGCTGCCCTTGGGGAGCTTAGTGCAGAGCCTGCAGATTGCTCTTCCAGTGGGGCAACTGCATTAAGCAAACAAAAATCATCTGACTTCTACATATTTCCATCTAGAGAGCTACCTTGCAGCTTGCAGAGTCCCCACACAGATGTGCTGGGCTAGGGCTGCTTCTTCTGATCTCAGAAAGCAGGAGGCTGAGAGGGAGCCTTGCTGGAGCTAGACTGTGATACTGAGCCACCTTCCTTTTGGGGCATCTTTGGTAGGCACTAACTTGAGCCTGAGCTGTCAGAATGGTCTAGAGCTACTGGAAATGTCTCTGCCCTCATGCCAGCACTGCATCATCCCATCCCATCCCATCCCATCCCATCCCTTCCCCATGGCACCCCTCCTCAGGCTGCTGTGCTCCTGCAGTCGTGTGGTGGGAGCGTGTGGAGGCTGTTCCGGAGGCTGTGCTGGCAGTCTCGCCGTCACAGCCTCTCACACACACAGCCGTGGTTTGGCCTTCCTCCTGCAGAGCTGCCAGTGGCCCACGCTGCCTCCTGACCAACATCATTAGTGTGGGTATTTATATTTCATTAACAACATTAAGCCAAAATGGTATTAGAAGCAACACCAATGATAAATAGCTTATTAATAAACAGGGAACTGGCTGCACCACACGCAAATTCAATCCCTTCCTCAATGTGTCTCTACCACTAAACCCAGCCATTTAACTCCTGCTGTCCTGGAGACATTTGAAGGATGCTTTGGGGGAGGACGGGAATCGGATAAAAGCAGAAGGTGGAGGGACACAGTATCATGCAGTTTGGTTCTTACTAGTGCAGCTGACCGGGGTGATAAGAAGGTGTAGGTGTCTCAAAGTGCCGCTGTATTTCCACCGCCGGGTGGGATGCATTTGGTTCCGTGTTTCCCGTGTAAGTGCAGTGTGGAGAGTGCAGTGTGGAGAGTGTGAGATGTGAAAGCAGAGAGTCTGGAGATCCAAGTGAGTGCCTCCTTTTGATTTTGCCATCCCTTGCTCTGTTTCCCTGCACGCTTTCACACGCCTCTCCCTGGCTTGGGCACTGCCATCCGCAGCAGCCACCAGCACAAAATCTTTTGCCTGCACCAAGCCCAGTCTCTCCCAATGATCTCTGAGGACATTCAGCCCTGTCCTCATTCCTCCCTGTGTGTTTATTCTAGGGATTAAGAATGTTAAAAATGTGGCTTTTCTCATAAGCTTGTCAATCAGTTTATTATTTTTATTTTTTGTTTTTGTTTGCCCCCAACCTCTTATTCTCTGAAATGACTTCCCATGCTCCTGCCCCACCCTAAGTACAAAGGCTCTTTTATTGCTCTTCATGCTCCCTCTTTCAGCAGTAAATTAATTACCTCAGAAACTTGGATGACTTTGGAGTTAGAGGCTCCCCCCCAGCCACCTCTGGGTTTCTTGGAGGAGAGCTGCCCCTCTCCAAACGCAGCTCTTCCGCTTTCCCCAGGGGAGGCTGTGGTGCAGGGCTTCTGCCATGCCGCGCGAGCTGCTGCCTCCCCCACACGCAGTGCAGGGTCAGCAGCGCGTGCAGCCTGCGCCGGAACCCCACATGCCAGGTAAGGGAGGTGGCAACAGCAATGGCTGGTCCTGGGCTTGGTCCTGGGCTTGCTCCTGGGCTTGCTCCTGGCCCTTGCTGCCGGCGTGTTCTGCATGCAGCTCCTCCAGACTGGGCAGCTTTCCCGTGGGTCCTGCTCACCTGACTGCGTACACCTTGCAGGCTTGAGCTGCAGCGATTGCATCTTTATGGTGGTAACTTCATGGCCTCCCTGCTGTGGATCAGTGTGCTCCCCTTACAGCTTGCATCATCTAAGGATTTTACATGAGACCTCTTTCTTTCCTAGCCTGACACTGTCTGAATGCCAGATCTTACTTGTAAACAGTGCAGCATTAAGCATAGTTCTCCTCGCTTCTGTGCCTAAGCATGGTGGTGGTCCTGAATTTAGGATTTGGGGTGCAGCTAGAAACTTCTGGTCTTCCTCTCTTAGTCTTTAGGTCCTTCTGTGGACCTGTGGCTGGGCACAGGTTAGATGAGGAGGGAGCACAAGAAGACTACAGAGTGGGCAGGACTCTTCTCCATGACCTGTCTTGCGTGTGATGGAAAGCAATGAACTTGTAAGGGTGTTTTGTCATTTGTTGGCATGTCAGTGCAGGCAACACCATGGGTTGCATGGCTCCTGGTTAGCTGAATGTGAGCTGTGTGTACTGACAGAGTCTTACAGGCCCAGCTGATTGTCACAGGGTCTGTCCCTTACTTACATGAGCATCAAGACACTCAGATATTCAGAGCAAGGGGGGGAGGCAGGGAGAAGGCATCAAGATAATCATGATTTCCCCAGAGCTGTGGAGGGAACTCAGAGGCTGATATCCAGCAGCATCTCTCCCATGTCGCTTTAACCACTGCATGGAGGATAAACAAAACTCCCTGATGCTGCTTACCTGCTCTGGTCCTCAGCCCTCACCCTGGGACATCCCTTGCTACAGGGAGCTTGGCAGAGCGGGGATGTGAGGGACAACTGTCTGTACTCACACCCTTTCTTCTGAGGACTTGGAAAGGCTCAGAGAGTGGGAGATACTGCCGGGGAGTTTGCCATAGCACTGGATGAAGATCTTGTCTGTAGATGGACAGAGAGCACAGAGGGGACCCATCAGCTTGGAAGCTGCCTAACTGTAGGGAATAGAGGGAATGGGTTGCACAGTAATACGCTGTACAACTACTGACCATCAGCTGATGAAGGGAAGGTTTCTGAGGAAGAGTCTCTGAGCTTTTCTTCCTGAAGCTATTTCTGGAAATATCCCTGAGGGAGCTTTGTTAAACCCTCCCTGCCCACTTGGAAGATTACTGCTGCCCAGTGGCAGCTGATACCATAGAAGGATGGTGTCAAGGCTTCCTAGGACTGGAAGTTATAAAGGTGGCCTTCCCCCTTAGTCCTTCTCCATTAGTTTTCTTTGTCTATTACTGTGCTTCCTTTTCATGCTTTCAGAAGGATCTATTACACATAAGTGACATTTGCCTGACAGATCTTAGGCTTTCTCTCCTTTGAATAACCAAATGAGGAGGTGAGGTCTTGAGTCCTTTTCACCATGGAGAAGACTAGCCCCTGCATAGGAGACTCTTGGGTGGAAGGGAGCATAAGCTTCTCCCATCTGCTGAGGCACATATTTCAGAGGAAGTGCTTACATGCTCCTGGGAGGACCTTCTCTGCCAGTTGGGAAGAAGATTATTGCAGATGCTGTCTTTCGTCAGTTCTTTGTCTGAGGGATGGGAGCCATGTTCTGTTTCATACGCTGACAGCAGGAGAACAGGAGACCTGACCTGGTGTTCTGTGTCCAAAGGGTGGCTTCTTGGGAGCTGTGGAGCTGTGTTGTTGGGGCAGCTGATCTGTGCCCAGCTTCCACTTGGTGCCCACCCCTAGCAATTTTGCAGACTCCACAAGCTGCCTGCTCCATTGCAGCTCACTCTATGGAGCGTCTTCCCTTGAAAGGAATTTTAATCAAACTTGACTGAGGAGTGCTGAAAAACATGAGGAAGTAATTAGAAATATGAATTTACAGCCTGCTGGAGTACCTCCCTCTCTTTCTCCCTGCATAACGCCTGTGTTTATCTCTTTCCTACCGTTACCGGTCTCGTTCTTCAAGCCCTCCTCCACCTCACTACCTTGGTCCAAACCTGGTGTGCCAGGTTTGTGACCCTCAGAAGAGAAAAGGTAGAGCCAGTTCTGGATAGGACTGTGGCCCTCAGTTTCTTCCACAAGGCAGTTATAAGCCAGCAGGAGGACAGTCCCAGGAGGAAGTTGCAGGTTCCCTGAAGGAAATTGGCTGGAACAGCCTCCCTGATTGTCTGTGATTTCCCAGCTAGATAGGCCCCGGGGGAGGGGGTAGGCTGGAGCAGGGTGGAATCAGCCTGGAAATTAGGATGGGCTGGATGCTTCTTCCACATGGAGTTATTTTCTCCTTTATGCTGTTCTTGAGGGTCTTTTTTTTTGTTTGTTTTTCACCCATGAAACCATTATACTGGGAAGGCTCTGAGCAGGATCCATAACCAGCTCCTAGGGATGGTCACATACTCCAGTGCCATTTACAGGTGACATACTCCAGTGATATTGGCTCTTGTTCCTTGATTCCAGTTTGTGTGTGCCTCTCCTTTAGTCCCATGTGCACGTGGTGAGCCTATGCATTACCTGTGTAGAAGGAAGAACTTTCAGTTCTCTGCTCTGTGCACACCAGAGACTTTAAGCCCTTTGTAGAGGGGAGAGTGAGGAGAATTGCGTGGGTGAGACTCCAAACCCAGTCCAGTTGCCTTGGGCAGGAATTAAGGGGCAAGGTGTGAACTGTGTGTGGGGGTAGCAGAGGAGCAAAAACACGCAGGCACTTCTTTTCTTATCTTCACTTTCTTCTTAAAGCAGTAGAAGAAATGACTGGCAAGTTACTGGGCACTTGGGAACATGGCTGTGCAGTTGCCAGCCTGTGTGGGGATTACGAATTGCTCTGATTTTGCTGGTGGAATTTAGCAGAAATGGGTACACTGGTCTGGATGATCCTTCAGCACAGTAAAGAACGAGCTGCTTCTAACCTGTAGCTTTTACTGTTTTCATTTTTGAGGGTTAGGCCCTAGTGGCAATTTTATTTCCCTTGGCCCTAAAGGGGCTGTGAGCTTGTTGTTTCAGTGCAAAGTGGGGAAGGCATTCCCTGTGTCTCCAGCAGGCATCTGGCATGGGGTTGAACGGAAGGATCTGAAGCCCCTGGGGTTACTCAGTGCCTGACTCTAATCCGAGTTTCACTGGCTGGGGCTCTCACCTTTGCTTTTCCCAAATCTGCTATCAAAGAGGCTGCCACCATGGCCTTACCCCAGGCTGTTCGGTGATGAAGGAGAGAAGGGGGAGCAGCATAAGTACTCCCTCGGGATCCCCTCTTACACTCTCATTTTCCTGTAACCACTTTGTTTTTTTGGCTAATTAAAGACTCTGAGCAGTTTTCAGCCTGTGGGGTTTCTTTTATTTGGTTCCTCAGCAATTAACTTTTTTTACTGAACAAAGTTTTGATTGAGCTGGGTAGGATCTGGGGCCCACATCTTGGTTTAAACTTTTAAGCCCTGTCAATCCATGCTCGCTCTTTCCTATGCTTCAGTGGCCCACTGCCACCATCTCTTTCTCCACTGATAATTTCTCTCAGTGCAATCCACTGCCTTTGTGCTTTCTCTTCTGCTCTTACTCTCACCAAACTCCTTCTGCAGAGAAAAGGAGGACCTAGGAGCCATTTTGCCCCATCTTCGGTGAGCCAGTTTGTTCCCAGTTGCAGAGATTCCCTCTGTGCCATGATTTTCCCATGACTTAGTCCCAACGGGCTGAGAAGAACCTGAGCTGCAGGACAAGCCTGTCTGTGAGCAGCTGTGCTTATTCTGCTCCGGGGTCTCAAGGTGTTTGTGGACTCAGTTCCTTCCTTGCCTGGTGCCTCAGCCCTTTCTTCAGCACATCTCTCACACTCCTCACATTGAGAAAGACCCTGGGCTCCTGTCTCCCCTTGTGGTCCATGAGACCAAGGCTGTCAGGGCAAGAGGTTAGATGTCCACACGCCTAAATTAGCTGGCCTAGGTCCCATCCTCACCAGAGGTCCTGCAGTGACTCTGTGTTAGGTGGGAGCCTGTGCTCTTCTCTTAGGGCTGGTGCTTGCCTGTCAGGGATGACTCCTCCAATGACCAAGGTCATAAACCTCCACACCCAGCTGGAGGCATTGGCCTGCCCTCTGGAAGGGCCTGATTCTATCTTGAGCCCTTTGCTGAGTGTCTTGGCACAGCTGGAAGCTCTTCCATCCCCTTCCCCAGGGAGTGAATGTCTTCTCCCACTCCGCTTGGAAACTCTGCCTGGCTGTTCTGGAGGCCTGCAGCCTGCTGAGCTCCTGCCAGACCTTTGCACGAGGTAACAAGTGTTGGATGTTGTTGTTCTGAGGGTTGGGGCTTTTTTTTTTTTGCTGTTTTTCCCCAGAGCTGTTTCCTTTGCTGTTGGGTGATGGTGCAGGCAGCTGTCCCTTTCGGTAAGGAGCGTCGGCAGGAAAGTGCCGCCCCGTCCTGGGGCTGGTTTCGCCCTCCCTGGCCCCCCAAGCCCGCTCCCTGTGGTGAGTGTGCCCACGCCACCGGGGCGTGCGGGCATCAGCGCTGGCTCCTGTCGAGCGCACCTGCAGTGCATGCACACACAGAGGCTGTGCACGCCGCCCTGGGGCTGGGGGTGTGCCACTCTGCTTCCTATCCATCCACCTGTCTGTCCTCTCCATCCATCCTGTCTGCCCTCACAAATACTCATGTGCTGCATGAGGCACCCTGACCCTGCTCATCCAGCAGCAGCTCTGCAGCACGCAGGGATCTATACAAACTTTTTTTTTCTGAAGGAAAAATGAACAGCTGTTTGCTTCCTCCCCCCCAAAAAAGCAAATGAAACACAAATTAAACCCCCAGCCTACCCTCTGTGTATGCACCAAACTTTGTGTCAGCTGTAGAAAATACCCAACCTCATTCCCAAATGCTGGAGGTCTGAGACAGTTGGAGTGCAGGAGGGAGAAAACCCGTGGTTTCCAAGGGCTGATTAGATGGCATGCCAAGTGTATTAAATTTTGCAGACATTTTAACAGCAATATGCTAGATAGTTGGGTGTCCCCTGAGGCTGCTGGATTTTTTATATCCTTCACAGAAGGTCAAAGCCCTCTTCTGCCTGCCCCCCTCCCTCTCCTGTGCTGTCTCTCTCTCTCTCTCTCATTCTCTTTCAGTCTGTGTCCCTTTCTCTCTCTGTCACCATCTCTCTTTCCCTTTCTTGCTCTCTCTTTTATTTTTTTCTTCTGTGCACTTTTTCCTTCTCTTTTGCTCTGTGTATGTAAAATAAAAGATCAGTCATTTGTGGGCTCCCTGGTGAGTGGAAACTCTCACACTCCCTGTGGTCCCTTTGCACAGAGATGGGTATGCTGGGGCTTTCCCCTCTCTTTTCTGTACTTTGTTTTGGGGAAAATATGTTTTCCTCCCTCCACTCCCCAAACATCAGTGCTCTCCCCCCTTTTCTTATTTTTGTAGTAAAAAAAAAAGAAAGAAAGAAAAAAAAAGGGACAGGAAAAGAATCCATCTGGCACATGAATAATTGAAATGGCTCAACTCTGTTCCTGTTGCTGTTGTTTGCTCTCAGTTCTTCCTCCCCCGCCCCAACCATAGCATCCCCCCCGGGGTATGGGAGTCGGAGGTAGGGATGTATTGATTCAGTGGAGGGAGGAGGAATGGGGGGGGGGATGTTGTCACACCAGCTCGTACCATTCCCCCAGAGTTGGGTGCTGAGGACAGTGTGTGGTGTGAGGGTGCAGGGGCTGCAAGTGAAGGTTGCTCTTCCCACTGTCTTTGTGAGCCCTCTCCCTTGAGCTTTGCCAGCCTGGCCCCAGCAGTCATTCCCCCGGTGACTTGCAGCTTCACCTCGTGGTGCCACCAGTTTCTGCTGCAGGCAGGGGCTGCCAGGACATGTCCCTCCTAAGAGGCGACAGGTTTTGCTCTCCCACAGCATCTTCCTCTCTGCCTGCTCACTCCCGTGCCTGGAGGCTTCCTGCCCATCCTGCTCCATGGCAGAACCCTGCAGGATGGGCCCTGCCTGTGCCAGCCCTCCCTGCAGCATGCTGTGGTTCTCCCCAGCTGTTCTGCAGAGCCAGTGTGTCCCAGTTGGTCAGTGTGAGGATCCCAGTGCTGATCCCTCACCCACAGCTCTGGGACAGAGCTGCTGCAGTGTAAGGCTACACTCAGCCCTCGCTGTGTTCCTCCCTGGGTCAGTGCTAAGAGCTTATTATGGGCTAAACCTTTAAGGCATGTGTAACAGTCTAAAAACACCACCTCCCTCCTTCCTACTCAGGGCAGGTTCTCCAGTGCATGCACTGGTTCTCCAGCTTGGCCTCATGATGCCCAGCCTGCTGGCTTTCCAGTGCTCGAGCCAGCCAAGGCCCTGCAATCCAGAGCACAGCTTTTGCTGTCTCTTTAAAACCATTTAGAGTAAAAACAAAGAACTTTAGTGCATTAATTCTGGATGAAGATGGGTCTCCAGATGACAGCCTGATCCATATTCTTCCCCACAAGGCACCTTCCATTTTCCTCCTCCCTATTGCCTCCTGCCCAGTCTCTCTTTCCCCTCTCTGTCCGTCTGTCTCCCTGTCTGTCATTTTCCCTGCTCTTTAGCAAGGAAAAGCTGACAGAAGGTGTGGAACCTCTAAACACACACAGGGAGCTCCTTTTGCTGTAGTTAGTCGGCCGCCAGTGATGAGCTGTGTGTTTTGAAGAAGGTATTTGCTGTGTGTATTTGTGATTACACTTGGCAGGCACTGGGTGTGCGTGGTGTGTTTTGGGGGGATGTTTGTGTATTGCTGGGGAGGAGTTTATATTTAGGCTCTGTTTTTTGTGGTTTGGGTAGGTAATGTATGTATGGCTGAGATGTCTGTGTTTATCAAGCTGTTTGTGTGTGTTTTGATTCTGTCTTGGTGTTTGTTGTGTGGGCATATGCCTGTGTAGTGTGTATGGATGTAGATTTGTGTGTGTTTTTTCTTGCATGAGGCCAGTGTAGGAGTTTGGGCTTGAGTCATAAGGATTTTGTGTGTGTTTTAGGATACATACTCTCTGTGTTACCTGGCAGTATCTGTGAGATTGACTAATTTCATTAATTCGGGGCTTTGGTGAGTCTTGAGTGTGTTTGGAATGTGTCTGTCATGAATGTGCATTTATAAAAAGGACAAGAACAGTGCTGAAGAGATGTTAGGAGAGCGATCGAGGAAGAGAACCTGCAAGTGTCTCAGTAATGTTACTGGACTGATGGGTGAGCAAGGACAGGGAAATTCCTACAAATTGAGAGAGAATGTCTTCTTCAAACATTATTTTTAAAACCCCAGGAAAAAGGAGAAAGGTAAAAAAGTTTCAGCTGGCATTCAAATCAGGTTCATTTCTATGTATGCAGATCCAGAGGTCTTTTTGTATAAAGACTCCTACACACGATATAAAAGTTGCATGTAAAATCTTTGGTAACCCAGCACGTGGTACAAATAATTAGATATTTATATCTAATAAAACTGGTTGGATGGGGAAATCACTCTCTTCTCTGTAGATTTCCATTTGAAGGCAAGTTTCGGTGCTTGTGTTTGTTTTTTCTGACAGCAAAACCGAGGGTTTGGCACCGACAAAACATATTCCCTGTAAATATCTAAATATCTGTTCTCTGCCATAAACATTCAGAGATGTGCCCAATCATGTCGGAGGAGCCTATTTATCCACTTTGTGCTTTCATGTTACTTACAGTGAGCTTTGTTGAGGGGAGAAGCACGTGGCAAACTGTAACAAACAGGACAATTAGCGTTGCTGGGACAAAGCATCATAGGGGCAAGGTGGAGGCTCTTGGACACACCGTGCCCAGTCAGTGAGCCCCTTGCTGAGAGCAGCCAGAAGTCCTGCAACATGCAGTCAAATGGTGAAGATAGGCAGAGACCTCGAGATGTGCCCATGAGCTGGCACCCTGACACATGTCCAATGTCTCTGTGTCCCGCTTTATGCAAGGCAGGCTGTCAGCTCCTTTGCTGTAGCTCCTGGAGGTGCTGGGTCTCTGGCTAGCTTGGTGCCATCCCAGTTAGATAAAGAAATCAGTTTTCCTTGGGCTGCCAGGTGAGCTGCCACCTTGGCATGGAAGGGGCTGGTGAGTGGTGTTTGGCAGCGGGGTCCCTGTCGGGCGAGCAGCTGTCGGCTGGCACAGCGAGAGCTGGAGCGGGCAGGAGGATTTTCCCTGCTCTGCTCCAGGAAGAACTGTGTCATGCAGCCAGTTGCTCGCTCTGTCTATCGATCATTGTTAGCACAGTTTGCACTTGCAAACGCTGCGCTCCGGGCGCTTCGAAGGACGTTCAGCAAGGAGCTGAAGGGTAGGGGCTCCTGCTCTGTGCAGGGACAGGATTCTCATCCTTACCCAAGCTGTGTAAATCCCTGAGTAACAGTACCATTATTCTGGGGGGGGGGGGAAGGCTTTGATCTTGATTTACTCTAGTGTTGCTGCAAAAAGAGTCTGGCCCACTGCCTTGTGGAGGAGGTAAAATTACCACAGATAAAACCCAGTCAGCAGAGTGGAGTCTGGCTGCTTTTGTTCTCTGAACAGGCCTTGTGGCACTGGTTGTGCAAAGCTGGGGGAAGGGGCCGCGCAGCAGGTAGGGCTGGGTGAGGAGCAATTTCCTGCTTCTCAATTAAAATAGAGGGATAAATATATTTAAAGTTGCTTTGGGTTAAACGGAGGCAACCATTTAGATTTTGCACAGTTTGGAACCCTAGATTTTAAAATCAAATGAAATGACAGTTGAGGTGTGAAGTTGGGAAGGGCAGAAACTTTTTGTTTAGGGACCAGCCAAATGGAATACTGGAAGGAAACTGATGTTTCTTTCTGTCAACGAACAGCCACGTGGAGTGACTTTGGGCTCGTGAGGCGTTTGACCATTGCTTCATTTACATTCTTCCTCACACAAAGTTTTGGTAAAACCCCCTGATTCTGCCTGAGTGGAGAGATTTGTATTGAAAAGATTTTTAGAAAGATGAGTCATAGTTTATTTTCCTGGAGACTTTGACAGCATTGCTAACATAATCTAACATGGCATCTGTCGGGTTTTGGAGGGGTTTGTTCATTTAACTAAGCTAAGCATATTTTGGAAGGGCTGGGAAGGCTAATGCTGGGAATGGAGACTTCTCAGGGAGTGGGAGGCCTGGAGATCCCATGGCAATAGCATCAGCCTTTAACACCATTACAGCCCCCCCATGCAGCAGGCTTTAATTACAGCTCCCACAGCCCCGAGTCAGGATGAGTCCCTCCTGTGGAGTTGGGATGATGCTCATCACTCCCTGGTGCTTTCCCACACCGTGTCCCTCAGAAAAGAGAGCGTAACCCACCGCACAATAACGTCTCCATGGATGTGATGGGCTTCGTTCCACGCCAGGTTTACACTGTGTGAGGTGTGGGGGAGACTGTGAGTGAGACCAGGGTAGCTGTACCAGCAGTTTTAATAGCTCCTTTTAAAAAAGGAGAAGAAATTAATTCACAGTCCTCCCAGAAGAAGAACAAGATCTTAGTAATTGGCACCTGGAAATGTCAGTCAGGTTTGCCTTCCTTGGCTCCAGCACTTTGCTGCTGTTTGCTGCTGGATGTGACTTTTAACAAAAAGTTAAAAAAAAAATATTAAAAAATAAATAAAATAATTTTTTAAAAGCCCTTCCTTCATGCATATGGAGTTTTTTTTTGGGGAAAAAAAAAAGGTATTTTAATGCTTTCTATTAAATTGGGACTAAAAGTGGTGTCTTAATTTGCATTCATTAGCATATTTGCATATAGATCACTGAAATGGTGGAAGAGGAGAGGAGCCTATAAATGAAAATTCTTTTAAAGGCACAGGCATCCCTGTATTTATTTTCAATCTCTCCTTTGCAAGCCTCCACTTGACCGCTAGCTGAATGGGAATGGTGTTGGCTGCACAGAGCAGGATGCAACCAGGAGCCGAGGAAGGCTGTATGGGACCAGGGTGACTGCGGTTTGTGGTGGACGAGGTCAGCTTTGGGTGCCTGTGGCTGGCTCCACTCTCTGAGGACAGGCTGCAAGGGAGGAAGCTGTGGTCCCTGTGTGGCAGTGATAGGGCAGCTATGGGTCTGTGTTGCCAAACCCTCCACTTTTATCTTCACATCTGCCAGAGGCCTCCTGCTTGAGGACAGCAGAGTGCCCAGCTGGGAGTTTTCAGAGTGATGGGTTGGGCCATGCAGGCCCAGTGGGTTTTTAAAGAGGTTGTGTGGCTCCTTAGTCAGACAAAAAAGATGCACTTGTGATTCAGATCTGTCCACTGGAAACGCATTTGGACTTGGGTTCTTTACTCTGTTCTCACATACCTTCCCATGTAGTCTCTCTTGCAGAAAGATCTCTTTTCCCATCCTAAACCAGGGCAAAGCACTGATAATTTTCCCCATGCTTCACACTGATTTGCTTGCAGTCAGTTCTAACAAGAATAGGAACAGTTCCTCTTTTTAAAATGCATTTCCCAGTTGTGTTTCCCTATGATGCAAGGTGCTGTACCACTCTCTGCTTCCACACTACAACTCTTGTCCTGTGTGATGTGCTGCCTCTTAGAAAAATGTAGTTTGAGTGGTTCCCAAGTGTTTGTTCCAGGCTGTGGATGTTGGTGAGTTATCCTATAGCTGAAGCAGCTAACTGAGATAAAGCCTGTAGTGAGGACAGATAAATCAATGAGAAACACTCCTTCCTATGGACTTGAAATCTGGGCTGGAAAGTGTGAGTAGAAATGTTCCGTGGAGTCTGGCACGCCCAAGGTGTGTACCAGGTCAGAAATGGGGCGCTGGGGACAGATTGGATGTTCAAGTCAAATTCCCAAGCCTTGAGGAGAAATTAAGAGAGAAGACACTCCACTGAAATGAAAATGGGAATTCAGGCCACAGTTCACACTGACCCAAGCTGTTCTTAGCAGCTGCAGTTTGATCCTGGCTACAAAGCCCCCTTAATAAGATTCTCGGCCATGTCGCAGGAGGTAATTCAGCCGGGCAGAAGTGTGCCAGGGCTCAGAGGGCTCTGGGGACAGAGCTCTCCTCTGTGGGCAGAGCCCCCCAGAGAACCGGCCAACTGTGCGCCCCTTTTCTCCAGCCCACATGCCCACACATGTCACTGCAGCAGAGTGAAAATGATGCCTGTTGACATGCCAGTGCTGTGTTCATGGTTGGACTTGATGATCTTGAAGGTCTCTTTCAGCCAAAACAATTCCATGATTCTTAGATTCTGTGATGGGATGGTGGAGTTAAAATGGGGTGGAGAAAGAGAGTGGCCAAAGGACCAAGGGTATCAGTTCCATCATGTTGTCCCTTGGGAAGGCCCTTGGGAAGGGAAGGAGAAGGCAGTGTGAGAGCAGAGAGGAGTGGCCGTGATCCAGCTGAGGCTCTGCTCTGTTCCCACCATTGCTCCCTTGGGCTCTTGCCAGGACCCTTGGGCCGAGGAGATCCCACTCAGTTGTTGGAAGGGGATGACGGAGAGCACTCTGAGGTGTCCCTTAGGCTCGAGGCAGCTTCGCTTGTGCTGGGCAGCATCCCAGTGTGCATGGCTCAGGAAGCCTACTGACACAGCAAGGGGAGGGAGGGGCGGGAAGAGGCTCCCCTCGACAGGGCAGGCGCCCGTGGGCTGCCGGTGCGGTTCCCTGGCCCGCGTGGAGGTGAATGGGCTGGGTGTGGGGAGGGCTGGGGCCGGGGGAGCCTCTGCTGCACCGCTAATGAAAATCGGAAACCGATTGAACGGCACAAGGTGCCCAGGCAGCAGGTTGTGGAAATGAGGAAGGGAAGGGGGGCAGGTGGGGGGGGCTAATGGAAGCTTCTGCGAAGCGGATGTCGTATTGATTGCTGTGTGTCTATATTTATATATTATCAAGTATATAAACTTCAGCAGATGTATGGCGCATAGATAAATAAAATGCATGCTGAAAAATTAATGAAATGTACATGCAAATCCACCGCCATCGATCATGCCGCCTGCCAGGACCAGAGGGCTTTTTACTTTTAGGCTTTTTCCTTCCTTTCTTTCATATGTTCTCCCTCCTTCCCCTCAGAAAAAAAACCACTCTTAACCAAACCCCAGATTCCCCCACCTGAGAAATTTCCCCAGCCTGAGCCCAGATGAAATGTGGCAGGATTTTGCGAGGCTCTCAGTGTTGGGTTTGAGCACTGCCAGTGCTGCCTGTGAGCAGTGTGGGCAGGAGGCAGGGCAGTGTGGCAGCAGAGGGGACCAGCTGGTGACAGACAGGGCACCTGGGAGGTGGCAAAATTATGTTCTGTCATGAGCAGCCAGCCTGTGTGAGGGTAAAGGAGACCAGGCAGATGCAAGCTAAGCAAAAAACATGTTCAAAGTGGGAGGGAACTGTTATTTTAGGGAAGTCCCTAAAGAGCCTTGCGCCTCCTGCTGCTCTTCTGGCTGTGGCAGGAGGGTTGTTACAGTGGGACTGGGGTGGGGAGGCAAACCTGCAGCGTAAGGTTTTGGGCTGAGAGTAGCCTTCGGGAGCTTTGTTACCAAGTTCTGCAGGAGCGGCACAGTGAGAAAGGTTCTTCAGGGGTAGGAGGTGTCTGAGGAGTTAAACCTGGGAATCTCCCTTCGTGCTGAGGACTGCAGTGTGTCCTTAGGGCTTGTGGGAGACCTTGTTGGTGTGGGGAGCTGGGATGGCAGCTCGCTCAGCTCCTTCCAGTGTTTCTCCTTGTCTCTCTGTGCTGCAGGTTTGCCCTGTCTGCCCTTGGCAGACTTTCTCTTGAGGTTCTCTTCACTCTGCTCAGAGAGATAGGAAGCAGAGGACTGTGCTTGGAGGGATTGGCTCCTGTGTGTCCATTCCCAACAGATTTATCTTCCCCTTCCTCCAATGGACACTTACCACGTCCCTTCCCCTACCCAGCACTGTGCTGCTGCTGGCCAGAGCTGACTGGGCACAGCAGTGGGGCCCTGTGTGGAGCTGTATGGTGACCATCATCACCCAGCCTGCAAAGAGCAGCCAGGGCCTGAGAGAAGAGCAGTGCCTGCCTCTTTAACATCATGTCTTGCCTGGGACAGGGCTGGGTGGCAGCCAGACTGCAAAATGGGTTTACATCCCTGCAGTGGACTGAATGGTTCAGGCTGTGCCCACCTCCTGTGAGCCCCTGGGAAGCCAGAGGAGAGCAGACTCAGGAGCAGTGGCTGGAGCTCCTGCAGGCACCCAGCTCCCAAGGACTGCCCAGCTACGCAGGGCTGGAGGGGGCTGGGTATTTTTAGACACTCTTTTTGTAGTTGTTGTTTGCCATTAGCTGTGTCCCATTGTGAGTGGCAATGCTCTGCGCTCACCGAGGGTCACCAAGAGTTTAATAGAGCAACCACACAGCTCCTTGGTGGTGCAGCTGGTGACCCACTCCCAGCTTTGCCACAGTGTCTGCCTGTACCCATCCTGCTGCCCCAGAGCAGAGCTGTGCTGCCTCCTTCCCATGCTAGAGCCCCAGTAAGGGCATGGGGCTGACACGGGGCATGAGTAGGCCTTTGGTCTGCAGGCATTTGGCAAGGTGCTGCTTTGAGTCTGAACCACAACTGGGCACTAAAGCCCTGTGTCTGCCTGGGTATTTCTTAGCAGCGTCACATGTGCTCTCTTGCTCCCTGCAGCCCCAGAAATTGGCACTTGGTCTGACCTTCTCTGCATGTGAGAGCCCGTCAGAGATCGCCTTCCTCTCCCTGTCCTGTGTTGGGTCAGTCTGTGCCACGCCTCCAGCCAGAGACTCTGCCAAGGATGGATTCCCTCAGTTTGGCAGACCACATTTTATGTTGTTGCTGTGAACCAGGCAAGAAATTAGAGGTTAGGGATGTGTTAGAGCCTGGAGAGCTGCAGTGTGACTCCAGAGGTGTGAAATGGCATGTGGTGACCTGCACCAAAGGATCTGGGATGGCCTTGAGGCTACTTTCCTGGGTACAAAGATCACAAGGAGTTCTGGAGTGAGCTGGCACCTCACTTTGTCCCACGAAGAGGTCAGGGAGGTGCTAAAGGCAGGCAGCCCATGCAGTGCTGAGCTTGGCTTTCCCAGCTGGGAGCTGCAGTGCTGGGGCAGGACAGGGAACTGCAGCTCCTTGCAAAGCCTGGGCCTGCCTTCTCTCCCCGCTTCCTCCAAAAGCCGTGAGGGGAAACTGAGGGAGAGTTCAGATGACAAACAGCCGAAGAAAACCCCACTGAAGATGAGCAGCAAGGCAGAGTGGTTTTTTTCTTTGACACTTTCCCATTCCCCCCCTACTTCGTCTTCCTCCCGGTGTTTCCAGGAGACTCTCTCGTCGGCTCAGAAAGCTGCGTAGGCCCATGGCGGCTCAACCTTTCCCTCTCCCCGAGCCCCGGTCTAATCAACCCCTATAATTTATGCAGAAAATATGATTTATATTTAATTTCACCACACTTGCATTGTTAATTTGAGATGTAATTAACCCGTCGCTATGACAACTAATTTCGTGATGCCGTAAATTACCGCCGTCTTTTCATCAAAATTCAGTTACTTTGGCTCCTGTGTGCAATGTACTGATGCAATTAGGTTGCTAAGGGCAACCCAAAAGTGTTCAATTTCTTTTGTGTATCTGCAGTGGGGTAGAAGCTCTGGTGTGTTATCCCAAAGTCCTGTTTTCTTTGGTAAAGAGCAGGGCAGACGAGTCCACAGAGGAATGTGCGTGAGGGAGACGGAGCGGAAGAGTGTCCTGCGCTGGGGTTTCCCTGCGCGAGCCTCTCCACCTCTCCCTGTGTTGATTTCTCTAATTGTTTTAAAAGAGCCGGGCTCCTGGTCACGCATGACCCTGTTTGTCTTAAGCCAACACTCTCTTTTGTCCCTTCCTCTCTCCCAAGATTTCCCCCTTGATGGTTTGGGGTGAAACTAAGACAATGAGGGAAGGCTTTCAGCGCTGCTTTCATCCTAACCACCAGCAACGCACCTCAGCCCTTCCCTAAGAGTTTGTGTTCCTCTGAATTTGTGTGTGTGTGCTCAGAGAGAACTTGTTTATATAGATCTCCCCCCCCCCTTCTTTATTTAAAACAAAAACCCTCTGTGTTGCTTTTGTCACGTTAATTCCCATTTTGCCAACACCAGGGGCCCAGGCAGACGAGTTACCAAGGAACACAAAATTTTAATTAGTGTATTTTAATCATTCAGGCTTTCCGAGCTAATCCACATACCCTAGAGAATTCCCGAGATGCAGCACTGCTCTGCTTTACCATTTATTGTTGAGTCTATTATAATTACTGTTAGCAGGTGGGGACTGGGAGATGTTTATTATGAGTTTTTCATCTTTAGTATAATTACCGAAAAAAACAAAATAAAAAGATGTTGGTGCATTTTGTTTTCCTAAAGGTTTTTTTGGGGGGAGAGGAGGGGTATTTTTCCCGTTCCTTGCAGGCAGGTGCTCACCAATTAGTGCCTTTTTCTCTGTTTTTATTTATTTTGTTGATCACTGACTCACCTTTACTTTTTCAGGGTGCAAGCTAGAAGCCAGTGGTTCCTGGATGGAGTGAGTTTACCTAATTTAAGGCAAGAGATTAAGCCAGGACAGAACTAGACATGCTCAGGATCCCAGCCACTGTGGGTGGGGAGAGTGTGCTGAGGAGGGACGTCTCCGTTTGGGGCGAGTTTGTTTGTGTTTGCTGTGTTGCTGCTGTTTCTTAAGTGGTAGAGTTTCATCAGCATGAGCGATAGGAGTTGTGAGCAGGTAGGGAAGAGGGCAGAGGTGTGTGCACAACTGCCAGTGCTGTGTGTGCAGAAGTGTAGGGGTGCACTGTGGAATGTGTTTCTACAGGGATGGAATTGTGGTTGCATGGACTTTCAGAACTCTTCAGTGAGCACCGTGGTGAGGTGCTAAATCTTGTTCAATGTAGGGAAGGAAGGAGGGCGACGCCATGAGCTCTGAAGTTTTATACTTCCATCAGATGAGCCTTTTGTTCATCCTGACCCCCACAGAAAAATCTATCACTGCCTTTTGAAGCCAAACTTCTCTGTGTGATCCTTGTAACAAGATTCAGGCCTTCTGTTTTGCAGCTGTAGCTTGTAGCAGAGTGGGGAGTGTCTGTGCCTGTTCTCCAAGACCAGATTCTAGGCAGGCAGGTCCCCTCTGCATGTACAAGTGACTGGGAATGGAGTGAGGGGGGAAACACAGGCTGCAGGCAGTACTGTCCCACTCTTCTCTGTAAGCTGGCAGAGATGAGTCAGTCTGAGGGCATTAGCTCCTCATTCTGTGTCATGACATTTGCTAACATTTTGAATGTTAGAGTCTATAGAGTTCTCCAGGGTTCATCCCAGTTCGGTGTTCAGACAGACTCATATCCATAAGCAACACCCCTTCATGGAGGCTGAGTACCAACTGTGTCCATCTCTGCCCAGTAACTTCTGGCTTGTGCCATGTCTGCTCCTGTATCATTGCAGAACTAAGCTGGTTTTAGACCATCCAAATGCTAATTGGGCACCTCTTGCCTCTGTCCTACTGGCTCCTTGGGTAGAGTGCTGGATGAAATTTACAGATGTGTATTTAAAGCTCTCTTTATCCATATCCAAGTCTGCAGTTAGGAATCGCCAAGCCAAATTTCTCCTATTCAGGAGCTTCTTCAAGACAATTCCATGCTAATTCCAGACAGCTCTGGTCAGGGATGCCCTGGGTTCACCACCTCTCCCCACCTCACAGCCAAATCAGAAAAATCAGCTGCTTCTCCACCTCACACTTTCAAGGTTCAGTGCAAATGTTTTCTTCTCCTTGATGATGATTTTCAAGTTTTCCTGGAAAATTCCACATCTCTGCACGAGGCCAGGGCCCTGGCAGGGGTGAGACCAAGCAGGATTAATTAATAAAGCTCAGTAGCTTATACAGGAACTCTGTAATGTAATTATAGCTTCTGTAGGAAAGGCCCTGGAGTTGGAGGAGTCCGTCAGAACAGCATGGTGTTGGGAAGAGTTCCCTTTCAGTCCCACATGCTTCCCCATGCCCCTGGCCTGCTCTTCCTTGTGCTTTCCAGTTCAGAGGGGGTTTCTGTGCCCCGGAGTCGCCTGGTGCTCTTTGCTGCTTGACTGGTCTTTGATGCCAGCTTGCACCCTGAAACTGCTCCTGGGGCTCTTTCAGTTGAGACCCCATCTACTCCCAAGGTGGAACCTGCTGGCTTTGGTGGCCCTTGTACCTTCTGGCTTTGGAAAAGCCCTTCTCAGGTCCAGCTGTCAGCAGGGACAGCTCCTGGGAGGTGGAGGGAAGGAAAGAGAAGGTGGTGAACCTTCTCCTCCAGTTTTCTCCCTTCCAGCTCTTTGATCTGTCTTCTTCCAGCTCAAAAGCAGCCCCAGCTCCTGGGAAAGCCCTTTGTGTCTCCTCCTGCATCTTCCTCAGACTCTGCCATCCTGCTCTTCTGGGAAGCCCTGGGCAAGATGTAGGAAAGTGCCCGGAGCAAGCTCCATTGAAACGGCCAGTGCCAGCTGGGACGGACCTGTCCCCCAGGGAGACAGCACTTTGAGCCTGGGCTGCGGGGGGAGGCTTTTCTTCTGCTTCCTCCAAACTTTCCCACCCCGGCCGCGGCTCTACAAAGAGGCCCTGGCCCCGTGCGCGGGGCCTTCCGCACGGAGGGGTCTCGCCAGCTCCTCTTTATTGAGTCTTCAAGCGCTGGCAGGACACTCCATTAAAAAGCCATTCGCTTTTGTGTCCCCAGGCCCCCAGCCGGCTCCCGCTCATGTGACACTGGCCACAGTTGTAAAACAACAACACAAATAGTTGGCAACTCCTGAGGGTTTTTTCAAACCAGGGTAGCCATAGCAACTTTCCCCAGTCAATCACTGGCTAGTGGCTTGCCGAGGGGTGCTCTGAGTGGCAGGGCAGCCCTGCGCCATGAGGAGCCCCAAGGAGGGAGCTCTCAGGGATCCCCATTACGGAGACTCTCCAGCCTGTGCCAAGGCTTTCCTCCTCCCGCGTTAGGGAAAGGCCCGCGCCTTCAGCGTGCAGAGCTGGCACAGGAAGGGAAAAAGTCCACTCCTCGATCCCAGAACTTCCCTCAGCTTGGACCTGGGCCGCAGGGTCCCCGTTCCTGCTGGCAGAGTGCCATAGGGAGAATCCCTCAGCACCCGGCATTGTGCCAAAGGGGGCATCCAGCCCCCTCCCAGTTTGGCACAGTGCCGAGGGGGGCATCTGAATCCCCCCACACCTCCTGGCACGGTGCCGAAGGGCATCTGAGTCCCTCTGCCCGTGGCACTGTGCCCGGTGGATCAGAACGTGGCACATTGTCCTTGCGTGTGGCTCCGCGCCAGGTTTGATCAGCAGTATCAGCCACTGTCACGTCTTGCAGGATGCAGGACCAGGAAGTGACTTGGTGCTCCTGGAAACTCTTTGGTTTGTGGAGGATGCATGGATCCTACAGGTTCTTGCATGAGAGAAGGTGATGGTGTGGCTGGGAAGAGGCAGCTCTGCTGAGCAAGCGAGCTGCAAGTCACACCTTTCTGGCATGAGCCAAGGGCCAAGTCAGGGGAGCAGGATGGGCTTCCCCTCCACGGCATGGGGTTCACTTGCCACTGGGAGCAAAGGGAGCATCTCCTCTCTTCCTTGCATACCTTGTATTTGCCCTTTCCCCTTCTCCCTGGTGGGTCTGCAAGACTGATCAGGTATTGGTGCTTCTCCTGTCATCTCTTCTGGTCTTTGGAACACCTCAGCAATTCTGGGCTTTTACAGCTTTGCTTTTATGACCTTGTTACCTTTACTTACACATGCTGAACACTTCCCCAGTCTTGTGAGACACCAGCCTGGTACCTGACTTACTCCTGAGCCCATAGCCAGCTCTCTTGGCTGGACTTCTCCCACCTGTGCAGATAGCTGCCATGGCCTATGCTCCAGCAGATGTTGCTTGCTGTCACTTCTCTTCTGTGGCAGGGTTTCTAAGCAGAGCAGACTTTGGGTTGCTGTAGTTGTCTTCACAGTTCTCTGTTTGAGGTTCCCTGGCTGCCTTGAGTGACTCCTGGAGGGGAGGTATGTTAAAAATCCGCTCTTGTAGTAAGTTGGCACCAGCTCCAGCCACCGTCTGCTCTGTGCCAGAGCTTAGTAAAATGTTGGCGAGGGCTGCAGCTCCGTACTCAGGCCCCCCTTCCCCTGTTGTCTCGGTTGGTTTGGCAATTGCACGGTGGTGACACAGCTCAGGGTGGCACAGGAGCTTTGCTGCCCATATGCAGCTGGAAAGTGGAAAGGGATTTCCAGGCAGAGCAAACAATAAAGGGAAATGGGATGTGAGGGTCCATGGCAGCCAGCCAGGGTCATGCCAAGTGTGTTGCTAAGCCTGGCACCTTTGCTGGACAGATGCTGAGGATGGATGTGCCCCAAACAGCCTCGGGGGAAGGTGCTGGGGGTGTGTTGCACCCCGGGCAGGCAGGATCCCTGGCTGCTGATGCAGTGAGGCTCTGTAGAGGGCTCTCAGAGGATGGCAGGGCTGCTGCCAGGCCCCAGGCGCTGCAAACCCCATTTGCTGGCACCGTGGTTCCATGCAGGGGAACTGCTGGCCTGGGCAGGGGAGGAATGGTGCCATCTCCTTCACTTTGTTGCTTTGCATCTTTGTCACTGTCTCAGTGCTCTCATTCATTTGTTCTTAATTATTTGTTAATTTCCTTCCCTTCTTCCTCAATTTGTTCTCTCAGTCATTTGCTCTCTCATTTGCTTTTTCTTTCTTTCACTGCTGTTGTTTGCCACTTAATTTCATTCTTCTGACTCTTAGTTGTTCTTTCTCTCATTCCTTCTGCTTTTTTCTCTTCTTCCCTCTCCCCTCCCTTGGGCATTTTCAGTATCTGTGGCTTTTTTCTTGTGTTGTTTCTAAGCCCAGCTGTGTTGCTTTCCTTCAGAGAGAGACACCTCACTCTTCCATGCAGAACTCCTGCAGCCACTGCCCGTTTACTGCAGCACTTAGCAGAGTGTTCCTTACCTCTGGGCTTTGACTTCAAACTTCGAGGGTGGCCGCAGTGAGTGACACCTGATGAGGGCTGACATTGAGAAGTGAAAGAGCAGAGGTTTGTGGCCAGGGAGCAGTGGTGGCTGGCTGTGCTCCCAGCCTGGCTGGCTGGCTTTGCTCCTCACCCATAGTGCTGTGCTGGACATGGCACTTGGCAGAAGAAGGAGGATGAGGTGGCAGGACTGGGTCTCTGACCAGTGCACGGGCAAGGTGTGCTATATACAGGTGTGGGCACTGGCTGCAGGCACACCTGTACATGCAGTGCCAGTGCCAAGGTGCCAGCACCTGCATCTCTCGCACCTCCACTCACGCTTCCCTTGCCCTGCCTTCGCACCAGGCCGCTGCTCCAGCACCACTGTGCTTCTAGCCACAGGTTTGCTTCCCCAGGCATCTGCTCTGCGTGCCGGCGCCGGTGCCGAGGCGTGCGCCTCTGGCCAGCCCGTGGGCTTTGCGGGTCCCACTCCCCATCCTCTGGCAGCTGCCGCACACCTTGGCTGTCCTTGGCACACGTTTGGGCACAGCACATGCCCGTGCACATCTGTGCTCACTTCGCCAGCGCACAGGCTGCTGCCGACGTGCACCGGCGCTGCCTGCCCCGCGCAGGCTGCCATGTGCTTTCCCATGCGCTCAGGCTCACATCCTGCCACAGTAAATTATCTCCCCCCTGCACCCCACCGCTGCCCCCCTCCCCAATACCCAGGCCAACTAAAGTGCTGTAACATAGTAGCTGCCTGAACTCCCATTCAAAGGTTAATATCAAAATCTGGAGTGGATTACCTAAAAATTACTTACAACACCATTAAAATTCTGAACTCTTTTTGTTGTGGCTGTAAATTAATTTAAAATGTCAGTTTTTTTGAGAAATCCAATAAGAAATTGAGCCAACGGAGCAATCTGTAAACTGTCTGGCACAGAGGAAAGTGTGTCTTTTCAATCGACAAGAAAAAATATGGGGCTTAACTGGAACCATATGGCAGCGCACTTGAGAGAAATCTGCTGAAGAGGAGGGAGGGAGGGGGAGCCCGTGCAGGCAGGAGCGGCAGGAGAGCTGGCGGCTCGTGTGGGAGAGGAGCTGGGACCGCCCGGCGTGGGGACCCACGAGGCAGGTGCATGGAGGTGGCCCTGCAGGAGAGGACAGGTCCTGAGGAAGTGGGAGTGCTCTTCACTCTGCTGAGACCCCCATGGTTGCCTTGGCACAAAGCATCCCATGTGGAAAGCGGTGAAAGTCTTCCCAGAGTCTCTTCATGTAAATGTTGGTCTGGAGGAGCATCTGCTTTGGGGACAGGGCTCTTTGACTGTGCAGGGGACACTGAAGGGATGAGCAGCGAGGGCAAGTGGAAAGTGAGGTGTTACAGTGGATTCTTGTTGGCATCTGTGCCCTTCGCTAGCCCACCAGTGTCCTGCCACCCACTTCCTTTAGCAGCCTCCCACTACAGCCCTGCAGCCAGTGTCCCCTTTGGTGGGAGGTGTGGATAGCATGGCTGAGGGATGGCTTCTTAGTTCTGAGCTTTGGGCAAGGTGGGCACTGGGAAGCTGCTGGAGAAGGGTTGTGTCTGCACAGCCCTTGCTGCAGCCCCCTCTCCTTTGGCTCCCGTCCCCACAGCATTCCTTGCGCTGGTGAGAAAGCAGCTTCCCCTCGGTGTCTCTTGCCTGCCGACATGTGTTACCCATTAGGCCTTAATTTCAGAAGATTTACAACACATTAAGTAATTTGTAGGTTATTTCAACTTTAATCTGCTGAAGTCAAGAAAATCAAAATTAAATTCAAAACACACGGATCTTCAAAGTACTGGGATAGGGGATGGGAGGGGGTTGTTTACCAGCCCTTGCTTGTCTGTTCTCCCATGCCGTTGCCTCCGTGTCTCTTGCCCCCTCCTATGGTGCTGCCCTTCCTGCCACCTTGGCTGGTAGCAGGGTTGATGGGGCTGTACAGATGGGATTCAGGGACCTCCTGGTTTTGGTTGAGCGGTGTCAGTAATCATAGGATGATACCTTTTGGGGGTTCTCAGACTGCCTGACCTCTGTGGCACAAGAAGTGAAACCCTGGGCCTGGTAGTTTCTGCACACCTTGAGATCATGTCTGTCATTAGCTCAGGTGGCAGATGTGCCACAATGATTTTGCCTCTTTGTGCCTCACTTCCCTGCCTCTGGTTGGGGAGAGTATCATGCCTTATGAGATTGGGCGTGCTGTAAGGCATGGAAAGGGAGGTTGTGAACCCAAAGGAGCTAAAACAGGGGTGGGCATCTGGGGACAACTGTTCTTAAGACTTTTCCTGTTGCTCTTCTACATGCACTGGCCTGGGGCATTTGTGTGACTGTCCCTCCCAGGAGTACTCCTCATGCTGTAAAGGACCTGCCATGATCCCCTTCACCTATTCTTCCATCTGCAAGTAAGATCATGGGAATGCTGTTCATGCTGTGGATCTGTGGTTGGAGATTTCCCCCTGGGGTTCATCCATCATTGCCACCAGTGCACTGAACATCCCTCCTGCCTGTAGCAGGATCACATCATTGACAGCCTTCAGAACTGGTCTGAAGCTGGTCTTATCATTCATTTTAATGATTAGAAAGGCAAGAACTGAGATCTTCCTTAAACTCTTGGGGTGGGATAATGAACCAGTTGAATCACAGAACTGGGAGTCTTTTCTGACAAACAGAGGCTGTTAAGGCATTATCTTGGGGCTCAGGAGATCTGAGATTTGTCTCAGCTCTCCACTGTGCCAAGTTTTGTGTTGATCTAAACCAAATCACTTACCCCATTTGTGCCTCAGTTCCCTCCCTGTGTAGCTGAGATAACAGGCTTGAAGGAGAGTTGTGAAGACAGATGTGATGGGTGTTAGAGCCTGTGGTACAGAGAGGCTGGGCCTTGGGTTGCCCCTGGAGTGGAGTCCCCAGGTGGTCTCAGTGCCTCAGTTCCCCATGTGGACAGAGGAAAGGAGCTTCTTTCTCTCCCCAGAGTTTGATGAATGGAAAGTGTGTCACAGTTCTGCTATTTTGCACTGATCTCTCCACCCACATCCCAGACGGTTTCCGGGTTCCCAGCCCACCAAATCCCTCAGGCATCTCTTCAGGGGCCCTTTCCTCTTCCAGTTTAGTGCCGCCTTATCCCAGAGCTGGGTGGCAGGGTGCAGCAGACATCCCGTTTGGGAGCAATCCAGAGCTGCTGAAAGGCTGAGCATGCTGACTGGTTGGTTTTTGTGCGTCCCTGCATTGCAAGGGTGCTCAGCCCAGGGCTGGCTCTGTTGTCTTTGCTGTCTGTGAGCCAGATCCGCTGGAAGTCGGCTTGATCAGGAAATGTGTCAGTGAAGCACACTAAGGGATACAAGCACTTTTGAGGGCGATGTCCCCAGTTCTGCTCCAGCAAGGAATCTGGAGGTGCAGGAAGTCTTCAAGCATTTCATGCTTCATCTACATCTGTAGGTTTTCCTGCTTCAGGCCTGAATACCTGGCTCTGTCCATCTCATATTCTTGCCTGTGCTGGGAAATTTTTATCTGTACCATCACAGATTTGTATTTTCTCTAAGATTACTTCACACGCCTCTCACAGCTGCTCTGACCTGTTTTAAGGGGTTGATGTGGATGCAGATGTGGAGTACGACTCCTGTATTTTATACAGACCACTGGGCAGCCATCAGAGTAGTAACTTTCAGTCCCTTTTGGCCTGGGTTGGTTTTAAACCAGATGTCAAAGCATGTATGGTTTAAAGCAGAAATTGTTTCTCTAGTCTCTGCAGAGTTCATCTCCTGGGTCTTCTCTTTGCAAGGAAGAAAGAAAAGGATTTGTGTAGAGCAGTTGTTTGCTAACCCTTATGAAAAGTGGTGTGTAGAAAAGGTAAAAATTAATTTTGGTGTGTATTAGCTGGTCAAGCTGAACCCTGGAGACCACCTCAGATCCACACTAATAAGCTAAAATGTGTTAAAACTACAGCCCGCCTATCCAGGTGATATTGAAGTGGATGGCAAAGCTCCTACTGACTTCACTGGGACCCAGGTTTCACTTCAGTTTGAGTGGTGTCAGGAATCTGCTCTCTTTCCTGGTGCAGACCTGTCCTAAGACCCTAAAAGTTAAATGAAATACATCTACCCACATCTGGTGATGTGAGTCTGTGTTTCTTTGGTGGCAGGGAGTGCTGGACGTGGATTGGTACAGACAGATCTCTTCCCCGCACAGGATGGAGCACTGCCATTTAGCAGTGAGTGTGGACTACGGGACTGTGATGTGCTTCTGGTACTGCATGACCGAAGGGTGGTGATGCCCCTGCGTTGGGGAGATGATGTGCTGAGTTAATGGAGATTTGCAGAAAATAGAAGAATCTTCTGGTGGAAGGTGGTGTGGTGGAACATGAGCACACTCCTTAGCAGTTGTGGTGCCATTTAATTCATGTCTGGTGCCCATGATCCTCTTGCAAAGATCAGTGAAAGTTCAAACTATGCAAGGTGAGGGAACAGTATTGCCCTCTTCGAGCAAAGGGGAAACCAAGTCACAGGAAAAGCTAAATGAATAATTTACAGGTGTTCCTGAGCCTTTGGCAGAGCAGGGAGTGGTGCTTGAGCACCCGCCTCTCAATCCTCTGCTTCTAGATCAAACGTTCCCAGACTTCTTTCAATGGATGGGAGGCAGCTGAATAGAGTCTTGGCCTGATTGATGCCCTTTCTGTACATAATCACAGAATCTCCCTGTGGCAATTCCAGCAATTGCTTACGTGGGAGGTAATGGCAGGGAAATACTCACAGTAGGATTTGTATGTGCTTTGTGTTTGCCTAAACCTGATCTCCTTGAAGTCCCAGAACTTTGACTAGCCACTTCAATGCCACTTCAATTGACCCCAGTGCTGGGCATTTTTGCAAATTGTGTCTTCTCAAGTGCTTTGCAAGCAGGTAGGTAGCTGAGGGAAGGAGAAGAAACTGTCCACATATGAGCAGTCAGCTCTCCATCAGGTGACTTTCTGAGGCAAGTATCAAACACCCAGCTGCTGGGAACTTCTGCTTTTAAACCCTGCTGCTTTTGGGATACATTATCCCTGGTGTCCTTATGCATCTTAGACTCTAAATGTGGTGATCCTTGGGTCTTCTGCTCACCAAGTAGCGTGGGGGACAGGAATGTGCACACTTGGTCTCCTTGGGAAGTGAAGCCTGTGCAGCTTGGCAGCCTGTCACCTCTGCTGGGAGCTTTACCCAAGTCTCAGGCCTCATGCCTCATGCCAGTGTGCTCATCAGTGGCTTTTGAGCAGGATGGCCACAGCGTGGGCATCACAGGATCTGGTACAGGATAGTTGTCCACAGCTCAGTTCAGCTTCTCTGGGAGGTTTTGCAGCCCTTGCAGAGCTGCTGTGGCTGCTAAGCCTGTGGTGCCTAAGCCAGCTCTTGAAAGCTGTGGTGCAGACAGCTTCTGTCTCTTGCTCTCCTCTGTGCTTTATGCTCTCTGGTGTTTTCACACTGTGTACTCAGGGTATGACTGAGACTGCCTATAGGTCATTTGAGTGTGAGTTTGAGTGTGCTCTTTCACAGTCTGATGGTGTTTGGGTCATGGAATCATAGAACTGGAAAAGACTTCTAAGATTGTTGAGTCCAACCTTTGACCAGACACCACCACGGCCATTAAACTGTGTCCCAAAGTGCCGTATCTACACATCTTTTGAACACCTCTAGGGACGGTGACTCTACCAGCTCCCTGGGCAGCCTGTTCCAATGCCTGACAACTCCTGAGGAAAGAATTTTTTCCCAGTACCCAATCTAAACCTCCCCTGGCACAATTTGAAATGTTGACATTTTGGTTCGGTGTTTTTGGACAATAAACACTTTCCAGCTGAGCTGCAGGATGAGTTACTGGAGTGGAGAACATAATCCAGAAATGCTGAGCTGGGGAGCAGTGGTGAGATCCCAGTTGAGCACATCTTCTGTGGGCCTCTCTGATTTCAAAGTGTGAGGTGGTGTGGTGCTTTCTAAGCCCAGTTCATGACAGTGCAGCAAAAGCAAGAGGAGACCAACTCTAGTAACTCCTGAGGCTTTGGGGGGATAGTGGAACATCCTACCCAGAAAGTACAGAAGAGGTCTTGAAAAGCTGCTTCTGAGCGGCTGCTGTTGGGGTTGGGAAGGGCTGGGAGCTGGAGGGGCTTGGCGTACAGCGGGAAGGAGGCCCCGGCTCATCCGAGCGTGCCAGGCAGGTAGCTGGTTGCCCTGTTTCTCCTTGGTGTCTGCTAGTCTCTGAGTCCTGGTTCACAGCTCCCTGCAAGCCAGGGATGGAGGAGATCCTATGAAAATGATGATATGTGACAATCAGTCACAGCAATTAGTGTTTTGGTTAACAGGCCTTTTTTGTTTTCTCTCACCCAGACAGAATGTCACAAATAAATCCTCGCCTGCATTTGCATATTAATTGGATCGGAGACGTCAAGCATCTTTCATTAAAGAAAATGATCTGCATATTTGGAGACATAAAATAGTTATTTTGATGGGTTTTTTTCATAAGATCAGGGGGTGGGGGAGGAAGGTGATGGGAGCAGTGGAAATTGAGGTAGAGCGAAGGCAGAGAAAGATGCTTTTGTGGTTAACCCCTTGTGGCCCAGAACTAGCTGGTGCCCAAAGCAAAAATAATAATATAAATAAATAAGTGGCAGGGCCGGGACCAGCTTGTAGAGCACTGCAGCATCTTCTCCATATCTTTGTTCTTGGAGCCATGGTGATGGTGGATAGCCACAAATTCACTTACAAAATGTCTTCCCCTGCCAACTCTGTCCAGACACAGAGCTGGCTTGTTACAAGGCCCTCCTTTTCACCTCTCTGTCATGAGAGCACCTTGGCCATCCTCTTCACTGCTCCATCTCTGGCAGTGCCAGCATCAGGCCTTTTGGGTGGCAGAGCTGCAGGATCTGTGTGCTATGAGCACGCTCAGTGACTGAAGCAATCAGTAGCTACCAGAGAACCTTTGTGTGCCTTGAGGAAACCCCCTGCCTGCTCAGGCAGTGGGGCTGGTTGGGCAGTTTGTCCCAGGAAGGAGATCCTTGTGTTCAGGTCCTGCTCTCCAGAGGTGCCAGAGGGCTGGGGATGTATGTTAGCTCCTCTCTTGGCTTGCACAGCTGTGACCTGGGTCTCCATCAGCTCCCTCTATTCTTCCAGAGACAGTTCTCCTCCTCTCCCTGGTGTCTCCATAGGGATGCGTTGTCCAGTAGTTTAAAGCCACGAGACAGCTTGTCCTCCGTTTGTCTGGCCTATGACTGGCTTGGGGAACTGAAGGCTTAACTCAAGGCAGGGAAAAAACTTTCCCAGTGCCCCAAATCCATCTGAGTGGTGGTGTACATGGTCAGTAGAAGGGCTCGCTCTAACTCCTGGATTTCTACCTCTACCCCAGACTTTGAGTAATTTTTTCCTTCAGGTTGGCAGCAGCACTGTCCAACAGCCCAGGGCAAGATGTAAAGAACCTGACCCTCTACTTTTGAAACTGTCTGGGGAATTTCTGTAGGCAGCATGCAGTGGCTTGAGATGGATTTTGGCCAGGACACTGAGGTTAACACTGCAGTGGGATCCAAGGGTATACTGGCGTGAATGTAAATGATCATGTTATGGCAGATTAGCAAGTTCCCGCTTGTTAGCTGCGCTGCGGTGTGGGACTGTGGGCAGGCTCCCTGCCTCCTGAAAATTCCAGGTAAAATGGATTCAAAACCACCACAAACATGGTCAGGGGGCCTGGTTTGCCTTGGCAGGTCACATGACATCAGTGAGTGCCCGTGCCACACAAGTGACCTGAGTAGCACCTGCTCACACAGAGGCCTCCCTCCCTTGAGCCTAGCTGTGGCTTTGCCTGCTGCTCTGGTGATGTGGACCAAGACCCTCTCTGAGCTCATTTCCCTGAGGTGTCCCTAAAGACTTGCTGCTCAAAGACAGCAAGTGTGGCAACAGCTTTGGTTTTGCAGGTTCTTCCACTCTTTTCAGAGCTGCCTTCAGGAGTCTCAGCTGAGCATTGCAGAGGAATGCAGGCTTGGGATTCCCTGGCCAGTACTGTGGGTGACAGGAGTTGGCAGCCTCACCAGGCACAGCAGAAAGTGGCCTCTGGCCCCAGGGATGCTTGGAGAAGAGCCCATGGAGGGCTCCCTGCTGCTTATGAGCAGTGGCTTGGGTGGCATAGTTTTAACTCTTCAAGGATTTTCAACTCTGCACAGGAGTGCTGCCTCTGGTTGGGAAGAAGGTAGCAAGGGCCAGACGCATTTGCAATCATAGTGCATCATCTCTGGCATGCTTCACTTGATGCTTCTTTTAAAGGTTAATCCAAGCCAGAAAGACCCTTGAGGATATCTGCTGGGGTCAGTTTTCAGAACTTTCCATTCCTGGGCTTTAGAAAATGGGAAATTTGGTTCAGAAAGCCCACCTGGGTTTTGGGCAGAGCACTGGGTTCACTGTGGGACAGCCTGACATGAGCAGATCTCTCTGAGGCCTCATTTGCTTGGAAGAGTTTTCCCCATGCCAGACACGACTCAGTCTTGAAGCCGAGAGTAAGGGCAAAGCAGAGGCTCTGGTTAGACAAGTACTCCAGAGCTGGTAATGGAGTATGCAGCGTGGGGGCTGCTGGGGTAGGGTTAAGGAAATCACTTGGGAATAGATGAGAGATAACTTGCCTTATCAGAGTGCAAGGGAGCAGGCCTCTCTGGGCCTCTGAAATCACTGCCAGGAGGTGGGAAGGTGGTACAACCCAGAGCATGTGAGTGCTGGTCTGGGGATCCAGCTTCTTTTCTTGGCTCTGCCACAGCCCATCTGAGAGATCAAATCATCTCCCTCAGCCTTGATTTCCCTTTGCCTCACTCCCATATTTTAGCCCAGTGACCTTGGGCCAGGGGCTGTCACAAGGGGTCAGACCTCTTGGAGTGGCCATAGTGGAGGATGCAAGGTTGCTTTCCTTCCATGCTTGGAAAGGCTTTGGCACATGATAAAATCTTCAAGGCACTCTCTTCAGCACAAGGGTTCAGCACCCAGCTCCAGGAGTGGCTGTGTTTGTTAGCCCTGTACTGCTTGGTTTCGCAGCAAAGCCTGCAATTAGCCATGGTTCCTCTCTTCACCCCACACATCAAGGCATGTTGCTGGGATTTTTCAGAATCCTGATCCTAGGAAGCCATCAGTATCCAGGGAACTTTATCACACACACTTGAAATAACCCAGAAAGCTGTCAGCCCCATATTAGGGAATGAATCCCTGTCGGAAAGTGAAGTGAATGCAAAATTTATTGACAGGCTACTGTGACTGCAGGCAGTTTGTGACCCAGCCCCCTCCTTTACCTCCACCCCTCCCCACGAACAACAACCTACAAACCCTCTTCAGTCCTGCAGCTTTTATATTTAGCATGTCTGGGTTACTTGCCTCAGCTCCCAGTATTCACAGTGTGCCTAGGAGCCTTCCCAAGGGAATGAAATACAAACCATGGGCAAGGAGGTCTGCACAGCGTCCTCCTCATCTGCCCCACATCCAGTCCTCTCCATCAGCTCATCACAAATGCAGATACTTAATGGAGAAACCCTCAAACAACAAACCCCCAACGTGTCATCCTAAAAACTCTTTTCCTGAGCTCAAAGTGTGGCAGAGTTTTGCTGTCCTCATTTCTCCAGCACAAGGCAGGGCGATTGGGTGGTTAGAGCAGGAGGTGTTCGGGAATGAGCTCCTCCTGGGCTCTGCCAAGGACGGTGCTATCTCAGTCAATCATGTTAATCTTCACTGACTAAGTTTCCCCATTTGTAAATCTCTACCATCACTGGAGCCTCCAAATGCCTTTCATGTCTGCTGGTGAGTTTCCTGGAGAGGTTCATGGAGCTTGTGGAGCTTCTGTTTGAGTGTAAAATTCTGCTTGAAGCAGGCATTTGGGATACTCACTTGTGGCTTGTAACAGAAGGTTTGTTTATGAATTTGGTTCTGCTTTTCCTTAGGAGGAGGGTTAAGCATTGAGGAATATCTTCTGAGAGATGGCATGGACTAAGGCTGAGATGGGGAATGTTGCTGTACTATGGATGTGTTGGGTTCTAGAAGTGTAGGATGTGAGTTAGCACTTGCACTGCACACCCCAGTTCTTCCTTGCAGCTCTCCTGAGGAGCAGGATGGTGAAGAGGATCAGCCCTTGGTCAGTATTCAGACAGACAGGTGCCCTTCATGGCCCTGCAGATGCTGCTGGCACAGGCATGTGCTGGGGCTCTGCGTGCTGTGTACCTGTCCCTGCTTCTTCTGCTTGCTCCCAGCAGGGGGGAGGATATAGAGGTCCCTAACACCCTACTTCACACCTGAGATATGCAGCTTCACTGTCTTTCCTCTGATGCAGCCATCCCTATCACCAGGACATGTCAGCACTGTCACAGGTGTGGGGGCCATCAGCTCAGAGAAAGGCAGGGCCACCCTCAGCAAGTGCGAGGACAGCCCAGGGTTATGTGGGAGAAGGGGAAGCTCAGGTCTGAGGGCCATTTTTGGCAGGATTTTGTAGCAGAAGAGGGTTTGGTGGTTTGTGGTGCATTCAGCTCAGCGGATGGGAGCTACAAACTGTCTCTTCTCAGTGCCTGCTGTCTGTTAGCCGTTGGCCAGCACCATCCATCACAGCCAGACACCATCAGGAAATGATTCCCAATCAATTATAATTGCTCTTCACCTACTTCCTGTATAAATCACTGGTGTTTTACTGCAGATGCCAATGAAACAGGGGAGTGAGAGTCTCTTCCCCCAACTTTGTGCTTGTGTCACAGGCCCACCCACCTAGTTCCTCAGGATGGCCCTGCCAGGCTGAGAAACTGCAGGTGATTTGGGCTGAAAAGCAGCAGCCTGTTTTACTGCTCCTGGAGTAAGGGATGGACAGGAGGAAGAGGAGGATGCTGCTGTGTGCTCTCCACATCTCTGGGATCCATCCACAGGTGGGCTGAGAGAGTGTGAGGCAGAGCCCATAACCCCAGCATTCAGCAGCTTGCAGAGATTTTGTGCACAGGCAGTGGAAGCAGAGATCTTACTGGCACTGGATTAGGTATTGGCACATCCTTACCAGTGGGATCCTGAGTGGAGTTTGCCAGACAGGTGTTCTCACTTTATTAATTCTTTTTCTCCTTCCTCTCTTTCCTTGTTTCTTCTGCACCTCCTCCAGGCTTGATTGTTTGCTTAGCAGGGAGAGGTGCTGGGGTTCAGAGCTGGCTCTGAAGCTGAGCTGAGCCCTAGCTAAGGCAGTGGAGACCTAAAGTTCTTTGATTTTTATGGTATCAAAACATTAAGAGCTCTTCTGCTGAAATCTCAGCAGCCTGTAAGACAGGATGAAACACCTTTTGGGAAGGAGAGGTCAGAGCCTGAAATAGCCTTCGGGAGAAGGGCAGAAAGCCAAGCTGGAAAGGAGAGCTGCTCAGAGTCTGGAGCGGGAAGAGCAGTGGGGAGAGGAGGATGAGGAGCCTGGGTGCAAGTGGGACTGCCAGGAGGCTGAGCTGGGCACGGGGTGGGCTTGCATGCGGCGGTGGAGCCGTGCCAGCGAGGAGCCCCTCGGGGCCGTGCAGCCGGGGCAGGAGCAGCCAGGGGCTGGTGGCTGTGGGGGTGTGGCGATAGGGGGAGCCCAGCGGGGCCAGAGCTCGCCGGGGCAGGCGCGGGCGGGCGGCTGCTGCGACTTCCAGAGGATGATTATTTTATGGAGTCCTCAGAAGTCCAAAGTTATGTGTGTTTGTTAAGCGCCGTAACGCTGAGTTTATTTAATGTGGTTTTAACTGCCGCACGCTTTTATAAATCAAAATAATTAAAAATAATAAATTTGAAGGTTAAACAACAGCCTGTGCTGTGGCAAAGAGGAGAGAGGATGTCTCGGGGCGGTGTTGGCGGGGAGGGAAGCAGGGGTTCCCGAGCTGCCTGCGCCGCTGTCGCAGAGCCTGGGGGATGGGGCAGCTTTCGGGCTGGTGGAGCAGGGCAAAGGCAGTGCCAAAGTCCAGGCTGCGGCACGGCCGTATCTTTTCACACCCTGTGGAGGCCATCATGAGGCAAAGCACACCCGAGGCAAAACGGCAGCCCCGCTTGTGTCTTCACCACAGCCCAAGATCTCTGGCTCTCTTCCCCTTCTCCTGGTTTCCAAGCACCTACAGCCACTTGGGTTTGCCATCCTCCTCATGGGATTTTCCGGCTATCGATACTCTTCTTGTTGCAGGGCATTTCTATCGATGCCACATCTCAGCTTGCATTATCTGCAGAGAGCTATCCAATTTGTCCCAGTCCTCAGCACAGCCTGACAGAAGCCAGCCTCCCTCTTTAAAGGTTAAACTCCCCTCACAACGTGGGCTTGGTGCTTGGGAAAAGCAGGGCTCTAAGCAGCTACCTCTCCTGTGCTTCCCCTCTTTGCGTTTTAGCTTGGAAAGGTTACCCCGAGGCGCCTGGGACTGGGAAGTGGAGGGTGCTGGAGAGTGTGTGTGTCTCTTTAAATGCTCTTTGTGTCAGCGTGATAAGGAATTTGATGGCTTTATCAGAAATACCAAAGCTTTATTTAGCAGGGTGAGGCGAGCGTCACTCGGCTCCACACAATCTGCTGATAAATTGGGGGGGGAAAAAAAGGAAAAAAAAAAGGCAGTGGAAGGAGGAAGGTCTAAACTTTCCCTGATCACATTTGGACATGGCCTGGCTTCCACAGGACGTGGAGCTGGGCACAGTCCCTGCCCACCCTCAGCCTTTCTGAGGCCAGGTGGATATTAGTGTCCCTGCTAAAGACCACAGCTTGTTTAAAGGACAGAAGCAAGTTGGGTTTCTCCCATTTCATCTTTTGGTGTCCCCACTATTCCCCTAGTCATATCTCACAAGTACTCCTTTTGCTTATCTTGCCCCCAGATTGCTGCCTGTCTCATCTTCCCCCTCACTGCTGCCCATGGTACTCAAAGCATTTTTGACCAACATCTGTTGTATGATACACACCTTCAGCTCTAAAGGCCTTAGTGTTCTTTTATGGATCTCAAAGAGAGATTTGGGGTTGGATGGGCTCTGGGTCTCATCTCCTTTGCCTGGAGTCTGCCTGACAGCAAGTTGTGACGGGAGACTATTCTTCTGGAAGCATAGTGTGGAGGGGACTGTTGCAAAGCATTCCTGCTGCAGAGAGGTGAGGCCAGCACAGGGCTGGCAGGGAGCTCACAGATGGAGCGGGAAACACCCCCCAGATCAGATCTCTGTCCCAGCCTGGATTACTAAAGCCGCTGCAGGACAGGCTGACATTGGATGGCACATCCATCATTGTGTGCTCCTGGTGTCCCTCTAAGCTGTGAGAGAATGTTTGCCAGTGCTAACTCCAGTGCTCCCATGGGTAGTGGGCATGCCTTGGAGGGGGAGTAACTGTGGTTGAGGAGCTACTTTGGGTGAGGTTCTGCTCTCTCAGAGCAGATATATGTATCTGATTTAGACTTGCAGACCAGGCTGTCAGGACCCCCTGCAGCACGGGTGAAACTGAATCAAAGAAATCTTCTCTACCAGGCACTGTTGATGGGTTTGCTGAGTGAAGAGGCTGGCATGCCTGACCCCATCCTGCTGGCACCGTATAATGCTTATACTGCTTTGCTTCTCAGTGGGCTAAGCTTTTATTTGGTGGCTAAATTGCAGAACTGGGAGTCCAGCCTCCCAGTTTCCAGCCACAGTACTTCCACCAAATCTGCTGCCACCTTCTTGCCTTTCTAAAAGGACTCCATGCCAAGAGCACAGCAGCGCCTGGGTTTGCAGCAGAGCAAGAGGGAGTGTGCAGAGTTTTCCGGAGTTGCCCATTGCCATGGCTCCACCAAGGCCAAAGGAACTGCACTACCTTACTGAAATGAGTCTGGCCCACGTTTCTGTAGCGCTTTGAGATCCAAGCTGGAAGAAGCTAGAGACTGGCCCAGTGTTTCTCCTGGTTTGTGTTTATTGTTAACACATGGCACCCATTATATATCCTTACCATGTTGTGTTGTTCATCGCGTGCCTGCGAGTGGGCCACACACATTGTGACAGTTCTGGGCCCTTCCTGATCTCGTGCCTCCACACCTTTTCTCTCCATCCTTCTGTTCGTTCTTACTCCGCCTCTTTCCTTTCTCTCTTCCTTTTGATTTTTCTCTCCCCTCTGCTTGCACGCACGCACACACACAAACACACGTACAGAGCCCTTTCACAGTTGGATCATCTGTTCTTGGCTCTCGCCCACATCTCTTTTTGATGTGGTTTCTAAAGGGTTTGGGCCAAGTCCCCCATTTCTCTCTCTGTCATCAAGAAGCCTGCTGCAGCCTCTGATTCCAGCTGGATCTGGTTAACTCTCTCTTAGGAAACCTTGCCACCTACCAGAGTGAGACTGGTGCTGTAAGCCTGTCTGGAAAGGAGAAAGAGGGCCTTGAGCTGCTCTAAGTTACAGCCTGATGTTCTGGACAGTTGTTCAGGGTTTACACTAATGCCCCTGAGCACAGAACAAGGTCCTGAGCTGATGCAGCATAGAGTGACTGGAGGCACTGGCTGTGGAGCTGCTCCTTCAGAAGATCTCTTTCCCTCATTGGGGTTGTGTGGTGCTGGCATCCAAGGGGCAGAACCCTGATCTCTAGGTAGGGCTGTGGCTCTCAGCACTCATCTGGGGGCTTCTCATGAGGATGTGAAGCACATTCGATCTTGAGCACGGTCTGGGGCATCTTTTGGCTTGCTTGAAGCCCTGTTTAGTGCATTGCTGTCCCTTAGCTACTGTGTAGAAGAGCAACCTGTTCACTTGGAGCACCACCAAGTCAGGAAGAACCCTGGTCCTTGGAAAGTGCAGCCTTCAGTCCTGCAGGCAATTCATCCTCCTTCAGAAAACAGCATAAAGATGGTGTAATTCTGCATGTGAGAGTGTGAGTAGACGAGTTAACAGCAGTTAGGTTTAAATGCCCCCTCTTCTCTGGAAGGTTCCAAAGATCCCAGGTTTGGAAGAGAGGCTTTCCTGAGTGCCCCTTGTTTGCTGCCTGTTGCTGCAGCAGCAGAGCGGCTGCATGGCGGCTGGCTGCACTCAGCGGTGCGTTCGAGTCCCCTGGGGGCTGCTCTTAATAGTTGTGCTTCCAGCAAAGAGTGGGTGGGTTGGACAGGAGGACAGAGGCTCGGCCACAGCCCCCTTTCCTCAGCACCCTGCTTGGGAACTGCCTGCTCAGGCTGCCATCATGGCTTGACTCAAATCCTGTTAAGTCCATGGCAAAACTTTCACCGGCCTCAGTCCCTGAGCCAGTGAAGAGCAAACATTTTCCAGCAGGTCAGTTCTGAGGACAGGGGTGGGTGTAGGGAAGAAATACCTGAGAGGCTTCAATAAAGTGGGGAGGGAAGTGAGAGTAGATTGCTTTGGGCATGGGTAATGGGGCATGGAGACCTTGCTGACTCAGCCAGTGCTGCAAACTCCATCCTGGTCACTCCAGCTGTGGCCGCTTGTCCTCTTGTCTGAAACAAGCCCATCATCTCAGCCTGCTCCCCAGCAGGCTCGTGTCCCCTGCCACAAAGCATCTTTCCATGTGGCACTAACTGGCCCTTGCTGGCTGAACCAGCCAGGAGCTAGAGGGGCTGTGGAGCCTGGGCCCCCTTGGCTTCTCTTGCAGCTCAGTGACAAGATGGGGACAGTTTGCCCTGTGGCTGCCCAGTGCTGCTCTGTGCACATAGCCCACAGGCAGACTTAGTGTTTGCTGCAGTTGATGATCCTGGACTAAATTTGTTCCTTTCTGAAAGGAAAATTTGAACAGAATGGGCTAAAAAGCCTCGGGTTCCCTCAGTGTGGGCCGGGGGTGCTGGGACAGCATAGCTCCTCCCTGAAGCTGGCTAATAGAAATCAGTCCTGATTAGGATTAGTCCAGCAGGCACTGAGCTGGCAGGCTGATAATCTAATAAAAATTCCCAGGATTGGTTTACTCTGGGGAGGATTTGCGCTGGACGCGGGAGGAGCAGGATTAGCCCAGCTGTGTTAGGGAAGGGAGGGCAGCCGAGGGTGGGCAGGGAGGCTGCCGAGAGGGTGGGGGGAGCAAGACAGACAGCAAAAGTAAGTGGAAGTGACAGGGTCAGACCAGGCCTTTGTCCTACAGCCTGATTAGAGAGTCTGCCCCCAGTTTCTTACACTTTGGGATGTTGTCGGACAAACTGGAGCTTAAATCTGTCAGAGCACAGTGGAGATTGGAGTTGACGTCCCGGGAACATATTCCTTGCTGTGCAGAAATCCAGCCCTGCTGGGAAAATGTAAAGTGCCCATCCCAGCCCCCTCTGAGCTGGAGGAGATGTGAGCGCAACTTCTTCCATCAGCTATGTTGGGTGGTTGAGGTTGAGCAGCAGAGAAGCTTGTCCAGAAGCAGGTGTCTGCCATGAGTGGTCCATGTTGAATTCCAAACTGGTTGCTCCACCTTCATCCCCTGATGGAGAGGAAGTTCTGGAAGCTGGATTGTTGCTCAGACTGGAGGTGCCAAGTGCTTCTTTGGCTGCTCTTGCTGAGGAAGAGCCTTAGTAGGGGAGACAGAGCAGGAGGGGCTTTTGCAGGCAGTATTAACCAGACCCCAGCTGTGCAAGCATTAAGGAACATGCTTCACAGTGCTGCTGTTTTTTTGGCAGCTCTGAAAGTGCTCCATGCCCCACCTTGAGTTGCCTGGGGAGCTGCTGGTGTGTGTGGTGCATTGCTTGGGCATGGGGAGCTCCTGTCAGCCCTTGCCTGACTGCTCTGCTGTTAGCAGAAGGAAGCCAAGTTGCCATTCTGCTGTAGGGCTCCTCAGCTTTTAGCCCCTGGAATGAAAAATGGAAGGAACCCTGAAATGTGCATGCCCATTCCCATAGTTAGAAAGCAAGGTTATGTGACAGAAGAACAAAGAGTCAAAGTTTTCACCTAGATACTGCACAAGATGATCTGTGGATTATTTCAGCCATGCCTTAATGCATCATGTGAAGGTGTCCTACCAGTCTGCTCTGGCTTCTTCAGCTGTGTTTTTAAATGTTCTCTACACAATGCAGGAGAGAAAACCTCCACAATCTACTGAACTTATCCTTTAACTCTCCCTGTTACTCTCTTCTCCTCCCCTTCAACTCATCTGGCCCGCCTCTTCTGCAGCTTGCCTGGGAAGTTCATCACAAAATCTCAGTGTTTAAATGCATCTTATCCATCTGGGGACACTGCAGTTGGGTAAGAAAGCCTGCAGAGAGAGAACCTTCAGAGCATTAAGTGGAGAGTCCTGGAGCAGGATAACCAGAACAGCCACTCCAAGTGTTCCTGGACACAAGGCAGGAGCTGTATAGGATGTAAATCCCCTCCTGGAGCCTGAACTCCACAGAGAAATGCCCTCAAAACTCCAGAGGTTGCAGACTGCGTGAGGGGGATTTTTCCCCCCCTTTTAACAGCTGCAGCTACTGTGGATGGGCTGAAGCATTTCCCAGTGGAGTGCATCTGTCTGTGGACCAGCACTCTAGAGCTCTGGGGTCTGGCAGTTGTTTGGGAGACGCCCTCTAAACATCAGCCTCCACCCCCAAAAAAGAAAGCAAGCAAAAGCCTCCAAGATGCAGCCAAGATAACTAAATAACAAGAGCAGTGTCCTCTCCAGGCTCGGGTAGCTGCATATATGATTGTCAACTTGATGAAATCCCCCCGGATGTAATGAGCTGATTTTCTGCTGTTAATATTGCATCTGCTGATGAAGGATTCGTTAGGATAATGGAACGAAGCTAAAATATAAATGACTTGCTGTCAAGAAGCAGCTTTTGCTTGTGTTCTCCTGACAGTTCCTCGGCCACGGCGAGGGAGTTTTGTGTGCTCTGCGCACGTTTGCGAGGTGTGTGTGATTATTTGGCCCTGGGACACACGTGTCAGGTTATGTTCTCTGTGAGCCTGGAAGCCCAGGGCATGTGCCCATCCTGACCTGCTGGCACACAGCTGGGCAGCTGAGGCACTGCTATTCTCTGTGCCTGTGGCTGCTGTCTTTTGCCTGCCAGTGAGGGCTGAATGGTGCCGCCATAAGAGCAGGCGCCACAAAAAGTTGCTCCTTTGCTTGGCTGAGGCTGCCAGGAGAGGTGAGGGAAGGTGCTGCTGGGAAAGGCTCTGTGCTTTTACTCCAGGTCTTTTTCCTCTCTGGCATGTTCCTCTTTTTCATGCTTTGTTGCCAAAGTCGCTAAGTTTTCTTTCTAAGCAGGAGAAATCAGCTTAAGTGTGGTAGAAAGTGAACCTGCTCTTTGCTCACAGAGCTTTCTGAACTGCAGAATGTTGTTTTCATTGGAAAATGCAAAGACAAGATTTTTATAAAAGTGAGGAGTGATCTTACATCTGGGCATAAAAATGTCGAGCTCCCACTGCCTGTTTGAGAGATGAAGCTGGTTTTCCTTGCAAGAAGTAAAATGGAACCAGCTCCATCACTGAGGGGATTTCAGCTTCAAACCAGTTTCTCACATGGGTCCCCACCACCAGTTTGCTGATCCCAATTCAGGGCTGTGTGCAGGAGTCTGAGCCTGGGTTCAATCTCTGCTGTCAGATGAGCAGGAAGGAAAACCTAAGCATGTGTTTGCAAGCATCTTCGGAGTCTTCGACTTTCTGTACATTTCATAACAGCATCAACCAAAGCATAACATTACCAGCCCCTCCTTTAACCCTTTGCCTAAGGACAGTTGGTGTTTTCCCTGAAAGTCCATGCTTCTGAACACAGGAGGCTGGATGAGAATCTCAGCTTTCAATATTTGTTTGTGGGTTGTTGTTTTATTTTCTAATCATATTTCTTACTCTTCTGATTGCCAAGGAGGAAAAACAAAGAATGAAAACATGAACTGTGATGGCTTAAAAATGAAATTAGAAAAGCCCTTGTTTTTTACTCCTATTTTTCAAGTCACATTTTTCAATCCATAATGTTTGGGATCAGAGCAGTGATTTTTTTCTTTATCAGCAGGAGGTGACACTCTGATCTGCTGTTTTTCCAGAGGCGTTGAGGTAGTGGTGCCCCAGCCCTGATAACTTGCACATCTTCGGTGGAGATTCAGACTCCTCTCCCAGTCCAGCAAAGCCTTGCCTGGCCCAGCTCTACTTTTAGGGAGCTCCTCTCAGTGTTCAGACTCCTCTCCTAGTGAGGACCATCAGTGGTTTAATTGAATAATTCTTTACAAAAGACCATGAATATAAATGATGGGGGAGGGGGGGAGACACATGAATGCGACACTGGAAATACACGTGATGGGAAACGGCCTTCTGACAAAGTGCAGTTTGGAGTCTGTACAGAAACATCTATGTAGCATTTTTTCAGCCCTTTTTATGAAGACATTTCTTTGCTCTTCCTCATAATAAACACTACATGGAAGAAAATTTTCAACTTAAAAATCTCTTTCCCCAAGATCCTTGGCAGGAAGAACAATGCTTTCCTTCAGACCACCATTCTGGCCCAGTCTGAGCTAGTTGTGTGGGCCTAAGGAGTTGGGTGAGGTAGTGGTCCCTGCACTGGAGGAAAAGGGCAAGGGAGAAGGAAATTCAGTGCTGGCTGCAGGCATCTGCCCTGGCCCTGTCCCACCAGAAGCCCTAAAGCTAGCACCGTGTCAGGACTCTGGGGTGCCAAGAGAAGGCAGCGCAGGGACGCTTTCCATGGGGATTAGAGTTCCTCCCAGTGGGAAGGTATGTCTCCATGCTTTCTATTGCACAAGTTTTAAAGTCCTGGACTCACAGAGGAAGAAGCTGGTGAACAATTTCCAGTTTCTTTGCTGCCTCTTGGCAATAGTAACAGAGCCAGGCCCAGGCAACTGAAAGTCTTAAGCTCCAAAAATGTGAGCTCATCCTAGAGGTTTGGAGATGGAGCAGGTAAATGCCGAAGGGTACAACATTCTTGGGCTTGCTTTCTGAATCCTTCAGCCTTTCTGGGCTTTTCTCTGCAGAATTATCCTTGGCAAGGGAGAGGAGATGGGCAGGGAGGTCTGACCAGCGTCATTCCCTTTTGGCATCTCTGAGGCTTTTTATACCATTTGCTTAAAGGCAAAGAGCCAGAGCCAGCATAAACCAGCACAGCTCAGTCAGTGTCAGCAGGGCCTCCTTGGTTCACACCCACTCAGGCTCTCCTCCTGGCATCAGGGAAACTCTTTTGAGGAATTTGGTTGCAAATTCAACGACTGCTTGGCTGAGACAGAGTGTTTGTGCTCATGGAGGGCCCCCTGGGCTCTGTGAGCTTGATGGCATTGGGCAGACTCGACCTACAGCAACCAGCCTCGGGGAAATCACAGGCCCCCTCTCCCCAGATTCTCCAGTTTGATTTTCTCTCTGTTTCCACTGTTGTCCATGTACCCCCAGAGCCTAGCTAGCCCCATTGCCTCTTCCCACGTACCAGGACTCCTGGGCCATCACTCGGAGTATATATGTGTGTATTTGTGTGTGTCACACTTACTTTTCTTCTGGGGTCCCCTGCTTCATCATTATCTTAATCACTGTTGTGTTAAGTTTCATGCTTCCTTTGACCTTTATTTTTGGCCTGGTTATGCTGTTTATCTGCCTCTGACACTTGTCCCCTGGTGCTATTGCTAGGGAAACCCAGCACAGAGGCCTTTCCCTTTTCCCCCACCCCCTTGTCCCTTTCTGTTTAATTTTTTTTTCTTTCCTCCTTTTTTTTTTTTTTTTTTTTTGTCTTTTAACATGGTTTTCCTAAAAAGTTTTTTAATCAATCAAATTTGAGGCAGAAAATAGGCTTGGTCACGCCTGGTCCTTGGGTCGTGTGACACTCACTCAGGGTCCTGACAGCTCCTCAAAAGGGGCACCCGGGATGGGGGGGGGCAGCAGCGCGTTTCCCCAGGAAAGGGCCTGTTTCCATGGCACTGCCCCCACCTCTCCGCCATCCGCCAGCCCGACGTGGGCCTGAGGCTCTTCAAAAGGGGCGTTGGGAAGCGTGCGTGTGTGCGGGGCTGGGAACAAAACAGGGGCGCGGGGGCGTGCTGGCTGCGCTGACAGCTGCTGGGGATCGCTGCCACCGGAGCTCCTGGGGAGCCCGCGGGAGCCTGGGCCGCGAAGCCAGGGCCCCAGCCAGGGCTGCATAATCAGGGGCTTTTCAGAAATGCCCCATTTTTCATCCCCATCTCAGGCGTTTGCTCTGAGAGAGCCCCGACGTAGAGGGACAGCATCCCCGGAGTCCTGCTGCACACCCCTGGCTCTGCCTGCTCTGCTCCTCCTCTGCCTTGCTCCCCCAGGCTGGCCCGTGCCCACGCTGCCACCAAACTGCTTGTGCTCCTCCGATGGTGGCAGAGGCAATGTGGAGCTGGCCTCATTGCTATTTCAATGGTACCAGCTCCCACCATGGCAGGACCTGGTCTTTGCATGTGCCTCACCATCCTTGGCACACTTGCTTTTCACTCAGGTCTCCTCTGTTTCCCTCACTGCCACCTCTCCCCACCCTGCCCTGGGAGACCACTTGCCCTTCTGCTACCTTCATCCAAAGCTGTGCTGGGGAGTTTAAAACTCTTCCCCTCCAGCCTTTTCTCAAGCTTTCTCTTCTCATTCCACTCCCTCCTGTCCTTCTTTTCCCTATGCCCTTTGCAGTTCTCCATTTGAGCAGGGTCTTTTTCTCACTCTCTTTTTTATAATTAATGATTAGTTTTAATTGGTTTGCTTAGGCAGCCTGACAGCAAACTGGCAGGAGCCAGCCCAGGGCTGCTGAATGCCAAGCTTGGGGACTGCTGTGCTTTACAGACGTAGGGGTAGGAGGTGAACTCCTTGGGCTCTCCCCTTGGCACCCCCCTCCTGCTGTGCTGGGCAGTACTATAGCTCTGATGAGAGGTGGGGGTCCATGGTCTTTCCTGCTCTTGGGTACCATCAGTGGTGGAAAGCTGGGACCAGCAATGAACTGGAATCAGCAGGGGCTGCCACCTCTTTGTTGCTCTCTCCTGTGCTTGGCTCCAGCACTCGGAGGTGGCTGGTGTACACTGAGCTGCACGTTACCTCCAAGACAGGCCCTGTCACTCTTCTACTGCCCAGCACTGGTTTTCCTTCTTTCTGCATCACCTTTATTGAGCTGGACTGGGCTCTGCTCAACAGGTTGAGCAGATGGGGGAAAGGGTGAGAGGCAGGGCAGGACTTCCCCAGGGAGTGCTGTGCCGAGGGGGAGACCTCAGGAGCAACGAAGCAGGCGGCTCCTACCCACTGCTGAAAGGCAGGTAAAGGGGAAGGGGTGGAAGGGAAGGTGGGGGGTTGCTCTTTTCTTCTTTCACAGTGATTTCCCTTTGCTTTGCTTTTCTTTTCTTTGCCTTTTTTATAGCTCCCATTTTTCTTTTTTATGAGAGAGAAACTGCAGGGTTCTCCCAGGGCTGGGAAGAGCACTCGGTCCCAGACTGCTCCCAGCCAGATGGAGGGGAAAAGAAGGGGGGCAGTGGGCCTGTAATCCTGGGAGGAGAGTTTTTCTGGTTAAAGAGGATTGGGGATGGAGTCTAGGACATTTCAGCATGTTGTTTTAGGAAGAAGGGGCAGAACATGACCTGTTGGGGATGCTTGTAACTCCTCTTTTCAGCACAAAACTTTGCAGAGAGCTGTGTAGCCTGAACAGTCCATGGCTGTAGTTGGTTAGTGTTGCTCCGCTAGTATTGCCTTGTAATGGCAGCCAGAAAGGGAGAAAGAGGAGATAAAAGGAGATTTCCTCTCCTTCAGCCCATGCATTTTGCCCTGAGCAGCCCAGTGGGAGAAGCCTAGCTAGGTGTGCCTGTGTGGTGAGAGCGTGAGGACTCTGTTCTGGGAAACTTGAGGTGTCCTTTGGCTGCCCCTTACTTTGTCCTGTCAGTTGTGCCAGTCCCCTTGGCTCACCAGCTTCTGCCCCTGCTTAGGGCAGTCTGGGGACATCTCTGCCCTATCCCTTTGCTCCTGAGAGAGGGTGTGAGCTGCCTTTCTCTCAGCATCTATTCCTGGACAGGGTCCATGGCCCAGAGCCTGATTTGGGCTCAGGAAAGAATGAGATGGGATTTGTATCTGCCTTTTGTTCTGAAACATCTACTCAGCAGACACAAGCCCAACCGTGTCTGTTGAGCAGCTAGGATATCCCAGCCCATCTTCAAAACCAAGACTTGTTGGGCTGGTGACAATAGGGAGATGTTCCTTGTCCCCAGCAATCCTGGATCATCTCAGTTGCCCTTGCTTCAGCTGTTGATGGGTGTTTTTGCCCTTTCTGGACACCAACCCTCCAGCTGAGTGTTAATTACTACATATGCCTTTTGATGGGATACAGAGCTCATGTAGAACTGAAATCAGAGGGATCTGGTGCCTTCCTGGGATTTCTGTCATGGAGGAACAGCCTTTTTGTCAGTCACAGAGGTCCCTGGTGCATTCCAGATTCATGAAAGATGGAAGCCAGCACAAGCATGTCTGCTAGCAGATCCGTGTGCTGTTCAGCTGTGAGTGTGCTGGCAACTGCCATGCTGTGATACCTTGCTGCAGCCTGGTCCCTTCCCCAAAGACTCCTATGTTCAGAGCTCACTCAGGTGAAAATACTGATAGTGCACGTAGAGACTGGTGCTGTGCAGGCATTCCCTGAGGTGCAGAGGCTTCAGTCACAGTGCTCCCTCCTCTGCCCCTGCTCTGTTCAGGACATACTGCAGTGCACACTCACACAGTTAGAGTGTCACTCCCTAGTCCTGACGTGACACTCAAGATCGAGCCCCAAGTGTCTATACCAGTGTTTTGGACCTTAATTGAGCTTTTGGGCTGTGCAGAACATGGCAGAGTCCTCCTTTCCTGAGGAGAGAGGGGGATGTGTGGAAGAATACCTGCTGGAAAAGGCTTTGAGACCTCCCAGCTCATTTCACTTCTGTGTGGTGTTGGCTTATTCCCATAGCTGACAGAAGCAGAAGATGTGTTTTGAACCACTGCAAAACTTCCGTGTTTGGTGCACTTGGGAAGTCCTCTTTCCCATGTAGCCACCCTCTCAGAAGGTGTTTTAAGATCCTTTGCACTTTCTTATAGGCTGCTTACACTTCCCTGCACCTCAGTGAGCCAGAAGGGGCTCAAGGAGCTGGCCATAGGTTGGACACCCTCAATGTGCTGACAAGACTGGGACAGAGGCAGCTGAGACTGGTTATGACCCAGACTGTCATCTGTTTGTCAGTCCCATGTTGGCCAGGAATTAGTCATGCTCAGACTTTTTATGCCAGGTGAGGTGTGGGCCAGGCCAGATGTGTGACCATGTACCCAGACCCTGTGCCATAGCTCCTATGAGTGAGGCTCCTGCAGCTCTCAGAAGAGGGCTTCAGGGCTGGCAGTGCTGTGTATTCTCCTCTGTAGAGCCAAGCTCAGGGTGTGGGACTCTTGATTTGTGGAATTCCAGGTTTATTGTGGATACCAGAGTGACCAGGACAGTTCAGAAACTGGTATGGAACATCAGGCACCATACAAAGCTAAAGGAAGGCACAGCTCCTTCCCCATGAGAATAGCTGTCCCTGTCCCTGCTGTCAGAGCTGTCCCTTCACTGCTCATTTTGGCAGCGTGGGTGCCAATGTTTGACCTCTCCCTTGGCAGTTTAGGGGACACCATTATAATTCATAGACTCCTAGAATCAGTTAGGTTGGAAAAGACCTCTGAGATCAAGTTCTACCATAATTGTGTAGTTCTTGATAGTTGCATGGATCACCAGCTGTCTCACCATAGAGCTACAGGAAGGAAACTGAGGCATGGAGCTGAAGGTGCCTGAAGATGCTCTCAGAATTCCTGGAGTGACTCACTGATGGGTTATCCCACCTGGGGTTACACATCCCACAGGCTGCCAACACAGCCCATCAAATGAGACCAAGGGGAGCAGAAAGCAGTGACACCTCCTGCCCTGGCCTGTTGTGCCTTCGACTTGGCTTGCTGCCCTTCCTCTCCTCTTCCTCCCCTGGCACCCTTGGCTGGCAGCACGTGCCCTCAGCCCTGCCTCAGCAGCCCGAGCCGGCTCCTTTAAGGCAGGCACGCTGGGGAATTGCGCGTGGTGCCAGCCTTCGCTGCCAGTGCCTCTCCCGCTTCCCCCTCGGAAAGTTTCCTGCCCAATTGTTATGTGCGATCCGATCTGAAAGTTGCTCTCTAAGCTTCTTGTCACATTTTGACTTAATGAAGTGCAACTGGAGTGGGAATTGGGGTTCATCACGCCAGTCTCACTGCGCTCCCTTGTTGTCAGAAAACAGGGGCGGTTGGGGACCGTAATGCAACGCTGCAAGTCGTTATCATTCCGGTCAGTCTGTTTAACACAAAATTAAACAAAGAACTAATTAGTGCCTCATGAATTAATAAATGCGCAGTTGCCGGGTAGGAAGGGGAGGAAGGAAAAAAGGTTGTTGAAGGAAAGATACTGAAAAAGTCGAATTAGGATGTTGTGTCAAGGGGAAAAAAAAAAAATCTGAGTCCACTTTGGCAAAGAGTTTGGATCCACTGGTTTCCCTGGAATAAACTCCCCTCCTCCTCCTGCATCCTGCTTGCCTGCTCCACAGACGAGAGGGGGAGAGGCAGCCTTTCCATTCTTGAAAGGGCCTTATGAAAAAGATGGGGACAAACTTTTTAGCAGGGCCTGTTGCAGCAGGACGAGGAGTGGTAGTTAAACTAAGAGGGAAGATTCAGACTAAGTAGAAGGAAGGGATTTTTTACAGTGATGGTGTAGAGACTCTGGCCCACATTGCCCACAGAGGTGGGAGATGCCCCATCCCTGGAACCATCCCAGGTCGGATTGAGGGCTCTGAGCAACCTGCTACAGTTGAATATGGTCCCTCTTACTGCAGGAGAGTTGGACTAGATGACCTTCAAAAGTCTCTTCCAAACAAAACCAATTTATGATTCTATGACTCCTTCACAATGTTCCCCAGAAGCTGGAGCAGGGATCCACAGGCCAGTATCCAGATAACAAATATTTGTCCAAAGAACTTCATGCCCAGGTGTGGGAGCTGAGATGTTCAGGGTAGAAGCCCTTCCTTGGAAAGGAAGAAGGCTTCAAAGATGGTCATGGTGAGCAAATCTCCTCTCTTTGTCTGAATGCTGAGCAAGGAGTCAGCCTTGGATTCTTAAAGCAGAGGAGGGGGCTGGAGCAAGTGAAAGGGGAAGCCCCACAGAGGAGGTCAAGGAGGCAGGGATGAGGCAAGAGGTGGAGGAGGGAGGGTGGCAGTGGTAAGCAGGAAGAGGGGCAGGGTGAGGTTGCAGCCGTGGCTTCAGCGGTGGCCACACATTGCTCATTTTTCAGGAGGATCCATGGCTGTTGCAGTGGCAGTGTGTAATCTCACATTAACCACGTCCCAGCAGCTCCCCCCCTGCCCCTGCTCATTGCCCAGGCCGTGCCTGCCAGCCCCGCTCCCTGCATGGAGGCGTGTGGTGCCGGGCAGGGTGCAGGCTGGCAGAGTGGAGCTGGGCACGCAGGCTGTGCCCGACGCCCACCTGGCCGGCCAGCCCTGCAGGTGCTGTGCCGCGCTGCGAGCGAGCTCTGCTCTGGCGCATTGTCAGGCAGGGAAGCAGGCAGAGCTGGGGGAGGGAAGAGTCCATCCTTAAGAGGACATGTCAAGTACAATTAGCGTTATCTGTCTAAATATGTACTGGGAACACAGAATACAAGAGGAGGCCTGGCTGGCTTTAATGGAGACATATGCAAGGTCATATTGCCTCATACAATCCCCCAATCTGATTTGGGGATTACACATTCTAAGTAAATTGGCGTTATTCCTCTTGCATCATTGATAAGCTGTGGCCAAAAGAAGGAGAGTTAAAAAAAAAATAAAAAATTAAAAACTCAAACCCAAGAACTGACCATGCAGAGGGGTGAGGGAGGGGAGCCAGGAAGGCAGTTACAGGCAGAGAGCTTGGGAAAGGGGGGGAGAACAAAAGGGAGGGAGAGAAGAAAGAGCGTGACAGAATGGCAGAGAAAGCGATGGAAAGAGCAAGGAAGAAAGGGAGAACAAAGGGAAGGAAAAGGTGGGAGACAGGAGCAGAGAGATGGAAGGACAGAAGGTGCCAGGGTGGGAGAAGGACCTCGAGTGGGGAAGTTGTTACTCCAGCTGTCCCCTCTGCTATGTTAGCACCAGGATTTGGGTGGGAAAGGGAGAAGCCAGGCTGCTTATGCACCTTCCTTACCCAAGGGGCTCCCTGCACTCCATGTCCATCCATCCATCTGGGATATCTCACCAGCTCCTTCCTGCTCTGGATCCCAGCCAACACCAGGCAGCTATCTTTGGCACAGCATGCAGGCAGTGAGGGGTGTGAGTGGCAGGAGGAGGCCATCCGCACGCACAGGGTGCTGGGGCCCAGAAGCACAGGGGTGAGCCGCAGTGGCAGCAGAGTCCCCAGAGCCAAGTCCTTCTCACTTTTGCTCTCCAAGGGGCAGGATCTCTTCAAGGGCTGGGTCACAGCACACACTGCCACACCCCAGAGAGGGAGGCAGGTTGTGAGCCCATGCTTGGCATCGGGGCTCTTGGATTCAGCCACGGACTGGCTGTGCATGACCTCGGGCTGGTTTGTCATCTCACTGCCACATCTTGGGCAGCTGTGAGAGCTGTTTTGGCAGGGCTGCAAAACAGATTCTGCAGCATGGGCCAAGCACCCTTGCCGCTGCATGAAGCCACCCCATGCTCCCTGCCACCTTCCGGCCCTGGGAGAGGGAAGTCCCTGGCTGGCTGACTGTGGAGCAGTCCTCCCCCTCCTGCCAGCTCTCCTCCCACCCAGCCTGTGCAGGATAACCCCCTCCGGAAGTCTCACGGCACGGCTTTTATGCTCTGTCACATTTTTGGAACATATGGTTTTAAATAATTCAATTTACTTTTCATGTGTTTTGCTGTGACTTTTTTCCCCCTGTCCCTTTTCTCTTTTCTCCTTGCTCCCTGTATTCTCCAGGAAGGAAGATGCACAGATGAGTGGAGAAGGGGGTTCAGTGCCTTAGGGCCTTGTTTAGCACCCCGTCACCTCGTGCCCTCAGCATTAGCATGCTGGTGAACCTCTGGGCAAGAGGGGTCAGCAGAGGGAGTGGGAAGATTGAAAAGGGAAAAATTTGACATGGAGCAGAGGGCACCTTTGGATATGTGGGCAAAGTGTGGTGCAGACCAGCATGAGCTCTGTCTGTGGCACCTGGGAAGCAGGATTCAGGCCTGTGATTGCTGCTCTCTCTATGCTAAATTATTCCCAGCCCTCGTTAGGAGCTTCCTGCACAGTGAAAAGTGTCTCGTGGTGTGTATGGCGCTGCATGGTGCAGCCAGGAGCAGGAGAGCACTTTGTTCCTATGCTGAATGCCCCATGCTGGCCCTGCTTGCAGCTGGGTTCTCACCCAGTTTTTGTGAGTGTCAGTGCCTTGACTCCTGGTCAGGTGTCCCCTGTGCATTGACTGGCTTCTTTCTCTTCCTTCCCCAGGATGAAGTGAATTTAGAGCTAAAAGCGAGGCAAGAAACCAGGCCTTGAAGTCTCCGAAAGGTAGGAGAGACTTCAGACTGCAATGGGTATGTCACTACGCCCTCCTGGGTTCTCTTTTCCTCTGTGTGTCTCTCACACTTGATGGCCTGCTGGCTGGGGCTGTGTCTGCACTAGAACTTCTGGGATTGGACTGTTGTTAGTTACAAAGAGAGATGAGAACAGCGGAAGGTCTAATGCAGACATGGCCTCTGTATGTGTCCTAATCTCATCTTTGTCTTTGTACACCAGTTGTTCTGGGCACCTGGTTTTGTCACTGTGGGTTTTCCTCAATATTTTCTCTACTGCCTCTATCTTTACAGATAAAAAAGCGTGTAAGGGCTTTGGTGAGCAGGGTACTGCTTTATCTTTGTTCATGTGGGCTGGTGGGAGATGGATAAGGTCCTTTCACTGAATAGGATGCAGTCTCCATCTACTGTGAGGTTTTGCTGAGCTCAGTTCACATAATTTAAGGTGGTGATGTGCATGCTGTCCTCCTCCTCTGGCACATTTTCATCTGTTCAGAATACAGCACTGTGCTGGAAGCAGCTCTGTCTCTCCATCAGAATCCTGACTTCTCTGGGTTTTCCCTTCACCCAGACCCTCAGGGTCTGTGCTACTGCAAAAAAAAACCAAACCCACAAACAACCAAACAACAACTTCACAGTCTGCTATTGCTGCATGGCCATTTAGTCTGTGCCTGGTAAGAGTCAGAGGTCTAGAGCCCAGCTTTCTTAAAATCCTTGTTTTCATGTGTTGGGTAAGAGTCCCTGTGCCACCAGAGGTGCTGGTCACTGAGAAGCCCCTGCCAGACCAAGGTAGTTCCCACTGTCCTTGCCTGTTCCTCATGGCCCCAGGAGTACCATGGGGTGCCACGTGAGTCACCTGAGGGGTGCCCACTCTCTTTCTCATGTCTCTGTGTTCTACTCTCCCTCATGCCACCAAATCTCTCCTCTCCCACTGCTCTTCAGAGGTGCCTGGAGCACTGTGTTGTGTCTGTGCTCAGAGCATCCCTGCAGCAGTGGAGACCCGGGAGGCCCAGCTTCAGAGAGCTTATAGGCTGGGTCTGAGCGGTATTGGAGGGGCCCGGGCTGGCTGGGGTGGGAGGGGGCCCCAGGCCAGGCTGGGCAGTGTCAGAGGTGACCGGTGGAAGGCCAGTGTTATGTAAATACCGCTGCTGTAACATGGCAGACCTGAATGGCCCTGTGCCTCCATCCATCATTGCTGGGGAACAGAAGCCTCCCTGGGAGCATGGGGGGCCGGCAGTGCGGGGCATGCAGACACAGGCAGCATGTGCCCTACTCATAAACTGTTTGTTTTCTTTTTGTGTCTCTCGTTTTGGGGCACCCTGCCGAGAGCAACTTTCTGTTTTGTCCTTGTGACGTCTCCCCCAGCCTTCCCCCCACACGTCAGCCCTTCCTTTTCCTCCCTTCTTCCCCCAGTCCTTAAAAAAACTGGGGGGGGGGAAGGAGAGGGGGGTTAAAAAAGGGGGAAAAAAAGAAAGTGCCCGGTTCACATTGCGGCTTCTTTCTCTGACTTCAAAGGCTCCCCATCATTGTTTGGGATCGGCAGGCAGTGGCCCTGAAAACGTGATCACAGCCAGGCACAGTGTAGGTCACCACCGAGCGCCATGCTCCGAGCGCTGAAAGGAACAGGCAGATTCTTCCCTTTTCATGCTTCACAACCCTGGTTACAGTGCTCGGCCTCGCCCGCGCGCTCCTCACTGCGTGGCTATTCTTGCTCTTTTCTTCTCCTTTTCCTTCTGCCCTCCCTCTCCCTCTTTCTCTCAGGTCCTTCATGTCTCTGTCTGCTCACTCTCATTCTGCTCTCCTCTGTGCCCAGCATCACACACTTCTCGCAGTTTCTTCTCTTTCTTCTTTCCACTACTCTTCTTCCTCCCTCTCTCGTGCCTGGCACAGCTCTGCTACCCCTTCCCTCTCTCTCTCTCCTCTTTGTCACACTGTTCTGTGAATCACTGCTTTCTTTCTCCCTTTCCCCTCTCCTGCAGGTCAGGCTGGAGGTTGATTTCCTCACGCTCCCAATCCTTGTTCAGTAGCAGCCTTCCATTGACAGTGGTCCATGTTCCTGTCCGCCCCTGTGATATCTCACTCTCTGTGCCCTGAATTGCAGAGGTTCTGTAATCTCAGGATTAGCCCCAGACAGCCTGTGGTCCTGGTCTCCTGCAAGGTGCCAGCTGGTTGCTTTCATGTGCAATGGCCTCACTTCCCCAGAGTTTAGCACAGCCTGGTGTGGGGAGGTGCCTGCCAACAGGATCAGCTTCAAAAGGGACTCTCTGGCTTTGCTGGCTGCCTGCAGGGAGCTGGCCATAGGGTCAGCATTGGTCGTGAAGGCAGGCACTGACTTGCTGTGTATCCCAGGGGAACAGAGGAAACTTTGGAATCTAGTTGGTCTCCTGTGGAAGATGACACTGATGGTTGTGCTGGAGGGTGGAATGAGGGAGGGATAAGGCAAGAGGGCAGCAGGTCCATCAGTTTGACTGGGCATCCCAGAATACTTCTGCAGTGGATTTCATCTGGGGAGCATCACCTTGTTGTACTGAAATTTGGGCACATGTTTGGCTGCACAGGGAGCCAGTCAGATGGCAACTCCTCACCTGCAGAGTTACAGCCACACCAGCAGTTCTGGTCTGTGTGCAGCAGAGCAGCCCCTGGGACTCTGCACCCTCCAGCAGCCAGCTGGGCACAGCTGCCCTGTCCTCTGCCCCCGGAAGCGGCGCTCACGGTGCTCGTGCCTCTGGTGATTTGTGAGGTTGTTTTAGTGCCGAGGAGCCCACCAGGACTTGTCTCCTGCTAAATAGGCATATTAAGGGACAGTGCGGCAGGGGTTATAGAGTAATAATTTGTCCTAATGAGCTGGTGTCACGTTCTCCTGGGCCGAGCTGTGCGCGAGCAGGAGCCCTGGTAGGGAAGGGGCTGCACTGGCTGACCTGTCAGCCCAGGTTAATGAAGTACTGCGCTGCTTGGGGGGTCAGAGAGCAGCAGCTCAGCCAGCCTGCAGCAAGCAGGGGCGTGGAGGGGAAGGACAGGCTCTCCCCTGAGTTGAATGCTGCAGGGAAAGGCCTGTGCCCTGCAGGATGGAGAAGCAGGATGCACATTATGGCACTGGGATCTCGGTGCTGTGCTGGCGGGGTGAGTGCCACCACATCCTCATCAAACTGTCTGCAGGCAGAGATAGATCTGCTGTGGCTGGGGTTTGTCACGGGATGTCCTCTGGCCTTGCAGGTTGGCACATGTGAATGGAGGCTGAAAGAGTAAGAGAGAAGAGATCTCACCTCTTTTACAGGAGGTCCCAAGATAGGCATGGCTGAGCTCCCACATAGCCAGACCTAAAGAAAACTCCCTCATGACACTAGGGGACGTGCAGGCAAGTGCCCTGTGGGAAGTTCTCTCTATCCTTGTTTTTTCTCCTCCTCTTATGCTCCCCCATGGCTTACTGAGATCATTTGCTTTGCATGGCACCTCTAAGCCCAAGCAATTGCTTCCGTCGCTTCTGGGCAGCTGTGCAGCAAAGGCACAGTGAGCATTTTGCCAGTCCACAAGTGAACAAACAGTGTTAGGGAACAGGATGGCAGCAGGACATCCTGGGCAGGGCTCTGCATACTATGGGAGAGGGCAGGAGAAGCCAAGAAGGGGAAGTCCTGGCCCACCTGCTGCCTTGGGGATCCATGGCCTGGGGATCACACCAATCCTGTCCACGTTGGAGCAGCACAGTGCTTTGGGCCACACCAGTACCCTGGAGTGTACAACACAAGCCCTGTATACCATCTTCCTTCTCCTCCCACTCATCTTTCTTTGCTCCTTCCCTCCCCCTCCTCCCCCCCCCCCCCGCTTCTCTTTGCTTTCCTCTGTCTCCATCTCTCTTTCCCTTTCATCTACTCAGAAGGCTTTACTCCACTTCCTTGTCACCCTAATTGATTGCATTAACCTTTCAGCGTATTGGATTTCCCCAGCACCGTGCAGAGAGCACTGTGCAATATGCTTATAATCTGGGCTGTAATGGACAGGGAGCAGTCAACGAGCCCCTGCTCCAACAGGTTCTGCTGACAACTTCTTCTCGGGGAGGGGGAGAGGGAGCATGCTGGTGGGGACCTGCCCAGCACAGCCATCCTGCAGTCTGTGCAGAGCCAGCCATGCTCCCCAGTGAGCAGGGTGGTGGTCTTGGCTTGTGAGAGGGTCCTTGAAAAGGATCCAGCTCAGGAAGGAGGGGGTAGATGTCCTATTTGACCCTATTCCTGAAATTTGCCCTAGTGTCTGAGCCCCCCACTCCTCTGCCTGCTCTGTCTACCCTTTATTTCCAGCTGCTCAATACTAAATTAATGTAAGCTTTACATTTAGGCACTTGTTGCTGGTGGCAGGATGAGAAGACAATATCCTGGGTTCTTCACGTTTTCACACCAGGCTTGCCTTTGCCTTTGCCTTTCATTTGGGTGTATGAGAATGTAAGGGAGGTGGACAGTTTCTGGGGTTTCAAAGACAGGAGTGTAGGAATACTGTGTTCATGGGGAAGAGAGCGCCAGGGTGCTGAGAGATCAGGAGACAGAAGCCCAGAACTATATCTTAGGATTGTTTCAGATCAATTCTGGTGTCTCATTCCTCCCAGGATGGTGGAGTTGTGATTTCAGCACCTTGTAAGGTGCTGCAGAGTCTGCAGGAGGGCTGTGGGGAGATGCAGCAGTGTTATCTCTGCTCATTGTGCAAGGATGGAGAGTGTCTGTGGAGAGGCAGTGAAGCCACACAGCCAAGTGTCACTGCTCACACTGCGTGTGGCAGGAAATAAACCCACACGATCAGGGGCAAGAGCAGGCAAGTCCGGCATCCTGCTGGTGGTCAGGGCCAGAGCCCAGAGATGCTTTGGAATTCATTTCTTTTCAAGAGCAGCAGTGATGGTTCTGCCATGATCTTCTGATGATGGTGCCCATCTTTAAGCAGCCTAATCTGGGCTTCAGTGCAGCTTAGTGCTTGGAGCATTGATTTGAGTTTTGCTTAAGCCAAAGTCATTTAAGCACATATTCTTTGTTTTGTTTTGTTCACTTGCTTTGTTCAACATGGACCATAGGATGAGACCTAGGCCCTTGAGAAACCCTTTTATAGTTCTCTTTAAAAAATATTTAGTGCACAGTGGGTCTTCATTTATGGTTGTGGCTCACAGTGTGAAAAACTACCTCTGGTGCTAAGCCACATCCCTCAGTATCACATCTGTGCATCTTTTAAACATCTCCAGTGTTCGATAACCCTTTCAGGGAAGAAGTTTCTTCTAATATCCAACCTAAATTTAGTTCTCCTGGTGCAACTTGAGGCCATTTCCTCTTGTCCTATCACTTGCCACTAGGGAGAAGAGACCAAAAGACTTGATGATCTTGAAGGTCTTTTCCAACCAGAACAATTCTGATTCTATGCATAGCAATAGGGGAAGGGTTTCTCATCATTTCATAGGTCTTCAGCTCAAGAGATACATCTTGTTAAGAGCAGAGTGATTCCTGCCCTTTAGAAGGTGGCCCTGGGGACATTTAGAAACTGTAAGTTCCTGAGCACACCAGGAGGAGGGGACGAGGCTGTATGGCAAAAGGTAAAGGTAAATCCCCAGTCTGTCTTTTTTCCCAGGAAGAAAAGAGAAATGACAGGAGCCAGAGAGGGGGAAAAAACTTTATTCCAGGTAATCATCCCGAAAAATGGGAGACTCCTTACAAAGCAAGAGGTAGCTGACGGGAGGGCCATTATTTTAGGTTAAGTAGAGAGGAAATAGGAGCAGGAAGCAAAGGATGATAAATTTGAAACAAGCAAGAGAGAAAGAGAGTGAGCGAGAGCAGCACCTCCTAAATGGAAGAGTAAACAGGCACTGCGAGGCATTAACTTAATTGATTGTTCTGCAACAGGCTGAACGCTGTGTTATTCTGTCGCCGTGGCAACAACCCAAAAAAATTGTCAGCCTGTTTGGATGAAGTGAAGCGAAACATTCTCTAATTTGCGGTGATCCGGGTGTTTGTTTTCCTTCCGAAGAGGCGAGGGCTCTATTGATCTATTGTTTGCACAGAGGGTTTTTTTGGATGGTGATATGGGGGAAGCAGGAGGCTGGGATGTGCTCTGGAGCAGGTGAGGCAATGGGGGGCTTTGCTGTGGCCCCCCTCGGGCTGCCTTTGCAGGGTGGCGCCACGAATCCAGCAATTCAAGCGGTAGGAACTGTCCCAAGGAAGCTTGAGGACAGGGGAGAGAGTTTGGCTGTGATGAGCTTGTGCCAATGCTACTGCTTTGGTCCTTGCTGTTCTTGTCCCTTTGGGCTCTTGTGGCTGTTTCTGTGTGGCAGCCTCTGGTGTTAGGTGAGGACAGCTACAACTGCCTTGGGGACAAGAGCAGCTCTGCCCCCCCCCAGATCCTTTCTCAGATCCATTTAGTGTGTGCAGACCTGTGCCTGTGCACTCCCTGTGCTCATGGGGCCATATCACTGCACAGCCAGTTAAGAGGAGTCATGTTTGAGTTGTACCCCAGGACCACAGCTGAGGATGCCCACCTTGAGCTCTCATTACAGCAACAGAGAGAAGAAATCCCTGAGCAAAGGACAGGGGATTTTGTCACTTGGGATAGGGGAGCAAGCTGCACCAAGGGGACAGGAGATGGGGACAGCCTCCATGGGATGGTGCGGAGGGTGGATTGCTGTAGGCACAGCTTGGGGCGATGTGGGTGGGAAGAGGCACCACAAGTTGTGCAGTGCCTTGTGCACCTCCTCAGCTGCGTCTGGCCATGCACAGCCCTGGGGGCCAGGAAGGAGCTCCTGGGGATGCCACTTGCTGTCAGCACATGCTTGGTTTCAGAGTGAAATGTCGCTGTGGTGCTTGCTTCAGCTGGAGAATGTTCAGGCAGAATGGGAAAGCCCAGGAGACTCAGAAGCAAGCCCATGTGGCCAAGGGTGAGCAGCAAGGCCTTGGGCCAGAGACTGATGCCAGGAGATGGGTGCTGTGGCAGTGGAGGGAAAAAGGGAAAAGATGCCTTACAGATCTGCAGCAGTGGGAACAGGCAAGGATGGCTCAGAGCCAGTGGGAGGGAGAGTGGCAGAAGTGGCTCTGGGCCAGCAAAGGAGGCAGGGAGGGCTTCCTGGTAACAGAGGATCAGTTAAGAGGGACAGGCTCCTGACCTGCCTTGTGCACAGCCCTCCATGGAGAGTTCACCCTCCTGTTTGAGGTTTTCTGCACTCCCACAGCCTTCAGGCACTCTGGTGGGGAGCCCTGTGTTCCCCATCCAGGCAGATCACCCTCATCTCTCCTCAGCAGTGTCCCAGCCCAAGCACAGACAGTCCAGCTGCTGCACAGGGGCTGTCTGGTGGAGCCTGCAGATCTCAGGAAGGGCTGTAGAATAGGTTGGAGTGGGACTTTGTGGGGTGTGCAGGGGCAGAACACCACAGTGTGTCCCTGCACTCTTCTGGCTTTCCTGCTCCTTTCTCTGTTGTCTTGTTTGTTGTTTTGGGTTTTTTCCCCTCCTCTGTTCATCCTGGTTGTGCTTTCTCACCATTTCCCCCTTCCCTCTCTCTCTCCCTTTCCTCTATTTTGCTTTCTCCATCTGTTTTTTAACTCTTCTGCTCTGTTGCCTGTTCTGACAGTGAGGTTGTGGGTGGGGATAATGTCGCTGGCGGGTGAGCCATGTCCCTAGGCACTGTGTCCTGCTTGGGGATCTGTCGCCGTGCTCCCGGTGGGTGTGCATGGGTGGCACCGAGGGCAGGTGAGAGAGGAGCACTTCATGTCTCCAGGGAGAAGGCTAAGCTGCCAGTGAAAGTTTGGTGGTTATTGGTGTCAGGAGAAGCTAAATAACCCTGTAACTGGTATGAAGGTGAATTCATGGTCTGGTGAGCACTGAAAATACGAGAGGGCTCTGAGACAGGCAAAGTGCGGAGAGGGGAATACAGCTCGCCTGTGGCTCAGGGCAGTGCTGTGTCTCCAGAGCTGTGCAGGGATGTGTGCTGGTGCCACCCTGAGCAGCAGCCAGGTCACACCACTTTCTGAGGGGCCAGCCAAGACCAGGGGCTGCTTGGTACTTCAGGTTTGGAGAGAAATGAGGTGTGCAGACATTAAGAGGGCAGAAAAGCCTACAGAGAAGGTACACACACACCTCACATACAGTCCTCTGCCATCCACATCGGCTCGCAGTCAAGTCAAATCCTTCCCTGGTTAAGTACACTCCAGTCAGGCAGCACAGGCAGATCTGTCCCAGCATATCTTGAATGTCTGTGTAGTTACCTGCTGTGAGCAGGAGAAGAGTTGCAGGAAATCTCTTCTCCTTCCAGCTGGGAGAGGCTGATGCCTGGGAGTACCAGGAGATGCACAGAGAGGAAAACCCCTTCAGCTTTCACCTGGTGCTGGTAATTGCCTTGCGCCGAATCCCAAGAACAGGGGAATTGCATCTGAGGCTCAGCCAGTGGTGATTTAGTGTTAGATGTTTGCAGAGGAGACTTTGATTAATTCGTAGTAAAATCAAGGAGCACTTGGGTGCCAGCACCACATTCCAGGGTGAGCTGGTGACCAAGGTGCACGCTGGGCGGGCTGCCAGGTGCCTGAGCAATCCCCGCGGAGGTGGCAGCGCCATCCAACCCGCAGCCTCTCCCTTGCTTGGGCTTCTTAATTATTAATTTATTTTTCTCCCTTCCTTGGCAAAAAAATAGTATTTGGTAACAACCTCAAATTGCAAAATGCTGATGATTTGGAGAATGTGTCACAGAAGCTCCAGGGTGATAAAGGGGAGATGAATGCCAGCCAACAATCCGGCTCAGCCAGTTTGCCTATTTATTAAAGAAAAAGCCCAGATCATTAACTTTTTTGTTGTTGTTCTGTTTGTGGGCAACTCCCTGTTGGCAACTTTCGGGCGCCCAGTAAATTAAACCGAGTATCGGCCTGGTTCAGGGCAGCCTGAACAGCAGTCAGAGCTGTGAAATGCGTTACAAACCGGCTTCATTTATGTTAGAGCATGAATAAACCCTTCAGGATACCATCTAAAAAGTGCTCTCTGGCTTAAAAGTGGTGTTGGAAAATCCTCACTTGCTGCCTTTTGGAGGGTCAGGTATTGTAAGTGGAGAGCTGAGCTTCACTTCTCCTCCCACTGCTTGTTCACACAGTTAATTGCCCCTTGACACGTTGCTGTGCCATGTTGGTCCCCGGAGAAGCAGAGCTGAAAGAGAGCATCTGTAGGCACAGGCTTTGTTGGTTCCCCATTTGCCTGCTTGGTTTGGTTGTTGAATAAAGAACAGTTCAGGGATGGGCTTGCTGCCTGGTGCCTCTGTGAACTCACAGAGTTCCCGGTGCTATCAGGGAAGGGTGATCACGTCCCCCTCCTCTGGAACATCCCACGTGTTCACTGGAGTAGCGCTTCAAGCTAAATCAGTTTGCTGAGGGCTCCAGCTTCCCTTAATTCAGTGTCAGGACTGGGCTTGCATGGCTATTATTCAAGGAGCTTTATCAGAAGCACAAAGCTAGCATCTGCCCTCCTGCTTCCCTCTGGGCATCACCAGCTCTCCTGCCCTGGGTTTGGCACACAGAGACTCAAGGGACTGCCTCACAGAGCCCATTTGCAGGCAAAACTCGTTTCAGCTCCTAGAGAGTCTTGGCTGTTACAGTGGCTGGAGGAGCATGGTGGCTTGTCACTAGTCCCTGGCAGAGCAGCACAGAGGTGCAGAGAACCAGCTAGAACTGAGGACCTCATCTGGGAAAAGGGAACAAATATGTTGAGATGTCTGACTTCTCCCCTTTCCTTTTTCAGGCCAGCTGAGTTGTACCTAGGGCTGGGTTTTAGTCTCAGCAGATGTCCAAGCTCCTTCCGTCAGAGGCAGCCACCTTCTTCCCTAGGCCTAGTTCTTGTCCCTCCACAACCATTTCTGTGGTGAAGCCTGCCCAGACCCATGCTCACGTGGGTGCTGATGGGAGGAGAAGGGTATTTTTCAAGGTTTCTGCTAGGTTTTTTTCTTCTGAAACACAAGGATGTGCAATTTTTTTAGTTTCAATTTAGCATTGGAGAATTTTATAATTTAGTAATTAAAATCTCTGATAGGCTTTAGAAATTGCAGCTAATTGAATTTAATGGGAAGATGATTTTCAATTTTATTTGATTACCCAGACCCCTGGCATTGGTATTTATGGGAAAAAAATGGGAAATGTGCTGTGTGGGCTAAGATGGCATAATTGAATTAGGGCTAATCGGATTTCTTCGTCATGAATTTCACTATAATTTTCCTATAATTTTCCATTAGATATCTAGTTTACAAATATTCACAAAGAAATGAAGCTCTTTCGGAATGGAGATTGCTGGCTAACAGGATTACAGGGACGATAGCTCGGCACTGCCAGCCTGGGCTCCTTCAGTAATGCAATCGCTGCGTCTGCCTCACACTTACCGCCCGCCGCTGCTCCCCACACCCCTCCGGCCCACTGCCAGGGCCCCCGAGGGGCTGCCGCCACTCTTCCGAGGGGTCTTGGCTGCCTCTCCCCGCCAGTGTCCGTGGTCAGTGCACACGCATGGCCCTGCTGGTGCCGTGCCGGTGTGTGTGCTGTGCTTGCTCAGGCACTGGCTGCGTGGCACCATATCCCCTGTGTCAGCAGCAGCGATGCTCAGGCAGCCTCGTTGCACAAGCAGGGCCAGCCCACGCGGCCACGGGCGTGCTGCATCATGGGCATCTCTCTGCATATGCTCGTCCTAGTGCCTCATGCACAAGGGGATGCTTTGCCTTCCTTCCTTTGCTGTGCTGGGGATGTTACCATCACATCCCAGAGGAGGGGTCACAGTCAGGCCCCACTGGATGCAGTCCAGGGTTTTCTCTCTTGGCTCTTGCTGCCTGTTCACCTCTGTTGCTTGCTGGGCTTGCAGGTCGAAAAGCGTTGTCTGCCTGCTGGTGCGACCCAGCCCATTTCAGGACACAGTTGCTGGGGGAGAAAGTCATGACCCTGGGGCATAAGTAGAGTAGCAGCACCTCTCTACCCAGAGCCACTTGCCATCTCATGGTAGCAGGTCTTCTACATCTGTTCAGATCAAGACAATCTCTGCTAAGACACCTATGATAATCCAGCCCTGCCCACATCACACCAGTGTGCTGCAGCAGCCATATACAGCACCTCCTGTCTTGGTATAGTTGTGTGTGAACATGAGTGTATGTGTGAGCGCACATGACATGTGCTTGTATTTTTGTTTGTGTCCAAGCATGTCTGTGCAAGAACACAAGCTGGCTGGCAGCTCCTCTAGACAGGAATCGCCTTATTTTTGACATGCAGGAATGGGTCTTGCCCAGCCTGGCACCTGTCCTTGGGCAGCAGTTTCCTGAGGAGTCTAGAAGCCGTCTCAGTGCCTGGTGTGCCGAGCTGGCACTTGGGGGCTTTGTGGGGGCAGTGCTGGGCTGGCTCAGAGTAGCATTTGTTGGTTTTGCAAGCTCTTTCGTGCCAGGTACCTTTCTTGCTGGATGCTATGCCTGGGTAGGAATATCCCCTGGCCTCCTCACCCTGAAATCCCCAGGCTATGCTTTTAATCGCTGTAGTAAATTGTAACTAATTGTTAGTGCATTCAAACCCCTGCCACTCCTTCCCCCAAAGTCTTTCTGGGCCCCTGTGGAGCAGGAGGACAGGCAGTTTATGTTCACTGCCCTATGGCCCACAGCTGGGACAGTCATTCCCTCTGGGCAGTGGTCAAGGGATGAGCAGCATTTGTTTTCCAGCAGATGCTGAAAGCTGTGGAGTGTCTGGAAGAGCATCAGCTACATGGTAGGGAGCTGGTGTTAAACTGTTTGACTAATGCCAAGAACCAGTAAATGGCAGAAGTGATCCTGGCAGAGCCCCACCCAGCACCCTGGGACTCGGCACAGCCGCTTTGGCAATGCTCTCTGGGCACCATGTGCCAATAATGTGATTGAAACTGAATTGAAGAGGAAGAAGAGAAAGAGAAGGAAAGGGAAAGAAAGCACGGATTGTCTGCTCCTGCCGCCCAGGCCCTGAGGCCTCTGGGCGCCTCCCTTGACGAAACAGAAATCAAACAAAATTACAGAAATAGGGCAAGAGCATTTGCCTAATAGACTCCCCAAGCAGGAGCAGGAGGAGGAGCACAGCGCTGCCAGATCTCCAACCTGCAATCTGAGAGCCAGCGCCCTGAGCCCACATGAATCCAGAGCACAGCCCCAGGCCCCAGGGTCAGCTCCAGCTAAGGAGGGAGAAACTGCCAAGAAAATGGGCTAAGCATAAAAAACAAAGGTAGAAGAGGCACAAAAATGGGGATGTCCCACATATCAGCATGACTCACCCCCTGCTCAGCCCTGGCACACCGTCTGCGGGGAAAGCATTAAACTGTAATAATAATAATAAATTAATCATCCTTCCCCCTCCCATTGCACTTTTCATCTGAGGATCTCTGAGCACCTGGCAAACATTAATTACCGAGCAGTCCTGTTGCCCCTGGGAGGGTGGGAAGGGACAAGGAGAGCTCTCTTCACCTGCCGTGAAAGGGCAGCTGGGAGCAGCCAGGGTGGCAGCACAGTTCAGAGCAGGCTGAGGGGTGCTGCTTTCCCTCGAGTGCTCCTGGGGAACAGGGGGTCCCAGAGCCACTTTGTGCCACCGCACGGTCAGAGGCAGTCTTTGCTTGGAGAGGATCCATACCCTGGAGGGATGGGGGAAGAAGGAGAGATGGCTGCTTTAAGGGGGTCTCCAGAGGAGCAGAAGGCTCCACAGCCTCTCAGAGAGGAAAGAACAAACTTTTCTTGGGTAAGAGGCAAAGGAGAGGGAGTATGGGGAAATAAAACCTGATCCTGTGACTGGAGATGGCTGAGATAGGAAATCAGGCCTTGCCGTTGCGTCAGCTGCAGGGCGTGGACTTCACCTGAAAAAACACCTTGGCGAGTTGCTCCTGCGAGGAGGAGTGGGAGGGACAGTGGGAAGTCTGCGGAGGGGATCCTGCGGGTGTGTTTAGGTTCTGTGTGTGGGTTCATGTGTGTCACGGTGTATGGAGATGTGTGTATTTGAATGTGAGCGAGCACAGAGTATCATTTTCGTGGTCAGAGTGCATATGCATGTTGTGTGTGCGTGCTGGGTTGGGAGGGGTGGGGAACATTTGTATACTGATGTGTGAACGTGCTCAGCTTGGTGCATGTAGAAGAACAGGTATGTTTAAAGGGTCTGTGTATGCTCAGTGACACAACCCTGTGACACTGTGTGTTCCCCCTCAAAGGTGCAGCTGTGGCTGCTCTCTTGGGGAACAGCAGCAGTGAGCAGAACTCCCACTGCTTAAATATTAAGTTCAGAGGAGAAGTGAAAATGGAGAAATCCGGGTGACACAAGATGCAGTGAACTTACAGGACCTGTTAGCAACCTCACACCTGGAAAGCAGCCCTGGGTCCAAACTGAGCTGTTACAAAGCGGCACAGACATTTCTGGTGCTGTCCATCATTTCTTGGGGTAGGATATTCCCTGGCAGGTGCTGTAGTGTCTGACTCAGGCATAAGGACCAGGGCAGGCTCTGGTGAGGATTGTAGGTGATGGTGATTGGGCTGGGGTGTGTGTTGGGGCCAAGTGAAATGCAGACAAGGCAGGGTTTTGAAGGCAGTACTGGGTGACAGTGCTGGTTGGAACCAATGGCATCAGGAATCAGCAGGGAATCAGCAGGGGAAGTCGTGTGATGCTGATAATGTTCTGTTGTTGCACCAGGTGGGAAGGAGAGCCCTGTGCAGGGCTCAGCTCAGGAGCACTGCCTGGCTGGGGTCCTGGTGACTGGGTAACCCCTGAGCAGGGCACACATGCCTCCTGCCTGGCATGACTGTCCTCATTCTGCTCCCTGGCCTGAAGGGTCCCCAAGTAGCTCCATTTCACTAGACTTTGTTTAGATTTTTTTTTTTCCTGGGAGAAGCCAGAATACCTGTGGTTTTCACAAATGACTCCCCCTCTCTCCCCTTCCTTCTCCCTGCCCTCTGGCCTGGCACTGCCTCCATGATTCTACATATGCAAATGCAGTACTGGTCGAGATGATTAGTTACAGTTGCAGCATTGGCTCTCTGGGCTCAGGGTACTCTTTGGGTGCAGCGTGTCCTGCTGCATGGAGCCAAAGAGACCTGGGCTCCTTCCAGCCCTGTGCCTAACCTGTCTGGCCACTTTTGGCGAGTCACTTCCCTGGCTAGTGCCTCAGTTTCCCCATCTGAGCAGTGGGGTAATGATGCTGGCCTCCTTTGAAAAGCACATTAAGTTCTGCTTATAAAAAGGATTTAAAAGGTGGTGAGTTCATGGACTGCTCCTCAGCCCCGGTTAGGAGCCCCGCTCTGCCAAAATCCACGGAGCCAAATGTGGTGTGTTCACAAAAACAGCCTACAACCTGCTCAAAATACCTATTTAATCAGGTAAATAATCTGCTCGTTTGTTTTAAAGAAAGAGGCTTATATCTATGTTTACCCAACACGCCTCTTAGAACCTCCCTCGCATTCTTTGCTACTTAGGAAAATAAAGCAACAAAAAATGAGGAAATTCGCTGCAGAAGAAAAAACCCACCCCCGGCGTGGGCCAAGCGGCGCTGGCTTCCTGCGGGCATTGGGCAAGATGCTGTAACCCCCAGGGTTGTGACACCAGCCCGGCCACGAGCACCCAGCGCTGCGGCCCCTCCGCCCACGGCCACGGGCACCCCGCGAGCCCCGCCAGGCGCTGCCCGTGCCCGAGGGCTGTGGGTTCTGCCCATCCCAGTCCCCGGGGCACCGACGCGACTCGCTGGTGCTCCCCGCAGCCCCCCGCGGTTTGCCGGTTTCCCTTCGCCTGCTCCGAGGCTCCCGCAGCCCCGTAGGGGGTCTCGCTGTCCCCGCCGGCGGAGCGGCCGCGGGCAGGTGGAGGCGGAGGCCGACGACGATGGGCGCGAGGGCACTACGGCCGCCTCAGGGGGCCGGTTCCTGTGGGCCGTCAGCCTGCGGCCCTGCGCACCCCGACTGCGGGGCTTCCTGGCGCCCCTTTCCCGGCCGGGCCGGGCTCGCCGCCGGGAGCAGGGGGAGCCGCGCTGCAAGGTCGGACCAACCTCCGGGGCCGCCCAGGCCCGACCCGGCCCGGTCCGGCCCGCTGCGGGTCCGGTCCCGCACCTGCCCCTGGCGGCGGGCCCGGCGCGGAGGCGTGTCCCGGCCGCCAGTCACCGCCTCCCGCCGCGGCCGGTGCCCGCCCCTGGCCCCGCTGCCAAAGTGACTCGGGGAGGACCGGCACGGCAATGACATCAGTGCTTTAAACAACTTGTTATTCGGGAGCAATCAGCTGCAATTAGGTATTAATTAAGTATTATGAAAGTTGATTATTTAAGTGAATTCGGCTTTCGTCTCTCCGACTATGGTAAGTACAGCACAATTGTCCTTTTCCTACCCCCTGCCCCCCGCCCGCCGCTCGGCAGAGCCCCCGGCCGGTGCCGGTGTCCCCGGTGCGGAGCGGTGCAGAGCTCTCTTTGCACCGGCCGCTCCACCGCTCGTCTCGTCCCCTCCGCCGCCGCGGGGCCGGCTGCTGTCGGCAGGTTCCCCGGGACCCGGTGTCCGGGTCCGCCGCTGTCGCCGCCCCGAAACTTTTCCCGTTGCCGAGGCGGGTGCGGGGCGGTGCAAGGGGCTCCTGGGCCGGGTCGGGCCGGACCGAGCCGGGCGCGGCACCAGGTGCTGCCGGGGGCTCGCAGACTCTTTCACTTTTCTTTCACTTGTTTCACGGAAGTTGGCTTCCTCTCCTGCCGCCGCTCCGGCCCCTCTCTCCCCCGTCCCGGTGAGGTGAGCCGGGGGGCTCTGCTTCGCCGGGTCGGTGCAGGCAGCGCGGCGGGCAGGGCCGGGCCGGGCCGGGACTGCGGGCGGGGAGAGGCGCGAGCTGGCCGGGAGAGGATGCGGAGGGGAAGTTTAGGCGGGGGGTCTGAAATGGTTCTTTCGCCTTCGTATTTGTTGTGAGTTTTGTGGGTTGTTTTCTCTTTTATTTCTTTCCCCTTCGGAGCTCCGGCAGCTCGCTGGTGAAGGTTGCCTGTCAGGTTCCGTGCTGGCTAAATGAAAAGGAATTTAATTTATTTGGGACAAGGCAGTGTCGGATGAAGAGGCTGCTTATTACTCTTAATGAGTATTTCTTCCTTTTTTTTTTTTTTTTTTGTTTTCCCAACCTGGGCATATCTGGGATGGGTTTGTTTTTGTCCTTCCATGTGAGGTGTATGAGACCTCCCCACCCCTTCATATCTGGCAGGGAGGAGGACGGTGGCCAGGCTGGGGCAATGTTTTGGTTTTAGATTACAGGCCCCAGAGTGGGGCTGGGTGTGTTTCTGGTTGTAAGTTTTTGTGGTGCGTCCACTGGTTTTTGATCAGGTATCAGGATGGGGAGCAAGGTCTGGCCTGGGTGTGGTGGTGGACAGGGCTCCATCCGGCTGGGGCATGATTGTAGCTGAGGTGCAGCTCTGGGGCTCACTGTACTTGGTGGGTTTCCAGCCCTTGGCCAGGCTGGGGCAAGGTCTTGTTTAGATTTCACCAAGTAGGCAGATTTGGAGTTCACTAGGAATCCCTTGGGCCATGGCACCTCCCTCTTTGGGACCTGATCCCATCACTTTGGCCTGGTACCTGCTAACACAACCATACCTGCTTCTCCAAAATGGTGTAAACCATTCTCTCCCGTTTCAAAACTAAATGGCAGCGATGGGCCAAACAGGCCTGCGCTGGCGATCTGCCACGGTCCACGTAATTCCTGCGGAGCCGATGTGTACGTGTGTGTGTGTCTTGTTTTTTTTAATAAGGAGTAAGATGGTAATAAACTGGTTGATGATTGACTGGGCCTGAACTATGTACTCTGATATTTTGATTGAGAGGATAATTTTGTCGTCATTTATTTCATTTCTTTATTTAATTCTACCATTGATAGCAGGAACTGAGCGTCTCAGGAGCTGCTTCCCCTGGTGATTGTGCCAGGCCAGCTCTGGTTGGGTCCAGCTGTCAGCATGTGGCTGCTGCCTCCCTTCTAGATCAAGGAGCTGGGAGGCTGCGTGGGCAGCCCAGGAGTTAAGGATGTGGTGAAACTGCAGGAGGGCAAATGCTTTAATGAATAATAAACAGTGATTTACCCCTGATCTCCATCTCCAGGACCTGTGGTAGCCCAGAGGTGGGATCTGCTGCCCGGGTGTTGCCGGCTGGGCTTGGCCCAGGGCAGGTGAGGCTGTGCCCCTGCCCTTGCCCCTCCTGGGCCAGCAGTGCCCTCTGCTGACAGGAGCTCTGCCCTATGGCCAGTGGGCCCCTGCCCCTGCCTGGCCCATCAGCCCAAAAAGGGTCCAGAAAAGCAAGATCGTCTCACCCAAAAGAGGCCCTTCTTCTTCCTGGATGTGTTGTAGGTGCTCAGCCTTCCAGCTGCTGTACCTGGGTAACACATGGGGTTTGGTGCTCCAGTATGGGAACCCCAGGATGCAGTAAGCCATGGAAATGAGGATCTGGGAGATCTGTTTAAGTCAGCATTACAGTCTGTGTGTGGGTGAACCCGTCTTGTCATGATCTCGGGGCAGAGACCTGCCCCATAATCACCACCTCTAAACCTTATCTACTTGGGCCAGCTTATCTCCCTCAGTCGCTGCCTCTTGAATTCTCTCCAAGCCCTGCAGCGCTGGCTTCCCGGAGGCAGTGCCCCAGGGCTGCTCACACGAGCCGCCAGCTGGCAGAGGCAGGTCTGGAGGGGTTTCTTTCCCAGAGGGAACTCGGTATGTGGGGTCTGACAGTCTGCTCTTGCCGAGGGCTTTCTCAGCTCAGTCAATCCTTGCATGGACCTTCTAGGGCCAGAAGCATTCAGAGAGTGTAGGGACTGGAAAGGAATTCATGATCTGAGTCCATCCGCCTGGAATCGTGGCAAGATGTTCCCTACATGTGACTTTCTGCAAGTCTGGTTGTAAATATCTTGAGTGACTGAGCACCTGTCACTTCCTTTGGGAAGCTCTTCCCCAGTGTAATTATCCTTGGTATGAGATTACAGGAACTGATCTCAGAACGAGGACCAAGTAACCTATGGTAAATGGGTGGAGAAACACCCAATTTTCCACTCAAAGGGTCATTTTGTGACCTTGTTTTGTCACATCCCTGTTGTTTGAAACACCCAGTGGACAAGAGCACCTCTGGGCTGATGCCAACTCTGTACAGATTTTTGGAGAGAGATTGACTCAGTCAAGGTTGGTACCATTCCTCTGCTGAGCTCGTGGTCTGCAGAAGGTTGACAGGCACTTTTTTTGGCTGTTCAGGTCATTTCCCATAGTCTTATGAGATGCCTGTTGAGTGGAAAGCATTCAAGTCTACCTAGTGAAGGCTCTTCCTTGGAAGAAGGATTTACCCAGGCAGGGATTAACCTTCTCATCATGGTGTTAAGCAGGGCCCAGCTATTACTAGAAGAGCATGCTTCAAAGCCTGTTGAAGCCCATAGGAGTGTTTCTACTACTTTGGTGCTATAAAACAGTAACTCACAGAAAGACCAGAAAATGGATCCCTGAGATGATAAACTTCTGTTTCTTCACCTCTACCCTGTCTGCTGGGTCATGTTCCTTCTAGATCTGCTACTGACAGAGTAGGGTCTACTAATGGGTGCAGGCATTGTGTCCTTCTGCAGTGAACAGTGTCCAAGATGGGGAGAGGCAGCATATGCTGAAATGACTCTGAGTGCTCCGGATAGCTCGGTTGGAAGGGATCAAATATTTAATACATAGCTCCTGTATCAGCAGTTTCTCTTTCTGTTTTCCTATTTGTTCTTCCTCTCTGAGCCCTCCTTGCTGCTGTTGGAAAGAACTATCTGAGTGAGGAATCTTTTTCAGAGCTTTCGCTTGTAGAGCCTTGTCTGTCCCACTCCTCAGGCTGCCAGAGTGCTTGGCTGTCCTCACAGTGAAAGCCTTTGTGGCCACTTTGACTCTCCCCCATTGCATCAAATCACACCCCTAGGCTGCTCTGTAGCCTACAATTTAGGTTACCCTCTGAAAAGTTGGTTGAAAGTATCTGGAAAGTAATGGAAAGCTCTGTGGGAGGTGAAGACAACCGTTGCTTGTGCCGCATCTCCCACCTCCAGCCAGGCTCCTTCCCTCCCTCCCAGGGTTTGAAGACGTGGCTGTTCCCAGGGTTTGAGAGCTCAGGTGCCACCCAGGGCTCAGCTCCCAGAAGTGCTGACATCGCAGAGGCCATGCTGGCCAATCCAGCCGGGGATGGGGAGAACCAACATCCTCGTCCTCAGCTGCACTTTGCAAAGCAAAGAGGGGGCAGAGGAAGCTTGGCTGGGAGCAGGGGAGGGGCAGAACCTACAGCCAAAAGTCCCACGCGGCACCATCTCCTCCCCTCCGGTTCAGCGCGGACTGGATCAATTTGGACGTCTTCAGCAATAAAAAATGCCGATGTCGTCCTAATTCACCAGGCCCCGAGATGACAGCAAATTTACATTTTTTAATTAAACTAGCAGCCAGTTTTTATGAGAGGGGGCTGGGTTATGCAAATCAAATGGTTGTGTACGAAAGATTAGGAGAGTTTGGGAATAAATTCCACAAATGCTAATAAAAAAAAAAGAGAGAAAATGAGAGGGGGGAGAGGGAGAGGGACATTGTTCCATTAGCCCCTTTTAGACTGATTTCCCTAGGGAGAAAGCAATGGGGGGTGAGAGATGGAGGCAGCTTTCAGAGACAGGTAAAATCCATTTTGAGGATTGAGAGCCCCTTGGACCAGGACATTGTTGCTCCCTTATTCTTTTCCCATGGTACACAGGGGAGACAGAAGCAGTGACATCAGTAGCAAAAGGAAAACTTGCTAGCTCCTAATTCCCATTCCAAGTGACTGCAACCTGGCTAAGACACAGAGGGGTGCACAGGGCTCAGCTGCTGGAGGGACACAGCAGGGTCAAGAAACAGTCCAGGTCACAATGATGTCCCAGGAGGATGGACCTGGCAGGATGACAAGATAGGCAAAGCCCAGCCTCTGGTCGTGAGTGAGTTCTGAAAGGGCTACCAAGAGCTACTGCAGGTGGGAACTGCAGGGAGTGCTACCCCTGGGCTTCTCCCTGCTTTTGTGCACTTTTTACTGGGGGAACTCTTAATCCCTGGCAGGAGCTTGCTGGCTGGGTAGACATTAATACACCAATGGTTGGTGCAGGACTAGGCAGCTGCTCCATGTGAGCACAGGCTTTATCTACGGATCAGGGTGTGTTTTGAAGAGGGATGCCACTGCTCTTCCCTTGCCCAAACTGTAGCCCCTTGTTGCCCATCTCCAGGGCCTTCAGTGGCTGAGTCCAGCTGTTAACTTCTCTTGCTGGTGCATTAACCTGGTAATCCTCCCCTCTTTCTCAAGAGCCTTCCCATCTTCCTTCATGCGGGGATTCCAGAAAATAAAACAATTTGTCTTGCTTTTCCCAGAGCAAACAGTTACAGTGAAACAAAAACATACACTTCACTTGTGTAAAATATGTTCTTGTTTAAATTTCCCAAAGAATTCTGAGTTCTCATTGCGTTTGGAAGTTAGGTGTGGTGGCCAGGTACCAAAGCCATTGTTTGCTCTGCCATGGAGAAACACAACCAGAAAATTTCTGGAGGCTGGGAAACTGCTTAAAGCTTCCAGTCCTAAGGCAGTTTCATGCTCTGAATAAAAGCTGAACAACCCGTGTAGGTTGGCAAGAGACAGCAAGGGGTGGAGAGGAGGAGATGCAAGGAAAAAGAATGAGAAGACAAGAGTCACTGGGTGCACTTTATGGCAATCCCCTGAGGATTTGGTGCCTCACTAGAGAATTTTGCCACCCATTCCTGGTTTTGGGGTGTGAAATGATGATTCACCTTCATGCACATGTTTTGCTTTGGAGATGACATTTTAGCACAGCCTCTTGTGAAACCAGTGAAAACACCAAGCTCTGCTGGAGCACTTCTGGAGGTGTTCCCCACACCCAACACCTACGTCCCCGTCACCCTGTCCTGCACATGCACATCTGCCCCAGACACCCGCCCACCTCCACGCTCCTGGACACTCACGTGCCCTGTGTTGGTGTTGTGCTGAACTTTGTGTTCTCAGAGTTGCTCTCTCAAAATTTCACCTTCCTCTGTGCTTGCATCATCATGGCAATGAGTGATCTTTCTTAGCAGCAAGAGTAGTGTGTTCTGTGCCCCCTGTGTTAGGTGTCCCTGTGCTCCCTTTGCTGCCCCAGTTCATCCCCCACCATTCCTGCTGCCAGAGGGGAAACGATAGCCTTGGCAGCAGGCTGGGTCCGCAGCCGCGGGCAGCCAGGCAGTTGTACAGGGGATTTCTGTAACGCGAGTTTCTGAGCTGAACAAGGGCCAAGTTCAGCCTAAACCTAACAAAGAGAGCTCCAGAACAGGTCTGTGAGACGTGGCAGAGTCTGAGGATTTGGTGTGGGATGAATAACTCCTAATCTATAAAGTGGGCATAATCATACTCCCCTGTGCAGCCCAGAGCCAGGGCTGGGCGCTTCAGTGATGGAGATAAGTGAATGAGGGCTGGCTGCTGTCCATGGCGGGGTGCGGGGGTCGGGCAGGGCGCTCCTCCCTCCAGCTGGGGTGTGGTGCTGGGGTGTGGGAGAGCTGAGCCCGCTCCCAGTCCTGGAGCTCCTGTGCCCGCCTGACCTGTGGCACCCTCCATGTCCTGGCAGCTACTGCGGCACCGTGTACATCCAGGGCAGATTGTGGTGGACCTTCAAGTTGGGCTGTCCAGAATCTGGGCAAGGAGGTGCAGAGCTCCAGATGGGCTTTTCTGTTGTAATGGGGCCATGCTGTCAGCCCCTCTTCTGAGACTGGCTGGGCCAGGGCAGAGCAGAGGAAGAACCAGGAACTTTCGGCTTCCATACATGGGAAGCTGTCAAAAGCCAGGTAGCAACACCAGCTTTTGTCTGGTATTTCCAGAAAAACCCGGCGAGACCTGGCATCCCAGGGCATAATTTATTATGGAAAAATAAAATAATAAAGTCCCAATCCCTTTGAGGCCTGAGTCATAGAAGCATCTTCTCATTAAAGCAGCTCCACCTCTCCACACCGTGTTTGCCAGCACCATGCCTGTATGAATCCACTCCCTGAGCCAGCTCGCCCAGGGCAGCCTCCTCCTCCTCACTGCCTGTGTGCTCCCGAGCACACCTCTCCAGCACCCCTTCCCCTGTCTGGAGGAGCATGAGCAGTTCCACGTCGAGCCAACTTCTCCCCAGGTTTGCTCCGCAGCACACCTCACCAGCACCCCTTCCTCTATCTGGAGGAGCATGAGCAGTTCCACATCAAGCCAACTTCTCCCCAGGCCTCCCTCCATTCTTCAGGCCAGGAGGATGTTTCATTGACATGTTTTGTAGACAAGTGTCTTCATCTTTTCACCCACCTTCCACTCACTGTGCTATCAAGTTCGCTGGCTCCCACATCCCCCTCTCCCTGCCACGTGGTGTGGAGGTGTTCGTGTGTGTGTGGTATCTTTCCATGGCTTGAAGCTCTCTTCCAAGTGGCCCTCTGCAAGCAGGGAGAGAAGAGGAAGCTGCTCCTGGAGTAATTACCATCTGCATGTCCCGGAGGCAGGTAGCAGATGTTAGCAGAGGAGGACCGGATTGGAAGAGGGTGAGGGAACAGGCTGGGGAGAGAGGGTCTGATTTTTCTTCTTGATTGCATATGAATGTTTTTCACAGAAGCTCACTAGGACAAGAATCACCGTTCTGCAAAGTTGATTCACACACGTGGAAGCTTGCAGAGAAAGCTCCTTCGCTCACTCTTGATGCTTCTTCAGTCATTCACTTACTTTTCTCAGCCTTTTTCTATGTTGCAATGTTTAACTTTTCTTGCTAAATAGCTTTTCTTAATGTCCTCCTTCCTTTCTTTATTCCTACAGACCTTTGTCACCCCAGACTTCTCATTCTGCCTTTGATTCTGTCTTGGTTTTCCTTTCTTTGTTTTTTCCCCTCTCCACCTCCCTTCTATTATCTTACTCTCTTTATTTTTCATTTCCCCGTTTGTCTGTGGGCTGATACTCAGATGAGCAAACTTCTTCCAGTTAAAGGAGGTCATGAATATTAGGATTTTTCTATCAAACAATGAAATATGGCTCAAATTACTCTAAAGAATAGGGCCCTTTTCATAAACCACCTGCTGGTTTGTTTGAAAGAAAGCACAACCACTCGCCTGTGTGCTTCAAGCAGTTGTCTCTCATCTCCACCTTGCCAAGCTTTGCCATTCCAGTTTCTTCTGTATTTGTTGCTCTTGGTGGAGTAAGTCTGCTCTTCCCAGACTGCCAGCACCCAATGAGTCTGGGTTTGGACAGGTTGGGACAGGATGGTGATTCTGGCAGGATCCTTGCTGCTTTGAATGATGGTTTGTGATTGTATTTTTTGATTGCAGTGTGCTTATTTGGGGGTTTTATTTTTGTTTTCCACAACATTTTGGTCTGAAACTCATTACCTCTCAGCTTGACTGAGAGAGATCTCACGTTCAGATGTTAGCACCCAGTGAGGCATGGAGATGTAGACAGCCCTGCCTCCTCCTTGTCTTGCTGCTGTGGACCAACCTTCTCCCCAGGTCATGAGGAAGGCTGTGGTGGATGTGTCCTGCTCAGGCCTGGCCACCAGCCCAGGGCTACGGTCATACCCTCTTGGCTTTTGCAGTGAGTCCCTGCATGTGCCAAGGCTGAGCTGAGCTCTCCTTCCAAATGGATCTGACAGGGCTCATTTTAGTACACCCTGACTCAGTGCTGAGGCTGCTCCCAGGGAGGTGAGGGCTATGTATGCAGCACCCCAGAAAGAAGGTAGAATGGCATACTTGAGCTGAATCCCTGAGCCAGGCAGGTCCCTGCAGCAGGGACAGGGGTCCATTATGCTGTCCCCTCCCTCCCAGCCACATGGCTTTTGAGGAGGAGCTGTGAACTGCAGACACCTTTTCTCCTGAGACCTCAGAGGGCCAGGTATGTGTTTCAGGACATCCTGCCTTGCTTGTCGTCCTGGCTGTGCTTGGCTGGATGGTGTCCTGCCTTTGCCAGCACCACTGCAGCTTGGCCATTAGCCCATTGGCAAGGATGAGGAGAGTGGTGGAGCTGTGCCTCATGGGTCTGGAGAAGCACAGGCAGAAGAATCTCTGCACTCTCTTGGGAGCTGCCACGAGGCAAGCATGGGCAATGCCAGAGACGAGGACAACAGAGGACACCAACTTGTCTCAGTCTCGTGTTTTGTTTTCAGTCCAGCCTATTTATATTCATCATAGTTGCTATTTTCTCCTCAGTTACATGGATGTGTCTTGTTCTCACTATCTTCCATCTTTCCCAGCGAACCTTCCCATTTTCTGCATGTCTGTCCTGGCAGGCACACAGCATTGTCCCTCTTGGGCTGACAGCACTCTCCTCCAAGGAGGCACCTTTCAGTGGTGTGCCCCTTCAGGAGCTTGGCCCAGCCCTCTCCCACCTAGCCCTGCATTTCCCTGGACAGAAACTGCATACACAGCCTGGGCTGTGTGAACATGGAGTTTGTTTTGCCAGGGTGACCTGTTTAATCATCTCATTTTCTGGTGGCCGTTTATTCCTCGTTTCCACGGTTACAGCCCCATTAAGAGGAGAAGCAATAAGGCAGCGAGTCAAACAGGTAATAAAAACATTAAAGCCATGTGCGCGCTGGGAGGGAGGGAGGGCAGCAGCACTCAGCGAGACGAGACGGGCCATGCCAGGGAGACAGAAGGGTCGCAGGGAGCCCGTGCATAGTGTGGGAACACCCAGCTCCGCTCCCAGCCTCTGCAGGGGCCTGAGTGCCAGCACAGCATCCTACAGCACCTTTCCCCACTCCCCAAGGTGTCCTGTGGCTCAGGACAGCGTCACTGCACCAGCATCTGCTCTTCCCATCGCCCTGCTGCTAACACAGAGCTGCCAGCGGCCAAGAGCACTTGAAATCAGAGTGGTTTTGCAACTGTATTTTATAGAAGGGCTGTGACTGCCTGGCAAAACTTATAACTTGCTGTTTCTGTTTGGTTACTGTGATGCTGGTGGACCCAAACCCTTGCCATTGTTACAGCTCTGCTGTGGTACTTAGGATCATAAAATCATTTTGGTTGGAAAAGCCCTTTGAGTCCAATTGTTATCTAACTCTGCCAAGTCTGGTGCTAAACCATGTCTCACAGCACCAATTCTCTGTGGCTTTTAAACACCTCTAGGGATGGAGATTCAACCACCTCACATTTGTCAAAGGGTCTGCTGTAACTGGTGTCAGTGGCACTGATACCCTCAGTGAGTTGTGCTTCTGCACAGTTCCTAAAGTAGTGTTAAGTGCTCAGAAAGCTACACTGATGTCTTTACAGCTAGCTACCCAAACCAACACGGCCTGGAGTATCATGACAACAGTCTGAAGCTTTCCTAGGTAGCTTAAGTATCTGTTTCTGGAAGCTGCAACCTCCAGGAGAAGGTCAGGCTCCATGGAAACAGGATAGCCAGGTCTACTCTGGCAGGATGTGGGCTGGCAACAGGCGACTGTGGGGTGGGGAGCAGGTGGGAGCAGTTCACCTGGGAGCAGTGAGGATGCCTTAGGGCTGCGGCTGGAAATCAAGGGAGAGCTGTGGAGGGAAGGCAGTATAGCTGTGTATCACCTCTCTCCTACTAGGAGGAATCCCCAGGTTTCTTTTTTTCCATTTTGGGCTCATAAAAGGACTGCAACAATGTGGGGCAACCTAAAGTAACTCCTCTAGAGTGAGGAGAAGGCAGAGAGCCCTGCTGTCTCGAGAAGAAGGGGGCTGCTTTCAGCTCCCTTTCCTCCAGGCAGTTCACCTCAGGGGTCCTGGCTGGTAGGACCCTTTTGCTGCTATGCACTTGTTATCCCAAACGTGGCTTTGTCAGCATGTAGGTTGTGGCCTGTCTTGGGCAACTGGGGGCTAGATGTACTCTTGGCATAAATCTATAAGCTGACTGCAAAAGCCACCAGAGTTACTTTTCCTTATTCTCCCCCAGTGACCATGGAGGCCAAGTGGCATTTTATCTCAGATGGGATGTTAGTGAGTGAATGGACATTTTTAATACCTGTCTTCATGTGAGGGCCAGTACCTGTCTCTGATGGTTCAATGGAGTTGGAAACAATGTCCCTGAGAAATAATTCCAAAACTTCTTTGGACACTGCAAGCCTGAGGCTTGGGTTTTCAAAGGGACACTGTGTTGGCCACATTTTGTTTCTTTGGACATGAAGTATCTCCTAGCAGTGCGGAAAGCTGGGCTCTCTGGAGACCTGCTCTGGCCTGGAGACTATGGACTTTGTGAAGCTCCTCTTTCACTTCAGACAGTTTGTAGGTTGGTCTGTGAGCTAACTCAGTAATGAAGTATAAAAATGGTTCTCCAGGACTTACTCTTCTTTTACCATACTCCTGTGAAGGGCTCCATCCGTTCCTGGGGGTGGGGAGCAGGCCTTGACCTTCCTTCGTGCGCTCTCTGGCTACGCCATGTTGTGCTGTGTGTCAGCCAGGGTGGGTACAAACCCTGATGCTTTATGCAAGCTGCTTGTAAGTAATGGGCTTAGGAGAAACGAGCAAACATGTAGCTGAAACCCCTCTGCTCCCGCTGGCTTCGGGCTGCCATATCGCTGTTGGAAAGGAGCAGGTGCCTGGAGGGGCTGAAAGGGTTCTGGCCTTTGAACAAGGGTGAGTTTCACTGTGGATGAAGAGGTTAAATATAACAGCCTCCCTCACAGAGGTGGCACAGCTAACTGCAGAGCAAAAATATTCACAAATGCAAACAAGAAAAAGAGCAAGGGGATAATCAGGGAAATGGAGGAAAATGGAGTAAACTATCTCCAAAGGTGTTTTACCTGCCAGCTTTCTCTGTTGGAATGCTCTGCCCCAGTGCAGCCCCACTTTGCCCTGTTAGGATTTTCTTTTATTATTTATTTTTGACATTGTTTCAAGTTTTGCAGTTTCTTTTCTCTGGACTTTATCAGAAAACATATTTGTGGTGAACGCCTGTGAAAGGACCTGGTTTGCTGAGTAAATATTCAACGTGGAAATCAGCTGCATGACCTTGAGAGGGGGAGAGGGAGGGAAGCTGAGAGAAATTCATAAAAAGCTGAAAAGGAAAAGAACAAGCAGAAGGGAGGGGGAGAAAAAAGGGGAGAAAAAAAAAAAAGATAAAAGGCCTGGCCAGGCTGGAGGAAATCACATGGGAGAGAAATACTGGTCTTCCGTCTTAACGTGGTGACTGGACATGTGGTGTTAGACATCTTCAAGAGGTCCAATTCTTGGTGGTGCTGAGCTCTGACACTTTGAAAAATAGGCCCATTTAAGGTGACTCAAGTTGGGCAACAAAAGTCAGTAGTCACTTTAGATCATCTTGGCCTGTGTTCAGAAGGGTGAATTTTATCCTTGGCGAAAGGCCAGCGGGAGGCCTTTCTGTGTACTGTTCCCGTTCCCAGAATAGGATTTGGGGTGGCTCCTGGACCTCGTGCCAGTCCTCCAAGGCAGGGGCAGAAAACACTGTGCCCAGGTTCTGGGCTGAGCCTCTGCCTGCCCTCCCTACACATGGACAGCTATCACCAACTGGACTCGTGTGTCACAGCTCTGTTGTTATTGGCTTCAAAAACTGGACCTGAATTTCTTTGTGGAGTTTTGTGGGACTGTGGGTGTCTGGGAAAGGTGCCAGATGGAGCAAAAGACCCTGTCCTCAGAGCAGGGGTGGTAAGGAGCAGCAGTGCAGGTTTCCCACTGCCCACAGGGTTGTGAGATTGAGATGTGGATATTTGCATGTGGAACCCAGTGATGATCCCAGTCAGGAAAGACTATGAAAATACCGCTGTGAGGAGAATGCATAAGAAAATTTGGGTAGAAACATGCTTCCATTACCACCAGAGACCAAGATGTGGAATCCAAATACACTCTGGAGTTTGGGTTTCCAGAATTGTCTAGTTTGGGCTTGAATGTTTTTACTTCAGTTTCACTTTGAGTCCTGGGTGATTTAAACTGGATTTGAAAGTGGTATTGTAGGGACTGGAGAGAGATAAGCACTGAGTTTCTGCAGGTTTGTATTTTTTCTGTATGGGGATGTTCCTCCAGCACATCCTCAGTGTTTTCATGATGCCAACTCTGGGAAGCCCCTTAGCCCTGCAGCCACCATGTCTCTGCTGCCAGAGATCCAGGGATCCAGGCATGTTGAAAACTCCATACTTGTCTCTGGGCAGCCGATGGCTTCTGCTAGTTCTTTTTGTGTGTGTGTGTGTGCACTGAAACAATAAGTTTGGATGCACTTAGGATCCTTTTACAGCTCATCATACTGTCATTTCTTCAGCTCCCCAAATTCTCTTCAAGAGGGAATGTCTAACTTCACTGGCATCAGCACTTCCAAAAGGCTGCACACTGACATAAGTATTTCAGAGTGTGGGGCAAGGACCACATTGAAACTGAGCCTTCATTTGTGTTGGAACAGTGCTGATTACCCTCCTTTGGTTAAAACAAAATAGCTGCACTAATGAGCTTCACCTACATAACTTCAAATTTTCCTTCATTTAGGTGGGGGGATGATTCAGGCTTTTCCCTAAGCCTGAAAATGGTAGGATTAGGTTTTCCTTGCTGATATGAGAGAGCCTTACTATGGAGGAGAGGATTTTTTGATTTCTTTCCAGTTGGAGTGTGTGAAATAGTAGAGAAAAGTCTTGTCTGGTGATGACCTCAAAATAATTTCTATAGCAGAGCAGTGTGATGTCAGACAGCCAGTAAGCTGGGTGGGAAGTGCAGACGGTGGGGGCACAAGTGCCTGCCACAGGGGAAAACCAGCATAAATAAAAGCCACCGGTCCAAGGCTTTGGGAGGAACTAGAGCAAAGTCACCAGTGCAGATGCCAGGGCAAGGAACTGTAACTGTACATTTAATAGCTTTGGATGTTTGCTTTTATGTGACAGTTGCTGTTCAAGCAAGCAGATTGGAGAATTCCAGACTTGCCAGGATTTCAGGGATTTTACTCATATGTGTTCAGCACAGGAGATGAGTGGAATGGGAGCACAGGGTCTGTCTGCAGCAGGAGGAAGGGCTCAGTACCCTGCGCCTCCCTGCCCTCACACTCACTGTCCCATACACCTTTGTTTGCCCATGTGTTCACTGGCTGAGCCTCTCCCTCTCACTTCTGTCTCTTTTCTTTGCCCTAAAGTAATTCTCCTCCAAACTCACCTGTTCTCCATTGCTCCTAGCAAGCATTCCTCCTCCCAGGAGCACCCCCAATCCCAGACTTATGTGTGTGCACATCCTTTGCCTCCCCAACATGGTGCCTATCACTAACCTGCTTAACCAAGGGCCTTGCAGCCTGCTGGAGCCCTACCCTGGCCTGGAAGCTCCATCTAGAAAGCAAACTGCTGTGCCCCGTGTGCCAGCCCTACCCTGGCTTTTGGTTCAACCCAAACTGCCCCAAGAGACCCAAAAAGCAGAGGCATCTTCTCATGGCATATTCTCCAAAAGGAAAGCCTGCAAGGGGTGAGGGGCAGACTCCTCGCAGTGAAGGTGTTAACAAATAGCAGGTGATTAAACATGACAAGCAGTGACATTTCTGTGTGGGGTTCTCAGTACCAGCAATGCCAAGAATGAAGCTATAAACCCTGACATTTTGTGTTATGCACTGAGGTTTTTAATAGACATCTTTCTCTCCCTCCTCCCTGTTTATTTCTTTTACCCCTCTTTTCCCTTCTGTCCTCTTCTTTCTTTCCCTCTCCTCTCTCTTCCTGACTCTTACCCTGGCTCTGCCCCATCCCAAGTGCCCCCACCTCCTCTTCCCATACCTCCCTCCCTGCCCTTATCTTTGCTCCCTGGCTTTGCCAGGCTCATTTATTTGATGGCCTTCACTTTTTCTTTTGTTCCTCTCTCCCTCCTTATTTTCTTGTTACACTTTTCCAAGCTTTTTTTCCCCCCCTTTTGCTTTTTGTGGCGTCATTCCCCCTTCCTTGCTCTTCTCTTCCTGCTCTTAGCTCGGGCCCCTGCCATATGCACACACGTTTGCAGTCTTTCTCACCCATCCTCACTCCCACACTCTATTGCACACACACTGCCACTTGCCACACACTTCCCTGCTCTCCCCCACACGCTCTCTCCTGCTCTGTCTCTCACATGCGCTCGCACTTGCTCTTTTCTTTCTGTGCTTCCCCTCTCTTGCGCTTCTTTGTCTTTGTTACTCCCTTCTGCTGTCATCCTCCCTCTGTCTGTTCTTTTCCACTCTCTCCTCTTCTCCCTCCCTTTCCTTTCTCTTTTTGGGGCCTGATGTAATATACTAACCATGGGCAGCCAGGCCAGTTGCTTGTCAGGGAGCAGGTGTCCCACCCCTGAGTGATGTTTTTGTTAATAACATTTTTGTCCTGACTCAGAAGCCTCCGTTCTGGAGATGCTTTTTTTTTTTAAGGACAGGACCTGAGGAGGCTGTGCTTTTGAGAACAGTTGCTGGGTTTGTACTAAAAGGACTGCAACAGTTGTTCTGCTGAGCAAGAAACGTTGGAACAACTGCAAATTCTCCCCCCTCCTCTCTCTCCATATCTATCCAAAGGGCATTTAGAGGTGACACCTCATGCACCATCCCCCTTGCAGCCAGCTCTCATTGCTGCTGGCTCTTGGCTTTAGGAATGGGGCACTCCTGCCACCAGAGCTGGCCCTACCCAGCAGCCTTCTGTATTAGGAAAAAAATTTGCCTTGTTTGCCCCTGATGCTTTCTGCTGATGGGGTTTTGGGCACAAAATACTGGAGTGACCAGAGCATTCACACACACAGCTCTCCTCCCTAGCACTAGGTCACCTGCTCTCCGGGGCTCAGTACTGATGGCCCAGCTACGCAATCTGAACTGTTTGGTCCCCAGTGCATGACCTGCTTGGCTCACTGTGTCTTACCAGGCTGTGATCTCCTTCATGGACAGGCCAAGGGCAATGTGTGATGCTTTCCATTCATCAGGAAGGAAATTATGTGGGCTGGCCCATCAGAGGCTGTCTTCTCTGCCAAATCAGCCTGGTTACCAGCACCAGGATCTGAACCTTCCTCATCTGGCTGGCCCCAGTGGCAGCCATGCTGGAAAAGCCGGTGGAAAGTGCTGCACTTCAGGCATCTCCAGAGGCTCTTTGTGCTGCATGGCAATTCCTTCTCATCCAGCTGTGGGAGTCCCTGGCTCTCTCCATGTTCCTAGGGAGGACCTGTGAGGAGCTTCTGGAGAATTGCCCTGCACACACTGTCCTGTTGGTGGTGGCTCACTGGCCCATCACTGTTGCCAGCACATCTGTGCTGAGAGCATCCAGGGCAGGCAAGAGGCTCTCATGGGTGGACAGCGAGGACGGAGGTTAGGGCAGTTCCCATGTGCAGGAGGTCACTAGGGCTTCAGTGTAAATGGCTCAGCAGGTATTTGAAATAAGTCCAAACTAAACTGCAGCTTCAGTCCCAGTATTTTCTCTTCCTTGACTCTGCAGTTGCTCTAAAAATCAAAATACTTCCCCCTGCAAACCCCGCCTTCCCATGGAAGTGCCTTTCCCTCTCTCTCCACCCAGGTCTTATTGATCCAGCACCACAGACGGTGGCTGCAGCTCGAGTTGCCAAGTAGGGCAGATCGATAGAGGCTTGGTATGGGATTTTTGGCAGCTGGGGCATCCATTTGTCCCTCCTCCCCTCCCACCATCCGTCCAGGAAGCAGCCAGCGTCACAGTGAAAGCAGGTGGAGCAAACCCCTGTCCTTAGGCTTTCCTTTTACCTTGTCCTTCCCTGTCCTCCATGCTGCAGCTGCCAGGGCTGCAGGCCAGTGCGGGAGCATGTGCCAGACCAGAACGGTCCCCTCTGCACTGGCTCCACCAGCCCCTCTGCTGCTCACGCTTTGCAAGGGCCAAGTTCACCCTTTTGGATGCTGGAGCAATCCTGTGAGTCATTCCAGCATCCCCAAGAGCAGGGTTTGGCCTTCTTTGCTTTCACAATCTTTTTTTTTCTTTCACAAGGACTTCTTCCCTGCCTGGATCCAAAGTAGCTCCCCTCTGCCCTTCTTCCCTGCCGCAGTCATCAGTGCTGCATCAGTGCTCCATCGTTGTTCCACAGATAGGGAAACCAAGGCACAGGGATGGGAAGTGACTTCCTGAAAGCCAGGGAAGAAGGTGGTACTGGAGCTGGGGCCAGGAGCCACACTCTCCTTTGCCAGTGCTCAGCCCCTTGCCCGTGGGCCTGGGACAGTGCTTCTTCCCCACTCAGGAGGCTTTCCGGGGTCCAAAAGCTGTGGGCTAGTCTCTAGCGAACTGGGAGCACCAGAGGTAGAGGGAGCAGTGAAGAGGAAAGAGATGCTGTGCAGGAAGGTCCCCTTGCTCCGTGGTGTCAGGAGATAGTGGGCAGCTCTGTCATAAGATGTCCTTAACCCTTGCCAGCTCTCCTGGCTGCCAGAGCTCTGACAGGTGCCGAGCGCTGCACACAGTGAAGTTAATGGAATGAGTATTTCGGGGAGGGGGGAGGAAGGTTCTGTACTGCACCCTGGGGCCCTGGGTTTATTAATGGTGACCTGCCATTAAAGACTAAAGTGCTAACCTGGTCATATTTAGCAGCTTTCAATGGTATCCCAATGGCCTCTGCCTGCAATATCAACTCCTGCTTCCCCCTGCAGCCCCAGGCCTGCAGGAGCTGACTCCAGAGTTTCTCTGCTACGATGGGTCTGGTGGGCAGCACTAAGGAGTCTCTGTGCTGCTGCTGCCAGACAGATTTCCACCCGCTCCTGCTGCTCTGAGCAGCTTCCCCCTCTTACTGCCAAGCCTTGCCAGGGAGTGCTTGGAAAAGAAGGCCAAATCCTGGCATCTTCATGATTTCCTTTACTCAGACAGAGCCTGGGGGTCACTAGGAAAGGGAGATGTGCCAGTGTAAGGCTCACAGGATTTGGCCATGAAGGAGAGTCATACTCAGGCTCTGCAAGTGCTTCCACAGAGCTCTCTGAGAAATCGCTGGCAAATTATCCCTCTGAGGTGGCAGACTGGGAAACAAGGCAGCAGCTCTGCCAGACCTGATTAAAACAGGACTTGAGGCTAACAGCTTCAGGCCAGAGCAGGAGAGCTGCTCTCACTGCTACTGTCCTTCTTGCTCTGGTCCAAGAGGGACTTGGAAAACCCAAGGATGGGGGTATGTCCCTAGGGGACAAAAGCAGTTGGATATTGCAGTGACAGGCACTTTAGAAAGATGCTGGGGGCTGCTGCTGGACCAGGCAAGGATCAGTGCTAGAGGAAGAAAAAAAAAGCCCCAGAGTCTCCTTGAAGCTAATTCTACTCTTGATGCCTCCCCAGAAGCAAGATCCTGCTGTGCTCTCTGTGCCAACTGAGATTATTGCCTTCCCTGATCACTTCTTCCTGGATTAAAAACTCAGCACAGAGTATTTTGCCATGTGTTATTCCAGGGGACCTGCTAGAAGCTCCACATGGTACAGATCCTGGCAGAGGGATGGGGGAATCACAGGGCATCTCCTGCTGCTCCAGACGGGAGGTGGGAATGCACCTGCCCCTCACACCTCGGTGCAGGCCAGAGGAGTGAGGCTGTAAGGGATTTTCCTCTCACCAGCAAGCCCTGTATGACACAGTTCCCTCCTTCTAACAACCCTGCCCTTCATGGGCATGTTTGTCAGTGTGGGCTTCAGGCCATTCCCCAGCAGAGCCAGCGAGGGCAGGGGCCTTGTTCCAGTGGAGAGCTCCAGCCTGCCCAGCCTCCCAACAGGACAAGTGCCGCTTTGGCAGCCAGGCTGGGGGCAATCCTCACTCTCTTGTTTGGCTCTGTGCCCCAGCTGATCCAGAGCCAGGTTTTGCTGTAATCCTTACATCCTGTTGCAGGTCCTTAATCAGCTGGAGCCAGCCTGGAAAAAAAACAAAAACCCAATCCCCAAACTGTTGTGGTTAAAGCTCCCCACTCCCAGTGGGGAGGAGGAGTGTGCAGCAGCCTTCCCGGGCTCAGGTGGGAGGGCTGGGAGAGATTGCAGCTCCCTTGCTAGAGATGGAAGCAGAGGAAGGGGTAAGTGTGTTTCTGCTGGGGGTCTCAGCAGGACCCACTCATTGCTGTTGCCCTCTGGAGGGGATGGGCCTGGGATTGAGGCACTTGATCCCTCCTGTTCCCCCACTGACAGCATGGTGAAAGGTGCTGCCTCCTCAGCCCTCACTGGGCAGGCTTGGAAACTCTCTGGGTTGTTGTTGAGTTGGTTTTTTTCCCGTTTAATGCATAGAATAACACTGATGGGTCTGAACAGCTCCAGCCAGGCGACGAGGGGAAAGAATAACAAGCTCCTGAATGTCAGGCGAAATTATGGGCTATTGCTATTTAGGGTGAGTCTGGTGGATTTAGGGCCTCTCTGTTCTATTGTCCCAGCTGCTCTGAGCATTGGAGCAGGCGAGACACAAGTCGGGAATTGTATTGCAGAGCATGTGCAGGGGAAGGCTGGTTCTGAGCGTTTCCGGAGTTGAACAGCAGTGGGGAACAGGGGAGAGTTTCTGCTGGAAAGCTGGTGAGAAGTGATACTGGGAGGAGGTAGGAGGCTGGAAGTCCTGGTCATCCAGCAGAAAAGACAGCCCCTTTACTTCCTGCTCTTTCATTATTCTGGTCCCCAAGTCCATGTAATGTTGGTGTCCATCCATCAGAACTTGGCTGGCTGCTGCTCTCAGCAGATCTCCCTTCTGGTCTCCCTTCTCTGTGGTTGCTCAGATGTTCATCTTCTCAACTGTCTCTTGTGAAGCATTCAGGGAGGTAGCTTGTTTGAGAGCCCATGCATAAATGTGACCATGGAGTGGGGATTAGGAGTTTTGTTGCCCTTTCTGGGATTGCTTTTGGCTCACAGTGCTGATGTAACCAGGGCTGAAACCATACTCACATGGCCTGCCAGGTATTAGGGGGAAGGGCCCCGATGAACAGCAAAGGATGAAGAAAGTGTTATACAGCATGAGAGAAGTGGGTCACCCATGGGAAAGTGAAGTCTGCACCAGTTCTGAACAGGGTGTATCCTGAGCTTCCAGATTTTGGCAAATACATAATGTCCCATGCCAAGCTGAGGAGGAGTGGCAGGGAGTAAGGAAGCTGTTCTTGCCTGGCTGTCTTCACAGGCAGGAGGCTCAGCAGGGTGAATTCTTTGCTTCTTTGGGGCTCTTTTTATTTGACCGGATTAAAAAGCCTATTTGAGTTTCTTAAACCATTTAATCTAAAATCCCCAGGTAGATGCACCATTGGATTCAGTTTTAAGCTCATAAACAAAATAGGTCTGTGTTTGTTGTTTCTTTATTTTGTTCTAAAGAAGCCAGGGTTTGCCCTGTCCTCCCTGGAGTCAGGAGGCACTTGGGTTTCTTGTGCCTATGAATCCCTTTGAGCTTTCCGAAGGGTGGAAAGGTGGAGACCAGGGTACTGGTGTGGCCTTCCTGCAGCTTCAGGTTAGGGGGTTGTGTGTGTGGCCTGCTGGGGTCAGGCTCCACTGGACAGGTTAAACAATTGAGTTGGTACCTACGTGGAGTGCTGATCGTACATAAAAATCCCATTAAGAGCATTGCTCTGCAAGTAGTGTGTAGAGATGGGAAAGGAGACCACAGGAAGCTGGAGAACATGGCAGGAAAGCATTCTGCAGTGTGATCCACTGGAGCAGCACGGGTAATTCTTTCTGGTACTCTCAGTCCTTTGTGTGGAGCTCTCTCTCTTCTGCTCCCAGTCTGCCCAGTTCCTTCCGGGGTTTCCTCTTGCACACATCTTCTCCACCTGCTTGGGTTTCTTCTCTCCAGCTCTGTATGGCTTTGTTGCTGCCACTCCCTGTACCTCTGAGGAGGTTTCATGAACATGAGACCAGTTGGGACTGCTCTCAGATGAGCCCAAAATGGGACAGTTCACGACTTGTGTTTGCAGGAGAGAGGTGCTAATGATGTCTACAGGAGCTACAGGAATGTCACAGCTCCATGGTCCACAGTGTCATGTTTCTGACAGTGGCTAGTGCCAGATGCTCCAAAGGAAGGTACCAAACCCCACAGCAGGCAGATGTAAAATGATCTACCCCATGTCCCCTCGACATCCTTTCCACATGTCCAACAGTGCCCAGCTTGAGTTAGTGATGCCCCCATGTATGGGATGACTTGGTCCAGCACTGGCAGGAGGGATGTCCCTGTCCCCTGTGCTGGCAGCTGCAGCAGAAGCCCAGCAAGCAGGAGGCTGTCTGCTGTCCCAGCTCCCTCCTGCAGCCGTGGCAGTGCTCGTTCCAGCATGGCCATTGGAAGGCCATCAGAGCAGGCTGTCCTTCCCATCTCCCATGCTGTGCTAGGAGCAGAGAGATCGCCTGTGTTCAGAGCTCACAAGGAGATGCTTTATGAAAGGGGATGGTGGGAACAAGGCTGTATCCTTGTCTTCTCTCATCTCCCAAGGAACTGGAGACAGACAGAGGGACAGGCATCTGTCCGATGGTGGCTTGAGTGGGAGGGAGCCCTGTTGGCTTTGCTGAGGGAGCCTCTTTCTATATGGAAATGAAGAATTTAGGCTAATGGAGCTCAACCATCTCTAATTTTGCGATGGCAGGAGGATTTTGATTGAAAGTAATTAAGCAAGCTAGCTGTAAAATTAATTAAAGCAAAAGGGGGGGATTTTTTTATTGGATTGGATAGCGATATAGCGGCTGTCAAATGGGGGACGGATGGGGGTGACCTGAATTCTCTGCCCTCCCTCCTCCCACTCGGGACGTTTATGTCACTTTAATCTCCTTACAGCGGCTGGTGTGCATTTGTTTGAAATAATCAAGGAAATATGGTCAGAAATTGTCAGCTTTCAGATCTAATTTACCTGACAGCCCTGCGCGGACCAGTAAGCCTCTGTGTGCGTGTGGAGAGCGTGTGTGTGTGTGGTGTGTGCGACTGTGTGGTCACGGAGGACTCCTTGTCTCCCTTCTCCCCCCTCTTTTTCCTCATTCTGGCTTCTCATGATTCCAAGCAAAAATACTTCTGACACGTCTGGGACCACCCAGAACCTCACAGGAGAAAGAAATAAGTTTGAGAATTTTCCTGCAGTGCCTTCTCCACCCCCCCACCTTCCCATCATTGCCTCCTCCCAACCTGCTGCCTCATCCTTGCACCATAACCAGCTTTAGGGTTTAGGCAATATAGGATTAGGGAAGGTGGCTGTAATTCTTTATTCCAGATGGCTGGCAACTGCTAAACCCACTGTCACAAGTACAGAGTTAGAAAAATACTTAAATTAGGCCCTTTGTTTCAGCCCATGGCTCTGCCAAGCAGCTCTCCTGGTGTCCTGCTGGGAGCTCAGCTTGCATGGAACAGGTTGGGGACTGAGTCAAGGCTATGGTGATGCTGGGGAGAGGCTTCTCTGGACTCAGATCTATCTGAATTCCCCTGCTCAGCTCCATCTGCTTCTTTTTGCCTTCAGCACTTGGAGAGATCCTGCAGTAAGAAGGAGCTAGGCTTGGGGTGGTGTAGGTGAGTGGTATCTTAAGAGATGGGCCTGGTCCAGGACACAGGAGGGCTGCAGCTTTCATATATCTTACTGGGGGTGCACAGTCTGGACAGAGATCCAGGTTCTGCCCTCTGGACCCAACCCTGAGCCCAATATACTGAAAACCTGGTGAAGGAGTACGGTGAGTAGGGTCTGGGAAAGAGCAGAGAGGGGATCTTCTCAATGCATATAAGTAACAACAGGGTCATGACAATGGGGCTGAGCTCTTTTCAGTGGTGGCCAGAGATAGGACAAGGGGCAGCAGGTACAATCTAGAACACAGGAGGTTTCACTTGAACTGGTGGAGAAACTTCCTTACTGTGAGGGTGCTGGAGTCCTGGAGCAGGCTGTCCATAGAGGTTGTGAAGTCTCCTTCTCTGGAGACTTTCAGATCCTCCTTGTGCAACCTGCTCTAGGCATACCTGCAATTAGCAAGTTGGTTGGATCTCCAGAGGTCCCTTCCAACCCCCACTATTCTGTGATTCTGTGTGTAGGGTCAGTGTTTTCCTCAGAGCTGCCCTGGTGCCTCACATCTGTCTGGCTAGGTTGGCTCTTAGGGTTTTTATTTATTATTGTTGATTAAGTGCTGACAGATTTGGGGCTTTTGTTTGTTTTGTTTGGGTCTCCATTTGGAGGCCTTGGCAGAGGCAGAACTCGGTGGCAGGACCTCGGGTGCATTCACAATTACAGCCCATGATCCTATTGTATTGTTTATGTAACGACTCTCAATCCCAAGGGATTCTGCAGCCTTTCTTAGACCCGAGCACACAGCACCTGGCAGGGTGAGTGCAGGGCAAGTGCTGGCCCCTGGTGCCAAGGAAAATCTCAGGGCTTTACATGCTAGGGGATCATTAATACAGAGATGGATCAGGCTGGACCTTGCTGCGAGGATCCACATGGAGGGAAGGTGATTAAGCTGCTTCAGAAGGAGGAGCAGATGATTTGTCCCCGCCGTGGTCTGTGTGGTTGTGAGGTACCTTGGTGGTGCAGACCTGATGCTCTGGCTCTTGGGTGTCTGCAGCCCACCAGTCTGTTTCCAGTGCAGTGAGCTGAGTGACTGGTCCTCATGGGCCTGCTTATGTGACCAGTTCCCTGAGTGTCCCAGAGCACCTCAAGCCATCTCAGCACTGGGATTGAAACTTTTACACTGTTCAGAAGATAGGTGGAGGGTGGGTAAGCCATGGTCAAGTCCATGTCCAGCCATTTGCAGCTATGCTGAGGTGGGTGATGAGCTCATCACCGTGACTCCTGAGTTTATTTCCAGCTTTGCCACTGATTCACTTTGTATCTGTAGCCATGCAAAGGCACAGCTTTGTGCCAGTGCTTCCTCATCAGTGTAATGGGTATAATTAGGCTTCCCTGATGGAAGATAGCACTGAATGCTTGGTGTGCTGGCAGGTTCTTTTCTTTTGTTTAAAAGTCCTTTCCAAAAAAAGGAAGTGAGACCTGATTTTAGAGTGCTGGTTCCCATACCATGTTTCACATATACACTGATTAAAATCTCTGACATCCAACCCTTTCTTTTTTGGGGGGACAGCTCTGCTTTGAGGTGTTGGCTTCCCATAAAACTACCAGAAGCTGAATTAGATGAAGACCAAGTGCTTCTAAGCACCCAGTCTGCTCTGTATTCAGCAAAATACAGGCACTGCAGTATGTGGCACTGCTGAGCTTCTGTGTTAATTACAAATCTAACAGAATGTAACATCAAGAACAGTCTAAGTAATTCCATGGCCTGTTAGCCAAAAGAGGGCCTCGGTTCTGGGATGTGGACCAGGCTACCACTGATAATGGTATCTAAAGTCAGTGGTGGCTGGAAGAAGGGTCATACTGTGCTGGCTGCTCCTGTTTCCTTCTGTAAATTGCAAGACCAGATGATTAAGAGTGCACTAGATAATTTTCTAACATAACATTCCCTACAGGCAGTTACTGGCATTGCTGTAGAGGCATCCTGAACGACGTGTTGGAAAAGGAAGTGCCCAGGACAGTCTTTCTGCATTGTGAAAGTGTTTGAGACCCCCATGCAAATCTGTGCTCTGTTCTGACTCCAAGTCTCCTCAGACATGGCCGAGGAAAATGCATGTGAGTGCTGACCTGGGGACACCTTCTCTTGTTCTGTTTGCACCTACTTGTACCTGTTCAACACATCTCCCATCTCAAGCACTGCCAGTGGCGCTAGAGATGAGTCTGGAGGCCCTCACTCCATCACAGCCAGGAGCTGGGAAACATCCTTGTAGTTGGGTGAATGGGATGAAAAGTTTAGATTTGGGCGGCATGTCTTTTTCTCTCAGTTTGATGTGAGTGGCAGAGGAAAGCCATAGGCTCAGTTCTTCTGCCACTGACATGGTGTCAGCTGAGAATATCATTCTGAGCTTAGCAGAGTGACATTAGCATTGAGAGTAGTTGAAATGGGATCAAGCCTGGTGGGTCTGGAAGAGGAGAGCTGAGACACTGGGCTGAGTGTGTCTGGAATACTTGACATGTTAATTTTGTGCTCAGGACTGGAGATGAGCTGCTCATCCTCAGTCTGTGGAGCAGGAGAGTCCTTCAGTAGACAGACAGCTCAGGTCATGTCACTTCAGAGAAACCTTGGGAATGTACACAGGGATCTCCAGGAGTGAGACATGGCAGAGACCCTTTCCTGAGGGGGCAGTTCAGGCTGGGGAGCTGCTGGCCCTCACACAACATCTTGCTCCAGCACAGGATTCTGGCTTCCATTCTGCACAGCCAGTTGGCTTGCAGCATTGTGGGAAAGAAAAGGCCAGAGCCAGCAGCTCAGCTGATCAGGGAGTTGGAAGCAGAATGGGACCTGTTGACTTTGAGGGGCTTGAAATGTGCCTTTGCCCTGCAGTGCCAATATAGCAGCTGCAGAAACATGCTGTTTAGTTCACCACTGAAAAAGCAGAAGACAGAGGCCTCCTTACTAATGAGGGAACTGAAGAGGAGGAATCTCAACTTCCTGGCCTGCTCTCAAGCCAGGTCTGTGGCATTTGGAGTAGGTTGTCATGGTGGAATGAATTTGCAGGACTGGTGGATGACTGTGAGCTGGCAGGTTAGTCTGCTGGAGGTCTGAGCAGGCACACTGGGTCCGAGTGTCCTCACTTGAGCAGTGAGATGCTGGTGCAATATTTTTTGTTCACAGAGCTGCTGCAGGCTCCAGCAGCAGCAGAGTGTGGGACAATTTTCCTTATCCTGTACCCCAGCAGTGGAGGGAAGGGAAGCTGTGGGCAGACTGGGAGCAGCTGGTGCTGGATGGTCTCACTGCAGTCAGGCAGCTCCCCAGTCCAGGTGAGAGCCATGCTGCTCCCTGGCAGGGCTGTCCAGCCCAGGGTGCAAGGTACCAGACTTAGGGGAGAACTTCGTGGGAGAGGGCTGAAGGCAGCACTCCCTGAGTTCACTCTGCACAGGAGATACACCCTTACAGAGCTGTCTTTTTATTTGCAAACTGAGCAGTTGTACTGGAAGAGATTTAGCAAACATGGGACTGCACAATGCTGTGTGTACTGAGTCACACGTCAGGGCTAGAGCCAACTAGCACTGTGAGCTACTGAGGCAAACATTTGAGAATAGTTACAATAGGCACCAAAAATATCTTCAGATGAGATCTTTCTGCATTGCTGCATGTTGGGTAACAGGGAGGGCTGACAACCTAAGCTTAAACTCTACCCACATGCTCTAGAGCTCATCCTGGGCAAGGCAGGCAGCTGGGATGGGAACAGAGCAGAAGAAAAGCAGGTTTGCTCCTCTAAAGGCAGCCCTGATTAGCCAGCTCCACGCAGCGTGGAAGAGTTCTGCTCTGGTGGGAGTGAGGAGGTTGTGGTCTATGTAGTGAGTTAGGCTCTAGTGTTTGTCACTGTGGCCCTGGCTCTGATTGCATTTCGGGAGGGAATGACCCCAAAAGTACTTTTACGCTGTTGGATCTGCAGCTCAGAGCTCCCCACACCTGCACAGGACCAGGGTAGGATCAGTCACTACAAGATGTCTTCTGTCTGGTTTCAAAGCTACCAAACAAGGAGTCTAGGGGTCTCTTGTAGAAGCTGTCCCTCTTGCAGGTTTCTCAGGGGTGGATGCTGTGATTGCTACTTCCCCAAAGCCCTGGTCAGAGACCAAACTCCCCAAACTTGTATTTTGTGGGCTCCTCCAGGCCATCTCAGCAGAATCAGAGAACAGGCAGCTGAGGCTCTTGGTGCTGTCTGGCACAGACTGAGCACCAGGGCTGGTAGCATGCACCAAATCAGACTCAGCCTCCTGCCAAGTGACCCTTTGGCATCCTTTCCCCTGTCGCCTTCCCCTCGTGTCCTGCTGCCTGCTGCTCCCACACCGTGATGCTGGGGCTGGGGTCACACCTCGGCCCCAGCCTGGCTTCCAGCACACCAGCTCTCCCACTGGTTTTGCAGCCGCTGTTTCTGCCAGCGCAGGGCACTGAAAAGTGCTGGCACTGCCAAAAACCCTGTGTGCACTACGACTCCCCAAACATCCCTTTATTTTTATTGTTCTGTTAATTACTGTTTAAACTTTAATAAGTCACTTCGTCAGGAGGGGGGACCTGCAGTGAGGTTTCTGTGCAAACACTGGGCCCGGCAGTGACTCTGGTGTAACATAACCCTTTATACAATGTGGGAATGTTTAGACTGTAACAGAAACTTGTTATTTTAATGACAGTTAAAGGGGGGGAAAAAAAGAAAGGAGCGAATGAAAAAGGGAAGCAAGTTTGTTGGGGAAACAGCTCATCTCAATCTCTCTGTCTGGCCTCTTTTCTCTTGGCTTTAATGATAGCTCGATGAGGAGGCTTTATGGCTTCTGTTGAAGCAAGTCTTGTTCCCAGAGATGCCCTACGCAAGGCAGAATGTGGTCCCCTCTCTTCTGTGGGGTGAGCAGAGAGATGCTGATGGAAGCAGCATGGCTTGATTTTGCTCAGAGGCAGCAGCAGATGCCTAAAGCCAATTTGAGCTCAGTCTAATTATTCTGACCCACACAAGAGACTTTCCCCTTCTATTCAGCGCTTCTTCTACTCTTTAAGTTTTTTGAGTAGCTATGCTGAAACAGATGCTGGCACACCACAGATAAGAGGGCCCAGCAAAATGGACCTTGAAGCTAGAAAATGCTGCCTGATTCTGACTGGTTGCCACTTAGAAGGAGGAACCATTTTGGACACCTGAGAGAGGGAAGGGGAGAGAGGGACAAGCTGGCTCATCCTCTCAGCAGTGGGAGGACAGAGGGTTTGCAGCCATCCTCAATTCTGGACTTTAGATGTTGATACCTGTGTTACGTTGAGGTAATGGTGGGTGCCTGTGCAGTGGCTGATGTCCCTGCATCAGCACTGAAGTCACCTCCAGGTTTGGCTTGGCTATATTTAGCACTCACTATAGACAAGACCATATAGAGTGATGTATGTGATCTGAAAACCTTCACCTCCTGCTGACCTCTCTGCTGCTACAGTGAAATCCCCAAAATCTGCTAAGTCTGAGTGAGGAGTGACGCAAGACCAGGAGAAGGGAGAGCTCCCAGCTTTTCCCTGGCAGGTTTCATGTTGGTCTCTCGTCCATGGCAGTGCTGGTCACCTGAGCATCAGAGCTTTCTCTGCTGGCTGTGAGCAGTAGCCCACAGGGGCCAAGGAAGGAGAGGTGTGAAGAGGGTACGGAGGGTATGGACTGCGTCACAGGAGGTTTGGCAGGAGATGCTGATGAGGGGGAGGCTGGGATGGTGTTGGGAACTTGAGGAACAAAGAGAGGAGAGGAAGAGCACACTAAGGCTGAGACTGGCAACTGAGAGGGGAAGGATGACACAAAGGGCGAAACTTTGGAGGGGAGAAGGGGTCAGGAAAACCTTTCATAGTATCAAGAGCCTTCCTCAGGCACCAGCTTGTTGCCAGGAGTCCTGTTCCTCTGTGCAGAGACCCTCTCTCCTCTTTGCTGAGCTCCTGACCAAAACAGGAGCCTTTGGGGGGCTAAAACCCTGTCAAGCTTTTTGGTGAGGGTGAAGCAGAGGGGATGAAATCGTGGTCCTCTGGGACCTCTGTGTTCTCCCAAGTGGGTGAGCATGCAGGGAGCAGGCCAAAACAGTTCACGCTTTCCTCGCCCACTGCTGGGGCTGTGATTGTTATTGATTGGGTTTGCTGTTCTCGGCACTTTGTGTTTTTCCAGCTGAGCGTTGGCTGCCCCTTGAATGTATTTATTTATTTATTTATTAACCTCTGCTTTAGTTCAAATACTCATAAACATTGCACACAGAGCAGGTTTGTGCTCAGCCCTGTGCCAGCATTGGGCAGCTGCAAGGAGCCTGCACCGGGGTTGGGCACAGTCAGGAGGGTGCAGGGGCTGCATAAGGTACCTTAGCATGCAAGCCTGCTGTCACTGGGGTGAAATTCACAGAGCTGGAAGTATATGGTATACAAAGGTAAAGAAATCTGCCCTTGCAGAAAAAACAGTGTCAAGACTTGATGTTGAAGCAAGCAATAGGAATGTGCACAGGGATTTCCCATGCATGTGTGATGTCTGGCTGGCTTGGGGTGCGTAAGCTTCAACCCCCGAAGACCAAGGGCCAGGGGAGCTGTTAGGTGAAGAAACAGTTTTATTCCATTTCCAGCTTGTGGTCATGACTTTCAGACCCTGGTAAGCCCCTTGTGCTGGCCTGCTCTCACTCCAGCTGTGTCCCCACTCCAGCTGTGCCTGCTCATGGGGCCAGTGGCAGAAGCTGGCCCTTTAGGAATGGCATTTTCCAGGTTCCTGTGTGAGACTGAACATGTCCCAGCTGCAAAAATAACTAGCCTATATACCCTGTGGAAACAGGAGCAGCAGCGACACATCTGTCTGGTCTGGGCAGAGCCAGCTTCTAAGTAATGCCCCAAAAGGGCATCAAGTGACTGCAAGCTACTTGACAGTGAGTGGAAACCCAAAATAGAGACCTTTGGGGAGGACTAGCCCATTGGAGGGATGAAGCTCTGCGGTGGGCAGAGCAACAGATACCTCTGGGCCTCTTGTAGGACACGATGGGTTCCAGCAAGACATTAATATTGACTGGCTTCTCTGCACCGGCTGTGGGGCATGTGGGCTGCTGGCGCAGCCAAGGCAAGGGGCTGAGCCTGGCAGTGCTGGGCACCAGCATCCCTGAGAGCAACCCCAGTTCTTCCCCTCAGCCCCAGCCTGGCTCCCCCATGGCTGGTGGGGTCACTTTGGTTGGAGAGCACAAGCTGAGCTCAAGGATAGAGCCCCCTGGACAGAGCCAAGGAGCCGCTGTATAAAAAACGCTGAGGTTTTCCTTTTCTGTACAGTGCGTTTCCCTAAATTGCCTTTGACTGTGTGCATCGCTAATGAAAGTTTATGCCCTTGTTAGAAGGACAGGCAGGTCCGTTCCAGTTAGGGCTGGGTCTATCCTTCTGCCAACTGCCCTCCCCAGCACACACACACACACACACACACTCTCACACACACACACTCACTCTTGCTCATTCTCCCTGGTGAATATAAGTGGAGGCTGTTATAAAAAAAAAAAGAGGAGGGGAAAAAAATTTCCATATTTGTGTAAGTTGCTTTAAAAGCATTTTATCATGTCATAAAAAAAAGGGAAAGTACTCTCGGAAATTGATCCTGCACACGAGCCCATTGGACAGAAGGACGTCGGGATGTTAATGGCTATTTTGCTCCAGGGTGGCTTATTAAAAAATTTATACATAAATGCTTAAAATTGCATAAATTATTTAAAAAAAAAACATAGTAAGCAATTTGCAATCCCGATCCACTTTCCCCCCCCCCTTTTTTTTTTTTCTTTCCCTTGTCATTCTTTTTCTTCCCTTCTTTCTTACCCAAAAAAAACAAACCCCAACAACCAACAAACCTTGCCCTCTTCTCACGCTTCTCCCCTCCCTGTCTGAAAATGTGATGCGTCCAAACCCGTGCATCTCTGCGTGCAAAATAAATACAGTTTTAAACGTGCCCTGCCGCTGACCAGCAGAGCCAGCTACCAGGGGGAAAGAAATGTAAAGAGGAAAAAGGAGGGGGGGAAAAAAAAGGAAAAGAAAAGAAAAAAAACCCCACACAAAAAAACCAAACTAAAAAAAAAAAAAAAAAAAAAAGCAAAAAAGGGGAGAAGGAAAAAAGCAAAGAAAGAAAGAAGATTGGATATGATGAGTGTTTCTCGCAGGCGTGGAATGTCACCCACATATCCTGGAGATTGTACTGGGGAGGTTTATGATGGTTTCCCATTGATTTGTTTCCCCGACGCAGCTGCCGACCTCTATTGAGGGACAAACATAATCAGCACTGACGCAAATTAGATGGTTATTCGTTTTGAAAATTGACAGAAAAACAATAAAAAAGATGAAATGCTCCCAAATCAATAGATATAATGAAATTCAAATAATCCGAGAGATGAGGTCTCCATGGCAACTGATAATGTGGAAAAGAAAACAATTTAATAAAGGACAGACACACTTTGAAAACAGATTGGGCAAAGGGAAGGCGGGGGGGCGAGGGAGCAAGGGGGGGCCGTGGGTTGGGTGGCGGTGGGAGGGGGCAGCGGGAGGAGGTGGTGGTGGGGAGCCGGAGCCGGCTGCCTCTCCGGTTGGTTAGCGGTGCTGTAGTGAAGGATCACTGTCCATCCCAAGGACGCTTGCCATAATTAAGAGAGGCTTTCGGTCCAGAAAGTGCAGATTCAGGTTTTAATACACAAAATTATTTCAGGAGCACTGAATCGGAAAGTCGTTTGTTATGACCTTCCTGAGAGGCCTGGAGCAGGGCATGTTGGAGGCGCGGCGGCTGAGCCAGCTGAGTTATGGCATATTTGTGTTTTTATAGTGCGGAGGGGAGGGGGGAAGGGGGGAAGAAGGTTAAACAGTATTTACAGCTCAGTTGTTTTCAGAAAGGAAAGAGAAATAGAGTTCATGAAAAGATGCGAGTGGAAGAGAGAGAGAGGGAGAGGGAGAGATCCCCTGCCTGGCACACACACTCCGCTGGGACGCCAGCTCCAGTGAGACACTCACCGGTGCTCTTTTTGCCTTAAGGTGTGAGGTGCAGATGGGCTGGGGGTAAAGAGGGGCTCTGTGGTGGGATGGGGAGCGTGTCTGTCCCTGCTGCCAAGTCTCTGCAGGGTCCAGCTGTGAGCCCAGTCTTCCAACTCCAAGCTGCAGAATAAACCGCTCCTGGCATGTGGCTTGTGCTGAAAGCGTGTGAGTGTGAGAGTGAGTGAGTGCATGCGGGGTGCTCTGCCTGCTCGGGTGGCTGCCTGCCCGCGGCTGCATGCGTGGCTTCTGCTGGGCTGCCTGGCTGTGGGTGCTCCCCGCCTGTGCCGGGGCTGAGCAGAGCTCGGTGCATGGGGTCTGCACCCCAGGGAGGCGCAGCCACGGTGTTGCAAGCTGTGCTGGGCTGCGTGCTGGGCTGTGTACTGGGTGTGCGCTGGGCTGTGTGCTGGATGTGCCACTTGTGCAGTCACAGGTACCTGGCCGCCGGTGTGCCTTAGCATGTGGTCTGTGTTCATGGGCACACAGACATGTGGCTGTGTGTGGTTGTGTGCTGGCTCTGCCTCTGCATGTGATCGTGGCCACGTTTGTCTACACGTGTGTGTCCCACTGATGGGTGCTTGCAAGCACGGATAGCACTGGTGCATGGATGGGCTCACGAGGACGGGAGATAAGAAGATGAGCCCTAATGACCAGAAGAAGGAGCAGCAAAAGGCAAGCCAGAGGATTAGTTAGGTGTGGGGTGAGTGCCCACCCAGCCCAGCTGGTAAGGTTTCTCTCCCATGCCACTGTGATAGGACTGCTGAGCTAACAAGCTCAGGGATGACCCTCTGCTTTCACAACAGAGCTTGGGTATCCTCTGGCCAAACCGTGAGCCTTTTCCACGTGAACAGGATGGACAAGTGTTCCTCCTACCCATGTTGCACAGCATTTGCAGGAGCTAAGCATCTCTGGGAATTCAGGAGCCCCTGAAGAAACAGTGCTGTGTGTGATGGGTGCCTGCTCTGCGAGTTCACAAGACTCCCAGTCCTACCTAGGGATTACTAAAACCTCACAGGGCTCTGAGTGCCTCCTTTGCAGACCAAACCCAGAGCAGTTACCTGCTCACACACAGCTCAGTCAGAGGTCCAGGCTGTGGGGAGGATGTAAGACAAGCAGGAAGGCTCAGATGCCCTAGTTTACAGCTGAGGTCTCACCTCATGTGGGCTAACCCACTGAATTACTTTGCAGGACCTTGAAAGACCACAATAATGGACATTTTCTGCCCCTGTGTTTCTTAGTGATGCAACAAGCATTCAGGCTCCCATCTCCCATTTAGCTACTGACTTCCCACTGCAATTAATTAGGAGTCTGCATTCTTTGTTGGGTCTGAGCTTAATAGTGCTGAAAGGGATTGCAAATTGCTCTTAAACTGCCTTCCAACTACCCACAGGGCTTGGAGGGACCCTTTTTTAGGAGGTGGCTCACTTAACTCCTGAGGTGGGTTAGGAATGGCCTGAGCCCGGCCTTCCCATTCACTTGGGTCATGGTGGGTTTGGATTCTCTCTAAAGTAACTCATTAAAGACAGTCACCAAGAGGGACTGATGAAACTTTAAGCAATTCCCTTCGAATCTGTGTACTTCAAGGGACCTGTCATGTCTCCCGGGTCCTTTTTATTTCCCCAGCTTCAGGTACTTGTAGCTACATCTGGTTTCCTTGTCTACACCTCGATGTTTCATTGCACCTCCTGCCCCATCTCAGCATTTACAAAGGTGTCTCAGCAGCGTTTCGAAGAGGCTCGTGTTGTGGCCTCTGCTTCACTCCTTGGGAGCTGGCTCCCTTCTGGGCTGCCTGGACCTGATCCGGAGGCCTTCCCAGCCATCTTTACCTTCCACCATCCCTTCCCTCCCTCACTCTGTGTCCATCGTGTCCTCCTGGCACAGGACCCAGAGTGTGCTGTATGTATGGTGAGGTGAAGTTAGGCACCATGTTTGCATTTAGTTGCCCTGACAACCTGTCTGGCTTCATAGAGAGTTTTCCAAGGGCCACACAGCCAGCCTGCAGGGACCTGATGATGATGAGCTATTACTCTTCACTCTCCCTTCTGTATCTTTCCCCTTGGTTTTCTTCACAACCTGTGGGGAGATTGATGGCAGGATTGTGATGTAGATGTTAGCAGTTCTGCTTGATTTATGGAGTTACTTAGGCTGAGTGAGGCCACTTAGGCTCATCTGGATAGTAAACCTTTTAACTGGACTGAAAAATTAGTAATAAATAAATAAATAAATAAATAAGGCAAGTAGGAGAAACTGGATCAAAAAACCCAGTCCTCTTAGCTTTATGTTATCTGAAAGAAAGAATGAAGACAGAAGATGCCTGAGGAGCCTCTCTCAGCCTGGGAGCAGTGAGACCCTCTGCTCACTGTGTTAGGTTGGAGCTCTGAGAGCAGGATTTCATGAGACCAAGAAGAGGAAGCTGTTGAAAAGTCTCATCAAAGATCCTGCATTGACAGATGAATTAGAAAGTTTGCTGTAGGACGCAAGGGACTTCTGAGCATCAAACTGTCCTGAACTGATAACTTTCCCCTGCTGTTCCTTGAACTGCAGTAGAACCTAAAATTGCAAACAACGTGCTGGGCCCACTAAGCTAGGCAGGAAACCTTCGCTCAGATGGCTGACCATCTGAAGAGCAGGTTAAGGGCAGTTGGGGCCCTGCATGATGTTACTTGCCCAGCATCAAAGCAGGCAAAACCAGAGCTCATACTGACCTTACTTACATATTCCCCTTGTGTTTCCCCTCTGCTCCTTTTGTTAATTCTGGAAGTTCCCTGTGTTACTTGAATGCAGAGAGAGGGGCTTATTTCCTGTCCTGGAGGTTCAAGGTAGGTGACTGCAGAGCAGGGCAAAGAGAAGAATAGAGGCAAGAAACTTTACCTCATCACTCAAGGGTGAGCAGCAGAGCAGCTCTCAGAGTAAGGAGGCTGGGGGTAGACAAGATCAAAGCACATTTAGGATCATTTTTGAGATCTGCTCAGGAAAAGGTTCAGACGTGCGTTACTAAAGAGCTGTGAAGAAGGATTAGTCCTGTCCTTGCTTGCAGTTGAACCACTTTCCCCACCAGCTGTGCCAAATGCCTCTGAAGAGCTGGTGGAGCGGCAGCAACACAGGTCAGTGGCAGGTGAGAAGGCAGTGTCGCAGTGGAGACCAGCGGGTGCAAGGCAGTGGGGCCGGAGCAGAGGCTGTCACGGTTCAGCCGTGCAGGGCAGAAGGGCCCCGAGTGGGACTGAGCAGGGGAGGGTGAGGGGGCAGGCTCCAGGGGCTGCGTGAGGCAAGTGAGGAGGTCTCTGCATTGGGAGAGGGCTGATGCGGCAGCTGAGGAGCGCAGTGCTGAGCGTTCGCAGGTGCCCGTCCTGCTCTGCTGCCTGCCAGCCAGGCTCTGCTCTCCAGTGCGGAATCTGCGGACTCTGGAGGACTTTGAGTTGCAGCCCATTGCACCATTGCAGCAGGAGCGGCTGTGCTAGGGCCAGCTCACTCCTAGTGTGAGGTCTGCACTGCCTTTCTCTCCCTGGCCAGTGATATATGGCATAAATTAGGCCTCTGAAGGGGGATACTGCATCCTTAAGAAGAAATATGTCCTCATTTTTCTTAAACACCGTTTGCACTGAGTGAAATGTTTAGAAGGGACGCTGAGGGATAACTTTATTTCTTACTAGGGAGTTCAGAGCCGTTCAGTTAAACCCATAAAACACTGGGAGTAGGGAAGCTGACAGCCTGCCCGTGCATTAGAAAAGCCATTACTCATCTAGGGGAAATTCACCCCATGCTAGAGCCTCATGTTGCCAATGGGTTGGTCTAGGGGAGGACACAGGATCATCTCCCTTGGCCATCTAAGGGGTCAGAAGGATGCTCAGAGGTGGAAAAGCTCAGTTAGTAACAATCCAGCACAGTGACAGAGTGCTGATACAGAGATCTCAAAGCACTGAGTAAACACGGCTGGGTTCAGCCTGCTGAGTGGGTAATCACTCTCCTTGCTCCTCCGAATGGGAAAAGCAAGGCACAGAGAGCTGGGGAGGCTGATAGTTACACCATGATCGTAAGCCAGGCTAGAAGCCAGCACCCCTGGCTTTTAACCCCCAACTTAAATCACCAAACCCAAATTCCTCTCCAGAGCAAGGAGTGAAACTCAAGAGCCCTGACCATGTTCCCAGGGTGGTGTTGGGAGTCCTGACTCCACCCTTCGTTGCTCCCATGTTCAGCCTTTTCTTCCCAATGGGATTTAGAAAATCCACTGAAAGACCAAGGCAGGGTCTTGCGGGTGGTAGTAATGGGAATTCCTGTCTCGGGTGATGGTTAGTGGTGGCTGAGTTACAGGTGGCTGGGTGGGCATCTGCTCTCGCACAGGGACTGCCAGTGCCGCCTGCTGTCATTCCCTCAGCAGCTGCTTGTCCGAGAGGACAGAGCCACAGGCACCCAGCATCATGGCAGACAAGGCACTGGCCACCAAGGGGGTTGTGACTTTCTATTTGATACTTTATTTTGGAGGCTTGGCACCAAAAGATTTAATATTTGTTTGAGATGAGAAACTGTTCTCAAATGAATTTGGAGAGCTTGGGAATTAATGTCAGCCCCCCCTTCCCCTCCCTAAGCACCCCTCCTCCCCGTCAGCTCAGCCCCCCCCCTTTCAATTTCTGAAGCCTGCTGATTTGAATATTTATAAATATCAGTAAATTATTTATTGTAGCAATCTGCTGTGCCATTTCACCAATCGCCGTTAACACTTTAGGGCTCGCTCTTCAGGAGGATGCGACTGGAGAAAATGGGCACCTGGGGGCTGGGAGCGTGCTCTGGGGAGGGGACTTTTGTGCCAGGGCAAAGCCTGCATGGCTGTGGTGCCTCTCCATGCAACACAAGAAGAGTTGGGGGTATTTGCAGGAGGGGATGGTGACCTTCTATGCCTGGTACTAGGGGACACGGCAGGACATGAGGGAAAGGGAGGCTTGTGTTAGTGGGAGAGGACTGCAAGGACTGCCTGATGGGATGGGCTGTTTGCTGTAGCAGCCTTGCAGGCTTTGCCCTGCAGAGTGCAGGAACCTTACTCTTAGAGCTCAGCACTAACCCTCTTTGCTTCTAGTTTCGGTCTCCCTGAGGAGGAAAACACCTTTTGGTTTCTCTTTTCCCATGCCTTCCCCCCTAATTGCACTTCTGCACTGAAAATCCACACCGTTCCAAGGTGATGTGGCTAATTTGGGCAAACGCGGTCTCCCTGTGTTCGTGAGCTGTTCTGGAGAAACCCTGGCTCAGCAGCCTAGTAGCTGGGTGGGAAAAAGGAGTAACTGAGCTGCCCAACAGAGTCCTAGTGCAGGGCACCAGCGCCTCCAGAGTGCTGTTGCTTCCCCCTCCTCTCAGGATGTCTTCTGTCCTTCACTGCCCAGTGCTAGCTTCTGTACACTGTTCCTCACTGTAACTAGGGAATGGCAGCTTAACACTACAGCTGAGAAGGCTGAGCAAAAGGAAACAGGACAGACTCACTGAAGGGAATCGGTACTGGTCTCTGCCCCTTTTGGCCAGGGTTGAACCAGGCTCGAGGGGCTGGAAATAGGGAGAAAAGTGTCCTCTTGCATGGCTGGAGTTGGCAGTGTGGCAGACAGGAGAACGTCATGCAGTGCCAACTGTGGGCAGGCTAGACTGCACAGGCAGTGGCCATGGGGACCAGAGCAGAGTCCCCAGCTTTTCCTCCACGGTATGTGGATGGGGCTGTGTGGGGAGAGCCCTCACAGCTCTCGGAAAGCAGGGAGTGTAGCTGGCAGCGTTTCCTGAGCTGGCTGCTCACTTCGTTTCTCCTCCCACGTCTTTGATTCTCCTTCTCTCTGCCCAGTGCTGAGCTGGAGCCTGTCAGGTCCGACTTTCACACCAAGGGCTTTCCCCGGCTTCACGCAGACACACACAAGCAGGATCCATGCTTGCAGGGCAGAGGAGGTTGTTAAAGAGCCTCTGTGAACTCCCCAAGGTCAGCCAGAAGAGACAGCATCCGCTAATCCAAGGTCATTTCCTGGGCTAAAAGCAATAAAATGTTTTATTGATAAACTGAAGAGAGGAAAATACACACACTAAATCCACTCTCACACATTGTGGGCCATGCCTGGGCTCTTGCTGCCCTTGCCCTGGCCCTGCCTGGGATAATGCACCAGGGGAGGGGAAATGTTTTCTGGAAGGGCCTGAGCATTTGGCTGCCTTCCCTGCCTCCTCCTGGCATGTAACTGGGCACTGCCAGGGCCCTGCTCGGGGGAAGCATGTTCCAAATGCTCCCGTGGCCTTCTGCTGTGAAGGTTTGGCTCCATCTTAGGGACCACAGCTCAAGTGTGAAGAAGCTCCCATATGTATCATCCTCACCCCACCCCAGCAAGCTGTGCTGCCCTCCCTGTTTGGGGCTCCTGGGCAGACTGAGTCGCTCCAGTCAAGCTTGTACCACAGTGGTTAAAAAAGGACTGTGCAGCATGTCGGCCCTCCTTCCCTCCCCCTCCCCGCCCCAAATAATGCTGTTAATAATTAATTGAATGAGAGCTTGCAGCTCCTGGAAAGCTGGCACTGGGACCTCCCTCTTGAACGGAGCTGCTCAGCTGGGCTTAAAACTCTTCAATAGGAATATGAAAGCTCCATCTGTTCGATGTACCCGGCCCTCTGAAGTGACAGCGTGCTGTCCCTCCCCAGCCAGCACCCCTCTCCCCACAGCAGGGCCCTCCTGCCCCTTTTCTCCTGCCCCTCCTCAGCCCAGGCCTTATCCCACAGGGTCCTCCCTGCACCCACTGCTCTTCCCACACCACTAAGCTCCTGTCACACACACAGGGCCCCATCTCCTCTACCCATGCCAGCTTGTTCTTCCAGCTTCCATGCATCCCTTTTTCACCCCCTTTGTCCCCTTTACTGGGGTGCATTTCATTGGATCATAGAATTGTTTTGGTTGAAAAAGACCTCTAAGATCATCAAGTCCAACTTTCAACCCAATGCTTCTGTGGCCATTAAACTTCATTGACCCCAAGCCAAAGCCAGATTTTCCTCACCGTGCCAAACCAGATTTGCACTTTGCAGCACTGTTTACTCCTCAGCTGCGATGCCCTGCGATGCCCAGGCTGCAAAGCCCTCCATTCCCACACATGGTGCACCCCCGCAGCCCTTGTCCTCCTTTGGGGGAGGCAGAGCTGAGCCACGGTCACCTTGGCAGCACCCACCATGGAGTTTATGGGTGAGAAAGTGTTCCTTTGGGGACTGTGTAGGGAGAGAGCCTGGGGCTGTACACAGGGTTCTGGCAGCATGTGAGGACTGGGGGGAAGCAAGATGGTAGGGGAAGCAACCTGGGCTTGTTTTGTCCTCCTCTTTGCCAGGCCTGGTTGCAGCAAGCCATAGCTTTCCTGCAAAGGCAGGTTTGCTCTCAAGATGCCACGGGGCTGGGTGCAGAGCGGAGGGAGATGATGTCTCCTGGCAGGGTGTGGGGAGGGGGCAAGTGGAGTAAACTCCCAGTGGCATTGTTTTCAGAGGAAGTGCTCAGTGTAAATAGAGCATGTGGGAGAGTTTGTCCTGGGCAGAGATGAAAAGTCCGTGTGACAGGCTCAGGTTATAAACGGCTTCCTCAGATTGATGTGAAATCAAAACATTTCTATTTAGACAGAGAAAATGAAGGGGGATGTTTACTTAGCCTGGAATCTTTAAACAGTGCGATGGAGACGTGGGGTGATTTGGGGTGGGGAGCTCAGCCTGGCGGGAGGGAGCCAGTCCTGCCAGTCCTGACCTTGGGCAGATTGAGGGTCCTTCATTCAGCATCTCAATGCTCCATTCCTCTGCCTGAGTGAACAAAACCTGGATGCTCTGGTCCCATTTGGCCAGATGGCCATCTTCAATATTTCTTTGTAAGAAGGGGTTTCCTTCTGCTTTTGAAATTGGGAGGCTAAAAGAGGGCAACAGAAATGTTGAAAGGGCTGATGTCCCTCCTGTTCCCTAGGCAAGGAAATAAGGCAATGGAAAGATAAAACCATGTGTTCAGGTTGCAAGGTTGGCAGAAGCAGCTGGGAGTTCTGATCTTCTGCAACCAAATGTGCATTGGTGAAATGGAGATACGTAAGAGTTCTGGTAGTACAGAGCAAATCCCACCTTGGAAAGGTCTCTGGGAGGGTTAGTTTTGCAAATCTGGGAAAGGTGCATTTGCAAAGCTTGCTTTATTTTTAACTTAAACTTTAGGAAAAGATTCTCAAAATCTTGAAGCACAATATTGCTGTGCTCACAAAAAAGTCCCAGACACAAGGAGAAGGGACAGGATGATGCAGAGGGCAAGGGCAGGAGCTGCGGGACAGAAGCTGGGGAGGCAGAGGGGCAAAGTCAGAGTGTGTGAGATGGAAAGAGGCAGGAACAGGAATGGAAGACAAGTTGCAGGCTCCCTGGAGTTGCTGCGTACGCGGCAAGTGCAAGCTCGGGAACGTCTGTTCCTCTCTTCCTTTGAATAAATATTTATATATTCATTTGCCGGCTGGTGCACGCACTTGGCTGCTCACCTCCAGACCAGAATAATGGGACCTGCCCTCGCTGCAGAGAGGGGGAGGGCAGCGAGGGTTTGGGCTGCCGCGTGTCTGCCTCCCAGTTATCTCCAGCTGCGAGCAGTGCTGATCTCACCAGTTAAGCAGGGCTGGGTATGGTGAGAACGTGGCCAGGGAATCACCAGGCAGTGTCCCTTTGGGAGAGCGGAGCGGTGATTCAGTGCTGACCCAGTGCCCCAGCCCCGGGCAGGCACCGCAGTGCGCGGGAGGCGCCGTCCAAACCACCTGCAGCCATCAAGGCTCCGCTGGCCCCTCGCCCGAGCATACGGGCGGGAGCTGTAGGTGTCCTGGCCAGGCTCCAGTTGGAGCTCGCAGCAGCCTCCTGAGATTCCCTCTGTGGTACCAGTTGCGCATAGGATCGGCCTCCACTTTCTACCCTAAATAGAGTGGGAATGTGATGGGAAGGGAAGGTGCCAGCAGACAGAGACTTCTTGCAGCTTCATGGGCGTCTGCCTGTGCCCATCTGCATGCGTGAGGACTGGGGGAATGTGTGAAAGGGAGAGGCGTGGGGAGCTGCACAGGAATGTATTTTGGGGAGATGGGACTTTTTAACCCGTACGTGCACAGAGCATGCCAGCACACACAGCTCCTCAACAGCTCTCATTTCTAGGTGGGGAGAGATGTGTTTGGGGGCAACGTGTGCTTTCGCTTCCTGAAAGCATGACTGCACATAGGTGTTGGTGATAGAGGGGTGGGAGTGCGTTTGCCTCCCTTTGTGTTGGGGGCTGATCTATTTGTCAGTGTGTTATTTTTCTTGCAGTCCTTGACAGGGAAGCGTGTCAGAAGCTGTCAGGAGTTTACACTAAGCAGCCACTCTCTGGCTCTTGGACAGCAGGTCTAAAGTTTCAGTCTGTTTGTATTGGGCTGTCATGTTACGGGATTAGGGGCTGTCACGATGGCTTCTGGATGCATTGTAGGGGGTCTGATTAATCTCACTGTGCTTCTGTGGAGCAGCACCTCTGTGCTGGTGACAGGGAGGTGTGGGCTGAGCTGCCACAAGGGACTCCTGTGCAGTGGAGAAACCCATTCCCACCATGCAAGGTCTGCAGATGGTTTCTGTTTGCCCTCCATGTGATGAGCCCCTCTTTCAGCATTACATAAAGTCCAAGAGTAGGTTTTGGAGGGACCTCCAGCAATGTTCCCACAGTAATAACTCCAGTGGCATGGGAGTCTGGCAAGTGTTTTAGTGGGTGCTCTTCCTGAGCCCTGGGATGCAGAGTAGGGTGTGCCTGGGCATGGCATACTGGAGGAAGAGCCATGCCATGTGCACTTCTTGCCCTGGGACCTGCAGCCCTGCTTAGTCTGTGCATCTCTTGGAGACGTTGCAAATAAAGATGGAAATAAGACAAAGCAGCTGCTTTAGAATCAGGCTTTTGCTTTTATTTGTGATTGAATCTTCTTAATTGTTGGTGCAATAATTATGCAAGTGACTCTGATAGGGACCATTTAGTTCAAGATTCTCTGTGACCTTGAAGTTAAGACCTTACCTTCTTCTTTTCTTCCCCCTCTTTCTCTTACCCCTCCTTTACTAGCTGTCATATATGAATAAACTACATTAAAATAACAAACCCACACTAATTAGCTGATTGTGCTGGGAAGTGTGAGAGCAGAATTTCCTGTGTGTGCAACAGAGAGCGAGCAAGCAGGCGAAGGGGCCTGATAACTGATAACAACCAAAGGCCATTTTCTGCCACACACCGGTCTGGTGCTCTAGCATACACTCTTGCCAGGGCTTCTGTCCTCTGTATTGGTTCTTTCTGGTGCATACTGGTTCTCTTCTCTGAGACTGTGTGTAAACTGTCCCTAGGGTTAAAAGCTTGGGAGGATCTTCCTCCCTGCTACTGGTGCTTGGGTGCAGTTGCTGACTGGTGTGGTTTTGGCAGCAATCCCATCTGGGATGGAGCTGGGGACCTAAAAGCAGGTGGTCTGAAGGAGAGAGCAAGTCACGCTTTTAACAGACTTCACATCCTGTCTGAGCCAGGGGCAAAGGCTGCTCCGTACCACAGTCACCTGCCTGAGATGTTTGGGGCCTTTTGAATTCAGCTCAGTCCCAGCATACATATGTGCTTCTTTCTTGAGGTCAGCAGCATTCTTTGGTACCAGCACGTTCAAAGCATGCCTCTCACTGGGTTCTCCTGGATGGGCTTCCACTTTAGAGCGTAGGAAACAGATGGCAGTCCCGCCTTTCAGAGGATGACACTGCCCATGCCTGAGGGTCTGCTGGGTTGGGATCAGCCATTTACTGTTTGGGTTCAAATTGTCTGATCTCACTAATGCCTTTCCTTTCCTTTTTCCCCTCTCTCTTTCCAGCTGAAAAAACTATATGCACTGACGCAGCCTCAGGAAAACCCACAATGGCTGCCAAGCGCAAAGGTGGCCTGAAGCTAAATGCAATCTGTGCCAAGCTGAGCCGCCAGGTCGTCTTCGACCACGGGGGAGCTGAACAAGCGCGAGTGGACAAGGGCCCACAGCGGGACAGCAGCAACAAGGACCTGCCTCAGCCTGGGACCAAGGAGCTGGGGACAGAGTTCTCAGATGGACTCAGCCGCGTCCAGAAGATCGAGGAGGACAAAAGGAGGGAGGTGATTGAGAAGTGGGTGAACGGGGAATACAACGAGGAGCCCTTGCTGGGGCGAGCAGAAGGCAAGGAATGTAAAGGTGCTGAGAGCGCAGAGGTGCCCCCTGAAGGGGTGTACATGGTGCAGCCCAAGGGCTGCAGTGATGAGGAAGATAACGGGGATGAAGCGGATGCTCTGAGGGCCTCGCAGGATGGCAACTTCTTGGATGACAGGGATTCAGATGGGACAGCCTCGAAAGATGACGCCTACCGGTCCTCCAGTGGTGAAACAGGCTCCAAGCTGGGGGCAGGAACAACCTCAGGTAAGCCCTCTGCCCCTGCCACCTCAGCTTCAGTATTTTCTGTGGGGCAGACAAAGCGTTGCTGCGTGTCCATGCCAGGTACTGTCTGCATCTGGCAGGCAAAGAGAGGGTTGGAAGCCCCAGTCCTCTTGCAGAGTTCTGGCATTTTGTTCTGGGGACCATGCTGAGTTTGCCTCTGCTTCAGCCTCTCCTTCCCAAGAGGGGTGTTTGTGAGGGTGGATGTGGCTGGATGGCTCTTTCTGCACCAGAGACCCCATGATAGAATAGATTTACCCACATACACTCCTTCACACCATGCAGATGGAGATAGCTGTGGTGTGTGCAGGTTTCCTGTTCATGGATTTTCACATGAGAGGGGGAAAAAAAAAAAAGGCAGAGTGTCCTTGTGGGTAATGAACGCCGAGATCGGAGCTGACCACGGGAGCCCTGCGGCGGAGGGGGAAGACACATAACTCATCGTACTGTTCAGCTCGGTGCCCACTTGCAGCCCGGCTGCCCACAGAGGTGGAGGGCTGCCCCTTCCCCTGGCTCCCGCGGGGCTACGAGAAGGGGCGGCAGCGAGGGGCTGGCCCTGTGGGGTCCCGCAGGGCTGGGCCGGGCCAGTGCCGCCAGCACGTGCGGCCGCACCTGGGCAGCCGGAAGCCGGTTCCGTCCGGCCCACGGCCGCCGGGGGTTCTGAGGGAACTGGCGCGAAGGGACCCAACGCAGGGAGGCTGAGCCGAGCTGGGGTAAGGCCGGAGTTGGCTGCGTGTCCTGCGCGGGACTTGGCAAGCCCAGCCGCTGCTCGCCGCTTCCCGGGGTCTCGGCCGCGGTGCCCTCAGAAGTTTGGGGTGAGCTGCTGCCCCAGCACAGCCTGTCTTGGTCTGCTGTGCCTGGCTGGCCTGCCATGCTTCTTGCAGGGTGAGTAATAAGAGCTCGTAAGAGAGTCACCCCCCCCCCCCGCAATGTGTAACGTATTCTGTGCCTTTTTTGCTGCTGTGTGCCCCCTCAACCCAGCCAGAGGGGCTGGACGGTTGCTTCTTACCGTGGCATTGCATTAAATTCGTGAGGCAGTTATGGGGACCTGCCCTCCACTGCTGCCAGTGGGGCAGCAAACCCTGAACTCAGGCTTAAGCTGGGGAAAACTGCCAGTTCCAAACTTGTATATCCCTTCCCTCTTCAGCCCAGGATGCTGTGTGCTGTTGTAAGGTGTTTGTTTTTCTCTAGGCTGAGTGCGCTTTTGTAATTTTCAGATAGTTTCTACATTGTTTCTGTGGTTCACTCAGAACCTGAATTCAACAAGAGATGTTGGGAAAAGCCCCAGATTCATTTCTTCCTCACTTTTTGAAACCCAGCTTCCCCACGGATTGATTTTGGGGGCTATATAAGTGCTAAGCCTCGGTAAAAGCTCCGGGTAAATTGAATTCTCTCCATTAGGGCAGAGCAGCTCCCTCCCCCGATTTGTCACTCAGCTGGGCTCGATCTATAATTGAAAGATCTCCCCCTAATCTGCTCCACCTGCATGCACCCCTCCCCTGATCTCAGCACTTGGTGAATCCATCAAACTTTCCTCCTTTTGTGTGCGCGCCTGTTTTCCTCCTCCTGTTAATAATGCAGCCGAAACTCATCTCCGTCTGTCCGTTCCCCTTCTGGAGAGGCACATTCTCTCGTCTTCACGAGTTCAGTGGCAGCGCACATAATTATGCATATAAGATATAAACAGAGCTGTTTAATTATCCTTCGCCACATCAGTGACAGAGTAATTAACAAACATTGCAAGATCAATGAGGAAAAGTGTGACCTTCAGTTTCTTTTGATAGGAAAGCCCTTGTCGTTCCCAGACACAAGGTGATTGTGCCTGGACTCTGTTTTTAGTTTGTTTTAATTCTCCCCCCACCCCCATTTGCATCTTATATTTGCTATGAAAACTAAAAAGAGGGGAACTTAAATGTAAAAAATATGTTACCAAACTGAGGAAAATGAAAAGGAACTGAGGGTTGTCGCCGGGCTAGGAGTTCTCAGTGAAATGCCTTTGTAGGGCTGTATTGTCAGAGGATTATGCAAAAATGGAGACACGTTCATGGGGGGCTGAAGACTCATTTATGTTTAAGGCAGGTAATGGCACACACGAGGTCCAGTTTACATATACAGCCACATGGGATTTGACTTGCAAACAGACAGGCTGCCAGGGTTTGAGCATCTGTTTCAAGAGCTCTGGTGTAAATGTGGGTTGCAGTGTTTCCCTGGAAAGCACAAAGTGAAACATCACTTGCTTTGGAAAGGACAAAGTTCTTTTCCTCTTCTCTCTTTTCTGTCAGTGTTCCAGAAAATGGATTTTAAGCTATTTTTCACCAAGTCCTTTCAGACCTGGTGTTACTGGGTGCAAGCTAAGTTTATTCCAGTGAGATACAGAACTGCCTATACCAAAAGGATGGGTTTTCCTAGGAGGTGGGGTGTAGCAGGAGGCATCAAAGGATGGATGAAAGGAGAGGAATATAACTGCCCTCCCAGTTAATGTGGCTTCAGGGAGGTCATCATAGGAACCTGTGATACTGATTTTGAAGGTTCCCATAGCTTCCTCTGAGGACAGGGAGGATATGGAGCTGGCACTGTACAGCAGCATTTAAAATTGAACTCACACTTCTTTTATCAGCCAGAAACTTGGGTAAAAAGCAGGAACTACAGAGATGACCATATCCTACATCTAGATGGGCTTTCTTGATCAGTGAGGAAAGTGATCCTAGTTATGTGGGACTGAGAAGGGTTCCTGCTTCCTGGAATCCTGGTGTGTAAACACAGAAACTGCTTTACAGGAGTTCCCTGCTCTCCATGTGCTCCACTTGCACCTCCTGTAGCCTACTGCCAAATCTCTGCCACCTTTGCCCCCTTCCAAGGTCAGTGTTAGGCTTGTGCATCAGGCAGGAGTCTGCAGAGGCTTGGTCCATGCTGTCCAATCCTCATGCTTTGAGGCAAGGTAGAGAACATGTATGTCTGGCATCCCTTTTCCTTTTTCTGAGCCACCTCTTGGCCACAAGGGACTAAGGAGTCGCTGCTCAGTCTTGCCTTGGGTGCTTCCCTCTCTGGTACAGCTTGGAAACCTGTTCAGGAGTTGCACGGTCAGGAGATGGGTGTCAGAAGCTGCTCTGGACATGCAGATAGGTTTCTTCATCCACACATCCTTCCCTGCCCTCTGACTGCCCTATTCTTCTCTGCACACATTTATATATAGTATATAGTCTCTGATAAATCCCTTTCCACAGCCTCTCTGTGATGTGCACCTACCCAGAGAGATTTTCCTGTGCAGTCTCATGTTCTTCACCCTGCCCATTCCTTGCACAGTGGGCTAAAGCAGTTACCAGTAGTCTTCCCTGGTACAAGCTTTCAAAGTTCACCTTTCTTTTCTTAGCCTGTTAGCCAGGTCCCTTAGAAAGTGAATATTGACCCTGCTTTCAACAAGGAGTGTTTTCCTTCACAATTTCCTGAGGAGACTCCACTTGGGAGAACATGCACAATGAGTGCCAGTTTCTTGCTCATTATCCTATAGCCCCCAAGTCTACATGTTTTCTCTCCCAAGCAGAATAAAGGACAGAGCCCTGGCTGGGATGTCCCATCCCCCAGTACCCAGACCTTGCACTCCATTTGGGCTGTTTTGCTTTTCCTTCCATATATAGTGTGCTGCCGCAGGCTATTTTTAGCCCCCTTTTTTTTGCTAGCTTTGGATCCTTTGTGATATGATAGCTGCTCTGAGACACACAGATCTCTGCTCTTTGGCAATGCCCACAAATGGAGAGCAGCAGACAGGGGAGATGGAGCCCTTTTATTATCACATAGAAAAGGAGAGAAAAAAATGCAGTGCAGGGGAGGGAGAAGAAGACCCAGGCACAACACTTCCTGTGACTTCCAGGGCTGTGCACTTCTCACAGGGATTTGTTTCCCAGCTGCTGCCCTGCTTCACTTTTGTCTGCATGTGGATATGGGAAGGGTTTAGTGTCAATTATGTAGTAATAATTATTACCTCTTCACTGTTGTTTGAAAGTGTGTGTGTGAAGAGAGTTGGCTGGATCTCATATCACCTTTGTGATGAGACCACCTCCCTTCCATGAGGTGCCTCCACTGAAGAGCTTCTAGCTTTCTGGTTAGGTGCCTGTGCAAAGAGGTGAAGGTTGTCTTGGCTGTAGGAGATGTGTTGGTGGGCTCATGCTAGGGTAAGTGAAGTGTGTTTGTAGGTGGTGAGTAGTGGGAACTGACCAGGGTTTCATCTCAAGCATAGATGAGGAAAGACTGAGCAATGTGTTAAAGCTGAGGGTATTGTGATCATCTGGAGATAAGTTTGAACAAAGGAAAACCAGAATGTAAGGTGTTCGAGGGTATGAAATCTGGGATAGCAAAAGCTGAACTCAAGCTCAGTCTTCATAAAGCTCCAAACTATTGTCTTGGGTTTTGCATCTGAATGTTTCCACCAGTTGAGGTGTGGGCACATGGGCACCAAAGATGCTTTCCAAGACCAGCTGTGCAGATGAGAGAAGTTTACAAAGGAGCTGACCTACAACATTTCCATTTCTCTGTTGTTACAAAAAGACTACTTCTCCTTGAATCTCCCCTCTGGATTTGTAGTGACCCAAGCTGGGTTTGTAAAACTGATTGGAGATGCAAGATTGAAAAAGGGGTCTCCTTTCTTTTTGGGTGTGCTGCAGGTTAGGATAACGAAAGGGGCTGGCTGGCTGGCTTTCAGGGCAGCTGTTACAGTAAAAAATCACACTTAATCGTTTAACTTCCTATCACATCCTGTCTGTGGTATTCTTTCTCCCCTTGCAGTTTGGCACAGGCTGGCTGGAGTTTTTCTGTGCAGTGCATGGAAGTCAGGGCATTGTGAAGGAGGCTAGGGGATTATTTTACAGGTCCAAAAAGAGAGGAAAAGCAGAACTGGGAAGGCAGATTTAACAGGAAGAGGAAAGTGTTAGATTCAGTAGGGATTTCATGGGTTGACCAAACTTTTGTTTGGTCAAAGGGTTACACTGAAATGGAAGTGGAGAAGAGAGAAAGAGAGGTAAAAAGAACTGCTTTAAAGTGAGATGAAATTATTTAACATGTCTGTGTGTAAAAGATAAAGTTGATGTCTTTGATAGGGTGTTGGAGAGAGCACAGGAGAGGGCCAAGTGGGGAAGCACATATGAAATGTGATAATATTTCTGAGGACAGAGTAATACAGCCTTTCCTTGTCGTTTTCTTCTGACAAGTCTTGTTACTGTACAGTGTGGGGCATGATTCTGCATTTAAAACCCTGTAAGATTAACAGTGACCCATGAGGTTGTGTGAGGACAGAAAGCTACAACCTGAGCCAGACACTGCAGGGGCACTGCCACCTATTCTGTAACTAACAGGGTGTGTATTCCGAAGTCAGGCATCACATAATCCCATGCAGGATGTTTGGCCTGAGTGCCCAGAACTGGAAAGTTCTGGTCAAACCAAATCCCAGCACTTAGCAGTTGTGTCTTTGTCCTGCTTGCAGGCTTCAGGCATATTCTTTGCATTGTCCTTCTCAGGTACCAGTAGTGCAGCAGCACTTCTGCTGCATGAACACAACTGTATCGGGCAATATTGAAGCAGGAGTACAACTCTCATGGTCTTGCACATTTTCATGCTGATTACAGGCAGTCTTTTCCTCTGTATGGCTTTGTGGAAGCTGATGGCTATTGAGCTTTGACTTTCCTTCTTGACTGGGTCATGTGTACATGGAGATCTTCTCATGTATGTGCATGGCTGGGTGTGTGGTATCACTGACTGTCAGATCCCCCAAATCCTGGGGGTCCATTTTCATGCTGACCTGTTCTGTGACTATGTCTTGGTGCCTTCCTTTTCTTTTGTACTGTGTTTCAAGGCAGTGTTGATTTGGATGAGCAGGACCCAATTCCCAGAACCTCCATTCTGCTGTTAGTGTACCTGCCTGTGCTGGCTCCTTGTGAAGGAGCATGCTTGCCTGTGAGTGATTGGAAAAGATGACGAGGGAGGTTTGAAGGACTCCTGCACACAGTAAATCTTTACTCTGCAGGAGAAAGCAAGAGGGAGAGGAGGGAGGAGCGCTGTGTCAGACTGAAGCCTAAATGAATCCAAGCTGGCATGTCAGAGCAATCTTTATTTCCTCCTTTACCCTGATATTGGGTGACCTCCAGATGTGTGTTCTTCCCCTCCTGGTGGCCTGTGAAACTGCTTGAGGGAGGAAGGGAGAGAGAGACCCAGGGAAGGACAGCTTTTGCTCATTCTTCCTCCTCACAATCAGGCTCAGGTAGACTAACCCCTTCCTGCCTCTTCCCCAACCCACCCTCCAGAGAAGTGGCTTTTTGTCCCTCTCTGGTGCCTACATCAGGAAAACAGCTCTTTTCTATTCTCAGTCCAAATCTGGATGGGGAAGAGATTGTTCCTTGCCTATTTTGTACCTGTGTGGATATCTCCCTATCTTGGTCTTGCTGGAAGTTGTCCTGGCTGCTCAGGTGGCTGCCTGTAGGTTTCCACAGCCTTCACTGAACTGTGGTCCCTTTTTCTGAGGAGAGTCACTGGGTCTGAGAAGGAAAGGAGCAAGTTGGGTGAAAAGAACTCTGCAAAATGGACAGGGAAGGGAAGGACTACAACAGCTATGGGGAACTATCCTGCCTTTGTCTTGCCTTCTTTTCTACACTCCTTCCCTGCCAATTCCTCACTGCCAAGCTTCTCATGCATATAGCTTTTGCTGCTCTTCCACCTTGATTCATCTCCACCCCTGCTGCTTTCCATCTCTGCTGTGCCTTTTGCCATTCTGCCCTCCTCCTGCTCCACCCCATACATTGTCTTGCCCTGTCTCCCTCACCCATTTCACACCACGTTGTCCTGCCTGCTCTCAACCCTGCTGTTCACCAACGCTCAGAGCACGCTCACGTGTTCCCACCCGCCTAGCACATGCAGACACGCTGCTGTCTGTCCCCTGTGCGCCTTCTGCCACACACAAACACACACAAGGACAGAGCTGTACAAACCTCAGCATGTTGGCGTTGGTCTCACTTCCAGGAAAATTACTTTTTCTTCATATTAGGCCAAGGCAAGAGTGCAGAGACATTTATGAAACTTTGTTTAATGTACTGAAAAGCCATCGGCTAGAACATTTAGGAAATTGATTTTCCTGGCATTGATGAACTCTTTTTATTTTACCCCAGTATTAATTACTTTTTTTTTTAAAACAAATTAATTTAAGAGTCGTAAAACCTAACAAGTGAGCCAAACGTCAGTAGATCATGTTCCCCTCTCCCCTCGCTCCCCCTCCCTGCTGCTAGTGCTGCTACGGGAGGAGAAGAAAGAACCGGCACCTCACCTGACTCTCTGGCTTTGGCTCTCCGCAGGGGAAGCTTCTTCGCTGCGGGATTACGCTGCCACCACCATGAACGAGTTCCTGGGCATGTTCGGCTATGATGACCAGAACATGCGGGACGAGCTGGCCCGCAAGATCAGCTTCGACAAGCTGAACGCTGCTACCTCAGAGGCCGCCGCCGCCACCTCGCTCCCTGCCGAGGACGCCATGAGCAAGCGCGCCCGCTTCTCCAAGTACGAGGAGTACATCCGCAAGCTGAAAGCTGGAGAGCAGCTCCCTTGGCCCATGCACTTGGCCAAACCAGAGGAGCTAGGCTCCAAGCTGGGCAAAGAAACTTCCTCGGTGCTGGCGCAGCCCATTCGGGTGCCAGGTCCAGATGCCTCCATGCTGACGGAGACCAAAGCCACCATCCTGCCGCTGCCCTCTCCCAGCAGTTCCCAGATGCAGGGCCTGATGTCGCGGGCCTCCAAATACGACTTCTACATTCAGAAGCTGAAAACAGGTGAGAGCATCAGACCGCAAAATGGCAACACTTACAAGAAGGCCTCCAAGTATGACCTAGAAAATGTCAAGTACCTGCACCTTTTCAAGCCTGGAGAAGGAAGCCCAGATATGGGAGGAGCCATCGCGTTCAAGACAGGCAAGGTAGGCCGGCCTTCCAAGTATGATGTGAGGAACATTCAGAAGCTTACTCCAGTGAAAGCTCCAACACCCAGCCTGGCCCCTGCTTCCCTCGCCAGTACTCCCAGCAGCACTCCCATGGCTGGGCCAGAGCAGTCGGTCTCATTGCCATTCAACACTCCTGAGTACCTGAAATCAACTTTCTCCAAGACAGACTCCATCACAACTGGAACAGTGTCTACAGTGAAGTAAGTGTCCTCCTGCTTTCCTTGTCTTTGTGCTAGTGAGGGTCATACTTAGGGTTTGTATGTGGCTCCGTGGGCAATTCCAGTTCATGTGATACCACACTGTTCAAGTGATGTTTCCTTTTGCTCTCTGCTGGAGTGTCTGCTCCTCTATTGCACCTTACATCTCTATCTCATTGGTACAAAGGGTGTGGCCTGCCATCAGCAGTCACAGCCATAAATCTAGTGCTCAGTAGCTGCATTCATACACTAAAGTGAAAGATAAGGGAATGTGGTGCTGTCAGCACTCTAAGGTCAAGGTTATACTTTCTTTCCTTTCTCCTTCTTCTAGTCCCCCAGGCATACAGCTGTGTCTGTAGGAGAACCTCATTCTTGCTTCCATTTAACTCAATGACAAAACTGCTGACCTCACTGTTGGCAATATGGGGCTTTTTGTTTGTCCCAGAACTCAGAAGACATATTGGTGCCAAATTCCCATCAATTTTCATAGGAGTTAGGCACAGTCATATTTCTGTGGGGCCAGGCCTGTGTCTTCTCAATTTGCTTGCTCCTTACACAAATAGAGGTGATTCAATTACCCCTTAGACTGGGCAAACTCATTAGCCCAATTACCACTAATAATCTCCTACTCATATGTTGCTGGCAATCTCTGCAGTGATGCCATTGACTGAATGGAGATATCTGAAGGTCTTGCCAAACCATGGATTACTTCTTAATGTGACTTCCAGAGGCAGGAGCTGTAGAAAAGCTACATGTGTGTGTGAGGCTGCAGAGAGAGGGAGGAGAGGGCTTCTCTGCTTTCTTATCCTTGTTTGGATTTACTTGTTTCTCACTGTGAGCTGTGAATCCATGGGGTCATTTGTAGCAAGTCTAGGACCTCTGGCTTCCACTTCTCTGGCAAGTCATAGAACGATTTGCACTGGAAGGGACCTTAAAGTTCATCTGGTTCCAACCCTTCTGCCAAGGGCAAAGACAGCTTCTACTAGATGATGGTGCTGGGAGCTCCATCCAGCCTAGCTTTGAACACTTCCAGGGCTGGAGCCACCACACCTTCTCTGAGCAACTTGTTCCAGTGCCTCACCACCCTCATGGGGAAGAATTTCTGCCTAATGTGTAATCTGAATGCAGCTTCTTCCAGTTTGAAGCCACTGCCCCTTGTGCTGTCACAACATACCTTTGTAAAAAAGTCCCTCTCCAGCTGTCCCGTCACACTCGCCCTACTACTTTACCCTCTGCTGAGGAGAAAGGCTGGTTTATGTTTAATATGTGGACCTAGGAGGCCTTGGGCTGAATCCTCACTCTTTGAATCCAGCTCTTTGCTGTCTTGGGCAGGTCTCTGTCTGCCATGTTTTCCCAGCTGGAAGGCAGAGCTAGTGCTACCTATCTTCCAGCAATCATTTCCCAGGTGCCTGCAGCCAAATTTGGGAGCTCTATGGTTAAGGTGTATGGGAAAGGGCAGAGGATTTGCATCTGGCCTCTGCTCAGGGTGAACCCTGAATGTGCTCCAGATGGCAGGCAGGGGCTCCTATTACTGAAAAACACTGTGTTGTAAATATTCCTGTAGGCACAGTGCCTTGGTGTGCTAGGTGACTTGGCAAGGGACTGTGTGCCTGAAGACTCTGCAGAATGCTCAGCTTCCTGGAGTTCAGTGGCCATCCTCGAGCTGTGCTTGAGGTGCTGTGAGCTTTGGTGTTGCAGTAGGATCCTAGTTTGATTTCCTTTCTCTTGCTCATTTCCTGCCACTTGCATATGTTTGCAGCACTATGGTGATCCCCTCTCTAGCCACAGGACTTCCTCCACTGGGGCATCATGGTGGGGCTGCAACAGGAATAGAGGTGACTAGGGCCTTCAGCCTGACAGCGACCAGTGTCTTGATCACGCACTGGAGTACAGATGAGGCTTTAGTCCCTTCTTCAGGCTGATTACTAGATCCAGGCTCTCACGGTAAAAGAAAGCAGCCCAATTAATTGTGCTGGTGGGGAGGCTGCTAACTGTGGTATCTGGGACCTGGCTTTCCAATCACAGTCCCCACTGGGAACAAATAACCTGGCAGGAATTGCCCCTTACACTCAGAGGTACACCCTGGCCTTGGGTTTAAACTCTAACATCTAACGCTTTTAACCTGCCCTGAAATAATCTACCTGCCTCAACTGAACTCTGTGCCAGAGTGTCCTTGTTTAAACCAGGCTGCAGAGCTCTCACAGGTAGGAGTGGATGTTGGGTGCAGGGAAAATGTAGAAGTAAGGACTTCACACAGCCTGTCTGGGGTTGGGTTGGTAAGCCATAGTCTCTCGGGTTGGCTGGAGTCTGGCCCTGTATCTCCTTTTCCTCTTGCTGAACTCACTGAGGATGTTATTTTTGTCTGCTTCCTAAGAAAGTTAAGTAACCCAGGCTTGTGTGACAATTGGATGCTGTTGGGTTGGTTTTCTCACTGATTAAAATATGTAAATACCTTTTCCCCATCTGGCTGTTGGAGTTGGGGTACCTGTATGAAAATCAGCAATGAAAGCTCCATCGATGGAGCTGTAGCCATGTTGCCAGTGCTGAGGGGCAGTGCCCTGGCCATAGGAAGTGTGCAGTAGCTCACAGCATAGCTAGAGAGCCAAAGCTTCTCCCAGAGCTGAACCTGGGGCTGATATATCTTGATGGCCCTTCCATGCACACAAGGGAAGTGTTGCAAGGTGCTTCAGGGAGGTGTTTGTTTCCATGTGGCCATCACTTGTTTGTACATGGCTGTTAGTCTTTTTCTATGGAAACAGGTTTTCATGGTTGGTCTTCAGAAACTCAACTGAGTCCTGCACAGAGGGAACATGCAGGAGGGGTGGTAGATGGGATGTATGGTTCCCTAGGGAAAGAAGGATTTGAAGGGGGAAGGGGAGGGAGGTTAAAGGTATGGCTGTCTTTGCTGGGTGCTCTTCCTTGAGCCTTCCCTCCTGATGTGTCAGTTGTGTGTGAGAGAAATGAGGGGCTTAGACTGTGCCCTGTTCCTGCCTGCTAACCACCTCTGCCCTGTGTGTCTCTCCCCAGGAATGGATTACCCGCTGACAAGCCAGCTGTCAGTGAAGATGTAAATATTTACCAGAAGTACATTGCCAGGTAGGCAAAACTCTTGACTTTCTTGGGGAGAGGGCTGGAAGCAAGAGGGTAGAGTGATGGTGGGAGGGATGAGCTCTTGTCCATCTGCATCAAGTGTTTAAAGCAGTCACTGGCACTTCCATTTCCCTCTGGCATCTGTGCTTGCTCTGTTCCCCTCCTTGGGAGAGCAGTAGCTGTGAGAGGTGTACAGGCATGCCAAGAGCACGCTCGGCTCTCCAGAGCTGTTAGTTTGTGACAAATAGTGGAAAATGTTTCACTGCAGAAGCCCAGGATTTAAATTGGGAGCACTGCCTCTGCACTGGCCCTCTCCTTGTCCATTGCTGTGCTGGCTCCAGCCTTTTTCCCCCTACCATGTCAAGTGCCTGCAAGAGGCAAACAAAGGACATCTCACCTCTGAGCATCTAGCTGGAAGAATTCACAAGTGACTCAAGTTTAGGCAGGTTTTGGTATCAGTGTAGGACGTTTATCCTAGAAAATATTGCAGCTCATGCATATGAGAAGTCCTTACTGAATACAGTGCAGGCTGGGGCACCTTATCACTACTATGGGCAAGCTTAGGTCAGGAATGAGCAATGCTGAAAGGGAGCCCAAGGCTGTTGTGGTGAGACAGTAATGCCATGATAGCCAGAGAGATGGAGGAGGCTGTTGCACACCACCTGCCTGTTTTATAGCTCATGGTGTACAGGGTCCATCACCCTTTGCCTCTGGCCTGTCGAATTCCCCATCTGTGCTGTGAGAAAGCTCACGATGAAAGCCCCTGGTGTACAGAAAGACACAGTTGGGGAAGCAAGCAAACACTTCTCTCCTGAGAAAAAACTGAAGGGTTTGTTCCCACCAGCACTTACTAACAAGAGGGGAGGAAGATGTGTGCTGTGCTTTCCCACCTTGCCGGAGTCTACAGAGAGCCTCCCTGCGGGAAGCAGTCAGCTGCTAGGAAGGTGCAAGTGAAGATCTTGGCACATCAGCCAAGGGGCCAAGCCAGAGGGTGGAAACAGTGCTCTCCTTGGCAGAGAGTGGAGTGAGGGACAATTTCCTTTCCTCTCTTTTGTCCAAATCCCTGGTTCAGGAGAAGGGGGTAAAAGACCACATGGGAAGAGAGGATAGTTGCACTACCACGTGCAGGTCCTCAAGCAGCATGTGACCGCTTGCTGCCTACTGGAAGAGTGTAGGAATGGAAGCAGGGGTTTAAGCCCATCTTTGCATGGGGCAGAAGAAGTGGCAGCCTCTTACTGCTGAGATTGCAGGAATCACAAAGGTTGCAGTGAGAGGATATGCCACCCCTTCTGTTCCCAGCTCCCTTCTCAAGCAGAGAATGTGTAAACACCTCACCCACATCCCCTCTTGGTAGCGCTCTGCAAGCCCCTTCCCCTGGGTCAGGCAGGTAACTGAGGGAGGCTGTGAGATAGCGAAGGGACACCACATCCTGCTTCAGAAGCTCCACAAGCTGCCCGTTGGCAGCACAGCCACTTCCCTTCAATGTACACACAGTTTTAAAAACAGTTTAAAGCCTTAAAATCAAGGGGTGGGGGGAGAGAGACACGACACTCTGTCTGTACTGCATAATTAGCTTAATGAGTTTGCCAAAGCCACTGCCAAAAGCTGCCCAGGGATAATCCATTCTTTCACGCAACAAAACAAAACCTCTTACTTAGCTGGTCTGGGTTGGGTTGTTTCCCCCCTCCACCCCCGCCTGTATATTTATAATTAAAAAAAAAGGGGGGGGGGAAGACCACAGAAAAAATTATTATTATTATTAGTGCCTCAGCAGATGGTGCTTCTGGCAGCACTTGCTTAAATATTTATTTCTGTGTGGGTTTCCTCCCCCCTTGTAATTGGGGTGGGTTGTTTTTTTTCTTTTCCTTCTTTCACATCATCGTTACAGGGTAATGAGTCTGTAAACACTCTCTAAGCATGCTGACTTCTTTATTTATTATTTTTATTATTATGTATTTATCTTGGGTTTTCTTTCTAACTCTTGCCAGATCAAGACTAATTCTTTCTGTCCAAAAAAACCCCCAAACCTCCATGAACTGATTAAAGTAAGGGAAAGGGGGGAGGGGGTTGCTCTTGTGAAAATGAATCTGTGTCTGTGTGGACAATACCAGAGTTTGGATTTGCTTGTCAGTGTGGTAGAAGGGGCTGTGAGTTTGCTGGTTTCAGGTGTGTGTGGCTGGTTGTGTGCATGGAAATTGTGGGTGCGCTCATGTAAATGAGGAGGGGTTGCGGATGTACCTTGGAGGACATGCATGTAAATGTGCGCGTGTGTATGCGTGTAAGTAAGTGTGTGGTGTGTATGCTTTCCTGTTATGAAAAAGCTAAACAGATGCTGTGCTTTAAAAATTAATAGCTTTGAACTGTTTCAAGTGTCAGAAGAAACACAGGATAAATATAACCCTTTAGGAGCCTAACCTTACAGGCTGGAAGAGCAGAATTTCCCCTTTGTGCGGGGTTTGCCACTTCCCTTCTTCCCTGAGCACATGGTTTGGCAGAGCACTTGCCTCTTCCTTCCTGAGCTGTGGACACCACACACCTTTCTGAAGCACGTGGAAGGGAGGGTAGGAAGGAGTTTGAAGTGTTGAGTGCTTATTTACTGTTGCTTTTCAAGCTGAGCCTTTGAGTTACTCCTGCTAAGATGCTTCAAGTCACTTATCCCATATGCTCAGATCTCTGGTGTCTGGCCCTTCTTTTACTGCATTTGGCTTCTCTGGTCACTTTGCATAATCACTTTGGATAATATTTTGGACTGCTTTGCTTCAAAGGTGTGTATTTGCCAGCAAGGTCTTTATCTTCCTCTTCTCTCTACCTGGCCTTTACTCTACAGTTCTCCATCCCTGCACAGCCCTTTGCTCTCTCATCCCCATCTCATCAGTAGAACAGGGAGGAAGCTTTCCACAGAGCAGTTTCTTTCCTTCAAAGCTGCTGCTGCTGACATAAAGCCCTGGACTAGCAGGACCAGTTGGTTTGATCTGCTGCTGAGCTGCATGTACCTGGTTAATGTCGTGGTGACTCAGGCTGCTGCCTGTGCCCTGTACCTGCCTCGCAGTTACCCAGGCGTTGAGCAGGAATCGCTTCCTCTGCTTTCAGTCCCACACCTTTGTTTGTGCAGCCAGCTTTGCTGTTTGCCTTGTGGTTTGTTTCTTCTTTGCTGCTGAGGTTTGTTCCAGTTTCTCAATCACCTGTTCTGACGTGATCCTGATTTCCTGCAGTATTTCTTCTTCTTCCCCAGGGAAAGGCATGTCTGCTCCTGGCATCTGTCCCTGTCTCCTTTTGTGAATGCTGAGGCAAAGAAGTCATTTAATTTTTTAGCAATGTCTATCTTTTCTGTCAATTAAGTCCCCTTTCCATCTCCTAGAGGCCCTGCTGTCTCCACAGTTGACCTCCTCTTCCTTACTGTGCTTCAGAAATGCCTTATTTAGCACAGCTTTTCATCCTGACTTTTCCTATGCTGTAGCTTAGTATTACCTTGCCTTATGATGATCCGTAGTTTTTCCTGCACCATTCCTTCATTGCTTCAGGCCACCCTCACTCCTCTCCTTTTCCCCTTTTACCCGTTGCCCTTCCTTCTTTCTTTCCCATGCCCTTTATCATGTGCACTCCTGCTGTGTTTAGCACTAAGTGACGTGAGGAACCTTTGAGGAACCTTTGAGCAGATGGTACTTTATCTTTGAATGTTTCCCCTCTGAGTCCTCTTCTCTCCACTGCTTTTCTCTTTCAAGCTCTTCAGCTCTTCCAGGGTCCTCTAGAATATACATCAGAGAGTTCATTGCACTGATTAGCCTATTACTGGATCATCCCCTTTTGCTAATTACTGATGTGGCTATCTGTCAATACATTCTATGTTCTGTCTGCCTGGAGATACTAAATGGTATTTCTGCCTTTTTTTCTGCCCTGTATTTTGGGAGTTTCCACATTCGCTGTGTGGAGTGCTCAGTGGTGGCCTGCAGAAGTGGATTGGGTGTATGTTGTTGGCTGCTGCTTCTTGTGTCCTACTTTTAATTGCCTCAGAGGCAGGTTGAAAACCCTGTTCTTTTGCCTTGCACTGCTTTTGGTTGTGAGCAAATAGTATCCACATGGAAAATATTGATTAGCTGTTGTGGATGGGAGAAGTTGGGCACAGAAGGTCAAGATGGTCCAGAATGAGGAAAGCCTCATTCTGTTCCTGTTGATCCATTTTCTGATCCTGTTGATCTTCCATTGATCTGTCCATCTTACTGAAAGTTCCTATGTCATTTTGCCATGACCACCTTCTGTGTGGTTTACTACCTAATCCTCTGGTTTGCAAATAAAGTGTGATCAAACAGGCTTATGACAGAACTTGTACAAACAGTTGAGCTTTTCTGAGGTCCTTCTAGATGGGTATATACCTGAAATTCACAATCCATCTTTGAGTAATATTTGTCTCTTGGCATGGGAAATATCTGAAACTGACTGCTGTGGTACCTAAACTCACACATTTGAGTTTTGGAATTGCATGATATTTACTTGGAGGAACCCTCCTTTCTTACTCTTCCCCAAGTAAGCAACTTAGATAATACAGGTGAGTTCCACAGGGAAGATTGATTATGAGTAGACAGGATCTGAATGTCCTGCTCAAGAAACACCTTTAAATAGTGACAAATAAGAAAAGGCAGGAGAGTGACCTTCCCTGGAGTGGCTAAAGAAGGTGGGATTTAAGCCCATAAATGGGTGAGATAAAAGCAGGACTTACTTCATTTGTTTATGGACACTACTGCCAGGGCACTGTTTCATTGTCTCTGTTTTTTTCTTCTCTCCTCTGTCCCTGTTTGCAGGTTCTCTGGCAGTCAGCACTGTGGACACATACACTGTGCATACCAGTACAGAGAACATTACCACTGCCTTGACCCAGAATGCAACTACCAGGTAAAGAATGGTCAAAGTTGTCATCACAGTTACCTGAACGTGAAGGGGGACAACCCTGGGGAGAAAGTCTCCTCTTGTGCTTTCCTCCCCCATGCACTCACTTGCCTCTTCACTGTTGTGCTCTGAAACAGGGCAAGGTATATTTTGAACTATCTGGAACCCTATTTTGCTCCCATGGAAGTCCCATTTAACCAAACCCAGACCACCATAACGAAGAGCAGAATATAGAGCAGCTCAAGTCAGTGGGAACTACTTCAGATTTACATCAATGAAACCAGGAGAATAAATTCTGCTGTGTTACACATTGTGCCTGAACTAGAACTAGGGAATGCTGATCTGTTAGTCTGTCTCTTTCCCTCCTGCTGCCCGAGTGACTGTAGCAGCAGTATCTGCAACAAAACACCCAGTAAGACCAGCAGCAGCCCTGGCTTTATGGGGAAAGTGTGGGGGCAGGAGCAGTGGGATGCTGTCATTGCTGGGAGAAGTGCCAGGGGAGAACGTCAAGCCAGCAGGTCACGTGCTGTGTTTGTTTACCCTCTTCCCAGGTCTGGGAGTTTGACTCTGCCATGTCTGTGGTCAGGCTGCGTGTCTCTGAGGGGGAATCCCAGAGGTTGCCTCCACTGTGTGGCAGACACAACTTCAGCCCTACCCCAGGGGACCTTTGGGTCTCAAAGGAATGAGCCTGACCACAGCACAGGAAGTGGATTTGGATCTGCTGAGCTTGATTGTGGGTTTCTAGTGATGACAGGAGGGTTCGTCTCTGGGATGCAAGTAGTGGTCCTTCTAGCCCAGCATTTGGTAGTCAAGATGAGTCTGTCCCAACTGCGACATAGATATCTCTGCACCAGAAAGAGAGAAGCACAAAGGATGGAAAGACAGAAAAACCTATTACTATGATTGGCCTCATGATTATTTCCTAAGGAGTCTGGAAGCTGCTTGCAAAGGAGCTGTCTGGTCTCGCAGGGAATAAGGATTTAGGCTGCTTTTTAAAATGCAAATTATTTTATGGCTGAGATATATTTTAGAATAAGTAAGGCTCTGTAATAAGTGGGCACAAATTAACAATGATTGGCAATAGCAATCCTGCATGCACACCCTGGGAAATCATACCTCCAGCCTCCAAGGGATTCCTGGTGAAATCCATAGCCACACATTCCGGTGCCAATACCAATGAGATTGATCAGGATTGATATTAAAGGAGGGAAGAGTGGAAGTGATAATCATTTGTTTCCTATGAGGGAGACTAGAAAAGTTGTTAAACATTAGAATACAGGCCTTTGCAATTGCTCCTCAAAATAAATGGATATTGATTTCTTTAAAAAAAATCAGATTTACTTTCCCACCTTCACTGTTAAATATTGATGTCTGTGGGAAAGAGAAATGAAAAGCTTCATTTTAAAGGCACTTAGCCTGCTCTGACAGTGGGGTACACCTTCATTACTTCAGGTAGAGGATGAAAAGGCTATTCTGGCCATACAGGTTGACCTCTGAGTTCTACTACTGTCTTGTTCTGTGACTGGAAGAAAGTTGTGTCCCCTTTTTCCTAATAAAACCATCCTGCCTTGTAGGGGTGGCAGAAGACTTACAATGGGAAGACACTATAAAAAGGCAGAGGGTTTTTTCCCAGTTTCTAGTCTGCCATGAGCGTGGCAGCCAGTGCCTTGCTAACCACCACAGTGGGTGATTTGGAAGCTTGGATTACTTGCTTGTAGCCTGTTCAGTTCACTGGTTTGCTTTCTAACTATAGCAGTTCTTGAGATAGTAGCAGCTAAAATTATGTTAGAAGAATTGCAGTCTTAAAGCTGCAGGGAGCATATTCTGGACATCCCCCCAGTGTCAAGGTTTTCATGTCCATGTACTTTGCCTTTACCAAGAAGACACACCAGAGTCTTCAGTCTGGCTCTCTGGGGGTGATTGTTGTTGAGCTTTAAACTCCTGATACCATGAGTCTGTTAACAACAACAACAAAACCCACCCTGCCCCTAGGTTTACTCACCCCCTGCCATCAGGTGTGTCTGAGTGTCTGCCTGTCTGTCCCTGCAGAGGTTCACTAGCAAACAGGATGTGATCCGGCACTACAACATGCACAAGAAGCGGGACAATTCCCTGCAGCACGGCTTCATGCGCTTCAGCCCCCTGGATGACTGCAGCGTCTACTACCACGGCTGCCACCTGAACGGGAAGAGCACACACTACCACTGCATGCAGGTACTGCACACTGCCACACACCAGGCAAATGAAGGGCCACTGTTTGAGCCCTGTCCTTTTTGGCCTGGACCAAAGGGATTCTTGAGTGCAGGCATGCCAGCACTCCCTGTTAGAGGGGGGCTGTCCTGAGGCAGGGGGCTGACATTCATGGCCTCTTCTGCTCACTTCTGATTCAGGCACCTCTTTGAAGAGGCTGTGCTCTGTCCTCACAGGGCAAAGGGAAGAACCATTCTCTGTTTTTAGAAGCCTTGTGCATGCAGTCAGGCAAAGCAGGTGTCAGTTTTGTCCAGTCTTGGGCTCATTTGTTCAAACAAGTCCTGTTCTCTTGAGTTTCTGGGACCCTTCTTGCAGGGCCACTGTGCTGCCTCTACTCAAATCTGATCTGTCACTCCCTTGAAAGCAGACTTTTCTGTGACACATCTGCCCTTTAACACTGCATTGGTTTCCTCCATTATCAATTTCTTAAGTAATTAAACTTTAATGTCACATACTGAAACTTCACACCCCTGGTTCTCCATCTTCTCCACCAGTGCTGGTCTGTGGTGTGGGGTGAAAGCTTTGTTTCGAGAGACAGCCAGGCTTCAACAGCAGCATAACCAGAGCTGAAGCTGCTGCATTGATGTAACTGTGACACCTTTTCTGGGTTTAGGCTTGGACACACCAGAATGTTTGGGTCTTACTCTGATAATTCTTCAGATGAGAGGGTTTGATACGTTCTCGTTTCGTTAGAGCGGTGGCCACGAGAACGTGCTGCAGTTACGCACTGAAAAATCAGGCAAAGCTTGGTGAACACTTTGCAAACTGGCTTCTCCGCTCCCTGCCTCATCCCAACAGTTTAAGACCCCAGTTAAAGTCACAAGGCCTTAATCACATGCTTAAATGCTTTGCTGGGATAGACTGCAGCATATGTTTAGCTTGAAATCAGGTAAGCTTTCTGAAGTCGGTGAGGCTGAAGCACACACTTAAACGTTAGGTATGCACTCAAGTACTGTCCTGAATAGGGGCTGGTTTAAGCCTGTGCTTACAGCCTGTGATAAATGGGGAACTTCATGTGACTCTCTCTTGAGGACATTTTCTGTTAGGTTTCCGTAATATTGAGAGTTTAGTTTCTTTAATTGACCAGGATGGGATTTGTTTAATTAATTTTTGCAGAGTATGAAGGGGTGTTTCACAGCTTTAAGTCACTGGACTTTGGGCAGAGACCCTCCTTTACACAGCTATATATGGCTAATTCCATCCTGTGCCCACTGCCTTCCAGTAAAACAATGCCCATGTAAGCAGTGTCTTACAGAAAAGGTGCCTGACTATAAACTCCCAATTAAAGAAAATACTGCTTAAATGGCACAATTTGTGCCATCCATCTCAGGGCTTTTTTTTTTTCCCCCCCCTTTATGTCCATAATTGGTGTGGATAAAATTCAGTTAGCTGTTTATATAAACTGACATTTTTTTAGGCTTTAGCACCAAGAGCCACATTGCAAATTATTCCTAAGGAGGTTTTTGTTTAATTCTTTTTTTTAATGCCATGCAGGGTCTGTCTTTTTTCAAGGTGTCAGTGCAGAGGGAGAGAGGCTCTTTTATATTGGAAATAGCTGCAGATCCTTTTTATTTTTTTTCCTGGGTATTTGTCATGGGTTTTGTTATTGCCTGTTTGAATCAACCTGGGCCGAAACTAAGAGGTGCTGTTTTTGTTCTCTTCACTTCTGAGATGGTGCAGGCATTGGCACACACTGTGCTAGAGGAGAAAATGGAAAAAAAAAATCCTCCCTCGGCAGGGCTGAGGACGTTTTCAGATTCCAGTGTTTTTTTACTCAATATGGCAAAGTTGCCCGCTTTACCCAGAGGTTTTCAGCATTCCCTCCTCCTCACACCGTTCCCATTTGCTGCAGGAGTTTAAAACTATTGCAGTGGTCATCCTGAACACTGACAGGATAAAAAAGCCACCAGTTTGCTAAGATCAGCTGAACACAGGGTTTATGCTTTGCTAGAAAGAAACCTGTATATTACGAGCTCAAAAGATTTGCTTCATGTTGCACCACCCTGCCTTACCTCCTAGAAGGACTAGACAGGTAAATAACTGATTCCTACTCAGTTTTGTGTCCCTAGACAGATGAAAGTTCTGCTTCATTCTGTATTCCTCCAAAATGACAGAAAACAATGGCATCTGTCAATGGCCTTTTCTTCTCAAGAGCAGGAACCCTGCTTGCTGCCTCCCTGAGCAGACATGATTATCTGTATCTGGTCTTTTAGTCTTTGCATCCTCCCTTTCTTCCCCTTCTTTTGTTACTGTTTTGTGCCCAGAGAGTTTTAATTCTTACTACTTTTTTTTTTTTCACCACTGCTCTATCAGTTTTGGGATTGGGAATTGAAGTGATGACTTAATACTTCTAGGAGAAGTGCACAAATGGAACTATTAAGTGTATGTGAGCTGCTCACATTTATTATTGCTGGTAGTAATGGTAGGCTGTTAAATTGCCATGCTGATGACTCCCTGTTTTGGCCTGGGCTAGGTGGGTTGTAACAAGGTCTACACAAGCACCTCTGATGTGATGACCCATGAGAACTTTCACAAGAAGAACACACAGCTCATCAACGACGGGTTTCAGCGGTTCCGTGCCACAGAGGACTGTGGCACTGTGGAATGTCAGTTCTACGGGCAGAAAACCACTCACTTTCACTGCAGGTGAGACAGCAGGGGAGGGGAGGAATCCTGCCTCAGAGCTGTGTGGTCTGTTGGCCTCCTTCTACCAAACCATGAATTCTGGAGTATACACAGGGACTTGTTTTCCCTTGTTGTGACCTTCAGAGTGCTGCTCTTGAGGGAGCTTGTGCTCCAGGGCAGATGTGATTTCCAGGATCTTGCCGCAGCCCGCTCTGAAGGCAGGACTGTACTCTGTGGTGGTCTGAGGAAAGGGTACCCACTAGAAAATACATCCTAGAGTCATTTGGGAAAGGGTTCACAGTGCTGCTCCTCAGACTTACTTCACCTGAAGTAGGCCACTAATACTGTAATGGTGCTTCCATGCTAGAGTTCTCTCCAGACCAGCACTCAGCCAGCTCATCCGTTTTGGACCAGACTCTGCCTTCTGTACCCAGATGCTCTTCTAGTGATTTCTCAAGTTCTCAGTAAGAGCAGGGAAGCACAGCTTGTACTTTAGGCCCCTTCAGAGGCTGTTGTGGTGTTGTGGTTGGAACTTCCAGTGGTGGGTGCCTGCATCCCTGTGTTATTGTGGGTGTACCTCAGAGTGGAGTGAGCTTCCCAGTTGTCTTCCATGGCAGCAGTTCTGCTTGCCTTGGTGTCACAGGTTAACCTGCACAAAGCTCCTCAACCCTTTTGCAGACAGAGCCACTGTCTCATATTGGTCCCAGTCCTTATCCCAGAGAGAAGCAGGTGACAGCAGTTGGGTTGTGCTCCTAGCCCACACAGCCAACAACCCTCTCCTCCTCGATGCCCTTGCAGGCGACCTGGGTGTGCATTCACCTTCAAGAACAAGTGTGACATTGAGAAGCACAAGAGCTACCACATCAAAGATGATGCCTATGCCAAGGATGGCTTCAAGAAATTCTACAAGTATGAGGAATGCAAATATGAGGGCTGTGTCTACAGCAAGGCCACCAACCACTTCCACTGCATAAGGGCAGGCTGTGGCTTCACCTTCACCTCCACCAGCCAGATGACCTCCCATAAACGCAAGCATGAGCGCCGGCACATCCGGAGCTCAGCAGTGCTGGGCCTGCCTGCCTCTCTTCTCGGGTCCAAGGATAATGAGCAAGAGGAGTCCAGCAACGATGACCTCATTGACTTCTCTGCTATGAGCTCGAAAAACTCCAGCCTGAGTGCCTCCCCCACCAGTCAGCAGTCTTCCGTTTCTCTCATAGTCCCAGCAGCACCCTCCTCTGCTGCTGAGCTTGCTTCCTCACAGGCCAGCAAGTCTGCCAACAGCATGACACCAGCCACCAAGATCTCTGGCCTGCTCTCCCAGGCTCTTCCCAGCAATATTCCCTTGGCCCTGGCACTCTCCAACTCAACACTTCCAGGAACAGCTGGATCCTTCTTCCCCATCATCCCTGGTAGGGTCTCTACACCACTTCCTGCCAGCTCAGCTAATCTGATGACTGCTGGTTCCAATCCAACATCATCTGCTCCTACGGATTCCACGTCCCAGGCCATTTCAGGATCTGGTGAGCCAGCAGCTACTTCTTCTCCAGCTCCAGCAGCATCTATCATGGAAAGGATCTCTGCTAGCAAGGGATTAATCTCTCCTATGATGGCCAGGCTGGCAGCAGCTGCCCTCAAGCCCTCTGTGGCACTTGAAGCAGGTGAGTTACCCTCCTCAGTTGCGCTGGTATTGGGAGGAAGAGCAGTGCCCGATGACTCGGAGAGGAGTGAATGAGAAGCCACCCAGTTGTCCACTGGGAGTGGGGAGGAGGTAGTAAAGGAACGTAAATGGCGGAATAGATTTGGTTGTGTTCAGTTAACCCTTGAAGAGGGCAGTCCTGGCACAGTTCCTGTGCAGCCTGGCTATAGCCACATGGCCAGAAGAGAGGCAGGAGATGTAGCTTCGCCCGTATGTGGAGCAGGCTCTTACAGATCTGAAGGAAGAGGGTTGCCATGTGTACTGCCCAGTGTGCTGTTGGCTGAAGAGAGAGAGACACTGCATTAAAAATGGAAATGAAGCCAAAGCCTGGCCAGCACTTGCAGGCCACAGAGCAGCCCTCTCCTGCAGACTGTATCGAGTTCTAGCTGGGCCTAGTGGTGTCGATCCTGTACCTCGCTGGCAGCTATGAGAGGAGTAAAAGATGAGAATGAGAAATCTCCTGGGGCAGCCTGGAGCTCTTCCTGCTGCCACCTAGACCTGGAGCAGGTCATTGCCTGTCCCTAGCCCAGCTGGCAGGGATGCGGAGGTCCTTTAAGAGCACAGGGCACCTCCACAATCTCTTGAACATGATCACCTCATGGTGGGCAGTGTGGGGATGCAGAGGGGGAAGGCTCTGCCTGGCAGCACCCTACGGTTTTTGGCTGCCCCACAGCCTCCCTCCCTCAGGGCGTGGAGGGACCAGAGCAGGACACTGCTCCCTTCTGCCCAAGAGCAACCAAGGGAGTAGGACGAAGTGATCTGATTAAAGAGGGAGGGGAACTTTCCCATACTTCAAAAATCATCATTTGAAGAATTGTTTCCTAAAGCAGAGAAAGGTCATTGAGGGAACTATTTTCCTTTATTTTTTAATAAAATGCCACTTGCTGCCTGAGCAGCAGCTCGCCGTCAGCTGTACTGCCGGAGGGCAAATTAATATTTTACTCACTTGGGGATTGTGGAAAAAAGCTCTGCAGACATGTTCCTGTCAGCAACTTTTTTTCCCTTCCCTTTTTCTTTGCTCTTCCTCCTGGTTTTTTTCCTCTTTAATTTCTTCTCCTCTTTCCCCCCTTCTTCCTTTGGTTTGGTTTGGTTTTTGTTGTTCTTTTCCATTAATTTCAATTTTTCTTTTGTGGGCTCAGCACTAAACCTCCTCCCCCAAAACCAGAAGAATTCCCCCTTTCTGCGGGGACAAGGTGATGGCAAGAGGTCACAGTTTGAACTGATCCCATTGGCTGTCACCTTCGATAGCCCCAGCAGGGCAGATGCTCCTGCTGGGCAGGCGCAGTGCCGGGGCCGTGGCTGTCGCTACGGCAACGCTGGGATGGGGGACGAGCAAGGGGGCTTGACTAGCAGTCGAAAGCTGCCACATTGCTTCAGCATTAACAGAGTCTTTAATAAACGCTTAAGAGGCAGCCCCACAAATTAGTTATGACAGTTTGTGCGGAGAATCAGGTCTCCCCCACGCTCCTTCCGCCCTTCTCCTTTAAAGGGCCCACAGCCTGGACAACTTTGACATAATTTTGCAATAATTATCACTTGAAGAATTTCCACGCTGGAGTGGACGTCAGAACCCATCATGTCAGCTTGGCAATAAACGCTGACCAGCAATCCCAGCACTGCCCTCCCCCACGCTGCTTCTTTGCGTTTTCCATTTCTGCCCTGCTACTGGTGATTTCCTTTAGCTACTTGCCATTGGAAGCTTGGTTAAGACCTCCGTTTTTCATTGCATTTTTGCATTTAATTTTGGTGTCTTTCTCACGCAGGGAATGGACAACCAGCAGCTCCTGGACGGTTCAATCCAGTTCAGGTGAAGCAGGAGCCTGTGGAAGCCATAGGAACATCATCTACTACCAGTCAGGACTCCTTGCAGGAGCACAGCTTGGACCTGAGTGTCAAGGATCATGGGTGAGAGAAGTGCACAGGCAGACACACTTAGCTCTTTCCAGCATCAGGCTCTGAGAAGTTTCTGTTCCTGTAGTATCAGAGGACACAGAATGTTGATGAAAGGCAGTTTGGTAGAGGCTGAGTTGGATGCCCCCAAACTGCAGGCAGGGAGGCTCTTTCTACTCCCCCTCAAGTGTGTGTTCCCCAGATACTTTTTGGGCTCACAAGCACCTACTGACTCCTTGGCAAAAGCCTCATCTCTTCTGCTCCCCTGCTGAAAAACAAGCCACTGGCAAAGCTTGTTCTTTCACTTAACTCTGCTCTTGGCATCAAGAGCTGATTGAAGGCTGCTCCAGTGCCACACTTGAGACACTTAGTGCAGGAGCATTTGCACTGATGTCAAAGAATCATGTCTAAGACAGGCACCTTCCAGAGGTAATGGACACACAAAAGAACTGAATGTCAGGCTCACTCTGGTCTGTGTGTGGCATGTTCCCGTCTACAGTTATGGTGATGAATCTTTGCACCTACCTCAAAGCATGTCCCACCTCTCCCGTATCTCTGCTGAGATCAGGAGTGCTTGGGGATTGTCCTGTGTGGAAAAACTGCAGAGGAATTGATACTGGGGATAAGTGAGTCTGCTCCACTTTGACCTTTGTATGCATTCCTTTCCATACTTTATTCAAACAAGCCTCAGTTTGGGACCCCAGCTCTTGTAGTCAGCTACAGCTGTTAATGATGCATGTGAAATGCAAAGGTTCCTTTCACCAGGCGTAGCTGTGGCCAAGAGGATTGCTGCCTTGTATTCTTTTGCCCAGGTGGCCTCTGCCTCTGGCAGGGAGTCTTCTGTCAGCATCCCCTGGGCTCACGGCTTCTGAAAGTTCTAAGGGGATGAAGGAGCAGAGCATGGGGTGGGTTGTGAGTCAGCTAATAAAAAAAGTGTGGTCGTGTGGGCACTGGAGGAAGAGGTCAGAGCCGTTCAATAGCTGAGAGAACTAAACCCTGCAGACTTGGGCTCCTCTTTCTCTCCATCTCGGCTATCACAAGTAAATGAGTTTGGCCTGCCCAGGGGAGGGTGGGCATCATTCTCCTCCTCCGGATACAGCAGGTGAGGAGTGAGGCAGCTTGAAGGGAGAAGGATTAATCTCGGTGCTCACAGTCCCTGTGCACATCTTAACTAAACCCTGTTGGTTTGTGTGTTCCAGTAATGAATCAAATGGCCACACAGTCTCAGCAAATTCATCTCTTTTATCCTCGCTTATGAATAAGGTAAGAGCCATCCATCAAACGCCTTTCATTCCCCCCACCAAGAGAAATTAAAGCTGCGCTGGCGGGGGGGGCAGAGATGCGTTTGTTTTTTAATGTTTTGCCTCTAATAAGATGAGTTTGTACCATTTAAATTTTGAGACCATTTTTCATCGGGTATAATTTCAGAGCCACTGCTTACGAATTAATTTAATGAACTGGCTGAAGAAATATATTGCAGCCTCTGACACCTTTTTTTTTCCCCCCATCCTTTCTAGACAGAGGACTCCAAAAGATTTTATTTTTTTTTAATGTTTTTTTTTTTTTCTCCTTCCATTTTTATTTCCAGATCCTGGCAACTTCTCTCTTGCTCTCTTTTTATAGTTACTCATTTTGTTTATTTACTTAACATTTTCTTTTGTTTGAAGACGGGAGGGAGAATAATTTGTTTTTATGAAAGAGAAGAAAAAACCCAGAAGTTTTGAGGCAAAATCATCAATTTCTGCCTCTCTGGTGTGAGTAATGGTGTCCACCAGAGCCTCCTTTTCCATGTTCCAGAATATTTATTTCAGAGAATGCAGAGTTTCTTTTTTCTTTCTTTTTTCCTTAAATTATACATCGTCTCAAATATCTATTTCCCTTTCACATGATAAATTTTACTGTACCAAGATTAATTTTGCTGTTATGTACAGCTGCAGTAGAGATCAGGGGAGCCTTTGAACCATGCTTCAGTATCCTGCTGTGTGATAGGGTTTAAGGCACAACTGTTGCCACCCCCCTGGCTCTGGGCGCTACATGCACCAGCGCCATAAAACCCTCAAGAGAGGGCCAAGCAACTTTGCCTAGCAGTCTCTTACCTCCTTTCTGTCTTGTTTCATCACTCTTTTTTTCTCTGTGTTGTTTAATTTATGCATTTATCCTAATCTCACTTTTTTGATGTTTCCTTTTCAAATGCAAGAAGGAATTTCTTCCTTGTTCCTGTATATTGTCCCTTTAGTGATTCCAAATACTCAGAAATTCCATTTAGTAAGTCTGCTGTCTGGGGTCCTGAGTCATGCTGAAAGCCCCAGCTCAGCAAAATTCCATAGATACTTCTCTTGAAAATCTTCAGGAGAGATTTAACATATGCTTAGAGATAAACATTTGCTTGCATCCAGATTCCTTATGTTGTGCAAAGTAAGTGTAGCCCAGGTACAAAATAAGAGTTCCTCAGGTTTGTTCATTTCAAGAAGGAATGGGCTTAACTGATGCCATAAACCAGCAAAGGCTGCTTTGAAGGAGCCTGTTCAAGACTGAGGACTGCAGAATCAAGCTCGGCATGCTCAGGAATACATCATGCTTCCTTCTTTCTTTAGCTGCACACAATTTCTGTTCATGGAGGAACCCTTCATTCTTTGCCTAGGAAAAAGAACCCGTTAGAGAATTGGAATGCCCAGCAAACACCAGTGGAAAAAGCCCTGAATTTCTGACTCCAGCTATAAAGAGTTGCAGTCTCCACATAGCAGCAGGAGTTTTACCTTCAGGGGGCATTAAGAAAGCCCCAAATAGTCAGGGTTCCTGTAGCGTACTGCAGTTTATTTAGGGGGCTGTCAAGCTTAATTAACTGATATTTATAAAGGGCTTTGAGATCCTCAAGTGGGAGGAGTTTATAATGCAAGCATTGGGCCCAATCCTGCAGTTTATTTTTGTGGAGAAATTCGCTGTTGTTACTGGAGGTAATGGAGAGCACAACAGTGCAGGAAAGGGTCTAACTGTGCATTTGCTCTGGGAGAAAAATTTCTCTCTAAGCACTCCTGAGTAACTTCTTTTTTCTGTCCTGCACATCACACACCTGGATCTCTAAACCTCCTCTGTGTAGAATCTGTTTGAAGCTTTTCACACAATGCACTTGTGAGTGCAAGTCCAGCTTTGTGGAGGACATGGCCATTTAGCAGAAAGAGACACCATTTCTGTATGGAAGCTAGTAAGAACTTTCCAGGAACTTAAGTGGAGCCAGAATTTTCCCCCCAGTTGAATGAGATATCCCTGCTCCCACCCCCAGCATACCTGACAGTCCCTTTAAAGAAGGAGACATCTTTGTGGCCGGGATGATTCTAAATGAACTAGAGCACAACTGTGCCATCCCCAGGTGTGCAGTAAGAGACCATCATTTTCTAGGAGCTATGTAGGGCTATCAATGGGTAAGCCTGCACACCTTTTCCAACCTCAGATAGGGTCAGTCTCTCTTCATCTGTTTCCCATGGACAAAACAGACATAGTGCTTCATTACACAAGGGCTGTGAGTATGAAGTGGACACCCAAGTACTTTGTGATAGCTGGGTAGAGGATGCAGAAGAGTGAGCTGTTATTAAATTTTACTGAGGCAGTCTGTGCAGTCTTCTTGTCTTCTCTCTTAACCTTTGAAGACACAGCATTCCATGGGACAGTCCTGAGGGTATCCATCCTGGCAGTGACCACAGCTGTGTGCTGGGCTTGATGCAGTGTCTATGCTCTTGTTCCAGATGTCCAAGACCAATGCCAGCCTTGGCAACCTGCTGAACATTAAGACAGAAGGAGATGGCAGCCAAGCTGGGGCTGGAGAGCCAACACAGTACTTGGGCAAGGCAGTGAAGGCACTTGTCCAGGAGAAGCTTTCTGAGCCATGGAAGATGTACCTGCGCCGGTAAGGAGAGCGTGCAACCAGGAGCAGAGGACAGGGAAAATTGCTTCCTTTGCATCTCTGGCTCATTCACACTTACAAAGGCCTAATTCTATGACATGTTGGTCACCACCTGGAATGCATTTAGTCCTCAGTCCTGGCTAGCTACAGCAGCTGTTGATGTCCTGTAAGAAATATCTGTCCACACAAAAGCAATTTGCAAAGGGATTTTGAGAACCAACGATGAGCGCTGCTCTTCACACAGTACTGTTAGCCTAGATTTCATCTTGGGCTCCTCTTTGTTATCCCAGTCTGCAAGTCCAGAGGGGACCCCATTGCTCTTACCACTGAACTTCAGTTGGACTGTATTTAGGGGTTAATGCATGGATCACAGAAGCCTGAAGTGCTTGCTGTGGCATGTCCTCTGCTCGCAGGAGTAGGCCACTGGAACAAAATAAGGAGTATAAAGGGTATGGGAACTGGGATGGTTTCTGCTGGTTTTGTTGCAGACAAGAAGGCTCAAAAGGAAAATGGAACAGATACAAAACTCACCCACACACAGACACAGGCACACACATGCCCAGGCAGACACATGCTTTGAGCATACACAGATACACCCAGGCAGACACACAGGGGTTTATGCTCTGACACAGATGGCTGCCTACAGATGCCTGTGGACACTTTGTAAATCGCAGACTTCAATGGAGAGGACTAGAAAGTCTCTTGGTCCATCTGCCCCTGGCCAGTGTGAGATCCTGCCCATTTGCATTTTGTCCAGCCTAGCTGTAATTATGCCAAGCAGTATGGCTATTTTCTTGTCTCTGGCAGCATTTTTCTACCACCTAATACATTTCACCATCACGTTGTTGGGTTTTTTTGGTTGGTTGGTTGTTTTGTGTGGGTTTTTTTGGGTGTGCTGCCTGCATTTCTCTTTCATAATTTTGCTGCAATTCTCCTGGTTATGTCCCCTTGAACCACAGCAGATAATTCCTCTTTGCAATTGGAGTTCACCCCCTTCAGATAGTCACAGTACCATTTAACTGAGCTTATTTACTTCCTTTAATCTGACTTTGTAAATTAGTCCCTTCAGCCTGCTGATCATGTTGCTGCTGCTCTTACTGCTCCTGGGGTGGGTGCAGAATTGGGCACACCAGCAATAACAACCTTTCTGCCCTCATATATGCAGCTCACAATTGTGGTGCCTTGTTTGCATCCATACTGCACAGTTGTATGTGGATCATTGCCATCCACTGTTACAGAGGATTGTTTTTAGTGGTGCCCTGTGTAAAAAATACCCCTCCACACCCTCCCCCCCATTAGCTGTATCACTGCAAATACAACCCTCATATTCAGAATCTTCTCCTTGTCTTGCATGGCCTCTGTGTTATTTTTCTCCTCTTCCACTGGTGTTGCCAACTCCTCCCAGTTCAGTATCTTCTGTGAATTTCATTAACACGCTGTTTACTCCTTCTCCTAGATTACTAATGAAGATGTTAAATAAGCTCAGACCTAGCCAAAGTCATCCTTGCAGCACTCACAAGATACCTCCTCCCAGCTCAATGTGTTGCTGGTTATCATTAGCCTTTGTTTACAGTCCTTCAGCCAGTTTTCAGTCCATGAGGTAGCATTCACACCCAGGCCAACTGGAGTTAATTCTAAGCATATATGAGACTGTATCAAAATGCTTTACTAAAATCCAAATATATTGCATCCCTTCATCCACTAATTTTGTAATTCTATCAAAAAAGGCAATTAAATTTGTCTGGCAAGATTTATTCTTTGTAATCCTGATGCTGTTTATTGCTTGTGGTTCCTTTATCCTCTAGATGTTTAATGATTTTCTCCTCCCTCTTAATATTTGTTCCATTACTTTACTGGAAGGAGAAGTTAAGTCTGGAGGTATGATAATTGCCAAAGATCACTTCTCTTTTTTTTTTTTCCTTTTGAATCAGTACCTAGATTTTAATTTTCTTTTCCCAACACATTTCCTAGTACCTCCCTCCTCTCTGTGGCTTAAAAAATAGCAAATAGTAACACCATCAGTTGGTGAGTTAATTCCCATTGCACTTCAGGACATGCATCATCCAGACTGACTGATTTGTGCATATTTACATTTTCCAACCAGTCCCTTTATCCACTCTTCTAGAAGCAGGTCTTCATTTTGTCCCTAATTGTCTGCTTTGTCTTTAGTTCTCCTGTCCAAAGCAGATTTTATAAGGCAGACATTTTTGACTCATTGCCTACCATTTCTGTGGCACCTCTTGTACCTGATCAAACCACCCCTCTAGCTGCAGTAACTTGATTCCTTATCTCTCACCACACCTTTACTTTCCCTCATCTTCTCCCCTCAACTGACTGTATGTATTCTACAGCCATTGACCTTCCTTCTCCTGTACAAGGGTTTTCTTCTTTTTCCTTTACCCTGATTGTTATGAGGTCCCTCCTGGGACCACACAGGCTGCTGTTTGTTTCTTGCTTTCCTGCTCATCAGAGCAATTGTAGTTTGTTGTATCTTAATTATGCAAGATTCCCCTGTTCAGCTTCAGATCCTTCCTGCCAGTGTTTTTTTCACTTGATTTCTAGATTCCCTGTGATTCTGGAGTTTCCTGGAATCACATGTGTTTATGCTGCTCTAATTAAGTGCAGAGAATCTCAGCAGTGGATGAGCACTGGAACTATGTTTAGTTGGTTTTGCCCTCCTGACCATTTCCTCCAAGATGACAAGAGTCATTTCTTAAGAGGATGGCTTTTGCTCAGGGTTTTGCATTGCAGCATCATTTTTTCTGTGCTGCAGGGACCATGCTTTTCACTATTCAAGCATACCGAGCTGTGATTGCATCTGGGCAATGCTTCATCTCCCACTGATGTGATACCCTCTTGTTTCAAGACAGGGGTGGGTGAATTCTGGCTCCAGATTCCCTTGAACCTCTGGCTTTCTTCCCTTTTGCTGCTCCCAGTAAAATGAAAAGAAAAAATAGCTGCAATGTTTCGGCAGTGTCTGAATTGCCCTGGATTGCCTTTTACTGACCTTTCAGCTCTCCTCAGATGCTTGGGTTTTGTACAAGAACACTAAGGATTTTCAACTTTTGTTTCAGAGGGATTCTGAATTTTGGTCCCACTAGAAATGACTGGGAGTTTCTTCATCTCCCACAAAGCTTATCTTGGTCTCTTAATGTTGGAGAGCAATGAGGTTCTTGTTCAGCTCTATGTAACAGGCAGTAATCAAGCAACAAAGCTGTGTGCAGCAGGGACAGTGCTGTTAGAAAACAGAATGAGAGTTGGGTTGAAAACCAAAGAAAATTATGTCTGTTCAACACTGCCTCTCTTCTGGGGCTTTCTGTAAGATGCCTTCTTATCTGTTTTGGGCAGGTTTGGCACCAAGGATTTCTGTGATGCACAGTGTGACTTCCTCCACAAGGTGCATTTCCACTGTGTGGTGGAGGAATGCGGAGCCCTCTTCAGCACCCTGGATGGAGCCATCAAGCATGCCAAGTAAGTGGGAGAGCCTGAGCCTTAGGAAACCTTGAGAAACTCTACAACAGGCACACTGCAGACAGACAGAGAACTTACTGAGTAACTGTTGAAGAGCAGGAATGTGGGCAGTCCCAAGGGCAGCAGTTTGGGCATCTACATGCTTCCTGGGTAAATGTGCTCAGCTGAGTCTTCTTTAACTTTGGTTCACAAAAAATGCACTCGACTTGTGAAGAAGTGTTGGCAAGGCTGAGAGCTGGACATTTCTGGTTTTCCATAGCCTCCTTGAGAGTGTGTTCAAGGAGACCTATATTTTTCACAGCACACAAGCGCACTAGACAAAGAAATAAGAAAATATGAGAGGGTGAGGATCCTGTAAACCCAAGCACTGTCCCTGGATACAGGCTCTTTGTGGAGCAGGCAGCTCTTCATCACTGCAGTGCAGAAAGCATTTTATTGTTCTTTGTCTTGTCATGACAAATCTCTGCTAACAAGTTTTCCCTAGCCATTTGTTTATAAGGTTTTGTTTAACAGGCTCACATCACGTGAATAAGGATCTTGAAATGAAGCAAACTGTCCGGCCCAGCAGCAACCTCTTTGCCATGTTCTAATATTGTAAACCCTTTGTCATTCACATGGTTTTGGAAAGCTGCAGAAAGCCCAGGGTTTGGTGGCCAGAACTGCAGATCAAATAATCCTGCCTCTGTATGTTCAGAACTCCAGTGGACTCTTGGGCAAAGAATGAATTTAAGATACTCTCCCACTGCTTCAGTGAGGGGACTAGCAAAGGGTGGGTGGGATATTGGAAATCTTGCCTCTTGACAATTTCTACAAAGCATGATCTGCAGTTCAAACCCACACCAAGTTCCTTTTAAAGGCAACAGAAGATTTGCCCGAGGAAAGAATGAATGAGGCCTTCAGCAGCTGGCCACAACTGATTCTGAAGGGGTTTAAAGAGAAAGAGTGCAAATTTTAAGGCTCTGTTAGCAGAGTTGGTCTCTGCCACTGGATGGTTCACTACAACAAGCCAGTGTCTTCTCATGACGGCCAAGGGAAGCTGTCTTCATAAAAATATTGATCCTACTGACTGCAGCAATTTTTCCTTCTCTGGTTTCAACATGGTTTTGCACCTTTGTCTTCACTCCTTTTAATCAACTGCCTTGTCTTCACAGACAGCCTAGGAGGCCCCTAGATTTTCTACAGAGTTTGCAGAGCCCCTTTTAGGACTTATCCTCAGCTAATTTGTTTGTAAACTCCTGCCACCTTCTTGTTGCTTAATCAAGGTATGTGTGGTGGTCAAGAATTCAGGTCTGAATTACTCTTTTTTCAGTTTTCACTTCCGAACTGAGGGTGGAACTGTGAAAAGTAACTCCGAGTCTCCCTTCTCAACTGCTACTGAGAATAAGGCTTCGCTGGCCCCTTCGTCACCATCTGCTACTTCTGTCCCCATGGCAAGTGCTCCTGGCCTTGATGTGCCCACTCCAAGTCCAGCTACTGTGCCCTCTGCTCCCACACTGCTAGCTTGGAAGCAGCTGGCTTCAACTATACCCCAGATGTCTCAGATCCCAGCATCAGTGCCTAACCTGGCAACTTCACCTCTGGCAACAACTTCCTTGGAGAATGCCAAGCCTCAGGTCAAACCCGGATTTCTCCAGTTCCAGGAGAAGTAAGTTGGAGATGCTGCTTCCTTCCTTATGTCCTCTCCAGGTTAGACTTTGCAGTTTAGTTACTCAGGCTGGTGGAGTATCCATTTCAGGGTTGTATGTTGCCAGTCATTTGTCTGCTCTCAAAGACACGTATTAATTCTGCTTTACCTAAGGAGGTATCATTTGGTACAGTGCTTGGGATCCAAGAAGTCAGTGTTCAATACCTCCCATCTGACTGTACAGCCAGAAATCCATGGAATGGGTGGGGGGAGTAAGGTACCAAAACCATTTAGCTGGTTCAGTAGGGCACTGCTGATTCTGACTAAACAGGGGAAGCCCTGGCACTCTGTCATGTGCATGCCCGAGAGTTTCTGTTCAGTTACACAAAGTCGAGATGGGAGAAACTATTTGAATCCATTGAGGTAAGTACAGACAGAAAGGGAGAAACAGCACCTATCCAGACCTTGAGAGAGCTTTAAGTTGGAAGTGTGGCCCTCCAAGACTACAGACCCCACCATGCACTACTGTTTTAATACTCTGAATCAAGGAAGTGCACTAGCTTGGTGGAATTACAGCAGTGGTGCCAGCATCAACTTTACCGAAGAGGAAGATGCTATGATGCAGGCCATGTTTGGAACACAGGCTTCAGCAGGGCTCCCCTTGAATTAAATTTTGGCAAAGAAACAAATGTGTGAAATGAGTGAAGGTGATGATTGGGTTTTGGATGTATTCCAGTGATCCCTGCCTGGCAACAGACTGCAAGTACGCCAACAAATTCCACTTCCACTGTCTCTTTGGGAACTGCAAGTATGTGTGCAAAACCTCTGGCAAAGCAGAATCCCACTGCCTGGACCACATCAACCCAAACAATAACCTGGTGAATGTGCGAGACCAGTTTGCTTACTATTCACTGCAGTGTCTCTGTCCAAACCAGGTAAGGGCAAGTCAAAAGCAGTGCTCAGGCTGGAGTGTGTGGGGGAGAAGAATGAGCCAGAGCAAGCAGACTACTCAACAGGAAGTGAGCCTGAGGGTTTCATTCCTGGTCTAACTACAGAAACAGGGAAGGGTCTTAAATACCTGGTGGTCTGATGGCCATCAAATGAAAATCACAGAACTTTGATGTTTCTTTGGCTTAGGTGAAGTGGACAAGGCAACTAGAATCATCTGAGAGACAAGATGAAATAAAGTGAGAAAAACCTATGATGGCTACCTGGGAAAGCCACGGGTTAGGTTTGGGATATTTCACCACTGAACAGTGCAGTACAGAACACAGCACTACAAAATACACGACAGTTTGTGGCAGATAAAAGGGGTGAGATCTGCAGTAGCAGTTCAGGCCTCTCACTTATGTCTCAGAGGGACAGGATTAGTATCAGGCAGCTGGTTTAGATGTGCTTAAAGCACCCTGCCTGTTTGCTTCTCTCTAGCACTGTGAATTCAGGATGCGAGGCCATTACCACTGTCTTCGTCCTGGCTGCTACTTCGTGACTAACATCACCACCAAGCTACCCTGGCACGTGAAGAAGCACGAGAAGGCAGAGAGAAGGGCAGCCAATGGCTTCAAGTACTTTACCAAGAGAGAAGAGTGTGGCAGACTGGGTGAGGTTTTTTTCTCTTTCCCCCATCACCTTTCTCATGTGGCCTGTTCTGTGTCCAGGCTAAGAATGGCTGAGTTATGCTTAAGATGTATTTGGTCATTAAATCACTGAACAAGAAACAGAACAAAGCAGAAAGCACTTCCTGATCAGAGCTGTTTTCCCAAATGGACCCAAGTGAAATTAATAGAAACTGTAACATGAAGGATTGATTAGATGGATGGATGGATGGATGGATGGATAGGCAGGTAGGTAGACAGCCAGTGCAGCATAACAGGGCAAATAACCGGAGACAGAGGTAAGAAGAGCATTCAGTGAAGTGCTCCAGAGTTGTTCTGCACAGCCCCTGGTGAGTAGCAGGGACTGCAGGGCTGTGTCTTTGTGCCAGCCTCCCACCAGAGCACTCTAAGGAAGACACCTCGGAGGTGGCAGAGCCTCGGGCTGTGCCCTGCTCACTTGCCAAAGCCATTAGCAGTACTGCAGCAGTTATTAAATCTCAGTGCCTCCAGTGTAAAGCTGGTAAAATAAATGCACAACACAAAGTGCAATGCATTCCCAGGAAAGTAGCTAGAGCTGAAATCCAGGGGTCTGAACTGGGTGGAATACCTAAAGATAGCTCCAGCAGAGGTCTATCCTGAACTGCCTGGGGTTCACTTACCCCTTGTAGTCCTGTTTTGGCTTAACAGTGCCACAGACCCAGACTTCCTGTCACTCCTGGTTGGAACAAAGGCTGAAACAAACCAGGGTTCAGAATAACACTTCAGGATGCTATCCCCTCATATTGCAGGGAAACAGCCACAATAACCAGAACCAAACTTTTTTTATTTTTAGCTTTGAATACATCAAGAATTTATATCCCAGTGTAGCTTGTTTGTGGTAACCAGGGCAGTGAGTGTCAACACACCACAGCCAGTACTTACCTGGGTCTCATTTAGCCATGGCAGTAGATTCAGCAGTTGCAGTTATTTACTCAACTTTAGGTGTTTCGGGTGATAGCAAGGGCTAGACAAAAGCAGGACAATGATATATGACACCCAGCCTACACAGATGCCCTAGCAACAGGCGAGCCTTCACCTGCCCTTTGCTGATACTGTTTCAGTCCCGCCAGCACTGTTTGTTCTCCATCCCAAAGAACAGCACAACGTGATGGGGAGGGCAGATGGGGTGGGGCTGTAGGGGAGTGCAATACCTAAACAAACATAAACTTGGCAGGCACATAAAATGCTATCTGTGAGCTAAAGATGGGCTGGGTGATTCAGGAGCTCTTTGGCAGTGAGGCTGCTGCAGGCTGTGCCTGTGTCAGCAGCGTTTGAGGGAGTGCTGGAGTCTATGCATGCAGCAGGATGTACCTACGTCTATAGCATATACATGTGTGTGGCAGGTGCAGAAAGCATGGGCCTGCTTTAAGGGCTCTGAGTGCTGCTGAACACAAATCACAGGGGTTTCATCTGTCTATTTGTGTGTATAAATATAGACACACATAGAGGTAGGGAGGAGAGAGATCATAGATACATAAGTAAAGGTGGATGGGTGTAGGTAGATGAGTAAAACTGAGCCTGTTTGTAAGTCTGTGTATATAAAGTTATGGCAAAGGGATGGTGGGGAACATACAGAACCTGATTATTGATGTAGCTGAGCTGCAACTGTAAGAAGACAATTTTGGTCAGGTATAGAAGGCAGCTGCTGAGGATTGTCTGTTAATGAGGTACACAAGCTTCCAGCATGCAGGGCACTATCCATGAGGAACAAAATGTGTCAAGTGCTGTATGCCAGAACCCATATAAATTGCTGCCTGTTTAGTAGCTGCCCCTATTACACAACAACTGTGGAGTGGCACTAAACACTTCCTGGCTCATTTCTATCTGACCAGAGAGCTTATGCTGTCCAGAGTGCTTTTGAGAGCACAAAGGTAAAAAGAGAAACGAAGTTTTCATTTCTAACCTTATTATGAGCATGCAGATTGTAACTTCTGTAATACAGTTAAATGTCTTAGTTGTTTTCTCTTTGTAAAGGAAATGGTGCTAGCTAAGACTGGAGAGCATGAGGTACTACTAGATGTAATGGCAATGTTCCTTTCTTTATAACAAACCAAAGAAGGATGGGACTAGTCTGCAGCTCTAGCACGCTTCATAGCTCTATGTCACTGTCATCCTCTCTTGCACTTGCTCAGCAAGCAAAAGGGGGTTTTCATTTAGGACAGAAGAACTCTTGACAGCCTTCAATCCACCAGAAATCCATGTAACAGCAGCCTTGTTCTGTCTGCAGATCATCTTCCCTCTAGTCCCTTTCCCTCTTGATGCCTTTCATGTACTTCATGCAATGATTTTGTGTCTGTAGGTTGCAAATACAACCAGGTGAACAGCCACTTCCATTGCATTCGTGAGGGCTGCCAGTTCTCCTTCCTGCTCAAGCACCAAATGACATCCCACGCCAGAAAGCACATGAGAAGGATGCTGGGGAAGAACTTTGATCGTGTTCCTACTCAGGTGACTCACTGATTATTTCAGCTCTAGATCTGCATGTAGTGTTGGTCCCTTTGGTTGCTTGCTGCAGCAGTGCCAAGACACTTGTACCCAAACTCTTAAGGATACAGGACTGCAGCAGGGATATGAGAGTTCACTCAAGGTAGATTTACCTGGTTGGACTCCTACAATACGAGGAAAGGTTCTCAAGCACAGGTCTCAAAGCATTACTTGGCATATACAGCTTTTCTTTGGTAATTGTGGAGAAAAGAATTGAGAATGATAGCCCAAAAGTATTCATATTTACAGCCTGCAGTCCCTCCCTGCTCTCACTATACACCAATTGGCTTATTAAAATTAAAGTGCTTAGGATGTGGAAGAATTGAACGTGCTGGTTAAAGCAAACGTTTCCTGTTGCACATAAAGAATTATTTGCTGCTTTCACAGAGGAGGGGAGAAACACCAGTCTCAAAATTTCCCTTATTGATTGGGAGTTAGTCTGGGGCTCTCCTTGTCCTCTCTCAGGAAGCAGCAGAGCAATGCAGTTGCTTCTTTTCTCACACACAGCTGAGAGCAACTGGCAGATGAGGTTTGTCTCATGAGTAAATTGAAGAGTTTCAGCTGCACCACTGAGCTGCTCTCGGAATGGCAGCAGTCCTGCAACATCCTGCTGTTTCTTACTCCTTAGTTGCTTTAGCTTCCACTGACTGACCCACAGGCTAGCCTTTTTAAACAAAACAAGAGAGTCCATCTGTAGAAGCACGATGGGAATTCCCTTTCATTCTACCACATGGAAATGAGAGATCCCTGTTAGTTACCATGTACTGTCAAAAAGTTAATTTGGCTTAATGAGTTCACAGATGTCAAGGAACTTGTGCTAGTCTAACATAAAAAGCTTAGGTACAAGATGCAAACTTAGGTAAAGCCAATGAGATTGCTCCACTGCCTCCAGCTTTTCCCATGCCTTAGTGCCCAGCTGGCACTTAGTGCTGTGTTTGAGTGTAGGTTGCTTCTGGGTACCTACCACTAGCACTGTGCAGGCCAGAGCAACATCCCCTGTGTCACTGTTTCAGTTGCAGTGTCCCAGCATGCAGCCCTTAAGACAGCCATGTCAGTAGCTGTATTGCCAGCCTCTGAATGCAGGAGGACCTACACAGCAAGGTAATAATGCCAAGATTAACACCTCCTGGTTCTGAATGCATCAGAATCCACACACCAGGATACCGGTGCCAAGATTAACACTCCCAGCCTCTGAGTGCATCACAATTCACATACCAGGATACATGTGCCAAGTTTAATGCTCTCAGCTCCCAGTGCAGGAAGATGCAGGCTCCTCGCCATGGTGCCATGGGTCCCAATCACAAGCATGTTCCAGCTATCCCTCATGAACTGTGACAGAGAGACAGAAGTGTGCAGACAGATGGTTTTGGTCCTGGCATCTTGCTTTTGGTGTGAAAGTCCCCGTCCTATTTTCTTGCTGCAGGTTATTGGCCACACTCCAAGAAATGAAAACCTCCCCCAGGTTGGCAGCATGGCACCCAGCCCAGCCTCATCAGGAACCCCAGCTTCCTTTCAGGGACCCCCAAGCATGATGGACACGGAAACAGATGAGTACATGGATTACACTGGCTGTAGCCCTGGGGGTATCTCCTCGGAATCTTCCAATATGGACCGCAGCTGCTCCAGCACTCCAGTGGGCAACGAAAGTACATCAGCAGGTAAGAGAGAAGGGGTGGGCTGAAATGGCTCATCAGTTGCCTGGTCTGTTGAGAGATAAACTCATGAAGAGAGGCCAAAGGACAGCTGCACCTTAAAATACAAACTGTTACAACTTCACAGTAGTGTCTCTTACTAACCTAGCTCCCACCATTTGTAAGATCAGCAAAAAAGTGCACCTCAAGCATCCATGAACTAGCAGCATACTGTTTGCCTCCCCTGAAGAGAGGTTTTGATGCTGTGTCTTGGAGTCAGAGCTATTTCAGTAACTGATTCTTTAAAAGAAAAATGTTGTGAGCCTCTTCTGTACTTGGCATTTCCCCCAATACCTTTTGTATTTCCTTGTGCAGCAGCTGAAGTCAGGCACTCCCCAGGACGGTTGAGGCACAGGAAGGTTGCACAATACCAAATAGCTACCCAGGGTATAAATGTACCTACCACATCTTCAGAAAGCAACACAGAAAAGCAGCTCACTGAGCTCCCTTTCTCATGCAAAAACTCTTGTTCCAAAAACTCTTGTTTGTGCAGGAGACCTCCATCAGCCCCTCTTTTTGCAAGTAAGTTTCTGCCATTGTTTGCCAGGACAAGGTACAGCCATCTCCCACTGCCCTGTATGATGGGGTTATCTTTGCAGTACTCACCTATCTTGTATGAATTCTGTGGTGATCCAGGGATCTCATGGCTCTCCTTCCCAGGGCTGAGTGTTACATTCCAGGGCTGCCTTACTGAGTTGGCTTTAGATTTGTACACGTTTTCCTACTTTTCTTTCCCACACTGGTTAGATGAAGGTTATCATATAGCACATCTACCATATGTTATATGAACACTGCTGGGTCATGACAGTGGTTTCCCTGTGGCTTTAAGAGTTCTGGGGGGACAATGGTTCCTGGCACTCTCCTTTATCAGTTTGCTCTCTGCTTCAAGCCATGCTTCCTAGGATATGGCCCCCCCACTGCTGTCAGGTAGCGAGCAGTTCCATCCTCACAGCTATTAGCTGACACCATATCAATGAAGAAGACCCAAACAAGCAGGAATTCCAGTGTGAGAGCCCGTTGCTGTTCCCCCATGCCACAAAAGCCACCTTACCTTTTGCAGAGACAACCCTCCTCTTCTGGTGCTGTCAGCTCCTCACCTTCTGTTTCTTCTCTGTTACAGTTCTGTTTCATACATTTGTAAATGTATTTTCCATTTTCATCGTATTGCTTCTGCTCTTGGGGTCTCATTTCAGTTCTTTTTTGTTTTGTTTTTGATGTTTGTTTGTTTGTTTTTCTTTTTTCTTTTTTTTCTACTTTTTTTCTCTCCACATTCTCCAGGCTGCCTGGTTCCTTCTACTGCTGCTGCCGATGATGCCACCCACAATGCACCACAACCTCAACCACCATCTCTGCCTCCATCTTTCTCACAAGCCCTGCTTAGGTCTCCCCTTCCCACCCTCCCCTATCTCTTGTCTCCATCTTGTCTCTCATACTCTCTGCTCAGTGCCACTCTTGGATCCAGCAGAGGCATTGTCATGCCTGCCGCCAGCACCACTGGGTTTTCGCCCATCATTGCCACTCCAACTCCAGTAAAAAGTGACGTTCCCTTAGTTCAGGATGCAGCAGGTAACACTTCTTTGCTTTCTTTCTTAGTGTCCTGTGCCCATCCTCCTTCCCCACTCACCCTGCCCACATTTTTTTGTCTGCACCTTTGGGTCAGTAACATCACTCTGTGTCTTACTTAACTTATCCAAGAGCCTGTTCTTGCCTATTCCTTTGTCTGCTGACAGTAACCACAGCTGAGAAGGGTCACCACAACCACAGCAGATCACAGAGGCACATCTCGATACTCGAGAGCAATTGCCACCAGTTCCAAACTATCAGAAAAATCTAACAAAATCCATAATTAAAGTGCACCTTCAGCCTCTTGGTAACAGTAGGGTGGCCACAAAGCAAAAGTTTGCTCAAGTAGCGTTAATGGGAATTGGAATTCTTGTTTAGATCTTCCAGGCCTTCCAACCCAGTGCCTACTACAGTGTGCTGCACGCAGCTCAGCAGGCAGATGTCTGACAGGGTGCCCAGTTCTCCTAGCTTTATCAATCTTTGTAAGCTTCACAGCTTCCTATTCATATAAATGAAGCCATAAAACTGAGGGCTGCTTTCCCCAGCACAAGTAACAGAGTGCAGGACAGTCAGTGTCACTGTGATGACATCATCAGACAGCTCAGGCTGTTCCTCACACTCACTGTTGTTCCTATCTGCTCTTAACAGCTGCAGAGACTCCACCAAGGTTTTAAGCTGCCATGTTTCCCATGTGTGACTTAAGATCAGAGGTGTCTCAGGCTGGGGATTCTCACTCCAGCTGGGAATGTTTTTTAGGGTGTGTCTCAGTTTTGGCTTCTTTTCCCAACTCCCAGCTCTTTTCTAGTTAATTAAGGGCATATTTGCACTTAAAGCTCACACTAAAGAGGATTCTGGCAGCCTACAAATGTCCCAGTCATTCTTCCTGACAGTTTTAGTAATGCCAAGGTGATCGGGTGGGTGTACAGCTGGAGGACCAGCTCCACTTGGAAGTTCACAGGAGGTTTTTCTCACAGGACTTGGCAGAAGGATCCTTGCCCTGTCCAGAGGAGCATGTTCCAAAGAACAGAATTGACAAATAGATTATTTTTTCTTTCTTTTAACTGATTTGCATGTAACCTGAAACATCTTAACCTTATGCTGTGCTTTCCTCTAATCATGGATTTAAAATTTTCTTTTCTTTTTTACAATTGTATAGTTTGATGAATGTTGACATTAGTAGTAGCTGAAAAGACAAGGTTATGGCATGCATTTACCTCTGAGATTTGCTTGGCCTGTAAGCTCTTGATGCTTGTCATCTGCAGCTGGGTGCTTCAGTTCAGTAGACTGAACATTGTCTAGTGGGTCCAGGAGAGTGCACCAGGTTATCATCTCTCTTGGTCGTGCCCTGGCTCTGAAACTTTGCCTCTTGGAGAAAACAGAATTGGTTTAACTAAGCTTTTAACCACATAAATTTGAACTGTGGTAAAAGCTGGGCAGATACAGCGAGTTTAAAATAGATAAGGTTTTGATTCTACTTAGTTCCCACATTTCCCATCCAGAGACTTTCCCCTGGGATGGCTCATCCCATGTTCCAGTCTGAAGGCAGACAAGATGAGCATTCATGCTACTCATAAGAGACTTGCTGGTTTGGCTGTAATTTGTGTAAAAGGAGTTGTTGTGGACAGCAGTGCTCTGCCCAGGCACCGATGAACTTAGACAAATGCCTGAAAGCACAGAACTAGATTTTACCATACCAGATGTTTAGGGGGGAGCAGAGAGTTAATTGGTCACAGATTCTATAGCTAAGAGCTTGCTAATTTAGAATTTACAGAGACAGAAAGATATTCTTTCACTGGTAGCTGGTTAAATCGGCCTCAATGTGCAGTTTCTACCAGCTGTATGTCACTAAGATCTCCCCAGCTGGCCTCTGTGCTTGCAGTCTGAGCAGAAGTGCCACATAACTGGGTGTGGAAAACCTTTTGTTTGTTGCTCATCTCGCAGTCTGTGGAACCTGGACATGGGAATAATGCAGAGATTGGGTTGCTGCCATCATTTCCACTGACCTGTTCCTTTCAGTACAGTGTCAGTTGAACTTTTGGAGGCTTCCTTCAAAGATTGCCACCTTCTCTTCAAGGGTTGTCACTGGTAGGGCCAGCCGTGGCAAAAGGAGCATCCATCACCTCTGACACCTGCCTGTCAGCCAGGAAAAATACAATTCTACAAGTCAAACAGATGACTGTTTCTTCAGCCTCCTAGACAAGGATGCAAGCTGCTCTGGCTTCCCAGGCCCCAGGCACTGCATGTCACAAATCATGCTTCTTTTTCAGAGTATGGCAGTTTCAGCATGAAGCGGGGGGGGGGGGAAGAGAGTATGTTTTAGTTGCAAGCTATAATTTCCAATTACACTCACAGTTCTGCACCTGGTGATACATTCTTGCCTCCAACCTTCTCTGTGCTGCATGTTGATACTGGAGATTGTGGTTTGATCCTGGAAACAGCAAGCAGAGAAGAAAAAAAAAAGTTAATAGATATAATGAGGTCGAGTCCTTGATGTCAGCTTGATCCTAGGGGACGTGAGCACTCGCCAGTTATGCTGGCCCTGTGAATGGAAGTGGAAGATAGATGAGGGCTCTTTTATTTACTAGGGGCACCATGTGATTTTTGAGACCCAAGGGAAAGCTGCAGAACTGGTATTTTCTCTGAGAGTCCACTGGCTAGTGATGATGAGAATTAGCCCCATTGAACATCTGTCCATCTGTCTTTCTAAGTGCACTCATCGTAATATGTAGGCTCATTACAGTGAGGGATGTTGTAGTCTCCTGGCCAAAGTCCATCCTATTTCTATAAATTCCCCCCTTGCAGTTTTAATCACACATGGGATCTTCCTTCACTTCCTGCCTGGTTCTGGCAACTGTAGTGCAGTACAAGAGCCTGGGTAGGGGGAACAGCCCACACCTGCCCATTTCTCACACACTTTAACTCTTCTACCGCTTCAACCCCCAGTCAACTCCAGCAACACCATTCAGTGATTAGAGTGGAACAAACCAGCTTCTCTGAATTGAAGTAGGATTTGAAGAGAATAGGACTTGAGATTAATTTAGTTAATCAGAGAAACAAGAGTAGGCATTTGGACAGTGTCAGGTACCCCAGAGCAGTCACCTGAAAATGGGGGAAGTGATGCCCAGCAGCAGTGTGCAGCAGACATCAACCAGCCCCCGAGCCCAGAGGTCAGGCCGAGAGCTGCTGGGTGGGAACAGCTGCAGCCTCGGCAAATGCAGAGCTTGCCAGGATGGTTAGGAGGTGAGGGGAACCAGGCTGTCAGCAACACCACTCTTTGCTTTGTCTCCTCAGGGAACACCATCACTATGCCAACCGCCTCGGGAGCCAAAAAGCGTTTCTGGATCATCGAGGACATGTCCCCATTTGGTAAGCGCCGCAAGACCGCGTCCTCACGCAAGATGCTGGACGAAGGGATGATGCTGGAGGGCTTTCGGCGCTATGACCTCTACGAGGACTGCAAGGATTCCAGCTGCCAGTTCTCTCTGAAGGTCACCCACTACCACTGCACGCGGGAGAACTGCGGCTACAAGTTCTGCGGCCGTACCCACATGTACAAGCACGCCCAGCACCACGATCGCGTCGACAACCTGGTACTGGATGATTTCAAGCGCTTCAAGTCTTCGCTGAGCTGCAACTTCCCTGACTGTCAGTTCTCTGGCAACAGCACACACTTCCACTGTCTGCGCTGTGGCTTCCGCTGCACTGACAGCACCAAGGTGACAGCCCACCGCAAGCACCACGGCAAGCAGGACGTCATCAGCGCTGCAGGCTTCTGCCAGTTCAGCTCCAGCGTGGACTGCGAGGTGCCTGACTGCAAGTACAAACTCAAGTGCTCCCACTTCCACTGCACCTACCCTGGCTGCAAACACACGGTGGTGGGCATGTCACAGATGGATTCACACAAGCGCAAACACGAGAAGCAGGAGCGAGGGGAGCTTCCTGCCATTTCTCCTGGCCCTGAGGGCCTCACCCACTCCACTCTCGAGTATGACATCCAGAATTCTTCCATCAACCTGGACAGTTCCCTCAACCTCAGCACTGACAACAACAGCTCCCTCTTCTTCCTGCAGAATGCAGCTGGTGTGGGCCTCAATGATTCCCTGGACCTCAGCAAGAAGCAGTCAGAAGTCACTGAAGGTCCCTCACCGAGCAGAGCCGGGACTGCACCTCAGGAGAGGGCAGCGGTGGCATCTGGTTCTGGTGATGTGGAGGATGAGGATGACTCTTCCCAAGAAGATGAAGAGGATGATGAGGAGGAGATGAATGAAGAGGAGGAGGATGATGAAGAGGAGGATGATGATGACGACGACGAGGAAGATGATGAAGAGGAAGACTTGAACACAGATTCTGAAGAATCGCTGCCTGACCCTGAGGGCCTGGCCACTAAAGAAGATGGAGAACCAGAGGAGGCTGCTTCTTCCACAGACCATGGCGATGCTTCCGGGTCACAGAGTGAGCCAACCCTTACTCCAGCCCCAGCTCCTGCTCCAGCTCCAGCTGCTGCCCCAGCCTCTACAGTTGCTCCAGCAGCTTCTCCTTAATCATAGAGACAACAGTGGCAGTGGTTTGGTTTTACTCTTACACAGAATTTCTAAGCGGACCCCATATGAGGCAAGAACAAAGATTGGGATGGCAAGTGAAAAACAAACTCCGTGCCACACACAAGAGAGAGGAAGGAAGGAAACCCACGCTCCTCCACAGGCCCCATAAGAGACAAGCTGGCAGCAGGACTGGTGCTGCATCACTTCATTCTGCAGATCACAGAACACAGGGGCAGGATGCAGCAAAAAAAAATACCCTTTTAGATGGACATGAACCTTGAGGGTACCAGCTGCTTCTCCCTGCATGGTGCGTGGGGCCTGTGCCCATCTGGGGACCCTCTGTTATGGGTGGGGCTCTATCCCCCCCATTTTTCTTTCTGGGTTTTGTTTTTCCATGTTTTCAGTTGTACGATATTAATAATAATCTCCACTTCTTGGAGGGGGGGGGGGAGCAACAGGGAATGAGGTTTAGAAATATATATCTCTGTGTGTGTCTCTCTATATATACTGTACACACACACACAGATATAAAAGTTCAAGGAATTGGTGTCACAAAGACAACCAGCTCAGCTTTTGCCGTGGGAAGGAGGGGTGAGGGGTGTGCGCTCTCTCTCTCCACCCCTCCCCCCTTCTTTCTCCAGCATTAAATGATGGCATCAGACAGCACGGGTGGGAGCGGGTATTTATTGTCACATAAATGAGGACGCATTAATGAATGAGCAGGGGTGGGAATGGGACACTCCTCTGTTCTTCCAGATCCTTTTTACTATTGATGATAATAATTTTGAATGCTATTTATATTGTTAAACTTTCTCAGTCTACACTTCCTCTGTAGGACACCTCTCCCCATCCCTGCTCTTCTGCCTGTAGGGGTGTAGCTGCAGTACCTTGGGAAGAACGCCGTGGGCAGTTAGGGGTCTGTCACACTGGAGGACTGGGGTTAATCTCTCATCCGGTTCCATCTCATCCCAACCCCCCTAGTGCTTCCCCTCTATTGAGGGTGAGGCATTTTTGTGGTGCTTCAGTATCCCCATCTCAGGAGGTTGTGAGCTGACCCTCTGTCCCACAATGCAGCACAGGGAGCACCTGCTCACAGAAGAGCATCCCAGCCACTAAAGCAGCCTTGAAAACACTCCTTGTGCTCTGACCCAAGCAGTCCTGCAATGACAGGTATGTCCTCAGGCCCCAAGCCCTTGCACCCAGCCTCTCACTGGTCAGGGGCAAGTCTGCTCTTCTGCACAGATTGATAAAGATCTCTGGTGACTTCTGGGGAAGGGTGAAGGCACCACTGAAGAGGGAGGCAAAGGCAGGCAAACACTCAGGACCCCAATGTGTCCTGCTCCGACTGGAGGGGGAGGGGATGACAACACTGTTGTGCAGCACCTGTGTAGCTGCTGGCCCAGTCATGGCTTTTGCAGCTACAAAACACAAGACTGCTGCAATCTGTGCAGCACAGAGAACTTAAAGGTGGGGAGATGCCAGCTGAGACCAGGATGTAGTCCAGCCAAGAATAAAAGCACTTCTGGGTCCATGCTGATAAACTTTGACAAAGTAGGGCTAACAGCTTGGGCACTGCACAAGCAAATGCAACTACACTGTGTTGAGACCTGCCACCTCCAGAAGCTTGGCCTTTCCCTGCTTACAAGCTCTTCCCTGCTCTCCCTGCGGCTGTCTGGGAACACACACTACAGGACACTGTCCCAGACTCAGCAGGTGAGCCACCCAAACCCTGGCCTGACTCAAGAAGGACTCTGGGCTCCAGAAGGACTAGCCATAAGAATTCATTCTGATAGTAGTTGTTCCAGTGCCAGTCTGTAAGTGTACCAACCTAGCAAAAGGTTCCTTGTGTCTCAACTTTGTCCCTTTCTTCTTTTTTCTTTTAACCAAAAAACACCTAATCATTTTTCTCTAACACCATGCAGGCATCCCCTCCCCCCCTCCATCAGCACTTCAGCTCCAAGGGATCCGTGTTGTTTGTTTTCTCCCTGAGCAGATAAAGGCCTGGAGAAGTTTAGGTTGTTTTTTTTCCTTTTTTTTTTTTTTTTAATTATTTCCCTAAGGAACTGGTGCAGATCAGGTCTGATTTATAAACAAGCAGCTCAGCTGTGTAAATGTGGGGACAGAATGTTCAGATGATGTTTCAAAAGGAAAGGCAAACAAAAAAAAAAAGGCAAGTTGTACAGTATTCTCCTGTAAAGGTTGTTCCTATATATAGAACAAAAGAGAAGCCACCAATGCCAGGGGGACAAGGGGATCACCTGCCTTCTGGACAGCCCTTAGATATGGTTAATTGTGTGCAATTTTGGTTTTTCTCTTCCCCCACCCCCTTTTTTTTTTCTGATTTCTTTCTTTCAGTGTAGTGTTTGTTTGTTTGTAGGCGGTGGCAGGGGCGGGGGGGGAGGGGGAGCCTTATTGCTACAGTTTGAGGCTGACTTCACACTCCCAGCACTGACCGGAGCTGCACGATTCCGAACTCTAACTTGAATTTTGTAGAGATGAAACAAATGAAAAGAAAACAAATGAAATACTGTTATTAGTTTGTAGTTAATTTAATTCTTTGGAGTTCTTTTCCTCTATCAGCTATTTGTGTGGCTTTTATTTTTATAGGAGTTTGTTTGTTTTTGTTTTGTTTGGTATATCCCCTGCCCTCAACCCTGTGTTTTCTAGCAGAACCCAATTCTTGACTGTAATGAAGCTCATGTTCCTAGGGCAGAGTGACAGGATGAGGCCCTGGGATTTCTAGAAGTGGGATGGGGCAAAATGATTTTTACTGTTAAGAGCATTTGCTGCAGGTTCTGTACTTGTACATTTTTTTTTCCCTTATTCAGCTACTTAGATAGGATGGTGATGGGCTCCAAGAGGAATCCTTGGATGTAACACAAGCCACATCTTGCAGAACAGATGTGTTTATTTTGTACCACTGAAATCAACATGATGTGTATTGGTGACTTGTGTGGGAGCAGGACCGAGCCTACTGCTTCTAGCAAGCACCTGCCTGTGAGGTTGTTCATGCTGAGGGCAAGTGGGGTCTGGTTCCAGGGGCCAGGCCCCTGGTTTCCCTTTAACAGAGGCAGGCCTATTCCCTGCTGTTAGGAGCTGGGAACCTGCACCATGATACAGGGATTTTCCCTTTCCCTTTCCATATCTCCCCAACTCCAGTGGCTGAATCACTGCACAACAGTGGGAGAAAGCAGAACTGCAGGGAGAAAAGGAGTACAAAGATCTACCAGTAGCCAAGGCCTGCCTGCTGGGATTGGTGCTGGTGTAAGCCACCATCCCCGGCAGGTGCAGCCACTGCAACTGCAGCAGGATCTGTGCTGGCACAGGGCCCTGTGTCACACATCCTTCATGGCTGAGTGTGCCAGAAGGGCCTGTGTTTACCTATGCACACCATTTTCTCCCCCTAGGCACCCTATTTCTCCCTAACATCTCAGCCTTTCTCCCAAACTTCTATCACCTCTTCTCCAGGAGATGGCACAGGGAAGGAGAGCTCTTTCCCAAGAGGCTACTGCTAACTGCAACATCTGAGCAGGGCCTGACCCCCAGTGAAGGTCAGAGCCCCTCACAAGACAGGGCCACAGTGCAGGCTGGCCCCACCCTACAGCACCTCATACTCAGCCTTCTCCAGGCCCTGCTCCTGTCGGTGTCTGTATTTGCAACAACAGCAAGTCACAAACCCATCTCTTGATTCTGTCATGTTAAGGCTTTAAGTCAGCAGAACCCATAAGGAGAAGCTGTCTACCTGGGCAGGCATTTCAGCCCAGGCTTTAGTGCTTTTCTGACCGAGGCCTCAGCAGCACAAAGAGGTGGTTTGCACTTCCAGCTCTCATATCACTAGGACTGTTCACACAATGCTGTTGAAATACATGCTTCAAAGAATGACCAGAGAAGGAGAGGGAGATTCAGCTGTGGGAGGAGAGGGAGAGAGGAAATGGAACTGATGGAACTGTTCTGTCCGAAACAAGATAAAGCCCAAACAAAACAAAGCTGGAGCTGGACCCTCCTGATTCTGCTACCATTCATTGCTGAAGAGCAAAACAAAAATAACAGAACACCCCCACAACACAAACCCCAAGGAAATGACATAAAACCTATTGACTAGATTGGTCATGCTAGCCACAAACTCAAACTGGATTAAAGTCTGCGTGGAAGGAATTTTGTAAAGAAAAGGAAAAACAAAAAAAAGTTAAAAAAATTTCCAATGTAGCAAAAAAAAAAGAAAAAAAAAACAACAAAAAAAAAAGAAAAAACCCCACAAAAAAACCCCAACTTTAAAAAAACTTTTAAAAAAGACAAAGAGGGAGGATTCTAGCCTTTTGTAATCTCCATATTGCACACTAGGACTATAAGCCATTGCTAGCTCATTTTGAATTTTAAATGTGTAATTTTTTTTGGTTTGTTTTGTTGTTGGTTTTTGGTTTTTTTTGGTTTTCCTTTTTTTTCTTTTTTTTTTTTTTTGGTTCTCTTTTTCTTTCCGTGGGGGAGGGAGGGAGGGAGGGGGAAGGGGCAAAAACTAAATGCTTGAACCACCAATGCTCTTTTTAATGTTTTATAAATATGTATGTGTATATATATAAATATTAAAATAATATGTATGCACATATATATGTGTGTGTGTATATATCTATATGTATATACATATATATAGATATATAGATATATATATAGGTTTTGAGACAAAAAAAAAGAAAAAAAAATGCAGAAAGTGAAAAAAAAAAAAAAAGAAGAAAAAAAAAAAAAGGAAAAGAAAAGAAAAAAAAGAACCCAACACCCTAACCAGGATGGTGTGCTCTGATTTACTTGAATCTGGTCTCTTCAGCACCTGCGTTATTAAGAACTGAATATTTTTCCACTTGAATTTAGTGCTATTAGAAATTTAATATATGTGTTTTATTTATTTGATTTTTTTTTTTTTTGCATGACTGATGCAAGGTTTGACATTTTCACTCAATAAAAACTGGAAAAAAAAAACAACAAAAAACCACCGAAGTTTGAAGTGATCAAGTTGTCTTCTTAATCGAGGAGGAGGTGGGGGTTGCTCTCTTTTAAGAGCTGAAAAGTCATGGGGCGGTTTGGGTCTTCTAGAGCACTGTGGTCCCAGTAATCATAGACTAGAATAGAATAGGAATAGACCAGGAATAGGAATAAAACAGACTAGACCAAGAATAGGAATAGACTAGGCCAAGAATAGACTAGACTAGACCAAGAATAGAATCACCAAAGTTGGAAGAGACCCCAAGTGTCCTGAATGAACCTCAAGATCATCAAGTCCAACCCATCACCACAGACCTCATGACTAAACCATGGCACTAATGCACCTGCTCAGACAACCACTGGTTTTACACTAGTACTAAGGTGGTAAATGCAGTAGGAACAGAGTTCTGCAGATGGAATGTTCTTCACCATGAGAGTGGTGAAGCCCTGGAATGGGTTGTCCAGGGAGGTGGTTGAGGCCCTGTTCCTGGAGGTGTTCCAAGACTAGGCTGGATGAGGCTCTGGCCAGCCTGATCTAGTGTGGGGTGTCTCCCCAGGGGGGGTTGGAACTAGATGATCCCCTCCAACCCTGACTGATACTACAAGCCTTTTAAGCAGCTCTGTAGCTTGATTTGAGGTGGTCATCAGAGCCCCTGACAGAAGTGGTGCTTAAAGCTCCACTAAACTGAGATCTAAAGCTCTGACTGCTCCCATTTTGCTTTTTACCTTCCCACCCTGCCCTGTGAACTCAGGCTGGTGCAGTGGGACTCGTAGTGGAACTGTCCTTGCTATGATAACCAAAGCCCATTAAGTCAACAATGTTTGACTCGCCCTAACACGAGGTGAGGAGCATGAGGGAAACAGCATGCAGAGAAGCGGAGGCTAATAAATCTATCCATCTCCATTACAATGCAATGTTGAAGCCAGACACTTTGACAGAACTCAGCAAGGACAGAGCTGTGTGCCACACATGAAAGGTGTGAAAGCAAGCATTCCTTACCTGGACACCACACAGCTTCTTCCTGCTGCAGAACCTTGTGTGTACCATGGGTGTGCAAAACACAGCAGCTGTCATCTGGGATGAGGAATCCTTTGGGGCAAGAGGGTGTCCTGCCAGCCTTGGTGTGACCCAACACTGCCTTGGTGCAACAGTTCCTGCAGTCCTGAGTGCTGCCTGGAAAGGAAAAGTAGATTAGAGAATGCCACTGCACACAGAAAAGAGCCTGTCCCCACCATTCTCTAGCCAAAACTCAGCCCAGGTCTGGGCACTTCCACACAAGCTTCCCTGCTCTGAAAGAGGCAGATGGAAACAGGCAGTAGATGCCATTTTACGAGGAAGTAAGCACCAAACTAAAACCTCCAAACAAACCACAAAGTGTGCTCACATCACTTCATGTGCTCTAAAGCAATTGCCCTCATGGTATCTGCCAGGTACCAACATGTCCCCCACTACTCAACCCTCAGTGGAGGGCCATCGTACACATAGGAGCTCACAGTCCTTGCACAAAGCAGAACCTAACTGTGCAAGGGTGCTGCCTTTGTGCTGACCCACACGCACTACACCCCACCCACTGGTGAGGCACAGGGATTGCTCACTGACCAGCACACATCCTCCTGCATTCCTTATGGCCTGACCTTAAGAGCTTGGAAATGCAACTGGTTCTGCCCCAGTGGTAGTTATTGGGTGCTGTGTATCCATCCCCACTCACTGAACTGCTCCTAGACACTAGACTGGGTCTGATGCCTGTCCTGCCAAAGTGCTGTTGGGAATGGGGGAAAGAGAAATGGCAAAGTTCTTGACCCCAAGAAAGCAAAGAAAACACCTCCTGTGTAGCACTTCCACTGCCATCGCAAAGCAGTTAGGCTTTTGCACCTCTCTGCCAGTCACCAGAGAATGCAGGAGCAGCAAAGCAGCCCCTGCCATGCCTGCTGCATTGGCAGCAACTGTCTCCTTACTAGCAGAGAGGATTAGACTCCTCTCTCTTTCAAAGCCCCCCTTGTTCTGCTGCAGCTCCCAGCCACCCTGTTTTCAGATGTCATTATCTGAACACACTTCTGATCTGACCTTGGAGCACAGGGGTTTGTTCTCACTGGAGCTCTGCCCACAGCAGACTGGGGATGGGACAGGGAACATGTACCACACAGCTCACTGCTTGAAAGCTTTTGCTGGAACTTGCCTGTATTCTGTGGAACTCTGCACCCACAAAAGGACAACTCAGTCATAGGAGAAGCTGCAAGTTGAAGAAATCAAAGGCTCACCACTGCATTCACTGCAAGCCCTCACAACTGGTCACACCGCAGCTCTGCAGCAGCCCCTGCAGCTGGTGAGCCATGCAAAGCAGCAGACACCCAGTGAGGCTGCTCGCTCTAAGGTCAGGGCACAAACTGGGTAGTGGCTGCTGCTATTACACTTTGATTACATCAAGTGAACCTTTGTAACAGCATTTTTTGGGAGGGCCACATGCCACCAACACTGCCCTGCCTCTTTCACGGAAGATGCAACACCCACTTTTCAGCACACTACCGAGTCTTCTGCAGCACCCACCAACACAGGCACCCACAGCAGCAGTGTCCCTTGGCATCAGCCCAGACACAAACTCAAACAGAGGAGCCCTGCCTTCCTCTCTCCAAACAATCCACAACTTTAAACCAACTGAGGCCGCACAACTACAATCACTTCAAATCCAAACAAGCAATCTTCAAGGTATTATAGGACACAGAATGGGAGACCAGATGGTTCTGCTGTTTCAAACCATCTTGGGTTTTAGATGTCATTAACCAAACAAGCCTTGTCCAGCCTTAGCACCTGGAGACCCATCCTTGCTGGAGCTGTAAGGACAGAAACAGATACCAGCGTTGGCTGACAACAAAGGCAACAGCCTCAGAGAGATGAAGAGCAATCTCTTCATCCAAGTGTCCTCATAGCCAGCCTAGCAAGGGTCCTTTTAGAGACAACTAGGAAAAGAACATTTTGGGTTACACCTCTCCTTATGCCCCAAACTTACAAGGAACAGTTTCTATACTGTGGCAGGCATTCATTTAATTAGCAGGAATGCTTCTTACAAGCTCTTCCCAGCTCCAAGCTGAGCTCCCCTTCAGCCAAGCATAGAAGTTGTGTCATGTAGGGCAGCCAGTGATTGTCTCTGAGCCCACACCATCAGGTGTGCAGGGTTGGCACACATGCCCAGTGAAATGCTCCTCACAGCTTGCTCAGCTCAGGACAGAACGCAGAAGGAAGGTAGGTCTGAAAGCAGGATATTTACTCTGGTAGCACAAAGCCTCCTACACCCAGACAGAAGGGAATTCAGAGCTCAGCTGCTTTTCCTCTGTACCAGCAAGCACCAGTTACGATGCACAGCACTTACTACCTGCAAGGACCAATGCTCAGGCCTCATGAAGGGAGGAACAACCTGGAGACTTGTTAGGGAAATAGGGCTGTTTCTGGATTAGAGACTCACATTTGGAACTGAGCAAGACTTCAGCACAAGAACAGTGGTCAAGTCCCTGAGTGTGAGCATGGTCGTGACACCCATAGGAGTCCAGTTCCATGGGAATCCATAGGACAGGAAAAGGGAACTCCATGCATGCTGCTGCAGCTCTAGAGAAACCTCCTGTTGAGAAAAGAGGGTCTGGTGGAGGGGCAGAACTTCTCTTAGAAGACTACCAAGAGTTATTCTAACACACTCTTCTCCCTGCAGCAGGACAAAAGGCCTGAAGTAGTAATTTTCACAGACATAAAAAGGAAAAAAAACATTCACACAATGGAGTAAAAACCAGAGGTGATTCTGGTACTGTACACATGTGCTCTGGTATGGGAGCTAAGACAGAAACCAGCCACTGACAGATAGCAACTAGCTAACAGAGAATAAATGCCTTGAGACTTCCTGGACAAACTCTTTTCATTGAGTATATGAACACAGAGCAAGAGAGGAGTATTATGACACCAAAGTGCACAAGTGTTTAAATCTAAGACCTTCATTTGACCTCTAATATGTCCAGTTGTGCACAAGCCCTTTCCAAGTAGTAAGGCTCTGAACCAACATTTCTGCTGCATGGTACACCCAGAATTATTGTGTCACAGCTGATTTTTGCATTTGCACTTCTAGGCTGTCACACACAGGCACAAAACTGCATTAACAGGTCTGAAGGTGCTTTTTGAAAACCATTGGAAGCCCTTCTAAAGAAGGAGCTCTTGGGGACAGGGAAGGAGAGGAGAAATAACCAAACATCTCCTCCTCCCTCTCAATCTGCAGAGAAGACTGAAGCTTTCAAACAAGACAATAAAATCTCACATCATCTTCATGGGGAACATGAACTTTAAAGAGTTCTCTGAAAGTCAGGGAGCAACTTGTACCTCTTCCAACCAAAAAGCATGCAGATTGTTGGGAATGTTTTTGGAGTCTCCCATACGCACATACACACGAACAAATAAATCATTTCTGCCTTTCTCTACAAATCAAGGCAGGACTTAGCTGAATATGACCAAACTTGGAGAGAGGCAGAACATGCCTCTCTCTATCTGTAGACAAGGCTTGCACATGCACAGTGCACAGGTTTGCCCAATACTGCTGTGGGGACAAGGATGCACTCCAGTTTCGGTGAGAGCACGCACTAGCATGTGAAGGAATTGCAGGTGTGAGATTTACCACACCTAGCATATTTTATGGCTAGCTATAAAAAGTTAAGGCTAGGCATGATGCTTTTGAGTTCCAGTGTTGCAGACACTGTTATGTGGAAACCCAACACCCATTACAGTAGGAAGCCTCCGCTTTTTGTGTCTTGTCTGCTGTCCTGAATGAACCTCACCAGTACCTGAAAGCTGACAAGGTTACCTGAAGGTAACTAGCTCAGCCAAAGGGGTGAGAGCCAAGAGGGGAGAAAATCCCTGAGCAGCATTTGTACAGTAGGTGTTCATGGCAGCCCTGGGGCAAGATGAGAGCTCACTGAAGCCCCCAACACGCATCTTCTCTTCCAAGGGCCAAGCATTAGCTCAGATGATAGGAACATGGTCCCTCCAGAGGCAGAGCCCTTCACCCTACCCAGGGGAGGCAGCGCGCTCTCAGCCCTAGTCCTGTTCTTGCCCCTGAAGTGCCCCAGACCCATCTGCCTGAGGAGGGGTGGCCATCAGAGGCAGCTTCCCTCCTTCCTTTTGCTCTTTTTTGGCAGGGAAACTCTTAAACAAACAAATGAAGAAACACTGAGGATTTAAGTAAACAGACCAAGATTTATCTGACAGGCAGACTGAGTCTTGCCCTGCCCCCTTCCCTTCCCACAGGGCAGGGTGCTGCCTTGCGCTCTTGCTGTGAAGCCAGCTACCAACATTTGTCCCAAGCCCCTCCTGTCACCAGCAGCCCCTAGTCCTCCTGCGATCCCAGGCCACAGCCAAGCTCTGCCTAAACACTGATGCTCTACAGCCAAGCCATTTGTTCTGTGGTCAAAGCAAGGTAAGCAGCCCCTCAGAGGGCACAAGGTCCTTCCTCCAGTTACCGGGTACTAACCAGCGAGTCACATCTCAGCCAGAGCCAGTCGTGCCCACAAGGTGGAAGGGAAGCAGCTCTGTGCTGTGGTTGGGGGCAGCACTGCATCCATCTGTGTGACCTGCACTCCCGCACCAGTGCAGAGGCAGTTCTGACGCAGCCCCTCTGCACATCTGGGGATGGTCACCCACTGCCAGGGGCACTCACTGCACTGCTCTGCTTCAGACAAATGAGCAGACTCTGCCTGTGGTCTTTATTGTTGTGCAAAAATGGTAAGAAACAGAGTAATAATCTGATGTTCTAGTTTTGGTCAAAACATGCAGCTGCACCTAGCTCCTCCTGGGGAACAGAAGACCCCATGAAGCAAGAGGGAGCCCCAACCTCCATCTCACACCCAAAACTTGTTGGCTGCTACAGTGGAAGCATTGATGCTAGAGCACAGCAATGCAGAGACACAAAACATACAGGTAAGCAGGCAAAGAAGCGTGCAGAGATGAAATCCGCTGTTGGTTCTCCTAAAGGGCAGGAAGCAAAGACCAGTTCTCTACATGGGAAAGCTGGCACAGTTTAGCAGAGTCCTCTGTGCACACATGTATCAGCTGAAACCACTTAAGAAAAGCAAATCTGTTCAAAGAGATGGAAAAATGTCCACCCACGAATTTGCTCTGGTTTAATTAAATCAGTTAAAGAAATTAATTTTAGAGGTGTTACTCTAGCTTCACACAGATAAAACCTCCGTGGTAGGGATAAAGTTGGGAGCAGTCTGTTTCTGAAGTGTTAGAAATAAAAAGGAAAAAGCATTATACATGAGGAGCTGGGCAGGCACGATGGAAGCCTGAAAACCAGGAGCGATGCTGTACAAAACAGACAAGCCAAGCAAAGTGACTGAGAGACAGAAAGCAGGCTGGCAAAGTGACAGCCACAGCAAGGAAAATAGGCCATAAATAAGCTAGCTGCACTTCTAGATCCTCTGAACCAGCCCTACCTAGCCAATCACCTTCTCACCCAAGAGGCACAGTCCTCAAGGAATGTGAACCTTTTACCTACACCAGAAAAAAAATACAATGTCAGATCCCCCACACACCCCTCTTTGGGCACGTTCTCACAGCCAGCATCATCAAACACCTCTTGTTATTGTGCAAATACAGACACACACAGTCCTGAAGAGTTAAATCCTTCAGGAGATGCAGCAAAGAAGGGTTTGGTGGGAAAACAGGGGTGTCCTTCTAAGATACTCCTTATACTGAAAGTAACCCCTGAGCAGTGCTTGCAAAGCATTGGGGGAGATTTTTAGTCTGAAAGACACTTTACAAAAATAAATTGTAATTGAGTTTAATAATCTTCCCCTTTTCAGAAAGGCCTGACAGATGCTGCCTAGTGCTCACTTCTGCCCCATTTCAAATATTTTTACCTTATTTGGATGAAATATATTATTTTTCTAATGAAAGGAGGTTGGTTTTTTTTTCCCTCCTCTCCAAAGAGCTGGTTTTCTCTTCGTCCAGCTGGTGCCTTTATTAGGTCACTGTTTGCTCCCTTTTGGGGATGGGATTGTTTTTTTCCCCTCAGCTGGGAAAGACCATGCCAGCCCCTCAATCTACAAGTGCACAGTTCAGAGCTTCTACTGCGCAGCAAGTGGTGGAGTTGGGCCCTGCCCTTCATCTTCCCTCTTCCCTGATACCCCAAAATCCACCTTGGGTCCATTTCCATAATTTTATTTCATTTTTTGAGAGTGTACACAGCGGCAAGAGCCAGCCTTTGATCAGTGTAATAGGTGCCTGCAGAGGCTGACTCCTGAGAAAGCAGCATAGTCTAGGGATAAAACCATGCAAGGGAAAATGAAGAAAGCTGGAAACTCTCTCCTGTACCCTTAGGTAAATAATTTCCTATGTTTCACTTCCCAGCATCCCTTTATTTATGTCTTCAATCCCTGGAGGCCAAACCCCACTCTTGCTTTGCACTTGCATTCCACCCAATGGTATGAGAGGTCAAGTCCAGGCTGGAAGACTCAGCTCAAGCTTAACATCAGATTTTGCTGTGGAGGGTCACAACCATGGGCTTAGTATAAAGCACCTCACACAGAAGGAACCTTCCAAAACTTCCTTTTGTCAAAGCCCTTGGAAAACACAGGTGCTCCAAAACCTCCTGGGTGTGGAGGGGCTACTCAAGCATGGAGACCTAACTTTAACCCAACAGGTCTGCAACAAAATCACTACTCTGGCACTGCTCTCTAGCCTTTGTTTTCCCCAAGCATCTCACAGGACAGCCTGTGTTTCAGCAGCAGGCACTGAAAATGAAACCAACGAAGTAAACGCAGACTAGGGGTTCCTGCAACCCCCTCTCTGCCGCAGGCAGCAGCCCAGCATATACCATGTGTCCTTCCACCAGTACACACCAGGCCAGACCACCAACCCTCCTAAACCCCAGGCATCCAGCTGCCCCACTGTTGAAAACAAAATCAAGCGAGTACATAGTTATTAAAAAGCACTTACTTGCCAGCAGAACCTGAGCTGCAGAGAGTAAAGGTGAGATCTAAAATGTCTGCCTCCAGGCAGTGTAGCTGGCTGTAGGGTAAAGGTAAGAGTAAGGGCAGGGCAGCTCCTCACCCCAGCTGCACAGCCCCAGCTATCAGGGTATAGTGCTTGCACCTGGGTCAGGGGCTGCAGCCTGGCCCTGCTCCCATCCCAGAGCACAGCTACAGCGGGGGTTGAGCTCTTCCACCAGCTCTTGGGGGTTGGGAGTTTTGTGCCAGCTGTAGGACCTAGCACCAAACCTCGTTCCCAAAGTTGCCTTTTTCTGCAACTCATCTTTGTCACGCCTCTGCATTTACCAGACAATATTTTCTACCATCACATGTGGAAATTGAGGCACATTCATTAGTAAAATACTTTATAACACACCATACAGCAAAGCGGCAAGATCAGAAGGGATCCTGCAAATCCATCCTCCTCCTTCTGACCCCAAACACTGTTAGGTTACATCCCCAACACAATTAGAATGAAAAAATTAAATCTTCTTATTTCTGACAAAATTGCACATAGGACTTAATTGTCATATCTCGGGCTAAGGAAGGTTGGACAAAGATGGTCAGGAATCACCTCAAACATTTCCCACTTAGCCATATGTTCTGAGTTCCCCACCTACCTCCTGCAGCCTCTGAAATGTGAGCTTTTGTATCCTCAAATTACTGGAAAACACCAGCCTGCCACTGTTTCCTCTAGGAGAGAGCCCAGGCTCACAGGCTTTCACTGAAACACACTCAAATGGCAGTGCTCAGAAGAAGCTCCTTTCACCAGCTTTCTACATACTATCAAGGACCTATAGAAACCATGTTATAAACCCACTGAACCCATCAACAGGGTTGATGTTATTCCTCTTCCTGTGTCAAAACAAAGGCTGATTACACAGTAAAACAGTGGGTAACTGCTGCTGTCTTTCTTGTCCTGCAGAATAAAAGGTTCACTACCTGGTCATCATTCAGCTAATATGGTGCTGTTCTCAGTGCTTCCTGGCCAGTGGGCTTAACATTTCCCAGGACATCTGATCAAAGTAGTTTGTTTCTAGAAAAAATAAATACATAAAAATAATTACAAGTTAGCTGTCAGACTACATGGTCATAAGGGGAAAACATTTGCCCTCCAACGGTTGCTATGCTGGAAAGACAAGGAACATCAGGCAGAGGAATAAAACTCTAGATTCAGGACAATACCTGCCGGTAAGAAGGCCTGCTTTCTTCCAAGCTCTCTGCTGGTGGGTTGGATGTCTTCAACAAAGTACACACAGCCCCCATCAGCAGCCAGAGGCCCACAGTTAGATTATTTTTTTTTTTTTGAGCAACAATGGCTATGATGAAGTTTTCTGGGATTCATCAGGCTGGGAAAAAGGAAAAACTGTGACTTACTGAATTGGCAAAGGTTGTAGGAAGCAAGAATGGAGGGAGAGAAAAGGGCAGTTGAAGGAAACTGCCTTTTTACTCTGCACCAGAAATCTTGCGGTTAATGAGTCAACATGGGGGAAAAGGGGGGCAAACTGGACCTGCAGGGGTGTGCTGTAAACCTCGTAAGTCACTCTGTAAGGCACATACCTCAGCAACATATTTTCCACATTTCACCAACTGCTGTTGTCCAGGCACTTTCTATTTTCAAAACCTTCTATGTATATGAAATGTACACAGGCAGGACAATACTTTTTCATCACATCCCTGCGTTCGGTCGTGTTTTCTTTGCCCAGGGATTCTTGGCTTGGAGAAATGAAAAGTGCCATCTCTGAAGAAAAGCCTTTCCTTTTAAACACTTTCAAATTTGCTCTGTTTTAGCTAAACGTGACGTTCTTTGTGAACGTTAAACAGTGGAGAGAGAGACTGGGAGGGAGAGACACACACACACACACACTCACTCACTCCTGGGGAAGATATTCGTCCATTTAAGGAATGAGAAATCATCACATTCAGCAGCAGGTCTAAATACAGTAATATGAAGGTCCCCTTCGCTCCCCCTGAGCAGGCAAATGTCACTCTGTACCAGACACCCAAATACTCAGGAACCAAGTAAATCCCTCATTTTTACTACGGGAGCCAAATACTTCTGCTGAGCCAAGATGGGACTGCAGTAGCAACAAATTACTTGCTGTATGCCATGTCTGTCAATGGCTCCTCTGCTGACATGGGGAGGTTGGACCAGTCATGGGATACAGCACAGCATTCCCTGCTGCAGATAAGACTGAGAGGCTGCAGGCTATCTCACACACTCCCTTCAGAACCTCCTGCTGCTGGGGGTGGAAGGGAGTGGGATGCTGCATTCTGCACCCTGCAGAGCCTCCTGCTGGGAGGAAACAAACCCAAAAGCTGCATTTTCCTGGGTGCTAAATCCACCCCACCCTCTGTGACAGCGGAAGCAGCCTAGCATTATGGTGGTGTTGGAGCTACTTGTATTGGACGTTACGTTGCACTTACCTTGTTTTCTGCAGTGCCTCCTGCTGACACAAACTCATGTTGGAGCAGCCAGAAAATGAATGGCCTTCAGAAAACATTTCACAAGGACTGAACTTCTGAAATAATCCCTTTCCCCACCCTTTCCCACCCTGCAGGCAGATTTCTCCCCAAAGAAGAGGCAGAGTAATCCAGTGAGAGCCTGGTGTTAAATAGTGGTAACTCATATTTATTACAATTATATACAATCATATTTTATAGTTGAAATCTATACATCATCACACAGACGAGCACACTTGCTTGGTGAGGACAGTGAGACTCAGTTGTTACAAGAATTGCTCTGCTAAGAGGCTCTGATGCAGTGAATAATATAATTGGACACCACCATTTTACCAGCTGAGAACACAATGCTGCAAATGAGAGGTTTCAAAATTCACTGGTTTAACTTGTGTATAGCCCCAACGGGGCAAAAGAAAAGGCTGAACTGGGCAAGAAGGGCCAGCGGTTAACCTCAGAGCTGGAACTGTTCTCTCTCTCTTCTCTAAAGATTGCTTTGCCAAGCAGGTGCATGTTAGTGGGTAGGTCTCAGCTGATCATTTAAGATTAGAGTTTTCTCCTCATTTAGGGAGAAAAACAGGTTAAAAACCATTGCAAAGATTCAGGATTAATCAACTATTTCAGTATTTGATATCACCTCATTCATTCAGGGTAGCTATAAATAAAATGCAAGATATCAAGAACTGATTTGAGCTCTTTGTCTTTGGAAGACAAAGGGCAATAACTGGGATAAATGGAGTCAACTTCTTTGAAAGCCTTCTTTTACTCAGCAATCAGCAACAAAGCCACCTGTTTTCATGGACTTTACTTTGGCCATGAAACCCAGACCTGGTCCCTAGCAAGAGGCCACTTTGATAAGTGTAAGTATGTGGGGTGAAAATAGTGTTCTTTGGACCCCACAGAAATGTAGTGTTTTCAGATGCTAGGTAGTTTCAGGAATTTGAGGCTTGACATAAGGCTTGAAAGAGCCAAAACAAAGATCTGGTGAGGAATTTAGGGTTAAAATGTTCTTTTTTTGGCAACAGAATATCAAGTAATTTGAGAAATAAATCAGAGGGTTCTTTTGGGAAACAGAGAACTGGTTTGGGCCTTATGTGGGGATTAAAGGCTTTTGAAACCAAAGAGCTCAGGGCAGACTGGTTTCTGGAATTGGACAGAAGGACTCTAGGAGATGGTGGTTTTGTACGAGGACGTATTCTGTAGCTGTGGTGCATGGTAAGGCGCTTGGTCTTCCAGCCTAGGCAGTGACCCCAGCTCATGGAGAGAAGGTGGGTCTGGGAGGGGAGAAGCCACTGCAACACTGCAAAGCCCTGTGGTGAAACAGGGCCCACCTTGTTCACTGGTAAATCATGACCCTGCTCAAGGTCAGTCATGGGAGAACACTGGACAGGATAGTGGCACTTCTCTCCACAAAATGGGAGAGGCACCAGGGACAGTGCAGGAGGCTAGGGAAGATGTACAGCAGCAGCAGCAGCAGAAGCCAGGGTGCCTTAGTCAATCTCGTTCTCGTTGCTGGCCCCCTCAGGTCTTCGTAGCTTTTCCACTTGCTCATTAATCTGACCATCCCCTCCTCGCCGGTCCTCAGTCTGGACACCCAGACATTCCTCCTCATCCACATGGCTAACATCATCATCCTCATCGTCCTCTTCCTCCTCTTCATTCCTTTTGGTTTCCCTTTTCTCCTCCTCACCCTGCACCTCCATCCGCACTTGACTCTTGACATCAATCACTGCCTTGTTGCCCTCCTCTGTGTTCAGCAGATGGCAGCTGACCTTCGAGCCCTCAGGGCTGTGGTTCTCCTTGACTGGGGATGAGGTGGTGGACTCGTTGCTGACAGGTGAGATGTCACTGCTGCTGTTATGGTTGGTAACAACAGGGTTGGAGGGTGAGCTTGGCTTCACTGGGATCTGCCATGATGGGATCTTAGGAGCTGAAGGGGAAGGAGGGAACTGCCTCCTTGTAGGGAGAAGAAGAGGGGAAGAAAAGGAGAAAGAAAGGGGCTTTTATTAAAAACACTGAGGGGTTATCATTGCAGAGAATGGTATTTGCACTGGGAAAGTCATGCAAAGCAGGACTGAAACTGCAAGTCTCCTTTGCCACAAATGAACAAAATCAAGGCCACTTCACTTCTTCAGACAGAATCTCAAAGTGCTTTACAAGCACCCAGGAACCAAGCTTGCATACAGGGGACACATCCCAGCAGGGCAGTCTGAAGTACTGAAATGATCTGGTTCGGCAAATTTCACAGATTAAGCTAGCACTCAGGAATGCTGCCAGTGGAAGGACATAGGTGTCCCTTTATCAAACAATCACTAATTAATTGGTAAAGAAAGTTCCCACTGAAGCAAGGAGTCAGGCACATGAGGTCCTTGTGACTGAGCCAAGGAATTTCAGCACCTGGCTCTCACCTCCACTGTGATACACAGCTATTGCATCCTGGCTCAGCACAATCCAGAGCCCATCTCTTAGTCCCAGCAAGCACTTTACATGTTTGGGCCAGGTCCTGGCTGCTGCAGACTGGTTCAGTTTCTCTGACTTGAATGGAGCCATACTAGCTTGCATCAGCTCAGAAAGCTGGCTGCTGTCTCCTTCAGCCCTTTCCAGGTGAGCTTTAATGACTTCATAGTGGCAGGCTAATGTCCAGCCTAATAGGAGAAATCCAAGTACCACACAGGGAAATAGAAGTGCAGTGGGAAGCACTGGTGTCCTCAGAAAGTCATCCATCATGGAGAGCACAGAAAAAAAGCATGTCAGATCTAGTGCTCCCCATGTATCCCTGCTTGTGTATGTGAAGGTGGGAGTGTGAACAGGTATTGAATTCAGGCTCTGAAAAGGATGTTGTGTGGCCAGGAGTCCTCGGGCCCCTCAGGTGAGCTGGCTAGTGCCACAGACAAGACGAGAGTAGAAAAAAAGTTGGCAGCTCTCCTACACTGAGCACTCAAACATAGCAGATTACACTTAGACCTAACTAAGAACAGTAGTTGCTCTCACCTCCCTCTTTCTGCTGCTACCAGCCATTTAAGAACTCTGCTGTTCTAACCTCCATCTCCTGTGAGTGCAATAAGCTTATGTCTGCATTATTCAACTAGTATCATAAATGTAATCAACAAATTAAATCTTGAGACTTTCTTGGCTCCAGTATTGCTGCTGCTTCCTCAGTGCCGAAACATTTGCCTCTTTGTTGAAAAAATAAGGAAACCCCAAAGTTTTCTTTTCTCCAGAAAGCCTTAACTTCTCCATTGCTGAAGAGGTGTCATTAAGTAATGCTCCCTCCCCAGCAATGATGCTAGTAGGACCCACCTTATATTAACTCAAAATGTGTCCTTAATCCTCCAAAGTTTGCTACTGTGACTCCTGGGAGGAACAGGAGGTGCACTGAGAATTTTAAAGGATGATAAAGACAGTAACACTTTTCAGACTTCTGAAAAGCCCACTTGTCGAGATCCAGAACATGTCTAGTCCAGTCTTAGACTCATCTTTGCAGTCCATCTCTTAGAAAACAGATGACTTGAGAAGACTTAGTTACATGTAGAAGGAGTGAAAGGATCAGTAGTAAACTCTTAATTAATGTACTTGGAAACAGAATTTCCTCAGTGACTGAGATCTGGTGACTCTTCTTATGATTGTCTCACAGGTTGGGATTTTTGTTACCTCACTGCAGACACCTACTGCACTGGGAGAGGTCTGTACCTGAGCTAGCTAACTGAAAGGAACAGACTCTGCTGAAGTAAGATTCTTTTCAGACTAGTTATGCCCTAACCATGAACTTGTCAGCTGAACCGCATCCAGAAGTGACTCTCTCTGCAACAGAATACAGGTGTAGATGCAGTCAATACCTCAGACTAGGCGAGAGGCACCCTGACCGTGGTGAAGAGCAGAGAAACCCTCTATTGCAAACAAAAAGGAAGAATCTTGGTAATTACCCAAAGCACTCTGTGATCTAAAGCAAGTCTGAAAAGCACTTTGAGACCTGCAAATGGAAAGTGATAGCGGAGTGCAAAGTGGTGTCAGTAAAATAGCAGTAACAGGACATAAAGCCAGCTCCTGTTGGAAATGCCTGAGAGAATCCCAGAAAGCAGCCCTTTCCCCCACACAACAATCAGCTCACGGGTTCCATCCATACCGGTTCAGGAGAAGCCCTTTTAATGAGTAGATCTCAGATTTCAGTTCATTAATATTCTGTGACTCTAGAATCCAGTTGGTAGAAGTTGTGGCCTAGAACATGGAAGACATAAAGATCAAAGTATGAGCTGAGAGATAGTGCACAGATGTCACCGTTTCCTATGTTCTCCTCCCATCTGGTAATCTCAAGCCCTGGGGATATCAAACAAACTCTATCATTTAAAATCTCTCAGATCTAGCAAAACAACTTCCACAGTAAAGAAGGACCTCAACAGATTCCCATGATCATCAGAAATAATACATGTCTCAAGGTGCTAAAACTAGTCAAACATTTGATTTCTGTTTGGGAGACTAATTAATCTTGCATCCAGCATACCATGCACAACCACTGCTGAAGCATCTTAAGGGAACCATTCCTTTTTTGATTAGGAGGAGACCATCATTTGTGAGAATTCATCATGGGACGTTTTCCACAGCATATCATACAGCAAAGTAAACTAAATCATTTGGCACAGACCTAATGAATGAATTCTAGAGATCAACTAGAACTGGGATCCTGAAAGGCAATGGGAATTGCACTGGCTCAGGTCCTTCACTCTTTCCTGTGACTGCACTCAGCTGAAGTACCAGATTCAAATATTCTATATTCATAGGTTTTTGAAAACAACTTGTTCATTTCTCCTAAATCATGAAATAAAGAGTTGATTATCTGCAATCTGGGGCATTTAGAGGTGGGCTGATAATTCTTGATAACTGCAAGAATTTTCCCTACTAGATCTGAAGAATTAGAGCTGTGCTTGAGTTACCAGATGGTATCTTCAAGCAGCAGCTGGACCAGACACTTCCACTTGGATATTTCAAAGCAATGAAGGCAGTTTGGTGGGGGGAAAATGGTAAGTAACCCATGGAAGCCTGGCACAGCTGCTGTCAGCACTGCATCAGAAGTGATATGGGTTATCATCCAAAAATTAGAGTAAAGTAACAACTGAGGAGAACATGCTGTACTTTTGGCCATCTTTGTTTTAATCCTTTTGGCATTTGACAAATGGGAGGAACCGTTTGAAAAGCAGATCACAGCCTGTGGCTACCCCATCCTATCACTCCAGCATCTCCTGTAGTGATGGGCTGAGTGTGGGACCAAGAAACACTCATGCCTAGCACTTCCCATAGTAATTTCTGCTAAATGCCATTAAGAATGAACCCATTTGTGAGCATCATTCCAGAGATACTCCAAATAAATCCCCTGACAAAGGAAGCCAGGACTGGAATAACACAAAGCTCCTCCTCAGCAGTTCCTACAAGATGCAGCCAGAACTGGTTGTTCCTACTATTTCTTTAAACAGACTTCAGCTCATGCTGAGCAACCCTGAACACCTTCACAGCCAGCACTCCTCACAGTGACTTCTGGGCTGTGAACCCAGTGAGCTGGGAGAGGCTCGGGCTGCAGTAGCTGTGATATACACAGATGCGTTCCCCTGGGATTCACACTCCCAGCCCTCAGACAGCAAGAATCCAGGAGCCACTGTTCTGGCTTTCCAAGACCTTGAAAGCTACAGCAGCACATTAACAAGGGAACGATTTCCACTCACTGGCCTGCAAAGGACTCAAATTTCCAAAACACATATGGTGCCAGATGCCTAGGATTTGGAAATAAAATCTGACATCTGGGGCTTTTTAGGCAGTCTCTTTAAAAAACAGTTGTAGAAAATGCAAGCCTTGAATTTTTATGTACGTTCTTTAATTACTTAAAGTCCCTCTTTTTAATTTTTTACAGCATGCCAGTAGGAGTTTGAAAAGCAGATATAAAAACTTACATTACAGCTGAGAAAACACAGCTTTTATTCTTTGGTTTGTGGGGTTGCCCAAGTTTTTCTTTGTACACATGAGGTTTAGATATCATAACAATGTGTGCTACCATTTCAGTGCAGGGGGTAGAGAAGGGGGAGGAAAAACCTCTTCAAAACTCTAAACCACCATGACTCTTATGCCCTTTTTCCTTCTTAAAGCTCAACATGTGGTCTTAATCTTAACACTTAAGACCTGAAAACAGTTTTCCAATTTCCGGACTGGCTCCAGGCCACTGACAGGCCACAGTTCCCAAGGAAAATTGAAGCAGAGTGTTGTGACCATAAACTGGCTTTCATGGTTGGGTTTACAGCTGTGCCACTGAGGGATTCCTACTGTACAGACTGCACACCACATAGTCAGCTGTGGCCCACCAGTTACACACCATCAAAGGGTTTTAGGAGATTAAAGTACAGGCAAGGGGAGAAGACAACTGTCATGCTCTAGGTAAAAGACGGCAAGCATTGTCTAAGGGACTTCACAGGATAAAGAAAATTCTCTCCCTGTACGGAGAACACTGCAAGATGACTTGGCCCTGAATGACCATACCATCACTGGACCCTGAATAACCACAAGTTTGTGAGTGAAAGAAAGACCTCAGCTTCATGCGACTGCTCCAAAATCCATCCCATCTCACTTGTAACCAACACCTACTGGCTCACAGAATGCTTAGGCCAATGGCTGCAATGTATTTTGGAGAAGAGCAGCACTAATTCTCAGGGCCAGAAAGAAAGTGGTTACTTGTAGTTTCACATGTAACAACACAAACTAGTCAGAACTGAAGGTTTTATTGCCAGGCACATGTCAGGAGTCAGGGGAACGGGCCACTGGGAGTCGCTAACGTGGTTGTGATGGGGCCACCTGTCATGAGATGACCAAAGTTACTGAAACAAGAAACCAAATAGTAAGAATGTTCATACTGGTCTGGATCTGAACAAGGTACTTAAATGCAGTACTTCAAATGTGTGCTTGGGTGAATAGGATTAAGTCACTGTTTTGACAAGGTACAAGAAAAATTTCAACATGTAAAATGATATATTACACTCAAATAAAATCTCTGACAACTTTGCCTCTTTTGGTCAGTGGACTACCGGCACAGTTATTGTGCTGTGCAGTGCAGAAGACGACCCTGAGCTAAGAACAGGTCTAAGGCTTCAGACACAGGATGCATACATAGCTGTGTAGCAAAGCCCCCTCAGAAGTTGGATGTACTTCACTGAGTATTCAGTTAATAACCGGTGCTTTCAACATACCACCTATGGAGAAGTCAGATGCAGAGAAACTGTCTGGGGATATGACAGAGCTGAAAGCAGGACAGTGAACCTAAGAAGATGCTATCCCAGTGCCCACAAAAGAAGCCATGCATGTTCCCAAGAAGATGATGATGTTCTCAAGGTGAAGAGTTGGAAGTAGATACCTTAGAAGCAGCCAGTTCTTGGGTAAGCTCCTGGATTTTCTGTTTTTGCTGGGTTAGCAGGTCCTGGACAGCTGCTAAAGTTGTCTGTAACTGAGTCACTGTAAGGGAAAAATCAGGAGAGTGTTAAACGGAGATACATACACATATACACACTCACACATGTCCTTCCTGCTGTCTAGCTACAAAGATGCCTCTATTGCTACTATATTTAATTTATCTACACCCGCCTGCTCACTTTAATCCATATGATTTATCTGCACTACGGGTAATCTACCTGCACTGCATCTAACCTCCAGTATTTCTAGTTTATCTTTCCATTGTATAGATGTCTATAGCCCACAGTATATCCGTCCAAAACCTCTCCCTTCTAATTATATTGGTTTATGATTTGTACATCTCCCTGAACTTACACAATGTTTGTATCATTTATCTACCTTGGGCCTCACACAGGCAAACACTGGGGCTAGCTCCAGTCCTGGAAGAGGCTGAGCTCAGGATTGACCTTAGGATATCATGAGGAATAAAAGATGCTTTTCTTCTCACCCTCCTCTAAAAAGTGTAATTAGCATCCTCCTACTCCCAAACCGTCAGCTCCTTCAACCTCAACACCTTTCAAAGCTTACAGCTGAAATTCAGACTTTTTTTGCATCCCACCAACTGCATATACTTTTCCCCTTTTGTTTCAAGGAAATACCCTGTATTCCCCTTCTATTCCCCAGCAAACACTGGAGAACTGGACTCCAGCCGTAGGAGAACTTTTTCTGCTTTGGTACTTTACCTAAAGCTTCCAGGCAGTAAACAAGCTGATAAAATAAAATTAAAATCTCTATTGGTGTGACAGGTACCAGCTAATCCAGACCATCATTAGGGCATCAGGTAATGAACAGACACCCTATAGAGTCAATAACAGTGAAGGTGGCTAAGGTCAGGGAGGCACAGTAATTACAGACTCTCCTGACCCTTCCTCGGATTTTCAGATGGAAGCTGGGGGGAAAATACCAAAAAAAAGCCCCTGAAAACATCAGAGAAGCAGAAATTAAAAATGAACTTTACAGCCCTCCGAAAGGCTGTCATTTTATTCCCCTTATTAATATTCTGAGGTTGGGAGCCTTTCCGTAAAAACATAATTAATTGAGGCCGCGCCGACAGTAAACAAGCAATTTCAAATTAAACCGAAATGACGGCGGCTTCATTTGCAAATGTGAACAGATTCTCAGAGCAGATAAATGAAGTCACCACATAAAGTGGAGATGGAGGGAAAGAAAAGGGTGGGAGTCTTGGCAGAATGGAGGATACAGGGAGAAAGGCTTTGAGGGGTGAATTGATGGAGTCATTAATCTTTACCTGTCTGTGTCACACTGCCACTCATCTCAGCAATGTTTGACTCAATCCTCTGAAGTTGTTTCCTATCTTCTTTGCCTCCCATGATGAGAGGAAGTAAGTATTTCTGCATGGAATACAGAAACTTTTTAGGAAATATGGATATGCAAAGTGGTCTTTCTAATATACCTGAAGCATCTACAAAGCCCACCACCCAAACCTCAGCCTTTATCACAGAGCTAGTCATTGTTTATCCACACACCTGGCTGAGAAAAGACATTCCCTCTATAGTAGATATTAGAAGAAGCTGCACCAGAGTAGATACGAGTTCTGTGGTTACATTTTTGGGAGTGCAGAAAACGGTTCCTAATTCCATTTAAGGTTTCCTGGGACAGCTCTCAGTTCCAGAGAAACATCCACCACATACAAAGTACAATTTCAGACCTTAAGCTCTTGGATGTGAACACACTGCTATGTTGCAACATCTGGGCTACATCCACAAGGTAAGAAATGCAGGAGTGGGAAGAAGAGTAGAAGGGCCCAGAAAAGGTCAGAGGAAGCACAAGTCAGGGAATGGAAGCTATTATAAAATCTTATGAACCTTGGCAGGGGAAGGTTCGAAGTCCTAGAGGGAAAAGCAGAGATGCTTCACCATCTTGGAACCAATGCGATCATTTGGACACAAGCAGCATCATTGTCTCAGAGTACAGTGCAATAGTAGACATGGAGATACTACCTTGTAGAGCTGGTGGAATCCAAAGGCAATTCCTGTCATTATGATAGCCAAAGCCCCATAATCTCGCCATCTGGAGCCAGGTGGACCTAAGAGGCAAAATCAAGAAATAATCATGATCAGAACTGCAGGTGACAACATTTTCAGGCACCCTTTTCATTAGACACAAGAGCAGTGAATAATGCCAGTTCTGATTTTTCTTAGTAGGCATAGATATACTGGGCAGGAGGTATTAAGATCCCAGTAGTCCCTCACATCCAGTGTGCAGGCTTCTGGCCCTAGAACATTGAAGCCTCTGTTCAGGCCTCTGGCACCGACACCAGCCTTGGACACAGTGTCAAAGTGACACAGATCACAGCGGCAGTAAAAAAGTTCCATCAAGCTGTTTTGCTCCGCTCTTCCCCTGCAGAAGACACTCTGAACTCTACTGCACTTTCCCCAGATCGCTGTCTGCGGTGTTAGAACCAGCTAAGGTTAACTCATTACCTGAATACCAATTGTTCTGCACTACTATAATTTTTGAAAATGGGGACAGAGCCAGAGACCCAGAAGAGTGCAGAAAAAAAAGAATGGAGGAAGTGTTTTGGAAAGAAGAGAAATCTATCAGGGGTTTATGAACACTGTGTCAGCAATTACCAACCATTTCAGTAAGGACGGATCCAGTGTCTTTCAAGCCTGAATCATGAATAGGGACCAAAGCATGCAAACAGCAGAGAGAAAATAGGCAATTAAATATCTACAGAGGAAAAAGTAGATAAAAAGCTTGAGATATTTAACACATAATTTTGCACTGAAGCTTAGAGACTCCACACAGCAAAGCTCCTTCAAGCAGATTCAGAAGGTACCTGTAGTTTTCCACCAGCTTTATCCTTTCACCTCCCCCGCAGTTCCCTTAACAAATCTTGTACTGCCCCCGGTTTTCTTTAATAATACAGAGGATGCAAAGTGATCTTTCCTAAAGTTCAGTGGCAGGATGTGGGCAGAACTGATGAGGTGGAGGCCGGTGTACAGTCTCCAAACAGACAGATCCAAAGCTACATGTGACCTACAACATCTTGGCAATACATTCTATTCTCCAAAGTTTCAATTCAGGCTTTCAAAGGGAGGCTTGGCTGACTGAAATGGCTGCAATCGTCTCCTTTCTGCTTGGCTCAGCTATTGCTGCTTCTCCTGTTGCTGAATCTCCTGTGAGCAATTCATTGCAAGAGTTACTCCTAATCCCAGCCCTCAGGTTCTACAGACAGGTACTGACTCTTCAATACTGACACTCATAGCTTCTTAATATGTTTTAGGACACAGATCCACAGATTATCCACTGACTAAAAATCTGCACAAATTAAAACAGCTCTGTCAGAGCTGGTGAATAGTGTCACCACCAGTATTTTGGGTTGCTGCAGTTGCAGTTTTGGAGCTTAGGCACATGATCAAATTATCATAACTTTTTAATTTAATGAGTTAACACACGTCAGCTAAGCTGCAGTAACTGGCTGTGTACATGTCAGGATTTAAAATGATCTCTGGCTAATCTTGCTGCAAACCCCAGTCATCCATCCCACCTTCTTCCCCTTACTCTGTTCCCACTGTCATTCCTGGTATCTGAAGTCTCTTGGTTGTCCAGTTCCCTGATCTGAACTTCTGACTAAAAATATCCTTTTACAACAATGGGATGAACTGCCAGGCTGAACTGCCTGCTGTAAAGGGTTAATTAATCTCAGAGGGTCTGTGGGTCCAGGGTAGTCCTTGACCGGTTGTCCTTAACCACCTCTCAGCTGCAGTCGTCTCTGAGAAGAAAGCAGACACACCTGTAGGACCCTGTCCACTTTGCCCCTTCACCTCACTCATCTCTTCCCCCATTCCTGTAATGCTTGAGCTAAGAACATTTTATTGCCCCCTGGTTTTCATTATTAATGAAAAGGGACCAGAATGATCTTTCCTAAAGTTCAGAGAGTCTATAAAGACAAGAAGCTGAAATGCCATTTTACTCGTTTTAGAGATGTGTGAAATAATTCTGTCTTGTGGCAAAAAAAAAAATAGTGAGAGGGGTGGAGAGGAACAGTGAGTGAGTGAGGGACGCAGTAAAGGCTCTGCATTGACCACATCAGCTTTACAGCATTAGGAAGAATGTCACAGCTCTGACTAGAATCCACATTCAACCTTCCTCATTCTCTGCAGTAATCCAAAATGCGGAGTGGAGAGAGGGTTAGAAGCTTCTCAGTTACAACCTCAGTGCTCACCTGACTTCTTTTCATAGCCTCAGTTTCCCCACTTGTAAAACCGGAATAAAATTCAGAGACAGTGAAAAAGCACTAACAGCCCAGTTACTCTTCAGTTACTCACTGGTGCAGTAACAAACCATTCTATGGAAGGGACTCTGAAAAGGCAAATGCAAGGGGGACAGCCATTTTCTCCAGCTGTAGGGCTGTGTTTTCTATAAGTATATTCAACGTTCACAGCAGCAACTGTAAATTGCACTTCCAGCATAAACACTATTTTGAAGATCTCCATTCATCTCAGAATTAACTTTCCTGACATCAATTAATTAGGCCTTGTGCATCCACGTAAGGTCAGCCTCACTTACTATCCACATTTAAAACTGATGAAATCAAGGCTGGAAGCAGTGATTTTCCAAGAGCCAACAGCGAACCCATGGAAATGAGTGGGGGAAGAAAAAAAGTTTGGATTCTAGTTACCAAAGTAAGTCTGGATTCTACAGCCTCCCACGTAATGAAGACACAGAGGTGGAAGAAGAAGATCCAAATGGCAAGAAAAAGAGTCACTGGAGCTGATTTTTGCACAACCAATGGAGACCATAGATACCATAGGGAAGAACAGAGACAATACCTGGGTGCACACCTTGCTCAGAAACTCCCCTGAGTTTGCTTGTAATTATAGAGGTTAGAAAGGTAAAAAAAAACAACAAACAAACAAAAACCCAAACTAAATTAATCATCTAAATATTTAAAGTCAGATTTTTGTCCTCACTGCTGGATTAGTGTATTTCATAATGGCAACAGCAGACAGCCCTGTTTTTTTTACTGGGGGTTCATTTTAGAGCATGTTTAAACTAGTCAGATTGAGTGATGCTTCCAGCAACTAATCGCATGTCAAATAAAAGATATTTTATGTAATAAATTACGGCTACAAGTAATTCAAATGTCATTTATCAGTTTTATTATCAGTCAGGCAAAGTCTTGTTTCTCTATATTAATCAAATTCAAGCTTTTTTTAAGCTTTTTTTTAGGCAGTTTTGACACCTCTTGGCAAAAGTACAAACTGGAGAGAAGGAATTACTCCCCCAGAACAGGAGAAAGAAATAGTGGAGATGGTGATGAGCTAAAATAGAGTATCTAGAAACTTAGCTTAATTCTTGTCTCTTCCTCCCAAAAGTTATTACTGTTTCTCTCAAAGCAAATCCAGGAGGAGTTCCATATAAGAACTACGTTATTCTGAAGGTTACAAATAGGCTTCTTCCTCATTACCTTTTCAAGTATAAGAAAGTACTTACATAGGTAACTGCTATTTCCAATAAACCGTCAGAACGTTCAGTAGTACCTACACAAGCAGTTCATTCTGTACAAAAGGAAATATTTAAGTGGCACAGATTATTTCCTGCAACTTTAAAAGTCCGAACAGACTGAGCTGACAGCAGCAGGAGATGAAGCAAGTTAAATCAAAAGGTGTGCACAGGACTTACTGCTCTGGCTCAAAGAGAGGACATCTGCTGGAGTTGCTGGTAAGATCACCAACCCATTTGCTAATAGTGACTCCACTCCTGACAAATAAACTCTTGAGTTGGTTCTGAAGCCATTCTGAACTTCTGTACTTGTAACCCATATTTTTAATGTGATTTTTAAACATGAAGCAGCAACACCTTGTGGGGAGGGCCACAGAGAAATGAGGGTTTTGTAAGTACCCTCCTCAACTGTTTCTCCTTTTTGCTCTGTGGGGGGTTATTCTTTCTTGCTGGTTTTGTGATTTTGTGCAGAGGTGTTAGAACTACTCCAAAAAAATTTAAAAGAACCAAAAATATCAAACACAAAGTGGTTCACAGTGGTTCAAAGTGGTAGACCTAACCTCCAGCTGCTGCTTCACAAGAAACTCAGATGTCTTCTTTGGGAAAGGCAAATACAGCTCATAATTGTTTTAGAAATAAGCTTCCAATATGAATTGTTCCCATCAACAAGTCCACTTACAGATTTAGCAGTCTACCTATCTCATTAGTCCTTTAGATATGCTTTTGAAGTTCAAGCCTTGAAGCATTCCAACTGTAATGTCATGAATGCTCTGTAAGAAGATAAGCGTAACAGATAGACAGAATAAGCAGTATCTGTACATGACAACCCCTGACAAATCTGTGAAAGATAAATTGACATAGCAAACTATCACAGAAACAACTGTCCTGGAGCAGATTTGGACCAATTCAGAAACACTCATCACACAATTAGCACCCAACTGTTGAAATAACTACAGCAAACAAGACACCTTGAGAGAGCTCTGAGCCACTTTCACAGTCTCATCCATCAGCTCTGGAGAAATTCACATATTCTCTTTGCACTTCTGATACCTGAAGAACTTCTCCCTAAGATCTAGTCTAACCCTGCTCTCCCTCAGATTCAAACCATTCCCCCTTGTCCTGTCTCTAGACACCCTCAGGAAAAGTCCCTCTCCAGCCTTCCTGTAGGATCCCTTTGGGTAGCTAGGCAGCTTAAAGGTCCCCTCAGCATCTTCTCTTCGCCAGGGTGAAAAACCCCAGCTCCCTCAGCCTATCCTCAGAGCAGAGGTGCTCTGGCCTTTGGATCATCTTTGTGGCCCTCCTCTGAACTCATTCCAACAGCTGTGTCCTTCTTATGATGGGGAGACCAGAACTAGACACAGTATTTGAGGCTAGGTCTCACAAGACCAGAATATAGGGAAATAATTTTTCCTGACCTTGAGTTACTACTGGGAACATTTTGATGTTTACATATTTGTTAGGATTCTTACCTAGTAAGGAGGAATTGGGAGCTGGTGCTTTGAGGAAGGTCAAAATAGTAAAAGGAAAAAGAAAAAACACCAAAACCCTGGGAGGGTTAACAATGACGACAGTGTTTTCCAGTTTGAATTGCATGCTCCTTTTCTGCCTTACTCATATTAGTGGAACACTATAAAATAAGGGAAGATTAACTCATCCAATATAGAGTTGTGATAAGAGCTGAATAAGCAATGGATAGCTCTAAGAGTGATCTGTCACTGTTTCTTCAGCAAGAGAGCAGATTTTGCTTTTCTGGCATTTTCTGTGAACTACAGCAGACAGGTATTAGCCCGGGAGGCAGAATTCAGTTCTGAAGTTCACCAGCACACCCAGTACAAGTCATAAATATTCCTGTTTGGAGATCAATTCCATCACAAATACTCTGCCAAACCAGAGTATTCAAAAACCTCACAAAGCAATAGCAAAACTGTGCCACAAACACTGCCCTAAGCGGACTGTTACATCAGTTAGTATCTGACCTGGATAGAGCTGTTTAGCATCAGTATCAAAATCCTATTCCTAATACTTGGCAGGTAAGCAAAGTGATTTTCAAACTGCCAGCCACACGTGAGCTGAACAGCTTCTTTTGATGGATTTTTAATGGTGTATACTTTGGTTTTTATTGTTTGGAGCTTAGACACTTTTTTGCGAGGTTTGTTTTAAAATGCAAATCTGTATGTAAATGTGGAGTCTACACAGATCATGGTGGGACTGGAACAATTCTTTGACAGTGCATTTTGCGCACAAAATCACATCCACACGGTCCACACAGCATTTCAGATTAATCAAGATTGAAGAGAGAAACCTTGTTAAAATTAAGGATCTATAGTAACTGCTTGCTATTAGTTGCAACCTGACAGCACTCCTAAAACTCATTCATACTGTTGTGCCAGACCTTAAACTCACACGTCAGAAATCACAGAGTAGAAGTCCTGCAGACCTCACATTCTAGCTTGCTGTTCATGATGAAAATACTCTCTTACAAGTAACTGTTCAAGGCATTAACTGTCAAGAGTTCAAGGACCATATGGATGATGCTCTTACTCGTATGGTTTAACTTTAGCTAGTCCTGTGAGGAACAAGGAGTTGGACTCCGTAATTCTTATGGGTCCCATCCAACTTGAGATATTCCATTCTATGAACTGATCGCTTCCCTGACCAGGTAACAAAGTCCTCTAACTAAAACACAAAGCTTTGTGTTGATGTCCAACAATTTATTGGACAGAGTCCACTGCTGCAATAACTAAAGCTATAACAGGGCTGCACTTTCACAGTACCTTCTATCCAAGAATCTCTCAGCTCTGTAACGTGTTAATGATCAAAATATTGTAAAACCCTACTGATGAAGGGAAGCATGGCAGACATTACGTTTTAGCAGAGAAGACTGAGTGCTACACTGACTAAATGCTTTTTTCAAGTCCTTATAGTGGGTCAGAATCTAATTTGTATTGACTATACACCTTCAGGGCAAGAGGTGTCATAGGCTGGTATGTATGATGTTTGTTTGCAGATAATGATCATTTGTATCTCATTTTCCCTGTGTAATATGATCTTGTCCCAGGGACTGACAACTACGAAGTGCATTCAAGTAACACTTGCTGTATGACTGAGACAAGATGTAGGGCATTAGTTGAATTGGAATCCAAGATCTGGCACAGAAATCTGTGAAATTACTGCAGAAATCACTACAGAAAGCAACAAGACCAGATGTTTTTTAAAGTGTGACTTACTATGCACCACAGGGTGAGAGAGTTGAGGTGGCACCAGCTGTGCAGGAGGACCAGGGGACTGTGGCTCGTCCGTGCTTGTGCCCGACTGCTGGAAAGCCAGGTCAATTTCTTCATCTGTCAGGCCTGGGGGAGCAGAGGAAATGAAATCAGTTTAGCACCTTTACCCACTTGATGCACGCATAATTAAATTCTCAAGCCAGGCAGAACCCTTTCAAGCTGCAAAGAATTTTGGCACTGACTTTGAGCAGTAATGCCTCCCCAATTTTGGATTCACTGGAATGTCTCCTTCTCTCTTTCTCTGTTGCAATTTAACCTTAAGCGACAGAATATTAGCCTCAACGCTGCTTCCAAATGTGGCTCATTCAATTTCCTTAATTTATCCTTGAGTTTATTGCTGCTTTTGAAGTAGTTTTCTATTGCAATTCTCCATTCTTCCCCCGAAAAAAAGATACCATCAACTGCAAATGTGGCTCATTTTAATCTGTAATGGTGTAAAAAAAAAAAAGAGGGGAAAAAACTAACAATAATGCATGAAAACAGACAGGGAAACAAAAAACTAATTATTGGGTTAGACGACTAATTAGTCTAGATCGTTTCCGAAGACGGGAATAATTTGCTTTATTTTATGACAAATGCAGAAATAAAAAGAAAAAATCAGGACTGACTGTGATTAGTATGAATGGGACACAGAATGTAAGGAGGAAATAAAACTATAACAAAACAGATCAAAACAAGGCCAAGCCCAAACTTTCAGCTTAGCATTGCCCCAGCCTACTGCTGCCTGATTAGATTGCCCTAGGGCAGCCTGGATTTTATTTCTTGCAGAGCTGTGGTAACATTGCACACATGGTACATGTTGGTGCAGTCACTCCTGCCATCAGGAAATGCCAGGATGACCATCTGTAATTTGCCACAACATATGGAAAGGATTTGGCCAACAAGGGAGAAAAGCAAAGCAGCTAAAGGTTTCCCGATGACCAGCATCTGTGAAGAAGAAAACACAGTTGGATTAATTTTTCCAACAGGAGAAAACATCCTCTGGAAAAAAAGAATGTAGTATTCAGATGGCAACCATGATGTGGGGCCTAGACAGCTGTGTTGTTCTCCTGCACAGAAGCAGATGGAAAGCCAGTGTCACTGCTATGAGGAATATGTGAAGTGACTCAGGACCTTTTACTGTACATGCAGTGTATATGCACAAACATTTGGGACATGGTTTAATGGCCATGGCGGTGTTGGGTTGACCGTTGGACTTGATGATCTTAGAGGTCTTTTCCAACTAAAACAATTCTATGATTTAGAAAGTTTGGAAGGGAGAATATAGATTTAAGGAAACAGAATTAGAGGAGACAGACCACTTGATTCTCACACAGCTGTTGCAGGGACTGATCACAGTAATGAAAATGGTATGAATATGACAGCAGTGGGAGAAAAATGGGGGAATACTTTCTCTCCATCACTTTCACTCAAGATCTATGGAGTACTGCTGAGAGACAAAATTCCTGAACTGAATCCTTTAAGACACTTTTTAACATTGCAGGGAGACACAATAGAGAAAATGGTCAGGCTTTTGGGCATACTACCTAAGTTTTTTGAATTTTTTTCAGGATCTTAAATGTCACTGCACGCTGGGGTCTAGACACAACAATCTGTAGCACAAACAATATTGCCAGAAATAAATACACAAGTCTACCTCAGAACTGTTACTTAATATCATAAAGTACTGAAACAGTGCTTCTGGTATTCAAATGGCTTTAAAACTATTGAAGAGATCTTTTCCCTGCTCCTGTGAGTACACGAGACACTGTGAGCTCCTGATATTCTTCTTTGCACAGCGTAGCTACTGATGCCCAGCAAAGTGATGTGACTTCTCTAACATAACAGAATATTGTCAGTGTCAGATATCTGAAGTTCCTGAACTCTGGTCCTGCAAGCTGAGAAAATCCCCTCCCTTTACTTGTATTTGATGCATGCCTCAAAGAGTAAGGAGCCAAACCCACACATAATGGTATGGAACAAGACTTGCAGTGAGAATAATAAAAGGCACATGAACACAACTCAGCCTACAGTTCTAGTCAGAGAAGCAGTATTTATGGTGTCTAAACCATGTCCAAAAGCGATGGCCTGATCAAAAAGAAATTGATTTAACTAGCTCCTAATAATCCAATGTAGAAGGCATAAACAGAAGCTAACATTGCAGATCACTAGCAACTATGGCATTTTTTTCAAGACAGACAACATTAGCTGCTGGCTGCAAACGTGGCTCCCACCGGCACAAAGTATTTTGTTCCATGCAAAGATAGTAGAGCTGATAATAGTTAACACTACAAATGTACGGAAGTCATGGAGGATCCTTACCTCATTTACAAGAAGAGCAGGAAACAATGCCTATTGTTTCCTAACCAAACTGCCCCTTCTATTCTCATCCTGTTTGAGACAAAAAACCCTGAAATCCTCTGAAGATAAAATGCTCTTCTAGGATTATTCTGGTCTTGCCAACTAGGGACACTCAAGTATCACGGTTTCTATTAAAACCCTGCTGCACTGTGCAGAAAAAGCTGATGTGAATGACAGAACAACAGGAAACCTTTCGCATTTGAATTCCTGGTTTGAATCCTGTGCAAATGAAAATTGTCATTGCTTTACTGGACTACTACGCTGTCTGTGAAGTGGTCTTGTTCATAGTACTAGAGTGGCATCATACAAAAGAACATCACAACTGCATCCATTCTTAATTATCAGAGAAGACTGGGAGTGCCATCACCTTGGAACGCCTCCATTTTATTCATCTGAACAAAATGTTTTTAAAGCCCTGTCACCTTGGCACCCAAGCATCAAGGGAATAACGTCCCAGAGCTGATTCCTTAAGTGTATATATGAAGTACATCTGCACAGCAACTAGTCATTAGTGGACTCAGAAATACACCTGTCTTCGTGGCTGTCATTTCTCACACACAGTAACAAAAATGTACAAGATACTCAAGATTGTCCTCAGGCAATTAGAACTCACTCATCAAAGTTCCTTTTGGACAGAACTTTATCAGATTCGCCACTTATCACATGTATGCACACAAACTACTCACCGTCGATATATTAGTTACAAGAAAAGTGGGAATTTCTAAAGCAGATCAAAGTGTCATCTGTACCAGTATGTCACCTTACATTATTTTTCTATTACTGCATTATATAAAAGTATCCATGGTCCGCTCATTGCCCTAATGTAGCACAAAGTTGGTAACCCAAAAATAATACCACTGCGGAGATGGTGCCACAAAAACTGGAGCTTTGTGTCTAACATAACTCTTAAATAGGTATGTCAAGAAAATCTCCTCAGTCTAACAGAAGCATTGCTTTAAATCCACTTTCTCAACACTTTGGAAAACAAATATTTTCTTTTTTCTCAAGTTGCAGCAAGATCAACACCATGCAGAATGCAAAAGGTTAAAAGGAACAATAAAGGAAACTGCCAATTGTAAGTGAATTATATTTGGCTTTGAAAGCTGAGCCACGGCTATATTATAAAAGGCATCTCTTTGCGTTGTTTACCATCACCCTGACTAATGCAGACCTTTTTTTTTTGTTTTAAATAATCTCATGCAAATTAGACACACACTTCCTTCCAGTTGATTGCTATCTGCAAGGAATAATCTAACTGCAGAGGGTACTGAGCAAGGACTGAGCTGAGGAGAAGGATGCAAAGAAACTGCCTTCACAACCCTACAGAATGCAAACCTCTTCCCTTCCCCCAACCATCCATTTCATTCCTCTACAGCACCACAGCCATCGCGAAGAATTAGTCGTAATTTTCACAAAGCTTTAAAATTCCCTTTTCAGGCTTCAGGGTGCTGATTTGACTAGTCAAAAACCCACTATTGTTTTGCACTCAAAGATCCTTGCTGACCCTCTTTTGTGATTGTCACTGCTGCTGCTCAGTTTTCAGGGATCACTCAGCCTTCATAAATTATCGTGAAACACAGAATCTGAGCAAGTCAGAGAATAAAATTGGATTGTTAGGAACATCTCTTGGTGCCTGCACCTCGGATATTGCCTAAAAAGCTCCTTTGCCCAAGAACTTTTAGGATCTGACTGTCTGTTTACGCTTTTTTCTAACATCTACTGCCATTTAGTGTAAGAACCTCATGTACACCAAAATACTCTTCCTCTTATGACCAGTCTGAAGTAGAGCAGTATCTAGGAATGCCATATTTTACAGATGAGGAAGAAGTGAGTTGTACAGATATGACAAATGTTGCAAGGTCAGAACTGAATCTCTGACAGTCAGAAAATAAAGCCCAGGAGATGCAAGTCCCAATCCATTGTTTCACCACAAATTCATTTTCTCTAGTTTCTGGATGAAACACAGTAGCAACAACCGTGGTGCAAAGCCCTTGCATGAGCTTAACTAGGTGAGCCACTAAGTCTTCTCCTTCTGTGACACAGGCTCCAACATTTCAGTGACAACCTTTTTCCTCATTCAATCCACTGAGCATATCTTTTTCTTCATTACATTCCTCCTTGCATTGCCCAATCTAATAATTCATACACAATTTTCACAACCTGAAGGCAACATTAGTTTTAGTAAGAAAATTTCTGCTTAGGAAGAAATAAAGAATTCTGCAATGATAAGGAAAGGTGGTGGTAAGAATTAAGTTCCTTTTGTGGATTTCCAAAGCCAGCTTCATTACCACTCTGACAGACCACCCTGGAGCAATCATCACACATAGCCTTCTGCTGGGACAAAAGACAGGGGAGGGCTGAGGGGCAGGGGTGGTATCCATTGCTGTTTCCCCCACACATACAGACACTTTCTATTAAGAAGAAAACAATATAGAACTGGACGACTCGTTAAGCTACAACAAACTGAATGGCTACCCAAAGTTATTGCATGGTATCATATGATTAAAAGGAAGATCTGCTGCTAGAGACCCTGGAACGACACTACACTCCTGTTCCTGGAAGCCACTGAGTCAACTCTGCTCAGAAAGAACATGGCCACATTTTAAAAGAATCATCATAAAAACCTTCTGGGATCTGATCCAGAGTAATGATTCCACCTGTTCAGTCAGTAACATGCAGTGCTGGGTGATTCCATTATCAAATGTTTCTCCTATATCCTACTCTGAGCTTAGCTGAACACATTTCAAAAAGGTCAAAAAGGCAAAGTCTCCTGATAACTTTTCCAGCACACATCTTGGTTCATGAGGCTCAGCCCAACCCAGCATTGTAACAAAACCTAAGGTCTCAGAATCACCACTCCGTTTTTTTTACCCTTCATTTACATTAAGCTGCTATATTTGAGTGTAAACATCCTGCTGCTGCACTTCCAGCTCAAACTTTGTGTAAAGGAACCCAAACATCACAGATAAAATGACTGGTCTCAACTACCAGGCTGGAAAATGCAGAAATAAAAAGTAATTCAGCAAGTTACTCAAAGGGTTTAGAATTCCTAAGCTTTCTTCCTCTATGAGACTGTTAATTATGCGATTGCAATCTTTAAGAATCATTATATACTTTAACCCATCAGGGTGACGAAGCAGCAATCAGAACCGATAGAGGTGCTCTAATCTCAGTGACAGCACCAAACTAAGGAAGGAAAACCTGACTGACAGTACAATGCCAAGAATTGCAGTGAGCCAACCAGAAAGGAAAAGGTTAAAATAAAAAGTATTTTGGCATAAGACATATAAATAAATAAATAAATAAAGCTGGCAGCAGTTTCTCTTCCTGGCCAAGCTTTTTGGAGTCTATAATAAAATGGAGTGTAATGGAGGAGAGGAGGGCAATGTCAGAGGGTGAGGGTTTGGGAGAGAGGTTGTTAAGTATCTCCCTCTCCTCAGCTGTGTTTACTCCATTTACAGGACCCCGGGTGATTGATAGACAGACAAAAGAAAAGCAAGCAGATAGTGACCCCCCTCTGGGAGCATCAGCAAAGGGGATAACTCCTGACATCATCCAGAGCCCCAAACTCTCCTTAACCACTTGTAATTAAAAAGACAGCAAGATACGCAAACCAGAGAAAAAGTAAAAGAGGATTATTTTTTTTTATTTATTATTAACATTTTGTTGGAACAGGAGAGTGCAATAAGGACTCTCAGAGCCGTTAAAAGTCGTCGGGTGACCTGCAGACCCCTATTTCCCAGAGCCTTGTATAAAATTGAATTTTTTAAACATAAATTACACGTAATGACGACACTGTAAAAACTAACAGTAATGGAAAGCTGTGCTGTATTTCATTAGCCTGTATTATTCCGTGCCACCTGATCCAGCCGGGCCTTGTTTATGAGTTAGTGTGTTAGCAGATGCCGATGGAAGCATTTGCTTCGACCTTGCTCTTCTCATTGGGGCATGAAATTACGACGGCAGCACCTTGATATTACAGCCATAAATACAGTAAACTGCAAATTTAAGCCAACGGCTCCTATTGTCTCTGAACATAAAGCTGATCGGTATTTATTTAAAAGGAGAACGAAAAAAAATATTATATATCACCTTGTTTATGGGTCCAGTTTCCCCCCCTTCCCCTAATCTGCCTTATTCACTTGGTTAAATACTAAACAAACAAACTAAATCCTCCCTATTTTCTACTGATTAAATATTCTTATGAAATAAGTATTGTCCTCAGAAAACTGGATCAAAGTATTTTCACTCTGAATAAGAAAGGGCAAAGTGACTTGCTTAGCATGACTTGGAATTAAAAAAAGAGAAATGAGTACTACAACTTTTCTCCACAGTGTTCTATATATGAGAAGTTCAACACATAAAAGGAAAAAGTTCCCTCTGGCCACTCACTCATGTCTGTGTAACACATATGTGTGTGCACACAAGAAAGAGAAATATGTTTCCTTCTAGTAGTTTATTTAAAAGTATCTCCCTTGCTAATACTATTTCAAAACAAGGAGGAAAGATAGAGGAAAAAAATGCAGTAAGATTAATAGAGAGGAGAAAAAAAATGCATGGGATTCCTTCTCAGAGGCAGCAGGGAGAATGCCTCATTCTCCTCTGGGCATTTTGGGCAAATACCCCTGTCCACTGACAATGTGCCCACTACAATTTATTGGGGGAGGGGGGGAATCAAACACAAAGGCAAAAGGACATTGTAATATCACAAAGCATATCACAGCATAAATCACAGCATTGTAAGTCAGTGCAAAGTGTATTTCATTGGTCGATTCAAGGCAGGGAAAATACAGTTTCACTTGTAGTAAGAGAGGTCAGGTCTTCCTATTCCAATGTAAAGTAGCTCTTTGCTTTCATGAAGTATGTTATCTCTATTCCACATAGACAAAAAGTAAGGGAATACCTTAAGTAAGAGCTCCCAGCGCTAAGCTATGTATTTCAAGGGCCAAAGCACTGAGGGAACGAGGAACAGCATGCAGGACAAAGTGGTCTGGAGTTCTGAAATGCTACAGTACTATTAGATGCAGTGCTAGCACAGCCATAACAGGATTTGGATGCCTCAGTTTTGAATTAATCTACAACAAATCTTCAGGTAGCACACAGCTTAATTCAACAGGCTCAATTTTTGCTTCACAGAAAGTTCAAAGTAGAAAAAAGGCAGAGAGAACAACATGACTAAATCAAACAAGACATGTCCAGAAGCCCTCAGTAACCTGAACTACAGAACCGGAAGTTTTATTTCAAAGTTCAGTTAAGTTCTTACACAAGCATATGCAAAAGCATATAGAGAAACACCAGTCTTGGGTACTTTCTTCCAAAGACCTGTCTATTAGAGAATCACTTTAAGAATACCATGATCAGTAATAAAGACAGAAGAAACAAGTCCTTCCATAACATAAATAAAAATCTCTCCTAAAAATGGAGAGAAATGTTAATTTTTCATATCTGTGGGTTTTATTTTCACATCTCTTGCCTTCAGCTTTTTCTTTCTATTACCATACAAGCAGAAGAGCACCTGATAGAAAGTCACCTGTGAGTGGACATTGGTAAAGTCCACCAGTCCACTGCACTAGTGGTGATGAAGAGACAATGGATGTAACTAAGCTGGATGCCAATGTTGGAACACAAGAACACAGGACATCCAATTCAGCCAGTACATGAAGTGAGAGCACTACTTAGAGAACAAAATCCTCTGCATATTTGAAATGATTTCAAATTAACATCTCCTTTGGGGTCTAAAGACTGTGAAGACTATGCCAGGATGCCAATTCCAAGGTAGTTTATCAGGAACAGAACATAACCAAGGCTCTGACATTTGTTCAAAAGAAGCCCATATAGGGCAGAAAATCCAGATAATGGAAGAGACATTACTGTAGTAACCATAGTACTGTCATAAACTGTAACTACAGCTGACAATCTCCTAGAAATAAGACTTTGCATTTGGAGAAAACAAGTATTAGATACACTAAGTGGCTAGGTTTCCAAGCATACCCAACCTGTGATCTGCAAATGCTTGCTTTTATTCCTGCAGAGAAACAAGTCTCATGGTGATGGTTCTTGATGATCTTTACTTGTATTATAATAGTCCTTAGAGACCCCAAAAGGCATTCACCATGCAGGTACTGTGCCAGGTACTGTGCAGAAATGGAGCAGAAGGCAGTCAGACCCAAAGTGTTCAACTGTTTATGTGGAAGAAAGACAGGTTGGAACAAAAACCACTGCACACAGAAATGAAGTCACTTACCCAGAGCAAACACCATCTCTAAGAAATTTCTCTTCTATTAAATTGGGATCGACAACAAAAAACAGTTTATAAAGGTGAAAGGATATTGATTTCTTCTACAAGTTTATTTCCAAAAGTAGAACAGTTTGGTACACAGCACTTCAAAAACCTAGAAACTAAACTTTATTACCCAAACTTACCACACCTTTTAAAACCAGTAGTGCTTCATTTGTGCTTCAGATCCATTTACTTTATGTGAAACAAAAATATTTTGCTAAGGAGTTTATTGAGCAATAGTAACAAAATGACTGGTCTTTGGCTACTCTCTGTTCTGCGATACTATCTCTAGGAGTTTCTAAGGAGAAAGCCAGAGGTTGTCTTAAACTTGGGACTGGCAACATAGGAGATTTGGGGTTGATTTACTATCAGAACTCCAAATTTGAACTGTATTTTCAACAGCTTGAACCAGCACATCACAAGAATTCCAGCACCGAAGTGCTGGAGGATCTACAGTCAACATCTGTAACTCCAACATCCCCTTTGTTACTGCAGGAAGCAATAAGCAATAAGCCTTTCAGTGGCATGGGCTTGAATATGGTCCATAATAGATCTGACATAGCAGCCTGGCCCTAATGTGGAATAACGGGATAAGAATGACTTAGTTATATATAAAAGAATGGGAAAACCTATCCTGATGTACCACCCTCTGTTCCTTCTATTACGGTGGAATTACTGGTTTCCCCAAACACACTAACAAGAGCATCTGGATAGTTTCTACATTAGACAGTCCCTGCCAGGGAGTAGACTCAGCAGACCAAGATTAACTGCAACTTGCCTCAATGTTATTTATTTCCCCTTTTCATTTCAAAACTTTAAACTTTAGAAAGGAACAAAACAAACCCATTAGTCCAGACTTATCACAAGAAAAATCATATAAAGTGTGTATTAAATGAAGTTTTAGTGTTTGAAGAACAGAGGGAACAGAACACTGACTATGCCAGCGCGTCCTGTGCTCCATCAGGAAGTCACTATAAGGAGCATGAAGAGGAGCAGCTACAGCTGAGTGTTCTGAGAAAAAACGAGAAATATACCGAAGTGTGTATGGAAAAATGTATGGAAATGGAAAGAAACCAACAGTGGGTGAGAAGGCATGAACACAGGAGTCTAACACATTTTCTGACAGGTATTTTCTCAGTCTTACAGTCTTTGCTCCTCCAATCTAGTTTCTATAAAGTAGAATCAATGTTAGACACCTAGGAGTCAGGTCCCATTGCATGAAGCAGATAAGCTCAATTAAGAAAAATACCTCTAAATACTATCTATTTGATTATTATGGTACGAATGTTTCAGGTAAATCTGGTTTGCACTTCCCCAAGTAAGACTGAGACGCTAATACACTATTATAAACTGACATGTCAGCAGGTATTCATTGCAGGTTATAAATTGCCCTCGTTCTTTCTTTTGTTTTAGAGAAATTTTTTTACATGCTATTAAAATATTGTTTGCTGAATGCTACTACAAAGCTAGCCACCTGTAAAATTAAAGGCTGATGCTGCCAATAGCAGTGTTGAAATACCTTCTGTTTAAAAGGCAAACCTACTTTGTAATTTTTAACACAACTGTATAAATATTTCCCCACCCACCCTTCACAATTTTGTTGGTTACAACGCGTCCATTTAGACAACAACCATCTATGTCATCACACAGGATGTTAATCTTGGGTGGAGAAGAAAGAAACAATAGCAAATGAACTTTAAAAAAACCCAAGATTACACATTCAAACAGGGTCCTTCGTGATAAAAGAAGAGCAAAGACAAAAGCCATTAGGGAACAAGTCAACAAAATAGCAGAAGTTACAAAAGATCATTTTTCATCTTTTGGTTTGTTTATTGTTTGGGGTTTTTTTTCTCTCCCCGTGTGCCTTCATCAGCTCTTCAGAGTTCTGGAGAAAATTAAAGGAGTCTGGATTAAATGCCCAAAGGACAACTAATGCTAACAATACTAAAAATAACGAGGTTAAGTTGTGGAAAAACTATGGTGACCACACACAGAGAACTGGAGTGGTAAGGTAGAAAAGAAGTTTCATCATTGCTCCCTCAGGACATGCACAGAACATACTAACTGCTCCTAGTTCTCCAGGGTTCCGATTACCATGCCAAACACACCTCCAGAGTTTCCTTATTAGTATCATAAAAAGCCTCCACACATTTGGGTTCTATTCCCAGCCTTGCTATTGACCTTGTGTAGGTCATTTAGCCTCCATCTGCCTCAATTTCTACATCTGTAAACCAAGAATAATATTATACAATATCCCTTGTAAAAGGTTTGGGACTGACACAGTTATCAAACAGAAACTGACACGCTGGAGAATCCATACACACATTGTATGTGTTTGAGCTAGGTAAGGCATTTGCAACAAATCATTTGTTCGAGTAACAAATTTATCCTTTTCTTGTGCGTGCGCTTGTAAATCATCTTTGGAAACACTTCCAGATTTCTAACTTGCACCAAACTACACAAGCACTCAAATTCATGCTTTGCTTTGGCTGGGTGATACAGCAAACGTCTTTTTTCTGGTCCCCTTTCAGCCAAGTGTTGCACTCAAAAATCCAGTCACTAGGGTTAAATTTCAAACTGGAAATACTGAAATATATTTTTGCTTAACACTGAGTCTCACAAAAGTTAAAATGGGAGTGGCTAAACTGAATTCACACAGAAACCAGAGTGAAGATTAAGAAACATTTATGGGCATGTTCCTGCAACATAACACAAGTCAAATCAGTAGGGTGAAGCAGCTGAAAAGCTTGCTACTAATATCCACTTACACTGTCTGAGGATAGCTCTTGGAGTTTCAGGACTAGGAAATAGCTCCTAAACAAAAGATCACCTCACAAATAAAAAAGGAATGGGAAAAAAAAATGGGAAGATATTCCCTTCTAGGCACTACCTAAGAGTATGTCTCCTTTCTGGGGGGCCAAAATCTGTACCACTATACAGGTGTGCCCAAAGAGCTGTTCTCAGAGTTGAGGTCGATGATGAAGGGCCAAGGATACCCTTTGCAGATCTCTCTCTCCACACAATTTTGTACACTGCAGTCTTGCAGCACTGGAATCATGCCAGGCCCAATTAAGAACACTATTGAAGGGGAAGCAACAGTTTGATGTCCTGTTTAAGGGGCAGATCTCTGGGCAACAGTTTCACAGGGATGACAGCCCCACACTCTTGAGTGTGAACTTACCCTTCACAGCCACCAGAGCAGATGAAGCTCACTAGAAGAAGTTTGATTCTTGTCTTCCCCTACTTCCTCCCTGATTTTATTTTTCTGCTAGTTGTGTCTCAGGTGGCCTTAGCGTAAAAAAAAGTTCTCCTTTTCTGATGCAAGCTCTGGGCCCAGGTGAGGCCCTGACTCTGCAGATAAGCTGCCAAGTGGGCAGGGGCAGTTTGTGTTCCTATTGCCAGCGCACGTGCTGGTAAACAGCAACCTCCAGGGTATTCTCAGTAAACAGCCAGCCAGCCCTAGCTTCTAAGATACACACACACGCAAGTACTTGCTTTACCCGACACTGAACTCACACCTCACAAACAAATTATTTAACTACTCTATCCCCCAAGGAAGACAGTGATCATTTCAAATGCAGCTCCCTGCTCATCTCTCACATACACGCAACGGCCTGATAGGTTAAATGCTGCCATTTAATTACAGTAATGGAACCTGCTATTTTTTGGTTCCCTTGAATCCTCTCTCGCTCTCTTTTTTAAACACATACAGAGTCATCTTTTAAACATGTGTTTTAGATTTCCGAGTTTCACAGCTGCATTCTGCTGGTTACTTGAAGAGCAGAAGCAATGATATTTTCTCTGTACCTCTGAGCACCCAGCCTTTAAAATAGTGCATATAAATGAAGAGAGGCTGGGGGAGATGCCGTAAGAAGGGACACAAGTGAACACTGCACAGGTCAATCTGCCCCTTCATTTACTTAGACAGTTTGCACTGATTTTATTGAATGAAACTAGCTTAACCTCTCCCACCCCCCAAAGCAGCTAGGACCTGAAGAGGATAAACATGAAAATGCTTTGACTAATTTTACTGAAAATGCTATAAACAGCAGTACATCACACTGACAGTATGGCACAGTATGATTATTAATTTATTTTTATACACACACACATACAATCAGGAGTCAGAATTATCACAGACCTCACAGTTCTTAATGCATTTGACTCAGATTCTGCATCTAAAATGTGGCTGGCATTTCCTCAGCTTCCCACTGAAACGTGGAGTTTGCAAACTGTCTAGAGAACATAAAGGTCTAACAAAGAAGAGAAAATAAAATCAAAAGTACATTAAACTCATTTTATAATCTTGCCATTCCACAAAAGGTGTCACAAGCTTAGTCAGTTAATATTTCTAGAATACTTTGGCTATGCAAAGCAGTACAGAAATTTGGGATATATGTCAAATCTTCAGCAAGCTGCAAGCACTTTATTCGTCAAGTGAATTCAGGAAAGGGGCTATATGTGGCCAAAGACTCAATGATTTTACAGTTAGTTATTACTGAAGTAGGACATATACCACAGTATTACATGAGTAGTACAATAATTATTTGTGGATTTTACAGTTCATACTGTGTGGCTATCAGAAAAAAATCCAGAAGCAAAACATAAGCACTCCCAAGTCAAAATAAATTCTTACCTATGCTAAGGCCACAACGCTCCCAGAGAAATACCCATATTACACCTGTCCTCAGCTTTATTTGTCCTCTAAATGTGAAAAGCTTATTTATTTGTTCCGTGGCAGTTGGCTCACAATCAGCCAGCCAGCCATGCAGGGATATTGCCCATCTTCATTCTCTGGGACGGATATCCACTGGTGTCTCTTAAGGATGGAAACTTAAAAGGTGAGGCAAGGCAGAGACAAAGACAAATTTAATTTTATCACCATAAAAAGGGACATTTCCACATGGGCAGCAAGGACATGAATATCATGTGTATGCGGGGGCGGGGGGATTATAAACGCATTTTTGGCGAAATTCAATAAAGCTGATTCCACTGCATAAGGTCAGCAATTTACTTTTAAAAAATGATATGATTGCAACTTTTAATATAACCCATGTATTTGCTGCAAGATGCTGGAGAAGATTGTGTAATGTAACCACCCGACCTCTCCACAGGAGCAGAGATCACCCCATTTACCCTTTATTGTCTTGCTAAAAGCAATGCACATTCGCACGGTGTGACAAAGTCAACAGCTTTTACTTCAGAGAGCCTCAGATTTCATTGAGAATGAATTCTCTGCTCTCTTCCTAGGGGAGCAGAGTCTGACCTGGACTAAGTTCCATGATAAGGAATATGAAAGAATGAACCAAAACTGAAATTTCCCTTTTAGCTAAGGAAAGAATGACTGCACTCCAGATTAAAATTAAGAGGGAACAGAGTGTGGCAGAAAAGCAATAGCAGGATGTCATGTTCTCAGGCACACAAGACATGGTTTATAACAGAGTAAAAATGTTGTCTAAGAGAACCTAGAGAATTACCTCATACAGGAACTTATTTTATCTTTCCTAGCAGGAAAGCATCATTAGGTCTGAGATGGATTTCAGCAGAAGAGCAACACAGATTATCCTAATTACACTCCTTGCTTTAGCCCCAAGAGGGAAGGCTGTCTCTTTAGACTTAGAATACCAGGTTCATTCTCAGATCAGACCAGGAACTGAATTCCTTTACTGGGAAAGGAAAGCCTGGGCTGGATGACCATGAAGAGCAAATTCCTTGTATCACGAAAACATTTTTACACAAACATACATAGATTTCTTCAACTGTCTCAAGGTGAAGCTTGCTTCAAAGGTCAAAGCTGCAGGGCTGGATTAGGATTGCACGCAATCTGCCTGAGCCTTGACATTCTGACATTCTAGAGTTTGCAGCTCTCCCCACCCATGCACAGCTGACGGAAGTAAATTCTCACAACCTCCCTGCAAGTGTGGCTTTTACTGCAGCAAATAACCTGAAAAAGTCACACACTGCAGTACCAAGAACTCCAAAACAAGAATGTTGAAGCAGTTGATAAACACAGCTAACATAAACCTCACTAAAACAATAAGGTAAATGTGGTAATTAGCCCCATTTTACAGATGGGCAAGCTGAGAATAACTTGCCCAAACCCAAGCAAGCAGTCAGATCTCAGATCTCTGATGCCTGCTCGTAGACTGTAACTACAAAAGTGACTTTTTTTTTTTTTTTTTTTCATTCTGCATTTACTTTCATTTGAAAATGTGACAAATTCTTAAATTAATAAGTCAGACTCAGGGTCTGGGTCTTTTTTGCCCATCACTAAGTTTAACAGTTTCAGGACACAGGATATAAGTGATTCTTTTAGCATTGTTTTTTTGGAATAGATTTCAACTTGTTCTGCTGTGATCATATTGTTTTTTCAATGCTAACAGGAATGGAAATATTATTTTGACAGTAAAGAAGGCAGATATGATTCAAAACACATTCAGTGAGCAATAAGAGTTAATTTTACAAAGCCATTTTTAACAGCTCTTTTACATTACATACTTACTATCAGATAGCCAAGTGAAGAGACATCATTAGACCCATGACATTCCAATTATTTGTTAAAATTAAGCTTATAACCAATATTTCATAGTGTGCACAACTTCCTGGGAATCAAATTGGTCTGCTCCAATTTATCAATAATTTTCAAGCTACAAAAACACGGCAAAGGTGAACCCGGACTCCTCACCGAAATCATGAGGAATTTCTGTGACCCAATGGGAACAGATGTAGGAGAGTGTTTTATGCAATACACTCTAAATGAATCACCACTCTTATTCTGTGGAGTATAGCTCTAAATGGTTCATGATCAACATAGGTTGAGCCTGAAGTGAGAAAGGAAGAATGTTACCACTAATGTGACTTGTATCTTCTGTTACAGAACAAATGAATAGGCATTTAGAGGACTGAAAATTTGAGTCAATTTCTCAATGGCTTCTTCACATGATTAAACATCACAGGGGTGTATTTCACTTCACACAAACCAAACAAAAAATCACCGAGATTTTCATGGCTTTCTGCCTCACGTCCAGCAACACAGAGTTCAGAACCAGTACAAACAAGCACAAGATGACAAGCTTGTCTCAGCCATCCAGTAAGAGCAATGACATATACTCCTGCTAGTGAAAAGCACTTCTATGACAGAATTCTTCAGTTCCAAATAAAGCTTATCAACAAACTTCTAGGATCTAATTTTTTCATACAGAAGGTGTTTACTCAAAAGCCCCAGAATCTTCTGGCGAGAAGTCATGATTTTGTAACCATTCAAAATCTGCTTTTCCAAATATTTTCAGTGTAATGCTATGCCTTTCTATCAATCTCTTTTATTATCAGTTCCAGTATCACAGTCTCTTGTCTAATCAACTCAGAGTGATATGACAAGTCTACAATATTTCATTTTATTAAAAAGTATGTGCTTTTAAATGTTAATTCCTATTTAACATAAAACCAAATTTCAAACCCGCAGGATTCAAGCTACTTTCCAGATACCATAGAGCTATAAAACCCAACTGTTATAAAACAATGAAATGTACCCCAAGTACAATGTTCTTCTAAACTAACTCACTTGTAGGTATCTATAGCTTCTTTCAAACATACACAGACTTTTCTTAGTCATCTAGCTATTATAAACTTTAAAAGATCGGAGAAAGAAAGGCTTGCCTGCCTTTGTACACTGCATCTCAAGGCTAGTTATGCCTAAACTAACGTTAGGTAGTTTTGTGCCTTCTCATGAGCCACTAGTGACTGGGACAAAAAATGAAAAGATAAGATTTGACCAGATTTCTCCATGTGGGTAGGGACTAGAGATTATTTTTTTTGCAAACTTCCTTCCAAATCGAGGAATGATAGTGAAAGCTTTCTATCAGCTATAAAGATTTTCTTCCAAACCCCCCAAAATAGCCATTTCTGATTCTCCAGGATGCCCTAAGGTTTATCAGTTTATCACACTTTGTTAGCACTACTGCTGCAGTACTGTTTCTTCTTGCCAAAGAAGCCAAAAAAACTTGTAAAGTCCATGACAAGTTCAGATATCACAAAGAGCAGCAAAATTGATGGGGGAAAGGAGTCAGTGTGATGAATAGGCTGGTACGAAACAGCAAGTGACAGATCTGCAGACAGGAGACTGGCAGGGCAGGGAGACATCTCCTTCCCAGCAGATGGATATAGATTCTCAATCATTTTCAGGAAGGGAAAAAAAAAAAAAGACAACTAATACAAAATACAGAACTGTGGAACTTTCTGGATCATGAACATATCTATTATTCTGGATTGTGAGACTTCAGCAGCTGAAATCTCTGTATGTTGATTATCAGCCAATTCAGAGAGGAACTGTTGTGAGTTTGTTAGCAACGAAAGCATTCATACTCTCACTCTTCATTCTTTGGATCCTTAGTAGATTCCTTAGGAGACAACTGGATTTCCCCGTTTAAGCAAGGTTTTATTGACCCAAAGCTTGGATGGGAGGCACCTGAAGAACAAACTGGTTATATGAACAGGTGTAGGACAGTTTTCTTTAACCTAAGCAAACTATTGTACATTAGCTGTCGTTTGAAGTCATGAACAGAGGCCTAAGTATCTTCAGTAATTAAATACCCCACAGTGCTTTTCAAGAATCCTCGTAAATGTTTTAGTCAGTAATTGCATTCTCTATCCCTAAAGCTCTCTCTGCAAGATCACTTATATAAAAGATCTTAATTTTCTCTCCTAAAACCATGTAGCAGCTGCCATCCTCTACTCAGAGGTCAATGTTTTTTGGTGGAAAGCACAGCGAGACCTAGATAACCCCACAGACACCATCAAACATGGTCCATGCAAATAGCTGCAAAGTTTCAGTGCTTATTGGTACGATGTGCTCTGACATCCTCAGATGGAAAACATTGCAAAGACATAGAATGCGCTGACTTCTGTTTAACCTGTACAGTCATTTCAAGCCTACACAAGCTGTTGCTTTATGCTACTTGAACAACTGTTGCTAACTTCTTGAATAATCAGAAAAGTACATCCTCCCTGGTTCTACCTGGGCTTGTGAACTTTCTTTATGTGTTAAGTTGTTCTAGATGTTTCCTCATACACTAAGTATATTTTTGCAATGTCTTTCTGTTATCAGCAGCTGAATTCCAGGTCTCCCTTGTAGCTTTGCAGGTGCAAGTGATGAGGTCTGTGCTGGCACTGGCACAAAACACATGTTAAACAGCTAGAGAACAAGTTACCTGATCTATAAGTACAAAACAGGACAAGTGCTCACTCACACAATCAGTTGTGTACTGAAGTCTTCACTCCTTTTCTTCACCATCTCTTAAATCCATATCCTGTCAGCAAGTCTGAAGAGAAGGACAAGCCTTCCAGCATTCCTTGAAAAGTCCACACTTAAGGCCTAATCACACATTCTTGTATCAAACATGACTATTTCTAGCAAAGCACCAGGTTTGGAGGAATGGAGCAGTTTGGCCTGAACAGAGATTTTAGCAGGTCAGGCTACTAACTATGGGTTTTGTATGAGCTGTCACTGGACTCTGGCTTGTATTGGTTTTCTTCTGAAGGAAAAGCTTTGTAAAAATTGTTTGAGCTTCAGTAAGACATGTTAAAGAACTAATTACCAAGTGAAGCTGAAGGAGAAAATTAATTTTGGAAACACAAGAGGTTACTTTTCTTTTCCTCCCTTTTCTGGAAGTGGGGGAGGAAAGGCAGTTATTTTCATCTTCATGCTGGGGGCAGGAGTTGGGAGCTGTCCAGTCGATAACCTGGCCATCAGAACAAGGTTTGTAATTAAAAGGTCAGTGACCTGGAAAGCTAGGGCCTCACTCTCAGGGCTTCTCAGTAATGACGGCGCTATTAAATTAAGACTGTTATGAAATCAATGCTAAAAAAGCTTTCATGGTAACGAGATTCCATTCAAGGGCATGCAAACTGCCTCATGAAATGGACTTAAATTATAAAAAGTAATAAAAGAGAGCTAAATTGAAATCTGCTAAGAATTTACTTTCTTTAAAGCCCTCCAGCAGTGGGCTGTGGCCCCTTCTCTCAGGTCCCCACTTGGATTTCTTTGTCAAAGGAGAAAAGACAGGCGTTCAACTTCCAAGAATGTTAACTACAGAAAGAGGAACAGAAGTAAGCCAATTTTCGACAGGAGATTCTGGGGCTAACAGCATTTGTTGCCAGGGAATCAGGTGTCTTTGTGCTCTGATTGGGAAGGGGTGTGTACCATTAGTAATTTATTTGTCTCTTCAGAAATCACCATAGCCTGGCATCTGGGCATTGGCAAAACATTCTGGAACTCTGATGCAATGCAGAAACTGTGCAATACCCATAGGAAATTTTGCCTAGTAACTCACTTCCTACCAGCCAAAGTAACAAAACACGTTAGTACGTACCTAAGAGGACAACACCTCCAACAACCTCCAACTCATCTCACCAAGCAAGACAGCCACTGCTTTTGGAAGCACGTAGCCCATTATGTTACATACAGATAAAGAAGACCAACCCAGGCAGCCGATCTTCTGAAGACTGCCCAACCCTCTGGGTGGATGTTTTCCCAATATAACTCAACAATTACACATTGACTTACCCTAATGCACTTCTGTTCTCCCACCACTATAATTTGAGCTCCTTATGCTTCTGTCTGTTCTCACAATCCCACTCTGGAAAGGGCATTACTGTACTAATTTTACAGAGTAAGAGAACAAGCAACTAAGGAAGAAGTTCTTCATCCAAGATTACGTAACAAGACTGTAACCTAGCAATTTTTCCTTTCCCTGCCCCAAAAGGCTAGCATGCTGAAAAATAGAGCTCCACATTTCCAGTGCACTTCCACCCCTTTTCTCTATCTTGCCAGAACTTGCAGATTCAGAGTACGCAAAACTAACAAGCCACGAGTTACTGGATGGGTAACTGAGCAGTGCAGGACATCTGAGGCACAACAGTAAGATGACAGACACATTTCCACAAGGGTTTAAACCCCACATGCTGTCTAATTACTCCCAAGGCGCCGCTGATTCTGTGGCATGTCATCAGCAAAATCAGCGAGTTGGACAAAAAACAAACAGCATATTTTTTTCTTTTCTTTTCTTTCAGATACTCTGAGGGGAAACAGCTGCTTTTCCCTTCATCTGAAGAAGTTCATGATAAAAAGGAGGAAATGTCATAAATTACATGAAATGCCAGCGTAAGCTTCAAAGAAAATGATAAATGATTCTAATAACTTCATGTTTCTCATTAATGCCTCTGTATTTGGGAGTTTAGAAGTGCTTAAGACAACAGAGAAATCTCATCCTACTTTTGAAAGCCCTTTTACAAATCCAGGACACTCTTACTTTCTCATCTTCAACATTATCATCTCACGTTTTAGAGAGAGCAGTTCAGAAAACCCCTGACCTATAAGTAACCAGGTAAACCTACTTTCAGCCCCTGCAATGACTGTTTCACAAGAAACCAAACCAAATCCAGCTGATGATCCTGCAGAAACTTTCCTTTCTCACTGCACAGAAATGTATTGAACAAAATCCAGTTCCTATAATGAATACTAAATAATATTAAAAGGAAACTACTTTTGCTTGGCCATTTTTTTAGGATGAGATGCTTTTTAAAAAGAAGGAAAAAGCGTCTAATACAAGGAACCATCCCTGCAAGTCTCAGAAATGAAATTTCTTAGGCCAGGACTGTAGGGCCTGAAAGTTCACTCACAATTAACACTTCAAATCCAATCCCTGCTGGAGCTGGGGCAACGGAAGGGCAGTATCCCTGTAGGGGTAGAGCACCTTCTCTTTTCCCTCCACATTCACACACAAGCTGATCTAGCACTATCCTCTCCACTGCAAAAGACAAGTATGAACATAGTGTAAAGCTAGTTATGGATATGAAAATCTTCCTCCAACAAACTTCTGGGGTCCATAAAAAATCTACTGCAGTTTCTGCTTGAAGAAACTTGGATCAAAGTAACTGAAAAAATACAAGTGTACCTCTGCATCATTTCCTACAAAGATAATTTTAATAGAGACTCCTGTAACTGTAATGGTTTCAATACACAAAAAAATGGGTTTGACTGGCAGTGAGGACTTCTCTACCAGACAACCTAACTACCTGCAAAATGGACATAAACATTACTGGTGGGATGGCAATGACTGTGTATCAGAGAACAGGGAAACAGCTCTACCAAACCCTGCAATTCCTCATTTACTCAGGGCTAAACTAGTCACAACACCCACAGTTCAGGAATAATTACCTCCATCTGCTAGAGCATGTAGGTACCATGACAGTATGTACCTTCTGCTCTCAAGCACTGAACAGAGGTCATCTTGTAAGCTCAGTGGTCAGATTCCATATGGATATATTTCCAGTGACTGCTGAGTACAGGCACTACTGGACTCTGCTCCTTCCTATCTCCCACTGTTAAGTTTTCAAACAATTAGCACAAAGGGAAGGAGGGATAATTAACAAACAGGAACAAACAAACAGCTCTACCAAACCATTCCCCCTCTCTTTAGTAATTATTAGCCAAGTAATTCATAAGAAGTATTAGTCGGGCCACAGTTTCTCTGTGCCTCCATCTCCCCATCCTTCCTCTTCTCCCAGTCAGGGATTTATTAAAATTAAACAGATTAGATGGAGCTCCTGATACTAAAAACTGTTCAGCAAAGCCTGTGGTGGGGAAGTGCAGAGCAAACACCAGAGACATTTGTCTCTAAATTGCTCTAAATACCTTCTGCAAATGAAATTCTAACCCAGCTGTGTTGAGAGAAAAAATGAGGAATAACTGGTCATTGTCAGCACAGAAGAAGATCAGGCAGTTATAATATTGCACGATATACTGGGGGCTAAGGATCTCTCAGCAACAATAGATTTTGTATCAGGTTACCCCGGGTAATCAGCACAGCTTTTAGGCTCAGCTTTCCCTTGCTTCATTGCTTCAATGATAGAGTTGAAATCCCCAAGCTTTTATGATTAATTACTCCCCATAGGTCCACATATCTCAAGGAAAAACTCAGGGAGCACAGCAGCCAAGAGGCTCCAAATTTTAATGCCATCCTGATGGCAGGGCAAGCAAGATACCTATGTGACTGGAATGTTCTCTAACTGGCACTAGGACAAGCAGTGAGAGGATCACCCTCAGAACGATGTACCCATTAACTGCTTGTCATGACATCATTGTGAAAACGCAAGACTGCCCTCCCCTTCTAGGTCTTTTGCTATTCAAGATGAACAAAGTGGTGCGTATACTTGAACTCTCCATCTCATGATATCAGGTCTCAGGCTTCTCAATATACAGTTCACAACCCCAAAAAGAATAATATACATTTCACAGACTTCCCTACTTTTTCAAAACTCAAGTTCTCCAGCCATAGAATCTGATGTACCCCAAAGTACTTACGACTTCAGAGTATAAGTGGGTCACTCCCCTCTGAAGTTTGTGAGTTTGCATTTTCAGTATGAAAGTGCTTGAAGTGCTCCCTAGCATAAGTAATTAACACCAACATAAGACTGTCATTATTTACATCTTGTGGTAAGGATCTAAGCAATATGGTCCCAGGAGGGTAGCATAATATGGAGTGAACTTCACCTGAAATACACTGTAAGCTGTGGGCTAAAAACTTCAGGGAGAAAACAAAAGAATAAAAGATAGTTTTGCTATAAGTCAGGAAATAAAATAAATTCTCAGGAGGCAATGGCCAAAGTATGTTCCATCTGTCTAAGACGATATAGGATTTGTCAGGATCTGTTCTATCCCTGCTACAGAAAAGGGCTAAACTCAGCCAGTAGTTTACCATTCAGGCTGAAAGTCAGGCTGACCCCAAGCTTAACCTTAACCTGACCTTGTTTACTTTCACCAACTCCTTTGCCCTTCATTCCTCTCTCTAGCTCTCTTAGGATACATTTGACCTTTTCACCTAGAAGCTGGTCATTCTAAAGCCAATGGTACTAAGGCAGGAACTGACCAACCAATCCACAACTCTAGACTGTCCTCATTGCAGAAAAGACAATAGTTAACTCCAAAACACCCAATGTGTCTTTTGTATTCTGCAGTTCCACATCTGGTACCAATATTGCTCTAATTAGTTTGGAAGAAAAAAGACCAATATTTCTTACAAACTTCACATCCCTTTTTTGAGACAGACTGCTTGCTTTGTCCTTAACATCTCATTTTCCATAGCAATACATTTTGGTTTCACATTAACTCAAGCTCCCTCATTATCACTGAGACCACAAACTTAAGAGTCCATACCTTTCTTCTTCAGAAATGCTCTTCTGGATGCGAGAGGACTTTGGCGGACTCGTGGGTTTTGTAAAAACTTCACTGCTGTCACAATCTGATGTGGGAGGATTGGAGAAATAGAAGAGAGAAAAGATCTAAGTTAGGAATAATCAAATTCCTATTTTACATTATAAATTCTGTACTGCAAAATAAGGCATTGCATCCAACACATGGAGATGGTCTGAAGCTGACACTGATCCAACTTTCAGAAATGGTTTAATGCGCATCAGAGTTTGTGGTTCAACTCTAATCAGACAGCACAGTTACGGTATTTTAACCTGGAAGTTTCCCACTAAATTACTCTTGGAGCACTTCGACCTGCACAAAAAAACCCATTAATATTCTTAGAGGTTTCTGTCATTTATATTGTGATCTTCTTACCTAAGTTGGCTCTTCAGGTCGAGGTCAACCTTGAGAAAACACATTTGATGTGCAAGAGCAGGCTTACCTAGTAAAATTGCTTCCTATCTATCTGACTTAAAGCTGCCTGAAAATTCTAAGAGATTAAGACCTTTTCTGCCATCATTCTAATTGACTGGAAACAATAAATAAACCTCAGCTTGTCATGACTGGAAAAGAAGCAACTTCACATGTTTTGGATTACATAACAAAATATCAAAAAAGCCATTTTTCATTCCATAAATGAGTGAATAGTTAAATTTATGTCTCACACTGGCAGAAATCACAGATTACCTTTGTCTAAAGACTGACTTCTACATCCTTCTTTAAGGTGACAGAGCACTGCAAACAATCCACTTACTCAAAGAGAGGGTAAAGCATGGGATAATACTCAATGGGATAGACAATGGCTCCAGCATTTTACTTTTCCATTTAATGCCAATGAAAGGTATTTAACTTTTTTCTTCATATGGTAGGTCCACTTTTGACACACTCCTGCACTGGTGATTCACTTTGCTTTTATACAGACATCTGATTGTGGCATCGAGGGAACAACGTGCCTGAAGTTAACAGCACTCAGGAGATGGACACAGCCATGCAAAGTAGTGGATAAGATTACTTCCCTCCTATGGAGCTAAAAATAACAATGCATGTGCATGGATGAGGTTCTTCTCCCCAAAGAATGGCATAAACCTTCTCCTAAAATAGTGGTATATGCTAGACTTATGTTAGGCAGGTCCTGAAGAGTTTATCTTAAAATACAGTTTGTGGAATTCAGTTCCAAAAAGGTTTTCAAAACTTTTCACAGCAGAAAAAGAAGGGGGTTAAAAAAAAAAATAGCATCACTACCGAAATCAGTAAGTTTCACTTTGTGTTTGAATCAAACCCTTCGAATATGCATTTCTGGTCAGAGAGCAAAGTTCTGATGGGTTTAATGGCACTTTCAATGTACTCCTCAGTGCATTCCATCAATGTTTTTTTGCTTTTAAATTGCATCTCTTATTTCTTTAAATACATTAATCAGGCTAGTGTAGGCAAAACGGATCCATTGGACAATGCAATAAACATGAATTATCATCTATCCAACACGCATAATGGCTTAAAAATACATAATAGCAGGTGTAGTTTAAATGATTAGTTATTACACCTGTGGTGGGTCTGATTCAATTGGGGAAAATCATCTTTAATAGGTTAAAAGGTTTAGATCACCAGGCTTCCCTTAAAGTGGCTGTAGAGAGGGTATGATGGAGTACGCTGTCATTACTAATTCATTTAAGAAAAACATGGGAGATACAGCAAAGAACAGCATAAACGAGCGAATCCAATTTAAACATCAGGTAAAGCAGAAAACACCTTTTAAAGAAGCATGATAAATGAATTTGGGAGAGATGAAATTGACATATTTATTTTAACGGGAATTTGACAAAGTCCCAGCACACTTCCAAGTTGGGAGGATAAAATGAATGGGGTATTTTTAATTCTTTGCCTTTTCTTATTTTCCTTCATTTCTTTCCTTAAGTTTACATTCAGTAATTTTGAGCCATAAAATACTCGAGCAAAATACCCCACATAAAGTACACTTCAGTTTCATTTATGTGCACTTGATCTGTCTCCAGCTGAAACACAGGTGACAGGCAAATCACAGATTTAAACTCTGCTGATATTGCTACACCAGATGCAGAAATATAAAGCGCCCAAACTAATAACCTTAAGGTAATATGCTGAATAAGAAAGATGCCCAAATGAGCAGACCAACAGATATGTGAACATATCAAAACCACTTTCCTTCTAACAATAATTACTTGTTTGTTTCTTCAGAAACTCCTCAACATTCCCTCCCACATTTAGCGAGCTAGGGACATGCACACACAGCCTGCAGAACTAAAATTCTGCAGGCTCTCAGATTTAATTATCAGGTTTTAAGCATTAAAAAAGCCTGTAAGAAATAAGCAATATTTTTCATTGTGCTATTTCAATCACAACCATGTGAACATTTTATTGATTCTAACCTTTATTAAAACTTATTTTTGCCTGGTAAAAATGTAAACACTTCAGTAGTAAATTTCACTCCAAAGTAAACTTCTATTTTATCTCTTCCCTGCATCACTTCCTCCATTACTCAGAGTGGTTTTAATCTTAAAACAAAATAAAATTACAAGCAACAACAAACTTCATTTAAAAAAAAAAAAAAAAGAACCCTGGTCATGTATTCCTCCTCCCAATAAGCCCATGTTTCTCATGTTTGTGCCTGCATTTACCTCTGAACATTCCTCCTACAGGCTGAGCTGAAACCTCCTCATTTATATAATTCATCTTCTATCCACAAGCAACTTATGAAGCAATTTTGGCCATGTCAAAATGCCAATATTTTCAACAAACACACACAAGAACTTTCCTACCTTCTATGGATCATTTTCTTTGCACAAACAAGGGCAACTGCAGTCCATAATTTAAACAACAGAGAAAGGAGGAGGAAGATGAGAAGACTTTGCAGTCCTGTATATAACCAAAAAAACTCAGGCAGCAAATAGCACTCTGACTCAGCTGGTAACATTGTCCCACGCTATTTCTGTGTCATTTGTGACACTTCTCCAAATTTTTATAGTATTAAGACGCTGCCAAATAACACGCATTGTATCACTACTTGGATTCTTAGATTGACAACACACACTGGCCAGCAAACTAGCTTTATTTGGTGGATCAGATACCTATTTCTCTCTCTGAGAGGCAGTGTATTTGGTGTTTAAAAGCAAGTCTATTCCATACACTTGCTGTTGTACCACCACTTCTGCAGTGATATGATACACAAAGACATATTTCTGATTGGGGGGTGGTGGGTGGAATCCTGCAGCAGGTCTTGTCCTACGGTTTGATTTTCTAATTAGAAGGTGAATGTTACTATTCGTGGATTATATTTGCGTCTGGCCAAATTACATAAATTCAGGCCAAATAATCTGCTTCAATGTCAAAGATATAAAATGAAGACAGGAACTTTATTGCAGATATCCTGGGAGTGCAGCAGGCTGCCGAAATTCTGGACCAGAGCACAGCACTTTGACATTATAGCCAAGGTCCCTCATTTCTAATTTACTTCCTTCTTGTGTTAATGGGGAAGGTAAAGCCAGCCTTATTTTTTACCATGCTCAAAGCTGCAGGCTTTGCAGTGAAGCAATCTAAACTACTTTATCAATTAGTAGTATTAAAAAAATAAAGCATGAAATTAGGAAAAAAAAAATAAAGCATGAAAGTAGCAAATACCCACTTTCTACCATTAAAAAAAATAAACCCTAATCAATTATAAAAAATGTAAAAGAAAATCACCTTCATTGATAAACGTTCCAAAGGATTTGGTAACAGAGTCTTATGCGGAAAACAGCATCAAAAGCCACCAGGAGCACAGCCTGTAAGAGCTCTAATAGATTTCCTAATACTGGGAACCCTCTGTAGGTTAATACTAAACAGCATCTGTTGATAGACTGAGACTTTGAGATGACCTGTGATGTAAAGGTTGGGTCTGAATTATACGTTGCAAGGGATGGTATTTTGTCTTTCTGAGTGGATCTGTATCTGTTTAAATGCAACACTTCTTTTCATTAAGCAGAGGCGGCACAGGCCATGAACTATGCACAGACAGTTTACATTACATGTGCGGAAGCAATCAACACTGGCAATATACATGACGTATGTAAAAGAAGTTAGAATTAATTTTTTTCCAGTGTATTAAAAAATAATAATATGGCAGTATCAACAAACACTCAACCTATTTCAGCCAGAGCAGAAGGCCACAGCTATAGGGCAAATGGAACTGATCAATATATTAGCCTAGAGCAACACCCTCTCAGTGTACGGCTGTATGTTCGCAAGGCTCAGAAGATTAAATTGTCTGTGAAAGGTTTCTGCACTCCTACTCTAAAGGAGATACCCAGAATCCTGTTAACAAGCATCAGGCTAAAGCCAACTTACGTTTTAACAAGGGCTGACTTAAAAGCCTGGCACTGCAGTGAACGAGAAAACCCCTTCAAACGGAAATGCTGCATTTTAGTAAGAAATCAGTGCTCTGCCAGGACTACCTTGACAAATATGGTTATCGGTGGCACACGGAAATAGTTGCAAAGCAGCTGTTAATCAGGGAAACACATCATAGAACGCTGATGCTAGCACTCAGGAAAAAATGCAAGGGGCTAATTATGAAGCCATATATCTCACTAAAGAGGCACTGTTCCTTGAGATTCCAGGCAGAGCTCTCTCAGAGCCAGGGTCCTGGGACACTACATACAGAATGTTCCCCAACACAAGCTGCCTTCTTCCAGGACAAATCTTTTCCTAATTCAGTGTTCTGGGCTACATAATTCCTGTGAAATTCATATTTCATAGAAACTGATTGTTATTTCTAAAGGAATTATCTGCAGCTTGGTCAGGAGAAAGGAAACACTTTAAAGCTACTATGAGTTCATTGACATTTTAATGAAACCATATAAAATTTCAGGAATTATTTCTGTTGTGAGAGAACCAGAAACTGACAACATTTAGCAGATCTCAAAGTCATATTGAGAAACGTTTAAAAATGCAGCACCAACAATTAAAAAAAAAAAAAAAAGGCAAACAAAATAAAACCCAAACAAAAACCCTTATGTAAAATAGAGCAAAGGGGGAAAATACATTTTAGAGCAAGATTCATCCAAACCAGAAAGAGAAAAGAACAAAGGTAAGGAAGAAACAAGGTTGAGGCTGTATCTAAGATGAAAAACCCAGAACTAAAAGAATACAGAGCAGTAACCAAAACCCGGTAAACCCAGAAAAAATTCCAAGCGCCCAGAAACTCAGACCACTGAGAGTTCTGTGAATGAAACCGAAGTCAAACATCAGCACCGCAGAAGCGGAGGGGAGGTGAGCACAGAGATCTTTGCCGCGGTCTGTCCCGCGGTGCTGGCTGATGGAGCAGGGCTCCCGAGGGCTCTCGGTCCACGTTTTGGGGCAGGTGCCTCCTTGCAGCGCTCCCCGCATGGCCCTGGGACTTGAGCCGGGCACCGAGCGCGGCCCCACCGGGCACCGAGCGCGGCCCGCCGGGCGGGAGCTGCCCGAGAGCGCGGAGTCACGGTGCCCCCTAGCGGCGCGCGGCGGCAGCCCCCCGCAGCCCCAGCCGGCGGAGCCCAAATTAAGTGTTTTCACTCAGTGGAAATGAAATGTTTTGCAAGATGAAACAGAAAGAAAATTGAGGTTTTAGGTAATTACTAGTTGGCATTTACATATCACAGGCTGGTTCAACACCTATTCATTTTCCTCTTTTATTTTCAATTTTTTAAAATTGCTCATTAAAATGAACACATGACAGGGACGGGGGGAAAAATTACTCTTCCTCTTTTTCCTGAGGACTACAAAATTCAGATCTACTTTAAATACATTTATCTATAATTATCACATACAAAAAAGCCTTCCTTAATTTACATTAATAGGGTGACCAAAAAAAAAAAAAATTTTGATAAAAGCCACAAAAAAGTCCCAGTGGAGCTGTCTTCATGTCATCTTGTTGTGCCTACCCAGTCCCAGTGCCAGCCTCCACGAAGCCAGGACCTCGCCACTCCCTGTGCGTGAGGGAAGGAGCAGAAACGGAGGAGCTGACAAAGCTCCTGTCTGCACTGCTGTCCTGCTCCCAGCCATCCAAGCACCAGTTCAGCTGCTTTCAGAGGCTTTCCTGCCTTTCAACATACTTTCCCCTCAACTCTCCTACTACTCTCACTACAAAGACATGACTCCATACAGTCCCTGTTCCCAGCTTCTTTGTTCCAGGAGCCACTTCACACTTCCTCCAGCTGTTCATAAAGGTGTGACCTTTCCACCCTCTTTACTCACACAGAACCAGTCTTTCCTCACATAACCTCACCATTTCCAGGGATCCTGATCGGCAGCTTCAGTCAGGCTTTCAGGCTCTCTTAGCTCGGTAGCCTCTCCACTCAGATTCCCATTCTTCAGTCAAATAAATATTTCCTATGCAAAGTCCTTAATTTTCCTGTGTCCTTCAGCTTTCTTTAATTTTAACCTTGTGAAAGCCTTATTTAACCCTACAATGTATTCTAGGATACAATTTGTATAAAAAATGCTATATAAAATAAAGTTTTATTGTATCATATGTTAAGGGCATAAAACATCCCTGATAGAAGTGTACAAGAGCTGACATGGTAGACTAATATATTTTAAGGTCTATTGTGTAAATATGTATTTAGGGAATTCTAAAGCATGGTATTATTGACCCAAGTCTCTCTTAAAACACATTGATATATGGAGTAAAAGCCCTTATGAAAAGTAGCAACTTCGTCTGTGTAGTAGTCACCTTTCAAAGTGAAATATCTCTGCCATCTTCAGTTTTTTTCTGATTCGATTTAAAACATAGCAGACATCTTGACAGAATTCCCCCTTTTAAGAGGAATAATATTCCAGTAATACAGGCATAAAACTAAAAAGAACAAAAAACTTATTCACATGCTTTTAAAAGAAATGTGTAAGAACTATTTTTATACAGAGAGAAAATGAGTTATCTCTGTATTTTTTTCATTTAGAAAGAAATACACCTCCGAATGAGACCTTGTAACATCAAGTTTAACACAAACTGTTACAGGGAAGGGATAAATGCTAGAAAATCAGAGGAAACAGAGGAGAAAACAAACTAAATATATGAAACTGATAATGTGTAATGCAGCTACAATAAATTTTAACCAATGAGTAGCATGAACCTTTTTTTCTGGAGTTCAAATGTGAACTTTCTATTGAAAAGATATAATCTCGCTTTCAGAGGAAAAATAAACTCTAAACCACCCCTTTTTGTACTTCTGCCCAAGCTGAAGTTGCAAGCTTCCTATAATCACCAGTACCACCAAAGAAGGTATTGCAGCAAGATGAACAAGGGGGGGAGGACCATGGGGGGAAATAATGCTTGCAATCCAACTGGCAGCAAATTATTTGAAGTTGTGTTTACATAAAAGCAGCAATAACCTCAGTGCTGAATGTACTGGATCATCGGGGAGAGTACATGGACTCGAAGGTCAGTATCGCAGGCAGGAGGTACCCAGCTCCCAAGCGTGGGTGAAGCCAGAGTGCCATGAGAAGGTTAACAAACTGATTCAACAGAACCCAAGAAAGACACCAATGAGAAGGTGAAAGGTCAAAACCTATTAAAGAGAATCTGATGTTTTAACTTTTCAGGACAGTACCCAATTTATACATCTTGCTTCTCCCATCTCACAGCAGGAAGCTTAGGGATCACCGAGGTTTTCTGCTGTTAAATTAATGCAAGTGTCAAGCTGCTGAACTGAATCACTCCAAAGGAATGTAATGACTCAATGTCCAGGATGCTCCCAGCAGCAGAACTCAGATAATTCTGTGGCTCCACAACTAAAACAAATGCATGATACAGCTTCCAGAGGAGCCCTCCAACTACTTACCTTTTTCATTCCTCTCTCCATACTGCCATTACTAAAGAGTATAAATAAAAGAAGTTTTGACAGAAGTGTCTTTTACCCTATTATCTTCACATGCAAAACGTAAAAAACAATGAAGTTGTAATTTGTTACATTTTCATTCTTTTAACTGCAGGGCAGACAAGGACTGCTAGAGGTTCATTCACATGCTAGGGAGCTACAAGATGATGTAAGGATAGGAAGTCCGTGTCAGATCTAACAATTACGCCCGAGTACTTAAAATCACTATTGAGTGGTAGACTCTAGAAGGCTAAATCAATCAAAGAGATGCACCAGAACAGGATCATTGTTCAGAATTACTCAGACTCTTCTAATTCCACAGTCAAGGGACTGGAAAATACCAGTAATAAAATGGCTTAGATTTAGTTCAAGAGGATCGAAAGTAGAACTCATGTGTGGAAGATACTATAAAGATGTTTTAGACTGAAATGACACAAATGGACAGGAAGTATCAGCAAGCCATATTCCTTGAACCTGCTATTTCAAGAATCCCATTTATTAGAATTCTTAATCCACAGGGAAAGCACATTAGAAAATGAGTGTTTTCTTGCAGCAGTGAAACCCCAAACAACTAGAGATGAAGTCAGGGGACTCTGATGGCATTATGATGTGGAAGATCTGAATTACAGAATGGATCACCAGAATCTAACAAACAAAAGGCTTCATGTTGAAAACATTCAAGAAGCTGGAAATTATGACAGGTGCACAATAAATCATGCAAACCACAGCAGTTGGGAAGTCATAGTAAAAGGACTTTAAACACTAGAAGACCTTCATGTAAACTCAGTGTTTTACTTGGAGCTCTCTGAGACAAGAATCGTCCCTTTACTCTGTATTCGCACAGTGCCTAGCGCTGGTCTGCAACTGTCCTCCTAGACATTTATTACAACACAAATAATAATAAAGCCTGAGCAGACCATGCACTTTGTTCCTGCTGTTAATTGTCCCATTAAGGGAAAAACTAAGTAAGGGGCAAGAAATCTGATTGGCCAGAGCTGCCTAGTCTGTGGGGATTGCAAGTGGAATAATTTTATAGATCTGAAAGCAGCTGCGTCCCTTGTCTTTGTCCAGTTTTCAACAGAAGCTACATGACTGAATTTCTCCTTCATATGTAGGAACTTGCATGAGCAGCCTCAAAAGCAACTGAGCTTCCCTATCAACTCTTAAGATGCTTCCTCCACAACAGGAGTGAAACATTATGGGGGCAAACATGAGGAACACTGCCTCTGTAGCTGTCCATACCATAAATATTCTGCGAACAATGGGTCCACTTTATTTTCCCCTGGGGTCAATTTGGCATTTTCATGGATGTTATATTCACTACTGAAAAACCAAAGCATATAGGAGTCAGAACCAATTCTGGATGGTGCCCAACCAATACAGCACTGCACATAACAAAAGAAAACAACAAAAAGAACAACAAAAAAACCCCCACATGTACTGTTTACCAAACTCCTCTCTCTTGAAACACTTGAGTAAGATCCCACCATCCTAAACCGAGTTAAAATGTCCAAGAAAATTAGTTCTACAGAGAATCATACAAAAGCCAGAGTGCTCCTGCCTAGTTTCTACATAAAAATTTGGGTCCAAATCAGAAAGGCCAGCAAAACCAGAGAAAGTTCAAAATGGCACTTGTACTGTTTTTTTTTATTTTCCTTAAACCTTGGCACAGCCAGCAGATGTCAGGGACTATTATAATTATGCTCTTTAGGCACTGAAAAATTAATAAACAATTACTCACTTCAGGAAAAAAAGAAAGCAGCCATTTCCTTGACAAATGCTGCAGAAAGCATCAACAATCTCTCTAAAATCTGGGTCCCTACCACGCCAAGGGACTAACACCAACGGAGGAATGGCAGTCGCTGCTACAGAGAACTAGCACAGCCAGGAGCTTGAGTCTGAAACCTTGCAGTTTTCTCAAGACTACTCCTCATTCATGAGGGCTATAAGGCATTTTTTCATCTTTGTTAAAGTGGATCCAGTCTCTAATGCTGCTTTGGCCCACATACACAGGCTGTTCAATCAATTTCTATTAAGCTACAAAGTCTAAAACTGGGGTGTTTGAAATGCACTGGTTTTAACCCTGCTAGGGCTTCCACACTGCCTTCCTGGATGGGAATTCAGGGGTATCTCTGCAGTGGTAGGAAGTCAGGCTCAGCTTTCCCCATGAGAATGGTGAAAAGTACACTCTCTTCTGAAATAAATAGGCGAGATAGCAAACGTCTGGGACCATGATAAATTCTTATTGAACTTTATTTGCAGCCTAAATCTTGCCTAAAATCTGCCATTCAATTAGTTCTTCCATAAAACACTGGCGAGTTCTATATTAACTTTCTTGAGAATCCAGAGGGAATTCAGGTGCACTTGCACTGAAAGGCTTCCAATTTTCTTTAAAAAATAAAATAAAGTTAAATAAATCCCACATATCCCTTTTTAAGCAGACCCATGCTACTCAGTCCTCTCCCCACCTTAAATCAATGGTAACCCAATTCAAATGCCTTGCAGCTCTGTCTGAGAACTAGTGGAGAGATCAACGCTTTTTATCTTAAGGATTATGGATCGCCACTTGGCTGACTAACATACCCAGCAGCCCATTAGAAATACCACAAAGGGCATGCTGTTTCTCCTTCCACTCCTCAGAATTGAGAAAGCAGCATATAAAACTTCACCCCTTCATGTTGCAGTTCTTAGCCTGCCTGCCTTGTTTCATACTCTAAACATACCAAGATTTATTAACCTTTACAGTAAAAACAAATAAAATAATGATGAAGTAAAAACACAGTGATGTAAGGGCTGCAGCTAGCACCGTTTATCTGTGGAAATCCAATTAGTGCTCAAGTGGCAGAGATACCTGGAAAAGTGCTCACAATCAAATCAAAAAATGATACAAAAACATTAACCTGATGGCTAAAAACTCCACATTTAAACATTTAAAGTAATAAAGGTGCTTTTATTGAGTATTTTCTATATTTCATTAGGTCCCAAATTGACGAGGAGCCCTAGAGATGCATCTCCTGGCCTTTCAGATCCTTAGACCAAGTGCTTGACTTTGTTGTTGTTGTTGTAAAATGAAAAAAAGGAAGGGTATTTCTTCTTGAATGGCAAACTTCTGTCTGCAGTAGCAACTACAGAAGCAATTGCATATGCAGGAAACACTGCAAAGCCCACAAAGATAATCTTAGTTCTCACACATTCATTCTGTGCTCACCATGACCTGAGCAGTTCTTTGATTTACTTTTGCATGGAAGAGTATCTTGATCTACCTCTACTGTTGTGCTCAACCAGAGGTTCTCCTCACAAAACCATCACATTATGTCCCCTGGCTGGGAAAGTGACTGTATTGATGAGACAGTTGCTAGAAAGACAAGTACCCACTGTACACCTTGACAGTCTCAGAAAAGAAGGTAGGAACTGAATAAATAATGAGATTAGTCAAGCCCCTAGCAGTAGGGCCCTCAAATTACGCCTGCCTACAAGACATACAGAAAAAGTACACAGTACAATGTCTGTGCTCTGTCTTTCTGAACACTGCCACTCTGCTGCTTTTTGTCAGCATTAAATTCACTTAAATTTATTAAAAAAGGAATCAGGAGAGACTCAATGTCAATGAAGAGTAAAAATTTTCTACAGCTTTCTAAGACCACAGAAAAAGGGACAATAATACTTCCTAAGTTTGGGAACATCTGACAGAACCCATTGGTTTGCTCAGAGCAAAATGCTGCACTTGGTTCTACTATCAATTTATACATGCTGCTCTTAAGCTTTACGCAGAGGAGTTGAATATACCCATGCAGAACAGACTACACTAAATGGAAAAGAAAATGCACTTAAATTCCATTCCAAGGTGAATTAACTGAGTTAAAAAGAAGCAAACTTCCTTTAACTATACAGAAAGTGCATTTATATTTCAGAAGGAATTTTCTATTTTGTATTTTGTCCATCTATTTTTACAAGTCCAGCCGCCTTTACTACATTTCTAGGGAGAAGATTTTGTGACAGATCACCGTCAGGATTTTTACCTAATGATAATCCTTCACTCTCTCTCTTTTTCTTTCCTTGTAATATGAATCCACTGTTCAGAAATAAATGTAACGATTTAAATAGTTTGGATTGTACAAAATAGTTATTTTGTGGTCTTCCTGTTTCACTGGGCTGCTACTCACCATCATGTGTTCTGAACTGACTGGCCCTATGCGCCGTATCCTCTTTCTACAAAGAATATTCATGAATTAGTTTTCAGATGCCAAGAGTACAACTTGTCTTCAGGGAGCAATTTCTACGTCTCTTTAACTTTTGTGCCGGGTATGTAGCAAATTACAAAGAGGAATGTGGTACCTAGAATTTGCACTGAAATGTAAAATGTTTAAAATAAAAAATTAAGGACAAAACCCTTCTATCAGAAAGATTCAACACAGCAACATTCAGATTCTCCTCCTCTCCATCCCCTTTAATCAACAGGGATGAGTTCTGGGTAAGAATCAGTGGTGAGAGACCTTCTGCTCCTGTCTGGAGTATAAAGAGTCCTGGTTTATTATTCTGCATTTGCATGTGGCAGCAAATGTGTAAATGCTTTAATAATACAAAAATCCCAACAGAGTGGAGGAGGAGGATATGAAAGAAAGAAATACAAGGACATTTACTTTCTTGAGAGCAAGATAGAAAGGAAAAGAGAGAAAGAAGATGACATGATAAGGGACAAAGCAAGCTTTCTGGGGTATATCTGGAAAAAGCTAGAAGAGAAATCATTAGGAAGTCCATAGTGCATCTCCAGTGCTACAGTGTGGATCAATTCATTTAACGCTGCCCTGTACATTTACAGAAAAGTACTTTTGATACAATAAAGGCTCATAAACACACAGAAATTGGGTTAGACCTGTTTCGAATTCCTGCCAAACAATGGTTCAGAAAAATGAAGCTCTATTTTAATTAGCTCGACTCAAGAGTGATTTGATAACAGCAGATGCTGTCTGGATGCTTTCAGCTTGATGGGCTCCACATACATGAACTTAAGAGTGGCTTTGATGCAATTAGATATCTCTCTCTCCTTTAACATGTGTTAGGCTGAACCAATGGCTTGTGTCTATTTAACATCTTGAATCAGAGGATATTGACCCTCTTCCTCATCCTTCTCCATGTATTGTGGAGCTAAAGTGAAAGTGGCTTATTTGGGGCTTACTCCAACTTACACCAACTTAAGCACAGAAAGGAAAGGGCACCAATACACTGCCCAGCACAGAGTATTAAGGTCTTAACATTAGATCTGTTTCTACCACAGACCATATTTCCTGGCAGGCAATTTTTATAGGCTTGGTTAGTCCCAATCAAAAAAAAAAAACACCCTGCTGCTTCAACTGATGTCAATTTCTGTAAAAGAAGGCAGACTCAGTAAGAATTCCAGACATCCCTTTCAGTTTTATGCTCCCAAAAGATACTCCATATGCACACTGTACCAACAGAGAAGTCTCCCATCTACTGTCCACCGTTTTCTTTTAGAGACAACTTCTTCCATTCCTGGAAATATTTGTGTATTAACATCTTTGCCTTTCCAAAGTGATCTACCTGCCTCACTCTACAGCCATAAAGTACAGGCGTTAGCTAAAGGACACTTGCAACATAGGAACTGCTTTAATGCATCAGGGACAAGGCTAATAGGAGGTCTTGATTTGTTAATTATCTGTCAGTTTGTCACAGCTGGGCTGCAAGGAGTGGGTGAGGGGGAATCTTTCTGCTTGGTTCTTTCTCTAAATGCTGAATTAGGCTGTCAAAACCTTCATCCCACCACAAGAGGCTGTGAAAAGAAAAGCCAGACTATCCTTTTCTTCCCCCTTTTCCCAGTAGGTTATGCTGCTTCAGATGTCCCAGCCTCCCACCATGTCTTCAGAAATGTATATGGCATATATAAAATGACCTTCGCACCATCGCACCATGCCCGGTTTAGTCAAGGGACATTAGCAGACCTGAGCATGATAAATCAGAAAGGAAATCCCTGTGCCAGGGGAGCACGCAGGAGGAATTTATTCTGCAAGGAGTCCTAAAGTTGCTACCTGCTTGAATCAGCAATTTCAAAGCAGAATTTTGGAAGTTAGAAAGCTTGGTCCTGTGAGAGCAGACAGATAGACAGACATGGAGTTATAAAGATGCAGAGTAGTGGCAAGATTCCCTTTCTTCTTACACCTCTGCCCCACGTAATCCTCTAAGAGGGGGAAAAGTTCAGGCTGTGAAATGGGATAAGGCATGGAAGACACAGCCAGAAAAGCAGAAAGCAGGCTGTGATACAGCAGTAGAATTTGTTATAAATGCTTATGCCTCTTAAATCCAGCTGAATGTGGCCGTTAAGCCATGAGAGCCTAGGGAGATCCCCACCCACTCCTCTGTTTTCCCTGCAGGCCACGTCCAGAGCATCCCATCACTCAAGTCCTCTCCTCAACAGGCCCTGGATTATGAAAAATCCCCTGCAGGAGCTTCCCACATGCACCAGACACACCCCTTTCCTACCACCAGCGATGCTTCTCCCTTTCAGGTGTGGGAGGCTCAAAATTTATTCCATGTACATAGGGGTACTGCCTGCTTGAGATGGGAAAATTGAGAGTGTTCAGCTCTAGCTTTGTACAGCTGATCAGAAGCTAAACAGTCACTTAAACTGGGAAGATTTACCATAAGCATTCCTCCAGCCCACTGCAACATGAATGAAAAAGGTGTCTGAAGTTAGCTGCCTATTCTACACTTAGGATAGCCATGGTGCACAGACAGGCAGCACACAAATATTCTCTTATAGATTGACAAAACTGGTGCTGTTCACCTTTTGAGCTGGAATCCCTTAGAATTAGTATTTCATTTAGTGTGATCCACCTACCAGTACAGGGCATATCAGCTAGAAGAGCAGAGTAAGAGCTCCAGTGTCCTCACCTTATTATTTAGAGTTGAGCACTAAAACATTTTTGCACAGGCAGTCCTACCTTCCCCAGATGGGGTCTGCTGAGAAATCCACTGGAGACAACATGACTAGGGGACACAGTCTCAAGCTGTGCCAGGGGAGGTTTAGACTCGAGGTGAGGAAAAAGTTCTTCACTGAGCGAGTCATTCGTCATTGGAGTGGGCTGCCCAGGGAGGTGGTGGAGTCACCATCCCTGGAGGTGTTCAAGGGGAGATTGGACATGGCACTTGGTGCCATGGTCTAGTTGTGGGGTCTGTTGGGACAGGTTGGACTTGATGATCCTTGGGGTCTCTTCCAACCTTGGTTATACTGTGATACTACCTTTCATCAGGTAAACTTGGCAACATTTGCAGAGCTTGTCCCTGGAAAATGAAATTTGCTAAAGCACCACTTCTCAAACTCTGACTCCCTTTTGCATTCATCTGTTGTGGTGGCTCATCCCACATTCCTCAGCTGAGATGGCAGCAAGTTCCTTCAGGAAAATGAGAGTTACTGGAATAAATGCTAACTCTTCAAACTAGGAGGAACAGAACTAAGAGCAATTATACTCAGAAAGCTGTTTACTAGCTAGTGACTTTGAAGGCTTTTGCATCCCTGTGGGGGGTTATAACCTAAGTTTGAGAAACACTGCTTTAAGGAATTTAACTATAAAGAGACATAAGCATTGGTGATGACAATGTGATGACATAGCATGCTCCCCACCCCACACCTACATAAGAGTTTAGAAGCAATTTCCCAGCAGGTCCTGGTGGCCTCAGCCCCTTTGCCTTCAAAAGCTCTGCCCCACAGTGATACAGACTCATGGGTGTTGAGATGATACTTGAGATAAAGACCCGGTAATATTGATAATACCACCAGTGCAGCAGTCAGCATTAATTATTCCAAACAAGTATAAGGCAAGGCCTGTGTCTCCTAAAACATCTCTCAATCTTCTGGTCTTTAATAAAATCACCCTCCCAGCCATAGGGTGTAACTGGAATTGTACATACGCATGTGCATGCAAAAACATAAATGCATAAGGAAAGATTCAGGTCCTCATTAAAAAATGGAATAAATAAGAATTCACCAAGGAATTCTGCCAGTCTGATTTCCAGATCTGGTTTTGCTGCATTCTTGCCCAGAGCCTGCAGAGTTCTGGGTGCCTCCCTATCCTTCTCCAGCTGCACAGTCCTCTTCAAATTCAGACTTCTTGCACCTATAATTACTAGGTACCCTGTGCCAGGCTCCTTTAATTAACCAGCCCAACTCTACTCCCTTTGGGATCAGACTAAGCTCTTTTTTATTAGTTCCATCATTAGTTCCATCAGTATCTAGGCCTAAGCAGGATACCTTATACTACTCTGTGAGTGGGGCTGTAGGGTGCTAATGACCTCCAAAGCACCTGCCTGCAGAAGAGGCAAAAGAAGCAAGGCTATGAACCACAGAGAAATGGCATGCAGGGTTGATACAACACTCTTCAAAATTAACTACATCAGCAAAACCAACACAGCTTAAAATCCTCAGGAGAATGCCTTGCATGAGGGGAGCCTTGGTTTGCCAGTTAGGTGCTGCTACAGTGCTGGAAGTGCTTCAATCCAAAGGGCAGAGAGGCAAGAACAGAATAAACCTCTTACCTGTCATTACACCACCTTGCGTCAACCTTGTGATTTTCAGGGCCCCAAGAAAGAGCCAAGCATTCATGGACAGCACTATTTCCCCAAGACTCACATCCTCCAACTGACACTGTCATACCAACAGTTAGCATGAAAACTCAACTGCAGGCTCATGCAGTGCCCTAGAAGAGGAGGATTCCCATTTCATTGTTTGTACTGAAGACTCCATCTTCCTGTGTCCCAGGAGAACTGGTAGATCAGACTCCAGATACTGTCCAAAAGTAGTTCTCTCTACCCTGCACAGTACTGCAGAACCTCTTGAAGGTAATTTCTTTAGCATTTATTGGTATTTTACCTTTGGCCAAGACCCTTTCATTCTCTGAAGCTGTCACCTAATTTCTAGACAAACTGCAGGGGGGGAGGGGGAAGGTCTAAATGCACCCTAGCCTTTCCTGGACCATGAGATACTCTGTATGTGTGTGTTCATGCATGTGGCAGAGAAAGAATGGGATGTGAAAAGCGAAAGAGCTGGCTAATGTCCTGGGATTTTGTAGGACAGGCGGTCACTCTAGTTGCACAGCTTGACTTCCCCAGAGAGTTTTCTCAAGGAGAAACCAGCCATCGATCTTGGGACACACAACTTCCAGGACCGTTCCTTATCTCAGAACAGCTTCTGCCACGAATTCCTGAATGCGCTTTAATGTTTAAATTATTAAATGCATTAATGTATTTACATTATTCAAGTCTTATGTGCATTTTTCTAAGATAATTTATGTATAAGAGTTTGAATGTCCATGACTGTTAATGTCTACAACCCTTCCTGTTCATTATTGATTCTGGAAGGGGGAAAAAAAAGCCAGTGTTTTAATGCCTTATTTTTAATGTATTAAGAGTCTGAATAAGTGCATTCTCTTTTTTCTTTTGTAATTTCATAATTTAAGTAGTGCATTTATTAAACTGACACAGTATGAATTGTGGTGAAGTCTGGCACAGGTCCATGCTGCCAACGCAGCCCAACCGACCATCACGCTACTCTGCAAATCAACTACAAGCTCAGCTCCTCTTACGCCAGCTTTTACTCCCTACCTGGAATCAGAAGGGACAGAGACTACAAAGAAGTATTTTTAAAATACATTTTCATTGCTATTTACATGGCTTTTCTCTGTCATCTCCATTTTGAGACAGCGGAAGTTTTCTTCTGCTATTGAACTGGTTTAATGCAAACCTGTTTTTCCAATGAGCTCTGACACACATACTACAGTTTAAACATTTCTACAGTAGCTTTCAAGTCCAGTAGCTCCAAAGCTCTTCAAAAATCTAAACTAAATATTTTGTTCTTTCTACACCACGGCTGCGCATATCACAAGCCCCAAAATTTGCCCACAGCTTAATGTTCACATGCAAATCATAGACAGGAATCAGGTCACCTCCACTGCTGAACCACAGCCACTTCTAGAGCAGAATGCAGCTGCTATTCGGCAGTAGATGGCCATCCTGCGTGCCAGCTGGGGACAAAAATGCTGTAACAGGCAACAGAAACTACAAAAAAATGCAGGTAGCATAGGAGAGCTACCTCCGCTCGCTCCACCCACATATCAGTGGTGCTGCATGGACATGAACTTTATATATTAATTGTGTGTAAATGCCCTAGATGTTTATAGCAAAAAATGCTACTTTCAAAGTCCAGTTTTTAGTGCCAGACAAATCCACTGCCAGCTGAGTCTACACAGAGCAACAGTGACACCCGATGGCTTTCAGCTTAACCTTCGGACACACATTCCCTGCCAGGAGAACCCAGGGGTTCTGTTTCCTCTGCTGGGATGGCAGCCCCAGCTCAAATCACCTATCAGAGCAACTCATCAAGAAGCTGAACTGCAGAGAGATAAAACTTGCTGTACGTAGGCACTGTATGTAATTATGAGTGTGTGCATAAGTTTCACAGTACATTCTGCATAATTACAGCCCTGCCTGGCACAGTTGCCAGTGCGAGCATGAACACACACGCACACACATAATGTATGCACAATATTGTGCATATGGACTTGGGAAAAGACGGAGAACAGGGAAAGTTGCTGGCTGTTGTTTTAAGAGCTGACTCTGCCATTTCTAAGGTTAAGTTTGTGTTTTTTTGCTACTCATTACCATTCTTTAACTGTTACAATTTATATCAGCATATAATGTTAAATAATTACAGGGAGCGGAGCTCACTCTAGCGAGGATATAAATGCGCTGTGGGATTCTACAGATTTAAACAAATAACACTCACAGCAGGGGGTGAGCAGATGAATTAGCATTAATATCCTGCCTGGGAGATCCCAGTGCAGTGTTATGGCTTAAATACAGATCTTTTCTGTAACAGTCAATATGACAGCTACTAGCAATACAGCCCAGCACATTCACTAGTCAATATAGCAGCTGCAGCTAAGGAATGCCCTTGTAATAATCCATACAGCAGCCAGTTAAAGTAAATAACTTCCCTTTAACAGTCTATATCGCAGCCAACTGCATTAAAACCTTCCCTTTTAAGGTCTATACAATAGTCAGCTAAATGGAAAAATTGGCATCCTTCTTGGCAGCTTCAGAGGAAAGTCAGGCATCAAATGGGCCAGAGACTGAATTCTCCTTTCATCCGTTGGGGAACGAGGAGGGTCCCTTCCATATCGTGCTGGTGGGGAATCCTGCAATGCTGCTATCACAGCTTGCAGTTCAAGTTTCACAAGAAGATGATGTAAGCTTCCAATGCCATCACTTCACTACTTTCTGAAGCAGTTACAATCAATCTTTAAAAAATAAAGACCAAAACCTCTTTCGTTCCTGATCAGCATAACAACTCAGGTAGACCACAGGTGTCCAGAGCAGCAAGCACTTATATCCAGACTCTTCAGAGTAAAGGCAAGATGCTTTTTCTAGCACTTTTACCATTAGAGAGATGCCCTAGTTCAGTGTAAAAGCAGAACCCAAACTTGAACCCTCTGCTTTAAATCAGTAGCTGTTTTTTTACTGTCTAACAAGAAGCAACAGGCTGAGGTAGGCTATGAGTCTACCTCCCTTGGACTACACCACAGCACTTCATTTTGCAATAGCAATTATGAAAGACCATAATATAAATCATGATAGAAATGGTTACAAAGCCTCCAAATCTGAAAACCAAACTGGAGGAAAATCCACAGCCACAACGAATTCTGTCACAGGGCCACTACAGCGAGTGTTTGTACTTAGGGTCAAATTCTGTCCTCACATACAGATTTTATACTGGTGCACCTCTAGCCTTCTGTGATGAAGTGGCTGTAGATTCACACTGTGAATTAACTGACTTGCAAAACAAACCTGTAGAACTTGGACAAATTAAAGCAATGCTTCCTGAGGCAAATTAGAAAGTAAAGCAAAAAAAAAAAACAAACCTCATAAAGCACTTAATACTGAGCTTACAGTTTACAAACTGTTGCACGAGCATAATAAATCTCTACAGAATGAAATGTGTGGATATTCTCATATTTTCCACACTGCTAAGTGATTTTAGGGAGAAGGAATTCTGCCACTAAAACACTGCATTTGCTAGCTTCTTGAGAAAGATGACAACTTTGTTAGAAATTGGAATGATAAACCAGGAATGGCATCTATTTTTTAAAACTCCACAAATGAAAAACATCTGCCTGCTTCCTTTTTAAGAAACTTGTCCCTTTGGGTATATATTAAAAAACATAAACATAAACCAGGGGCCTACAATCCCACCAGATGTTTAGCACCTGGAGCCTTTTCAGATAATTGATCAAGAAAATAAGTATTTTTTTCAGGTAGCAGGGAAAAAAAATTATCTTTAAAATCCTTCACGTTGCCAATGCTTTAATTTGTTTTATCTCAGTTTCTAAGAAAAGATTGCAGCTACAAACACATTCCAGCTTACAGCCTCCCAAATTAAAAATAAATACACACCACCCCTACTCCAGAAGCCATGGTTTGAAGCTTTGACCATATTTTGCAAAATGACAGTTATTAAAAACAACAAACATGCATCACAGTGAGTCATCTGGTTTCCAACTTCTGAGTCAAAAGGGGCTGATTCCACACAAACTGAAACCTGGCTCTCTGACTACTTGCATGTTTAACGATTTGTATCTCTGCACCACAGCTTCAGAACAGGATGTGGAAGAAAAGAATGAAAAGGAGATGGGAGAAAGGGGAGGGGAGGGGAAGAGAAAAAGCACTTCTTTACTGGTCCCAGTGTCACTGCAAATAAAGACCATGTCAAGATTTAAACCATAATAATGGAAAGGCTATAAAGGTCTCTGCTATAATGTTTCCTCTGATATTCCCTTTCATAAATGCTCTCTTTATGTTGCATGCTTTGCAATAATACATGTAATGTTTGTGAACTAGCCCCGCTGGGGAAACTGCATCATATGAGGCCTCACAGAGCACAACATTAGAAGCTAGATAATTCATTCACTAGTTCCTCAACTTCTGTTAGCTGCACCTATCTTCTTCAAGAGAATGCAACAAACATGAGGAGACAAGTAATCTAAAGCAACCTCCAAATATGTCTGGCTGGAAACAGATCTGTTTGTACCAACACATGGACATGCAGTACAGAGTTACTTCTTCCTCCAATGCAACACCTTTCTGGGTAAGACTAAAAAGCCTCTTCCCAGATCCTACATGTAGAAGCAAGAACCCCAAACTCGTTCACAGCTACGCCAATTGGATCGATAGCATCCTGAGCTTCCTCTTGGCAGAGACAGTGAGAACATCAGTGCCAAGAGTATCTGCACAACACAGCCCTGCCAGCACCAGAGCTGTGTCTCCTGATGGCAAGGCATAAACACACACAGGGCCAGTTACACACTAAGCTGTGTGGAGCTCAGCTCTGCCCTCCCATAAGGAATGACCATCAGCAGCCTGAGGCACTTGCATGCCTGGCAAGAGAAGAGAACACCACCCCTGCAAAAACTAAGAGTCAGACTGGAATCCCATGGGACTCTAGTACTAGACTGCCAAATTGACCTGATACCATTGCTTGAAGCATACTGAGTGCTTGGTAGCTGACCATTACAGTGAGAACTAAATCTGTCTTTCCTGGATTGTGGAAACCTGCTGTTGAGAAAGGATTGTCAAAAATATAATGTTGGGGGTTGGGGGGAGCAAGCTCATCTCAGTCTTGACTGTAATTCTCAATCACTGCACAGAAAGTATTTATATCCTGTTGGCAGCATGTGTAACCAATGCGACTCTTCGTGTCAGAGCTGTCAATTATGGCCTTGACTTATGAGGAAAGATTAAATGAGCTAAATATGTAGAGCTTGGCTTAGAGACGAGGATGGGGGTGGGGGAAAAAGAAATGATGTGATAACTGTCTGCAAACATCTGAAGGGTGCAGATGCTTAAGGAGGAAAGGAATCACTTAGGGTGACACACAAAACAAACAGGAGGAGCAAGCTGAAAGGAAGACACAAGAAATTCTCACTATACAGCAGAGAAACTCCATTCCAGCAAGATGCTGTAGAATGGTATCCCAAGGAACACTATCATTCAGGCCATTTGGACACTTGACAAAACACTCGAAAGTTGACCCGAAGCTCTGATCAAAAGTTCTAACAAATAATTTTAAAAGTGGGGCATACTGGGAGTGTGGCTGATGATAGGAAGCTCTTGCTTCTCTCCAGCTGAAAAATCCTTTTACTAAAATCCTAGGTATATTTTCATTGTCACTCTTTCAGAAAGGCTATTGTCAAAGCAGCAGTGGTGTGTTATGGGATGACAACTTGGAAGACAACATGGTCTGCAAAATTATAACAAGAAGAGCTCTGAAAAAATACATACAAAACCAAACCAAGAACCTACCCCAAACTATTAGGATGTTTGGAAGGATCTGCAATGTAAATGAGAGAGGAATACAAGAAATATGAAAAGCAAGGAATGTCTTTTGTCCACTAAGTTGGTTAGGAACTGCAAATCCAAGAATTACCCCACTTCCTAGTTTGGCAAACCATGGTTCAGAAGATGCTGGCATCGTAAGGATTTGACGCAAGCATTCCTGTTGGGAAAAGTTCTTTCAGGTTCATGAATAAGCCATTCTGCCTTTTGTGCCCCATCTTATGTTTTAGCGTGATGGAGATTCAACAAATCCTTTGCTTTGAAGCACAACAAAAATGCCATAGACATTGCAATCTTTTTCTTAAGGCATTATCTCCCAGGTAAAAGTAGGAGGAAGCCAAGTGAAGAAAGTTATCACATGTAGACAGTTATAGTCTTGTAATAATCACTGTCACTAGACTCTTCAATTACAGTAACAATGACATACAGAGTGTCAGGTTATGGGCAAAAAGAGTCCAGCTGCTCAGTAGTATCGGAGGAATTAAGAGTCTCTAGCGACACCTTCCACATCAGGAATTTAGTAATGTGAAGACAAGAGGCACTCCAAAGAACAAGTAAGAAGTTATTTCAAGAAGCTAGAAAGGCTTCACTCCTGTGAAGTTCTTAAGCTGGTCCCTCCTGTCTGTAAGCAGAAAGAACTATGGGCCATTGCTGCCCTCTACAAGTAGTTCGGCACATAGCATATTTTCCACACATGTAGCTGCAATGATACTATTATCTCACCTTGATCCCATAACCCATCATTACCGAAGTGCAGGCTGTGCAGGCACCTCTTTGCCATCACCTGTTTCAAATTACTAGGTACCCTTTGCAGCAGCTGGGCTGCACAAAACAAAGTGCTCCTGATTGTTCCGAGCAGGCAGAGCTGGGCTGCCAGCCCACACACAGCAGCCAGCTGACAGCAAAGCAGGCCATGAGCTGTAAAATACTGCTGGTAGGGGCAGCATGTTTAGACCTTCAAAACATCACGTGAACATAAACAAAAATATTAAATTCATTTATCTCAAGGGAGAAATATCATATTGCTTAAAATTTCCAAATTGTGTTTTCATCCAGTGTCACAAAGCACTTTAGCTTCCATTTCACCCTTTGGTGAGAGATCTGGGATCTTGGGAAATCATACCTAATGTTAAAAGAGATTCTATTCCAGTTCCTAGTACTTTAGTTTCCTTGTAAGTTTTGTAAGGAGCAACTTAAAGTATTACAATTATTTTAAAACCATCTTAAAAGCCTTCTGACTGCTAATGTGGGTTTGTCTGAAAAGCAAAGAAGAATTGTTTCAGAGCTCTACAGATCAGACTGTAAGATGCTAAGTCACTGCAGTGACAGTACCAGAAAATGACTGCACCTCTCCTAGTTGTTATGCTGCCTCACCCACCAGCTCTGAAGTGTTGTTTAACCTACAAGCTCCTAGGGACAGGCAAAGCCATCATTACCTTCTGAACAGTCTGACAGGATCTTAACCTGCTTTGGTCTGTAACCACTGCAAGTTTCTAGCTTTCGTACATTCATGTAACACTACACCAGAAGATAGATCACAAACTGTTATAGTCCATCCTCTTTTAAAACTGGGTTTTAAAGGAATTCCAAGAAAACTTTCACACTGACCTCAGGCAGGCAATTTACCTTGACATGGCAATGTTCCTTTCACTATGCTCAGTAAATAAATTTGCATGTATGCTTTGCACATACTAATATATTTGTCTGAATCAACCCAGTAAAAAGAACTGGCAGATTAAGTGAGTATATTTTGCATGAACAACAGAAATCAGTGAACATGCAGAAGAGACAAAATCAGCCCAAACCCCAATAATCTCAAACTTATCAGAAGGTCAAACATAAGAGAGGTCTGCTTAGTAAATCACAGGATTCTCTCTGCAGCACACCAAAGGCCGTCACACACCTCTGGCTCCCTGTTGCTGGCCCAATAAAACTGAAATCTGCAGAGAGATTGCCCTCCACAACCTGATGGGCACTGGGAATCCACAGCAATACATTCAGGACCTCCCCACACGAGCTGAAGTGTTATCACACCACTAGGGTTACTGCCTGGACTGGAGGTCACAAAGCTGATAGTCTCTCTTTCCCTCCTGCTGACAGTGGTAAATTATCCTAACTAATGTTTCGCTGGGGGCTATAAGTTGGTTACCTACTGACAGTGGCTGTCTGGAAATCCCCTCTGGATAGATTTACTTTTAAAGAATCATTCAGTGTAGGCCAACACCCCGAACAAACCCTTTGTGGCAGACAGAAAATTTGTACAGTAAACAGGTATAAATCTTGTCTTAAAACAATAAAGAGTGGGAAAACTGAAACACTCCAGTCTCTCACATCATTTCTGGTAACAAAAGTCCTTCTGAAAAAAACCAATTTTTTCTACAAATCTAGACTAGGAGATTCGAACTGTAAAGAAATGAAAGGGCAGTGCATGCTATCCCTGGAGTAAGAACCCATTCCAGAAAACAAAGTATGAGTTTTTCAGTGAAAATACTGGTTTTGTCTTAATTTAAACAACAATTTGAGGCAAAGAAGAATCTCAATATTGTCCCATGTAACTATGTGGGGTTTGATGGGGCAGAAAAAGTGACTATTCTCAATCTATGAGAACCACTTTGGAATCCTAAATGAAATTCTTTTTAACCACAGTCTAATTAAGAAATTTAACAAAACAGATGAGGTTTAAGAGGCAACAAAACAGAGAGGATCAAATAATTCTATTGTCTGTGTAAGGGGTTAGGCATTATCAGAACCCTTAAAAATTTGTAAATCAGTTTAACAAAGGATGGGGAAAAGCCATGAGGGCTCCAGCACATCCCAAAAATCTGATTTCTATAGAGGCAGCAGTAATTCTTTTCACCTTGCACATTTCAATAGCCTTCAAAATGTGAACAAAATGTCCATATTTGAGTGTTAACTGCCATCACTGCAACAAGAAATAGAAACAGCACATGCTAAGAATGAAAGAAGTTAAATAATCCTGCATCCTTTGCTCCTCATACCATGATCCAGGGATTTTGTAACTTAGTGAGAAAACAAGAGAGTGTTTGACATTTACAAGAAGTGTTTATATATTTACAACTAGTACTTCGTCCACCCAGCACCAGCAAAAGAGTATTTTGTGGCAGAAAAAAAACCAAACAAACAAACCCCAAACAATAAACAAGCAGCATGTGGAAAAGCCTCATTTATAAACTCTACTTCCTTAGGTTCTTCCTACAACCCAGGCTCATGCAGAAGCTCTCATATGTGTAACCTTCATAGCTGCCATTTAGACTGCAGCAGACTTGGCAGGAAGAAAAGGCCAACAGCAAATATATTCAAATTCAAATATCTCAAACGCATCACAGAATGGTTAAAAAGCTACAAAACACTGCTAGGGAGAGACAAAACAAACTAAAAAGAAAAGCGTTAAACTTCTTCTCATAGTTGCACTAAAGAGAGAAATTAGACCAACAACTCAAAGATTCAAGAAGAGAAGGGAATTGTCTAATGCTTTAATCTCACAGAAAGGTTCCGTCCTGTGCAGTTATTGCTTTTACACATCCCAGGACTTTGCTTTGAGCAGCTGCAGAAAGACAAACATATTCCAATTCCACAAGTGTTCAGAGGATTATCAGAGGTGGCTGCACATACAAGCAGAAAGGGATGCAGCAGTGTTCACTGATAAGCTGGACTCAAGGAGAAGCTGATCTCGCATTGACGATGACAAACGTGGCTGTAAACAGCAGCAGAGCGAGATGCTGACACTCTGCTAACACAAGGTTACACTTCCCACTCTGGAGCTACATGGCAAATTTTAATGGGCCAAGACCGACAGCTAGGGAAATGAGTGTCCGCTCTCAGCTGCACAAATTACAGTCCTCCCCATCCCCCCAACTCATTCTCCACTGTCAGAACTGTAACACAGTGACCTCTTATTAGGGAATATTTTTCAGTTGGGACAGTTTATTGTAAGGACACTGGATAACTCAAGGGATTAATGGGAAGGAGGTGAAGTCCCCTATCTCCAGTATGGTAGCTCAAAACATCAGAAGTGGGTTGAAGAAAGGGCAATTAAGAGTGTGACATGAGTTTGTAGAGCTCCACTCTGAAGGCTTCAGTAAGGTCATAAACCCCAGCAAAGTATGCTCCGAAACCCCAAAATGCAACACACAATCTGATGTGTCAGACTGCATCTTCCACATGATCCTGCAGAACACTGAAATTCTCTTGCAAACAAGTAGAAATTATTGCTTCTGCTCCTGAAGAAAGCAGCAGACTGGGAGGTACAGAGTGCACAAAAGGCAGTGCTACTGAGCACAGAGCAGAAGGTATTTAGCACCTCGAAGGATACAGCGCCCATTACAATCATAAATAGAATACAAAACCAGTTTGAGTCTATAATGACATCTGTTTTAATTCTATTGTTTTCTCATACTTGTGCATAAAACCACTGACATGTTCAAAACAGGTCTCAGTCCCAGGAAGTCATCAACTAAGTGAAAAAAGTTGAGGGGGTACAGAGCAGAATTTGGTCACGACAGCCTTTTCTCCCTCCTTTGGATTCTCTAGGTCTTCAACTGCTTCACACCAGATTTGAAGCCTGAGCACATGCCCCCCCCTTACAGGGCCATTTGCTGGATTCCTGCCATGGTTTGTTCCGGTGTTTCCACAAACATTTTCAAGCCATGGCACCATGTGCCTACAAGTCTGCCTCATGGGCCAGGGTCTGCTGCGTGCATTAGAAGGCAGCCTGCACGATCCTGGCTACAGAGAAGCCACAGTGCTGTGGTGGAAGTCAGGTCATCTGGCTGACAGAACTGAACTGCTCATTTAAATAAGGCTTCTACAGATAGTCAGCTGGAAGCAATAATGACTCCTAAGCAAACGTGACAAAGTCTTCGAGAATTTAATATTAAAACAACAATTAATAAAAAAATAAGGAGAAAAGCTCCACCTTTCAAAGGCTTCTAATTAGCTCACATGCAAGACTCACCATTGTGGAAGTTTACACTGAAGTTCTTCAAATGTATAAATATTTTTATGTGGTAAGAATATACACCCATACAGAAAGATACACAACTGCTGTGTGCTTCTTCCAAGCTGTTCCTCAGTGGCACACAGTGAGAAATTAATTACATCGAAGGTAATGTTAGAATCTGCCTTGAGAAAGAGAATGAACTGTTGACCAGCAGAGGCTGTGGTGACCTGCTGCCTGCTACAACCTTCCTAAGGCAGGATAAGAGGGGAAGCAACCCCCAAACCCAAACCACCAAACCCATCCAAACTACCGAACCACATGAAGTCAATAACAACTTCAGGTCATCTCGTGTACAGATGTGCAGTTAAGGGATGGCACAGTATTACTAGACTAGAGAGATCTTCACTGCAGAGCTTAACAGAATTCAGGGACAGACATTTCATTAAGTGCATTTTATTGACCCTTCCCGGTTCAAAGTCTTTACCTGAACCCCTGTCCTTTAAAAATCAGCTCCTGATTATTGCAGATAAGAGTTACAAGGTAAAAATACTTTCATGTGACCAGTGCCACACTATTAAGAAAAGTACTTCAATCTTCTCACTGCAAACAACTTGTGTTCACTATGATCACTAAATGAAAGCCAGAGAAGAAACTCAGAGATGTATATGTTTAGGACAACACCATGAGCGAAGATTTTTGGCAAGGTTTTGACTGAGTTATAGAGGGCTGAAGAGGAAAGAAAGAAAGAAAAAGAGGTTGTAAAAAAAAAAATATATTGCAGCTCCGGAGAGTGGTGGCTCACTTCCCAGTCTTTTCTTTTCCATTAAAAAAGAAAACAAAACAGGGTTCCCTTAGTTATCCTCATACACCAAAAATCCCAGAGCTCTTTCCAAAATTATTCTAGAGTGAAAATATTGGATCACACACACTGCCAGCTGCCAGACACGTCTAAGCTCACCCTGAGTACATCCGAGTATAAAAACAGCTTGAATGAGGTCTCTGAGCAGCAGCAGAGCATTTTTTATTAGACAGTAGCACTAGGAATATCAGTTTAAATTATGGTGCACAGGTCTTTCTTCTCTTTACTAAATAAGCAGTGATCAAGACCATACATTGCACACATGTAAGACCAGCGGTCCATACTCAGAGACAACTCAGTGGCTGAGCTGACCCATGTCTAACCCCAGAAAGACAGAGGATAAGGTTACAGGTCAGAATTCTGAGGTCAACAGCAGGGCAACATAAGGCAGCGAACACCTCTTTCACAAAGTACCAGCTCCTTGGAAAAGCAAAACAAGAGATGCAAAATGATGCAGCAAAGTGAACAACTCATATAGGCTATAATATCAGCAAGAAATTGTACGTTGCTTCTTAAATAACTTACCAGCGGCTCTCGAGATGCTGCATTTTCAGTTGCAGGGCTGGAGCCAGCCTGTAAAGCAGAAAGACGAGTGAGGTTACACTGCCACCTCATGGACACAAGCAGAAATACCTGTCTGTTAAGGCCACTACTATGAACAGCGTTCAGGCAGACAAGTACTAGTTCCTAGCACTAGGTCTGTGACAAAAAGGTCAGAATCACAGGGGAAAAAAATAGTTCCAGCAGTTCCCATTTCAAACAATAGAACTAATTAATTCACAGAATCTACAGAGCTTGCTTTAGGGAGTCAGTAGTCAACAGCCAGAGAGACTACTGAGAGATGTCATGAAAGAAATGTTCACCCTACATCAAATTCTGAAATACACGGCACAGTGAACAAACACAGCATGAAACTGGGACTCCCTCTGCTCCCTCAGTTGCAACACTTGTCACACTGCATGGTGCAACAGGGCGTTTTCATCATATATGGAGTGAGGATAGCAACTTGCCGGTCTCAAAGGTTCCTGATGAGCACTTGACATCCCCAAAGAACTCTGCAATACTGTAAGAAAGTAAAGCTGCAGAAGCCCCAAGTACTGCTATTGAAGTGGATGCAAAAGGACCTTGCTCTGATTCCATGGCTCCCTTTCTCCTCTCCAGAAGGACGAATCCTGACATTGAGCTTCTCCCATTTTCATGATCCACTAACACACCCTTTTTTTTTCCACACTATTCTTCTAAAGATTTCCAAACCACTATGACTTAACTAACCTCACAAGATGTTAGCAATGCCAGTGCCATCCTCATTTCCCACACATAATTAAGAGATGTAATTTTAGGGCACATGCTGAACAACCTTATCTTGCACGCAGGGCAAGGGTGGTACACAGGAGGAAACTGAAATTACTTGACTGAATAAAGACAGAAAGCCAAAAACTGGACTAGGCTTAAAATTCAGGACCTTCTACCCTTCAGGCTCACCTGCAGTTTTGCTTGTATTCACCTACACATCCAGAACAGACACAACATTTTAGCATAATCTCATGTTTCCATCCTTGGACTTTTCTTCACAGACAAAAAAAAAGCAGTTTCATCTCAGTTGTAATTTGCATATTTCAGCTCTCCCAAGGGAGACACACCTAAGTTTTGCCATAAAATAGACTTATCTTGGTCAACCATCTAGTTGTTTTTTTATCTTAGGAGAGGTGGCACATACTTATTACGTCAACAGTAAAAAAAAGGCATGAACACTCAGAAGAAAAGGATCCTATTCATTGAACATACAAAACCGTGAAGCTTTCAAGTGACAGCAAAGGTCCTTAGAGTGACTTTTTGTCCTCCAACTTTTACATAATTTACCACACCTCCAAAGTATCTGAAGACATTTTTTTTTAACTCAGCTGTAAACTAGGGGAAAAAAATCTCGATACATGCAAGCATTTACCACAAGAGGGCGCCAGAAACTCAAATGTACCGCCGCTTAGCTGCTTCCAGATATGAGCATCACCACCAGAGCCCAGCAGGATCTCACAGCCAGGCAGTGATTCCCTAGAAAGGCTCTTCATGGGTAGTCATCCTCAGTTTTGCTACTCCAGTCTATATCTGAAAAAATTTCAGCCACTAAGACTTCACTTTACATAACCACTGCAAGTATCAGCTTCAACACCACACGGGAAGTCCACCACTAGGTCTGTCTGTGGCAGAGACAATGCAATGTACTTTTCTATCACTGGCTTCCCATTTCTATGTGCACAGAGTATCTGCTTTCAAATTTATTATAGCTGGATGAAAGAAAAGTAATGAATAGTCTCCAGATTCATTCTCTACTCCAAAAATAGGCAAGCATACAAAAACAAACACAAGAATATGGCTTGTATGATTTGTGGGTAAGTTAACTGCACCTGTTTAGGTTGTGGTTAAACTTATTTGGAGCACATGCTCTGCTCTGTTTCTTCAGTCAAGCCCCAGGACTAACACAGGTATCCTGTCATGGCTAATACACTAAAATACTGGGCATGTGCCTCAAACTACAACTGATGAAAGCACATGGCTGATGCAAAACCATCCAGTAAGCCTACTGTTTGGTAAATTTGCCTTTCACAATCTAGGAGGAGATTTGTGCTGGTTAGTCAAGAGTATGAATTTTCTGTCAGTTACTCCTATTTCAGTTTAGTTCAATGAAGTTCCCTACAAACTCAGCCTCTTCAGTCCAAAATAAAAAGAGGTTCACAGTGACTTAGTCAAGTCTGGATGGATTTGAATGATTGCATAAAAGTGTGTTGGTGGCAGACTTTGCTCTGTTTTCTTCCCTGTTGCTGAAACAGACAGACCTTTCATCTGTTGGCTGCAGGAGGGCCTTCTGCAGCCACCTAAAGGTTTTTACAAAATTCCATTGGTATTGCTTACTGAACCACTGGTGAGATAAGAGAGCTGCCAGGGGGTCACTCAGTTCGAGGCAGGTAGCGTTTGCAATGAGGTACAGGTTACTTTGGCTCATATGCAAGCCAGTGCAACTGACTGGAAGCCTACACTGTATACAACCACGGTAATTCCACGTTTCCCCTCTGGCTCCTCCATTCACTTCAGGTCTCACTTTAGAAATATCTTAGGCTTTTAATATGTTTCTTAAGCATGCACTCAAGCCAGCAAACTTACATTTCTCTTTTACTCTACCCATTGAGTTTTTGTACAACATATATCATTGCTTTGCCCTTTGATGGTTCAAGAACCTTCCTCCCTTGCAACTGCAGAAACATTTTGTCTAACTAGTACTCCACCTCATTTCAAAACTCAGCTGACACAGAAACTGCTTCCCTTCTCCCTGGCTGTGGTTTTGCTTAGTTTGGGGTTTTTAGGGGGGGTTTTGGTTGGTTGGGGTTTTTTTTTGTGTTTTATTGAGTCTCATATGCAGATCCTGAGATGAAAACATGCCTAGTGCAGAGGCCTAGCCTGAACACCTCTTCCTCTCAACCCCACATCTGGCTGCTTGATGCAGCTGTCCCGTGCTAGCTCATGCCGCCATACAAAGCAGGATGCGACGCTACAAAACCCACTCACTGGGGACCCGAAGCTCCATTGGTGCCACGGGACAGAGGGGATAAAAGCACTGCTTAGACGCACCGAGCCGCTGAGCAGAGCGTCCTGGCCCTCCCCATAGACAGGGTCACGGCGGCCGTGACGAGGCACCATGGCTCCATCCGGGCAGCAGCCCCTCGCCGCTACTCCAGCGCCAGACTGCCCAGGGGCAGGCAGGAACCGGGGGGAGCGCAACGCGCACATCTAAGAGCCGCTGTCGCAGGCCTTTGCCGCCCCTTTGGGTGCCGGTGTTGTCGTCGGGGCCGCGACACCGACAGGCCCTGCCGTGAGGCGACCCCTCGCGAGTGACCGTTACGACAGGTGTGGAAGCAGCGCGCGGGGGGCCGTTGGCGGCACGCGGGGGGCGGTTGGCGGCGAGGCCGCGCACGCGGGGCTGGGGGCGCGGGCCAGCGCGCGCGCCCCCCACAGCCGGCCGCGGCGGGAGGAGGCGGCGGCGGCGAGGGGGGGGGGGACACACGGGTACCCGGCGGGGGGGCGGGGAGGAGAGGAGTTGCGGAGCTCTCTCCTCGCCCACTATCCCGCAGAGGTGGTGGCGGACCCCTCGCCCCACCCCGCCCAGCCCGTCCCCTGCCACCCTCTGCCCGAGCTGAGCGGCCAGACTGCCGGCCCCGTCTACCTGGCTGGGCTGCTCCGCTTGCTCCGAGGAGGCCATCTTCCCAGGCCTGGCTAATCCATCCCCGCCCAACCGATGGAACGCCCCCACCGCCGTTCCCGCGCCCCGCGCGGTCCCCTACTGGCTCTCGCTGCAGGCAGAATGAATCGAACGCCGGGGCAGCGATGCGGCCCGTGGTGCGAACCCCTACTGCTATGAGCTTACGGCCTTCTGTCGTGCTGGGCCGGGAACCAGCGGCTAGGCTGGCTTGGGGCAGGGCTGGGGACCCTGCGAGGCTCTGTGGGCTGCCTGCCAGAGAAGTTTTCCCTACATGGAAAAGCCGGTTGGGCCCTTGACAAAACCCACACTGGTGTGTGGGTGTGGCTGGGCCATCGTGCACCACCGCTTATGGGTGTCACTGCTGGTTTACTGTTACGGCTCTAAGAAGGCAGCTATGAGGCACAAACAACGGGGTCAAGTTTGCAGGAGATCCCACGAGGAACGCCCTTCGCTTTGGCAGCCCCAGGGCTTTCCACCCTGATGGAGCTGCTCCAGTACGTGCCAAGACGGACTTACTACCTGCCTGGTTTTGAGTTTACATGATGATTTCACAACCGGCACACTTGTCTTTAGAGGAATGTAGACACACTCGTTATTTTTTCAAGTAATTAAATTGCTGCCAAGGCTAAAATAGAGGTTTTCATAGACTTGTTTTATATAGAGTATTTCTTGAACATCCAGGTTCCGCCGTTCAGCTTAGCTTTGAGAAAAAGCGTTCTCAGCGACGCAACCAAACAACGAACGGCGGCAGGGCTGCACACGCACCAGCCCCGCGAGAAGCAAGTTGAAACTGTACCGAAGTGCACCGTATCGTCGGCGATTCTCATTCCTAACCTTAAGCCACGAGGGCGGGACTTCCAGGACTCCGTGTCCCAGCGCGCCCCGCGGCCCGTCCCGGCGAGCACCGCGACCTGTTCCGGCGGGCTCTCCGCTCGCCTCCGAGCGTCGCGGGCGGACGGGGGGTAGCGATGGCGGCGGCGCGGTTGAAGCCGTGCCTGGTGCGGCGGCGGGACGGGCGGCAGCAGTACGGCCTCGCCGCCTCCTGCTTGCGGGAGCTGCGCGACAAGGGTGAGGGGCGGCCGCCCGGGTGTTGCGGTCTCGGAGCGGGGAAGCCAGTGGTTCCCGCTGGGTTGTGGCTGGTCCCCGGTGGGCTCCCTAATGCCGCCGGTTCCAGCCCGCCTTCTCTTTCCAGATGGTGGCGGGTCTGCCGCGGAACAGACCCAGAGAGGTCTCTGGTGACGCTTTGTAATAGGGGAAGGGAAGGAAGGCGGGAAGCGTGTGGCAGCGGTTTCACTGAAATGCGATACGTCAGGGTTTGCATAAAAAATGTTCATTTACGGGGGGAAATCGCTGAGTATGTGCTAAAAACGAGCTGATGTGCAGAGCTGTGTGGAGACAGGTACTGAATTACTAATGGCTGCTTTTATCTTGTGATGGGTATAGCAAAAGGGCAGTGTGTATGTCACTTCTATTACTTCATTTATTATTTCATCAGGTACTTTCTCTCTTCTGCAGCTTGTGGCATTCTATCTATTGATAAGACTGGGGAGCCCATCACCTTAGTACTGGCAGAAGATGGCACTATTGTGGATGATGAAGATTACTTTTTGTGTTTGCCTCCTAATACCAAATTTGTGGCCCTGGCCAAGAATGAGAAATGGTCCAGCAAAAGCTTAGGTATTCTGTGGATGAGGGGCGGGGTGTTTGGAACACACCTGATGAAATGAGGCTGTCTCAGGTGGGTCAGCAATGACCTCTGAAACTGGTGACTCTTGTGTCAGACAGTGGAACAGCCCAGCTCTCAGAGGCTGCAGATGAAGTGGACTGTGGTGCAGAGAAGTGGAAGCAGCTGGCCAGGCAACTGAAGGATGACCTGTCTAATATCATCTTGATGTCTGAAGAAGACCTCCAGGTACAACGGGGAAACCTCCAATTCCTCTTCTTGTCTCTGCCCATCATCCAGTTATCTCAGGAGATGGCAGAGAACAGAATAACTAAACACGATCCCAAGCTTAGTTCAGCTGCTATTTGTCTGTGGTGCTAGAGCCAAATTCTCCTTGAGGGGAAACAAGTGTCTGAGGAGGATGCACTTCATCACTGGCTGCCCCTCACAGTGTGTCTTTCCAGTTCTGGCAGTGGGAGGGTAAAAAGTCAAGATGTGGCCAAATGGTAGCTGTATAATGTGTCCAGAGGCAAAGCTGAGCAGCAGGCCAGATTTATCTGCTCCAGAGTCTGAAGACCTGCTGTCAGTTTTCTCAGCTGATTGAGTATTTGCCTGCTTACCACTTTGCATGTGTTGAGGCATGGTGATAATTGCCTCTTCTTCTCCTGCAATGTCCCAAGTGAGGGTGCTTCCACACTTCCCTGGATGCCTTTTGGCTTCTGGCAAGGAATACAGGCTGTTGGAGTGCCACTGCAACCTCTCATAATGAGGCTGACTTGCTGCGACAAGAAACCTTGTGAAACATGCTGGGTTTCTTGAAGGTGGAGGCTCTGTCACTCAGGAATTTTCCTGTTTCTACTGTCATCTCCACAGTGGAGCCGGTTACTCAGGCTGTCTATTTAACAGGAGCACTCTCATTGCTTTAAGGTGCTTATTGATGTACCATATTCAGACCTGGCAGAAGAACTTGCCCAAAGTCAAACCAAAATCCAGGTATTGCAGGACACCCTGCAGCAGGTGCTGGACAGACGGGAAGAAGAACGTCAGTCAAGACAGCTTCTGGAACTCTACCTGGAGGCCTTGAAAAATGAAGATAGTATCTTAAGCAAAGTAGCAGGTAGGGAGCACTAGGATGCCAGAGAAAGTTTTTCAGAGATGCCTGAGGTAGTTAAATGGAATAAATAAGACAAAGTGAAGGACTGGAGCGAGTCCCTTGTGTGGCAACTCTTAACGTAGTTGAGGTAATGGCTGGTGTAGTGTAAGAATTCCCTGTGTGACACCAGGAGGCTCTCCACTGCTGCATCACATTTCTTAGAATGCCTCAGAGTAGAATACTGGGAGAAGAGCCTAAACCATGTTGTAATCCTTAACATGATTTCTCCAGTTAGGGGATGCACCAAGATAGAATGGGTATTTTTTTTAATCTCTAAACCATCAGAGTAGTCCAGGCCACTTTTCCTGTCCTGTGTTTTGTCACAGGCCATAACAACTCTGCTAATTTTCAGAATCCGAGACTGTACCAAGGAAGGAAATGGATGAGGTTGACACAGGTGCCAGCCATGCAGGCACTTCTGCCAAGACAGCACTCAGTGACCAGATCCTTGCTGCTCTGAAAGAGAAACCTGCTCCAGAGCTGTGCTTGGACAGTCAAGATCTGGAGGTGAGTGAGAAATGATCTAACCTTATCCTGGCAAACCTCTCCTTCTGGAGAGAAAGAGTATAAGGGAAGCTGCCACTGCTTCTGGAGACTCTAATGTCCGTATCTCAGTCTTTTTCTCCTCCTCAGCAATACTATCCTCTGCTCAGAGCCCCTGTAGTAGCCAGTTGACACAATTCCAAGTACTGTAGTCTCTGAAAAGCCACAAAATAATTTTGGTTTTGGTCTCTTCCAAATTGTAGTCAACCAGGGCTTCATCTGTCTTACCAGCAAAGTAGGGTTTTTTTGTATGGAGATGCATCTAACTATGTTTCTTTTATGCATCCTAAATCAAAATACAAATCTTATTTTTATTTAATAATCTGTAAATAAATGCAAGGCTTGGAAGGGAAAGTCTGCTTGAAGTTTAGCCATTAGAAAGCATGTTCTTTCTAACTATGAATTTGCTGCTCTTGCTTTTCCTTGCTGTAGAAACTGTGTTGTGTTCCTTTGAACACCTGAATATAGCTTCCAGCTCTTAAGTATTGGTAGAATATTGAAAATCCAGTAGCCCACTAGATAGGTGGTGAAGTATGGGAACATCTCCAGTCCCAAATTGCCAGTACTGAGTAGGTGTCTTACTGCTGCTCTTATTGTGGGTAGGGGGGTGAATGGTGGAAGAGCAGTAGAAAAGACACTCAGAATAAATCTGTGTTGATACAGTTGGTCTTGAAAGAAGACACAGAAGCCCTGGCCTTGGCACTCAGGTGGGACAAGCACAAAGCTGAAGCTCTGCAGCAAGCCTGTGATCAGGAACTCTCCAAGCGTCTACAACAAGTGCAGACTTTACATTCCCTAAGGAGCACCTCAAAGGTCAAGAAAACACTACCCTGGGGGGACTGGCCTAGTTCAAAACGCAAAAAATAAGTGCTGCTCACAATCTGGGGGGGGTTGCACTAGAATCAATACACGCAAGGTCCATCCTGGGAGCCACAGTTTGCTGGTCATACTGCGGTCTGGCTAGAGACAGATAAAATCTGGACATTGTCCTGAGGCTTAAACTCTTGTGATGATTCCAGTGATGTGTAACCAAAGGGATTCTGACTTTTTGCAGAGTGCTAGAACAATGGTATTGCTAAACACAGCATGTAAGAGTTCAGCTTTGAATACCTGGGTGGGAGCCAGAAGCTTCCATCTGACAATAGTGGATATGGCTTCTGAAACCCCAGGCAGCTTGCTTACTTTGTCCTCCCACCATTTACTGTGTGAAGGATGGAAATCTTCTGGAAGACCCTTTGGGGCACAGTTAATGAATAGGGCAGAGGGGTTTGCTGGCTTCTGTCTGGCCTTAAGCTCCAGCCTGGGATCTAGAAACTTAAATTCCCATGATAATTTTGCCAGTTAAAGTGAATTCAGAGTCCTTTAACTTCAGGGCTTTTTCTGTGTGGAACTGCTGCCTCTTGAGTGTGGTGTAAGCACTAACTTGTAAAACACTGTAAAGGTGGAAATAGTTGCTGTGCAATGCTGTGAAGCAGAAGACTTGTATTTGTCTTGTCTGGATTATGCTCCTGATCACTAGTGGGGTACCATGGCACTTTTGTATTAGCTGGCTCACCTTCAGATTTGTTGAATTCTATTTTTAATCCCCTAGTATCATTAAAACCCTTTTACTGTACTGTTGGACTAGTTCTGATATTCCCAACAGCTGCTATGATTAAAGAATATGTTGCTAAGTTCAGTATTACCTTAAGGATGGAGGAAAAAGAAATTAAATATGGAAACACTTTGTATTTAACCTGTCCAAAGTATTTCGGTAGAGCTCCTGTTCATACTGGTGACGCTGCAGCTGGCACAATCCGTTCTTTTGGGAGAACAGAGGAGGTACATGGGGAAAAAAAACCTGCCTGTGGAATTAATATACTAAACAGTTTAGTGACTCAGAGCAAGTAAACAGAAATACTCAGGGTAACCTCGGATGAAGCTACCCAAAGGGGATGACAGGATGTGGTGGTGAAGCTTGTAGTCAACATTCTGGACAGTCTGTTTTGCTAGGGCAAGTAATTGCTTCTTACAGCACACACTTCTGTTTTGTAACGTTGTAGGCCATGGCAGGTAAAAAGGTTTCCTACTGTTTTGAATAGTTACTTATTACAAGCTTTTTGTGTTCATGACTTTCTGGTCAGCCTCCAAGACCTGGTCGGGAGCCAAACCGTCCCTGTGGCAGTGGTCAGTGAACGGAGTCCTTTGTTTTGCCTGAAGGCGAAATACCCGTGGTGAGCTGAGTAACCCCCTCACCAAATCGGCCTGAGAGGGACAGGCGAGGCCTAAGCAGAACCGCAGCCTCCGCGGGCTCTTTAAACGCCTCAGGAGCGCAGGGATTTGCTATCCCTGTGCACCGGACAAGGCTGGACAGCAGAGGGCGCAGTGAGCCACCTGGGTGTGCTGCGGAAGTTTGACCTGCTGGAGAGCGGTGTAGGGAAAGGGGCCTGGGGGTCCTGATGGACAGAAAGATGACCATGAGCCAGAAATGTGCTCTTGTGGCCAAGAAGGCCAGTGGCTTCCTGAGGTGTATTAGAACCTGCCTGGATGCGTTTCTGTGCGACTTAACGGTGATCCTGCTGTGGCACGGAGGTTGGACTAAGTGATCCTTCGAGGTCTCTTCCAACACCTCACGTTCTGTGATTATGAGCTCTGTGGGCAAAGGTGTGTCAGGGAATCCCTGTAGATCGTTCTCAGCGAGGACCGCTCTGGTCTGACGGGCGGTGGCGGGGCGTCAGTTCCCAAAGTGCTGCTTGCCTGGCGTGGACCCTTTAAGGGGGCGTGGCCCCGGAAGCATCGGCCCATGGGCGGGGGGCGGGGCTGGACGGAAAAGCCAATGGGTTCCCGCCGCCTCTTCCCGCCCCGCCTACGCTGCTGGGGGCCGGCCGGGCGCGCGTCTTAGGCCGAGTCCCGAGAGTCGCCGCCGCCGCCTGCAGCTGACCTCAGAGCCCCGCAGCTCCTTCAGTGCCGTCGCCATGGCTGAGTGAGTGCCGGTGTCCCTCAGCGAGTGGGAGCCTCGGCATAACCTTTGGGGGTGGCGGGCAGCGCCGACACCGGCCCGTGGTGATGTGAGAGCTGGGGATGCCCCCTGCTCACGGGAAGGGCCCTAATGAGCGTTAGCGGGGAGTGGGGAGGCGCACTGGGGAGAGCCAGCAGCGTGTCCCTTGGGCGACTAGGAGGCGGGAGCCTGCGGCCACGGCCGTCTGCCGAGGCTGGTGGAGGGGAAGCGGGTGATGCTGTGCGGTCCCCGCTTTCCTGGATGTCTGATTCCGCGTTGTGACGGGAGGAAGAAGGAGAATGTATGAGGCCCTCGAGTTGATTTATCACCGTTGGAGGTTGTGCGATGGCTGAGGGACCAACGAGGAGACCTGGCCACTTGGCTCAGAAATTTATTGTCAAAATCCAGGAGTAGTCAGCTTCGGAGTCATGGCTATGAAGCAGGAAATTTGTTCCTGACCCGAGGAACAAAGGTAGACAGGTTGGGTCTTTGCAAGCACCCCCCTCACAAGCTGAATTAGGCAGCCCTGAGCAGAGAATCTTGCTTTCCTCTTTTCCTTTGCTCAGCCGCTGTTCAGATGTGGTGCAGCATCTGTAAATATGGAGCTGTGATGGAGCTAGATGCATCAGTGACAGATCAGAGCCACTCACTTTCCCTCCTTGCCTCCTGGTGCAGTGTTTGGCCTAGTTACTTTTCTTACCATCTACTTGTGTAGTTGGGAGGAAGTCTGTGTGACTTGAAACATGCTGTATGTTGGATCTCCACTCTGTCACCTGGACTGACTGAGCCCCAAAGATGTCTTGCTGTAATGTCCTGCAGAATCAATCCAGACTGTGTGCAGCAGTGTTTGGTTGAAAGGTGTGGGTTAGCCTAGCAGCTGGCTGGGTCAGAACTGCCTGACAGAGGGTATGGTGCTAGTGCAAGTTCACTGCTAATCAAACTTAACCTGTCATTTTTGCTCTTCCACATTCCAGAGCTGATATTGCTTTGATTGGGCTGGCTGTGATGGGGCAAAACCTTATTTTGAATATGAATGACCATGGCTTTGTGGTAAGTGAAGGAAAATATTGTTCAAAAAGGCTGACTCAGTAGCACTTGGGACGGGAGCTGAGCATTTTCAGGGTGTTGGTTTGCTTTCCTTGTTTCCTTCTGATGCTCTAATGAGTGGTGTTTCCTCCTTTTAGTTATAACCTAGGCTGCCTGTTGCCAGAGAGGTGCAGTGCATGCCTGTACTCAGCCAGCCACTTGATGTGTTAGTTATGCACCATTTTTCCCTGAAGTTTGCTTTGGGCTTGGCCATTGAGCACAGGTTCTGAAGGCACTTGTAAAGACATGCTGCACTGTGTCTTTAGGGAAGGTCAAGTGGCAGAGCATGTCATGTTGAACCTTGCTTGTGTAATTTGTAGTTTGAGCTAAAGTAACTGTCCTGTTGGCAGCTTTTATTAACATGCCTTCATGCCCCCCCCTGCCCAGGTTTGTGCTTTTAACAGGACAGTTTCCAAAGTGGATGACTTTCTGGCCAATGAGGCCAAGGGAACCAAAGTGATAGGTGCTCACAGCCTGGAAGAGATGGTCTCTAAGTTAAAGAAGCCCCGTCGCATTATCTTGCTGGTGAAAGCTGGAAGTGCAGTGGATGATTTCATCAATAAATTGGTGAGGCAAACATTCTTTCTACCTGTGACTTGCTGTTTTTGCAGAAGTTTCCTCTGGATGATCTCAATCGTTTGTCATTAATAAGGTTTTGAGTGCATGACGTAAACCAAAACACTGATTTCTTTTTGGCAGGTGCCGTTGTTGGAGACTGGAGACATCATAATTGATGGTGGGAATTCTGAGTACAGAGATACCACAGTAAGTCTCATTTCTACCTTGAGTGGATGAATTAAATACACAAGATTCTTTCCCCTCTGATCATCAGAATAGTCCATCAAGAAGATGACATCTCCCCTCTGCTCAGGGTAGGCTAAGCTGAATTATCTCTGCAAAACTAAACCATGGAGCCTACCAAGAAGCAATTTTTGCAGTAGTTAAGGACTGTTCTCTCAATATAAATTTGAAAAAGTTGCCCAGATTATGAAAGAATATTTTTATTGGCAACTTCTAAAGAGTGAAGGCCTTTAGAAAAAAATCTGTCACAATCTTAAAAGAGTTTTCAGGGAGACTTGACTACCTAAGGACATGTATGGATTCATTATCTCCCAATCCTACACAACCACAGGAAAATAAGACAGAACTGCTGTTTTGGCTGTTTTGGTAGTGAAAACAGTGGAGTAATTGTTTGGTTTGGGAAAAAGGAAAAAAAAGAAAGCCTACTTCAGGCTGTAACTGTAGAAGTTATGTTAGCATATCTGGGATGCTTGCATGAAAATACTACATTCAAATTAGTACTTCTGAGTCTTAGAAGGGGTACTGGTATTAGTCTGTCTGCTTTGGCATCCTGATCTTGGGTAAGTGAGGTGGATATGCCAGTGTGAAAAACAGGTACTAGATGTGAATTGATACTCAAGAGAGCTTGCAGCTCCCCTTAGGGATCTCAGTCTGTTCTGCTGTCCCACTCAGAAGGAATTAGTTTCCTTTATAGTTGTCCGTGCTTGCACCTTCACTCTGCAATGAACCCAGCAACTCTACCTTGGGCCTAATCTGCCTCCCCCACATCTTTGCACACAGCATGCATCACCTGACACTTAATGCCAAGCCTTTTCCAGCCTCAGTGCCACTATTTTCTATGCAGTGCTTATAAAGGCTTTGTTTTCTCAGCACATCTCTTTTGCAAGGATCCATGTCAAAGCAACAGGAAGTTTCCTAACATTCACTTTGGTGTATGAAGAAGGTTTCTCTGAGTCATGTCCAAAGTACAATTGAAAATCTGATTTCGGGGCTGAATTGCTAACCCCTGTTTGTAAGGCTCTGGCATTAAAAGAAATTCAATGCTGCTGCTGTGCTCTTTGTTCCAGAGGCGTTGTAAGGAACTACAGGAAAAGGGCATCTTGTTTGTCGGAAGTGGTGTTAGTGGGGGAGAGGAGGGTGCCAGATACGGTCCCTCACTCATGCCAGGAGGAGCCAAAGAAGCCTGGTAAGCGTGAGTTAGTCTATTCTTTTTCAGAATGCTCTGCAACAATCTTCTATTCACATTGACAGCTGAGAGGGGGAAGGAGGGAGGGTGTGGGTGTGGAGAGAACAAGATATGTTGCCATCTCACTTCCTCAAGGCTCAAGATTTCTCAACCTAGCTGAGGTCCTGAGACAGTGCAGAGTTTCTATGGCAGGCAAAACAAAGGCAGGTTTTTCTTCAGGAAATTTCACTGCCAAAAGTTGTACCTACAGAGATCTGAAGGGAGAAATCTGAAGGAGAGAAAGGGCTTTTGCTTTCATTTTGAACAAATACTATTTCTTGATTATGACTTTTCTTTAGGGTTCATACACAGCTGTTAACCATGGCACAGGAAGCAGCAAACATCCCTGCAAGGACACAGATTACAAATGGAAATTTCAGTTCTTATTTGTACTGAATACAGTACAAATTATTTCAGTAATTATTTGTACTGAATATTTTTTGCAGGTTTCTGCCAGTGCTGTCCTGCTGTTTTGTAGTGCTGTTAGTGTAAGGGACTGTACATCACTGCCCATATTTGACTTTATCCCTAGTTGCCCATTCTGTCTGTAAATGCAAAAAGAAAAAGTGTGTCTGGGCTTTACCTGAGCTTTAGGCTCTTTCAAGTCCCTTTGTGTTAGCATTTCATACCAATATCAGCCTGTTCAGATTTGGTGGCACAAAGCCAGAAACAGTACAGCAGTAATCTGCTGTCTGATCATGTTTTTGCTATACACAGCTCAGTAAAGACAGCTTCTATGTGCCATACTTTACCTGAACTTTGGCCTCCACCCTCTTTCACAGCATTTCTAGCCCATGGGGCACCCCTGCTCCTTTCCCAGTGGTTGCTTTAAGTTGCTGCAAACTTGGCAGTCTGTAAGGCTATCCTGTTGGCAAAGAAATTTACTACACTTGGGGAGTCTGGCAATGGCAAAAGCTCCTAATTACCACAATAATGCAGATAATTATATCCTGACTTGCATTCATGGAGTTTCTTCCCTCCTTCCCTTTCCTCCAGATCATGCTGGATTCTTCTTGTGGCTATAAAACAGAATGACATTTTGTTTCAACTCTGCCACTGATCCTCTCTGAGTGTGAGCTTCTGTCCTAACCTGCCTCTATTTTCCCATTTCTAAAGTTGAGAAGATAACATTTGGGCTCCTTTAGGTACATTAAGCTTGTCTGCACAGTGTTGTGTGACATGTTCTGTCCTCATTTCTAGTTCTGGGAGAAACATCCCTTTTGTTTGTCATTGCTGTGTGGTGGGGCTGTCAGTCTGCAGCATGCCCTCACCCCAGGCTGCCTTTTGGTAGGTTAGAGAAGGATGCATCGTACCAATGGATTTTTATTCTTTATTTGTAGTGTTTGTGTCTTCTGCCAATCTGCTGAGGCATATTATTTCTTCCCACAGGCCCCACATCAAGACCATATTTCAAAGCATTGCTGCTAAAGTGGGATGTGGGGAACCTTGTTGTGACTGGGTAAATATTTATTTGATACTGAGCTTTACATGTGGTTAAATTCATGCTTAGGTAGTTTGGTTGCTGAAGCTCATGCCTGCCTGTCCTTAATAAAACCAGTGGTGTTGGTGGGTTGATTTTTCTGGCTGAATGCTTTCAACTCAAATCTGCCATCTCTGGTAACTTACCTCATAGAATGAGAAGACAAAATTATATGGCTTGGTTGTGTGCTGGGGGTACTAACTGGATCTGTGACCCACAGTGTTTTCAGTTAGCACTGGGCTTCCTTTCTTCCCTCAAGCAGAAGGAAGCCACAGGGAGGTAATTCAACATGGGAAATGGTGACAGCACTGTGGCTGATGGCATTTTTTGACGTTCCCTGACAGGTCGGAGATGAGGGTGCTGGACACTTTGTGAAGATGGTGCACAATGGGATTGAATATGGAGACATGCAGTTGATCTGTGAGGCCTATCACCTGATGAAAGATGTGCTGGGCATGCAGCATGATGAGATGTCAAAGGTGATCTCTAGTTTTATGTCTTGCTTTCTTGAGCCAAGGGCAGTGCCCAATATTCCTGCATTTCCAATGAGGTAGGGAGCATCACTCACATGCACCTGAATGTAGAAGCTGTCCAAACTCTCCCATTCTACAGCTTATTTCTCCCAGGAAACACCTTCTTGGGCAGAGATGTGAACTACCTTGTCTGGAAAAAGTTTCCCAGTTGGGTGCTGTGCAGCTCCCAGTCTAGGGTGTGCTCCTTCCAGTGCAGGGCTCCAGCACAGTGGTGCTGAAATCATTGGTAGATGTGGCAGTGTACCAGTAACTGAGACAGCATGACCCCCTTCTGTGTGTATACACGTATCAGTCAATCAGTATGTGTGTATGTATAGTGCATAGGTAGGAAATCAGGGTGTCTGTAATAATACATAGGTGTGTATACACTTTTTGTCTTCTTGCAGGTGTTTCAGGAATGGAATAAGACTGAGCTGGACTCTTTCCTGATTGAAATCACAGCAAATATTCTCAAGTTCAAAGACACTGATGGCAAGTACCTCCTCCCAAAGATTAAGGACAGTGCAGGACAAAAAGGCACAGGAAAGTGGACAGCCATTTCTGCCCTGGAATATGGAGTCCCTGTCACACTCATAGGTAACTGATTCTTTGATCTGGCTTTCTCTTTCCTACCTGTGTGTGTCACAATGTGGTGATGAGATGCTAATAGATAATCTCAGAAATGAGCCCACACTGGGGCTTGGCTCACCAAAGAGCCTCTTCTAGTTGCAACTGATGCAGTCTTTCTGTCCTTGAGAGCTTGTTTTCACCTTGTTTCTCAATGTGGTTAGTCCTGTTACCATGCCTTTGTCTGGGGTATCCTCACAGTGCTGGTGACAGTGCTGGATTTGGTGAGAGAGGAATGTTAAATGCAGTGCTAGAGGTGTCACCCTGGGCTGATGCACCGTTCCTTTCAGTAATCATCCACCTTATCTGCTACTCCAAGTCCCAACACAGCCTTAAAAAACATTTAAGAAAGAAAATAAAGATGGGGCAGGACACCCTCAAAACCTCACTGCTTGATGACTGCTTGATAAGTACTTATCCTTCTGAAGGCCAGAGAGTTATTTTTCAGATCCCTACCCAAGACTTCTGTTTCTGTTTCCAGCATAACTCAGCTAACCCAGCGTCAGAGTAACTAAGGAGACTGTTCCAGGTTAAGGAGCTCAGACATGGTTTTGAGGGCAGTGGCAGGCTGCTGCCCTGTGGTGGTGGCTGCTGTTTTTCCACCACAACAGCTGATTTTGATGTTTCTTTATACACTCTGGGCTGCTGCTGGTTTGTGTTTTGTGACTAAGAAAGCTGCTGCTCCAAAGCCAAACTAAGATGATGGGAATGTATTTAGTAATTGCTTTGAATTATGTCCCTAATTTATCCCTAATTTACCTACTCATTTAACAGTCTTGTTACCTACCTTACATTAACCTGGCCTCTGAATGGACTGGGGACACAAGGGCTGTAACACACCTGCAGTGTTCTGAGACTGCTCTCTCACCATAGGTCCAGTGTAGACTTTCCCATTGAGTAAATAAGATGACTCAACAGATTCTTTGCTCTCAGATTTACTTTAGTCTTCGTACTTTGTCTAGTCCTTTCTCCTTTGCCTTGGCTGGTCAAGCCCTGTTGTATTAGAAGATAAGAAAAACTATCACTGGAGGAGAGTGCAGTTCTAGCTGCTGGAGACACTGGGCTGCATTCCAATGAGATTTTTACAAAACATGTTTTGTCAATGATTTTAGTGTTCTACTGCAGCTATAGTCTTTCAGTTCTAGGCTTGAAACAGTGTTTCTCTCTTGTGCTGTTAATATTCTCCAAGGGTGGAGGAGACACTGCCCGATTAGTCCTGAGCAGTGCCAGGGAGCATTGTTAGGTAAGGACGAGTTGATAGGGAACTGTGCAATAGCCCTTGTGCAAACGCTCTCAGGGCAGTAGCTGTGCATGTGGTTTTACTGCATGGGCATGACTTGCAGACTTGCAAAAGCAGAGTCATGCTGCTCCTGCCTTTTCCTGGTTTTCCCCTACACCACTTCTCCCCAGGGCAGAAGGAAGTTTGTACAGAAATGGAAAGGAGCCAGTTCTGATTTTGATACACTCTGTTAATCCTGCTGCAGGGAGGATCTACCCTCCTGTGAAAACATTGCTCATTCTTCTGGGGTTTTTTTTTTTGGTTGGGTTGGGGGTTTGATTTTTTTTTCTTTGTTACTATTATTTGCTAACTCGTGACTCACTTAAAAGGTGGAAGAGGAGCAGTGTGAAGACTATGATGAACTCAATTGCCCTTTTTCTATCAGACCCTGAAAAATAAACTTCCCCCCCTGCCATTTAAGCATACTGTCTTCAGTTGCAAATAAGCACCACTTAAACCAGCATAATTAGGAATTAACTGAGTCAGATCAAGAGATTGGCATCCAGGCTTTCTTTTTAGGAGCTTGGCTAACTCCTTATCCCTGCTGAATGGCTTTTGGTAACCTGCTTAGTGATGTTATAAAACTTTCTTTTGGGTTTCTGAATACCAGTGCTAGGGGCTCAGCAGGTTTGTATAACTTATTTCCTCTAACTTGCTGATTGACTCTCGATTCTAACTGCTCCTATTTTACGTGCATGTATTTGAAAGCACACCTAGTTAACGTGAGTTGGCATTTATGCAACAGCTTTTTTTCTTCAGAGCATAACAGAATTATCAGTCATGTCTTCAGCCCTGCCTGTCCCTAGACTGCAGTGCAACACTTTCTGTCTTTTGTAGACAGAAAAACATTTTAAAGTCAATCTTTAAGAGCTGGTGGAGGTTTCTGAAGATAAATTCTCATGCGGATGACTTGTGCCTTTTTCTTTCTTAATCATTTGAAAGCTGGACCAGCCAATATTTGGCCAGTGCTGAGTTGGGTCCCTCGGTGCTGTTTCTGATGTAATTAATGTGTACACCTCTCCTCCCAAGTGACCCTTGCACGTTGGTGGCTCATTGGCACAAGCATCTCAGACCCAACTGTCAGATGAACTTCTAATGATCTGCCCTTTCCTACCATACTTTTAGGTGAAGCTGTGTTTGCACGCTGCCTGTCTTCCCTCAAGGATGAGAGAGTACAGGCCAGTAAGCTGCTGGATGGGCCCAAAATGACTCAGTTCAGTGGGAACAAGAAGGCCTTCCTGGAGGACATCCGCAAGGTGAGTCATTGTGCGTGCCAGAGGGCTGTATGAAAGCTGCCTATCAAGGCAGGTTCTGGATGCTGTAAACTGTGGTGAGGAGCTCCTGGGTTTACACTTCCTGACAACTGGTTCCTGCTTTCAGCTATCATTGTATAGTGGTGTCCACAAAGCACAGTGTGACCAATTCCTTACCTGACCAAAGAGTGATGCTGAAGGAATTCAGGTCTAAGCCACAGTGATCAGTGACAATTAACTGGGGTGCAGAGATCATAATTCATGCACAGGAGCTTCGTTTTTCACCTGTTGATACTCCTGTCTTTGTAATGGGGATAATAGCTCTTGATCTCTCTCTCTTGAGACCAACTAGGATATTTTGCTTCTCAAATAGCTGGAATGTGGCTGCTGTACTTGGTCCTGGTGAGATGTGGACTAAAGAGGGCATGTAGATTGTGAAGTTTGTCCTTCAGCTTTGTGGGACTTCATCTGGAATGTGAATTTATTATTTTAATTTTTTGTTAGGCCCTGTATGCTTCCAAGATCATCTCATATGCTCAAGGCTTCATGCTGCTGAGACAAGCTGCCAAAGAATTTGGCTGGACACTGAATTATGGTGGCATTGCACTGATGTGGAGGGGAGGCTGCATCATCAGAAGGTAATTAAGATGAAGAGGTAATTTAGATGCTGAGGGGAGAGGAGCAGACAATTTGGTTTATGCTGTGCTAGACTGACAAGTCCAGAGATTCTTGGAAAATTCATGGAGCTGATCTGCTGATGAGATACTAAGAGGCACCACAGGTTACCAGATGAAGCCAGTTTTCTGGTAGTGTAGCTGCTCCAGGTTGTCATTGTTTTGTTTGCATCTTTCTCAGAGTTTGGAATCTGAGTTTGGCTGAGTCAGATTTTGGCATTGTAAATTTTGGAGTCTGGGCCTTTGAAAGCTGTGACATTTCATTCCTGGTTGACATGTGTTCTGTCTAGTGTGTTCCTGGGGAAAATCAAAGATGCTTTTGATCGAAACCCTGAGCTCCAGAACTTGCTGTTGGATGATTTCTTTAAGTCAGCCATTGAAGACTGTCAGGTGAGTTTCTAAGGAAGGAAGAGCATAAAAGCAGTAGTTTACAGTCTGGACTTTTTCAGCTTCTTTCCCAGTTGTTGCCTTCACAAGTGTATTTAGACTGAAAAATAAAAAGGTAGAGAACATCCTTGAAACCTATTTATACAGCATCCTTAATCCCAAAGATCTGTAAACAATCCTTAAGCTCTTAGGGACAGTGCATGTGTGTCTGGAGACACATAATGTATGGGTGTAGGAATTCATTGTCTAGCCAAACTACTATTAGAAAATTAAGGTTTCCATTTTACTATTACAGAAGAGCCCTAGGCACAAATCTAGCAGTTCAGAACCACCACAATGTCAGGAAAAAATGTCTAGCCTGTGTGAACACTCCCAACGCTGCCCTGTGTCTTGTGCCTACTGTGCACTGCAGTTTCAGCTGTGCAGAATACACAGCTCTGTGCTATTGCCATTGTTTGCAGCAGCACCAAAATGACAGTGTCCCTGACCTGCCCTTCTTTAGACCTGGGTCTGTCCAAACAGTGGCCTGATTTGGATGAAGCTGACAGGCAGAACTAAAACCAGATGATCTGACCAACAAAGAAGTCATCTGTTATTAATAATTCTTTTAACTGAAGCCATTCCATGCAGGTTACTAATTCAGATGTACAGTTGAGGTGAGGATTATCCACGTGTCTGTTTGAAGTATGGTGCTGACCTCTTACGCCCTTGGGTGGGCTTTGTGCTGTGCTTGATTAGAAGTCTTGAAAGTGCCTCAGTGTTTGCTCCGGATGTTCCCCACCGTGTTCATGCTTTGGGGATGCACTGATTACGTTGCTGTGACAGAACAGCATCCTTGCTCGAGGCTGTGGTTTGATTGCTTGTGAAGTATATGTCTGCACTTACTGTCCTGTTTGTTAACTCTGTCTTCCTTGCCATTATTTTGTTCATGTAAAATCAGGAGTCTCCTGCTGCTTTTGCTCAGGTTTGGTCAGTGGATTTTGTATGAGGTGAAACAGCACATGCTCTTGTACTGCAGTAGTTCACATGTCTGCGCATACCTTTTGAGCAAGCACTGATTTGTTTCTTCTCCTCTGCTCCTTTTCCCCTCTCTCAGGACTCATGGCGACGTGTGATCAGTACTGGAGTACAGATTGGCATCCCTATGCCCTGCTTCACTACAGCACTTTCTTTTTATGATGGGTACAGGCATGAAATATTGCCAGCTAACCTGATTCAGGTAGGTGCCTGAGAGAGTGCAGCAAGGAGATACTTGCTTATGGTGAAGGTGACACAGAGCCCTGGAGCATGCTGCCCAGGAAGGTTGTGGAGTCTCCTTCTCTGGAGACTTTCCAAACCTGCATGGCTGTGTTCCTATGTATCACACAGTATCACCAAGGTTGGAAGAGACCTCAAAGATCATCGAGTCCAACCTGTCACCACAGACATCATGACTAGACCTGCCCTAGGTGATCCTGCTTTGGCAGGGGAGTTGGACTCGATGATCTTTGGAGGTCCTTTCCAACTTGTAACATTCTGTGATTTTTGTGATTCTAGTATTTCCGTAGTTAAGTATCAGTAGATGCAACATCTAGTACCCATCTGGCTGTGACTGACATGTCTGTCCTGTCTGTTCCTGCTCTAGGCTCAGCGTGATTACTTTGGTGCACACACGTACGAACTGCTGTCGAAGCCAGGTGTATTTATCCATACCAACTGGACAGGCCATGGGGGAAGTGTGTCCTCCTCTGCCTACAATGTCTAATTGAAATGGTTCTTCTTGAAGCTAAGACACTCTAGATCTTAGATTTTCCTCCTAAAACATCACTTTTTACTGTACTGTGCTAGAACTTGTGTTTGGACACTTTTGTAATAACTTGTGGGTATATTTCTTACATCAGCACATATATATATATATATCATGTAAGAAAGGTAAATAAATTTACTTATAACTGTATTGAGGTGTTTTCTTCCCACTGCTGCTGTCCAAAACTGGCAAAAATGTCTGTGCAGTATTTATCATTTTATGATGATAATATTTTTATTGTGTTATAGTGCATAAACTCATAGGAAGCAAGATAGAGATGACTGCATTTCAGTAACTGCTGGAGAGTGGCAGACAGCAGTCGCTGCATGAGATTCAAGGGAGGTAAAGGCTTTCTTTTAGTTGCCATTTTTTAGCCCTTCTGCCTCCAGCCATTGTTCCCAGTTTTAAGCTCTGATGTAAACTGTTGGTTTAGCTGTGTGTTTGCATTCTCCTCCCCAAATCCCCTCTTCGCATGGGGGCAATAAAAAGTACCTGCAATAGCACACAAAATTGCCCCTCTTTGAGATCCTCTTAATGCAATCTCGCTGCTGTTCACCTTCAGGACTTCTGAAATCTCATCTGCCTGCCCCACCCTCTTTCTTTTCTCGGAACCTCTCAAGGGTTAAATTTTGTGCTGTGCACTGATTTTGAAATTACTTTTTTTGCTCCATTTCTGTGTAGTTACCAATGTAGTAGTTGCTGGGGGACATTTAGATTGGATATTAGGAAAAACAGGCATTGGAACAGGCTGCCGAGGGGGGCAGTGGAGTCACCATGCCTGAAGGCGTTCACAGCACGTATGGAGAGGGCGCTTCAGGACATGGGTTAGTGGCCGTGGTGCTGGGGGGTTGACGGTTGGTCTTTTTCAACCGTTGTGATTCTACGCCTACACCCGGACTGTGCCCAAGGTAGCTGCCTCACAGGGTACCGCCCAAGGAGGTCTGCAGACCCTCCCCGTGCGGGACCTGTGTTTTCCTCGCCGGTAGAGGAGGATCTTCAAACAGCCCATGTGTGGCAGCAGGCGGCAGCCGCGGGGCCCGGCCGCGGCGCTTTCCTCAGGCCGGGCGGGGCTGGGGCTCCGACATGGCGGCGGCGCAGCCCCGCCCCGTGCGCTGGGCGGGAAACCTCCCTGAGGGCCGGGCCGCGGCGGGGCTCGCCATGGGAGCGGCGGACGACGAGGAGCGGCTCCTGCTCACACAGGTACGGCGGGGTTGGTTCCCTCACCTCATGCCCAGGCCCACAGCCCCGGCCCCGCTCCTACCGTGTCGAGGCTGGCCCTCAGCGCCTCCGGGGGAAAGACCCGTCCGGGACAAGATGGAGCCGGGGCCGGGGGCGTGGGGCTCGGAGCGGTAAAGGCGCGGTGCTGCAAGGGGGGCGTTGCGTTCCTTTAAACTGTTGATGACTTACGAGTGATCGATGTCAGTGTGCAGAGAACTGACCTGGCACTGCCTTGGATCCTTCCAGAGGCTGAAGGCTGCGGTGCACTACACGGTTGGCTGCCTGTGTCAGGATGTGGCAGAAGACAAAGGCATGCAGTTCAGCAAGCAAACCATCGCAGCCATTTCGGAGATCACCTTCAGGCAGTGTGGTACACAAGTTTGCATCTCATCCGATTGCTTAGGAGCAATTGCTTTAAAAAAACAGCACTGGAGCTAGGTGTCAGTAGTGCGTTGTGTCTTGCTTACATCTTTACAAGAAATAGTGATTCCGTTTTTCAGACTTGGAAAAAGCATTTAAATCATGTGGAAATACTGCGTGGGCCACCACTCTGTGGTGCAGTAGAGTGGCGCCTAATAACGAGTTAGTTCCAGTCACTTGTAACTGTGGTGGATGACTTGCAGTTACACCTTGTACCAGCTAGAACTGGTATGTATTTCTTCCTAACCAAAGTTAGCGTTTTTAAATGTGTGTCATCTTTGTGTTTTCTCCAGAGACCTTTGCAAAAGACCTCGAAATGTTTGCAAGGTAGGTACCAGAACACTCAATTGTTACAAAGGCTTCAGGTTGTGGGGTTTTTTAACCAGCTCCAATAAGTAGATAATCTTTGAAATAAATCTTGTAACTCGAGATTTAAAAGAGTTTTATTGGCTGATCAAATAATAACTGTGAAGTTAGGAAATAGATATTCACCTGAGCTTCCTGATCTCGGAAGTTCATTTAGGTGGTACAAGCGATTGCTTAGATTAATGACTGTGTGTCATTACCGAATACATTGATGCACAGCAGCAGTGGATGGTTTGGGAGTGACAGATGCTTAGGAGCATGCCTGTGCTTCATCTGCTTGCTCCCAGGGGGTAAGGGAATATTTTAAGTAGTCAAAATTTAATACAGTGACCTGCTGGCAAGGAAGAGGGAATGGAGCAGAGGCACTTCAAGTATAGTTGCTAAATTCTAACTGTTTTTAAACAGGAGGTGTGGGAATTTACACAAATGAATGTGTAAAGTAAGTTTTTGTATATTATAATTTGGTTCACTGTGTCACTGTAAAGCACCTTTAGTTACAGTGTTCTGAACTGTATGGCCTCTTAAACCAGTGCTGGCAAACCCCTTGAGGGGTCTTTTTCTGCTGTTGTTCAGGCATGCAAAGCGGAGCACAGTCACTACAGAGGACGTGAAGCTTTTGGCTAGACGGAGCAACTCTTTGGTGAGCTTCACTGCATTTTGTCTTGCAACACTCTTGGACCGATTGGTTCATTCCTAAGAACATTTGAATAGTGGCTACAGATGCTGAAGCAACTGTGGTTAAGCAATTTCCCTGGCTTGATGGATGGGCACAAGGCAATGATTTTTAATGGGTTTTTTCTTGTTTTGTTCCACTCTGCCTCACTGTGGGAACACAGATCAGATTGCAGCTCCAGCAGCAATGTTCACGTTGCAACAGGGCTGCTGAGGTTCCAAGTACAAAAGAGCACAAACAGATGCATTACAGCATTGTCAGTCTTGCAAGTAAATGATGTTTCTGATTAGTTTATTGTTCTCAGCTAAAGTATATCACCCAGAAGAGTGACGAGCTTGCAGCAAGTACCATGGAGCAAAAGGAAAAGAAGAAAAAGAAGTCCAGTGCAGGTAAAGGAAGGAGAACTTCTGAGGAACAAGGAGCAGCTGTGCCTGAAAGTGAAGATTCCAACATGGCATGATTCTGGCCATTTTCTCCTACTATCCTAGAGGACCAAAGCTCCCCTGTGGGAGAGGCTTCTTACAGGTTAGCAACAGTAATGGTCCTTAGGTGTTCAGGTGAACATGGTTGGGTGGATTGTTCTGGTATAAAAATGAAAGGTCTGTTAGAATCCAGTAAAGCTTACAGCCAAAATGCCTTCATTGCTTACAAAAGGTCTCTTGTTAAAAAGAAAATACTTTAGAGAGAATGTTCTGCTGTAAACTATTTATTTAATCATAATACCTCAGCATGTGCAACTCCCTCCATGCTGCCACTGAATTTCTTCAATAATTGTTTGACTCTTCCTCCTTGCTTCTATTTTTGCTTGGATATTTCAAGTATTTTGGTTTTAAGAGCCATAGCTGTGACTTTTGACTATTAAAACATGTTTTGTGTCATCTTTCACCAGTGACACTGCTGGTCTGCAATCTCTCATTCCATTTCTGATTTTACTCTAGTAACATGATGGTCAGAAATGTCACCATTGCCCTCTGCTGGGTCACCAAAAGCCAGTCTAAAGACTTAAGGTCTTGGCCAAGTGAAATGAGAAGGCTGCATGGGCAGACTGTCAAGCAAGAACGTGCCTGCCAAGGACAGGCTATAGTACACAGGGAGAGAGGGAAGACTTGAACACTGGTTTTTGCTCAGCCCTTGATTCATGAGACCTCTTTCTTCAAGGCTTTGTTTTTTCTTGAAGGATACAGCCTGGGGCAATTCCCAAAAGCTGAGTTTAGAATCATCAGGTTCTCATTTTAGTAAGGTTCATACCTTAAATACTACCCCAAAATAAAGAAGGTACCAAAGTTTTTGATTGCCCTTGAGAACTTCTGGGGGTAGCCTTGCTCCTTGTTTCAAACCCTTCTCATGAAAGGAGAGTGCACTTCCTAGGCTAATCACTCAGCTAAACATGACACAGTGGAGTAAGAGTAATGCTCTGGACTCCTTATATGTGCTCCCTTCTATTCTTGCTCTTTGAGCTATCAAGCAGTAGTGCATAGGGAAAAAAAGGCCCTTTTTAGGCTGTAACTATCCCATATTGATCAAATAAAATCAAGTGCTGCAGTGCAGAAGAAAACAGAAATGGCACAAATCTCTATCTCTGGCCTATACTAATTTGCACATGATGGCCCTTAAATCCTCCCTTTCCCAAACTGTTCTACTCCCAGGGATGAGATCTCTTTGAGAATTCCTCTACTGATTAATGTAGACAACAAACAGAAACTGTCTTCTGGGCAGACCAGTGCTTAGCTTTTTGTTTAGTTTTTTATGCCACCGTACATTACCTGCTTTCTTGAGGCTCAGGAGCCTTTATTTACTTCAGTGGGCCCCAGGGAGATGGAGCAGCTTTTTCCTGGCACTCAAAGACCACTGCCACCTTCCTACAAGAATGATCAGCATGGTCTCTCTGACTCCATCTCAACATTGGCCTGGGAGTCAGGCAGGGCATTAGTTATCCCTAACACAGGGTTGTGAAGTAGATGTGGAAAACCAGGGGAAGGAAGGGGTTTGCCTCTTGTACAGCTTGAGGAGCAGAACTTCCAGTGCCAAGCTGAGCTTAAAAAAAGCAAAAGCATGGCAGCTTTGAGCAGGACTGAAAAACTGCTTTCTATTGGAGAGAGTGGTGATGACAAGCTGAGGCTTTTGCCTTGCTGGCAGCTATTCTGCTCAATGCTTGTGGTTTCACTTGGCAACCAGTGTAATTAGTTTGGAGTGCAATAGAGCATGCTTCAAAACCTGCTAATGCACAGCCAAAGAGGCTGCTCCACAGGATCACAGAATGTTAGGGCTTGGAAGGGACCTCCAGCCTCAAGTCAAATGCCCCTGCCAGAGCCAGACACAATATTCCAGATGTGGCTTCCCCCAGGGCAGCGCAGAGGGGGAGGAGAGCCTTTCTTGACCTACTAATCACAGTCCTCCTAATCCACCACAGGGTGCCATCAATCTTCTTGGCCCCAGGGGCATACTGCTGGCTCTTGGTCATCCTGTTGTCCACCAGGACCTCTAGGTTCTTTTCCCTTATGCTGCTCTCCAACAGGTCAGGCCCCAGCCTGTACTGGTTTGTGGGTTTGCTCTTTCTCACATGCAAGACCCTGCCCTTGCTGGATTTCATTCCATTTCTCCCCACCCAATTCTCCAGCCTGCCCAGGTCTGGCTGAACAGCAGCAGTGTGCTGCGTCAGCCACTCCTCCCAGTTCCGTGTCATCAGCGAACTTGGTGACAGTGCCCTCTGTCTTCATCCAGGCTGCTGCCGAATATATTGAACAGTTCTGGGCTCATATTCCTCAAGAACAGCCAAGACAAATTTCCTTTCACAAAAGCATAAGCTTGTTAGGGACACATACTGAAACCAAGTAATCAAAGCAGGTACTGAAAACCCAAGGGAAGGAGCAGGCATCCTGTCTGCTAATGCACTGGTTGTACCTTTATTGTTTCACCTCGGTCACTAACAGTTCAGTGGTGCAAGGTTACCATACACAGTTAGATATCTGCATTGCACACCTAAGGCTATACAGCAAATGGATCAGAATTAGTACAAATACATGAACTATATTTACATTTTGTATACTCAAGCTCCAAATATCAGATATATTTACAAAATAAAATAAGAAAATGAAACCTGAAATTAATGTACAGTGTTGCTGACACACTCCTTCGCCGGGATGAAATCAGTTTGCAGAGATTTGTTCAAGAAGGCCACTTATACAGCATATACCTTGTGTACAGAGATTGCACAGGGAAATGGGGACCAAAATGAAAACCCAAAGCATGTGTTTCAGTGCAGGAGCAGGTCTGCTGGCCAAACCAAAGGGCCTTCATCAACTGCACATGAAGAATGAACAAGCAGAGTGGAAAATTAAGACTTGATCCTGGGAAGTGCTGATCGTTCAAGACCCCCTCTGCTTCTAGCCCCCAGGTTCAAGGCAAGCAAGAGGTAGTTCAGTACTGCTCAGGATCAGGCCACTAACTTGGCAACACCAAGAACTGAAGACTTAGGACCTCCACACCCTCAGTTTTCTGAAAACACAGCTGAGGCTGTGAATTTAAAACCTGTTCCAATAACATTGGACACAACCATCTGGTTAGTCTTGGACTGGTTTTGATTTTGAATACTTAGAGCGCATAAATGGCCTTCTGAACAAAGGAGAGTCAATCCTGCTCTTGAAGAGCTGATGTTTCTAAACAAGGAAGCACAAAATTAATACATTCCTGCTACATACAGTACAGTTCAGACCACACGTTGGGCTTACTGACCACAATGGAGAGATGCAATGCGCGCGTTGGAGCCCCTTGTTGAAGTACATTCAGCAAACCGTTCCAGAGCAGCATCAGCTTCCTTCTCCAAGCAGCAGGTTCATAGCTGCATCTTCAACACAAACACCTCCCACAGTCTAAACAAACACAAACTAAGGCTGTGCAGGAGTACCAGACAGATGTGTAATGCAGAGGCAGGGTTAGCTGATTGTATAGTACCAGTGGGTGTTACTCCAAAGCTAATCCTCTTTCTTACCTAATGTGCAATTAATTACAGATGTATAAATATACATTACATGAAATTAAATCCCTGTAAATTAGATAACAAGCAGCAAAAAGTGAAGTCTTTGCTTTGAAATACCTTCTTATCAGTAGTAAGGACTATTAGACACTGACCAACAAACCCAAATCTTCTCTCAGTGGTTTGGAAATAATATTCCCCTTCCCTTTTGCATCCACAATACAGGAATCTTTGAAAAGGTACTTAAAGTGCAGCTCCAAAATACAGTAAAGGAGGTCTGATTTAGTTTCAAAATACCCAGAAAGCTCCAACACCAACAAGTTGGCTTCAGTGAACAAAAAAAGATCATTTTCTCCTTCCGTTTAGCAAGGAACATTAAAACCCCCAAACCATAGCAGTTTCACACCACTCCCTCCAAGAAATGCCTGCAGGTTTGCTCCCAGGGCTGTGCTCAGTGGGCTGGCTGGCCCACAGCAGGATCCCCGGTCTACAGCAGCTGAGTCCCAGGAGCTGGCTGACTCCAGGACTTCACCTCCAGGCAGCAGGTAATCAACAGTGGGGTTTAAATGTCCAGGGAAGGCAGCTTAGCACGTTCTTCCCTTCTTGTTGGACTAGATCAAAAAAGCTTTAAAGTGAATGGAATCCAGTTTGGGAGTTTTGTTTGTTGGACTTTGGGTTTGTTTTTCTTTTCTTTCCTTTTTTTTTTTCCTTTGTTATACTCTTAAGGAAAACTTCAGTTGATTTCAGTCCCCAGTTTTAAGTAGGGAAACTGATGTCCCAAAGTAGGCTTCAATAATTGGTGACAGCCCAAAAATAGTAATGCCCATTTGAGCTCCACACAACAAGAACCTATTTTGTCACAGATTATGAAGCTTTAAGAGATACTGATGCTTAAAAACAGCGTTTTACTCTTCTGATGATCTGTTAGCTACACGGACATCAAGTCACTAGAAGTCTTTAGACTGAAGAGTTACATTTATGCAACACAGCTGTAACATTTGCAGCTCTGTATAAAACAAGCATCTGTCTCTTCCTGCTTTTGAAGGAAGATCCCTTAGCCGTGTCTCTCTGCAGTACATCCTCTTAGCTCATTTTCTGGCTTACCCAAAGCAAAGACTTAGCAAACTACTTCTCTTCTATTTAGAAAAAACAAAACAAACAAAAAACCCCACCCAAAACCAAAATGCTCTCAGTGTGTCCCAAAATACCACCACCTAAGTCGCTCCCCTCCTCAGACTGGTTCCATCCTTCCAAACAGTGGTGATGGCAGCAATAACTTAGTGCCTACAATTAACCTAATTCTTGAGATCGGCTTAAATTAGCCTGAGGAGCTCTCTGCAGCACCAGCACACTGGAAGGGCATTATCATCCATTGCATAACAAAGAAACAACATCACTGTAGTAAGAGACATACAATTAATATAAAACCAGAAGAAAAGAACAAAAACCACATTCCTATTACACTCCTGGGTCCCCAGGATGCTCCCTCACTCTGGCTTCCAGTTCTGAAATAAATCTGAGGACCACAGCAGACAGCACAAGCACATGATGTAGCTTGAGCACTAGCTCAGAACATGTAAAGGTATGTCCTAGCGAGGGTCAGACTCCACCTCCCCACTCCTCTGCCAACCATGCTTTCAGGAGGTCTCCCTATGCATTGCACTTCAGTGAAGAATGAAAACCCCACAAAGCTGATGCCAGTCCCATGTCCACTTCTGGCCACAGAATTCCCAGTGTATGGCATGACCTGTCGATGGGGGAGCTGAATCAAAATGACCTTCTTGAGCTGGAGTGTACCTAGATGTGCCTACTGGAATAGTGGACCAAACCCTTTTACCTCTCCTTTGAGAGGTCAGAACCTCAGGATTAAATTCCTGTACGTTCCCTGGGATCACAGCAAGCCCTAGTAGTGCCCAAGGTTAGTTAAGAATAGCACAGCAGGCTGAAACATAGTAAAGGGAAAAAAAACAAGACCCCATCCTCCACAAAAACCTAACTAAGAAAGGTGAGTTCACTTCTCAGAAAGGAAATTCCTTCTGCTTTTCCTTCTTGGGGCAAGGACCAAAACTTTGGCCCCTGTAGGTCAAGAACTACTACCCAGGTGATGTCCAATCATTACACCCCACTGACCAGGACTAGATCTGTCCTCCAGGAAGGATTAATTCTGAAGTTAAAACTAACTAACTAGGGGGTTCTGGCTGCTGAAAATTGTAGCAGGGAAATTAGAAGACATTCAACAGTTATTCCAAAGGAAGTGAAAGTGTCCTGCAGTTCCCTGGAGGACACTGCAAGTGCCAGGTCTAGGAAGTATATTCTAGCCAGAGGATGCTTTCCCCATGAACAGATGGGATCTGAGGATCACAGATAAGGGATGCACGCACAAATCAGGCCTTCCAGAGCAATGCAGTAGAGCAGCCTGTCCTCAGCTACTAATGACAACTCCAAACCTCTTCCGAGAACTCGAGGTCAGGACTGAAAGCAGAACGAGGAGACGCTGCCCTCTTGCGGTGGTCTCCTGAAAGCGCTCCAGGGAACACCCACCCTGTCCTGTCTCGGCTCAATGCTCTCCATTTGTCAAATACGAAGCTGGGCATCTAAAACTTTAGGGATTATACCTAGGATTTCAGCTACGTGACTTACTTTTCCTCACATCAGCACAAGTTCTGTCTCCTCAGCTCAGTTCAGAGGCAGAGGAGTGAGTGTTAATGTTCTGGGAAAGCCACGCACCGTTCACCTGCAACCCCACAGCAAGAGTCTGAAGGCAGATTGTTCTAGCCAGCCCCTCTTGGTTTGTTCCCTCTCTTTTTCCAGCTCATACCTTAGCCTGTTTGACCCTGGCAAAATCAAAACCTTGCATAAAGTCCAAAATCCAGTCTGCCCAGATAGATTTGTCCAATATTAGCTTTCAGCAGTTCAAATTGGAGGCTGGATCCAGAAAGCCTGAGGAGCTGTTGCAGTTCCTGGCTGGGTAATGCCTACATAGAAGAATTTCTCTTTCCCTGGCACTAGAACTTTGCCCTGAGGGAACCAATGACTACTGCCAAGTCACAAACTGACCGAATAACCTGCAGCAGTCCAGACAGACAACAATGGACAGTGGGACAGACACCAAAAGGTCAGTTGGAATGGGAATACAATTGTTATAAGAAAAAATAAAGATTTTTTTTTTCCTTTTCAGAGTCGTGCATAATCACTTTTTTTTTTTTTTTTAAACTTTTTTTTTGGCCTTTTTTTTTTTTTTGCCTTTTTTTTTTTTTTCCTCTTTTTGTTTGGCCACATGCTACTAGTATGATTCTCAGTACAAGTGAAAAGAAACAAAATTGGGTTAGAATACCCAGAAAATGTGCCGAAGGAGCTGGGAAGGTAGGGGATGTTAAGCCACAGGATTACATACAAGAGAAACTGTCAAGAATCACAAAGAGAAAATGAGAGGTAACACTTTATCTACTAGAAGTGAGTTAGGGAGAAGAGACGAGAACATCACATGGACTCAGTACTTCAGCTGGCCCGTGCGTCTGCGAGCCAGTTTTGACCTGCACAAGAAACAAACAAAAGAGAAATGGTTGAATTCTGCTAAGTTCATTTTCGTTCCCTCCCCAGTTTGTCTTTCCAAAAATCCTTTGCCATCATCCCAGCTTACTCCACGTGTTTAGAAAGCAAAACAAATCAAGGGCTGTCATGGGAAAGACTTCTTGCTTCTGCTGTGCCCCTTTAAAGGAGGACAGGGTCTCTTAAGGACTGCACTGTCATTGGTTTTTCATTACTTTTTTAATTGAAAGGAAGAGCTACTGCAGCATAAGATCTCTCCAGCAAGCAGGGGATGTCTGTGATCTGTTTAAGGGAAAGCTTCTAGAGAAGTTCAAAAGAAGGGGAAGGAAATGAGAATTTCTGCTTTAGCTCACAATCCAGAGACTGGAAAGTCAGCCCAGAGCTGCCTGCACAGAGGCAGTGAGGAGCTTTACACATTTATAAACCAGCAACCCAAGGAAAGCTTCCTGTGGCCTCCAAAGGCAGTACTGCATGAAGCACAGCACACATGTTCAAACTGGATACACCTGCTAAGAATGCCACAAGCCAAAGCAACAGGCACTGAAATACAGGGCTTGGTTGATCCTCTTTCCTGTGGCTGCCCACTTCCCTCCCTCCTCCAGTTCACTCATCTTGTCAAGTTCTTCAGAACAAGACTACATTCTGTCACACTCTGCCTCCTTGCTTCTCTCACCACCTTCCTGCTTTGCAGCTCTGCCTGCCCACGAGCCGACTCTTACCGTATTGTGCCAGCAAGGAGTGGGTTGAAGGCATATAACCAATCATTCATGTCCTTGTCGTTGATGGCCTGCAGCAGGACCCCACGATGCTTTGTGCACACACCGAATGTGTTGGGTGTCTGGAACAGTAAGGACAATTTAAAATACCGAAGTCTACAAGCACAGAAGCTGATGCTTGCTTCTCCTCTAAGTCACATTCCTAAACTCCACAAGACCTGAGGGCTCTCATTTACATTTTGCTGGTCATTTCCAGGATTTTACTAGGGGCATCTCCTACAAAATACATTTTAACTCCTGAGTGTGGACTTCAAGAGCTGCTGAGCTGGACCAGTAAAGTTAATTTGTTTCCTGCAAGATGTTTGTGTATGTTGATTTGGTTTGGTTTTTTAAACAAACAAAACACAACCCCCCACAATACCACCCTAATTAAACTCCAAACCCCAAGCACACAGATTGGTGGTACCAACATATGCCCATAAAAGCAAACACAGTGCTAGCAGCAGTCTCTTGCACAACTGTGGTCAGGGTTTCTGTGGTTTTGGACAGACTGGGAGCTCAGTGGGCAGAATCATCAGATGCCAGACATTCTCCAAGGCACAGAAGTGCTCTCCTCAGAGCAGAGATGACACATGGAGTATGGATGCACCACTACCTGTAATGCTCCGGCTCTATGGGTAAATAAACAACAGCTCTCAGACTGACCTTTACCATTGCCTGCTGATCCTCACTGTATTCCACCTGAGCTGTGGATAAGTTTATGATTCCTCTCTCCACAGGATCTTTGTCACTGTTGTAAATAAAAACATAGGGACGGCGAACCACCACAAAGTGCTTGGCCCAGGAGCTGGAGAGTGGCTCCTTGAAGTGGAGGTATCCTTTCTTTGAGACCACAGAGCTGGAAACAGACAAACCAAACCCACAAGTTAACAGCAATACATTTTGCCCTAAACAAGACACCTAATGAGCATCCCTATTAACTGCAAAACACCGTGTCAGACAGTTGGTCCTGAATACATTCTGCCTGCACTAGGATTATGAAGAAGCCCCTCTAGAGCAAGCTGAAATCTGTCTTCAAGAACTATGCAGAACTGACAGAAAGAAGGACCTACAATTTTCTCTACTTCAGCGAGCTTCAGCCATGTTTTGGCTGCTAACAGACATTATATTTAAGTCACACATATCCTGTTCATTAAGCAGATGCAGGGAATGAGTGCTGCAGAGATGAATTATCAACCCAACCGTCATCAATCTTGCCTCCCAGCATACAGGAATCTCCAGTTCTGCTGTCACCTGTCTAATTTACCTTTCTCAAACAAGACAAAGAAACTACAGATCCCACAAAGTCTTTATGACAGCTCAGGAATCCATGATCACACAACAGAGAACTTACCCTGGTCTGATTTCCTCAATATCAGGAACAAGATTTAGGAATTCATTCTTTCCAGCTCTGGCAAGATAGGAAGATTCCACTGCAGGAATTATCTGGAACTGTTCAACTTCATGGCAGGGACTGGAGGCACGAGAATTTGCTTCTGGTGTCCTTTAAAAAAAAGGCAGAGAAGGAAAACTAAATCACAAAAAAGCCAAATAATTGAGACAATGGAATTTCAGTGCATCCACAGCCTAGGCTGTCTTACAAGTTTCATCCTCCAGTCCAGATTTTTTGTATGCCATCTCTTTGGGATCTCTGTACAATATCAAATAGCATTTCCCTTGAATCTGTGCAGCGGAACTTGTAACAACTGCTAGCAAGTTGTTTTCCCACTAGTTCTCCCTTGTTTCTTTTGCCCAACACTCACAACACAGACATCTGTCTTACTGAGATGTAAAATGGACTCGATGCTAAACTGAGAAGACACAAAAAAAGTGCCTTTCACAGAGTAGTTATTCCTTATTTCATGAGAAGTATCTTCTAGAGCTACAGCTAAGAAAGACAAACACAGATTTCTGGCCAAACTGGTCTGTCCTGTGCTGTTGTTAATAGGTCTTTTTAACAGATCTCTGAAAAACACTTGTGGACTGACACACTGAAGAGACTGGTCACTGGAATGACAAGTGTCTGACTGTTCTTTCAGTACAGAGGGAAAACAACAAACCTTCAAAATAAGGAAACAGGGAAAGGTGATTGTGCAGTGTGATTGGACAAGGTAAGACAAGGGGGTTGTACTGAGACATATTTGAAAACAGGGAAAGGGAAGAAAGGGGAGGGGGGGAAGTCAGAAAACATAGCAAAGAGATTTGTGAAGCCCTGAGAAGCAATGTTTTAATAGTGATACTCTCTACTTACTTCTGATCGATCGAATTGCACCTTGAATCCACCAGGGAAGGGCAGGTAGATGAAGGTGTGAGGGTAGCACTGCTGAAGCTCGACACTGATGGGTCCCGCCCGATGGGAGAAATATCTGACAGCTGCCAGGACAATGCAGGCAAAACGTTAGAGAAGGTTCTGAAGCTGCTGCTCAGCCCTGGCTCAGCATGCAGGGGGTCAGGCAATGCAAAGTTGTTTCTATCAGCCAGTGCCCCGCTCAGTAGTCAAGCTTTTGACATAACCATCACAAACCTATCTGGGGGTGAGAACACAGTGGTACTGCTGTAGACACAGCTCCTTACTATTGTCCTACACTTCTGATTGTTCACACCCTGACATGCCCAACAGAATACTGAACTATCCAGCTTGCAACTTGGTGTCCACTGTGCCTACAGTCCCGAGTTTTTAAAATACCCAGTTCCTGCTTCTACACGGAGAAAAGTGTATGTAAGGAAAAGCAGCAGAGCACTTCCAGTCTGCTGATAAGCTAGAAGCTATCCTACAGTTCAAGTTCACACCACTGCCTCCTGGAATAGTCTTTGGAACCTGCTGCTGTACAGCCAAATTATTCCAACAGACTGAAAATAAGCTAATATGAAAAGTTTTGTCTTATCATAATATCAGCAGGGTATTATAGAATCACAGAACTGTTTCAGCTGAAAAAGACCTCTAAGATCATCAAGTCCAACTGTACTACACAGGTACTACGAGTAGGTACTACTGATGAGTGTGTTGTATTGCATCACATACTCACCTTACAGTCACTGATGCTGTTGTACACCTGGTTAAACTCCCGGTTGAAGGTGTGAGTAAGAAGCTGCAGACACTAAGGTTGGGGGGGAAAAAAAAACAAACACCACAAAGAATTTTACACTGAGGTTTACAAGAAAGTATAAACACAAGAGGAAATTTGCCAAGACACAATTGGCAGCTCATCTGAGAAGAATAACCAAACACTAAACTGCTGCCAAAAATCCCCAAGGGGAATAATCAGTTTCTTGGTTAAACTGGGAGGTTTCCTTCACAGAGCTACTAAGAGAGGGGAATATGGTGCAGCCATAGCACAAACCTAGCCACCAGGACTGGCTGGTGAGACTGGATCCTTCACTACAGAGCAAATCAAAATGAAACTCACACAATACTGGACATTCATGATGCTATCTGAGAAGCTCATCACTGATCTTTAATCATCTTTGGCACCTCAGTTTAGAGCCATGATGCTTTTCTGCTGCCATACCTTGGTGGCCAGCTCTTTCTCCCGATCCACCAGGCTCTCTATATCTGCAGAGTCATAGCCACTGCTCTCACTGGGTGTCACAGCACTCTCAAATGTTGTAGTTGACATCTGTGAGGAAATGCTGGTGGAGGTACTGAGGGTTCCACTGCTCAGACTGGGAGACAATGAGTCACTCAGGGACTTGGGGATGCTGTCACCAAGCTTTTCACGGAGCAGGAGGAAATGTCGGGTCTTTTCCACCTAGTAAGCAAAGAAATCAGTGTCAGATACTCCACAATGTTGCCTGGTTGGTTCCATTTAAGGAATCCGTGTGTGTTCTTTTAAGATCTGTACCAGTAAACGTTTTCCCCAGGGAGAGGAGTTTACAGTGGCACCACAAGTTGACTACACTGAGATTCTGAGCCGAAGGTTCTGCTCTGCAGCCAGCCACATACTCCCTGTCTTCTCTTTTTCTTTTTTTTTTGAGAATTTATTTTGAGGTTTTGAGAATTTATTTGAATCTTGACTTGGAGAACAAACTCTCATTTGGGAATCCATTCAGCTCAGAAGGTCTCACAGTAGGTAGACTAAAGGCAGATTCACAAGTACAGCCATGCTTTTTTCTTTCACTTCCCTCAAAGTCTTTACTCACCTCATGCAGCAGCTCCAGTTTCTCCAGCTCCCACTGATGCTCTAGAATGAGGCTGTCACCCCTGGGCCTCCAGCCTGCCAGGTTCTCTTCTCCTCGCACATATGCCACAGAGGTATCTAGGACTTTCCTCCTCCTCCTCTGCATTCCTGAGTAGTAAAACCCAACATAAGGCATGTAAAAACATAGCCACTAAGAAATTTTTAACCAGTTAGCAGTCTGGGGAAAAACCACCCTTCTGCTGGCTGGCAATACACAAAGCAATCATTTCATTGACAGCAATCACGTCTAAACTAGATCTGATTTAGTCCTGCTTTCTGACTTCATTCAGACATTTACTGTCAACCATGATACAATGCAAACCCCTGTTCAGTCTCATTCAGTGCAAGAACTTCAATTCCTAGGTCTTAAAGGGAAAGTATACTGATACTACATGAACTTCATTCCTTCCAAGTTATCAACCCTGCATCAGCAATATCTTCAAAAGACCAAGAGAAAACTCTGTTGTTGCAAACCTAAGTCTCAGCTGTGTTAGTTCTGAGCCATGTATTATCCCCCCAAATCTCTGACTCAGGTACATGCCCAGTTCCCTGTTATACCTGTGTCAGAAAATGCAGTTTTCAGTGAGTCCTGGGTTCACTGATGGTAAATGCAGGCCCAAGTAAAAACTAAGAGCCTGTATAAGTGTTTTATGGAACAGCAATGTTCCATTACTGCTGTGAAACACAGGAACTGCTTCTCATCCAGACAGAAATGTTTACTCCATTCTGCCTATGAAATTTTCTGCAGTGTTTCATTCACAGCATTTTTGTCACCTGCACATGCAGCCACTGCTCACCTGGACTTCCTGTGTCTGCCATTTTGCATAAACTCAGTTCATAGATGCCAGTTACTCGATTGCTGTTCACAAGAAACCAGAGGGGGAAGAAAACCCAACTATTACTTTCAGAAATAAAGTGCATTAGCTTTAGTTTAGTGGTCCCCAAATTAGAAGCTTAAGTACAGTTGTTAGTTAGAATTACATCTGAATTCTAATCTTGAATCAGAATAGCCAGGATAGACTGCAAGATCCCTAACAAGGTCACTTTCCCCATGTTGCCCCTCACCCCCCATTAGCCTCAGAGAGCAGCTGCTGCAGTAAATTCCAGGCCAGGATCAGGATCATCTATGTGCAAGCTTGAGAAATGGATCTCTCTTCCCAACTGTGGAGTCATAAAGCTGGAAAAAGGGTCAGTAAAGAAAGAAGCCATCAGAATTCCACTGAAATAAATACATGAAACAATGTTTAAACTGGATTGGAGAACTACAACAATGCAGACTTTCAGGGAAGAAACAAAGAAAACTAAGTTACATTCTTCCCCTGCCCTCCAAGAGGACAAGCAGATGCTGCCATAAACCATCAGTACCAAACCCGGTAACTGCACTTACGAATCTGGAGACTTGGAGTAGCCACTGCCGAAGAGATTGCGCAGGGATCGCGGTGGGGAGATCTTGGCATCTCGTGAGTAGAAGACCATACAAACATCCTTTGTTATAACAGCAGGCTGGATGCAGTGGTCAAGCTAAGAAGAAAATAATAGTAAATGAGTGGCTGCAGAGCTATACCAAGTTAGAGAGCTGCCCTCTGTCAGTGGCACAGCTTTTTGAAGTTTGTCCTTGTTTGGGCCTTTGGTAAAGGGCTTTCACATGTGGTTCTGTGAGGGACAACTGCCACATTTCTTGATGCATCTTGTAGGTGAAATCATTTGTACTACACAAAACAACAGTGTCTTGCACACAAAGCCAAGAGCTAGGCCAGTGTTTGCAACACCTGTAGTACTTACATAATAATGCCCACTGATTTCAGTGGATTTTCAGATGCAAAGGTAGATAAATGAGATATAGAAAGGTAAAGAGATCAGCAGTTTCATTTCACATTTGTTGCAGGGCAGTAATATCTCGACTTCATGATCTTCACTGTGAATAAATTATCCCACTCTGTTCTCAGAGAATGAATAAAGGCTTTTACTGGCTTCAGGACTCTGAGTCACTTAGTCCGGTATTTGTTTTGAACACAATAAAATACACTCTCTGCTGCCTCAGTCACACCTGGGTCACAAGCTAAAAGGTCTCTTACCTCCAGGTAAGCAGAAAGGGTCATATAGATCTTCTCTCCATACGGTGTCACTCGATTGAGGAGAAGGGAGTTGTGCAAGGAGCTGTCCCAGACTGCTTCAAACCGATAGAAAGTTCTGGAAGAAAGTACAGTACATGCTCAATAGGAAGAGTTCCTCTGCATCCCTCTCCTGGGTCAGTGTAAAGCATCTCCTCCTGCCATCATCCATTATGACTCTAGGTGGCTTAGATGACAAATACCTGAGGCAAGGACCTTCTTTTCTTTCCCAAGATTACTTACTTTTGCCTCAAATTGTGAAGCCTAAGAAACCACTACCTGTTATAAAAGACTCATCTAAACTAGCAAAGATGGAATACAGAGGAGAACAAAAGCTGTCACAACACCACAGGGAAGTCAGCACTGAAGAACAGTGTTCCTAAACAGAGAGAATTCCTCTCTACTGTTTCAGGTGCAGTTCATCCCAGCTGGACCTCCAAAGTGCAGGGGAAGATTCTGTTTTATAAGCAACAAACTCTTTTTTATAAGCAACACTCATTCTACCCCATATTCTAGGGCTAATATATAGCAAGAGAAGAGAGCCTTCTAATATTTAGTCTTACAAAACCAGTAGCTTCCAGCAGTAAATCAGAATGATAGGCAGGGACATGCCCTATAGACAAGTGGTAAGAGATTTCTTTCTAGGTCCCTACTAGCTTCAAGTAAATACTTGCAGAGCTAACAAACTTTTTCTAAGAAGTTTCTTCAGTTTGGTGCATGGAAAAAGTAGCTGAAGGCTCCCACAGTTGATCTGTTCAAGTAAAAAAGTGAGAGACAGCATCATACACAGGACAGCTACATCATCAGATACTCTAAGAGGGGCTTAGAGAAATGAGCTTTCTCCTTTTCCTTTGGAAAGAAGTCCTAGAGCCTTATTGAGGAATACAGCATGCTTTTCTACACTGGTAACAGAAAAAAGAAGGTATTCATTCTTCATTACCTCCATATAATTTCCCTCCCAAATCCCCTCATTGCTGGAGGTCACTGCCCTATTTTGAATCCAGTGACGTGGTGCTGAAGGCATCTGGCGTTATTGTTTTTTAAAACAAGGTGTGTTTCTAAAGAGCTTCTGTGCTAATGCCCAAGGCCAATCCAGAAAAACAGACATTTAAACCAAAGACAAGTGACAGAAAGCAGGGTGGAGGTAGAACAAAGGAATAATAAAACCCAAAGCAAAGAGAAACATGAAACAGCTTGAGAGCAGACTCACCACAAGCAAAAAGTTCTGATACCAATTACAGACAATACATTGAGAGACCATCAACTGTGCAGTCAAGTAATGCAGCTTGAGAATACTGCCAAATACTGTTTGCACTTGAAGGAGCATATTTAGAACTTCTAAATGTTTTCCTTCTACTAAAAATGCTACAGAGCAACACATTCTAGAATTGGCAACTTTTAAAGCACTGCAGTGTAATAATCCTTACCTGAGTTACACCAGGCAAATAGCACAGGTTGTCCTCTAACCCTTTACAAATCTGGGTTGAGTCCCTATGTTTTAATCTTTTATCATGAGAGTAATTTTTTTAAGCCTCTAGCAAGCTCCAGATCTACTCTTTGGCTATTAAAGCCTGGTTCTCCACAGATGGGAAAAAGGCCATGTAGCTAGCCCCTGACCCAGCTCAGCACCATTTGCCAGAGAACACAGGTGTAAGTCTTCCTCAGCAGAGAATTAAAGGGCATTCAGTTAGTAAATGATTTAACATGAACACCAAGTTGAAGTCAAGCACAGCTTCGAGACAGTTACTCTACTGGGTTTTATAAACGTACGAAGTCCTGCCTCTCCAAAGCAGAACTTGCTAGAATGGTTATAGTGGGAGACAAAAAAGCAGAAGCAAGCAAATGTCTTTTGGCATAGCTAATAGCACAAGGAGGGGAATGGAGCACAGAACAAGCGAAGCATGGAAAACAGGAGAAACAGGCACCAACGAGTAGTTAGAACTGATCTCTACGTGGATTTAGTATTAGTGAAAGGTGGTGAACTGGGAGCACTGAAGACTCAAGGTCTTCTCTTTTTCCAAGAGGCAGAACACAGGTAGCAGAGTGCAAACTGTCTCAGATGGTGCAGCCAGCATGCTGGGCTGTGATCCAGTCTGGAAGGTGAGAGAGGAATCCAGTCTGAGCAGCTACTACACATCTTCTTCTCTGCCAACTGGTATACTAAGAAGTAGCAACCACCACATGGTTAAATTTCAGATGCAAATCCAACCTAACAACAGAGGTTGAATGCCAGTCACAGGGCAGTTACTGCTTTTTGCTCAGTGCAATTCTGAGCTGGAATTTCAAGTAACTTAATCATTGAGTCCTTGACTTGGTACTTTAAACATGGCAAGCACTGCAGAGTCAGGCACAGTGAGAAATTCCAAATTGAGTTCTTTGATGAAGAACAAAGGGAGCAAATAACCAGGGCTACAAACAGGGACTGTATTTTGATGGCATATTTTGAGAATCAGAAAGACTGAAGGAAAGAAGCCACCTGTTATGTGTGAAGGGAGATTTACCCTCACAAGTCTCCCACTGAGCTGTACCTGAATAAACCCCTGACACAAAGGAGGGGAAGGAAGAGGTATACTACATCTGGAAGAGCTAAGAGGCGTGCTAACAGAACTCAGTAAAAGCTAAAAGGGAAGTGACAGCAATACAAATGGGACATAAAGCATTCTGTTTTCAAGAATCTTTATGTACAAAGGAAGCAAACAGAAAATACCTAGGCATATCCTTATCAAGAAAGAGCCTGTAAAGACATAGAAAGAGCTTCAGTTAGTGCAGCCAAAAGCAGACCAGAAAAGCAACAGCTGAGAGGAACAGAACAAGTGGACTTAAAAAAAAATAAAAAAGCAAACACCACACCAACCAGAAAAATCTGCAGACAATGAGCAAACCTAAGACATGTCCCTTACCAGGGCTTCAATCTCACTCCACCACCCTGTCCTGCACTCATGCCACAGCTTAAACCTTGGCATTTTGTTAAGAGATGGTCAACAGCTCCGTTCCACGCTCATCCTTCATCCAAGCAGCCTATCTAATGGAAAACCACTGAGCTATGGAGGAATCTCTTGAAATTGCTAGAGAACAGAAAGCAAAGGGCTTCCCAACTGCAAATCCAATAGCATCAGACTGGAAACTAGCAGCACTCTTCTTACATTCCAGTTATACTGATCCATTAATTCACTTGTCAGTGGGAGGCAGGGAACTGCTGAAGCCCTGTCACTGGTGCATTTACTGACACTAGGTGGCAGGAAGACATTCAGTTGGGAGGAGCAGCGTCCAGAATCCACCTTAATATCGCAGTGGTATTTCAAAGTCCAAGCCTCTAATGGAGAAGGAAGAAGCCATTTCAGTGCCTGCAGGGCACCGCCTCCAGCATTCAGCAGCTGCAGCAGAGATGGGCTCCAAACCAACCCCCTCCCCTCCAGAAATGCTCTTCAGAGTTAAATTTCAGAGATATTCCTGCTTTGCACCAGCTAAACAGAGCCAGGGAGTGGTCAAGTGACTCGGCTGATGTCAGAGCAGGGAGAGGCTGTGCTGGTGATGCAGCATTCTGCTTCACTGCCCTTTGTTGCAGACACTGAAGCAAAACAATGTGGAGTCTGACTGATCTTTACAGCAAAGAACCCTAATGAGCCAGAAGCTCTCAGACAGGGGCCCTGCTGTTGCCCAAATGACTGCAGTTATGTGGAACAGACACCCCCTTATTAGAACCAGAGTCAATTTGTGATACATCTGTATAAATCCACAAATTATGAAGTTTAATTTACAAAGCATGGCTCTTGCTTAAATTGTCAGATGCTTGCTCCAGAAACAATACAGGTATGTACACATCCATAAATATATCCCCTGAGTCTGCTCTTGGACTTCAGTGCTACATTACAGCAACACACCTGGATGTCAGTTTATATGTTCTGGGTCAAATTCTGAGACTCCCTTAAGCTGTTCATTTCTATCTTCCCTTTATGTTGCTTACACATGGAAAGTAATGCATGTGAATTATCAAGAAACCCTCCATGTAGAGGGTGGACTTCAGCTTCAGCAAGGATTTATGGTACTGTCCATTCTTTATCTGTATGCCCTGTGCCTGTGGAACATTCCCAGCTTTCCAAACATCTTGTCAATACCTCAGAGGTCAAAGAAACATTAGGTTTCTGCTAGAGTGCTCACTTTGATCACTTACCTATTGGAGCTGTGAGAGGACTTCAGGTATTTTGCAGAGATAATATTCAAAGACAGAATAGCATCCACAGCAGCTTCATCTACTTCTGCTTTATTTCTTATACGCCCTGAAAAGGGTAGGAGAGGGAATCAGTTAAAACTAAACCTGAAACACAGCAGGAATTTGTTTTCCCCAGTACCAGTTCAGGTTAAGTGATTAATCAGCAGCTGCAAGTGGAAATTGCAAAACTTCAGTTTTCCCTCTGGATCTTTTTCCAAATCCACCTCTCACTGCCAATACTCACAAAGATGATAGAATCCACTACAAGGAGAAATTATTATTTGTACTTTGCCTTCCTCACATAGGAACATGGAAAACAAGAGACTCACCAACGACCAGCTCTCGCACATCTTTCCAGTGCAGCTCACTGCCCTTCTCATGGATAATGGTGACTGTGATTCTGCGCTGGATTCCCTGGTAGAGTTCAAAACCAAAACACTGGTGAAGGACTCACACACACACACACAAACATGGTCTATTTTGCACTTACACTGCAAAAATGAAACAAGTGAGGTAATTTAAATGAGTCTGTAACTGGGAACAGGCCATCTCTCTATTTCATGGCCGGCAAGTTCACTTAAAAGGAACATTATATTCTTCTCAGTTCATGCAGAGGTTTTTTAATCTAAAATACTCCTGAAAGTGATGCCATGTCTAAAGAAGATTTGTATGGTTCCAGGGATGTATTAGAGGTGCCCACAAACCCAAGCAAATACTTGGATAACATGTGCTTATATACTTTTATGTTACATTAAAGTCTACACAGGAAAACAAAACGTGTATACATCAAAAGGTTCCAAGGAAACAGCAGCTACTCATGGAGCTATTCTCCTTTGTCACATGTATGTGTTACAAGTCAAAATACAATAAAACTCTGTCATAGCTAGGAAGAAGGTAAAATTGTAGAATAGAAACAAACACCACATCTGAAAAACTCCCCCAGGTGTTGCCCGCATGAGATTTTATTGCTCCAAATACAGCAGGCAGCCTCCAGGGAGAAGGTGCTTTGTGTGCAACTGTTTCAAAAGAAGCTGAAAAGTGTTTGCTTGTACTGTGGATTTGGCAAGGGAATTACAGAAGCTAGAATTATTCTCATTTGAATGGGAAGTGATGAGAACACCAGTAAAACCAGAACTAAGGCTTGTATTGATGTCTTTAGGCAAATGGCTCAAGTATGACCATTATTCCTTAGCTATAAGACCTGTTTCTTTCATTTTAAGAAAGTGAGGAAATGCAAGTCACAGGTAAGCTCTATGAAAAGGAACTGAATTTGAGAGTAGAGAAAAAAATTATATAAACAGTATTTAACTAGGATTATCTTTAGAATCTAGCTGAAGATAAATTATTATTAAGGACTATTACAGGCATTTAAAATGCACTGAGACACGCTCATTTTGTAGATCTGTCTCATAGTCACATCAGTGAGAAAGAACCAAGGAAAGTTAAGTCCATATCATCCTTCTGTGCCCTTGGTAGAGATTCTGGAGAGTACTGAAGGCACAAATCTGGTCCAAAGGTTCCTGCTTTTTAAAAGGCTTTCCTCTTTGATGAGTGGGAGGCATGCTGATAAGCAAACAGCAATGTACTAGGGGCCAAACATTCTCCTCATAGCCCAGAGCTAACAGACTAAGTACAGACTGAAAGATGACTGACCCTACAGCTATCATTAGACAGCTGTGTGGGAAAGGAGAAGACATGGAAGATGCAAAATCCAGTCATTAGCATTCTTACCCACCCCACAGAGATGAGACTGGCTGTTCTACAGCCTTCATTACTACCTGGTGAAGCAGGAACGTCCCCTGACAGGGCAGGCCTCCAGTGTGGTCCACAATAGCAGGAATATACCTGTGTGAGACAGTCATATCAACAGGCAGGAAAGAAACTAGCTCAGGAACTTCACTGTATTCTACTGCCAACAGCCACCTCTCCATTCACTATCTGAAGAAATAAGTGTTTCCACTGACTTTCAGACTGGACCTTTTATTACACCACAGCTTCAGTGCAATGTAGAAGTATCATAGACTGCACTTCCAGTACTTATGGAAAACTCTATGGAACATAATCCCTAAAAATCTGTCAGGGGAAAACCTTCTCTGTAGCAGAGGTGAGCATAAAATAGGGCCTGCTAGATGACTTCTGGAGCATAAAGTGTCTCTAGTGACCCAAAGAATTCAAAAACTCATGGCCCACATGGAAGTTTTTCCAGCACCTGTTCGGCTGGTGTGCCTGGGCTTTCAAAGCGGACAGATTACTTCAAGTGGGAAAGAATGTCATTCTCTCTCTTCAGCCCTTTTAACGGGACAGCAACACCAGCAGAATTATACTCAATCACTACAAACCAGCCAAACCACCACCCAATAACTGATAAACATCAGCCTGGTCTGAACAGATGACAGGATAAAAGATCAAACTCCCAGAAACCACCCTTCTGAAAACAGAAAAGATGAATACTGGGCTTACTCTCCTGTTGGCTCCAACTCGCTGATCTCAAACCAGACCAGGAGGTCGTATTTGCTCACACTCTGGCCCAAGCTGGGTTTGCTCATAGTATTTAGCTTTGTAGCTGGCACTTGAAGAAATTAAAAAAGAAAGAAGAAAAAAAAGAATGGTTTACAAAGACTGAACAAGTAAAGCTCACCCTGGGGCTGACAGGAACCTGTCCTTTCAGTGTTCCTATGCATTCTGTGTACGTTTGCAGATCACATCTTTTTCTATGCCACTTATTTCTCAAAGTGTTGTCTTTTAAATCTAAGTCACGAGATTGTATTAAAGATTTTACGTAAAAATTAACAAAACCAAAGTAGTTTGTAAAAATATGCAGTCTGTCTGGGTCCACAGAAAACGTTTCCTCAAACGTGCATCAGTTACTTTGCAGTTTATCAGTTTGTGATCTACAGTAGCTTTGTAAATCAGTTTGTGATTTACAATAGCTTTGGTCTGTTCACCTGCAATGTTACTCACCCATAAAGTACATTTCCCTTTCCTCATATAAGAAATAATTAAAACAAGAACTTACAACTTCAGTCTTCACTTCTCCATGTTACCAACTACTAGCCTCCTGTATCAGATTAGGTAAAATAACATGACTGTGAAAAGTCTGAACAAGACTTACTCCAGGGCCACAATCCTGCCAAAGCATGTTTCTGGGCTCCTTATGCTTTGGTATTAGTCATTGCTACTGGCCAGATCCTCTCCAATTCCTTCCACACAAATGCAGGGATAAACCACGTTATGAAAATAATGGGCCAGCTGAAATTCCAGCAATAACCTGATGTTCCTATGCACACACACTCACTTGACATCCTGTAGCTGTCATTACATGACTTCTCTTATCTGTTCACTCATTTCATTTTAGCAAATGGGAACACTCTAAAAGCTTAGCTCCTGTGCACTCTAAGAGGTATTTTTGTAACTCTGGAATTGTTTTTCCATTTTTGCTCCTTTCACATATTAAATTCATTGCTTTCATTAATCCAAATAACTACTCTCCCTTCCAGCCTCTCTAAGCCACATGCTTCCCTTGCTCAAGAGTTCTCCTATCTTCACACCTCTATTTATCCCTCAGCTTCTACCATGATTTAATTTCCCATGCATTTATAGGTGTGCTTGTGTAGTCTCTTTTTAAAGAGCAACAGGTGAATTCTGTTTCTTTTTCTGGGGAAAAGGGCAGCCCCCTCAGAGGGCCAGAATTTACAAGAACTGGTTAAGAGCACAACAATGCCATTGTGCTAGGTCAAGAGCTTCAAGGTCATCATTTACTCTTCTCATTACTCAGGGTAGTCACTGTCTTACACCCATCACACCATGTAGCTGCTCATGAACTCATCACAGCGGGACTCAGTGCTGTTGGTAGCAAGAGCATCAAACACACAGGTCACTCAAGTTTATTGCTGAGCAGAGAAACTCAGAAGCCCCAGAAGAGAAAAAAACCCAGGCGACAGATTTAACTAAACTTGAAAGGTGGTTGTAGAAGTTCTCATGGACTTGCTCTGGCACAATTCATAACCAGTGTGTTGTCCTGTGGGTTTTTTAAGTAAAACAGAATGCAAATGTAAGTGAGGAACATGCACTGTTAGTAGCAAAAAAAAAAAAAGATGAGCAGAAAAGGAAACCTATATAGAGCACAGCAGGATGTTTCCTCTACAGCTGGCTGGGTTTTATAAGCAGCATCTCTCACCCCAGTATCACAAAACTATGTACAGAACACACACCCAAAAAAACCCAGAGGGCCAGAAATAGATCCAGTGACACAGAAAAATCTGTGATGCCTAGCACACTGGAGCTTATAGACTCTATATATGGTTCTCTCTAGATCTAAACTTAAGGAGGTGTTGAAGAGGAGACTGGATGAGGCACTTGGTGCCATGGTTTAGTTGATTAGATGGTGTTGGGTGATAGATCTTTTCCAACCTGGTCTATTCTATTCCTATTCTATTCCTATTCTATTCTATTCCATTCTATTCCTATTCTATTCCTATCCTATCCTTCCATGATCATGACCATGGGAGTTTCTAGTCCCAAGAATACCACATGATAAAGCAGAAAGGAATTTTGAAGCACATTTTGGAGCTACTTCTACATCTACCATAGATCAAGTTTGGCTACTAACCATCTCGTTTAGGAGCCCGCTCACTCTGACAACTGGGAACAGGCAGAAAGAGAAAAGGTGGCAGCTGGTCAGCTCCATCCTGGAAAGCAGCCACAGCAGAGGAGGCAAGCACGTTGGCATGCTCGGACAGTGTGTTCAGCACATGCACGTTTACATAGCCAGACATAAGATACCTAATCAACAAAATTTTTCTTTCATGGTCTGCAAAGGGAATGGAACACACACAAAAAAGAAAAAAGGATGGTAGAAAAATGCAGGTGAGAGAAAGTTGGAGAAGGAAGAAATTAAAAGGTGAAATGGAAAAAAAAACCAAACACCAAAGAGCTCAGCATGCATTAATTATTTCAATTAAGCAAAGAAACCCAAGGATGATTACAACAAGAGCGACTCACTAAACAAGAATGTTAGAGAGCAAAAAGATGAAGCTGTTAATGAATAAGCACATTTCCAGTCAAGCGCTCAGTAAGCACATAAAGAGCCAGGTCTCATGGAACATGGTCAACACCTCAGGAATGAAGTTCTACCCTTTAATGAACCAACAAGCACTTCTGCAAGAGGAGGTTGAAAAGAACACAGCAAAAGGAAGGTAGCCAGCAAAGACAGAACCAGTGCCCTTGGCAACATCCACTCCATCACATTTCTTGGTGCCCTGAACAGCTTCAGAAAACATTACAACCTTCGCTTGCAGTAGGAGACACCTGAAGTACAGAACTAGAGAACTGTTCTCACCTGGCTTTGAGAGCGGCATAGGGGGAGGGAAGAATCTTCGGGAAGGTTGTGGAGGGCTACACAGAAAAGCAAAGAGTTAGCAAAATAGAGGCAGCTAAACATAAGAAATATCCAAATACACACAAGTATGTGTACATACAGACACACAGAATACAGTTCCTCCACCTGTTTTTGTCTCTAGAAATATCCTCACAATCCCATGAAGACAGGCAAATATCACCTGTCAGGAAAACTTGTGGACTCAGCACACTTCTCAGACTAACCAACATCTTTTTTCTAACCTAATTAACCCTTGCTGGCAGTAAAAACAAAACAAAACAAAGCAATTTTACCATTTCCAGCTGCTCCACTCCCAACTCTGCACTGAAAATTTATGTAGGTAACAGGCATTTCCCAAAATAACTTAAGGAAAAGGAACAAACCTCAGCTGGCATTTCTTCCTAAAACTAGCACATGCTTCCTCTGCAGCTGGTGCCTGCAGCAGAAGGGCTAACCAGGCCACACAGTCCAGACAACAGCCTCTTCCCTCAGGCTATGAATATGATGACACTAAAGGTCCTTTCCTTGATCCCAAAACTTCAAATGCTCAGCAGCTTTGGCATAAGGTTGGGAGCTTTTGGTTTTCTCCCTAATTTCTCTCTTCTTTTTTCATCCTACCTTTATGCATCAGGCCACCTGCCCTGAGGGAATGCTGCATCTTGGAGCATTTAAAAGGTTTACCCCAAACGCACCGAGATCACTACTGAAGTTCTGAGTTTAATATTTTACCACAACAGGTGAGGTGGATGCAGCTGTATTGGCAAAAGAGCTTTCCATGTTTGAGATGGCAGAACAATTCCATCACTCACTAATGAGACTACACTGAGTAAATAGGTCGCTGCCAGCAACCTCATCCCAGCCCCAGTCAGGAATCCTGCTGGTGAGGGTGTGGCTACATAATGCAGGAGGATGAGAAAGTACAGAGTGAACTGCAGAGCTATCCTGAGAACCATCACAAACAGCCTTCATGCCAGAGTAGTGAACAATACCTGTTGAGATCCTGCCCTTGCAGGTGGAGAGGATGCTGCTGATAATGTCCAAAGACTTCAAACACAATAGGCTTTGTTTTGATGTAGTCCACAAATGATTCCGTCACTTCCACAGCAATCTGTTAGGCAAAGTGTGGGGAAAAAATGAGACATACAACAAGGAAACCTTTTATGTGTGAATTTTAGGAGTCTATTTTTTGTATGGATTAGCACCACTCCCAGCAAAAGCTACTGTATTCCCTTTTTGGTTTAGGCATTCATTCTACTCTTGATTCTGGAGAAAATGAAAGCCTCAGTAGCAGGCATTTTAAAGTAGGAGAAGAGGGGGCTCCACGTAGCCAAAGGATTACACAGTGCATGAAAATAAATAGAATCAGTTCTACTGAGAGCATGAGCACAGCTATCCATAAATATTTTATTTCCTGAATTCTGGACTGCTGTCAGTGCACATCCAGAAAGGAAACAGGGAAGGCAGGAAGCAGCACTGAAACTGAAGAGTTAAAGCTGCCACACAATCGCTCTGTATTTTGTTCTCCCTTGGGAATTACATCATTCACCTGATTACTCCTCCTACGTCTGGTCTTAAAAATTCCCCTTGCCCCACCCTTCCCACACACCTCTCTAGAGTTTCACAAGGAGGACACAAACAACTCCCAGTGCTAAAACAGGCACTTACATTCTGCACATGGTAAAACCCAAGGGGAGTCCCACGACCATTGTTTTTGAGAGGTTCTGTTGAGAAAGCCTCATCATGACGATGTAGAAAGCTTTCAAGGAAAAAGAATTAAAATAACAAAAATAAGCCACCACAGAACAGTTTAATGAAGGTTGTTGTGCTGTGAAGCCAGTACTGAAAGAAACCAAACAATTTATTGTGCTAGAATTTTAGAGGTTCAGTGAATGCCTCAATCTTTGGGACTACAATTCCTGTACTTATTTTGTGTCTTTATTACTCCCACTTTCATCCCCTTTCTTAAGAAACTAATTCCAAAGCACACTTTCACTTGAGAGCTACTGATTTACTCAAGGGTCATACAGCTTTCATTCCAACTGAGCTTATGTATAATCTAACATAGAATTTTTCACATTGAAAGGCACTATCAAGCAAAAACTTAAGATATTTATAATTAGATATTTAAGAGTCCCCTCTGATTCGTAACTCCTTTCTGCAAAACTTTCTTCCTTAACACCACAGCAACACAAAGCAGGTACTGCATGTAACAGGAACTCCAGTGACTGAGAAGGTCTCTCTTTATCAAGCCATTAACTGCCCAATGTAAATAAGGACAAATTCTTACTTGAACTGGCAGAAAATATCTGCGTATTCAGGAAGGATGCCGCTGGCCTGCAGCACTGTCACACGGAAGGTGAACACACTACCCAGTTTCAAGTGATCCCCAATTTCCTCAGTGAATCCTTCCATAGTCATCTTTCCATCCAAAGTGGCTGACTTCAAGTCTTAGGGAGACACAAACACCACACATGAAATCCTTTTTCTTTCTTCTTTTCTTAAAAGACTCCTTCAGGCAACAGTTTATTCCCATCACACTTGGGGTTTGTTTTGAACCCAAATTATTTGGTGATAAACCAAAGATGCAAGCAGCTGGGAACATTTTTTCTACACAGTTCTTCAAATTACTAAGTCCAGCATCCCTCATACACAACCCCTCAGTTGCACCTCTCCCTACCTATCCTATTCTGGAAGGACACTCAGAACCCCTTCCTATCACTGACTGAAACTATTCCTTTCTTACCTAGATCATTAATTCTGTTGATCTCCTCTGGAGGAGTGGTAACATCAGAGTTCTGTCCTTGACCTTCCACAATTCTTAATTCCTCCAGTGACAGTCCAGAACGAGTCATTGCAACTGAAGAAAAATCACTCTGAAAAATTAAATGAAGTGGCATGTAACAGACTCCTGCAGCTTCTGGTTTTGTAATTCCCTTCTTCCCTGCAATGCTTACTCAATAAAACCTAACTCCATGTTAACGATTCTTACTTACCTTATCAAAATATTCATTGTCAAATGAAATTTTAGCGGTGCCGGACTGTCGGATACCAGATCCATAATCTGGAGCTTCTTCATCAGCTACAAATAGGTAAAGAAAAAAAAAATGAGGAGAAGGAAAGCCCCACCAGAGACACCTAAATGGAAATTCTGATTACAGTAGAAACCAGTCCATAAAGCAGGAAAGGCTTGGTTCCAGTCAGATTAAAACAGGTGCTGGAAAACACCCTAGCAGAAATCTGTCCTTCATGAGCTCCAGCATGGGCAAACAATAAGGCAAGCTATGTTCATCAGGAATATATATAACTTCAGAGAATTCTGGAAGTAAAACAACTTTATACTCATCTTGATTATTTATTTACTTCAGATCATTAAACTTGAGGCAAATGAACATACCATAACACAGCAACCCCATATGGGAATGTGAAGTTCCATTGATTTAAACTGCCACCTAAAATTCTGTAGCCATCAGCTAAGCAGTAACACCAGCAAAGCCTCACAAGCATATGCTGTAAGTCTGAAAGGCAGCTCTGTCCCTACAGTCTGTCCATTGAGCCTCCTCCTCTTTGTTGGGAGAAACAACAATGAGACCTGGTTCAAAGCCAGATAGCTTTTCCACAGTTAATGCATGCTTGCAGGAGAGATCCCAAGATTCAGAAAGTGTTTCAAAGCTTCATTCAGGGACCAAATAGTGCCCTGGCCCTGTTTCAAGAGATGTCCCCAGTTCAATTTCTATCAGCTGTGATGCATTCTATTTATTTGTGTGGATGAAGAGAATATTTATATGGAAATATTTGGTTAATGCTCAGGATACCAAACCAAACCAGAAATGAGACTTTTGTACACATCAAAATAGATTTGATTTCACTTGCTGGTTTAGTCCCTGCTAAAGTGATTCAACATCTTCAGAGTCTGAGATTTCATTATACATTCCTATGGAGAGTGAAACTTCCAGGGCTACCATACCTAAACAACACAGAAATGCTGGCAGTTAGCCACTGCTAGAAAGGACATTGGGAAGTATTTGCTCTGACCAGCAGGGACAGGACACGGCTAAGTACCAGCTCACATAGAATCATACAACTGCTCTGGTTAGAAAAGACCTTTAAGATCACAGAAACATTTTGGTTGGACAAGTCCAGTCCAACTCTGTCAAGTCTGGTGCTAAACCATGTCCCTCAGCACCACATCTCTGTGTCTCATCTCATACTCGAGAAGTATGAAAGACTAGCAGCTGACCAGCAGACTGCAGTTAAGCTATGACACAGGTTTGAACTGTCACTGTGCATGAGTGAAGCAGTTACCATCCCCTTCTCTTCTGAAAGGTTGGTAATTTTTGGTGATTAAACAGCATGGTAAAGCAGCCTCAACACATTTTAGTGAGGCAATGAAATGGAAAATTGCTGCTGACTTCTGTTTATACTATGCCGAAAACAGTCTGCTCAGGAATTTCTTCTTGTTATTCAGTTAGCGAACAGAGGAGCAGATTTCTTTGCACTATTTAAAAGGACAGTTTGAGAAGAGCAAACACTTGGTATGTTTAACTTTTTTGCAAGTCCACAAACCTATCTAACTTGCACTTACCCTTGCCCACTGTTTGTACTGGATTCCAGAAAAGAAATAGTCTTTGCTTTAGTTTTAGCTTTAGACCTACTGACACTAGCTAGCCCTTCCACTGTCTAAGAAGTTGCCAGGTATAACCCTCAGCAGTCACCACCATCATGTAAAAATCTTTGTTTCAAGATTTATTTGTGCTTGGTCCATTTGATTCACACCAATTAAAAAAAAGTCAAAAGCAAGTTAACAACAAAGGACAAGTGCTCTCTGCAACACTAAAATCAGTCAGGTTTGAGGATAAGAGAGAATGGTTTGATTTGTTTGCTTGGTTTTTGAAGCTGTAGCTACTCACAGTGCCTCAGAGTATCTCTCAGAGCATCTCACCTGCTATAGCTTGTACTGCCACTCGCAGAAATCCTCGTACTTCTCCTTTCTCACTAACGACAGCTACTCTGTGGATAAGAGGCACTGGGTACAGCAGATTGCTCAGGTATACAAATGCCCTGGAAGGAAGGAAAGAGAACACAAATAGCATTAGGCAATCATCTGCAAAACCAGACTGCAGCATTTGCTTGGCTAATGGGACATTCAAATCTTCAGTCTACTTTACTCCATCTAGGAGACCTGCGCTGTGGTCATGTATCCATATTGTCCACACACGGCTCTGCAGCAGTGTCAAAGCTAAGTGAAGCCATAAAATGCTCTAGAACAGAGTAGTACTGGAGAGACAGGGCTTGAATTAGCGAGTTACAAAACATATGAAGGAGACAATTTAAGATGATGGCTTTAGAGAAGGTAATTTTAGATGCACTACAGTTGTAAATGGAGCTGTTAGCAAGATGGTAGAAGTCTACTAAGGAGCAACTGATTATGAAGGATTGTTTGAGTTTTCCAACCCATGAGTATTGTTTGAAGTGATAGATTAAAAGGGAATTCATCTGCTCTGTTCACACAGCCTCAAATACTTTACTGAGCATATTAACTCTTCAGCACAGATTGACTGAATGTTTTTTCTCCTCTCTGTGTATTTGACATCACTGTAGACAAAATAATCAGAAATCCCCAATAAACCATAAGTCATCTCTTAGGTTTCTTGGAAGATTCACTGAGTGTATGGGTAGTGGAAGACTGACAGCCTTCCCAGCTAAGTATCTTCAGGAGTGTTATGTTTATGTCTAAAAATACAAACCAAACCACAGAACACAACAGTACTCTTGAGCAATCATTTAGAAATTACAGTTTACAATAGGAAAAGTAGCATTTAGGCCCAGTACTGGAATATTGTATTAAAATTCTATACAAACAGGGTCTATTTTGGAACAGTAAGTTAGCAAGTTTTATTGTACACCTTTTAATTCAAAGTTAAGACTAATGCTACCCAGTTATTTCATATTTTTGCAGTGAACTGTACAAGTTCTTAAAACACCACACTTCAGGGTGATTAGCTTGAGCAAAACTACAAATGTTGAGCTGCCTAACAGGTCAGGTAAAGAGTGGCTCTCAACAAGGGGGAAAAAAGGGAAGGCTTTATTTATTAACTGTTTCAGAGTTCAGGAGAGTATTAAGATGCAGAGAATTTAACTAATAGTTTTACCAGTCATTAAAGTGACTAACAAATTACGTAGGTAATTGTAACGATTTTATGCGTATTAAATGATGTATTATATAATATATATATTAAGCACTGGTCATTTGTTTAATTGGACTCCTTTCTTGCAGTCCTTTTTATTAGTCTTTATTACTAAGTATAATTAATTCCTCAAATTTGTAACTGTCACTGTTTAATATTCATAGGGAAAGTCCTGCTTGATGAGAGGACAGAGAGACAAGAAGATGTTCACTGCCTCTGCCTGGGGACATCAGGTCTAGAATCTGTTCTGTGAACACAACAAGACTGATGCAAACTCAACTCCTTGTGACACAGAGCTAAGGACCACAGCTAGAAAAGGTAAGTGTTCCTCCTTGGGTTCACATGCCCGTTCCCAGAATGAATGAATTATCTTGAAATGACAAGGTAGTCAAACAGGTGTCAGTTGTGAACCAAAAAGACAAAAATAATGCTACTAAAAACCAAGGTGGTGACAAATGCAATACAGAAGAGAATGATTAATATGGCTATACAAATAGAAAAAAAAAAAAATTAAGGAAACCATACAACAACAAAGAGAAAACCAAAACAAACTGCAACAGAACACTTGACTAAGATTAGGATCTAATTCCTTTTCAGTCTGCTCCAAAGTGAGGTAAGCACTGATAAAGCAGGGGAAGGGAGAAGAGACCAAATGTAAAGTAATCAGTTTAATTTTTTTTTCCCTAAGAAAACATTTTCATTTTTAGCTTTGCTATTTCAGGTGGTGCTCATCTAAGAAAGGAGCATCCCACCACACAAGAAAACAGTCCCTCACACTGACAAACTGGAATTGTTTGCTTGGACTGGACCGGGGATGGAGCTCAGGAAGGTATGTAGTTATATGCTCAAGATGAAAAGCACACGCAGTTTGAAAACCACATTTCAAGCCAGGGAGAACGGACATTTTTCCCCAACAGAAAGCAATCTAAATAGCCTTGCATTGAGGTGTATACAGGGAGAGACAGCTTCACTAATCCAGAGAGGCAGTCATTACAGAAGGCTTCCTACTTCAAAGCCAAAGTAGTGGAAAGTGAAAGCATTAACTGCATGGACAAATAAAAATGTATTTTTATTTCCATGGTTGAAGTTCTGAAGCTGCTGCTCAACATATGACAGCCAAAGCACTCAGCTTTACTAGCAAGCAGAATTTTTCACACCTCATTAAAGTGACCATCCCAAAAGGAAAAAAAAAATTATTTCTCATTTTAACTTCCTTCCATCCAGCCACCTAGCTCAGAGATCACTGGAATCGTTTTAACTTAGAGAAAGAAAAGCACACAATGCAAAAAGTGTTCAGCTTCCTCTTTGGTGATGAAAATGCTGGATCTCTTCTGTAGAATGGAGAGCAGAAATTGCACATTTACTGTACAGGGAAAAGAGCTGGTTTATGCAGCAGTACTGCCTTCCAGTGCCATTCCATCTCCTTCATCACAAGGCAAAAAACCAAGTTAAGAGTAGAGGAAATCTTAAAGTTATCCTCTTCCTCTCTTCCCACATCTGGGAGGATTCCCACTCCCCAAACACCCATAGGCCAGTGTCCCCCTACACCTTAGCCCAGCAGACTGAAAGAGGGGGAGCTGTATTAGCAGAAAGATTGGTGAGGTAAAATGGCATACTCACAACAAAACTAGAAATGAAATTTAACAAACACAATTGTTTTGAAAAAATCAAAACAAAACCAACAGAACTCAGAATGATGACAGGTATTTTTGAAGTAAGCACATCAAGATTTATACAAAACAGCCCATAGTCCTCTCCCACCGCCCTTAAAAACATAGCAAATGCTTGATATTTGCACCATGAAATAGACTCAGTCTTAAAGACAGCCCAGCATGCCAGAAGAGATGGCTAAAGGGACCAGCTCTTTATTCCTTTTCTTTAATATAGCACAAACAAATGAGAGTCACAGCACTGAGAGAGGGAAAAATACTGCCATGCCCAAGGAGTTGGATAACTGCAGTCAATTCCTCCTCCTCTTCCTCCTCTCCTTCCTGACCCAGAGTCATTATTGCGGAAGATCCCTCCCAGAAATATTTAGAATTATTTTAGTTTAGTTCTTCCCAATCCAGAACCCATAAACCAGTACACAGAGAGAAGTGCTAAGGAGCTTTGGCATTTGTTCTAAACTAAACTGCTCATCACAGTATCTAGATAGCTGGCCATACACTCTGATACTTGTAAGTCACACTGCTCAAAGGAGAATTCTCGTGCTGGAAGACAATGTGGAATCAAAATAGGTTCTACTCAGTGGTGCTAAACAGCCTAATAGCTTTCTGCTGACAGAATCAGCACAATAGGAGAACAGAACAAGAATAGAAACAGAATTGAATAGAAAACCAAGGACTGGGAAACAGTCATTCAGCTGCCTACTCAGAGATAATACAAAGTTTCACTCCTCAATACAGTTTACTAGCCAGGCAGAGCTCCTTAAGGTGTGCAGCTTCAAAGGCTAAGGCTAGAACTCTGAACTGCTGCAGCTCTATACCTCTGTCTATAGAGACAGAGCCCAGTGTTCTTTTTAAGACATGGAAACGGGAAGCTATTTGTGCAAGTGCCAGGAAGCACGATTGTTTTCATTAGACACTATTTGCTCAGCTTGTGTTGTGCTTCCTGAAGAGTTTGTGAAATGAAGATGAATAGCTCAACTTTTTCCCAAGCACTGAAGGTCCTGCTCTGAAAGAGCAGGCACAACAGGAGAACATGCAGGGTATGCCAGCACTTCTCCAAGAAAGCAGTGCCAGCCATCCCAAACAGCACACGTACGCTTTAACTAGCTGACATCGCTTCCAAGCCAATTAAGATGGCTTTCCCAAATGGACTCTCGTGGATCAGATTAATCTGAGAGGATTGCATTTTATACAACAAATTATCAGACATTGCAGAGAAGGCACAAATGCACAGAGATGAAAGAGCACTCATGCAGTTTCTTGCAACTTCAGTAACTCTAATTGTTTCAAGGACTAGATCAAGAAGTTCTGAGTTTTAATGGTAACTTGTAAATAGGTTCACTGAAGACATAGAATCATGTTAGACACTACAGCAAAACTGAGCTAAAAGCTTAATGAGAGACTGACAAACTCAGTCCCTCATTTTTACAAGTAATGCAGTCAAGTTTCCTGCATCTGTGGGAACTGCAAAAAGATCTCATCTTCCTGACCATGAATTCTTCCTTGCTTAGTCACAGCAAAGGATAACATCAAGATCTGGTCCCTTCTTTCTTTGTTCCTCCCTTCCACCAGCCATGGAGCCTTAGCCCCTCTTGTACAACACACGTGGCAACCACCTCCCTTACTGTTTGAACAAGCAGATTCACTGACAGTGATCAAACAAGAATAAAAGCATAACTGAGGGAGTGTGAATAGAAAATGGGAATGAAGTCACTAAATGGAATCTTTCTGTCACAGGTTTCATCTTTGAGCAAAACTATCTGTGAAGGAACAGTGCAAAGTGCTGCATTTTTTAATGCTGCTTGCTGTCCTTAGGGTCTATACCACAGACTAATGTCTGATAATGCCTTAAAGGTATCTAGATTGGCAAAATAGATACTTTAAAATTGATTAAGCAAACTTGTTTCAGAAACTCAAGAACAGTGTCTGGGGGAAGTGCTGATGAACACCTCCAGCCAGTGAATTCTAATGCTGATGACCTTTCCCTGTGTAATACCTGCTACCTAGAGTCATGCATAATCTGTGAAGCCAAATCATCTCTGAGAATATTGTTTTCCTCATCCAGAAAGGGCCATTCTTCTTTCTCATCATGCCATCTTTTCTCTTCAGAAACAAAGGATGTTAGATGAGTTTTCAAAAAGTGACTGAATTGGAGTTAAAGGCTTTGCACCATACTCTGACGACTCTCTTCTACAGAAGAAAATGAGATTCCACAATACTTGGTGATCTTGCAATGGCTAAAGAGAACACTCCAATAAATAACAAATACTGTACACAAGCAAAACCACATTCATTCTATGTCATGACAGTTATCTAGACACAGAATCAGACTTACTCACACTGTCACTGTCTCCATTACTTAGGCTTTCATGGCCTCTGACATGGGAATTTAAAACCTAACATTAAACTGACACTCATTCTCTGGCAATTCCAATTGAGGTACACAGCTGTTTTGGATGGCTTGACAGATACTCTGTGCAGCACAAGGCAAAGCCATTGCAGTCTACAGCAAGAGCTGGTCCCTTTAGGCCATTCTCACAGTAACCTCACCAACCTTCCCACTAAAATGAACCAAGGGGATCGGTCGTAAAACGGGTCGCGCCCATCATTGAAGAGGTCTGATCCCTCCTCAGTTCCCACGTCGGAGCCAGTATCATCCACAAAGGCCTCATCATCAAAGTCCTCCATCTCATCCTGCTGTTCATCAGCCAGTTCAGTGATGTCGGAGTCAGCCGTGGAGAAAGTGGGGGAGGGCGTGCGATCAGCAAGGCGCTCATTGACGCAGCCATGGAATATGGGGGAGCTAGATATCGGTTAACGGAACACCAGTTAACAGAGTGAGGGGAGAGAGGAACGCTTCATCAATAGCCCTCTGCTGCCAGCAGCACAGAGACCACCTGAACAACAAGCAAAGGCTTCAAACCAGCCGGACTGCAATGAAAGGGAAGGGAACCAAGGCAGGAAAAAGAGCATCCTCCAACTGAGCAGAAGGCAAATGAAAAATGGATATAAACACGGCTGAAGGTGAGAGCACATCCATTTAACAGAGCTACAACTCTTAGCTTCAACATGAAGTACTTTTGAAAATAAAGTTACTGTAAAGGTGCAGCTGACAACAGGAAATATTAAGGAATCCCATCAGATATTAGGTATTTCCACAGGGTATGAGCAAACTAATTGAACCATATACATAAGAAAAGCCCTAGGCCATTTCTCACCTCGGTTTCCCATGTTCTTCATATTCTCAACTCTGCTCCAGTGACTTTAGAAAAACTTAGCTAGCCTTTTTTTTTTAAATAAACTTACTACATGCTAAGGGTTCAGTCAATTCAGATTCTACAAGGTTACACCACAACTGGCAACTTTCCAAAGAGCATTTTTTGCCTTTCATTATATTTTAAGCCTATCAGAATCCCCTGCAGACAACACTAGTGACCACACGGTTTAGAACCACAAAGTCAAAGTTCACCCAGAACTGACAGGAGTTAGCAGGGTCCCAGCAGCTGAGACCATTGTCACATACCTTCCCACAAGCTTGAACCAGTGAAAGCGATCATAGAAGGGGTCACTGCCTGTCATTGTGCTTTCACTCTCATCCTGTGTATTGGATGCCATTTCCCCAGCTCTGTCATACATCTCACGCATCAGATCCAACCTCTGCCTGCAGAGAAGGAAGCATTAAAATAAATAATTAATCGAGACTGCACAATAAAAGCAGAGAACACAAAGTGGGGTACACTGCACCTCTGCCAAATTGCACATAGGAAAGGGAGAACATAGAAGTCTGTACCACTTAACTTAGTACTGTGTCATTCTCTGACACATTAAAGATTCTGGGAAAGATTTTATAGGCTAAGCCCAGTAAGCACGAGGCAAGGTCACTGCAGAAGCTTACATAAATCTTGGATTTCATTCAAACTTCTAAATAGTCCTTCACATCTAACTCTGGCATACTTTTTGCTGCGGTTTTTTTGTTTGGTTGTTTCCATCAGATAATTTTGCTGAGTAATTTAGGCCTCCCACTCCAGAAAAGCTGGCATTTTCATTCCTTGGGTAGAATGAAGTTTGTTTGCCAGTAATATTTACATACTTGAGTTTTTCCAAGGACCAGTAATGTGTTGCTCCATTCTTCAGATCCTGGACTTCCACAGCTACCACGGTCCGGGGGAAAGGCCGATTATCCCGGGTCTTCTCCAGCTCAGTCGGCAAAAGCTCTGGTGGAAGTGGTGAGTAGAGGGTGTCTGTCAGCAAGACAAACTGAAACTGCACCTGAATGGAGAAAGAAAAATTACTTTAGTTCTGAGAAGTCAGGAGGAGACAGAGACCTAACACAAGGCCATGTATGAAGCCAGTTTGACTTTCACCTCTGGGAACAGGTTTTTTTGTGTCACGAGGGGTTTTTTTGTCTCAAAATAGCACAAAACGTATTTTTTCAGCTGAGTGCACAAATCTTGCCTTTATTGTCACAGCTAGCAGAGGTCTGGAAAACTACAGACCTGGCACATCCTGCAGCACCCACTTCTCTGGGAAAGATGAATAATCACACAAAGTTAAAAGCAAAAGGAAAAGCAAGGCCTCTGGGGAGACGGACATGTACATGTGTTTAGGATATGGACAGGAAAAGCATAAGGGAAAGGAAAAAGAGGAGAATGTATCAGCCAGATTTGCATGGGATGTGCATTCAGCCAGAAGTCTGAATCAGACTTGTGATTTTCTGAATCTGAGACTTGTGACTTTCTGAATCCTTTTAAAGCCCAAACTACTAAGCAAGAGACATATAACTTTGATGACTACAAGTAACTCTGAGAGTTTGAATCAGGATTAGGCAATCAAAACTGATGCATCAGAAAAGTCAGAAAGCTAATCTGCATGTCCCTACCTTTTTCTTTAACTCTACACTGATCGCATTGGCTTCCTTCAGATACACTGCATTCCCCCACAGTTGGTCCCTCAGTGAAGTAAACTGGTGAAATTTCCACTTCCTGAAAGCCCACTGTGCAAGTTCATATTCATGTCGTGTCCAGGGCACTAGGAAGAACAAAGGAACAGAGACATAAAACACTCTGGACTCTCTATACCATCACATACAGTATCTAATAGTGCTGCTGACTGTCATCAAGTTTGCAACACCTTTTCAGGGAGAAAACCAAAACCTGCATTTTTATCATTCAAACTTCCTCAGCACTAGCAGTGGTGACACAGTGATCAAGTAATAAGATTTAGAACAGGGGAAACAAAACAAATTCTACATTATGATTTTTTAAGTAAGTTAATAATTAAAGCCAAATGCAAAAACAGTGGAATGAAAGCAAGTATAATGGGAACAATAAACTATCTACTGTCCAAAAGTGCAGTTACACAGACATGTCACAGCATGAATCCTAAGAATTCCTAGCAAGGAGAGAAAAAAAAAGAAACTCCAAATGAAAAAAAGGAAACCGAGGCAATAATATTATTTTGGTTTAAGACATCTGACTTCTGTTAGTGCCAAGATGAGACACATTCCTTCAAACTCAAGATCATCAAAGCAAAGCTTGGAGTTAAAGCTAATCTAGATGGTGCATCAACTGAATTTCAGGATGTGTATCTATCATTTATATAGAAGTTACTCCATGAACAGATATTTTAGGCCTTTATAATGTGAAGATTACAGATCAAGACATTTTGAAGCATTTCATAGCTTTCCAAAGCAAGTTTTCTATCTACCTTAAGAGATACTACAGCAACTGTCCCTTTAGGCTTGGCTATATCCAAACCATTTTTAGCCTCAAAACTCACCTTCTTCTTCCTCCTCCTCCTCCTCTGTTGTTTCAGCTGCCAAGGATCGTGTCTCTACCTGCTTCTGTAAGGCCTGAAGCTTACTCTCATAGTCCTGTGGGGAGAGAGGAGATACCGTGTAGGAGGACAGACAAAAGGAAGAACAGTTCAGAGAGACTAACACCTCAGATGGAATGACAGACACAGAGAACAAATACACAGCGACATCTCCATTAATGCTCAGAGGTCACATACCAACATCTATTGGTTTAGTATAATCTGTCCTTGAAAAGAAAGAAGGCAGAAGCCAATACAATTAAGACAGTAGTGTTGTTTGTTAAGATCATCAGATGAATATGCTCACAGTTATCTGCAAGAGGGAAAGGTTGAGGCTATTTTTTTCTGCTAAAGACTGAAGAACCTGCTTGCTGCTTTCAGGAAGGCAGGAAAGAGGCAGAAACAGAGAAAAGTACAGAAATAAATTTAGAAGGGGAGGATTATTCACCTTTGTTTTCTCAAACAGAACAATTAACAGCACCACTCATTTGGTTTTTGACACCAAAACCTCAGTTCAGATTTTAGAAGACAAAAGACATTTTGTTTTCAATTAGATTTTCTTCTTGGGATGTAAGCATCTCTCACATGTGCATTTAATACAGCAGAAGATGAAAAAAAAAATGCCACTGCCCTGGCAAGTGGGCCGAGAAGTCTGTGCAGAGGTTTCCCCCACAAGCAGCACTTCAACAGTACCTTCTGATGTAAGAACGTTTTCTTCCTGTTCAGCATAAACATGCCTTGAAATAAATGCTACTAATGACTCCTTTATTATTTGCTGATGAAACAAATACAAATTCAAGCTGTTTAGAAGAGACACAGTCACTGTACTCCTGGTCTCAGAGCCTACTTCAGTTTTGTAAGATAATCCTTTGGTTTATTTTACATAAATTAAATTGGCTTCTCAAGCTTCTTGACAGGAGAGTTGTAACAAAAATAACTAAGTGCTACAGAGTTCTTGAGAAGAATTCTTGAAGCCTTCTCTCTTCTACAGTTCCAAATCCTAAAAGTCTTCTCCAATGCACCATTTGCACCGATGCATTCTTAAATCTAAGAACTACAGAAGGGAAGCTTTACACTTTCCCCCAGCCTGTTGAAGCATCCCACTGAACAACTACTTTACTTGGCTTTTGTGCAGCAAGTACAGTACTTGACACTGCCACGAAGTGATTGCATCAAATTTAGCACAAGTTCGGTCAGGAAGACCTCTAGCCAGTATCTGGAAAGGACATAAATTTGAAATACATTCCTTTAAGTTGATCTGTAATATTTCCTGGTAGCTGTGACTCTGGAGAGTGCAAAATTGTAAATACCAAGAATTCGATACCCTTGACCTTCAGGCAGAGAAAACTGAACTATTCCAGGTATCTGGCCTTTGTCTGAGGGCTGTGTTTTAACTTTCTAAATTCCTCTTGATATTTTATTTGGCTAAAACACTTCGTCTTCCTCATTTGGTCTGCTCCATTCACTCTAAGATTGCTGCATACTTAGAGCGCAGCAAACCTTAGCCCAGCAGCAAAGGTACTGCAGACAAGACAAACATAAATCCTTCCTTTTGATATTCCTTCTGAAATCCTTAATGATTCATCAATAAACTATTCAAGACTCCGAGGAGTTTCAGACTTATCTGCAGTCCTCACATATCCAGTGTACTCTTCAAAACTTTTTAACATAAAGGCACTCTCTGATCTCTTTCCCCCCACCCATGCAGGTACTATGACACTTGAAACCAAGATAAAACAGGCCAGATTTGAAGCAACAGAAACAAGCTTCTCTTACTTGCAAGAAAGGGCAAAATAATTTATTTTCCTGTTGTCTGAAGCAGATAACCTGAGGATGTTGAATGGCTACATTGTAGAAATGAAAAGCTCTTCAGGTAGTGTTTAAGTGGAATCTTTGACCAGATTCTTTTGGAGAATCTGAAAAACTGCAGAGGGAATCATCAAAAATCAGGAGCATTCCACTGTGAAAACTCTACTTCCAGCATGAAAACCCCAGGCATGTTAAATTCACAGACAAAGGCCTGCTTCTTGTCTTCTCTCTTTTCAGACCTGTGAGCCAAGCATTTAAATACCTAGCAAAATAAATGCTTAACATAAGCACTTTTTATTGACTCCACACTAATAAACATTACTTTTAAAACTAAGTAAAGGAACTGAAGCTTGTTTTCCCATAATGAAAACCAGAACCAGGATCTTTTCCCTAAGCAGAAAGACAGGACTAAAATTGCCTCCAGGAGCTTCATGCAATGGTAGCATTTAAAAATAATTGGCACTGAGCAACAGATGAAGGATGAATTTCAGGTTGATTCACCCAGAAGGTGCACTGACTGCACTGTGAAAGGGGTTGGTTTGGTTTGCTCTGCTCTTCTGAGATATTGGTCAGCTCTCCGAGTAGGTATTTCCAGCTCCAACTAGTGATAACACACACCTAACTGTCAGTACTCATGGAGAGGTGCCTCAACTGGGAAAGAAAACCCCAACAAATAACAACCCTGCATCTAGAAGCTGCCCTGAAGGTCCATGCCCTAGACTCCCTGGAACCCAATGCATTTGTTGTACAGCTTCAAACTGGCTGATATCATTAGCTCCATGAATGTGAAAGGAATGCAGTGTTTATTTTGCCCAGGGGCATGGAAATATCTAAAGCCACAACAATAACAGATTATGTGAAAACAGGGGAAAAAATAAATAAATCATACACTCAGAATAAGCCAAGCTTTTTAAGACCAGGTTGGCCCAGCTTTTCCAGCAGAACACTGTACCATAACAACCCAGATTCCTTGGGTCTACGTGATGTTGGCAAAGGTTCTGTGGTGTGTGTGTGTGTGTCATTCCCTCCGGTATTTGAGGTATAAGAAAGTCAGATTCTTTTGTCTTCAGTGAGCAAATAAACAGAGAACAGCCAGCTCTGGATTTTCTTCCAGATTGTAGATAAACCAGCACACAATACAGTACAATGGGACTGCACTGAAGAGGAGTAGGGCTTGTATCCCTGCGCTATGAAAAGGTTTTTAAATGTATTTAGGGTTTAATTTTAAATAAGGTATGTGGCAATTGACACATGCCTGCATAGGCTGTTTTTAACACCACAGCAGACAAATCAGGGTGGATGGGCTTAGAAGAATCATATTGGGGAACAATTAAAGAAACATTTTTAATTCTGCCAGAACAATGCCAACCCCAAGACAAAAAACAAAATCAGGACAAGCTTGAAATCAAGTTTCATTTCCATTTCACTGAGACAAGTCTGACACTTAAAAGAGTATTTCATAGTTTATTGAAAGAGCACTTGTTACAATACAAACCAGTTCTGCTCTTCACAAGGCAGATGCTTGCTCTTAAGACAATCCAAAACTTGTTTTTTCTTAAACACTAGACAGATCCAAAAATCCCATTTATTTCAAAGGCAGCTCACTGCTTGCTTTATAGTACAAATGGGTACACAGCATAGATTTCTCATGTGGCAGCTCCTGAAGTCATTCAATGGGAAGTATCCAAGTCAGATTTCAACATATAAAAGATAATGAACAGATTTCAACATATAAAGGATATAGGTCAAACAGTGAGGGAGATATTGAAACGAAGCTGAATGTACTGATAAAAATAGCATCCTCCAATTTGACAGATCCCTAAATTCAGACTGCTTGAGAAAGGATGAAGTCAATCAGAGGAGCGTTAGTGGCATGCATTTTCCCCAACCCACCCCCCAAATCCACAGGTCCTCAGTGAGTCCTAGTGGATATTTAAGAAATCAGTAAGGCACAGGTGGATACAAGGCAGCTGTCAAAGCACACAGCACATCAGCACAGAGCAATGGCAATTAAGCTTACTGAAACAGCTCTCCCCTCACGGATGCCATGTTGCCATTAACCTGAAAGCCTTCTCACACCATCTCCTATGGAAGCAGCTGCATTGCTGCTCATTAGCTCCATTCATACAAAACTGGGAGTGAAAGGTGTGTGCTTTTCTGAATAGTGCAAGGAGATCCACAAGTTCTCACACTGCTTCCCTTATCAGACAAGGCACTGTGCTGTAAATAACATTCAGTTCTTAGAGTTGACAGTTTTATAGGACTTTTTCTTTTTTTTTTTCAAGTTTCATTTCTGTGATATCCTCCTAAAAACCAGAAAAATAAAACTAACAAAAACAAACACAAACTGATTCATCTGAGCATACTGGACTCCATTTTGACACCACCTGTTGTTGTTTGGGGTTTTTTTCTGTCAAATCATACAACAGAATAAGCTGGGTTGCTCTCCTAGTGCTGCTCAAAACCAGTGGGGTGAGACAGACTGATGGCAATCTATTGTTCACCATCATCACAGAATGGCTTAGGTTGGAAGGGACCTTAGAGATCATCTACTCCAACCTCCCCACCACTCAGGCATTTACAGGTATTTCTTCTCCTCATATTTTTAAGCTGAAATAAGTTGGCAACAACTTTTTAGCGTCCAGTGTTAAACTATCAAGTAGCAGGAGTTTTTAGTGTCAGTACATACGGCTGCAAGGACTTCAAAATAACTCCATGCTCCATCACATGGTGGTTTCATCAAGGCAGCCACAACCCTCAGCAAAAATACAGCCCAAAAATAAATGCGGTATGGTCTTCTCAAGACCTATTCCATGCAGACCAACTCTGTTTGGCTCATGTGTTCCTACAAAACTGAGAGGATTTTCCCAGGCATGCACTTTTAATAGTCCTAGCCTTTTTGGGAACATGAAAGAACTCATGACTCTTGACATGCACTAAACCAAAGTGCAACGCACTACAAAAACAAGACTCTAAAATAAAGGCACCAGCAAAATATTACTTGCAGGCCAAAACTCATTTTGCAATTCTGATTTGAGCTCAAAGACAGTCTTGCTCATCTACAAGCCTTCTTTTCTTTAGGAATCGAGATATTTTTGGACATGATTTTATTTCCTTCATTCAAGTAGGCCAAAGCATGAGACAAATGCAAGTTACAAAGCCATATTTGGACACAAAATTAAACCTGTCATTAAAGAAAAGTAGTCCCAAGTGATGGGAACAGCTCATTATTTTAGGAGAGTGAGAGAACTGACTTTTGTGTCTCCTGCAACAGAGGCCCAATAGCCTATCTGTAACATGAGTGCAGGGACTTCAGAGTTGACACCTGATTAAGCCTGGTGTAAATGGTGTGTGCCTGCCATTTAGCAAATGTTGCAACCAGCATCTACACCAAGCACAGTTGGGGGCAAAAATGTAGGGCAGGAAACAAAAATCAAGATGAAATGCAAGCTGGAGGCACTTCCTACTCACCTACAGCTATGCTGAAACATGCAAAAAATAACAATTACCAGTAGGATTTATATTTCATCAAAAAAGAAGCAACCTCAAGTAACACAAGGATATTCGTGCAAAGCAGCACAAATTTAACCACACAGATCCACTGCAAAGTGGACCTCTCGTAGCAAATGTGGTATAGTAGCCAATGTTGTTTAGAAAATTGTGTTCAAGTTAAATTTAAAAGCAAAATAAGTCCTCAAAGCTTCAGATTGGCTTACACTTAAGTCCACAGGTTTTCAGAAGTAAGCACAATTTTGTTGTGCACTTTAAGAAGGACAGAGAGAAGAAAGTGTGCAATTAAAATTGGGACTCTCCAAGAAAACCCCAAGCTCATAAAGCCTATTCCTTAGTTATTCTGTAACTAGTTTAAAACGATCTGAAGCAGGGATTGCAAGCATTTGTTGTATGGCAAATCACCTCCTGCAAGTACAGACCTCTTCAGATCAAAACAGACAGCAAAAATTTTAACTTGTATTTTGAGTGTGGAGAGAAGGAAAACTGATCTCTCTCTCTCTCTCTTCTAAGTGACCTTCTCTTTGATTTAAAGAAGTCTTGAGACAGGGGTTTAGTCCAAGACCAGAGGCACTAACGTGAGGTATCACATTAAGATGAAACAGTTCAATTCTCCTATCTTTGAGGAGAATTCAGCCAATTCAAAGTAGTGATCTAGAAATCTTCATTAGAAAAACTATTTCAAGAACATCTCCCAGACTCACGCCCAAGAAAGCTGAAAACATAAAATAAACAGAATTAGCTTTTCAAGGCTTCTTCCTGCACCGGAGTGTTGAAAACAACAACAAGAAATCCTAGTTCCTTTCCACGACCTCTGTATAATAATTACAAACTATTCTATTTAAAGGTACAGTGGGAATTAGAAAAAACTTATTTCCAAAGCATTGCTTCAGCAATATATATATATTCTGACATAAAATTCCATTCAGGCAGATTTAACTGTCACAGCAATTTCATACCAATAATTAATTATGAACTTAAGCAGAAGAGAAAAGACACCTCCTACTCAGGGAGTAGGACTCTTGTGACCCCAATAGCTCTTCTAAATTTCTCTATTTAAAAAAAAGCCACATTTCTTGTCAGCCAACACCTTTTGGTTTATAGATCATTATTATTACTATCAAGAATTTGAGTTAAAAGTTGAAAATACTGCTCTGAAGAGCCAGATGGTCAGTTTCCTTATTGCTAAGAAAAAGGTCACAAGAAACATTCAATGCTATGAACTAAATTCCTCTTTTGATTGTCTACATAAAACACAGGAGGAAGGTAGCGCTTTGTAAGTTCCAGACAATATTTTCAGCATTAGAAAAATACTCCAAGACACACAAAAAACCTGGTAAATGAAGTTCTTCCCTCCACATCCCTCCTTCCAAAAGTCTTCTAGCCTATGAAAAAAGTTCTTAAAATGTTTCAGAATGTTCTTCCAAACCATGTTGTTAAAACTGCAACAAAAGTCACATGCAAAACTGAGCAGGCTGAAGGGCCAGTACCTTGTGTTTGCATCTCCAATTTCTCAAGTTCTACCTGGCCAAACAAAACCCAAGACATTAGCAAAGCCAATCCTGGCTGTTTCTCAATGAGAGGCCAGAATCGCCCCAGCTTCCCTCCTCCCCCAGACTACTCTTGGCCAACAAATCATACTGTTGTTTCTCTGCCCGATTTGAGGTTAGGTGCTGAGAACTGACGCCTCATCCGTGGGGGCGTAACAAACTGGTTACAGTGGTTAAGCCGGTCAGTCTGTTTGGGGTGGGAGCCGGCTGCAGTGCCTTCTGCTCCATTGCTGTGGTTGCAGTAAGGCTGGCGGTGCTGGTGGATGTGGCGTTTCTGCTGGAAAGTCTGTAGGTCTGGATTCTGCTGCCCGCTGTAGGAGTGCAGGGACTCAGAGGAGCCCGAGGTCTGACGCCGCAAGCTTTTTTGAGAGCCATTATTCAGAGAATTGCTTCTCCAGCGCAGCTGAGGTGATGGTGGCTGCTGCTGGCTGCTGGGCTGTGGCTGTGTGTTTAGCTGCTGCCTGTTAATTTGGATATTATCTTGGTTCCTCTGGGGCCCGTATAGGTTCCACAGCTGCTGAGGGTCTTTAGGAGCAGCTCTACTTTCTTTTTCTTTGTTTTCATCTTTGTTCTTATCATCTTCTTTTGGAATTCTAACCTCAATAACCTCATCCTCTGTGATAATGATATGGGTGCCTGGACTCCATGAGTTCCTATGTTTGGGATTGCTTTTGAAAGGGAAGCGGGGCTTGCGATTTTCAGGCGGAATAAAGCGGTGAGGCATATTCTGCCGCCGAAGTTGTTTTGCTATTTCCTGCTGCTGCAGGTTTTTGAATCGAATCTGTTCCTGCCTCATCCAACGTAGTCGCCCACGTCTGAAAGCTGGGTCACCTGCCATGAGCTGAGAAACACGCTCCTCTTTAGCCAGATCATCATTCTCGCTTCTTTTTAAGTCATCTGTGGGCTTCTTATCCACATCCACCAGACCGGCAGAGTTTGGAGACTTAGCATTAGCTGTGGTTGACTGAGCTTTCTCTGGAGACCCTATCAGAGGCAAAACCTTCTCCATTTTTAGCATCTTATTTCTAAGAACTTTTATCTCTTCATCCTTCATGTTGTTCTGTTTCTTCACTTCTTGCAAAATATCTTCCAGTTTATCTATATGCACCTTGAGGTCATCCACATCAGTTATTCCTTTACCATTGGCCATAACATCTTCGATTTTCTCATCTCCGACTCCTACGGTATCCCAGACATCACGAGCCACAGCTCGCCATGATTCACGCTCATTTGGATCTTTTTTCCCATACATGGCACAAAGCTCTTTCATTTTAACAATGGCCAGAGCCTCGATCTCCTGCCTAGTGTGCCTGAAGTCATTGAGTGCTACCTCATAGCATATCTCCTTCACAGCCTGAATCTTTAGGTCTGAGATGGTAACCCATTTGGAGTCCTTGCTAAGGCGTCGACGTTGGGGTATCTGGTACATTTTAATAGGCTCTCGTTTCTTCCCACTGCTGGGGAGGCCACACTTTTTTACAATGGTTTGGAGCTTGCTGGGGGGCAGCTTCTCTCTCAGGGAAGTGATCAGTCTCCAACTCTCCTCACACGATCTCTTGTCCGAATCATCCCCACTATCAGAGTCTGCATCCTTTGGAAAAACAAAAATCAAGAAGTGGCCCCAAAATAACCAAAATTAAAATTGTAAAGAAAATGGAAAAGCTAAACAAGAAGTAGCAGGCAAAGAAAACTAAATCAAAAATCAGAACAGAACAAGTGATAAGGAAGTCCCTGAAGACTGAGTGTTAGGGCATTAAAACGTATCTTCGAGAGTTATGGACTGTCAAAATTGGAGCTCTTCATTAAATTAACATCATATTTTAAAGTTTTGTCATCTCAAAACAGCAGATAATCTAAATTCTTCCCTCCCAGTCCCTTCCAAAAGCTTTAAATAGATCAACTAACACCAAGCTCCTGATTTAAAAAACAATAAAAATACAATCCAAGTATAAACTGCACTTCAGACATGCTACAAAGACATGCAAATCCCCACCACACACATTTGCCTTGGTGAACTGCTGTTGCTTCTTTCAGCAAATCCTCCCCAGGTAGGTGAACACAACAGCCATCAGAGAAGTTGTCATGAGCAGCCAGAGTAAGTCAGGTTAACACTGGTTAGTAACGTTGCACGTGGTTGCAGGGATGCTCAAGTTTAGAATCCACTTCACTACAATAGCAGCCAGAGAAGTGTTAGACGATAAGAAAAAATGAAACAGAAGCAGCCGAGAGGTTCAATGTTAAAAGGACTGTAAGTGCCACTATGACAGGTGAAGACAGTGGTTCATACTCCAAGACTTGCTACAAGCTAAAAGGATATCCAGAATCAGAGTTTCAGAGGTGGGTTGTGGTTTGTTTGGGGGTTTTTCCCCATTTGTCACTTTGTTGCTTAGTTTAAAGAAAAAAACATTAACAATCTTGTCTGTCCGAAGAACGAGATTCAGCAGAATGTAGCAGTAATGTCTTTTAAATTGCTTTTAAATGAATTCTCTATTTGATATCCTGGATTTGTCCTCTTCTCAAACCCTAGAGCCTGGAGCTTCCACACAATTGCTAAGAGTTATGCATGTTTTGCTTCTTCATTACAAGTTTTCCACCTTCTGCTAATGATTTTTACTGAGCAGTGCTTCAGGTTTCCACACACTAGGAAGGTTTGTTCAGGAATACTGCCACCAGAAGTTACATTGCTTACTGCAACCAGGAATTAAGAGTCAGACTACTTTTCTTTAAAGGATTATTAAGGTAAGACATCTCTTTAACAAACAAAAAGTCCTCTGTATTATCATGATCCAAACATCTTCCATAAAACACAGTGGCCAGTCTCTAAGGAACCTCTATCTAACACCCCTATTCTTCACATTGAGAATTGTCAGACACGAGATCTGGAACACGAACAGCCAGTGGCTCTAAACCCAAGTCACTGACTGAAAACCACAGGTTCCTAGGCTTAAGACTTTGGGTAGAAGACTACGAAGAATGAGGACTACAACATGATTTGGTTTGGGAATGATGAAAGGGACTAAAAGAAATACTGGTTCTACCCTATGGTCAGCAAGCTCCACAACCTAAGATTCACGTTGCTTGAGCTTCTTGTAACCTTATGTACTTTTAATATTTAAAAATAGCACTGGAGAATTAAATTCTCCTAGCTCAGGTCAAAATATAAAAGCAAAACACTGGTCTAGAAACCGAACATAAATTCATTGTGAGTTTAACAAAATCTGTGGCCTAAGGAAACAGCATCTAACAAACTGTACATTGCGGTGGGGAAAAAAGGTGCCCTGCAGGAAGACACTCCACAGTCTATACATCTGAGATTATGTCCAGAAAGGCAAAACATGAACTACTCAAACATGAAATCACAAATTCCACAAGATTATTCCGATAGATTACACAATTACCATGTTACCACTTCTGGGTAAAGCATGTCTTGTGTCTGAAAAGCAGGTAAGAGACACTACATGGTCATTGCCCTGGGTACACTCAGAGGTTAACCAGCCCAACTAGCACAGCTAGACACCAACATTCTAATGTCAAGTGGTCACTGCAAAGGCATCATGACCAGGTAAACCAGGAAGGAAATTTTAGCTCTATTTAACACATTTTCACATACAGTTTGTGAAATGGAGAGTGATCATCTCCATTCCCTAGTAATACTAGCAAGGCTAATATAGATTACTGATAAATTTGGGGGGGCAAGAGCTATTATTCATCTTTTTTTTGGTATGGCACATCTAACAAATATCCAAAGTGTTTGCACTTTCAGCACAAAACCAAACCAGTCTGATAAACAGGATTAGCCAGCTTCTTAAATCCAAAATGACACTCCAATTTAGAGCAAGAAGAATAGTATTTACATTTCAATATCAGTCTTACATAGCAGTAAGTTAGAGAACCTGATATTGCAGCACAGAAAATACTTTTAAGGTACACAAGCTGATGTGCATTCCCAGACTTCCCAACCATTATTCAGCTACTGTTACATGAATGCACTAATCCTGTGCATTCCAGACTCTGCATACAGTGACACAGAAATGATGAGATGTGTCAGGTAATTTTGCTGTCATCTGAAATACTCTTATTAAGCATCACATTAAGCAGAATACTGCTTAACAGACCAATGATCTCTCATCCAAGATGATCTCTTGAAAGAAAGGTGTCCTACAGGAGTTACATTGGCAATGCATGTAGGACAGTGTTCCACCTTTATTCACTAATTGAAATCAGCAAAACCAAAACAAGCTGAAAGAAATCAGCAACTGCTTAGCAGCATTGAACAACACACTATCTAAAGAACCGTCCCTTAACCTCAACTATGTGAGTAAACAGTTTCCCTTCACAACACTTCTATAAACACAGCTCTGTTTGAAGCTGCTCCCCAGACAGACAGTTCTCACATCTTTAATTCATACAATAGCTTAGCTTATGCCTGTCAGCTAAAATTTCAGGGAGGGAATTCCATTACTTGCATCTCCTTTGACACATAGCCAAAGCTTACTCCATACTCCTATTTTTATTTTCACACTGAACTGATTTTTGCCATGCTACATTCAGCTACACAAATGCTAACTGTACAGCTGCAGAGATGAAACATGACATCAGTCACACCTTCACCTCCTTTATGAACTAATCATTGCTTTGGTTCAAAGTCTGCAGCCACTCCTTTCCATCCAAAAAATTAGTCCCTTGTGATAAATTATTAGAGATGTATAATATAAATAATAAAAAGATGTAGCTTCTGCCACAGTATTTTGCTCCATCCTGATTTTGGGAGGAGGAGGAGAGCTTTACAGTTTAAAACCCAGCATGCATTTAATCCACAGTTTTCAGTGGTCTCACGCTAATACTACAAACAAGTAAATCATGATTTTGAAATTTTCATTTCAATTCAGGTACAACTGCATTTGTACACTGGCTAAAGACAACCCAAAGCAGTTGAAGCAGAATCAGACAACTCAGGCTTCTTAAAGAAATCTAGATTTCATTCCTTGCTTGCAAAGCTCACAGAGCACTTGAAAACTGCACGCATTTCTATTTGTAATGCACTTCAGAAGGTATTTATGGTGAGAAGACTGAAATCTTTCTGTACCAGACTTAATTCATCAGAATTCCTATTGAAGAAATAGGTGGAATGGTGGGATTCCCATCGTTCTGGAGGAGCTGACATTCCCTTTGCACACTGCTCCCTTGTCATATCCCACTATCAGCAAGTGTACCATTAAGACCCTTACAAGGAACTCCATGCAGGGGGAAGGAGAAGGGTTAAAACATGCACAATGCAGCAACATTTTCAGACATCATTCAAAAAAATAGACCTAGCATATCAATATTCAAGGAATCTCTTTGCCAGCACAAATTAGTATGTTCTGGTGATCCAAGACAAAAACAAAGGCAAACATCCCAAGAAGTCATTGTTTAGACTACTGAAAAGGAACTTCAAAAAACTGAGCATAGAAATGCTCTTATTTCAGGGTAAGTGGCAAGAAATCCAACCTTTCCCAACAAGAACTGATTAAAGCCTCTTCACTGTCAATTAGAATCTCCAAATTAATATGAAGGAGCTCACTCACACTGATAGTAATTCACTGTAGATACAAAGTATTTGAAAGCAAAGAGAGAACTGCATTGTGCAGACAACCCAAGCAGGTTTCCTAAACTTTCAGATAAGCAAGGACAGGAATTACTGTTTGCCAAAGGTATAGTTAATCTGAAGAAAGGACACATACCAGCCTTTGCTGCTCCAACAAGAGATCAGCTTCCTCCTTCTCTTTCTTATACAAAATCTCCATTTCTTGTAATCTGAAGATGAACAAAAGAGCAGAAGTAGTCAGAAAGGTCATTATTTTCACAGTGCTGTTACTCTACACACACAGCTAACTGAGTAAGTTACAGGAGTAAAAGTCATTCCAGTTACAAGGAAATGTTCTTTGTCTATTATAATACTCTGGAAGTGAAACTTCATAGAGATTGCAGTTCAGTCCTTCACCAAAAGGTATAGAGAGTTAGCAGCAGGTGCTTGTGTGTGATTATTAAAGTAACACTGGAAAACTAAAGCAAAATAAAGAGGAAGCTTTCTGAACTTTCACAATAGGTGGCAGAGATGTCAGAATCTGGGTTTAGGTTTTGCAGACACCATCCAAATAATCTACATCCAACTCCACTTTATTTCAGGTAAAAAATATGAGTTGTTACCTTTTTTCCATCTCCTGCTTCATGTCAATGCCCTGCTTCTCCAGAAGCTCCCTCTGAGCAAATGTCCAGTCAACAGGCTCAGAGGGAGTTTCAGCTGATGGTGTTTTCTCTCTTTCTGCTCGCGCTTGCTCTGGATGGTTGAACCTGAAGACATGATTTTTACCCATGATGATACGATTTCCTACAAACAGGAACAGAAGTTGGCTGTTTCAGGTTAGGATTCCAAACCCATTGAAAAACATCACTGAGTGATTCATCCCATTTATCCCGCTGGGTGACAGCAGAAGAAAAGATTGCCCTATAAGGACTTTCTGTATGTATTCAAGTTCACTAGGAGATGACAAAAAAAAAAGAACAAAAGAAAAGAATGTCTGGTCTGTAGAGAACAAGCCACAGCTGGTAAGAAACAGGAGTCCAGTCAGTACCCTTGGTTCATGAAAAAAACCAAACAAAAAACAACCCAAACCACCACAACAAATTCTTACTTGGTACAAATAATCCGGGGGGGGGGGGTGGGGGGGTGGTTTGCTTTATTTTTGGTGTTTGGTTGTTTTTTTTTCACTGTAGAAAAATGAGGGAGGGATGTGGAAAGGATCATAGCTTGAAAGAGATAAGTTAAACCCCCATGATTTAGGGAAGTCACTCCCTCCTCTAATTCTTCCCCCACACGCCTTTCTGAAGGAATGTAGGGGACTGAGTGGGAAATGTAATGAGAGCAAAGAGGAGCTGTTGTACTCCTGCAGAGGGTCATATTTTAGCTTTGCCAGGAAACTGGGAATTTTCCATCAGCAACTGGCAGTCTGTCTGCTCTGTCTCACTGAGACTGCCAAGGGCAATAGGCTTGGGCAAGAATGCATTTGAATAATCTCAGGGTAAGCAGAAGGACAAGCAGGATGCTGTGTGGCAGGGAATATTTAAGTACACTTGCAGCTAGTGCAGCAATGAACGAAAGAAAACAAACTGCTGCCAAGAGAAGAACAGTACCAACTTCTGTTTAAAAGCTACGCCCCAAGAAGTTAGGACTGATGTCCTTTATCAGCACAAAGTGTCCTGCGCATGATGCAAATGTCAGATATGGACAATTCTAAGATGGGAGAGTCTACAGAAAAAACAAAATCCATTCTAGCATTTCTTACCTGAGCGCAGCTGCACAGGCTGCACAACCCTCTTGCCATTCACGTAAGTTTCTGATCGTTCACAAGGCTCCAAAGTAACAATAACTAGGAAGACAACAACATTGACAATGAGACTTCAGAGAAGTGAGCAAACCCTAGAGACCTCTTATTTTCTGCCTATCTACCTACTCACAGCAAAACAAGACAAGTGAATCACTCCTTGATGCCATGCTGGTTTAAAAAGAAATAAAGCCCTATGAGAAAATCAGTACTGCTAATATCTCCACCTATTGCAATGGAAAATATTAGTGCTTTTCCTGTTTTAATTTTTATGTTTATAATGAACCAAGATCAGAACTTAACTCTTGGGCTGACTGCAGCTTGCAATTTGAAGCTATGACCATTTACATTTTATTTTCTTCCCCCATGACTCAAGAAAAAAAATGTTTGTCTCCTCTGGTACTTTCACCCCCCATGACTCTAGAAAACAGAGTCAAAGATGGTTTTGTTGAGGTAAGAGAAACTTTCAAGTACCAGCATTCTCTGGCCAACTACCAAGAGTGGAGAGAAAGATTCAGCAATACTTTAATAGAAGAAGTAGTTTTTTACCATCACCATTGTTGTTCCTCTCACTTCGGAAGATACAATGCTCCTCTTTGATGTGAGCCCCACTCAGTACAATGTCTTGCCTCCGCTCAGCGTCAGCTTGGCCAACCCTGGGTCCAAAAGAAGGTATTTCAAGAGGAAATCAGACACTTTCTACAATTGTGTGAAGGATAAATACCCGGGAAAAAAGCCTAAACTATTAAGGCCATCCTTAAAGTATAAAGGTTTGAACTAGTGCTAACTCTGTGTTACCATGAATTGGAGGATAACAGCTTGACCAAAGAGAAGCTTTCCTCTCTTTTAAAACATGTCATTTAGAGGGAATTGAAATGTTAAACACCTCTGGATTTAATGCATTTCCCTCTTTTGTGCGCTCCCTCTAGCAAAGGAACAGAGAAAGAGAAATAAAAGTGACAAGAACTTCCAGTGGTGTATTTCAGCTGGCACACAGTGATCATCCCTTCCCATCATCACCACCTGCACTTCAACAAAGAAGCAAAAAAGGCTCAGAAAACTCCTGCTGAATAATTTGATGCCACAAGCAGTTTCATCCAGCTTCCAGACATGTAGGCTGGCTGTATTCCTGGAGCATGCAGATCTAGCCATTCCAAATTCAAATATTTGAGCAATTCTAGATACAGATAACTTAAATTTCAATCTTAATGTTTATGAACTGCTTGGTCTGTTTATTACTCTGCATATTTCTGATGTCAGCTAGCTAGGTTTAAGGATTTAACTGATTTCTTCAGCCCTGAGCTGCTCTATTCATCATTCTGTGCTTAATTCTCTCTGAGCTTGATATTCTTTCCAGTAGGTCCAATGCACATTACAGCACCTGTTTGTGGTATCTTTTCCACTTGTTCCCCAGGAATATACAAACTATGCAACCAAATGAGGCTTAGTGCTTCAAAGAAAACAAAACAAAAAAAAAAAAATCACCACTCTTCCTCCAGATGTCTTGACAACAAGGTTTGGAATACTATCTGGTTTAAATTCCCAATCTGGCAATCAAATTTAATCTCGTACACATGAATGCAGAATACATTAACTGTGCAGAGGCATGGATAGCAGTTTATTTAAATAAAGTGAATACTCATCCATATTCCATCTGCTTTTACCAAGTACTATGGCTTTCAGTCCTCCACCCATCAAAATCTCAAAGGCATTTTTAGTAAGTTTTATTACTTCTGCTTTCCTGTATCTTAGAAAGGATACCAGGCCTTCTACTACCCAGGCGTAGTAATGAACACCTTACAAAGCTGAGTGACCACATGCATGACTTCTAAAGCACAAAATCAGCTTAAAGGAAAATGCATTTCTGTACTTTTTTAAATCACCTACAGCAAATCTCATGCTTCATTTGTACCTGCAAGTTGACTAGCTTAAGGCACAATTGTTATTTAAACTCACACTGTCTCCAAGCAAGGGAATTTAAGCAAGGAAAGAAGCAGCAATCCTCACCTAGTAATACCATCTTTGATGTAGTACAGCAGACATTCAGACATGAGTGGATCTTCATTAAGGTTTACAAGATGAGGAGTCTGAAAGAACAAAAAGAGAAGATGATTAAGAACTGAAGACCTACTTTCAGGCTGCTTCCCACAGCAGTGGAGGACGTATAGAGATCCAGTAGTTGTGTGGCACGTATCCAAACTGTTCCAAACTTCTGCAGTACTGAAGAGCATCACAAAGTAACAGCAGAAACACAGCTCAGTCAGATTGCTTTATCTGAAATATCAATCAATAGAGGGCATAAAGGCTCCAGCTGGAGAAAGAAGACTCCATGTAAAGTCTCTGTAAACTTTGGTAAGGGGAGTCCAGCAGCAGATAATGTTGCTTGAGGAAAATGTTGAAACTGATGTGGCAGCAGCTTTGGCTTTTCTGGGGCAATGTAAGCCAGGTGTTTGTTTGGCAAACAGCAGAAGAAATCTAAAACTACTACCATTTTCTGATACAAACAGCTAAGAAGCTCTTCATCTAAAATTCTTCTAAATTTAAATCCACTACAGTTACTAAACCAACCTTCTTTGGTGAAAAAACCCCATTGGAATCAGCAAACAAGTCACAAGGCCTTGGTGTGTAAATCTAGCCAGTGAGATAGCAGTAGGCACAAACACAAAAGAAAAGGTAAAAATGGTTAAACAGAACAAGAAAGGTGATAAAAGAAATAAAACCACTTGCCCCTTAGTTATCCTCGAAGAGAATAGGTTTAGCAAAAGGAAATAAATTTGGCTAGGATTCCTTGGGAACATTGCTTCCATCAACTTATTCTAGCTGCAAAAAAGTTTACTTGAGGGATACCAACAGCACTCAAGATTACAGAAGCTCAAAAATTACAAGATGTTCACAGTGAAATTTGTCTTTAAGAAGTTTGATTGTCAGTTGCCCAATGGAAGACTTAACTATAAAGCAAAAAAACAATACAAGTTTTTCACCCCTAGAAACAAAGGCCACATAAAACACAGCTGAAGATGTCCCATGTCATCATTGCTATTCACTGCATTCAAATCAACACAAGGAGAGAAAGCAAGTTCCAGACACAGCTGCTTTACACCACTATCACTTGTAGCACTTGGACACTCTGAAAATCATGCCGTACCCTAAGCATACATGTTCTAGCATCTGAGTTCATTTACTGCACTAAATCAAAGTCTGAATGGGCAACAGAGCTTTGTAAGAAGTAAAGCTCAACAACTTGTAATTCACTCATCATGAGATCTAGTATTCATCCACAGACTACTATGGCATCAACTTTCTCCTTACAGCATTCCTCAAGCATGAGCTGAAGGATTATCCCTGCTCCCATCTTTGATGACAGCACAAGCAATTAAATAACCATGATCCATTTCAAGAAATTTCCTGCCATCAAAGGCAAAATTGGTAGATGCAGCAATGACTGCACAATTTGCTACCTTCTAATCTGCAAAGTGGGCAAAATCTGCCTTGCAGAGTTCAGTTTAGAGCTCAGCTGGTAAAAGCACAGCGCTGTCCTGTCAGCATTAATTAGATGTATACTGGTACCTCAGAAGTGTCAAGTCTTTATAAAAAGCCCTTCATATTTGCTATCTACATGTTCTAAATTTTCACAAGAACAGCCACAGTTACTAGGAAGAGAACTAATGAAACTGAAGTGCAAGGACAGCAATGAACAGAAGCACACAGGACTAGGTCAGGGGTTCTACTTTTCCTAATAAATCCTATATGGGTAAAAATTAATCTATCTATTACCAAAGGAACTATGCAGCTCAGATGGCATTTATACACAAACCTGATCAGCTGAAAATGCACCAAAAGAGTCATCAAAAAGAGCTGAGGGCCTTTGAGGGAAAATCTAAAAGATGAGGATCCGTAACAGAAAGAAATATAGAGAACACTCAATGGATTAGAATCTTTATTCCAGAACTTCCTGCTGCAGATACCAAGAGCAAACCAGAGTTCTACCAACTCCAGGCCTAACAAACCTGTACTACTTAAGCAAAGGATTAAATGTTTCAACCAGTTCTCCGTCCTGCATTTCCGTACAATGTCTCTAGACAGCTCCCTTTTTAATCTCAGATCAAGCTTGTTACACACTTGGGCATTCAAGTTCCAGGCTAAAATATCCCTCTGTGCTCCTTGTACACAAATTTTTGATACAAGAAAGTACATTCTTCTCCTTATACTTCAGTAATTCTGCTTGAATTGCATAGACTGCTCTTTTACTAAGTTGATCAGTTTATATTTATAGCACTGATTTATGGCCTTTTCCTGCACAGTTCTGCTATTTCCAAATTTAAGAAAAGAGAACTACTGACATGTGCTGAAAGAAATATTCCCCTGCATCCCTTATGTTGAGTGGTTTATTAGATTACATTGCCTTTCTCTGAGGGGGAAAAAGGATTAACAAACCAAGTCAAGAAAGAGCACCTAAACAAGCCATCAAGCTTTTCTGGGTACCTCAAAGAAGAGGGAGTGTACCTGAAGGTCATAGCTACTACAGAAAACGGCAAAATCAAGGCAGCATTTGAGTTGCTGCAAACACTTCTTTCAGCACAGATTCTTCTACAGAAAGCTACAAAGAAGTTCAACCATTTCTTGATATCAGAAGTCTAAGAACTTCTCATGCTGCTGCTATTTCATCACTGTATTAGGCTCAAATATGCTTCCCTACTTTAACAACCAATGGAAGGTAGCACAGGCAATTATTTCTGCAGCATTGCATACTAGGCTGCAACACGTGCATGAGAAAGTGTCCAACTTCATTATCATGAGCAAAAGAATCCTTAGATGTTGAGTGTCTTGATAGGTTCTAACACTGATTTTAAAAAAAAAAGATATTGCAAAAAGAAATTACTCCTAAGGGTCCAAATCTCACTCATGTTCTTCTGTATCTTGCATGAACACAAGCCCTTGTACGAACAGGAGCTCCCCATCACCCTCTCCCCTCAGGATGACCAAACTTTTGGACACGTGATGCAATAGCTATCAATTTTCCCTACCTTTTTAGGTGAGAAGACTCCAAGTGTTCCTCCATCTTCCCGAATGGCAACCCCCATTTCTGCCAACAAAGCCTCCCTGAGAGAAAAGCAAAATATTTTCCATGGTTTAGGCTTTTTAGAAGTAAAGTCTAATGAAAGCCATGTAATTAAATACATTCAATCTTCAGGCAGCCTATCCACTGACCAGACAGCCAGGACTGTCACCACCTCATAACACAACTGGGCAAGCTTTTAAACCTTAGGCCTGCAGACCAGCAAAAATTTGTATTGCAGAGATTCAACAGCAGTTGAGTGCAGTAATGTATCACTCTAATTGTTACTCCAAGACACAATTCAAACTAAAGCTGGAGCTGTTTCGTAACTTTAGGTAATTCCAGTACTGAAAACTTGATCTTTTCTGCTTAACTTTAGGGCCAGATTTTTTGGACTGTAAGAGAATGATGGAAAGGGAAGAAAGAGACCACAACTCCTGTTGCTTCACAGCAGAAGCCAATGTAACAGCTTTAGATGCTACCTGAATTACAAGGGTAACCACCTGAACCATAGGGAACACAGGAAAAAATTCAGCTCTCTCTCAGCACTGCCCTTACTGTTTATATCTAACATAAAGGTCAACAGATTTATCACTAAGCATCATTCTGCTGTTCCATTGCTTTTGAACAGACTAATACTCTCCATTTTCCACACTTCTCCTTTTTTTAGAGACCATCCACATCTACAGCACTTTTGATTCCTGACCTTTCCATCCTAATGGCTTCAGTTTTCCTCAGCTTCTCTTCCCAGGTTTCATTCAGCTCTGCAATGATTTTCTCAGATTCCTGTGTGAAAATGCCAGAAGTTGTTTTACAATTCTCCTCAAAGTTCTTCACATAATACACAAAGCAAGTGAAATTTGTGCTCAGTTCTAGACCTCAAATTAACTTTGGATATAAAAAGCACTCTTAGCACTATCTAAATTCCACATTGTCTTCCTTAATTTTTAAAAGGCTAAATAGCCTTGAGGGAAAACTGAGAAGAGACAACTTCATATCTAACCACAACTTGAACTGCTTCATTCTTTCTTCCTTTTTTTTTTTTTCCCCTTGGGTTTTTTAATCTGATTTACAGACATCATTCATTAACTGGATGCCAAGGAACTGCAGAGACCACACTGCCATTTCCATGGCAACAGTGTGTTTCCAATAGGAAAGGGATATGCAGTGTGTATTCCAGCCCATTCCAATCCCTGTGGCAGTGTCTTATGGACAAGACATAAGAAGGAAGCAAGGATTCAACACAGCCAGCACTCCCCACTCATCCACCCATGGAGATTGGGGGCTTTCATAAAAATTAAGAAATACTTCACTGTAATGCACTTTTGATGCGGTTCAGCTCTATGCAGAACTGGGACAAGGCAGCTATTGTCTGGATGAAGCATGCTATTCTGTGTGCTTCACATTTTAATCTGTGGGGGCTGGGCAAACGTAACAGTGGCAGGATTATTCTTCCTCCTTTTTTTTCAGTTTTGGGGTAATTTGTTTTTTTGAAAGCTGGGGGCATTTGCTAGTCAGACTTTGTCCATACTAGTGCTGACCAGGCCTCCTGAAGTCTGTACTTGCAATCAAATTTTTTGTAATTGCCACTGCACCCCAGGATCTATAAACAAGACTCAAGATTTCCATTTGTACTTCAGTTGTAGCTCCAGGACACAGTTAAACCTAATTAATCCTAACAGCAAAGGCTGTGCATGAACCCAGTTAAATGCCCACCACAGTTAAAATGCCCTTTTTAAGATGCAGGTGGGTTTCAGACAGCTTCCTCCGAGAACAGCAGCATACTGGATACATTTAGGAAGGGAAGCTCTCCCAGGTTTGCTGCTATTTAGCCTTGGAAAAGACCAAAAGAACAGTGGCCTTTGGCTACAGCACTACCTACCTTCAACCGTTCAATCGCCTCTTCTCCTCCAGGTGTTGACATGATTCTTTCCTGTATACTGGACACAGATGTTATGCCCACCTGACTACTGAGAGAGCAGGAGGATGGAGATGCAGTGAGGGACCCCATGGAGGCTGTGGAAAAATTGCCAGGACGTTGATTCTCGGAGGCTAGCAAGTATCTATGTTTATTGTTCTGAAAATCTTTCAAATCTGGGAGAGAGACACACAGACAGAGGGAAGGCAGAAAGATAGGGAAAAGGAAAACAGGAGGAGGGAAGGAAGAGGAAAAAGGAAAGGAAGGAAAGACCAGTGTAAGAGGAAAGCATTTAAGCAGCAACAAGACAAGTTTTGTAATTTTTAGATGGCAGTTTTATTACTTTTAATATTAGCCTCTGTAATGGTTAACTCATCTCTGACCCTGAGGATTATTAGTAAGGACTGCATCATAAACCATTTCAATCAAAAGAGATTGAAAAAATAAATTCACACACTTGCCAAAACTCAAACCATCCTGTTCCTAACTGAATAGTAAACTGAGCACCATGAAGCTCAGACCAGGATTAGATTCAGTTCTTCATGATATTAGCAAACATTTTGGGTTGAAGTCTAAATGGATGCTACCAAAACATTCCTCCAGACTCCGGTAATCTAAAATGATGATTAAATAAATCTTTATTACAGCAGTGGTTCTGCTGCAGAGCACAAGTACAAAGAGCTCCTCCTTCTTAAACTTCACAGGACAGTCTGTGAATCACCTCTCAGTCTGTGAAGAGGAGAACACAAGTTCACAACAACATCATGCTACTGCTTGACTCTCCTTATCTGAAAAATGAACATCTAAGATACTGGACCAGTAAAACATCTCATAAGGCTCTCCTATTTCAGAAGGTGCTTTAAAGCTTTTTGGTCTTAGTCTAGATGAGGAAGGCCTTAAAAATCCCCAAAATTCAATAAGGTAGCTTTTGTAGCCTGAAAACATGAAAAGGCTGAAAGAGATCTTGAAAGACAGGAAGAGGTGCCTAAAATGATTTAAGAATTAATATCCAAAGGCAATTTATTTTTATCTTCCTTAGCTTCTCAGATATGTCTGTAAACCATATCCTTAGAATAATCACACACCAATAAAAAAATAAATCCTCTAACATGGAAATACCAAAACCCTCAACAGCTTGCTTTTAATAATTTGGATAACTTCAAATCCTATTTAATAATCCAAATCCTTTAATATAAGCATCCTTAGGAAAGAAACAGGTCAAATCAGACCCTGCAAGCTATGAAGGAGGGCTTCACACTCCTCAAAATGAGATGCTCACCCAGACATTGCATAGATTTCCATGTCTTCCTACATTTGCTCTACTCTTAGCCTGAACAATTCTGCTATCGTCGGCCTTATGCCCTAGTTCACTCCACATTCAACCTGCTGTTTCAGCCTCATGAAACTGATGATTGCATCGAGTCAGTTTGAAAACCACCATCTGCAAATCCAGGAAGCAGGGGTGGGAGCTTTAACAGGAGAAAAGCAGGTTAAGGAAAGGGAATGCCATCGGGATGCGGAAAGCAGGCATGACAGGGCAGGGAAGATGAAGTCTGGAAAGGCCAGTAGTCACATGCACTCCTGAGATAAAAGAAGTGGCACTTGCAATAGCTTTCACAGCTGCTGTGTCCAGAGAGAACCAAACCCCTCAGAATCATGCACACTTCTCCTGGAGGCTGTGGCTTTCACACGGATGAATATGCACACGCTGGAAGCAGCATCAGAACGTAAGACAAGGCCAGGATGAGTCTTTACACCACCAGTAGCTTTAATTTTAGGAAATTTCAGACAGATCTCCAGTTACTATTGAGTGAGGGTGACAAAGACTGACTCAAAGAGTTTAAAACGTTTACTAACCCAAAATGTACACACAATACAGTTCTCTTGCAACAGACTACAAGTATTTCCCTTTCACAGGAGGAAACAGTAAAACAAGACAAAAGTGCTACTTGCTGACTGGTTTTAACCCTATTAAGCTAATCACCTGCAACTAAATATTTCAGCTCAAATAAGAGATCTATCAGCATAAGATGTCCAACTTTTTAAAAAATACTATACAAAATAGTCTCTTTTTAAAGAGACCAGACAAAATAAATCTCTATCTCCAGGAAGAACTAGTTACATTTAATCCTGAGTTAATCAACTGGCACATTTAAAGCAAATATTTCTGGGAGGAAAAGAGATGTTAAAAGGCCAGGAAGCCATGTGAGCAGAAGCTGTTTCTACTGAGTAACCTGAGATACATTTGAGTAAAAGATTCTCTGCTTCTGAGCCTGAACAATTCACTGTCATGAAAACAGACTAAAGAATTACCACTCTCCTTTCTATATTCTGCCAGAAAGCAAGCAATGAACATATGTTATGTTTTAAACTTTGCACTTTTTTTTTGACTTTCCACTCAATCTAAGAAATGCTGGCTAAGCTAATTTCCATGAACCGCATTGCATTCCACAGCGAGTGTTCTGTCTGGGATTTCCCTGTGAGAAATGCTGGCATGCAAAGCTCAGTTAAAAGCTGACCCAGAGAAAGCAGGTTAAAAAGAGAACCACACAATACACACATTTGCCTCCACTTCCAGAGTATTCATCTCCCATTGGATCAACTGAAAGGAAGCAGGAGGGAAAATACAAGAAGGATCAAAATCGAAGGTTCGCTAGCATGAAGGAAGGGAAGAGAACACTACTTGATGTTCAAAGAAAAAGACACAGTTCTCAGTAACACATTGTTTTTTCAGTTTTGATTTAGACTGCACCAAGCATGAAAACACATGATTTTCATTTGTCTTCTGGCCCCAGTTTCTTGAAACAAATAGGTAAATAAATGTTACATGTCTTTAAGCAGTCGATGTCTAAGTCAGGACTTCTGCATCACAGGCAAATAAGCCCTGACAAATCAGAAACTGGTGCAACACTGACTTCATTATTTTTAAGTCAAAGAATTTTAATCCACTGGAATACATTCTGTGTTTTTATGGGCATCTCCTTCACTAGGAATTAAATCACTGTTCATATTTTAGAATAATGTAGCAGCTAAAATTTTACTTTGCCTTGTTTGGAATGAGGACTAGGAAAGAACCCAGGCACAAGTGTGTTCTGGTGCTTTAAGAGGTTGCTGGCAAAGCAAATCAGCACAATACTGCTCTGCCAACCTAGCTCAAAATCTCAGCCCAATAGAATTCATTATTTATTCACAAGCAGCTGTTTCCCAGCTATTTTGAGATGACAAATGGTTTGTCATTCAGGACATTGTCTAACAGGAATTGGCCATCATTTTATTTTCTGAGCAAGGATAGCACTGAAGCCAGGTATCAACTAGTAATCTTAGCCCTCTAATAAGGAGGAAAAGATGTTTTCTTTTTCAGTGTGAAATCAAGTTTCTATAGCTCAACTATCCTCCATTTACTGGCAGCCAGATAAAAAGCCTTCCATAACTCACCAGGGTAACTCTCGAACATTTTATTATACAAAATAATTTCTCCACTCTGTCTCCATGTTTTTCCTTGAGAGTTTGAAAGTGGCCTGTCAACTCTCCAAACAGTCCTAGGATGGGTTATTTAAGGACAGAAGAGGCCACCATTTCTAAAACCACATTCAAACATGTTTTTATGTGGAATATTACATTTAACTTCCATGTTTTAAACCCCTTGCTCTCACAGGCTCAGCTCTCCCACCTCTGTAAGAAAGACCAACCTCAAGATGGTATTGTCTGTTTAATCCACTTACTGTCAATAATATCTCCCAGCCCCTGGGCACGCAGGAGATCCTTAAGCCTTGTCACCTCCTCCTTCAGCTCACGCACCAGCTTGGCGTTGGGATCTTCATTGATAACAGCATTGCATTTAATCTGTTTTGCACGATCAGCATATCTGGAACCAGACCCAAAGAAGGAAACCTTACAATGCACATATCAGTGCTTATATACAACATGGGAACACAGCAATACAGAAGACATTCAGCTTGCAGCTGTATGTTGGAGGAGAATCCTGAACTGTACTCAAGCATGTATTTGAATTCATGGTTAATGCAGCATATTGCCACAAAAAAAAGACAAGTCCTATTCTAGATGGATTAACAACACATAAAACAGACAATATGTGCCATTTTTGATTTATTCAGTGCTTTCAAGCCTCAGCTTGACTCGTATGCTCAATTTCAGGGACCACATTGGAAAAGAACATATGAACACAAGGAAATCAGTTTAATTTTCTGTGTTAAGAGTGGGCAATAAATCCCTAGCTCCCTATTCATGCAGTTTTCTAGTTTCAAGGTAATTCAACTCTCGCCAATATAGTCTTCCTCCCCACAGATTCTCAGAGTTGAATAACCTGAAGGGTCAAAGGATAAAATGCGGCCATTAGAGCCAACAGCTACTCATATCAATCTCAGATAAAAAGAAAGTACCTTAAAGTGCTCAAAGTTTCATCATAGTTTATGTCTGCTGGACTCAAAGCAGCAACCATTGCAGTTCTGGAGTTACCACCTGTAATGAACGGGCAAGATTTTAGATGAAATCACAGTGCACAATCTAGGCACTAATTACCTACTAAATAGCAGTATTTTCAATAAATTATAAAATTCAACTATATTCTAGATTAGACACCAAAAATCACAGGAGACTTGTTACTTCAACAAAAGGTGGAACACTGACTTAGTTTGACTACTAAATACATTTAATGTCATACTTGATATAAATTTAAGCGAGTTCAAAGCAGTCAGAAAGTGTGGTGAGAATTTCCTTCTGTACTAGCACAGGAGAATCAGCCATACCTAGATTTTCTCGAAGAAGCCATGTTAGTACAGAATCTCTGTACGGTATAAAGTCTGTCTTCTTCTTTTTTTTAGTCTACAAAGAAAGAACACACTACTGAAAACCAGACAGCAGATGAAAAATTGACATTGAACACACAAAAATCACAGTCTAAGTATTGAAAGAATCATGACAACGTACACATATGCTATCTAAACAGAGGGGTGGCCCATCCTTAAAAATATTCTAAGGTTGGAGATAAATTTTGAATTTTAGTACCTTGACTATAATTTACAGTCAGAGGAATTTCTCAAAGATCTGACATAGAAGATCCCTACTGTTGGATTCCAAATTGAATAAAACCTTACACACAGACAAAAAAGACAACATCCACTACTACTCAGACCATCGTACCTTGTTAGTGCAGTTATCCTAAGTTGAAAGCATTAAAGAGGAAGAAGATAGAAGATGAGCTTAACAGAGTTTATAGGGAATTCTCCTATTATCTTGGATCACATTTTCTTTTCTTGAGAAGCCCAATGAATGAGAACTGCTTTCATTAAAAAGAAACCCATAAATCTAAAAAGCACTCAAACATATTCAACCTGTCCAACTTGTTGAGAACTGAATAAAAGGAACAGCAATAATTTACTTGTTATTCTTTTTATTAATAGTACTTGAGTATAACACTAAAATGCAAAGTAATTTTCTAAGCCTGCAAGTTTATGGTTGGATCAACAAATGCTCACTCAGCTCCACTCAGTATGAAGTCCTGCCACTGCATCAATTGCATGGGTATCTCTTACATTTTTAACAACAGAGCTGCAATTATAACATTATTTTTCAAATTCAAATAAAATTACTGCTCAGCAGAACTAAAAGCTTGCTACATGAACTTGTCTTCTACACAGGCTTCTTTAGGCAGAGATTCTTCACAGCTAAATAAACCAATGGCTCAATCTATCAACAAACAAAGTTACTACCACCCTGCATGACATTCTCAGAATATTATCAACCCTGCTCATCTTCCAAAATACACACAACTAGTTTGGCTGAGAATGCTAGGTCAAGAATCATTTTGCTGTACTGCATGCTTTTATTGTCTCTGTTTTGTAGCTCGGGAAAAGTTGTTGCAGGTAAGTCAATGCTGTACTTACCACTTCGGCCAAAGCTGAAATAACTTTGCCCAGAGTTGTGAGAGACTTGTTTATATTTGCTCCTTCCTGAAAAACAGAATCCAGTGTTATATAGTAATTAAAACTTTTTGACCAATAACCTCCACAGACTGAGTCAAGTGTCACATCTATCATCAGGGAGGGGGAAAAAAAAAAAACCTTTAGTTTTGCAACTCTCTCCCAAATTTATAATAGCAGTGCTTTCTTTACTTATTATTTGTCAAGTGAAGACTTCACATGATGCTTGCACACCTGCTTCCCTTTCTTTCAGAACCCCTGTATCAATCAATACCTTTAATCGGGTTCCTTTGGCACCAGTCGAATCAGCGCGCTCGCTCCCAGCAAGATCCACAAGGCTAATCTTGCTGACCTGAAGAGAGAGCACATTACCCTAAGAGTCAGTTCTTGGTAAGCTAGAGTTAGAACAGAGCTTCAAAAGGATTCCATGGCATAAGAAGAGCTCTACTGTCTAAAAAACAAAACAAAATCACCCTAGTGTGCGTAAAACTACACTCCCAAGTTTCCACAAGCAATTAGCTTGAAGCTGTTATCTGAGCTAACACGTGTCAAAGACTCTTACTTAAACCAGAACATAATCCCAGACACCTCTTTTATTAAGCATCACAGTTCTCTACCTAAAAAGGGAGAATGAGGTCTCACATGAAGAAAGCAGAAGAAGCCAAAAGAAATTGAGTTGTACTGCTGCAGACAACACAAGAATCTCAAAGGAAGAGAAACTTGTGTTTCATCCTGACTCTAGGGAGACCAACAATAAAGCTACAGACAGCATGTCACAATGATAATTTCACAGGGCATTCTCATTTGGGGAGGGGATGTCTTCAATACATCATTTTTTTCAGGTAAGTCCACAGTCATCAGTTCAGAAACATGAACATTACCTGTATTTTAGCTACTTTTGCATGCAAAGCCTCTGTTTTTGAATAATAAAAGCCAGAAAACTGTTCCAGTCTGAAGAGTGCACCCCCTTTTAACATGCAAATTCCAAAAAGTGCCCAAGTCTCACTCATCCCAATTCCAATGCCCAATGAAAAGAACTAACGAAGCAAATATTTTGCACTGACAAGCAAAACCACAGAAAGTTCTGGGAACAAGACTGGGGAAGATTAACTTCTTTTATTTCATATACCCTCCCCACAGTACCCAGTCTTTAAGGCCATATTTTTCCCACATCTATATATTGTCTTCCTGCACATGTTCCCCATTTAGAGTTTAGAATTGCAATCAAAGAAAACTCCGTAACAAATAAAAGGGCCCAGTCAAGGCACACAGCAAATTCATACTCAAAAGACAAGAAGAAAACAAAACAAAAGACACAAAAATCCAATTTAATTCTCATCTTATCGTACTGCCAGCAAGATTAAGTCACTGCAGAGATCTGTGAAAACATCTGTGACACACCTTCTCTGTAGAAAGATCAGTCTCTGTGTCATGTTTCTTCTGAGTAAAGACAATTGTAAACACAGCATGGGAGCGGCTGCTGGTTTCATTCATGTTGGTAGCTGCCACAGTCCTAGAATATGAAGAGATATAGACACGTTTTGAAGACAGTAGCCTCTATGCTGCAGCTACAATGACCTGCAGGGCTGAATGCAGTTCATTGCAGAGGAATGAGATCCAGAGGTCGTACAGTTGATGTTCTGTCCTGTAAGACCAAGCCACACTGAAAAACATTAAGAAACCCTTTGATTCTTCACTCCTGAGTTACTCCCATCTTCATCACAGTTTAAACAGAGCTTCCTCAATCCATGTAATCAATAATCTACATTACACTCAGACACCTAAGAGAATGAGCAGCATTTATGTCAGTCTTCCCCACATATTAAATAGAGCCTACAGCTGACATGAAAATAACTACTGATGAACCAGAAACTAAGCTAGAATGGCAGCTTTAGTCCTGACCACTTGAATGAGTGAAGACTGTTCACATATTTATGTATACCAAGACAGTGATACAGTACACAATGAAGGCAGAACTAAGAGCTGCTATGATTATTTACATACTTCATCTCAAGCTCAGTTACAGGCTTTAAATATCCATACAACAAGGTGCAGCACTATTTCACCACACAAATCAGTTCCAGCCTTTTCATAGGACATAGCAGTGCATATTTCAATAACACTCCTCATGTGAGGTGGGTTTTATTAAAAATGCCAATGCATCAAGGAAGGTATTTTACATCTGTTGCTATGTACCACAGATCCCCATAACTGAAATAAAAACATGAAACATGCTGCCATCACTAACCTGGCTTTGTTCCCAGCATCCATGAGGTCTGCAATGTCCGTGTAAGATGTGACTGCTAGCTTGGACAGATCTTCCACATACGGTCCAAGCAAAGGATGCTCTCGCACCCGCAAGTTCCCTTTGTTCTTCGGGTTCAGCAAGTCTCTGACTCTCTCGCAATAAATCTCCATGTAACTCACCTGAAAACAGGAAGTTGCATGTAAAATTTAGTGTTTCTTAAGGTTTCCTTTGCAACCAGGTCTGCAGCATTTCAGAGTGCCAGTGGTAAAACTTCCCCCAGTCCACTACAGGAAAGCTGGAAGCAGGTGATTCAGTTCATTTAACAGCTTGAGACAATGGCAGAAGACAAGAGTCACCAGTCTCATGTGTTAGATCTCCAACATGAGCTGCAGGCAACACATCCATGTATAGATCCCTCAACCATGTCAAAAAATGCTGGTGTTTCATTAAAAATCATAAACTTGAGCTCACAATCATCTTAACAGCTTTAATATGACACAGCAGCCAAGTTGTCTTTCTAATAAGGCAAAAAAGACAAATGGTAGAAGCAGTCTACTCAAAGGAACTGCTCTTGTGCACCTCCAAAGCAAACTTAAAGAGAGGGAAAAATTCATTTCCTTGTGTGCAGAAGCCAATTTTGATTTTAAGATGTACCCACACCCTGCTGCATTCCTGAGTCATCAGCACAATTACTCAAGCTATGGTCACCTTAAATCTGCACCCTTTGAAATAAATTATAAAGCTAAGAATGTTTTTTAATGCATTCTTTAGCTTCTGTTTCTCAAGATGCTAGGTTTATCCTAGTCCAACAGGTACTTAGCAGCTGCAGCAGTCAAGATTCTAAATATTAAAAGAGACAGAAAGTTATTCTCTTGCATTCTGGGAAGAGATTACAGATGTCAGCAGTTTTAGAAACTTAAGAGATTGAAGATCTCTTTTTGTTTAAGAGCAGTTCAGGGTAAAAAATGAACTCTATACCCCAAAGAGATCAGAATACACCATTTATACATTTCCATCACTATTCCTGTCTAGCTGTCTCCCTCCTGTGCTTGTCAGATGTTTGTTTGTTTATTTCCATTGTAAGAGAGACTCTTTTTTTCTCTCTCACAAACAAAAATCTATACTTGGAGAAATAATCAAACCAAAACCAAGTAGTTAAAATAAATTTCTTTTGTATGCACAGCTTAATTTTCTTTTCTCCAAACCAACCTTAGTACCACCCCAGGTAAGATTGCAGGACTAAGCTTCTCTAGGCAAGTCCCATAGTGAAACAGGGCATCAATTCTGACTGTTAACTGACAAGAAACATGAAGCCTTTACTTCAGCAAATAAAAAATACATTAATCTGTAAATGCATCTTTAGTTTTTTCAGTTCATTTCTTTTGAAATTGCTACATATTAATTTTCTGGTGGAGAAAAAGGAGTCTCAGAAAAGTTTTATTTATATTTGCCTCAACCATGAAAAAGAAAAGACACAATTTTTTTTAATAAGCTTTAAAAACAAAAACATCAGCAACAAAACAGCACCCAAGCTCAGTTTGATGTCAGCATAGAAATATTCTTTGGTCCTTCATCATACTCACCTCTACAGAATATGACATTTCTTCATTGCTGTTGTCATTGATTTTCTCAAACAGTTCTTCACATAGCTAGAAAGAGTAAATCCCAGTAAGAAATTTGTCTTTACTGAGTACTAAAAAGTAACTTCTATGACATGTCACTAAATTGGCTTTAGAGAAGGGCTATATCACCACATACAGCCTCACTGAGAGGATATTTAATCTCAATTCTACATGACTAGCATTCAACCTTACTTTACACAGTATATTATTGTTCTGTACTGTAAAATTAGAAAAAGCCTGTAATAAGTGAAATTGGAAGTAAAGGAACAATTAAAGTCCTTAATCCTCTCCTAGTCTCATAAAAACCAGTCTGTTTAGTGTGCTGAAGTTCTAGGATTGAAATCAATAGGCAGGAATGACTTCACATGAAGGATACTCATCAGTAGCCTACTGCCTCAACAGTGCCTGTCTGCCAGTAACTGAAATGAGAAACCTAAAATTAAGATAATACATGAAGAAGAACTGAAGAGTGGGCAAGCCATGGATATGTATTTGGACATTAAAAAGCAGAGAGGAATAAGAATAGAAAGAAGTTTCTGGAACAGATACAAGTCACTGATTATGAAGAACACAAGCAATTTTGAAAGGATGCATGCGGAAGTATTCAGTCAACACATGGTTAAAGCATCATAAAGTTTCACACTAGGGGCTGCCAGACAGGGAATTTTGCCAACACATAAGAATTTAATGTCAACAATCTATATTACTTGGAACAGGATTGTGCTGTACCTTTTGTCTATGTGACAAGAAGAAGAACAGGTTCAGCAAGGTCTCCCTGAACAGACAGATCATTTTGTACCTTTATGAAAAGGCCTCACAGTGAAATTGGAGGGGAATTATCTTGTGTTAAAACTGTAGCAGATAACAGGAGCATTATTAAATCTACAGCATCATTATATTTTGAGGGGGTTTTAGGAGACTGTTTAATTTGTATGTATTCAAGGTTTTGGAAAAACAAATGGGAATATCAAGACTACAAAAAAAAAAAGTGTAGCAGAAAGCTCCTGACACAGATTTTTCAGCTCATTTCACCTGTTACACTGTTATATTACTGTAATAAACCCAGAATGCTTAGGCAGAACAGCACTGTCCTTCAGCACATCAGCTCTCAACATTATTTTCAGCTAATCACCAGAACATTTGTAACTATTTCAGTACATATGCCCACGCTATTAACAGAGAACAACGCTCTGTGTCCTCTACTCACACCTGTGGCACAGAGCCAATGTCTACTGCAAACCTGCAACAGAATGAGGACTCAAGCTGTTCAGAGTATTTGTTTATTAAAACTGAAATCCAACCTCAGGTTTCTATTTTGGGAATGGAGGAACATGCTGTCTTTCAGCAGACTTGGAGAACTATGGACTGAGGAAGGCCTCCGCTTAGAACAAATGCCACATAAGCAATGGCTATAGAATGCCAAATTCATGACGACAGCATAAATTGTTGCCAGCCAAAATGTCTTGTGAGGGTATCTCAGCTTCTTCAAATTTCATGTCAAATGTCAAAAACAAATTTCAGAGGGGGCAAGTATCACAGAGCTGTGCTAAGTTGCTCTTAATATTTTTTTTTCCCCCTCAATGTTATAATAAACTTTCTTTCTTGCCAAGATCCATTATTCAGCTTCTAAGATTTGGGAAACTTGTTTCTGGCATCTTTGTCAGTAATACCACCTTGTGAATTAATGCTGAACACAAAGTGCTTGAGTGTTGTCCCAGCTAAAGTCAAAGGAGGAGATAATAAATCCAGTGAGTAGGACATCTAGTTTTTTGGGGAAGTGGAGAAATAGGATATAGAATAAAAAAAATAAAAATAAAAGGGTGTCCAGCACAATGAAAGCAACACAACAGATGGAACATTGCTTATAAAGCTCTTTTGCCACAGCAGACTTCTTCCACATCAGAAGCAAGCTGTGGATCTCTGTTAACTGTTACTGCAATTTAAGAAGAGCCTATCAGCAAGCATGTGCCTTGAGCAAGCTATCAAATCGAATGCCCTTTCTGGGTTCTGCTCTACCTGGGGGATGATGCCTGCTTGGCTCTCTTCCTGCTTGCCCATCATCGTGTAGGATTTCCCAGCTCCAGTTTGTCCATAGGCAAAAATGCAAACGTTGTAGCCCTCAAAGGCATGCTGCAACATTTCCTTCCCAATATCATTGTAGACACGGCTCTGAGATGCAAAGCAGGGATCTTCAGGCTGAAAAGACATGAGAACAGCATAAACACAGTCTTAGTCTACCATTCAAATAACTGTTGGGGTTTTTTTCCACTTCTAACTTGTGGGTCAGGAAGAAACTAATGTAGCATGTTTTTACACAGAACTTTTTCCCAAGGCCTTACCAGCTGGAGAATGACAATGACAACCCTTTCAGGATTGCTCTATCAATGTTGAGGAAACAAACTGCACAAAGAAACCAAACAGTTCTGTTCTGTGGACACTGCTGGAAAAGTTTTGTGCAAGATCACCAACAAATAAGATTCAGAGTGTTTGGGAGAAGGGAGGTGAGGGAAGAAAATTAGAAGTAGTGTTCAGAGAGTCAATTTTTCTCTCTTGATCACTGAGTTGAGTTCTTGGTAAAATACACTTGAAAAACTTATCATGATTATCTGTGCAGATGCTGTATGCTGAACAAACAAGAAGAGACTGCACAGATAACAGGACAACATACCACTGAAACTTGATTTTGTGGCTTTCATATTGCAAGTGACTTACTCTTGATCTAGCATTCTCTCTCTTCCTGCAATGTTGCTCCTGAAAGCAGGGAAAATTTTTCTGTGCTAACATTCTAATATTGAGCTCAAAGTTTTATCACACCACTTTTTTTCCTTGATGCTGCTTATCTGCTAAATTTTCAGGAATTATGTTTGGAATGTTCCTCTGATTGATCCTGCAAACCACTTGCACAGCTGCTCTGGAGGACTCAGTAAGAGAGATGCACAAATCCAAGTTTTCCATCATGAAAACAATCTTGTTTGCCACAGATTTGCTCAGAAATATTTTTATTTGCAACATCCAAATTACTAAAGCTAATCTTAGAAAATCCATTACCCCTTCTTTCTATAGCTTTTGAGAAAATAAGGCAGGGGAGGGGCAGATGGCAGAACACCACAGTTCTGCCACAGAACAATTACAGGAAGTCAGCAAGACCTTAGCACCAATTCACAGGAGGGTGGGGCAGAGGCGCTAGATTGCTTTTGCAGCTCTTGGAAACACGTATCACTGCTCACTTTTCCAGATATGACACCAGAACCCAAAGCACATCTCTCCTTGAGCTGCAAGAACTTGAGTAGTTTTCACTTGTCTAAGAGCAAAACTAAATTAACTGTGGCTTACAGGCATCCTTAAAATATTTAGAACAGAACACCTGGAGAATATTTTCAGCAGTCGTTCAAATATTTACAACTTGTCACCACACTGCATGAGATTAGCTTTCTGCTCTGCCCCAAACAGGAAAAGACAACATACAATGACAAGCTTTTAACCTGATGAGTATTAAACAGAGACAAAGCAGAAACATTTGACAGAGATGGCATGATCAGAAAATACAGTTAAAGCAAGCCAGACAACAACAAGCCTGAAAACAAAATCATTCTCTTGTGAAAGAACTTACCGATGTGTGGGACCAATAGGAGTAGTCAAAGCTGAAGGACTTTGGTGCTTCCTTAGGATTCTTTGGGTTAATAATACCTACAAGAAAAAAAAATCCAAATTCTTAGCTAACTTGACATTTAGGAGCATAATTAACGAGCTTGCTGACCCTTAACTTAACCTGTGAATCTGAGTACTTGCAGAGCTGCCGCCCCACACGGGAGTAATGAGACTGAAGCAACGGACTCCTAACACAGTATTGCTGTAGGTCTTATTGGAAATAATTCAAAGAAAAAGATTCCTAGAAGGAATGGTTCTGCTAAATTAAATTCTTCTGTTGGACAGAAAGCCAGAAGCAGATCATGCTGGTCCCTTGGCTTTTAGAATGGGACAGGCTTCTAGGAGTTGAGGAGTATTAGCAAGAAGGAAAATCCGAAACACAAAAAGTTGAGGAATCTCTGGTGATTTCACAGCACCACAAGAAGTCTATTTTGAAATACATGTTACACAGCAGAGGAGCTCATTGCAGAAGGATTTTCTTTAAGAAGCTCAGTATTTTCAGGGCATGGAAGGAGACATGAAAAAACCTGGATCCAGAGACCTCAGGGATTATCTGCACAGTGCACTTCAATGTTCTTTCACTTGCACAAAGCCTACAGGCACATTTTTAATAGGACTGACATTAACTGAACCAAGCAAATCACCACAAAAAGTTATTTCTATACACATCCACTGAATCCCACAGTGACCTCCAACCAAATTGTGTGCTTTTTCTCTAATTTATGATGTCCCTGTGAAGATGTTCACACACACACACAAAAAAAGCCAGAATGAAAAAATGCCTGTGTATAGATCCTATGGTACAGCCTTTGTGAGCCCCATCCAAAATGCTGACCTCCTGTTACCTCTGCAGCACTCACAGTCCTTGACTTAATTTTCTTTCCAAGGTACTCATATATAAGAATCTAAGACATTTCAGGTAAGTGAAGCCATGGAACACTTTACAAATACCAGAATAAATGTGCCTTGCAAACCAATCTGTATTCTGTTCATATTAGTACCTCTGCACACTTTATGCTCCTTTACTTAGCTGCTCTAATTCCCTCAATATTTGACCAAACTTGTGCTTTCTCAACACTTACAGCTCTTTCAGATACCTTCAAGAGCTATTGTTTTTGTTCTAGGTGGTTGGTTGGTTGTTTTTTCCCTTTCTCAGCAACAGCTTCCTATAATATTTGCTTGGTGGAGAGAATAATGCAGAGTGGATTCAGCTGTCATTTTAATGGCATACAGAACTCCTGTAGATTCTGTATTCCAAGGAGGATAATTTACAAGAACAGCTCTTGCTGCAGAAGTGACACTCTATTGCTTTCTTCTTTTCAGCTCTACAGTGTTGGAAATACTAAAATTATTATTTCCAGCAGGTGTTATCAACACCATCTGTGTAAGGACAGACTGTAACAAGGCATACTCTTGAGGGTATCAAAATTCGATAAAGCACCTTAGATTTACATGTTCCCATCTGCACCTAAAGCAGCAATCCGCCTTTGGGAGCAACACACTAATTACAGTAAGTGCAAACAAAATCTACACAGAAGAAGCTATCCAAAGGTGGTGACAGTCTTCCTGAGAATGACTTACACCCTGAGAGCAGTTATCCTAAACAAAAGGGTGCTGATTGTTCATGGGTTTGTACTAGTTTAAGCTATGCTTTGGAGATGGGGGCTTCTCCCTTTATTTCTATGATAAATAAAGATTAACACTTTTTACCATTTCAGACATGAACTTAGCATCCCATGGCACCAAAACCTCTGAAAATGTGGTTACAGAATCCCCATTAAAATTCAATCACTCCTCTACAAGATGTTGTATTCCTGAGCAGGGCTGTTGTCCAAAATTACAGTGGGGGAAAAGATCACTGTCTGGATTGCAAATAGCAACAGTTGCTATTCAATTTCTTGTGGCCAACTCCGTTTCACTTGGATGTACCTTGTGCTGACATTCTTGCCTTACAAACACTGACAGACATGCAAGGCAAATGAATAATATGCCTTGCACCAGTATCAAATGACAAAAATGCTTGTGGCTTTGGATAGCAACATGGGCATCAACACATAACAAACTGGTAACCTAAGCAATCTCATACAGCTTCAGTTTCCCTTTACTAGTTTTGACCAAACAGCAGCACATCTACAGCACACACTATTAAGCCAATTCTAAAAAGTAGAGTGAATAAATACCAGATCCCAGAAGACAACTCCCCTGCCCTAAACTTAAAGAAGTTCCCTGCTGTCAGGGCAGTCCAGGCTGCTACAGTTCAACTGCTTCACATTTCCAATTCAGTTAACATTGAAGGTCTAAAAGGTAAGGAAGAAATGCCTTGTATCCACAAGTTCCTACCCCAAAAGCAGTACAAATAAAACCCCATCTCCACTTTAGATCAATGTAACAACCTATAAGAGTGAACGTTATTTTGGGCTACAAGTGCAACAAAAAGTAATTTAACCATTTAAAGCAGGAAAAAAAGCAGCAATAAATAGAACCCATTTCTATGTACTAGAATCCATTCCTATCTTCTGTGCAGCACAATTCTAAGCAGATAGATGAAAAGATGTATTACTGCCAGCATCACCCCTAACAATACACATTCTCTTGCTGAATCTTAACAGCAAATCACTTCAACTCAAACTCCTGATAGAGTTTTTGTGAGAGCACTAGTTAGGGCCTCCATGGGAAGAGCAAGTACCTTTACTCATACACCACATCTGCAACCTTGTCCTGGAAATGGGGAACTCATAGCCTGGCAAACTGTGAAGCTGATCAAGACAAGCAGAAGCTTAGCTGCATCTTTGCTACCTAACACATGTTTAACCACAACCTAAAAATTCTCATTGGTTACTCAAATGTCTCAGCAGTGCACCTTTACTTTAAGGCACTAATGGAATAATAAGAGAGAGCTTTGCCTCTTAGAATCAACAGTGAAATAATAAGTATTCATCAAGGGGGTTTTGCCATTTTTACATTGCAGCTTATAAACAAAAAGGACATTTCTCTTGGCAAAGCTGCACTTGGTCTCTTCCAGGAAATAAGTTAAATTACCTTCTAAGATTCTGTTGTGTCAGAAACACAAAACAGAACAAGTAGCACAAAATTCAGTATTATGCAAAACCGAGTTTGATCTGAATGTACTTCCCATTGTTTCTTTAAAAAGCTAAAAATCTCTAGGAGAAGTCTACCACTTCCAAAAGGAAAGCAGAGAAGCCAAATGTTTAATCAGAACAACAGCTTTTTTCCCCACAGGGCTCACTGTGCATAAAGGCACACTGACCACGTGTGAACAAGAATATTTCTGGCTATGCAACAGGCTCAGCATCTGCAAAGGCACTATGAGCTTGCCCTTACACCTTCACCCTACTTGCTTTGAGCTTAAATTTGATCCAACACATTTGTGAAATGCGAAGTTCAGGCTCCATGATTTATGCAGGTGGTTCCACTCTGTCCCCTTTTTTTGTTTCAAAGCAATTTTTTTACTGTGTTCTTCAACAAACTGTTCTCAGCTCCTTTACACAAAGTTCCATGTCCAGCTCACTGTTTTGAAAATTTTTCAGGATGCATGTTTTTGCAAAGCCTATCTGGAGAAGCATATCTGGAATGGGAGACCAACGTGCAAGAAAGGCAGCTCTGTCAGAGGTTGGGAATGCAGCTGGCTGGCCAAAACCTTCCACTGCAGCAGGAACGGGTCAGAGAAAACCTCCTGGCTGCCAGGAACTCTGCATGCTGTCCCTCACTGCTGTGATGCAGTCACAGCCTTTTGATTCAGCTTCCAGTCCAAGTCTGAAGTCTATTTATTCCCATTCCTGTTTCTCACATAGTCTACATCCTCCATTTTCAGAATCACTGGTTTAACAGAATTCTCAGTCCAACTACAAATGAATCCAGCAGAGCTGACTGCGAAAATATACGATTACAACCTCAACAGATTTCAATCGGACTTTCTCTTTTTTTGAACACCAAGCACCAATTCGGTAGCTACTAGCATCAGCCAAATCTGATGTGGTCTGAATTGAACCAAGTGATCAGGTAAGCAATAATGTGAGATAAGACACCTAAAAGAAGATGGTGAAGCAGCTAAGAAACCAGGAATTCAAACTGAAAAGTTACTGATCTAACTTGAAGGTGTCTACTGCAGGAAGAATCTTCTTTGGAGGGTCAAGCAAGTCCATGAAATCTAGCTACCTTTAAATGAAGCTAATGGATGTTTCTGAAGAAATGAAAATGAAAATACTTCTTACAGAACAGGTAAGCTTTATCTAAAACTTCATACTTCAAATTGGGAAAGGAAAAAAAAAAAGGAATGGTCATGCAGAAATGAGACTGAGTGGGAAACACTGATATCTTTGTACTACGTTATTCAGCAAGCTGTGTTTTCAGCTCAAGAAGGAAACAGAATTAAGAGGAGTACCTCCAGTGTCACCAATACCCACAAAAATGTTAAAAGCTTGTTTGGTTTTGTTTTTTTTAAAACCATGCAAGGCCACAATGAATGGTATTAGTGCATCATGAAATAGGTCATCACCTATCTCCTCTCACCACAGCAGACTCGGGGCATGGTAGGCAAGCTAATGCTTTAATTACAGAGCCTCAGGAAATGAGAAAGGCAATACGGGCAGACTATCACAGCAGGAACACATTAATGGTCTTTTTATCTTACAGAATAAATTTGTTTATCTGCTATTTCAAAGGTCCAATGTGGCAATTAACTCTTCTGTTTGCAAACTGACACTAATGCTTTGTGCTGCAGCTATAATTAGTTGCCACCAGTATGGCACCGCAGCAACTCTGAAAGTTGGAGTTTGCCTAAGCAGCCACTTTCTGAGAAACTCAATCCCTTTTTCAGGCCCCTTGCTTCACCAAGAGCCAACTTCTTAGGTCATGGGGAATCTTCCAGCTTTCCACAAATTAAGGTTTCTGCATTGAACAGAAGCTGGAAAGGATGTTTTCCAATCTCCCAATACATCGCGTTTTCGGTGAAAAGGTTACACGTGTAACTCAAACACAGAAAGGATGAAACAAGTTGAAGATGCTATGGTCCTACTCCAGGGTCTACAAACTCTTCTGGGGATCAACACAGCAACCACAGATTGGATTAATGCCCATCATTTACCTTTGGAAGGGAAGGTTGACATAAAGTCACGGGAATATTCAAGTTTTAAAAATACACTCCATATTACTTTACTTTAGTTGAATTATGAACTTCCAGACATTGATAATGATGTGCTTCACCTTAAAACGTAACATCTACAGCAGTTTTCTACCTTGGCAAGCAAATAGAATAAGTAGAAGCAACTATATGCCATATATTGATACAAAACTCCAATAAAAGAGCACTGTGACAACAGCTACGCAGCACCACCGTTTCATTTGAAGCAGTTTGCCAGCCCAACCTAGAAACACAGCTTGCATTTCAAAAGCTCATTCCCCTTACAGTGAAATAGCAAAGCCATACAGACTTGTGTGAAGCCACCTGAGGAGCTTCTAAGCAGCTGTAATCCATATATTCTCTGGAGCTCAAATCACGTGAGCAATTCTTTATAGCTGTTTAAATTTGGTGGAGAATTTTTTGATGCCTTTAACTACAAACATAGGAATTTCATCTATCACTGACCAAAAAGTAAAGAAACCAACTTCTTTTTTTTAATTTCTTCACACTGAATCATCTAACATTTTGTATCACTGCATAATACCCATGTACTTTAACTACTAGTCCTTGTCCAGCAGAACTATACAATAAGAGCAGTACCACCCAGTAAAACACAAGCAGAAAACAGGAGTATAATCAGTGAGGGAATTTTAGATATGCTGCATCAACAGCAACCAATCAATCTCCAGAAAACATTTGGATTTTACCATGCCCTTACTTAAACAGGCAACTTCATTTCTTGGCATAAGGCACTTCCACAGTCTATCCTACTTGTTCCTTAATTAACATTTTTTGTACCATCCACCATCTGGTTTATCAGCTAGCACAAAAATAACATACACTTTTCAACCTTTCAGATCTGTAAGATCGAATTCCATGCTAGTTTTTCGTTTTAGCAAAACCTGACAGCAAACTTGGAAATACCCCTTTGCTACTGAAACAGCACCCATGTATTTTGGAATATGTATTATTTTGCATTCCTATTGCCATTTTGGACATTTCGATTCTTTTTGCTTTACAATCCAACCCTGATTAGTTGAAACTGAAATTCAAAAAAAGCACACACCTCAAATAACCACTTTATTTAGCACTTAGCAGCAGAGTGTGAAGCACAACAGAGAGCTGAGGTAAAGCTATAGTCTTCCAGGATGCTTTCAGGTCGAAGCTATATTCTCTGACTTCTCACTCCTTCCTAAACAAACACACAAACACATTCCCACTTCCAGCATTCATTTCTGGACTTACATTTCCATTTGCCATTAAAACTAACCATGTAAACACACAGTGGGAAACCTACTAAGAGGAGCAAAAAATAAAAAGTAATCATCAAAAAAAAAAAAGGCAAGCCAACTTTTGCCAAGATCAACCTCTCATTCCATTCCCATCTGCTCAGCTACATAAATATTTTTGCAAGCACAAAGAATGACCAAAACTACCTCTTAACCACTTAAACCTCCTGTCAGATTATGACACTGAATTTGCAGTCCAAGACTAATTTGTCTTCATCCCAGTCAGCGCTGGTCCTCAGCATACCACAAATTCTGCAGGTTAGAAATTATCTGCAGTTCAGTATCTAGGGATACAAGCAGTTCTTTCTCATAAACTCTTGGAACTGAGACAGAGCACAAAGCACACAAGAGCTAAGAACTCAAATTATTCTCTTATCCCTCGTTGCATTTCAAGTCAAGTCAGTGGATTGAACAGCTCCACCTCTGTTGGCAGTCAGAGTCATATGACAGGGCACTCTGCCATGAGACATGCCACATATTAGTCACTGCAGGGTGCTTCAGTGAAGAACTGGCTAACTGCAGTTTGCCCTTCAGATAAACACCAGCAGACAGAATTAACCTGGGCTAAATCCTGGGATTAGCTGCTATACAGTCTGTGCTGAGGGGAAGGAGGCAGGCTGACAGATTAATATTAAAGAAAAAAATAATAATCCATCAGTTGCCAGTTAGAAATAAACCCCAATAATGGTGAAAGCCAGGTATGGAACTGAAACTGAACTTCCATCCTTTGTGCAATACAGCCTGCTTTGTCCTTTACATCTTCCATCCCCATATTGCTACTGCATCTGTCACTGCTGAAGGCACAAAGCCTCCTTTATTTCTATATATGAAATTAAATTAGGTTTCATCTCACGAAAGAGGTTTCACACCAGCCTCTGTATTTCTCCTTGTGGCAGCTGTAACCTACACAACACACACATTCCTACCAAATGCCAACACATCCTGAGATAACAGCTAGTTAAAAAGGCACTCTCCTGTTTTCACTTCTCATTAATCATTGGTGAAGGAATTGAAAATTTCTGCCTAAAAATATGGTAGTTGTCTAGACAGACCTTTGGAAGGAGGAACATTTGGGGAAACAAACACAAATAATGCATTTCTGTGCCTTCTACAAACCCTCTTTGAAGCAGTATAAGCAGCAGTTTTATGATGTCTGAATCATCAATTTAACCATCATAGAAGATCCGGGCCTTTCAGAATGGACTCCACAAGCCCAAATTAATATTAAGTACAGTCTCTTAAAACACAGGGGTCTGGAAAATATATCTGCACCATCTGTAGAGTGGAATGACAACAATGAGAACATGTTCGTTACCCAGAGCAGGGTGGAGCAGGCATTCTTTCTTTGCTGGAACGTGAAACATGTTCCCAAAGCCACGTTTAACATGGGCTTCTTTCCGAGGCATAGGTTGCCATCAGATCTATGGCTATACTGTTTTTGTAAGGCTGACTTTCAGGATTGTTATTATAAGAGATAAATGAAGGGAAATGGACACTTCCAGCTTGTGAAGCAGTGCTTGCTTTTCAAAGCATTGTTTGCATTTTTCAAATCATTAAAAGGGAAGGAAACCAAGTAGAAGCTAAGAACAGCTCATTTGGAATTCAACCGGATTCTCTCCCCACTGAGGAATTTCGGCCCTGTACTGGGAGAAAGGTTGGATGGGGGAGGGAGTTCGGCTCAATAGCACCAGAGCAAGGCAAATGCTTGCTCACAGAAGCTGCTAGAAAGCCGCTCTCATCCTCAGCTGCTCTTACAGATCCAAGTGCTATAAATACCGTCTCTACAGCTGGTGTTCTTGGAGAACAGCATGCCAGCAGGCTTTGCACCAAGCAGTAGCTAGTCAAACCATACTGTTCTACCTATCTGAAATGCTGAGCCAAAGCCACTCCAAAATTTCCACTGTCAGCTGATCACCAGAAAATGTCCTATTGCAGAGGGTGTGTATCAGGTCTATGTATACAGTTGGCTAAGCACTTGGAATTAAGCTCAATTCTTTCCTAACAATTTCTGCTCCAAAGCAGGTAAAACAGTATCTCCTTTCACCCCCGTTTTTCACTTGATTACATGTCCAAGAGCCTATGGCCTTCTCCAAAGGCCATTTTGACCTTCAGACACATGCCAGCACTGCATTAAAAGGTCATCACATAGCACTGGAATCCTGAAGAAACAGTTCTGCCAATCTTGGTATCTTAAAGGATTCGTGTAGTGAAAATATCCAACTCTTATAGTAGTTCCATTGGACTAGTTTCCCATCGAGCAGTTTCTTTACTTTTACTGGCATATGGAACGACAGTTCATTATTTAAGCATTTGATAGCAGTGCCACTGAGCACTAATTCTGAGGGATTTCATACAATTTGCTCACCCTGGACAGAAAACGTTCTGGGTTCATTTGTAAAATGATGCTTCTCTATTACAGTTCTATACTAGCTCCATAAGTTTTTTAAATGTAGTCTGGGAACATCCTAAGCATCCCACGGTCTAGCTCCAGGCCCATTATTTATACCTCTAACATTTAGAAATCATTAAATGTTCATCTTCTCCCACCTCCCTGAAGTCATCTTCCACAACAGATCTTTTTTTTTTTTTTTTCCCCCCCAACAGTGTGCAAATTAACACTTCTCAACTTGCTTTTTTATGCAATCATGAGAAAGGCTTTAAAAGGAAAACCAAGCACCTAAAGAAATTTCCTTCTCAGAAAAAATATTCAAGGCTTGTAAAAAAAAAAAAACACATGTGAACTGGCAGTACTGTAGGGCACTCAGACAGTGAGACAGGCTTACAGATAAGCAACAGAAATCCTTATTCTGGCAATACATGAAGAGCTCTAATGTTCACAAGTGAGGCCTGCTTGTTGTCTGCATTCAGCATTACCTATTACCATTTTAGGGCTCCTGTTCTTAGAATGACTCAGTACCACTAATAAAACCTAAAGAATTACTCCCCAAATTCCACTTCTGGAAGAACTCTTTAAATAGAATTTCAAAACAAAACAAAAAAGTAGTTATTTAGTGAAAACTACAACAAACTCTCTTGCTTGCCTTTTTTTACCTATGTAGCATATGCTGCATAATTCCCATTACTACCTACTTGTATGCTGTGTGCCAGATTAAATAATGACAGTTTCTCACTAGGACTTTTCTCATCAGTAATTTAGACCAAAGATTATTTCCATTATACAAATTCCTTCGTGAAACTATTCAAAGCATGCTTACAGAATCCTACTGCAGCAAAACCCCCTTCTCCTGAAGGCATACACGCACAACTGGGTTGTTTTTCCCTTCAGTGTGTCTCTTCATTAAGAAAACAGTTAAAAGTTAGACCAGAAAGAAAAAGGTCAGCAAGTCATACTTTCTTTCCCCTCTAGGATTAAGCTTTTTTGAAAGAGGTTTTTCAAATATCAGCAATTTTAGTATATTTCAAGATTCGTTGCTTTAGACACATGACATAAATTAGAAGCCTTTTCAGTGAAGTCCTGCTTTCCCATCCGTTTTTATTTTGCTCCAGAACAAATGCATAAAGCAGGACACATCTTCAAAGAAAAACAAAAAAGAAATTAAACAAAAAATCCAGATAGGAAAGGAACTCAAATGAGATGCTTCTCTAATTAACTTTTTAAAATTTACTTATTCAGGTCTAGACTAGAGGTGTAGAAACCTTTAGAGAGAAAACAAACAGAAAAAAAAACATTTTTTTCCTCAAGCTCCACAAACTCAAGAATGCCTGACGAAGTTTTTCTGATGCCAAGGATGCCTGCTTGAGACCCTAACTGCCATATGTCTACAGCAGCAGCTGCGACTATTGTTACTGGCAGATGGGATCACTTCACTCTACCTATTGCCATGAAACATCTCATACCTTAAGCAGTCCACAAAAGAACCTTACACATTACTGAGCCACAGAGACTGCTGCCAAGATAAAATCCAAACAGGTAATTTTCAGTCCTGAGGATCCAGCTATGTTTTTATCTTTTAAGATGATCTAGACTGTGCAGGTGCATTTCTGCATCACTGTGGTTTATGGCAAACCAGAACATACAATAATCTCAGATGAACCAGTTGGAGAACTTTGTTTCACTCTGTACCTGCCACCCACAAGATGCTAAAACCTATTCTCATTCATCTACTGCACAATTAATGTGTCATTAATTGCAGAAGACATATTTCAAGTAGGTTACTTCCTTATTCCCCTGCTTCATTAGCTTAGTTTTCTACATATTTATTTGGCTCTTAAAAAAACCAAGCTGGCTAGACTCTTAGCTAGGGATGATTATCTAAATGTCTTGTGAACCTCTGCTTCATTTTAATGTGGTATTATTTATTTACACAGACAGAATTATCAAATCACTAGCATGCAAAAACTAACTAAAAAGAAAAAAATCCAGAACACACACAACAGCAGGGAAGTCCTCGGGCACAGAACAGTTTATAGTTTCTCATTTCAATAATGCAAGGCAGCAGCCGCCAACCTTGTTTATATTTGTTATATTTCATAACCCAATACAAGAATGAGGACAGGAACTACTGACACACAAAATGCTCGTCTTTCATCCTACGTACTACACAGCAGAAGTTTTTTCCCCACTCACCACAGAAACAGTAACTAATGAAGGGGACAGGCAATAAGCAATTAATACATTGTGGGCGAGATGCAGTTGTGTAAATCATTCAATAAAAAAGCAACAGAACACCCTGAAAAAGCAGGAGTTAAAGACAAAACATACTCAATCAAGACATGCCAACAACCATCATCTAGTCTTGAATTAATCAGAAACTGCTTGAGTTTGATTTAAGCATAATAAACCACCTACCCAGTACAGAAAACATCAAAGCAGATGCATTTATTTGAAACTGAGAAAATTAAAGTTATCTCAGAAGAAGATAAAAAAAGAGACATTTCAGAAATTTCAATCTGTTTCAGTATTAGGTGAGATTTTATCAATCAACCACCACCACCACAATAAGCAGCTTCAAAGTCTACTGATGCCAAGTTTCACTTGAAAACATTCTGTAATAAGCAGAATATTATACAAATAACACATTAGGCAGGGTCAAGCTAACTGATAGTAAGAACTGCTTAGACAAGGGTCTTTCTAAGGAATTAATCAACAACATTAAGCCTCCCAGCCCCCTAACTTTGCTCTCCCATCCCAGGAACCCCAATATAGCTGACTACCCCATGGGCAATGCTGCATACACAGCTACACTGCGCCTAGCCCCAAGAGAGCATGTTGTGCGTAAGACTTAGGGGTGCAGGTTCCTATCTCCTAGTGACCTCTGTACAATGGACACTATAGATCTGCTGTTCAGAGCATAACTCCAAAAGAAATCAAAGGTCAATTAAATCCACTTGCACAGCAGGTGCTTTTGAAAACAAATCTTGTATTTCTTAGCATCCTAAGTGATAATAATAAAACCCAACAATGGTCTTTTCTTACATTATCCCCACTCAGTTACTGTTTCAGCAGGGTTTTTTAATTAGTAATTACTTTGGGAAAGTGTTCTGCATTTCCAAAATAACTTAGGTAGAAGCTTTCAACCCCTCCTGTCTTTAAAAATTCCTCTATTACCTTTTATCCTCCTCTCCCTACTTCTCCCATTTCCACTGAAGAACTTCTAGCAGTATCATTCCAGTGGATACCACCTGCAATTAGACAAGATCTGAGCAGCACAGGCTGCCTGCCAAGATACCAATCCCTTAATGCAGCCAAGTAAATGTGACTTCAGCTGGACTGCAGAACTTCAATTTTGCAACATATATTTTGAAAGCAGTAAGACTGACAATTCTGTTCTTCTGTTGGAAGGATAAGCAAGTCCAAATTACTCACAGACACTTCTCTTAACAATGTAGGTTGAAGACCTTTGTAACAACTCTCCTTTTCTGAGATTAAAACATATATAGAACTGTATTCAGCTACACTGTCAGTTTTCTAAACATTGAGAAATTAAGAGCTTCTGTGGCTTGTAATTAAAGGCCTTGATTTTCTTTGAGGAAATTACATAAAAGCCAGATAGGATAACAAGTTAATTCTACAGGAGACCTCAAGACCACAACAAAATTATACTTGTTTTGCTTCTAAGGCAAAGTTAAACCAAGTAACAAAATTGGGAATAAGCTTTCTAACCCAGAAGGATGTTTTGTTTTTCTGGCAAGCCCACCGCAAATGACCAGCAATCTCAGAAGCTATGAATAGTCAAATTCACACAAAAAAATGATAAACAAAAGCAGCATGTCAGGCAACAACCTTGGTGGCATTCTGACCTCAAGAATATGCTTATTATGGTTGTCAAAAACCACTTCTTTTCTGATCTATTCAATAAAAAAACATTACAGTGAGTACATGTGTGATACACTTTATTCTCTGTAGCTCTACAGTGTTTTCCTTAAAATAATCCCAGGAAAACTTTGCCTCAGTTTCATGATAACACTATAACATAGTCTCTCCCTAGATCAGCCAATACACTTAGAAAACTCAGAATTGGACAAAGTTTAAACTCAGGACCCACAAAGGATTTGTAGAATAGCTTGGCCAACCAACACATTAAGAATTAAAGTTCAAGGAACAGTCAAAATCCCTTCTTAGCTTTCAGACTTCGCACTGCCTCATCAATCCTCTTCATCGCAATAGTCCATTAGGCTTTAATTCCAAGATAAGAGAACTTTAACTGTCTCAGAGTCTTAAAATAGTCACTACCCAACATACCACCAGCCTCTCAGATTTGCCTCCCATCAACTTGATTGGTCCACAAATGAAAAAAATAACCTTCTCAGAGATATGATAGCTAAGCCTTGATCATTTCACCAGCACATTTGAAGGTGTGAAGCAGGAACTCCAAAGGCTAGAATTACCATTCAAGTACCTTTATTTTGAAACTGCTGCATCAGATATGAGAGTCAAACACATTAATGTTACTTTCTGTAGTCAGCTTTTAGCCAACAAGTTCAGATTTTAACAATGAGTTCAATAATGCAACTGTGAGACTGCAAAGACTGAGGGATCATAAAAAATACAGACTTCTTGGCAGAAATAGTAACAGCACTTATGCCCTCAAGTCTAACATGTAGTCTAAAAGCATATCAGAAGAATTTCAGCTTGAAGTTACATGTGTCAGACAACTTTTTTAGGAAGATTCTTTGGAGAAAAGACAGGTTTTTTTCAGGTTTTTTCCCCAGCAAACAGTGTCTTATTGATAGGAAGTGTTTTGCAATCCTCTTCTGTTCAATGAGTAAAATTACTTCTCTATTGTTTTTTCCTGTATTTCTGTTCTAAGGGGGAATTAGAGAGAAAAAAATAACCCACAGATTGTAAGAATGTGTAACTACTGTGGCTGATGATTCCTCTCCCACAGTCTGTAATGGCCTCTGATGACTTAAACCTGACCATCTGTCATATCACCCATCCTGTATCAGAGCCACAGGACTCAAACAGAAGACTACAGATTACAACATTTCCAGAGCACAAAATATATCAAAAGCTGTAAAGAAATTCCCAATTGGATCAATCAGGAAGTACTTCAGTCCTTTTGAAAGCCAATGCAATTTCTTGAAAACATTAAATACCTTTGTAGTGCAGCTCTGTCATTCAGAAATGGAACGAGTGTCTTTTGTCTACACAGACAAATTGCCAGAGGGTCGATGGTTGCCCTTGTTGTTGCACCACAAAAAAGATGTTTTTACAGAATCATGGAGTTCAACAATCTTAAACATCTGAAATTACCACTGCCATGTCATGGCAGCAGCAAGAAAACCTACTGCAGTGGCACCCAGTGATGCCACTGTAGTTCAGAGTTTGGTGGCATCTCCGTAACAAATACCACCTAACGGAGTCTACGTTTCCTCCATTCTGCATTGGTTTGGTCTTGAAAGTTGGCAGGCAATGTTAGGTATGAGCACCTGTCTCTACATGAGATGACTGCTTAACAATCCCACCCTCACTATTTTAAATGGAAAAATTCGAAATCCAGCCCAAAAAAAGTCTGAAGACAAGAATTTATTACACTGAAAAGTAAGCTCTCTTCTGCATGACACTTCTCCTCCAATGAAACCATACAAATTGAATAGAATTTAAGTGACCACAACCATTAAATTCCATTGCAACAGGCTGAACAACCTTGGCAAAACAAAAAAAAGGGAGGAGCCTCCTTTGTATTAACAAGGCTGAGTAAATACTCAACTAATCAACCAGCAAAGTAACTCAGTACTCTCAGAGTGTTTCCTCCTACAGTTACAGACAAGATGACTCTGCTTGATTACCCAATAATGAAAAGCTACCGTAAGAAAAGCACTTTATAGGTATAGCTATTAGTCCACACATGAGCAACAACACTGAAGCAAATGGTATCAACACTACCTTGGCCATAAGCAGCACATAAAAACCAATCAAGAAATGGTACCTCCATATCTAGTTTCCCATAGAAAAGTCTCCTCCTCCAAATGGAACCTAAGAGTCTTCTCCAAATTAGTAAGCAAACAAGAAGGCTGGGGATGGACTTCATACATAGAATACATAGAATAAACCAGGTTGGAAGAGACCTTCAAGATCATCGCGTCCAACCCATCAACCAATCCAACACCGCCCAAACAACTAACCCACAGCACCAAGCACCCCATCAAGTCCCCTCCTAAAAACCTCCAGTGATGGCGACTCCACCACATCCCCAGGCAATCAGGTAGTGACAGGACTAGGGGGAGTGGAATGAAGCTGGAGGTGGGGAGATTCAGGCTGGAGGTGAGGAGGAAGTTCTTCACTGTGAGAGTGGTGAAGCCCTGGAATGGGCTGTCCAGGGAGGTGGTTGAGGCCCCATCCCTGGAGGTGTTTAAGACCAGGCTGGATGAGGCTCTGGTCAGCCTGATCTAGTGTGAGGTGTCCCTGCCCATGGCAGGGGGGTTGGAACTAGATGATCCTTGTGGTCCCTTCCAACCCTGACTGATTCTATGATTCTAAGATGATTTCATGCAGTCTGCTATTTTGCCATTGTTTGGCTATCTAATCTGGAAAGAATAAAACTTGACATTCTTTTGCCCTCAGCTTCCTCACTCAAATAATGCTCTTGAGCAAAGGCACAGACTACAAAACAAGAACACTAAGAACTAAAGCAGGAGACCTAGGAAGGAGCTACACCATAATTCTCATGTGGTGGTTTGCAACTTATCCCCATATCCATCTGTGAAATCTGTGATATTACCACACATTGAAGTCAACAAAGGGGGTTTCACTTTGGCATTCCAATCTTTCTCATCACAAGCAAACACCATAAACAATTGCAATGAAATCAAAATACCTGCGATTTAAACTTTCTAGTCAAATTCAGAGATAATGACAGCCTCAGAATATCCCCCAAAAAAGGGAATTCTAGATGATACAATGTACACAGCATTCAGTTTAGACCAACAACAAAAAAATAAAAGAGGAATAACCAGGAAGGGAGAGGAGCGATAAAGACTCCCTCAGGAGATCAAAATAAACTTACTGGTAGAGTTGCCTTGCATCTGGATGATACATTTGGATTCTTTGCTGGTTTCTCGGGAATTGAAGGGCCGGACCCGCACAGCCACCTTCACTGAAGCCCCCGACATTCTGCTTGCTTGTGGTGCAGTCAACAAATTGAAAGTTAAAGGGCCAAGAATGCTTCAAGTTATCCTTTTTCTGGGGGTTTTCTAAAGAGAAACATAGAATTTAGTTATTTACTAATGCATTATACTTCGTTATTCACAGCCATTGCATTCAAGACATGGACAAAATTAAGGGGGTTCAAAGCTATTTCATAACCTCAATTTCTGCTCTGCAATTTCCTCCCCCTGTGAAAGCTGTCACTTCAAAGCCAGAACTGGATATACACTTAACAACACCTGCACCATGTCTCTCTAGTCAAAAGTTTCTGTCACCTGAATCAGTTCTTTGAAGTGTGCAAACATATTTGTTTTCATTACTTGGTTTTCTTCCCAGAAAGAAGGGATGCCAATACCAAAATGAAGATCTGGTTGCAGCATGTGTTAGGCTTAACCTAGCAAAGATAATTTTAGCAGTAAAGACACAGCTACTTAAATTTCAGCAAGAGCTAGCTACCACATACTACAGAGCTGGGCTCTCTAGCTGTCAACCCTTGCTGCCACAACACATTCACAATATTAAAACCAACATAGGTGTGATGGGCCGTATCACACCAACTTTCACTACACTCAATGTCAAAGAAAAGGGTGCACCCAACCACCTTCAAGAACATTTTGCAGTCCTGGGAAAGTTGTCTTCCCAAAGGAAATAAAAACTTAGTAACTACTTGCATATCTACTGATTAAAGGGCACACTAAGGAAGAAGACGAATCAACAATTGTAGCCTTTAGGGTAGATATTTACTATCTCCAGCAAACGTTCACCAGTAAAATCATCTTCATTATCAAAATACTTATTCAAATCTTACTGCATCCAAATAATGGAGCACTTCAGTTGGTAGGAAACTACTCCTGATACCCACAATCCAAACTCCAAGGTGCCTCTGAGACAATTGGGCAGTTTAACTTAGTGCCATAGAATGCTATCAGTACTGAAGTTAAGCAGACTTGAAAAGCGGACTTGACAAGTGTCAACGAAAAAGTTATCAAGGGTTTGTAAAAAGCTACCACCCCTGGCTAGGAAAGCCTCTGCAGCACAGACTCTCAGAACCAGGAAGACTATACTGAGAAAACATGATTACATGCTTGATTTATCTTTATATTCTAAATACCTGCTACAGCCACTGCTGTGAAAACAGGATTCAGGGCTAGGTGAACCTTTGGTCTGACTCAATGCAATCATTTTTACTTTGAACCTGAGTTAACATGGACACAGCTCTACTATGCACAACTCATCATGCATGGCCCAGAAATCCTGGTATCATCTTTTCTGGTTATCTATACACCACATACCCCAGGAAATGCTAATTGCAGGGTTGCAATCACAGTGCCAGAAAGGTAGAAGAACTACAAGCAGTTTTAAAGCAAATGGATTTCACCTCTAAAGTAAGTTCCAGAGTTGGTAAAAACACTTATAGATGCTTACTTCAAGTTAGAACACATCTTCACACAGTACAAGAAGTTTTTAATAAAACTGCATTACTTCATTAATGCCATCACATGGGGAAGGCAGAAATTAAATTACTCCACAGGGCAGAAGAAGCAATTGAAAGCATTCCTTATTTTAGCTAGCAGCTGAGGTATCTCATCAGACTAGAAGAAGAGGAATGTCTTTAGGAACAAGGCAACTGAATTTCAATGTCAGTGGTATAGCAAACTGGCTGAACTCAGGAGACAGCCACACAAGCAGCTTCAGCAGAGAATTTTAAGAAGTTTCACTAAAAACCTTAAACAGAGGAAGTAAGTAATGGGGTTGAATTCACATAGCCTTTGAAGTTTAATGGAGATTCTGGGTTATTTTAGAGGTCTGCTTTATTCAGTCTTGCTCAGAGTCTACTTTTGCCTACAACAAAGGATCAAACACAAAGCTTCATTATAAACCCCCTCCCTGAGGATCTGCTGTGTAGAATTTCTGGTCTCCCTTACTTAAAATGACCCTTGCATAAGTACCTGTGCCCTCATATGAAAGATAATTGACAAGACTAATCCTGGTACATCCCAGTAGTATTATTCAACTGACCCTGAATATTGCTGCTAGAAAAGAGCAGTGATGATATATGTGCCATGTTGTTTCTGAAATACAATTAAAAAAAACAAAAAAAAAAATCTATCAAGTGCACAAAAAAAATAAAAAGTGAGCTGGTGGAATTTTCAAAGGGTGTAGCACACCACAGAAACTCCACCTGACAGTGACTTGTGGGCCTCATCTTTCTTTCCCCTCCCATCTATCCATATTAATGTGAAAACCATAATTTTGTCAGCTTCCCTCAAGGACGAATGAACAAAGACTCACAGAGAGGATTTCTCTTTTTCAACCAATGTGTTCTTATAATATTGTTTATGAAATGTAGACAGCTTATTTGCCCCTCCTACAGGAGACCCACTTTTTTCCTGATGTTTCCATAGAATACTCATTAAAGTAATTTCTGACAATACTGCATTAATTTCTGCAGATAACTAGTGTATCTAGCAACCTGGCAAAGAGAAGATGGAGTGAAAGAATCATCTACTTTAGTAACAAAATAACTCCAGTACCTCTGAAAAACATATTCACAGTAGAAAAGCACACCACCAGAGACTCTATGTGCACTAGCTAAATGAGTCTTGTTTGAAATACCAGCTGTGGAAAAAAATAAATCTTACAGAACAGGTCACAGAATCACCTACAACAGCATAAAATTTTATCTTCTAGACTTCTGCAATTACCAGCTTTCCCCAACACTAACTTTTAGGCTCATAGAAAGTTAAATGTGGTGTAATTTTAAACACCATTCATTCTCAGCTCTGCTATTTTTCATATCTGAAGTAACCAAATGCCTACTTGCAGTTGCACAACGATTTCAGAAGTTCCAAACACCTTCTTGTTAAGCAAGACTTAATTTTCATTAATAAGAAATTAACCAAAACACACTTCTGGGAAACACAGGAAAATCCATTTAAGTTGTTGGGGTTTTGAGACTTTTCCCCCTTTATCAGCAGCTGGCTGTAACATTTTATAGAGGTACTATTGCCCTCATCATACAGAATGATAAAACGAAGCACAATGAGACAAAGTTGCTCAGCACCACAACTGTTTTTTCAGGGTTCACATTTCCCAGTTGTATCACTTACTACTACAAAACTCTGTCCACAGAGTGGTAAGTAATAGGAATTGTAACTTGCAACAGAGCAAAACAGAAGGTGTGATACAGTCTGTGGCAAAGATTTAGAAGAACAGCCTTTATAATAAAGACACCTTTTTTTTTTAGTGTTCTTTATAGGCTTATACAACTGCCATCCATGCTAGAATGAATCATTCCCTTAATGTCTTGGAAAAAAAACTCTGCTAGTTGTGTATCTTTTAATGCTCCACCCGTCTGAAGGCAACCAGAAGCCACATAAAGAAGGGAACTGCACACTCAAGTCTTTAATGTGATATACCACTGACTCCAAAACAGGTGCAAATAAGATCTTATTTGAATTGTTTAGTGAGCTCCATCAGTACAGATACAAATCCTTCATATTAATTTTACACCTATTTTCAACTATTATTAAAAGATGTCCACCATCCACCCTCTAAGTCACACGGTGAGGTTCGAATACTTTGTGTCATTTAAAAAATAATCCAAAGTATCTGTCTGGTTTCTGTTATTCCAGACAACAAAGATGGTGATGTTGGACAGTCAGCCTTTATGGTCTCAAAGCACTCAAAACTAGATTTGGACCTCCACACGCATCATTAAAATAAACAAGCTGTTCATTAATGTATGGATCCTTGGATGTACCTGAAAGTTCTGGCACATCAATTTTTATGCCACGATGAAACACAGAAAAGACTGTTTTGTTTTGGTGGTTTTTAATAAAGTTACAATAAAGCAGAATAGGGATTTAGAGTCAAATTATTATTTATATATACAGATAAGACCGCAACAAGTTGACATTGGTTACATAAACAATGGTCAGAACCTTTATCTCTACATTCAAACAAAAAAACCCCACCACACATCACAAATGAAGAAGCACCACTTTTATTACCACAGCCAGCTATTGTGTCATATTTGCACAGGTCCATCTATCGGCAAATGTGCAAACTTTTAAACAGAAAAACTGCTGGCAACTTAATCAGCACAACGGCTCTAAAGAAGGAAAATGGACAGGGAGAGAGATTAGTGTATGGAAAATTAGCAAAACAGCTGTTCAGAGCATCAGGGGTTTGTGAACAAGAGGGCCAGGGTGAATCCAATTTTAGGTCCTGCAGTAAGGATCAGGTAGTGATGACAGTCTGACATACCAGCTGAGCTCAGTCACTACCAACTGCTATCTTTGCACTCAGTGAAGATGCCAGATAAAACAGCAGTGCAGAACTTGGCAGCGCACCCAAAATCTCAGCATATAAACATATGGGTGTTTATCAGCACACCAGTGCACTGGATTGTGCAATAACGAAAAGAACTGAGCTCAGAAGAAGCTGAAAAGGAATAGGAATATACCTTGAAGTTCGGTATGAATGTATTTTACAGAAAGAACAGAAACAAATTCACCTTCTGCTTCCGGCAAATTCCAGTTCCTCAATCTTAGCATAATGCCCATTTTTTGCCAATGACCCCAAAACTACCAGGCCTGTCATCCTGCCTTCTGACGCCTGCCTCCTGACTTAGCTCACCGAGGATTGTCAGATCATCATCCCAATATGGCTGCCTCAGTAATTGTGCTGTACTGAATCCAGGGACGGATCCACTCCCTCCAGGTCCACAAAAAACACCCTGGAAACCACAATCCTTTCTCATTCTTGCATCTTCCAGCTGGTTGCGGGACTGCGCCTCCTCCCTCCTCAACAAGCCATTATTCCCTCCACCTCATCTGAGCTAGAAAGGAGAAAAAGGACGGCGAAACGCGGCGATATTTGCGACCCACAGAGCGGGCGGGATTCAGACGAGGAAAAGGATGGGGAAGCGGCCGCACCGCCATGGCTCGGAGTGCCTGGGGTTAAGGGGAAGGAAGCGTCCCAAGGGACAAGTATATGCATCGGGTAGATGCAGGCGAGGAAAGGCCGAGCAGGGCCCCACGCCCTTATGCCGCTGCCCTGACAGCTCCAAGGCACCCTGTCCTGCCAACACTCCCCGTTCCCCCCGCTCCAGTGCCTAGGCCCCATCCCACCCGCGGCGCCCCCTCCACATTCCCCTCCCCACCGAACAGCTGCGTAAACTAGCACCCCCGCCTCCCCCTCCGCATTACGGCATCCACCCCACCCCCGCTCCGAGCCGTTCCCCTGCTCACCTCCCGCCGCTCCCCTACAAACCGCCGCCGGCAGCTGCGGGTCACCAAAGCCGGCCCTCACCTGGGGAACGGGGGGATCCGCAGGACGCGGGCAGAGCGGGACCGCCGGTGCTGTCAGCAGCTGGGGAAGGCGATGGAGCCGGTGAGACAGCGCAGCGCGGGGCGGAGGAGAGAGAAGAGCCCGGCCATCCCCATCACGCTTCGCCGCCTCCACCAAGGGTGGGAGACACCCCCCTCCCTCGCCGCCAGGAAGCGAGCAGGAAAGAAGCGGGAAGGACGAGGGAGGGAAAAAGGGAGGAGAGGAAAGGGGAGGGAAGAAACAGAAAGGCCGCGCCGGGAAGAAGGAGCGCAGCAACGCGCTCCTCACAGCGCCGCTCCCACACTGACAGGATCGCGGGGCTCCGCACCCGAGCCCGCCTCCGCACGGCAAGGAACGCCCGTCCAGCCAATAGCCGAGCGCCATCGCTCCCTCCTCCCTGCAGCCCACCAACCGCCAGGCGCAAAATGGGTGGTGGGCAAGTCTCTCGCCGTGCCAATCGCAGGCTGACACAGCCACGCACCAATCACAGCTGGGGAATGCCCGTCTGCAATGACAATTGCCTCTTCTCCCTCGGAGTCAATCCCTCCGCCGAGTCCCGGCGCCACGGGGAATTGGTTCTTCTCCATCCCCAGCCAATCAGGGTTCGGGACGGGACATGCGTGACGTACCACCGCTCCGCCGCGCTGTGTGCGTGCGCGCCCCCGTGAGGCGGCAGGGCGAGTGGCGTTCTTTGCGCGCTCGACAGCGACGCGCGTCGTTACCACAAACGTGAACAAAAAGTGGGCGCTTGTGGTTAAAAAAAACAACCTTTTAACGTAGGCGGCTAGTCTGCGCTCCCGAGGCGAGGGGCCCGGGAGCGGGTAGGCGCGGCCGCGTGCCGAAAAACGGCGACTGAAGCAGCCAATCCGCCAACTCCCCGCCAGCCTCAGTGGGCTGCAGGAGGATGTCGAGGCCTAAACATGGCAGGTCAGAGCAAAGGGATTCATTTTCCCTTCCCCCCCCGCTTCAAAACATCATCTGAGCAGCCTCTGATTTTCTTGCGGGTTTTTTTTTTGGTTTTTTTTTTTTTTGCTTGGTTTTATTCTGTTTGGTGGGTTTTTGGTTTTGTGGTTGTGTTTTTGGTTTTTTGGGGGTTTTGAGGTTTTGTTTCTGGATGTCATTCTTACGCCAGTGATTGAATTCAACGAGTGGTGTTGGATTAGCTCTTATCAATACTTTCACACGTTCTCACAGTAGAATGTGTTTATGTGGCAATATCGCTGTAAAGTTCCTCCTTTCCATTGTGGTTTCTACTGCTAGAAACAGGCTTAGATATAAGCTCAGAAGCATTGAAGGAAAAAAAAAAAGCCTAAATACATTATGTATTTTCCATATACACTCTAACAAATTGGATTTAAGATGTTAAGAACAGTTGGGACCGGACCCTTCTATTTTCAGATCAAGTTGTATTTTTGTTCAAGGCCCCTGGCTGTTAACTACATTAATCTTTAGTGTGTGTCTTCTGCTCCCCATCAGTTTCAGGTTTTTGGGGAGGAGTTGTTTTCTGTTTGGTTTCCCCCTTGCCACTCTCATCCTGTGTACATATCATCTGCAGTTACACTTCTGAATGCAATGGCCTGACACCATACAGCTGTAAAGAACTGCTGCCATAGAACCATCAAAGCAAAAATAACTGGCTTTCCTATGTCCTAGAAAATATTATTTGAACTTTGGAAGACCTGTTGATGATTTAGTGGCATTTTTGTATGTGATGTAACTGTGGTAACTCCTATCTAGGAGCATGCAGAATTAGGTCAGCTATAATTTCTTAGGGAAAAAAAACCCACCACCACAACTCACAAAACCTGTTTTGAAATCCTCTGCAACCTCACAGGATACTGGGTGTGGGCTGTAGTCCTCCATGGCAATAGACAATGTGATTAATTTTACTTCAGCAAAGGTGGTGTAGTGTCTCTTTGGAACAGTAGATTCCTGCAACTCTGTTCTGAAGTCTAGGTTTGGAGAGTACTCCCAGAGAATAGCTCCAGTATGTTAATTCAGTCAGTTGCTTCTAAAGTGATCAAAAATCTGCTAGAAAAGTTCAGAGAAAATCTCGTTCCATGCTGAGAAAGAAAATGGTGAAGGGCATATGACACATGCTGTACAGCACCTGGGAGATCACTCACTGCAAAGGGAAACAAGAAATAAATTCCTCTTTAAATATCCAAGTATGGAGTTGAAAGGTGGTCAGCAATTAAGGCAGTCCTTAGCTGGCTAGGTGTGATGCCTTTTTTAATTACGGAACCTGGGCTTTTTATCCCATCTTGGAAAGTCAGGTCGTCTTGGATAATTTAGAATTAACTTCTTTAGATGTACTGAAATGTTCTATTTGTGAATCCTGCTTTAAAAAATAGTGTTATTCCCTCATGGGAAAGAGGGACCATTTTTACTCTTTTGAGGTGTTCTAACCCCTATCAAATGCAAATAACTCTGCAAACCAGCAGAAATACATCCAGTTCCCTGAAAGTGGGTGGGTGTTGAAAACATTCATTTTTAATAAAATAATCATGATGAAGGTATCAAGCACAGGAAAAGTGTTCTTAAGCATTATGTTAGAAAAAATTAGAGCATTTCTTGCCTTTATTAGTACAAATCTAGTCGGTCACTCAATTCAATGATGCTCTACCTAAAACTGGGCTAAAATACAGGCAAGAGGGTGGAGGTTTAAGCTGAGCGAGAAGGGAAACAGCTATATTGCAGTGCAGTGTTCCTGGAGATTGCTGGAATCAAGCTGTTGCTGGCTAAAGTAGCATTGTCATCCTGCTATTAACAGCATTAGACTGTCCTTGGTTCCAGCAGGGAACAGTTGACAGAGATGTAAATTGTGCCATTACATAAGTATAAATTGTGATATAACAGAATCAATTGTAGTGAATTGTATTGCTATAGCGTCAGAACTTGCCCGAGGAGCTTCTCTAGTCACAGAGCTAGAGGGCAAGTACAGACCAGCAACAGAACCTTTTAAGTTCCCATTTTCCAAGAAAAGCACATTTTGCAACTTCTATGTAAGCAAGGCAATCCTGGGATGAGCAGGTCACAGCTGTAGACACATGTAAATGTTGACACATGGAAATGTCAGAAGTAATTTATCAATTGATTTCTGTGCTCCCTAATATTAAGTCTCTGTCTTGTAACAAGGTTACAGTTAGATTGGCAAAGGGAAAATGACATAGGAAAAGCCCCACCAAACTGCAGGTGCTATTTAATGAATTAAACTAAATATTGTTACACAGCTGATAATACTGTGTTAAAAATGAATCTACCACAGAAGTGCAAGTTCATCTTTCCTCTGCAGTACTCACATGCCTGCTGTCCGCTCAAAGGCAGGGCTTTGATTCACTTTTGTACCCAAAAGACAGCAATAGGGAGGCATTTTCAGCTGCTCCTATTAAAATACCTTTCAGTACTCTACTCGTGAGTGTTGAGTTTGGAAGAGTATCTGAATTCACACCTTTGAAACACTTGATGCCAGTCCTCCAGCTAAAATTGGTTTAGCCACTTAACATTAGCTTTTGTGTCTTCTGTACAGTGTGGAAACATTTCCAGATAAGTGTATGCCATAATTAGAAAACAGTTCGGTCACGCACTTCGCTATTTATATTCCTCAGGTCAAAATCTGATACGGTGGCAGAATACGTACAGATTCAGATGCTGAAGGGCAGTGTCTTGATGAATAGAAATATTTACCTTTGTATTTCCTCCTGTCAAGGTTGCATCCCAAAGGTCAGAGCTGGATTATATATGACCTAACCAAAATTCCCCTGAAACCCAGTACCAACTGTCCTGTGGCTATGAATAGGGCCAAGAGTCACCCTTGGGAACATTCCTTACCTTGAAGTATTACTGATATGTGACATTTTTCACATAATTTCCTAAAGTTACCTCCAGATCCTACTCAGTGACAGCAAACCTGAACGAAGCCACCCAGCCATTTGTGTTTTTATACTGTCACTGGCACACTTAAAGGAATTCAGGAAACCTTTTGTGCGAGTGTGTATCATTTATTGTAGTTCAAGAGAGTCAGGAATCGAACAGAAGACACAGCCAAAAACAAAGAAAAACAACCTTTTTTTTTCCAGACAATTTTAAAACACTGTGGTTTCAAATCCTTTTTAAAAAGGAAATTCAAGTATTATATGCAGGGGGCAGTAATACAAAAATGTTTGTGAATCATTTTTTTTTTTTTCTTTTTTTTTTTGTAAAAATGTAATTCTACATTTCCTGCACCCTTTCTGCTTTGGTAAGGCCAAGCCATGGATACAAATTGGTACGCAACATAAAAAAAAAATGACCCCTGCCCCAAACTGCAGCCTCCGGGAATAAAAGGCTCTGCTCTCTGTGGACAAGCTCTAATGGCTCAGAACTGTCAGTTAGCATATATCGTATCTGCAGCATTAAAAGAACGGATTTTACTGTTTTAAAAGTCACTGAAGTCCTGGTATTCCCAAGCATCTCAGTCGCTGGGAGCTGTTGGAACATACTTCTGTCTCAAGGCTTTTCAAAAATACCAGAGCATCTAGATCAGCATAAAGAAAAGGGAGACTGCAAAGAATGGAAATTAAAATCCATGTGGGGAAATCTTGTGTTTTGGAAATGATCCTTATGTCTAACACCAATTAAAACGCAAGTATGTATAATATAAAAATACGATTCCAAGGTTAACACTTTGTTGCAGGCACAGTTATCGCACAGAATATGTTCTTGTGAGGGCAGGGGAATGATCTTGATTTTCACAGGGATTTTTTATTTTTTCTTTTTTCTTTTTTTTTTTTTTTGCAATACAAAAGAAAGGAAAAAAAGCCAGCAGTGCAGGTTTGATAGGTGGAAGAGGAAGGAAGGAGGGAAAGAGGAAAAAGTTACTTTAGCAGCAAAATGTCCAAGGTTCTAACCACAAATCAAATTAACGGATGTTTGCGTGTAAAAAATAAGGTTGAAGGGATGCTGCCCTGATCCATTCATCTTTGCTAAAATAATTCAGCTGTAAAAACTCCAAAATGTGACATGTTGAAGGACAGTTTTGTAACATAAGCAACTTCCTAGCTTGTCCTCCGTGTTATTGACCATCATTATCACTTAAATATATGTACAAGAATTAAGCTGCTTTTCTCCTCGTCCACATGCTTCTGGTCACTGGAGCAAGTCAGTGCCAGTGGGCGTGCTAATCCCATCAACAGCTTGCAAAGAGTATCTGCTCCACTATTACCACAACAGCCCACGCCCTGTTCTTCCCATCGGTGGTGGCGTGCACTGCAAGGGAATTTTTAATGGTCAGCATTCTGCTTGTCTCTCATCCAGGCTTGGATTTGCTCTTTAAGTTCTGGCACTAATAGTGGGGAGAAAAAAAAATAGGAAAAAATAATTACTAATTTAGCAGTTTAATTAGTAATACTACTATAAGAAAGCTCCTCATGACCAACAGCAGTTTCTTTTCTAGAGACTTGAGCAGGAATATCTACTACTTCCTGCTCCATCAACGTATTTTCTGCACAGCTTTGAATAAATGAGTTACTCATTTACCTACTGTAATACCATCCTTTAGCCCAGTAGTTAGAAGACAAGGGTGTGGGGCTTTTTCCCAGAAAAAGGGAAAGCAGAAGGAATGACCTTTCTTGTGCAAGTCACCTCTTAGGCCTCAACACTATCTTCTGGAAATACATAGACCAAAGTGCACACAAATGATTTCCCCCCATCCACAGCTCCATTGCTAGCTGTTAAATGGTTACCTGGTTCCAGCATATTTTCTGTCAGTGTCTGACGATTGAAAGGATCAGTGGAAGAATTCAGCAGATGCCTCAAGATGATTGACCTGTCCATAATAGTTCCAGATGGCAGCCTCACAGGATCAGTCATCAGAGTGTCCATAAGTGGATCTGAGGGCACAAGTGTCTCATTAAACTGAAGACAATAGCTCCAAATTTTATCTGCTCACAAAACCACAGTGTGGAACTGATGTTGTGGGGGCCTCAGTCAGGTATACCGCTGAGGTTCAGACAATGGTTAAAATGAGCAACAGACTTCAGCCTTGGTCTTGCTCTCGCCTTTCTGAGTTGGCACTAAGCATTAGCTATTTTCACCCCACTTTCAGAATTGGGGTTTTATTTAATTGTTTTAGTACATGTAAGCAAAACATAGGACTGGACAGTAGAGCCCCAGGGAAAAGCAAAGAAAGATGGACTCTGAGCTTTCTACATTTACTTAACTATTTAATTGAAACAGAACAGAATGCAAGGCTTCAGAAACAATACATAGTTTCTATTAATATGTATTTACATTTAGAATCCAAGTAACAGAACAAAACCCTCTTCTAACAAGTCAGTACGTAGGAAACTCCACTTGCCTCTGAACTCATCGGGAGCATCACTGTAATCAATTTCTGCACGGGCATTCTTGGCAACGATTTCCTCCACTTTCTCTGCCAGCAGCTTGAATTTCTCTATTGCTATGGTTGACTTGATTCCAGCTTTTCTCATCTTTGAGATAACCTCCTCAAAGAGCTCTTTACTGTAGGACCTCTACAAGCAAAGCATAAACAGGCAACTTTGAGTTTTCCTATACTAACATTCCATCAAAAGTCTAAAGATCTTTCAATGCTTTTTTTAAACTTGAGGAGGGAATCAATGAAACCTCAGCTTTACATCAGACAGAAGAGCAGTCTGCAGGTCACATTTCAGCTAGCACCAAAATGTCAACTGGGGTAGACTTAATGGTATTTCATATCACATCACCACTGTAGAAGTGTTCAGGACCATAAAAATGAAGGCAGTATCAACTAATCAAAATTAATAAGACACTTGGAGAGGCTGACTAATTAATTAGGTTTGTTCCTCACGCAAAACATGTGTCTTGCCACTCCTGTCTGTATTGCTGTTCTCACAAGCCTTAGCTGAGCATATAGCATAAAATAAAGTGTTGGGGTTTGGTTTTATTTAATTTTGTAACCTCTCTGATTATATGGAAGGCAGTACTGGGAAAGAACTGGGAAGAACTGCACAGCAACACCGCACAACATTTGGAGAGGCCAAATGTACATCCCATAGTTTCCAACTGAAGCAAGCATTACTTCCATGTGAAAAAGTAAAAGGCAAGGACTTTGGAAAGCTGCTTATGGTCTAAAGAAGCTCACAATGCCACATTTTGATATAAGACTTCTAATAAAAATGGTTATTTACTCTGCAGTGCAAGGTTGAATTAAATGACAAAGCAAAACAAAGTCTCACAGATTCCTGTTTTCCTTGGGGAGTTTAAAATGTCCAGCACAACTCTACTTCTTTCATCTACACTACATTGCACTGAGCAATACCATTCACTACTCAGGACACACAGTGCCCACCCAAACTCCTTTCCAGTCCAAGAGAACAGAACTGTGGCAGCATGCCCAGGGCTTTAGAAATGTTTTTAGATTTCTTCTAATACATGCCAGGATTTCCAAATGGGAGATGGACCAGAGCACTTTAGGCTGTGCCATGATCAGACAATTTCTTGTTTGTTTTGTGGCTTTTTTCAGCCATTAACCAACTGTGCATTTCCTTGGTGTTCCTTTCCTGTCCCAACAGTTTCCAAGATATTTGTCACTCCCCCACACCTTTTTACGATGGCTACTTTGTTAATTAAGCTTTATTCCAGTTTCCACATCAGCAGGCTTCTCTCTTTTTAATCCTTATGTCACTGATGTGCGTTTTGCTGTGGCTAGCATCAATAAATGAATAATGGATAACATTTTCACTTACATATATACTGAACAGCATAAAAACAACACATGCATGTTCCTGATACACCTGCAAACACGCAAGGTCTGTTTCGGAAGTGGTACTGATGCTGTCTGTAATTACCAGGACGTAAATTACAGAGGACAGATCATGAGTTACTCTGATATCTCTGCTTCACTAGACATGCAAATCCAGCTTTGTATAATGCAAACCAGCTTTCACTAGAATGACAAGTAGCTACTGAGAACATTTTTTTCCTCTAGATTCTGACAAGTTTATTTTGTAAGACTCCGGCAGAGAGATGCAATTCAGTAGTGTGACAACTTCACAGAATCAAAGAGGTGAGCAATAGCTTACCAACCTTGAGAACTACCATCCTGCTCTGAAGGCTACCTCGCTGCCTGCACTGCTCCAAAGGGATCTCATGTGCTGCATTTCATCAGTTTATTACACAGTCATTTAATAAAGTGATATAAAAAGGAATACAAATTTACGAGGAGTTAGTCTAGAGAAAGAACCTTGGACTGTTAATTATTTGAGTCTCTTATTCTCAGCCCCAGCTCTGCCTGTTTCATGGGCTGCTGTTGAGGAAGCAGGGAGTCAACATTCTGCATGCTTCAGTTTTCCCACCTACAAAATCAGGACAAAGTACTTTGGATAACTTACAATGATCCTGTAGCTCATAAGCAACTGGTGCTCAGGAAATGTCCTCTGTGTGTGAAGTGCTATAGGTGTTTGTGTCTCTTGCAGATTTGCAAAACAAATTGCAAATACATGATGGAAACTGAGTGGCAGCAGACAAACGAGATGAAGCTCTTGAGCATTTTGCAAAGTCCTGTTTGTCCACAGTGCTTTTGCCCTTGCCCCTCATCTTTCTGGAGCTCACCTGATCATCAGCAATTGCTTTAGCAAAGCGAGCACAGTCTAGCTGCAGATAAATGTCAGTGAGTTGGTCCAACAGCTTCTTTGGTTCAAACCCATACTTCTCAGGGTTTTCAACTTTCAGGTCACGGCATTTGGGGCCACACAGTTGCTGTAAGTTAAAGTTCAACATGGCAGCCAGTCGCGGTCCAAGTTCCTGTAGGACCAAAGTAAAATACATATCACAGCATGAGAGCAATGATGAAGCAAGATTAGCACTAGATTTGCACACAGCAAGATCAGGAATTACTAACTAATGAAACTATCGTGTAGGCTTGCAGGAAGTGTCTTTGCTCTATGCGTGCTTTCCATTAACAAAAATCGAAAGCAAACAGCTTCTGTCTAGAAGGATCAAACCATCTCTGTGGCTCAGCTAATGCTCGTAACATCAAATAATTGCAACAGCAATTGGAATTCAGTGAGCTGAGGAAGAGGAGGAGAATGCAGACTAAGGGCTACCAAACATCTCCAGGTTATTATCCAGCAACAAGAATGTCAGAGAAGCTTGGAGCCAAGTTAAATCTGAGCAGGACTTACAGGTCGGAGAAAAGGCTTTTGAACCTGCTTGGTTAGGATATGGAACATATCAACAGTTTCTGTTGCCAGGGCAAGATATGAACGAGAGACACGCTCGTCCTGAGCTAGCTGCGACTGACGGGCCTGTTGCTGGTCCTGGAAAACAAACATTCAGGTGTTACACATCCACAGATCTTCTACATCATCACCCATCAATAACAGCCATAATGCTAACATGACCTAGACAGATACAAGAGAAGGCAGCAAATTCATGGGATACATGGTTTAAGGCACAGCTCATTTTACTGCCCAGTACTAAAGTCTGCACCCATTTTCCAGAATTCTGCAACACTAAAGATGAATGCAAATGGCATTACAAGACTCCACAGTTAGCGAGTCTGTTTACACCCTGTAACTGCTTCTCACAGCTGCAGAACTGGGTTATGCTTCCTCTCCATCCAAATACCAATACTTCAAAACCAGCTTGAGATCTGAGAGTCAAATGAGGTTCTCTAATTTATGCACCATCAAAACTAACAAACACTCCCCACTGGAACCATCTGTAGATGATGTGATGTAGTGATGTCACTACAGGTTTTACCTTGCTAGCAGGCACAAACTGGAAGAAAGGCTTCAGAAGAGCAAACCAGAGTATGTATTAACAAACAAGACCTTAGAGCTTCTCAAACTGTTCTGTTTCTTTCCCTTTTTTAAATAATCAATAACCTTTTTTCTTTCCTTTTTTTCTTTTTAATAATCAATAACCTTAAAATAGAAATACCTGACACTGGTGGGTCAACACAATTATTGTTTAATCTGGCTACAGTCCAAGCTAAAGGACTCTAATTGTCAGCATCGAATCTACCCAGGATCAATGCATCAACAAAATAAAAGCTTCTATTCCTTGAAATAAATTCAACTGGCGAGCATCTTCCAGAACCTCCTTCAAGAAGGTTAAAGTCTCAGTTTCTCCACTTAGAATCAAGTGCACAGTAATTTACAACTTCATATGATTTCCACTTTGCACCACTCTTTGCCAGCCACAATATAACTATGCAGAATGATGGATTTTGCAGAATGTCATCCAGAGTGACCACGGCCATACTGGCAGCATAAAAAAAAACCATCAAGAACTGCTTCTCAGCAGCAGCCCTTTGGTGTTGCCACTTGTTAAAAAGGGTTTTTTATAGTCTTGTATTTAAAAAAAAAATAAAAATAATTAAAATAAGTAAAGGGCACTTTGAAAAACAGCTCTGTTCACCCTGGGCAGCAGGTCCCATTGTTCTTTATTCTTCATCTCCTCTTGCACTTCATGGATACGTTTTAGGGACTCCAGACTCTCATCCAGCAAGAAAGTTGTGTCATTTATCAGCATGTTGATGTAGCGAACAAACTGCTTCCCAGAGCTGAAAACATTGAAACACAGTTACCACGGCAGAGCAGGTGGGTGTGCAGAGCAGACTGCAACCCCAGCAACACTCCTTCTGCACTCTACTTTTTCAATAACGATCCCATTCCCCAAGCCAAGTTGACTGTGGTGTGCAGAGCTCAGCTTAGGAACACTCCAGTTTCAAATGGCAAGGGGTTGCCATTTGAAATACAACGGAAAGCAGCATCGCCCATTCCCAGTAGTAATGACCTCCTCAGGACACTGCCTGAACAGCTTGCATGACAGTAAGCAGCATGCCACACGATGTCTTACTCACTTGAACTCTTCCATAAATGTACCATGGTGAGCTATATTCTGCCAGAGGCTTTTGAAAATGGTGCTGATGTGGTAGCGGATTGTAAACTTGTCATAGAATTCACTAGTGGCTCCAGTATGTTCGACATCTGCAAAAGACAGATCCCAGAACTGAAACCAAAACCCTTTCCCACTGGGGCTCACTACATGTCTCTCCTCCTGTCTCCAAAACAACGAGTTCAAGCACTAAGCTTTAAGAGATGAAACTCAGCTCCCAGTCAGAAATCTCTGTCTTAATCCCCATTAATGGGCAGCAGCGCTGCCCATTTTCTAACCCACATCTAACCACACAACTTTCTTCTACTCAGCTCCACTCTGCTCTTTGTTCCACTGTCTAAAATGTCACTGATAAGAAAACTCTGGGAACACTGCAAAAATGGTTGTTACTATGGATGCAAAACTCTTCTGAAGCATCCTAATCTACAGGATTTACAAAACTAACATCCAAAAGTTTTAAAATCCTAGTATTTGCTTACAAAGCAAACAGAAGTCCTCATGTTTGGAATCTAAACACCACAAAAATCAACTGTCACATCAAACTATAACGCTTCAGTTGTCACTGCACAGCAGCTTGTCGGAGGAATACAATTCTCAAGGTTCCACCTAATGCCATTTCCCCTGATTCCTGAGAAACAAAGTTTCATTTTTACAAGACCCAAGATCTACCTGGTTGGGGGGTGGGGGTGGTGTTGCTTGTAAAAGGTTACAACGACTAGCAGAGTCTTTTGCTTTGTAAAATTCATTTCTTACAGGATGCTCAGTGAGCTACAAACAAAGCACTTACCTGTGTAAAACTTCATCAAGGAGGGGACTAACAATTTAGTGGAGAGAGGATGATTCTCAATCATTTCAAAGAACTTCTGTGTCCGAGGCTGAACAGCTGGATTTGTCATGAACATCACCTCCACCAGCTTGGCTACTAAGTAAGGATTGCGGATGTAGTTCTGGTTGCACAACATCACAACAAGGAACATGACTATGTCCTGAGTACAGGGCTCATAAAGCACCTGAGGAGCATATCTGAAAACAGGAAGATAAGGAAAACAAAATTAAACCCCCCAGCCCTGTATTATCTACAAATTTATCACAATACATCAAGTAAATTCAGATGACTGATTTTGACCAGCAAAATTCAGTTATTATATAATGATTTCTGATCTTTCCCTTCAGAAATTGCATTGTTAATGTTCCTAAAGATCTTGTTAGCTATTCACTGCAAGCTGAATTTTAGCATGAAACATGTGGCGCACACTACCACATTTGATGTGAAGTAGCACTGTAACAGCACCTCAGGAAGGCAAAAGAAAACATCTCCTAATCGCAAAACACAGCAAGCCTGAATTTGAAGGCACATTTTCAGGAACTAAGTGACCAGCTTCAGAACCCCAGGACTACATCTGAACACTATTTATACCCACCTAAACTGCTAGAACTATACAAATCCAATTTATAGAGTTTCTGGGATAAAATGCGAGGACTGTCTACTTATTAAGCTCCGACTTCTTAAAATTATTCTAGTGATGATTTAACATCCGATGAGATCAAAAGGCATCACTCCAAACCATAAAGAACAGTTTTGAGGGGAAGGAAAAAAAAAATCAGGTTAGGACTCTGGAACTCACCTAAGTTTTAGATCTGCAGCAATGTCAACCAGTGTCAGAAATTCACAACTGTTGTTAAAACCAGAACATTAACTACAAAATAGCTAGGAAATTACCTTCACACCCTACATGTCTGTGCACACCATCTGTTGCAGGGGTAAATAGTACAACAAACTTCCTTTAGATAGAACTTTACTTACTGTACAATAAAAAATAAAAATTCAGCAACATCTTCCACGTAAAACTCTGGCAATGCTGCAAATACCTTCGGAACTTCAGGAGTTAAAGGCAATTTTATGCTGTGGAATAAGAGAGATAACAAACAGGCCAGTAAAATAGGGTTAAGCAGAAAGTGTCATGAGCTCTCTTAGGGCATTCTCCTGTGGGAACACTTTACAAGAGTTCTGAAACTGACTTCAAAAATCAGCATCAGTACTTCAAGTGTACTAAGCACCCCAAGGTTGCTCCCCTCCATAACCGAACCTTACACTATAAAACACAGATTCCATGCAAGGATATCTGTCACTGACACAAAGTAACAACCATGTAAGAATGCAGACACTAAAAAATTATTAAAATTTGAGAACTGCTAAATTGAGTAAACAACCTAACATGATCTGAAATATCTTTGGTACAATTTACAGAGAATTCTGACACTCACTTGGGATAAGCAGGGTCGAGAATGCGAAGCATCAGCTGAATCACCATGCCATAGAAATTCAAGCATCTCCTGAGAAAGTTTTCATCCAGCAAACCAGCATCTGCACAAGCCTTGCACCTCACCAGTTTCTGCAGAATATGCATACAAAAACTGATACAGGGCAAGATGGTATAAAACCAAGGTCAAGCCCATCCAAGCTAATCAATGTATCTGAATTATGGTAATTATACAATGGCCTCTTCTCAAAATGTGCTCTCATTTGAATAAAACAGGACACATAAGCCCTAACAGATCAAGAAAGACACATAATTCAGAGTTGCAGGAACAGTCAATTTCTACTAGGAAGACCTAAGCAGGATAGACCTTTAATAGACAGGACCCCAGCACACTCATCTTTGCAAGAATTCTACACAAGATAAAGAGACTCGAGAGTTCCATCTCAGGTGTGGACTGTGCACACACCACAACTACCCCTGAGCAAATCACAGTCCCTTGGCTTGTTCTCTCTCTCTCCCATAAAAATCTTATTTTCTTCTTTCTGAAGAACACTGCCCAAGTTAATCTTGCTGTTACCGTGAATTTTAAATTCACCATTAATGCTATATTTGTTATAAATTTGAACTCATCATTTTTCAGAAGCATCAATGGGAAGTTGCATTTAAACATCTAAACACAAAGCAAACATACTGACAAAGGTGTTTAGTTGAGAACAGAATCACTTACAAACCTTAAGTTGTGTCTTGCAACGTTTCAGCATCTCTCGGTGCCTGGTGGCCAGAGGAGAATCCTTCCATTGACTTTCATTGTTTTTCAAATCTTCAACAGTCCTGAAAACCACATGCCAGAACTGGTTATTGTGGCAGAGTGGATATCTATTGCCATCTACACGGTGCTGAACCTACTTAGCTGCTAAATAGCAAGAAAACATTGAGATGAATTATCTTTTAGTAGAATGGGCTTCTCACCCATTTGACCTGCCTTATGTAACCAGTATCCTCTAGCCCACTGGTATATCAATTTCTAGTTCGAGCCACAGTCCATCAACATCAAAAACCCACAAGGGCCAAAAGCAGCAGATGACAAAGTAGTTAAAATGATCAAGATGACCCGCACCCAGCAGGTTTTACCCAAACAGTCATTCTGATTTCCATGAAGTGTATAGAAGTTGCCAGCAGGGTGAGAAGGACGTGCCTGGGATGCATGCTAGGGCTTTCAGATGCATGAGGTAATTAACAGCTTCTAACCTGTTGAGCTCCCTGATGGCCCGCAGTCTCCGTATGTACCGACGGCAGCTTGGCAGGATGGAGAGGTGATGGGCATGCAGGGTTAGGAAGAAACATTCCGTTGGGAATTTCGGCTCAGAAAATGGAGACGGGTCCCTGTCTAGAGAACAAACAAGCAAGCAGCACAGGTGAATAAATAAAAACTCAACTGCCTTATCTAGGGGCAAGACCTTCAACTTTCTTTAAAAGAAATAAGAGCAGACAGCATCAAGGAAAAGCTTTCGAGGAATAGGGGAATGATTTGCTGGAATCAAGTACTTCCATGTACCTCCAGTATCAAAACCAGATGGCACAGCAAATGCCTAACATCTCAGTAAAAGTACTCACAAAGTTCAGCAATCCAGGCTGCAACATCCTCCATTGTTGCTTTCACTCTTGTCTCATCTGTTGGGAGGTCAATACGACACCTGGGATGAAATATGTACATAGGATCAACCGTTTCCAGCTTTATCTTCGTACTTAGTTGCTGTAGTACCCATAAGAAGTTGAGCATAAAGCCATCTGTAGATACCAAACGATCATCTGTCTGTGGGATAAGAAAGTAAATAAAGACATAAGCTTAGAAGTACAAGGGTATTTTCTGCTGCTTTAGCAATATCAAACATAAATGAATTCTGCAAGTTCAAGAACAGGGAAAAAGGATGAAGAATGTGAATCTGTGAGGAGACCTCTATGACAATGGGAAGGCCACTTACTAACACATGATCTGCCTCAATGGCTCAAGTCATTGTCAAGAACTTTAAGCATAAAAAGAAGTAGAAAATGACCTAAGAAATTAAAGGGCTTAAAAGTTTTCTCTCAGGAATGGTTTAGACAGCAAAATAGAAGTTTCCAATAGTAGCTGAGCTTCAAGTTTTATCTCAAGTGTGAAGCTTCTGTTACTTCTTGGCTGTAATTTCACAGAAATATTCCTAGTGAAGGTTCCCAACATCTGCTTTTGCAAAGGAGACTTGAAGGTAACAACAATGCAAACTTCATTTGTTCAGGATTCATGCACAGATTTTATCACAGGAAATGTGTGCGATGATTCATTAAACAATGGCAAAATAACATCCCTGCTGTTTCACTGGAACCACAACAGTTCAGATCTCCATTACTCCTTCTACAGAAACGATACAAAAAAAAGCCTAGCACCTCACCAGCTGGGAGATGAGGTTTTTCATCACAGCCAATTCAATGAAGCCTCCATAGGTAGGGTGGGAAGGAAGCACAAAGCTTCAAACATCTAAAATAGAATCCCTATTAATGAAGTGATGTCAGTCCTAAGAGAGGAAATGACATAAACCGATCAAATAGGGGAAAGCAGAATAATTTCAGAAATGGGAAACACTTAAAAAGATATTAGGAGTGATGATGAGGCTTCTTGCCTGTTACAGCAGGCACACAAAATTCTTTTGTCCTCAAGAGCCACCACAGCATGAGCCATCTAGTGCTATCTGTGCTTTGACTAGGGCCATGAACCGCAGGAAGAACATTCCCCAGTATTTACCTGCATTTGTGCCTTCTTCATGTTGGCATTGACAACAGCTGCCATGTAATTGAGAGCTGCTTCTCGAGTTTCACCATTCAGTAAAATACTGTGTAGAATCTTGAACAGCTCTTGCTGAAATTTCAAGTAAACATTCTGTCAGGCTGCACATCATCTCAGTATTTTCCAGATTTCCCTGTATTTTTAAGTTCTACAAATTCCACCAAAAAAAAATAATCACTCCAACTTCTGTTACGCTCTCACTGTCAATTGCCTCTACATACATTAGTTATAGGAACTATATATGGAGAAGAGTAGTACACACACTACTAGAACAGCATATATGTTTTTCCCTCTTCCTTTAACATGAACTATAACCCATGACTAACTCTTCTGATATTTTCTGAATTGGCTTACAGCCTTACAGAAGTATTTTTAGCACTCTAATTTTTCTTGCCTAATGCCCTTCAGCCATATCCTAGCAGATTTGTTATTTATCACAGAAATTAATTTGTGGGGTTTTTCCAGGTTATATTCTTCATCTATGTCACGATCAAAAAACTCCACAGTATTTTGCCTCCCCTCATCCCCTTCCTCTTTTCCCCCCCACCCCCTTAAATCTGAGCACACTTACCCTTGCTAATTCCAGGTAATGTTGCAAAGACTGGCTAACAACCCTGGTGTTTTCAAGAGTGATGGCAGGCCCTGAGAAGTACTTTTCAACTACTTTGTTCTGCAAGTAGAATGAATATTATCAAACATATTGATGAAAAGGGGAAAAAAACCACAACCAAAAGAACCAAAACAAACTCCAAATAAACCTCTACCATGCTACTATCAACATCCTTCTGTACCACTTACATCATCTTCAGCAAAGACAGAGAGACTGAAGAAGGCTCCAAGGTAAGAAAGTCTTTGCAGCTCTCTTCCTGCCCCTGGGCTTAAAGATTTAGGCAACCACAAAGGCAAAGAGACAACCTAGAGAACAGGAGAAATTGCAAGTGAATCAAAGCTGATGCGTCAGCCATACTGCTTCATCCGCACTGTCACCTTTCAGTGTTTGCCCCATACATTTAATTTCCAACATGCACTCATGCTGATAGCTAAATGGAAATTTCTCCCTGTATTTCAGCAATCTACACAACTCTTGTTTGTTCTTGTTTTTGTCAATTCTCAGGGAAAAGGACTCCTTTTACCAGTTTAAAACGTTGTTTCACATAAGATACTACAGTAGCCTTTGTTCAGAATCCTAGAGGACATTAGCGGTATGGATTGTACTGTATCAACAAAGGAGGTGACGTGGTTCTTGTAACTAGAAAAAGATCAAACTGCATGCACTTACCAAACTGCACATGGGGTGTGTTTTCCCAAACTTGATTTCACAAAGTTCACATAGTGCCTATAAATAAATCCCAAGAAAAATTACTTGTGGGTGCAATTCCTACATAACCTGTCTGCAAATAACAGCCTTAACACAGTATAAAGTGTTGAAAGAGTCAAACCTTTTTCCCTTAATTAGTGGAAAAACTTCCTACTCCTACAATGATGAAGAGGTCCAAAAAGAGCTAGAGCACACCCTGCTCCCATTTTAGCTTTTACATCTGTTCCAAGTTGTCACAAGAAAAGCTAAGGTGCCTCACAGGGTAATAAATTATTGCACTTATTTCAAAATTTAGCTGAGCAAATTGTTTGTTCAGAACATAACAATTCCTTTGCTGGACTCCTGAGTTGCCACACAAAAAGTCAGTAACAATAATAAATAGAGTAATTGTTCTATACATACACCAAGGCCTTTGTCTTTTGAATCAGAGTGGAAAAATGTCAGATGTACACAGAAGACAGAAACAAAGAATCCTATCCAAGATCTCTAACTCACTTTCAGCACAGAAAAAAGAAAGCAGTTATAACAGACAACTCTGCAAACATGGTAGACTTTCACATGCCCTGCTTCTCCTGTCCTGTATGCTTTCATGCTTCACTCACACTATAGCTGGTACCTACTACTGCATCCTTTTGTTGCACAGCGTGCCAGCTACATATGATCAGAATGGAGTATGATTTTCAAGTAGTCCTTACTTGTAGCCAACAGCCAAATCTGCGACAGCTCACATTATAATTGGAGGGGAGTGGAATGACAGAGCAGGAAAACACAGAAACAGCAAAGACAGCTGTTTTTGCCAAAGTACCAGAGCTGCTTATTTGTTTTTATGTGCAGCACCTCAGTCCAGACTTCCTGACGTACAAATTAAACCTGAGATGGAGCAGCCTTTCTCAGCATATACTGAAGATTGTAAAATATGAAGGTATTAGCTGACAATGCTAATTCTTGGCTGACAAGTCAAGAATTCAGCTTGCTGTTTTGTGGCCAAGCATGCTTTTTTGGAAAGTCTTTATTGTTTAGTCAACAAAAGCAGTAAGAGAAACAGACCTACAACTGAAGTATGCACTTAAGTCTAAAAATAAACCCAGCTTTGTAGGCAGGGACTACTATGACATTTTCCTCCAGTACAGAGTCACCAATTCAAATAATTATGGGTTTAATGCAATAGATTTTAGCTTCCCAGAGACAAAAGTGAGCCCAACAAACACTGGTATGGATACTGGGTCTTATTTTCCAGATTTAAGCTAGGAGGAGCTTAGCAAGATTTTATGACCATCCACAACACAATAACCAGCATGTATGAAGAAATCCACACATTTGACTAATCTTACACACAACAAAACACAGTATTTGAACAGCCCACTAAACAAACACTGTACAATAAGCTTAAGATATTCTTGGTCTCATACTCCACTAGATCTCGAATAGTCCTTCTCACATCTCATTCCACATTAAGCTTCCAACAGAGTTTAACAGTAATCTACTAACCACAAGAATCCCCAAAATATCAAAGCATATCTTGTATAGAATCTGTGTAAATTATCAGCAAAGATAAAGAAATTACTTCTACAAATGACCAGTTCTTACCATAAGGGGGTATTTAAAATTGTCACTATCAAGGGAGCACTCTTTGGAAGCTACAGCCAGGCCTTGTAAGATGGGAATAAAGATCTGTGAAGACAGAAGTAGATTACTTTATTCACTAGGAAGCAAATGACACTATTGCTGTAGACAGCATGAAATGCCTGCTCGTTCTGCAAACACTTTAAGTTACACAACACAAAACCAATACTCTTTAAATTTCTACCAGTTAAGGTTGAAAGATTATTCTAAGCTAAAACCCAATTTGCTTGACATAATAGAAGTTATGTATTGACTTGAAGCCTGGGCACAATTTATCCATAAAAGCCTCTTTCCAAGCACTTGCATATATTTCTCCTGATCATAATCTAACTTGTTTCCAAACATTTACTTTGCAAACCAAAAAATGGAGATATGTGCACCTAGATTTGGACCCCAAGCTACCAGATACAAGCTGAAGCTGACAAATGGTGATGCAAGCACACTGCCAAACATCAAGCGCTGTTGCATCAAGTTCTGCGTGGGAAAGCACACACATTTCATACAGGATCACTGTAGTGTGTGTAAACATGGATATTATAGACACAAATGAGAGCACAGGGACTGTAGAGAACAACTTGATTGCCCAAATGAGTAACAATTTATTTGCCTGTACACTTGGGGTAACAATAGAGCTTGAATTTTACATGTCGTGTAAGCAAATTGGGTTTGTGCCGGTAAGTTGTAACTGAGGTAAGAATAAATATAATAAACAGCAGTCAAGATTATTATGAAAGAGGAAGTGACAAGTCAGGAACTTATTAATTAAAAGCAATCATACCAAATTAGTAAGTCTCAATCACACAGCTCTGAGAACTACACCCTCACAAAATAAACTTACAGTAATTTTGCAATAATTACCAGGAGGTCCCACTGAATTTTACATTTAAACTATATTGTGTGGTCTCTATGAAGAGACAAAAAGTATTAAGTCATTTTACAGTAAAGAACTATAAAGAGGTGCTTGGCTGCTTCAGCTGGAGCAATAGCTCTCTTCTCCAGGATAGGTGAGCAGTAATACTTGCCATAACCATTTTTGAACGTACTTGAAACTGCTTCAACCTCTAATGTAAGATGTCCAGACAGATATAAACTATTAAATGGTATTTGCACTACACACAAAAATCAGCTGATGCCATTTTATTGTTTCAGAATGGGAGGGATCATGTGCCATCCCAACAGCTCTGTGTCCTTCTTATGCTGGGACACCACAACTGGACACAGTATTTGAGGTAGGGTCTCTCCAGAGCAGAGTGGCAGAACCCCTTCTCTTGCCCAGCTGGCCACACTCCCCTTGATGCAGCCCAGGACGTGATTTTCCTTCTGGGTTGCATGAGGGCACTGCTGGCTCCGGGTGGGCTTCTCAATCAGCACCCCCAAGTCTTTTTCTTCAGAGCTACTCTTGGCCCACTCTGCACCCAGCCTGGATTTTTGCCTGGGATTGGTCTGACCCATATGTAGGACCGCAACAGTACACAGAGGTTAAAATAAGGCCCTAATAAGAATTAGAACCAGTAAATAATGTGTCAGTCTTTTTCACAAAGTGTTGAGTTGAAAATAAGCAAGTTGGGCTTTGTTCAACAGCTTGCTAGCCCCTGAAGGAACAGACACAGGACTATGAGACACAGAATAAACCCCTGGAAATCCACTTTCCTGAATATTGCAAATAGCAGAATCATGTGATATTATTTTTAACCCATGCCTTACCTGTTTGAACACCTCTTCATCCTGATAAGTTGTTCTCACCAGTTCTTGGATGAAGCCAAATGGGAGATTCCTACACAGCATATATGGTACCAGCAAAGACTGCTGCTGCAATGACCTTTATTTGTATAAAAAAAATAGCCAAAACTACTGATTATTTGCAGTAGTATTTGCAAAAGCGTCAGAGGAATCACATCTAAGGATGTGCCAGAAAGCAGATGATCAACATGTAGACACACCTACTCCTCTCAGCAATAACTAACCTTGTCTTCTCAAGTTACTTGTGGAACTGTTACTCTGAAACAGGATGCTGCTGCCAACATCACACTTTTAGTTTAATGAGGCTGAAAGAAAGTAACAGCTTCCGTGTAGTTACTACTTCTCCCTTCTACTCCTCTCCAAGGAAAAAATGCTTTGTAAGCTCAACTAGTGAAGAAACATTTTCTGATGTTTGTTTCTCCAGACTAAGAATGTAACATTAGACTTTTCTGAATTCATACAGTCATTAACTTTTAGCTGCTCCTTAGGATTTCTGAAAAAGTTTGGGGTTGGGTTTTTTTTCCTTATTACACATAAGAAAGTTATTCTAATGTCAGCATTGGTTCATGTAGAGACAAAACTAATCTCAAAGCACAAAGGGTAATTGGTGCAGCTTTAAAGATTATAGAAGTATTGTTTGGAAACACAAATACAAAATGATGCAGATTTTAGTAGGAGTCACATCTCCTATTTTAAAAACCTTTTTTTACTGTTCCAGCTAAAAGGCTGACAGTGAAATTACTGCTGTTGAAACAACTGCACTTGGAATCTCAGCCGTGACTGAGTGTAGAACATCTACACACAGATTTACATCACCAAATCTGTTGTGGTAAACAAGTACTATGCCACCTTAGCAGTTTTTGCTACACATTTTTGTAAGATTGTTTCTCAGATGCAGCTCTACTGGTTACTGACTTGCACAGGAGTAGTGCCCCAACAATCTGCAAGTAAAACAGTTTATGCATGAGGTAAGGCAAAAAACGGCTTCACTCAGATCTCACATTTAAAATGTTCAAAACCTGGTTGATTTTACCCAAACACAATTAGAGAACTCTTAAACTGCTCTCCACAAAATTATCATTGGGAACAATAGTATCCAAAGGTAAAGCAGTCCTAGAATGGTTTGGATTGGAAGGGACCTTAAAGGTCATCTACTTCCAAACCCACAGCCATGGGCAGACACCGCTTACTACAAGACTACAATGAACTGTTCCTCTGGCACATGAATCTACCCTGCTTCAATGACTTCGTTCTTATCTAATCCTTAGAAGGAAAAACAACAAAATAAAAATGAAATCCCAGAAGAGTCTAACTCTGATGGTTACCACCAGCTGTATTTACCTTGGTTGTGTTAAGGATCCCTGTAGCACCAAAGCAGCATGTGAAATGCACTGTGATCGGATGTTGCTCAGTAACTGGCTAACTGTTGGCTGGCTACACATCTGATAAAGACAACTTTATTTTAATGCAAACTAGAAGTATTCAGAGACAGAACAGACAGGAAACATGATAAATATCTTTACCCATGCTGTATGAATGTACTATGCAAACTAAGATTAGCACTACTCCAGCTAAAATCCTTTCATAATACATATAAAAAGACTTTGTTTGTTTTTTATCTCAGAAGCAAAAGCTTAAAGCAGAACAGAGAATGCTGACAGGGAGCTGGTCTCACAAAAGAATGTTTTACATAGAATATATCTAGATAAAATGCAGTAGATCAAAAGGGGAAGGATAGTTTCTAACAGTGCTTATTTTAGTGATGCAAAATGTATAAACAATTCAAGTATGATGAAATAGTAAGAGCCAAAGATTCTATAAATCTATTCCCACAACAAAGCCACCAAGAAGATACTGCCAATTTCCACCAGCCTCCCCCACTAAACAGTAACAGGACTGTCTCTGACTTCACTCATCTGAAATGTACCTTTGGTGCTTTTCTCTCCTCTATTCCAACTCTGTCAAAACACTCAATGAGGTAGTTCAGCATCTCTGTCTCCTTACAGTTCTCAATGGTGAAGTGGTCACTGCAGGAATCGGAAACACTTGAGCTGCCAGAGCCTCCCATACTTCAAAACACACAAAAAGAAGAAACAAAGCATTAGATATGGCTCTTCACTTGTGTACAATCAAGTAATTCATGAGCTCTTGACTTCCTCTGTCAGTTTTCTGATGACTCCATCCCATCATACACATGGATCAATAATTGAGATAATTTCTGTGATCTGTAAAAAGTTCTCCATTTAACAGCTTTTCCCACTATAGAAGTTCAGCTGTACTGTGACATGAATGAAGAATCAATTACCTTATTAAATGACAAAGTTATCTGAAAGACAGGAATAAAGTACATGATTTCATTGGGAATCACAAACGCTTGTTCTTACAGGGCAACACTGAAAATGAGCAGTCTTTAAGTTCTACCTGACATAAAAAATGCTTGAAAGGTCAGGACACCACAACACTTCCACGTCTTGGATGCAACCTTGGCACAGTCTCTACAAATTATTCAAAATGGCAGAGAATGTGCCCATTCTGTAAACACCAAGCAGCCCAGGGAAGGCAAGGTCCTTCCACTGCAAGGAAGAGACCTTAGCTGATAGATACGGCTACAGACAATCACTTCATATACTCTGAAGAAGGAGAATAAACAAAACAGGAGGCAGCATCAAAGCAATTGCTCCTTTTAAAATTTCCACATTGAAGATCAACTAATTTCAACACAGTTAATTTCAATTCCCTTACAGTTTAAAAAAAAAAAAAAAAAAGCCATTTCATTACTTAGCACAGCCTCAGAGAGGGAAAAAGAAATCAGTGCTATTGTAAATACACAAACTAAACCCACAAAACCAAAACCCAGCTTGAGACAAGAGACAAATGAAATACAAATAGTGAGAACAGATCCCACAACTCTCAATCTCAGACTTATCTCAACAGATTTCTTCTCAACATAACAGCTTGGCAAAGCTAATTAAAAGCAGAATCCTCATTTTACAGAAGGGATTTAGGACAAGATGTGTTCACTTCATGTAAATGGAACTGAAGAAAAAAAAATCCAGCAATTAAATCGTGGATGGGCTGCTGCTATTCCTCAAAGAGAACTGTGTATGGGTCAGGGTAGATTTAAATAAAGACCCATCTTACAAGCCTCAGATCATACACTGGAAAATAAGAGTATTTGTTACCTTAAATGTGCCTTTTAAAAGACATGTTTAAAATTAGACTGTAAAATCATTCACATTTTAATAATTGAGCTGTACACATCCATTGTCCAACTAATAAAGCAGGGAAAGGTTATTACTGCTAAGCATCTGGCAGCCCAGCAGGTTAAGAAACCTAAGCTCCAAAAGCAGCAATCTGTTTTTAGAAAGAAAATTTGTTTTCAGTTATTCAATTAAAACTACTCCATGTAAAATGTAGCCCTATTAAACAAGTATTCAGCAACCATGAAATCACACAGACACATTTTCTTTTCTATGGATTCTTTTTAAAGCTCTTGACTTCTTACATTCAGGTTAAAAATTACCCTTTGAAGAACATCAATTTATATTAAAGACCCTACTGCTTCTATAGTTAGTCATTCTGCTAATGACTTCACTGCAGCAGTAACTGAAATTACTCTAATGCAAAGCTCAGACATCCTTCATGCACATACTGAATCCCCTGGTATTTTCAGAATGCAAGTTGTTGCATAATTGTACAGTCACTGTGTTTATAATTTAACTAACATCTTACTGCTGTCTGCAGAACGCCAGGACATAATAGACAAATTAAAGCTCCAGAAGCATAGCAGCCTCAGAAATCCTTACCAAAGGCTTTGTGACTCAATCCGGCACTTGGGTTAGATTGCCAAGAGGATAAAAATTAAACAAAACACTGAGGAAAAATAATCCTGAATTCCACATACACAAAACGCCCTAAATTTGTGTTATCGAGTTTACTCTCCTGAGATCAGACTGAAGAAGAGGAGATACCATTGGAAGGTCTTCCAGTTAACCGTGTGACTTCAGCATTAGTGTCCCAACATACCACAGGAACACTCACAGACAGAAAAGTTAGTGGGGGGTAAAACGATCATCTCCTACCAAGTCTTTTTGAGCAACTCCTGACACCACAAGATACTTCCTAAAAGCCTGACCTGGCTTAGTTGCAAGCAATTAGATTTCCTCTGACTTTAGCTATAGCTAAAAGACTTCAAAGAGGACTGAAAGTCTTGGAGGAACTCTTTTTCTTCCAGTTGCACAACATTCATGTGGTCTTTAAAAAAATCTCATAAAGTCCTTAAAACTTGCCTCATACATCTGCAAATTGTAACTGGCTCTGTTAGGCTACATGGCCAGCTACAGACCATCTCAGATTTACTATCACTTAAATCGAGGGTCTGAATGCTGGTAGGGAATGTTCAGGATACTAACAAGACTACAGAAGTATCATTTTTCAGAATAGTCTCCCTAAAATGTATGGGGTTTATACAAAACATTTATTCCTTCCTCCAGTGTCGGTTAACACTGTATCCGCCAAGGCATTGTAGCATCACTCTGCAAGAGAAAGTAAAACTTTAGATCCTACCCAGCGTTTACCTTTCCAAAAGCTTTTTCCCCAGGGCTCTGCAGGACTTTTTGCACAGCTATCTGGCTAGCTTCCAAACAGAACTCCCTACTACCAGCACATACTTTGTTCTCACGTAGTTTGATGTCACACAAACAAAAGGGCTTTGCTTATACAACTCATGAGTCTGTTTCACGGTAAAATATTCTGCTATTCCCTCTCCATTCTTGGCTGTTCAAACTACATCAGCCTCTACTATTTACCATGTCAAAGGAGCAGATAAAACCTTCAGGTATACTCTCTTTACAGGCTTGAGGAGCCATCCTGTCAAGCAGCAATGAATCTTCAGCAAAGTCATGCTGCTTGCATCAGCTGGCTGCTTGGCACTATCTTTTGCATAATGTTAACCTTTGTCCTCATTTCCCAGTTTTTGATATGAAAACATGCAGATGATGTATCACTGGTTTTAAAATTACAGCCATGGGTGAATAATATTCCTTCTACTCAGACAGCCAACAAGGAGTTCCACTCAAACATTATTTCAGAAACCATGCCCATTAAACCTAAAAGGCAGTATGATTAACATTTACTTTATCTTAGTCATCTCTCCCAAAAAGAGCTGACTAACCAGCACTCATTACACTTGTTTATACACCATCTTAATACCCATCCAGGTCATCTTCTTGGCTTTAGTCACTTCCCAAATTACTTTGAAGAACACTTGACACTACAGAGACTGTTAGTTCCTAAGCACCCAAACATGCAGGTTACATTCTCTTTCTCCAATACCTGGACCCAAACTGGACACAAGAAAAATCATCATCTTCATTTTCTTCATCACTACTGTCCTCAGACACATCAGAAACGGCAAGGAGGAGGGAGAAAGGGTTGTCGTATATACTACCACAACAGAACGAAAAAGCCCATCAGATGGTTTAAGCCAAAAGTAAATGGTAGGTTTGCTTTGCAAGTCTGCCAAAAATCATCTTCTCTAAACATGCAGACAACAGATAACTCTGTGTTAGTAAACCAAAGCTACACTAACATGCTCTATGAGTTATTCACACAAAACATAACACCTTCACAAACCAAACATTCTAGAAGACTTCAAGACCTGATAAAAATGATGGCTGAAGTGGGGAAGTTTGGACATGACCATACAGTAAGGATTACATTTCTAAACTACTAAACTTTAAAGAAATGGTCTCAAATCCTTTCATGCTCATTTCTCCCTCCAGAAGGGACTAGGGAATTGCAGGAGCAGCCAACAGAGGAAATGGAGGAGCACTTGGCCTGGCATACTGGAATAGGCTAATCTGTAATTTAAATCCATGCACTAGGGAATCAAAGCTAACAGGGCACAGCAAGTAACAACTTTCAACACATCAACTAAAGCCCTACTGAGAAAACTCATTTCAAAGCAGGAGGTCTGTTTAGTTTACTATCCAGCAGTAGCAACTGAGCAGAAAGCCACAGTTTAACTGGAATGGATGGGAGAGAATTAAAACTATATGGCTACCTTTAAGGCAATCACATTGCACTTTGAATGCTCACAAAAGCAGGATTTAATATTTTGGCAAAGACAGCTTGTTAGGAAGTCAACATATTAGCACAAACCAAAAATGCAGAAATCAACTCAGGGTAAGTAGGGTGAGCTCAGCACAAATAGAAGTTGCTCCAAACTGCACGATTATGCCACACCCTGCACAGCACACATGAAACACTTGTGAAATACCTAGAAGGAATCCTGTTCAGTAAAGAAGGACGCCTGCGCAAGGCACTGGGTGAAGCAGTAAACAAAGGTGGACCCATTGTTGTGGGTCTCTGTCTGGATGTGATGACTGGCGTGGCTGGAGGGCTCGCAGCCACAGCTGGAGGACTCGGTGAACTAGATGGGATGGAAATATTCAAAGAACGCGGGATGGAAGAAGCTGAAAAGCCTCCAGAATGGGCAACAGTGTATGGCCGGTACCTCGGAGAGGAAGGTTGTGTCCATGAAGGGCTTGTTGCTGTGAGGTGAGAGCTGACAGTATTGGAAGGCACAGATGTAGTGGCAACTGAACTGGCTGGTGGGGTAAGAGATGAACCAGTCATTGGTACATAGCTTGTGAAATTGGTAGTAGGAGCTGGACTAGTCCCATAGAGACTAAACCAGTTACAGGGGAAAAAGAAAACAAAACAAAGCAATAATTTAGGATATGTAGAAACAGGGTGAAAAAGATAAAATGAGCAAGTGAAGTCCTTGCCCTTCTGATGACTCTGCAGCAATAATTCTGCAGCTTACAGACACTACTCCTTCTACTAATTTTGAATAAAATTACAGCACAATCTGCACACTTAAGTTATGAGTCATAGCCTTGACTGATGTAAATTAGGGGTACTTCTCAGAAGGAACCAGCTACATGGCTTTGACCTATGAAATACACTTCTAGCCATGGCAATGTGATGAAAAAAGGCAAACTGCAGAGACATTCAAATGAAAAACAGTAAAGAACTGAAAAACCTATTTATTGTTCTTGGGACATTTCTATGCCTCTATCTCTTCTAGTCTACCAGTCAATATTCAAGTGAAATCAGTATTCAGTTATAATCAGAAGTCACCTGGATAATGAACTGGAGCCAAAGGAGCCCACATTACAGAACATAGGGCTGCTTCCTGGGTTAGAGCCCATGTTTAACATCAGGCTTCTGTCAGGAGATCGGGCAGCTGCAGCAATGGGTTGTGATGTAGCTGTCAAGCTAGCAAAAGGGTTTTCATCCCTCGACTGGGTGGACATCATCAGCACTTCCATCAAAATCTGCCCGATCAAGTCCTTAAAATCTGAAAACACTGTTCAGAAAAAAAGAAGAGAGTTAGTATCCTCACCTGCTGCCTTCACCTACACACTGGTCAGAGATGTAAACATTAACAGAGGACAGGAGTTTACTACTGTGACTTAAGTGCTTCTTTTGGCAAAAACAATAGACTGACATTTCTATTTATAACTAGCCCTCTTCAGTAGGCTCTGCAATTACAGCTACACAAAAATACAATTTTTATGGAAAGTACAAAAGATCACAGATGATGTAATGTTGTTGTTGATTAGTACATTAAACTTTTCTTGCTCATCCTTCTCATTTTCCACACCCTGCTGTTGAGCTGTGTAAGTTATGTCAAAGAAAGCAAAAACACCATGCACAACCCCCACATCACAACTCTGTATTTGGTCATATCTTACAGCTGACACAGAAAATACAGTTAGTTATCAAATAATCAGGAATTCTTATCAAATTAACTCCTAAATGTCTATTGGGATTCAAGCCAGCTCATGAATTTAGTAAAAGGCTCCTGAGAAAAAGTAATTCCAGCAAAACCACAAGATCAGCCCAGTACTTCGACAACAGAAAACATCACCAACACCAGCACAGCAAGTGACTGAAGCTGGAGCTATGACCAGTTGGTCCCATGTTCCTTTTTGGGGATTTCATTTCCTGCTACGTGAAGTTGGGCAAAGACCACATGCAGGTGGCTCTGGCATGGTAGCAAAGAGAAAAAGCTCAAAATAAAGTGTAGGGAACATGGCACTCAGCTGAAACCATCCCTGACAGTAACAGTTCTGCTGCTTACCTTCCTTTGGGTTCTGCTTGAACTGGGCAGAGAGTGAATTCAGGAAGATAACATCTCTATCTCGGTCCTTCCAAGAGACTCTGAAGATCTTACAGACCAGCTGTAAAGCTTGCTCCTCAGACACTTCAGACCCAGCCAGCGGTTCCTTGGTAGAAGGGGATTAAATAAAAACCAAAAAAAAAACCAGTAAGTCAACTTCTTTTCAATTGTATTGATCAAGAGCCAATCAGCTGTGGATCTTTAAACAGCTTGAGACTAACTCTCAGTGGCAGACTTTGTACACTTCAGAAGCAATATTGATATATTGGTCAAAATCTATTTAGAAAAAACCCCTGGAAAGAAACACACACACAAAAAGATGCAGACAAGATGTAGCAGAAACCTACAAATCCAGCAGGAAGTAAATTCCCAAAACACATTCAAAACACATACTAGGAAGGGAAATTTACCCAAGATACCTCTGATGGCTGGTTTAAGTAATGAATTGAGTATTCACATTTTTTTCTTGTGCACAAGTGTTTTAAGAGTTTCTTGTAAAAATGAAAGCACAGGAAGGAGTGAGTTTCCCCAAGTCTTTCCTGTTTTCAAATCTATTTCCTTTCCTACCTCTGTAAAGAAAGCTTTAATATTGACATTTCCAATGCAGATAGCCAAGCATGATCATTTTTTACTAATAAATAAGGACCACGGTGTCTCCTATCCACTTCACTTTATGGTATCTCCAAATGAGTAAGAGAAATTGAACCAAGATTGCAAACTTTTACCTTTCTCTGCTCCCCACCCCTCCTCTTCAAGACTGTCCTTGATTCCAAGCTATTTATTTCACAGCAGCACAATGCAAGCTGTCCAACTGCCTGATTTGCAGCTAGGAATTCACTGGAAGGATTCTCCACCAGGGTAACTGCTCCATGGCTTTCAGCCAGGCTTTTACCAACCGACCTTACTACTGACAGTGCAGGAATAAACAGACACCTAATGAGCACTGCAAGAGTTGTTTTAGATACTTCTCTACATTACACCAACATCCCATTTCTTTATGGCTTTATTTCACGCGGGCCTTAAAATCAATTAACAAAGAGGACAATTTTAGGAGTGAATTCAACCTTTACACTTGCATGCTTTGTTTCACTTTAAAGGGTTCTACCATCTATTCAAACCTTGATAGGTATTCCTTATTTTCTTAGAACATCATTAAGAAAAATCTTATCATATAGCATTACTTTAGCAACCGTAACATTTAAAGCAGTACTCTGTTAGTAGACCTCTAAATGCTACATAATTTAGCTGCAACAGTCTCCAGAAGTGTCTTCAGAAATATTTCTTCAGGCCTACAGCATATTAAAAAAAGAGCTGAGCATTAACAGGTCATTTCATTGTAGGATATATAACAAAAACATTTTCTTCAGAGTTTTCAAATGTTATTCATAAACCAGTTTGAAACAAATCAAAAGGTGGCTTTGATATTGGGACTTTTGAGGGTTTTTTTTTCCCATTCCCACAAATTTTAATGAGGGAAAGCAGTGAAGAACCTGTTCACAGCTGATATCTGAGGTCTGGTTCAAAAGCCAGAGCTCTGCATCACTCCCGATCCAGCCAACATAAACCAAACTAACCTTATCTGTCAGACTCCTTTTCTCTCTGCGATCATTCTCATCAACCTCCATGTTTTCAATTCCTGAATCCACATCTACCTGGGACATACTGTAAATGGAAGTAAGAGAAGCTCATTAACTTGTAGAAAGCCAGAGAGTCCTCTGTAAGATCACAGAATGCACTGGGTTGGAAGGGACCTCTAGAGGTCATCTAGCCCAAACTCCTGCAGTAAGCAGGGACATCCACAACTAGAGCAGGTTGCTCTGATCCCCATAAAACCTGACCTTGAATGTCTCCAGGATGGGGCCTCCACCACCTCCCTGGGCAACCTGTTCCAGAGTCTCACCACCCCCAAAATAAAGAACTTCCCCTCCTAGTGTCCAGATGCTGACTGAAGGATTGTCATGATAATTAGAAGTGGTAGAGGAAAAAAAAATGTAACAAGAACAGCCATTAGCTGTGCATAAACAGCAATTAAAATCACTAGCTGATAAATGCTGCTCACATTACAGTTATTTTGAATACAAGAAACTATTCTGAATTTCTTCAGCAGGCAACACAAACTGCACAGCTGTCACAGCCCACCACTTTTTTAAATAGAGTTGCTGCGTTACCCCCACCAGACACATTTATCACTTAATGTCTAAGATAATGCTTTGTCTTTTATCACTTTAGGTCAGTAATCCCCATTAAAACCAGACTAGAGAAAGCATTACAGTGGTCTAAACAGCATGTCTGTTCTAAGCATCAAACCCTATTGCATTAACAGAGCTGGAAGTGAGAGATGGCAGGACATCTGCCTGTGTAAGTGGGTTTGACAATTAGCATGGAGCAGTATTTGCTAACTCACATGAGCTGGATTTTTTTACCTTTTCTCACAGGAGACACTATCAATATCCATGCTCTGAGACCGAGAGAGAGACTGAGATTGAGTTTCAAGGCTGTTAGATGGAGAACTGCTGAGTGAACTCACTCCTTCGCTGCTCTGGCTTCGGTGGGCTACTCCTAGAGAAAAGGTACCCCAAAAATTACTGCTACAGAGATAAAGCACTTCATAGTTATTAGGTGCAAAAGGAGTGGAAATACTTTTTTCCACCTCTGCTCTTCAGCACTTAGCAATGCACTAGGAAATAAATGTTAATAATATTCACATTTGACCACAGAAAAAAATCACATTTTCTATCTCCCCTTGCAGCACTCACATAGAAATGCTTACCTGAATTTGCATCCATGAAGTGCTCAGATTCACTCCCACAAAAAAAAAAACCCACACAAACAAGCACTCACCACTAGCAAACTGCTCCCTTATAAGATATATCAGGTAGTATACTCTGTACACTACCTTGACTGTCAAAGACACTCTCAAGTCTGTCCTACTAGAACAGGACTTCATGCTGGGTCATTACAATGGACAAAATTAATTTGAGTTCTGATAGTCTTCCCACAAAACCTCCCACAATTTACTGGGAAATGGTCAGCAGTTTTTGTGCAGCACAGGAATAAAATAAGCATCCAAGCAGTCCAAACAACACACTCTAAGTGCATCACCAGCAAATGGAGAGCAATAGAATGGCTTTGGAGCATGGCTGATATCGTATGAACGGGCAGGATACGAACAGAGAGCTTCCGTCTGCAATAAAGACTTCTTCAGGAAAGTGTTGGATACTAGCATGGTAGGAGGAAAGTTACATGCCCAATTCCAAATAATCCAGAAAAATCCTTGAATTCAACAGCAATACAGCTGAATGAGTTCCACAAACATCTACGTGAGGGCTCTTAAGCGTAGTCTATCCCTGAAGGCACTGTTTGAAGTCATGTCTTCAAAAGTAGCAACAACTGTAATCTGTAACTGTAGCTTTATCAATATCAGGTATTTGCATGTCAGTAAACAGAGTCCTTGAAGGAGTAGGACAAAAGCTATTATTCCTCCAGCTGTTTAAAAAGAAAGCATCAGTGAATTGCACTCCGGGTTCTCTTGCCTGCAGTTTACAAGACATTCCCCAAAGGGAATTACGTTTCAAGTGAAAAGTGTAAAACCAGACTGGCAACCTATTTTTAAATTCCAGCACTAGCTGTATTTCATGCTGCTACTGCAAAGTGCAAGCTTGTCCCATGTTTGAGGTGGCAACACATTCTGAAGTTAACAGTGGGGGCAGCAAAACAGAACAGATCAGGACTATGCTCCTTGACACAGGAAGTTTGTTTATGAGCACCCTTCCCCTAGCTGTTCAAGATTTGAAACAACTCCTTACAAAACAGGTACAGAACTGCAGAAGGCAGAAAAACCTCATTTAGAAGCAGTTACTCTGTATTTTAACAGTTAGACTGCAGCACTCACTACCAGGATTTCTCCAGCAAACTGTCCTACCTATCACCTTTTCACAACAAATCCTCCAGAATTCACCTCCATCTGCACTTTGCTGGATCAGGTATACAATAAAAAAAAATACCTGACACACAAAGTTGCAGTTTTCCTTTATAAAAATATAAGTAAATGACATAAAAGGAAACAACAGCATTATGAAGATCACACTCCCATTATGTGTAACTGTCACCCACAGGCTGGGTTTAGGCTCTCCAAAATATTTTCAAAACAGAGATAAAATAACAATCATAGTTTCCATTCAATTGATGTGCAACTCTGACCTCACCACGACATGCAACTTCTCAGAAAACTGGATGCTTACAAGGACACTCTTCTGCTGGGGCTGCTCTCTGTATGTCCAAATAAATTAAAATTCTCTGCAGTCATTTTAACCTGCTGCTCAAAGGAGCTCTTACAAACCACACTGAAGCGGAGTCTTCATTTATGCTAAATACAGCAGACAATCAGTTGGGAAGGTTTTTTCCCTGATCTATTTCCCAGTTTAACCATAGACGACATCCTGGTGTGCAGAAGACAGGCACTCTTAAATAGCTGCAATGAATGGCTTGTAGGAAGCAAACAGTGTATTGGCCCCTAGGTAACTGCTGCTTCTGGTCAATCTACTCTGCAGAATTAGCTACCAAAAGATAAATTCTTAAAACATAAGTCTCTCAGGTCATGGCTTCCTGACCATTTCAAATCGTGATAAACTCAGCTTCCAACACACAAACATTTCTATCTTCAGGTACCTGCTTCCACAGCTCCTGCTCTGTTGACATGATCACTTAAAACAGTTGAATCAGGACCTCATCTATTTTAAAACTGATCATTTATATTTTCTGGATTAGTGTCCACCTGGATTAAGGTGATAAGGCACCTCTCTGCACAGTTGCTAAGGACAGCAGAGGGAGAGGCAGGGAAAAACACTTCTTTCAGCAAGAGTCAGACCTAAGATGAGTTAAAATAGTCATGTAACTACAGGCCTGGTGAACAGTAAATGACCTCTGCACTGCACTTAAAAAAAAGAGTCACCTTTGCTTCTGGGTTGCTGTCTATACTCATGAGGACAATGCACAGTGTTGAATTCCATCTGCAACGAGCTTTTCTCAGGAAGTGCTTCTGATAGCTTTTCTCTGTCCTGCTTTGGGTACAATGCTATGAAATAAGCAGGAAGGAGTCACTTCTAGGGATCTCAGAACAGCACTGTCATAAAATTACAAGATTTAAGCTTGTAAATTACTGTACTTGCCAACAGGAAAAGAATGACATTTCAGAAAACCAATATGTAATCAGATAAAGAATTTTGCATGCTTAGCAAAGAGCACTGCAGAAACTATTTCTACAATTATTAGAAATTGCTTCTAGTACAGTGTGCAGTTTTGGGCATCTCAGTATGAAAAGATCAAATGGTTGGACTCAATCTTGAGGCACTCTTCCAATCTAAATGATTCTGTGATACTAAAAACTTACTTAAAACCATCTTGACACTTGCTCAGAGACTGGTTTTGTGAACCTCTCAGTAACACAACATGCCTTTCAGTTTTCAGATAAATACCACAATACTGGAAAATGTGCTAAATTGGTTTTATTTCCAAGACATCCAACTTCAAATCAGAATTATTTGTTTTAATTCCAAAGTGTCTTATATATAATAATATTGTCTTCACCTCCTTACAAAGCAACCTTCCTAACTTGCCACACTTTCTCTGTTTTCAACACATCTTCTGAAAGAAATATCACTTATAAATACCCTACTTATGTTCACTCCAGTAAATAGTGAAATGGGCAAATTAATAAAGGAGAAAGCAAATACTTTATTTTTACATTGACAGTGCTCAGTCCACAGCCTACTATTTTTAATTGTGCCATATGCTAGAAATCAAAGATCAAAAATGAACTTGGGACCAATTGCTAACAGGTACCTAGAAACCAATCAATAAAAACTGTGTTGCAAGACTGAAAAGGGTTTTTTTCCTGTCACCTTGACAGACTGGCTTTCTTGTCTTTAATGTTCTGTCACATTAAACCATATTACAAACTTCAAGGTTTGGTAATCAGATTTTAAATGCCATTAATTTACTGACACCTGGAAACCAGTTTATTGTTTGTTTGTATTACTATTAATATATTTTATATATTCTTACATTATTAAATGTTATGTATGATGATTTCAACTGGTTTTGCTGCAGCTTCAGCAGGGATCTATCCTGGCACTGCAGATGAAGGAATGCCAAGTGGTATATTATTTATTGTATTATTCTATATTAATTATATGTGCTATTTATCATGTTGCTACAACTGCTTATTACCTGGAAAATGAAAATGGAAAGTACCTTAATTCACCATTTTACAATGTTGCTTTCTGAAAGCTTTCAGCAACAGCAGAAACAGCACCAGAAGTGGTGCTTATGTTCTGAAGATGTGGACTTGCAGAGCTTTCAGCAGACACACAGTAATTTTTGTCACTAACATGCCAACCTACCTGAAGCACCAATTGGAGAGGTAGCTGGGGTCATGCTGTGGACATTTAGGCCTAGACTATGGGATGGCCCCGGAGCTGGTGCCACTACAGGTGGTCCCGGTGGGGTCTCTCTCTGTGGTGACGTCAGTGGAGTACTAGGCTGGGAGGACGGCCCACCCGCCAGCCGAGCAAGGCGCCTTCGACGGATCTGCACAAAGGGAGTAACACAACAGCAAATGGAGAGGTAGGTTCACACATGAACAACCACACACACCCCTCGTGGCTGCCCTTGGGGCCCACCTACAGGGCAGGGGCACTCACTCCTGTGAAACTGGAAACAGAGCAGCTTTACTTGGTGACTTGCTAAATGGAGCTGCAACTCCTCCATTCCATGTGAAAAAAAATAAAATCCTTTTCACCTCTAGATTTTAACTATGTATTTGCTGCCTTGGAAAAGCATTTGGACAGAAGAACGCTGTGCTTGTCCCTTGAATCACAGAATTGTCAGGGTTGGAAGGGACCTCAAGGATCATACAGTTCCAACCTCCCTGCCATGAGCAGGGACACCTCACACTAGATCAGGTTGCTCACAGCCACATCCAGTCTCGCCTTAAAAGCCTCCAAGGATGGGGCCCCCACCACCTCCTTGGGCAGCCTGTTCCAGTGTCTCACCACCCTCATGGGGAAGAACTCTTTCCTAACACCCAATCTGAATCTACCCTTTTCTAGTTTTGATCCATTCCCCCTAGTCCTATCATTACCTGACACCCTAAAAAGTCCCTCCCCAGCTTTCTTGTAGGCCCCCTAAGATACTGGAAGGCCATAATAAGGTCTCCTCAGAGTTTTCTCTTCTTCAGACTGAATAACTCCAACTCTCTCAGCCTGTCTCCGTAGCAGAGGAGCTCCAGCCCTCTGATCATCCTCATGGCTGTTCTCTGGACACATTCCAGCACCTCCAGATCTTTCCTGTAACAGGGGTCCAGAACTGGACACAGTACTCCTACTCCAAGTCAGGTCTCGCTAGAGCGGAGTAGAAGAGAAGAATCACCTCCCTTGACCTGCTAAGCCACCTCCCTTGACGCAGCCCAATATCTGGTTGGCTTTCTGGGCTACACGTGCACACCGGTGGCTCATGATGAGCTTCTTGTCAACCAGTACACCCAAGTCCATTTCTTCAGGGCTACTCTCAAGCCAGTCACTGCCCAGCCTGTATTAGTGCTTGGGATTGCCCTGACCCAGATGCAGGACCTTACACTTGGTCTTGTTGAATCTCATGAGGTTGGCTTGGGCCCATCTCTCCAGCCTGTCAAGGTCCCTCTGGAGGGATGCGTTCCCTCCAGCATGTCAGCCCCACCACAGCTTGCTGCTGAGGGTGCACTCAATGCCACTGTCCATGTCACTGACAAAGATGTTGAACAGGATTGGTCCTAGTACTGATCCATGAGGGACTCCACTTGTCACTGACCGCCACTTGGACACTGTCTGACTGATAGCCACTCTTTGGGTGTGGCTGTCAAGCCAGTTCTTTATCCACTGCATTGTCCATCCATCAAAACCATATTTTACCAGCTGGGAGACCTGGATGCCATGTGGGACAGTGTCAAAGGCTCTGCTCAGGTCCAGGTAAATGATGTCAGTTGCTTGTCCCTTGTCTATTGATGTTGTGACCTTGTCATAGAAGGCCACCAGGTTTGTCAGGCAAGATTTGCCCTTGGTGAAGCTGTGCTGATTGCACCCAATCACCTCATGGCTATTCTTCTGCCTCAGCAGTGCCTCCAGGAGGATCTGCTCCATGATCTTACCAGGCACAGAGGTGAGACTGACTGGCCTACGGTGGTTCTTGTTGAAAATGAGGGTTATGTTTCCCCTTTTCCAGTCGGTGGGCACCTACCCAGACTGACAGGACTTTAGGAATATAACAGAGAGCGGTTTAGCAACCTCATCCCCAATTCCCTCAGTACCCACGGGTGCATCCCATCAGCTCCCATGGACTTGAATCCTTTCAGGTTTGTCAGATGGTCATGAACCTAATCTTCACTCACAATGGGCAGTTCCTCCTTCCAGCCCCGGCCATTATCTTCCACGACTCCAAGAGCATGGCTGGAGCCCCTGCCCGTGAAGACTGAGGTAAAGAAGTCATTGAGAACCTCAGCCTCCTTCGTGTCACTTGCCACCAGTTCACCTATTTTTTTTCTGAGGGGGCCCACACCTTCCCTAAGTCTTCTTTTTACCATGAATATACCTACAGAAATTTTTGCTGTTCCACTTATCTCCCTGGCTAGATTTAATTCTAACTGAGCTTTAGCTTTTCTAACCAGGTCTCTTGCTGCTTGGGCAGCTTTCTTATATAGCCCCCACTCTAGCTGTCCTTTTTTCCCACTCCTCGAGGAGTTTCTTTTTCTGTGACAGCAGTTCCAGGAGCTTCTTGCACATCTCCTAGCCTGCCTTCCTCTTTACTGCTTTCCTCTTTGTCAGTATACTTTGCTCCTGGACATGGAGAAGGTGATCCTTGAACAAGAATGGTTGTGTAAGACACATTTAACATTTACTGATCAGCGATTTCAAAACCTGCAACGCTCCTCCCCATTTATTTTGGCACTTGATAAAACAAACTGCATTAATCTGATAAAAGGGACAATATAAACATGACCTTTGCCTTAATTTCACACCATGATACTAATAAAAACACCAGTGCTTAAAGTTATTAAAGGCAACCACTGTTAACCAAGTTAATGTAAAACACACTAGAAACATACAATTCATCTGCTGGGCAGAAGCATTTTAAGAAGACAGCCAGTAAATTGCATCCTCTTATCACCTAGAGACATTTCAGCACACAGAATTTAAATAACAGTTATTACAGTTACTAATAAGACAGAGAAGCATCTGACTTCAAAATCTGACTTCAGAAAACTGTTATGAACCTATTTAGTAAAATCAGTGGACTGTGTAACACTAATATTATACATCAGAAATAAACAGACAAAATAAACCTCATCATTTATAAGGGTTTCAAGGGAAATTTGAAGCATAAATGAAAAACAGAAAGAAATTAATTATTATCACAGGCTGCCTCAGAGGATATGTTCCTAAAGTTTGCATCTCCAGGCCCAGCAGAAAAAAACAACACAACAAAAACCCCACAAAAATTTGAGGGTGTCCATTCCCTGCAATTCACGTTATTCCTTCTTTTGTACTGTGACACTCAAGCACTGTATACAATCTCAGTTTTCATTTCTGCTCATAATCCTAAAGAACTGCCAAGCAAGTGAAAGAATGAACAAAAGATCTGTGTCAAGTCAATGTCTATCCTACATTACTGCAGTCACTTAATGGCCTGTGAAACCTACTCGAACAGGAAGAAGAGCAGATCAAATTAAATCAGACTTCAAAAACTGTGGGAAAACAGTGTCTGGAACTACATCTCCCTCCATGACAGGTGTCACCACATGAACATGGAAGGCAGCTAGAAAATAAAGTCTAACTGAAGTCTAAAGCTGTGATTATATAGTCTTCACCTCTCTTCACCGAGTGAAACAGGGAGCTTACTACATAAATTGTTTAGCTTTGCCATAAGTAGCAGCTGTACACATTAGGGTCTCCAAAATGTTTGGATTTTAATATGGGGGTTTTTTCCACTTTTCTTACATCTTGATTCCTAGAGAACTATCTCACCCCTCAGAGGCATTACTGAGCAAAGCTCAGCAACATGTCCCCATTTCCATGGTCCCTATTGCTGAATCCTAGTGAAGTGTTCATAGCTAACAAAGCTGTACAAAATGACTATCAGTAAAGCGAGCTAGCTGAATTGAAATAACCAGGTGGCTGAATTGAGGTTTTAAAGGATGTTTCCTTACCATTTGACTAACCTATGAGCGTGGCTTTCAGATGGGAATGCCAGGAATGACAGGGAAGAATGAAGGAAAAAACAGACAGAAATGCACACACAGTCCATACATGCAGAAGTGGCTGAGGGAGAAAGATTAATTATGTAAAAAGGAAGGAAAAGCAATGTGATGTGAAACTTTCACACAACTGTTTATATTCATTCTTGCTAGCTAGCTCCAAATCTGATGTTCAGATATTTGACAAGGAAAAACCATGGTATACATTTATTCCTAAATACAGTGAAACGTTGGTTTGTCAAACAAGGTCATATCCCTCACAAGGTATGATCTGCACAAAACCTCTCTTCATCTCCCAGTTTCCAGCAGATACTTGAGGTCGCTGTACCACTCAGCATTCCTTCATCTACAATGCCAGGCTAGATCCCTGCCAAAATTACAGCCAAAACAGCTGAAATTATCGCTGTTGAAACAAGAGGACACCAAGACAAAATTTCTGCCTTGTATTTGTCACTCTTCATCCCTCAACAATCCACCTTCCTTATGGACCAACCTCCTAGACAGTAACCTGCCCTGCAAATACAATTCTGGAAATGGCACAGACCAAATCAATCTGCACAGACACTGAGATGCCTTTAGGTAAGATAAATGCAGTTTACACGAGACAGCCATTAACAGGAGATTCTTCCCTGCCTCTTTAAGGATGATAGGCAAACTATACTTAGCTTCCTTACTGCTGAACAAATTAACATTAAAATATAAATAAGCTCTGAGTATTTTTTCCACTGAAAGAGCTTTCACAACTGAGGGTACATTCAGCAACTGTTCAAGGAGCAGACTTGATTCTTAACTAACCTGAGCTGTGATTTTCCTCTAGGTTTACATAAAATTATCACAGAAATCTGAAATTTCGTTTGGATATTAGGAAGTTTTAAGTAAGAGAGAACAAAAGGGAAGAAACGGATTCTATGCTAGAAAGGCAAAGGTGGAAGCTGAAAGATAAGCTTCAGAACACAGCATAAAACTGGTTCGCCCATTCTACCCAGTTAATTCCTTCATGCCTTAAGATTACACAGCATCAAGACAAGGGAAGGCAGGCATTGTGTTCAGGGCACAACATGGGGACTCAAAAGATGCAGCTGGTTTGCACAGCACTAGACACAAATGAGGCCCCGACCTGTTGCCTTCACCTAACACAAATAAAGTGAGATTTGTGGGAGTTCAGCGTGACCTGTTCTCATTGCAGACTGGATGACTCTCCAAATTACCCTGAAGAGAGTGGGGTTCTTAGACTATTTTCTCAGGAAAGCTTAGGACACCTCACCGAGCATTGGCAGCAGTGACATACAACAAAAGCTGTTACACATCATTCTATTACCTAACAGTGACAAGCTATTTGGTACTAAGCATTACTCAGGTTATAGCACAAACAATGCTCATCTTCCCTGCAGAGCCCAACTCTGTAATATACAGCTGAAAAGGTTGATTTAAAAAAATAAATCACATCAATTGAATGGAAATAGCACAGAGATTTGTAATTAGTACAGGTTTTGCTGGATACATCTGCACTATGTCTTTGAGTAGTGCCTTTCAGAAATGCATTTTTGATCTTACTGGACTTCTTAAAAGCTGTTAGCTGGACACACTACAAAGCAGAACTAGCACCCTCTTAAAGACAGTTAATTGATAATTTAATTGTGCAGCAGACCAATAAAGATACAAGCAGGAAGACTGGTCCCTCAGGCTCACACACTCCCAGTTGAAAAGCAAGTCTCTATCAACATCTTCTTTAGTGACAACTGGTTAGTGAGACTCCAGAGGAAGATTTTATTCTACCACAACTGTAGAACACTACCTTTTCTTGTACAGATTTGGAAATTTGAATGGATAGTTTTATTTCCCTTGTATTCATTAGAGCATGTTTAATTGATTTAAGAAATGCTCCATTTTAGGGTGATATTGGTCACATGCTATGCTCAGAAACCACTTAACCTCTCAAAAAAATCATGTAAATATTTAAAGATGCTAAGTTCACGTCATTCTTTCCCACTTTATCCCACATTTGCCTTGATTCTCTTCTTTTCTGAGCAGTCCCTATTCTTGTGTGTTATCTTGTGCTGGTTCATGTCTGATCTAGGGTCCACTGCACCAAATAAGAGTAAAGTGGAGCGATGGAGGAAAATTAAAATAGACTTGGCTCTGCTTTTCCAGTGAGGGGCACTTTAACAATAAAAAGCTACAGCATGACTCTCCTAAATTGATATAGGGTTGTCTCAATCAATCACCTAAAGATCATTCAGCTTTGGCCCTAGCTGAACTGTGTTAGAAAGGCATGGAAAAACTTGAGTCACTTCAGACCAACACTTTGCCAGCAAAAGTAGATGAGTCCCTACTGGAGAACTCATTTTCTGCAGCCTCAGTTCCATGATGCAGTGTTTTTGATGATGTCAGGAACTTGCTGAAGCAGTGACACAAACAAGCTTACATAGGTTAAATAATTCTGAAATTAATCATAAAACACCTCATAAGCAGATGCAGTTTAACAATCAGAATAATTGCATGTAAACAAAGTACTCATGGAAAATGCCTATAAAATGAAAGATCCCTTTTCACAGCAGAGATTACATCATCAGCATCCTATCCCACTCCTCTCAACATCAGAATTGTAATAATTTTCTCAATGCTTCCACAGACTGTGAGGACCTTCATCAGGTTAACAGCATGAACTATCTCCTTGCAGTTCCTGTTGCAACATACTGGGATTGCTAAATCATGATATACAACATAGTGAAAAACACCTAGTGTTTTGGGAGATAAACCTGAGTGACAACAGCAGCCACCTTGCTCTACAGTCCCACCATAAGATATGGTACAGAACAAAAATACTTCTTTTGAGTCTCCCTAGAGTATAAGTACAGGGAGCATAGTCCCTGGAGTATAAGTACAGCAATGAATCTATGCTGCAGCTGGTCCAATACAATACTCTTCATGTATATGCAGCACACCACAACATGTTATTTTGAAGGTATGAAGGGAGACACAGAGCTGTACACAATTTGAGCATTACAGTGGAATAGTGGGAAACTCCCTATACCCTTATCAATACCATGACAGAATCCATTTCAGAGTCCTCTAATATACCAGCAAAACCTAGAGAACCTAGCCTGTATTTTAAAAAAGCAAAACGTCACTCTTCAAGAGGAGAAAACAAGAAACTGTTCACATTCTTCAGTCGCAGATGTTTATCTACCACAACATAACACACCTAACTCTTAAGTGAAAGAATAAGAGGTTGAATAAAAAGGAAAGTAAATCAAAGAACCAAGAAAACGAGTGAGCCTGTTACAAAATGTTTCAAGAAGAAATTATATGAAAGACCACACACACATATCTTGCATGGAAGCAAAATTTGAAGTGCTTCACTCTCTTAAAAAGCAAAGTGGGTTTTTTTTAATCACGCACTAGTGATCACGCCTAGCATTGAACACTGAAAGAAGACATCCTCCAGACAAAGACTATCTGGCAGACGGAAACAGAAAACAAACAATTAACCAGAAGAGAAACAATTCAACTCCATCGACCAGCCAGGGGGTCGCAGGTCAGGGGCAGAGCGGATAAAGGAGGCACACGAAGAACATCGAGCACAAACAACGGGCGAAGGCAGAGCGCTGCAGAACGCTCCTTCCCACGCACGGGTTTCACCTTGGGGTCAGAAAAAGGGCCCAGGTAGAGACTGGTGCCCTTTCCTCGCGGGGCCCGGCCGCCCCTGGCGGCGCCTCCCGCTCACCCCCTGAGGCCCCGGGCCCCACAGACTCACCTCATCCGTGCTCAGCTCCTCCATCGCCTTCCTCTTAATGGTGAACGGAGAGAGGGCGCTTTCCTCTGCCCCGCTAAGGGCCAGCTCCGAGGAAGCGCTCTCCTGTCGCCTCTGCCTCTCGGGGCGCCTCACAAGGGCATCTCCGGGGCGGCCGCGCCGCGCCTCGCCCGCCGGCAACTGGCCCCACCGCCGCCGCCGCCCCCGACCCTCTACCCGCAGCTCGTACGCGCCTCAACTGCCGCCGAGGCCCGCCGCAGCCAAGAGGGAGCCGATGCCCGGCCGCTCCAACCTGCCCGAGTCGCTCGGCTTCAGCCCCCGCCCGCACCGCGGCCCCTGCCCCGCGCAGAGATTATTCATCAAAACAAGAGGGCGGCAGCGGCCATCTTGGGGCGGGATCACGTGACCCCGCCCGGCGCCGCGCACAGAGCGGGCATGCCGGGCCCCGCGCCGCGCCGGCCAATGGCAGCGCCGGGAGGCGGGGCCCGGCGCGGGGAGAGGGGCCTGGCGGGAGGGGCGGGGCCCGGCGCCTCGTCGTGGCGGGAGGGGGACGGCCCGCGCGCGCCATGGCAACAGGGGCGGGGCCGGTGCTAAGGGGAGGCGGGAGGCGGGAGGCGCGAGGGACGGGGCGGTGAGGGACGGGGCGGTGAGGGAAGTGGGGCCTGCCTCGATAGGAGGCGCCTCGCCGTTTCCCCGGAGGCGGGAGCAGCCCCTCAGATGTGGACCGAGCTGGATTAGGCCGCTGAAGCCTTCCCGTTTGAACGAGTCCGCACATGCCTTGTTTCGCCAAAGCGTTAGCCCACTTCTCATTGACGAGCAGTTGAGGCAGCACAGGGATGTTGTCTAATTATTACAGGCTGTGTAACATACCGAGGGAAAATGAAGGCACGGAGAGAGAGCTGTGGCTGTTTAACCTGGAGAAGAGACGACTGAGGAGGGATCTCATTAATACTTATCAGTACCTACAGTATGAGGAGAATGGAGCCAGACTCTTCTCAGCGGTGTCTAGTGACAGGACAAGAGGCAAGGGACACAAACGAACACAGGAGGTTCCACATAAAGATAAGGAAAAAAATTTCTTTACTTTGAGAGTGGAAGAGCACTGGAATAGGCTGCCCAAAGAGGTTATGGAGTCCCTGTCTCTGGATGCATTCAAACCCCACCTGGATGCATTCCAGGGGAGGTTGAGATTGGATATTAAGAATGTTTTCTTTACTAAAAATGCGGTCAGGCACTGGAGCAGGCTGCCCAGGCAGATGGTGGAGTCACCATCCCTGGAGGTGTTCAAGAAATGTGTGGACATGACGCTTCAGGACCTGGTTTTGTGGCCATGTTGGTGTTGACAGTTGGACTCGATGATCTTTCCAAACAAAACAGTTCTATGATTCTCTTGTTCACTCCAGGTCATCCTGCTGTAGCAGGGGGGTTGGACTAGGTGTTATTCAGAGGTCCCTTCCAAACCCCACCATGCTGGGGTTTGGGGTGATTCAGTGAGTAGTGGACTTTAGCCTGTCCCAGGTGCAGTTTAAAGCTGAAGTATTTTTTCCTCTTGTGCAAAAATACAAACTTTTCTGCACCAAGTTCTTTCAGTATACCACAAAATGATATTTTTGCACAAGATGCTCATCTTTTCCTTCTCTCACTTTTCCCTCACCCTCAAAATTCTGACAAAGAACAAACTAGACAGGGCCTGTGTTCACTTTGAATTGAACTTTCACTTGCCACTCAGCGTGTTTGATTAGTTACAATTCATGTAGGTGAAAAATAGAAGGATCTTCAGAAGTTACTGTTTTGGAAGAGGAGGGGAAAAAAAAGAGAGAGTTGCATCAGCAGATTTTTGCCCCAGGATGAACAGTCACTAACAATAAGATCTCAGCAGACAGCTATGTGCAGTGCACTGAGTTTGACTTTGCAAGTGAAAGAATCCCATAAAAGGGGGGCAAGAGGATGTTCGTAAGATGGAAGCACACTGGTGTCTTTGAACAAAGGGTAGCATTAAGACATAATAATAATTATAGAAAACACAAAGTGAACAGAACAAGAATGTCTGGTTTAATGTCTTTTGGGGAGATTTTGCCTGCTTCTAGAACATGTGACTGCTTCCTTGCCTTTTTCACCTTGCATTTCAAGATGTTTAATTTGTGTTTTGTGAAAGTATCTGAACTGGTTAATATACAAAGGAAGACAAGCACTTTGTCACTGGAGTAGCTTCATTTATCCTCCAGCAAGTTCCACATCGTAGTACCTGCTTTCAAACCCACAATTTGAAGTTGGAAGGTAGCAACAAGAAAAGCTGTATCAATGGTGATGACCCTTCTATATTTGTAGCAATAAGGACTTTCTAGTACCAGCTTTACTAGGGAATGATTACACATCCAGTCATACAGCTTTCTGAGGTTACATTTCTCATTGGAGTTTTTGCACTAACGCAGTTCTTAAGGTCCTCATTGCCTTTCTGCGTTGCTTCTCAGATCATACTGGAGAGCACAGCTTAAAAACCGTGGAGTTTGAGAGTGTCTGCAGTATTTAACACTTAAAACGCTGTTGTTAGCAGTCTCTGCTGTTTAAGGAAGATGCAACACGTTCCAGAGACGCCATCTAGTGGAGTCGGGAAGCCTCTGTGGCTGTTGCGGTGAGCTGTGATAAAAGTTTGCGGTGTGAATTTGTCGTTTGTGTTAGAATAACAGGGTAACAGTAAATTTATTTTTAAGTAAATGAGGAATACTGAGTTCCAAAAGGGAAAGACTGTCAGGATTAAAAGAATAAACACCAGGCTATTTCCTTCTGATTCCCACATTTTCTTAACTATGTAAAGAATGCTAGTGGGTTTGGGTTTTTTTGTTTGGGGAGTTTATTAGCAAAAAACAGATCTTTAACACTGGTAACAGCAGACTTATTTCCTGAGCCAGAGATGTCAGACCACTTAGATTAATAAGTACAAGGAATCAGTTCTTGTCTGTACAGCCAGCACTGGAGAGGAGGCTGTCCAGTCTCCCACATGTAGCGCTGTCTCCATGTAGGAACAAGTACACAGTCAGGCTCTCTTGAAGACCTGTTTACATACTTGATTCTCACAACGAAGCTCCTACAAAAAACCAAGCAAGTGTATAGATTTATACAGCAAAGAAGCAGCTCCTAAACATGAACATAGATCCTACTGACCACCAGTCTGCTGCCAAGCTAGTAAGTTATGCTTAACACTCTGAATTTAACTGTACATAACAGTGAAACAATGAAATTGTTTCAGCTTGAATAAAACCAAAGCAGGATGTGCTCTCTATTTACTTCCCATTACAAATACTACAGAGCTAGAAGATGTGCACACCATGACCATATTATAAACCTTGTTTGTCATAGATAGAATTAGTAGAAATGCAAAGTAATCACCAGGTGGAGGTCATCCCCTTCAAGCCAGTGTGTCCAGCCCCTGTTCTTCTTCTCACCAGTCTGGACACAGACGAGTTTGTCATTTTGCCAGGTAACTAGGCTCTGTGGGAGAGGAAACAAAAGTGCTTCTGTATGTCTTTGTCTCAGTTCTGATGACATTGTTCTTTCCTGGATCAAAGAAGGCCTGAATACTACTCTTGAGGGGAAAACTGAAACTTCTCTGCATCTCAGGCTCCTGCTTCTGCATTGCATTACAAACAGTGCTCTTGAAACTTTCATCTCAACTAGCTGGATTGATCATAGCATCTTACTTTTGATCACAGCCTCTTCATTTTATTCACTCTTACCTTGCATTTTCTGTTATCCAGGCCTTTATTATCTTCATCAAATTCTTCTCCAACTTTGAACTCAAGCAAATAATCTCTGAATGTGCTAGTGGTATGGATATAAAATGAATCCCCATCTTGCTTGATCACTTTCTGAGGTTTCAGCATTTTTGCTATCTTGCGTGTTGCAAAGTCAATACCTTGGACAGGAGACAAAAAGGTCAGAGTATTTATCAGCAGCCAAGAGTTAGCCTTATTACTACTAGAAGCATTTCTTAGATAGCTTGACCTTACTGCTATGCAAGGTTTTGTTGTTTGGGGGGGGGTGTTGTTTTTTGTTTAAAGCTGTATGTAACACAGATCAAATAATGTTCTTGAACATTTTACTCTTTGGAAACCAGCTTATTCAATTGTTGCACAATTCCTGTGCAAGATTTCTACACCTTTAGGTCAGAAGAGTCCTTGTAGGAGTCAGGGAGAGTTGGTTTCCCACATGCAGACACCCCAAGCTTGGTCTCAGCCTTGTCCCTGCTTAGCTAGAGGGAAGAGTTGATTCCTGTTCTCATCCTTCAACAGAGGAAAGGTATCAAGCATATTAACAAAAGAAATCTGCCAACACCCTATACATTAAATAAATCAAAATGAAGAGCAGTCCTAAATTTAATTACCTGGGACATCACACTTGTCAAAAGGTTTCCTGGTCATCCCTATCATTCAGGCAACTGAACTACATTGCATCCCAATAGCATTCCCAGAGTTAGGTTTTTGGGAAGGTAGATGGGAAAAATTAAGCTGAATATCAATTAATTTAGTTGGTTTCATCATCTAGATTCAATCTCTTTGACAGGGTGTGTTCAGCTACCATGCATTGGGCCACATGGCTCATCATGCAGGCTGTGTCTGAAGTGGAACTTCCTTCTTGTACGCACTACAGAAGTGCTAGAATCTGTCAGACATCTTTTTACATGATTTACCAATTTATTTTAGCATAGAGGGGCTTGAATTTAGTACTGGCAACAGCCACACCCATTAATCCTTCGTATGGACTGCTATCACAGTCTGTAATAAGCTTTGTACCGGAAAGCTAATAAACCAAGAACTTCTTTAATTCCCCATTAAAGCACCATTAATCTTTCTCTCTAAAAGATCTGAGCAAGGTAAGAGGTTAGCTTCAAGCACTCCAGAAAAGGGACAATCAGAGAGACTTATCAACAAGTTACAGTATTCCAAGAAGCATTGCAAGTTGTTTAATGATAAGTGACACTATGCTAAATTCCTGCCTGCAAGTGGCAAATACACAAGTACTTTTTTTTGTTATTTGTTACCCAAGACATAAATTCTGCAAGTTTATGCTCAAAACCAAGAGAAATTGACTTAACAGGGCAAACTCCTTCCTGTCTTCAAGAACTACATGGGGGAAAAGAAAAAGTTACTCTTAACAAATATTAGGCTGAGGAAGTCCTAAAAGCTGTAATGACACTTGGGTGTCAGGCTACCTACAGTAAAGCTAATGCTGTCTATTAATCCATACACAAAGATTTAACATGGTTTTTTCATATCAAAAAAGCTTTAGCAATACCTGGAGTTTAGAACAACTCAGACTTCAAATTCAGGAGGACCCTTATGGGGGAAGGGAGGAAGGTCAGCATCAGGTATTTTCACCTACCTAAAGCCACCATGTATCCTTCAAAGTTGTCATTGCTGACAAGATTCCAGGTTCCACTGAAATCCACAGGCATTGTGAGACTGGAGAAGGAAGATGCAGCCAGCCTCTGAGCAAAAATCAAAAATTAAACAGAAGTTTTCCAGTCAGGCTTTATATAAGGCAGACTGTGGGTGGAATTACACCCTAGAGCCCTTTTGATGGAGGGGAAGGGTCCTAATTGCTGGACCAATAGGTGAGAGGGTATTTGTAGAACAGCTCCAGCGGCGTTGGAGGGAAAAGTTCACAGTTTCTGCAATCTTGTTGTGGAGCAAATGTTAATAGCTCAAGAGTCAAAATGTAAACTGAAAACTGGCTTATAGTGTTTGTGTCCATCTAGTGTACTTGAAAGGCAATCATGGACAGATTTTGTCATTGCTAATATTCCCTGCATGATTAGATCTGTGGTTTTGTGGTCTGAAATCTAGGTCTTGTTGAAAAGTTGACACCACCCCCGGGGTAAATACCTGCTGTATCTGAGCAGACAGGATTGACTTTCAAAACTGTGGGCAATATTGTATCAGCAACACCTATGACACAGTAGCAGAGATAAGTGTTCTGTCTTCTGGGGTAATGTCTGGAGTGAATAGTAGGCAGCATTGTTGTCTTGTGGTTAGAAAAGTAAAGGACAAATCTTTTCTGTGTCTGTTACTCTCTGATGTGACTCTCAACACTGTGTCACAGTCTGCCTCCTGCTCTGGTTAATGCTGTGAGTTCTATTCTAGATAAACAAACACACATATACAAAATTCTTTATTTTCTCAGATGCCTTACCTGAAAGCCTAACAGTTACACATGAGACAGCAGATCCAGAGGCCTGAGCTCTGCTCCCAGTTGTGCAGCTCTGTATTGATCAGTTTTCCTAGATAGGAAAGAGGATGAATACCTGGAAACCCCCAAAGTGATGCACAAGGGAAGACTAAACTGTTGCTAGCATAGCAAAAAGGGAATCTCTTATTCCGAATTTTGAATGAGGAAACTCACCTATGCCTACTGCATTTATCTGTTTACTGACTTGGGTTAGGCTGAATAAAAAGATGACATTTTGAGGAGAAAATTAAGTTTCCCTGAACTTTAGCTACATTTTTGAAGGTGACTGTTTGACCTACATGACTCACAGAATCATGCGAGTAGGAAATGAGGACGTCAAAGCTTGTTTCCTCTTCACAGAAGAATATTGTTCTCTAACCTATAAGAAACCAGGAATGGCACAGAGAAATGCAAATTAATGTTTCCCCTGGACTCAAATAGTAACATTTCACCCATAATTTGTTACTATGAGGTTGTGGTAGTAAAGCACTGTTGTAGTGCTACTGGGTCTTCCAAGAAAAGAGAACGCAGTACTTGAGTAAGGCCTGTGTAGAAGCCTGGATATAACTGAACATTAAGATTATGCAGTTCTGCTTTCTGTAAATCAGTACTTCAGCTCAAATGAAGACATGTAAGGGGTACTAGGGTTACTATTCCAAGGCTCAGCCGAAGAATTGCTTATAGAGCTCTTTGTAAAAATCACTGAACAGTTATTTCTGTTCTAGCTCAGCCCAGGACACCTGGCCACACCCTGTAAGGCTTTGTTTCTTTCTCTCTTTAAAATTCCCAGTTTTCTTTCTGTGGAATTATTTTTAAATTATTATTTCCATCTTAATTGCTGTGCATCATTGAGCATCTAACACATTCCATTAATGATGTGGCCTCATTACAGAAGCTGCTGTTGCAGTACCTGTCAAATATTTTGAGTCTCAATCCTACGTGTGGTGGAAGAGCACCGTGTTCTCTTAACAGAGCAGAACCACGTGCAGTGATGCAAAAATAAAGCTTCACTTTTGTTTGTAGAATATCTGTGCATGCATTATGACTCTAAAGAAGTTCAGTGAGCTGCATTTTTAACAAACCCTACATTTTCAAGGCTACAGATTCTCTTTTAGATCTAATCTACTCATGGAAGTGATACCTGTCTAACAGTTTTGACTACAGCACACTGCTGACTGTGATGCTGATAGGGATAACTGATTGCAACAGCAGGTTGTCAGTGTTGTAACAGACAGGTTTATGGATCCCACTTGTAAAACAAAAGAACCACGTTCATCAGTCAGAGCAACATTTGCACACTGTTCTGTTCTGTATAGACATAACTGTACTGACACCATTCTACCTGCTTAAAAACCATGCAGTCATCAGTCATCACATTTGGTTAATAATGGGGGTTACTAAAATCAGCATATTGCATGCAGTTTGTTTTATTGAAAGACCCATCACACATAACTACAGCAAAACCCAGTGAAATAGAACCACTCAAAGATCAAAACTTTATAGAACATCCTATTGAATTTGCAGTTTCTCTAAAATTACACAAGTGCACCGACATACCCCAGCATCATTTACTGGAAGAATAAACCCAGACTTAAAGTGCAGTTTTATTCTGAAAAGTGACCATACAAACAGGGTGCTTTCCCATTAGAAAAATCTTCTCTGTTTACTCAGCACGCTGGCTGACTTGAGTACTGAAGATAAGTCTGTCTTGCCCTCTGTTCCTGTCAGTCATAAAGACAGACAGCAAAAGAGGAAAGTAGATCTTGTTCTTTCCTACACATCATCAAGAATAGTTATCTTCAATCAGGTTTGGCTGTTTGACTGCTGAAGTGTCATGGGAGGCATAATTTATCCTTTACTATATTGATGATAAACAAACCCAGCCTCATTATGAGGGCAGCATAAACTGGCCTGAGCTCTAGGAGTGAAACGGCAGACCAAGCACATGATGCAGGAGCCACCAAGAAAAGAATCTAAGAATCCATGATGCTTCTTTCTGTCACAATGCATCTACAGATGCACTTCTGAGCTGTGACTCAATTTTACTACACTGATTTCCTGGCCACCTTTGCAGGCTGGAGCCAGTAGAACAGGTGTTATAATGTATGGAAACTGCAGAATTTCATGTGGGGCTCCAAGTTTGTATGCCTAGCGGTAGCTTCAGTGTGGGTTATAGGTTTTTCTAACAGCGTCTTGACTCCCCTGCTGGATTATATATATGAGATGTGCAGATGCTAGGGCCCTCTGCGATGTTCTGTGTTTGGCTTCTGTGCTCCAGACTCCCCCTAAGCTGCTAGGGAAGCCTCAGCTCTTTGGGGATCCCCTGCCCAGGGAAGGAGGATGATGCTTTGTGACAGTTATGATCCTGGAATATGTCCCTGGTTGTAGACTTGCCCAAGAGCATCTAGGCTCAAGTCTCACATTGTGCTGGAGTTGTTGGTCTGAAAAATGAGAAGAAAGTCTTCTTGTGGAGATCTTACTAAAAAGCTGTTGACCCCTAAGGTCACTTGGAAACCTTGACATTTTCAATAAGGCACAGAATCCAAACAAAAATGGGATGATAGTCAATAAAGGGAGGTAGAATTCCATCCCCATGACATTCACAGTGCCTCTCTAGTTTACATTCACCTGATACAGACAATATACAGTTAGATTCAAAACAAGATTTCTAGCAAACAAAACCATTTTACTTACAGTCTTAATACCCCACCACTTCTCCTCTCACAGAAAACAGTTCTGGCTATATACATTTAGCTCAGAAGTAAAAGATCATTTATTGTTTGAAATAAAGGGACAACTGTCTGAGAATCCCTGCAACGACACCATTATTCATTTCTATCCTATAAATTATTTGCTATAAACCAGTTTTGGAAGTAGGGCTGTCCTTCCATGAGAAACAGTGCTGAGCTCTGGAAACACAAATGGAGAGGTAAAGCACAAAGCACTTCTGGGAGCTAATCGCACAACAGCAGACAAATAGGCTGGATGTTTGCAAGGCAGGCAGCTCAAAGCATGGTCTATCTAGCACCACTTCAGCTAGGAGTACATTTTTCCCTTCCAGGATAGAGCTAAATAATTTCTTTGAGGTGCAGCACATGTTGATAATTTTGGAAGAAGTCCTGTCTATAGTTTCACCATCAGTAAATGGTACATTCTGAAATGAAATAGCTTTGTCTGTTAAGACAGTAAAAGTTATTAAGAACATTTTTGTTCTTTTATAAATAGCAGCCAGTGTTAAAACTAATCAGAACATTCAGTTGCTTTCTTTGTTAATTGGTACTTCTCCTATTAAAGTATGGTTCTTATCCTTAGTTCACAGCACTGTGACAAAGTGCTTAAACATAAAAATCATATTCTTGAATTTAAAAAGACTCTGCAGGTCCACTTACTGAGTGCACCAAACCTCACCAGCAACTACATGTGTACTAAAGCCACAGAATTAGCCCACTATTTAATTTAAAAAGAAAACAAACAAACTAAAAACCCACCAACCCCACAAACCCATATTTTCCTGTGCTGGACTGTGGGGTTTTTTTCACAGCAGAAATAAAATTTGGTGTATAGTGCCTGTTAATTCTTGGATTCACTTGCCTGTTTCTGTAAGGGAGCCAAGACAACCCCAGCATTCCTGTCTTCACTCTCTGGGCTATATAGATTATGTTTTTCTATGTATGCCTGAACTACATCAGGCACTAGGTAACGAATGCTCTGGCCCCTCCGCAGTGCTCTCCTAATCTTGGTGGAGGAAATGTCATTTGTGATCCACTCTTCCACAAGGTGAATATTATTCTTATGTCTCCACAAAATGTCAGATTCATAGATGAATTTCTGAACGCTGTTTCCAGCCCTGCTGATGCACACAAGGCCATGGTTTTCCACAATTTCTGTGATGTCCTCCAACTTCCACAGATTTGGGATCCCAAAAGATTCCAGCATGTCACTTCCACAAAGCAGTTTAACCTGTGGGACACCTTAAATAGAAAAATAAGTGAGATATAGGGATTGTTTAGACCACCTGATTTTAGCTAACCTGATGGGGACATTTAATTTCTATGCATCTTTAGTTAGGAAGAGACAATGGAATGAATAACGAGATTCAGAGTATGCAATTTAGAACTAGTAGCCTCAGTACAGGAAAAAGGTCATGGGAGTCCCTTCACTCCAAAAGACTGGAAAATAAACTCCAATGTACTTGTTTAGCCTTGGGATCAATCAATCACTGTGAGGATCAAAATAAAAGAAAATACAGAAAAGATTCCAGAATAGTGAAGTATGAAAGGATACTGCAAAGCTGCTAAAACTTCATTTGACATTCTGCAGTTAAAGAAGAACAGCTAGCTTTACAGGACAGGAGGCAGATGGGATTATGTATAAGGAAAGAAAATACAACCATAAAAGCCCCCAGAAATATAGACTGTGTGACCTGACTGCAGAGGACTCTCTACCCTATTGTGTTTTATAGGGAACCTAGAGAAGCATGTGGATAGAAACCACCCTCAAGTAATGGAGGCAAACTAGAGAGTGCTACAGATCAGCTGCTTGCAGTAATGTCACAGGGTGGGAGGAATGTAGTAAAACATCTGTCAAGATAGAATGGAAAAGCCTGCCTGATGCTCTGGGCCCTTTCTTTGATTATAACTAACTTAAAAGATTTATCAATTGAACAGTGGAGTTTGGAAATGTTCAAGGGAAGAAGTCAAGTTTTGATAATATACAGGATTAAGATGATCATTGTGCAAGGCTGTTCAAATTCTTCATGAATACTTATAATTTTATACATAAATGTGTGCATGGTAAGCTAAAGAGTTAAAGATCTAAAAGCAATAACCAAAACAAATGCTACCCTAAAATCACAAAGCCTGTTGTATGAAGTTTGAAATTACCGTTTCAAATGCTCCCATAACCAGGTATTTTGGGATTTAATCCTGTCTGTCCTTTCTTCAGCAGCTTACAATATTATCCAAAATTCCCAGCTTTAACTACAGTTCAAAGTTCTGGAGGTAAAATAGACATGTCAGGCCTTTTCCAGTTCAGATTTCATGTCCTATATATTCTACCGTTACACTCATCTTTTTACTAAGTCTGCTGCTTTGTGATGTGGGATCTCGGTGAAATCAGAACCAAGAACTAGCACCCACAAAATTACTCATCAGCACAATTCCCCTGAAATAACAAGTATTGCTAAGCATTTAATTTGCAAACAGACTCAACTTTTTACGTCTGGACTCTGGTTTTTCTTTTTAACAGGATCATGCCTGTTTGGTTCCTGTTTCCTCTTCCGTCCTGGCTTTGTTAAAGGTACAGCATTCTGCAGACTATTACTGGGATCAGAAGGTAAAAGCTTTTGATGATGGTACCTGCAAAACAGACATATTTTACATATATTAAAGATGTAGGGGAATATAGGGAAGAGTCTAGCCTACTAAATAATCTAGCACTGCTTCCTCCTGCAGGGCTTTCACAGATGAACCATCCCAGAACAGCTCTGCTGGAGCAGGGGCTTGTGAGAGCTGGGTCAGAAGATGGTCAAAGTGCAAAGATTTCAAAGCAACACTTACAAGGTTGGTTCATTTCTTTTTAAGTAAAAATTCGTTCTAAAAATCCTCATGATGCAGCAGTGGCTGGAGGAATAGAAAATGTAAAGCTTAAAGTAAGTGTTCTTTTAGACAGTTCTCATACCGACCTTAAATATAGAATCATAGAATTGTCAGGGTTGGAAGGGACCTCAAGGATCATCTAGTTCCAACCACCCTGCCATGGGCAGGGAATATGCAAGTAGACAGCACAACACAATGAGAATCAAATGAGGAAAGCTTGTGTAACATGTCCCTACCTTATTCTAGTCTTTCCTCACAAGTACCTTTTCAGCACATTTATGGCTGCAATCTTTGATTTGCAGTGCTAATATAAATGGTACTTCTGATTCAGTGAGGCTGCTCGCTGGGGGTTAACCTGCTATTATTCTAACTTGTTAGAGCTATCCTTGTTAGAGCTATAGGTACTTGAGACTTTTTAGGATTTGCCTGAGGAATACCTTAAAACTTTTAGTGTTTCCAACCACTCGCTCTGGCTGCTTTCCCAATCATCCACTTCCACCCAGTCTGAGTTTTTTGTAGCTAGTTTTGCCATAGCTACTCGGTGATTTGCACTGATCAGACCTTTCTTCTTATAGGCATCACCTACTGGTGAAATGATTCCTTTGATTACTTTGTATTTTCCTGTGGAAAAAAACAGATCACACAAGAACATGACAAGTGGTTGAGCAGATGTTGCTTCCACTGTATTGTATTCAAACTCTTACATAACCATTATTCACTGCAATCTCTAAGAAGAGCAGTGCCAGCTCTGATAGCCAGCCCAGTGGAAAAGTACGGCACACTTCTGACACCATGCAAGGCAGCTCAGCTAAAGATTTAGTAAGAAATATCAGAAAGATATATTTCTGTTAAGAAATACTATAAAACTCGTGCTTTAGCTCATTAGATTTAGTACTAAGCAACACATATATGACTGTCCTCTCACATATTTGCCCTACATGATTTTCTATGACACATACAAGCTTATTAGTTTCAATATCTAATTAGTATTTCTAAATATAACTGTCACTGTCAAACAGACATTCACAGCCACAAAATATTCAGCTTACCATTTAGGTATCTAGTTATCAGAGCTGTTCTGGATGATATAAATTATCATCCTACCTGTTTCATTGAAGTAGTCTTTAGCCAGCTCAAATAACCTTAGATGCATGTTGGTGATGGGATTGAAGGAGCCACAGGCCAGCAGTACTACCTCAGTCTTCTTGTCATCTTCCATGGCCATTCCTTGCAGCTACAGATCCAAAGGGAGGATGCTGGTGCTAGTTACCAGCCACTGCAAGGGAAGACCAAATTGAAAAACAGTTAGGCAGAAGATTTCAAGGTCAGATTGAAGTCTGTTTTCCTTCCATCGATATTCGGCCTGCGATTGTTCATGTGAGTCTGCATTATACAGTTTTCAAGAGATTAAAACAACCACCTGTAGTTCCTTCTGGTTATCCCTGGATGAAAACAACCATCTGCATGGTGCTGCAGAAGGTAAGTGGCAGGTGTAATGGGCAGATGATAGAAGAATGATGAATCTTAGAAGTTTAGAAAAAGCTGAAACTAAATACCGGATTTCACTCCCTGCTTCTTTAAAGTACAACAGTACTGTTCCATTTTTGAACTTCATCTGCTTAAGAATTGGTGAAAATAAGGAAATTTCACTACTTCTTAATTTCTCCTCATACAACACGGATTTTTGCCTCTCTATTCTTTTCTTTCATGAGAATATTCTGGTTTGCTGAAATGGTTTCTCCTTGAACAAATGAAAACCAGAATATGCTACAGGCCATTCTCCTGCATTTGCTGTTTGTGAGATGTCCCAGACATCTGTGTTGAGCACTGAATAGTCTGCCATTGTTTCTACAGCAACATCACTGCCTACAAAAATCCCACAAGGTCACCCTCACATTCTGTCTCCTTTACAAAGAAGCTGAGTGATGTTCTCAGCTGCCATAGTGGTGAGATATCATCACAGCTAAAGCTTGTGACAGCTACAATGGACAAACATCAAATAGCCCTGGAATAAAAGGAAGTCTTGCAAGGCTTTGCATTTGGCAACTTTTCTGTGCTTTCAAGAGTTTCACAAACTTTAAAAATATTCATTATTACTGCAGAGTTGTTCAGCATTTGAAGGGTTTGGTGCTACTTGCAATGCAGTCTTCACAGGAGCATCAGCTAAAGGAGTTACTATGGGAACAGGCAAGGAAAGGAGTTAGACTTGCCTTTGTAATGCATAAAGCCCTACTTTCCACAGAAAGTGACTCATTGCAAACTTGAAAAGGGTTCATTTTCCCCTTTAAAGAAAAAAAAAGGCAAAGACAAAATAGAGAAGATTGAAAATATTTAGTGTCTTTTCTGGGGGTATTATTTTCTCACTGCTAATTTTACAGTCTTGAGAAACAGGTAATTATTGCATCAGAAACTCACCTTGTAGCACTTCATATCTGCCTAGAAAATGAGAATATGATTTATTAGCTTGCACATACGCTCAGTCTCCTAATCTGGAATGACATCCTCTCTCTAGGACTGTTTTTTTGCAGACAGCAGCTTCATGGTTTATGAAAAGGGAAGGAAATTACAAAGAGGTATCATCCCATGATTGCCTTCAGTTATGTCATCCTTATAACCAGCACAGGACTATCAGATCTGGGATCTGGTTTGTATAAAATAACCTTTATACACTCTAACTTTCTGGGGAAAGCTATGCAATTTGTTCATCCCAGAAGAGAAAAAGAAGAGTAGGTTCCAGTGATGATAGATACCCAGCCACTGCCTGAGCTGTACCATGAACTGTCTACTCTCACTGTATAATAACATCAGGAGCTTTGATTAATTATGTATTACTTGGCACTGCTTGACACGATTCTGATCATTGCAGGTTGACCACAAGATCCAAAACAGCAGCCCAGCTCCTGCTATGCAGGGATGAGAGATCTGCATGCAGGTCTGTGTTTAGTTTCACAAAAGAGAGAACAGTGTTAAAATAATGTTATGCCAAATACTAAATGAAATACAGACTCAAGATGGGGAAATTAAGCAAAAGGGTCTGCAGTCAGATTTTCCTTTAATTGTAGGACATCCTGGATGATTTTTCCTTCTTAAAGAAAAGTGAGGTGCCCTGTGATGTAGTCATTTTCATGTATGCTTATACACAATATCAGTATGCTTATACATAATCTTACCAACATTTAGCATGCACTCTTGCAGTCCTGCTCGTGATTAGCTGGATTGGACATGTGTTTGCTCAAAACCCCATCAGAGTATGGGTGCAGTGGGTTTTGGGATGGTTCTGAAAACCAACTGTTAGCTTCTCTGGGTAAGCAGGCAGTTAGCAGTGTGCTTTAGTCCACCTAATTTACATTTCGGAGGTAAATATTTATTCATCACGCTTTTCTGTCTGTAGAACATAAACACCATTAAATACTGGGGTCACGGCGCGCTGGCGGATGCTAGCAGCTCCCTCACAAGCAGCACTTCAGTTCCTGGTCGTTTCAGCACCTCCTCCCCACAGCTCCGCTCCGCCGGAGGCCTGCAAATGGCTACGGCCCCGAGGACTCAGGGCGCAGCTCAGGTCCCAGCCCCGCGGCTCTGCGGCCGCTGCGGCCGCCACGGCTCCCACCGGCGGCCCCGCTGCCCCCGCCCCGCCTCGAGCCGGCCGCGCCTCCCGCCGCCCGCGCTTACCGCCCGGGGCCGCGCCGCCAGCTCCTTGCACAGGGCCCGCACTGGGCGGCGCGGCCGTGCCGCGCTCTCATTGGCCCGGGCGCGCCGGAAGCGGCGCCTAACGGACGCGGCCCGCTCCCCGTTCCCTTCGGCTCTCGTTGCGGCTTCTGTTGCCGCTCCCACCCGGCCGCGGCCTGCCCCAGGTGAGGCGGCGGCCGCAGGCCCGGCGGCGGGCAGGGCTGAGGCGGGCGGAGAGGGCGGTCACGGCTTCCTTCCTGTGCAGGCGACCCTGCCTGCAGGAGTGCGGCTGGCGCGGACTCACCTCCGTGAAGTGCGGGAGTCAAGGAGGAAGAGCCAGGCTGGAGCTTGGCCTCGGGATTAGGCAGGACCCGGATAGTGCCCAAGTTCTTTCTCGGTTCTCTTACACCTAACTCTGCTGTTCGCTCTCCTCTCTCGCACCTTTCTAGCAGAGAGGGTCACCTTTCCTTGTCTCTGTTCCGGCTGCTGGAGCCGGTGGCGTTGGTGCAAACCTCAGAATTGTCGGTCAGAGGTTGTGGTGCTGGTTTGATAGCCTGGGGTATCCCATTGATGCTGCCCACGGCCAGATGTCGACTCCTGTTTGGTACCCGAAGAAGCACTATTGTCCTCTAGAATGTTCACGTTTTCTACAGGCAACGCTTCTGTCTGAAGCTCTTGCAGGCCTTAGACACTTGCATCCGGGTTGTTCTGTGTATTAGCATATCTGCCATTGCTTATCTAGGTTGAAGCTATTTAATGCTTTCCCAAGGAGTCCCTTGGAAGAGTAGAATCTGTTTCATATAGAGGAGCCTCAGTATTTTGCTATTGCCACTTGGTTTCAAGCTTGTTTGTGTTGTAGCAGTTTCAGTCACTACCCTGGTAAGCTGCCTCTTGCTACAAAGATAACATTCCTGTAGAGCCAGCTTATCATTTCTGTATTTCCGCTGCAAGGAGCTCCCAGTGTTTTGATTAGACATTCTGTGATTCTGGTTTGGTTGTTTGCTTTTTGGTTTTGTTTTTTCTTCTGATGGAGCATTTAAAAATCAGCTTTAATTTGTTCATACACAACAATAAAATATTCTTTTTCCTAGGAGTGTCATGTAACAAATTAAAATTTTCATCTGAACACAGAAAATGGCTTCAAGAGGAGCAACGGAGACCAGTAAACTGAAACAAAACTTGGAAGAGCAGTTGGACAGATTAATGCAGCAGCTTCAAGATCTGGAGGAATGCAGGTAACAGATGCTTTATTGTTATAGGGGAATATTTTTCTTAGGTGGCTGGCAGAATAAAGTGGTGCCTTTCAAAAGCCTTGTGACTTGTTTGGTTTATTTTGTGTTTTGCTATGGCTTTATTTATTTTTAGGATGCTTGCATTGGGTAACAAAAATGTGGTTTGTTGTATCCTTTCTAGAGAGGAGCTAGATGCAGATGAGTATGAAGAAACCAAAAGAGAAACTCTGGAACAGCTGAATGAGATCAATGACTCCCTGAAGAAGATTATGTCTGGAGATATGACTTTGGTGGATGAGCTCAGTGCGATGCAACTGGTAAGGATGATGTGTTACTAAAAGTAGTTCATGTTCTGCTTGCACTCACTGAAACAGAAAATAGATATAGATGGTTCATTACAGTTTTTAAACAGGTATGTGTGAAACCTAGATCTATGTAGCTAATGTTTTTATTACTTAATATATATGCACATATAAAATCTTGGTTAAACCTCTCATTTTCAAAAGGAACAAAAGTGTTGCAGAATTAGAAGTGTAACACTGCAGAAAAAAAGGTGTGAGAAATTGCAGGGACTAAGGATATCAGAACCCTAACATTAGAAAATAAAATGCTACAACAAAATGATTGTAAAAGGCATGAGAGACAATCCAGGACAATACATACCACAAGAATGAAGTTTGTGCCTGTTTGCTGTAAAGCATGAAGTTAGCATTTCTTGTTCTCTTAATGGATTTCAGATTCCTATCGCCCTAAATGAAAGGGATGTAGGAGTGACTGCAACTTTTAAGTTCTTTTAGCGAATTGATCTTATTTTATGCTGACCTCTAAACTTTTGATGTATTTTCTGTCTTTTCAAATGCTTAATTAGAGAGTGATTTGTTCCTTCTGAGCCCTGCGTTTTAAGGCTTTGTATCCAGAGAGACCATAATTTGTCCAGACATAAGTGGTGAGATTTAATCATAATAGTTTTGGTGGTCCATAGGGGATTTTGAATAACAGTAGGAGATTTGCCTCATCATTTACATTCTGCTTACCCTTAGAAGAGCTGTAATCATCACTATGGGCATTAAAACTGCTAAAGATAGCATAGCACTTCCACTTGTGATATGCTAATATCAGGAAGATGTTGAAAATTATTACAAATCAAGGCCTGGACTGTAATGAAAAGTTGCATGGCTCCTTCTCAGTGTGGCTGCACTAATTAGTGGATTTTTGAAGCCCAGCATAAAGGTCATATTTTTTTTTTATCTCACTTCCATAGTTACGCCGGAAAAAAGAAAAGCTGTCTGTATCAAAGGATGCAGAGGACACTAATGATGCTTTGCAGCCTTCATTAATCTTGTCATGCAGCTGTAACTTGTGACTGCTGTTAATTCTGGTCTTTTCTTGCTCTTTTCCTTCTAGGCAATACAAGCAGCCATCAGCCAAGCATTTAAAACTCCAGAAGTAATTAGAATGTTTGCAAAGAAACAACCAAGGCAACTGAGGACAAGGTTGGCAGAGGTGAAGTTTCTGTTTCACTGTTCAAAAATTGTTTGAGCTAGAATTATTGAAATGTGTAATGATCTCCAGGAGAGCTGCAAGTGCATTAGAAAACAGCATCATAAAGAGATACAGCAAATACTGAAAGAGAACATCTCTCTTTCACATGTGTTTGGAGCTGGTGGGGGCAAGAATATATATTTCTTGAATTACCTCCTGTCTTGCTGCTTCAAAAAATGTGATTAACAGTGAACTGAGTCTAACTGCAAAAATCTGGAGACACTTAAGCTGTAGTTGTACTGAGGGGCTGGAGAGTGCACTTAGTGTTTCAGAGATGTGGAGTGAACTTGAGAGCTAGATAAAGTGGAATGAAATGCGATGTATCGGTGACATGTGAGTCCAGAATTTTGAATCTGTGAGTCTCTGACAGAGCAGCTCAAGTTTGGAGAAGTCCAGGATGATAAGGTTCCATGCAATGAGTATTTGCAGAATGTCCAGCAAAACTTCACAATCATCTCTTAAATTATAGGTAGCTCTGCTCCTTCCTTCTGTGGGCACCATACTTACTGATGATGTATTTAGGCTGTTGCATCTCTCATGCTGTTTTGTTGAGTGAAACTAATGGGAAGCTTACATATGGTGACTTTGGTTTCTCCTGGTGTACAGATGGACCGAGACTTAATGGTTGGGAAATTGGGACGAGACCTCTACACACAGCAGAAGGTGGAAATCCTGACTGCTCTCAGGAAGCTTGGTGAGAAGGTAAGGTGGTGTCCCTTATACAAGGCTCTTCTACTTCAAAATGAGCAGTCTGGTACAAACTGATATTTTCAGGTGCTCCAAAACAAGTCTTACTGTCCAGCTAGCACTTGTCCACTTGGCAGCAGCTATTCAAGTCTACTTACATACATTGAGCTTTATTTACTTTTGTGTTGGCAGTATCTACCTCTTGATACAAGATAGATTGGAGAGAGAGCTACCTTCCAATACCTGAAGAGATCCTACAGGATGGCTGGAGAGGGACTTTTCATAAGGGTGTCTAGCAACAGAACAGCAGGGAATGGTTTGAAGCTGAGGGAGAGTAGGTTTAGACTGGATCTTAGGAAGAAGTTTTTCAGTACGAGAGTGGTGAGACTGTGGAACAGGTTGCCCAGAGAGGTTGTGGAATGCCCCCTCTCTGGAGGTGTTCAAGGCCAGACTAGATGAGGCCCTCAGCAGCTGAGCCTGGTTGAGAGGCGTCCCTGCCTGTAGCGGGGAGGTTGAAGTAGATGATCTCTAAGGTTCCTTCCAACCAAAGTCACTGTATGATTCCAAGTGATAAAACGTTTCCCCAGTGAGTACACGGGCGGTAGAACAATCCCCGGGTTTTACCACTAGAGGGAGGAAGAGAAGTTATTTCTTCTGTTGGTGTACGCAGGAAATGGGTTGCTGTGTATCTCCATACCTATTCTTTCTGAGGAAATAAGGGTATATAATGGAAAAGATCAAGTGCAGTACTTAAAGGAGCTGCATTCCAAGTAGGTGATATTAGCAAATGCTTTCCTTCAGAATATGTTTATTGCTTGACTGTCAGAGAAAAAACTAGTTTGGAAATAGGTTAAAAGGCAAGTTAAGATTGTGAACTGAATGTGTGACAATATCTGATCCTCCTGGCATGACTTCTTGTATCACTTTACACGAGCCACTTCATCACACTGATATAATCTCTTTATTAAATGATCAGTAACCTAATTTGGAGAGGACTTGCTAGGATAGTGGGTTCAGATGTGTTCTAAATGTGAAAAATGATGGGAAATGTTACATGTGTGTCTGTACATGTTACATGTTTGTCTGCAGAAGATGAAGTAGTTAGATGCTGACAAGGCACAGCAGAGGCAGGTAACTAATACCTCTTTCCTCATTCCAGCACCTGAATGAGGTGCTGTACCTGATTTCTGTATTTTTAATAAACTGACACAAAACCTGTGGTGAATTTGACACACTTATGCTTTGCTTTAATGAGAGATATCCAAGGCTCCTTAAATGAGGCAAGTTTTAACTTGGAATATCTGAACCTTCCAAATGTAGGTTACTACTTCATTACTGTAAATATTTTATGGGCATCTGTCATGAGGCATCAGAGCATCTAAGTAAAAGCAAAATGCACATGTGCAAATGCCACTTAGAAAGCAGAGAACCATTTCTAGGTCACTGACTCTTGGCGTGGTCCAAGCTGGTAGTGACTGCATATTTTTACTTTCCTCAGTAGATGATATCAAGTGAGCTTCAGTCTTGGCTCATTGTGTTGACCACATGACCAAAAAAGATTGGGTTTTGGTGCAGAGGTCCAGAGTGAACTTTTCATCACAAATTATCACTGGAGCTCAGCTTGATGGTGCATGTAGGGGCATGTGTGCTACTGTATCTACTATCCTTGGGCTGGCAGGCATCTCATTGAGGTAAAATTCAGTGGCAGGGGTGAGTAATTTGCATTTCTGCTTTGGCTTTTAGTATGCCGCTTAAAAACTGCAGACTGCCAGTTGGCTGTAGCCTGTCTTAGTTCATGTAAGTGTGCATGTAAATGATGGAAGTTAGAATGGTGGGAATATGCACAGTTAAGGTACCAAGTTCACAGGTTGGTTTGTTTTTTATGTAGCTTACCCCAGATGATGAGACATTCTTGTCAGCAAATGCTGGTGCAGCCCTGAGCCAGTTTGAGAGAGTCTCCACTGACCTTGGTAAGTTTGCGTTGTCATAACTTAAAATTTCTTTGCCTCATTTAACACTGATTTATAGAAATACCTGTGATTCCCCTGTGAAACAGAAAATAGGAGCAAAAGGTGGTTGCCATTCAGTTTTGATGTACATTTTCCTGTTTTATTAACAATGAAATTCCTGATGCACCATCCACAAGGAAGAAATAGTGCAGCAAGTAAATCCAGGGCCAAATATCCATAAAATGCCAAGTGTTGCCCGTAATGCTGAAGGGATAAATGTCTTGTCTCAAGCAGAGATAGTGTTCTTACAGTTAAAAAGATCTCTTTTGCATCATTGACTCTCTTCAGGAGAGCTTTTTCCTCTGCTCAATGCAGAGAATTTGGCAGTTATTGGCACACTGTCAAAATACAGCTTTAAAGCACTCTTCTTGCCATCGTTGTCATAACTAATTACAGTGGGAAGACCAACAGTTCAGTTATACTGTGCATAAAATAAGCACAACAGTTCATCCCAGCGTTACTTAGAATTGTGATGAAAGAACTGTGAATGGCAGGAACGTGTCAGACTAGGTCAGCGTACAAGTAAACTGTCTCTGTGACCTACCTTTCAATACTCCTCTGTTTGAGAGTGTCAGCAAGGTTAGAATCTTGTTGTTCAAGAGGGTGCTTTGTTAGGGTTGACCTTGGCTGGCCTCCAGGTAACCACCAAGACACTCTCTTTCCCCTACTCATCAGGACAGGGGGAGAAAATGAAATAAACTCATGGATCAAGATAAAGGCAGCTTAATAAGGAAAAGTAAAGGCTGTGCACAGAATGAAAGGAAAAGAAAAAGACTTGTTCTCTTCCTCCTGTCAGCAGCCACTTTGTGGGAAGTAGGTCCTCAGTATCCTGTGGTTTGAACTAGATGATCTTTAAGGTCCTTTCTAACCCCAAACATTCTGTGATTCTATGTGTAGCAGTTCCTTTGGAAGACAAATACCCTAATAACAAATCTCTCCCCACCTCCTTCCTCCTGGCTTTTCTTGCTGAGCAAGGTGTTGTATGGTATGGACCCTCCCTCTATTCAGCTTGGGTCAGCTGTCCTGGCCGAGTCCCCTCCCAAGCTTCGTCCCACCCTGAGCCTGCTGTCCTTTGGGAGGCAGACAGCCTGGATCCTGTGCCAGCACTGCTCAGCAGCAGCCAGACATTGGTGTGCCACCAGCACCTTTCTAGCCACACATAGAAAGCACAGCAGGATGAGAGCTACTGTGGGGAATCTTTTAACTCCATCCCAGGCAGACCCAATACAGTATGGTTGGTGTCAGACCTGTCAAGCCAGTTTGTCTCCTGTTTGGCTGGGTTTTTTAAATTAGCTCAAGTGTTCTACTTTTCAAATGTAGGTTTGATTTCTTTTGATCTCAGATGTTTTTGCATGATTTAAATTGTACATAAGGAAATTCATGATTTCTACTAATACTTACTGAAAATGTTTTTTCCTCTCATAGGATCAGGAGACAAAGTCTTTGCTCTAGCAAGTTTTGAAGTAGAAAAGGCAAAACACTGAAGAGGTGCGTGAGGCTTGTGTCTCTCCAGTTATCAGCAGCATTGGAATTCTGTCATATTGCATTTGGGTGTTCTGTTTTTAACGTTGGAAAAAAGCAGGGCAAAGCAAAACACAAATCCTAAACCTCTTGGGTTCTTAACCAGAAGATATGAAGCAAACAGCCTTAAGTGCACTTTGGAACCCTGGTGTCTGTAACCCTTAGTAATGTAAGCTCTGAGGCTGAACACTAAGTGGGTACTCTAAAAACAAAAGCATGGTCTGACTGTCTTTGGAAAGAATCAGCTGTTTTCAACTTTTCTGAGTGTCTATTTCTCTAACTATTAAACCATAATCTTTTTGCATGTGGTTGGAGTAAGCAGATCCTTCTGTGGAACAGTCCTAACGAGTGGTTTTTGGGGTGATTCTGCACATTGCTTTCAAGTTGTCTTAAACTTTGTCTGGACTCACATACTAAGTAGTTTGTATGGGGAATAGGTTGAAGCTCTGAAAAACTGACATAGCTAATTTGAAATGCCATCTTTCTACAAACTTATTTGCAGAAGAACCCAGATGAGACTGGATGCTCATCATTGGCCCTTAGCTGCTTGTTTGCTGTGCAGATGAACAAGCATCATTGTGTCCTAGCCTAGGCTGACAAACAATGGAAGTCCTGTAGAGAAGCTTCTGGAGTAATTTAACTTTGTGTATTGAAATGACAGGGAATGGCTAGGAAATGGCAATGAGAAGCCCTTTGTGTGACTTTTCTAGTTTGGGGTATTAAAACTACATGCTACCATTATTTCCTGGTATTGCTGGGATAGCATGAAATAGCTTGCAAGCAGAAACAAGTTTTAAAAGGGTAGGGGGGGAAGCTCTCATTACATATTCAATGCAAGTGTTGCTCAGTCTATTTATCAGATGGTGGAGCTGCTGAGAGAGGAGGGCTTGTGCCTTCACAAAGAAGTTAGGCTCTTGAATAATTTTCAGGGTGTTGTAAGATTTAAAATCACATATTGTTGAATTTTTATCTCCCCGTCTGAAGGAACTACTTGGGATATGTGTTTAACTTCCAAATTAACTGGGGATTTTTTTGGTGAGATCCATGTTAGGGATCTTTTTCTTAAACTGCTGCCTGTTTCACACTTTAATTCAGTACTTGTTAGCATTTTGTGTTAGCTGACTGGAAGCCTGTATTCCACTGAGAGTTTTTTCAGCTTAAGACGTGCATTTCAAGTCTGCTCTACCCTTGGTAAATATTCAGATGCTGACCTAATGATACTGGTAACCAAAAAGAAAAAAGACATTTATTGTTTGAATTTTATACCTGTTACTCTTCTTATTCTAAAGGAAAGTATACAGCTTCTAGCTGTAAAAACAAACAACAAAAAAAGGGGGCAAAAAACCACCACGCAAAAAGTACTTAATGCAAAAAAAACAGTTATTTCTCTCTGTTTCTGTGCAAGGAGAGTTCAAACAGAAGACAGTTTTGGATCCTTTAGACTATATGTTTTAACAGGGAGTTAGTGCTTCCTTTCTTTGGGGAGCTTCAGAGGTGGAGAAAGTGTTAGCAAAATCTCATTGGCCAAGGGAGTGTTTGGCTGTGTGTGGTGATGTGCTATTGTTATCTGGCACCCCTTAGAGAAGTGTGACTTGCCAGTTCCCCTTCCCATAAGATGGGGCAGGAATGTATTGTGAGAAGAAAGCTGCCATTTTGTTGCTTTAACTCTGCATATTATCTGGGTTTTATCTAGGTGATAACTTTTCCTTAAATGAGAGCAAAGTGCAATAACCAAATGCAACAGAGGTTGATGCTTATGCAACAAATGATATTAAAAAGAGGTGGAACAGAGATCTCTACCTGTATTGCTAGAGTGCTAGGTGTATATGCAGGACAACTGGATTTTGTGCTAGTTTTAGTGATTGGGTGTATTTTGATGTCTTATTTAAGTTTGAAGCATGCTTATGATCTGTCAAATGTGATAGATGCTTTCACAGTCTGTTCCTGGAAAGATAAGGATGGTGATATTCCTGGAAAGATCAGAATTCCCAGGGAATAAGTGATCTTGTTTCCATCTTGTTAGTGCTTTGAACTATAAAAATTAAGAAATGTGCTAAAAGGATGATACTGAGATTCTTTTAGTAATGGTTTATAAAGCAACTTTTAAACCCAAATGTTGGGGGGATTTAGTTCCAGTTTATGGTGGAAGAGAATGGCTGTTCTGGCAACAGTGGAGTTGACCCTGCCTTTGTCAGCAAAGAAGGTGGCCCACTGCTTCAAGGAATCGTGTGTTTAATGGAGCAGAACTTCTGTGTTTTACATATCACATATATGTCTTAGGATTTTATAGCTAGGCTTGAGCTTCAGTGAGAGCTGCTGGTAAATTGAGTAGACTGTGGATACTCTCTTGCTATGTTAATCTCTGTGTCACTTAGAGACTAAGTGGGTAGCATAGTCTCTAAACTTAAAATTCATGTGATCAGTCATTTAGATCGCACTTATGGGGCATAAATACCTTATAAATAAGGAAATCTAATTGTAAAGTAGGACTGGAGTAGGGTCAAGCAGGAAATATGTGGTTTAGAATGTCTTTTGATTTAATAGGTTTTCCTTTGGAAATGTAGTTTTTTAGAACTGAAAGGACAGACAGTATAGACAGTGTCATTGATGTCTTTCACTGATGGAACTTTGTTCTGCTTTCTTTTTACTTCGATGAGGTCTTTTCTGTCCATTATATCAGAACTGTTTTCCTGTCTGGGCCAGTGTTATGTTCTCTGACAAAGGCTGTGATTGCAGCTTAATAGCTGAGAGCAGCTTATTAAAAGGCATTATTAGACAGTCTAAAATTATTGAAAACAAAACAGTCCGTGGGGACTGTAGCTGCCTTCTTTTCCTTTCTGCTCATTACTGGTGCTAAGTAACTCTTCTCCCCCCCCACACCCCCCAACCTGCTTGCAGCATTAGTATGTAAATTAAATCTCTTGGTGCTCCCACAGATCTCAGTAAGTTTACAGTATAATGATATGGAAATCTTTTGCCTTGTAGTTTGAGAGGTGTATGTTTCCAGGAGAAACTCTTGTTTTGTTGATTTGCAACTATTTCAGGATTCTTTCAAAGTTTCTGTACTGCAGGCAGTTGTACAACTCCTATTAAACTGATCCTTGACTGAATTTATTTTTAACGTTGTGCTCCTTCTGCTTTTGAAAAGCTTTCTCATGGTTTAGATGGACAAAGGTGTGATTGAGATCAGTGATCAGTGTTACTGCAAGGTTCAGTATGCCAGGCCAGGACTCCCTTCCCAACACTGCAAAGGATCGGAAGGCATAGCTCTGACCCAGAGGCTGGGTATGTCCTGCAGAATGCCCTGACTATCAGTGCCATTTAAAGAGGAAGCTATTGCCTATATGAAGCTATTCATCTGTTGACCCCAGTAAATAGTTGTTTAAGTCACCTGCTTGAAGTGGTTAGATTAATTTCAGAGGTGTGGTAAGTTAATTGGTATGCTGTGCTAAGTACTTTGCCAGATAATCCTGGGACGTACCTCCACTGCAATCTCAAATGTTTCTGCAGGGGCTAGAAAGAAGTCCACAATCTCTTTATTATAATGCAGTTATTTGCTCAAATAAAAACTGGTAACAAAAGAACAACTGCTAAATGAAAGCACGGGTTTGTTGTTTAACATACAAGCTTGTTTGAGTTGCACCCAGGCTCAGCTGTAGAGCCAGGCAGATCACTTATTTTCAACACCTCTTTCTCTCCTGGAGTAAAATACAGGATTATGAGACTTGAATATCGAGTGCTGTGAAGTTGTTATTGATCATACATGCCTTTGAAGAATAAAAGTCCTTTGTTTTTTGTTTATCCTTTTTTTACTTCTGAAATAAGAATGGTAGAGTACAGTCACTTTAAAAACATCAGCAAAGTTGCCCAGAGTTCTTTTTGGCCATATATAACCCCTTTTTTTAATCTTCTTTCTCTATAAGGTGAGTCTAGTGATTGTACTGATCTAAAAGAAAGAGTGTTAGAGAAAATTGAAGCTTCAAATGCTCTGTCTCTCTTTCTTCTGTCTTTGTCTCTTTGTATTATTTCCTTTCTTTGATCTTGAATGGCAAAGTAGCAAGTTGTCTTTGTCTTAAAGCAAAAAGACAAGATTTCTTAAGAGATCCTTTAGTTCATCATGTTACCTTGCCTGTTAAAATCAAGTTCATTTTGATGGAGAATTCTATTGTCTCATTAGTGGCTGAAATGGTAGGCAAATTGAAATAGAACCATTTGGTTTTGTTCCCAGTATGGCCATTTCCTTCCTATAGAAGGACAAATACAATTTTCACACTGTAAAGAAATAAAAGCCAGCCTGCAGGCATCTTTTAGCTCCTACATTTCCATTATTTTTAAATTATCCTCACTGAGTTCTGGGGAAGTCTTTTCTATTAGGGCAGTAAACTCTTCTTTCAAATCTGTCTGCTTAGCTACCTACAAGGGAGGAACAGAAGTGCTCATGTTGGGGAGGTTTTCTTTAGGACTCATGGAAAATGTGACACCTTGTCTTGGAATGAGGTTGCATAGGTTTTAACTTTTATAGGGAGGGGATAGAATTACTGAGGTTGCCCAAGATTGCTCTCCCTTCACTTTTAAATACTCGAGCTTCCCACCTCAGTCACACAGGAGATGCTGGTGTTGAGAGCATCTGAAAAGGTGGCCTAAAGTTTCTGGCACTACTTACTCTGAAACATTTTTTCTTCTTGTTAGTCTGTAAGGTAAGGTTTTAAAAGAGGAAATATAGCCATAAGGATAGTGGACATAGGTGTAGGTAAGGCACTACTGTGCCACACACTGAAATATCTACTGTAATCTAACACTCTAATTATTTAATAGCAGATTTATTTTTAAAGCAATTTCTGATCCGGATATCTCTTTGTACCTCGGTATTGTAATGATAATGTTTAGGATCTTGTTTTCAACATACCTCCAGAAGTAGGTCAGTAACGATGGCAGATGTTCTGAAAGCCATTAGGCAGAACCACCTGCAGATCCTGCAGACAGAGAAGTGTTAATGTCTGGGTGAACAGCTCTTCTTTGGAGTGTCCAGTTAATAGCCTTGAGAGCTGGAGATTAAAATGAAGTTCTTTAATGTTGTCATAAAAGAGTGTGCTTTGCAGCTTTGTAAATCCCAAATTTAACCTGGGAACACTTCTGTTTTTGAATAAAATATGCAGCTGAGAAGGTTTCTTACTGTATTAACAAAAAAAGAAAAAGACATAGTCATTGCTACTTTTTTTTTTTTAATGCTAAAGGCCTTTTTTGTCCATCTCTTAAGTACCTCTGCATACCTCCACACTGTGTGGTCTGCAGAAATATTAGGGGGGTTGGACAAGATGACCTTTGAGGGTCCCTTCCAATGCAATACAATGCATGAATCAGTGAACTAAGGCAGCTGAACTATTTCTTTAATTTTCTGGTATATGCTCTCCAGTCTTCACCAGTTGTGCTTGCCACTGGTCATGGACATTTCAACTGATTGTTGTGAACCTCCATCATTTATTATAGTGTCCCAAAGACTTGATTGGTTGAACTGTGTTTAATTTTCAGCAACACTGCACTCTTCTGCATCAGAGCATGATTTGGATGGATTGGAATTGTCAGACTAAGTCTGAAATACAAAACATTATCAAAAGAAAAAGAGATCTCAGACTCAAAACAATTCCCTCATTGGGTACCATACACATCTTTGAGAGAAGCAGGAGATTTCATCATTGTTGTGTGTGGTTAAATCAGGTGGATAATGAAGGCATAGCTTGTGTGTACAGATGCTGCTGGGAGCTCTTAATGAGAGGGAGATGCCAACAAATACAGAGGGACTCAGATGCTGGAAGCAGCTGTACTGTGAAGGAATCCTAAATGAATCTCAGAACTGATTAAGAATGGGAGATTAGAGAAGGACAGAGTAAATTTGTGGATTCAGGGAAGGTTTCAAGATGTTTTGACTTACTAGAACAATCAATGGTCTCATCAAACAGAAGAAATTAGAAGCTGTTGAAAAGAAAAATTCATTTAATCTGTTAGATTTTATTTATTTTTTTACAAAATAATACCCAAGCTTTATTCAGTACTTGTAAAAGTGTTAGAAAGACAACCTTTAGATAATTAAACTAACATTCCCCTGCTGATGCCACACTGTATTCTTCCCATTTTGTGCTGGGGACAAGTAGAGTGGTGATTGGTAAGATAATAGGTTTGATCAAGTGCAGTGCCCTTCTGTCTTATCCTTACTTTGTGAATGTTGGTACATTCCCATCAGGCATGAACCATTTTTTACTAAATCTGTTACAGAACTGGAAGCTGAGAGATCTCTTAAGAATCCATCGTGGCTTAGGATGATACAAGTGATAATTATAGTGTCAAGATGTCACCTTGCTTGCTAGTGAAACATCTTGGTAAGCTTGATGGTAAGAGAGTAAGGTGAGGCAGAAGATGATTTAGACTCAGTTAAGCAAATAAATCTAAACTTCTCCAGGGGCAGAGGAAGCCTTATAGTTATCTCTGTCTGCTAAATCCCTTTCTAAATAAAGGCAGGATGCTAAATTGATGCTATGTGATGTTATCGGTAGGAAAATTCATACTATTGCAAAGATGCAAATGATGGCTTAATTATATGCTCCTGCTAGCATGAGATGCTTTCAGATCTTCTCCTTAGACTCATGTACAGTGCTAATTAGCAGTAATCCAGCTGGAGGATCCCAGAGCAAGGCTTCTGCACATTTTTTTTTAAGCTTATGCTGGAGCTCTTACATTCTTTTCTTAAATAATTAATAATCATTACTGCCTGCTGTGTGGTAGGGATGTGCTAGTGATCTCAGATCCCAGCATATTTGCACCATTCCTGTTCCTGTCAGCAGCTTGGGTTTGCTCTTTGCAAAGGCTTTCATGTTAAGACCTTCATTAATTGGCAGTGGGGGTATGGATTTCAGTGGCACTGGGCTTTGATGTCATCGAGTAGCAAGCTGTTAAAGAAAGTGCCACCTGTTTCATTACTGTGACTGTTTTTGTGCAATTAAGTTAAATAGCAAGTAGAAAACGGATGGATTTTTCTAAGTCACACTCAGTACACAAAGCATTTTTATTTCCAGGAATTTAGTATTTCCCTTGCTGACCCGAGCAGTGCTCTTCATAGGTAACAGCAGAATTGTGAAGCCTAGTGGGGAACCAAAATGCATATTAGTGGTGAGCAGAGGTTATGAACCTCTGATGGCTGGAGGTTTTCAGAAGATGGTGTTTCCCGTTTGCTGAATTAGGTTGAATTAACCTGCACTGAATTCGCAATGTTTAACCTTCTTAGCACAGTAGGATTGAGGAGACTCATGTAACCTGTGCTAACATGATGTGGTTTACCCAACACGGCTCTGCCGCAGAAATGCTCCTCAGCCTCGCCCCGCCGAATAGGACAGCAAGGGGACAGCATGAAACGCTCGGCACCACGTCATTGCAGGCTCTGATTCCAAGGGTGGCTCTTAAGGTAAGCATACGGCAAATAGCAGGAACTGGCCTGCGTGCCCCCTTTAGTGCCAACCTCTCGCACGTCTCCTATCGCGATGGAACGGCTCTGTCGGGAGGGGTGGTCTGCAGCCCTTAGCAATAGTGGGGTGGTAGCCTCTGAGTACCTCCCGTTTCCCTGGAGAGCTGTGCTGAGCGCTCCTGCGGAAGCAGCCCCGCACTCAAGCTCTCCGTTCCCGTCGGGGTTGTGGCTCGGGTTCTGGCACGGCCTTTCCCGTGGCCCCGCCCCTGATCCGCCAGGCCCCGCCCTGCAAGACTGTCCCTTCCTCCCGGCTCCGCCCCGGCCGCGGGGTGCCGCCCCTTCCTGCCGGCTCGCTCTCGGGTGCTGCCTGCGGCGCTGCCGCTGCCCTGGGCGCCGGGACGCGGCGGGTCCCTCCCCCGGAGCCGCCCAGGCACCTCCCTCACTCCCTCCCTCTCCCGCCTTGGGCCGTCGCGGTGAGTCACGACTGAGGAGGCGGCCGCTCCGCTCTGCTCGGCTCCGTTCGACTCGCCCGCCCGTTCTGAGCGCGCCCGGCTGCCGCCGCCGCCGCCCGTGCCGCAGGACCGCCGGGGCCGGCCCGGCCCCGCACGCAGGTGAGCGCGGCTGCCCTTTGTGCGCGGCGCCCGCCCGTGAACAAAGGCGCTCGCCCGGGCCGGGGCGTCGCTCCGCCGGCCCCGGGCCTCCGCGCCTCCTCTCTGCCGCCCCGCCGGGGCGGCCTCCCGCGCCCTATTCCCGGCGCGGAGCAGGGCTCGGGGCCGCGGCCCCTGACCCTGCCTGGGCCCAGCAGTGGCCGAGCGTCTGTGGGCGCTGCCAGGCCGTGGCCCCGCAGCACAGGTACGGGAGGTGCCTTCTTAATTTTCTGGCATCATCTCTTACGTCATGTGGCACCCAGTTTGACGGCGGCGATGTCCCACCCCAGCCATGGCTGCATTTTTGTGGCAGGTGAAGTCGTTCCCACCCAAAAGCTGTTTGAGGTGCGCAAGAGCCGCGGGGAGGGCAGACAGGTGTCACGTCCACAGGCAATAACACCCAGGATCTGGACGCCCCGGCTCAGGGCAGCCCCTGTTTGTGTCATGGGAAGCGTGCGGTGCTGCACGGCGTGAAGTGCCGGGAAACGCTCCTTGGTCAGTGCTTGAGAGAGGTCTTCACCTGGAGGCGATTTTACCTTTGCCGAAAATGGTGTTTGCAGAGCATCTGAAGCAGCACTCTAACTTTTAATTCAGTATAATGATAGTGCGTGCTGGCACATTGTTCTTTATGCCTTGGAAAGGTCTGTGAGAGTGGAACAGCATCGTTTTCCAAATCCGAGTGTGTTAATACTCCAGGCAGCAGATGAGAGAGGAGACTAGTTTCTGCTAAACATCCAAATGTGCTTCCTCAGGGTACATTTGACTTTCAGACTTGTGTTTGCTTTCTCCTCAACAAGCGAATATTTTGCTCTGCTGTGTATCATCTTTTATTTGACTGTTCCTCATCTTGGCACATTGAACAAAATAGGCTTTGATGCTCTGTGAGATGAGAGCAAGACATTCTGCAGATGTGGTGGGTTAAAAAAAACCCCAACAAAACACCAAACTCCAAAAATGAGCAGCCACTGGAGGCAAGAGGTGTATGTCTGTTTTCTGATCCCAGTTGGCTCCAGTATGGTGATAGCCAATGTCTGCTGAGTGTTTGAAAAATGTCATTTTAAAATGCATTTATAAAAATCGAAATTTTATGTTTAGTTTTTGTTGGCTGCTGAACTTGCAAGCTGTCCACTTCTTTCACCCTTAGTGCTTTTGAAGCTCGTGTTATGTGAAGTATCCAGCTGAAGGAGAAACACTAAATGATGAAAAGTGAGGCTAAACTGTACTTCAGGAGGGTTAGTTTGAAAGTATGTGCATTCAGTGTGAAAAGTCATACAGAAAGCTACATAGTAATCACTTTTTAAACGTGATTACTTACTTTCTTATTAATCTGAAAGCTACCATTCGCCTTGACAAACAAATTCAACTGGAAAATGGTGGCAGGTATGCTTCAGATACATTGGAGTTACTTTGCCATTAGTCAAAAAAGAATGATCTCTGTCCATATATCTGTGACATCTGAGTAGAAATCAGCAGCTCCTTCAGTGTAGTTTAGATGTGATGGTAAATTGATTTGCACGTTCTTGTAGTTGGTGTGCATCAGAGTAGTGTAAATTTACACGGAGGCTTGTAAGATTGAGCAAAAAGAGTGAAGGTCAATTTGAACTGCTGAACATAGAGCTGCTTGGCCAAAGTTTTGTGGCTTATCCAGAATTGCTTCAAAGCAGAAGCACTGTTTTAGTACACTTTAAGCATTGCAAGAGAAGTTACGGTAAGTTGCATAGGGCACAGAAGTGCTTTTGGGGTTATTTTGGATATCCAAGTAAGAAGATGCTGAAATCTTCACCAGAAATGTCATCCCATAACCTAACAGGAGTCATTGTAATGAATATCTCTTGGATGTACCAGAGCTGTCATTCACCTGAGTGGCTGTTTGCAGTGGTGCACAGGAGTTGTGTGTGTGAGGAAGGAGGGCTAATTGTTTAAATACTCTTGTATTTCACTAGAGATACAACATAGGAATGTTCAGTGTTAGGGCTGCACAGAAAGCAAGTCCTGAATCCCAGTTATGGGTCATCTGTAGTTGTATCAATTTCTTCCATCCCCTGCCATCCTCTTTCCCCCATGCAGGGTCTGAGTAAATTTTGCAGGAGGGGAGAGAAGCTTCTGAAACAATTTGTGTTAATTTCTAACCAAAACCAAATGCAAAATGAAACACCCCCTAAATTTTGTCATTGCAAACACTGGCTGTGATACACATTTGTTGCTAAAGGTTAAAAATCATCCTGTAGTTGAGTACAGGCAGGTAAAGCTGACATCTGAATGTGTTTGACACTCTGAAAGTGATGTTAAAGGTTGATGCTTAGCCTAAGAAACAGCTTGTGTGAAATCAATCTATATTCATTTAATATGAGTCTCTTCCTCCCCAGAGCATTTGTCATCTGTAACTACCATAAACATTTATGACTTTTAGTAAGTATTTCAGTTCTGAAGTTGGTTGTTGACTACAAAGCATCCCTCCTGAGCATCTGACCTAGTTTCAAGCATCAAAAACGCACCCAAGTGCTATGTGTGCAGAGAGGCAAGAGGCTTTTGGAGGCTGCTGTTGCATGTGCTTAGAGAAACTTCCAGTAGAGTTTTCTCTGAAAGAGAAGGATAATTCACTCCAAAAAAATTTCTTCTGCAATAACTTTATTCATCACAGGTATTAGAGAGATACTTTATTTCAGCTCAGTTTGAGAGTTCTGATTTGCTGGGTGTGTTGATTTAATTCCAATTAAGATACTGCATGTATGCAAGTAAATGAATAGTCCCAGAAAGCATTTGTCTTGATGTTGCTGTTCACCAAAGATGTAAATTATTGGAATGAAAGCATTTTGTCACCTCTTCTCTGTCCTAAGAAATGTCAGCTGTCCAGTGGTCTTGCTTTAAAAGTATGTGAGAGAGATGATCCATGTGTTGATTTTTAAATGTACCAGAAACCATTTACCACCAAACTTAAGAGAAAACAAAGCAAGATACTTTGTGTGCTGTTGTTGATGCTGTTGTATCTCTGAGAGTGGATGAGACTGACCCTTCTTTTTCCCTTTAAAGCACCATCGCCTGTCCACGAACTTCATTTGCCTAAGAGAGCAGATAGACCAGAATGAGCAAGGCTACGGAGTGTTAATAGGTGAGAAGAAACCAAAGATCAGGAAAATAACCAAAAATACTGGTAACTGAATGATGAGAATATTCTTCTGACTCTGGGATTTATTTTCAGACTCATTATCTAAGAAATGCTCAAAGTAATGAGGAAAGTGAGTTTCTCGTTTCTGCTTGCTGCTGGTGACTGGACAATGTTACAGTGCTTACGTATGGTGCAAGTGTCAGTCTGAATCTTGGAAGTGTAATAATGCCTCTTGCTTTTCAAAATGTATTTTCAAGGTTTTACAGAATAGCAAATCTGCCATGCCTGCTTTTCTTTTGGGAAAGATGATATAGAGACATCATCATTATTAATGCTATTTAAGAGACAAACCAACCAAACCTCACAACCTAAATGTCTCTGGAGATAAACTGTTGCAAAAAATAGAAAAACAAAAATAGAATTCAACTTCTTGCTACTGATGGGGGTAACAGAAGTGGAGTCAGTAGATTTGTACAACAATTAGACTTGTCTAAAGGTGTTCTGTTCTATTTTTTGCAAATGTGTCGGCCAAGAAGTCCATTTTCCCTGTTATGAGGGGAACTAACAAATATGGAAGCAACTTAAGTAATCAAGCCTGTTTATGACCATGACCAAGCTCTGAAACTTTCTGACTCAGTGTATCCAGCTATAAAATTAGTTGACTGCTTCACAACAACGTTAAGAAGTTTAATTAAAGTGTAATTGTTTTGCCTCTGAACTCATCCAGGTCCTGATTCAGTGCACACTGAAGTCCTGTGAGGAACTCTGAATTAATTTCAGTGAGCTTTAAATAAGTATCCATCTGTACACTTAAAGGAAGTGTGACCTATATTTTTGCAGCAGAATTTCTGTGAGGGAGCAGCGTTAATACTGAAACAGTTTATGGTAAACCACTGGTGGAAAGCTTTTAGTAGAAGAGAGGAGGGGATAGTGCAGCTGTGGTGATCTGTGGTGCCTGTTGCCACACAAATGTAGTTTTAGTAGAGTTTCCTAAGTTGGAGTGTGCTGGGTCTTACACGGAATACTGAAAATTTCCTGGCAGCTTGCTGGGTTGGTCAGAGGAGGCAATATCAGCCTTCAGGACAAACACAGCTAACTGAATGTTTATGCAAAAGATCGGCTATAACACACTTAAAAAACAATTAACTTTAAGAGTTGGTGCCAAATTGAGGAAAATGGGAGCTTTCACATCTGCCTAGCTGCCTTTTTTTCTGCCCCAGGAATGTCTGTCGCTGCCAAATAATACTCATTGGTTTATGTGGAATTCATGAAAGGTTTCACTTCACTTCAGAGGTCAGCAACATCAGGTTTTTTTTAAACAGCTCTTTTATCACTGCAAGTTCAGTCAGCAGCTACAGGGGACTGGCAAAATCAACCTTTCACAATTGACATAAACCTGTTTGCAACGGTTTCCTTAGTGCTTCACTGTCATAATTCTTAGTTCTTAGCTCTTACAAAATACGGTTTAAACCTCAAGTAAAATTTTGTAAGCGTAATAGCTTGTGTGTGTGTAAAGACAGTTTTGACACCTTGGGTTTTATATATCCATTTCATTGCTCTTTATTTAATAGCTGCTGTTTTTGACATAACTGCTATAAGCTCCTTCCCTTTGAGACACTAAATGTAATAAACATGTAGTGTAATTGTACTAACGGGTTGGGAAGTGCAGAAGTGCAGCTTCAGTAATCCCGGTTCCTTGTTCTGCCACAAATTGGTGGGTGTTGCATGCTCCTGAAAACTTTCTGAAGTGATCTGGAGTCTTACACTAGTTTTAGCTAGTGGAAGGGTCAGCCTTATCTTGGATATTGTTGCTAATGGTCTCTGGGCTAACACCTTTTGTTGTTACTGGTGTATATGGAAGTCTGATCAGTTAGAATATGTATTGCATTTGCATGATTCTCCCATTCTTAGGGTAATAATTGCCATTTATCTTGGAAATGCACCACATTTTATGTATAAAGGAGATACTGAAACAATCAGGTTTTAGTATTTAACTCAATTTGTGTAGTCTATTTAAGTCTATTAGTGTAGTCAGGGGAGGTTTAGTCTGGATGTTAGGAAGAAATTCTTCACAGAAAGAGTGATTTGCCATTGGATTGAGCTGCCCAGGAAGGTGGTGGAGTCACCATCACTGGAAGTGTTTAAAAAGAGACTGGATGAGGCACTTAGTGCCATTGTTTAGTTGGTTAGATGGTGTTGGGTGATAGGTTGGACTTGATGATCTCGAAGGTCTTTTCCAACCTGGTTAATTCTGTACTTCTGTCTGAATCTGTCAGACTTGCCACATGATTCCACACAAGTTTGGTTGGTTGTCTTTAACATATGAGCATTCTTAGTCTTGCTTGTGATATTTCCAGTTTTCCTTTTTCTCTGAAAATAATCAGTCCCAGCACTGATTTGGACTTGATAAAACCTTTAAACCCCCTCAGAGTCAGTAGTTGATTCTCTCCAGCCTCTGTGTATGTGTGATCATGCAGTGGTGCTTAAGGGAGATTCCTGCTGTCAAGCTAATGACCTCATACAGGTTTATTTCACAATTCAGAGCTAATATAATTAAGGTGACATTCAAAACTATGGCTAGGGAGGAAGGAAATTGCATCTCTTTTCCTGAGATATAGGAAGTCTCCTGAAGGCAAGATTTCCGTCCTTGTTATCCCACTTTACCAAAAAACAGAGCAAGCAAAAGGGCTGTGGTGAAATTGATGTGTGATTAGGATTTCTTTTTAAGCCTATGAACATTAAGAGTTCTCTCCGAACATCGACAAGGGTTTTTTTCCTTCCTCCTCTTTCCATCAGATACCCTTGCAGCATGGTCTCTTTTGGAGGCCTAAAGGAGGCAACAAAAATCCTTTTCTTGAGCATTGTGGTTTTAGTAAATCTTTCAGAGGAGAGAGGAACTGGCATAGTTTTTCACATATGATTAAAACCAGCTATTTAGACCAGTTCATGAAACTTTACTGAGGAAAGTTCTCCAACAGTGTCATTTTTCTCAAGGTCCTGGGAGCAGCACTCTCTTGCCCACACTGTCCAATAATATTAATGAAGCTAACAGGCCACCGGGGAGGCAAAGGTTTTATGTGATGGTTAGTGCAAAAAACATGATCAAGGAATATATTCATATTGGACAAATAGCCATTAATTCTTAGTTCAATTTTTAGCAAGAGCTCTTAATAAAATAACTGTTTGGATTGGTTTAAAAAAAATTAAACCATATATTGAGTTAAAACCTGAAATGACTTCTTTGCTTATTTGGTTATGCTCTAGAGAATCATGAGGAAAGCAGAACAGAAGATGTATTTAATTATTTTATCTAAAGAAACACAGTAAGTAAGTGTCATAAGGGATGCATTTATCATATTTTACATCAAGTTTCATTGTTGTATGAGGCCAGAACAGTATTTCCTGTTGTTGTCCAATGGCTAGGCAGTTTTGGTAGTCAGGAACTATTAATTTAAGAGTCTCTAATCCTAATGCTGTACATTGATAGAGTATTGCAAAACAAACAAAAGGTGAAGTAGTCACCAACCTAATAACTCATGTTTTAATTACTTAAAAAAAAATTCTAGTTGGCCATAATCCCTCTACTGTAGGCATTTTCAGTGTAATATGTTTATGATCTGGCATTAATGATGTTCAGATGTCAGGATAAATTACAGGTCACTTTTGCAGTGGAAAGCTGTCCTGAGTGTGCTGTGCGTCTGTAGGAAGATGCTGTGTCGAGGAGTACCAAATAAAATGCCTATAAGTGTAATGCTGCTTCAGGGAGCACACTACTGCAGAGCAATCCTCTTGGTAGGTGTCACTCATGACTTCTGCCTTTTCTGGTTAAACATAACAATGCAGTGTGATTAAGCTGCTCAGAACTTGGTCAGATTGGTTGTTAGTGTCACTTGCCTTTTTAAGTTGATGGAAGCATCAGGTTTTTGCACTAGACATAATTCAGTTGCAAAGATCTGAGTACAATTACAGTATTAATGACACTTTATAAAGATACCATACAGAATCTTAGAATGGTTTAGGTTGGAAGGGACCTTAGAGATCATCTACTCTAACCTCCTTGCCATGGGTAGGGATGCCTCTCAATTAGACTTGGCTGCCCAAGGCCTCATCCAGTCTGGCCTTGAACACCCACAGGGAGGAGGCATCCACAACTGCTCTGGGCAACCTATTCCAGAGTCTCACCACCCTCTTACTGAAGAACTTCTTAAAATTCAGTCCAAACCTACTCTCCCTCAGCTTCAAACTGTCCCTTCTTGTCCTATTGCTAGACACTGTTATGAAAAGTCCCTCTCCAGCCTTCCTGTAAGTTCCCTTTAGGTATTGGAAGGCAGCTATAAGGCCCACCCAGAGTCTTCCCTTCTCCAGGATGTGCTTCTCCATTAGCACTGCTGCTAGATTCTGCATGTGTGCTGCTTCATCCATATTTCTGCTTCCTGTTCAAGCCACAGGAGAATTGCTGAGAAAACATATACACATACTCACAGCAGTTTTGACATTGTGCTGTGTTGCGTAGGCAACCCAACCTTATTTTAGGGTTATTACAAAGACTGAACTAAATTCTTGCCTCTGTAGTCAGCTAATTCTTTATCGGTGTTTATGCTTCATGAGTGTAGGGTATTTGTCCCATGTATTATTTTTTAGCCTGCTTAGTGTCTGTAATATAAATAGCAGCCTTCAGTAAAACTCAGTTTTACTGCTCATGACCTGTCAGCCTTCAGAGCACTTTGGCCCAGCGTTACCACTTGCAGAGCTGCTTTGAAAACACGGCTTTGGTCATAAAGCGGATTGGCATTACAAGAACATGACCACAATTAATGGGCTCCATCTTCCTTTGCATGTTTGGGTATTGGCCTCAGTTCAGTTTCTGCAATGATCATAGAATGAGCGTGCTGCAGGAGGCTCTGTCATTGCTGACAATAATTAGTAGTCCCAAAAGGTAGCATCTCCATTTATGAATCATAGAATGGTTTGGGTTGGAAGAGACCTCCATATGTGATCTAGTCCAACCCCCTTGCAGTGAGCAGGGACATCTGCAACTGGATCAGGTTGCTCAGAGCCTTGTTGAGCCTGGCCTTGAGTATCTCCGGGGATGGGGCCTCAACTGCCTCCCTGGGCAACATGTTCCAGTGTTCCACCACCTTCATGCTGCACAACTTGTTCCTAACATCAGTCTGAATCTTCTCTAACTTCAAACCATTGCCCTTCATCCTATCACTGCAGGCCTTTGGAAACAGTCCCTCTGCAGCCTTCTTGTAGTCCCCTTTGGGTACTGGAAGGCTGCTCTCTGGAGCCTTCTCATCCCCTGGCTGAACAACCCCATCTCCTTCAGCCTGTCTTCATGGCAATAGCACTCCGGCTGCCTGGTCACTTTGATGGCCTCCTATGGACCCACTCCAGAGGGTCTGTGTCCTTCCTGTGTTGAGGGCTTCAGGGCTGGATGCAGTACTCCCGGGGAGGTCTTACCAGAGCAGAGTCCTGTCCAGCACACCTATCATATAAACCAGGATAGCTATATGAAAATGTGTTGGTTCTTACAAGGTATTGATAACGTTTTTACCTATTATTAGTGCTCTACTTTTCCACTGGTTTATGATTTAAGTTAAACTATGAAAATGAGACTAATTTCTTAAGAATGGGAAATGGCATCTTAGGTTTATGTCTGTCTGCTGGGAACTTCATTTTCTGTCTGAAAATACAGTGTTTACTCCTTGATCCACAGAAAGCATTGCTGTACAGCTTTGTTTTGATGATGGATGCGTAACGCTGTTCTTACAGCAGTAATAATTCTTAGTGTGATACCTGGTAGTTAAAATGATTGCCTATCTATCATTAGTGCCTAATTCCCTGGGTAGGAGATTTGCAGCTTTGTTATAAAGAGGGGAAGAAGCACCTGAGCCTCTGTGTGGGATGCTGATGAGTAGGACAAGAGCAGCACTCCTCAATCCAGCTGCTGAAGACCATCTTGAGTAAAGTATTATAACGTTCCAACCTTAATGATTCTGTGATTCTGTGAGAATTGTTGCTTTGTCTGAGATGGAATCTATGTGTAAACTGCTGTAGAGGAGAGTTGTCACCCCTTAAAGAATTTTTGACAAACTTATCTTTGAAGTGTGAATGCCTTTGTGAAATGAAAGTATTTTTTCTTTTTCTTTAAGGTTTTGTTGCTGTTACTACATTTAATTTCAGAGGCTTCAAGTTGAGCGACTACCTAAAAACCTGTGCTGCTGCTTTTAACTTCATGAGATGTGATAGATGTCTTCTCTTTAAGAGGTTGCTGCTGTGGTACAGCAAAAAGAACCCAAAAAAAAAAACCCCAAACCCAAATCATCTGGTTTGTGTGTGCCTGATGGTCAGGAGGGATTGATTTCCTAAAAATGGTGATTATAATGGTAGGATTGTCTGGGGGGGGGGGGTTGTTACAGTTAGCTTGAGCATTGAGCTGAGAACTGGTTTAGTATATAGGGAAGCTTTTTTAAATGCATTTCCTATTTTTGAGGCCCTGTTTCAAGCTCTGAAAGCTGATCCAGCAGTTTCCTTAGATTTTTTTTCATGTCTAAGTGGTAGTATGTTGGGCTGTTTCCTGTCTCTCATCAAGGGAGAGGACTGTAGTGTTTTGTTCAAAATTCAAATCTAACATTTAAGAGATGCAGACCTACCAGTGGAGTTCAGCTGGAAAGTGGCCTAAATCTGACACCAGGGTTCAGGTTCTGAAGTTGGTGAAAAGCTAATAGTGAGCATAGAAATGAAGACACAAAACCCCATGTTAAATATTTCAACTCTTACTGTTCACCTATAAATAGGTAGCTGTTATGAATTCTTCATTGTCGTGTGTCTCTGGAGATGGGAATTAATCCAGTCTCCAGCTGCCTGTGACTGAAGGTCATGAGTCAGAATGAATTAGAGGAAAATTGGTATCAGGCTTTTTCAGACTCTGGTTCCTGACTTCAGGTTTCAGGCTCCAGCTTGGAAGGTTTTTAGGGCTCTAGGTGTTTTCTGTACAATGTCATTTTAAAATTCACATGGCTTTAAGGTGCAGCATCCCCTTGCCCTTACAAGCTTCCCAGTGCAACCATGCTTCAACCACTGAAGTACTCAGTGGTGTCACTGTGGAGGCTAATAGCTTAACCTTGGATAATGATATCATAGAGTTAAAGGGACCTCTTCATGCTGGCTGTTAACTCAATTTGTGTAGTGCAAAGGAAACCTGCAGCGGTTGGTTTTATTCTCCACAACTCCTTATCTGAGCTTGTTCTAATCCTGTCCTGTTAATTGAGGGTTTTTTTTCTGCCTTGAACAGAACCAGCCAGATTCAAGAAGAAAAAAGAAAACAACTAACTAAATTGTAGCTGAACCAATTCCTGTTGGATTTCTTTTGACTATAACTGGAAATTAAGCAAGATATTAAAGAGGTAGTCAGCTGTGACTTAGATTTTAAAGAGCTAGCCAGATGGCTGCTGTAAGTACTCTAAATTAAGACTAGGTATGTAAAATACTGCTTTTACAGACAGCTTACTGCCTTTTTCTTTTTCCCCCCCTTAGTTTAGGGTGTGTCAGTTCCTCAGTTTCAGGGCTGTTTTTTCCCCCATACCAATAAAATGTGGATATTGGGAATTTCAGCATTACAGAAGACTACAGCATTGAGGGCAATGTGTAATTTGAAAGAACAAAAGCTCCTGTTGCTTTCTCATTGCTTGAAATAAGCATGCCTTTAAAATCAAATGGGATGCTTTACTAGTTTGCTTCAGGCAAAATTTACAAGCCAAACATTTTTTGTGTGCCTTTTTCTGGTGGGATGTGAGATTTTTTTGAGAGTTTTGGGGTTTGTTTTTCAAAAGGGGTGATAGAAGGGGAGTCAGAGTAATGTTCTTTATCATGAACCCATCTGTGGCATTGTCCAACAGAGGAGCCCTTCCAGGTTTTGAATTTGTAAGAGTATAGGTGGAAGTGAGTTACACAACTGTGATTTTTCAGTTGCTGTGTGTTGGAATCATCTTCAGTCAAAACAGGTTTTTCCCAGTGAGCTTGAGTTCCTCAGGAGCTGTTCCATCTGTTTGTAAAACAGGCAAGTTAAACTGAGTTTGAATACAGATTTCTCCTGTCTCTGTGTTATTAAAGTGACAACGCAGTAGCTGATGTTCTGAATCTAATCAGGGAGAGAAAAAGAGAGGGAGGTTAACTACAATGACAATATTTTTTTCATTACATATTATTGTGCTCAGAGTTAGTAAATGAAGAGAAAGCTGATAAGGTCTTTTAATTTGATTTTGGGAAGGCTTATGTGCTATTTTCATTATTATCTTCTCAGGACAAATAACAGCACAAAGGGGTAGGGAAGCATCTCTTAATGCTAGTGGAGAAGTTAAAAATAGTTAATCCCCTTCTACTTCGGTATCACACTTGTAAAGTAGCCCAGCTGTTTTTCTGGTGTTGACATCTTCTGATTCCAAAATGATGGCCAATTCCAACTCATCTCTTACTGCCTTGCTGGAAAGTATAACTTCATTCTGAAATGTTTTAGGTCTAAGTGGTAACTAAGCTTTCTTTTGCCAAGGGGACGGGATTGCACTATGCTTTCAACAGCCACAGAGATCTGTTTGCTAGGCAAGCAGGGATCAGAACAGGGATGTCAGGCGTGCTTGACTCTGCCCAGTCCACATGTTGGGCCTTGCAGGGCAGAAGGCATTCCTGGGATCCTCACCCAGCCCTTCTGCAGGCAGCTTGGGGAATGAAGTGCTGGAGAGCAGGACAGTTTTGCCATTTGTTTACTGACCAACCTCCTTTACTACTTGGGAAAAGGAGGGGATGTTTTTAAACTCAGATTTATTGCTTTGGCAACGCTGAGGTGGAGGTTTTGGCTTTAATATATAGATCTTTGTCATTTATTATTCTGTCTTGTGAATCATATTAAAAATAGATGAGAACTAAATTTCATTCCCTCTGCCTTGCCAAACAAGGGAAAATTAGGTGACCCAATTACGTTCATTTGCAGTGTATTAGATGCAGCAGGACAGTCCTGAAGGATTTAGTCTTTTAACACAGTTTAGTGAAGAATGTAATCATTTCAGAGTGAAACTACAGCTTCTCAAACAGGCAGGTTAGTCTTTTTTGTGAGAAAAGAATGAAATAATGATTGGAGAGTAGAACTCTGCTTAGCTGCAAAATAGATAAGATACTGGCAGCCCAAACTTCCCTGTTGGCTTTGCACATCTGCCTCACCCTTACCTGGAGAGACCAGTTCCAGACTTGGTAGAACTCTCTTCTCCATGGCTTCATCAGCCTTTGACAGCCCTTCCTTCAGTGCTAGGAACTCAGGATGTGATTACCAGAAATTCAGCTGAGACCCCAATATTTCTTCACTTGGGCCAGTAAATATCAGTGGATGTGCAATCAGGCTTTTGAGTAGCCAAAGCTGCTAATTTTTTACTACTATTATTTTTTTAATCCAGAGCTTTCCAGCTGAATTCTGTTCATGCTGTGGGGATTCCTTCAGCCCAGTACATGGTGGTTCATGTTCTCTTTCCCTCTCTGGCTTTTTGTGCTGAGAATAGACACTAAGAGTTTGTCTTTCAGGGAATGTTTCTCATAAGCAATATATCTGGTAAGAGCAGGTAAATAAATTAATTCTGTGTTTTATCTATAAACAGTAGGATTCTTCAGTGCTGCTGATAAAAGCTTGTTTATGATGCATGGGATGTGCAGAAGTGGTTTTTATCTTTGCTGATCAGCTGACGTTCGGCTGCCAGCATCCTGCATTCGGCATGTTGCATCCTGATGCTGGTTCAGTTTCCTTGTGCTGTTGTAATTCAGTAACATGTACTTGAAAAACTTGTTTCTTTTCCATTTATGTGCCTCACATTTTAGCTTAAAAACTCCTTTAACCTCATGATGTTCAGGTAAGCAGAACCTAGAGCTAAGATGCTGACCTTTTTGTGTCTCCCATACAGATATCTCTGGACTTAGAAACATTATTTCAATGCTTTAAAGTTTTTCTCTATGTTAAAAAGTACTCTTTGTAGCAATTCCTGCCCCAAGTGTAAACCATTGTAAGCAGCAGAATTATTTAGGAAAGAAGGGTAAGCATTGGCACTGGAGTCTTTGTGCTTAGAATAGTTTTCATTTCCAAGGTAAAGGAATTTGCATGGTATATCTGCTCTTAAACCCTGCTGGCTGGCATAGTAAGCAAGAATTTTGATTCTAAGTTTGAGAAATGGTTTTATGTTCCTACATTCTAGTGACACCTGAATTTGGACAGATCCTTGTGATGAGGAGAGAGTCTGAAACTTTCTTTCTGTGGTAGAAGTGCTGATTGGTGTGATGAGTCCAAGCAGCTGTTTGTAGCACCTGACAAAGTGTAGAGAGGTTTGTGTAGGGTAGAGTGGTACAGAGCTAACAGAGTTCTTCAGAAGTAGTGCACTAAATGAAACAATAATCACTTGTTTAGATAGAGGCAAAAAACTGGAACTGAGCAGAGGCAAAATAAACAATGCCCTGACCTTGCAGGAATAGGAAGTGGATATAGGTGAGCAAAGAAACAGAATTCAGAGCTGGTAATTGTAACCGAGGGTAAGAAGTACCTGACTTGAAAAATGATTCAGGGATGGATCATTGTGTAACACACAGGTTTGTTGGGACTCTAAAGACTGAGCAGAACTCAGACTGGTAGTGATTCAGCTGTTCCTCAGCTGTCTTGCTAAACTCTTTCTCACATTTTGCACTTCTTCCCTCCCACTCCCAAAATAAATGATTGCAAAATATTTTTAGATCTTACTTCTTGGGGTTCGTTGGAAATGAATGTTGATGTGTAGTTGGAAATGTTGCAAGTGTGAGCTGCCATTTAGAATCACAGAATGGCAGGGGTTGGAAGGGACCTCTGGAGATCATCTAGTCCAACCCCCAGCTAGAGCACGGTCACCCAGAACAGGTTGCACAGAAAGATATCCAGGTGCGCTTTCAGTGACTCCAGAGATGGAGACTCCACTGCCTCTCTGGGCAGCCTGTTCCAGTGCTCTGCCACCCTCAATGTAAAGAAGTTCCTTCTCATGTTTAGGTGGAACTTCTTATGTTCAAGTCTGTGCCCATTACCTCCTGTCCTGACACTGGGCACCACTGAAAAAAGCTGGGCCCCATCGTCCTGACACCCACCCTTTAAGCATTTATAAGCATTGAGAAAACCTCCCCCCCCCCCCCCCCCCCCAGTCTTCTGTAGGCAAAAAAGCTCCAAGTCCCTCAGCCTTTCTTTGTAAGAGAGATGTTCTAGTCCCCTAAGCATCTTCACAGCCCTTTGCTGTACCCTCTCAAGCAGTTCCCTGCATGAAATAGGAACAAGTTGGTAGGAGAACATTTGTGTGGCTTTGGCCTGGTCACCAACCATTGTAGTCTTGTTTTTAAATCGTGCTTTTAACAAAAAGTAATGAAACCTGGTTTATTGTTTATTTGCTCTGGTCAGTTTTGGAGCCTTTAGCAGTCAAGATGCTTATTACTCAGAGGTTGTGCTCTCTGCTGTGGAAGCTTGATGTGTTCCACCCATGTTTATATTGTGACAGGGGTGAGGTGAGTTCAGCTGGGGATAGCCACGTGGATTGGACAAAGCACCGAAATGTTTTGGGTGCTGCTGGTGACTTGTTGGAGGGATTAGACTTGCGCTTGGAAATGAAACTGTGATGCCTTCTTCATCAAAACAAGCTGTCTGTGGAGGCTGCTTTGATTGTCAGCTGAATCCCTCTAAATTGTTAGGATTAGGAAACCATTTGGTCTTTCTGTTTGTATGTGGTGTTAAGTTAAATAAAATGAATGGCTGCATTATTTTTCTTTGCAATTTGGGGTGCACATGGAGAATTGTAATGGTGACTGTAAATATGCTGCTCCTGTCAGTAGGACAGAAGTGCATCTCAGAAGTGGTTACTTCCCATGCTCTTAATTCTTTCCTTTAGAAAGGAGTTGAGGCAGTGGTGTGGTGAGTATTTGCACGGTGGTGGTGGTGGGGGGTGTGTCTTTGAAGTCCACAGAAATGAGAACAGCAATTAGTCACTGCAAACGGCCCTGTTGTCGGTGCTGTAGATAATCTTTCTTGGGGCTGCATTGCATATTTAGAGGGCAAGAACAGTGGGAACTAATTAGTGAGGTAGGGCTTGAATAATCCTTTCAGAGCAGGCAATTTCTCTCCTCTGGAGAGGCAAAATGATTCTTTTAAGCCATTGATAAAGCTCAGCTGCTTCCAGCACTTGTTAGTAAGAGACACTGTAGAGAACCTCTGGGTGAAGCTCACAGGTATTTTGGATTCATCATTTCTCTGATGAACCTGGTGTACAGAACAGTTGAGTAGCTCTAGCTACTCCTGTCTTGTTTCCCTGCCACTAACGACATCCGCACGGGGTGGTGAGCAGCCATAAAGGAAATGGAGTTAGTCTAGATCTGCCTTTGCTTGTTGAACACACACCAACAAAATGAGAGTTGATGTTTGGTAAATTTAACTAGGCTTTCATTAAAAAGTGGTGCAGGTATGCATATTTTTCTTAATGAGAAACTCTAAGTACAGCAACTTACACAGTTAATTTCATAGTTCAAGCTGTGATGCTCTCCTGAGTAGCAGGCACTTGCTATTTCACTGCACATTAGTGCTTGGACTGTCACTTCATTCATGCCATTGAGCTGCTTGTCTTAGAGGCTAATGTGATAGATAGGAATAGCTGTAAATTCTTGCCGGTCTCTGGGACCTAGTGGCAGTTGTAAAATATCTTCAGAAATATGTCACAAGTCTAAAAAAAAATAAAGTCTGCAACTGGAGCTGTTGGTGACTGAGCAGTGAAGCTGGTCTGAAAAATTCTGCACAGAGAGTCTTTCCAGCCCAGCTTTCAAGTGCCAGTCTTCATAATTGCTACATTCAGATAACAAATACGTAGCTGAAAACAATAATTTTGGTTAAAATAAGCATGCTTTGCATTTCTCCCTAGTTTTCTTCAACTCTTTGGGAAGATACACCTTTTTTTTTTTTCCCCCAGAAGAAATTCCATGTCAGGGTTTGTTGGGGGCTTTTTTGCTTTGCCTTTTTGTTTGTTTGTTTGTTTTCCCAGGGAGTTGAGTTTTATTCTGAAAGCTTCTGAAAGAACACAAAGCTTAAATGTGTTCCACTCTCAAGTGATTGGGAATGTCCTTGGTATTGTGGTCAGGGTGTGAATCTTGCAGATGAGGAATGGCTTGACCTTTGGAAAAAAAAAACTTATTCTTCTGTGAGAAAATGTTCTCTGAAGTGCAACCAACCTTCAGCTTAATGCATTTTGGCTAGACAGTCTTCTAAAGCAGGCTGTGACTCAAAGCATTTTGAAGGAAGGGTCTTTCTGATTTTTCAGTTTGGGGTTTTTCTGTAATGCTTTGCTCCTTTGTTTTCACAGGGCTGTTTCCTTGTGCATTTCTTCCAGCTGCAGTCATTAATCTGGACTAAACACCTGGGTTATCTGATCTTCTGTGGTTTTTAGAAGCAGGTACGTTGGCAGGGAAATCTCTTGCGTTGTCTGGTTGGGGATGGGGCAACAGTGGTTTTGTCCATATGCTACAAAGAATTGTAGGGTGAGGTAGATTGTGTTTAAATCATGCTGCAGTTTGTGTGACTGAAATGTACACTGTATAATGCAGTTTCCTTCAGAAAGCAAATTTGGTAAGTACCTTGATAAGATTTTTCAGTCCTTCATTTGTAAAGGTGGATTGTGCTGTCTTCTGGGCACAGAGCAGCTTTGTAAGTGGGTTTGGAAATTTCCTGATGCAATATATGCTGGGTAGTTTTGTCATCCTAAACGCTGTCTTGGCAGAGCTTTATGTAGCAGGAACAGAGAGATGAAAGTTTTTCATGCTGCGGTCTCAGTACTGATTTAAGACTTGTATCTTTCCACTTTGTTGTCATCAGGTAAGAAAAGCTGTGGTGGCTGAGGCTATCACCCAAATTTAATGTGCAATTTTGAAGAGCAAATCTCTCTTGCTCTGTAATCTTAGTTTAACCTCTTTATACATATATCTCAATAGCTTTTGATCCGTAGGATTGCTTTTTCCCCTTGTTTTGCTTACTGACTTTGTGAAGCATTCACTGAATGGGCAGGCTTTAGGATTTTTATCCTTCTCATTAAATAGGTAGCTTCACAATAAATCCCTCTTGGCTGGAATTTACTTTAGAAGAACCAGATTGGGATAGCAATTTCCATCACCCCTTTTCAAGGTTTGAAAAATTCATGAAGAAGTGGAAGACTGTAATGATGGAAGCCAATGAATAATGAGATATGCATGAGATCTGTGGTCTGTGCTATCTGATGAGTAGAAGAATGCTGAAGTGTGGTCACAGTGGTTGGCGTGGGGACAGCTGTGGCATTTTCTTGGTGCTTGTGTGTGGTGCCACCTATTGATAGATGTCCCATATGGTTTGTTCCATTTTTAAACCAGAAGCATGTTATTTTTCAAGTTTTTGCTATTGTACTTTTTCTTTTCTTAGCTGATTCTTTGGCCACTGCTAATGCTTCTTCCCTTTTCAAGTAACAGTATTTTTTTTGGGAAAAAATAGTAAAGAAGCTGTTAAAACCTTTCAGACTTACTTGGTATTTTGATAAATGTTTATTGTTTTAAAAGTCTCTGTATATGCATAACAATGTTTCTTTTTCCCAGTCTTATTTTTTCATTGTCTTACTACTGACCCCACTTGTTAGCACTCAGTAAATTGCATGGTCGAGTACACGCTTAGTAACCTAACCCAATCAACTGTAGTTGCCCCTTGAGTTGGGGTTATTCAGCCTGGGGAAGAGAAAGCTCTGGTGAGACCTTAGGTCAGCATTCCAGTACCCAAAGGGACTACAGGAGAGCTGGGGAGGGACTTCTTACAAGTGCTTGTAGTGATAGAATGAGGGGGAATGGTTTAAAGCTGGAAGATTGAAACTGGAGGTGTTCAAGGCCAGGCTGGGTGAGGCCTTGAGCAGCCTGGTGTAGTGGAAGATGTCCCTGCCCATGGCATGGGGGTTGGAACTGGATGATCTTTAAGGTCCCTCCCAGCCTCACCTATGCTGTGACACTACACAAAAATGAGGTTGTTTTATTCCCTCTGCAGAAAGCAGTTTTTTTGGTTCTAGCACAAAGATAGGATCACCTTGGACACTTCCAGGCTGCAGGTTTCCAAGCAGAATGATCTATAGCAAATCAACATAATGCCAGTCTTCCCACTGGAAACTTAATCAAGGAGGACTGGTGATAGAGCTTTCCTCACTTTTTTACTACTGTTATCTTTGTGCTAAGTAATGTGGGTGGTAAACCCTATCCCAGCAGCTGCCACTTCAGTTTGCATTACTTCTGACTCACTCAGGAGGGCCTATGTGTAATTTTAAATGGTTTCCACACCCAGATGACTTTCCCCTAACAGTAATAATGAAAATGAAGTGAGGGGAAAGGTTGGTAATGACTACAGGAAAACGGTGAGTTTGAACCTGCTGTGAGAGCCTTCACTAAGGATATCTTGTGTAGCATATTCTGTTAGTTACTGAAGTTCAGGAAGGCAGATTTATAGTTTGGTATGGGAACAGACTCAATTCTGTTAAGAAAAATTAATTGGAGAGGTGGTCTGGAGCCACTTCCCAAGCTGTTTGTGGTGGAAGAGCGGCTGTCTGGTTTCCACCTCCATCCACAGGTTCCTTAGCAGGGGTTACATTTCTCCAACATTAAGGGGTCAGTTTAGTGTGGTCCACTGCTATAGGAGCGAGTTATTTGAAGCACCATTAGCTTCTAAATTTGAAGTAAAGATTTTTACTGTTGTTGATTTAAACATAATTTTTTATAGCAGCTGAAGATTGGACCTGTACATATTGTTTCATTTGCTTTTTAATAAGCTTCCTATTGTGGAACTTAAATCATGACCAGATACTGAGACACCAAAGTGTAATGTTTTTAAATGATACAAGGATGATAAACTTGACTCCTTTCCCTGCTTTTCTTGGCTTTCAGCTCTTTCTCTCCAAACCCATTTCATGCATTCTATTAACTTTATAAAAGTACAGTGGCCTTTTTAATATGACATGTAAAACAAAGAAGAGATAGAAAAAAAATGGTTTAGCTTTTGTTTAGCCGTTGCAGGCTTGATGGCTGTGCTCTGCATCCTGTTTTCATACTGGTTGTGCTTGTTTATAGGGGGGAAAAAAAACAAAACCACAGGCTTCTGTCAGGGTGATTCCTTCATCTAGTTGTTAGAACTCTCTTTAACTACTCATGCAGTAATGTAACAACAGGTAATGAGCTAGAAGGGATGCAAATGTCAGCCTCTTAGAGTATCTGAGTCGCACATGTAAGGCTCAGTTTAGCTGTTAAAACTTTTAAGGATTTCTCTGATGAAACATGAGATTCCTTACTCTACCAGGGCATTGTGGAAAATAGAAAATGCTAGTTCAGAAATTAAACTTCTTCTCTTATTCCTGGTATACCTCATTACCTATTTTAGTTTTTCTGATCTTTTATTTTCAGGAAATTCAGGAGCTGGCAGGAGGGGAATGAACCGAGAGGGTGTCCCCGGAAAGAGTCCGGAGGAGATGTATATTCAGCAAAAAGTGAGAGTCCTGCTCATGCTGAGGAAGATGGGATCAAATGTAAGATCCACTGTCTTAGCCCACATTGTGTGGATTTCCAGACCATTTTCACTGTGTCTGTGCTCACTGTGATAGCGCTCACTGAGATGGGCTAGTAATGCTGGTTTTAGTGAGGTGTTTTAACTCTTTGATTTAATCATTATCTGTAGTTACACAATTGATTTTTGCTGAAATATTTTGGGGTTACAGTGCCTGTAGCAAAATTTGAGCATCAGCTTATTTGCCAATATGCAGAAAGATTTTTCACTGCTGGAAAATGAGCAAAACAAAGCAGCTGTTTTCCGGTGCCTTTGGATCTCTCCATGAACTCTCGATATACCCATTTGCTGCTGTGTCCTTGCCAATGGTGTAGTTTGCACAAGTAACAGATGATTCAACTGTTGAAGAATATAATAGAGGCAATTGTGATGTTTCTGATTGGGAAGTGGGAGGTAATATCTTCAGTCTGTCTTCATTTCCCCTTTTGCTGACTTACTCTTCCTACATTTCCAGCTGACTGCTAGTGAAGAGGAGTTCTTGCGCACGTATGCGGGTGTAGTGAATAGCCAACTTAGCCAGCTTCCTCAACACTCAATTGATCAGGGTGAGTACTGCACTTGTCTGCCTTGTGTTTAATCTGTCAGAACAGTCTCAGAAAACAACCAATTTAGGTCCCTGTGTTTCTGTAATATGTTGCCTCCTTAAAGCCACCCTGTGATCTGGGCCTGCTATAATTTTTGGAAGAGAATTAGAGTGCAGTGATCAACAGGTGGACTGGTTTTACCACATAAAGTCAGCCTTGGCTATATCTAATTTCCTGCAGGGTGAAAAGCAGTTTTAAACATCTCTTTCTCCCTGGTAACTCAAAAATTGGATGGCCGGAGTCCTGTGAGTTAAATGTATTTATACAGTTTCCTACTCCTGTCATTAAATAGAAATACGTTTTTATCGTAGAATTGTTAGGGTTGGAAGGGACCTCAAGGATCGTCTAGTTCCAACCCCCCTGGAACTAGATTTTTACCTGATTGCTTTTTTCTTTTTTTTGATAGGTAAAGTTGAACTCAGGTGGTGCCTCTAGTTCTGAGTGTCTTACTGTAGTGTTCAGTATAGCTCCTCCACATAAGACAGTTTTAATCTAAATTCTTCTATTTGTTCTTAAACTGGACATCTGTGCTTAAAAAGGAACAAGACTGGGGGTTCCAAAGCATTTTCTTTGTATGATTTGAACTGAGAGTCTTATATCAAAATAAACTCTGAAGTAGATACAAAGGTACAAAAGCAGTTTGTTATGCATAGGATAATTTAGTTGTATGGCTTCAAATAAAATGGAATCATCTGCCAACATCTCTTGTTTTTTCACCTTTGCATCAATCTGGAAGTGCAGTGTTGCATTTCAGCACAAAGTGTAACAATAGGAGAAATGTTTCTCATTGCATGTCTTTCATTTACATAATGTAATTAATTCCCAGACAGAGGTAGTAGACATGAAATAAGTTTACAAATCTGCTTTGGTTTGTTTAGATTCCCATTAAGGGGATGAAGTAATGCTGCTTTTGTGAGCTCTCTGCAGAAGTCTCGGTAAACAATTGTGTGGCCCTACTCTGAATCTACTAATCCCTTCTGAACCTGAATGTTTGTTTCTGAATTCCCCCTGCCCCCTCTTCTTAGACCTTCTGTCAGATCACATTCACAATGTTCAATTTGGTTTTGTAGGGAAATTGTAAGACTCGGATTCCAGAAAGAGCTGAGCTGAAATTTAATATAGATGTAAGACAGTTAGCAAACCATTAGAAACACAACCTGCACAGACTTGTTCTTCAGTTTTAAACTTGTGTGTTCATTCCTCACATAGCTGGGGAAAGGATGGAGATAGATAACCTTGTGTATTCTGCTTCAGAGTTCTTGAAGTTTTCTGCCAATCTAAAGTGAAAATGTTCTGGTTTCTCATCAAACCCTGAGGTAGACACATTCAGTTAAGGCTTTGTTGCAGTTGGGATTTTCCGCTGTCACAGAACCACAGAATGGTTTGGGTTGGAAGGACCCTCCAAAGGCTAGCTAGTCCAACCTGCATTCAACAGGGATATCCTCCACTAGATCAGGTTGCTCAGAGCCTTGTCGAGCCTGGCCTTGGATATCTACAGGAATGAGGCCTCAACCACCTCTGTGGGCAACCTGTTCCAGTGTTCCACCACCTTCATACCGCAGAACTTGTTCCTCGCATCCAATCTAGATCTCTTCTTTTCTAATTTCAAACCATTGCCCCCCATCTTATCACTTTAGGCCTTTGGAAACAGTCCCTCTGCAGCTTTCTTCTAGCTCCTTTCAGGTACTGGGAGGCCACTCTTAGGTGTCCCCAGAGTCTTCTCCAGGCTGAACACCCCCACCTTGTAGCAGGGGTGCTCCAGCCCCCAGGCATTTTTGTGGCCCTCCACAATGACAATTTATGCTGAAGGAATTAATTTTAATTAAGCTGATAGTCTTGACTATTAAGATTTTTCTTGATAAGGGAAAAAAGAAGGAAAATGTTTAACTATTTAGAGAAGTGGGAAAGGATGTTAGTTCTTTTTGTGTTCAGATATGCCAGCTCTCCTCATTAGGTAAAGATTAATATGAAGAACATATGAGAATGAGGAAACCTAGCCAAATACTTTTTCCTTCGGTGAAAAAGGATTATGAAAGTACTGGAATCGGGGCACAAACTGTCCGGATGTCCGATTTGCCGTCTTGAGGGAGATTGCAGCCCCACTAGATGGCGCTATCCTGCGCTGAGACACCCCATCCCAGGGCCAAGCACTGAGTTAATCCATGTCTTGTGTTCTGCAAGATTGCTTCAAGGGATTTTCTTCCCTGCTTTTCTGCTATTTTCATCGAATCTTATCTGGAGGATTTTTTTTTCCCTTCCCTTTATGCGTCTTAGTTAACACCCCTTTTAGGGGTTGAGTAATTTAACGAGTAACTTACGAAGAGTTAGTATGTTAGTGGATTTCACAGTCTTTTTTCCCAATATTAGGACAGATTGCTCTCAGCCCAACTTGTCCCAGACCTATCTTTAGAGGCTTTTTGCTCAGCAGGCACAGAAAAGGCAAAAAGCTGATTTCATACCCCCATTTTGTTCCAAAAAAGGCAGTGATGTTCTTAGCCTTAGCACTTTAAAAGCTTTGTTACAGACCTGCACTATTTTGCTTGTCACTTAAAAATGCTGTAGTCTGGCTGCAGGATTACAGGAAGGTTCTTTGGGTTTTGGGTTGTTTTTTTGAGGACAGCATAGAGGATGTGTGGTCTGGAGTTTTGTAAGTGTGTATCACAGTTTCTATTACATTTTTTATGCTTTCCTTTGTTGTGCATCTGTGAAGTGCTGTCTTAGAACAGCTGGCTGGTGGCTGACAGTAATTACCTGAGGTAGGACTGTTGAGCTTAGCGCTGTATGGCTTCTGATAAAGATCTGTCTGCTTCTTTGTGAGCCTGTTTGTTTGACCACAGGGAGTCACTGCAACCTATGTGTCCACTATATATTTGCAGCGGTGTGACAGTGCAGTGAAGGAAGAAGTTTATACTTCTCCCTGTGGAATTCTAGTGCTTGTGCCATAAACCTTCAGTGAGCCACTATTAATGATATCTCTAACATGTAAAGTTTCTCCTTGACACTCTCCTTGCTGTCTTAGGGTTCAGTAATAGAAGTTAATTGCCAGTTTTGGTCAAGAAGCATCTTGGAGTGCCTCTGTAATTTTTAAGCAGGCCTGAAGTTGGAGTCCCCTTTGGGTTGTACTGATTTTTCCAGAAAAAGGGGAAGTGAAACTCTTCATCTTTTTAGTTCCCACCTTTCTTTTGAAAGGAACTCATCAGTTCAGGTGTACAAAACCACTGTGTGTTAGGGCTGTTGACAGAGCTGCTTACATTAAAACACCTTAACGCTTGAAGCATTAATGTTGAAGTGGATCTTGTGTTCCTGACAGGATCCTCAGAGTTACTCTGATTTACTGATGATCTTTGTGTAAGTCAGTAATACTGACACATGTCCAGAGCTCTCTAATGTGCTGTGGCAGATACCTGATTGAAACACAGCTTTTTAGTGTCTTCTAAACTCTTTACATCCATAACCAGAACATGTCTTAGACCAATAGATCTGGGAAAGGATCTTGTATGACCAGAATGTGTACTGCTGTCTTAAAATAGTCTTTTTGTTGGGTTTGTTGGTTTGTTTTTAATTCCAGATTTATTTGTTGGGTTTTTTCAGTGTATTCCAGAATCTCAGGAAATGCTTAGTCCCTCACTGTGCTGACTTCTAGAGGTGCTGTTTCCCCAGCACGGGCTGCTGCCCCCCAAGAGCAAGGATGTTTAGGCAGTTCAGATGGCCTGTTTGTAGCTTGCTATTTTTGCTAATACCTGGGCCTACTGACCTGTTCTCTTTTCTCTTGTGTTCCATCCATGACAGGGGGGCATACATGCAGTACTAAAAAGACTTTGTTATCCATTGAAAGGATGAGATCTCAGTAATCCAGGAAAGCCTGAACAAAGCCTGGAATATTTAATACTTACATTTAGTAGTAATTAAGAGACTAAATACTCAAGTCATGCTCACATTTTTTTAATAACCATTTTCAATCACTGCTGTTGTTAACACCTAGATGAAAGTGCAAAACAGAGGGCATTTTTTCTTTACTCAAGGAGCTTTTTCTGCTGATGGCTGTGGGTTGTCTGTTGCTTTGTTTTTATGGCTCCAAGAATAACTGAGGAACCCAAAGGCATCTTTTTTTAACCAGTGTATGTGCTAGAGAGTGGATGTGATCATGAGCTGTTTTGAGCTATTAACATATTGGTTGTCATCTTTGCATTGCAGCAAGAACCAAAACGGCTCAGACTCATTAGGTTTCTTCAGCTTGAAATGATGAAATCAAGACTTGCTCACATATTTTTAATAAAAGCAAAATGCCTCTCAGGAAGTTAGATGCACAGAAGCATCTCCTTCATAAAACCTCTATTTCTTGTTGCCCAGTTACTTACATTTCTAAATGGTAGGGTAGCACTTGGCTTCCTTAAGTGGCTGCTCTGGCAGATCTGTAAATGGAAGCTGTGCAGCTAGTAAGTATGATACGTGAATTATACTAAGACCTTGGTGATTACAGCTCTGTTGTTCCTATAGCAACAGGAGTGTCGTGCTGCTTCTTGAAGAAAGCTGGTCCCTTGGGAAGGGCAAAGCAGTGATGCAAGTACATGCCTTAGCTAGGTTAGACACATTCTCTGGATGGTACGGCATTAAAAATTAACCCAGGCTGCTTGTGGAGTTAGGAGGGGGACCATGTTCATCAAATACCAGGTAGTGGTGGAGAAATGGAGATAGAGCTCTCGTCAGTGTAGTTTTATTCTTTTGAACCCAATGCTTGTTTTAATGTGCTCCTCCTCTCAGCAGTGCATGCTGTATTTTTGGAATGCCAGACTGGGATACACATACTGGAGATTTCAGAGGAGAGGTGATGCTTAGAAGGTATTTGCTGGAAGGCAATTGAAGAAATGTGTGTATACAAAGATCTGTTAATATGGCAGCCTTCAGAAATCCTTGACAGGCTTAACCTTCTGATCTCTAAAAGCTTTTTGGGTTTAATTAATTTTGTAGGTGAAAGATGTTGGCAGATGCAAACATCAGTTGGATGTATCTGTTCAAAGAGCCCTTGGAAATAGCAGCTGTTAGATTCATCTCTTAACATCTTCCTTTGTGTTAAGGTAGTGTGGTTTTACCCAGCTTGTACCCTCCTGGCTTGATGTGAGCGTAGCTGAGTACTTGCTGTGGGAAGCATTCACTGAAGTCACGACCCTAATGGTCAAATGTTCTTAGATCTAGGTGAACTGATCAGCAGCTGCACTTGCTGAGCTCAGTGGCTGACCACAATCTTCACTGCTGCGCTGTGAGGTTGTTTGACCTTCAGATCATTTTAGCTTGCCAAGACTGAAATCCAAGTGGGGTAAAAGAATACTAAATTCTGCACTCCAAACAACTGCAATTGGAACATAGCTGCAGCAGGAGTTTTTAGAAAGATGGTAGAGTAAGACTGTCACAATTGCTTTTTGAGATGGGGCATAGGCCTGAGAGTGAGTTATTGAACATCTGCTTTGAAGGAAGAGAGACCTGGAGCTGTGTAGTCTTGAGAAAGCTGAGAGGGGATCTTATTGATGTCTATAAATATCTGAGGGGTGGGTGTCAAGATGAAGGTGCCACGCTCTTTTCTGTGATGCCCAGTGACAGGACAGGGAACAACAGGTACAAGCTGAAACACAAGAATTTCCACCTCAACATGAAGAGAAACTTCTTTACTGTGAGGGTGATGAAGCACTGGAACAGGCTGTCCAGAAAGGTTGTGGAATCTCCTCCTCTGGAGACTTTCCAAACCCACCTGGATGTGTTCCTGTGTGACCTGCCATAGGTGATCCTGCTTTGGCAGGAGGATTGGACTAGATGATCTCTGGAGGTCCCTTCCAATCCCTAACATTCTGTGATTCTGTGATTATTAATTTCTAGGAGAGATGAGGATGGGAGAATGTAAGGCAGAAGGAGTGGGAGAAGTATTTGCATGTCTGAAAGTCTGTGGCAATTAATGCTTTGCTCCTGAAGGAAGAGGAATATTTAATTGGGTATAGGTGCATCTCTATTTATAGAGTGTGGAAATGTGCTCAGAAGAGGAATGTGCTGTGGAGAGAGCAGTTGTATGCCTAGATTGTAGAAGGTCAGGTGTAAGTGTGCCTTTTTCATTGTTCTATCCATTAATTACTGGAAGTGCAAAGCTCAGTGAAGGATGTGCTAAAAGTAGATGTGGTTCACCGTCCTATTGTCTTACTCGCAGGCTGTTGGCAACGTGTGGCTTAACTTTGTAACCTGTACTCTGCTCTTCCAATTTTCCTTTACTGGATTAGAAAGAAAACATCCGTCGTGGGAGCCAAGTGGGACTGCACCAGCAGCTCTATTCACTAGTACTTTAATCCTTGCTTTCCTTTCATGGCACAGAAACCCCTGCTCTGTTCTCTGGAAATGTTTGTGTTTGTCCATGAGCACAGGCGGCTGTGGAATTGTTTAATGAGCAGACTTGTTAGATTGGTTTCATTTAGCTCTAAATGGTTTGGGTTGTAAGACTGGGCTTGAACACAGCCTGCTTTTTGCTGGGAAGTGTGGATGATTTTTCTGGACAAATGTCACCCCGGGGTTTTTTTGCTGCAGGGCATCTTCAGAAATCCTCATGCTCTGTTAAGTGGCTTCTGGAAGGCTGAATGCACTGATGAGAGGGTCCCTTTCATTGAATGTCCCTGCCCATGGTGGGGGGACTTGAACTAGATGATCTTTAAGGTCCCTTCCAACCCAGACTATTCTGAGATTTGCATACTGTGCTCTTACCCTTCCTTAAGTTGAGCAGGGAAATTTTCCATTCTGATTTTAGCATTGAAATGCTCAGCTAAAACCAGTAGGACTTGCTGCCCATCAGGAGGTTGTGGCATGGTGATATTCTAACTCCTCAACTTCTAAGCAGAATGTATCTTCCTTCTTGCAAGTCCGCTGAACAAACTATTGCCTGTTATGTCTCAGTCAAGAGTCATAGTGCTCAGGAAGAAGTGCTGAAAAAAACCCCAATCTGTTTCTTTTGTTAGTGAATAGAAAATAAGCCACGAGGTGCACCACACAAGGGCAGTGATAGTGTGTTGAAACCAGCTAGGCTGACATTGTCTGGGAACCACTGGGTTTTGTGTCAAGTAGATAGTTCTGCTCACGCTAGCTTTAGATTTAATAGTCTGTAAGAACTTTGTCTGCTTTTGTTTGGACAAAGGATGTCTTCCTCTTTGTATTAATCCATCACTTCACTGAGGATAAAATTTGATCTTTAATGTGGGAGTAAAATAAATCAGCGTGGGCTGGAGTCTTGACTGCAAGCTGTTGTTCTGTTGGGTGTTGTGCCCTCTGGTTACCCACCCACTTAGGTGGTATTATCTTTTCATTTGATAGATCAAATTGTCTTTTTAAAGGCAATTGCCTGGGATTCATGCAAATGCTAGGGTGCCTGTAATTCCTGCAAACAGAAACATTGATGGTTCTACCAAACAACAAGGAACTGAGGGGAGAACAGCAAATCCACTGTTCAGAATTCTTTACTAATCTTCTTTAATAATGTACTTCAAGACAGAAATATCTCACTCACTTGTTCTCTTTGGGTTTTTTTCCTTCCTTTCTAACACTAATAGCTAAGCCTCTTTTGCTCCCTCTGCTCCTCACTGCTGTTCTGTTTGTTCCTGTCTGTTGTTTTGCTGCTCTCTGGTGTTTGGCAGAACTTTCTAACTTTGTATTGCCATCAGATTTCATTAGTGTGTGCCTGCTTCTCTGTTCCAGGATCATTTATGAAAGCATTCAGTAAAACTGGTGCAAAGGCCAACCACTGAGTAAGTGCAGTTGTAATCTTTCAAACACAATTCATAATCTTCCCTTAAAGCATTCCTTACTCACCTTGCTTCTGGTACTGGTTACCCATCTTCATTTCAAAAGTACCATGTGGGAAACAAGTATCAGATAGTGGTAAAGAACATCAGAGAAGGAGCATGCTTTTTGATGGTGTTATGATAAAAACCCCATATGCACTTTGTTCCTGAATCCAGGTACCTTTAAAACTGCAGTGATCATAATGATACTGGGAAGACAAGGGTACTGCACACTTGAGGATCCTGTTCGATTTGGCTGTGAAAGACTGCAACTTTGAATTCTAGACCCATTCTCCATTTCTGTTTGATTTCTTCCTTCAAACTGCACATAATTCATACCACTATAGATGTTCAAGCAGTTTGCACTGTATTCCTCATCATCCTTTTGAGTTTTTCCTCCACTGGGTTGAAATGTGGCACTTGCTGTTTTTGTGTTGCATTGACAAGCTGTGTTTCTTATATCCCCTTCTCATTTCCTATTCAAAGTCCAGGCAAATGTCAAGTTATCAGAAGTTCTTATTGACAGTGACAGTGGTATTGAACCTATGCCAGGTGGGCCTAGAAAATGAGGTGAGGAGCTGGCTGAGTGTGAACCTGCTCCTCAGCGTGACAGCTCTGACTGCAAAAGCGGAGCTGAACTGCAGAGCTCCCGGCGTCCTCTGTGCCCAAAGCTATTTCTGCTCATCATGTGCTTTAAAGGGCTGTGTGCTCTGCACAGGAACACTGCTGAGAGCCGGAATCGTTTGGGACAGGCAGGAATATTGACCTCTGTGTTTATGGGTTGCTTGACTATCTGGAATGAAATTTCCTTTCCTGCATAAAACCTTTCAAGACGCTTGTAAGAAGATTGTAAATTTTTTTTTGTGCTTAGACTGTTGAAAGGGGAGACCCCAGGAAAACAATCAACATCTGTTGAGTAATCCAGCTCATCTCTTGTGCTGACGTGACGTCATCTGTGATTTTGTGGTTGCTAAGCTACTCCAGCTGCTCTGGACTTGCCTAGCAAAGCCTCCTTGACTGTAAAGGGGGATGAGTGTAAAATACAGGTTGTGCATACGTGCTCTTGGTTTCTTAATGCTTCTCAGTGTCGTTACTCCCCCCTCTCTTTAGTACAGAAATGTTTTCCAGGATCTTTGCAAATAAAATCCTTCATTTCGTGGAGGCTAGGAGGTCTTCATGTATTAAAAAAAATATAAATAACAACTTGGCAACTTGTCAATTCAGAACTGCATCCTGGTGCTATATATCATTTATGTTTTGATCGAGGGAAAAAACAGTTTGTGGAGGAGATGAAAAGGGAGATGACTGCAGGGCTTCTGAGTGTTGGCAAGAGGGTGCATCAGAGCAGTTTTTGATGTAGTTCTATAAGATTGGTGTCCTACATATGGAAAACAAACTACTGCTTGGTCCTTAATATTTCCTCCTTTGAGCACATATAACAAATAAATGAAGTGTATAAAAATAAATGTAGTTGCATTTCATAAGCTTTTGATTCAGTTCTTAAGGTCCTTAGCAGGAGGAATTTACAGCTTTCTTGTCTCTTTTTTGCCACTTGTTCTTCTATATTGCAACTAAAGAGCAAATTGGTTAACTGAGAAATGGAATTTATCTGACTGTAACAGATGGGGAATTTTTATTAGTCGTCTTTCTTTTACCCTACATGCAGATGTACAGGCAGAAGTTGCTTGGGGCACAAAGCTGAAATCTGCTTCTTGATGTGCTTCAAGTAAAAGGCTGGGAGAATTTTTTACTTGCTGAGGATCCATCCAAGTTGAATTTGGACTTGTCAAACTCCAGTAAGAGAATTGTTTAGAGCTCCTCAGTTACCTGAATGAGACAGGCAGTTAGTGTTGCTTTTGACTTTTCCTGCATGGTTGTGTTATTCTTCAACAGAAACTTGGCGGGGGGGAAGGAAAAAAGGAAACAAGCAAACAAACAACTTAGTAAACAAAATTCTCCCAGGTAGGCCAAATTCATGACCAGAATGGTCATTGGGAGTCATCTGTTGCACTTGAACACTTGGGACTGTTTGAATAGAGGAAATAATTTTCTGAGAATTACATAGTGACTGGAGGATTCACCATGATTTCAGATCAGTTAAGAGAAATGCTGTTAGAGGATCCACAGATGAAAGAAAGGTTTTATTTTTATCTGGCTTTCCTGGAGATCAGATTTTTACCAGAAATTAAAAATATTGTGCTTAGCCCTTCAGGGCTGTTTCCCAGTTCCTGTCTAGACTAGAAGTGCTGATTTAAGCCACTGCTTTGACACCACTGTATGATGTCTTTGTGTCTCTGTGTTGTCCTGAAGATGTTTTTCTGTGGGTGCTTCTTAGGCCACGCTGTATAGATAGGAAGTCCAGTGAGTGGGTTTTTTTTCCTGAAGATCTCAAGATACCTTTTTGAAGGATGAGAGCTTAGCATGGAGTATTTTTTACAAGCCTTTATCAGATCTGATTCTTAAGCCATTCAAGTTGTTCTACCATAAATGCCCACTCAAGTTTGCAAAGACTTGGAGAGAATTATAGGCAGGTAATTAACATCTTTCTGTGCTTAAGGGACACAAATTTTGAGAGCAGTTCTTCACAGCTCAATTGAGGGGGGCGGGGGTTGGAATCCAGTAACTGAGGATTCCAGAATTCTTCTGGAAAAGATTTCTTCAGGCTAGGGATAAAAGCATTATTTAGCTCAATCTGTTCCCTGGGCAAATGGAAGCCTTCAGTCTGAAGGAAAGCACTGCACTTCCATTAGAGAATGGAACATTTTCAAGACATGTTAGTTTATGAAGGGTGTTTAAGTGATTTTCAGTGGGGGGAAAAAGGCAAGAACCTTTCAGCTGGTCTGTTAAACCAATTTTTATTCTTAAAAGCAAAGAGTAATGAATATTTAGATGTAAAGATAAAGCAAAGAACATCTAAATGTCACTTTAAAAGGCCAGTGCAATGCAAAGGGCAGTACAAGTTTCACTGAACGTTTGAGTTTCTCATACTTCAGAGAAGCTCCATAACTCTCTTATGCAGTGCCAGCATTTGTGGAGGCAGGGGGGAAGATTATCTCTACATGCCTGTGGTGACAATCCTATGAGTTATTTTTCTTAAGTCCTGCTTGTTAGAAATATGTGAAAGCAAGGGACTCTTGGTTTTATTTTAAAACTAAACTGGTTTCCTTAGGCTTGCAAAAGAATGCTCTTGAAATGTTTAGGCCGCTTCAAGTTCCAGTCCCAGACAAGTAAGAAGACATCTTCCTCTTTCTGCTCTTTTTCCTTTCCTGTTGATTTTACAGATGCGTAGAATGGTGGTTTGGGTGCTGCATTTATCCACTGTCCTTCAAAGCAAGTAATCATGGCATATGTTTTCCACTATCCATTGTTCTTATAGGTGCTGAGGATGTTGTGATGGCATTTTCCAGATCAGAGACAGAAGACAGAAGACAGTAACTACAGGACACCTGAACATGACAGAAGTGGAGAGGACAGTGAGACTCCTGAAGCTACAGGAGGATGGCTGAGCGTTAATAAGTTCCTTTGCCCACCCTAATTGTTCCTTGGTATCCCTTCTCCTTTGTCATTTAGGTTCCCTTTGCCCAATCCTCAGAATGAATCTCACAGCCATCTGTTCCTGTAAGTTTTTGGTACTCAGCTGGGCTGTGTTAGTTAAGGACAGACCTAAAGGTGTATTTTTGATTGGCTCCAGGCTGTGGTTGGCTAAAGGAAGACAAGTTTTCCAAACTTGACCAATGAAAACCTTTTATCTTGCATTTTATTTTGTATTTTAAAGAAAATCTCTTGACATCCTACTTCTAAAGAAGCTTTTCATGCAGTGGTGCTTATTTAGGTCAAACTTGTGAATTTGAAGAGGGTTTGATTTGGCTGCATAGAACTGGAAGCAACTTGTGGTTGGTTGACAATGCAAATGCTTTCTCTTCAGTTGGCTTGCAGGTATTTACTGACTTCCACATTTTCATGGCAGAAAGCTGATGTTTTGGTGCATAGGTTATTTCTTTATACTTACTGACCTGGGACGGGGGAAAGACAAATGTGCTTTGCAATATTTATTACATCTACACACATATAAACGCTTGCTTTTGGGGGATTGTTTTGGGTTTTTTGATTGGCTCTGAAGTCATGTTTTTGATTTCCTATTGGCTGCAGTGTGTCTGATGCAATCAGTTTTTCCATTCTCATCTGCTCTGTGGCCTCAAGCTCTTTTGGGAGCGTGTGTCGAAAGCAGATTTAGTTCAATAAGTCTACCTGGTTTAGCTGGCACATGGAGATCCCCAGGGGTTCTGTGCAGCTCTGTGGGCTCCACTGTGAGCTCCTGGGAGACCCAGCTGTTCAGGTGGCTTCTCTTTTTGCTTCTGACAGAGGAGCTGTAGATATATTTGCAGGAATTGCAAGAATGAGATCTATGGCTGTGACATAAATTTGCCAAACTTATATAAAGAATATGTGAACTTGTTTGAAATACTACATAGAGTTCCACTTTAACCCTTTAATTGCTGCACAAGACTAGCTCTCACATAAGGAAAAATTAATGGTCATTAACTTAAATCAAACTTGCACTGGGCTTTAATAAACTTAAGGTTCTAGTCACTTGAAAAGCTGTATGTGGTTTGGCTCCCTGCAATTCTTTGATACAGAATTTATCTGGATCCTAAGATAATACCATTTTCTTCAGGCCCTGTTTCAAGAGGCAGTAGTACTGCACTGAGGTGTCCAGTAGTGACACACTGAGGTGTTTCTCTCTCTCACACAGAGACAAAATCACACACAGATTTACAGACTGAAAAACCTGCAGTGAAATTCCCAGAGTGCACTGACTGTTCTGGAATCTGCACATTACATTTCTATCACTGCTGCCTAAATCCTAGCACTTCATTTTCTCTCATGTGTGCAGATCATTTTTACAATACTTCTAGGTTTTCCTGTGGGTTGCACTGACTTTCAAATGTTTCAAACTCTTATTAAAGCAGAACTGCATTCACCCACTCCTGGTTCCTTTTCATGTGGTTGTTAGTTATTTGAAGTAACTCTTGCAGAATCTGACTGTGACAACGTGACCATTTTTGTGGTGAGAAATTATGACAGGATGCTGTTATGGGCTCAAAATGGGGGAGAAGCTTGAGAAAAACCATGGAATGCATGCACAAGGAAGAATGGACTTGTGAGCACAAGGAGGGATGTGATCTTGAGCAAATAAATACTGTGTAATAACTCTGCATCTGTTTGTGAAAAAGATCCTTTTGATTCAATTGCAGCTTTGTACAGTTCAATGTGAAAGAAAAACTTTTACCCCTGTTTGTTGGGACCACATAAGAAAATTTCTTCATTAAAATAAACCAGGAAGGAGCACAAAGAATTTGTTACATTACATTTTGACTTAGCTGCCTAAGAGGCACTTGAACTTTGGTGCAAAGGGGAGCAGCCCTTAAAGGGTTAATTGGCGGGGATAGGTGTGTTTCTGGCTTCGTTGAAGGGATTGGATTGTGGTGGCCTGTCATTGTCAAGCTAACATGCATCCTCCATGTGTATCTATGGCATTTCTGAGCTGTTAAGTCTTAACAAGGAAAAAAGTGAAGTGTTGATGTGGTTTAATCTTTTCACTAAAAATGTAACTGTTGGAGGGGGGGAGAAATACAGTTTTTAATAGCTACCCTGGTTTCTTATTGATTTATTACACTGTTAAAGCACCAAATGCAAAATACTTGCTTCACCTTTCAGGAAGACTTCAATGGAGACTCCAAACATGGAGTCTTGAGCAGTATGTTGAGAAAAGGCAGTGTGCTGTCTAACCATGTGATTTGGGATTCAGAGACTGGAGGAGATGTAGTCTCTTGAGATGATTTGTGCTTGCTCTGTTACCTGTGTGCTCTCCCCTTCCCCACTGGTGAGCTCTTAACCTTAAACAGGGGCTGGAAGATTTATAATCAGGAATTCCTATATGAATCAGGGAGAAAGCAGTGGAAAAGAAGGGCTTCCAGTATTCCCTTTGAATTACAGTTGTGAGTATTGATCATCTTGCTATGAAAACTAAATCCCTGTTACCTCTGTGGAGCTGGATTAATTGGAAGGAAACCTGCACAGAGGCCGTGAGTGTAGTTGGCTTGTTTATTGTACACACCATTTTCTGTATCTTTACCATGGTGCTTTTGCCTTCTGAAGCAAACCATTACTAATACAGATGAGGCATCCAATGTTTTAGACATCAGAGGTGAGATTAGATCTAAGATGAAATGCATTTGTAAACAGAAAAAGCTATGGAGTTCAACTACTAACTAAACAGTGCTTAAGTGAGGAGGTGTAAAAGCTTTAGAGGCATCTTCTGAAAAAGCACACATCCTTTGGGTGGTCTGTTGGGGAGACATGTTCCTGTAGATACTCAAAATGTGCTGCTGTACTTCTCCTACCAAGCCTGTCATCTGTCTCTCCTAGCACCCTGTTTTCCAGAGCTTGTGGAAGAGCTTTAGATCTGAGTCAGATGCTCCTCTCATCTCTCTCCAGATGGGTAGCAATTGGTGTAATTGTAGGTAGGTCATTGTGTCTGAGAACATTGCCCACTGTAAAGGAAAATGAGATCCTACCATTCACATAGGCTTTTAGATTGATTCTCCCAGGTCCTAAAACAACCTCTGGAGTAACAGAGCATGTGAACTGATGGCACACCAACACTTTGGAAGGAGCTATTGTCTGAAAGAAGCTGGACCACTAATAAAATAAGCTCTTCAGATGGTTTTGTTCCCATTCCTGTCTAAGGTAAGAAGTTATTGTAAGTTGTCTCCCTTTTTTGGCTCTTCAGTGGTCTGTGTGAATGGGTCTAATGCTTTCCCAGTAAATCTGTTTCAGTTCCATGAGGTCTGTATTTCTAATTGACCACAGCCTAAATCTGGTGAAGACTGAAGAGGAAATGGCCCATGAAATTCAAACACCCCTGTCACCTGTAGAAGAGAACATCCTAAATAAGACTTCAGGGTCATATGTAGGATAAATTCCTGTAGCTATTGAGAGCCTTACAAGAACAGAGCAGTGCCATGTCTGACGTTCTCACTGGTTTTATAATGCAAGAGAACATAAAGGGCAAAACTTGAACGTTTGAGATATCTATCATGTCTTAGAAATGTTTTTATGAAAGCCATACTGATTAGGGGTATGTATGATTTGGTTTAGTTGAAGATCAGTCCTTTAGGGTTTTTTGTCTCTTGCCTCCTAAAGGACTGTGTGGCAGAGCAAAAAAGGCTGCGGGGTGCTGGAACCAGCAGAAACCAACAGTTCAGTAAGAATGGGTTTTGGAGGTTTAAGAAATCTTCAGTTGTATTCAGTCTCTGTAAAAGGAAGCCCTTAGTGAGTAAGCATCTCATTCTCACTGTTAGTAATAAAGTGTAGTTGTTAACAGAGAGCTTTTAAAAGAATAGTTGTTTTGGGTGTAACAGGAGCACTGCAGTGTTGCAGTTGCTGCCTCTGGGGGTATTTGCTGAATGCAGCTGATTTTTTCAGTCAACTGTGGCATGCATCTAGTTCCAGCATCAACCTACTCAACACATGAATGAAGCTGGACCTATTTGTTGCTCAGCACTGAGTCAGAGGTGCATGTTGTATGCAGGGCAAATCCTTCCCTGCTGACAGCATCAGCAAGATAATTATTTATTTTTACTTTGGTTTTTAGGGTTTGGAAGGGACCTTTAAGGATCCTCTAGTTCCAACTCCCCAGCCACACACAGGGACACCTTCCACTAGCCCAGGTTGCTCAAGGTCACCTCCAGCCTGGCCTTGAATACCTCTAGGGAGGGGGCATCCACAACCTCCTTGGGCAACCTGTTCCAGCATCTCATCATCCTCACTGTAAAGAATTTCTTCCTAATATCCAGTCTTAATCTACCCATCCTAAGTTCAAAGCCATAGCTCCTTGTCCTATTACTACAAGCCCTTGTAAAAAGTCACTTCCTGGCTTTCTTGTAAACCCCTTTCTGTTTTATTTTACCTTCTGCTTCAGAACCCTGTCAGCTAGGCCTGGAGAAATTTCAGTAAGCTCAGGCAACAAGAGTGGCCTCACACAAAATGAGCATTTGAAGGTGTTAAAATGTGTCAGATACTGTTAATTATGAGCCATTATAGTGTTGAGTGGTGTTTGCTGGGCAGACTTTTCTTGCAGCCCCAGGTGGAGCATGAGGAGTTTGCTCTAGTGCTGCACCTTGCAAATGGTGTGTCGTGTGTATCTGTGGCTTCTCCAGAGCTGCAGTAAATAGGTCACTGAATTCTTTCAGATCTGCCATAGACTGGCTGTGTAAATACAGCAAGTCTCTAGAGACACTTTCCACTATAGTTTCCTCTAAACCTCCTTGTGACTGATGCTTTTCAGTTGTACAAAACTAAAAGTGCTGTATAACAGGGAGGAGCATTGTTGTTACTTAGCAAGGTGAGTGAGGAGCTTGGATCTCTTCCCTTTCAGACTGTAGCAGGTTCCCATACAAAAAGAGAAAAGAAATCACCTACTGTCTTCTGAGCTTTGCTTTCATTTTCTTTGCAGCTGATCTGCCCTAAGCAGAATTCCTGCAGTAAGTTATAAATGACCTGGCTGACTTCCTTTGTAGCCTGAAGCACTCAGTTTTGAGCATTGTTTATTTTGGAAAAGAGATATATAATTTTTTTTAACTTCATAACCTGGCCTGCTTACAAGCTGCTTCATGTATCAGCATGAAATAGGTGCACAAAGCTTTTTGCTCTCCTGATGTTTTCTGGGTTAACTCCTTGCTACTAAATGCTGATCTGTGACCAGAGGCCTGCGAAACTCATAAAATAAACTTGTCCTTGTTTAACAATTACGATGCTAACTCCAACCCAGATGTGACTGATGCATCCCTACTTTTCCTCAGTTTTTTTCACCTTAGCTGATTATTGCTGCCCCTTTCTGATGCAGTTACCAATACAGCAATCCCTCCTGGGTCAGAAGATGATCCTCCTGGCTGGGAGCAGCTGGAGATACTCAATGCAGAGCAAGCACGCTCTCCCCATGTGTTGTGCATCTCGGGGCTTTAGAGCACCTGAGCTCTTCGGCCCCCTGCAGAGAAAAAGGCTCTTTACCCACCCTGAGGAGCACAGGTGGTTTACCTATTTATTTTTCCAAGGTTGCAAAATAGTTGTGCTTAACCTTGTGACTTTTACATCGGTTGAGCTCAATCCTAAGGTTAAGATATGTGTTCTGAGTTGAGACTTTTACAATAGTAGGGATCCATTTAGCTAGATTATTATTATCTTTAATTAATAGTGATCTTGGCTGAGCTGTTTTTACTTGCACTGCATACCACTTCTGTACATCTAATTCCAAACTTTGGAAGACACAAATCATAATGAAGTTATTCAAGCAGACAGAATTTGCTTGTGGTCACGTAAAGCACATTCCTGTTTAGCAGTGAGGTGTAAGTTATTTTGCTCTTCAGATATGGCCATAACTCAATACTCTCCTGATGCTTGCAGTATTCCAACTGATGGAAGAAACAAGGATGATTGTGCTGAAATATCTTTCCCCAGATGTGAGGAATTCTGTGGCATGAGCATGGATAATGTGTCAAGGCTCAGTGTGGAGACTAAGAATATGGTTCCCAAACTTTGCTCTCTATCTGTTCTACCTGTGGGGCTTTGTTTTAAGGTGCCACAAGAGTTCAAAAGTTTCTTTTGTTTCCTGTGCTTAGTCTGTTCCATCAGAGAAGCTGGAGCCCTGTGTTCAGCTACAGTAGCAAAAGAACATGGCACTGGAGCTCCTTGTTGCCTTTATAGTGTAGAGCAGGACTATGACAGTCTCTGTCACTGATGCTCTGGGGTTTGTGTTTGGTTTATTTAACTGTGTGATGGGAAATTTCTGTGATTTCAGAGGAAGGAAACTGCTTCAGAAGAGGGCAGCTCTCTGTATCATTTGTTATGTACATACATTTGTCCCCTGAAGTAGGAGAATGCTTGCAGTTACTTGATCATGGAATGACATAGAAGCTTGTGATGTCACTATGCACTGTAATCCATTTTGAGCTTTTCTTCTGACCCCCTAATCAGAGGGCACAGGGTAAATTGCATTGAACATGACTGGAATGGACAGTGGGAGCCAAGCTTTTCCTTTAGTCTTTTGTCATGGATCTCAAGTGCTTGGAGCAGGTAGACATTAACTGTGTCTCACCTGATCAATATCTGCAGTTAGTGCCTGGAGTGAGTGCCTGATGCCTAATCACAGCTGGGCATTGAGCTTTCTCATGCAAGTAGGACAGTTCACAACTAGTCTGTACTCCAGGGTTTATTTTTTAATAACTAGGTTCTGGTAAATCTCTGGGGGAGGTGAGGAGGAAGATAGGGGCAGGTCAGGAACGGATGCATTTCTGTAGGTGGAAGCATGGGAGGAGGATTCTGCCTCGCTGTTGTATTCTCATAAGCTTCTTTGAGCCTGGAGAAAGATGTTAATTAAACTAGACAGGATCTTAAGCTTTTGATTTGCCTCGCTAGCAGCACCAGACTTCACAGGCTCCCTCTAAAGGGAGCTGTGCTGCGTGCTGGTTCTGGAGCGTGCTTAGCTGCTTGTACCATATGGGCATAGGGTAGAGCCTTTTGTTTTAGTCTGGCCTTGACCTTGAGGACACAATCTTCTAAAACTAAGTGGGACAGTGGGCTGGTGTAGCTACATGATCATTTTTACTTGATTTTTTTGTTGTTGCTTTATTTTTGGTTTTGTCGTCTCTCTAAATATAGCAAAGTCAGATGCCAGAGGATTGGAGCACTGTGGGGAGTTAAACGACATCTTTTCACTTTAAGTGCCATGGTCAAAAGGAGGAGATAAGGCTTAGAGAACTGACAAGTGTTTAGATCAACTACACACCAGCAACAAACAGGAAAGGCTTCCTAAGGGGTTTGCAGACACCCAGACCAGAGCTCGGGCGTGCACCTTACTGTAGTAAATAGCAGGCTAGCATGGGAACACTGCTGTGTGTGCTCACAGCTCATAGCCTTCAGTGGAGAGAACATCCTTTCTGCTATCCTTAGAGGGTTAAATAGAGAATTTGTCAAAAAAAAGCTCCATGGCTTAAGTACTGGTGAGAGATCACAGAAAATGAGGTCTTAGCATAGTAAGGTCCCAGACCATGGTATTTTCACCTTGAATTCAACTCAGACAGAAGGAGCAGCTGTGCCAGGTTGCCACAGAGCAAAGCCTCTGAAACCCAAGTACTGTTAGACATCTAGATATGACTTAGGGGTCTAAGTAACATTCAGTCTGCAGGATTTGGTCTAATTCTGAAATGACACACACTGACATCTTTGCAGGAGAGGAAACACTGCTTTTGTGGTCTAATGGATAGTGTGTTCTGCCACCTGGGTAGAAAGAAGAGGTCATGTGTGTTGTTTCTTCAGTCTCCTATCTTGGCAGAGGGCAGAGCTGGTTCCTGTCTAGACCTGAAGAAATGTTTTTGAAGGTTGTTAGCACTAGTCTTGCTTAGAGCTACTAAAGAGAGAGAGGGAGCAGTAAGGAGGGGAGGAGGGATTAAAGGGGAAAACCCGGTAGGTTATAAATGCATTTTCCTCTGTGCTGGAGGTTAAATAATATTTTATGCATGTGACAGAGATACTGTGATTAAGGAGCTGTCAGGCAGAATGAGAGCTGGGCAGCAAAGGGAGCAAAGATGCTTGAGGGAGAAGGATATAAAGCTGTTCTAGTGCTGAACTCCCATGTATATCTAGTGTATGATGTGTGGCTTTGTGTGCCTTTCACTGACAATCATGGTTACTCTACAGATATTTAAGTTTTTTTTTACCCCTTCATTGCTCAAGTATCTTTTCTGTCTGAGATCTCTCACTGGTTACTGTTGACATTGCTTTAGAAAATGGTCAGAAGCTATAATCTGTGGGGCTGCTTCAGGGTTTAGGATTAGGACTGTAGAAATGCATATGATAATCTTGTACATAAATCATGGCTTTAAAAAATGGAAAAGATGTCATACTGGTCCATCTATTGTGTTTGCTCTGTGGCAGAAGGGCTACCTTCTGTGCCTCTTGCTCAGTTTGAGGAGGACTCTGTCATTGCAGAGCCCCTGGAGTTTCAGCTGTTACCATACACTTCTTGTTCAAATTGGCAAGAACTGGGCACTCAGACTCATTTTTCGATACTTGACCTATCCTGAGTTTTGTTTTACTGTAACATTGCACAGACACCAGTCATTCCCAGAGGCTCTTTCTCATGCTGCTCAAAGCTGCCTGGGTAAGCTGAGCCTCAGACAGGATGATATGACTGTCTCATCTCCTAAGCTTTTTATTTACACTCAGTGGGCAATGTATCATCGAAACAGTGGTAAACACAGGGGAATGTGTACTGTTAGGACTCAGTGCAAAGCACTCTGCTTCACTCATTTATCACAACGTGGGATTTACAGCCCCCCGTCTTCCTTTGCAGAAGACAGTGTGTCGTTCCACTTGGTCAGCTTGTCCACTTTTGACAGACATAGAAGAAGAGTGGATAGACCAGAAGGAGAAAAGGTAAGAAGCCTTACATCAGAGAAGTTGCACATCAGAGGCTCACTGAAAACAAGAGAAAATCTGAAATGTTAAAAGGTACAGGTGGAATGGAAATTCATGGCCACCAAATGTCTAGGTAGTAGTATGGTCTTTGAGATCATGTTGGGTCCATCATAAGCTGATCCCACAGAAATGGGCACATAACCTTTACAGAAGAACTCACTAGAATGTTTTATCTTCCATCACTGAGGAGAGGAAATGATGGAGTTAACAGTGTAATGGATGCATTAAAGCAGGGCATGTGGGGATGGGGTAATTATTGTAACTCACTTAGATTCACTTATATATATCAGGTTGGTTGGGGGTGGGGAGAACATGCATCCTATCTTTATGCTGAGTACAAACCATGGTGGTGTTGGTTCACCTCTGAGCGTCTATTTGTTTTCTGCTGTGTCAATACAGCTCTTTGCTAGCTCCCTTTTAAGGATGCTCATCACACCTATTCAGCCTTTACAGAAGCGACTGAGCAGAATTCTGTTTTCCTACTGGTGGGAGGTCAGTGGCTGAGTCAGTGATAGAAACAAACCTCTCTTGGTGTTCAGTATGTTCCCAGAACAGTATTCCACTTCTTGAACACAACCTTCCCACCCTAGGACAGTTTGCTGTTAGCATTTAACCTTTCTGTTGCAGAGCAGCGATGGAAAGCAGCATCTAGCTTTAAAAATAGAAGACAGACATGTCTTTGTAGGGAGACTGCCCACCTTGAAGCTCCCCATGGGGAGGCAATTGGCCCCTGCTGCTGGCAAGGATCTCTCACTCACTCACAGCATTAATCAGGGTTGACTGTTCCTCTTAATCCTCTGATCCCTTCCATACGGAGGAGAACACAAGCGTGGCGTTTGCGTGCTAGGCTCTTCTTCCCCAAAAATAGGGCTGGATCCCTGGCTTGCAGCAGCCAGCGATTAGATGGGTGGCTGATCAAAATATGATTAGCAAATCTGCCATTAGAGTGAAGGCCAGGAGGGCAGTGGCTTACTGCAAGGAAAGGTCACAACTGGTATCTGTCAGAATAGCAATAAGTATGTGAAATGACAATGGATTTAGCTGCGCTCTCGTCTGATGAGACTGTACCTTAAAGAGCCAAGGCACAGCTAGGAAGGAGCTAGGAGCCCCGAGCTAGGGTTGTAGGGAAAGAAAAGAACAAACCCCAAAATGCAAAAGAGGCTTCTCCTCCTGGACTGGATAACTTTGAAGGAGAATTTTAAAGCCCCGGAGATGGTTTATGTAGCTAAACCACAGGCTCAGAAATTGGGATGCCTGCATCAGTTCTAAATCTTCTCCCAGGCACATTTGGTGACTGAAATACAGGAGCTTCATCATTTTCCTCAGCAGTGAGGTAAAGGTATTGACCCTGCCTTGCAGAGGTTTGTGAAGCTTTTAATATGTCAATGTGACAAATGCTTTGAGACTGTGCAAAACATCTATCAAAGATGCAGTCTGTTATTGCCAGATGAATTTGAGCAGGCCAGGAGTGGTGAGGATTTCATGTTAGCTGTTGCAAGTAGAGGAGGAACAGCAGTTTGCTTGATGCCAACTGCAAGAGAAAAAAACGACGTGTTTTTAGCACACTTTTGTTACCTTTAGAAAGCCTCTGTGATGTGGAAAATAGAGCAACTAGCACTGTCTCAGAAGGACTGTTTAGTAAAATTGATCCCATTTTTCCACATCTAAATAATAGTGTTGACATCAGCTTCAGAGACAGCACAATTGGGCCCACTTACAGCACTGTGCAGCTCACTGTTTTCACAGGAGTAGGAGGCGCTTACATGCAATGATACTGCATGATGAAAATTCAAGATCCAGGGGGATCTGGGGAACTTCTCATCCATGGCCCAGATGCTAGAAATAATTCACTTCTACCAGCTAATTTAACTGGGGTCTGTGCAAACAGAGGGTTTTGTTCTTCAGGCTCTGGCTGCAGTGTTGGCACCTATTGTACAGTCTCACTGAGCACCCATTCAACACTCTGCACAATTCAGGGAAGAGGTGGGTGGTTTGACCAGGGAGCCTTATGCAGACTTGTGAAGAAAGTTGTGGAGAGCTGTTTTTAAAGTCCAGTCACAACCAACAGGACTCCACTAGTTCAAGCCTACATAAGCTGGGTGACCTGTGAACTAACCTTACTCTGATACTTGTTATGTTACAGAAGGTTAAACAATAAGAGTTAAGCTTGTGAGAATTCAAAACTGCTTCTAGTGGGTTGGGAATGTAAACCTAGGTTCTTCTGGCATTAAATCAGTTCTTCTGCCTGAAACTCTGACCTGGCAAGCCAGCTTCAGAAAGACAGCAACATGATTCTTTTCCCATGTATTGCACAGCAGGGTCTTGGTATAAATCTATTAAATAGAATTGCACAGGCAATAAAAAGCCTGTACTCTCAATTCTTTCTGCATAGATAGTTAATGAATGTAGTGACCTTTGTTTATTGGGGGGTTTAAGACCATTATTGAAATTCATACATGGACAAATGTTTAAAAATCTTCATGAAAGGCTGAGCTTTGGAGGAAATCTGGGCACCATGAGGTGAAGAAGAAAAATGAATTCTGCCCCTCTGTCTTTTGAGCCATCTGTTTTCTGAGCCTTTCAGTTGCTGCAGGGTAGATTTATTTCATTTACCTATGAACAGCTTACAATTAACCCTAACAGCCTCTTTTCCCTTGTCTTTCATAACTAGTTCCTATGCTGACCTTTCTCCCAGTGTCCCTCATGAGAATGTCAATAGAATGTGTGTTGACAATGGGGAGACCAGCACTGATTGTCCGTCCTGTTCTGGTGTTGTGCCTGCTTGCTTTGCTATTACTAGAATTGGTCTGTCAAGAGCACCCAAAGGAAAGAGGAGATGCAGGTTTTCTCTTGTGAAGATGGTAGCACAATAGATAACTTTAGTTTCCTAGACTGGTTACAAGGACTAGTACCTAAGAAAGAATGAAATAGTGAATATTCAGGTTTTTGGGCTGGTATTCCCAGTTTTCCACGCATCTAAAAAGCTATTATCAAGCACAAGTCTGAGACTAAGCATTTAATTGAGATGAGCAATGGCTCCAAGAAGTGCTGCACATTTCCAGGAAAAAGAAAAAGATTTAAAAATCCTAGCTGTGTTTGGGCAGGAAAGACAAAAGCAGCTTTGCAGTCTGTATCTGTGTAATATGTTTTTCTTTTGCTACAGTTTAATGAGTCCATAAAGACCAGGGGGCAGGGGGGAAATAAGTTAACCATGATGGCTTTCTTCTAGGCTGTTATGCTAGGATTTTACAATCTTTATTCAAAATGAAATACAGATAAAACTGGCCATTGGCTGAAAGTCAATAGCCAGGTAGGAACCATGATAACATGTTCTTCCTCCTGTTTCTTATTGCATTGGGTATTTATAAAATAGCATCAGGCTCCATGATTCCCAAGATTGTTTGGAAATTTGGCCTGGCTGTTTATGTTATACATGGTCACTTAATAGCAGGGAGTTTACAAATGCTGACTTTTTAATGAAAATAATAATACTCTTAATTTCTAGAGAGGCTTTTATCTGAGGATCTTCATGTATTTTACAAACAGTTAATGAAGTCTTACTACCTCCTTGTGGAATAGGCAAGTTGCTTTAAATTGAGAGAATAAATGAAGCATAGAGAGAGTAAGAGACTTGTCTGTGGGTGGAATGTCAGTGTCCTGTCTCAAATTCTTACCTGTGCAAATTCTTAGGACAAGAGTATTGTGCTCGTCGAATAGGGTCAGTATAATTGGGATCTAAGATCAGGTTTTGGGGTGGTTGTGGGGTTTTGGATTGTACAGAAAATGGTTTAAAGAACTGTCTTCAGGGGTCCCTTAGATAATTTTGATCTACTAGTCAACCATTCAAAATACACAATATTCCAGATGGTGTTTTCAGGAGAGGCAGAGCAAGCTTTTCCAATGCTAGTATTTGCCTTCTGAGGTTTCCTTTTCTTCCCCACGGGAAGAAGGCAGTGCAGTATAATTGGGGAGGGGGGAGCTCCAGCAGTAGAGGCAGGCACAGTTAAAGGCAGTTTGCCATCATAAACAAGCCTCAGGTGTCTTTACTGGTAAAACTTGTACCAGAGAGCAGTAAGTGACAAATGTCCACTTCTGTCTCTGGAAGGGAGCAAGTGGCATTGATGCTGATGGGTGCCAGCCCCAATTCCTGCACACACAACTGCATTGCAGCCAGACCTGCTGGAGATCTGAACATGAGAGATATGTGGGACAGATGCTGAAAAACTTTCTACTAAGTTTCTAACCTTAATATTTTGTTCTTTTTTTCTCCTTTCCCAAACCACCACTTACAGAAGGCAACTGCTGGGTGTCTGTCTTTCCACAGTGGGGCATTTTCAGACATAGCATGAGACCTAGTGGAGATGGAGATATGCTCTAGAGAAACGGCAACTTGTTTTCAGAGGAGCAAGGTTCTGGAGGAAAACCCCCAAATCTTCCAGGTGTAAGTGGAGTACATCTCTACCTACATAATTAGTCAAATCTACCCACCTTACTGCCTTACAGTAGTAAGAGAGCTTGGTTTATTTAGTCCCCACAAGCATTCACTTGTGGATGATCTTTGCAATTGTAAACCATCTTGGTTGACCCTATGTAACTTGTTTTTTTTTTTGCCAGATGACATTGAGTTTCATGGATGTCAGTGGGAGATAAAGGATCTTGGTAGCAGTGAGCCTTTGAACAGCAGTGATGACATTGCTGGAAGAGCTGTGTGTGGCAGTACTTGTGTAGTCCTGATGGCCCTGCTGCTTCAGTCAGTGATTATGATGCTGGATACACAACTGGAGGATGGTAATTTAGTTCCCTTTTAGAAGCCTCTGAGATACAATTCAGCCCAACAGGAGAGCATCTGCTTTTCTTTCTGCTGAAGAACACTGATGGAATTTCTCACTTAAAAACCTATTGCTTGATGTTATTTATATGCAATAATTTGGCTTCTTTTACCTATAGAAAATTACTTATCTGAGTCAAATGCAAGAATATTGTCTAACGAAAGGGGAAAATAAAGAGTGTAATTGTGTTAATTATCAGAATACCAGACATGTAATTAATATGCCACAGGAACAAAGAGCAAATGTACTAATAGCACATAATTGGACTTAAACTACACCCTTGGTAGAAGTCTTTGCAATGCAACTGTTGTGTTTGTGCTCCTTTTCAAATTAGCAATAAGGAATAAATTAACATCCATTTTCATGCCCATACAAAGACAGAATCATATTGTGGGGCAGGGTAATGAATTCAGAGAATGCCTTTACATTCCCATATGGCTCTTAGGGAGGGGAGTACTCATGCACATGGCTCCTCTTCCTTGCAGGAAGGCAAGCAGAGACAAGAGGAAAGCGTCATTGTATGACCAGATGTTCACTGAATACCATGATCCTAAAGAGTGAAAAAACCAAACCAAAACAAAAAAAACCTGTAAGCTGAGGAGTATGAGCATTGTCAGCAGTACCTGGCACAAATATTTGAATTGGTTGATCCATCCATCCTTCGATACATGGTATGTTACTCTATTATGTTGTCAAAAGAGGAAATAGGTAGAGTAGGGTCTAGTCACCAACCCAAAGCGGCATCTGTGGTAGAACTGGAAAGAAACCCTATAATTCCTCCCTCTTTTTACCCCCTCCTTGCCCATGGTATAAATTACTAGTTCAGTTTTCTGTGTACATTAGAGAAATAAAGGAGTTACTGTGGTCATGGCCCACTATGCTGCTCTTCAAAACAAGTTAGTACAGTACAGGAAAAAAACAACCTAAAACCACCCCTCGAGTCCTTGTGTTTTTGTACACACATTGCAGAAAGGCTCCTCCACAGCACCTGGCTGCAATTCTTGTTTTATTGAGTCAGAGGATAATTAGTAAAATAATTTATGCCTGATACTTGTTTCATTTTCTGTAGTCTCTCTTAGCCTTTAGTGGTGTCTTACTTGACTTAAAAAATCAGAGGCCACGGTGGTTTCAGGGACTTAGGAGACCTCAATACCCCTGCATGTAAGGAAACAAATTTTTAAGAAACAGGTCCAGTTTCATTCAGGCTCCACTTCTATTTATATAACACAACACCATTGTGGTGTTAGATGCAAAGACTTCACAATAATAAAGCCCAAATTGTACTGAGGTCCCGAAGTATTGCTTTCTATCTAAGTGCTTGAAAGCCAGTTCAAGGTATCTCAAGGTATTCCAGTGTTCCTTAATTGAAGGTATTTCAAGGTATTGCAGCACTTCTTATCTCCACTCTTTGTGCCCTGCTTTCCTAAATATGCAAATGAAAAGCCTAGAAATTCTGTCTTATTCAACTGCAATGCACCTGTCATGACAGTATCTAGACACCTGCCTTTCTACTTCACGCAAGTATTGTGAGAGTGCATTAATTAACGCTTGTAAAATGCTTGGAGATCCTAGGATGGGAAGTGCTAATGAGTTGTAAAATATTATAATGGCATTGCAGAATATTCAGTCTGTCTTTGCAAGGAAGGACTTGCATCTTTCCTTCATTGCTTTCATGTCTCTAGATGCTTATTTTGCAGTAGAAGGTAAGTCTAAACAGGAGGGGGGAAAAAAAGAGATTAAGCAAGGTAGAGAGATTGCTAATGCTGCTGGTTTTCTTGTGAGGAAGCTAGTGGGGTTTATGTACTTCTTTGCTTATTGAATTTTCTTTTTGTCTCTGTCATGAACCCATACTTCAATGGCTTGTTGAGAATTCTCTGAACGTTCAGAAATGTCAGGGGAGAAGATTTTCTTCTTCAGATTGCCAAGGCCTTCATTTGCATCCCCTAAATCAATTCTCACATATGATCAAAGCAGTTCTGGAAATTTTCAAGTGTGGGGAAAAACCAGTCCTCTAATTCTTTCTTCTCTAATCTATACAGTCAGGTTCCAAACCATTACAAAAAAAGAAGACATATTTTCATCCACCTAATCTAAAAACATGTGAATTTATGTTCAGAGAATTGCAGCTGTGTGTATCAGAGACAGCAAGGTTAGAAAAGCTCTAACAGGTTATCTGTGTGTTTTTGTCTTCAAGCTAGTAGGGGCATTTTGTGAAGTGTTCTTTTAAATGACCCAAAAGATGCCACTTCTGCCTGTTGCCTCACAAGAATACTCTGAGTTCATAGATCTCATTGTGAGGAGTTGTAATTTTTATAGTCCCCTTCAATTGTGATTTTTTTTTTTAATTTGTTTTTATTTAGTGTCATTATTGTTTCTTCTACCTGCTTGGCTTAGACTGATAAAGTCATATCAGAAACAAAAAATACTGGAATTCAGATTCCTCACATACTTTGAGTTTCTCCTATTGCTTTCTCTAGTGGGAATGGGAGGAGCCAGAGTGGAGCTGCAACACAGCTTCTCAGGAACTGGTCTGTTGCTGCCTTCATCTATTATTTTGCTTGGCTGTGCAGGCAGCTCTCTCATGAGCTTAATTACTGCATAGTCTCTATGGCAATTGGTCCCCTTTCAGAAGTGGTTTCAGGGCAGCTGTGATAAACCAAATGCTCAGCAAAGGAGATAAAGCTAAGTTCTGAGCTCTGACTGCCCGTTAAAAGCAATCATAATCTGGGAACAAACTGGTATGCAAACATGAATTGTACTGAGATGAAAAGAAGCCCACACCCAGTTCCTAGCCTCTGTTTAATGACTGGAGCCTTTTCTCAAGCCCCTTATAGACTTACTTGGCCTCTCCTTTTGAAGAAAGATCCAAGTCATATATCTAGAAGTAATGGTGCATGTTCCATGTGTATTCAAAATCATTTATGATCCTGAACGCCAGCAATCAGATCCAGATCTGCTTTGACTTCACTGAGCATGTCTCACTTCTCTCTATTTATGGTATGCACTGGCTCCCTATAAGCAACAAGCAGAAGCATCCATTTTTACCTATCATCTTGTCTTTTCATTTCTGGCTGCTCAGCTGCATTTTGACAAGTGCAGTAAATGTGTCCTCCTGGGTCCTTGCAAGCTGGGCATTAGTCACAGTGTGCATTTCAAGGACATTAGTCCCGTAGTTTTTCAGCTGTAACAGAAAACGTGTTCTGCCAGGAGCCATTTGTTCCAGTTTTGTTGTTACCAATAAAATAAAAATCAATGCTTTTTTGGAGCTCAAGAAGCAGGTCAGAGTAGGAGGGAGATAGGGGAAAAAAAATGAAGGTGCTGAAGTTAGTTCTCTGAGTTTCTCTGAAATAATGGCATGTGGCATTTCAGATAAAGTGAGAAGCTCTGTCAGCTTGTGAAATGCAGCTGCCTCTGGCCAATAGCAGAGCTGGTGTTGAACAGCAAATAGGACTGGTTTCACTCTGGGCAGTTTAAATCAGTCTTAGTTCTGTGAGGCAAAAGGTATTTGAGAGGATGTTGTATTTGCCATACTTATAGAGCAAGTCAGTCAAACCACTTAGTCATCTAACTGAACAAAATCACCTACCTGATCTTAAAGGACAGACTGAAGAATCATTGGCTTTACTGAATCAGTGCCTTAGTCACAACTGACTTGGAGTTTTGCTTAGAGGGTGAAATGCAATCAATGCCTTCTCCTTCCTTGGAAATTTCCCTGTTTCATCATAACTGAGTCATCTGACTATCTGAGCTGGTAGTATTCTTGTGCAATAAATAAGGTTTACCGGGATATGGCATTTCTTCTCTTGAAAAATGCCTCTCCTTCCTAATTCTGCTGAATCAGAATCACTTAGAGGAGTCCTGATGGTAACACTGAAGTTCCCTTCTTACTGTGGTCAATGGTAGCATGATCCCAGCTCTGGCAACACATGATATGGCCCAAGTGGACTACAGAACAAACTTTGCTCTTTAAACTGTCTTTTCTGCCGAATCTAATGAGCCTAGACTGTTCTCCAGTTCAAAGGCAATCATAATTTATTTTGCAGGAAATGTTTTAGAGTATGTGTATATTTGCATGGCACCTGGGCACTGACTTAAAAGCCTTCTTCAGAGACTTGTATGTTGACATTCAAGCTCTCTACATAGACCTATTCCTAATCACAAGGTAGTATTTGGGCAAGCAGATTTGTGTTACATCATGAAATCCTCAATGGGCAATCATCTCTTAACTGAGCATATATTGCCTTGCAGATCTTTAGTAGTGAGGTAGTTTATACTCATGCATTAAGTTAGTAAGACTAATTTGAGTCATACTGAGCTGGACAGTCCTTCCACTCTCCATACAAAAGAAAAATGGATAATGTAGCATACTGTCAGCTGAAGCTGCGTTGGCAGAATGTAAAGACTCAGCTCTTTGGCAACAGATGGACTACAGGCTTCTTCTGACATGATCTGCCATCCAGCATATGTTAGACAGGCTGAGAAATCAAGGGGGTTTAGACTGAGGCTTTAGCTTTGTTTAAAAAAAGAAAGATGTCTTAGCTCTTGATAGAGCAGGTGGCCTACAGCACACAGTCAATGAAATTGATGAGGACTAACTTGGTTGCTTGGTTAAGGGATTGCTCCATCCTACAGTATGGTAATTGGGATATTTTCATTGTTGGACCAGTGTATTTCCCTTCAAATATTTTTTTTTCTCTGCACACACTCATATTAGTAAATTGCTTAAGGTACACCAAGTGAAGATGGGTGGTTTTGAAGATGCTACAAAGAAGCTGTTGGGTGGGCGAAACAGCTTGCCTTTGGATATCCAGATGCACTGGCTTGCTGCAGACCATGTTCCATCAGCTTGCTGAGAGACCTTAGTGACTGATCCAGGGCAGAAAATTAGTTGCTTTCTCACCTTTGGTTGACTGGTTTCCACATGTTGAGTTTGAGGTAGACAGGTAGTTGGCAGGGAAGGTAACAGCATTGGGCTTGCCTTGGAAGGGAGGGGGAGGTTTTTCCGGAACAGATCCACCTTGGTATTTAAATTGTGTAGCACTTTAAAAGAAAGAAATACCACATCTCTAGGATTCTGAACATGCTGGACTTTATTTTTATTTCACTGTGGGAGTGGAATGGCTAATAGGTACAAAGCATGAGTAGTCATATCTAATTATAAAATAAGTTGGTTGCATTTTAGTTGACAAAACTTTCTCTTTTCTTCTGCTGAAGCATTTTCTAACAGAAATTTTTGATGAAAGAGCAAATAACTTTTCCACTACAGGACAGGGTCTGTGCAACTTAATTATTCTTGTGAAACTTCTCATAGTGCTTATAAAAAGATCTAATAGACTTTTGCCCTTAAGTCAGTAAAACTGCACTGAAAAGCTTTCTCGCTGTGGAGAGCATTTGTCTAAACTGTAAGCAGTGCTCTTCCTCTTTGTGGACAGGTTAATGCTATGTCCCAGGATGGTCGTCCTTTGCAGCATGTGTACCTGGAGATGAGCACCATGGAAACCTGAGGTCTGCATGTGTGGAGAGGCATGATGGTGCTGTTTATGCTTAAACCAGACACATTTCCTCAGCACTGCAGTTTGAGCTGCACAGACACACCAAGAAAGCATCTGTTTGTTTCTTGGTGCGTTGCAGCAGGTGTTAGCAGTTTGCTCGTTCTTAGGATGGTTGAGAGACCAGCAGCTGATGAGAGTTTGTGCCTCCAGCTCCCAGCGCTTTACTGTGCTGCTGGAGGCCTTGCTGTCTTCAGCATCAGTGTTGGGTTAGGTAAAAAAAAAGAGCGGCTTTGCATTTTTGTGGAAAAGAGCTGTGAACATTAAGGTGAAAGCATTTAAATAGCTTCATCTGTGCTTTAACTCGTTCTCCAGTGATGGGGTTTTAATCAGCACTTGATTAAACCTGCTACTAGCCTTCTGTGGGACGCAGGTGAGCCCTGATTGCTAACTGCCCGCAGCTGCAGCAACGCAGGGACCTTCAGCACACAGCAAACCCAACCCAACCACCCCCCAAAAAAAACCCCCGAACCCCAGCACAGCCCAGCCGACCGTCTGGACCGGAGGGGGCGGTGTGGCAGCGGCGCGATGCCGCAGTGCCCGGCCTCGGGGCGGAGCGGGGGCGGACTCGAGACCGGCAGGCCGGGCAGAGGCGGTGCCGTCCGCCGCGCTGTGCCCTGCTCCGCCCCGCCGCAGATGGGTTCTCCCCCATCCCCCTTGCCGTTGGTTCGCTCCCTCTCCCGCCTGGGAACCGGCGCGAGGGGACCGGCCGCGTTCGCCGCCGCCATTTTAGGTGCCGCTGGCGGGGCGCCGCGCTGCCAGGCGGGGGAGGGAGGGAGGGGAGGAGGAGAGAAAAAGAGAGCGGAGTGGGGCAGCGCAACGCTTCTCCTCCCTCCTTCTCTTCCTCCTCCCTCTTTCTCCTCCTCCTCGGGGCCGAGCCGAGCCCTCCGCCCGGCGCAGAGCGGAGCCCGGACCAGCGGGGGCGCCACAGCCGCCCCGCCAGCCGGGGCTGCGCGCTGCCCTGCCCCGCTCTGCGCTGCCATGCCGCCGTCGTGCTGCCCGGGAATGCTGCCTTCGGTGCCGGCCGCCGCCTGCTTGCTGCTGGCCGCGCTGCTCTGCGGAGGAGCGGAAGCCGCTCGAGGTAAACACAGTCGGGGGAGGCTGCCTGGCACCGGGGGAAAGGCGAGGGCGGCAAGTCCGGACACCCCCCCTCCCCTCCGCCATGCTAGCCCGTTCCCTGGGCGTCTCATAGGGATGTACCGCGGATCGATGGAGCTGCTGGGTGGGGGGACGGTGTCCTTGGCTGCCTTCGTCCTTCGGGAGCGGGGAGGGAGCGCGGGGGAGGACATCTCGGCGGTGCGGGAGTGGAGGAGGGCGCTGGCCGCCCCTCCCCGGGGCTGGCTGGGGGCCGGGGTGACCCCGTCGAGGCCGCTGCACCTGCGGCCCCGCGGGACTGGATGCGGGGGATGGCGGCGGCTCGCGGCGGCTCGTCCTCCGCTCTCACCTGCGCCGGGCTGCTTTCCGCCCCCCGAGACTTTACGACCCCGAAGGTCAGTCCTCTTCCCGGCGGGCCTCGGCGGTCGGCCGCAGGGGCCAGGCCGAGTTGCGGCGGCGGGATGCGCGGCGGAGGCCCGCCCGTTACATAACCGTTCCCGCAGGCACCGGGCCGGGCTGCGGCCAGTGGCCCGCGGTGCCCGAGGCGGGCAGAGACCGTCACTTGTTGCAGGGAAGGGTTCCGCTCGCTGCCCTGGCCGGAGCGGTCAGCCCGCTGCAAACGCCGCGCTCCTCAGGGGTCGGGAAGGTGGCTGCGTGTGCCGGGGAGAGCCCCGATGGCCAGAGGGGTGGGAAGGGGAAATAAAGCCCCTGAGGGAGCCCAACCATCGGCCTGACGTGAGGAGCACTCGTTGGGTTGTTGGCGAGAACCGGTGTCTGCTAAACCTTCAGCGACACGGCATTTTAAACATCGGCCTTGTGGCTATTGATTGATCTTGTGGAGTAAAAGCATACGCATTGCAGGGCTCCTCCTGAGCAGATTTCAGTAAGAGGCTTGTAAATGCTTCCTTACCTGAAGGTTACCGCTGGAACTGAGGATGCCATTTCTGCAAGATACGGCTGATCATAGGATGAGGTTGGGGATCTGGCATTTAATTTGAATGTAGATTAGAAGTGTGGCGTTAAAATGGCTTGCAGGTACGTTGACGGGAAGTTTTTGTTGTTTAATAAAATCAGTTCATTAAGGGACACATCTTGCTGCAGTTTCCCTATATAGGATCAAAAAGCTTTAGTTAGTCATCACTGTTTAGGTAGTGGCCATAGTTCACCTGCACAAGATCTTTCTAAGTCCAGCCTATTCACTAGCATTCTTGAAACCATTGGTTGTGCTGCTTACCACACCAGTACAGAAGCATGATTTCATTCAATTGCCAGCATTTTCCATCATGTGTAATTACAAATAAAACTTAGATAAAAAATCTTTTTTGAGGAAAGCTAATGTGTGCCTCGAACCAATTGGCCCTACAGAGGATAGCTCTGTTAGTCAGCTTTTCTACAGCTTGTTAGAGACTGTTGGTTTTAGTCTAATCCACGGAGCTGCTGGACTGCAGGTCCTGATCTGTTAAACTTCACATGTAGCTGAGGTAGATTAGGAGGTATGCTTTGGGTTAGTATGTGCTGTTCTCTTAGTCCTCATGACGTTATGTCTGTGCTTGGTGGGTCTGTTAATATTGGCATGTGAGGATGCATGTAATGACAAGCTTTGGAGAACATCTGGAAAGCTGCTAGGTCAGCTCACTTCCATTTCCCAGTTGTTAGGAGCAGCATTTGTTTAGAAGCATTGGTGATCAGTTTTGTTTCATGCTATATCATCAGATTTTTTTGTTTGTTTGATGATTTCATTTTTTTGTAATCTGTGACTTTAAAAGTCCTTGCTGTAGAGGTTGCAAGGTTTGTTATGGTGAAGACTGCATTGTGTGGTTCAGTAAAGGGACTGGAAATGCTACACCACAGTGGTGAGTTTCTCTTACCAGTCCTGCATGTTCTTGTGGTTGGAACAGGAGAATGAAAAGTGTTTGGGTTTTGGTTTGTGGGGATTTGTTTGTTTGTTTTATTACTTGTCTTTTTGTTTGATGATGGTAAGAAACAGAAATAGATTTTGGGGGATGTGATCTTACAGAACAGTTAGGTGTGAACTAGCTGACCTGCCGTCTTCATGTAGCTGTCTTAAGGGGTGCAGAGGGTGGGTTCAGGTTCTAAAGAGTCCTGTTCAGCTGATGCAGAACTCTTGATTTAACTGAGTTCATCTTGTAATTGGTCAAGTTGACCCAAATATATTTTTAAGCTCTTTGGACTAACGTTGTGGTGGAAAAGCAGTAGTTAGCAGTGCATTCAAATAGTGTTTGTCAGAGTGAAACAATTGGAAGTTTATCAGCAGAGTTGACTGGGGAGTGGAAAGACTTCCCCGACCAGAAAGCAGTGCATCTAATGGCTGCTGCTTCTGTAGTTACCGAATGGGTGGAGCCATATACCTCTGTGGCCTTGGGCCCCTTTCAATTTTATGTCATTTGGGAAGCATATTGATCAAAATAATCCTATCTTGAGGGAGCTTTGCTGAGCTGTGATTATTAGAGGAAGTTATGTGGTGCTGTGAATGTCTTAACTCCAAACCACAAACCACTTGCTCGCTACCATGTTCTTACTGCAGATGTTTCTCTGGCGCAGGAGCAGCCTGTGTAATACAGGGCTGGTGGTTAGGTTTCTAGCTCCTTTTTAGAGGCAAGGAAATTTAAGCCTACCCTAAAGCATTATGAGGAAACAGTTTGCCTCTTTATGGGAGCTGGTTTTTGGTTTGTTTTCTTAAGGATTTAAGAAGCTAAATGGTGACCAAGAAGAGACAGAATTAACCAGTGCTAGACCTTTCTATGATGCACAATGCTTGGGAAGGCATAATACACAACTATCTGCTTATGCAAACAATTTTCATCTTTTTTTCTGTATGTATATAGATTAATGCACTGCTGTGGAAATTTAGATGGAGGAGAGGTGACCGGGGCAAGCATGGTTTGGTTTGTGTTTGGAGTACTATAGTATTAGACTGCAGGTTGTGCTGTCTATGCTAAATTACCAGGGAAATTTATCAACAGAAGCTTTTCTAGAATTGTATCTCTGGTTTGAGGTCTTAATGTTTCTGCAGACTTGACATCACCAGTTTCAGACTGTTGCAAAGAGGATTTTAAAGGAGGACAGAAGCTAGGCTCACAGACTTCCTTTTCTCATGGAAGTTAGGAGGCTTGAAGTTAAACCCAGATCAGACCCCAGGACAGCGTATTGTATACATCTCATCTCAAACAGATTAAATTAGAATTCTCTTATTCTGGGTAAACCATCATTTTCTGCCATGAAAATCTAAATATCTGGTAGCTCTGTGGCTTATGGCTGTGAAACTGTTAGGCAGAGGAGGAAACTTCTGTAGTCATTGATGTTTTCTGAACAAAACCACTTTAACCATTTTTCTAAGCCTTATTTCTCATTCTGTTTGGTTGCATTCAGAGAATTCTCTCTGAAATTTTGTTTATGATGTTAAGGGCCATACATCTTGTAGTGTTATTGTTGTCAAAGACAGAAGCTATACCTCAAAACAAGGGAGAGTTTAGTAAGCCTGAAGCCTTGGGTTTCTATAAGTCTTATTTTGCACTCTGATTTGTTTGACTCATGCTGATCATCTCCCATTGTCTTCAGGAGGGACTAAACCTCCTTAGGAGCTTCTTCAAAGGCACTGAGGGTTCTAACAAGCCTTTCAGAACTGTCCGTCTGTCCTTTGTTGATAGTGTTAGGTCTCATCTCGCTTGCTTTGTATTCTGATTGCAAACGAGTTGCTGCTACTGCTCCCAGTTGGTTTCCCTGTTTTTAGATGGAGTCAACAAGCAGAGCTAGAAGTGCTGGCTGTACTGAGATGTGTTTGCTCTGTTTGTAAATGAGATTCCCTTTCAAGGAGCGGAGTTTATAAATATGGCTACAGTTAACAAGTTATTTCCACTCTTGTACTGCGATTGGCAACATGTAAGGTAACATTTATTAAATGGTAGTTTACAGAGGCTTATGTCTTCCATTTCAGTGTTCTGTTAGGTTTTAAACATTTTAAATTTCACTTCAAAAGTTAAAATTTGGTTGCATCAATCCTAGTCAGACTTGAGGTGGATTGTTACTGTTTTGCTCTTTTCTCTGCCAGGTTTTTATCCCAGTTGAAATTTGGTTCATGTATCCTCTGTCTGAGGTCTTTGAATGTTTCTTCGGATGCAGTTGTAGTTAACTAGTTTCTCATCAGTCGTGGTTTGTACCTGATCTTCAGACTTGCAGCAGGCTTATTCCATGTACCTTTGTACAAATAAAATGAGATTAGGCAAGTGGTTCAGTGTGACACAGGAAACTCTCTAAGTGGTGCTAAACCAGGTTTTTTCTTTCCCAAGGCAAAATATAATTGAATAAATCCTCTTGAATTCCTATAGCCATTAATTTGAATATGGTGTTTGGAGAATTATTAACTGTCCAGGTTCAAACTGTTGGCACCTGATGATTGCTCTCACTGTATGGCAGCTGAGCTTCCAGAGCACAGATTAAGTGCATGTGAACTGTGGCAAAGAAATCCGAGATAGATCTGAAATTGTAGGCTGAATTTCAACTACCTGTGAGGAACTGCAAAGGTTAATGTTGGTAGATGCCAATGCCTTTACCTAATGGTTCTCCTGGTGCAGTTTCATCCCCTTGCATTTTGTTACTGCTTATAGTTTTCATGTCCCAGTAATGAAAATTGTGTTTTGTCTTGGAAATTTGTGGTTTAGATAAGAAAAGTTCCAGACTATCAAGCTCAGCATTTGAGTAGAAGTTGTGTTCAGTTTTATCCTGTTGTTTGTACCAGCTTGTGAGTGAGTGATGTTTGATAAAATCCTAGGTATGAGGAGACCCAATTAAATAAATATATCTTTTCATGACCATTGATATATTTGAAGTTGTTTATATTAAAATTTAATCCTCACCCTTCTCCAACACAAAATAGAGGCCTGAGTTGCAGGCTGGCGAGGCTTGGGCAGGAACAGAACACAGGTCGTAATCAGGCCATGCGACGCCCTTTCTTACTCAACTTTACTTTCAGGGTGGAGGAGGTGTATTTTATTGTGTAGATCTTTACTCATGGCTGAGCTGTATTTTTCTGTGCTTATGTACTACACAAACTTTTTATGATATTGCTTGAAATGCCATGAGAACAGTACAAAGTTATGAATATTCAAAGTGAGACATACTTCATAGTTTTTATTGTCTCACTGAAAGGCAAGCTTCTATCTTCTTACATCAAGAGGATGGCAATTGGAAGCTCTACGTTAATCAGTTTTTGTCAGACCTTCAGGACAGGAGTAAAAGTCTGTTTGCTCAGTCTCCTGAGTGCAGTTCATTGGAATTGACAGAATACAATTCTCTTTGTATGCAATCTTTGGATTTTTCATGAAGTCTCAAAAGTGGGTTTCAAACCCAAATATTTTTGTTTACTGTCACTAGATTGCACAGCTCTAGCTTGAACTCCAGTATTTGTTACTGAGTTCATTCAGTGCAATGTACCAATTAATTATTATGAAACTGTTTTGACACCAGTCATCCTTTTCTAGTTCTATGATATGCAGCATAGCTAAACAGCACTAGGTGTTAGAAGTAGGTGTCCAGAAGAGAAAACCTTTTCAGCTGCAGGCATTTCTGGTTGAGGTGTGTCTAAATCTTCAGTTACCTGGATGCCAGATCCCATTTAAATCAAGTGAAATTCTGAGCATCTGTAAGAAGATAACTGAAGCCCTCAGACAGAACTTTTGGTAAATGCATTTAATTCTAATATGCTTCCATTCATATACTAGAAATTAATTAATTCTGGTTGTTTTGAGATAATAGCTTTGGATGAAAGTTTTCATACTAGCTCTAAAGCCCATTTCCCAGCCTACCTCTTCCTTTACATGCTTTAATTCTTTTAATCATCAGGAGAAAGTTGCTGCCAGTTGATCTGATGGATGCATTCTGCATCATGAAGCATTGCTCTTGCTGAGTAGGCCTTTCCTTAAGGTACATGGCTCTTCTGCAGAACAGACAGTAGTTCCAATCACTACTAGTAAAAGCTGGGTTGTTCAGTGTGATGTGAAGCTGAGCACATCTACCTAGACCAAACAGTGTTTTAAAAACCTGTGTTCAAGGCACACATCACATCAGGCACCAGTTCCCTTTCCTCTTGTAACTTAGCAATTATCTTTGGATAAGCCAGGTTAGACAAGCGGCTTGTGCTCGCCTTGCAGGTACACATTCAGGTCTTCCTTGGCAGCAGTAGAGGCTCTAGCATGAGCTTTGAAAGAAGAAGAGTGCTGAACTGTCTTTTAAATGGTTTTGGCCACTACAAACCAAGTAGAAGTCAGCTCCTTGCATTGTGCAGGGTGGTTTCCCCTGCTTGAGTAGATTAAATGCTGGTTGGGATTTACAACAGATTCCAGCTGAGGTGCTTATAAATAGTGTGAATATTGTATTTCATGGAAACCAGGGTAGTTTATCCCAGTGAAGTGACAGGAGATTAACAGCTCAGGGCACTTCGTTAGAGTCAAGTTGGAATAGGCAGAGCATTTTGGTTTGAAATTAACAGTCTGTCTTGGAACAACTTTCTCTAGATTTCAGGAATTTTGTCACAGTAACAGAGGAAAAAGTGAAAGGATCATTTTCAGTCCAACATTTTGCAATATCGAAGCCAACTTAGATCAGAACAGTGCTTGGTTTGATTTCACAGTTGATTCAAGGGAAGCAGTAATGTGTCACTCCTAAGCCGTACCTCGTATTTCACAAGCTAGCTTTGGAATTTCTTCCAGTGTGTGGTTCTGCTGGAGTCAGTAGATCACAAACATGGATAACAGGCCTTTCCTGGGTATTCAGCAGTAAGTTTGGTGTTTGAAACCCCAGTGATGTTTAGCCTTCATAAACACAAAGGGATTTAAGCTTTATGTTTTAAAATCTCGTGATGTTTTAGCCTTCCTAAACACAAAGGGGTTGAAGCCTTATGATTTGTCTACAGCACAATAAAAGGACATGACTTTGCTTTTAACTGGGTCTGTTGTTTGAAGGTTCACTAGACTCTGCAGATGCTGAGCATACTCATAATGCTGTTCATATGTGGTTGCAGTACTTCAACTTTTACAGCCTTCACTACCCTAGAGTCGTGGGGTTTACTCTAGGTTGCTAAATTAGGACAAGGTTTCCTGATGCTTAAAATTAAACAATTTGTCATCTGCGTTCAGAAGCATTAGAATGGAGATGGAAGTTTTTGTGGCAGAGATCTATTTTAGTATTTTATATCAGGTCCTTGCATAGACTTAAGATGAAGGGATGATAGGACTCTTGATACATTCAGTTGAAGTGCAGCTGCCCTATATGCACTGAAAAATACACAACTGCATCCTCCTCATGCTTCTGACAGCCATAGTGAAGCACTTTCCTTTCAAGCAGATTCGACTTGAGAGCCCTGCTTCACTAGAGACTCACACTTCTGTTATTGGTTGCATTCCCTCCAAGGGAGGAATGATACATGTGTCCCTCTGAGCATGAGGAGGTTTGTTTTAAAACAGTTCCTTGGAGGGTGCTGCAGCAGTGTGCTTCTGGGTGAATGGAACAATGTGGCTGACATTTAGCTGGCTAGTTGGTATGCTGAATATTGAAAGCATGCCCCCGTGAGTGGATTGAAGCAATAAAGATAGTGTTACCATACTGAGTAAAACCACCCGGTGCTAATTAAACACTGTTTGCATTAAAGGAGTTTGTTGTGAGTTCTCTCTTGCTGCACTATTATGCATGGAAGTACTCTATCCTGGCTAGCAGTTTGTTGCTGCTAACCAGTAAAAGATGGCAGATGAAAGCTTGGGGGCAGAGTGTTACGGTTTCCTGTATGAGTTCTTTAGGTTTAATCATTTGTTTAAGTGTCCTTTTATCACAATTTTTTTTAATCCCTCTGGGTAAGCAGATGGCAAAGATCGTGAATCCATTTGAGTTTGTTGGAAAGGCAGGATTCAGACAATGCTAGCCTTATACCTCTGCCTCCTTGACAGTCTGTAATTCTTCAGAGAGGTGATCCTATAGTGGCCTTCCAGTGCCTGAAGGAATCTACATGAAAGCTGGAGAGGGACTTTTGACAAAGGGCAATTACTTTAAGCTGGAAGAGGATAGATTTAGACTGGATGTTAGGGAAAAATTCCTTAACAGTGAGGGTGGTGGGACACTGGAGCAGGTTGCCCAGGGAGGCTGTGGGTGCCTCCTCCCTGGAGGTGTTCAAGGCCAGGTTGGATGAGGTCTTGAGCAACGTGGTCCAGTAGAAGGTGTCCCTGCCCATGGCAAGGGGGTTGGAAAGAGATGATCTTTAAGGTCCCTTCCAACCCAAACCATTTTATGATTCTGTGACATAGCAGGACTCAACTGTGTACCACTGTTCTGGCTGTGCTATGTACTTCACTGTGACTGCAAGGGCATTTATTTCAGAAGTACTTCATCTCACGAAGACTAAACTCTGGGTGATGTCACCTACTGAGTGCTGTTTGATATGTCTGTTATTCCCTCTAGCAAAACATGTTTTATATGTGACTGTCCATCATTTGCTGAAGCTGACTTGGCTCTGTCTGGAGAGGAGCAGTTTTGTGAATGTTTTGCATAGGCTTCTGAATCTGATCTGGAAAATAACATTAATTTAGGAAGCAAGGATATGTGGTAGCCTCAGAGGTTTTTTTTGAAGCAGCAGATGTGTGTTGCCCAGAAGAGCTTAGGTGGAAGTGATGCATGTAGAACCTCAGCGTGAAGAGAGCTACGCTAAGAGAAACAGGATATCCAAGTGTCAAGAGGAATTGGTTGTTTCATCACAAATACTGGTTCTGTGGACTATGAACTGTATTTATCTTTGGAGAGTGTAACATCAAGATAAATATTTAATAAATCACAGCTCTCTCACATTGGATTGTTGTCTAGCAGAATGCTACCCAAGTAGATAACATAAATTCTTCTTTGCGTCCTTTGTGATGTGCTAGAAAAAAACACCATTTTTGCAAGCTGTCTAGGAAAGATGCTGCATTTCACTGCGGCAGAGGAAGACTTAAATATGCTGAAGTGATGGATTTACACATTCTGTCGTGCAGAGATGAAGGATACTTGTATGGATAATCTTTTAGTGGAGTTTCCCATTCTCTTAAAGCAACTACTAAGTAAGCGACAGAAAAAGTAACCCGTCTTTTACTCAGATTTTTAAGGCATTCTGTTAGATGACAGAGGGCCATAAAGATGATCCAAGCGCTGGAGCTCCTCTGCTGTGAAGACAGGCTGAGGGAGCTGGGGGTGTTCAGCCTGAAGAAGAGAAGACTCCGGTGGGGACCTAATAGCTATGTTCCAATCTACAGGAAGGCTGGAGATGGAGTTCTCATAAGGGTGTCTACTGACAGGACAAAGGGAATGGTTTGAAGCTGAGGGAGATTAGGTTTAGACTGGATCTCAGGAAGAATTTCCTCAGTATGAGGGTGGCAAGACTCTAGAATGGGTTGCCCAGGGAGGATATGAATGCCTCCTCCCTGGGGGTGTTCAAGGCCAGGTTGGATGAGGCCTTGAGCAGCCGAGTCTAGTTGAGAGGCATCCCTGCCCGTGGAGTAGATGTTTAAGGTCCCTTCCAACCTAAGTCATTCTGTGATTCTATGAAAGCCTGAGATTTTGATGCCTTCTTCCAGCAGTGCTTGAAATCTGCATTTCTGTTGGATTAAAGAGTAGACGTTGGGCAGTCTTTTTTTCACCTGGTGCTGAATATAGGGTTTTCTAGTGTCACTCTTGGCACTGATAGCAGCAGCTCACCAGCTCTGTTAGAAGGTTGTGAATTGCACTTCAGGGGCATCTTAAATCCCAGCATAGTTCCAAGACTAATTTAGACTCTTTGAGTTACTTCTGGAAAGCCCATAGGGACGCTGAACCCTTCTGAACACATTTAGCAGAGATTTTTCTCTCAGTTTTTTTAATTGAGTAAAATAATGGTTTGGATTTAGAGAAAGGTAAGAGGGAAATAGTTGAATCAGTATCATAAAACACTTTTAAAAGAAGTTATCTGCATCAAAAGTTTTGACTTTGTACTTTGTTTTCTTTTCAGTTAACAAACATAAGCCATGGATTGAGACAACCTATCATGGTATAGTTACAGAGAATGACAACACAGTGCTCTTGGACCCCCCTTTAATAGCCCTGGACAAAGACGCACCTCTGCGATTTGCAGGTAAAGAATTCATCTGCATGATTGTTTTAAGAAGTGGAAATGCTTTCTTGGTGACAAATGATATATGTTAATTAGTGTGTTTTCCCTTGCAGCATAATGTCTCAAAGCTTTTAGATCCTAGGAAATGTTTGTCCTTGGACCAGAGTTTTGCTTCATATTTATTTCATATTTCAGCCTTAAATATACAGCTGTATCCAACTATCCAGACCAGAGGGTACTTTATATTCCAGGCTTTCAATTTCATGTGTGTATTTAATTTTTCTGTTCTGTTGGTTGTTTTTTTGTTTGGTTTTGTATAGTGTCTATGGGAAATCTAGGAAGGCTGACTTGCATGCATGGTGACTAGGAGAATATGAATCATCTCTCACAGTTCTTAAGTGCTTTACTTTTGAAGTGTAAAAGTACTGGTAGTTTGGCAGCACTGAATAGATTTTGAAAATGACAGGTTTATATCTCCTGAGGGATAGCAAAGTTTTCTTGAGGGCTGGATATCATGAAGCTTTAAGAAAATTTTGTTGTCAAATTTGCTGAGGGAAATCTAGTGTCAAAGCATCCTTTCAAATGGGACTGCTTTTCCATTGTGGTGGTCTAAATTGTTTAAGCCTGCTTTCATTTAATGAACTTTTTTTTTCAGCAGCTGGAAGTTGTTTTTATTAAATGTTTCTCCATTATGTATTTTAGTTTTCAAAACTTAGCAGTTCTTAAGCAGCAGAACAACGGACTTTAAAATAGTTATTTTTAATTCTAAACAAAATAATATGCTAAAAAATGTAAAGGAATTTTTTTTAATCCAGCAGAGTGATACCAAGGACTTGCATAATTAGAGAATCATAGAATGGTTTAGTTTGGAAGGGCCCTTAGAGATCATCTACTCCAACCTCCCTGCCATGGGCAGGGATGACTCTCAACTAGAATCAGCTGCTCAAGGCCTCATCCAGCCTGGCCTTGAACACCCCGAGGGAGGCAGCATCTGCACCTTCCCTGAGCAGCCTATTCCAGAGTCTTGCCACCCTTGTACTAAGGAACTTCTTCCTAAGATCCAGTCTAATTTTACTCTCCCTCAGCTTCAAACCATTCACCCTTGTCCAGTCTCTAGACATCCTTATGAAAAGTTCCTCTTCAGCCTTCCTGCAGGATCCCTTCAGGTACTGGAAGGTCCCCCAGAGTGATCTCTTCTCTAGGCTGAGCAACCTAAGCTCCCTCAGCCTATGCTCATAACAGAGGTGCTTCAGCCCTTGGATCATTTTTGTGGCCCTGCTCTGGACTTGTTTCAACAGCTCCATGTCTTCCTTAGGATAGGGACACCAGAACTGGATGCAGTGTTTGAGAGGGAGGTCTCACAAGAGCAGAGTAAAGGGGCAGAATCCCTTCGCTTGACCTCCTGGCCATACTCTTCTTGATGCAGTCTAGGATACAATTTGCCTTCAGGGCTGCCTGACTCTGCTTTGGAGCTCATTGAAGTATTTGTCTGACATTAAAAGGAACAATACTTGAATCTGTCTTTGAGGAGCCCAAAAGTGGGAGATGTGTTGAATCAGCATTACCAGTTCTGGTTGGTGGTGCTGCAGTTGTATCCCAGGATGGAGAACAGCACTGGTGTTGTCCAGCAGCATCTTCGTGGGTGTTTTAAGTGTGAGAAGCCCATTAGATCAGTGATGTGTTTTCACAGCAAAACAAAGCATTTGCTGGATTCAATGGCTGCTTCAGCCCTAACTGCTATATTCCTACTTAAAACCCAAATTTATTCATACTTCAAAAGGTTGGAGATTTTAATTAACTGTGCCCCTAGCTGAGCAGTGAAACTTTTGAACTCTCTGCAGGTTTAAAATATTTTAAATAGAGCTTTTTGCTTGCCTTCATTTTTGAGCATGTTGAAATATCTTGAAACTGGTTCATTTAAATTCTTTGTAGCACACCAACCTGTGGAGCAAGTAAAAGAAATATTTTATTGCTGTTCTCACTCTGTGCTGTGGGTAGGATCCTGAAATGCCGATGTGCAAAAATAAGCAGGGTTATCTAGAAATTTATTTCTAGGGTGATTTGTGTGGTTTCATACCTGAAACAACACATTTTTGAAGACAGGGTTTGAAGATGGTCATGCCCAGGCTGCCTCATCGTGCTGCCCAACTGTAGTGCCCCTCTGGAATTGGGCTTTTGTACCATGACTGTTGTAGATCTGCTTGAGAGGACAATCACCATTGTCCTTCCTCCGTGAAACTTCTCTACATTACAAATAGAGACGTGTTGGAATTCCAGCAATTTCAGACATTTCCAAGATGGTTTTGCTGAAAGAAACAACCCCAAAGGACAGCTACATTTTTCTATTGTACATTAATTTGTGTCCAGTTTAATGTCGGAGGCTCTCAGTAAGGGTTTTCTCTTTATGTATAATAAAGGAGCTGAATTTTTACTGCTTTTGAAACAATACTGTGTCTGATAACTGAATTTGTTTTGTTATGAGAGGATAACACAGGGTCTTGCTAGCAAGATATTTGAGGTGTTTCCCTCATGGAAAGAAATGTTTCCTTGCTTTTTTAATGTGCCTGTAACAGGGTTTTAGTCTTTGTTACCCCACCCCTAGAGAGAATCACTTATAGTTTATTTTTTCCCCTTACTAATCTGGGACACAAGGACTATTTTTGTAGGGGTTGGGAATTTTTTGACTTAGAGCATGAATATACATAGAGCTTTGAAAGTGATCTTGAAGAATCTTCTATTTATTCTTTAAAAATCCTCCCCAAAAAAATCTCCCAAGCCTTCCTGCCAGCCTCTCCTGGAGGTGTGTGTGGCTCACATGTTGCAGTGGGCGAGCGCTGATGGCATTTTCCGTGCCGCACCACCGAGCTCTGTTTGTGTAGGGCAGGGAGCTGTGCTGACGTCCTGTCTGCAGAAGGCCCCTATAATGCAGTGCTCAGCAGGATCAGGCCAGAAAGGAATCATGTGTAGAGAAGAATGACACTGTGTAGTCAAACATAAAGATTTTGATCTTGTCATATCCAGCGAGTGAGTCAATGTGTGTGCAACAATATGTGCACAGCCGCTTGGCAAACCCGAGAGGCAGTTCTGTTGCTGTAGGGTTTCAGCCATTTTTGCAGCAAGTTTAAAGCATGCCTTAAATTTTGTATTTTATTTTCTATTGGCATTTTATTTTCTACCTGTTGTGCATACAGATACAAACTGGAGTTATCATCAGTTGTGACATTTGGAATGAGTTGGCTTTTTAACAGTTTTGTATGCTACTAAATGTATTGAAATATGGGAGGCTTTCCATGATGCTCATGGAGACTGCTGCTTGGTTAGAGCTAGGAGAATATAGGATCATAGAATCATTAAGGTTGGAAAAGACCTTTAAGATCATCTAGTCCAACCATAACCCAACTACCATGACCACTGAACTATATCCTAAAGCACCACACCTACACATTTCTTGAACACCTCCAGGTATGGTGATTCTACCACCTCCCTGGGCAGCCTGTTCCAATGCCTTTCAGTAAAGAAATTTCCCCTTGTATCTAATAAAATGTAGAGGGATAGCTGACTCCAAAGTTTGAGAGTGCCTAGTGGACACACTGGATTGTATGCCCAGTTTAGAGACAAGTATTTTTATGACTGTGTAGTTATTTTACATCATTACATAACAATTCAGAAAGAGAGAAACCAGTGAAAAATAACCAAACCTTAACATTCTACCAAATCCTTACTGTTATTTAATTGTGCTGCACTGGAAAGGAGAAACACAGAATGCTTTTAGGATAGAAAATCACTCTTGTGTTTTCTGGCTAATATAAATTCCACAAACCTGATATATCTGTAAAATGAAATGTTTTGTCAACTGTGGTTACAGCACAGTAAAGTTCTGTCCCAGTTACAGTCTATTTAGCTGAACAAATATAAACTAACTTAAAGATTGATCATGATTTTGGTCTAAGATTAGGAGAGTTAGAAATCTGCTTCAGTAATGTGTCTCACTGCAGGATGGAGTGAGAAAAAGCATTAAGCACATATATTCCTATATATATATATGCTGCATAATTAATCTATTAATTGTCTTATTTGCCTTAAAATAGCTCTGTACCAGTCTGTGATACGTTTTTGAGAAAAGAGAAGTACTTCCAGAGAATTACTGCTTTTTGCTTCTGTTTATTGCAGAGAGACTTTGAAAAGGGAGAGCTTAAAAAAGCCTGTTAGGTTGGGAGCTCTGCATTTGCATATTTAGAGCACTTAGATCCTGAGTTACCTCAGAGCTTTTATTTATTGAAACTTTCTCAGTCACAAGAACCTGGTCTGTTAACCTGAGTACCGTGAAGTGGAAAATAGGGCTGTGTTGGATCAGTTACTGTTCTGAGAAACACCTGGCAGAGCTGAGCTATAGTACACCTTGAGCAAGAGCTTTACACTTCAAAAAGCATCTGGAGACACACAGATATTTACCAGAGAGCTTATTTATGTCTTATGCTTAGGAGCTAGAAATGTAATGCCTGGGCAGCTAAATTGTTGGTGGTGCCAGATTTAAAGGTCCCTTCAGGTGGTTGAGAACTGGATAGTTTTTTTAAACAGCCTCTCCTTGTCCCAGATAGATAACTGCCACATTAATACACTTCTCCCTCTTTTATTATCAGGATTTCTGCTTTTATGTTCCCTTCCCCTTTTTAATTTTTTTTTTTTCTAAATGTAATCTCAATGTTTCACATCAATGCTTGACTCTCAAGTTTAGAGTTGCTGGAAGGAAGCAGGGAGTGGGTGTACAGGAGTGAGAGATCTGGAATATTCAAAAGCTTCCAGCTGGAATGTCACTTGCGGCTAACCAGTGGTGTCAGCCCCGAATTTAAGCAGTGTAAAGTTTTTCTGGAATGCTCCTATTGCCAAGACACATGAAAATCTGGGATTATATTTATAACCTGTGCTAGAACAGACTGAAATAAATTAGGTGGGTGCCAAAGAGGCAGCATACATGGTGCATTAAAATAAAGAGCTGATGATAAGTCTAGGGATTACCTGAAGTGAGTTTCAGGGAGAACCTAATGAGAGCTATTTCAGAAATTGGCTGCTCTAAAATGAAGGACTAGGAATCATGATACATTAGAAGGTAATTTGCCTTAACTATATTTCTGCTTCAATACTAAACTGTCAATTTGCCTTTTTAAGGCCACTCTAGGATGGAGACTTGAATAACTGCTACTGAAAGTTGTCTGAAATAGGTGAGAATGAACAGGAGACCTGCTAGAAGTGATTTTAAGGGTAGGAGTCTGCTTTGATGTACTGGAATTCAGGTCAAGGATGATGGTAATCAGTAAAAAATAATTGATGCATTAGGTGATAGTTTAGGGGTTTAACCAATTATGATTTCCAGGGAGTAAAGGACAGGGTTAACTCCCTTCCCAGCAGAACTGTGAAACCACTCAGGTGCCTGTCACAGTCCTCTGATACCATTGTATAACTCCATGATACCTGAGATCTCCCCTAAGGATGGAAGCTCCAGGACACTGGGGAAGTTCATACTCTTCTAGAGTGGGTGGAGGGGGCAAAGCAGGCTGCTCAGGGCGTTCTCAGTACTGGCAGATTGTATCTGAGCACCTGAATCTCTTTCCTTCAGCAGCAGAAATAAAAATGATAGCAGCTGTTGGTTGCTTTTTTAACATGGAAAAGCAATGGGCTGCTAGGAGAATACATAGCTCCCCTACCCTGTGCTTCTTATGTTAAAGCTTTTATGTTCATTAGGATCACCACTAAACATGTGTTTTAGTCAAGAATCGTGGCAGTAGTCCAGTTGAGCTTGATGGAGAATGTGAATTTTGCAACTGCCAGGTGTTACACTGATAAAAACGTATGTGGAAACCCAAAAATCCCATGACTATTTAAAACAATTTTCCTGGAACTGGAAGGGAAGTGTGAAGATTTTTAATTGTAGAAACATAGTGGTTTCAGTGTACTAGAATAAATCCTGTTTAGATTATTTAACATGTCTTCCTTAAATAGAATAGTATACGTGAATTCTACTGTATGAATAGTTCTTAATCAACATGGAAGCTTGAAAATACCTTTGGGTTGGCAGTTGGTATTTAAAAAAAAAAAGAGGGGAAAAAAGCAAAAAAACCTTTTGATAAACTTCTTAAATATTTCAGAATTCTACAAATGGCAGCCTGGAGTTAAAAGATTAAATCATCTTTAACATAACTAAAACTCTAAAATTGTAACAGTTGCAGCAGATTACCACTGGAATTTTAAAAGACAGTTTTTCCAAAGCTTTTCTGTGTAATGTGTGCATCTTTGCCTTTTCCTTATTTGCTCCCTTTCAACCTTTCCTGTTACTGACTTGGGTTTATCTTTTCTCCCTTTAGAGAGTTTTGAGGTGACAGTCACCAAAGAAGGTGATAAAGGGTTCTTTCTATCCCTTTTATGAATATTAACCTACTAACTTTGGTTATGAAATGGGGAATCAGCACTTAAACAGAAGATCCTGTCATGCTCTTTTGTCCCATTTATTATTCTCCCAGTTTTTTTCTATCTTAAAGTATATTGATAAAAAACCTGTTATGTAACCAAACCCTTGGTTAGAAATATCTGTCAATCAGACATCCATTTGAACCATTTGGGATTGTTGTACACTCTGTGGACACCGAAGAGATTGTTTTGGGGAAAAGAAGTATTTTCTGATCTTTTCACTGATAGCTGACTTCATTGGGACATCTGAACTTTTTTGTAAAGTAATACTGAACTGCTGAAGCATTGGAACATCTTCCCTGCAGTCCACTTCCTTCAGTAGTCTCAAATCAGGATAATGCCTCTAGACATGTTCACAGGAGGAGTGCATTCATGATACCATGATACCACTGCAAGTCTAATGGCAAAATGTTGGTGTAACGAAATCACCTTTCAAACATAACAAGTTATACAGGTAAAACCACAATGGAGGTGATCAGCCTGTTCATGGACTGGCTTTTGTTAGCACAGCTAGGTGTGCTAGCCTCAGTCCAGATAATGTGAGGACAGACGGACCTAGCTGTGCCAGCGAAGAGCTCTTGTAGTCTAAGCTTAGGCTTAGGTGTGTTTTAAAATGGCCTACTAGGGGATTTCTCTGGCAAGTTTGTTAGGATGAGGAGTTTGAGTAGGAAGGAAAGCCTATTACATTGCTCAATGTGAGAGCTTCCTTGGCTAATATATTTGGTCTTTGTTAGTAGATAGCTGTTGAAATGGATGCCTGAGAAGTTGGTATTTCTACCTTTCTCATTCAATAGTTTATTTTGATTCCCTAATTTTAGCCAGGTACATTGCACAGGAAGACTTTGTTCTTTGATCTGTTGACAGAATTTCTGTAATTATGGTGCTGAATCTATACATGAAGCTTTTTCATCCCTTGACTTGTGACTGTGCATTTTAACCTTTTGCTCTGGTCAAAATAAACAAGCTGCCCAGCTATTCCCAGTAGCTTGGCATAGAAGATTACACCAGTGGCCTTGGCTGTATGCTCTCATAAGATCTACTTTTACCCTAGAGCTATCTCAAGTACTCCTGTGAAATGCCTGTCTACATTTCTCTCTCTTTTGTACTCCTGCATGAATGGATGCAAAGTAAACAAGTTGCTTGGAAGGCAGACGTGTGCTTCTTTTTACTAAAGTTCCCAGAAATCACCCATTTTAAAGCACAGTGCTCTTGCTTTGTCCACAGACCCTCACAAACCCTTGGCTGCAAAATACTTGGTCATTTATTTTTAAAAAAAAAAAAAAAGTCTAACAATTGTGACCAGTTCTAACCTCTCTTACTTTGACCCTGTAGGTGAGATTTGTGGATTTAAAATTCATGGGCAAAATGTTCCCTTTGAAGCAGTGGTAGTGGATAAATCCACTGGTGAGGGAATAATACGCTCTAAAGAAAAGCTTGACTGTGAGCTCCAGAAGGACTACACCTTCACCATCCAGGCTTATGATTGTGGAAAGGGACCAGATGGAGCCAATGCAAAAAAATCCCACAAGTAAGTCAGTCTGTGGTGGGCTGAGGGGAAATTTGGTTTCAAGTAGTCTCCAGCTCATGGGGATTTGTGGTCTGTGTATTTAAATGTAAACCAAGTGTTGATGCTGGAAGACTTTCATGTGATGCTAATAGAAATGGCAAGAAAATGGAAATTTACTGGTTTTGACATCTTTTTAATGGGGGTGTAGATGATACTGCTTTATCCTGGGTTTTCTGTGAATTTTTATTAGAAAATAATGTGGGGATAGAAGCAGGAAAACTGCTGGTGGAGTCCAAATCTGGCTTGAGTTGACCTAAAGAGTTTGCGGAGGATACCAGACCTGGACAGTGGTTCAGAGTTCAGTTCCTAAAGCCAAAATAACTGGTTCAAGAGGTCAGTCTGTATAAAACTTGACAAAATAGCAAAGGACACATGTTGCTGTCATTTCCAGACAGCCTCACCAAATAAACCTCAAGATGAGTAGCATAAAGTTCATCTCTGCCTAGATTAAAGAACGAGAACAAAGCAATCTTCAGCTAATCTTTGTCTGAAGAGAAAACCACAATATAAAATGCTCTCTTGCAAATCTACTTGAGAATAGCTCTTTAACACCCTGGTATAAACATCTGCAGAGCATGTGGAAGATTACTGTTTGTATGAAGCAAAGAAGGATGTAAATAAGATGAAGAACAGACTAGCAGCTCTCATCGTGGTGACAAATGCAACCTTGTTACTCCATAGCTTCAAACAAGCAGCAGGAAGTTATCTCCCTAGGGATTGCACTTATGGAAAATAGATCTGCCCTATTTGATATTCAATTTTACTTCTGAAGGAAGATTTCAAAGGGAAAGATGGAAGTAAATGTTGTTGGGTTGGTTGGAATCAGTCTTTGTTCATTTGGATAGAACTGTAGAACCTAGACTGCAGAATTTACCTATTTTTCTATCTGTGTTGGTTAACTGAGAGATGAAGTTTCTTCTGGTGGCTCTAGTGAAAATTATGGTTATCCAAATTCACAGCTATGTAATGAACCAGCACAGATCTGGCAGTGTGCTCTGCAACTCTTCTGCACTCACAGCAGGATGATGGGTTTCCAAGATCTACACCTACAAACCACTGCTGAAATTTTCCTGGCCCAGGGCTGTCTATTATATGTTTTTTTTAATGGCTTTTAACCATTTTGGAGTTTAGCTTTTATAGGCAAGAATATGAAATGTGTTTGGTAGAGAAGGCTCTTTTTTGTGGCATTTATTTAGCACACAGGATAAAAGAAATACTTAAAGACTTTTTTTTGCATAAGCATTGGAAACCTTTTGCTTTTATGGAAGGATTGTAGTGATGGAATTCTTTATCAGTTTACATTCCAGATACTTTTTGTTATTCACCTTTTCTCTGTGGGTCACTGGCAGAAACTGAATTGTTTTCCTATTCTGTACATACCAACAATCAGTGACAGGCATGAAAAGACAGAATTCAAGATCCAATTTGTTCAGGATTACCTAACTAGCTACTATGTGATGTGTTAAAGTGTATCTTCTACTGCTGTGATTCTTCCATTTAAATTGTCTGATCTCTCATTCCTACATGCAAGAAATAAGCCAGTTTTCACTGACTTACAGCTCAGTACTTTATTAGCAAAAGAAAGCTAATCCAATGCACTTGACTGAGCTCTTACTCTAAGACCAGTCTTAACTGTCACTCTTTATTCACATGGAATAAAAATTGGTGTTTATATCAAATAATCTGACAGCAGGAAAGAGGAAGGATTGTGCTGCTGGAAGCAAAAGACTATTTTGTCACAGCTGTATTTTGTTGTGTATCTGCAAAATGGTGGCAACTTAATAGTTGCAATACAAGCATTTGTATTTCATTTGCAAATAAACAGCAACAGGAAGCATAAAGCTACAATGAATTATGTAGGAACACACTGGGAGAACATCCACTGCTTTCCTAGGGAGGGTAGTTGAGATTGTTTTATTAGTCATTGATCACTTCCTTCCCAGGAGCTTAAATTTCAAAGGATAGCTTCATCTGTAATAGAGGGAGCTGTTCTAGCAGGCTCCTTGCATGAACTGGAGTTTTGCAGTAGATAGGAAGCTGAGCTTTCTGTTTTCTTTGCAGGGCAACAGTCCATATCCAGGTGAATGATGTCAATGAGTACGCTCCTGTGTTCAAAGAGAAGTCGTACAAAGCAACTGCTATTGAAGGGAAGAGGTATGACAACATCCTCAAAGTGGAAGCAGTGGATGCAGATTGTTCACCACAGTTCAGCCAGATCTGCAGTTATGAAATTGTAACTCCGGATGTACCTTTTGCTATTGACAAAGATGGTAAGACTCTGATGTGAGATGGAGTGGGAATTGCTGTAATTTGCCATCCTAAGAACAGCACTTCAGACTGGTTGGCGTAGAACCGCAGCAGTCCTCTCTTAGCCCTTTGCTACAACAGATCATTAAATGGCCACATTCCCTTCAGCAGTTTGAACTGATAATGAGAAGTGAGATGGATTTCAATGCCAGTCCTGTGTACTATCTACTGATGTAAGGAGCAGATGGTCTGTTGCATGTCTGTTGTTTCTTGTGAAATGCTTTTCAAAATACAGAAAACATGGGAGCTGTATTCTGCTTGAAACCAGCTCCTAGTAGGCTTTTTTTTTGCCCTTGTAGTTTTCTGTTCTGTAGTAGGGTAGCTTTGGCTAATTAGCTCTCAGAATTTGGATTCCATGTGTGTGCTTTTCACATTTGAGATGCTTGTATGTGACTCTGGAGATTATCATAGTTATTGGGTTTGAAGTGTAGTGATTTGTTGAGGTTATTTCCTTTCCACAGTTTATCTGTGGACCTTTCAAAATCTGATTAAGCAAAGCAAAACATTTTTTAGTGGGCTTTAAGTTTGAGGTTTTGGGGATCTGTGTTGCCAATGGATAATTTGTACAGCTGTGCAAATTAAAAAGGCTGGAGAATCCTGGCATGTGTCTGCCAGTTTGTGTGTCAGTTACCAGCTATGAACAGTTTCTTTTTGAGTGATATACTGTAAAGGGTTTGATTAAGTCTATACCTGCTGTTCTGTGTACATGTGCTGTTTCTGGGATTATGGCATTTTTAAGGACCAGTACCTGATGTCTGGCATTAAGAAGTCAAACAGTGAAGGGCTAATTCACTTGCAGGTGTGTCTATTAAAGCCTTGGTACCTGCATCAAGTATGTAGGTGGTATCTGAATGCATTTAATTGTGACAGTGACTGAGGAATGAGCAGATATTGACATCTGATTATTGCTTTTGTGTGTGTATGTCAGGTTACATAAAAAACACAGAAAAGTTAAACTATGGCAAAGAACATCAGTACAAACTGACAGTAACAGCCTATGACTGTGGGAAGAAGAGAGCTGCTGAGGATGTGCTGGTTAAAATTAGCGTTAAGCCTACATGCAAGCCTGGCTGGCAAGGTTAGTTTGCCCTCCTTCCTATCTGCCTTTGGCATTTGCCAGTACCTTGAGTTAAATGTTGGTGTTGTTTCTTTGGATAAATGCACAGGTTGGAGCAAAAGAATAGAATATGAGCCTGGTACTGGTTCCTTAGCTCTCTTCCCTGGCATGCGTTTGGAGACGTGTGATGAGCCCATAACCTCTGTTGAAGCAACAGTTGAACTAGAAACCAATCACATTGGGAAGGGCTGTGACAGAGACACCTACTCAGAGAAATCCATTCACAGACTCTGTGGTAAGAACACTTTTCTTAAAATTGAGTCATCTCTCTTGCTTCTTAGTTTATCTTTGTTATGTTAGACCACAAGTCAATGAGTGGATAAAGGCTTCATTTGCGTGTAGTTTCCTCCAGCTTCTTTCTTAGCAAGCAATAAAAGGCATGAAATTAGCTGAAGGTGACTTCTAAATGATTCTCAAATGCAGTGAAGGCTTTTGTTTCTGCCTCTTCACTAGCTTACGTAGACAAATAATTTCCCTACAGGAGACTGAAGAGCTGAAAGAATTACATGTGTGTGGAAGGGTATGGCTGTTAAAACCTCTCTGAGGTTTTTCTGAGGCATGATGGATGTGAAGGATCCAATTTAAGAAATACATGGTGAAAAAGTAGATGAGAAAGCCAAGACAGTGTGGTTTGGCTAAAACAGTTTGCTTGGCTTGGTTGCATTTGTGCAATGCTTAACCCAAGGAGTAAAGGGCACCTTGGCACCTGTGTCTCCTCCAGTTAAAGGTCCTTTGAAAAGTTTAGGAATCTTCTGTGGCCAATATGGAAGAGTTGGGATTGCAGGGCTAATTATCACTGATGATTTGTCTTCAGCTGAAGTTAGCTGAAAGTGTGAACAGCCCTAGAAGAGGCACAAGCAATTCGTAAGCTATTCCCTGTTGAGGTCACTGTGATGATAATGATTTAGGCTTGAAGTGGAGGAAAAAACCCAGCATGCCAAGCACCTGCTGGGTATCATTGCTCTTGACTAGGATATTGTTAGGCAGTGATCAGGGAGAGGGTGCTTATGCAGCCCTCTTCAGCTGGATGGATATTAGTCTTACAACTCTTACAGGCAAAATAGGATTTTACAGATGTAGAGATACTAAGCAAAACAATCTCCATGAGATTAGTCATCTACCCAGAAGTTAAATGTATGGAGGACATTGTTATATTAGGTGTTCTATTCTTAGTGACACATTATTTGAAAGGAGAATTGCTTGCTGTGTGCTGGTGGTGATAATCATAGAATTGTTTTGGTTGGAAAAGACCTTTAAGATCCAGTCCAACCATTAATTCTGACATTGCTGGGAAATTAGTGCTCGGAAAACCAGTTTGAAACCAATCTTTTTCATTTCCGCCTTTTTTCATTTGATTGTTTTTATTGTAGGTGCTGCTTCTGGCACAGTCGAGCTGCTTCCCCCTCCAAGTAGTGCTGCTAACTGGACAATAGGACTGCCTACTGATAATGGTCATGACAGTGACCAAGTGTTTGAATTTAATGGTACACAAGCTGTGAAGATTCCAGATGGTGTTGTCACAGTCAATCTAAAAGAGCCCTTCATGATTTCAGTGTGGATGAGGCACGGGCCTGGAACCAAAGAGAAAGAGACAATTCTGTGCAATTCAGACAAGACAGGTTTGTCAGTACTTCAGATGCAAATGATTTCACTGTGGGGGTTTGTGTGGTGGTTTTCAGATGCCGTGGCAGCGCAGGTGAGAACCCTGCCTTAGATTTTCCTTGGAAATGCAACGGACTGTAAAAGTCTGTGCTTACCTATAGGCACAGCCACAGATTATCTAGCTTCAGATTAGGCAGACTTGTTGTTCTAATTCTGTTTGAATTTGCATCATGCATTCCTTTTTGTCGTGGGAGATGATTTATTCTGGCGATGCAGTCTTCAGTTTGCGTCTCCAAAGACAGATTTATTCTTGATGCTGCCTCAAATCGTTAAGATACATATATCAGGTTTGGGGACAGCATTTGCTACTATGTCTTCTTTTTTTTGCTGGAAGGAGATTATTTCATTTTTCCCCAGTGATAATTTTTTTTTTTCACTCCATGCATAATTTCAGTCTCTCTGACTGCTACAGACATTTAGAAGATGTCATTAATAAGGAAATATGATAACCGTGTTTCCATAATTGCTCTCTAATGGGGCTAAAAGAATTCTTGTCTTTGTTAGCTGGAACAGTGGATTTGTTCAATGTATTAGAAAGATGCTTTAGTTAACCTGCTGCAAGATTTGCCAGAGGAAACCACACTGAATGGATTTTAAATTTCATTTGGAAATAAGAAAGATTTAGCAGTATTGATAGTACCTTAAAAGCATTTCTCTTTGAAGAGGAGAAAAATGAGTCTTATTCAGAACAAGGTACAATTACTCTGTCTTCCCTACCTTCACCCATTCCTGCTAATCAAACCCCAAAACTTTTGATTCATTGAAGGGAGTGAACTGGAGGAAAAAAGGCAGATGTAAACAGAGTGTTTGCTGGTTCATAGCACATAGGAAATAAACTTTCCAAACAAGTTTTCCTTTTTTAATTCCTTGGTTTGACCTAACCTTGTAATTTTTGCTACAGATCATTTCTGGTAGTATAAATCTAATTTGCCTTCATTTTTAGTGGTGTGTTCTGCAATATTAAAAGACAGGAATTAGGTGTGCTGGAGGGAGGCAATTTAGAATATATTGCACTGGAACAGTGCAGGAAGATTTAATGCTTCAGGCTGAAGGATTCGCATGAGTTTGGTATTTTTTCATTCTCTGCTTTCTTGACTCAGCCATGCCATGGAGTGGATGATGTAGACAATATTTCCCTTTCTTACTCTCACCTGTTTCCCTAGTGTCTCACTTCTGTATTTATTTCAAATGATTCATCCTTTAGAGCTACAGCTATCCTGTTTTCTCTTAGGAAAGCCTGTCCACCTGCCATGAGCTGTACCTGTTTCAAAACAGTAATTTCATGTGGCAGGAGCTCCTCATTTGTAACAAAAAGAAGCTCTTCTATTTATAAATCTAGCTCTTACTCTTTTTCTCTTGCTGACATGTTTATCTCTGTGAGTTTTCAGTCCTATGCCTTGGTTTAGATGGAATTGGGAGATAGATATGTCTGCTTGTACAGTTTGTTACTCATGGATTCTTTAAGAGTGTTCACCCTAATTAGTCTTACAGACCTTCCATGTCCTTCTTACCTTGCCTGTTTCACTTCTATGTTTGTTTCTTCCTGTCAGTTGCTTGGGGATGTGTGTAATTGCAGAACAGGTATATCTGGGGGGGTTCCTTAGGTTTACAGAAAATAATAATAATAAATAATAACATAAATGCAAACTGCTTTGCAGATATGAACCGGCACCACTACACGCTCTACGTGCACAACTGCCGCCTTGTTTTCCTCTTCCGCCAAGATCCTTCAGAGGGAAAAACTTACAAACCTGCTGAGTTTCACTGGAAACTCAATGAAGTAAGTTTGGAAGGGCACTTGGTAAGATGTTAGAATGCAGTGAAACTGCTGGAGTGGGTCCAGAGGAGGCCACGAACATGATCAGAGGGCTGGAGCACCTCTACTGTGGGGACAGACTATGAGAGTTGGGGCTGTTCAGCCTGGAGAAGAGAAGGCTCCAGAGAGACCTTAGAGCTGCCTTCTAGTACCTGAAGCTACAGGAATGCTGGGGAGGGACTTTTTACAAGGGCTTGTAGTGGAAAGGATGAGAGGGAGTGGATTGAAGCTTGAGGGGACATATAGACTGGAGATCAGAAAGAAATTCTTTACTATAAGGTTGGTGAAACAATGGAATAGGTTACCCTAGGGAAGCTATGGGTGCCCCCCTCCCTGAAGATGTTCAGGGCCAGGTTGGATGAAGCCTTGAGCAACCTGGTCCAGTGGGAGTTGTCCATGCCCATGGCAGAGACTTGGAACTAGATGATCTTTAAAGTTCCTTCCAACCCAAACCATTCTATGAAAACCATGGGAAACTGAACTCCCTGATAACCCAGTTATTAATTAAGTACTTTTTCAACTCCAGACTTCTGATGTCATGTTTTATAGAACCCGACAAGACTTTGTTTGTGATCAGTTGTCAGAAATAGGTTCATCTAGATCTTTTCATCTTGAACATAAAATACTACATCAGTGGTTTTGTTATAAGCCCTGTGAGATACTGAGTAAATAAAGTGCAAGTCATTGTCTTGACAGGTAGGAAAATGTGGATTTATATGTCAAAATACAATATGAATCTTGTGGCTGTGATAGCATTCATCTTCACTGAATCCTATCTACAGTAGTGTGCATGAGAAAACAAAAATATTACAGTTTGTTTATAGTATTAAAGTACTTCTGAGCATGTGACATTCCAAACTGTTAATAGGATAAGAGAAGAATTTGCCTTCTTAATCCTTTTTCCCACTAAAACAAAACTGGTGACTTTTTACACGTGAGCAGTAGCTACAAATCAGTTCTTAATTAGATTTTACTCCATAAAAATAGAGTTAATAGGCCTCTGAGGGATGCAGGTACTTTCTGCTTCCTATTTAGAGAGGAGTTGTCTTTATTCTTTCAGTCATGTATGCTTAATTGGTTTAGAGCTGAAAGTGGAGGCTTTAATAACTAATCTTGACGTTGGTCCTGCTAAGATCTGCATAACTTATTTCAGTGATTTCGTTATGTTTATGATCATGAAGAGTGAGACAGAAGGGACTAAGTATTTTGTGTACTTTTCCAGCCCCCTGGATCTGAGTGGTGAAATAACCCTGTGTATCTGTGCATTTATAAAGGGTCTTTTAGCTACTTTAGGTTGCTGTTACAGCTTTGTTTTGCCAGTTCCCTGAACAATGAGGCACTTTCTAACATGCTTGACTATATCCTGTTTTCTCTGCAGGGCAGTGTGTACTGTTTTCATGGTAAAATGCCCACATACATCCTTATGGGAAGATTGTTACTTTCCCAAAACTAATCAGCTTTCACTATTAATGATTCTGTTTTGGAAGGCTTTCTTCTATTCAAAACAGTCATGTTTTTCTCCAAATAATCCCTCTCAGCAAGCAGAGGTCCTTTGCCAAGTCATATTGTATTATAACAGCGTTTCAGAACGTGTTTGCATGTGGATGTGTATATTGAAATGGAAAGATGCTGTTATTAGATACTACAGAAATGAAAGGAAGGAAAACACATGCAGCTTCCTGGATTGGCAATAGAAGAAAAGAAACTATTTATAAATGTTTGACAGTTGGTTTGCTTTTCTCAGATGCATGCCACGTGTGAGAAACATAAATATGTCTGTCCAGGCTTATAGGCAGGCTGTGTGTGTGGGGATGCAGAATGTGCATCACATCAGTCAGTTAGCTGATTGAGAATCATTCCAACCTTTTCTTCACTCAGGTGTGTGACAAAGAGTGGCATCATTACGTCCTCAATGTCGAATTCCCTGCAGTGACACTCTATGTAGATGGTGTTTCCTATGATCCTTTCCCAGTGACTGAAGATTACCCGCTTCATCCTTCAAAGATAGAAACACAGCTAGTAGTTGGAGCATGCTGGCAAGGTAACTGCTGACAATTGTTAATAATTTTAATTAACAACTATTTTTTTTTTCTTTTTAAATGAAATGTTCTGGTTTTTAATTGAAATCCTCTTTAAATGAAATCTCTTTTTAAAAATGAAATCTTGGACTTACGTAGCAGATTTTCTAGTGCCTGAAAGGTAACTTGTTTTGTCTTTTGCAGATTAGTTCTGCTCCTGGCTAGTATCACACATTTCCTCTTTCAGTAATTTTTTCCATATTTTGGGGTTTTTTTTGCTTGTTGGCCACAGGTGCCTGTGGAATAGGAAGGTACTTGCCAAGCAGCATTCTATCAAAATGAATTTTGTGGTAACCATGGGAATGTAGCTAGCTATTTTTAATAGCAATTATAAGAGTAGGTCAGGTACTTCAGATTACTAAGCAGAACACTTAATTTCAAGTAGGTTAAAAAGCATATTGTAGGATAAGCATTCTCATAAATAGAAGCAGGACCAGCAGACAGTTCAGTGAAGCAACACAGTGATGCTGCCTCTCTTGGATATTTTTACCATTTCTGCTTAAAAAATAAACATAGAAAGTATCTGCCTTAGTGTATGCAGACTGTGGCTTAAAACTTGGTATTCTACAATCTGTGAAATGCTGATTCGTGTGCTTTAATTCTTGTGTAACATACTCTGCAAAGCCTGAGGAGCAGAAGAATGCATCTGAACATGGAGACTGGTTACCAGAGACCTTTGTAACAAAGCTTTTGCTTCACAGTCCTGAACTGAAATGTTTGCTTGCTGATCAAATTAGACCTCCGCTGGGATAAAGCACATCTTTTTGGTTAGAGATAAACCAGTGTTAAATCATTCCTGTGTGGCTGTAGTTCAGAGGATGGACTGTAGTTGCAGTCTGTAATAATACATAGAAGCAACTTGTGAATGGAAGACAAAGGGAAAGCTTGGAGACATGTTAATCAAATTAAGTCTTCTGTCCTCTAATGTCTCTTTTCTCTTGGAGTTTTAAGGCTTTGAAGCGTGAATGGAGGTTAAGTTGTCTAAGTACCCTCTCCATCAAATTAACTCTTCTGTGACAAGTTCACTGTCTTTCAGTATTAATTTTATTTCAGTGTTAAACTCATTCTGTTGTCCTTCCCTTTGAGTCAATTAATTATTTTCTTCATAGTTTATTTCACTCTGTTTCTGACATTCCAACTATCTCTTCTAGCTCAAAGGGAAGCTATAGTGGCTGGGTTTCAAGAAACCGGAGCTTGGAAACTCTGTTCCAGCTAAGTGTATGGATTGTGATGGCTTCCATATATGTTCTGCATCCTAACAAAAGCATATGTGTTTAGTTTAAAAAACTCTCTGCTTTCATATTGGCACCATTATATGATTCTTTAATTTCTTCCCATGAGAATTTTCTTTGTAATGACAGCAGACTGAAGTAGGAGCATTCCAGGAGTCTGGAATACAAGAACTTGCGGTGCTGCCTTTGAGAAATTCCACCAAAAAGCCTGGTTGTTAGGAGATTAAAACACAAGGGGATAAATGCCTGCCAAAGGAGTGAAGTTAGTGCAAAAAGCCTCCCTCCTCTTTGTGTTTCCAAGATTCTAAAGTAAATCCAGGCTGCTCTAAGTTATATATGCAGCTCACCTTGAAGGAAAGAGAGATTTGATGCTTTGGAAAAAGTTCTTTTAACATTTCTTTTAAAAGATTAAAAGCTGGGTTTCATTTTTGGTGCTTCCCCAGTGAGACACTTCCATCTGATAAATTGACAGCTTAATACCTGTGATACTACTACCCAAAAAAAAAAGAATAAAACTGTGTCAGTAATGGCTCCTTTTGATCAGCATTTAATGCCTTTGGGTGATTTGCTGATACAGGCTGGATCTCACCTTAATTTCTCCTTTAGCAGTTGAGAGAGGAGAAAAATCAATTGAGGCACTGGATGACCTGTATCTCATTACTAATAGTGGCTGGTGTGAGGTGGGGTATCTGTGGTTAACATCTTCTCCAGTATGATTGTTTCTACTGCAGCTTGAGGCGGGGGCTCTTCAGGTTGTCTTGTTGTGAATGTTATGTTCTTGTAACAACATAGGAATGCTTCTTTCCTGCACTGCAGCTGTTAGTGTTCCAAAGGTCTCCTAATCCTTGAGAAGCTGGGTCAAGTGTAAGCAGACGTTTTGGGGGAAGTGCTGCTGTGTATTTTCTGTGATAAGAAAGTTTGCCAAATTGTAACTACTTGCTCTTTTCCCTCTTGTCCTATTCTTTGTCTTGCTTTTCTACAGACTATACAGGAAATGAAAATGACAATGAAACTGTGCCTGAGACCTCTGCAGGTTGCTGGAGTTTTTTCCCTACTGTTTTATTTCGGTTTTAAGCCAAGACATTGCTTCATCTCACACACAGCATGAAATGCAGGCATTGCATTCGGGCCATTGACCTTCACATAATCCTCTCCTAGGCTTGTTTCTTCATTGTGCTTTTATTTCCAGAGCTTCATCAGCTGATTTTATTTTTTATTTTTCTTTCTTTTTGACTTTTCTTTGAATTTGTTCTTTTTTGGTTGCACCCAAACACACATCCACATACAAATGGGCACCCGTTGTGAGTCCAGTGAAGTGGTGTAAAATAAGTTGCTGATGTAAAATATCAGCTGTGGTTTCTTAAATCCTCAATGCACCTCATTGTATAGAAATCCAAGTATATGTATCTGTGTAGGTATGTGTGTATCATAGAATGATTCAGTGGGTTAGGAGAGACCTCTGAAGTCAGGTAGCTATGCTTCCCATTTGAAGCAAGACTAATTTGGTATTTAGTTGAGTTACTTGTGCATAACCCAAAGGCAGACCTGTACTTTACAGTAGATACTCCTTTGATCAGAAAATGATTATGTCAAGTTTTAATGATAATGAGTAGGCACAAAATCTTTGCCTACCAGGCATTCCAGGTTGGCTACAGGATGTTATTTTCGTAGTGGATTTTGTGTCTTGAGCTGAGACGCTCAAAATTAGTGTGTGTTGCTAGAAGTGTGTTCAAGGTACATCTAAAAATGAGGTGCCTGAGTTTAAACTACTTGCTTGAGTCCATACAGAGAAGGCAGCACTGTTAGAGGGGAGCAACGAGTCTTAGACACTTTCTTCAGAATGAGCTGCATGACTTTGTGAAGTTTGTTTCTATCCTTTGAGTGTGAGGAGAGCCTGTCAGGATGTGTTTAGATGTACGTAACTGAGAGGAAGGATGCCGTTGTCTTCTATCCAGAAAAGCATTGCCCATTTGGTAGAGAACCAGCTAGTGGGAGGGTTTACCCCAGCAGGAAGATTTCAGGTTTCAGAGTTCATCTCATTCATTCTGTCTCATCTCTGAAGACACCACCTCCTGTATGGGCAATTTCATTCAAGAAATTTGTTATGGAAATGTTGGCCTTTGTTTCACAGTTCAAAATGGCCACAGCTGTTTTGAAGGCCATGTGCATGGTGAACTGTTGAATTCTTTCTTTATGCTTGAACATAAGGTTAACACCCAGAATGGATAAAAAACTAACCTGCATGTATATAATATTTTGGTACCAGAGGCATATTTGTTGTTTTACAAGAGAGGAAAAAAGTGAGAAGAATCAAAATGTGAAGATTGTTCCTTTTCTCCCATATGAAGGTGGTGAACTCCACATGGCTCAGTTCTTCCGAGGCAATCTGGCAGGTTTGATGATTCGTTCTGGCAAACTGGAGAACAAGAAGGTGATTGATTGCCTGTACACTTGTAAAGAGGGCCTGGATCTGCAGATGGCTGATGGCACTGGCAAGGGTGTGAAGGTAAAGTTGACTCAAGGGGAGCACGGACATTGCTTTGCTGTTAATACTTACTGGGTTTGCTGGCCAAATTTTGGTGTCCCAGTTGCTGGAGAGGGTACAGCAAAGGTGATGAGGGGACTGGAACGTCTCTCCGATGAGGAAACACTGAGAGCATTGGGTCAGTGCTTTTAAATACTCAAAGGAGGGTGATGGGGCCAGGCTTTTTTCAGTGGTGCCTAATGACAGGGCAAGGGGTAATGGGCACAAACCTGAACACAAAGAAGTTCCATCTAAACATGAGGAGGAATTTCTTTATGTTGATGGTGTTGTAGTACTGAAGCAGGCTGCCCAGAGATGTGGAGTCTCCATCTCTGGAGTTGTTCAAAGCCTGCCTGGATGTTGTCCTGTGTAACCTGCTCTGCGTGACCCTGCTCTGGCAGGGGGTTGGACTTGATGATCTTCAGAGGTCCCTTCCAACCTACACTGTTCTGTGAAGTTTCCCAAGCTGAGTGGCGATGAAGTGAACAGGGAAGTTAGTCTTTGTGCTACAGGGCCACTAAACAATGGCTTTACTGCTTTGGATACAGCTGTAATTATCCCAGCATTTACCAGGCTCAGCAGTGCAGAACTCCCAGCTTCCATTACCAGCTCATGTTACTGGTTGAGTATTCTCTTATTAATTTTTTTCCCCATCTTGTTTCAGATCCACATGAATCCAAGTCAGTCAACAGTGAGCATAGAGGGGGATGACATTGACAGAGTTGACAAGGCCATGCAGCACATTTCCTACCTGAATTCTCGCCAGTTCCCAACACCTGGCATTCGGAGGCTTAAAATCACCACTGATGTCAAGTAAGTCAGTGCTGGAACAGTGCACCCCTGTGCAGGGCCACTGGAACCTGGAATGGTTCCTGCATCTCAGTTGTGGTAAAGGAGTCTTGCTGTATGTAGCCATCACCCATTTCAGTACAGCAAATGTCTTCTACATCAACATTCTCTGTTCTTCCTGAGAATTTAGTAAGCAGTGTGTAATGAGGGAGGAACTCACAGCAGGGATATGCTGTGAGTGTCTCCAATATCACAGCCTTCATTAAAGGTGTTATCTGTGCCTGTCACTCATGGCATAGAAAATGGGGCCAAATGTTAACTGTAAGTAAAAATTAATTGTGAGATTGCTCCCTTGGTGAGGAGTTCTTACTTTCCAAGGCGATTGATGAATTTATCTAAGGCTCTTGGGTCTGAGACAGAGCTTTTTAAACATTTATAAAGCAATTACTCTGCATAATTGTGCCTCCCTCTCAAATAGCCTCCTTGACTGTGTCACACTGCTTCTGTGTCTCACAGATGTTTCAATGAAGATGCCTGTGTCTCCATCCCTTCTGTGGAGGGATATGTCATGGTGCTGCAACCAGAGGAGCCAAAAATCAGCCTCAGTGGCATCAACCATTTTGCTCGCTCTGCTTCCGAGTTTGAGAGCTCTGAGGGCGTTGCCCTCTTCCCTGAGCTGCGCATCATAAGCACCATTACACGGGAGGTGGAGCCCGAGGGGGATGGAGATGAAGATCCTACAGGTAACAGCTTTTGTGCTTAGGACTGTGGCCTGCCTGCTCCTCATTCAGTGATGGTGCTGGAGGATCTTCCCATTGCAGAGAGGCGTGGATTTCTCTTTTGATAGAGATTGTAGTAGGGGAAGAGAGAGCTGTAGATGCTTTGCTAACAAAAATATACCTGCAAATGGCAGTTAGCCCAGGCTGTTGCCTTCCTGTAAACATCCCTTGGCTGTTGCTGGAGGGTTTGGCTTGCTTTGGTTTTTTAACCATCATTTCATGAATGCTTCCTCTCTTTACTTCAGGCCCAGATCTTTATATTTGTTCTAGGAGAAGAGTTAAGTTTGCATACGACATTTTGTAGCTCCTGGGCTGTTGTCTACTTGACCTTTATTTCTGCTTACCACTTCATTTTTTTTTCTTTGCTTTTTAGTGCAAGAGTCTTTGGTATCTGAGGAGATCATGCACAACCTGGATACATGTGAGGTGACTGTGCTAGGAGAGGAGCTAAACCAGGAACAGGAAAGCCTGGAGATTGACATGACACGATTGCAGCAGAAAGGCATTGAGATGAGTAGTTCCAACCTGGGCATGATAATCACAGGTAGGGGTTATGACTTCTGGTCTTTTTTTTGTAGGAAGGGTCTGAAGAGAGTGATCCTGGGAACAGTGCTAGGGAGATGGCTTGTGACACCTCCCAGTTATTCCCAGCTATTGTGACACCTCCAGTTATTCCAAGTACCGTGTGTTTGACTGGAATGTCAAGGGCAGAGATGTTCCAGCTGTTTTGTGGAAAGCTGTGGTTCTAGAAAACACATCATTCTAGAACCTTCTTAGTGTTCTCTCATGTCCCCAATGGCAGATGAATTCAAAAGTACCTCTGGGCTGTGGAAATCAAGTACACTTTGCCCCAGGAGTGGCCTGTCTCTTGCTCAGATAACCACTGCCTAGGAGCATGCAGTATTCCTTTCTGGTTTATATACAGCCTATATGAATGTATTTGAAAGACAAGCTCCACAAATCCCTTTCAAGACTAACAGTCAATCCACAAATTGTGAAGCCATGTGTGTATGTCTGTGGTGTTAGCTTTTTCCTGCTAACAGAAAAATCTGTCAGCCAAGAAAACTTAGTGGTAGAAGTGGGGAGTGATATTTGAGTGTATGATGATGTTCCAGGAGTCTCTTGCAAAGTAATTGTTTTATTTGTTTCTTTCTCTCCCCAGGGGTTGATACCATGGCTAGTTATGAGGAAGTTTTGCATTTGATACACTACAGGAACTGGCACACAGTTTCCCTCTTTGACAGGAAGTTCAAACTAGTCTGTTCTGAGCTTAATGGACGCTATGTCAGCAATGAGTTCAAAGTGGAGGTATGTAAGCTGATAATCTGATCACTCTGAGAGGTTTTAGAGCATGGACAGCTAGGAGGGTAGAAGTTGTTGCTTCAGCTGGTAGATAATTGATCGATTTTTGATAGAGATTTTTGTCCTGTAAATAAATATTAGTAAATGTGTGTATTTCAGGCTGTGTTTTATGTATAAATGGGGTCTTAATCTGACATTTCAGCTTTAAATAAGGTTGCCTAAATAGAGGTGAAACTGTTGTGTTGTGGAAGTAGCATGGCCAATGGAAGTGTGAAGGAGACAAGACTGAGCTGGAAAGGCAGTGCATTCATTTGGCAAAAAACTTATCAGAGTGAGAGTAGTGCTGCCAGAGACACGAGTGGCCTTCAGGTATAACTTTGAGAATTCTGCAGATGAACTTGCTGGATCCTTTACTGTTGCTTGTGTGATGCTGAAGGGCTTATATAAGAGCACAGGCAGGCTAAAACTGCATTTCCTCTGCAGCAGAGTACAAGCTAATTATTACTTAGGAATAATTCATATGGAAGAATAGCATAAAGGGCACAAAAATTCCATGTGCTGGGATGTGAAGTTAATTGAGAGGAGCTGACACATGTCACTGAACCTTTCAGCTTTGAGCTTGGATTTGTACATCTTAAAGCTGACCAAAGGGGTGATAGTGAGGTTAATTGTACTCACCACTGATTGGGTGGCTCTGGTGGGCTGGGGACCCTCCTGTGTTGCAGAATTGAAGATTTTGTATTAAGCAGTGTGGGTTTGTTTCCTGAGGAATTTCTCTGAGCTTGAGTTGAGAACTTAGCAAGCTGCTGAGCTGCAAATGCTTTCCTTGTTCTGCACTGAAGGTGCCCAGGTACCCATATCACAGTGTTCCCCCACAGCAGGGGTATATATGTAGCTCTGCTTTTTGGCAAGGAAACTTGAAACGTGCTGTGCAAAGGGTGAGGTTTGCTTGTACCTCAAAGCCAGCATCCTTAAGTGTGGGTCAAACTTAATAGCTTTCTTTTTTGCCTTAACCCTTTGACTGTAATGTGGATTTTTCTCTTTGCTGTTAGCAGAAGATGGGCATCAGAGTAAGAAAACATGGGAATGAAGGAAGTGCAATTAATTTGTGTGTTAGATATCTTTGTAGATGCTGTTATTTCAGGATTAAAATGGCTGGCTACCAAACGTGCTGCTAAACTGGCTTGCTCTGGTTTCTTCTCAAGCTCTGGTGTCACAGCACAGACTTGCCAGACTAAAACAGATTTGAGCTGTGAAACTGAAGGGTTTGTGACAAGGAATTGTAATTATGAGGAGCTAGATTGGGATGGTTGTCCCTGAGACAAGCCATTGCTGTGCTGAAGCAGAATGGGATGCCTGCTCTGGGGAATACAGTGGGGGCTTAATTCTACTTTGTCCTTCCCTTCCTATCTCTTCAGAAGTGAAGTGTTGCATTTCTGGAGTTTAACATTTTCTTGTGGTTCCTAGGTGAATGTTATCCACACAGCTAACCCAGTTGAGCACGCTAATCACATAGCTGCACAGCCACAATTTGTTCATCCCGTGCATCACACATTTGTGGATCTCTCTGGTCACAACTTGGCTAACCCTCACCCATTTTCAGGTAGGAACTCTCAGTCACTGAAGTTCACCTGCACTTTTTGGTGTTAAAATGTCACAGAGGCTTCTTGCTGCAGAGAGGTTTTCCCAAATTTAAAGCGGTGTGTCTCGGGCTAATAATCTAAGCAGCTACTCAGTCCTGTTCTGCTGTTGCCCAGGCAGGAGTGGATTACTGGAGGCCAAGGAAATGCCTCTTACTGCCAAGAGAGCTCCCTATTGGTCTACACACATTGGAAACTGGGAGGTGTGCTAGTCCTGAGGGGACTGAGAGACCCAGATAAAGGGCTGTGAGGAATTGGGACAGTATTTCTTGGCACGAGGAAAGAACTGCAGCATTATTCCCTTGATGAGTTGTGTCATCTGTCCTTTCTGTTTTAATTATATTAATTTGGCATGGGTGTAGGATGTGAGAGTAAGAAAAACAGGCTGTTTAGAGAGGAGTCTGTGTGTGTGGTGGAATCTGCTTTCCACGTGTGATCAGTCCTTCAGACTGATGCCATTATACTTACGGAAGCGAGTTTGAGTTGCTCACTAAAACTGATTTTTTTCAGGTGGCCTTAGAGAAGCTGCCTCTGTGTAGCTACAATACAGTGTTTGTGCAACACCCTTTCCCTCCTGCAGGTGATGGGAACAGAGGACCACTTGTTAGCATTGTGTAAGAGTTTCTCATCTTTCCTCGTTGCAGTTGTTCCAAGCACAGCCACTGTGGTGATTGTGGTTTGTGTCAGTTTCCTGGTTTTTATGATTATCCTGGGAGTGTTCCGGATCCGAGCCGCTCATCAGAGAACGATGCGTGACCAGGACACTGGAAAGGAGAATGAGATGGACTGGGATGACTCTGCTTTGACCATCACTGTGAACCCCATGGAGGTAAAGCTGGTGTGCCAGCACTTCACAGAAAAGTGTCCCTTTCCAGCTGGGATGGGTGGGATTGTACGTGGAGAGAGCAGTGGAGCAGAACCAGCCCTGAACAGAGTAGGGACCTTGACAGTGGATTTGTAATGGATTTGCCCGAGTGACGAAGGCCACGAGCTGGGGGTTTGCCTGGGTTTCAGCCTCATGATACCTAATTGGCTTTTCCAGGACAATGTCCAGCACTAGTGTTTATCATGCTGCTCACTGCCTTAACTGTGGCCTCTTTTTTCTCCCCAAGTAGAAGGAATTTTTTGTCAAAACAAAGAGTGTTTATGATGTTTCCTCCTCCTGTGGCTGACATCTCCATTTTCAGAAAATGAGGAACAAGATGTGCCACCTTACTGCTCTGGGTGTGACCCTCCTGACAGAGCCTTTTCCAGTAGAGTTTGAAGCACTGGATCACACCAGCATGAGTTTGTTTGGAGTGACAGGATTGCTCACAGTGTAACAGAGCCACTTAGAGCACTGCTTCCTTTTCCTTGTCTGGTTGCCCAGTTACTGCAGAATCCAGTGAGCAGTCTGTGGTAGCTCTTTCTCAGTGTAGTGCCTCCTGAATTAAAAAGCATAAAAAGAATTTGGCCAGGATGATATCAACAGGTAATCTCTGTCTTAACAGACCTATGAGGATCAACACAGCAGTGAAGAGGAAGAGGAGGAAGAGGAAGAAGAAAGTGAAGAGGGGGAAGAAGATGACATCACTAGCGCAGAGTCTGAAAGCAGTGAGGAGGAAGAGGGAGAGCAGGAGGAGGACCAACAGAATGTGAATAGACAGCAACAGCTGGAATGGGATGACTCTACCCTCAGTTATTGATTCTAGCTGTCCCCTCTGTCTTTGTTTCTGCTCTAGAAGACTCCACTCTAACTCACTCCATTGTTACCAAGGATTCATGGTGTTCCAAAACAAAACAAAAATCATTCTGGCCAGTAGATCCCACCCCCACACATCCCAGTGTTTGTGTTCTGTCGGCTAGTTCCTGATGCTGTTCCTAGAGTTGTAGTTAGCACTTTTCCTTCAGCCATGCCTCAGTGACTGGATTCTTTTTTTTCACACTCTGTGAGGAACCACCTTGCACTTTTGTTTGGTTTTTTTTTTGCCCTTCTTGTCATCTCAGCTAAGTGACTCTACAGCTCTGTAGCCATTGCACATCAATTTCTGAACTGTCTGGTTTGGGTTTTCTTGCTCAGTGAAACAAACTTGGCTTTGATCTTTTTTTCCTCTTCCTTAAAAGACGCAAAGATTGCTTGTTGACAAAGGGTAAAGCTGCTCATTTCAGCCTGTTCGGTTCTTTTTAGTTCTTCTTTTCCCCCCCTCCCAGAAATTAGTGCATGTGTAAAGTGGCAGAATGAGGTTAATATGTAGAAGATTAACAGACTTTTTAATATTTTGTAAATATACTGGAATTCTGTAATTATGTCATTTGTGGTAGTGCAAACAGGGATTGGGGGTTTAAAACCTGCTAAAGTAAAAACAACAAAAAACAGCTACTAATCATGCAGCATGAAATAGTACAAGTCTCATACTACTGCAGCAGGAGCACAGCGCTCTAGTGTAGATGTTTCAGCAACTCAGTGTCATTGGCCTTGACTGCCATGGTCCCTCATGCCCCGCTCTGCTGTTTAATGTTTCTTTCCTTTAATCTCCTTTTATTATTTTTGTTTTGCAGAGGGAACAGACAAGCTTGTGAGAAACTGTAAATGCTTTACCCCTGCGGAGGTTCAGCTGCCCTGTGCAATACAGTTGTTGTTTGTATTTTCTTTGGGCTTTCTCTTTTTTCCCCTCTCTTTTTCTTTTCTTTCCCCTCCAGTTAAGTCTCGGCATTAAGGGCTTTTAAGTTATTGGGTTAAAAACCACCACTTGGATGGTGAGCAGATTAGTGGCTGTTGCTGTGGGGTGCTGCCACATCTCCCATTCATCCCAGAGAGGCTGCCTGTTGCACAGTGATGGTCTGGTCACACTGCTGACAGGCTGGATTGTTTGTCTAGTTGGTCGATTGTTGCGTTGGTAACTGAAGCTGGAGAGCCTGAGACCTGTGTACCTGGGCACCTTGGCTACCAGCCTACATAGATCAGTGTTTTGGGGTTGGTTTGTTTGGGGTTTTTTGTTGTTTATTTTTTCTGCTTCGGTAGTGGGAGGGTTTGGGGCATAGCTGGTACCATTTCTGTTACACTCCTGCTCATTCCCTGTAGCCCCTTGTACAGTACCTTGGACTGTTGATGTATTAAGCCTTTGTTTACACTTAGTAATTGTGTTTTCCTGCTGGGGAGAAACTAGAGCATAAAGTATCCAACCAGCCAACCTTGGGACTCATCTTTGTGTTATTCCAAGTCCAGAGGGTTTTGGTTGTTCCCGATCAAAGCTCTGACTTGGAATTGCAAAGGACTTTGCTAAGAGATAGCTGAAAGGTACGAGAAGGAAGTGATGCCCCCTTGGTGGAGAGTGCTAGGTTATTGGCAGGTCTTGTTTTTCACTTCATTTGGGCTTACGCAGAGCCTTGCATAATGACTGCTTCCTTGAGTTGTACCTTTGCAGATGGATTAAAGAGTAACTTGTTTTGCTTGTACAGGAGACTAGGACTCCACTGACTGCTCAGCACGGTAAGCAAGCTCCAGTTTTTGCTCTTGTCTGTAGTCTGCCTTTGTTCCAGGTGCACAGCCCACTTCTCCCAGCAGGCTGCTTAGTGGCAGGACCCAGCAGGGACCTGTCGCAGGGGTAAGAGTGCTAGAGGAGCAAGAAGCAAGCCGAAGGGTGGGCACAACGGGTTGGAATGCAAAGAGAGGAAAGCTAAGAAGCGATCCAACTGTTCCCTAGTTTTGATTTTCAGAGCAGACCTATCCTCACCTAGTGCTGTGTGAAATGGGATCTGGGGGTGGGTCCTATCCGGGGTGACGCTCGACTGCGGAGTGCCTTTTCCAATCATAGCTGGAGCTGGAAGCAGGGAGGAGAACCCAGAACCCACACAGCAGCTTCACCACTTCGGGGGTTTGTTTTTTTTAATGTAAAATTTTAGATTTCTAAAAATGGGGAAATGGTTTTGACTACTTAATGTGGTAATATAACTGCTAGTTTTAAGTAAACTGGGAAACTTTTAACTTATGTCTGACAGTTGTCCTGTGTTAATGTGTAGAAGACTTATCCTTCCATATACTGTTGCTGTAGCTGCTGTATTTTAGACCAAAACTGATCATGACTTAATGGTAATGCTGAAAGGTTGTAAAAGTCCTGATGCAGTTCGTAGCCACTGTGGGTATAACTTTTCAGATGTGTATATTGGTAACAGGTCAGTTTGGAAAGTCTATAAGCTACAATAAATTTCTGGTTCTAAAGGTTGTTTGCATTTATTTCTTACTGAATGGGACAGAGCTGAATCAAGTTAAATTAACTGTGTGTTAAGTTACCTCTGCTGGTGGCAGTAGAAGGGTTTTGCTCCAGTTGTGTTGCTTGCTCTCAAGCAGAGGCAGACTTCAGCAGCAGGTGTTTGCAATTAATCAATAATCTTTATTTTCTGACTTACAAAACATGTACCTAAAGCAACTGAGAAGTTAAACATGTAAACATCCTCTTCGTACAGAACCACGGTTTGGCTTAAAAAAATACTTCTTTTTTTCTTTCCCCCCCACCCCAAGGCAACAGAATAAGCACAATCAGTTTGTACAGAGTTAAAAAAAATAATCACAGAAACATCTCTAAATAAATAAACTAGAAAGGGAGGTCCCTTTGAGCATATTCATCAAATCAGAAGCTGCTTGTTTCTAATGAAATGTACATTGTGAAAGTGATTTCAGCTTCACTCTGCAGTACAATTCAACTTGCTGGAAATGACCAGGTGAGCTGCTGCTTTGTAAATCTGGAGTCAGAGTAGAGCCATCAGGACAGGATTCCAGTGGTGTGCACAGAAGGTGTGGTCCAGCTGATGACTCACTGGCCTGTACTACTTGTTGGTAAGTCAATTCTCTAGACTAACCTCTCTGTAGAACTGTGCCAGGTTGAGAAACACCCTTGGAGTGTTCAGGTCTTGCAGTTAGCACTCCTGCAGCTTTGTTTTATTGCACTTCCAAAACTGGAGGACAGACGCCAGGAGCCACTGCTGCTTTGTGCTGCTGTAAAATCATAGTAGGGCTTGGGCTTGTATTTTCTGGGAATACCCTGGAAACTACCAAATGATGCCAACGGCTGCAAACCCAAGTCCCCTGCAATCCCACGTGGTGGCATTTCAGAGAAGTGCTTTCACATTACAGAGTTTCTCTTCCCATCCCCCAGAATGTACAAATGACTGAGGTGGCTGCTGTGGTTTCAGAGCATCTCAGCATAATGTGGCCTGGTATTTTTGTATAGTTTTAGCTCTGTGAATTAGTTCGATAAGGAAGGAAACAGCAGTCTTTATCTGTACTCTGAAGTGAAAGTTGTGTGGCCACAAGGAATGCTGCAAGCAAACGGTGTGGGCCTAGCAGCCCCAGCCTGGTCATAAATGTTTGCTTGTCCCCATGGGGCAGCAATGAGCGAGGTGGGGGCAGCCCTGTTCTCTGAGCATGGAGAGAGCTCTAAATCCTGCACAATTTAGTATTTATTCTAATACCAAAACAAGTTAAAGCTTGAATTTTGGGGCTTCTGTCTGCCTCTTCGCATTTTCTGTTCACCCTTGCAGCAGGCTCCATGACTGTGGCAAGTTTTCTATATACACCATATATAGAATCTTGGGCTCCACAAATCCTGCTCTTAAAAGGCCCTTGAAGAATGACAGAAGGTGGCATCAAATCCTTAGAGCACAATGGTGGGACCCTGTGAAAGCCTTGTCCTAGAAGGCAGGCACCACAAAGCTCTGCTGCACAAAGGTGGTGCTTCCCAGACACTGCTGGGTGCATCCTGCACGTGAGCTGGGAGGAGCATTGAGAGGTTTTTCTGGGGACAGAAAGAGGTGAGTGACAGTCATCAGGTGGTGGGAGCAGCACCTGGCTGTGAGGGCACAGACTTGCTGTCAGTTGGGGTGGAGCAGGTAGAAACTTGCCTTTGTCCAGCTCATTATATGACTTTTTTTTCTAATTGGCTGTGAGAGATCCAAGCATCTTCCTACTCCTCATTGTGATAGCCAGTGCCCTCCCAGCCTGGGAAGCTTGAGGTTCTAATCTGGCTCAAGGAAGGAAAATTACCCTTTTAACACTTGAAACAGCTTAAAAAAGAATGAGGTCTGATGGTTTACTCTCAATTTTTTGACCAGCTCAGTCTCCCAGTACTGCAAGGATGGACTGACTGGCTTTGAAACCTAAGACCATTCTCTGCAGTTCTCTAGACACTGAAGGACCACAGCAGTGAAAGTAACGTTTAGCACAGTGAAGAGAACTCAGCAATACTCAAAGACTTGAGAAAGTTTCTTTAGGTTTAACCTCTGGAAGCAGCAGCTCTAGAGTGCTGGCTCCAGTGGAGAGGGTGTTTTGGTCCCTGCAGGTCTGTCTGTGCACATTTATCCCCTGTTCTTTTCCTAGTGTTATTGTCAGATGCAAAGTCACAGAAGGACATGAAGCCAGCTCTCTGTTCTAGCTAGCACAGAACTTAAAGCCACAACAGTTACTTGCTGCAAACATTTTTCAGGGCTACTTACAGTTACTGTGGCTCACACAGTATGTGCCAGCCTGTCTCAAAATGTCATGGCCAATTCTTCCTCACATTCAGTGTAGAAAAGGGGCTCTCCCAGGGTGATTTCAAGTTAAAATAAGAATTGTCTTCTACAGACTTGCTGCTTCTAGTACCAGATGCTCTCAGGCAACCTGGTTTATATGAATGCCTCCAGAGCCATAGAGAATAGACTTCATAAGAAGTGTGATGAAAAGAAACTCTACTTAGGGTTGAGGTTCTGTTTGTAAAGGGGGCAAGGGAAGGTGGTTTTTAAAGGTGTTTCATATTCCCTTCACTGAGCAAACCCAGTACTAACTGCTCTTCATTTCTACATAGGGTGGAAGTTACTTTCTGAGGGCAGTGTTAGCTTAGTTGTGAACAACAAAAGAATTTGAACTTGTCCTCTGAACTGGTGGATTTAAACAGCCAGCACAGGGCAGGGTCACCCTGTGGCAGGCTGCACAGGAGGGCATCGAGGTGGGTTTTGAGTATCTCCCTCCACAGCCTCCCTGGGCAGCCTGCTCCAGTGTTCTGCCATCCTCACCAGAAAGTACTGTTGTGTCCTGTTGAGGTGGAGAAGTCAGGTGTAAGGTGTGCTGGATGCCAAATTCCTATCAAATGTATCCCAGGACAGGGAAGATGTATTGAAAACAAATCACTTAGGCTGTGTTCTAAACTCGCTGGGTTGGTGGGAATTTTGAACCAGCCCTGAAAGGTAAATTTTCATGAGAGTTGCCCATCCTTTGCCAATGCAGAACTCTGTTGGCACTTGAGGAACAGGATCTGAACTTCCTGCTGCTTTGGGATTTTTTTAACCTACCTGAGTAAGTAAAAGAGTTTTAAAAACCATTCTGGGAGGAAAAGAAACTTGCTCAGTCTAGTTAAAGGCTTACTGAGCAAACACAGCATCCAGCTTCAGGGGCGTCTTGAAAATTAGCCCATGCTCTTCCTTAAAAAGGAGGAATGACAGCACCTCAGAGGAACCTGATGTGGGGAAAATGGAAGGAATCCCTGCAGGGAACTGCTCAAGGAAGCAGGTACTAACCACAGCACTCCACCTATCTTCCAGCATGAGCTGCAGGCTGCAGCCTGCTTGGTGCACCTCGCTCTACCCTGTGTGAGGCACCGAGTGGCAGCAGTGGCTCCTGTTCATCTGTCCCTGTGCAGCTGCAGTGCTCAGAACTGCTCGCCAGGTGAGGACACCAGCTGGAGACAAAAATATGACACGAGTAGAAATACAGCACCTTGTGGGAGGTGGGGCAGACTCTGCTCAGGAAGGAGGCAGAGGCAGCATGGGGAGGGGGGTGAGGCTGGAGGAGAGAGTTTGTCCTGATTTAGGGAACAGCACAGATGAGTAGGGTTTGCTCCCTGGCTGAACCCCTCATGGGCACAGTCTTTGCACACCAGCTCTAACAACAGGCCAGGAGTTGTGTACTGTGGTTGAAAGGAGGAAGAGAGTGGAGAGGAACAGGGAATAGATTCATAAGAAGATGAGACTTGAGATGCAACTTACTGTAAAGTGTTTCAGTGTTAACCACTGAAACCCCTCAGTGTTAACCTGGCACCCCTCTATCCTCACACAGGAATGCAGACTGGCCAAAGAACTTGGGCACAGACCAGTACCATCTGTCCCAACTGACATTGGACTGCCAGTGTTGCTTCCCAGAGATGCAGCTGTAGGCCAGGGCCCTGCATGCAGGTACTGCAGGGAAACCAGGTGGCACCCTGCCTCTAATGTACCCCAGGAGGAGGGACGTGTGGAAACCAATGCTACAGGCCAGTTTTGAGAAGCCAATCTTGCAGTTTCCAGGCTTAGAACAAACAAACCCAGGAACTGCTGGAGCCTCAGCTGCAGTCTGACATAGGAAAGCAAACAAAAGTACCTAACCCAGTGGGCAGCCCAAGCCAGGCATCAGGTTTTTGACTGCACTATCCAGTTCAGTTTCAGAACACTTCAGCCTCTGTAGCAGTAAGAGGACAGTATGGATGTTCTTACCCCGTCACAATGTAGACTACATGCATCTGTCCAGGCTGGCTTCAGTGGGCATTTAAGCTGACCTACCTTGGTGTGCACTGAAACAAGGTAAGAGAACAGTCACATGGTGGAGTTAATGCCTCTGGGCTGCGGTGAGGGGGACCTAGAAGACAGGCTATAGTACAGGAGCTACAGGAGTGGTTGGTTCTCAGTGTTCAGCTATATTTTCAAGAAAATAGAACTATACACATTAACACACTGGGAGGATGTTACAACTGCCTGAACTCTTCACTAGAAGATGTAGTTGAAGCCTAACAAATTGACAGGGGCACAGTACCTACCTACCTTTCACTGTTTGCAGTAATTTTATTGCCTCATGTCTCCCTTGTCCCCGAAGCTCTACAGCAGAGATGATTATGCAGCTGATGACAGGCCAACAATTTTTCAGTCATGCAGGAATGTCTGATCTCTGGGAGCACAGGTGGGGGATCTTCAGCACAGCAACATTCATCAGTCTTTACAAACCTGTCTGCAGCTGCTGGACTCAGTGCAGGTTTTACATTCTGTGGGAGCAGGGTGCAGGCTGCTGCTCTACTGCCTGTTGTCTTTGGATACGTTGTGTGCCAGCCAGTTCACTTTGGTTTTCCAGCTCTCTCGCAGGGCTTCATTAAACTTGAGTCTGAAGTGCTTCAGTGCCTCCTCATCTGTTTTGCCAAGGGCTAGGGAATCCTGAAGGTAAGAGGCAGAAATCAGTCTGGCCTCACTGAAAGCAAACTGAGCTATTAACTGCTCACCTGCTAGGATGTTTACTTGCTAGGAAATTGCTCCATTGAAAGGAGCACCAGGTAAGGCAGGCGTAGCCATTAATTTGTAACAGTTACTGTAGCTGCACAAGTCTTTTCATTCTGATGAACACATACACCCTACTCTCATACTGGGCACAGGGAAACAGGGGCTTTAGTGCTCTTGTACAGAGCTGCTGTCTTTCAGGTGGCCAGGGCTAGGTTGTTACAATTTAAGAGGCAAACAGGAATCAACACCCCAAGGGCTTTGTCTCCTTGCCTGCAAGCTGCTTCTGCAAGGTACCTGTTGCCTCTCTGCTGAGAAATCTGAAGTTACTTCCTGAGGACCGACATCCGGCACTTCGGATGGCCTGCACATGAACACTGGCTGTCAACTCATGATGTTTAGAGGTCCTTGGTTTCTAAGGACAGACCCTTCCACACTGAACTACAAGACCAGGTATTCAGTTTTAACCATGTGGGCTCTGATTCTCTTACCTTTAGATACTGAATGTCTTTAGAGCAGCTGAGTTCTGGCAGGCCAGCAGCTTTCATCAGTGCAAACAAGTGCAGGAAGAGAAGGCCATGGCGCCGCAGTATCATGTAGGCCTTCTCACAGTAACCCCTGAATCTGTTCAGAAAGGAAGATGAGGCAAAGGAATGAAGGCTGCAAGCTGTACAAGAACTATGTTGTAGTGTGAACCCTGCTAGCTACACTGATGACTACCAAGCTCTTTCACCATCTTGAACAGATCACAGGATGTTATGGGTTGGATGAGACCTCTGGAGATGAAGTCCAGTCCCCCTGCCAGAGCAGGACTGTAGAATCTAGCACAGGTCACACAGGAATGCATCCAGACAGGTCTTGAAAGGCTCCAGAGAAGGAGATTCCACAACCTCTCTGGGGAGCCTGTTCAGTGCTCCATGACCCTTACAGTAAAGTTCTTGCTCATGTTGAAGTGGAACTTTCTGTGCTGTGGTTTACCTCCATTATAGATGGATGATAATTTCTTTTGTGTGTAGAGACAGGTGTAGGCTAGATACACTCGGAGAATTCAGAGCTTAAAAAGCTCCAGGCAAGCTGAACTGCTCCCACTTACCTTTCAAACTTCTCATTGTTGTTGGTTTTTCCTTGCTGGATGACGTGCACGAAGTCGTAGGTTAAGATGAAAGGAACTCGTTCTCTGTTGATGCCAAATTTAGTCTTGAAGTTCCCCAAAAAGTGACCAAAATCAATATGGAACAGCTGAAAAGAAGGGGAAAAAATTAACAACTTTTCAGTATAGTTATCTGTTTCAGCTGATCAGTTGATCTCTTCACAGTTCCTGAATGCAGAAGATACTGAGAACAAGGAGCTGTGTGTTTTGACTTGCTCTGTTTTCCATAGCCAGCTCAGTGCAAAGGAGGAGGATGCAGTGCAGAGCCTGGCACACTGTGGCTGTCAGCTCTGGGTACCCAAACCCAAGGTTGTCCAGCGCAGGGCATCAGCTCCCCCCGGTGGACAAACAACGGAGGAAGGTCTCTGAGCTCCCTGCCCAGCAGCTAGCTTCTCATGGGGAGAAGAGGCACTCAGAGAAGGGCTGCTGCCAGTCACAGCCCAGAGGGACAGTGCTCTCTTGTTAGCAAGTGACACAGTGTCCCTGTCCTAGCTGTGACCCCAAAGGCACTCCCAGGTTTCTCTGCTTGATTTATGGGGATAAGCTGGAGAGGGAGGGTGGCTACATAGAGTTGCAGACAGGCAGCTGCACATACCTGGGAGATAAGGCTCAAAACATCAGCAGACAGTTTCTTACTTCAAGTATTAACTAACCAACCAGCTGACCTCACTGGACCTGCAGTAGACGTAGTTGCACTGCCCAGTGCAGGGTTGGTTTAGGCTTAAACAAGAAAGCTAGGTCAGACTTCTCCCTTTAACAAAATGCTGAGGTAAAGAGTTTCTTTTTCCTAGTTTTGTCCTTTGTCTTCCAAATAGTGTATGAGAGAAACTCTGGCAGCTATTGTGGAACAGAGAAGCAAAGGACTCAGTACAGTACACTGATGATCACAATGTGATCATTTGCATTCATTTTTGAAGTGAAACAAATAAACCAACAGTTTTTTCCAGGAGGAATCTATAAATACATCAGCTTGGGGAAGTCACTGAGGATTTTACCCAGCAACTACAAGTGATTTGGGATCTGCTGAAGCCAAGTGAGTCTTCAGATTGATAAGTACGTGCTTGAGTGTGCATCTGCACACAATTTTAGGTATGAGAGAGATGAATTGCTCCACTGACATTCCTAAGTGGGTGTCAAGAGCAGCAGCTGATTGCAGCCATGCTTATGGAATTGCAATTCAAGGTATAAAAATATTTACCCTCTTCATGACAGAAGCTACTGAGAGTATTTGTCCAGTCTGTCTCAGGGCTGGGAGGTGAGGTGAATTCCTTAGTAGGATTGCTCTGGGCTGTACCTGTCCATTGCTAAGTAGCTCTCCTGCCCCTCTTCCAGTGAGTCCCCATACCTGGCCAGTCTCCCGGATCATGATGTTGTCGCTGTGCCGGTCGCCGATCCCCAGCACGTAGGTGGCCACGCAGTACCCAGCACAGGAGAGAGTGAACTCCTCTATAGCTTGTTCCAAGGCATCACTGCAGAGGGTGAGAACAACAGGGACACTTAGAACACCAGTACTTCACCACTGGGGAAGTTGTTCTTATAGCTTCCCCCATGCAAAGCTGCAAGGGAAGGTACAGGATCCATGTCTGAATTTCTGCAGTGCTCTCCACAGGCTGCACAACCACAGCTGCATTACCAACTGTCAGTAACTGGAGATCTGGGTAAGGTTGTGTCCACAGTCTCAGCAAAAATGGTTCAGTCTCAACTAAATTAACTCCTTTCTAGATCTCCACAGCCCCAAAAGACAAAGTGGGCTGCTGCAATGATTCCTGTTGGTGTCCTCCTACATCACAGAACACTGATTTACTGGATACAGAGTGAGCAGCAGTACACCTACAAGCTACACAGCTTTGGTGTTGCTTGCTTTTTTCACCCCCCAGTTTTGCATTACCCTTTCTGCCCCTTTCCCAGCTGCCACCATGCTGACTACCTGTGGAGAAAATTACAGGACCCATAGTAAGAGCAGGGTTTAGAATCCAGCCTGTGGACAGTGCTACCTTAAGCTCTCAAAAAGCTTGCAAACACTAACCCAGACACCTCAATTTCTGCTCAAGAAATAGATGCTACAGATCTATGTGATGCCTTCAAGTGTGCCAGGCAGAGAAGCAGCCACAGAGATTGCTGGACAGCATGCAGATATGCTTAACCAAAGGGGAAAATTAGGCAAAGCAGAAAAAAACATCTCTAGGGGGAAAGAAGCAGTAAAGCAGCACTGAGTAAAAGGGAAGGCACTTGCCCTGGGTTCTTGGACTTCAGCCAGTTCAGCAGCGCATCCTTGTTGAAGGCTGCTGTGGCCACCATGTTGCTCTTGTTCAGCTGGATGTTGGCAATGGTGTCTGAATGCATCACTACCTCTATCAGGCCAGTCTTGTCTCCTGTGGAGAGGCAGCCATAAGGGGTCATCCTGCAGAGATGAAAGAAACCCTTCCACTGAAATCTTGCCCAGAACTGGGTTGTGTTGACTTAAGTTTTCCCCTGTCTGTTCCTCCAACATCTACTCCGTATCTGCTCCTCAGTACCACAAAGCCTGTCTGGCTGCTCACAGAATACTAAACAGACCTGCTGGGGACAAAACAAACTCGCAGACAAAATGGCCTCCATCACTGCAGCAGGGTAACTGTGTGCACGTTGCTCACCTCAAGTCCAGGCCTTCCTGCTTCCACAGGATGTCCATCAACTGGATCATCTGGAGAGTCAGCATGTCCTGACGAAGATCTGAGCAGCATTACAAAGGAAAAAAGGGTCATAAGTACCTCCTGTTCTCTTCTCCTCTTGTGCTCTTGCAAGTGGCTCTTGTTCTGCCCCTGGAAGCAGGCTTCTAGGTCAGGTTGAGCTAGTAGCACAGAGCAGTATTTACTAGAACAGTTAACAGTCTGAAGGCACCACACTGGACACCTCCACTGAGACATGAACACTTCACTTGACCAAAGCTCTCCCTAGAGTAGTCAGTGTAGCACTTTAGAAAGCATCTGTCTGGACACAGTGAGCAGCAGCCACTCCAGCCCTACAAAGCTTGGGGTGGCTGTAGCTCTTTCAGACCTCATATCAGGTTTCTTTTTACTGTGCAAGGGTATCCAGCTGCTGCTGTGCTAAGATCTTGAGGGAGAGGCCAGCAAGTGACATACAGAGGAGACTTTATTGTATCTCCAGCTTAATGTTAAAAAACTCTTTAACACTTTGATGTTCCTCATTCAAACACCAATTTAATGGTCTGCATTTAAGGCCACTCCCCACAATAAACATTTGAGACTATTATGAAAATATATTCTTTAAAGACTTACCATCTCCATTCTTAAAAATAATGCCCACTCCACCTCCACCTGTCTCTTCATTATTAAACACAATCCATAAAGGTTTCATCTTGGAGTCCATAAAGGTGCACTGGTCCACACTGGAGGAAGCAGAAGTAATACCATCAAGGTTTTATCTATTAAAACCAGTGGTCAGCTAAGATGCACATTCAGCAGCATCTGGTGACTTCCAGGAGAAAGGAGGCCCTTGGGGCCACCAGAAGCCTGGCTCTGCTGCTGCACAGAGCCTGCAGCACCAATTAAGAGATGCAGCAATCATCCTTACCAGACTTCAGCGAGGATAATGTTGGGGTTCAAGGGGGACTGGAGGTGGGAAAGTGCTTCAAGATAGGTTTCTTGCTTCATGCACACATGCATCATCTCCTTGGTTTGAGGCTTGGTGGCCTTCTGAGAACTCACTTTAACAAAGTCATTCAGAGCTTTCATCTTGTTGAGTGCTTCTCCCTGAAAACAAGGGAGGGATGAATCAGGTAGAGAATTCCTAGAGAAAAGTTTAACTCCTCTTACAATCTACTGTGAAATAGAAACCTTGGTTGTGTCTCTTCCCCTCTCTGACTTCTGGCAATTTCACATACTGCAACAAAACCAATTTAGTCTGTGCTTGAGGGAGATCCATAACTGGTGGATATTCTGCTGGGCACAGATGGATTGCACTAGGAATAATGCACATTAGCAAGCACCAAAGGAAGACGTGAGGTGCAGTGGCTAGAAAAGGGACGCTAGGACATACAGCCCTTCTCTTCAGTGCTTCTGGGGAGCCCTGGTTGTGCAGTAGTGCCACAGTCTCTCCAAACCAGAAGCAGCACTGGTTTGGGGGCACATCTTAGATGTCAGATGAGTCCCTCCCTTCCAAACTGGGTACAGTGATAATTGGTAAGACAAAAGACATGTATTAGGGAGTGGGTAAATAGCAGGATTACTTCCACACAGCAACTGAATCAGCCAGTTGGGATCAGCTCCCACTAAACCCCATCCCCTGCGTAGTTCAGGGCACGTGTGGGTGAGTAAGGGATGAGCAAAGCCACATGTGATGGGGAACTCCAGCTCTTAACAGGCTATGCCAAAACCAACAGAGCAGTTAAAAGATGGGGGTTGTACTATATATATATATATATGTATTAATGATAACATGAGGCTAGAAAAGCAAAGCAGCTAAGAACCATCTCTAAGCAAGAGGGAAGTTAACCTTATGGCTAAAAGCAATTTTCACCTGTTTCATCAGAACCTTCATATGGTGGGTGCTACCTCTGCAGTATGCTTCCAGGATCAGGCCAAACCTCAAGGCAACTGCAGGAACATGCATTTCTGACCTAGGGGAAGGAGGGAGGTTAAAGCAATTCTGACTCACTGCAGTGAGTGACTAATTCATTCATCCCATTTATGCCAGCACGAGGAGAGAGGAGAGGCAAGAGGAGGGTGCAGAATGTTAGCTGCTGTTTAGATTCTATGTACTAGGGAGGGAAAACAGATGCACCCACCCCAGAAGGTGATGTAGAAAAAACAGTGCTTGAAGTCATGAGACATCCTTTTGGATGACTAAATTTCTAACAGCTCTCCTGAGAACATTACTTAAGAAGCAAGGACAGTTCAGAGCCTATGGCTCAGAAATGGCAGGTGGCCAGGGATGTCCAAAGTAAATTTCAGCTCACAGGCAATATGTGTGTGTATATAAATTCTGAAAATAGAACCTAATCTCATCACCACAACGGCAACAGAAGGAAAAATAACAAACAAAGATGTGGTGTTCCCCTGGAATAACCCTTCTTCAGTCTCCCAGAGTCAAAAGCAGCAGTTCCAGGGTTTTGGTAATCACAGCAAGCAAATTACGAAAGGCACTACCAGCTAAAGCAGAGCCACCAGCCTGTAAATAAATACCCTGGCATCTATAGATACAGATGAGCCTGCTAGAGCACCAAGGAAACCAGTGACTGCTGGCTTCACTTACTACTGAGAAAAGCATTAAGTGTTTGCTCCCTACCTCAGATGCCAGAAGAGGAAGTGGCCAATCTTGCGGTTGGATAATGCCCTGTCCAGCAGGAACTTGGTTAATTCACAGTCTAAGTAGGATTCATATTTAAGCACCTGGACGAGCTGCAGCAGGTACTGGAACAATTCATGATCTCTGTGGACAGAAAGGTAAAGGAGAAGACAATGTGCACTGCACTGCAACAAACGTGCTTGCAACAGCTGTTACCGACAAGGCTGTCCGCCTTGCTCACAGCCCTGCACAGAAACGGGAAGGGGCTCTGCGTCTCCCTGTGCCTTACGTCAGCTTCTTCAGGGAGTTGATAGCAAAGGAACCAACGTAACGGTCAGGAAAGCTAAAATCCAGCAGCTCCAAGGCATTCAGGACAGGCAGCTCTGGCCAGGTCTGAAGCAAGGAAATCATCTGTAAGGGGGAAATAGGAAAAAAGAGTTTTCATGCCAATGGATAGAAGTGTAAAATCCCACTGATGGAAGAGCAGCTCCTTTTTGAGGGGAGTGTCACTATTTATAGATGCCCCAGAGCAAGTTTGGCCTGATGGTTTTTGACCTGGTGTCTGCAAACTTTCTAGCAAGGCTGACAGGAGAAGCCATCCAAGTCCACAGCAGGGTTACATTTGCTGTACCACAGGCAAAAATTGGATAAGCTCTTTGAGAAGAGCACTCCTCTGCAGCATAATGATGTAGACCAAGAAGGGACCTTTAGAAGGTCCTATCAGAGCTCTAGAAGTAAGGAGGGATGAGCAGCACAGACACCACCCCAAACCGATGTCTAATACTCTTGGTGGAAGAGATTCACTGCTGGTCTCTCACTATCAGTTAAAAATCACCAATCCAGATCCTAAACCTGCCATGAATTAAACCAGACCTGGCCTCTCAGCCACACCACAGGAAGAATGTAGACACTGAAAGACGGATCGTAATGGGGTCCTAGGTGCCAAGCCCAGCATCCTCACCTGGGCAACATCTTCATGCTTGTTCCATTTGGTGATGATGAGCAGCTTGGCCAAAGCTTGTGGGTACTGGTCACGGATATCGTATCTCATCTTCCACACCAGGTCTTTCTCGTGCTCGTACAGCTCAGTGTGGCTCCTGCGCTCCAGGATCTCCTTCAGCTGCTGCTTCTACTCATGGGAATGACAGGAAAGAGCATGCACAAGGTTCAGTTTGAACTCAGAGGACTTGGTCAGCCCAGAGAGAGCCTGTAGGTCTGGGGCATGACCCAGTTTGGTGAAAAAAGCTGGCTGGGGGTTAAGATGAAAGCACATAACTTGATCTGTGAAAGCAGGCTTGCACATAGCCTCACAAAAAACTGATGGCAGAAGACTCACCTCCTCAGGATCTTCCGGTGCAGCACGGGGTTGTTCTCCATTCCTCCCCAATTCCAGCAGCTAGGGCACAAATAAAGAGTCTGAGAAAGGCTTCTCATTTACTTCCAGCTCACCACCACTTCAGGCATTTATTCTGCGTTAGACTTCAGTCATTTGCCACCTCTGGAGAAGGGACTCACACCTCTCACAGCCCAAGGGTAGGTAATGTACTCAGCAGGACCCCTCTGCTCAGAGATGTAAGCCATAGAGCCTCTCCCATGACAGTGACAGGGATGAAGGGATGAGTCCTTTCCCCTCAAAAAGGGCACACCTACACACCCATACCATTTGAGAGCAGAGGTTCTGGGTCTCCCAGCTCCAGGCTAAGAGGAGCCAATCCAGATTCTTCGAGCTGGTGTGGGCTTGCCAAGCAGACAGCACTGCCCAGGCCACCTTCCACTCCAGTACAATCTGTTCACACTGCTGAGCCAGAACATGCAGCACGGGGAGCGTGCATGTATGTCCCTGGCAGAGCAGATCTCCTTTCTTCCCTGTAACAGGCACATTTCTTCTTCCACTCACACATTGCAAGTGCCTGGCCAGTTGCAATGACAGATGGAAAATCCCCACACCACACAGCACATTATCGCTCTGCGCTGAAAGGGAGGAGGCTGTCTACTTTCACTCATTTCCCCTTTCATTCCTCTTCCTTCCTATAGAGCCTAATGCTGCCTGCATTGGGAAGGCAGCTCAGCTAAACCCATTTTTTAAACAAATGCTCATCTCAGAGCAGCTTCCCCTCAGGAATTCACAGCCTGAAGCAGCATTCATTCTAAGGTCCACTCGTTAAGAGAGAAAAAAGTCCAATTTTTGAGCAACAGCATGCTTGTGCTCCCTGTCAACAGCTGCCCAAGAGACAGTGGCACTGGGTGCTCCTGCCCAGGGAGTTTCTGTGCCCCCCAGAAGTGTCCATGCTCCCTACCTGTTCAAATGAGGGGTAGTACACAGGGTGTGGAGCAACGCTGGGGAAGCAGATGACCAAGGCTGCTGCACTTTCTGTGTTGGGGTTGCACTGTACAGTGCCCATGGGGTTCAGCAGCTCCCCTTTCTCATCTGGAAAGCAAAGTACATAAACCCATCACCACAAACCCTATGAAGCTTTGCTCCAGAAAGCAGAGCAGATGGCTCCCAGCTCCATCACTGGACACGGCCTCAGTCTGAGCAGCTCACTTCATGTTGCTGACCTCTCACAGCTGCAGCATGCACGACAGCAGCAACCTTTCACGTCATACATCTAATGCCGAGCAAAACAAGGCCTTCATCGTGGCAGGGCTCTAGATGCCATCACAACATACCAGGTCTGCCAATCTGAAGTAATACAGCCCCTCCTACAACTAGTGGCCAGAATGCAGGGAGTCTCCTGGCTTTGTGCTAGTAACTCAAGACACAGCACAATACAGAAGCTCCATCTCCTGACATACCTGGAAAGGAGGACCACATGTGCAAGCAGCACTCCCCCGTTTTCAGCTGGTCCTTGTAGTCAAAGAGCATGACATTCACCCAGGCAATGGGACAGTCCTGAAAAGCAAAGGAAGAAGCTCATTTGGGTACTGTGACTGCAAAAGCTGGAAGAAGGGAAGAGAGGAATTAACAAGGAAGTGAGATATTCCCATGCAAAGCAAAGCCCTCACAATAGGTAGGAATAAGGAGTTCTATAATCTTCATCTTTTCCAAGTCTGCAAAGTGCTACACAGAATGCTACAGGCAGGTACTTCCCATTCAAGAGTATGTAGGCACCCCCTCCCTCACCAAGGGGGTGCTGCAAATAAACTACCCCTGCTAGCTTGACTTTTAAGTTCTCCTGAAATCAGAGTACAAGATGGCATCAAAACCTGGGGTGTTTTGGGTAGTGCTGAATGACACCAAACGCTCCCCACCCATCTTTTGCATAGCTGAAGAATCTCTTAAGTTTCTGGTAATGCCTTGCAACTCCAGACCCGAGGGTATTTGAAGAAGCTGTGACACACATTTCACAGTTTGAGGAGAAGAACCTTAATTTTGAAACAGGGAAGACAGAACTTCAGAAACCAGGCAAAGTGCTAGATGTATCTGATAATGTGAAGAAAAGGCTTGGCTCCTTTCTACAATAATGAACACAAACTAGAGAAATCCAACTTCATGCTGCCAGTCCTCCACCACACACCCCAAAATAAATCCCTCAAGTCCAACCCAGTCTCATTTCGGAGGTGGGAGACTCCAGCAATAAAGTGACTGAGACACGGCCAAGAAAGCAAACTCCTCTCCCTGCTGTAACCCAGTTCCCTGCCACTAGAGCAGACAGACATATTCCATGAGTGACCTCAGATTTCCTGCTGTCGGGTTCCCCAAATGGAACAGTTTACCTCATGCTACAGTTTCAGCAATACCAGCACTTCACTCAGCTGCTCAGAACACGCCAAGCCTTACACGCAAGCTAGTACAGAAACTGACTTGCAAAGGAGCTATGAGGCAAAATTCCAGCGAGATGCACCCACTAACGAGTACTTGAAGGGAACCACAGGGAGACATCATCTTGTTCCACTGAGACCTTCCAGAGAACACATGAGGCTCACCCCAAATGTACACCAAAGGCCTTAGAGGCGGGAGCAAAGCCAGCATTTTCCTCCAGCATGCCAAAATCAATCTTTTCCAAGTGGCCCCTCATAAAGCTTTGAGTTGATTTGATTAGGCTAAGTGTCTTCAGTAAGATCCCATTTGAGACATCAGCTTCTAGATCACAGGGAAAAGCCAAACAAAACACCACCACCAGCAATAACCTTTTCTAACAGAGTCAGCGACAGCAAACCACAGCACAGAGCCTGCCAAAACACAAGGCAAGATTTTTGACCATTCAGGTCCAGCAAAGCAACGATTCAGCATGGTAAGGACAGAAATACCTCCTGCATGACTTAGAAAAACACTGGAAGCCAACCCTCTGGGTGACACTAACCCTCTGACTCATCCCAGTCTGCAAGCATGCCTGTTTTTGTGGTAGCTGGGACTAAATCGTTTACTATCTGCTCTGGACAGTCTGCACAGACAAACAACATGCATGTAATTAACCTCTGAGTACAGTCAGCAAGGCAAGCAAAAAGATTATTAATCAAAACCTACAAACCAGGGGGCACCCTGACTGTACCCTCCTCTTACCAAGCATTTTAAATGAGATCTGGGCACCTCACTCACAGCTAACCCTGTGGAAAAATCCCTTCCTGCAGAGCTCAGGTCCAGCTAATATTGTGGTTTTTACATGAAGGGCTCACCAGAATGCATCCACCTTTGCCCAGGACCAGAACACACAATGACCAAGATCCTCTGAACAACTCAACTAACCAGGCTGGTGTTTTTGTGTCAATCAGGAGAGTGAGATTTCCTTCTGACTGCTTCAAAACTGAAAATCATTTCAGTGTGACCACAAAAACGCAGCCTGTGGATGAATCAGATATTCTGTCCAACAAAAGCCTCCAGCAGGAGTTGGAGTTTTACTATTCTTAAGTTTAAAAAACACCAAACAAAAAAAAAGAGCAATAAAATGTTGATCCTGGTGTTGGCTTCAAAATGTTTCCAGTCTGAAGTCCCCAACCCAGAAATTGGTCCACACAAGCAGGACTTGTGGGCTGCCTGTTGTTTAATGCACCGAGATCCCTACTGATGCCAACACAACAAAGCTCAGTGAACCACCCAGCAGTCAAAAGGAGCTAACAGAACCATGACTGAAATCTTCTCTGATCACATTTATCAGCCCCACATTTCTCTGTGCTCTAGTAAAGATGGCATCACCAAACCTCTCTTTAAAGCATGGCAACAGTGGGTTTGTGGATGCAGAAACAGTAATTTGCAGAGGAACAAATGAATTTGTTGCTCATAAAGAAAACCTTTCACGTGCAAAGGGCTCCAAACATCATGTGTAAGATACAACAATGGGAAACCAGCAATTCAATTACAAACCAGCAACTCAAGGCTGCAATTAGCTCTACTTTTAGTTACTGAATTATGAAAGGGCTAAACGTTTTGGAATAGAGGTGAGGAAAAGGAGAAATACCACTGCATTTGATTCAGAAGCTCCAAACAAGAGCTTCCAAAGCGATCTCATAATAGTAAGAGCCTCCAAAGGAACTTTCTACACTCAGTTTGCAGCATTTGAACAGTAATCTTGAAGATTCTGCACTTTCATTTTACCTCACCTAAAGCTTTGCTCTAACCAGTGTTTCCATTCCTCATGTTCTTCCCCCTTCTTAGCTGTTAATTTGCTCCACAGGGGGGGTTGCATGAAAGACTTTACTAGAAAGAAGTTGCACCACAGAAGATGCTCTAACCTCAACTACAAAACAAGGAAGTTGTGTAACAGCAAGAGAGACACCAACAAATGGTTCCTCTTTATGTGCATTCAGATGCCAGTTATGTTTCTTATTGGTCTCTCTGGGCAAGACATCAGCTTCTAAACAACCTTTCCTCACTTCCCTGTTCCTACTGAAGCAGTTTCTGGCCATCATGATCTAAGCAATTTTATTAGTAAAGTCTTCTGAAAGCAAAGGGCTTTTGGTTCAGAATGCTGCCCTGTGCCCCCAACCTGGCTTTACTTACAGCTTTCTTGGACTTCTTCTTGGTGGACCGTGCCTTCTTGGCCTTCTCGATGACCGCGTAGAGCGCGAAGCAGAGCCGCGCCATGCGGGGAAGGTCACAGATGTTGATATCAAAATCCAGCCTCTGCCTCCACACTGGCTCTGAGCATACATTCACTTCAGAACTTGAGACTGTCTTGCACAGCATCTCATTGCCATGGAAGAGACCTGCCTGCACCACCAGCTGTGGGAAGGAGAAAGGATAACACCATGAATCCACGGGGCCTTCTTGGCTGAAGACATGATTAGAAGAGGAAGGGAAGGACATCCACTCCCCTGACAGGATGCCCTACAGTCTCTTTACTCTCCTCTTGCAGCCTACCAGATTACTGTACAGCCAAAAGCCAGCCTCACCCCCAGCTTTACCCCCTGTTCCAATATTGCTGACTACTCCACAGGAGTTTTCCCCAGAAGCAGCTCCCTGCAAATGATGAGGCACTGGGCAGAGCTGTTTCACTGCCTGTTCCTTTATCAAACCTTGCCTAACAGACCACCTGTGTCCATGATGTATTCTTGCCCTGGCTCTTTCCTTTCCCTGAGAGCAACTATTCCCTTTCTCATTCACCTGTTCCCCCTTCATGACCTCAAAAATCCCAGGGCTTTGCTGCATTCTGTCTTCACATTACGAGTCACCACCTCTTCCACCATTCTCTCTTCTCAGAGCTGGATTTCCCCTCCTCTGTTTTTTTCCAGGCTTCCCTGCCTTTCCACACTGCTATCAAGCTATGTTACCACAGGGCAGCAGCCCTGTCTGCTGCTCAGAAACCTTTGCAGGGGAATGTTTCTAAGAAAGCACTGCTGAGCTGCTGGCTAGCAAGTTCCCTTCCCCTTCCTGTTGTGCTGCAGTTCACAAACTGCCCAAAGGCTGAATGAAGCATGATGAAGGATCACGTGAGACCAAGCTGTCAGCCTCTGCTCTCCTCACCACACAAATAGGATGATGCTACTAGGAAAGTCAAAACAAAACCAAAACCCCAAAGTGAGTCAGTACATACCTTCATTCTCTCATCTGCATTGACCTTACTGCCTTGCACCAGCTCAATGTAAAAAGACTGCTCCAAAGACCAGAGGGAACCATAGTTCGGCTAGAAAAAGAGAAGGGCTGGGATCAGGAACACAGGAAACAGACTTCTCAACGCAGCCCTGAACTTCATCTCTCATCATGTGCTTTTTGGTAAAAAAAAAACAAATCACTGCAGAGCAGGTGGGCAGCACAAAGGCTGTGACAACCAGGGAAGCTGTGGAGGCAGCTGGAAGGCTGACTGCAAATTCCCAGCTTGTGGACCCTGGTTAGGAACCTGTCCTGAGAGAGGCAAGGAGAAGCAGCTGCTCTTCCCAGACAAGATCAGCGTCTCCATCAGTGAATGAGTTGAGGGTGACCCTGCTGGGTCACTGTCCCCTTTTACCTTTTTCTTAGGGAGTGGGGGAGGCTTGGCAACCATCTTTGGGGGGCTGGCAATGCAGTTGGTTTGCTCATCTCTCATAGCAATGATAGTGGAGGAATGGACCATGGTCAGGTGAGGCGTGAGGCCACGGTGCAGGCAGCTGCGAATATACTGCAAAGAGGAGAGAGTCAGCAGGGGTCAAACAGCCAAGCAGCCAAAGACAGTCAGGCAAATCAGAACTGGATGAAGCAGAAACAGGTGGAAAGAGAGAGGAGAGGACACAGCAACCCTTGCTTTATAAACCTACAACTCACTAGACTCATGTTGCCAGGACTGAGAATATGAAGTGCCTTTTATAGCTGGCATTTCATCAACAGACTCAAATAGCTGCATTAAGAGAAAACACAGAGGGATTCAGCACTCCCAGCAGCAGCTTTCCCTGCCAGAGGAATATAGGCTATGGAATTACTTGTCCAGCTTTCAGGAAGAGAACCCCTAGCTCACCATGCAAGCAAACAGAATTATAGTCTATAAATGCATTTACACAGCACTTGGTACCCAGGGACAGGCTTAGATCACTATCCCCCCAGAAGATAAGGATCTGTTAGGTTCCTGGAAGCACCCCTTGCCCTAAGCAGCACCCTGGCTAAAGGATAACACATCTCACTCCACCCTCCCAGCAAGAGGAGGCCGTATGGGCACAGACTCATTGACAAAACAAGACACAGGCTCACCTGGAACTGGTACAGGGGGTAGTTCCCATAGAGATATTCACATTTCCCATTGACCTGCAGGGTATAGTCCTCAGGGTTCTCCACTGTCTCATGGCGGAAGACAGTAGCCTGCTTCTTGATAGCACAGCTCATCAATGTGATGGGGAACTCCCTTGGGGAGATCTGGAAAGTGAAGCTCTCCTGCAATCCCAACAACACAGCACACACTGTCAAATGACAGCAAAGGGCTGAAATGGGCACAAGGAATAGCAGTAGCTCAGCAGATAGGTAACAACACTCCTGCTGCTGACAGTAGGTGACAGGAAGGCAGAATCACACACACACAAGCAAATAAACAGGGATGCTTGCCAAATGGGGCAGCAGCTTGTTTCAGCAGTGTAAGCACAAGGCTGGAAAGCAGGAACTTCAAGTCCAGTTTAAGCAGAATCACCAGTTTATGTGCTTGCTAGTCATTAAAATCTTCCCAATGCCATTCCACCAGCAAGGCACCATGCTCAAACATACTGCTCTGCAAGGCCCTTGTCCCTCCTGCTTCATGCCCTGGCACAACATGCAAAAATAACACTAACCAAAGGTAGCAGGCAAGAACAGGGACCCATGGGCCACACAAACCAATGCCTGCAAGCAGTGTTTGCTGAGCAGGAGCTGAGCAGGCTCTTGGGCTTCAAAATTAAAGGCACGTGTTGGATTCTGTGCTCCTCTCCTACCCAAACAGCTTTCCCCCATACATGCAAGCAGCAACCTGAGCCACCAGCTAACCAGTACACCAAATGCATGGTCAGGAAGTCCCCTCCCTTGGTTGGAGGCTCAGAGGATCCCTCCCAACCATCTCCACAGGCAAAAGACTCTGGAGAATGAAGACTGAACACGTGGAAACGCTGTCCACACACACATTGTCCTGTCTCCAAATGCCCAAAGGCTCCCAAAGGGAAAGCACAAATCAGTTACACATCAGCACAGAAGAGCTTGTGCTTTACCCCGCCAGACTGAAACTTGATGTTGACAAAAATGTTCTTGGTGGGGATATGCAGAGGGCCAGTCCCAAGGCCTTTGGCCATAGGCTCCAGCTGCAAGGGAAAGTTGTACTCCATCCAAGCTGCCCAGCTGAGCTGCTGCCGCTTTGCTGCTCTCTCCTCACAGAACTGGCACATTTTGGTGCGGAAATCGTTCACCTCTGGATCCTGCACAGAGTCAAACTCATGCAGACCTAAGCAGGGAGTAAGAAAGAAAGGCAAAATGAGCACCTGCACCCAATGGGGAAATGAGCCTTTGATAACCAAGTGTCTGTGAAACAATCTCCCTGCACATGTGCTTAGTATTCAGCCCAAAGGAGAAGTCAGCCCAAGCTCCTGGTAATCACTTATCATACAATAGCACCCACTCCATTACCACAGCCCTCTGCAAGCGGGAAAGATCATCCTCCTTGTGTCTGCACACACAGTTCCCTCACCAGACCCACCGGAGACCAACCTGGCCAACTCACCACCTGCGTGAGCAGGGCTCCATCACTATTCCACACACAGCAAGGCTGTCTGGGACAGAAGCACCTTTCACCTACAGCCAGCAGCCTGCACACTGCTGGTGAGAGCAGTGCTGGGAGAACTGACCTTTTCCAATGAGCAGGCTGATCTGGGAGTTAATAACCTTCTTGACTCTGTCTCCTTCTCGAGCCACGAGCCGCAGCACAGGCAGGAAGGGCTGGATGTCACAAAGCCGCCGCTGCTCGTCCTCCAGCTCTTGCTGTTCTGCGGTCTGGTTGATGCAGGTGAAGACGTAGGAGTCGGGGTCACTGAGCATATGATAGAGGGGCTCATACTGAGCATGCTTCCACACCACCTGGGCCAGAACAACAGCAGGGTGAAATTGCCACTGCACTGGCAGAACATCCTCTTCCTCTTACCATCACCCTACAGCCTCACCATTCAGTGAAGGCAATGCCCAGCCAAACCTCCTCACACCATTCCTGGGCCTGCACTCACTGGCTGCTTCTCACACAATCCACAAGCCCTAGGTGGCCATCTCAGATCTGCCCTCACTCCATAGTTACTCTCACCAACCAAGGCTGGACAGGCATCCAGAGAATTGAGCCTGACCCCAACAGCACCCTGTTTCTGGCAGTCTCAGGGGCTAGACATGGGTTTAGTGGATTGAGAGGCTGTCACAAAGGAGATGCTCTCAGAGTGAAGCACAAGCAACCACCTCAGAGCAACACAGAAGGAACCAAACTTGCACGCAGTTAAGATCCAACCTGCTTCCTCAGGTACTCCCCAAGAACAGACTCCTCATTCCAGGAGACTTCACATAAAGACTGGCATAAGGTTGTTACCTGCTTGATGGTGCCCAAGCTGGCATTGCAGGACACAGAGAGGTTTAAGTATATGCCTGTGGGCAGTAGAAAGTCCACCTGGATGTTTTGGTTTTCCCCCTTGGACCAGAATTCCGTAGGGCAGTAAATGCCTGGGGGCATCCTGCTCACTTCTCAGCTACCACCTGCAAGAAAAAAGGCAAAGTGTCTGTTGCTGTTGACTACATAATATATCCTCAGACCTGTGCTGGGCTCTGCAGAAAGTTCATGTGCAAAAGAACCCAAAGAAAGTGAGGTTAGCAGATCCTCACAACCCAGGAAAACATGCACTTTAGCCAGCTTTCCAGTCCAGTGCCTTTAAACCACACAGGTGTTCTTGCTATAGCATTTGCTCCTACCTCAGTACCACCTTTTCCTAATCTTTCCTATACTGGGATGAACACCTATGCTGGACAAAGAAATTAAACAATTATCTTCTCATGAGAACAAAGGCACTTGTCCTCATAGCTCATCTACAACCAAGCAGCCAACAGAAACAATGAGTCCATCCCTACCCCGGCTTGGTAAGGCAATCCTCAGGCCACATGCTCCAAGCTCCACCTTGTTTTTCCAGAGCTCAGTTCCAGTCTGCAAGAGGGAGAAAGAGGTGTTATTGGTTCTGAGCACACAAGCATTTCTATACACACAAACACAACACTCCATTGTGTATCCCTCCCTTCACAATTACAGAATAAAAGGAAATCTAAGGCTGAGACAATCAAAATTGTAGAGTCAGATACTGGTTGGACTCGATGATCTCAAAGGTCTTTTCCAACCGAAACAATTCTGTGATTCTATGAAAACAGGTTTGTTAATTCCACTGGCATCCTCTCACTTGGCAGGCTCTACAGTTTATGCTCAGTACATCCAAAGAAAAGGAATCTGAAGGCTATCAGGTACAAAGTGCTGTGTGGAAGCACAGCTAAACCGAAAGGCATTCAGCAGAAGCTTGTTGTAAGTTTCCTTTCTTAAAGACACAAACATCAAAAGCAGAGAAGCCCTCATGCTCCATCCATATGTCATTCCAAACCTGCCTGGACACCATCCTGTGCAACCTGCTCTGGGTGATCTTTTTCTGGCAGGGGGGTTGGACTAAATAATCTCCAGAGGTCCCTTTCAACCCCTAACATTCTGTGATTTGTCTACAAGCAAAGTACTACAGCAGTGTAAAACTCCAGTTTCCTCCACAGATGACAGAGTGTGGGGTCCCCATGTGCAGGGAGAACTTGGAACTGTTCCCATTAGCTCCTAGTGAGAGATAGAAAAGTGGCTCCAACTCCCTTCAACCACCTCAGCAGAGAAACCAGCTCACCTGAATTCCCTCTCACGTACCAGAGTCCTTCCACCAGGTCAGCAGAGACACGTGCCAGCAGCGCAGCCTGGAGGGTGCTCACCTAGCCGTGGCTCGCAGCTGCTGGGGAAGCTGTGGCTTCAGCCTCCTACCAGTCTGCCCTGTTATTGGTTCCAAATCCAGCCCTGCACGTACCCTAAGCAGCTCTATCAGTACCACTTGTCCTCAGCCCATGAAACCAGCAAAAAAATTGCTCATTCACAACTTGAAATGTGGCTTTGCAGCTGTCAGACAATGTACAAACTTAGGAAGAGGCTGAGCAACATGCTGCTGAGGACTAGATCTCCCAAATCATGAAGTCCTGCTGGCAGCTTCTCATGAGCCAGTCCTACACTTCAGCATGACAAGGAGCCCAGCATCTTATCTGGCAGTGCCTGGGAGCACACCACTTCCCCAGCAGCAGCGAGGTGAGGATTCCCAGAAGTATGAGCTGTGTTTTATCTGTCCTGCTTCCTCAGCGCACAGAGACCGGATACAGAGACCACAACCCCATGTGCCTCAAGAGGGAGGGAAGAGAAAGGGGGAGGAGACAAGGTTCACAAGTTTGAATAAAGCAAAACAAGCTGGCCTCCTCCTCTGCCCATTAACAACAAACCCTGCCAGTTTCTAGAGTATCAGCTACCTCAGCCTCTCCCAAAGGCAACAAAAGCAGCCAACTATCACCACCCTACTGACCAGCACAGATGGAAGACACAGCAATGGCTGAACTGCCTCTGTCTGCTGAGGATTTCTAGCTGGTGTCACATCCCAAGAGACATGAAGCACCCACCTAAGCTATCAGCATTACAATGTCAAGTTTGAGTTGCACAATATCTTATGTCTTCCCAAACTCACTGATGATCTCCCAGTGTAGAGGGATTTCTCCAACAGAGCCTAGGATGGATGTGTCACGCAGAGTAACTCTGGTCTTGCACTCCCTCCAACACTTTGTTTACCAATCCTCTCTCCCTTCCATTGCTAAATCCAGAATGCTCCACTAGCTGGACCTTACATCTGATTCAGTGTGACAGTTTTTACTCTGCACCACCCCACTGTCATCTTCCCTTTTGTCCTGGGAACCTGGGAGAGAGTTCTCCAGGCTGTAACCTTGCTTGCACTATCTGGGTGAGTTACAGTTCCCTTTTCTCAGGGTCAGTCTACCCTTTGTGAACAGCCAAATGCAGCATCGCTCCTTTTGATCAGGGTTTATGCTACCAGGGTTGTCTGAGAGACACTTCACTGCAGTCTTTATATAAAGATTCCCCCTGGCAGCTGTTGATTTTTAGAAGCCCCAGCATCACCTCAGACTTTCACCCTGGTGGGCAGACAGATTATTGCTAAAAATCCCATGTGATGGTAGTGTTCTGACCTGCTAGCCTGAGGTTCAAGTTAATCAATCCACGCTGGACAGAAATTAATCTACTGCACAACCTGCACGCTTCTCAGAGCTAGGGCAAGCAAGGGTGAGACAAAAGTTTGTGTTTTAGTGGGATGCAAAGCCACAGAACCAACCTCAAGCAGGTACAGAAGCTATCAGAGACTCCAGCTTACTGCCACCCACTTTCTACCATAAGACACCCCCGGCCCTTATTCTTTCCTCCTGCAATATACCACAAAACACTTTGCTAGAACCCTTCCACATTCCCCCACCTACATCTTCCTACAACGCTTCTTCCTCCACAACTCCCACAACCTTCCAAACCTCATTTCAAGTGCAAGGCAGGTACACTGCTGCCCAAGCAACAGAACAGACAACCAGAACACAAAGCTCTTAGTCTATAGCTGGGGCACACTGAGAGAAATACACCTCAGCCAGCTGATCTGTTTGGGTGGCCAACCAAGTCACAGTGACATGTAGACACAAGGTAAAGTCTTGGCCCTTGTGAGGGCTAAGTATATTACTCTGTGAACTTCAGGTATCCCCTGAACTAGAGGAATGGACAGAACATTTGAGGAAACCACAGGGTCTCAAATACCTCCTCATCCATCTCAGGCAGTAGTTTTCCTCCTGGACTACTTGTACACAAGCCTGACCTAAAAACCTACCCCATGATATGTACCATCTGGACCAAAATAATCATGAGACAAAACTCCAGGTTTCAGATGAAGACAACTCCTTCATTTCCTCTCCTCTCTTTACCTGAACTCATTAATCTGCAGGAAAGCTACAGACTGCTTCACCCTCTTGCATTATTGGGTGCCCCCTCCCTGGAGGTGTTCAAAGCCAGCTGGGACAAGGCCTTGAGCAACCTGGTCTGCTGGAAGGTGCCCCTGCCCATGGCAGGGTGGTTGGAACTAGATGACCTTTAAAGTCCTTTCCAACCCAAATCATTCTGTGATTAATCGATCAATGCAAAGGTCATAAACGTGCATCTCTCCAAAGAGGAGAGACAGGCAAGGCAGAGCTGATGTGCACATGGGACTAGTCCATGCACCAGCCTGCCAGGACATAAACCCCAGCGTCACTGGGTGCTGTCTAACCAGCTCAGGCACAACATCAGCAATGGCAGGTGACACATTTTGAGTTCACACCCCCTGGGCAACAGTTTTGCATAAAGGTAAATTTATGCAGATGGTAACAGACACGGTTGGACTCAGCCAGTGGCTATGCATCAACCCAGAAGTAAACATAAACCACACAAACCTCCTCTTCTGAAGCTTACCAACCACAGCTCTGGTGTTTACAACATACAACAGCTATTGAAAGAGAGGAAAAAGCAGCAAGCTTGCAAACTCACACATGGAGCAGTGTTCCACAAACCTCTGAGGCTGCAGCATCAGACAGACACGGAAGCTCCAACGCCCACAGATGACACTATTACCAAACCCCAGAGCTACAAAAATACCTTGCAAATTTATAAGAAACGAGTGGCACAGAGCTCAGGGGTGATGTGTGTTGAGTGGGAGACAGCAGGAAGCCACTTTTATTGCAGGTATCAACTTTGTTGGGGAGGAGACCATGAAAATTTTCACCTGCACAGGTGCTTGATGTGCCTTCACCACAATCAACACACCTGGCAGATCTGAACCAAGCCTAAGATTTCACAGGCAGAGATCCATTTCAGTGAGTGTTCTAAAAGTGGCTGCTTGATGGGGGTAAAACAGGACTGTTGTACACTGTGGGCAAGTCATTTAGCTATTGACAGGCTGTGAAATTAACCCACAAATTCCCCTCCAAGAACGGGCTGGGAAAACTCCCCTAAGCATGTGAACTGTGCCTGAATGTGGGAGTCTTGTAGGGGAGTTCCTTCTTCCAGGGCTAGGTAGATACTCAGACCCAAGTGCCAGCCACTTAATCACCCAAAATAACGTGCTGCACCTGCCTCCCTTGTGGCACAACAAAAAAATCCTGATTCAGGCCCCAGTCCTGTGATGAGAATGCAAACCAAAGAAGCTCACAGTAAGATTGACCTTTGCAGCTCTGCCTGCTGACAAGTATTGACCACCTGGCTCTTTACTCATCTGAATATGAGCACACACTGGTGAGAGGTGCTAGAAACAGCCTGAGGGACTGCCAGCCTGCAGAGGTGCAAGTGTCTGCTGGGGTGCCCCACTCACCCCAGCTGGGCAGGGATCTTCACCGCAGCAGATCAGATCGAACGCTCTGGCCAGCCTACAGGATCCATGACAAGCTGGGCTGACAACTTGCAGCCATGCCCTGCAGGCTGCCAAGAGTGACTCTGAGCCTGGGCATTCAGCTGGCAGCAGCCTTTTATGCCAGAAGAATGGCTTTGTTGCCTTCCAAATACCTGCTAGCATCATCTTGGAGGACAGATTTGATCTCTCATATCCTGCCACACAACCCCCTGCACTGATTCATTCATTCTTCCAACAGCAGTTCATTGTTCATCCAGCTCTAGACAGCAGACACACAGTTCCACTGGTTTGATAATGCCCTTTATTAAGAGAGTTCTAAGGCCTGATTAATCACTGTTACTCCTTTCTTTGCTTACACAAACTATTACATGTATGTGTACAGCCCACAATGGAATCTGCCCAGGGTACCTGGGGAAGGGATGAAACTAAGGGCATCTAACTCCTGAATCCTCCAAAACACTACATAGCACCCCCTTCCCTACCAGGGGAGCTGATATAAACCTGCATCTTCTGTGCATCAAGATGTCAGCAGAGAACCATGGCTTTTTCCACCTTCCAAAGAGTGTTCTAGCCATGTGGAAACTAAAGACTCAGGCTTTGAACAACTGCTGGATTCAAAGAATCCCTTAGTTTGTGTCCTTCCCTGTATTTCATAAGCCTCCTTTACCTTGAGCATTTACATTGCTCAATGCCCACCTTGCACACAACCCCCTCCAAAACAGGCTCACAGAGAAAAGCAATGGGAAGCAGAACTACACTAATGTAATCTGAACTGGAGCTAACCTTGTTTGTGTGCAGGGCTGATGATGAAAGGGGTTGTCAGTAAGGGAAGAGATAGGAAAGCAGAATGTACACACAAGTGATAACAACAGGCTGCAGTTCCGTGGGGCTCCCAGCTCCAGAGCTACAGGGAAAGAGCATCAGTGATACACCATCACTCCAACTCAGCAGGAGCTTAGATCCAACCACAAATAATAGCCAGAGGGAGGGAGAGAGAAAGGAACTCAGGTAAAGTAACTAGAGAAATGGAACTGTAAAGCCATACCTCCTTCTGAAAGTAAAACAGTATCACTGCAGAGAGACAGGAACATCAAGCAGTTGGAAAAGCAAGAGAACCTTTCTCTGGGGAAAACTTTCAAACAGCCTTTTAGGCAAATTCACAGTCAGTCAACCACGCTTTCGGTGCCGTCTGAGGAAGCATCCAGTGGGAAACAATGTATTTAGGGGTGAAAGCAAGAGAGTGAAAACTGAAAACTTGCCAAGTTCCATTCCCAACCCTGACAGCTTGTTTGGTGGTGCCTAACTTCAAACCGACTCCTCTCTGTACCAGTTTTCTCATGTGCACAAGAGTATCTCATGAAGGATAGCACAATTCTTCAGTGCCGGCACAGTGATTTGTATCTTGCTGGTATTACTGCTAACAACGGACACAGCCTGGGAGTTGGAGGAAGTTGGGATAAATAAAAGCATCTAGCTGAAGAAATTGCTGAAATTAGTCTTTTTCGACTGCTCCCATGAGTGGGCAGTTGCAGAAACCCACATGCATCTTGCTGATGAAAACAAAAACCAAGCCACTGCATTTCTAGTGACCCTCCCAAACCACATTCAACTTTTTATTTTCAGGTTCTCATCTTGAACATGTACAGCCCACCATGCTCTTGAAGGACTTCATCATGCCCTGCCAAAACCTACAGCCCAAAGCTAACCCACCAGAGAAACATACAGAGCAACCAGAGCAACTACCCTGGGCAGCACAACTCCAAAGGTACAGATGACCAGATGTTGCCAAGCACCCAGGAATCTGGGTGACTTTAATCGCAGTCACAAGGTTCCAGGATCCAAACCTCCCGGGTAAAGGCAAGGACGAGACCCCTCCAGCACCCCGTGGGGGTTCATTAGCAGATGACACGAGTGACTACCTTCCAATTCCTGGACAAGAAAAGGCCGACCGCTGCCATCACCCGCCGGAACCCGTGAGGAGCCCGGCTGCCAGCACCTCTATCGCTGCGGGGGAAGACACGGCAAGGGCTGGCCCCAAAGCGGATCAATCTCCATCCGCCTTGCCGGCTGCCGAGCCTTACAACACTCGGGTCCATAGAGCACAGAACAGAAACGCCTTGCCTTGAGAAGCTCACGGAGCCCCAGCGGATTCGCTGCAAGCAGCACACAGACGCAGGACCGAGCGAGCCTCCGCCGGAGCCGAACGCGTACTCAGCATCCGCGGGAACCGGGCCGAGACTGCCGGGGCCGCGGCGGGGGATGCGCAGCGCCCGTGGCCCCAGCGCGGCGGCGGCTCCTGCCCCGGGCCCCGCTCCCGTCCCCAGCCGCGTTCCCCCGGCCCCAGCTCGGCGCTCACCTGCGCTGCTCGCTCCCGGCGCGGCCCCGGCTCCAGCCGGGTCCCGCTCACGACGCTACGCGGCCCCGGCTCCAGCCCTTTGCCGGCTCCAGCCCGGCCCCGCTGCCGGCGCCGCCCCGGCCCGTCGCGCCCAGGCACCGACTGCAAAGGGCCGGGCGCCGGCGAGCGCGCACCGCCCACCCGTGACCCGGCCAGTGCGTGGGGCCAGCGGGAACCACACACCCCGGTAGCCCTGCACCCCAGTAGCCCGACACTGGGAGAGCAGCCGTACACCTGACCCCCGCATCAATGGTCCGGCGCCAGCCATCCCACACTGGGCCCCAAGAAGGGTGCAGCTGCTGCAGTGGTGCGTCACAGCGCTGCAAGCCCTGCAAGGAGGTGGCATCGTGCCCCAGTAACCCGATGCAGCAGCCACCCGCTGTCACGCACGGGTCACTCCAGCTGTGTGTTGCACACCAGTAACCTGGGCGGCACTGGTTTGTGCACAGGGAGATCACCACAGGCAACACAACTCCACCAGGAGATAATCGGTGCTGGCAGCCAAGCACCGAAATGGCCAAAGCATTGCATGGCTGCCACCCTCCTGAGGCAACTGACATCATGTACACAGCAGGGACACCAGAAAATAGCTCTGGTGGTATTTGAGCTGAAGAACCACCACATGCTGGTGACACCAGACAGGAGCTTTGGTACTGCCAGAGCCGAAGGGTAAAACGTTGAAGGTGGGCCCTAAATCTACATACACATGTAAAACTGCTCACATGGGAGATGTAAGATGGCTTGGGATTCACTCCTTCCCTGGAAAGGGCTCCTTTTGCTATCTCAGTCATGCTGTTCTTTCTTCAACTAGAAAACTTGTGAACACTAAGGATGGGGAGGACCCCAAATCCCAAAGGAGGGTGTCTGGGGAATAAGAACAAAGGCCTCCAAGGCAGGCAAGGTGCCCTTGGGGCTCAAGGCATGATCAGGAAACATGCCTGGTGTTTCACTAGTTCCTGCTAGTCATGGCAGAGAACCAAGCACACCTGTCTATGCTGGACACCAAGGACACACAGGTTATCCACCCATTTTTTTTTTCCTCCCCGACTCCTTGCACAGGCTCCTTGACTGCAGGGGGAACCCACCTAGGCACCAAACCATTGTGCAAATGCCCACCAGAGCCTCAAAGTGCCTCAAACACTGGGCATTTCTCAGACACCCCATCACCTTTCTGCACACAGCATCCCTCTGACCTGTCACAGCAAACTGGTGGTGCCAAAGCAGGAGATGGGGATAGGAAATGTTTCCAGTGTCCGCAGACAATCTCCTCTGTCTCATTAAAATTCCAGCAGCAATTAGACACCCAAAGACAATTTGCTATTATAAAAAAATACCTCTTTTAACACAACTCTTGCCCTTGCAAAGTGCCTACTACAGTTTCAGTCACAAATAATGAGATTGGGGACCTGGATTTGTGTTAATTCTTTCACTCCAACTTATGGAAACAACCAGTCTTGGTCAGGACATGGTTAGCCTCAGTGCATTGTCCTGACTGCTCCTGCAATGTTATGACTCCCAGAATCACCATTTTCCTAAAGCTTCTGCTGATGGAGGCATGTGATTAAGGTATAAATTCCTCCTTCTTTTTTTTCCATGTTACAATCCAAGAAAAGCTCATTATTCTTGCAATCTGACTCACAGGTTTCCCCCCCCCCCCCCGAACATTACTAGTTGGCAACAGAGATATCTTACCATCAGTACAAAATGTGACTGTTGAAACATTCATTCTTCAACTCCATGTGAATCTACTATCATGTCTTAATGTGACCTTTTAAAGCTCAGAAACTGTCTATTTTAAATCATCAGCCCTGACATGTGTTGAAGATATTTTTAACAGACTGTTTACAGGAATTCTGGTTTCTGTTCTGCCTTCCCCCCCCCCCACCCCCTTTTCAACAGCTTTTCTATTCACCACCTCCAAGTTTCACATGCAGGACTGTACTGAACACTTAGAGGACATTTGCCCACATGGCCTGTGAGAAATTGGACAGCAGAAACCATAGGGAAGGGAAAAAAAGTGAACTGAAAGTCAGAAAAAAGTTTTAACCTGCTGGATAAAAGATTCAAGACCTCCAGGAAGAACAGAAGGGAAAGGCTGTTTTTGCTCTCTGTTGCTGAGAGTGAAACAGTGCTAAAGGGTTTGAAATAAACACTGGTAAGAGGGCTAGTGGTAGCCATGTGGCACCATGTCAAATACATCCAGCAGGTGGCATGTGCTGGGCTTTCCAGTTCAAACCACCGACTCCATGCCATGCCAATCTGCTAGAAATATACCCAGACTTACTCAGAAAACACTGAAAGGTTCATTTTGTGTTCTCAGCTCTTACGTTCTCATGCCACGCAGTGGACACGTCCTTCGTGCCACTTACTTGGTGAATTTGCCAGGGAGATGATTCCACCCTCCAGCCGTGGTTCCCAGTGAAGAGCCTTACAGCAATAACATAAAGGGTACAATGCTGCTGCTACAGCTTGGCTCCAGGCTAAGCATCAGGCAAAGAAGAACAATTGGTGTCTAAACCTGATTTTGACACAGTTCTTGAGTAACACAAACTGACTTCCACTCAAACAACGAGTATTTGCCCGTGTGTAAAGGAAATGGGCTCTTCTCTCAGCCTGCATGACAAAGGACGGGCACTGGCACTACCCACGGGTAACAAAACCGCAGACAGCAGAAAGACAAATGGACAGGAGAAAAGGGCCAATACTCACAGCCTGGATGAGACAGCTGGTCAGATTTGGGAGGAAAGAGGACAAAGGGTGAAAGAGGAGGAGGATAACAACAAGCCAATAAAGTAACCAGAGTGTCTTGGTATTTACAGGATTGCCTGGCAGGAGCGCTTTTAACTGCCAGTGTGCACCTGGAGACACCACCACCATGTCTCCTCCTGGGTCCTGAGCCACAGACATTGGCAATTTTAGCAAACAGTGCCATTTGGGAAGCTGTGTTCACTCACCACTGCTGCACACAAGGCTGAAGGTAGCCTCTCCAACCCACCACTTACTGGGCTATGGGATAAACAAACAAACAAACCAACTCACCACATTTATTTGCACCACAAAGCAAACAGGAAGCCAGAGCAGTTTTAGGAGAGTTGAAACTATTTGCTCCATAGTGTGGTTAACACTACCCAACAGGCGGGAAACCACGCTTCTGCTTCAGCTGTGTGCTTGGGCTGCAGATACAGCTGGCAACTTGGGCACATTTAAAAGTCAAACGAGAGGGTTTTGGCAGAAATAGGCTCATAGCTGCATGAAGTATACCACACTGATCCACAGCAGCTATTGGAGAGGTGAGCAGCAGAGCTCACCTGGGTAAGCACAGCCACAGCACATCCTCTGCTGAGAAACACCTCCAGCCAAACCAGCGCTCCCAGACTTGAAGAGCACCATTTGTTGTTGCATCCTACACAAAGGGTCTGTGTGCTGTAGCCTAAGGCTACACTGCTACAGCATTTTAATTCTTTATTGGGATTCCTTTAAATACATATTTGGGACCCCTAAAAGCTCTCTTGCAAGCAATGTGCATGCTGAAGGGAACTCAGGATATTAGAATAAACTGTACTAAGTATTTTAACAGCTCCTGACAGCCTCCAACTGCTGCACACATTCATTTTCATATTTAGAACTTTGCAATTCTCCATCTTCAAATAACCAGAGTCTTACCAGTTATGATGAGCTTACTACTGCTGGGTTTGATAGATGTTTGTTCAAGTAGAACACAACCTAAAAGATGAGGGAAAGACTAGACCTTCATCACTTTGAAAATCAGTGCTAGTGCTCTGAGGAAGGCATTGACTAATCAGAACCAACTGCAGATGCAAAAAGCTCTTAATCTTTGTTGGGGAAATTCAGATAGGAATTTGCAATTTGAATGTCAAGCCCTGTAAGACTGCTCACTGAGCAGTCAGCAGCATGGTAGAACATCAGAGATAACGATGCACAAACTGCTCAACTAGCCAGAAATATTATCAGAGCAAACACTCATCCCAGGGAAACCAAGCACTGGGAGTGTGACAGCACCAGCCTCACTTGACATGAATTCCTGTTCGATAGGAGCACAGCACAGCTAATAATAAAGAGTAAACGTTGTTCATCTGCTCAGGATGCACACATTTCCATTTGTACTGCTTAAAACACTTGAAGGGCACGTAGTGTAAACTCTGCACGCTCCTCCTTTCCCTCCTTTGTTCTTGACACTCAAGAAAACCAAGGCACAGAAATTAATTGGCCAAAAGTAAAATAAGGGGGATGGTGGGGGAAAAAAAAAAATCAGATTAGATTTCTGCTACCCTCGCTAAAGGAGCTGTTTTATTAGGATTATGTAAATTTACTTGTGGAACATTTACATATTCAGTGAGGAGAAGAATTAAAAAGAGAAAAAAAAAGTGGAGGAAATGGAGACTTGAAAAAAACAACAGAGTTAGGTCCAGAATAATTCTAGCAGGTTGGCAAGTGACTGGACAAAGAGCAGCAAATGCATTGGGAACCACCAGTGGTGGAAATGTAAAGAGATGATGGACAATGGCTGTCCAGGAAAGAGTTGCAAGGACAACAATCCCATAGCTCCCATGATAGAAGCCAGGGAAGGAAAGAGGATGGAGATCGTAAGGTTACAAAGGGAACTTTCCCTGGGCGAAGTAGCAGAGTCAGGAAACATGGATCTGTAGCAGCCAGCAAGGACTGCAGTAGCTAGCCCCTGACATGGGTCTCTGGAGAGAACAGAAGCAAAAGGCTGTGCTGAATAAAACTGAGAAGACAAATTCACCATAACCCCTTCTTAAAATGAAGACTAAAACTACCATTTCTCTCAGGGGGTCACTATCATACATCTCAGGTTCCAATTCCTCCACCTTGAGCGGCACAAAGAAGGAATATTCCCTGTGAAGGACAAGGCAGGGGACAAACACCAGGCAGGGTTATTTAGAGGAACAAAACCCAGAGGATTTGCCAGCACATTTACCAGCTTTAACCTGAGTGGAATCCAGATACAAAGACAAGGGCCTCACTGAGCACCCAGCTCTTTGCTGCCCTGGGCTGACCGCCTCTATGCACTGTGCTAACTTATCCAGTCTCCTGAAGCACACATCCCTCCCTAAGCAGCCCTGAAACAGATGCTGGTTTTCTCCTGTTCTTCATCTGTACTCCTGCGACCTTCCCAGGAGGAAGATATTTCTCTGAAGAAAAATGCAGCAGTTATTTCATAGTTTAGACTTTGGGACAGCTGAGTGCACAGTGCTTATAACACCAACTGTTTTTCTTTCAAAAGCAAGGCCACAGTTTGCTTGTTGATATTGTCACAAGAGACATTTCAGAGAAGAAACCCATGACAAAGCCCCAGCACATTTTTCTCTTTGTTTGACGGACATGTGTTCAAACAAGAAACTCACCAAGTCAAATCTTTCCATGAGCTGATGATGAATTACTAGAGGATGGAATTCAAGGACCCAAGCAGCTCATTTATTCAGAAAGCCACTGAAATGCTGTCAAGCCTGGGACCCTGAATGACAGAGAGAAGGGAGAATAACGACCAAGATACTCAGCTCACTTGCTGAAGGCCAGAATGGTGTCCTTTGGTGTCCTTGCCCAGTCAAAAACCGTTTTATTTGTGTGACTGTGCATTTAAATGAAGGATATTGCAGACCTGAGAACTATGTCTTCCTCCACGATTTCCCCACAAATGTTTGCAGAGGAAAAACAAGCGACAAGAACTGACCTGAGTTAGCTGCAGCAGGCTGCTGAGATTCCTATCTTGATCATCAGCAACACCACAGGACTTCTGAGGAAGAAAAATCCCCAGAGGCAGTTCCTCTTTGGAGGTTATCGAAACAGACCAGGAGGCTTCATTTGATACCTCTTGGATGTTTCTTCATCGGAATTTCAAAGTTACAATCTCTGCCTGTGCCAAAGTCTTGTGTTAAGGAAAAAGCAGGTTCTGTTCATTGGTGGTGTCACAAGCAGCACAACATCCCAGAGAGAACAGCAAGTGAGGTATTAGTCCAACCCTAGGCAGGAGGAGATGCTACTGACCCAGTTCTGCAAGATACGCGAGGTCACTGTTGTGTCAGGGATAAGTTTGAGTTACTGACTGCAAAATCCTAAGACAATGTTGTTTGGGGAAAACCACACAAAACCAAGCAACACCAACAAAAATCCCCTCCAAAATCACACATGCTACCCTGAAAACCCAAGACATATGGCTTCCAAGGACAGGACCTGGAGTAAGGTACTCCCATTCTATTCCTCCTACTGGCACTGGTGCTTTTATGGACTTGCTTCACCTCTCTGCCTGCAGAATACAGACAAATTATTTCCCCGCTTTGCAGGGCACTGTTGTTTGTCCAGGTCATCTGAGGTCTTTAACCGGCGGTGCTACACAAGTTCAAAGCCTCCAGATCTCAACACAAAACATTGTTTACTTCTTTAGCACTTCAAAATACGACTGCATGGGTACACACAGCATTTTTGCACACCCACAAGGAACACCTCTCAAAAACCCACTTCTGTTGAAGATGTGATGATGTTTTTTAACACAAAACCAAGGACTGTCAAACACAAAAGGCCAGAAGCTACAGCCCCTTGTCTACTATTGGTTCCTTCAGGAGGGACAAACAACTTTCCCCCTCATTCTCTTTTTGCAGTACTACTTCTTGGGATTATTTCCTTTTTTTTTTTTTTTTTTGCAGAAAGTGAGTGATCTATAAACTCACAAATTTCCATTACGAGCTGTAAACTGCCTGTTGAACTGAACCACACAATTTAATCTTGAAATTACTGTAAGGGCTTTCTGGATCCTTCGCTACCAGAAGAAAAAGCAGCACCCAGCATTCCCACACTCAAAAGTACACTTCAAGTTCAGATGAGCACTGTGTTCTCAAGAAAAAAAAAAAGAAACCAAAAACTAGACATCAGTGCTAAAGTCAGAGCACTACAAAAGAAAAGTCCTTCATCCAGTTTGGGAATTTTGGGGGTCCTCATTAATCATTTCCAGTAAGACCGGATGACCTTGCAAACTCGCGTGTGGGTGGCTGCCTGCACACTGAAGGCAGACAGATGCAGGTGCCTGCCCGTGCTAAATATTTTGCACAAACTCATGACTTTGTTGTATTTTGGGTGGGTTTGGTTTGTTTGGCTTTATTTGATGTTTAAAGCCTGTGTACTCCAAACCAAGCAACATCCAGAACCCAAATAAATATACTCTCTGCGTAAAAAACCCAAAGCATGTGTGTCACCTTACTAAATGAGGCAGATGCCAGTGACAAATGCTTTAAGAATTCTCTAGCAGACACCTGAAAAATCACTTAAGGGTCAGAAATAAGTAGCAGAGGCCTTTGCATGAGTCATCAATGACAGCAAGGAGAAAAGGAATGTTCAGGGATTATTTTTTTTCCTTTTTTTTTTTTTTTTTTAAATGAGAGATGACTTTGGCTGAAAGAAAATTATTTGTACTGCTACCAGAGTAAAATTTCCATTTGTGAAGAGGGGAATTTCCACCTGAGACATATTGATGAAAAATCATTTACATATCAGGAGGTGAAATGACAATTTTTACCCTGGGAACAGCGTTGAAGGAAAAACAAACTCTTTTCGGTGGCAGGAAAGTGCAAAGCTTTTGCACTCAAATTTTGGTCCAGGAATAGATAATGTTTGTTTTCATTAAGTCTTCAAAAATATTTACAAAGAAGAGAAGATGTATTTCACAGAAGCAAACATTCCAGCCAGCCTAAACAGAGCTAGGACTGGGAACTCTACTGGACAAGCATTGCCTACATGAAGCACTTAACTATATGCTACAAGGGTGACTGCACCTCTCAAAACAAAATGAAAAGCTTCACTCTTTATTGTTCCTGTGTCATTTCAAATGAGGACACAGCCAGCACTTCAGCGGGGCTGGGTCTCTCCTCCCACCAGCAGCATGCATTTAAGCAGCTGCATTTGTGGCCTCGAAGGACTTTTGCAGGTCTCACCCTGCCTATGACACTGGCCACGGCACAAACCTGCTGCCTTGCTTACCCATTCAGGACAGTGGGAACAGCAACGTTTAGTATGGGATCACTTCAGAGCTTTGCAGTGTGATCACTTCAGAGATCCACCCTTTTCCACCTTTTCCTTTCCATTTTTTCAAGAGATCTTGCTTATTATTTCAAGGCAAACACTTCAAGATTTGAAAATTAAGGGAGAAAAATAAGTCCTATTCATTTAACTGCTGCTTTAGCTGAGCCTAGCACATAAAAGTAGTCATCTGGACCTAAACAGACAATAAACCTGTCCATATTGGTAAACAACACTAGATATTCCTTCAGTTATTAAATCAATTGAATGAGGACAGTTTCCATGTGCAGACAATCTTAATTGCTTACTAGAAGGGTTTGCAGCCTGTCTTCATGTTTGTACATTTTACATTAGCCCTGGGTAATGAGGCTCCACACAAGTGATTTTTCCATTTTAACAGCCATTGTTCCATTTTTACAGAAGGACAGGGACCCAACACAAACCACCCCAGCTCTCACACACCTTTGCAAGTGATCTCACAGTGGCTGGAAAATTTTAATGATCTTGGACTGACCTTGGTGCAATTTTATTTCCACTGGGTCCTCAATAGCCAGTTTCTGTATAAGTACAAGCACACAGCAATTCACCTCCCATGTCTTAAACAGGAAAAAAGTTTGGTCTTACAGAGACTGTCTGGAAGTCTTGTTTCTAAGGTGTCTGTGCTGCAAGCCTGTTTGCACCATCACACAAAGCCCTTCAGTCCAGCTTTATCCTGACACCAAGAGGAATAAATCATCCAACACAAGCAGCCATGAAGCACCTGCAGCCTGTGATGCTGGTGGGAGGAACTCAGCAAGATGACAACTTTGCATTGAACTTCCTATTTTATTTCCTTGTTACCTGCAACAGGAAAAAACCTCAGCCTCTCACTTCCTCCTCCTGCCCACTTTCTGTTTGGTGTTTAGAGCAACTGGTGTGAATTAGCTACTGTCAGAAGATAGATTTTCAATTTTCTCTTCTTCTAAAGGCCACTGGTAGGAAGGCACAGAGCAAAGTCTCCTGGATGAAATGACAGGGGTAAGGAGAAGTCAGTAACAGACACACATAGTCAGCAGAGCTCCCAGGCAGCAAGAGGCTGGTGCTTGGATGCCTGCAGAAAACAGCCAGGTGCACACCACTGTCAAAAAGGAGATTGGTTGTGCCACAGAGTTCATGCCCAACTCTGGCAAGCCTTTCAGAATTAGGCTTGGAAATGTAATGGGAAAATGCAGTGAAATCTTTGCAAAGTAAAACATGACTAATATGCCTCTTGTGGTGATCTACTTGCCAGAGGTGTGACTCACCAGTCAGATGCCCAACAGGTTAACAAGCCTCCTGCAGACATATGGCACAGCATCCCAGTGAACCTCTGATGGAAGTGTTTCCTGCCTGCTTCTGTGGTGACCACCCACCAGCTCCTCTGTCAGGTTCCTTCAGGACACTCTAAAGAAACATTTGCCAAGAAAAGGGGCCTTTAAAGATACTTTATTCCATACTCTCAAAAGCCCCCAACAAAAATATACCTAGCTACTACATGATTTCTTCTGTGGCCAAAGCAAAATAAATTCACAAGCCCCCTGACACTAAAAATACGTCCACCCTTCTCTTCAGACTTCCCTTTCTACAGAAGCATTCCTCTTTCTGGGCCATTTCCCAGCTTGTCACACTTGTCTCTTTTACTTGCTCCCCACATGGAGCCAGACAAATGCCCTCTCAAAACACTGAGTTCCTGATGATGCCACGTGGGTTTTCAGTGTCATGCCACTACATCCTGAAGCACAGCACCCACTTACAGACCGTTCAGAGCTAACAGGTCATGCCCTGACTCTTCCTCCATCCTTCATTCCTCTCTTCCTTCAGTGCATTATTGATTGCTGCTGCTCTCTGCCTGTGTCCCCCTGTGTTGGGAGCTCACGTGCTGCAGTGGGAATGGAGTCTAACATTGCTTTCTGCTCCTGAAACACCAGACAGTCTTTTCCCTGTGGTCCCATAAATATCCGCAGAAGGAACTTTAAAGCCTGGAGTAGCTCCCTCAGACTAGCAAATGGTGAAAAGCAAACCATCAATCCCTCAAAACCCACCACACCTCATCTTTTTTTCTTTTGTTTCAGTGATGAATCAGAACCAGCAAAAGCCCCCAGAGATTTGAAATGTATTGCACCAAGAGGAGAGGCACACAAGTCCACACATCTGATCTTCTTTACCAGAATGGCTCTCTTCTGCCCCACAGCTCCCACCTTGACTAAACTTCTGTCTTCTCTTATCTCTGATAACAGACACCCCAAGATGCTGGGCCACACAAAATAACCTGGCACTAGGAATGACTCATTTCAGAACATGACAGCATTTCTCCCTCCTCCTCCCTCTTTCTGAAGCCCTTTGCTGGGGTCCAGCTGACCAAAAGAGGGAAGGCAGCTGAATGTCTACTCAGTTTAAAAATGACAACAAACAGCTTCTGAAGTCAATCTGCTATGTTACAAAACAGTAAAGATGAGGCCACCTGACAAACTTGCACAGGGAGGAGAGCTCACAGAGCAAAGTCTTCCCCTTCAGGCACTTCAGACAGTGAAATGACCAGTCATGGGACAACCAAACCTTGATTAATTTTTTATCACCTTCTTGATGATCAGTGCTTCCAGATCATTGACAGATGGTTGAGCCTGTGACCTTGGCTGTACTTTGGAGACCTTGCAGCTACAAACTGGCATGGGTAAACACATGCTCTGGTAGTGCTGCCCACATGTGAATTAGCACTGACTTAATGAGCTCAGTAAACAGTGCTCCTGTCATTGGGTCCAGGGGAAGGTGGACTTCCTCCATGCTGGCAGCATCAGGAGAAGACATTGAGCACAAATTACCCAGTAGTACTACTCCACACTTACTCCCTTGAGATTAGTATTATAACAGAAAATTCAAATCACAAGTCACATTGCTTCCCTTATGTCACCAAAAAATAGAGGAAGAGGCCATCAACAGAAAAAAAGGGGGAGGGGATAAGGGCAGGCTAAGTGATTCTGCAACCTGTTTTTCTCTGCTCTGAGTGAGGAGTCAGCAGCTCTGATTGCACGTGTGCAAATTCCCCCAAAGTTTCCCTATAACTTTCCATTACGGAGGCAGAAGTGAGCTCTAGTAAAGCCAGCCACTGATTGTGTGCTGATATTGTTTGTTTACTTCAGTGAAGATATCAGTTAGATCTTATCACGGGTGACTGAATCACCCTCCACTACATAAGTGTAGTTGACTCTCCCTGAAGGAAAGGACCACATCAGCAGATTGCAAGCGCTCAGAAGTCATCTGGCTGCATCAGGGCTTCACCTTCACAGCTTTCCTCCCCTTTTGAGCTCGTTGCCTTAACATTCTGGTGGGAGGGCTGGGAACTGCCAGCTGACAGGCTGTTTCCTCTAAAGTGCAGTGCAGACTTTTATGCTATTTGCCTTCCAATACCTGAAGGGATCCTACAGGAAGGCTGGAGAGGGACTTTTTGTAAGGGTGTCTAGTGACAGGACAAGAGGGAATGGTTTGCAGCTGAGGGAGAGTAGGGTTAGCCTGCATCTTCAGGAGAAGTTCTTCAGTAGAAGGATGGTGAGACTTGGGAATAGGCTGCACAGGGAGGCTGCGGATGCCTCCCTGGGGGTGTTCAAAGTCAGACCGGATGAGGCCTTGAGCAGCTGAGTCTAGCTGAGAGGTGTCCCTGTCCGTGGCAGGGAGGTTGGAGCAGCTGATCTCCAAGGTCCCTTCCAACCCCAGCCATTTTATGATCTGCAACATCACACTGGTTTACAAAAAAAAGGCAAGCAAACAAACAAAAAACCACCACCAACAAAAATCTGCCTAGGGAATACAGACCAAAATCTCTGCAAGAGATTGCGTGGAACCAGGTGAGAGGCCAGTCAGCTGCAGCTCTCCACGAGGACAGAGCATCTGCTAAATTCTAAACAGATGTGCCTGGAAAACTTGTCACAAGGAGACAAATCCAGGAGGATAACAACCCTAGGAATTAATCTGGAAGACATGAATGAGCATTACCATGAAATCTCCAATGACAAAGTTGCATTCAGCACACAGTGGAGCCTCATTGTTAAATCCTCACTGTGAAATCTTATTAACTACATCCCTGTATCACTATCAACAGCTCTGCCCACAGATCAGAGACCACAGCCTTACAGCACAAAAATCAGCCATGGACTTGCTGGTGGCTCTGGAGGGAACTGCAAAATGAAGGAGAAAGCTGAATCCTAATGGAAGCCTGTTCCTGTTACTGAGGAACCTGGACTGGCCAGTTCCATTACAGCCTTGATACCAAACCAGGCAATCCCTAACAAACACTTGCACAAGCTGCTCTTGCCTCTGCTTGTATCACTGGTCTTGTCTGGTACCGATGGTAGCACGTTGAAAAGCCACAAAAATGGCATTTAATCTGCAAGAGCCTTTGGTAGAAACCAAGAGCAGGCAACTTAAATGAGGAGACATCCCCTCCCTCCCTGCCCTGCTCTAATGTGCATGCAAAACTCATCCATTAATTTTTCATCTCTCTCCCCAGCCAATCATTAAAGGGGCACCTTACCCAATTCCCCTTCCTTTTCTGTCTCCACTGGAGCCCTATCTTTCCACGCTTTGGCAGCTGTTTTTCTCCTCCTCCCTGCCCATTTGCCTGCTGTTGTCTTGCTAATTATTTTTTACAAGGCTCAATAATTGATGCAATCTTCCCCATTTTTCATCTCCTTCCTACAGCACTGTCTGGCAAGCAAGGAACTCCACCAGCAGCTGTGCTCAGTTGGCTGCCCATCCGCCTCCTGCAGAGAGGAACCGCTGCCAGAACAAGACTCTTTGCAACCTAATCCTCTATTTACCTTTCTCTGGACTCTACAACTATTATCCAGAGGAGCAGCTTTTGAAGTCACTTAGCAACATGTCCGCAAATCAAGGCTCCGATGGTGACGTGATAAAAATAGCATCTCACAAACACCCATTTGTCTCATGTCTTGAAACAAAGTTATCTGTAGCTGTCTAGCTCCATTCCTCACAATTTTGTTGCTTCTAGAGAATCCCTGGCAGACACGGCAGAAACACTGCTTTCAGATTAAAACCAATCTCCACTCTGCAACAATCCTACTGACCAGAACACAGGTCTCCTTGGGTCTCTCTAAAGCTTGTGGCATTGAACAAGAGCACAGACCAGATCCTGAGGTGGATCATGAAACTTGTCCTGTATGGTTGAACAGCTCTCTCAACCCCACAGGTTGTTCATCTACCAAGGATGAATTCTGGATTTCACTAGACTCAACTCATGTTAACTAGACTTAACTCTTGTTACAGGAGACTGGAAAAATGCTTTCAGACAACACTGCTAACAAGTCCTCTTTGGGAGAGGACTCTGCTGTAGGCTTGACTGAAGCAGGACACCTCATGGTGCATCTCCCTCATCCCAATATCCTAGAACCAACTTCAAATTCTGCCCTTTGCTGATGCTCTATTTCCTTCTCTCAAAAGCAGGGAGAAACAAGCAGTAAATAGAGGAATTAGACTGACTGCAGAGTTCCTAATGCAACTTGGTTTGTGTGAATGCTGAAAATCAGAAGTCAGGGTTCTAAGAACTTTCAGCTCTTTGCAAAGTGTTAGCAATTGCTGTCTGGCTCAGTTAGCAATCACTTCTTGGAGCAGCCGACCGTTGTCCAGCCTCTGTAGAAGCTGCCAGTTGCCCAAGGTCATGGAAAGGTAGGGCAGCTCCTAACTGCTGCACTTCAAACCAGATGCTTTTTCATTTCACACACTAAGCACAAAATTCCAGATTCTGCAGGAATCAGCACTGGTGGTTCATCTTTCAGCAGTATTCTGACACTGACTGCATCTGACTGATTATCACAAGATGCTTAACTACAGGACAAATTCCAGTTTTGTCCACTCAAGCGCAGCTGAGGAAGTCAAGTGCCAAAGAGGAGAACTAACACACTTCTGCCATTGCCACAACGCTGGGCAATGCAGGTCTGCGGAGCACACCGCATCACTACCTTCTGTGGACAGGATCACACCTGAGCAACACATGTGTGTGGTGCCTTTTCCAGAGCCTGCACCCAGACCTTTTGCAAGCATTGCCAGAGGCTTCTTCCAGCCCTGTAACCTTCACCCCATATCCCTGCTGCTTGTTGTTTCAAAGAACAGTGGTGTAAAAAACAGGAAGCCATGCAGAGAAGAGAGAGAATACAGATTGAGGCATGAAACTGCAGCAGCAATAGCTCCCCCAACACACACCCCACCCCCTCACCACAGGCCACCTTCTCGGTGAGAAAAGCCGAATTTGCTCTTGACGGGAAACTGGTTACGGAGTTGCATGGCCAGAGAACCACCGAGGGAGGGGAAATCCACAGAGTGAAGGGAAACACATCTCACTCACTAGGGTCTGCTGGTCTTGGGGGCTGAGAGGGAAGACGTGGGTGTGCAGCTTGTATCAGGACAGCACAGACTAAACCCACAGGTGTCAGAGGTTCCTGGAGTGCCTGCTACACTTCACTGTCAACGTGAGTCCTAGCACATGCTGCCCGCTGCTGCGTGGTGGAGAAGGGAAGACTGAAGGCAAGGAGCTCCCACTATGGCACTCTCTCCAGACCACAGCTCTGCACCTTGCAGCCTGGTTCTGGAAATGCTGAAGGAGCAGAAGACCTGTTCCAGATCCATGCAGGATCTGCAGCCTCCTTGCCATGCTCAGAGAGATGCCAAACAGATTGCAGTCAGCAACTGCACTCCAGTATATAGAATAATGGCCAAAGAAGGGACTCTGTGGAGGAGAGAACAGACTGGAGAGGGTGCAGCACACCCAGAGCATTGAGAGGACTGGGTACCTCACCTCTCCCTAGACAATGCACAAAGCATCATTTCCCAGATATCCCCTCCTCAGATCTCCCTTGTTGCTCTTGCTGGGAACTGGGACTGCTCCCTGCCTCCCTGAATCACATCCATCTATTGCAGAAGAACAGATCAGCCCTCAGCATTCACAGCTCTCCCACCTCACTCTCTTCTGCTGGCAGCTTCTGACTGGAAGGTCGCCATTAAGCAGGAGTCTTCACTGCTCACACCCTTATCTTTTCAGTCTTCTACATAAGGCTGAGAGATTTAAAAGGGTGGAGATAAGGAAACAACAGTTAGGGGCAAAAACACAAGTAGGGGACAGAAAAGCCAAACAAACCACTGACAAACAAGCAAACATTTCATGTAAAGTATTTCCAACTTTGTCTCTGCATGTAGCCATGTTTATGTTTATGTCAACCAACCAACTGGATAAAACAAAAAGGAGAAGAAGCCATCTCACAGGAATTCTGGTGATGCTGAAAGCAAGAGAAAAAGCCAAACAAAATGTAGCCTGACTTGTTGCTTCTAGAGACCTGTGCTCAAATTTTCAAGGGAATGCAGGTAGGGTAGGCATGCACAACCTGAGCCATAGTGGGTGACAGTTCACAATATGAAGTCACAAAAATGACCTAGCACATCCCAGCAACAGCTCAGGATCAGTTATAGGCCTTAACGTGCTAAGCATCTCCTTACATTGTACGTAGCATGGATTCTGCCAATCAAGACTTTTACACCTGTGCTAAGTCAGCACTGTGCACAGGCAAATTGTCCTTCTTTCCTACTGTTAGTAACACACAACCCCTTTTTTTTAATTGATAAAAACAAAAGGGGAAAGAGTGACTCACAGTATGTGGGGGTTGGAGGGGACCTCTGGAGATTCTCTAGTCCAACCCCTCTGCCAGAGCAGGGTCACCAAGAGCAGGTTGCACAGGACAGCACCCAGGTGGGTTTTGAACGACTCCAGAGATGGAGACTCCACCACCTCTCTGGGCAGCCTGTTCCAGTGCTCTGCCAAAGCAAAGAAGTTCCTCCTCACGTTTATATGGAACTTCTTATGTTCAAGTTGTGCCAGTTACCTCTTGTCCTGTCCCTGGGCACCACTGAAAAAAACCTGGCCCCATCTTCCTGACACCTACCATTTAAGTATTTATAAGGATTGGTAAGCTGCCCCCTCAGTCTTCTGTAGGCAAAAGGCCCCAAGTCCCTCAGCCTTTCTTCAGAAGAGAGATGTTCTAACCCCCAAATCAATATAGATGTGAGGCAACACAATGAAAAATAGCTAAACAGTCTGATAACTACTGCTGGGAAAGGGGAATGCAATTACTTCCTTAGCCATTTCCAAAGCCTCTCTACTGCTTACAAGGGGACGTGCTGTGTTGTGGTTTATTTATAGAACCTATAAGAATGTTGACCGAAGGCTGCAACTCAGAAAAAAAATAAGTAGAGGTCACGTTTTCTACATGCTGTCACAAACCCAAGAGACAGAGGCCTATCAGTAAGACCCTCTGCTGCTAGAGGAATACAGAAGAAGTCCCAGTACTGCTGAGCTGCTTAAAAAAGCCCTGCAAGCCATAAACAATCCCCCTGGTTTCAAGGCAGCCAACACTGCAGTTTTCTGTTCCAGCCACAGAAGCGAGGCAGGGAGCAGGGGGGGTGTGTGTGTGTAGGTGCCTGAATGAGACTGAGGGGGATTCCCAGGACCTCCCTTTGCTGGCAGAGCTTCCTAGGCTCTTTGGGTTTGTCTTTTTAAATAACTGGTAGGAGCATTTCTCTTCGCAAGCAGTGACTCAGAGCAGGGCCTTCATCTAAATCCTCCGAATCACTCTTTGAAGATCATCTCGCTGACAATTGAAGGGGCTTCTGCAGAAGGAAGGCAGTCAGTGGAAGTCAGCTGAAAGAGAAGATTAACTCCTCTGTGGCATTCAGAGCAAAACATCCATATAAGAGACCTAACCACCTGCTACTAGAGCTGTGGATTTAATATCCAAACCTGCTCAAAAATAAGGAGAGAGAGAGAGAAAGGAGGTGCAATAAGGAGAGGAGGAACAAGGCCCCTTACAGTGTGGCTTGCAGTTCAACTACATGGACCACAGATAGTTCAGATGTGTGCATCCCTACTGTTCTTAAAAGGAATGCAACATGCCCGATTCCAGCCTCATTAAGCCCGCTCCCTGGCTGATAAACTGGCACAAACACACCATCTAGTGGCAATCACACGTGGAAAAGCTGAGCTGTGGAACCGCCAAACTGCTGGAAAATAGCTCACTCTTACCAACCTGAAGAGGCTGCTAAAAGTAATCCCGGACCAGCATGACACATGAGCCCACTGGAGAGAAGACATAGCCCTGTGTCCTCCAAAGCTTGGTACACGTGTATATTGCTTAACAGAGATGAAAAATCAAGAGCTGAGCTGATGTACAATTCCTGCATCTATAATCACCTCATATAAGTTGGCAACATGATTAGTATTTCTTGATACACAGAACTCCTGTGCCCACGTATTCACAACGCTCATCTTAAAACGGGCTTGAACTGGAAGCTTTAAGCTTCGCCTCACGTATTTTGCGTTTCACGTTCCCTGCTGCTGACAAAGCATTCATCCCTGGTTCAGATTTGGTTTCCTCACAGAGGAATCAAGAGCTAGCAGGGACCCACGGGCACAGACAAGCATGGGTGCCAGTGCAGGGAGAGCCTCAGCCCCGCCACGGCTGAGAGCCCAGCGCGGCCTGCGAGGAAGCTTCTAGGCCCCACAAACCGCAGCTCCGGGTGCTCCCGAGGCCCGGGCAGACCCAGGCGCGGGCACTGCGCCCCCAGCCCACCCTGACCCTCAGCTTACCTCAGAAAAATTAGTAGCTGTCCCTTCAGACACTGGAGCGGCTGTTGCCTCTCTCCAAAAGAGGGGGTTCCCTATAAAGAAACCCAGAGAAGCCTCAATATGGCTCCTTTCGGACCACGGCTTGCAGGGGACCTGAATTTCAGCCCTCACTGAATCACACAGGAGGGCGCAATTAGCACAGGCAGCCTCACCCAGGCACCCTGCCGAGAGCCTGCAGCCCACAGGTGACAGAAACCAGTTAACAAATGCTCCTGCGAACAACCAACCTTCTGAGCCACTTAGCACCTCCTCGAAGGAACTGGGATGGCCTGAGCACGACTCTGGGTCAAAACCAAGGACAATTGAGCCTGGGAAGGACAAGTGTAGGTGTTTGCCTTAAACTGAGCCTGGGGAAGGGGAAGGAAAGGCATTTCCCAAAGTGTAGGATTCCTTGTGGTTTCCCCCCCAGTTCCTAGATCAGAAGTTGTACTAATAAGCAATGAATTCAATAAAGGGAGAATTCCCCGAGTCAAGGCTGTTGTGCTTGCAACAAGGCCACCCGACACTCAAGTGACACAGCCCACCACTGGAGTTCTGAAGACACCTCATACACTGGAGCTTTACCTCAGAACAAGAAAATCCCATTCTTTGGGGGAGTATGGTGTGATGGAGCCAGAGGGTGAGGGTGCTAGTCACAGTGGCCCTACTGCAAAGGCCACAGAGAAAAACCCTGAGCAAGTCCACACCAAGACTTGAATTCTTTTTACTTCTAGCTCTGGAGATCCACGTGTGCAAGCACACAAACACCTCCTCCCCGCCCCCTCTTTCACGCTTCACAAGTTATCTACACAACAGAGCAGAAAGAAGACACTGTGAAGGTCCAGACCCACCTTACTAACACTGGCTACACCAGGACCGCACAATCGGTTTACACTGAGGCAATTCGTTTACGTCTGAAGACGTAAGGAGTCCACTCATGAGCTAGAAGTTCATCCATAAGCACACGTCCTGCTCACACACGAGGACAAAGTTAGTTTGTGCATGAGCAAACAGTTAATACCTGGGCAAACAACTAATGCATGAGAGCACAATACATTTAATGTGTGATTGGATGTTTTCACTCTTTACACATTTCCCACAAGAGAATGGGAAGAAGAGATAACCAGAAGAAATACTGAGTCTGTTTGCATTAAGGAAAAAATATTGGGCCTGTTTGTACTAACACCACCGATACCACACCCTGGAGGCAATCCTATTAGAAGCAAAATGGCTTTTGTTCTTCATATGCTCACCTCTCCAATCATTATTTTAGAGTAAAATAGTAACTTGTGTGTGGCGCTTAGCTGATAAAACAACCTGTGAGAAGCACACACACAGTCAGACTTTCAGAAGCTCTCCTTTTCATTATTTTGTGGACAGTGGGCGTACAGAGGTCAAATTTAACACCAAAAATCCAGCAGCTGTCCTTTCACATACACATGCTGTCCGCATATAACCACAGCAGAGCAGAACCATATATTATTTAAAACAAAAAGCCGCAAAGAATTTGTTTCAATTACAAATTTAGCCCTCAAAATGCAGCAATTCTTATGGGCCTGCTCGGGGCACTGAACTGATTTTACAACCAAAGTTCAATAGAGCTTTTCAAAGTTTAGCAGGTGTTTTAGTATTCAAGATGAACAGGAGCTACATGAAAAATGACACCAAAAGAGAACAAAAAGCAACATGAAAAAAATCATAACCCTGCAGTATCTTAATCTGTTGGCACCCTGTAAGAACAGCCATGAAGCTGCTGCCCCAGCTAAATCTAACAGTATTTCCAGCACTGCTAGAATTGAAAGCAAACTTTCAGAAGCCCTTTGTAGGGATGTCAACTATAAACCTGGCCTTCAGCTGCACCTTCTTTCAAAGAGCACCAAGAAAGCATCAAAATAATTTAAGTATTATTTTAAGACACACCTCTTAGGAAATAGTATTTATTAAACAAGTAGTAAAATATTATAACATGCAACAAGTACTGCTCCTCACAGAATGGAATTAGAATGCTTTCTCAAACTCAAAACACAGTTCATATAAGAAGCATATTTTGTCTCTGAACCCTTATTCTGAGGGAAAAGCATAGAAACAATTCCCTCTGAAATCAGAAGGGGAAAAGATCCCTGCACAGTAATTGGGGCATCCTTTGCAAGAACTATATGAACATATGCAAACGTGTACAACAAGCAACAATACAAAATAACCCTTTCCTGTATAAAAAAGTCCCATTTGGATTTGCTTTAAATTGAACCCCAGTATTTACTCTAAAGATCTTTGGAGTTATGTTTTGTTATTGGTTTGTTTTTTTTTCACCCCGAAATGAAAAACACATACACTGCTTTTTCATGAACCTTCAAAAGAAAAACTGCACAATGAGTTTAAGGACACTTGGAAAAATAATTTCCCTGCATAAACCGTTTCACTTCTGCATGACGGGCATCCGCAGGACTCCTCATGGACTTTCAGATTCGAGAAGACACAAGTTACTCATGGATTTACTCAAGTTCTGCAGCCCCCCTTCAGACAACAACATTATTACCCTCCCATCCCCGAATTCCAACAGATAAAGCAGTGCAGGGAAACACGGTGGCACATCTCTGTCACCGCAAGCGCAACTTTTCACACCTATCTTCCTTCAGGCGTTTCCAGTAGCTGAGTTTGAAGCCGAGAAGCAGAAGCACTCCGCGGTTGCAAGTGGAGTCCAGGCGTGCCTGTCCGTAGCACACTTCCCACCGGGGTTTTCATTTGAAGGAGGGGAGCAGCTTTACCCCCTGGTCGCCGGTTCCCCCGAGCTCCACGTTAACCGGGAGCAGAGCCCCGGCGGGCAGCGGCCAGGCGGGCGGCCCCAGGAAGCCAGGCGGACCCCAACCGGGCAGCTCCGGGCAGCGGCATCCACGGGCCCGCGGCAGCGCCGCGCAGGGACCGTGCGGACAGCCGGGGAGAAGCGGCGGCTGCGACAGCGGCAACGGCCAGGGCACAGCTACGGCGGTGGGATGCGGCTGCGGGGCGGGAGGCGGAGGAGAAGGCGGCCGAAAAGGCGGCCGTGGCTGGGGGTTCTGACGGCGGGGCCGCCGGCGGCGGCGGCGGTAGTCGCCCCCAGGAAACATGTCGTGGAAAGCAGGATCCAGAGCCCATTCGCCGCCGCGGCGGGGGACGGTCGCGGGTCCGGAGCGGCGGGGCAGGCGGAGGAAGCAGGGGTTGAGGCTGAGGTTGTGGCGGATGCTGTTCTGCCAGCTCTTGGGACTGCCGCGGTAGTAGGGGAAGCGGCCGGCGATGTAGTCGTAGATGCCCCTGAGCGGCAGCCGCTGCTCGGGGCTGGCCTGTATGGCCATGGCGATCAGAGCCACGTAGGAGTAGGGCGGCTTCTGCAGCCCCTCCGCCGCGGACTGGCTGCCCGCTGCCGCCTCAGGACCCCCCTCTCCCATGGCCCTGCTCTCTTCCTTCTGTTCCACCCTGCCCTTCTAAGCCCTCTCCCCAGCTTATGTCCCCGCGCCCCGTGCTGGTGTTTGGGGTCGCGGCCGGGTCGAGACGTCGCGGTGGCTTCGCGAACCCAAATATACCGAGGGGGTCACTCGAGGGACACCCGACTGGCATAACGAGAGCAGGTGTAGGGCAGGGGTTTGCAGGGGGGAGCAGCCCAGCCGGATCCTGCCGGACTAGGAACCGAACCGAGGGCGAGGGCAGAGGGGCCGCGGTCACGGCATCCCCCGGCAAAGTTGGGTCCTGCCGAGGCACCGGCAAGGGACTGGCACTGCGGTAAAACCAGTCCTGCCTATGGATTCCCCCAGTTTCAGCGAAGCGTTGCTCGGCTGCAGCCCCGCGGCTTAGAGATGCCAGCGCATGTGGCACGGATGCTGCGCACCTCATCGCCCTTGTCCCAGCCCGGCCCCGGGCATTACAGGGAAGCCTAAGATGGTCTCGCAGGTCCCGGTGGAGGATAAGAACTCTGTGCTGCACTCCTGCAAGCACTGCAGTTCACCAATTAGAGAATCATGGAATCACATTATTGTTTCAATTGGAACTTGAGCTCTAAGATTGAGTCCAACCCTCACTACTACCGTGGCCATTAAACCGTGCCCTGAAGTGCCATGTCTACACGTTTCCTGAACACCTCCAGGAATGGTGACTCCACCACCTCCCTGGGCAGCCTGTTCCAATGCCTGACCACTCTTGCAGTGAAGCAATTTTTCCTAATATCTTAACTAAACCTCCCCTGGCACCATCAAAATACAGCCCTGTGTAGAGAGTTATTAGTGGGGTGATGTCAGTAACTTAATTAAAACACGTCCTCCTTTGAAAAGTGTTCCTTTGTTCACAATTAATTAAAACCACCACCAACTCTTAGTTTTAAAAAATCATGACTCCCTAGTTTGGAAGGAATCAGTTATTTTCCAAAGATTGCACAGAGTGAAGAATCAAGGAGAGCACTGATGACTCTCAGGCTGCTGTTCAACACTGACAGAAAACTACCAACAGCAGCTCAACAGTGGTGGGTCAGACAATGCTGTCATGTCTCATACTGCAACAACACTGCCAAGGTCTTCACATAGAATAGAAAACTTTCCCTGGGCTAGGTGGAAATATTTAAATTATTAAGAAGGAAACATCATAAATGGTTACAACAGATTCACTAACAGCAGGAGAAGCTCACCTGAATGATCAAGTTCAGTTCTTTTTCTGCTAGCCCTGTGTAATGCAAAAGAAAGTAAATGGAACACACCACCACTGCTGAAAATAAAACATTGCAGAATCAAACTGGTCTCTAACAGTGAAAGAAGGGGAGAAAGGAAGAGTGCCTGAGGTGTGTACTCCCTCCTGCACAGCCATACACAGACCTTCTCCAGGTATTTAAAGTTGAGGCAGAACACATTGCCAGGGCTTAAAACAACGTGGCAGCACATTTTAACCAAGTAAAACATGAGTCATGAAAGTATAAATGGAGGAGAAGTGCAGCCTTTGAAGCTTGTGCTTGGAAAGCCTGTGTCTAAAAGCTTATGCAACCTGTCTCTTAATTTACATTACAAATTAAAAAGACCATAAAATAGCAGAGAACAGCACAATCTTGGGAAGACTCTCAGCCCTCATCTCACACAGGAAAAAAAAATCCCTTAAGTGGCAAATGAACACAAATCATAAGGTGTATAACTGGACCACTCCGACACAAAAGCACAGATACTGCCTCACTCCTCCCCCCCAAAACTATTCAGTTCCACAGAACAACGAATCACACTAAGGTGAAAACTTATTAGGTTTTATTTTTTAAAGAAAAATATTCCTCTTTGAACACAAAGCATGAACTAAAAACCTCCGAGGAACAGCTTCTCCTCCCTTGGAGCGCATGTAACTAAACTGTACAGTGTTCATACGTCTACATGACATACAGTATTTCTTTCACAGGAAATAAGGTTTAGGACTCAAAATTGTCCTTTTCACCCTCTCTAGATAACCATTCCATCCAAAAGTACTCTGTCCCTTACTCCCACCACAGGACACAGTGCTGACAATTTTTGGATGGCACGTGTATTTAAAAAAAACCAAAGTCTTGGCCAAACTGGCCCTTTTTAGGCTGTGAGGGAGGTTAAGACCATAGTTATTTCCAGGAATGGTGCTTGGAAGAAAAAATATAGCAGCATCTGCAGGCAACACAAGCCTTTGATTCCAGCTGCCTTGTTTTAAGGAACCCAGTCAGTTCAGCAGTGTTTTACAGATGTTCTCATCACCCATGAAGAAGGAGCAGGAATAAAACATTCACAGGCCAAATTTGTTGCTTGAGCAAACAGCCTACAGTTCAGTGAATCTGGCCTTGCTGTGCCAGCAAGGAGGTTAGTTTCACATTGCCACAGTGACCAATTTCATGTCTAAGATTTGATGTGAAAAGATACGACGGCCTTCAGAAATCAGCAACTTCTACCAGTGCTCTCTGTCCCATCCAATATAGATATCTGCAGAGATTTGCCATATCTGCCAAGCTACCCAGGCTGCAGAACTGGATCCAGCCTTCAGCTTCCAAATTCATCCTATCTCAGCATGGTAGAATCATCAAAAGTCTCTGCAGGGTCTCAGAATATGCCCAACAATTCCATATCCAAAGAAGAAGTACCTGGGTGTTATGGTTTCAAGGGAAGGTAGGCAATGGAAAAGCTCTGGAAATGGAGTTCTTTTCTATCACACCCCATCATTAATCCTTGGTATTTTTAAGCAATGCTCCGATTTTTCTCAGGCCATTTTGTAAAAGAACTTTTCCATTCCATACACTCCAACAGTCCTTGCAGTAGGAAAAATACTAGAAAAATAAAATCTCACCCCTGAACAGCACTGTATGAAGATCAACATCACCAGTCACAGAGATTTTTCACAGGGGGACCAGATAATGTTTTGTTTCCTCCAAACCAGCTTCATATAGAAAACAGCAGCAAGATAGACACAGTATCTAAGAGCTTGATTAAGGCCAACAATAGAAAGACAAACATGGGCTCAGATCTTTTGAAATGAAGAAACCCTCCAAATGTTTTAACCCACGTGCACACAAACACACACACACACTCTCATGTGCACCAGTCAAGCAAAGGCTTCACAACCGTGAAAGCACCACTGGAGGGTGTTCTAGCACCAGAATGAAAAAGTTGGTTGTCTTCCCTCTTCAGCAATAAAATCCAAAGTCTTTCTGTTGCTTTGGACAAGGTCACCAAACACCCTTCCAAGAACAGTTTACAGTGAGCAGATTCAGAAGTGCAGTGACAGGTTGAAGTGTTCCTGTTCTGGAATATGGGCAGGGAGAGGTGTGTTGAGAGGCTGCAGCTCCTGGTTGCTGGAAAGGAGGAGGAATTCCTATTGCAATCTGGTAGAGACACAGACCAACATGGGCTCCAGGTGGGCATGATGGTGAAACTGAGCGCAGACTGGGAGGTGAAAGTGGAAAGCTTGCATACATGGAGTCACAGTGCACATCTGTTGGCATAATAAAGACAAGCAAACCCACAGTATTCTCTGGCAGCCTTGTCTCTGCACAGGAGGCCCCTGGGTGTGCTGGAAGTCAGGACAAGGATCCATGAGTGGGATGTCACATGCTGCATTAGGACATCATCAAACTCAAACAGCACAGACAGAAGCTAGTAAGTTGGTCTGCTAGCATCTTGCCTGTAGACATGCTCAAGTGAGCCTGCAGAAGTCAACAAAAGGGACAAAAATCTCTCAAGGGCAAGGTTATGGGTCTGGTTTGGCTACAAGTAACAATTCATGCAGGTTACAAATGATCACAAACCTGCAGCACATCTTTCTGCTGCAGGTCTCTATCTTGGAGCTAGGCTTTGTACAGGAGGTGCTGGCTGTGCAGCCCTTTACCAACACTCTAAAGAGGCTGAGAGGAAGATGCAGAGTCAAGAATGACATCCCCACAGCCCCTCAGATCAGCACATGTAGGCAGAGGTCTGTCCTCTGCCTGCAAGATGCAGAGCAGGCGATGAACAGGTTTCACTAACAAGGGAAGATGGGGAGCAGCAGCTGGAAGTGGGCTGCTAAAACAGTGCAGGAAGAAATGGCAGAGACAAAGAGAGAATTAATTTTTCAAGTTCTTAAATCACCAGCAGTAAAGCCCCATTGAATGTGGCATATGGCATGCTGATTAAGTTTGGCTCTCACTCACATGAGGTACTAGTGAAGCTGTGGTAGGAACTCAATTAAACATGCAAGATTAAAAAAATGAAGCAAGAGAAAGGGTGAATTTCAGGTTCAGAGCAGGAGTTATCATAAGTGCTATGTTTTGTTTCTGTGCACATGCAAGACTACAAGAGAGGGAAAAGCAGAACTGAAAGGAAGGAAAAGAGAGAGAAGCATAACACTTGCATTGAAGATGCAAACACAGGACAATGGGGTGAGGGAGAGGAAAGAGCAAAAGTGTGAGGTGAAGGAGCCCAATGGAAGAGACAATAGAAAAACTCTTAACAGAGTCAGTCCTGCTTCAGCAAATGCATAGCTAGTGTCAGTTGGCTCTCTTTTCACCAGGTATCCTTGATATGTTGGTAAATCTTCTCTCTGCACTTGAGATTTAAAACATAAGATCAATACACATTTTTGGGTACGATGTACTAAATGATATTGAGTATTCAGCACAAGACTCTTAATGGCCCCTGAATTCTGCTGAATACTCACCCAAAAGCAGAAGTGCCCAAATTATAAACTGCTTTTGAAAAAAGCTAGGACTACTTCTGCTGGGCTAGAAAAGAATCAATGCAGAAGGCTGAATTGTCCAGAAGCAGGTTTGGTATTTCTCACTGAGAGCACCTTGGCATTTAACTAAGAAATATCTTAAATATTTACTTAGCAAATCCCCACATCAGGCTGAGGTTTCTGGATGAATATGTACAATCAGACAGCTCCTCAGGTAGCTTCTAAGAGAACAGACTTGTGCGATGTACAGCAAGAACAAGCTAAGCCACTGGCTGCTTCAGCAACAACACCAGCAGCCAGAGTTGTGAGATGAAGCCCTTTGACTATGGTGCAAATCACAGAGGGATCCTTTCTTATTACAGAACTAATTGTAAAGCAAAGCAAAGGCTGCCTGTGTCTAATATAAACCACAAAAGGATGTCTGTCTGGGATCCGTACATACCTACAGCAACAGCGCTGGTTGGAGGTAGGTACAGACAGTAGTTTCTGAGAACCAGCATGACCAGAATGGCAACTGGTGAAGTGGCCTCAGGGCACAGTCCAGGTGGAAGCACAGGGACATATAAAAGATGCAAGAATATGACAGAGCAGCCAAGGTCATCCATGTGCTTAGGCGAGCTTAAGGCAACTAAAGAAAACCCACTGATAATTTAGAGGAGAGAGCCAAAGGGAAAAGAGAAGAGGAATCACTGGGAATGCTGTTAGAGCAGCCAAAGCCCAGCATCAGCTACTAAGCCACCCCTCTTCTCCAGCTCATTTGTTCTAATTCTCCTCACTTTACCAGCACCATCAGCATGAGGTTAATAAATCAGAAAGAAGATCTGGGGACAGGTTCCTAAAAACGTAGCTTAGACATTTTCAGGCTTGTGTCTCAGGTCAGTTCCTTTGAAAGAAAGCACATGGGCCATTAGACTGACCTCTTCCTTAAACTGGAGCTTTCTGGGCATTCTGCCTGCCACCTCCAGTGACAATCTTGTGGTATGTTCTGTCTGGAAGTGATGGCAGCAGCTACCTGGGTTCCTTGTCATGACAGTTGAGCATACAGTAGTTTTTTTGTGTAAAACAGCATGCACCAGTGGCATGGCCATTAGACTTGAAGCCACGGTTGAATTCTTCTTGTCTCCTCAGAAGCAGATGGAACCAGAAAGAAAGGGAGTGTTGGCACAAGTCAGCGCAGGCTCCGGTAGACATAGGCTGATGTGAAGATAGCATTGAGAGTCAGGCTCATGGCCAGCAGACCTCGCAGTGCCGAGTTACCAAAATGACCTTGGTGGAAGAGGACAACACAGAGCACAAAAAGGAATAATAGAAAGAGATATTAAAGGACTGCTGAGATAAATAACAGTGAACACATGTTCTGCTCTTCCTCTCTCCTTGCCCAGCACTCTCATCCTCTGCAGAAATCGCTGAAGGACTTTTCCTGTCAGGAAAGATTCCACTGTTCTCTTTGGCTTGATTTTCATCTCATTGCTCTTCTCAGCACCTACATCCCCAGCCCTTTTCTTCTGTCTCAGTTTAGCACTCTGTCAGCAATCTTCACACAGGAACAGCCTTATTAAGGTCTGAGCATGACAGGCAGAAGATCCATTTTGCTACTACTTACATATTTGATATCAACATCAAATCACTACTACAGAACAAGAAAGATCTCAATTACCCTCATAGAATTGTATGTTTGGAAAAGACCTCTAAGATCATCAGGTCCAACTGTTGACCCAACACCACCATGCCCACTAAACCATGTCCTGAAATGCCATGTCTACCCTTTCCTCTCTTTTGGAAGAGACATTTGAGATCATCAAGTCCAACTGCTCGCCTTCAGCTTGTAGCAACGCTCAGAGATACATGAAGCACTAACATGGCCTGCACTTACCTCTCCAGCCTGCCAAATCTTCCCCTTTGGTGGTTGTGTCTACCACACAGGTAGATGAGTGTGATGAGTGATCCTCCTTTTTGATGGAATTATCACTGCAGATACTCCCTCCTTCCACAGCAGATCTCATATCTGCAAGGAGAAAAAGATATGAAAATTCAGAAGGCACTAGCAGAAGTTACCAAACTGAAAGAAATTAAGGCAGGAGCTGGAAACAAAGGGCCAATTTCAGTGCTGTGCAGCAGAAGCTGCCTGCATGTTTGTCTCATACCCTGTCCACATCAGTATCCCCACACTAGTGGTTAAGTTATCCAAACAAGGGTGAAGGCAGCGGCACCACTAAGTGAGGAAAGGACATCTGTTTTGTCAGACAGTCTCTCCAGGCCAGGGAATTCCTAAGGGAGCTTTGGTAGCCCACCACTCATCACCATCTGAGATTTCCTGAAAGTTTGCCACCTATTGTGTGGCCTGCATGATGTGTGGCCAACTCCTTCCCACAAATGCATTCCCTGGAGTGCAGCAGGCTGCCAGCATACCATGCAGTCCCTGCTCCCTGAGGTTCTTCTTTGGAAAGGAGGACAGCTCAGTGGCAAAGATGTTGCTGTCTGAGTGGGTGTGCTCTTCTGAGCTAGTTGGGGTGAGCAGAGCTTCATTCTGAGATGGGAACAGCAGCAGCTTCTGTCCTTTCAGGTTGAGGCGGGCAGGGCTGATGAGCGGCCGGCGGTACCGCAGAGAGCCCGAGCTGGAGGTCACAGAGCCAGCTACTGATGGTGCCGGAGAAGGGATGCGGGAGGGAGCACAGCTGCCTGACAGCAGGGAGAAGTGTTCTGCAAGGGAAACATTCCCCCAAAAGAAACTATATTATAATCCCAAGACAAGAAGCAGAGCTTTCTTTAACAATTCCACAAGAAAAGGGAATGGGAGTTCCAAATGTTCAACGCATCTTAAACTTAAATTCTGTATTCACTCCACTTCTGCCACTGCAAAGCCTGGAGATATTCTACCTGCACTTTGGTACACTCAGGAATAACTTAGAATAAAGATGGGTTTATCAGGAGGCAAGAGAGCTTTCTCCCTGTTCACTTGTGTCCTTTCAGGAGAGTCTGCATTACACATGCTGTTTTGCAGGTAAATGAACTCTTCTGGCATGTCCTTTAAAGGCTGGTAAAGTGTGTAAGGATGCAAGGAGGTCTGCACATGGCATTAGCCTAGGCTGTGGCAGCATTTGCAGCAGCAAGGACTTAAGGAACACAAACAGACAAAGATTCATTTGGGGTCAGAAGGGCAACAGACAGGTCACTAGAGGACAGGGGAGCAAAAGAGCAGAGCAGACAAGGTAGCTAAATAAGCAGTTCCCTGGACTGCTCTAGAAGAGCAGAGGAGCTGCCCTAGAACAGTTTCAAGTCTCCTGTAAAAGCAACCTCAATTCAGCTGTTGGGCAGGGAGGGACACACACAGCACCTCAATGTAACCCCACTCTTAGTTGGAATTCTCTCTGCAGCATTTCTAACAGCAAAACCTGGTATTTTCACTAAGATGTGAGTAGGAAGGAAATAATTAAACTTGAATCACGTGTTTCAACCCACTCACTGCAAATCCAGCAAAGAGAGTTGCTCTGGAAGGCCTAGTTTGGTGCATTACCTGATGTAGGAGACTCCTTGGACTGAGATGATTGTGAGGCTGGTCGACTGCCGCTGAACAAGTAGCCAGAATCTAAAAGGCAAAAATTAAACAGTTTGAACCCAGCTGGCCCAGCTACTGGAGGTCTAGCCTGCAGTAACTGCATCATCTTGTCAACAGTCTCAGAAAGAGATGGGTGGTAAATATAGGTAGGAAAAATGTCCCTGTTTTCCTGGGTAAGCTATGTGCCAGTGACAAAATAATCCACTTTTCCCAGCTGCAGCAGAAAAAAATCTGTCCAGCAGGCTCCAAAACCAAGTCTCTGACTATACCACAGCCTAGCCAGCCTCTACTTTAAAGGGAAGAAGGTGAAAAGATGGTTGTGTCCTTTTCTCATAAGAAGAGCCTTAAGGGTAGATTAGATCATAGGGTGAGATGAATTCCCATCTAGCTGTCGGACACAGTAACCATAATAATGAGACAGGGAAAAAAACCCAAACCAGACAAAATTCAATGAAAAGTACTGAAGATGGGGGGAGGGAAGTCCTACAAAGGAAACCTCAGAGTTTCAATTAATTATTTTTCTTTGGCACTTGATTTACATAATAATGGGCAAACAGCTTTGGAAGTTGAAAACCTTGCTGTTTGCCCTGCATGCTCTCTCCAGTCTGCCTGGCTTTGCACCTCAGCAAAAGAAAGCAGGGCCCTCACAAGGGTGGCTCAGCATGCAGAGGGAATCCCACCATCTGGTGGGTTTGCACCTGCCCTTCCAGGGACAGTTTGGAAACTAGGAAGGTAGAGGCTGTGCCAAGAGCTGCCATGCTGCTGAAAGGTTTGTATGGCTTCTCTTTCTCTTGCTCTTAGTGGATCTGGCAAACTGCTGGCAGGGTGAGATAGAGAAATGTTGAATAACCTAAAAAATCCCTGCAAGGCTGCTCTCTGCTGCAGTGTTATCCTAGAAACTGCCACATTTTGGCCTCTGACCTTCTGGTAATCAGTCAGTGACATGGGAAAGCTTAGCTTTCCTTGGATGGAGAATAGCATTTGAATGCCACTTCCCATCTGTTAGTCTCAAGCACAGTAAAACTGAGGGCTTATGGAGGTACTGGGAGAGAGTCTTTCCTTAGGCCTATAAATCTTCCCTAGATCACACAAAGCCCTTATAAAACAAGAGAAAATGGGGCCTCTAAAGCAGCTTCCATAGTTGTGCTAATCCCTATCAACTCCAGACTTAGAGAAGAACCTGCCTTCAGCTCTGCTCCCTTCAGCTGCAGCAAGAAAAGCCAACTACACAAAGCAGCTAGAAAGTAGGGAGTGCTTACTCTTACCAGATAGTTAACCTAATGCTCCAATGCATTTCCAAAAGCTGCTCTTCTCCATTCCCAGGCATGGTAGTGTAAAAGTAGAGAAGTTTTATAGATGTTTTATAGATGTTGGGTTCACCTTGACCAATGCTTTCAGGACCAGCAGCTGCCATACTGCCACAAATGTCCTGGAGAGGCCTCTGGATGTCAGTAAACTCACAGCAGGCAAGCACTTAGTGAGACTATTTGTTGCCCCAAGATGGCAACAGTATGCTGCACCATTTCTTCATGCCAAAACCCAATTCCCAATGCTGGATACTCCTTTGTGCCACAGGAACAGCAATCCCTAAAGAGGACTATAGCACGTGGATACCCCACAGCCCTTTTCCTCCTGAAGCATTGGACCACTCCACTGTCATTTCCACTAGGACAGAAAGTGTCATGCACATGTACCTGCTCTGGCCAAGGAGGGGATGGTCCCCAGCGAGAGTGCTCTGTTGAGACGACCAGGAAGAGAGGAAGAAGTAGTTCTGTGAGGAGATCTGAAGAGCTGTTGGTTTGTCAGCTGGAGAATGCTGGGTGGTGTTGGGACAAAGAGAGACGTAGCAGAGGTATTGAAGCCAGTCCCAGTGCCACTGGGGAAGAGGGTAATTGAATCCCCAGCAAGGTACCTGTAAATGACACACAGGGCAGACACTCAGCAACCAGTGCATTCCAGTAACCCCTCTCTTGGTTGTATGGTTTGCACAAGCACTGGTTTTGTTATCAGTTTGTACTGATTTTTCAGGGCAGGAGTGCAAGATGCAAAATGCTTAAGACTTTATGGGAAAATTCCTACACCTTTAAAACTGGGGAAGAAAGAACTACTCAGCTTGACTTCAATTATTGTGCACCAACCCAACCAATGCAGGGTGCAACAACACAGGAAGTCAGGTACAAATAGGCACAGGGGCTTGGTTCTCTCCCTGGTGAGAAAATTTCCTAGAGACCACCAGAATGCTTTACAAAGTCCAGATAGACACAGGACCAGTAACAGACCTCATCTGATGTTTGCTATGTGTACAGGCAAATGACAGGCTTAGAAATGTCATGGCTGTGGGAAGCAAGTAGTTACCTACTCAACCTTTTATCTTTGCAAACCAGAATTAACATGTTTCCACTGATGCCAGCAATAAAGAGAAGGATTTTTATGGGTACTTAGTTCTAGGCACTGATTTAAAACTAACATTCAAGCCTCTTTGCCTTTATTACATGTCTGTGAAGTAACGAAGACTCACTACCCTCATTACACATGGGAGAGAGGAGCAAAGAGAAGTAAAGTGACTTATGAGTGTCTGTGATAAAACAGACACAAACCTGGGCTTTCCAATCTTAAAAAACCCTGTATGTCCAATCCTAATGAGCCTATGTTTCCTAGTTAGCCACAAACATGTACTAGTGTAGCCATTCAGAGGGAACTATGCTCCAGGAAATGTCTTGCTTCTAATACACAAAAAACAATTGCTATTGTGCCTGGAAGAAATATAAGTTGGCAATAGTAATGGCAATTGTATTTCCAGATCTGAGAGCTGTTTTCAAGAGGTTCCTTCCCAATGAAAGAGGGGAGCTGTAGAACAGCATGTCCAACTCGAGAACACCAGAGGAGAAATAACAGACAAAACATGCTAAGGGTAGCTCTGCCAGTTAGCTTGATTTTTAATTGCTACAGACATAAACTGACTTCTGTTCCAGTGGTAAATTAACTGGAAAGAGACTTTGTATTTTAAAGCTTTTGCAGCTAGCACTGCCAAAGGATTTCACACTCAATTACTATATGCAAATAAACCATGCAATTCATCTCTGACACCCCATTTCATCACCTATCTTTGCTGTGGTGTACAATTTAAAGACCAACCCAAGCTGAACAATCTGTCAAAAATTTACTCCTATCTTTACCTTCTTTCTATTGAACTTAGTCTATGTGTACCATTTAGCTGACTACATTGCATCAGAATTGAGGAGTCAGCTTGGGAGTCTCATTTGTGTCCTCAAACCATCAAAATGAGCATTTTAAGAAGGTTGCAATATTCAAAGCACATAAATTTTGTATTAACAATTGAGTAAAATACATGAAAGAGCCTAGAATATGAACAAAATCTCTCCAGGATCTCCTGTATTTGCTTAGATAGAAACAGATGAGTCATGATGAAGCACTAACAAAGTATGAAGTGTGTATATTTTAAGATAGAGATATCAGACTTTGCAGGATCTAATCAAGCTGCAACATTTGGAGGTTTAATCTCACTTCTGATTGGAAAAACAGAGACAGAGGAGAGCAGCAACATTACCAGTAGTGAATCAGAGCATGAAGGAACATAAGTACCTCAGTCTTGCACTGAGGTGATTTATGCATGTGCCATTCTCTCTGGGAGATTCCAGAGGTGATGCAGCAGCATCATGCAGTGCTAGCATGTCCATCTCATAAAACTACTTATCTGCTAATACGAGGCAGACATCAACAATCCCGACCAGATTAACCAGGCTGAACATCTGAGCCACCCAGCCTCCTGGGGCCTGCAAGCAGGACATGGCTTTGTCAGCAGCAAGGAACTCGTCAGTCCTGCAACAGAAACTGCCCAACCTCTTCAGGTTCCAGAGGACCTGGGAATGATGTCATGCGTCACAAATGTGTAGAGGCCTTCAGTGCCGAGAGACAGACATTTGCCCCACCACACACAGAGGTCTAAGTAGCAGGGGTACCTGTGCACCTCAGCTTTGTCAGAGAGATCGGAAAGGGAAAGGAAATTTAAGAGAGCAGCTAAGGGTTACGGTATGAATCACACCAGGGTGGTATCTGCCACTCACTGTGCCGTGCCTGTGATGGGCCAAATCAGAGCACTGCCTGTGGAGAGCAGAGCTCTTTTGTGTTAACTTCACACCTTTTGTACGTTGGGCCAAAGGATCCTGCTTTACACAGCTTCTTGCTGCAGTGGAATACAGCTCATCTGGCTCCTGGCTTTTGGTAGTTTTTCACTTATTGGGCTGGAAGGCATTACAATTTATCAACTGTAAGCACAATCTCTGCCCTGGGACTGCAGTTTTAGATCAGACTTCCATGGGCTCTGGTGCTCAAGGGCCTCACTTCTCAACCTCACCAAGTTAGTGCAGTCAGATCCTCTGGGCATATGATTAGCCATTTGTTTTGCACCATCCAAAACAGAAATCCTCAAAGAAGGGCTGAAGAATTTTAAGCATAACATATTAATGCTTTAGGACTGGGTGCTGACCAAAGAATGGCTTAAACATTGATCTGCTATTAACAAGGTATATTCCAGCAACATGCATAATCCTGTGCCTTTTCTATGTGCTCTTCTCTCCAGTCATGTCAAGAGGGCCAGATGCTGCTAAGGAGCAGAGGTACTGTCATGGGAATGTGCTTCATGCTTGAAAATGGCATGGAACAGTGCAGTCATCTTTTCTCTCAGACTGCTTGCTGCATTGCTTCCAGCCATTGGTGCATGTTATAATAGTGGGTCTGGTAACAGTGAAGAAGTAACCAAAAAACATAAAAGAGGGGGGGGAAAAAAGGCTCTGGAGTCAAACAGGTTGTGGAAACAGGGCTCAGAAGCCATTTATTTCAGAACTCGATATGGTGAACATCAAAACTTGGGTACCTTTGTTAGTGTTTACAATGGTCACAGCATTACTAGACAGTTGGGCACAACTCTGCTACACAGATACTTAAAAAAAATTAATAAATAAAAGGTTAAAGAAGAGTATAACATGGTATGGGACTGTACACTGTCCTGAAGAAACACCTCGTCCCAGCAGAGCCTCCCCTCCTCTTGTCTCAGTATCTCCCTCTCACCCAAAGGCAACACCATACGTGTCTGCCTTTTTAATTCACATTTTAACCAGAGATGCTTCATCACCCCTGGGACAGAGAGAGTCAAGGGAGAGCATGGATAAGGCCAGGCTGTAGATGGACCCACTCCTACCATGAGGTAATTCACTATCAGACTTAAGAAGGTAGAACGCAGTCACAGGCAGTGTGCCACACATGCCCAGGTTCATGTGCCGAGCAGCAGCCAGGGCACCATGTGTCAGTTATGGGGTAAAAATATTTCCTTCAGACTTAAGGTCCCAACATCATTTAGCTGTGAGTTACCTATGTGCAACAGCAGGATGTGTGCTGTTGCCCAGGACTGCAGAAGCAGCTCACCACCACCTTGGTGCTGGATGCAAGATAAGCAAGCTCCTGTGAGCTGACACGCAGCCACTTCTCTGGTCTGTGGCATTCACAATTGGTCAGTGCCGTAATCTGTGCCTCTGCTTAAGCTGACAGAATCAGGAGTAAAGAGCAATCTATTGAATCAGAAATAGGCATAGAGAGAGAATAATGCTAAAAAGGGGGCACAGGTCTTAAACACATTAAGATTTTAATATGTGACTTAGCTAAAAAGTTTAGCTGCTGAGACTAGAACTTCTTTTCCCCTATGTAACCCAGCTTTGGATGAAAAAGGAGGGTTGAATTAGAGCTGAAAATGCTCCAGCTGCCAGGTCCTGCAGTAGTACCTTCTGGAGTACAGACTGATGTTTGGAATCAACTTGACCTTCCCTCTAGGCTGGTGGCACAGAGAAGGGTGTGTGTGGACATACATCCCTCATCTCCCAAAATCCAGACTCAGCACAGGACAAAACCATTCAGGGGATCCTTTCCCTGCTCGTCTACTTGAGTCCTCATCTGGAAAATCTCACCTGGGACTGTCAAGGCACACTTCAGGACTGAGTACTACCCCATCTGTGATAGCATGTGTACTTGCAGGTGACAGCACACCTGGAGTCAGCTGGCAGGTTATATGTGACAGCAACACAATTGCAACAGCACCTCTAAAAAACAAAGCAAAGCTATATTCCACAGCTCCCTGCTTTTGTGAGTGGAGTCAGCCTGGAGCAATCATCTGGCTATTAATTAAATGATTTACTCTTGTAAAAATTAATGTGTTCACAATACAGCAATACATACTTTCTATAGTATCTATGCATGATTATTAGCTTCACATAATTTCACCATAGTGGAAAAATATCCATAAAACCAAAATGAAACACCACAGCACCATTTTTACATTCCCCTCTCATCCTCACCCTTTGACACACCCAAGCTTAGTTCTCTAGGGCATGCAGAGCACAGATGTAGGAAAGGAGGAGTTGAGGGAAAAGAATGGGATACAAATACAGCTTATTTAGATCTGTGAAGGATCACAAAAGTGTCAGTTTGCATGCACTGATGTCAGCAAGGGCTTTCAGAAGTCCAGAAGCAGCAGCAGCAGAGATGCTTACTCAGTTGCTAGCTCTGGGTTCTCCCTTCAGAAATGAGTGCAGCCCAAGTACCTCTTATACCCAGCCACACTCACTGGTGGCTAATGAAGGACAAAACCACTGGCCTGGCAGATACACAGGCACTGCTGTCCCAAGCTGCAGCTGTTTCAGTTCCCCTGAAGAACAGCAACACAGTGTTGTCAAAAATGTGGTCCAGGGAAAGGCACTTAATGAACCCACATCGGTCTCTTTATATATCCAGCTCTGCTGGGCAGGGTACAAGATGCTTCTGAGATTAGCCACAGACATTGTGAGAGTAAAGACCAGAGTCAGCCACTTTAGGATGGAGCAGATGTGGTTTCAAGTGACACACAAACCCACTAACAATCCCTCACCACCTCAGCTCCATTCTGTAGTACCATTCTCTGGCCCAGACAGCAGCACATGGCCAGTGTAAAACAGTAGCACCTGAAATTAGAGGCTTTGGGGCTAAAATCCTCTAATACTCTGGAGATGTTTGCATGCTCTGGCCTGCATGGCTGGGAAAATCCTCAGGCAATGAAGCTGCATCTGGTGACCACAAGTTACCACATGTTCCTCTGTGGCCTGAAATAAGAGTCCAGCAAAGTGAAGACATGAAACTCCAAGCACTGATCAGGTGGTTCTGGAGGATTTGTGTGTCAGCTGCGTTAGGAAGTTACCAGCCCTTTACCCTATGACCCCCTCAGCAGAAGGAAAAGCATAATGAAGTGTCATATAAAATAGCACCTCAGCTTCATTAGGATGGGGGCGCTGTGCTCAAGGGGTGGCCTTGCACCAAAATACCTGAGCTGGAAGCACAGATTTCCTTCTGCGGGACTCACTGGGGGAAGAGTTAGATGGCACAGCTAACTGCTGAGCTGTTCCTGAACTGAACCTCAAGTGAAAACTGCAACGTTGGCAAAGCACCTTCCTTAGAGAACATGGAGCATGGCACAGTGCTTAGTCTGTTTGGGATTGAAACTGAGTATTGCAGGAGCACTCTCAGTAAAGGCAGTGGTGGTTTAATTATGTTTGTCTGTTTTTTTCCAGAAACACTCAGCAGTTTCTGCTACCTTATAACTGCCCTTCTTCAGGCCTGTGTAAAGAGACACAATTGGTACAGATTGAATGCTAGCAGCTTATAAATCTGAACACCTTTGGGGGAAAAAACCCCAACCAAGCCAACCAACCAGCTTTCTCCTTTCCTCCCTCTCCTCCTAAAGATCAACCATCCTCTACCACCACCAAAAGCATCTGAGACAAAGCATGTGAGAAAAGCAGAAAGAAAGGAGACTATCAGCATCAGTTTCTAAAATACCAAAAATTCAGTTGCTGCAAGTTTGGTTTTGAGGCTCTGAGGTCTTCTGATGTTTTTAAACGCAGCAGCACAGACACACTGAGGCACTGAGAAGTGGGAAAATAAGCTGACACCTGAGCAAAACAAAGGCTTCTTTGGCATTAAAACTGAACCACACTTCAGTATGTGTTTTGTTCTTTGGTTTCACCTCTGAAAATGTTCCAATTATGAGTCTTAAAAATGCTTCAACTACAAGTTGTGAACAAAGCACCAGAGACCAGGGCCTCAGTTGTACAGCCTGGCCAGAAAACAAAGCAGCTTTCTGATGTTCTGACATAAAATCAGTGCAACTGTAAACACACTTCATTTGTATTCATCTGCATAAAGTGAAGACAAAAGGATTTCCTGCTTGCATGTCAACTGCAGTTAACACATCCCCTAGTTTAAAAGATTTTAAACCTTTCCAGTATGCAGAGATGAAATATTTAACAGTGTTTTTCAGGCTTCACAGTGTAAACCCCACTCCTTCCCACAGCCCTGTCACAATTGCCTGGTCCTGCATCCTCCCCATGCCATCCCAGTACTGCACAGAAGAAAAAGACAAGGGAATAAAGGAAAAGACCAGGAACAGGAAGACACCCTAACTCTTAACAGTAAAACATCACATGAGGTGTCAAACTCCTGGGGCTCACAGATGGGGCATGTTTAAATGGGAAAAAAAACAAGAGTGTTGCTAAAAAGAAGGGAAGAAAGCAGCTGCTCAGAAGAAACAGGAGGCCACATGAAATAGAGCAACATACAGCCTTGATTTTCAGCTCCTGAAAGCAAAGCATCTGAAGAGGCTGACAAGCATCTTTAGAAGCTGCCATTGAGTTTCCTTGCTATTGGGCAAGAGTATTTGGACAGAATAATTTTATTCTTATTAAAAGAAAGGATATTGCCATTAGAAATGAAGCATGACATGACCATGACCATCCCCACGTATCTGAACACTTGGGCAGCTCACACCCCTCCTCCTTCTAGCAAACTCAGTATCTCCTAAACATGAGATTCCTCCCATCATTTGGACATGCTTGAGGGCAGAGGATCAGAACTGCTCAGCTCTGCCATGCCAGGTGGCTGCAAGCTGATGTGCTAGAAGCTAGCTGGAACTTTCAATCCAACTTGTACATGTAAGTGCAGAAGACGATCACAGCTCAATATAAACCATTGGTCTTTTCCCGCATTTACCTTTATGGGGTTGTTAGTCCCCCATTTCCCCACTTTCTAAGGCTACAGGAGTGGAGGAACATACATATTTTTATCCAGTTGTGCTTTTACACAGATGCTCCTCAGGGAGTAGTGGTGTTGGGTGGGGAAAAAAACCCAAAGAAAACTAGAACTGAAAGCAACAACCACCGATTGAGTTGAAAATTTAGCTTTAACCAGCTGAATACTTTCAGATACTCAATAGAGACACCCTGAGCTGCAGAACCTTTCAAAGCACCCTTTTAAAGAAATTCTTGACATTCCAGTCAAAAGCACTTAAGGACACCTTTGTTAAAAACAGGAGTCCTAGGAGAATGGCACAGAAAGAGCATGCAGTTAGGTGATGCTGCATAGTGAAGGGCAAGAAGAACCAGGTATGGACTAGGTGCGTCCCCTCCTCGCATGCCTGTACACCAAGCAGTGTCACCACAGCGCACAGCACGAGGACTCGGGATCCAGAGGCAAGTTCCCATCAGTTCCAAATTAAAATGACCAGCACCATTAGAAACTGGAGGTGGCCTGGGCCCCATGGAGGATCAAGGCAGAGGATTCCTCTGTGACAGGCTAAGGATGAACAGGCAGTGAGAAGACCCAGAAGGACAGGAGAAGCCAGAATCTCTTTGGCTGGAGGAGCAGAACGGGGAGGAGGCAGTTTGTGAAGCAGCTGCTGGAAGAACTGGCTTTGGGGAAGTTGGATATTTGCACTGCTGATGGATTCAGGAGGAAGGGAGAATGGAGGCAGCAGGAGTAGCTTCCATGGCTAGCACCAGCAGTGGAAAAGCTCCAAGCAGCTAGCACAGTAGGAAGCAAGGATGGGGGGGAAACATTAAAAAAAAATATATAAAGGAAGAAAAGATCTTCACTGCTTATCTAATTTAAAAAATTAACAAAAAAAGAAACAGAAGAAGAGAAAACAAAAAGAGGAAAGAGAAGCACCAGTCGCAAAGAGTTCACAAGGCTTTTTTCCTCCTTCCCCCAGCGTCACTGCTCTGGCTCTGACCTTCGGGGCCGGTATCTCCGCTGGCCTGTTGACTTCCGCGTGGCCACGGCTGCCGTGAAGCCCACCAAGCAGCACAAGGAGGTGGTGCCAAATTTGGCTGTGTCGAGCCAGCTGGGTGTTTCCATCTTCAGGTACCTCTCAGCTAAATGCAGACTCATCACTACGAGCCACAAGACTGAAGCAAAAGCATCAATTCTCCGGAGCCTGCAATGTCAAAAAGAAAGCACATGAGACACAAGGTAAGGGTTTAAACACCAAGGAACCCTCTTGGCCCTGGGGAAGGAGGGAAGGTGGGGAGGGTACACAGACTACTACAGATACTGAAGCTGTTATCACCTGCAGCCCTTCCCACTGCTGTGGTTAAGTACCGGAATAGTGGAGTTCCATTTTCTACCAGATTACTGAACGAGAAGCTCCCTGTGCAGCTCAAAGTACTTCAAGCTTAGATTGAAAGAACCAAGGCAGAGATCTAAAGCAAGCTCTGCTGTCTCCATCAAGCTGGCTGGCAAAGTAAGAACTGTGCCACCCAGTGCCATTCTGGCAAACGTTTACCCCCTGACTCACTGAGTCAAGACAGCTAAAGACCCCCAACCTCATGCAGTTTTTCTCTAACTGAAAGAAGAGAAGAGCATACCCACCTGATCCGCCCAGCCAAGAACATGGCCAAGAGGCAGGTGAACAGCCCAAGGACAGCGACAGCCATCTGATGATTCTTGCCATAAGCCCATGCAGCACTCAGGTTCTCCACCATCTGCTCTGGCAGCAGGTGGAGCAGCTCCCGCCAGCCTGCCACCGTCACCGAAGTGTCATCTTCCAAGTCTGCATGTGAGCTTGTGCCAGTCCTGTTCTGAAGGGATGCTGGGCCAGAGGAGACAGGGCCAGGGACTGCTGTGCTGAGTGAGAAGGGGTCACCTGACCCATACAAGGCCATCAGAACCAGGAGTGCACAGCTGAGGAAGGCCAAGAACCGCAGAAATATCACCTGAGCTGGGGTGGTTATGGAAGCAGGAGAGGAGGATGAACATAAATTCTGCAGAGGAAGGGAGAAACACCTTGTCAGAAGGTGAATGGACTGCAGCACGGTATTGAAATGGTGCTTTATGAAACTCTTCCAACTGCGTGGTTTACTGGACAGCTTGGCTCAAGTCCTTAGAAGTATCTGGGCTGGGCTGACATCACATGGGATGTTGTAGGCTAGCAAAGATGGCAGAGCCATGAGCAAGAAGCCAAGGTCAGCTAGGGAAGTGAGGCAGGGAGAAGGTCATCATTCACTTCCCATCCTTCTAACTTCTTTTTTCTCCCCTGTACTGTGTGTAGTTTCCTGCACTCATAAATTAGCTTCCCTGCCTCCCCTCTTCTGCCTGTCCCTCCACTCTGGTCTCATTCCTCTCATTATTCTGCTTCTGTCAATTGCACCAAGTAACACCAGCAAGTGGAAAACCTCAAACTGACACCAAAAGCATCTGTGGCAACTATCCTGTGCTCTTCTAAACTTCTGCCCAAGCTCCCAGAGTTAGAGGGCCCAAGGCCTCTTCCTTTGACCCCCCCCTGCAGCACACCCAGGTGCAGATCTGCATTGCCCCCTAAATGCCCTCAGCTCTCTCCCCACCTACCTGAGAATAGGTCTTGTCTGTCTCCCGGCGTCTGAAGTGGTGGCTGAGCAGCAGCGCCCGGAGCTGCCGGTTCTGATGTTTGATGTAATACTCCACAGCAGCCTGGCAGGGACGGCACAGCTTGTAGGTCTGCTCCAGATGGTGCTTATACACCTCAATCTCCTCATCATATTTGCCCTGGTGAGACGACAGGAGAGGAAAAGTAGGTGAGAACTGCAGGTTCCTTACCAGTTATTTGTGCCTGCTACTGACACGTGGGCAAGTCTCTAGAGGAACCAGGCTCTGAAACCAGGCCTGAACAGTGACCAAGCTGGAGGCCAGCCACACAACCAGCTTTCCATACAGCAGACTGCTGAGTCCATGCCCCAAAAGAGACTAAACAGTACTTGGAAAAGGCTGTTGTGGCTCAGTTTCAGGATGTGGTCCTATTTAGCTTTCTTTGTTGAGACCTTCTGAACTTAACACAGATGATGAGAAAAAAAATAGATTTGCTCTTCCCCTCCTCATAATGAAACTCATTAATAGCAGTCATAAAAACAGCCAGTGCGAGGGCCAAAGGTACATTTTACAGTGTCACTACAGTGGGCACATGGCTCATGATAAGACTTCTAGGTCTATTCCATCCCCACTTCCAGGCTCACTCAAGGTCCTTGTACCAAAAGCATACAGCTGAAAGCATGCAGGTTCTTTAGGAGAGGGAAGTAGCTGCCTGAGGGCTCACTGTAGTAGTTTCACAGGCTTCATCAGACAGAATTGAGAAGCAATCACATGGGAGAGACTAGCAACAGGAAGCTCATCCCTTACTGGAGAGGCCAGCAATGCTGAGAGGCCAGGGCTGTCACTGACACACATCTAACCACATTGGATAACACAGTCCCATGTTTCTTAGCTGGCACAGACACCAAGGTTCACGGAATGCCTACAAAGGGGCCAAAGGCTGGTGTTACTTGGGAAGATTGATAGGTCTGGCAAGAGACAGGGACTAGAAATCAAACTGAGAAAAGAGAATCAGTTGAAGATGCTCTCATTAGGCATGATAAACTTTAAATCTGTTCCCTGGGAGTCACCCTTATTAAACTCATTACAGTTACATGAAGTAGACTGGTTAGGCAAGCCAGAGGATGAACACATTCGACTATGGTGCAGTCTTATAACCCCAAGGCTTGACCATGGATGAGAGCTGAGGAGGGTAGCAGTATACTCTCTGTATGAAACTTTGAGGAGCCACAAAATTGTGAAGGAGAAACCCCACTACCACATCTTCCTTGCAGATTCAGTAATGGGAAGCCCAAGAAGTTTCTCATCAGGATATACTGCTGCTCTAAGTGTAAAATCCCTTTGCTCTTCTAGGCACAAATGCCTAACCAGAGAGGTGATGTGCCTGCACAAGATTCCTGTCCCAACTCCACTAGGAAAAGCACAGCACACAGCCAAGGCCTGGGGAAAACCAAAATCTATTAAGGCTTCAAGGTCTCTAGCAGGCTGTTTTGTCTACTACATCCTGTAAACTCAGCTGGTAAGAACTGGAGTTGTAAACTGATCTGAGCTACCTGGTTTTGGGCTCAGGCTTCAACTTCCAATGTCCATCTACAACAGCTCAGCACATGTTGGCTTTGGAGTGGGAGTAGACAAGTTTACAATACTTATCAGTAACCTTCCTTGCACTTCCCTATCTCTCCTGCTTACTCAGCTGCAGCATGGAATTAAAGAGAGCAGGAAGAGCAGATATATGCATGGGAATGCCTTGGACAAACATTATTCTGTGATGCAAGGCCCACTTACCTCCTCCCTTGGTGAGAATGAAGCCAGTTGTTTGATCTTTGTGGTTTGATGGTTGTTGCATTTCTTGCAGAGCAGAATTTGGCTGCTCACCCACTGCTGTGGTTTGGAGGGATCACAGAAAGTCGTAGCACCTGACACAACATGGTTAAGGTGTTCCATGTACTGAGCAGGGATAGGTTTGTTGTAGTCTCCATTCTGAGAAGAAACAAAGGGAGACAGGAGGGAAAGCAAACATGAGATCACAAAATCAAACCTAGGTATTAAGATTCCCTAAGCTTTGTCAGGAACTCTGCACTCCATGCATTCACCCATGTAACTAAAATAAGTGAAAAACTAGATAAAATGCTTCAAATCTTCTCCTCCCTCCAATGTTCCCTACACCTACAGCAAGCTGGTGGTGGATTTTGTCTTAAGACAGGCTTTGTTATTTAATACCCTGAAGAGAACAATTCAGCTGTTCCAAAATACAAACCCAGAGAATTGTTCCATAGATTAAAAAGAAAGAGATTCCTAAGAGATACTGCTGAAAATGTCAAGGCCCTTTTTGCCCTTTGATACAAGAGAGGAAGCACGAGTGTCTCAGTCACTCTGTGGCAGCACATCCCTGTTGAGGGATTCTTTCTCAAGTGTGATCAAATGATCAGCTGCTGAGTTCACAGCCAGCTGTCAATCCACTCAATATTGATCTACACTGGGCATGTATCATCTTAAACAAGGAGCAGGGTTTTCCCACAAGCACTGTTCCCCAGGGCATGCACCTTCCCACCTTTCCAGCCACCCTTCAAGCAACCTGTCACCATACCTCCTGGAAGCCATTGTACTGCTCACAGTTGGGGCAGTCCCAGCAGTTGCGATTCCCATAGGGCACCACCGTGTCCTGATTGCAGAACCAGCAGTTCACTGTCACATGTGTGGGCTTCTTCCTGTTGGGACATGAACACTGAACTCAGCTGATGGAGAGGAAAGCAATGCCTTTGGAACAGGGAAATGCACGAGAGCCTGGAATAACAATCAACCTTCCCATTCAGTGTCTAACGGTGCGAGTCAGAGTAGTCAGCCTAGCAGTGGAAAGACGGACAATCAAAGCAGCAATAAATTTGTCTGATGCTGGTGCCTCTGTGCTAGTACCATGGACATGCCAGAACTTTAACAGCAACCTTGTGAATAACCCACTTTACTATCTTTTAGAGGCATATTTGAAGTGCAAGTCCCCTCCATACTCACAGTTACTGTACAGGGCACAGTAGAACCTCTGCTTGATACACATAAGTTAGGGAAAGGGAAGTCATGATCCACAAGAACCGTGTGGGAGGGAAGTCAGAAACCTGGGAAATGAGTTCATGGTTTCAAGTCTACCTGCCTTGCTTGTTAGAAAAAAATTCAAGGACAAAGGTATACTAAATTATCCCAAGGTTCAGACACTGTAAATAGCTGTTTCTTCACATCTTTAGATAGGTAAGAAAGTGAGGAATCAACATGTCCTCTCCACTTTGTATGCACTGGAGCTGAACAAAGACTAACGACCTGGACCCATTACCCCCTTGGTTTTTAAACCAACCCCATTAACAGTCAGTGTAAGAGAAACAGCTGTGGGGTGGCCCCTTTGCAACAGGTTGTGGCAGATGTTTGAGCAAAGAACTTCAGTGGCCTGGCCCTGGAGCCTTCCACTGAAGAGAAGTCTGCTTTTGTCTGGACACCCAGTCAAGAGGAAGTTTCCTGGCAGGTCAAGGCAACACAGCCCAGCTGTCTGGGTTTACCAGAACCCATCCAAATCACACCTCCAAGAGACAGCAGCTGCTCAGGCAAAGCCCAGGCAGGGAATGGCTATGGCAGCTATGCAGGCAGATGGACCCAGCTGCCACAGCGTATTTGCTGCCTAACTCCCCCAAGTAACCAGCTTCTAAAGCACCAGTGAAAGTATTTTTCACCGAGCAGGAGACTCACTGAGGGCCTGGAAAGCAAGGAACAGCAGCCAAAGTGCTCATCAGTTGAGAGCAACTTTTCTTCCTGTTCTAGGGAATGTTCTCTGCTGCTACAACATTCTGTAGCAAAACATCTGAATGCTGCAGAAATTGTCTGGCACCCAGCAACCAAACAGGCAGGTGGCTCTCCCCTTATTTAAACCTGGCTTCTCTCTCAGCCATCATCTTTGCAGTTGGATGCCTACAATTAAGATTTTTCCCCACTTCCTCTTCCAAAGACCATGTCTTGAAACTTGATTCATGAACTATCAAACCCTCAAGAGATGCTTTGCCTCCTGTTTTAACTACTAATGATGAAGATAAGCTTGAGATGAAGCATCAGACAGAAGCCTGAAAAGTCAGAGCAGAGAGAGGATTCCCTGCCAGATACTGAAAGAAAATGGCTGGAGCTACTAGGGTGACAGATTCTAATCTCAAAATAGATGCATACACCCACAGCCCTCTTAAAATCAGCTCAACTTTGTTCATTGCCAAGAGGGCTCAAAACAGTAACTGATCCCAGTTAAAAATACCACCACTGGCTGGCAGGCAAAAAAAACCCCAAACAAACTTTAACCCGGACAGAAGCCTAGGTTACTACTCCAAGTTATCCCTGAGCTACCACTCTCCAAAAGCCAAACAAACCACATGTCAAAACAGCCACATGAAGGATGGCAGCCACACCTGTTGGTGACAGCTTCATCTCAATACCATAGGTGTAGAAGCTATGAAAATATGCCATTTAGGCTTCAGCATGGTAGCCACCAAAATACAAATCCTACTGCACCTTGCGTGTGGACTGTGACAGCAAGCACAACCTAAACTCCATCCTCTGATGCAGGTCTCCAGTACTGCACAAAGTGCTACAGTCCCACCTTCATGCTGCTGTGGCAACATCCTCTGGCACCCAGAAAGTAAGGCACACCACATTTCAGTCTCTACCTCCCATGACATGACAGAGTAGGTGGAGGATAACAGAGAAGTGGAAAGCACAGGTCAAAAAATTAGTGAACTATGCACGCAATCACAGAATGCTTTGGGTTGGAAGGGACCTTCAAAGGTCATCTAGTCCAATTCCCCTGCAATAAATATGCTATAAAGCAAAAGAAGAACCAATGCTAAACACTACTTGAGAACTTGCTAATATCAGAGCCCAAATCCTTCCTACAGAATCCCAGAATGCTGGGGGTTGGAGTGGACCTCTGGAGATACCTAACCCAACTCCCCTCACAGAACGGCATCACCTAGAGCAGGTTGCACAGGATGGTGTCCAGGTGGGTTCTAAAAGTCTTCCATTTGTCACTTTCAAAGCTGAGGAAGTGCTTCCAGGGGTTAAACAGCAGCCCTTCATTCTCACAATGTATGCAAAAGAAATTGCTAAATCCTGGATTATTTAGGATAAAAAGCCACAATCCTTCCTTTTGTGAACCTATAATCTGTTGTCATAGAAATAGGTTAAAAAAAAACCATAAATCAGAGGTTCTCAACCTCTGCAAAAACGTGGGGGGAAGGTCATTTTAGGCAAGAGCATGTAGGTAAGGTGCTAAATTTCTTGTAATTGAGTGGGAATTGAAATAAACAAAAACCAAATCAAACCCCACCAAGTACTGCATTTGGAAAGGCTCAAATATGGACTTAATGACTGTGGAACTATATATGCACCTTGAATTCAGGCAGCTGAATGCAGTAAGCTAGAGCACACACTGCTTCTGATGTCAAACATTCAGTTATGAGGAGCAGACAATGCAGAATGAAGCATTTGCCATGTGTTCAATCCCTTGCAAAACACCAGGCAAGCCACTGCTAAGGAGTTCCTAATCTAACCCTGTGTTAACTGCAACTAGCTTCACTGGACAAAGAGCACCCTGCAAAATAAAACCTGAACGACAAGAAGTGACTGAGTTACTGCAGAGAGAGATCCATGAACTTGCTTGCCATGCTCACTCAGTATGTAGCCTGCACACCCAAACAAGCTAGAAAGGACTCCCAGGTTTGGACAAATTGTTCTGCAGGAAGATCTCTGTTTAAGACAATGCTGTGGGGACATATCTGGAGTGAACTCCTTTATGAGATCAACACCAATACTGCTCAGACAGTACAGCAAAATGTTCCTTTGTGAGAGGCTATCAGACTCCTTCAATCAGCTAATGAAAAATAAATCACACTCGAGAATTATCTGTTGATAAACACTGTTCAGCAACTAGCTTGTGTCTCTGATGAAACGTGAACTTAATGTTCCTTCCAACTCCCAATACTTCACTAGTCCCTAATATTTAAGGTCATGCTTAATTCCACAGTGATATTGGACGGTGAGGACAGACCCCCTGCCAAGACCAGGTCAAGTGAAAACGGAGCAAAGCAGGGCTGTATCATAACATCAACACCAAAAGCAAATGCAGCATTATGTCTGTGTTTGGATCAGACCCTTACAAAGAGTCTCCCTTGACGATTTGGGGAGATTCACATAATTAATGCTAAGTAAGAAATGAGGGAATTGTAGCCCCAAAGAATTATCAGGGTCAGTCCCTGAAAATATTTGCATCTCATCAGCAGTTTTCAGGGACTTGGGAAGAAATGCTTTCCATTCCAGAGACCTTTTGATGAACTCAAGCAAAGCAAATCCAATCTCTTCCCTCACAAAGCATGTTAGCCTCAACTGGGTCAAAGAAACGCTGCCTGCTTCACTGGGGATTGCTTTAGGCCACTAGTACTTGATAGCTGCCCTAAATATGCCACAGAAATGCCAAGTCTTGGATATAGGCTAATATGCCACTGATCATTTACGTTAACAGCAAGTCTAAGTGTTTCACTGTGGATGCAAAAACATGCTTTATTTCCAAGCATAAACTGGAAGTGAACCTTAGCACAAGGAGCCCTTGAGACCGCCTTTAGCTCCAGCGGAAGCCCTCAATAGATGAGGAGCCTGCTCAAGCCTGTCGGGTTATAAAGTCAAACGCATAAATACCTGGAATAAGAGCTGCTTTGATCTCAAACTGTGCTAGATTAGAGTCTATCAAATTGAGCTTTACTCCGTTTATGAATCGTGCATCCTGACTTCTCTCCTATTGCTTTTCAAACCCTGCCTCAATCGGTCTGTTCAAATTTGTTCTAAGGGCAGAAACGTTCTGTGTAACTAAGAAACAAATGGCTAAAGACATGTGGTCATTAATAGCTGGGATTTCCCTCTAATCCTCCCAACTTTTAGCACTGCACTCACGGCGCTGTTACAGCGCTCTCCAATGCTCCCCTGCGGTCCCCCTTTCACCTCCCAATCAACCGAGGCAAGGGCCAGCATTTCCCTGCTTCCCGCCAGCGAACAAAAGGGGCAAACCCCGAGGAGCCTCCAGCAATCTCCAATACCCCTGGCAGCACCGCCAGCCCCAGAACGCAGGCTGGAGAAAGGGAAAGGCTTCTGCTCCCACAGCAGGCAAGTCCTTGTGTGCTGGCACACAAAGACACGAAGCGATTCCAGAGGATACGGGAAACCGCATCCAGCCGTTTACCTGCACCTTCTCGCCGCCGCTGACAGTTCAGGCCGGGGCCCCTTCCCGAACGCGCCTCAGCGGTACCACCACAGGGCCAAGCCCAAACCCGCCCCGCCGCCGGCAGCGCCAGGCTGGCTCGCAGCCCCACCTGGCCTCTCCGCACCCGCGAGGCCGTTCCCTCAGCCAAGGGGCAGGACGGCCAGCCCCGCGCGGAGGAGCCTAATCGCCGCCCGCCATTTCCTGCCGCCCCGCCCGGCCCAGCCCGGCCCGGCCCGGCCCGTTTCGAGCCCTACCTCCGCGCGATGCGGTAGAGCAGCAGCCCAGCAGCGGCGGCGCAGACGGTGACGCCCAGTCCGCCGGTGGGGCAGCGGGCCAGCAGCGCCCCGGCTCCCTCCATTGCCGCTCCCACACACGGGCTGCCGCCGTCGCTGTGACCTCAGCGGCGGCGGCGCTGCTTTGTACGCGGCGCGGTGTCCCCCCTCCCGCCGCTGCCGCTCCGCCTCTCCGCCGCGGCGGGGGCGGGCGGCGTGACTCAAGGCGCGGCAAGCGCGGCGTGAAAGGCCGGAGTCGTGCGGCGGTGCCGTGAGTCAGCGCCGCAAAGGCCGAGATCGTGGCCGCGGGGGCGGCCCGCCGGGCTCCCTGCCCTTCCGGGGAGCGGGGGAAGGGGGGAGGCCCGTCGTGCCTGGCCTGGCGCCCGCTTCAACCTGCTTTGGGGTGTTTAGTGCAGTTTTTCACCTTTCTTGTCCTCAGTTTTGACTTTGTGTATTACAAAATCGGCTCCAGCCGCAGCGACAGAGCGAGAAGCGCCGGTGAAGGATCGCTACTGCAGGGCTACAGGCCCACAGCTGGGGAAAGGCTTTAAAACCTCCACCCAAAAGGATTTCCCCCAAGGACCACCTGCACGCTTGAAACTGGAAGCAGTGGAGTCTACAAGGCCGAGAACTGGCAATTAAAATTTTTGGAGAAAAGGAGATAGCTGTTTGGAGAATTACAGAAACAAAATGAGCAGAGGAAGAAGGGAGAGTTTCAAGAAAATAGGTTCTCTGTCACGATGTGCTCTCCTGCCAAACTTCCTAAGTGCCTGGGAACAATGGAAGACCCCTCCACTGCTGGACCCTGCCCACTGCTTTTAAGTTCTTGCCTTCTTGTGGCCTGTGATGAACTTAGCTATTATGTTAGGTGCTGCAAGTAACATCCCAAGGGATGGGATGGCAGGTGGAGCAGGAATTAAAGTTCAGGGCTTTGTGGGCAGCTTGTGACCTGTTAGCCAGGAGCTGAAGGCTGCTGCTCTAGGCTTTCCCTCTCTCTGAACAGATTAATAAACGACACAATTTTGCAGAATGCCATCGGTTCCCAGGTCAGTCTTGTTCAGAAGCTCTCCCCTAGAAAGCCAAGTAACACCCATTCATGTCCTGCCCCTCTCAGCACCCAGGGGTGATATGCACTATTCTGGCCAAATTGGAAGCAGTTGGTGGTTTGACAGTTGTGCCCTGCTTTCACATGAAGGCAAAACACCTCCAAAATAGGAGACTGATCCTGCTTCAAAAGCCCCAAAAAATCTCGCAGCACAGCAAGACAGAACTGCTTAAAACTCAGAAGTAAGTTATTTCAACATAATTGTTTTTAAAAGCCACAAAAGTTCTTCATAGACGAGCGTTTGTACTGGAAGCTGTAGTGCTAGGCTCATCTTCACGGTGGTTGGGGTCTTAACTGTTCTAATTCTGCCTCTAGAGAGTTAACCATGGAAATTAATTCTGTGGAACAAGTGACTGTTTCCTCTTCGTAATTATGAAGGGGGCATAATTTTTCCATTACTCTTGCACTGTTTATCTTAATTGTTTAGGGACTGGTTTATGAGACCAAACAAGAGGGAAAGGAGAAAGAACACTACAGCTTGTCTATTTTTCCTACAGATGTCCCTCCCTTCTTATCAACTACATCAGTAGGATCAGTCCAACCACAGATGCATTGTTTACCAAAAGCTTCCTCCCTAAAGGAGCTAATGAGGAACTTGAGCCAAACAACTATAAATCATTGTGAAGGGCACAAGCATGCATCACAGCCCTAAGTACATGCAAGTAATTTTGAGGCAACCATGGACACACAAAGGGAGGCAGTAAATCTTATAGTGCAAGGACCTGAGACATCTGCAAATGGCTAAGGTGTTTTTCCAAAGCTAAATTAATGAACAGGAGGAGGAACAAGTTGTAATCCCAATTTAACTGTTAATTTATGAATGGGAACAAACTTGGTCCCGGTAAAGTTAATGGAAACTTTGTGGTCGCTTCATGTATGATCATTGTTTTATCACCTTTATAACAAGCTACAAAGAATCTAGTAATGAAGACTAAACCTGGAGAAAAAGTGCCCAGGAATTTCTAGCCAGTAGCAGATTTTCTTACCTTCCATGAAACTGACTTTCTGTGGAAATTGAAGAAGTGGCATGAATAGTGAGAAAAGCTTTTGGTTTTATTTTCACAGCCTGAGGAAGGTTGGTTATTTTAAAATTCAAATATCCCTTTGGGAAAAAAAACAAACAAACAAACCAGCAAACCTACTTTGAATTCTTCCTTTTGGTAATAGGCTTATCTCATGCTCATGACATGAATGGGATTGCTCACAGAGCATCACCTAAAAACATTAACTTTATACAGGCTTAAGGAATCAAAGGTTAATGAATTTTTAAAATGCTAGTTGAGAGAGGAAGGAAAGGAGTACATGATATTAATTCAGAAATTCTACCAGCTCCCAATATGCTTTATTAACTATCAAGACTAATTCTGTCAGGGTTGGTAGCACAGCCTAAAGAAGAAACCCAAATCCAGGAGAATTCTTGACTTTCAATTGGGTTTAGGCCAAACACAAATTTGTTTACCCTTCTCTCTTACCAACTCCTCAAAAGGGTTTGAGTTCCCTCCCCTTCTTCTCAAAAGATATCAGCAGTCTACATATTTGACTAGCATTTTAGAAGCAGGCTAGTGTACTCTAAGTACAGAAGAATACTAATTTCAGAAAGAAAATCTCAGAAAATGTTTTAAAGTAGCAGCAGAAGTGTCCCAGTTCTCAAAAATAGAAGCAGCACTGTGTGACAGTTTTGACTCCTGTAAAGACTAAAGCTTTTGCTGCTCCTCATCTCCGTAGAAAAAGCTATGCCAATTTTCACTCAACTGTTTCTCTTTTTAGCTCAGGGTAATGTGATAAGCTTTTTGCAGCAAGTCATCACAGAAAGCAGTTATTTTTGCAGTTTTGCCTCATAGTGAGCTATACACACACTGCACTATGCTCCTCCATCATCCTGATGTCAAACATGACCTCAGTCATCAGCTAGGTTCTAGCGAGGACAAACATGAAGGCTCGAATCCAGTTATCAAGCCATTCTATTTCTGCAACAAAATACTAGCCTGAAAACTTGACCTTGTAACAGACAGTCCTGCTCACTATCAGGCTGTTCCTTTATGCTCTGCATGATCCTTCTAAGTCCAAACAGCACCTCTGCTGTGTATGTATGGTCCTTGCAGTCAAAGCTGCCCATAAACACTTGTTTAAGCTCAAGAACTTAACACTTGTGCCAGTCATGAGAAGCTCATTGTTTGGTTCAACAGCAAGACTGAAGCTGGGCTCAAATGCTGCAGTGTCTGTCTCAGCTGCCAAAGCAAATGACACTCATGAAGAGGAGAGCACAGTATGGCCAAAGCAAACCACAAATCTGTGCATTTGAGTTCCAGAAGATTTCATCCTGCACTGCCAGTACTATTCATATACAATAACCCTAAGGTACTGCTGCAATACAGGTGGCAAAGAGACTACTAGAATTAAAAGCTCATCCTAGTATTTGTACGAGGTCTAGTTTCAGGAATGTGGGATATTTGACTCACAACTGAAAGGTAAGAACTGTATCATGACTGTTGAAGAATGGCCCTTTGGTATTACGTCTTTGACAGGGAAGATAAATATCTTACCTGTATGAAATGTGACAACTGTTCAACAGGCTGCACTATGCTGGCAAATCCTCCTTTCCTTCAGTAAGAAATCAAGTCATAACACAAACTGTTTACCACAGGCTGTGGATTTTTTTGGCACTGCTCTGCAAGGACATCAAATCAAGAGGAATGTGTTCCTGAGTAATGTACCATATCATAAAGCATTTACAGTTTTTAGCATTTGGGACCTATCTTATCCTCTCCCAACATCTAGCAGTTAAGCAGAAGGAAAATGTAACACGAAAAAGCCCCATGGGAACAAAAGGATGAGGAGCCCCACAGGTCAGGATGCACAGCCAAGTTACTGCATCCCATGGAATTTCTGCAGGGCAGCCGGGTCCAACCACTGACTGTCTTTAAACTGTCAATCCTTCACAAAAGCAAAGTCTAAAAGCAGAGTCATGACAGATCTGGTTACAGACACTAGGCCTAAGCATCTCTCCTAAATGCACAGAGTACTGTAATTAAACTTTTGCTAAAAGCCTCCCTTCAATCACATTCCAGCAATTTAGTGCTTTCTCCAAGAGATTCTGGGGGGCATATTTGGTAACATCAAAACAGAGAAACGTATTCTAAGACTGTCCTGCTTGCAACTCTCCAAGACGTTCACACAGCAGTGAATGATGGACCCTTGAATAAACCAGAACTCCCAAAGTTATTTGGGCATTGGGTTATTACAGTGCTAAAAAATAATATGACATCAATATAGTAGTAAGAAGACAAGTCTCACATTTCCAAACCAGTTCTTCTCCTGTTTTAATAGTTTTAATGAACATCAGTCCAAGAGATCAGTTGATAGGATGAGGTACATTCCTTGACCACATATGGCTGTGCTTAAGGAAAAGGACAAACATATACTTAAATTAAATAGTGTAATTTAATTTAGTAACAGTTTAATTATCATTAAGTTAAAAAAAAAAAAAGTTATAATTATTAACATTAATGACTCAAGACCTTTCAAAAAGCATGAATCCAAAAGGAAATATCCAGCAGGTGGTCACAGACTCATGTTTTTTCCATCATCACTGTCACCTGTATCAGTCTCTTATAGGACTATTTGTTCAAAGAATGAATTGGTCTACAGTCTGTAACAGAAGTGTTGGCTCTGCTACTTTGTGTGGTCTTCCAACAGATAGACAATTAACTCGTAGGTGGACAACACAATGGCTGTGTTTGGTATCTGCCGGATGAGCTGGGCAAAGAGTCCTCTATAGAAGGCAAGGTAGCCCTCTTCACGTGCCACCAGCCGTGCTGTCTGAATGAAAGCCTTGTACTTAGTGCCTTCTTCTCGCAGCCTTGTCCGTATCACCTCTGCAGGAAAGGAAAACAGAGCCCAAAGTTACCAAGGCTGAAACCTTCCCATGGAGAAAGGCACCGTTACAAGGTAAGAGTATGCAAACCCCAGAGACAGCAAAACCTTCCTGCACCAACTGCCTGCCAGGACTTTCAGCCATAGAATCCTGTACACATTGTCCTTCAGGCAAGAAGCAAAGTTAAAGATTCCCTTTCATGTGGAATAAATGGATCATTTGCTCATTCAAGCTACTACAGAACTAAATGCTTCATTGATGCTCAAATAATCAATATTGCTCTTTCTATATGACTATGATAACATTCACATCTGCCCAAAAGAGTAACACTGCTCAGCCCACAAGTGCTTCCCACCACTTAATCACAGACTCCCAAAGGTTGTGGGCACTCAGCTAGGTGAGGCTACTAATGAGAACAGAAGCATCAGGCATTCAGTTTCTTTTTGGTGTTTGTCGAGTAACTGTTAGACTAGGAAGCCCCAGTCACCAACTACATGGCTAACTAGGAATGGTGGGATCCTTCCTATGCCAAAGCATACGCATGTACCACAGTAACAGGCATTTGGCCATTCACACAGCTACAAATTTTACAGCCCTAAACCCCATCATTAGTCTTGGATTACAGACAACAACTGTTGTACTGCAGTCATAAATGGAAGAGTTAACATACCATGTGGATAAGCAATGCAAGAGGCACAGCCCTTGGAAACAGCAGCAGCAAACATCAGTCCGAAGAAGTTTGTCGAGTTTCTTTCAGTCCCATTAGGAGCAGAAGGGGGCAGCTGGACTTCTTTTAAATGTTTTTTTAAACTTTCATAAATAGCAAAGCAGATAATGGTCTCAGAAATCCCAGCATAGGAGGCAGTCAGGCCCCTATAGAAGCCGCGGATCCCTTCTGTCTGGTAAACATATCTAGCACACTGCAAAGCATTCATCGGTTTTGAACCCCTGACTCTAAAAAACAAAGAGAACAGAGCATATAATTAGCTCAGAAACAGAATATTAAAAATCCCTCATGGCTTCTAATAGCTCTTATAACCACAGAAATGGGTCTGTGCAAAGTTTTACTCCAAAATTCTCTTAGGAAAGCTGCACAGAGCAGGACTATCATGCCGAGAGTGCACATGTGGCTTTGATAACTCACCAATACATACTCAGAATGATTTTTCCATCTCAGGTTCTATCTGTCACAGTTCACACCAAAGCTTTAAAAGACAGTAAGTACTGAAGAGACACTGCTTTGTGTTCATTTCAAGCTAGTAATTAACTTAAACCCTTCTTCAGCAGGCCAGGAGACAGAGGTCTGCTACATGAGAAACGATCCTTCATTTTAAGAGGCAGCACTCAGTTCAAAGGTGCCACCCTGTGAAGTGCTGGAATTAAATCTTATAAATTATGTATAAGTTGTGGTGTCTTAAAGAATCCTTCTTATCTGACCTAACATGTCCTTGCAGGAAGGAATTTCCATTCTAAGCAGTCACATTATTAGCGGAGTCCATGATTGCTTTGATACCCATCAAGGGCTGTGAATCACTCAGCTAAAAGGTCTTACTGCCAAACTCCTCCTCTTGTCTTTGGGGATGGTTAACAGTAATACAATGCTGAAAGAGGCAGAAGAACACTAAACCTCTGCAACAGATTGCTATTGCCTTCAGAATGTTTTATAAAGCCGCACCCTTCCTGGCTGTGCACCAGTAACCTTAGTCTGCTGCAGTAACACATCTGTAACATCTAGGATCAGTACAAGTGAGGTCTACAAATAGGACACAATACAACCTCAAGGCCAGCCTCCAACAGGAGCTCTTCTCACCTTTCCATAGCCTCTCTTACTGCTGTATCAAAACATTTCAGTCCTTGATGTATTTACCCTCAACATCAACCCCTGAACTAGAGGGGGAAGCAAGAATCAGAGAAAAATAATACTATGCCAAATTTCTCTTAAGATTTACAGTGAAACCAGAAAGTGAACCTCACTCAGCACTCAAGGCAACTTCCACATCCTTCTCCAAACTGAAGTGGGACACATAGAACCTCAAGCTTTAGTCTGACCAGGCAGAAGCATAGTGACTTGAAAGGTGGAATTGAGACTCAGGAAGACAACTGGACAAGATCTATCAAAGTTCAAAGAGCCATGAGCAAACCCATGAAAGCTGAGTTTTCTGAGGCTCCCTTAACTACTCAATGCCATCCAATCTCCCTCAATCAGTTACTTACTTTCGTTCCAGTTGCATTCTGGTTTTCACCATCCATATAGGGTTCATCAGGGAATTTGTGATAAAGGCTGAAAAAAGAGAAAGGTAACCCTACCATACAGCTGAATCCAGGCCAGTGTATAGGCATGGCAAACATGGACTTGATACACTGTGCAGTGAGATAGTTCTAAGAAGCATATAGGTTTGTAGCTCTTAACTTCTCTTGTCAGAGAACCATCCTATGGTAAACTTCAGGAAACAATAACAAGGGCCTTGGAATTTCTTAAAGGATTCTTGTTTTCCACATCTGTTTTCCTATGTCCTTCATGTTCCTAAGGACTGCTGTAGACAAGGCACTTGACTTATGGACTGGGTTTTAAAAGACCAGATGAAAGGCAAGCCGTGGGGAGAACATGCAGCTCAGTCTTTTCCCCAAGGCTCTAGGTGGTGCCATTGAGCCACCTCATTAACAGAATCCAATTAATGGGTGGGTGTGGGAAAGATTAGTTTTAACGATCTCTCTGGTGACCGATGCCTGAACTAGGGGAGCTCATCTGCAGTATTTTTCCTACAAAACCAAACTGTTTTCCCCCATCCTGGTAGGATAAATCCAACATCCTAAACCAATCCTGGCTAAAACACTATCAGAAGTTTGCTGGTGCATTTTCCCCTCGCATTCTGAGACATTCACAGCATTGCAGTTGGAAAACACTTCACCCCAAATTAGCAAACAACAATCTAGAAAATGTTCAAAGTGTTGAACAGGGAAATACCTCTGTGGACCATTTAAGTCAGGAGCTAGCAAGTTCCAGTTTACTGGTGTTTACAACCTCAAACTAAGTGCACATCTTCACAATGCTCCACTTTCAGAATGTTTCATAGCAACAACAGCTTGGAATAAATACTTCCAACAAATTAAGGGGCATCTCAGAACCACAGATACCACTGCAGGTACTGCCAGCTCTCAGTGAGGGGCTGGACACTGGGGTATTGCTGCAGATCAAATTAAAACTGAATTACAAAAACCTACCTGCAGAACCTGCAGAACAAACGTGCACAATGTTGCTGTTGGGCACAAAAATGCCATTAAATTGCTCTTTGGCTCTAGAGTAGCAGGCAAAGTAGACAGCCCTGTGGGAAGGAGACAAAAAAGGAAGGGAAAAAAAAAAGAAGAAAAGGGATGTAATACACACAATGTCAAATTAGACACATTAGTAGTATTCTCCTTGCCCTCCAAAAAACAAAGCTTTCACTCCAAAGTGGCCTCCTCATGACTATTTCATCTCCAGGTACACAGAGTTGAGCTGTTTTTTTCCTCCCTTTATGCTACAGTGCCACAATTTGACTTGACATGCACAAGGTAGAGTATCTAACTTTCACAGCCAACATGATCTTGCAGACAAAGCTAGTTAGACTGGGTACCTCCATCAGCTCTGGCACTAAGCCCACTGTCCCTATCTCACTTGCAGCCTATGCTTTCTGTGTATTTGTTCAGCACTGTAACTGCATGAGTAGCACCTCACGCTTTAAACACTTAATCCTGGACTGAAATGAAGAAGTTATAAACACCTCAAATTCCTACATAATGCATAAGAACAGAGGAAGCTCGGCTAACAGTCGGTGTGGTAAGAGGCTCTCCGAACCAAGCACGTTCAGATCACAGCTCCATGATGTGAACTGCTGGAAAAGTGGCTACACTTTGAGATTTTGCACTCTTATGGAGGAACATGGTGGAACATGAAAGAGAGCTTGAGTGAGTTGCAGGCAACCTTGGATTCAGATCTCTGCTGCAGAGATTGCCTGCACAAAAAGAGGATTCCCCACTTCCGGGGGGGACACCCTATCTACCAGGCAAGAGGCCAGTGTCAGGCAGAGAACATCTGCCAATTTCCCAACTGCTAACAAGTTTTAACATTCACTAGGCACAAAGATCTTCAGCCCTGCCAAGAGGACAGTCACAGGTACATGCAGAAACCATTTAGGTGCCTGGACTTCCAAGTACAAACAAAATTTGTGGCTATTTTTGTTGCTGCTGTTTACAAACAAAAATGAACGTCCAGGATTACGTGGCAGCAAAGCTATTCCTTCCTTCTCAGCTGCAGTTATTTGTGTGCAGAATTCAGGGCATCAAGGACCAGCTAGATACTCCTCTACACCTAGCTCCTACTCATTGGTTTGCAAGCACTTCAGTATTCACAGGGAAGCAGCAGATCATATTAGAAAAATGCAAATATTAATCCTACAGATTCTTCTGCACTGCTTTCTCTTGTTTTCTCAGGCACATGGTAAGCAGCTCTTGAACTGACTTGGAATTTAAGTGCCTTATTTAATCTGCACCTTCTCAGTGTCATACAAGTGTAAAGCAGAGTTTTAGAGGCGTTTTTTGGTATGTAAACTCTGCAGCACACATGCACAAAGCTCAGTTTACAGAGGGCATAACTTCATGACCTAGTATTTTGAATCATGAATGCACTGCAGCATTGGGGTTGCTACCTTAAATGTGTATTTTAGCAATAGTTTAACTATTTACCTTGATGGTGCAACTCCAACCAAGTTTGGACCCAGCCCCCGAAAGAGTGACCTTGGTCCTTCTTTTTCCAGAATTGACCTTAAAAACAAAGAGGTCAGGGGGAAAAATACAGTACTGGGGTTAAGAGCTACATTTCTTTGTCAGACAGCCAAAATAACTGTACAAAACCAATGAGTACTAGCTGTGAAGTTGTTAAGCTTTCAAGCCACATAACATAGTTGAAAATCAGAATTACACATGACTGAACACAAGCTACTACTCCTTAAAACTTCAGGGCACTACAGCGTGTCAGATGACACAAGGCTCCAATTTCCATTCTTTGAAAGCTGTCAGGAATTGAAGGTTCATGGAGAACTCAGTGACACGTGACTCTGATGAACAAAGACATCTTCTGGCATCCCTTGTATCTAAGCAATTAAGGAGGTTGCTTCCTGTGTGGAAACCTGTAAAAAGAAATCCTTTTCCTTTTCACAGTTACCTAGTGCTGTGGGTTTTCCCCAGAGTGAAAGCTGAATGTGGCAAGTGTGCTACAAGCTGTCTCTGCAGGAGGTTCAGGGATATCTGGTCTTGAGGGCATTCAGAAGAGTTCACATCATCTTTCCCAAGTGAACTCCAGCTATGGGGTACTGCTGCAAGTCCCTGTCAGGACTGGACTCCACGCTCAGGCCTAAAGCAAGAAGATCACCAAACGATGCTTTCTGCAGTCACTACAGCCCAGGTTTCCAAAGCCATTTCCAACCATTCTCTTCACACCTTAGAAGGCATGCTGGGCTAGGACTTCTCTGAAGATAAACTGTTTGGACAGCTTCTCCAGCAGCTGCCAAGCTCTGTACAACACCTTGCTGAAGTGCCTCATTAAAAAAGACTTATCTTACAAATTGCTTGCACTAACAGCATGATGTATTTACAAGAACTAAACCAACTGCCAAACACCAGCCAAGTGTTTACCAGCAAAAGCCACCTTCAGTCCAGTAAACACTAACATTTCATTGCACAATCTGCTAGAGAGCAGCCCTCTGAACTGAACTCACCATGTGAAAACTCCAGATCACACTGGGCTCCCAGGGGCAGCTCACACACACCTGCTAGAACTGCCAGTCTTCAGAATCTGTTTTCTAGATCATTAGTCCTGTTGAGAATGTTCCTCACAGATTCCAAACCCAAGCTTATTAGACAGAAGATGATCTAGGAGGTTCTGAAACACTTTCTCTGCAGCAGAGCTGAACTTTCTGTGTAAACTCCATGGATGGGTTGTCTCCAAGGAGACAGATTCACCAGCTACTTGTTCTTTGTCACTTAACAGTCACGACTGCAGATTCCAGCTGGGGTGACTCATCAGACTCTTAAATGGATTAGACAAAAACAGCCTGTCCTTCTGGAATGCTTCCTATTCAGCAGCAGGCCTAACCTGCCCTCCTCAGTACCTGCTTTCTCTCTATTTCCAGCAGTTAATGGGCTTTCGTACTCAACACCTTTAACTCTTGCAGAGCAGTTTTATATGCGTAGCTCTAATGGCTGCTGCTTCTTCAGCCACCCCAAAGCAGAAGAGGCAAATCACATCCAGTTTGGCAAGGCATGCATGTCCAGGACTGAGAAAGGGACTGAAGAGTAAAAGCAAGACACCTAAGTTCAATTCTTTCTTCATCCATTTATATTTTATCAGAAAGGTCTTAACAGCACTAACTGTTCTCTCTAGATGCTGCTTGCAAGAGAATGACAGCATAAATATTTTGCTCTCACTTCTCAAGACTCTAAAATAAGCAAGTCAAAACCTTGGTGATACATGCAGCTGAGCAATTCCCAAAGTGAAATGAAATGAAACTCATACTCACCAATTTAACAAGCTTCAGAAAGCTATGAAATGATCGAGCCAATTTTAAACTACTTCCTCTCTCCCTAAAAACAAAAGGTAACCCCAGAAAAAGATGGGCCATGAGGATGCCTTGTGCATTGAAGTTTTCACTTCCTTTAGCTTCACCTGCCTGAAGCCCAATGATGCAAGGTGAAAAGACAGCAAGGGAAAGAAGATTAAATCATAGGCAACTGGCACTGCCTCCCATTCTCAGTCACGAATTGCTCTAGACTCACCTCTGAGTAGACAAAGAAATGTCTGGCAGGGGAAAGCAGCACTGTTTACAATAGAGAAACTCAGGTCCCAGAATGACTCTAACCAGATAGCTCTGCAGAGAATTTGAATTAGCACTGTACTGTTATATAACTGTGCAGCTTCTCCCCAGGCAAACTGCCAAGCCTGTTGGCCTTACATAAAACCATTCAACTTGCTTTGCTGGTTGTTATTTTCTTTGGCATTTCTGCTACCTGCTCTAAACAGAACTTTTCTGCATCCCCCTGGGCTGCCCAATGATCCAAATCAACTCAATCCATTTGCATGAGGTCGGAACCATAAGATGTGAAATACAGAAGAGGTCTGGACTTCAGAGTTGCTGGTAAGATTATTTAGCAGTGGTAATCCAGATGATTTCCCATGTCCTCTTCTTTATGAAAGCACATCTGGAAAAGGAACAGCTGGAGCATCAACTGAAGGCTTTCATCAGAGCTCAGAAATAATACAGGTGTAGATAGGCTTGATGCATGGTAATAATTGGCAAAGGCAACATCTAATAGCGAAGAGAGGAGAGCTCATTAAGTCAGCTACAGCTGAGGAAAAGACAAAACCTTCCAAGCCCTCATTAGATATCTCAGTGATATTGCTTTTGCAAAAAGTACATGAGTGCAGACAAAGATAACTTAAAATAGATGGAAGTAGATAATTCTAGAAGTCATATGGTCCAGACTCATGCTCAAAGCAGGGCCAGCTTCAAAGACAGATGAGGGGCAAGTGCAGAGAGTCAGAAACCTCGTTAAAATGCTGGTCTGTTGAGGTGAAGTCTACAGGCTGTCACTTACATGTGATGCTCCAAAGAGAGAGCACTTCAAGAGAACTAAACTGCCCTCCCTCAAACAGGGAAAGAGCACAGGCAGCAAGAGGTATCTCTGCTTGCTTCTCAAACAAACTGGGAATGGCTCCAGGAAAAAGAAAGAGTGGACATGGCATTTTCAGTCCTTCAATCATTTGCCAGGACTTGGCCCCAGCTAGGAAGGATTCCCTGTTGCAGTGCTCAAAGGAGACAGTAAACGTGACTATTCCCAACAGAAGGCAAAGATGACACTTCTCAGTGTGGACAAAGTGCCTGTGATAGCTCCCACAAGCTAAGGCCTATCAGGAGTTTACTCTGTAAATGCAATCCTGTGCATTGATCCCTAGGCAGTCAGAACTACCAAAAAGCCTAAATGTGAGAAGGCAATTTAACACCTCCAGACACTCACTCAAATCAATTCCCTTGGGGAAGTTTCTAAGTGGTGGAAACACATTTCTGTGGAAGTGCAAAGGAACACTCAAGAGTCCTGAATATCTAGAAGAAGAGGTTTTAGAACTCCTTTAGCTTTTAGAAGAAGAGTTTATCTTTCTACTGGTGAAGGCAGAAGCCAAATAACATGGATCCTTCCAGTGCAAGTCTAGAGGAACTGAAAGTCAAATCACTGATGTCAGGCAACACCAAATGTCAAGAGGAGTACTCACTTGAGAACACTGAAGAGCCCAGGTGACACAGACGTTGGCCTGACCATTCCTTCACCACTGATGGTCCCCAGCTGGACCTGTGGGTAGTAGACAGTCCGGAAGGCTAGCTTTGAAGACTGGAGCCTGGTCTTTATTACCTCCAAGGGACAGGTGAAGATGGCACCAACTGTTCCTCCGCACCTGTGAAATACAGTTCGAACAGAAGACAGGGTCAGGAAAACAGAGCTGCAGAGATGTGTCACATCACAGCACGGTGTAAAATACAGCCAGAAGAACTGTCTCTACTTGCTCCACGTTGTGCACAAATTCTTAGGAAGCAGGGCAGTTTGGGCAGTAGGCAATGAAGACTGGTCCCAAGCCCTGGGAGAGAGAAGGTCGAGAAACTGTTACAATGATGAGCTTGGTAAGCACCAAGACGATACCCAGCACTAACAAAAAAGTCCCTGACTGATCCCTGCTGGTCCCATGCTCTGCCAGGACTTGGAATTCTGCCTATGAAAACTTCAGAGGCATCCATGTTTCAGAGGTTGTTGTCTTCAAACAGACATACCCTCGGATGGATTTTTCCTATGGGAAGCAGGAAGCTGGCAGATGAGACCAAGTCCCTGGGGATTAGGACACCACAGATTTAAACAATATAATTCTTCCCCATTTTAGTCCTTATGATTAAAGCAGCTGCCTACACAAGTAACAAATATCAAAACTACACTAAGTGAAGTCATCTGAAAAACAACAGATACTACCTTTTGGGAAGGAATGGAGAGGAGAAAGCTGCAAGGATGAGAGGGAGGGTGGGAAAACTAATAGAACAGAGAGGCAGAACAGAATTCCCATACTCTGGCAACAATACAAAGATCCCCCTGTGTGTGCATACACATATAGAAAGAAGAAATAAATGATCCTGTAATAGGCATATACCAATCTTAATACAGACAGACTGTGCCTCAGAAAAGGCACACTGGGGACAAGAATAAAAGGTGTATGAGTCATAGAATCAATAAGGTTGGAAGAGACCTCAAAGATCATCAAGTCCAACCTGTCACCCAAGACCTCATGACTACTAAACCATGGCACCAAGTGCCACATCCAATCCCCTCTTGAACACCTCCAGGGATGGGGACTCCACCACCTCCCTGGGCAGCACATTCCAATGGCTAACAACTCCCTCTGTGAAAAACTTTCTCCTCACCTCAAGACTAAACTTCCCCTGGCACAGCTTGAGACTATGTCCTCTTGTTCTGGTGCTGGTTGCTTGGGTGAAGAGATCAAGCCCCTCCTGGCTACAACTTCCCTTCAGGTAGTTGTAGAGAGCAATAAGGTCTCCCCTGAGCCTCCTCTTCTCCAGGCTAAACAGTCCTACTGTCCATTTTAATCAGTGATCAGGAAAGTGACTGGTCAAACTCTGTCTCTGCTGCAGTTCCCCTTCGGTAATTGAAGGTCTCTTCTGCCAGCCTTCACAATTAAGCATACTGGTAAGGGTGGCTAAAAGGTAATATATCTATATTTAATTAATCAGACACATTGGGAGATAGGCTTAGATGCAACTAAAGATTTCAAGGTTATTTCCAAGGGTTTTTACTACAACTGAACCTACTGATTAGGAGCTATATTCTTTGTTTACACAAAGCTCAAAGCATGTGATTCCTTCAAAAGCCTGTATGTGATTTTCCTTAGAAACACCAGGAGTAAAGAACTCTCCCTGATGTTAACATGAAATTGTTAACTTTAGTTGTTTTCCCTGGACAGGAAATGAATTAAAAAAATTAGTAATAATCCTAGCCTTTGCCTTGCACATAAAAAAATCTCAAACACATTTCTTGCTGGAGTCACAAGATCTTTGCATGCACTAATTTGGGAACAGAGATCCACAAAAGGACCTTAATAAAGGTAGTAGTGCCTATTTCCTAAAGCCTCATCTGTACATGGACTATTTTACTAGAAGAATCTTTGTTTAAACACAAGGAAAAGGGCAACTAAAGAACAGCAGAAATGTCCAAGCTGTAGATACACACTAGTTTATAAATGCTTTATGCAGTACAGCTTATCTTGCTTGCTGAAAGATTATGTCTCCTATCAAACAGCAACCTTTCCTCACCAAAGCCCTGAAGTCCCAGTGCTGGCATCAGCAGCCTGGCCACCCTGCCTGTGCAACCACAAAAATTAAGGTTCTTTGTAAGGTTCAGGACATCCCAGACCACATGGCTGGGGAACACAACTTCCTCACTGCATTTCTGCAAGATTCTGTTCAAGTACATGCTCCCAAGCACCATGCCTTTCAGATCTAGATGCATCCAAGAGAAGCAGCTGTGTTTTCACTGAATCTGGCAATATGCTGTAACAGCATGCTTCAATATTTTCTCCTCTAGGTTCTTGCTGCTTCATCTTGCCTGCTGAAAGGGGCAAAAACTAAACTAGAGACAAGCCATATATCCAAAGTGACAGCACAAGAAAGAGCTTTGCCTTCATCCCTTTAAACCTCCTTACGCTTTGACTGTTCAGCAAAGCCACAAAATTATTCATGGAACTAGATAGATAACAGCTGAAACTGTGTCACTTGGCTCAAATATGAGTGTTCACAGAGACCTTATCAGGCTTCTGATTATTTTGTGTACTGGACAACAGCCTTCTCTTGTGTCAATACTAGTCTGGAGGACATTGCTCTGGTTGAACCTTCTCTGTTTTGTCAGCTGTATCTCACATAGCTCACATTTCTCTGAAATGAGATCTTGAGGGGGAAAAAGAAAAAAGATGACAGAAATGGGTTCTCCAGCAAAAACTTTCCTTTTCCCACATCTCACACTTGTAACTCTGAGCAGGAACTCTCAAGGATCTCACAGATCCCCACTGCCACCTCTCCTACTGTGTGTATCTAATACAGACATGAGTATGCATAATCAACACTTGACTAATCAACATACTCAAGAGAAATTGTAAGTCTGTGGGAACTGAATGAAGAGAATTTGATTGCCTTAATTCCCAATTCATTTATCTACCAGCGTTCCACTGCTGTGTACTCTGTCTTCACCCATTTATTTCACATTTATGAACATTAAAACAATATTTCCACAGCAACAACTCAAACTCGGAACAATGAAACTCCATTTGCTGTTTCTGATCTAGCAGCTGCTCAGTTCAGAGTCACATCCTGACATTCAATTTTTCAGCCCCTCTGGCTGATTCCCTCCTGCATCATCTGTGTTCTTGCTTTCCTAGCCCACTCCTTGCCTTTCAACCTTTTAAATCTGATCATCCAGTTAATTAATGCAGCCTTCAATGCTGAAGCACTTCTGCTAATGCACCTATAATCCTGCTATTCAACACAGAGTTAATACCTGCATCAGCAGTTTTAACAGCTCAGAGTTTCTGTTGTCAGTGTGGCATTTAACTAAACCTGCATTATCTAACAGCAATTGTCAGAATGTCAACAGGGTGTGGACATTATGTCCCAAATAAAAACACACAGCAGATAGTTCAAGTAAGGACTTTGATGTATTGGGCAGGTTTTTGCAGAGGAGCTGATTTTCCTCCACATGGGAATTCTATGCACGCTGGTGTTCTGTTCCCTAGAAAGGCAGCTGAAAAATAACATGCTGTGCAGGAAAGAGACACTTTGTATTCCTCAAGCGTTCCAGTGCCTGCTTCTGGGAAGAAAGGAGCAACAACCAGCTTTGCTCAGCTGTATCAACAGCCCCGAAAGATTCATGGATATGCAGGCAGACAAATTTCCTTTGACAAAAAATCTTATGCTGCAATCAAGGCAAAACCTCCAAGCCTTCAGAGTGGTTTGAGTCAGGGCTTCTTTTTTCTGCCAGATCAATGCAGAATTTACAGTTTCAGAGATGCAACGCAGTGTTTACTGCAAAAATCCCAAAGCAATGTCTAAACCTGTTCTTAGTCACAAGATACAAACGTCCCTAGAAACAAAACACTCTGGCAGAGTCTCTTCACCAGGTCACATGGCAAGCAGACAACAAGATGTTCCCAGCGCTGCAGGTAACACGGATGCAAGAATCTCTTCAACGTGCGACACCCAACAATCTGTCACCTCTGGTCTGTCACTTACTGCCAGAAAAAGTGTTTGTACTTCAGCCTTACCTGATGGGCCAGGCACGTGTTGCTCTTACAGCAGCAAAAGCCAGACCTCTGTGATATCTTGGTGTGAGAATATGAAACTGGGCTGTGTGTTTGTGGAGATTTGTAACACACCATTCAGTAACAGCTGCAGAAAAAGGGCTTACTTCCATAAGAAGAAAACAGTTTATAAGGCATGCCAAGGATGCAAAGCTCAACATCCAGTTTTTCTCTTGCTGCCAGTTTCTATCTTTACCAACTCCACCCCCAACACACCAAGGACTTGCATTTGAAATGAACTCTCAGCACCCGCTAGCACAATTGATAGAGATGCCAAGAATCTTAATTAAGAGTGGGGCTTACTTCATCTGTCCTAGATTTAATCACTGAGCTATATTCTTAACACTTTGCTTTGCCAGACTGGTGAAGGGCACTGCAACCTCCAAATAAATTTCTTAGGAAATGTCTGTAGTAAACAGTATTACTCCATCTGGAAAGACAGCATGGAGTAACCTCTGCTGCAGCCTAGTCCAGTTTTTCCCAAACAAAACAAACAACAACTGCCCTGACCAGCAGGGAAGCAGGAACCAGGACTTGTAAACATGCTCACAGCTGTTGTACAACTCAGGCCTCATTCTCTTTGCTTCTACTGAAAATCTTCCTTGCTCTCAGAGTCATCCTCCCATCAAAATGCCAAGACCCTTTGGTTTGCTGTTACTACTGAAACCTTAAAAGGGACTAACAGAAACAAAAGGAATCCAAAGAGTCAGTCTGTAATAAATCAGCTAATAGGAAGCCATCTCTTTCAACAACTGCAAAACACTTTCTAATACTTGAGTGCAGGTGATCACTCAGTCTCTGAAGCTGGCCTGCCATCTCTGTGCATGCATAAGGATGCTGTATAACACCTTAAGCTGGCACCAGAGCTCATCATCACCTTCACAGGAACCCTTCATACACCAATAATGTCTCTATCAAAATCGTTTCAAGTGAATGGGCTGCTCCTTGCTTTGTCTGAAAAACACACTTTAACTGAACAAAGGTTAGCATCTCCTACAACTTTAGAGTATCCTGAACTTCCAATTGGAGTTTGTTCTGCTGGAGGGGTAGTTTGATCCAAGTTCTTGGTTCTGGCAAGCAGCTGTGTCACATACATTACAATGGAGTTCTCTGAAAGTGCAAAGGTATTTGCAGGTCTGAGGAAGGATCTCAGCAGAGACTATTACTCAAAAGCTAACACACTAGCAACGATTTCTATTTCCTTCAATAATGTAATAGATGTAGTACAATACTATCCCAGCTGAGCTCCATCAGATTCCATGGAGCAGGCATCCTCTACCACTACTACTGCCAATAATCAAAATGCACAAGGCAGACACAGCACAAAGCCTTTTATCTGCTATGATTTAGATTTCCAGGTTGACTAACAGCTGGCTGGTCCAGCATCCCTCTGAATACATCGTGTGTTCCCTACTACATTTCTTACATGTTGAGAAAGGTGCTTTGATAGCTTGGGCAAGTACAAAACTAACATTCAAACCCCAGCAAGCCCTAAGAAGTCTGCATTTCTCCCTCGAAAAGAAGAGACAAGAGCATTAGTAGGTATGTTCACACACAGCACATGGAAGTTTAAGGCTTGAAGAAGACACCACTCTGAAATGAAGTGCTTGGATGGTGGGTGAGTGTGTGGTGGACCAAACAATTTAGCATTGCCTGGTGCACCAGACAGCTAAATTTGCTGTCTCGCTTTCCTTTCTGTAACATCACAGCAAGACAAAGGATGGTACAATTTGTGTGTTTTATAAAGAACAAGAAATGCAGAACAAAACCCAGGTCCAGCAATGAACATTTAAAGGCATGCCCTACAAGACCCTCTCTTTCCTCTGTGCTGTATTTTCATCACTGTTTTGGAAATAGATCAATCTTACTATACCAGAGTAGTCAGGACTCCATTCTTTCCAGACAGGACACAGTGACTTCTAGGTCAGCAGCAAAAAATGTTTATTAGGATCCTCAGGGAGGGCAGAGGGTACATTAAGAAGGGAAGGAAGACACTGATCATCCAGCACTAGGTTAAAACACTGATGACTTAAAAATTCCTGTTTATTTATAGTCTGATGAGTTACTTGAGGACACCTGGAGTTCTGGGGAGAGGCTGTGACTATCCACGTAAGTTGCATCTGTACATTCAGGTCCAGTTTCAGTCACATGCTCCAGGTACTGCTCTGATGCAAGCAGAGGAGGCAGGGGAAAGAGAGGACTTAAACCAACACACAATAGCCAAGCCAGCAGAAGAGGGGTTTGTTTGGTTTAATATTATATTAAATGAATCTACTTCTCCAGGGACATGTCAGAGGACACTGAAGTCTCCTGTTTAGCAACAGTAGAAACAATAGTCTGCTATTAAACAGATTTAAACCAACAACAGATGGCTTCCTAACTACTGCCAGCTGACAAGCACTACAGAATATTCTACTACTTAGACAGTTTAAGCCAATAAAAAGAGATTAAATAAAACAAGGTTTCTCGTAAGAGCAGAAGTGCATACAGCAGCACTAACTGTATAATAGATGATTTCTTTTAAAATATGTTTATTTTACACCATAAAATGGTCTTACTGGACTGCTACTTAAAATTGCTATAAGAAGTTAATTAAGAAGGCTTTCAGGGAGGGTTTGGGGGCTGGAGTGGGTGATATTGTTACTGGAAAATGTTAACACATGGAAAACCAAGAATGTTAAAACCCCTTGCAAGAACTTAACGATCTGGCATGGCAGGTCACTTACTCAGAAGTACCAGGGCCTTCTCTTGCCCCCCAATTCCTTCCTCCATTTTGCAGTACTTGCTTGCCAGTGTAATTATATGGATCAGGCAGTTACACAACACCTGCTATTTAGAGCTATTGTCACCTACGCAGAGCTTACTCAAGTATTGTGCAAATATGTCCTTTTTACAAAATCAATCGAAATCCATAAACACCCATAAGCTTACTGGCTGGACAACGCTTTTTGGATGACATCCCTCAGTTACAGCTTGCTGAGCAGTAACCACATGGGAGAGCTGGAGTTAACGTGTTTCATTTAACAGGGATGGATGCCACAGCCTCTGTAAGATGTGGAAATTATATATAGCTAAATGTCACAGCAGCCCAGCTAGCTGACCTCAAGTCACACCATGATCGTTTCAGACCCTTCCTGCTCAGCCTGCTGGGGATGTATTTGCTAAATCCGGCAGCACCACTCGTCTCGTCTCCGGTGCACAGTCAGGGACAGCAGCCTGCCACCGGAGCGGGTGGCCAGAGGGCACGCAGGTTTGCGAGAGAGGCGGTGGAAAAGACGGGGCTTGTGCTCGGGGCCCACCGCCCGTTTCCCCGCTGCCAACCGGCCGCAGCGGGGGGAAGGCCGCCGCCAGCCCACCCCTCGCCCGCGGCAGCAGCCGGGCACCCCGACAGGCACCGCCGCGTCCCTCTCCGCTGGGCCTCTCCCGGCGGCCGTCGCCCCGCACCCGGCCCTGCCCTTGGCCGCACTCACCCCCCGGCGAAGAGGTGCAGCAGCGTGTTCTCCTGCGGGCCGCCCGCCATGGCGCTGCTGCTGCCGCCGGCTCGGGCTGCGGCTAGACGCGGAGCTCGGCTGCGCTTCGCCAGCGGCAGCAGCGGGCGGAGCCTGCGCCGCGGCGCGCACGTGACGCCAGCGTGCCGCGCGTGACGTCACAGCAGCAACGGCGCCCCCGCCTGGCCGGAGCCCGGGGGAGGACGCGGGGCTGCGGCCGCGGGGCGACGCTTGGGGTGCTGGAAGGGGCAGGACGCGTTTGTGTGCGGGTGCGTGTCTGCAGCCTGCGCCAGAACTGCAGCCTAGTCTGTGCCAGTTGTAGCGTGGCCAGCAGGAGTGGGGAGGTAACTGTGCCCCTCCACTGGTGCTTTGGGCTTCTCCCTACAAGAAGGATATTGAGGGGCTGGAGCGGGTCCAGAGGTCTTGTGAGGAGCAGGTGAGGGAACTGGGATTGTTCAGCAGCTTAGAGAAAAGGAGTCTGAGGGGTGACCTTCTCACTCCTATAATGCTCTAAAAGAAGGTTGGAGTGAATCTGGTGTTGGTCTCCTCTCCCAAATAACCAGTGATAGGATAAGAGGAAATGAGTGAAGTTTCCTCTAAAGTGTAGTCTCACCAGATCATGAAAATTAAGAGGAAATGACTCAGAAGAGTGTTGGTAACCATTGCAGGTCTATCAGAATGCAGATGACCCTATTAACATAGCTCTTTGGTTTCCTGGAGGTGATTCAATCACCAGATGATCTTTGGAGGCCCATCAGCCAAAAAATACCCAACCCACCAAACAAACAAAAAACCCCACAACCCACCACACCAAGTGTTTCACAATGATAAAAACTTCCAGGTAGATACCATGTTTGAGAAAACACAACTGTGGCACCTGGTAACACCACCAGAAGTGGCTGTAGGGGACTCCTGTGCTAAGGCTTCCAGCACAATGCAATGGTAGTACACATGCATGATTCAGACAGGCAAGGATTCATAAGCACACACGTGTACACAGTGAAAGCTGGGCCAAATATTCTCATTTACACACATGCCCAAATGAAAGAAGCTCCCCACACACATCACATTCAGTTTTGAGTCCCAGTCTTATGCTCCCAGTTCCATGGAGGCAAAGGAGAGTTTCTCCCCGTGTGTGAATGTGCACCAACACAACAGTTTTTTAGGAGAGATGTAGTGGCAGAAGGTTTTTTCTAGCTCACCAGAAAACTTGGGAAAACAGCTCCTAGATCAAGTGGGTTTTGTAGCCTGGGAAGGTGCCAGGCAGTTCTTTAGAGTGGGAAAACAGAAGTTTTACCTGAGTGACAGAAGAAAATCTGCTGCAAGCAGAGGGCAGAGGAAAAGAAGGAGAACTCCACTTTCCTGGGCAACATGGGAGGGCAAGGAAGAAGATGTTCAAGTAGGAAAGGTATTGGTCAGCTGTTTCAGGGGCACAAAAGCATGGGGGAAGCTGATTGTGACAGAATCTGACAGGCTAGAGGTGTGCAAGCTGTGTGAAAGAGGATGGAAAGTAGCTGAGGGTGGTTGAGGAGAGAAGCAGCTTGTCTTGGGTGGCAGCCCATGGTGGGGGTGTGTGGGAGGCGTAGGCTCAAGACAGCTACTGATTAAACAGTTTCCCAGAAGAGCCTCTGGCCAAGGGTTTCTAGAGGGCTGCCTGTGATCTGAGACCTGAGGAAAGATGTGTCCAGAGCTGTGTTGTTTTTAAACATAGCACTTGGAGTCGGTTCACTGCCTGGCAGGGCAGGGTTGTGTATGCAGGAGGGAGGTCATGTTACAGTTCTCAACATTAAAGCTGTAGGGACTGATTTCCACGTTACTTCCATGTGGGCTAGGCTGAGGTAGGACATATGGAGGTCATCAGAGTTAAAACTGTTTATAACTTCAGTCTGATGTATGCTCTGCATCCTGTGGTTGCATAGAAAAGCAAAGATGGGCAGCAGCAGAAAGTAGCTGTAAGGACAGAATGGAGCCCAGCACCTCCCTGTCTGCCTCTGTGTGAGATTTACCAGGCCTATGATGACTTCTTTAAATACTTCACTCTTACAGAAGCAGCTTCACTTGCTTTATACCCCTAGGTACTGCCAGAGAGACATGCAGCAGCCACTGAGGCTTGGTACCTGAGCTCTTGTAATTCATTTGAAAGCAATTTAGGAGGTGTGGGCAGAACTGACAGAGCTGACTCCTTAGCCATCACACCTACAGCCCAGTACAGTTGGGCTGTGTTGCAGATTTCAGTTCAATTGAGTACATTGCAGCAGCTAATGTAGGTTTCTTAGGCAATCACCAAGGCTGTCTACCTGTGAACACTTTTCTGTTCAGTTTTGTATTTGCTGTAGGGTATACAATCACGTATCCATATTTATCTCCACTAAGAATGTTTAAGAACAAGTTGCAAGCTATTGGGAATTTATACAATGTCAGTGAAGCAGCTACAGGATATTAATGGACAGCAGTACCTCTAGAGAATATTAATTAAAGGACTGAACCTCACCATAACATAACATCATAGTGTTTAGAACCAGAGTTTTGTTTAAAGCGCTACCGCTGTGCGTGCTCCTCGGCGCTGGAGGCGCTTCTGACGGTGACGATGTGACCGCAGAGCCCTCTGGTGGAAGCATCATCTGGGAGCACAGAGGTGGCTTTGCTTACCAGGCTAATCATTAGCACCTTCAGAAAACGACATCCCTTAAGGTGACAAAAGTGCCCTTTCATCCCCGAATCTGAAGTTAACAGGGCCTTCCCTAGCCTGCCTAGCTAGGTGATCAACAGCTAATGATTTTCCATTTACTAAGCGATCAGTTATAATAGAATCATCCAATGGTTTGGGTTGGAAGGGACCTTAAAGATCATCTAGATCCAACACCCAGGGGTACCTTCCACTAGACCAGGTTGCTCAATGCCCTGTCCAGCCTGGCCTTGAACACTTTCAGGGAATGGGCATCCACAACTGTCCAGTGAAAATTCAGTGATATCATCCCAGGGAAATTCACTGTTTACCCTATTCACCATGGTCAGCAGCACGGTGGAAGCAGGGAAGACACTAATTGTTTTTCCAAGCTCATTAAGGACTCTGATTCCAGCTGGGTGCCTTTAAATGGGCAGCCTGAATGTGCTCCAAGCTGCATGAGAAGCCTGTTTGCCTGCCACAACAACAGAACAAGAAGTTGTAACTGGCTCCAGATGCAGGCTCATGTTCAGTCTACTGCTGGTCGACGGTAGACTGAACATGAGCCTGCAGTGTGCCCAGGCAGCTAAGAGGGCCAATGGCATCCTGGCCTGCATCAGGAACAGTGTGGCCAGCAGGAGCAGGGAGGTCATTCTGCCCCTGTACACTGCACTGGTTAGGCCGCACCTCGAGTACTGTGTCCAGTTCTGGGCCCCTCAGTTTAGGAAGGATGTTGACTTGCTGGAACGAGTCCAGAGAAGAGCAACAAAGTTGGTGAGGGGTTTGGAACATAAGCCCTATGAGGAGAGGCTGAGGGAGCTGGGGTTGCTTAGCCTGGAGAAGAGGAGACTGAGGGGTGACCTTATTACTCTCTACAACTACCTGAAGGGAGGTTGTAGACAGACGGATGTTGGTCTCTTCTCCCAGGCAAGCAGTACCAGAACAAGAGGACACAGTCTCAGGCTGCGCCAGGGGAGATACAGGCTGGATGTTAGAAAAAAGTTCTATACAGAAAGAGTGATTGCACATTGGAATGGGCTGCCTGGGGAGGTGGTGGAGTCGCCATCGCTGGAGGTTTTTAGGAGAAGACTTGACGGGGTACTTGGTGCTGTGGGTTAGTTGCTTGGGCGGAGTTGGATTGGTTGATGGGTTGGACGCGATGATCTTGAAGGTCTCTTCCAACCTGGTTTATTCTATGTATTCTATTCTATGTATTCTATGTATTCTATGTTTATGCCTCCTGTACCTGCATTTCTAGAAAATTCTCTCTAAAACTCCCTCAAAGGAGGTTGGACTGAGGTGGGGATCAGTCTGTTCTCCTTAGTATCATGTGACAGGGCAGGAGGAAATGGTCTGAAACTGTCCAGGGCAGGTTTGGGTTGGATATTAGGAACAATTTCTTTACTGCAAGAGTGGCCAGGCATTGGAACAGCTGTCCAGGGAAGTGGTGGAGTCACCATCCCTGGAGGTGTTCAAGAAATACGTGGACACAGCACTTTGGAACATGGTTTAGTGGCCATGGTGTTAGATTGATGGTTGGACTTGATGATATTGGAGGCCTTTTCCAACCAAAACAATTCTATGATGCTACCTGAAGCACAGGCTCAGCCTGGTTTGTATGGGTGGGCTACTGGAGCAATGCATGAGCTAACTTGCTGGTCGTTCCCTAGCCTGTGATGGTTGTCTACCCTCTAGGCTAAAGGATACGCGCAGCCTTCTTGCCTCTGCCTCTCAGTGCCAGCAGAGGGCACTGTAAGAGCAGTGTTAGAAGCAGAGCCGCCTCAGAGCCGTGAGGAGTTAGTCATGCGAGAGCTAACAGATCCTGCACACGTTCTCTGGCTGCACCTCCAGCTTTGCCTATAAACTCTTATTGTCCCCCCTGGGCACTCTGAAGGTATCCTGTCTTGTGGCTCCTGTTCCCCTTCATGCAACACATCTCAAAGGGGAGATCAGTTCTCAAAAACTCAGGCATGGAGGACTTTTTTTCTGAAGCTCTGGAAAACAAAGCCATTGGCAGTGTCTGAGCCAGACAGCAGAAATATTACCTGCTTCCTGGCTGTCATCACCTTGACTTTCATTTTCCTTAGCCAGGTGGAACGAGGAGGTGTGTTTGCTTATGTCTGCTTGCCTCTAAAGCTGTGCAGATGGTCTGTGCAGGGGGCTGACTCTCCTTCACCACCAGCACTTCCAGCACTGTTTTGAAACAGTGGGGGGAAAAAAAGACTGTTCAGTCTCCCACCCTGCTTCACATGCCCGGTGGGATATGGCTAGAACGTCAATCTCTTTCTTGTTTCAGCCACCCAGTGACTTGGAGCTCTTAGGGTATCCCACACTACCACGTGTCTGCTCTTCCATCACACAGAGCACGACACCTGGAGCTGAAATGAAAGGCACTCTGGAGTGTAGCTCTTCAGTCCATGAGATGCAGCAGGCAGGGAAGTCAAAGAAGAAGAAAGTTTGTGTGGTTGTGTTATGAGCCTATCAAGCCCCAGGAGAGTGGGCCAGCTCTAGGAAAGCACTATGTTCCAGACACTGTTTTTACAGCATGTTGAGTATTTCTAGGGAATTTCATGAGGATAAATGTGCACAGAAGCATTGTGGCCTCCACAGATCAGACACCACAGGAGCCACATCAGGAGAAGTTCCTAAATTACTCCCTTGCCAGTACAGCGTGAACCCAACCGGGAAAGCATTGAGCTGGTTTTTCTTGGTACTTGTTTTGTCTGGTGGCTTCCTACAAACCAGAGCAAGGGACTCACCAACTTGTTCCACATCATTAGCAGCTGGCAGCTTCCCAACCATTACCAGTGTAGCTTGGATTTCACCCAGCAGCTTTGAGATGAAAGACATTGCAGCACCACTGCACTCACTGTTTTAGGTCTTGATCCAGCTCCCACTGAAGTCAGTGACTCTTTTTCCACTGAGTGCAGCTGGAGGCAGGTCTGCCATTTCTGCAACAGTTCTGTCTCAATTCCTCAGCTAGCTGAAATATTGGTAAAATAGTCCAACATAACAGGTAGGTGTCTGCAACTCAGCTATTTTCTGTCATTCAAATTCAAAGCAGCAACGCTGTTGAGCAAGAGCCTGAGGAATTACGGTTTTCCCCTGAAAACGCTGAAGGTCTGAACTCAGAGCAGCAAATGCACCAGGCAAAAGGAGTCTGGAAGGCTGCAGGAGGTGGGTGGTGTCTGTCAGGAGGCTCATACTTAGGTGAAGCTCTGTTCTCTTTTCCAAAGTGTGTACCTGCCAGGAGCACCATCAAAGAAATCTCTTTGTTGGTGATGAAGACACTGATAGCACTCAGCTGCTGAGGTCATTGCTCAGACTTTGGGGGGGATGCTTGGGAGAAGGGTGTATCCCAAAGAGTATCTAAAGTCCAGGGATGTAGGAGCATGCAGGGCATATGTCTATTCTTACAGAGTGAGGAGACACTTCACCTGGCTACTCTGTCAGCAACATTTGGTTAAGAGTACTTTGAGGGATTTAACGAGCATCCTACAGGCTGTCAAGTGTGCACACATGATTTGAATTCCTTCTGTCTCACACTGCAGTGAGTAATTATCAACTCCTCCTGGTTTACATGTGGAAAGCTGAAGCACAGAGACAGCAGGCACAAAACAAGCAAGCAGAGATGAGGCCAGGGCAGAGACTGCCTTGCTCAAAGGCCAGCAGTTGTCTGTACTAACAGGTACTGCCTTCCAGGCAGCTGTGCTCAGGTGCTAGAGATGGAGAGCCTCCTTTGTTACAAGATTTGGCCACTGGTACTAGACATCTTGTCCTTGTTGAAATGGGCTTACTTCCACTCTCAGGGCCAAGACACCAAGAAGGAACTACCATTTAAGATACTGTGTCATGTAACCACTGCAGGCCTGACCCAACACTGGGAGCAGCAGGCTGTCAGCATGGGGACAAGAAGGGCATTCAAGGGAGTGAGAAACTGGGTAAAACCAAAACTGGCAACAGACATTTTTCCCACATGAACACCGAACTGGATTCAGCAGGTTGTGGTAAGAGGATGCCACTGGAGCCAAGAATTTAGTCTTTTGGGTTTTCTCTCTAGAAGAGTAGGAGGTGCAGTCAGAATGAGTGCCTCAGAGTCCTTGGTGGTTGGGAGACTGCCTAGGTAGAGCCTGGCTCAGTGCTGACCAAGGGACATGCCAGCCACTCACTGTGGGAAGACCAGCTCTGCTGCTGCTGTGAACATAACAAAATCCTGCTGACTTTGTGCTGTGGGCAAGGATGACCCATGGCATAATGCTGAGACACCTCAGTAGTTTCCCTGTAAAGCATATGTGAAACTTCTGGGGGTCTGTGAGGAATACCAGGAGCCCATAAAAACCTCTTCCCAAGAGCAAGCATTACTAGAGTGCAGTGGGTGAGCAGAGTTCCCTTGGTAGTTAAGTGCAAAAATAACCAAAAATAAGCAGAAAGAATCCTGATTTTGCTAGAATTTAAAAGGGAGCATGAAAAAAGCTGCAGCATCCCTCTCTGAGAGCCCACTTGCCCCCATTTCCCACAGCAAGCTTCTCTGCAGGCAAGACTAGGATTAATAAGAAACATCTGGGAGGAGAGTTTGTGGTCCAGAGCTCCAGGATGAGCAGCTGAAGCACCAAAGAGCTACCTGGACCCCATTCAGGAGTGAGTTCAGTGATCAAACATCTCATGAATGGGGAGTGGGCTGGGTGGGGAACTTAAAAGGTACAGGCTCCAGTTTGGTGCTTCCCACCCTTCCAGGGCAACATGCCAGTCTGAGAGGAACATTCTGGTTCCAGCACAACAAAGCCTGAGAGTCACTGACCATACCCTGCATCTTCCACACAACATCTCTTTCCCTCCCTACCCAAATTAAATTGTTGGAACTGGACTCATAACAAGCAATTAGGGTTCCAGTCCATTCTGGTCTCAGGCTCTGCAGCCTTAAAGTGCTTCCATGACACACATCTGAAATAAATGGGCTGACAGCAAAATCAAATGTCCTACAACTTTGGTGGAGCTGAAGACTGGATTCAGAGGCTCTAGTTCATGCCCTCTATGGGATTTGGTTTCCCACCTCACTGAGGACACAGCCAGGGCTCTCTCCACTGATTTGCAGTATGTATGTACAATTAAACCCTTACATATTTTTTTTTCTTCTCCATTTTTCTTTCTCCCTTTTTCCTTCTCTTTTTGTCCATCCCAAAGTCAAAGCAACCATTATCAAACCCCAGCACTCTGCACTTCAAATCCATTTGAATATCTGACTAAGAGGCAAGGAAGAGCTGTAGAAGAGCAGATGAGCAGAGTGAAGGGATCTGTTCTGGATACCAAAGAACTGCTCTGAAGTATCAAGGACAGACCCTCAGATGATGCAAAGGAGTGGTGCAGTCACACTGTTTTATACACTAGCTATGAGTCTTGTCTCTGGGTGAAAGAGAGAAAAATAGCCACAACGAGAATCACTGATAATAACATCCCCCCAAACTGGAGAGAGTTTGTATCCACACACAACCACAACCATGGCTGTTTTATTGCTCTTTTTGGTGTGCTTCCACCTTTTTGTCTCTTTGGAATTTTATGGTGGGGCTAAGGTGATTTTACTCAGTGAGAAATGGCTCTGCAACTTCTCACTCTCTTCCCAACCTATGTGCTGGAGTAGAAGGGGGGTTATTCATAAAGCAAATAGCGTGCACTGTTGTTATAAGTGCACATTTCTCCACAGCTGTTGGAAGAGCTGGTGAACCAGCACAGACTGCAGTGCCTGCAGCACAGAGACACCACCTGGCTCTGTGTTTTGTTCCCATCAGCCAGGATAAATGGCATGGCAACAGAAGAGGTGGGCTTGCCACTGACCACAGGCACTGTGTAGGTAGATTGATGCTGTGACTGCAGAGGGCCTGGATCTAGCCTGCTCTGCCTTTCTCCTGCATATGGTTAAGCAAAGAGCACGAGAAGGAGAGAGGAAATTAACACAACAGAGAACTTGAAATAAAAGTGTTTTATATCATCTCCTATAAAAGAACCCATAAATCCCTGCCCTCCTGCTCCACCCCTCACATGTTTTTCATTTTGCTGGCTGGCTGAAAAACAGAGAAGTGCAGGGTACAGAGCACATATTCTTGGTGGGAGAGGCTCCCCCCTTCCCTATACACTTCCTACTTGCACCTTGTCCCTATGCCTACAGCACAGCATTCTCCTCTGGTGAGTAATCAGAAGATGGAGGAATTCAGCATCTGTCTACCATTTGCACAGCTCCAATTCCTCCTATTTCAGGGATCTCTGCCCCTCTGCCAGCATCCTCAGCTGGCTTTGCCCAGTGCAGAATTGCTGTGACTTCTCAGCCACCAGCATAAACCCACAGGTAACTGGAACACTAGTTCACCAGCAAGGTGCCTGGGCATACAGATCCATCACTGCAGTGGTGGCACAAAAGGTCACTACAGACAGCTGCCTACAGCAGCTGAAAGAAATGGAGCAGCTGAAGCTCATAAAATTGTTAGATGTGTGTTCTCCATGCAGTTAGAGGCCCAGAGGCCTCTGAAGCTCTGGCTGTCACTGCTAGCACAGACATTAGTCTGGAGGCTTTCTTTGCTAGCAAATCACAGACAGCAACTAACTTCCAGGATCAGTTAGGTTTCATTGCTCTCTCCTCCCATCTCCAACCCCAAGCACTCATCACCAGAGTGACCTGGTGCAGTTCCAGGAGCTGACCAAAGAGAGGCAGTGAGAAACCTGCTTGACTTGCACAGTAACCTTGGGCTTCTTTAAACAAGACCTGGCAGGACCAGCTCCAGGCAGACACCAAGAACATCTTGTTCAGAGGTAAAATTCAGAGCAGGTTTATTCCCAGTGTCCTCTCCTTCACTGGGTGGGGACTTACACCAGCTGATACCCATTTTCTCTATCTAGGGGGTGGGATACACTCTCAGTCCTGGACTGTGTCAGGCTGTTCCAGCCCTTCTGGGAGGAGAGTTGGGGTTTGTTACCACAGCAGTTTGCAGCTAACCTGGTAGTGACACTGTCTATGTATGAGAGCTGCCCAGACAAACACAATTCAGACCAGGGCTGCATGTGGGTGGAAGGAACCTATTGGAACAGTTCACTGTACAATAGCTTGGGCATTTTCCATTTCTAGTGCTGCTGGGCCTCATTCTGGCTTTGGCACTGGTATCCAAACCAAACCATCTATCCTCTACACTGTGTAAACTGTCATGCTTACACCCAGCTTTTGCTGACCTAGCAGCTAACAACCTGCTGGTGCTTCCCCTCAAAACCTCTTATATGTTTGCTAAGTTCAGACCTTGCCATAAGTGGATTCAGCACATGGATCTGCTGGCAAACTGGGGACTTCTCTTGGCTTTTCTTGGTTTTCATGCCAGTCACCTCCAAAAGTGGTCCAGCCATCCCAGCAGTAGCTGATGCATCCAGTGCATCAGATGAGCTACACAAGAACTGACCACAGATCATCACCTGAACAGGGAGGGTAGAGATGCAGAACGTCCTGGTCCCTTTTACTCAGAAGCACAGGCACAGAAGATAAGGAAGAAAGGTGCCTACTTTTTCCACAGACCTCTGCTCATTCCTTCCTCCCTCCCATTTCTGAGGCATCTAAAAATCCAGGGGCAGCTTTCCTCTTCCCTGGGAGCAAAGTCCAGTTGAAGCCAGACTTTTGTTGCAGAAAAGCAAGATGCAAGTCATGAACATAGGTTCATAGTGCCCAAGCTATTTCCATGCAGAACAGAGAGAGACTACCACAGGTACCTGTGTATCCAACCACAGTACTGGGCCAACACTGCCAGAGTTGCAACCTGCCCTAGTGCTTTCTGTTGCATTTGCTGTTAGTTTCAAAGATGAACCCTCAAAAGAACTTAAGCCTAGCAAGGCTGTTGGGTGCAAAGACCCAGAGACTGCAAGGAGTGTGCCAAGAGGCTGTGCTGCTTTGAGGATCTTTGGGAAACAGTCTGTGTGCAAATCATCCCCTTGGATGCGTTTCATGGAGCCATCCAGAGTCTTGTTAAAGCCACAGACAACACAGAGAGGAGGCAGGCAGTAGCAAGAGGCTGGATATGATGATGCAGGAGGCCACCCGAAAGGTCCACACCACAGTGCCTCTGCCTGGGTATAGTTTGTTCAGAACTCTGAGCACAGCTTGAGCTTCAGCCAATTTGGCTTGCACAAGTAGCTTTTCACCGAGGATTTTATGGGGCTCCCTGGGACTGCAGGCAGTGGCAGCTCCCCTCTCCCCCCACCTCACGGCCCTGACGTTAAGTTATTTTACAATTATTATCTGAAGTCAGTGTTTAGCAGTTGCCCAGGAAACAGCTCAAACATGCCTCACCTCATGGCCTCCCTGCAGCTTCGCATGGCTGCTGGAGAGCTGGGAAGCAGACTTAGTGCCAGGCACTGAGGAAATGAGCTCTGCAGCCTCCCGAGGACATCCCAGAGTATTGGAGAGCTTGGAGGAGAAACATCCCCAGCCAGATTCCTGGGCAGGCACCTCATTCAGCACACAGTGCCTGACACAAAATCCACAGCATCACCCCTCACACCCTTGGGTTTCTCCAAACACAAGCACACCCGAGGCAAACACAGCCCAGATCCCAGCACTCCCATCAGTAGCTCTCCTCGGCCTGCAAAGGCAGGCCCCATGAAATACTCTCTATAGGGTGTGTGTCCTCTGACACACAGAGAGTCCTTACAGCCAAATGCAGAACCCTGCAGCACACACTCTGTCCTCCTGAGCCACACAGCCTGAACTGAGACACATGAACCCAGTACACACGGCCCTTCTGTCCTTGCAGGGGTTAAGGAGCTGGAATGAAGGCTGTGGCAGGCACTCAGCAATTCTCTGCTGCTAGTGCAGGCAGCTCACTAAGTCACAGGGAATATCATCTACATAAGGTAGATAGCATCAAGCCTGCTGCCCCTCCAATAGCCTTGGTATCTAATGTGCTTATCTACCACGTCAAAACACAGTTCTGATAGTGCTGAGACTCACCCTGCCATCAGGAAACAAACCCATCTGGCATGTTGCTTGCTGAATCATGGTTAAATGAGGGCTCATCACCCACAGCTGTGGTGTCTTGCAGGCATTTGTGGCCTAAAGCACAATGAAACAAACAGCAAGTGAGGTTGCAGGTGTGGTAGCACTCCTGTAAGTGATCATGTGTGATATGGGATGGATCTCACACCTCCCAGGCAGCGAGAGCACCTCCCAGGTATTCTGGAGAAAAGACCGCAGGAATCCGAGGTGACACCTTTTGTACTGAAGGGGTGGAAATCCTTCCCCAGCAGAAATAATCACTGCTTGGATGCTTGCTCCCAGTCAGGCACTGGCAAAGCAGTCGCTGGGAATTCTTCGATAGTTTTAAATACCGTGGGATGATGGTGGGGTTCCAGCATGTATCTGTTTGAACTGTTAGTCAAATCCTTTTACTGTTCCCGTGCTGGGAGCTGTGATATGAGAGAATGTTTAACTCCATGAATGAGAGCAGTTTTCAGATTACTGGAGGGCTGAGTAATTTTTGCCAGGACAGCTGCAATCAAGTTTGTTTTGTTCTTTGCTTTTTAAGACCTCAGAGGAGCATGCAAGTTGTGCGGGCCCTAGCACAGTGTGGGGAGCAGTGCCCCCTGCAATGTCACCTGAAAGAGGAGATCTCTCCTGCATGTCTATATGGTCCAAATGAGATTTCACCAATGCTGGCACAATATACAGCCACACAGTGCTCTGATGTGAGATATGATCTTTTATTCTGTCATTTATTCATCACATAACAGCCCCACATTATATCAAGAATGCTCTTAGCCTCCAAACAAAACCCAGAAGTGGGAAGGAGTTCTTGTAGCCTCCCTCACAGAAACACATGGAATCTGGCCTTAAGTGGTTCACTGTCCTTAGTCAAAACACACGTTATCACTTGCACAGTGCATGGGGAAATACATCAGCTTTGCTTTTACTAGCAGAGGTTCCTGCTGCAGTTGTATCAGCGTGACTTTAACAGGCAGCTAATGTTTGTTTGTTCTTCCTTTTCAGCTCAGTCCTGTAACAATTTGCACCCCTCCCGACTCTGGTATCTCTGCCTTGCCGACCTAAGCCCAGCCTCACTTGGATCTGTCCGGGCTAGTGAAGGTGAGTCTGTGATGTTTTGGGCCTCTTGCACTCAATGGTGCATTGAAGCACATCAGGAAAGGATAAGGTCAGGTATTTCCTTTGGGCTGGGTGCCCAGTAGCTTTGGAGCAGGGGAAGAAGAGATTTTCCAAAGCCCCTTCAGAAAGCAGGGCCAGTGCTTCTTGGGCATGGCAGGAGAAGTCTTGCCAAGTCCCCTCTGGACCCCTGATCAAACACATTGGGGCACTCTTTGTGCCAATAGATGAAACTGCTCCTCTCATGAAGTTGGGTACCCAATGCCAAGTTTGGATACAGTCTAGACGCAGCGGCGTATTTATAACCTTGGCGCATGGCGTGGCAGGCGGTGGGGTATAAACAACATTCAAAAACGATGAGGTGCAAAATTATTTATACATCAGAGTGCTGAATGGAGGGTACCACAGCCCTAGGGGTGGCAGTCACAACTTACTGGGGATAGGAAGAAGCTGCCCTGTCAGCAGGTGTGGGGGCTATGGGAATGGGACACAACAGGAGCTAAGATCGCTGTCTAATCCCATACCCGAGCACCAGCATGATGCCAAACCTCCCTGATCATTTTGACCACACCTCCCTGATCATTTTGAACTGCAGGAGGTTTTTCCAAAGAAATTTGATTTTACCTGTTTCTGCAAGCAATGGGAAGAGTGAGGAACAGCTGAATCTCTCAGTTATTGCCAGAGATGTAGGCAAATCTCCATTCGATCACAACAAAAATGTCCATGGTCAGCAGGCAATAGTCACAATAAAACTCTACTGATGCTTCAACACCATCCAGTGGATTGAGTGGCCATAAGTCTAAGAACTGACTATTTCATGACACCGACAGAAGTCATCATCTGTACCATGTCTTGAATACAAGAGAGCATGAGAGCAGAGAGCCTGCTCAGGCTATGAGGGAGTAAGGCGTTGCTGGATACATAACCTCTGCAGCTCCTTCAATTAACTCAATTTTATGTGACACAGATGCGGTCTGCTGTCAGGCAAGGTTTGCGTGACATTGTCCTGAGCTGACACTGTCAGCTACAGATCAAATTGAGTAAACAGAAGAGTTATGGAATAATTTGTTCCAGAACCTTATGGATAAAATGGACCTAGTAGAGGGAGCTCTTGGGCTGAAATGGGATGGAAGCACAGCGTGGTGTTATCTGCCCAGAGTTTGAGCTTTCAGCCAGTGCTTTGGATTCCTTATGGAAGAGGCACCCTTAAAGTAGGCTCACATGGTGATTTTCCATCTTGGCCTTGATACAGGAATCAGATGTGGGTTTTAATGGCTCCTACATCTTCCCCTGCAGCAGCTCTCTGGTATGTTACTGTAGCATGGCTAAGCCATGTTTGGTGGCTATGAATGTCCCAAACCTCTCTGAACATGGATGACACCTTGTGAGACAGGCTGGCTGAGAAAGCCAGGAAAGTGATGTGATCAGTCAATGATAACAGGGTACAGGAAGGCTCCATGTCAAATCTTCCTTCATCCCTTCAGGGAAAGGAGTGTCACATCAAGAGATAGACATGACTGCTCTTCCCTCTCCTTTCTCCATCCTGCCACAAAGGGGTTTAGGTTACTGTCTCTAGCTGGGGAGAACCGGTTCTGCAGGTGGTGGTGAGGGAGTCGAAGGGGAAGAGTAAGGCTGGACTCATGTGGCAATAAATATCCATCTGTGTCCTTTGTGTGACTTGTATCTCATGAAACACCTCAACCTTCCACCCGGAAAGAAACTTTTAGAGACATAATTGGCTTTAATAACAGCTTGCACAAACACAGAGCTTTCTCCTGAGAGTCCCACGCACTGGGCAAACATCTGTCCTACAAACCTCTGCCCTGAGCACAGAGATGTCACTGTCACTCATAGCTAGGGATGGATTATCCAAGCAGAAAGTATACTGCCTAACTGTTAGCTCATCCCAGAGATTGGAGAAAGGTCAAAGAGTCAATCCTTCAGTGTGTTCCCTTCTCCCTAGCAGGTTTTTAAGGAGGCTGTTTTCCTAAGCCAGGAGATTAGTTCACTCTGTTTCTCTCTCACCACAAGCATGGGCTCCCAATTCTGTGCTGTATAACTTTCAGATAAGCTGGGGGACAAAATCCTCCCATTTACAGCTGCAGTTTTGTTTGCCACCTTTGTCAAGGGTTCAGAGCAAGAGGCTGTCTTTGATTATGTGAAGTTTCAGCAAGACAAGATTCTCCCACACTGCAAGAACAAGAAGGTGCTGTTTCCTCACACTGGTGTGGATGAAGAGCTCTCTGCTTTCTCTGTCATCAGACACTGGGTTCTGCAGCATCTAGTCTTTGGAAGGAAAGGAACAGACAACACAGTGCAGAAACCTGCAGATCCTAGAAGCTTTGTGGTGGGAGGCCTCACTGTCAGTAATCAGTGCTATGATCTGTCAGAATGGCCCCTTCCCTCCCTCATGCCCATCTAGCCTGTGAGCATCATGTCAGCCCAGGAACTTGAACTGGACTTAGAGAGATGTGGGCAGTGCAGTGAACCACTGCCTATCTCAGTGGGCCAAAGCCCTTATCTGACTACCATAAATGCAGCTAAGAAGAGGGAGTATCACTGTGGAGGTACTGAATCATCTAATTCCACAACTAGTCTTTGAGAGGTCACTTAGTTCATTCTCCTGCATGAAGGTTGCAAAGACCTGAAGATTCTCCTTCTGTTTAAAAAATCCTTGCACCCTATTAGCTATTAGCACAGGATCCAAACATCTTCTGAACCCCCCATGCTATACCACAAGCTACAACCCATCTGCTCTTTTACATGTGGAGCTAATAAAGTGTCTCCTTTCTCTGAGCCAACCAGCTCAGACCACTTCTGGTTTGACTTCATGATATTAACCAAAATGTTGAGACTTTACAGGTATGAAAAACAGGAGAGAAATGTGTGTGAGACAGAGAGAGGCAGGGAGAAATGATAAAGAAGATCAAGCTGTCTCATGCCTCTTCCTCACTTCTCTATCCTTCTCAGGCAGCTGTAGGGCTTTATTTGGTTTGTGCTGGACTGAGAGGATGCTGCCAGGTCAGCAGGATATATTGTCCATTACGACACAAGGAGTATTATTTAGTCTGGAGACTCTCAAAGGAGATATCCAGTTGCACGTGAAAAATCTCTGGAATTCCATGTGCTCTCTCCAGTGTCCCTGTGTGTCTGCAACCACCAAAATGCAACTGCTGCTCTCTCCATTCTCTGCTGGCTCTGGGCTTCAGTTGCTCTTTGTTCAGCTGAGCTCACAGTGAGTTTTCCCCTGCACTAGGCATGTTAAGTAGCGAGTTGAAAGTTTTCCCTGTTTCCCCAACAGATTTGCTCGCAGATGATTTGCCAGTGACTGGTTGAAAGGGAGAGTTTTCAAGCTGCCTGGGAAAGGGGAATTTGTGCTGCTCACCCAAGCCAGCATCTGCCCTCAGTGGAAGGTGCTGACACAGCATGGTGCCAGGAGACTGTAAAAACAGCCAATGGATAGATGGGGGTGGGAGAGTGTTGATCTGCTCTTAGCTGCAATTATGGAAATAGACTTTTCCTGTTGTTGTTTTTTTTCCCCCCATTCACTTCTAGGCTCTCTACCTGTACTCTACTCCTGCTCTACATTAATTTCCTTCATTGCAAAACTAGCTTAAAATTATCTAAGTGGTCTGCAATACCATAGCAGTTGAATGTCCAAGCCTCATAAGCACACTATATCCATGGTGCCTCTGTGAGCTGGGCCAATTCATCATTCCCAGGTGTGTGCAGACAGAAAAGGTCACACAGAACATCTATGAAGGAGCAAGGGCTTGAATTCAGGTCTCTCAAGTTGCAAAGAGAAAATAGCAAAGGCAGGAGCAGATAGGGAGAAAGACTTCAACAACCAAGACACATTTGCTCATTGAAACATCTCTAAATATCAGTTAGCTAAAGGAGCAACTCCTTCATTTTGTTTGTTTCGTAGGGGTTCAGGAAGAGCCCAGATATTTTGTTCAGAATACCTGGCTTGCAAACTGTCACACTCCAAATTTCCATGTCAGTATCTCATCTTCACACCCAGAGCAACCCACTGGATGACTGAGCATAAGTCCCTAATGCGCCAAGGAAATGAACTTGTCAGCTTGCAGTGATCAGTATCTACTCAATTTTTCACTAACAGGGTGGAGCTCTGTGGCACCTGCATGGGTTAGAACCAGGGAAAATTCATGCTAAGGTTTTCTGGTTTATGTCTTTCTCGCCTCACAGCCCTGAGGGCAGCTGCTTACAGAAGTTCTGTGCCTGGGAGAACCAGACAGTCTTGCTAGAAAGGTGATTTCTCTGTGGACCAGCCTGTGCTCTGCCTCCTCCCAGTGCACTGAGGGCACTCTGGAATCCAAGAGGCAAGCTGCTAAAGAAAAGTGGCACAGGGGAAATGATGGCAAAGCTGCAGCAGCCTCCTTCCAGGTGTCCATTACACAAACTTTCCAGCTGTACAGTTGCCTCTAGCCTTTCAATTTCTCCATGACTTGGGCATCCATTGTCCCAAGCTTTCCCTGGAAACCCCGAGTAATGGACATGTTGCTTCTACTTTGCCATCAATACCAGATGGCAAGGGCTCCTGGGATGTCTGGCAGCATGTCAGATGCATATTCTCTGACTAGCAAACTGGGCAAGTTCATGAAAAGGTGAAGCTGAATGCAGGCCATGGGTACAGGAATACATTTCACAGCTCCTTGGGCATGGATGAGGCACAACAAAAGAAATTAGGGGAAGAAAGAGGCTCCAAGAGGCTCCTGGACACAGAAGCAGATTTCAAAGACTTCTTCCCCTTCTACCAGGAGGGGAAGTGGGAACAGCATCTTAAAAGATCTAGTGATGTAGCAGCAGTTGTGTAGGGAAAGAATGGGCACAAGGAAAGCTCCCACTTTGATGTGCAGCTGTGGTGTAGTGTCAGTGCTCCTATGCTGGCTAAGGCAGGCTGCCCTTGCAGACAGCTGTGGCACATCTGGGCCTTCTTTCTCTCTCCATAGATCTCCTCTGTTTCTGAGAAGAGGTCTGGATGTGGTGCCCTATACCACTGATATCTGGCTTCCTCCTCCACAGCCTTTACCCATGCAAGCATGAAAGACCTGCAAAACCCAAGCATGACTATATGGGAATGAGGAGAAATAGCAGGCCCCCAGGCAAGCTGAGGAGGATGATACCTGCAGTGATCATGGCTTGTGTTTGCTGCTCCCAGTCCCCTGCACCCCTTCCTGGTGAGCAGATAAAACACTGATCAAAATGTGAATCTGCTCCCTTAGCAGCACAGCACCTGGCTTCAAGGCCCTCAAATTACAGGGCTGACAAAAGTATCCAGCCCCTTTGTATGAGGAGGTGGCTGGGGGACAGTCCTAGCAGCTGCAGCCAGACCACAATGCCAAGTTCAGCTGGATTTCACAGAGCTCTGCTACGCTGTACAGCCTCCATTCAGCTGTCTCTGCAGCTGTGCTCACACTTCCCATGTTCCCAGCCAGGAATATCAATGACACAACCAGCTCTCTCTGGGCTCTATTGTGCACTGTGAAGGTCCACCCCTACCTGGAGGACAATATGCAGTGCTCCCTCCTGGGCTGTCCTTTGCTGGCACCAATCCCCAGGTGCCTGAAGCCTCTCGGGGTGGCCCAGGCTTGCCTAAGATCATCAGAGCCAGAGCCTGGTTGTGTCCATGCACGCTTTCCCTTCATCTCTTCTCACAGCCTTCATGCTTCCCCAGGCTCACTGTTGGAGATCTCTATCACTCTTTTCCCTGTCTTGTCATTAAGATTTATCTGCTAATGAGCTCACCAAGATTACTGGAGTGACGCACTTGCCCAGTGATGTCATCACCCTTGCCACAGCTTCCAAGGCATTTTTGAGTCATTCTTTTGATACACAAGCAGAGCTATTTGGCTGAATAGTAAAAGCACTTTCCCCTCCCAGTGCAGCAAATGCTGAAGGGAGTGAACAGTCTCATGGGCACTGGCCTGGCCCCAGGAGTGAGAAAGCCAGGTGTATTTGCAGCCACCTCTTACCCACTCCGGGTTGGCAAAGCTTGACTGTGTTCTTTCTTTCCATCCCTTGATGTAGTTTTAAGCTGTCATACCCCATCTATACCCCTATAGTTAGGCCAAGTGCTCTTTCTATTTGAACAGAGCTGTGCTGGCTTTGAAGACTAGAAACACTTCTCCCTACTCATTCACTACCCAAGTGTGGCAGAAGTGAGCAGGCCCTTTAGTACAGGAGCCTAACTGATGCCATCTCATCACCACTTGGTCCTGCATCCTTCTCCTTTCCTTTTATGCTGCCAGCTTTGGTCACATTCAAAGAGAGTCCAAAGAATGTATTAAACACAGAAGTTGTTCACTGGAGGGCCATTAGTTTGTTAACAGTCCTTTAGTTAATAGTAGAGCACAGAAATAAAAAGGACAAAATTAAAAACAAAAGAAAAAAGAAAATAATCTTCACATCAAGCTTTTTGCTGACACAAAATGTGACAAAACCAAAGCTGTACTGGGTGTTGATTCTCACTGCATTTCACATCAGACTTGCCAGGTAACAGATTTCTCCCCTCTGCCTGCTACAGCTGGCAGCAGGGCAAGGGGAGACTCTGCATGAACTGCTACCACCAGCAGATTTGTCACTCACAGAACAATGGCTCCAGAGTGACATGAGTTAGGAAGCTGCTGGTCTTTCTCAGGGAGTCATCAGAAACATCAACATGTTAAATTACACACCTTGCCCTGGCCTTGCTGTTAGTCATCACCTCTGAAGCCAGATTGTCATCTGCACTGAATTCTAGCAACTCCAATCTTTTTTTACGGCCTTTCATACAACTTCACTGCCACAAAGGAATCCTGATCTCTGTAGGTGAGAATAGCTCACAGGAAAGTAGCACCTATATGGATACCCAACAGTTTTCAGCTCTGTCACTACATTCACTTGTTTCACAGCCAAGGACTTCCAGGATTTGTACTGACTCCGTTGACCTCATGCTTGGAGGAATAACTCAGGATCGGGGAGGCACATCATGTTTACAGTATGTAAGACTTCAGCAGCATGAGGAGATTGCTAGGGTTATTTTTAGGACTGGGAAGGAAGGAGGGAAGGAAATGCTACAAACAAACTAGATCCAACACACTTTCTATTGTTAAAGATTCCTAAGAAATTCATGCATGCACACAAGAAAGAGCTAATTCTGCTCTACACAACAACCTTCCCCCCTCCCCCTTTTTTTTTTCTAGGAATTTGAACTCTAAGCTCTGTGCATTTCTCATTTCCAGTGCTAAAGGTTATCTGATGCCATAGATAAACAGGCAGTAAATTACACTGTAAAGCAACAACACCGTGCTACACTATGGGCAATCTGTTTAGCCAGCTCTTGTGAACTTCGAACCACATATGGTCATGACACACAACAGACCAGCAACGTCCCTGTGAGAGGTTTGCTGGCTACCTTTTCACCTCATGCTCTGCTCCCAGCCAAAAGAAGCAGTGTTATGGACCTGCGTGCTTTGCCGAGGAGCCATGACAGGCTGTATTGAATTCCTTTGATCTACACAGCATGTGGGTAGCACAAGGGTCCTTCTTCTGCTTCTGTGTCCATGTATTCTGCTGAACCATGGCCTTACAGACAAGAGGGATCTTGGCAATTCACTTATTCCTGTTGCAAAAAACACCACTTCTGACTTTATGTCTCCCCCAGTGTTGTGTGCAGGCACTGACCACAGCCTTGTGATAAGGGAATCGTCATTGAGGAGTTATAAATAGCTATCAGACAGGGGTCACCAAGTCTGTGCTACTCACAGCAAGTGTGTCAGCCAAAGTGCTTCCACCAGGAAACTGCATTTCCCACCCTTGGTCTGTCACACTCTCTCCTCCCTTCCTAGAGGTGTCTGCACCACAGGGCATTAACTCCTATCTCTCCAAGTTATTTTCCTCTTCAGTTCCTATTCCCTTCCCTTTCATCACTGTGCAGGGACAGAGACATACAAACACTCACTTCAGTGATTACATTGTTCATTGGGATCCTCTCCTGTTCTGACACATGGTTTGGAAAGTGCATTATGACATAGAACAGGGAGGTGGCTAGCCAGTGCTGCCCTTGTGACAATAATTAGTGCAATTCAAGCACTGTGCTTAGTAAAGAAGCTACAGTCAGGTCATACGAGTGAGTCAGAGTACACATGAATAAATGAGGGAAGGTCACAACACTGGGTTGCTCAGGACAAACTCCCCAAGTCTGGGATGCCAGAGGCATCAGTGAATGCACAGAGGAAAGAGCAGTGCTGCTTGTGTCTTGAGCAGTCTCTTTGTCACAGCTATGGGAACTTCAGCTGGGAAGCCAGAGTTGAGGTTAGGTCGTTTTTAGAAAGCCAAGACTGGAAGGGTCACAACATTGATCCCAAAGACACAGTTGAGATTACAGAGAAATTAACATGACACAAAGTCTTTTATAGGCACCCAGGGGCAGGTGAAAGGGAACACAGGGTTCCCTGAAGGATCTACACCAGCTATTCTCAGAAGCTGCTGAGCAGAAGACTCAATTACACAAGGTCCTAATATAGCAGGTTATATGATCATGGAGCTATTTTTTGTTATTATTATATTGACTCACCCATTTGTACACTTCTGATGGTAAAGGTCTTCACACTGTGGAAACTCTTCCTACCAGAACTTGAACTGACTCAAGGGAACATTTATTTTGGGACACTGTCCTTTAAAAAGAAAAGAAAACAAAAGAAACCCCAAACTCAGAGCACTATTCACATTTATTCACATCTTGAGTAAACTGCTTCCTGTGCAGACAGGGTAACAGAAAAACCAGGCAACACCCAAACCCAGAAGCACCGCGTCCCTGTGAAGAGACCTCTGAGCTGGAATTCCAGAGACTGTGGCTCGATTCCTAACTCTACACTGGCCTTTTGACTGCCATTCAACAAGGCAATTCATTGATCTGTGCCTCAGTTTCCCTACTTCTATTACAGGTAATGATACAGACACCCTCGGGGGCCTGCTACTGAACACCGATGAGTAAACGCTAAACACTGCTGATAATGGGCCAGGCTAATTCAGCCCCGGCATGATCCCTGTCTTTACCAGACCTCATTCTTCCTGAAGGATCCTGTACTTTGAATGCTGCTTCTTAGAATAAAAGGCTAAAAAACTATATGAATAAACAAAGAAACCACAGCTCTATCAGCCAGGAGGAAAAAAGAAAATGAAATTGGACATAGAGACTTATTTGGTTAGGTGCTATCCTGCCCAAACAAACTGCTAACTGCCCAAGAAGCATCCTGTGAGATCTGGTTTTGTGTCCTCAAGCGAGGGCATGTTCAGTTTGGGGAGCAGGAGATGAAAACTGCACAGCAATGAACTCCATTAGCTGGGGAGAAGCAGCCAGCCCTCTTTTTTCAAGGATGACCTCATGAAGGCACAGCAGAGGCTGGGCTGACCCTGGTGCCTGCCTCCTCTGGCATATCGAGACCTGTGGTTTCAAATCCTATCTGCCTCCTCTTTGCCGAGCAGCAGTGAAAGCCAACAGTGGGGGAGGAAGAGAAGAACTTAACCCCAAATCTCTTTAAAGGAAGTCAAAGGCCAGATGTTCCTTGCTTCCTGTCCACTGTTGCCACAGTTGCCATAGCCTGTGGTTGTGGTTAGTCTGTCTGGAGCTCATATGTGAGAGACTGAAACTGTTTGCTGGGAACTCCCCCCACCTCTGTGGCTGATCATCTGCAGCAACATCTGACAGGAGGTGGCCTTGTGAACACCAAGGTTTAGCTCAAACTGGGAGGTTTTGTTTCTGCTAGGCTCACGTTGTTAGCATTCAGAAAAGGTGTTCCTCCCTCAAAATGTGAAAGCATGTCATTAGTAAAACAAAGGTGTACCTGGGACTGGTTTTTAAAGAAATGCAGTGAAAATGGTTAGTATCTAGAAGTTGCTGTATTGCTTCTGAGGCTTTGATATCACAGCTGTGATAGGGTTACTCTGTGCTTCATGTAAGAGCAAAGATTGGCCCTGCAATCAAAATGAACCATTTTCAGCAGCAAAGTACTGCCAGATATCTGCTGTGATTACAGTTAACTCAATCAACCATCTTCTGCTTGTGAAATTGCAGCAACTCTTCCTTGACATCAGAGGGCATCTGGACTGGAAACTATCTTTTGGGTGGCTACTATTCAAGTATAGTAAGGAGAAGAATCAATTCCAGTCTGTTTCCAACAAGTAAAGGGGAAAGAATCCATGGAGCTGTTGAAAAACATATTTTTAAAGCACCTTATACTGATCTGTACCTCCTAAGGAAGTGTAGCCTAAGTTAAACCAACAAAGTATATTTAGGTATAGGATCTGCACAACCCTTTTGTTGGATGTCTAAAGTCAGGCATAAAAGGTGTGTTTAGTAAACACCACTATATTGGATCATGTTTCTTCCCATTGCTTCTCTGTAACTGGCTGCATATCAACCAAACATTAAAAATAAATACAATTGTCTCTGCCACAGAGCAGAAATTGTAAGCAGGCAGAGCACAGAGCAGACCAGCTGCATGGCATATTTGAGCCAGTACTGAATAGATGGAGTGTGTAAGATGGGCCAGCAAGTTTATGCATTGCAAACAACTGCTCACAGGCCTCCTGAGATCACAGCAGAGCAAGTAATCCAGAACAGCTTGGAGGGGCTGGGCAGGTCTGCAGTGGAACCACAGGCAGGACACAAACAATCTATCTAAAATATTGCCAAGGTGCTGATAAACCAATTTAGCCCTCACCCTGCCTGTAGAACGCTGTATTATTTTTTTTCTGCTCAAGCTATCCAGAAGGCAGCAATAACAGTCTTAGTGAAAATATGTGCAGTGCCTGGGGGTGAAAAGCACTGCAGAATATTATAGCAGTATTTCTCTGTGCAGATCAGGGCCATAGGGACCTCGTGGCCATTCTTTCCCTTCCTTACTCAGGGCACTCACTCCCTGTCTTTTATTTAATTGCGGTGTAATCTTGATTAGTTACAGCCCATTCCTTGCTTCTCCACAAAGCCATGTGGGCAGCACCACTCCACAGAGCTGTCTGCCTCAGCTCTCTGAAGCAGAGCCAGAGCAGGAGGAATGAACCGCTGCACTGTCTGGCCCCTCACTGTCAGGAAGCCATTCTCTTCACAGCACAGAGGCCTTCGAGGTGGCTGCAGGAGGATGTCATCCTCTCCACATGTGATGGAAAAAGGAGGGGGTGGGGAGCAAAAGAGGAATGCAGACCTGCTCAGGGAGGAAGAGTATACACTGGGAATGAGAGACAAGAATAAAACCAGAGAGGCAGAGCAACAAGAAAAATGAATCCAGCCGTTCATATAAATCACTTCAGAAAGGCTGAGACAAACCAGTCTGAGGGGCTGGATCAATTCCATCTGCAGTATCAATCCACTGATGTCTGCAGACATACTATACAGTTGGATTTGATCACTCCAAGGGGGCACACTTTGTTCCCTTCAGAAATACCTTCATCTGGTAAAGCACAGACTCTTCACAGCCCTCTGGCTTAGACACTCTTGTGCCATTCTGTCTGGTGCACACAGCCAGGCTCATTACCATGTACAGGGTGAGCTCCAGTCCAAAGCAGAATTTGCTCACGTCCTTTCTTATGCCTGGGGAGGGGTGAGCATAAGAGATAGCTGAAGTCAGTGTCATCCATCACACTGATTTCCACTGGTGCTCTAAATCAGACCAGTGGATAGGAAACAAGTAGCCTCTTCTTCTCTCTCTTTTTCCTAGTGATCAATAGCCCCACAGAAGGAATAGTAACAGAGACCCTGGCTCATGAAAAAGTGCAAAAACAAAAAAATGTGAAGGTGCTGCTCATAGTTGTGCACAGAGTTGTGCACACAGTTGTGCACACAGTTCTTGTGCACTTCAAGCAGAAGGGAAACTCACTCAAGCCACTGCTGCCTATCCCTCTCCTTTTCTGGAACCATATTTTGCTGCCGAGCAACAAAGGGCAGAGACTGAACCACACCTAAAGGATCCCTAGAGCCTAGTCCTCCACCTGAATTCCAGCACAGGAAGCCTTAAGAAAGCCTGGTCTAGAAGAAGAAATTCCTCGTCCCTAGAATAGTTTGTAGTGCAAACCCTGGATTATCTCCAGTAGAACACTGTCCCAAGGGAGGAAGAGGTCAGAAAAGGGTGGTGGATGCCTGTTCACTGTGAATTCAGTCAGATGGACTTCTACAAGAACCTAGAGCTAGATGATTTCCTTTAGATGAAACACTTCTGCTCCTCTGATATTTCCAGTGTCACCTCTGCTCTTAGAAATGTCCCTGCTACAGAAGTGTAGAATGCCAGCTGCTATAGGGCTCCCAAGACAACACATTCCACTGAGGTTTCTGCCTATTCATCTTGCTTCCAGCAGCCTTCACATATACCTCTTGGTGTGGCTGCGTGCTGTACCTTGTAACAGGTTGCTTGTGTCACCTTAAAATGATTTGCAATTAAATATGACACTTTCAGCCTGTGAAGCCTCCTTATCCAGCACAATCTATCAGGCTTTTAAGTGGTTTTGGCTGCAATTCATAATAATTAGGGGGATTTTCCATGCCTGTCCTCCTCCTTTTAAGCAAAGATGGGTTTCCTGCCTCTGATGCTTAGCTTGGGTGGCATTTGGCCACCAGCTGTGTGCAGGAATCACGTACATCCAGTGATCTTAACCTGGCAGAAAGGACCAAAGAGCAATTGTAGTGCTTTGAACTCTGCTGATTCTCCCCACCATTCGACACCCTGGTGATTCATTGTTACCACAAAGGAGCCAGATATATTTCTGTAATCACCAGCAAGGAACCAACAGCTTCATACCAGCGTGAAATGAGAGCAGCATTGCATTCAAAATCTCCTTAGATAGTTCCTTGGGTCATAGTCCTCTAAAAAGTTGAATCATGAATCCTTGCGGTCACAAGCAAAGAAGGCAAAGTCTTTGACATCTGTGTCTTTTGCAGACTTTCTACTCTGGATGACTTGAGGGCATGACTTGTCTCACACACAGCAAACTGGCTGTCCAGGGGTAAAAATTAATCACAGACATTTCTTTTGGCAGCTGGAAATAAATCCTGACCAATTTTGTGCCACCAGGAAGCAAAGGGTATTCCAAGGAACCACTGGATGCAAGTAGTATGGTCACTGCTCCCTGCCATCTGCCTGGGGCAGGCTTGCCAGCTTAATATTGAGGACATATACAGATTAAAGTGTTTTTCAGGTCCCAAAATCATCTAAGGAGCCAAGACAAAAGCTTGGTTTACAGTCAGGCCTCCTTCCCTTCAGATCCTTGACATTCAGGACTGAAATGGGCATTTCTGGGCCACACATATTTAGGTAGAGATTGCTGTATTGCAGCATAGTCTCGAGTTTACTGAGGCTAAGACACAGCTGTCATTACAATCAGCCAAGTCCTGCCCACCCCTGGTGGATGTGCACATTGGCAATAACATCCTCACTATGAATAAAAGCTTGGTGCTAGCCTTGGCAGAAGAGAAACAAGTACTCAGAAGATTCAGATAACAACTGGTCCAAATCCCAGCCTGGGCTGGGTAAAACTGAGCTGAGTCAGATGTTTTCATCTCAAAACAGACTTTCTTTCCATAAGCAGCCTGTTTCCACTTACAGCAAGAGAGGGACAATGCACAGTTTCCCCCTCTAAAGGGCAGGAAGGAGCAAAGCTGATTTGTGTTTTCTTCCTGCTCAAGGACTCATAAAGAATGCCACACTGAGTCAGACCATTTTTCTAGCATGTATCTGTCTTTGACAGTGCTCTGTAACAGATGTTTAAAGAACTAGGACAATACTACAAGCATGCTGTGATCCTGCCTCTGATTTACTGCCTTACTCCCATGAAGGGATGGGTTAGATACTGTCAGGTTCCAGGCTTGTAACCAAGTACCTACCACCTTTTCACTGTTCTGAATCTCCACTGACGTTTGCTTGTGAGGCCCAGCATGCCAGATGGAAAAAAGGGAGTCAGGTTTCTCTGGATTTGTTTTCTGGCTTTACTGCTGACTCACTGTGGGACCTTTTGTGTCTCAGTTTCCCCAGCTATATAAATGTAGCTGGTATTTCTTCCTCTGCCCTTTATTTTGTGCCAGAGATATTTGGATGGGAGGTATGATATAGATAAAGGGTTGGAAACATGCTTTCCTAGCTTGGGCTTCAGGGATGCTGAGTAACTCCAAGAGCCTGTAGCTTCATGGGTTGTGATGTGCTTGGCCCCTCTGAAACAAATCAAATCAGAAGTGTGTTTACACTGCTGACTGCATCTGACAGGAGACACGCAGAAGACTTCACAGCCAAGTGGTATGAGTTAGCCTAAAAAAATCAAATCAATTCTCTATCTGTAAGAAACACTAAGCAGCTCCTTGCATTTACAAAGGCCAGGTGTGTATTGCAGGCAGGGATATCTGTACTAGCAGAGGAACTAACACAAGCCTCATTTCTTGTGTGTGTGTCTTGTGATTGGATCCTCTCATGCCTATAAGGTGTAACTCCTCTTATACTGGAGGGAAAAATCCAAATTCCTGGGATGTGAACTCCCAAAGCAATCTTTCCTAGCAGAGACTATCACAGAAAGGATTTCTGCCCTTGACCAGCTGCCATTTCAATGAGACTTGCAAGAACTTGGGAGCCTCTTTGTCCCTGTTAGACCCATTTGCAATAGGCCAATAATAATACTAATAAACCAGGTTGGAAGAGACCTTCAAGATCATCACGTCCAACCCCTCAACCAATCCACCCCACCTAAACAACTAACCCATGGCACCAAGCACCCCATCAAGGCTGTTCATGCAGACAGGCAGTTAAAGGGCCTAAATCCAGGCTAAACCAAAGTGGTAAAATCTAGGAAAATGAGCCTCTCTGTAACCAACACAATCCATCACTGCCCTTCTGGGTCACACATGGTCTTCTGAGGGGCATCCACATTTCATACCCGATGCTATCAGCTCTTCATTCATTGCTTGTGTTCTGTGTCTGCATTTCTAGCTGTCTGGAGCCAGTGCCATATCTCAGCATCACAACTTTAATCACAAAGCCACTTCCTGGTCCATGCCTCAGGCATTTTGCTCCTTTGTGCCATGACTCATGATTTTACACAGAATGGTGGGTGGCAGCTGGAGCAGCCCGAAAGCATCCCACGGAGAGGAAGTTGCACTGCAATTGCATTTCCTCTGCTGGGCTTTTTCTCCTTAATGTTTTGCAGAACAGTGAGGAACCTGGGAATTCTTGGTGTTGTGAATTGAGTGGAAGGGCAGGGAAGGTGCTTATTCAAGAGCCTTCAAAATCTTGTGCTATATGGTTTGGATTATGACCCAAAGGCCTCTATAGCTCATACAAACACTCACAGTTCCTACAATTTTCTTTGGATTGAACTTCAGGTGAGTTAAAAAGATTCATCAGGTGATGTTTCCAAAGGAAGTTCAATACTGTCCTTACACAGAATGGCTCTGCCAGAATCCCTGCTAAATGCAAGAATATCTGTCAAAATTTATTTCTTCTGCATGGGCCTAACAAGCAGAAAATGAGAGAGAAAAAGCAGATTAAGGAAAGCTATGTGAAACATGAACATAACAGGGCTGTTGTGATGCTCTGATGCAAATCTGAAGTTTGCTCTGAGCAGCACCTACAAGTTCTTTTCTAAGAGAAAGAAACAGTCCTGCAGTTCAGTGAATAAATCTTCCCAGGACTGACTGGGAGAGGGATAACACAGAGAAGATGGGATGTTATTTCTGTAATCAGAACTTGCAAAGCCACCAGACAGGAAGGATTGCAGTCAGAGTGTAAAGGCTGGGGGGAAGGCAGGAACAGAAACAGCCTGAGCAGCATAAAGCACCAAGGGAAATCAGACCAGGTTGGGGTAAAATTGACACACTGAGTGTGCCCAGGAAAATCTTTCAGCTTCCCCACACCTCAGTTTTCCCAGCTGTGAAATAGAGATGACAGCCCTTCTCTCCTACACAGGAGCACTGCGAGCCTAGGCTCATTAATGTTTGCCAAGCTGCTTAGAAATCCTCTGACGGAAGCTGCTGCACAGCATGAGCACAAAGTTGTTGTTTTTAGGGTTTGCTGTTTTGTTGTCCCCCCTTTTTTTTTTTTAACACTAAAGAGATGAGCAATTGAAAGAGTAACCAATGTAGTTCACTGCTTCTTTAGAAATGCCTGGTGAAATCCTAGCCAGCAAAGGAAAAAAAGGTTTGCAAGGATGTTGAGAAGCATGCCAATGCCAAGTGCAGTGAGAGAGTTCTGGCACAGGGAGGATGAAAGCATCCCTCCCCTCTCACACTTGCCTGGTAAGGAGAAAAAATAAAAGAAAGAAAGAGAGGAAAAGAAAAACAAAAAAAAAAAAGAAAGAAAAAAAAAAGAGGTGGGGGAAAGGGTAGAAAAATCAGAGAGAGAAAGAAAGAGGGAGGGAATGCAGTGCAGTGTAGTTGGAATAACTGCTCACTGTAGCGTGTCCAATAACAGCCCTGGCGGATCATAAAACAGCCTCTCACATCCATGTGGTTTTTGCTGCTAGGAGACAAGGTACAAAACACACAACTTCACGCCGGGCTCTATAAAACCTTATATTCCCCCTCAGGCCCAGAGTTCATCTGAAGAATTTGCATCACCTAATTAGACCAGAGCCAAGTTTAAAACATATTTTTTAAAAAGCACAACAGAAAAAGTGAAGTTTCTTTACCTTCTTTGTCCCCTTGCTGGTTTTTTTTTTTGGTGTGATTTCAGTGACCTCTTCCCAGGAGAAGTTCCACGCAAAAGCTTTGCTGGCAGGTCTTGGCTGCTGAGCACATTTGAAGGCTAAAGTCACTTCCTTCTATTGGTTGCCCAGAGGCAGATGTACCCTATTCTCCTACTCCATGGTGAGAATTGCTAACAGATAGATCCTGAGAAGCACAAAGAGCCCTCAGCTGCAGTTGGCATTTCCAAGGTTGTTTTTCTGCACAGAAAAGCCAATCTTCTGTGTAATAGATAGTGTGATGATTTTTCTCTTTTAATTTTCATTCTTTTTATAGCTTTATATTATATTTTTTTCAGTCCTAAATCAGGATAAACCATACTGTGGTCCAAGTGCTTAAGCTGGTGTTGTCTTTAGCTGTAACAGAGGCCCTCACAACCTTTGTGTTAATCCCTAATACTGCAAATGTACTATGCAGCTTTATCTATGCATCCTCTTGCTAACTCAGTCCAGGGCCGCCCATAACTGCAGGCCATCATGCATCCAAAATGCCACAGCAATACCTGTCACAGGCTGAAAAAACACAAGGTTTGGCAGTCACACGCTGGAGGGTGCAGCCTGGCTGCCATCTGCTCTCTTGTGCTGCTCCTCATGGCTGGCCAGTCCCCTGGGGAAGCGAGGCCATGGGCAGCTGCTCCAAGCAGTGGCCTGTCAGCTGTGAAGTGTGAGAGCAGGGAGGAGTGCTTGGGAGGAGGCAGATGATTCACGTGGCCTGCATCCAGGCATTACAACCCGCAGAGACCATGGGCATGTCTCTCCTGCCCTCACATAATGCAGACTGCAGGGCTCTTCTGTCCTCTGCAGCAGAGCCAGAGCATTTCTCTCAGAAGATCTCACATTTACTGTTCCTCTCAGAGGGGGCCATTGCCTCATGGTTAAAGGCACATACTTGATTTTTGCTCTTATTTCTCCGTTGCTGTGAACAGGGAGGGGAGTGCAGGGATTTGCTCACCCTCTCTGCACTGCCTCAGCCTGACTGGCCAGCGGCTGCAGGCCAGGTCCCAGTTCCTGTGCAGGCTACAACAGCCTGCATCCATCCAAGCCATGGAGAGCATGCTGTAGTAGAGGAGGAACAGCAGTGGTGGGGTCCTGGGCCCTGTGGCCCACCCAAATGTCACACTGATGTGGCAGTGGCTTCTAGTCAAACAAGCCTTAGCAGCAGCACAACGTGGCCTGTACCACACCAACGCTCACCACCACGTGCTGAAATCTCCCAGCGGTGACAGGACAGCCGTGGCTTGCTCTGCGGGGCTCTGAAAGGCACAGCAGCAGCCTGTGGCTGGAGGCAGACTTGTGGATGTCACAAGGAGGAACGCAGCGTTAGGACCCTCCTCAGAACTTGCCAGGCCAGCACGAAGAGCAGAGCCTGAGGCCTGTCCTTGGCCTGCTTCTCCCCTCTGCCCACACCTCATAGTTGCCTTCTTTCGGCAGAGGGGCTCTGAGCAGGGGACAGGCTGTAACTATGGGTTCAGATTATATTTTGATTACAGAGGCTGTGAGCAACGTTCACTCCTAGTGGGTGTATCCTGGGTATGGCTTCCGGAGAAAGCAGCCAGTAGAACAGCAACAGATCCCTGGCAGGGAGGGCCGCATCCGCTCCAGCCTGTGCACCCCAGAGGATGCAGCTGTATCCTCCCTGTCGCGCTTGCACTTGCATTTTCCTTCATCAGAACTCAAGTGAGTGCTGTGCCTCCTCTCCTTGCAGCCCCAACAACCAACCTGCTGAGTGTGCCTGCCCTGCACAGAGTGCTCAGGTGGTAGGTGAAAGGGGATTAAACACATCCACCCTCGCACCACCATGCCTACCAGAAGCCTTGGGCTGCAGCAGGAGGAGGCAGCTGGTTTAGGGAAGGAGTTACCATAACCTGGCCTCTGCAACTGGAGTCCACCCTCACAGTCTTTTAACACCCACAGACATAACAGCAAGGACCCACCCTAGAGACACTGATGTCAAGGAGACCCAATGGACACTGTATGCGTCACTGTGCTGAGAGGAAAAAGTCATCTCAGGGAGGGAGAGCAGAAAGAAAACAAAGACCCTCAGGATCACATGCTCAGAGGATGAGAGGGGAAAGAGGTCAGTTCCTGACAAGCAGCTCAAAACAAACCTATTGTTCTGAGTGAGACTCTGTCCCTTCTCTTTCACCAGGTGTTACCTGGAAAATCCATCTGCCCACTCCCCCTCCCTTCACCATTCCTCTGCCCTGGCTGCTAGCTAAATGGGGAAATTCAGGAGACAGCTGTAATGACACCAACTTCCTGACCAGTCTCACCTCACCTTCCTAAAGGAAAATCAGCAGATCTGATCTGATGCCTGGAGGAGGAAGCATGCCCTGGACTGAACTGGATGTGTGCACCAGACAGCCCTAAGACAGACTCTCTTTGTGGCAGAAGTGCCACATGCCACGGTAGGATACTGTATTTCATTACTTCTGTGTTTTTTCCTGGCCTATAAATAACTGCTCTGTGGGTTCACCTGCCAGGCACTGCCCTGTAGTAATACATACCAGGTTTAGAACCCATACCATCTCATAGAAATGCTGCTGTCTTTCTGACCTCCATACATTTTCCACTACCTGCTGTCACCTTCTAGGAAGGCTAAAACCCACAGACAGCTTCCTAGAAGAAAGGAAAAAAAACAAACACCCAGGCCTTCTAGACCTTTCTCTGTATGTCAGAAAGAAGTCCAAATCTCTTCCCTGCCACAGCTCCAGTGTCCCTTCTGAGTCTTCTCACAGTCTGTAAGGCATTTCAGAACAAAGCTGCAGCCCTGGATTTTGCGTCCTAATAAAGATGGAGCCTAGAAAAACGACGCTCAAACACGGTTGTCAGAGCTGTCCATTACTGTCCTTGCATCACAGCAGGCTCCATGGGCACACATGGAGTATACAAGCATTTTGCATAGAAGGGCTGTCTTTAAAATTGTTTAAGATCATATTGCCAAAGAAAGGACCCTGCAGAGGCCAGTGGTGCATACACAATGAAAATATTATGCTCCCCAAAATGCTGTCATGGGAAAGAAACACAGAGAAGAAGGCAACTTCTCCTCGTGGTTGATTTGTGGTTGCTTTGGCTCACAGCCCCCTTAGAATACCCCAAGCTTTTGGAGGACCTATGGAAATGAAATGCTGAGGAGGTTGTATGTCCTCCAGTCAACTACAAACAAAGTGCAGGTTTGATAAAGAAGCTATGTGAACGCTATTAAAAGCAATTTTCTGCTGGGTTTTGGCATTGTGTCTAATACTGCTGGCCAGAAAGGTTGGTTTGGAGCAGGAATTTGGGGATTTCTTAAAAATTACAGCATTGGGAAAATGTTGAAATGTTGACATTTCCCACAAAATGAGAGTTCTGAGTTTCTCTTTGGTCAGGAACCATAAAACTGTATCCATGTTCAATACAATTGGATGTGTGACTCTTCCAATATTTGAAAGGCAAGGTGAAAATATTAACCCTTTTTTGGCTCTGTAGTACCCAACTCCTACCTCCCTGGAGGGACTCTAGCTAAGAACTGGTGGTAACCACAGACAAAGCTAACTCAAGTGTTCCTTACAGAGGTCACCTACGTGAGTGTTTAAATCGGAGAAGGTGCTGAACCCTTAACTTAACATGTTCCTGAGTTGAGGCCAAAGACAGGCAGACACTGAAGTCACTGAATCAAGCTTTGCCCCTGACAGCAATAGGATTTAGCATGAGCCCATTCCTCATTGCAATTGTCATTACACTTGTAAGGCAAGTCCTTGGTTTCCTGAGCTCTAGGCACTGCTGTATGCCCTTCACCCCTGGTTGATATGAGTGTGCTGGGCCTTGACTATAGCCTTGCTCCTCTGTCTTTCGTAAGGTACAACTGATATTTCAGATTGGAAAGGAATGTGTTGAGCACACAAGTATCTTGTCTGCTCCCCAGCACAGCAGTTTCCAAGTGGATGCCACTCTGGCTCCTAGCCCTGTCTTCGAGAGTCAAGCAATAAATTCCATTCCTTTTACGCAGTTTAGCAAAGGCCACATGAGTCATCAATGGGTATAAGGACAATGATCAATGTTCCTTTAAAACGGTTTCTCCTTGACTATTCCTTCTTTAAGAGGCCTTTTGGGAAGGGATAATCAGGTCCTTGGAAAGAAGGGCTGCTCTGGGCCTTAACAAGCTGCAAGATGCTTTCTGCTGTGAAAAGCTGAAAAGACTTTTCTCCAGGTATTGCCCTGCTCCTCTGGGATATTTGCAGTCAGGCTGCTCTTTTCACAGGCTGGGTATAGCTTAGAGGTGATGGTAACTGCATGGATCCACTTGGCTGGCTGCTTCTGCCCTAGTTAGTAAATCTTGGGTGCAAACAGCAAGACAATTCCCAGTGAACATAGCCATCAGTCTCTTGATAATGATGAGAAAGGTGTAGAACTATAAAAAATGCACAGCTAACCATATCTATTACGGCAATTTAATTTTCTTTCCTTCCCACTGATGCCCACATGAAGTAAAGGAAGTGGTTTAGTACACAAAGCCTGCATCAGGAGGTACCACAGACAGTACTGAAACATGAAATAGAAACATACGACCTCAGTTGCAGTTTTCATTCCCATACTCTTACAAATGGAGGCAAAGTTTTCCTGTTTGGACAGATGGAAAGGGAATCAGTACCCTGTGCCTCTCACTGCAGCCTCAGATTGTGTCAGGGGATTAATGCATCTCTGCAGCTAAGCCAGTAGGTATGTACTGCAGCTGCTGTAAGGGGACCCTCCTGACACAGAAGCAGTGACCAAGATTGATGAGACAGAAGAAAAATAAAAGCAGTAGGCAGGATCCCTTCAGCCATAAGACAGTGGTTGTGAGTGACACTAGGGCTGAGATTTCCTTCTCTGTGGAACCTTGGGTAGTCACTAGTAAGCCATGTGTATAATTTCTAGAGAGCAGAGCCAAAAAGATTCTAAGGACCTTAAATGAAGGTCTTACCCACACTCTCATGGGTTATCTCCCCATTTTGAAACAAAGAGCATAAATCAGCTGTTGCCAAGCAGCTAGAGAATATCATTTTAAACCCTCAACAGCTGAGAATGAACATGTCCACGTGTTTGGAAAAGACATGTCACACTCCCATAGGTTTTCTTGCCAGGAATCTGGGTTTGCTGTATGAAAGGTAAAGGATTGCACCTTGCATTTCCCAGGATCAGGACAGTTTCTTTTTCTTTGTTCTTTTTAAGTGCTGTCATTCTTTAACTTGCAGGCAGCACTTCAGTGGGAGCTGTTCTGCAGCTGACTGTTCTGGGATATTCACGTGGCATTTTCTGTGGTCTTAGCTCAGGTCAGCTCTGCATCTTTGTTCCAGGCAGCCCTTTTGTTGACTACTCACGCTAAACTCTCCCATTAGATGTCCTGAGAACATGAGGGCTTTTTTAAGAAGCTGGCCGTGATCCATTCCCAGTAGTGTGAGGGCCATTGTTGCACCAAAGCCCTGCCTGGTCTTTCCAAGAGACATTTACCACCAAGTCTTAACAGGCCCACAAAAAGTGGGAAACACTGGGACAGCTCCAAATGTTTGGGGTTTTCCTAAACAAAACCCCATACAATTAAGAAGAAATAAACAACTAACTAACTAACTAAATAGCATTTGTTTCTGCAACAAGAGACTGACAATACCGTCAGGGAGCAGCAAGTGCAGGACAGGCCAACAGGCTATTCTGCTAGTGCATCTCCATCCTCTCCTCTCTCTCCTCCTTTCCTTGTTTATAGAATTTAGCAATAAAACTGTAGATTAAGCACCCAAAAGTCATGTGAGAATGTGCATATCCCCATCCATCTCTGACAGGTAAATGTGGCCTGGAGAGAAGCTACAGGCAGCCACCCCACGAGTAGGTCAAAGAACACTACAAACAGCTGCAGCAGTGCTGCAGGAATAATTGCTGTTTCTTCAGCCTGTGGTGCTCACCTCCCTTGGTGATCTTAGCTACATGGCCACTTTGCATAAAGGCTGTTGGTTCCTAGTTAATAAACACAGGTCTCAGCACACTGTTCTCTCCTGCACATTCCCAAGGCTTGGGGGTGGCAGGTTCTGGAGAGTGCTGCATAGTGACTCTGCACAGCTGTAATGAAGAACAGAAGCTGCAAGAAACTTCCCCTTCCTGCAGGAAAAAAAATAAAATAAAATAAAATTGAAGATCTGTATAGCAAAAGTTGTGGGAGGCATAAAAACATTCCCACTGTTCCTCTGTCAAACCTAGGAGCTGTGCCATGGAATTGTAAGTTCCATCCCCTGGTTTCTTGGTTAGAAACTCTTCACATTTCTGAGACACCAAGCATCCTGTGGCATGGCCTCAGCCAGTTCCAGTCCCCTCCAAGAGATGGCAAAGGAGATGAGAGCTGTGCTGTGCCTGTCTTCACACAGCCAGCCTCTCCTGCAGGTCTCTGTCTGCAAGCTACTTAGACAAGAGAAGGAATGAAGGAAAAAACCAAACCCAAAGCCTCAGGACTATTTTTATTTATGATCAAGTCCATGGGCCATTCTTTGTCTAGACAGCTGGTATTAGTATCTGAAACTGTCCTGGAATCTGAAATACCATTTATTTACAGGGGAAATAAAAGTCCTGGATTAAACAGTTCATAAAAATAATCTGGGAATTGACACAGAGCCCAAGGAGACCAAAGGTAACAAGATCTAGAGCAGGCATCTTTGTTTGTCTTGGCTGTAGAAATGTTTTCTTAGAAAACAAAACAAAAACTTCCCCCTTCTAACCACCCTCCCAAAACAATTTGGCTTCAGAAGAGTGTTTCCTTTTGCTTCCTCTCCTCCCACCTTTGTTTGGCTGCTTTAAACATATCCCTGTCCACATCCCCAGCAAGGAATTTTCCAAACAAACTGGTTACTCAGTTGCAAAGTGGGGACTGGAGAGGGGCAACTCTTACCCTTCCAAGAAAACCCTTGGAATTGGAGCTGCTGTATTTTCATCAGAGACTCCAAGTGTCATAGACAGCAAAAAGCCCTCTTGACACTGACATCTGACAATATTTTTGTTTCTGCAGGGAAAAAAAAAAGGGGGGAGGGGACAGAAAAAGCAGGAAGGTAGATAGCAGGAGTCCTTGATCTGCCCTTTTGCTGCCAGGGAGGCTCTGCCAGGCAATGATCGGTGCCTACTGCACTTGGAATGGCTGTGGTGCAGACCACCTGTTTGGCCTGCACACCACACTCATTTTTCACTGCCAGGTGACAGATTTTAGGAGCTTTCCAGACAGAACTAAGCAGGAAGAGACCAAAACAAACTTCTGGGCTCCATCTGCTCCCTTCCTTTGGATGAGCAGTGCACCATTACCCAGGGCTGCATATAAAGAGAGTTTGATGGAATCACCCTCTAATTTTACACAGCAGCTGCCAAATTTTAAAGACAGCCTATGCCAAGGTATGAGACCTTCCCCTTTTAGGAGTCACTGGCTCCTTGCTGAAGCAGAAAGTTCACATTAAGCAAGGCAACAGACTTAATGCATAACCGCTTGGCTAATGCAGTGCTGCAGTGCTCAAACCACACAGGGAGAGTTCAATCAAGAAGGCAGAAGCCACAGGAGAACATCAGACACAGACTGTCTCTGTGCAGCACTAGCAGGTACAAGAGCTGGGCTAAGGGCTATGGGCAGTTCTGAGCAGTTTGAAAGTATTTTGATTCAGAGGTTCTATGAGGGAAGAAGCAACCCTGGGTTCTGTGATCCTCGCGTTAAGAATGCTAAGAGTTTCTCTTTTACTTTGCTGGTGACCAAAGTGGGCTTTTCCCATGTAGCCCTTCTGGCAGCCCCCAAACATGAATGCAGAGCATGAGCCATATGTAATGAAACTACCAATTACAGATAGGAACATACAACCCAAAGAAGGGGAGGTCGTGAATGCCCCCTCCCTGGAGGTGTTCAAAGCCAGGTTGGATGAGACCTTAAGCAACCTCAGCTGGTGGAAGGTGTCCCTGCCCATGGCATGAGGGCTGGAACTGCATGATTTTTAAGGTCCTTCCAACCTAAACCATTCTATGAATCTATGAAGAAATCTGCCAGTTTAATCTAATGCAGGCAGCAAAAAAGGAAACAAAAGGTCAATGCTGGATTAGGACCAGAGTTTAAATCAAGACACAGCAAAAATATCACTCTGTTCACGTGCTAGGTTCTTGATAAAAACCATAAATAACAAAACTCAGCCCTTGCAGCTCTATGGGACAGCTTGGAAAGAAAGGTTCATGTCAGTAGTGCACCCAGGGCATGCATTTAATTTCTAGCTCATGTACACAAACAGGTTCTGTTGCCTATGTTCTAAAATGCAGCTCTTCAAACATGTTGGGTATGAAGCTGCTCCCTCTGTCTGCTTTGTTCCGAGGCAGGTACTGTCGTTCATAGCACAATGAACAACTAGCACAGGACTGCATAGCACAAAACAATGATCTGCTTCCTTTCTCCTTGCATGGTCTCTGCACTCTTTGGGGCATCTGCCACAAGACCAAGAGGGCAACTTTCAGTGGAAAATAGCCAAATTTTGCCTACTGTTGCAAGAATCAATTAATGTACTGGCCCACGGTCCTGACCCGAGATAGCCAAAGTTGTCATAGTATGGAGTCAGTGCTAATGAGATCAGAGTCTGAACAGGCAAATTCCAAAGCACAGAGAAGAGGATGTTTTCTTTTCCGCTGGACAAAACACAACTCTTCTGGCAGGCAGGCAGGACAGTCTGTCCACTTTGGCAATACCCTGCACGCCTGGACGTACACAAGTGTGTTTTTACATGCAACCCAGCTTGATTACACAATCTCCCCTCCAAGAGAATTTGGCACGAAAGGTACCTGAGAGACTTCAGAACCAGAGCAGTCTGCAGCATGCTGCTTCTCTCACTATTTCTAGCAGCTGACCACTGGCAAAGACACCAAAGACAATCACCCTGACTTGATCAAGTACCTAGCCTGGCATTTTGGGGATGCAGCAAGATTGCAGCTTCAGCCTCAGCTTGTGCCTACCAACCTGTATCAAACAGCTAAACTGCTGGGTCCAGGATCAGAACAATGAACTGGCCCCTAGGCTAAATCTTTTCCCCCTCTTTGTTTTCCAAAGAAAGATCCTGAACCTTTGCCAAATGTATCTGGTATGAGATTAACATGTCAAAGGCTTTTCCTGACCAACAATCTTTATGCACCTTGGCTTCTTCCAAACCTGGATCTTCTTTCAGTGTTCATCCTATACTGAAAATGTTGCTTAACAGCCAGCTGGGGAGATAATATTTAATGCTGGCGCCTGCTTCACCTAGACTCCAAGAGCATAACCCCTACGAGGAGAGGCTGAGGGAGCTGCGATTGTTTAGCCTGGAAAAGAGGAGGCTCAGGGGAGACCTTATTGCTGTCTACAACTACCTGAAGGATGGCTGTAGACAGGAGGGGGTTGGTCTCTTCTCCCAGGCTATCAGCACCAGAACAAGTGGACACAGTCTCAAGCTGTGCCAGGGGAAGTTTAGGCTCGAGGTGAGGAGTAAGTTTTTCACAGAGAGAGTTGTTAGCCGTTGGAATGTGCTGCCCAGGGAGGTGGTGGAGTCACCATTCCTGGAGGTGTTCAAGAGGAGATTGGATGTGGCACTTGGTGCTATGGTGTAGTAGTCATGAGGTCTTGGGTGACAGGTTGGACTTGATGATCTTTGAGGTCTCTTCCAACCTTATTGAACCTTATATGATTCTAAGTTAAACTTTCTGGGAAGTGTATCATAGCTTGTCTTAAGATTCTCGTGCTTGTTCAGGTTGCAGGTACCCTACATATATGACCATACTATTATTTGCCTTGCATTTGCTGCTTGGAGGGAAATGCACAGGCCTTGTGCTTACTGAAATGTTCTGGAGATCTGTGCTAGCAGCAGGCATCCTTAGAAAAGCAAACAAGTGTATTCTAGTCAAGGTCACAGTCCTGTCTGTGACACTTGAAACACAATTCACAAACACAAACATCAACACAGGAAAATGCAGACCTAAAGCATGTGGCACAAGTTTCTTAACTCTAAAATTTAGGCATCCTGCAAGGCATCACTTGCTGTGGATCTGCAAGTCCTCCACTTCAAGAATGTCTAAGCTCCAGGATGCAGCTTCTCAGAGTGGATTCCTGTCCAGAAATGTCTGTGGCTCTTTCAGACTCCAGCTTTACTTGCATTTCTCTGTCCCTCTTTTAAATGCAAATAAAAATGTCAGATTGCCAATGAAGAATCACCTTCTTTCCTTTCTAACAATGAAGATCTCATCATGGAGCACTTCACTTTGGAAAAGATAGTTGGCATCTCTGAAGGAACTAATTGAAAACGTCTGCACTTATCCAAGCAGGATGCATCGAAAGGACTCTGAGTGCTCCTTTTTCTAGGCCCTCCTTTACAAAAAATCAATTGAAAGCTTCATTGCTAAGTGTCTGTGAATCTAATTTTCATTGCTGCAATTTCCTATGGTGCAGCACAGTCTCAGTCAGTTGTCATTTAACAGCATTTCAGAGAGGCCACGTGCCTATCAGTACAGTAAACCTTTAAAACAGTTAGCTGTGCAGTGTTATCAGACACCACAGCCAATAACTTCTGAAACCCTGGAATGTGTGCACTGTCTATACCAGGTCAGAATGAAAAACATCAAAATGTTAGCCTTCATGATCAAATTTCCCTGCTTGTCTGCTTGATTCACTGGCTTCCCTGGGGTTTCCATCTAGCTCATTATACAAACCAAACCTGGGCCTTTGTAGAAATAAAGAGTCTGACATGATTAAATAGCTTTGCTGGTAGTGTGCACAACCCACCCAGGTGTCTAGACAGTTTGAAAAATAGAGATCATATTTAGGGGTAACAGCTGTTACTCCTCAGGTCTCTCTGTTGGACCACAAATGAAGTAGGAACAGACCTTATCAATATTGGGTGGTCCTCTTCCAAAGGAAACATCCAGCCTGTGGCAGGAAATAAGTTCCTGGTTCAGGGGGTGGCACTTCACCTTTCAGATCAATGTAGCACTTGTGCAGCCTGCAAGAAAGTTCTGCACTCCCAAAGGCACCCAATTAAGGAAAAGTTAGAGACTCCAGTTCGGACCTTCAGTTGTGGGAAATCCTCTATGCTTTTCATAGAAGAAAAAGATCAACACCTGTGTGCTAGCCAGATTACAGTTTAGACAGGTGTTTCTTGCCTGCCCGTGTACCCTGTGTAATAGTAAGTTGGAGAGCATGTTTGCTTACGCAGCTTTTAGAGAGTAACACTTTGTTAAGCGCTCCTAAATAATAGTTAATGGCTTAACAAGAGAAATGATGACAGACTCCAGTACAAACAGGCATTTATGGACAGTCAGGACAAACAGTACCTGTAGGTACTGTCTACAAGCTCATGCACAAGCAACAGCTATTTCTTGGCCTGTCCTTCCCACAATACCATCACACAACAAAGCTTCTCTGGGCCGTAAGCTGCTGCCTGCAGAACACTCATGCATGGTATCAGAGGAAAATGCAGTGCTAGTGCCTAAGAAGCTTAGACCCAAGGCCTCTGATCATTAAGAGATGCAAGTCTGAGCAAAGTGAAGAACTGCTGGTTAAACCCATTTAATGAGGGCTCTGCCTTAAGATGCTGTGCTGGTAGAGATGTGGTTTTCTAGGAGCACAAACCAAAGCTGTGTGCTTCTAACCTTTGTAGGCATATCAGGCACCTCCCAGCTGAGAGATTGGTACACCAACAGCAGAGGGATGGGGATGCTGCTGGAGCTGGGTACACAAAGGAAATCTTGAAGTATCCCTGTTCAGGGGGTATGTCTGCAGATTGAGACAAATTTGTCACAGATCTGGAAAAACATAAAAGTCTTTGTCTCAAATACTTCATTGTATTTGAGAATTTATTGCCCATCTTACTCATGGGGGGTGGGGAGTGGAGATTTAACTCAGCTAATTTACAGCTAGTTCAGGAGGCTGCCCAAGCCATGAACTGTGGGTGTTCAGAGTAAGGCTGTTTAGCAAGGCCTACATTCAGGCTGTAAGTGCTTTTATATGACTGTAAATCACCTTAACTTTTACACACTGTGGCAACATGTGAGCAGAGGAATGTGGCTGGTCTGTGCTAGTCCCAGCAAAGGTCCCAGATGAGGCCAGCAGATTGGGCAGCAGACGTGCGATACTGAGCTTTGGAGTAAAATACTCCCACTTGGATCTCCCCTGTGCTCTGTGGGTATGTGGCTAGGGCAGAGGGGTGGGAAACCAGCACAGAGGTGCTACAGGAACAGAATGCACCAGGGCAGCTCCAGCACCCGACGGGAAGAGCATCGCTAAGCAGTAAGCAAACTGTAAAACACAAGGCAGACAAAACATCTGGCAGCTGCCTCAAATAGTTTTCTGTCTGAAGGGCAGACAAGCCTGCAATAGTTTAGAATCAAAACATGTGCAAGGACAGGATCAGCACTGGGATGTGTTTTGTGCAAGCACTGAATGAGTTTTGTTCCCTTCGGCACTGTTTTGTATGCCAAAGAAAGTTGTGCTTTGGGTTAGGCTTTTAATTTTAATAGACTTTGCTAAATAAATGGCTGTGCATTTCCTTCTCCAGGCAAATGCAACTCAGCCTTTGGCATAAGATCAACAGCATTAACTCTGCATGGGAAGCACATGGGAGAGAAGGGGGGCATGCTAGGAAGTGTTCATTGTCTTACCTTATGCAGGAGAGAAGGTGTGACTGCCAAAAGAAGTTAGCACATCTCAGGCATAGGGAAAGGGACAACTGCCATGTGCTGCATTTAAAGACTTGACAGGTACAGATTGATGTCTGGGCCCCAGCAGAGAAGTTGTTTGAGCTCAGAATAATTTCTCTGTTCTGCAGACAAAGAAAAGAACTGGCAGCTATCCTTTCCCCCCCCAAATGTTTCAGTCCTGACACTGTCAGAGCTTTCATGAAGACCCACAGTAGGAACATTTGCTGGCACAGATGAGCTGCACAGGAGTGTAACCTGCACCCAACCGGCTTTCCTTTTGAAAGGAATTGCGACAGGACTACAACAGTACCACGATAAACTTCTGTATCAGCCACTGAACAGTTCCCCTCTTACACACTTCCCTACTCTTATGTAACTTTCACCAAGGCCTCAACCTCCAGGAAGAAACAAAAGCTCCTCCACTGATTGGAGCATGAGGATGCCAAGATACTCTGCAGAACTGCCACAGCTCTTCTGTATCACCAGTGGGCAAATACCAAGGCCAGAAGCCTCCTATAAAACGTAGGAAGAGTTCCAGGTGCATAAACAGGATTAGTCATCAACAGCAGGAAGATGAGAAGCTGGCCAGTGTAACAGAGTTGGTTTTCAAGGAGGCCCCAGCACCAGCAGGACTTGCAGGTTTTAATGCAAGTCAAAAAGGAGGTGGTCTGCCTGCTCTGGGCCAGTGCTTCAACACAGGCGAGAGGAGGGGAAGCAGAGAGCCACTGACTCATTAAGACTCCCTAATCTGTGATATCATTTGTTGATTCCACCAGGTCCAATCCCCATCTCATGACTTCCTCCACTGTTGCCATAGTGCTGTACATAAACACTGCAGGCTCCCAGCTCTGAGCAGGTCATTTGTTTCAAATATTCCATGCAGCTGGAACACAAGCCTGTTTGGGTGTCTGGAGCCGAGTATGAACTAATTTTGCAGCCCTCTGCACCCGCCCCACCTTGCGCACCCTCCCCAGCCTGCTGCTCTCCCAGAACCCCTCCAGCCACACTTCCAGCAAAGCAGAGGCAACCTTCCACTGGAAGGTAAAGGGGAAGCTGGCTTTGTTCATATACAGGCCAGGAAGTGCTCCACTGGAGCACTCCACTACCCGCAGCAAAACAAGTGTTGATTATTGGCTACGATGGGTATTTAAATAAAGGCTCTACTACCACTTGACTTCTCCCTGTGAGAAACCCAAACCAGCCTGACATCCAAATTTCAAAACTGGAGACAAAGGCAAGAAACCACTTCCATATTTTTTTTTTAAAGCTCTCCTCAGCCAGTACCCTTATAAGGCAGCTCATAAGTATATCGCAGCTTTAGTTGGGCCTCACATGTTGTAATGTTTGTGTGAACTAATTAAACCATTTTATTTCACACACAAGTTGGTAGCTGCAGGAAAGACAGAACTGTGTGGACAGGAGGAAGAACCAAAGGCTTTGTCATAACTGACAAAAAGCACCAAGTCATCTCCCTTGGGGTCCCTTTGGAGAGGTTTAACCTAACTGCTGGTACCATTCAGTAACAGGTTGGAAGTGGAAAAGACTTGAATGCACAAACAACAAGCAAACAGTTTGGACTCCACGACAGTATCTCCTCACAGCCCAGGAATGAAGCCTCTTGTGCAAACAGAGCTCAAAATACACACAAACACAACAACTTCTCGCAGTGGGTAGGGAGTGACTGAAAACTAATACCAAGCGACTTGAGCTTTATCAAGTTCATGACCCGAGGAAGTTACCCAGAACACATCAATCAGCCATTTTTCAAGCACACATGGTACAAGAACAAATCCCCCATCACTCAGCTTAGCTTGCCACAGCACCTTCTGTATTCAACTATGCCGTTCTACTGGCTAGGGAGCCTTTGAACTCCCATTTCATTTTGCTTTCTTCTATCCACTATCTCCCTTCCTCTGAAAAGGGACAGGCAGGTAGCAGGTCAGTGATTGGTGTTCATATGAGCTTATTTTCTGCAATCTAGGAGTGCAGTTTGCAAACCTGCACAATGCTTTGAGTCTGGCAAAATAACCAGAGCCCTGTTGGCCGAGTCCACTTGAAGGAAAAGCACTGAAGCAGCAAGTCCAGTATGGAGTAAAGTCAGCTCTAAACCAAATTAAATTCAGAAACCCAGGCAGCTGTCTCACCACAGATTTTATTCAGCTCCCTCTGGAGCAGCCATTTTCAGGCATTAGTGGCAGCTGTGTAAAACCTCAGCTTACCACACCCCACCACCCTGTATCAATAGCAGCTTGTCCTCCACCTGTACACACCTTTTAGATTCCAGCTTGGGACCGATATTCATTCAAGCAGAAACAAAGGCAAAACAGCCCTTGCATTACCTGTTTGGGATGGCTTCTTGGGAATAAGACAGAAAGGACTCTGATCCTTCCAGGCAAATAAAACCCAGCATTATGTAATAGTCAATAAAGTTTATTAGGTTACTGAGTATTATCTACAGTCATAAAATAGAAAGTCAGAATTTAAAACTGTACAAAGTGTACTGGTGAAGTGAGAAGAGATGGGAACAAGGGAGCACAAAGAGCACTAGAAGTAGGAAGAACACAGCTGCTTCCCTGGACTTCTGGAAGACACTGGTTCAAGCTGAAGGCAACCAAGCAGGGCTCCATACACATAATTTTCTTGTGTCCTACCCTGTGACAGAAACTAGTACAAACCCCTAGGTTACAAAACCAAAAAAATAAATCATACAATATTAGATTAAAAAAGGGGCACACCACGCCCCACCCAATTGGCACCAATTCTGTGCTTCAAAAAAATATACTATGCAAGTAGTTTATTCCTCCAAAAAAAAGGTACCCTACAGCAGCTGTTTAAAACATGTTCTTATACATACACCACAAATATATATATATATTAACATTTTCAACAACTAAACTCATTTGTACCTACACAGAACTGAAAGGATAACTCAAGAGCAGGAAAAAAAAAACAACAACCAACGAAAACAAAAACATCCAACCACACAAACAGGTTTCTTTTTGTTTTTTCTTTTTTTCAAGACAAAGAAATGTGCAAAATAACCCCAGAAAGGCAGCATAGTAACCTGTGGAGAGGTCAAGAGAGCAGCTCCTGCTAGTAAAGGAGTGTCATCCTCTTTACTTGGCTACTGAGGTGAGCATCTATTTGGGATGTGCTGATTTTGCCTGAATTGCTTGTCCTGTTTATTGCAGTTCCCTCCTGCCCCCCACTCCCAGCTCTGGAGAACTTCAGGTTTTTTTTCTTGCCCAAAGATCATCCCACTGGTCTCTGTTTAGACCTTAACAGGAGATGCTGATGGTACTTCTACAGCCACACTGCTACTACCTTCTCTAGAATAACTTCCCACCCCTAAGCAAGAGACAGAGAGAACTATTCCTGCTGCATAGTTAAGTTGAGATTACACCGATTGTCTGGGACAGAACAAGGCCTGGTTTGGATGACTTTAAGCAGCTTATCTAACAAGAGGAATCCCTGGCAGAGCCATTGGAGCAACACATGAGTGTTTCTCTAAAGCCTCAACATGGAACAGGCTATACAGAAAGCTGACCTAAGATGGTAGGACCTTTAGCTGTGTAACAAATCTCAGCTCATACAGCTTGTCTCACCCTATTGCAGGAGAAGTTTATCACTTTCCTGTCCCCACATCAGCAAGAAAACCCTGATCCCAAACTAGAAACCTGCAGGTTTAAGTCAGGAAGAGGGCAGGTAGAGACACAGTATGACTTCTCAACCATGAGTCAAACCCACTAGGAGGGGATGGAACAGAGGATGGAGCAGAACTGGGAAAGCAATGGTGATAAACAAGAACGCAGGATTCACTGTTTATGAAATTACATGAGAACATGGTGAGAAATCCTGGCAGAGATACAGACATCAGCAACATAACCACCTTCTCCAAGGTGTCCTGGTGGAAGGGTTTTTGAGTTTGGTGATTCAGGGCTTGGGCTTCTATTCTTTTTTTTTTTTTTTTTGGTTTTAACACTCCACAATGAATTCTTCTTGGTATTCCAGACTCTTCCCAACTCCACTGGCCACCCTGTGCCCTTCCATTCTTAGAACCTGGTCTTCAGATTTCCACTCCTAATGCCTTCTTTCCCCCAGATTATGTTCTTCCCTTTAGCTGGTACAGGAGAAAAAAAATCATTCACTCCTAGGCTCCACAACCCTACGGATGCAGCACAGCCTTTTCTCAGGAGAAGCAGGGAAGCACAGAGCTTCTGTAAATGTTCCTTTTGTAAGTGTGTTGGGGAAGTGGCTTCCAAAGAACAAAACACTCAATTGTGGAACAAGGATTACTTGAGAGCTTGTCAATAAGGGCACATGGAGACTTAAGCAGTGGTGGGAATACTTTGGCCAAGGAGTTCCAACAGTAGCGATGACACAAGGGTGGAGAGCCCGTTGCTCAGTGGGTCAGCTCCGACGTTTTGCCTTGGTTCCAACTCTGTCCTTGAACATGAAGGTCATTGGTAGAGCAGGTAACTCTTGAGGGAGGCTGGCAGTGGCAGTGTAGGGATCTGATTCAGTCTTTCCTTGCCCAGAGCAAGCCTCACAGCTCGCCGACACAAGTCCATCAAAGGCAGTGGTTCAGCTGGAAAGAGAGACCCAAAGTATTAACACCCCAACCCACAAGTTACACATTCATTCTGCTACTTCTAGAAGTCTCTCAGAAAAAAATCATCAAGAAAAGTGAATGCCTGGCATGTTTGTGGGAGCCAAGTCTTTCAGCATTTATGTATCAGCAACTTCAGCTCATCAAATACCCAGGCAGAGAATGATGTCTCTGTAGAGGTTACTTAAGCCATACAAGTGTGTGAACAAAAATAGTGCTAGAAATCCCTAATGGAAGTTCCCCCTCAGCAACAGCACTTCAAGTCAGAACACATCTTCCAGCCTGTGCCTCTTACTGCAGTATCCAAACCACCTTTGTAAGAGATTCAGTGAAGTAAAAGACAGCAGCTCCCACTGACTGCATCATGTGGTCGTGGGTACCCAGAGAGTACCATGATTTGTCTCACAGCAGGTTAAGAGCTGTCAGCCCCTTCACTTGCACTACATACTTCTTGTGCAAAACAAAGCCATCTGTCCAGGCTTCATGTCACTACTTGTATTGTGACATTTTCCATTAGAGGATTCCCTCCTGTGCTGGGAAAAATGCAAGCCTTTGGCTATCTTTTTTTGCATCCTGTATTGTAAAGGCTGCACAAGACAACACTTGTTTTTCAGGAATGGCAGTTGGGGCCCTTGGATGCCAAAGAGTCATTCACAAGATACAGGGAACTAAGGTCAAACACATCACTGCTAAAGAACAGGAAAGTACAGATCAGCTCCTCACAGCTTCAGGACTGTCAAAGCTCTCCTTTACACACCATGCTGCTCAAGCCTAAGGGGTTTCTCCTCCACCATGAGAGGGCCAACCTAAAGCCATCCTGAATTAGACAGATAACTGCCTAATAGCCTGAGGGCTGAGCAAAGACCATTAGAAAGCTTCCTTTAGATACCTTGAGTTGAACAGACACCTAAAAAACATCCACAAGAATGGCAAAGTTTGGCTAAGAAGCAGCAGTTTTCAGGAGCGCTGGTAGATGCCAACACCTCTAGCTTCTACTAGTACAAGCCAAATTAATCTGATTGTTCATACAACTGGTTTAAACACCTGAGACACTAAGCTTAGATTTTCCTGACCCTCATCATGTTACTGCTTTTTTTAAGCTAGAATAGATTCCATCAACAAGACAGGCACAAGTCCTCTCCTTCCAGATTCTAAGGTATCAGCTAACACCAAAAAGCTCAACAGAAGAATGTTGTCAGGAGCCTCTGATCAGGCCCCTCCTGATTCTGCTTTGGACAAACCAAACAGCCCTACTGCTCCAGGTAGAAAAAGACAGAGTGAAAAGTGGGGAAAGCTAATTTCTATCTGTTCTTTGGCAAAAAAAAAAAGTCTGTGAGAAGGAGAGGTTGTTAGCTGAGGAGAGATCTGGTAACAAAGTCAGGAAATGCATGCTTGAATTGGTCTGTCTCCCGAAGTTAGCAGCCAGAGCTGAACTGATGCCCTACTTCCCCTGCTAGGGCTCACAGGCTAATTACCTGCTCCAGAGGAAGCTGCAATGGAATGTGTTTGGTTTTTTCTTTTTTCTTCCTAGCAATTCCTTAAAGTTCTCCCAGTGCTTCAAGCATTAATTACTTCTGAGGACTCATTCCTCTCTATGCACACTTCTTTTGCACTGATAGCTGGGTGGAGAGCAAACAGATCTGTCAGGGCACCGCTGTTACTGCCCAAGCCCCACCATTTGTCATACACATTCTGTGTCACAGGTGACAATGTGGCTGCTCTCAGCGCAAGGGACTGCTGCTCTTGCCTGCTCATGACCTACTTCAGGATCCATGTTGTCTCCTCCACAGGGACAGGTCTCCACAGCAGGTCTGCACGTCCCTGCTCTGGCTGTGAGACTGCCAGGGAAGCCTGTTACTGGCAACGCTCCTCTGGCACTACCCAGTGCAGATTACTCTTCAACCGCTGAGGTACAAATATGCTGCATTCAAAGTGTGTCCCAATTCCCCCTGCCCCCTATGGAGATATCTGGGACAGAGGCATTGTCTAGCCAGCATCCCAAAGGACAAGAGGCCCTGACCTTTAGAGCCTATAGACATTAACATAAATAAACTCCAGTTTAAGGGCCTTAAAAGGAGAGGATCTTCTTCCCACAGAGATTAAGAAAAGAAGTTTGTCCTCATCTAGTTTGTACTGATAACCCAGTCTGACAGGAGAGCTGAGATGAAAGGGAAAGCACACACACATCTGACCTCCTTCCATTCACAAGCTCTCCAATCACTGGACAGTGTTGCTATTGAATGCTCACGAGTGCCTAGAGCCAGACACCTTCTTTCTATCTCTGCCAAAATAGCGTCCTGTCATTCCTGGCCTGGCGCCCGCAATTCACTCCCATGCTGAGAGCACACTACAACCAGATCCAGTGCTGGAGGTGGCTGCTTCCTTGCTAAGTGTGCTTCTGTGCCAATAGCTCCCCAGACTTGCTGGCTTCGAGGGGAGCTGCAGATTTTGGCTTTGACCCCTCAGGAAAGCCTGGTTACTGGAGCTGCTGCCCTTCTGTAAGCTGCTGTGGCTGAGCAAACTGGGTTTTGCTTTTGGAGAGAAAGTGCTCTGCCAAGAGCTCTCTGTTTGGTCTTGATGAGTTGATGTGTATTTGACAAGGCTCTCCTGGTTATTTTGACAGCTCAGTTTTTCTGGTGTCCAGTGTCAGCGTCTTGTATCTCCTGTCACCCTTGCCAGGGCTCTGCCACCGCTGGCCCAGCATTAGAACAGGTTCTAAGAACAAACAGAAGAGCCCAGCATGCCACAGCCTTTGAGCAGACACTGTTCTGGAATGCAAGGGACACACTGCTTTTTTCATATCAATACTGCCAAATTTATTTCACTAACAACATAAATCCAAATTTTAATCCACTTCCTTCACCCCTTTCCTCCACCCTACCCAAAGGACTGAGTCACAGCCTAGCCCCATGGGAAGTTCTGACTATGAGAGATAACAGACTTTAGCACATTTGGACAGCCAAATTGATTACTAAGCTTAGCTAGAGATTGATGTCCCTATTAGTAAAGGGCCTGGCATGCAAGTTGGCCTGGCTGCAATACCCGGCCCCACACCAGGAATGAGCACACCCTGTCCTGAAAGAAGCAAAAGTGAGCTACTTTTTATGAAAGATGAGACAGCTCCCTTTCCTTAGATAGGGACAGAACTTCCCACTCTTGCCTGCACAGGTTTCTGAAAATTCCTTTATTAGCCATTTAAGGAAAGCAACTGTCGCCCAGAGACCGCTTCCTGTAAAGAGGCACCATGACTACACTGCCAATAATGTAACTGTCACAAGGCCATTCCTGCTGCTGCTTTGGTAGCAATACAGGCATCTCTACACAGACAACTGGCATCACCTTCTTCCCCCATAGCACCTCCCAGGCCCTGGCAATCGCACGTGTGTACAGCTAAACATTTGAATTGGCCTTTATGGATTCAGAGCTGTATCTAGCAATCCTACTGCTGACAGGGTATCCTCACCTCAAGAGAAAGCAAAACCCTCCCCAGGATGGTCTAGTAAGCCTGCACTGAAGCAGCAGAGAGATCTGTGCTGCCAGAGCAAGCAGAGGGAGTTATACTCACGGTCAAGTCCATTCAAGTAGCGCATCCGTATTTCACAGTGGCCCCACACCGCGCTCACCACTGGGTACAGCTTTTTCCCTTTGAGTCCCCGAAAGGCAACACCCATGTATTGCCCATCTACGATGAAGCTCAACGTCCCATCATCCATGTCCAGAACCACCAGGAAGGAGTCTGGCACGATGAAAGTTTCATCTGGTTCCAAGAAGGCAGGATAGGTTTTGCTCGGCTGGTTCTTGCCGTCGTGGTAGAGTCTGTTGCGCCCCAGGTCCCACCCCCAGGACTCATGGTTGTTGCCTACCAGCGTGGTGTACCCTACCGAGTGCAAAGGGGCATCTGCTGTTGCCACCCCGACCACGGCGTGCGTGCCTCGCTGCCTCATGGCCCAGGTGATCTGCCACACGTGCAGGCCCCGTGTGTAGCCCACTTTGCCGCGGATGGCATCTGTACTCTGCGCCACCGGATGCCGGTGAAATATCAGTTTGTCATCCTCCTTCACAAAGACGTTCAGCGAGCGGTCGTCGTTGTTCCACGAGTGCAGTAACTGCACCTCATATGACACTGGAGGCATGTCCAGGAGTAAGTCCAGACGTGTGGGTTTGCTGTAGTCGAGTCCTTGGAGCTCCTGTTTCAGTGGCCTGTATACAGGGTCCCTCATATCCACAGTCTTTATCCCGCCTGTGACCTTCTGACCCATTGTGTGCTCCGATTCTGCCTATTTGTAGGCTCCCAAGGCAAGCTCATCGATTGATCCGGCTGCTCCTGCTGTCATTCAGCCCCACAGAAAAGCTGCTGGGAAACCTTGCCCAGATGTGCACTGGTCAGTATTGCCTAATGGATGGAAAAAACAACAAGAGAGTTAAACATTAGCACATGAAGCCTTGGATGCAACATTTACAGAGCAGACTTTTCATCTGTTAGTCTTAACAACTTGTCCTCCCTTTCCACCAGCAAAGAAGGACAATGCATGCTGCTTATACCCCGTACTCTGCACAGGGGAGGTAACAGATCAAATAGATAGCTACTAAGTTTCTGATGCTCCCTCCAGAAAGGCACTTCAGTTCCTGGTTCTTGGTCTAGGGAAGGTATAGATTCAGCCTTCAGAGCTTATCTCCTTATTACTACATTATTAAAGCTGAAGAGTACAGATCTGTACTTAGGCTGCCTCCAGCAAACCTTGCTTTCACATCATGACCATCTATAAGCTGTCCAGGCTGGGAAAGAGTTTCTTCAATGCAGAAGACTCAGAATCCAGTACACACTAATGCTTGAGATTTTTTTCCCCCCCTTACAGTCTTCAGCTAGTAGGAGGACAGAAAACAGTCTTGTGTAAGCATAAACTTGCCTCATCTCACAGCCCTAGCTCATACCACAATGTCAGACTGAACACGACATCCCAGTGAAGGCCCAGGCTGCCCACTGGTGTTCATGGTCCAGTTCTTTCCAACCACCATGAAGAATTTCTTCTCCTGCCAAAGTCATCTCTACAGCTATCCACAATAGAACCAAATCACACCAGGCATTTAACACTCAAAAGAATCCCAACAGCTCCAGTCCGTTTCTCAGAGATAGATCAGACCTGACAGTTGCATTACCTTTGGACCCTGTACTAACATCCTACGGCTGACTAGTATGGAGGGATTAATTATATGGACAACTGCTCTGCAAAGCTTTAGTCTGAACCGTTCCTAGCAGGAAAGAGTGGCATTACTGAAGAGACTTCCCCTCCGCTGCTCTAGAGAGGGTGGAATGAAACTTCGGAGTGGAAAACAGCTTCCACTAGTGATAAAAGAAAGCAGGCTGCCTTTCAGGAGGGATATTTGTGTGTTCTGTCCCAAGAAGAGGCAGTCTGGAAAGCAGGACAGGCACTATGAACAGGCTACCACCTGCAATGTTTCTCCAGGATCCAAACCAGCTTGTCTACCACACCAGATTAGCACTTGGTGTTCTCCTAGCTGGTACTCCAGTGCTTCCTTTGCAGTGCTCTAACATCTGACAGATGCTAGATGAAGACAACCAAATTCCAGCCTTCTTTTTTTGGATGACAGCTGTAAATTAAAGCTTTTGGGGAGCCTCTAGGGTAAAGGCTACATACTGCAAAGGCACACACCCCTATTACCTGTGTTTTTATCCAGTCATAAATGCCTTATAAAATGCCATTTCCTTCCTTCAGCACAAACAGTTCCAAAAGAGAACTACAGCACTGAACACAAAACATCTCCCCACAGCAGTAATCAAACAAGGTAGGAGCCAGGCAATAAAAATGAAAGCTTCTCCATCTGGAGTTACAAACCTTCTTCAGATCAGCTGGCAAAGCAGCTAGCAGCCATTGATAAGGGTCATGGAGATAATTCTCTTCAACACCACTAAAGCTTTGCTAAGTGCCTTGGAAGCCTAACTGCAAGTGCAAAACAGCAGACAATCTGCTGGGTCCAGCCTCATGGGCCACCTTGTCCAGCAGCTATTGCTATTTGCCCTATGGAATTACTGTAGTCTGGAGGAGATAAACCTGCTGTATGGTTTGTCTCAATTAAGAGGCTTCAGTTGGGGCAGCTTCTCTTCTCCAAGAGGAAAAAATGCCCATCTTCAGAGTCCAGAGGGAGGCACAAGATTCTTCTCCCAGTTGAGCAGCTTTCCTTCCAAATTGCAGAGAAACCTCTCAAATGTTCAAGGCAGCTTGGCCAGAGGTAGGAACTGACTTTGCGTACCTCTCCTCCATCCACCAGAGCGTCTCAGCTCTCACTCAGCAGCACAAACAACTCTCTGTAAGACAGCTGCCAAACTGGGGGCAGCTCTTAGGAGCATTAGAAGTGGGAGGGGAACAAACTAGCTTTCTAAGAAAAAAAAAAACCTTGTTATTTTAACATTTCCTGAAGTGAGGCAATCAGGCAGCGCTCCTGCCAGCTACACTCACAACACTTACTCACAAGCAAGGACCTCATCTGGCATAGAAAATAGAGCATGAATCAGATCTGTTTGAAAAATGTTACTGGACATCAGCAGCGAGGCTTCAGCTAGGAGGTGACAGGGACCCCGGTACATGGCACTGATGGACAGAAGGTGGTTTGTTAAGCAGCTGCCATTTAAGTAAGGTTCAATCACTTGATTTGCTGGTAAGATAACTGAGACATGATGCAGGTTAAGTAAGTACTATGTACAACACCAAAACAAATCTTGAATTACATAAGCCAGCTGGTGAGCAGCTGAAAATAAGCTAGGAACAGCAAAACCAGCTGAAGGACAGCAGTCACTGGACACCAGCCTAAGAGCACAGGCTCCCTTGCTCTGTAAATCCAAGAAGCAGTGATCTTTCAAACCAAGGGAATCCAAGCACAAGCTGATAAGACATGGAGCTCAAGTACACTGCTGTAACTGTCTTCCAGAGACTGTGGCACATTGTAATGAATCCTACAAACCACCTCAGCAATTGGTATTTTTCAGCTTCCCCTATGTGTTGCATGCAGTTATCCAAGGGTTTAGCAGCAGTTCCTCCAAGTCATCCCAGTGCTCTCATGCCTGCGTACTCTCTAGATCAGTTTTACTTCTCAAAGCTGACACCAGCTCTGTTAGGAAGAGATTTGTGCAGTCACTCTTAACAGGTACCTCCCCTAGGAAAGGGATGTTAATGCTGTCCAGAACCAATCATTTTAAAAGTTCCTGTGCAAGTTATTTCCTGATGCTGAGACAAAGACCATCAGGCTGCTGAGACAGACAGAATCCTCTAGTGTCCTACAGAACATACCAGATGAACTACCTGGCATTCCCAGAACCTATGGCATATGGACAATGGCTGTCAACAAGGCTAAAGCAGACTTGGAAGTCCATAGGCAAATTCAGCTGTTGGAACTTTGATTAGGATAAAAAACCCAAAACACTGTCAGAAAGAGGAGAGGCAGAGGTTTCCTGAGAGCTGTACAGTACACACAAGAACACTGCACAGGAAGCAAGAACCCAAAGGCAGCAGGAGTATTGGTACAGACTGCTTTGCAACAAAACACTCAGAAGATACAATTCTGTGTTCTTTGCTAGCCAAGCAATGCCTGTGGAATATTTATTTTTTTGCCTTCTGCAAACATCAGCTTCATCATATTTCTCTCAAAGCTGCTGTACCAGAAAGAGAATCACCACAGTGAAAGACAGGAGACTTCTGAAGGACATGGGACAGGACTCCACCTTGCTACCTGCTCCAAAGAGAAAGCCTTTCCCAAACAAGCACCACAGATCACTTGCATTAGTTAGGAGTCTTTTCCCAGGCAGACTCTTAAAACTAGATGAACAGAATGGCAAGAAAAGAGAGAAGGGGAGAGACAAAAAAAGACTGGAACTAAGTGGTCAGAGACAGCAGGTCAGATATACTGAGACCCATATGCCAAGGTAAGTGCAACACAGCTCCTTATTAGGGCAAGGCAACGATTCCTGCTCAGAGCTGCCTCCACTGTTCCTGGCACTAGCCTGGTCCAGAACTGCAGAGCACCTTGCCCTGCAGCCAGGAAGCACAATGATGCCCTCATTTTTTGAAAAGAGAAGTCTCTTCATGCCCAAGACAATACCAGGCACTTTCCCTCAGCAGGGCAAATAGAGAAAAGCTTACCCTGTTAAAATTAATGGGCTGATGCCCTGGGGAGCTTGATAGGAGACACAGGCAGTTCTAAGTGAAAAGGTATGCTAGGGAATAATCTGCTTCAGCCCTTTGAACTGTTACAGGTTTAAATACAAATGTAAGCACTGAAAGTACTTTTATCTATCATATCAACAGTTCAGGCTTGCTGCAATTCCACTCTGCTTAAACATGTGTTCATCTCCATAATCATGGAATCGTTAGGGTTGGAAGGGACCTCAAGGATCATCTAGTTGCAACTCCCCTGCCATGGGTGGGGACACCTCACACTAGGTCAGGTTGCTCAGAGCCACATCCAGCCTGGCCTTAGAAATGCCCAGGGGTGGGGCTTCAGGTTCTGCTCAGCTCCCTTCAGCTGGCACTGAACCTCCTAAGACGTAGCCATGAACCCAGCTAGGCAGATGTCACATAGGTAGCAGACTCAACTACTCACAGCAGAAGATATTCCCCCTAGTATGAACCAATCAACTAAATCTTTATTTCAGTATTAGAGGAACACCTTTCAAACACGAGGCTAAATAGGGCCCCTTAAACAAGTCATGCAGCTAGATTAACAAAAGTCACCCACTTTCAGAACCAGGGTCCTTACTGCTCCCAGGTAATTCACCTCACTCCCACCCATGCCAGCATTCAAATCCATTCACCTCATCTTGAACACACACAGAGACACGAAATGCAATCCAAGCTATCAATACAGTGAACTCAAGCCAAAGGCTACTAGCCCACGATGCCCTCATTGTTTAATATGAAGCCAGAAAGTTGTTGCCATTCAAGTTTCATCACACAGCAGGATTTTTTTTTCAGGTAGCTACATCTCAAAGCGACACAGGAATTTTAACTGGCTGCTGTACAGATTTTCAGCTCCATTTGGAAGCAACTTGCACAGCAGCCAGAGCCCTCGAAGTCCCACTCCAACATCTGCACACAAGGCATGGTATTGGTCAGTCAGAAGTCACTGTCACTGCTGGTTCCATTAACCAGTCTAACTCCTGCTGCCAGAGGCTTTGCACAGCATGGAGTTTCACAAGTGAAAAATCCACAGCACAAAGAGTTCTAGAGCCACCCTCTTCAAATCCTACTGGAAGATGCCTGCTCTGTAAGCACCTGTGAGACACTCCCAGAAACATCTGTTTTCTTGAGGTTGAATACTGGCAAACCATTCTCCTCCAGTTACAAAACTTACAGAAAGGAGGACCAGAAACACCTCAGAGTTACGTAAAGTTTGATAGCTTTGAGGACCTCACAGGTCCCTCCCTTGCTCTGCAGCTTAACACCTATAGGACATACCTGTCTGGAACATCAGTTATGAGAATACTTGAAGGCTCTGAAAGGCTCTGAAGGCTCCTGATCCAGATTTACTTGAAGTCTACTCCTTCCAGTCTGTTTACTGTGGCTCTGTTACTCACAACTTCCTCCATAATATTTACTGAGTGTACTTCTACAGATAAGAGGCCAGACCTTTAAACACCTAGCATATGCCGAGGTGTGCCACAGGCAGTGAATTGGAGCCCTGCCCTAAAGATTTCCAGCCTGGAAGAAAAGAATACACTTTCTGCACATGGCCATTTACTGGCTTACTGTTTTGGAAAGCTGAAGTTAAGGATCCCAGACAGTATTAATGAAAGAGACTTGAAAAACCCTATTGTAGTTCTGCTCAGGTTTTTCTAGTACAGTCATGGAAAAGTTTAGTACTCCTGGTCCACACTCTTGGGCTGAAAGTTCATCCCACAAGCCAACAGACAAAAGGAACTACGCTGCTCCTAGTCTGATGACAAACCTGCTGGCAGCAGCTTATCTAAAGGGTGTGAAAGGTGACCCCAGATGTGCACAACTACTTAGTCAGAAACTGTCCACCAAGCCCCTTGACGGTGCTAGCCCTTCTTTAGCATCATCTCTAGATGCTACTTCAACACAAGAGTCTTCCCCTTCCTCCCTTTGTGGTGATGAGAACGGACCCCTTGATCCTACAGACCTCCTGGGGTACAAACCAGACTGGGGTAGAGAGAAAAACCTCACATGCCTCCAACAGCATTCAAATCTTAGCCCCAAAGAACTAGGACACTCAGCTTTTCCCCTGCATTAATTCATAGCACACCACCTTACTGTGTTTCTCCTGCCTACCACGGAAACTGGTCGCAGGAAGGCTGTGACACCCCATCCAGCACCGATGCAGCCTTCTGGAACCCCTCCCACTCCACTAAATAATAATCAAACCTTGGGAAAAAAAGTAAACTCACCTATGCTATTGAAAATGTCTTTCAGTGCTGCTTTAGCAGAGCTCAAGCAGCCACAGAAGAGAAGACAGGAACAACTGCACTGACAACATGGTTAGAGCTGGTTTCGGAGTGTTGCAACTTTGCTTAGATCAGGGCTGGGCAGGCAACCCTCACTGCCCAGCACTGGGTTTGGCAGCACTGTCAGCCTCACTGCTGCTTTGCTCTACACAGAGAAGGTTGCCACAGGGGCAACTTCCTCGGCCCCACCTACCTGAAGAGCAGAAGCAGTTTGGCTCAGCAGGTTTAGCTGTTGGCAGGGCTGTGTGGCCTCCACAGAAAGTGAAACTGCAGTCACTGAGATCACAAGAGGTTGGGCAAGAAAGAATTAAAGATGGCACGTGTCCCAGCAAAAAGAAAAATCCTCCAGCAGAGTAAGAGGCACTTGAGAAGCAACTGTGCAAGATATGCCAGCAATGGGGAGAACAAGACACTTAGTGTTTGGCAGTGCTTGGTTTACCTGGACTACAAAGTTAACCACCTACCTGGCTGAGCATCTGCCCAGCAGACACCAAGAGCTCTGTTCTGATGGACAGGAGGCAGCTAGCATAAGCATGCCCACCCTGAGAGACACACCAGGAAAAGCTTATATCCAAAGCAGCCAAGAACATGTCATCATCAAACACTGCTGGGACTTGTAACCACTGGGAAACAGCTTGTCTGTATGACCACAGCAGTACAACCTTCCTCTCCTTGGGGTGATTCAGACAGTTTCTGCAGAAGTTCTCTAGCTATTTTTGCAATATTAAGAGCAGTTATGATGAAGGCAGCATGCCCTCTTGCATCATGTGTGGAGTGGCTGCTTCTCCAAAGCAAAGCACTGAAGTTACTCAGAGCAGCACATCTGAGTAAACCAAAACCCAAAGCAGCAACAAGCAGCCTCGCTCAACCAGAAACCAGCTGCAGCAAGTTTCCACTGTCCACCTACCCAGGCAGTTCCTGGCAACTGCAGTGCTGTATAACCTAGCAGAAGATACTAAGCAACAAGAGAGGTTACTTAGCAAGGGGTTTGTAATGATGGAAGCAACTCAGAGGTCTACAAGCTCCTGCCAGAGATCTTCTCTCCTACTGAGGTAGTTACAAACGGCAGTTTTGGTTGCAAATTAAAATACTTAAATGGGGGGGAGGGGAGGGGAGTGAACTCTGTGTTTTCCTCACAAAGGAAGTTAAACGATGCTTCAGAAAGGTCATTAGACTCTTCACAGCTCTGTGTAAGGTAGCTCCCAAATACCTTAGGAATGCCAACTGTGTTAAAGGTCAGGCCCAGTGTTTCCTCAAGGCTCTCTAAAATAGCTTCTCAGAAGCAGATTGCAGCCATTCTCCTGCTCTGGCAATGCCATCTTTGGCGGGCATCAGGCCTTAAAATGATCAAATATTTGGAGTTAAGTCCTCCTTTTCACTCCAAGCCTGTGCTTGAAGTGACAAGATTCTCTCCTAAGTCCTCAGATCCACTGTGTGACACATTCTTCCTCAGCCTCTCCCACTTATGACTAGCTGGTGCTCACAGGCACAGCACTACAGTCCCCATGCCACATGGGCACAGTGGCTCTGCCCACCAGGACAATCCATCACCTTTCATCCATCCCACCTACCTGAGCACACTTTGTAGTGTACTGCAGAAAGGATTGTTTCATGGCAGATGGTGGGCTGGAGACTTTCATTCCTTACAGGACAAATGGTAGTAAAGTAACTCTTCAGGACATCTGCTTCCTTGCCCCCACTCAGGAAGCAGAGGAAGTCAGCCTGAGTGCTACTAATCTGCATCCATAAAGAAGCTGGGAGCAGCTTTTTAGAAGACTCAGTGACTGTAAACCATTATGTTCTTGGCTTGAAGCCCGTTAGGCCATCTTCTGGTCAGCCTACTTAGACCACAGCTCTAAAGCAATTCTTTCATAGCTTTTCCAAGACTACCTTGGAGAACACAATCCTCAGTGTTCTCAGGACAGCAACATTAGAAAGCTACATAGGCTAAACAATTACTGTTGGCTTCAGACCTCTGCATTACCAACAGTGCTGCTTCTCCTTGACCCCTTGTCTGATGCCTCTCCTTCTACCCCTATTCATGGTCTGTGACCTTTACAGAGCAAATTCTGTGTTCAAATCAAGACAATGAGACTCTGGTTCATTTATTGGTGGTGTAACATCCAGATGTTGAAAGGAGTTAAGCAATCTGCTCTGGTTTCCTAGTGTGTCAGTGGTACAACACAAGCTTACTCCTAACATAGCCCTAACACTGCAGAACAGGCACATGGGTACACTGGTGCCTGCACTGCAGAGTAAGCACCAGTGTATGGTGTAAGAAGAGTTGATAAGGTGTCCATGGGGTCTGAGAGAAGTCATGGTAAGGGATGCACAGTGAGCAGGAGCTGACTGAGCAGGCCAGAAAGCCAGCAGCCATAGCTCTTCCCTAGTAAGGGAGGATGGAGCCTTGACTTCAACATCCCACACTGAACTGACAGCTTTACATCTTAGTTAAGCACTGAGAAATTGAGCCAGAATCCCTTCCCATGTCCCAAATCTGCAGCTGCAGCATTGACCTTCCCCACACCTCTCCCCTTTGCTCCCCTCTAGCTTCCTGCTGGTTTAGAATCTCTCTCCATAGCCAGCTGGTGAAGTGCTATTTTGCAGAAGCAACTTTAAGCTCTGTGTTCTAGCAAGCATTTACAGACAGCTGCTACAGACCTAGAATTGATGAACTTGGGGTTCCTGGTAGAATTCAGCATCTGGCTCATGGTTGGTGCCACAGAACAGACTGCCACATGCTCAGATGACAGCCAGCTCAGCTGGCAGCCTAGCTGTTTGCCTGTGGCTCTCAAGTTAGCAGTACATACAAATCAACTGCAGAAGTTGTGGCCAGGCTCTAGTGGGGACATACTGCTGATGAAGATCAGATGTGTCAAGTTGAGCTTTGAGCCATAGATCTGCACTCCAGATAGATTCTTGTGGAGGAAATAGCAAAGCAGCTGTGGTTTGGTGGTTAGGTCTGAGACAGCACCTGTAAGTAGTGGCACAGGAGCAGAAAGATCCACATTCCCTTCTTTCTGTGAGAAGGTACAGGAAGATGTGACAGCAGGGGCACAAAGCAATGGAGCTACTGGAGAGAGCCTGGACCAAAAATGAAGCTGCTGCAATTATGTCCTTGTGTACAGGCCCACTAGCCCTCCAAGTGCTTTGCACACCATCATCAGCACAGCCATGCTGGAGTGCAACCTGTTTACAGCTGATGCACTCAGCTGGTTTGGGCAGCTCACAGTCCCAGCTTTGAGATGTTCCACCAGCACAGCAGGTTCTCTGCATGCTTCAGCATGTGGATGCTCATTTAGAAAACAAATCCAGACCAGACAAGACACTTCCCACACACCAGGTTCTCACCTCACTGGTCATATTGGGCAAAGTCCTATTTTTTAGCTCCTGGTACCATTTCCAGGATAGATCCATCAGACATGGTATTTTCTTCAGTGCTTGTATAACCCCCCTCCCCCCTTTTCTGGGGATGGAGTTTGCTTGTACAACAATTCAGACTGGCTTCTGTTCAGATATCCTGTAGTACCCTTAGATAAAGCTGTGTCAGAGAATAGGGCTGTCATTTTATCTGCCCAAGGAGCTTAGCAACAGCTAAGTTGCCAAGACAGCCAAGTGCTAATGCAGCCACCATGGAAGTGTCCAAAATGTGCTTATCTTCAAGACCTTGTAGCTTAGATTGCTACTCAGGAAGAAATCCCAGAGCCTTCTAGGGCTCTGCTCAGTCCATCCTCACAAAAAGTCAACAGAGCAGCAAGGATTTTAAAAGTTTAATTTATAGTTGGGGAAATGAAAAGGTACAATGGAGGCACCTGCCCTGGCAAAGCTAGAGCAGATCAGTGTTGTAGTTCAGCTGCTCACCCTGAAGTACTTCAGGCAGTGTCTAGGTTAGTTTGCTACTCAGAAGCTTTTGCTGAAGACTGATCTGGAAGTGGGGAGGAGCAGGGGAAGCAGGCCAGTCTGCTCTTTCACTGTAGTTATTGGCTGGACCAGAGGATGATCATCAGGTCAGGCCTCATTCCAGTGCCATGAAACCCCCAGTCTAACCATCTGTTACTTAGGATTTTCTCTTCCCTCAGCCCTTGCTGTCCCACTCCCTCACACAACCAAAGCAAGCATTAGTGCAATCACACTGAAGACTGAATTGGGAACCAAATCCAGGGTGACTTTGTTCCCCAAGTTGTTCCACTGTCCTGTGCTACAGACATTTGCCCCAGCTCACAAGAGAAGCAATAATGTTGACAGCCACTACTCTCCAGAGCAGTAACTGCTCGGCACTGGTGTCTGCAAACTGAAGTCAGCACCTGGCCAAGCTGCCTAATGTTTCTCCCTCCCTCCCTCCCTCAAGCACTGCAGCCCTAACACCACAGGATGGGCTGCATTTAGAAAGGCATTTCCTCCACAATTAAGCCACCATAAAATTTTAAATAGTAGATGCTTATGTTCAGAGCTATTTGCATTAAAGCAGCCCACATAATCCACAAGCCACCCTCTTGCACAAGAGCTGACTGCTTCTACTTACTTCCCCACCAAGGATTTGCAACCCACACAACCCACTGTGCACCCCTCATCTTGGTTCATTAGTTTTCTCTGATAAGTAGATGAAGAGGGGAGAAGTGGATGGAAAGAATGAAGCTTGATATTTCCACCTCTATCCAGAGATTCCATTCCTCTATCAAAAGTACTTTTTTGCTATGACTGCAAGATTGGCCAACAAAACAAGGCACTGGGACAAAGGTTTTGGTAACAAAGCACTGCTTTCCCCTTGAAGCAGTTAATGAATCACTGTGGTTTAATGCTAGCAGCAGCTGCATTCAAAGAAATCCATGTTGAAGTTCCCAGCAGTCACTACTGAAATTCCCCTTCTGTCTCCTTCCTAGGAGACAGCAGGGCAGAGCAAAGACACCTGTACAGCTGCATCTCTCACCATTCTCTCCCAGTTCACAGCAGGTCAGCCTCCAGTTTTAGCCATCCTTTGCCTGAAAGCAAAGTGTTTATAAAGCCTTTCTTGTATGCTGTGTGTTTAAGGGCATGGGGGAGGCAACACCTTTGGGCTTGTCACAGGTTTAAGAGTAAAACTATGGTATCCTGATTGCTGGAGTGCTACTTCAGTTGTCCCAGCTTCTTTCCCAGGATAGTTGCTGTGCTGCTTACAGTGGGCAGAATAAGGCAATGCACAACACCTCCATAAACAGGGATCCATTAAGAGCTGAATGAAGTCACCACTACACAAGTACTAATCGCTGCATGAGAACAAGAGCTGTGCCCTTACTGCATTAGAGCATGGATTTGGGTATTACAGCCCTGAGAAGTAGTGTTCTCTCAAACAGATGGCTTGAAAAAATCTAAGGGACACAGCAGACTGGGGATTCCAATCCCTGCTCCTAATAGAAACACAGTATACTCTGCCAGGAGACATGTAGAATGCAGCAGGATTCCTTCTCTCAGGAAAGCCATGTGCAGCTTCAGCTGTTTTAGTATTAAGGTGCCCAGCTACTGCCACCTCCTTCCTCTTTTCATTTAAAGATGTCACAAGCACTGCTAACAGTAAAGCAAAAATCCCCACATCACAGCAGCTGCCAAGCACCAGATTACTCAGCCTGCTGCCCTCAAATAGGTTTATTGTGTCTGACACTTCAGTACGTGCATCTCCATCAAATATAGCCATGCCAGAGGGGAAGTTGTGCAAATGCCTGGTGCTCCTCACCAGCACTATGGAAAAAGCATAGCTGAAATCTGGGCCATGTGCTAGAAGCAAATAATCCTTGGTACATCACAGCAGTGTCTCTCTGTTCCCTTCCAGCAGAGTCTTAGATTCTTACAGCACCACAACCTGAATACTGTTCACATTGTCACAGCAAAACCAGGTCTTTATGGAGCAGGACTGAAGCTATGTTCCATGTCTGCTTCACCATCACTCAGCTTGGAAAGCTTCACAGAATGGTAGAGGTTGGAAGGGAACTCTGAGGATCATCTAGTCCAACCCTAGAGAAGGATAACCTAGTGTAGATCACCCAGGAACACATCCATACAGGTTCTGTATGCAGTAATATCATGTTCTTGGATCTGCATTTCCCCCATGGAGATGGGCAGCAATACCATCATCAACCTGCCATGCAGAGCAGGAGAAAAGGCCTTTTGCACAAGTGGAATGCCAATGAAAGTGCTGCACACTTCTCATTACAGGGAGAGAACTGGGGCAAAAGGTCCACACAGGATGTCCCACAAACTGCCTGGTACTGAAGAACAAATTCCAAGGCCCAGCACACTTGGTACCCAGCAGGACAGCATCCAGTTCCTCCTCACAAAAAGCTGCTTTGTCCCTGACATTTAAGGAAGCAGAAGTCAGCTTTTCTTTCTTCTCCTGTTTTACAATTTATTTACATTTGCATCCTAAGAAACTCCCTTGGCATTCTTTTCCTCACATTCAACAATCATCCTCTGCTTCCAAGTTCATCCCTTTCATCCTCCCTTTTACAGTCTGCTTTTAGTCACTCTGTTGACCTCTGTCAGAGCAATCCCACCAGAGTCAGGAGGATGGATGCAGGCAGACTCCCACCCAACGGGGCATGCCAGCTGCTATTTCTCAGGAAGGAAATAATAAAGCCCCTCAGTCAGGAGCTAATGAGTTTCCTGACTGAGTCTTTTCCACCTGATCAAACACTACAACAATCAAATCATGAGACAAAGAAAATCATTCCATACTCCACAAATTTAATGCAGTTTAGGACCTCTGCATAGCTGCTGTGTCACTCTCCACATGACCAGTGCTAGAGCATAACCCAGTCTACACACAGCTTTAAGCAGAAAAGGGCAGAGAAGGATCCAGCATGACAACTACTCCCCAAGCTCTTTCCTTCTACTAGCTCAAAACACACTGCCAGCAACACCTTGTTACCAGCCTCAGCCTCTATAGGACGTTTCCTTCCACTCTGTCACCAGCAGGTCAAGAGATGAAGTTCACTGTGCTCCTTTGACCTACCATGATAGTCACATCCCTCTTGAAAGGAGCGGACACCAAACAGTCAATCCAAGGGCCAAGCCTAGAAGCACTGCAGCTCAGTGTCTATCTTGTCTTGAACATCATGTAATGAGCCTGGAAGGCAGATACAGCATGGCTGCTAAGGCCTTGGGCAGCACTGCTGGGAAGAAAAACATCTTCCAAAGCTACCTTTGACCTTAGAGCTTGCATTCAGATCTGTCATCCTGTGGATCTAAGGAATATGAACTTTTCCTACAATCCTGAGCAGGTAGTTGACCTTGTTAATCATTCCCTCACATCCAGAACCCCTTTTAAGGACAATTCAAGATGCTGCTCCTTCCTGTAAATCCAGAAAGCAGAGGAATGCTGCTTGATCAAGGTCTTAAAACTTTGTTCCTCACTGCTCCCTGAGAAAGACACAACTGAAGGATCCTCACACTGCATTCTTCAGAAGGGACAAGCACCTAACAGAAGCAGCTTCACTGTCCAGCCCACAGCATTGCAACAAGTTTACAAGGGATTCAGAGGCACAGCACTTCACGGGATCGTAGCCTAACTCAGGCTGGAAAAGACCTCAGGAAGTCTTTAGCTCAATCTCCTCCTCAAAACAGGGCCAGACTAAGTTACTCAGAGCTTCATCCAGTTTGTTCTTGTAAATCTTAGAGTCTGTACAACATCTGGGCAGCCTGTTCCAACCCTTGACAAGCCTCATGTTGACAGAAGCTCTCCTTAGGGTTATACATCTTTCTCTCTCAAGGCATTCCAGTTTTTTAATCAGCCACTTTCAGGTTGAACACAGAGCTAATCCTCAGGTCAAATAAATCCTGAAGCAGCAAATGTAGTCCAGCCTCATGGTCTAGCTAGTGCCTTCTCACTGGACAGTGAATTACTCGAGCAATATAAACAGATTTAGTTCACAGATCTGTCTTACCTTGCCACATGGAAAAACTCAGCATTCCTCCACAATGTTTGCCCAGATCTCCTCATCCCAGGCTTGTTAAACGTTGATAAAGAAGACTGAAGTTAACATCCTCACGTATAAAGACTCAGTAGATCTCTCACAGCCTAAACTATAGCTCCAGGTCTTTCCTGTCCTGAGGTCTGTGGAGACTGAGGCTGTCACCACTGAAGACAAAAAACCTCACAAGAGGAGACAGTTGAGTCACTGAGGAAGTGATTGTTTTTTTTAAATGCTGTTTAGGAAATCCTTCTGTTCACTTAGCAAAAGCCTCTTTTCAGAAGATGCACATGCATCCAGACCAGGAGCTCATCACAAAAATCATGCCAGGTTCTTGAAATCAAGTTTAGGCTTCCTCATCTGAAAGCCTGTCAGATTCTTCAGAGCTTTCAGCACCCACCTATCTACCATAAAGCCTTCTGTGGCCTCCTTCACCAAGTCTGGTAGTTTTAGTAGGACCAGGCATGTAAGAGAAAACATTGCCACTTGAAAAAAAATGCCTTTTGCAACTTGTCTCCAGAAGGATCTGGGTTTGCCCATTTTCTAGAAGAAAAAAAAATCTCTTATTCCTCTATTCTAAGCAAAAAAAATGAATCTATCATTTCCCCTAGCCCCTACTCTCAAATGAGATCTTGGACACATAACCTGCACATCACAAGTGCCTCTGCTGCATCAGGTAGTTCTTGTAACATGCTAAATGGTGACAGCAACATTTTTATTTCTGTGTCCTGACCACTGGCCAAGCCAACCTCGGACTAAGTTTAGGAATTCTTCCTTCCCCAAAGATCTGCTACAGATGCTAAGCTGTGGCTCAGCCTTATCCACAGTTCCCTCCCTATAAAGGCAAGCAAGCTTCAGCATCCCCCTTGGAAACAACCCTCCTGAAGCACACAGCTCAGCCACATCACCCCTGAGGAAGTATCACACCTTGCAGGAACAGAGCTTATCTTTTTAAGTAGCAAAGATGAAAGCCAGAAGCTGGATGTTCATACAAACCTCATGCTCAGTACAAATCTTTGAAGGCAGGAAGGCTAGGGAGGGCTGGGAAAAACAACACTGTCTAGAGGACACAGACTGCTTCACTCCCACAATGAAGTGTCCCAAGACCTGTGTTCTCCTCAGCCCCTTCCCCCTGCTGTGCAGCACCTTGAGCAATGTGGTTGGCACTCCTGTGACAGCATCACCCACACTCTGCATCTCAGCAGCTGGAACGGAAGCAATCTGCAGAAACACTGTGCAGCAGCAGCAGCCACGTCTGCCACCCTCTTACCCATGTGCAGCCCCACCTCCAGAAGCTCAGCTTCATCTATGGCTCTCATCCAAAAAGAGCTGTCACTGATGTTCCCAGGCAAGGAGGGATCTGCATGTTAAATCAGAGCTAAGAGGGTTCAGGAGCTTCTGACCCTCAGATGGGTTTCAAAGGGCCGTGAATTACCTTCAAGACGACAACAAGAGTTTTATTATTGAAGTTAACTAGGTACTTTGCTTTGAAATACAGCTTCTTCCCCTGCATCAAAGGGCTGTTAATTTCAGTCTTGTAGGAAAAAAAAAGGCAAAAGAAATGAAAGCAGCATCTGCTTGCAAGAGATGAATGCAAGATAAAAGGTGTCTGTGACAGAAAGCTGGCAGCAGCCTTATGATTTCTATTCAAGTTTGATCTGGGAACAACAACAACCCTTAAAACATAACAAAAGCTGTGGAAAAACCCTTTCCAAATCCAACAGCATAGCCGGAAGATGCAATTTCTCTTCTCCAATTGCTGCAACAGTCAATAGAGGTGAAGAGCCCAGACAAATCCAAACTTGCTGTCCCACTGTAATCAAGCACCTTGGCTTGCTCAAGTCTGCAACATCCCCCCTTCAGCTTCCAAAACTCTCTTCTCTTCCAAGTCTCCAGAAGGAAAGCAGTTTCCTAGGGATGTTCCTCAGCAAAGAAGAAACAGTCACTGCATGGCAGAACACCTCCAGAGTGTTTGGGCATAAATGGCTTGTGATCCAGCCAGCAGAGAAAGGAAAAAAGCAGTGGCATTTCTTGCCTGCCTAGGACAGGCTGTTCTTTGCAGAAAGTCAAGTCAGGATCATCATGAGGTGGTTACATAACCCAGGTTTTTTAGACATGCTCCAGTCCTGTAACAGCAAGAGAAGCACTGAAGTTTGTCCCAGAAGTGTATCTGCTGTGCTCTGCTCTGAGTGGGCACACCAGCACTTCACACATTAGGGCAAGAGATGGCGGCTTCTACAGTTCATATGGAAAGCTGCTTCTACCTAACTACCAAGTGGAGAGAAGCCAACAGTGCACTCTGCCTGACCCAAGCCATGGCCAGTCTCTAGAAAGATGTTTGCCTGGGCTCTGTGAGGCAGCTGCCAGGAGCTATGTAACTCAAACATTGATTATATGAGCAAAGACCCAAAGAAAGAGCAAGATAAACATGCAACAGACTAGGGCCAAGACATTTGTCAACATTCAGCAAACCACTCCAGCAGCATGCTTAGGAAGGTAAGCCCTCCACAGCCAGGAATACACACCAGCAACCAGCCACCTCACAGCAGCTTCCAATGAAGTGCTGAACTAAGAGGATATTCCTGGCAGACGGATTACACAAGAGACAACTCACACTGCCAGCTTTACTGGAACACACACAGCAACTCCCCAAAGCACAGCATGCTGGGATGATGCCTCACTAGATTTCTGACTTGTCATTAGCCAAAAAAAGTTTAACGACATGGTTGGACTCTGTGTTTAAATGTAATTGGCCTGGGACATACCATAATTAGGAAGAGAGACATTGCACATCTCAGTGAAGCCTACAGCTGGGCACTGTCTCAGCATGATGCAATGTTTTGCTTTCACCATTACCTGAAGGAGTCCTTGGAAGTTGCTATGGTTGGGTGAGATAGGCAGTGTGACCAAAAGCTTCAGCTGGCTTCTTACATCATTCAGCACAAGGCCTCACATAACACAGCACAATTTTAGAAAGCCTTTCCAGCCTGGCTGCACAAAGTCCTATCCCTACACAAGTACAAGACAAATCAGAGCAGGCAGAGCATGCCCAAGTGCAATGGATTAAAGCACACCATACAGAGTGTGGCTGCAGGGATACACACATTGCTTCAGAGGACATCTGCTCTGTGAGGTGGCCAGAGAGCCACCAAGAGCAAGAGCAACTTTTTCCTGGAAATAACAAATTGTGGTAATAGAAGAAATGTTTTTGCCAAAAAGCCTGACTAGGACATGCACCTACAGCACTGTTCACTTGCTTCACTACCAGTCAGTGTCCAGAGCAGCTGGTTCAAGTGGCAAGAAGTGGAATTTGTCCCTTAGTCTTGGTAGGACACACTCAGAAACACATTCCTAAAGCACAGCTTTATCAGTTTAAGCTCTGTAAAGCAGGAGACATTTTAGGTACTTGACTCACCACCTGCTGTGTGCCAGCATTCAGCTGCACCTCAGTTGTTTAGTTGGAGCAATGAAGTAAATCTGTATGATTAGGTCCAGCAGAGTGGGGGGAAAAGCGAGTTTGAAGTAACAGTTGACATGGGTTGCTTCAGCACATGCAGCTAGAACAGCTGGTTAGGAGCTAAGCATGCTCTCAACCATGCAGAGGGAACATATGGTGTGACCAGCCGGGCAGATGCAGGGAGAGCAGTGGCTGCTGTCTACCTCAACTTCAGCAAGGCTTCTGGCACTAGCTCCCACAACATGCCCATAGGTAAGCTTAGGGAGTGTGGGTTAGATGAATGCATAGTGAGGTGGGTTGAGAACTGGCTGAACAACAGAGCACAGTGGGTTGTGATCAACAGTGCAGGGTCTAGTTGGAGGCCTGGTGCCAGTTTGGGTAGGACACTTTTGGCTTTCCAGGCAGTCGAGTCTGACAGCAGTCCAGTACTGTAACTGCTGGAGAGAGCACTGAAAAAGTGTTGAAGCTTTCTTTGCATGGAAAGATTCTGCCTACCAATTATGCTTAATTGCAGATATCAAAGTCATACCTTAGAGTCTTGCTCTCCTTGTAACTTGGGTTCAAACAGTAAGGTGTCAAAGATATTTTGCCCTCTCAAAAGCCAAGTAACTGAACACAGCTTGCAGCTCCACACAAGACTTACCTCTGCGCCTTTGACTCCCCAACAGCCTGGTCTTGCACAGAGTGTACAGCCACATGTCACACCCCAAGCAGCTTCAAAAAGATATTTTCTTTACATTAGAAGTACAATCTTCTGCAGGAAAGAAAAGGAATGGCCACTGCTCAGTGTCTGAGGTCTGTTTGGGGGTGAATGAAGATGCCAAGATGGTTTTTCATCTCCTGAACGCCTGACTACCACAGAAGCCTGAATAAGCAGAGGTGAAGAACATGCACGTTCATCATCTCTTCCTTCCCTCCCTAGGGCTTCTCAGCAGACTAAACTGTGGGTTTCCTCTCTAAAACAACAAAATTCCTGTACCTGTAATTAAGCCAACAGCTTGCTGCTGTGACTATTCCAGACACCACCTTCTGAGTCTTCTCCATTGAAATCACCCATTCAAAAACCTCTCCAACGTGAGAGACAAGAAACAGCACTACAGCCAGCGATGGAACAAGTTCATTTAGCTGTAAGCAAGCCTGAGTTTTCTTATCTAGGCATTAAACAGCTGCCAGTACTTTCACAGTTCAAAGGCAAGACAAAAGCTATACAGTCAACCTATCCTCCCAACATACCACAGTCATCATAGGTCCTCATAAGTCAACATGCCTTCTAAAGAAGTGTTTAACATCAACATTTGTACAGTCACTTAATTCCTGGTGAACCCAGCTATTTGATGTGGGCTACAGAAAGCTCCCATGACATCAATGGAAAGTTTCCAATTAGGAAACCAAGTTTGAAACACATTTATAGAACTTGAGAAATAGGATGAAACCTTGTAGCAACAGTCAAAAGATCTGTCCTTAAAGATGCACTCAAGCTGCATTGCTTTTTCAGAGCTCAGCAAGCAAGAAATACAGAGATAAGCAGAGTTATGTTAGCTGCTCCCTTCAGTATCTAAGCTTCTGGCTCTTTTAAGGCTGCTCAGTCTCAACCCAAGTATGCTCCCCTGTTTCTCAGCTGCTGAAGTCCTTAACCCTCCTTTGAGGAGGCTGGATGGCTTTGCCAAGATTTGCTGAGCACAACCAGCAATTTGAAAGTAATGAGAAGGCCACTGCCACCCACCGCTCAGTGCACTACAACCTCCTAAACATGGAAGAGAAGTAAACAGTCTAAAATATCTAATGACTGGGATATCAAACAAAGCCACCACATCCAACATCCTCCCCTAAAAACCTCACACCACAAATGAAAACCTTACCTTGCAGTTTTCTTTCCAGTCAGTTCATTACACAGATACTTCTAATAGCCAATGCAAGTAAGAGCTGAAGTCATCCTAATGCCTCGGTGATACATGCAAGGATTTGAAAGAGCTGGCTACAGAGCTCTGCACCCTGGGTAGATGCACCTAGCCACCTCCTAACTGGGCTGCACAGCTTTTCCATCAGACTTGCAAACAAAAAGGGCTACACTCAGTGACCTGGGAAGCCAACTCCTTCACTGCTGCCAGCCTGCCACCTGCTGGGCCATCTGCTCTGTCCACTAAGGACAGGACTTCCATGTGACACCTATTCAGCACCACAACCTTGGGTCAGGCATGATTTCCACAACGAGCTTGTTCTGTGGGTGTCTTAGACATGCTTGCCTTCTGTGCAGTCAGTGGAAGCTGTTTACCCTGACTGCTCATGTGCTGCCACATGGCTGTGCCCACAACAGCAAGGTGAGCTCTTCTACCTGGAAGGTGGGTGGCTGGGAAGGGAACACCAGCATGCACTTCCCATCATACCCTACAAAGGAAAACGAATCATTAAAGTTGGAAAAGACCTCTAGGATCATCAAGTCCAACCATCAACCCAGCACCATCATGGCCACTAGACCATGTTCCACAGTGCCATCTCTACATGGTTTTTGAACACCTCCAGGGACAGTGTCTCCACAACCTCCCTGGCAGCCTATTCACTCTTACAGGAAGCAAATTGTTCCTAATATCCAGCCTAAACCTCCCCTGGTGCCGCTTGAGGCCATTTTCTCTCATCCTATCACTAGTTACCTGGGAGAAGAGACCAACCCCCATCACACTCCAACCTCCTTTCAGGGAATTGTCTCAGCCTCCTTTTCTCCAGACTAAATAACCCCAGTTCCTTCAGCCACTCCTCATAAGACTTGTTCTCCAGACCCTTCACCAACTTCACTGCCCTTTGGTTGAGTCACAACCGAAATGTGTACTGCACAAGTCCTTAGAGAAAAAAATACCACCAAGCATTCCTGCAAGTACCTCTGGACAGATCTGCCACCCTGCAGTGACACAGCACTCAGCCACTTCCCCCTCGTAGAACCATGCACTGCTCTGGCTATGGAGCAAGGCAGGGGGCAGTTGCACAATCTGCAGATGTGGGTAATGGCTCCTTCCAGGTGTCCCCTCCCACTTAGAGTGTTGACACACAAAGCTGTGCCTCTTGCAAATCCAGTTCAGTGTCCACACACCAGGCTTTTATCTGATTACTCAGATAAAGCCTCAGGATTTAATGTTATTCATGCCAAAAGTACAGATTTGGGCCTGTGCGGGCACATATGACCTGCCCCTTTAAGAATCCCTCTGGAAATCAACATCTTGCAGCCACTTGGCATGCCTCATACCCAAAGAAAAGTACATCAGGAGCACCAGCACCTCAATAAAACAGGAATGATTTCCCTCCAGAAAAGCTCTCAGTTCCTTTAAAAGCTGCATCTTGCAAACACCAAGATAAGAAAGTTCAAGTATTTAGCAGCTTGTTGGTCCTTGAGTAGGTCATCTCAAGAACAAAACTACAGTATCTGAATTCCAGGATGGCCTCAGATACTGAAATGGACTCTTCAATAAACATAAGCTCCACAATTTGCCCTTTTTCTTCTTCCCATCCCAACATACAGCAAATCAAACCCATGACCTGGAACACCAGTAGGACATCACCATGCTGGTCTGCCTCACTCCCTGTGTTTTCACCATTACCCAAGCCCACAGCCACTTCACAGCCCCTTCTTAACTCCTACACAGCAGCTGTACATTGGCAAGACCATGTGCCACATACCTAACCTCACAGCAATATCCTGCTGGAATTGCTGCCATGTGTGCAGCTCTTCTGCCCTTTTCCTCTTAGGCTGCAAGCTAAGCAAGATCTAAGAGATGCATGTGCCTGAATCCATGCCAGAGTCAGGTCTGAGGCTGAAACCACTGATAACTGTCTGCCTGATCCTTACTGCAAGAGGGACACACAGCACTCCACAAACCCTGTGAGGTAGCAGGGAGAAAACAATGCCCTGGCTCACAAAAAAGACTGATTCACTCCCACCCCCAGCTCCATTTCATTCCAGCTGGAAGCGCACAACACGCCACATGGAAAACCCCAGAACATTAGTAGTTGAAACTGTGTGGGACATCAGGCAAAGAAGTCAAGTGTTCAAGCCAGCAGTGCAGAACCTTGACAGCAAGCTGAGGGTCAGGGCACAGCACAGCCTGCAGCAGCTCCTGCCTATCATACAATGCCAGAACATGAAGTCCAAGCAACTCATTTTCCTACTCATAAAAGTCAAGCCAGGTACTTTCCAGGTTCACACAGAATCACCAAGGTTGGAAGAGACCTCAAAGATCATCAAGTCCAACCTGTCACCACAGACCTCATGACTAAACCATGGCACCAAGCGCCACGTCCAATCCCCTCTTGAGCACCTCCAGGGATGGTGACTCCACAAGCCCCAAACCTCTCCTCAGCAGAGGCATCAACAGGTTTCTTCTGCAGCTGTTCAACAATTCATAGGAACTAGGATATAAGCATTAACTCTCCCAGCTCAGCTTACCCCTTACCAAATGGCCCACAAAGTTTTAGGTATTTCTTTCCATGGACACCACTTGAAGTCCCAGATGCACTGGTGCCCTGAGATTAGCATGGAACAAAACAATCTCTCCCTCACTGTCCAAGTTCAATAACACAAGCAGCTTAGCCTTCAAATAGCATAGGGAGAGAGGCCCCACGTAGAACTGCTGACAACTCAGCACCAACCCCAACCATTTCACATGCAATGAGTCTCAGTTCCTCCAAGAGCATGGACCGCAGACTGTTTGAAGTACCTCAAGAGCACTGTTCTCTCCTCGCTGTGCTGCCTCCCTTGCAGCACAGCTCACTAGGCTGCACCACTACAGACCCAGGGATCCTGAAGTACCATATGACCATGAATTAGGCTATCTAGGGAAGAACTACACTTGGTTCAACTCCAGGACTTCCTTCAAGCCTCCAAACACTGCAGTCAGAAACCAGACATTTGTCACATCTCTACTTAATGCAGAGTTTAACTTGCAAAAGGCCACTGGAACCAGAAGTTCTTAACAGTTTAAACAAAGAATTTCTAAACATCTGAGGCCAATGTAGCCTTCTCATGTAGGGAACAGCTTGGCCTTACCCCTTGCTTGCTTTTCTTGGCTGTTTACCATCTGTGGCTCACGTTCTTTAGAACTAAGTCGTTTCTGCAGTTTTTGTGCAACTGAGTGCCTTTGTACATTTATGGTGTCAAGGCCCCATCTGGGATCTCCTCAGGACAGATTCCTGACTTGATAACATAGCAGCTATCCAAAGAAAGCAGTTTGAAACTAACATCTACACAGCTGCTCTGACTTACAAGCTTCATCAAATTCCCCTCCCAGGCTAAAAGAATAAGTCCATGTTTGGTAACTCCATTCAGACATGATCACCTTCTGTCCCAGAGCTCTCCAGTCAAAAGCTGTTGCTCTCACTTTGAAATCAAGCAGGTGCTGGTTCTTGTTTGGATTTTTAAGTAAAAAGTTTTCTTGTCCCAGGGAAAAAATTGCATGTTACAAGCAATAGTAGCTTCCCATGTTCTGGAAGATGAAACCAGCCAGCAGAACCATAAGACAAGGAAATGTCAGTGGACGAGAGTCCTGAGGGTTAAAGAAGATAAGGCACAGGCAGGTGGCTGTTTCACTCTTAAGATCAGAAGATGTTAATCCAAACATCTTTGAAGCTGAAGGTCAATGCTGCTTAAACTACACAGCCAGAAGGGAGGATAACAAGACAGCCTAGTGTTTCATTCATATGGTAGGAATGGATGACATGCTGTCCCCCACTCCTAGCTGTGGCACTTCCACACTGTGGGCAGAAGAGACATTTCCCACCCCACTGCCAGAAATCCCTGCATGACAAATCTTTTCTAGTTCCACTCTTTTGAAGGGCCACAGGGCAGAACCCATTAAATAAAGCCTGCTATTCATATCCATCCCTGGTGATCAGGCAAGAAGAGTGTTAGCTTTATGTTCTCCCTGTTCAAAAATTCTAAAGCAATGTGTTGAGTAACTGGAGCAAGGGCATACATCAGGTCAGATATATAGAAAAGATTAGCCTACAGATGTCCCTGGCTTCTGTCCCTACACTTATCCCTCTAAACCACACTGCCTGGGACACGCACTCCTGTCAGACTGCCACGAGCACCAGCTGGTCTGGAAAGCTCTGGACCTTAAGCCCAATCTCAAGCATGACAACATAGGACAAAAGGAACTGCTCCCAGCAGTCATGAGAGGCACCAAGCACCCATCTCAGTGGCCAGCACTTGCATCTGCTCATCCCAGAACCCCCTCATTTCCAAAGCAGAGACCTCTGCAAAGGCAGCCTGCAGTACCCAGGCAGCCCCTTGGGTGGGCAGATAAGGTTTAACTCATTTTCAGCTCAACATTCCAGATCAGGTTGGATGGAGCTGATCTAGTTGAACACATCCCTGCTCACCGCAAGAGGATTGGACTAGGTGACCTCCCAATGCAAAGCATTATGATTCTATGAGCATCCTTTCCTTGCTTCTTTTGAAGAGGTGACACTGCTTTAGTAGTCCCTGGGGAAACATGCAGCACATAACCCATCTTTGCTAAGGGCAACTGCACTCATCCTCCCCCTCCTCCAGCAATTATTTACTGAAACAGTGACAGCTCTAGCAGTTACTCACAGGCAGCAGAGAGACACATTTTGTGGCTCAGTGTAGAAACTGGAAATGAGTCAACACCTTGACATCAACCCCTTCCACAATGACCACCAGCAGAGCGCTCCAGTGACTGCAGTTTGGTAGCCTTGGTTCTCAGACACTTACTCACTTTTATTCTGCAGGCATTACACAGCTTTGTCTGGAAGCAGCTAGCACCTACCTTGTATATTTTACCAGCAAATTCACTTTCTAATTCACATCAATGCCTGCAGGCAGAGGAGCAGGGCAGCAGTCTCACAGCCAGCCACACACATCAGCCTTTGGCCCAGGCCAGATTAGGGAAACTCGCACCAAAACAGAGCTTGTTACTGTTATCCATGCAGGAAACTGTTTCTCCACTGCTAGAGTGCTACATTACTTTACTGGTTTATACACCTCCAAATCTCCTTCCACAGGACATGAAGATAAGCGCAGACCAGCTGAGGTCATCTCATTGATGCTCCCTGCCAACACCAGATAACCCTCGCTCCCCTTGTCAACACAAGCCCTCAACAGCTCCAGACTCAGTCGGTGCATGTATATTACAGCCCTAAACTATAAAAACAACCAGCAATTGTCCTTTAGAGCCAGCCTAGGAGATGCAAATTCCACTGCATTCATCCCTTCTGCATCTTATATCCTTCAAAAACTACATTGTGACTGCAAAGACAAACTGTCAGCACGGTCTACTCTCATTCACAAAGCCTGGCACACACACTGTCCTGACAGGCTCACTAGCTACAAATTTTTAATTCCAGTAACTTAATGAATTCTTAATTAGCTCTCACAAGTCTGAGTTGACAAGACAAGTAGCCCTTGCAGACTGCTTTTAGTGTTCCTGAGAAAAGGAAATGTAAGGGGCCAGGGGAAAGAGACAGCAGAGCATGAAGCAGAGAACATTTTCCACATCCAGGATCTAGCAGCAGTGAGCTGACTCCACACAACTGCAGGACGTATCAGCTAGCCAGTTCCTGGAACACAAACCCGCATCTCAGGAGTATCTAAGATGAGTTTACAAACAGACTCCAACCACAGTACAGTGCACTTCAGTAACCTCTAAATATAGGGGAGAGGCTGCAAAAGCCTGCTGTTGATGTTCTGCAACAATATGATCCCCCCTAGAGAAATACACTGCTGAAGTTCATCCCTTGCCTTCAAGGGAGGAGAAGAATAAATTACTGCTTTATGTGTCCATCATCACAAACACAGAGAGCCATCCCAGGGCCAGTGGCCAGGCACAGTGACAGAGCAGGGAGGAGACCGGCACAGTAGCCACTGGTTGGTCAGGGCAGACACTCCTCCAGAGCCACTGGAGTGCTTCTCAGCATCGCCATTCACTTTGTAAACAGCAGCACGACTCCATCATATTCCCAGCAGTTCTCTTATCCACTCACCACAGAAATGAACTTCCTCATCAGCTGCAAGAGCCACTTTGACACCATCCCTCCTCAGCCAGGTCTTTTATTACAACCCACTGGGAGCTCCACATAGTTTGGTCCCAGTAACTTAGCAGTCAGCTTGCACCCAGGAAGACAGCTGCCTACAGCACTGTGCTTGGCAACGGTGGAGATCAGACATTAGCAGGGTGGGAAACGTGAAGACTACTTCTAGAATAAAAGATTCATAAATTCATCCTGCATTGCCATACGGAAGAAGAGAGCTGGTCTTTCTCCAAGGGGGCAACTCCATTTTTTTAACCATCTTGCAAACTTCCTCATCTGGAGCAATGGCTCAGACAACTCGTGGGCTTCTCACCAGGCATGGCTACCAGCAGCCACACTGACCACCCACTGCTCCAGCAGGTATAAGGAGCACAAATTACATAGTTCAGCACAGACCTACAGCAAATGTCATCTCTTCCCACAACCACAATTAAGGTACTTCAGATACGGGATTATGTAAGCTCCTATTGCAGTAGCATAGGACAAAACCAGACACATTAATGAGGCTTTGCAAGGTGTGCTCCAGAGACCACCACGGTAAACACAGACAGTGACCAACCAACCCTCCTTTCTTACCCGGCTGAAGCTCCCTGCACAGACCATGATCAGCGCTAGCTTCTCAAAGCCACACACAACCACCCCAGACAGTCCTTAGCAGACACCCATCCCTCACCGCATCCCGCTCCCAGCCCCAGGAGCCCCGCTGCTCCGGGCCCCGACGCCGACACCAGTGCTCCCCAGGGATGGGGCCACAGCCACGGCGAGCCGGTGCCCGAGCCGCCGGGGGTCTGCGAGTGCCTTGGCGCTGCCCGGGCGGCTCAGCACCGGCGTTCTCACCCCAGCCCTGCCTCTATCGCGATTTAACCTGGCGGCAATCGCGGGCAATCTCTCTCAGCTGAAAGAACAGGAGAGGAGCAAAGGAAAGGGGATCTCCGCTCCGCGCCCCTGGGAATGGAGGGAGCCAGAGGCCGCTGCAGCCCGAGGCGGGGAGCCGGGCCTGTCACCGCCACCCCGGGGAAAGACCACCACAGGGCCACCCTAGAGCCGCCCAGGCCCGCGGGCATCTGCGGGCACCCTCGAGCATCCGCCAACCCGCCTCGCCCAGCGCCCGCCACGGGCTCCTACCGTTCCCAGGCTGGCGGCCGGACCATGGCAGCGGCCGGGCCGGGCCCCGCCGGAGGCTGCTCCCGGGGCCGTGGTGCTGAGCGCGCAGAGGGCAGCGCCCGCCTCTTCCCCGCCGCGGCGGGGAGGCTGGAGCCGCAGCACCCCGGCTCCTCCCGGCGCCAGGCGCGGCAAGCGGGTCGCGGCCCGGCCGTCACATGGCCCAAATAGCGCCCGGCGGCGGCCCCGCTCCGCCCCCGGCCTGGCCCGGGGCGCGGCCCCGCTCCGCCCGGGCCCGCTCCCCGCCCCGCTGCGGGCCGCCCGCCGGGCCGGGAAGGAGGCGGGAAGCGGGGCGGGGCCGGGGGGCGCGGAGGAAGCGGCGGGGCCTGGGGGTACAGCCGGCGGCTGGGAGCGGCGCTGGGCTGCGAGGTGGGGAGCGGCAGCCTCTGATACACAGCTCCGGACCGGCCGGGTCAACAGCGGCACGGTCTCGGGGTGAGGGCGGGCTGGTTCCGTTCTGTGCTGCCCGGTTTGCGCTGAGAATGGATGAGAACGGCGGCCAGGAGCAGGCCCGAGGCCGTGTGGCTGCTCTGAGGACAATCTCGTCACTTTTTAATGAATTGCGTCCTCGGTGTCCTTCGCCAGCCACTCGGTGTCCCAGTATTTGCAAACGCTCCAGGGAACGCGTGTGTGCTCTTTGGAACTGATTTGTTTACCAAAATAACAGTTCTGTTCATTTCAGGGGTTTTGTTCATTTAGTTTGGTTTGTTGTTGGTTTGGGATTTTTTTTTTTTTACCGTAAAGCAACTTTTTGGACCATTCTGCCCGAGTCCTGTCTTTCTGAGGTGATTCGTCTTCCAGTGTTCCCAGACAAAACGATTCTTGGTAACAATACTGCTTGGGGCTATAAACCAGTGGGTTGTCATGAATTAAGCAAGCCGTGTTGCATGGAATCCCAACTGAGGACCACCTAAGAGCTGAAGGACTTGGTGTGAGTGATTCAGGAGGTGGCAGCCTGCCGAGTGCAGAGCCAGTGCCCCTGCATCCTGCTGAGCTGACTGGATTTGGGGGATGGCATTGACATGGGGCCTTGATCAGTACTCATCACTCAAGGGAAAAAAAAAACCCAACACAACCAAACAACAATAAGAGCAGGGTTCATTTGTGTGTCCTCATTTTATGTCTTTACTTCCAGAGGACTTTGCTTTCATCTTGGCTGAACTTAATTTCCAGCACAGGGCCTTAATTCAAGCAAAGTTCAATCATAAACGTGCAAGTGCGTTCTCCTGACCTAGCTAATTTAATTAAGTGGGCTTCTAAGCCATTTTTCTCCTGGCTGTGCTCTTAGGGTGTGGGAAGTGATTGCTTGTGTATGTGTGTGCTGGATCTCTGGGGAGGCTGGTGGAAGGAGGTACACTCTGCTGAGAGCTGGACAGGCTTTTGGACATGTTTCATGGACCATACATTAATGTATGACGTAGTTATGCCAGTGCTTAAAATCCTGCAGCTGCACATGGGATGAAATCAAATCACATAGTCCCCAGGGACCATAAACTCTCCACTGCTAGGTTATTTCTTCCAGTACACAAGGCTACCAGCAGGATGGAGACTCTTTTTTTGCTAGGAGTTGAATGGAGAAGACAAGGGGTGATGGGGACATGTTACTCCTGGGGAGATTCCAGTTGGACTCCAGAAGAAAATTTTTCACAATGAGAGCAGTGAGACACTGGAATCAATTCCCAAGAGAAGCAGTGAATTCCCCTACACTGGACAATTTTAAGACTCAGCCTGAAAGGTTACTGGGCCACCTCATTTCAGCTGCACTATCACCTAGAAAAGTTGGGCTGGGTGATCCTTGGAGTCTCTTCTAACCTGCGATTCTGTGAGGTGGTCACAGCAGGACTGCCAGTGACACAGAATGGGTAGGATCCAGTGCTGAACCCACCAAACTCTCAGAAGAACGCAGAAGATACGAATGCAATGCAAAGGCTGAGAGGGGGCAGTTAGTCTGCTGATTACTGTCCACCTCCTCACACCTTTCCATGCAGTCAAAAAACCCCAAGGAATCCCTAAAGAGGGTTTCAGTCAACGCAAGGAAAGAAGTTCTGTTAAACATGGGACAGTGCATGAGTATGAGGCTGTTTGTAGGAGCATTCATATCTTTGCAGGACCAAGGCATTAATTTGTTAAACATATATTGAAGTCCTTGGGGAACAGCTGCTCTGTGCCAGCCATTGTGGTTCATTAAAAAAAGCCCCAACACATTCACATTAGATTAAACTTACTACTTAGCTGGCCAGAAACATAAGGGAGATTGTAGATACAGCACAAATATGTTCTTTCACACCCTGCAAGAGAGAAAGAGGAGAAGATTTATGTTAAACAGATACATATTTGGGTAGCTTTCCCAAAACCTCTTTGCTTTGACCAGGTGCTGTTCCAGTTTCAGTCAATTTCCCCACTAATGAGTTCTTCAGCATTTGTCCCCAAGCATGTCGTGAAAATCTCCCTGTTTTCCTGCAGATTACTCTTCAGTTATTGGCCATGCTTTGGGGTCCCATATTCACCCAGAGACCATGAGAATACTGCTCTGAGGGAGCTGAGGAAGGAGTCGGGCACTGCAGACTGCTCTGGTGCTTGCTGTTGCCACACTTTCCAAAGATACTCTCCTGTCTCTTTCTTTGTCTGACATTAGGAAGATGTTCTTTACTATGCAGGTGGTGAGACACTGGAACAGGTTGCCCAGAGAAATTGTGGATTCTCATCCCTGGAAGTGTTTAAGACCTGTCTAGATGAGGCTTTGAGCAAGCTGGTCTAGTAGGAGGTGTCCCTGCCCATGGCAGAGGGGTTGGAACTAGATAAACCATCTCAAGCCTTTCTATGATTCTTCTGCCAGTGCCAAAGGTGTTAATATGTCAGGCATATGTTAGCTGGACAGAAAGACAAACAGAAGGCTCCAAAACTGCTTAGAACTGGAGCTCTGTGGATCAGGTTCTCCTTTACTACATTTAACTGAAATGCTTTGTTTCATTGCTGCCTAGGTGGGAGGCTGCTGTGAGAGCCTGACTGGTTGGAGTGGGGCAGAGGCAAGGATGGATTCATAATCTAGAAGGCAGAGGTGAGGCAGTGGTTGATGAGTTGGCTTTTGATGCCTAGAGATGTGGATGGGGAGTTTTTCTCTTACCCTGGGGCCTTTTCCTGCCTATCTACTGTGACCAAGATGAGTAACAGAGCCAGGGCCAGGGTCCAGAAGAAAGGCCAAGATCTTTCTTGTGGAGACTCAAAAGTAGGTTCTCCTTGGCCTGCCTAGCCAGAGCTCTCCAGGGTGAGCACAGCATGAGTCCCTTCTGCAGCAGCAGAGACATGTCATCACCAAGTCCAGGAAAGTTGTGAATGATGTCTGAGAGCTGTACAGGAAACTCAGCAGGCTTTAGTCTGCCTGTGAATTCAGCTGCTCTGCTAACTCCAGTACAGTCCTGTTACCTGCTTCTCGGCACTGGTCAGCAATGACCCTTTATCCCTGCCTCAGCACCCTGCAGCACATTTCCATGGCCAGGTGTGAGCTGCTTTCTCTCACAGGCTGGTGTTTTCTTGTGCTCCAGTTCCAGGTGTGCAAGGGTTTCCTGCTGGTACAGAGATCCCTGTTCTTTACAGTGAGAGGGAGGAATGGGGTGGAGGAGGTCTAAGAGCAGCAGGGAAGTTGGAGGAAACCAGACATGACAAGTGCTGAAGCAGAACATTTCAGCTTTGTGGTGGCTTCTCGCCAGATGAGATCACAGCTCCTATGGAATCTTGTCTCCTTTTATTTCCTTAATGTTTGACTTTCTTGCTTCCTTAAGAAGCAGGAATTGCTAATCTTCAATCACTTGCTTTGAATACTGCCCACATCTCAAACAGCAGTGCAAACAATGGCAGAGAGGGGGGGACTGAGGAATGTCAGTATTTACGGCCTGCAATGGAATCCCTCTAAGCCTAACTGGGGATGGAGCCTGGACTAGAAGGACTTTTCCAGGTATCATCCTTGTGAGTTTATGCTAAGATTGTTAAAAGGGAGGTGGGAGGGGGAGTGATTTGGCATGCTTCTTTTTGTGGTCAAAATTGAGTATTGTAGATTGACTATGGGGTCTGGAAGTGGATGAGCCTTCTGCGAACTGGGGCCCTTTTGAGTGTCTGAAGCTAAGCACCTAAATCCTTCCTAAGAGCACAGACTCTCAGGCTGGTACAGACTTGTGGGTCTGTTTTGTGCCTGCCTGATTCTGACCTTGTAGCAAAAAAAGGGGATCCTGCTGCTTTGCATTTGTGTGTGGGGGGGTGTCTAAAGACAGGCAGGCAGAAAGCATGCAGCTTTCTACACCCTGGGGAGAGCGGGAGAGAAAGAGAGTAAACACTCTGCCCGGAAACATGTACGTGCTGCATGCAGGCTCTGCCTGTGGGAATTAAGGGAGACAATGCAACAGATAGTGAACAATGAGTGTCTGTAATGTACAGACACAAAGCCAAAGTAACCCAGTGTGCTGCAGAACAGAGAAGGAGCCTGTTAAAACAGCAGCCTCATGAGGTAGAAATCCTGCCAAGCCTGCTTAGAGGACAATCAACAAGCCTTCCTCAGCTGGAAGACAGCTCAATGTGGTGGAAAAAGGAGTAAAAGACAGTGGGATGCTGGAGAAAAAGACAAATATTCCCCCAGGGCTTTTTTGCAAGGGAAGGGGGGGGGGGGGGGAAGAAAAAAAAAAAAAGGTCATCATCTTCCTATTAGTTAATCTTTTGTGAATTCTGATGCCAGTGCAGTCAATGAAACACTTTGCACTGCAACACAAGTAACTGAGGCTGGTGAATGAAACTGAACCCTTTATCCAGAACAAAGTGCAATCCTGGTATTTTGATGTACATTCTGGAAAAACAGGGGCTTGCTGTGATGTTTTCTGGCACTACTCCTCTTCTTCTCCCCTTCAGCACAGGGTACTGGATGTGAAATGACCTGCCTTAAAGGATGGGATACATATAACTCTGGAGAACTTGGATGCAGAAGATGCTCCACAAACTTCCAGTTCTATTTGGAACAACTCTTATCACAGCAACTAGCTGCCCAGTTACCTCTGAGGCAAATGGACTACAGACGTGACTGCCTCTTCATGAGAGCATGTCAGGAGCACCCCATTAAGATCCAGGTGTCTTTGCTGGCTGACACAACTGTCTGTAGCGGAAAGGACACATCGCAACACTCCTTTTGTGTCACAAGTGTGTATGTAGGTGCCAAGCATTTGGCTAGGGTCTGTGCATAGCAAGTCATTGGGAGTGGAGAAGCAGAAAAAGGAGTTCTGTGCCTTTTTGATGGAGAACCATAAAAGGAAAATGATAGCAAGCAAGATAGGACAGGAATAGCATCTGTTGAGTAGCTCCTGGAAGAGCAGGCTGACCAGAGAGGTCCTGTGTCACAGATCAGAGCTCATCTCTGCGCTGTGTGTGGCTCAAGGAACCGCGACAAAAGTGATGATGGCTGAGGCCCAGCGGCGTTGCCCTGTGCCTCAGGGAAAAGCTCCCTCTGCAAGACTGGGCTGTGAAAAGAAGCTCCACCAGCTCCCGCAGCGTGAGGAAGCAGCACCCTCTGCTGCTGGCTTGCTTACCTCCACTTACGGACACCTCAGTGCTTTCAGGAAAAGCACCCACAGCGATGTCCCTCTGCAGGTTCAAAACACTGCACCATGTGGGTGGTTTGTGTGTCAGACACTTCAGTCATGTCAGAATTCTGTTGCTGAGAAAGGGGATGCCAGGCAGCAGCTGCTTGCAGCAGAGAACAGCAATATGAACAGCCCTGGGCTTTGTGCTGAAAAGATTTTGCCTGCTGCTGTTGCTGGCAAGTGCTTTGGCTGATGGTGTTTGACGAACATGACTCGACACACACCACAGGGATGTGGCAGGATAAAGCTCCAGCCTCTTCCAAACATTTCCTATCCCCATGACGCAGCCAATGTACCACTGCTGCACAGCCAGAGGAAAGGGAAGCAGGCAAAGCAACGTGACCCACCCACGGGCCTGCCCTGCCAGCTCTCCTGCTAGTCATGGACCAGAGATTCCCATGGGGCTGGGAAGATGAGGAAGGATTCCTAACTCCTCCCATCCCTGAGCAATCCTATCATGGGGCATGCAGCCTGATGCTGTGTCACTACCAAACCAGCTCCCTGGAAAGCTGTGGGATGATGCAGGATCCCTGCAGCCAGAGGAATCCTGTTCACCCCTGTTTCTCCCCTCCCTTTTGCTGAGGATTTTTTGCTTTTTCCACACTGAGCTGTTGAACATCAGGTCTGTCCCACAAGCACATTACCAAGTGGGATATGCACACCTCAGACAGAGTACTTGGGCTCTTCCTCCTGTTTCTTCCCTCTCCCTGAATGCAGGCTGCCCTTTTCCCTAGCATCTGACCCCAGGGTTCCTTAAACCTGGTACCAGCTGCAGCTCCAGATTATGCATTTGAGCTCACGTTCCATCCTCCCTCTCCCATCTCACCATCTCCCTCTCCCAAATCTTCAAACACACAGACTTGTGCCTTAGGCATATTTTATGTGCCAGCCCATGAAATATGCCCACAGAAAATATGCCTGCAAAAAATGCCTGAATCCTGTTAAAAATACCCTGGGGTCTATGGAAAAGAACCTGATGAGCAGTTTGTGTCTGTGCAAAGGTCTCATTTCAGCAACAGCAACACCACTCAGAGCCAAACATCACTCACACAAGACCTGGATTATTTCATGGATAAGGAGATGCCTACAGAAGGGAGCTCTGTTTAAAGACAAAATGAGGCCATGTCTGGTCAGCATGCCACCAGGACACCATTTCTGCAGGAAATTCCTCTCTGGAGAGCGATATTGTCAGTGCAGAGCCAGCCTGTCCCTCTGCAGGGAGCAGCTCCAGGGCACCAGCCTGGCATAGCCTGCAGTGGTGCTTGCAGGTGAACCTGGTGCTGCATTGCTACAGGATGTCATGCCAGCTCTCTGCAGGGGGAGCAGCTGGAATGAACTGGATCGATTCACATTACCCACAGACGCTGCACAAGGCAGCTTGCTTCAGGAGCACTCTGACTCCTGAAATGTACTGGGTTTCATTCTCTGTCTCCTTTCTTGCCTCTTTTTAGGCAGCAGCCACATTCTCAGTTGTATTTTGGGGTAAAGAAGGCAATAACTCAAATCCCTACTAAGGCAGGTGATGAATCCAGAGTCACAAATCCCACTAAGGATTCCCCTGAAGTTAAGCACAGCACCAAATTGTTCTGAAAGTCATGAAGATGCTGAATATCTTGCTGCTTTGACTACCACTGCATCTGCTCCCTGTGTCTGGGGAGGATTCACTAATCCTCAAACTGCTTGGAGCATCTTTTCAGTGATGTGCAGTGGTCTCTAAACTAGAACAAAATTCCAAACTAGAATTAAAACACTTCTGACCTGGATGGGAAAATACTTTCCCAGCCCAATGACATGATTGTTAAATGTCCTCACCTGCACAGCCATCTTCAAGTGTAGGGTCACTTAGGTACCTCAGCATCACCCACAGCATCAGAAAGTATCATAAACACCTCATAACAACGTAGCTGCACACCCAGGGGAGCACTGGAGAGGATTTGGACACTGAAAGACCCACGTCACTCGGTACTATAGAAATGCTCTGCTACATTAAGCAAGAAAACATCTGATTTAAATATTCTTACCCTCCTCTTGCCAGGAAAATGAAGCCTTCCCCTGAGACTATATGATGAAATTGCTGTGCTCCTCCTCCCCCCTTTCCCAGGGCACACTGCACCTCTTCCATGTAATGGAGGTGCCAGTGGAGACTTCCCTTTCACAGAGAAGGTGGCTGGTGCTGGAGAGGAACATTTGGGCATCAGCTGAACTGCAGGCCAAGCCACTATGCTGTGTAATACCTTTGGAGCCAGAGTCACAGCACAGCTTGTTCTGGAAGTTCAGCTGCATAATCTCTGCTCACAGATCTTGAACAGATTACAGTTAAAAACTGCAGCTCTATAAAGTCTCTGTTATTAAGCAGCTCTCTACTATGGTGATAGTATCTATGGAAATGCAACTCAGGGAGTAAATGTGGATCAGTGGAGACTTTCTTAAGGCCTGGTGATTTGAGGACCCTACATAGCACTGGGTGACTCCGTGTTCTCACCTTAAAAGGGCTTTGGCTGTTCCTCTGTTTTGACAAAGTCCTGGCCTTGTTTGGATGACACACAAAAGAGACTCAGAGTGAACATTTAAGACTGCTGCTTTCAAAGGACAGAAAATTCAACATTGTCCTCTTTGTACATCCAGGCCTTTAAAACTTCACTCAGCAAGAGGGTAGGAAAAACCCAGAATGACCATCAATCCTTTGCAAGAATAAAAGACTAAACAGTTAAACCCAGAACGATCACCAACCTTCACAAGTCATCAAAAGACACTTCTGTTAAAAACTCTTTATTTATTTGGTTTTTAAAAATAAATGTAACTCTTTATTCATTACACAACATGAATCACAGAACTTTACTCATGGAAAAATAAGATTTGACAATTGGATTTAGAAAAGTTGAAGTGAAAAATTAACGACTTCCAGCGTTAGTTGCCTTGTAAAATACATAAACAATCACACCCCTCAAGTCCAGGAATGCACTTGCCAGTTAAAAAACCTAAGAAAACTGGTATCAATAAGGAGAAACAGACTGTAAGAAGTTATTCCATGGAGTTGCCTTTGCAAAGAAAGGTTAATACAAGCTCTCAAGAAGGTGCACATGTCCTATTAATAGCTTTCACAAAATAAAAATAGCATTGCTTCCTTGGCCCATAGCCCAGTGGATTTCTACCATTCCTCCTCAGCAGATTTGTTGCTCATTTAACCCTTTTCCCCATCTGCAGTCTCTCTCTTGCCAGTCACAAATTTGATATACATTAAAAAAATAATTGGTTTTCTTTTGGCACATGTTCAGTATTAAAGAGTTGAATAGGAATTGCCTGTGTAGAAAGAAAACTTAGCTCTAAAATATGCCAAACAAACCCAAACAACCCAGATAGTTCTGTTCACTGAGGAACAGAAAGTGTGTAAGCTTTTACTGGATTTTAATATCTTCTAGGATGGATTTTGGGCTGATCCATCAGAGGCTTTGCAAATTAACCCTATTCTCAGCTGAAAAGAACAGTAGCTCTCTGGGGGGGGGGGGGGAGGGGGAACCAACAACCACTACCAAACATATGCTTATTTAAAAGTGCAAATAAACCTCCCCAAAATCAGTATTTATTTCAAAAGGTGCCAGCCAGATATCAACAAAACATCAATGCCACAATCATCTGTACAGTACTAATACATTCAGCCCATCACAACAATACATTTATCCTCACACAGGTTGGTTTTTCCTTAAAAACATGTTCCCTCACACCAAACACAGAAGAACTGGAATGAAGTTAGCATGGCTATTTTGGTTTAAAATTGCAGTTTGAATTTATGGACATACCAGACCTAACCCATCTCCCTCTGCACAGCTGTTCCAGCCACTCTGCTGTATTTTGGAGCCAGTGTTTGCAAGCACTCATCTACAAAGAGAGTAATTCCAGTTAAGTCCCAGGCATATGCTCTTATTCCAGACTCCAGTGCCAGCACACCCACTTGACAAACGAGTCCTGCCGCAAGGAACCTGCAGTGCTCACCTTCATCCCACTTTTCTACGCCACCCTCCTTCCCCTGTGATTTATTTTCAGCCTTTGGTGTTTGTGCTGGTAGCTAAACCTGCCTGTACCCACGAAACTTATTCACAAACACCCACCAAGGATGGATAATGGATAACCAGCCATGCTGGCTGTCAAACCAGACCCCTGAAGGTACTTGTGTCTTTGTCCGTCTGAGCAAGCTAAACCACCACAACTCCCTCCTTTTCCATGCAAAAGCGAAGTGATGTGCAGCAGCGCAACTCAGCCCAGCTCAGGAAAACACAGAAAGTAAAATGCAGCTTTTCTGGACTATCTGTGAGGTGGGGGGAGGGTGTCTGCCAGAAATCACAGCCAGTCTCTGAGAATCTGGCTTTTGCCTGCTGCACAGAGCTCCTGCCAGGTTATGTTCTCACTGGCTCTGTTTGCCGAGGGACTGCTGACAAGTAAGCGGCTCTCTAGAGCTTACTCGGTGCACTTTCAGCTGTGAAGTTAGCAGAAAACAGTTCTGATTTCTGCATGAACCAGAATTATTATGCTGAAAGGCAACTTGAGAACCTGGGAGCACAGGCTATATGGACCTGCCCACCAGTGCTATCACACCGAAGCACCCAGCTTTCCCTCTTCACCTCTAGGATTTAGCAGATCCTTGCACAGGGAAGGATCTGAAGGCAATTCCTATTGTCCAGGTTTCTAAAGCAAAGGTTCTTTCTTTCCCTGCACTGCAGACTTTCAGGTCCCTAAGGGGTCACCAGACTCCCATTTTTCCCTTGTGATGCTCCAGGGCAGCGGAGGGTGGCCAAGCTCTGCTGAAAGAGCAGCACACAACTGAGCGCCGCTCGTCAGGGCCAGGGCGCCACCTCCTGTCAGCATCGGGGGCCCTGCGTCACCTCGGAGCCACCAGCTCCACCCGGTCACCCACACACAGCCACCTCTCTACAGGAACACGGCCAGCATTCCCCTTGAGAAGTCCCTTTGAAAGTGGTCTCTGCTCCTATGCAGAACCCTCGCTGCTGGCAGCCAGTCCCACATCCATGTTCCAGCTTCCTGCAGGGAGTTTGTCCCATTCTAGTGCTGCCCTAAATGACTGCATTTGCCTCTAGCCTCCAGATGGCCCATCAGACCAAATTCTCCCATTTTGTACTGTCTTGATTTCCTTACCAAAAGCTGCACTCTGGTTTGCTGTGGTAAATTACCCATCAGAGACGATCACAGAGCATTTGGGGCTATCATGAAAGCAGAGAGACCCCCACTGTGTATGGCAGTACTCTGGGAAGGTGAGAATTAGTAAAGGGAGTAGGGTCTCTAGGTAGGACTAGATGTCTCCAACCTTTCCTGTGAGCAATGACACTAGACATTTCTACAACCACATAATGCTGTCCTGTCAACACAGAGATGTAATTTACTATTCCACGTGCCCAAGAGATATGTACAGAGAAAACTTCCTCCCCTTGTAAGCCAGTGTCCTGGAGTTCAAATCTACCTCCACCCTCTGCAAACACTGTAAGCACCTTAATGTGTGGGGTAATGACAGATACCTTGATGGTTTACAAAGCTGCTTCCTGTACAAATGTTATAAGCCACTGACTGACACTGCAAGCTTTAATTCTGAGGACAGAGAAAAGCTCATTTCAGAGAATGAGACACAGTTAAAGAAAACATTTCTTTGCTAGATAAGCTCCAACAGCTCCTCTGCACACTAAGCTTTTCCCTCAGTAATTATTGCACTGCAGGCAGATAGCAGCTCTGTGAACTGCCATATTCCTCACCCTGTCCCCGTTATTCTAACAGCCTAAAAAGCAATGTGTCTTCCTTCTCCAGCCCCCATGGTACCAGCTATCCACTTAATGAAAGCAGCAAATTACTGCTTATAAACTCAGCCTCTTCTGCTGGGCAATTTGCAAAGGCTCAGGACTGCAGTGAGCTCACAAATCAGTGTCAGCGTGTAGGGGCCACGTGCCACAAAAGCAAAGGGATGTCTGTGCTTCCAGGGCGGCAGACCCACAGGCAGTGGCTCACTGGCACCAAAATGAGCTGCACAGACAAAACTACAGGCCCACATGCACAGGAAAATCATTTTACCAAAACAACAACTCTGTCCCAGCCAGACTGAGCAGGGCAGGGAATGAAAATGTTATTAACGTCTTCTAGCCTGAGAATTTAACAAAACAAACAAACAAAAAAATCTGGCAGGTAGTTAATTTAACAAGTCTCCCATAGTGCCTGCGAGGTAGTTAAATGCTAATAACCACAAAGGCCTGACAGGGAAAACTGAGGCACTTCAAGGTGAGGTAATTTGTCCAAAGTCACAGTCAGAATCCCCAGCAGAGCCAGAAATGCTGCACTGGGCTCTTGGCTCCTACTTAGCTCAGAACACTGAGCCAAGCTCCTTTCCGGGCTCAAATGTCAGAGGCACTGCAGGCCATGGATTTCCCAGAAGGTTAGAGGAGTTTGTCAGAGATGAAGCTGCTGCTGGCAACAGAGAAACATGGACGTTGTGTAGGAAAATCTAGGCTGTAAGGGACACGCAGACAAGGGAGGAGGGACATTGTGAAGGAATCACCCAAGTAGAGCTTCATAATCCACATACCACACCAGCTGTCCAGAGCTGGGGCTGACACCTGAGATAGGCCATTTCTTTGGCTCATGGCCCACTCTGCTGACCAGGGTGGTGATGTCATGCTTACCCTTCCCCAAAACCAGGACAAACACCTGCCTGGCCTTGTTGATAAGGGGTAGGCTAAAGCTCATCCTTTGGTGAGGTTTGACAGGGCTTTCAGTCAGCACCACAGTCTGAGTCCCTTCCAAGCCATTTTCAGACTGGGGGAAGAGTGAGGCAGTGTGTCCATCAGTGCCCATGCCCAGCAGCACCAGGTCAAAGCTGGCATTGGCCACCAGGGCCATGATCTCCTTGGCATACAGCTCTGTGCCTCTGTCTTCCTCCACACAGAGCCGCTGGTTCAAGTGCACAGGCATGGGGTGGATGTTGAAGTAGGGCACCCTGACACTCTGCAGGAGGTGGTTGTGCAAGCTGAAGAAATTGGACTCGGTGTCAGTGAGAGGGACACAGCGTTCATCTACCAGCCAGATGTGAGTGTCCTTCCATGGGAAGGCATAATGATGTCTGGCCAGCCGCTGGAATAGGACCACTGGGCTTGAGCCCCCTGAGAGGGCCAAGTGGAACTGCCCACGGTGTGCCACAGTCCTGCTTGCTGTCTTCTCAATGTCAGAAGCCAGCTGGGAAATCAGGCCCTCGGCCCACGCTGAGATCAGGGGACTTTGCCGAAATTTGGACTGGATCGTCTTGTAATCACTTGGCATCTGCCTGCTGGGGTTCAGCAGCTCCTCTGGCTCTGCCAGAGTGAATTCCACTTCCCCACTCACCATTTCAAAGTCTAAGAGGTGCTGGTTCTCCACACCCCCAGGGTAGAGGCGCAGAGGGTGGTGAGAAATGCTGTCCAGCAGCGGTGTCCAGAATCCCCAGGAGGCCAGCAGATTCTCAGTGGTAATGAAGAAGTCCTTCCTGCCATGGTAGATGTTGGAGATGAGGACTGAGTACGCATCTCTCTCTTTGACAGGGCTGTACACATAGTAATCAGACAAGGGCTGCCCAAAGATGTGCAGGTCAGACCGAGTCACTGCTTCCCTCCAGCTGCCTTTGGGCATGACAGGGCTGAAGAGGTTCCTGCTCACAAGCACTGCAGGGGTATTGAGCACCCCGTGCCCGATGTAGAAGATGATCTGCTTGGCTTTACACTGGCTGTGCCCTGCATCCCTCAGGGTCTCACTCTGAGTGCAGTAGGCCCTGTTCTTGAAGAGAACACGGACATAACCTACCCTTTCATCCAGAGCTTTCCCTGAAGTGAGCAGGAAAGGAACCCCTTCCCAGCGCAGGTTGTCGCTGTGGACCAGCACACCTGAAATGACAGTGAGCTCAGCTACCACCTGGACAGCAAATGGATCCAAGGGCATCTCTGTCATCCACCCAGCACTCTCCTTCCTCAGCTCTCAGAATTCTTGGCATCTACTGTGTCGCTTGCTCCACATCCAGTCCTTTCATGGCATCAGTGGACTAACTGCTCTCCAGCCACCCTGCTGTCCTTCCTCCCAGGTATCCCACTCAACTAGCCTCCTTTCCTCTTGCAGAAAACCAGTTTCTGAGTGTGAATATCATTCAAAGTGTTCAGAAGACACAGAGATGGCCTTGTGGTCTATTAATTACAGAGAACTGCCAATGCTTCATCCCTTGGATGCAGGCAGCAACTTGAATTCATGAAAAGGCATAAGAGTTTGCAGGCCGCTTCTAAAAACCAGGCAGAGATCTTATCAAGAGTAATGGGACTTTGCTCTTATGCAATGCTTCCCATTCACTGGAGCACCACTTAATGCACATGACAACAATATTGTCTTGTTACAGCTCCCAGCTACCATGCTGGTGATGCCTGGAGACATCCCTGTGTCAGCACTGAGGTCCGGAGTTAAGTAGCCGGTATCCACAGCTACATACATATCACAGACTCACTCCTCCTGCTCTCCTCAGCTCTAGACTACTCCCCTCTCCAGGGCCCAAGCTCTCACCTGCAAAGGTTGGAGTTGTGCTGATGTAGTCTTGTGGCTTCTGCAGCTCCTCCTGTACTTGGCTGGCATATGCCTGGTACTGACCCAAGACGGCGCTGCTCTTCTCCAGGCGCCGCAAGGACCGGAAGGCCTGCAGCTTGCACTGCAAGACCTCTTCAGCCCTGCTCACGTTGGCTGGGAGCTCCATGGTCAGGAACAAGAGGGCCTCTGTCAGGTGGTTCTGCAGCACATCCCGGATGACTCCGTACTGCTCGTAGAAGCTGGTGCGGCCTGAGGACAAAGAGGAGGTAAGATGGTGGTAAAATGATTTTGTTTTCCTGCAGCCTTGCCCTTTGCATGGCCAACCTGTGTGTCATGGGGAACAAAGAGCACAAGCCCTAGCTGGTCTGTACCAAGCTCCTGTTCTCCTGGACCAATGATGAACTTAAAGCTATGAGAAGTTGTGGGTGTCCCATCACTGGACATGTTCAAGGTATGGTTGGAAAGGGCTCTGAGCAACCTGAGCTAGTGAAAGATGTTCCAGCTAGTGGCAGAGGGGTGCACTACGTGATCTCCAAGGTCCCTTCCAACCCAAGCCATTCTATGATTTTATGATTCTAAGCCTTCCCTCTCCCTCCAGAGTGGCTTCCAAAATACTACTGTGCTACTCAAATAAAGCTAAAAGGTTCCAGGAAAGTGCTTGTCCTCCACAGAGCCAGACATAATCCTCCTTCTGGGTGCTTACAGAGCTTAAACCCAGCAGGAGTAATGCTCTTGCCTGATACTAACCAGCTGCAGAGAGCAGAAGGTAGTTTTGCTTTCTTGGATAGCTTATGCTTTCAGAAGATGCGGTCAGCAATTGGCAGCAATATCCAACTCAGACCTTCCACATACAGCACAATGCAAGTCCCCTGCACAGCCCTCAGCCTGATGGTGCTGTCCCACGGGTCACAGCATCTGGGCCTGGGACTCCACACAACATGCAGCTCTACATGAAATCTTGACAAGAGTAGCTGGAAAGCAGGGTCAGAGCAGGGACCTCAGAAGCTCTATAGCTACACACTAGGTCCACAGAAGAGCTGAAGCTGGGTCATGGCAATGAGCACTGCTCTTCACTGCCTCTTCTCCCATGGTTTTCATGTCCTCGGAAGGCTCTGACTAGGCCATGCCCTTGAGAGACAATATTTCATGTACAAAGCCCTCCTTCTCTTTCCCATGCAGGTAGGAACAGGAGCAGAAGGACAATGCACTTAGAGCAAAAGTGACTCAAACAGATGCCTTTTTATAGCCCAGCAGGAGCAGGCTGCACACTGCAGACCACATCAGAGCCATAGGCTTCCCCTATTGATTGATACATTTATCTCCCGTGCTCTAATCCAAAGGCACATTCATTAACGTAATCAATGCTGCAGACTTGCTGGGAGCCAGGCTGCCAGCTGAAGGCACAGGGGAGAAAAAGACATCAAATGAAAAATTACAAAGTGCTTCAAAACAGGAAGGGTAAAGAGTGTAGCTGGGGCTATGCACAGACAACACTCTTCTCCCTAGATCTCTCTGCAGTGCATCCCTCTCCCACAAACAGCCCCACCTGAGAGCTCCCAAACCAAAGATCATTCCAAGTTTGATAAAACTGCATTAATTTGTTTTGTGGTGGCTGAGGTGGAAAGGGAGGCAGGGAGGAGGAAGAGAGCAGAGGAGGTATGAGTGGAGAAGCAGTCCTGATGTTGCAGAACTGAGGGCGCCTGACATCCCAAAGTGCTGCGGGTGGCAGCTCAGCCCCGAGTGCTTTATGCTGAGCACTGCAGAGTGGATGCTGCAGCACTGCAGGGAGGGATTGCAGCCGTGTCCTTCAGCGGGAGACCCACGCTAGCAGCACTGGGCTTGCATTTTCTTTCTGCAGAGCTCTTTCTTACTACAGAGAGGAAGGGAGAGAAACAGGCAGAAGCAGACTGACCTAGGTACCAGCACTGACAGTGATGATGATATAAGTAACATCCAAGCAAAAGATACAACAGCATCTTCCAAAGAATAGCACAAATGTGTGCTCAGTGTGAGCCTGGCAGCTAACAGGACAGGAATACAAAAGGGCTGTTCTTTCAACAACCAGGTTATTGCAGCACTCGAATGAAACGGCCTTAGAAAGCCTCAGTTCCAAATCCAGTGCCTTTTAGCAAGACTTGGGATAAAAAGTGAGGTGCAATGCCCCCAGAACTCTGCAGCAGGAAAAGATAAGGGATTCTGCCCCTGCTCCCAGCTGAACTGCAATGGGAATCTTTCCTTGGAAGCAGCAACACTACCTGGAAGTGCGTCAGTCCCTAGCACATGAAATGTAAGACCTCTCCAAGGAGCAACATATCATTCATCTGCTCTTTCGTTTCTCAGCCAGCACCACCTTAAGGGCCACTTTCACATAAAGCATGAACCTGCCAGTTGTCCTTACTCATGCACCCAAGCTCTGCATGCTCTCCTCACCAACCTTTAGCATCCACAGTTTCTTTCAGGACAATCTCCACTCTCTCCACATGATGTCGGTTCCAAATGGGATCCAGAAACTGTCGGTTCTGATCTCGAAAAGGCAGGATATGGGCTACAGCCTGTGAAGGGAAAGGAATCAAAGACCTAACACAAACTCACCAGATTTCCACAGCTGTGGCCAGCTCTGGAGTGCCAGCAGACATGCCACATGGCAGAGAGCAGAGTGGGTCAGAGAAAATTAGCAAGAGAGCCTGCAGTGATGCACAATGCTCTGTAGAGTCACCACAGACCCCAGACATTAAAGGTCTTGCAGAGGCATTTTGAGGTTTCAGGTGAAAAAGACTGAACTACTAACTGCAAGGCACTCAGTTTAAATCCATCAAAGGACAAAGGGCTGAGTCAGACCATCCTGGGACTAATGTACTGTTCCAAAGTGCTGAAATACATCAGATCTGATGCTTACTCCACTAAGCCATCTGCTCTTCTGGGGAGAGAAAAAAAAACACCACCCCCCTGCTCTTATTAGAGATGCTCTCCTTGCAGCTGGACATGCAACCCTCTGAGTAAAATCTGGCCAGAATGCCATGGTTGGGACAGGCCACTTACAAAATGTGGCACTGCAAGCCTGTAAACCGAGGATGGCATATCCTTGAACACGTTCCCTCTGGGACAATGCAGCTCCACATCCTGAGCTATCCCTGCAGCAGCCAGCTCTCCATGCCCTGAGTGGAGCAGAGGGCAGCAAGAAACCTTCTCCCAAGCATCCCCTCAAATTAATATCCACCAGCTCCATATCATATCAAATTAAAAACTGCTTCTAGAAGCCAGGGCTAAGCAGAGAGGCCTGTGTGTAATGAGAGGGGAGAGCTGCGAGAGGAGAAGGGCGTCGCTTATTCAGCGAAATCAAAGCCCTGACCTTGCTGAGAAGACCAGATGAATTCTGCATCTCTCCACACACACAGAGCTCATCCCTGTACCCTGGCTTCCCTCTGGAGAGGAGACCCTCATCACTCTAAGAGGAGAAAGCCCTGCTTCAGTCTACACATTGCCTCTGCCCTGTAAGAGGATGGACCGCAGCACAGAACAGTACAGTACAGTTCTCCATGAGCAAGTGCAGGCTTAGCACACTCAGGGGTTCTGCCTGCATCTGAGAGAGGAACAGCCTTGTTATATGTAGAGCTGACACCCAACACTCCCAGCCACTAAGTCCCTCACCTTGGCAGGGAGCTGCATACTGCCAGCTGCTCACCTGTTTGCCAAGGTAGTGGTCCACCCGGTACATCTCCTCTTCCCTGAAGAAGCTTTTGAGCTCTGCAGCCAGCTGCTGGGCTGACTGCAGGTCATGGCCAAAAGGTTTCTCCAGCACCACACGCAGCCAGGCTCCTGGAGGTGGTCTGCAGCTGCTGTTGATGTGACGGGCGATCTCTGTGTAGGCAAATGGGGGTACTGAGAAGTAAAAGATCCTCCCAGCCTCCTGCAGCCCCTCCTGCTGAAGCAGCACCTCGATCTCTCTGTTCAGTGCTGTGTAGTTTTCAGCAGTCTTCAGCTGGTGGTACTGGCTCAGCTTCAGGAACTGGTCCTTGAGCACAGCACACCTGTTGGGAGATTCATCTGGGGGACAGGCCAGCTTCTTCAGCACGTCGAACATCAGCCTCTGCCCTGGCTCCAGCGCTGTCAGTGCAGCCCCATGGAACGTGAAGCTGTGGCCACTGCTCACTTGGTCCATGTAGAGTTGGAATAGTCCCTGCCACAAATACTTCTTGGCCAAATCACCTGTGGCTCCCAGTAAGACCACTGAGATGTGGCCCTGGGACAGTTCAGCCAGTGATGGCAAGGCTCCCATGAACAACACTGCACACAGGACTCTTCCCAGCATCTTGGGAGAGAAGAGACAGTCCCAGGAACACTAGATGACAGAAATAAACAAAACAACAAGTGGGTCAATGCATGTTGTAACACTGCAAAACACAGTACAAGGTACCTGCTTCCCATGGCTGAAGGGCCATGGGGGGTGGAACTAGATGATCTGTTGAGGTCCCTTCCAACCCCTAATATTCTGTGGGATTCAGCATTTCCACCCAACATGCTTTCTTTCCCTCCACAGTTTGAATCATGGTAGTAACTGGGGCTCTTGAAAAGACTGCAGGCTCCTTAGGCAAACCAAGAAGGTCTTTGAGTAGCATAAGCACTGCTCTCACAGCTGAGTTAATGAGAGGGTGTCACTGCCTTTACTCTGGGAAACTCAAACGCATTTTAATACAAGTTTCAGAGCTGGCTACAAACACACACATGTGCCTGCAAATTAAGCCCTGCTTTCAACAACCTCCTGTGTGGGACTTTGCTCAAATGGTATTATGCTGCCTTGGCACTGCTTCATGTCAATATTGTCATAGCAGCTCAGAGACAAGCCTGTGCAGGAAAACCAGCCATTATTTGACAGTAAGAGGCAAAACTACATAGCTTTTTTTATAGTGGTGCAGTTGCAGTCTCACTAGGCTTTGCACTGGTATGATTACACCAGTTTAACATGGCAGTTTTGTGAGACTACAGCTGAGAAATGGATCTTGGGTATGCAAATGAACATGATCATCTTAACCTTCTGTAAGCAGAGATGATTGATACATTCACATTCAGCTAGAAAACATCTGACTGGCTCCATCCCTTCAGCTACGGCTGTCCACATTCCCTAGGACCAAAAGCTGTCAGCTTTTACCTGCCCAGACTTACTCAGGATTGGTTTTCCTAGCCTGGAGCAAAAGGCCTGGTCCTTGCTCCCCTGGAATGGCAGAAGGATGAAACAAAGATATTGTCTTAGCTCTTGAGTTGTTCCCCTCCTGTAAAGCTCCCAGTTCCATCACTAAATCAACACAGGACCTAAGTCAGCTAAAGGATGAGGATATCTCAATTAAAATAAGGAACCTGTGAGTATTTCTCCCTATCTGCAGCTTGAACTAGCCTTTATAAACCCTGCATTTCTCTCCCCAGCAGACTCACATGATTGCAGTAGCAAAAGTAGCTGGAAACGTCTCTTCTTCACAGCCCCTCCAGAACACAGATCTCTCCTCTCCTGTGACTGAGCGGACAGCAGATGCTTCAGTCAGTGGTCAGGTGAGCAAATAAGACAAGGCAGGGTGCTCCCTTTCTGGTGAGATGAAACACCCAATTACAGCAGAGGAAAAGTTAATGAGTCTGTGCCAGCAGCTTTCCAGCACACCCCAGCTCCCAGCCCATACACGATGGCTGAGCTAAACCTTTTGGCTACTGTTCACGGGCAGGCACAGCACAGGCACATGTGGCAACTCCTACTCCTGAAGCATGTTCCTGAGCAACTCCTCTGCTTTGCATGTGAGCTCAGGTCAATGCTGGAGGTCTCCAACTGAGACCCCAGAGAGCCTCCCCAGGAGCAGTCCCCAGCTCCAAGCCTCAGAAGGGCTTCACAGGAAGGCAGAAAGGGGCAGTTTCAGTGAGCCCTCCTAGGCCAGCACTCCAGGTGCCCACTTAGGGAATCCAGCAAACAGCACTGCTAATTGCAGAGGCGCAGAAGTGCAGCTCCAAAGATTTTGCCTGATGTATAAATAATCATCATTTTAAGCAGAGGTTTGCTTTTCCTTCCCCCACTCTGGGGTTATAAAGCAGATGACAAAGTTTCTCAGTGCCACAAAGTAATATTTACACTTGCTTGAGCAACCTTTGTTCCAGGAACAAAGTTTGATGTGCTGCCCACTGCACTTCAGCAGGTACCTACTATGGCAGGGAAGGCTTTGGGTGGGTTGTTCTTCTCCACCTACCCTAAGAAATGAGTGAATTAACCACAGAGTTTCCTGGCAGATCCAGCTACCCAGTCACATGCATTTCCAAGCCAACTGAAAACCAGTTTCACAACACTTCCAATTGCAAAATATGGTGTGACACTGCCCAGAATAAGCACAGCAAACCCAGGGATGTTTGTTTACAGCTTTCAGATCAGATAATCACCACTGTTCACATCAAAAACTAATACTCCACTAATAAAACTAGAAATCCCCCAGTCTGACAGAACAAAGTTTCTCAGTCAGGCTGCAGGAAAAGACTCCTGGCATTTCAGGGCATGGTTTAGTGGGCATGGTGGTGCTGGGTCAACAGTTGGACCTGTTGATCTTAGAGGTCTTTTCTCTCTTTTGGAAGAGACATTTGAGATCATCAAGTCCAACTGCTCGCCTTCAGCTTGCTTGTCTAAAGCAGGTTACTATTATATCAGTAATTAAATGGATATGATTTTCTCATTTCAAGCCCTGAATCTTTCTTGACTCACATAAAAGCAAGCTGGGAGATGCAGCACTGATGCACAGCCATGCTCCAAAAGGAAGCAAGCTATGGCCAGCACAGTGACAGTGGCCCTTTCTAAAGCCCTTGAAAAGTAGGAGAACAAGGTTAGAGAAGAATGGCCACACGGTGCAGGTGCCATAGCAGGCACATAGGCACCAGCCCAGCAGTGGTTGCACTTGCAGCTCTGCAGTGGGTGCACCTTGCTGCTCCAGCCTGGAGCCACAGGGAATGGTAGAATCATTTCGGTTGGAAAAGCCCTCCAAGATCATCACGTCCAACCATCAACCCAACATCACCATGCCCACCAAAATGCCACATGTCTGCAGGGGTTTTGAACACCTCCAAGAAGGCATCTCATCACCCTTCCCCGGGCTCCTCCACCGATTCCCCAAGTGCTGGGGCTGCAGAAAGACCTCAGTGAAGGTCCCTCACCACGGCCGGGGCTCCAGCAGCAGCCCCAGGGAGGAAGGCCGACGGCACTGGAGGTGCTGGGAGGGACGCCGCACAGAGGAAGCGTGGCCGGGCCCGGCTCTGCAGCGGCCATGCCCCCCGCTCCCGATCGAGCTGCCTTGCTCTCCGCTCCTCCGTGCACCGCGGAAACTTGGACCGACCGACCCGCCCGCGGCGGGCTGCTGCGCGCTGCCCTGCCCGGGCGCTCGGGCGGCCAGAGGATCGCGACTCCCCCAGCCGCCCACCCGGTCTGTGCAGCGCAAAGGCCACTGCAGCACAGTGCAACGCACCGCACGGGGAAAGGCCGCCGGTTCCGGGCTGCCCACCCACAAAGAGCCGCCCCCATCCTCCGCCCCCCGCCCCGGCCCCTCGCCGGCCCCACTCACCTCCCTCCCACCCCGGGCCCGCCACTGGGGCGGCAGCGGCGACTGCGGGCGGGCCCGACACAGCTCTCCGCCCACCGTGCCGCTCCTCCCACCGCGCACCGACTCTGCGGTTGGCGTCGGATTCTCGCTAGGCAGCGGCGGTCGGGAGGGACGAAAATCGCAGGGTTCTGGGGTTTTGGGGGTGCAGCGCCAGCAGATAGCCACCCCTGTCCAACCCAGCTGAGCAGCGGCACTGTGATCTCAGCCTGGACACTGAGGCTGCACCCTTCGGACGCCGAAGGCATGTCCACGTGGATGGGCTCATGGTGCATTCTCTTGTAGTATTTTGGCTGGAGAGGTTTGTAAAACACCATCAGACCAAAGCTTCTGCTGAGGCTTTGCTTTTACTTTACTGAGGTTCAGTAACCAAGTAATCAGTAATGGCCCCATGTTACACCAGGGGAGGTTTAGGTTGGATAGCAAAAGAAACCTCTTCACTGGAACAGGCTGCCCAAGGAGGTGTTTGAAAGCCACAGAAATACGGTGATGAGGGACAGGGTTTAGCATTAGGTTTGGTAGAGTTAGATCATGGTTGGACTCCATGATCTTAAAGATCTTTTCCAAATGAGATGATTATGTGATTCTAACTGAGAACTGGAGTACTTCCTGCCCAGGTTGGTAGTCTAGCAATGCCATGCTATGCAAGACACGCCTTGCATCCTAGTTGTGATACAGCTTTCAGTTATATTTACAGTGTAATTTCTGGATGCTGTAACCTTCACCATTCTGTTCTGGGTGTTCTTACATCAGCATGTATGCCTGATCTCAAAAAGACCCTTTATGGTCTTGCATAGGTGTCACACCTTGGTTTGTCTACAAGAGATGGGTCCAAACCAGGGATGCAGGAAACTGCAGTCTGTCCTGCTTCCCAGTGCATATTGCTTTGGGATTCCAACCCTGTCACTAATGCAGCTCTGGATTGAGCAGAGTCTGAATGCCTCCAACAGTGGCCCTGCTTGTGGGAGGCAGCAGAGGGCAGATCACAAACATAACTCAAGTGATGAAATTTAACAAATTAAACTTGGTGAGGGAGTAAATAACTCATTTGAGAGAGCCAGCTGGACAAATAATCCAGCTCCAGAGATCTCCCCTTACTACTCTGTGTGATAATGCTACACAGCACATTCAGCAAGAAGCTTAGGGGAATCAGTGCTATATCCCATAGCTGTGTGTTTAACCCATTAATGCTCTGATGACAAAGCTTGCTTAGCTCTCAGGAGCTAATCTGGGTTTTTCTGGGTTTAGCGGGCTGTGAGGAGAGGTAAATGAGGGTCCCCTTTCACAGTCTGTTTTCTGTTCTAGAAGAAAAAGTGTGTGTGTGTGTGGGGGGGTGCCATCTACTTCAGCAGAAATCATTAAAGTGCAGCTCTCCCTGCTGCATGTTTCTGGCACATTGAATGAGATGAACAGCTGAGGCCTTGGTCACTTGAGCCTGTTATTATTAAAGATAGAGCTGGAAGTTGGGAGTAGCAGCAGTTGTTGAACGTCTTCTGTTGAGACACCATGTTTTCAGCTAGTTCTTTGATGCCAGCCTTTAAATATTGAGGCTGAAATTGCAGGGAGGGGTTCAATCTGTGCAGTTATTTTTTTGGGAAAGGAAAAAAAAAAAATGGTGCAGCTATTTCTGAGCTGAAGGTCAGAAGATAAAATAGGTTTTTTGATCACGTTAAAAATATCTCAGCTGTTTCATTAAGGAGCTCTAACATCTCATAATTTGGGGCAAGTAAGACTTTCATCAGGATAATGGTTTGGATCAGAATGTGCTTTTGTCAGAAAAAAGTGTGCTTTTGTCAGTGCCTCCTCAGCTGCATGCTCCTTTAAGGGAAATGGGTCCAGTGTGAGAGGCGAGACATGTGATGCCAATAAAGGCATAAAAGGTAGTTAGCAAGGGAAGAGGCAGTAAGGAGCCGGATGTTCTACAAGCAAATAAAGGCTCTGTAGGCAAACAGCTCTTCTGTAGGTGTTTGAAGATGGTGTTTCAGAGGAGGGAGTGTTAAGTTGAAGAGGACAGTGTATCAGTTCACAGAACTGAAGGGGGTTGGAAGAGATCATCAAGTCCAACCCCCCCTGCCAGAGCAGGATTACCTAAAGCAAGTCACACAGGAGCTCATCCAGGTAGGTTTTGAGTGTCTGCAGAGAAGAAGATTCCCTGATCTCTGAGCAGCCTATTCCAGGGCTCTGTTACCCTCACAGTGAAAAAGTTTTTCCTTATGTTCATATGGAACCCTCTCTGCTCCAGCTTGCTCCCGCTGCCCCTTACCCTAGGACTGGACATCTCTGAGCAGAGCCTTGCTCCATCCCTTCACATCTTTATAAACATGTATGAGTTCACCTCTCAGGCTCCACTTCTCCAAGCTAAAGAGCCCCAGCTCCCTCAGCCTTTCCTCAACATGCCTTCAGCATCTTTGTGGCTCTGCACTGGATTTCTTCAAACTGTTCCCTAAGGCCCTTCTTGAACTGAGGGGCTTGGAACTGGACACAATATTCCAGATGCAGCCTCACCAGGGCAGAGTTGAAAATTTCTGGTCTGCAAGCTTTTGGTAGATGTTGTATTTTGGCATAGCACTGAAAACTTATTCTGTGGCAAGGGGTTCTTTAGTTAAGAGTGGGAAAAGTAGTACAGAAGCTGAGCTTAGTGTCCTGAGAGTTTTTAGCCCTTTGGTGTTGTTTTCACAGCCTAGTCTCAAGATGTTAAGAGGTGAGACTGAGCCAGGTTGGGGTTGGTGCTGCTTTGAAGAGGTAAGGTGTGCTTCAGTGTAGCAAGCTTTTGATGAAGTAATCTAGAAGAAACTTGCTTGATACAGGTCACATTTATTAGCCTCTGCAAAGGCAACTACTGCCAATGGTCTATAGGTGTGGCTGTAAACAACTGAATAACTTCCCTGGATGCTTTATTGTGCCTCAGTTCCTTGTGTGTTGTTTCATGAGCTTTGCTCGGTCATGCTGCTGCAGAGCCTGGTGGGGTTTGGTCAGTCTCTGTGCTGGGGGACAAGCTTCCATGAAGGCTCTGAAGTTCTAGGCTATCAAGCTCACATGACTTTGAGTAAGGCTGTTAACTCCTGCTGTGAAGCCATAAAGAACAGCTGTACAGCAGCTGGGCTTCTTAGCAGAAAATGAAATTACTGTCTTGTGGCTTCTGGAAAACCAGACTAAAAAGCATAACAGTAGTTCTTAAACTGGTGTGGGAGAGAATAAGAAAGAGCTGCTTTGTTATGGCTATTGAGGCAAGTCAGTGATTTAGCCACAAAATGAGTTCTGGAGCTGCAGCTGGGCTTGAAGCTGCTTTGAGGTTAAACAAAGCTCCCTGGAAGCTTTGAATGGGCCTGATAGAGGGAGATCTCCAATCCTCTTCAAGAAGTTCAGATTTAAGTACCTACTACTCTTTGGTGTTAAACAATGCCATCTCTGTGTGTCAAGGCAAACTGTGTGTTGAGCCTGGAAAGCTCATCTGCAGGGGAGCTCTGTTGCAGTGATGGAAGGTGATGTTCTTAAGACCTGACTGCTCTGGTGTTCTCTATGGACAGCTTGGCTCTTAAAGAGCTTAGCATCAAAGTAAAGCTGAGGCACTCCAAGGTGAGAAAGTATTAGAGTAATGCTGCCTCTTAAGAGCTTCTGTTTCTATTGTTTGCCGACTTCTCTTCTTAAAGTGTAGCTTTGAAGTGGCAAGAATCATGTCACAGAATGATAGGGGTTGGAAGGAACCTCTGGATTTTAGCTAGTCTAACCACCTTGCTAACACAGGTTCACCCAGAGCAGATTGCACAGGATCGTGCCCAGGTGGGTTTGGAATGTCTCAAGAGAAGGATGCTTCTCAGCCTCTCTGGGCAGCCTGGTCCAGTGCTCCATTGCTCTCAAAGTAAAGAAGTTTCTCCTTAAGGTCAACCATGGGTGTGCAAACTGAAGTGAGGCAGAAAGTGTCTTAGTGCAGCTGAGCTGCTGCAAAGCTTGAGTGAATAGCATTGCCAGTTAATTCAATTACCTCTTTGCTGCCATCCCCAACCAGTCATGGGACTAAACTGTGGCTTAAGGCTCCTCTGTGAAGTTCTGTCAGCAAGACTAGAGGAGTCCTTCAGCAGTACTGCTGCAGTAATAATGCAGTCTGCTGTCCCACAGCAACCAGGATACTGCTGCAACACAAATTCTCCACAAAAGCAGTGACAAGGGGAAAGGAGCTGGGGAGTGAGGAGGAGAGCTAATTCTCACCTAGTGCTCTCCCAGAATCAAAACAGAGTTGATCGACCAAATAAGCTGAGTCTACTTCCTGCCTTTTGTTCTAACAAAGTGATGCTCTCCTCAGCTTGATCAGCAGATTAAAGTGCTGGTCTCTTCTCCAGGAACTCGTGCACGGGGACAAGCTCACTTCAGTTTTAGGCGGAATGATGGTGGAGCTGGAAATCACAGGCTAGACGTGCCTGTTCATTGGGCAATGCTGCCCTCCCCTTGGGCAAGAGGGAAAAGGAAGCAAGGCTGTGTTGCTTAGCTTCTAGTGGCCAAAGACATTACTTGTGGCTCCTGAGGACCTCTGAGTACATTAATTAACAGAATAAGTTGTACCTATCCCATCTGAGGAAAAAAAAAATTATGGAGAAACCACTGATTCATATTGTTGTAGACAGGAGTGAAGCTGGTCTAAAATCTGTCTACTCAAGGTAAGCAAAGGTAGTCCACAGATGAAGAGTTTCTCCTGACTGCCCTTGGTATTAAAAGCAATCATCTCCCCTTGCTCATTCTCCAACACGAACTGTTCTCAACGTGATCCAAAGTGATTCAGAGCTGCAGCAGTTTAATCAGTTAATTTACTTCAGAAGGAAGCACAGGACAGGTAACTTGTGTTGCTGGCTGGCTCTGACAGCTTCTGGAGTGCTCAGGAATTGGAAATGGGAGCCTTTGAAGGTTTCTGCTCTGCTGTGGAAGGGCTTTGTCCAATGAACAATGCTGCCTTTCTCCAAGCTCTTTGGGGCTGGGTACAAAAGAAATTACTTTTCTTGGCTTGAAAGGTGGGCAGGAGACAGACTTGTAGGGAGTACTGTAATCAGTGAGCTACCTGAAGATCCCCAAAATTACTTGACTGGTGTTTAATTGCTACTTATAGTGTTGATTGATGAAGACTGACACACTGAATTTCTGAAATTAATAATGGCTATTGTTGTGCTGGTAAACAGTTTACTGATTAATTCATAATGATATATTGCCCTAGATGAAAAAAACAATTAAACATTAATAGTTTATTCTCACAAGTGTGTTATTTATAAACCTTCAAATACATGGAGGCTTCCTAGTCTGGGAATATCTTATCTCATGCTTTGCCTTTTACATCTGCAGTCCTGGGTTTTTATTATGTGGATGGTGTGCAACACTGAATGCCAGGGTCCTCCTTCATATTGAATTCTTACTGAATGATACAGGATTAGCCACTGCAGGAGGTTTATTTCTTCTATTCAAGAAGTTTTGGAAGCTGTAATAAAAGTAAACCCACTATCTACCACCCACCTTTATGTTCTGATACACAAATAGTGGTCTAGACAGGATCTGATGGCATAATGCTGCTGCAGAGCTGTGTTGCACTTCATGCCAGAAAGCTGATGAGCCGAGGACTGCTGTACTCCAGAAGAGCTGAACTGTGTGAGTAGAGCTGAAGAAAGTCAAAGGTTTTCTGTGAGCATCTGACAGCTGAATGGGAAAGCAGTTTAAAAAGATACCTCTCTACCTGTAACTCAATGTCACATTAAGATTAGAGCGATTGGTAAAGTTTGAAACCAAAATCCTGCATCAGTAACTTAGTTGTTCTCCTATAGCAAAGTGAAATGCAGCAGAATGCATAGCCATGTTGCTATTAATGGACTGTGGTGCAGAGTTTGGGATGGTACATGATGTGCAGTGCATTCCTTGGCACGCTGCACATAGGCTGTGCACTGGAGCTTTGTTCCACTGAAGTGCTGCTTTCTCTCGTCCTACCTGCGCAAGATTAACTGTAACTGTGTTTCCGGTTTGCAGAGTGAGTGGCCTTGAAATATTGTGAAACACTTCTGCAAATCAATGATTTTAAAGCCTTGGCAAAGGCAAAGAAGTATGACATTTCAGTGAAATGATTTGACAGTCAGGAGAATCTCTTCCTGCTGGCTTTAGCTTCCTTTGCAGTGTCACTGGAGGCATGCAGAGGTGGTGGCTTTCTTACACTGACAGTATCCAGCCTGTTAAGGCAAGCTGCCATGCAGGAGCTGCAGCAGCTGGTAGTAAAGCACAAGTAACTAGAGATACAAAGCTAAATACCCAGCCTTGTCACCCTGTGCTCTTCTATGGCATTGTAAAACCAGAAGAATTGAGTGTGTTACCTTATGCAACAGGTATGAAGTAGTGAAAACTGACCCAGTACCTTGAATGTGAGGCTAGAGCTCTGCAGAGTGGGTGGTAATGACTGGCATGCTGGATGCAGATCTTGATCTGCATTTACTGCATCTCACCTAGCAAACAAGAGATATCCTGTGTGTCTGGGTTATGCAGCTGACAAGCAAGTAGGTGTATGTGGTCCTGTAAAAAGAAAAACCTAATCTCCAAATGGAAAAACAATGAAGGTGAAAAGGCAGGGGGGAAAAAAAAGCTTTCCAGTCAGTGCCAGGACTCTTTTGGATGCAGATAATCAGCATATCTGAAAATTTGATCTAAAAGCTTTCAAGGGTGGTACCAAAAGGAACTAATAATTTTAGACTGACCCTGATGTACACTTGGCATTTTGCTGTGGTGCATTGAAGTATGTGGATGAAAAATTAACATGTTTCAAAACTATCATGCTGCAACTGTTGGTTCCAGGGCCAGGCTGCTGTAGAGCTCTTGCCCACATTTTAAATGCTGCCTGGTTCAGTTGTCCCCCAGCAACGTCCTTCAATAACCTTGAACTTAAACTGGTTTCCCCTTCTTTGATGTCACTTTGCACTGGAGACTAGATCCAGAAATCATTGGTAACTGGTAACTCCAGGATGTAAAGTGAGGTCTCTTCTCTGGACACTTCTTTTGTGCCATAGTGCTGACTCTCACTTCCACTAAAACAGAAGGAAGATGGACTGGTGCCTGTTGTCTCTGCTCATTGACTCTCTCTGCCATGAAACAGGCTGAATCTACCATGAAATCCAGGGGTCTACCCAGACAAAAGCTTTAGCCTTTCCAATGGCTTAATCAATGGAATAGTGGAGGGGTAAACTGTGCCTTCTGTCAAACCAGTAAGAGGCAAGCATTAAATGTACACAGGGCAAAAAGCTGTTCTAGGCCTGAGCTGGCTTAAACCAGCAGCTTTGCTGAAGTTAGTGATAGCTCTTTGGATCCGGGCTTACACTCTTCTGTGGAGCAGGAGAAAAATGGGCCTGTTAAATGCTTGTGGAAGGTGTGAGCTTTTGGATTTGTTTTTGTTTTCCTTTTTCCCCAAATGTAATATTTATATTTGTAGCTTCTGTCTGAATTCTTGATGTGTTTAAAACTGGTGTTAGCACGGAGTACAAGATTCTTCCCCATTCTTTTTGCCACCCGCTGTCCTTTCTGATCAAAATTAAAGAGCACACTCCCTGCATCTTTGCAGCTTCTGTCTGCCTGAGAAGCCACTGCTGCCTCCTGAGGAAGTTCCACCCCACATTTGCACTAGCTCAGGTGGGAGCAGAGTATGCTTGAGAGCCTTCTGCAGATGTCTGATTTGCTTTTTCAGTTGCAGGAGCAACATCACCAAGTGAGAAAACCCAGCAGGCAGTGGAATGGTTCAGTCTCCACCTTGTCGGGAGTAGGGCTGTATTACAGTGAGTGCTTGCTTTTGAGACACAATCCTATAGGATCAGGGTTCTTGCAGTGTCAGGGATTTAAGACTTTTTAACTCCCCCTCCCCCCTCCTCTTTTTTTTTTCCCTCCCTTGCTTGTCTGAACAGCTCTGGGCTCTCCCGGCATCACTTCAGTGCAAGGACTCGTCTGACACTACTTATGCCAGGTCCTGCCTCCCTCGCAGAAGAAGCAGCCTGCAACTTTTGCTGCTCTAGACAACGCTTCATCTCTCAGGGAGCAGAGCTCTGCAGAGTGGATTTGGGGTAAGAAGAGAGAACTTCTGAGGGAGGGAGGGAGAGGGGGGATTCCTAACCTGGTTTAATGGATACTCTTTCCTTTGCATGCTCTTTTAAGAGAGGTGTTTTAAAGAGTGCTTCCTCCTGCAGGGTTGGATTGATAATTAATGATCTTTAATAATTGGGGAAAAGATTCTAAAGTCCCAACTTCTGGGATGTGCTTGCTAATTCAACTTCATTCAGTTTCTTTTCTGCCTTTTTAATGCTCCTTGGGACCAACGTGAGGGAAGCTGAGTCAGTGAAGTCTTTTTATTTTAATCTGCTTTTTAAAAACTACAAAATAACCTCCCCACCCCAAAACCAGAATGAAAGCCACTAAAATGACTTGTCAGGAGCTTTGGTTTTTGCGTGATGCCTGCTGCTGATTTCCCAAGCAGGTGGTGGGGTTTGGATGCCTTCAGGCTGGTGCAGTTGTGCTGCAGTCCGAGCTGTGCTGAGCTGCAGAGCCTTTGCAGGAGTGCAGCAGGACGCGCTGACTGCTGGTGCTGCAGCGCTTCGGGAAAGGAAACTTCCTGCATCTCCCCTCTTGTCCCTGCCCTGGCACTTCTCAGCTTGTCTCCCCATTCTCACTCCCCGTCACCCCCGCAAAGAAACTGGGGGTTTGTGTGACAGGATGCAGGAGGACGAAGGAGAAATTGGACGCTGCAGCTTTAAGAGTGCAGCAGAGCCAGAGCTTTTCTCCTTCAAGTGATCTGCAAAGCAGCAGCTTTAGCCAGGGATTCCCCTTTGCGCGGTAGTCCTGAGCCCTCCGGAGCTGCCAGCTGCAGTCGGGCGTTTTGCAGCACAAACTGACTTGCCTTACCTCGGAATTTTTAAGCAAACCATGAAAAGCCATCGGGTTCCTGAAATCTCCAGACTCAGCCCTCGGCTTCAGCACCCTTCTCCCAACAGACCATATCCTTGTGTGCTTGTGTCTGCTGAACTGAGCTGCGAAAGTGTGGCTTGTGAACCTGTGAAGAGTGCTCTCATGATCTCCAAGCATTAATACCTTTTTACAGCCTTCAAAAGTACAATTTGCTTTGGATAGATATTAGCACAGCTCTTTTTCTTTTTTTCTGCAGAAGTTTAACTTGCATTTTCTGGAGGAATGTGCAGTCTGCAGATGATTTTAATGGCATGAGGACAGCATTTTTAACTATAAAGTAAGAAAAAATAAAAATCACTTGGACATAAATGTCTGCTAGCAACTTTCATTTCCCTAGGATAAAAATACTTCTGTTAACTAAAAGGTAGCTGCTTCCCAGTTCCAGACTCATGGTAAGTGTATGAATGGATGAGGCAGGAGGAAAAATGCAGTTTGAGCAATTATTGGTTCTGTTGAAATAGCAGAACAGTGAAGTCAACTGTGCTGAAATCCCTCTAGATAAGGATTTCATATTCTGTGTCTGGGGGGCGAGTTATTACAGCACATACCACAACAGATCCTTGCTGCTGCTGTGGAGTTGATGCTGGATGACATTAGCAGCATCTGAAATGACTAAATATTTGACTAATCTTTTCAGTGATGTCTCCTGACATCAGGCAGGGTGCTCTTGTCCCTGCTGAAGCTGAGGCAATTACTTGTGTCTGCAACTTTATTTGAGAGTAGTGGTGTGTGTGTTTACATTGATTAGATCTGTAATTGCAGTGGGTTTTTTTTATCATGTGCTTGCACAAGGACTAAGAAAAGTCAGTCAGATCTGTAGGAAAGGTAAGTGTTCTCATCAGGCCAAAGCTTGATCTCTCAAGGTCACACAACCCAAGCTGCTGGTAGAGGCAAGCCCCCAGGCACCCTCAATTGCAAAGTCATTCTTTTAAATTCAGTGAAACTTTCAGACCTTCCATCTGGCCCTAAGTCTTGAAGGTATGAGAGGATGTAAGCACAAACCCTTGAATTCTGCATGATGGAAAGCACGAGTTCAAGTCACTGAAACTCAGATGGTTGTGATGCAGACTTCATGCAGCCCACCAATACTGTTACTCCTGGTTGCCTTATGTCATCATACTAATGAGCCAAGAGAGTAAGTGCACTTGTGAAGTGCTTATGCAGCAGTTTGTGGCATAAATGAAGAACCACTCATATTGGTAGGATATGAACAAATATAAATATCTAAGCAAACATCAGGTTTGACAGAAAGCACCAAGGGTGTGACAGAGTGTTCCAACATTGTGGAAGGGTAACCAGCAGTGAGGCATGTTGGTCTCTGCCTTCAAGAACGAAATACTGTTCTGAAATTGAACAGAAGAACAGACTTCAGCAAAGGTGGTGAAAGTGTGGGAACTGCAGGGAGGCAGCTATGCTCTCTGGAGTTCAGCTTTATAGAAGTGGGCATGAGAGCCTCTTGTAAGAGATCGCTTCATGTCTCCTTGAAATCTTGGCAGGATGACTGTCTACCAGATAGAGAAAATAAGAATGATTATAACTGACAAAACTGAGCCAGATCCAAGGGCTGTGCCTTTCCAGCAGTAGTGCCTGTTACTGAAGTGTCATTGTGCTGGTCATCTCCCATTCAGGTGGAGTATAACTGATTACATGCCACTGTGAGGAAATTAGGGGCAAAGAATCCTTCTGTGCTGAACAGTGGGAGGACAAGTTGCAAAAGACAACACAGTGCAAGGGCTGGGGAGGGAGGGTGAGCTTTCATGTTTCTCCTCTTACACCCCATACTGCCTGAGCAGTTCTTGCTTTGCACTCCTCAGGGAAGACATCCTCAGCACACATTAAGTCTTAACTGGTCCTCCAGTACCACCTTAAACTTCTGTGCTATGCCTACAGCTATCCAACATGATAGATCTCCAGACAGTGTGAATATAATATAAACCAGTGTACTGAAAAGCTTGAGTGTGTAGATTTATTGCCTCTGAAGTGTTGACTTTGCTGTGTCTGGTAAAAGACCGTATTTCAGCTGCTTTCTTCCTTTAAAGCCAGTCTCTGATCTGGAAAGCAGCAATCTTTTCCTGGCTGCCATGTTGATTTAGCATTTTGGGCTGCCTGGGGTATTTGCTTCTGCTAGAGTCCTTGCTTCTTATGAGTAAGGTGTCTTGACAGAGTACTGGCTTTCTAAAACAGGAGGCTCATCCCTAGTGCCAGCTCTTGAGGGTCATGAGCTTGCACAGAGATTTGTCATACCAAGTTCTTTGGTTATAGCCAGCACTACAGCAAGAGCCTCTGATGACTGCTTTTGCCACATGTGTGTGAGTGGGATTTAAATGATGTTTTGCTTGTTGTTACTGACTCAGCTGCTTCCCATGGCTGGTGTAGGAATGGTTAAGAGAGACAGGGTCAGATGACAGCATGTATTTTTGGAGAAGGTCATGGATTCTGTGCCTGGTGCCCCACTGCAAAAGGCAGATACCCTTTAGATGTGTGGATATGTCTGCAGTTTTATCTCCTGTCTTTGCGGCTGCTAAGGTTAATGTAGTGTAGTGCAACAGCAGGCTGCATGCAGGCTGCAGGGATGTAGCTGACTTCCAACCTAGGATATGCTTCTGCTGCCCTCCCCTTAATGAATGACATGCTCCATGGGTATTTCCTAGCACTGCAGCAGACTCACATGTTGTAGTTATGTTTCTTGCTTCCAGGACATCTGGTTTTATGTATAATGAAATACAGAAGTGGTTTGAGGACAAATCCCTTGTACAAAGGGCAATTTAAAAATGACTACTGGACCTCAGTTGGAGGGTCACTGGTGGTAATGCCCAGTCTGTGAGGAAAGGGAAGATGTGCTTCCCTTCCTGACTCATGTAAAGCATTTAGCAGTTGTGTCCCTTGTCCCGCAGACCTGAAACATTTGGACTGGGGCAAGGGAGAAAGAGAGAGGCTGCTGCTTGCAAAACCTCTGCAGATTCTTCTACTTGGCTCTTTCACTGCAGAATCCTGAGTGATCAGGAGTGCAAGGGGTGGGGGAAATTGTTGGCTCACTTGTGTGATGTGATGCACCAATGTATTTTAAAAGCCTCACCAGCTGCTGTGCATTGCTTTCTGCCCATCCCTGTCTGACACGTGAACACGAGAATTCCCATGTGCCAGGAATCTTAATGCTTCCTTCTCCTACCTCTGCCTGGGCATAAATGTCCTTAAGATGTAATTTTTTCCAGCTCAGCCTTTAGAATGTCTAATTATGCTGGGAGTGCTGAGCTGCAGCAAGGTTGCCGTTCAGTTACCCTTCGTGTGCCTGTCCCCTGCTTTTCAGACAGCTGACCTTTTGAGAAGGGAGAATCCCTACTGCTGAGTGAGTAAGAACTAAAATTTGGCAAATCTAAATGGGTCTTAATTCACATCAATATTCTGCAGCAAATGACTCTGTGTTTATCAACAGAAGGCAAAGCTTACCTCATTTTAAAAGCTTGCTTGTGGTGAATAGAAAGTACTCTGCCCTTGTCTTAAGGAGCAGAATTGAGTGAGGGTGTGCTTATTGAGGATGCCCTTCACTTGGTTTAGCAGCAGCAGTTGTGTTGAGCCCTGTGAAAAACAGAAGGAGGTCCCTGCCCTCGAAAGCTCACAGACAAGAATCTGTTGTATTGAAGAAAAGCTTGGAAATGGCCTTGAACTAGCTGTTGACCTTGAGTTGGTGGGGAAATTCTTAGGGCTAAAATGCTAGTGGGTTGCAGTTCATCATCAGTCATGAGTCCATGACACTCAAAACTGTGGAGAGTTGGCTGATTATGTAGGAATTGATTCAGCAAAGGGAAATTATGTGGAAAGCTGTTTTCAGCTTTGAAGGTCACTATCAGACTGGGGGTAGTGGGGGAGAAAGCTGCTGTTTGAGGTCATCCCTAAGGTGCTGTGTCTTGGCTCCTGTGGAGCTCCCAGGTTCTGAAGCACTTCCTCACTCACGCCTTCTCCCAGGGGATAGCTGAATGTAGCTCTATCTATAGTAAAGAACATGCTTTTCTTGACAGAAGTCCTTGTTGTACTAACTGATGCAGAGATATGGTGTTGAGGGACGTGGTTTAGCACCAGACTTGGTAGCTAGATAATGGTTGGGCTCAAACTTCTATATCTCTTCCAACCAAAATGATTCCATGATTGTAATGCAGCAGCTCTGTCAGTGGCACCTTAACCTGTCTCTCTTGCACAGTTTCTGAGAAGTGCTTGAGGGTGTCTGTGGTGCTTCTGAGAGCAACATCTGAACTGCTCTGGGCAGAGAGAGGCCTGAAGCAAAAATCCTTGAACTGAAGGACAGGAGAAATCTGGTCACTGAAGCCTGCCTCAGAATAACCCTGGTCTGTGGAAGAGCATGTGAGTCAGAACACTGGGTTGCAGTCCTGAGGAGACAGACTTTGGGCTGAATCCCAGGAACTGTTCCGAGCTCTGAGGCTGCCTTGCCTACAGAGCTAGGAACATCAGCATGCCTCAGGGTAGGAACAGAAGTGCTCTGCAGAGAAGCTGTTGGAAATGTGCTTATGGTGCACAGAGGGTAGAACTGAGCAGCATCCTTGTGTACACCTGGAGGAGTTCAAAGGAGGGGTGGTGCAAGTAAGTCCTGCTCCTCCTTGAAGACTCAGCCCTAGGACAGGCTGGGCAGCCGCTCTGTGTCCCACTGCCAAGTACCGGCTCGTGTGCCTCGGGTGGATGGGGGAGAAGCGGAGAGGAGGGAACGCTTTTGTGGTTTGCTGGCAAGTCACCCGCTCTTTGATGCACTGCAGCAAAAGCCCTGTCTGAGAAGTCTTCAGCAAAGAAGGACATTGCAGGGAAAGAGGAGTGGGGGGGGAGGGGGACAACAGCCGACCGCACAGGACTGAAAGATGCTGCTGCAAGCGCTCTGCCAGCCAACCCTTGGACCTGCTTCCACCCCCCTGTCATTTAGCAATGGAGTTGGCCAAGTGCGGTGCCTTAGGTCTGAGTACAATGCAGCATCCTTTTCCTGGATGTCCTTCAACTGCATCAAGGGATGGTGCTTCATGTGCATGTGTCCCCAGGGGCTTATTGTAACAGCCAGGATGAGGAAGCGGCAAGGCTCCAACAGGGCAATTGAAGTTGGGTGACAAACCACCACTGCAGCACCTGCTCTGCAGTGGCCTCAGCCAGACTGCTGTTGTGTGCTGGGGATGAAGACAGCAGATGTAGCGCATTGTGTAGCAGCAGTGGTGAGGGAAGTGTAGAACCAAGAGCTGAGTAACTGCTGATGCAGAGCAGGTAATGGGAAGGAAGTGTGGAATAAAGAACTGGAGAGCTGCTGATGCAGTGCAGGTGCCCCTTGGATGATGGCTGCAGCATGCAGCAAGGTGTCTGGGCTGTACCCTGAGGCAAGCAGTAGGATGGAGAGGCAGTTCCTTCATCTTATCTACTAGGGGTTAAATCTCTTCAGTTGGTTACAGCCTTTTTTGGCCCCCCCAGTGTTGCTGCAGAGTAGGACTGCAACCTGCAGGCTGCCTGGTCAGATGATCTGTTCTGTTCCTCTTCAGAGAATTACACCCCAAGGGGCAACTCAAGAGTGGAAGATGACTGACTGACCTACAGGCCAGGAGCAGGGCTGCCATGGATTTGAAGGAGCTTTGTAACTAACTGCTTACACTACAGTCATCACACTGAGGTGGAGGAGAGGGGATGATGACCTTATGTAGTTTCCTGTGGTGCTGTTGAACTGATAGCATAGGAGAAGCAAAGTTTGCAGGAGACTTCAGATGTGGAACAAACCGAAACAACTTGCAGTATCAGTTGTTTCTATGATGACCATTCCTCTCTGACACACAAGTCGAATACATCATGCAATGAATTTATTTCTGTTGCTAGGTAGCATTCATGATGTTAATATTTAGCTGATGCTTATTTTCAGACCCTCTATTTTAAGAAACTGACTCAGATTTACATGTGATAAGTGTTTCTGGTAATAAAAACTCTTCACTCTGAGACACACTACTGGAAGTGTTGGTGTGTTTAGTCATATAAACTCGAGTGGCACAGGATCTAAAACCAGTCACTTGAGGTGTGAACATGGAACAGTCATTTGTGTGTCTCAGCTGTGTTTGATTTAAATTGACCTTTATTTTTTTTGCTATGTTCTCTTCCTCTGTCTTGAAGGACCACGGTAGCAGCCAGGAGGGATGTGGAGACTTCTCCATGTGTGTTTTGAGGTGCTGCAGTTGTGTTCTTGTCTACGAGGTTGGGCCAGATGTTCCTGGGGGTCCCTTCCAATCTGGCTTTCTGTGATTTTGTATGCCTGCTCAGCACAGTGCCATCTCAGTGGGTTCAAAGCTGCTTTTCACCAGGCAGGAACAAGCAGGAGAAGGATGGATTAGGACAAGTATTTCTTTCCATGGCATTTTAAGAGGAATCGAGGGGTTGCAGTAGAGGAAGCATGGCTGGGCTAACAGAGCTGTTCGTTTTCTGCTCTGCATGTGAGGCAGCTGCACTTGACCCCTTTTTGTGTGGAAAACTCCACTGGTTCCATAAAAATACCTGTAGTCTGCTGGGCATTGGGGGGGAGGGGGGAAAGGACAGCAAAAAAGCACAGCTCTCAAAACGATTGAGCAAAGTGCCCCTCTGCCCCCACCTATGAACTAGGAGAGAAAACATGATGAGCATCTCTCACCTGAACCCCTCCTTACTCTTGTGACCTTGGGCATCTGGAAAGGCCTTTAGTGGGGGTGTCTTCCCCACTAGCACCTTAGAGGAGGACAGGATGCCTTGTCCCCAGGACGTGGTGCCCCCTCAGCTGGGTCTGCTGCCTGCCAGACTCCCAGCAGAGGGAGGCAGCAGCACACCAAGTTGCAACCTTCAGCTGCAATGTGTTCCCTCAGTCTTGGTGTCATAAAACAAACCCCAAACAAATCCCCCCACAACACTTCACTGAAAGAAAAAAAAGAGGCATTTCTCTTGCTGCTTAATGATAAAGCCTTTGAGTAGCAGGGAATTGCTACCTGTAATTGTAGCAGCTAATCCTACTAGCAGGCTCTGTCCTTCACCTTGGGTACTATTCTTAGTTCAGTCCCTACTGGATTTATGCCAGAGCAAATGCTGAGGCTTGGTCTGTGCCTTTGGAGAGGTTGAATTAGTGAATTGGGCAGCATCTTCCTTCTCTTCAGGGGCAAAGCCATGAAAAAGACTGATGGAGACCCTGCTGTTCTGAGAGAGGTAAGTTAACTACTGATGGAAGTGCTAGGAAAGAAGTGGAAAGGTGGGTGGATGAACTTGGTGAACTGTAGCTAGCCCTAACTCAGCCCAGGGGGAGGGACTGAATGACTTCAGTTTCTTGTGACTCTTTGCTTCTATGACCTTAGTACAGAAGTCTATCTTTTTGACTTCTTGCCTTTTTGATCTGAAGCTGTCTCCTGCTTGCTGCTCTTTCTTTGTTCCACCAGCTAATACACAGAATCCCTGTGCCACCCAGGCTCTGCTCCTGTGAGTGGGTGTGACACTGGGCAGGAGTGATGCAGTCCAGGAGGAGATTAAGGCCTGTGTGAAGAGATGTCTGCTTCTTAGAGGAGTAATGCGATTGCTGTGTCCTGTAGCTTTCTGCTCCCTGACACTACAGGCACAGCTTTTTGCATTGCAGACAATTAGTGTGTGTCAAAAATGCCTCAACTTTGGGCTTCTGCAGCCTGCCATTTCCCAGTCTTCCAGTGGCACAAGTTATAGAGTCCCTAAGGTTGGAAAAGACCTCTAAGATCGAGTCCAACCATCAACCCACCACCACCATGCCACTAAACCATGTCCTGAAGTGCCACATTTTTTGAATACCTGCAGGGATGGTGACTCCACCACTTCCCTGGGCAGTCTTTTCTGACAGCAGTTGCAAGCCAGGTCAATGCGTTGAGGTGTACCTGAACATCACCACTACTGCCTGGTGCCATCTCCTGTGCAGCCTGGAGATCTGCTCTGTGTCACCATTGATTTCTATCTGATCAAGAGGGAGAGAGAATCTTAACTAAGAAAGAAATACCCTGTTCTTGCAACTGGTACTGTCTGAGCAAGGCCAAGCAGACTATCAGAGTGAACAAGGCACTTCAATTTGAGCAGTCAGAGGTTTCAGTCATCACTGGAAACACTCAGCTGCCTGGAATGTTTCCCCCTTGCTCTGTGCTTGAATTAGTCCTGTTCCTTGAGCTGGTCACTCTGCTTCTCTCTGCTGTTTCTGCAGAAAGGGGAAGGGTTCCTAAGCTGTTCTACCCACAAAATGGTTCAGGAAACAATTTGCCTGTGTTCTTGGAGACCAGAAGCTTCTGGGAAATGATGCTGCTGGTGATGTCTAACTGGGGGTTTGGCTATTTAGACAGAAGCAGCACAGGAAGCAGAATTGGACCTGAGCTGCTATGCACTGATGAAGGGAAACTGATTAGCATGTGGTATGCAGGGGTAGCTTGTATGTTAGACCCCTATCTGTGAGATGGTCTTTCTGCCCTCTTGGATGAAACAGAACTGCTGCCACCAGCCTGGGCCATACAGGATCCCTGACAACCTGCCAGCCATTGAGGGATTGGGGAAGGCTCAGTGAACTCTGCAGGCTCATGTCTCAGGGCTTCTTTGCTCTTGTCAGATCTTTGCCAGTCTTTCCAGTCACTTTTTCCCTGTGTGTGAAGAAAGGGAGAGCCCAGCACTGGCAGGTGTACTTGCAGAATGAGACAGCTAAAGAATTATCCAAATGCTACATAAACTGTCTTCAGGATTAGAAGGACCTGGGTCCCTCATGTGGCTGTGGAAGTGGTAACTGAGCTTTGCAGGATGGATGAGGGCACCAGTGCTCTAGCTACCTAAGCATATGCTGAGCAGCAGTGTTCTCACTGGTGCTAGTCACTCTGCTCCATGGTTATGCCTGAAGAGTCTTTGTTTCTGTCTCTTGAGCTGTAATTAACCTCTACACAGTGTGCCTGTCCAGGCAGGTATGTCTGCAGCGGTCTTACCAGCAGGCAGTCTAAGGAGAAGGATCTGCAGAGGAGCTGAGGAGAGCTGGACCTGTATCTAAGCTTTGAAGCCAGCAAGTTGATGACAACTTGTGCTCCTCTAGCAGCCTGAGATCTTGCCTTGTGCTTATGTTCAATTCCATCTGGTTTAGCTGCTGTTGTGGTGTTAGGTCATAGGCTGGACTTGATGAGCTCAGAGGTCCTTTCCAGCCTCAATAATTCTGTGATCTGGTTAATGTATCTTAGTCTCTCTCCAGCCCTTATCCATCTGGTTGCTGCAAGTGAAAACTCCAGCAGAGAGCTACCTTCAGGAGTGGAGTGCTGGTGTGCATAGACCCTGCCCGTGTTATCAAGTTGAGTTGGTAGGTGAAATCTGCCTTCACACTCTTAGACTGCAGCATGTGAGAGGTATCTGGCTGAGGCTAAGGTTCCTCAGTGTGAGCTGACACTTGTGTTATCTGATGTGAACACAGTCTGTGAGCTTGTCCACATGGACAGCTAATCCAGCTCTGCTGAAGCATGGCATTCCCCTAGCTAAGTGAAGGGAACTTGTGCAAACTGATGATACTGCAGTTGGATGCCTTCCACATTCACTTGCTGCTAAAGTTTCCCCATTTAGATGCTAATCAAGGTGTTTCCACAATGAAAGGTGCAAAACAGGTTATTGAGGTTTGTCAGGTTTGTATGAAGACCTGGGGGCTATGTTTCAGCCATGTTCTGCATAGCCTCTGAGAAATGCTCATGATAGAAGGTGAAAGGGCCTGGTGACTATGCACAAACTATTAGGGTTATGTAATAGATACAACCATGAGCACAGTAACTAGTGGTGTACACCTCTTTCTGTTCATTAGCAGGTCACCTTGTTGCAATTAAGCTAATGAGATGCTCTGCTCATTACAGGTGGATAGCTATAAAGCCCTCTGCTTATCTGCTGTTGTAAAGGAGACTTGGAGACATGTACTTTGGGGAAAGCCTGAATTAGTTTCCTGTTTACCAAGACTCTTACCATTTATATGTTATTTGTGTTTTGAAGGGAGAGAAGACCCATGGTAGGGACTTGTGACAGACAGTTTGCATATGTGTTCATGAATCTGCCTCCAGAGTGGGACCTTTGAGGGGAAAGGGTTGGAATGGCTGAGAACTTAAAGGAGGCACTGAGTTTGCTGTTCACCTCCAGGTTATTTGAGAATATCCTCTAGCCTTGGTAGGTGATGTGGTAACTTGGTGTGATGATGTCTTGCCTGCAGGGTGGAGGTTAACAAGCTGCTGCTCAGTGAGGATTGGTAGGTCATTTTTCTGTGCATGTGTACTTCTCTTTCTCATTTGGTGTTAAAACCTACTGCTGCTATCTGCAGAGAATGCAAGTTTTTAACTAATGCATGGTACTGTGATTAAGGATAAAGCTGTGAAGGTAAAATACAGGTTGAAGTAAATTCACATTCAGATCATGGTTCCCTAGAGCTCGAGGATAGAAGGAATCTGCTGATACTGATGACTAAGCAGTGAATATTTACTGGGGCAATGGTTTTAAACTAGAGAAGGGCAGACTGAGCTTGGACTTTAGGAACAAGTTCTTTACCACAGGGGTGGTGGAGCACTGGAGCAGGTTGCCCAGGGGAGGGGATGGAAGCCCCATCCCTGGAAATATTCAAGTTCAGGCTTGACAGGGCTCTGAGCAACCTGATCTAGTTGGGAATGCTCCTGCAGGGGGTTGGGACTAGATGAGCTTTAAAGAATGGTTAGGGTGGGAAGGGACCTATGATTCAGCATACTAGATTGCTGGGCTGAACCAGAATACCAGAAAGGTGATTCAGCTGGATTTGAAGATAAAATACTCCTCCATTTGCCTACATACTGAGTTTCAAACCTAGATGCAGTTTCTCTGCTTAGCTTAAGCTGAACCTGTGGTGTTGGCTTTCAGCCACTGGCTCTTCTGCCTCCCACTGCTGCTGTAGGGAACAAGCAGCAGTATCCAGCATTTCACTCTGAGAAGAGCTTCCTTCCCTGTAATCAGGTTGTGTCTGAAGGCAGCTTGGTTTAGCAATAAGGGCTCCCTCAGTGAGACCAGTTCCAGTGCTCCCCAAGAGTCAGTAGAGCCCTAAATGCTGAGTTGGCATTACAGCAAGAATAGCTCAGCTGCTAGCTGCTGTTCCCATTTGCTCTGGAGAGCTTTCATCAGTGAGACCCATCCTTAATGAACTTAGGATAGGTTTTGAAGTGGTGACAGCTCATGCAGGTTTAAGGCAGCAGTTGCCCCTTGCATGGCAGGATGCCAGCCCTTCAAAAAACCCCTTCAGTCCTGGTGCCAGCATGCCTGCTGGAAGCCTTGGGTTGCTGGCTTCCAAATGTGTCCACTTAACAAGGTCAGGCAGCTCAGTTTTTCTGTTCAAGTGTCTCAACTGTCTGGGAACTGACAAAAGTCCACTTGTTCCTGTGGTGGTCCTGCCCAGTGAATAGGAGGAGTCTGTTTCCAGCCATTACACCTGCTTGGGGTCTATCAGACTAATAGCCACCAGTGCTTGGTAAATCTCAAGCATTTGGCTTCAAACCCTGCTTTAAATGGAGTTTCCAGGCATGACCTAGCCTGTGGTGATACCAGAAGGTCAACCCCAAGTAATCCATGCGTGTGAGTGTGGAGGCTGGCACAGCCCAGGGACACACCTGAGGAGTCTCCTTGTGCTGCAGCCCTGATCTGAAGAGCATCTCATCCCTTCAGTGAAGGAATTGTTGCTAATAATTCAACCTCTCCCGGTGCAACTTGAAAACTACACCACAACAGCAACAGGGAAAACAAACAAAACCCCCTGAACAAGCAAATAATAAAACACTCCCCCCCCCAAATAAAACCCAGCCAAACAAACCAAATAAAAACAATCACCAACAAAACAGCCCAAACCACACACACAACACCCCCCAAACAGATCAATAAAGGCAAACAAAACCAAGCAAAAGAAGAGAATCCAAACACTAAAGAGCCCCCAAACAAACCTTAGACAAACAATCCCCCTCCCAACATGGAAACAAAGTCCCAGACAAAACCAAACCAGGCAAGAATCCCCCAAACAAAACCCTGAAATCAACCAAACAATAACAGCAAAAAAGCCAGACCCAACCCCGTGGAAGTTGTACATTTGGCTTCCTTTTGTGCAGTTGTTTGGGGCTTTTTCCTTCTCTTCTCCTTTATGGGTGTCACGGGCCCGATCCTGTACTTTCTGAAGCAGGTACCAGTGCCCACTGAGGCAGCAGCTCTGAGCTTGTGCTGCACTGAAGCAGGAATCTGGCCCTGCAGCTTTGTGTGGAAAAGTAAATGTGGGCACTGAGTGATCCAAAGGAGAGGAGAAACCTCTGCATTGTGTGAGTGGGGAGGAGGCTGCTGCAGTTCTGTCTCTGAAGGGCTCGTTATTAATTAGCTGTGTGCACACTAAGTGCTTCTCTGGAGAATGAATGAGGTGTCTCAGCCTCCCCCCACAACCCTGGCTTCTGTGACAAAATTAGTGTTGGGGAGGGGGGGGAGCAGATTTTGGGAGGGGTGGACTGAAGCTGCATGTGCTGGCAGGAGGGAAGTGTCCAGCTCCTGATGGATGGGTGGGATGGTGAATGCATTTCAAACCTGCTCTGATGGGTTTCTGATGTCACTGCTGCAGTGTCTCTCTCTGTTGCCAGTTTGCTTTTTGCAATGATTGGAGCTTCTGGTGCGATTGCAAAGTTGTGGTTTACATTCCTTTACCAGGAGGAATCCTGGAGGACCCTTTGCATTCCTCCTGCCGTGGGCTTCTTGCAGCGAGAGATGAAATTCAGCCCTGGCACAAGTGTGCTGAGGTGTCAGTGCGCTGCAATCGCTGCCATCACTGATGATGCACTGAAGCAGTGAGGTCTGTGCTGTCACAAACTGGTGAGTGGTGACCTCTCTGCGGTCTGCACCAGCCTGAGGGCCACCAGAGACCATCCGTGGTACCTCGCTCTGGCATGCTGGGGGCTGGCTGCTCTCCGAAGGGGCAGGCTCAGGAAGAGGCTTTCTTGGGGCTTGTCTGGGCTTGTTCAGGCCTGAGCCTGCCTTTGTCTTTGTGATCACAGGGATCAGAGGGGATCTGCCTCTGCAATTTACAGCTGCCTTGCTGACAAGACCTCCTTGAGAGACCCCAGAAGCCATCCACTAAACTGGAGCTTTTCAGACCCCAGGTGGGTGCAGTCTGTGTTTGTACTGGTCCCTGCAGATATCCTGTCTCTGTCTCCCTGTGTTTTACTCTGTCAGCTTTCTTTCTGCAGAGCCTGTTCGTGTCTGTGTGGGGCTGGGGAAAGTGGTGGTGGTCTGTGTAAAAATGCACGGCTGGGTAAGCTTTCAGAAGGCTTGAAAGTCCTGTAGGAGAATGTTGTAGTAATTGCCCCTGCTAGTCTGTCCCGCTGGGGTAAAGGGGGTGGGGGTGGGGACTCCTTTTGCTTTTGTTTTCTTTCTTTTTCTGTAGCCCACTTCCTTCAAGCCTCCCATACACAAATGCACACCGGAGGTGGGGGGTACTGGTGAGTGTGATTTCTGAGGGAGCCCAAAAAGTAGCAGCGCCCAAAGACTCATCTGTGTGCTCACACTGTCTGAATGTACTGCAGCTGTACAGGGGAAGCTCAGGATGCTGCTTAGCAGCTTGGGTCTGCTGAGGGGTGGGTGGTTCTGGTGACTTGCCTGGTTTCTTCCAGCCCAAACCACTCTATAATTCTACACCCAGGTAACAGAATTCACGTGGGCTTAGCCACTCTGTGGTTCCTTGTCCTGTGTAGCATTTACATCAGGGAACAAGGAAACTGAGGGGTTAGTGCCTTTCTCTTTGCAAGGATCTGACATCTCTCCCCATCTCCTGCCTCACCTAGGATGGAGTGGGACAATTTGTGCTGCTTCCAGTGCCGTTACCTGGCTCAGCACGTTGCCTCTGCATTAATTTTGTGACGTAAAGGATAAATAATACAGCTGAAATGCTGCTGTCAGCTGATACTCCCACGGGGAAAGGAAGCTGTTATGCTGTGTTTGGCTCTGCTCCCCGCTGCTCTTCGTGAAGCTTGGCTTTTCCTGCACCTGGGTGTCCTGTGCATCACTCATCTGCTTATCATGAGGTTTCAGGTCTGTGAGCAAACCAACTATGATGTTATCTGTTATGTAGATAACTTGCAGCACACTGGAGGGGAACCTTTCCATGCCTTGGGAATATTCTTCTCACTTAAAGGCTGACAAAAAGTATCTATATCTAGATAAAACCATGGATAAGCTTTAGAGAAGGAGTCTGATCAGAGCAGGAAAGGAAAGGCTCCTCTGAGAATAGTAACACCTGAATTCTCTGTGCTAGCTGACCAGTTGTATTGTCTGATACTTTTGCTCTTGTTTCACTGTGTTCTGTATCATGGAGGATGGACAGGCTTATGAAGTGACACAATAGCAGATTTCATACCAGTAATGAGAACAGAGCTTTTTCTCTGTCATGACCTATTGACATCTCAGTGCCTGTACCTTGTCTCAAAGCATGGGAGAACTAGAGGCTTTTCAGTACAGAGTTTGAAAAGTCTTCTCCTTTCGCTCACTTTTACTGTGGCCTTTGAAGAAATGTGCTTAAATGAGAAACAAAACCCCAGGGCTGTCCTGCTGGGAAGATGTCCATCCTCCTCTTCATAAAACACAGTTATTTCTGCTTGTCCTTTACAACTGGATGGAGAAGACTTCTCCTCACCAGTGTTCCTTGTATGAACTGGGGTCTCCTGTTGTGTATACAATGAAACTTGCTAGTCCCTTTCATAGGCTTCATAGCTGTTTCCTCATTTTTTGAAGGTAGAAACCCAGTAATCTTGCAGTAACTGGTACAGACCATCTCTTAATACATATGGAGTGAAGTTGATTAACACATGAGCCATTGTTTTGTTTCCAAAGAGAGACTCAGCTGAAGGGGCTTATACAACTGGGGGACTCTAATTCCAGCCTTCACTTTTCTGTATTTTTTTCTGTTTGCATTTTATTGTAGGACGAGTGACCAAGCATCCAAGCTATGCCCAGCCTGGCTGCAGCAACCTTCTCCCTGAAATATGAATCTTTCACCCAGAGGACAAGAAAAGGCTTTGGTAAGAGGAATTAAAGAAATGTTATAGTACTGAAAATGGAATTTGATTCTCTTCCTCTCAAGTCTTCCTGCAGATGTTCTTCCCTGGTGATAGGAGTCTACTGTTGTACCTCTTTGCAAGGGAAGAGCTAAGATGGAAGACTTTGTCTATAATGTGAGGAGGAGCTTGGTCTCAACAAGCAAGGAAGGACAGAACTGCTTTGAGGGTAAAGCCGTTGCTCTCAGTCACCCTGGAAGTGTCCTCTATGTCCCAGCAGACTAAACTCAGGGGTCAGGAACTTCTTGGGCTAGATAAACTTGTCTTTTCTAGGCTACAAACCAACAAGTTTTGGGGTTCTTTTTTGGATTGACATGATCAAATAGAGGCTGCTGCCAGCCATGACTCTGGGTTTGTGATCTCTGGCTAGCGCTTGGGCGCCGCTCGGTTAATGACTCATGGTGCTTGTGTGGCTTACAGTCCTCAAACCTGCAGTGCATGGACTCTGCCCAGGCCTCTCCTGAGGCACTGAGTCAGCAGAACCCTGACTAGCCTGGTGGTGTCTGCTTATCCAGGCTGCTGCAGAGCAGAGCCAGCTAGGAAGAGGGGTGACCTTGGTTCCAGGAGTTGCAGCAGCACTATCCACCACGCTTTACTCCTTCACACAACGCCCTGCTGGGAAGGAATTTAGTCTGGGGCATGTCTGCACAAAAAGTAATGGCACTTGTGTAGATGAGTTGAGGTGAGGTTGTTTAGTCTGGAGGAGGCTGAGGAGAGGATCTCTTGTGCTCTACAATTCCCTGAGAGGAGGTTAAAGTGAGGTGGGAATTGGTCTCTTCTCCCAAGTAATGAGCAGAAAGACCTCAAGAGAAAATGGCCTCAAGTTGCACCAGGGGAGGTTCAGGATGGATATTAGGAAAAAAGTCTTTACTGAAAGAGTGGTCAGGCGCTGGAATAGGCTGCCCAGGGAGGTAATGGAGTCACCATCCCTGAAGGTGTTGAAAAAATTGTACACATGGCACTTGGGGATGTGGTTTAGTAGCAGCGGTGATGTTGGGCTGGAGCTGATGATCTTAGAGGTCTTTTCCAGCCTTTGTGATTCTAAGTTATATAGCTGCTAACTCGGGTGCTAGCAGAACTGTTTGTGTGAGCTCCAAGATGACAACTCCTTAAATACCTTCTCCAAGATGCTATTTCAGAGAATCAGTGTTTATGGTATTTGACAAGTGACCACAGAGCAAGTTTAACAGAACATTTTTGCTGTTGCTTAAACCTTTGGGTTCAGGCTGTGTGTTTTATTCAAGTTAGATAAGATATGGTGAGGGAATTGTGTAAAGGGAAGAGATAGCATGCACTAAGTTCAGTGTGTGAGACAGGAGGGTGCATCAGCTTTCTGGGTAACACAAGTGCTAGGTACTCCTCCAGCCACTGAGACTGGAGTACTTTAAAGAGCTTGCAGTCCAAGTTAAGATGTTGCTGCTAGACATCTCTGGTCTCACTTGAGAGAGAAGATAGAGGAAAAAGGTAAGAAAAGCTTTGTTAAATATTGTTATTACAAGGGGAAGAGTTTACTAGAATGAGGGAAGTGGGAAGCTCTTTTTTTTTTTTTTTCCTTTTCCACTTCATGTAAAAGGCAAAATGAAGTTTGAAAAGGAAGAAATTGCTCTGAATCTGGTGAGGAATGACCTGTTTAACCCTGCTGCAGAAGGCAGCACAGGTCTGATGTGCTCTGTGTGTGTTTCTCATTGCAGAGTACATGGAGAATTTCAGCAAGTGAGATGAATGTTAATTCCATAGCCTTATCTTGTTTTGATGTAGGGATTTAATGTTGCTGAAGCCAGTGATGTCGGCCAGGCCCAGTGAGATCCCAAATGAGGATTCACTTGGGTGAGATGCAAGAGGTTTTACATGTTGTGCTTTTCAAGGAATAGAAGAGATGCTTGCTCTAGATTTTCTTCTTGGTATCCTCAACTGTACCATGTTCTGTGGAATTTTTGTGCCTGTAATTGGTGGAGAGGGTGACTGAGGGGCAGTCAGAGCTGTCCTGCAGATCTCAGCAATGTAAGAACCTGAACTCCTTCCTGAATTTTGCCTGCTGTATCCGAGAGCTTTTGTGCTTCTCAGGGTGCAGGGAAGTCTGTGGAAAGAAGCTACCAAGAGCAGGTCTGGCTTCCATCTGCAAGATGATCCCTGGGCCACACAACTGCTGCTGCTTTTTCACTTGTCACCTGCAATGAGGTGAAGATAGCCTGCTACCCAAATGGCTGTGTCCCTCTGAGCTGAAAATCAGTTGGGTCAGGAATTCAGCTGCCCTGCAGGTAGAAATGCTGAGCCTCCTCAGACCAGGACTTTGTCTTTCCCCCTGTCATTCTGCCACTTACCTCTTGTGTGATTTTTGCCTGCCTTATTTTACAGAAAGAAATTGCTAATGCTGTCTGCTTCGTTGCAGGCAGCCTGTGACTCACTGCAAAGGCATGGTCCCATTTCCTTATGAGCTGAGGTTGGCCTGCAGGAGTGCTGGCAGCTCATGGGGTGGAGCCCTGACCGTATCAAGGAAGGAGGAACTGTTGGAGTTCACAGCCAGTCTGAGTTCTGAAGCAGGTGTCTGCATCTCTCTGGAGCCTGTGCTCAGCCTGCTTGTGGGGTGTCAGACCTAGCACTGGAAAGATGAAGTCACTTGGGAGCTTAGATGGACTTCAGGTACCACTGCCAGCTGGATCATCTCCTACCACAGAGCTGTAAGAAACTGGTAAGTATCATATCAGGGTCATATCTCAGAAGGAAAGTTTCTGTCTTATGGTTCATTTATAAAAGCAGCCTGTGTCCTGTGTTTGGGGAATTGGGATGCTGCAGGGAGTTCGTATGAGAAGAAAGTGACAGGAAAAGTATGATAATATATCAGTGCCTAATGAGCATTGCTAAGAGTCATAGCCTGCAACCATTTTCTGGTTGACTTGGTAGCATATTGTAGGAGTGGTAGTATGAGATGGGATCATACAGCACTAGTTTGGTAATTTAGGGAGAAACAAACCCAAACCCCAGGATCCATGTCGTAGGGCTTGTATCAAATCCAAGAGTTAATCAAATGTTGCCTTATCTTAAAAAGGGAAATCTGCCTGTAAGGTTAGAAAGAAAACTTCCTTTACTGGGAGAAGCAAGACACTTCCTCTCCTCCATGAAGGTTCATAATGGCAGAAACCAACACTTTCTTGGGGAGAAAAGAGAATTTGTCCTTGCTCTGCAGCCACCACTAGTGGTTTGGTGTAGCTTCAAGGTGATTTTTTTTCCCTCTGGGATGCCAGTTCATGCTGGTCAGCCTAATGGACTCAGCTAGGCATTAGCTCTAACTCCATGGGTTTGCAATACAACCTGCACAAAAGACATTGAGCATCCTGCTCTAGTTTTGAGGTTAGCCTTGTTTACAAGAGGCAATTGAGCTAGCTGATAGCCAGGATCCAGGAGCCTCTTTTAACCAAAGCCCTTCTGAAGTTTGAAAATCTTTCTTATCACTCAAACTCTTTCCTGTTGCTGCATTTCAGCCATAGATGTCACAGATAAAAAAAAATCCAACTTTGTTTTGCCTTAAAACAAGAAGTGCTTGAGATTTCCAGTGAGAGAGGATCTGTTTGCATCAAGGCTTCCAGCAGGAGTGGTTCAACTCTTTACAGAAACTGCCTGTAATTCTTCAGGTACTGGCTTGAAGGCTTGTGACTGGGTCAGTCATAGCTTGAAGGTCCACTTGTTGACAGCAGGAGGATGACACAATGCTGGGAAGGAACCTGAAATAGATGTGCTTAATGAAATGAAGCTTATGGTATCACATATTTCAGTGATGACAAAAAGAGTGCTGCAGATCTTACCTGGCAGGACTCGCTACCTTTCTTGGAATGCAGTAGTTCCGTAACAGGAGAGTGTTTTCATCTCCACACCCATCAGCTTCTTGGGTTGTAGTAGTGATTTCTTTACAGGCTAATTCCTTCCACTGTTACATGATCCACCACACAACTTTTTCCTGCTGCTTTATTGCCCACACAGTAACAGATTAAGCACAAATTTGCATGTAGCCACTTAACCCAGGACAAGATCAACGTGAGGTGGTGTGATCTGTGCAGATGGGGTCACCTCTCTTGAGGAAATGCACCCCAACAGCCTATGTGAAGTGAAGCAGGTTGTGTTAGCTTTTCTCTAAGGAAAAAACTGCCTGTTGGGGGCAAATGAGCCCTTACCTGGCAATTCCAACTGCACGCATTGTGACCGTGTCACACCTCTGGCCTTTAACTTGTGCTAAGGGATGCTACTGCACACTCTGCTGTCATTGGTGGGTTTGGTCACAGCTCCCTAAAACAGTGCTTGCCATAAATGCACAATCACAGGAAATTTGCCAGGTGCTTGAACTAAAGGGAGAGGAAAAGGATTTTCTGCTAGACAAGCTGCTGGAAAAGAAAAGTTGCTCTGCTTGTTGGCCAGCACCTTTGCAGAGGTCTTGTTCAACGCAACTAGCCAAGTTCTTTGGTTTCCCCATGAGACTCCAATGCTGGTCCCAAGTCAGCCATCCCTAGAAAGACAGCTTCTGACCACCTAGAAATCAGAGCAAGCTCAAGAGCTGGGTAACTTCCTCAGGTATTGCTAATGCTTGCTTTTCCTGCAGCCCCAGCCCCAGTGAATAACCAGCTCAACGATTCTAGGTCTCCGCAGAGGGGATTTTCCTGTGAGGCTGCAATATGAGGGTGGTTTTGCTGCTCCTTGTTCTCCCAGAGAGTTAAGCAGTTGCAGTTGGATGACTTATTTCCTCCTTTGCTAAAGCACTAGGAATTCTCATAGGTAGCAAGCAGTAGATGGGAGCTCAAATGTATTGAAAAATTAAAAGCAGGATCATTATCCTGCTGCACAGATACAAGGTTGTTCCTAAAAGCATCATTTTCCCTGGCCCTGTCATGCTTCATTTTTACTGGCTCAAAAGAGAGCTTTGCAGTTCCCAAAACAGCAATTCTGCAGTCTCCTATGTCCCCAGAGAAGGATGAAAGATGTAGTATCTTCCTCCTCTGTACCAGATTGTTTGGCTCTCCTATAGCTGTGCTTGTCCCTGACCTGTTAATTGCCTTTGAGATAGTCTGGTTTGTTCTGATCCTGATGGGAAATGGTGGAGGGATGATTAGGTCATTGTTTAAACAAGACAGTTGCAGAGTGGGACATGTTTTCAGGGCAGGATGATGGGTACTGCTTGTCAAGTCTTGATTTTGATGTTTTGGAATTGTTTGCTTTTTTTCCCTCAGGGTGAAAAGGTGACAGTCAAGGAGTGATTTGTTAATTAATTGGTGCTGTCTCCAGGGACCCAGGGAATGGAGCCCTCTTCCTGTTATCACAATCCATGGTGGGTATGACTGTTCTCTGCTGTGATGGTTTGATTGGTGTGTTGTTACAGCACTTCAGTTCACCTTTGTCAGTCCCCTTTGATACTCTACAGAGGGCAGGAGCCTTCCTCATCACCTGATAGAAATCACTGAACTTTGAGTCTTGCAATAAACCCAGCAGTTTTGTCTTGGATTACTGCCTGTCTTTAGGGGAAAAAAAAAACCCAAACCAAACCATGCTGGCCCTTCTGAAAACATGCTGACAGCCAGGAGTCTGGGGTTAACCTAACACCTGCTCTTCAGTTTGAAGCATTTCCAGTTCTTTCCTTTCTCTGCAGAATGGCAGGTTTCTGCTAACTTGTTGGTGGATGAAATACAGCTGATGAGGGCACTGAGGGCAGGCCTTTATGGCTCTCTACAACTACCTGAAAGGAGGTTGGAGCAAGGTGCAGGTTGGTCTGCTGTCCCTAGTATCAAGCACTAGGGCAAGAGGAAATGGCTTCCATTTGCACCAGGGGAGGTTTAGGTTGGATATTAGGAAAAATTTCTTTAGTGAAAGAGTGATCAGGCACTGAGACAGGCTGCCCAGGGACATGGTGGAGTCACCATTGCTGGAGGTGTTGAAAAACATGGCACATGGGGACATGGTTTAGTGGCAGTGGTGGTGGTGGGTTGATGGTTGGAGTCCATGATCTTGATCTTTTCCAGCTGACAATTCTATGATTCTGTGAAAACAGTGAGAGCAAGACAGAATCTAAAATCTGAGCTCAGCCTTTCTATCCAAACACAAACCAAATTCCTGAGTCTGGGAATGTGTAACCTGGGGAAGAGAAGGCTTAGATGCCTCAATATACAGACAGAGTGTTGCCAGTGGATCACTGAAAGAAATTGAAGGCTGACAAAAGCCAGCAAGCTTCTAGTCCTGCAGCATGTTTTACCTTCATACTCCAGTATTGCACAAGAGGCCCTCGAGTAATAGCCTGCTTTAGAGGCTATGATGCAAGAGTTGAGAATTGCTTTGCCCTGCAGGTTGCCTTCTCACATGTTCATGTGTTTCCAGGAACTGAGGACTGCAAGAATGCCAACACCAGCTCTTGTGCATCTCTGCCTGTTCCATGTGTATAATGGGGAAGCCAAGTGGCTTCAGTACAAATAAGTACTGGTCCCTTTTCCGTTTGTTTTGCAGGTGATTGTGTTCCCAGTGAGTCCTCATGTGTGTGACCTAAGAGCAGAGCTGTGCAGAAAAGTGAACCCACCAAAAGCTTAAGCAGGTTTATGTCTTAAACTGTTAAGCCTCTGGAAACACTGCATTGTTCCACTGTCTTGCCTGAGTGGTGGTGTGTGAAACTTGGGAGCTCCTTGAGATAAATGTGGATTGCAGACAAGTAAGATGGGTTTGTCTTGCTGATATTTGTAATTCAGAAGCTTTAACCCAGACTGGGGCTAAGGGGTAGGGTAAATGTCAGTTTGAGTTTGAGCCTCTTCTCCCTTGAAAGCTGTTTGCTTGCTTGCTTGTTTTTAAGTACTGCTGCAGTTGCTTCATTGACTCTTTCTTTGTCCCCAGACCTTCCCCTTCTGTGAATGAGAAGAGAGGAGGAGCTTGAATAACCTGCCCTAACTTCCCTCCTTGTGTGATGCCAGCTGTGAGTGTTTCTTTGGCAGTGTCTTAGCTGGTTGTTGTGAACAATGGTCAAGGAAGCAATCAGCAAGTATACTGCCCTAGAAGTGCTACACGTTGTTGGGCCTGCCTCATATCTCCGTGGCTTGAGAGCTGGATGGGATCCAGGCTGGGATACTGCCCAAGTGTGCAGTGGTGCACTGGAGCTTGGGGTGTCTGATGGAGCAGAGGGCTGCTGCGAGGAACGGCACGGGATCCTCGATGTGGTCGCTGCATTAGAGACAAGAGATGGAGAAAGCTGAATGTGTTGCAAGTTACTTTGCTCTTTCTTTGTCCTCCCCACACACCTCTTCCTGAGAGTGAAATGCCAACTCTTGTTAGTAACACTGCAAAAATACAGTTCTAGATAGTGAGAGGAGGGCTTGCTTTTAGGAAGAATTCATCTGAGCCTCAGACTGGTGAGGACAAGCCAGCTTGGCTCTGAGCCTAGCATGGGAGCAGCTCATCTCTAGTTGCTATTTCTCCTGGGTGCTGGTCAGCAGCAAATACATGCAGTCAAGGGCCCAAAACCTCAGCTGACTTTTCTGGGGAAGAATCAATTAGATTTAATTAAGCAATGAGACATTGCTTGTTATCTTGTCTGGACAAGAGGGAGGCAAGGGGGATTTGTCGAAGGGATAGATGTATGTTATGGGATTGTTTTAAGGAAGGAAATGCACTCCAACCTTTGCCTAAATCTTCTTTAATCTTCCATTATTCACATAAAGGAGAAGAGCTTATGTTAGTTTTGTTCAAAGCAAGTTGGTTCTGTGTGTTGTTCTGTCTCTCACTGGCCTGGCATGATCCTGGGTGTCATGATCCAGGGTCACCGGAGGTCCACCTCTCTTCAAAAAACCAGCTGTGATTTTTTTGCCCACACTTCTGCATGGTTTTGTTTTGTTTTTCTTCCTAGACAAGAACAAAATTGCACTGATTACAGGGAGTTGTGAAACTCCATGAACTGCCTGTAGAAGTTCTGCACTCAGAAGATGATGAATGGCCAGAAGGGAGCATGGTGCCCTTGTGTTGCAAGTCTTCTGAAGCTTCGTCTTTGCAGGATATTTGTCATGAGACAGAAGTTTCGAGTTAATACATTTCTTGATAAAAATATTACTTTTCTATGGCTTTTTACTTCTAGGGTTTGTTGTTGTGTTTTTTTCCCCTTTGTAGAGCCCAAGATGACCATCAGTGCCACACATTTGGTGGTGTTCTAGGTAATGAGACTAAAAAATCTCATTGGAAGATGGCCATGCAGATGGTTACTGAGAGTGCCTCTTTGTGTTCTGTGTAAATGCCCTTTCTGGCTCCCTTTCCCAAAGGGCCACTGCTCCATACTTGAGTCTGAGCTGGGTGTTGGCTGAGTGACTGATGCAACGATTGGAATGTGGCTGGGCTGACAAACATGTGGGGCTTGACTTGTTTCACTTTGCATATAACAGCTGAGCAACTTCACCTTTGTGTTAACAGAGTCAGTGGGTTTGAGTTCCAGGTTATAAGATCAAGTACTCTCCAAGTTTCCTCTGCTTAACTTTGCAGTAGTGCTTAAACCAGGATGGTTAGTAGTGACTAACCAGCCAGCTAGTTCCTGGAAATGTGGGAGTTTGATTTCAAATAGGTCTGTTAAATGTGCCCTTTGCTACATGGAAGGAAGCCTGCTGCAGACAGCACTGCTGAATATCAAGGGGTGTTCTGGAGCTCTGTGTTGGGAATGTGACCATGGCTGACTCCTTAGCTGGATGAATGGTAGTGGCTGTGCTGGGAGCTGAGCAGGCAGCACCCACAGATGGAGAGAGAATCTGTGAGTTGTTTAACACAAATGTTTTATGTCTGTTTGCAAAGAAGGAGGGTGAACAGTATGATGTGGTGGTTTGCAACCCATTTTTCGAGGTCATATTTGGATGCTGGATTATAGATGTTGAATATCCTTTTGTCAATGGTCTCCGGGGCTCTGTTGCACCTTGTCCCCTAACAGAATTGTCTTTTTGCTGCTTCACACTTCATCTCTTTGAAACAACTTGTGTGTAACAACCTGAGTGAGGTGTCTGGCTCATTAACTAGGGAAGATGTCATGCTTCGTGACTTCTCATACTCGAGGGTCTCATTATTACTTTTTATATTCTTCTCTCATCTGTGCTAAAAGTGCATGCTGTGGGCAGACCTTGCTGTTGCAAAGCAGAGCCTATATACCTCCAGTTCTAATCACAGTAAAAGCTACACCCTCAGAATCCTACTACTTGGCCTGTTGTCCTACTGTTAAATATAAGAGATGCTGTCAATGCATTTTGATTATAGGGAATGAGAATGGCTTAAAAAAAAGAGGCATTGAAAGACTGCCCCCAAGCTCACTGGAGCCCCTCTTTGTATGCTGTGCTAGTGCCCTTTCCCAAAGTGCCACTGCTCCATGTTTGTCTGACCTGGGTGACCTTAAGGCTAGGTCTTAAGCTGAGTATTTCTTTGCTCGTGGCATCCTCCCTTTCAGTGTGAATGCACAACACTAATCCCCTTCTCCTCCTCCACGCAGCCACAGCATGAAGGAATATCCCAGATTCATCTCCTAATTTAAATCTGAAATGAAACCCCATCACAACACATGGAGCATACTGTAATTCATTGATTGTGCTGGCTCCATTCCAGCAGTCTGACTAATTGCATTCTGCCTGCACACAAAAAAAAAAAAGAAAGGGGAGGGGGGGAAGAAAGAAAAATAATTAAAAAAATCTCCTTGCTCATGGCTTTTTGGAGAGTTTGCTGGCTTGAATCCTTGTGCACTCTCTGCAGCCTGACAGCACATTTTTGATGCTAATGGAAAGCTGCTTGAAATGACTAAGCATCTCTCCTTGCTGAAAGAAAAGCCACCGGGCTTGCTAAGCAGCTCCAGCGTAGCGCTCTGCGGTAGGTGAGGAGTGTGTCCTGCTTCAGCAGTGGTGCACACATGCTCTGTGGGGCTAGTGCTCTGGAGATGAACACAAAAGCCTGCACAAACCTCAGGCTCATCTTCCTCCAGCAGGTTTTTATGCTGTCGTGCTTGCCTCAGGGCCATCCCAGTGCTGAGCCTGCCAACAGCTGGAAGTTTGTTGCTCCGAGAGTTGCTTGTCATGTGGGTCTGGTTAAAGGAGATAAGAGGACTGCGTGTTTCAGTCTTGAGAATCACAAGGAGCCATCATGGAGTAACAGCTAACATACCTAAGTTAGTCCTCTGGTGCTGAAAGCAGACCTTGGTGTCTATCAAGAGGAGGGAGTCTCTCTTTTTCCAAGGAGTCCCACGGCAAACACAAGGGGGGATGGGTTGTAGTGTTGCAGTGCAAGGGCTAACCTGATGCTCCACCAGCCCAACAGTGAGGGGACAAGAAACACAAGACTCAGGGTTGAGATAGAGAGAAGAATAGTGAGATACTGGAGTTATTTCCCAAGGCAAGTAAAGCACTCCTCTGCATTGAACAGTTTTAAGACTCGGCTTGTAAGGCTGCTGGGCCATCTCACTTCAACTATGGTCTAGAAAGATTGGGCCAGATGATCCTTGGGGTGCCTTCCAACCTGGCATTCTGTGACCTGCCTGCCCTGAAGGGCACTCTGCTGTGGTGGTGTTGAACAGCAGAGGGATGGGGAGCAGGAGAGTGGTGAGTGTTCATCTAGAAGTAGCAGCAGCAGACTAAGTTGCAGTATTTGGTTTTGCATGCTCAAGACAAAGTGGGAGTTCATATGAGATTTAATTCGTGGGGACCAAGAAGGAAATCAAACCACTGAGCTACAAAGCTACGAAACTTTGCTCTGTAGTTTCCCACACAAGGCAAGTCAGGGAGAGGAGCACATCCTCTAGAGCTCCAAATTGCTGTACCGGCTCTGTGTGCTTTGATAAGTGCTGCAGTTCTGCTTCCACAAAGTCTGTTCTCTGTATGTGACATAGCCTCTCACTGTGCCAAACTTCCAGCATCACTCTGCATGTCAATGTCACATTTCATAGAATCATAAAAATGCCTGGTTGGAAAAGACCTTGAGATCATCAAGTCCAACCACAACCTAACATTTCCTTGTGCACATCTGTTGGACCATGTCCCTAAACTCCTCATTCAGGTATCTTTTAAACACCTTCAGGGATGGTGACTCCACCACCTCCCTGGGCAGCCTGTTCCAGTGCCTGATAACCCTTTTGGCGAAGACATTTTTCCTAGTATCTAATCTTAGCCTCCCTTGGTGCAACTTGAATTTCTCCTGGTCAGCTTGGTAGTACCTAGCTGTACCTGTTACAGAGCTGTCTTGACCCAAGAGTTTGGCAAGGAAAACTTTTCCAATCTCTGAAAACTTTTTCAGAGAAGAAAAGCCACAGGAGCTTTGACTTTGTGGTGTCTGCACCTATCTGACTGCCTTGCTGCTGAGCCTTCTTGGTAGATATGTAAGGACTGTGCTCCCTTGTGGGGTGTTGTGTTTTTTTTGGTTTTGTGGGGTTTTTTTTCTTGGTTCTTCTAAATCTATTTGAAGAAGTTGTGGCCTGGAGGGGCAGCTACTGAGAAACTGTGAGGAGGCTGTGAGTGATCATTCTGGAGTTTCCTGAGCAGCACTAGATGTCTTTAATGCTGTTTCAAGAGCTGTCTGTAATTAGTGGCTATCCAAAATGGAATAGATGGAGTTAATGAAGTGCAGGATTAGGTCCTTAATCTGCACCAGGATTGCTAGAAATGTAGGGTTTCTTTGGGTCACATGCTAGAAAAGGCAGCAAAGGACAAACATGAGGATTTTCACCTCTCAGAAGTCTGCTCTTAACCATGCTTCCCTGGCTTCCTTTCAGATGATGCAGTGAACCTGAGGATCAGGTGATGACTGAGAAAAATGGTCCCATTCTCCTGGATGTGAAGAGCTCAGGTGCTGGTAAAACTGTTGGTTAGGGTTTTTTTGTCATGTTATGATTCCAGAGCTAGGCTTAGACTTCCAGAGACTCAGGTTTGTTAACTCTTGGCTTGATGTTCTCACACACATGGTGTCTTGCCTGGCCATGGCCAACCTGTGCAGAAGAGCTGTGTCAGTGAAAGGTCCATTGAGTTCTGCATTCCTCTGCAAAGCAGAATTAGCCTTGAGGGTCTTGGTGCTCCCAGGCTGAGCCCTGAGAAGCTGAGTTAAAGAAGCAGTTGTCCTGACTTCCTTGAGAGGAACTGCATGGTGATTTGAAAACTAAGATGTTAAAGGGGGTTGCCCAAACTGAGTCTCTACTAGCTGACTTTTGAACTGTGGTTGGGTTTTTTCCCGGCCATTTCAGCACATAGCTACTTTTTTCTTTATGCAATGAAACTGGGCTTTAGGATTCTTTTTTTTTTCCCAGGCTCCTACTTGAAATCACTGTCTAAGATGTGGGTGTGACACAGGGATGGCAAAAGGTGACCAGGGTGCATCTGCTGGTGTTGGAGCCATCTGCCTTCATCAGAGAGAAGGTGAAGTGCTTGCTAGGTCAGGACGGTGATGGGGAGAATATTGCTGCCTGGAACAGCAGTGACCTCTTGTGGGTAGTGAGGATGGCTGATTAGGCTGGCAGTTGGCACTTGGAGTCGGATTATTCCCTTGTAGTTATGTCAGTGTGATGAAAGTGATGAAGCAAGCTCAGATTCTCTTGGCTGAGTACTGGAAATAAACAGCTATAAATGCTGCTGAGTCTTTTCTTCCTCACATGTGTGCCCTGAGGCTGTCCTGTGAAACAGTCTCTGAACTGTTCAGGAGCAGTCCAGACTCCTCTCCCCCTGCTGAACTCAGAGCTGACCTTTGAGCATATCAGAGGAGTCCAACAGAGTGGGACCAGAACTTCTGCTTGTGTCCCTTGTCCATGAAGTGTCGTCTTCTCTGATAAAAGCTGTCTCGCTGATCTGGCTCAACATCAGGAGACTAACATGGTTCTGTGCAAGCAGGCATTGTCTGTGATACACAGAGGTACTGGGGGAGGGCTCAGCCCCTCATGTGCACTTAAAAAACCCCAACCCTAAGGCGTGTAACCAAGTTCCCCATGAACAGAGAACTGTGTCTTAGCCCAGCTTCTCAGCCAGCTGCAAAAGCAAAGTGAAAACTTCTTGTTCAAGCCATTTATTTATTTAAAGGTTATGTCAGGACAGCCCATTTCATGCTTAGTGGAGGTGAATTTACGTAGTTGCAGCTCAGCTGATGCTCTATGAGATGCAGGGTGTACCCTGCATGTCAGAAGGCTCTTATGGTAGTCAGTGAGATGAATTCAAGTCAGGAAAAAGGACTTTGTCTTCCCTCCCAATGCCAGGTTGCTTCATCTCCTGCTTTAAGGAGGTGAAGAGGTGCTTCACATCTGAAGGTGAAAAGAAATTCTCAAAGGAGAATGTTCATTGTCTATGCTGTTGTATGACAAGCTAGCTGTTTAGATTGTTACTTCTCTCTACTCTGATACAAGAAGCACTGCCTTTGAGTTATCATGTATCTTGAGGCAGCTTCCAAGTGTTTCTGTTCTCTGGACAACTGCAGATTCCATGGGCCTGAAGGCAGGAATGTGTATCTGGGCAGAGGCAGCTGCACTGCTGCCTTGCAGTGAGGAGGAAATGGTATCAAGATGCCACAGAGATGCTGGGTGGTGGATGACTTTCACATGGAGATGTCAAGAAAACACAAGTGGGAATCTTTAGAAAGAAGGTTTCTGCCTCTTATTACTCAGTTTTGAAGCACTAGCTCTTCATCCATGGTCCTTCCCTTGAGTGATGAGTCTGTGAATTTACCATATCCCTATTTTTAGCAAATGGGGAGAGATCCAGCAGAAGACCCTCTCCCTCTTTCGTTTCTTTCTCCTTGCTAAGGGAAGGAGTCATCTCTCGGTGAATCAAGACAAAACCAGAAGTTCATTTTCACTGACTTATGGTTGTGATGCAGATATTCCCTTCCCTCCAGTTCTGAAGATTTAGCTTGACAGGTTATCATATGTTGTAGAAATAAACAACTGTCTTGCAAGACTTACTAAACTGCGTTGTAGAGCTACATCCATCACCCCAAAACATAAACAACACTCAGAAACCAGGGGCTTTGATGTCTGTGATAGGAAGATGAGTGTTTTATGCTATAAAAGTAGGGAAATGGAAACAAGAACAAAGAAGCAGCCAGGGATGTGTAAGAGCAACAACTGGCACACAGCCTTGACAGAGCTTTACTCATAGCTTAGTTTGGGGGTGTGTGTCAGGTAGTAGCTAAAGTCTGGAATAATGATTGATTAGGATACTATAGCCAAGAGTATAACCATCATAGAATGGGAGAAGACCTCTAAAATCATCCAGTCCAACCATCAACACCACCCTGCCCACTGAACCATATCCTGAAGTGCCATGGCTACAGGTTTTTGGAACACCACCAGACATGGTGACTCCACTACCTCCCTGGGTAGCCTGTTCCACTGCCTGACCAAAAGTGCAAACATCAAATGAATTGCAGGTTCTTAAGATATTTGTCAGGTGTGTTTTCTGGGGTGTGTAAGATGGCTCTGGGGTGCCGAGAGAAGCCTGGGAGAGGAATAAGGGAACTGGTTTTACAGGTTCAAATAAACCTTGTTAAAAACTGGGTAGGTAGCTGAGAAATGATTAAGCTGTTTGAGACAACAAGGCTCCTGAAACAATAACCATCTCCTTGGGAAATCAGACACATCCCTCTCCACATCAAAGATGAGGTGTGAGTTGTCTGTGTGGAAGCCAATCAGGTAAGGTAGAAGCAAACAAGGATGTGCTTTCAACTTGTAACTTCTTTGCAGGAGCTGGGTGGAAAAAGCACTTTCGTCCTACAGCAATGCAGGATCAGTTTTAATATGGCAGTGAATGCTCTCTTGTGTCTGCTCCTGGCTTTATGCTCCACAGGGCACAGGATGCTATAGGAGTCAGCTCTCAGCTGCAGTTGTGGAAGGGAAAGCTAAGGGTGGGGGCAGCTCAGGAGGGAAAGGAAAACCTGATAACCTGACTGACAACCTCTGATTTCAATGTCTGAGCATGTGTGGGTCACACTGTGCCTGTGGGTGTTCTGAGAAGTAGAATCATAGAGTCCTAGAATGGCTTAGGTTGGAAGGGACCTCAGAGATGACCTACTCCAGCCTCCTTGCCGTGGGCAGAGACATGTTTACAGCTAGACAGCTCTGGATATCTGTCTATAAAGGGTGTGTGTTTGTGTGTGTTTATAGGGCAGAGAGCTGTGTGCTCTGCTTGGGGAGCAAGTGTATCAAGGGTGACTTGGGAGGCGGCAGTTTAAAAAGCGTTTCGTTCTGAACCGGTTCCCTCTGTCACATCTCACCGCCCGGTCACGGCGCGGGGCTTCAGTTTGATTTAAAGAAAAGAGAAGGTGGATTTGAGAACAGGGCAGGTTTGGTGTTAGTGCCATGAGTCGTTCAAATATCAACCTCCTGGCGGGATTTCCCTCGGGAAGCACCCCGGAGTCAGCGGCGGGGTGCAGGGACTGGGGGGGCGGCATCGCGACGGGGCGGGGCAGCCGGGGCCGGGCTCGGGTGTCGGGCGGGGCTGGGCCAAGCTCCCTGCGGCGTCCCGGGGCGTTCTCCGATCCCCTAGGCTGCCGGGCCGGCTCCCGGAGCTCTGTCGCTTCTTTTCTTGCCGCTCTCATCCCCTCTCGCCGCGCTCTAGCCAGGGCTCCCGTCCCGCCCTGTCCTAGCCGGTCGCCTCCCCTCCCCCGGCTTTCCTCCGGCTGCTCGTCCGGGACTGGAGCCGTACCGCTGTGCCCGGCATGCCCGAGCCTTTGCCCCCCACACAGCTGCTGGTGTCGGAGCGGGCCGTGGTGCTGGTGTCCTGCGTGCTGTCCTCCCTGGGCTCCAGCCTGCTGGTCTGCACCCATGCGCTGTGGCCGGAGCTGCGCACCCGGCCCCGCCAGCTCCTGCTCTACCTGTCGCTGGCGGATCTTCTCTCAGCCCTCTCCTACTTCTACGGGGTGCTACAGGACTTCGACAGGACCTCCTGGGACTGCGTGCTGCAGGGTGCCCTGTCCACCTTCTCCAACACCAGCTCCTTCTTCTGGACCATGGCCATTGCCCTTTACCTCTACATCACCATTGTGAGGGGCTCGCCCACAGGCACGGGCTTGCTCTGCTGTTTCCATGTCGTGAGGTGGGTGCTGTCCCCTGTTTCTGGCAGAACACAAGGGGTGGACGCTGCAGGCACCCAGGCTGTGGTCAGGAGCCACCACCGCTGCATGCAGCATGTTCTGCTCGGCTACGAAGCCCTTGGATGGTTGTCGAGTCACCTGCTCTTTCCTTAAGGACAGCGTGCCCTTATCGAGTTCCTTTTCAACAGGGATTTTGCTGTCTAACTAACCAGCCCTGCTTGTTTTCCCCCTTCCCTCCCAATGAAGAACTGGCAATGTGGACAAGCAAAATGTTTTGGTTTTTTTACTTAAGTCTCACAGGAAAATCTTTGGTAAGAGAGGAGGACTCTGAAAATCCTGGCTTCTACTTTCCCTCCATAATCTGCTCTGGTGTCCTAGAAATAACAACATGAAATTCATTTTGGTAATACCTGCCTACTGCAGTCAAAACTCCTGTTTGGGATGTGTTTCTACAGGTCCCTGCCTCCCCAGTGTCAGTTTGCTCTGTTGATCCTTCCCCTTTCCCCAGGCAGGCTGCTGGAATTCGATGCTGGGTAGAGAAATGTAGCCCACAAGTGAGGAGGCTGCTTGTAAAGCACTCCAAAGGTTGTTTTGGCATGTTTGATTGAAAACAAGGCAAAACAGACCACAGAGTTACTCTGTGTCTCAGTTTCTGCTATTTAGAGAGCTCATTTTCCACATCATGTTCAGTAAAAAGCTTTCATTATGCAATCGGAGCTTGTGGAATCATGTGCTACCTCCACGCTGAGCAAAACAGTGATCCTTTAGTCCTCTCTGCTGCCAAGCTGGTGCCATAAATTACAAGAGGAATGATCTGATTTAACACCAAAGAAAAGCCATCAGCACAAGTATTGATTTTCATTTGTTTTCCTAACGTTGATTTTTCAAGCAGCATCATTTGGGAGGCGATGAGACTATGTGTTAAGGACCTGTGGTGATAGGAGAAGGGGCAATGGTTTTAAACCAGGTTCTTTACTCTGAGGGCAGTGAGACACTGGAACAGGTTGTCCAGAGAAGTTGTGGACACCTACCTCATCCCTGGAAGTGTTCCAGGCCAGGGTGGATGAGGCTTTGAGCAACCTGGTCTAGTGGAAGCTGTCCCTGCCCATGGCAGGGGCATTGGAACTAGAAAATCTCTTAAGATCCTTTCCAACTCAAACCATTCTGTGATTGGAGTTGAGTCCAAGTAAAGTTGGACCAGAAAGACATTAAGGCTATGTGTGAATCAGGGAGGAACTTCAATTCCTGCCCTACCTGCTCTCATTATTGCTTGACAAGGTCTACCTGTGAGGAGCCCCAGGTGACTGCATCTGGATACACCAGGCTGTTGGTGAAGATGGAGGAAGATGCAGTGAGACAGTAGAGTGAGTTAGTGAATTTCAAGTGAGGTGCACTGTGAGAACTATGGAGAGGATGGAATGCCAGGAAAGAGACAAGTGTTGCTTAAGGAAAAGAAGAAAGTTTGACTTCTTTGTGGGTGTGCTGCCTGCATCAGGCATCATCACAGAGTTGATGCAAATCTGGCCTGCCTGTAACTTTCCCATCTGCTAATCGCTTGCTGTGTGGCCTTTGTACTTGAACTTCTCAGTCTAGTTCAGTGCTTCTCAACCTCATGGGCTGCAAAGTGTGGAAGGAAACAGATTCACTGAAATCTTGTTGGCTTCAATCTGTGCACTTAGAACTGTAAAAACCCTGAATGATTGCTCTAACCCTGTGATGGAGAAGAAAGGAGGGTTCTAACTGAGCTTCCTCTGGGGGAATTTGCCAGGTTTGTTTTCAGGTCTTTGCAGTAAAAATGAAATGCCATTTTCTGCTCTTGGTATTGATCAGCTCCACTCGCCCTGTTTAAAGGGCAATAGAGAAGGTTCTGCTTTGTAAATGACTCCAGTCATATGCAGAGCCACTGTTTAAAGCTCCTTCCTGCTTTATGATCTGCGTGAAAAGCCAGAGAAAACAAGTGAGAATCTGTTCTCTGCCCATCCCCTCACGGCACACCTTCCTCCTTCCCTTCCCAGTGCTTTTAGCACTACCTGGGAAGCCAATCATAAATTCAATTTCTGGACAAAAGGCTTGAGGATGGCTCCTCTTTGCACTTCTCAGTGACTCCAATGTCCTTCAGGCTATCTGGTACTGTCAGCCCCCAAAACCATCTAGGCAGAAACTGCTACCACTGATACCAAAAGATACCACTTCAGACATTCAGTGCAGAGAGTGGGTGAGGGCAAAGGGCAGACAACGTTTTAAGGATTTAAAGATAACTTTCCAGTATTTTGCTCTAGGCAAGAACCTGGGAAAACTTTGTTTCCCCTTCTCACTTCACAGGATGCTGCTGCGGTCATACAGCAGCCTTTGTGTCAAGAGTCACTTCAGGAGCCACTCTGGAAGGGATTGCAGGCAGGATGGAGTTTGTCATGCATGTTGTCTATTCTTCACAAGCAGTTACTCATGAGGGGCAAGCCTTTGAAGAGGACTACTTTTTTAATGCTGAGTATGAACAGAGGCTGTTCTGTTGCTGAGTGGAGCCAACTAAATACATGTTGGAAGTTGGTACCTGGCATTTTCTTTTCAGGGAAATTAGGATGTCACACTGCATCAAACCTGTCTGACAGGTTTGTTCCTTATTGATTCATGTGATGACACATCCACCTATTCCACTGCTCAGCTGGAGAGCTGCAGCCTCTGTTTTGTTCTTAAACGTGTTGAGCTCAAATGGGCTTTGAAAACAAGCTTACAGTTAGCTTTGTAAATATTTATGTAGTTGTAAGTGTAAGTTCTGGCACCCAGAGTGTAAATTTCCAGGCTCCCTCAGTTGTCCTGGATTTCTGAATATCAAATAGCAGTCAGTGGGGTAATGTCATCTTTTCTGTGAGAGTGGTAGATCCAAACTTGGGGTGAGGAATGGACCAGAACCGACCTTGGGGCTGTTGGATTGTTTCTTGCTTTGCTTCTTGATAGCAACTGAAGTATTTGTATTTTGTGATCAGGCTGTGCAAATGGTTATAAGCAAATACAGGCTTGCTTTTACAGATAGATGAGTAAAATACACATCTCTGTGCTTATAGATATATATAAAATACATATGTGTGCTTATAGATGCATTTATAACCAGCTATATATGCCTGCATGACCATGGGGTGCTTGAAGAACTTTTCCTGCCCTACTGCGTTGTGCATCTGAATCCCAAAGCACTGCCTTGTGCCTGTGTGGAATTTCAGGACTGGATTTCAGTTCCCAAGTGCTGTCTGTAAGGTGCAGGGATCTCTTGAAATTTGCTGTGGAGTTATTTTTCAGTTTATGAGAGCTTGTAGGTCAGGCTGACAGTGGGATCAGCCTGACTGCTGGTGCCTTGGTTTTAGGTTCTCGTATGCTCCTCAGAGAGGAGACTCTGCTTGGTATTGGGAAACTGGTGGTTTGGTACTGCAAAGTGCTCAGTGTTTGAGATGGGGGGAGGGGAAGAAAAACCCCCAAAAGGCAAAAACTTAGTAAGAACAGATTCACTCTGGAGTGCTGCTTACAAAGCTGTCTCCTGAACCGTGGCTGCTATATCCAGAAGACTGATTTTTCTCTCTTCACAGAGTAAAAATTGCTGTCCCCAGAGGAATCACCTGCAGGCTTGCTGGCAGGATGGCTGCTGTCTAACCTGTGCAGGCAGGTGACAGGCTTGTAAAGAGCCTCTGGGGAGTTAAAAAAAGGGACTTGTGCAGCAGAAATCAGAATGTGGTATGAAGCAATGTGACCCAGGCTTGCTGAGGACAAGAAAGCCACCACAACCTGAGCTGTACTCTGCTGTGGTTTCATAGAATCCTAAAATGCTTTGGGTGGGAAGGGATCTATAAAGGTCATCTTACTGTAGTAAGCAGGGACACCTTTAACTACATCAGGTGAAAGGTTTCTTGTCTTACCTTGTGCAATGCAGCACTGGTTTATGTGAAAAGATGTGCTGGGCTGTATGAGTTTTTATTAATGGATTGCAGGAGCGCTATTAGGGCAATAGTACCACTGGTGTACCTGCATTGCCAGCCTGTTACAGTGATGCCAGGAGCAGTCATCTTCCCCTTCTCTCCCACACTGATTTCATTTAGATCCAAGTGTGGTGCCGAGAGCCCCAGCCTAAAAATAATTGCTCTGCTTTGGGGCTCAGAGTAACATTTTTGCCTCTTTGTCTTACCTTGGATCTTTTTAATTCCAGTCTTCATGCATACCTTGGGTGTATAACATCCTAACTCTCTTGTTCCCATGTTCTTCTAGGTGGGTGGTAGAGTGTTGGCATGTTCCAGTCTTTGGGGATCTGTCATTCAGGGCTTCTTAAGAACAAGCAAATCAGTACTCTCAGTTCTCCTTTCCAGTTTTCTAAAATGGAGCTGAAGAAGTTGCCTGAAATGTCTGATTGCTTGCTAGATTCTTTTTTACTCCACTTGGAGTCCGCAATCCTTCACCTTTGATTTGTGGTTGCAGTAGCCATCTGCTCCCCTTACGCTATTTCAGTGGAAATTAACTGCCTGACATGTGGCACTTTTCTTCCTCATGCCTCCTTTTACCACGTACTTGAAGATTTTTAAGTCCCTTGCCTAGTGGTCTGTTGCTTTCTCCTGTGGCCTCTCTTTCTGTGTCTGTACTTAATGCTGTTCTCTTTTATTTCCATGTGCAGTGATTTGACCTGGTTTTATTTTCTCATATGATTCCGTTTCAGGTCACTGTGGAGATTGTCATTAAGGCAAATTAGTTTCTTAACACACTTCCTTTTTCTTTCTGCTCGACTCATTTGTGCTTGTGTGCCTCACTATGGTTTCTTTTAGGAAGTGCCAGTTCTCTTCAATTGTTTTACCTTCCTGGCTGCCTCTTCCAAGTGTACTGCAGTTTGAATGTCTCTGCATCTCTAAGCTTTGTTTTCAGGCAAATCACAGCTTTTATCAAAATGACTCTTGAGTTCATTGAACCTCTCCTGGTGGTGGCAATGCTTGGAATGTTTGTAGCCTGCTCTGATAATAGCATGGGGAGGGCTTCCTGCAGCAGAACTGTCCTTAAATAACAACACTGACTTCAACTAGCACAGGCTGTTCTCAGCTGAGCGCTGAAACAAAATGTTCCCAACATGCTAAAAGCTTGACTCTGAATTTTCTGTCTTTACAGTGTTATATTTACATTTGTTTTGGTTTGCCAGTAGATGAACCTAGCCATCATTTAAGGGTAGGAAATGGGATATTTTTGAAATCTAATATGAGATTATCTCCTGATTTTTTCAGCTGGGCTGTGGAATTTCAGATAATCTGGTCTAGGCAACTGCTGGTTGCCTACATAGTCTGATGCACGTGAGATGGGTTTAAGGAAGATCTTTTTCTTGCTCTCTGCAGCTGCTCCAGGCTGTCAGGGAAAGATGAGTGTGAACCAGGAAGGTAATGGGAGCAGTACAGTAATGGCTTTGTTTTTCTTTGCATCTGGAGAGACCAGGAGGGTTGTGCTGGAAACTCAATCTCAGCACTCTCTGAAGCATTTGTGCCATTGATTGAAGTGTCCCTTGTCCCTCTTAAGACCCCACAAAACCTTCCTCTGAGGATAACTATGGGGAGGGGCAGGTGATGTATGCAGCTGAATGCAGGTCAGTATTTCAGCTGTGGAGTGGTTTATGAGTTGTACATCGCAGGTCAGAGCAGACCTGTCAAGTCCTGGGTGTTAACAGCTCCCAGGAAGGGGCTGAGCATTTTGGGCTCATGGAATATTTCAGTTCGTCGTTGTGGGGTTTTGTGGCCAACCCAAGCTGCTGAGTAACTTAATTCATCTGTGTCACCAGTTATTTTTCTTCTAAATGCTTCCCTATATTTGCTTTTGCTGTCATCGTGCATTTTCAGAACTGGGTATCCCAGGTCCTTGGAAATGGGTCTGCAGGCCATGTTCATAGGCTGTCAAATATCTGCTTCTCAGTCCCTTCAGTCTGAGGCAGGAGTGGTGGTGTTGTGGAATAGATATTGGCACCCTGTCTGATGGAGAATCCCTTGGGCTGTCACCCACTTTCCCTGAGGTGTGGAGGGGCTGATCATGTTCTTGGCTTCACCCCATTCTTCATGTTCTTTGCTCAGCTGGGGAGTCCCCCTTGGCATTACAGTGGCAGCTGTTGCTCTGAAGAAGATTGGCTATGATGCCTCCAACGTTTCTGTGGGCTGGTGCTGGGTCAACTTGGACGCGGAGGATCGTCTCCTGTGGATGCTGCTGACAGGGAAAGTCTGGGAGATCCTGGCCTATGTGACTTTGCCAGTGCTCTACATTCTCATCAAGAAGCACATTAACAGAGCAGTGAGTATTTTGCTGCTTTCAGCTGTGGTCACAGGCTTGCTCTGTGTGATTAGATCCTCCCTTGCTCTGAAGATTTTGCTGCATATTTGGCAGCTACACAGGCAGGAGTCACTTCATCTACCACTGAAATGCACCTAGCGAGCCTGGGAGAAGCAGTACACAACCCTGCAGCATCATTGTGTGGGGATTTAGCAGGAGAAGAATGTAAAAAGCCTTTTGAAAACGTACAAGGGTTATGTGATGTGCATGAGTGACATGTAAATCCTACAGCAAGCCTTGAAACAGGACCTGAAGGACAAACTTCAGTTTTGATGTCTTCCACAGTTCTGTCTGTACCAAGGCTGAGATTGACTCAGTCAGGTTAGGATCTCTAATGACAGCTTTAGGTGTTTATGAGTACCTGGTTTGTGCTAGCAGCATAGTCTGTGCACTGTATAGCCATGGGCACTACAGGCACCCACAACACAGGAGGACACCCTGTCCTTGGAGGGTTTCAAAATTCAGGGGTTTATTTGCTGCTGTTCCTTGTGACTACAGAGAATCCAAGCATCTAGGACAATGTTTGCATAATAGAGACATCTAGACTGAGGGTGGCAGAAGGAACTAGAGCCAGAGACTCCTTTTTTTCCCCTCTAAGTGTGTAAGGGAAAACAAGCCCCACATCTGGAGAGATGTCCAGGAAGATGCTGCCACTGCAAACCTGCTTGCTGTGGTGCGGGTGTGGTGGTTATAGTTAGGGAACAAACACAAATCTGTTAGGGCAGGATCCTGCAGATGGTTTGGAGCAGCAACATAGTGCTGAGCAGTTCCTCAGGGTCCTGGCAAAGGGGAGCTGGGATGGTTTGCTAGTGCCTGTCACCATCACCTGACGTAAAGCAGAATGGACACCGTGTTCCAGCAGCTGTCTCAGATAGCAGTGTGACTGCCTGGAAACCTGACCCTCCACCTGGCCAGGCTCTTCTCTCCTGCTCTGCCAGGATTCTTGGGCACTCTGCTCTCCTGGTCCCACTCCTGCACCCAACTCTTAGAGGAGGTGAAGGCCGGAAGCTGTCACTCTCCTCTTGTAACAGGAGTCTGTAGTTATGTCCCTGTTAGCTTGCAATGAGGTGCAAGAATTTAAGATGCTCTGGAAAGATTCCCTGAAGCTAAAAGTCTGACTTGTGTAGCTTTTTTTATTTCTGTTTTTGTCTTCCTCCCACCCTCCATGGAAGCATGCAGCTCTCTCAGAGTATCGCCCCATTCTCTCAAGAGCACCTGCATTCCAGCCCCCGACTTCCATAGCAGATAAGAAGCTGATTCTCATTCCTGTCATCTTCATCGTCCTCCGCATCTGGAGCACTGTCCGGTTCATCCTGACCCTCTGCAACTCTCCTGCAGTGCAGAATTCAGTCCTGGTTGTCTTGCATGTAAGTGTTCGTCAGGAAATGCGTGAGGAGGAGGATCCGGGAGGGAGATGAGATTTTGCTGCTCTTAATGTCACTTTCCCTGTGGCAGGGACATTTGCTGCTGGCCAGCGCTGGCTGGGGTGCTCCGCAAGAGCTGCTCCAGCAGCATCTAGTGGCCACAGACAGTAACTGCAACAGGAGCGCCGGGCAGTGCCAGCTGCTTAGAGCAAAAGCAGACTCAGAACAGGAATGTTGGGTGTCTGCCCTTCACCATAGCATCACAGAAGCTTTTCAGCTGGAAAAGACTGTTAAGGTCATCAGCTCCAACCAGGGCTCAGCGTGCTCCTGCCCTACACCAGGCTGTAGAAACAACAACCCCCAAAAGCCACCTGGGCCACTGCTGGGTGCCAGGGTGACCTTTCTGAATTTGTTTTTCCACTTTTGGAATGGGTTGCCCAGAGATGTGGATACCTTATCCCTGGAAGTATTTAAGACCAGGCTGGATGAGGCTTTCAGCAACCTGGTCTAGTAGGAGACATCCCTGCCCCAGGCAGGGGGGTTAGCGCTAGGTGGTCTTTAAGGTCCCTTCCAATTCAAGATGTTTAGTCATGAGGTCTGTGGTGATGGGTTGGACTTGATGAGCTTTGAGGTCTCTTCCAACCTTGGTGATTCTGTGATGTTCTATGAATTAGGTGGAAGTTTTTGGCTATCAGTTGGGCAGTACTGTAGCTGGTCTGACATTGAATCCTAAAGTCATTAAGGTTGCAAAAGAGCCCCAAGGTCATCAAGTCCAACTGTCAACCCAACACCACCATAGCCACTAAACCATGTTCCCAAATGCCATGTCTACACAGTTTTTTGAACTGCCCCAGGGGTGGTGACTCCACCACCACCTCCCTGGGCAGCCTGTTCCAATGCCTGACCACTCCTGGTGAAGAAACCATTTCTGATGCCCATCCTAAACCTCCCCTGGTGTAACTTGAGGCCATCCCTAGTTACTTAAGACATGATGGTTGCTCTTCTCTGGGGGTGCCTGCAGGAAGGGCTTTGGTTCATTCCTTCCTTGCTCTCGCAGGGCATTGGTAACACTTTCCAAGGAGGAGCCAACTGCATCATGTTTGTCCTCTGTACGCGGGTGGTGCGGACTCGGCTGCTTTCCTCCATCTGCTGTTGCCACTGTGATGAGTCAGAATGGCAAAGATCAAACAGCCCCTGGCAGAGCCCAGAACCCCACAAGGACAAGGATGTGCCAGGCCCTGAGCGGACCAAACCTCTGCTTTCCAGCACCTGAGCCCGGGCTGCCTGCATCTTGGAGTTGCTTTCTTGGTAAAGATCTTGTGTGAGTCTTTCCTCCTGCTCTGCCTGTGTACAGCTTCATGATGTGGGGGTTGGGGAGCAGCTATCAGTAAGCAGTTTGCAAGGGTAGGTTTCTACTGCTGCTGTGGGGGTTCCCTGTCCAGCTCCTCCTCATGCTCTTCTGGGGTGAGACCATTTATAGAACTGATCCCTCCCCTTCCCCATCAGCTGAGGCTGTGTCTGTACCTCCAGCCTGTAAAATGAGGAAGCAGACTGCAGTGCTGTCTGGCCCAGAGGGACAGCACACCAGTGAAAGCTGAAGAAGAATGTGTGGTTTCTTCTGGTGTAAAATGCCATGCACACACACATTTCTCCAGTGCTGCCCACTACAGATGCCCCATGTGTTCCTCAAAAGGTGATGCAACCCCTGCTGCCCATTGTTGCAGAAAGAGAACTGGGAATGTGTTCAGGTTTTTGAAGCCAGCCCTGAAGTGAAATGGTCACCAGCTTGTCTTCAGGGAACCCAAAACACCACCACACATACAAAATACACTCCCCTCCAAAAACACCAAACCAGCCTAATCAAAACAGACTCCTTGTTCTCAGATGCATTGTTCCACAGCAGAGCTCTGAGAAGTACTGTGGGAGGAAGATGCAGCTTCACAGAATGACACTGGCAGCTGGCAGGGGTTCAGGGAACAATGGTGGTTTGAAAAGGCCAGTGGAAAGTCTCCAGTCATCTTCCCGTAGGCAAGGCTGGAGTAAGGAAAAGAGCTCAAGGAGAACCTCAAATAGGTGTCTGTAGCTCCAAACACTGAAGCTGACCAGAAATGAAATGTGAGGTAATAAAGGAGGAGATTTACAGTAGTGCTTGGCTTCTCCTGATGAGTCCCCCTCAATCTGGCATGCAGATGACTCGAACACTTTCCTGTCAGGCATGGCCTGGAGAACTCTATCTCAGATGCTCCTGAAGGTGGCTGGGCATGGGGTACTTGGTTGTGATTTCGGATTGGGTCTGTTGTGCCTGTTTTCCGCAGTTGCATGGTGATGTGCCTGTGGCTTGAGCTGCAGCAAGCCTGTTGCCCTGGCTCAGGACAAAGCCGTGTGTGTTAGCTGCAGGAAGATGAGCCAGTCCTGGTTTTTAACTGTACTTCCTTTTGAGCAGGTGTGGGATCATCCCAGAGCCCCACAGAGGGAGCTGAAGCCTGGGGAGAAGCCCTGCTGGAGTGGCTGAAGGAACGGAAGAGGTCCTGCTTCTCCTTGGCATGCAGATAGCAGCTGCTTTGGTCTTGACTTATGCTCAGGATCCTCTGGAAGACGCTGCTTGGCTGCACTCCGACTTCCTGGGTTTCTTCCATCCTTCCCTTCTCCTTCCATTATAAATCTTTACAATTGTTTGGGAGTTTGCTTTTCTGCCTGACAAAGGCAATATGTTGTGTCTTGTGGGGTGGACAAATGTTGTGGTGATAGGAAGACTTGAGTAGCTTCTGAATAGGACTGTCCTGGGCATGGATTTCAGTCCTGGTGTGTGAGGCTTTCAGGCCTGGCTCCTGTTCCTCACTTGAATGTGGACAACTCGTGTGCAAACATGCTTGTTTTGTGGTGGTGATGGATGGATCTTGTTAATGGTTTAGTCCTCTTCCTTGGTGGTTAGGAGTTGCCATCATCAGGCTCTGTGGTGGCAGCATGCTTCCTGCTTCCTAGGGAAATGTGAACTCTGTGGCCCCCTTGATGCTCAGAGATATCTGGGTGTCCCACCCCAGCTGTCAGCAAGGACAGCCCTCCCCAGCAGCAAGACTGTGCCTGGCATATGCTCTGAACTCCTGATGTCCTCTGCTGAAGCACAGCCTGCAGTCTGCCCTTGCTCTGGGAGTGTTCCATCAGAGGCGGGGAGGAAGTGGGGTTTTGTTTGCTGTCTGGAGCTAGTGGTTTATTTACAGCTCCTCACTTGCTTGTTGTTTATATGTTTTCTCCAACTTGTACAAAATAAAGTTTAGTTCTTTACCAAGGTGTTGTTCAAGTGTGTTTGGGTAGGTCTCAGCAGCTTGGAGGATGTATAGCCAGTCAAAGAGCACATGCAAGGCACATGGGGAGCAAGCTGCTGGGTGTTAAAAGGCAGATGAACCAATAACAACAAGGTTTGGTTCACATTGCTCTGGCAGCAGGAGCTACCTATGGACTTTGCATTTCTCAAACTCCTGGCATTGGAGTTGACAATTAACCAGGTCCTGTACTGTTCCAAGTGGTCTCTGAGTGCAGGAGGTTAATACCAAGTCAGCTACACGTGGTATACCTTGCATGTAGAAGGTAAGGAGCTCGTGGGCTTTGGTGGGGAACCAAAGAGAAAGAGATCTGAGGATGAACCTGGTCTCTGGGGACTGCAGAAGTGCCCTGACAGCTTGGTCCCTGCAAGGTATGGCATTTTGGCCCAAGGACAGAGAGGCAGGAGGGTTAATTGCAGTTCAGCTTTATTGCTGAACAATTTATTGTTGACTTTGGCAAATGCCCTCTCTGCTGCCAGGGCTGCACCCCTAGAACACCTCATTCTCCCCAGAACGGAACAGTTGCCAGGCAGCCTTTGCAGCTGCACCATCCACAGCTACTCAGTAGCTGCTTACTGCTATAGCCTGGTCCCTGCGCTTACAGCTCGGGGAAAACAGCTCATTTAGAAGGTTTTGCAGTAAGTCAGCCCCTTCCCGCTGGCCAGCTGAGCACATTTCCCCTCTAGCTGGGCAGCACCTCTGTTTTGAGTCAGAGTCTGATGAAAGAACATCTGAGCTAACAGCCACACACTTGACCAAGGAAAGGAAAGAGGAGACACGAGGGAGTCGTGCAGAGAAAGGGGATGATCAGACAGCAGCAACGTGCTTTCGCTGCGTGAGCTCCTTGTTGATTGGATGCTTTCTGCAGTCACAGAGGGGAATTTTCTTTGCAGGGTGTTTTCAACCCCTGTGTTGTCTGTTTTGGCTCTAAAAGTGTGTGCTTGGCATCTGTGAATAGAACTCCAACATGAAGTTGAAGGGAAAGAAGCAGGAGAGCTCCAACAGCCATGAAGGCTCAAGGGGGGTAAGTATGCTGACCTGTATGCTTGCAACTTCAGCCTCCTGCAGAGAAGCTGTTTGAGATCTGCAGGGACCTGTAGAGGAAGGAGAAGACCAAAGTTTTGTGGGCTAACATATCTCACAGGAAGAACAGAGATGTGTCTGTTCTTGAAGGTAGTTTAGTTTATGTGTGTCGGCAGTGTCCTGTTGCACTCTCTGGTGATTTTCTCTCTCTGTCTGCAGCTGACTGACCATGTCACTCCTGGGGGACTTTCCCCTTCTGTCTGTGAGTTTCCTTTCCTACTTTCTACTCACTTGTAGGCTGCAGATGCTCTGGATGGAAGCTGCCTTTCACAGCAGTGTTTTTGTGGCATTGTGCACAATGCCATGGCTGTGTATGCTGGGGGCTGTCTGAATGTGAACAATTGCCACCAGTGGCTCTGTTGAGGCAGCCACCAATGCAGGCTGTAAACAGTCTCTCTGCAACTACCTGAAAGGAGGTTGAAGTGAGGTGGGGATGGGTCTCCCCTCTCAAGGAACTGGTAATAGGACCAGAGGAAATGGCCTCAAGTTGCCCCAGGGGAGGTTTGGTTTGGCTATTAGGAAAACCATCTTTTGTGCAAGAGTCTCTGGAGGTCTGCTGCTAGAGGTTCTGAGGGGTGTCCTGAGTACAAGGCATACAAGCAGCAATCTGGACAAATGGCAGATACTTGATGTGGGGCCTGAGCTGAGTGTTGGGACACAAAGGCTTGCAGACATTGAGGATACTTATGATGACAGAAAATTATGTGTCTGGATGTCAAATGGCTTTAGTGATGTAGCAGCAGTGAGAGGAATTAGTGAATTATTAAACCAACACAAAGCCAACAGAGCAGCTCAGCCAATGCAGCAGGGCCAGCCTGAGGACGGAACAGCAATGAAATCATTGCCAAAAGGAAAGTGCTTGTAAATCTGGGGACTGTACCCACATCATGGTTGGTGTTTGATCCTGCTCCAGGTGGTGATTTCACCCTCCTGTATAACTACAAAGTGCTGCTCTTCTTTCTCACCACCAAGCCTCCAGTGAGCTACTGGGATAAGTTCTAACTGGCTTCAGTGGCGTTCAGATTAGATCCATCACCAGCTTGATCCTGAAAAGTGGGAGGCAGGACAAGCCAGCATGTGATAGCAGAACAAATGAGCAGGAAAGAGGTTTTGTCACCTCATGCAAAATAAAATATCTTATCTTGAAAGATTTCCTGTGCCAATCTCCTGTGTTATGCACTCCCCAATTTACACATTGAGAAAAGAATAATTGCACACCATTGCATTGGGTTTTTTCCCCCCTTCCCTGCCAGGTGGTTCCTTTAAACGTGCTAACTTCAAAATTATTCATCATCCAAATGTTCCATCAGTAGCAGGGAAGAGTAGAAAGAATTATTGCAATGACTGGGTGCAAATGGAGCAGAACAGAAGGAGTGCTCATGAAAACAACCAGTTGGGCTTCTGTTGTACAGCAATGTGAAGCAGACAACACAGAAGGCAAGTCTTAGGGGACTTATTTATTTGTCATTCCTGCCTAAAAGCTTCTAAGGTGGTGTCTGTGTTTGTTCTTTCCCCTCCACAGAAAATGACACTATTGCTTGCTCTGGTAGCACTGATAGCTGCCTTTGGATCTTCTTTCCAGTATGGCTACAATGTCTCTGTGATCAATTCTCCAGCCCCGGTAGGTTGGCCTGTGGAAGGGAGCCTGGCGAAGGAGGGCAGCCTTGTAACAGCCGACTGTGGGTATTGGTGGTTCCCTGGGAGGGGAAATGGGGATGTTAAGGTGTTTGGTCTTTGCCAGCATAAGGAATGTCTTCATTCTAGAATCCAGGGGTGAGAGTGATGGGGAGGAATCTATGGTATTTGTTGGTAATGAACCTTTCCAGCATGAAAACTTGACCGTGTTAAACGTATCCTGTTTTTCGTTCCAGTACATGCAGGACTTTTACAACCAAACCTACATCAACAGGACTCACAAGCCTATGGATGGTGCCTTCATGACACTACTCTGGTCTCTTACTGTGTCCATGTACCCTCTGGGAGGCTTTTTTGGGTCCCTCATAGTGGGGCCTCTAGTCAACAATTGTGGCCGGTATGTGATAGTGGTGCTTGGGAGCTTTCACCACCTGTTTGCTGGGTTCAGATAAGATTTGCCTCACAAGTCACCACAGCTGACCAGGGCTGCCAGGAGCATGACTGTGTCTTGCACACCTTGATTGTAAAGCAGATGGGCTGCTGATTAGTTGCTGGACTCAGCAACACACCTTATCTCCCACATGTAGAAGAATTTCTGGATTCAATTTGGTCAGGCCCTGGCTGCGTGCTGGGCACTGAGCCAGGTAGACTGACTCTGTCTCCTTCCCTGCTACTTTGCAGAAAGGGCACTCTGCTGATCAATAACATCTTCTCCATTGCTGCTGCAATCCTTATGGGAACCTCAGAGCTAGCAAAAACCTTTGAAGTAATCATCATTTCACGTTTTATCATGGGAATATTTGCTGGTAAGTGAGAGGTTGGATGGCAAAAGGAGAACAATGAATGTGTTCTTGGCTATGTAAAGAGGTTGCATTCTCACAAGGAATGGTTTCACAGGTAGCAGTGCTGGCAGCCCCTGTTGTGTGCAGGGCCCCTCTACCAGGGCTGGTTCCCCATACTCTGAGCAGTCAGAATTCACCACCACTGGAGTGCAGGAGTCACTGCTAGCAGGGTTTGATCTGGGCAGTTAAAAGGCTGGTTAGAGTGTGAGCTTAAACCACTGCACCTCAGGAGTTCAGTTTGTTTTCTAGTTGCTTTATACTTGTTGCCATGCCTTTGGCTTTCAGATAACAGCTCGATCACCTGTGTAGCTCCAAGCTCCTGAAGGCTAGGAACTTTAGAAATGCAAGATAAGAGCCTCACATGGTCATCTGGCACCAGGAGCTTGGGGTTTGCATGCCAGGATTTACAGCATAGGCGTGGGAGCTGGCAGCTCTTGGTGTCACTGTGGGTGACACAGAATGATCCTCAAAATAACCTATGTCCTGCTCAAGTAGAGCTACCTACTGCAGCATGCTGATAGAAAAGGTGTGGAGATGTGAGGCACATGGTTTAGTGGTGGACTTGACAGTGCTGGGTTAATGGTTGGTCTTGATGATCTTAAAGGTCTTTTCCAGCCTGAACAATTCTGTGACTCAGTGATTCTGTGCTATCTGTAAGATAGCAAAGCACTCTGCAAAATATTCCTGAGCAATTAAAGGAGCAGTAAATTTTTAATAGCCAACAAGAGGTCACATCCCTCTGTCCTCATGCCAGCTTGTTTGGCCACTGATTTAATTTTTTGGTTTAGAGAAATCAGAAATTCCTTCCTCACACTTCGAGCTTGTTCCCAAACCTGAGCACTACATGTTTGTAATTTAATCTGCTGTGTTGAAATACTTGGCAGACCCTGCTAGGAGAAAGCTGATGGACGCTGAGAACTCCCAGATCATCTGCCAGGTCTGTAGGCAGGCTACTGCTAGTCTTTTTGGACTCCTAAAATGCAATGCTGCTGAGCAGTTAATAACCTAGACCCTCAAAGCAGCAGCAGGTGGGCAGGTTGCTCTTCTAAGGCTCATCATGCACACATAGTTGGTTCTCTTCCGTGCTTCAACTGAGATGGGTGAAACAATCCAGATGCACCAGATGCAGTGTTGGGTTTTGTACCTCTTCTCACACCAAGAGATCCAATGCCATGTGGGTTTTGTCCCATATTCCACTGTAGAAGGAGGGAAACACACGCAGCTTGTTCACTGGCTAGAAGATGGCATTAAATCTTCAGCTGGAGCAGAAGGATTTGGGTACCAAGTTTCCATAAGTCCTGCAGTCAGGCAAGGATCACTGTGGTCTCATGTGGGACACCAGCACATTGATGAAGGTAGTGAGCAAGCTGATGTCAGGCAGCTGCATGGCTAACACTGTTCTCTACCTCCTAGGTCTGGCTTCCAATGTGGTACCCATGTTTCTTGGGGAAATAGCCCCCAGAAATCTGAGAGGTGCTATTGGGGTAGTACCACAACTCTTCATCTCCGTTGGGATCCTTGTTGCTCAGATCCTTGGTCTCAACAGCATCCTTGGGAATGCTGAAGGTAAAGCCCTGCCTTGGGACTTCTCTGTGGGCTCCACTGGGGAAAGATTTCTGATGGTTGCCATCTTGTCTCACAGGCTGGCCTGTGCTGCTGGGGCTCACTGGGATCCCATCACTCATTCAGCTCCTTGTATTGCCCTTTTTCCCTGAGAGTCCCAGGTACCTGCTGATACAGAAGGGCAACGAAGAGCAAGCACGGAAAGGTAGAGCATCAGCCTTTACTGGAAGGGGAGGTGGAGTGGGGCAGGTCTGACTGTGGGGCACAACTGACAGCAAGCAAGTAGGAGATTCTGCACTGACATGGTGCTGGTGGATGGAATTGCTGCAACGTTGCTCCTTTCTGTGCACGTGTGAATCCCTGACTTCCCCCCGTGGAAGCACTGCTGGCCACGGCTTGCATCTTGTTCTCTCTTGATTTGAAGCAGGAGAGCTCACTGCACACCTGCTGCCTGGGGTCCATAACTCACTTTCCTCTCCTGACTAGCTCTACAGAAGCTGAGAGGCAGGCCTGATGTGGATGAGGAGATAGAAGAAATGCGCCAAGAAGACCGTTCAGAAAAGGAAGAAGGACAATTCACTGTCCTCAGCCTGTTCACCTTCAGAGGCTTGCGGTGGCAGCTCATCTCTATCATTGTCATGATGATGGGCCAGCAGCTCTCTGGAGTGAATGCGGTGAGTGGGAAGCAACTGGGAAAGGCCAGCAGGGTGGGAAATGTATTGTGGATGCTGTGAGGCAGTGCTGACACAGAGCTAGCACCTAGGACACCTCACGTTGTGGTGGGTTGACCCTGGCCAGTAGCAATCCAACAGTCACCTGTACCAGATAAAGACTCAGTAAGGATGGTTTGGATGCTTAGAGTAAGCTGCTTGTGTCTGGATCCAAACACCAACGTCTCCAGGAAGGAGAGAGTTCAGTTCTTGGGCTTCTGTGCACCAGTTCCAGGATGGAAAAGCAGCCAGGAAGGGATTCCTCTGTTCTGCCTTTGGTCACACATGAACACAGCTCTGGTTTTGCTGCAGGTCTTCTACTACGCAGACAAAATCTTCCGGTCAGCAGGTGTGAAAGAAGAAAGCGTTCAGTATGTCACAGTCTCTATAGGGGCCATCAATGTCGTCATGACTTTGCTTGCTGTAAGTTTCTATTCACAGTCCTCACTGGCATTGGGTACTGATGCATGGCTTTCCCATTCTCTTACTGTTATTAACACATCCGGATTTGTGCAGTTCCTGGGTCACTTCATACCCACAAACCCTTAGCAGATAGTGGAAATGTCACTGAATATCTTGGAAGACAAGGACTACCTTGGTAGATTTTGCTGGAGTAAGAAGTGTTGTGTCCACTGAGTCTGGTTTCTCACCTCTTCTGTCTCTTTCAGGTTTTCATTGTGGAATCCCTGGGGAGGAGAATCCTTCTCCTTACTGGCTTTGGACTGTGCTGTGTCTCCTGTGCAGTGCTAACTCTGGCCCTCAATCTCCAGGTGTGTGCTGAATGGCTCAGGTGATCCTCCCCATGTGTTTGGACCTTGGTGTACTTGAAGTTGCTTCTACACCATGGGTGGAGAGAGGACAGCATGAAAGGTCTCTGTACTTGTGTATGTGCCTAAAGTAAGCCCAGGAAAATCTATGATCCTGCTTGTCTGAATGCTGCTTCCAGTACTCTGTGTTCAGTACTTCTTGCATCCCTTTGTTGCAAGGTGGTTCTGGCTTAAGAATGCCTTAACACAATCACTGCCTTGAATGTGTTGGTGATGTTCAGATAGGAACCACATCTAACCCAGGATTCAATTCTTCACAGCCCACTGTCTCGTGGATGTCTTACATCAGCATAGTGTCTGTCATTGTTTACATCATCGGGCACGCTATTGGAGCCAGTAAGTACACACAGCCCAGCTGAGTGTCCTCCACAAGCTGGGTAAGCCAAGTGTTGTGCTCAATTTCAGATCAAAAGCTTTCCAGAGCTGATCCAAAGAGATCAGATTTCTTCTCTGTGTGGCCATGCACCTTGGTGATTGCCACTTTTGGCTCATTTATCACAGAATCCTTTGGCTTGGAAAAGACCTTGAAGATTATCCAGCCCAACCATTCTCTGAGTCTGCCAAGGCTGGTGCTACACCATGGCCCTCAGCACAACTCCTCTGTGGCTTTTAAACACCTGCAGGGATAGGGAATTCAGCCACCTCCCTGGGGAGCCTGTTCCAGTGTTTGAGAACCCTTTCAGTAAAGAAATTTCTTCTAGTGTCCAACGTAAACCTCCTCGGCTGCAACTTGATGCCATGTCCTCTTCTTCTGTCACTTGTTACTAGGGAGAATTGCCTTTGGGGTTTCCAAATCTGTATCTGCATTTCAGGTCCAATTCCCTTTGTGTTGATCACTGAGATGTTCCTGCAGTCATCCCGGCCTGCAGCCTTCATGGTGGGTGGGTCTGTGCATTGGCTCTGCAACTTCACCGTGGGCCTTGTGTTCCTCTACATGGAGGTAAGATGCAATCACAGAAGGCAGGGCAAGACTTCAGCTTTTTTGGATAGCTATTGCAGGTTCAAATCATTACACATACACAACTGGAGTATCCCTCTGATCCTTGCTCTGTCTTCTGTTGCTGTTCTAGGCTGGACTAGGGCCCTACTGCTTCCTCATCTTCTGTGCCATATGCCTTGCCAGCATAGTTTACATCTTCTTTATTGTCCCTGAGACAAAGAACAAAACCTTCATGGAAATCAACAAGATCATGGCCAAGAGGAACAAGGTGGAGATCCGGGAAGATAAAGAAGAGCTTAAGGATTTCCATACTGTATCAGGTGGGCAGGCAGAGAAGAAATCAACATCCAGCAGTGAGATGTGACCCAGCCCATGATTTAGCCTGGCCCAGACATTTTTCAGTGGAAGAACAAATACATCAATTCATCATTTGATACTGATCTTCTTGTAGACCTCCTGCAGTCTTTCCACAGAAGGACTTTTCCTATTAGCCATTGTGTCTTGAGATCTTGCTCCTGTTGAGTAATCAGCAGGACCATTCTGGTTCCTGCCATAGCCACTGCCCCGGCAGATCACCATTCATGGGATTTGTCACAAGAAAAGGGCAAATGTCCTCGGCCAGCTCAGCTCCTGTGATCTACTAACCTGTGTCATGAGGTGATGTATGTCCTGATTGACACATCTCAAGTGACACAAGTCAGGCTGTAGGCTGGGATTTGCCCTGAGATTTGTAGAGGAACACAAGTCATGTATTTGGGGGTCCAGCATGGGTGCCACTCTAGGATGAGGTGTCAGTTGTCCTGTTTGTTGGGTGGGCTGATAATGGCTTTCATCCTGTCAAGTCTTGTCGTCCTTCTGTGTGCCTCAAAGATTAAACACATGGCTCTGAGCCCCAGCAAGACAAAGCACCAGTCCCTGCTTGGGGCTTCACACTCCTGCAGCTGGGGATGGTGCTCTACCTTCAACAGCAGCGATCCTGTCCAGGAGTGAAAGCTAAGGGCATGAGAAGGTGAGAGAAGGGACAACATCCTGCTTTTCCCAGGACAGCCTGTGGCCATGTTCAAATGTTTTGATATTGCAATGGAATTTCCCAATTGCAGACTCCCTTCTGTAGTGCTAAGACGAACCACATTTTGATGAGTCCTGTATTGGTCATTAACCTTCTCCTAGATGTAATAAACATATCTTAGCCGTCCTGTTGTCAGCCTTCTTGCTGGTGTTAATTTCTGCATCACACTTCTGAAGGGTTGGACTTGAAGAACTTGCATGTCTCTTCAAACCAAAATGATTCAATGATTCCATGAATGCATGACTGTGCTTTTCTGCCCCGCAGGCAGCAATGGGATTTCAGCAACAAGACAGTGCTAACCTGAACCACACTCTTGAGGAGCCCTGGCAAAACCAAGGCTTAGCTTCCAGTTTTAGTAACAATAAAAGCGGTAAATTCCTTTTCTCTCTCCCCACAAGTCTTTATGTTCATACAGGAAGATGCAAAGGCAATGTAAGAATCATAGAATTGGTTTGGTTGCAAGAAACCTTTAAGTTCATAAAGTCCAATCTCTAACCCAGCACTGTACCACATCCCTCAGCACCGTCTATCCATGGTTGTAGAAACCCCCAGTCCTGGGGACTCCACCACTGCCCTGGGCAGCCTCGTCCGGGGCTTCGCCGCCCTTTTGGGGAAGAAATTTTTCATATCCAACCTCACCCTGGTGTCCGAGATGTGGCCTCACCAAGTGCCAAGCACTGGGCACCATCACTTTTCTAGCGCCTGTAGACATACGCTTAGTGCACAAAGGAAACGTTTCCGTCGCCGACAGGGCAGCAGAGGAGCTGCTTGGCTTCCCCCGACGGACACCAACTCTCCACCCTCTGCCGCACCTCCCCTCAGCGCCTGGGCGGTGCCAGTGCAGGTGGAGGAGGGCGCGGCCCCGCCCCTCCCGCACCACCACGCCCACGAGCCCGCCTCTGGCTCGAGGAGGCGGGAGTCCATGAGAATGCCGTGAGGGGCTGGGCCGAGCCGACCAATGGGAAGCCGGAGAGGATCTGAGCCGGCCAATGGGGAGCCGGAGGAGAGCGGCTCAGCTGCGTGGGGTGTGCTCTACCGCTACAGCCTGGAGTCCGCGCAGCCCAGCGGTGCTGGTGAGAGGTGAGGCGGTGAGTCAGGCTTGGCTGGAGCGGCTTCCTGGGCTCTAGGTGAGTGTGGCGGCAGCGGCGAGGCCTTCCAGCCCTCTGACCGTGTGTGGTCTGAGCCGCTCGTCCCCTGTAGTGACGCTCGAGGACCCTGTGTGGCCGCGGTTTCCCACTCCGTGGCTCTGCCGGGCTGCCCGGAGCTTCCGCTGCCCCCGTGAGACGAGACCTCGCCGTCCATGTCCTCCCAATGCCAGGCTGCTTCACATCTGAAAGTGAAAAGAAATTCCCGCAGGGGAGTTTTCATTTCCTAAGCGGCTGTATGACAAGCTAGCAGTTTAGGTTGCTACTCTACTCTGAGGTACAAGCAGGCAAGACCTGGAGAACTCTATCTCAGATGCTCCTGAAGGTGGCTGGGGATGGGGTACTTGGTTGTGCTTTTGGATTGGGTCTGTTGTGCCTGCTTTCCGCAGTTGCATGGTGATGTGCCTGTGGCTTGAGCTGCAGCAAGCCTGTTGCCCTGGCTCAGGACAAAGCTGTGTGTGTTAGCTGCAGGAAGATGAGCCAGTCCTGGTTTTTAACTGTACTTCCTTTTGAGCAGGTGTGGGATCATCCCAGAGCCCCACAGAGGGAGCTGAAGCCTGGGGAGAAGCCCTGCTGGAGTGGCTGAAGGAACGGAAGAGGTCCTGCTTCTCCTTGGCATGCAGATAGCAGCTGCTTTGGTCTTGACTTATGCTCAGGATCCTCTGGAAGACGCTGCTTGGCTGCACTCCGACTTCCTGGGTTTCTTCCATCCTTCCCTTCTCCTTCCATTATAAATCTTTACAATTGTTTGGGAGTTTGCTTTTCTGCCTGACAAAGGCAATATGTTGTGTCTTGTGGGGTGGACAAATGTTGTGGTGATAGGAAGACTTGAGTAGCTTCTGAATAGGACTGTCCTGGGCATGGATTTCAGTCCTGGTGTGTGAGGCTTTCAGGCCTGGCTCCTGTTCCTCACTTGAATGTGGACAACTCGTGTGCAAACGTGCTTGTTTTGTGGTGGTGATGGATGGATCTTGTTAATGGTTTAGTCCTCTTCCTTGGTGGTTAGGAGTTGCCATCATCAGGCTCTGTGGTGGCAGCATGCTTCCTGCTTCCTGGGAAAATGTGAACTCTGTGGCCCCCTTGATGCTCAGAGATATCTGGGTGTCCCACCCCAGCTGTCAGCAAGGACAGCCCTCCCCAGCAGCAAGACTGTGCCTGGCATATGCTCTGAACTCCTGATGTCCTCTGCTGAAGCACAGCCTGCAGTCTGCCCTTGCTCTGGGAGTGTTCCATCAGAGGCGGGGAGGAAGTGGGGTTTTGTTTGCTGTCTGGAGCTAGTGGTTTATTTACAGCTCCTCACTTGCTTGTTGTTTATATGTTTTCTCCAACTTGTACAAAATAAAGTTTAGTTCTTTACCAAGGTGTTGTTCAAGTGTGTTTGGGTAGGTCTCAGCAGCTTGGAGGATGAACAGCCAGTCAAAGAGCACATGCAAGGCACGTGGGGAGCAAGCTGCTGGGTTTTAAAAGGCAGATGAACCAATAACAACAAGGTTTGGTTCACATTGCTCTGGCAGCAGGAGCTACCTATGGACTTTGCATTTCTCAGAAACACCTGGCATTGGAGTTGACAATTAACCAGGTCCTGTACTGTTCCAAGTGGTCTCTCAGTGCAGGAGGTTAATACCAAGTCAGCTGCACGTGGTATACCTTGCATGTAGAAGGAAAGGAGCTCATGGGCTTTGGTGGGGAACCTGTGTCCTGCATACTGTGAGAAAGAGATCTGAGGATGAACCTGGTCTCTGGGAACTGCAGAGGTGTCCTGACAGCTTGGTCCCTGCAAGCTGTGACAACTGTAGCATTTTGGCCCAAGGACAGAGAGGCAGGAGGGTTAATTTCAGTTCAGCTTTATTGCTGTTGACTTTAGCAAATGCCCTCTCTGATGCCAGGGCTGTACCCCTACAACACCTCATTCTCCCCAGACGAAGCAGTTGCCAGCCAGCCTCTGCCGCTGCACCATCCACAGCTGCCCAGTAGCTGTTTATTGCTGTACCCTGGTCTCTGTGCACATAGATGGGAAAAGCAGATCATTTCACACTATCTCAGTACATTAGAGGTTGGAAGGGACCTCTAGAGATAATGGAGTCCAACCCTGTTCATGGAGTCCAACCCCAGCTCATCAAGTCCAACCCCAGATGGAGTCCAACCCCAGATCACTGAGTCCAATGCTGCTTTTGCAGTAAGTCAGCCCCTTCCCACTGGCCAGCTGAGCACATTTCCCCTCTAGCTGGGCAGCACCTCTGTTTTGAGTCAGAGTCTGATGAAAGGACATCTGAGCTAACAGCCACACACTTGACCAAGGAAAGGAAAGAGGAGACACGAGGGAGTCGTGCAGAGAAAGGGGGCGATCCAACAACAGCAACGTGCTTTCGCTGCATGAGCTCCTTGTTGATTGGATGCTTTCTGCAGTCACAGAGGGGAATTTTCTTTGCAGGGTGTTTTCAACCCCTCTGTTGTCTGTTTTGGCTCTAAAAGTGTGTGCTTGGCATCTGTGAATAGAACTCCAACATGAAGTTGAAGGGAAAGAAGCAGGAGAGCTCCAACAGCCATGAAGGCTCAAGGGGGGTAAGTATTATGGCCTCTATCCTTGCAACTTCAGCCTCCTGCAAGAGGAACTGTTTGAGATCTGCAAGGACCTGTAGAGGAAGGAGAAGACCAAGGTCTTGTGGGCTAACATATCCACAGCTGATCTCACAGGAAGAACAGAGATGTGTCTGTTCTTGAAGGTAGTTTAGTTTATGTGTGTCGGCAGTGTCCTGTTGCACTCTCTGGTGATTTTCTCTCTGTGTCTGCAGCTGACTGACCATGTCACTCCTGGGGGACTTTCCCCTTCTGTCTGTGAGTTTCCTTTCCTACTTTCTACTCACTTGTAGGCTGCAGATGCTCTGGATGGGAGCTGCCTTTCACAGCAGTGTTTTTGTGGCATTGTGCACAATGCCATGGTTGTGTATGCTGGGGGCTGTCTGAATGTGAACAATTACCACCAGTGGCTCTGTTGAGGCAGCCACCTTGCAATCACCAATGCAGGCTGTAAACAGTCTCTCTACAACTACCTGAAAGGAGGTTGAAGTGAGGTGGGGATGGGTCTCCCCTCTCAAGGAACTGGTAATAGGACCAGAGGAAATGGCCTCAAGTTGCCCCAGGGGAGGTTTGGTTTGGCTATTAGGAAAACCATCTTTCGTGCAAGAGTCTCTGGAGGTCTGCTGCTAGAGGTTCTGAGGGGTGTCCTGAGTACAAGGCGTACAAGCAGCAATCTGGACAAATGGCAGATACTTGATGTGGGGCCTGAGCTGAGTGTTGGGACACACAGGCTTGCAGACATTGAGGATACTTATGATGACAGAAAATTATGTGTCTGGATGTCAAATGGCTTTAGTGATGTAACAGGAGTGAGAGTTATCCCTATCATGGCTGGTGTTTGATCCTGCTCCAGGTGGTGATTTCACCCTCCTGTATAACTACAAAGTGCTGCTCTTCTATCTCACCACCAAGCCTCCAGTGAGCTACTGGGATAAGTTCTAACAGGGTTCAGTGGCAATAGGATTAGATCCATCACCAGCTTGATCCTGAAAAGTGGGAGGCAGGACAAGCCAGCATGTGATAGCAGAACAAATGAACAGGAAAGAGGTTTTGTCACCTCATGCAAAATAAAATTTCTTATCTTGAAAGATTTCCTGTGCCAATCTCCTGTGTTATGCACTCCCTAATTTACACGTTGGGAAAAGAATAATTGCACACCATTGCATTGGGTTTTTTTCCCCCCTTCCCTGCCAGGTGGTTCCTTTAAACGTGCTAACTTCAAAATTATTCATCATCCAAATGTTCCATCAGTAGCAGGGAAGAGTAGAAAGAATTATTGCAATGACTGGGTGCAAATGGAGCAGAACAGAAGTGGTGCTGATGAAAACAACCAGTTGGGCTTCTGTTGTACAGCAATGTGAAGCAGACAACACAGAAGACAAGTCTTAGGGGACTTCTTTATTTGTCATTCCTGCCTAAAATCTCCTAAGGTGGTGTCTGTGTTTGTTCTTTCCCCTCTGCAGACACTGACACCGGTGCTTGCTCTGGCAGTATCAACAGTTGCCTTTGGATCTGGTTTCCAGTTTGGCTACAACACAGCCTCGGTTAATTCTCCAGCCCCGGTAGGTTGGCCTGTGGAAGGGAGCATGACCAAAGTGGCAGTTTGCAAACTGAGAAGGCAGCCAGGTAACAGCAGACTGCAGGTGTTGCTGGGCTTGTTCTGCATGCTTTGAGTCACCAGGCAACTGGGGAAAAGTGGTTCCTTGGGAGAGGAAATGGGAGATGTTAAGATGTTTGGTCTTTGCCCAGCATCAGGAACTTCTTACTTCTGGAATGCAGGGGAATCTCCTAAAGCACGATAACTTGGAGTAACAGTTATCTAGTCCAGGCTTCTCCATCCCTCTCTTGCATTTCTTTTCCCTCTTAGCCATTCTGGGGTTTATCAGCATATATTTTGGGGGGCAGGAGGGGGAAATCTGTGGTATTTGTGGGTAATGAGCTTTTCCAGCTTGAAAACTTGACTGTGTTAAAGGTATTCTGTCTTTCATTCCAGTGCATGCAGGACTTTTACAACCAAACCTACATCAACAGGACTGACAAGCCTATGGATAGTGCCTTCTTGACATTACTCTGGTCTCTTACTGTGTCCATGTACCCTCTGGGAGGCCTTTTTGGATGCCTCCTGATGTGGCCTCTAGTCAAAAAGTGTGGCCGGTATGTGACAGTGGTGCTTGGGAGCCTTCATCACCTGTTTGCTGGGTTCAGATAAGATTTGCCTCACAACTCACTCCAGCTGACCAGGGCTGCCAGGAGCATGTGTCTTGCACACCTTGATTGTAAAGCAGATGGGCTGCTGATTAGTTGCTGGACTCAGCAATACACCTTATCTCCCTCATGTAGAAGACATTTCTGGATTCAATTTAGTCAGGCCCTGGCTGCACCCTGGGCACTGAGCCAGGTAGAGGGCAATGATGAAAGTCCTGGGGTGGGATCACAGTCAGGCGCAGCTTGTGCTGCTTGGGTCCTCCTGAGAAACTTCAGCTCATTCTTCAAGCCTTCATTCCCTGTAGGACAAACAACACATTGGGATAATCAGCATCTTCTCTTTGATTAGTCTTTGGGGTGGTGATTCACTTGAGTTTTGTCAGCATAACACAGAGGGCCTTTATCTGCTACTAAGGCTGACATAAAAATAAACTGACTCTGTCTCCTTCCCTGCTACTGTGCAGAAAGGGCACTCTGCTGATCAATAACATCTTCTCCATTGTTGCTGCACTCCTTATGGGAACCTCAGAGCTAGCAAAATCCTTTGAAGTAATCATCGTTGCACGTTTTATCGTGGGAATATTTGCTGGTAAGTGAGAGGTTGGATGGCAAAAGGAGAGCAATGAATGTGTTCTTGGCTATGTAAAGAGGTTGCATTCTCACAAGGAATGGTTTCACAGGTAGCATGTTCTAGCCATGCATCCACATAAAAATGCACTACTTGCCTGAGTAACACTTGTCACCTAGAACACAGTGGTGGTGAGGCTGGAGGAGATGTACAGAGTAGATGAGTCTGTGATGCAGCTACCCTCTGCAATCAGCCTCTGCCTAGGTGCTGGAGCTCCAACAGCCAGGAAACCTGCTCAGAATAATCTTTTCCCAGACATCTCAAATCAGTTGGCCTGGCTTTTGTGTGCCTTTTTGCTTTTTAACATAATCCGAAACAGAAGAATCCTTCTAAATCAAAGACATGGAGGACCACAGCAGATCCAATAATCCAGTCCTGGAACTGACTGTTCTTCCTGTTGGAGGAAAGAAATGGGAAAAGGGAGAGCAAAGGGTTCAGTGCCACAGGATTTACTGCAAAGATAGGAGGAAGTCAAGGAGCAGGCTGTGCGTGGGCTGCTGGTCAAGTGGCTCTATCAGAGCCAGAGTTATGTGGAACAAAGAGACACCCAGCACAGCTGGGTACCTTGTGCAGTGGTACATAGCCAGGCTGATAAAGATCCTAACATCATTTGGGCTCAATTAATTGGCTTTGGGATAATGAGACTTACATGCTCCATGATTTATTAGTGAGTTGGGATGCCCTGTGAAGATATAATGAGAGAACAAGAAACTGACCCAGGAAAACAACTCATTCTGTAACATGCAGCATTTCAAAGCATGAGCTAAGGCAGGAAAGTTGCCTTGTCAGATGCTTTGGATCTGTCTTTTCAGTCTCCTAAGCTGGGCAGCTGTTGTATTGGTTCTCTAAATATTAAGGGAGCTGTGAAGTGTCATCCCTCTTTCCAGTTATTTATAACAGACAAAAGAATCAGGACTGGCTGTCCTGACTAGCCCTTCACAGCTTGGTCTCTCTGGAACTATGGACTTCATGTCTGGTGAGGGAAGGTGATGAGCCTTGACCTGCTCCAGGCTTTGGAAGGATCCAAGCAAGACCTTTCCTTGCAGAAGAGCAGCTCTAATGCTGCTAGATGTGCTGGCAGCCCCCATTGTGTGCAGAGCCCCTCTACCAGGGCTGGGTCCCCATACTCTGAGCAGTCACTCACTGCTCAGTGAGTGCAGGAGTCACGGCTAGCAGGGTTTGACCTGGGCGGTTAAAAGGCTGGTTAGAGTGTGAGCTTAAACCACTGCACCTCAGGAGTTCAGTTTGTTTTCTAGTTGCTTTGGCTTTCAGATAACAGCTCAATCACCTTTGTAGCTCCAAGCTCCTGAAGTCTAGGAACTTTAGAAATGCAAGATAAGAGCCTCACATGGTCATCTGGCACCAGGAGCTTGGGGTTTGCATGCCAGGATTTACAGCATAGGCGTGGGAGCTGGCAGCTCTTGGTGTCACTGTGGGTGACACAGAGTGATCCTCAAAATAACCTATGTCCTGCTCAAGTAGAGCTACCTACTGCAGCATGCTGATAGAAAAGGTGTGGAGATGTGGTGCTGAGGCACATGGTTTAGTGGTGGACTTGACAGTGCTGGGTTAATGGTTGGTCTTGATGATCTTAAAGGTCTTTTCCAGCCTGAACAATTCTGTGACTCAGTGATTCTGTGCTATCTGTAAGATAGCAAAGCGCTCTGCAAAATATTCCTGAGCAATTAAAGGAGCAGTAAATTTTTAATAGCCAACAAGAGGTCACATCCCTCTGTCCTCATGCCAGCTTGTTTGGCCACTGATTTAATTTCTTGGTTTAGAGAAATCATGTGGGACACCAGCATCTTGCTGAAGGTAGTGAGCACACTGATGTCAGGCAGCTGCATGGCTAACACTGTTCTTTACCTCCTAGGTCTGACTTCCACTGTGGTTCCCATGTATATTGGAGAAATAGCCCCCAGAAATCTGAGAGGTGCTCTCGGGATAGTACCAGAGAGCTTCGTCACCAGTGGGATCCTTACTGCTCAGACCCTTGGTCTCAAGAGCATCCTTGGGAATGCTGAAGGTAAAGCCCTGCCTTGGGACTGCTCTGTGGGCTCCACTGGGGAAAGATTTCTGATGGTTGCCATCTTGTCTCACAGGCTGGCCTGTGCTGCTGGGGCTCACTGGGATCCCATCAGTCATTCAGCTCCTTGTATTGCCCTTTTTACCTGAGAGTCCCAGGTACCTGCTGATACAGAAGGGCAACGAAGAGCAAGCACGGAAAGGTAGAGCATCAGCCTTTACTGGAAGGGGTGGTGGAGTGGGGCAGGTCTGACTGTGGGGCACAACTGACAGCAAGCAAGTAGGAGATTCTGCACTGACACGGTGCTGGTGGATGGAATTGCTGCAACGTTGCTCCTTTCTGTGCACGTGTGAATCCCTGACTTCCCCCTGTGGAAGCACTGCTGGCCATGGCTTGCATCTTGTTCTCTCTTGATTTGAAGCAGGAGAGCTCACTGCACACCTGCTGCCTGGGGTCCATAACTCATCTTCCTCTCCTGACTAGCTCTACAGAAGCTGAGAGGCAGGCCTGATGTGGATGAGGAGATAGAAGAAATGCGCCAAGAAGACCGTTCAGAAAAGGAAGAAGGACAATTCACTGTCCTCAGCCTGTTCACCTTCAGAGGCTTGCGGTGGCAGCTCATCTCTGTCGTTGTCATGATGATGGGCCAGCAGCTCTGTGGAGCGAATGCAGTGAGTGGGAAGCAACTGGGAAAGGCCAGCAGGGTGGGAAATGTGTTGTGGATGCTGTGAGGCAGTGCTGACACAGAGCTAGCACCTAGGACACCTCACGTTGTGGTGGGTTGACCCTGGCCAGTACCAAATCCAACAGTCACCTGTACCAGATAGAGACTCAGTAAGGATGGTTTGGATGCTTAGAGTAAGCTGCTTGTGTCTGGATCCAAACACCAACATCTCCAGGAAGGAGAGAGTTCAGTTCTTGGGCTTCTGTACACCAGTTCCAGGATGGAAAAGCAGCCAGGATGGGATTCCTCTGTTCTGCCTTTGGTCACACATGAACACAGCTCTCGTTTTGCTGCAGGTCTTCTACTACTCAGACAGAATCTTCCGGTCAGCAGGTGTGGAAGAAAACAGCGTTCAGTATGTCTCTATCGCTATAGCTGCCACCAACGTTGTCATACCTATAATTGGTGTAAGTTTGTGTTGGGGCTTCTGGAGCTCCAGTCCTCCAGTCCCCCCAGCTACCTCTATGTAAATTGGATGATGTTATGGACACATACTGGGAGCTGCTTTACACAACAGATGCCCTGCAGTGTTGCCCAGCTGAAGGTACCTCTGTTGACCAAAGCAATCAATTCTGATGAGCTCTCATGTGCCTCAGAAGTTTTCGGTCTCTGGGTTGGTAGACCCCTTTTTGCTACCTGGTGTTACCATGTAAGCTTCTGTTCCACACAGTCCTCACTGGCATTGGATACTGATGAATGGCTTTCCCATTCTCTCAGTGGTTTTAATTGATCCAGATTTGTGCAGTTCCTGGGTCACTTCATACCTACAACCTCTCAGCATGTGGTAGAAATGTCACTGAATATCTTAGAAGACAAGGACTACCTTGGTAGACTTTGATGGAGTAAGAGGTGTTGTGTCCACTGAGTCTGGCTTCTCACCCTCTTCTCTCTGTTTCAGGTTTCCATTGTGGAATCTGTGGGGAGGAGAATCCTTCTCCTTACTGGCTTTGGATTGTGCTGTGTCTCCTGTGCAATGCTAACTCTGGCCCTCAATCTCCAGGTGTGTAGCTGAATGGCTCAGGTGATCCTCCCCATGTGTTTCTGGACCTTGGTATACTCCCTTAGTTGGAAGGTGGTTCTGGCTTTAGAATGCCTTAACACAATCACTGCCTTGAATGTGTTGGTGATGTTCAGATAGGAACCACATCTAACCCAGGATTCAATTCTTCACAGCCCACTGTCTCGTGGATGTCTTACATCAGCATAGTGTCTGTCATCGCTTACATCACTGGACAGGGGATTGGAGCTGGTAAGTACACACAGCCCAGCCGAGTGTCGCCCACACGCTGGGTAAAGCCAAGTGTTGTATTCAATTTCAGATCAAAAGCTTTCCAGAGCTGATCCAAGGAGATCAGATTTCTTCTCTGTGTGGCCATGCACCTTGGTGATTGCCAGCTTTTGGCTCATTTATCACAGAATCCTTTGGCTTGGAAAAGACCTTGAAGATCATCCAGCCCAACCATTCTCTGAGTCTGCCAAGGCTGGTGCTACACCATGGCCCTCAGCACAACAACTCTGTGGCTTTTAAACAAATTAAATTAGAAGCAACTCTAATGATTTTTGTGGTCCTGCAGATCCCTTTGCAGAAAGGAGGTGTGCAGATAGTTGTGGATATTGGAAAGGCTGTGTCCTGATTCAGCTTCTCAGAGTGACAGAGCTGTCTGTTTCTCTTGGAGAGCCCTGCCAGACCCTTGCTGGGTGTAGGAATGTGGGTTGAAACTCCCATAGGGGTTTCACTGGCAGATGGAATTACATACAACCTTTCCTGTTCCCTTGGTGCCATCAGGCAGGTTCAGGCACTGGGAACAAGCAGACTGCTGGAGGGGGAAGACCGGGCTGGACTGGTGGCCTGACCTGGTTTATGAGAGCATGGCCTGTTTCAGCTTGGCTGTGCCACAGGATGGCAGTGCAGGGCGTGGGCTGGAGGGCTTCTTCCAGGAGACCTCACCTCAACACGTGTTGGGCTGACTCCTTGCTTTTCTTTTTTAAGCAGCAGTGACTTGCTTAGTTGCTGCTCCTGGGGTGCTCTCTGGGGAGACAGTTGGTGTTTATTGATCTCATTTTGCAATTTGTGCTGCAGATAGGTTCATGATTAAGGTGCAGTCATGGGAGAGAAGAGGCTGATTGCTCAGTGTGAGCTTAGGAAAGTCATTTAGCTGCCCTGGGTTTTGTATTTAATCCCTTATTTGTTTTAGCAGTGTTTCTGAACACTGGCAGTTTACAAACCATCACCTGCTGCTGAACTGAACAGTGTCATCTAGGAATTCAGAGTGGGAGAATTGCCTTTGGGGTTTCCAAATCTGCATCTACCTTCCAGGTCCAGTTCCCTACGTGTTGATCAATGAGATGTTCCTGCAGTCATCCCGGCCTGCAGCCTTCATGTTGGGTGGGTGTATGCACTGGCTTGGCTATTTCGCCTTGGGCATTGTGTTCCTCTACATGGAGGTAAGATGCAATCACACAAAGCAGGGCAAGACTTCAGCTTCAAATTGGTATCTACACCCCTGGGCTCTTTGAGACACCTGTCAGTCCTGAGAGCTGTGAAGCTGATTCCTGGTGGCTCTATGCAGGGTTGCAGGTTAAGGGCAGGAAAGTGATGTTAATCAGCTTGGTTTTGTCAAGCCTGTTGCTTGTGGTTTAAAAGCAAGCAGTTCTTTTTCCAGGTGAATGCCTCATCCTGAATTCAGGAGCATGAAGAGGACTGCACTTTTCCCATCTTCCATTAGGGGATGGTGGAGAATTGGCTCCCAGGGATCCAGTTTTAGCTTTTGATCATTAGGTCATCGGTTAAAACTGCTCCCCAGCAGCAGTGACTCATACACCCTGCAGTTGCCTATATTAGCCTGTGCAAAGGGAGCTGTTGAGTTTAGTTTTACTGATGTAAGAGACCCTCACCCTCCTTTTCTAGCAAATCCATGGTGGTTTCAAATAAACCTGTGGTGGTGGTATGAGAAGACAGAATCTAGACCAGCCCTAACTTCAAATCGTTCAACTTAAAATATGTGCAGCTGACCATGTCTGCTTTTGTGGATGTCACATAGACAACTGGAGTATCCCTCTGATCCCTGCTCTGTCTTCTTCTGTTCTCCTAGGCTGCACTGGGGCCCTACTGCTTCCTGATCTTCAGTGCTGTCTGCCTTGCCACCGTGGTTTACATCTTCTTTATAATTCCTGAGACAAAGAACAAAACCTTCATGGAAATCTACAAGATGATGGCCAAGAGGAACAAAGTGGAGATTCAGGAAGATAAAGAAGAGGTTATGGATTTTGATGCTGTCTCAGGTGGGCAGGCAGAGAAGAAATCAACGTCCTGCACCAAGATGTGACCAGGCCCATGGTTTGGCCTGGAAGAACAAATAAATCAATTCATCACATGATACTGATCTTCTTTTAGACCTCCTGCAGTCTTTCCACAGAAGGACTTTTCCTATTAGCCATTGTGTCTTGAGATCTTGCTCCTTTTGAGTAATCAGCAGGACCATTCTGGTTCCTGCCATAGCCACTGCCCCGGCAGATCACCATTCATGGGATTTGTCACAAGAAAAGGGCAAATGTCCTCGGCCAGCTCAGCTCCTGTGATCTACTAACCTGTGTCATGAGGTGATGTATGCCCCTGATGTCGTGATTGACACGTCTCAGGTGACACAAGCCAGGCTGTAGGCTGGGGTTTGCCGTGAGGCAGACCATCAGTGGTCTGGGATCAGGTATCAGTTGTCCTGTTTGTTGGATGGGCTGATAATGGCTTCCATCCTGTCAACTCTTGTCCTTTTGTGTACCTACAAGATTAAACACATGGCACTAAGCCCCAGCAAGATAAAGCAGCAGTCCCTGCTTTGGGGGTTCACACTCTCACAGCTGGGGATGCTGCTCTATCTTCAACAGCAGCAATCCTGTGCAGGAGTGAAAGCTAAGGGTACGAGAAGGTAACTGAAGGGACAACATCCTGCTTTTCCCAGGACTGCCTGTGGCCTTGTTCAAATGTTTTTATCTTGCAATGTAATTTCCTCTGATTGCAGACTCCCTTCTGCAGTGCTAACCTGAACCACACTCTTGAGGAGCCCTGGCAAAACCAAGGCTCAGCTTCCAGTTTTAGTAACAATAAAAGCGGTAAATTCCTTTTCTCTCTCCCCACAAGTCTTTATGTTCATACAGGAAGATGCAAAGGCAATGTAAGAATCATAGAATTGGTTTGGTTGCAAGAAACCTTGAAGTTCATAAAGTCCAATCTCTAACCCAGCACTGTACCACATCCCTCAGCACCGTCTATCCATGGCTGTAGAAACCCCCAGTCCTGGGGACTCCACCACTGCCCTGGGCAGCCTCGTCCGGGGCTTCGCCGCCCTTTTGGGGAAGAAATTTTTCATATCCAACCTCACCCTGGTGTCCGAGATGTGGCCTCACCAAGTGCCAAGCACTGGGCACCATCACTTTTCTAGCGCCTGTAGACATACGCTTAGTGCACAAAGGAAACGTTTGCGTCGCCGACAGGGCAGCAGAGGAGCTGCTTGGCTTCCCCCGACGGACACCAACTCTCCACCCTCTGCCGCACCTCCCCTCAGCGCCTGGGCGGTGCCAGTGCAGGTGGAGGAGGGCGCGGCCCCGCCCCTCCCGCACCACCACGCCCACGAGCCCGCCTCTGGCTCGAGGAGGCGGGAGTCCATGAGAACGCCGTGAGGGGCTGGGCCGAGCCGACCAATGGGAAGCCGGAGAGGATCTGGGCCGGCCAATGGGGAGCCGGAGGAGAGCGGCTCAGCTGCGTGGGGTGTGCTCTACCGCTTACAGCCTGGAGTCCGCGCAGCCCAGCGGTGCTGGTGAGAGGTGAGGCGGTGAGTCAGGCTTGGCTGGAGCGGCTTCCTGGGCTCTAGGTGAGTGTGGCGGCAGCGGCGAGGCCTTCCAGCCCTCTGACCGTGTGTGGTCTGAGCCGCTCGTCCCCTGTAGTGACGCTCGAGGACCCTGTGTGGCCGCGGTTTCCCACTCCGTGGCTCTGCCGGGCTGCCCGGAGCTTCCGCTGCCCCCGTGAGACGAGACCTCGCCGTCCATGTCCTCCCAATGCCAGGTTGCTTCACATCTGAAAGTGAAAAGAAATTCCCGCAGGGGAGTTTTCATTTCCTAAGCGGCTGTATGACAAGCTAGCAGTTTAGGTTGCTACTCTACTCTGAGGTACAAGCAGGCAAGACCTGGAGAACTCTATCTCAGATGCTCCTGAAGGTGGCTGGGGATGGGGTACTTGGTTGTGCTTTTGGATTGGGTCTGTTGTGCCTGTTTTCCGCAGTTGCATGGTGATGTGCCTGTGGCTTGAGCTGCAGCAAGCCTGTTGCCCTGGCTCAGGACAAAGCCGTGTGTGTTAGCTGCAGGAAGATGAGCCAGTCCTGGTTTTTAACTGTACTTCCTTTTGAGCAGGTGTGGGATCATCCCAGAGCCCCACAGAGGGAGCTGAAGCCTGGGGAGAAGCCCTGCTGGAGTGGCTGAAGGAACGGAAGAGGTCCTGCTTCTCCTTGGCATGCAGATAGCAGCTGCTTTGGTCTTGACTTATGCTCAGGATCCTCTGGAAGACGCTGCTTGGCTGCACTCCGACTTCCTGGGTTTCTTCCATCCTTCCCTTCTCCTTCCATTATAAATCTTTACAATTGTTTGGGAGTTTGCTATTCTGCCTGACAAAGGCAATATGTTGTGTCTTGTGGGGTGGACAAATGTTGTGGTGATAGGAAGACTTGAGTAGCTTCTGAATAGGACTGTCCTGGGCATGGATTTCAGTCCTGGTGTGTGAGGCTTTCAGGCCTGGCTCCTGTTCCTCACTTGAATGTGGACAACTCGTGTGCAAACGTGCTTGTTTTGTGGTGGTGATGGATGGATCTTGTTAATGGTTTAGTCCTCTTCCTTGGTGGTTAGGAGTTGCCATCATCAGGCTCTGTGGTGGCAGCATGCTTCCTGCTTCCTGGGAAAATGTGAATTCTGTGGCCCCCTTGATGCTCAGAGATATCTGGGTGTCCCACCCCAGCTGTCAGCAAGGACAGCCCTCCCCAGCAGCAAGACTGTGCCTGGCATATGCTCTGAACTCCTGATGTCCTCTGCTGAAGCACAGCCTGCAGTCTGCCCTTGCTCTGGGAGTGTTCCATCAGAGGCGGGGAGGAAGTGGGGTTTTGTTTGCTGTCTGGAGCTAGTGGTTTATTTACAGCTCCTCACTTGCTTGGTGTTTATATGTTTTCTCCAACTTGTACAAAATAAAGTTTAGTTCTTTACCAAGGTATTGTTCAAGTGTGTTTGGGTAGGTCTCAGCAGCTTGGAGGATGTATAGCCAGTCAAAGAGCACATGCAAGGCACGTGGGGAGCAAGCTGCTGGGTGTTAAAAGGCAGATGAACCAATAACAGCAAGGTTTGGTTCACATTGCTCTGGCAGCAGGAGCTACCTATGGACTTTGCATTTCTCAGAAACACCTGGCATTGGAGTTGACAATTAACCAGGTCCTGTACTGTTCCAAGTGGTCTCTCAGTGCAGGAGGTTAATACCAAGTCAGCTGCACGTGGTATACCTTGCATGTAGAAGGAAAGGAGCTCATGGGCTTTGGTGGGGAACCTGTGTCCTGCATACTGTGAGAAAGAGATCTGAGGATGAACCTGGTCTCTGGGAACTGCAGAGGTGTCCTGACAGCTTGGTCCCTGCAAGCTGTGACAACTGTAGCATTTTGGCCCAAGGACAGAGAGGCAGGAGGGTTAATTTCAGTTCAGCTTTATTGCTGTTGACTTTAGCAAATGCCCTCTCTGCTGCCAGGGCTGTACCCCTACAACACCTCATTCTCCCCAGACGAAGCAGTTGCCAGCCAGCCTCTGCCGCTGCACCATCCACAGCTGCCCAGTAGCTGTTTATTGCTGTACCCTGGTCTCTGTGCACATAGATGGGAAAACCAGATCATTTCACACTATCTCAGTACATTAGAGGTTGGAAGGGACCTCTAGAGATAATGGAGTCCAACCCTGTTCATGGAGTCCAACCCCAGCTCATCAAGTCCAACCCCAGATGGAGTCCAACCCCAGATCACTGAGTCCAATGCTGCTTTTGCAGTAAGTCAGCCCCTTCCCACTGGACAGCTGAGCACATTTCCCCTCTAGCTGGGCAGCACCTCTGTTTTGAGTCAGAGTCTGATGAAAGGACATCTGAGCTAACAGCCACACACTTGACCATGAAAAGGAAAGAGGAGACATGAGGGAGTCGTGCAGAGAAAGGGGGCGATCCAACAACAGCAACGTGCTTTCGCTGCGTGAGCTCCTTGTTGATTGGATGCTTTCTGCAGTCACAGACGGGAATTTTCTTTGCAGGGTGTTTTCAACCCCTCTGTTGTCTGTTTTGGCTCTAAAAGTGTGTGCTTGGCATCTGTGAATAGAACTCCAACATGAAGTTGAAGGGAAAGAAGCAGGAGAGCTCCAACAGCCATGAAGGCTCAAGGGGGGTAAGTATTATGGCCTCTATCCTTGCAACTTCAGCCTCCTGCAAGAGGAACTGTTTGAGATCTGCAGGGACCTGTAGAGGAAGAAGACCAAGGTCTTGTGGGCTAACATATCCACAGCTGATCTCACAGGAAGAACAGAGATGTGTCTGTTCTTGAAGGTAGTTTAGTTTATGTGTGTCGGCAGTGTCCTGTTGCACTCTCTGGTGATTTTCTCTCTCTGTCTGCAGCTGACTGACCATGTCACTCCTGGGGGACTTTCCCCTTCTGTCTGTGAGTTTCCTTTCCTACTTTCTACTCACTTGTAGGCTGCAGATGCTCTGGATGGGAGCTGCCTTTCACAGCAGTGTTTTTGTGGCATTGTGCACAATGCCATGGTTGTGTATGCTGGGGGCTGTCTGAATGTGAACAATTACCACCAGTGGCTCTGTTGAGGCAGCCACCTTGCAATCACCAATGCAGGCTGTAAACAGTCTCTCTACAACTACCTGAAAGGAGGTTGAAGTGAGGTGGGGATGGGTCTCCCCTCTCAAGGAACTGGTAATAGGACCAGAGGAAATGGCCTCAAGTTGCCCCAGGGGAGGTTTGGTTTGGCTATTAGGAAAACCATCTTTCGTGCAAGAGTCTCTGGAGGTCTGCTGCTAGAGGTTCTGAGGGGTGTCCTGAGTACAAGGCATACAAGCAGCAATCTGGACAAATGGCAGATACTTGATGTGGGGCCTGAGCTGAGTGTTGGGACACAAAGGCTTGCAGACATTGAGGATACTTATGATGACAGAAAATTATGTGTCTGGATGTCAAATGGCTTTAGTGATGTAACAGGAGTGAGAGGTATCCCTATCATGGCAGGTGTTTGATCCTGCTCCAGGTGGTGATTTCACCCTCCTGTATAACTACAAAGTGCTGCTCTTCTATCTCACCACCATGCCTCCAGTGAGCTACTGGGATAAGTTCTAACAGGGTTCAGTGGCAACAGGATTAGATCCATCACCAGCTTGATCCTGAATGTGCTTTAAACATGCGAACTTCAACATTATTCATCATCCAAACGTTCCATCAGTAGCAGGGAAGAGTAGAAAGAATTATTGCAATGACTGGGTGCAAATGGAGCAGAACAGAAGTTGTGCTCATGAAAACAACCAGTTGGGCTTCTGTTGTACAGCAATGTGAAGCAGACAACACAGAAGGCAAGTCTTGGGGGACTTCTTTAGTTGCCATTCCTGCCTAAAAGCCCCTTGTGGTGTCTGTGTTTGTTTTTTCCCCTCTGCAGAAAATGACACTGGTACTTGCTCTGGCAGCACCCACAGCTGCCTTTGGATCTTCTTTCCAGTTTGGCTACAACACAGCTGTGGTTAATTCTCCAGCCCCGGTAGGTTGGCCTGTGGAAGGGAGCATGGATAAGGAGGGGTTTTACAAACTAAGAAGGCAGCCTTGTAACAGCAGACTGCAGGTGTTGCTGGGCTTGTTCTTCCTGCTTTGAGTCATCAGGCACCTGGGGATCTGGGGGGAATCTATGGTATTTGTGGGTAATGAGCTTTTTCAGCTTGAAAACTTGACTGCATTTAAGGTATCCTGTCTTTCATTCCAGTACATGCAGGACTTTTACAACCAAACCTACATCAACAGGACTGACAAGCCTATGGATGGTGCCTTCATGACATTACTCTGGTCTCTTACTGTGTCCATGTACCCTCTAGGAGGCTTTTTTGGGTCCCTCATGGTGGGGCCTCTAGTGAACAATTGTGGCCGGTATGTGATAGTGGTGCTTGGGAGCTTTCACCACCTGTTTGCTGGGTTCAGATAAGATTTGCCTCACAAGTCACCACAGCTGACCAGGGCTGCCAGGAGCATGACTGTGTCTTGCACACCTTGATTGTAAAGCAGATGGGCTGCTGATTAGTTGTTGGACTCAGCAACACACCTTATCTCCCTCATGTAGAAGAATTTCTGGATTCAATTTGGTCAGGCCCAGGCTGCACCCTGGGCACTGAGCCAGGTAGACTGACTCTGTCTCCTTCCCTGCTACTTTGCAGAAAGGGCACTCTGCTGATCAATAACATCTTCTCCATTGCTGCTGCAATCCTTATGGGAACCTCAGAGCTAGCAAAATCCTTTGAAGTAATCATCATTTCACGTTTTATCATGGGAATATTTGCTGGTAAGTGAGAGGTTGGATGGCAAAAGGAGAACAATGAATGTGTTCTTGGCTATGTAAAGAGGTTGCATTCTCACAAGGAATGGTTTCACAGGTAGCATGTTCTAGCCATGCATCCACATAAAACTGCACTACTTGCCTGAGTAACACTTGTCACCTAGAACACAGTGGTGGTGAAGCTGGAGGAGATGTACAGAGTAGATGAGTCTGTGATGCAGCTACCCTCTGCAGTCAGCCTCTGCCTAGGTGCTGGAGCTCCAACAGCCAGGAAACCTGCTCAGAATAATCTTTTCCCAGACATCTCAAATCAGTTGGCCTGGCTTTTGTGTGCCTTTTTGCTTTTTAACATAATCCGAAACAGAAGAATCCTTCTAAATCAAAGACATGGAGGACAACAGCAAAGCCAAAACAATCCAGATGCACCAGATGCAGTGTTGGGTTTTGTACTCCTTCTCACACTGAGAGATCCAATGCTATGTCGGTTTTATCACATATTCCACTGTAGAAGGAGGGAAACACACACAGCTTGTTCACTGGCTAGAAGATGACATTAAATCTTCAGCTGAGGCAGAAGGATTTGGGTGCCAAGTTTCCATAAGTCCTGCAGTCAGGCCGGGATCACTGTGGTCTCATGTGGGACACCAGCACATTGATGAAGGTAGTGAGCAAGCTGATGTCAGGCAGATGCATGGCTAACACTGTTCTCTACCTCCTAGGTCTGGCTTCCACTGTGGTTCCCATGTTTCTTGGGGAAATAGCCCCCAGAAATCTGAGAGGTGCTCTCGGGATAGTATCAGAGAGCTTTGTCACCAGTGGGATCCTTGTTGCTCAGATCCTTGGTCTCAACAGCATCCTTGGGAATGCTGAAGGTAAAGCCCTGCCTTGGGACTGCTCTGTGGGCTCCACTGGGGAAAGATTTCTGATGGTTGCCATCTTGTCTCACAGGCTGGCCTGTGCTGCTGGGGCTCACTGGGATTCCATCAGTCATTCAGCTCCTTGTATTGCCCTTTTTCCCTGAGAGTCCCAGGTACCTGCTGATACAGAAGGGCAACGAAGAGCAAGCACGGAAAGGTAGAGCACCAGCCTTTACTGGAAGGGGAGGTGGAGTGGGGCAGGTCTGACTGTGGGGCACAACTGACAGCAAGCAAGTAGGAGATTCTGCACTGACATGGTGCTGGTGGATGGAATTGCTGCAACGTTGCTCCTTTCTGTGCACGTGTGAATCCCTGACTTCCCCCTGTGGAAGCAGGGCTGGCCATGGCTTGCATCTTGTTCTCTCTTGATTTGAAGCAGGAGAGCTCACTGCACACCTGCTGCCTGGGGTCCATAACTCACTTTCCTCTCCTGACTAGCTCTACAGAAGCTGAGAGGCAGGCCTGATGTGGATGAGGAGATAGAAGAAATGCGCCAAGAAGACCGTTCAGAAAAGGAAGAAGGACAATTCACTGTCCTCAGCCTGTTCACCTTCAGAGGCTTGCGGTGGCAGCTCATCTCTGTCGTTGTCATGATGATGGGCCAGCAGCTCTGTGGAGCGAATGCGGTGAGTGGGAAGCAACTGGGAAAGGCCAGCAGGGTGGGAAATGTATTGTGGATGCTGTGAGGCAGTGCTGACACAGAGCTAGCACCCAGGACACCTCATGTTGTGGTGGGTTGACCCTGGCCAGTACCAAATCCAACAGTCACCTGTACCAGATAGAGACTCAGTAAGGATGGTTTGGATGCTTAGAGTAAGCTGCTTGTGTCTGGATCCAAACACCAACGTCTCCAGGAAGGAGAGAGTTCAGTTCTTGGGCTTCTGTACACCAGTTCCAGGATGGAAAAGCAGCCAGGATGGGATTCCTCTGGTCTGCCTTTGCTCACACATGAACACAGATCTGGTTTTGCTGCAGGTCTTCTACTACTCAAACAAAATCTTCCAGTCAGCAGGTGTGGAAGAAAACAGCATTCAATATGTCTCTATCGCTATAGCTGCCACCAACGTTGTCATCACTTTTCTTGGTGTAAGTTTCTTTTAAGGCTCCTCCAACTCCTCCAGTCCCCCCAGCTACCTCTATGTAAATTGGATGATGTTATGGACACATACTGGGAGCTGCTTTACACAACAGATGCCCTGCAGTGTTGCCCAGCTGAAGGTACCTCTGTTGACCAAAGCAATCAATTCTGATGAGCTCTCATGTGCCTCAGAAGTTTTCGGTCTCTGGGTTGGTAGACCCCTTTTTGCTACCTGGTGTTACCATGTAAGCTTCTGTTCCACACAGTCCTCACTGGCATTGGGTACTGATGAATGGCTTTCCCATTCTCTCAGTGGTTTTAATTGATCCAGATTTGTGCAGTTCCTGGGTCACTTCATACCTACAACCTCTCAGCAGGTGGTAGAAATGTCACTGAATATCTTAGAAGACAAGGACTACCTTGGTAGACTTTGATGGAGTAAGAGGTGTTGTGTCCACTGAGTCTGGCTTCTCACCCTCTTCTCTCTCTTCCAGATTTCTATTGTGGAATCTGTGGGGAGGAGAATCCTTCTCCTTACTGGCTTTGGATTGTGCTGTGTCTCCTGTGCAATGCTAACTCTGGCCCTCAATCTCCAGGTGTGTAGCTGAATGGCTCAGGTGATCCTCCCCATGTGTTTCTGGACCTTGGTGTACTCCCTTAGTTGGAAGGTGGTTCTGGCTTTAGAATGCCTTAACACAATCACTGCCTTGAATGTGTTGGTGATGTTCAGATAGGAACCACATCTAACCCAGGATTCAATTCTTCACAGCCCACTGTCTCGTGGATGTCTTACATCAGCATAGTGTCTGTCATCGCTTACATCACTGGACAGGGGATTGGAGCTGGTAAGTACACACAGCCCAGCTGAGTGTCCCCCACAAGCTGGGTAAAGCCAAGTGTTGTATTCAATTTCAGATCAAAAGCTTTCCAGAGCTGATCCAAGGAGATCAGATTTCTTCTCTGTGTGGCCATGCACCTTGGTGATTGCCAGCTTTTGGCTCATTTATCACAGAATCCTTTGGCTTGGAAAAGACCTTGAAGATCATCCAGCCCAACCATTCTCTGAGTCTGCCAAGGCTGGTGCTACACCATGGCCCTCAGCACAACTCCTCTGTGGCTTTTAAACACCTGCAGGGATGGGGAATTCGGCTACCTCCCTGGGGAGCCTGTTCCAGTGTTTGAGAACCCTTTCAGTAAAGAAATTTCTTCTAGTGTCCAACGTAAACCTCCTCGGCTGCAACTTGATGCCATGTCCTCTCCTCCTGTCACTTTTTACTAGGGAGAAAAGACCACCATCCACCTCACTTCAATCTCCTCAGGGACTTGTGGAGAGCCAGGAGTTCGCCCTTCAGCCTCCTTTTTTCCAGACTGAGAACCCCAGTTCTCTCAGGTCCACCTCAGCTGAGTTCTCCAGAGCCTTCCCCATCTTTGTTGCCCTTCTGTGTACACACTCCAGTATTTCAATGTCGTTCTTGGAGTGAATGGCCCTGAATTGAACACAGTATGTTCTAATGATTGGCTGCCTGTGCCCATGAGGCTGGAGAGCATCTGGCTTTAAAGAGCAAAAGCAAAGTTAGAGTTGTGCTTGTTCCTAGTACAGTTCCTACAGTTGTGCTCCCCCTAGTAAGATCTGAGCAAAACTGTGTTGACACAGTGAGCCTTACCACAGATGTTGTGTGCTTGCATCTGTAGGCAACAAATCAAATTAGAAGCAACTCTAATGATTTTTGTGGTCCTGCAGATCCCTTTGCAGAAAGGAGGTGTGCAGATAGTTGTGGATATTGGAAAGGCTGTGTCCTGATTCAGCTTCTCAGAGTGACAGAGCTGTCTGTTTCTCTTGGAGAGCCCTGCCAGACCCTTGCTGGGTGTAGGAATGTGGGTTGAAACTCCCATAGGGGTTTCACTGGCAGATGGAATTACATACAACCTTTCCTGTTCCCTTGGTGCCATCAGGCAGGTTCAGGCACTGGGAACAAGCAGACTGCTGGAGGGGGAAGACCGGGCTGGACTGGTGGCCTGACCTGGTTTATGAGAGCATGGCCTGTTTCAGCTTGGCTGTGCCACAGGATGGCAGTGCAGGGCGTGGGCTGGAGGGCTTCTTCCAGGAGACCTCACCTCAACACGTGTTGGGCTGACTCCTTGCTTTTCTTTTTTAAGCAGCAGTGACTTGCTTAGTTGCTGCTCCTGGGGTGCTCTCTGGGGAGACAGTTGGTGTTTATTGATCTCATTTTGCAATTTGTGCTGCAGATAGGTTCATGATTAAGGTGCAGTCATGGGAGAGAAGAGGCTGATTGCTCAGTGTGAGCTTAGGAAAGTCATTTAGCTGCCCTGGGTTTTGTATTTAATCCCTTATTTGTTTTAGCAGTGTTTCTGAACACTGGCAGTTTACAAACCATCACCTGCTGCTGAACTGAACAGAGTCATCTAGGAATTCAGAGTGGGAGAATTGCCTTTGGGGTTTCCAAATCTGCATCTACCTTCCAGGTCCAATTCCCTTTGTGCTGATCAATGAGATGTTCCTGCAGTCATCCCGGCCTGCAGCCTTCATGATGGGTGGGTGTATGCACTGGCTTGGCTATTTCGCCTTGGGCATTGTGTTCCTCTACATGGAGGTAAGATGCAATCACACAAAGCAGGGCAAGACTTCAGCTTCAAATTGGTATCTACACCCCTGGGCTCTTTGAGACACCTGTCAGTCCTGAGAGCTGTGAAGCTGATTCCCGGTGGCTCTATGCAGGGTTGCAGGTTAAGGGCAGGAAAGTGATGTTAATCAGCTTGGTTTTGTCAAGCCTGTTGCTTGTGGTTTAAAAGCAAGCAGTTCTTTTTCCAGGTGAATGCCTCATCCTGAATTCAGGAGCATGAAGAGGACTGCACTTTTCCCATCTTCCATTAGGGGATGGTGGAGAATTGGCTCCCAGGGATCCAGTTTTAGCTTTTGATCATTAGGTCATCAGTTAAAACTGCTCCCCAGCAGCAGTGACTCATACACCCTGCAGTTGCCTATATTAGCCTGTGCAAAGGGAGCTGTTGAGTTTAGTTTTACTGATGTAAGAGACCCTCACCCTCCTTTTCTAGCAAATCCATGGTGGTTTCAAATAAACCTGTGGTGGTGGTATGAGAAGACAGAATCTAGACCAGCCCTAACTTCAAATCGTTCAACTTAAAATATGTGCAGCTGACCATGTCTGCTTTTGTGGATGTCACATAGACAACTGGAGTATCCCTCTGATCCCTGCTCTGTCTTCTTCTGTTCTCCTAGGCTGCACTGGGGCCCTACTGCTTCCTGATCTTCAGTGCTGTCTGCCTTGCCACCGTGGTTTACATCTTCTTTATAATTCCTGAGACAAAGAACAAAACCTTCATGGAAATCTACAAGATGATGGCCAAGAGGAACAAGGTGGAGATTCAGGAAGATAAAGAAGAGGTTATGGATTTTGACGCTGTCTCAGGTGGGCAGGCAGAGAAGAAATCAACGTCCTGCACCAAGATGTGACCAGGCCCATGGTTTGGCCTGGAAGAACAAATAAATCAATTCATCACATGATACTGATCTTCTTGTAGACCTCCTGCAGTCTTTCCACACAAGGACTTTTCCTATTAGCCATTGTGTCTTGAGATCTTGCTCCTTATCTGGTTCCTGCCATAGCCACTGCCCCGGCAGATCACCATTCATGGGATTTGTCACAAGAAAAGGGCAAATGTCCTCGGCCAGCTCAGCTCCTGTGATCTACTAACCTGTGTCATGAGGTGATGTATGCCCCTGATGTCGTGATTGACACGTCTCAGGTGACACAAGCCAGGCTGTAGGCTGGGTTTGCCCTGAGGAAGTATCAGTCATGTATTTGGGGGTCCAGCATGGGTGCTGCTCTGGGATGAGGTGTCAGTTGTCCTGTTTGTTTGGTGGGCTGATAATGGCTTTCATCCTATCAACTCTTGTCCTTTTGTGTGTCTCAAAGACCCTTAAGTGCAAATGCTTCTTACTGTAATCTCACCCCCACCCTGCTCACCCAGCTCCTCTTCAAATCAAACTTAGACCTCAGTCATTGCTGAGTCCTTCCAAAGCCTTATTCTTCAAGTTTGGAGCCATCCATCTGGCTGATGTTTATTCACAGCCAGTTTAGACCCATTTGCTCCAGTCCTTGAGCTGTTTAGTTAATTTCACTTTCTAATGTTTATGCTTCAGTTCCCAGAGAACAACAGTCCCTCTCTTTAGCCCTTTACTAATCCCCATATCCCTTCTCTGTACCCATGAGCCAACTGAAGCTCAGTTTTCCCCTAGAGACATCGAACTCTGGGAGAACCTCCCTGCTTGCCTTGCGGGAGTCCAGTTCAGGTTGATTCCTGTGCAGTAGGCTACAGGTTGGAGCCTGTGTTTGCAAACATGTCCAAAATTGTCTTTAGCTTCTCACAGTGAGTTGCTTAAACTTAGGTTTTGAAGTAACTCAGCTCTCAGGCACTTGAAACCACTTGAGAAAGCCTTCAGATGGTTTGGATCTTGGTCCTGCTAGTGGTTTCTGGTTGTGTCCTCTGAGACACTGAAGGCTAAACTGGTTTGGAAAAACTCTGAGTCTAAGGACTAGTGCTGACTCTGGGGGGGAAAAGTGCACACTGATGGAGGGGAAAAAAAGGGATTTCCTACAGTATTTATTAGTTTAAAGGCTTTTGAGGTTAATTATGGCAGAATTTAACATGGAGAAAATAAACTTAATTAATCATTGTAGGGAGCTGCTGCCCTCTGTTTCGAAAAAGGGTAGAACTGTTGAACAGCTTGGCATGGATTTTGTGTTGGTGGAGATGATCCTTCCCATGACCAGCCTTAGAAAATGAATTTTCTGCCTGCCCTCAAACTTCTGATGCTTACATGTTAAAAAAAGAAGCTGTTGCCACCTCTGTCTCTCCCTCCATGCACAGAAAGGAAGGCAGGCACTGACTGAAGCACAGCTGTTGTGCAGGAGCTGAGATGTCCTGCAAGGGTGTGACAGTTAAGGCTGTGCCTTTAAGAAAGGATAGCTGCAGAATTCTCTAGCTGGATGTTTGGGTGTAAAAAGGAAAACAAAAGGAAGATAATTTTCAGGACCCTTTCCAAAGTGATACATCTGCAGGGGAAGGGGTAGTGATTTGGGAAGAAATGGGAAGGAAGGAGGCATGCAAGGGAGATGGTGAGAAACTGAGACTGAGTGAAGGGTGTGAGATAATTTTTTTATTTGAGAAGTGGTTCCTTTGAGTAAAGAGTGAAGCTCTTTGGCATGTAGGAAGCTCTACCTATGGGGGCCTAAATCAGACTCCTGCCAGTGACAGGGCATGGTGCTGGACTGTGCCAGGTTCTGCTCTTCGCCTCTATCTCACTGACAGGGGGTAAAAATGACCTGGAGCACTAGCAGGTGAGTAATGACCCTAACACAGGAGAAAGGAGCAAGCAGTATCTATGTTTTCCCCAGTCTCCCCAACAAGCAGTTTGGATTCTTCTGCTGCTTTCATCAAAACAAACAAACAAAACAAAAGCAAACACTGAAAAAGAAAAAACAAACAAACACACACAAAACCCAAACCCCAAACCCTGAGATCACTGACAGCTGGTGTCAGACTCCAGAACCACTCCTCCCAAGAGTGCCATAGAGGTTTCCCCCCATGCTATGATATCTCCCTTCAGCTGGCTTGGTTTGCACAGTGCAAGTGCACGGACATCTGCAGCGCTCAGAACTTGGCTCCACAGGTTCACATGAGTCATCCATCCTGCAAAACCATTGGAGAATGTCCCAAGAAGAATGTCTCTGTCTTTCCCAAGGACAAGTGTCCCTCCAGCCTGGCTTACATACCCCTGCTGGATACTCTTTTCTTTACCAGCTGCTCCATTGAGCCATAAATTTGCCATTCCAGACTGGGAGGCCCATGCCACGCAGTAGTGCAGCCAGTCTTGTGCCTTGTGGTGGAGAGGGAAGCTGATGAAATGACCTCCTATCCACAATCCCACATCTGAGCCCACGGTCATCACTAGCTCATTATCCCTCTCCTGTGTGGAGTAGGAAAGAACAGTCTGAGTGCCATCATGCTGGGCTTTGGTCCAGAAACACAAGGTGAAGGCTTGAAGAGACATATCATGGAGAGGATGAACGGTCACAAAACTCTCAATGTTTTCCACAGGGAAGTAGAAAGCTGGAAAAGTGCTAGATTTAAGACCTGCAATAACCAAAAAGCCAGCTGTTATTTTTCCTGCTGTGCTTTTACATTAGCCATTGGAATGTGCTGCCCAGGGATGTGGTGAAGTCACCGTCCCTGGAGCTGTTCAAGAGGGGATTGGACATGGCACTTGGTGCCATGGTCTAGTAGGCATGAGGTCTTGGGTGACAGGTTGGACTTGATGATCTTTGAGGTACCTTCCAACCTTGTTGATTCTATGATTCTACATCACTCCAAATCCTGAAGAACACAGCCACAGGATGTGGCAGTGTTGGCTGTCTGAAGCTACAGCTCCTGGTGTGTGTCTTACCAATAGGGAAGGGGCCTGATAAGATTAAAATCTGAACTCCCTCACACAATTGCTTGGAAAGTAATTTTTTCCTCCCTCCCTTCTTCCTCCTTCCTCATCTTGTGTAAAACAGAGATGATGATTATCTATCCTAGGGGAACCATGAGCTGAAATTCCCCACTGTTTATTAGAAAGTGCTTACACATTGCAGGAGAAAGCTGTGAGAGTAGCTAGATTAGGGTTTAGCTTTAATGATGCTGCAGCTGAAGAATTCCCACCAGCAAGCCTAGATATGGGACAAAATTCTCTCAGCACATCTCAGTACCAAAGCTGTTGGTGGTTTAGGCTTTTGAGGACAACACCCTTGCATGGTGAACTGGACTCAAGAGTAGATTGTTCCTTACCTGTGTGGCTCACTCCATTCAGCAACTCTCTCTTCATGTCTTGGAGCTGCACCTGGATTTGCTCCAACTTGAGGTCAAATTCTTCTGGGTGGCATTGTTCTAGAGCAACCAGACAGCTGAATTTACAGAAAGCCAGGACCTGCCCATGGTGGATTTTCTGCTTTCTACTTTGTACAGGGTTTGGGGGAAAACTTCTGTTTTATAATGCAGTGTCTCCCCTCCAGATGATGCTTGACTACTAAGCTATGCCAGAGCTGCTTCTATAAGGGCTGTTGTACTCCATCCATATGGATGCAGCCCCACCTGAACCTGGTATGGTGTCCTGCCATAGAGCAGCGCTTACTTTGGAGATCTGTGCGATGCTCTTAAAGGCAAAAGAAAGGGCTGCCAGCCAAAACAAAGGGTTGCCACCCAAGCTGCAGCCACCACTGCACTGTTGGGAGCAAGATGTGCTGGCAAGGGGCAGCGGCACAGGGGTCATCTCTACCTGCTGTGCAGGGACATTGGGAAAGGTAATCTCAGGCATACCCAGCTTAAGTGATTTACGACTGAACTCTTTCTTGCAAGGGTTTCTTGCCTTTCCTTGGGGCAAGCCTGAGACCTGCCTGTTGACTGCCTTTACCTTGGGTGGGTTTGGGTCTGAAGGAGGACTCCACCACCCTCCCGTTGAGGGGCTGAGCATGCCGGTAGTCGTTGCGCAGTGTCCTGTTGTGCCAGTCCAGCAAGGTGCCCTCCAGCAGGCTGATCTGTGAGCAGGGCAGGTTTGGTAAGGAGGGCAATGGGAGCAGCAGCTCTGCCTAGAAATTCAGAGCAGATCCTGCAGCTCCGGATTAAACCTAGCCATTTGTTGTGGAGGAACCCGCAGGGTCTCTTGTTGAGTAGCAGCGAGGGAAAGGAAGAGAACGTGAGGGCTTTTAGCAGCTAATTCATGACAGAGATCTTTTGCCTGCAGGAGGTTTTTAACACCTGCCTGATGGCACGCACGGATGGAGGTTTTGCTGCCGCTCTGTAGCATGCTGCTTTCTCACAAGCTCCTGTTAGCCTTTCCCCTGCCAGAAAGAGCCTTGCTTTCCCAAATGAGACTGCGCTGTGATCCTCCACTGCTACAAGCCTCCACTTTACCTTGCTCTCCCAGAAACAAAAAACCGCTTCTGATGCTTCTTTTTCCTTAAGGAAGATGAATCACTCAGCAAGACTCAATAGTAAGCTTATTTAACTGGTGTTCCTTTTTTCCCCTGCTGAAGTCTTTGTCCTGGCAAGGCAGACAGAGAGAAGAGGAGATCCTGCCATGTGATGGTGCTCAGCTGCTGGGACAAGTGGGGTTGCTGCCCAGCGCTCAACAAGGTCCTCTATAATGCTTCTGGAGCCTGGACAAACCCTCTCCTGTCACACAGCCAAAACTCACAGCAGGCCTGAAATGATCCAGTCTAGCTGCACAGTGTAAGTGTAGACAAGAAAAGGGAAAAAAAACGCCAAACACCCCAAATACTCTGCTAAAACTGGGCCAATTAGTCTGTAATTATTTTCATGCTATGAATGGCTCTCTGATGGTGGGGGTTTGGTTGTTCTGGTGGGGCTTTTGGTTGTTCTGGTAGGGATTTCTTTTGTTGTTGTTCTAGTTGGGGGTTTGGTTTCTCTGGTGGGGGGTTTTTGGTTGTTTTGGTGAGGGTTTTTCTGCACTTTCTTGCAGTACTTTTTGCCTTGGTAACCCTGACCTGACTGGTCTCTTCTTTTTTATAGTGCTTCAGTATGGCTGAGAGCTTTGCTAGACCTCAGGAAAACTGCTGCTATATAGAAGCCCTCCCTTGCTTTTATTCCAGTTGCTTAGGAGTCTATTCCAAAAGCCCTATGGGAGAAATACTTCCCTGTTAGGCTGTTCCTGGGGGACAGAAAAGGAAAGGTGAAGCATAGAGGAGAGAGCAGCTGCCCTGTCTGGTAAGTAGCTGCCACTTACCTGTGTGTGTGACAGGACAATTGGAGAATGAAAGATGGTCCAGATCACACTCTCAGAGCAAGGTGGGGTTGTTAGTGAGCCCTGGTACCTGTAGAAGTGTGAGAGGTTTTCTGGCAGCATGGCTTGGACATCCAGAGAGCCGAGCTTTGTTGATTGACCTCAAAAGGAAAGAGAGAGGCAATGGTAACAATTAATGGAGAACAAAGGTGGGAGTGGAGTGAGGCTGGCAAATCACTTTGCCCAAAGCACTGCTGTGGCAGATCTCTGGCAACTGGATGAAGAACTCTACAACCACCTCAAAGGAGGTTGGGGTGAAGTGGGAGCTGGTCTCTTTTCATATGCAACAAGTGACAGGACAAGAGGAAATGGCCTCAAGTTATGCCAGGGGAGGCTGAGGTTGGATATCAGGAAAAATTTCTTCACAGAAAGGGTTATCAAGCATTGGAACAGGCTGACTAGAGGGGGTGGAGTCACCATCCCTGGAAGGATTTAAAAGCTGTATGGATGTGGTACTGAGGGATGTGGTTTAGTGGCAGCGGCTTAGCAGCAGTGGTGGGATTTGGAGCTCCAGGCAAGTATTTGGACTTGGTGATCTTAAAGGTCTCTTCCAACCTTAACAGTACAATGAAAACAGAGGGAAGTGAATGTTATCTGATGGAGCTGCAGTGTGTTGCATGAACCTACCATGACTACAGTTATTGATGCCTGGAGCACCTCCCACACCACCCTGCTGTGGTGAGATGTGTGGGCAGGGATGGTGTGAAGGTGTGTGTGGCTGAGGGTGCTTGGCCATGTAATTGCAAGCAAGGCAGCTGCAAAATGCCTGTCCCCAGACCCAGCACATACAAACAGGCTTTGAGAACATCAAGGATGGAGAAAGGCATTCCCAGGTCTTACCTGCAAACCTGATTTTTGCCAATTTGGAAATGAATTCGCTGTAGTAGGTGTTCTCCAAGTGTCCATCCTAAACACAGCAGAGAAAGATGAGCAACAAGTGATCTGCCTGTTCCTTCTGTGCTGCTGCTCAGCTTGGGGGACTAACTGCTGAACTGGGAGACAAAAAGCCAAATACTATCTCTGATCTCTGGGGGGCCCAGACAGTCCTGGGTATGACAAGGTATGTACACATAGATGTTGGGTAGAAGAGTGAACCATAAGGATCTTTTTTCACCACTTCTGAATCCACACAAAATGAAAGCCTTGAGGGGAACCCAGCTGCCACACCTGATAGTCCATCTGTACTTCTTATGGGGCAAGTTTTTGGGGGTTCCCACATAGTACTGTGTGAGCCTCAGGTGACATAAGAGAAGAACATCCCTGCTATGGCTCAAATTGGTGGCAGCTATCATCTCATCAGATGGATGAGCAAACCTAGGCCAGCCTGCTTGTGTCTGGACCTGCTCAGACTGTGATTACACCACAAGCAGTGATCACAGCCTGGCCTTGCCCAGCATGGGCATCCAACCTACCACATACAGGAAGGCAAGGACAGCCAGACCATTTGGTTTGTCTTTGGCTTCTTCAAAGCTCAAGTAGTCAGCAGAGTTGTAATGGACAATGTGCAGCTGTCAGAAGAGAGATAAGGTTACTTAGGAAGAAGTGATAAATGGTTTCCTCAGTGCTTTAAAGGACCAAAAGCAGACTGAGGAGAGAGTCACCATCCCACCTTCTCCTGCTTGTGCCTCACAGCACAGCCAAACAGACCTTTAATTGCAGGGGTTTGTGATGAATGTGGAGGAACAATTCTGTCTTTGAAGGACATCAGTGCCATTGAAACAGCTTTTCTTAGTCTTCTGTGCCAGCACCATCCGGTCTGGCCCTTGCACTGCACCAACCACCTGCACCTATGGGAGCTCCATTTCTCCCACTTGCCTCTGCATTGCTCTCTGCAGGTTTTGTGTTTTGCAGCTTCCCTTTTCCCCATTGCCAGACCAGCCATGCGCCCTCCCTCCAGCCCACTCTGCTCACGAGTACCTCTGCGAAGTATCTCATCCCATCTATGGTGTGTTCAGAGCCACTGGTCTCCAGGTCCAGGCCACCCCAGTGCAGATGCATCTGTACAGCTGTGTAGAGGCTTGGGAGTCCTCTGGAGATGTGCATGGTGGGGGGCAAATCAATCTGAACTGGAAAACAGGATTGGAGACAGCAATGGGTGCAGCCATGCTTGTTCTTGTAGCTGTGCTTACAGTGCCTCCTGCTTTCTGCCAGTAACACTCTCTGGAATCACAGAATCAGACTGGTTCACACTGGAAGGGACCTTTAAAGGTCATCCCTGCAGTGAGCAGGGACATCTTCAGCCAGATCAGGTTGCTCAGAGCCCTGTCCAAGCTGACCTGGAATGTTTCCAGGGACGAGACTTCTACCGTGTGTCTGGCATAAGCTGGTACAGTCATGTTCAGGGAACTGACTCCAGCATGCAAGGAAAATCACTGAAGCTTAAAGCTAGGTATGCTTAAAATCCTTCCTGACCTCAGGCTTATGCAGCACAGAGAGCACAGCAGCAGGCACAGGGATGACTGGGCACTAGCTGTGTCAGCAGAATTGTTTTCTGTCTGAGCAGCTCTGGGTTTTCCCTTAGGCAGTAATAAAAGTGCTTTAAAGCTAATCTCTTGCACAGTACATCACATCTTGCAAGGCTCTGCAGAGATTTGTTAGGAAAGGGGGGGATAGGAACCAACAAAGTGACTGGCCTCATCTCACCTGTCATCATAATTTCCAGTATTCTGGACCCTGCATCTTCTAGGACCAGACAGACTGGGCCAGAGCCCTTTGAGTTTGCAAAGGCTGAGTTAATGCTGGGAGGATTTGGAGAGACAAATCTCTTCGCTTCTCCTTGCCAAGGAGTATTCACAAAGAGACGACGAAACATTTGTCTTCCTGCTAATGTGCGGCCACAAATCATGCACTAGGTCAATAAATATGCCAAAGCTGGGGTTGAAACTGGAGAACTGCCTCATCCTGAAGAAAGCCCAGAGCATGCTGCAAAAATTAGCAACCCTCCTTGCAGAATGCAGCACGGTCTCTGATTCATTAGTCACAGTTTGGGCTTGTGAGAAGCTTCTTTTGTTTTTAAATTGTTAACAGGCAGACAAGATGAAAACATGTTTCCTTCTACTACCCCAGAGAGTCTAGAGTGGGGATAAAAAGCCCTTCTACCTTGCTTTTTACAGGAGATCCCTGCTGACTGCCTTTCAAAATGAGGATTATTTATCTCAAGTACCTCGCTGTGATTTCTGCTTTCTGCAAAACACAGAGAGAGAGTTGTGTTCTGAGGTTATGGGAAGCTTAAGCCTTCTGTAACATATTTTACACAAATACTTTGGTGAAAGCATGAAGATGGATAGCAGCCCAGTTTGTGTCTGCTTTTCACCTGTGTAAAGCGTGTGTAGAGAGTATGGCTGCTCTGAGCTGGAAGTGCCTTACCCCTACTTAGCTCTAGTCTTGCCAGGCAGTGGAAAAGCTGCTGGGATAATGCAGTGTGAATCTTGAGTGCAACTGTGCCTTTCTCTGCTCTGCATTTGGCCTCCTGTCTATTAACAGCTCACAGCACAGCCAGCCCATTTCCCCATCTCTGGCCTCTGGGGAGGTAGAGTTAATGAAGGCCACACTTGAGATCCCAGTTCTAAGACAAATGTGCTACTAGAGGATGTTGCACACATCCTGCAGGGATGGTATTTAAATCTCCCAGGGCTAGGTGTGTCCCTGCTACCTGCTAGAGGACCAATCTTGTTTCAAAAAGCAGTGCAAATGCTAAATACAAAAGGCTTCATTAAGCTGAGGTTCTCTGTGTGAGTGTGTCTGCACACAGACACTGCACTGCTGCATCTAGGCTTTATCAGGTGGGATTTAGCCTGGTAATTGTACAGCCACAGAGAAAAATGTGGCTGGTTTCTTAGGTGAGACACTTGGTCGTCAGCTCCTGAGAGGCTGTAAGGAGAGTCCTGCTGATAAATCCATCTCCTGTCCCTTTCAGATCTGCTGTATGTTTTCTGATGTGTCCCAGTGGACTATTTTCCTTGCTCCCCTGTCCCATCTCACTGAAGCCAGTAGAAAAGCCTAGCCTGACTTCACAGGAGCTGTGAATAGGGACAAGCATTTGCCTTTGTGCTTGACTAAAATGCCCTGCACCAGAAAATCATTGTTTTGATGTTAACAAAAGGACAGGAAAACACACACGTGCAGCCAGGTCTGAAAGCTGAACCTGCAGGAATCCATTGTAGGCACTCAGTGGTGCTGACACCAACTGAATGCTGAATTTGTGTGGGCGACAGACAGCAGTTAGGAGTTTTTAGAAACACAATCACCACAGCCTTGCTCTGAAGGCAGTATGTCTCCTCACTTCATTTCTCTGCTCTCCCACCACATCTCTCTCTGTTACAGAGGAAGAAAGGGCTGTGGGATTAAAGAGCTCTCAGCTTTATGTTCCGAACACCTTCCCCAAAATCCTCATTCCCCTCCCCACTGCAGCTGTTAGAACATTCTCTCCTTGCTCATCTGTAGTCCAGAAGCGTTATCCCAACAGTACCAACTGATGAATTATTTAGACAGACTGCAGCAGGGGAATCCAGGACCTCCTAAATTATAAACCTTGCCCTGAGACTGTGTGGCCAAAGGCAAGGATTTTAACCCACGCTGTGCTTCAGCTTCCCTTCCTGGCACCTGAAATGCCAACACCTGTGTTGTACTTTGTGTGACCTCCACCTAACTGAACCCCAGGTGCAAACTTGCTGCTGAACTCTGGTTCTCCAGTCCTATCACTTCCAGTTCTTCTTATTGCACAGGGCAAAAGCTGCATTTTCTGAATGCAGAGAGGAGTCACTGTGCCCCAAATGCCACTCACTGCTCTAGTCCTGCAGTAGACTGAAAAAAAAAGGGTCAGTCTATAATGTTCCAGCTGCCTTTTGTCCCTTTTTAATGTCTAACAGAGAAAATATCATGCAGAAACATAACTGCCTTTTGTTTCTCTGCTTTATAGTTGTGTGTTTCTGGAGAGCTATTATGCACAAACAGAAAAAGTGGAAGAGCAGAATGAAGTGAGATGGCAAAGGAGAGGAAGCTGAGCTCCAAAAAAAGGGCATTGTCTGTGAATAGCATTTCAATCAGCTCAACCAAATAATCTGTTCCTGCACTGTCATGAGCTTGACATCTTCCCAGGACATCTGCTCAGCCAGGGAAGAAAGAACTGCCTACTGCTGTGGCAAAGCTGGATCATTCCACCACAGTTCAACCCGGTGTCACTTGTTAGTTTTCTATCCATGGCAGTGCTGAGAGGAACACACAGGAGCTCTCCCTGCAACCTGCTTGTGCTGGGAAAATACAGACCTGAACTCACAAAGTCTCCTTTGTACCCTAAACACACTGCCCAGGTGAAACCTCCGGAGGATACACCACAGCCAGAGGGAAACTGTCAGAGTATCTGTCAGAGTATTCCATCAGCTGTCCCAGCAGAAAGCTTTGTTCTTTGTTCCACTGAATGGCTGCAGGACTCGACCCAGTGTGATGCACAGAAATCTGAACTCATGAGTGCAGGATGCTGGTGAGGGTAAAAGGGGTGGGTGTTCAGAACAGACCTACCATTAAAGACATCTGCATTTCAAAACTGTAAATCCTTTGCTCCTGGTGACCTGTCCCCTGCACTGTTGGTTGCCACTGTCACCCACTGTCCTGGACTCTGCACTGCAGTGCTCCATTCATGTGCAAAGCTCAGGGGGCAGAATGGGGCTGGAGTGGCCAGGCAGCACTTGCTGCTGCTCTTTCTGACAGCTACAGCTGCTGCAGGAGCAACTAAACTCCTTGATCTCTGTGCCCTGATTTTTGTTTCAGGCTGCTCTTTTGTCCTCAAGGACTTCTTGCCCAGCTCCTCTTTTTAGGCAGGTAATGAGAAGAATGCTCCCAGTCTTACCAGAGTGACCATTGTTGGTCATTGTGAAATCCCCCTGTAGAGGTCCATCATAACCATTCAGCTCCAGCTGCAGCAGCTGGGGGTTGTACTTTACTTTTTTCCTCTGGATATCAACTGGAGATTGGTTCTTGCCAGCACAGTCTGCAAAGTGCTTTCCCCAGTGCTCTTCATCCAGCTCTCCTTCTGTGTGGCGGAGAAGCAAGCTGCTGTTAGCTCAGGAGTCAGAATACTCACCTCATTTGGCAGCAGGACATGTCAATCTAGCTGTTATAACTGCAGGAGCTGCAGCAATAAAAGGTTGTTCTGCATTCCCTAGAGTGAAAATATACATTATTCTGTCTGCAGGACAACTGTGCAGCAAAATAAGAAACCTGCATTGCAGTAATAGCTTACTGGTGGCTGGAGGCTGAACCTCCACCAGAAGAGAAGCAATCTTAACATAGAAGTGGGTCTAAACTGCCAGAGGGGTGGAATCAGGCTCTCAACCATTGTGAGAGTGAATAGGAGCAGGGCAATAGGTGGGAAGCTTCTGCTCAGGATAGGGAGGTGGCAGCAAATTTGCTAATTTCAGCTAGGGAGAGTGCTAATAAAAGAAGAAAAGGAGTGAAATGGTCTAAATAAATGGAACCCTTTGTACTTTTGGGGGGGGGAAAGGAGTGGCCTGAGGTGGCTCAGATAAATAAGCACTCCTCAGTCATCTGTACTGCGTGGCATATGGCAATAAAATAATAAGTAGGCAGTATTTAAAGCTTTTCCTTCCAGGATCATCCAAAGGGCAGCTTTTATTCTACCACACTGTAAAGATTTCCCCCATTGTTTGAACCTCATTGGTCTGCCAACTCTGACAATGTGTCCTAACCACACAAAGGAGTAGAAGGAGGTGACATTGAAGAGAATCACTTTCAAGACACACAGACATCAATAAAGTGGAATAAATTAGCTGCTCTATGGAGATCTTTCACTAATGGAAAGAGAGTCAAGCTGAGGGTTGCTTCTGCAGCACAGACAGGATGGAAGTGTCTTTAGCAAGTAAGAGCAGTCCCCAAACAGCCTCATTTTTCATTACCTTTGTATGTCCAGTGTACTAGGTGAGAACGGCTCAGCTGCACCAGGAGCAGGTGGAACAAGGCAGCTGGGATCCACATGTCCCTCACTGGACCTGCAGCCAGAAGCAAGGTGAGGACTGTGTCTTTAAAGATCCTCAGGAAGAGTAAAGACCAATTTACTGCAGGTCTGGCCTTTCCAGCACCCATCCTACCCTTATCCTCACACATCCGAAGTAATAACAGCAAACAATGCCGCGGAGATATTTTATTTGGACAGTCAGCTTTAAGCAATAAAGGCATTTTATTGATCCTCTGAACTAAGCTGCCAGGGCAAATGGAACAGGTTTCCCTGATGGCCCCAGAGTAACCATCTGACCCCAACTGCTACACATTCTGCCCACTTCTTCTGTCCATTCATTCCTGATTAAAGGTAGAAAAGCTTCATTGTGAGTATTCTTTCACCAGTGCTTTGCAAGCAAAGATACCTGACATAGATCTCAAAACAGTCCTGAGCTGGCCAACTGATTGCTTGTTACACAAAGGAGCCAAGGGACTGGATTTTGAAAGTGCTGAGTGTTCACAATCTCATTAGAAGTCAAAATTGTAGACGCTTAGCTCCTTTGAAAATCAGAGTTCTGAGGCCAGATTTAGAAGTGCTCCACACCCACAAGCCTGGGATTTCAAAGCATTTTGCTTTCAACACCTTTCCTAGTCACTGAAAATCTGGGTTTGAATGTGAGAGATTTGCAACCTTTGGAGAATTCAGAGCTCTGAAAAACTGTTTAGACTGTTGGAAGACAGAGGCATGATAGAAGGTACTGAAACCCTGATGGCTTCCTAAAAAAACATACAGGAATTGAAATGAGAACCAGCTAGTGTCAGATGTCTAAACGCTCTTGTGGACTCCAGTGCCTCCTCTGTACGTCTTCAGACACTTGATTACCTCAAAAATGTGTCCAAAACAAATAATTGCCTAAGGTCCAGTAAAAAAAAAAGTCACTCTGCAGACTGGGGAACAGACCATGGATCTTCTGTCTGCCTTTTTGTATCCTGTTACCAAGCAAATGTAATTCCCTTTGAAAAGCCTGCTCCCCCCCACAACTCTTTCTGCCTTCCAACCCATAATAACAAAAGGGAAGCAGAAATCTCCCTAGGAATGGAATTTTCACCTGGTATTAAGAGCCACAGCTTCCACCAAGTGCAGCACAACTTTGCTGGTGATTTTAGGTGACAGGCAGCAATATGAAACACGTGGCAAGAAAGAAAGCTCACAGCAGTGAGATGTCAGGGCTTCTGTTTGCAGTGACCTTGCCACTTGCAATAGCATTTGCAATCATTGTTTTCAGCAGTAAGGTAATAAGAGCAATTCAACCATGGGAGGGAGCCATAGGTGAGTTACAAATTTCACCTGAACTCGGGTTTTCAGGATTAGGCTGTGCTGAAGAACAGAGGCAGCTTTTTTTCCTTCAACCTCTCCCTCTTTCCAAGTGAATTGCCAGCATTAAAAGGCCTTTCCTGGTTTGCTGTTTTGTGCAGTGCATATTTAATCTTTGGGAACTGCTGTGATATTGAGTTGATTAACCAAGTGTGTATTTCCCCCTCTCTCTCCTGAAGAAGTCATTTATTCTGACAGTTGCACTGAACTGTGTAAGGACTAAACAAATCAAACATGCCCTGCAATGCACTTCATAATCCTTGTGTATCCAGTTGGGTAAACAGGCTTTGAAATTAGCTGAGGGAGAAATTTTGGGGGTTTATACCTGGTTGCACTCCAGGATTCCACAGAGCAGCACACGAGGGTGTGAGCAAGACTCAAGAACAGGAGATCAGAGAATCACAGACCTTTAAGATCATCAAGTCCAACAAATAACCCAGCACTGCCAGGTCACCGCTGAACCATGTCCAGCACCACATCCACACAGCTTTGCAGTCCCTCCAGGAACATGGACTCTACCACTGTCCTGAGCAGCCTGGTCCAGGCTTCCCGTTTGGGGAAGGAATTGTTCCTCATGTCCAAGCTAAACCTCTCCTGGTGCAACCTGAGGCCATTTCCTCTTGTTCTGTCACTCGTTCCTTAGGAGAAGAGCCCAACCCCCCTGCATCAAAGCATCTCTCCTGCCACCCTGCCTTTGTGCACAGCAGGAGTGTTTAAATGGCTGTCATTTGGGGGCAAGCTGTTTCTCTCGCCTGAACCTTATCGATTAGCTAGCCCGGCCTGCACAAAGGATTTGAAATAAAGCCTATTTGGGAATATCCTGGTGGCAGGAAACTGGAGCTGGCAGTGAATTAATTAACGGAGCTTTTACGACATGCTAAAATTGTGACGTTTCATCTGACATCAGGAGGATCACCACAGCAGGAGCTGCGGGTGCCCAGCACATCCAAAAACCACATCTCTGTCAGCTCCTGTCAGCCTTCTCCCTCCCAAAATGAGTGGCTGCAATCTGGAGAGGGATTTACTAGGAGCACTAAGTATGGATTTGTTTTGGAGTTACGACAGAATAATTTTAATTAAAATCTTTAAATGTATTTGTATTAAGCTTCTGACTGCAAGCTGAATAATATGGAAGGAGTCCTTCTCCTGTGTCTAGCAATGCACACATCAGCCATTGCTTATTGATTCTTGGAGTTAAAGCTATTTTTAGTGTACTTGATATTAAACCTGGCTGGCTGGAGGCTTGTCTGTGTTACTCATCTGTTCTGCTACCTCAGGGTAATTGCTAGAGAGAAGTATGGACATAGTGCCTGGAACTCCATGCATGAAGTGTTTCACAGGTGAAGAAGATTGTGGGTCTAACAGGACTCATCTCTGCACCCAGATTTATCCAGTGGGAAAATTTTGTGTTGGGTACCTCAGCCATGAAGATTCTGGGCACGATTTCTTCACCAAGACCGGCTGTTTTCACACAGACTTCAGCCGCCCTGCTCCTGTCCTGACTGCAAGAAGAAATAGCTCTTTTGATCCCACTTCACTTTTACCTCCATAGTTTTCTCTGACTCTTTGCTGTCTTTTAAATCCTACTTCTCCCAGGCTATTCCTTCTGTCCTTACTGTCCTAAAGCTCAGCTCAGGCCTGACTTTCAGATCCAGAGTATTGGTAGCCACATGAAAACCGTGACATTGCATTGAAGTGGCTGGCTCAACACCACCTCAGCCCTCCTTTGACCCAGAACTTGGAAGGGTTAAGTCCTTTCCCTCTGAATCAGCATGAATTTCACCAGAGGATGCAGTAATAGCTGCATCACTCCCAAGTTCAGCAAACATTTGACCAGGAACAGGCTGTCTGATGTGAGATGGACAGACTGCCTTCAGTCAAGCAGTCCAGGCTTTCCCGAATCTACAGCTGCTTCAAAGAGAGCTCTCTCTGCTGAAGTCCTGCTGGATGAAGGGAAGCATTTGGAGCCTACACAAGTTCCTTGAAAGACAAAATGCAGCTAGTGCTGGTAGGTCCAAACCCCTGAGTAAAGCTGGCAATAGCTGTGCAGACTGAAACATGAGATCCTTTCACTCAGCAATTCCTGCCATGTTTTTACCTCACCCTTCCAAATCTGGCCCTTGCTCCTTTGAAATTTTGCCCATGCCTTTTATTTTTCCTTCCCCTCTTTGAGCCCTGGCTCTCAACTGCACACAGAGATCACAGGTCACGGGTAGAGAAGCACTAGAATTCATTTCTCCAGTTCACACAACCCTTCCAGGCCCCCTTCCTCCTGTACAGGATTTTGATATGCTTGGCTAAAGCCACCTTGTACCGACTCAAATTCAGATGCATTTGGTGATTCTGCTGAAGCTTTGTGACAGAAATGGGCTTTGAGGCAGTGAGAGAGAGACACCAGAGGTTTACACCAGCGCTCCTAAAAGCAGGATTTGCCCATTTTAGAGCAGAGAGGTTTCCTCTGTGAATTCCATTTCACGGTCTAACAGATCTCGGCATTAGGTACCTGCAGTTCATTGTCAACCTAAATTTTCTTTTGCTCAGTTTCAGCCAATTACTCTTAGTTATAGCTATAGTCCTTGGATCATCTTAAAATACTTTTCCCTCTTTAATGTTCACATCACTTCTGGGGTGGTTATCACCTCACCGCACCACAGGCACGAGCAGCCTTTCACTCTCCATTTCCCCAAGGTGGTGAAAAGGACAATGTGATGCTATAAAAAGAAGAGAACGTGGTCAAATAATCCCTCTTCATTTTCATTTCCAGGAAATGTAATTACAGTTCTTGTAATGTCTATATAGGGCTGCTCGACAGACTTTGCTGCAAGTGACTTAATGTTCTGGATCTCTGCGTGAGACTTTGAAGAAAAATAAAACAGTGTGAAGGGAGGATTAGGAAGGGGGAGGTCAATCTTCTCTCTGCATTTAGAGGGGATTAGGGAGGGGGAGGTCAGCCTTCCCTCTGCATTTTGTGTGAGGTACACAGGAAAGTGGCCTGAATGTGCTGTTGAGAATTGGCCTGGGAGCAATTTTTTTCATCGTACCAGGGTGGTAGGCTGTGAACTCGATGGTGGTGGGATAAAGAAGGAGTAATTCTGTGACAAACCATTCTATTGGCATGTGCAAATGCCTATCTGCCTTCTCAGGCACTGGGTCATTGGTATTTTATACTTATCTGCGTCTCTTTCCATAAAAACATTCATTTTGCTCCTGATCTCCCAGTGCAATTGTGTGCAGGGCTGCTGCTCAGCCTGTCTGAGAATCAATATTGTCAGTCAATAGTCTCAGTCCATAAACACAGGAGAAGACCCCAAGGCCCTTAACAAACAAACACTCTTCACAGAGCAAATAATGGCTCTGGAAATGTGGCTGTTGTTGCCCACTGCTGGGTAAGCACTTTTCCTTTCTTATCTGAGCTGCATTGTGCGTTGAGCAGCTGTGACATCCAGTGGCCAAAGACAATACAGTTGGGCTTGGTACAGAACTCTTGGTAACAATAACAGAGGCCTTCCATTGCACTTTTCATCTTCAAAGAGCTGCGTGAACAGTAATCTATTAACCCCTACAGAGCTCAGTGGGGCAGATGAATGTAGTGACTCTAAATGCATGAGCCACAAGCGTGGCAGGCAGCTTTACAGGGAGGTGAAGAGCCTATCCTGGGATCAGAGCTCAGGACATTCACCCACCACTGCAGAAAGCAGCTGCTGAAAGATAAGGGATCAATCAGAAAGGTGCAATTCATTCAGCATCTTATAAAGAGGCCACACCTGAGGGAAGAGCTGGGGGTTTGTGTTTTGTTTTCCCTTTAGAGCAAGGGAGAGCAGAGCAGGGCCAGAGGTGTTCTGGAGAAGATGCTTTGTTTGAGGCTTGCCCAGAGGAAAAGGCTTCTGTGGTGATTTTCTGCAGACATCAGAGAGAGGACTTTGTTAAAAGCTGTGGGAGGGAGCACAGACATGGATTTGCATTAAGGAACACAGTGGTGGAATCTAAGATATGTGACTGTAATGGGATCCTAGCAGTTAACTGGGATTCCTGTCCTGAGGTAAGCTGGAAGATGCAGAATTGGGATTGTTTAGCCTGGAGGAGAGGAGGCTCAGGGGAGACCTTATTGCTGCCTACAACTATCTGAAGGGAGGTTGTAGCCAGGTGGAGGTTGGTCTCTTCTCCCAGGCAACCAGCACCAGAACAAGAGGACACAGTCTCAGGCTGCACCAGGGGAAGTTTAGACTCAAGGTGAGGAGAAAGTTCTTCAGAGAGAGAGTTGTTAGGCACTGGAATGTGCTGCCCGGGGAGGTGGTGGAGTCACTGTCCCTGGAGGTGTTCAAGAGGGGGACTGGATGTGGCACGTGGTGCCATGGTGTAGTAGGCATGAGGTCTTGGGTGACAGGTTGGATTTGATGATCTTTGAGGTCTTTCCCAACCTTATTGATTCTATGATTCTATGAAAACAATCTAGTAGAAAAGAGGAGTTGGGTCTCACAGTAGAGCAGGGCACCCCTGCTAGCCAACACCTATTCCCCAAAGGAAAAAATGGACTGAGGTGGGTTTGCACATGTATCTGGGGAGGAACAGTGGGTCTAAAGTCTCTGGCAGAGGTTTAGTTGTAGCATTTAGTGCATCTGCTGTATTTCAGAGTTTGGTCAACGATTTGTTTGTGCTTGAACTGTGTGCTGAGAGAGCTGGGTGTGTGGGCCAGTGTGTGTGCTGAGCTGCTCACAGCCTCTGAGAGTTAGTTTTCAGTGAGAGTTAGAGGTGCAGTTACTCCACATCCCACAGAGTGCAAGATCTATGAAGACATGGATGAGTTAGGTGTGCAGGTGTGAGTTTGCCACCTAAATCTTCTTTTCTAGCCCATGCAGAGAAACAGCCTTGATACAGATGCTGTGTTTCATTTGAGTGTCTTTTGAGGTCAGTCCAGACATGCCTGTTCCTTTTTGATTATAAAAGAGTCTGCATGACTCAGAGATAAAAAGTGTGGACAGATGCATCCAGTTTCAGAGCTCAGGAAATCAGTTCCTGCTTTCCCCACCTAGTCTGTGCCCAGTGTTTCCTTCTCAGATCTGCAGTGTTGGTTTTTTTTGCTGCAGGCAAGGTCCATGCAGGGACATTCAGCAAGAGCAAAGTGCCCACAGCCCCTCCTCTCCCAGTAGCTCATCACCACTGCACTCTGCCTGTGCAAGGCAGGGGGAGGCAGAAAGGGCTAGAAGTGATTCCCGTGAGAATCAAGTTGATTTTTTTTTAAGGCAAGACAACAACATGAAGGAAATTTAAATCCTGTGTCTGTGCTGTACCTGTTCTGTGGCAAGAGAATCCTGCTTGATAACTCTTGTGCTTTACATAAGTATTATGCACTCATGAGGAAAACAAATGAGTGGTTATTGATTTACTCAGATTGTTTTTTGCAGGTTTCCCTTCTAAAAAAAACCCTCTAAATGTAATTTATTAATGGCTAATCGATTCCTAGTTGCTTTCCCCTTTATAAGAGAATATATCTCCAAGTGAGAGGGAAAGACTTGCTCAGGAAAGAGCCTCAACACCCTGTAAGAGGCAGTGCAAGGCTTGCAAGCTGGCTTCTATAAAAGGGATTACTTAATGGTTTTGTCATGGTTTGAATGAACAGCTATGGCCTTTGTAGGCACAATTCCTGGCAATTAATATCCAGCTGGTTTAAAAGCCTTTCAGTCTCACCTTAAATCACCATATCAGATCATTAGTTGCTGTGAAATGTACTATTTGATGTTAGCATTCTGATTTGTGACTTGGGTCACTTCCAAGCAGCCCTTCACCATCACCTGAAAATGGATGGAGTACTTTTCTATCTAGGTTACATTTGCAGTAGTTTCAAGTAATATACAGTTTTCCTGTTCCAGCCATCTTTTTTTTTTTGCTATTTTGTTGTTGCCATGACTGTGGTGGAGGAATGTGCCATTTAAAATAAGTTCAAAGTGTTCTGCCTGGTACATGAGTGTCTAACACAGCTCTTGTGTACTCCTGTAGGCTGATGAGTGACCCATGCTACATTTCATAGCTGCACACAAACCTCTGTCAATAGCATCACCTCTCAGAAAATGGTCAATTTATTGCCACCTGCACCTTCAGCATCCATCAAAACCCTTTTAGTGCTGAACCCTGAACACCCATTTCATAGAAAGTCAGACTTAAAATTCTCAGGGTCTGTACGCTCCCTGCTCTGTCCCTTCTGGCTTGCAAACTGGGGTCAGTCATCTCCATAGCAAATTCAAATCCCAAACTTACTGAAGGCAGATGGAGAAAATCAGGTGAAATACCAGGCACACAGGGTTTGTCACTCTGACAGCAGATCCTCAGGGACAATTCTTAGTTTTAGTTTTGTGCTGTAATTACAAGTTTTCTGTATGAGGACATGAAAAGCTCTTATTCAGTCCAGGTCCTTCCCTTACCCCAGTCATTGTACTGAAGTTACCTTCAGAGTGGCTATTAAATGCAGGAATTGGTGGCTTTTAAATCATTTCCAGGACATGAACCAGTCCACCTCTAACATCCTGGGAGGAGACAGGAGAATCGAGAGAAGCAGTGGAAGTTACAAGCATTAAGACAGACATCAGGTCTGTCATCTCAAGCCATTTAGTGTGCTGTTTAAACTCAGGGTAAGACAAGAGCATGACAGCAAAGGGGGATGAGAGGCAAGAGAAGGTAAGTCAGAGGAGGTTTTGAATGCCTGGAAGAAAACATCTTAAAGTCATTTAAGAATTTTAATAGATACCCCAAACCAGCATGAGTCAGATTGTGCCATTACCTTTGAATGTTCCTTATAAATACCAGGATCTGCAGAGTCAATGAAGGGAAGTAATCTGAGAGCTGACTTAAGCATCCAACAGCTCTCCTCTGGAGATCTCCCCTCGACTGTGGTGACGTAGTCAGGCAGTCAGAAAGCCTTGTTCGTAAGGCCACTCAGCTGCAGGACTGCTCTTCTAAAGGAAACTTATCAATCCTAAGCAGGCTGGCACTTGCAGAGCTGTCAGGACGGAGCAGCTGAGGGTGGTGTACACGCAGCGCCCCAGACACAAGTTCAGGTGTTTGAGAGGCACTGAGGAGAAAGACAATTCCCTGAGTATTCAGGAAGCACTTTCAAGGCTTCACACCCTGGAATGCACCCTGCACTGCATAATCTTATGAAGCATATTAATGCAATGGCAAACAAGTCCTGATCTGTAGTGGTTTTGCTCCCTGCCTTGGCATCCTCAGATATCTGTACCAGTGATTTTAGACCGAGAAGCTCTGAGTGTCCCTGCCCAGCCACTTTAACCAGGGAAGGATAAGGCTGGTCTAGTCAGCTTCTGTGCCCATCAGCATGGTGCAAGCAACCAAAAACCTTACATCTATTACACTTCTCATCTTAGCATGGCCTGTAAAGCACCAGGAATGATCAGGCCTTGCAGTGGAGGTAGATTTTGATCACTACTTGCTTCCCATTCCTGGGTGCTGGATGCCTGTAAGTCAGACCTGTGTCAGTGGTTTTTCTCCATCTGCTCCATCAGCATGTCACACCAACATGCTAGGGTGACATGTGGGCTGCCAAACTGGATCACTAACTGCACTGCCTTTGTTTCCTGAAACCCTCTGTTCCCAGTGCCCACCCCATTAGCCACACACCTTCCTCCCAAACCATGAGAGAAATATAGTATTTTAAAACAGTGCACTGAGTATTTGATTAAGTGGTCACAAGCCTGGCTTCCCACAGAAACCCATGCCAGCTTGATAGCTCATGGCCTTAGGGATACTCAGCTTCTTTAAAGGGAGAGAGACAGAAAAATCAGGCAGGATACATGACTGAGCAGTGGCATTTTTAAGATCGGCTCTGACTTTTATTGTGCCATCTACAGCACAGTGCAATTTCAAATCTGCTGATCCAGAGAAAATTATACCAACACCTGAACAGTGCCAGGCTTCTGCTCATGGATGCCTGATCAATGCTGCCTCCAGCTACTGCAGTAGCAGGGTCTTCAGCTGCTCCCTCTCTTGTGGACACACAGTTCAGTGGAGCAGACGTGGCTCTTGGCATGGCATCTGTGGCCAGAACCACGACTGAGTCCTGCTGGGGATGGCACCATGTGAGTAGAGAGTGATGCAGGTTCTCAGCCCACAGCTTGTTGCTCACACTCCAGCAGAGGAGATCTGCTCATTTTGTGCAGGTTTTGTGGTCACAAGGGCAGAAGAGCCTAGACAAGGGATAAGTGGAAGAGTTTAGGCTGGTCTTCTACAGCCAGTCTCTCTCACAGGTTTGGTTTGGTTGAATGTGAATATGGAGGTGCAGGAGGCTCAGTGCTCAGCTTCCCAGGCCAAAGAGTTTGCTTTACACTTCACCTCTGCCCAACACCAAGCTAATTCTGACCTTTCACGTCTGCTGTTCCCAAAGAGCACCTTACCATGCTACACCATCTGTCTTTTGCTCAGCTGATTGAATTTCCCTCAGCCTTAGGCTTTCTTCTCCATCTTCTGTAGCTCGTTAGAAGATTCAGCACCTCTATGTGATTTTTCTGTGCATCACAACCAAGGGACTTTGATAAAGTGCAAAGATGATGGAGCATCTCTAATCCAGCAGCATAAAAATCTGGGTTTATAATTTCCAGGAGCATGTTTTTGCAGTGCTTCTTGTGCTTTTGCACTGGGAAAGGGAAGGCTCCAGGAGAAGTCAGGAGCTACTGCCAAGGACACAGCTGTAGGGGGTAGAACACACATTTTTGGGGAGGTTGGCACTGCAAAGAATCATCTGCCTATGAAGTGGCAGTTTAACTCCGAGGGCTTTTCTTGGCCAATATTGCTTTACACCAGCTGCGTGCAACCCAACAGTGGTTCAACCTGATTCATGGCTGTGCAGCCCACATCAATCTGTACCCCAGAAAGGCACAGAAAAGCACAAAAAGCCAGCACGTTGCGCTGCTGCAGGCATGTAGCCACCCTGCACTGTCACAAAGCAGCTTGGGCCTCAAATAGTGTCTCTTTGCTAGGAGTCATGCAGGGGGGCCCTGCAGGGTACTGTGTCAGCATAGCGTGCTAAGGGAAGGAGGTCAGCTCAACAGATTGCCTTCACTTTTTATTAGACTTAAAGCTTGCCTCAAGGGCATGTTCTCAGGAAGGAAAGAAAAATGTGCCCAGAAGACATGATCATTCATAGGCTGGAAGGGTGAGGCAGTTCTGGAGCAAGAAAAAAACTAACCAACCTTGCAAGCAAAGAAACACACAAACAGCTTTTTGGGCGCAGTCGGGAGGAACTGTCAGAGCCCTGGAGCCCCTAAACTGCAACTCCAGGCTTGGGGAACTTCTCAGGTTTGGTGTTATGTGCTTGAAATACTGCTGAGCCAAGCCTCCATCAGTCTAAACACAGGCTGTGTAGTGTTAGGTGAAACGGGAGGAAGCAAGGCCAGGGGAAGTGGGAGTGCCTATAGCATTAAACACATGGCTCTGAGCCCCAGCAAGACAAAGCAGCAGTCCCTGCTTGGGGCTTCACGCTCTCGCAGCTGGGGATGCTGCTCTACCTTCAACAGCAGCGATCCTGTCCAGGAGTGAAAGCTAAGGGCGTGAGGAGGTGAGAGAAGGGACAACATCCTGCTTTTCCCAGGACAGCCTGTGGCTTGTTCAAATGTTTTGACCTTGCAATGGGATTTCCCCTGATTGCAGAATCCCTTCTGTATTGTAATGTGTGACTATTCCTCAGTTAAAAAATCCTGGAAGAAAAACAGGTTCATGGAAAGCATGGGCACAGCTATTCTCCATAATAAACTCACAAAGACCTTGTGTTACAGCTGCAGTTTACCTACCTAACCAAAGCAGCACATTCCCTAGCAGACAGACCACCTGGGAGAGCCTAGAGGAATGGTGGCAGCCAGGGCTGAGGGGGAAGGAGCCATGCCCCCCAGCCAGCACCACACATAGCCACGGTCCAACGCTCCATCACAGAGGAGGAGATGGAATTTGGCCTTGCCAAGCTGGTTGCTGGGAGCAGCTACAGGGAGGAAATAGCATAATTAAATCCTGGAAGGGAAAGAATCCCCCCCCCCCACGGTGCCAGAACTGGGAACAACTCATGTGAGTGGTCATATTCTTATTAAACACCATGGCATGTGGTTACCACTGAGTCCACAGAAAGTGGAGTATTACTTTCCAGGGATCACAGAGCACCCAGTTCATTCAGCTGCTGCATCCTAAATAATTATCAATGAACAACTGGATGTTTTTCTTCAGTATCCATGGAGGGATTGGAGCTTTTCAGGAGTGTGAGTCAATCCCTCCTGCCAAAGTCTTTAATTCCATGGCCTGGTGTTGAGTTCTCTTCCGCTCCATTATTTTTTTGGGTCACAACATAGTTTTCAAATATGTGTCTTGGGGCAGATCCAGGCAAAACACTTGGAAAAGTTTTTGTTCCTGTTGGCACACGGGTATCTGGGGTGTCATAACCAACTGCATGAGTGCTCCTTCTCCACACCAGGAAGTGTAACGGTTTTTCACTTAAAAATCAAGGTTAAACTGTATTGTATTGGTCATTAACCTCCTCCTAGAAGGAATAAACCACTCTCTCTTAGCCTTCCTAATGTCAGCCTTCTTGCTGGTGTTAGTCATAGTTTCTACATCTGCCTTGTGAAGGGTTGGACTTGACGAGCTTGCAGGTCTCTTCAAACCAAAATGATTCAATGATTCCATGAATGCATGGCTGTGCTTCTCTGCCCAGCAGGCAGCAATGGGATTTCAACAAGACAGTGCTAACCTGAACCACACTCTTGAGGAGCCCTGGCAAAATCAAGGCTTAGCTTCCAGTTTTAGAGACAATCAAAGTGGTTAATTCCTTCTCTCCCTCTCCACAAGTATTTATGTTCATACCGGCACGTGCAAAGTCAATGTAAGAATCATGAAAATGTTTGAGTGGGAAGAGACCCTTAAGCTCAGGAACCCCCTCCCCTTTGCCCTCTCCCCCACGCCTCCCTCCGCGCCGGGGCGGTGCCAGTGCAGGAGGCGGAGCGCGCGGCCCCGCCCCTCCCGCACGGGGATTTTCCACGAGGCTGAGCCGCGCGGGTCGCCGCGGCACGTAGCGCACGCACACGAGCCCGCCTCTGGCGCGAGGAGGCGGTAGCCAATGAAAGAGCGGTGAGGGGCGGGGCCGACCAATGGGAAGCCGGAGAGGGTCTAAGCCGACCAATGGGAAGCTGGAGGAGGGCGGCTCATCTGCATGGGGTGGGCTATACCCTGGCGTCGGCGCAGCCAACCGGTCCCAGTGAGAGGTGAGGCGGCGAGTCAGGCTTGTGTGGAGCGGCTTGCTGGGCGCTAGGTGAGTGTGGCGGCAGCGGCGAGGCCTTCCAGCCCCCGGGCCTTGTGTGTGGTCTCAGCCGCTCATCCCCTGCAGTGATGCCCGAGGCCCGGCTGTGGCCGCGGTTTCCTCCTCCCTGGCTCTGCCGGGCTCCCCGGAGCTTCCGCTGCCCTCATGAGACGAGATTTCGCCGGCCATGCCTGGGGGCAAAGGCCGGGCCTAGGCGGTCTCCGGGGCCGTGCAGGCTTCTCTGGGAGCGCAGCCCTCTCTGGGAGCTTTCCCCGCTGCAGAGCGGCCCAGCCGCAGTGCGGGGGTGGTGGGAGGCCTACTCCGGCCTTATCCTCCTCGTCGTGTGCAGCGGAGGGGTAAAGCCTTCCGGGAAAGGTGATGGGTCAGGGCTTCTTTCAAAGATAGGGCTTAATCTCTCTCTCTTAATCATTAACAGTTGTTCTCGGATTGCGTGCTGTGATTTGGACCTTCCCCTCCTTAGTTGCAGCGGATGTCCTTCAGCTTTGCATCTCAAATATTTAGTATTTGATGTCAGCGCTCAAGTCTGTGCCTTCAGTCTCCTGGTGGGGTTAATTAAGTACTGGGTATCTCAAGATAGAACTTGTGGGGAGCAGCATCCAGTAACTCGATGTGCATCTCTGGATGTTAAAGTGTAGAAGAAAAACTGCCTCTTGACCAGCTTGCCTCGTGGAGGGTTGCAGGAGAGGATCTTGGTCTTTCTCCCGCCCGTTACTTGCCTGCTGAGTCACAGGGCATGGTTATGACTTTCTGAGCCTTGCAGGAAGTAGTGAAGTTCGTCATCCAAACCCACAAGACAGAGGCAGTGCAGTTTCAGGCCTCCATCTTGCCCAGCAACAAGAGAGAAAGTAGTTTAACCTGTCTGTGACTTATTCCCTGCCAGGCATTACTTGGAACACCCTGGATCATGTTGTGCATAGAGGTGAAATGATACTGTGTGAATGCAGGGAAATAGGATTGGAAGGTGCCTTAGGTGACCCACATGTGTTCCAATTTTTAGGAATACTTAAGCAGTAGAATGTAGCATTGATATTTCAGTATCTCATGCAGTGAGGTCAAAGGCCTGAGAGCAGTAAGCCTTCTTTTTTCCCCAGAATGGTGATGGCATGAGACTTGCACTCTTGAAGGATATCTAAGTCTCATGTAAGGCTTCCACTAATAACTATATAGCAGGACCCTAACAAGGATAGTTCTTCCTGTGGCTGTAGAATGCCTGTTCAGATGCTTGCAGTCCTCAGTCTTAACCTTGTCTTGACTGAAGAAAAATGTGTCTGCAGAATAGCTTCTGAGAACAGCTTTTGGTGGTAAAGCTGGCTGTTACCAGAACCTCTGGAAATGATTTTTTGAGTTGGAGTGGTCCACTCTGGTATTGGAGCATAGGATCTGATCAAAGTGGTGATTTCTTGGACTTGGCTGATGTTGAAGGTATCACTCAGAGCTGGCAGTGGTGCAGTGGGCTGTAGCTTAGCCTTGAAGTAGGTGACAACATGTGCTCTTAGAAAGGCCAGGAAAGCTGGTGTGTGTGATTCCTCCCCTAAAGGGAGACAGTGACCTTGCCAGCAGATTACAGTACAAAAAAGGATTTAGGCAATGCAATCATTAAATATCCCTCTGTTATTTGCATGTTTGGCCAGCTCCATACCCTGAGTGCAAAGGTCTGGATAGGCAGATGAGTCCTCTTGCATTCAGTTAGCATTTCCACAGCTAGACCTGTGTGTGGACTGACCCTTGCTTTCTAGCTGAGTTGGTGGCGGCAGGTTACTCAGCTTGTGATAAGCTAAACAGCTTCAGATTGTGATCGAGGAAGAGCTCAGTGGGAAAACATTCCTGAGCACAGAAGTGAGGGGATTGGCAAAATGGGGGGGGGGGGGGGGGGGGGAAGAAAGTGTGAGTAATTTGTGGAATGGTGTGGTGCTGTGAAATGCACCCTTCTAAAGCAAAGGGAAGGACAGATGGAGAGGTCGCTTGTCAAGGACGCTTGAGTAATGGCAGACCTGGCAGATGTTTCCAGAGGAAGCTCTTGCAGTGTGTGTTGAAGTGCCACCTTTGTGAAGGTGAACAGACAGTTGTGGCACTGCATTAAGGCGGTCTGTGAGCTAGCTGGTTCTGAAGAAGAATGTAAAGCATAGCAGGTGCCTGCAGAACAAACTTTGAAAGCTTTTTTCAGATAAGTGGGAATTCTTTCAGCGTGTGTAGAGAGATAAGGGCTAGTGTGGATGGGACTGATAGGGAGTTGCAGGGATTTATTTCTACCTTGCATATTTACAGATTACAGTTAGGTAGTGGCAGTGTGAAGGCCAGCTTGGAGTGAGTTGTTTTGTTTCTTGGATGAGACATTATCTGTCAGTGTGTGGGTCCTGCTGTGAAGCAGGTGCTTATCTAAAAATCTTTGAGCTGCCTTCATGGTGTGCTGCTAGGGGCAGGACAAGCTGGAAGGGACCCTGCAAAGCCAAGGAGACAAACCAAATGGCTGCCTGTGGTTTTTAACATGGGGAGGCAAAAAAAAAAAAGTGAAATTACTGTGGAGTAAGAATGAGTGGATGATGTTAACCCCCACACAGACACACACTCTGGAAGCAGCAGTATTTCTAAGGTCCTGTTTTCCTTGCAGTAACTGGAGAGATTCGTGACCATTTCTGTAAACAGGGTTACCACCCACACTGGCTTGCCAAAAAGGCAGTTTCCAGATAGTTCTGAGGCTGAGCTTTCTTCTCTCCAGATGAGCTGGGTTTGGTGCCAGTCCATGCCTTACAGGCATTGGTATGACTTGATTTTTAAATGTAGCTGAGCTTACATAAGGCATTCCTCACTGCAGTTTTCTTAGGGAAAAGTGTTTAGGACTTGAGAAGGTGGGGGGGGAAAGGAAATATTAAAGTAGTGGTGATTTTTCTTCCTTTTAAGAGGAAAAGCTATTCCTGTAAATACTCAAGACAGGGTGTGACTATGCTCTTAATTAGAGCTGTGGCTGGCTGTTTCTATTTCGAGCCAGGTTACATTTGGCTCTGAACAGCTGCTGTGCATACTGAGGACTGTTGCACTTCAGTCATTTAAAATCAAAAAGAATTCTAACTGCTTAGAGATTTCCTGTGTTAAGATTGCTTGGCTGCTCTGTGGTGGTGAGGTGACACAGTCCCTTAGATCTCTCTGGAAACAAGGCTTCTGGTTTAGGCTTTTCTTCCCACCTAGGCTGAGATTTCTGTCATCTTAACACACAGCTCTGTCTGAGGGGGTTTCTGCACCCTTGACACCTTTGGGCTTTATGGGAGAGGGACCAGGCAGCAGGTCTCATGAGGGATGAGTGAGAATTGGGTAGTGCCAGCTGTGCCTGTTGCTGGTTCAAGCTGCTGAAGGCCCTAGGGTGAACCAGCAGCCAGGATGTGGAACAAAAGGTGTCTAGTAGTAACCTCAGCAGCTAGTGTGGATCTCATGGGAAGTATCTATTGGTAATGGGGCTGCTGCCTGCTCTGCTCACCTGCAGGATTAGGCAGCAATCTCATGGTCACCCCAACTCAACTGGGAGCTGTTAGAAGGATGGCTCTGTTTCAGAAGGTTGACCACTTAGATAATGGACTCTTTTCTTTTTTTCTAAGAACTAGAAGGAGGCTGAGACCTGCTGAAAGAAAATGTTGTCCACCTGTACTGGATGTCAATAGCAAGTGCCACCATGGAGAAAAGCCTTTGAACCAAGTAGCTGTGCTATAAAAGGTGCTCCACAGGCAGGGCAGTATCCAGGGATGTGAGCAGGAGAAGGATCTGTGGCATTGTGCACTGTCCAGGCTGAGCCCTGCCTTAATGCTGTGCAAGGGGAGGGTAAGCCTGAATTCAGGTAACTCCTGAGGTAGAAGACTCTTGTCTCCAGTTGAGAAGAACCTTCCCTAGTCCTCTGTAATGCTCCTGCATAAGAGTCAAGTGCTCTAGAGTTGAAGAATGAAGAGTATAGGAGTAATAGATCAACCATGCAAAGCTGATCAGCCACCCACCACTTTTCATTCAGTTCTCTAGAGGAGTTAGCTGCTTACCAGGAGTTTGCATTTGTGGCTATTGAGGAGCTGCCAAGCTTGGTGAACCTTACAAATCTATCTTCTCCTACTGTTGTGTGTAGGATCTAATGGTACTGCAGTGAGGATCAACCTTTGAGAAACTGAGCCTTTTAGAAGTTGGTAGGATTCATTTAACCAAGTGGGACAAGAACATTTTTGCCATCAAGCTGGACAGACTTACAAGGAGAGCTTTAAGTTGGATTTAGTGTCAGGGGGGAAAAGAGCCAGAACCTACTGATTTTTATAAACCAACAGGAAAATGGTTGTGAGATGCCCAAAAGGAATTCAGGATTGTTTGAAAGTTGACAGTCAGTAGCCCCCCCTCAGATGCTTGTAGCAGTGCCCACAGCATGGCTCACAAACAGGAGGAGGTAGTAGTCCCTGTGCACTTAGAAAGCTGGGGTCTAATTGCTGTCATTGAAAGTTGGTGGGGTGAGTTGCACGACTGGAGTGCTGTGATCAACAGCTACAAACTGTTCAGGAGGAGTGTGAAGTTGCTTTGTGTTTTTAAAAGGAGGTTGCACAGAGCTGTGTTTGAAGAATACTGGTGACTAGATTAAAAAGTGGGTAGATTTAGTTTGGACATGAGGATTCCTTTTATGATGAGGGTGAAGAGGTTGCCCAGAGAGGTGGTGGATGTCCTGTCACTGAATGTGTTCAAGGTGTGGTCAGACAAGGCTTTGAGCAACCTTATCTAGCAAAAAATGTCACTGCCTGTGGCAGAGGTGTTGAACTAGATTATCTTTGGTTTGGATTGCAAGGGATGTTCATTCTATGATTAATGTTGAACTCTTCTTTGCAGGTGTGTAAAGATGTCCATCCTTAAGATCCATGCTCGCGAAATCTTTGACTCTCGTGGGAATCCCACTGTTGAGGTAGACCTTTACACCAAAAAAGGTGAGTCCTTAGCTGTAGAAGTTTATTTCTCTTTCCTCTATGATAGAACTCAAGAGGCAATCAAATTTACAGACTCTCCCTTTCTAGCAGTGGAATTGTGCTTACTCTTTCCTCCATACATACAACGTGTTGCTGAGCTTGCTATGGACAATGCAGGAAAAGCCTCTACCTCATTCTACTGGGATGAATTTGCAGAGCTCAGCATGGTGGCCTGGACAGTGAAGGGTGTTTTTGAAGTGTGTTGCTTCATGTAGTCTAAACTGACCTTGCTCCCCTTGCCCTGAGCATAAACTGGGATAGCACTTTCAGACTGAGTTAACAAGTTCCTGTCCTTAAGCAGCTGTTAATGGTCCTGGTTTGCAGAGTTCCCTAAGCTGTGACTCTACTTGAAGATTAATTCTTGGTTCATCCAACAGCCACTTTGTGTGATGAAAGTCTGCTGTTGCAAAGTAGAATCTTGGGCAATTGCTACTGTTCAGGCATGACTAGAAAACTTGTCTAATTGGGTTTTCACATGTAACATCTTACACTTTTTTTTTATTATTCTTTACTGTGGGACTTGCCTGTGGTTTGTTAGTTCTTCATCCCACATCTGATAGGATCTGACAAAGGCATTGTGCAAACGCATAGCAGCGTGGTTTGGTGGAATGAGCAAGCACAATGGCTCTAATACACTCACTAAATAGCTGATCTTTCTGCCTCAAAAGATTAATGCAGTCATTAAATGAGATTGCCCCTGCTAAGCTCTTTGCTGTAGTGGGATAAGGGAAGGGCTGGAGACCAAAGCTGGCATCTTGAGCCACAAGCAGAGGAGACTCCAGTGTACTGATTTGCTCGACGCTCAGCATCCTTGGCTGTCTGGGTGGCTGTGCTGTGGTCAGAAGAGCTTGAAACTCACATTAATAAAGCAGCCCTCCTAACTGTCCCTTTTGTGCTGTATCTTAGAAGAATTTAAGAGCTGGCCTGCCAGAGTGAGCTCCCAAGTAGATTGAGGGAGTAAAGCTACCTTTTTGGAAGGAGGGTGGATGATGTTCCAAACCTAAACCACTTGAAATGCACAGTGGAAGAGAGTGAGTGAGGCAGCCTGGTGTGGATCAGTAGGAGGAGATGCTGTAAAGGAGCAGGATCTCTCTCAGGATCACTGTGTGAGCAGAGATATGGCTTAGAGATTACCTCTTCATCTCCAGGGATGGAAGTATGTGGTAGGCTGGGATGGCATATGGGTTTGGATGTGCTAAGTCAGTTGGGTTCTTTCTGTTGTGAACAGGTCTGTTCAGAGCTGCTGTTCCCAGCGGTGCCTCAACTGGAATCTATGAAGCTCTGGAGCTACGTGACAATGACAAGACACGCTACCTGGGGAAAGGTAAACCTGAATTCTGGTACCTAGCTTGACCTGTTACAATGGCTGGTTGCTGCATATGCTGGATTGTAGCAGAGGACATGTGGGCTGCTTTGCTGCTGTCCATCTCCTGTACAAGGCATGGCACTTCGGCCAAAGCAACAGGGATTAACAGTGAGATGGTAGCAGTGCTCCCCACGTGTAGGTGGTGCCACATGGGGTGGCACAGGCTGCTGGCTTTTCCAGCAGTGTTGGTGATCACTGTAGCTCTGTTGGTGGCTACATGGAGCTCAGACATGCTAGCTAGGTGGTGTCTCCAGCACAGTATGCCCAAACATCCTTTGTTCCACCACTCCTGTTGCCCAGCATGCTGGCTCCTGTCAGAGTATCGAGTGCTCTCGTGGTGTGTTGTAGCAGCATCCAAATGACCTGTTCCAAAAAGTTTGACATTGCAGCTGGTCAGAAGATCTCTTCCTAGACCAAATCTTCAAATAACTCTTGGATATATTTGCTCAAGAAGTGTGTTAAATATTTCTGCTGTGGCACTGTGGACTCCACAGATCCCAGTTAAATGCTCAACTTGGAGCTTATGCCAACTGCTGCCCACAGCTAATGTGCAGCTTCACACTGGTAACCATGAAAGAAACTTTTGTTTCAGACTGTGTAATACCTGAAGCCTCTTTAACCTGTCATTATAGGTAGCCAGGATACTTAAGTTTGTGTATGTGGTGTAATATTTTAGCTGTCTGGGGACTGATTTTTATGTTCTGAAAGGTAACCAAACACAGCAGTCAGCAGACTGGGCTGGGAACAAGTGTGGGGACAATAGCTGTATACAAAATGTCATTGCTTAATAAACATCTTAATAGTAAGGCTTACAGCTGCTCTGAGAGCTTTGGTAGTCAGGACACCTCTTTAGCTTGCTGCTGTAAAAGCTTTGATGCCTTCCAAGTACAGGCAATCAACTCAAGTTTTGGCTGGGAAGAGAATTGCTTGTCTTCAGCTTCTCTGCCAGTCAGGTGAAAGAATGCTGGAATACTGTGTCCTTGTTACAGATGGGCAGTTAAAGGGAATGACTGTTGAACTAGACTTGGAGAGCCTTGTCTGAGAAGATACATGGCTGTTAATACTCTTAACACAGAATAAACTCCTAGGTGACTGAACATCCCAAAGAGCTGGAGAGCTTATGCTGTTTACCAGGGCATTTCCTTGAGGAGAGTAAATGTGTGCATACCTCTGTGTGCTAAATGTGTGTGCTTAGACCTGTTAAATCTGATCCTACAGGCACATAGCTAGAAAGCGGCTGAGCTTCCACAGCAGGCTATCACAGCTGAAGGGCTTTGTCAGCTGGGGAATAACTGGAGTTAGGGAAAAATAATTGCCAAATGGGATGAGTTGCAGATAGCTGAAAGGGCTTTTGTAATATAAATCTGCAGACTTAGAGCATTTAAAAGGCAATTAACATGGTTCAGGGTGCACTTCATTAGCATTCACCAGTCCTGAAGCGTAGGTCTTTATACAGGAATGACAGTATTCTTTATTGGTAGCTGGCTGGTGATGGTCTCTACTTATGAAGAAGTAGCAAGTTCATACTGGAGCTGCTACTTTACACAATGGAGGGTGCACACAGACTGAAAGGACAGTACTGTACTCATGCTTTATCCCTGTCTGAAGCCAGGAGCAGACAATTTCTGTTCCTGTATCCAGGAGCAGAGACAGTGTGTGTCGGCGCTCGGAGTGTGACATGTGTGCTAAGGTGGTGCATCAGCAATCTTACACAATAACAGCAAGTGATGAATGCCTGAGCTGCTGCATGCTTCTGGGGGAACCTTTTTCTTTCTCTTACTCATCCATTCTAGGAATTGGATAGCAGTAGCCTATCCTGAAGACTTTTCCCAATGCTGCCATTCAGCCCCTTGAGGTTTGGGTCCACAGTGGTGTTTGCAATAGGATGGAAACCTAGGTGGAAAGACCAGGCACAGCCTTGCTGGCTGATGCACAGCTTCTTCTCCTTCTTGAACTCTTCTAGTCTGCTGCTCAGTATCAGGCACTTCCTGACTTGTAGGCCTGTTGACCTGTTTGTCCTTTTCTTTCTTGCATGACTGGCTTTTGGTTTTGGCTATGAGTCTTCATCTCTTCCTTGATTCTCTTGTCCGTTTCGCTTCTGTCAGGTGTATCCAGAGCTGTTAAATATGTTAACCAGTTCCTGGGGACAGCATTGTGTACACAGGTAATGGATGTGCTTTCAGTGCAACCTTGTCACTTGGATGAATTTCTCCAGTGCATGGTCTTGCAAACTGACATTGCAGCAGGCATTCCTTGATGATGCTGACTTCATGCAACTTCCATTCAATTGAGATGACCTCTCTTAAGTGTTCAGAATTGGCTGTAAGCTCAGGTTGGATTTGGGGTTGAATAGCATGAGGTGATACATGTTCTTCAGATTCTGTTGTTACTGAGATCTCCTACTAATGCCTGCATAACCAGTGTGGTTGACCAGTGTCTGATCTGCTTGTTCCTTCCAGGTGTCTCAAAAGCTGTTGAGCACGTCAATAAAACAATTGCCCCTGCACTGATTAGCAAGGTAGGAGCAGTCTGTCTTCTGCTAACATCAGCTAATGCTGTCTGTGTGTCCTAACTGGTGGGCTGTCTCTCTGGAGACAGTTAATGGAGCTGTTGTTTTGGAGGTGGCGGGGGGTGGGGTGTTAGCCTGTGTGTTTAAGTGCATGTGAGCCACACTGACCTACAGCAGCTGCTTTACTTAATGATTGTGTCTAACCATGAAAAGGTTCTCTAGCAGCCTGGTGTGGTAGTCTGCAGAAATACCTAAGCTCCTGGGAGATTCAGTGGTGTGCAGTTAGATACAAGCTGCTTTGAGCTTGTGCTGAAGGGGCAGGGACCATTAAACTGGGGCTTTCTCCTGTGCTGTGCCAGATAGGTAAGAGTGTAAATGTCAGGAAATCAAGGGATGAGTTTAGAGCTTTGAATGTGAGGAGGAAAACTAGCTTCTGATGGATCCAGCTTCTCTGTCAGCCTTGGTCTGCTGGAAGTGACCAGAAGATGCTGTGAGGATGACAGGAGCTAGTCTCTTCAACTGTTGGTAGTTATCCTTAAGCAAGCCTTGGTGTCTGCTAGGGAAATGAAAAGGCAGCGGGTAGGTGAGGTTTGCAGAGCCATGGCTGGGGTCAAGCAGTGCTGTGTTTGCTTTTCTCTGCAGAATGTCAACGTTGTGGAGCAAGAAAAGATTGACAAACTGATGCTGGAAATGGATGGAACTGAGAACAAATGTAAGTGGGCTTCTGTTGCAGTGAGGTGTGGAAGGGTGAAGCTCAGTTTCTAGGTTCCTCGCTTGCCTTAACCAGCGACAGTGGACAGTGCATGGGATGTGCTGTGCACTGCCGTAACCAGGACCATGGTGCTGGTGTTGCTGAGTCTCTCTATGAAGACACAAGGTTTCTGAAAACAATTTCTCCCTATTTCAGCCAAATTTGGTGCCAATGCCATCCTGGGTGTGTCTCTGGCTGTGTGCAAAGCTGGTGCTGCTGAGAAGGGTGTCCCCTTGTACCGTCACATCGCTGACCTTGCTGGAAACCCAGAAGTCATCCTTCCAGTTCCTGTAAGTCTCTCGGCAGGAGCAGCTAAAGATTTGACCTGACCAAGTCCTTCATGATCTCTTGTGGCCTTGGATCAAATTATCTAGAGAATACAGAGTCTTGATGTAAATACTGGGATCAGTCTATCCTGAAACATTCTGACTTGTCTTTGTGGTTACTCCCAGGCTTTCAATGTGATCAATGGTGGCTCCCATGCTGGCAATAAGCTGGCCATGCAGGAGTTCATGATCCTCCCTGTGGGTGCCGAGAGCTTCAAGGAGGCGATGCGCATCGGTGCAGAGGTCTATCACAATCTGAAGAATGTCATCAAGGAGAAGTATGGCAAGGATGCAACCAACGTGGGTGATGAGGGTGGCTTTGCCCCAAATATCCTGGAGAATAAAGAAGGTGAGAATGAGCCAAGTGTGGGAGGAGATGTAACTAATAGCCAGAGAATGAAGACCTCATCTGTCCACTATGAATAGAAGCCAGGATCAGCAGACTGTAGGACTTGCTACTGCTTCTTTGCTCTGTTTTTTTATCCTGGCAAACTCTCTAAGGTGTTAAACTGTTGTGGCCCAGTATAGGGCCACAGAGTATTCCCTTGGACATCAGATTATGCTGCTTAACAGCATGGTTTCGACTTGTGATGCTTTGTTTCTGTAGGAGCTTAGGGAATCTTGCCCCCTTTAAGTTGCAGAGTGGTGTGGCAGTGTCTGCAAGCATTGCAGGCTTCCCAGAAGTCAGCAGTTAACATTCAGGGGAGTTGTTTTTCTGCCAATAAGGAGGAACACATTTTGAACTACGCCTGCTAGTGTGTGGGGGTTTGCCTGGGAAGTTGAAGCTTCTGCAGCCCAAGGGCTGTACTCAGGAACCTGTGGGGGAGGCAGGCAGCTTGTCCTGAGGAACAGGTATTTCACTTTCCAACACAAACTGTAGCAGCTGTTGCTGCCTCCTTCACAGAAATGGAGCTGCTAATAAAGCAGTAGAACTCTAGAACTCAAAGTTACCTAACAGCTTTAAAGTAAAAAAGCACTTTATTGTTGAAGGTGGCCCCTGAATGCATTGCCTTAGATTGAAGACACTGAGGCAGCACCATAAATCAGGGCCCTTCTAATTCCACAGTTGTGTGCAGCTCCTGCTAGGTCTGTGCCCTAGCAGACAGGAGTGAAGATGACCTTGACTGACCATTACAGTCCAAGGATTTTGTGTTGCTGACAGCAGCTGCTTTTGCAGTTTGTGCATGTTAACATCTTGCATTATGAATAGAACTGCACCAACCAGAAAAACAAGCAAAAAAAGTTGACAAAACCCCTTTTGATCCAGGCTTCCTACTGTAAATAGCCTGACTGATCCAGCTGCTTGGCTTTGACTCAGGGTGGCTAGGAGAGTCTTTCTGGTCCTTTCTTGGACTCTCCCCACGCAGGGCAGCATAGTGAGTAGTATCTGGAGACTCCTCCTGAGTTGCTCTGTGCAATTGGAGAGCAGGTAGACCGAGGAGCAGTGCCCTGTGCAGGGGCAGGCTGTGCATCACATTGCCTGACAGGGTTTGGAAACACTTCCATGGTCAGCACCTGATCTGGAGCTAAAAGGGATTAAAGTGGAGTCACTACTTCAGCCCACATGCCTAAAGCTGGAAGAGGATGTAGTATCATCTAGTATTAAGCTTTTTTGGGCTGCCATGTAGTCCTGCCTGAAGAGATTATGAATCCCATAATGGTGTCTCAAGGGTATTACAAGCTAAAAGCAGTATTAAAGTAATTTCTTGTTCCAGTCAGTTCAGAAATGAGAGTTTTAAGAACCTTTCCTATGTGGCTTTTGGGCTTTCTGTAGGGGTTAAGGGAGATTCTTTGCCAAGTGAATGTGGTGGTGTTGGTAAATGAACAACTTTTGAGGTAAGGAGCTTGGTGGGGACTCTAAATACTTTGCTGTGTTTCAGCTCTGGAGCTGCTGAAGACTGCTATTGCCAAGGCTGGCTACACTGACAAAGTTGTCATTGGCATGGATGTGGCTGCCTCAGAGTTCTACCGTGATGGAAAGTATGACCTGGACTTCAAATCCCCTGATGATCCCAGCAGATACATTTCTCCTGATCAGCTGGCTGACCTGTACAAGAGCTTTGTCAAGAACTACCCCTGTAAGTTGTGCAACAAGAAGCAGGGTAGCAGTGGTGGATAAGGGTTGGTTGCTGAAGGAAGGAGTAAGTGTGCAGCCTCCCTTATAAAAGGGACTAAGATCAGGACAAGCAGCTAGCATTTTAGAAGTCCTGTGAATGTTCTTTGAGGTGGCTGGTGCTGTGGTGCCACTGCTTTCAAACAAGACCTTTCAGGGTGACAATGTCTTAAAGCTCTTTGTGTCCCTCTCCAGTGGTGTCCATTGAAGACCCATTTGACCAGGATGACTGGGCTGCCTGGAAGAAGTTCACTGGCAGTGTTGGCATCCAGGTGGTTGGTGATGATCTGACTGTGACCAATCCAAAGCGTATTGCCAAGGCTGTGGAGGAGAAATCCTGCAACTGCCTCCTCCTTAAAGTCAACCAGATTGGCTCTGTGACAGAGTCCCTGCAAGCGTAAGTTCTCTCCTCTTGGTCTTGCCAGGGAGGGGGCTGGTGTAATTGAGGGAGATGAACATAGAGACCAGAGCAAGGGGAGCAGAAACCTGTTAACTGGGCATCAGTGAAGGGGGAGTAACTTCACTAGTAGAGGATACTGACAAATGAACCTGTGCCTTCATAGTCTGGATGCATGTAAGGACATGAAACAGCTGCACTGGGTTCAAGTATGTGTAAAAGCAGCTCTGTCACACAATCCTAACCTGGACCAAAGGGCAGCTCTCCCTTGCCAGAGCAAGGCATGCCTGCCACTTGGCAGCAGCACTGGTGCAAAGGCTGCTAAGCCAGTAGGAATGATGTGGAGCTTCGTCTGCTTATCTCTTCCAGCTGCAAGCTTGCCCAGTCCAATGGCTGGGGGGTGATGGTGAGTCATCGCTCTGGAGAAACAGAAGATACCTTCATTGCTGATCTGGTAGTTGGTCTCTGCACTGGTCAGGTTGGTATCTGCAGCTGCTGCTGTTTGCCTTTTTTGCTTGATGGGGTAATAACTGTGTGGTGATAAAGCTGTGCTTGCTCTACAGTAGATGGGCTCTGCTCTGACTTGAGGCAGGCATAATTGATCTTTGGCTGTAGGAAGCTGATGTGTCTAATGGGAGTGTGAGAAAGGAACATGTTATCCTGTGTGAACTCACCTTTGACCACTAATTAAAATCTTAGCCATCTCCAGTGAGTGTCAGCATTTTCTGCTACTGAAGCTCTTGGCAAATGAACACTCTATTGCTCTTTATTGCCCTGGCCTGTTTGATGAGATAGATACTTAGAGTCTGAGGCTGAAATAAAGCTTATGATTGCTGTTTGGAGTAATAATCATCCTAGTTTTAGTGTGGCCTTGGCCACAGTTCTTCACTAACTCTGCTTTCCCTTTCAGATCAAAACTGGTGCCCCTTGCCGGTCTGAGCGTCTAGCCAAGTACAACCAGCTGCTGAGGTGAGACTCAGGGGGAAGAGGGTTGAGGGTTAAACCTGACATAGATTGGATGCTCTGCTGGTGCATTTGGGGCACAGCCTGGTCTGCATCTCAAACTCTGCAGCCTAAGGGCATAAATGGATGCTGGCAGAGATGCTTTTGGGCAGGGGCTGTGCTTGCAGAGCTGGCTGTAGGCTCGGTGATGAGCTGGCTCAGTACTGTCTGTAACAGACATGCTAAAGGGGAACATCATACAAAGCATCTTGTCACACTAGATATGAGACATGGTCCTGCTGCCTGCACCATGCCATGGCCTTGGGCAAGCATTTCAAATGTTTGGGTGAAGTTACATGAGATGGGTGATGCTGCCTGGTGTAGTTAAATGTGTGGAACTGAAGTCTGGTGGGAACTGGCTCCTGACTGTGGAAGTATCTGAGTGCCAGGTAGAGCAGGTGATGGAAGACCAGCAGTTGTGCTAGTGCTGTCTGCTGACATTGAGAACTCTCTTCCCTTTCCATCAGAATTGAAGAGGAGCTTGGCAGCAAGGCTCGTTTTGCTGGAAAGAACTTCAGGAACCCTTGTGGCCACTAAGCTGTGGATCAGTCAACCCCTGTTCTGGTTTAAAGCACTAGTCATCTACGTAGGTCACAATTACCTGTACTAGAAAGATAAGGGCAGCTGAAGGAAAAAAAGACCAGTTTGCAGGTCCTCTTTCCCCTTAGACATTTCCTTCACCTAGTGTTATTACCAGCTCTGATCTGTTACTTGTAACGCTCAGCTGCTTCTGTAGAACAGTCCCTGGGGGGGGTTCTGTACTAAACACCCTCTGGGATCATGATCTTGTGACTTTTTGGGCATAAACACTTTGATTCCTTTCTCTGCCTGTCTGGTTTTCAGTGTTTGGAGCTGTGTGACTTGCAGTGCAGCAAGAGGTACCTGCAAACAGACAGTAGTGTTTTTACATGTGATAAATAAAAGCATCAAACAACCCAACAAAGTGTGGCTTGCAGTTACTCTGGGGGAGGCTGAAGAGCAGAGATACCTCCTCCCTCTGCAGAGTCATACCCTGCTCTGAAGCTGTTCTGCAGGGAGCAAGAGTTGGACTGTTGTCACTGTGGCCATGGGGTGGAATTCAGTTGCTCTGTGACAAATAGACAAAGAATGAGCTGACTGTGTGCCTGCTATCAAGAGAGTGTTTTCAAGGATATGTTTAGTCATTTGGAAGGAGGACTAAGAATAGGTTTCTGACCCCTAGATCAATTGTGATCCTGCAGGGGAAGAGGAGAAAGCGCAGAGGTCTTCCTTCATTTATCAAAGATGAGGTTTCTCCTGACAAGGGCTGTGATTAACCTTTCTCATGGACTGTTGCAGATGTCTGCTTGTCAGTCTAGTCACAGCACTGCTGAAAAACACCAGTGACAGCCTTGGCTTTTAGCAAGAGGTTGGCACACTGTTAACCATGCTGGAAGTGAATCTCTAACCTCCATCTTGATCTGTTGCTATGAGATGATGTAGCTCAGCAGCATGCAAGTTGTGGAGCAGGGCTGCTTCTGAAGCCTTGCTACTGAGCCTATAGCAGGTGTAATTGAAAGTTGAGCTGAGAGCTGCACTTTAATTTTTACCCTATTAGTAGCTTGGTAGCATATTTCACATGAGGAAGAAAAGACTTCAGGGCTTTTCCAGCTGTGTAAGAGCAGATGGCCATAAACAAAAGGCTCATCAGCAGATATTTCTTTCCAGAGTCCTTTGTTTTGTTCAGGTTGCAGCTTTGCTGGTTTGGCTGGGAAGGGAAGATTGCAGAGCTCATCCTTGGTGCTTAGGGGCGAGGAGGAAGAACTGCTTTTTCCTGGGCTTGGCAAGAGATTGCTCAGTGGCTCTCGCCGTCGTGGTTCTGCTGCTTTGTGGGGGTGGGGGGAGCAGAGGTGTTAAATGAATCCCTTAGCTGGCAGGAAAAAGCAAATTCTAGCACAGCCGAGCGAGGGAGGGCTTGTTTAATTCTTGTTGCTTACATTTGTTCCATAATGGCAGATGTGTAAGGAAGGGAGGAATTTCTGCTTCCCTTCAGTGACGTTCTAGGTCTTTCAGCTCCAGGAGACGATTCCCTGTGGCGGGGAAGGTTTGTGTCCGGGGAGCACAGCAGTGCCCCGCTGTGGGCAGTGCCGGAGTTGCACTGTGGTGTAACTCGAGTTCGTACCTCGTGGCTTGAGATCTATAAGCTTGAACACGGCACATTCAAAGCCTGCTACTGCAGGGGCGGTGTCACCATTTCCCTTAAACTCCGGATCTTACAGTTACTTCTACTTTGAAATAAAACCTGGGGTGGTGGTTTGGTGTTGTTTGTTTTCCCCAACAGCTGCTGCTATGGAATACAGAGCTATAAAATGCTGAGGGGCAAGGACTGTGTTACAGCCCTAAACAAATCTCTAGAGTGCTCTGCCATCAGGATAAGGGCTATGAGGCTGCCCTGTGAGAGGAGTAAAGCCAGAATGGAGATGGTTTGAAAGCTGCTGGGAGGTATTAGCTCTGACTAGTAGCAGTGTGAGTAATGGCTGTGGAAGGGTTTAGCATGCAGTGGAGATTATATGGGGAGCCTGACTTCTGTGCTGTCCAGTGATCAATGGAGTTTAAGTAGGAAGATTCATCTGTTGTTGGCACTTCCAGAATGTCTTGTCTTGTATAAAGCTGCAAGGCTAAGAATGCTAAACACCTCTCAAGAGAAAGAAGGATGCTTTGGTTATCTTTGCTGTAACAAAGCACAGAGAGAGGAAAATGCTGGCTCTTACACAGTGCAGTGTTCTCTGAGGTAATCAGCTCCTCTGCAAAAGGCTAAAGCCCTTCTGAAGCTGTGTGGCCCATGCTCCTGTGAGCTTGCTTATGGTCCAGGTAGAAGGAATGGTGAACTCCTGTCACCTGGGATGTGGGTGTGTTGGGCTCTAGGTCTGTGTTTTGCAGTGTCTGCTGGGAGCAGAGTGAAAGCAGTCTGCAGCCACGGCTTGGGCTTCCCTCGGCTCTACAGCTCCTTCAGTGGATGGGGTCTGAAAGCAGGCACAGACACAGCTGCCTGTTGAGCCAGTCCCCCCCTGCCAGACAATAACCAGTGCAATGCAAACACCCCTTTCTTGGGCACTTGGCAACTGTTTGTCCTTAGGAGATTGATCTCCTCTGTCAAGCCCTTCTTAAGAAGAGCTTTGCTATAAATACCAGGTTCAGCAGCCCAAGCTCAGCCCTGGGTCGCCGCTTCCTCTTACGTGTTTGCCCTTTCCCAAGGCATTGGCCCAAGCTGGTTGCACTGGGTGCAGGCTGGAAACGTGGTGCACTTTTCCCACGTAGCTGATCTCTGAGTGAGACCTGTTCAATGAATGAACCTGCTAATTACACATCAATCCTATCAAGGGATTTTTCTGCTGTCGAAGAGGCAAGCTTGTAATATATGCAACATGGTTTAGAGAGCTGCTGAGCAGAGCTGTGTTAGGAAGCAGTGGTGTGGCTGTTTCTCACCTGGTGCCTCAGAGAGTCCAGATTCTCAAGCCACTTACCTGAGCTTCTAATTCTACCTGGTGATTTATTTTTTTTTAAATAGGCATTAGAAAGCAGAAAGAGCTGGGAAATCAGGTCATGCATTGCCAGCAATTGACAAACCCCTAAATGGGAGTATAGTTGTGATGAAATATGACATGAGCAGAGTCAGGCACCTGGGCTTCTGTGCTTGTGTGCAGCTACAGAAACCTAGGGGAGGAAAAAATAGTAAGGCAGTGCACTGAGCTGGAATCCTCCTGTTCAGATGAATGGTTTGGTCCCAGCTCTGACAAAAGAGCCTTCTGCTGCTTAACACCACTGCAACTGAAGCCCAGGCATTAATTCATTACCATTCACACCTTGTCAGTGCAAGGGGAGAGCTGTTACAGGTACAATTACCAGATATGTCTTAAAATTATCAGGAGATCTGCAAAATGACAGGGTTAGAAGGACACTGGGCTGTGAAGTCAAGAGCTGGAGTCAGATGCTGAACTGTATCCTCCTTCCTAGACCAGGAATCAATCCCACAATGTCAGATGCTGTGCTCACCTGTCCCATCAAACCAGAGCTAGATAAAGCTTTCAAGTTGAATCTCAGAGAGTATTTGGGCCAGATCAGCAAGGTGCTTGCAGCTGCAGAGGATTCAGGCTCTACCTAATGAGGCTGGAGCATTGAAAGGAGTTACTTGCAAAGGAAGAAAAGAGCCCAGAATGGGTAAGTGCTGAAAAGCGGGACTGGGGTTTGCAGATAAGAATGTAAAGTGTGTTAGAATGATTGATAACTCTGTGTGTGTGTGTTTGGAGTGAACAGAGAACAAGATTTGATTGCTGAAAAATCAAGACCTAAACCTGCAGTGCTGGAGGGGGGGAAGAGATGTGTCTGCTCTTTAATCAGGGCTTGGATCCCGCTGCATAGCTCCTCACCTTTCTGTATTGTCCCCATGGAGCTCCTAGTCGAAAGGCTGTGCTTTATCACAGAGTGCAAATGCAGCACAGCCAGTGTCTATTACTGTAATAATTTGCAGGGATGGCACTCTTTGGAGCAGAAGAAGGCATCAGCTTAGCAAACACGGACTGGGAGGCTATTCTGAGAATAGCAGGCAGCCTTAAAAGCGGATCTGAAGTAAGAAGCAGGCAGAGCAGATGAGTGATGAGCAGGGAAGAGAGGTGGGTGGCCCTTTGGGGAGCTATTCAGGTAACAGGATATATAATGGAGTGATGCAAATGGCCAGAGTGGGAGAGATCTCCCATTACCCACTGGTTCTATTGCTAGGTTTGTGGAAGTAGCTCTTCTGCTTTGCAGCCCAGCCTGCTCTTAGCACTGATTTCCTAATGTCTTGGCTTCCAGGTGTCAGACAGGCTCTGTCTCTTTGTTCTGGACCAAAAGGAATGTTGCCATCCGTCTGTAATCAATGAGAGACCAAATGAGTCAATATTTGGCTTTCTCATGTGTGTTAGCCCCTGGCAGGAAGCAAGCACAACACCTTCCCTCAGAAGCTGAAGCTGGCAGTCCAAGGCATCTTTTCCGACCCTTTGCTTATTTCGAACCATCCCTAGAGCCTGATAACTCACTTTCTAGTGTCACAAAAACTGGCCCTTGTCTTCCAGCAGCAGCAACAGTGTCAAACACAGCAGTACTGTCACCCTCTCAGCTCAATTTGGTGCTGCTGGAAGCTCGCTGTCAGATCACCCTCCTGGTGAGGACAGCTGTGTCCCTGGAGCACAGACCTGACATTGTGTGTGTCCACAACGTGATGCTGGCTGGGGTGATGATCTGGATTGCTCAGTGTCCGTGTTTCATCCTGTTCATCTTCCTTCCCTGATTTCTGTGTAATTTAAAAATGTCAGAAATGATTGGTTTTTTTTCCTTACATCATTGATTTTTAAGAGGAAGCAAAACTACAATTGAACAGTAGATTGACCCTGTTCCTTGCAGGCACTGCTCAGCTCAGTGAAACCTGACTCTTGCCAGGTAGATTTAATTGCCTCTAACCTGGGTAAGAACAATTTTACACCTAATTCTGTTGGGGTTTGGGGTTTTTGTTGGGGTTTTTTTGGGGGGGTGGGTTGGTTGGTCTGTTGTTAGTTTTTTGGGTTTCCTCCTCTTTGCTTATCCTGAGCATGCCTGATGGGATGTTTCCAAGCATCCCATGCACAGAACAGTCCCTTTCTCATTGTGTTCATCCAGTGTGATGATCCTGGGGCAGCCCATGGCATGCACTGCTCAGCCTGGGCTGCTGTGCCTTCTGATGTCCCATGGAAGGGACCCTAGCAAGCCCTATGTCACATTTCCCTGGCTTTGGAGAGACAGAAGCCGTGGGAGTGAGCCACCTTTGAAAGGAATTCATTGACTGCTGTGCTTCCTCAACACCCACTCGCTCATTCACAGCCAGCCTTGTGTAAGCAGCCTCAAGCTGCTGGGGGTGCTCAGCTTGGGGCTGAGGGGAAAAGCCCTACAGTGCAAGGGAGCAGTCAGAGCAGATGCAGGGAGTGCAGCTGCTGTGTTTTCCCCTCTGGAAGGAGGGTATTTGGCTTCCCTTCTGCTGTGTAGACTGCAAGGAGACAGGAGGGTGGATGGTGGATGCAGGGAGAGGATCTCTGCTGGGCAGCCAGCCAGCCCTGCCTGCCCTGCAGCAGTGTCTCAGGCTATGGCCTCATGCTCCCTTTCACAGCAGGCTTTAAAGAACTGTGCCAGGCACCAGCTTAGTCCCACCACTCCCTTGGAAAGCTTTTATTACTGTTCTCTTTGTATTGCTGGGTGAAATTATTTCCTTGTAGATAGGAGCTGTGGGTGGGTGTGAGAATTAAATGGAAGAACCCTGCTCCTTTCTGAGCACATGGGAACAAAACCTCTTACTGCTTCTGACTGCTGGGGTCACCATGGGGGTGCTCAAGTTGTCCCATCCTGGGGAGTCCAGGTTTGGCCATTGCTACAATGAGAATGATGCCCGTTTGTGTTCCTCCTTTTCTTGGTGCCTAGGGAGGACTGAATTGCTGTCAGGTCTGACACACTCTGCCTGTACTTTGTGCTCTGTGGATACAGTTACAGAGGCTGTTCCAGGGTGTGGAGGAAGGAAAACGAAATAGGAAGGTAAAAAGCAATCAAGCCCCACCAGCTGCACCAGAAGCTTAAAGCCAACCAGGTCTCATTTGCACTCTCATGAGTGCCTAAAAACCCAAAAGATGCTGAAAAGGCAGCGTGTGCTAAAGCCCCTAAGCCAGCGCTTTGGAGGGTAGGTGACAAATCCCTGGGGGATAAAAAAACCCTGCCTGCTAATCAGAGTGGAGCTGCAGGGCTTTTGTGCAGGCAGGTTCCAGGATGTGCTCCCACCGCCACGCTGGTTTATTTGTTGATTTGTCTCCTCATTGAAGCAGGTCTGCAAACAAAAGCTGGGGAGGAAAAGCTCAGAGGCTGCCGCGCTGCTCTTCCGTTGCAGAGCTGACTGAGCCGTTTTACTGCGCTGCTTTAAAGAAGTCCTAACCTGTGGGGTTTATGCTCTGTAGTACTCAGGTTCTTCCCTCATCTCCTGCAATAAACAGTGATTGAAAGATGCATATTGTGGCTTTTATGTAGGCTATAAAATCACTGACAGAGGGAATAGCCGAAGAGCCTGCAAGTCTACTGTCCCATCAAAATCTAGAGAGCAGATGTTTCTGGGGATGTACAGCCTGAACCTGTCTCCAGCCTCTAAAGAGGAGGTCCCTGTGTCTTTAGGAAGGCAGACAGGAAAAGCTAAAAGCCTCTTGCCCAGCTCTTCAGGGTGATGAGAGTTAAAAACAGGGCTTTCCACGGGAGAGTCCCCACACAGGTGCCAGGAGGCTGTGAGCTCTCCTCAGCCCTGGATCTATTCTGAGACCTCAGATGTGTTGTTTCATTTCTCTGTTGCTCACTTGTCTCACCTGTCCCATGGGATGGATGACACTTTGCAGTGAGGTGGGAGCACTCATCAGTCAATTTTTGTGCGGTGCTTTGAAGATAACAAGTGCTGAGGGGGGAAAAAAAAGAGATGGTGCTTGAAATGGAAATGTTCCCATTTCTGTCACTATATTTTCCTCTCCTTTTAAAAAGGTACATTCACATGTACCATCAAAGGCAGTGGTGTTGCAACACCAGGGAAAGAGCAGCTACAATGGGGAGGTGAGGGCCAGAAACCTCCTCCTGGAGGAACAGATTTGTGGGGGGAAGGACAAAAATGCAAATCTGAAATCAATCCATCTCTCTCTCTCTCTCCCTTGAACACTTTGGCCATTTGTACCAGTTTAAAGTGAAGCCAGTCACTGAGGACAGGAAGAGAAGCTTGGAAATCCATTTACTACTCTCTGCACTAAAGGAGAAGCAGCGAATTCAGTGGGAATGCAGTCAGTGCACAGATGAGGTGTTCCACATTAGTGGCAGAGGATGGCTGAAAACTATCAGAGCAAACCTTTGAACAAACAGAAAGCACAAAGGCCTTGGGATCCAGACATATCAAATGGCTTTCTGCACTCATTTTCCCTCTGCTGCCCTGACTCTGTTTTCATCAAAGGCACAGAGGTGTCACTGCCACATCTCTCTCATGCCTCCTTTGTCTGTGCTCCCGTTGTGCGGGCAGCAGGAGCTTCATCGTTGGCTCTCCCTGCCACCTTCCTTGCCAGCAGGGGGATGGACAGCTGCCTCCAAAAGATGGGGCTCCTTCCCAGAGCGGTGGAATTTGGCCTCCCCAGGCAGCAGGTGAATCTCTTCACAGCTCAGAGGGCTTGACAGCAGGCTCTGTGAACATCTGAATTCCCTCCCATGATGTTTCCTGACTGCATGTGGAAACCACTGCGTAGCAACTGATACTAAAGTGATGCTGTGATTCTAGAGCTCCTTTTCCTGCAAGGCCAGCGAGCCCGTCCCAAAGCCATCCCACTTCTGGTGCGTGGAGGCAGCCAGCTTTCAGGCTGCAGTTTCTGATTTGACAGATCTCTACATGGACTTCTATTCTGAGCAATCACTTGGTGCTAACCATAAGAAACATAGAAAGAAGCCATCTCTGGGCACGTGCCAGCATGTGCCCAGCTTGTTGCTGACAGTGAGGTCCCTGGGTTTGGATGAAATTAGAAATTCCCCCACTTTGGAGCCACCCACTTAGGTCTCTGCTGCGGTTTACCCAAGGCACCCTGTCCACATATGCCTGCAGGCTACAACTTTATGCAAAACTGGCGCTTTTTCTTTTCCCCAAAGCTGCCTTGGGTCGCAAGTTTGTTATATTTCCTTTATACTGATTTTTATCTGGGGTGTAAATCACAGAACTAATTACCTCGTAGCTCTCCCCAGGTATGGAGGGGATCGAGAGATAAGCATCAAGGGGTGATGCAATTAATCCCACTCATGAGGAAAAAAAACCTGTCATTAGTCATTTGCAGCTTCAGCAGTGGTGACTTTCAAGGTGTACAAATCTCTCCTTAGATCCATTTCATGTTCTGCAGATGGCCATTTTGTCTTCTCGCTGCATGCACTGGAACATGCCCAAGTATACAAAAATGAGAGGAAGGATTGGTAGGGCTGAAATTTTTTGTTCATTTGCAATGGTTTTTTTTTTTTTAATTCTCTTCCTTTCCTTTTCTTTCTTTCTTTTTTTTTTTTCTCCCCTCCCCCCTTTGCATGGCACACATCCTGGGCTTTGATAAATGAGTCTCACCAGACACTGTGGTAAGCCAACCTCTGCTAATATTCATTATGCAGAACCCACTAGGAAATGGTCTGAGTCAGGGAAATGGAAAACCTTTAAAAAGATAAAAAGAGTTTCAGTTGCCTTCTCCCCCCGCTTTTTCCCCCCCCCTTTCCCCCCCTTTTCCCCCTTCCCCCCTTTTCTCCCCCTTTTCTCCCCCTTCCCCCCCCTTTTCTCCCCCTTCCCCCCCCTTTTCTCCCCCTTCCCCCCCCTTTTCTCCCCCTTCCCCCCCCTTTTCTCCCCCTTCCCCCCCCTTTTCTCCCCCTTCCCCCCCCCTTTTCTCCCCCTTCCCCCCCTTTTCTCCCCCTTCCCCCCCCTTTTCTCCCCCTTCCCCCCTCTTTTCTCCCCCTTCCCCCCCTTTTCTCCCCCTTCCCCCCCCTTTTCTCCCCCTTCCCCCCCCTTTTCTCCCCCTTCCCCCCCTTTCTCCCCCTTCCCCCCCCTTTTCTCCCCCTTCCCCCCCCCTTTTCTCCCCCTTTTTTCCCCTTTTCTCCCCCTTTTTTCCCCTTTTCTCCCCCTTTCCCCCCCCCCCCCCCCCCCCCCCTTTTTTTTTCCCCCTTTCCTGAGGAAACTAATTCATAACATTTTATATTTCTGGGATGGTTTAGAATGTTGCAAGCAGACATCATTTCAGGGCTGGTTGTGCTCAAAACTTCGTAGCAAAGGCGACATGATGGAGCCATGTGCAACAATACAGACAAGACACTGCTGTATTCAGAGGTGACTGAGGAGCTTGGTGTTGAAGAATGGGAAAGAAGTCACCAATGTCCCCATCACAAGAGGGACACAGAGCTGGTGGAGTGAGTCCACAGGAGGGCCACAAAGATGATCCAAGGGCTGGAGCACCTCTGCTGTGAGGGTAGGCTGAGGGAGCTGGGGGTGTTCAGCCTGGAGAAGACTCTGGGGGGACCTTAGAGCTGCCTCCCAGTAGCTGAAGGGATCCTACAAGAAGGCTGGAGAGGGACTTTTCATCAGGGTGCGTAGAGGCAGGACAAGGGGGAATGGTTTGAAGCTGAAGGAGAGCAGGGTTAGACTGGATCTTAGGAAGAAGTTCTTCCGTTGGTAAGAGGGTGGCAAGACTCCGGAATAGGCTGCCCAGGGAGGTTGTAGAGGCGTCCTCCCCAGGGGTGTTCAAAGCCAGGTTGGATGAGGCCTTGAGCAACCAAGCCACGGTAATTCTGTGTGCACTTGAATGTGTGTCAGTATTCCCAAAGTGATTTAAATCTCATTGACTTGGCTTCTGCTCTCATTGCAACCCACAGAGCCAGTTTTAAAGAGAGATAAATAGAGGAGTTCACAACCATCCAGCACGTTGCCCTTCAAGTGGTATGAGTCTTCCAGAAAGTTCTCTAGTGCTGTGTGTGAAAATGGGATCTGAAATTCCTGAGATTTCTACAGCAAACAAAACAAACCAGCAGAAGCCCCAAAGCAAACAGGTTTCAGCTAAAGGGCTCATATTCAGATATTACAAGGGGAAAGAAAGAATATAATCCTTTTTGTGAGTGGAGTTAGGTCATCTGTAAAAGCCTCTCAGAATATTATCTTCCAAGCTAATCGCTGTATTGACATTTGCCTGTTTCATTAGAGCTGAGTTTTCACTGCATTGCTGAGGTTAGAACCTGACTCATCTGTCATGGTCAAGGACTGGTTTGTAATTTCATCACCACAGAATTAAAAGAAAATATCTTTCTCCCTCCTTGGTTTTTTTTTTCACTAGTTGGGTTGAAGTGGTGCCCACAGAGTTCTCAACACTGGTGGATTTTTGCTTTGAAGTTCCCAGTCAGATTGCTTCTCATAGATTTGTTTTTTCTCTTTCATGTAGTTGGCCAAGTGACAGTTATTAATAAAAAGAGCCATGTTGGAAGAGATTTGTGAAGAGGTAATTAAACCAATTAACTATATGCTCTAACACAGAGGTGCCAGATATAATAGATGTAGGGGCTAACAAAGGGAGCAAGAAAGAAATGTTATTGAAAACTAGAAAGAAAAATAACAACCAAACAACAGTTTAGGCCAGAACTAAGTCAGTTCTCCATGTAGGAAACCTCCATGTCTACTCACCAAACCATGGTCTAGCACACTGACAGCAAACTTGGCAGCAAAAGGGAAGGTCAGAAAGTTTTGTGCTCATGCAGGCAAGAGATCAGCATCTGAAAGGAGTCAGAAGTTGCCTGTAGAATCCTTCTTTACCCAGGGTATGAATTCTTCTGGCAGCACACTAATAAATCCAGAAATGCTTGGCAATGTTGTCATGCAAATGTGTTTATTCCTTCCCAGAGTGTTTCTAAGGTCTGCTGGATGCACTGCAGATACTTTCCCCTACCCACGTGGGTGTTATCTGGATTTGGCAGCGAAGTCCTGGTGAAGCAGTTTAACTCTTCACTCCTTGATGGCCTGTTCTGTCTGTAATGGAGTTCCTTTTGCACCAGTGCATCAGATTTTCATTTTGCTTTCTCTCCATTCACTTTGTGGTGTTTGGCCACTTGGTTTTGGTTTGTTTGGTTTCTTTTGTAAGGAAGATGGAATGGCAACAGACAAAACACAGGATGATTTTTCCATAACATAAAAATACTAACACTAAACCCTTGGAAGTTTCTGCTATGTCTTTGCCTGAGTAGATGCAGACACATGACCAGCAGAACAGAACTGTGTGGCTGAGAGGCCCAAAAGGGAGCTGGCAGAACAGCCTGGGACAGGAGGTCCAGGAGAGCATGGAAGATGGGAAAGCAATACTGTGTGTTTTCTGTGAATGTGAAAGGGCATGCTGCAGCCTGGAGCTAGGCTCCTGGAGCACCTAAGAGCCTGCTCTTGGCTAAATGAGCTCCACAATGGATATTTAAGCATGCACTGGGGACAGGGAGCCCTGCTAGTGGGTTGTGAGTGCTGAGGGTGTGACTCTGCAGTCAAGACAGAGGCATTTCCAGATGACAGCAGGAGCAATGCTTCAGATCCAGGATATTCAGACAGCAGAAATGTTGCTGCATCAGATCTTCAGAAATATCCAGGGGTAAGGAACAGGATTTCAAGGATTAACATTTTGTGTGTAGATACCTTATGTGGCATGTTGGAATTTAAGTCTCTTTGTGGATATGGCCAATTAGCCTTTCTCTGCATCAGCAGTTTTATACCTCCCAGGAATGCTGGGGGATAGACACAGGAAACATTGCAGAGATGACAGGAACTGTCTTGTTAGAGACCTGCTGGTATCTCATACAGACAATCTGTATGTACATAAAATATTTTACAGGTAGCACATGCTCAGCCATTTCACCACCACTCTCTCTCCACTGGGATGTGACCCACAAAATTCAGCAGCCACCAGACAGAGGAGCAATGATGTCCCTCTGCAGCATTTGGGTCTTTCTTGATCTTCCTTGTGTTAACTAACCCTCATACTACTTTAGCTAGCAGAAGATTATAGGACAAGCTCTGTGGCTTTGTTCATTACTGGCCACAGGGAGGGCTGCATCTTTGGGAAAACAAACCAGCTTTAAGTGCTATTCCTGCAACAATCCTCTGGTTAAGAAGTAAACTTGTGACTGGATTACTCGTGCAGGGTATGAGGATGTGGGTATGGCTGTCAATAGTCACCTGCTTCTGCAGTGCAACTTGAGTGCATTTCAGGGGGTGCAGAGATGTTAGTCATGCAGTACAGGAGGAAATTCCCCCCCTGACATGCTTGTTTTGGTTTAACTACATGGCAGCAAAATGTTGTAAGTAAATACTTCTAATTTCTGTGTGGTGACATGATGACCAGCAGGTTGGGAGAAAAGAGGGAGAGAGAGGGAGAAGGAGGAGGAAAGAGAGGGAGAAGGAGGAGGAAAGAGAGGGAGAAGGAGGAGGAAAGAGAGGGAGAAGGAGGAGGAAAGAGGAGGAGGAAAGGGGGAGAAGGAGGAGAAGGAGAAGGGCTGATGTGGAGAATTTCCCCATCAGAGAGAGGGTGACTGGAGAGAGCTGATGGCAAGCCTGCTGCTGTGACAATTGGTACAGTTTTTAATGTGTACATCCAGAGAGCAAGGAACATGAAATTGTAATTAGCAGAGAAAATAGGAGAGATGGAATCAGACTCTATCAAGGACAGCTAAAGTGTAGCCTCCAAAATGGCTGTCAGACATTTAACTGATGTGCATTTTCAGACGCTTATCTAAATTAGTTATTAGAACACAATCAGCTCTGTGTCTCAACCTCTCCCTGAAGTTGTGCTAGGGATAAATTTGTCCTGTATGTTCAGTGCAAAAGAGCTAAATTCCTCTGATGTGCAGACCTCAGATCTCCTTGTGTGTGCCTTTCTGTTCAGTGAAAACAGATCCCGCTTCCCCCTGCTAAAGGCAATAATGTTAACAGCCTCCAACTTATCTCCTGTGCTACCAGCAGAATCAGCCATGAAGACAGTTTACAGAGACAGCAAACAGTTGGGGTTGCACAAGTGTAATTGAGGGCAAAATGTGTCCTGACACAGCCTAGTGCTTCTTCAAAAAGGAAGATGTAATTCCCCATGAAATTTCTCAGATCCCCAGGAAGAATGTCTGACTTTCCTTACCACCATGTGATCTATTTTGCTGGCCTGTGTTCTGCAGATGTAAGGTGAGGTTAATGTTAAACAACAAGCTTGCCCTGTTTTCAGCACGGGTACCTTCACGCTCTCTTTTCTAACTCTGTGATAGCTCCGACATGAAGGAGCTTAAAACTCTCTTAAGTGACCAAGTATTTCATTAATTGCTAACCAGGAACGTGGAATTCTGCTGTTTTGACAACTTCCTCACCGTGCAGAGCATTAAGCAGCATCAGCTTTTTATCCAGCGAGGCACTTGCGCATAATCTTAACTTTCTGTGCAAGACCAGTAACAGAGGCTTAATGTGACTAACACGGAGCATCAGCCTCAAAGGTCTGATGGGCTGGAGCCGCGGCGCAGCCAAACGCTTCTGACGGAGCCATAAAATTTTGCGCCTTGTCTCGCACTGAAGACACTTCAAACACATTTACTCATACCGCTGATAGCTGTTTACTTATTCATGAGAACAAGACAACTCGGAGGAAACACTCGCATGCCGAGCGCACGTTGAACACGTACTGCTGGAGGAAGGCTACTACGTGATTTACAAACAAAGCAGCGCGGCCCTGGGGATGCTCCACCTTTCCGCCAGGCCCTGCGCAGCTCCCAGGGATGGCCCGGGCTGGGCTGCGCGGCTGACGCCCGCCCATCAGTGGTGCCAGGGCTGGCCTGGGAAGGGCTGCGTGGATGACACCCACCCATCAGTGGTGCCAGGGCTGGCCTGGGAAGGGCTGCGTGGATGACACCCACCCATCAGTGGTGCCAGGGCTGGCCTGGGAAGGGCTGCGTGGATGACACCCACCCATCAGTGGTGCCAGGGCTGGCCTGGGAAGGGCTGTGTGGATGACACCCACCCATCAGTGGTGCCAGGGCTGGCCTGGGAAGGGCTGCGTGGATGACACCCACCCATCAATGGTGCCAGGAAGGTCAGCATGGATGACACCCCCCCCATCAGTGGTGCCAGGGTTGGCCCGGGAAGGGCTGCGTGACCAATGCCCACCTGCCTGCTGGGGCCAGGGGTACACAGCCAATGCCCTCCAACCAGTGGTGCCAGGGCCAGCCTGGGCTGCGCTGCCTGGCTGATGCTCACCCATCAGTAGTGCCAGGACCAGCCTGGGCAGGGCCACATCGCCAGTGCTCACCTGCCAGTGCTGCCAGGGCCGACATGGGCTGGTCTGCATGGCTGATGTCTGCCTGCCTGTTGGGGCCAGTGGTGCCAGGATGAACATGGGCAGGGCTGCATGGCCAATGTCCACCTGTCTACTTGGGCCAGCAGTGCCAGGGCCAACCTGGGCGGGCTGCATGGCCGATGTCCACCTGCCTGCTCGGGCCAGCAGTGCCAGGGCCCAGGCCAGGCCATGCTGGAGCTGGTGAAGAGGTCACTGGTCTTACACTCTCCATTATAATCTCTCGCCAAGCGTGCCATTGCAGCAGGGGATGACGACATCCTAAACCCAACTGTCCCTCGATGCTTTTGACCTTTATTTGTTAGCCACCCCGCAGAACGGTCACGGGCTGTACGTGTCCCTGTGTGTGTGTGTCCATCATATCGCTCCACGCTCCGCCGGTGGGTGGGTGTGTTGGAAAGGAAGGTTCGTCCCCGCTGCCATCCTTCTTCCCTCCCGTGGTCGTGCCCAGCCCACAGCCGCTCGGCAGCGCGCAGGTACCGGCCGCCTTTGTGCCACCGGGCCCAGCGCCCGCTCTCCGCGCCGGTGGCGGCGTGAGCCTGGCCCACACCCCCCCGCCGCCTTCCCCCTATTCTTTTAAATCACTTCCATTCACTCCGCCGATTGGCTCTCACCTCCTGCCGGGTCACGGGGTGCCCCTCCTCCTCCAATAGGGAGACCGGATACTGAGATGCGGCTCTGGCCTGGCTGCGTTGTTGGGTGCCCGCTCGGTGCGTGCGTGCGTGAGGGAAGGCAGGCGGAGGCAGCGCTCGGCTGCCTGGACCCCAGCCCGCCGCCGCCCCTCCTCCTTCTTCTTCTCCTCCTCCTCCTTCTCCTCCTCCTTTCCCCCTCCCCGCGGTCCCCCGCCCCGGCCCGGTCGCCGCCCCGCTCCTTGTCTCCCCGTTAAAATGCCCCTGGGCTGCCGCTGTTGAAAGCACCGCACGGGGACCCTGCCGCTCGCCGCCACCACCCCGGGTATAGAGGGGAGCTGCTCCCCGACTGCCGCCGCCGCCCCGCTCCCGCCCAGCGGCCCCGCCGCCGCCGCCGCTTTGTCCCGGCAGCGAGACGGAGCCGCCGTTGATGGTGTAGCTCACCGCGGAGGTAGGTGGGCGCGGAGCGGGGTAACTTACCGGGATTTTGTTGTGGCTGCGAGTCGGGAGGTGAGGCCCTTCCCTCCTGCCTTGTATGTGCAGCGCAGGCAGGTTTATTTATTGTTTTACCGGTGTTAATCACCGGGAGAGGAGAGAAGGGAGCGCTGGGTGAGGGAACTCAGGGAAGAATGCCCGGGGCTGGACGCGGGAAAGGCGCGGAGGGGGAATTGTGTCTGCAGGCGTGAGAGCAGAGCGGGGGGAGAAAGTCTCTCGCCAGACTTTGGTGTCCCTGCCTGCTTTTGCTGTGGGAGGGGGCACCCCGGGGGTGCTGGGGCTCGGGTTTGTGTGTGTGTGTGTGTTTGGCTTTTTTATTTGCTGGAGAGCTGCTGATGCTGAGCAGAGGAGGGGCTCTCGGGGAAAGGTTGAACTTGTTCACCTTTAAATAAAGGTGAGACGGGGAAATATTTAACTTAAATGGGCACCCAGAGAAAATTGACTGAGGTGGTTGAAAGCTGCACGCTTTTTCGTGTGTGATGGGTATGGAATTGTGAAATGAAGATTTTATGCAAATGAATTTAATCATAACATTTTCAGTAGCATAGGAAGGGGTGGGGTTTCAGTCTGGGGTGGTTTTTTTGTGTGTGTGTTTGTTTGTTTGTTCTTATTTTTCTTTCTGAAGTGTGAAAAGAAGGTGACCAGCGTCAGAAAAGTAGTAGGAGGTAGACAACATTAGTGGCTTCATACTGAAACTGGCTGGTCAAGGAATTGCTGGGAGGAAAACAATATGATTCATTGTTGAAGTGTCGTTCCCCTTAGATTTATTTTTACACGCTGGTTGCAGTTATTTTGATTTACTGACTTTTTCTGCTGAGTTTTTCCTTGAAGCAGTAATGCTCTTGGCGATTAGAAGCCCGGAGTGTTTTTATGCAGTCAGCAGGCTGGTGTCTGTTTACTCCTGAGTTACACTGACCAGTTACTGAAAGCAAAGATGTTATTCCCCTTCTGCACCCCCCTCAATGAGGAGTTTTTACTGCTTTGATTTAGTGGAAGTGTTTTCTCAGAACAAATCGGAGGTGACATAATTTGAGTAGTATGTCTGTTCCTAAAGAAGGGTTTAACCAGGTAGAAATGCTGTACTTGGCTGTTTTAAAAGGCATGTGTCAAATTTGCTATTGATGTGCAATCTATAATAATTTTTGTAGCTCCAGTATTGCCAGGCAAGCACTTTGGTTTTTGTACACTGCTCCCTTAACAGTGAGAAATCCATGGTTGTTAAGAGGGGTGGAAGCCTTTCTATGATAATAAAAGCACTTCTGGTAATGCATCTCATCTTGGTTTTACTCCGTGAGCTGGTAGCATAAACTGTGACCTGGGGTTGGGTTTGGTGGCCTGGTGTGGGTGTGTGGTCATTGGAGAGATTTGTTTTGTTGGTTGATGGGGTCTGGAGGGAAGAGGAGGAGGTAGATGCACACAATGCACAGGCTTGGGAGCTCATTGTTCTTTGCCGTGCACTCTGCTGTGTTTGGGACTGTGTGCTCACTCAGACACCATGTCTTTCTTCTTTTGAGAAGTGGAAGATAGAGAATGGGAAGCGTTTTCTACTTCCTTCCTCAGAGTGGCCTTTTGGTAACCTTGCAAAAAAGTGAAATAGTAAATTAGGAGTTGAAGGCCGCCAAAACATTGTGTGCGTTCTTGCCTCCTCCCCTGCCGGTGCTGGCTCTGCTGCTTTCTCTGTCTGCAACTGAATGTATAGAGAGAGAGGGAGCACATGAGGTGAGACTCGGAAGTACACTCTTTTGAACCCCTCTCAACTTTCTTTCACGTTCTACCTTCTCCCCTCGAATCGAACTCCGTCTGGCTTGGCTTAAAAATCACTCCACTTCAGATGAGTGTATTAGCTTTTGGGGTGTTTGGTCTGGAGACACCAGTGCCAGGAAAAGCGCTGTCAAGGGAGGGTACTCCAGATTAATGTGCCGGGATGACAAGAGTAAAAGGAAGTGTGCAGAGGTCGATTCCAGTGTATGCTTGGTTTCCTTCCTGGATGATTGTTTAATGTTTCTGTTTTTACAGCAACATCTGTAAAACCCAAACAAATGAACAACCAAGAACAATTGTAGAATCACAGTGTATTTCGGGTTGGAAAGGACCCGTGAGGATCATTGAGTCCAAATCCTTGCTTCTCACAGGATGACTGCTGTAAGCGTGTGCTGAAGCTGTAAGAGAGCAACTGCTGCCCAAGGGCCTCAGCTTCTGGGTTATTGGGCTATGGTCAAATCTCAGCTGGCTCACTGACAGTGCACTACCTATCAAGTAACTGGTGGTGCTGAGATGTGCAGAAGGGATAGGAAAATATGTGGATGTTGAGGCAAAGATGCCAGTGTGCTGGATTCTTTGGAGGGCAGGCAGCAGTGACTGTCATAGCTCTCTGGTGAGGCTTTTTAAGTTTTGGTTTTGATTGTTCAGCTGACTTCAGTGTGTAATCAGGGTAAATGACTTCACTTTCCTTCCCTGAATGAATTGTGATGATTGCCTCTGGATTGAGGACAGGTTTTTGGGTGTTTTTACACCACTGGTGTAGCTTTGGTATGGCTAGTGATAATTTTAACATTCCTGTAGGTTGCTGTCTGCATGAATCCTATGATTTGAGCTCCCAGAGGGGTACAGTGAAACACTTGCCCTGCCTCTGTGGTTTTGTGATCCCTGTGGCATGCAAATTTGTGCTGTGGGGTGAGTGAGTGGGATGATTCTCCATCAGGACAAAGCTCTTGATATCCCCATACAGAATGAGGAGCATTTCTTGGGAAGAAAGTTTAAGTGTGGCTAGGAGAGAGACAGACCTGCCTTAAGGAGTAATTACATATTAACAAATAGTGATTTCATTGCATCCAGGGGTTTGTTTTCCCTTCCTGGGGGGTTTGTGTGTATGCAGCAGTCCATCCTGTGGAGCTGTGGGTATAGATTCAGTGCTGCTGCAGCAACGGGCTAATAATAACAGCATTCACCAATGTGAAGAGATGTGGTGTGTGTGATTCTTAATGCTGATTACAGCTGAGGTGAGAAAAATGGCCTTCTGATGTTGCAGTTTAGTAATTGACTTTAATAACACGCTATTTGTAAACTTACTATCATAGCTCCAAAAGGCATCTCCCTGTTCCAGCCATACCAGGTAGTTGTTTTGCCCATAAAGAAGATATTTCCCTTTTGGGAGTGGGAGGGTGGTGGTGGGGAAGGTGTGCTGTGAGCATATAGTGTGTGTTACTGGCTGTGTAATGGCACAGCAGAACCTGTGTTACCCTCTCAGCAGAGCTGTTGGTACATTAAGATTGCCTGAGGGTAGCTTTGATTTCATTACGTGCCATATTTAAGGACACTGTAAGCTTCAGTCACACGCTGCACTCTGTGTTGTTGGCATATGAATACAGTGCTGGGATTGTAGTTAACTTCAGCTGGAAAACAATCAGTTGTTATGTGATCCTGGGACGAGTGAGCAGCTACATAAACTTAGAAGTGGTGGTCAGGGTGGGAGCGAACCATTCAAAATCCCCCAACTTTTGGATGTATGGGTTGGGTTGGTTTTTAGGGTGTTAGACTGGTTTTAAGGTTCAGCTATTTTTCACTCTAGCTTTGTTATGGAAATACTTTGCAGTTGTTTCATAGAATGGTTTGGGTTGGAAGGGACCTTAGAGATCATCTAGTTACACCCCCCACCCCCATGGGCAGGGACACCTTCCACTAGACCAGGTTGCTCATTTTCATGAAGTCAAAACAAATCATCCTGCTTGGGTTGAAGTGGTGAGTGGTGGGTGAGGCACTAGAACAGGTTGCCCAGAGAAGCTGTGAATGCTCCAAGCCTGGAAGTGTTCAGAGCAAAGTTAGATGTGCCTTAAGCGACCTGATCTAGCAGGAGGTTTGGAACTAGATGATCTTTAAGGTTCCTTCCAACCCATTCTGTTGATTCTGTGCTTGCCTTAAAGGGATGCATAGTCTCTGACTTGAGCTCAGAGCCTAAATTTAAATCAATAGGCTTTAAAATACAGCATATTTGGGGGGGTAAAAAAAAACCCAACTACTATCTTGGAACCAGAACAGAACAAACCCTCAATTGATTTGAGACCTGTTTATTTAGTGTGGGTTGGTTCTTTTTTTTTTTTTAAGCTTCTGAAAATGAAGCTTATGCTCTACTGATGCTAAGTTGGTTTAGTGCAGTGGGGAAGTCAGAAAGGGTGTGATTGGCATTGGTGGTGTGGAAGGTGTCGGGAGGAGGTGAGTGTGATCAGATGCAGTTTGGAAATGGCATTTCCAGCAAGTTGCTAGGAAGAAAATCTAGTCACTTCTTGGAGTGTTGGGAGGTGTTAGGGAGCAGGATCTACAACGCAGTATTGTGCTCTTTATGTTGGCTTGCCAGCAGCATTTTACACAAGCTTTTATAATGTTGGTAGCTGTGCCCAACTGCTCTTTTCAGAGAGGCTGATGTATGAACAAAGGAGCAAACAAGATATGAATACTGTGCTGCCTCCTTTTGATTTAAAAGTCTGCTGGGGCAAGGAATTGCTGTGAGTGACTGAAAAAACCCAAACATGGAAATATTAGCTGGCTGTTCCTGTTTCAGTAGGTGTTCTTTGGGTGGTTGGGGGTTTTTTGTTGTTGTTGTTTTAATACAAATGTCTGTTCAGTGAGCATTCAGAATAGTGCATTGACCTAGAGCAAAGTGGAACTAGCTTGGATGCAAACATCAGTTTTCCCCTCTATGCCCAGTGGGGCTCATGATGGCTTTTTGTTGTGAAATTCCTAGGAATGGGGATCTGATGGTTTTTAGTCTCTGAGTTCTAGACATAAAGGATTACATTTGTATCTGGCATGTCAATTGTGTTAGGAGTGCAGTTCTGAAAATGTAGATCAGTTTGGGTGTTGCATAAATTTGATAGATTTAAAAGTAGATTTTTATGGCTGAGTTATTGGAAAGGAGGAGTAATTCTTTGAACATGTAGGTTGTCTTTTGTTCACAAAATGAGAGGCTAGTTCATGCTTTTAAGATTCAAGGTAAGTGGAAGAAAATGAGTGCTCATTAATTTTGAGGTCTTAGTTCAATTTGTATTTAGTCTACTTACATAGATGGGGGGGGGGGGGGGGGGGGGAGGAAATCATTGTTGTGGGATTTATGTTGTATCAGGATTCATATCAGGGATTTGTCAGTCTCTGGTACTGAGAGTCAGTTTTGGCCTGTTCTAAAACCATACCAGAACTTCTGTTTGATAATGCTGATATTACCTGGTCCCTTCCAGTGCATACAGTGGCGATTGTGTTGTGCTGTAAACTTCTTTTCATGACCAGCAGTACTGATGGAACGTAGGTTTTAGTAGCTTCTTGGAGGAGACAAAGAGCTTCTAAGTCCTGAAGTTTGCCTCCTCTGCCCCTCTTGCCAGTGAATTCCTCCTTTTCCCCTGCCCTTCATAACAATCAAATGGGCAAGCAGCATGGATGTGCCTGTGGACTAGCTGCCTGCCAAGCTAAACTTAAATGCTGGTTTCTGTCTGGCCATGCCTTAGTGGGGATGTAATTAATTAGAGGATTTTTTTTTTCCTATCCATCTGCTGGTTTGCACAAAACTTTCAGGAATGTTGGTTATTGCTGAGCTGACTGTCGTGGCAAGCTGGATGAAATTCATTACGCACCAGAAGTTACTGGCATGAAATGAGAGGATAAGGGAGTTGGAGAGGGGGTAGTGAGGTGAATTAGGGAAGTGGTTTCTGGGGTTTTTATTTTTTTCCCCCCTGAGAAATCAGGTTAAAGGACAAAGGAAGTTCTGTCATCTAGAGCTAATAACTATTTCTCTGGGTATGATGAGCAGTTTCTCCTTTATAATCATCTTTTTCATGTGGCAAGTTCTGGGGTACTTGGCCCATCTTCCTGCAGACCTTCCTTCCTTTTTTCTTGGAGCTGTTTGGAAGCATTCTTAGTGATCAGCTGGTCTGGGAACAGACATCCCTTGCAAACGTTGGTTAAAATACGCAGGGGCAACATTCTTGCTTTATATTATGCTAAAACTGTTAAAGAGCAGAGTTTCTTATTAGTGAGAAATCCCTGTTAAAACCTCAGAAACCCAAGCTTTAGTCTGGTTTGACCTGGCTCTTGGTGTGTGTTCATACCAGTTCTCCAACAAATGAATCCTCATCTAGAATAAGCTAAATTCATTTGAGGGGACTAAAAAGAATCACAGATCTTATTTGATCTCGGAGACCTTGCAAGTGCTAGGCAGATATTGTATGTTAAACTCTTCCTCCTACAGAATTCTGTGTGTGGAATCATAGTCTGAATGTGTGTAGAGGAGTGGATTGGGGAACCTACCTGGAGTTTACTGATCATGCATCTCATGATGTTCATAACCTATGTATTTGTACTTAATGTGAGATGAGGCACGTTATTGGGTTGGTGTAAGGTAAGTTGCTGTATAACAGTGAATGTTAGGTACACAGTGAGTGTATCCCAATAACAGATGTGAGAGAGATGCTGATTTTCTTTCCCTGAAGGACAGGTAACTTCAGGCAGCCCTGTTTACTTCTGGCCTTTAGTAAATGGCTCTGGGCGCTTAACACAGAGAGGCTGTGGGAGGTCATGGGACCTCATCTGTGCATTCCTACCTTGAGTCAGCACACTGTGTAGTACCACTCATTTCACAAGCACCCATGTTTTGCATAAACTGAACAGATTGTCTTGTCTTAGCTAATATCTGAAAAATGTGAATAGAAGAGATCTGTGATCTTGGCAGCAGAAGCTTGGGCGAAGGAAGGTTTTAAGTTTCCTGTAAGTGAGAGACAGCTGAAAGCATGCATAGACTGAGAGGGCTAAAATGTGTGCTGAACAGTGGACTTACAGTGTTCAGGTGGCAGCTGAAGGCATTAAGTCAGAACTGTGATGGCCAGAGAGGTCTTTTCTGTACTGCTCCTGAAATCATTATGGTCTCAGGGGAGCCCCCAAGACTGTACTTTGCTTTAAACTAGATCACTTATGATAATGATGAGGTGGCATTGCTGTGTAAAGCCGGATGATGTAGTCTTGAGTGTATTGGTGTGCTGGAGCAGAGAATTCAGAGCATTATGGCTTCTGTCAAAGTCCACTCTTCTGGCAACCAGTTTGTTCCTTGTCTTCCAGAAAAAAATGGCAAGTTCAGTTAGTAATTAACTACTATAGGATGTTAGGGATCAGAAGCTTTGTGCTAGATATCAAAGTTATTAAATGTATGTGCTTAAGGATTATGAATCTTCTTAAACAAGTGCGTAGATGACATCAGTCTGCTGCTGCCAACAGCCACAAGGGACTGGAGTACACGATGTTGATGCTAAAATGCCTCTTTATCTTTCCCTTGATTTAGGAGTCTTCATTCATGCATGTTAACATGAAAAGTGTCATGAATATGAAAGAAGGGACGGTACATCACAGAATTCCAGTGCTTTAAAGGTTGGCTTTCTCCAAGAAATTATACCCAGTAAAAAAAAAAATAAATCATGGTGCCCAGGCAACTGGGACCTTCAGATTGGCTTTGGATTGAGGAAGAGCACTTGGCATGTGGGAAGGTTCTTCAGAGCAAGTGCCTCATGGTAATGGGGTGCCCACACACAACAATAGCTTTCTCCTGTACCTGTGATTGACTAGTGGCTCTGAGCTTGGAAAACACTTGAATTGAAGGGAGCTGCTTTACTCTTCTGTCTTCCACTCTGTGGTCATCTGATTTTGTGAATTTTGAGTCCTGTTGTAATGGTGGTGCTTATCTGTTCTTTGGAAGGGACTCTTGCCTACAAAACCAGCTCAACCTATCTCTGGGAGTTCTGCTTGTGTTCTTTTCTAATTCTTCTTCAACCTGTTTTGCCATCCCCTCTGTCTGCAGTAGCTTCAGTGCAGCTTCTTGGCTTCTTGTCTAGGTGCAGCAGCTTCACTGAGCTTGTACCTCAGCGTGATCTAGAATGGAAGTGTGAACTCAGAAGTATAAGAGAAGCTTCCAAGTGTGGAAGTAGAACTATGAACTTACATTGGTGAAGCTGCTTAAAATTTACCTGCCTAATGTCCAGTGTGTGACGAGGCTCTGCAAAGAAAGCTTTGCCTTGCTTCTTGTTTGTACTAAATTTTGAAACCAGGAAAGACCACCGGTCCTTGAGGTGAGCAAACCCCCGACAATTCGGTAGCAGCTGTGTGTCCTTCTGGTACCTGTGTGCCAGGGTGGTTCATCTTGTGTAAAAAGCAATGAAACGTCTCCATTAGAGATCCTCTAATGAGGTCAGTGCAGGAGACTTAACACTTAATCCTCATTTTTACAAACTGGGAGTGAGATGCAGGAAATCTAATTTATGTCTCCAAGGTCATTCATTTTCATGAAACTTAATAGACCTGCCTCTGCCTGCTCCTTAAACCACTGAATTATGCTTCCTGCCTTCTAACGTGAACCCTTAAGATGAGAAACTTTCCCCAATGACAGAATGAACTTAAAGGTACCTGTACATGTAAATGTTTCTGTGAGACAAATGCCCAGCCACTAAGAGTCATCAGGAGACAAACTGGTTTACCTTCAGACTGGTTTGGGCTGTGCAGTTCATCTCTTAATGTTCATTATTCCCCCACCACACACAAGTATTTGCTTTTACTGGAAACAAATTGAAATGAACATGGTTTTTTTTTATGTATATACATTTTTTTAGCAGAGTAAAATCCATTTTGTTTTCTGTTTTGAGGCCTTGCTGTGATTTGCCCCTTGTATCTGTGGTTAATCAGGGAAACCTCCTCCTCTTTCTTGTTCGCAGTGTTTTCTGTGACTCAGTTTCCATGGTAAATTTTATATTCCCTGCTGCTTAATTCAGCTGAACTCAGGGCAGAAGCTATGGAAGGCTTTCAGATGGTGACAGTAGAAAAGCTGTTTAAGGCTGCTCCTGTGCTGCTGGCCAAAACCAGAGCAGGGTGTTGTTCCAGAGGCTTTAAATTAAAGGAATTGAGTGGAAAGGGGCAAACATGGGTAACCTGATGAAGGTAAATGTTTGTGGAGAAATGTGGATGGAGTATGGTAATGCAAGGAGCTCTCCTGAGGCAGAGGTGCAAATAAAACAGCTTAATGTCTGAACAACAGCAGTAGGGCTGTTGGGCTTTTCTGTTTTGAGGGAAGCCTCCTGGAGTTGGGAGGGAGGCTGCAATGTGTGCTTCTGGGTGAAAGTCTGAATAATATTTGGTTTAGACAAGGGCCAAGTTGACTGTTACCATATGCTCTTGAAAGAAAACTTCGGCAGAATCCAGGTTCTCTTCTGACCTGCTGAAACACTGCTGGTTGCTGTTTGATTGTCAAAGTTTTGAGGTACTGTTGGAGTGCAGCAGGTGAAAAGGTGGTGATGCAGGTAGCCTTAAGATAGTTAATTGGTAGGGAGGTGTTAGAATTATCACTGCCATCTCTCAGAATATCTCAGGTGTCTTTTAGCAGCTCAGTAGATATGTGGCATCTAAAATATTTACTGTGTACCTCTGCTTATGTTTTCATTGTAATGATGCCAGTTTCCCTACTGTAGGTGTTGGGATTCTCCCTGCTGTTGCTATTTGGTTTTTTGGTGATCAATGTGAGTGTTTGAGGTTGTTTCTTTTCCCCCTTTGTCTCAGTCCCCGTGGCAGCTTACCTTCCAGGGCTGGTTTGTTCAACACGCTTCTGTCAACAGCCTATCTGCTCATTCTTCTGCTTGGAAAAAGTCATTTGATTCTTATTTCCTGCCTCTCTTCATGCTGAATAGACTTAGTCTTTTATTGTTGGATTTCCTCTATTGTCTAACTGCATGCTTCTCTTTCCATGGCTGTAATGTATGAAAAAGGACCCTGGCTCCACTCATGTTCCCCTTCTATGTCACTTCTCTCCATGCAGGCTTGCCTCAGTTAATGAGAGCCCTGTTCTCTTCCCCACTCAGCAAATGACTACTTCCATAGCTTTTGTCCCAAAGTACAAGTTGAGTAAGATGTGGAAAGTAATTACTGTTGTGTATGTTTAGTGAAGTCTTCTAAGTCTTGGTAAGTTAGAGTCACACTTTTCTTAGCTGGGACTCTTCCTGAGGTCCCGATGCACACGTTAAATATCTTTGAGTAGGAACAAAGGCTGGGAGGGATTATTAATGAAGAGGCCTCTTGTTTGTGACATTGTTTGAAATGCAACATGTTTCCTCTATTAAATGGCAAAGATATTTTAATTGGGTCATATATTTAATTCCTGAAGATGATAAAGGACTGTACAGACAGCAAGAGAGACTGGGAAGACTGCACATTAATTCACAACAAGGCTTCAGATGTCGTTGGCATTGCAATATTTGGATTGCTCTCCAGGCACTTTGAACTAACACACAACTTGTTGCTTGACCTCAAGCTGAAGAACTCACTGCAGCTGTGCTCTTCTGCTTGTGAAATAGGTGTGATGATTCTTTGTCATGAGGAAGTTTTATAGATGTTAACCAATAATGATGAAATGTGTGGGGATTAAAAGAAAGTCTTGTCATGGCAGTTTGTGCTCAGCAGTGGGTTACAGGAACAGGAGGTGAACTCTCAGGAACCTCTTGTTCTACTGGTTAAGAAATGACTACATTTCAGAAGTAATCATTTGGGCAGCTCTTTTCAGTCTGTTCTTACTTGCACCTCTTCCCCCAGTGAAGAATGAAGTTATTCTGGTATTTCACCATCTCGCTACGTGGTTGGGGTTTTTTTCCTGTTGGGACATAGCCGTGAGGTCAGGTGCACTTGATGTCTGGATGTTGTTTTGGCAGTGGGTTTTTTCCTGTGAGGTCTGGAGATTGGTACAGATGAGGTGGTGTATTTACATCAAGGCTCCAGTGAGCTCTGCTGTAGATCAGGGCTTTCTCCCTTTATCTCTTCATCTAAGACACGGTTGCTCTTTTACTTCTAACTCGAACTCTGATGGCAACTATCTGTTGTGTCTTTGTGTTTGTTACTTTGTCTCAATGTATCATCAATATCTATGGGGTGTTACTTGTCCATATCAAGGTTCTGATAGCAGCAGCTGTAGAAAATATCTAGTTCTTCAGTACTGAATGGCAATTTTTCTTATTGTTTTGTAAGTGCCTGTTGTGTTAGCTGCCAAATTTGAGTTACATTAAATTTTCTTCTCAAAGTATTAGAATGAATTTCTAGCTTGCTGGGTTTTATGACTCCCAGAACAATTTTGTGCTACAGTTCTAGCCCTGAATCAAGTTTGCCTTTAAAATAGGCTTTGTAGGAATTATTGTAGCTTCTCACTGCCTGGTTTCCTTATTTGTGCTTTCAGCAGAAGGTGTATGCCTCTGTGCCTTGGAGCAGCAGGATGTCTCCAGGTACTACTAATGGAGAGCTCCCATACTTTGTCTCCCTCCTGTTACTAATTGACTATTTGCCCACTCAGGGAACACTTCTGAATCAATAGGGGAAATACATTCTGAGTAATGTTCTCTTTCCCTCCTTGGAGTGAATCAAATGGGAATATTGCTTTCAGGTGTACAAAGGTGAAGATATAAATGTTGAATGAGGCTTCCAAGATGGAAGCAGGTGTTGTCACCCATTAGTGAGCTAAGGAAGGCCAGGAGGTTATTTCTGATGTGCATGTTTGCTTGGAATAAAAACATGTTCTTTAGAATCTAGTTCAGTAGGAACACAATTTGAACCCCATTTAAATATGGTTCTTGGAGATTGGTCTGTGGTTCAGTGAGTGTGTGAACAACAACATTCATGTTCTCTCTCGCTTGCATTCCCCCCCTTGCCCCTAGGTGAGAGGAAGGAAGGGCTCCAGTCAAGAAAATTAAGCAGAGGAGATTAATACTTGCAGTACAGAAAATTAACTGATCCTTCTGTGATCTGAGGTTTCTGTTTGAAGTCCAACCAGGCTTGTTCTCTGTGTGGCTGGGTGTGTTTTGGAGCTCGCATTGCCTCTCTGTCTAGGCTGTGATTAGGAGAAGAGGCGGTGGCTGCAGCGAGTTGGTGTCATGAGTTAAAACCAAAGTGTTCTTTAAACTTCAAAATAAAACTTGATGTCATACAACAAATTATTGGGGAGTGTGTCTGGTAAGGGGATTTCCATGTCCTCTTTTTGTGGCATGTGTGTGAGTATGCATGAGGTGTTGAATGTGATTTATGTTTTTTCCCCCTGCTGGTTTGGGGTTTTTGAGCAAAAGGAACACGATATCCACAGTGTTCCTTTTCCACACTATTACAATACAGATTTAAAAGATAGCTTAAAAGTATTGCTTCGCTGTAGCAGGGAGCCATGTCTTCAGTGATTAAGTTCAGGCAAATGCCCTAGTGATAAGAAGCATTTTAAATTTAGAATGTAGTGGATTTTTGTGGGGGAAGAACCTATTTGGGCAGCATCACTTAAACATCCCTTTGAGACTGTTGCCTGCTTAGTTCCTTGATGTTAACAGTTCTCAGGTCATTGGTTCCTACTTGCAGAAATAGGACTTTAGGGGCCAGTCATCCATAGCACAGGCTGACTTCTCCTGCAGTGGAAAAAATGTCTTATGTTTCAAAAGGCTGCAGATGTTAAGTGTTTGTCAGAAGGAACTTGCAGAGCATGGTACATGGCTGATATGCTTGCTCTAGTGACTTGATTAGCTATGAATTTGAACTGTAGATAAATTGGCTGTCAGGGTGGGCACTAAGTGTTGTCTCTATAGCACAGCAGTGTTTTTTTTAAACCACAGGTTTCAAAACAAACCTCTGCTGCTGTGGGGACTGAGCACTGCAGAAGCCTGGATTGGAAGTGTTCACGTTAGTGAGAAACTGCTTAGAGATAAAGTGTGTGCAGAAGATCTGACATTTGGGGGTAGCCCTGGGTAATGAAATGCATCAAATCCTGGAAGAGGAGGGAGCTGGTATCTGCTATTACAGTGCAGCATCTAAAGGAGTCGGTTTCCAAATATGAAAGAAGTTTCTCTGAGCAGCAGCACCCCTCCCTGCTCCTTTTGGGAGCTGGATATCCATTTTCCCAGTATGATTAGTTGAGCACATTCCTGAAAAGATGAAGTCTTTGTGTAGTCTTGGATCTTTTTGATGATCCTGAGCTTGAGGAAACCCACATTTCTCTATAGTGGTAACTCATTCAGCTGTCTAAAATTTGATGCTCTCTTGTAGGAGGCAAAAATACTTTCTGTGGATTGAGTTCTCAGTGAAGTGTCGCAGCTGAAACATGTTGAAAGAAATCTGTGTTGGATTACAAGGTTTAATTTTGCTTGCACACATTTAGCTTTTTTTCTCCAGTGTGGGATTTGTTGCTATTTTCTCAGTGTGAAAAGAGCCAGTAACTGTGCCTTTCATCATACTATCTTTCTGGATTAGACTCTGCCATATGATAAACTTAGTGGTTTGGGATGCGTGCTTCTCAACGAGGAGAATGTCACAGCTCACCTACACACCACTTCATTCTCTGTGTGTAAGGTTAGTTCATTATAGAGATATTTATTTGTATATGTTAAAAAGAATTCCTTTTTTGACTTCAAGTAACTATATAAAACTCTGAATGACACAGCTGAAGCCTTTGAGGTATGAAATTGATTCAGCTTTGGGAAACAGTATGATGCTGTTTCTATTGTGGTGGCAGGTTTGGTTGGTAGCACCACGTAAAATGGTGCAATAGGATTTTGGGGCTTTGTTATTCTTGGTCAGAGGAGCAGAGAGATGGATGCACTCATCACCTCTTGGGTGTCCACTGTGTAATCAGTGTTGACCTGACTGGACTGGTTATTGCTTGCCACAGGTACGAGTCTGGTAAGCAGAAAAAGCTTTCTGGAGGCCTTCAGGCAGTTTGAAATATTTCTAAGTGGGTTTAGAAGAAGGGGAAAGAGCCATAGAGATGATTACTAGGGGAGCTTGGGAGCATAAAATGTATTTATGGAAACAAGCCAACACTTAAACAGAACTGTAAAGACCTGTCTTCTGATCAGCTTTTTAATGTGAAAAGAGCTCCCCAGTTTGAATTACAGAGCTCTGGTTAAACGATTACAGGAGGTAGGTTTAAAAATAGCAAATGTATTTCACGTCCAGTCAAATAAGGTTCTTGGCACTCCAAACTCAAATGAAATCTATGTTGACTTCCATCTGACAGCCAAGCGACTCAAATTCTGTTTCCTGCGGGAAAATGGCTTTTTAATTTTAGATTAATTCCATTGTAGCCTGCAACAATGAATAATCTTGTGCTGGGTTCTCTTTTAAAAGAGCAGGATGCATAGCTCCACAAGCATGCTTCATTCAGCTGTTTAAAATAGGTTGGTGGGGTTGGTTGGGTTGGGTTGGGTGGTTGTTTTTTTTTTTTTTAAATGCTTCTGCTAAAGCAAGTTATAATTTGTGAAAACTCTTTCTTTTTTTTCCAGTGTGAAGTGGTCTGTTGAAGGCTGCTTTAGCTCGTTTCTGTGCGCTTCAGTTTGCCAGCCTAACAGAGCTATTAATAATAGCCACTCGTGCTTTTTCAGCATTAAAAGAGCTGGTAAGCATGCAGCTATATGTAGTTTGTGTTTTTAATTAAACTTGTTCTGGGATTATCTTGTATTACCAGTTACCTTCTAGAAGATTATGTTCATAAAAGGTTCATGAGTTGTTAAGTGGAAGAGATTAAAGCGATTGTTGGCATGTTAGTGGAATTATTTGTTGCCTACACAGCATTTGTTCCTAGCTTTAATTTGCCAGTAATGGCAGACAAGTAAAATGCAAGCATCTGAATTTGAAAAGCTACACTAGCTGACAAAGCCAAGATGTGTTTCGGGGTGATTGTCTTTTAGTAGCTTTTTAATGTGATGTTTAGTTGTCTAGAAATACTGAGTGGAAGACTTGGCGGTTTTCCCCCAGTGTTTCTGTGCTGTTCTTTTGTGATGATACCCTTAATGGTGTGGCCAGGAAAGTCTTCTGTTGAAGAATGGAAAATCACTCAAAGCACAGAGGGATTGAATGAGCATGAAGAACTGACAAACGGGTTCTGGAGGAGATAGCCTCCATTAGAGTGGATGTGTAAATCACAGAGTGAGAGGGGTTAGAAGGGACCTCTGGAGATCATCTAGTCCAACTCCCCTCCCAGTGCAAGGTTTCACAGGGCAGTGTCCAGGCAGTTTTGGAATGACTCCAGAGGTGAAGACTCCACCACTCCTCTGGTCCAGCTCTTTACCACCCCCAAAGTAGTTCCTTCTTCTGTTGCAGTTTGTGTCTGTTACCTCTTGCCATGTTGCTGGCCACCACTGAAAAAAGCCTGGCCCTGTCTTCTTGACACCCACCCTCTAAGTATTTATAAGCATTGAGAAGCTTTCCCCCTCAGTCTTCTCTGGGCTAAAAAGCCCCAAGCTTCTCAGCTTTTTTTTGTGTGAAAGAGATGTACTCCAGATGAGGCCTCACCAGGGCAGAACAGAGGGAGATGAGAACATTCTTTGACCTACTTGGCCACACTCTATAGGAAAGGTGCTGAAAGGATTCTGCACTTCCATAACTCCTGTGTTGCAGTGCAGTGCTTGGTATGATTGCATCTAGATCTGTGTGGAATTAACTGTGCAATGGTTGCAGCACTAATGAAGAATACAGTGTGTGTCTCTGCTGTTATCAAACTCCATTAGCCAGTTTTGCTCTGCTTGAATGCCTCTCATTGTGCTGCTTTCTGACTCAGCCTCCAGCACTATCAGTAAATGGCATCCATTCTGTGCTGATATAAACAGTTCCTAGATGCTTGACAAACAATGATGTTACAGTTTGAGTAAACATCTGTTTAGCTTTTAATAATGGATACCAGGCAGGTTGTGGAACTTTGAGCTACAGTTGCATGTGTTTACCTACAGCTGAGAAAAACAAACATGTGAGTGGGTATGGCAAACTTTGACATTACTGTGGAAGCACAGGATAGAATTAACCAGGTTGGAAGAGACCTTTGAGATCATAGAGTCCAACCTATCATCCAACACTATCTAATCAACTAAACATGACCTGTTCTTTTGAAAGCTATCTGTGGGATGAATTTCTGTGTGCAAAGTAATGTGTTGGTTTGGACAAGGAGCAGCACACAAACTGAAACCCAGGAAATTCTACCTCCATAGGAGGAAAAACTCCTTTACTGTGAGGGTGACAGAGCACTGGAGCAGGCTGCCCAGAGAGGTTGTGGAGTCTCCTCTTAGAGACTTTGAAGAGCCATCTGGACATGGTCCTGGGCAACCTGCCCAAGGTGGCCCTGTTTTGACAGGGAGGTTGGAAGATATCTCTGGAGGTCTCTTCCATCCCCTACCATTCTGTGATTCTGTGTTAATGGACATAGTCAAACCAGTTAGTGCATTCCATGATGCTACAGAGATGTGTGGCACTGTTCTCTCTGTATGTCATCCGAAGAGGGTTTTTCCCCCTCCCATTTTTGACAGGAACTTCCCTTGTAGGTCTTTGAATTTGTGTGGGCTTGGGGGAAGAGGAGATCTGTTTGTACGTGCGTGGATTTCAGGCAGTGCATCATCCAGACTTGGCCGGCGCTGTGTGGTGTTAATGCTAAGCCTGCTGTTCCAAACTGATGATGACTGCGAAAGTCGACATTACCGCCGACTCTCCCACATGCTAGCACACTGATCTCAAATTTGGAGATGTTCAAGATGATTAAGAATTCTAATCTTAATTGCTCTCTGGTTGCCAAAAGCGTATTCTGTTAGCAATATGTCCAATTTATCTTCATCCAGCTTTCCTTCTGCCCCCTAATGATGGTTGCATTATGTTGTCAGTGTAAACATGTGCCTGGCTTGCTGCATTTACAGCAAGACTGTCCGTGGTACGTGACTGTGTTTAGAGGGGGCGTGCGAGTTGAATATGAAAGCTGATCAAGCAGTGACCATTCTTAGTGGTCTGCTTTGCACTGTGGAAACACAAGTCCTGTCTGGAGCAACCTGCACACCCAGATTTTTTTCCCACTGCAGAACTTCTGATTGATGCATCACTGTTTTGAAACAGTCAGCAGCTGGCTGAGCGTGAGCCAGCATGTGCCCAAGAGGCCAAGGAAAGCCAGGATGCTGTTGGCAATATCAGCCATAGCGTGGCCTGCAGGGCTAGGGCAGGGATAACCTCATCAACTTGGCACTGGGGAGGCTGCATCTTGAACGCTGGGTTCAGGTTTGGGCTCCTCACTCCAAGAATGACATTGAGGTGCTGGAGCAGGCCCAAAGGAAGGTGACAAAGCTGGTGAAGGATATTAAGAGCAGATCTGGTGAGGAGCAGCTGTGGGAACTGGGGTTGTGAAGTCTGGAGAAAGAAGAGGCTCAGGGGAGATCTTGCTGTTGTCAACTACCAGAAAGTTGTTGGAGCCAGGTTGGGGGCGGTCCCTTCTCCCAAGTAACAAGCAACAGGATGAGAGGAAGTGGTCTTAAGTTGCACCGAGGTTGGACTTGAGGAACTTTCATTACTAAAAGGGTGGAACAGGCTGCCCAGGGCAGCAGTCGAATAGCTGTCCCTGTAAGTGTTCAAAAAATGTATAGATGTGGTGCTGAGGGCCATTGTTTAGTGGTGACCTGACAAATGCTGGATTAATGATTGAACTCAGTGGTCTTGGAGGTCTTTTCCAACCTTAATGATTCTATGACACAACTCCTTGTTTTATGATGTTCTTTCAGCTAGGGTGCATATTTGTATACACACATGACAGCTAGTCACCACGTGGTGGCAATTTTCCCAGTAATTTGTGTAGATGGATCTGAACTTTCTTTGCTCAAACACAAAGAATGCAAGACTGCTTTCAGTTGGGTGTATTATTTAGATTGATCACTCTCCTTTCCAGATGTAGCCCATTTGAGATGGAGCTGTATATTATAAGGGACTATCAAGAAATTAGCATTAGCTCTGTCTTTGAATTCAGTATTTCATGCGTGTCTAGCTGGTAAGGTGCTAAATGCCATTTTTTTTCAATTATAAAGGCTTAGCAAGGTTTAGAGATTATTTTCTCAGGTTCTAAAGTCTGTACTATTTAATACATAATGCAAAAGGAAAATCTGGTTTCTTAATGGAAGAGCACGAAACAGGAACCAGCTGCAATGTTATGCCACCCTGATGCAGCTTTGATGCTACATTTTTAGCAGTAGATTAAATATTGATACCTCTTTCTCTCCCCTCACCTTGCAGCAGACTCTCAAAGCTTTTGCTGTTGTTTTTAAACCTTTAATAGGAGAACTGGTCAAGAGCAGGAGGGGGAACTGGCTGGGCCATTTCCTTCTGTGCAACAATGAGTCTGTGACCAAGGGAACTGCAGAACTTGGTGAGCTCAAACGCAGCGTGTTCGTAGCAGTAAGGCGGAGCAGGATGCCCCTTGGCTGCAGCAGAACCATCCTCAAGATCAAGTAAACAGTATATGAAATTAAAGTAGTAAAATGAAAAATAAATATGTAATTACATTGCAAATGAAAGACAGATGTTAGGAACCCAGGGATTATGAGGGCTGGTATGAAAACCATGCCACAATCCGATGCGTGTTTGAACCATATGTTAGCTCTCAAGTGTGAGTTATATACCACTGAAACTGCTCGGGGTACTGGAAAAAAAGTTCTCATACTTCTGAGGATTAGGGAAGTGGGGAGGTTAAGAGGAGATTTATAAGGCTGTCAGAATATTCTGCCAGGACTGGAAACACTTGAATTCAGTAGGACAATGAGCTGCCTACTGCAGAAGATCACTTGGCTCTGATGGCAGGATGTACAGGTAGTCTGTCTCACGGTAGTAGCAAGGTCACAAAGAGTTCTTACTTTGTCACCGTTGGCTTCTGAGACTAAGCAGCTTCACAGAGCTCTTGGAATTAGCTTAACCCATCCCCAGATAGCTCCCAGCTATAGGCTAACTAGCATTTATGAAATGGATTCACTAAATGCTCTTTCCTTCCCATCAAAGAAGCTGAAGTTTCACAATACTTAACAATCTCTCTCTTTTTATTTTTTTGTGAGCTAAAGCTGGCACTGTGCAGCATTATAACTAAAGTGGAGTTGGAGAATCACTGAAAATGTTTTCTAGGGCCCCATGTAAGCTCTGTGAAGTACTTAGTCTGCTGAATTCTGATGTCTTTATTCCTTATTGCAGTGGAAATTAAATCAAACCTTTTTTTTTCCTGCCTCTGTCGTGGTTTATCTGTGTGGCTAGACTGCACCAATAAGGTGGGATGCAGAGTTAAACATCTGTAGACTTCAGGGGGTTTTAAACCCTGTGGTTTCCTTATAAACCCTGAGTTCTAAAAACTTGGCTTGTTTTTTGTAGAAACTAGTAATAGCTCTTGCTCCTCAATGTCAAGCTCTGAAAAGCCCACTCAGCAGGGAGATCTCTTCTGAATTGTGGCTGTTGATCTTTCTGCTTAGTTTGTTTGCTCTTCTGCAAGCAGTTTGTACTAAAAGTACCTATCACATGGCTTGCCTTTGGTTTTAATTTGCTGCAGTCTTCCCCATCTGTCTTCCTGCAATTTCCCTTTTGGAGTTTTTTGTTAGCTTGCAGACTGATGAGTAAATACTTCTGGGTGGTAAGCTGTCATGAGTAGAAACTGAATGTCCAATGTAATGTTGCACATGAAAAATAAAGCAAACCTAGATGAAATAGAAGAGTCTCCCTTCTTAATAAGGAAGAATGCAAAGCATTAAACAGTGGCAAAAATCCAAGGGGGAAAAGTAGCACTTGGAAATCTGTGGTGAACTATACATCCTCCTCTCCTTAGTGAGTAATCAGTTTGTGTTTTGCTACAATTCTGGATGCAGAGTGCTGGGATCAGTGTTTAATCCTGCCCATAGTTTGGGTTTCTGCAGTAGCAGGTGGATCTGAGTGTTCAGCTTATCTTTGTGTCTCGGTAACTGGGCCAGCTGGTTATGTTTGAGAGGTAGGAAGGAGAGGGCTCCATGTTTGAGTGGCGGTGAGCTTGTTTGTAGAGACTCAAGATGTCATCTATGCCTTTGCTGTTGAGCAGAGCTGGCTTTTTAGAGGCTTTTAGGAGAAATGCAGGGGGGCAGGTATCTGTGGAGGTAAAAGGAAAGACTTGGTTGTGATCTTGCCTAAAACAACCTCCCTTCCCCTCTAACAAGAATCAAAAGGTTCTTGGTTTTGGTGGTTTTGTTTTTTCTTTGTTGTGGTGAGTTGTTTGGGCTTTGTTTGTTTTGTTTTCCCCCAGGATGTTGTGGTTTACTCCCCGGGAAACAACAAATATCTGAATGATTCGCAGGGACTAGGCAATGTCAGTCTCTGTGTACTGGAGGCTGATGAAAGGACACCTTTAGTTCCACCCAGTTGTGATCAGTAGTACTGGCTTTCCTAAACAGCTGTTCTTAAGCTTCTGTGACCATGACATGAATCCCTCAGCTGGCTGCACCATTGGAAATGGAAATTCCGCTTGACTTCGCTCCAGAGGATCAGATCATTGACATTCAGGGGATGGAATGCAGTCGATATTCCCCAATTCCAATAAAACTTGGCAGCTTTACAATGACAGCCAAGCATCATGCCTGGAGACTCACATTTACTGAATTGCCTGTAATAAGACTTCTGACCTTGTTTTCCTAAAGAACCAGGAGTGGTGGTGTGATGCAGTGGGTGGTTTGTCTGGGGTGGGCAGCTCATCTCCAGCTGGCTTCTAGACTCTTGGATCTTCTTCATGGATAGAAGAACAATAGGGTAGTGAAGGGTGTTTTGGTATTCCCTCCAAACTGACTCTGAATGCCTGCAGGTTATATCCCACTCTTTGTTGCTTTGTCTTTTTTTGCCTTAACTCTTGTGTATTACTGTGCATGCAGTAGGCTTATCTGCATCTTGAGTGCTGGAAGCTATCTGCTGGGGTAGAGCAGGGTGGTGGGGTGTGAGAAACCACTGCTGCAAAGCCACTGTAAAGAGACAGGAAAGGAAATAAATGTGTAGCTCCATGACAGAATGCTCTGTTCTGAAGCAGCATGAGGAGAAAATAGTCATATTCTGTGACAGCAGAATCAATAGGGCCTCTGTTGAAATGAATGAGAATTTTTATCTCTTGAGGCTATTGTTGAGGGCAGGCTGAGGCAAATGTTTAATGGGTTCATGCTTTTGAAATAGTTCTATAACTGTAAGGGAGAGGAACAGGCTTTTAAAAATGGAGTGAGCAATTATGAAAAGGAGGTTAGTCACCACTTCTGCACGTGGTTCCCTTTGTCAGAGCTGAGTGTTCGCTGTTTGAACAAGCATCGGGGAGTCAGCGCTCAAAGCAATCGCACAACTTCTGTTTAGGTGTTTGTTTTGTGACTTCAGACGTGGTGAGTGCTCATTTACATGTCTGCAAAATGAGCATGGATGTCCTGGAGAAAGCTTATTGTGTACAGAGGTAGAACTTCTGGTTTCAAAGGCAATACCTCTGCAAAAGAGAAACTTCAGACAAATACGATTCCAGTGTCTCGTTCTTCAATTCAGGCCTTTGGGTTGTCCCACAAGATGACTCTGAAAAGTATTCACTTCTTGTGGTGCTGATCAACAGTGCAGATGGATCTCTGCAATCTGGAGCCATTGTTGGTGTTCATTAGTGTTTAGGAACAGTAATGGGTAACATGAATTCATAGATTCATAGAATGGTTTGGGTTGGAAGGGACCCTAAAGATCATCTGGTTCCAGGGACACCATCCATGAGACCAGATTGCTCAAGGCCTCATCCAACTTGGCCTTGAACACCTCCATTGAGGGAGCATCCACAGCCTCCCTGGGCAACCTGTTCCAGTGTCTCACCACCCTCACTGTCAAGAATTTCTTTCTAATATCCAGCCTAAATCTCCCTTCTATCCATTGGCCTTTGTTCTGTCACTGGAGGCCCTTGTGAAAAGTCCCTCCCCAGCTATTTTGTAGCCCCCTACAGGTGGTGGAAGGCTGCTCTAAGGTTTCCTCAGAGTCTTTTCCAGGCTGAACAGCCTCAACTCTTCATAGCCTGTCTCCACAGGGGAGTTTCTTCAGCCCTCTGATCGTCTTTGTGGCCTCCTCTGGACCTGCTCCAACAGTTTGATGCCCTTCTTGTGCTAGGGGCACCGGAACTGGACACAGTGCTCTGGGTGGGGTCTCATGAGAGCAGACTAGAGGGAGAGAATCACCTCCCTCATTCTGCTGGTCACACTTCTTCCTTAACAAGTTACTTAACACAAAACTGTATGTGAGTAGTGAGACATGGGCTCTTCTAAGTCTTTCAAGTGTGGTACTTGCTTATTGTGGTGAAAGCAGAGTCAGAATCATAGAATGGCTAAGGTTGGAAGGGACCTCAGATCATCCGGTTCCAATCCCCCTGCCATGGGACACCTCTCAACTAGACTTGGTTGCTGAAGGCTTCATACCATGGGACCTTCAACACCTCCAGTGAGGGGGCATGATTCGACTTTGACATGTGTCAACTGTTAACCACAGACTGTACTTGCATACTGGGAAACTGTGATACTTCCACCAGCTCATGTAGTTCTTGGGTTTGGGGTTTTGTTGTTGTACAAAAACTTGAAGTGTGGGGGGATGCTGTTGACAAAATAATGTGGTGGTGTGACTCGCAGCTCACTTCAGCCTCAAAGGGAAGAGTGAGAAGTTCCAGCTTGAATGTCTTGTTGATAAAACACACGTGCTCATGCTCTTACCTCCTTCACATATCTATATGTAGGGTGCAGCGTTTATGATGCAGACAAGGAAAAATGAGTGCTCCCTGGCTTGCCAGGGTGATTCATGCTTCAGCAATTTCACCTACTAATTTTGCTTGAAGAAGGGAAGTGTTTACTTAGGTCACTTGCCAAGTCTGATACTTTCTCGTTTTGTTTTGAAATCCTTGGAGTAGGAAAAGCTTTTGTTACATCCTCCCTTCAATGACTGCAGTGGGAACCAGGGAAGAAGCAGCTTTTACATTTTTTTTTTCTGAAAATGAAAGAATAGCTTGTTTCAGAAATACTAAGCTTGAAGTGATATTTCCCCCCCCTTTACCTTGTCAAATTAACATGATTGCATGTTTCACTTCTTATGCTAAAGAGTTTCTGATCTTCAAAGGCAACTTTCAAAAAGACATGCTGGTGCAGCCAAGGAGACTAATATTTTAGAAGGAATATTACCAGTAATAAAGAAGACAGAGTTATGATAGTTTGCATTAATTTTAATAACTTTTTGTACAGCTCTTGAGTCAAGATGTGAGAAATTGAAGGGAAACAGTTCTTGGTTTGACTGCAGTGTATTTATACCTGATGCCTGGCATTATCTCACACAGACATGGAGTGTATGGCTTGCAGTAGCAGTGCTGTAACAGAGGTGCGAGTTCAGTCCCTCATCACTGGTCAGGAGTTGCATGACCCTGTGCCCATATTGCCCCTACTGGTGACCTCTGCTCTTCAAATGGGATGCAAGACGTTTTTCCTGAAAACCCTGTTACCAGCTGGGATGAGTGAAGGGGAAAAGGTTTTGAAATGAGGTGATAGAACCATTTTTGTTTTCATTTTGCTGTCTTGTCAAAACCCAGAACTCTTCTGGAGGTGGTTAGGACCACAGAATCCTAGAATCACAGAATGGTAGGGGTTGGAAGGGTCCTCTAGAGTTCTAGTCCAGCCTCCCTGCCAAGGCAGCATCACCGAGGGCAGGTCACATTGGAATGCATCCAGGCGGGTACCACCGTCTGCCTTCTAGTGGTGTGTAATGGCCTGTAGCTGGTGTGTAAGCAGGAGAAAAAAAACTAAGAGCTGCCTTGCCCCCCCCCAAGAATGCAAGTATTTTCTTTATGTCCTCAAAATGTTGTGCAGGAATGAGAGCTCTTCATGGATCATCTTCCTCGTCCTGAGGTCTCGGTTACCCACACAATGCGTATTTCCCCAAATGATGCAAAATGGGGAACAAATGGAACTTCCCCATTAAGGGGCAGAAGTAGAATGTCCAAGTTCCTGTGAAATGTCAAATTTCATTTGCCTTTGTAGCCATCAGTAATGCACCAGATGTTTTGACTGCATTTAGCTTCGAATTAAATTAGATAGAGGCAGGGGTGCATGAAGTTCATCTTTAATGCTGCCCAGGCTCTTGACAGCTGCTTTTTGTGTCCTGTGGGGTTGTGTTGTTTGGTGTTGTAATTGTGTGTATGGCTGATGTCTTCAGAGGTGTCTTGCTTTTGGTGAAGATGGCTCTAAAATTAGTTGGCTTCCATTCTGATGAGCTTATGCTCTTAATGCTGCATGGAACAAATTCCCCCCCCCCCCCCCTTTCTGTCAATCAATTCTTACATTATTAGTTCAGTGAGTAATTACATTCCCTATCTGCATTTTACTCACTGAAATGGAGGCAAGGTTATAAATGGTAATAATTATGTTTAATACTTGAGTTGTAAGGTAAGCAGAAAACTCCAAGTGGGCTGTGTCTTGTGCTTAATAATACCTTTGTCTAAAGTGCAGTCCCCGGTGGTTTGTTAGTGTGCGGTGCACAGCCTCCCTAAATGCCAGCTAATGCCTTCAGAATGTGTACTGCTCAGAGTTGATAGCAGCAGACTGGCTGTGGAGTGGAGAGGTCTCTGCAATGTGATTCTTAGCAACGTGAGGAAGCAGTAGGGTAATTAAGATGGCAAACCTTGGAGATCTAACATCCCCTCCCTCTTTCCTTTAGAAAATCAGCCCCAGCATTGAAACGAGACTTGAAAAGCGTGCTCTGAAGCCAGAACAAACACCCTGAAATTTTTATCATAATGTTGCTTTTAAAAGTCCTAAATGTCCTCTATTTAAAATGAAATTCTTTTGTATTAACCTGCTTTCATATGCTAGCTTTCACCAGACTGCAGAATTGCCTGATTTGACTTTCTAATGCAACTGTAATGAATCTTCTGGGAGCCGGGGCGATTGGATGCATACACTGTGCAACTCCATTGTAAAATATTCTGTCAGATCTGCTGTAGTTCTGATTTTTATTTTATTTAGGGGAGGGGTGTCCCTGTCAGGTATTAAAACCTAACCCAAACGTGTTCTCCAGGGAACTTGAGGAGCTCAGCCACTACAGTGTGTAATATTGCCTTGATTAAATACATTTCCAGCGTCACACACGTAAATAGGCTGGGTGATGGGAGTGGGGTTATATTAAATCCAGAGGCGTGTGTTTGGAGAGAAAAGAATAGAGATGAGACTTATTGGCAGATAGGCTTGTAATGGGCACAAACAGAGCTGCTGTGTTTATGCATGTGCAGATAGCAAGGTGAAATATCTGCTAGCCAGATAAAGGCTGTGTATAATAGCTCCTAAGGACACCTCTCTAGACGTGGCTACAATCTAAGCTTTACATCCTACCATTTAATGTAGCAGCTGGTGGGCTTTTAAAAAGGGATTTCTGAGATACAAGTGTTTTGGAGGTGACGTATCCATAGTGTTTGTAATTGCTCTGATATGATGCTGGTTGGTGTGTGAAGGAAATTGAACACTGGAGTTTAATAATTAAGAATTTATTAGTTAAAAAAAAAAAACAACCTCCTGTTGTAATTAGCCAGAGACAGCTAACTGCTTCAAAATAGCAGCAGTTAGTGGGTTTAAACAGCAGGGGCTTTGTATTTAATGCTGTATAGGCTTGGTTTTGAAAATCCAAACTTCAGGACCTATTGAAGTCCGGTGCTGAAGGTGCCTTTTTATTCTACCAAGGCAGGAGTCTTACTGAAATTTCAGGCTGGGTAAGTGAATTGGAACAATCTGAGGTGTGTTTTTACTTGTTTGCTTTCCTTGCCATGACATTCAGGGTGGAATGTGTGGTGATAGTTGTTTTTTTCCCTTGTTTTCTTCAAGTGAAAGGTGTTTCTTTAATGCAGTTTGTGGTCTTTGATCGTGGTGGGGTTTTGTGTGTGTTTGAGTTTTCCCAAGAGAGCAAAAGGGAAACTGTGACTGGATGGATTGTTCCTCTTTTAGCCACAGGTAATCAAACCAAACCAGGCGACCACCTGATAATACAGGGGAGATCTTGTAGGTATCTGGGGTGCAGAAATGTGTGGGGCAGGCTTTTAAAGCTGTGTTAGCCTTTTTGTCATGGGCAAGTGGGTGTTTTTTTAACAGTATCAGCTTGAGTGGTGTGAGGGAGCATCCGCTGGGCCCTCCTGAGAGAGGCTGATTATACTGGAGAGATATCAAACTATGAATCATTTACACTAACCTCTTGTGAAGCACAGCTTGCATTTTTAATGAAGGATGATTGCATTTCATAAACAGACCTTTAAAAATTAAAATAATATTGATCCTCTTTCATTTAGCTCTATTAAAGCAGAAAGCTATATGTCCCCTTCTAATAGCTACAGGACAGATGATTTTTGAAAGCACCCCAAAGCGTGCCCAAAACTCTGCCTAGAGGGGCTGGTTTTGTGTAAAAATGCCTTCTTATTCTGCAGCTGGACTTGCACAGTGTCTGACTTGAGAACAAAAAGACCATTGGAGAAATGTTCCATACACCATATGTGAAAGGGAGGGGGGGATCCAAGTATCTCGTACTCAGCTTGGCACCTAACAGCCATTCCTTTCATGCCTTTATTTCAGGTCTGAAACAGTGATTATTTGCAGTCTTTATAAGCTGCTCCTGGGAAGGCCATACCCAAATACTCCTGTGTGTTGTCTGTGGTGATGACTTTGAAGGTGCTATATGTAATCTTGCTGGTTTTGGCTACTCTGTCTTTGGGCTTCTGAAGTCTTTAAGAGGACTTCTGCAGCAGGTAGAGATGGCCGATGTGATTCTTGAGCTGTGTTCAGCTGCTGAGTGCTACAGCGTGTCACCATCTCTTGAAGCTGTTAGGTGTCCTGCTCACTGTGGTCGTGGTGTTACTGCAGCTTCTGAATAGCCACATTAGCATCACAGAATTGTTTTGGACCTCTAAGGTCATTGAGTCTAACGGTCAATCCAACACCACCATGTCCCAAAGTGCCATGTCCACGTGTTTCTTGAGCACTCTCAGGGATGGTGAGTCCACCACCTCCCTGGGCAGCCTGTTCCACCACCTGAGCGCTCCCCAGGTGCAGGAGGAAGCAAGTGAGCACGTGTAGCAATGAAGATGTGACCAGGGTAACCTTAAATTCTGTTGTTTCATTACCCTTGTGCTGCAGTGGAGCTGTAGGATACCTGGGAGCCTTTGAAGTCTGGTGTGGGGGAGGTTTTCATACCCCTCAGGACTTCTGTTTTCTGTGCCTTTTGGTTCATCAGGACATACAGGTTAGTCAGCTTTTTAGTAAAATCTTCCTTTTAAATGATGTAGGAAACAGTACTTGTGTAATACTGAGAGTCTTGTGAAACAGTCAGACAAGTTCAGATTCTGTCTGGTTTTAGTGAGTAAGTACCTTTGGACCCCAATAATGAGCAGGTTGAAGGCATTTGCAGTGTTTGTTGAGATGGGAGCCTTTTGTATGATAAGTAGTCTCTTGAATTTCCTTGAATTATGTACACGTGGGGGCCAGAGTTATTTTAAGGCCCTGGGCTGTGCTGTTGTGCTTTAGAACCAAAGAGTAAACAGAAGCAGCAGCCAGTATTGTGATGGCTCTGCAGAGTAGATTAGATTATTAGATTATTCTAAGCAGTTTTCAACATTGAAACATAAGGAAGGGATGCTTCCCCCACAGTGCTGCTTGGTGTGGTGGTTGTGGGTGGTTGTGGTGATTGGTGTTACCTCATCTACCTCAACCTCCCTGCCATGGGCAGGGACACCTCTCAGCTAAGACTCAGCTGCTCAAGGCCTCATCCAACCTGGCCTTCAACACCTGCAGGGAGAGGGCATCAGAACCTCTCAGGGCAACCTATTCCAGAGTCTGAGTCTCACCATGCTTGTACTGAAGAACTTCCAAAGATCCCTCCTGTAAGGTAGGAGAGGAAATGTTTGCAGTCAGACCTTAAGGCAGCAAAGTACCTGAGGAAAATTATCTCCAAGTGCCAACTTCCAACTTGGTGGCCAGTACAGCTCCTCTTGACCCAACAGCATGTTCACCTGCCAAGCCTCCAGCTGATCAGTTCATTCAGAACAGATTTGTACAATGCCATCACCTTGTAAGCAGTGAGTTGAAAATGGCCCTGAATAAAACCAGGCAGAGTTGATATATCTGTGGGGGGAAAAAACCCCAAATCAGTATTTTATTTGGGTCTGATGTTGAATCCCATGGCCAAAGGACATAGTTAAACTTAAATCTCTTAAACTTTAAAATGCAGGTAGTATATTGTAAGTGGAAGACAGATAACTACAAAGCAGGTTCTCAAGCCTTGGAGGATGTTATAATCTCTCTATTTTTTTTTCCTGTAGATAACCTTTTCTTTCATCAGCTGAGTTGGGCAATTGAAATAAACTGTAGCACAGAAGCGCTGTTCTGTGGATCTATCTCCACATCATGCCAGTGGTTTGGGTGTTTTTTCCTTTGCTCCCCTCTCCCCTTTTTCCTTCCATATAAAATTTAATTCCTCAAACCCGTTGCAGCGGATTGACTTGCATCTCCCTGCCCTTAAACCAAGTTATAGACAAATCAGCCTTTTGTCAGGGCATTTGAAAAATGCAGCCTGCATTTTGGAGTCAAAGGCTTTAAACCCCCTGCCTGTGTGTCACCGCTCCAGCCTCGAGAATTTATCTCCCCTGTCCCCGTGTGGCAAGCCTACGTGCTGTGTTTATCTGGAAATGAGATTTTTTTTCACACCCCACACCCCCCTACCAGTTGTTGCCATTTTGCATTCTGGTTTTGCAATCATCTCTTTATAAAATGGCTTTATTGTTCACTGATCAGGTGTATCCTGACATAAATAAAACATTGGCAGTAATTGGCTGTGACAGATTTTTTTTGCTCTCCCCCCCACTCCCCTCCCCTGCTCCAGCCTTTGACAGTTACAGAAGGCGTCTATAGAACCTGGTCCTCACACAGCAGAGTCCCTGGGGTAATTGGCTTTGACGGCTACTGGTTGCTGCAATAATACTGATCCATGAGCTTGTGTGAGCTGCATAATGCCTCAAGGATTTTGTACCCATCAATATGTCCTCAGCTTGAATCATTTTTTTTCATACTTTTGCTGTGGCAGTTTATTAAAAGCAACGCTTGCTACACTTACTGTGTATTTGGTATCTACACAGCCTCAGCTGTCATGGCAGATGAAAACACTACCCTGCAATGCTGGGCAAAACACTGCTGGGTGTCTGCAGCTGATACAAAGCAAATGTCTCCTGCACTTGGTGGAAGCCACTTGCAGATCAGGCCTCTTATTTCTGGAGGTACACGGATGCGTTACAATTATCAGTGATGCTAGAACGTGATAGTCTGTTGGCAAAAGCACAACTGCCTTTTGTTTGCGGCACTGAGTACGCTGTGAGACAGCCCCAAAATAGGAAAAGGCAGAGAGGTACTCGCTGAGTGAGGACCAACAGTTGTCAGTTCTAGCCACAGCTGAAGCTGTGCAAATTTGTTTGCTACCTTAAGATCTGTTTTGCTGTGTCTGCTGGAAAAAGCCCCTCGGTTCAGAGTCACAGATTGCGTCGGGTTGGAAGGGACCCTCAAAGGTCCTCTTGTCCAACCTCCCTGCGGTGAGCAGGGATGGGGGTGGTATTGGTGACACTACATCTTATTAGGACGTTCTGAGAAGTGTAAATCGCAGCAAATCCACCTCGGCTGGATCCCAATCAACAGAAAGACCAAAGCTACTGGGCTCTTAACCAAAACTGACAATAGAGCTGAAATGCTCTTTTGTAGTTTTTACAACAGGATTGTTTTTTTTCTCAGCTAGAGTTACTGCTTGCTCATCACTTCAGACAGACTTTTGGGACTGAAGTGTTGGCCAGAGAAATTTACTCTCTCAACAGTAATCATGATGGTTTTAGGGAAGGAATTTTGTATAAACATCCCTGCAGAGCTTTGTTCTCTGCTAATTTTAAAGCTCTCTGTTGAGGGGATTGTTTGTAAAGGAAACACTATCCAGCAGGCCAAGGCTACAATGGCTGAGAAGTACCTGCTCTTGAAATGGATACTGCTGCTTGCTTAAAATAAAACCCTTTTGGCATACATCAGACCAACTTGCACTGCAGTGGAAGCTGGATGAGTAATGCATCTTCAAGAATGGCAGTGACTCAGGGAAAGGTCAGGGCTTTCTCCTGGTTACGTTTCGGTGCCAGATTCTAACTCGCTAGGATTACTTTTTGAACTTAACTGTGATAATTGCAGCGTGCTTCATGGCTTGGTTTTTAGTCCTGCAGTACCAGTGTGGTTTGATTCTTCTTCTTCTAGGGATGTATCAGATAACTTGTAGAGGGACATTCAGTATCTCTATCTTTAGAAACAAAAGGCTTCTCAGAGAAACACAGATGTTTGGGGTGGTTGAGCTTTGTGTTGAAGGAAGGTAGTGCTTTCCTTTTGAGGCTGGTACCAGCCATCCACTGTTGTTCTTAAAGGGAGTTTCTCCACGAGCTGTTGGTATTTGAAGAGGAGTGACATAAGGAGTAGGGGGAACGGAATGAAGCTGGAGGTGGGGAGATTTGGGCTGGACATGAGGAGGAAGTTCTTCCCCATGAGAGTGGTGAAGCCCTGGAATGGGTTGTCCAGGTTGAGGCCCTATCCCTGGAGGTGTTTAAGACCAGGCTGGATGAGGCTCCAGTCAGCCTGATCTAGTGTGGGGTGTCCCTGCCCATGGCAGGGGGTTGGAACTAGATGATCCTTGTGGTCCCTTCCAACCCTGACTGATACTATGATACTATAATCAGAAATGGTAGTGCTGAGAATGGCAGAAGTCCCTACCAATAATTTGAAAAGAACTAGTGAGGGCTCTGTTTCCTCTGCCTTCTCAGTGAGTTATGGCACAGTAAAGACAGCTCAAGTAAGGGTTTTCCTGGTGAAACCTGCTCTGTAGTTTGTGCCGTCACAGTGCCAATAATTCCTGGGCTTGATCCGTGATGCAAGCCAGAAAGAAGTGGTGACAGGCAGTGGAAGCTAATCCCTGTGGTATGTGTAGGGGACAGCAGAACTGTGGAAGGTTGCTGCACTGGCCATCTCTCCAGCATTAATAGCGGCTTGAATAACTGTCAGGAAAGGTCAGTCTTGCTGATCCAATGTGAGAGCTCCACAATCTTGTTAGCAGACACTACAGCACGCAAAAGAGGATTACGTAGCAATAATCGTTCCTGGTGTATCTCTTTATTGCTCTCCAAAGGAGATTGATTTGTTTTCAGGTGTATGAATGACAAAATGCAAACTTGAGTTCACTTATTTTCCTTAATAAAATGTAGACTTCATGGAATGCTTGCAGTGTGCTCTTCCACATAACCTCCTAATGATGCACAGGCTTGCCCTGGCTTAAGGAGATTAAGGAATTAATGTCAAATTACAGACATAACTGCAAATAGTATTTGCTGTGTTCAGCAGGCAGGAGAGGCAGACAGTTGACAAACATGGAATGTGTTTTCAAGATTCTGTTATTCTTACAGGAAGAATCCCAACTGTCACAATAAATGTTAGTATGTGGAGAGGGCGTATGAGGAAAAGACAGCGCTGGCCAGGGATGTTGTCATTCTGTTCTCTGAAGGTCTAGGGAGGTTTTCCTCCCCCTCTACTCTGCCCTGGTGAGACCACGCTGCAATAGTGTGTCCAGTTTTGGGCTGCCTGATTCAAGAGACAGGGATCTTGCTGGAGAGAGTCCAAGGGAGAGCTACAAGGATGGCAAAAGGACTTGAACGTCTCTCCCTATGGTGAAAGACTGAGAGACCTGAGGTTGTTTAGTCTGGAGAAGAGAAGGCTGAGAGGGGATCTTGCTGACATCTATAAATATCTGAGGGGTGGGTGTCAAGATGAAGGTGCCAGGCTCTCTTCTGTGGTGCCCACAGATAGGATAAGGAGCAATGGCTACAAGCTGGAGCACAGGAGCTTCCACCTCAACATGAGGAGACCCTTCACTGTGAGGGTGCTGGAGCTCTGGAGCAGGCTGCCCACAGAGATCGTGGAGTCTTCTTCTCTAGAGATTTTCAAAACCTGCCTGGATGCTTTCCTGTGCAGCCTGCCCTAGGTGATCCTGCTTTGGCAGGGGGATTGGACTCGATTTCCAGAGGACCCTTGCAATGCCTACCATTCTGTGGTACAGGCAGAGCTGCTCAGTAGCTAGCTGGAGATGTCTGTTCAGTTCTGCATCAGTTAGTTTCTTGCATGTCAGCAAAGTCTGGAGCAAAACAGTTTTGCAGGCGGTGTAGGTGTGCGTGCGCAGTGGGCTGGTTTTGGTGTGAGGTAATGATAAAAAGCCTAAGAAGATTGTCTGTGTTACATAATGCTAATGGAATTATGGTTGGATAAACACATTAATGGGAGGGAGGGAGGGAGAGAATGCACAGGCTTTAGCTGTGGGAGGTACAAATGTTGCCGCTGAAAGCCATGGCATAATTCCTGAATATGGTTTTAAATTCAGTGTGGCTGGTTAAAAACAACAACAAGTTTTGAGTTCTCCTAGCTGTAAGTGGCTTACCTTCATCTTTCTGGTTTGGTCAAGTGAAAGGTCTGGGGAAATGTTCTTTAGTAGGAGATGGGAAAGCAACCAAGATTACCTATCTGTCAGCTGAACTGCAGGTTTTATTTATATATATATATATATATTCATATTCTTTTTTTCCCTCATGTGCACAGCAATTTGCTCACTTTCAGAATCAAGAAGTAGCAGTGCTACCAAAAGAATAGGTTATGCTGAACAAGTGGCCAGCTATTAACCCTCTTGGAACAAGGAATCTCTATTAAGAGATGTATTAGAGATGTGCAGGTATCAAAGGCTCTGGATATATCTTCCGATAGATGGCCATTTTAGCTTCTCTTCTCAAGTTTTTGTTGATCTTGATGTTCAGAGGTAAACACAAGCATACAGAGGCACAAGTTTCAAGCTCCAGGTTGCTTCTTGCTCTGATAACTGTGAGGGAGCTGCAGACTTGGTGTGTGTAAAAGCATAGAGCTGTGAGCAGGAAGTCTAGGAGATATGTTAGCTGTGTGTGACACTCAATTCAGACCTTTGAAGCTGTGATATTACAGCTTTTGTGGCTCAAAATGTCATCTTGCAGATGACTTTATTTAACCCAGCAATGTTTTACATAGTTGGGCACTTGCTTCCCTCAGGATATTGCTAAAGATGGATTTCAGAATGATTGTATTTAAGGCTTAAGCTTAAGGGAACCTTAATCAGTGTCAAGAAACTGCTTTTATGGTCTGTATCATGGCCACCCCCCCCAGATGTGTTTCTGTCTGTGGAGAAGCCTACAGGTAGTGGCTATTTTGGAATATTGAGCAAAACCAAGCAAAACTCTGAGGCAGGGTTTCCCAGGGAGACACAGCTCAAACTTTAAATTACACTAAAGACCTGAGGAGTTTCAGTCGAAGCTGCTCTGTTCATAGAAAGGTTTGGGTTGGAAGGGACCTTGAAGATCATCTAGTTTTAACCCCTCTGCCATGGGCAGGGACACCTTCCACTAGCCCAGGTTGCTCAAGCCCTCATCTGGCCTGGCCTTGAACACCTCCAGGGAGGGGGCATCCATGACCTCCTTATCTCTATGAAAGCTAATTTGTGCTGGGAATTTATCACATCCTTTCTGGGAGGCAGTGTTTCTGCCTGTGCAGAAAAACCCTTTAACTGCTGGGGGTGGGGGGGGGGAGGGTGTTTGTGTCCAAAATATTTATTTTTCCAGCAATGTGCTTTTGTGTTGGAGAGACAAATTGTTTTCTTCTGCCTCTTTGGATTATTTTGAGCTTGTTTAAAAATAAAACCCAACTTTGTTTGAACTTTTCTCCCATGTCTGACTTTGAAGGAAATGGTTGGTTGAAGGTGGCCCTGAATTGGTATGGTCCTTTAGAGTTTCTGCAGTTACTGCCTGTGTCCTAAAGCAAAGTCCCCTGGAGATCTTTTTGAATCCCCTCAGATGAAGGGTGAATATCCTCTCCAAGAAAGATTAGAAGGATAATCATAGATTTTCTGAAACAGAAGATAGCTTTGCAGTGTGAGATATGTGAGGAAAGCTCTAGAGCATGACCTTGTATGTTTACTTGCTTTTCTCTACTAGAAAATGTGGTCCGGAGAGTGGAGTTGGTTGTGGGTGTGAAGGAAACACTATCCTGCTCCTTGGTTAGGAACTGAAGGTGCCTTCACAGCTCACTAGAAATTGCTTATACTGTATGACTTGATCAGTCTTTTCAGTTATCAGTAGCCTTTGCTTACTATGGAGTGGTAAAACAAGAAGATTAAATTCTGCAGTTTGGTTTTTCCATTGTTATTGGGTGGCTTTCCCTTTTTCTTCTCCTCCCAAGGGCTCAAATTGGGATGAAATAAATCGCCAAGAACTGAATTAAGCTACTTATTAGATGCTCCTTCCTTTTGTCAGAGTTAACTTTGGCATGTACCTGCTTTAAGCAAAAAGTTTGTAATCAGTGAGTGAGGATTTAATGATGCATTTCTACCTGTAACTTAACCTCAGCTGAGACTGAACTGGTCTTTTTATATTAGCTTGACAACTAAGTGGGCTTTTAATTAACTGAAATCCTATGCCTTGAAATACCTCACATACAAATAATAATTAAAACCTCCAGTTTTATGGGATTTTTTTGCTATGAATATATCCTGGCATAGGAATGGTGCCATACCTCTTCAGCTTTGTCTGAAGAAAGAGCAGTTTTGACATGGACACATGCATTGCTTGATTAAAATCAAAGGATTTAATGCTGCTTGGGTCCTTTAAGGGTTTGCAGGAGTCACCTGATACCCAGAGGAAAAAATATGTAGGGTTTTATTCAGGCTCTGTTTGTGCACACTGCCTTTCAAAAGGGTTCATATGTAGGGAAAGAGAGATGAAGTTGCCCACGCCCTTGAGGTTTCAGATAAGAAGCTCATCTTGTTAGATGGTATAATCTTGAGATCAAATTTAGTAGCTTATGACACTCTTTAAGGCTGATAAGAATGGAAGGACCTGCATCTTTGAATGATGAAAAGGAACTCCTAAAAATAGTTGAATTGGCAGGACTTGACTGTTACTTAGTGTAATTCCATGAGTTAAAGCGCTTCAAGTAGTTAACTTGCTGAGATGTGTACAGAAAGGCCCATCTATTGGGGCCACAAAATGATCTGAGGGCTGGAGTGTCTCTCCTGTGAGGATGGGCTGAGAGAGTTGGGTTTGTTTGTCTTGGAGAGGAAAAGGCTCTGGGGAGAGCTTGTGGCCTTTCAGTACTTAGAGACTGATCAGAAATATAGGGCCAGACTCTTTAGCCGGGTCTCTTGTGACAGGACGAGAGGTGGTGGGTTTAAACTGAAACAGGGAGATTCAAATTAGGGAGAGGAAGAAATTTTTCACACTGAGGGTGGCATGGCCCTGCCCCAGGTTGTCCAGAGAGGTGGTAGATGTCCCATTCCTGGAACCATCCCAGGTCATGTTGTTTGGGGCTGTGAGCAACCTGTTGCAGTTGGGGATGCCCTTGCTCAGTGCAGGGGGTTGGGCTAGATAACCTTTATTTGAAGGTCCCTTCCAACCCAAATGCTTCTGTGATTGTGTGATTTCCTGATTTAAGTGATTAGATTTGCAGCTCTCTCGCAGAGTGTGTATGGTTACAAAAGCATAGATTTATCCCCGATGTCTGCAATATGCTGCTGTGTTTACTGATATACAACGGGTCTGCTCTCAGCTTTGGTGTTAAATCCCACAGGGCTCAGAAACCTGCAGGCAGCAGTGGTTTGAATACTTGCAGTGAAGGAGTTCGTTGATGAGGAGCTGGCTCTAGAGGGCACTCCGAATCAATGCAGTGTTCTCCTTCAGCAGGCGGAGAGGAGGTTTCACTGAGGAAAAGCTATCCAAATCGCTGTGCATTCCTGCTGGCTTTCTCACCAGCCACATGGCCTCTCTGCAAGTTGGAAACATGGAATATTGGTTTGGCCTGGAGAGCGGCTCTGGGAGATGAGTCTTAATTATTTAGCTCTAGAGGGATTCCTTTGCAAGGCTCCCAAAACTCTGTGAGCTCCGAAGTCCTCCTATCTGTTGTTTTCATGGGGACTTAAATAATTTGGGTGCTTAAGGTAACTTTCCAGGATTTTTGAGAATATAAATGAATGGATGAATGGTTCAGACTTCGTGCCTGCTTTTGCCTTTCTTGGACAAGGGGTGAAATAACTGCGCTTTTGCCTCAATACACTCAAAGAGCAAGAAGCAGTGTCCTGACCTGCTGTGATTTTCTTTCTAGCAGCTACTAATAATGGGTAGCAAAACATGGAACAACATAAATCCCACACTCAGATTTCACATAGGGATTCTTTCCCCCTGTTGTTTATCACCATCCCTGTAACACTTCCTCCTTTTTCTTACTTTCACACACACACACTCTGTGATCCTTTCCCAACCAAGTAACTGTCTATGAAAGGGCATTTCCTGGTTGGAAATTGTAAAGCCTCAAAGTGCTGATATTTGTTTAGTGTTAGGGTTGAAGCATAGGGCAGGAGGTGTCAGATCAAATTCCTTTCTGTTGTGGCAGTTGTGGTAGGATGTATATCCATGGAGCAGATGTATGTGACCAAGGTGGAGAATGAAGTGCCAGTAGCCTTTCAGGGAGCATTTGGGTGTTGCTGGTCCTGGCTCTTGCTGTTGGAGTAACTTTCTAAGTGAAAAGTCCAACTCCTTTGAACAAGCACTTTAAAATCTGAAAACACAGCCCTGGCAATCACTGGATAAATGGAGGACAGGCTTCCAGGTCACTTAATTAGTAGCTTTTAAATAGCTTTTCCACTGAGCATGAGAACTGGTTCCCTAATGACTGAAGTCTCCTAGTTGTTTAAGGCCTTATCCAAGGCTGTGGCTGAAGTTCTTGGTTGGAGAATATTTGCATCTGCAAATGAAGTGTTTGTGCAGACTTCTCTTCTCCTTGCTGCTCTGGGGCAAGAATGGTGCATTTCTTTTATAGCTGAGAAGAAAGTCTTCTTGTGACTGCTTGGTGTGTATGGTCATCCTGGTATGTGCAGAATTAGGGTATGATTGTTGGAGCTCCCTTATTTCATTGTACTAAATATACTTTGCCTTTTTATTCTGGAGAAGTAAAACTCTTTCCCCCTGAACACACACTCAGGTAATACAAATCTCATCGTTTTTACCTCTGACTTGAGTGCTGATGAGGGTAGTAATTGTTCCAGCCTAATGGAGAGTAAAACTTGTCTTCCATGTCAGTTATTAAATGTGGGAATAGCTGCAGGCTGTGGAAGAAAATATTTGATTTACAGTGCAGCTCTGTGAAAGGCTATAATGCAAGAGCTGTATAGATTTGTTTGGTATAAAAGCTTCATTTAAGAGAAGCAGCAGCAGCCTACTACACCATTCCTGCTTGTGATTTCTATTTTAGTAGGCTGAGGCCCAGTGTGGTGATTTGTGTGGTGTAATGATGGTAATTCAGAGCTGGCAGATGACTTGTCTATAATTTCAGGCCTTTCTCAGCGATGCAGCTTCTTATCAGCACAGTTAACAGGAGCTGAACTGTCTGTAATAGAGGGAGTTTCCCTCCTTTTTCAAGTTAAAGGTGAAAGTTATTACAAGCTTGTCTGTTGGCCTTTGTTAGCACTGAAGGGTGCTTTGGCCATTTGCACCTTATTGCTGTTGACATATTTTTCTACTTAACGTGGTGAGCAGTTGTTTAATTGGAAAAGCTGTTACTTCTCTTGATCCTGACTTCAGTGAAAATCAATGTCATCTCTGCAGTCTGAACTAATAGGAATCAAACTCACTGAAGGATGAAAATGGTTTAATCAAGAGAGCCATCTTAAAGGTTAGTTAAAAACCCAACCCCCCCCAAAATGTAACACCTCCACCCAAGCTCTGAAACCAATGAGCAAAACGTGGTGCTTCCTGCCTTGAGTTGGACTAATGGAGGGAAAGGAGCAGAAGTTTTAATCTGGAATGGATATAGTGATAATCTTGGGAGCTATTTGATTTCAGAGTCTTGCCTTTGAAACACCATCTCCTCTATATATCTTCAGCCTTTGGATGAACTGACAGAAATGAGGTCTAATGATGGGTTTCTTTGTAGTGGGAGCCATGAAAGGCACTTTCTATTCATTCTAAGAATGGAATCAAACAGGCTTGTCAGGCTTGTTCTTGACCTCATTTGTCCAGTGAGGTCTGGTTATTTAAAATAATCTATTGCAGAGCTGGCTATTGGTACCCAAAGTGTAGATTTCATAGAGAATGGAGTAGAAGGGGAACAGCATAGTTTGTTGCTCACTCCTCTGGTCAAATGTAGGTGGTGTTGGGGTTGAATTGATGTCTTGTAACCCCTTGAATTGGGTAATGGACTAAGCAATCATTGCTTACATGCCTGTGAAGGGAGGATGTGGAGTATACTTCACGTTGCTTTCGTGAAATGGCATTCACTGTTAATATTTAACCACTCTTAACAACTGTGCTTTATAAATGAGCCTGAAAATACAGGCTTTGATTCCAGTCAGTTAGCTTCCCCCTCTTCTCTAAGCTTCATTCAGTTGATTTATATATATATGTATTTTTTTCCCCCTGTTGGTTCACTCCTGGCAAGTCCTTGCTTAATATATTTTAGAGCCTTGACTTGTGCTAGGGGCTGGCATCTTCAGGGAGGTTAAACATGTGCAGGGTGACCTTTTCATCTGTGTTTTAGGGGGAGGGCACTAGTTCATCTCTGTGTGGCTAGGTGACTGAAGTTACATGTGATTTGAAAAGCTTCTTTCTGAAACTTGATGACTGGAGGTTATTAGAAACAGGAACAAAATCGGATAATGGAGCCTGTGTTCTCTGACTGCTTAATGATGGCTCTGAGGGGAAACTGAAGCTAGGTGTGACTTTTAAATTATATTTTCACCTCTTGATATGCCACCCCTGACACACAGAGATCCTAAAAAGCAAAGCAGTGGATTTTTATCTCGGGAGGAAGTTGTCTGCCAAGCTTTAATACGAGTGTTATTAATGGATTATTAATGAACTGGTGAGGTGTATGTGTGTACTTTCTCCTGATAAAAACACCAGCATGAAAATTCAGCAGCTCCTGTCACTCATCTCGTCAAAGCCGAGACACTGTGCTCAGCAGAGAATGAGATGACAGCTCATTGACTAAACAAAGAACAGCTTCAAGGTGCTGTGCATCACAGGGCAGAAGATCTGCCTGCGCACCTCTGCGTTTTGTGCACTCGGCAGAGTTTCTGTGCTGCTTTAGGTCATGCCTTGCTTAATGAATCCAGTTGTTAGCTGGAGCGGGAACCAAACACGTTAAGAGTTGATCATCAGTAAATTTGCTGACGACACCAAGCTAGGGGCAGGAGCTGATCTGCTGGAGGGTAGAGAGGCTCTGCAGAGGGACCTTGACAGGCTGGACAGATGGGTAGAATCCAAGGGCATGAGATTTAACACATCCAAGTGCCGGGTTCTGCACATTGGCCACAGCAACCCCAGGCAGTGCTACAGGCTGGGGGCAGAGTGGCTGGAGAGTGGCCAGGCAGAGAGGGACCTGGGGGTGCTGGTTGATGGTAGGCTGAACATGAGCCTGCAGTGTGCCCAGGCAGCCAGGAGGGCAAACGGCATCCTGCCCTTCATCAGAAACAGTGTGGCCAGCAGGAGCAGGGAGGTCATTCTGCCCCTGTACACTGCACTGGTTAGGCCACACCTCGAGTACTCTGTCTAGTTCTGGGCCCCTCAGTTTAGGAAAGATGTTGACTTGCTGGAATGAGTCCAGAGAAGGGCAACAAAGTTGGTGAGGGGCTTGGAATACAGCCCTGTGAGGAGAGGCTGAGGGAGCTGGGGTTGCTTAGCCTGGAGAAGAGGAGACTCAGGGGTGACCTTATTGCTCTCCACAACTACCTTAAGGGAGGTTGTAGGTGGGCAGAGGTTGGTCTTTTCTCCCAGGCAACCAGCACCTGAACAAGAGGCTGCAGTCTCAGGCTGTGCCAGGGGAGGTTTAGGCTGGAGGTTAGGAGGAAGTTCTACACAGAGAGAGTGATTGCCCATTGGAATGGGCTGCCCGAGGAGGTGGTGGAATTGCCATCACTGGAAGTGTTCAGGAGGGGACTTGATAGGGTGCTTGGTTGCATGGTTTAGTTGATTAGGTGGTGTTGGATGCTAGGTTGGACACGATGATCTTGAGGGTCTCTTCCAACCTGGTTTATTCTATTCTAGAACTTCCTGTGATGTTGGTTAACTCTGTGCTGTGTGGTGCTTTAGTGATGCGTTCAGATGGGCTGCTGTCAGCTCTTCAGGGGAAAAGGGAAGGCTTCAAATGCGCAGTACTGAAGCAAAGTCTTCACCGAAGCTTTGTGGTTTCCTCGAATTTCCTGTTGGTCGGTTTTCTACCGTTCCTTTTAGGAGTCTGCCACTAGATGGCACACTGCAGCTTGACCATCTCACCTGATGAAGAACTGCTCCCTGCTTACTCTTGAGCCCTTGTTGACAGAAGTTTTCTGATGTTGCTATGCGCTGGCTTTAAAGCTGTTTGTTTGTTCCGTGGGAAAGTTGCCTCACATGATCTGCAACTCATGGCCTCCTTTTGTCCGGGAGGGTTTGTTTCTGGTGCATGTTTAATGTGGAACGTGTCAATGTTTTCTTAAATGAACGCTTGTTTCGTGGAAACCTTCCCCTGGGTGTGTGGCAGAATAGTGTCACACAAATGGGATTTTGAAGCCCTTGGTGTGTTTTGGCTGCGATTTCATGTGGAATGCCGTTAGGAAAACGTGCATTGTTTTGACACGTAGCACAGAGCTGGTTTGTGTTTAAGTATACAGCAGGATCCTTTTATTTGAGTGTTTGATAAGCTCGCGTAAACCATGCTTAACTACTGCCACCTCTTCATCTACAGCTGGAGAAATATTGTGAAACTTGTTCTGACAGGCCTTCTGGACCATTAATTGCTTGATATTAGCTTTCAAGAATCTGCTGCTTCCTTTTAGTTCACTTAAAGCATCTGTGTAGGAGGTTGAAGACTGCTGTGTGAAACACGTTCCTACATCAGAGAAAGCTCATCCGTTTGAGAAACAAATCAAAATAAGCTGAGTCCAGCAAACTGCTCCTGTAATTTGTGTGATTTAAGGAAGGTCATGCTGCACTCTGAGCAATGCAGTTTTGAACTTCTCTCTTTATCGAGTCTTTCAAAGTGTAAAGAGACCTTTTTCAGAAGGATCAAAGGTTTAGAGTTTAAGTGTAGTAGGCCGTAGCATGGTCAAGGCAGATAGATGCCTAGCACTTGGTTTCAATTCTTGGTCTGGTGGGTTGTGGGGTGGGTTTTTTTTTTTTTTGTTGTTGTGTGGTGGTGTTTTGGTTTGTTTTGGTGGGGGGGGGGGAGAGGGACCAGCCCCTTTGCTTGAGCTTGTACCAGGGAATGTATCACTTTGTGCTCTATTCAGACGGGGAAGTGCTCAGGTTCAAAACTGCCTGTGTCATGCTCCAGCAGGGCAAGTGGCAGCTCTGAATTCTCTGTTCCATTTTTACCATCTCCTTGCAACTCCCTCATGGCCCAAAGCAATTTGGGGCTAGTCTCTTTACTTTAGCTTATAACCTGGAATGTTTCACATTATGTCTGTGTGCACAAGTATCAATTTTTGACAGAAAACACTCTTTATTCCTACGAGGTGGAAACTATCTTGTTTCCTTACTTCTGTGAATTTGTGGAGGGAAAAGGAGACAAAGAATAAACTAAGAACCTTCACAGGATTACATGTTTTGGAGGATTGTGGAGGTGTGTGGAGGAGCAGCGTCTGAATTCATTTCATGCATTGGGATCTCCTCCCCTAGTTTGAGGAAATCAAGAGCTCCTTCCCCATGTAACTGAACTGCAGTCATGTGGTTTCAGACTGTTAACATTTGTTCAAGGTTGTAGTAGAAACTTCCTGTTTTTAGAGCTTATCTCCCCGTCTGGAGGGAAGGATTATTATAGGTATGGTCACATCCTGTGGTTATTGTCACTTCAAGACAACAAGTCTATTGAATTATCTGAAGCTTTGGAATGTGAAAGCGATTACCGTGCTAAAAACCTGTGAGCTGTAATCACATTTCCCATCTCTGCGGCGATTTCAATAGAGGACTGTAAATCCACTGCAAATTTTACATATGTTAGTTCAATTTCTGCTCCACTTGGTGCCTTGAGAAAAACCTCTCGGTGAAGAATCTGTCTTGCTTTTGGAGGGAAGGTTGCGAAGGAAGCATTTGGCAGTCATTTCCTTTTAGCCTGTGAGTATGAGCATGCTTTATATTATAATAGTTTAAACATACCACAGGCTGTTGATAGAGGTATCAAGTTTTCCATTCCCAAAGTTCCTTTGAGTTGAAACTGGAGGGAAGAACAGGCAAACTTCCGTTGTTTTACAGCTGCTTTGATAGAGCTAAAAAAGCTGTGTTTGCTTACTTCTTCCTTCCCTCCTTTTCTTTAGCTTTCCCCCTCCTCCTCTTCCTCCTGTCTGCATTTAACTATTGAGGCTTTTAGTTTGTTTGCTTTTTCTTTATATTCAGCTGAGAACAAATGGTGTCTTGGGGTTTTATAAATCCACTTACTAGACTTCTCAAGCATGTAAATTTTTTCCTTTTAAATGACTTCTCTTCTTGACAAATAGTTGGGTAGTTTTTTTCTCCCCCCTTGCTTAATGCTTTCTAAAATAAATCAGGGTTGTCACTTAGTCCTTAAATTTGAGAGGCTGCTGAACAGGTTGATGTCTTGTCACAAGTACCACAAAGTCTGTCAGACACAATAGATTCTGAGATTCATGGAATCGTTTAGGTTGGAAGGAACCTTAAAGACCATTTAGTTCCAGCCAAGGGCAGGGACACCTTCCACTAGACCAGCTTGCTGGTGCCTGCTCCCTGGCCTTGAACACTTCCAGGGAGGGGGCATCCATAACCTCTCTGGGCAACTTGTTCCACTGTAAAGAATTTGGATTTTGTTTTAACATTCTTGCCTGACACTGCACCATTCTGTAATTTGGAGTTTCCCAGAGCGGGGACTTCCTACATGTGTGAATTTTAAGTTGTGGTCCTTAAAGCAAAGAAGAAACAAGCCAGAGGAGAAATAATGGGGGGTGGGAGTGGAGGGGGGGAAAGAAAAGTGATTTCTAGGATTTGCAGACCTGAACTTCTGAGCTGAAATTTGTCTTGCCTGGTTTGTTCTCAGTTCCAGATATGAAAGCTGTAGCTGGGTTTCAAGTTACTTGTCTCACTACTTGTTCCCTGGTAGCTTGGTCACAGTATCCCAGCTGAGTTTATTACACTTTGTACTTACCTAGGCACTTAAAAGCTTTTGTTTTAAAAATCTTGCCAAGCTATTGCATTCCTCAGCTTGTTCATTTTTTGTTTCTTTTATTTTCTACCCCCTCCTTTCTGTTGAAGAGAAGTGTATTATCGTTCTGGCTGAATTTTGTTCTTTCTGGGGGTGCAGCTCTTTTAGAGAGCATTGCCCTTGAATTAAGTTAACTGTAAATAGAAAATGCTGCCTCCCCTTCTCTGCTTCTGTTACTTTTCTCTTGACCTTTTAGTGTGGCACGCTGAAGCTGGTTCCAAGGGTTTGCAGAGCTGTCAGAATTGAGTCTTCAACACTTGCAGGGGGGAGGAATGGGAGAAGGGTGAGGGTTGACCCTGCTGTGAACATTCACTTCATTGTATGTAGACCTGAGATTGAACTCAATGAACTGGGCCATGCTGGCTGTTTAGTGTGGGGTTTTTTGTTGTGGGGTGTTTTTGTGCGTGTGGTGGTTTGATGTTTTTTTCTGTTGTTCTCTCCCAGCACTTCCTATGCTTGGCCTTCCTGTGAAATGCTGCGATCTCACATGTTAGCATGTGAATTGCCCAAGCCTTCACAGCTCCCCAAGGCAGCAACTTTTGTTTTTCCCCTTCCTACTGTGCCAGAAATGCTGTGTGAATCTAAGATTAAAAAAAAATAACTGACCAGATGCCTTGCAACAGCATGTAGAATGGCCTTATGCAGACTTCACCTCCTTGAAGCACCCACAGCATTTCATTGGTGGTGTTATAGGCTCTGGTTAGGCTGAGGAGGATTCTGAGGCAGTGTGTTTTTACCTAGTGACCAGCAGTTGTATTTCCTAGTAGCAAGTGGCATCAGTACACAGATCTGGGGATTTGTTTGTCATCTTTAGAGGATTTCTGTTTGTTTGTGCTTTTGAGACTTGTGCCTCTTGCCAGGTGAAGTTTGGTCCAACAGTGTTACCTTACAGGGTGGCTGTTGGTGGCCGTTGCTGGTGGCAGTTAAGAGCAACGGCAGTGCCTGGTGTTCCTGGGTCTGAGGGTAGTTAAAATGAGGTTGAAGATCCTTGAACTTTACTGTGCTTGGTAGTCATCCTTCCTCTGGGCACTGATGTGTCAGGATGTAAGGACTTGGAGCTTGGTTGGAGGTCTTCTGAAGCAAGAAGCTGAACGCTATGTAAGTGCAGAAAAGGAGGCATACTTCTTGAACCGTGAAGTGGATGACAGCATTAACTCACTTGAGCAAGTTCTGAGTTAGATGCTGTGTACATAGAGGCTTGGAGGGGCAAAAAACCTTTCACCCCAACTGGTAACAAACATCCAAAACAAAACCCCCCCAGCAAAACAAACCAACCAAAATTGAAGCCAACAAAAGAAGCTCTGAACCTCTGAAGGTTCATGGCCTATAAAGGGCACAGGTTCTGTTTGGGGATTTGAGAAAGGCAAGGAAACGGTTGATCCAAATTCCAGCAGTTCTATGCTAAATTAAAATAGCTCTGCTATGATTCATGTGCTGATTTTGAAGAACCACTGCCTGCTGTATGTGTAAATGTGGTGGAGCCAAGTGGACAGGGCTGTGTTTAACTGTGTGCAGAGTTTACAGTCTCTCCTTAGGCAGACTTGGATTACAGAATGAAATGGCCCTTTGATTATGTTGAAGCAATAATAACATTGCACTGAATTTCCTCCTGGAGATGACGTGTTAGTAGTGTGGAAAAGCACCTTTGTGGAGTGAGTTGTAGCTGAACTAGTGCTGTTGTAGCTGAATCAGTTCTGTGGCAGGAAGCTGCTTAAAACTTAGTTCACATTTCAGGAGTGTTCACTTGGTGCTCACACGTCTACAAGTGCAGGTAAGGTTTGTCCTGCTTGAAGCAGGCCTGAAGAACCAGGACAGCAGTTAAGTGCCTTGTCAAGAGCTGGGTATCAGTTATTCACTGCTGTGTTTGTACTAATAAAACAGTCTGTTATTTGCAAAGGAAGAAAACATCACCTCTAACCTGACCAAAGGTTTTGTGTTTAGAATAGGTAGAGCCTGGATGCTTTGATGTTGAATTGAAAACAAACAGAAACTGGTAACAAACACTCGCTGCTCCTGTTCTGAGCAGTTTAAGGTGACCTTTCATGTTAGCAGCCCAGCCTGTTTCCTCTCCTCTGCTGAGGAATCTTCAGTTGACCGTTGGCCTCAGGAATTCTCTGGCTGTTTTTCAGTTTAAACTGCCTCTGCTTCAGGCTTTTTGTTTAACCGGAGGTATCGCTGTTGTTTTGGCTGGGAATACACTGAAAGGGAAACTTCTGATGAGGACTGGAATTAAGTAACACAAGAAAAACAGTGCTGTGACAATAATATGAAGTTGTTAGCTTGTTCTCAGGCCCCCTTCCTCCCCCCCCCCCCCCCCAATGTCAAACCCAAAGGGAGAGCTTGATGTGTGTGAAGCTCTGACTACAGTGTTAAGTCCCATTTTAAAAATAGGTTCGGCTTAGCAGGGGTTTAATGTGTTACACTTGTTGCTTGCCTAAGCTGGGAAGTGGTGTTGCATTAGCTTTTAGAAAACACTTGTCCTGGCACCCATCTCTATGTGGTGCTAAAAGTAAGTTTGAGGCTCCTTTTTGTAGGGTTTGTGCACGCTAGAGCGTTCTTGAACCTGCTCGCACGGGATGAGTGAACTGCATGACTTCAGTGAGCTGCCTTTAAGTGTTTGTGGGACCTCTTTGCCTTGGATGTCTCTTAAAAAGTTAATTTACCCATTTAATCTCCATGATCTCATTAAGCCTGTTTACGGTTAGCTTGTGTTTCAAGCGCATCCATAGCTGGTAGACCTGAAATTGTTCCTTTGGAGCAGTTTTTCTAGTGGGTGAAATCTTTATGCATGCTCGATGGCTAATTGTGTCAGAAGAAGGGGAGAATGCTGCTGATGGATAGATCTTGTGGCTTGGAGGGAGTATATCTGCACTTAATAGTACGCCTGCATTTGATATTCCTCAAATATGGTAGGAGTCTTGCACAAAGTGATGAATTATTCCTGTTTGTTATGAATAGTATGTCTAGAAAGCAGCAGATTTTACAGCCCTTTGAAGATACACTGTCTGTCACTTCTCAGTGCTCAATCTTTCATGAGCTGAAGTGCGTAGGTACAGTACACAAAGTGTTACAGGATTCATGGAAAGCACTGAAAACCCAAAGCTGCAAGTGAATGGCTGCTTCCCCGTTCCTGGCTGCAGGAGGAGGTGTACCTGGTGTATGTGTACGTGCCTTCAAGCAATGCCAGGAATTACTGACAGCGAGTCAAAGCTTTATTCTTTTCAGATTTCCAGCTTCTGTTGTTTGTTGTCACGACCTCAGTGTTTCTTCAACTAGGTGTTCTATTTAATTATAATGTTTATAATAAATATCAGCTCCCTCGGCTGCGTGCTTAGGCCTGCAGCATGCCGAGTGCTTTGCTTGTAACTGCATCCCTTGTCTCAGTTCATTATCTGTTAATGGTACTCAACATGACAGGGTTGTTTTGATAAATGGAGCCTGCCAGGAAAACTGGGCTGGATTTTGCAGGCGGAGGAATGAGCTGTATTTCATTGTGTAGCACCAGATAACTGATGCACGCTGGACCAAACACGTGTGAGGTCTGTTAGCAGTTTTTGTCCAGTGAATCACTGCTCAAGCCTACTTTAGGTCTCATTCATTGCCTCACCCTTGTGGAGGTGCTTTTTTCTTGAGTAGCCTCGATGGGTTTTGTGTGTAACTCACTTTACCCCCCCCCTCCCTTTCCATACAGGCACTCTTTTGGTGTTGATGCTAAAGGAAACGCTGGTCTAAGTTTGTAATGCCGTGAGTGGCAAGGGTGTGTTTTATGACCAAGAAAAGATTTTAATCTCTCATAATCCATTTCATAAAGACAAGATTAAAAAAAAAAAAGGAAAGAAAAAAAAAAAGTCCCTCTTGCAAAATGGAGCTGGAGGCTGTGCTCTGTGCATGTGGTTTTTATTTTAGTCTGTGAAATGGGGGCAGATCTCTGTATCTCATAGGAAAGCCAATTAGTGAAAGTTCAGTTGTTTCTGATGTCAGTGATTGAATGCTGTGGCTGCTCTGTTCATTCAAGAATCTCCAATATGCTGTACAAAACCAGATGGGGCTTCAGATGATTTCACTGCCATCTACCACACTGCTGAATTCTGAAGCTGCTTTGCAAGACAGTGCCTGAGATCCAAGAATGCTCACCAGTTCTCTTGCTGTGTTCAAACTGCTGGATGCTGTGCTCTGCACTGTTTGAACAACTTTCATCCTAATGGGATACAAAAGAGAAGAAAAGTATGCAGATATGTTCTTGGATTTTTTTTCTTTCTTAATTTGAGTGCATTTTCCCAATATAGCCTGGCTTTTTGGATTGGTGATCCAAGCTGGCTGGGTCATCTGCCCTAAAGGGAGAAGGTGTTTTTAAACAAATATCCTCAAACAGGATATTTTTCCTTTCAAATAACTGGAGCTTGGCCTGACTTAACTCGCTGCTGGAAAGCTCTTTTGGAAGTCATTAGAAGTAAACCCTGATTTAAATACACACTGGAGCAGCGAGTTCCTTTCACTGATTTGCCAGGTGCGGGGCCACATTTGCTTAGAAACTTGAAGTGAGGATAAACACAGTGTGGTTGCTTTGTACTGGCTTGGGGATTGAATTTCAGCTCAGGCAGGTTTGGAGCTATCACACGGCTACTTGGTTACAAAGCTTATTTTGAACCAGTTCTTTTAGGGATGGGCTCTAGTTGGGAAGCTGTTGTACAGGGACAAGTGGTGTGCACCAGCTTCAATTGGTATTGATCACAGCAGCCTCGTGGTGTGGCAGAGGCATGAGAATTAATCAGCTCCTTCAGCTCCTTTAGTGGCATTTGGCAGCTGCTTCTAGGAGGTGCAGAATAAAATTCTGAAGTTGGCTCTTTGTTTCCAGAAGGACCTGGGTGCTGTGCTGCAAAACGTGGTGGGAATAGCTGTGGATAAATAGAGGGAAAAGACACAACTCCAAATAAGAGCAGGAAATAAGTTGGCAGACGGCACTTGAAGGTGTCGCTCTAATTAGCTGAACCTTGAATAGTATTAATTTTATCTTTTAAGTTTGCTTTGTAAAAACCAACCCTGAGAAGGGGTGCTCCTTTATTTTATAGCTCTAATACAGCTGAAATACTGCTGCGTGGCTAGGAACTGGATTTGCTTGGCAGGGAAGAAGTGTACGTTGCCCTCGGGTAATGGATTACATAGATGGCTTGTTTTGCATGTTATTCTGCAAGGGAAATAGCAAAGCTTTGCTCTAAAATTAAGTCGATACCGGCAGCTGAAAGGTCATGGTTGTGGTGTTAAAGAAGAGTGCAAGACAGCGAGATGCAGGCAAGTTAGGGGTTTGCGTGAAGACACAGAGTAAGAGGTAAGTAGTCATTATTATTTAAAATTGCCAATTAAATGCAATTAGAAGGAACATGTTTTTGCTGAGCAGATGAATTTCTGTCTCTAATGGGGGGAGGGAGGACGTCGTAGAAAGGATTTTCAACAAAATGGCTTTCTAATTGAACACGCTGCCACCAGCACAGCCTTGTGGAGCCGCGGCTCGTACCGTGACCCTGGCCAGGCAGCTCTTTCTTACCCATCTTAGGCGCGAATGCCGTGTGTGAAGGGTTCCCTCCACCCCTCGGTTTATCTGCATTTTCCCCACCCCCTGTGTGTTTTGATCCGCGGCCGTGGAGCCGAGGCGGGCCGGCAGCATTAACATTCCCGGCTGCAGCTCGGCGCTGAGCAGCTGAGCACTCCCGGGGATGCTTTCGCCTCCTTCATATCTTGCTTGCAGATGCATTTTCTAGCTGACCACGCTATTAAAGAGCTGCCATCAATCACGGGGCTCCCGGTTCCGGCTCGGCTGAGCGGGGAGGAGGCAGAGGCGGGCCGCCGCCGGGGGAAGGAGCGTGTGTCTCCGTCTGCCTGCCTGCGCCCCGCCGCCTGCACCGGGGGAGCGGCGGCGCCGGGCCGGGCCGGTGCGTGAGAGCCGGGCGGGGCGCGGTGGGTACCGGGGATGGCGGGGTACGGGACCGGCGGGGCAGGGCGGCGGGCGGGTTATGTACCGGGCTCTTCCCCGCACCGCTGCCTCCCGGGGCCGGGCGGGGGCCGGTGGCAGCAGCATGTGGCGGGGCCGCGCTGCTGAGGTGAGGGGGCGGCCGGGAGCTGGGGCGGGGGGCGGCGGCAGCGGGCCCGGGAGACGCCGCTCGCTCCGCCGCCTGCTCCGCACCCCGGCCCAGCTGCTCGGCGGCGAGGCGCAGGGGCCTCCTTTTGTTCACCAACTGCGCCGTCTCGTCGCCCCCGGCCCCGCTTCCTCCCGTCCTCTGCCCTCCCCTGCTCCGCTGCGCGGGGGCCGCCGCCGGGCCGCCGCGGGAAGGAGCGTGGGGCGGGGTGCTGGGATCAGGCTGTGACCGTGGGGATTGCCCGGCCTCTGCCTGTGCCCGGGACCCTCGGGTGAGTGCTCCGACAGCGGCGGTGGGCAGAGAAGGGGCACGGACTCTGCTTCTGGCAGCTAGAGCTATGAGGGTCAGCGGAGCAGCTCCCCAGCCAGGGGTGATGCGTGACTTGGTGCCTTACGCGTACAAGTTGTTTCCAGGAGGAAGGTTGTGAAGGTTGCTCCTAAAGTTGACTTAGCCAGTGATAACACAGCAAGCACCTGGATGGAGAAGCCTGACTTCAGTCTCTCCGCTGTTGGTTGCTCCAGTTTTGTGGTGGTGTTTTTTTTGTCACAGAAAGTTGAGTCCCCTCGGTCGGTGAGGTGATAGTTTCTACTGGCCTGGAAAGTTCAGGATGCTGGGAGTCTGCAGGGTGTTCTTTCCATAACAAATGCTTCACCTCTGTGTCCTGAATATGAACAGCGAAGCTGAACAGAGTGCTGGGTTTAATTCTGGGTTTTTTAAAGCAGAGGAGATAAGCAGATAAGGATTGCATTTTCCTTATCCTGTAAGAAAGCACTTTTTCCCTGCACTTGAGAAAATGGAATGCCTTTGAAGTACTAATTGGTACGGCGTGTGGTGTAACTTTTCTTTTTTTTTCCTCCTTTTTCTTTTTTTAGCGACGTTTAATGGTGTTTTAAGATAGTGACAGGAGACCTGCTTGGCCACTTTGTTTCCTGAGGAAGAAACCAGCTCTGCTTTGTTTTGCAATTGGTTTTAAGCTCCTCTTGAGTACATGTGGCTTTGCACGGCATGGGGCATTGTGTGACTGGATGGCCTCCTCGCAGCCATATGGGGCTGCTTTAATTGATGGTGGATGGAGATGGCAGTTGACAAGGAGACTTAATTTATTATTATTTTTTTTCCCCCCCCAAGCTTAACGTTATTGTTAGGCTCGAAGGAAAGGAAAGCGCAGAATGGAAATCTAGTGGAGTGTGGTTTCAAATGCTCCACCACTATGTTTCTTCTGGGAACTCGGTTTAAAGTAAACTGGATTTAAAACCCTACAGACCAACACTGTTCCAATGTAAAGCCGTTAATCTGCAGGCAATTAGTTCCAGACGTGCAACCAGCTCGGCGTTTTTGTCAGTTTTTGTTCCTCCAGTCGTGTTTTTGAATGCTCTTGCCTAGTGACTATCACCAGACAGACGTTTTAGATGCTTAACAGCAAGTTGAGAGCTGTGGAGGAGCCACATTTCAAGGCTTTCTTTTTTTTTTATTATTATTATTTATTTGTTTTGTTTTTCCAACCCTGTAATTTAGGAGTGTTTAAACTATTTTATAAAGATCTCTGGGACCAGTGAAAGGTGGTTTTGAGTCCAGAGCACTTGAGTGCTTATTGTACTCTGGCAGGCTGGGTGCTTGGCAGGCAGTTCTTGAACTGTTATTTGATCTGGCTGCACGATAGATTTGACTAGGATTACACAATTTCCCCCCCTCCCCGTGGCTGTTTGAAAGTGATGCATCAGCGAGTGTTGTTCAAGAGCATATTTTAAGACATGAACTGCGTGTATTCAGTTTAACCACGCTTCCAGAGAAAGGCAGTTAAGAATTTGTCTTGTTTTGTGGTTAGGATTTATGAATTGAGGCGAGGGCTGACGTAATCTAGCCTACCACTTCCTTTGTGTGTGTTTTATAGTTGATAGTGCTTTGTTTTACTTAAAATAGCCAGTACTGTTTCTGAATTGCTTTTCTGGACTCCTTTATGCTGTGTCCTTCAGAGAATCACAGAGCGATAGGAGTTGGAGGGGACTTTCTGGAGATCATCTAGTCCAACCCTCTTGCCAGAGCAGGGTCACCTAGAGCAGGTTGCTCAGGACCTTATCCAGCAAGGTTCGGAATGATTCCAGAGATGGAGACTCCACCACCTTTCTGGGCAGCCTGTTCCAGTGCACTACCACCCTCAAAGTTAAAAGTTCCTCCTCCTGTTTAGATGGAACTTTCTATGTTCAAGTTTGTGCCTGTTATCCCTTGTCCCGTCACTGGGCACCACTGACAAAAGCCTGGCCCCATCCTCCTGACACCCACCCTTGAAGTATGAATAAGCGCTGAGATCCCCTTCAGTCTTCTCATCTGCAGGCTAAAAAGCCCCTCAGCCTTCAGCAGAAGCAGGCAACTTGTTCAAGTTGTGTGATTTTTGCCTCTTGGAGGAAATGGTTCCCTTTTTCACCGAGGTTCAGTGAATTGCTTGCGTGCTAAGTAGATGAGACTTTAATTTTAATTAACATAGTGATGTGTACAGCTGTTCTGTCAGGATGCATCGATTGCCTTGGCAATTTTACTACAAGTTGTAGAGACTCTCATGGTGTGTCTCACCCCCTCTTTTGTTTACTTTTATTTATGTTAAGGTGACAAGATGGGGCTTTTGTTTCCTGATGTGAGTGGTTAATAGCTCCTCTGCTAGAGAGATTTGCTTGGTGGTTGGTTGTTTTTGTGTGTGTGTGGAGAAGAAAAGAAGCTATTTATTATTAAACTAATCCCAAGCCTAGTTTTTTTGGCTGGAGGGGGGTTATGGTACTCGTTGTTTTGCTTGAGAGAAGCCAGGAGGAATTCCTTACTTCCTAATTGTGCAGGGTCAGTGGTGTTTTCTTTCTGGTGTACTGTGAATGAGTTCCTGCTGTAGTGGGTGACGTGTAGGTGAAGCACTTAGAGGCTGATTTTTACTCCCTTATCTGGAAAACACCCAAACCACTTTTTAAGTGTATAAAAATGCCATTCCTTTTGGCAGCAGAGAGAAAGAATCTCCATAGTGCTGAATGTGAATCTCTAGCATCGATAGTCGATGGCATGAATCTTTAAACCGAGTTTTTTCATCTCTTTGTGCAGAGCACTGAAGGCTGCACTGCAGGAGGGGTGGTTTAGGGAGGAAGGGCTGTGTCAGGGAAACTGGAATCAGTTGGCATTGTTCGTGTCATGTCAACTGGACCTTGCTTAGCCTTGCTCTGTTTTACTGTTTCTCATGTTGGTGTGTCTGTTTCTGACAGGACAAACCTCTCTTACAGAAAGCAAAAGCCTGTAATGATGTAAGACCCAAGGAATAAGAAATAGGACACATGGAAAACTTCCTCTAAGTTAGTTGTGTGCTATGCAAAAAAACCTCATGAAGCATCTTTAAATGCATCAGAGGGAAATCTGGGGGGGGGTGTTATACATTCACTTCCTTAATAGAAGTGAAATTCTTTCCAGAAGAGTGGACAAAAGTGATATTTATTCCAGAGTTTGCCTGGGGTAGTGATTGGAGTTCTGACCTTTGGATACAAAGTGAGAACAAATGGTGTTGAAAAATGTAAATGATTAAAACAAGCTGGCCCTTGCTTAGGAAACTTTCTTTGTCAAGTTTTGCCAAGAAAAGATCTTGGGGTTTGGAGAAACATTTCACTACTGAATAAATATTTGATTGTGATGTGTAGATTCTCTGAGCCACATGTGGTTGTTTGGTCTCTTTTTTTTTTTCCCCCCCTGTGATGGTGGGGTTGGAATTCAGGGTTTCTTTTTTCTAATGGTAGAAAGAAATGGTGGCTGGAAATTGAACATGAGCACATTGCTGTGCCCTTCTCTTAGGAAGCAGTGGCCAGTTGTGAGAGCAAACTTGGTTTAGGTAGGCTTCTCTGTAAATGGATGTGGCTGTCATTTTCATGTGAGATGACAAAGCAGTGTGAAATAACCAGTCTGGGTTGTGTTGGTATCGGCTCCTGAAAGTTATGTGCTTGCACATTTTCCAGCAAAAGGCTGTGCTGAGACTGGAACAGGTTGCCCATGGATGCCCCTTCCCTGGAGGTGTTCAAGGCCAGGTTGCCTTGAGCAACCTGAGCTAGTGGGAGGAGTTCCTGCCCATGGCAGGGGGGGTTGGAACTAGATGATCTTTGGGGTACCTTCCAACCCAGACCATTCCATGAATCTATGAATGGGGCAGCTTTTACTGAAATCCTTTACTAAAGCAGACCAATCCTGGTACAGAGGCATTGCTACTTCTGCAGCACCAGTTTCATACATTAAATAAATTTTGTCTAAAGCGCTGATATGAATTTTCTTGAAACTGGCAATAAAAACCCCAAAGCTCTGGATTTTGGCAGTGCTTCTTTCTGAACTCACTTATTTGTAGAGATCAAAATCACTTGGTTTTGAAATAAAGCTGATTTTTTTGTTAGCAGGCAATAAGTGTTTTGGCAGCATCTGGAGTTTGATAAGCCTTTATTCTGCTTAGATGCTTGAAGTTTAAAAGCATTTAGCAGTTTGAAGGTTATTGTCAGGTTTTGTGTGTTAATCTTGTTTTGGAAGATCAGGGGCCCCTATTCTGATGATTGCTGGCCGCTGGAGAAGGTGCAGGGAGTTTTGCCATTCCATTGGGTATTGTAATCCCTAGTTCTGTAATCTCTATTCTTGTTCATCTGGCTAGTAAAATGATGGCAGTAAAACATTCTCAAACTTAAAGATGATGCAGCTTTAGGTGCTTTACTGGAGAGGTTTCAGCCTGTTAATCTGATCAGTCTATAAAAACCAACATATTTACCTAACCCAGGAGCAATATGTTACTTCCTCTGCCTGTGGAAAGTTCACAGCCTTTCTCTTTTTGCCAGCAGCTCTCCCCCCTCCCCTCATCCCCCTGTATATTGTTTGGAAACCCAGCAGAGAGCAGTAGGTGTTGTAACCCCGGGCACGAGTTGGACCTGGGAATTCAGTTATTTGTTTTTTTCCATGTTGTGAAGTTTCTTGGGTTTACTTGGTGACTGATAACTGAAAGTGGCCTCAGCAGGTAGCTAAACCACGAGACAATATGAAAATGACAGAGCTGTAATAGAAGAGTCAACACAATTCAGGCACTTACAGTTGGAGAGTTTCTTTTTTCAGCTTGACGTTGTAACAGATCCCTGTAGAATTTATTCTTCCAGGCAGTCAAAACATACTCTCTGTGCTCCATTTCCTATTGAAATCTAACAAAGGAGCCAAAAAATCAGACTTCCCTTTCCTGGTAATAAAGCTATTCCTCTGAGATTGGGGCTGGGAATGGATTTCTTTATTTTATTTTTTTTCTATATCTCTAACCATTCCTACTTAATTGAATGCTCTCAGGAATCTCATGTGCTCGTTTCCGTGAGTGTGTGTCAGGAAGAACCCATTTAACCTGCATGCTTAATATTAGGCTGTTGTAACTGGCTTCAAGTTGGAGCCCTAGCCTGTGCTTGTGGTTATTACTGGTATAAAAGAGTTAAGAGCAGCCCAAGGTTGTTAGATCATTTGGAAACTGATTACCCTTTCACAGTGTAATAAAGTAATTATGAATAGGGGATGAAAATTGGTTGCAGTCTGTTTCAACATTATGACTGCCTGTCTTTAAAAGAAATTGCATTGTCCTCTTTTGTGTTGATCTTAGAATTTGCATATTGAAAGCACGTCGGGTATTTGCCACTTCCAGCTGTAAAAGCTAAGTAGCATTAAAAAACCAAGCAACCCCCAAACGATGCCATCTGTTTGTGTAGGTTTTCTGTGGGGTTTTTCAGGTTTTGATAATATTTCACCTTGGGTCTGTTTTCCTCACAATAGTACATGCCACTGTTGCTAGGGGAATTTGAAGTATGCACTGGTCTGAGCTGAAAGAATTCTTTCATGAATGGATGTAGCAGTTGAAGCTCAGCAGGGTTGTTGCAACTTCATCAGTGGGTAGCAGGGTATTTCAGTGCAGCCCTGACATGAGAAAAGGTGGCGCTGAGAAAGGAGCTGTCATGGTGCTCTATCTGTCTTTAATTAAGGCAGCAAATGATGGAGTGCTCCAGTTCATGGGGAGTATCAGTGTGAGTTTTTAAGATCAAAATAAAACAATGAATTAAAATTAAATTTGAGCCTAACTTGTGCACAACTGAGAGCAGCTTTGGTGCTTCCTCTGGGCTGGGAGATGGGTGGTTCAGCACAGTGCAGGTATGACAGCATCTCTGCACATGCAGAGCTGTGTGAGCGTTGCTGGATCGGTGGGAACAGACTCTTTGACACTAGTGCAGAGCCATGGCTTGGAGCTCAGCTGGTATGGCAGGTTTCTGTCGTGGGCTTTTTCACAGCTGGAAAATCAAGTCCTTAGCAGGCTGCAAGCTAAAGAGTGTGCCACAAGAAAGGTTAGGTGTTCAGTGTTCCTAACTCCTTCTTAAGGTTCCTAAAGACAGCTGACACAGCTGAAATACCCACTGGAAGTAATAAAGGAAGCGTGAGACTCCGCAGTGTGTTTTGGCATAGATGTTCTGGGTCCTGGCATTGCTGCTGGAGTGGGTCCAGAGGAGGCCACAATGATGATCAGAGGGCTGGAGCACCTCCCCTGTGGGGATAAGCTGAAAGAATTTGGGCTGTTCAGCCTGGAGAAGAGAAGGCTCTGGGAAGACCTTAGAGCTACATTTCAGTATCTGAAGGGGATCTATAGGAAGGCTGGGGAGGGACTGTTTTGAAGGGCTTGGCGTGATAGAATGAGGGGCAATGGCTTGAAACTGGAGCAGGGCAGATTTAGCTTGGACATCAGGAGGAAGTTCTGCACAATGAGAGTGGTGAAATACTGGAACTGGTTGCCCAGGAATGTGGTTGAGGTGCTGTCCCTGGAGACATTCAAGATCAGCCTTGACGTGGTCCTGGGCAGCCTTTTCTAGTTGGAGGTGTCCCTGCTGAGTGCAGGGGGTTTGGACAAGATGCCCTTTGAGGCTTCCTTCCAGCCTGATGCACTGTGTGAATCTGCTTTGTACCCACTGATGTCCTTTTCTTCAAGCCTGCCTTTTGTATGCAGATTGAACATTGGAAATGTGCCAGGACCTTGGATTGGGTTGTTTGTTTGGGTTTTTTTTTTGGTTTCCTTCCACAGATGCCCTAAAACGTGTTAGCTATTCTTCTTAAGCAGATAAATCATTTAATCCTACAGATAAGGATGTGTATAGATGATGAATAATAGATACCTCCCTCTGATTATCTTGAAGACATGTGACAGGACAAGGGGTAATGGCTTCAAAGTGGAGGAAGCTGGATTTAGATGAGATATTAGGAAGAAATTCTTCCCCATGATGGTGGTGAGGCGCTGAAACAGGTTGTCCAGAGAAAGTGTGAAGGCTCCAACCCTGGAAGCGTCCAAGGCCAGGTTGGATGGGGCCTTGAGCAAGCTGGTCTAGTAAGAGGTGTTCCTGCCTATGGCAAGGGGGTTTGAATTAAGGTCTCTTAAGGTCTTTAAGGCCCTTTCCAACCCAAACTGTTCTGTGACTGCAACTTTTGCTGCCTCTTGCAGCCTAAATTGTGCGTGTGGCTGCTTCAGTTTATTTTTGTTTGGAAGCATATGTGAGGAAAACAGTGGTTGTGTGTTGGCTTTCTGTTTGTTTTGTCTAGATTTAAATAAGGATTTTTTTTTTTTTTCTTAGAACTCTTGCTCTGGTTTTTGCTATGTTTGGGAGCGTGTGGTTGGTTGTTTTGGGTTTTGGTTTGGTGGTGTTTTTCCCCCCTCCCCCCCTCCCCGAAGACTGTTACTTTGTGGGAGTGTTTTGAAACTGTTGAGTAGTGTGAGTGAAGCTAAACCTACCTAAGAGGCAGGGGGCAAAGAAATAACATGCACAGCACCAGTGGAAAATGATTTTCACTTTGAAGTTGGGCTGAAAGCTTGATAAATATCCTTCTGCAGGAGTTTATCGTGTTAGTTCTTGGCACTATCGATGCTATTTGATACTAAAATGCTATACATCAAAATTTAGTTCAGGTTCTGAATGAAAAAGTTACATAATTGTTTGGAAATGTCACTTACACCAAAGTTCATTCTGATTCACAGGCCAGATCATAATTCAACATGTGTGTTAGGAACTAGTCAGCACGTAATAAATCTCACCAGAGCTGGATCTGTTATCTCATGGGAGAGGCACCAGGACTGGAGGAGAAAACAGCCTAATCCCTGAAGTGTTGGGTAGGTTTAATGAGGTCCCAGTTGCTTGGGTAACTGGCACTTGGGTGAATTTTCCTCTGTAGCATTTTGAAAGTACCTCTTAAGTCAGCTCCTGATCAGGTTAGTGGCTGAGGAAAAAAACTTTGATATCCCTCTGAACTCCTGCCTGATGAGCTGAATGCTGATGTGCAGCAAGTGATGGAAGCTGCGTAGAGGAGGATCCTCACAGGTATGCTTTTACAAGTAGGACTTTATTGCATCATATGGACAATAAATAGTTTAATTTGCTTTGCTGCCTCTGCTGAAAAATTGCCTCAGGTTTTTATTTGGAGGAACAAGCAAAATGCAGCAATCCTGGCTTGGGTTTTTTGGGGATTCAGGAAGTCTTAAAAGACCTTGGTTGATTAAACTGATTAAACACTGCCCTGAACAGTTGATGCTGCACGGCTTAGCCTGGTGTCTGTTGTCTCCGGTGCCACCACAGACTGCAAGTAGCTTTAGTAATCTTGTAAGGTTGTCTCAGAGCTGTTACTGGTGTCTCACCTGAAAAAAACCTTACCTTGAAAATAGAATTAGGAATTCCATACTGCTTCATTTAGTTCCAATAACCTCCATTTTGAAGATCTTTTCAGTGTGGTTTGTGACTTGTGTGGTCTTAATTTGCATGTCATGGAGTATTAACGGGGAATTAGGAAACAGAAGGAGATTTGCTTCCAGTATTTTTTTTCATGTGCACATTTTTCTCTTTAAATGTTCCAGGTCTTTCTTGTGTGGGAATGTATCATTCACTACACAAATGATGAGTAGTCCTGGATCGAAGGAGAGCAGGGCACAGGGGGACAAATGAATACAGTAAGGGTGGTGAGACGCTTGGAATGGGTTGCCCAGGGAGATTGTGGATGCCCCCTCCCTTGGGGGTGTTTGAGGCCTTGAGCACCCAAGCCCTAGTTGAGAGGCCCATGGCAGGGAGGTTGGAGTGGATGACCTCTAAGGTCCCTTCCAACCAAAACTGTTCTGTGAAATGAGAATCCTGGTGTTGCTGTGTGGTATGGAAACTGGTAAGAAGAGTGTGTAGGTGTGTTCCCTGGGCTGCTCAGCACGCTCTGAATACAGGCTCTGTGCTTAGGTGAACTTGCTAAGAACTTCCCAGTGCTGCAGGTGGTGGTGGCTGCAGGACCTGAGCAGGGCTGCTGTGGTTTGCTGGGGTGAAATGAGCTCTGTGGTGGTGGTTATAACACACACTGTGTTAAAATAAATGCAGATGAGAACTGATGCTGCTTAGCAGCAATAAGAGTTTCTGCTGGGCAGAAAAATACGTAATAAAGAATCTGAAGATGTGTTGGTTGTTTTTTTTTCTTTCTAATTCTCAGTTATTGAGCCATAATGAGTTTGTTTAATGTAGTCTCTAGTTCCATAAGGTGTTCTTGCTAACCACTGCCTCTCTGGAGTATATTGAATTTAATGAACAAACCTCAAGGCTTTGAAACTCTGTGGAAAAACAGGTTCAAAAGTCAGCCAAGCTTTAGAATATCCTGAACATAATGAAAATAAGCATGCTGTGGTCTGTCTTCATTTCAAAACCAAAGGCTAATCTTGGTGTCAGGAGGGAATTCTACCTGTTGTAGAGGGATGTTTTGTACAGTGCTTTGATTGTGATTGGTTTCAGGTTGGTGGTTGTTTTGTTTTTCTTAGGTAGAGATGAAGCTGAGGGGGAGGAGGGTGTATGCTTTGTTCTTGCTGGGGGCAGGTTACTGCAAGTTTTCCAGGGTCTCAGTGTGACCTTGGGCAAGTTGGATGTGTTCTTGGATGTCTGTAACTCCTAGCTCTAATTTTGGGATCAAAATATTCATAGAATGGTTTGGGTTGAAAAGGACCTTAAAGATCAAGTCCAACCTCCCTGCCAAAGCAGGATCACCTAGGGCCAGGTCGCACAGGAACACATCCAGGCAGGTTTTGAAAGTCTACAGAGAAGGAGACTCCACAACCTCATTAGACAGCCTGTTCCAGGGCTTCAGCACCCTAACAGCCAAGAAGTTTCTCCTCATGTTGAGGTGAAACTTTTTCTGTTCCAGTTTGTAGCCATTGTTCCTTGTCCTGTCACTGGGCACCACAGAAAAGAGCCTGGCACCTTCATCTTGACACCCACCCCTCAGATATTTATAGAGGTTGGTGAGACCCCTCTCAAACTCTTCCTCTTAAGACTAAACAGCACCAAGTCTCTCAGTCTTTCTTATTAGGAGAGATGTTCAAGTCCCTTCACCATCCTTGTAGCTTTCTCTTGGACTCTCTCCAGCAGATCCCTGTCTCTTGAGCTGGGGAGCCCCAAACTGGACACAGTATTGCAGGTGTGGCCTCACCAGGGCAGAGTGGAGAGGGAGGAGAACCTCCCCGGACCTGCTGGCCACACTTCATGCACCCAAGGGCACCCGTGGCCTTCTTGGCCACGAGGGCACATTGCTGTCCCCCTTGCACTGGTAAGGTTTTATGACTTGAGATCCTAAGTGCTTGTTAGTGCTTTGTGTGGGTGCAGTGAGGGCAGCGAGCTGTCAGTGAACACATCTCAGCTGTTGAGCATTATGAAGAATCTGCTGCCCGTTTGCTGCAGCCAGCCTCTAACAGAGGCAGATCAAGGCTGCATTTCACACATGAATAAGCACACTTAATCTCCTGATTACAACAGTGCTGCTGTACTGGGAAGAGAGGCTTTGTAGGCAAGAAAACTCTGACGTCTGCTCTGTCATTAACCAAAATAAGCTGCTCCTCAGAAAATGAGCCCAGTGTCTGCAATTAAAGACAGTTTCCCCAGACAGAAATATCATCTGTCTTGGTGGCTTATGCAAGAAGTATTTGAAAACACTGGGCAAGGAAGAAAGTGTCCTGTGAAATCCATTGCTCATTCTGCTGACATTGTACCCTTTCCCCCTCTTTGTTGTAAGGCTGAAAGAGAACAGAATTTCTTTGTTGCCACTGTTGTGGAATTTTATGGAGCACTTAAGTGGCATAGCTTTAGTTAGTCTTGTAGACAGCCTCCTCGGCTCTCAGGATGCTGCTTTCTTTAGAGAAATTGCTTTAATTATAGCCACAGTGGAAATGTCTGGTCAGACAGCTCATCAGAGGAGCCCACCCTGCAGTTATTCTTCCATTTTCAGTAGTTCAAATCCACAGACAGTTGTATGGAGTTAAATAAAACTGCTCCTGTGGCTGGAGACCAGAGGTTTTGCTTTTGCAGCTCAAAGGAGTTTTCCAAAAATAACCTGATCCAGTTTTCGTTTGGGTGATCTAAATGAAGATGTTTTTGGAGACCTTTTGGAAGATGAAAGGATTGGGAGAGGGCAGCTGGGTTTGCAGCCATTTAAAAAAAGGAACCTCCAGTGGCAAGAAGCAGAGCTGTGGACATGGGCATGTAGGGCATGGCAGTTTGGCAGGTACTTGGAGGCATGCTGCAGAGATGGAGGTACCAGAACAGAAATGGAAACAGAAATTAGTTGTGAGTAGAGATGTAGTGGTGTTTGCAGTGGTCTTGCTCTAATAAACACACAAATGACTGTTCCCAGTGTTATGCAGAACTCATTCCTGTCTTAAAGTAAGTGACCTCACAGGATGGCTTTGGGAATTCTGATGTGCTGGGAACTCTGGTAGTCCTGCCCTCCTGAGAACAAGAGCTGTTGTGAAAAGGACTTGGAAGTCCGTTGCATGGAAATGCTTACAGGAGGGACCTTGAAAGATCATCCAGTCCAACCCCTCTGCCAGAGCAGGATCACCTAGGGCAGGTCACACAGGTACACATCCAGGTGGGTTTTGAAAGCCTCCAGAGAAGGACACTCCACCACCTCTCTGGTCAGCCTACTCTAGGGCTCCAGCACCCTCTCAGTGAGTATTATTGGCTGAGTAGTTACCCTGCAATTCCAGTTCTGGCTTGTTAAGGTTACTGGAAGGAAAGCAAAGCAATTGTGCCTGATAAAACTAGAATTTGTTCAAAATAATCTGCTGTGTATCATAACAAGGTCTCATTTAATTTTTTTTGTTCTGGTTTAAATGTTAAGCAACCTCATAATGCAGATGTTTTGCTGGCTCCAAATGACATTAAATTCCCTAGATAATGGTTCTTGTTACAATAGCAGCTCTTTCACAGGTCCCTTGGGCCTTTTCTCCCCTAACAGCCTTCTAAAGGAGGGAGCTGTGTTGCACTATATGGACACCTTAGGTCTTACTTTGTTAATGCCGTTATGGGACAGCTGATTTGCATTACTCAGACATACATTGTTGTAATCATTTACATTAGCCTGAATGGCTTTAGAGGAAGAGAAGCACCTACAGGACTTGTATTTGCTGTCTGGGAATCATTGTTTGGTCCCATAGGTTATGACTTAGAGGCCATTAAAGCACCTTTTGAAGTGTCTGGAGTTGTTCACAGCATTGTAGTTCACCAGAGTGGGTCAGTACAGTGGGCTGGGATCTGAATCTCTGTCCTATGGTCATAGCTGTGTGTGGACTCGATCTCAAAGGTCTTTTCCAACCTGGTTTGTTCTATTCTGTTCTTAGAGTCATGGAATCATTTTGCTTGGAAAAGACCTTTAAGATCATTGTAGTCCAACTGTATCTAGTCTGGTGTTTAACCATGTCACAGAATCATAGAATGGGAGGGGTTGGGAGGGACCTCTGAGGATCATCGAGTCTCTTCTTAATGCACTCCAGGATACCACTGGCATTCTTGGCCACAAGGGCACATTGCTGTCCCATGGATAATTTACTGTCCACCAGGACTCTAAGGTCCTTCTCCATGGAGCTGCTTTCCAGCAGGTTAAACCCTAATCTGTACTGGTGCAGGACACTGATCCTCCTCAGGTTCAGGTCTCTCACTCTTGAGGTTCCCCCTTGCCCTGCTCTCCAGCCTGCCCAGGCCTCTCTGAGGAGCCCTTCAGCCTTCCGGTGTATCAGCCACTCCTCCCGGGTTGGTATCAGCAGCAAACTTGCTGAGGGTACACATCTCTCTGCCTTTTAACATCTCCAGGGTTGGGGATTCAACCACCTGTTCCAGTGTTTGAGAACCTTTCCAGTGAAGAAATTTCTTCTAATCTTGGCTGCTCTCTGGGTTTGAAGTGGCCACCTAGCCCTGCAGCCCTTAAACTTCTTGATACGTGAGAGGTGAAAAGGGTGCAGGATTTGGGAGAGGCTGTCTGCAGTGCTTGATGTATCACAGCACGGGAAATGAGGGCTGAACTCCTCAGGTGGTAACTGAACTAACAGCCTCATATCAAAATGAGTGTGCAGACAGCTCCAGGATCCCTGCTGCTTTTCAGATTCCTCACCAAACAGCACTAGAGAGAAGAGGAAGTCGAGCTAATTTGTCTGTTAAAATTGGGAAATCTTCTCGGCAGTGCAGAAACTTTCTGAGGCTATTCATTTGATATTGCTGCTCTTGAGATCATGTGGGGAGAATTTGTGACTTATCTGGAATTCCATGACTTTCATGGAAGCTATGTGTAAGCCTAGCTGAAGGCAGGTGTTCTCAGGAAGTTTCTCTTGGACCTCTGGTGTGACTATGATAGAGGAATTGCCCAACCTGTTCTGGAGGAGCGAGGAGCTAGTATGTTCCTGTCCTAGTGGACGATGTTATCAGTGGGACAGCAATGTGCCCTTGTGGCCAGGAGAGCCCCTGGTATCCTGGGGTGCAGCAAGAAAAGTGTGTCCAACAGGTCTGGGGAGGTTCTCCTCCTCTGCTCTGCCCTGGGGAGACCACACCTGCAATACTGTGTCCAGTTTGGGGCTCCCCAGCTCAACAGAGGCAGGGACCTGCTGGAGAGTGTCCAGCAGAGGCTACAAAGATGAGGAAAGGACTTGAATGTCTCTGCTATGAATAAAGACTGAGAGACCAGGGTCTGTTTAGTCTGGAGAAGGCTGAGAGAGGATCTTATCAGTACCTATAAATATCTGAGGGGTGGGTGTCAAGATGAAGGTGCCAGGCTCTTTTCAGTGGTGCTCAGTAATAGGACATGGGTATAAGCCAGATACAGGGAGTTTCACCTCAACATGAGAAGAAACTTCTTTGCTGTGAGGGTGCTGGAGCCCTGGAGCAGCCTGCCCAGAGAGGTTGTGGAGTCTTCTCTGGAGACATTCATGACCCACCTGGATGTGTTCCTGTGTGACCTGCTCTAGCTGTTCCTGCTCTAGCAGGGAGATTGGGGCTCAATCTCCAGAGGTCATTTCCAACCCTTAACATTTTATGATTAACCCCAAATCTTATCCTTGGTCTTTTGGTCTGCTCTCTGATCAGAGCTGATTGTCTTGTAAAATTTTGTTCTTGGTACTTAATGAATCAATGACCTTTTGCTAGTAGTTAATTGTTCTGCCTGTCTTGTGCCCATTAGAATACCCCCAGCATTTCCTTGCCTAGATCCTTACCATTCCAATCATGAAAAAAACCCCTCAGAATTGCCTGGTAAACTTGGCTGCCTTCTGATCCTTGAAGCATTCTTGAGTAAAATGAAAGGAAGCACGTTCCTCCTCTGAGAACACAACCGAAGCCATGCAAAAGAGCCTGTCATTTTCTGTTGATAAATGCAGAAGTGTTTATTTTGCCTTCTGAAATCTCGCTTTGCAGCTTTCCCCCTATTCCTCTAAGTTCTGTGGCATCAACATCGCGTTGGAGAAAGGGACTTATGATCTTATCTAAGCTGTCATCCTGCGCAGCTCATCTGTCAAACCACCCCTCGACCTGGATTTCAGAGTGATGCCCTAATATCCTGAGCCGGAGCGGATGGGTGTGAAGGTGGAATGTGCAGTGGGAGAGCTCTGATCTGTGGCATTATACAGCCTGTGATTTCCAGACTGACAGCTGTGAGCAGAGCTGGTGTAAGGCATGGCTCAGAAATAGGAGAGCTCTTGTTTTTCTTTCCTCGGGTCAAGTTAGGTAAATAGCAGGAGGGGGGGAAAAAAGGGCACTGTCTGTCATGAGAAACACCTTCAATTGGCTGCTTTTATTCAAGGGATGATTGCTTCTCACCAGAGAGAGAAGCTGACGAGTCAGAGCCTGGTGGTTTCTTGCCCCACACACCATCTTCTTGGAACCATTTGGGGATGATTAGTAGAGAGCAGTTCAAAGTAGACAAACAGGCCTTTAATTGCATGCACTTAGAGGACTTAGAAGAGCTATGGACTGTAAATATGTAGCTCATAACAGTCATTACTGCCTGAAGTGTTCCTGTGCTGTATTTGTTGTAAACTCAACTCAAGCAGATAAGGAGGACTGCTGATAACGAGGCGTGGAACTCATTGGAGAGACTTGTAAGAGCTTTTTAAAAGGCTTTCAGCAAATTTGCTTCCAGGATCTGAATTGTGAAAGTTGGGGCGAGTATCTCTTCTAACCTCTAGCTCCAAACTCTGTGAAATGCTATCTAAGTGCAGTGGTGTAAAGCTCTTGCTCTGCAGTTGTTTTCTTCTCCTTTCTGTGCTGCTTTGTCATTGAATTTGTCTTCAGTTTGCAGCCTGTGGAGCTGTGTTGTCCTCAGGCTGGTGGCCCTGGCTCTGCCTTTGGAGCTGCTGAGTGGATTGAGGGGTGGTGTTCAGGAGGAGACTTGATAGGGTGCTTGGTTGCATGGTTTAGTTGATTAGGTGGTGGTGGATGATAGGTTGGACATGATGATCTTGAAGGTCTCTTCCAACCTGGTTTATTCTCTTCTAAATATCCTGAGGGGCATCCTGTAAATATCTTCAAGGCTTCTGGGGATTATCCTGCAGAAACTCTTCAGATATTTTTGCACTCTGATTATCTGCAACTTGCACTCTCAACAGCAAATAGAAACTGAGAAAAAGTTGGTTACAGATTGATTTATTGTTTTTCAGTCTCTCTTTTGATCTTCAAGGTTAAACTTGGGTGTTCCTCCCCAGGGAGGTCAAGTGCATAGAAGGTGGTGTGGGGGCTTTTGAGGTGTGAGCTGAATCAGAGCTCCTCTTTTTGTTTGAGGCAGGCATGTGTGTAGCAATTCCTTCTGGATGCAAATTCCTTTTCCTCCTGTTGTCTCATTTGGGTTTTTTTCACAAGGGATGCTAAAGGTTTTCTTCAAGCAGTTCTTGAAACCTTAAGGGCATACAGAGGAATCTTTATGGGCTGATTTGTGTGTATTGGTTGGTGGGGTGTATTTGCCCCAGTTCCATTCAAGCCCTTGTACTAAACCCAAGCTACATTTTTTTTCCTTGACATCAAAATTAGCAAAACTCAGTGAAAGGAACTCCAGCAGCAGCTGCAGCACATAGTTCCTTTAATCTGGCATTTGCTGAAAACAGTGCCTTTTTATCTTGCAGTCCAGGACTAAAAGCTTACAGAAGAATGGTCCTGTTGTGTTTATTAAGGCTGGCAACACATGACCAAACAAATCTTGTTAAAAGATTTATCTGTCTGGCTTAAATAAGAAAAAGGAGCTCTTCTCCATATTTTTAGTTACCCTCTGTACTTAGGTGCCTTCCTGTTTCAGTCTCATAGCATTTCTGTGGGACTTGCTTTCACATTATCTTTAAAACCTGACTCTTTAATACTAGTTAAGAGGTTTAAGTACTTAAACGTGTGAAGAGGTGGGATGTGTGCCTTTGGCTCTGATAACGATTTCCAGGTGCGTAGATCAAATAACTGCAGAGCTGTGTATGCTGGGGAAAAACTTTTCCACTCTGGGGGTGACAGCACTGGAATAGGCTTTCCAGAGAGCTTGTGGAGTCTCCTTCCCTGGAGACATTCAAAACCTGCCTGGATGTGTTCCTGTGTGCCCTACTCCAGGTGGTCCTGCTCTGGCAGGGAGGTTGGACTGGATGATCTTTTGAGCTCCCTTCCAACATCCCCTAACATTGTGTGGTTCTGTGAAGCCCATCTCAACTTATGCTGCACAAATGTGACTGGAACTCATTTTTCTTGGGAGAAGTCATATCCTGCTCTCCTGACTTGGATCACACAATCACAGGAGGGATGTGAGGATGTGAAGGGGTTTTTTGTTTGAATGAATTATTGGACTTGAATTTGAACTAAATTTAAAATGCTGGGCAAAACCCTCAACCAGGTGAATGTGGGGTAATGAGCAGTTGAAAATAATGATAATCAACTTCCTCACTTCTCCAGTTCTTTAAATGAAGTTTAAAGGTCAAATTGTGCCTGCCTGATTCCTCATTAGATACTATGGCAAGAACTTTTTCGATGGCATTTGGAATTGCCTGGGCAGATCCACTCCTATCCATTGTGACATCCTTCATTTGCTGTCTTTGTGAGAGAGACAGATCTAGTGAGAGATGATTTCTGACTGGAGAAGGGCTGGTAATAAGATGCACGTGTAGCCTGTGTCCTGAAAGGGACCTCTGGGTGTTTCTGGAGTGTTGCTGATCTCGGCTTGCCTGCCAGATGGGTGACAGATGCAAAAGACCATTTCAGGAGCACAGGGACTGTAACTGTGGTGCTTTTCTGTCTGGCTTCATTTGCACCCAAGTGTGACTGTTGAACTTCTGTGGGCAGAGGAGTCATCTTCAGGACTTGTCTGAAGTTGCTGCAATTTTAACTGCTCTGAGAAACTGTTGTGCAATGTTAAACACCTCTTCTGTATGGGAGCAGTGTTTACAGCAGTTAATGGTACTGAGTAGCAGAGCTGTGGAGGGGCAATGTTCTGACTCAGTGAAGCACCAGCTTTCAGACTTGTCTTCACTTGGAGCAATTATTGCCGACTTGCTTTCAGCATGTCTGGCCCAGACTCTGAAGTTCCTGTCTCCTACCACAATCCTAGTTTCCTCTCTCTGGAGACCTGAACATTTTAACAGGTATAAGAGCAGTTGAATATAATCTTGAAGTGTTAGATGCCAAACCTGGTCTTGGTGGATGCCAAAAGATGGTCTTAAATTTGCGCCAGTGGAGGTTCAGGTTGGATATTAGGAAGGATTTTTCCACAGGAGGGGTCCTCATGCACTGTCACAGGCTGCCCAGGGAGGTGGTGAAGTCACCATCCCTGGAAGTGTTTAAGGGGTGTGTGGATGTGGGGCTGAGGGACATGGTTTGGTGGCAGCAGCTTAGCAGTAGCATTGGGATTGTAAGCTCTAGGCAAGCAGCTGGACTTGATGATCTCAGAGGTCTCTTCCAACCACAGCAGTTCTATGGTTCTGCGATTCTGTATCTGCATTTTTCAGAAAGCAGAATGCATTTTTGGTTTATGTTTGAGCTCTAAACAGTTTAAGAGTAAGGACCTCTAATGTCTGGTGGCACACTGGGTACAGATAAGTACAGCTGTCCTATACTGGATGTAATAAACTTGGTTGGGATAAATGGGCACATCCTGAGGCTTTAGTTAAAAAATAACACACAAAAAATAATGATCTCAGAGCGGGGTTGCAGTGAAGCCAGCACTTTTCCACTTGCATTGAACAAATAATGGATGGAGGCTGTTCTCCCACTCCTTTGTGTACCCATCTCAGCCCTTGTAAAGTGAATGTTCCCCTTTTAGCTTAAATGGCTTCTTTTAGAGTTTGATCTTTAAAGCATTCCCAATGGAAGAAGCAGTAAACCAGTATCAAAGGCAGCTAATAATCTCCAGCCTGTGGTGCTCTAACCTGAATTTCTTGTCTGTAGTGTGATGACAGAAGCAGCTGCTGTGGTGGTTTGGTATAGTGAGAACGAGGAGCTGCCAGTGAGTGAAATTACTGGAAACCCAAGCTACAGAGCCTGCCAAAAACCACTGAAGATTTTCAGTGTGTTTGCTTCTACTGTCCTAATCCAGAGTTAAACATCTGTGTGATTACTGTATTTGGCAATATACACCATGTGTTAGCCCAGTCTACTTAAGGCCTCTGCAAGTGCTTCCTAGATGTCACTGAAACAAGACCAAAAACGTTTGCTCATTGGCTTTTTCCCTTGGGCTTCCCCAAAGTTCATTTGTAAACAGCATTCAAGTCAATGAAGAGAAGAGGTTGGTGACATACAACAGCTAGGAGGAAGAAGCTCTGAACAGAACAGTGTCTTCTGGTTAGGCTTGGCTTTCTTGTGGGTGTTTACCCAGCTCAAAAATGGAGTCTCTGAGATCTTAGTGGGTAAGAATCACAAGTGGCTGGATTTTACCCATCCTTGGAGGTAGCTGAATAAAGCTTTTAGGTATGTCCTTTAGATTCTGTTCTCTGAAGAACACACAGGGATCTCTTGTGCATAGGTTGTTGGACTTGATGATCCTTGGGGTCTCTTCCAACCTTAGTTATACTGTGATACTGTGATAGGTGGAGATGCCACAACTTCTAATTTTTAGCTAGCTCTGGGAAAGTGATTAGTTTTCTTTCACAGTGAACAGATTATTTATTCTCTGAAGTGACTTTTATATCAACAACAATAGGGGAAAAAGCCCTCCAGCTTGCTCCTGGGTATTTCCTAGCCTCTAGAAATTTGAGTCGTTTCTTATTGAGTCCCTGTAGGCTGTCGTTATCACTATTATCTGCAACTTCTCTGGCAATTGACAGGTTCATTGTAGTCTTCTCTCCAGGAGTTCCTTGGATTCCCCTGGTGTGTTGCCAGAGTGATGGCAGCTGCTATAAGGAGGAAAGAAAATAGAATCATTTCCTACCTGGATGATCGGTTCATTCAGGAAATGCCTGAGAGATTCAAGCCACAGCCTGAATTGTATCAGCAGAAGCAATTTGTCTCTTTTTGGCTGTTTCCATTGCTGGAAAGTAGGAGTCAAGAGGGAGAAGAATATTGTAGTCTGAGATTTATGTAAGAGCAAGAAATAGCAAACACACAGGATCACAGACTTCTCAGCTGACTTCTTAGAAATGCAAATAGCCTTTTCCTTTCTCTAATGTGGTTTCAGATGCCTAACTCATGAACATGCTCTCTTAGGTCCCTGTCTTTCATGCTGCAGCATTCCACACCCTGGGCTAATTTCAAGTTGTACCAAATAGTAACTTCCTGAAAACTTAGGAACTGGGTGTGGATGAGTTCAGCTTCATCCCAGGGAAACCCAGCAGCTTAGCTTTGTGTGTTGGATGCACACTTCTGGTAATACTCTTTCATGAATATTCACAGAGTGAGAGGTATGATTCCTGTTCAGCAGCAGCTGTAACTGTTCAGGGTGCTGCTGGAGAAAGATTAAAAGGCACTTGCAAGGCCTTCAATTGGTGCAAATCCCCTAGAGCCCTTCCAGAGAATGTACCAACAATTCTCATGTGTGTGCTGCTGGTGTTTTGTGTAACCTGCCAGCCCAGATCCTTGGGATTTGAGCAAATGGAAAGGATATGTGAAGGACAGTCAAAAGAGTAAAGGCTGTACCTGCACATGGCCAGCTGCAGGGTGCTGGAGGGGAGTTAGGGAGCAGGTCTGTGGTGCTTAGCTGCCTGCAGGAGCTAAACCTCAGCAGTAGGCAGCTGTCCTGTCTGCTTGGTGGTTGTAGCCTGAGGATCCTGGCCCGGAGGTCCAAGTTTGCAATTATTCACCGTCCCTGGAGGTGTTCTAGAGGGGATTGGATGTGCCACTTGGTGCCATGGTTTAGTGGTCATGAGGTCTTGGGTGACAGGTTGGACTTGATGATCTTTGAGGTCTTTTCCAACCTTATTGATGCTATGATTCTATGATACTCTTGTACCAGCAAGTCCAGTTCTCTCCATCTGAGCTTGCATTGAAGGGAAAAAAAGGCTGCAGTTGATATTAGCTGTATTGATTAAGTGGTCAGGGGAGTAAAAGCAAAGGATTACCTCTCCCCTTCCTATTCCCCAGCAGGAAACTGCGTGTGTGAAGGTCATGAGTTACAAAATCCATCTCCATGTGTTCTGTTAGTGCTGAAGCAAGCGTGAAAGGTCATGTTGATGATATATGGAAAAGCAGAGTTTGTTAGTGCACTTGCAGCTCCTGTGGTGGGGTTTGGGTTCAGTGAATTCTTTCCTGTGATCTGTGGATTACAGGTTAGCTCTATTTTTGGAAGAGCAGGGTAGGGGGAAGACTTCTGAACAGCTTGGCCCGGAGGTGGCAGATGGCATTCTTTACTCTGTCCCAGCTTCGTAGGACATCCGTTGCTAGTGGTGTTGAGGTGCAAAACAACACAGCCATTAGCTGGACTTCATTTGCTTTCAGAAGGAGAAGTTGTAGACTCTTCCTTTCTGTACTTGGCCCTTCCTAAATGTTTGGGGTTTTCCACTTGCATGCTTCCTGTTCAGCTCTGGGTGTGAAATGATGCATGGCCTCTGTGAGAGAAGTTACTGCTGTAGTGAACCAAATAATTTCCTTTAAGGAGTTGTGAGATGTGTTCAAGAGAGGATTGGACATGGCACTTGGTGCCATGGTTTAGTAGTAATGAGGTCTTGGGTAACAGGTTGGACTTGATGATCTTTGAGGTCTTTTCCAGCCTTATTGATTCTGTGTTTTGAGGATGGAGACACCTTTACAGACTCTTCATCAGTCATTTCTACAAATGTCCAGAGGAGGCCAGAGGGCTGGAAAACCTGCCCATTCGGGACAGGCTGAGAGAATTTGGGCTGTTCATCCTGGAGACCTTAGAGCAGCTTTCCAGTAGCTGAAGGGGGCTACAGGAGAGATGGGGAGGGACTTCTAGCAAGGGCTTGGAGTGACAGGACAAGAGGGAATGGGCTGAAGCTTGAGGAGGAGAAATGAAATACAGACTGGAAATTAGGAAGAAATTTTTTCCAGTGAGGGTGGTGAAACACTGGAATGGGTAGCCCAGGGAGGTTGTGGATGCCCCCTTCTTGGCCAGGTTGGATGAGGCCTTGAGCAACCTGGTGTAGTGGAATGTGTCCCTGCCCATGGCAGGTAGGTTGGAACTAGGTGATCTTCAAGGTCCCTTCCACCCTATACCATTCTAAGGCTCTCTGAATGCTTCTAAGGTCTCTCTCGTGTCTTCCTGTGTTGCTTTCCCTACTGAATGGCTTTGGAATGTGGAGTTGTCTTGCTTTGTAGTGTTTATTTGCAGACATCTGAAACCATTCTGAATACTAACATGTTTTTTTCCCCTCTTTCTTCCTCCCCCTGCCCCCTCAAGAACCTTTTTAAGACGCTGGGGTTGTTGGAGTGGTTGAATTTTTCCTGGATTTGAGTGAGAAATTCAGAAGACTGAAGCCCAGGCTCACTGTCTACCTTTCACGGAGGCCCAGCCGTGAGAGGACAGAAGAAGGCACGTGGCGAATCATGACAGCAGACAAAGAGAAAGACAAAGACAAAGAGAAGGACAGGGATAGAGACCGGGATAAGGAGCGAGACAAGAGAGACAAGGCGAGGGAGAGCGAGAACTCGCGGCCTCGGCGGAGCTGTACCTTGGAAGGAGGCGCCAAGAACTATGCGGAGAGCGACCACAGCGAAGACGAGGACAACGACAACAACAGTGCCACCACCGAGGAGTCCACGAAGAAGAGCAAGAAGAAACCGCCCAAGAAGAAGTCGCGCTACGAGAGAACGGACAACGGTGAGATCACCTCCTTCATCACGGAGGATGACGTAGTGTACAGGCCTGGAGGTAAGAAACCCTGCTCTTCGCACCGCCCAGCGGGCTGCTACCTCTTCATGGGAACTGGGGGTGTCCTGGGAGCGTTTTCTGTTGGACACACAGGTGGCTATGCATGCAGAAGGGGTGACTGCATCTTGTGAGATCTGATTTGCTGGAATGAACTTAGCTCCTCTTAGAAAAAGAGCCACCCTTTATTATTTGTGTTCTGTTTCCTTTCCCTCCCCTTCCTTCCCCGCTGCGTTAATTAGCTGTGTATGGTCTGGAATCCATCCCTGGGAGTTTGGAAGCTAAATTGGATAAAGCACTCGGCAGTTTGCTCCAGCTTTGAAACAAGGCCTGATCTGAGCTAGAGATTTGATAGGTGGCAAAGAGAGCGATCTCCCAACCTTTCTGACAAGTTTGTCTGGTGAAACACTGGAACAGGTTGCCCAAGGATGTGGTTGAGGCCCCATCCCTGGAGACATTCAAGATCAGACTCGATGTGGCCCTGGGCAGCCTGATCTAGTTGCAGATGTCACTGATGACTGCAGGGGGGTTGGACAAGATGACCTTTGAGGGTCCCTTCCAACCCAGCGCTATCTGCAATGAGCGTGGTGAAGCTGTGATTTCTTTGTAGAGCTCCTCTCCAGTCCTGTTTGTGAAACAAATCAGGTGACTCAAGATCTCATTATGCCATTGATTTCCCTCTCATTAATAGCTAGCTAATGCCTGCAGACAGCAGCTTAGCTGTTGGTCAAAACAGTGTCAATGTCAGCAAGTATCTGCAGTGCTTTGGGGAGCTTGCAGTGTGCTCTGCATGTCTTGGATCTGCCTTTTAATTACTGTTAAGTTCACATCAGCTTTTTGGGGTGTCAGGTGAAGTTTCAGGATCTAATCTGCAGCTGCTGCCAGCTTATTCCTCACAGAGAAATTGTACTTGAAAATGAGATTATTTAGCTAGCTGTGTTCCTCCTGTTTGAGTAAAAACTCCTGTGTTCATCTACACAGCACTTAAAAAGCATTGATTGCAGTTGTTTGTTCCACCACAAGGAATAGTTATGTTTGCCTTTACTGCTCGAAGCACTGGCTTAAGGGCCCTGCTAGTTCTCTATTACTTCTCTGTGCAACGCTCAGTGTGCTGTAGTAACACTGCTGGAGCAAAACAGAGATGGATTCAAACTGAAAACCATGGAAACTAATGAGGTAAAATCGTGTCTGGTTTTTCCATGAGGTGCTGTATATCTCAAGTATTAAAATCTCATTATATGAGCAGAGATGTAAATGTTTGAAATGCTCTTTCCAGTTGTAGCTGCTGTAAATGCTCACAAATGCTGGTGGGGCTGGGGGGCAGGGGGGGCATTACCAGCTGCAGATACAGATGGGCTGAAGTTCTGCTGGTTTGGGGGCAGTTCTTGTTCTTCCATGTGAAAGTTGCAGAGTCTGTTTCCACTTAGGTCTCCCAGTATTTGTCAGAATCACTTACCTGCTGAAATGCTTCAAATGCCATTTCAAACCATTCCAGCTAAGTGTTGTTTTTTTTTTCCTCTGGGTCTGGGCTTGTTGCTTGAGCAGTACCAATAGGGAGCCTGCAGAAGCATCAGCTCTGGCAATCTCATTTTGAGTGTCAGAGGATGAAAAATAATTGAGAATCTGTTAAGAGCAGCTGTTGTGTGGGCCCAGCAGTACAGTGTGATACACTGGCTTTATTGCAAAAAGACTTTGCTTAAAATTAAGCTGGAAAAATCACTTTGTGATCTCAATTTGTAGCCTGTGGAAGGATGGAGAAATGTTAGCACCTTTTTTTTTGTGTGTCTGTTGGTGCAGTGCTTGGGGTATGTCTGATGGAGCAGGACTTGGATTGGAGGGTATTTGCAGGACAGCAGGGATCAGGACTGTGCTTATCCTGAGTTTGTGCCTTTGCCAGCTAATTGGCAAAGGAGGGGAGAGAGTCCTTGCAAGTGTTGGTTGTGTGGGGACAGCTGAGGTTGTTTATGCTGTATTTTTCACAGGAGTCTCCATCCAGAATAGAAATCTTCTTTCTGTGCAGGCTGGTGAGGGCTTCAGTGGTCATGGCTTGTACCTTCTGCCTTGCCAGCAGTTCCAAGCTGAGGGAGGTTCTGTTGATAGGCTGAAATGCAAGGCACAGCCTCAGCCCCAGCATGGGTGAGAGTGTGGGAGAACAATCTTCTCTTAAGAGGTTGAGTGCTTCATCAAAGGTGTTTTGATGATGGTGGTTGCACAACAAGTGATAAGGGAACTGATTTCATGGGGAGCAGTTCCTCCTGAGTGGTGTTTGGCAGGGTTTGGGTAGGGAAAGGGTTTGAAAGCTTGCCTGGCTGCTCTCAGCTGAGCCTAGTGCTGGCCACAGGCAGCTTGCTTCATTGTTGGAGTGAGTCCAGAGGCGGGCCACAAAGGTGATCTAAGGGCTGGAGCACCTCTGCTGTGTTGACAGGCTGAGGGAAAAGACTTTAGAGCTGCCTTCCAATACCTGAAGGGATCCTACAGGAAGGCTGGAGAGGGACTTTTCACAAGGGTGTCTAGCAAAAGGACAAGGGGGAATGGTTTGAAGCTGAGGGAAGGTAGATTTAGACTGGATCTTAAGCGGAAGCTCTTCAATATGAGAGTGGTGACACTCTGGAATGGGCTGCCCCGGGAGGTGTTCCAAGACCAGGTTGGATGGGGCCTTGAGCAGCCAAGTCCAGTTGAGAGGTGTCCTTGCCCATGGCAGGGAGGTTGGAGGAGATGATCTTTAAGGTCCTTTCCAGCCTAAGCCATTCTCTGATTTTCTCTTTGCCATCTTGCTGCTCTGTTTGAATTGAAGGACCCCCCCCCCCCAGTACCCCACCCTTGAATTGAGGTGGTTCTATCTGATCTGGAGGAGATTATTGAATGAGCAAGGGAAGCCATAGAACTGGTGATAATTGAGATATTTTATCCCTGCTTTGTAATTTAAAAATCTTCTTCTTCTTCAATGTTCCATTTTATTGGAAGCAATTAGCATAAGAGACGTAGCCCAGCGCTGACACTCTTCTGTTCAGTTTGCTCTCTTTGTGCTTTTCTCCAATTTGCATCTGTCTCTTGTCTTGAGAACTGCAGAGAGCAATGAGAGCACACATTATTGGCAAGCTCAGTGCAGGGGCAGGAGCCTAGCTGAAACCTTGACTGATTGCACTGATTTTTCAGTTTTACTTGAAACTTCATTCTTGAACAGGAGTGAGATCTTGAGTCCTCATTTCCGCTGTGCAGTAGGGGCTAAAGCCATTTCAGCATCTCTTGCAGAAGAAAGTCTTTGCTTCTGTCCTTGGGTGCATGTAGGGAGATGTATTTGTAGCTAAGGGTGCAAATTACACAAAATTTAAGAGGGATTAAGAGTTGAAGTTAATGAGACTTGCAGAGCACGGATCAGAGAGCTGAAAATTCCAGGTGTGTGCAGAATGGATGGCTGAAGGGAAATCCATTCCATTCCTTTGATTCTTTCCCTTCAGTGCCCTTATCTGATGGGGGTGAATGCTAAAGGTCTGCATTCCCTGACTCTGAGCTCCTCAGTTAAAACCTCATTCTGTGTTCACCCCACTGCTGTACGGTCCTTAATCCAACACTTAATGCTATTTTTCTCTCTGTGCTGAGCTCAGCAGCTGAGTAATAGCAGATAAAATGTAAATAAATAATCAAGATAATTGGAATTTCTTCATATGCAAGGTTGCCCTTTACTGTTATTATACAAATACTGTTCTTATTAATTTGCATAGGTGTAACTAATGTATGCAGAGCTCTAACCCATGCACTGAAATGCACTGAGTAGAGCTTAGACACCACTCTGCAATTAATCTTCCCTACTTTGTTGGAAATCACACAGGCCTGTCCTAAAAGCTGCTGGCCCATTTCCCCATCTGTCTTCTGGGCTTCCACAACCCCTCTCCTATTTCCTTCCAAATCTCATCTGTGGGTTGCTTTTTCTTTTCTGTTTTTCCTCACAGTTCTTCCCTTGCATTTGTCAAAAGGAGTGAGAGGGTAACAAATCCATTTTTAATGCGCAGTGTCTGTTCAGATTTCCTCAGAGGCTTCTTCAGCAGAAGGTAATGATACTGTAAGGTAGTTGCATCAAGACTGAGCTGTTAGGGTGTGTGGTTTCCCCCCCTCCCCCCCTTCCTCTTAGATTCAGTTAAATCATTTAATGCTGAATCTCTTTCTGTTTTTAGTGCAGATTGATTCCCTTCTCCAGCAGGAGAGGGTTCGTTTCCCATACGGTTTGTACTCACGTGCAATATGGTTAACACATGGCTCCTAATTGGGTGCACTTGAAAACTGGTGGGCTTGTTTTGTACTCTGCTTTTTGCAGTTCCACTTTTTTGATTGTCAGGCTGTAAGCAAATTTGAATACTTTGATACTCTGCTGTGCAAACCAGACTTCAGAGCTCCATCTGTTGTTTGGGTTAGACAATTGGTCTCTGCATAGGATTTTCTGTGTAGGAGGTACTGAAGTGCTGTCAGTCAGACGGCTGGCAATGTATTGTACTGGACTTGAGTGGCCAAGGTGCTCCTGGAACAGCTGTCCTCAGTGCCATGCTCCTCCAAACACTTACTAGAGTGGCTTTTATAGGCCCTGCTTTTGGTGCTTGGTGAAGAGAATCACAGAATTGTCAGGCTTGGAAGGGTCCTCAAAGATCATCCAGTTCCACCCCTGCTGCCTTGGGCAGGGACACTTCATCAGGTTGCTCAGAGCCCCATCCAACCTGGCCTGAAAAACTTCAGGGATGGGACTTCTACCACCTCCCTGGGCAATTTGTCTGTCTGGAAGAGGGCAAACAGCACTGTCATACCTTTATTTCTGACAGTAACTCTCTGGCAGTAAGTGGCTAATCTGAAAAAAAAAAAAGATGAATAAGGTGGTGGTGATATTGCTCCAGAGAGTCTTTCCCTTCCTCTTTGTTCCAGAGGGCAACAATTTGCTTAAAGTCTTGAAAGGACCAGAGTTATGGAGGTGTTTCTCTGGTATATCTTCATCTTGTTCTTGAACGCGGAGCTTTTCTTTTCAGTATCCCGGGAGGAAGCTGATCTTATGGAGTAGATAGGTCAAGACTCCAGAGAAAGCACCTAGCAGAAATACCTGCATCACAATAATAGCTGCTTATGAGGATACTTTCAGTGCCCTGCTCCTCTTTATTCTCTGAACTCATGCTCACCTTTCTTGCTGGAGGAAGCTGTTCTCTTTCACCCTCAGTCTGCTCACCACGCCAGGGAGGGATATTACTGCATTAGAAGCACAGAGCTTAATGCTGGGGATATTGTTGCTGCTGAGCAGTGGTGTAATGTCATCACCGAGTGCTGGACTGGAAAAACTTTGTCAGATGAAAGTCTAAGTTGATCTGGAGTCTCAGGGAAACAGATGACTTGATGTCACCTGGAGATGAGGACAATATTGTTTGCTCTGCCTACGTAGAAACATTTAAAAGGATCTGTTGGAATTAAAAGGATTTATGAGGCTCTGTTTCTACAGTGACATCAGTAGCTACATAAACAACACATCAGCAAGAGGAATCAACATGAGGTAACACAAGGTGAAATGCTTCTGCGGGGAGAGTGGAGCATTAAAGGACTTGATAGTTTCTGAGCAAATTGCTTCAGAACAGCTTACATGACAGCCTCTTTGTTCTAGGTGTTAACATCTGTGTGAAGCTGGAAGAGGTACAGAGTGTCAGATACAGAAAGTGTGGTGTGATGTGGTGCAGGGAAAGAGGCAGAATTAGCTTTCTGTGGATCCTGGAACATCTGGCCTAGCACATGAAAAATAGGAATGTGTCTCTGCCACTTGGAGATGGTTTAGGCAGTCTCTGTTGGGAACAGCTATTGGACTTTCTTGCTTCCTTCCCTGCTTTTTAAAGGTATGGGAAATCACTGTCACTAGGATGAAAGTGAGCTATTGCTACTGGAAAATACAGCTGGAGCTGAGTGCTAACTTTTCTGGATTTATGGGCTGATGTCTCTTTAAAGTTTTGTTAGCTTTTTCTCTGAGTGCTGTGAAGGAGGCAGCACAAGCCCATAAGCTATTATCTGGACAGGCATCAGAGAAGGAAAGAGACTGAATTTGCAGGTGGGATGCACTGTTGTGAAATACTGCTGCTCGGTTGTCACCACATGTATCAAAGTGAGATCTTACACACTTTTCACTTGGATACCTTCTGCAGTTGCAGTGTGCGTGGCCATTTTTCAAAGGGAGCACTTCACAAGGTAGTTTGCAGTCTTCACTGGCTGGGATTTGAAGCCTGCAGGTGCTGGGTTATTGCACCATCACAATGAGAAAATGACAAAAGATGGTGGGGCATCCTTTGTGTGAATCTGTGAGCTTGACATCAAAGTGTCCTGTGGAGTGTGGCCAGCAGAGTTCCAATCACAGTGGAGCCGGAATTGTATTTACCTAAGATGTAGTCAGTCTGGAGATTTCTTCCCTCAAGCTTCCCAGTGGAGAAGAGCATGTTTTCTAACATGCTGCACTCCCTGTTTCCCTCTCCATTTGCAAGTCTGTTGCCATTGTGATACTAGATCATGGCAATAATCAGACACTCAGTGACAGACTTTCAGCTGCTGTAAATAAGAATAACCTCGGGAGCTGTGCTGCTTAATGGCTTTGTGAGAGTTCCCTTATTTTTCACACTTACCCTCTGTGTTTTCAACCTTTCTGCACATGAGAGTAATGGGGAGGGGAAACTCCTAACCATCTTTTTTTCCCAGAAGAAAAGATTATCTTTAAGGCTTTTGTTTAAATGGAAACAAATGCATTCTTTACCCATTCCTCCTTCAGTCCTTAAAAGAAGGGGAATAAAAAAAATTAGAGAAGAGGCCAGGATTAGTAGGTGAGTCTTAAAACGTGGCAGGAGGGTTAACAAAATGCATAAGCATCAGAGAAGGATTTTCTTTGAAGTCAATTGAAGTCTGTAGAGAACTGATTCCACATGCAGCTGAAACTTGTGCTGTGCTTGTTTTGTGCTACTGGCTTGAGCAGCATTTGTAATTAGCTTTTCCTCTCAACACGGGAGGTTTTTATGGCAAGGCTGGATTTTAGAGATCAGGTGAGTAGGTGAATAGTGAATGTGGATAATGAAGGCTCCACGACAGCATGCATGGACTATATGGCTGCATATAACTCATGTCCTGTACTGGTGCAGTTAGTGAAAGCAGCAAACATTATCCAAATTGGGGGAGGAAAGGACAGTGCATTTTCTGAGCTTCATATTTACTCTTAAATGTGGGAGGCGTCGCTCTGTGTATGGGCAGCTGCTGGTGCCTGCCAGATGGAGCCCTAAGTGCAGATCAAGGTTGATCTAGCAAATGGATTCCTCTGGCTTTGTTTGGCTTTTGTGTATAAATCATGGAGAGCAGCATGAAGGAGGTGAGTGTATCCCGAGGGGTGGGGGCTGGGAGTCTGGGCTGGGGGACAGTGCTGAGCCTGGGCTGCTAGTTTTGCACATTGCCTTTGTTTGTGCATGAAATTGTGATGGTCTTCTCATAACAGATGAGTTGTGCAAAGTGGAGCTGTAAAACTTAAGGTGTTCTCTCCAAGGTTATTTTTCTTTGTGAGCCATCCCTCTCTGTGCCATCCTAACAAAACAAAGGGCACTAACAAGAGGAGCTGCACAGCCAGGGCTGGTGAAGTATTGCTGAAGTAACACCATTATAGGAGCTCTACAGACAGGAGCTGGCTACAAAATGAGCTTCATAACAGGCTCTTGAGAAGCTTGTAATGCAAAACAGTGTCATAGAATAGAATCCTAAAGTAACACCTTCAGAGGCATTGCTTTGTTTTTCATGCTGGAGGAGTCTTTGGTCTGTTTCCCAAGGAATGAGTGACAGGACAAGAGGAAACAGCCTCAAGTTGCACCAGGAGAGGTTTGGGTTGGACATGAGGAACAATTTTTCCCCCCAAAGGGTTGTCAGGCCCTTGAACAGGCTGCCAGGGCAGTTGAGAAGCCCCTGTTCCTGGAGGCCTTTCAAAGCTGTGGGGAAAAGTGGCACTGAGGAGTGTAGTTTAGTAGTTAGCTGCCAGTGTTGGGTTAGTGGTTGCACTTGATCTTAAAAACATCTTCCAGCCTGAACAGTTCTGTGATTCCATGTACAGGTGTTTTAAGATAGAGCCCAACCCTTAACACCTTGTGAAGCTGGGGTGTTTTGGTGCTGTTGCAGGGTGAATGTGAAACTTTACATCAGCACCTGACTGAAAGTTGTTTTGTGGGGGTCACTGCAAGAGCTTTGGTGTAACTGCTGTAGGTAATTGTGGAACACAGGTATGAGCAGATTGGCAGACAGCAGTATCAGAATCATAGAATGGCTTGGTTTGAAAGGGACCTTAAAGGTCATCTAATTTCCAACCCCTTGCTGTGGGCAGGGACATCTCCCACTAGCCCAGGTTGCTCAAAGTCTCCTCCAGCCTGGGATTAAACACTTCTAGGGAGGAGGAGTAGCAGGGAATTATTTTTGCAGAGGATGTATCTAGAGGAAGTGTAACCTAGGCAAAAAGTCCTGCTCCATGGAGAATGCAGTGTGTGTCATTCTTGAACTTAGGTGAGTGGAAATTGTGAAATAAAAACAGTGGAAATACAAACTGTGGAAGAATTGGACTAAGAGGAAGGAATTCCTTGAAACAGGAGAGCTTGAGAGTGAGGTTTGTGGCTGCAGTAATTGCTCGTGGCCTGCCTTCAATTTCCTTCAGTTAAAATAGTTTGAACTTGTAGCATATGAGTTTGCAAGGCCCTCTTGCCTTTGCTCCGTGGAAGTTTCCATGTCTTTCATCAGCAATCAGATGAGGGGGAGGTTGATCAGTCACAGAGACAGCTGTGCACAGTGAACTGAATTCTCAGTTCATGTACTGGGGACAATGCTGTGGTTTCCCAGGTAGCAGAGCAGTTTACTTCGTGCCAGAAGCTTGCTTGAACTTCTACCCGGAGATTGTTCTGATAAACTGGGGGAAGGAGGGAGTGAAAATTCATCTGTCAGAATTTTGGTCCTGGCACTGAGCTTAGCTGCTTGGTTTTGGAATGCAGGTTATGTCAAAATACCTTCACGGGGGATGGAGGAGAAAGCTCAGAGGTGAGAGAGAGGTTTCTCTGCAGGTTTGGCCCTCAGTGCTGTGTGTAAGCAGGTTAAGAGTGTGGTAAAAGGAGAATGCTTTTGTTTGTTTGTTTCCAAGGGAATAGAAAATGAGAAAGGTTAAATGCAACTTCAGAATTGATAAAAATAACTTTTAGAGCAGAATTTATCTCCATTTTCATGTTCCTGCTTGATGGACCACACTGGTGTAAGGCATTTCTGCCTGTAAGTGGCTATCTTCTAACTCATTGCTGAATGTTATTTTTTCCCCTGTAATGTCATCATCTTGGGGCAGTTATTTGGTTTTCCTTTCATCCCAAGAAGATAGTTTTGTATGAAGAGTACCCAGTAAGCAGAGTGTGTGGTGCTCTAAGGATGCATCTGAAGTGAATTGAACTACAATGGAAAGATTTTTGCTTTGTTTCAGCACTGGCAGGAAGAGTGTGGCTCTGTAGAACAACAGAATTGTTTTGGTTGGGAAAGACCTCTGAGATCATTGAGTCCAACCTTCAGACTCGCAGCTTGTTGTGGGTTGGAAGGGAGCCTCAAAGGTCATCTTGTCCAAACCCCCTGCACTCAGCAGGGACACCTCCCACTAGAGCAGGCTGCCCAGGGCCACATCAAGTCTGATCTTGAGTAACTCCAGGGACAGTGCCTCAACCATGTCCCTGGGCAACCAGTATTTCACCACTGTCATGGTGCAGAACTTCCTCCTTATGTCCAACCTAAATCTGCCCTGCTCAAGTTTCAAACTGGTGCCCCTCATCCTGTTACCACAGGCCCTTCTAAATAGTCCCTCCCCAGCCTTCTTCTAGGTTCCCTTCAGATATTGAAATGCAACTCTGGGGTCTCCTTGGAGCCTTCTCTTCTCCAGGCTGAACATCCCCAATTCCTTCAGCCTGTCCTTGTAGGAGAGGTGCTTCAGCCCTCTCATCTCTGTGGCCTCCTCTGGATCCTCTTAGTCCATCCCATCTAGTATTTTTGTTGAAGTCCAGAATGTGTTGTGGATGCTCTTGCCAAAAGCAATCAAGGGATTGTAAGCAAGAAAGGATGAGAGAACTTTCTGTAAAATACATGAAAGCTGAGAGAGATTTAAACCTTCCATTTGTGGTGTTAGTTTAGGAAAGAAATACACCAAAAAGTAGATTCATAGTTACTTTCCTTTGGCTTGAGAAATGTCTGCTTGTATCTTTACTGTGGTGATTGTGTCTCCTTATACTTAGTAGTGAGGCAAGCCCATTTTTCTGTTCTCCCTGAGGTGGGCATTTCTTATTCAAGCAGCTGGCCAGCATACTGGCATCATCATTATGCTTTAAAATGGAGGAGGAAAAAACCCCAAAACAACAGACCAGTGTTGAAAGAGTAAATGGGTTTCTCCTGCAAGTTCATCATTGTAGTGGCTGCACTAATTTGTTTTGTGTAAGAGGTGTCCCAGAGCTATTTACTTACTGAAACAATAGGAAAATAGTTTTCAGTTCAGGAAGTCCATGCTGATTATTTTTCAAATCAGGTACTGCCTCAGTGCTGCAAGGTATTTGCAGGTAGGTGAATATCAGGTTAGCAGACCACAGGGAGGATGTCACATAAGCTTAGCTGACCTGAGTGTATTTGCATCACAGCAGGATCTGAGGCAGCAGACTGCAGTATTTGAACTACAGTGCTCTGCGAAAATCAGCCTCACTCAAGTGACACATTCAGTTTTCCCCTTCAGAAGATGTGTCCCTGTCCAGGGCTGTACCAATACCTTGTAAAATGGGTCACATTCTCTCCATTTGTTTAAAGGGGAAGGTGAAGTGATGGGCCAGTTACTAGGGGCATAGCAGTGGCTGTTATGCTTTTGTAGTTGAGGGCCACCCAAGTAAAGCCTGTCCTTGTGATGAGGTGTTGTGGTGTGCTGCACTTCAATTATCAAAAGAATAGCTAAGAGAGAGAAGCTGAGCAGCCATTTGGTGTTTGTGGTGGGCTTGGGAGTAGAAGAGCTTTCTCTTCCAAGTCCTCTTGGTGTGCTTGCTTTGCCTGCTAGAGCACAGAGCTGTAGTGATGCACAGACCAATAGAAGAAGTTCTTCAAGCTGTGCGAAGGAGGTCAGCTTCATGGGCCAACTATATGCTCTCATTTGAAGACATTGTGGGGATTAAGTTGATTTCAGGTAGACAATGACAATTCCTCCTGTTGTTTTCTTAAGGCTTGCTATTAATGGTTGCTTTGAAGGTCTCCCTGAAATTATCCACAGCCATTTCAAGTCTGTTGCAATTTACACATTAAGGTTCTTTTAAGGGAGGGGAAGGATATCTGAAGCAGTGAGGCCATGTAGCAATGTGATGTATTTGTGGTGCTGCTTGTCTGTTGTGGCTTCCATAGCACAGGTGAGGGTCCATGAAGAGCTTTTGACATGCATCCAGTTCAGGTTTGAGGGACAAGCTGGGAGAAGCGTTGGGAGCAAACACTGCACCTCCAGCAAAAGTTTGCTGTGACCTTAAAAGATCAGAAAAGTCTTCCCAGGTGCAGTGAAGCTTATCTGCTGCTGCAAAAAGAGCTCTTAGGCTAACTGGTTATTTAATTTAGTGGGCTGCACTCTTGGTGCCACCCCTCCTCCCTTTTCATGATTTTAATTGAAGAAGAATAGCATCACTGAGATGGGAGGATAGCCTAGCGTGGGTACCCTGAGCATCTACAATATCTCTGCTTCCAGGGGGGTGGTGTTTTTGGTAGCACACTTTCTGTAAGAGAAGTGTTTGCTTTGTAGCAGAGTGGTTAACAAACTGTGGCTGAATGCATCTGCAGGAAGAAGTGGAGAGCGTTGTGGACATGCATGAGGAGTGCAGAAAAATAATTGGTGTGGGAAAGGCTGTAGCTGGGTGCCTGAGCCACAGAACAGTTGCTTTTATGAAACTGGGAGCTGCAGACTACAATTAGCTGCCATTAATTTTGTTGAATAGAAATATGTTCCATTTATTGTACAATCAGGAGCCAGGCTTGAATGAGTTTAAATAGATGAAATCTAAATTATACTGACAGTCCATTAAACAGCAGCAAAACCCCTTGAAGAAAATGGCTTCACTATGATACCAGTTTATAATAAAATCATTTGCCAAATAAGAACTATAGTCCAGGCACTGGGAATACTCCTGTGAGTTTCAAATGAAGACAGTAAATTGGTTGAACCATTTATTGCAGAGCAGGGCTCTAGCCCATTGTTTTCTGACAAGGAGCCAGCAGTGTTGCTTGAAATCTGCTCAGCAGGAAGAGACACTAAAAGATCAGGCTGGCAATTTGTTTGTTGTCAGCCATATGGGGGGAAGAGAGGCGACTGTACAGCTCCCTACCTGTCAGTGGGAATATTTCTCTAGCTACAACCATGTGTTTGTGGTTCCCAGTGCATTTCCTCCCTGTGCTTCTGTGTTTGTTACTAAACCTTCGTGCCAAATGCATTGCTTTTTCCATGACTGACCTTTGTTTTCCAGGGTTTGGTCATTTTCCTCTGCTCGGAATGCAGGCAAATTCAGATTGCAGCATTTAGAGTTCACTCAGTGTTGCAAACATTTTTTCCTGATCCTTTGGAAGGTACCACTTGGCTATTAATGACCTGTAACTGCTAATATCCTGCTCTCCTGGTAGCATTTAACTGTTCTGGGGGTGGCAGTGAAGGATTGTGGCATTTAACTTTAAGTACCTAAGACACTGAAAGGAAGAGCCCTGCTGCTTGGGGCTCCCACTGGTTTTGGCTTGGGCACAGGGAGAACGGTTCAGAATTGCCTGATCATGCTGATTCTCTGGTTGGCATAGAGCACTAGGAGGACTAAATCTTTTAATTTCCAGCACTAGAATGGAGGAATTCAAATATCCTTCAGTTCTAGGATGTAGCTATCTTGTCATTATTTGCCTACCCCACAGCTTGGATTCAGGATGCGTGCATGCACACACAGTGTCTCCCTCCCAAGTCCTTATGTATATGACTCTGTCAAATCTATTAATTCTCTTTCAGAGAATTGAGCTGTAGCTCAATAAACAATTGGATTTATTTTTTTTTTGTTTCCTTTTAAATCTAGGATGAAACAAACCAGGCTGGTTCTGATGACACAAACCTGTTCTGCAGAGCTGGCCTGGACACTGTTTGTTTTCTGGTCTCTCTGATCTATCGTACAAATTTCTGCTGTGATGCAGCTCAGTCTGCAGCCTTAATGAGAGTGGTTGCTTTCTGTGTATTAAGTTAGGAGTGGTGGATGAGAACCAGGAGTGTGGAGGGATAAGTACAGCTGGAGTAGGGGTTTTAGCACGCTGATGGAATGGTTGAATATAGAACACCTGCTTCTCCTGATTCCTGAGCCTGATTGATCTGGTTAGTTGTGACAACGTTAGAGCTGATGCATGAGATACTGCAACCAGTTTGCCGTCGTAAAGAGGACGCAGAGCTGTTGGAGCAAGTCCAAAAGAGGGCCACAAAGGTGATCCAAGGGCTGGAGCACCTCTACTATGAGGACAGGCTGAGAGAGCTGGGGTTTTTCAGCCTGGAGAAGAGAGCACTCCTGGGGGACCTTAGAGCTGCCCTCCAGTACCTGGAGGGATCCTACAGGAAGGCCATAGAGGGCCTTTTCCTAAGGGTGTCTAGCAACAGGACAAGGGGCAATGGTTTGAAGCTGAGGGAGGGTAGGGTTAGACTGGATCTTAGGAAGATGATCTGCAGTACCAGGGTAGTGAGACTCTGGAATGGGGTGCCCAGAGAGGTGTTCAAGGGTGGGTTGGATGAGGCCTTGAGCAGCTGACTCTAGTTGAGAGGATTCCCTGCCCATGGTGGGGAGGTTGGAGTAGATGTCCCTTCCAACCTAAGCCGTTCTAGGGTTCTATGAACTGGGTGTCTGATGAGCTCCCTGAAGTTGTACCTAACTTGTAAAGTGGGTTTTTTTTGCACATCTGGCATTATTGGTGTTCATACCCTCTAGGTCTAACATAAGGCGTGCAGGCAGACAAGATGAGGGAAAGAATGTGTAATCCAGTAAGATACTGGGAAATGTGTCTGTGCTGGAAGTCTGCTTGCCAACAGCTATACCAAAGCCTGAGCTTGTGACTGTTGAAATACACTAGCAGGGCTTGTAGGCAGTTCCTTGATGATGGCTTTCAAGGAATATCTTTGCTGTGTAAGTGTGGTGCTGTGCAGGGAGCCTAAGGCTTTGTTTCTTGGATGATGCAAGTGTTGACTCATTGGGCAAAGCATAAAAAGCTTCCAGTAGTGAAGATGGTTACTCCATAAAGTGCAGCAGTTAAGGTGATAAAGGTTTGTGTGCTCAGAGGAGTGAGGTGGTTGGGTAGTGGTTGTGGGGTTGTTTTTTTGGTTTGTGGTTTTTTGTTTGTTTGCTTGCTTTACAAAAGGTCTTTAAGTCCATCTATTGAAGCTCTAATTTTCAAAGCAGCTTTTAGTGTGGGGAATATTAATGTAACCCTTCAGAACTAGGGCACATCTGGTGAATATCACAAGCCCAAAGGCATAATGACTCTGTACCATGTGTCGTAGAAATACTTCAGCTCCAGTGGGACGTTTTACACGAGATAGGGAAGTAAGCAAATGCACTCATGGCTGGGGTCAGGCACTGAATCCCATGAGCTGTGCAGGGAACCTGGGATTGCTTTACTCTGTTTTGCCATCGCAGGGCAAACGGCAGGAGGTGCAACCAAATCAGTGGATGTAGTACACTGAGGGTGAGGTAGTGACTTATCACAGTATCACACACAGTCCCAGAATGTTAGGGGTTGGAAGGGACCTTGAAAGCTCATCCAGTCCAACCCTCCTGCCAGAGCAGGATCACATAGAATAGGTCATGCAGGAATGCATCCAGGTAGGTTTTGAATGTCTCCCGAGGAGGAGACTCCACAGCCTCTCTGGGCAGCCTGCTCCAGGGGTCTCTCACCCTCACAGAGAAAAAGTTTTCCTTTCTGTTCATATGGAACCTCCTCTGCTCCAGCTTGCACCCACTGCCCCTTGTCATGTCATTGGGCATCACTGAGCAGAGCCTCACAGATTTACAGAATGGTTGGAAGGGAACTTCAAAGCTCATCTAGTCTAATCCCTTTGCAGTAAGCAAGGACATCCCCAACTAGATGAGGTTGCTCAGAACCACATCAAGCATGACTGAATGTCTCCAGGGATGGGGCCTCCACCACTTCCCTGAGCAACCTGTTCCAGTGTTCCTGTCTTAAGAAATTACCATCGAGGCCCTTACACAGCTTGGAGGAGTAGGCACAAAGTAGAATAGCTGAACTGCAGCTCTGGGCAGCTCTGAGTGACAGTGGATGCTTGGATACAGAGGGGCCCAAGCCATAGAGATGAGAGTTGTCTGACATTGTCTATGCAGAGGATCTTGGCAGTCATACAGAGCTGAAAATGTTCCAGAAGTATGTGCTCAGTGGAAAAGAAGGGTTCAGTAGCACACTGCAGTGTGCTAGGGGTAAGGAGGCACTACACTGTCTTTTTCATGAAGATAAGGACAAGGGACAATGGTTTGAACTTGAGGAGATTTAGATAGATGTTAAGAAGAAGTTGTGCACCATAAGGGTGGTGGAACACTGCAATAAGTTCCCCAGGGTGGTAACTGAGGCCCCATCCCTGAAGATATTCAAGGTCAGGTTTGACAAGGCTCTGAGCAACCTGATCTAGTGGAAGGATGTCCCTGTTGACTGCAGGGGGATTGAACTGGGTGGCCTTTGGAGGGGCCCTTCCAACCTAAACCATTCTATGATTGTATAACTGACAGTACACAGGTTTGTTGCATTAGAGGAATGCTATCTAGTTTTCCCTCTATTGCTTGGGTCCACACCAAAGCTCTTCTTCAAAACAATCCACTTGGGTTTTGGCTTTCTGGCAAGAGCAAAGAATTGCTCTTTCCGCTGAGTTTTGAGTGGCTGATGTGACTGCATCCCAGAATGCTAGCCATTTTCCCGTGGCTTTGCACCTGGGCTAACTTGTTTTCCTCTCTCTCCAGCCTCTATTGCTTTGGAGACATCTTAACTGGATGTCATCTTTGTTTTAAATCTTGGCAGGCAGCCAGCAGCGCCTTCCTTAAATGCAATATACCACTGAGTCCACGTGTTTGCTTTACCCAGAGTAGATGCCAGATTCTCTTTTGTGTCAGCCATTTCAGAGGCATGCTTGGCTGTTTACTCTGTGTGCTGTCTGATAACACTCTGAAAATGAGGCTTGCAAAATTGAGATATTAAGAGAAAGGGTGGGGGGGAAACAACCCCACAACATGTGGAAGTTGTAGTGTTTCCTCCAGCTGAAACGGTGTAGCCTTTCATACACATTCCCCAGTGAGTCCTGAAAAACTTCCTGCAAATGAGTGCTGGAACCTCCTGTAAATGGCTGATTCACCTGGGATCCTGAGCTGGTGCTTTGAGTGAGTGGAGAGCTGGCTAAATGGGATGATGAGCTGAGGAAGTCTGGCTGTTTGGAAAAGGAAAGCCGCTCTTGAGATAAATGGACGCAGTTCTTATTGATTCTGGAGAGATACTGGAGGCTGTTAGAGAAGAGTCTTGAATTGTTGTTTTCTTACTGAAAAAGAAAAACCTCCCAAGATTTGGAGCATTTTGCATCCTTGAAATTTCTGTTTGTCTTGAGACTCCTGGTGTGAGATGTTTGGGTTGTCACATGCTAGATAGTGAAAATACACAGAGGAAGACCTCAAACTGATGCTATTTCTGTAGCTGCCTGGGTAGCTTTGCTGTTCCATTTCCTTGTGAAACTTAAGGCTTTGAATTTTCTTTGTGTATAGAAAGAAATCCTTAAAAGGTGGGTGTCAGGGGGATGTCTCTCTTTGGTGGTTCTCAGTGACAGGACAAGGGGTAATGAGCACAAACTTCAACAGAAGAAGCTCTATCTAAGCATGAGGAGGAACTTCTTTACTCTGAGGGTGGTGGAGCACTGGAACAAGGTGCCCAGAGGGATGAAGTCGCCTTCTCTGGAATCAAAACCTGCCTGAATGCCTTCCTGTGCAGCCTTTTTTAGGTGACCCTTCTCTGGTAGGGGGTTTGGACAGGGTGATGTCCAGAGGCCCCTTCCAACCCCTGTCATTCTTAGTTTCTTTGATTCTTCTCAGCTGGAGACTCATCCACGGAGTAGCTTCCATTCCTGGTGTCTTCTGCCTTTTGAATTGCAGCTACCTATCTGAATGTAAAATGAGAGACACAGTGGCTGTCCTTTAAATACTTGTTTGGCTTTGTGAATAGAGTCTTTGCCTTCTAGCAAGCTGTGTGTGGATGTTCTGATTTCTGAGGTCATTATCATTAATCAGGCACTTTCCCATCCTGGCTGTAATTTTCTTTGGAGGCACCGCTTTTGTTGGGGCTATTGCCAAGACTGTTTTGAATCCCACAGACCTTCTCTTTACAGCAACCTTTTAGAGTCCAGTTGTCAAAAGCAAACAAACATAATTACTCAGCTTCTGTCATGTCAAATGTAATTTGAGAGAGCCCAGTCCTTCCCTGAGGTAAATCTAATTGAGTTTGCTGCGTTTGGGCTCGGATTGGTCGTCTCGGTTTTCTTCACGATTAGCAGAGCAAATATGTTAGTGTGAGGCTCTTAATAGCGAGCTAACCATCCAGGATTTGATTAGTTCCCTGCCTTACTGTGATCTGGTTCAGAGGTTGTGACCTGGTCATTGTGCTGAACCGAATTCAGGATGGTCCTAGACGAGTCCCTTTTTGTTTTCCCAGCCTAATGTCCAAGTTTCTGTGCAGTCGATTCCCTTCTTTATCATCACAAAGCATCTAGTTTCTATTTTGAGATCACACTCGGAGTAAATTATGCTATGCAAATGAAATGGTGGCTCTTTCTAAGCTTAAGCTGCTTTGTAATTTAGCCTGGGTTTAGGTTCTTTCTTGGAGGGGCAGGAGTGAATTGCCATGATTGTAAAAATCTTGTGTTTCTCCCCAAGATTGCGTATATATCGAGAGCCGCCGGCCGAACACCCCCTATTTCATCTGCAGCATTCAAGACTTCAAACTGGTAAGGAAAACTTTCACATCTCCCATTTTCCCCACCCCCCCTGCCCCATTCTCTAGTGAGGTGATGCTATTTCTTCATCTGGATCTCTTTCTGTAGCTCCTTGCTCCTGAGGAAATCTTTAGCTTCCAAAGCAGGAATCGTTTTGCTGTTGAAGCGGTGATCTGGGCTTGGTGTAGGCTTGGTTAACCGGCCTGGAGAGCTCGGGTTGTGGTCTGTGTAATGTTAAGGTTTTATAACCCACAGAAATATCAGCTTGGAGTGGCTGGGGGAAATTGTGGCTCAGTAAGTGAAGTTTTTCCGGGGAAGTTAAATTTGGCTGTGCCTTTACCTGTAGTTTTATATAGCACAGGGCTGTAAAGGGAGGCAGGAGGGCAGACTTGTGGTAGCCTGTCTCAGCAGATGGGTGGACAAATGAGGATGCAGAGACACTAAAGCAATGTGGCAGGTTTGATTTGGGGGGGAAATAAAAGGTTTAAGAATTCTTTAGTGCCTTTTTTTATTATTTCCAATTTTACAAAAGACAAGGCAGGGCTATGAGCAAGAACAAATGAGTTCAGTTGTGGTTTGCCTCTGTTTATCTGAATTTGTACATGTAAAAGGTTAAACATGTTCCTTCCCAGGGTGCTGTCACTGCACAGCCTCTGGCTGCTTGTGCAGCTGCTGCCTGCTTGACATAAAGGGCATCCATGCTTGTTTTGGATGCTGCTGTGGGTAGTGTGAGCAGGATATGTGGGTAAGTTAACTTATGGCTGATCGTCCTGCTGTTGTTGGTTAGTGGAAGTTCTGAAGAGGTGAGCTGCCCTTAGAAGGCACAGATCACCTGCTCTCTCTTGCTAGCAGACAAAATAAATTTCCCCCTCCCACCTCCAATCTTTTTTTATCCAAGCCTTCCATTTTAGTCCTTATAACTCAGTTTTGTGAGCCCACAGTGAAGGAGGCCATGTGGGCTTTTTTCAGCATGGATATCCATGGTAGACCCAGTTGGAGATGTCCCTGCTGACTGCAGGGGATTGGACAGGGGTGCCCTTTGGGGGCCCCTTCCAACCTGATGCTGTCTGTGAATCCATGAGTCTTGGCACCTGTAAGCGTGCAGGATCCTTCCCTCTCTCCCTTCTCTCCTGCTTTGTGGTATTTGAAAAGAGCTGTTGGATTGGTAGCAAAGAGGTTCTAGCAATGGGTTAAGGCACAGTTGTTCTCCTCTTGCACAGCAGCAGGTGCTTTTGTGTCTGACTGGAATGACAATGCGATCGTTGCCATTCTGGGCAATAAGTTCCTGCTGAGTTGCATTAATTGCTCAGGATATTAACAACAAAAGCTGAAGCTTCTGTTGTCAGCATCAGTCTTGTACAACACATTAAAGATGTTTGCAAAACTATGTGGGAAGTGTATTGCAGCAGGGTTTAATACCTCCAGAATTTATTTGGTTTAGTGGCTCCTCTTTTTTTCCCCCCCTGCTTTCAGCCTTCAAAGGATATGACATCAGGGTACTGGCAATTTTGCTGCTTTTCTCACATGGAAATTGTGTCATTGGGGTTTGTTTACTTTTTCCTTGCTCCAACTTCTTGAACTTCTCTGTTAGATATTTTTTTCCCCTCTCTCTTTTTTTCCCCACCCCCCTTCTTACTGACACCATGTATCAAAGGAACTTGTAAAACTGACACCGCCACCAACGCCTCAGTGCTGATTATGCTAGCAAAAACCGAATCCTCAGCGTGTTTGTCACTGCTGATTTTACTATTGCTGGGAAGGAAAGATGTGCAGTGGAAAAGACACTTGAGCTCTCTTCTGGTGTGAGATACCAACAGGAAAACAGCCTTGTTTTGCCTTCAGCTAAACATGTCAAGTGAAGCAGGGAAGTTCAAGTCAACAGCTTTGAAATGTTGCCTGCTAATTAAATACATTATCATGCTGGTTGTCATACACTAAAAGTTTTTGGCTGAGTGTTAGGAGTCTTACCCTGGGCTGCCCTATTGCTCTAGGTGCAGTTCAGAACACAGGAGCTGGTAGTGGGCTTTTGCTGATGAAAAACAAAGAATGTAAGCTTGCATTTAGGAAAATAAGATAGAGGAGGGAGTTAAAAGTGCCAGAGTAAATACTGCCTCATACACTTAGGGGTGACCCTGCAGGGTGAAAGGGATTGGGGGGCACTCTGGGCACTGTTCAGCTTCATTCTTGAAGTAAATTGAGGTTGGACCTGCTTTTTTCCAGTAATATCTTAAAATGAGACATGAGTGTGTTTATTGCAGAGCTAGAAACTGGCTGTGTCACATCTGACAGTTCAGGCTTGGTGTCTTTCATCTGACACATGGCAGGAGGCAGAGGAGGTGGAAACAAACAGTGAAGTACAGAAAGATGCATTCCCTATAAATGGGCTCATTCCCTTTTGTGTTTGCCTGTTTTGCCTGCTTCACAACTACCAGCATGGAAAATAGGATGAGATTACTTCTAACTTGATGAAGTCATACTGCACAATGAAGCCATACTACTCCAGCAGCAGATGCTACAAATAATTTCAGAGCAGCTTTGTGTCCTAGTGCCTAAATCTTGTGACTTGGAGAAACTAATCATTGTTTTCCTGTGCATGCTCCTTGCAGTTGTCATAGAATCAGAGAATGCCAGGTTGGAAGGGTTTTGTGTTTCCAGTTCCAGCAATTCTGACCAGTTTCTCCTGACATAAAGATGAATCAGTTCTGCTGCAAATCATACTGGAAGACCTCTCTGGCTTTCCTGAAGAACAGCTGTGCTTCACCAATGGCCCTAAAATCCTCCTGATGAAGCTTTACTTGTTTCTGATTTCTTTGTAACCTGTCTCTGTGGCCATCCTGTGTTTTGTTGCTGGTTCATGTGAAGCAGAGCTGTGATGCTGCAGAGATTGGATGTTCCCTTTGTGGGCTGTGTTAGTTTTTCTGGGCTGCATTAAGAGGAGCATGGCCAGGAGGGCAAGCGAAGGCATTCTGCCCCTTTGCCGTGTGTGAGACCCCACTGCATCCAGTTCTGGTGTCCCCAGCATTAGAAGGACACAGAGCTGTTGGAGTGAGGCCAGAGGAGGCCACAAAGATGATCCAAGGGCTGGAGCACCTCTGCTGTGAGGACAGGCTGAGGGAGCTGGAGAGGAGAAGACTGGGGGTGGACCTTAGAGCTGCCTTCCAACACCTGAAGGGATCTTACAGAAAGGCTGGAGAGGGACTTTTCACAAGGGTGTCTAGCAACAGGACAAGGGGGAATGGTTTGAAGCTGAGGGGCGGTAGGGGCAGACTGGATCTTAGGAAGAAGTTCTTCAGTACGAGGGTGATGAGAATCTGGAGTAGGCTATCCAGGGAGGCTGTGGATGTCCTCTACCTGGAGGTTGGATGAGGCCTTGAGCAACCAAGTCTAGTTGAGAGGTGTCCCTGCCCATGGCAGGAAGGTTGGAGTAGATTATGTCTAAGGTCCCTTCCAACCTAAGCCCTTCTATGGTGGTTCTAAGATAAGCTGAGGGTGGGAGAAAGGGCAGCGGTTTTTGGCTCCCAAGCAGTGAGGGCAACTGGAGGAGCTCAGGTGGCTTTCTAGGTCCTTCTCCTAAACAAAAAAAAAAATGAAGTAGTGTGCTAAGGCTTGGCTGTGTGGGAAGAAGTGAAGTGATCAATCCAGATAAACTGTGTTAGGAGCTGTCATGGGTAACACAGATCCTGTTTTGTCTTTAGCATTTCTGAGGTACTGGATCCCTTCCAGCTTCTGTGACTCATGTAAATAACTTTGTGGAATTGAGAAGTAAAATCTGATTAAATCTGATGTGTTGGATCTTAGGGTAACTGTCAACGAGCTGTGGCACCTCAGTAATTGTTGTGTCCTTTCGGGTCTGCTGGTGCTTCAGTACTTCCATAACAGGAGTTTCACTAAGATGAATATCTCCTTTCAAAACCACTTCCAACAGCATGTTGATAGCCTCACACGTTCCTGGGGAGCAAGCTAAATAACACCAGGGGTATGACAGGAGAGCTGCTCTGCTCTGTGAACCTCTTGGCATGCTTTTGAGAGCTGCACTGCCTGCTTCTGCAGCTGGGAAAGCACTTTGAAAAAGCATTGATTTGAAACCTGTGGAGCTTCCTAGAACCCTGCTAGGGAATAAATAAGATGACAGAAGGGACTTCACCTGTTCCTTTATTGTTTGTCCTTTTCTGCTCTGTAGTGCCAGTCATGAGTTTGGAAACCTCCTGGAGTTCAGACCTTGCTATTTAGCATCTACTTGATATAATGGGCTTCAGGCTCTGAGGGAGGCAAATGAACACTCGATTCCTGGTCAGACTTCCTGGGTTTTGTTACACCTAACTCTCTGTGCTGCTTAGATGCTTGTCACAGCAAGCAGAAATACGCTTGGTTTTACCGTGCCTTGCCCCAAGTGACTGTGGATGGGAGAACCACCTCCTCAACAGATAGGATTCCTTCCTAGTGTAGTAGGATATTTAGAATCCAAGGAAACTTGGTGCTTTTTTAGGAGCCAAGCAAAAGGCTGGAAATCAAGAGTGAGGCAACAGGGAGTATTTTTAAGGCAGTGTCTTGGATCTCTTCTGTTACTTTGATCTGCCTGAACTTTGCTTAAAGCAGATGGCTGGTATGCAGAAATGGAGTGAAGGAAAACCCACGTATACATTGCAGCTGCTGGCTGCATGCTGAGATCTGAGTGCTGGGTTCAAAAACCAGCTCCCTGGTGGGGAACCCTTTTAGGTTCAAAAGTTGGTAAGGTTTCAGGATGGGTGAGGGAAGGGACAGCAGGAAAAACATGCAGATTTCTTTTTCCTCTGCCTTTTTCATCAAACTGGAGGTGAGCTGTTGGTCCAATCTATCCATTAAATCAGATGCTGCCTTATGCCATTTAAAAATCTCTTTTGTAATAGGTCATAACCCTGAAACCATTCCAGGCCAGGTTGTTTGAGGCTCTGAGCAACTGCTCTAGTTGAAGATGTCCCTGCTCCCTGCAGGGGGGTTGGACTAGATGACCTTTAAAGGTCTCTTTTTTCCAAACCCATTTTGTAATTCTCTGATATTTTTGTCTTCTAAGCAATTTTGTATTGACATAATCAAGACTTTAGAGCTGCAGTCTCTGTATCTGTAGTGGCCACTCATTGGGGTCTGCTAAATTGATAGTAAAATGTAGTTAGGCATTAATTAACTTTCTCCTTGCTTTCATTCTGTGTGCTAAGTACTCTGAAATTGATTACTGGTAGCTACCAGATAACTCTGATAGAGGCACAGTGGTCTTTTTACTTTTGGCCTTCCAGTACCTGAAGGGGGCTGGGGAGAGCTGGGGAGGTGCTTTTTACGTGGCCTTGCAGTGCTAGGACTGAAGGCAATGGCTGGGGCTGGAGGAGGGGAGATTTGGACTGCACATAAAGAAGAAATTCTTTACAGTGGGGGTGGTGAGACACTGGAACAGGTTGCCCAGGGAGGTCATGGATAACCCCTCCCTGGAGGTGTTCAAGGCCAGGTTGGATGAGGCCTTGAGCAACCTGGGCTAGTGGAAGGTGCCCTTGCCCATGACAGGGGGTTGGAACTAGATGACCTTTAAGGTCTCTTCCAACCCAAACCATTCTATGATTCTACTGGGAGCTGGCAGTCTCTGACAAACCATCTCAGCTGTGTTTATAGGGTATTCTGTAGCAAGGCCATCAATCTTCTGGCAATCAGCACAATTTAGCACAAAGGTAATTTTGTTGACAGTTCTTTAAAGAGGGGGGGGGGGGGGGAAGAAAGAAAAAATTGCTGCCAAACCCACAGTGGCCTGATCTGAACCAGATCTTGTTGGCAAAGCTTTCTCTGTGCAGGGACCTCTGAAATTCCACAGAGAGGCACAGATCTAATACAGAGCAATAATAGAGCTGCTGGATAAAAAAATTACAGGTTTCCAAATAGTGGCATTGTGTTGACTTCTTTACTCTACCAGATGTCTTCACTAATAGACTTTTTTTCCCCTCCCTTCCTCTAATTTAACTTGTATGAAGGCAGCAGTGATGGCAGTGTAATTTCAGTTCCTCCCTGGAAATATTCAGTACAATTAGCATGGATGTTGTGCTCTGATGACAGCAGAACTCCCAAGTGCTAACAATGTGTGGGTTTTCATTTATAAACCTGAGTTTAACACCGTCTATTTGACTGGAATGTTTGATTTCTGCTGCAGGAGGTAATAACCTGGTGAGTTAAGCCATTTTTGTGGAAGGGAAGGAACAGGAATTTGGCAGAGAGGGATTTCTTACCAAAGCATACTGTGACAGGGTGAGGACTAAGGGCTTCTAACTGCAAGCTTGATTTGGATGATACGTTGGGAACAAATTCTTCCCCACGAGGGTGGTGAGGCACTGGAACAGGTTGCCTGGAGAAGTTGTGGGGGTTCCAAGCCTGGAAGTGTTCAAAGCCAGGTTGGATGGGGCCTTGAGCACTTGTAGCACTTGTGGCCCAGAAGGCAAACAGTGTCTTGGGCTGCCTCAAGAGCAGTGTGACCAGCAGGGCAAGGGAGGTGATTCTGCTCCTCTGCCCTGCTGAGAACCCACCTGGAGTGCTGCATCCAGTTTTGGTGCCCCCAGCATAAGAAGGACATGGAACTGCTGGAGCAGGTGCAGAGGAGGCCAGAAAGATGGTCAGAGGGCTGTGAGATAGCTGCCTGTGCTTTAAAAGAAATCCCACAGAGGTGAGTTAATAGACTGTTCCCCCCCTGCTGAGGTTGTTATTTCTTGCTGTTTGTGACCCAGGACATTTTTTTAACCTCTCCTCAGTACTAATTCATTTTGCTCTGGATTAATGCTATCCTCTTTCAGGATTCAAGACCAGATTATCCTTAAGGACTTTGATTAGGAGCAAATGTGGTGAAGCAATGCTTCAATCTGTTTGGTTTGTTACCTTCCATGGTTTTACAGCTTATCAGTTCCTTCTCTTTTGGTGGTAGCACTCTGTTAGCTCTCAGGCACTTTTGCAGTGCTCTCCCTCCTTCCAAGCAGGGCACCAGGGGCAGCTGAACAGGCAGCTGGGTTTAAGTGGTCTTCTGTAAGTCTGCATTATGCAAGGTTATGATTAGCTTTAGAGTAACTTTTCTAACCTTGCTTTGTTCCTTGGCAAACACTTCTTTACCCTTTTTATTTTAGGCCTGTGTTATCCATCTTGCAATGTCAGTTGCTTCTAAAATACATGTATATTTTTAATAAGAAACAGGAAAAATGTAATTGAGAAGCTGGAACATGTGGATGAAGCTTGTAAAAGAGCACAGTAATGTGGCTTTTACTTCACTGACTTAACCTAACTACTGAACTACTATGAGGAGGCAGAAAATGTTATTTCACAGAGCAGTAAAACCAGGAGCTGTTAGCAGTGTCAGTGTTGCTTTGTTCTAGAACAGGTTTAGACTGGAGAAGGCTGAGAGGGGATCTTTATGACATCTATGAATATCTGAGGGGTGGGTGTCAAGATGAAGGTGCCAGGCTCTTTTCAGTGGTGCCCAGTAGCAGGAGAAAGGTGTAAGCTGGAACACAGGAGGCTCTGCCTCGACACCAGAAGAAACCTTTCTGTGAGGGTGATGGAGCTCTGGAGCAGGCTGCCCAGAGAGATTGTGGAGTCTCCTTTACTGGAGACTGTCAAAACCCACCTGGATGTGTTCCTGTGTGCTCTGTCCTAGGTGATCCTGCCTTGGCAGGAGGATTAGACTCAATCTCTAGAGGTCCCTTGCAGCCCCCTGACATTCTACAGTCCTAAGCTTGTGGTTTGGATGTCATTGGCAAGTCAGTCAAGTGGAAGCAGTTAATGCTTAAGTGTGGGGCTTTAAAATATCTTTCCCACATAACTTTTTTTTTTCTCACCAGTTTTGCTTCCTGTGAGGAAACTTTGAGGTTGTCTACCCCTAGAGATGTCTCCTGTCCATCACTCTGCTGCTTTGAGTTAATTCTGCACCAGTATTGCTGCGTTCCTAGGAATGCAGTTGTTGCAGCAGCAGCACGCTGCTGTCAGGAGCACACATTTCCCAATCATCACCCAGCCAGGGAAGCAGACTTTTTGTTCACTTTAATTTGGCATGAGTCAAAAATCTTAAAAATCTACAGGCTTCACAAAGTGTTTCTTAAAGACTCTTTGGTGCTACAAATACCCTGATCAAAGCACAGGCAGCAGCATTCTGCTGCTGCCGGAGTCGGAGAGGGCTGGCAGTGAGGAGGGGGGAAATTTTCTGCAGGCCTGAAGTTTTGAACTTTAATGCTTCTGAAATAAATAGCTGGGAATCAAATATTGCTTCACACACAACCCTCTCAAATGCTGGTTTTCCAGAATTGATACTATTTTCACTCATTTCATGTAGCCCTTCAGAAGTCAGCTTGACTTCAGTTACTTATCCTGTTATTGCGGTCTCTGAATTGAAGTCTAAGCTCTGCTAAGAATAAATCAAACCCGGACAAAATCACTTTGATCTCCTTGTTCTGAATTTCTGGCAGATGAATAGGATCTGGAATTTCTGGAGGAAGTAGTTAAGGATCTGCTCAGCTGCTCATGTTGTCTTTCACACACCTTGACTGTTTTTTTGCTGCTTCATTTCACCCAGCTCTTGTGTCCTACCCCTGGAAAAGAAAACAAATCCTTCTCTCCTTTTTCCCTTCAAGAACAGGGGTTTGGAAATTGAAATCCTCACTCAATTTCTTGTTGGATCAGGCCCTTTGAAGAAACAGATTTGGGTTCAGACTTGAGGATACAGAGCTTCATAGCTGCAGTGTTTTATTGCATGGTAGTGTTTCATGCTTTTCTATTGTAGTTGAAACCTTGACAGAGTCTTTCTGTTATAATCAGTGTGCTATAAGCAGTGAAGTTTCTTTTTTATCTCTATTAAGGGCTAGCAAGTCCTAAAATTCAGCCCATTCACTTTATCTTAATTAAAATGTTGATTGTGATTACTTCCAGATGATGAAAATACATGATTAAAACTTAGATGACTGACTGGTATGAGAGAATCCAATTAATGTACAGAAATTCAGTTAATCCACATTGACAGTGCTCACCGAGGTGGCTTTTGATGCTCTTTTCTGTAGGACCCCACTGAAATGGAGGGAGTATTCTTTGAAGTCCTATAGTATTTAAGCAAACACTACTGGAGTGATAGGACAAGGGACAGTGGTCTGAAATTAGAGAAGGGTGGATTTAGATTGGGACATGAGGAAGAAATTCTTTACTATGGGGGTGGCAAAACTCTGTTGTAAGTTGCCCAGGGAGGCGGTGGAGGTCCCATCCCTGGAGACATTTGAGGTCAGGCTTGATGGGACTGAGCAACCTGCTTTAGTTACAAGTGTTCCTGCTGACCGCAGGGGAGGGTGAACTAGATGAGTTTTAAAGGTCTCTTCCAACCCAGTGCATTCTGTGGTACCATCTCTCTGCAGAGGAGCATAAATGTGGACACTGTGTACCGAGCTCTCCTTCTGTCTGAGGGTGCAAACTGCTTCCTTGGGAGACAGCAGCAGCTGCTTTAGGAGGTTATGAGCAAAAATAAGTCTGCATTGTTGTTTACAGAGCTGTTTCACCCTAATAAAACTTTTCTCCTTACCTTAAATAACAGGCTGCTGGCTTAAGTACATGATGCAACAGCACTAACTGCATTTCGGATTTGGCTTTTAATTATGTGGCACAGCCAAACCCATGCTTGTCCAGCTTTGCTTGTTTCAGTGTAGATACCTGAACAGTAAGTATTGGCTGTTGGAAGTCTGTTTATCTGTGTGCAGGGATCAGCAGTGAAATGAGATTTCTGCCTGTTAGTGTTTTGGGAGAAGGAAACCAAGCACACTGCTGAACCTACCTAACTTCCATCCCTACTAAGAGCTTGCAAACACAGCTGGTCCCAGGACGCTACACTTAGGAGTGTGTTGAATATGAAGCTCTGATTCAGTGTGAATTAATCAGAAACCGAGGCAGTTCCAGCTGAACTTGTACATTGAAAAGGATGAAAGACACACCCCAAAGTGGAGCCATCACCCACCAAGTTTATCTGCTTTTCCTCTGTGATAACAAGGCGAGGTGAAGTGAGAAGTTAAATAAACAAGAAAAACAAAACCGAAGGGTGATAACTGGCAGCCAAGAGAAACACATCACTGCTGGTAGTAACAGGAGGTCTCTGCCCATGCTCCAAGCTAATTTATACAAATATAAATCTTGCAAATCTACTCTCTAATCCTCTCAGTGAAACCTTTCTTGGTATGAATTTCCAGTGTTGGATAAATAAGTCCAAATTCCCTTTTTAAGTTGGTGTTGTGGGGTTTGGTGGTGGTTTTTTTTTTTTTGCCTGTTCCTCCAGAGACAAAACCCAACCAGCAAATGGATTTCAGCAGCATGCTTCTGATTTATCCTATTTTGCCTTAATTTGCTGTCACATTTAAAATGCTAATGGGCCACACTTTGAATCCCTGCATCAGAGGGAAACTTTCAAACAACAAAAAAGGGTGATTTTTGTGTGTTGTTTTTTTTCCTCCCTGCCACACAAAAGAAAACATTATTAATGGCCATGCAGTTGCCCTTTGTGCCTGTATGTTTACTTGATTGAAGCATCTTGACTGTGGTGCTTTTCTCCTTGAAGCCTGATTTGAATGGAGTATACAGCTGGATTGCCCCAGGGCCTTGTAACAATTTATAGTCTGGATGGAAAGGCAGAAGTGCATAAAGAGACAGTTGTGAAACGCTGCTAGTGCCCTGTAATAGAAAATCTGTGTATGATGACCTTGTCTGGATGGGCCTGTGGGATCGTTTTAGCTGTGATCCAAGGGATTAGAAAATGGAAAGGATTGCTTCTCACCTGGAATAAAGAGGGGGAAAGGGAAAGAAGCGTGTTGATCTAAATTATGCAGCGTGTGTCTCCCCTCCTTTGCATTCTTCCTGCATATGGCTTTGCATTTTAGCAAACATGTTAAAATTACATCTGCTCTTCCCTGCACTTTTACAGGAGCGAGTGGGTTTTTGAATGCAAATATCTGGGTGAGGTTGCTGTAGCCACAAGCATTTATGTGTTTAAAAGCCTCGTTCTGTTTGCAGCTGAATTGATGTTCTGTTCCTGAACTGCAGCTGAATTAATGTGTGGCTAATTTTTCCTGGCCAGTTATGAGGCAGCATGACCTTTCCTTTTTTGGGGGGGGGGAGAAAGAAAATGCTGATTAATAGAGATTCTTGCTTCTCCAGATCCATCACCCCTTCTATAGCCAAGAAAAGGCTGAAAGATTTTTCTCTCTCCCCAAAACTGCTGTCCCCTGATTGCTCAATCCTGCCTTCACAGCTAAGTTTGCTGTGAAGGTAGGGAGCAGACATGCTAATGAGAGACAGACAAATGAGACGTTTGAAGGAGTGCTGAATTATTTAAGCTAAAAAATTTAGCCTGCAAATGAGATTTGGCTTTTATGTCTCCTGTGAAGCAGATTGAAGTGGCGCTGTGATTGCAGTGGGGCATGTGTGGGGTGGGAGATGAGTGTGAAAATGTGGGTATAGGGGGCTCTCAAACCAAGTGGCAGGGAGTGATGAAGAATGGGAGGTGACAGTTTAAGGATTGCATGGCAGGAGCTGCACAGTGATTAAATTCACTGATGCTGTCACTGAGCCGTAAGGCTGAAGATAACATTCTCTCCCTGTGCTGAAAACAAGAATCAATACAAACTCCTTGACAGGGGCTAAATTATTAAATAGAGCCTTTCTTACAATGTTTCATTATCTGGGATTTACCTCAGCTGGTGATTTGTCAGCAGTGCAGGGAGATTTGCTGGGCATTTTGTATTAAAATCATTCCAGATACATATGAATCCATTTTGATAATTCTGCCTCTTTTCTTTTTTTGCAGTGCTTCTCCCATAGCCTTTGAGTCTTTTTGGTTTAGTTTTGCCCATAGGACACTTTGCCTCCTCACACTGCTGTGAAGCTGTGCTACGCAGCAGGGTTTAAAGATCATGTCACATACATGTGAAAAAAAAAACAATCAGCCCTTGTGTAGCACCAGGCTCTGCTCTTCAAGGGCTGAGTTGATTTGCTTGCTTTCAGTGTGCTAAATTTGCAAGGTATTTGAAATGTCTTGCTGATGAGTGTTGAGAATTGAAGGAGGGGGATGAGGCAGCTCTGGATTTATGACTGTTGGAGTCACACTGAACTTGCTTGAAAAATACAGCAACATTCTTTTTATTTTGTTGTACATCATCTGAAGGCAGGAGCAGAAACCAATCCATCCTCAAGTAGCTAAACCAGCAGATCTTGCATTCCCCAAGTGCCCAGGGCTGTGTGAAGATGCTGTGTTCAGACCTGGCTGATGCTGGCAGAGATCTGTAATTTCACCAGTAGTGTTGTCTTGTCAAGTGAAGAATATTTTGCCTTTTTGCAGGGTTTCTGGGTTCTGTTTTTCCTGAGTAGCTTTGAGAGTATAATGCACCAATGTAAGTGAATTAATTTCTGCAGAGCCACAGTGTTATGTCACCACTGCATCACTTTCTTTTGGGAAGGTAGAGAATATTCATATCTGGGGTTGAAAACAGATGGTAGCATTGTTAAGAATAAGGATTAAACAGCTGGAAGTGAAGGCTTTGTGTGTATTTCAGGACTCTGCTCCAGCTCTTCCTCCATTCCCCTCCATATGGCCTAGATCTTTACAGTTGAAATTCAGACCTTGCACCTTAAGGGCTGCATATGAAAAAAAGAAAACAAACCACAGACTAACCTACAGGTTCTTCTGCTGCTTTTTCTTTGCATGCAATTACCCTGTTTGGTTTTGCACCACTTGGCATCCAGAAGACCAGCAACTGGAATTTTCATCGCTGGCTTCGTGCCACGTGGCAAATGAAAAGCCTGTCTGGAGGCTGCTGAGGATTCACCCCCAACAAAGGCTCTGAGCTCTTTCAGTGGCTCCAGCAAGTAGCGGCTGAAGCCCTTCCCCTATCAGCAGAGCTGTCTGAAGATCCTGCACTGCTGCTGGTGGCGAGCCGCTCGCCTGCGTGCGTGCAGCGCGGTGTGTGCACGCTCCAGAGGAGAGAACATGGCGCCCACTGCCTTCAGTGTGAGCTGCTGATGCTTGTCAGCTTGCTTTAAATCAGAACATTGCTCCCATTCATTGGAAAGCTGGTTTATTTTGAGAGCCAACTTCTGCAGCAAACAGAGAAGGGGATTCTGAGAGTTGCACGGGGACAAAAATAGGCCAAGATGTGCAATCCCCTGCTCGTTTTGCAAGCTTGCTATTGTGCTGTTTCCCCTCATCTAGTAGAAGGGAAAGCAGGAAGCACAATGGACACAAATTCCATCGGCAGCTCCCCAGCCTCCATCTGACTGTGAGCCAAAGATGACAACAGATACTGAGCAAGCAGGGAAAAACAAGAATACACCACTGATGGTTGTGGAAGGGCATCAGGATGGCTTTTTCCACGCTCTGTAATGGAGAGGGATGAGTGGGGCTAGTAATCTGTACATGAGAACATCTTGGGCTGCACCAAAAGAAGCATGACCAGCAGACTGAGAGAGGTGACCTGCCACCCTGCTCTGGTGAGACCTCACCTGGAGCACTGTGTCCAGCTCTGGGGCAACCAATACAACAGAGACATGGACCTGCTGGAGCTGGTCCAGAGGAGGCCACAGAGATGATCAGACCTGGAGCACCGCTGCTGTGGGGATAGGCTGAATGAATTGGGGCTGTTCGGCTTGGAGAGAAGGCTGCAGGGAGACCTTAGTGCTGCACTTCAGTAGCTGAAGGGGACCTACAGGAAGGCTGGGCAGGAGCTGTTCAGAAGGGCTTGGAGTGATAGGATAATAGAATAGAATAAACCAGGTTGGAAGAGACCTTCGAGATCATCATGTCCAACCTATCAAAGGGGTAATGGTTTGAAACTGGAGCAGGAGGGATTTAGGTTGGACATCAGGAGGAGGTTCTGCACAGTGGGGGTGGTGAAATACTGGAGCAGGTTGCCCAGGGATGTGTTTGAGGCACTGTCTCTGGAAATATTCAAGATCAGCCTTGATGTCTCCCTGGGCAGTCTGCTCTAGTTGAAGGTGTCCCTGCTAAGTGCAGGGGCCTTGGACAAGATGACCTTTGAGGCTCCCTTCCAACCAGGTGCAATCTGTGATGAGTAGCAGTAGCTTGATTGTGCATATAGCAACCCCAGAATTCATTACCATCCCTTTGTGTGTTTGGCTTGCCCAGCTTTTTCCTTCTGTTAGCCCCTTTCTCCTGGCAGTGTAGTTTTTCAGCACTTAATTGCCTTTTTTTCCCCCCCTTTGCTTTTCTACTATCTTGTTTCCTCCTACTCACCCTAAGTAAACCGAGCTGTTTCCTACACCTGCTGCTGAGATAATTGACTGCTAAATACATCAGTAAGTTTCATCCTGGATCTATGGGGGGAGGGGGCAAGGGGGGAATTGTTATTTCTAGCTTTTAGAAGGAAGGGGGGGGGGGGAAGGTATTAAATGGTATGTTAGCTGCTTTACATGTAGCAAGAGAAAATGGAGTTAGAATAAATTTAGCCATGTCCTCTAGTGTTGAATAGTGAGGGCATCTGTCATGTTTAATAATGCTCCTGACCTTTAGGATTATTGAAGTTGAAATTTTCTCTCTGGTCATTTGGGGGTATTTGAGCACTGTCAGCTTCCTCGTGTCTCTGCCCAGTCTCCAAAGAGACATTGTTATGCTTCGTGAGCTGCTGAAGATGATTCATTAAAAACATTTGTTTTCCTGCTTTCAAAATGGTTTTCCTTAAGGAATGGGAAATGTCACTGTGGTCACTAAATTTCAGTGCGTGCCCCATCCCTCGTCGTTTGCTCGCCTGCCTTCTGCTGGGAAAGGGCAACCTCACTGATGGGCTTCATATTGCTCTTCAAGCTGGTGATAATGCTCTTGTGAATATCAAGTGCTCAGTGTAGCATCTGGAGCTGCAGGACATCAACATCCCGCTACCACTGACCCAAAATGTGATCTGTGCCAGCTGTGGCTTCAGTGGGGAGTTGTGTTTTGGTGTTGGTAGGGCTGTAAAGGCATTGGAGCAGCTCTGGGGTAGGGATGGATGAGGGCACTGCCATGTGTAGCATCTTGCTAGGTTTAGAAAATGGCTGCTTGAAAATGAAACATGGTAGAAGAACCTCTTCACATCAACCTGTGTGGAGCTGTGGGTGTGATGAGAATCTCTGTTCCTTCTTCCTGTGTTGAGTTGGTTGGACACTTTCTTCCTGTTTTCCCCAATTTCCTTAACATTTCAGGACTTGGGGACAACTGAGGTGGTTGACACCTGTGTGTGTTCACCTTCAGTTATGGGTAGCTTCCCTTGCAAGATGATTAGGGGACTAGAACATCTCCCTGATGAAGAAAGGCTGAGGGACTTGGGGCTTTTTAGCCTAGGGAAGACTGAGGGGGAAATCTTCTCCATGCTTATCAATGAAGGGTGGACGTCAGGAGGATGGGGCCAGTGGCAGAACAGGAGGCAATAGGTGGGAACTTGAACATTGGAAGCTCCATCTAAACATGAGGAGAAACTTCTTTACTTTGAGGGTGGCTGAGCACTGGAGCAGGCTGCCTGGACACCATCCAGTGCAGCCTGCACAGGTGACCATTCTCTGGCATGAGGGTTGGACTAGATGATCTCCAGAGGTCCCTTCTAACCATTAGCATTCTGTGCTGCTGCTGAAGCAGGTGCCAGTTGTCTTTCTCCATAAAGGTCAGCCATTGTTGCTCTTCAGTGTGAAGCACTTGGTAATGAGACAGACCTTGGGCAACTGGGGTGGGTATGTGTGTGTGCTGAAATGTCAGTTTTCTGGATGGCCACTGCTGATGAGTCCCTTCACGCTGTTACCCCCGGTCTCACTGTGTGACTGTGTAGAACAAGTATGTTCTTAGAGGCAAGTGATTAGTCGGTCTGTCTTTGGTAAGTTTGAGACTAGCAGATCCCTAGGGGTCGAAAGGTGTTGATTTCATACAGATTAAAAACTGTCAGGCAAGATGTCTGCTCTGGCAGGTTGCTGGTGAGAGGTTCAGGAATGCTGGCAGGAAAATAGCAGAGAGGCTGTTTGAATACCTGGGGCACGTTCTGTGTCTGAGTGGCAGGAAAGGCAACATCTCCCCTTCCTACAGCAGAGAGATGGATGGAGCCTCTTAGGGAAACGCTTCAAGTCAGCTCCACCTTGTGACTGTCTAATAGAGTTTCAGATCTTTTGTCAATTCATTTTTCTCCTCTCCAGAAGGCAGACAGGAGGGCTGTGTGCTGCCCAGAACTTGTTCAGAGAGCATCAGTGAGGCTTCAGGGCTGGCTAGCTGCCTGAGCCAGAGATCCACATGGTTTCTGTAAATGAGATAACTGGTTCTGTTCCCAGCCTGGGACTCGGAGCAAGTGAAAGTAGGGATGTGATGGATGGGAGTTTTTTGACTCTGTAGTCACTGAACACTAATCCATGGAGAATTAGAACTTGTAATTTTGATTAAAGTGATTGATTTTAAATCAGTCCAAGTTCGTTTTGGGCCATTGGAGGGTATTTAAAAGAAAATAACTCTTTAATTAAATTAGTAGTGCATAAGTATCCTGTTCTCCTTGCTAAGCAGAACTCTGGGGGCTTCATTTTTTTTGTTTGTTTTAGAAATGTCTTCCCCCCCCCCACCCCCCATTATTTTAATTTTTTATTAGTTTTGTTGTTTTGAGGTTTGTTTCATTTCCTTTGAAAACAAAACCTTCCTCTTTTCAGGGTCTTGTTTCTTGGCACATTTTTTAAGGCTAAAAGCAATTCAAAATTAGTAAAGCAAACAAATTTGTGCTAAGCAAGTCTTGAACTTGATTTGCACGTTCCCCTCTTGGAAAACACACAAGCTGCATTGTTCTTGCTCCATCCACCTGCTTGCCCTGGCAATATGCCTCATGTATGGGATGTTGTGTAAACCAACAAAGTGTTGTTTTGTTGGCAGATAAAATAAAAGCCAGAGGATTCCAGTGGATGTCTGATCCAGAGGGGCTTTTTCTCAGGTAGCCTGACACCACCCAAGTGCTTTGCCTTGCACTGTTATGCTCTGTATCCTAATTTTGCTGGGAAAGCAAACTGATGCTGTACAGTGAGTGAGAGCATCTGAGGATGCCTGTATCCCACATTTATGGTTCAGTGTAGTATGCATCTTAGTACAGAATGGCTTGGCTGGAAGTGACCTTTAAAGGTCATCTAGTCCAACCCTCTGCACTGAGCAGGGACACCTGCAACTAGATCAGGTTGCACAGAGCCCCAGACAACCTGATCTGGAATGGTTGACCCTACCTCTCCCAGCCAGGGTCTCATGACCCTCAGCATAAAATATTTCTTCTTCTGTCTGGTCACAATCTTTCTCTTTTAGTTCAAACTATCACCCCTTGTCCTGTCACATCAGGCCCTGGTGAAAAGCCTGTCTTCAGCATTCTGATCAGCCCCTTTAAGCACTGAAAAGCTGCAATAAGGTCTCCCCAGAGCCTTTTCTTCATGAAATGTGTTAAGTATCTAAGAAATGTTGGAGTAGCTGCACTATAAAATAGATGTGACTTCATCTACACAACAGTGCTTCCACATACAGAAGAGATTCTTGATTGGAGTTAAGGCCACTTGACAGCTTTAGCAATTTGTTTGTGCAGTAGGAACAGCAATAAATGTGGCATCTGGGTGTTTATTGTCTCTGGAAAATGAGAGGGAATGGGGAAGATGAGGTGTACGCAGAACCTGGCAGAAAGGAAGGGAGCTGGAGCACTAATGCTGGGAATATTACTTCAGAGGAAGGAGTTGCAGCTGTTTACATCCTACTGGCTACAAACATGTCTAGAATATTTGATTTAGAGAAAGAATCAAGTAAATAAGATAAAAGAATATACATGATTCACAACTGTGAAATAGGAAGACGTAATTTATGCTTTCTATCTGCTGTAGCTCTGATTAGTGACCTAAGGCTGTTGAACTTCCTCTTTATGGATTGCAAAAATGCTGTGACAGTTTTCAAGGGAATTGCTCTCTTTGAGTTTAAAGAGATGAAAATGGGCCTGCTAACAAGGCCCAGCTTCAGAATGTGCTTTTTATATTCTTCATGTTTTATATAAAAAAAGAAAAGAAGAAGAAAAGGCAATTGGGTGCTTTGATATGTCTGAACCTTAGCACCCAGTGAGGCTGAAGGTGTGATGTAGAATATCCCTCTGTGTATGCAGTGGATGTGGAGAAGTCTCCAGAAAGGAATTCCCAGGGATGTTTTTCATGGTGTCTCTGTTGCTGAGAAGGTTGGGAAATGTGTTTTCAAAACAAAAAATGAGGAAGCTCTTGTCCGAGGTTAGTTTCCTGGTTGTGGTGTGTGGTGGTAGAATAGAACAGAATAGACCAGACCAGGTTGGAAGAGACCTTCGGGATCATCGTGTCCAACCTATCATCCAGCACCACCTAATCAACTAACCCATGGCACCAAGCACCCTGTCAAGTCTCCTCCTGAACACCTCCAGTGATGGCGACTCCACCACCTCCTTGGGCAGCCCGTTCCAATGGACAATCACTCTCTCTGTGTAAAACTTCCTCCTAACCTCCAGCCTAAACCTCCCCTGGCACAGCTTGAGACTGTGTTCTCTTGTTCTGGTGCTGGTTGCCTGGGAGAAGAGCCCAACCTCTGCCTGTCTACAACCTCCCTTAGGGTGTTTCACATGTTGGTGTTACAGGATTGCTCTTGAACGGAGGGGTTCCTGCTCCCTGTGCTGTGCTCACCATCAAAGTAGATGATGATCACCACTGTGGGCTGTGTCTGAGTGCATTAGCTGAGGTGAATTTGTAAGGAAATCATCGGGAAACTGCATCTGCTGATTGCAGAAGCTGTTTCTGTCTGCTTTCCTCAGCCCTCAGAACGTTCTTTCAACATAAGCTGTTTGAGTTCTGAAGTAGTTTGGGCCTTTAAGCTAAAAACTTCACACTCTGAAGTGCAAAATTCCATTAACTGTGGTGAAATATCATCATAAATCTTTCATCTGGAAAGTGCAGCTGTCTGGTGCTGTCTGCAGTCTTCCAGTGTAACCTGCTACTCGGTGTAAGTCTGTGCGCCGCACGATCTTCGCTCCTGATTAGGAAGGACACGTCCTTTGAACGAGCTCTCACCCGCTCTGGGTGCTGGAGAGGGCTGACACTGGAGCTGGAGCTGCTGCTGAACATTTGCCTTCAGTGCTGGCTGTGGAGAGGTGATTAAACCCAGGGTGCTGTTTGTCAATAAAGACATTGGGCCAGGAAAATAAACAGCTGGGCAAGCATCTGGAGCGTGGCTGCCTTTGGAACGGGCTAACGGGAGTAAATATTGAAATCTGAGCTAATATTGCATTATATTAAAGACTCATTTATTACAGTGCTCATTGGGAAGCAGCTGGGGGACAGGTGCTACAGCTTGCAGCAGTTCAAGTGTTGGAAAGTGGGTTTGTCAGTGATACTTTGGCCAGTGCATAAACCTTTTAGTTCTTTTTTCTAAGACAGGACAAACTCTCGTGGCTCCATAGCTTTTAGGAGCAGGCTCACAAAGAGCTAGGACCTTTATTAATCTCCTCCTTTTCTTGTTTGTATGTTTTTCCCTCTCCTTTTTCTTGTTGTTTGCTTTCCCACCCCCTTGACAAGCTTTAGTCACACTTGATTGGGATGTTTTGGCTCCTTTTATGAAGAATAGAAGACTCTGGGGGGACTTTAGAGCTGCCTTCCAATACTTGAACTGATCCTATAGGAAGGCTGGAGAGGGACTTTCCATAAGGGTGTCTAAAGACAGGACAAAGGGGGAATGGTTTGAAGCTGAGGGAGAGCAGGGTTAGACTGGATCTTAGGAAGTAGTTCTTCAGTATGAAGGTGGTGAGACTCTGGAATGGGTTGTCCAGGGAGGTTGTGGTTGCCTCTTCCCTGGGGTTGGTTGGAGGAGGCCTTCAGCAGCCGAGTCTAGTTGAGAGAAGTCCCTGCCCATGGCAGGGAGGTTGGAGTAGATGAACCAGCACCAGAACAAGAGGACACAGTCTCAGGCTGTGCCAGGGGATGTTTAGGCTCAAGGTGAGGAGAACGTTCTTCACTGAGAGAGTTGTTAGCTATTGGAATGTGCTGCCCAGGGATGTAGTGGAGTCACCATCCCTGGTGGTGTTCAAGAGGGGATTGGATGTGGCACTTGGTGCCATGGTCTAGTAGGCATGAGGTCTTGGGTGACGGGTTGGACTTGATGATCTTTGAGGTCTTTTCCAACCTTGTTGATTCTATGGTTCTATGTTCTCTAAGGTCCTTTCCAATCTAGGCCATTCTGTGCCAAATTTTCTCTTACGTGTAAGATGCTCTGAGAGTCTCTACAGCTCCAGGCAATGCTTGCACACAACATTCTTCGTTGCAAGAATAAGTCTGTAAAAAAAATGATGATGATACGCTTGGAATAAATCCTTGTGGCCAGAGCGGTGGGGAAGGTGAAAACTTCCCATACACGCTGATTTCTGAGTCAGGAGCATTTGAATCTGGCAAAGAAGGGTTCCAGGCAGTGCCTGTGGTAATAAGGTAAATTAATTTGACTTCTCCGGGAGGACTGAACGGTTTATGGAGCTACTAGTTGGTGTCAAAGCATTCTGCTTCTGGATCTCTGACTGAATTAACACCTTGACTTTTTTAAATGGAAGCTATTAGTAGCTTCATTTGTTAAAGTTGTGGTGCTGGGAGGATTATATTGCCCAAGACAAATGATTAACCTTAGAATTGTATATTAGCTTGGCTGGCTGTATTCACTTCAATCTTCATTCAAATGAGAGTGCAGATGGCCTCCTGTATGCTTAAAACCAATAGATTTTTGTTTCAGAACTCCTCTTAGTTGTCTGTATGGTCACACATGACTTCTAGCACCCGACAAAAGGCCTTTTTGCTTTCCTTTGTACCTCTCTCCCAACCTCTCCTTTGAGCATTTCTCTTTTATAGCAGGTAAATGCATCCATTTTATTCTCCAGTGTAGTTATTTCAGAGTTTAACATTTCCAATATCTGGCTATTTCCAGATGAATGGAGGCCATCTTTCCAATCTGCAGCTTTAGATTAGATTGCAGCCTGTGGACCTGGTTTGGGGTATATTTATTTAGTACTGATTTACATATAAATACAAAGGAAAAATATCAAGTCTGGGTTTGCCAATTCAGGTTATTGATAGCAGACAGCCCCAGCCTGTATTAGCAATTCCCTGCATAGTAAGGTATCAAGTTGTAGGAGATACAATTATATTTTTAAGCCTGCTGATTTGTTTTCTTGATGAGCTGCTCTGGTTTGTTTCACATTAATTACTGACAGAATTATTTTTATTAATGCTATATCATGGCCCTGTTTATCAGCCAGTGTCTGAACACCCTGATAGATGAAGCATGTGTGTAGAAAACTGATGATGAGGTTGCTGCTTTTTTCTGGTGTAGGGTGTTAGCTTTTTTTTTTCCCAACACAGCACATTGGGTTCTGTTCCACAGAGGATGCAAACATTTTAGTGACTTGAGCATTTCAGGAGGAAATGCATCCTAGGAGAAGCTGCACAAGGAAACATTGACTTTCCAAGCTTTTATTTTCCACACACACACAGAGTTTCCTCACAGGAACAGCATTTGCTGATGTGGTGAATTAGCCCAGTCGCAGGATCGGCTGAGCAGTCTTGGTTGGGTTGGGGTTTGGGGGGGGGGGGGTATTTTTCCTTTTCTCTTTATAATTTTCAAGCCAGCTCCAGCAAACCTTTCCAGTTTGCAGAGATGCTTCAATTTTTCCTGTGATAAAACTCCCCAGACTATTAGGTGCTATTTTAACAGCCACATGACTGTTCAAACTGTGCTGGGTTTGCAGAGCAAACTGTCTGCTGATTGTTTTATCCTTTAGCTCTTGGTATCTCTTTGTTAAAAGGTAAACCCCTTAGTGAGATGTTAAAGGAAATGTGGCCTCTTGATATTTCAAAGGTGAGAAATCTATTTAAACTGTATATGATGGCTTCAAATAGTGCCACTGCTGTGTGCTGCTTGTTTTAATAGAAGTGATAAATACTGTGGCTGGTGGTGCTCGGCAATTAGATTGGAGCTGTGTGCTGTAAATGACATCTAATGGCAAATGTCAGGAGCAGGCTGAGTGGTATCTTCATTTCAGTGCGGTGTTTCTTTGGGATAATGCTTAAAAAACCTTAATGGAATTTAATTACCAGAGCATATATTCCCTGATTAGTTAAATGCATTTGTAATACCATTAGTTGTGAGGTGGCTGTTTGCTGCAGCGTTGGATGTACACCGGGTGCAGTGCAGCAATAGAAATGCTAATCAGCCCCTCTGTTAAGGAGGGTCCCTGTGTCAGCAGCTCCCTGCCAGGTCTGCTTCTGGGGAAAGGCATCATCTGTAATCAGAGTGGAGTTGGTAGGAGCAGCAAACACGAGCAGAGATGCTGTGATCAAAAAATAGTGCTTATTGCTTTCTCTAGCAGGGATTGTAATTACAGCCTGTTAATGAAGTCTCACCCCTGCTTGCATCTTTCATACAGGGCTTTCAGTAGCAATATAGGTTGTGGGGTGACCTGGGGAGAAAGCCCTGGGAGTGCTGGTGGACAGCAGGCTGACCATGAGGCAGCACTATGCTGGTTCTATGATTTTAATGTGCCCTCGTGGCCAAAAAGGCAAATGGTCTCCTGGAGTGTGTGAAGAAATGTGTGCCCAGCATCTCGAGGGAGGTTCTTCTCTTGCTCTGTTCTGCCATAGGGAGGACACTTCTAGAGTGTAGTCTCCAGTTCTGGGCTCCCACAGTTCAAGAGAGACAGGGAACTCCTGGAGAATGTCCAGTGGAGACTGGAACATCTGTCTCATGAGGAAAGGCTGAGACACCTGTGTCTGCTTAGTCTGGAGGAGACCATGGGGGACCTGGGGGGCTCATTAATGCTGATCAATAGCTAAAGGGCAACTGTCAGGAAAGTGGAGCCAGATTCTCCTCGGTGTTGTCCAGTGACAGGACAAGGAGCAGCGGACACAAGCAGGAACACAGGGAACATAGGGCAACAATTCTTTACTGTGAGGGTGACAGAGCACTGGAACAGGCTGCCCAGAGAGGTTGTGGAGTCTTCATCCCTGGAGGCTTTCAAAACCTACCTGGATATGTATTTTGGCTGATCCTCCTCTAGCAGGGGAGTTGAACTATAGGATTTTCAGAGGTCCCTTCCAACCCCCAGCATTCTGTGATGTCATGACACTGACAGAACTATCAGCTGAGATGCAGCATCTCCGCTGCTTTGCCTGTGAGCTTGTACCCCAGAGCTGAGGGGACTGTGTGTGTGCATGCAGGAGTGCAGCAGCTCTGTGTGTTGTAATGATCTTCAGCATGAGCACAGGGCATTGTTAGCTGAGCACTGTGTAGAGATGTGACTTGCTAAAATAAAGGTAATAAGCTGGGTAAGATCCAACTGACTGTCCACAGCTGCTGTGTGTGCCTGTGTTCTGCTTTCCTCTTGGTCCTTTGTGGAGGCAGCACAGAGGGGATGTGCAGATACATCCACACTTAGCTGGTTGGGATCCACTGGTGTAGGCAGCTGCTTATTTTCCCCAGAAGGAAGCAGTCAACTGGGGGGGGGGGGAAGCTTTTTGTGGCACAGAAGCTTTCATGGGGGTGGAAACAGGTGGAGGCAGTGTCTCCTAGCCCTGACAGCTATAATTAAACAGGCTTGTTGGTGGGTCCTTGGACATGGTAATAGTGTGGTTACTTTGTGCTTTTGCTCAGCATAAGTGACACCATGAACCACAGATGGGATTCAGGGAATATAAAAGGGAAACAGAGCAGAAAGATGACACAAAGGGATTAAATGAGGTAGTAAGCAATGACCCATAACCTTCATGAAAGATCTTAGGAGAGTTTTATTTTAAGGCAGTCAGTTTTTAAGCATAACTGTTCTGGTTTTTTTCACAAGATGAAATTATCTTCTGTCATTTTGAGTGGCACTGAAGTGTTAAGGGTGGTGTTGCACTTACGTGTATTTGACGGGGAAACAGGTGACTTGGAAGATCTTGGCACAAGAAGCACTTTTGTTTCTAGTAAAGCTGAGAAGTTTGTGGAATAAATACCATTATTTTAAATACAGACATTTCTTCTGGACATGGTCTGATGGGAATAATGTTCCTTTCCTCCTTGAAAACTCAGATCAGGTTGTGTCCAGTTCCGTTTTCTGCTTTGCTCAAAAGTTAAACCCCTGCAAATTCATATATATTTAATAGCTGATCATAAAATGGCTTAGATTGGAAGGGACTAATGTTAGAGATCATCTCCTCTAAGACTTGATTGCTCAAGGCCTCATCCAGCCTGGCCTTGGAACACCTCCAGGGAGGGGACATCCGCAACCTGTTCCAGCGTCTCACCACCCTCGTACCGAAGAGCTCTTCCTAAGATCTGTGTTATTTGATGGATTGTGGGATGTAAGGGTACTGTCTGTGATCCTCTGTGTCTGTGTTACTGCTAGCTAAAAGCAGGGAAGGTGAGATGAATTTTGAGTGGTGTAGATGAGGAGGAAATTGTAGTAGCAAACACAAATAACTTGGGTAAAGACCGCGCAGAGTAGCTTCTTGTTTGGTCCCCATTGACCTCTTTTGTGATCTTCCTAAAACCAGAGATGATGATGTTGGTTATTGATTAGATCACATTTTCTGGGGAGTGAGTGAATGGAATTCCAATGAAAAAAAAGATGGATGCTTTTTTGGTATTGAAAGAAAGGAGTCCACGGAGCCTGGGTACAGAAGCCTGGTAGGTGCCGAGTGTACTGAAGGCTGTTCTGCTTTGCCAGATGGCCGATGCCCTCAGAGCTTCATTTTCCAGCAGCCACGTAGCCTCCTTTTGATCAATTTTAGTTTGCACCTGTTTTTATATAATTACACATACTCTCCTTTGCACAAAGTATGTCATTCTGGAACTAACTTGGACTAGTTGTTTATACAGTAGATTTACACACACACCACACCCCCCCCCCCTTCCCCAGTATTTCTTTCTGCTCTTCTGTGTCAGTAAAATTCAGGAGGCTTTGTGTTAAATTTTAATGGTCCTGTGCCTGTAGGAAATAAGCAAGATTTTAAATGGTTACCTATTCCTGAGCAAAGCTGGTAAAGCTTAAGCTCTCCATTTCAGTGGCTATTTCCCAGTTGCTTTTAGAATGTTGTTGGGTTTGGTTTTTTTTCAGGGCTCAAAGACAGACTTAATTTTTATTTGGCTCATGGCAATTGTCTTATTAAAGCTGGTTTTTCCATATGGGCTTAGGTCTTGGGAAATAATGACTGCTTGCCTAATGCTGTTTTCATTTGTTCCTTGTTTTCTTTTCTTTAATGTGATACCTAATTCACAGATTGATATCCTGTTGGCATTCAGCGTAATCAATGTCAGCCTCTCCGTGTCAAGGGGAATTGCTGACACGCACCCCTTGGCACTTCATTTGGAAGCAGATAATTAGAGGACATGGGTTTGAAAACACTGAGAAAAGAATAGCAGGAGAAGGGAATAGAGGTGTCTGGAAGAGTTTGTTCTTTCAGTCTGAGTCTAGCTTGGGTTTACTAGGTCTTTGAGGATGAAGCTGTTATCAATATGTTGGAGAGGATTATCTTATCTCTGAAGCAGCATTTTGTGAGTGCAGAGCTCTCCTCTTTATTGATGCCCTATCTGGGGAGTGATGTTTAGCTCACTAGTGAGGTGCTAATGTGTGACACCTTCCAACTAAAGACCCAGGAGGAGTTGTAACCTCTAAATCTGCAAGCACTTGTTTGGAGGGTGCAAAAGACTATCCCTGCATACTGGTTTTACTGGGAATGTCTGCTGATGAAGCTGGCTCCACACAGTGGTTACCTCTTTGCCTTAATTACAGCATTTTTCAACTCTTGGTGACTGGAGCTTGATTTGGGCTTGCTTGTACATCTGGAAAGCAGAAATTTAAGCTTGAGGAGGGTAGATTTAGATGAGACATTAGGAAGATATTCTTTACAGTGAGGGTGGTGAGGCATTGGAACAGGCTGCCCAGGGAGGTTGTGGATGCTTCCTTGCTGGAGATGTTCCAGGCCAGGTTGGATGAGGCCTTGAGCAACCTGGGCTGGTGGGAGGCGTCCCTGCCCCATGTGGGGGTGTTGGAACCAGATGGTTTTTAAGGTCCCTTCCAACCTAAACCATTCTATGAATTTATGAAATTGAGAAGAAGGGAAGATCTGTGAGTGGCACTAAAAATTAAGAGGTGGTGGATAACAGCATGGAGGGGAAGATGAGCTGTGAGGAGCAGACAGAAGAGAAGAATGCCTATAGATAGCTTAATCTGAGCTTTGGGCATACAAGTGCATAGTGAAATTCAATGGTAACCTGGATTCTTCTGAGGCAAGCTTCGCTGTGGAATTTACTGAGGTTTGCTCAGACCTCTAGTGCTGTTTGTTGCAGTTTCTGGTGGATCTTTCCCTATCTGTGTTACCATAATTCTTTATCAGATATGCTGCAGAGTTCGTGCCTTGTGACTGCGAGAGCTGTCCCACCAGAACATCTTGTGTTCATCAAATGGCAGTGTGGCAGGTTTGGAGAGTACAGCTCTTCTGGTGAGCTGAAGACTCTGGACTTTTTTTTTAAAGACAGTCTAGCAACTCTAATGCCAAACCACCCACACTAGGAGACAACATATGGCAGCTCCTCTGAATTAACATGCGGATAAGTAGCACATCACCTCCTGCTTTTTACAAAGCCTTGAGCCTTGCTAGCTGGATTCTAAGGTTTTGGCTGTCTGGCCATCTCGCAATAATGCACAAACCAAATCTTTGCAGATAGCAAGCCAGGATTTAAGACTAGTTTTGGCCTTATTTTGCAACCATTTAAAGGTGTGGGCAAGCAGATTGTTGTTTCAGACTGGCGTATGTGTGCGTCGGTATCTGTGTAGGCTGAGATTTACAGGTAGGGTTGGACGCTTTGCCTTCTCCTTCTGGAGGAAGCAACTCTGTATGCAAGTCACCTCCCTGTACTGCATGTTTGGTGGTGTTTGCAAACAGTGTTGCTTCAAACTTTGTAGAAACTGTAGGAGAGATCTGGAACAGATCATTCTCACCCAAGCAGAGCGGTTTGAGCAGAAGAGCTGTGTGCGTCTTGTGTAGGCTTCGGGGCCAGCGTGTCCTGGCAGGTTTGTGAGGGTTCGTCTACATCCGAGGGTAGAGGTTGAAATTCAGGGGAAGGTGAGTGTGGTGGTGCTTTTACATCTCTGAACTATTTGTACACCAGTTAATTTCCAGCAAGCTGAAATGAATTGATGAATTCCAAAAGGAGTTGGTGTGTAAAAGGGGGCACAGGAGACGTCCTTGCTGTAAACAATCGCAGAATGTCAGGAGCCAGACATTGTGAAAAACTCCTTTATTGTTTTGTCAATAAATTATGCTTTCTCTTGCATAGATCACAGAAATGGGACTTTACCCTGGAAACAGCAATATTTGATACCCCAGGCAGCTTATTCCCAGCTCAGCTCACACTTCACTGAATACACTGATCGATTATCCGCGGCTTAACCAAGCCTTCTCATTTCCTGCCTTCCATTACCGCGCTCAATCAAGCCGGCGGTTCTTTGTGGCCTGCCTTGTGCACTGAGATAAGCCATCAAGGCATGTTTCTATTAGAAAAGCTCTTGTAGATGGAATAGTCATTAGATAACACTAACAGGTTTAAAGGTTGCAGTCTTTGTGCTGGTTTGGGTTAAGAGGACAGGAACCAAAAGAGCTGCTGACTTGGGTGGCTGTGTGCGAGGTGCAGAGAGGATTAAAGTGCCCGGTGCCATGTGTAGGGTATTTAACATGTTTATTTCTTGCAGAACACTGATAGCTCTCACTTTAGACAATGCTTCTGTTTGCATGAAGTAATTATGTGTTAATGTGCATTGCTTCTGAATGAAATAATCAAGCTGCAAAAAATAACCTTTATAATAATAACCGCTGGGTTTCCAGGCTGGGTTTTCCTGGCCTGCAAACAGCTGATCAGGTTTCCTGTTTAATTAGGAAACAGCCTACAAAAAGAGATCCTGAGAACTTGAAATCACATGTGCTGTTGCAGTAAGAAGAAAAATGATCCTTGCTGGATCTCTTTGCCTCCTGATTTCCAGTTTGTTTCACTTCTGTGTCCCTTCTCTGCTTTTTCTTTTAACCCAGGGGATGTTGTATGAATGGTCTTTATTTTTCTCTTTTCCCCCTTCCTTTTGAATATTAATAAATGTCAAAATGGGCTGAGTGTTAAAATACTTTTAAAACAGGAGTAGAAATCTGGGGAGCCATTCAGTATGGCAGGGAAGGGCTAGGGAGACTGGGGACACAGCAAGTGGAGCAAGTCAAGTCTACTCCTTGTGCTGGAGTCAGGCTAATCCTGTGACGTGGAGCATAATTAAAACCATTTGTGTGAAATTAAATAACGACTTTTTTTTGGGGGGGGGGGAAGAGGACCCACACACAGTGTCCCAAAGGAATGACTTCATCTGTTGTGGTTAAAAAACAAATACACCACAGCAATGACCACTTGAAAACTGGTCTTGTGAGGCCGGAGCTTCCCTGCTGCACAAGATGTTTACTGGGAGCGCTGGAGTGACCATTGCAATCATTAACATGTTGTTAAGATAAGCCACACAATGTAGTCTCTTTGAATTAATCACCTGATTTCCCCCCCCCCTTTTTTAATTTGTTCCCCTCTGATAGGAAAATTTCCCTGTTGAAAGGGGGGGGGGGGGGGCTCAGGGGTAAGTGAAGATGTTTTTTTCCCCTTGCTTCTATTTTGCTGTTTGTTGCTTTGGAATAGCTACTATTGACTGGCTGCAGCGTGCCCATCTGTCATCTCCAGCATTTGGTATATTGTTTCCAAAGCTAGTTGTGATTTAACATGGTATCTAAATAGGGCAAGTAATGAAGGATACTGCTTAAATCCCTGGGAGAGAATCTGCAGGACATCTGTGATCATTTGCACAATTTGGTTAGTCATAACCCTGGGAAGAGAATGTGGAATCTCTGAAGGCAGGAACTGCAACGTGCAGTAACTCCGTTAAAAGACAACTGGCACCTGGAGTTGACAGCAGTGCTGTAGGAATCAGACCAGGCATCTTTTTAAAGAGAACCTGCAAGATTTTCTCTCTCTCTCTCTCTCTCTCTCTCTGTTCCCCCCCCTTGTAAGGGAAAAGCCTTTTTTTTTTTAATAGAAGTTGACCAGCTGCTTGTAAACTGTGCTGCTTTAATCCATTTACAGGCTTCAATTCTTGTTCAATGTCCAAAACTAATTCATGGGGTTTTTTTCCTTTTAAATGGAACAAAACCCCCAACCAGCAGCAACACCAAAACCCCCAGATGAGTGCTGTGAATCCTGCAGCAGTATTTTCATTTAAGGGGAAGAGTGCAGCCTTGGAGCACCCAGGCTCCTTTGGAGTTGGTTTGAAAGCGCTCGCTGTGAATTCTCTGCAAGTCTGAAGGTGGCATGTGACTATCTGCAGCTTTTCATATGTGAAGGTGTAAAAAAAAAAAAGAAAAGGGAAAAAAAAAGACAAGAAGTAACACTTTATGAAGTAGGGACACTTCTTTTGTGTGCACATGGTTCTAAAATAAATTGTCTACCACAGAAGTTGGCGCCTTGACACCTCTGATCTAGTCTGCTCTGTAAATGACATCTCCATATTTAGAAAGCTGGCTGAGAAAATAGCATGTCTAGGAATCTCTGTGCAGTGAGGGCTGGAAATGTGGAAAGCAAGGCTCTGACAGGCGTTCTGTGTGTTTAAGGAGGTGCAATCTTTAGGTTAAAACCCAGAGAAGCACCTGGGTTGGAGGGGAGAGACAGAACTGCTGGTTTTTTTCTGAAGATGAAGCTTTTAAATGAGTTGGACCAAAAGCAGCAATCATGGTAGAGAGAGGTGTTTAGGAAGGGGACCACATCACCACCACCTTCCAAAAAAAGCACACAACCCAAGCCCAACCACCACCTCCCATAAACCCCACAGCCAAGCAGCCCAAACCCAACTGCTGCCAGCAGAGCACAGATCACTGTGTTGTATTTTTAGTTGCATCATTGTCTAGAGACTCTTCTGTAAGAAGTTACTTCACAGAATCACTGAATTGTCAGGGTTGGAAGGGACCTCAAGGACCATCTAGTTCCACCCCCCCTGCTATGGGCAGGGACACCTCACACTAGAGCAGGTTGCCCAGAGCTACATCCAGCCTGGCCTTAAAAACATCCAGGGCTGAGGCTTCCACCACCTCCCTGGGCAACCTGTGCCAGTGTCTCACCGCCCTACTTGCACATCTTGGTAGCAGTTGTCTTGGTAGCTGTGTCCCTCCTGCACAGAGGCTTTGAGTTGTGCCATGTCTGTGAGATCTGTGGTTGAGGTGAAGAGGAGCACTCACCATGGTGCACCATGGGCTGCTCTCTGTTTGGAAGGCTACAGAATGAGTCTGCTCACCTTAAAAGGGGGCCTACAAGAAAGCTGGGGAGGGGCTTTTTAGCATGTCAGGTAGTGATAGGACTGGGGGGAATGGAAAAATACAGAAATAGGTAGATTCAGATTGGATGTTAGGAAGACGTTTTTCCCCATGAGGGTGATGAGACACTGGAACACGTTGCCCAGGGAGGTGGTGGAAGCCTCATCCCTAGAGGTTTTTAAGGCCAAGCTGGATGTGGCTCTGGGCAACCTGATCTAGAGTGAGGGTTCCCTGCCCATGGCGGGGGGGTGGGTGGAACTAGATGATCCTTGAGGTCCCTAACAATTCTATGATTCTAAAAGATAAGTGCATTGGCTGTGGTCAACTTTCCTCTCTGTTAGCTGAGAGAGTTGAGGTGGTTTAGCCTGGAGAAGGCTCCAGGGAGACCACCTTGTGACCTTTCAGTAGGTGAAGGGACCTACAAGAAGGCTGGGGAAGGCACTATTTATAAAGCCATGTAGCAACAGGACAAAGGAAAATGGTTTGAAACTAGAGAAGGACAAATTTCAGAATGGATAAGGGTGGTGGAACACCAGGACAGGTTGCCCAGGGAGGTGTAGAGGCCCCAGTCCTGGGGACGTATTCAAAGTCAGGTTTGATGAGACTATGAGCAACCTGCTCTAGTTGAAGACTGTCTGCAGGGGGACTAGATGAGCTTGTAAGGTCCCTGCCAACCCAGAGCATTCTACGATTCTATCATTTATAATCAATTTAAAATTCCCATTCCATAGAATTCAGGTTTAGGAAGTTAAAACCCTAGAAGGTTGGTGTATGCTGTGGCTTCACATCTGCACTTACACCATTTGGGTCGATTGTCTCTCTTTATCATCTGCTTTGGTTCCAATTCTAGCTTCATCTTTTTCTCTGTAGTTTTTAAAGGTAGATTGGTTTTGTTTCGAAAGTGTAGTGAAAGAAAAACCACTTCTCTGTGTTATGAAACCCAAATAATTTCTTCCCCCCTGACAATGCCTCACAACACTATGATCAACCTGAAGAAGCCCCCAGCAGTCCTGTTGGCAGGCTGCAGGGCTAGGCAATTCATCATTTCCCTGCAAACTTCTTAGATTCAGCCAGCCTCCTGAAATTCAATCTCTCTCCCTCTGCTCTTCCTGATTGTGAATCTGATTTCAGGGGAGGAAACGTTGTTCTTTTTCACTGTGCAGAGTAACTGCAAGTCTCTGGAACAAAACACAGTGAAGGGAACAACTGAGGCATTCTGTGAGTGTGAGAGGAGCATTTCAGAATGGGAAGTGAGCACCTTCCCACCAGCTTGAAATGCTTGAGCTAGCAGAAGCTCTGTGCTCAGTGTAGCTCCTGTGCTTTCCTAAGGTATGGGATTTTAGTCTGCTGAGATGGTAAAATACTGCAAACCATAGTAAATACTTGGGCTGCCTTCGCTGTGTGTCAGTGTGTGAATGCTCCCAATAAGCTCTTGTGTAATCCCCTGCCTGCCATTCCATTCTTTTTAACCCATACTGGGGGGTGGCAGTGAAGCTTCCAGGAGACAGCAACGAGCAAAAATCTCTTTGCATTGACTGACAAACTGGGAGGGCTTTTTTGGGAGCAGGGAAGACAATGAGGTGGTCCCTTATGGCAGTGGAAAAAACCCTCACTTCCAGCCACTGATTTCTTCTACCCAAGTGTATCTGAGTGCTTTCTGAGTGACCTTCACCTCATCCCTGTGCTGCTAAAAGCTCTGTGCTGTTCTGTGGTATAAAAAGAAACCGAGACAGGGAAGCTAAGTGATTGCATCACCATCTCCTTTACTGTCTTGGCCTAATTCACAATAAAACTGTGACCTCTTGGCTCACAGCTCTGCATGATGCCAAGGCAATGAAAACATTTGACAGTTTAGATGCCTCTCTAATCCCAATGTGTGTATGCATGCAGGATTTACTGTTACACAAAATTTCCAGAGCTCTTTTTTGCAAAGCTGCCCCTTGTAGCAGAATCACTGTGAGGTTACCCTAGGAGGTTGCATCCATTCATTCCTCATTTTCTACCTTTGTCCTCTCCGTGAGCAGCTCTTTTGTTTTTTTAACTAAGACATAGCAACTTGTTTCTTCTCAGAGCTCTCCATTGGCTGCTGGTGGTTGTTCAAACTTTGGGTGATTCACAGAATGGTTTGGGTTCAAAGGGACCTTCAAGATCATCCAGTTCCAACCCCCCCTGCCATGGGCAGGGACACCTTCCTCTAGACCAGGTTGCTCAAGGCTTCATGCAGCCTGGGCTTGAACGCTGCCAGGGAGGGGGCATCCACAGTCTCCCTGTTCCAGTGTCTCGCCAAGATAAGCACTTGTAGATGAGCACCATCCCTGGCAGAGCACGGGGCAGATTTCTGGTCCGTTTCCTTCCCTTGGTGTGATTTGCTACTCAAAACCACCATCACCAAAATTCAGAGCTGTCTTCCTTCCTATCCCCATGTCCTCAGGGCTCCTTTACACTGCTTCTTAGAGTGCTGTATTAGTTGAAAGACTTCAGACTTCAGTGGCACAAACAGAAAAGAAAATTGAAGCATTAGCTGTCGGTACTTGTTGTAAATTGCCCTTATTCATAGCTACACTGCTCACTTACATGCAAGCGAGTAGTTTTTCTGCTGCTTTCTGGGCGTTAGCTTCAGTTATCTAACACAAGAGAGGGATGCTCTCTCCTCTCAACCAAGAAGTGCAAAGAGAATTGGGAGAGAAATGCTGGGTTGATATTTCCCAGCATTGCTGCATGCAGTTTTTGTTGGCACTAATGCAATTTGTCACCTCCTCGGAAGAGGATAACAGAACAACTTTAAGTTTTAGCTTTTCTTCCCAATTCAGAGACCGCTCCAAACCCTGCAGTGCACCGAGCTTGATTTTGGGGGGAACAGACAAGTCTGTATCCACGTTTTTGGAAGAGCAGACGGCAGAGATCAGTGTTGCCTCTCAGACTTTGTCCCTTGGATATTTTTTCCCGTGCATCAGACAGGCTTGCTCGTCTTTGGCTGCAAATGTATTATTTAAAACAAAAAGGCAGTGGGTTCAGGTTTCTGCTGTAGAGCACCAGTTCTCTCCAGTAGCAGAGCAGATGGGCAGTGGAGGGGGTGAGCTAAGGAACTTTTCTCTGGCCCAATGCTGCCACTAGCAGTTGCTGTGTGGTATTACAGGAGGCTTTCATCAAAGCCTTCCACAAGTGCCTTCAGTGGAGGCATTTTGGTGGCGTTTGTGAAGCAGAAAGGGTGGAAATTGCCGTAACGATCGGTTGAGGCGAACAGCAGAGGCGGTAAGAACTTTCTAGTCCAGCAACCTGTGATTTAACTTGTAAATGTAAATGTTTTAAGAGCAGTCTTAGAAGGGTGTAGAGAATTGCAGACCAGAAAAAAAAAACCCAACTGGTGCTTGCAGCTGCCTCATGACAAAAGAATGTTGATTTCCCTTCAGGCTTTCGTCTGGTTCAAGTGCTTTGGAGTAGTAGAAAGAATTGACTACCAAGGGTTTCAAAGACAAGCTGAAGCAGAGAGTCTGTAATAACTCGATCTACAAATTCTCTTTTTAAGTGGTGTTTGCATTTTAGTTTCCTTCCAAGAAGGAACAAACTTGAGTTTCAAATGCAAAAGGAACAAACACTTGAGGAAGATGTGTGCGAGTTTTGCTGCTGGGTTTGTGACGGACGTGAGCAATCAGAGAGCCTTTACTTGCTGGGGTTGAAGGGCAGCATCCTGGTCTTTTGTGTGAAGAACTGGAATAAAGAGCATCTACCATTATGTCTGAATCCATCTGTCCTTGGGGGGGGGGGGGGGGAAAGAAATCTACTGTCTCTTGATTACAACCATTAAGAATGGCTGCATTGAATGATGTTTGTACTGTGATGCCCTTTTTTTTTGCTGTGTTTGGCCGTAAATACCTCTTGTTTACAGAAATCACCAGACTAAGATAGTGGTGCATGAGGTCAAACATTCCTATCCTTTTCTGATCCCTGCCACATCTTTCCTTGGGGTAGTTTTCTATGCGTGAAAAAGATCAGTATTCCCTAGCCAGATAAAGAGATAGAGCTGCCCCACGGTGCAGGAGGTTCTTGTTGCTTTTGTCTGGTTTGAAAGCAAATCTGCCGTTAGCACATCGTCCTTGTTTCATTGTCATAGAAATGTGTTTTCTTCCCTTTGGGGTCTTACCTCAAGTTTTCTTCAGTGTGAAAATGAATTTTCTGCTGTAGAAGACTGTCAGATGTGGTCTGATTGCCTTTTTAGTAATGCCTCTAGACCTTCTCTTTCAGAGCAAGCGGGACCACCTCCTTATGAATGTCAAATGGTACTATCGCCAGTCTGAAGTCCCCGATTCAGTCTATCAGCATTTGGTGCAGGACAGACACAACGAGAATGGTAAGTTAGGCTCTGTAGAGCAAGGCCTTCTTTCTTGTACTCTGAATTTGAAGCTTGAACAGCCCAGAAAGCAAGGACACTTCTGCAAAGGGATGTGAAGCAAGGACTGTTGCTGGAAATGATGTTTCAGAGGATGGATGATTCTGAACTGCCTTGTTTGTTCTAACTGGTTTATATCCTGTAACCATAGCTCTGCTTAAATACTGTGCTGTTATACTAATGCCTTAAGAGGAAACAGAAAAGTAACACTGGATCCTTTGTAGTCCTTCTGGACAGTGCACTAATAACCAACTGGCTGAAGACCAAGCTGACAAAATTGTGAATCTCTCTTATTTGCTGTGATTCCTCCCCAGTCTCCTGAGACCCCTGGTTTTTCCATTCATGCTGCCTTGCACCTATGAACACTCACTGTGATTAATATTGCAGGAAGTGATAGAACTGAGGCACTCGTAGCTGAATTTCCCCTGTTCTCTTTGCAAAAAACAAGTGTGATCCTGGGTTCAGTGGAGGCAGAAGAAACTTTAGTACATATCCCAGTGTCATTTATCTCTTGCCTCTAGGGGAGACATAACATTTGCTTCTGTTCTTACCAGGAAAATTTCCTTGAGGCAACTTAAAATTTTGAAGCTACTCCAAGGTGAACTGCGATGATAAAAGTTGATGCTTGAAATCTGGAGCTCATCAACTTTTTGGTGCATGACAGTACAAAGTTGAGCAGGTTTTGGGTTTGTTTTTTTAGGGGGGTTGTTTTGTCTTCCCCCCCCCCAGGCGTAAAAGGTGCTTTGTGTGTGCTTTTAGCACAAGCTGCACACGTTTAACATTTCTGTTAGTAATTCATTTGAAGCTTCTAACACAGGGATTATAGGCACGGTGTCAGGAAGTGGGCAGCTTTGATAACGGGGCTGCTTTTTCATGTCACACTCCTGTGCATGGGGAGAAGTATTTTTGTGTGTTCTTCAAAGGCATTAGAAGGAAGTCATGGAGAAAGTTGTCTTCCAGTTTCTCCTTAACGCTGAGCGTGTTCTTTAGCTGAGCATGGCTGTCAGTATTTATCTGGATGCCTGAGCACTAGGCAGTTGGTGCTGTCACCATTTTGATGAAGATTTGCTATTAAACAGGCCAAACAAGCAAAATTTTAACCTTTTCAACCAGAAGTCAGTGACAAATTCATTTGCTTAATTCTTTTCACCTCGGAGTGGCCAGTTGGAAGTGGTCTGTGGATAAGATGTGTCACCCAGTATCCCTGCAAGGTGTCCTTCCCTTTAGCAGCTCCTTCGATAGGACAAGGGACAATTTGGGTGTAAAAATGGGGATCAGGTTATTTCTGTAACCTCAGGGGCATGTAACCAATGCAAGTGTTTGTCATTTGAACACTGAGGGATGTGTATCTGAGAAACATCCTCCAACTTCGACCTGTGAAAAAAAAACAACCTATAGAATGGCCCTGCTGGATGCTTTCAGACCACAGCTAATGTGTGGTGGTTTGTGTTTTTGCTTTCTGGCAGACTCTGGACGAGAGCTTGTTATTACAGACCCAGTTATCAAGAATCGAGAGCTCTTCATTTCAGATTATGTTGACACTTACCACGCTGCTGCCCTCAGGTAAGTTGCAGAGGATGTGGTGCAGTGTCTCAGAGGCTGAGGAGAAAAACCTTACCGAGTGAGAGAGGAGGGGCTGCTCGTTCTGGTTTGGTGTGGGGATCATTAACATACTGCTCAGCTTTCTCCTCGGCTCCTCCAGTAATTAACTTGTGTTATCTGTTCTCATTCAAAAAGGAGCTGTAATTCTACAATCTCTTTTTAATCTCAGTTAATCAATGTTGCTCAGAAGATGGTTTCCCATCATTGCCAATTTGGGTTGCTGCTAGTTCCCGCAGAAATCCAACCCTGCCCTCCTCCTCCGTGTTTGATTTCACTCCTAACAATAGCAGCTCCCAGTGAAGTGACTGTTAGTGTGCTGCCCTGATTAAATTGCGTTAAAGGCTTTTTCTCTGAGGCACTTGTCATTGTTGCAGCTGAGCTAAGAGCTCCATTAGAAGCTAGCTGTACAGACAGGAGGTAATGGACCCCTGTATTGTTCTCGCTGTGCTCTGCCCTTCCCTGGAGGTTGCTGCTCTCTTGACTCACCGAGTTTTTAACTTCGGTGGCTAACCTCTGGGTAGGCTGAAGGGATACATCAGGACTTCAAAATGTTTTCAAAGGGAAGGAGCGAGGCATTATTTTTTCAGCAGATTTTCAGCATGCCAAACATGCATGGATATTGTCAAAATGCAAATTGAATAATCTCCCTGATAATAATGCTCAGATGGTGTTTCACTAGAACCATCTGGAGACATTTTTTTGTTCAGAGTCACTTTGCTGAAGCCACTTTACTTCAAGACCAACTAGCTGCAACTTCTGTTCCACGGGTGGAAAGATGTCTTTGATTTACATATTAGACTGTTTTTAATAAACTCTTGAAAATTCCAGTGGTGTGCTAGCATCTCATGAAATTCCACAGTGCCTTTGCTGAGGTACAGGAGGTCACCTTCCGATCTGAAATCGTTGTGTGCTCAGAAACAAGCTCGCAGGAGTTTGGCTGGCTGGCTGGAACCAACCTTGGACATCCTTCTGCTTTAAGAAACTGAACTGTGTGCATGGAATTTTCCCTGGGAGCTTTTTAACTTCTGCAGCTTTTTTTTTCTTTAAAGGAGGAAAGATAAAAATGGAATCAATGTGTACACCAAGCAAACATGAAAAATAACCTTCTCTTCTCCCCTTGCAAGATGTGAAGGCTGCTGAGAGCCCAAGCTGATCAGTTCCTCAGCCTGTCTTGTGTTTTATCTGCCTTCTTTTTGTTTGGAAGTGCATACCACAGGCGCCTGTCAGCTCACTCTTTGGTTTCTCTTTGCTGGCATATGGTTTCTCTGCTGTCTTCTGGATTGTTCATACTTTGGGTAATTCAGACAGGCTTGTAGATGACATCTAAAGATGCTGATAACAGAGAATGTACTTTTGCAGGATAAACATGGTATTTCTGCTGAGTCTTTTCTAGCAAATTGGGATTAATAAATGTCAGTAGTTTTTCAGTGTATGAGAGGAACAGAAGGGGAATTGCACGTGGTGTTCCTCCAGCTTGAGAACATGCAGTAGGCAGAAGGTATTGTGGTGTGTGAAAGGAGAGTTAACACAAAATCCTGATCTCTTTGAGGATTTCACTGCCCTCTGCTAACAAATGGCTTTGGCCACACAGTGAATGAGTGACAAGCTGGGAAGTAAACTGAGATTGTAACTACCAATCTTCTGCTAGAACTATAGGAGTAAAATATCTTGAAGATGCTTGTAGATCCCCGTGGAAGTGTGTGGTGAAAGTTATGTCCCTGTTAGCTTTGTAAGATGCAGTACTGCTGTCTGAAACGCGATGAACAAACTGTGCTGGCAAATGCTTATTAGCTGTTAGATGAATTACTGAGAGGAAAGAGTCTTTTCCCCCCCAATACTTTTTAAAATGGCAATTTCATGTGAGACACCAAACCAAGCCCCCCTTCTCATCGTCTAGGAAAACAGCTACAGCCACCAGGGATGAAATAAATATCAGAGAAGAAGTTTGTCTTGCAGTGTTTCTGTGTGACGGCTCAATTATGGACCTTGTTAATGTTCCATTACAACCTGCCCTGACCTGTGCAATATCCACTGTTGCTTTGTCCTTTGCCAGAAAGGCAATTGACTGAGAATTAGGCAATCATAGGGGCAATTACGCAGCCTCAGCTCACAGGAGAGCCCTATCGATTTTGTCTTAAAACTGTCGCCAGTTTTATTCATCCTTCATCCTTCTGCTGTGTTTTCCTCACCTGGAGTAGCTGATGTGTATCAGAGAGCTCATGTTCCAAGGCAAAGTTCTTAGTGGCTGTTGATGGGGAAGCTTTTCCCAAGTGCTTTACCATGAAAAGATTAGGAAGGGGGGAAGCAAGCTTGGCATTTCAACTTGGGAGCGCAGTTTGTCAAGTGTGCAGTGCTTTTAAGCTCTGCTGAGAACAGGCAGACATCCACTGATACTACAGGCAACACAATTATTCTTCTTGCTGTATTTGGTGGCAAGAGCACTTCATTCAATGTTAACCAAGGCTGCCAAACCTTTTTGTACCATGTTAAATAAGCCCCATAGCAGCTTATTTATAATAGCAAATGCTGTTCAGTAAATGCAAGTGAGAGGAGATGCCATCTGTATTAATGCTAGAAAGCCTGACACTGGAAAAGAGCAAAACCTTGTGCTTTGTTTATTGCTTTGAATCAAGTTGAGATCAAAAGCAGGAACTCTTTAGCTGTCTGGCCCATTTGTCTCTGCCACTTCTGATCTGATTTACTTGGCGGTAGTAAACTGCAGTGTGTTAAATGACAACACAAAATCACAGAATCATTAAGGTTGGAATCATAGAATGGCTCAGGGTGGAAGGGACCTTAGAGATGATCTACTCCAACCCCCCTGCCATGGGCAGGGATGCCCTTCAACTAGACTCTGCCGCTCAGGGCCTCATTCAGTCTGGCCTTGAACACCCCCGGGGAGGGGGCACCCACAAACCCTCTTTTGTGTGTTGCTTGTAGTCATGAGGTCTTGGTTGACAGGTTGGACTTGATGATCTTTGGGGTCTTCTCCAACCTTATTGATTCTATGATTTCCCCCCACCTTTTAAATGCCCTTTTGTGTTTTACTCTCATGTATGAAAGGAAGGAAGAAATACTTCATAGTATCAGTCAGGGCTGGAAGGGACCACAAGGATCACCTAGTTCCAACCCCCCTGCTGTGGGCAGGGACACCCCACACTAGATCAGGCTGGCCAGAGTCTCATCCAGCCTGGGCTTAAACACCTCCAGGGATGGGCCCCCAACCACCTCCCTGGACAACCCATTCCAGGGCTTCACCACTTTCATGGTGAAGAACTTCCTCCTCACCTCCAGCCTGAATCTCCCCACCTCCAGCTTCATTCCTTTCCCCCTAGTCCTATCACTACCTGAGATCCTGAGAAGTCCCTCCCCAGCCTTCTTGTAGGCCCCTTCAGATCCTGGAAGGCTACAATAAGGTCACTTCAGAGCCTTCTCTTCTCCAGACTGAACAGCCCCAACTCCTTCAGTCTGTCCTCATGAGCAGACGGCTGGAGCACCTCTCCTATCCTCGTGGCCCTCCTCTGGACACCTTCCAGCTCCTCCATATCCCTCTTGCAATAGGGGCTCCAGAACTGGACGCAGTACCCCAGGTGGGGTCTCACCAGAGCTGAGTACTTGTGTGGTTGGCATTTGCATCGTTGGGTTTGCAGCCTTGGTAAAGCTTTGCTTTGTGATTGGAAGTGGTCTCAAACTAAAGCTTCATTTTAGGTGGCTAAATAAAAAGCTGACTTCCCCAATAATGTGAATAGCAGAACTTTTGAAGCTTCCTCGGGGCTGTAAACGTAATAGGGCCGTAAAAAACTTTGCAAATAAGACATTTTCAGGATGGTGTTTACAGGATAGATATTCTTCATTACTCTAATTAAATTTGGGCTCCTCGGGACTGTGTGCTGGCTGAATGAGAATTAATGAATGTTTGCAGAACACCATCTGAGACACTGTAACTGAATTTTCTCCCTTTTCCACCATGGGAGGATTCTGCATGGCTGTTTGTTACAGCAGGCTTTATATTTATGATGTTTTAGACATTTATGAGAACACAAAGATGTCTGTGGCTTCTACCCAGATTGCAGTGGCACTTAATTAAAATAACTGTTATTCAAGATAGAATTTTAACACCATTTCCCCCCTCTTTCTTTCAGAGGGAAGTGTAACATCTCCCATTTCTCTGACATATTTGCTGCTAGAGAGTTTAAAGCTCGAGTGGATTCATTTTTCTACATCCTGGGCTATAATCCAGAGACAAGGTAAGTAAAATGATTTTTACCACAAGCCCTACCCCCCCCAGATCTCGACCTGTAGGAACAGTGAAACCACTCAAGGGAAGAAAAGTTCCCATCAAGTATGCTGTTGATTGGAAGGTGGTGTGGAAGGGAATGTGAGGGAGGAGAAGCTGTGAGTGCAGAGGAGAAAAATTGAGAGTGGGTAACAAAGTCGTGCAGTGAGTCATGACATCAGGATGTGTCTGTGGGTAAGCAATGAAGTGCCTCAAAACAGGTTTCCAGAACTGGGGAATTTTCCCTCAAGGTTGCACACATTATCAAGAGTTTTTTAGCTGCCTCACTGGCTGAATGCACCCCCCTGAAATGCTTTGTTAAAATACCTTTGCACTTTCTAGTGAGCAGTGTTGGAAATGGACCACTTCTGAGAAATCAAAGGGAAAGTTTTGAAGTGTGTTCATGTCCAAGCACTCATTCAGGGTCCTGTAGCAAAAATTCTGGCTGGCCTAGAGCAAATCAGAGTTATAGAATGAATACCTGTATTTGCAGGAGTTATGTTCAGCATGCTCTTTCATTTCCTTCAATCTGCCTGGGAGTTGTCCAACCCATCTTTACTATCTGGCTTTGGAAAGCAAAGATGATGATAGAATCATAGAATTGTCAGGGTTGGAAGGGGCCTCAAGGATCATAACCCCCCCTGCCATGAGCAGGGACACCTCGCACTAGATCAGGTTGCTCAGAGCCCCATCCAGCCTGCCCTTAAAAACTTCCAGGGATGAGGCTTCCACCACCTCCCTGGACAATCTGTTCCAGTGTCTCACCATCCTCGTGGTGGAAAACTTCTTCCTAACATCCAGTCTGAATCTACGCACTTCAAGTTTTCCTCTGTTCCCCCCAGTCTTGTCACTACCTGACACCCCAAAAAGTTCCTCCTCAGCTTTGTTGTAGGCCCCCTTAAGACTCTACCTTTCAGGTTCAAACCATGACTTCCTTTTTCCCATTTCTGTAGTTCTAAAATGCCTTATAGATGAGAAGGGAAATCTTACAAATGCCAACCTTAAAGAGTTTGTTTTCTGGGGGTGTATTTCTACGAGCACTTGAGTAAAATACTAATAATGTGGAACAGGGCTCAAGGACTGTGTTGGCTGAAGGCTGGTTTGTTTCTTTCAGTGCAGAAAACATCATTAGCTCTGGACCTTGATTTCTAGAGAGCTTGTTGAGAAAAGTACTGGTTTAAGTGGGGATTAGATTGGTGTGTACATAGTGACTATTTTAGTTGTGACACGGTGGATTTTCTGGTTTTAATGCAGATATGAATCTTGATGCTTTAGGGTGTAGCCAACCACTAACTGCCTGGGTTAGGAAGAACCTCCCTCTGTGGGTATATTGTTGTCTAATTGCCTCTTTATGAGGCTTCCTGTACCTTACTCTGAAGTGTTTTGAACTATGCCTGTCTGAGACAGGGCATCAGACCAGGAAATCTCCCTTAATCCATCCAGTTCATGTTCGGTGTTGTCAGTGAAAGTCCCTAGGAGGCAATCTTGGTAGTATGTAGTGCTGAGCCCTGGGAAAAGGAGCATGAAAACACAGAATGTTTTTAAAGTAGTGTGTTAAAAGGGATTTGTAACTTTTTTTGGATCAGCCTGATGTGGCAGGGTGTTTATGAAGTGTTTCATGATCTTCAGCACCGTGCTTCACCCCCTGTATTTAACTCTTGCATCACTTTTCCTCAATGCGTTTTGGTTTTGAAGGTGTAAATGCCATATGAACTGCGTGCATTTGGGGCCACAAGGTTCTGTGGTTAATGAACGATCTCTCTTATGAAATGCCATCTGTGGGAGTTGTCAGTGCAGTTTTAAACCCACTTTCTGTGTAGAAGTAGCTGTTAATTCTCCCAGCTATTAGTAAATGACTGAGCCTGAAAAGATCAATGAAATGACAAAGCACAGCACTTAGTGACCAACTAATTACTCAGACTTGCCAGCTCTCAAATAGTGGGTGGTTCACATTGGTTACAGCCAAGGTTTTAGAATAGAATTGAATTGACCAGGTTGGAAAAGACCTTTGAGATCAAGTCCAACCTATCAGCCAACACCATCTGATCAACTAAACCATGGCACCAAGCACCCCATCCAGTCTCTTCCTAAACACCTCCACTGATGGTGACTCCAGCACCTCCCTGGGCAGCACATTCCAATGGCCAATCTCTCTTTCTATGAAGAACTTCTTCCTAACAGCCAGCCTAAACCTCCCCTGGCGCAGCTTGAGACTGTGTCCTCTTGTTCTGGTGCTGGCTGAATTTTCTTGAATTCTAACTTTTTCAAGTCTGTATTTTGGCTTGAAACTGGAGGAGGTTTAGAATGAAGGGCTTCAGTTTAGGTTACTTCTTCATTTTGTCGACTGTGTGTTTGCTGCTGCTTTGGAGGTGTTCCAGGCCAGGTTGGATGGGGCCTTGAGCAACCTGGTCTAGTGGAAGGTGTCCCTGCCCATGGCAGGGGGTTTGGAACTCGATGATCTTCAAGGTCCTTTCCAACCCAAACCATTCTATGTGTCTATGAATACCTAACTGTAGATTTGTTTTGCTTTTAGAAGTTAAAGCATTGTAACACATTCCAGGACAACCACCTGTTGGTGGTTGGTCTATGAAAAGAAAACCTTGTCTTCCATTTGATCTGCTTCTCTGGGTTGGTTTGGGTTGGTTTATTGGTTTTTTAAAGTATGGAAAGGATGGAAAATGTTGATGGTAACTTGAAGTATGTTGTAGGTAAGGTTTTGAGAACTGCAGTGTGACTCCTCAGCTGACTTGTAGAAAAGTATTCTCTCAGACCAGACAAGCTGGAGCTGTGGGTTGCATCTTCAAGAGAGATTTCTGTTTGAGGGCTTTTATTTTGTCTTCAGTGTAAGTTGCTCAGGTATTATTCTAGGACTCTTAAAGGCAGCTTGGTGTGTTGAGAGTCTGCCTATTTTTCTATGTTCTCATATATTCCATTTACAAAAGAACCTGCAAAAATCCCTGAGCCCCAAAACATCCAAAACACTGGTCTGATGGATGTGTAGGAAGAGGCCTTTTTGTTCTTGGAGCTTTCTGACTGTATAGATTTAGCTTGGGAAATACCAAGCATGACCCTTCAATCATTCTGTGGTCTGGAAGTGGTAAACCTGTACTTTTTTGGGCTAACTTTTCCCTTTACAGTGTGTATCCAACTGTTTGGGTTTGTTTTGTACAGAGTTCTAGACAAGATTACACACTGGTTTGGGAATTTTCACATCAGTGAGAAAAATCTGATTGAGGAATAAATCCCTAAACTGATCTTAAAGCCAGAGGCTGAGTGTTATCACCTTGAATAGAGAATTAATCAAGCTAGTAACTAGACCTGAAATATGTTCCTGGCTCTCAAGAGTGTGAAATACCTTCTTTAAACTTCTATAGCCAGCTGAGGAAGAAAATTCTTTTTATGCTGGGTACTTTAAAATAATTAATTTCACATGTCCTCTGAGAAGTGACTGCTCTGACACTGACTAATTCCACCAATGTGAAATCCCACTCCAACAAATGGCTGGTTAATTGTGTATGCCCTGAAATTAGTTTAGAAGCACTGGGCAAAGAAAAGCAGACCTGATGTACCCCTTCAGAAAAGTAGTAGCTGCAGCAGCTTGAGTTAAGCTGATGATTCTGGTGTTTGAGTCAGAAATCAGCTCTGCCTGTAAAAGGAAATACACAGCAAGGCTTGAGAATGCTGCTCAACATGCTGCTTAACCTCAGACAGCTGTTTTTCACCAGCTCACATCTTGCCACTCGTTTACTACAACTCTGTTTACTACTCTGGCTGTAGGACAGTGCCAGATGTAGCTAATGTTAGCAAGAACTTCCTCCAGCCCTTCCTTTTGTACTCAGCCATCCTGAATAGAATAGAATTAATCAGGTTGGAAAAGACCTTTGAGATCAATGAGTCCAACCTATCACCAACACCATCTAATCAACTAAACCATGGCACCAAGCACCCCATCCAGTCTCTTCCTAAACACCTCCAGTGATGGTGACTCCAGCACCTCCCTGGGCAGCACATTCCAATGGCCAATAACTCTTTCTATGAAGAACTTTTTCCTAACATCCAGCCTAAACCTCCCCTGGTGCAGCTTGAGACTGTGTCCTCTTGTTCTGGTGCTGGTTGCCTGGGAGAAGAGACCAATCCCCACCTGGCTACAACCTCCCTTCAGGTAGTTGTAGACAGCAGTAAGGTAGACTCAGAGGAATGAGTCTGAACTCTTCCTCAAGGATGCCCTTGTGCCAAGTGCCACATAGATATTGGTAGTGTGCTGACATGAACCTGGCAATCAGTTGTTTGCTCTTGGGAGTCTATAGGTGTGTTGTGAAGTTTTGCCTGACACATCTCTAAATATAGGTAGGTTCAGATGCTGCTGAATTTTTACTTGGAAGTAGGAAGCATCAGAAACTCAACAACCTGTTTTTGTGGCTGTGGATCCAAGTGACTCTTCTCCAACTTTGTTTTGCATTGTAGAACAAAGTAAACCCCAAGGCATGGGTGAACATTCTGAGTAGATGTTTGGGGACGACCTGGATCTTGTTTGTGGTTTTATTCCACAAAGTTTGCTTGTCCCTTATTTTTAATCTCCTGCAGTGTTTTGTTGGGTTATGTTGTGACCTAAGCAAGTTTTGGTGTGTCTCTGAGAGGAGTGTAGCAAGAGTGGTGTGAAGGTGATTTGCTCCTTCATGTCTCACTATTTTATGTTGTCTGGAAGGGGATTTCTGTTGAAAAACTGAACCAAGTGCCTCTTATTTGTTTATTTTCCTCTTTTTAATGGAATTGGTGGGTGATGTCAAGAGAGAGGATTCTGCCCCTTCACTCTGCTCTTGTGAGACCTCATCTCAAACACTGTATCCAGTGGTGGTGTCTCCTTAAGGAAGATACAGAGCTGTTGGAGTGAGTCCAGAGGGGGGCCAAAGATGATCCAAGGGCTGGAGCAGCTCTGCTGTGGGGATAGGCTGAGGGAGCTGGGGTTGTTAAGCCCAGAAGAGAAGACTCCAAGGGGACCTTATCGCTGCCTTCCAATACCCGAAGGGGATCCTACAGGAAGGCTGGAGAAGGACATTTCATGAGTGTGTCTAGAGACAGGCTGAAGAGGACTGCAAAGCTCTGATTTGCCATCTTGATCCTTTTGGCTAGTTAATTTTTAGCAGTCAGAATATTTTGATTCTCTGCATGTAACAGTGCCTAGAGGGTGAAATGATCGTAGAGGTTTGAAAATGTATCCATCCTTCTGTCTCCAATTGGAGTCTTGAAATGAATTCTTCATTTTTCTTACACTTAGTGGAACATTCTGACAGTTTGTGGTGTACTTTGCTTAAATAAGACAATTCCTACAGCATATTGCATGTCCAATTTATTTTCTCAAATAGATTTAGCAATCTTAAATACAACCAGGAATCCTCCTGATGGGGGAAGTCGGGGGCTGTTTGGATGGTATGCCCATGTGATGTGAAACAGATGGCTTCTGTATGTCTTACTGAATTACAGCAGAGTTGTTTTGTACCTCTCTGGTCCAGTATTCCCAGAAAAGCATCCTGGAAGATGCTGAGCACCCTCACTTTACATCAGTATTGTCATGTGTGGAAGTGCTTTGCAGTTGATTCCTTCTAAAGAGGAGACAAGCTCTTCCCCACACTACTTAAGATAAATGGATGTCTAAATTCCTTGAGTTGTCCTTTCTGGCTGATACTACACTTACTATAGTTGGAATGCATTATTTCTATGTGTCCCCAGCTCTGTTTATCTCTGAACTCAGCATAAAAGCTGAGAACTCTTTCTCTCAGCATCATGTTGTGAACTTGAGAGCAGAACAACAGCAACAGAAAAATCCAGAGACGTGTTTGAGCTGTAGCAGAGATGAAAGCCAGATACATTTGGCCTTGTAAGTGTTCTTGCTTAAATCAGTCAGCTGGTAAAGACTGGGTGACATGTCTGGAGTAGTTTTTCTAGTCAAGTCTAGGAAAACCTGAATGTTCTGAATGTGCTGCCTCTTGCAATATTTTTAGTGCAGAAGACTAAGCCCCCCTATCCTGTGTCTTAGGGAATGTCTCCTTTCAATTGAGTGAGCTTGGATAGCATCAAATAGTTTCAGCAGAGCTACAGCAGCTGAAATGTTCAAGTTACTGAAGGTTTGAATTATTGCTGCAGGATGATTGAAGGAGCCAGACTGTTTGTGAAGGCTCCCAAGAAGAAGGGGTGGGAGGTAACATAACGTGGGCAACAAGAAAGGTGCATCCACTTGCGCTGTTAATACAACTAGAGTCAGAGAGTGGAATCATAGAATGGCTGGGTTGGAAGGAATCTTCAAGATCATCTAGTTCCAATCCCCTGCCATGGACAGGGCCACCTCTCACTAGATGTGGTTGCTCAAGGGTTCATCTAGCTTAGCCTTGAGTATCTCCAGGGAGAGGCATCCACAACCTCCTTGGGCAGCCTGTTGCAGTGTCTTACCACCCTGTCAAGTATTTCTTCCTCAACTTCAGGCTAAATCTCTCTTCTTCCACATTAAAGCCATTGCCCCTGGTCCTATCACTACAAGCCCTTGTAAAAAGTCCCTCTGCAGCTCTCCTACAGCTCCCTTCAGGTACTGGGAAGGTTGCTCTGAGTTTTCCCTGGAGCCCATTGCATGCTGAATAGCCTCAACTCTCAGCCTGTCCCCACGGGGGAAGTTCTCCAGCCCTCTGATCACCTTCCTGGCCTCCTCTGGACCCGCTCCAACAGCTCCACACCCTTGTGTTGGGGGCCCCAGAACTGGAAGTGTTCTCCTCTCTGGCATTATTGACAGGTAGAACAAGTATTTTTGTGAACCAGCTTGTTGCTTCCAATAAACTGCGTCTAGAACTGCAAAGCTGCCGGCTTTTCATCTGTGACAACCTCCGAGGCTCCCGATAATTTCCTTTAAAGCTAATCACAAACTAGGAGGGGGAGGGGGGGCAGCTTTTCAGAAGCCCCTTGCGAAGGGACGCGGGTTTCGCTTGGCGGGAGGCAGGGCGCGGGCGGCCGCGGCGTTGGCTGTCCCGGATCCCCTCGCTAAGGCCCCACGTCCCCGCTCGCAGGCGGCAGGAGCTGCGGAGGCTGCTGGAGAGCTCGGGCTGCCGCTGCTGTATTTACGGAAACAGCAGGGTGAGATTGATTGCGTTGCGAGAGGCTGTGTGGATGAGGGAGGGTCACAGCACATGCTCAGTCCTGTCAGTCCGAGGGCGAAGTTTCTGCGTTCTGCGTGCAGGCTTAGGTCACAGCACAAGCTCAGTGAAAGCTCTCTGAGGTCTCTCAGCCTGCATGTGCCTCCATTTTGAGTTGGTAGAGTGGAAAAGGCAGAGTTTTAGCTGTTAAGTAGAGGGTTCAGGAATACATCTAAACCCACCAGAGCCTGTCATAGTCATGGATGATCCATTCAGCCCCTGCAGGTAGGCTACATCACTCTGGCCTCCCCTAAACAGTGCTGATTTTTGCTGTGATTTGTGACTTCTGCAATGTTTATGAAATCATTTCATTACTATTGCATGTTCCTCAGAACCTCGGAACCACAGCAGCTTTGCTCTGCAGCTCTTTGCCTGGTGCATGAGGGCACTGAGCAGGGAATCTGCTGCCTTAAAGGGGTGCATGGAGCAGAACGTTGAAGCTGGGTGGGCTTCTATATTTATGCTTCTTGTTTTATCCCCTCGTGGTGCAGTTTGAATGTCAGTTGTGCTGTCTGCATGCCAACCTTTTGGCAGGTCTGTAGGGAGCTGCAGAGGCGCTCTGCGGGATGCAGCCTTAACCAGAGTGGCTATTAGGGAATGTTTTGGGGCCTGCAACAGTCTGCAGAAGGCTACAGGAGGGTCGTGGATCAGCCATTGGTTGCTCTGAGGATGGGTGGTTCTCACTGTGATTGAGGGCAGGGATCCTGCTGCTACTTCCTCAACTATTAAGGAGAAAAATAAATAGCAGCCAGCGTGGTTCTGCTTGCTCCTCAGTCACATGCAGATACCACTTGTGCATCTGAAATGCAGCGATGTTGTCTCGGCATTGGGAAGCTGTCACAGGAGAGCTCTGTAAGCTGTACCCACATCAGGTTTCTCGGGCTCAGAAACCACATTTTTAGACTGAGCTGACTAAAATAAAGGGCTTGGGCTCTGCAGTTCTGTGTAATGATGAGATGGCTGCATCTGGATTTGAGGTCCGTGTGGGACAGCTCTCGGTGACTTGTCACTGTTAAATGTAAAGGGGTTTGAGGGGACCCGAGTGTGGTGAAAGGAGGCAAATTTGATCCTGCAGCATGGCCCCATTGGCAGTTGTCTGAATTTGTGCAGAGCTCGGTGCTGTTCTGCTGGGGCAGCTGCTGGCCTGCAGAACTGATCTCCACACCCTGGGGGCTGTTGCTGAGGGGAAGTACTTCAGTCAAGGCAACTTGGCTGTGCATTAGTGGAGTGTATTGAGTTTGAAGGTGGCAGGATGCTTTGTGCTGCTCATAGTGATGTCTCTGGAGCTTTGTAGCAGAAGGCTGACTTTTAGCCTTGCACACAGAGTCACTCACCTGTGCTGTGTGTGTTACTGGGGCCATCTTCCTGCTCTTGTCAGGAGCTGAGGGTTGAATGATGAATAAGGCTGCATCATTTTGCCCTGCTAGTGCCACGTCTGTTACCTGTATGCTATCTGAAGTGTCATTCCCTTTTCCGTCTTTTATACCCACAGAGCATATAAATCAGGAGCACCTATTTGCTGTGGGTCACTGGCTGGTTTTGCCATTGACTGAAGCAAAGTCATGCTGATGATTAGAGAGCACAGTTCCCTTGAACTTCAGTCTAGCTGAATCACCTCAGAGTTGAAAGAGTTGTCTCTGTAGGTCTGGGCTTTAGAAATATTCTCCTTCCTGATAAAGGAGCCACATGAATGAGTGCAGGAATGTGACACCACTCTGCAGGAATATGGGGATGTGACACCTTGTGTCCTTAATGTTTGTTTTAAATGCTGACTTAAAAGCAGAAGGGAATGCATTAAGGCATGGGGAGGGTACAAAGCACTCTGCTTCTTGCTGGTTTTCAGCAACAGTTTGTGCATGCATTTCAAAAAGGTTGGGAATAAGTGCCACTTCTTGGGGGGAAAAAGTGTCACTTCAAAACTTCAAATGAAATTTGGTCAGGCTTATTTTTAAAAGGTTGACTTGCAGGTGGTAAAGAGTGCAAACACTTCTAGGTCATAACAAAACAATCTGGTCGTCAAACAAAAGTATTATGTTTGGCAAAGCCTGCTGCTGGAATAATATGCCAAGTAAGGCATTCTTCACTTCATCACTGGCACTTGAGAGGTGATGTTGGCTCCCAGAACTCCCACTTGAAGGGTGCCTCTGGTGTCCATTCTGTGCCTGTGTGGAATCAGGTGGTTCCTGCTCCTAGCAAATGGATAGGTAGTTTTATTCCCTGTAGCAGGACTCTTGCCACAGGAGACAACCCATGCTTTTGCTCCTTCAGGCATGCTTCAACACGAATGTCTTTCACTTGTTCTGTCAGTTGTGGGGCTGGTCGGGCAGTTTGTGACAGAAGCAATTCTTTTGGTTTGGGCCTAGGTGTATGAGACTGTTTCACTTTAAAGCAGCAACAGAAATAGGCAACCAAACCCACCCCAAAAAACCCAAACAACCCACCCCAAAGCAACAAAACCTAACAAGGGGCGTGGGGGGGATCAACCCAAAAAAGCCCTTGGTAGAGAAGCAGGGCTGCCAGCTCTAAGTTATCTGTGGTACTGGCAAGAGACTCAGTGAACTGGAAAGACCCTTTCTCCTGGATCATACTTATGCAGTTATTACTAAGGGTGAGCTTTCCAGCTGGTTGGATGTTCAGAAGATTCCCTCTGGTTCAGAGACTTGGTGGTCTGGGGAGTTAGAGGTCCACTAAACCCAACTTAGAGAAGTCACAAACATGTTATGGGAAGTGCTTGGGGTTTTTGTCCTTGGGATGAAGAAGTAGTGGCCAAGTACTTGGTATTTTTACTTCCCTTTGTCCTGGCTGCATTGTAGCATTTTTTTCAAGGCTTAAATCAGTAAGATTGCTTCTTCCCCCTTCTTTCCTTCCCCTCTGCCAATTCTTTAGGCTCTAATTTGTTTTAATTAGTTTTGCCTTTCCAGATGTATAGTAGAACTAGGGGATATCTTCAGGTTTGTTTTACTCTTCACATTATTCATGCTTATCACCTTTAACACATGGTGGTGTTTCTCAATGTATCTGCTGTTCCAGGAAGCTGGAGATTGCTGTTGGCAAGCAAGCTGAGAGTGGTAGATCATTGCATCTAACCTCGATGGAGCTTTGTGGGGGAAAAATTAACTGCTGGGCTGCTGCCTGGTTTCACTGTCCTGCATACAAACTGTGATTGTGCTGCAGGAATGGTGCTGTGGCAAGATATGGTCTGTTTTAGTAGTGAATATTTGCTCTGGGTGCTGCCTGGCCATGTTAGAAATACTGCAGGATAAACACTTAAAGCAACACAACTCCACACTGAATTGATTTAGAATAGAATAGAATTAACCAGGTTGGAAAAGACCTTTGAGATCATCAAGTCCAACCTATCGCTCAACACCATCTAATCAGCTGAACCATGGCACCAAGCACCCCATCCAGGCTCTTCCTAAACACCTCCAGTGATGGTGACTCCAGCACCCCCCTGGGCAGCACATTCCAATGGCCAATAACTCTTTCTATGAAGAACTTTTTCCTGACATCCAGCCTAAACCTTCCTGGCACAGCTTGAGACTGTGTTCTCTTGTTCTGGTGCTGGTTACCTGGGAGAAGAGACCAACCCCCACCTGTCTACTACCTCCCTTCAGGTAGTTGTAGACAGCATTATGGTCTCCTCTGAGCCTCTTCTTCTCCAGGCTAAGCAACCCCAGCTCCCTCAGCCTCTCCTCACAGGGCTGTGCTCCAAACCCCTCCCCATCTTTGTTGCTTTTCTCTGGACACATTCCAGCAACTCAGTATCTTCCTTAAACAGAGAGGCCCAGAACTGGACACAGGACTCAAGGTGTGGCCTAACCAGTGCTGAGCACAGGGCACAATGACTTCCCTGCTCATACTGGCCACACCATTCCTGATACAGGCCAGGATGCCTTTGGCCTTCTTGGCCACCTGGGCACACTGCTGTCTCATGTTCAGCCTACTACTGACCAGTACCCCCAGGTCTCTTTCTGCCTGGCTGCTCATTTAGAGTAAATGTTGCTTCTAAGTAACATTCTAGTTCTGTTAAACTCACCTGTAGACCAGATAAACTTCACATCATGCAGAGGTTTCTACTAATTCATTGGTTTTGAACTTGTGATCAAAATACTGGTGCCTTCCTTACTTGAAGGTAAACAAGTACTGGAAAGTGAGCATTAGAGAGGTGATCAATGAAATCCACCAGCAGGCTATTACTGACACAGGTAATTATTATGTGGAGAGACTGCTTGTCTCCTTTGCAGTAAGTACCCCACCTGGAGCTCTGCATCCAGCTCTGGTGCCCCCAGCACAAGGATGACATCAAACTGCTGGAGCAGGTCCAAAGGAGTTTGGGAGGATGATCAGAGGGATAGAAAACCTGTCCTGTGGGGACAAGCTGAGAGAGTTGGGGCTGCTCAGCTGGGAGAGGAAAAGGCTCCATGGAGCCTTCCAGTACCTGAAAGGAGCTACAGGAGAACTGGGGAAGGATTTTTTCAAGGGCTTGTAGTGACCAGATGAAAGAGAATAGATTGAAGGTTGAGGAGGGTAGATTTAGACTAGAGATAAGGAAGAAGTTCTTAGCAGTGAGGCTAGTGAGACACTGGAACAGGTTGCTTAGGGAGGTTGTGGATGTCTGCTCCCTGGAGGTGCTCAGCACCAGGCTGGATGAGGCCTTAAGCAGCCTGGTCTAGAGGAAGGTGTCCCTGCCCTTGGCAGGGGGTTGAAACTAAATATCTTTAAGGTCCCTTCCAACCCAAAGCATTCTATGAATCTTTTAAACTCTCTTGGATTGGCTGTGTTATGATCACTTCCATCCTGCCTTTGGAGTAGGGAGCAATACTCCTAAGGCCTGTCTGGTCTCTTTTCTCATAAACCTGATGAGAAGTAACATTCTCCTGAAAAAGCTTTCCCTGACTCCATCTTCTGCAACTATTTCTTTCTCCAAACAGCAGAACACAAAGAGTTCTCCACTTCCTTAAAGCTCTGGCTGCCATCAGTTAGCAGGTTTGAGCTTGTACTGAAGGTACCACTGTCAGTACATGTTTATTCATAACTGCTTTAGGTTGAGCAATCATCCCAAATCTGCCTGTAGAAGTTCATTTGCCAGAAACACAGGTTTGATTTTTCACTTGGAACACAAAATTGCTCTTTTATTTTATTGCTACCATCACACCCTGTTGCAACAGGTTTTAAACAAAACTTCATCCTCCTTGCCATTGGAGCAAGAGTATTTTCTGAGCCCTAAGCTACTGCTGGAAAAGGGGTTTCAAAATCTTGCTTGAAAAAAGTATTTAAGGCACAAGTTCAAGCTGGACACGTGAAATGGGGTGGCTTGAAGTAAAATTTTTACTGTAGAAAACTCATTCTTTAATCTGTTTATGATGTAGATCCCCATACAATGAGAACAAGCCAATGTAACCAACTCACTGTAAGCAAGAACTGAGGTTTGAGTGGGGGGAAAGGAACCAATTCTGTCATTCTTAGGCATCAGACTCACAAATGTGTGGTAGCTGTGGAGGGTTTTTTTGGTTAAAGTTGGAGTGGCATGAACCTGATTGTGCCTTTTAGATGTTAAACCATGTAGCACAAGGACATTGAATGCATAAGAATGATCTTGGGTCAGATTGAGGATCTGTTTGGCTCAATATCCTGTCCCCCAACAGTGACTGTAAGCAGATGTTTGGAGAAAGTGAGGCCAGAGCTGTGATGTATGACAGAGGCTTATTGTGGTTGTGGGCAGCTCATGTTTGCATCACCGTGGTGAAATCTCAACAGCTTCAGTGCTGCAGAGGAGCAAATGGATGTAAAGTTCTGGCTTGTAGCTAAATCTTTGCAGACAGAGCCTTAGGTAGCTTTGCATGAGGGAGGAGTAGTATGGCAAGGGAAGTTCTGAATTTGGTGTTGTGGAGGCACAGAAGAAACTGAAGCTATGTCCTCCCAAATGGGTCTCTTAAACGGAATGTTAGTCCCTGATAAACAATTTTTTTAACCAGCTGAAGTTGAAGTGCAGTCATTCTGTTCTCTCCTGTTTTGTCCCTCAAGATAGGAACAAAGTGATCCTTGCCAGATGTTTTTAGAGCTGCCTCTGAAGAGCCTTTTTTTAATCCTTGGGTACTGGGTAATTTACATAAAAGGATTAAAAAAAAAGGGCAAAACAAACAAAAAACCCCAACCATCCTTCTTGAGACTTTCTCTTTGCTAACTACTTGAGATTTACATTGGTTTTATACAGCTCACAAATATCCAGGGGGTGCCTGACTGCATCACACTTCCCATTTATGTAACTCGTTATCTTGTCCATAATAATAACTCCTCTTTGGCTACATCAGTGTTTGAAGTATATGGTTGCAGTTTATCATCTATTCTGCCTAGGATGCATATATCTAACCTGGGTTTGGTTCACTTTAGTGAGCCATTGATTGGTGAAACACTGGAACAGGTTGAACAGTGAGGTGGTTGAGGTTCCATCCCTGGATACACTGGAGAGCAGACTTGCTGTGGCCCTGGGCAGCCCGATCTAGTTGGAGGTGTCCCTGCTGACTGCAGGGGGCTTGGACATGATGACCTTTGAGGGTCCCTTGACACCCAATGCATTCTGTGAATCTGCATCTGTGAACCTCTTCTGGTCTCAGCTTAGATCCCTTTGTTGCCTCTTAAAAACTGCATTTCAGGGTGATGAGAGCTACTTGGACCAAGAGTGCTTCTGCTTCTGTGGCTGCAACTTCTTTTGCACTCTGAAGTTTGTGTTGGTGATGTGCACTTGGTGCAGTAGGCAGTGGGTTTTAGCAAGTTGGTCTTGATAGCCCTTTTTGGAGAGCTCTGAAGAGAATCAGACTGAGAGGCAGTCTGTGGCTGAGCAATTTGGCCAGTTTAAAAACCATTTTCTTTTGAACCATCCCTCTAGGTTAGTTGTAGATCATCCCAGTGTTCAGAGTCAGGAGTGATTGGGCCAGGAGTGGTTAGATGGGCCGCACACAATGCTGTCCTACATGTGGTGTTTGGGTTGTGGTATTCTGTTTTGGTGGTGGCTGTTAGGGGTTTTATTTTAACTTACTGATGGCATTAAGCTGTTTTCCTGTTTTGTGAGCTGTTGCTGGCTAGTAGCAGGTGTTGCAGAAAGGCAGTGGAAGTGCAGTGTGTGGTGGAGAGCACCGAGTGCACGGTGACCGCGGCAGAACAGAATGAAACCAAGTCTATTGCTGGGTGAGATGAACTGATGAAGGGCACAGTGGGTTCAGTGTGGAACTGCAGCAGTGCCACCTCCCTCACCCCTCTCTAAGGCATGGAAGTCAGTATATAAAAAAAAATGTTCAATTACTGCACAGCATGTTTCTTGCTGAACTTTGGTGGCAAAAAGGAAGACATGAAAGGAGCAGTGTCACAGTTTAAGATTCTACCTTGTACAGGTGATCCCTGACCTTGAAGGTCCACTTTATGTATACTGCCTGTGTACTTTCTTTCAGAAGCCTGGCTTGCCAGCAAAGATCCTCGCTAAATGTGCTGGGGAAAGAACTGACTTGGATGCATGTCAAGGGTAGGACAGTGCAGAGAAATGCTACACAGAAATCTCTTGAATGCCTTTTGCCATCACCTCCAAACTCTGGAGAGTTTTGCTGCATGGCTCTGGTAATGCCATCATAGCTGTTGGTGTTGCAAGTCCTGAACCCAAGTTCTCCTCAAAGCTGACCTGGTCTCATTGCAGCTTAGATTGTCTGGTGGCAGTTTTTCTATTGCTGTGTTTCAGTCCTCCATGGCATTGCAGTGCTGCTTTATTCTCATGGACATGGGCTGCCAGCTGTGCCAGCTGTGGTGTAAGTGGAGTGAGTCTGGTGCACGCTACGGACAAGAAGGTGATAGAGAGGGTTAAAGCTGTTGCTCTGTTGGAAATCATGGAGCAACTGTTGTTGCCAGCCTTCCTTCCTCTGTCCTTTCTGAAGGAGATAAATTAAAGCCCTGCACCACCCTGTGCTGTCTCCTGTTCCTTTCTCATCCTCACCTCTGAACTGGTTTCTCTCAGCAGTGCTGCTTTTGGCCTTGAACCTCCAACCTCCCCTGTTGCTTTAGAATTGAGAGGACAAAGCTTTATTGAGCTGAACATCCTCTCTGTTCTCTCCGAGCTGTTTGCAACAAGGCTCTCTCAGATTAGAGGGTGCTTGTGTTGCCCTGCTCTGCTACAGAAGCTTCTTGCCTTTTTGATATTCAGTCACAGGCTTCCATCTCCTTTCTGACCAGCCCCTGTTTACTTTGCAGAATACAACGTTGTCATGGCAACAGGTTACTTCTCAAAGGGAACATCTTGTCATTATATTTAATCCACTGCAGCTGAAGAGGACTGAAATATTAAGTTGTTGTTGCTATGGATACTGCTTTGTTACATCAGTTTCTTTTGTGTCAGATTTCATATACAGTGTTGGGTCCCCTTTTTCCTTCCCCATAGAATAAACAGAGTGCCCTGCCATTATTATTGTAATTGCTCTCCACCAATATAATTTAGCTTAAAAATCTACAGTGCATTTCAGTTTCCATAGCAGGAATTTTTCTTTCCATTTGTAAACCCATTCCTGGGGACCTGGAAACAGTAAAAAACAAAATTGATTTAACAGGTTGTGTGCCACTGCAGAGCGCTCAGCTTTGTGCCCTTTGGAAACACAGTGTGATGGAGTGCAGGCTGAAAGAGCTTCCTTCAGTCCAGTGTTTCCCTTTTGGGGCAGGGGAAGGAGTGAGTACAATCAGGAAATTGTAAATGAGTGATGAAATGCACACAGAAGTATTCCTCTCAACACTTGATGTTCATGCATGGCCCCACTGAGTTTCCCCAGCTAACTCCACAGGAAGAGTTGGCAGCAGAAGTCCCATCCAAAACTTGGCTTTTTATCTGTGCAGTGGTTTACAGGCTGCTCCAGCATCCTCTAGTCAGTCTCAACTCTGAAGGGCTTTATCTCGTTCGCTGTGATGCACCCTAAGAAACTGGGAGTTGGAGGGTATTAGGAGCGCTGTGTGGTTTGTGTTTTCCTATCTAAATAGGGAAGAGCTTAATTTTCTTCTTAAGTACAAAACCTCCTTGTGCTGCCTGGTGTGAGAGATTGTAGCTGGCAGGAAGAGCATAGGCATGTTTGGAGTTTGACTCGCACTGGCCAGCGGAGATGTGCATGGCTTTAAAATGACTTCTGGGAATAAAGGAAGAACATCAGCATTTGCTGGTGTCAGCTTCTCCTTCCTTCTGCGCAAGAAACAATTCTGACACCTTGGAGCTGAAAAAAAGAAAGGTGTCTTAGTATTTAATGTATAATTCTGTTGTAAAGAAAGTTGATTTTCTGCTTCAGTCATTTCTCTGCACAACCTGAAGAGAAGAGAACAGTGTCAGATCACATCTTGCATCGGAGAAAAGCATTTTTGCATACTCTTTTCAGGAGGCTTTTGGCACTTATTTCAGAGCAGATCTGCTTACCAGCAAGGCAGCATTGTGCAGACATCGCAGCGTAGGACTGGGGATGACAAAACCTGTGTTTGTTCCTGTCTGACAGGTTCTGCTGCCACGCTGTCTTGGCTGAGGTCCATTTAGATCCACTCCTGTATTTGCCTGCTTATGCACCAATGAGTAGCATTTCAGAGTGGTCATAAAGTGAAGTTTAACTTCTTAGATGTGCAGCCTAGTTTGAAATTTCCAGGTGGAAATGTTCGTGAAGGTATCCAAATGATTGTGTCAAAACCCCTTCCAGTAACTGTTTACTTGGAATGGTGCTTAATGGTTTGGACTATCCCCTCAGAGCTGGCACTTCATGGTCATGAGCTTCAGTTTCTGAAGTTCAAAGGAAACTCTCAGTCACTGCTTTTGATCACTGAAATCTTGCAGAGTGGGAGCTGACTTGTCAAATGATGTCATGGCTCCTACAGCAGCAAAATCGCAAGATGAAGTCAGGTTTGCTGTTTGCAAATGAGCGATAGGGATCTGTTAAGTTTGTGTCTGCTCTTCTGCCTGTGTGGTGAGGCTCACGTCAATGTCTTGCAGTTACTGAAGTTCAAAAGTTTGTCTTAAAACATCTCAGATTTTTGTCATCCTTCATAGCTGCAGATTATAGATGAAAGATGTCAGCTTAAACAAGCACAACTTACAGGAAAAGAAGAATGTTTGCCTTAAGGATATTGCATTCCCTTGCATTTGCTTGCGGTGTTTAATACTGTTGTAGAGGAGATTTGGAGGATCTTTCAGGTTTTTCAGTCTTTATCCCAAACAGCAGTGTTCAGGCACAAGTGCCTTGATAGGATCTGGAGATCTGGCTCTTGAGAGGAGCTGGATGTGTGAGATTCCAGCAGAGACCTCATCAATTCAACTGCAGTCCTTGAGAAATTAGTTCCCAGTCAGTAGTCTTGCTCCTGTGCCTCCTTGTTGCTTATCCTTTGATACATTTAATAAAGAAAAAGGGCACCTTTCAGTGATAAAGTTTTATTTACTCTGTTAGTTGATGCAAAATGTAGGAAGAGCAATAAATCCTGTCACGTCAAATGTGTTGTTCTGGTTTATCTTGGCACAGCTTGAACTTGCCGTGTTGCCAGGGTGATTCTGCTGCAACTTGAAAACATAGTTTTGTTCTTCTGCCATAGAATGTGATGTACCAGTAGCTCCAGCACACGGTGTGAGCAGCACAGAGCTCTTCAGAGCACATTCTCACTACATGGAGGACAGTTCATTTGGAACTTGAAGCTTTTTATATACATAACTTTAGAAAATAGTGGAAAAACCTGAGGGCCGAATGCCTTGTGTAGAAGGGAAGCCCTTTCTGTACAGACTGCATTAAGTGCACTTACACAGACGTTACAGGGTGTGCTTTTCATACAGTCATGGAATGATGGGAGTTGGAAGGGACCCTGAAGATCATCTAGTTCCAAAACCCCTTGCCATGGGCAGGGACAGCTCCTGCTAGACCAGCCTTCTATCGCTCTTTGGATTTTTGGTCCTGCACTTCTGTTCCTACCTGATGTGATTTTAGCAAACGACTTGGCAGCAGCAACAATAATTTTAGCTTCTTAAAACAGGAGCTGCCTCATTTTGCACGTGAGATCCTGAGTAACTTCAGTGTTTTTCCACAAACTCTGCCTGGAAAGGGAGCAGGGAATGTTGCCAATTCTAGTAATGCACAGCTCTGTTTGTTAAAGATTGATACTCCCAAGCTATTTTCTCTTTCAAAATGAAAATGACCACCAAGACCTTCCTAAGGAATGTGACATTTCCTGGGTATTGATCCGTAGCAGAGGGCTTGATGCGTTGTCTGCATTGGTTTCGTTTTGCTGATGAAATATTTAGGTTGGGTGTTGAAATGAGCAGTAGAAGGAACATAGTACTGAAGTCAGATGCTCGTTGGCAGGTGGTTCTTTGCATAGTAGGCACTGGAGAAAGCACAGAGCAGTTCAGAGCTGTCAAGAACTGCAGGGGCTCTTAAAGAGGGACTGTTGGCAGAGCCCTGCAGCGATTGGACAAGGGGCAATGATTTGAAAGCAGAGCAGATTGAGTTTGGATGTTAGAAAAGAGTTCTGCACCATGAGGGTGGTGGAACACTGCAACAGGTTGCCCAGGGAGGTGGTTGAGGTCCCATGCCTGGAGGCTTGGTAAGGCTCACTGAGCAACCTGATCTAGTGGAGGATGTCCCTGCTGCCTGCAGGGTGGTTGGACTGGATGACCTTTGAGGTCCCTTCTGACCCAACCATTCTGTGATTCTGTGATTACAAGTCAGTGCTACTTCTGCAGTGCACAAAATGTAACCATCAGGAAGGAAGTCAGTGTGTGTCCCAGTGTCAGCTGCCCAAAGCCTTCTTGCCACTGTGGGGACAGCTCACCCTGATTCTTTTCTTGACCTAACTGCCTGCTTGATGTGCCAGACTTGCCCTGTTGGTTGTTGCCATTTGTTGTTGTCATTTGCAGTGCAGCCTGCAGTACACCTGAGCGCAGCCTTTCTTGGTTTCTTCATGTCTTACTGTACTTCATTCCATTTGCATTGCAAATGCAGTGATGGAACATGATCCTAAATGGCATTAACTGTAATTCTTTCTCATTACTGTTTGTTTTTTGTGTTTTTTTTTTTTCTTCCTTTATATATTAGGAGGCTAAACAGTACCCAAGGTGAAATCAGAGTTGGACCCAGCCATCAGGTAAGGGATTTTGTTCATGTTCCAATATCCAGAGGGCATGCTTTTGCCACTTCAGCTGTTCAGAGACCGCTGCTTTCAAGCTGTCTGCATTCACATACTGTAGTTCTGGGTGATTATTAAAGTATCCCTTTTGTCCACAGTCTACAGAAGTCATGTTCTAATTACAGGATCTTATTTGTATTTCCCAGGCAGGTTTTTATGCAGGCTTTCTTTTCTCTTTTAGATGCTGTAGAGAGGGTAGGTTTTGATTTTTAGAGATAGGGAGACCTCACTTGTATTGTTTGCTTGACTGAGAGCAGCAATTAAGTTGTTTGGGTTATTAAAATAGGAGGTGAGAAAGCACACTGAATGGCTTCAAACACTGGGGAGCAGAATAAGGTTAAGACTCTAGATGCTAGTTAGCTCATTCTAATTCGAGGGGAATCCTTCCTAAGCATTGCAAAGAATCCATTCTGAAGAGCAATAAGCACAATTTGCTCTGGGTTATAAGGCCACTTCTGTCACGAGGAACTGAGTCCTCTCCTTTACTTTGGGAGCTGACTTTGTGCTGCCCAAGAGCTGCATTTTTTTGCATCCAAGTGATGAATCACAGAAAGCTTTTGGCTGGAAGGGACCTCTAAAGGCCATCTGAGCAGGGACATCTTCAACTACATTTGGTTGCTCAAAGCCTCAACCAACCTGACCCAGAATGTTTCCAAGGATGGGGCGTCTGAAGGACAGACTGAGGGAGTTGGGGCTGTTCAGTCTGGAGAAGAGAAGGCTCCGAGGTAACCTAATTGTGGCCTTCCAGTATCTGAAGGGGGCCTACAAGAAGGCTGGGGAGGGTCTTCTCAGGATCTCAGGCAGTGATAGGACTAGGGGGAATGGAATGAAGCTGGAGGTGGGGAGATTAAGGCTGGAGGTGAGGAGGAAGTTCTTCACCATGAGAGTGGTGAAGCCCTGGAATGGGTTGTCCAGGGAGGTGGTTGAGGCCCCAGCCCTGGCGGTGTTTGAGACCAGGCTGGATGAGGCTGTGGCTAGCCTGACCTAGTGTGAGGTGCCCCTGCCCATGGCAGGGGGGTTGGAACTGGCTGATCCTTGTGGTCCCTTCCAACCCTGACTGATACTGTGATATTATGATCTACCACCTCTCTGGGCAATCTGATGCAGATTAAATGAACATGGGATGTCTGATGCCATATTTGATACACATTTTTCAATGTATATTTAAGGTCCCAGATCAAGGATGGAGCCTGCAGTTTCTGCAGCTGTGAAGTTACATTTAGCAAGGATCTTGTGTCCCAAGCTTTCACAGAATTGCTTAGGCTGGAAAAGTCCTTAAGATTAGGTCCAAAAATGAATTTTCCTTCAGACTCTTTTAAAAATGCTGTTTGAAAGTAAACATTTATGGAACCTATGTAACATTCTTGAGGATGTTCTGCACTTAGAGAAAGGAAACAAAGAATCCTTGGCAATTAAACCTGTAGTCTTCTTTTCACCAGGCATAATGAGAGGACTCTAAATGATACCTTCCAAACAACTTTCATCTCAAATTGCCATCTAATATTTTGGCAGGGATTAGTCACCTGTGCTGTAAGGTGTAATTACCAGGTGCATTTGTGGATGGGGATAAAAAAACAAGTAGGGAGAAGGTCCAACAATTTAGAACACTGTTAGTTTCTGCTTGGCTAACATATTAAACTTCCATTGTTCTGCCACTCATTTGCTGAGCATCTCAGTTTCTGGCAAATGTCATGGCAAAGAGGATGTTCCCTCATCCTGTTAATTAGTGTAAGGTATAATCTTAAGATACACAAATGGCTGATTGTTGGCCACTGTAGGAAGTCAGATTGAAGATGATAGTTGCTGCTTCCTCTTCTGTAGCCTGACTCATTTTGTGGCAAGTGTAAAATGGATCTGCCCTACGCACTGGGCTTGACTCTAGGAAAGGACAGACTTTGCTCCACTCACCTCACTGAGAATGACAGAGTCCAGAAACAACCCTGGGATCCCAGCAGTGGTTTCTGATTAGTATCTGTTGCCTTCACTGTCCTAGAATTGTGAATGTGCAGATTCATAGAATGATTTCAGTTGGAAGGGACCTTTGAGGATCATCTAGATCCAACACCTCTGCCATAGGCAGGGACACCTTCCACTAGCCCTGGTTGCTCAACACCTCATCCAACCTGTCCTTGAACACTTCCAGGGAGGGGGCATCCACAGCCTCCTTGGGCAGCCTGTTCCAGTGTCTCACTATCCTCACTTTAAAGAATTTCTTTCTAATCCCCAGTCTAAACCTATCCTTCTCAAGCTTCAATCCATGCTGGAGATGCTGAAGGACTGTTGGGGTTTTTGACCCTTAGTGTACAGATCCCTCCAGCTCCTGTTTGTATCACGATAGCAAGGAGGGACCCAAGAGGAGACGAATGTTTTGTAGAACTGCAGTTGTCCTCAACATTTACATGTGTAGGAGGAGGAAGGAGGAGGAGAGACTCTGCTGAATGTTCTCTTCTGAAGACTTTTGCCTAACAAATTCATGACCAGAAGGAAGTTGCTCTTAGGAGTAGCTCTAGTCATTAAGCATGTTCCTAGGCTACGTGAGGATGAACGTTAATAGTGAAGGTGCCCTGGTTGCTGGAACACATGGCTCTCAGAGAAATCTCATCGTGGTATAATGCTGGCTTAGCCTTTTCCAGAAGAGAAGTTCAATGACATACCCATTTTCCCAGGCAAGGAGTAAAATAAAGTACAGATTAAAGAGCGGAACATGAAAGCCATCTGAACCTGTGACTTGTAATTACTGGGTATGTCTGAATGTTGCCTCTCAAATATGTTTAGCTTGTAAGTATGGGAGGTAATTACAGGGCTTAAAAGCTGTTTCTGAAGAGGCTCTCAGCTATCTCATCCCATTGCAGCAGATGACTAAAGATGCTAATTGGGTCTCTGGATACAGTGTGATACTTGTTTAGTGGCAGAGTTCATTTCACCCAGCTAGCTCACTTTTCAGGAAGTGTCTTTGTTTCTCTTGCTAGCTCTAATGATTTACTGAGGACTTGGTTTAAAACTTGTGTGGGGTGTTTCACTGATCCAAAATGGTACACACATGGTAGCCACCTTCTTGCCTTCTTTTGTATCAGTGTGTCACAGGAGTTGTGTTTTGCCCTGGCTGGAAGGAGCTGTAACAGCAAATTGTTAACAAATAAAAGCTGTGTCTTTGAGGGTGAATTGTCCAACGGTGTTTGTCTTCTGTCCAACAGAGGACTACAAAATAGTCAAGCAGTAGTATTTCTACAGCCATGCTTGCATTTGGTCTGTGTACAGTGGGACTTCACTAGTGGTAGACTAAGAGGTGGTGTTAACACAGCAGAAAGGTCAGCAGAGGAGCTGCCCTTGTAAAAGGAGTGCTGGATCCAGTGAATAGATTGGTGACCCTGGTGACCCTGTTCCCTTAAACTTCTGAAACTTGAATCAAATAGTTTCACCACCTGTTGTCTGAATATCTTCCCTCTATGAGGTCATGATCCAAAGAATTTCCAAACTTCTTCAGTACACCCCTTGTGCATCCTCCTGACATTGATAACAGCTGTAATGTCTGTATGAACTCTCCCATTTTTTCCAGGCTAAGCTTCCTGATCTGCAGCCGTTTCCTTCCCCAGATGGTGACACAGTGACACAGCATGAAGAACTTGTGTGGATGCCAGGAGTCAATGACTGTGACTTACTTATGTACCTTAGGGCAGCAAGGTAATTTCAGCCAAGATACCACCCCTGTCTTTTGAGTGCTGGAGTGGAGGTGCTGGCTGCCATGTGTGCCATGCTCACTCCTTTCTCTTCTGCTTTGGAGTAGCATGAATGTCAATCAGATAAGCTGCAGCCTTTAGTTCAAGATAAGAATGCTCTAATTTGATGTTAGGCCAGCAGAGAATCTCTCCATTGACTGTGGCTTTTAGACTTAAAATGCCAAGCCAGCAGCATGTACTGCCATGGTAGAAAGAGTGTCGGATGTGTAACCTGTAGCAAGGGAAGTGACAGCTCTGAGTGGAGCAGCCATGATAGTGCAGGATTCCTTCAGAGACTGGTTTGCTAATGAGCTTTAGCTTGTGTTTCCTCCAGATCTCTGGTGTGCCAGCTAGGTTCATCAGATACACTAGAGTATGAGTAGTACTGCTTGTAGCTTGCAAGAATTCAGAGGTGTGGGGAATATGCAGTTTATAAGCTGTTTTCTTAGAGTGAAACAAACAAGAGGTTTGCTATCTCTGCTGAGACTCTGTCCTCATGTATGGAGGTTATATCTTCCATAATCCTGACCAGGCTTTGGTGCTCCTGCAGTGCAGGTTTTTAATTGATGAAATCCACTTAGATTAGATTTTAATTTCCAGTGGATTATTGTCCATATGCTGAGGTGTCTCAGGTTTGCACCACGAGCATTTGTGGTGCCTTGTTTTACTACTTCCCACAGTATCCCGAGGCCCTGTAGTTTGTCATGTGAGGTGTAAATACACTGTTTGTATATTGCATGGTGTGCATCAAAAAGCAGCTGAAGAATTTAAACTTTTTTCCCCCCCCTCAAACTGTGAAGGAGCATGGCAGCTTTTGCAGGCATGTGTGATGGAGGATCCACAGAAGATGGTTGTGTTGCAGCCTCCCGTGACGACACCACACTTAATGCTCTCAATACAGTAAGTATGGAGGATTACTGGCTGGCAGGACAGTCTTCCCATTTATTTCTGGATTCCTTAAAGCATATAGTGCATCATGTATTTAGGAGGCAAAATAGATTGGGGGATCACTATATGAGTATGATAGGAGCCTAGGAGATCATGACTTCCTTCCAAGCACCAACTAGTCCTCAGAAAGGTAACCTACAGAACCTCAGTGACCATTGTCTGGGCAGAGTGTAAAAAGAAGATCTAATGAATGTTCTGCATGGGAAGATGCTCAGGTCAAGTACACCAGCTGGAATTGGTACTTACTCAGCTGGCACCTGACCTGGCTATTGGTCCTTTCATTCAGTCTAGTGAGTTTCCAGCTGTAGGAAATCAGTGGTTATTTCCTAGAAGGAAGATTCAGTGCTCAGCAGATGCTTAGTGCCATGTATGTGGTCGTGGCTGACTGCAAATTGTCCTCCTTATGATCCAGTCTTCCTTAGCATTTATATTTGGGTGCATATATATCCTGTGATCTCTTGTACAAGCATCCTGTGTGTAAACAGAGCATCACTGAGTGGTTGTACAGATGGGAGTGTGTTGAGGTGCTCCCAGTTTCACAATTCACTGTTCTGGGGAGAGTGGGGAGCGCTCCCACCAGTAACTCATGACTCAGATGTTTTTTTAAGATCAAGCTGAAGACACTTGTCTGTCATTGTGTGCTTTTGGGAACATAGTGAAATCCATAGTTGGTTGTTTCCCTGGAGCTCTGTCTGCAGCTTTTGGAGGATTGTGGTTGTAGTGAGTCAAAGCTGCCTTTTGTTGTCTCTTCATTGCTTCCTTCCTGAAATATAATAAAAGGATTTAGTATAACTGGTCATACATTAGTCTGAAGAAACACACAGACAGATGTGCTGACTCTGCCAATAAACACTATTGATTCTTCCTTTTTTGTGTGTCACCTTTTATCCATAAAACACATCTTGGAGGTATGAACAGTTGAGTTCTGTCCTGTTGTTTCATGGTTATTGGCTGCATTCTAATCCCATCTGAAAGCTGTGGAAAGGACAGGATGTACCCTTTACTGAATGAGTTACTAGCTAAATCTGTGTTAGGGGCAATGTACAGACTCAAGGACAGCTGGTAAGGCTGGAAGCTGGGAGCAGCTTCAGTTGAGCATGTGGTGGTTTGTGAAGCTGCCAAGGAGGGGATGCAGTCTCTAGCTTCAAATTTAATTGTCAGAGACCTTTCCTCAAAATCTTAAACTTCTAAGCATTCTCTGCCTCAGTGCCCAGCACTGTAACTATCTCCAGCAACTCAGACATTCTTTGCTGACAGTGCTTGAGGCCCAGGTAATTTGTTTTCACTCAGTAAAAATGAAACTGCTGATGATGCCAACAAAAAACAACTCCAGATATGGTACTGCTGCAAATTGGCTGAAGTGTCAGCTAATGACCACGGTGCTATATCTGCCTCTGCACACTGTGCTTTAACTATGTACAGTTGCAGAGTTTTTAACCCTGTGCTGGGCTGCATCCAGAGGATTGTGACCAGCAGGGCAAGAGAGGGAATCCTGCCTGTTTGCTCTTGTGAGACCTCACCTCAAATACTGCATCCAGGTGTGGTGTTGTTAAGAAGGACACAGAGCTGTTTGAGCAGCTCCACAGGAGGGCTGCAAAGATGATCCAGGGGCTGAGGGAGAGTAGTAGGTGTAGACTGAATCTTAGGAAACTCTTTCCAGTGAGGGTGGTGAGACTCTGGAACAGGTTGCCCAGCGAGGCTGTGGATGGCCAGGTGGGATGAGGCCTTGAGCAGCTGAGTCTAGCTGAGAGGTGTCCCTGGCCATGGAGGGGAGATTAGAGTAGGTTATCTCTAAGGTCCCTTCCAGCCTGAGCCAGTCTATGAATCACATGAAATATGCTTAACTGTTTGTTTGTTTGTTTTCTCTGTCAGTAAAGCATCTCATTACAGGAAGCTTTTAAATACTTGAGAATGTTGACAGGAAGCTCAGTCTATGTAAGTTGTAGAACTGGTTTCTAACTGGTCAAGTCCATGGTTAGATGTGCATGACTTCATTTCCACTAGAGTCAAAATACTTTTGTTCTTAACCTGAGCAATGGGCCTTGGCTAGCATTAGCTTACCAAACCTACTTGCACTGGTTTCTTGTTTTATTTCTGCTTCTATTTGAGTGCATCAGTTTTTGTCATCTTGCCTGCCACAGACAGGATCAAAATAGACTAAAGATGTAAAATATGCCCCTGTAATCCTTACTGAGTAAACAGCAAGAGAGCTTGCTTTCTTAATGTGTAAAACTGTTTAAATCCAGTCTGTGCACTCAACATGTGGAACCATCTGAAAGCCAAGATCAAATTCTGTACCCAGATTAAATGCTTGCTTGTTGTTCTCACTTCTCCACCTACAAAGTCAAGTGTTACTTCTCGGTGCTTCACAGCACACTTCAGAACTGAGGTGAACCATAGAATGGTTTAGGTTGGAAGGGACCTCTGAAGGTCATCTAGTCCAACCCTGCTGCGGTGAGAAGGGCCATGTGTGAGTTTTCATCCTTTGGTTCCTTTCCCAAAGGCAGCTGCTGTGTGTGTGTTTGTACTGACTTGCAGTTCAGTCTGTATTGCACATCCTCTTCTGTTTCTTACCTAGTTTACATTCTATTTCCTTCCTCTCTCTTGGGATGGATGCCATCTGATGCTGGCGGCTTACCGCTCCAAGGTTTGTTAAGTTATTCCTTACATAAGAGTTCTTGGAATTGGACTTTGTTTTTCCTCTGTCATCTGTAATAGACTAAAGCAGACAATTCACTGCTTCAACATCTACTTTAATTGCCCCTTTTAATCCCTTGGGAGCCTAAGTAGCCTGTTGTTGCCCTTGTAGGTTTCTTACTTAGTCCCAAAATGCTTTGCTTCTGTTCTGATTCCTTTCTCTGTGGCTTTCCAGTGCATATTTATTTTGAAAATCACTGCTGAGTCATTTTTCTGACTGGGAGAAAGTTTCACACTTCCCAGCTGAAAACACTGTACAAACCCATGGTTTATCTTCTTTATCTTGTTTGTCTGTGTGCAGTTCTTTTAATTGCTGTTGTCATGACTTCCTCTTCCCCTTGATATGACATCATAGGGCTTTATCCTGCGGTGTTCTTGGAATCATCTCATTATTTTCAGCTTTGAAGTTTCTCCTTTGTAGGTATTGTGGTGCTCATCCTCTCCTCTTCTCCAGGCTGGGGTTTTCAACCCTTTATTGACACAGTGGAGTTCTCATTAAATATTTGGCCTGAGCAGGGACTGTCCTACTTCCAAGAAAAGAAAAGAGTCTGCAAGCTTTGGCCTTAGTGACTATTGAAAGGTCCTAAGGCTACTGAAATGTTGGCTTTTATTCATCCTTCAAAAGTCTGTTCTGTGCACTAACACTGTTCATCACCATTTCTAGAGCCCTGCCTGTGAAGATGCTTTCCTTGTTCACTTGGAGTTTTCCCAGAGAAGTGGTGGGGGTGGGGGGTTCTGAGCAATGGCAGGTGGGACATGTTAAGAAACTTTTAGTTCAGAGAGCCTGCTTCTTTGCCTGACACAAGTTTAGAGAGCTGCTTTGTTGTCCTGACAAAAGGATGGCCTCTTCATCTTTCTGTTCACCATTTAACATGTACCAGATTTATCTGATAAATAATTTGTGAGGGCTTTACCCTGCACTGAGTTGTGTTTTTGTTGCAAAATGATCATGCACAACCTAGAAGATTGATGTAAAAAAAATTGGTGTGCTGTGATTTCTTATTATGGAGATGCAATAAACTTCTGAGCAGCACTTCATATAAATCAGCCCTGACAAGCTCCTTTGCTAGTGTTTTATTTATGTAATAACAGATGCTGCAGCCCCTAGAATGATTTATTGTTAATTACAGCAGATAGAAATGAAGATCATGGAAGGCACAGTGCAACACATATATATATATCAGTTTGTGGAAATGATTATTCATTTAATGTTCCAGGTGAATTTCAGGTCCTGTTCCTTTGTCTGGCTATTGGGATTTGATGCCCCATTTGTCATTGTAACCCTTAGGAAGGGAATAAAGTTTCCATTTGGAGGTGATTGCCCTCCTGATGAGTGCTGGCATCACACTGAGAGGTATGGAGGAGGACTTGCTAATTCTGCAAGCCTTTCACCACGAGAGCTTGAGATGGAGATGATCTCTTTTGTTACCAGATCATAAACCAAGCAGCTGAATTTGGCTGACTTTTTAAAACTAGCTGGGTTTTGTGCTTTGTTGAAATATTCATGAGCAGAGGTAGTTGGATTCATTAGACCTTAAAATCTTAGTGATGTAAAACACAAATATGCATATTCAGGGCACTTTTGTTTTTCCACTTTCATAATCGAGCTGTAATCTGTGAAGCCATTTGTATGTCACCAACTGCTAGGGGGGGATGGAAACAATTGCTTTATAGCTACCAAGTTCCTCCTGTCTTCTGATCTGGAGAACCACACTGCTTTGAGGCAGGAATCTCCCTCAGAATCATAGAATCAATCAGGGTTGGAAGGGACCACAAGGATCATCTAGTTCCAACCCCTCTGCCATGGGCAGGGGCAGCTCACACTACATCAGGCTGGCTAGAGCCTCATCCAGCCTGGTCTTAAGCACCTCCAGGGCTGGGGCCTCAACCACCTCCCTGGACAACCCATTCCAGGGCTTCACCACTCTCACGGTGAAGAATGTCCTCCTCACCTCCAGTCTGGAGTGAGAAGGGAAATGGAAATGCTGATTTGAGTTACTCCCAAGCCTTGTCTTGGGTCACTGTGGACAACATTATTGCATTCTGAGAGCCAGCCCTGCTTGATGTGAAGGTTTTACAATTAATACTCCCTAGCAGTGCACTTTTTAGAGTGCTCTTGGGCATTGAGTGTGGGCAAGAATCATGTTTTAATGATCAGAATACCATCAGAAAGGCCCTCAAAATACTATATTTACAAGATAACCTGTGGAGATCCTCAAGTTAAAAACAATAAATCATGCAGGTGAGACCTGGACTTAATCAGCCAGTTGTGGACTGTTGGGGGTTTGGGTTTTCTTTTTTGGTGTGTGTCTCTTTTAAGCTAAATGAAATTTGGAAATCAATCAAAAAACCCTTAGAATTTGTTCCCTTCCCAGGTCAGACACATTTAATTAGTTCAGAGAGTTCAGAAATGGCTGGCAAATAGGTTGGGGAAGAAAGTATGCTCAGAAAGTTCATCCTGCAGTGTGATAGAAAGCTGGTGCTCTAGATCTGACAGTCCATGGAAAGAGGGTGACTGTTGAGCCATAAACATCGTTGTTGGCTATGGAGTAAGAGTTGGGGTAGATCTTGGTGTAGTGTGATCCCCTCCCTCTGTCCTCCAGAGATCTGATATCTAGTGTCGGATCTGGTTTAGGATCCTTGTGCTCCATACTAACAGAAACAGAGGGCAGATGTAGACTGGAGATGAGGAAGAAATTCTTTCCAGTGAGGGTGGTGAGACACTGGAACAGGTTGCCCAAGGAGGTCATGGATGCCCCCTCCCTGAAGGTGTTCAAGGCCAGCTTGGATGAGGCCTTGAGCAACCTTGGCTAGTGGAAGGTGTTGAAACTGGATGAGCTTTAAGGTCCCTTCCAACCAAAAACATTCTGTGAGAGTATCAGTTACCTCAAACAGCAGAAAAGAAACTGGAAAGGGCCATGTGCAAGCTCACTGCCAAAGCCTGAGTCTCAAGGTGGTGTTTTTGGTGGGCAAATGGACGAGCCAGCCACTCCGTGCTCATAGGGTAGGAAAATGCCACCGCTGCAGCTTGCATGCTGCTACATGGAGGCAAGACAAACCATCATATGCTAATACTGCATAAATCTCTCTTTGCTAAGAGCATTGTTCTGACTTCTCCTAACACACCAGGACATGGGAACGTGTCATTATGAGTGACAAACATGACAGTGTAATATCAGTTTAAGGAAATTCAGTTCGAAGTAAGATGTCACCCAGACAAATTACTCCCTGTTTTAACTTGCCCTTAGACCAGATTTTCTTGTTCATTAACTACAGACAAGGTTGCAAGCATAAAAGATTATTTAAATACATGTTAGCATTTCTTCTTATTACTGGTTTTCCTTTTGGATGAATCAGCTCCTCTCATGGTTCAAATGAGGTAGCGTAGCACTTCAGGGGCCATCACTCTCTGCCTGGGCTTGCTGGAAAATGAAGCCACTGCTAGTGCATGAGACAGTTTTGCCACTTTGAATTTTCATTCATCCTTATCCTTGCTCTTAGGGGAGAAACTTCAGCACTTTATTTGTGAGATGAGTCAGGAAATCTTTCTAGAGTAACTGTCAGAACAGGCAGATATAAAGGGCCAAAAATGACTGCCATGGGTACTTGTGAAAATGTTTGGGACTATAAATACTCCGTCAAAAAAAAAGAAAACCCAAACCAAACAAACCCCAAACTGTTGCAAGTCTAGCAGGTATTGGAGGGGTTCTTGCCCTGGGTGCTGGGGGAGCACTGGCCATGTCTGCAGTGGTGACCCACGGGTCAGCTGGCACCCTTGGCTCCCTCTGCTGTTCTGTTCTTCCAGCTGTTCAGCAGAGCCCCAGCAGTACCAGCGTGTGAGAAGTGGCTGTAACACAAAACATCTGGCTTTTTAATCTCCATCATTAACATCTTGGAGCACTTTGTAGCAATTAGAGTTATTGAGAAGCTTAAAATAGAGTAGAACTAGGAGGAGGAGAGGGAAGTTGCTGCTTTCCCCTGCCAAAGCAGTGGGGATTCATTTCTGTGCTTCCAAGCTGTCAGATACCACAAATCAGGTATTTAAACCCCCCAAACTGGTAGCCATTTCCTTCTGAAGCAGCTTACTGATTCTTGTCACCACCTGTGTTAGTTTCAAATTCTGTGGCAATCAACCTGTGTCAATCAGTTCAGGATCAAAACTTCCCAGGGGGCTGTGGCAGCGTGTGGGCAGAACAGGATTGCTTGGCAGAGTCTTTTTGTTGGACAGTTGAGGTTCTTGGCTGCTTAAAGGTTCCATTGTCCTTGAGCACCAGAGGGAGCTCAGCAAAGTTGTTTTGTTGTCTGTGGGCAGTGTAATTTCCCCCTCCCCTCCCTCTGATCTGGATTGTTTAGTGTGTTGCAGCAGGTGGGAGGAGGTAGGATTTCAGAGAGGAGTGGGCAAGGAAATTCCTGGAATTAAAGGGCATGTGGAGCTTAGTGTGTTGTTGACTATGAGACACGGTGGACAATCAGATCTCTTTTTGGAGGGTGAGCACTTTGAAGAATGCTGCAGATGTGAAAAATAGATTTTGCTGTTTCACTTAATGAGATGTGTTTGCCATGGAGCATATGCCATTTGATAGCAGGGCAAGATGTCCATACCTGTAAAGAGGATCTGCAGCAAGCAGAGATTTGTCAGCTCTGCTACTGAAAGAAGTGGCCTGAATTACATTTGGTATTAAATTGGGTGCTTGAATTAGCATAATTACAGCAAAAGACCTAGCTACCTAGCCACATGGCAGTGATTCTTGTTCTGCTTTTCGTTTCATCCTTCTCTCTCTCCTCTATTTTCTAGCCTCTTGAGCATGGTACAGTGTTAGAGAGCTGCTGGCTGTTTTCACCATTGTCCCCTTCAGTGAGAGGAGCAAATCCCTCATTAATAACTGCTATGTTCTTAAGCCTGCATAGATTAAAATACCTGGTACTTAAATAGGGCTCTTATGTAGATACTGACAGGGCAGTACCAGGCAAATACCATCTTCCTTGCCTCTTCTAGGTATCTTTCTTGGCAGCAGTTCTTTGACCTACCTTGCATTATTCGAGTTAAAATGCTCTTGCAGTACTGGGGGTGACTACCTCATGGTTGGCAGGTCAGGCTTTAGGTCTTTATGCCTTGACAAGTGATGTGCCTTGTCCTGTGCCCAGTGGAAGATCCAGCACTCCAGGCTGGGGAACTCCTCAATTCCAGTGCTGTCCTCGACAAATGCTGGATGTGACTGCATCCCCTGCCCCAAAGTGTGGCCTGCATGAACAATCCCTTTGGCTTGTATTTGTTTTTCTGGGTAGATTACAAAGCAGTTCAGTACTTCCTCAATGTATAGTGGCAATTTTTCTTGAGAGTCAAAGCCTCTGGAATTTAACAGTGTTCTTAATGGACTGCAATTATTTAATATTGTAGCCTGAATGCAGCCTAACTCAGATGGGCTTTTCAGCAGAGATCATAATGACTGTAATTGCAAAAGGATGCCTTGCTGAAGTAGAAGCTGCCAGATGCAATGCCATTCTGAGCTAAAAAGGTCACAGTAAAAGGGACATTTAAATTAAGTTATAAATTACAATTGAAGAACAATATTTTGATGAGCAAGAGCAGAGATGTCAGAGCTGCAAGATGTAATTCATGGGTTCATTACAGAACAGAGGTGCCTGACAGCTGAGCCATGCCAAAAGGAGAATTTATTTGCAACATCACGCAGACAGAAAATGGCAGCTCTGCTGAGGAGCTGGAGTAGGAACTTGAAACCCTGTGGTAATGTGCAGGCTTTATGGTAATGAGGCCTGCCTGGGATCTAGCATTGTTTAATGGCTGTTGTAATATAAATGAGCTTTTGGGACAGGTGCACGTGCAGAATGTTTCTTTAATCTAAGCTCCTGTCCGGTCCTACCGAGGGTGCTGTCTTCTCTGTTCTCAAGTACAAAATACCTTTGTCTTGCCTCCCTTTTGTTCCACTTGTGTCCACTTGTGTTCCCAATGTGGATGGCAGAATTCATGCTAAAAATGGTGATGCTCTAGATGACAGAACAGCAGTCTGGTGTTTATAGCTGTACCTTGAAAAGTTCAACCAGAAGTTAATGAAACCATAGGCAGTCATCATTAGCTATTATTTATATCTTGGAGTTGCTTGCCAATAAAGTGCTTATGTATATTAAATGACTGAAAGTAATAAGCAGAGAATGAGCCAGATTGAAACACATAAATTTAACTCTGCCATTCATTTGAAAAAAAACCCAACCACTAAACTTCCCTTTTTGCTGCTTTATCCCACTCCTGCCACTTAGAAAAGATCTTCTTTTTTTCCTCCCCCCCCTGCTCCAAGCTTGCTAGGAGCAATACTATTTTTTTTAAAGAGACTCTAAACTTGTATCAGGTCTCTTGTTTTCACATCTGTGTTTTCTCTGTCCTGTGACTCCTTTCACATCTGTGTTTATGGCTTTTGTGATTGTTATTAATGTGATTGCTTGGTCAAAAGTGAACGCCTGCGTTTTCCATCGCTGAGTTGGGGCAGGTCTGATGGCCTTGTAAATTCTTCCATTTTCCTGTAAGCAGAGAAGTAAAAATGACACCATTTTTTTTTTTTAAAGTTCTTATTGCCCAAGAAAGCCTTGGGTAATAAGATGGCAATGGATTGGCCTGTCAGACCAATCTATTCTTTCTGGGCTGCTCTGATGTTTTTGCTGTTTGAACTGCTTGGGCGATTTGGGATGCCAGGTTAAAAACACGTGTTGTCCTTGAAACAAAATAAAGATGCCCTCCAAGTTACAAAAAGCCTTTGGCATTGCTGCATGTTTTGGGAGGGAGCAAGGAGGGAAGAGAAACAGAAGCACTATTCTCTTCAACACCATCAGATTTCCAAAGTGAAAAATCTTCTCAGTAGTGGCATGCACAGAAAAAAGCATTTGCAAGGTGAGCTGGCAAAACCAACAGAGGGTTTTTTTTTCCCTTTAAGATGGATCTGTTCCCAGTGCTGGAGTGCAAACAAGGAGAAAAATTAATGTGTACCCTGTAGAAAAGACAACATCTTATTTTCATGTCTTTTAAGTTGGTATTGCATTCCACAGGAGCCTTAAAAAAAACAAGGTAGAAAGGAGTTTGAAGTCTGCAGTGCTGTTTGCATGAGGACTTTGAGCACTGCCATTGCAGGTCCAGCTTTCCTCCCTTATCCCTTGCCTTGTGGCTTTGAGCACTGCCACTACAGGTCCAGCTTTCCTCCCTTGTCCTTTGCCTTGTGGCTTTGAGCACTGCCACTGCAGGTCCAGCTTTCCTCCCTTATCCCTTGCCTTGTGGCTTTGAGCACTGCCACTACAGGTCCAGCTTTCCTCCCTTGTCCTTTGCCTTGTGGCTTTGAGCACTGCCACTGCAGGTCCAGCTTTCCTCCCTTATCCCTTGCCTTGTGGCTTTGAGCACTGGCTCTGCAGGTCCAGCTTTCCTCCCTTATCGCTTGCCCTGTGGCTTAGGGCAGATGGACCGAGTGGTTGTTTCTTTGCACGGAGGGGCAGTCATGGGAGCTGACACTGATGTGGTCAGCAGAGGCAGATTTACAGCCATCCTTCTGTTGTATGTTAGGAAATTTCACCTGGGGGGACAGGTTTGAAAGCAGTGGCTCCTGCTGAGTGACCCAGGGGTGATGCATCTCTGTGACAGGCAGCAGTGTGAGGAGCTATGGATGCCTCCAGTGTGTGAATGCATCTCCCAGCAGCAGCCTGCAGAGAGCTAAAGGAGAGGGGTGGGGAGGACATTAAGGACACTATTGCTTGGGAGCTGAAGCATTGTCTTCTATGGTTATTCTACATTACTACATACAGTTACAATTACTGCAGAGAGTATCTGTAACTTTCCTTTAGGTGCCATATAGAAAGCTGAAAATGAATAGAAAAGCAGCCTGGCTTAGCTTGCTTTCTTGTTGCCATTATTATTAGCCAAGCACTTGTTGTACTGCAGTAACACCCTGTATGCCATTGTTATTGCACTTGTTGGTAGGGGGAAAAAAATGTTCAGGCCACCAGTTAAGGAACATTACTGTTTGTTCTCAAAACATGTTGCAGTTAATGATCAGAGAGGTCTTTGCACAGGAATGACCTACTGTTTTTAGAAGTACTTTGCTTGCTTTAAAAGCCCCTCAAGTATAAATAAATTTTGAATGCTCCAGTAACTTGGTGGAGGTAGAAGAGCACCTTCAAGGTCTGATTTATTGATTAGAGAAGATTTGAGCCAATTTGTGTGAAGTGTAACCCCTGAACTACTGGTTTCTTCATCACACAGCTGACGGGAGGAGGGGTGCAGGAGGACAGTTCATGCCATGTCACTGTTCTGGATCCTTGCTCTGTCCTCAGTCTTGCAAAGACTTCAGTTATTACAGTGCCTGTGAAAATGTTTTCTGAGACCTGGCTAAGCAGAGGTTTAGCAGCATAGGAGCTTGTAGAGAATGGGATGCAGATGGCTGAGGATAAATTCCGGATGGGAAGGAAAAGCAGCAGATAATCAGTGCACAGAACCATCTTTTGGTTGTCCCTGTTGTAAAGAAACCTTTGAGGGCCTTTAAAATTCTGTGATGTTAATTGATGGCTTTGATTTACCTAAACCCACCCCTTGTGTCTCTTCATGAAAACCATTCTCCCTTTTGGGTGGGGGGAAATAGTTCAGTTTTTAGCATCCCAGCAGTATTTCTTCTGGAGAACATTTTTCAGAAGACATAGAGCAGGCTTCTGACTTCAGCTCTCAAAATCCCTCTGTACTGTGGAGATAGGATGGGCTCTCCATCTGCAGCCTGCTAAAGATTTCCTGTCAGGAGCTAAGAGCTGGAGGTTCTCATGGGTTCATTGTTGATTTGTAGTTTTTTTTCAGTGTAGTTGTTCTTCTGTCTCATTGATTTAAGTCTGTTGTCTACTTCAGACAGCTTTTGATCATATGGATATGAGTTAAGGGTAGAAAATAAGGTACAGTCTATACTGTGACCAACTGAAAGAGGAATCTCAACTTGGACATCACTGGTTGCTGTTCTATATTCCTGTAGCTATCTGTAGAGGTTTGGCTTCTTCCCATCCTTGTGTTCCAACAGCCTGCTGATCTTTGCAGTGCAATAAAAACTCAGAGAATTTTCTGGATGGGCAAACCCAACATCTCCTGACTTGCAGCCCCTCCTGAGTGTCAGTTTCTCTGGTTGGTTTTACTACTCTGGATAAAACACACTGTGAAAAATACAGCTCCTTTTGTTGAATAGTTTGTTGGAGCTTTTAAAATGTTCTTCAGAATTTCTAGTGTGGAAAAAAAACATTAGAGTTAAGTACAAAAACCTTCAGTGCTTTATGGACTCAGACAATATCTGGGAGAAGTTTAGGAAGGAAGGGGAAAACAGATTTGGTTTAATGCTGTTTCTTCTACTAATAAAACCCCAATTACCCTTCAGGTTGTTTAAATTTAACTTCATATATCAACAGCAAAAATAATTAGGCACTGAACCTCTCATGTGGTCCCTTTAGTGGTTTTGCTCCAATATCAGATCACTGCTAATTCCACTGAATGATCTATTTGTCTTCTTTATTTTTTAGCTACATGAAAGTAACTATGATGCTGGAAAAGCCCTGCAGCGCTTGGTGAAGAAACCTGTGCCAAAACTGATTGAGAAGTGTTGGACTGAAGATGAAGTGGTAGGGAAACGAATTATTCCCTTGAGCCTTATAGTTCATGTTGCTTCTCTTGCTTCTTGCTTTCTTTGTTCTTTTTCTGAAGAGGTTATCTTTATGGGAAGGAAGAGGGGCACGGTATTTCCTGCGCAGGATCAATTTGTGCACGATCCAGGCCTTTGTTTGATATGCAGAACTTTATTAGGCTGGGGAGAATAGCTTGCTACTGGTAGGACAAAAGAGAAGAAGATCAAGTGCAGCAGGAAGTTCTTCACAATGAGAGTGGTAAAATACTGGAACAGGTTGCCCGGGGATGTGGTTGAGGCCCCATCCCTGGAGACATTCAAGAGCAGACTTGCTGTGGCCCTGGGCAGCCTGATCTAGTTGGAAATGTCCCTGCTGGCTGCAGGGGGGTTGGACAAGATGACCTCTGAGGGTCCCTTCCAAGCCAGTGCAATCTGAATCTGTGAATGTGACTAAGAGGATAATGAGGGTAAATGAGCAGCTGCAAAACTTCTGGACTCTAAATCTCACTGTTGTGAACAAAGCTTGGCCACATGCATTAATCGGAGTAGAAGATGGACGTGCAAGGCACGTAAGGAATTCTCTGTTTCGTTCCTGCCGGTCCTGGAGGAAGCTTACAGTGTCAACTCAAGCTGGCTTATGGAGACTGGTATCAGTGTGTCTCCTAAACAGTTTGAGATGAAGTTCCTTCTTCCCCCTCATATGGAGTAGTAGAAAGTGTTTCCTGGCGTTTCAGTGCTGGTGGTAGTTGTGCTTAAAGAGGAGCTCGATGTGAAATGGAACATGTGGGAAGATGGTGACTCGTCAGCAGGCTGCTGAGGCATGTCTGCTTCTGTGCAAATGGTGAAATGTTGTCTTTCCTGGCTCAATAATGAGGCTGCAGTGTGCACTAAAATAGAAAATCAGACAACTGGAAGTTAGTTATGGCTAACTGTTGTTATGACTAATACTTATCACAGAAGATCCTCCAGACTCTCTTGTGGGTTTTGCCTTTCACAGTTGCAGAAAACTGCTTCTCTCTTATCCTAGAATAGGAGAATTGTTTGGGTTGGAAAAGGCCTTCAGGATCATCTAGGCCAACTGTTCTCTAACTCTGCCAAGGCTGGTGCTAAACCATGTTCCTCAGCACCACATCTCTGTGGCTTTTAAACACCTCTAGGGATTGGGATTCAACCACCTCCCTGGGCAGCTTGTTCCAGTGTCTGAGAACCCTTTTAGTGAAGAAGTCTCCTCCAATGCCCAACTGAAACCTCCCCTGGAGCAACTTAAGGCCATTTCCTCTCATCCTGTCCCTAGTTGTTAGGGAGAAAAGACCAACCCCTACCTGGCTCCAGCCTCTTTTCTAGGGGTTGTAGATGTATCTTATGTAGGATGGAGTGAGGGTGGAGATTCAATTTGTGGTGTACTTACCCAGTATATAAATGAGAGAAACCCAATAGGGTGCAAGACAGCATTGCTTGTGTGAATGTGGTGAGAGGGAAGCTTGGGTGGGGTTTATTTCCTTTGAATCAATAAGTCTTTAAGCTAGTTAATTGGTAAAGGAGTTGAAGAAGTAAACAAAAAAGGAATCTGTGATGCTGTGAAGCTACTAGTAAGGTTGGCAGTGGTGCTATAAAGTGGCACTGGTTAATAAGAGGCAAAGCTCTCAGAGTCTCCTGGCGTTGTCTAATTTTTCAGACAGCGTCTGGAAAGACTTTTTTTAAGCTCTGGTTTCCCCTGAAGTCTTTCAGGGAGTTATTCCAATGAATTATGTGTGCTTGTTCTCTCCTTTTGTAAACCTTTTTGCAAGAGCTAGATTAGGGGTAGGCCAGGCCATATAAACCTGGATTAAAGCAGGCTTATTCTGAAATCCAACAAAGAACCTTTGTGGGAAAGAGACTGCCTGAAGTCGCAGAGTGAAAGAGGATCACAAGCTAACACTGGCAGCAGAGCAGATGAGTAAGAAGCCTAGAACAGTCTCCTGGTAAGTTTTGCAGTTATCTTGTCCCAAAAGGCAGTTTTGTTTAGGGAACTGGCCATTGAGACAAATAACTTCCAGTGCTCTGCCCTGTGTTTGGTAGGTTTCTATTCATATTGGTTTAACCTCTCTTTTCTCTGCTTACACTTTCCCACAGCCATGGTTAAATTGTCCAGTGCCAACAGCCCTCTTCTCTCCCATGTAGGGTGGTTTTTTCCCCCCACTTCCTTTGGGCTTTTTTTCTCATCAGCAGCACTATGTTGTCAGAGCCATGGCTGCTGCAGCTCGGGGTTTGTTCATGGGCAGTCCCTGTTAAATGACAGAGAACAGAGCCTTACAAATAGAAACAGCAAAGTTCATGAAAAATGAAGCATTGCTCCAAAAGTGCAGACTCTGTGAGTACAGAATAATGATCACTGACTCTATAAATCATTGTCAGGCTCAGCTCATTTTATCATATTTGTTCTTGCTCTGTTCCATCCAAGTTTCCAGAAACGTTTGGCAGCCCTCCAGCCTCAGCAGAGCCAAAGATCAAACTGTGCTCTTATTTATAGGCAGCTAAGCTCCACCTGCACAGCTTCATGGTGTGGTTGTCCCTGGCAGTTTGTAGGAGACTCTCAGATTAAAGCAGCTGAACTGCACTTCTGAGCATGTGTGAGACATGCAGGGGAAGTTTCTTCATTGTGAAACTGGGGAGAACTTTGTGCATGATCCATGGAGTGCTAAAACTGCACAGGAACTCCCCAACAGAGGATTTGTTAGAAAACATTGGTGTGGCAAACCCAAAGTCTGAGCAAAATGATGACGTGATGGTGAGACCCTTAAGTGTCTCTTTGCTGTTCAACAGCATTTGAGATCTGATGCTGTGAATAACTCAAAATTATCAGAATTCATTGCTAAATAAAACTTGAAACTTTCTTTTCCCCCCATGGACTTTCTGTTGCCCAAAGAGAGAACTTTTCTTGTTAAACAAAAGCAGGTTTTGCTGCCTGTGAGCAAGCTGAGCAAGAGATACTTTGCAGTGGTCAGAAGAGAGGGCAATAAAGGCTGGGAAGTTCTGTTATTTTTACTGCTGCTGATGTGGTTACAGAGGTTGAGATCAGATTAAAGAGAGGATAAAATTTGCCAGTGATTGAATTAACTGGAGGGCTCTGTAAATATGAAGATGGAGCTTTGCTTTCTGCCATGTGTTTCTAAACCAATGGCTATTTTAAAAGGTCTTTCCCCCCAGTATGTAAATTCAGAGGTGTACTGTGAAAAGCAGTTGTCCACACTGCCTCAGAACAGTGGCTAAAGAAACTTCTTCACTGATGTGCCTCCATGCAGCTCTAGCAGCAGCTGTTTCCTGTTTATCAAGGCTTCAGCTACACCTGACAACATCCATTTCCAGCAGTGATTTGGTGGGGGTGTTGGGTTCTCATGTGATGCTCATGAATTTCCTTCTGTGGACACTTCTGGTGAGCAACTGTCATGTGTAATGCCACATTTAAGCACCTTGTAAGCAAGCACCCTTACAGACCAGCTTTCAGCAACATCACCTGGTGGAGCCCTGTTAGTCTTTGGCTGCAGTTTGAACCAGCAGTGCAGCTCTGGTGGGTGTGTTCTTTGGGAAGGAGCCATGGAGCAAGCCCTTTGTTCTGATACAGCTGCTGGCAGTGGCCTCTTAGGGGTTTCCTACCATTGAATGCTATGATGTGTAGTGTGATGCTCTCTGCTGGAGCAAGGTCATTGTAGCTGGGGAAGGGAAATTGACTGGGAGTGGGTCCAGAGCAGGTCACAAAAATGACCAGAGGGCTGGAACCCCTCTGCTGTGAGGACAGGCTGAGAGTTGGGGTTGTTGAACCTGGGGAAGAGAAGCTCTGGGAATACCTTCTGATGGCCTTCCAGTGCTTTAAGGAGACAGTCAAGAAGCTGGGACAGACTTTTTTGCAGGGCCTGTTGTGACAAGACAAGGAATAATGGGTTTAAACTAAGAGGGAAATTCAGACTGGTTGGAAGTGAGACCCTGTCTGAGTTTGCCCAGAGATGAAGTAGAAGGCCCAGCCCTGAAACCATTCCAGTTAGGTTGTTTGGGTCTCTGAGCAACCTGCTCTAGTTGAGGATGTCCCTGCTGACTGGACTGGAGGAGCTTTAAAAGTCCCTTCCAACCCAAACCATTGTGTGAGTCTGTGACTTAGCCATTGGGCATGTGTTCCATGTGGCATTCTCAGCTAGAATGAGATACCACATTAACCACTTTCATTTTCTTCAGCCATCTTTCCTGGTCTCCCTCAGACCTGCTGTCACCCAGTCTCTGGGGTGCTGGTTTTGTCACTCTGTGTACAGCAGTGGGTTCCTGTACAGGCAAGATGTAGTTGGCATTTGTCTGAGAAACCAAAGACTCAAAACTCAGCAAGGGATTGTCAGGATGAAAGAGAAGTGGGCTCTGCTTTGCATCTCATGGTCACCTCTGAAAATGCTTATCAGAGTGCAGGCGTTTTGGGTGCCAGCAATCAGAAATCCCTAATAAAGATGGAATGCTGCTGGTCAGTTCTTCTCCAGTTAGAAATATCCCAAAACTACCATTGAAATTGTATTTCAAACCATGGTGAGTTAATCATCTGTGGGGAATGAATACCACAGACCTGAAACCTGCCTCTCTTGAACCTCAGCTGATGATGTGCTGCTTTACTTTCCACAGATTCCAAATCTGGAGCTATGATCATTAGCTTCTTTCAGTTCAGCTTAAATCGAACACTCATATTTCCTGGCATGCTTTCAGTGGAAATACTTCACAGGGGAGGGGGGGGAAGCGTCCTTATGGAATTTCCACCCAAAATCTCCTCTGCAAAATGGTTTTGATACTTCAGTGACGTTCAGTGCAATTCTGACCCTACCCTTGGTTCCAGTCCAAAAACCCGAGTTTATTGTGCACCCTTCCCTGTCAGACAGGCTGTCAAGTGGCTGCCAGTTGCAAAGGACACAATGCTCATCCCCAGTTGTGTTAATTTACTGAGATGGTTTTCCGTTCTGGTGAGCCTCATGGATTGGAAACATTGAAGGAAATGGACTGGTTCAGCCTGTTCTGCACATCAGCCCTGCTGATTCCAGCTCACTTTTTTTCTCCCTTTATTCAGAATCTGCTGCCTTCTCTTGGTTTGTTTTTTTTTTTCCCCTCCTTCCATGGCTTTTGATAAAAAGTACTAACAAAATCAATACAGCTTACAGAAGAGAGAAATACAAATCAGAACCCAAAGAACCTCTAGTTTATTAGGTTTTTAATTAAACATGATGAACACATTTTAAATAACACAAAGGCCTCAGGCTGAGCTGCATCTAATCGAAACAGATTAAGTCACCCGTCCACACTTGGGTAGTTATTAATTCTGTTTACTTATGCATGCTAGCTGAAGGCAGAGTTCACTGCTGCTGTGTTGCAGCTTATTGCACAGGGATGCTTTTGCTGCATGGAATTGTGCTCCTGATTAGCATTCAGGTGTTGATTACGGAGAACACCGGTGAGGCTCACAGAACCTCCCCCCCCCTTGAAAATGTAGGGTGCTGCCTTGCAGAGCTGCGCAGAATTTGCATGTCATGGAGTGTGAACCTGGAATTAGGAAACAGAAGCAGATTTTTCTTCCTTTTTTTTTTTTTTTTTTCCCATGTGCTCATTTTTCTCTTTAAATGTTCCAGGTTTTTCTTTTGTGGGAATGTATCATTCAGTACACAAAGGATGAGTAGTCCTGGATCGAAGGAGAGCAGGGCGCAGGGGCACAAATGAATACAGTAAGGGTGCTGAGACGCTTGGAATGGGTTGCCCAGGGAGATTGTGGATGCCCCCTCCCTTGGGGGTGTTTGAGGCCTTGAGCACCCAAGTCCTAGTTGAGAGGCCCATGGCAGGGAGGTTGGAGTAGATGACCTCTATGGTCCCTTCCAACCAAAGCAGTTCTGTGAAATGAGAATCTGGGGGACCAAAGAGTAGTTTTGCTTTTTCATTTGGGACACTCCTCCTTTTTTCTTCTCTGCTTGGCCCCCATCTCTTTGGAGATGTTAAATTCTCCCGTTGCTCAGCGTTCCCTAGGAAGGTGGTTTGTGTTTTCTTTCCTCTTGTGCATCTCCAGGCAGAGCTGTGGCTGACACCCCTGTGACATCCCTGATAAGTAGCTTTTATCATGAAATATGCTGCCCTTTAAATATTTTACATTGCTTTTGATGTCGAGTTGTTGAGGTAAACAACCTAGATTCAACCAACCTCTTAAATTTATGTGCAGGGGTAGTTAATCCTTGCTGGTGATAAACCTTAATTGGCCATGTACATGGATTTACAAGTTCATAAATTTTAAAATCTCCACACCTGGCTTCAGCTTAAAGCTTATTTGTCATAAAATAGAAGCAGAGATCCTTCTGCCAAAAACTGACAAGATACAGCAAACTAATTTCCAGACATGTTTGCAAGCATTTGTAATCCAGCGTAGCTGGTCAAGAAATTGCTTATGCAAAATCCATTCTTATTTGCTTGGCTCCTTTGCCTGGAATCATCCTCAAATGTCTCCTCTCTGCCCTTTTTGGAGGATCTGCTCGTAAAAACATTGTTTTCACTGCTCACTCCTTTGAAGCCAGGCTTCTCAGATACGCTGGAAGACAGAGCTGCTTACTGGGGCAAAAATACCATGAATTTTATTTACTGTTTATATGGCAGCTATAGAAAATGGAATTCGCAGCAGAATTGAAACAGAGCCTCTGGAGTAGTCGGTGGGGGTGGGAAATATCATCAAGGGATGTCAGAAATGGAGGCTGGCGTTGCAGGGTTGCTTTGAGTAATGGAGTGGGCTTAGAAGGTTAAGGTATCCGTTACTGCTTAGTTTTAGGGGGGTTTATCACCAAAAAGTAAATGATACAGCTTCAGAGTGACAATTGCTGCCAAATTAACCTCTCCTGGACTTTAGAAGTCAAGCCACCTGATGGCCATTTGCAAGTGTGTTAATCAGTAACAGTGGAAAATTAACTGAGCATTGAGATAAAGCTCACAAAGAGCAATCACCGTGGTCTAGTAGGAACCTTGGAAGAGTAAGACTTTAGTTTGAGTGGGAATGTAGAGCCTGGGCTGTAGCTTGTTCTGAGAACTGGAGAGTGTAAAAGAGGCATCAGTCCTCACAGTAAAAAATTAACTCATGAGGGATGAAATAATTCTGCTTGGAGGGGGGGGAAAAATGTTATTAATGAGAGGCTGCATAAAATTGCAGCTCCTGAGTAGCCGACAGGTGCACAAAATAATAAGGTCTAGTGCAGCTAGGAAATAGGAGGCTCCAGTGAGGCCAGAAAAGGTGAATTTAGTTTAACCAGGTTTCTAGGCAAAAGATAACAATCTCTTTGGTTGTGATTAACTTGCATCAGTCTTTGATCCAAGCCCTTGTTTCAAGGGATCAATATTGCACATCCAGCCCCGAGTTTATTGTCAAGTCCTTTCGGAAATAAGACAGTGAATTAAAAATCAATTATACGTGCAGAAAAGTTTGTGTAGGGCAATCAATTTTGTCCTTTTAGTTTGCAGAAAGATTCCATTGTTTAACCAGCTGTGAAAAGGAATGAATTTTAAAAGCCTCCAGCAAATGAGATAGCTCAAATGGGGTGGGGGAAGTAGATTAAATGGGGGGGGGGTAGGGGGGAGGGTGTAGGGGTGGGAAAATTATTTTGGCATTTCATGTTCAGCAGAGGCTGCCTTCAGGGATAAATCTATAAATCCTGTCAGTGACCTTGGCTTCAAAATGGGTGGTTTCACTGCTTTTGCTAATCTTGATCTTTCCACAGCTGCCAGATAAGTTTAGTCTTTTCTTAACAATATCCTTTTTGTGTGTGCTTGCTTTTGTTTGACCGCCATATGGTTCTTGATTCAGCCTCGTTCTGCCTTCATGTGGAATATTTTTATCTATTAAGCACTTAACATATTGCTGATCATCCCCCCCCCCAAAAAAAAAACAAACCCAAACCACCACAAAAAATTACAACAAATATTTACACTGGCCAGTTGCCATAGCTTAGAAGGCTATTTCTGTGTGTGGGGACGGAAGCTAAACTCTAAACTCCCGAGCTGAACTCCGGTACAAACTTAAATCATTGGTGGGCGCTTTCAGAAGCCTGTGGTTTGTTTTGGTTTGTAGCAATAGGGAGACAGAGGCACAGCCACACAGACAGAAGCACAGACAGGGAGCTGACTGTTGCCAAGGGGGAAGAATCTGCTGCTTTAAAGATTAATAAACACGACAGCAGTTGATTGCTGAAACCGTGTTTTTCATCTCATTTTCAAGGGCATCTTAAAACCGGCGCTCGCTCGCTCACACTCGCTGGCGTTCTCCATCATCTTTCTGTGTTCATTTAAAAATGAGAACAAGGCACTGGGGGACTTTGAGAGATTGCATTCCTTCTCCCATAGGGCAGAGTGGTTATTTTATAAATGAAGAGGGCCAAAAAAGCTATCCTCCCTAGTTCCTTAGCAACAGAGCTGGAGTCGGTTTTAATGTTCGTGTATATCTTACAAGTTCTATGTATAGAAGCAGGAGCTGTGCAGCTCAGCAGTATTGCAACTGGAACAAAGACTGCTCACCCCAGCCTTGTGCCAGGGAGGAAAAGAAACCAGGAGTCCTGATAGGGACCTGCCTAGTTTTTGTGAATTTCTTCCCCCCACTTTCTCCACATTCAGATGTCTTCTGCTCTGTGCCATAGTTGCTGTCTGCAGTACTCAGACTTCCTATTCAGATTTAATCTGCTGAGAAATCTGGAACCTGCTTTAAGCAGAACAGCATTACTAGGAATAAATTCTTCCCAGTGAGGCTGGTGAGATGCTGGAACAGGTTGCCCAGGGAGATTGTGGATGCCCCCTCCCTGGAAGTGGTAAAGACCAAGCTGGATAAGGCCTTGAGCAACCTGGGCTAGTGGAAGGTGTCCCAGCCCATGGCAGGGGTTTGGAACTGGCTGGTCCTTAAGGTGCCTTCCCATTCTATGAATCATCCCATGTCCTGTTGTTCTCCAACAGCAAAATGAGTCATGACATTGTGACAGAGCACCTGGAGAGTGCAGGGAGCATCCAGGCTCTGGGAGGTTCTAGAGTTAATGCTCTTGCCATAGCAAACAGAACCAAGTGTGTGATTTTAAGTGTTCATCATAAAACCTTTTTTGCCACATGTCTGGTTTTTGGGGAGGGAGGAAATGCATCTTGATTGAATTCTGTTAAGATGCACAGTATCAAAGCTTTGTTGTGCACATTCCACTGACCTATTTACTCTCCCTTTGTACATAAATTAATTCCCAAATTCTGAAATTTCAATTAAAAAATTTAATGCTAGATGTAATTCAGATTTGTGCATATTGTGGCTGGCTTTTCAAACACTGACAGTGTCAGTAAGGTCTGTTTCATAGAATGGATGAGGTTGGAAGGGATCTCAGAGTTCATGTACTCCAACCCCCTCAGCCCTTGTGTCCCTGTGCTCAGCACTGGTTAGGCCACACCTTGAGTCCTCTGTCCAGTTCTGGGCTCCTCAGTTTAGGAAAGATGTTGAGATGCTGGAAGGTGTCCAGAGAAGGGCAGCAAAGTTGGTGAGGGATTTGGAGCACAGCCCTGGGAGGAGAGGCTGAGGGAGCTGGGGTTGCTTAGCCTAGAGAAGTGGAGGCTCAGGGGAGACCTTCTTGCTCTCTACAACTCCCTGAAGGGAGGTTGTAGGCAGGCTAGACCTGTAGACAGGTCTCCCAGGCAACCAGCACAAGAGGACACAGTCTCAAGCTGTGCCAGGGGAAGTTTAGACTGGATGTTAGGAGGAAGTTCTTCCCAGAAAGAGAGATTGGCCATTGGGATGTGCTGCCTGGGGAGGTGGTGGAGTCACCATCATTGGAGGTGTTTAGGAGGAGACTTGATGGGGTGCTTGGTGCCATGGTTTAGTTGATCAGATGGTGTTGGATGATGGGTTGGACCTGATGATCTTGAAGGTCTCTTCCAAGCTGGTTTATTCTATTCCATGGGCAGGGACACCTCTCAGCCAGGCTTCGTTTCACAGTTCGCTTCCGATTCTGAATGCAAACATAATAAATGGGCTCAACCATCTGGATCATGCTCCTTGGTGTATGTTATCCTAACAGCAGCTCAGCACCTAGGATTGGAGGAGCTGGTTTATGAGTAATGTGGTTTAAATGTGGGTTCACCTTTTCTGATGGTTAAAGAGAGCTGAGTGGTTCATTGGTTTGTATTAATAGCAGCATCGAGAGTCCTTGGTTTGATTTCAGATTGTTTCAATCATCTGTCGTTTCAGTAGCTCGCTGGTGTTTCTGTCTTGCAGGTGTTAAGAAATTGAGATTAGTGTACAGGATCCCTGCCTCCTTAACACCTGAAGTGCAATTACAGTAATAAATGATGGTGAAGTGCTTTGATATTTTGCCATGTTAAGTGTCTGATAGAAATCTCCAGCATCTTTCCAAGTCATTTTGGCTGAGCCTAAGTTGATAGAGGTAAAAGTGTTATATTTTGGAATATATAAGCTGGAATTCCACTTCCTTGAGTACATGGAGCCCAGGAATGGATTACATGATATGGCAAATCACTGGTTTGTCTTGAAAGAGCTGTTTGTTGTTAAAACCATGGAATGGCTTGGGTTGGAAAGGATGTCCAAAGGTCATCTAGTCCAATCCCCCTGCAGTCAGCAGGGTCATCCTCCACTAGAGCAGATTGCTCAGAACCTTGTTGAACCTGACCTTGAATATGTCCAGGGATGGGGCCTCAGCCACCTCCCCGGGCAACCTGTGGCAGTATTCCACCCCGCTCATAGTGAAGAACTTGTTCCTAACATCCAATTTAAATCTCCTCTAACTTCAAGCCACTGGCCCTCATCCTATCCCTGCAGGCCTTTGGAAATAGCCTTCTTGTAGACCCCTTCACTTAGTGGAAGACTGCTCTAAGGTTCCCTTGGAGCCTTCTCTTCTTCAGGCTGAACAGCCTTAGTTTCCTTAGCCTCTCCTCACCACAGAGGTGTTTCAGCCACTTGATCATTTTCACAGCCCTCCTCTGGACCCCTTCCATCAGGTCCATGTCCTTCCTGTCCTGAGGGCTCCAGAGCTGGGCCACAGTACTCCAGGTGAGGTCTCAGCAGAGCAGAGCATGGGAAATGCCACAGGAAACAGCCAATTTGCTGATCCTAACAGCTTTGTTACAAACACAAAACCCCAGGCTCAACTGGTAACTAACTGCAAATAGCTTTGATTGCAACCCCTACCATTCTAGGATTTTGATGTTGGGAAAGGCTTCTTTTTTAACAAGTAGTTTGATTTTTTTTCCTAATAATTATAGGATTTGTTCCCCCCCCAGGCTTTTGGAATGTCACTATGTGCTCTGCCATTCCACCTGCCAGCTTCTCTGAGCATTACTCAGTACGGCCTAGCGGTCACTGCAGCAGAAAATGACTAAATGCTGCTTCAAATTGGTGCAGTGACATAACTCTTAGTTCAGAAACTTTGATTGCTGTCACAGTGTGGATGCTCTCTGTGCTTTGGCACTCAGGACTTGCCTTTCTTGCCCAAGCATAAGCAGGGTGAATACCAAAATGCCCCTCCTTTGCCAGTGCTGCTTGCATGATCGCTTTGACTTTTCTCATCTTCCTCTATCAACACCACCACTTTATTTTTTTTTCCCCCCTGTAATCTCTCAAATGGCATAAAAATGCATTTTAATGAAGCAAATTACATAGCTCTGTCTCCTTTCTTGTATAAGCAGGGGTGGCCATATTCAATTAGACTGAAAAATGATAATTTGTTCTGTTACAGGCTGTAACAGAGCGAGTGGGGAAAAAAAACCCACCACACAAAAACCTGTGATCCATCACCAGTTGCTCAGCTTTATGTTACTTAAATCACTTGCCATGCTGTCAGTGGCTCTGAATCCTCCATGGGAGCCATTATTTAATTGAAGTTTGTGGAGGTGTCACTTGTTTGATAATAGGCTGCTTCTGTAGGAGATGCAGAGTGACTAAATATTAATCATTTGCTGCATCCATCCAGGATTCCTCATTAGTTACGAGGGTAACAGTGCTGTAAAGCTAATGATTATACTGCCATAGAAAGAGTTTGACAGCAAATAAGGACTTGATCCAGAGAGATACACAGTACCTGCTAGTACTGAGGAAGTCTGCTGCTGAGAGGGCTTAATTTCCCAGTCTGGCTCTGTGCTGCTTACATAGCAAATGTGAGAGGTTTCGTGTGAGCCTGAAGGAGGCTGAGGTTTGAGTGTAAAAATGCCACCTTGGAAGAATCATAGAATCTCAGCATGGTTGGGGGTTGGAAGGGATCTCTGGAAATTGTCCAGTTCAACTCCCCAGCAAAGCAGGGTCACTCACAGCAGCTTGCCCAGGATCACAATGGCCAGGTGGGGTTGGAATTTCTTCAGAAAAGGAAGACTCCACAGCCTCTTTGGGCAGCCTGCTCCAGGGCTCCAGCACCGTCACAGGAAAGTTCTTCCTCATGGTCAGATGGAACGTCCTGGGTTCCAGGTTGTGCCCACTGCCCCTTGTCCTGTCACTGGGTACCACTGAGAAGAGTCTGTCCCCAATCTGTTGCCCCCACACACTCTTTAGCTCTTGCTGAGCACTGATCATGCTGCTCTTCTCCAGGCTCAGCAGCCTTAGGTCTCTCAGCCTGTCCTCCTCACAGATATGCTCCAGGCCCCTCAGCATCCTTGTAGCCTCTGTCAGACTCTCTTCAGCAGTTTTCCCATCTCTTTTGAACTGAGGAGTCCAGAACTGGACTCAGTACTCCAGATATGGCCTCACCATACTGTTTGTCATTTCACAGTAGCTGAATAACATCCCTTTTAACCTTTCTAACAGTTGACAGAGATGAACCTGGACAGCTTGTAAGGACTGGCTGTGCTTCTGCAAAGCTTCTCTTCATCTGTCATGTGGTTAGGTTTGCTCTTCCTTCCTCTTTGTGTTAGGTAAAAGATGCCTTGTGTTGATCAGTGCTCATGAGGGTGCTTTTTGAAACTTCCTCTTTGTGCTCCTTGCCCAGTGTTGCTCTTGTACTTTCATGTGCCTTGTGGTTTTGATCTCTTGTGGTAAAGACTCAAAGTGCAGGTAGCTTCTGGCTTTGTGGGTTTGCTGCAGCTTTTACTGACCTCTTGCTATCTCACATGTTCCCTTACCCACTTGTGCATGATCCTCTATGTTGTTTGTTTATTCTTTTGTTCCTTTCCCTCCTCTCCCTGCTCCTTCCATAGCATCCACTCAGATTTATGTAGCTTTTAGGCTACATGGGGAGATGGATCAGACAGCAGCTTATGCATTAAGAGGAGCTAATAAATAAACATTACAGCACATTACTGTGCACTGCACTGGAGTAACTTCAGACAATCAGATCAGACATTCCAGTTGTTAGAAATTGGGGAAGGCAAGAGAAGGCAGCTCTGCTTTATTAGGGTGCCTATTTCACTTACCTGTTAAGGAAGATACTGTCCAGTCCTGGTTGTCTGGGGAGGTAGTGCCGTACTCAGCACTCCTCCTCCCAAGTATTTGCCTTTCAAGCTTCGTTTCCTAGTGTTCACCTTTGTGACAGATGCGCTTCTGGGCCTTCATTTTCAAATTTGTCATCACTAGTCTGTCTTACATCCAGATTTGTGCCTCAGGTCTCTCTTCAGTGCCACTGCAGCCAGCAGCCAACTCAGAAATCCAGGAAGCTTGCAGAGGTTGCCTGATGTCATCTTAGTAAGGGTCACAAACTGGAAGTTTTATCTCAGTGCTTGAACTCAAAGCTGGCCATTGCCACCATGCACAGCCCTGCTGTCTAATGATTTACAGGATGAGGTCACCTGCCCCTCTCTGTGAATGACTTCCTTGGGGATTCTTGCCACCATTTTGTCTCATTTTGCTTGGATTTGTTCACTGCTCTGAAGCATGGGAGTTGAAGTGGTTTTATTTGTTGCCTTCTGTCATTTGCATAAAGGCACCGTTTGAAGGCAGAAGTAGTCTCCAGGATAATTGACAATAATGCTTGAAATCCCAGTGGAACAATCTTTCTGCACTAGGGAATCTCCAGTAGAAGCAGTGTGTCTGAGTCTGGAAAGGAGCATACAGCAAATTCCAAGCAGTCTGAGTGCTGCTGGTTTGTGCTCAGTGTTGCAACTTGACTGAAAGGACAAAAATGTCACAGAGAAAAAGCACAGTTTCAGGCTTGCCTGATGATGTTTAACCTGAGTCCATGGCCATGTGTTTCAGAGCTCTGTGTGATTTGTAGAACAAACCCAAAACTTCCTGGGGAAAAAGATGGAGAAAATGGCAATACTCTGATGTTTAAGGGAGGAGCTCAAGAGGGAGCTTATTTGGTGCTCCCCCTCACATTGGTTATTAGCCTTGTGGTCTGATCTTGCTGGAGTAGAGCTCATGGGTTGGGGGCTGGTGGATATCTGTGTTCACCCACCCATGTTATTGCCTAGAACAGGCATTTTAGTATCGATGAGTTAATGGAGATCTGCTTTGTGTTGGCAGGCAGAGTGTGCTCCCCACGGTATTGTAAGTTGAATAAAAATCCTGTTGTTAGGAAAAACAGTGTGAGGAGACTGGAATTCGGAGGGAGGATAATGTGATGTTTTCCTTCTGGGCTTGTTTCTGCTCAGTAGAGGTGAGGAAGCCCAAGGAAAGCTTCCATGCATAACACCTTCATCCTTGTGGAAGATGCTGTACCTTGTGACGTTGCCATTGTCCATAACTTTAGGAATGAACTGGCACTGCAGCTCTTGGTACAGGTACTCGAGTATGTTAATGTTCCAGAGTGATGGAACCATTCCTCTGGAGGGAAGGTGGCACAGGGGGGGCATTGTTTATATGCCACAAGCGCTGCTTTCCTGCTTGGGTTCACATTGCATGTCCTGCTTTAGATGTCTTTTGATCTCCGCTTTTGGATTCTATGCTTTGACTCTTTTTTTTTTGCTTCATCCCCTTCAAAACAACAATTGGAACTGTGAGGGTTTGTTTGGGTTTTTTTTTTTCATAGAAAATGCATGGTTACCAAGTCTGGTTGAGCATGAGTATGAGAAATGGAAAGCCAATAGCTTTATTTTAGCTTGGAGTTTACAGGTTAAGTACTGAACGTCTGCTACTCACCTGTATTAAAGGGAGATAGTTTCAGCTGTCATATAGGAAAGTATGGCCTTGAAAGAAAAACAAAACATGTGAACCAACTTTGTCTTTGCTCTTCAGTTGAAATGTATGAAAAGGTTTTCTGTATCTCAGCATTTTAACAGCAGTTTAAAATAACAGTCAGAAATGAATCTCTTTGTGTACACAAAAAGGCGATCTGAAGTATAATCAAAAGCTGTCTGTTGTCTCTTGGCAGCGATGCATTGTTTTGCTTCTCAGGGTCATAAATGTGCCAGACCTTTATTCTCTTTAACTCTTAGAATGCATCTGTAAAAAAGCCATTTATGTAAAACCAGGCTTGAATCGTTTTACCTTTGTCTGCAGCACTGAGGAACTGTTGATTACAGGAGACGACAATCTCCAGATAACGCTGGATAAATAGAAAGCTCTTTTTTTGCCAGGGAAAGCAGTCTCCAGCTTGGGTTCCAAGGTTTGTGTGCACAGAAGGGGATAGTCTAAGACTCGCTGTGTGAAACCTTACACACATAAACCTTAATGGTTTGTGCACATGTGCAATGTGAGTGATTCCTGAGGATCACAAAAGAGCAAATGTTGCAGCGAGGCTTGGTGAGCACGGATCTGGATCTGCCTGGCGTGCCTAGGTGGACCCTGATGTCTGTCAGCACAAGATGTGTCATGGACATTTAACTGGAAACGTGGGCAAGTTGGACAACCAGGTGTCTTGCTGATTGAAGTGGTTGAGTGTAGTAGAACTGGAACTGCCTTTTTGTACTGCTGTTCAGGGGAGAGGTATGGAGGGTCCTGAGGATTTGTGCATTTCCAGCCTTCTGGAAGTTCAGGACTTGTTGCTCTCTGGAAGATCTTCCTGCAGCTCCATCCTCTGTCTCAGTGGGAGGGAGTTCTCCAGACCTACTTAGGGGAAATAAATGCAGCCTCTTCCTAACCTTTACTCTATTAGAGGAAAGTCGCTTGCACACCAAGCAGTCCTCAGACAAAGGTGTTGGTCTGTCCCTGCCTGCTCATCTTTGAAATGTGGGACCCCACAACCACAGTGGTGTTAGGACAGGTTCTGTGCTTTTAATAACCCACAGATTGCTTTCCCATTGAGTCAAGGTTGTTTATCAAATGCCCCTTCTAGAGCTCGGTGAAAATGAAGTCAGGGTTTTCTTTTTTTCCCCCTGCTGCTGCTTTCATATCCAGCTTGAGTTTTGGGTTGGTGGTTTGTGTTTTGGGTGGGTTTTTTTCTTTTCGGATCTGTGCATCAGTTTCTGCTGTGCCGCTGCAGGCTGTTCTTAGATCAGGTTTCTTGGCGTGCTGTTGACTTTATCTCGTTTACCGGCTCACATTTCTGTTGCCGTTCGCTGTGTGATCGCAGCCTCCCCGCAGCTTCTGAACAATTAGTAATTGAGCAGGAAGTGTGTGCTCATTACAATAGCCTTTTGATTCGGGTTTTACAATCACCCAGTGTTTGGCAGAGAGCAGAGGCGGGGGAGGCACTTCTCCCAAACACGTTTTTTGACAGAGAGAAGTCTGTTGTTGCAGCCGCTTGGCTATTTGTCAGCACTTCGCAGACATCCCTCTTGCGCAGGTTGCTTGGCAACGCGGGCCAGAGCCAGCGCGCACGGCCAGCGCCTTTCCCAGAGCAGGTTGGGAGATGATTTATCGGCGGGGCTGGGAGCGTGGTGAACCCAAGAGGCAGGACTGGACCTTTTAACAGGAACCGACGTGAAATGTGAAGGCGAGAGAGACTGGCTGGCTGCGGCGCGTTAGCTGGGGATGCGCTGTGAAAGCACCCAGAGCCGATAATCGCAGGGCACAATTAGAGCAAAAAGAAAGGCTTCCCATTGAGGCACAATTGATTTTGTTGTTGTTGTTGTTTTGCTTTTCTCCCTGCTGTTTGGTCTTCTCTTTCTCCTTTTGATAGGACGACAGGGAATGGATTGAAGCTGGAAGAGGGGGCATTTAGACTGGAGATTAGGAGGAAAATTTTTGCGGTAGGGTGGTGAGACACTGGAACAGGTTGCCCAGGGAAGTGGTGTGTGCCCCCTCCCTGCCGAGGTTGGGTGAGGCCTTGAGAAGCCTGGGCTAGTGGAAGTTGTCCCTGCCCATGGAAGGGGGGGTTGGAACTGGATGATCTCTAAGGTCCCTTCCAACCCAAACCGTTCTGTGAATCTGGGCTCTGACACAGAAACAGGTACAATGCAGGAAGCGAATCCAGGCTTCGGGTGAATCTGACATCTCTCTCCCTCTAAAAATAGCTCTGTTAAAATACCGATGGTAAAATAAAGCTGGGGTTAGCACATAAGGTTAGCAGCACCCTGACAGCTCAAAGCCTGGGGTGAAGGAATAGTTGCATTCTCCCCCAGCTTTGGAAATGTCTGAGAGCTGTCGTGTCACCTTCGATATCGTGTTGCCTTTCATACAGCCCGTTGCATTGATCCCTGGCGTTAAACGGAGAAGGAGAAGAAGAGTTTCATCAGCTGGCATTTAGGTAGTGGTTCGTGCTGTGTTCAGCCTTAAAACTCTTACCACCACCACCACCTCCCATAAAACATCACCTTCAGTAAACTGAACTGAAGGGAGCTTGGATAACCCTCAGGCAAGCCCCCCTCCCCAGCTCAGTTCTGCTGCTGCTACTCCGCGAGTTCTTTTTCCAGCATAGTTGTGAGGGGGGATTGGCACGACGTGGAGAGCTGTTGACAGGAGCGTTCCTGCCTGTTTCTAGGAAGGCAGAGAGGAGAGAAAAGCTGATGAATCCACTTTGACCTCTGGAATGACACTCTAAATACTTTTCTTGAAAATTCTGAATAACTGTGTTTGTAACTCGTAATCCTGCTCTGCATGCAATCTCATTTAGCCAACTGTGTATGCAAATGTGCTATTAATGTGTTTGCACCCAGTATAAATATACAAATCTAATCTGTTTATATATGTAATTTACACACAGCTGTGCTCATGCTCACTTCATACCAATATTTTCAGCCAGCCAGAGGTATCATGGGAGAGCTATTGTTCAAAACAAAAGCCAACAGTGCAGCACCATGGAAGGGGCTTCATTATCATTGCAGGATCTTTTGGCATTCCCTGGAGGGAGGCTGCTTAATGACTTTCTGTCTGTGGATATGGCTGTGGATACCCCGAGCACAGACTGGGGCATGGCGTGTGCCTCTGCTGCCGCGTGATGCTCTGCTGTTGGATCCCTCACAGCCTGAGACAGGGTTTAATCTTTCAGTATGGTTTTTCAGGAAGACAAAGCCATCCGATTTGGGAGGGAAAGCTAATTGTTGGGCACCTTTAAGCCTTACAGCTGATACATTTCATGTCAGTTTGTTTATAGAGGATACTTGATCTTACAGGCATATGGCCTAAGGAGTGTAGGAGATTGTTATCACGTGTAGATGACCAGCAAATGCCCTCTCAAGAGGGGCTTTGAATATCCAGTGAGAACATTAATCCCTTCTAATATAGATTGGTATCTAATGAACTTCTACTTTTCCCTATTTTTTTGAGCAAAAGGACTTAGTGGAAAAAGAATTTTATTTTCACAGTATTACAGGGCAGTTCTGCCTGGACACAATGAAATGATTTCATCCTCAAAGTCTGACAAGAAAAATAAACAGAGCAGTATCTATTCAAAGAGAGCTGCATTTAGGGTTAATATGTATTTTAAACCAAGGTCACAGTCTGCTGAATGAAGCAGCAAATTGAGTAAGTCTGTTGCAGAGTTCAGAGATGCTTTGAACCACAAGCAAGCATCTATGCACAAGCTTGCATACGTGTTTGTGATTATTCTCTTCCACTCTTGCTCTACACAATGACCACCTGCCTGTGCTTTCTTGGACTGGGAGGCTGGGAACATAGTTGTGGCACAGTTAAGAAACGTTTACCTATTGACAGTTGTGACAAGGGACCAAAAATGCCAGAAACCAAACCAATAAAACACAGACTAACAAAACCCAACCAAACAACTCCCCACAAAACAAAAACAGAAGCAAACAAAATCACACCAAAAAAATCCCCCCCCCCCCCCAACAAAACAAAATCAAAACTAGTGACATTAAAATCTGTAATTAAGCAGCAAAAACTGGCACTGCAGGGGCTGGTTGTGCTCATGCTTCACTGCAGTGGCCAGTGCACCAAGTACAATGAAGGATCTTTGCTTGCTGTTATGCCCTGACTTCCTGCAAGCCTCACAAATCATGAAGGAGCTCGTGTGCAGTGTCAGTGGTCGTCAAAGCACAGACACTTCCTTGCAACAGAGATTTGTAGTAAGTGGTTGCAGACATCTTCAAGCAGTTGCCAGACTGTGTGGACCTCTGCGTGGTTGTCAGAGAGAAGAATAAGGTCCTTCAAATCATGACCTGTGCTTCAGTGCAGCCTCTTCAGGAGGAGACTCTAAATTGCAAGCTGGTGACAGCCTCACTTCCTGCAGGAGTAGACAAAGAAGGCCTGTAGTTAGGGATGGGACAGAGCAGTCAACTGAAGAGCAGCTGAGATATGGTAGGCTAAAGGGAGGGAACACTGAGAACATAGATGTTTCAGGAAAGAGCTGCTGCTTCTGCTTGCATGCTTGAGCTCTGCACACAGCTCTGGTAGAGTGCCAAGGCCTGTGGATCACCATGCAGAGCCATTTGGGGAAGGCTGATGCTGTGTCTGCTACCCAGGTTTGCCAGCGAGGTGGTTTTTGCAAGCTCACCGTTAACTAACACAGAACAGCACAAGGATCTCATGCTAGGGGTGCAATCACTGCTTACTGCAAAAGGAAATGTGGAAAACATTAAGCACAAGAGTGACAGGAAGCAATCGAGTGAGGTTCGGCTGAGGCTGAAGCGTATCCTGTGTTCCTAGCAGCAGGGCAGGGTAAGGGAACACGAACACAGCAGAGTCCTGAACGTAGATATTTTTCTTCTTCTTGATAGTTCTTCCCCCCCAGTGTACTGATTTCATTTCTTTTTACAAAGGTTGCAGACAAGCTTTGCTTTTGTACTTGTTCCTCATTCTCCATACTTGTTACCTTGGGACCAAACCTTGTTTATGGCAGGTTGCTTTGATGATGTGCCTTCTTAGGGCAAGAAAACTGTGGAACCAGTCTCCTCCTGCTCTCTCCTGTACCCCTAGAAAATTATCTTCTCCCCCCACCCCACCCCCCCTTTTTTCTTTTGTTGCTTTTGTAGCTTTCTCTTTGTGCACCTTAAAACTGTGTTCTGTAAGCCATATCATAGAATTATAGAATGGTTTGGGTTGAAAGGGACCTTAGAGATCATCTACCCGAACTTCCCCAGCAGGCCAGAGATGCCTCTCAATTAGACTTGATTGCTCAAAGCCTCATCCAACCTGGCATTGAACATCTCCAGGGAGGGGCATGCACAGCCTACCTGAGCAACCTGTTCGAGTCTCACCACTGTTGTACTGAAGAACTTCTTCCTAGGATCCAGTCTAACCCTGCTCTCCCTCAGCTTTAAACCATTTCCTCTCATCCTGTCTCTAGACACTCTTATGAGAAGTCCCTCTGTAGCCTTCCCATAGGATCCCTTCAGGTATTGGAAGGCAGCTTTAAGGCTCCCCCAGAGTCTTCTCTTTTCTAAGCTGAATGACCCCAGCTCCCTCAGCCTGTCCTCACACCAGAGATGTTCTTTTTGGCTATCCTCTTCTCTGATGGGACAGAAGATCTGTTCATCTTAACACCTGCTTCTCCATCACACACTCTTCTGGGCTCTGTGCTAGAAGGCATTTCCCCCCAGGTTTAACCCAGCCACCAGTCCCCACTCTGATCTGTTAGAGAAGGCAGGACTGGGAGAATGCCTGCCAGCTAGGGCTAGAGTAGGTGGGGCATGGCAAAGGGCACATCAGCCTGGCTGCTGCATTCCATCCTTGAGAACCTTCACTTCTCTGCCCACTGTCTTAGGTGGACTTTTTCTGGGAGCATTCAGGGAACAAAGCAGCTTGTGGAAAGAGTTAAGCAGGTTTGCTTGTGTCTGCAGTGGTTAGGTGGCTTCTGAGATAGCTTGGGGATGTGACAGCTGCATTTTCCTTAACTTAAAATACCTCTTTTTGCCCTTGCTAGAATTACTTACTGAGCAATACTTAGTCCTGTCTGTTACTGAGCATCTAGAATTCCTTGGAGGTAAAGATACAGTGAGTTCTAGCATGGTGTTCTGCTACAGCCAGGTAGAGTTTGGTGGAAAAAAAGCTTGGTTTATTCCTAGTGTTATGTTTTTGTAAGAGATACCTGACATCTTTAAATGGTGTGTTAAGGAAAGGATCAGGTTGCTTCTGTTTCCAGAGCACAGTATCTAACATTTAACATTATTGGCAATTGCTTTTATTTGCACTGTAATCACACAAGCAAACTGCAATGCTAAAAGTCAGCCAAGCTTTCAATAAAATGTCCTCTGTGCACTGAAATCCAGCTCTAGTGTGCATGCAGTGTCTGCAGGCTGAAAAACTCTGAATGGGCAGCACTTTTAACAGAAGCTGCGCAGATACAACCAGGGAAGTCATTGTGCCCCTGTGCTCAGCACTGGTTAGGCCGCACTTTGAGTCCTGTGTCCAGTTCTTGGCCCCTCAATTTAAGAAGGACATTGAGATGCTTGAAGGTGTCCAGAGAAGGACAATGAGGCTGGGGAGAGGCCTCAAGCACAAGCCCTATGAGGAGAGGCTGAGGGAGCTGGGATTGTTTAGCCTGGAGAAAAGGAGGCTCAGGGGAGACCTTATTGCTGCCTACAACTACCTGAAGGGTGCTTGTAGCCAGGAGGGGGTTGGTCTCTTCTCCCAGGCAACCAGCACCAGAACAAGAGGACACAGTCTCAAGCTGCGCAAGGGGAACTTTAGACTCGAGGTGAGGAGAAAGTGCTTCACAGAGAGAATTATTAGGCATTGGAATGTGCTGCCCAGGAAGGTGGTGGAGTCACCATCCTTGGAAGTGTTCAAGAGGGGATTGGACGTGGCACTTGGTGCCATGGTCTAGTAGTCATGCGGTCTTGGGTGACAGGTTGGACTTGATGATCTTTGAGGTCTTTTCCAGCCTTATTGCTGCTATGATTCTAACCTAATCTCCTTTTCCTTTCAGGACAACTGCCCTAAGTTTTCATCTTGTGAAATACAAGAAATAAAGAAAGATACTTTCAGGCATTTAGTGTTTATTTGCTGTTAACTCTTAAACCCCCACGAATTTTCCTACCATATTTACTATCAAACTTACAAAGGGTTCTTAAATATGGGAGATGGGGAAAGCTTCCAGTTGCACGGAGGACTTTGGGCCTGTCAAAACATGCACTCTACCTCTTGTTTTCCTTATAGCAAGATGATTTTTTTTCTGTGCTCATAATCAAGGCAAAGGTTGAGAGGAGCTTGCTGTTCTTGGACAGGGCCTGTTCTATTATTATTATGAAAGATGGGGGGGGAAGTCTTTAATTCCTGGATTAAGAAGGAACAGAAAAGGTTCTGTTTGTAAACACGCTGCATTGCAACATGTTCTTCACTAATTGGGGGAGGAAAGGAGGGTCATGGCAAGGGACTGCAATAGCTCCTGGATAATTCTGAGAGAAAAATGTATTTGATGTCAACCTCATGTTGGTAGCAGTTAGGAATTGACAGCTTGATCACTCATCCTGCCTTCCTGAGGCCTGGGAGGTTTCAGTTTGAAATCCTTCAGTCGATTGAACAGGTTCTTTTGGACAGGATGCTATTCCTGCACGCTTTCAGAAACCACTCTAGTTGAGCTTTCTGCAGCAAAGGAGGAAACTGGTTCCCAGTTGAAAAGCTGGGGTGCCGAATTCCGGCGTGCAGCAGCAGATTTTTTTCCTGCCAAGCTGTAATCTCTTGATAATAGAAACCCTGACGCAGAACCTTAACTACAGCTCGGCAATGGCATTACCATCACGTTGATAAACACGCCGCCTGAGCTCTGCTAGTCAGAACATAATGGCTTTGTGTATCTTGTCATGATATTTGTTTCTTGGGATGAAATATGGGACCTGCAAGTAACACATATGCAAACATTGCCATGCTTGTTCCTTGTCCTTCCCTGGTTATTTATAGCTCCCTGTTTACACATCGGAGCAGGATACGGCAGAATCTTAACGCTGTTCATTGGGGAAGCTCAAAATGATCAGATGGCTTTAGGAGACCTTGAGCTGTGGCTGGTCAATAGCCATGGAAACCACTTCATAAAATCTAACAGCGTTTGTCTGTCAGCGCTGCCTGCCCTCACAAGCCGTGGGATTTCCTACGGCCACTGCGCAGCAATAATTAAACATTGCCTTTTTTAATTGTGTTAGTTTGTCTTCAGTGAGCAGTACAAAGAGCAATGCTGACAGAGGTCTGTCATAAAGAATGGTTTATAGTTAAACAGAAGTGGGAAAGCTGACATGTTTATCTTCAGTTTGAAAAGTACAGAACTGGGATTTTTCAGCCATGAGGCTCCACTTTTGGATCAAAACTTCGTTCTCATGCATCCGCCAGAGCTTTAAGCCTCATTGTTCTACCCGCCCTGTACTGTCAGATGACTGTAACTCAGCAGCTGTCATTCTCAGATGCCTTCTGCAAGTAGTGCAACATCTCATGCACCACTGAAATGCAGACATAAAATTTGTTGCTTGTCATTTGTGCAGAGCAGGGAAAATTTAGGCTGTTGTGCAGTCTGGTTTAAGAGGTGCTGGAGAGCAACAGGTCACTTCTGCTTTGGGGTGCAATTATTTAGTGCTTTGAGATTTAAAAACGTGTAGAGGTCTTTACTGTGGTTGACTTGGAGGAGTAGCTGCTCTGGCAGCAGGCTAATGGGGGACTGAACGTGGTGCCAGAACTAATGGAGGACTGGAATAGGAAGGAAGATCTGGAAATGCCCTAAAAAAAGGTCTTGCTTGTTTTGTTCAGCTCTCTTAAGCTTCAGAAACTCTGTTCTTTGTGTATTGAGTGGTTTTCTTTTGCCTTTCAGTAGAGGCACACAACCAGTTTATAGTTGGGTATCTTGCACTGCCTCAGTGGTCTGAGAATTCTCTCTGATACTGTTGAAAGTGATACCATCACTGGCCAAAACTTCAGAATGCCACAAGGATTGTCTTCCTTCCTGTTGGGAAATTTGGAGCAGTGCTTCAAGCTCACTCTGCTTCTCTTACTCAGGGTATATGTTGGGCTTGCATTCCCAGTAGGGATTTCTGATATCTCATAAGTTCAAAGCAGAAGTTTGTCATAGGCTTTTTTACTACAGAGCTGAGTCACAACGAAACAAATGTGAAACAGCTTGATTAAAAGGAATCTTTAACAAAATAAATGAAATGGTCCCCTGACAGTCCAGGTACACCACAGTAAGTCTTTAGCAAAATGAGGAATAGGGAATCAGGGCTTTTCATTTTATGCAGTGGACCAGATTGCTCTCTTGTATTTCCCTGATCTTTTTTTGTCCATGTTTGGAGTGTTCCAGTTTTAGTTGCTTCTTATTGCCCTACACCTTTTTATGTTACCTTCTCCTGTGTATGCTGTGTTAACTGCTGTTAACTAACCTCTGTCAGAATCCATGAGCCAGGAGCTGAGCTGCATCATTCAGAGTCTGAGTTCCCTTTGCATTGTCTGGTTTTAAATGTTTCATTCTTTATGATGAGCTGGGAATCACGTTGCTCCTGGGGAAGCTGGGGGTGGTATGAGGACACGTTTATTTGCCTTCTTGCTGCTGCCATCTTTCCTTGCCCAGAAGCACAGAAAGAGGTATGTCTGTGGTGCCAGACTGGCCTCCCCTTCAGTGAATGGAAACTGTCATTCACATGGGAAGAAGTGGGAAGTACACCTGTGTGTGACCAGTTACCGTTGCAGGCAGTCTTGGTATCTTGCTCTGCAGACCATTGTGATTGCTGCCTGTGAGTGAGGGGCTGGCACCACGTACAGTAACATTTTCCTTGTGTGGGAGCCCAAGCCCCACTGTCGCTGAGCTCTGTCCTGCTGACTGTAGTCTCAAAGCATATACAACTGATGCTTAATTCTCGTCTCTGTACCCCCAGGCACATTGTTGGCGAACCCCAGCAGTCCTGCTGGTTTTGAGGGTCAGGGTTAGGCAAGGAGAAATTGCTGTGGGAACACAGCTGCAAAATAATATGCATGAGGTTCCAAATAGGCTGCTCACTCAGACTCAGCATTGTGGTGGGAGCTCAGGAGGTGTACAGAGCAGTATTCCAGGAGGGAATTCCCCTTTCTGGGATTCTGTATTCACTTCAGGAAAGCATCTGACACAGTCCCCTACAGTATCCTTGCAGCTAAACTGATGTGTTGTGGTCTGGTACTGATCTGGATGTGAACTGGTTGAAGGAAAGAAGTCAGAGAGTTGTGATCAATGGGAAAGTCTAGTTGGAGACAGGTATCTAGTGGAGTCCCGCAGGGGTTGGTACTGGGATCAGTACTATCCAATATATTCATCAATGACCTGGATGAGGGAAGAGAGTACACTGCCAGCACGTTTGCTGATGACACTGAACTGGGAGCCCTGGAACAGGCTCCTCGGAGAGTTTGTGGAGTCTCCTCAGCTGGAGACATTCAAAACCCACCTGGGTGTGTTCCTGTGTGACCTACTCCAGGTAGTCCAGCTCTGGCAGGGGGCTTGGTTGGACTGGGCAGTTTTTCAAGGTCCCTTCCACCCCCTAACATTCTGTGATTTCACAATATGGAAACCTCTACTCACCTGCCCACCTCCTTCAAGTAGATGTCTGCAAGATGTGGTCCAAAACGCATTAACCCAACCCGAGGAATTTGTCTTATTAGGGAATATTTAATTCTCATCCCCCTTCCCACAAACTTAGGGTCCATATACTCTTCCCTAGTCCTCACCTCTTTTTGCGGGCAGGATTCGTTTGCTGGTGTTTATACCTGTTTGTTTATCAGGGGGAAGGAAAAGGTCCTGAGGGCTGGCCCTGTCAGGAACAGGCACTCTCTGTTTATTGGTCTTATCTCTTGGTGCTGGTTCTTGGTGGCGAAACGTTGGAGGGTCAGCGAGCCTGGTCCCGGAGCTGCAGGCTGGGGTGGATAGCAGGGTCTGCAGCGTTGACCGAAGGAAGGTGCTGGGAAGAGAGGAGGAGGGGACTGAGCGATGCTTACAGCTGGGGCCTGAAGAGTTATTTGGGAGGTGTTGCAGCGGGGGAACATGAGTGCGAGGGGCAGCTGGGGGGGGGTCTGCAGAGTGACGAAGGGCAGCTGAGGGCTGCGGCAGATGAGCCACAGCAACTGCCAGGGGAAGAAGCCGCCACCCCTCTGCAGAGCCCCCGGGGGACCGGCGGGCGTTCAGCCGGCGGCTGCTTTCGCGGGGCTTTCCCGGGGGAAAGGGAGGCGAGGGCCGGCGCGGGGCCCGGAGTTGGGGGGGGCCCGGCGATCCAGGCCGCCTTTTGCGGCGCGCCCCGCGGGTGCCGCGCAGCCCAGCCCCGCCGCGATCACATGCTGGGCGGCCGCGGCCGCCGCCTCCCGTCCGCCCGCCCGGCCCTCAGCGCCGCTCGCCTCGGCTCGGCTCTGCCGCTCGCCTCGCTGCCCGCACCGCAGCCCCCGCCGTCGCCGCGGGCCCCGCCGCGATCCCTACCTGCGCCCGCACCGCCTCGTCCCGCCGGGCCCTGTCGAGCGCGGCCCCGGCCCCGGCGGGCGGCCGCAGGGCGAGAGAGGAGGAGAAGGAGGAAGTGTCTGGGCTTGGCGAGCGACCGCGCAGCGCTGCGAGCCGCGGAGGGGGAGCAGCGGCCGCGGCCCCGGCCCCGTTTTCCTCTGGCTTGCTCGGCAAGGCGTTTGGTGGATTCCGCCGAAAATCGGGAAGGGTGAAGCTGGAGAGTTGGCGTCTGCAAGGACTCGTTAACCCCTGCCGCACCTCCTCCGGAGAGGCACTTTTCTCCCGTGGAAAGCGGCGTTGCGTATTTTCGTTCGGCTTGCTGTCGTTGCTTAGTTGGAAAATAGACTTCGAAAGAGACGTGCTGCGGGATACTTCGGTCCTTTTGGGAAAGAACTGATTGTGGTACTGACTTTTAAAGCTTCAACTCTTGGAAGTTTGACGTGGAAGGGAATGGGGTTTGAATTTTTTGGTATCTTTTCCAAGCCTTTTCTCCTCCTTCTCCCTCCCCCTCCCCCCCCCCCCCCTCCCCGTCCCTCTGTAGGTAAACGCTTTCTTCTCTCGACAGACCTTAAGCTAAGAACACTGTTTGGCTGTTGTGCTGATTAACAAGATAATTTTTTTTTTGCTGCTGCTGACATAGTGTTTTTGTTATCTTTTATCACAGAAACGTTTTATTAAGGGGTTGCGGCAGTACGGCAAGAACTTCTTCAGGATCCGAAAGGAGTTGCTTCCGAATAAGGAGACCGTAAGTACATTCCCACTTTATGTAATTTGCTTTTTTGCTGCTGCTGCCTTGCTGTTCGAGCTTGCGAAACTCTTTCCTTTTCACCCCGAACTTAAGTCCCTTCGGAGAAATGGACGAGAGAAATGCCTATCCGGAGAAAGGGAGCCGTAATTGGGAGTGCAGTTTTTAGGCTTTTCACGTAGGAAAGGTTACATAAAGCAGCCGTCGGCGCTGGACGGAGGCACTCAGGTTGGCTGAAGTGTATTTATGGAGAGCAAATCTAATTTTAAATTCTGACATTATGATGGGATAATACATTTATGTCACCCAGTTGGGCTCAAATGGCAGTGGGTAATTAAAGAAAGCCTAAAACAAAACAAAAATCTAATTGAATCTGGAAGGCTGAGGTATGTGGCTGCTCCTGTGACCTGCAGAATTCGGCGGTTGTGTTTAACTCTTCGTGTTCCCGAAGCGTGGACGGCAAGCCTGTGGCTCCAGCTGCTGAATTGATCTGTGGCTTATTACTCTGCTGAACTTCATAGAGCTTACATAACTGTCATTCTGCTGGAAATCCTGGCAAGTGCTTAGGAGGAAGATGGACAGGGAGGAGTGGTTGACTTCTTCAAAGGAAAGAGGGTTTGGGAAGCCTTGGGAATCTTGTTACTTTTCCATTAGTCCTAATTGCCAAGCTTCTCTAGAAGCTTCGGTTTCTGTTCTGCAGGTGTCACTTAACTGCTGGGAGGGTGGGTTTGGAAAGTGGTTTTCATATTTATTCTCAATTTAGAAGGGAGATTATGAAAATAGACTATTTCCCAGCAGTTTGTTAGTGATCTGGAAAATGTTTAAAGCATAACTGGTTGTTCATAGTTCTCTGCATGTGGGATTTGGATGCTTAGTGGGGAAGAGCATTGCTGTAAAAATAAACTCTTATCTTACTGTAGGATGTTTCCATTCTCTTCTGAGGTGTTTTTGTGAGATGATGCTGTGATACCACAATCTGCTGTTGGTAAATAGTAACACCACTTCAGTCAAATAGGAAGGGGAGGGTGAAGTGATGCCTGAGTGCCTTAGTTGCTCTGTATGTTCACTTGATTCTATAGAGATGGGAACAGTTAATTACCCATCAAGTGTAGGCAGACTTTGCAGTTGGATGTGGGGACATGAAGGCCCAGTGCTGGACAGATGACAGCTTAAAGGGAATGCTGAAGTACTGTGCTTCTTGTGCAACGTCTCACCAATCCAGCACACAGCTTCAGCAGTCCATGCCTCTTTTCTTTGGAGTATCTCCTAGCAAGGTATGGAGAGCAAATTGGGATTTACTTCAGGAATTAATTTTGCTGATGGTGAAGTTAATGAGAGGCAAAAGGACTCTTCTGAAGTTTGAATTACAGCGGCAATGAAATACATTTTTCTTTCTGATGGAGAAAAGGAGCATGCAGGAGAAAGGAAAAACTGAAGAATGAGAGCCGAGGGCAGGTGTCTGACCCTGCTTGTACTGCTTGACTTCTGCATTCAGACTTGGAGATCAGGCCTAAGGCTTTTTGTAGAAGTTTTGCAAGTTTGGGACTGGTGTGAAACTTAACAGAAGCTACCATTTTTTTCAGCTGTAACACTTTTGTTGTGTTAGGTCTGAATTTTTACTATAAAGAGGACTAAATTCTGAGGTTTAGCAAGAAGAAATCAGCACATTGATTGTTTGGAGCTGTTTTTTTTTAGCCCCTGGTGGTAGCTGATCTACAAACAACCTTTGACCTGCAGCAGATTGTTTAATCTCTCCTTCCTATTTTTGCCCACAAATCTCACTTCTGGTTTGGTTTTTTCCCCCCCCCTAATTCCCAGTCTTTTTCAGACAACATTTTCAGCAGTTACACTCTAGCAAGACACACAGAATAAAGGCTGCACTAAATGTTTGACTATCCAGTTTTGCTTTTCCTCTTTAAAGAGGAATAATGAACAATGTAAATTACAGGGCTGGTGGAATGAGTCTGTCTCTATTTTTGCATCACCAAAATAATGTCAGCTATTTGCCTGCCATTTTTCTCTTGGCATTGCGAAGAAACCCTCTAGCAATGGCAGGAGCACTTGAGGGGAAAAAAAGAAAAAGCCCTCATTTTCTTGTTTAGCAGCATTATTATCATGAGGTGAGACTCAAAAGATTATTCTGTGGAAGCAAAAGCATTATGGTAACTCCCAAGTTCTACAAAAGCTACTTGAAAATCAGTCAGGGGCATTCTTAAAGCGACTTGCCCTAAATGCAAACAGACTGGAGGTCAATGCATCCTGCACGCTTCTGATTTATTAGAGTTTACCTTACCACTCACTGAAGCCAGTGGGGAGGGGAGCCAGGGGTTTTACCTCTCTGCAAAAACCCACTGCAAGTTAAATCTCCTTATTATCATGCTTCTCATATAATGCCTTTCCACTTAGAGTTGTGCTGCTTTCACTGGGGGAGAACTCTCCCTAATATCGCTTAAGCCCTGCAGTAGGAACATTACAATAGTGGAAGATAAGTAAGTACATTAGAAACACAAAAATATCAAGAGAGTCTAGGCCTATTTTATATTAAACCTGCTGCTGTAGAGGCAGTCAGAATACAGAGGTGAATATGACATTGGATTTCTTTTATGATATTGGAAGGTGTAAAGTGACTGTGGGGAGAGAGAAGAATTAGGCCATACTGTTCCAAGTTCTCACAGGCATGTTAAGGAATGGCCTATTTGAATTGTGCCTTGGCTTTTTTTTCCCCTCTTTGTAGTTAATGTACAATATCTTGTAGAGAAAGCCTGTATTTATCAGGGTGGGTTTTAACTAGTTTAACACAGTTTCTCAACCTTCTTTTTTTTTCAGTTGTTTCTTTTAAATTAATAACCAGCAAGGAAAAAAAAAATATGAACTAAAGTACTTGCAGCATATCAAAGCTGAAAGGTCTTCACTCCTCCAGTTTGTTGCAGATACCCAGTTTGTTTCAAAGCTGGTGTCCAAGAGGGCTTCTCAGTGGGCACCAGTATGAATATAGCTGTAGCATTCTTTCCAAGCTTTTCTAAGCAAGAAGCATAGGAATTGAAATCAGCTTTGACCTCATCATGCCTTCTGACTTGATGTGGCCCTGGGCAGCCTGATCTACTTGAAGGTCTCTCTGTTGCCTGCAGCGGGGTTGGATAAGATGACCTTTGAGGGTCCCTTCCAGCCAGTGCAATCTGTATCTGTGAAACAGATCAAGGAAAGGCAGTTGTTTAAAGGCTGGATCACCAAGTGTTCATCTTGTGCTACTCTGGAGATAAGGTGCTTCCACGTAGATGAGCTTCAATAAAACTTCTGAGGCGTTCTTGAGTTTCCATTGCACTCTGTCTTAAATACATCTTGCAGCTTTCTCTTTCTCCTCTTCCTCCTCAGTAGTTTTCTCCTTGTTGCAGCTGTAGTTGAATGGCACAACTGATGTATCCTGCTCTCATTTGCTTCATGCCTAGCAGCACTTTGATTCTTCTACATGGTAAGAAGGAAATTTCGGAGGCATCTATGTGACTCAAGCAGCTTTCATTAGTAACTCATTCAAATTCAGGTGGTTTTAAGAATACAAGGTACACAGCTGGCAAAAATGTTCCTCTGAGTGTCTGATTTGGCTTTAAATGTGACTTATTTGTTCCCCTTGTTTGGGGATAGTTTGTGAAAACTTTGTGCTAATAGGAGATTTTCCAAATATTTCAGATTCTTTTCGGAATTCTTTAGGTGAGCACACTGAGCTACTTGAACTTGAGAGGTTTAGAAGCGCCAGAATGGTGCTAGGCCTGAGATAAATGCACTTCAGTGCCTGCAGGGTTGGGGATTGACTTACTGTGCTCTTGTAAATAACTCAGCCCTGTGCTTGTGACATGTGGAAGGTAAATAGAAACACAGAATGAACATGAGCTTGAGCAGGGCACTGGTGTACCATCAGAGCAGGAGCAGGTGGGATGCCAAGTCATGGTGTCAGCTTGCTCAGATGTAGAACTGGGTCCTGTTCCACTCAGTGTACCCTCCTGGTTCTCAGAAGCACTTCTCTAAGCTTTAGTTCAGGTGCAGTTTCAGTTTACTGAACTAATGAAGTCTGCGGTCCCAGAAGAAATAGATTTCCTCTGGCTGGAGTTCCTGCAGCCTGCTTTGTGTCAGATTTGTTGTCTGACCAGTGGAACTCAAACCTTGTGCTGGTTCTTCAGCTGCTAGAAATGGAGTGATGTACATGATTGTGCCTGTGTCTCTGCCAGCCTTCCATACGTGTGATATCCTTCCACAGCCGTGGTATATGCTGCAGGGAAATTGGGCTTTTGGAAGCACTGTCTGGCATGGAGTAGACTCAAGTACTTCTGACCTCTTCAACCTGTTAGGCAGGGGGTGACACTCATCAGTGTTGTGAGGGTCTGAAATGACTCTGACATCCAAGGACAGTTTATGGGACACTGACTGTGACCACAGTCTAATTGTCTGCTTGTCTTTTTTCCTGGCCAGCTGAAGCTCCTTAGTGAGCCCTGTAGAGCTGCTTGATCACTGAGAAGTCTAAAAAGAGGACAGTGAATCTTTGTGGAGGCACGGAGGCTTTGGTCTAATTCTGTGTTGAACTCCTCCCTATTGAGCACAGGAGTATCTTTGGGGTGTGTGATTTTTGGTTTGGCTGCTTGGCAAGAGGACAGAGTGCAAGCAAAAGGTCTTGCTTCTGGGCAGACGTTTCTGTATTTAGCTTTAAAACACAGTGTAAACACAAGCCGTGAACATCAGCTGCTTTCCTTAGATCAAAATACCTGCAGCCTGCTGTGTTTATCCACATCAGACCTAAATGTGCATCACTTCTGTAGGAAAAAAAATACCTCTCTTCTGATAGGAAAAATCTCTTTCTCCAAATGAAATGCTGTTGGGACTTACCTCAGAGACTAAATAAGCTGTGCTCTGTTAATGTTAGGAGACAAAATGAGTGCAGTGTGAGCTTTCAGCATAAACTTCTGTTTAATTTTAGATTGAGGTTTAGATAAACAATTTCATTCTTGCCTCATTAATGCTTAATCTTGTGTTACATAATACACAATATTGGCTTCCTGAGCAGCTCTTAAATATAGTGCAAATGTGTGGTGGCTGAAAGGTCGCTGCCTTTACCATATGCGCGGGCTGGCAAGGTATTTGTCCTCGGAGGGGACAGGCCGCACGCTGCTCATGTCAACAAACAGCATTGCTAATATTTGTGCACAATCCTCGGGAGCCTAGGAGAGGCAAAGCTTCTCCCTCGACATAATTGTTCAAATAGCAGCTCTCCTTTGATCAAAAGAGGGGGGATAATGAGGTGAATAGATTTGGGTCTGTTAGCATGAGGCGATTGGTTAGCCCGGCCTCGGCTGTTCGCTGTCTGCGTTTAGCGGTGTCACTTCTTTGTGCCGGCAGCAGAGTTTGTGTCTGTGGCACGGCCACGACTCCTTCTCCCAAAGGAAATGTATTTTATTTGATGCTGTATTCCCCTAATGATAGGATATTAATAGATTGCATAGGCAAGGAGTATTATTTCCTGACTTCTCTTTGCTGCAGGAGCGTTCAGAGAGGGCCAAGCTATGTAAGCCTTTTCTGTTTGAAAGCTGAACCTTTTTCCTTAATAACTTGTTCTAGCCTCCATGCAGCCAGGGCTGAAATTTTCCATTAGAGTTTGAAGCGACTGCCAACATAAACAGCCACTGCTTCTTTTCATTTCATCTCTGCTCGCTGCTGCTAGTGCTTCCAGTGCATGGATATTGCAGTCAGAGGGTTTTATTCTTGCTAAAACAGGGGCTGTAGGCTTCATATTTTAAAAATGAGAGCCTGCCTCTTTTTTTTTCTTCCCCCTTCCCTTTAGTCAGAGCAGATCTCCTGCTGGGCTTCAGTCCCTCTTGACAAATGGGCAGAGGCATCAGTTAGTTGCTTTTCCTGTGTAAGTGAAACCATTGATTCATTTGCATAACAAACTCTGCTGTAGGGAACATGTTGTTTCTTTTTTTTTTTTTTTCTTATTTTTTTTTTTTTCTTATTTCTTTTTTCTTTCTGTCCTCTTCTTTTTTTTTTTTTCCTTCTTCTTTGAGTGTGGCTAATCTTAGCTGATTGAGGGAGAACACTAAATTAATATGTTGGGCTTTAAGGTGAAGCAGTGCACCGAGGAGGCAAACAGTAATTCCGTTCACGCTTCTCACCAGGAGCAGAATATGTAAGCCAACGAATTTAATGAAATGCTGAGCTCAAAGGAGCTGAGCTCAGATGGAGATATTCCTAAATGTAAGTGGCATGGAGCTGAAAGCTGTTGACAAAGACCAGATCATCTGTAAGGGGGTGCTCAGTACGTGTGGTCGCTGCGATTTGGCTTGTTTTAAAAAGTTTTAACTGTTAAACCCTTCGCAAATGTCATCATTTTATTAGCTCATAAAAGAGAGGCTTCAGAAAGGTCTTCGAAGAGACATAAAGGTTTAACTCAGGTATTCACTGTGTCATCTTCATCCCTAAAACTGATTTCAGGTCTTGGGAAGAGAGCTGCCAACTACATGCTCCGGTGGAGAAGCCTGGGCCTGAGTTGCAGCTCGTGGTTTGTGTTCCAGAGGTGTTCCTTTTGTTGCAGGTTCTTGAGGTTTTTTTTTTCTTTCAACTTCACAGGTCCCAAAGATATCTGTTGTTTAGCTCTGAAATCCTTGCTCTGAGAACTGCCTTTTACAGGGCCCAGTGCCACTAGTGTGTAGCCATCGGTTAATAGCTGTGGTTCCATCTTCCAGCAACCAAAATCCCCTCTGGCATACCTGTGTGTCTTATTTGCAGGTGAGGCAAGTAAAACCAAAGGAGGAACTACTTGATGTGCTTTGGTTTTACTTACTTCACATCTCTCAGGCTTTCTCTTAAGAAAATGAGCTCTTCACAGTAAGGGTGGTGAGACAGTGGAACAGGTTGTCCAGGGAATGAGGGGGCCCTGGAAGTGTTCAAGGCCAGATTGGATGGGGCTTGGAGCAGCCTGCTCTAGCAGAAGGTGTCAAACCCCCGGGCAGTGGGGTTGGAACTGGATGATCTTCAAGGTCCCTTCCAATCCAAACCATTTTATGAATCTGTGATGAAGAAATTCTCCATGTTATTGTTCTGTATTCTAGAGGTGCAGTGTTGACAGCTCAAAACCTGGGCTGCTTAATTGAGCTTCATACTGAGAAACCTTGGTAGGTGAAGAGCATAAAAGCAGGTGGTGTACTCCAGTGCTGACTGGACTCTAGAGCTGCATTTAGCCTGGGTAATAAATCAGCTCTGCACTCTGCTGGGGTTTTTTTATTATTATTTCACATTACATGATTGAAACTCATTGTTTATTTTTCTCTGAGCCTTTAGAGGTAGGTGGGGGAAAAATACTGTTGTAAGCCATTAGGCAATTGCATTGAGTTCTGTCAGGGAGCCAAAAAGGACAACTTCTGCTTTGTAGTGGAAGGTATGTGGCCGAGGAGCTGAGCCAGGGCTGTTGGGAAAATTGATAGAGTATTGTCTGAGTCTTCCTCAACACCTGAGAGTACACAGTGCTGCTGTGACTCCTCATGGTGCTGTTGCACTGCATTTTCCCTACCTTCTGCTTATAATTCACCATCATAAGGCATTTTGGTTTGTTTGTTTTCCTATTGTGAATTCTGCTTTTTACATCCCTGCTGAAGGGGGTGTGTGTGCCTGGTTAGAAGAGTTGTTGTTCATCAACAGCTGTATGCTTTTTTCATTCTGTCTTTTTCTTTCCCTGTGAGATAAGATCCTGGCCTTTTCCTTCTGTAGCAAGTGTCAGATTGTGTCAAATACTCAGACATCAATCCTAAGGTCCTGTGAATCTCAGGTGAATAAAACAGCTACCTATCAGAGAATTTGTGTAGTTTATTTTCACAGTTGAGTGGCATATCCTCAGCAAGATTCTTTGCCAGGGATGTCATGCACCAAACCCTTCAGGTTGGTTGTTTCCCCTACAGTTCATGACTGAAGATAGACTTTAGCTGGTTGGCAGCTCACAAGCTTGACATTGACAAGATTGACATTGGATATCAGGGAGAAATTCTTTCCAGAGTGGGTGGGGAGACACTGGAACAGGTTGCCCAGGGAGGTTGTGGATGCCAACAGCTTTGACCTGTTAAGAGAGCCACATTACAGGAGAGCCAGGCTGGAGTGTGGAGCAGTTTTCAGTTCCTTAACACAGAGACTCTTTAAATTGTGGTCCAGATTGGGTGGGGTTCAGCAGATGAAGCCATTTGAGGAGGAGAAGATTCTGCACCGGGGCAAAAGCAAAACTAAGCAAAAACCACCACAATAAAACCCCCCAGAAATCCTGTGTTGGCAGAGAGCAAACTGTACCTTTAATGTGCCTTGCCTGCCACCCTGAGCATGAAATGAACTTCATTCTTACACAACACATCATTGGCCTTAACCATTGCTTCCTGCCCCAGATGGCACTGTAGGAATGGCATCTACAGTGTTCCTTTGGCATGGAAGCAGCCCCCAAATATATCAGTCCTAAGTACCCTGTACTGTGCTGCTGTAACTGTACTGTGAGAACAAGACAATAACAACTTCAGGAGACAGATGCACTCATTTTGTCAGTTTTGTTCCAGAAAGAAGCAGTGCTTGATTGCTGGGAGTTTTTGTTTGTTGTTTTGTTCTTGCCAAGGAAAACTCCCAGGAATTACACAGATTATGGAAGGAACTGAGAACAGAGAGTCAAGAGTGGGTTTTGTTTATGGGTTTTGTTTAAGGGCTGGGCCATAGGGGAAACGAAGGCAGTATGTGAATATAGCAGGCTCTGAAAGCCTTGTACTTGAAGAAGCATCCAGCATCACAAGCTGAAATCTGCTAGGTCTGATTTTGTTTGCTTTCCCCTTTCTGTTTTGTGTCTGAAAGAAAAATGCTTAGGAGTACGATGGAATTCAAATTCTCAGGATATAAAAATGCTAATGACTATGTAGAGGTGATGGTGGTGTTCTTTTGGGTAAAGAACTGCTGCTTTTATCCCAGCAGCATATGAAGGAAGAGGCCTGTTCTGCAAGTGGGTAGGAGGAAGGCTGAATGATTTTCAGACACAAAGATAATGAACCTGTGAGCTGTGTGAAGTGCTTACGCTTTGAGTTTCCCTTTCCTGCTATCTTGCAAGACTGGCATCCACCGTTTGTGCTGTTGGTGCATTTTGCTTGGAGTAAAAGGACCTCCTTCTGCTGACTCTGGCCTCAGTATTGCCCCAGGTAGAACCACAGTTGTGCTGCAGCATCTGCTTCACTTCTTAATTTTAGCCTAGTTAGGAAGGTACAGGTTAGTGTGACATCAAACACTGAGAAACCAAAGCAGGTGCCACAGGAGACCTTTAGGTTTTTACATCCCTTATGTACAAATCTTAGGCTGTTGATGGATTTGTTTCCTTCTGATTGAGCTCTCTCAAGAGTAAGTTTCTCAATTCCAATTCTATTTCATAGAATGGTTTGGTTGGGAAGGGTCCTTGAAGGTCATCTAGTTCCAGCCTCATGTGAAACTTCTCTTTTGGAGAGATGTAAATGAAAGAGGCATTTCCTGAAGAGCTTGGAGTCTTAAGAAATAGCAAAGTGTTAGGAGATCAGTGTCAAAATCATAAACACTGACAGTACTGATGGCTGGCAGATCCTGACTGGCTCTGGTCAGCTGGTACCTAGAAAACTGACAGAATTGTTTCTTTTTATGCTACCAAACTCCTGTACAGCAGCAGTAAGAAAGGTGCTGCTAACTCCTTCAATTGCCATGGTGAAATAGATTCTTCTTGTTGGGTGGAACAGTTGAGCTGATTCCTCCCCTGCCCTTCCCCCAACGTATTTTCTGTGCTCCCTTTTCCCTTCCTCCCGGTGCCCCTGACACAAACTGAATTATTTTGTACCATGCCTCTAGACTTTAACCTTTAGAGAAAGGGAGACTGCATTCCAGGTTATAAAACAGCTCTTTCCTCATGCAATTTGAGAAGTCCTCCCTGTTGTTTAATTCTGAGCCTGCTTTGTGCCTGGTGCCTCATGTTGTGTGAAGCACTAGGACATCCCACAGGAACTTTTGATTTATTTTGCTAACTCTGCCCTTCTCTGTGGTTCAGAAACCTCTAATGATCTGTGAAGCTCCAAGATTTTTGAGTTGAACAGTAGTAGTTTTAAGAACCTCCTCTGCTAACATGAAAGCCTTAACGCTTTCCACATGCTGAGTTTTTGGCCTCATGAAAAGCTGACCTCCTACAAATACAGTTTGTAAAGCTGGGCATCCTGGGCCAGGGCTTCTTAATGCTGTTGGGAAATGGGGGGGGGGAGAAGAAAAAAAAGTCATGAAAACTCTGGGCTCTTGGCCAGCCTGAAAGATGTGATACAGCAAACATGTTGCTGCTGCCCTTTGTTACTCCTCAGCTTTGATTAGCTTTGTTTCCAGTAAGCTTCATTATGGGGTTTTTCCCCTCCTTTTTTCCCCCCCCCCTTTGTTTTGTTTTTGATGGCTAAGGATGTGCCAGAGCTCAAGTCTTTCATTACCTGAATTGCAGTGAGAGGGAACTAGAGAAATAAATTGTGCCACCTCCCCAACAAATCAACCAACCAACACAAGCTAATGAAACCTCCCCCAAAAGGAACCTCTTTAAACTAGACACACAAGCCCTTTTCTCTCTGCTTTCCTTATTCCTGCAGCCTTACACTTTTCCATCTGCTTCTTTCTCTTCTCTGAAGTTTCCTTTAGACTTTGAGGATTAAGAGTGAATTTGGACAGCTGTGCAGTGCTGACTGCATTACCTGGATTTATCTTTTCTACTTAGCAGCACAAGGTAAGGGAAAGAGTGTCAAGATAGAGGTGCCAGTCTCTTTCTGGTGGCATCCATTAATAGGACAAGGAGCAGTTGGGTGTAAACTGGAACCCAGGAACTTCTACCTCAACATGAGGAGAAACTTCTTTACTATGAGGATGCTGGAGCCCTGGAGCAGACTGCCAAGAGAGGTTGTGGAGTCTCCTCTGGAGACCTTCCAAACCCACTTGAATGCATTCTTGGTTTGGTGCATTCTGCTTTGGTAGGGGTGTTGGTCCAGATAGTCTCTAGAGGTCTCTTAACATTCTGTGATTCTATGATTCTAAGAGGGATTTTCTCAATGTTTGTTTATTTCTAAGAACCCAAAATACATGTTTGTTGGCTGTATAGGAGAGGTTGTGCCATGCTGGCCTGATGACCTCATCAGAGATGTATACTTGGTGGTCGGTGTGGTAAGGGCTTAGGGGATTTTTTTGCCCAGGCAGTGATCTTCACCTTGGCTTGTTGTGCTTCACTTGAGCTTGGCTGACTTCTCTGCAGTGTCAGTGTCACACAGACTACACTCTCTGTGGAGGTTTCCCTTCATGATGTTAGAGCAGTCCAGCTGCAGTTTCTAATGGCTTAGCAGCTGGCAGAACATCAGAAGTAGGTGGGGTTCAGTTCTGACTCTGGCTTTGTTCTGCAGATGTGAGTAAAAATCTGTGCCATAAACCTTGCACCTTGCTTAAAGAGCACCTAGAAAAATGCATTTGTCTGAATTCCCACTTTTCAGTCAGAGCCAGTGTGTAGAATAACTGGGGGAAGCATCCCTGGGCTTTCACCTTGTTATGATGAAGTGACACGGACAAAGTCCTTCCACCTTCAGCGCTGTGTTGAAGATGTATGTGGTTAGCAAATCCCAGCTCATGTTCTTAATCTGTGGCATTCAGTGTGATGGATTTTGGATTATTTTTCTTGAACATTCTTTTGTTGTGAGCAAAACACTTCTGAAAAGAATTTGTCTGCTCACTGTGGGTATAAAGCTCTCCTCCCTGTCTTTCCCTTATTTGTATTCTTTTAAGGTGAGTAATGGTTTTGGTTCAGACAAACACAAATTGCTCAAACTTAGCCTTTCAAAAGTGATTCAGATGATTTTCAGCTACAGGATGAAAAGGAGGAAGCTCAAGTCATGTTAGATTTGAACAACCAGAGAGTTTTAACCCACAGCTGTCCAAAATGTCCATGGAAATCAAAAGGAGTGTGGGTGGCAGGTTGAGAGAGGTGATTCTGCCACTCTTCTCTAGTGAGCCTGCAGAGCAGTACAAGTCCCAACACGAGGGAGACAGACCTGCTGGTGTGGATCCAGAGGAAGCCACCAAAGTCATCAGAGGGCTGGGGCACCTCTGCTGTGAAGACAAGCTGAAAGAATTGGCACTGTTCAGCCTGGGGAAGAGAAGGCTCCAGGGAGACCTTAGAGCTGCAGTTCAGTATCTGAAGGGGACCTCCAGGAAGGCTGGGGAGGGACTGCTCAGAAGGGCTTGGAGTGTGTGATGTGGACAATGTCTGTGGATCTGTCATGGAGTGACGGGGCAGTGGTTTGAAACTGGAGCAGGAGAGATTTAGGTTGAACATCAGGAGGAAGTTTTACATAATGAGGGTGGGGGAATACTGGAGCAGGTTGCCCAGGGATGTGGTTAAGGCCCCATCCCTGGGGACATTCAAGATTAGCCTCGATGTGGCCCTGGACAGCCTGGTCTAGTTGGAGGTTTCCCTATTGAGTGCAGGGGGGTTGGGCAACCTTTGAGGGTCTCTTCCAACCCAATCCAATCAGTGAATCTGTGCAATGATTCATCTTCTTGTAGAAATACTTACTGACTAAGTGTCTGTGTACTGTAGAGAAAGAAACCGAGGTCACAAGCTGCTCTTTGTGGTTGTTACAAATGACCCCGCTTGCCCCACGCATCTCCTGAATATTCTTCCAGGGAGAATATTAATATCACTGAAGCACTAATAGTGCTGGAGACAAATCAATGGCATTGATAAGTGTTTGAGTGAAAACTGCCCAGCCATTTCCCCATCTCATCTGATCACTTTTTACAGTCCTCATCCCATATTTACTCAGTCTTGAGTCACGATTCCAAAAAGCCACGCTGGCATTTAGCAATTGGGACCATGGCAGCGTTCATTGCTCCAGCCATGAAACAGCATGTACCAACTGCATGTGAGTCACCACTGAGGAGCTGGCTCTGTGGCTTTGTTTGCACCAAACCACTGCTAAGGGTTTGTTCTTCTTTTAATGAGGGTTTTCTGAATTACCAAAGTTTGGGTTTGACCTTTTCAAACAAACTTAGGTAGAAAAGAGATGGGAAATTTTTACCAGGCAGTTTCACGTTCTCTTTGATTGCTTTGGTTGTCATCTCGGAGCTGAAAATGTGGATGGAATCCTGCAGGCTGTAGATAAAAAGCCTCTGGTGCAGTGTTCGGTTGTGGGTTGTTGTTCCATAAAGGTCATGTCAAAATGAGGAAAAAACCCAAACCCAAATGCCAAACCCTCCCTGGCTAGCAGAGGCTTCCTACCTTAGGAATAAGAAGTTCTTTGCCATACTGATTTTTGGGGTATTCCTCCTTCATTCTCTCTCCAGGAATCCCTCTCTCTCTCCTCCAGCGCTGAAAAGAGCCTGTTGCGTAACTTGCTTCCCAAATACTCTGGCAATCAGCCTCCAGCTTTTGTAGCTTCATTGCAGCTGTAATACTCTGTTGGCCATAGGAAGGCTGATGAGCAGAGGTACTTTGTTTAATTGGGTCCCTGTCTGTAGTTGAAGTCTTTACAGACTGAGCAGTGCAGAGACAAAACACAGCTCCTGGACGCCCAGTGGATGGACATTGATAGATCCAATTTACTCTACCTGGCTGTTCCTGAAGGGCTGTCAGCAGGTGGGAGGACAGAGCTGGGAAGGAGCTGGTCTGTTGAGGCCCAGGCAGTTTGCTAAGGTCATCCATCTGCTTTTATTCCTTTTCTCCCCCACTTCCCAAGGTCACCTTCTTCTGCAGTATGTAGTGGGGATTTCCATTCTATTTCACGAGAAGTGTTTTTGAGAGGGCAGCAGGAAGGCAAGTGAGATGCTGCCAAAGCTTTGTTGTCTCTGTATTATTTTGCTTTGTCTCTGTAATAATTAATGTTGACATTGTTGCTTGAAGGCTGCTGGGTTCCTGGCAGCTCTGCTTTCCTGCTCCCCAGGGCATCTGCTGGCCACGGGATGCACGGCCTCCAAGATGCAAGTGCTGAAAAAAAGAAGTTTGAGGGTCCTGCATCTTCTCTGGGCAGCACCGATGAGTGCCTGCTAATTCACTCCTGTAGCAGGTTAAAAGCCCTTTTGTTAGGAGGCTTCCTCTGTTAGCTTTGAAGCATTCTGCAGGAATTCTGTGAAGCCTTCTGAATGCTGTGAGCTTCCCACACCTCGGTGCTGGGAGATTGCAGGCTCTCCACCTGCTCTCTGGGTCCTCCTGGCTGGCTGAGGTCATGTTGCAAATATCTTTCTCTTGTTTTTTTTCAGGCCTAGTGAGTAACCAAACCACAGTGAAAAATAGCCAGTGAGCCACAGAAAAAGCCTTGTTGGTGCATTTGACAATGGGAATGGTTTCAATTATGAGACCACTTTGCAGGAGCATGTGTTTGATGGATTAGGGAAACATGAGTCACAGAAAACCTGTCTTGCTGCTTTGTCTCTGGTGTCTCTTCTGAAGGGAGGAAGGAGCAGGTGATGTTTGGGTTAGCAGCAGCTTTCTTTGGAGGAAGGAAATGCAAGTTCAGAGGGCCTGCATGGTTTTAAATATAAACAAATAACCAAAGCAAATCCACACAGCCACTGTAAGAACTTGCTGTTGAACTTCACAGTTGTGATATTCACAGACATCTCTCCCCCCACACACACCACTTTTCATACCTCTTTGAAGGTTGGACTTTGCAAGGGTGCTGTGGGAATTTGTGCCTACGTGAGCTCTCACTGTGGGATGTCACCCTGCTCAAGGGCTGCTGTGACTGACTGTAAGGAGAAATAATTTGTGTTGGTTGTGGCTTTGTTGGCTTTTGTCACTGGGGTTTTTTGGGTTTAAATGGTTAATGGTTTCTACATTCAGTTGCCAGAGCACCGAATGTAGAACAGGAGCTCTCCTAAGGAAGCAACCAAAAAAGGGGCTGGAGCACTGCCCTATGAGGAGAGGCTGAGAGCCCTGGGGCTTTTTAGACTGGAGAAGACTGAGAGGGGATGTAATAAATGTTTATAAATATCTGAGGGCTGGGGATCAGGAGGAGGAGACAGGCTCTGCTCAGTTGTACGCTGTGGTACAATGGACATAAACTATAGCACAGGAGGCTCCACCTCAACATGAGGAGGAATTTCTTCAGTGTGTAGGTCACAGAGCACTGGAACAGGCTGCCCAGAGAGGTTGTGGAGTCTCCTTCTCTGGAGACTTTCAAGACCAATCTGGATCTGTGTGACCTGTGCTGGATTCTATGGTCCTGCTCTGGCAGGGGCTTGGACTCGATGATCTCCAGAGGTCCCTTCCAACCTCTAACATACTGTGAGCCTGTGTGACACAGGTAAATGACTGTATCTTGTAATGCTTTCATCTTGTCCCACATATTTAACCTATTTTAAACAAGCAGATGTTCTTAGAAACCTGCATGTCAGTACAGGGAATAGCTGTTCTTGTTCTGAAGTCTGTGCCCCTGGCTAAGGCCAAAAGGAGCTTGGTGTCCTCCTGCGCCGCTGAACGTGGTTCTTTCAGTCTGCTAAACAATTCTTCCATCACAGTCCATTAAAACATACACACATCCATAGCTCCAGCACCTGGAGAATATCTTCATTCAGGAAGCAACCTGCTTTGTTATCCTTCCCACAGTTCAAGTCTTGTCAGCTGGATTGTTCCTCTTGGGTAAGAAGCACAAGGAGGAAGGTAGTAAGTTTGATGGTTTGGCTGTAGTGTTTTTCCATGCCATGCAAGTGACACACAGTGCTCAGCTGACCTCTTACCTCCTCTGCTACAACTCAGAGTTAATTATTTTTTTCCAGTTGACTGTTTTTTGCCCCCTTCCTGTGTGGACAATTATGACAGCTTTGGAAAGCAGCACAGAGATTGTTAATCTTATCTGGACTTGCTGAACTTTCTGTTTGAATTTATTGCAAGGAGCACAGCACGTGTGGCAGACAGAATGACTAACAGACTTGTTACTGATCAACATAACCCCAGTTCATTTGGGTTTTTCTGTGTGATGCAGTCTCACTCTCAGCTTCTCCATGTAGGAAAATTGACTGCCATGTCTGAACAGAAGTAGTGTAACCGTACTGGAAAAATTGACCTATTTCCAGGGTACATAGAATCACAGAATGGTCTGAGTTGGAAGGGACCTCCAAAGAACATTCAGTCCAGCCCCCTTGCAGTCAGCAGCAACACCCACCAGGTTGCTCAGAACCTTGTCCAGCCTGACCTTCAATATCTTCAGGGATGGGACCTCAACCACCTCCCTGGGCAGCCTGTTGCAGTGTTCCATCACCCTCATGGTGCAGAACTTGTTCCTATCTAAATATTCTCTTTAATTTCAAACTATTGCCCCTTGTCCTATCACTGCAGGCCTTTGGGAACAATCCTTCTGTAGCCCACTTAGGTGCTGGAAGGCCACTCTTAGATCTCCCTGGAGACCTCTCTTCTCCGAGTTGAACACCCCCAGCTCCCTCAGCCTCCTCGTAGCAGAGATGCTCCAGCTCCCTGATCATCTTCGTGGCCCTCCTCTGGACCTGCTCCATCAGTCCAAGACCTTCCTGTGTTGAGGGCTCCACAGCTGGACGCAGCACTCAGGATGAGGTCTTACCAGAGCAGAGTCGATTGGCAGAATGACTTCTCTTGACCTGCTGGCTGTGCTTATTTTGATGCAGCCCAGGGTGTGACATGACTACACTTCGCTGTGATCCCTTCAGTTGCTGGTATGCTCCTGGCAGTCTTTGGTTCCTTGTGACAGAAGCTTTGAAAGTGGATTGGCAGGAACAAGGAGAATGCAGCATTGCTTTTTAAAAGCAAAACAACCAAACCAAACTACAACACTGCAAATACACACACACATAAAAAACCCCTACCTCATTCCTCATTTCATGGCCTAAATCTAATTAAACTACAGGCTGGGTATTGAGACAGAGTTTCCAAACACAAAGGGCCTAACAGCCTTGTGAGAGGATGAGTGTTCCTGAAGGTCACTTTTCAAACGTGCAGTTAACGTCAGCCTTTTGGAGATTATCCACTAATGCACTGGGCAGCCTGCGGCCTTTCATCTTGGAAGGGGCTACATTTCATGTTGAAAGGATGGAGCCAATTATTTCAGGGTTACATGGCAGTTGGTTTTGGTTTTTATGATCAGGGGCCTGAAACACCTCTGCTTACGAGGGCAGGCTGAGGGAGCTGGCCTTGTTCAGCCTGGAGAAGAGAAGGCTCCAGGCAGATCTAATAGCGGCCTGCCAGGACCTGAGGGGGGCTACAAGAAGGCTGCAGAGGGACTGTTCCCAAAGGCCTGCAGTGATAGGATGAGGGACAATGGTTTGAAATTAGAGAAGAGTAGATTTAGACTGGATGTTAGGAATAAGTTCTGCACCATGAGGGTGGGGGAACACCGCCACAGTTTGCCCAGGGACATGGTTGAAGCTCCATCCCTGGACATACTCCAGGTCAGGCTGGGCAAGGCTCTGGGCATCCTGATCTAGTGGAGGATGTCCCTGCTGACTGCAGGGGAGTTGGACTGGATGAGCTTTAGAGGTCCCTTGCAATCCAAAATATTCTATGATTGTATAATTCAGCGTTCCATGAGAGTGTCTGCTATCCTTTTAAGCAATTTTACCTTGTTCCAGTTACTCCTGGTGTTGCTGTTGAAGAGAAAAATGTCTTCAAGAGAAAATACTGCCTGGTGAAACAAGCAGCACTCCCAAGCTTGGCATTCTTTTTTTTTATGGTAATGGGGGAAGGAGAGGGGGAAGAGGATTGATTAATGACATGTAGCAACATATATGGGTAAACTGTGATAGCATCTTGGAAACTTCCTTTGAACAGAGAGCACAGTGGTAATGTGTGTAACCAGCACTACCAACCACAGGAGGAATGTTTAGCATAAAGATTTGTTCTCCCTTTGTGAAGTCATTCTGGATTTAACAAACAGGTGAGATCTGCCAAGCTATCCCTGCTTGATGTGGAAAAATTACTGTCTCTCTTTCTCTTTTCACATGTTGATGTTGGCTTTTTTTATTGTACCTTGTGCTTCAGCATTCACCAAACCTTGGATAATTGTTTACTTTCATACTATGCCACTTGGAAATGGTTTTATAGCTCCCTGTGAAATAGAAATCCTCCAGGAGGACTGTTAATGTTGCAGCATATTCATAACAGCAGCATTATTCTGTGTCACTTGGGTTAGTCAGGAAGCTGCTTTGCAAATGGTTGGAACTTGGAACAGCAAACATCCCTCCAGGGTTGATAATTTTTCCAGACAAGATGATTGAGGTGATAGAAACACTTTCAGCACTGCCGTGCAGCAGAATGCCTGGTGCTGGCTTAAATCTGAAGGCTGCCTCTTCATCCTCTTCCAGTGGGCTTTGATAAATACTTTCTTTCAGGTGGCAATTAAAGCTCCTGAAAAATAGGAAGACTGGAAGGTGGTCTTGGGCAAAGAGATCCATCAGTGGCTGGGCCCGTGTGTGCCGTTGCAGTCACTGGTGTTGACCCAGAGATGGATTGTCTCAGGGTTTGTCTTTCTGCAGAGGAAAGGATGGCCAAGGAGAGGGGGGAGGTAAGGGAACTGGGAGGAACAGTAGTTGTTAACATGGCCTACTTTTGATGTTTAACTTAATAAGGAGCTTTGGACAGTCAATTAACAGGATTAGCGAGTTATTTGTCTGTTTGAATGTGGATATTTGCATGCTTGCTTTTCTGAAGGGTGTGCGATTGGCAGAGGGTGTTTCTTTGCTGATCCTCTCTCATCTCCTGTTTAATACTTCACTGTTTCCCTAGCTTCAGCTTCAGGTCACAGTTTCTCCATTTCACAAAGGTCTGGAGTTTTGCAGGGTTGTACTTCTCTCTCTCACTCTGGGGAGAAGCAGCTCACAGTGATTGGGGTTTACACAAAGTGCAGATGAGTTACTCACTGGTTTTCTCCCAGTGGTTTTTTTTGGTGCCTTACAGAAGGGTAGGAGTGGATTTAGACTCCTTGACTCCTTAAAATATCTGATCCCCCCAGATGCATATTTGCTGCTTGGGCTGCTGCCAGCTGTTCAGCTCTTGGGTCACTAATGCTTCAGACTGAATTTTGAAGCAGTGAGTTGGAAGTGAAGAATTGCATATCTCACCTCCTCAAAGTCACTTTCCTGCTTTGCAGATGTGAATGTGGAGTGGGTTGCCTGCTGCTCACAGCTTGCTGTTCTTACATGCCTGAGCTGAATGTCAGGTGTTTGTTGGGCCTCTTGTGTGTGTGTTTGGGTATGAAAGATTCATGAAGCATTTTGAAGAGATGGTTGTGCCGGTGTGAAAAGCAGCACTAGAGAAAAATCTCAGGAAGTGGTCTGTGTGTTTGGGTGGGGTTTGTTTGGTTTGGGTTTTGTTTTGTTTGGGGTTTTTTTCAGGGCGTCATTTCACAGGTTCACAGATTGTATCACATTGGAAGGGACCCTGAAAGGTCATCTTGTCCACCCCCCCGGCAGGCAGCAGGGATACCTCCACCTGGAGCAGGCTGCCCAGGGCTACATCCAGGCTGATTTCCAATGTCTCCAGGCATGGGGCTTCAATCACATCCCTGAGCACTTCCTCCTGATGTCCAACCTAAATCTCCCCTTCTCCATTTTCAAACCATTGCCCCTCTATCACTCCAAGTCCTTCTAAACAGTCCCTTCCCAGCCTTCCTATAGGTCCCCTTCAGACACTGAAATGTAGCTCTAAGGTCTCCCTGGGGCCTGTTCCTTTCCAGGCTGAGCAGCACCAGTTCTTTCATCCTCACTTCATGAGAGAGGTGCTGCAGCCCACTAAGGAGCTGCATTTTCCCTCTTGTTTTTACCAGTGGTGCCATACACATGAAAACATCTGGGTTTGACTTAATTTGTTGCTTTTGATTTATTCCCACCTGAATTTTTGCCCTGCTAGCTTGGGAGCAGCTAATTACAACAGCATTATAGACCTGGGGAATCCTGACTGATCACTTAAAGGAATGGGCTGAATCCCAGACTGACTTCACAACTGAGACCTAAGCAATAGAAGCACACAAAGAAGTGGAGAAATTAACTCAAGTAAGGCAGCAAACAATACCTGCAAGGATAGATCAATGCTAAATGACATCTTGGCAGTGTTGCTGTGATCAGTTTGATTGAGGAGGAGAAATAGGAGCAGTAAAATGACTTCCAAAAATGATACATGGGACAAAACATAACTTGTGCTTACATTGGTTGTGGCTAGATCCAGCACAGTTAAGTGATGTTTAGCCAAGAAAATAGTGTCTGTGGTCTGTCTGTCAGATGTCACAGGGTTTCTTCGCCAGAGTTGTGTAATAGCTCAACTCTTGTTGTTGCAAGGTGTCTGCCTTAGTTGTGTCAGCTGGTTGGGTGACTGAAGGTATTTGTAATCAGAAAGGAGCTTGCATCTTGAGTCCATGGCTCTTCATTTCTTGGTGTTTTCCTGAGCCTGCAAGATGCAGGGTTTGTGGTGGGTAGAGCAAGGTGCTGCCAGCTCAGAAACTGGATAAACAGATAGGGAAGGATTAAGCAGGACAGAAAGGCTGTTGTGAGGCAGTAACATTGCTGTTGGAATAACTTGAAGTGATGAATTGTTTGAAGCAGCAGCTGCCTTTAAGAGCTGAGACGGCTGACACTGCTGTGTTTTGCTCCTAATTGATGGAGAACTGCACATAAAGCTGAGAGCATTCTTAGGCTATTGAATATTTCATATGGAAAACACAGGGATTCTGCATTTAGAGAGGCTGCAAAGAGGTGGGAAGAGGTTGCCCAGAGAAGCTGTGGATCCATCATTGGAAGCATTCAGAGTCAGGTTGAACAGGGCTATGAGCAGCCTGATGTAGTGAAAGTTGTCCCTGCCAGTGCCAAGGGGCAGAAGTGACTTCATCCCAGATGCCTTTGCTCCTTTTGGATGCCAGAAAAAATTGCCTGCATCAACCAGAGGGTTTCTCTTTTCCTGAAGAATGCTATCTGTCTCCTTTGCCCAGACAAGAAGCTGTGTAATGCCAGACCATTACTGCTGCTGTGATCTTCTCTTGTTGAGGAGCTGACAGGAGCAGCATATTACAACATGGTCCTTAAATGGGCAGGATGCCATCTTCTTATCTTCAATCACTCATCACCTAGCCCTTGCCAGGAAGATTTGAAGGGTTCTTTTATGTCTCATGTGCTCAGCCACAGCCCCTTTCAGGTATTTCTACCTTTTCTTACTCTGGAAGGATTGAAAAGAGAGAAGACTCTGATAACAAAGGATGATTTGACAGACCATGAAGTCAGTCTTGTAAAGAGAAAATTGACTTCATCTCCTTGATCTTTTGTGTGTGGACCTTCTCTGCTGAATTGATTAGGCTCTCCCAAGCTCTGTGAAATGGGATAATAGATTCATAGAACGGTTTGGATTGGAAGGGACATTGAAGATCACCTAGTTCCTCCCAGGTCATGGGCAGGGACACCTCCCAGCAGCCCAGGTTGCTCAAGGCCTCATCCAGGCTGGCCTTGGACACCTCCAGTGAGGGGGCATCCATGACCTCCTTGGGCAACCTGTTCCAGTGTCTCATCAGCCTCACTGTGAAGAATTTCTTCCTGATCTCCAGCCTAAAGCTCACCTCCTCAAGCTTCAATCCATTCAGTCCAAGCCCTTTTCTCAGCCTTTTCTGTGAAGGTGCTGTGGAAATAAAACTAAGGTTTAGAGAGCTGGGTGGAAGGCTTGGTTGTAAGAGAGGCTTTGTCAGGACTGTAGTAGGCAGGAAAAGGAGAAGGAGAGGAGCTGGAGGATTCCCAGAATTTGTCATATGATGTCAACATGGCCTTTGTAAGCTGCCCCTTATACTGCAAGTTTGATGTGCTGGGGCAGCACACAGAGAAACCCTTCACAAAACTTCCATGCATTCAGTGTCTGCAGGAAACATTAACTTGTGCCCTGCGTGTGGTTGTTTGCTGAGCTTGGCCCTGAGCCCAAGCCCTGTGTTCAACACTGATCTTGTTTCACTAATGGAAATCTTCCACAGTTAGAAGGAAAAATGAGAATGTGTCCCCACCAAATAGACTCTTGAAGGCATTCCAGCTTTCAAACTTAGCCTGAGCATCCATCAGGAGCTTTTTCTCAGTGCTGAGCTGTGTCATTTGGTGTCTGCATCTTTCTCCAGAAGAATTCATTTATTTATAGTGCAATATTTTGCTGTAGTAAACCAAATCCAAACTGTAATGTAACTTAATAATAGATGAAAGCTGATGTTTTTTTCTCTAGAGACACAGGTTGCTTTGTGGGGGTAGAATTCTGTTCTTAGACTCATTCAGGGGAGGGAATTCTTTAACTCAGCATGTTCTCACTTCTAGTTAATAGAGTTTCTCTTGCTTTACTTGACTCTGATTTTCACTCAGGCCACACTACTAATCTTAGAGATGATAATTCCAAATGGTTGCACACAAAGTTAAGGCTGGGAGTCCTAGCTGGCCATGTCACCTCACTCTGTGTGCTTCAAGCAGGTTTCACAGTTCCAGTTCTGCTTCCTACTACCACCTTGATTATTGATAGGGTCATAGATTCATAGAATGGTTTGGGTTGGAAGGCACCTTGAAGATCATCCAGTACCGAACCCCTGCCATGGGCAGGGACACCTTCCACCAGCCCAGCTTGCTCAAACTTCATCCAGCCTGGCCTCAAACACCTCCAGGGAGGGGGCATCCACGCCCTCCCTGTTCCAGTGTCTCCCCACCCTCACTAGAAGGAATTTCTTCCTAATTCTCCAATCTCCAGGGGTGCTGGATTTAGATGATCTTTAAGGTCCCTTCCAACTGAAACCATTCTGTGAAGAACAAATACTGATAAAATCCCTTTTTTTGTAGTTGTTTTGAAGTTCCCAGTTATAAGAGGTTCTCTTCCTGACACCTTGGATGGTGTGTTGGTTACAAGCCACTAATTAAAGTGATCCCTGTCGCTGCCTCGTGGTAGACATCAGCATGCTGTGACTGTTAGACATGGTAGCAGGGAGTAAGTGGTGTAATGCTGCATGTGTTTGGCTTAGCTGGTCAGCCAGCCTATTCCCAAGGCATGTTGGCATAGACTAATAATGAAGAGTTTGTGGGCTCTGATCGAAGCAGCTGGAATGAGACTCTTCAGTGTTTATCAGCAGGTAACAAAAAGAGCTCTCTGCATGGAGAGCTGGGTGGGCAGGTTAGAATGTGGGTCTGTGTGGCAGGAGCTGTCAGGTATCACTCAGAGAAAGCTGTTGCAGAGTTTTGCATAGCCAATAAAGCAGCACAACAAAGCAGTCTTCATCTTAATCTTCAGAAGCTTGCTGACGGGGTGAAATGACATTTTGTTCCTCTTTATCAGGAACTCTCGGTCTCTAATTTGCAGAACTCAGGAAGGGAGGTAGAGACAAGTCAAGAGGGAAATAAACCTGTCTCCATTTACATGAGGGAGCTGAGCTTTCCTTGGGTAGTGAAGTGAAATGCAGAGAGTCATGTTTCAGGGACACAGAAAGGCAGCTCCAGCAGAAGCTCGGCAGGCAGCTGTAAGGAACAGGCTAGGTAGGAGGCAGACAGGCTGCACAATAGGTCAGTGCCCTTGTTTGACAGCTTTCCTGGGGTCTGCACTTCTTTTTCCTCTGCCGTAAGAATGCAGGGCCAGAAGAGGCCTGGGGGGATTGCTGGATCTAAAGTTCTGTTGTCACAGGCAACCAGCTCTCAAATCCCTTTCATGAAGGGATCAAACTTCATATTAAAGCTCGTAAGGTCTGCAGCCATTTGTTCTTTTGCCAATACTGCCCTTTTGCTGTAATGGCTCTTCTGTCTCCCTGGTGGATAACTGGCTGTGGAGCTGCAATTCTGTGTAATAGGTATTGTGCAGAGGCAGACAGACAAAGATGACTTTTCTAATGCTGCAGCTGCTTTGTGTCATCCAGCAGGTCAGAATCTGAAATTTGCCCAACTTGTCAGAAATAGCTATTAGAAGGTTAGCTTGCCTGGTGGTGTGAAGCAGCTCTTGGGTGTTCCTCCTGTTGCTGAGATCTTGTGAGTGGCATCTGATCTGGGGATTGATGAAAAACACTATTGCCTTAACTTGCTCCTTCCATCATAATTATTTTCCCTCCTGCTTCCATGGCTCTCCTGTCACAGGTTAGCATCCCTGTAGTGGACATGACAGAAAGGTAAAGATGAGCCTCCTGTTTCAGTGCAGCTGGCAGGAGAAACTGCAATCAGTGTCAGTTTGAGTTAGCACACTTTGACCTGTCCTGACAACTCCTGCTGTGCGTGTGGGCCACGAGCAGGGAGGACAGGATTCATGGCAGCAGACGGATTTCTTTGAGCACGCTGGAGTGTGATTTGCAGGACCTGAGGAGTCATAGCCCTAAGTCATGCCCCAAAACCAGTGATGCCCAGGGGGGTTGTGGTGTCTCCCTCTCTGGAGATACTCAAAACCCGCCTGGCTGCGTTCCTGTGTGATCCGCTCGAGGTGATTCTGTTCTGGCAGGGGGAGGTTGGACTGGATGATCTGTCGAGGTCCCTTCCAGCCCCTAACATTCTGTGATCCCTAAATATAAAGTGGGGATCAAACTGACTTTCCAAGGGAGTAGCTGGGATTACTGCTTGCTGCAGACACCAGAACTGTAAAGAATTAGCAATGTCTTTCACTTTGAGCTCCCTGTGTGTAGGTATTATAGCAGGCTACAATGAACTGATCGTTCTAATGCTGCTTTACAACTCCTAGCATTGTCTTTTAGTTGAATTTTGCTTGCTGAGGATTTTTTCCTGACAGAAAGAATTTGAGACTGGAGGGAAGCAACAATAACTGAGGGATAAGCAGCTTACGTGGCAGTTCTTTTGTGGTTTGGAGGGGTGGGGGGTTGCTCAGCGTCCTGCTTTCAAATATTCCTCTCTTCATATTGCTCTGATAAACAGGAAAGCGCTGAAGTACCCCTCAGCCCTCCACACTTAATCTAGAAAATCTCCTGGTTTAAAGAAATGTTCTTGGAGAACAGTAAAAGGAAAACAGCTGTTGAGGGATCAGATCTGAGGGAAACCAAAGTCTGTTTAAAATCAAGGCATAATGACAGGGATGCCTGCTTGAGGGGTTTTGTTTGCGAGCTTGTTGCATTGTCCATACCTCAGAGTGCAGAGCGGAGCAGGAACCCATGCTCCTTAAACCTGTGTTTGTGTAGTGTGTAAATCAAAGTTCTCAGTGGTAAGCTTTGTGTGAGTTCATTTGATGCGTTCCAGGTGTCAGATGGGATGGCTTGCTTCATCCATCTGGTTTGCTCAAGTGCTGGACAGCCTGGGATGGAGATTTTTATTAAGATGTCAACATCTAGCTGTCTTCAGCATGGAATAACCCCTTGGCATGGGGGGTTGATAGTTTTCATCATGAAATAGTGAGCTGTGAGGACTTTAAGGATAAGAAAGGGCTGGAAAAGGTTGCTCTTTCCACGTGATGCATCTTCACATTGCTCATTAACAGCATGGATTATTTCAGGAGCTTTGTTGCCTCTTGTGTGATTCTCAGTGTTCTCTGAATCCTGTTGTGTGAACATGACTTTATACTGAGCTATAAAAACTCGAGAGCTCCCCTATAGGTCCTGAGCTGCAAAGGGAGGAAGCTGTCTGTCAGGGAAGATAATGCACACGTTTGACAGGCCAGGCTTTGTGTGATTGGTCACAGATGTGTTTAGAAAACCTCAAACATCTGTTACATGGAAATGTGGAATGCAGGTCAGTGCAGACACAGCATCTGAAACTCTGCTGCTAGTGGCAAGTTGCATTGCTGGTGAGCCTCAGAGCTCAGTGGCCCTTGGAGTCTTACTTCTGTAGTAAAACAAAAACAGAGAAAGTGACATTGGAGAAACGAGTGGCTGATTCCTTACCTTTCAGGTCTTGGTTAATTAAAACAGGAAAAGCTGATCAAACTTTCAGATTTTTCCACTGGCTGATTTATTTGAGTGGTTTTGTTTCCTTGCTGTTGTGAATATGTTATCTTCTCTGTGACCACTGTCTGCTCAGGAAGGAAATAGAGCTGGGACTGCAGAGCACAGTGTGAGTGATCTGTGTTCTTAATCTAGAGGCAAAAACCCTCTTACCAAAGGAATAAGAGAGAGGGAAAAAACCCAATCTGACATCATGGGACTTAACTCCTACTGAGAATGACATCAGATTCCAATAATAAAGTATGGCAAGAACTAGGTTTGCTTTGAAACCTGCTAATTTAATGTGTTCTGACTTAAGCCAGGGAAGGCGTCAGACAGGCAGTTTCATCCAAGGAAACAAACAGAAGCAGCAGCTATAATTAACAGGAAGATGTCCTCAGTGGCCCATAAAATGTCATAGGATTTACACTTTTGTCTGGTACAGAGAAGCTGCAGCAGCTTGAGGATTGGAACTTTTCTGCAGACGGTTCAGGCTGCCCCAGAAGCTTTGACTGATGTGGTCTGTTTGACCTGGAACGCTTGCCCACACATAGACTAACTCATCACTTTTCAAACTGTGGCTTGAAAGATAGCTAGAAACTCCTTGGGTAAGTAGGAAAGACTCCAGTGCCTTCTCAGGTGAGTCGAGCCAGGGATTTGCATTGCAAGATGTGAGCACTTAGCCATTTGAAAGAACCTCTTCAGATCAGTCAGATGTCATCCATCTCACCCCTGTGTGAGCTTGCAGCTGAGCAGAAGGGGAATTTGCTGAGCTGTGTAATGGTTGTCTGGTTTAGCTAATGAGGAGTGTGACAGTCTAGGGGTGGTTTTATTGCCCTTCCTCAATATTCTAGTGAGAGAACCCCCTTCTAACTCTGCTGAGCTCAAAGCCAGTGTTTTCTCTCATCCGTTCAGTTCCATGTCAGTATCATTCCAGTGAGCCTGAGGCATCCAGTGGAGTGTTGCAGTAACAGAGAGTACTGGTTTTAAGTGACAATTAGCTGGAAGTGGCTTGTTTTAAATACCAACTTGCATTATTGCTGTGAAGCAGTCAGCTAACAGACCAAATAAAGCTAAGGGTAACAACAGGGGGAATGTTTTGGTAAGTATAGTTTGATTCTGTTTGTGACACTGTCACCATGCAATAAGAGAAGTATTTGTGAGGTGGTGAAACTTTGTCTCATTGCAAGCCTGGTTTCAGCCATGCAGAATCAGAAAACAAACTGGACACCAAACTGGGAGGAGTGGCTGACACCCACCCCTCACCCACCCCCCCATCCCCCAGGCTGTGCTGCCCTTCAGCAAGACCTGGACAGGCCTCAGAGTTGGGCAGGGAGAAATTGAATGAAATCCAGCAAGGGCAAGTGGAGGGTCTTGAATCTGGGAAAGAACAAGCCAAGCCCATGGACCAGTAGAGACTGGGGGCTGACCTTTTGGAAAGGTGCTCTGAGGAAAAGGACCTGGGGCTCCTGGTGGGCAACAGGATGCCCATGAGCCAGCAATGTGTCCTGGTGGCCAAGAAGGCCAATGGCATCCTGGGCTGTGGTTGAGAGAGGTTCTCCTCCTCCTCTACTTTGCTGTGGTGAAGCCACATCTGGAATATTGTGTCTAGTTCTGGGCCCCTCAGTTCAAGAAGGATCTCAAGGAACTGCTTGGAAGGGTCCAGCACCAGAGCCACAAAGCTGCTGAAGGCAGTGGAACATTCCCCTGTGAGGACAGGCTGAGGGAGCTGGGGCTCTCTGGCTTGGAGAAGAGGAGCCTGACCGCATTCATGTTGACAAAGATGTGGAGGGCAGTGTGGGGAGGTTGGAGCCAGGCTCTGCTCAGTGATGTCCAAAGATAGGACAAGGGCCCACTGGGTGCAAGCTGGAGTGGAGGAGGTTCCATGGGAACATAAAGAAAAACTTTCTCACTGTGTGGGTGACAGAGCCCTGGAGCAGGCTGCCCAGGGGGGTTGTGGAGTCTCCCTCTCTAGAGACATTCAAAACCCACCTGTGTGCCTTCCTGCATGACCTGCTGTAGGTGACCCTGCTCTGGCAGGGGGAATTGGACTGGGTGATCTTTCAAAGTCTTTTCCAACCCCTAACATTCTGTGATTCTGTGAAGTGAGCCTGTGAAATGCAGGAGGATTAAGTTCCCTGCCAAATAGTAGGATTCCATTTTTAATACTTTAGTTATACAAAAAATCTGACAGGAGGAAATGCTGCTTGGAAAAAAATGCCCTGCTTGGAATGCCACTTCCTGCACGTGCCTGCCCAAACACAGACTGGACTTGGGTTTCGCTGGATTCGAGCTGCCATGCAAACCACAACAGAAAACAGGCAGGTTGGGGAGGAAATTGCCAAAGTCTGCCAATATTTTTGATTGGTTTCAATAGCTGATTGTGCTTGATAGAATTTCCAGCCTCTCTCTAAAAAAATGCATAAAACAGAGGAAGTGCTGTGGTTGAAGGAACCTTTTCATTCTCTCGCAGCCATTACGTGCTGCTGCTACAGAAAACCCCACACCACATTTTGTTCTGAGCAGTCTTTTCCCAAGCTCAGAAATGGATTTTTTCCCCCCAGCCACTGTCATTCCATTATCACCTCAGGAAATGCAGGGATATAACTGATGATCCCTTTAAAACATCCTGTGGTATTCCACTCCTCCCATCCTTCATTTCCCTCCTCTCTCCAGTCATTAGAAGTAGCACTGCTGATGTATATTTTATGGGGTGACCCTGACGGGCTGTCGCTTTGAGGCTCTGCAGAGATAATAAGATTGTGCATGTAATGACGGGCAGATAAATAGAGAAGTGTTTACAGGTTGCAGTGGGGTAGCTTTAGCTGCTTTATGGCTTGCTGCTTGCTCACACACACCCCCATGTGAGCAGCCTTGGCTTTAAATAGAGTGACATGTATCAGAGAATCGCAGCATGGTAGGGGTTGGAAGGGACCTACAGAAGGTCGCACAGGAACATGTCTAGCTGGGTTTGGAATGTCACCAGAGATGGGAGGCTCCACCACCTCTCTGGGCAGCCTGTTCCAGTGCTTCAGCACCCTTAAATTAAAGAAGTTCCTCATCATGTTTAGATGGAACTTCTATGTTCAGGTTTGTGCCTGTTACCCCTTGTCCTGTCATTGGGCACCGCTGAAACAAGACTGGTGCCACCCTCCTGACACCCACCCTTGAAGTATTCAGATGACCATTGATGAGGCCCCCCTCAGTCTTCTCTTTTCCAGACTAAAAGAGCCCCAGTTCTCTCAGTCTTTCCTCATCAGAGAGATCCACATCATCTTTGTAGCCCTTTTCTGTACCTCTGTCCTCCTTGAACTGGGGAGGCCAGTACTGTAGGCACTGAGAAAGGTACCACTGCATCCCACACCCAGCAATATGCAACCAAGAAACTTAATTATTGAGCTGGTACAAAAGGAAAGTGCAGCTAAAGGGATACTGTACTGGTGCTTGGCACCTTCAGTGAGACAGTCCTGTTCCCTGCATTGTGCTGCTGCGTTCTCCACACCAGCAACATCGATGGGAAGTGTCTGGGAAGGGGGCAAGGCATGGCCCAGTGCAGGGTGTGGTGGGCTCTGCTCCGAGACCTTTCCTGAATGCCTTGCATTTCATTTCTCTGGGTATTTAGCCCACTCTCCTCTTTGTCCTGCTGTGGGAGCTCCAATATTGAGAACTTCTACTTAACAGGAGACTGGTATGGAACCAGCTGTGAACCCCAGGACTTTGATGCGGGGTGTAAAATGGAATGAAAGAACTGCTGGCTCAAGAAAATCAGGACTCTGCCATCTTCTGCAAAAGCATTTCATCTCTGGTCTTCAGAACTACACTGTGCTTGATTTGCCTGTCCCACTTGTGCTTTCTTTGGGGTAGTGCTTTGGGCATCAAGATGTGAGTGAAAAGGGAAGAAAGCTGAGTATTTGCATTTGCCAGGGGGAACAAATGGCTGTTGAACAGCAGGTTGCAAGGAGCCTGCAACCTGTTCAGCCTGAGCCTCAATAGGAAGAGAGATACCCTGGCTCCATGGGGGCTAAATTACATTCTCCAAGCTCTGTCTTCATGAAGGAGTTTGTGCCAGGTGAAAGCATCGCTGCAGTGCTGAAGAACTGAGCTCTGCTGGAATGGGAGACCTCTCTGTGCTGCAGGCTGGGCAGAGGCTGGTGGAGGTATGTGGGAAGGCAAGAGGTGGAGGGTCAGCTGAGGAGAGGGAAGAAGTTCCCTGGTGGAGCTGAGCGGTGTCAAGCAAATCAGGACTTCTAATATGATTCTAATTTGATCTGAGTAGTAAAGGGGAGCTGAGTAGAAGAGAAATTTTTGACAAATGCCTGTGAGGCAAACAAGTTCTTCACTCTTTCATTATTTTGCTAACCTCTTAATTGACCAAGGACCAGAGATCCCTGCGGGGGGTACCTGGTGACACCGTGCTCCTGGACAACTCTGACACTATTAACCATAGGCTCTAATAATTAATAATGGATGCAGCCAACAGTCTGTGAGTTCCTGTGGGGATTAGAAACTCTGTTGATTAACAAAAAGGAGTCTCTGGAGGAAGAAGCCTTAATTACAAAAGCTTTCTTTTCATTCTGGCATGGCGTGCAGCTGCAGAGAGGGTCAGCAGCTTTTGACTCTGGCTGAGGCTTACAACTGGCATGTTATGTGTTTGTTTAAGCAGAACTGAGGCTGGTACTTAAATCCCTAAAAATGAAATAAAAGAAGGATCATTCTCATGGAACAGATAGTGAGGGTAAGCTCCATAATATGCAGATTATCCTCTATTTCCTGCCAGCATGTGCAGCTTTAATTGCAAACACTGGAAGAGGTTAGCAAACAAAGTAGATGGAAGTTGTGAGTTAGATGTGGCACAGAGACATGCTCTTGGTGTGTCTTTCAGGCTGTGGACAAGAACATTTAGATTTCTCTGTGGCTTCCTAAAACCACAGCAGTTGAGTGGTAGGGATGAACCAGGAATGTCCAGCTGAAAGAAAAAGCAGCTTGTTGGAGGGCAAATGGAAAGCTGAGCTGTTGAGGAATAGCCAGCGGTGGCTGGATAAGCCTCACCAGTAGGTTTGGTTGTGAAAGACATCAAGAGGAATTTCTTTGCAGTGGTAAAATACTGGAACAGGTTGCCCAGGGAGGTAGGTGAGGCCCCATCCCTGGAGCCATTCAAGATAGACTTAATGTGGCCCTGGGCAGCCTGATCTAGTTGGAGGTGTTCCTGCTGATTGCAGAGAAGTTGGACAAGATGACCTTTCAACTCAGTGCAGGCTGTGAATTATGAAAGAGTTTTAAAGCTGGACTGTTGCTGGTGGAGCTCTTCACTTCATTTGAGGTTAATCAGCACAGTTGCACTTCTCACACAGGCTTGATCTTGGCCAGTGTATAAATCTTCTGTGTCTCTGGTTTTATGCACACTAAAATTATAAAGGACTGTGCTAAGAGTTGATTTGTAAATTCTTCATGCTCTTTGTCATCAAGTGGAAGATGCTCTACAGTGGTTGAGTGTTGCTGTGCTACTGCAGGTAAATACTTGTTTCAAATGAGAGATTTGCACCCTAGCCTGTATATTCCCTTTTTCTCCTGGCTTTGCAGTCCCTGTTCCCCCACTCTTTTCTGCTAGTGATTTCCATCACTCCTTAGGTCTCATGCCACTTCAGTTCCCAGGTGTAATTTTGTTGTAGGAGTTTAATTTGCGCTCGCCCTTTATGTTGATGGTACTGATGTTGTTGTTAGTGGATTCTTCTTGTTGTAGGGCAAATTATTATCTTGGGAGAATTACCAAAGTGATCTGAGTGTTCAGGTAGCATGAAAAATGAAAATGTTTTAGTTTCTTCACTGCTCAAGGAACTTTAGAGTGAAATCTTTGGGTTCCAGACTTATTGCTGCACTCTCAGGGGTGACACGGCTCTCTGATGACCTGTTGTATCCTTGGCCTCTGTCAGCTACCTGAGCAAAAGCAGCATTTCTAGGAGATAGAAGCTTACTTTTCCTGTGCTCTGAGGAGGACTAAGCAGGGTAGCAGGCTCATTTAGCAGAAACAATTAGGAAGCTAAAGCTGTATCTGATTGCAGGTTTTTTCCACAGCAAAATGAAATCCAGAAAATACAGATGGAGCCTCGGCTGGGTTCCCAGGAAATTCTGTGATTCTTCCTGTACTAAATTGACAGCATTAAAACCCAAGGAGTTAGCCTGGGTTTCTTACAAATCCATCTCTTTTGACTCCTGCTTGGCCAGCCTGTTTTTTTCCAGGAGTTTCAAATTAAAAATGGAACTAGCCAGCTTACCTTGCTATTTGCAGAACAAGGAAATGGAGCATTAGGACAGCCAGTCTTCTCCTAAAATCATCAGGAGAGTTCTTGGCAGAGGCCAGGGAGAGAAGGTTGTAGAATCACAGGTTGTAGAATCACAGAAAGAGCTTTAAGGTCATGGAGTCTGTTTTACCATCCAAGAGATGATAATGACTGTAAGGAACTGCTAGATAAAAACACCTGGCCTTCTAAAATGGGAACTGGATAGTCCTCAGGGAGCATCCCACCATTTTTAATGTGTGGGGCTTTGGGTTTGTTTTTCTTTGTTTGGGTTTGGTAATATTAGTTAAAATACTGCTTGGTTTTTAAAAGCCTCTCTTAAAATTTCAGTAATGTTTTAGATTCTGCAGCATTGCCTGCACCCAAGGTGGACATTGATCAGCGCTGCTGAGACTTACTGCTTAATTAGAGCATCTGCAGAACTGTTTGGTGTAGCTGGCAGAGGCATGCAGGCTGAGCTTACAACCATCCAGGTCCAGCTCTTCTGAGCTGCACACAGCTGTTCTGCCTCTTCCCTGCTGCAGTTTTTCAACGCTTGAGCTTGTTCAGACCAAGGGAGGAGCTGTAGATTGTCTCCATCTGGATATAGGCTCATGACAAGGAAGAGCCATGTTTTCCTCTGCTGTTTCCAGCTCAGTGTGGTAGGTTCTGTTCTTCAGGAGGTCAGAGCATTTGTTGTGTATATTGTCTGCAGCTTGAGGAGGGCAGATTCAGACCAGATATTGTGAAGAAAGTTTTTACAGAGAGGCTGGTGAGACCCTGGAACAGGTTGCCCAGGGCCATCATGGATACCTCTCTCTGGAGGTGTTCAGGGCCAGGTTAGATGAGGCCTTGATCAAGCTGGTCTGGTGGGAGGCGCCCCTGCTCGTGGCAGTGGGGCTGGAACTGGATGATCCTGAAGGTCCCTTCCAACCCAAATGATTCTGTAAAGCTCCCATTACACAAACTGTACTTGTGTAAGTCCTTCTTCCTGATGTTCCCCTTGGCGTTTGAGCAGAACCAAGACTGAAGCCAGAGGATTCGGTGATGGAAGGAGCTGCTGGAGACAGCATTTTTACCACAGGACTTTAGCAAGAGGGAGCATTAGCTAAATTGCCTTGGCTTAATAAAATCTTGATGGATTCCAGAAAGATTGTGAATTCATTAAGGCCACAGCTGGACAATCTATTCCCCTCTGCTATGCCCTGGCTGGTTTCTAGCCACTGAAGAGAGTTGTCATTTACCTTTGCTGTTTAATTACTGTAAAGAGATTCTCCTCCTCCTTGATATTTTTTTTCCTTTCTTTTTTTTTCCCTAGCAGAGCTAGGCTCTGGGGAAATTAAACAGCAATTATGATGTTTGCTCACTGTGTTCTACCATAACAGATACTTGAAGGTAAGTTGATGTGTTTGTGTGATTGGCTTCCATAGGAGCAGCTCTGCTGCAGCAGGGCTGTCAGAGCCTCTCAAATCCAGAAATGCATCCACGGTGTTAATCCTTTGTTTACCTAAGGCAAGACTAAACACAAACACGGGGTACAGCTTGTATTGTGTATTTTACATTGGGCAACTACTGATAAGGAGGCAGAAACCAGGGTGTGCAGCACTTACTGGGCCTCGGGAGAGTTGAAGGGGAGAGAAGAGGTAGTAAGGCTTGCTCTGGTCTGGTGTTTGTGCTGTGGCTTGGAGAGCTTTGTTGAGCTGCAAGACATACATGTGTGAGAGCAGTGGGGAGAGGTAAGAGAAAGGTTCCACATCTCCTAATCCGTGCAGGTGGCCTGTGCAGTACAAGCAGTAATGCTGGGTTAGCGGGGGAGGTGGGCACTGGTGGAGCACTCTTCCTTCAGCTCAGCCTCCAAAGCTGAATTGAAGAGGAAATCTCCCTGCTGCATACTCCTGTGGGAGTGGATCTCAACCATTTCTTTCTCTTCAAACATAATCCCTAGAAGAGAGAGAAAAGGAGCTGAAGCGTGACTTTCTGCTGTGTACCTACAACACAGGGTGACATGGCCTTGGCAGGAGATTGGAGTTGTGAGCTCCAGATGTGTTTCAAAATTGATGAAAGCTGAGCCATGGGTTTTAGTGAAGAACACATCCCCTCAGTCCTGTGGAACTTGAGTAATGGGAGAGGAGGTGTTCCCAAGGAAAGGTGGTGTTACAAACCTGAGCAGTGCTGCTCATTCTGCTTTGTGTGTTTGATAAATTGCTTGGGACAGTTAACCAGATGTTAACACAGAGAAAGGGAGTTGTGTTTGCAGAAGGGAGGTGGCATAGCAAGCAGAGGTGAGGCTGTTGCTATGAACCCATAGGGAGAGAAGTGAATCTGCTCCCCATGCTGATGGAAAAAGCTGTTCCTTGGTGGAAGAGGGCAACAGAAGCAGGTGGAAGCATTGGAAAAGGAGTCAGTCCCCTCTTAACTTCAGACGGTCTGTACGCCTCAGGCCACTAAACTGGATTAGGGATGAACAAGGTCTCTGTTTCAAGCAGCAGATTCTGTCCTTCCTGAACTCAGCTTGCAAGCCTTGAGCTTCTTTCATCAGCAGCCAGAGACCTCACCACAGGTAGTGGCTGTCTCCATGGTCTCACCCCTTCCTTGATTTCTGTCTGGAGCTTGGAAGTGAGGGGGATGTATGATGATGCAGTGCAGGATGGTTCAGTCTGCTTCATCCCGTGTGTTGCTAGTGATACCAGTGCCTGGCACCAAAACCTTCAAAGGAGACAGGGTATATTTGCAGGTTGTTAGGTGAGGACTGTTTACCTGGGTCTAGACCTGCTACCCAGAAAATGGGATTGAGAGCAGCTGCTCTCAGCCCTCCCCCAGTGCAGCAGCAGCAGCCTGGCTCTGTTCATCCTGCTGCTGGCAATTACAGCACAGAGCTGTGGGATGTGTTGACTGCGAGACCTTGTGGTGAGGTGAGGTGAGCTCGTCGGGAACAAAATGATCATTACAGGCCATTCATGTCAGCAGCGTTTATGCTTTTCTGTTTGCTTGCAAGCAAAAACAGCAGCTAATTTGCAAGGCTGCCTTTTGTAAAAGGGCCTTTTGATCAATGCCTGCCTGTGTTAATGTTTCAGCAGGCTATTGATTTCTGCAGCAGCTTTTGTTGCCTGAATTTATGTACCCTGGGTTTCAGCAGCACACACTATGCATGTTTGATTAAAGTTCATTTAACTTCACTGGCAGTGGAGCTGGAAGCTGCTTTTTTCTTCACTTCTTGTTTGCAGAACCAAAGCTGTTCTGACTTATTTCTTTGTGCTGAAGCTTCTGCCTCCCGTGCAGTCACCAGTATGCTGTTTCTAATCCTTCCAGACTCACTTCTCTCCAGCATTTAATCCCTTAGGTAGACACTATAATATTAGGTAGCCAGGCAGGCAGTAAGATCTGGCATGGAATTTTTTTCAGTGTGATGCACGTTTAAGCTGCGTGGATGTACACAGTGTTCACCTTCTCTGCCTGTGCTGCTGCTCCGAGCGTTTCACTGCTCTGTTTTTGTCAGAAAGTTGAGTCATTTACTGAGTCATGGAGCTGTGCAGCCTGATGATGCATTGGAAGTACAGAATATTCTCTAATAATTATAGAATCATAGAATGGTAGGGGTTGGAAGAGACCTCTGGAGATCATTGAGTCCAAGCCCTCTGCCAGAGCAGGTCGCACAGGAACGTGTCCAGGTGGGTTTTTAAGGTTTCCAGAGGAGGAGACGGCGCAAGCTCTCTGGGCAGACTCCTCCAGAATGCTAGTGAGGTTCAAATTAGTGCTCATTTAGGGCATAAGGAGTGAGCTCTTCACAGTGAGTGATAAAACACTGGAACAGGTTGCTCAGGGTTGTGGTGGAGGCCCCATTCCTGGAGACATTCACAGTCAGACTTGATGTGGCCCTGGGCAGCTGATCCTTGTTGTCTGCAGGGGAGTTGGACAAGATGACCTTTGAGGGTCGCTTCCAATCTGATGCAGTCTATGAATCCTCTTTTAGTGCAGCATACTTGGGATTGAATCCTTTAATATATCCAGATGTCATCATTGGGGTGAGACTAGCTGATGAATGAATTTCTATTTCATCTTCAGCTGCAGTTTTGGGAGGGTCTCAGAGACTCAGAATGAAAAAGGCTTTCTGGTCACGACGTTAGTGTTTTTTATAACTACCCACCATTTCTCTTTCCAGTTGGGTTTATGATGTAGTGCCTGTATAAGCTGTTAAACCTCCTTTGGGACCTGATGGGTTTGTGATGTGTAAGTAGAGCTCAGATAGGCTCCTCTCTCCTGTTTTGTGATGAGAGGAAAAGAGATTGGTTTGCACTCTGCTGTGGCCGTATGTCAGAGAACACATTAATCCACTGACATAAAGACGTGGGATTTACTGACTTGCTCCTTGGTGCTGGCACCTCAGATTTGATATAAATGGATTTATAGGTAAAATATGGCTGCTTCCATTTGCCAGAGACTTTTCTGCCTCTGAAAAGCATAGCACAAGCTTTTCTGCAGAGCTCTGTGTGCCTCCTGGCACAGGGCATACTCTCAGCTTGACAAACAGTGGTGCCGGATGGACTTTGAGCCTGCTTAATGGACTCGGAGTAAAATGGTATTGCTAAAGCAAACAAGTAGGCTTGGACAGGCAGCAGGGGGGTGCTGGGTGTCAGAACTCTGTGTTCTTCTCCTCTAACATTGCTTGAATGCTCAGCACCAGCCTGCACCCAGTTGGGTTTCAGATTCTCTTCAGGAAAGAGATTTTTTTTTTGGTTTGAGGAGAGGTATTTCTTTATTGTTGAGTTTTGTCCTTCAGAATCAGCACTTGAAGGTAATAACTCATTTTGCTCACTTATTCCTCCTTCCTCTCCACCAGGAATCCCTCTTGAGTACAGTTTGGTGTGGAGATTGATCAGGTTTGGTGGTGGGGAGATCAGTAGCATCAATCCCAGTGCAGAGTGCAAAATGCATCCATTCTGTCACTTGCCAGCACTCAGAGTTGTGGCTCTTTGCTTTTCCTGGTGTTTCTCTTTTCAAATTAGGCTTTGGTAAAGTTCTTAAGTGTCTTTAATATCAGCAGTTAACATCTAAAACAACGTCCTCCTCCTGTCTTTCACGTGTTTCAGTGGTACAGATGCTGGTTATGGCAGTAATTAGTTGGTTGAGGCCCTTGGGAGAGTTTGGATTAAGGGTGTGTCTTTATTAGAGTTAAGGTGGGTGACTTGCCCCCAGCATAGGCTGCAGGATTTCCCCAGAGGGGCAGCAGGCTGAGGTTATTTCATTTGATCACACAAAACACAGTTCAAAGAAAGCTTTTTTGTGGGCAGTTCAGGTATGTTTGTTCTGATGTTGGGGGGGGGGGTGGTGTATTTTTTCAAGGGACTACTTTTTTTTTCCACTTGCAACTTAAAAGAAACACCACCTTTTACCTCAGAGGCAGAGAAATGGCCAGGAAATGATGAGGTTTCAAAGTGAAAGGAAAGAGATTAAACCCACATTCTGTTCTCCTTTTGGGCATTGCATCCACTGGTTTGACTGGCAGCTGCTCTCGGTTTTTGAATGCAAGCCAGATTCATTAATGCTGTGAAATTATCGCTCCTTTCTCTAGGTGTGCTCTTTTAACTGCTTAATTGATTTAAATGTGGGCATATACATTCAAATTAAAACACCATTTACAGTGGTAGGGTTGAGTTATGATTATAGACTGCGTGGGGAACAGGGTTTCAGTCTAACTTCCAGCTTCTGAAACGGGAAGATTGGAAAGCAAACCTCTGCGTGGAATGTGGGTTGACAAAATGGCAGGGCCTGTTTGTATTGATCCTTACTCTTTCTGTGAAGAGCAGAGAATTCGTAGCAGTGATCAATTATTTGTGCTGATGGCTCACTGGGTGTGCTCCCTCTCTGGCTGGGGTGCTGTGGAGCTGGGCAGGGGTGTCAGCAGGGTGCTGCCAGCAAGGCAAGAGCATCCTCCTCCAAACTGCTGTGCCCAGAGGCTGGCTACATGCTGCCCCATTCTCTTTTTCCAGTAGAGGAGAGGAGTGAGAAGGAATTTATTTACTTCTCTCCTGCAAAAGCAAACGAAAAATAATAAGGCATTTTTTTTCTGTCTGATCCAAAGGATTCTTTTGTCTGGCTGAAACCCATCATGGAGCTTCCTACAGGAACTACATGTGCACGCATCCGGAGAGCAAAAAGGGAGGGGAAAAAGCTGACAAGTCAGGTTTGCATGCCCCTCTAACATACTCCTTCTGTGTTTGCAGGGAGAACTAATCACCTTCTATTACTATTGGAAGAAAACCCCTGAAGCAGCAAGTTCTCGAGCCCACCGTAGGCATCGAAGGCAGGCTGTGTTTCGGAGAATTAAAACTCGAACTGCTTCCACTCCAGTCAACACTCCCTCCAGGCCCCCCTCCAGTGAATTCTGTAAGTGGAAGCTGAAAGCAATGCATTTATCTTTGTTTAGATGCAGGGAGCAACAGTAATGTAATGGTGCTGCACCTTCAAGGGAATGAAGCAAGGAAATGGAGTTCAGGCAGTTGCCCTCTCCTGTTCCTATACCATTATGCTGGAATGCGGTAGGCGGCTTTGATCACCGCCTGCTTTGTGCAGTTCTTAAACATAAAAGCATCCTGGAAGGATGGAAACATTGCTCTGCTACTGAATTTCCCTACTCTTGTCTTGGGTCTGGGTTGTGTTTTCTCCATGCTTGTTACAGTAACGGGAATTAGACCATGCAGACAGAAGGAAGTCCTTTATGCCCTTGGAAGGAAGCCCTTTTCATCCTTACTTGGTGACCCATACCTCCTGCTTGATCTCAAAGCCTGTGCCGCAGCCAGCACTGTTGTATCCTAATACATCGGGAAAGAACTTTGGCCTTGACTCAAGCAGAAGTATCTAAACAAAAAATAACTACCCAAACCAGTGAAATGTGCTGCATTGCAAAGGGTTATGAGTAGTGAAGTCCATGTGGGTATATGCACTTTTATCCTGATGTGAAAGGCTTCTCTTACCCTGGGAGTTGTAAGTCTTCTGTAGGCTAAAACCAGCGCATCTCACTCACCCTCTAAAGGAAAAGGCAGGAATGGGCAGGCTCATATTGGTGAGATAAAGAATGTGGTGAGCAGGCAGGACAGACAATACTGCAGAGGGTATTAGTGAGGTAGTGAGAAAAGGCTCTTAGCTTCTCCTTGTGAAATGGATAGGATTTATTGCTGATTTCTGTCTGCACAAGAAATGAGGACTTGGACTCTCCAGCTCGATCCAAGATACTCAACACTTCAGTGCACATGCGGCTGGAAGGACCCATCCATATGGATCCAACTGCAGGGTGGGAATGAAAATCAATCTAGCTAAATAAAGCAAGGTCTAGCCTGATGTCATTTTTGCAGCCAGGGTTTAAACACCTGAAAGGATTAATGCAGAGAGGATGACTGTGTTAGAAGCTATATTTATTAGATGGGACCCTGTGTTAATTTGAAGGGTAATGAGTTGATGACAAACACTCGTGGCAAGTACTGTAGGATCCCTCCCTCTCTGTAACCTGCATGTATCACAAAATATCCTCTTGGAACCTTTAGAAAAACAGTATTCTTGCATCAGGGACTTCTCTTCCTAGTTAAAGATGAGAACAAAAGAAGCCACAGGGCTCTCTGCTTGTGACAAATTACAGACCTCTTACGTTGTGGATTTATTGGGGCGATGCTGGAAAAATGCAGTGTGCTCAATAAAAGGTTTTACTCCTGGCTTGTTGTAGAAGATGAGGGTAAGGTACAAATTTTGAGATGTCTGCAGATTTTCAGTGGGTTAGGGTGGTGCTTTTCTGAGATGTTTGCAGATTTTCAGTGGGTTAGGGTAGTGCTTTTTAGCTGGCAGACTTGTAAGCAGCTAAAGGAAAGGGACCCCTTCCATAGTCTCCACATCCTCAAAGGACAAAGCTCTTGATATGTAAGGTTGCCATGGGGCAAAACTCCCAAGGAGGCTTGCAGTGAGGATTGGCAAACTGGTAGTGTCCATGTAGTACCTCTCATCCAAAAGATTCACTGGTTTTCACACAAGTGCATTATGTGTAAGCGTTGTTTCTTCCACACACAAAAACTGTCTAGTTCCTGGGCTGAATATAGCCACTAACAGAGCATAGCAGCTCTCCCCATCTGGTTTAGAAGATGAAGTCTAGAAAGAAGACAAAACCGAGAAAAGTCACCACAGAGTCTGCCCATGGAGTTTACAGGAGTAGGATTTAGAGAATGATGTAAAATTGGACCAGGTGCTAGAGATAAATTTCTTTTTGCTTGAGAATTGTGCTTTGGGAGCACAGCCTCCATAAGCATGAACAGTATTGGAATGACAGATTGGAAAAGTACCATATGCTGAAGCAAAAGTTCTGTGGTTTGTGTCACTCCTGGAGCCCTTTCTTTATCTGCAGACTGAAAGAAGAAAAAATCCCCAAACAATTCCCATTCAAGGCAAGAGGGGTGCAGGAAGTCACAAAATTTACCAGGAGCCATTGTTAGTAGTGATTGTTTTAACAAGTAGGAAGAACAGAGAATCCTGCTGAGTTTTCATTTTATTTTTTTCTCTTTTTTCCTTGTTCTCTACTTACTTAGTGGACTTGAGCTCTGCCAGTGAAGATGACTTTGACAGCGAGGACAGCGAACAGGAACTGAAGGGCTACGCCTGTCGGCACTGCTTCACAACCAGTATGCTCCCAGTTCGTTTGTTTCTCTCCTTTCTGCTCCTGCTTGTTTCACGCAGTTTCATTCAAGTCACAGCAGTTCATGTGCATGTTCAGCTGTTCAAAACATGTGGGTTAGGATCAGCTGAACCATGCAGCAGTCCTGCCAGAGTTAATCATGCTTTGCCATTGCAAATTAATCTTGCAGTGAGAAGCAGAGATGTCTACAGGAGGAAATCTGCATGATCCGCAGTGTATCTAATCAATTTGTGATAGAGCAAATCAATACAGGACTGTGGCTCTCACACAAAACTTCTTCGCTCTGCACCTAATCTCTTCTGCAGCAGCCCCATTTGTAGATTCATGGAATGGTTTGGGTTGGAAGAGACCTCAAAGATCATCCAGTTCCAATCCCCTGCCGTGGGCAGGGACACTTTCCACTAGGTTTCTCAAAGCCTCATCCAACCCAGCCTTGAACACCTCCAGAGAGGGGACATCCACAACCTTCCTGGGCAACCTGTTGCAGTGTTCCCCCATCCTCATACATATATATAAAATAATACAACAAATTCTATGAACTAGTGAATTCTCTATAAAGTATAACAATGTGGCAGCAATCTGTCTGCTCATTAAACCACAAGAAATAAGCAATTTAATAGGAATTATGCTAAAGTAACATACAGTGAGGTGTGTTTGTGCTGAGTATCTGCTGCATGGTGTGTTTCTAAGCTGTTTCTGTTCCTACCCCAAGCCTCCAAGGACTGGCACCACGGTGGGAGGGAGAACATCCTGTTGTGCACTGACTGCCGCATTCACTTCAAGAAGTACGGCGAGCTGCCCCCCATCGAGAAGCCTGTGGACCCTCCACCCTTTATGTTCAAGCCTGTCAAAGAGGAAGATGATGGACTCAGTGGAAAGCATAGCATGAGGACAAGGAGGAGTCGAGGCTCGGTAGGCTGAACATTTCTGCTGTGCAGCGGCTTTGGAGCATCTTTCACAGAGTGTTAGGAGTTGCAAGGGACCTCTGGAGATGATCTAGTCCAAACCCCCTGTTAAAGCAGGGTCATCTAGGGCAGGGTGCACAGGATGGCATCCAGGTGGGTTTGGAAAGTCATCACAGAAGGAGACTCCACAGCGTCTCTGGGCAGCCTGCTCTAGGGCTTTGCCACCCTGCCTCACATTGAGGCAGAACTTCCTGTGTTCCAATTTGTGTCCATTGCCTAACCCCATCTTCTTGACACTGATCCTTAAGGTATTTGTAAACATTAATCAAGCTTCTCCTCTCCAAGCTAAACAGCCTCAGGTCTCTCTGTCTTTCCTCCTCACAAAGATGTTCTATTCCCTTAATCACCCTCATAGCCTCCACTGGACTCTCCAGTAGTCCCCCTGCCTTTCTTGAACTGGGGAGCCCAGAACTGGACACCATGCTCAGATGAGGCTTATCTTTACAATGTAGTAGACAGTGCTGAATAAAATCATCAGCACTTCATGTTTTTAAGCAGACCAGTCAAGGATTTGCCTCCTTTTAAGCCCAGGTGAGCTTTCAAGGGAGAGCTGTAACAGTGTTAAATGCTTTTGTTTTTCCATTTTGCAAGCTCTTAGCAGGAGTGATCTGTCCGTGCATAAGACAGAGTGGGGGGAAAAGTGAAGAGGTTGGCCAGGTGCTGACTTTAATAAGCTTTTATTTCTGTCAAACAAATAGATGTCTACACTACGTAGTGGTCGTAAAAAGCAGCCAGCCAGCCCCGATGGTAGAGCCTCCCCTATCAACGAAGACATCCGCTCCAGCGGCCGCAACTCCCCCAGTGCCGCCAGCACCTCCAGCAATGACAGCAAAGCAGATTCAGTGAAGAAGTCTACCAAGGTAAAACATTCCCATCCTCCTTCTGTGTTAGGACTGGACACCTCAGGCCTGCTCAGTCAGATCACTGAGATGCAGACTCTAGGAGAGCGGGGAATCTCGCAGTGACCTAGAAATTCCTACTTGCCTGCATAAGCAAAGACAATAATTTAATGGTGCATCTGAGTGATGCTTTGTTCCTGTACACGAGGATGTGTGGTGATAAAAACCAGCCAAGTATCCCCACATAACCTTAGTGCTCTCATGATAAATTAATCCTTCCATTTCAGATGCAGATGCAAGCATTAGGCTCCTGGAAGTAATACAGATCAGCAGTGCTGTGTTCGAGACAAGTAGACAGCTCCAAGGATTTTAGACTTTTTTTAAGCAGTGCTTAATCTTCGTTTACAAAGGAATATGAATATGGAGTAATTGAGACTACTTCTGCTACTGGTTTTCTGGGGAGTGTGTTTGCTTGATTTTTCAGAGCAAGCTGATAGTTTAGCCTGTTTAAATGAGTAAGTGCCTTCCCGAGAGCACTGGAGAAACAAAGCCAGCTGAAGCAGGAAGGCTTGCTGTCGAGCAGTGTAAATTGAAAAGTAGCAAGTTAAAAATAACTTTAAAAAACCCAACAAACCAAACCAACTCAAAAACTGGATTATGGGGCAAGTTTTCACATGATAAAACTGAGGACTTAGCAAAAGCTGAAGTCGGGTTAGGTAATTATGTGATGTGTAAAGCTGTCGTGGGCCATGAAAGGAGGTAGTAATCATGTAATAGCTACTCACTGCTAACCCTGTGTTTGAGGAGGTACAAAAATACCCCTCTCAAAATATCAGGAGTAAAGCAAGAGTTTTGTGTGGTAGAAGGAGGCTTATCCTGTGCCTGTCTACTGCAGAAATTCTTCCTCCATTCTCTTAATTTACATTGGTCTGTTAGAAGAGTTCACTGAGCTGATAGATCCAGTGTGAGTTCCTGATAGACTTGGTTCTGCACAGCTGAAAGACAGCTGCTTGGTTCCAAATAATCCTTCCCTTTCCAAGCTGCAGACCACCTCTGCATGATGAGGAATGCTTTGCTCAGTGATCCTTCTTCCTACTAGGTTGTGTCAGAAAAGCATGCAGGGGTTGTGAGCACACTGCCCCAAGGGTTGCTGTCTACAAAAGGAAAACTGCAGCCTGGTTTGGATTCTGCCTTAAATGCAACTTCAGAGGGAGTAGCTGGAGCATTAAGTAGATGAAAGTCTTCTGGGAGCTGCTTCTGGAGCTGGCAGAAGAGAGCAGCAGCTCCAGAACAGATTCCATGCAGACTGTAATTGGGCAGAGAGACAGATGTGTAGTGGGTGGTTGTTAAATAGTGGCTTTGTTGACTTCTGCTCAATTTTTCTCCATAGGAACTCTTCTTATTTGAGTTAAATATGGTAGCACTGGACTATGTTCAGTTTACTTTTGCATGGACATCACTGATAACTGCTGTGTTCTGCTTCATTTATGGCAGAAGATAAAAGAAGAGGTGTCCTCTCCTCTCAAGAACTCCAAGAGGCAACGGGAAAAGGCAGCTTCTGACACAGAGGAACCTGACAGAGCCAATGCCAAAAAATCCAAAACTCAAGTGAGTGTCACAGAGGACAGTAGTTAGAGAGGGAGAGGGGGTGCAGACCTGGTGACAAAGGGAAAACATGAAACCCATTTTGAGCCACAGCAAACTGGAACTTAATCTGCGGTTGGAAAGCAACCAGTATTACAATGTGGCCCTTCTGCTGAGCCACTGGAATGGTACAGGGGAAGTACAGGAGTCTGCTTGGTATTTTTAATATCAATATTGATTGGATTATTTGCAATTTCCTCTGATTTTATTTTTTTTATTGAAATTTGATTTTTTTCCCCTTTTCTGTGGCAATTTAGAAGATTGCCACTGGAGTTCTCTTAATTTAACCGTAGCAAAGCTCAATGGAAATACCTTCAGGATGTCTTTGCAGCTTCTGTGTACCTGATCAGGTTCACTCTGTGCCTAGGGAATTTTGGCACTGAGCTTTCCATATTACAGAATCACAAAATGGTTGAGGTACAAAGGGATCTGGATGTCATCTAATCCACCCCCTCTGCTCAAGCAGGGCCACCTACAGCAGACTGCTGAGAACCATGCCCAGAGAGCTTTTGAATGTCTTAAAAATCCAACCTGATCCACTGCTTGCTCACCCTCACAGTGGTAAAGTTTCCTTGCATCCAGGCAGACCCTGATGCATTCAGTTGGTGCCCATTGCACTTGGACACTATAAAGAGCACAGCTCTGTGCTCTTTGCACCCTGCCTGTGGGCATTTGATACCTGTGCTGGTTCAAGTCCTGTCAGGTTCACAGAGTGACTCTGGCACTTGTGTTTGCACAGCGTGTCGCAGGTTGCATCCTGTGGCTGGCTGGTGGTATTCTTTGTGCAGCCTTGTGATGCTCTGTGGTTGTTCTTCCCCTCTCCCTGCAGGAGATCAGCAGGCCAAACTCTCCCTCGGAGGGCGAGGGCGAAGGGGAGAGCTCTGACAGCCGCAGCGTCAATGACGAAGGCAGCAGCGACCCCAAGGACATTGACCAGGATAATCGGAGCACATCCCCCAGCATCCCCAGCCCCCAGGACAATGAGAGCGACTCGGATTCATCTGCTCAGCAGCAAGTGCTGCAAGCACAGCCCCAAGTGCTGCAGGCACAGGGTGCTTCTGGCCAGGCTCCTCCTGCCACACCACCAGTGTCAGCCCCGTTGCCAGCATCACTGCCAGCAGTGTCAAGCGCTGCTTCAGCTCCACCACAGGTCTCGCCATCAGCATCCCAGCCCCCCAGCCAGTCCCAGGCCCCTGCTCCACCACCTCCTCACTCTCATATACAGCAGGCCCCTGCTTTGCACCCACAGAGACTCCCATCACCCCACCCTCCTCTGCAGCCACTGAGCGTGTCGCAGAGCCAGCCAACCCCAGCCTCCTCACAGCCTCACTCACAGCCTCCGCTCCACAGTCAGGCCCAGCCTGCCCCTCACAGCCTTCAGGCTCAGCCCCTCCTGCCCCATCCTGTACCCTCCCAGCCATTTTCTCTCCCCACTCAGTCATCTCAGTCTCAGGTTCCCCTTCAGACACAAGCACCATCTCATTCTCACTCTGCTCTGCAGGTTCAGGTAACGCAGCCTGTCCTGCCAACCGCAACCTCGCTGCCGCAGGCTCAGCCTCCCCGGGAGCAGCCCTTGCCGCCTGCACCCATGGCCATGCCTCATATCAAACCTCCCCCTACGACCCCGATCCCTCAGCTCCCCACTGCTCCATCCCACAAGCATCCTCCTCATCTCTCGGGCCCCTCTCCATTCTCAATGAACTCCAACTTGCCTCCACCACCCGCTTTAAAACCTCTGAGCTCCCTCTCAACTCACCACCCTCCATCTGCACATCCTCCTCCTCTGCAGCTGATGCCTCAAAGCCAACCACTGCAGTCTTCACAAGCCCAGCCTCCTGTACTGACACAGAGTCAGAGCCTTCCTCCACCTGCTAATCATCCCCCATCTGGACTCCATCAGGTATCCTCCCAGCCCCCCTTTTCTCAGCATCCATTTGTCCCAGGAGGTCCACCTTCCATCACCCCTCCGTCTTGCCCCTCCACTTCCACGCCACCCACTGTGCCTGGCATCCCCCTTCAGACTTCCATCTCCACATCAGCAGCTTCTAGCGGAAACGTGCCGGTGGTGACAGCCTGCACGCTACCACCTATTCAAATCAAAGAAGAAGTCCCAGATGAAGCTGAGGAACCAGAAAGCCCTCCCCCTCCACCCAGAAGTCCATCACCAGAGCCAACTGTGGTGGACACACCAAGTCATGCCAGTCAGTCAGCCAGGTATGAGGGTTGTGAGCTGTGCTTCCTTAATGTCTGTCCTCTGGTTATCTGTGGTACAATTAATGTTCCTGAGGCTCTGAGGGCAGTTCTTAGGAATAACTGTGTAAGTGCAGAGTAATACTTTTTGGGGCACACAGCTCTCAAATGCCAGACTCTTGCATCCTTTCCAGGTCTGAGCTCTTTCTCGTATGTGTCTTTCAGGTTCTATAAGCACCTGGACCGTGGCTACAACTCATGCTCAAGAACAGATTTATACTTCATGCCTCTGGCAGGATCGAAACTGGCCAAGAAGAGAGAAGAGGCCATTGAAAAGGCCAAAAGAGAAGCAGAGCAGAAAGCCAGAGAAGAAAGGGAAAGAGAAAAAGAGAAAGAGAAGGAACGAGAGAGGGAACGGGAGCGGGAGCGAGAAGCAGAGCGAGCTGCGGTAGGTTTATTGGTAGCTAAGAGCTGTTGGAGGGAATTGGTGTGGTGGGATCTGACCTGGATGGTGGCTGTGGAATGCAAATCCCCAGAAGCACATTCATGCATTTGCAATCAGGTATTTGTGAGCGTTGGGAGCCTTCTGTGTCAAGTGAAAGCCAACCAGCTATGAGCACTTCTTGGCCTCGCTGTGACTTTCTTCTCTTTAAAGGAAGTGGAGTTTCTGCTCCTGGTCTTTGTTGTGTGCAGGAAGCCAGTGCAGCAGGGGATAGCTAGGTCAAGTGTTTACTTTCACTTGCAGAAGAAAAGCACTTTGTGCAGTACAGTGAATGCCTTGGTGTACCTTGTGTAAGACTCTGCAGGCATGAGAGTGCTGTCTGCTGCAAAAGGGACATCTGAAGACTTCCAATGTGAAGTCGATTTAATTAAAGCCATGGAACTCTTTTTTTTTCATGGGGGGACCCAAACTCCAGTCCAGAGCCAGCAGAACTAATGCATGTCTCTGGAACGATTCCAGACCGGGGAGGGTGGTAACATATTATTGATGCTGAACAAGAAGGTGATAAAGTCTTGTACTGTAGGTGCATTTCAGAGGGCTGAATTGGAGCTGTGTGTTTCTGTAGGACTGTGGAACTCAGGGTATAGCATCTGTCCATTAAGAGGTCTGTCAGTGTTCCAGTGCCTCACCACCCTCATGGAGAAGAATTCACTCTAATGTCTTAATCTAAATCCAGTTTCCAAAGCCATTACCTTTCATCCTTTCACTCCATGCCTTTGTACAAAGTCCTTTCTCCAGATCTCCTGTAGCCCCTTTCAAACCCTGAAAGGCTGCTATAAGATCTGCCAGGAGCCTTCTCTCCTCCAGGCCAAACAGACCTAACCCTCTCAGCCTGTCCCCATAGGGGAGGCTCTGTAGCCCTTGGATCATCTTCATAGCCCTCTGTAGCCCTTGGATCATCTTCACAGCCCTCCTCTGGACCCGCTCTAACAGTTGCACGTCCTTCTCGTGTGGAATTCACTGTGTTGAATTGGGTTTTTCTTCTCCATTCTGTGCAGCAGAAGGTATCCAGCTCGTCCCACGAGGGCCGGCTCGGCGAGTCTCAGCTCAGCGGTCCGGCACACATGCGACCTTCCTTCGAGCCTCCCCCGACCACCATCGCCGCCGTGCCGCCCTACATCGGCCCCGACACGCCCGCGCTACGAACACTGAGCGAATACGCTCGGCCTCACGTCATGTCCCCCACAAACCGCAACCACCCCTTCTTCGTGCCCCTCAACCCCACCGATCCCCTCCTGGCCTACCACATGCCCGGCCTCTACAACGTGGATCCCACCATCCGGGAGCGAGAGCTGCGGGAGCGGGAAATCCGGGAGCGAGAAATCCGGGAGAGGGAGCTGAGGGAGAGGATGAAACCTGGCTTTGAGGTGAAGCCCCCGGAGCTGGATGCTCTGCACCCAGCTACTAACCCCATGGAGCATTTTGCCAGGCACGGTGCACTGACTATTCCCCCAACGGCAGGACCTCACCCCTTTGCTTCCTTCCATCCCGGTTTGAACCCCCTTGAAAGAGAGAGACTTGCACTGGCAGGCCCTCAGTTACGGCCTGAAATGAGCTACCCTGACAGACTGGCAGCAGAGAGGATACACGCGGAGCGCATGGCATCGCTGACCAACGACCCCCTGGCACGGCTCCAGATGTTCAACGTCACGCCCCACCATCACCAACACTCACACATACACTCACATCTACACCTACATCAGCAGGATCCCCTCCATCAAGGTGAGCCCAGTGCCCAGGGTGGTTTAGGTTGGGTGTTCAGAACAATTTCTTTACCGAGAGGGTGGTCGGTGGATTGGAACAGGCTGCCCAGGGAGGTGCTGGAGTCACCATCTCTGAAGGTGTTCAAGAAACCTGTGGCTGTGGCACTTAAGCATATAGTTCACTGGTCATGGTCTTTGGGTTATGGTTGGACTCGATCTTGAAGGGCTTTTCCAACTTCAATGACTCTGTGGTGCTAGGGGAGCCTTTCTCCCCAGGCAGGCTGTGACTCTGGAAATCAAGTAGCAAAATCCTTGTCGTCTTCTGTGTGGGTTGACTCGGGTGTGAACACCATCCCTGGAGTAACAAGTGACAGAACTACAGGCAAGGGCCTTGAGTTGCACGAGGGGAGGTTTAGATTGGATATTAGGACCAATTTCTTTGCTGCAAGAGTGGTCAGGCATTGGAACAGGCTGTCCAAGAGGTGATGGAGTCACCACCCCTGGAAGTCTTCCAAGAGATATGTGGGCATGGCACTTGGGGACATGATTTAGTGGCCATGGTGGTGTTGAGTTGAACGTTGGTCTCGATGATCTTACAGGGCTTTTCCAACCTTAATGATTATATCATTTTGTGCTGTGTAAGCTGTGATAACTGAAATGCAAACAAAAATGCTTTTGGAGGGTGGACCCACAACAGTGATCAAGGGTACAGGGACCTCCATGGAGCCTGCCTGCTGCCACTGTGGAAGGGTTGCTGGTTTCTAGTGGTGTTTTCAAAATACTGGAGTTCCAGAGCAATACCTTACAGGGGGGTGTCTGATCTACAGGTGAGAATCCAGTGGGTGAAGGTAATTGATTAGGAGAGATGTCATGGAACAGGTAACACTGCTGGTGTAAATGACTCTTAGATTAGGAGGTATAGCTAGAAAGGAGCTGGTGTTTCCATATAGGAGCTGGCGAGGGGAGAAACTGAGGAGAGAAAGATTTCATCCCTTCAGCCATTTACATGCCAACCATCTGGCTTTACTTGAGCTGAAATTGTCACAATTCTCCTGGGAACCATTTAACTTTATGGGTTGGCATCTTCTAGCTGACAGTTTATTCTGATGTGTGGGATTTTTTTGTGTCCCCCCCCCCCCCACATACTTTAATAGTCTCCAAAAGGAATTGATGCCTTGCTCATTGCTAAAGTAAGCTACGTGGTTACTCCAGGCTGGAGCCTGGAAGATGAGGCACCGAGAGTATTTCACATTTCCTGGTGGCAGACTGGAGAGAATGTAGCAAGCAAGGCACCAGGTGCAGTAGATGTGATGTCAGAGGGGAAAAAAAAGTCCAAGTGCTTAAAGTGCAGCTTCTGGTGCAGCTGGCTACAAGTGTTTGTGCAATCAGATGTAGCATCCTGTGCCTCGGAGCAGCGTGCATGGAATGGAGCTGGGATGTTTGCTCTGGGCAGTTGGGAAGGAATTTGAGTGCTGCTGCAGAGGCCAGATTGTACAGCAAGGAATCTGGTGAGAGGAAGGGGCAGGAGGCTGCAGTTAGGAGGTGGTGGTGATGAGTATCAGCATTTCAGGGTGTCACTGTGGACTTAAATTCCAGACTGGTTCAGTATGGGGCAGATTTGCATAGCCCACTGTTAGCAGAAGACATTTGTTGTAGGTTGTGTCTGTGCAGGAGTCTCTGGGCAGGTAAGTCACCAGCTCTGCAGGTAAGTCTGGGTACTCCCCAGCTACTTGTTTAGGATGAGGGGGAATTGAAGCTGAAGAAGGGCAGATCTAGACTGGATATTAGGAAGAAATTCTTTCTGGTGAGGGTGGTGAGACACTGGAACAGGTTGCCTAGGGAGGTCGTGGATGCCTCCTCCCTGGAGGTGTTCAAGCCCAGGCTGGATGAAGCCTTGAGCATCCTGGTGGAAGGTGTCCCTGCCCATGGTGGGGGGGTTGGAGCTGGATGATCTTTGAGGCTTCTTCCAACCCAAACCATTCTGTGGCTGTATGAAAAGCAGAGGTAGCAGGTTGTGATTCTCACTCTAGCTAGAGACTGGTGCAGACAAAGCCAAGTCAGTTCATTTTCAAATCTCTTACCTGTATTTGGAAAGTAATTGGGCTTTAATTTTGGGTGCCACCTTAAAACTATTAGGGGCTCTTGGGTGTCTCCAAGTAGTTCTGTAGGTGAGTGAGGCCCTAAGTGCATAACCTGTACATCTCCTCACATTCCTGCTCTGCACCAGCCGAGGGACAGTTCTGTTAGCTGTGCTGTGTTCCCCTCATCCAGGGTTCCTCTGCAGGCTGCTAACAGCTTCACAGAGGTTTCACATCAGCTCACTAAGGGGTTTTCAGCTTTTTCTGGTGTCTTTTTTTCATTATATTGCTAAAGTGACATCAGAGAGCTTGTCTGCAGGTGTCCCTCTCCACACAGGGGTGGTGACAGTGTCATCTTTGACAGAACCCTTGGTTAGCCAGCTTGTGGCCTGACAAGTAGTATCAGTAAAGTCAGAAGGATGCTGAAGTGCTTCTGTACTAAATGTCACTGGTGATCCTCCAGTTTTGTGTGTTCAGGGGAAACAGGAGAGAGTTTGGGGGGGCCTGTCTTCTAAGTGTTGACCCTTTTGGTGGGTTTCTTTCTCTTCCAGAAATGGAAAGCACTGGGCTGTTGCTTTACCAATTCAGACTGTTGGGTAAGCAGATGTTACTTGAAGATAGAAAAGTGGGTTTCAAATAGGATGGAGTTAAGCTCCTGGGAATTACATGTCAGTTTGGCCAAAAGCTGATCCAGCTCAAGTCTAACAGGGCTTTTGATCCCCCCAGCAGTGAGTGATGCTTCCCAAAGCAGGGAATTGATTCTTTCTTTCCTTCTTTTAAAGGTTCAGCAGGACCTGTTCACCCGCTGGTGGATCCTTTAGCAGCTGGACCCCATTTGGCACGTTTCCCCTACCCACCTGGGACCATCCCCAACCCATTGCTAGGACAGCCACCTCATGAGCATGAAATGCTCCGACATCCAGTCTTTGGTGAGAGCATTGTATGGTCCTGTACAGAGGACAACTCTTGATCTGAACTATCATCTTTTCATCTGGGTCGTCTTAGCCTGTCATAGGAGGGAAGTTGGTGGAGTGGAGCTGTAACTTGGGTGACAGCCAAAAGCTGGTTGGTTTGGTTTTGTCATAGCAACAAACAAAACAAAAAGCTTCATGGGACAAGTCTCTGCAGGCCTCATAGCAATTAAGTGTCTAAAAATGAGCAACTCTCTCTTAGGTACTCCTTATCCACGAGATCTGCCTGGTGCCATTCCACCTCCTATGTCAGCAGCCCACCAGCTGCAGGCCATGCACGCCCAGTCAGCAGAGCTGCAAAGACTGGCAATGGAGCAGCAGTGGTTGCATGGGCATCCTCACATGCATGGTGGTCATCTACCAAGTCAGGAAGATTATTACAGGTGAGAGGTGCAATGAAAGCTCTTGGAGACACAGGGGTGCTACAGCTTCCTTCCTCTTTCTCCCCATTCCATCTTTTTTCTTCTGGATTGCTGCCTTGCTTGTGTGTGCTGAGTTACTGTCCTGATGCGGTTATGGGAGGTGGTGAAGCTGTAGAAAGATCTCATTTGGGTTTAGGAAATAGGGCAGATGGGAAGCTAGGTCCAAATTATTGGCACAGGATGTAGACTAGTTGAGGCTTACACTGCAGAATTACCTCTGAGTGAGGTTTTTATTGCACTACTCACTACAGCTGCTGCTTCTACATCTCTCTCTCCTTGAGAACAGTGGAGGAGGGTGGGTAAAGCTTCACAAATGAGAAGAGGAACTCAATAAATCTTCAGAAATGATTAAGGGCAGTGGGAATTTGAGATGTGTGAAGAATACAGGTCCTGCATTACCAGCTGAGAGTGCCTAGATGAATCACGTGAGTTCCTTCTCCCCAGAATGCTGTATGGTGTTGACAGTAGAGCGGTTCTCTTCTGTGACACCACCTTGGGTCCTGTTCGGTAGTGAGTTTGGCTGTGTCAGCTAAGAAGAAAAAGCCACCAGCACCTAGCAGGAGTCATTCCACATGTCTGTGGGTAGCAAGGACAGACAGGAAGCAGCATATCAAACACCTGCCTTGCATTGCTCGGCTCTGATGTTTCAGTCCTGGCTTCTGCTCTCCTGAATCGCCTGCTGGCCTCGTGCCACGGGGGCAGCCAGCCTGTCTGAAGCTGACTGTCATATCTGCAGCTGCAGATAAAGCTGAAGGTTGATGAGCTGGCACCAGTGATCCTGCTCACATGTAAAGAGCACTTCAGTAGCAAAAGGTCATCGCTTCCTCCCACCGCAGACGGCGTTATCACTGCTGCTACAGCGGCTCTCATTTTTGTGCTGAAAGCTCACAAGCCCCATTGCAACCTTTGATCCCTTCAGGGCACCTGGGGGAGGTCAGCAGGAAGGCAGAGCCGTCTCTGAAGTGCTGTGACACCTCCTTCCTCCTGCTAAACCCCAGTTTTCCTTTCTCTTGCAGCCGACTGAAGAAAGAAGGCGACAAACAGTTGTAATAAATTATTTATTTGTACCGCCGGCTCTGGAATCCCCAGGCCTTGGGAATGGAGTGGAACATTTTTACTTACAAGAAGAGCTACAAAAGGAAAAAAAGAAAAGAAAAAAAAAAAAAGAAAGAAAGAAAAAAAAAAAGAAAGGAAAAAAAAAAGAATATCTTATAAAGATTTCTTTATATATTTAAAAACACAAACAACCACCCAACAAGTAGAGACTGATCAGCATCTAGCGTTCCTTTGTAGAGAAGATTCCTCAAGACTGCCGTGGGTCTCCCTGCATGACAACGTATTCAGAAGCCTATTGGAAATAACAGGACTGTGTGGAATATTCAGAGAACTTCCTGCAATCTTGGGGTTGGTTTGGGTTGGGGTTTTATTTTTTTTGGGGGGGGAGGGGGGGGAAGAGAAGGGGAGGTTATTTTATTTTTTTTTTTTCTTTCCTCCTTTTTTTGTTTTTTTTTCCTTTCCCTTCTTACTAGTTTTGTTTTGAGTAGGTGCTAGAATCAGGTTCACAACACGAGTCACTGTGCGTGAAGAGACACTCAATGCATCTATAGCTATTGACGAAACCAAGGATTGCAAGTAGGTGACACAACAAGCTCTGAATCCAAGTGCTCTAATAATAATAAGAAGAAGAAGAAGAATTAAAAAAATCTACTTTTATTTTAATACATTGTAGGTAATCTTCATAATTTTAAAGAGAGCTCAGTTCTGCAGCAGCATGGCTTTTTAAATCTGTAAATAACTTTTTTTTTGGGGGGGGGAGGGGAAGGTGGTAGAGGGGAGAAACAAAACAAAACAAAACAGAACTCCAGAAACATTGATCTTGATTTTGGTTGGTTGGTTTTTTTTTTTCTCCTCCTTTCTTTGTTGTGGTTTTTGGTTTTTTTTTTTCCAGTACCATCACAAATTGTGACTTCCTACCTGGTATTGACAGAATACAGAGTTGATTTTGTAATAAATAATAATAATAATTAAAAAAAAAAAAAAAGGATCTATATAATTATCCCTTTAATTAAAGGGAGTGGTGGGTATCAATAATTTCACATGGGCAAAAGCTTGACATTTGGTTTGCCATCAACTACAAGCATTAAAGGGAGATGCAGGGATAATGTTGCAAATGACTGTTTCTGTTCTTGGGTGTTTGTTTCTTCTGGTTGGTTTGGGTTCTTTTCCTGTTCTTCAGTTCGTGTTCCATCTCTCTGTTCTGCAGAATGGTTTCTGTTGAAGTTGGGTTTCTCAGCAGCACAAGATGTCCCTTGGAACTAGCTTACCTTGTTTTGATGCCTGCTTCCAGGGTTCGTTTTCAGTGTGGCCATAATACACCTCTTGACCTGTGACCTTTGGAAAAGTTCCATCTAATGACATTGGGTTTTAGACTTCGTAGGCAAAAGTTGCAAGAAATACTCTCTTCTAAAAGTCTCTTTGGAAGATGTTCCGTGGCTCCAGCTAGCCCAGCCAGGAGTTTGTATGCATGTGCATATCTTTGCTCTTTCTGGCCTCTTATGTTTGATACGTTCTTAAGAAAAGTGAAGTAGGCAACTCAGTTAGTGTCCTTGAAAGTTGTTTTTGCAAAGACCAGTCTGTATTTATTTTCTTGATTGTTATTTTTTTTTTCCCCCCCCTTGGCTTTTTAGTTCTGGTTTTGCAAGCAAAAAATCTTTCTTACTGCCACCCATGTTCTGTATCTCAGGAACTTGACTGCTTTGGGATGAACCAGACGTCATCCGGACAGTAGCTTTCACTGACTCCCAACACAGCAGGTCCACACAGAATAACTCCTGTTGGCCTGTTCCCACGTGGATGGGAAAAGGGAGAGGAATACACAGAAGGCCAGTCAGCATCACTTTGGAGACAGCTCTGCTTACTGTCTAGGCAGAATGGTTTTCTTTCCCCACTGTTGTTGTACCATGGGTTTTCTTTGCCAGAGCAGAGGGTGATGCAACCAGTGGAATCTGAACCTGCTGGCCCTTTTTTCTGCTGGTGCATAACATCCCCCATTCTCTCCCCTGACTCAGGAGTGCTCTCTCTCTGCTGTTGTAGGCTGTTGAGTGTGATGGTTGTGTCATAGGGACTGTTCTGAGCTGTGGTTGATGAAGCTGCAGTTAATCAGCTCTCTGATGGAAGGCATGGTCTGCACAGTCCACCTCATGGATCTCAAACCAGCATCACTGCACAAAGATGGACAGTTAGTCTCATCAGTTTAGCAATTAAAAACACACAGTGAGCTGCTTTAGGTCCAAGAGTGCATAGGAGACAGGGGAGGACTATTTCAGCTAGTGCTGATCTTCCTCTTTTCTGCCCTCCATGTGAGATTTCTCAGTGCTGAAGAGCTGCAGTAGTGTTTAATCCATTCCATCTGCTCTATGTGAACTCTGCGAAGGGGTGGCAGGAGGAACAGCTAGACTTGGAAACCATGAGGCCAGTCTAGAATCAAGGATGGTGAAGTCTTCAGTCAGGAAAAACATGTCACTAAGAAGAAACCCATTTCACCTGATCAGTGCAGACAGCTGCAATGGTTTTCTTTTGAGTGATTTTTGCTGGCCCGTGAGTAGCTCCTAACATCAGTCTGCTCAGCAGAGAGAGTTGCCTCCATTTTCTTTAAAGGTTCAATTAGGCACATTTCACTTAAGCCTGAACTTGAGGAGTTTGGGGGAGTTCAGCCACTTCTTCTGTTATTTTTAGCTACAGTTTGTCTTGAAGGAAAAGAAGAAAGGGAAAAAAAAAAAAAGCTAATTGCCTCCCGTGGTCCTCTCTGTGTTCTTATTTTTAGCTACAATTTGCTGTTCAAAAGCTATTCATTGATCTCTTTTTATTGGTTTGGGGTTGTTTTTTTTCCCTCTCAGAAGAGCATTCTTAATCATTTGGGGGAGGCTTCTCTTCACATCATTCAGCAAACCAGCACTGAAACCCTTCCATTGTAATGATTAACTACGACTTTACACGCAGTAGGTTTTGAAGCCATCCTGGTGTTCAATGCCCTGTTAAAACAACCCAGACATTCTGATTCTTTTTTTCCCCCCCCTTCTTTCAGAAGTCTTTTCTCTTTTTTTCCCCCCCCCTCCCTCTTGTTTGGATAGTTTCTTTCCTTTTTAACCTTGCTTTACTGTTTTCCTTTGAACCGTCTCTCTCGTTCTCTATGTCGTCATGGTTGAGCTTGTTTCACTGCACCGTTCAAAGCAGAGTGTACATTCTGACTGCTACATTTATATATATCTTGAAGCTTAATGTATATATGAGTAGTTTGCCATGGGATAACACAGTGTAAACAGAGTAGAAACCCAGAAATTGTGACTTCTGTGTTCTCTCCATTTGAGTATTTTGTAATTTTTTTGAAATATTTGTGGACATAAATAAAAACCAAGCTACACTACAGCAGCCAGGTTTTGCCTGCAAGCAGAATGTGTCTCTTGATTGTTAGTGGGCTTAAAAGAGTTGATTTTCCTCTGGGATGATACGTGTGTTTCAAAGCAGTCTTGGCTTTATTCTTCCCTTCTTTGAGTTGAATACACAGTACAGAACGCCCCAGCGTCACGTCTGGATATCAGCTGCTCCTCATCCTCTTTTTTCCAGCTTGATGTGAAGCTCTTTACAGTGAGGGTGGTGAGGCTCTGGAGCAGGTTGTGGATGCCCCCTCCCTGCTGATGTTCAAGGCCAGGTTGGATGGGGCCGTGAGCAACCTGGGCTAGTGGAAGGTGTCCCTGCCCATGGCAGGGGAGTTGGAACTGGATGATCTTTAAGGTCCCTTCCAACCCAAATCATTTAATCTATGTCCACTTGTAGAGACCTTGTGTCAGCCAAAGAGTAGAAAGAAGAGAACTTCAAAACCAGAGAGGAGAATTCCCTGAGTTTCAAGACGAGTAAAGACTGCCCACCATCATCTCCTTTTAAATTGGGTGAACCTGAGGTGTTCAGAAGACCTGCAGGGGAGAAGGAGGCCTGACAACTAATGAAGTGTAAGCCTGAAATTAGGTACAGTTCATGGCAGCAGAGTTTCTCATGCATCTTATTTTCTAGCTGTAGTGGAGTTGTCTCGCAGACAGCTGATACAGAGCTGGCAAGAGAAGCATTCCAAAAGGGTGGTAATTGCAGAGAGGGAGATGCACAATTACTCATTGTCTGTTCATTGTCTGCTGAAAAGCTAAAATCTGCTTTCAAATTGCATCAAGTTACATGTTTGTGTACATTTGTAGTGGCTCCCTGTCTTCCATCTGTCAGGGATTTAAATGTATTTGTATGAGCTGGCTGTTTGGGTGTTCTGATTGTTTGACTGGCCTGAAATTGTGCCAGGAGAGGTTTAGGTTGGATATTGGGAACAATTTCTTTCCTTCAAGAGTGGTCAGGCATTGGAACAGGCTGCTCAGGGAGGTGGTGGAGTCACCATCCCTGGAGGTGTGCACATGGGCATGGCACTTTGGGACGTGGTTTAGTGCCCATGGGGGTCTTAGGTTGTTGGTTGGAATCAATGATCTTGGGTCTTTTCCAACCCAAACAGTTCTGTGGTTCTGTACTTGCAGTTCCTGATAATCAGCATCTCCAAGAAGCTGGGAAATGTGATGCCACAGAGAAAAGTGATGAGGACTTGAGAACAACTTGTCAGAAGGGAGATGGGAAGGCTGCATTCTGAATCTAGTTCTACTTTGGTTTTGACCTATGATTTTTGAGAAGTAATGAAGTATTTTGACTCCAGTTCAAGCTAATTAGTGCGCTGAGTGTGGTCAGAAGTGTGCCCTGTTCTTTGGAGTGTGCTTGAAGGAGACTGAGAAGTATTCATGACAAATTGCATGGGGCTTTGGAGCAGCAGATTTGAAGTGGCTGCTCTATTTATACCCTGTGGCATTTTCTAAGGGGAAGGTCAGTTCTTGTCTGCTGGAAATAGCTTCTGAAAGTGCTTTTTCTGAGGCCTGCTTGAACATGTGCTATGTATTTATTTTGACTTCTTCTTTTTTGGGGGGAGGGGGGAAACAGGGGTGGGGGTTGATTCATAGATGCATAGAATGGTTTACATTGGAAAAGACCTTAAAAAGATCAGCTAGTTTCAACCCCCCCTGCCCCACCTGCATTACTGTGCCTAGTTCTGGTGCCCCCAGCATAAAAGGGGACATGGAGCTGCTGGAGCAGGTCCAGACCACAAAGATAATCAGAACCTCCCCCTATAGGGACAGGCTGAGAGAGTTGGGGCTGCTCAGCCTGGAGAAGAGAAGGCTCCAGGGAGACCTTAGAGCAGCCTTCCAGTGCCTGAAGGCGCATGCAGCAAAGCTGGGGAGAGACTTTGTACAAGGGCTTGTAGTGATAGGATGAGAGGGGATGGATTGAAGTTTGAGGAGGGCAGATTTAGACTGGAGATGAAGAAATCCTTCACAGTGAGGGTGGTGAGACACTGGCGCGGGCTGCCCAGGGAGGCTGTGGCTGTCCCTCCCTGGAGGTGTTCAGGGCCTGGTCTCATACTTGGCGCAGGACTGGAGTGGGCTTGGGCTGCCCTCCCTTTCTCACGACAGCATCTAAGTTTCCAGGCTTTGAATGATGAATCCTGTGGGAACAAGGCTGAAGAGGGTTTTTATTACTGCATAAATGAAACAATATAGTTCCTGTTGCAGTGGTTCTCTTGTGCTCACGGTGCCTCAGAAGCCCATCTAGCGCTGGGGCCTCCTGCGCCTCGCCAGGCCTCATCCTGACGCCAGGTCAGCTGGCAGGACTAATGCAGGCAGCAGGCTGCAGGCCTTCCCCAGCCCATGGATAGCTGGGAGGGATTGCTCAGGTCTGGTGGCATGGTGACCTGCAGGGAAGAGCCTTGTCCCTCTGCTGTGACGGGCAAAGTGTGACAGGAAGGTGCTGTGAGGGATCCTTCACCCCGTGCAAATGGCGGCCTGCGGGTAAGAGCCTTTCTGCTCCCGAGATGGGGAAGAAGGTGCCAGAAGGTGGTGACAGGGAGCCCCTCAGCCCATGCAGCCTGGTGGCCTACAGGTAAGAGCCTTGTCCCCCATGATGGGGAAAAGGGTGACAGAAGGTGGCAGAGGGAGTCGTGGAGCACGGTCTCCTTGAGAAGAGCCATGCCTGTTTGCCTGTGGAGGGAGGCCCAGACCTTGTGGTACGCCATCCCTTGGCCCCTCCTGGCAATGTTCCTTGACCTAAAGGGAGCCAGCTTCTCCTCTGCCCCCTCCTGGTATTGTCCTTCAGTTCCCAAAGGAGCCCCATGGGTCCCTCTGTACTCCTGCTGGCAAGTATCCTTTGGTCCCTGAGGCAGCCCTTGTTCTGCTCAGCTGGTCCATGTTCCTGTCACAGGTGCTCCTCCATGTGTCCCAGATGCTTTTCCTCCCTTGCTCTCCTGTGTGACAGGTAAGCTTGAGAATGCCATGCTGGTGGTTTTGGGGGGGAGGGTTTCCAGAGGAATTCCTCACCCTGAGTGCATCAGACTCAAATGTTGTGTTGGAGGGCAGAGCCTTTTGTGTGCCCTGCATGTACAAGTCAACCTTTGCAAGCTGCTGTTCTGTTTCTCTCCTCCTTTTGCTTTAATGCCAGGTAATTAAGCCTGATCTTTCTCATGGTGTTGACTTAGCAAAAACAGGAGGAAAGAGATTAAAAACAACCTAATGCAAAGCACAAATCCCAAGGGGATGATTTAGCCAGGCTGCTTTTTGTTCTTCACAAAGGCTTCTCTCTGTAGAAGTGGTAACTTGGCCCCTGCAAATTCAGCTACTTCTATGTATATGTCTATATAAAGAATGTACTTCCCTGCCCTGTTTCTAATCCCATGCCCCTTTCCCACTCCCTAAATAAAAAGAGGTGAAGGAATGTGACAAAACCAAAACCTTTTATCTGCATAAACTCTCAGATACTTTGCAAAAGTGAGTTCTGAAGACACCTGAGAGATGTCCCAGGGAATGCTGATGCAGCACAGGCTTCTGCCACCACGCATCTTGGATCTCCTAAGAGAGAGCAGTTGAGTTTTCCCAATAAACACCATTCAAATCTACTTTCTCGTTGGATGAGTAGTGGGAAGGGTTAGGCTCAACCTTGCATTCCTCTGCAGGTGGAAAAGGCACAGTCAAACAGCACTGACAAGTTAAGGGCACTCGGCAGGTAGGAGCTGCATCCAGTGCAGGATCTGATAATTCCCTTGCACATCTCTCAGGTTTTGAAAGTCAAAATGTTTAATTTTTAGGGCACTAAATCAAGCCCAGCTTCAACAGAAGCCTATTTTTACTGATTATTAATGAACTAGCGTGCTCTCCCTGACACCAAAGCACACTTAGGGTAATTCACAAGTGCAGTTGTCAAAGTGAAAGACCCAGAAAACGTTGGAGCCATCAGCCTTGTTGCTCCTTCCTTTATTCTGGATGACTTTGGGTTTTTCCAGCTTCTGAATCCTGTTGCAATCCCACTTCATTATTTGTTAGCACTTTAAGTATTTGTCCAATGTCCTTACCTGTGGCAATGTCACCAGGAGGAAGCTCTGCAGAGCTGTTGCTTAGCTTCTGAACGCTCCTGCCTCACGCTGTAGCTGCAAGGCTGAGTCTCTGCACCAGGGGACGTGCATATGGGAGAGAAATTAAGGAGTAAATTGGTGCACTGGCCTTGGAAAATAGCTGTGTGTGATGTCAGTGGAGTTGTGTTTCTCTTTGCCTGGGGTCTTGGTTTTGCAAGCTATTAGCCAGATCTTTAGGGTGGAAATTTCTCTGCCCTTGCAGCTTGTTTAAATGAGCAAATTAATTGCAAAGCCCAGGCAGGGACACAGTCTCCAGTTTGCTTGGCCTGTACCATGGGTGAATTTGTGCTTTCAAAATAGACATCTTGATTCGAGGGGGATTTTCCTCCCTGTCAGTTAGGTTGTTTTACTGTCATCCAGCTGCCACTGGCTTCTGTTCCTTCACAACCCAATGCTTTTTATATAGTAGCAAATAAAACAGATACTGATAGCAGTAATTTAAGAAGCACAAGAGGATGCTCAGTAGCAGAGAAGTGAAGGTACACAGTCCCCAACTTCCCCAAGAAGCTCCAGCACAGCATAACTGGAGTAGATGATCTCTAAAGGGCCCTTCCAACCTCAGCCATTCTGTGCTGTGATGATACTGAGGGGTTGGGTTGTCACCAGGGGAGTGCCTGTGACAATTTACTCAGAGAGGATTAACAGAGGAAATTGTTGAGTGGTCAAAGTGCCACTGCAGAATGCATGAACTCTTACTTGTTCTCCTCTGAGAGGGCCCTCACAGCCCTCAATCTTCTAGTGGACAACATTGCATGATGCCCCATGTGCCTGCCAGCAAAGGCTTTTTGTGTTGTAAATAATAACATAAGGAGAAACTTCTTAGCTATGAGGGTGCTGGAGCCCTGGAGTCCCGAGAGGTTGTGGAGTCTCCTCTGAAGAGCTTCCAAACCCACCTGGACACTGTGATCCTGGGCAAGCTGCTGTGGGTGCCCTGCTTTAGCAGGGGGTTTGGACTGGATGATCTCCAGAGGTGCCTTCCAACCTCCACCAAACTGAGCTTCTATGAAACCACAGTGTCTCGTGGTACAGAACTGAAATGGTTTGTGAAATGCTAGGGCTGACACAGGGCCCCTGTGAAGTATCTCACTGCTTGTAATAAACCAGCATTTAATTAACCATTCCATCATGTGCTGGCATGCAGGGACCCTGCAGGTGAAGGCAGGCTGTCAGGAGAGCACACAGGAAGGTTTCTACAGCTGCCTCAGCATCTGGGGGAGCTTTGTCTGCATTTGTGTCGGTTGTAACTTGTTCTGAGTTGACCTCAGACAGGGAATCTGAGCAGAGACTTCAGTCCCTAGGGTGGCACTGAGCTGTAAGCACTAATTCATTCAGATGACAATATGTAAGTAATCCCTTGACAATGTCCTGTCTCAGGTATCTCTTTTACTTTGAAACTATTAATAAGTGTTTGGGTGGTTTTACTTTCTTGCCCCCTTTTGAGCTGCTTTTTTGGCTCAATAGGAGAATGTGCTGGGTCTAGAGGGTTTGTGATCTGTCCTCCTTTAGCCATCACACTGCTGTATCAAAGCCTGGGCTGTGCTCAGCTTTTCTGTCCATGGTGTGGATTTGGGAAGTAGAAATACTTAACTTTTCTCCCCAGTTACTCCTTGATTGCAGGATATTTATTCCTTGGCAGTTGATAAGGCAGTAGAACATTTTATTGGTTAGAACTGCATCTGTTGTTTTCACTCCTGTGACACTGGAACAGGTTACCCAGGGAGGTCTTGGATGCCTCTTGGATGAGGCCTTGAGGTACCTGGGAGGTAGTCTCTGCCCATGGGAGGGGTTTGGAGCTAGATGATCTTTCAAGGTCCCTTCTCACCTAAACCATTCTATGAAGTATTGTGCAGTGCTGGAACAGGAACAAATGTCTAGCATGTTCAAGCCTTTCAACAACAGCAGCCAAAAGCACAGGGCTGTTGTTGTTCAGTGACATTTCTGTGGTGGTTTGGGACATGGATGCCAAGGGTAGTGAAAATCCTTGTCAGATCTGTGCTCACTGGAGAAAAAGCAACACTGAAATAGGTACCTTTGCAAAAGCATTTGCACTCTGTCAGTGCTGCAGCAATGTGGCATGCATTTCATTTGTCTGATGTCTTGAAGACTTAGAGTGTAATGAACTGAGGAAAGGAAAGGCTGGAGGTAAAGCTGCCAGGGTGTAAATCTGGGGTGGTAGCAGAGCCTTTCCCAGCAGCACTGACTCTGGTCCGTGGTCAGAGGGTTCATAGAAACCTCTGGGAGTGTTCAGTGCACACAAAGCAGGGCATTTCAACAGGCTTTGTACTGGAAGATGTGGTTTCCAGACAGAAGCTTTTTGCTGTCTCTCCCTGGTCACAGAATCACAGAAAGGCAGGGGCTGGAAGGGGTCTCTGGAGATCAAGTCCAACCACCCTGCCACAGCAAGATCACCAAGGACAGGTGACACAGGAACCTGCCCAGGTGGGTTTGGAATCTTTCCAGAGAAGATGACTCCACAACCTCTCTGGGCAGACTGCTCCAGGGCTACAGCATCCTCACACCAAAGTTTTTGTTCATGTTGAAGCAGAACTTCCTGTGTTCCAGTTTGTGCCTGTTGCCCTCATCCTGTCACTGGGCACCACTGAGAAGAGACTCCCCATCTTGCTACTGGTGTTTGTAAGCATTGGTCAGGTTTCCTCTCAGCCTTTCCTCAGAAGAGAGATGTTCTATTCCCTTAGCTATATTCTCATGGCCTCCACTGGACTCTCTCCAGTAGTTCCCTGTCTCTCTTTAACTGGGGAGCCCTGACCTGGACCCAGTAGTCCAGATGAGGCCTCACTAGGGCAGAGTAGACAACCTCCCTCTACCTTCTGATGTGGTGGTGCTACTCTGCTCTCCCCTGCTGACATTGCCTTGCTGCAGATTGTGACTCCAGACTACAAAGTGCTTGCAGTGGGACTGGAGAGATTTTTTTCCCCCCCTTTTCCTTCTGTTTTATTTAAAGCGAAGCTCCTTGACTTCACTAATTTCTTGTGGAGACAATACCTGCAGCCAGGAACTGTTGGGAGGTGCTGTGACAGAAATGCCTTCATCTAAATGTAAATGTTGCTTCCCTGCCTCAGGCTGCCTTTAAGAGGCTTTCTTCTGTTGGAAGCAGCTACAAAGTAATGGTCACAATCAATTTATTCATGTCAATAAAAGGTCTTTTCTATGCTTATTTGAAATGTATGGTCTGGGGTGATAGGACCACAGGCAGGTTTTAAGCTGGTGTATCAGATGGAATGAGAAATAAAGGATTAAAGGAGAGGGAAAAGAAATTGTGTAAGGCTTATGCAGGTGGATTCTTGAGTGCAAAGGGTGGAGAAACATGAAGGTGTTTGAATAGTGGGACACAAGAGAGGGTAGAAGTGGGACACAACTCCCCTGCTGCTCCTCCCTGTGCCTCTGAGACACTCTCTTCTGACCTGGGTTGTCTGTTGAGTAAAAGAGTTCAGTGCAGAGTCCCTGACAAAGATAGAGGAAAGATTTGGGTTGGACTCAATCTTCAGAGGTCCTTTCCAACCCCTACTACTCTGAGAGCCTGTGGTTTTCTGAGTCACTTCAGTGCAGTAGCATCCACTTGTAAACAACCATCTTGGGCGGTGTCAGCTTAAAATTCTCTTACTGTCCCCCCCACCTCCTGTCTGTTTAAAAGGGAAAGCAGGTCAGGAGGTGCCACAGCAAAGTGCAAAACAGAACTTCTTCATCGATTTCATACTCCACATCAGACTGAACTCCGTGTCTCCTGCCCAGCACTACCTATGAGTGGTGCCTTGTATGCTTCATTTTCTTCTGACTTGGACTTCAGGCTGAGGTAGCCTCATTCTGTGCTCCTGACAGCAAGAGGCACATGGGACCAGGCAGCTTAACTCTGCCAATGGGCCTCAGGGATACTCTTTTCCACTTCAGGCTTTTATTTCTCTCAAACAGCACTTTGGCTTTTGTGACAGATTACTTCATGGCCCATTGCCTGATTTATCTGTGGCCCCCCAGGCCTGGGGTGACGGTTCAGCCATGCTGTCCTGGTGCTCTTTGGCTCTGCCACAGCTCCCAGGGCTGCTCTGCTGGTGCCTTGGTTTTCCTGTGGATAAAACAGAGGTGAAGAGACTCTAAATTTGTGGTTTGGTTTGCTTTGTTTTTTCTTTCAGAAGGTATTTGAACAGATGGAGTTCTGCTATTTGTATTTGTGCAACGGAGATGAAAGAGAACTTGGTGTTCGTGAAGGTCTTGAGAGCTCCACTCCTAATGGCTACAGAATTAATGACTGCAGCCACAGGGTTTCAGATGTGGTTTGGACCTGGCTTGCTGGGGTTACTTCCACCTTCTGTTCTGCTAATAAGGTCCTGTAGCTACATGGCATGGATCTGGCCCCTAGTGCTCTGAGGCTGCTGCTTTGGAGGAGGCAGTGAGATAATGCTTTGCTCTCCAGCGCTGCTGAGCAATTACAGGTTGGAGCAGCGGCGGCATCTGAAGTGGTCCATCATGAGCAGGAGGTCACACCACCATCAAGTAGGAGAGTAATTGAGAGCAGTGCTTGGAATATTCTGCCTGTGTAATCTCTGTGCTTGTTTGCTCAGTGTTTGCCACGCTGGGTTAGTCCTGTGTTTGCTCTGAGGTTCTGGGACCACTACAGATGATGAGCTGAGCCTTTGCTGCAACATTTGGAAAGGGAAGATCTGGCACTTAGATTATTCCTTATGGCCAAGCCTTTGCAAAGGAGATGCTCTCTCTTCAGATAGAGGGCTTTTGCTTGCTGTCTGGGGAATGCTGATTTTGAGACTCCAGGTATGTGGCTGCTGCTTATTTTGTCTCCAGTCTCACACCAGCATGCAGTGTCCTGCACACTGCCCTGTGTATTTCTGCATGTGCCAGACTGAGTTCTGAGTCATGAAGAGCAGACACTCAGATGATGGGGGACTGGACTGTTTCTGGCTGGGCCCCCAGGGCCCTTGTCTGGCTGATTTTTATTTACAAGACTGCAAAAAAGACAACATGGGCAGTTGGCTGCTGGCCCTGGCATGTGTTCCTGTGCCCAGCTGGGCTGCAGGGACTTGGCAAAGCCTCCTTTATGATGCCTGCTGGCTACTGGAGGGCTGGGGCAGGGAAACTCTGGTAGAGGGCTGAATAGAAAGGACAGTGGTGAGAGAAGATGCCCTCTGAAGGAAGACCAAGGGGTGTGAGGGGTTTGAACTAAACTGTCCCAACCTCAGCCCTCAGTGTAGCTTGATAGCTTCCTGCAGCAGTTGATTTCTGTGTTTCACGCAGGTCCTTCCTCTCCAGATAAGCGTGAGGCAGCTCCCTCCTTCCTTCCAGGGCCATAGCTGCTCAGGACACTCGCTGGGCACCGGGGCCAGGCTGCAGGTTGTCCCCGGGGCGCAGGCAGGGCTGCCCTGGGAGCTCCTGGGTGCTATTGCAGCTTTCGCCACCGGATGGCAGCAGAGGCTCGGAGAAAAGGACTCCGACCCTCGCCCTGCTGCGTCTGCCCGGGGAGCCCTGAGGAGCAAGTCGGCAGGTAGTCATCTCTGGACCGAAGGCACGGTCAGGGAGCAAGACTTCCACAGACAGGGGAGCTTCCTTACAGCCAGGGAGAAGGATCTTCTGAGATCTGGGTCCACCTGCTCCCACCCAGCACTGCAAGCCGTGGCTGTCTTTGGGGTTGGTTTGTTTTGCAAACCCAAGTTTGTTGCTAAAACTTCCCAGCTGCTTCCTCTTGTTTCACCCCCAAGGCTCTGCACAGTGCACCCTTAGGCTTTGTCGTGGTTGCAATTCTCTTTGCTCATTCCCCCCTGGGGCCTGGGGGACGCAGACCCTTTAAGGAGCTCTCTCTCTGTGCACATTTATATCCTGGGGGAATGCAGTCTGCGAATTCTTGTCTGGACTCCTGACCAGCTGTGTGGCCCTGTGCAAGTTGCAGAGCCTCCTGGTGCCTTGGTTTCCCTCCCTGCAACTAATGCTTTTGATGCCCTTGTATGGGAACAGAGATATAAACACGAAGCAGCTGCCCTTGAGAATATTTGTTTCTTTTAGATGGCCTCAACTCCAGGCTCACTCTTGAACTTCAAAAATACACAAGCCATGCAATAATATTTAATGTAACAACCCCAGCTAACAACAGCCCTCTTCTTCCACACCATTCAGCAGCTGGGTGACAGCAGATGGGGTTTCCTTCCAGACTTTTTGGCTTTCTTGGTTTGGCTGTCACAGCCTCCTGAGAGGCAGCATTTGTCTGGAGGCCATGCCAGCCAGCCTGCCTGTCAGCTCCTGCTGAGGATGGGTGTCATTTATCAAGCAGATGTACTGCAGTGATCAATGGTGGCTGTCACTCAATATTGGTCTGGTAAGGACTGGTCTGTGTTGTATTGGCAGAGGATGCTCTACATAAAATGCTTCTGACCTTATTGATCAGTCCTGTTTTCTGCCTCTGGCCCCTGGGTGTCAAGAGGGGACTCAGCTCCTGATGTCTCCCAGGGAGTTTGGGGTTTTTGTGACAGCTATTGCTGCAGCTCCTGTGGGATGAAGGGGGTGAGGAAATCACACCACAAACTTTGCTTTTGAAAGGAGAAACACAACCTGTTCTGAAAGGGAGAGGAAAACACCTTACAAATTCAAGGGCAAGGGCTGCAGGCAAAGAAGTCAAGCCCAATAGAGCCTCTAGGCCTGTCTGAAGTGCTGCATTCCTGTCTGATAGCTGCAGATGTCTGTTTTACAACCTGGTCAGCAACTACCAGGTGCTCTTGCATAGTGCATGGGAGCCTGAGTGTCCTAGATGATTAGAGATGTAAAGTAATCTGGCTATCAAGTGCCAGAAGTGTCTCTTAAGTCTTAGTTGCTCAGTCAGAAGTGTTTAGCTGTGTCTTTCCAAGAGGTTTTGTTCTGAGACAGCAGTGAGGAGTGTGCCTTGTCACTCCTATGAGAGCAGACAGGAATTAATAGCCCAGGGACAGGAGTTTGCAGCAGGATCCAGAATCAGTCAGCAGCTCTGGCTGCCTCTAGATTTCTCTGCCCCATTTTTAGGTCTGCTTATATTAGAAATGGACCCTCTGGGGCAGCTGGGGAGGGGTGGAAGTCTATAGTTCTTCTTGAGCCTCTAAGTGGTTTCTAGCCAGAGGTTAGTGAGAGCCCTGCAGGTACCTCTGGCAATGTTCACCAGCACAGGGAAGGGAGAGGAGGAGATGGAGCAAAGGATGTGAAGCTGAGCTGATGTCACTCATCTCCTCTGTTTCTGTCACTGGCCCAGACAGTTCCTGGCATGCATGTGCTTTGCACCTGCTCTCCTTTCTAAGCTGCTCAGACCGAACTGCTTGAGCACAGAACAGGAACCAAAGAGCAGAGGGCACAAAGATGCATGTGCTGGGACACAGGAGGAAATAATCTTCCTGCTCTTCAGAGGTGGAGTTGCAGCAGGGCAGAACCATCCATGTGCAAGGTCTTCCTGCAAAGATGCCCTCCTGGAGCAAGCAGAGGGAAGTCAAAAATCAAGAGCTGGTGTATTCATTGGTGTAGTTCATCAGGCCTGAATCCCAGACAGGTGGAAGTCCTTCAGGAGCAGCCAAAACCACACCCCCTGATGACTCCACTAATTAATTCAGGATGGGTCAGCAGGTTGCTAAGAAAGAGCCTTCTTTGGCTTTGGTGTTGGCCTCACAGCCAGGTGTTAACCCTCTCCCCACCAGCCCTGCCAAGTACGTGGGACAATTTAAGCTATGCTCTATGATATTTAGCCTCCCCTGTCCTAGAGGGCTGTGTTTGTAAGGGGAGAATGAGCAGAGCTCCTGGTCCTCTGCCCAACATGTGCAAGGCATCCAGCTGGTGGCTTTTCAGCTTTTATTTTTGATACAGGCTTTGGTGAGGAGATGAAGGACAGCACCCCGCTCTGCCACGCACCCAGAAGCACACCTCTCTCACCCCCCATGCAGCAACGCCAGAGCTTGCAGATTTCTCCTCTTAACCTGCCATGGTGCTCTCAGGGGACATGCATTTGGGTGGAGCCAGACTTGCCAGTCCCTCATTTCTTGTTTTCTGTGAAGAACTTCTCTGTAGGGTCTACCAGAGAGTCCATCCTGCAGCACACCTCCTCCACTCTTTGTCTTCTGGAGCGTTGCTGGTGGGGAACAACTCATTTATGTCACTCTTGTGGAGGAATGAAAAGATTTATGACCTTCTCCTCTATTCCCCATCCACCTCTGTTGTTTTCTTTCCCTCCCCTCTCCTCCACCTTCCCAGAGCTGGAAGGTCAGAAGTTTAAATCCTGCTTTGAGCAACTCCTGACTTGCTACCAGCTCCTACACATAGCTTCTGTGGGTTGCACTTCAACTCTTTCCCTGGAAATGAGCCTCTTTAAACGACTTTCTCATGTGTTCAGTTATAAAAACATCCTTGGGAAGGCCTCCTTTGAGTTGCCTTTTCTGCACTGATGCATAGGCTTGGCCAAGCTACTCTTATCTTCTCCTGCAGTGGGTGAGAAATGGCTGCTGTTAATTCTGGCTAATGACTGGGTTCAGTGGGTGAAATAGAGCTGCCCTGAGTTCTGCTCTGCTGTAAATACCTTTCTCGGTGTGACAGTCCCTGCTGCCATTTCTGATGTCCCTGGTGCAATACCAGTATTGATTTCTGATATACAGGGAAGAAGATTTACTGCTTTATGTTCTGGAGACATTCCCTTGGACTCCAGCACCATCTTTCTAGCCTCCCAAAATGCCCTTTCACTTAGCTTTAACTGCAGGGCCCCCCCAACCACTATCTAGCTCCTGACAAGTCTACCCCCATTCTGCATTCACAGCTCCACTTCATCTTACAGAATGGTTTGGGTTGGAAGGGGCCTTGAAGATCATCTGGTTCCAACCCCCTGCCTTGGGCAGGGACAGCTCCCACCAGCCCAGGTCGCTCAAGGCCTCATCCAGCCTGGCCTTGGACACCTCTAGGGAAGGGGCATCCATGCTTATCCTTGGGCAGCCTGTTCCAGTGTCTCACCATGGCCACTGGGAAGAATTTATTCTCCATTATTTTAATTCTTGTCAAGAAAATCTTCTCCATTTTTGTCCTGAACATGGGGGGGGGGAAAAAAAGAGAGGAAAAAAGTACCAACCATGGATTCCCTCTGGAAAGAAAACCCAGAGTCTGCATTTTCAGCTGGGAAAGCTTCTTGCCAATATCAGAGAGATGACTTTGAGATCCACAAGGTTCAACCCTGAGCTTTTTGAAAGAGAGGGGAAGAGAAATAGTTCCCCTTAGGTGTCTTCCTGTGTATCGCTTCTGCCACATCAATATCTAGGCTTGGCCAATCCTTTGTTGTCTTCCACTTCCAGTGAACTGCAATATTCACTCTTCTTGCTGATGCCTGGGCTTGCAGGTAAGATGTATCTGTGAATGAATTGGTGCTGTGGCCTTTGGCCATTCAGTACTTGCTGGGAATTGCAAAACCTCTCCACGTTCTGTCTGGATCCAGCTGCGTGCAGGCTCTGGAGAGACACCCAGTCCAATTAGCAGTGATTGGGGAAGAAGCTCTCTTGTTAGGATCAGGATGCAATAAATAAAATATTAGTGAGAGGAGGTGGGTGAGCCAGGAGATGAAGCCAGGGCTGTGCAACAGCTTGCCTTCTTTTCTCCTTTCTTTCTCTTTTTTTTTTCATCATGAGAAACGCTGTGGGGAGCCCACAGTAAAAGGAGAGACTGTCAAAAATGCACACAGTATTCTGTTTGCCTGCCCCTGTGGAATGCCTGGTGTTATGCAGTCTTGGACTTCTGGGAAATCAATCCCATGCACATGACTCTGCTTCTCTTTTCCCAATAGCAAAGAAAGATTTCAGCACATGCTGGAGGGGGTGGGGGGGGGGAATGTGAGCAGCTTCTCTAACTGCTTTGTGTTTCAGCATTTGTTCCATTCATTAGATTAGCCCTTTACAGAACCTGATGCAGGTTGTTGATGGCTGAGTGCATAGTGTGGCTCTTGGCAGAAGGTTTATCTGCCATGGCTGGCTTGGTCCTCCTCAGTGCTTCAGCTTCCTGGTGAGGGGTTTGGAACACAAGCCCTGTGAGGAGAGACTGAGGGAGCTGGGGTTGCTTAGCCTGCAGAAGAGGAGGCTCAGGGGAGACCTGAAGGGAGGTTGTAGACAGGTGGAGGTTGGTCTCTTCTGCCAGGCAAGCAGCACCAGAACAAGTGGACACAGTCTCAAGCTGTGCCAGGGGTGGTTTAGGCTGGAGGTTAGGAAGAAATTCTACACAGAGAGAGTGATTGCCCATTGGAATGGGCTGCCTGGGGAGGTGGTGGAGTCACCACCATTGGAGGTGTTTAGGAGGAGACTTGGTTGGGTGCTTGGCTGCATGGTTTAGTTGATTAGGTGGTGGTGGATAATAGGTTGGACTCGATGATCTCGAAGGTCTCTTCCAACCTGGTCTATATTCTATTCTATTCTATTCTATTCTATTCTATTCTATTCTATTCTATTCTATTCTATTCTATTCTATTCTATTCCTCTTCTGTAGGCTTATGAAGCTTACACTAAGGGTTGTTAAATGCTCCAAGGTCACAGAATGGTAGGGATTGGAAGGGACCACTGGAGATCATCTAGTCCAACCCCCCTGCTAAAGCAGGGTCACCCAGATCTGGTCATACAGGAATGCACCCAGGTGGGTTTTGAAAGTATTCAGAGGAGGACCTCCCAATGTCTCTGGGCAGCCTGGTTCAGTGCTCCACCTGAAAGTGAAGAAGTTCTGAAGTGAAAAAAGATTCTACAAGGGCTCAACAAAATGTTGGTGAAATATGTTGTCCATCTCTCCTAGATGAATCAATGTGACTAGATGATCTTAAAGGTCTTTTCCACTCTTGGCAGTTCTGGGATTCTGTGAAAGATGTCTTGGATTTCAGTCTGGTTACAAGCAGCTTGGGCAAGAATGAATAAATGTTGAGAGGGTTTGGCCCCAAAGAAACCCCCAAAGCTCAGTACTTAAAATGGAACCACTTTCTTTACTCCTAATGTGAAACATCAAGGGGGAGGTTTGCCTCTGGGTGCTGTGCCTGCTCTGACAGCAGCAGCAGCCCTGGAGTAGCAGCTACCCCTTGTTCCTTCCTTACAGCTGATGATTCTCTGCTCAGGGGCCTTGTCCCAGGTCGATGACACCTTTCAGGACTATCAGAAAAAGCCCTGAGAAGAGCTTTGCATAAAGGATGAGGAGGGGCAGAGTTTGGTGTTGCTTGTCAGTCTGTGCTTTTCTTCAGTCCAGTTCCAAAAGCATACAGCTCAGGGAAAAGCAGAGACATGGAGGGGCCTCCTCATCTGCAGGAGGCTGGCAGCCCCTCTTCTTCTGGCTGATTTCATGGAGCACCTAGGAGGAGAACCACTAGGTGGGGTACAACAAGGTCAGACAAGTCCTTCTAGGGCAAAGGAGCAGTTGCTAAGAGGAAGGCAGTGAAGCGGCTCAAAAGCGGGTGTGATGTGTTGAGATAATCTAATATAAGCAAGTACCCTGGAGGCAGAGGAAGCCATCTTTAAACCCAGCAGCAGCCCCTGGAAAGCCTTATCAGCAACAGCAGGAAGTTAGAATAATCAATCCTAGAAGAAACACAGTTCCTGGCTGCAGCAGGTAGAGCCACGAAATATTTCACATCTTAATATGTGACTTGGATGGAGTCCTAGCCAGCTGCTGGGGTTCAGTGAAATAGAAATAAGCACAGAAAAAAGGAAAGACAAGAAAAGGGGGGGGGGGGGGGGAAGGGGAAGCCCAAGCCTTGACTGCCTGCTGTCACTAAGGAGCATTTGCCACTTTTCACAGATCTCTGCATCTAAATGCTGGAGAGTGAGGACAGGTGCTGCTCAGGAGCTGTGGCAGTGAACTGGGCAGTGCATCTTTCATCTGTGGTGTTAACTTGGTGCATGGTGAGGTTGTCTGTTCAGAACTGCTGTAGCTTCAAGACTGGAGACTTGATGGGGTGCTTGGTGCCATGGGGTAGTTGTTTAGGTGGTGTTGGATTGGTTGGTGGGTTGGACGCGATGATCTTGAAGGTCTCTTCCAACCTGGTCTGGTCTATTCTATTCTATTCTATTCTATTCTCAGCTGTAAAATAATCATCTCCCTGTAGGACAGCTCCATGAGGTTTTCCAAACCTCCTAGCAATCAGCAAAGTCTGGTCACTGGCTGTGGCAAAGGAGGAGCAGCTCATTTTGCTGCTTCTATCCTTACTTCAGGGATAAAAATGGTTGAGCTATGATGCTGGGTGTAATCCAGCAACTGGTGACTCCCTGACTTGGAAGCCAAAGTAGAGCAACTGAACACAGGTTTGTGATTTGCAGCTTGAACTTAAGACTGCTGAAGATTGGTGACTTAGAATTGCAAAGCAAAGACTGGGATTAACTTTGCCTTCCTTCTACCACCTCCCAGCCTTTGGTGCAAGGATCTTAAAAGTGCCCTGGATGGTTGAATCACCTTCTTGGTACATGCTACAGCGCTCTGGATTGCACTGGAAAGGTTCCTTAGGAAGGCAAGTGCTACCCTTGGTCACTTCCCCAGGTCTCACCTTGTCTGCATCCAAGTCTGTACCTGTGCACAGGAAAGTGCTTCACTGTTTGCATCCAGCTGCCTTCACAAATACAGAGAGGAGAGCTCCAAAACTGGCTGTAAGAGTAGGAGGCAGAGGAGGGAGGATCTGGTGGTGTAGTGCAGGGGTGAGAGAAGCTTTCCTAGGCCTGCCAGAGGAAGGAGATAAGACAAACCACCAAGCTGAGAGCACTCAAAGGCAGGGAGCACTTCACATCGGAGCTTTCAGCCGGTGCTCTGATGGTGGCATGACGGAAACGGGACAGAAGTTCGGCATTACCACTGGCTGAGCACAGCATAATGAGGGCACAGACAACCACGGCTGGGCTCATTAGCCATTCTGCTGCCCAATTAGGCTAGGAGCTAATTGCTCATTAAGGAGCCCATACCTGCTGAGGCAGCTGGGCTTCCCTAGAACTCGCGGCTGGAGCCACAGCAGAGACTGGGGAGAACAGAAGCAGGATTTGAAACCAAGGGAATGGAAAAGCTCGTCTGCCTCGGAGGGAGGGGTTTGCTGCCTCTGCCGCCACTCCCTGGGGACAGGAGTTTGATTCCTGGCACCGCTGCTGTCAATTAGCCCTGAGCTCCCACTGAAGGCTTCCTCTTCCTGGCATCCTACAGCCCTGATGCTAATGACGTGCAAAAGGAGTGGCTGAGGCAAAGAGGATGGGGAGCTTAAGGTGGAAGGTGGTTCTGACCTGCATTCCTCTCCTGAAGACCCTCTGGAGAGCAGCCAAGCTTCTGAGTCAGAGCAGGAGGCCAATCCCAGACAAGGGACAGCAATAGGCTGTTGGAGAAGTAAACTGCAGTGCCCTGATGAGGGCAACCCTGGCAGTGTGCAACCCTGAAGGTGGATGAGCGAGCTGGGATAAGACAAGGGCTGACTGTTCAGGAGGCTCAAGGCCACTTCTGGAAGATTTTGCTTTAAAATCATCTGAAGTCAGTGCCATTTAGTCCCTCACGTGCCACGTTCCTCTGGGAAACAGGATTTCAGCCCCACAAATGCTTTCCTTCTCACCTCAGCTCCACTAGGTGAGTGCACTGAAAGCCTGTGGAGGGGGTCTGAACACCAGAAGCACCAGGACCTGGGCTGGATCCTCCCGTAGCTGAGAAGCCACTAACACTGTTGGGGCTCAGAAGGGGCTGGGTGCATTCCACGTCTCTTGTCCACCCAACATGACTTTGTGTTTTCCATTTGCCCCAGGCTATATCTGCTGGGGGCTGGAGGCCATTTGAGAGCAGCAGAGGGCTGGATGCACAAACATCCTACTTCAGTTTGCAGACTCTTTGTCTCTGAGGGAAGCACAGCACCACTGGCTTGGCCTGCAGACTCCTGTGTCTTTTGGAGCAGGCCCATAGGAAGAGGTGGCTGCAGGAGGAGGGAACAGGGAGGGGAGGAATGCATTTCTCATTATGTGCTTCTGCAGCCTCTCTGCTCTGGCAGCCTGAGAAGAGAAAATTTCTCTTCCTCCCCAGGTTCTCCACCCCCTGCAGCTTGCTGATTATTTTTGGCTGAGGTGGAAAGCACAACCCTAATATTTTTCCATAGGGGAGTGACCCAAGCAGGAGGGGAATGAAGCCCAGGCTGCTCCCTTTGTGCTCTTCCAATTAATAGCCACACTTTTGCATGTCTATAGCTTTCTCCAGCACAACTTAGAGCTTTAAGAGCTGTTAGGTTCTCTTAGCTCACTGGGTCAGCCTCACCTCTGCTTAGCAGAATGGGTGATGCTAAGGCACAGAGGCTTCCTGCAGGTCACACAGGGAGGCTGTGACTTTCCATCCACTTTCCTTAAGCTTTTTTCCTCAGGCTCTTTCCACGCTGTTGAAGGTCCTTATTCCCTGCTCTGACTCTGTGCTGTGGATCCCTCCTGGCTGCACAGTGCTGTCAGTAATGCCTGCAGGGTGTTGCTACAACATTTAAATGGGAGGGTTTCTCTGGGTTGTGCCTTCAGTGGTCTCTTAAAATACTTCCTGAAAAGTTGGCTCTGCCAAGCGTGGGGCTTTAGCTTTTGAGGAACAGTGGCACGGATGTGGGAGTCACTTTGGCTACAGAACATCCTCAGAAGCTGCATTTAGGAAGCTGGGTGGAAAAGAAAGTTGTGCACATGTGGGGTTAAGGACACCCCAATGGTGGCTGCCCCCCATTGCCCAGAAGCCAGCCCCTGTGTGCAGGGCTAGGGCAGAGGCAGGTTTCCCAGGTTCTCCCCTCTCTGCTCCCCCCCACTGCCACAAGGCCACCTCCCTGTGCTGGGAGCAGCCTGGCTTGTTTTCTCAGCTAATGGAAAGCAGATGAGGAGCACAGGCAGGCCCAGTGACAGCTGTTGGGAATGATTCATTTGGGACACAAACAGGAATCGAATGCTGGCTGATCCCTGGGCAGAGCCTGTCCTGCTCCAGGCCTTTCCAGGGGGTGACGATGTGCTCTGGACCCCCCCACTCCAGCTCCAGCAGTGACTCACTTCCTCCAGCCTTGGCAGCCAGCTTAGATGATTTGGGGCATGAAACCTCCCAGATCTCTTCTGTCCTCCTCCCTGCCTCTGCTGAATCCCTCTTGTTCTGCTCAGAGGGCAGAGTCCATCCTTGCTTGATCTGTGGGGCCAGGAAGGGAAGCTGAACAAAAGGTCTCCAGCCAGATCTAGATCAAAGCAACCTGGTCTAACAGGAGGTGTTCATGCCCATGGCACCAGATGATCTTTAAGGTCCCTTCCAACCCAACCCATTCTGTGATGCTATGTAAACAGCACAGTGTAATGCACTGGAGCCAGCAATGATGCAAACTGCATTGGCAAAGGCAGAACAGATGGACTGGCTGGGAAGGGGAGGTGGGCACGGGTGGGAGATGGCTACTGATCATGCATCCCTGTTTCTGAGGTCATTTACTCTTTATTCACATCCCCAGTAATTTCCTGTTGCTTTCCAGAACCAGTGCACAGTCCTTGGATGCTAGAGGCTGGCTTTGAGATGTCCTGGATTGGGTTTTACCTTTTCCTCTTGCTCCTCTAACAGACTCAGTGCTTGTTTTAAAGTCTGATGTGCTTTGAAGCAGCACAGTCTAGAATGGCAAGGCTGGAGCATCTCAGGGCACTGAGAGCCTTGACTTTCTATGAAGGCCAACCTGATTTTTCCCCTCCTGACACACTAGATCCCAAATTCCCAGCCTTTGGTTTGTGTTTGGAGCAGATCTGCTTGCTGGCCTGTGACCCAGCCAGCTGTCTGTTGCTCCTGCCCTTCTCTGCCTCTGTGTGCCAGCAGGCTGGTGATTATTGGAGCAGAAGAGACAGGCAGAGGTGCCACTGCAGAGCAAGGCAGAGAGGAGCTTAGGAGCGTGTTCCTCCTGGAGCGCTCTGAAGGCTTGGCAACAACACAAGTATCTGGAAAGACCCCCAGAGCCAGGCAGCATCTCTTTTTAAAGCAGGGGGCCTCTCTTCCAGGAAGCCTGGCCACTGAGGGAGGGTGGGGGAAGGATGGTGACACCTGCTGTCCCCTTGGGCCACCACTCCAGTCTCTCATGGCTGCACTCCAGAGCCATGTGTCAGCCGGAGGAATCTGAGCTGTGGGCTGATGACGCCCCCAGTGCCCCAGCAGGCAGTCCCAGGCAGAGCTGCTAGGCTGGTCATGGAGCTCTTTCCTCACCCCTCTGCATCCCTGTAGCTGCCACCCATCCTCCTCTTCCTCCAGCACCGTTTTGGAGTGACACTGCCCTGGGAATGGGGCCTGGCAGGTGGGATGTTGTTAGCAGGGCTGGTGCAATATGGCACAGCTGAAAAGCACTTGCATCTTCCCTGCTTCCTCAGAGCCCTCACATTCCTACTGTGGCCTCCGGGCTGCCTGGATACCACACTCAGCTGTCACAGCATAATAGCCACCGACTCCTAATTACAACCCTCCCTGGCTGGATCAGAGGGTGGCTGGGCAGTTCCATCTGGATTGTCTCTCTGGGACTGCAGTGGGGGGCTCTGAAAGGGGAGCAATGCTGCACAAATGTCGTGATCCTCAGAAGCATCCAGGCCTCCAGTCTGAGACAAAAATAATCACCCAGCTCCAGGGGGCACAGGGGCCACCAGGAGGTTTGCTGGAGCAGAGGCTCTGCAGCAGAACATAATGAGATGTGCACACCTCACCCAGCACAGCCCTGCACATGCTGAATTGGAAAGGGCAGATGGACTTGATCCCAAACTGTCTCCAGGGGTCCATCCGTCAATCCCTCTTGAACTCCCCTTGGGCTTCCTATAGTGAGGGGGAAGCTGCAGCTTCTCCAGGGGAGACTCTGCAAGGCCTGCAGAATCTCCATGACAAAGCACAGACTGCAGACAAAGGCACCTGCAGTGAGGCTTCCCTTGCTGCCTCTCTCAGCCAGCTGACTCCCCAGGGAATGGGGAGCTCCCAGAACATGTGCTCTGGGCTTTCCTGCCTGGACCATGATGGTGCTGCTCAGAAAAGAAGGCACATGAAAGAAGCTGCCTCTCCAGGCTCCACTTGCAAGTTCTACAGCTTGGCTTAGAAATTTCCATTGCTGAGACAAAAGACCTCTTGTCCTGGTGTGTTTTGAAATGACCAGGAATCAGGTCTCCTGGTGTTTCACCCTGACCTTCGAATGCATTGGGTTGGAAGGGATGTTTAAAGCTCACCTAGTCCAACTCCCCTGCACTTAGCAGGGACATCCCCAACTAGATGAGGTTGCTCACAGCCTCCTCAAGCATCTCCAGGGGTGGAGCCTTCACCACCTCCCTGGGCAATCTGCTCCAGTGATCCACCACCCTCAGGGTAAAGAACTTCTTCCTAATGTCTAAAGAACTTCTTCTTTATATCCAGGAGTTAAATGTGACAGGGAAAGGCAACAGCTGAGAGTAGTGGGGAGCCATCACCTCCGCCTGGAGGTTTGGGACTTGTTGAGCAAAGGACCAAGTGAGGAGGTGTAGGTTTGTGTGCTATTCTCTGTCATGTTGCAGGGGACCATCGCTCCCCATGAGCTCCTGTTTACCCCCTGGGCACAGCAGTGGGAGGGAGACTTTGGCCCTTCCCCATGTGCTGCTGTTTTGGTGCCAAGGGGGCACAGCTCATTTCAAACCTGCCCGGGAGTGGTGCAGGTCGCTCCCACGAGGCATCAAAGGCTCTGGCGCGACACATGAATGCGTGGCAGGGACTGATCAGTCCTCCGGGGGCTAATGCAGGGCGGCAGCTCCCTGCTAGTGCACCCCCCCCCCCCCCCCCCCCCCCAGCCTCCCCTCATCCCAGCCCCCTGCAGGGCTCCTCTTCTCAGGAGTTATCCGAGGCCAGCGGCGTGGCAGCGCCTGCCGCCGCCTCTGCTCCTCTTCCGCCGAGTTTAACCCAAGGTCAGGCAGCGCCGTGGCATTTGCAGCCTCCTGAGGTCTGTCTTGAGGGATTTAATTTTCAAAGCCTTTCCCAACATCCCCTGGGATAGACCTTGGCTGAGGTCCAAGGCCTGTGACTGCCAAAAGGAACTGTACTGGGCCAGACCAACAATAACAGCCTGCTTGCTCGATTCCAGCAAAGAAAGAAAGGGAAGAAAAGCAGTGGGGAAGAAGGGGAGGGGACCTAAGGCCCTTGTGGCCTCCAGCAGGCTCGGTGATGCCTGCAGCAGAGCCTAACCTGCAGCTGACACCACAGCAACACCCACAAGCATGGGATGCTGCATGCCTGCAGAGTCCTGTCCCCTCCAAAGCAGCTGCTGAAAATCTGCTGCCCAGCACAGAGGGGTTTGTGTGTGGAGAGGAGGAGAGTCCTCTTGGGACAGGGAGCAGAGGCTGCTCTTGGTGCTGAAGCAATGGGCTTACCGGTGTGGCTGTGGCCAGATCACACATAGAGGAGCACTGGGGAAACTTTTATCCCCAGGCAGCTAATGGGCTTTGCCAGAGACCTCAGTCCTGACCCAAGACATCTGCTGCTGCCTGTCCCAGCTCCAGGTCCTGCCTAACATGAACCTTTTGAAATGCTTCTTTCAGTTGAGAGAGCTCAGCCCTGATCCATGCTTGCATGGAATCATAGAATGGGTTCTGTTGGAAAACACCTCCTAAGATCAACCAAGCATCTATCTACCACCATCATGGCCACTAAACCGTGTCCTGAAGTGCCATGTCTACGTGTCTGTCCTGCCAGACCCACTCTATTTCACTGCTGGAATCCACCTGGGTTCCTGGGGCTCTGATCTCCTTTCTCACCCCTGGCTTCTTGCAGCCTGTCTCTTCTTGTGATTCTCTGTCTAGCACAGCAGCAGCAGTTCCAAGAGTAACAAAAAGGAGTCCAGCCCAGGGATGTTTGAAACAGCCCCATCCTTGCTTTTGACCCTCAGAGAAGAGGTAAGAGGCTGGTGGAAGGTACCAGCAAGTACCAGGAACAGGCATGTTTAAAGGTGAGTGCAGCCCTGACAAAGGAGTGCAGAGTGCTCCAAGATGCAGGATGCTGGATGTGGAGTTTGGGGATGGTCTGGCTAGTAAGGGGGACATGCCAGGGATGTGAAGGATGTTCTAGGATTTAGGATTTCTTGCAGAGATTCCTTTCTAGAACCAAATCTCACTCTGAAATTCCCTGGCATCTACACTGTGATCCAGGTACTGCTCCTCACTGCCTGACCACTTCCATTCTGGTACATTCAGAGTGCAGTTTTGTGTTCCCTGGCTGTTGTCTCAGCTGAGCATTCACTCCCTGTTGCTCCAGCCTGTCTGGGATGAACTGGAAGGAGCTGTGTTTGCCTTTCTCGTTGCCATCTTCCTTGGCTGGGCTATGCCAGGCCAGTCAGGGACTCTGAGAGTGGCCTCTGTCAATCTGGTTTTACTTTACTCTCTTCACAGTCCTAGAAGCAAGACAGGAATTAGGGAAGGAGGAGATGGTTATTTTAGATGTTGCTGGTCACAAGCCAGCAGGCTGGGAAGGCAGGGGATGTAGGGGGCATGTGTGGGGAAGCAGAGGTTTACTAAGTCTGAAATCCTCTCATGTTTCTGTAGGCATGAATGCAAAACCCAAACCAGAGGTGGTTTTGGTTTTGACCTTGTAAAACGAAAACATGACGACTGAGCTCTTGCCAAACCCAATCCCCAGCAGCCTGTGCTCCAGTCTAGCTCTGATCCATGGTCCTGCCATGCCTCCCAGCTCTCCTGGCAGGCAGAGGCAGCAGGAAGGCTGTTTTTTCCCAGATGGGTTTTAACACTTGCCTGCAGCAGGCAGCCAGCTAGGGGGTAGGGGGAGGCTGTCTCAGATGCAGTTAAACCTCCGCTCCGTAATCACAGCTTCCTTTGGAACTTTATTGTGCAAGCCTACGCTGGAATGGGTTCTGGAACCACATTTTGGGCTCTCCAGCAGAGTTAAAAACAGGAGCTTCCCCAGGCAGGGTGTAGAGCTGCTGGATTTGTTGGATGGCAGAGCAGCCAGATGGTGACAGGGGAGGGGAGGAGAAGGGGTGCTTGTGAGGGAGCAGCTCCATATTCCAGCTTCCATTTGGGGGATCGGCTGCCATGAGAATGCTTTGATAGAAGCTGGCTGTGGCAAGCTGCAGAAAGAGCCTGTGCCTGCTCCAGAGATGTATTTTGGTGTTCTGCTCTAGAAATTGTGTTGTGTGGTCTAGGCTACATCTCCCTCCTGCTACCAATCAATCAATAAATGAGTGTCCAGCCTTACTGTTAGGTGGGCTGTGTAGACCCAGTTCCCAGCCATGGAAGTGGAATTTAGGAGTGCTCCCAGCCTGTCTGAAAATCAACACACATGGCTGTTGAAGTTAAGGCCCTGAACAATGCAGGCAGGTAAGTGCTTGGAGAAGAGGAGGCTCAGGGGAAACCCTCTTGCTCTCTACAACTCCCTGAAAGGAGGATGTGGCCAGGTGGGGGTTGGTCTCTTCTCCCAGGCAGACAGTGGCAGAATGAGAGGACACAGTCTCAAGCTGCACCAAGGGAAGTTTAGGGTGGATGTTAGGAAGAAAGTCTTCACAGAAAGAGAGATTGGCCATTGGAATAGGTTGCCTGGGGAGATGGTGGAGTCATCATCCCTGGAAGCATTTAAAAAGAGCCTGGATGTGGCACTTGGTGCCATGGTTTAGTCGATCAGATGGTGCTGGGTGATAGGCTGCACTTGATGGTCTCAAAGGTCTTTTCCAGCCTGGCTGATTCTGTGATTCTGTCCTGTCCTTCCATGTGTCTCTCCTGCATAACTATGGAGAGAAGGTTGGATGGGATGACAAAATCTCTAGGAGCAGAGCCTGGGTGCTGGGATTTGTGCATGTGATGTGTGAGATCAGGGCTTGTTTTTTCCAGCTCTGCCCTTAGCCCTGAGTGTTTGTGTTCAAGCAGGATGGAATTTCCTACGGAGCCTGGTAACAGCATGCTTGGGCAAGTCAAGCCCTGCATGTGATGCTGGGAATTAAGCTGCTTGGGATTCTTTGTGTGCTGGTGTTGCCTGTATATAAGCCCCTTTCAAAAAGGGGTTGCAAGCGTGGGGAGGTCTCAGCTCTGAACGTGTAAATAAACGTGTGGCACAGCTACTGCACACAGCCAGAATGGCTGCAAAGTTTCCTGAAGACTGCAGCAAGTGGTAGTTTAAATAAAAATCAGGGGAAGGGGGAATAGGATTCCAAAATATGGAACACCTCATAAAGCTGGGGAGGTAGGAAGCCAGTCAGGCAAACCCAGCCATGCTTCAGACTCACAGGGGGCACACTGTACAGTACATAAAGCCCAGGGAATCAGCTCAGGATACCAACTAATGAGCTTTTTAATTAGCTGCAATTGCAGGCAAGGTTTAAAACCCAAACAAGTCAGTAAATTAAAGATTTAAAAGGGCTGAACAGAATCAATGAGGGGTCAGCACTTAACTGCTTTGGCATTTTAATATTTTAACTTCAGAGGAAGCCTGCAGCTCTGAAGCAGAGCTGTCCCTTTAAGGAAGCAGAAGGCTCTAGTTTTTCTGGTCAGAAGCCCTCTGGCTGGAACATGCCATCTGCAGAGATCCATAAATCATCCTGCACTCGGCAGCCTGGAGTCCAGCAGGGTGTCCATGTGTCCCAGCCCTGCAGGCGGAGGGTCCTAGCCAGGCACTCCCTTTGGCTGCACTCCACGTGCTTCCCCCAGCCTCATCCCGTGAGGCGATGGGAACCACGGCCAGGAAACTTGCAGTCAGCTTGGCAGCCTTCACTCAGTGCTCTGCAGCAGGGAAGGGGCTGTGCAGACTGCACTGGCACTCCTGGGCTTGGGAGTGGTCAGGAAGGTCTGCTCACAGTGCGGTGAGGTGGCAGAATGGGTGGATTGTCCCCCACCATCTTGCCTCAGCATCTCTTCCACCTGAGTCCCTGGCTCCTTCCAAACTCAGCTTTCTCTGGGTTACTGTGGGCTGCTCTCTAACCACTCTGGAGAACAAGCCTTATGAGGAGCAGCTGAGGGAACTGGGGTTGCTTAGTATGGGGAAGATGATGATGAGGGGAGACCTTCTGGCTCTCTACAACTCCCTGAAAGGTTGGAGTGAGGTGGGAGTCGATCTCTTCTCCCAAGGAACAAGCAATAGGATGAGAGGAAATGGCCTCAAGTTGCAGCAGGGGAGGTTTAATTGGGGCATGAGGAACAATTTCTTTCCTGCAAGGTGTGGCACAAGGTAGGGTCAGGCTCAGGGACCACAAGACATTCATGATTTATTCACCTACAGTAGGTGAGAGCTGCAGTGCTACTCAACAGTAGCTCTGTCTGGGGGATGAGTGCCTTTTGCCCTTGCTCCCATGTTGGCCACCCTATTAGACACACAGAGGACATGATGAGGAAGTCTATGGGGAGGGAGAGAACCACCACATGCCCAAGCTGTCAATTTAAACCTGCAGTGGCTCCACTAAGGCCAGAAGTGCTGAAGTGGATGTGTCTGAGAGTGTGACTCAGAATCAGGGATCACCGAGAAATCAAAGGATGTGGCTCCTGTGTGACATTAGGATTAGGCAGCAGGTTTTGCAGCTGTCTCACCCATCAGCTCTGCAGGGCAGCACTGTGGCTTTGGGATCCTTTTAGCAATTTTTGTGCCTCCTATCATGGTTCAGAAAATTTTATTGAGAAGTTAAAAGTCACTGAGGAAATAAGAGCATTTTTAGGAGCATTTAATTTTAAACTGCTGTGAATGGTGTCAGTGTGATGCTTTGGGGTGCTGGAGCAGCCTGTGGGACACTGCATTGTGTGCTGTGGTGCTCAGGTGTTTGTGAGTAGTGGTCCTGGTGTGGCCTCATGCACCTTGCAGGGTGGCTGTGCAGTGAGCCAGGCACTGGTGCATTGTTGGCATTCAGGGCAACTGGGGCATTGGTGGCAACAAAGTGCCACCTTTTCCACCTTCCATGTGTAACATGCATGTCAGAAGCAATTCAAAATCACCAGGGTGTCCTCTTGTGCCCCCTGTGCAAGCAGGCAGAGCAAAAGTAGACTCTGCTCTTCATTATGCCAACGCTCCTGGCTACCCTCAGGGGTGGAGAATGCTGAACAACCTTAGTCCTCCAAGTCTGATGTGCTCTGGAGAGCCAGGTGAGCCCTGTAAGACAGGGCTGCCCCTGCCCTCTCTGTAAGCAGTGCTGTCACAGGGCAGCAGTCATACCTTAGTGTTTGGAACAGGAGATGAATTTGTCTGTAATCATGATGCTTTTTGGGGTCTTTTGTCTGAAGATCTCAGACAGCTTTGTACACATCAGTTGATAAGGCCTTACTCTGCATTCCAGGAAGATAAATCTTACTGTCCTAGGGGAAGCCTGAGGCAGAAAGATGTCCAGTGAGCAGCCCAGCAAAGGCAGGCACTGGCAGGGCTGGGGCTACACCCAGAGTTTCTGGCATCCTCTTCCCAGATGCTGGAGTGTTGCTGCCCTTCAGCTAGAAGGAGTCTAATATTTCAGAAGGCTGAGCAAGATGATTGCTGTGTAGGAAGCATGGAATGGAGAAACATTTTGCTCAGTTTCTCTCAGCTCCATTTGCCAGTGTCCTGCCTTACTGCATCCTCTGCATTTCCATTCTTGAGACCACCCTGATTAGAAGCTGCCATTTGGAGCAGTGCTCCCCTCTGGGTCAAACAATTCTACCAATGTCATAAGGCCATGGGGACAGAAGTAGAATTTGAATCCCAAGTAAGAAAAGGGCCAAGTGTGAACATCTGCAAATGAGCTGCTCTTGTCTCAAGCAAGAGAGTAACACACAGCTTCAAAACTGCTAGAATGTGGATATGAAGCAAGGGTCAAATGGGTTTGTTGAAATGATGATTTGCTAAGACTTGTGTACAAGAGGGGAGGAGAGAAACCAGAGGGGTGGGAGGTAAAGAAGAATCCAGCTCCCAGTGGCCTTGAAAGCAATCTGCAAGTGACTGCTGTCTCCATGCTGATGGATTTGCTGTCACCTCTCCCTGGCATGAGGTGACAGATTTCTCTGTTGGATGAAGCCAGAACCAATAGCCATCCATCACTAGGAGGACAGACAGGAGCAGGAGGGAGGCACAAAGAGGGAGAAAACAAGCTCTGGCAAAATGTTTCTCTGCCCTCCTTCCTTGTCAGTGCCAGGTCATGGGGAAATAGGTCTTCTACAGGCACCTACTGAGGATGGCACTATTGGTGTCCACCACTGAAGGGATGGAGGGATGTGAGTCTGGGGCCAGGACTGGAGGCATCTGCACTTGTAGGGAAAGCTGTTCCCCGCATGGAGAGAGCTCTGCTTGGGAGACTTCTCCTGGGATTTATGTTGCCATATTACATCATATTTGCATGGTGTTACCCAGCCATGGGGGAAAGGCTCCTGGAACAGCTGGTGGGTTTGGTCTGTCTGCTGAAATTGCAGTTCCCAGCAGAGGGAAGGGCAGGCCACTGCTGTGTTGCAGCTGGGTCAAAGCTTTCCGGGGCAAGGCTTGCCAGCTCTGCCTCATTCTATGCAGGAGCAGCAGAGCCAGAGCCCAGGAACTCTCCTGGGCACCGTGTCCAAGAGACTTCTCTGTACTAGTGAGGTTGAACACCAGCAAGAGTGGATGTGGGCATTTTAGCTGGAAATCAGGAGGAGATTGCTTCTGTGCTGCTTTAGCACAGTGAAGTTCCATAGGGACCTCTGAGTGATGGTGCAGTGTAAGATGTCCAGTTGAGTCCTGACGAGCTTGAGGGAGGTATGCAGCATGTATCTGTGATGGGAAGTGGGAATCACAGACACTGCAGGTCCTTTGCTGTCTTATGGGACTATTCTGCCTGATGAAATGAGCAGAACTTCCAAGATTTGATAGTCCTGTCCATGTTATTACCACCCTTCAGCCATGTGTAAGTAAGCCTTGAGGAAGTTTGGAGTGTAGGGTTTGCATGTGGACAAAATCCAGAGCTCCCTAGGGCAAATCAGAGAAATGCCCCTCCCTTTTCACAGCATCACAGTGTGGTGGGGGCTGGAAGCAACCTCTGCAGATCCTCCAGCCCAACCCCCCTGCTAGAGCAGGATCACTTGGAGTAAATCACCCAGGAACACATCCAGGTGGGGTTTGGATGCCTCAAGAGATGGAGACTCCACAGCCTCTGTGGGCAGCCTGCTCCAGTGCTCTGCCGCCCTCAAAGTCACTTGTTGCAAGTGACAAGGGACCAACCCCAACTTACTCCAACTCCTTTGAGGTTGTTGTAGGAGGTGATGAGGTCTCCCCTCAGACCTCCTCTTCTGAAGACTAAATAGCCCCAGTTCCCTCAGCCATCTCTCATAAGATTTGTGTTCCAGGTTCTTCACCAGCTTGGTTGCTCTTCTTTGGACACACTCCAGCACCTCCATGTCCTTCCAGGAGTGGGTGGCCCAAAGAAAGAAAAGTATTTCTCTTGCAGAAAGGATGTGGAAATGTTTCTGCATGCCTGGCTCATGCACTCCATTCAGATGTTCCTCTATATCCTGCAAAGCCTTGGGTTTTGGGGCTGTCATTTAAATAACTTTGTAACTCTGGCCCAAAAGCCTCTGCGTGGGGTGTTGGTGTCTAATGATTTTTACACTGAGCTATCCCCCTCCCCTTGTAGCTGTTTGCTGCACAGCAAAGAGCACAAGAGCCTTCCTCCAAACCCAATTAGCATGCACAGACCTTGGGCTGCTGCTGAAGCCTTGCTGCTCCCAGGCCTCAGCCTTTGCATCTGGTTTCTCATTTGCAGCAGGCTAATGTGCTCTGACACTGCAGCCCTCTGGGAAGTTGCTGGCAGGCGGTGTCGATATTTCCTCCTTAAACAAAAAAAACCCCAACCAACCAAACCCTCTCAAGTGTTGCTTCACAACATGCCTTGTAGAATTAGATTGTGGAGCATGCAGGCTGGAAGCTTCCACCTGGAGAAAACATCCCCAGTTCAACCTGTGCATTCCCTGCATCCCTGGAGTCCGGGGTTCTGCTGTCTTCTATCCTCCTCCTCCTCCTCTGCAGAAAAGCAAGGGAATGTGGATATTCACTGCCATGCTTGGCAGCTGCCAGACTAGGTTATACTGGTGTCTGAGCCAGGCTGTTGTGCTGTCAACTGGAAGTGCTCCAGTTTTCAAGAGTCAGGCACCCAAAACCTGGAGATGGGCAGGAAGGTCAGGAAAATGAAGTACAGGCATTGGGAGAACTGCTTCTTTATAGTTTGCTTCTTTTGTTCTGTTGTTTCACTTCTTCACTCTGCCATGCTAACAGTCATGACTTCTTACCTGTCTAGAAACTCTCAGAGGCTGGGAATTGGCCTTTAAAGTGAGAAAGATGCAGGGTTTGGACATAAGCACTTGACTCCAGGAGCGAAGGCTTTGTGAAAAGCACCACACAGCGGAAGAGTTTTGGGATTAAATCACAAGTGATGACAGCAGCTGAGGTGTATTTTCCCTGGGGCTCTGGTGGTGCTGTTGCAAAAGGTGAGATTCACACCATTGTTTCCCTTTCCATCTGAATAACTGTCCATGGAAAGAAAATGAGAAAGGATACCAAGGATACATGGACTGAAGCTTGAGGAGGGGAGCTTTACACTAGATATTAGAAAGGAATTCTTTCCAGTGAGGGTGGTGAGACACTGGCACAGGTTGCCCAGGAAGGTTGTGGATGTCCCCTCCCTGGAGGTGTTGAAGGCCAGGTTGGATGAAGCTTTGAGCAGCCTGAGCTAGTGGAAGGTGTCCCTGCCCATGGCAGGGGGCTGGAACTAGATGGTCTCCAAGATCCCTTCCAACCAACCCATTGTATGAATCTATGAATGAATCCCAGCTGGCACCAGTAACTGACACAGACTGTTAACATCATCTGTGACATTGCCCATTGCCAGCACTGGTCCAATACCTGTGGGATTTGTTAGTAGTCCTTTTCCCCTGAGGTCCTACAACCCCCATAGCAGTGAGCTGACTGGAAGCACAACTCTTGCTAGCCTTGCTTTTATATTGGTGATGTCTGCAGGAGCAGACTCAGTGCTTTGCAAAGAGCCCAGGTGAAGTTGTTGCTTTTCTGGTGTCTACAGAACTTGAACAGTTCATGGGTTAGCAGTGAACAGTTTCTCTCAGAGGAGTCTTGCTGAATTAGCAGCCTTGGCTTAGCCACCTCTGGGGCTACTTTGCCTTTAAGCAGACCTTCAGTAAGCCAAGCAAAGTCAGCCTTAGGAGGCTTTAATGGCTGGTATTTGGGGACTGTGCAGGGGGATTGTAAAGACCAGCATCGTTTCACTGACTTGCTGCTCTCCAGCAGCAGTTGCTGTTGGCTAGGCCCTCACTGGAGACTTCAATCCCTTCTGAACTTGCAGTTGAAGACCATCTGGCCCTGGTGATTTATTGTCTATGAGTTCCTCAGCTTGGTTCATAACTTCCTCCTTGGAGATTCTGGTGTCTGCAGAGGCCACATTCTGATTTCCTATGGAAAGGGCTTTCAGAATAGCAATCTCTTCATTGTCCTCAAAGGGAGGGACAAGAGACACAATGAACTGTCCTATAACTCTCTTATTAAGGGACTGAGGGCTTCTAATCATGCACACATGCTTCTTGCCTCTTTATGCATCCTTCTGGCTGAAGAGAGCCTTTATTGCTGACTGTATTTCTTCTCATGTTGTCTTATTATCTCCTCTAGCTTCCAGTGTGAAACTTATGACACAGATTACATTCGAAATGGCCACACATTAAGAGGGAAATTGTCTTCCTGAAGGATGCTGAGAAACATTTGTTCTTACTCTCTGAACTGCTCTGACTTTATTCTGCCTTCCTGGAATCATAGAATCAGTCAGCCTGGGCTTAAACACCTCCAGGGCTGGGGCCTCAGCCACCTCCCTGGACAACCCATCCCAGGGCTTCACCACTCTCATGGGGAAGAACTTCTTCCTCATGTCCAGTCTGAATCTCCTCACCTCCAGCTTCATTCCATTCCCCCATGTCCTATCACTACCTGAGATCCTGGGAAGTCCCTCCCCAGCCTTCTTGGAGCCCCCTTCAGATACTGGAAGGCCACAATTAGGTCTCCTGGGAGCCTTTTCTTCTCCAGACTGAACAGCCCCAACTCCTTCAGTCTCTCCTCATAGGAGAGGTGCTCCAGCCCTCTGATCATCCTCATGGCCCTTCTCCCATACACAGAAGTTTCCAAAATCCCAGAATCACACCAATGGGATGGGTTTGGATTAATTATTTCCCCCCTCCTCCCCCCATTCTTTCATTCCCTTTCTTTTTATATAGTTGACTAAAGATCTTTAAAGTCAACTACAGGACTTAAACAATTATAGAACCAGTCCTGTGGTTACTGCATCTCTAAGCTGCTCCATCCCAAACAACTCTGCCATACAATACTGCTGTCTTTTCTCCTGCAATTTTGATATTAACTGGGATAAATGAATCCCCTGTGCCTGCACCAGGCATAATAGCCACGAGGAACACAAAAACCCCACAGATTTCTCCTTGTGAAGAGCAACCAAGTATGTTCTTAGTCATGTGTGGCCAAGCAGTCCCATGCCAGCTCCAGCAGGAATACTGATGTGGAGCCAGGTCTAGATGCACCCTGTAGTGGCTCTGGATGTGTTTAGTCTGTGCTGGGCATTGCCAGGCTGAGAACTTCTGCTTACCTCTGAATAAGCTAATCCTGACCTGGAAAAGAGAGAGAGCCTGTTAGAGAGATACTCCACCCAAGATAATTACCTAATTACCTGAGAAGTAGGGTTAATTAATCTGGGAGGATGGCCACAGCCATGGTTGTGCTGCTTCTGTGAACTGAGCTGGTCTCTGTGTGCTTTGTGGTGTGGGGATGGACAAGCTCCTGTGGGGCCAGCTGTGATATTTCTATTCAGATGTGCTCTGCGCTCCCCTTAATGTATCAGGACCTCATGAATGCTGAATTAATTAACTTTCACTGTGATTTCATGGCTATTTAATGATCTCTTTGTTATGGGTGGAGAACTGAGGCACAGAGCAATTAGGGACTCTCTCAAGGTCACCCAGGAATTCTCTGGGAGAGCTGGAGAGTGCAGCCAGCATTTCCTATCAGTGATGCTGGACACAGCACTGCCTTCTGTGTCTTTTGGAGAGTTGAGGACAGGTGCATTGGCTTGGAAGCTGCATCCCAAGGATGACTGGCTGCAAGTTGGTGCTGGGGCTGGGGGGGTGGGATGATTAACTCTCAGGAACTGTGGGTTCATTCAGAGGCTTTTAGATAAACCCTCACTGTGGCACCACAGCTCTGTTCAAATGCAGGAATGAGATTAAAGGTGAAGTTTCAGCCCAGAGCTCATCCTCAGGCAGGACAGAAAATAGAACCAAGTGAGTTCTCTGGGTTTTTCCCCAGCCTGGAGATGCTCTGTTGGCCAGGATGTCATTTCTGATTTCATTTGTGCTGTTCTCTCGTCCTTTCTCATTAACCCCTTCTCCTGTGTGACTCCTGCAGACTGCACAGAGCTCTGCCCTGCAGCCAGCCTGGCTGCTAAGAGAATCATTCTGCTTCCCTGAACAGGAATCCCCAGTATGTGAATTTCCTGCTCTCCTCTCCAGGCTCTCCTCCAGTCTTCCCAGCTTTATGTTCTTCACATTTTAATTGTTTTGTGGTTCTCCTTTTTCCCCCTCACAACCCCCAAGTCTGTGCCACCTCTCCTCTTGCTAACATTAACCATTCCTCTCTTCTACAGTCCCTCCCTGCTCTGAGGATGGCTGTAGGAGAGGAGCCAGGAGGTGGCAGACCTGTGGGCTAGCCCAGTGGATCTTGCTGTGTGTTTTGACAAGTTGGGGTTTATCTTCCTCCCTGCCTCTTGCAAAGTGTGACAAGATGAAACTCTGAAGGCTGCTTATTGAGGTTTCATGATGTGGTGACCACCACTGCTCACCAACTCTTCTCTCCCATGGTGGCTCCATCACAGTGGCTGCCTGTCATGTTGTGTGCTCTTGTTGGGTCTTTGGTAATGCCTTTCTCTGCCCCTCAGTAGGTTTTGGGTAAAGCTTCCATTCTACCTTCACAGTGCTTTGCAGCTATTCACTCACTTGCACACTGTCCCCCTAAGGCTTTACAGTTCTCCAACAGAAAAGGGGATAAGCTCTGGAACACTCCCAACTCCTGGTGTAGGCCAGGCCTATGTTCACTGAAGCAGAAGGAACTGCATCACCTGGGAAAAGGGCAGGCAGGAAAGCTGCTGATATTGGGGGTTTGTTTCGATGTAGAGGGAGGGAGATTGTTCTCTGCCAGATGGATCTCGTAGAGCTTACTCGTGGTGATAGGAATTGCATTTTGGAAGGGCTTTCAAACCCATAAACTAGCCCAGGACTGCCTGTGCAGCCAGGACTTCGTGACTACTCTTTCCCTAGATGGCCATGAGGGGCACTGCAGGGTAAGGAATGGGGACAGCCACACTGCTCCCAAAGGAAGAGTTTGGTCTGAGAGGACAGCACGGGGCACGGCCAGCAATCTCCGGCAACACAGAGGAGCTGTCTGCATTGGTGGGTCACACAGTGTGGCAGGAACAGGGATGGTGGTCCCAGATGTGTCTGTAGAGCCTTCATGATCGACAGTGAAGGGAGAAGGTTGTGTGGGCACTGCTGAGACACCCATGGAGAGGCACAGATTCTCCTAACTGGTGTGATGTAGCTGATGAAACAGTCCAGACTGGGGGGGGGGGTGTGCACCTGTGCACACGTGGGCTTGAGGAAAGGTTTGAGTGTCTGACCTTGCTTGTCAGGGCATGGGATCAGTCATGAACCTATATAGGATGCTCTTTGGTTTTAACTTCTTAACTTTCCAGGTTGCAACCAAAGGAGTCCAGCATCTGTACAGCACAGAGCCAATGCCAGAAAGTCACACAGGGCACTGGTTTTGCTCTCCTTCTCTCCTGTGCTCTGCCACTTCCACGACTGCCTTCAAGTTTAGTGGCAATTTACACAGAATTTCATTCCACAAATGGGCCTCTGAGTTTCCCTGCAGGAGCTGTGCAGGTATGTCCATCCTGTTGTACAGATTTAAAGTGTGAGTGGAGCTAAAACACACAAGAAAGCCAAGACCTGCTAACAATAAGCTATGAAGACATTTGGGCTGGCAGTTCACTCCCACCTTGCTGCAGGCTGATGCAGCCAATTTTTTCCAAGTGCTAACTGCAGGCCAGGGAACCTCAGGTTTCTGTCTGGGTAAACTGGCCCTCCCATACTGTTGTGAGCTGTCAGCTAGTCAGCGTGGCTGCTGGAGTGACAGTGCTTATTCACTTGTGTCCCAAGGGATGGTGCCAGCACCTAGCTGAAAAAGAGACATTTCAGCTTGGAAAGGACTGACACAACCCTTTCCCTATTGCAGTAATATCCTGCTGCAGACCCCTGGCAGTAACAGGGTCTCCAGAAAGCAGGGGGGAAGCAATGGGGACACCTTTACCATCCTCTTGTACCTCATTCATCTGATAGCAGACAGGCTACCCGGAGCATGCTCTCTGAGGCACGTCCATCTGCATCCAGCAGCAGAGTGGACACTGAGGAGTTTTCAGTGGAGGTCTGGTTCCATGGCATTATAGCCCCAGCTCCTCTTTTTCCTTCTCTCAAGCAGATTGACAGACACACACAATGGAAATGGGAAATGTCTCTCTTGCAAGAGTGGTCTCCAAAGAGTTAATCTGTGCAAGAGGAGAGACCTGAGGGGACAAAGGGAGTGCTTGGATTTTGCTGCTCCCTGGGCCCTAGCCCTTCTGCTTGGGCTTCAGCTCAGCAAGGCTTCCTCCCTGCCCCTTCCTCCTTTCCAGCCTTTCACCAGAGCTGAATTCTCTCTTCCCTGGCTGTCCCCCGTGCAAGCCTCACTTTGGAGTGCAGTAAATCTCTTCATGCAACCTGGGCAACTACATTTTCTCAGGGGGGAGAGCAAGGGAGGGAGTCAGGCCTGGCCTATCACCTGCTCGTGGTCTCATCTATCACCTTGAATTGTGTTGCAGGATAAAATTACTCACCCAAGCCTAATGTTAAATTAAATCAAGTCTGGAGCAAAGAGGATTAATGGGTTGTGTGCAGGCACACACACGTTTGGTAAAGTGGCTGTGACCCAGGCAAAGTTTGAAACGCTTGCTGGAAATGATGAAGTCAAGCACAAGGCAGGCTGGGGAGGAGCCTGCAAGCTCCTCCATCCCTCTGCAGAAATACATTGGGCAGCTGTGGGACCAGCTTCCACCCAGTCAAGGTGGAGCTGACTCCTAGCAGAGTCATCCATGTTGTAGAAGAATTTATCCAAAGGGGAGGAGGCTCTCACCTGTGAAAAGGGTCTTGTGTAGGGGGGTAAACCATGGGAGAGGAAGGCTTTGGGCAAGAGGAGGCTGAGAGGAGACCTTACTGCTCTCTACATCTCCCTGAAAGGAGGCTGTAGTCAAGTGGATACTGGTTTCTTCTCCCAAGTAATAAGTGATAGAGTTGCAGCAGGGGAGGTTTAAGTTGGATATTAGGAAAGAATTCTTTGCTGCAAGAGTGGTCAGGCACTGGACCAGGCTGCCCAGGGGGGTGGTGCAGTCTCCATCTCTGGACTCATTCAGAGCATGCCTGGATGCAGTCCTCTGCTACCTGCTCTAGGTGACCCTGCTCTGGCAGGGGAGGTTGGACTAGCTGATCTCCAGAGGTCCCTTCCAACCCCTGCCATTCTGTGATGCACTTCAGGGAATCCAGGTCCTCAGCAGCGCTCCAGCAATGGGCACAAGTCAGTCCTGTTTGTGCTGGGGACACTGCAGCACAGAGTGACTGTGGGTGCCAGGTGCTCTGCCGGCCCTTCCCCTGACTCTCCACACAAGCCCTCTCTAATAAAGAGAGGAAATGTCTGTGGGGGGTGGGTAGTTCCTCCCCAGAGCACAGAGGGTAGGTCTCTGCCTCTCTCAGGTTTGGCTAAAACAAGCAAGTCAGCCACAAAGGAAGCGAGCACGTCATGGTGCAAACCCTGAGCAGATGGCGGGGCGAGAGCGTGGGAGGGGACAGGGGGTTTCTCCGAACGGAATATGCATGTCAAAGAGGAAAAGGACAGAGAACGGCAGCGATCAGAGAGCTCTGGTTTGTGCGACGGTTGGGGGTGTCCCCCAGCCACGGCTGAGCGTCCTCCCGGGGGGAAAGTCTGTGACTGAAACCAAGAGTGCTGGGGGCTGCGAGTGGAACGAAACAGGGCAGAGCTCCCCGGCAGCAGCAGCAGCAGCCCACAAAACATCTCACTCAGCTCCTTTCTTTTTCTGTTTCACTCCTGCTTCCTACTGAACTCTCTCAGGTGCTCCTCCTCTCTCCCCTCATCCTCCTCTCTCCCCTCATCCTCCTCTCTCCCCTCATCCTCCTCTCTCCCCTCATCCTCCTCTCTCCCCTCATCCTCCTCTCTCCCCTCTCCTCCTCTCTCCTCTCTCCTCCTCTCTCCCCTCTCCTCCTCTCTCCCCTCCCCTCTCCTCCCCCTCCTTCTCTTTTCCTATCCAATCTAAACCTCCCCTGGTGCAACCCAAGGGCATTTCCTCTCATCCTATTGCATCTGATTATGGGGAGTGGTTTGCAGCAGTGAAACAAGCAGGGCATTCATGCTATGAAGTGGACATTGCTTTGGCTTCTGTGAGATGCAAAAACCCTTTTGCAAGGCAGCCAGAGCTCTTGTTAGACCCTTCTTTCCTTCAGTATTGGTGCTCAGGCCTGCGAGGGATGGGTAAACTCCACCATGAACCATCATAAACCAGTTCCAGCTGTGGTGGAACCTGTGGGCATGCTTGGGTGATAGTTCTGACTCACTCTTGCCAACGTCTTGCAGTGATATTTTGGCATAGGGGATCAAGAAAGGCATGAAAGACACGGCAGAGAATGGGCAAACCATTCAGCTCTGGGCTCAGCTCTGATGTGCTGTGCATGCATGTGCACACACTGGAGTGTCAGCAAGCAGGGTAAAGCCAAGTGTGCATCTCCACCTGCATATTACTTGAAGCACCATCAGACTGTGGCCAAGTGAAGCAGCAAGGAAATTGGCCTCAGTGCCTCTTGAGAACATTCAGTTTCCATACATCACTTGGGCACAGTTTTCCCAAGAGGCATCAGGGACACAAACTGCTAAGAGTATTTTGAGAAATGTCTTGGAGCACTCTTCAAACACAAACCTTCATTCTGCCTTAGGCAGCAGTGATGATCACTGTCATTTCAGATGGGGAAACTGGGCACAAAGATGGAAGAGAATAGCCTGAGGCCTTGCAGGGAACTGCTGCCAGTGCTGGAAGAGTTTGGGAGGTTCTGCTTCCCAGTTTGGGACTTGAGCCTCAAGACAATTTTCTGTTTTCCTGTCCTTCCACCATTTCCCTCTTTCTCTCCCCAATTTCCTTTCCTCTCCCCACCCACAGTGGTCTCAGGCATCTCTCTCTTCAGGAGGACAGGCTGAGACACCTGGGGCTGTTTAGCCTAGAGAACAGCAGCCTGAGAGGGCATCTTCTAGATGCTGATTAATACCACAAGGATGGAGGTCATGTGGATGGGGCCAGAATCTTGCCAGTTGTGCAGATGTAGTGCTTAGGGATATGGTTTGGTTAAGGGCTTGTCAGTGTTGGGTTAATGATTGGATTTGGTGATCTTAAAGGTCTTTTGCACTCTGGCCAGTTCTGTGATTCTGTGAATGGCATCTGCACTGGAAGGTATCAGCTAGTGAGGGAAAGCCAGGGAAGGCTGTGTGAGAGTGGATAATTAGGAGAACTGAGTGGATAGAGGCAGGGAGGTTTGTAAATGAGGTGGGGAAGGTTACTAGGAACCTGATGAGGAGTGTGGTGTCTAAAGTGATGTGTGGAGAGAAGTGCTGTGTGACAGTACATCAAAGGTGTGAGGAAGAGGGTTGTGGGGCGCAGCACATGGAACTGCAAGATGGAGAGAGGAGAGTCGTGGCGGTGAGGTTGCAGAGTGGGATCTGCCAGCAGGAGGAATCATAGAATTGCCTGGTTGGAAAAGACCTTAAGGTCATTGAGTCCAACCACAACCTAACGTGTCCCTGCACACAACTGTTAGGCCATGTCCCTAAGCTCCTCATCCAACCATCTTTAAAACACCTCCAGGGACGGTGACTCTGCCACTTCCCTGGGCACTAAGGGTGAATGGGGATGGAGCTGTGCTTGGAAAGAAGTGGAAAGAGTCACAAACTGCAGGATGGGGAGGGGGATGGAGTGAGCATGTGCAATGAGGGAGGAAGATTGTACAGAGGGAAAGAGTGCAGGATCTGAATGGGTTTGTGCTCAGAGGGGTTGGCTGGTGCAGTGCATTAGTGCATTAACAGCCTGCAGCGCTGTCCTGTCAGCGTGACTGATGTGGCTCCAGACTGTTGGGAGGGGAGGGGAGGGGAGGGGGGGTTGCCCCGTGGGGAGAGGGAAGTTTTGTGTTTTCCTCCCACAGAATGTTTTAGGAAAGGGCTGCTGCAGCTCCTCTGGCAAGAGGGAGGTTTGGGCAGATCTGCTTCACCGGGCAGAATGACAAGGGAAGGGCAGAGGGGGGAAAAAAACCCCAACCACCAGCACACAAATAAAAAGCTGTCTGTTTGTTCCCCCAAAGAAGAGGTGGGAGTTAGCAGCCTCCCCCCACGCAGTGACTCCCAGATAATTAGCATGTCTGTGGAGCAGAGCTTCTGGCAAGAGTATTTTTCAACAAAACAAAATGCAGATTTATTTATTTTTCCCAGTAAGTACTTGTGTTGGCTTCTGCTTCCCTTCCCAGCTTCCAACCCAGCACCACACAGGCAGCTCCCAGCCCCTGAATGTTCAATTATTGCTGCTGCGTGCTGGTTAGGAGCTGTGGAGTAGCTTGGAGGGGTGGCAGGAGCTCTGGAGGGAAGGGGACACAGGAGGAAATAAACACCAGCAGCAGGATCTAAATCAATGTTTCTGGAGCAGAGAGAGGGAGTTCTGTGCTTCAGTTCTCTTCCCACTCCACTGATGTAACTGGGGCCAAGAAGGAGCACCATGGGCACATTGGTAGTTACAGCTCTGTCTGCCACCATCAGCAGCAAGGACTGTTGGAGGGGTCCATGGACTTCATGGGGTGAGATGTGACTGCAGCCAGGTAATGGAGATGATCTTGTGTTCTGGCTCTGAAGGAGGCCATGTGCTGTGGCAAGCATTCTGCCAGGGATGCAAGATTTCAGGCGCCCATGTGTGGCAGGAGAACAGGAGAACAGTGGTGGCAATGTGCTGCTCTGCAGGTGACTCCATTATTCCTCAGCGTTGCAAGCAGGTAACTCTCCTGTGACAGACACCACTGATGGATTTAATGGGCCTGCTTATGTGGACAATTGCTCTTGCATAGCAAGCAGGGTGGGGGACTGCTGGCCTTAAGATTACAGTGCAACACTGAACACAACAGGCTCCTGATCCCTGTGAATCTTGCTCTTGCAGGTAAGGAGCCTGCATTTCCCAGCGTCAATTACTATGGAATGAGTGCCACAATTTGCCAGGACTTTGGACTCCAATTCTGTTTCTCTACTTTTCATTTTTTAATTTCAAAAGACCTGACTGAAAGGATAAAAACTTCTCAAAGCATACAGAAGATTTTCCTCTTGCTCCTCTTAACCACGTTGCTCAGCCTCCGAAATGGGGCCAGGCACCGTGAAGGACTTGTGGAGCTGATGTTGAGGAAGAATGTGGCCTGTAGCCCCTAAGCCCTCACAAATACACATCCTTAGGGGTTATTTACCTTCAATCAAATCCAGACATGTGGCTTAGCCTAATTGCTGGCCAACATTAGCAAAAGGCATTGACATGCCATGGTGTTCACTCCAACTTGTTCCATTGTCATTACCTCAGTGACCTCTTTCGTGTCTTGAATGGCTAAGTCAGATTTCCCATCATTTCAGTCTTTCTTGGGAAGTGTTTCTCAATCCAGGTTAAATATTCCTCATCCTACATTTCCCTACCTTTGCACTGTCCCTGAAAGGTAAGGTGAGAGCTGGCTGCTGAATGAAGGGCCCTGTCTCACTCTGAGGGTGTTTATGTCTGAATGCTGCTGGGATGCAGCTGTTGGCTGCTACTAAAATGCACCAAAACGAGCTAGAATTAGAACTCTCATTAGCCCTCCCATCCCTCCCTCTTGGCAAGGGGTGGGGCAGGAGAAAGGATGGGAATTTTAGAAGGCAGTTCTGATGAAATCCATCTCCCTTTCCTGGCCCTCTGCATGGAAGCAATCCCAGCAAAACAGAGATGCAGATGGTCTCACCCCTGGAGCCAATGCCTATGTCAAGAGCCTAAGAAATGTGAGACCATACCACCAATGAAGTTCAAACAGCACTGAATATCTTCTGTCAACGCTGAGTAGACTCCCACACCCTCCTTGTCCTCTTTCCCTCCCCCTTTTTGTTGTTATTGTTGTAGTTGCTGATGCCATTCTTGTTTTGCTTCTTTTTATTTTGGGTGGGTTTGTGTGTGTTTTGTTTTCTGTCTTTAGGCCTTGAGGGCCTAAAGGAAGACTGATGGGAAAACAATCAGTCCTGCTTTTGGATGGCTTTGCTAAGAGATCCTGTTTTGAGATCACTTCTGGAGGGGTATTTTCTAGGTGTATCTCTCTATCTCTCTGCCCCTCCCTCCTATGTTCTTTCACCTCTCTCCAGCCTTAGCACTCGCCAGTTTCAGTGGAATTACTGCATAAGTGGTACTGTGGGACCCCAGCCAAGCCCTATGGATCACAGTCCAACATCTGACTTGTACAGAGACAACATTCACCTTGGGGCCTCCTAGCCTGCTCCAGGCTTCTCCCTCCTCTCTGGGCAACACAACCTCCATGTCCATGGTCTTCCAGCATCCGCCTTGCTCTTTTGGCACAGCCACTGCTCCATCTCTGCTGCATGCTCAGCACAAGCCCTCTTGCTGTAAATGATGCCATCCCATGAGTAACTGTAAGTTTTAGCTCTTGCTGAGCCTTGTGTTTTGGCAAAGTGAAAGCTGGACTGCATGTCTCACAGGTCAGGCTGTCCTCTAGCCCCAAGGGCAGGGGATGGGCAGAAGTCTCAGCTGAGCATTTTATTTTCTAGGCTATTACAAGAACTGAGCTGGAAGCAGAGGCCATTCTCCACTGGAGCAGTGGTTTCCCAGTATCCCAATGGCACACTGATTCTAGTTCAGCCCTGCAGAGTCATTGGATCTCACACTTTACATGAGCTACTGGTCCCTCAGATAGAGTGAAAAAGGCAGGGCAGATGGGTCTGGATGCTTCCTGGGCTGGGACATCCCAAACCTGCTGGACCAATCTGCCTTGACTTAGCAGTGTCTGGCAAATTGCTCAAGCAGAAAAGCCTGGACCCAGAATGGCCTTTGGGGCTAAATTACCATGCAGGCTAGGAGACAGAAACCAGGAACTTGGTGGGTGCTGACATTTGAGCTACTCTTTCTCATCATGAGTCTGTGGTGACAGGTTGGACTCGATGATCCTCGAGGTCTCTTCCAACCTTAGTGGTACTGTGAAATATGTGTCTGTGAGGACCAGTGTGTGTGCTCTGTGGTTCACATTGCAGAGAAGTAAATGAGCCTCCATCCAGCTGTAAGAGGTGGGCTTCTTTGGGAGAACATTCTGAAGAGCTACAAACTGCAAGACCAACACTTGAGCTTGCTTCCAGAAGATTTGTAAGAGTATGTGTAAAGAGAGGAGCAGGTATTGAGAGGCTGCTGGTGCTGCCTCTCAGCAGCCTATTGCCTATTTCAGCATGAAATAATCTGGCATTAACAATTCACTGCCAGGTCTCATTCTTTCTTGCACCTTTTCCCAGTTTGCATTTTTTTTTTAATCACTTGGCTTTTGGTGTTTGCTTGTTGGGGTTTTTTTCCCCCCCACTAGTCCTAACTTTAACAGGGGACCAGCACAGAGAGCTGACTAACCCCTCTGACTTTTCTTTCTGGTTTCTGAAGTAATAAATGGCAGGGATCAAAATAAATCAGTATAAATCTGGAAGAATTCAGAGCCCTTGGACATGCAACAACTCACTGAATATTCAGAGAGAAAGACAGAGAATGAATCAGATCAGCAAGCAACTATGAATCTAAAGGAAATATAACCATGATAAAACTCCTGATGCTGAAGCAGCACGAAGTTTAATCATGGGAGACTTTGAAAAGCTGCTGCAGCTTTTGAGACATTTTTATTCTTTCAACCAGGTCTTTTGAGATAAAAAAAAAAAAGGTAATAAGCTAATTAAAATGTACCCAAGCATGGCTGTGGGTAATAAGCTGAGAGTATGGGCATAAAAACCCCCACAAACAAACAAACAAGCACCCATGCAGTGCCTTTGTCTAGTTGAGGGTGTACAGGCACCTTCTGAACATCTGTGGTACCAGTGGGAACACAGGCTGCATGAAATGCTTGGACAACCTGACTGTAGACCTTCTCTTGGTCTGTGAGTGAATGCTGGAGGCTTTGCAGGAGGCTGCACTGGGTACAGGCCACCCTTACATGCTCTGCCCTCAGACTGTTATGCACAGCTAGAGAGAATTGATGCCAATTAAGCATGGGACCAAACTGTACCCTGCTGCAGACATCTAATTAGCACCACTTGCAGCAGCAGCATTAAGGGAATTAGTGGACTCATTTGCAGGCAGGCCAAATGTCAGAGCCAGAAAACCAGCCCTTGTTGTAGCAACACAAGGACTCTCAAGGAGGTGATGTGAGGTTTTTCACACTTGACCCTGGTGCTGCTGCAGGGTGGGTGCAGCCAGGAGCTCCACCACTCTCACTCTTCCTGCCACAAGCTTGCTTTTTCCATTTCCTGCCACTGTGGTGAGAAAAGCCTTCACATGCCGCCTCCTCCCTTGCCCTTTCAAACTCCTTCTCCCCAGATGAGTCTGCTTTTTGACATATAATGTGCCCTGAGGGGCATCTGAGAGAGAAAGCCTCCTCAAGAGGTACTCCCCTTCCCACACACATGCTTACTGGGCAGGCAGCCCTTGGTAATCTCCTCTGTCTCATTTGCAGAAGTGCTTGCTCTTGAAAAGAAATGCCTGGTGGTTAAAGTGGTTCCAGTAAACACCTAGTGAGTAGGTAGCTCATTTCCATAAGACAGAGAAGCCCCAAGAAAATCAATCTCTGAGGCTTGGTCTGCAGCAGAGAAACCACCTATCACAGGCCAGGAGCACTGTGCCCAGCACTGGTTTGGGTCTGCTCAGTGCTAGTTTTGACCCTTGTCTGCTGTAAGGCTGCTGAATGTGGTTTGAACCACATATGTCTGAACTCATATTGAACCTGCTAGGGGGGAAAAAAAAGAAGCTATTTTTTTTCAGTCTGCAATAGGGATGGGGACAAGTAGGCATGCACAGACCTGATGTCATTATTGTGCTCTTCAGTAAGGGAACTACACCCTACCATTGCTGGTAATTCTTGTCCCCTGGAAAACTCTGCTCCAGCTCAACATCTGGTTTTCCAAATGCCTCTGCAGTGCTAGGCTTTTCCCAAGTGCCTTTCAAGCTCAGCTGGCTGACTTGCATCAGGAGGTCAAGCGACTTGCCCCCATAGGTCATGCTGCAAGCCAGCACTTTGATCCTTGTCCCGACAGATGAGATCAGTCTGAGGCACTGCTGCTGCCAGTGCTGAGATCTGAGCTTCAGGCTTTGGAGGCAGGGTGTTTCCTGGATTACACAGCTCTGTTTGCTGGAGACTAAAGGGACAGTAGGGAAAGGTTTAGCTATTTACTTCAAATGTGACCTGATCTCAAGTCTGGAAGCAGCAAGGCTTATCCTCTAAATGGATTGAAGGTGTGAACTGCCCATTTTATCACTCCTCCTTTCACCTCAGGGAAAGCACAGACCCTGCACCACTCCAGCACTGCATTTTAGCTGCCAGGTGTTTGCTTCCATGGGCTGTGTATCCTGACGTGCCTGCTGGCTTTGACAGGAGCTGCTGAATGTTTCACTCTTCCTGGAATTTGCAACTTAATAAATGCTTTCCAGCTCAAGCAGCATTTTGAGCAGATGAGGTCAATCCCAGGGCCCCTGAATAGCAGGGAACAGTTTTGCTAGCTGGGTGCTCCTGCAGTAGATGCAAGCAGGCTTCCAGGGCTGAGGGGGTGTTTATATTGTGGGAGTGGGTTGGAAAGGTTGGCTGTCTTCACTGGAACTGATGCCCTCCATCTGCTCTGTTATGGAGCCCTCTATCAGAGCCAGTCAGTGCAGGTGTCTTCTGGATCATTGCTTCCCATCACCCTTGGAAACCTTGTCACCATTAAGAGGGCTGAGTGAAAAGAAAGAAAGAATTGCCTGACCACCTGCCAAGAATATCTTAATGCACAAAACCTCTTGTGGGCAGGCAGGCTTGGATGAAGCCTAAAGCATTCCAGTTCTTACTGTTCTTCTTGCAGCCCTTTCTAGCATCCAGTAAGGGGAGCTGAGAACCTGCTCCCTTCCCTTTCTCCACCACAACTGCATCCCGAGTGAAGAAGGCAGCATTTCTGCATCAGTTTACAGCTTGCAAGGGCTGACTCCCATCCTGCTGCATTCATCTCGCTGCCCCTGCTGGCCTGGGGTTCTGACTGAAAGCTGCTGGACAGGAGCCTGCACACCAAGAGGCTAATGTGCTGAACAGCTGCTGCAGGGCCATATTTCACATCCACGCTTCACCCTCGGACCACTTGCCCTCTCCCTTGTGTTTTGGGAAGGCCACACTTCCCCCCCTGACTGCTTCCCACTTCTTCCAGCATGGGAAGGTTCTTTTTCATGAGATCTTAACTTTTTTTTCCCCTCCAGGTTTTCAGAACTCTATTATTCCCTCTTTTTTTTCTCCCCTTGAGTGATGCCTTAAACTAACAGCAGTTAAGCTCAGGATACAAGGTCAATCCATAGGGCCATGCCTAGGAAACTGCCTGGTTTCAGCAGCTAACCTACTTTCCCCCTCTGCCTTTCCTCTAAGGACTTCACAGGGGACATGCAAACCAACAAAAATTCAGCCTTGTTTTCTGCTCTCTCATCCCAGGGGAAGGTGGAGGCTCAATCACACTGCAGAACTTTGCATTTCATGGGGCAGTCTCCAAAGACCCCTCCAGAAGCTCAGTGTTCCTGCACTAATCCCTGTGTTTTCCTTTGGTGTAGTCTTGCCCCACTCTTGAGCAGTATATTCAGCTGGCCTCCTCATCTTATCCCCCAGGGAATGCACAGATCCTGCAGGCAGAATCCAAGTTGTTCATGCAGACTCTGTGCTCACTCCTTAGCCTTGCACATGGCCATGGAAAAAAATTTGGCCTTCCATTCTGTGCTCAGTGGGGAGTTCCAGGCCTCTTGCTTAACACTAGATGGACCTTAGCAAAGTTCTGCCATTAATGTCAATTAATTCTGCTAGGCTTTGGTTTATGTAAGCCTGGAAGCCTATGGAGGCTTCTGTGGGAAGACTTCTTCGATCCAAGCTGTGGTTTTCTATACCGATTCTAGGCTCAAGTTTTGTTCTGCTCTCCCAAGGCTTGCATTGAGGATTGCATCACTGTCGGGGAAGCAAACTGGTGGTACAGAGTGTTTCTGGCTCTCTGCAAGGTCTCAAAGACATTTAAGTTGCCTCTTTGCAGAAATTAGACTTTAAATTAGTTGACCTCTGCTGCATGCACTGGGTCCTTCCTGGCAGTGCAAGGATGGCAGATCTTAAGATGGAAGAGGAGAGACTTAGACTGGAGATGAGGAAGAAATTCTTTACACTAAGGGTGGGAGTCACTGGAACAGGTTGCCCAGGGAGCTTGTGGATGTCCAGGGGGAAGTGTTCAAGGCCAGGCTGAATGAGGCCTCGAGCAACCTGGGCTGGTGGAAGGTGCCCCTGCCCATGGAGGGTGGGGGAGGTTGAAGCAAGGTGATCTTCTAGGTCCTTTCCAACCCAAACCATTCTATGGATCTCTGATCTCCGACTTCCCTGTTTTGTCTGGTGGGTGAAGAGTCACCAGGAAACTGATAAGCAGAGAAGTTAAATGACTCCAGGCTCACACAAAAATTGAGTGACAGCCTGAAAAATAAACCCCAGGATTCCCAGCTCCCCACTGCCTGCCCAGTGGCAGGTATGAGATGTCAGGAAGGAGCAGTGATTTCCCTGGGGCCCCGTGGCTGGCGGATGCTGCCCATCATTTTCACTACAGAACGGCGCAGCCACGTTCTTGCCACACACGTGGAGCTCGGAGGCAGCTTGCAAAGAATGCCACTCACTCCCAGGAAAACTCCTGAGAGCACTGCCCAGCGCTGGGGAGAAAATAACCTGGGAGATTTGCATGTGCTGTTGCTCTCTCCTTTGCCTAGTTTCAGGCTTTGATTAAAAATACAGAAGGTTTCTCTGTCTCCCATCTCAGCAAAGCGCAGAGGCACCAGCGGAGGCTTGCCCCTGTCAGCCCTGGCTGCCCAGATCCTGTGGCAGTGGATGCTGAGAGCGCACATGTGGATGGAGAAGAGGGTAGAGAGGGGACAGAGCTGCTGCCACAGGGCTGGTTTTTTCCCCCCCACACTTCTTGCCAACATAATCAAAATAACTCACTCACACCTCATAAAATAAAATGCAGAATCCCAAAGCTTTCCTTCCCTCCAGCGGTTTGTCTGGAGTCCCATTCCTCGAAGCTGGCCTGAAAAAGCAAGGGGGGGTGAGGTGGGGGTTGTGTCTTAGTTTGGTGAGGTGGAAGGTGCAGCATGTTTCTGCCACAGATAGAAGTCAAATAGTTCCTAAAGCTGCCAGCTTGATGAGGACCAAAATGAATGGCTGTGGTTTTTCTTTTCCTTTCCTTCTTCCCCTGCACTCAGCACTGGTTAGGCCACACCTTGGGTTCTGTGTCCAGTTCTGGGCTCCTCAGTTTAGGAAAGATGTTGAGTTGCTGGAAGGTGTCCAGAGAAGGGCAACAAAGCTGGGGAGGGGTCTGGAGCACAGCCCTGGGAGGAGAGGCTGAGGGAGCTGGGGTTGCTTAGCCTGCAGGAGGCTCATAGGAGACCTTATTGCTCTCTACAACTACCTGAATGGAGGTTGTAGCCAGGTGGGGGTTAGTCTCTTCTCCCAGGCACCCAGCACCAGAACAAGAGGACACAGTCTCAAGCTGTGCCAGGGGAAGTTTAGGCTGGATGTTAGGAAGAAATTCTTCCCAGCAAGAGAGATTGCCCATTGGAATGTGCTGCCCAGAGAGGTGGTGGAGTCATCATCACTGGAGGTGTTTAAGAGGAGACTGGATGGGGCACTTGGTGCCATGGTTTAGTTGATTAGATGGTGTTGGGTGATAGGTTGGACTCCATGATCTCAAAGATCTTTTCCAACCTGGTCTATCCTATCCTATCCTATCCTATCCTATCCTATCCTATCCTATCCTATCCTATCCTATCCTATCCTATCCCTTCTCATTCATTTAGTCTTTGCTTAAAGACAGGTTTATTCCCTTTTTGTCTGCTCTAAATATATGTGGATTCTTTTCCAGTTAGATCTGATATGCCCTTCCCTTCAGTCCATTTCCATTGAAGGTAGTTTTCCTTCACAGCTGTAAATCTCCAAAGCATCAGACAGGGAATGGGAGGGGAAAGTATCAGGATGGTAAAATATGACCAGAGATTATGGAACCAAAAGTGCTAAAAAATAAAGGAAAGCATAAAGGCAAGAAACTCCACGTGGTGTGGTGGCAACCCTGTGCATTCATTAACCCTCCTGCATATGTAAATGATGACAGTGAAGGGGACTGCTCCTGTGGTCAATTAAAATGCAGCATTAATGATTTACTTTGTCGGTGATACAAAGCTGGGCTTGCTTCTTGGAGGCTCTGAGTGATGTTGATTGTGAAATGATCAACTCAGAGTGTTGAGAGTTCAGAGAAATGTGTTGAATTGTGGCAAGGCTTCCAGGGGAAAGGCAGTGGAAGAAACAGCCTGGGACTTCTCCATTTAGGTTTCTCCTCTGTGATAATGAATCAGGATATTCCAGGGACAGACACAGCCCTGATGTGAATGCAAGCACAGCTATGACCGTGACCCCTAATTTTCTTTTACACCCTGGGTCAGTGATGAGGGAAAGCTGTGCCTGTCACCAGCAGGCTGCACCCAACCCTGGAGAGCAGGAGCCAGCTGCTCTCCAGTGTCCTGTCCCTTCAGGTACACTCAATGTTTCTCAGCCTCAGTAAATCCTTGTTTATTAAAGCTACAGAAGCTCATGGTTTTAGTTTCCCAAAGCTAAGTCCTTGGTGTTGGTCAGGGAGATGGCACTTTGAGACATGGTTTAGTGGCCATGGTGGTCTTAGGTTGATGGTTGGACTCGGTGATCTCAGAAACATGGAATGGTAGGGGTTGGAAGGGACCTCCAGAGATCATCTAGCAAAGCAAGATCACCTAAGGCAGGTCACACAGGGATGCTTCCAGATGGCTGTTGAAAGTCTCCAGTGAAGGAGACTCCACAACCTCTCTGGGCAGCCTGCTCCAGGGCTTCAGCACAGCACCCTCATAGCAAAGTGTCTGCTCACGTTGAGGTGGAACCTCCTGTGGGAGCTTCCTGTGTTCTAGCCTGTACCTGTTGTTGCTTGTTCTATTACAAAAAGAGCCTGGCACCTTCACCTTGACATCCACACCCAAATGTATTTATAGACATTTATGGTATTGTATTTATAGACATTTATGACATCCCCTCACAGCCTTCCCTCCTCAAGACTCAACAGCCCCAGTTCTCTCAGCCTTTCTTCACAGGAGTGATGTTCAAGTTCCTTAATCATCCTCACAGCTGTCTGTCAGAGCTCTTTTCCAACTGGAGCACTTCTATGCTGCTCTGACATTTATCCTGCAAACCCCAATTTTTTAAAGCAGCAGATACAAACTAAGTGGGGAAATTAAGAGCCCTGATCCACTGCCAAAGCCATCTCTTTCCAGATCACTGCATGATGTGCATCCTTGAGTGAAATGGAGTTATCATTCAAACCTGTAATTTTCAAGTCATCAGCGAGTATCGGAGGGGTGGTGTGCTACCAGCAGCAGCCAGCGCCGGAGCAGGAGGCAGCAGAGAGTTTCTACAAACATGCCATCGAAAATACTTTCCATCGGTGGCACGTTTCAAAAGCTGAAGCACCAGAGCCATACCTCCTCAATCCCTGCCTGCATCAGGGGCAGCAGATCCAACGTGCAAGCCAAGAGTCCGGGGTGGGGGGGTGGGGGGGAAGATAAATCTGATCATAAAAAATTACACAGATAGCATGTGAGAGGCATAACCTAGTAATTTGCTGGTTGGGATGAGAAAACATCAATGCTCAATTCTGTGTATTGAGTTCTGTGTAAGTTATTATTAACAATGTAATTGCCCAGCACAGGTGCTGGTGGCAAAGAGCTTCCCCGTGATAAATATGCCTCCAGCATAACTCAATTCTCTTCACTGGTGTTTGACTGAGGCCAAATGAGGTTGTGTACGTCTGGGAGTGAATTTGGGGGAAAGAGCCTGTACCAAAGAGCCTGGAGAGTTGAGGAGGAGGTATGATGAACATAAATTGACTTGCTGGAATGTGTCCAGAGAAGGGCAACAAAGCTGGGGAGGGGTCTGGAGTACAAGCCCTGTGAGGAGAGGCTGAGGGAGCTGGGGTTGCTTAGCCTGCAGAAGAGGAGGCTCAGGGGAGACCTTCTTGCTCTCTACAACTCCCTGAAGGGAGGTTGTAGACAGGTGGGAGCTGGTCTCTTCTCCCAGGCAAGCAGCACCAGAACAAGAGGACACAGTCTCAAGCTGTGCCAGGGGAGGATTAGGCTGGATGTTATGAAGAAATTCTTCATAGAGTGATTGCCCATTGGAATGTGCTGCCCGGGGAGGTGGTGGAGTCACCATCACTGGAGGTGTTTAGGAGACTTGATGGGGTGCTTGGTGCCATGGTTTAGTTGATTAGATGGTGTTGGGTGATAGGTTGGACTGGATGATCTCAAAGGCCTCTTCCAACCTGGTCTGGTCTATTCTATTCAATTCTATTCTATTCCAAATGTTTCTTGGTGCAGAGTATGCTTGACCTCCTTAGTATCAGGTGATGCAACAAGAGGACATGGACTGAAATTGTGCCAGGGGAGGTTTATGTTGGAGAATAGGAAAAAAAAAACTTTATGGAAAGAATGGTCAGGCATTGGAACAGGCTGCCCAGGGAGGTGGTGGAATCACCATTCCTGGAGGTGTTCAAGAACTATGGACATAGCATTTCAGGACATGGTTTAGTGGGCATGGTGGTCTTAGGTTGAAGGTTGGACTTGATGGTCTTAGAGGTGTTTTCCAACTGTAGTGATTCTATGACAGTAAACCTTGGGGCAGAGGATTCAAATATGCAGGACTGCTGCACACATGCAGTAGCACTGATTCCTTTACCTGCACATAACACAGAAAGCACCAGCTCAATTTTCAGTATTGAAAATATGGAGCAATTGTCACTTTGGATTTAACCTGTTGGAGCAGACACAATTCCACCGAGACAGGGACAATTCTTCACCATTACCAACAGCCACTACAAACCCCATCCTCTTCCTCCTCATTTCAAAGCTAGATTGTTAAACATCTTACACAGCTTTGGAGGAATAATAAAAGCAAAAAGAGATCAACAGATCAACCCTATCTCCTTAAATATCAGGGAGGAATTGATTTCCCTTGATGCCTTCCACATGAAGGAGGGACTCTGCCGGCTTTGCTAAAAAGAAAGGAGAGAAGGGAGGAGAATACAACTGCTGGGGAAGCTCCAGCTCCCCAAATGGCTTTCCATAACAAGTTATTTGCAGCCTGTGTCTCAAAGTTGTGCTCGTGGTCCATCAGTTCAGTTCTGCTCCAGATAAATCAGTTTTGTTGCCATCATGAAGAGGGCCCAAAATGTTCTGGTCTTTTCCTTGAGGAACCCAAAGTGCATCCCAGGAGCCAAACGCATGACTCAGGTGCTTCTTTTTCATTCCAGTGACTTGAGCTGAATCCTGCAAACCCAAACCTGGATGGACTCTGCAAGAACCTCGGTTCAGGAGCACAGCAGGCACGAGCATACCCAGCACGGCTGCACTGCAGATGAGACTCACCTGTGGGTCTTGGCCGTTGGTGCACACCTGAGATTAATTAGTGCTTGTGCTCGGGGCTGGCACGGGCTCCCGGGGCTGGAAGGGTCTAGAAGGGTTTGGAGAGGAGCCTGGGAAGAGAAGGCACCATCCTGGAGGTGCACAGCACACTGAGGACCGAATCACAGAACGCATCTAGTTGGAAGAGACCTTGAAAATCATCGAGTCCAGCCCTTGAACCAGCACAGAAGGGTCAGCACTAAGCCATGTCCCTAAGCGGGCGCTTGAACACCTCCGGGAACGGTGAGTGCACCACTGCCCTGGGCAGACCATTCCAACGTTTGATAACCCTTTCTGTGAAAAAACTCTCCCTAATATCTAGCCGAAATCTTCCCTGGCGCAGTTTGTAACCGTTTCTGCCCGACAAGATTTCTGCGCTCCCACCGGGACGGCTCCGTGTGGGATCCGCCGGGGCTCAGCTCTTCCACCGCTGCCCAGCGCCAGCACCGCGGCCCGACGCAGCCGTGCGCAGAGCGCTGTTGTCTCAGAGCCGCCGTGCCAGCGGCCGCCCCCGGGGTCCCCTCCCCTCCCCGGCCCCAGTGCAGGGCCCAGCGGGGCCGTTCCCCTCCGGCGGAGCCTCCCCCGCCGCTGCCCGCCCCGCGCCTGGCCGGCGGCTGCCACCCGACACCCGCCGCTTCCAGGAAGCCGCCGCCTCCCCCCGCCCCGGCCGCGCCGCGCCGTCTGGGGCCGCCGCCGCTGCCCCGCGGGGCCCGGAGGCTGGCAGCGAGCCCGCCGCAGCCCTGCCCTCGGCTGCCGGCCACCGGGGGAGGCCCTGCGGCTCTCCCCTCTCCGGCGAGGGCTTGGAGGGGCCCCCCCGGCTCGTTCCAAGCCCGCCCGGGCAGCGCCGAGATCCAAGAGCGGCTTCGAGGGGTCCCGGGGTAAAGAACCCGCCCCGACTTAAAGGGCTGCGGGGGAGGGAGGGAGCGAGCAGGGAAGGGCAGACGGGGCTTGTTCTGCTGCATTTCTGTAAGGTAATTACACAAGGTTTAAAGGAGCGTGTGTTCCCTGCCGAAAAATCATCGCTGTCGCAGAATGGTTTGTGTTGGAAGGGACCTTAAAGCTGACTTGGTTCCAAAGCCCTACCATGGGCAGGGACACCTCGCATTAGACCAGATTGCTCAAGCACCATGCAACCTGGCTTTGGGCGCTTCCAGGCTTGGAGACTCGACAACTTTTTGCAATCCTTCGTTACCTCTGAGCCCCTCTCTTCTGGATTGCCTGCTCTGCGTGTTTAAAATGTTAAGCCCCGTGTAGGAGCAAGCGCTCAAAAAAAATCTACTTCTCAGCCTAAAAGAAAATCCTTTTGGAGAGAATGGCTGGCTGCCTTCCTGCAGTGCTGGGAACCTCCAGCTCCCATATGATGCTCAGCTCCTAGTGCTTCCATGTTTTATTTCTTCTTCCTGCAGCATCTGTCCATCCTTCTCTCGACCCATCACTAACTCAATTCCAAGTCCGTGGCAAACTTGTCGCTAGGACTCCCCAAGAGCCATCCAAGATGTAGGGTCTGTTTTCCCTGCCTTTGGAGCAAGGGAATTGAAACATGCCCAAGGTCACCCAAGGAAACCTGTACTAGGTTAGCCCTGGAATCATTCATTCTGGTCACAGAAATGCTAATTTCATCTACCAACATCTGAGCAGGACCTTGAATGATATGACTGAATGGAGGTATTTCTGGTGCTGGTCCTACTCTGTTAAGCTCAGTGCTAAATTTCCTTGGCAGCAGAATGAGAGCTAACCAAATATATTTTTGGGTGGGGGTGTGTGTTTGGTTCTGGTTTTGTTAGTGTTGCTTTCTATAAAACTGATGTAAGCAGGAGAAGAATTGGAGTATTTTATTCCTTCAATTCCTATATAAAATATCTTCTGTATTATTGTGGAATTACTCAACAAACACGCTGGGATATCTTGCATGTAGTAAACTTCTCTCCCCTTTTTTTGGTGCAATCCTTTATTTCTGCATTCTTTACAGCAGCAGGAGGAGGAGATAAGTGGGGCTGGAATGTCCTTCTTGATGGTTCATGGTAGTTCTCTGTGTCAAGCAGGATAAAACTCCAGCTAATCCTGCCATAAATTTAGGTATTCCTAATCATTTAGTATTCCCACTTTTCTTCAGGCATTAGGCATTTAATCAGTCTGGTGCCAAACAAAAAAAAGAATGTTAAAGAAGTTGGGACTGTAAACAGCTATAAAAAGTTAAAAATGGGCAAAACCCCAAGTACAAGCTGCCCAGTGTTGCTCAAGTTGGACTGGCTTTAATGGCTCTCTGCTCTAACCTACCTGGCTCCACAGGCCCTTGGCACAGGACAGTTTACATCTGGGAGCTTTAGAGCTCTCTCCTGGGACTGTTTAGATAGCTCAGTGCTCCTCATCCAGTGGCAGAGTGGTGCTTTGCCCCCTCTTACTGCAATGCCCATTAAAGAGTTGCAGCTCTGCTCTTTAGGTGGAATTGGCCATTTTTTTTCCAAGCTCCTGTGTGGGGCTAGTGAGAGAAGGGAGCTAGCTGTGACATCTGGAGTTAGAGTGTGGCTAAGCTCATCCTCTTGGGATCTAAACAGGAAGGGATGGGTCCAAGCAGGAGGGGAGCTGTTGAGAACTGCTGCCTCACAAGCAGGGGCCCTGGTTTAAGATGTGTTGCTGCTTGTAGAAGTGTGTGTTGTCCCTTCTTCCCCGTGCAGCTGAGCTGGGGGAGCCAAACCAGAATACAGGAGGTGCCATGTAAACGTAAGGATGAAGTTCTTCACTTTGAGGGTGGCAGAGCCTGGGAGTAGGCTGCCCAGAGGGGTTGTGGAGCCTCCATCTCTGGAGATACTCAAAAGTCCCCTGGATGTGTTCCTGGGTGTTTTACTCCAGGTGATCCTGCTCCAGCTCTTCAGAGATCCCTTCCAACCCGCACCATTCTGTGTGAGACTCCTGTGCAGTCCTCCCTGCTTGGAGTCAGCCTGGGGAACCACCTCTGTGCACCATGGACTCAAAGGCCTTGGTCTTGCTTTCCCTCCAAAGGGTATTTTCTCTCACTGGGAAGGCTCTGATCTGATATGGCTTTCTGGCTGATGGGGAGGCTTTACAAGCAAGCCAGCTGCTGTGAGGGGGCCACAGCCGCACAGCTCCCAACTTGGGTTTTTGTCAACACTGAAATAGACAACAGGGGGTGGAAATAGAAATAAACAAGCTGGCTGCTTTTGATTAGGAGCAGCCCTTCTTCGGTCTGCACTAGCAGCATTCATGTGAGCTTAACACCACAAATAATTAATCATGTGGAAGTGGATGCCTGGACCAGGAGTAGATGGCAGGAGCTTTTGCTTGCTCCCACAGCTCTGCATCTGGAGGGTTCCACTAGCATCTCGCTGGCGTTCTCTGAGAGGTGTATCGGCCAAGCCTCCCAAGTTTCATATCATGGGTTCTTTCCCAAAGACATTAAATGCACATCAGAAATACACAAGCATTTTACAGTGCCAGAGCTGTTCCTTCCTGGAGATGTCCTAGGACCTCATGGAGGGGCTGTGCAAATGCCTCTGCCTTGCTGGTGAGCCTCGAGAGCTTTCCTGGGGAGCAGAACCTCATGGCTGCGTTGCTGGCACCTCTTGCAGCTTGGAGGAGCTCTGTGTCTTAGATAGAAAAAGCTTTCAAGGTGCAACAGGCCCAGAAATGCTTCCTTCCATGCATGGAGGAAGATACTGTGATTAAAAACACTCCCCCAGAGAGGAAAATAAAATCAACAGCCCAGGAACTGCTTGAAGAATGATATTTATGTCCTAAGTTGTAAAAGTAGCCAAGCTCCCCAAAGAAACAGCAGTAACAGAATTTAGCTGTTGGAACCCAGAGATGCATTGTTCTGATTTAATAATTAATGTGAAGCTAATTGAGGCTTTTACTGAACTGAAACAGGATAAAAGCAACCCGCCAGGCTGGACACCACGCTTCTCTGAGAACAAGTTCATGCTGTTCCCCTGTGACCACCCCACCCCCACTTCCCTTTCCCCTCAAACAGGGCTACTTCTGCTGTCCCACACAAAACAGGGAGTCAGGAAAGATGGCAGCAGAGGCATCTAGCCATGGGTAACAGGAGCCACAGGAGAACCAAGCCTGCTGGTGCACAGAGCTTTCCTCCTTCCCTCTCCTGGGCCATTGTTTGAAAAGGATTTTCCATATATGCACGGGCTTGGGAATTACTGAGCCATGCAGGAGTCACAAAGAATGCCCCCAAAAGGCATCAAAACAGAGGCAGACACAGGGAGAAGCTGGCTCCATGTTATCTTTAAGAAAGTAAATAATGACACGGGTTTATGGCTTACAATTTAGTGCTTTAGAAATTGAGTCACACAGAATCTATCCAGAAGAAAATGGCTTTTAACCCCTTGGAGTATCTGCCACTCCAGTAACTATGACTCAAGTTTGTTGGGGAAAATGGCAAAATTGTGGGGTCAGAGTTGTTAGCTACTGGAGAATGGAATGAGCAGAGAACTTAGATGATCTTCAGAGGTCCCTTGCAACCCCTACCATCCTGTGACTCTGCAAACATTTCAACTAGGGCATGGCTGCTAGTTTACAGATCCTCTGGAAGAAAGGCTGGAGTCAGTAGGAATCTTTATACCAATGTCAAGAACCTTGGGATGAGAATGTCTCAGCCTGTGATGAAGGAAGAGCTGGGGTTTATTATTTCATTTTTGATTATAACAGTATTGAGGGAACATGAGGTGCTAGGATGGATGAGTCTTGGAGTAGTTTAGGTGCCCTACATTATGGCCCATGTGGACTCCAACCCTGGCTCTGTGTTTTGTGGGAAAATGCTGCCTTTGTTTCTGCCTACTGACATACTGTGGTATGTTAGCTGGTACAGAAAGGGTAAAATAAGAGTTTCTTTGAAGGAGCAGCTCCCATTTCTCCTTTTCACTCCCTTCTACATGAAGCTCCTGCTACTTTCGTTCCACTCATCCTCACCTACTTAGAAACCAAATGAACAGCAACAGCTGTTGGAAGTCCATGAGATTGTGACCACTTTTCTCTTTATTATTCTAGGTTCACTGAACACAGTGACTGAAAACTCCTGCCTGCAGCGCAAGAAACTTGCAAAGCAAAGCTCCTCTACGTTGCTGATGCTTGATGGGATGATCAGCAGAAGACTTTTCTCAGTTGGGACTCAGGGAATGCTGCAACACTGAGTCCTTTTGCTTCCAGATGAGTAAGGTGACAGATCACTCAGCTTGCAGTAAGTACTTTTTCCACCACTTCTTAAGTCCGCACATCTCTGTCTGTAGCTGTGAAAACCACCTAGGATGCCATCTCCAATCTATATGCTGTCCTTAGAACACTTGTCTCCAGACCTCCCCAGAGTCTGCATGCTGGAGGCAGTTATTAGCCACCTTGGTTGTGGACCATGTCCCCTCCATGTCTGAATATGGATTGTAGGAAATTCAGTGTATGACCTGGCTACTACAAAGCACGCTCTGCATCACATTCAGGAACCTACTTGCACTCCCCTCTTCTGCTCCATGTGAACTGGAAGGAGTTAGGGAAGGAGTAAGGAACACCTCTGCTATGAGGATAAGCTGAAGGTTGTGCAGCCTAAAGAGATGACCTTAGCGCTGCCTTCCAATACGTGAAAGGATCCTACGGGAAGGCTGCTGAGGGGCTTCTCCTAAGGGTTTCTAGACACAGGACAAGGGGGAATGTTTTGAAGCTGAGGGAGAGTAGGGTTAGACTGGATCTTAGGAAGAAGTCCTTCAGTGCAAGGGTGGTGGGACTCTGGAATAGTTGCCCAGGGAGGTTGTGGATGCCTCCTTCCTGGAGGTGCTCATGGCCAGGCTGGATGAGGCCTTGAGCAGCCAAGTCTAGTTGGGAAGTGTCTAGCTGAGGTTGGAGTAGATGATCTCTGAGGTCCCTTCCAACCTAAGCCATTCTTTGAATGCTGTAAATGGTGGAATTTGCAGAGAGAAGCACAAAGTGTTGGTCTGGGATGTGGGAATACACAGGGCATGCACATTCTGATGTGGAATGGGCACTCTCTGGATAAAACGACACAGTCAGTTAATGTACCGTCTGAAAACTACTTTTATACCCTGAAGAGATTAGTGTCTGTCGTTTGGGCTTTTACTTTAGACTCTAATAGCTGGAGATTTAATCCCTTATTCAGAGAAGTAATTATTGTTCACATAAATAGGTCTGTTGGAGTCAGTGAGCTGAGCTGGCTGAGGGAGGAGGGATAGGCAGTTTTACCAATCAGCAGTGTGGTATTTAGTAAATAAAGGGATGGTGCATTCTCTTGCACTTTGGCAGTGGTAATCTGTGAAAACATCCAGGTTCTGGTGCTGACTGAGGCCACAGCCCTGCCAGACTCCCATCTCCCTGTCACATAGGCTGGGTTGGATGTCAGGACATGATTCTTCCTGAAACCAGTGAATTCCAGGGGTGAGCCTGCTTGGGAGCTGGCATCTCAGTCTCCAAACCTCCCAGGTAGTTGCTGTGTTTTGATGAAGGAATCTGGAACTGTAGTTTTACCCAATGAAGAGAAACATGCACCAGGATTCAGATTCCTTCATTTTTAACTGCTAGATACATTAGACCTGAATTCTGGGGCTGAAAACAAGTGAGATTTGCAGGAATTTATAACAGGTTGTTTCTTTAATGCCTCTACCAGCTGGCTCTGAGGGGGGATCCTGCAGCACTCACACCCTTATCTCTCAAAGAGTGTTCCTGGCAGTGGTGCTGGGGTTGTCATGCCAGGCCAGGAAGCAGACATGTGCAGCAACAGAGCTGTGATTTTGGTGGGGTTTTTTTTTCCCTTCCTTCCTCCCACCTCCATGTGGGGGAACTCCCATCAGCCATCAAGTGAAAACATTGCAGCACACAGCACATCTCTGAGGGTGGAAAAGGGGAAGCTTGGAGGAAGAGGAAGGAGTGAAGATGATCAGCCATTTCTTGAGGCTCAGGTGAACAGGGTATGCATGTGCCTGCTGCAGGTAGCACTTAAGGTACCTCCCTATTTATAGACAAGGGATACTTGGATTCATCTGTGTGCAGGAATGGGGGGTGGGATGAGGATCTGGTTGTGGTCACTGTTGCCAAAGAAGCAACAAACGTTCCCATTTCTGGGTCCAACATCGTCACATCCTCTTGAGATTTACTGAGTCTGCTCTCAGGTGAGAGGTTGGACTGCAGTTGGTGCTGCTTTAGCTCTGTTGCCATTTAAAATGAGCTGGTCTAATTCTGTTTCTGTAGGAATGGAATTAAGCCAATATTGGTAGCAGTTTGAAAAATCATTTGCAAGTGTGTGCCAAACCCCTGGAGGTCTGATGTTTAGAAACACTGAAATTAGAAGGAAAGAATGGGTCCAGTGATCCAGTTCCTGAACTGTTCATTGTATGACCTTAGGCAACTCATTTAATTTCTTTGTGCCACAGTTTATCTATCAAAAAAAAAAAATAGGGATAATATCAGTTTATCCCTTGCAATGGGTTGGGAAATCTAATAAATGTTTGCAATAAGCTTTTGATCCTGTAACAGTAACAGAGAGCAGCAAAAGAGAATATTATTTACAAGTGCATCTTTCATTTCTCATGGCATTGCCACTGTTATGGTGCTGTTTGGAACTGAGCTGATGCCAAGTAGTTTACTGAGGGAGAATTCAACAGCCTCTTGATCCTGGCATGAGGATCCAGTTTAGAGTTTCTCTTTCATTTGCTTAGGTAGTTGGATTAAGTCTTGTTGGGCATGCAAGCCCAGGCAGGTCATGTACAGCTTCCAGTGGTCTCATTTAGAATAGAAGAATAGAAGTAACCAGGCTGGAAAAGACCTCCAAGATCACTGAGTCCAACCTATCACCCAACACTATCCAATCAACCCAGGATCAGTCACTAATTCAGGGGGTCTGTTCCCAACCGCCTGCAGTCTTACCCAGACTTTCCCCCTGAAGAGCCAGATGTTTCTTAGGAGGATGCTTTCCTAGCCTCTCTGCTTCCCTGCTCACCACTTGATACTTTAATTAGTGAGGAGAAGGATCCTGTTGGCTTTTGCCCCCAGCCTGAATTCCAACACTGAACTGCTCAGAAGCCTGAACTACATACAAATAAAGAGGATTCTGATGTGCTTCTTTGTGTTTAGCTGTCCTTCACACTTACCTGTCCACCCATCTTCTCTGTCTTAGGCACATCACATACAGCCCTGGGGCCACACATACAGCGCCCAGGTGGCCTTTGACTGTGTCCTCTGTCTGTATGCGATTCTGTGGGTTTGGCTTGGTGTAGAGAAAGGTATTGATTGTGCTGAGCTTTGGTAGGAAACCTGGTCCATCAACAAAATAAATTTGCAGACCCAGCTGGAGCTGTGAAGGCAAGCAGCAGTGGAAAATGAGCCTTGTTTAGGGAGATTTATTGAAATGAGCCATAGACTCACACCAAAATGTGTCATCTGCGTGGGTATGCTTACCTGTATCTCTACATGTGTGCATAGCAGAAAGGAGGCAACCTAATGGTCATAGAGGAACCATATAAAGCTCTAGGGAAGAATGAGCATCAGTGGCAAGGCAAATGCATCCTTCTCTAATGAGAAAATGAAGATAAACTTTAAACAAGTAAAAAAAAAAAGGAACAAATGCCACAGGTGTACATTCTAGGAATGGAATATTGTCAGCTGGACTGGAGGCACAAATAGGAGACATACCTGGCTGCCAGGTCTGTCTCAGGACTGTGGTCTGCTGTTCTCCTAGAATGGCTTAGATTGGAAGGGACCTTAGAGATCATCTACTCCAACCTCCCAGCCACGGGCAGGGACCCCTCTCAACTAGACTTGGCTGCTCAAGGCCTCATCCAACCTGACCTCGAACACCCCCGGGGAGGAGACAACTTGAAATTGGATGAGGAGAGCAGATCCAAGATGAAATTTCCTTCTCAAGCTCCCACAGACCTTATGAAGGGCTGAGGGGCAAGTGTGCCTCAAAGAGAAAGAGGCAGAATCATGCTGTCCAGAAGGGGGGAATTTAATTCCTGGTTTGAAATGCCCCAAAGGGAATTAATAAGCATAATTCAAAAGAGAATAAATAAATCTCCTGTCCATTAGAAAATCCTTTGCCTCCCTGCAGGAGAGAGGAGACTGGGAGCTGAAGAGTGTAGGATGTCAGAGCAAACTGTAACCCAGTGAATTAGTCTTAACTATAGCGAAAACAGCACTTGTGTAAATGAGGCCCCTCAGGGCCGATAACCAAGCAGTAAAACGTTACAGGAGGGAAGTAAGTCAGGGCTATAAAGCTGGGAAGCCAGGACTGGGTAGCCAGGATTTGGAGCATAAAACAGGCGAGATTAGAGGATGACAGATGAGGGCTGGGAAGGATGCATGAATCCTTCCCAGCACCAGGAGTCTAATTCCTGTGGCCTAAAGACAGCCTTGTTCCTCTGAGCACTGCCAGGTACCAGCAAATGACTGAGGTGCCCACCGAGAACTTGTGAGGAGAGCAGAAGCCATGGACAGTAAATAAAATAAGGAAATATAATCAAATCAACATTGAGTGTATTTGATTTAGGAGGACACCAATGAATAGAGAAGGGGAAGAAAGCAGCAGGGTGAGAGTTGCTGTTGGTTAGGACTGTGGCTTGAGTGAGATATAGTGCAAGCCCTAAATTATCATCATCATTATTTTTTTGGCTGTGCTGTGCTGTGACATCAATACCAATTTACACTCTGGGTGAGTAGCACTTACTACCTTCTTGTCTTCATAAATTGTGCATTGTCCTTATTTATTTGCTTCCCTGTCCCCTTCCTCTCTTCCTGTATTGCCTCTCTCCTTCTTCATAAGCACGATGGGGATGGTGTATCCTTGCTGTGTCCTTCATAAGTTTGACATTTAACCCCAGTTATGGATCCCCAGCTCCACTCTCCTCTGTGTCAGGTGTGGGCATACTCAGCTCACGTTCTTCCTTGTGAGGAGGATGGGGAGTGCAAAAGCAGGCAAGGCTGGCATTACTCTTCATAGCCCTGCTAGCAAGTGATTCTTTTATCATCGTTGCAGCTGGGATTTCCATCATACTTTGCGTTCCCCATGTCTAGCCAGGAGCAGGGCTATTCTGAGGCAAAGCCTTCTTCCTGACATCATCTGGTATGCATTTAAAGGTCATAAATTTATCCTGCCTTGCTCTCCAAATTTAGAAAGGCACCTTGTATTGTGAAGTGCACTAAAGCACTGCTGTGGCATCACCAAGGTATCTTCAAAACCACTTCTGTGCATGGAAGAAGGCAGGTTGCATCATGGCAAGCTCAGCAGTGCCTGGAAGCAGGTCTGTTCTTTTTGATGGAGCCATAGGACACAGCTACTCCATTAATTTTTTGTTGCTGTGCAGACTAAATTCTAACAGAGAAATCATTCTGCAGGTCACCCAACTCCCCAGGGCATCCCTGTGATACCTATTGTGATGTTAAAGAGAGAGACAGAAGCCTTTTGATTTTGTTTTTATACTCTTTTCTGTGAATCTCCTGCAGAAAACACAGCACCGAGCAAGCCAGTGGGGGAGATGGGTTAGAAAACAATAAAAGGTCAGGCTTGAGCTGCAAACTCTGTGCAACTTTTGCAGAGGGGTTGGAAAGGAATCCAAATAGCCAAGAAATTGGAGAGTTTGACTTGTGTGTCTGAAGAACAGACTGTCCCAGACAAATGAACAGATCCCATACAGTAGAATTCTCAGAGACTGGAGAGAGGTAATGTGTCTGCCCTGCTGTCATTCACCAGCCCTCTTTCCATCTTAATTGATCCATCTTGAGAAGAGGAAGAAGCTGGAATTCAGATACATTTCCTTGGACAAGGAGAACTTTCAACTAACAATTCTCTGATTACCTTTCTGGAGTAAAGTTGGAGCCATGGCAGCCTCCTTCCTTTGTGGTTTTTTTCCTCTCTACTCCTTGTACTCTCTCTTTTTCTCTGTAAATGCTGCAAAGAGCAATCAGCTTGGTGTAGCAGAAAGGGGATGAAGTGTCTGTAACAGGTGGATGCCATATAATTTACCAACTTCTTTTGTCCTCCCCCCCCCAAAAAATCAGATAATCTATAAAGAACCTTGGTGCTGGTGCCTGCCTAAACAGGCAGAGAAGGGAGAGACTGGGCAAAGAAAAAGCCAATGACCTTATTTAGAGGTAGTAGATTTAATAATTTCTAATGGAATTAGATTAAATGCTCATCTTTTCCTGCAAAGGTTTTCTTGGTTTGGTTTTCAGTTGTTTTGTTTTGGTTTCCACACCTCCCCCCCCCTTCTCTCTAGCCTCCCTTCTCCTGCAGGGAATCAGTATGTAGACATTCTCTTAGGAGAGCAGCTGCATGATGGTACCCAAGCTGCAGGGTCATGCCCTAGCATAATACATGATGAGACAGTGGGTTAGAATATGCTTAACCCTGTGCAGGTGCACAGGGAAGAAGATGGATGCAAATAATTTTTCTCCCCTGTTGCCTCTGTGCAGGGGGTGGGGAGGAGGCACCATCTCTGAAATTAATTTTACACACTGTGTGGTGCTGTGGGAATCTAGTCCAGACTAGAAGGGAGTCTAGCCCCAGGCACAGTGCCTTGGGGAGCAGCTGCCAGTGTTGAGTCCTCTTCTAGCTTCCTTCCCTTCCCCACATAAGCAGAGACCTGCAACTGTGGCTTTTCCTAGAGCTGTAATAATGCAAACTAATTGCCAGGGTGCAGCAAAGAAAGCTGAATCACCTGCTCAAAGGATGGAGCAGTTCCTGCATTCCCATTCTCTGCCTGCACAGAGGAAGAGTAGGAATTTAAGATACTAAAATCCTAGGGATCTCTCACACCCTCTCAGGCTACAGCTGAAGGGTGGGAGGATTTGGAACTTCACTGCTGGCTCTGTGGTTTGTTTTATTTGGGGGGAGCAGGGGATGCAGACCTCCCCCAGTGCCCTGTGCAGAACAAGATGCCTTTGACATGGCTTCTGGGTCAGTACTAGGTAAAACCTGCCACGTTAGGTTTTCCTGGAGGGAATTTCCTGGCGTTTGTAACCAGTCTTGGTGACAAGGGAATCTTCCAATGCATAATGACATGGGGGGCAGTCTCATTTCAGCTTTTATTGACAAATAGGAAGAAATTAGGATGAGAAGAAATGGCCTCGAGTTGCACCAGGGCAGGTTTAGGTTGGATATGGGAAGCAACCTCCTCTCTGAAAGGGCTCTCAAACGCTGGAACAGGCTCCCTAGGGAGGTGGCTGAATCCCCATCCCTGGAGGTGATTAAAAGCCACAGAGATGTGGTGCTGAGGGACACGGTGTAGCAGCAGCCTTGGTGGAGTTAGAGACCAAACTCACTTTTAAAATCTGGAACCTTGTGTCGAGGTGGAGTTACATTTGCAAGGCAGGAGGAAAATCCCCTTTTGAAACTAACTTACTTCTTGTGTTAAAGGACTGCATCTCTTCATGTTTGTTGCTTGGCTGCATCAGGAACTTAGCAGAAACACTGGTTAATTTGTATTGGTTTTACAGAAAAGACATCTCTCCCCATTTCACTTCTGCATCTCAAGCCACCCAACACCTCTGTACCTGAACAGCCCCACTGGATTCACCAGCATCAGTAGTTAGTAATCCTTAGCTGGATTAAATCTTTAGCCCCTGATCCTGCTAACTACTGCATTGTGGGTAACTTTACCCAGGGATTAGCCAAACCCAGATTTGTAGCCTCATCTGGGTGGAGCTGTTTGTAAATCACAGGTGTGTGTTAGACTTCAGTGGCCTGGGTCATTTATTTAACATTAAACATGTCTATAAAGGTGAAACTTTGGGGCGTTGAGATAAGGATGATCCTGAAGGAGATTTCTTTGTGCATATTTCGTCATGCAGCTTTATGTATGTGAAAGATGCCTGAAACTCAGCTGTGTTAATGAGGTATTGGTGAGGTATCCAAAGAACAGGCTGCCCAGAGAGGTTGTGGAGTCTCCATCTCTGAAGGCATTCCAAACCCACCTGAACACGTTCCTGTGTGATTTACTCAAAGTAATCCTGCTCTTAGCAGGGGGGCTGGGGCTAGATGATCTTCAGAGGTCCCTTCCAACCCCTGCCATTCTGTGATTCTCTATGGCTAACAGCATCTAAGGGTATTAGGTGATATTTATAGTATCTGATTATTCAACACTCAGAAAAAAGCATCCAAATTTTGAATGCAGCAGTGTCAGGATGGGTCCCAAACCTGGCTGGGTTCCAGGAATTCACCCTTGGAGCATCCGAGCACTGTCTGCAGCAGGAGGAATGCTGAACTCTTTGGAATAGTGATGTGACCCAGGGACAAACCTTCCATCCTTTCACAAGAAGCAAAGCACCACTTTCAGACAAGCAGTAACACCCAATAATTTGTGCTTCTAATAGAAGTGCCAACACTCTGTTAGCTCCTTGGCATGGTGGCAAGCCCATTTGCAGCAGACACCAGGATTGCCCAGATCCCAGTCACCCGTCTGGGTTGTGGCTTCTGTGGTGCAATCAACCTTGACCAGGCACAGGCACTTTCACTGTGTCCATAGCTGACTCACACAAGGTAGTTTCACATGGGCTTCTTGCAGTCCTGGAGACACAATTACCTCAACACACCACTCTGGCTGAGATTATAGGACTGCTACTGGGGACGTGAGGACAGGTTCACACGGTGAACAGGTCACCTCTTTGCTCTGGAAGCTGAAGCATTCCACTAATCCCCAGGTCTAATAGACCAACTTCTCCCTCCTGCCCTCTTTGTGACCCCAACCTGATCTGGAGGAGCCACTCCTCCTGAAGGTCAGAGATAATTCATGTGGTGTCGTGCTGTGTCATTCATGATGAGTGACTGAATTGGTATGATGAATGGGGAAGGGTCAGCTAGAGCACTAACCCTAGAACAAATTTGTGGGGCCACCACTGTCACTTTAGTTAGGGTCTGCACAGAGCCCCTCAGGCTTTCTGCCTCAAGAATGAACAGCTCATCCCTGAGAGGAACTGAGCTGCTTTTCCCCCGGGGCATTTTCCCTCCCAGACTCTAGGAGAAGAGAGTGAGAAGCATTTGCAACTCGGTAAAAATGCTGAGCACAAAGGGGAGGCCTTCTAATTGATAAGAAGCCTTAAGTCTCCTTGTGAAGTGGCACAGAAAACTGCTGAAACTTGGCATTCTGAACTCTTCCCATCTCTCTTTTTAGAGAAGATTGTTTTCTCACATCATCTTGCACCTCTTTCACTCTGCACTCTTCCCCCCCCCTACCCCAAGTTGTAATTCCTGGCAGTTGCTCAGAGAGCAATTGCTGGTGAGGGCTCTGAGCTCTGCCAGTCAGAGCTGCATCCCAGCTTTTCTGAAATGGAGAAAAAAAAAGAAAAAGGAGTTTGTGTCTTGGGATTTTCCTGCCTGAAACAAAGAACAAATGATGCACAGTCTTGAGCAGAGGTTCCTGAGTGCTGTGTTCTTTGTACCTATGACCTGTGTGTTAAAATGGCATCTGCCAAGGGCCCACAAAAAGGCCTTTAAGACCATGAATTTCCATTTCAGATCAGAACTGAACCCTCCTTAAGGGTTTTACTCCACTGCCTGCACCAAAGTAACTGAAGTTGTATAACTTCTTTAAGCTCCACTGAGCTAAAGCTCCTATCATGATGGTATAGCTGCATCCTTTTAAGAGTTGTACTGGTCTTTTCTGATAAAATCAAACTCTTCTCTCGCTCTCTCTCCCAAATATGACATTGTTATGATAAATGAAAAAACCTTCTGAAGGCCATACCTGAATTAAGAGATTAACCTAGTTGCCACCTTCTGCTTTTCAGTGTTTCTGAGCTAGTGCTGAGAAGGAAGAGGGTTGGGGTCCCAGGGCCAGTGTGCCATCAGGGCACCTGGTATGTAGCAGAGACCTGGATTTTGGGGGGTATTTCACAGCTGTGTTAGGGCCACTTCTGGGTAAATTGTGGGATGAGCTAAGCAGCAGAATCTTGCCCATTTGATGTAGTGCTCTCTTTCAGTCTTCCTCAGCGTCTTGCCCCAGGAACATGCTAACAGCATGCTGTCAGTGCTGAGAAGAAATCCCTGCTCCATGGGATGAGTGTGGCCCTTTGCACTGCACTTCATTGTGAGGTGTGAAATCTGCCAGCTCTCCTTAGGCAAAGCTCTCACCAATGTCCATGGGAGTTGGCAGAAGGAGATCTGCACTGTCAAGGACTCTTGCTCCCTCCTGGCTGCTGCGTGCACAGTGGTAGGACTAAAAGTCTCTATGCTTATCTCACTGCCAGTTTTATTCACCTGCTTTTGGTAGGGCTAGCAGTGTGTAGATGTTGCACTTAAGGACATGGTGCAGTGGTGGACCTGGCAGTGTGAGGTTTACAGTTGGACTCGATGATCTTGAAGGCCTTTTCCAACCCCAAGGATTCCATGAGATTCTGTGATTTTTTTGTGTCCTTGGCCAACAGGTTCTTACCCTGGGATGTGCTCAGGTACAATTACCTCAGGTTCTGCTGGAAGCTTTGCTTGCCTCAGGTCTGCAGGCATAAACACAAAGCCCCTCTCTTGTGTTGCCATAATTCCAAGAGAGCTTACATTTTAATAATAAAATATTGCAGGTATTTACTCCCCAGTATGGATTAGGCCTCCCTTAGCTGCTTAGGAGAAGGAAAGATAATGTAAATGGCAGATAGTTTTGTCATTGGAAAATGAGCTCTGTGTCTGAAATACCCTTTTTTTAGTGGTTGTTGGCATGGAAACAAGTATAGCCCACAAGTCCTTCTCCAGACACCTTTGTCACTCCAGTAGAAGTCAATGGGAGCCTATGGAAAAGCTCTGCAGCTCTGAAAATCAGATGTCAAATACCCTACTTTCATCTCAAAAAGTATCTGATTTTGAAAATTGGCTTCAGTTTGAAGAAAGTCTTGCTTGAAGTGGGTGACCTGGAGCAGTTGGAAGACAGGATGCATATTGAGAGTTGAGGTTAAATACTTCAGGCCCAACAGCTCCTTCCACACCTTCTGGTTCCTGTGTTGCTTAACAATGAGATCAAAATCATAGAATCACAGAACAAGAGAGGTTGGAAGGGACCTCTGGAGATCACCGAGTCCAACCCCTTGCCAAGGCAGGGTCCCCTAGAGAAGGTCACACAGGAACATGTCTGGGTGAGTTTGGAATGTCTCCAGAGATGGAGACTCCATCACCCTTAAGTTAAAGAAGTTCCTCCTCGTGTTTAGATGGAACTTATGTTGAAGCTTGTGCCCATTCCCCCTTTTGTGCCTTCCTGTAGCTCAGTGGACACAATGTCACTTGAACAAGGTCTTATGCTGGAGCTGGATGTTGCTCATGATGTTCCACTTCTTGCCCCAGTCCTTGTAGTATCAAGTAGAAGGGGACCTTGATAAGGATGGTGAGCTTTGTTCTGTTTTCAGACTGGTGTTAGGCTGAGCCTACAGATACTTTGCAGATTGCTATGCTTTTTTTCCCTGCAGTGCAAACTCAAGAGAGGGAAAAAATCTTCCCCTCCATATATGACTTGATGATAATATGGGGCAAAACAGCATCATCATTTATCCCTGGAGGTGTTCAAGACGGGATTGGATGTGGCACTTGGTGCCATGGTTTAGTCATGAGGTCTGTGGTGACAGGTTGGACTGGATGATCTTTGAGTTCTCTTCCAACCTTGGTGATTCTGTGATCATTTTGTGATGAGAAGTGATGGCATTTTGCTGCAGTGCCATGGTTTAAGATTACAACCTGTCTTTCCCACCCCAAAATGAGTCCCAGGAAGGCACAACTGGAAGTAGGACCATGCTGATAAATGAGGGGTTTAACACTCTCCTTGAAGCACAAAAAGGGAAATTTTCTACCAAAAGGAAGTATTTTTGTTTTAACTGTTTGAAAATAAAGCCAGAAAGGAGGACAGCTTTGGAACCTGTCAGGTCAGACAAGGTGGTGATTAAAACACACTCCTAGTCCTAAAGTAGTTTCTAAAGTGGCTGGCTTCTGAGGGATTGCATCACATCTTCTGATTAAGGGAAGTGCTGGCAGAGGGGGAAAGGAACATGCCTAAGGGGAAGAACTTCCATCCTCTTCCTTACTTTCCCAGGAAACAAATGCATCTCTCTGTGAGGAAAACAGGAATTAGAAGCTTCCCCCAGTTTCACCTCTTGTGCAGTGGAGACCCATCTCTCTTAAAGATGGTCCAACATGCTGGAACAGGAGAGGCATGGGCAGAGGACACCAGGAATTTGAGTTGGGTGTCAGTTGCGTGGTATGTGGTATTGCAAAGCTGCTGGTGGGTGACAGTGAGGACTGGGCTGAGCTGAGCAGTACAGCTTTGTGTAGGACAGATAGGGAAAATGGAATCTTTATATGCTTAGTGCCAAAGCCTGCCTTCATGAAAGGTCTTGCTAGGTATGGAGAATCTTCTGGGCAGATGTAATTTGAAGGGATGGAGCTCTGGTCATTACTTCAGCCGTTTGAAAGAACACCAGTGCTTTGACAGTCCTCCTTGCCCAGCTGGAGTGTGGCGTTTGGAAGGCTTTTCCTGTACTTGGTGTCCCAGGGTCAAACCAGCAATGTGAAAAGCCCAGGAGAGAAGCTGTTAATTACTAAAACACTCAGAAAAGCACCAACACTGATGTGCAGCCTCTGTGTGCCCCCACCGTGCTCCTCCACCGAAGGTAGGCTCAGCAGCTCCGGCCGTGGATGCTGTCAGGGGCTTGTGTGTGTCTCTCCCACCCGTGTCCCCCGCCCCCGCGGCATAATTCCCCCCCCCCGGTAGAGTGAGACCCCGCAGCTCCGCGGGGGGTGCCGCCGTTTTCGCCCGCGTCTCTTTTTTTTTCCAGGCTATCGCCCTTTTAAGGCTCGCTCCCCGCCGAGCACCGGCCCCGGCCTCCCGGGGAGTGCGTAGGCGGCGGCGGGCGGTGCCGAGCCGAGCCGTGCCCCGCAGCGCCCCGGGGGAGGCAGCGCCGGGGCCAGGGCAGGGGCCGCCGCCGCCGCCGCGCTAATTGAAACGTGTTGGCGGCTGATCGCCGCCCGGCTCCGCTGCCAGCCCGCTCCGACCGCGGCGGCGGCAGCGCCTCGGGGGGGACCGGGCGGCGCCAGCGCGGACTGGCCCCAGGCAGCGCTCCCGGAGCCCGGCATAGCCTGGCTCGCCCCGGCCCCGCGCAGGGTCCTGCGGGGCTTTGCTGTCGCAGAATCACAGAACTGTTTGGGTTGGAAAAGTCCTTTAAAATCGTGGAGTCCAACCATTCTCGAACTCTGCCGAAGCTGGTGCTAAACCACCGCTTCTCTGCGGCTTTGAAGTACCTCCAGGGATGGGGATTCAACCACCTCCCTGGGCTGCCTGTTCCAGTGTTTCAGAACCCGTTCAGCGAAGAAATTTCTTGCAATGTCCAACTGAAACATTCCCTGGTGCAACTTGAAGCTGTTTCCTCTTGTTCTATCATTTATTTCTTGGGAGAAAAGACTAACCCCGCCTGGCTTCAACCTCCTTTCAGGGAGTTATAGAGAGTTAGGTCTTAGCCTTTTCTCTAGGCTGAACAACCCCAGTTCTCTCAACTGGTTCTCACAAGACCTGTTCTCTTTCACCGTTTGTTGTCCTTCTCTGGGCACACTCCAGGATCTCTTTTTTTTTTCCCCTCCAGCTCCTGGATACTGCCTCAGGTGATTCCAAAGCTCCCTACCACAACTGGAGCTGCCTGTGCCCCCAGCCTTGATTTCTGCTAATGGAGGAGATGCCAGCAGAAACCAGGAAAACCCTTCTCTAATTCCCATTCCCATTGTTAAGCACTTCAGCATGATTCCCAGCGATGGTGCTGGGATTAGGGTAAAGTCTCTCTCCCCCTCACTGTTTTTATTTCATAGCAGGGATAATCAGATTGCTCCCAAAGTCCATCTGATGTAGAATCCTACATGTCCAGTATAATCACAGAATTCCAGCATGCTGGGAGTTGGACTTCTGGACATCATCCAGTCCAACCCCTCTGCTGGAGCAGGATCACCCAGGGTAGATCACTCAGGAGCACATCCAGGTTTGGTTTTGAATGCCTCCAGAAACAGAGTCCCCGCAGCCTCTCAGGGCAGTTTGCTCCAGTACTCTGCCATCCTCAAAGCGAAGAATTATTTTTGTCCTTATGTTTAGAGGGAGCCTCCTGCATTCCAGTTTATGTCCACAGCCTGTTGATTATTGTCCTGTTACTGGACAGTAATAGTATCAGTCATAGGATCAGTCAGGGTTGGGAGGGACCGCAAGGATCTTACAGTTCCAACCCCCCTGCCATGGGCAGGGACACCCCACACTAGATCAGGCTGAAGTATTGGTTTGTCTCCCTGGGGCTTGTCCCTCGATACCAAAATAGAGATGTTGAAATATTACCTATCTATAGCACATTGCTTTTGGTGCATACCAAGGGTGTGTAGTCAGCCTGCTGATGAAGAGAGCCTTTTATGGTGGGAGTTACAGGTCTGTAGGAAGGGAGTGCCTGTACAGTGTTGGGCTGAAAGGTTCTGTTTTGGTGTTTTATGGACCTGCTGAAAACTTTGTGGTGTGAATTTCTCCAGGTACATGCAGTAGTCCACAGGTGCATTACTCTTCCTGGTTGGAGTGCTGAGATATTACAAGTACTGTGGATCTCAAGGAGGAAAATTAAATGAGTTTCTTTTTCCTGCTGGGGTGTGATATGGTGAAAGGATTGGGAAGGTGGATTGCTTGATAGCAGCAACTCATATCTGCAGTTCTCACTTAACCTTGTAGCTGTACATGTGAAGGGTTTGTTGACAGCAGAATGTAGCTTCCAGAGGAGCTGGGAGTGTAGGTTACTCTGGGCTTGAAGAGAGAGCTTCCTTAGCTTTGACTCTTAGAGCAAGGGATGTGGATTTGGGATTGATGAAATGGGAAAGTGGGAGGGGAAGAAGTATGAGGCACTGGGATTCTGTCACAATTGCTGCACTTTTTACATGACCAGTGGATGCTTTTCATCTCAGTAAATAAGGTTCTGTCAGGTGCCTGAATTAAGGCCCCCAGCTTTGAAAAATGTCACTTCCCAGCCTTGCTCTCAAGGTCACAGCAGCTCAGTGACAGATCTGGAAACAACCTGGGAGTCGTAGCCCCTTAGCCTCTTGCCACAGGCAGGAGGGAAAGGAACCATGGAGCTATAACTTAGGGAAAAAGAAGAACCATAATGAAGATGGTGCAGGAGCCAACTTAGATGCCTGGAAGGGAGAAGCAGAGAGTTAGAACTGAAAAGATGAAGGACCTCATTGAACCTGAAGTGGCTCATTAAGTGCAGTGCAGCTTCTGTGTGTGCACAGTGGCAAATTTTTTTGTAGGAGATATGTGCAAAGCTCAGACTGGGAAGGGTGGGAGAAATGGGGGGGAAACAGTTCCCCTTCTAGAAATACTGAACTATTGCTATTTATAAGGGAGGGAATTGAATTGCTTTATGCTGAGTAGGTAGTAACATGCAGAGTCCATTTTAGAACAGTCTGGTGATGTGGAGCTGCCTGTGTGTAAGGAAACAGAGCTGTCTGCCCTTCCCAGCTCTTGACTCTGAAATGCCAAATGCTTGCTCTGTGCCTTTGTTGTTTTTTTTCCACAGACAAATTGAGGGTAATAAGTTGATTTCTCTGGATCTTTGTGCATGGAATTGTAAGGCAGCCAATATCCATCGGGTTGAAGGTGGCGAAGCAAAACCAAAAGCAGAATAGAGACAAGAAATGGATTTGGAAACTCAACTGTGTGTATTGAGAGATCCAAGGATGTTGAGTAGCAAAATGCTTTTAAGAGGTTTTTAGGACTTTGGGACACTGTTCCTGAAGCATGGAGGGGTGTTGGTTTTTTTGGTACATTACTGCCATGCACATCAAAAAATCATAGTAATATTTACCCATGTTTGGGGCTTCCCTGGCTCCCCACAGTACCACTGGAAAGCTGAGGACTTTTTTGGGCTGTTTGCCAAGTGTTCCATGAACTTCAGCTGAGGTTGTTACTGCTGTGCAAAGGAGCATTGTGAATTAAATCAGTGGCATGCTGGCTATAGGGAGAAAGAGAAGGGAAGGGGTCTGGAGAAAGACATCTGCTTGAAATGCTGACCTCTTGGGAAGAGCAACTGAGGAATTCCTGTCATTATTGCTACTGTGGTGTTGAGATTTCATGATGTGAAAATAGGAAGTGCACTGTTTCTTGTAAAGGGTCTCAGCCACGTGTGCTGCTTAGTATAACTTCCTGGCAGGTCCTGCACTGATAGCATTTAGCCTTGTAGGGACCATTTCTCAGTTGTTACTCAGATTAAGCTGGCAGGCTTTGAGCAAATGATGCAAACCGGATTTCCAGGGACTCGTTGGAGAATGGTTTGCAACCAGACTGCTCAGCTGAAGGGTTCTCAGCCTGCTTTTAATCTTTAACTGGACACCAAAGTCCACTTTCCTATTGCCTCTCAAGGAATTTCCTGAGGCATCTGTCTGCTGCTTTAACCCCCCAGAAGTGTGGCTCTGTGACCTCCCCTCAGCATCTTGCCATTGCTCCACCAAACAGTTGATACACTTCTGCAGTTTGGTTTCATCTTTTGCATGAGAGCTGGTATTCAGCTAGCTGTCTCAATGAGGATCTGACTAAGGAGTTGGGGAGGGCATGGAAATGGGGATGGGTCATCCAAGAGGCAATATGGGGACAGCATTATGACCAGTCCTGCCTGTGGCATGCTACCAGCTTACTTTACAGAAAGCATGGCCTTGGGCTGGTGTTGATGGCAGCCAGCACCAGAACAAGAGGACACAGTCTCAAGCTGCACCAGAGGAGGCTTAGGCTGGATGTTAGGAAGAAGTTCTTCCCAGCAAGAGAGATTGGCCATTGGAGTGTGCTGCCCAGGGAGGTCACCATCACTTGGAGGTGTTTAGCAAGAGACAGGATGAGGCACTTGGTGCCATGGTTTAGTTGATTAGATGGTGTTGGATGATAGGTTGGACTTGATGATCTCAAAGGTCTTTTCCAGCCTGGTTAATTCTATTCTTTTCTAATATGTCTTATGACCAGTCCTGCCTGTGGTACGCTGCCAACTTACTTTACAGAAAGCATGGCCTTGGGCTGGTGTTGATGGCAGCAAAAGAGCTTTGGGATGGGTTGTGATAAAGGGAGCTCTCCTGGGAAGTGGAAAAGGGAGTGATAAAGAAGGGTGAAGATGTGCTTGTTGGGAGCTGTCCTCTAATGCACCAATTCTTGTAAGACAGTCTAGGGGTTTGGGGAAAGCCTGAGAAGATTCCCATTGATTGTGGGGTTTTCAGTATTTTTCTCTTCAGGGACAGAAATGTCTCTGTTCCAAGGACTTACAATAGATTTCTGAGGATTTGGGGTCCCTAGGTCCTGAAGGGTCAGTCAACCTTTCTTCTAAATGGAATGAAGCAGAAGTCCTGATTTCTGTTACCCTCTCACTAGATCTGGGTTTGAACTGGGTCTGTTTCATCCTTATTTGTGTTTGCAGCTAAGTAACTTTCTCTTCACTCATCTATTATTTATTTTTTTCAGTATCTGCTTCCACTGATGAGCTCCATCCTTGCTTTCAAAAGGAACTAGGTGGTGCTTTGGGGTTTTTTCCCCAGCCTTGTCTGCACCTTTAAACTGGAGAGTCCAGCCTGGGAGCAAGCTAGGCAGAAAGCATGGGATGTGTGAGAGGATGAGGGGAAAGCCCAGGGTGTGTGTGCACTAACCAGGAGCCCGTGCAGGGTGCAAAACCGACTGCTTTGCCTAATGGAAAGAGTCTCTTCTCTGCCAGTGTCATTTTGTGCTAGGCTGGGGAGGTTGCTGCTGTGATCCATAAATCTTTGCTCTGAAGGAGTTGTGTGATGCTGGTGTTGCTGCTTTTGAACGTTGTCAAGGACAGATCTGCCTGAGTGATAAAGCAGGCAACTGTTTTGTTTGCCTTCGGTTTTTGTTTCAAACATCCCTGTTACAGCTGTGATCATTTCAGCTGTGGGCCCTCCTGTGCTCCTGTTTTCAACACAGGCTCACTCTTTGGCTGGGTGGGGATGAGCAGGTTGTTTTCCAACATAGCACCTTGGTGAGATGGAAGTAGGTGGTGTGGGAGCAATTCTTCAGTTTGATAGCGGTCTGGGGGATGCTGTGCAGCACATGGGCTTCCTAAACTACCGTAGGGTGGGCATCCTGCTATGGTTGATGAGGATGGTGTGTGCTTCTCTGCTGCTTCATTACATGCTGCTGGCTGGAGAGATTTGAGCTGGTTTTTTGGAGGGAAAGGCTGCTCTTTGCTTCTGAGAGAAATTAACCCAGTGAAACAGAGCCCTAGTGACACTCCTTCAGCAGGTCATAAGAATTGAAGGTGGACATTTGGAACGTGGCCTGCACCAGGGATGTGTTGGATGTTACCCTGTAGACATCAGCATTGTTTTCAAATGATCAGTGACTCACCAGTGCAGCCTCATCACCAGAGCCATGCCCAGCACTGAGCCATCAGTCACCCCTGAGCTGACAGAAGAACCTGATGTGTGCACTGTGCCTGCCCCAGTTCCCCATTATAAATCCTGTGGATGGGGGAACATGTGTTCCTCCTGACACACCTCCATGCACAGGGCTGCCCTCAGCCTCTCACAGCATCCTGTTATTGATAGGCATCATCAGACCTCCATAGGGCCACTTGTGCTTGGCCACACTGGCAGGTGGAAGCGGTCTGAATAAAACACCTCCTGATCTCCAGCCTGCGGCTTCACCAGCACTTGTGGCAGGCACTGTGTCCAGTTCTGGACTTCCCAGCTCCAGGGGGACAGGGCTATACTGGAGTGAGTCCAAAAGAAGCTGTGAGGATTGTGAAGGGACTGGAACATGTCTGACAAGGAAAGGCTGAGGGACCTGGAGCTGTTTAGTCTGGAGAAGAGAAGCCTGAGAGGGGATCTTACTAATGTTGATAAATATGTGAAGGGTGGCTGTCAAGAGGAAGGGGCCAGGCTCTTCTCAGTGGTGCTCAGAGATAGGACAAGGGGCAGTGGACACAAACTGGAACAGAGGAAGGTGTACCTCCACATGAGTTAAAACTTCTTTACTGTGAGGGTGACAGAACCCTGGAGCAGGCTGCTCAGAGAGACTGTGGAGTGTCCTCCTGGAGACTTTCAAGATCCATCTAGATGAATTCCTGTGTGACCTGCTGCAGGGGACCCTGCTTTGGCAGGGCCTTTGGACTCAATGATCTCTAGAGGTTCCTTCCAGCCCCTAGCATTCTGTGATTCTATGATTCCTTTGTGATAGGCACCTCCAATGCACACAGCCATTCTTGAGCTCCCATAACCTGGTTTATGGAGCAGGTGTTTGACATTTGAAGAAGCTGGGAGGGAGAGCAGTGGGCTTGGGCTGTGCCCAGAGCAGTGGCTGGAGTTGCCAGTGGAGTGTGTAAGCACAGAGCAAGGGAGTGTGGATCCAAAGAGCACTGTGAATGGGTGCTGCATAGACCAGCACTCAGTGGGTGGTTGTCTTTCAGTGAAGACAAAGCTACTCCTGCACCTCCTGACTTCACTTTTCTCTAGAAGCTCAGGATTTGCACAGCCCTTGGCAAGTATTTTTGCACGTGCCAAACGTGCTCCAGTGCCTGAATCTCTCAGTATTTCTTTTGAAGTTAAGCAGATGTTGGTGCAAATGTTCCTGAGCCACAACTGAAAGAGCTGTGGAATGGAGAAGACCATGAGGCTGACATATGGAAAGGTCCAACAATTTTGGTGTGGTTTAACTGTGAACTGCTGAACTGAACAAAACAATCAGCATCAGTAAAGAGCATCCCAGTGCTGAGTGCCAGGGAAACAAGAAGGATGTTTTGATAGCTTTTCAAGGAGTTTTAATTCCTGGCGTGTTTCCCTCACTGGGCTTCAAGAACTTGGGCAATTTGAGTATCCATTTTACACTGTAGCCTTGAGAGATTCTTGTCATTCACCTGCTAGTGTTGTAGGAAGAGAAAGGCCAAGCATTCCAGTGAGGGTGTCGAGACACTGGAACAGGTTGCCCAGGGAGGTTGTGGATGCCCCCTCCCTGGAAGTGTTCAAGGCCAGATTGGGTGAGACCTCGAGCAACCTGGGCTGGTGGAAGGTGTCCCTGCCCATGGTGGGGGTTTGGAACTGGATGATCTTCAAGGTCCCTTCCAACCCAAACCATTCTGTGATTTCCTTAGCCTCGCCCAGGACTCAAACATCTTAACCTGCAACTGGAGAGACAGTCATCTTGAGTACACCCTGAGCCTGTGCCAGTACTTTGCTCCTGCTCTTCCAAGGCTGGTATGAATTCCAGTCTCCCTCCATCCTCACGCTGAGATGCAGACATGCAACTTTCTCGCTTGTATTCCAAGCAGCTATCTGATAGAAGCTGGCAGGGTGGTGGAAGGCTGTCATCTCCTCCCGGAACGATGTTTTCATTAGAAGCAGAGCTGGCAAATGGCAGAGGACCTGCCTGGGCTGCACAGGCACGATGCGGCGCCCACACCTGCCGGTGCCGAGGTGGGGAGGAAGGCTGGGAGGGAGGCAGTGCAACAGTGGCTGTGTGTAATTAAAGCTGGGATCGCCATCTTTGCTGCCTTTCTCATGCAGCATGAAATAAGAGCGAGACTGAGGGGTTGGCTTCTGGCGATCTCGCCGTGGCAGCATGAAAAATGAGGAGGAGTGCGATAAGAAACTAATAATTTATGTTCCAAGCACAGACTCACACCAGTGTGGAGGGAAATTTGTGCCAATAACTCCTACTAACTCAGAAAGGCACGCAATCTTTTATTGCACAAATTATTAACGACCAGAAAATAAATGACTCTCTAATCAGATTGGTGCTGCCGGCGCTTTCCCTTTCTTCTTGTGTAAATTCCGAAGCCAGTCCACCCCTGAAGCTCAGGCAAGGGGAACTTGTACTGGCCCAGTGCCCTGCCTGACAACAGGAACAGATTAAACAAGGATGAAACAGGAACATCCTGGTATCTCGTGGCCTATCAGAGATGGGTTTACTCAACAAACATTTTCTGGCCCCTCCAGCAGTAACTGCTCTGTAGGGACAAAGGGGTCTGAGATTTGGGACCCCATTGCACAGTGGTTGGAGAAATCAAACTGCAGCATTGTGAAGCTCTTCTGTAGGGACAAAGGGATCTGTGATTTGGGACTCCATTGCACAGTGATTGGAGAAATCAAACTGCAGCATTGTGAAGCTCTTCTGTAGGGACAAAGGGATCTGTGATTTGGGACTCCATTGCACAGTGATTGGAGAAATCAAACTGCAGCATTGTGAAGCTCTTCTGTAGGGACAAAGGGGTCTGTGATTTGGGACTCCGTTGCACAGTGATTGGAGAAATCAGACTGCAGAATTGTGAAGCTCTTCTGTAGGTACAAAGGGATCTGTGATTTGGGACTCCATTGCACAGTGATTGGAAAAGTCAAAGTGCAGCATTGTGAAGCTCTGTTCATGAAAATGCACAGAAAAATGATGGCTCCACATCATCTCTACAATGAGAGTGGTGAAACACTGGAACAGGTTGCTCAGGGATGTGGTTGAGGCCCCACTCCTGGAGACATTCAAGATCAGCCTTCATGCGGCCCTTGGCAGCCTGATCTGGTTGGAGGTGTCCCTGCTGACTGCAGGGGGGTTGGACAAGATGTCCTCTGAGGGTCCCTTCCAACCTGATGCAATTTGTGAGCTTCCTCTTGGCCCTGTCCCATTTCAGGCTCCTTTCTTCAGGTCCTTGCTTTGTCCTCAGGGCTGCTGCTGTTGTATTCCATATGCTTTAGTTTTTCAGCATTCATGCTTAATATTCAGAAGTGCTGGGCACCTACAGCAATGAGTGACATACACAAGGATTGTGGGGTCTCAACCCTTCTTACATCAGGCCAAGAGGAATTCCAGCCTTGTACTTGTATGGAGAGAGGAGCAGGAGGAGTTTGGTTTTACTCAGACTCTGTATGGAAAAGCAGCATGGAAGATTTTCCCAGTCACCAAATGATTGCATCCTGTGATCTTTCTTGAATGAAAATCTTTATTATGATGAAGAAGAAAGGAAGCATTGATGAAGACTGAAACATCCTAAAGAGGAAAGATGATGGCTGTTGGATTTGCTGTGAGTTCTCTCCTGTTTACATGGTGCTTTGTGTGAAGGTGGCAACGTTCCTATGTTAGGTAGGAGTAGTTTGGGTGTGCTGCCAAAGCAAGATGAGGGATTTGATTTGGGCTTCAACTAGCAGATATTTGCAGGGAGACACAGAGTGAGCTAGAACAGTAGAAGCAAACAGCTTTGAGCCCACAAGTAACTTTAGATCAAGATCTGAGCTTCACTTGAAAATTGTGATCAGAACATACTGAACTTAAACCTTGATCTGGATTTCAACCCTGGGAGATGCTTGATGTTGAACCTGAAATTTGCAGGACGTGCTGCATCCAACCTGTGGTCCAAACCAGCCCTGTTTTGAAGCCCAAGTCATACTCTGAACGACAGGGCTGTTTAGGTCTAGATCCAAAAGCAGCTGCAAGGTCCATGCCTCCAATTTGTGCAGGTTTCTGACTTCTTAAAGATCACAGGATGTTAGGGGTTGGAAGGGACCTTGAAGATCATCTAGTTCCAACCCCCCTGCCATGGGCAGGGACACCTTTCACTAGCCCAGGTTGCTCAAAGCCTCATCCAGCCTGGTCTTAAATACTTCCAGGGGTGAGGTGGCCACAACATCTCTGGGAAACCTGTTCCAGCATCTCACCACCCTTATAGTAAAGAACTACTTCTTTTTCTCCAGTTCAAATGACTTACTCAAGCTTGTGTGACGTGGCTAGGACTCATTTGAGCTCTGTGTTTATGGGTTTGTAGGGTGGTGTTTCTTCAGGAGGTTCATTGAAGGCGAGGGAGTTGCTCTGTATGTGACTGAAAGCTGCTGGTCTGTATTCACACAGAATCACAGCGGGCTGGAAGGGACCTCTGAAGATCATCGAGTCCATCCACTCTGAGAGCAGGATGAGCTAAAGCATATTACATAAGAACATATCCAGGTAGGCCTTGGAAGTCTCCAGAAATGGAGATCCAAATGTTTTTCAGTTGGTGGGGGTGACCCATACGTGAGGCTCCAGCTTCTCTCCTCCCCGTTTCGATTACATTCACCACATGATAAGGAAGAAAAGTGTTTCTATTGTTGATTCAGCCCGTTCCTTATCAATGGCACCATGTCCCTGATGGCTTCCTCTGAAGAGGGAGGAGGGGGAGAGTTGCTTTCCACCACCCCTCCCCACCCCCTCTGCTCTGTTTTTACGGTGAGGGGGTGTTGGTGAAGGCAGCGGCAGCCGGGCTGCAACGATGAATAATGTGCAGATTGTTCCTGGGGACTGCAAGTGTTTTATTAAGGCAGGTTTTCTTAGACTGAATGCCCAATCACCACAGAACCATGAAACTCAAATTGCCTTACAGCTCTCTCCTGAACATACTTTTAATCTCATTGACCTGTCGTTAGACTACAAGGCATAAATCCAGATTTGGAGATCTTATGTCCAATCATAAATTGGGCTGGCAGACTTCCGATCCACAGAATAAAGCTGTCTCCTCTGAGGTGGGGTTTTTATTCATCAGTGCAGTTCCAGCAGACAGAGTGGAGGTACAGTCAGCTTGTCTTAATAAACTATTCCTTTAAAAAAGAAAAAAAAAAAAAAAGAAAAAAAAATGGAAAATAGAATTATAATTAACCAGGTTGGAAAAGACCTTTGAGATCATCCTGTCCAACCTAGCACCCGGCACCATCTGATCAACTAAACCATGGCACTAAGTGCCCCATCCAGTCTCCTCTTGAACACCTCCAGGGATGGTGACTCCACCACCTCCCTGGGCAGCACATCCCAATGGCCAATCTCTCTGTCTCTGAAGAATTTCTTCCTCACACCCAGCCTAAACCTCCCCTGGCACAGCTTGAGACTGTGTCCTCTTGTTCTGGTGCTGGTTGCCTGGGAGAAGAGACCAGCCCCCACCTGGCTCCAGCCTCCCTTCAGGCAGTTGGAGAGAGCAAGAAGGTCTCCCCTGAGCTTCCTCTTCTGCAGGCTAAGCAACCCCAGCTCCCTCAGCCTCTCCTCCCAGGGCTGTGCTCCAGACCCCTCCCCAGCTTTGTTGCCCTTCTCTGGACACCTTCCAGCATCTCAACATCTTTCCTAAACTGAGGGGCCCAGAACTGGACACACATAAGAAACCCAGAGTGAAATTCACAGGAGAGAGAAGGGGGAAAAACAAACCCCCACCATAATAAGGTGGTGTTTAAATAACATTAACATTGTTTATAAACTTAGCATGTGGCAAGCTGTGAATTTCAGGGTGTCCATTTCTGCTCACAGCACGGAGAAATGATAGAGAAATGAAAGACTTTGTGCAGTGTCATCCAGCAGTCCACTTTTGGCCATAATTCTGTGTGTTTTGGGGGCAGGCACATATGTGGCAGCTTCATAGAGCTCCTTCCTCCTGCCTTGTGCCTTTTTCTTTGTTCACTTAAATGAACAACCCAGGGGAAATCTAATTTCTTCCTCCCTCCCTCCCTCGTGTTTTGCAGTGTTTTATTTGGATGCAGCAGTGAGTGGGGGGACTGAAATGTCTGTGGGTTGGTGGGAATTTGGATCTGAGGGGAAACTTTGCTATGCTGATACCAGGAGTGGGTACTCCCTGTGTGAAGAAAGATGAGAACCAGTAAATCCTAAGTGGTGAACATGTTGAGAGTGGTGCAGAGGGCCCATCTGTGAGTGTTGTCGTTGCATATGGACCGTTCCTATTGTTGTCAGTAGAGATGTGTCATCCTAAGTGCTGGTAGAACAGGTCAGATAATCTTTTGTGTTTGCACATTTCCACTTCAGAGCTCATTGTCAAAGAGTTCTTGTGGTGATCTGGAGCTGCTGGGAGTGTTTCTGATCTTTTCAGTGGAGTTGCCTCCTGAGATACAGCACACAGTGGTCATGAGGATGGGGCTGGGCTTTTCTCCGTGACAGCACAAGGGACAATAGGTACAAACTGCAACATGGGAGGCTTCACTTGAACTTAAGGATGAAAGGAAACAACCTCAAGTTGCACCAGAGGAGGTTAAGGTTGGATATTAGAAGAGACTTCTTCACTGAAAGGGTTCTCCAACACTGGAACAGACTGCTCAGGGAGGTGTTGAATCCTCATCCTTGAGGTCTTTCAGACCTGCAGAGATGTGGTGGCTGAGGGCCATGCTTTAGCACCAGCTTTGGTAGGGTTAGTGAACGGTTGAACTCCATGATCTTAAAGGTCTTTTCCAACTGAAAAGCTTCTGTGATTCTAGGGGAGTTTGTGGTGGAAGTGGCTCATGTGAAGAGCTTTGCAGTGGCTTTGGAGTACTAGCAGGTGAGAGCAACACAAGAACTGGAAGAGTTACTGCATTAATGTACATCCGCATCTGAACCTGCCTTCAACTGCATGCTGGGCAGGCAGTACCCTCTAGTTAGCCCCTGTGGTGGTTCTCTTGCTCTAGGACCAGTAAAGCAGAACAGAAGTCTCTGGGTTTGGACAAAGGAGAAACTTTTGGCAACTGCTTCCCTTCAGGTCCTGCCCTGTGACACCGCAGCTGCTGCTGGCTCTGGCTTTGCCCCTCTCAGCGCTCCGACCTCCTACCTGCAACAACTTAGCTGCAGTCAGCTGAGGAAATAAAGCACTTGGACTCCCTCCCCCAAGCTTTGCTGTCCTTACAGTAATTTTTTGAAGGCCTCTGTTTTCACAGCACTGGGATAGATGGACCCCCTAAAATATACAGCCAATTACACAGCAGAATTTATTAGACTTTATTCTGGTGCATGTTACAGGGTTGGGGGAGAAAGAGCCAACTCTGGAAGGAAACCCATAGCAACTGAAAATGGAAGTGTGAGGATTAGAAGTCCCCATAAATATACCTGACTTTGCCATCTCTTTTAATTAAATGCAAGTCTTGAAACACGGGCAGGGAGTGCAGTGGTGACAGGGTGCAGCAGTGTGCAGAGACAGGGAGGAAGAGTAAGTGCAGGGAGCTGGCTCTGTGGCCTGGGGCTGAGATGCAGAGCAGAGCCAGGAGGGTTAGAGTTCCGTGGGTGATTTATAGTGAGCCCTTCACAGCCAGGCAAAGGGAACTCTGCAATCAGTTATTAATGTTTCCTGGTTTATCTTCTCATCTTCATGGCTTTAATTGTAAATTATCCAGCACGCCGTACTTCTCCACCGTGGTGTCTCCTCCCCTCCCAGGCAGGTGGTAGAGGAGACTGTGCTGATGCTAACAAGGAAGGAGGGGACATAGGAAAGGCCTCTCCCTTCTGAGCTTTTCTTCAGGGTTGTGCAGCTATGAATTGTGAAGCTCTCTGGGCCCTTTGCTGGGAGTCACTCAGCTTCTGAGGCTATCTTCCCTCAAAACGATGTGCCAGAATTTGCCTTCTGTGAGCGATGGTGCTTGGTTTCCCTCCAGATCTGTGTGGCCCAGAGGGCCCATGTCTGAGAGACCAGGATGAGGTACTGTATTAATTCAGTCCTGCTGTAAATAGCTTCCTCATTTTCTCCCCCTTCTCCACATTCAAGCATTTTTCCTTTCCCAGCTCTGTTTCACTGTAGGTAATCTCCCCGACATGCACTCCATCAGCACTCCTGTGGGGCTTCTATATGTGGGAAATAAAGCCCATAGTTCAGCACTATCCATCTAATATCTTCTGACTGCCTTTAATCATAGCATTTTCCATTTAATTGGGAAGGCAGGCACACTTTGCATATTAATACAGCACAGCCTGCACCTCCTAAGTGTTGAGCTCGTGGATGCTGGGATGTCTTATGCAGGGGCTGTGAAGCTGCTGGGTGTCTTTTAGCACCTCTGTGAATGGAGTTGGTTTTTTTTGGGGGGGTGATGGTGGTGGTTTGTTTTTTCCATCAGGGCTGGGGTTTGCTCTCCTGATGGAATCCAATTAAAATGAACAAACTTCCCCCTCAAAATAATTGCTCTGCAGACAGTGCCACCATGCCTCTGTCTGTTGTGTCCATTGTCTGTCTTAGATCATAACACTGCTGGTCCCATTGCCTGTGGAGGACAGCCAAAGGGAAAAATACCATCTTCCCTTCAGCACATCCTCTTCTGTGATCCATGCAAGACCCATTCTTCCTTTTCCAGGAGTCTGTGTGAAACCCATAGTCTTGTCTTAATGTCACTGGGGGTTTGGTGACTCTCTCTCTTCACTTGGATCAGAACTTGCCTTGGGACAGATGCATTGGTTTTGGTTTGGAAGAGGTCTCAGCAGGTCTTTCATAAAATGTTGAGGAAGCTGTTCAAGAGCACCCTCACAGTGTGCTGTGTGTCAGCCACAGTGGGCAGCTGCTGCTGTGAGTTACTATCACCACTGGCTGATTGTGTGTTAGATGCTGTCCAGGAGGGTATCAAATGTGTACTTCTGTTACAGAGAGGAGATGTATTTTAGGCACAAGATAGGTCCCACTTCTACTTTTCATCTCTTCTAGAGGCCTCCCATTCTCCAAAGCTGATGGTGTTTAAGGTTCCTGTTCCAAGCCAGTAGAGGAAGAGCATTGATGAGCTGAGGCTGCAGTAATGTTTGACTGTTTTTGTTACTCAGAAATCATAATGCAACAATATTCTAGAGTCCTGCCATCGTCGACAACACTTGCCCCGGAGCCTTCTCGTGGCCAAACAACTCCAGCTCTCAGCTGGATATTTTCCATAGCTATGAAAATACAGGACCAAACCAGAGCCAGATCTTGCATGCTGCAACCATTTTCTTGCCTGATCTGTCCTGGCTCCTGCAGCCTGTCAGCAGCCCCAGCCATTCCTGTTTTTCTGGTCTAGCCAGAGCTATGTCATTGCGTCTCTGTCTTGACCTACAGTTCCCTGCAGACTTCATAATTACGGCCTTCTTTCAAACAGACATCACTTACCATGCCAGGAATTGTCACAGTGTGGAGGAGCAGATCAGAATCCATTAGGGAGCAAGGGGTGACTAGATTAATTTCCATCAGAAATTTCAATTAAGCTTTGGAGTGTAGGGCTGGTGTGTAAACCAAGCCGAGACACAATGACTCTGGGCTTTGCCTCTCACAAATGGTCTGAGAGGGAGAAATAGATGGAGCTTTCCTGACTTCTAAAGTATGTGGCATTGCTGCAGGCAACTGAGGAGAGCTCTACTCTAGATAGCTGTAAATATTTCACATTGAAAACCACAAATATGTAGAGGTTCTCCTCATGTTAATGTGTCTGATGTGCTTAAAAGCTGAATATCCCACTGGAAACAAACCCAAACAGATTCATCTGCTCATTGTTATTTCAACTAGAGACCCAGTCCTCTTTGTGTCTGTTGAAGCATGGAATAAACTAGCTCCCAGGATATATTGCTGCACATGTAGCTAATAGGGGTCTGGTTTTCTGAAGCATTGAACTGTTGGAAAGGGTCCAGAGGTCACAAAGATGATCAGAGGGGAGTATCTCCCCTATGGGGACAGGCTAGCAGAACTGGGGCTGCTCAGCCTGAATGGAGAAGAGAAGAATAGAAGAATAGAATAGACCAGGTTGGAAGAGACCTTCAAGGCTCTGGTGAGACCTTAGAGCAGCCTTCCAGTACCTGAAGGGAGCTACAGGAGAGCTGGGGAGGGACTTTTTACAGGGGCTTGCACAAGCCCTATGAGGTGAGGCTGAGGGAGCTGGGATTGTTTAGCCTGGAGGAGAGGAGGCTCAGGGGAGACCTTCTTGCTCTCTCCAACTACCTGAAGGGAGGTTGTAGCTGGGGGGGAGTTGGTCTCTTCTCCCAGGCAACCAGCACCAGAACAAGAGGACACAGTCTCAAGCTGTGCCAGGGGAGGTTTAGGCTGGAGGTGAGGAGAAAGTTCTTCCCAGAGAGAGTTGTTAGCCATTGGAATGTGCTGCCCAGGGAGGTGGTGGAGTCCCCATCCCTGGAGGTGTTCAAGAGGGGACTGGATGTGGCACTTGGTGCCATGGTTTAGTCATGAGGTCTGTGGTGACAGCTTGGACTCGATGATCGCTGAGGTCTCTTCCAGCCTTGGTGATTCTGTGATAGGATGAGGCAATATGACCTTGAGCTTGAGACAGGAAATGAAGAAGAAACTCTTTACAGTGGGGGTGGGGAGACACTGGAGCAGGTTGCCCAGGGAGGTTGTGGTACTAGACCTAGTTATTTCCCTGTGCTAACGGTGTGGCTGCATCCCAGCGATTGCTGGGCTGGAAAACTGGAGTTTGCAGCTGGAATGCTCAAGCCTGGTACCTGTGGGGAGGCAGCTGACTCTCTGCATCTTATCAGCAGCAGGCAGGGTTTACACATTCCATGCCTAGAACACTGCAAAGCAGCTGTTTGAAGCACCACTGTGGAAACAGAAGAATAATATTGCTGGCATTCGGCAGCAGGTGGAAGAACAGAATGCAGGATGAAGTGAAGTGGCAGTGGATCTGGGGGTGTTTAAGGAGCTTTAGGTTGCACTGCCTTAATAAAAAAAATCTGTTGGGTTTTTATTATTATTTTTTAAGGAAGTTGACAGGTCTGGAGCAATTAACTCTGACCCACAGTGCTTGAGCTTCTCAGAGTAGGTTGGAGGTTTCCTCTGATAAGTGACATTAGCCCCTGAGGTCTTGGATAGCCTTCAGCATGCATTACAGAATCACCAAGGCTGGAAGAGACCTCAAAGATCACCAAGTCCAACCTGTCACCACAGACCTCATGACTAAACCATGGCACCAAGTGCCACATCCAATCCCCTCTTAAATACCTCCAGGAATGGTGACTCTACCACCTCCCTGGCCAACAACTCTCTCTGTGAAGAACTTTCTCCTCACCTCCAGCCTAAAGTTCCCCTGGCACAGCTTGAGACTGTGTCCTCTTGTTCTGGTGCTGGTTGCCTGGGAGAAGAGACCAACCCCCACCTGGCTACAACCTCCCTTCAGGTAGTTGTAGAGAGCAAGAAGGTCTCCCCTGAGCCTCCTCTTCTCCAGACTAAACGACCCCAGCTCCCTCAGCCTCTCCTCTTAGGGTTTGGGCTCAAGGCCTCTCCCCAGCCTCCTTGCCCTTCTCTGGACACCTTCAAGTGTCTCAGTGTCCTCCTTAAACTGAGGGGCCCAGAACTAACATTGAGCAGAAGATGCTGTATATCAGGGAGAGGAGGACCTGGCTGTCTCAGCAACTCAGGAGGTCTTTCCCTCACTTTCCTGCTTCCTTGTTCTGTGTCCCCAGAAACCTTATTTAAGTTCTCTGTTCTGTATCAGACTGCAGCACAAGTGTAATCGCTGCCCACCTCCATCACACTGGAACTGTGAGACTTGGTTATCAAGGACCTATGGAAGCAGTTAGAAATTGGAGGGAGGTCACAGAAACATTAAGTTTCTTATTCTCCAGGCACAGAAAGAGAGAGGATTGTAGAATTTGGTGATTTTTATTTTCTTTTTTTCATAGCTTCTGGGAAGAATTGCCCTGAAGGAGCCTGAGGAGCTGGTTCCTAAGGCTGGAAGGCATTAAAGAGTGGATGGGGCTCTGCTCCAGGCTAGGGCATGGCTGTTCTGCTGAAAAGATGCCACTGACAGCTCTGTGCTTGTGGAAGTTCAGTGCTGGGGAGGAGAAGGAGGTGTGTAGCATGCAGGGTTGCAGAGAGCTTTGTCCAAATAGTCCTGCTTGTTCTTTTGAATGCTAGCAGGAGCAAGGTGCATGGTGCTTTCTCATCTGATGGATGGGGGAGGGAAGAAAAGAAAGACAATGGTTAGAAAGCTACTAAACAGGCTTAACCAGCAGCTGGTTACCGTGAAACACTGGAAGGACATCCCCAAAATGCAGGGATTAGGAAGTCACCAGGCTGCTCTTTAGTCCTACTAGCACCTGCAGTACACATCTTCCAAACAGGTCCTTCCCACACTGCCAGCCTGTGTATATAACAATTGGATCTGTACAAACATCCATATACACACACAGAGAGCCACATACAGAAACAGCAGGTCCTGGGGACAGCCTTGGGAGTCCCTGGAGAACAAGCTGTTACTGCACTTACTTCGTGTCACCCTCCTTTCTAATCAGACACACACACACACACACACCTCTCACTGGCTCACTTCAGCTCTGGATCTGTGTTCTTTTATTATCCTGGCAGGAGACGAGCTTCATTAGGGGAGTGGAGTCTCTAACAAGGATGGGGAATGGCAACAACAAAAGGATGTAGCAATATAAAGTTATGTCAGAAAACCCTTACAAGAAAAACGGCTGACATTAGAAACAGTGCCCATTAAAAATTCAAGACGGCTGGAAGAGGAGGGGGCAGGACTGGGGAGAGAGAAACAAATAAATACACAGGCTGGAAACTAATAAATCCTTGTATTGGGGAAATGCATCAAACCCTGCATGCTATTAAACCCAGTTTTGTTTCTGTTATTGTTAATAACAATGATAAATACAGTTTTTTCCCTTGGATCTCGGTGTGGGCCATCAGCATTTTAAATCCCCGTTTAATGGCTAAGCAATCTTGCCCTTGCACTGTTTCTCTTGCTAATATCCAGTGACTGGGAAGTCTCTTTCATCATAGCTGAAATGAAAATAATTTTGGATGTATCTTGACCAGCAGCCCCAATTTAGTCAGCTCTGTGCAGCTATCAGCCCATCCACCCTCTTTCCTTTGGCTAATCAGATATGCCAGCAATCATTATCCCTGGGTCCTCCTAGTGAGGCTGTTGCGGAGAATCAGTTGACCCAAACACAAAGAAAACTTGAGGCTCATCTGCAGGTAGATCAATCAGGTTTTGTAAGGAGCTGAGCAGTCCAAATTTACCTGTTAGGGAGAAGGATGTGGAAAAGAACTTAGAAGCCCGTGCTGTTTAAGCAGCAGGGAATTTATGTGTTAGTCTTTACTTAGGTTTTTACTGCTCTGCTTCTAGGTCTTAGCATCTAACCCTGAAGATCTCGAGCACTAATTTGTTTCCCCCCTTTCTCTGCCAATTGACAAACACATCTGTATAGAGTAAAACTGAATCACTAATCCAGTTCTGCAATTAGCAGGATTTGAAATGAGAACTTCCACTTCTAGCATCTGCCTCATTAGAGAGATGAAGACTTGCGTGGTAGGTAATAAGCTTCCCAGTCCCTGTCGAGCTCAGCTGTGCTCCTGAGAGCTGATGCCCTGAAGATAGGACAGTGGCAGGGGGAAGTTGGCCATTTTGCTCCCCTGACTTGAACAATTCAGAGGAGACCCAAGGTTCTCCAGCCTGACCATTCTAGACCTCCTTACCTACATTAAATTCATATTAAAGCTGTGATTACTCTCCCTCAGCTGCTGAGTCTGAATCTGCAGTTGGAGATAAGCATGCAGGGATGTTTTCCAGGTGGAAAACCTCTCGTGGTGCTGTTTTTATCTGCTTTTTCAGGGTGTGTTAACAGATTCCTATGGGTTATTGCATTGTGCTTGGATTTCCTGCAGTGAGGGACCTGGCTTCCCAGCTTCTCCTTTGTGATAGGTTTCTCCCTCTCTTTACAAGGCTCATTCCTCCTGGTGTAATTACAGACTTTCACCAAACCAGTTCTACCCACCTTTGGTTTTAAATGCAGTTAAAAAATGACACAGCAATGCACAGAGGTTACCAAGAGCTCTTGGGAGTGCTGGAGGCTGGGCAGGATGTGGAAGCAAAGGATTCCCCTTCTGTGAAAGGACAGTTTGCTTTGTGCAGCCAGCATGAAAAAATGATGAGGAAAAACCCTTCCTAATGCCTAGATCAGGTGGTAGAACCATCAGCACAGCCTCTCCAAAATCCAGCTTCAGATTAAAGGAAGAGCCACAAAACAAAGGAGATAAAACCAGGAACCTCTTGCTTTGACACTTTCATCTTTATTGCTTTAGAAGTGGAAGCAGCAGAGTCATGCTTAATAAATCCTGGGATCTGGGGAGTGCATCAAACTCTGCGTGGTATCAAAATGTTAAAATGCTTACTGGAACTGTCTGTAGTTCTTGGGACTTCCTGAACAGCTCCAACAGTCTGCCAGGTGCTTCAGACAGGTCAGAAAAGGAGATTCCTACCTACATCTAAATGCTCTCACCTCCCTGTACCTCTCTCTTGTGTCTTTACCTATTCAGCCTTCCGTCCCGGGTCCTGCCGTAGCAGACAGCCATGAGCCTGGCTTTCTGTCTCTGTATGCAGGCATTGGTTTTACAGGCAGAAGGGGCATTCTGCTGGGCAGTCAGGACTTTTTCCTTTCTGTTCTCGTGATGCAACTGCTCTGTGCTCCTTAAGGACTTTTTCTGTCTCCATTTCTGCTCCCCTTCTCCAGCTCTCGTTCCTTAGCAGCATGAGGTTGGCTTTTTAGAGCTATCCAAGTGGCAGCTTTTTTCAGTTGCCTTTATTCCAAAGGCAGAAGTAACAGAAAATCCCCTGCAGTTTCTTCTAGCCTTCAGGGAACCATATCTTCCCTAAGCAGGCAAGCAGCCCTCCAGCAGCTTTGGATCTCTGCTGCTCTTCAAGGCATGCTTTCTGCAGTGGGAGCGGGGAGTGCGGACAGAGAGCTATCCTGTTGTTTGGAAGCATGAGTGGAGAGGGCCAGCTGTGTGTTGTGGTTAACTTAATACCTGCTCCTTGGTTTGTTGAGGTGACATAATGCAGCACAAAGCAGAGGCAAAGCATTGTGCACAGGCAGAGCAGGACCTTCAGGCTCCCACTGCAGTGTCAGCTCAGGACCCCCTGAGCAGTGCAGTACCTGCAGGTGTTTCTTCACTGGCCTTCCCTGTGCAGCAAGGCAGGGAAAGCAGGAAAGCAGTAAAAAACATCAGGAGGTGGAGAAAGGAGGTTGGGGTCAATGTGTTGACAGCAAAATATCCACTGAGGAGAAAATGTTCCCTATGAAACCCAGTAAACCCCACCTTTTCTGCCAGTACTTGTTTGTACAGTTGTATGTATGTGTGTGCAGGCTTTGCCTCTCTCACATACACAGCTCTCCTCTTAATATTATTCATCCTTATTATGTATCATTATTCTTTATTGTGATTTATATGCCATGCCATGGCTTTATTATGATTTATACCTCTGCCTTGAGAAGAGCTTACAGAAGGCATCACACAGCAAAGAGACAGGCAGCCCTGTAGAGGGGAGGAAAGAGGGCTCTCTCCCTAAGCACTGATCCTAACATTGCTTCTGAGCTATAATGAACCCCACTCCTTGGCTAGCCCAAAAGGATTTGGATGTAGTTGTACCAAATCTACAAGACAAGCTTTTCTCCAAGGTTGTGGGCCTCAGTTCATGTGATTAACTGCCAAGAGTATCAATAAGAATTGCTTGTTGCTGGCATCAAGGACCGATATCTCTCCCTTCTCCTGCTTATTCTTCTAGATCTTGATCTTTATCTTGCCTATTACAAGAGATTCATAGAATGACTGCCCTTAAATCAGGCTGATCCTTGTTCTGGTTGGGGAGGAGCTTTCCTGGACTGCTTTACAACAGCAGCTTCACTTGGTGCTGCTCTTAAAATTAGTCACAATTTAGGGAGGTTTCCACAGCTGCAAACATCACAAGTGGCAGCATTACCTGTGTGTAAATAACAAGGATCAAGTGAATCAGGCTAAGGTGCTGATAAGGTTTCAGTACTCACCTGAGGGAAGTTTACTTTCTCGCTTGGTTTTGAGCAAAAAGATGCCCTCTTTTGTCAGCTGTGTTGGTGAAAGACCTGGAGAAGTGAAGTGCCACATCTCCAGAACCCTGGGAATATTTGCTCTTCTCCATAACTTCAGCTCCCCAAAGCAGAAACTGAAAGAAGGAACCTTCTCTGCAGGCTGAAGGCAGGACCTTCAAAGAGCTGTCTCAGGATGAGACATGGGGACCTGTGTATCTGGGGAGCCCACAGCCATGCACTTTCCACTCCCTCAGAGCTTTTGTCTTTACTGAGATAATTTTTGAAATGTATAAATGTCATTTTGTTTACAGCCAAGGCCTCATTGCTTCCTCCACATTCAAATTCAAAGCTAGGCCATTCCTTGAGCTCCTTTGGAAACGCAATCAAGGCCACAGCAGCTAACAGAGGGGAAGAGAGGGGAGATGCAAGACCATAGGAGTAAGGAACTCATGACCTTTCCTTAGGGAATGTTGCTGTTTCCTTTGAGGGTCTAAAGCAATGGAAGGAAAAACTTCTTGAGAACCATGGGCTTGGGCTTGATGATCTCTAGAGGTCCCTTCCAGCTCCTACCACTTTATGATTCTGTGATTCTATGATTTTGGGGCTGGGGTACAGCAGAGAGTGGTGTGAAGTGCTGTTTCACAACATGGAAGCTCATCTTTTGGCATGGGTTGTGCAACTGTATCATGGCATAAATAATCTTTGCTGGGTGTTCAGGTTTGTGTGGAGCCCCTGTGACAGAATGATGCCAGCAAGCAGTAAAGGAGGAGTTAACCAAAACCTTCATAGACAACCAGCTCCTCTGTGGCAAAGCAAAAGAAACAAACTCTCAGCTTGGATTTCTTGTGCTGTGTTTAGGAGTTTTGATCTGGCATCCACTTTGGATGCCAGAAGTTTCTAAAGCTGGCCTGGTGTGAGTCCCATCCTATTTGAAACATTGGCAAAACTCCTGTGGAATTCAGCAAGGCAAAAAAAGGAGCAGTCTTGGAGTGAATCAGCTGGCTGGCTGGGACAGGAACCATCCTTTGTCCAGCTCCTCATAGAAAGTGGTGCTGGTTCTGAGATGTAACAGCAAGGCAAACACTAAACAACAATGCTTTGTGAGTTGATCAGGGCTTAGGGCAAGCACCCACTCGTGGCCCATGTCTGCATGCAGGAGTAAGTGCCAGGACTGGGGAGCAGCAAATGTTTAACCACAAGAAACAGACACAGTTTCATTCCTTTTCCTGAGGAGCTGCTGGTCAGCCACCCAGCCGCTTTATTTATTTATTAACTATCACTGGAGCTCGTTCAGCAGCAGGGGAGCACTGGGCTGCCTCCCGAATGCTGATTGCCATCAAGGCTGGAGAAATCTGTCATGCCTGGCAAGGGAAAAAACCACCCTGTTTGGTGGGTTAATGATGCAGGGTAAATACTGACAGTGGCCAGTGGTCTAGAGAGCACACCAGACATGACCTAAGGGAATCATAGATTCTGAGGGGGCTCTTGCTGCTGCTCCTCTGTAATGTGATTGCTGCTTTATAATGGCTTCAACTTCTTCTCCTCCTCACCACCCTTTATCATTATTGACCAAGGAGCATCAGTAAGGCTCGAGAATAAATAGTTCCCTGATGGTTAACAACAGGCTCCCCACCAATTGGAATTCAAGCTGTGTTCCTCTTACACTCTTTATAATCACACTTTATTGCATAGAGCAGAAAATAAAGCATCCATCGAGCCATAGCCCACCCCACCACCACCCCCAACCCCCTTTTCCTCCTCACTACCCCGGGGAAAGTGGGTGCCAGCTTCTCCCGGAGCAGGTGAGAGGCTCTCGGGCTGGGCGTGCACCAGTACAATGGAGTGTCCCTGCAAACTGGGAGCCACGCTCACTGGGAATCCCATTCCCAGCAGCGAGGGAGTAGGTAACCCCCCTCCCAAGCCATGCGGGACGGTTCCTCTCAGCCCCGGGGTGGGGAGGGGGTATCCGTCCCCTTCAGCCCAGCCCGGAGCCGCCTCAGCCCCGCCGGGAGAGGCGAAGCGCGGTGCTGTGTGTGGTACCGGGGGCAGCTCGCCCACCCTGCTGTCGCAACCCCCGCGGTCCGGTCCGGCTCGGCTGAGCTCGACGGGGCGGGCAGCGGGGCCGGTTGGCTCCTGAGCGCCCCACTGTTTGCGCAGCCATCGCCACCCCCCCGCACCGCGCCTGGGGCCGGGCTGGGGCTGGCTCCAGGCTCCCGGGGGCGGGAGGTGATGATTTTCCAGTGGGTATTTGTCAGGTCAGAGTCTGCGCCGCCCGCCGGGCTCCGCGCCGCGCTCCCCGGGTTATTTATTACCTCTCTCCCCGGCGGCAGCGCTGCGGCTCCGGGGCTGCTGCCAGCAACCCGCGGCGGCGGCGGCGGCGGAGGGGGCCTCGCCGGGGGGGTTCCCGAGCAGCGACGGGGCCGGCCGAGCCGGCTCTGCCTTCATCCCTGTGTCCTCATCCCTATGCCTTCATCCGTTTACCCTCATCTCTGTGCCCACATCCCTCACCCCTCTCCGTACCAGCGCTCCTTTCCTGTATCAGCAGTAGTTTGTCTGGCAGGACTGGGCAGTGATTGTGCCCTTGTGCATGGTGAGGCTGCATCTCTAATAGTCGGTTCAGTTTGGGTCCCCTCCCTCCAAGAAGGATATTGAGGTGCTGAAGCAGGTTGAAAGAAGGGCAACAAAGCTGGTGAAGGGTCTGGAGAATAAGGCTAATGAGGAGTGGCTGAGGGAATTTGGGTTATTCAGAACACGGAAAAGGAGACTGAGGGGGAGAGCTTATGGCTCTCTACAGCTCCTTGAAAGGAGGTCAGGCATGGGATCAGGCTGCCCAGGGAGGTAGTGGAGTCACCATCCTTGGAGGTGTTAAAAAAACACGTGGACATGGCACTTTGGGACAGGGTTTAGTGGTCATGGTGGTGTTGGGTTGAGACTTGGAGTCAATGATCTTAGAGAGCTTTTCCAACCTTAATAATTCCATGATTCCTTTCCACAGGCTCTCGCCCTACTGGTGCAGCCAGGTCTGGAGTCTCCTGGAGTGTTTGGAGCTTGGCAGTGGGAAAGGCTTTTCGGAGGGCTGAGGGGAGGCTGATTGTAAAACAGCAGTCTGAGGCTGAATTAGAGGAAAAGAGGAAAAGGAATCTCATGTATATCTAATTGTGATTGGATTTGGTGGAGCTAGAGATGCTGTAACAGCTGAGCATCCCAGCCCATCAGTTAGCTGAAACTCATGGTACCCTAAACAGTCTCATCCCTGTATTTATGAGCTCAGAAATCTGTGTTATACAAGGGGGAAAACTTGGTTTTGCAGACTTTTTGGTAACCATATGGTGGTCAGAGAGAGGGTACACCAAATGGGCTCTGCAGCTAGACAGAGCTGCTCCTGAGAGGGGATTGCAAGAGGCTGGGGCTGTAGCCTACCTCAGCACTCACCTCACCAGCTCACTCTCATCTGCAGATCCAGTGATGAGTGATTGCAAGTTTGGTGGGACAGCCTTTGAGGGGCTCTGGGATGCATGCTTATCTATAAACCCAAACAGTGGACAGCTTGGACTGGAGGATGGGGTCAGAGCTGTGTCATTCTGGAAGGCACACCCTGTACCATTTCTGATGCAGAATCACTCAAAATGCACACTGTTACCTCATTTACATGTATGATGCTTTTGTTGAGTCAGTGCATGTAAAGTTGCCTTTTTGAGATAAGGCTGAGCACAGTCCCTAGGCTGACCTTATCTGCTGTTGCTGGCTGAGTTATGTTCCTGGGATACCTTTAATCTAAGGATCTCCTCATGCTTTCCAGATCTTCATTAACATTTCACCCTGAGTGCAGCTTGTTTCTTTCTTTGCATGCAGATTATTAGTGGGCTCGATCAATTTGTTTCCTTTGCCAGCAGACAGCGTGACCAGCGTCCCTCCATGGGTTTTGTCTCTGGGATTGCTGCTCTCAGTGATGGGACAAGAGCACCACAGCATCAAGGAAAGGCCTGATTTGTTGGTTGGTGTTCCAGAAGGAAATGCCCCTCTCTGGTGGAGAATTGCCACAGAAAATGCTTTTGCTTCTGTTTGTGTTGGGGATTCCAGTCTAAGCTTTCTATACCTTCTGTACTGGTCTGACCCTAGGATAGAGCAGACTTGCTGGCTGCTGTTCTTCCTGGAAGGAGCAGGTACTTAAACCTAACCCAGTGGTGCAACTTGAGGGTCCCCACATGTGACAGACATGCAACCCACATTCCTTTTGCAAGGGAAAGCAACTCGCCTTCGATTCTGCTGCTGACAGCCTGACTTGTCACTATTGTTAAAGTGCCTTTTGGACCTACCACTTCTGTTCTGCTGGCAATGCCAGTTCAAAAAGAAGTAGGAAGTAGGGAGCAAATGTCTCTTTAGCACAGTGGGTAACACCACTGTCATCCTGATCAGAGCTCCCTGGACATGTGTGGTGGGGTACAAGAAGCAAAGCACACAATTATGTTGTTAGCTTCGTTTCTCTCCTGGCATCCTCTGCTTGTCTGAAGATGCATCAGGATCCTCACAGCTCCTGAACTCCTTTTTTCCCCTTTCCCTGCCTACCCCAACTTCCAAGCAGTGAAAATAGCCAAAGACTTGGCCTCTGGCTGATGGGGAGAGAAGGAAAGAGACCACTATGAACTTGTAGAATGTGTCAAGGCAACTGTTGTTACAGGTAGGTTAATAGAGACATGCATGGGGGGAACTTGGTACTCTGGAGGCAAAGGGGACTGCACATACAGGTAGAAGGGCTGAGGAAAAAATGCTAACAAGACAGAGGTGGTTAGCAGCAGTCAGAAGCTGCTAATTATCCCATGCTCCAGCTTGTTCTCATGAGAGCTGGGAAACTCTCTTTGATCCTCCTGCATTTCATCTTATAATTGGATGGGGGGTCCAGATGTTACTGCTGAGCGTTTTAGGGAGCTGATGGAAAGACCTATCTTGAATTGAGGGCCTTGGACAATCCCAGAGGTATATTTTCAGTGCTTGGGACACCCCCTTCTTGTTCCCCTGAAGTTATTGCTAGAGTTTATTTGTATTGTCCCCTGAATTGCTTTTGCTTTACCATGTACATCCTTGAGGTTCCACCCTCCTTCACTCAAGTTTCGTGGAGGACAGAACTGTTTATTTCCTCCTGCTCGGAAGACGTTTGCATTGGATGAAGTTTGTGTCTCATTGCTGCAGCTCCCTAGGACTATTCCAATAAATGGATTTATTGATTTTTGTGGCATTTGGTGGTAGCTACTGCAGCAGCAGTTCTGAAGGCAGCTCCAAGAACATCAATGGGAAGGGAATGCTGAATTTGTCATTGCAAATACGCACATTGAAAGGCTGATTCTGGCAGCCAGATTTCCTGAACGCTACATCCAGCCTAAGCAAAATGACTTGAAATGTAAAGATGTTTGTGGGTTGGGTTGGTTTGGTTTGGTTTGGTTTTGCAGTAAGTTGCTCTTCAATGGGCCACAGATCAAGGTATGAGCAAAAATCAGATGGGGGGGATTCTTTTTTTCCTGGCTGTTCCATGAGGAGATAAATCCAGTCCTGAAACACCTGCTCTCAGCAGAAGCTCTGAGTAGAGATGCTCATTGCTCTGCAGGTTTCTTTACTATTTCCAGAAGAATTTCTCCTGTGGCACAGCACTGGCAGAATGGAGAATGAGGGAGAGTGGGAAAGATCTGTTTGCTTGGGGGAGGAAAGTTGCCAAAATATCAGTGTGGTTAAGTACTGCAGGTATAAGAGTATGAGCTCTGTGAATATTCCACATAAAAATGCCTTTCCCCAGCTGAGTGATACAAATAAGGTCAGAAAAGTGCCTCTCAGAAAAGCTTCCCAAGTGGGATTTTGGCAGGATGGAATGGCTCAATAATTTTAATGTTAAATTTCTTACTGCAGACAAATTCTGCTCTGGTAAGAGTCCCAGGGAATGTCACAGGAGAGGGCATTTGCCCTCCACTAAAGGGCCCCCAGCTTTCTGAAGAAATGTTTTCCATAATCAGCTATAATCTGCAATGAGATAACAGTGCCTAGATACTGCAGTGACACAGATAGATGGGCCATGCCAGCTACTCCCTCTAACACCTCTTGAGGATCTCCTTGTGAATTAAAACACACCTACCCAAGAAGCAAACTACAAAAGCTTCTTTGCCCCCCATCTCCTCTGACCTAAGTGAGGCCATATCTGGAGTATTTTGTCCAGTTCTGAGCTCCCAAGTTCAAGAGAGACAGGGAACTGCTGGAGAGAGTCCAGCAGAGGCTACAAAGATGCTGAGGGGCATCTTGGTGAGGAAGAAAGACTGAGAGCCCTGGGGCTGTTTAGCCTGGAGAAGAGCAGCATGAGAGGGGGGCTGATCAATAGCTAAAGGGTGGGGTGCAAAAGGAGGAGGGGGCTAGGCTTTCTCTAGTGGTACTCAGCGATAGGACAAGGGGTACTGGGCACAAACTGGAGCCCAGGTTCCATTTGAACATGAGGAGAAACTTCTTTCCTTTGAGGGTGCTGGAGCCCTGGAGCAGGCTGCCCAGAGAGGTTGTGGAGTCTCCTTCTCTGGAGAGATTCCAAACCCACCTGGATGTGATCCTGAAGAACCTGTTCTGGGTGACCTTTACAAGGGGGGGTTGGACTGGATGATCTTCAGAGGTCCCTTCCAACCCCCACCAGTCTGTCAGAATGAGGTAGGAAGTGGCACAGGTGGATAAGGCCAGAGGTGTGTGTGTGGCCAGTGTTCGTGTGCACATGTGCAAACACACAGATGACTGCTAAGCAGCACAGTGTGCTCATGGGAGGCTGAAAGTTTATCCAGTTAGAGACTTGATTTCCATATTGACTCAGTGAGAAGGGAGAGGATCTTTGTAGTTATAACAAAAATACCAAATCCACTGGAACAAGGAACATTCTTGCAGCCAAATAAAGCAAACTCCCTGGTGAGTTATGCTAGGTCTGCTCTCTTGGGCAGCAGGAGAGAGGGGGAGAATCTTGCACTCAATAATTTATGGATCCATAAAGATTTGGTTTTGCTTGTTTGTTTTTATTATTTTTTTTTTGAGCAAGCAATAATTATTTGGAAATTAAGGCTAATTAAAAGCAATACCATCCCTGTAAATGCAGTCAGCTACTTTGTCAGGGCAATGTTATGTTTGTTTCCTATGCTGTTCCCACATGCATCCTAATCAGTGTTTTGCTCTAACTGTGCTTAGAGACCATACCATGGAGACAGACTTCTTTGAAAGGGAAAGTAAGTCCCAAGCAGTTGGGTGTAATAGACTGGAGTGTCTTCTGGATATTTACAGTGGATTAGGCTGTTTTATTTTTGGGTCAGTGCAGCCTTAACCTCCAAGGAGTGGTTTATGGCTGATGCCAGCATTGCTTCTGGGTGCAAAGCTCGTGTGAGAAATGTCTGCACGCTTCACGTACTTAAGAGGGAAGAGAGGAGCTTAAAAACATCTCCTTCATCCACTCCTTCTCCTCAGTAATTGGACCAAACTTCCTCTCAAGTCTTTCCTGGGTGGTGAAAAAATGAAATGTGTGTTGGAACCCAGCTTTTTGCCCCTTCAGCTGTTGGCACATCTGTTAGTCTGCCGTGAATGAGATGCAAGTTACCATATGGCTGAGATCTTAACAACTGAAATTCTGGTGACTGCTCCTGCGAAGCCAAACTCAGTACTTCAGCAGCGTGTCTCTGACCAATTGATACTCACAGAGCCTCAGGTCTGATATTTGAGCTCTTCCTGTCTTTCTGAGGGCACAAACCAAAGAAGAAAATAGCTCTCTTGTTTGCCCTCAGTCTGTTTGCTGAGCGCACAGAGCCGCGCGTCGCCCTGTGCCCGGCTGGCTCTGACGCTGCATGACCCTCGGTGCCAGGCTGTCACTGCTGCTCTTGTGTGTCAACTGCTACAGGGCTGTAGCTGTTCCCATCAGTTTACCCACAGCGAAGGGCTAACCCTGTGCTACAGACAACAGCTGACAGGACTGGCTTTTGCAAACAATGCACTGTCCAAGATGCTTTTTGATCCTTTCCTCTTGGTGCAAAGCTTTAGGCTCTGCGACAGCGAGCAGAGTGGTTTGTCCAAGCATGTGCTGACAATATATCTGTTTGCACACATGCCTTCTGAGTGTGGAGAGCGAGGGAAAACAGTTTGTGCCACATCTGGATGTGGACTGGTTTTGGCTAAGGCAAGGAAGATGCGTGACAAACAAAATCCATTCCTCCTGCTGTGAACAAAATAGTTGTGTGGAAGTATTTGCCCAAGAGTTTAGATGGACGGTTTTAGGCATCGGGCATCAAACTGCTTTGTAAACCACTTGCTCTGACATTTCTGCATTTGCCACTTGTGGTGTGTTATGACTCACAATTACTTGTTTTTTGCTCAATGACTGAGTTACTGAGCTTAAGAAAAACAGAGCTGTGGAAGTCTCTAGCATGAGACAGAAATGAATGAGGAACCTGAAGGGTTGTGCTTCCCAGCCCTGCTGGACAGAAACGTTTCCTCTCTGTTCCGTGAGTGCAGAACCTGAGTTTGGAGTCGCTAGGTGAAGTGCAGCAGGCACACAGTGAAGCAAAGCAGAAACAGAAGTGGGAATGCCTGCAAGGAAAGCTCAAGTTTGGAAATGTGACAGACAAATACAACTTGGTGCTAACGAGCTGCAGCAGGCAGCTTCTCTTGTCCACAAGCACGAAGCCATGGCTGTAGAGCAACACAAGGGAAGGAGCAGAAAAGTTGCTCTTCTTCCAGGGAACTCAGATCCCCATGAAAAGGTTCAAATGTGTAGATCCCTAGTTCAAGATGTTATTTTTTTCTAATTCACTTTGCTTTTTGTTATTCTTTTCCACTATCTTATCTAAGTTTGTGTTTGATTAAAGCACTCTGTTGCAGTGTAGTCATGGCAACCTGAATGACTTTTTTTTTGGTGTTCTTGTTGTAGGAATGCAAGATTTAAAAGAAAACCAAACCCCAAGAGGACAAACCCTCCTGTGGCCCTCACCCAGCATTAATTCACAACGATGAGGAGTGAGTACAAAGCTGCTGATGTCTGTTTGGCTCCACAAGTTCACTGAGGCTCTGCTTCTTACGCCCAGGACTGTTTGTGGGTTATGTCTTGGGGTATGTTTTCTTCCATGATGTACGTGTAGAAGAGACCACCTAAGAGTTCTGGTCACACTGAAGTTGTGGTTGCCTATCAGCACTGACCTAGATACAGAATCACAGAATGCTAGGGTTTGGAAAGGACCTCTGGAGATCATAGAGGCCAATCCCTCCTGCCAGAACAGGGTCACTTAGAGCAGTTTGCACAGGATGGTGTTCAGGTGGGTTTTGGGTGACTCCAGAGATGGAGACTCCACCACCTCTCTGGGTAGCCTGTTCTAGTGCTCTGCCACCCTCACAGCTCTCCAGTGAGGTGCAGTTATACTGGTGGAGAGGGGATGTATGTTCATTCCATCATTACTAGGGCACTGACTACACTACATCAATTTCCAGAGAGGAGGAGAATTAGAACAACACAAAACCTGTCTGCAGAGATGCCCAATGATTTAAAGACTTTAGGACATATTAGCTCTAATTAGTGCATTCACAAACTATAAGCCAGCTCAGGTCATGTGTACTTCAGCACCTCCTAAATTGGTCAAGGCAGGTTCTGCCTCGTCTTTAATTGGATCTTTGTAGCATGTATTAAAAGCAGTCACACCTTGATTACCTTGGACTCTCCTGACACATTACATTCAAAGGATTAGCTAACAGCTTCATCTGCTAACCCAGAAAAAGTGCTCTGGCTGTGCTCACCTGCTTGCAGACACTTGTGAACTAAGGGAGAGAGCCATGGCTTATTCTTCCAGGGCACTGTTTGACGCTGGGCTGGCACACCTGCTGTGAGCTTCTTTTCAGTGGGCACTGACTTTTTATTCTTTCAACCCAGCAGCAGACTCCAGCCTTTTCTGGACAGTTGTGGGGGGTTTTAGCATGTCTTTGTTACTGTCATTATAAGAAGGGAAACAGGCAGGAAGTAGGGAAGTGGAGTAGCAAGAAGGGTTGGGACGCAGCCAAGCTCTAGATTAATGCAATGTGAGCATCATTTCACCATCTTCTGATACAGAGAGGTTTTCTTAGCAGTGGAGCAGAGCAGAGCAGCACAAACAAAGGCTTTAGGGAAAAGAGGGAATCTGGTGGAGGTTTTCTTGTGCATTTCAACTCTAATATCTCAACTCTTTCACAACAGTTACAAATCAGCAATAAATAAACTCTGAGGAGAGGAACAGGCAAGGGAGGAAGATGCATTTTTAATTGCCATATGCAGAAAGAAATAGAGTTAATGAAGAGAGAAGCACAGGGAAGCTGCCCAATGACTGCAGCTGCAAAGAAGGCAGCTCTGGCCTTAAAAGTAAAGGGTCAGAGAGAAGGGTGACCATAGCTACATAGGGCACAGGTAGAGAAGGGGGTTTGGAAGAGATACTTTGTGAAAATAGGGTGATGAGAAGGGAGTTTGTTCAGCCACCATTGACTGTCCCATGCTGTTCTCTCAGAACAAACTGCCTGCATGAGCTGGGGACATAAGCAACTTCTGGCTCTGGTTTGGTGTGTGAGCTCACACTACCATGACACTACTTTCAAGAAAGACAGAAAAACCTCCAGAGTTCCACAGTGCTCCAGTTTCACTCCAGTAAACTGGTGCAAGAGGCAGTGTTCTGTATCAGTGGGATTAAGAAGGGCACAGCCCAGCAGTTCCTGAGAAAGCATCTCATCGGAGATGCTTCCCTCCTTCCCAGCCCTCCTCCCCTGAATACCCACCTGTGCCCTCCCTGCTGTTGCTCTTGCTGCTGGGCTGTCAAAATATCTCTGGTAATGAAGCAGTCTGGCCTGAGGCTACTATTACCTCCAATCCCGATCCTGCTGAGCATGACTCTGGCAGCATGGCTGGCTGTTCACACAGTGAGCACAGAGCTGAGCTACACCTGGCGAGGAAAAGCAGACACAAAGCAGTAAATGCTGGTTGGTAGCCTTGGTGTCCTCTGAGAATGGGGAAGGCATGAATCTGGCTGGCTCAGGAGATGGTGGTGTGGCTCTTTGGCATTCTGCCCTGGTTTTTTGGTAGGCTCAGTGATTTGGTAGGGCCAGAGCTGTTGCTTTCCATCACTGGTGTGATAGTGTCAGGGTAATTCTGTGGAAGCAGGAAGAGGAGCTGTTCAACTGCAGTCTTTAAAAGCTAAGCACCCCAGCTTCCTTGGGGGAAACAACATGACTCAGTGGACACTACCCCAGCTGTTGAAAAACCTGTTCTGTTATCTAAGGTTTTCTTGTGCATAGGACAGAACTTTGCTGGCATGGTTTTGGACTGTGAGAAACTCATGCTACAGAGCTGTTACCAGAAGGTGAGCAAGCCCAGTGCTAGAGATGCAGCTGTGCTGACAGAATGTTGTATCTGTTCGTTTAGCTTAGCTGGGGCAGAGGCATAATGGTGCATGGATGGAATCTCTGCTGGAACCCTGCAAAGAGAGAAGTTCTGGATTAGTTTCTGAACATTTTACATGTGCCTGGGTGTCTCCTCCCAGCCTCAACCTGTCTATCCTGTAAAGGGGCAGGGCCTGCATCTGCAATGAGTTTTTCAAACACTTAGCACAAAGGACCTTTGATCTCAGTTAGAAACTCAGAGGTTTTCTGTCACACATCTAAATCACAAATATACATCTAGGAAGTTTCTTCTCCTTTTATAGGTGGAATAATGGAGGAATATCCAGGGTAAGTCATTTACCCATGAAATTGGTGATAGAACAAAGAGGGAAATCCTTATCTCTTAACTTTTTAGACCTGTGCTTGAAGCACCATCTCTTCGTGTAAAATGCTCTACAGCACAGCTAGCTCTTTGCAGTTGTTGACCTGAGAGAAAGAGAAGGTGCAGGTTTTGTTTCAATCCAACATGCTGTGTTCCACAGGTAGAGAACTAAAGGTTGGAAAATGATCCCTGTTTGCTGTGGTAGTGCCTCTGTGAGCAAATGAAGAGTCATAACTTTCACTTTGCTGGGTGCCTTGGAAACACATGACAGAAAGATATGGTGATTTGTGCCCCCAAACCTGAAAACAGGTTCCAGTTCCTCTGTGTTATTTGCAAAGTGTACCTGGTTCACTCTCTCTAACCACATGTGCATGGATTTGCTTAGATCTCTCTGATCTGCTCTCCAGTGGTGAATCTGTTTACACTAATCCTGAAAGCTCTGTTGTTAAGAGACTGGATCTGAATAACTTCAGACTCCTGCTGTTGAACTCAAGACATCCAGACAGAGCTCTTGTTCTTTATTACAGTAGGGAGGGAGGACTTGTTAATAACTTTTAGTGCTTGCAAGAGTCTGAGAGAATCAACCTGAATCTGTGCAGGCCAAACTTCTCTGAGTTCTGCCAGAACACACTGCAAGTGTTTGAGAACCCCTACCTGGTCCAAGCCATGAACCAACCTCATGCTGAGCCACCACCAAGCAGCCACCTTCTTCTAGTGCTGGACCTCCTCACAGCTTGGCCAGTGCACCTATGGCATGACTGGCATCAGATGTTTTTTCCAGGAATGAAACACAGCCAAGTAGATGCTGCCCTTGTAGACTGAAGACTCAGCATATTCTCTTCCCTTGTGACTAGGTCCTGATTCGAGTCCAGCTTCTTTAGAGCTAAAAAGCAAGTGAGCTGATGTGCAGTGAGAAAACCCCATGGCCAGTGAGAAGAAATCAGTCTCACGAGGCCAAGCTATAAAAAGGATGGAGCCAGAGGAAGCCTGAAGTAGTTTTCAAGCCCTTGCAGAGAGCTCAAAGCAGTTCTAGGTGTACCAGGCATGAAGATCTTCTGGGAGCATAAGAGCAAGCTGTTCTTCTCACTGTATGGCCTCCTCACCTGAGCCCTATCCACAATCCTCTCACACACTTGCACAGAGAATGCCTGTGCCTCCCAGAGCCTCTCCTAAGCATTTTCCTTGGTTCATTAGGTGATAATAGAAAGTGATTTTTCCCCTGTCATCTTGAGCAATCAGAAACATTAAGAGTAAGAGCCTAAGCCTGAAAGCCTAAATGAGAGGGTTTGATGGGTGTGTGTATCTGCCTCCATGCTACAGCAGGAAGCAAGGATGGCTCCCAGAGCTTGCACTGCTTGAGCATAAACAGGCAAGAAGCAGGGATCGTGGTCAAGTAGAATCAGGGGAAAACAGATGTTTGGGCCTTAGAGTTCATTCCCAGATCTGCTGAACCCCGGAGAGGTGGTTTCCTCTGCCTTTACCAGTATGAAGCAAGAGCTTGTCGCAGAAGTGGTCTGTTGGTGGACTTTCTGTAGTGAGAGGTACCCGTGAGCAGAAATCTAAGGAGGGCAGAAAACAAGGCCTGTAGGATCTCAGGCACTTGGTGCACAAATGTGAACTCATGACCTGTGTTACTGGCAGTAACTGGCAGTACTGTTCACTGACAGTGGGGCTGAGCAGCTGCATGAACCTCACCTTAATACAGTTCGCTGTCTCAGCCTCTTTACACTTCAGCTATACCACTAACACAAAGCTACAAGCATTGTTCCTCAACTAGGTGCTAGGAGATGGTGTTCTTTCTCCCTGTCTGAGAGTGCTCTGAGATCGTTTGGGAGATGGTGCTGAAGTGGCAGGGGCTCTGAAACTACCCTGCTAACTCTTGTCAGTGGCAGAATCACGGAGTGGTGGGGGTTGGAAGGGACCTCTGAAAATCATCTAGTCCAAACCCCCTGCTAGAGCAGGATCACCCAGGAACACATCCAGGTGGGTTTGGAATGTCTCCAGAGATGGCAACTCCACAGCCTCTCTGGGCAGCCTGCTCCAGTGCTTTGCCACCCTCCAAGGGAAGACTTTTTTCCTTATGTTGATGTGGAACCTCCAGTGGTCCAGTTTGTGGGGTGTATTGCTTGTGCTGTGTTTAAGGGGATAATTCATCTTGATTTCCCTTCTAGGTGGGCTTCTCCCTGCACAGTCCAGCCTGCTGAACATCCAAAGGTATGGAACTCCATCTTGTTGATGTGACAAATCTCTGCAACAACCACACAACTTAATTTTGGGTCACATCGTCCTCTCGGGGCAGCTCCACGTGGACCTTGTGCCTTGTCTGCCACATCTCATAATGGCAAACAAATGTATCCCCTGTGTCTCCCAAGCTTTGCTCCGTCACTAAAGACTGCTGGAGCTTGGTTACAAGTTAGGTGCAACGTTGCAAAGGTCACAGAGGGGCTTTGCCAAGAACAGCGAGCGGCGTGGGGGGGATACACCCAGGAATGCGGCGGGATGCGTGCCCCCCGCGGGAGCCGGGGGAGCCCCGGGCAAGCCCCGCTGTGCTGGCAGCTGCCGGCGCTGTCCCCGCCGCCCGTCGCTCACCCCCTCTTTGTCCCCGTCGCTGCCGCCGGCGCGGCGCTTGCGAGCGGCTCCGCTCTTTAAATGGGCCAAGTTGGAGAAGCGGCGGCGGGGAGTGGGGAAGCGCGTTCGGTCAGAGCCTGAACTGTGCCGTGACTTCTCGGCACCGATCGATAACGCGTCTGCCCCGACCGGGGGGAGCCTGGCCCCGGCGCCCAGCATAGGGGCGGGGGTGGGAGACGTTAGGGGCTGGGGGCAGCGGTGTGGCGAGCGAGTACCGCGGCTGTGTGTCCGTGCGTGTGTGTTACAGCTATATGGCCATAGATCTCTATAGCCATATACGCACCCCTATAGATAAACGTAAAGTAACCCCCTGCTTTCCAACATTTCGCGCAGGAGTGGAAATTAAACACCAGCTGGCAGTGAGCATAAAGGCTTCGGTGGGAGCGGGGCCAGGCTGCAGTGTGCAGGTGAAGGTGGTTGGGTGGCTGGGTGGGCGGCCCCGGGGAAACTTCTCCGCCCGGCTGTCTGGAGCCCCGCGGGCAGCGAGCAGCGAGAGGCGGCACCGGCCGGGGGCCGCGTCCTGCCCGCGCCCGGCGGGCGCCGGCGGCGGCGGCGGCGGAGGAGGAGGGGAGCGAAGGGGAGGGGTGGCGGCGGCGGCGAGGAGCAGCGCTTAATTTTAATTACTGCATATAAATAAATAAACCAGGTGTCAGTTTAAAGGAAGGAGTAAGGGGGTGGGGGGAGAGGAGGGTGAAAAGAAAGGGGGGTGGGTGGGCTGCGGGGAACCCTCCAAGCCTGGCGAGAAGGTGGGTCGATCTCGGGGAATCAATAAGCTTTTTTTTTTTTTTCCCTTTCCCTTTTTTTTTTTTTTCTTTTCTTTCTTTCTTTCTTTTTTTTTTTCTTCCCCCTAAAACCAAAATAATGTCTACGGCAGCAGGGACCTCTCCGAGATGTCAGGTATTAGTCCGGAGGGGCAGATCTGCGAGCCACACAGCAGCTCTCGGGTCCACGGTACATTAGGCTCTCCGTGGGAGAGGGATCCCAGACAGCTCTGCTGGGGAGCCAGCCCAGGAGATTTGTTAGCGGGCTGCTCCGGGGGATACCAGCCACCTCCGGCACCCGAGCGCCAAAGGTGCTTGTGGTGTTGCTGCTGCTGCTGCTGCTGCTGCTGGCGCATTTCATCCAAACTCCAGCCAGAGCGGGGGCAAGTTGAACCGGAGACATTAGAGCCACTGTGCTTTGGAGAGACGAGGGCGCACGGGGAGCTCAGCAGCACCATGCCTGCTATCAAGAAGGAGCGACTTGACAGGGAAGAGATGGCCCTGGCAGCTTTTAACCAGCCCATGGAAACCTTACCTGACTATCTCGCCCCTCTGGCCGCCGCTGCCATTCCGGTGGTAACCCCGCACCCTCCGGCTTACGACCAGATCTTTGCCCACCGCGCGTACCTGGGCTTCCACGAGACCCACCATCCCCACCCCCACCACCCCCACCACCCCCACCACCTCCCCGAGGACCTGATGCTGGAGAGGTTTTCCTCCATCCCGGATTTTCAGCCCTTCTTTGACAACGGAGAGCCTTGCATCGAGGTGGAGTGCGGGGAGAACAAGGCGCTGCTCTACATCAATAAGTTGTGCCAGGGGAGCAAAGGACCTTCTATCCGGTACCGGGGAGAGTGGCTCACCCCCAACGAGTTCCAGTTTGTCAGCGGCAGGGAGACAGCCAAGGACTGGAAGCGCAGCATCAGGCACAAAGGTAAAGGCAGCGCTCGGCTTGTGCCGGCTCCCCGCTCTTCCTCAGCATCCTCCCTCTTCCCCCCCGTGCTTTGGGAGCGGGATCCGAGGGAGGGGTAGGGGAGGAAGGCTGAGTCTTGGCAATGAGGGGAGAGTAGCTCAAGGACCTGATCTCGTATGGCCGGGTCCCCCTTTCTCCGCACACCCTTGCTCCCTCTCTACCGCATCCCCTTCGCCGAGCGCCCCGATACCGGGCGAAGTTTTCCGTGCGATTTTGGAACAGTTGTTTTGGGTGGGTGGGGGTGATGATGTTGGGGGGGTGGGGTGGTTGGGGGGAGAGGTGTGGGGGTCTCTTCTGGAGAGAAGTTTAATTTCTGGCGGGCTGAGGTTTGAATACCAGGCAGATGGCTGGGTGCGGGGTGAACACCGCGGGGGGCGGCGGGGGCGCGGAGCCGCCTGCCCGTGCGTGCTGCCGGCGACGGCGGGGAGCGGCGGAGGGGGAGCGGCACCGCGCAGCTCCGTCGCGCCGGGTGAGGACAGGCCCCGGCGGGGCGGCGGGCGGGGCGGGCAGGGGGGGGTGTTCCCCTCGCAGTTGGGTGGTGCGGGACCTCCGCGGAGCTGGCGGCTGCTGACGGGAGGGAGCCTGCCCTGCCTCCATCATCTATCCCATCCCTCCCTCCCTTTCTGCCCTCCCGCCCAGCGCTGCAGTCCCGGCACCGGAGCTGCTGGTGCCGGCGGCAGGTGGAGAGCGGGGACCCGGCTGCCCCTGCGGGCCGGGGGAGCGGGGAGGGGGGGAAGGAGGAGAACTGATGAGACACGTAATGAGCTGAGAGCCGGAGGTGCCAGCCCGGGGGTCTGAGGAGCTATTAGGAGGTGACTGACACCTCGCCTTGTTTATTGATCGCCAGAGAAAAGGGGAATAACTGCGGGGGCTGCGCTAATTATCATTACTCCGCTCATCTCTTCTATTTCTTTTATTACTGGGCTCTCGGCTGCCTTCGGGAAATCCCAGTGTCTCTGGGGTGAGTCAGGAGGACCGAGGTGACACGGACGGGGATGCTAGCATGGCTGTTCCCCGGCTCGGGGCTGGCTGCACGGGTGGCGGGGGACAGCGCGGAGCCCCTCGCGGGTGCGGAGGCTGCGACTGAGCCCCAGGGTGCGCCGCCGGCATCGGTGCTCTGCAGGCTGCGGGAGCGGTGGGGACCAGGTTAGGCAGGAGCTAGGCAGGGTTGCGCCGGGGCCGCTCTCTTTGGGTGTCTGTAGGGGAGAAAGTTCGGTGAAGGGGCAGGCGGGGGTGGGGGTGGGGGTGCGGGGGTGGGTGCTGCAGGCAAGGGGAGGGATGTTTGTGTGGAGGAGACGCGTTCCTCCCGCCCCACTGCCCTAAATACTTTATTAAGGTGCTGATCCTTTTTCGTCTTCTTTTTCTTCTCTTCTGCATTCAGGGAAAAGTTTGAAGACTCTTATGTCCAAAGGAATCTTACAGGTACATCCTCCAATCTGTGATTGCCCTGGGTGTCGAATTTCGTCTCCAGTGGTAAGATTATTGTTAAACTATGTGCTTTAGTTAAGACATCTCCCCTCTCCTCCGCCTCCCTCCCTTAAAAAAAAAACCGAATCCCTTTGCTTCTGTGATCATGAAACCGTGATCTGTGAGGGCTGGGAACTGTCAGTCACTGAGGCTTTGCACTGCGAGTGTACCTGCAGCCGAGTGAAGGGCTAGCAGAGGAGTTTGCAGCCAGAGCAGAAGGGGAGAGCGGTGTTCGACCTGAAGGATGCAACAACACACTGTGTCGTTGTGGGGTTTTCAGGGGGAGCTGTCGGTAGGCAAAGTCATGCAGCAGCCTCTTCCCTCAGCTTGCCCCCTTCTTTGCTGTGTATTGTGCAGAGGTGTGAACTGGCTGAATAAAGTGAAAGGGAGTTATATTTGCACCCACACGTTAGCCACAGTTTACAAACCATTAGTGAATTGTTAGGTAAACTGAAGGAGGAACAAGCTCAAGTCCTGACAACTTTTAACAACATTCATGTCTCACCTCACAGTTAGGACTTATATAGATCTTTTCTTCCCAGTATTTGAATTCCTCGTGGTTTCTGCTCTCTGCCTTTACCCTGAGACTTTCAAAATCATCGAGATCCTCACAACAAAGGTGTTGATGGCTGTAAATAAAAAGCTCCTGAAATCAGAGGAAGCTAAGGCTTTAAAAGAGTTCATCATGTGAGTCATGGTAAAGGAAGGGGTTAAAACCAGTTCATCATGTGTACAAATAACCATAAAGTAGAATAACATCTAAACTGGATGGGGAAGCTGCTGGTTTGTGGAGCTTTTCTTGGTCTGGAAAAAAAACCACCATGACTTAAAACATTGTCAGTAGCCCTGCAGAAAGAGGTGCAGCTGGAGATTTACCTCCTTGTGTCTGCTGAAATCAATGAATTTTCCTTTTGTTGCCTTTTTTTGAGCTCAAAACAGATGATCTCCCTATGCATGGTTCTGCATGAAAGAGTTGCATGGTTAAATTATTTCTGCACAGTGTTTCCATGCATGTGAGCTCATGTGTGCAGGCACACTCACGTGGGAAGGGGCCGAGGGTGATAATCACCGGTGACATGCATTGGGCAGGGTGCCACCTCCCTGATGCCATCTCTGGGGTCTGTTTGTATAGCAGCAGTCTGTACCAAAGCAATAACCACCCCATCATGCTTACCAATACTAGTTCTGGCACAGCATTGCTGTGGTGGTTTAAATCTAGCAAACCAGACAGACTGCAGGCTGGCTCTTTGACCAGCTGGTGTGGTTGATCTGAGTGCACCGGGCAAAGTGCGACGCGGTGTCACAAGCGCTCTGCCGCTGTGTGAGCTCTGCGTCTGCTTCACTTGCCAGTCCCGTGGAATCAGTGGCCAACGAGCAGAGATCTGCAGGCCAAAGCGATGTGCCACCCTTGCTGATGGCGCTGAGAAGTGTTTGGCCAGATGGCACTGTCTGCTGGTCGCTTTCTAGGTACCAAGTTGTCTTAGATGGTCACCAAACTGACACGCTGTGCTGTCGTTTCATAGCTGCACAGGGACGCTGTGCTTTGACAGGTGGGAAGGCAGCTCTGCATGAAGCAAGCCTCTTTTAAGAGAGAACTGGACTTGAGATGTTCAGGTAGAGGGAAAAGAGGTTGGCATAGTTTTGGGAAAGGAGAGATAGATCCTTCTGGACTTGCATCTCTCCGCTTCCCCAGCTGTTGGAGAGGGTTTTCTGTCAGAATTTGCACAAAGAGGACAAAACCCAGCAAGAGGTTTTCCCAGAACTCAGTTTCTTGGTGCTTGCTGTGTTTTCTGTGCTGTAATCAGAGCAAATCCCTGACCAAAGGACAGGTTCGCATTTGGAACCCGAAATCTTCCGGTAGTGCCTTGTCAGAGCCACATGCTCTGCTCGCTCAGAAGTTACACGAGGAGGATACAAAATCAGGCATGGTTTATCTTTCCCCAGTTAGTGATCAGTGGTTTAAGCACCGCTGGGATCAGAGGGTTGTTTCTGCTCAAACGTAGAAACGATTTGTGTTTTATGGTGTGGGTAGGTAGTGACTTGCAGTGCCTGGGTCCTTGTGCTGCTGTGTTACCACATGGGGGGCGTGCAGATGGATATGGAGCTCTCCTGTCAGCAGATGGTTCCAGTGATCCAAAATCAGTCCTTGGACAGCGGTAAGAGGCCAGAAAATTCGGGACCATTGGATTTGTACCGTGGCGAGCCAGCTGCTGGTGGGGTGCCCACATCTTCCCCACCTGCAGGAGCTGGCCTTGCTTTTTCATGGGGAAAGGTGGCATCCGATTGCTCCATCCCTGCTAGCCTTCTCCAGGCAGCCTGGCAGCGGCAGAGGTTCAAACAGCAGTGGCTGAGCTGGGGCCCGGGGTCTGGATTACTTTTGGGGCCGAGGGTGGGAGGGGGTTGATGTGTAAATCGCATGGTGCCACACAGCCGGCTTGGAGAACAGCTCTTGAGGACCCAGAGCTTTGCATGATGATCCCCCTTTTCTCTCCCCTGACTCGTTCCCCTCCCGTCCACTCCCCGCAATAAAACCCGGGCCGCCCCCCAATTCCCAACCCCCGTCCCGCCTCGGTCAGCACCGAAGCAGCCGGGCAGCGGCCCCCGGGCCCCCCTCACCCCCGGGGCTGGCGCCGGGCCGCGGTGCCGGCAGTGCCGGGGGGCGGGGGACGGACACACACGACACGATCGGCGCCCGGCCCCCGCCGAGCCCGGCCCCGCCGCCCCCCGTCGCAGCTCGTTTGCTGCAGCTGCAGACAGCGGCCGGCGCCGGGCCCAGCTCCGCCACCGACCGCCGGTTTCCTGCGAGGCGGGGGGGGAGCAGCCGCGGCGCGCCGGCCGCCCTGGCGCCTCCTCCCCCGGGCCGCGGCCGCCCCCGCGCCGGCAGCCATCAATCAGCGGGGACCCGGGGGCGAGAGCCACTGCCGGCCGTGGGGAAAGGCAGGGACGTGCCGCGGGGGGAGAGCCCGCTGGGCTGCTCGGTCGCTCCGGGCCGGGGGTGGTGGTGGGGTGGGATGCAGGGAAGACCCCCTGGGAATGGGGGATGCAGGAGCGTCCTTTTGGGCTGTCGGGTTGCTTCAGGCTGGAGGGGATGCAAAGAGAACCACCCGGAACGGGGGATGCAGAAGGGTCTCTTGTGTCTGCTGGGTCGGTCTGTGCAAGGAGTGTCCCCTGGGAATGGGGGGGAGGGGGATGCAGGAGGTTCCCTCGGGCCTGTCAGGTCGCTTTGGGCTGAAGGAGATGCAAGGATGAGGCTTGGGAATGAGGGAGTGTCCCTTCCGGGATGGGGAGGGTATCCCCAGGGCCGCTGCAAGGGCAGTCATCCCTCCCAGTCAGCATGGCACAGGATGTGGTCAGGGAGCCGTTGCCTGCACGGCTCGGTGCTGTTTGCTTCTCTCCCAGGCTCTGCTGAGGTGGGGAATGGGGCACTGAATGCTCACTGCAACACCATGTCCTTCTGGTGGGTGACCATGCCTTCAATTTTCTCACCTTTGTAGCCTTTGCACCCGGGTGTTTCAGAGCTGGAGGGGGGAAGTCTTAGTCTTGGGTCTGGCAGAGGTCTCAGTCCCTTCATTTTTGGAGCACAGGATGCCAAGTGTTCAAGAAGTTGTCAGATGTGGACAGGGGTCTCCCACCATGTTTGTCCTTGTGAGTTCTGGGCAGACACAGCTTGTCTGATTTGGAGCTCTGGCTGGCTTTCCAGTCTCTTCTGGTGAAACCCACTCACTATGGGGTTCCCTCTGTACCCACTGGAATTCCCTCTGTGCTCCTAACACCCCTCAGGCATTCTCTCCATCCCCACTTTAAAATCCATACTTGGAGCTGGTTTTGAAGCTGTGCTCACTGGTGAAAGGCTGTTTAGCCAGCAGGAGGGGGAAACTAATGATCTTGAGAACAGCACTAAAATCTTTATTGCTGACCCCAGAGATCTTAGATTTGCAAAGTCCAGCATCACATCACCAGCACAACAGAGGGGAGGCATCCTGAGACAGACTTTGTGTCTGTGTGTGTCATACTGGTTATGCTGCCCCTGAAAGCATGTTAGGACTGGACATCAGCTGCTCCGCATCCTGTTGTCCCATCTTTACAATGAGTGAGATGGGACACTGAAACATGAATCTATTGTGTTCTGCAGGGGTCCGTGGGGGTCTTTTAGGGTCTATAGGGGTCTATTTCCAGGGGGATTGTGGATGCTCCTTCCCTGGAACTGTTTTAAGGCCAAGTTGGATGTGGCCTTGAGCAGCCTGGTCTAGTGGGAGGTGTCCCTGCCCATGGCAGGGGTGTTGGAGCTAAATGATCTTGAATGCCCCTTCCAACCCAAACCATTCTATGACTCTTTCCTTGGCCTTGGTCTTTTTGAACGGCAGCCTGGTTGGGGTTTAAGATCAGGGTAAAGCTGTTGCGATCTGCCTGTATTCAAACAAAACAAAAGGCACCATCAGGTCTATTTTTCTTCCCCCATCTCCGTCATTGCATGTCAAGACACCCGGTAATTGTGCAGAACTCGGTCAGTGGCAGTGGTAATTCATTTGCTTACTTGGGGCTGTGCTTTGCTCTTGATTTGATTTAGATGTGATTCGGTTTATTTGCTTCTTTTTGCCTTTCCTCGTCATAGTTGTTTTCTTTCGATGCCCCTGAGGTTAAGGCATTCGTCCAAGACTTTGTCAGGGGTGGAAAAAGTAACTATCTGCTTACTTCAAAACTAAATGCCAGTAATCAGCAAAATCTCTCTTCTTTAACCCAGAGATTTCTGAGCCTTCCTCTGGCTGTTTCAGAGGTGCAGGGGTGGAAGGCAGCTCTGCAACTCCCAGTGATGCCCTCAAGCCTCTCCACCACCTGGAAAGCCAGGAACAGAGCTGCACAGGGTGAAGGAAGGGAGATTCTGGTCTGTTGAGTAGATCTCTCTGTTGTGGGATGCAAATCCAGAGGCCTGCCCAAAGAGAGGGGAGTCTCCTACACTGGACAGAGAGCTTTCCTATGAGAGGAGGACTTTGGCTATGGAAAAGTTAGTTGGCTGCCTGTAGAGGCAGGAATAAGTCTGAAATCTTGCATGTAACTGACTAAATTTGGGCTCCTTTCAGAGCTTTTGTGGACTTCAGAATTGGAGCTGGAGAATCTTGGGGTTTATGTTTTCTTAACTCTGCCTTTGGGTCTCTGGGGGCTGCTTGATGAATGTGGAAAAAGCCCCCCTGTAAAGCAGACTTACAAACCTTTTTATCCCCCTTCTCCCCCCACAAGGTCTTTGGCACACACATATTGATTTTTATTTGTGGTTTCATGCACATTGTTGCTTTTAATCCAGCACATTTAATTTAGGTTTGTTTGTTGGAGTTGGGGTTTTTTGGGTTGTTTTGTTTGTTTGTGGCTTTGTTTTCTTTCTTTTTGTGTGCTCTGTTTTGGTTTTTAATGCATTTCCCTTAGGTGATTAATGGAGAGTGTGTGTGTTGCATTATGAGCTGCTGAGTTAAACTTGAAAATAGAAGGGCCTTCAAAGTCAGCCAGATTTGTAGGGAAACTGGAGCTAAGGTGTGTTGAGCTCTTAAATGGGGCAAGAAACTCAGAAACCCCATCCAGTGCTGAGGGGAGATGCTGAGTTTGAGTGCAGCTTGTGATGCTTTCTGGTCCAGGGGCAGTGGAAATACTTCTGTCTGCTTCTCTCATGGAAGAGTCCCTGAAATCAGCTGCTCTTGGGTCATACAGCACCTCACAGGGGAAACCTGGCAGCTTGAGATGGATATCACAGGTGCTCCTAAATGTCTTCTGTGTCCTAATGCTCTTCAGACTGTGCTCATGAAGAGGGCACACTGCAACTGCATGGTGCTGTCCACCATCGGAGGTTCAGAGATAGGTGTTGCACCAGCAGAAGGAGCAGTTCCTAGTTTGTGCCAAGACAGAACAAACCCAGATCAATGGCACTGAGAGTGCCAGCACAGTACTGAAGGATTTAATTTTGTGGGGTATTAATTGCCCTCTGCAAAAGGAAAATGTTAATTGGATTGCAGTCTTGTGAGTGAACAGCAGAGATGTGTAAGCAGCTATGGCTTAGGAGAACGATTTTCTCCTGCAGTGGTTTTAAGGAGTTCAGAGTGGGAGAGGTTTGTTGTAGTGCAAGAGCTGTAGTGAAGATTCCTACCCTTCCAATGAGCAACAATGAGAAGCTGAATGCTGAAGGTCTTGTGTGATGGAAGGACAGAGGAGGGAGTCCCTCTGTGAGTTTGGTTTAGTGTTTGTGAATAATGTGCCAAGAGGGTGAGAGAATATTTATGCTGAGGTTGGCCTGGATGAGGGATTCTGCTTAGAGTAAGCAAATTTCCTCCTGCTGAGATCCCATAAAGACTGCAGAGGGTGGGTTCCTTGTCCTGTTGACTTGTGCATGGTGTTGATTCCCTGGACAAGCCAAGTCAGTGTCATTCCTGGCACTGTGCTGTGTTCTCTGGTGGGCTCAGTTGGAGAAGGGGGCAGTTTCCAAGCCTGCAGCCCCCATGGGAGTCAGTGTGGCAGGATGCAGGATGGCTTTGCAGCTAGCACTGCTTGCCTGGTGACTTGTACTGTACTCCACCAGGTCTGGAGAGTCTGTTGGTGTGAGGAAAAGTTAAGGGTGGGAAGAAAGATGGCTAAATATCTGGAAGCAGAGAAAGCAACATCATCTTGTTAGCAGTGTGTCAAGGGCAGTGTAAAGGTGAGAGAGGATAAGTAATTTTGCTGTCAAAATTATTTAGATATGTCATTAAACTGCTTAGGGCTGTCTCTGCTGCTTCAGGGCACAGACTCCTGGTTTTAATTTGCAGTGGTCTATGTCCAAACTCTCTGGCCTTACTCAAAGGGATCACTGCTAATTTGGAGCCTGCTGGCAAATGCCTTTGGTGAACATGGGATCTAAATGGCAGAGGTGACTAAAAGGATCAGGATGAACTCCCTCATCAACTTCATTCATTTGTCTGAGGTTTAAAACTTTTAACTAGTTGGAGTCTGCAGAGATGATGACTTCTCCAGTTGCTTGTTCTGCTTCAGATGTGGGACAGGAGAACAGAGAAACAGTTTCCTTTTGGACCCAGGCTTTGGAGAAGAGCTCTGGTTTTAATGAAGTAACGAGTGGTGACAATTTTGTGCTTGCAAAATCACTTTGTTTTGTCTATTTTTTCCCCTTTCTTCTGTCTTTGGTTATTTTTTGTGGTTTGTTTGCTTGCTTGTTTGTTTCTTCTGCATTGTCTTAGCCCGTTTCTGTTGTGCACAGTCTGCATCCTTTATCTGGAGGAGATTGTTGCTTGGCATCTATGTTTTCTTTCCCTTCTTCCTTCTCTGTATTGAAATGCATCCCCTTCTATTACTCAACAGCTGAATAATCACAATTCTCACCAGCCCAGGGCACTTTTCTGTTAGGAGATGTTGTCCTTCCTCTCTTCTGGTCAGTGTCAATGAAAAACTCATGACAGGGCTCCATGTCCCAAATGTGTGTTTTCCACTTGAGGGACATCCCCTGAAGAGGAATTTATTGTTGCAGAATCATGTGCCCTTCACTCCAAGAAGGACATTGAGATGCTGGAGAGGGTCCAGAGAGGGGCAGCAAAGGTGATTAAGGGTCTGGAGAACAGGGCTGGTGAAGAGCAGCTGAGGGAACTGAGGATGTTTAGCCTGGAGAAGAGGAGGCTCAGGGGAGACCTCATTGCTCTCTACAACTTCCTGAAAGGATGTTGGAGTGAGGTGGGGGTTGGTCTCTTTTCCCTAGTATCAGGTCATAGGACAAGAGGAAATGGCCTGAAATTGTGCCAAGGGAGGTTTAGGGTGGAGATTAGGAAAAATTCCTTTCTTGCAAGAGTGGTCAGGGATTGGAACAGGCTGCCCAGGGAGGTGGTGGAGTCCCCATCCCTGGAGGAGTTCAAGGAACCTGTGGCCATGGCACTTGGGGATGTGGTTTAGTGGGCATGGTGGTCTTAGGCTGATAGTTGGAATTCTATGATTCTGAGAACACCTTTAGCACTTCTGCTTTACTCTGCCAGTGCTCCTGTGTGAAGGTAGATCTGTGTGTGCCACCTCCACTGCTGGAGCAATGCATTTCCTTTCTTGTGTTTTTTGCTCTGTTATTTTAACAAAACCAGTGAGAAGAGAGAGGAAATTACACATTCCCCTGGGTCATAAATGCAATCTGATAGGGGATTTTCTTGCAACATGTCTGAGGACAGGGAGGGATGGATGGAGGGAATTCCCAAGGGTGGAAAGAAAGGTTCCTGCTCATCTATTTTGCCTTTGCTCAATGTGAAACTTCTGGCTTTTAGTGATTCAACTTTATGCTGCACATACATGCAAAGCCACACAATCTGGGAATAACTTTCCAGCCCAGGTTTGCCCTGATCTTTGATTACCTGTATGAAAATACTCCTGTACATCAGATCCCTCCATTTAAAGATGTCCAGGGAGCTTCAGTCAGTATGCAAAGTAGGCTTTTCTAACCTTTCCTATTTTCAGCTAGAATGCAACTTGTGCAGGTTGCTGGAGGCTGTGTCTCACCTTGGTGTCATGCCCCCAGAGCTGCTGTGCAGGGAAATGAGACTGGGAGCTCCTGCAGACCCTGTTTTTCAGTGGGGTGCTTGCCAGAAGAAGGTGGTATTCACCTGCACACCTTTTGTCCTGTGCATTTGGCTAAAGTTGCTGTGTTTCAGCAGCACAGATGCCGAGCTCAGCTCCATGAAAGTGATGCAGGAGCAGTGTCGAGGAGCAGGAGGTCAGGTTGTGCTTCAGTGCCAGCTGAAGGCAGTTGGGTTTGTGAGTTCTGCAGTGATTCCCACTCATGCAATAAAACCTGAGCCTTGATTTGGCCTTTTGTTTTATCACTCTGTAAAATGGAAAGAAAAGAGATGACTTTGTGCTGTGGTTTAATCCTTGTTTGTCAGAGTAGCATCTTCTGCCTGCAGATGGAAGGTGCTGGGCAGTCTCTGTTCTGCCTTGCACTGTGCCAGGCAGTTGGGAAGGCAGAACTTTCCTGAATTGTTTCCAGACAATTTCTTTTTCACAGTGAGGGTGGTGAGACACTGGGACAGGTTGCCCGGGGAGGCTGTGGATGTTCCCTCCCTGGAAGTGTTCAGAGCCTGGTGGGATGACTCCTTGAGCAGTCTGGGCTAGTGGGAGGGGTCCCTGCCCATGGCAGGAGGATTGGAACTAGGTGATCTTGAATGTCCCTTCCAACCCAGACCATTCTATGAAAACTTAGGAGCTTCTGGTGGTAGGAGAGACACTTGACAGCCTTTTGGTCTAGAAAATGCATTTTCTGTAGTATTTCTAATGGTGACACTGCAACGAAAGATGTGAGTGCTTGCTTGGAGCCGGTTCCCTGTTTGGTGCTGGGAGATAGGGTTGTTTTCAGATGATTCAAAAAGCAGCTCTGGGATTTTACAACAGCTTCATTTCAACTTGGGCCTCTTAATCACCAGTTTCTTAGAATAAAACTTTTTATTTTGAAAGCAAGCAGACCACTTCACCCCAGCAGTTCACTGCCTGGGAGTGATTTACCCCTAGGAGCTTGCATTTATCACCAGGTCTCTGGAGCCTTGCTAATGCAGAGTTAGGAGTAGATCCCACTCCAATGGGAGCTGCTGTTCTGCCTATCTCTACCCATCAAATGGCAAAAAAAACACCAAACCCAAGAGGCAAGCCTCCCTTGTAACCCCATCCTTTCTTTTTATCTGGAGATGGAGGTGATAGGTGGGCCCGTGCTCTGTTGAAGCTGCCTTTGCCGTGTTGCTAGGGTAACCGGAGATAGCCCCTGAAGACAGGAAAGGGCAAGCATTCCTTTCTGCTGCTGTCTGGAGCATCAGTGATTGAATGAGATTAGGTGGAATTAGATAATCCTGAAATTCACAGCGATTTGATGCCAGACCTTTATTAAATAAGTAAAAGTACCAGCCCTTATAGTAAAAAATGAATTCCTGTGGATCAATAACTTCTCCCACCATTCGTCACAGCTGTGGGTCTTGAGATCTCTTTCTCTGTGACACGAAGGGAATCACACAAACATTCCTGGTTTTTTTTTCCCCCCTTTATTTATGTTGTGTGGTGGGTTTTTTTTGTTCTTTCCCCTTTCTTTTCCCAGAGGGGACTATAATATCAATTCCTCTTTTATTTCCCCCTTGTGATTCACTCACTTCACTTAGAAAGCACTACAAGGTTCTTCACTGACGGTTCAGTCGCAGGCTTGCAGGATGTTAGGGGTTGGAAGGGACCTCTGGAGATCATGGAGTCCAACCCCCCTGCCAGAGCAGGACCATGGAATCTAGCACAGGTTGCCCAGATCCAGATGGGTCTTGAAAGTCTCCAGAGAAGGAGACTCCACAACCTCACTGAGCAGCCTGTTCCAGTGCTCCGTGACCCTCACAGTGAAGAAGTTCTCGTGTTGAGGTGGAACCTCCTGTGCTGGAGTTTATATCCATTGCCCCTTGTCCTATCCCAGGGTGCAACTGAGCAGAGCCTGTCCCTGTAGCCTCCCTCTTGACCCCCAGCCCTCAGATACTTACAAACTCTCAGTCTTCTCTTCTCCAGACTTAAAAGCCCCAGGGCTCTCAGCCTCTCCTCACAGAGCTGTGTTCCAGTCCCTTAATCATCCCTGTAGCCCTCCCTTGGACTCTCTCCAGCAGATGCCTGTCTCTCTTGAACTGGGGAGCCCAGAACTGGATGCAGTATTCCAGGTGAGGTCTCAGCAGGGCAGAGTAGGAAGAGATCCTCCCTGGCTCTGCTGGACACACTCCTCTTAATGCACCCCAGGATCCCATTAGCCTTCTTGGCTACCAGGGCACATTGCTGACCCATGGAGAACTTGTTGTCCACCAGCATTCCCAGGTTCTTCTCCATGGGGCTGCTCTCTAGCAGATCCCCTCCCAACCTGTACTGGAAGTTTACAATAAGAGTGGAACTTAAACATTGGACACCATTAATCTGCAGTTAAACAAGAAGAAAAGAAAAGAAATTACATATTGTGAGTGTCTGGGGAGGTGTTTTTTGTTCTGTTCCTTGTGCCTGAAACTTGTTTGGGACCTCATTCATGCCTGGCATGTTCCTGCTCAGCTGCAATAGGAGTGATAACATCGTATGCTGAGCTCAAGTAAACGTGGCTTAAAATGAGCGTGGCAGCGTGAGTGCAGGATTAGGCTTTGATCACAATCAGTCTAGATTTACATCACTTTAAACTCTGTTGACTTCTTTTTCATCTTCAGGCTGGCATGGCTTGCCTCCAAATTTTGTGTGCATCAAGGGGACACCTAGCAAGAGCGTGGAAGATTTGGTGTGTCCTGCCCCTCAAGCAGTTTTGTGTCTTAGCAAGTTAAATTGGCTCTTCCAGAGCAGAGGGCTGATTTATTTAGGTGGTGGTAGTGCTGTTCCTTCAGGTGCAGCTTCAAACCTCTGCTAATGTTTAAGCAGGCACAGTGGTCTCAAAGCTTTGAGTCAAGAAGCAGCCCATCCACAGTTATTGAATGGCTTAGGCTGGAAGGGACCTCAGAGGTCACCTACTCCAACCTCTTTGCCATGGGCAGGGATGCCCCTCAACTAACCCAGGTTGCTCCAAAACCTCATCCAGCCTGGCCTTGAACACCCCCAGGGAGGGGGCATCCACATCCTCCCTGGACAACCTGTTGGCAGTGTCTCAGCACCCTCACTGGAAAGAATTTCTTCCTAATACCTAGTTTAAATCATGACTCCTGTCCAGCTTTAGGGAGGATCCAAGGCATAACCCAGGGAAGAATCTGGCCTCATAACTTTAGCAGTGATGTAGTGAAGCCCCCACAATGAGTTCAATACACAATACAGTCTGGCTATCAGCTGCTTCAGCGACTTCCCATGTTTGGAGATCAGCCTCCACCTGGGGAAGTCTCTGGGCACTGACAAGGAGAATCAATTAGAAACATGCACAGTGCTGAGTTCTTTGTGGTGAGGACTGAACTGCAGCTTTAATGCTTGAATGTTTTAAACTGTACTCTAGAGAAGCTGCCCTTAATTTGATGGAACTCTTTAATGTCATCTCCATGGATGATTCTTTTTGTAAAGGCTTGTTCTCTGGATGGAGGGAGCTGGCTGACAGTTGAAGAGCATAATGAACTTGGGGCTCTTCTGTGGGTTGGCACTGGGTTGTATTGGCTGGCTGCTAACCCTGTGCTTCAGCAGCAAAGCACAGGGCATCTGGAGAGAAAGATTTTGCTGTGACTGGTTGCTGTTTACTACCACTGGGTGTACCACCCCATAGAAGAGACATCAGATTTTGTGGTGGCAGTTGGCAGCAGGCCCACTGTGAGTTCCTATGGACAGAGAGGCATCTGAAGCCAAACCAGCACTGTGCAAACCTGATTTGGAACTTCAGGATCAAACCCATAGGCTGCACCTCCCTGTTAGAATCATAGAACCAATAAGGCTGGAAAAGACCTCAAAGATCATCAAGTCCAACCTGTCACCCAAGACCTCATGACTACTAAACCATGGCAGCAAGTGCTACATCCAGTCCCTTCTTGAACACCTCCAGGGATGGTGACTCTACCACCTCCCTGGGCAGCACGTTCCAACAGCTAACAACTCTCTGTGAAGAACTTTCTCCTCACCTCAAGCCTAAACTTCCCCTGGCACAGCTTGAGACTGTGTCCTCTTGTTCTGTCTCCTCTTGTTCTCTTGGTGCTAACCATCAGTGTTGACTCTCTGTTTTCTTCCAGGTCATCATTAAACATATTAGTGAGAATTAGCTCCATGCTGATATTCTGAGGTCTTCTAAGCACCTCTGAATCCGCTGGAGCCACGCCACGTTGATTTGTGATGCTCTTCAGCTCTCACTCAAAAAGTTGTGTGCTGTGGGATCAGGTAACTTGCAGAAATCTCTGCATTGTTGTCTCAGCAAAGAGAAAAAAGAGCAAGATCTATTAGTTTAACATCTTCTCCATTGACAAGCTTTAATTTGCAGAAATTCTATCACCCTCCTTCCATTCATTGTTACTTGTCCGGCTTCCTCCGCTTCATTGTTTCTCCTGAGGCTTATAAAATCACTTGGGGTTATTCTGCTTTTGCTTTTGAATGTGCAGGCACAGAGCTGTGTTTCCCCACTCACCTTGGCCTGAGGCTCATTGAAAATCCAAGTCAAGTGTCTAAAGAACTTCTCTGGCTGCCTGTCCTCCAACTCTCTGAGAGGAAGTTACCCTAACCTGGGGATTTGAAACTACAGAGCTTTAGAAGTTTCTGTTGGGAAACTTCCTCTGCAATTCCCACCTAGGGGTGGACTGATCCCATCAGTACCTCCTGTCCTTTGTGCTTCCAAACCAGTTTGGAGTTCTGCAGTGAATGAAGCAATTACTAAAATTGCACATGCAATTATTTAAGGTCTTTGTGGTGGGTGGGGAAGGACAGACCTTCACCACTACAAAGGTCCTGTACCACATATTGTGCTGATGAAATGCCCAACTGCCTTGAAGCCTGGTGCTCCTTACTGCTTGCTTTATGTCTCCACTGGGATTTCTGCCTCTTTACCTCCTGTTGTTCAGTTGGTTTAATCAGAATCCTGGCCTGTGGATCAGCTGGTGGTGCATTAAGCCTGTGAGAAGAGAACGATGCTTTCCCTTCATCTTCTCTGTGTGGTATGTGCTTGCTTGCCAGACTGAGTGGTTACACTCTGTGGCTTTGGGTAATGAATAGATGTGTTTGGCTTTGGAAAAAAAAAATGACCTCTGTGGCTTTCTCCTGAAAGCTAAGGCTCTCCCCCCCACCTCGATGCTATTCAAGCTTACAGTCCTTGTCTGGCTGCTTTTGTTTGCTCCTCATCTTTCAGTCAAGTCTTCCTGTCTGGCCACCAGATTATGAAATGGTTCCACCTTGCACCAGGGGAGGTTTAGGTTGGGTATTAGAAGCAACTCCTTGACTGAGAGGGTTCTCAGTCCCTGGAACAGGTTCTGTGATTCTCTGAAGATTGTTCTCCGATTCTGTGTTCCTGTGATTCTGTGGAGATGATTCTGTGATTCAATGAAGCAAGGTGATACTTGAATCATCTGCAGAAGTGTTCACTGTGTGTTCTGTCAAAGCTTGCAACTCCTGAAACAGTCAGCTCCACCTTCCTTCAAGGTTTGCTTTAAATGGTCTTGGAAAGGTGTCAGTAGAGGGTTGTATGTGCAAGAGAAGAGATGGAGATGTGCTGCATCTGAAACTCTCAGCCACTCTGCTTACCAGAATAACCATTAGGAAGTATCCAGGTGTCTTACCTTCCCCTTCACAAGACTTGAATTCATCTGTACAGAGTCACATCCCCAGCACTGGCTTGCTCTGAGATGCTGTTAGCCTTGCCTGGCATGAAACATCTTGAGATCCCACGAGCTGTGAAACCTGACATATGCCAAGGCAGTGAGAGGAAGAGAATCTCTCCTCAAAGCTTCCCTGGAATGTTCTCACAGTATTTAATCTGCTGGGGGTCTACTATGTCATTCAGGCTGATCCCAGTAGGCCAGGGGGTTAGAATCAATAATATCCTTGATCAGCAAATAATTCTACCTTGATCAGAGAATCCTAGTAATTAGAGCTGAAAAAAAGATGTGTGCCCTAGCTCATCTGCTCTGAAACCTGCTGGTATTTGTCTGCCTGCTTCTTGGGGCTTTTGGGGCTGCTTTTGGAATAGGGTGGTAGCTTGGCTGTGCTTTTGAAGGAGGGCTGGGTTATTCTTGCTAGGAAGTGACCAGAGTTAGGTGCTGCATTGTTTTCCCTCGGTGTTAGACCTCCTGTTTTAAAAGTGGAAGGGATGAGGGAGAAGTGGGGCATGAGGAGAGGAAGTGATCCCTCATAATGGTGAAGAGAGGTGGAAATAGAGTTCAGCCACTGTGTCACAGGCTCTGAGGCTCTTCCATTCCCTTTTAGCAGATGCCCTCTTTATCCTCACACCTCTCTTCTGGCAGCCCCCAAAGTACCTCCTCTGTTCCCCTGAGCCAGAAGGCGTTCTTGCTGGAGAGCAGAAGGGATGCTCTGTCTCTATGGCTTACTCAGTCTCACTCCATCTTCAGCTAAGAGTGACCCAAAAGAGAGGCCTTGCTGTGGCAGCACTTTGGTGTGATTTGACAGGCTGCTCAGGAGAACCTGGATCAAGAGCCATTAACATCCAGGACACCAACTTGGCAGTAACCCTGACAGTGTCACCAGGCTGAGCTGGTCTGTAGGTACCGAGGTCGATGTGACTCCTCCTTTTCTTCTCCCACTGATGTCCTTCATCTCTCCTAGAGTTTGGAATCTGTAAGTGGAACCATTTGTTTATTTGGAATGAAACCACATCCATGGGATTGAGCTGAGTGGCACTTGGTGCAGAGCTCAATGGGGTGGAGAAGGTGGCAAAGGAAGATTGTTTCATACAGCTCCCTCGTGGTAGCTGAGAGCATTTGTGTTCTGTGGCAGAAATTAAAGCAGCTTGGGGCTGGCTGAAGGCTGAAATGGTTTGTGGGTGACTGTGTGGGGTGAGGGCTGCCCTGGCAGAGACAAGTGGTCCAAAAGCAGAGCACACTTGGACCATGTGCCACACACCAGGTGTGGAGAGAAGGATCTGTAGGTGTCCTGTGCGGGGAGGCAGCGAGAGCTGCTCATTACAGATCTTTGCAAACGAGGACCTAAAGCTAGAGTTTCAGGGGTTTGTGGCTGTCTATATGAGCCCATCAAACATGACTATGGCTGCTTGCCTACAAACAGATTAGTTTTTTATTGCTTTTGCCACCTCTGTGATGCTGTAAGGCCCAGCTGTACTATATATAGCACAATAAATCTGGTTTATATCAGCGTGAACTTTGATATATTTTATTAATATCACACTCATGAGTTGAGTACTTAAATATGCATGGCACAGAGCAAACTCTTCTTCAGATTGGGCCTCTTTTATTTAATTATTTCAGATTTATAGAACACCTGGCATGGGCTCCTAAGGGCCATGCAATTAATTAAAACCACAGTCAGGAATTCCAATCTGCCTTTTCTGGCCCATCCTGATTATCCCTCTCTCCTGAACTCATCACTCCCTCCTCTTCCTAACCAAGTCTTTTTCCAGCACCATAAACCTGTTCAGTCTAATTCCAGGATAAAACAGGGAGAGGATGAGCAGAGCCCTTGCAATAATGTGCTTGCAGGTACATAGAACCATAGAATTGTCAGGGTTGGAAGGCACCTCAAGGATCAGCCAGTTCCAACCCCCCTGCCCTGGGCAGGGACACCTCACACTAGATCAGGTTGCTTACAGCCACATCTAGCCTGGTCTTAACAACCTCCAGGGGTGAGGCTTCTACCACCTCCCTGGGCAACCTGTTCCAGTGTCTCACCACCCTTCATGAGCTGCAGGTTCATGTTGTAGGAAGAAAGCTTTGAGAATCCTCAGTGTGGATTGCAGCCTTAGAATCATAGAATGGCCTAGGTTGGAAGGGACCTCTGAGATCACCCAGTCCAATCTCCCTGCTATGGGCAGGGATGCCTTTCAACTAGAGCCTCATCCAACCTGGTCTTGAACACCCCCAGGGAGGGGACATCCTCAAGGACCTCATCTGCATGGAGGAGAAACCCAATTCTGGCGCTGTGACCTTGTGTAAATCAATGGCTTGTCCACCCCGTGTGCTAATCTTTCCAGATGGAAAGTGGGGAGAGAGGAGCCTCAACTGTGTGATGGCTCCAAGAGGAGCCTTTGTGAGCTAACAGACTGTAGGCATTTGTATCGAAGATTGGGAAGAAGAAGGAGAGGAAAAGGTGAGGCAGAACATCAAGACCTGGAGGGACTGGGGTGGAGATTCAGCAGCTCCTATGGCCCAAACCTTTGCTTAGAGAGTTCTCTCTCCTTGTGAGCTGCTGTAGTGGCACTTCCTACTGGGAGCTCTAAATAGACCTTTCCTTCTCTTTCCTGTGTGCTAAAAGCCATAAAGGGGAGGATGTGGGAATTAATGCTGCATTAACTCCCAGTGGGATCCCCACAAGGTTGGGAAGGGAATGTGCTTTAGCATGGATGGGCTTTCCCCACTTTCAGCTTTACTCTCAGCCCAGAATTGATAGTCTGAGGATCTGCTGAGGCCCTTCAGGGCAGTGATGGCTTGATAGAGAGGATGTGCTGGGTCTTAATGTCTCCTGCCCTCTCTGCCCAGCCTACCTCTGAGGATCTGCTGAGGACCTTCAGGGCAGTGATAGCTTCATACAGAGATGTGCTGGCTTCTAATCTCTCCTGCCCTCTCTGCCCAGCCTGCATCTGAGGATCTATTAAGGACCTTAGGACAGTGATAGCTGCCACATTGTGTTGGTTATTACTTTGGGGCACATCTGGCCCTCACACCCCACAGGAGCTGGCAGCCCTCTTCAAAGTTTCACACATGCAAACCCTCAAGTTCTTACAGGGGGGTGGCAAAAGGCACAGGGAGAGAGCTTTTACCCAACTTGGGTGCAGCACTCTGGTCAAGAGCAGTCTGAAATGTCTTTGAGAGAATTCTCTTTCCCTTTTCAGTGCTGCATTACCTCTTGATAAGCTGCAGAGAGCTGCAGCGTGAGCACCCTTCCTGTCACTAAAGGTCAAGTGCAGCCCCTTTCTGCTGCATGAGGTGATGTGGCTGTTCTGAGTAATGAGTTTAAAGCATACATATGGATCTTCTTGTGCTCCCAGAAACGCTGACTGAAACCCAGAAGGAAATACCAAAGCAGCTGCAAACATGCTTCAGAAGAAATCCTTTGGCTGTGTGAAGTATCCACTGTTGCATTTGCAATAAAATTAGCAAGAAGGGAAGGTGCCAGGGAGGCAGGAGGCTAAGAAGCTGTCAGGTATTTTTACAAGTGTTGTCTTCATTTCAGCAGCAGAGATCTTGGGGCCAGGTTTGTTCCTTTGTTCTGCTTCTACAGCACGTAGCACCACGGAGCTGTGTTTGGGGATCCCTGGCTGTTGGTGCAGCCAAAGGAGATAATAAGGATCTAGACAGGAGTATGTGCTGCAGAGATAAAGGCTCCTCACTGCACTCTCTCTCTGTATGTGGGGAGCTCTGGAGATAAGGATGATGCCTACCTGTGGAAAAGGGGCTGAAAAAAAAGCCCACAGCTCGGCAGTGCTGAGGGAACAAACCAGCAGATGAGGCAGTGGGCAAGAGAGGTGGGACTGCAATTCACAGAAGACTGGGAGACATCTTCTGAGAACTAATGAGAGAGCTGGGGCTGGGTGGCCTGGAGAAGAGGTGGCTGAGGTGGGGTGGATCTCATTAATGCTGATCAATAGCTAAAGGGCAAGTGTCAGGAGCATGGAACCAGACTCTTCTCGGGGGTGTCCAGCGACAGGACAAGGGGCAGTGAACACAAACTGGAACCCAGGAGGTTCCACCTGAACATAAGAAAAAGCATTCTTCCCTTTGAGGGTGGCAGAGCACTGGGGCAGGCTGCCCAGAGGGGTTGTGAAATCTCCTCTGGAGAGATTCCAAACCTACCTGGCTGTGTTGCTGTGTGATTTACTCCGGGTGTTCTTGCTCTAGCGAGGGGCTTGGACTATGTTAGAGGTTGGACTGGAGATCCCCCCATAACTCTTTTAAAATCTGCCCCAAAGTGTAACAGACTAAATGGGCATCAGAGGTTCCTTCCAGCCCTCACTGCTCTATGATCTGAGTTTCAACCAGAACTAGGTAGAGACCACTCTGTGTTTGACTGGACAGGATCAGCTGGATGTGAGGCGGAAGACACAGAGTGTAGTGCAGGTCCTGGAGACTCCAGGGATGTGTAACAAACAGGAGGAGTTGTCTTCTGCTTCCTTCTCATGCTTCCCCTGCTACCTGGACGCTGTTTTGCTTGCAGTGAAAGGCCAGCAGCAGCCCACTGGGCAGGACAGAGCAGTTAGCACTTCTTGGTTTCGTTGTGCTTTGCATCCTTGGGAAGAAGACAGCACATAACTTCATTGGCAAGGAAAAGGAAGTTGTGCTGCAGCTGCAGATTGACAGGGGAGGGAAGATAGGAATGAAAACTAGGCTGTGACTCTAAGGAGGAGATAAGAGGTGAGAGGCAGCAGCCCAGCAGCTCATGCTACACGTTGCTGATTTAAGAAGCATTTTCAGCGTGTGCCTGGTTGTTCCAAGGTCAGAAAGGCAGCAGCAGTGGTGCCAGCACAACGGATCTGCCTGAAAATAAAGTGCTCTTGTGCTGTATCCCTCCTCCAGGGGAGGTGGAGCTCTTCCAAACTCTTTTTCCTTATCTCCCTTCCAGCTGACCTCCTGGGCTTGGTAAACAACATCTCGGGGGTTGCAGGAATCCTGGGGCAATGAGTGGCCTCCCAGGGGCTCAGAACTTCTTCCCTCCTGAGCTCCACCTTTGCAGTCTCTGCTGAAGAGTCCACAATTCCTAAGTCATTTAACTTGTAATCACTTCTTGCCTTTCTTTTACCTTCCCAGCCTTCAATGTGATTCCAGAGGGGATTTTTCTAGAGTTCCAGCTGGCACCAGGTGTCTAAAGAAACCCAGACCTCTACCTGCTGGAGTGCCTGGTGTTACCTTTTGCTGTTTGGGAACAGCTCACCTGCCTGACCACAGTGCAGAGGGAGCTTCAGCTGAGCCTTCTGAAATGTTTGTGAGGATTTGTCCAACTGATCCCTGTTTGTTTTAATCAATTACTTTTCATCAGTTAGTTCTCAAGAGCTGTCTCTCAGGCCTGATCTTGTGTCCCCAGAACCAGTGGCTGTAAGATTCTGGCCCTGAGTTAAGGCTTCTTTTGGCTGGTTCTCCCTGTATCCATCAGAACTGGGAGGTTTGTGCTGGGATTTGGTTTGGTTTTGCCTGTGCAGGGATTACACTGTAGAGTTGAAGTGGTGCTGTGCTGTCCTTTGACTTTGGTATTCTGCTTCTGTTTCTATCTGGAGTGAGGGAAATCTAAATCAATAGCTGAAATCCACCTGAAAGAAGCTGCGTTCCCCTCCTTGTGTAGGGGACTGGCAAGTTGTTGGCTGGTGCTGTGTTTGCATTAGGGATCCCTGTACCAGTCCCATCCCAGCACAAAACTGTAACTGGACCCTGGATCCCTGCTTGTTTTCTCTTCCATTCACCTCTGTCCCTGTTGTTCCCCTCCCTTTCCTCGGTGAGTGCTGTTCTTTGCTATCTTCTTCGCTGGCCGCTTGCAGCAGGGTGCGGTTAGGAGAGGGCTGTGTGGAAATCCCTGCTCTGAGCCCCAACTCTTCCACCCCCACACACTACCCTGGAAGAGACCCAGCTGGGCAAGGTGACTCATCTGAGGCTGGCTGAATCCTGGGGCTGCTTGTGGGGGAAATGAAAGGCCCCCAGGCAGGGCAGCTAGGCAGCTGGGGGTGGTGGTGGCTGCAGGTTGTTCTGCTTCTCTTTTTGCACAGCTGAAAGCACAGAGGCCTTGTAGGGTGCAGGGGAGGGAGATGGTTTTCAGTCAGCTGTAGGAACTGGTGGGAGAGGGGCACTGAAGGGAAAGAGGAGCATGAATTCATGCTTGACATGTCTCTGCCTTCTGTAGTGAGTACAGCAGGGCCAGCTCGTGTCGTTGTGCAGTGTCTTGCCATTGAGGGACATCAGTAGCACTGTTGGGATCATGTGGAGCTGGCATGTAGTGACATCCAAGGTCCCTGACCTCACTGTGTCCTTCCTCGTCTGTAAAGGTGGTGAGAACACAGGAGCAGGAGCAGTAGCAGAGCTGTGTTTCAGCTCTGGAGGTTGGCCACTGCTCCAGTTGTTGCTTAGCACTCACTTCAGAGCTCAGCTTCAGAGTGGCTGTCACAGCCTAGACCATTTTTTGTCATCCTTTGTTTTCCATCCTTTGGTCTGTTGATCCTGGCTGGTGCATGGGCTCCAAGAATCTCTGGGAAGCAGTTGGGGAAAGCAAGCCTGCTATCAGGAGATCAAAGTTCAGTCTGCAAGGGTCCAGTCTTTCACTGAAAATAGTTAAGAGTCAGCAAATTGGAAGCAACTGAAAAGCAGTGGTTAAACTTTCCAGGCCTTTTGCTTTACCTAAGCTGCTCCCTGGGGCAAAATCCACACAGGCAGAAGAGCTCTGGAGCAAGATGTGGTCTGCTTCATTGTCTTGTTCTTCAGGCCAGAATGGAATTGACCCTATCTGCCTCTGGAGGTGGTGATCATGGAGAGAGAAAGTCAGCTCTGCTTCCAGGATTTAAATGGCTCTCAACTTGAGTGGGGATAAGATGGGGAAGAGAATCCCCTCGTTTCTTACCTCCTCCCTGGGAAGTGTGGGGAGGGTACTGGCTTTTAGCTGCTCCCTTCCCATCCCTTCTGGACCCTACAGGAACACAGGTGTGCCTGTGGAAATGTGTGAAGACGTGTGTGTGCTGATGGCCCCTCAGTATAGCATCTGCTCCATGTTCCTGTTAACGACTCCTGCCTCTCCTGTGGAATCCTAGGTGTTACCTCCATGACCAATTCCCTGTGGAGGGCCCCTAAAGAGGTTTAGGAACAAGTCCTCTGTGGCTCTGGGGCACAGAACATTATGGTTTGGGGTTTTTTCCTCCTGAACTTGGCTGAGGAGAGGAGGATCTCCTGGAGCTAGATTTACCCTTGAACTGCAGGCAGGGAGTCCTCCAGCAGCTTCTCTCTGTGGCAGCCTGGCAGCCTTACCAGGGGCTGTGGGCTCCATCTCTTGCAAGGCTTTGAAACCTTGTGCCTGAGTGTCTGCAGGCGAGCCCAAAGCTGTTTGCTGGAACTGGTGATGTTCTGCAGGTGGAAGATGAGATGGAAACATGCCTAGGGTGGGATTGCACTTTCACTTTGATGGACTTCTCAATTCAAATGCTTGCTGGGTAGCAGAGAGCTGCTTAACAGTGCACAAGAGGATCATGCGACCTCAGAGGAGTCTGTGTCTTCTTGGAGCTGCAGGGGGGGAATTAGGACTGACAGAGTGTAATTGGTAAAGCTTGTGTTTGGCTGGGATTTTTATTTTAACAGGCCCAGAAAATCACCAAGTAAATAATAAGTCAGGACCTTAACATTTGCTCTCCAGCACCTCTGACAAACAAAGTGATTTGAGAAGGAAGAGTGCCACCTATTGAGTCCCACATTTCCCCTCCTTCAGAAGCCTGAGCAGAGGTACAGCCGGATCCCATCCAGGTACTTTCCAAGCACAGCCTCAGCCTCATTCAGCTGATGGAGAGGAACCACAGCCTGGAGTGGAATGCTTGTGGCAAGGGAAAGCAAAAGCGTGTGCACTAAAAACTGTGTGTGTGGGGGGGGTTATGTGTTAAGAGTTTTGCAGGTGCTGAAGAGCTTGCCGAGCTAAAGCAGCCAGTGTCAGTTGCAAAGGGTTGCCATCAGCAAGCTTCCCAATCTGCACCCTTCTCTGGAGCAAGTTCTCTGTTGACAAAACTGGAAGAAAACCTACAAGAGTTACAAATAGTTCTGGGCAAGCTCTGTTAACACAGCTCTGTGTATATTAGGGCCTCTTAATGACTCCTGCTGGCTTTGGGTGAAAAAAAAACCCCAGCTGCCTCTACTCGCTTCAGAAGTGCTGGATGTGGGAGCAGGTTTGTTCTTTTCATGTGACTGCCTTGAGGTCTCTGTCCGTGGTTGAAGTGTTGTGGAAGCCACATAAGACCACACTGTCTGTCAGCAGCTTAGCCACAGACTCTGTTTCCCACCTCAGGGAAATGCTTAAATGCCTAAGAGAGGAGATGGCAGTTCCCAGTCTAAATATTTCACTTGTAACAGCAGCCTCCCCCTCCAATTTTGTTCCAATTAATTTTGGTTCTGGTTTTTAATCCCATGAGAGATGAATCTTTCCCCCCACCCCCCTACCTGTTCAGAAAACTCTTCCCTGTGGTATTTCTTTGTTTCTTTGCTTTCCTTCCAGCTTCTGAGGTTTTGGCATTTTGATGAATTATTTCCCTGTCACTCCAAGCCCTTCTGAACAGTTCCTCCCCAGCCTTCCTGTAGGTCCCCCTCATACACTGAAATGTATCTATAAGGTCACCCCAGAGCCTTCGTTTCTCCAGGCTGAACAGCCCCAGTTCTTTCAGTCTGTCCCCAGAGCAGAGCCACTCCAGCCCTCTGATCATCTCTGGACCCTCTCCAGCAGCTCCATGTCTCTGCCTTAAGGAAGGGTGTCATTCTCTCATCACATTCCTCTTTCTGGTGCTCTCAGCCACGGACTGAGGGCATGCCAGTCCTTAGCAGTGCCAAGGAGGAGGGAGGGATTCCCCTGAGCCAAAGCAGCTAAGCAGGAGTTTGGCATGCTTTTAGCCTCATGCCTGATACTCTCAGCCTCTCTCTGCTTTCATTAATTCCACTCTGCGCTGCAGCTGAAGAGCAGCACGTATTAAAACTCCAAGGAGCCTTGTCTAGTAGTTGTTCAAAATCAGTTAATTTTTTATTGGATTTGAAGTCAGACTTCATGGGCCAAGCCCTGCCCCTGGAGAACCTGGGATGGGGAAGTGCAGGCAGTGGAGACTTACTCTGGGTAATTGACTTTCTCTTCTGTGTCCACCCTCACCTCCGAACCCTCCCTGCCTTTGCTTCTCCGCAGCGCTAAGCTGAGAGCCTTTTGTCCTCAGCAGCCTCAGCCATCAAGATGCATTAAATTAAACATACACACACGTCACAGCCCCGAGGCTGTTAACCCCACCATGAGCACAAATAATCTGTTGTGGCCTAAGTAGAATCACTTAGGTTTGGACCCTGCTCTCGTCCAATTCATTCCCACACCTGCGGGAGTGACCTTCAAAACTTGCTCGAGGCTCTGATTCCAAAGTCGTTTTCTCATTAGTGGAAATGAAATGTGTTGTGGAGCTCTCTCTCTGTCTCTGCAGCTCTGGGGACATCAGGGCAGAACAACACTCTCAGCCCCTGTCCACAAATCAGGCCAGGCTACCTCACCCCCTCTTGGTTTTCGACAAACCCTTCTTCCCTAACCCCTCCTTGCTTTCCCCTCACAGTAAAGTAATTCAGAGAAAAGAAAGTCCTTGGAGCCTGTCCCCAGAGGTTGCACTGAGCAGGGGTTGCCATTTCATAGAATCATAGAATGAGCTGGGGTGGAAGGGACCTCCAAAGGTTATCCAGTCCACTCCCCTCTGCAGCAAGCAGGGGCATCGGTCACTAGATCAGGCTGCCCAGAGCCCTGCCGAGCCTCACCTTGAATATCTCCAGGGATGGGGAAATTTACCACCTCCCTGGGCAACCTGTTAGAGTAGAATAGAATAGAATAGAGTAGAGTAGAGTAGAGTAGAGTAGAGTAGAGTAGAGTAGAATAGAATAGAATAGAATAGAGTAGAGTAGAATAGAATAGAATAGAATAGAATAGAATAGAATAGAATAGAATAGAATAGAATAGAATAGAATTTTCCAGGTTAGAAAATACCTCCAAGACCATTGAGTCCAACCTCTCACCCAACACCATCTGATCAACTAAACCATGGCACCAAGTGCCTCATCCAGTCTGCTGTTAAACACCTTCAGGGATGGTGACTCCAGCACCTCCCTGGGCAGCACATTCCCATGGCCAATCTGTCTGGGAAGAATTTCTTCCTAACCCCCAGCCTAAACTTCCCCTGGCACAGCTTGAGACTGTGTCCTCTTGTTCTGGTGCTGCTTGCCTGGGAGAAAAGACCAACCCCCACCTGGCTACAGCCTCCCTTCAGGGAGTTGTAGAGAGCAACAAGGTCTCCTCTGAGCCTCCTCTTCTCCAGGCTAAGCAACCCCAGCTCCTTCCCTGTTCCAGTGTTCCACTAAATGCTTTGGGCACCTGAATGGGCTGGTGGACAGAGAAGGCACCTGGGGAGGCTCCCATTCTGCTGCCATCCTTGCGTGGGACAGTCAGCTCTGTTCTTTGTCCCCATCTGCTTTTGCCTGTGCCTTGCCCAGCCCAAGACTGAATATCTTTTTAAAACAATACAATTATTCCCATGGTAAACATGTTGTAGTAATGCTTGGTTTGGTACCAGTGTTTCCTTCCAGCTGTCATCTCTCTGTAGTACTGTTAGAGCATAAGGGGTGTGTGTGTGTGGGGGGGAAAGAAACACCTCCAAACCCCCCTGCAGGGCTCCAGGTCCTTGCCATCCATCAGCCAGGGGTCACAGTAACTGCAGATCATATGGTCAGGTCTCAAAAACTGCAGGAAATCAGTCTTTGTTATATGGAAAATAAAGCAGTCTAGGGGGAAAATAACCATAAATGTTCATTATTTGTACAGGAAAATCAATTTGTAGGCCAATTGACCAAATAAAGTAATACAATTTGCTGGGAAATCCCCAGGTGTGGCAGGGAAATCATGAAGTGGAAATGGAAGGAGAGGTTTTTCCTAGGTAGTCTGCGGTGGTTTGGAGGTGGGAGGGATGTGGGGAAGGCAGACAAAGCTTGAGGAAGTGAAGGAAATGGCAGGGAAGGGTCCCTTGAGCTGTGCAGGCAGCTGAAGGAGAGGTGCCAGTGAGAGCAGGAGGTGGGGAAAGGGAGTCCCTGTCCCTGGAGGTGTTCAAAAATGCATAGACCTGGCACCTCAGGTTTAGTGGGCATGGTGGTGCTGGGTTGATGCTTGGGCTTGATGATCTCAGAGGGCTTTTTCCAACCTTAATGATTCTCTGATTCTGTTCTCTGATTCTGTAAGGGAGCTTTATGGGCAGAGCTGGCTGTTGCTCAGTGGCAGCTCTCTCCTCTGCTGTTTCTGCTCTGCTCTTCAGTGCACAGCCCTGTGAGGAGAGGCTGAGGGAGCTGGGGTTGCTTAGCCTGCAGAAGAGGAGGCTCAGGGGAGACCTTCTTGCTCTCTCCAACTCCCTGAAGGGAGGCTGTAGCCAGGAGGGGGTTGGTCTCTTCTCCCAGGCAAGCAGCACCAGAACAAGAGGACACAGTCTCAAGCTGTGCCAGGGGAAGTTTAGGCTGGAGGTGAGGAGAAAGTTCTTCACTGAGAGAGTCATTCGTCATTGGGATGTGCTGCCCAGGGAGGTGGTGGAGTCCCCATCCCTGGAGGTGTTCAGGAGGGGCTTGGATGTGGCACTTGGGGCCATGGTTCAGTCATGAGGTCTGTGGTGACAGGTTGGACTTGATGATCTTTGAGGTCTCTTCCAACCTTGGTGATTCTGTGATCTCTGTGCAGGTGATGATGAAGGCTTGAGCTCAAGGTTCTTCAAAGGGCATGTCTGCCAGCCAGGGAGGATGGTGCTGGGTGGTGCTGGGTGGTGCTGGTGTGGAGGCAAAGGTGGCTGATTTTTGGTACCAGCCTGCCTGGGGAGTACTGGGAGTAATGCAAAGCTCCGGTTCCTCTGTCTCTGCTGTGTGGAGCAGCTGCTGCTTCTCTGCTCTCCTCAGTTTGGTTGCTTCAGTTTTGAGGGAAACTGCTGGGAAATCATTTATTTTTCTGTTTAAAGCAGAGAAAAATTATCCTCTGGTTAGTTTCCAGTCTCATTCTGCCCATGACAGGAGTGGTCCAGCAGTGGGGATGGGCTGGGGGTGTTTTTTGGGTCAGTCTAGCACCAGGGGGTTTGAATTGAGTATGGCTGAGGTTAGGGGGTGAGTCTGGGTTCCACTGATGCCCTGAGGAGCTTTTTCAGACATCAGTGATCAGGGAGCACTTCAGCAGTTTGGAAGCCCACCTTTCAGGATGGTGTTGGGCCCTATTTTTCCAACAGAACCAACTCTAGCTCTCAATAACCACAGCAACAGCCAAACCTTCTTCCATATGGACAACTGAAGAACAGGAGGAGCTGACTCTGCACAAATCCAGGTCTGTCTGTCCCATGAAGTGAAGGTAATCATTACTGAACTTAGGAAAACACACTGAGCTGTTCAGTTGAAGCCTGGTTTGGTTTCTGCTACAGCAGCAACTTGTGTTTGGGGAGGAACTGTTTACCATTTCTGTTTGATCTTTGTTGAGAGTTGCTCTTTATGACAGTAAAGACTTGTCAAAAAAGCTGGAAACAGACCTGGAGGCAGAAATTTCCCTCTACCCAATGAAAAGCTGCAAGGGGCTGCTCCTCATTCCTGTAGGACTTGAGTCCAGCCATCAAGCCTGGGTCTGCTCTCTCTTGGCTGAGCAAGGCTGTAAGCCACGCTTGGAAATGACAAGGATCTCAAAGAATTGCTTTAAGCATGTGTCTGCAGAGCAGAGTAAGAGTATAAACCCCCAGCAAATTCCTCTTTGATGAAATACCTCAGACTTGCTGGGAAAGGTTGTGTTCTCTAGGACCTGATCTAGTGAAACTTGGGAGTGAAATGTTAATACTTGGGGGAGTGATGGGCAGCTGGTTTGTTCTCTATCTGTTGCTTGAGAGGGAGGTGTGTGAAAAGAAGGGAAAATGCCTGAGAGCATCCATGGCCTTTTGTTCCTTGTCTCTTCACCAGAGAGGAGAAGCAGGAAAGGAAAGGGAAGAAAGAGAAATATCCAGGTTTTCATAGTATGGTTTAGGTTGGAAGGGGCTTCGGAGGTCATCTGCCCTGGGCAGGGAGACCTGTCTACTAGACTCAGCTGCTCAAGGCCTCATCCAGCTTGGCTTTGAACACCAGCAGGGAGGAGGGATCCACATCGTCCCTGGGCAGCCTATTCCAGAGTCTCAGCACCCTGGTACTGAAGAACTTCTTCCTCAGTTCCAGTCTAACTAACCCTGCTCTCCCTCAGCTTCAAGCCATTCCTCCTCATCCTGTCTCTAGACACCCTTGTGAAAAGTCCCTCTCCAGCCTTCCTGTAGGATTCCTTCAGGTATTGGAAAGCAACTGTAAGGTCCCCCCCAGAGTCTTGCTTTTACTTAGGAGGTGTCAGCTGTGTACCACATCATCAGCTGGTGTAAGCTGACTTGCTCCATTAATAGTGCCTTAAATTGCCTGAGAACCTGGGTTCACATCTCTGCTTCCTTCTTTGCAACCTCAGACTGAAACAGACAAAGTTCCTTGCTGTGCAGCAGACACAGAAGACACATCAGGCCACTTCCAAACTTCTCTCAAAAGAGTTCTGGCAACCAGGCAGCTCCAAAGGATTTTCTATCTCAGTGTTGCTTCCCTTCAAAGACTGGAACTTGCAGTTGGCTTTTCCAGCAAAGCATAGCTCTCACTCTATTAACAAATTATCCTTTAGGCTTTATAACTCACTCAGAGGCAATAAATAGGAAATGTTCCCTTCTGTTCACAGATCTTGTTCATCTGTTTCTTCAGGGCTTCAGAAAATGTTGTTAATATTGATGGAAGAGCTGCAGCTTCCCTTCTGTGCAACTTTCTCTTGCTTTTCTCCAGTTACCAGAGCACCTACAGCCTTGTTCCTAGGCACAGCCTCAGGCTCAACCTGTCATCCCTGAAGGGGTCCAAACCCAATGGAGACATGGCACCTGGGGACATGGTTTAGTGGGCATGGTGGTGTTGGGTTGATGGTTGGACTCAGTGATTTTAGAGGTCTTTTCCAACCTTAGTGATTCTCTGAGTCCACAATTCTCTGCTCCAAAGAGCTTACAATAGAAATAGTGCAGAGGAAGACTGGGAGAGAAGGACTGGTGGCTTTTGATGGCAGGGAGATCAAGCACAGTGGGGTCAAGTGAGTTGTCTGGGATCACGTGGGGAAGTGGTGGTTAAAAGCAATTATTTTCTTTGATAGACTTTTTATTTGATAGACTTTCCCTCTCTCTGTCTCTCTCAAAGGAGAAAATAGCCTGGCAATGGGTCTGTGCTGGAGTTGAGGGCTTCTCCATAAACCACTTGATGACAGCTCAAGACTGTTAATGAGGAATCCTCCAGTGCAGACCTAGGGAGCATGCTGGGCTACAGTGATTCCCAGTATCTGCTGTCCCACTGGCTCAGACCTGTGTGGCTATGCCAAACTGCCTCCTTGGCTGGCCTCTGGTCATTGCCAGAACTTGGAAAGCACTTTGATGAGGCTCTGATGAGGAGTGTGGCACAGTCCCCAGAGCATGAAAGAGTTCTTCATGGTTTGTATTGCCTTTCCCCCCGCCCCCCCCCCCCCCCCGACCATTACTGTCTGTTCCTTCTGTTTCCTTTGTACTTTGGGCCGTGCCTCCTGCACGGGTACAACTTGCAGTGTGACACTGGTGTCACTGGAAAGAGATGATAAATAATAAAGGTGTTAGTGGTGAGGTTAAAGGGCTGGACTGCAGCTGGCAGGGAGGCAGCAAAAGAGCTGCAGCGGAAGGCTGCTGCCTGTTGTTTTATTCATTTGTTCATTACTGAAGGCTGGAGCAGGAGGTGAGATGAGAGGCTGGAGAGCTGCAGCTTCCTCTCTGTGACCTCAGGTTTGATGCAGAAGCTGGTAAGCACAAGGCAGCAGAGCTGTGCCCAGGCTGGATTTGCTCCTGAAGCAGCCAGCCTGGTAGCACGTTGCCCTGGAACACCTAATGAAGGCCCAGGGGAGAGTGGAGGATTATCCTGGGAGGCGACTGACCCTTTCTTAGGTGCTTACACTAATCGCTGCTGAAGGTAAATGCAAACTCTGTCAGTTCCCCTGCAGGGGCTGTGGGGGCTCCCTTGCTGTGTGATTTCCCTAATTAAAGCCATTTGACGAGGTTTATTGTCTGAAAAAGCAAAGGCAAAATATCCCAGGCTCCCCAAAGCTCCCCCTTTCCTCTTTCCCCTATCTTTATTATCAATAAAAAGGAGAGAGCAAAACGCTGTCTGGGCTCGAGGATTTCCTTCACATATGGAAAAGATTTAGCATTCTTCAGCTCCCAGCCTTGGCAGCACACAGACCTCTCCCCTCTTACCTCTCCCCCCCTAGCATTCCCAGCCTGCTCCCTGTATTCCCAGCTCTCTGTACACAGAAAGGATTCAGCAGGGTGGGATTTTCTTCTCTCCAGTAGGAATTATTTTGGAGAGCTGAATCACAGGCACGTGAATCATCTTGTGAACAGCTCTGATATTTTTATCAGCATGCAAACTCTTTGTGCAGCTGCATTTCTCTTCCCCCCCCTTCTTTTTGTTGGGTTTTTTTTTTTTGGTGAGGTTGTTTTTTTGCCTCTCCTGGTGCTGATTTGGATACTGAAGAAGCTGTCTCCCTAGGGACTGCACCTGCTGGCCTGCTTGGGTCAGTTCACAGCGGGGTCAGATGTCCAGAGGTTGCCTGGCAGTCAGTGTGGACTGGCAGAAGCTTTGCTTTCATGTGCAGTTTAGTATCTTCTTTCTCCCTGCACAGAGCTTTTTGCCTTGCAGCTCTCATAGCAGAGGCCTTTCCATTGCTGGGATCAATTAAATGCTCACCAGGGACCCTCTCTGGGAGGAATCTTTCCTTTTCTGGCTGACTTTGAATGTCACACCAGGGCGTTCAGCTATTTTGACCTTGCTGCAGTAGCTCCCAGGGCAGGAAACCTTTCCTAACCCTCCCTTCCTGTCTCTCCCCCAAGTCCTCTGCTCTCTGCCCATCATTCCATCTGCAGGCTCTCCCAGGGCTCTTATGCAACAGTTTGGGGTTGGGTATTCTTGGCTGGGAAAGCAGGGCTCCCAGGGAGAGAGAGCTATGAGGGGGTTTGGATGGGTGGGTGGTGGGGGGAGAAAGATTTTGTGTTGTAACTCTACTGACCTTGCTCAGCCACAAAAGTGGAGTCCTCACCCCCCCTTCCTCCAATTCCCACTCTCTGTAAGGGAAGAATTATCCCCACTGCTTTCTTTTTCCATCTTTCTGATGGTCCTTTGCTTTCATGTGAGAGAACCATCAGGGCTAGCAGGACTCTCCACACAGGTCACCCCCCAGGGTGTTCCCAAGTTGTTGGGGTGGGGTTTTTGTTGCTGGCTTTTTAGTGTGTGATTGTATTCTTTCAGTTTGGTTTTTGGTGGGGGGTGTTTTTTCCACTTGTAGCTGCATCTCCAGCCTTGGGTAATTGGTAACTTTAAACAGTGTGTTGGTCCCCATCTGGTTTTTTCCTGGGGAAAGGAAATGTGCCTGTCTGTGATTTTTTTTTTTCTTAAACAAAGGCAACCCCCCACCCAGACAATGCTCTGAGAGGCAGTGAAAGCAATTAATGGTGTCAAAAGACCCTAGGAGGGTGAAGTGGTGAGTGACTGAGGGCTGGGCTGCTGCAGGAAGGGCTGGGTGGGTAGCTGGCTGTGTCTGGGGAATATGGAGGGTTATTGACTCAAACTCCAGCTGTGTTTTGTGAGCTGGAATCATAACCCACAAAATTAATCTTTAACAGTGTCTGAAGGGAAGGGAGCCCTAATTCGGCAGCCAGCTCTGCTGTGCCCTCAACACTCACCCTTGCAAAAGCTTCGGGAGAAGCAGGAAGGTTTTCCTTTCTGGTTACACTAATTAAAGAGAGGATAAGTGGTACTCTGCTCTCCACCTCCTCACTCTCTGTCTGAAGGGTGGGGGAAGTCCTGGTGGTATGAAAGAAGGTGCAAGCTCTGAAGAGGTTTCCTCAGAGCTGAGTCAGTGTTTGTCCTGAAAGCCAACATCTTGGCTGTGGGTTGGTGGAGGGTTGGGTGCAGGGCACCTGTGCTCCCTCCACAGCAGCCTTGTGGCTGGCTGTAATTCACCCACAGATGGAGGTGTTGAGAAGAGGTCCTCAGTGGGGGATCCTGCCTTCACTCTGCTCTCAGGGGTATCATCTGTTCCTTCCACCACCTTCAGTCCGTGCTTCTGGGGCCAGGGAGCTGGCAGCAGGCATTGTGGCTCTGCTGGACTGAGCTGTAGATGTATTTACTGCTAGGTGAGCTTCATCTTTTTGCTGGGGGTACTGCACCTGTACTGACAGCTGTTGGCTCTGCAGACAAATTGCTCCTGACCTACAGGCCAGAACAGTTTGACTAGTTTGAGCAAGCCAGCTGGCAAAGCACACCTTCCTCCAGTTCTTCATAGAGGAATGGGACTGTAGAGGTTGGAAGAGACCTTTGAGAGCATCAGGTCCAAGAGCTTGCCTAGAGCTCACAACCCCATCACTACTGCTAAGCCACTGCCACTAAACCACATCCCTCAGCACCACATCCTTTGAAATCCCTTGATGGGTGGTGACTCCGCTGCTCCCTAGGCAGCTTGTTCCAGCTGGGTTTGGACAGTCTACAGAGGAGACTCCACGACTCTGGAGACTTTCAAAACCCACCTGGATGGGATCCTGTGCAACCTGCCCTGGGTGAGTCTGCTTTAGCAGGGGGGTTGGTCTAGATAATCCTCAGAGGTCCCTTCCAACCCCTACCATGCTGGGATTCTGTACAGGGTGACTCCAATGACACTGTCACACAAACACAAACCTGTTTTAATGTGAGGTTTGCATCAAACAGCTCTCCATGGGGTACCTCTCCAGACACAGTGGTGCAGTCTCTGGCTGTGGGCAAGACCTCCTCACACCACTCTGCTAAGTGCACACTTTCCTACCTGCCACTGCGTGCCAAGTGGTGTTTGATAACCCTGAATCTGAGTCACTTTAGGTACCTGAACATGCTGCTGAGCTCTGTGGGTACATCCCTGTCCTGTCAGCTGTCTGCACAACTAGCAAAAGCCTTCAGCAAAAGCCAGAGGCAGAGGAATGCCTCCTTGGATGGAGTGTTCCTCACACCTGAGTGTTTTGCTTTTGTTTATTTGCAGCTTGGGCCAGGTGCCCTTTCAAGGCCATGGAAAGAGAATTGATTGTGGTAGGTTCTGGAGCAGGCTTCTGGCTACCTTTGTGCTTAATTTAAAAGTAATATCTATCTACTGGTGAATGGCCCTAAACAGATTAAGAAAGTGCAATTGATTCCAACCTGACTATGGATGAACATAAAAGGCAAAATTGATTGGGCAGGTCTGTTTTAATTTTCTGGGGAAGGAGGAAGGGAACAAATAAATTAATAATTGCATGAGTGGAATACCCCAAACCCAGTGGCAGAAACACAAAGTAAACACAGCCTTAAGAAAGGCCTTGCTGGTGCTGGAATGCAGCTCTTGTAAGGCCACTGGAACCACTCTGGTCCTGGTTCCAATGCTGTCCCTGGTCAGAGCAGAGGTAGTGTAGGTTGTCTGTGACCAGGGGATCACAGAATGGTTTGGGTTGGACAAGCCCTGTAAAAGCATCGAGTCTAGCCATTCTCTGCCTCTGCCAAGGCTGGTGCTAAACCATGGCCCTCAGCACCACATCTCTGAGAGTTAGACACACCTCCAGGGATGGGCATTCAGCCACCTTCTTGGGCAGCCTGTGCCAGTGGCTGACAACCCTTCCAGGGAAGAAGTTTCTTCCGATGTCCAACCTAAACCTCCCCTGGTGCAGCTTGTAACCACAGAATCATTGTCATCATTAAGATCATTGTGTCCAACCATTATCTAAGCCTAACAGAGGTTGCTACAGATGCAGATTCTCCTCTCTGTTCATGTCCATTCTGCCTAGAGAGGTTGTGGTGTCTCCATCTGTGGAGACATTCAAAACCCACCTGGCTGTGTTTCTGTGTGACCTTGTTTGGGTGACCCTGCCTGGGCAAGGAGGTTGAACTGGATGATCTCCGGAGGTCCCTTCCAACCCCTACCATTCTGTGTGTGGTTCTGTGCTTGTCTTTTAAGGGAAGAAGCTGTGTGTGTGTGAGGTGAGTATCTGCATGGGTACACAGATAGATATTTGATGTAGCAGCTTTAGGTGTGAGGATACAACTTGGAGAAGGCAAAGCAGCAGCGTTCTGTGGAAGGCAGGAACCTGTGTCCTGGTCTGGTGGGCTGCTTCTCCAGGTTTAGTACCTCCCTGTTTGCTGCACTCTCACTCTTGTTAGGGCTGATGAGTCCCTGGGCACTCACTGAGACCTGGTAACTGCTCAAAGGTGCCATAATAGCCATAAAATGATTTTTAGTGTCTGATCAGTGCTGTTCTCCTCAGCCTGGGAAGTCACAGCAGAGAGCGAGCTGCAATTATTGGCAAGCGGAAATTTGCAGCCCCTCCCTCGCCTCCCCCCTTTAATTGTGATGATAAATTGCAACTTCAGAAAAACATATAAAGCTCTGGGCACGACAAAGCTCATGCTGCTAGCAAGCCCTGGCTTTTCAGCAAGGCAGAAATGAGGAGCAAACACTGCCCTCCTTGCTTTTTCCTTTCCCCTCTTCTTCTCCTCCCTGCTGTGCTTCTGGCACTGCGTGAGCTGGAGGTACTGAGGTGGCTTTAGGCAGAGGAAGCTCTGAGCATCTTCTTCATGCACTGGAGCAGGAAAGGGAGCAGAGGTGGAAATACACCTGGTGTGGGAAAAGTGGTTCAGGGTTGGAGATGCACAATTTGTATTACACTTTCTTCCTGGGGGCAGACAGAAACCTTCCTGCTAAGGGTCAGTGTAGATCTCTGCTGCTGTGTAGGGGAGCCCACAGGGGTGAGGCAAAGCATCTGCCTGTTTGTCACATTGATGGAGTTGCCCCCTCACACCACAGTGATTCTTCTTCTGCAGGTGATGTCTCTGAGAGCCCCCAGCAATATTCACACCAAGGGTGTTCTCCTGTGTCTGAGTCTGGGTATTTGGACTCAGTACAGAGCCTGTTGCAGCTTGATCCAAGTTTTGCACTTGGGATACTCAGAGATTGGAACAGGCTGCCCAGGGGGGATGTGTGGTTGACTCACCATCCCTGGATGTGTTTAAAGGTCCTTTAGATGTAGTGCTTGAGGGTATGGCTTAGAGGGGAGCTTTGCAGAGTAGGGTCAGTGGTTGGACTTGATGATCCCAGGGGTCTTTTCCAACGTGGAGCATTCACTTTGTTGCAGCCCATGGGTGCATTTTTCTTCCTCACATCTCTCTCAAGAAGAAAACACCTTGGTTTTTTTTTTCCTGGTATTCACACATTTCCCCATTTTTAGGCCAGTTTGGCCTGTTGCTTTTCTCTCCCTTGGGTGTCTGCTCTTCACAGACAGCTGTGTTCTTGGCTTGGGCGTGCGTCAGCATGGGGAAGCTAATCTGCCTCCTTGGGGTGATGCCTTCCAGATGGATTTAGCTAATTATCACAATGATTAGAGCTCCCTTTAATGACCACAACTGGAATGTATTGGCAGAGGTAAACAAGGAAATTCTGGGTTTGTGTTTGTGGAAAGTTCTTAGTTTGTTTCATTTAAGAAAGCCTGGCCTCATCTATCACTTGGGCTTCCTCCCCTGCAGAGAGCCTGCCTGGCATTCCCAGGGCACTTCCACTGGGCCAGGTTTATTTGGAAAGTTGGAATCGATTGTTCCAGAGCAACTGTGCTGAGTGAAATGCTGCTCTGCACTTGCTTGATTACACACCTTTTGTCCCAGCCTTTGCTAAACCCATGCTGCTTTCCTTTGGCTTGTCCTGTTGCAGGAGATGTGCTTCCATACCTGTCCAAAGAATGTGCATGAAGCTGTGCCTCTCGCTGTGCTTCCCTGCCCCTGGCTGTGCTTCCCTGCCCCTGGCTGTGCTTCCCTGCCCCTCACTCTGCATCCCTGCCCCTGGCTGTGCTTCCCTGCCCCTGGCTGTGCTTCCCTGCCCCTGGCTGTGCTTCCCTGCCCCTCACTCTGCATCCCTGCCCCTGGCTGTGCTTCCCTGCCCCTGGCTGTGCTTCCCTGCCCCTGGCTGTGCTTCCCTGCCCCTCACTCTGCATCCCTGCCCCTGGCTGTGCTTCCCTGCCCCTGGCTGTGCTTCCCTGCCCCTCACTCTGCATCCCTGCCCCTCGCTGTGCTTCCCTGCCCCTCGCTGTGCTTCTCTTCCCACTTCCATGATTTTGTTTGCTATAACTTCATCCTCTGTGGGGCAATGACATTGCAGTCTGCCTCCATTCCCAGTGTACATCTTCCACTGTATGTGCTCAGATTATAGCTCTCCATAGATCAATAGAGTGGTTTGGGTTGGAAGGGACCTTCAAGATCATCTGCTTCAACCAGGAACACCTCTCACCAGCCCAGGTTGCCCAAGGCCTCATTCATCCTGGCCTTGAGCACCTCCAAGGCAGGGGGGGCATCCCCAGCCTCCCTGGTCAACCTGTTTTATCTTGATCAATGACAGATTGAGCTAAACACCCCAAGTGCTACCAAGGTGTTCTATCACAGTGGGAGCTGAAACCCCAACATCCTCTAGCTCAGGCTGCACAAAGCTCTTCTTGTGGATCAGGCACAAAGGGTGTAGCGACAGAGTCATCCGTAATAGATGCTCACTCCTTGCAGAAGATGGGAGGTTGGGCCCAGGGTCATGTTGTGCTGGGGTCTGTAAACAAATACCCATGCAGTGGAAAAGCAGCTCTTGCCTCCTGGGAGTTTTCCTCCTGTTTATTTGTGTCTTGCAGAAGTGAGTTGTAAAGGGCAGTGCACTGCCAGGACCACCTAGGGGGAAGGCTGCACAAGGCAAGACCTACTAGATTCATCTGGACATGCAAATGAACAGGGGGAAGTCTCCTCTAATTCAAGTTGAAATTGATGTGGACTGTTTAGTGCTGTGAGAGACAAACCTGCTGCTGGCTGGCCTAGGCTGTTTTCCCAGTGCAGTCAAAAGTGTTCTGGATTATCTGGATCACATCTTCCCTGGGCTACTGGCAAGAGTTTAACTTACCCTGCTGTGTTCATGTGCAGCATTTCATAGCATCCTAGAATGGTTTCAGTTGCAAGGGACTTTAAAGAGTGTCTAAGTCCAGCTCCACTTCCACAGGCAGGGACACCTGCTAGACCAGGTTACTTGAGGTCTCATCCAACCTGGCTTTCAACAATTTCAGGCTTGAAGCCACCATAACTTCTCTGGGCAACTTGTTCCAGTGCCTCACCACCCTCATGGGGAAGAATGTCTTCCTAATTTGGTGGGAAATCTCAAGCTGTGCCAGGGGAAGTTTAGGCTGGAGGTGAGGAGAAAGTTCTTCACTGAGAGAGTTGTTAGCCATTGGGATGTGCTGCCCAGGGAGGTGGTGGAGTCCCCAACCCTGGAGGTGTTCAAGAGGGGATTGGATGTGGCACTGGGTGCCATGGTTTAGTCATGAGGTCTGTGGTGCCAGGTTGGACTTGATGATCTTTGAGGTCTCTTTCAACCTTGGTGATTCTGTGATTCTGTGAAATACTCTAGATAGATAGATGAATGCCTAATTCTTCTGCCATCTTCCTTTCCTATTGGTGTGGATCAGATGGAATGAAGCCAGGGGTGAAGAGGTGGGGAGAGTCTGGAAGTGCATGGCTTGAATAGTGGAACTGGAGGAACTAGATATAGCTAGTTCTGTGCAAAGTCAACATAGCCTTTGCCCACCCAGCATACCAGTCTGACACCCCCAGTGACTAACACCATAACCTTCACAGGACAGCAGTTGAAGAGGAGCTGCTTGGTTCTGGCTTGTCTAACCAAATTCTTCTTCTCTTTTTGCCTTTTCTCCTGTTCTTTCCCCTTCCAACCAATTCCATCCTGGGCCAGAACCGGGGGCGCCTGGCAGAGAAGAGGACAATCCCCTTACCTCCAACCAGGATCCCAAAGAAAGAGCTGACCTCAATTTTCTCACATAGTGATGACAGCGAAGAGAGCGATAAGAGCAATGGTCAACACCCTGAAGTAAAGCAGGAGGAGGATCTGCACATCAGTATCATGAAAAGAAGGTACTTGCCTGGTGGGGAATGCTGCACTGCAGGAGCAGAGACAGAGAAAACTGGGCAGTGGGTGACCAGCCTTTGTGGGTCAGCATTGCCCAGTGGAGTCACCTCCAGGGCTTGAAATTCAAGAGCAAATCTCCCATTACAGCTCAGAAAGGGTATTTGGGACCTCTTTTGCACTTAGACTTGTTTGGAGCAAGCAGGGCTTTGTGGGGCCTTGTGTTTGCACTAAAGGTGTCTGGATTTGCAGACCCTGTGTTGTGTTTCACCCTCTGTCCAGTGTTCTCTGTCTGTGCTTGGTGAGGTCAATGAATTGCATGACCAAGAAATCATCTGTGGACCTTTTCCATAGAACAGAGGTCTATGGCCTTGAAGCTCTGCCTTTTGCTTTCACTTGTCCCCAAATTGTGATGTAGTAAAGTGGATAATTTAGTGTTGGGGAGGAAAGTTTGGGAGGGAGGTAGCAGCAGTGGTGGTGGTTGTAAGTTCTCTTATCACAAGTGTTCAAGAGCATAGCTGTGGCTCACCAATTCTGAGGGCCTCTCTGGTCTAAAAGTAGAATCATGGAATGGTCTGGGTTGGAAGGGACCTCCAAAGGTCATCTAGTCCCAGTAATGGAGCTGCAGGAGGCAAAGAGTCACTGAGGATCTCAGGTCTTTGCTGTTTTGCTTGTGTCTTTCTCACTACCATATAAACTCATCCAGGAGTCATGCAGGGTTAAAGGAAGAGGAGAAGGGTTTGTCTCTGTCTTGAGCTGCATTCTGGTAGCTGTCACTTGGGCTCTGGTGTATGATGTCAATGCCCATGATATTCATCTGAAAAATTTTTGGGTTCTTTCATCCCTCTGGAAAAAAACAACCACCAAACCAACAAGAAATGAGATGTTTGGAAGCTCTGTAGCTACAGGGAGATAAATACCTAAAGGTGCTGTGCCTCAGCCTCCCGTGCATATCATTGCAACTCATCTCGATTGTCATCTTCCTCTGATGCATAAAATCACTCAGATTCTAAGACAAGCCCTATAAAAACAGAGGAGTGGAAACCAAAGGCATGTAATTGCTTTTCTTATGTTTTATGTCTTTCTTGCTGCTGAGCAGATAAGCTATTTCCCCCCTTTCCCTCCACCACCAGATGCTGACACGTTCAGCAGCCGAAAAGCAGGGAGGCCAAACCGGTCCCCAGCTCTTCTCATAAAACCCTCCTGTAATTAAAGCCTGGGGTTTATCATTGCAGCTGTCCAACAGCCACGTTCAAGGGTTATCACTTGGCAATAAAAAGGTGTTTGGGGAGTGCATCTGGACTGTGCCTGTGCACAGGAGCCACAGAGGAGAAGGGAACCCTCCTAATCAGTTTGGGTAAACTGCCCTCCTTCTCCTGCCCCCTTCACTCCCCCCCCCTCCCCCCTTTAATTATGCTTTTAATTCTGCAAAATTACAGTGCTGGATTGTCTCATTAGGAGGGAGCACAAGATGAGAACTCTATAATTGATATGCTGGGCCCCCCAAATAGAAAGTGCTCTTATCTTAAATCTTTAATTACTGTAATTGCTTTGCCTTGTTTATTAGGAAATGAAGCAAAAATACTGCAGTAGTTCTTAGGCAGTGGTCCCCCAGCTTATCATTTCTCTGCTCTTCAGTACATTTCAAACTGGTTTAAGCTTTGTTTGGATTGCTTAGAGGAGTGCATGATTCTCACCAGATAGGTTAGACTCTCATTGCTCTTGGGCAGTTCTCCTTTTCATTTCTTCTGGGGCCTGTTGGTGCAGTGTGTGTGGGAAAAGCAAGGAGGAACTGGGGCAAACAGAGGCCAGGCAGCACTCTTGGGGACTGCAGCAACAGCAGGGAAAAAAGAGCATGGAATTCAGTGCCCAGGCAGGGAGCACCTCCTGCTCAGATCCCTCAGCATTCCCAAGCGTTTTGTCCCTTCCAAATGAATCCCTCAGCCCTCCTGCCCCAAAGAGGGCAGGACCAGCCAGTTCCACCTGCTCAAGAGCAGTGAGTGGAGAGCTCCCTGACCCCACTCCTGCACCGTCCTGCCAGAGGGAGGCTCTGGCTCTGTTCCCTGTGTCATTAGCAGCCCTGGGGACTGGGGTGGAAGGTGTGCTGGGGCTGGCTGCAGAGACAGCAGCAGCATCATAAGGGCTAGACAGCTCACAGACATGACAGCTGGGGCCCAGCAGAGACAGTGCCCCATCTGCTTTCTGGTTTTAATTCACCTGTTGTGTGTCCCCCCCTCCCCATTGGTGATGGATTGTCTCCCACTGAGAGGAAGAAATAGGTTAAACTGTGATAGCAGGAAAACAAGGTCAGGGCCTGAGCAAACCTGTGTATTCCTGTGGCTGGCCCTGGTGTGCACCTGCAGTTCTTGCCCTTGGAAACCCTTGCTTGATTGCTTTGAACATCATCACCTTTTCTTTCTTTCCCCCCCAACTCCTAGTCCCCATTTTCTTTCTCTGACTGTTTCCTCCCATTGTTGGAATGCTCTCTGCTACTTTGAGGTCTGACCATTGGTGAAGAAAAGACTCTATGGGGATTGGAACAGGAGCTGGGAACTTAGTTTCTTGGCTAGTCCCTCACCCTACCCTTTGACAGTGATTTCCTGTGTGATCTTAGGCACTTGCCCATGGTGATGGCCTTCAGAGGAGGTCTGAGGCAGAGAAAACCTCTATTTTTCTTGCAGTCCTGGAAAGCAGCTGCCCCTCAAATTAGTGCATGCCAACTTACTTCACTCCAAAGTCCTTGCAAAACTCTTGTCACCTTGCTGTCTTGCACGTAGGGAACCGAGGTAAGGAAACCAAGCCTCGCACTGGAGGGAGCTTGGCTCATCAGCTTTGAAATCCAAGTGAACCAAGCTTAAAGGTGAATGTTTTCATCTTGTAGTGAGACCCCCTGAGTCCTCTTTAGCCTGCTTTGCAGGGTGTGCTAAGTAGCCTTTGTGTTAGTCCTCCTGTCTGGAAGACAGAGAGCTTAAAGTCTTGTCTCACATAACCAGAGGCATCTGCTGAGCTTGATACCGTAGCTTGATACCCAGACTGTCAGCACTCAGCTCTGCAGATTACTGGGACAGCATTGCAGAAGAAAATCCTTTTTCTTTCAAATCAGATTTTGGATTCTTGAAAATCTTGCTCTTTTCCAGCACTGCCTGCACCCAACAGTTGCATTACCTTAATTGCAGTGGTTTGGTTAAGCTGTACTGACTCCTGGTGGGAATGGTTGGCTGGCTGTGAGAAAAGGGATTCCTGTTTGGGGAAAAGAATGAGATGAATATAGACCATTTCTATACCCATGCACCTGTCTCCCCTGTATGGTTATTGTGTAGAATCATAGCATTGTTTCAGTTGGAAGAGACCTCTAAGATCATTGAGTCCAACCATTGACCCAGCACCAACATGGCCATTAAACCACTTTAGTCAGACCTAGGTTAGGACCTTTAGCTTCATGAAGCCTTTTTCATTCTCACAGACTTCTTTTCCCCAGCAAGCTGAACTAGCACACCATACAATCAGAATGGTTTGGCTTGGAAGGGACTTAAAGATACCTAGTTCCAACCTCCCTTCCATGGGCAGCGGCACCTCTCACTGGCCCAGGTTGCTCGAGGCCCCATCCAACCTGGCTGCTTTGGTGTTGCTGCTCTCTGGTTTGTCATAGACACACAAGAATCAATGTGGACTAAAACTCTATTGCTCTGGAATAGTTTGGGGAGCATTAACTTCCCTACATTCCCTAGGAGATTCACAGCATCCCAGACTGGTGAGGTCGGAAGGGACCTCTGAAGATATCCCGTGCTAAAGCAGGGCCCCTCAGAGCAGCTTGCCCAGAATCACAATATCCAGGTGGGTTTGGAATCTCTCCAGAGAAGGAGACTCCACATCCTCACTGGGCAGCCTGCTCCAGGGCTCCAGTACCTTCACACCAGAGGAGTTTCTCCTTGTGCTTAGGTGGAGCTTCCTGGGTTCCAGTTCCAAAGGACACTGAGGAGTTACCTTAGGAGCAGCCTTGTGAGCTTTTTCACACTGAGGTTCATCTGCCTTTAAGGGTCTCCAAGCAGAGGAAAGCCAGTGTGGCCAGAGAGTAAGGTTCAGCTTTAACAGCAAGCTTCTCACATGCTGTTGGCTTGAAGCCCAGCATTGGCTTGTGGGTGCATGAATTTAATTTCTATTTTAAAGTCTGGCCTTATTCATTAGCATGGGAGGAGAAATGTAATGATAGCAACTGAGATTTAACAGAGCAGGTTAGGAGCTGCTCACACACAGCTTGCTCCAAGTCCCTTAAGCACCTGTTTAAAATGGTGAAAGTTTTTGGCCTGACCTGTTCCTGAAAGAACCCTACTGGGATCTCACTAAACATCTTCACTGCTGAGTATTGGGCAGGATAGGTGCAGGTAGGTGTAAATAGGAGAGGTGCCCCCTGCCTGAAAGTGTTCAGGGCTGGGTTGGATGAGGCTTTGAGCAACCTGGGCTAGTGGAAGGTGTCCCTTCCTGTGGCAGGGGGCTTGGGACTGGGTGATCTTTGAGGTCCTTCCAACCCAACCCATTCTGTGATTCTATGAAACAGACATGTCTGGTGAAAATGCCTTTGGAGTTCTTGCATCAGAGGAAAAAAAGAGGATTGGGAGCAAAAGTAGGAGCAGATTGTACAATGAGAGCACACAACAGGCTGAGCTCCTTGCCAAATATTGCTCTGAAATAAAAGCCATTTGAGGAGAACTAAGAGCAGCCCTGTCACAGGGTGTTTGTGCAAAGGGAAGCAGATTTCTGGAGAGCCTCATACCACCCCCAGCTCCTTTCTCCTTTTTTATGTCACTCCTCCTCACACCCCTGAACCTTCCATGGCCCTGGTGGCCAGCACCTGCCATGGGATTGGTGCTGTTTGAAACCAGAGGAGAGCATTTGAAGTGAAGGTGCTTACTCAAGGAATGGTGGAGCACTGTCTCCTTGCCCCTATTCAGACATGGAGAGAGCCCAGACAGGAGCAGGTTGCCTTCCCCTGTCCCCCAGCATCCCTCACCTCTCACACCAGCTTTCCAGCCTCCTCCTCACTCAGTGACCATTTTCTAATAGCAAAACTACTGACCTCCACTGAGCCTTAATGGCTGGCTGCTGTCAGCCTTTCCACTGCCTGCCCTTCTAAGTGGAAAGCTGTTCCTGGCATCCCACAAGGCTGCTGCTCTTTGACTCCCTAATTGATTGAAGATCAAACCCAAGCACCCTCCCATAATATTTGTCACAAGCATCTGTTTGTAATTCAGAGCCATGAGGTCCCACCACCTCCAGCTGATGTGCAGTGCACACAGCACTGCCTTTGCCTTCCTTCTCTTGCTTGGCCTCTTCCTGCAATGCTCCCAACCAGTCCAGCCTGGGATGAGAGCTGTGTGACCTTCCTGCTCATGGTGGAGCTCCCTGTCGTGCCAGGCTGTGCCACACAGCACTCCTGCTGGAGCCAGAGCACATCTGGCACTTCTCTACGGCCTTGCTTGTGCTAGAAGGTGGAAAGGTACAGAGAAAGTCCATCCAAAGGCAGTGTTGGTCTGAAATGAGGCTAGGAAGGGACAGTTGTGGGTAAGAGATGGGGCTGTGATAGGTTCTTCTGGCAGTAGCAACCTGTTGTGTAGCTGGATGCTGTCCAGCATCCTCCACACTCAGATGGCATTTGTGTTGGTTGCTGCAGAGTGCACCTGGGATGGTGGAGTGAGCCAAGGGAGCAGCAGAAAGCAAATTGGCCACAGTGCAGAAGCTCAGCTGCAGAGTGAGGTTGTTTCTGCTCCTGGAGTGACAAGACTTCGAGGGGGGGATGCCTGACTCGCACTGTTGGCCTCTTCATGGTTGCCAGCCTGATGCTGAAAGCTTGCAGGGACTGCTAGGGTAAAAAAGAAATGACAGGGAAGGAAAGAACTTCCAAATTAGAAGCTCTCCCAGCTGCTCTGTGTTATTTTGCCAGCTCCACTGCTTTCTTGCCTGGGCTGGATTCTCATTGTACTGCGGGCTCCAGAGATTCACACACGTCTATAAACAATTCAATTCCTTGCACAAACCAAGCTCTGATGTTCTAGTCCCTTTTTACTGAGGTCCCTGATCTCTTGTACCCCCCAGCCTGCCCTCCCTGGCTATGAAGCTGTGCAGGGAGCCTGTTTGTGTGGCTGTGGGGCCCATCTGGCCGTTTTGATTGAACACTTTCTAAGTGATCACTCTGTGCCCGAGACCTTGGCGGGGAGAGGCAGCAGCAGCTGTAGCACCTTTGCTTGCCTGGCCGTGGGGGTTTATTTTCCTTCCTTTCCTCTCAGGAATCTGTGAGGGCCTGGCTCCTGCTCTCCACTCTTTCTCCAACCCAAGGAGGGGCTGGTGTAGCAGATAGTTGGCAAATGATCAGTAATTAGATTTCAATTGGATGAATAACCTGTTCAAGCAAGGCGTGCATTAGCCTCGCAGATCTAATTGGTGGTAGGGGCAGAGCGCTGCAGAGTGAGTGCTTGGTTCTGCTCCCTGCCCCTCCCTCCTCCTCTCCAAAAAGAAAGATAATTAGAATTTAATTTCATTCTCACCTATTCATTTGTCTAAATATGGGTGTTTAATTATCCATCTCAGCAGATAGATGTTTCTGCCTCTGTGTGGATGAGAGCAGCTCCTTTGCGATGAGGTTTTCCCTCCGCCCTGCTTACACTCTTGGTTGCAGTGCTCAGGTGCTCTGAAGTGTAGCTCTGCTGAGGCTCACCATGAGCCATGCCCTCACCCAAGGCTCAGCAGCACGTTCTGCAGCCTGCCCAAGTCGGTAGCTGCAGCAGCCCACGAATCAAGAGAGTTGGTTTGGTTGGGAGAGAACTGTAAGGTCATCCAGTGAGACTGTGAACCCAGCACTGCCAGGTCACCAGCAAACCATGGCCCTCAGCACCACATCTACACAGCTTTGAAACCCCTCCAGGGATGGAGACTCCACCACTGCCATGGGCAGCTTGTTTCAGGCCTTGACTTCCCTTTTGGGGAAGAAACTGTTCCTCATGTCCAACCTAAACCTCCCCTGGTACAACTTGAGGCCATTTTCTCTTGTCCCTTCACTTACTCCTTGGAAGAAGAGACCAAACCCCTTCTGTCTCCAACCTCCATTCAGGGAGTTGTAGCGAGCCAGAAGGTCTTCCTTCAGCCTCCTTTTCTCCAGGCTGAACAACCCCTCAGCTGCTCCTCACCAGCCCTATCCTTCAGGCCCTTCACCAGCTTCATTGCCCTTCTCTAGATCTGCTCCATCACCTCCACATCCTTCTTGCAGTGAGGGTCCCACAACTGAGCCCAGTATTGAGGTGCAGGTTTCCTGCACTGTAGTTTTTTCGTCAGGAGAGGGCCTGTGGAGTTCTAATCAGAGAAACATGGCATTTATCTCTCTACAGCTCAGGACCAAACCCTTTCAGTTGGTTTTTTTTGAGCCACTGAAGAAGCACAAGGTTCCTTTTGAGTCTTTCAGTTGGATTTCCAGGTGGTCCCATGGAGTTCATCATTGCTGTGCAGTGTTTGGAGCTCCCCCACATCCCCTGTGCAGCTGGCAGGGTCTGCTGTGCGAGGTGCTGAGCTGGCATTAAAGGGGCTTTATCGAGGTTTTGTGTGTGCAGGAGATCTGTTCTGAGGAGCAGTGTGAAACCAGGCTTCCACCCTCCACAGTTCCACTGTCTTCTGAGCCATGAGAGCCTTGGCTGGCAGCTTGAATTGGCTTTGAGCATTGGATTCAGATCAGCTTACCTGGAAAGTCCACTTGTGGCCCAGAGTTTGATGGAACTTCAGTTCTTGGAAGTTGTACTCAGTGCCCATTTGGCCTCTGCTTTCCAGAAAGCTTTCAAATGATGCCTGATGCCTTCAGCTTTGAAGAGCAACTGTTATTGCTATAAGCTCAGTAGCTGGGAAGTAGCTACTCCATTTCCCTTTGCAAATAAAACTTTGGGAAGATGGAAAACTGGGATAAGGTTTTATGAACTGTTGCAGATGAAGAAGAATGTGAAAAACTGGGGGCAAGTGCAGCTGTGTTGGTGGAAATGGCCTTAGGTTGTGCCAGGGGAGGTTTAGGCTGGGGAGACCTCATTGCTCTCTACAACTTCCTGAAAGGATGTTGGAGTGAGGTGGGGGTTGGTCTCTTCTCCTTAGTATCAGGTGAGAGGACGAGAGGAAATGGCCTGAAATTGTGCTAAGGGAGGTTTAGTTTGGAGATGAGGAAAAACTTCTTTCCTGCAAGAGTGGTCAGGCATTGGAACAGGCTGCCCAGGGAGGTGGTGGAGTCCCCATCCCTGGAGGAGTCCCCATCCCTGGAGGAGTTCAAGAAACCTGTGACCATGGCACTTCAGGATATGGTTTAACGGGCATGGTGATTGATGGTTGGACTTGGTGATGTTATTCCAACCTTAATGATTGTCAGTTCATCTCTACTAAGATCTACCAATCCCCTAAAAGAACTACTGAGAGAGCCACCTTTTGTGAGCCAGTCTTGAGGAGCAGCACAGCAGAGAGGCCATCCCATTAGTAACACTTGCAGCAGCAGCGTGGCTTGGATGTGAAATTATTTCCGTGCTGAGAGCTGCTTTTGGTTGATTTCTGCAGGAGGCTGAAGCAGGAGCAGCCATTCAGGAAAGCACTTCAAGAGACACTCAAACCTGAGTTGAGTCCTGTTGACTTCACTGCTCGTGTTTAAGTGCTTTCTGCTCCAATTCAGAGCATATCCAAATTGGAAGAAAGGCTCTCTCTGGCTTCAGCAGGTTTCAGATTAGGCTGCTTCTGCTCTTAGATTCACAGATTGCCTTGGGTTGGAAGGGATCCTCAGAGGTCATCTTGTCCAACCCCTCTGCACTCAGCAGGGACATCTCCAGCTAGATCAGGCTGCCCAGGGCCACATGAAGTCTGACCTTGAATGTCTCCAGGGATGGGGCCTCAACCTCATCTCTGGGCAGCCTGTTCCAGTGTCTCACCACTCACATAGTGCAGAACTTCCTCCTGATGTCCAACCTGAATCTGCCCTGCTCCAGTTTCAAACCACTGCCCCTCATTCTATCCACCACAGACCCTTCTAAACAGCCCTTCCCCAGCCTTCCTGTAGGTCCCCTTCAGATACTGAAATGTAGCTCTAAGGTCTCCCTGGAGCCTTTTCTCCAGGCTGAACAGCCCCAGTCTTTCACCCTGATGGTCATACAGGCAGATGGTCCTCAGCTTCACACTGTTGCTTTCTCTAGCTGAGGACAGAGGCAGGGGTGCTGTAGGGATACAGAAAATGCACAGATCTGCAGTTGGCTTCTGCTGGTTGTGATATTTGCAGCCACTGCTGTGTAATGCTTTGGGGAACCTACATCTGCAGGAGCTGATTTATACACACAGCTAGGACCCAGCATGTGCACCAGCAGATGCTGAGAGCTGTGGGAGGAGTGGGTTTGTGCAAGGATGTGGGCTTGCTTGCCAGTTTGCTCTCAGATGGCTGAGGTTCTCATCAATCACACTGACATGGAGAAACAGTGGTGGTCACAGACCTCCTCTGGGCAATGGGGAGGAGATCAGTGATCCCTGGTAGCAAGTGGAGACTCCAGACCACAGAAGGTCAAGCATCTGCCTTAGCCCTCCGGGTTGGTGTAGATGCTGTTCGGTAGCATGAGGGGAGGGGGGGGGAAAAAAAACCCTAACAAAACCAAAGCCAAGAGAAAAACAACCCCTGTGGCTGCTCTGTCTTAATTTAGGATATTGTTCATCTGGAATGTGCTGTTGCTGCTTGTCAGCAGGCAGAGTGACAGAATATGTGAAATTAATTTCCGAGGTGGGAAATTGCTAATAATTTATTTACAGCTGGGGCGGGCGTGGAGGAGGGGCTGCACTGCAGGCACATTGGGCTTCTCTTCATAAAATGCCACTGCACAGCCCTTGCTGCTTCCCCCAAACGTGTTCCTGTTAGTTGAGACGACATCCTGCACTCCCTGCACCTACTAGGGAGGGCTGCATGCAGCAGGGAGAAGTCAGCTCTCCGCCGTGCGGCTCGGCTGCAGGTCTCTCCCTGCGCTGAGTCCTGCTGCAGACACTCCAGACTCCACAGACTACTTCATGGCTGCTGTCTAGAGCCAGGGAGAGGGACTTGGAGAAGGCAAGGGGTGGGTTGTCATGCTGGAGCAGATCTGGTTTAAGTGGCAAGAGATGCAGTGTTCAGCATGTGCCATTGACCTCTCTGTTTGTTTGTCAACAGGATCCACACCCACTGGGATTTAAACATCTCCTTCCGAGAGACCTCTTGCAGGTACCATTTTGGGGCACCCTCTGTGTATGGTAGGCTAAGAGTTTATGATCTGTTACTGGCATGTGGATGCTGTTAGCTGTACATGAACATTGCTGTCTGTCAGTGCTGTGGGTTTTTTCCTTCCTCCCTTGTTCCTCTTTCTCCCCTTAACCACATATCCTTCCTTTTGTGTTTTTGTTCTGGGGAATGTTGTCTGGGGGGGTAAACCTTTTCCTGTTGGAAGAGGGAATTGCTTAGGCTTGTAAAGAAAGCCCATAGTTGGTTTGGATATATTCACTCTGGCTCCCTTTTGGAAGAAAGCAGTGTTGGGGTGGCCCAGACCTCTGTTTTCTGACCTGGGAGACACAAGAGTCTGCATCTCATTTGTGAAAGCGATTCTCTGCATGAAAGGTTCATTGAAGGCCAGGCTGATGCTCCTGACTTGCACAGTGTTGTGCTCAGCCAGCTTAGAGCAGTGCTACCTCAAAAGGTGAGCAGGTGACTGTACCTGACAAGAATCACTGGGTGACAGATGCTGTGGGAAAGGTGACACCACTGAGACACCCCTGGTCCTGCAAGAGCTTACACATGTTAAGTGTCCAGCTGCAGGGTTGGGTGTCAGGGCTTGGAGCCAGCAGGGCTCTGCCTTCCGCACCCTGAGGCGTGACTGGGTTGAGCTGGAGCTGCAGGAGTGCAGTGCAGGAGTGCTGACAAAGTCAGCTCAGGCAAAAGCTGCCTTTCAGAAATGCCAAGTGTTTTAAAAGGCACAAATACAAGAAATGCCATCAAGGTCTGAACTGTGAGAGGGGGATTGCCTCAACCACTCTGCGTTGGTTCTAAAGTCTGGTTTCCTGCAGTAGCAGATCCTAAGAAGGTGGAGGCTGATGAATTGAAGATAGCCAGTTACAAACATTCACAGACTGATGGATTCACTGAATGGTTTGGGTTGGAAAGGACTTTAAAGACCATCCAGTTCCAACCCCTCTCCCATGGGCAGGGATACCTTCTCTAGACCAGGTTGCTCAATACCACCATGGCCACTAAACCACATCCCAAAGCACCGTGTCCAGGCATTTCTTGAACACCTCCAGGGACCCATTCACACATCCCCACTCTATCCTCCAACTTCAGGACAATTTGGACCGTTCTGCTGGCAGCATTGGTGGGTGAAGGTTCTAACCCAAACTGTGCACCAGGAGAGACAAATCCATCTTGGTTTAATGAAGTAGTGGAGTGTGAATGAAGTCTTGGCATCCCCATGAGGGGAGTGAAGAGTGAGAAATCTCCACTGATTCACACTCCATTAGAGAACCAGGGAGGGCAGAGGTATTCAGTGGTGTTTCAGTGAGCACAGGCTGTGGCCCTGAGGCATAAACCCCCATAATTCCTGAAATTTATGATGTTAAGAACACAAACCCTCAGCCACCACCCTGATCAGTAAGTGCCTGGAAGCCAGTTTAGAGAGCACATCTCACCCAGCACTCCTATAAAAACCAGCTGAAGTCTTTTTTTCCCCCTCCCCTGTGGCAGCCTTTGGTATAAAATTCCTGCCTTGTTGCTTATAAGCTTTTGGGGCTCTAAAATACAAAAGAATGGATTCCTTCCAGGCAGCCCCTTTCATGATAAATTTCAGCCCAGAGCAGAGTTTTATGGCTGAGTTATAAACTCTAAAAGGCAGAGGTTTGCCATGGAAGTGCTGACACAAGCCTTAATTAACAGCCACGTGGACAAGGATCCTGCACAGTGGCAGCTAAGGGTGCAAACACCTCTTGAGGTTAGAGTTCCTAGCTTAAAAAAACAACAGTAAAAGACAGTTCTGAACTTCAAATGCAGAGACTCAAAGAACTGGCTGATTTTTGTTGATGTCAACAAGTCCACTCCTTGGGCTTCCTCAGCTTAACTGTTTGTTCCCTTTAGTTTAGGCAGAGGAATAGCATAGCACAGCATAGCACAGCACAGCACAGCACAGCACAGCACAGCACAGCACAGCACAGCACAGCACAGCATAGCATAGACCAGGTTAGAAGAGACCTTCAAGATCATTGAGTCCAACCTATCATCCAACACCACCTAATCAACTAAACCATGCAACCAAGCACCCTATCAAGTCTCCTCCTGAACACCTCCTCTGTGTAGAACTTCTTCCTCACCTCCAGCCTAAACCTCCCCTGGCACAACTTGAGACTGTGTCCTCTTGTTCTGGTGCTGCTTGCCTGGGAGAAGAGACCAACCCCCACCTGGCTCCAACCTCCCTTCAGGGAGTTGCAGAGAGCAAGAAGGTCTCCCCTGAGCCTCCTCTTCTGCAGGCTAAGCAACCCCAGCTCCCTCAGCCTCTCCTCCCAGGGCTGTGCTCCAGACCCCTCCCCAGCTTTGTTGCCCTTCTCTGGACACCTTCCAGCAAGTCAACATCCTTCCTAACCTGAGGAGCCCAGAATTGGACACAGGACTGCCCTGATCAGTGCTGAGTACAGGGGCAGAATGACCTCCCTGCTCCTGCTGGCCACACTGTTCCTGATGCAGGCCAGGATGCCATTGGCCCTCTGGGCTACATGGGCACACTGCAGGCTCATGTTCAGCCTACCATCAACCAGCACCGCCAGGTCCCTCTCTGCCTGGCTGCTCTCAGCCACTCTGACCCCAGCCTGTAGCACTGCCTGGGGTTGCTGTGGCCAATGTGCAGAACCCAGCCACAGCTGAGGAATTCTCAGTGGTTGCCCCTGGGAAGAGAAGTTTTGCTTTGGAGGTTCAGTGGTTAGTCCAACGATCAACAGTTCAATGGTTAATGGTTCAGTGGTTGGTGCAGCTAGCAGGAATGATCCCCAGCCAGCTGTTTTGGGAGAAAACAACATGTGGTGGTGTGTGGCAAAAGGAGTTTGTGTGCCTATGTGTCAGTAGAGAAGAAGGTTGCATGCAGCTAAGTGGCCTCAAGTGCTGCAGGTTCTGTGAATCATCTGGCACACCTGAAATACATCAAGGGGTGCCAGAAAAGGTTTAGACTCATAGGATCACAGGGTCATCTGGGTTGGAAGAGACCTGTAAGAGCATTGAGTGAAATCATGAACCCAGCACCGCCAGGGCACCACTAAACCATGGCCCTCAGCACCACTTCCACACAGCTTTGCAATCCTCCAGGGATGGGGACTCCACCACTGCCCTGGGCAGCCTTGACCACCCTTTTGGTGAAGAAATTGTTCCTCATGTCTAACCTAAACCTCCCCTGGTGCAACTTGAAGCTGTTTCCTATGTCCTATTACTTGTTCCTTGGGAGAAGAGCTCAAACCCCATCTGGCTCCAAGCCAGGGAGCTGCAGAGGGCAATGAGGTCTCCCCTCAGCCTCCTTTTCTCCAGGCTGCACAACCCCAGCTCCCTCAGCTGCTCCTCACCAGCCCTGTTCTCCAGACCCTTCAGCAGCTTTGTTGCCCTTCTGTGGACCCTTTCCAGCACCTCAGAGTCCTTCCTGGAGTGAGTGGCCCAAAACTCAACACAGTATTCAAGCTGACTTCTGTTCTCAGTGACTTGCATAATTCAGCACATGGGAGCTGCAGAGGTCACCCCAGACCCATGCCAGGCAATCATTAGGGTGCACCACACGTGCATGAGCACACACAGTCACCATGCTGCTGTAAATCCTGCACATCTGAGAGCTGCCATCTTAATTTACCTGCCTCTTTGTCACAGCTTTGCCTTTGATCTTCCTTTCCAAGTTGTCAGAGGATACCTGGATTCATTGGATTTACCCACCTGAGAACTGCTGTCTGCAGTGCCCTGGATAAAAAAGCCATTTAATTGGGTACAGACCATTCTATACCCAAAGAACCAAAAAGCTGGAGATAGGGGAATTGTCCTGAAAGGGAAGATTAGGATCTCTCCTTCCCTTTGCCAGGTGCTTTGCTCCCTTCCCTTTTAAGCTTTGAAGTTAAACCAGGTTTGAGGCTTTGTTTACAGGTAGTCTTCCTTTAAAAGTACCTTTTTAAGGTATGGACAAGCTGTTCCTGGAATAATTTGCTGCAGTGTGTCAGAGCTGCTCAGGAAATGATGCATTTCTCCTTTTCTTTCAAGACTAGCCTGTCAGATTTGGAAATAGTAAACACCAGGTTAAAGCCTGGGCTCTGCCACAAGCTGCCTGCTCTCTGCTCCCCTTGATTCCAGCCCTGAGTCACAGCTGCTCAGCACCACAGGCAGGATTACCTTGCTGAGGCAAAGGCATCTCATGAAAATAAATTGTGGAATAAAAAAGGAGTTCTGGGGAGGAAAAGGATTTTTCCCTTCTGCTTGTTGCCACTTGGTGTCTTGAGGGAGCTGCAGGGAGGTGAGTGAGAGAGAGATAAGAGGCCATGCATCTTAATACCATGCAGTGATGCAGCTCAGGGTGGAATAAACATTTTGCTCACCTGAGAATTTCAAGATGCTGTCAGTGCAATTAAGCCAGCCCTGCTTCCACCAGAGTCAGGAGTTGTTTAGTGTTGCCCTGTCAAAGGTGGCTTAACATGGAGTAACAACAGGTTCCAGTACAAATAAAGGGTTGGTCTGCTGGAAAGCAGCTCTGTGGAGAAGGACCTTGGAGTCCTGGTGGACAGTAAGTTATCCAGGGGACAGCAGTGTGTCCTCATGGCCAAGAAGGGCAATGGCCTCCTGGGGTGCATTAAGAAAAACAGGGCCAGCAGGTTGAGGGAAGTTCTCTTCCTCTGTCTCTACTCTGCCCTGGTGAGGCCACAGCTGGAGTATTGTGTCCAGTTTGAACCCTGGCATAAACCCTTACTCAGCCAGAACTGAGTTTAACCTGGTTTATTCCATGTCTGTGTTTGGTCTGTGTGGTACAGCTGAGAGAATTGTAGTTAAGGAGGACTGGAAGAGGTTAGTCAAGAAGGAAAAGGCTATTAAAGAGATCAGGCTAAGGGGAAGAAGCAGATGCAATGGGAATGGGACATGGGAACAGACATGGGAAATGGGACAGGAGGAGCAAACCAAAGGGAACTGAATTGATTTAGCTCATTCCTTTGGAAAGATACACAGGGAGAGAAGAGGAAAGCAGGAGAGGGGAATGAAAAGTAGATGGTTCTGATCATGTCAGGGCTGAGCCTGACTCAGCAGGAAGTGTTGCTGTGTGATGCAGGTAGCCTTGTGACAGGCACCAGAGCATCCTGCTGCTCTGCCCTTCAGGGATTGATGCAGGGCGGCTGCTGGGCTGCCTGTTTAGTTGGTTATTTTTTCCTAGTAAGCTTTTGCTTTTTAATCTAGGAGACTTGAAGTAGGTACTAAAAGGTCACCAGAAGATTTTAGCAGCTGGAAGCTAGATGTGACCCCTGAAGGCCCTGCAGTCTTTAGCATCTGCTGCTGAAAGAGCTGGTGTTTGTCAGATAAGCACCTTTGAGTTCCAGCAGAAAGATCAGACGGTGGCAGAGGGACAGGAGTGCCTTCAAATGGGGACCTGCCTTCACCCTGCCACGTCAGTCACTGAGTTCTGCCCCCACACCAGCAGACAGCAGGCCTGAAGCTGTAGCCCCAGCTGAAAAAGCTGATAGTGAGCTGAACCAAACAGGATGAGCTGGGGTTTGCCTATCTGAGTCAAGTCAGAGCAGAGCAGGCTGATGAGCTACCAGCTGCGTGTAGGTGTGCAGAGCTGTTTCCATGAGTCTTGGTGACTTTGGAGGCCAGCTGTGAAGCTGACTCTTGGCTGGATGCTATAGAAAGCAGTGAAATACCAGAGTGTATTAAACCAGGACTCCTGCACTGAGATGGGGAGGGCACCTAGGTAACACCAGGCTGAATTCAGCCCTTCCAGGTCATTTCTGCTGTGGCTTTGGGATGTGGAATTTCTGCTGTGGCTTTGAGATGCTTGAGGCAGCGTTTTGGTGGAATACACAAAGAGCTCTCCCCTTTTTCACTGTTCAACCTGGGAACCAGGACATGCTTCCTGAAGGCAAAGCCAATGCATACAAGGAAGCTCTTGGCTAATGCCACTGCTGTTGGCAGTCAAGAGCTGGCTATGTGGAGACAATGTGCTGGAAGGAAAAGACTTTCCAGGTGGGTGAGCTCAGTTTGCTCATCAAACAGTGACATACCTGTTTGACCTGAGACAATAGCTGCCCCCCAAGTAAATGGATGTGTTCTTTTGTTTGGCTGGGAGAAGAGAAGTAAAGTAAATGCACAGCAAATCCATGTAGTTGGTAGCCACGAACAAGAATGGTCTGTGTCAGAGTGAAGAGCATTTGGGAAGCTTCAGCCAAGAAGCTAAGCCTCAAGTTCTGTGTGAAAAATAAGAGTAATCTTGGCTCTGTTTGTGTTTGATCACCCACAAAGCATCCATGTGAAGCTGGGAAGTGTAGACACTGAGATCAGATGGGAGGTGCTGGCACACGTGGGCCTGATGTTCCGCAGACTCATGGAGTTGTTCAGTTTGGAAGAGACCCTTAGGATCATCAAGTCCAGCTGCTAACCCAGTGCTGCCAGGGCACCACTAAACCATGGCCCTCAGCACCACATCCAGATGGCTTTAAAACCCCTCTAGGGATGGGGACTCCAGCACTGCCCTGGGCAGCCTCTTCATGTGCGTGGTCGTCTCTGGTCATCACTGTGGTCACCTGTTGTGGGAGGGGGCTGCAGTGAACCTTTTGGAGGGCAACTGGGGAGATTGTGGATAAACCAGGCCTGTGAAGGCATCTTAAGACCTTGAGATATATTTGAGATAGACATAAGGGATCTGCTGGAGAGAGTCCAATGGAGAGTCATGAGGATGACTGTGGGACTTGAACATTCTCTCCTCCTATGGGGAAAGCCTGAGAGCCCTGGGGCTGTGTAGCCTGGAGAGGAGAAGGCTGAGAGGGGATCTTACCAATGTCTGTAAATATCTGAGGAGTGGGTGTCAGGATGAAGGTGCCAGGCTCTTTTCTGTGGTGTCCAGTGATGGGACAAGGAACAGTGGGTACAAGCTAGAACCCAGGAGGTTCCACCTCCACACGAGGAGAAACTTCCTTCCTGTGAGAGTGCTGCAGCCCTGGAGCAGGCTGCCCAGAGAGGTTGTGGAGTCTCCTTCTCTGGGCACTTTCAAGACCCACCTGGATGTGTTCCTGTGTGGCCTGCCCTGGGTGATCCTGCTTTGGACTTGATGATCTCTGGAGGTCCCTTCTAAGCCCTAACATCCTGTGGTTCTGTGATAAGCTTGCTTGGGGTTTTGGGGGGAGCATTTCAGCTGCACACAGCCAGCGAAAAGAGAATCATCCTTCTGCTTTTAGATTGTGTGTTGGATCCAGACTTCAAGGGGTCTGTTTTTGGAGCCAGGAGGCTTGCTGACCTCCCTCTTCACACCCTGTTGTGAAATGGAAAGGATTCAAATCTGCCTTGTCCTTAGTACCCTGGATATGAATGATTCCTGTGGATCATCACTTCCCACTGTTCACTGCCTGAACTTCCACCCTGTCACCCATTTCAAATGGCTCATCTGAGCACTTTTAATATTTCATCAGTTCAAAGCAGGCTGCTTAATGAATTGAGAAAATGAGGAGAATTTGGGATATTTAAAGAGGCCTTCCATCCATTAGGCACAGCAGCTGTGTGTCAGTGACATCTCCCTTTCATTGGCTGAGCAAAACAGTTTGATTTTGTCTTGTTACTGAGGCACGTTGGAACGCAGCATCTAGGCAAGCCCAAAACTTCAGGGAATGCTCTGCCTGTCAGCAGGACAAGCCCCACTGGTTGGAGAGCTACTAAAATGTGCCAAACAAAATGTGTCAGGAGCTTGTGTCAGGCACAAACCCTGTGAGGAGAGGCTGAGGGAGCTGGGGTTGCTGAGCCTGGAGAAGGGGAGGCTCAGGGGAGACCTTATTGCTCTCTCCAACTCCCTGAAGGGAGGTTGCAGCCAGATGGGGGTTGGTCTCTTCTCCCAGGCAAGCAGCACCTGAACAAGAGGACACAGTCTCAAGCTGTTTAGGCTGGAGATGAGGAGAAAGTTCTTCACAGAAAGAGTAATTGGCCACTGGGATGTGCTGCCCAGGGAGGTGGTGGAGTCCCTGTCCCTGGAGGTGTTCATAAAGGGATTGGATGTGGCACTGGGAGCCACGGTTTAGTTGTCAGGAGGTGTTGGGTGACAGCTTGGACTTGATGAGCTCTGAGGTCTTTTCCAACCTTATTGATTGTATGAAAATCAGGACCTCCAGGCTGCCTGGTGCTGTGGGTTGAAGAATCCTTTGGCCCTTCCCTGCACTTGCAGGCATGCAGTGGGAGCAGCTGCTTATCTTAGAGGGTGAGGTTGGGTGTGCCTTGGGTTCTGGCAAGGAAGAGAGTTTGAGAAGTGTTTCTTTTTCCTTTGAGAGGAGTTTGGAGATCAGCATGGGAGACCAAGGGACTTGGGGTAAGCAGGGATGGTTAGGTGGCTGCTACTGACCCACTGGAAATCTGAGAGAGGGGTTTGGAAATTCACCTGGGAGCACACTGAGCCACTGGGAAGGTGATGGAAAGGAAAAGGGAGAGAGATTCTGATGCTCTAGGATGAGGAAGGGGTCTGTGAAGCAGGGAGTACTGGGGGTTGACTTGCAAGGTTTGTGTGGTGAGGAGGGAGTGGAAGGGCAGTGTGGGGATGCCCCAGGGTGTCTTGACTCACAATACTTGTGTCATCCAACCCTCCAGCTGCATTTCTGCTTGCTGTGGTTGCTTTCATTGTTCTCTTAGTGAAACTTCTTTCATTAGTGGCCAAGGTGAGCTGCAGCCTGTGCATGGGGAGGGGCTGATCAATAGTGGGGGGGGTTGATGGATGTTCAGAGGAAAACTGTGCAGGCACTTGCAGTGGTTGTGGCAGATGAGCCAATGAAGATGGACCATTATGGAAGATCCTTCTGAACTGGGGTGAGTTTGTGGTGCAGCTGGTCCTGTGTGTAGCTGGATGCACATCTGCACTAAGAAGAAATTGCAGATGGGAGGAAAGAGTCTGGAAGGGACCTTCAGGCTTCTTGCCAGCTGGGGGTACTGGGTCTCATGTCCTTCTGAGGGGAGAGCAACAGCAAGATTTCATCCAAGTGCTGTCAGTCACCAGGTAGATGCAGGGTCCAGGTTTGTGCAGCAAATAGGGAAGCTAGAGGTGAGTTTGGGAGATAAGGAGAAGGAGCCAGCAAGGGCATCAGCAGGCAGCTTGCCTCCCAGCAATGTGCCCTGTGGCAGTTCAGAGGAGCTGAGGCTGCCCAGCTTACACCAGAGACGTCCTGGAGAGGAGGTAAGGCACAGAGAGGTCTGGAGGAAGGAGGCAGCCCCTCTGCTCCTCAGAGCTGCTCATACATATGCTTGCTTGCATCCAGCTTCTTTGCCTGGGGCTTATCTGCCTGTCTCTGATGGAAAAGTGACACAGCCTGTCAGCAGGTCATGCTGCCTATTGTTTAACAGTGCAGCAAGCTCTGCTGCTGCCCCTTGCACCCCCCTCCCAGCCCCATCCACTTCTCTATTAGACACCTGATCAGAGCCTTCAAATCCTTGACCCAAATCCTCCTGTGCCCAGCTTTATGTCTTATCCTGCTCTGGTTCTTCTGTCCACCACCAGCCTGAGAGGGAAGGTATTGGCTGTGTGCTGAGGGAGATGATGGTTTGAGCTGTGTGCAAGGTGGTAAGCAGGAGTGAGGGAGGGGGGAGAAGAGCCCTTGAGCGGTCTGAGCTGTGAGCTTTCCCTGATCCACATCCCTCCTCTCTTTCTGCTGACTCAGTGACCCTAGGTTTTACTGCCTGGGAGTGTCAGGGGCAGTGACCTTGCCTGGCTGCTCAAGGACCTCTGCACTCAAAGGCCATGGCAGGGCAAGCCAAGACATGCAGAGGAGAAAGTTCTTTTGCGCCGTTTCTTATCCCCAAGATGACTCTCAGGCTTCGCCAGGCAGGAGGATGGTTACTCCTGTGCTGATATGGTGCTGCAGGGGTGGCAGGGAGTCAGAGTGGTCACCTTGTGAAGTGTGCTTTTGGGTTTTTTCACTTCTGGGTGGGAAAGCTCCCCCTGGCAGGAAGGAAGAGGCTGAGAGGATTCATCAATCCTTGGGAGTAACACAGCTGCTTCTCCACCCAGAGCACTCAGTTCAGCGTGGTTGGGCTTTGGAGCCGGAGGGTTTCTCTTCGCTCCCTGCTGGGCACAGACACAGGTTCATCGTTCTGAGCAGCCATTATTAACTGGGAGCACAAGAGGGTGAGCTCCTGACAGGTTGTGTGCAGGAGGTCAGGCAAGGTAGACAGAAGAGTCCCTTCTGGGGCTTAAAATCAATGAATGTGTGATTAAACAGTGGCTGGACACTGCAGGTGGAGGGAGAAGCAGTGATAGTGGTGGCATTTCATGTGGGAGATGTGGTCAGGTCTTGAAGCAGCAGTCCCAAGCTCATCTCTTGTCTTTCTGGGTCCTTTCAATGAGCCCCAGATTTACACATAGCAGGGAGACAGAAGGTGTCTTTATTTTTCCCAGGGGCTGCACTGGAGTGCACATAATTCCTTTGGAAATCAGGGCCCAGGTTTGTTCTGGGCTTAAAAAAAAACCCCCACCCACAAAAGCTAGCTAAAAACCACCAGGAGAGCCTTTGAGTGCTTGGTTGACCCCAGTCCTGCCATCCCTCCAGAGCTGTGCTGTTACATAAGGTTGTTTCTCAGAGCTGTAATGATGCAGCAGTATTTATAGCCCAATCTGGGTTTTCCTTTTAATGGCTCCCATAAAAAGCTCATTATTCCCTTCACATAGTTGCTGGCTGATTTACATGCTGGTCCTCTCCCTGGGTGTGTGCTCCAGTTTGGGTAGCCCTGAGCCACGCTGTCTGCCTGGTGCTAAACGACTCTGCCAAGAGCCTGGTGGTGACACTGGTTTGATCCAGGCACCAGAAGCTTGGCTTTTGGGGAGGTGGTGAGGAGAAGGAAGTTGATAGAGAAGAAGGGAAGAAAACCAAAGCATTTCTGCAGGTCCTGGCAACTTTGTCATCTCCCTGGAGGTGCAAAGTCCCCTGGCATTCAAAGTGCTCTTGGCTTTGGGAAGGGCAACAAAGCTGGTGAAGGGTCTGGAGAGCAGATCTCATGAGGAGCAGCTGAAGGGTCTGGAGAACAAAGCTGATGAGGAGCAGCTGAGGGGTCTGAAGGACAAAGCTTATGAGGAACAGCTGAGGGGTCTGAAGGACAAAGCTTATGAGGAGCAGCTGAAGGTTGTGGAGAACAAATCTTATGAGGAGCAGCTGAAGGAAGTGGGGTTGTTTAGCCTGGAGAAAAGGAGGCTGAGGGGAGACTTCGCTCTACAGCTCTCTGAAAGGAGGTTGGAGCAAGGTAGGTGTTGGTCTCTTTTTCCCAAGTAAATAGCAATGGGATGAGAGGAAATGGCCTCAGGTTGCACCAGGGGAGGCTTAGGTTGGAGACTGGGGAAAATTTCAGTTCTGCAGGAGTGGTCAGGCATTGGAACAGGCTGCCCTGGGAGGTGGTGGAGTCCCCATCCCTGGAGGTGTTCAAACCTGTGGATGTGGTCAGTGGGCATGGTGGTGTTGGGTTGATGGTTGCACCCTGTGATCTCAGAGGTCTTCTCTAACTGCAACAGTTCTGTGATTCCATCATCATTCCTGGTGTGTCCACCTGGCCAGGCAGGTTCCTGGCTGGAATGGGTGCAGAAGGAAGTCACTGCAGAGTAAACAGTGGCTGTGGATCTGTTAAGCTGAGCAGGGGCTACCACTGAAACAGGCTCTTGAGGTGGACTGCTGTGCAGTCAGGCTGAGAGCGAGGAAGGAGCAGGATCCCCATTTGCGCTCCTCAGGGTGACCCAGGAGGAGGCATGGGGCGCACACCTTTGCTGCTCTCCCCTTGCCCTACCTCAATCAATGTCCTTGTCTCTTCTTCCTTCTGCCAGCCCTGACATTCCTCCTTTTGCATATTGGATTTCTTGTTCTTTATGGTGGGGAGGGGCAGGGGGTCGGGCCAGGCTGATGGCAGCTGTATTGATCAGGAGAATTTAATATCATCTCTGCACTTACTGTGTGATCGTTAAGGGGATGCAGAGCCAGGGAAACATAGTTAAAAAGAAATATTTTTGTTCAGTTTTATTTCTTCCCCTGCTGCATTTCTGAGGCTCTCACTCTCTTCCAGACCTGGCACCAGCCTCCTGCTTTGCCTGCCTGCCTGCCTTTTGCACCGGGTTTCCCCCAGTTTACCTTTGATTTGATTTGATTAGATGAAGAATTAGGGAAAGGCTTTACCCCAGTTTGGTGCTAAATTAATTCACCATTTCCTCAGCTAACTGTCTTGCAGTTTTCTGTGCCTGCTGAGAATATCACTCCCTCTCTTTTAGCTCAGATATATCTGGAACTCCTATTGCTGAAGTACCAGGTTGCTTCTTGGTGTCTAATGCCTCCCACTCACACGGTGCCCCTGTTCATCCCTCTGTGTGTGTGTGTGTGGAGAACAGCAGCACAAAGTGGTTAACTGCCATGCCAGCAAAGTCTGGCCAGGAAATTGGAGCAGAAAAACAACAGCTTGAGTTTCAAATTCATGCTAAATATTCTAACCACTGGAGCTGGAGCAGCCTTGCTGGGTGGTGGTGTTTTTTTGTGGGTACTGCTGAGTGGTGCTGCACCACAGGTGAAATACCTCCTCTGCAGAGTGAGCTGCTCTTCTGTATGCCTGGCACTGAGCACTGGAAGGTTGCTGTCTGTGATTTTGCAGCTCAGGGGCACGGGCAGAGGTGCCAGCAGGATGGCCAATCTCTAAGAGGCATGCAGGGCTCACTCTGGCTCAGCCTGTGAGGAGGATGGGGCACGGCATTTGTGCCGAGGTCAGTGTTGCTGCCGCCTCCTTATTTTGCAGCAGACAGGGCGGGGGGGGGGGGGAAGGCAGCCACTCTTGAACATAATTTTGGCCAAATTTTCTCCTTCCCCTCTCCCTCCCCCTCTCTGCAGTCACTCTTTGCAGTCACTTTGAGCAGCGTGGTGCAAGAGGCACCGGAGCCTGCGGGCGCCTGGCTGCCTCTGCTAGATGCAGAGACTCTGACACTGATTTATATTTTGGTTAATTGTCTCCATCCATTAGCCTCCTCATCCTTCTCCTTGTTAAAGATGCAGTTGCTGCTAATGTCTGTAAATGAAACACATTTAAAAGGTACTGCTCCCAGTCTGGATCCGGCTTGGGTTCACCAGCAGTGGAAGTTGTCACCTCCCGAGGGTCTCGAGGGTGGCACAGCTCCACTCAGGTGTGCTACAGGGGCAGGGCAGCTCAGGCTTTTGGCAGCATCTCTCTGCTTACCAGCACTTCAGGGGCCAAGGGACTGAGGTGTCTGCCCCATTTGTCTGGTCTCCTCTGGAAGTCACTGTGCAGGATGTGCTGGCAGGGCTGGCTCCGGAGGCAGGCTGGGGAAGTGACTCTCTGCAGGTGGAAGGGATGAGGTTGGTTGTTGGATATCCGAAACTGAGGAGGGGTGACTGAAGTGAGGGTTCAAATTCTGGTCAGTGTGAGGACCAGAGGACAAGACAAGACCAGAAGGGGCCTTGCAGCAATGACTTCTGGCTTCAAACACTGTCAGTCAGAGGCTTATGGTGCAGATGTTGCTCAAAAAAAAACCCCCAGATGATTGTTCCCAGAAGTCAGTCACAGAGGATTGCTGTATGTCTGCTCGCCACAGCTCCCCTGGAAGGGCTTGCTCCTGATTCATTTGTGCATCCCAAGGGATGGCCACAGTTAGCAAACCTGACAGTTCAGTGGCAGTCCCTGTGATAGACTTCTTCCTTGAGCCCAGGTGGTGGCTCATAGCCAGACCAGATGATGATGCTCCTGCAGCCTGTGCCAGAGATGCCAGCGCCGCTGTTGAGCTGCTGTCCTGCAGGTGCTTCTGTGTGGACTCCACCAGTGAGTCAATGCATGGCTGTGGCATCTTGTCCCAGGCAGACACCACCAGCTGCTGTGACTGCCTCTCCCTCCTGAGTGCCTTTTCCTGGCAGCAGCTATCAAATGACCACTGGTGGACCATTATACTGCCATTACAGAAAGTCTCATCAGAGCAACCAGCTTTTGGAGGAGACAGAGGGACCCAGTTAGTTCCATTAAACATAGACAGTGCAGCAATCAAAACATTCATGGAGACATTAGCAAGGTGGTTGTGTTTTCCTCCAGTGGTAATTTTTGCAGCCATTAGTTATTAGTGCATCAAATTGCTGCTTTGCAGAGCAGGCTTCTCAGAGCATTGGGATGTGACAGGGAATTCTGGACCATCAGAGCTGCAGACTTACCCATGCTGTCCTGACCACGCTCCCAGGTGGCTGCACCAATGTTCATTGGGTTTGGGGGTGAGGCTTTGGGACCAGCAAGGCTTTTTGTTGTTGGCTCCCAGACCTGGCATGGAACCTACAGCACAAACCTCCTGTGCTGTGCTGCACTTTGCTGTGCTTGCCACTGTGACAGGTCAGGTGTTGGCAGACAGCTTCCAAGGACAGGTGGCCATTAGGTTAGAGAGCAGCTTCCTTTTTGTGTAGCATCCAGGTAAAGGAATCATTTGAACTTAGAGCTTTGCAGCTGCTGCTTGCAGCATGCTTGGCCTGAGTTGTGGTGCATCAGTGAGCTGCTGGCTTGGCTGTGGCTTAGGCAGAACCCTTCCCACAGCTTTCCTGCACCCCTGGTAAGTGGATCTGCTGCTCCTGTGCCTTCTTTTCAGGAGGATTTGAAAATTGCCCAAGCCATGATAATATCCAGCCACTTGGCCAGCTGTTGTCTTTGGCAGCAGGACAGAGCCCAGTGGCAGAACAGGAATCCTGTTGGATGGAAAGCAGCTTGCAAAAGCCTAGGACCTTCTTTTCAGTGGATAAACCAGCAGGGCAAAGGCTCCAGGACAGATGATGCATGGCATCTCTGGTGGGATGCCTGCTTCTCCAGTGCTGTGTGCAGCACAGAATCCAACAAGCACACATCCCCACTGCCAGCTTTACTCCTTGTTGAATTGCCTCCCTCATGAGGCTCATGACAAGGTCTGTGGCACTTGCAGCTGTTCTCAAAGCTGCAGACTGGGCCTGGAGGGCTACAGTGCTGCTGAGTAGCTGCTACCTTTCATAGAATGGCTTGAGTTGGACCTTAAAGATAATCAAGTTTCAGCCCCTCTACCATTGGCCCAGGTTGCTCAAAAGCCTCCTCCAGCCTGGTCTTAAACACTTCCAGGGGTGAGGCTTCAACCACTGAAGCTTATTTCTTAGCAGGAGGGACATCTTGGTGAAGATGGGATCTCGCTTCTTTATCAGCAGTCATCACACACTTCTTTGCCACATGAGAGCCTTTTGGTGTTTTAGCCTTTTACTCCCCTCCACAGCTGCTCACTGATGTTGCCAAAGCAGGACAGTGGATTGAAAGAGAGAATGAGAGCAGCAGCACATCAGCTGTGAGAGAGAGCAGCAACAGAGGCTTATCTTCACTAGACATGTTTAGATTCATTGCTCAGACAGAGGGCAGGGTGGATGTTAGCCTTGGGGATGCAGGGTAAATGTGCACTGGGGTTTGAAGTGGAGGCTCTTGTAGTGTTGCAAGCTCTTTTCTAAGACTTTGCCACCAAAATAGCAAAATACCTGAAGAAAATGCCTTGTGGTCAGGGCTTCCATCACCCTGAGCCAGGTATCAGAACCACCACAGGATGCCAGGCTGGAAGGGTCCCCTAGGATCATCTGCTCCGACCTGTCTAGGTGATAGCGGAGTTGCACTGAGCTGGCCCAGCCCCCTGGCAAGCTGAGGCTTAAAACCATCCACTGTAGGGGAATCCACTGCTTCCCTTGGGAGATGATTCCAATGTCTCCCTACTCTCATGGTGAGGAATGTTCAGGTAGATCTCATGGGGACTGTCAGTAGCACTGAGTGACACTTCCCAGCTTGAAAGCAAATGGGCTGTGGCCAGCCAGCCACATGCCCTCAAATCCCAGAATCCCAATGGGACAGGGGTTGGAAGGGACCTCTGGAGATCACCTAGTCCAACCCTCTGCTAAAGCAGGTTCCCCTGACAGTGAGAACTCCCATGTTCTACCCTTCATTTCACTGCCAGAGCAGAACTTGCTGCTCCGAGACGGAAGTGCCTCAGAAGATGTTCCCCAGCTGCCTGGAAGCATACCTGTGTTACTGCAGGTCCCCCAACCATTAATTACCAAACCCCATGCAAACTGGATGTTGCCATGGCAACCTGCAGCCCTACAGAAGGCTATTTGTCTCCTCCTTGACCTTTCAGGAGATCTGTATCTTGCTCAAGCCCCCTTCTCTCTAATCCGGTTTTTAAAATATAATATTATGCTCCTGGAAGGGCTCAGACCTCTAATCTGATTGTGTGTGCATGTGGCACTGCAGGGCCCAGCCCTGCCTGCATTAGCAGCCACCCAGCACAGCCTGGGAGGCAAGACAAAGGAAGAGCCAGAGCTTGACTCTGCCCTGCTGGGGCTGCAAGCGAGCACCTGGGTGGAATTAGTGGCTTCAGCACACGCATGGGGGAATCTCTGCCTGCGGAGGACTGGTCTTCTCCAGGCTCCTTCATGCAGGCTCCTTGCCACTGAGGTCATGCAGGAGTTGTGCCTCTGCTGGCATGTGTCCTGAGAAGGGCAGCGAGGCTGGGGAGAGGTCTGGAGCACAGCCCTGTGAGGAGAGAATAGAATAGAATAGAATAAACCAGGTTGGAAGAGACCTTCAAGATCATTGAGTCCAACCTATTATCCAACACCACCTAATCAACTAAACCATGCAACATAGAATACATAGAATAGACCAGGTTGGAAGAGACCTTCAAGATCATTGAGTCCAACCTGTTATCCAACACCACCTAATCAACTAAACCATGCAGCATAGAATACATAGAATAGACCAGGTTGGAAGAGACCTTCAAGATCATCGAGTCCAACCTATTATCCAACACCACCTAATCAACTAAACCATGCAACATAGAATACACAGAATAGACCAGGTTGGAAGAGACCTTCAAGATCATTGAGTCCAACCCATCAACCAATCCAACACCACCTAATTGACTAACCCATGGCACCAAGCACCCCATCAAGTCTCCTTCTGAACACCTCCAGTGATGGTGACTCCACCACCTCCCCAGGCAGCCCATTCCAATGGGCAATCACTCTGTGTAGAATTTCCTCCTAACCTCCAGCCTAAACCTCCCCTGGCACAACTTGAGACTGTGTCCTCTTGTTCTGGTGCTGCTTGCCTGGGAGAAGAGCCCAACCTCCACCTGTCCACAACCTCCCTTCAGGTAGTTGTAGAGAGCAAGAGTTGTAGAGAGGGTGAGGGAGCTGGGGTTGCTTAGCCTGGAGAAGAGGAGGCTCAGGGGAGACCACATTGCTCTCTTCAGGGAGGTGGTGGAGTCACCGTCCCTAGAGGTGTTCAAGAGGGGATTGGATGTGGCACTTGGAGCCATGGTTTAGTTGTCAGGAGGTGTTGGGTGATAGGTTGGACTTGATAATCTCTGAGGCCTTTTCCACCCTTATTGATTCTATGATTGCCTTGTCCCTGCCTTCAGTTGTGAGTTAGTTGCTGTGCCAGACCAAGCAGCCAGGTGTTAGGTACAACCACATAGAAGTGTTGAGGTTGGAAGAGACCTTGGAGATTGTCGAGTCCAACCACTCACCTGGAGCTCCCAATCTCACCACTACCCCTAAACCATGTCCCTCAGCACCACAACCATGTTGGGGAAACCAGTATACACAAAATGCATGTTCTGGAGCTTGACCTGAGCTCCTGCAAGCTTGGGCAGCCTTCTGTTTGTTCTATTCCCTGTAAGGGAAGGATCTTCAGTGATAGAATCAAGGAATGGTGGGGTTTGGAAGGGTCCTCTGTGATCACCTAGGCACAGAATCACAGTTTTAGGGTTTGGAAGGGACCTCAAAAGATCACCTAGAGCAGGATCCCCTAGAGTAAATCACACAGGAGTGTGTGATTTAAGATCATCTAAAGCAGGATCCCCTAGAGTAAATCATCCAGGTGGGTTTGGAATGCCTCTGGAGAGACTCTCTGAGCAGCCTGTTCCAGTGCTCTGCCCCCCTCTAAGTGAAGAGTTTTTTCCTTCTGTGTGTATGGAACCTCCTGTGTGCCAGTTCTGTTGGCAAGAATGTCTGCAGAGCAGAATGGCAGCTGTGCAGTGAGAGCTGCTGTGCTTGGCCTGCACCAAGTGTCTCTGGAGTCACGGAGTTAGGATGGGTGTTGAGGATGGAGCACTCTCTGTAAGAGAAGTGGTGGGTTCAGGAGACATTAGAAGCTAGGAAATGATCCTCCAACCCTCCTGCTAAGGCAGGGTCACCCAGAGCAGGTTGCCCAGGGTCACAATGTCCAGGTGGGTTTGGAATCTCTGCAGGGAAGGAGACTCCACAGAGTCCCTTACAAGTGTGTCCCTTATTAAAGGGTCCTCAGAGCGTCTGGCTGTAGCTGTGTGGAGCTACATTTGCTGGGGTCAGTTGGGCATTAAAAAATGCAGGAGGTCTTCACCTCTGCAGGAAGGTAGCTCAGCTTCTCCTGAGCAGCTCTGCTTCACATCCCCTCTCTGTTTTCTCCTGCTAAGACTGAGCTGCAGCTCGGAGCCCTTTGTGCCGCGTGTAGGACAAGGCTGGAACGGCAAAGCAACCTCTGCTTCAAACCTCCCATGCACTCAGGCAGAGAGAACAACTCTTGGGGCCAGTTTGATGTGTTAAAAGCTGTCTCAGCCTGTTTGCTTTATCCCTGTAGTCTTTTGGGGTGTTTTTTTTCCCCTCCCTTTTCCTCTGAATGTCACCTTGGTGTTCAGTTTGCCTTCTGCAGAAGTATTCCAGCAAAGTCATGTTTTCCTGGGATCCTGCCTGGTTGTGTGGGTAGACTTGAGTTGGATTCAAAGCCTGTGGAGCACCTCTCAGCCCCGTGGTATCTGCTCATGAGTAGAGCCATGACTTGCTAATGCACCTTTGTGTGAAGGATGAATTTCACGTTCAAGGCCTGTGAAATCTCTTGAGCACACAGGGTTTCGGTGGGAAGGAAAACAGCGCTTCTGGCAGGGTGACGTTTCCTTCCACCTAGGGCCCCTGGCTTTAGCTCTGGTGGGCTGTGTCTGGGTGCTCTCCACTCACTCCTGTGGTTTGCAGAATGAAGTGAAGTCAGGGAGCTGCCCTGCTCCTCAGCAGGAAAGAGAGGCAGCGGCAGGTTGAGTGGTGGGCGCAACAATTCCTTCTCCCAGCTCTCTTAACCTGTTTACACATCAGAGGTGCTCTGGGCTCGATTGGGATGCAAGGCACTGTGCAAATGCAAAGATGTAATTATCCCATTTTTCTCTTCCTACTCCCTGCCTTTCTCCCTCTGCACTCCTGGCTCCTCTCCTCCGCCCTTTCCCCGGCGTTGTGCTGATGGCAGCGTTTATCTGCATTTGTCCTCTGTCCCTGACATCCAGTTATTGATTGGCATGATTAAAAAGAACTGATAATCACTTCACATTAATCCCATAAATGACTTAAGACACCAAAATGTTTGCATAATGCATCTTAAAGGTGGCAGCTAAAAGAGGATAAGACCCAAAACTGCTTGGCACAGGAGAAATGGGCTTCCCACTCACCTGTGGGCTTGCTTAAGTAATTAGCCTTCTGCTTGCATAAGGAGGAATCTGAACTGGTTTAGCGGAGGAAGATGCACTGGGTGCTCAGAGGCTTTGGGATCCCAGCATCCTGGCTCAGTGGTTGGGTTGGGTGGGGTGTGTGTGTGTGGGGGGAAGCAGCAGGGAAGATGCCAGCAGCTGCTGAAATGAGAGTCTGGGTTTGTCTGCTCGCATCTTGTGAAAATCTGGAGCCAGACGGCCGCTGAAAGTACCTCTGTCTAAAGACTTTCTGTCATAAACTTATCTGATTAGCAGGGAGCTAGACGACAGATTAGCCCTGCTCCTGCACCAGGGATGGGCTCTCTGCAGCATCTGAGCAGATCTGCTCCTGGGGCTGGTGCTGGGAGCCAGGAGGTGGGGGGGTGCAGCAGGTGGGGAGGAGGTGGGGGCGGATAAGAGGGGGGATATTTAAAGGAAGATCATTGCTAGGTAATTCTGCAGCTAATGCACCCTCTGGGTAGTTCTGCTGGTCCCAGGTGAGGACACTGAGGTGGTGGTGGTGGTGGTGGTGGTCACGAGCTGTGTGTCCCCACAGCACAGAGTGGGTGCTCTTGTCACGTGAGTAGAGGTTGGGAGGGATGGGGATAGGAGTAGAGGCTGTGGCTGTGGGAAGGGAGGGCAAGGTGTCTGATACCTGCTATTTATTTGTGAGTGTCTCCAGTTCTCCTGGCTGTCATCTTCCATTTGGAAAGAGGGGGAGGAAGGAAAATTGCCACATTCAGCTTGGGGCAAGCACCTTGTCCTAGAAGGATGTAGTGCCAACAAAAGGCAGAGGGATTCCAGCACTTCATTCAGCCTGGTGTCAATGTTTTCAGCTTGTTCTCCCTCTTCAGTGTTTGTATCTCCTTTATTCAGAAATGTTTTGCAAGTGGAGAAAGGGTTTGCAAGCAAAAAACATTTGCCAGCTGAACTGCAGTATCTGCTACAGTCAATGTCTATTTTGTGTTCTCCGTCTTCAGAGAAGAAAGAGGTAAAGGGGGGAAAAAAAAAGACTAAACTTAGCCTACTTAGCAGCAAAGCTGCTGCCAGGGTAGCAGGCAAAATAATGCTGAACTGCTCCTCAGGGGAGACCTTACTGCTCTCTACAACTACCTGAAGGGAGGTTGTGGGCAGGTGGGGGTTGGTCTCTTCTCCCAGGCAAGCAGCACCAGAACAAGAGGCCACAGTCTCAAGCTGTGCCAGGGGAAGCTTAGGCCTGAGGTGAGGAAGAAATTCTCCCAGAAAAAGAGATTGGCCCTTGGAATGTGCTGCCCAGGGAGGTGGTGGAGTCCCCATCACTGGAAGTGTCTAAGAGGAGCCTGGATGAGGCACTTGGTGCCATGGTTTAGTTGCTTAGATGGTGTTGGGTGATAGGTTGGACTTGATCTCGAAGGTCTTTTCCATCCTGGTTAATTCTATTCTATTCTAATGGATTCTCTTTTCCCCAGAAGGAAGAGAGCATTGTTTCAGGATCTCTTAGAGTGCAGAGCTGAAAATGAGTTTTGTTAGTAAGCATCTGTCCCCTCAGCTCTGAGCCATGCTGCTGCTGCTGCTGGTGGCTTTGTCTTGAAGGAAAAAGAAAAACCCAGAGAAAACTATGACTCAAGTGAATAAAAGGGACTCTTGTGGTCCAGCAGTGATGGAATGGGGAAAAAACTTCACACTTGTTGTTCAAGAATAGAAGGGGTGGCAACTGATTGAAAACTATCAGTTCCTTCAGTTCAAGTTTCCTATTAATTCTGGAGCAGAATCTGCCAATTCCTACACTTTCAGTTTTTCCATCTGAGATGCAAGTCCTGGCCCACGCAAGTTATATCTGGCAAAACTGAAAATCAGGAGCTGTGGCAGCTGCAGAGCCCTTTGATGGGAAATGAGAGCACTGTTTGGGAAGTGCTTAGCTCCCCAAAACTAGAGGAGGTTACCTAGGAACCCGGTGGGTAGGAGGTGTTGGGGGGTGGGGTGGGGGAATTGTCGCTTGAAATACAGCTGCGTCGGGGGGCAAACAAAAGAATCCTGTGCATGCACACACACACACACACAAATGCATCAGTGGTGTGGTGGCAAATAGGATTTCCTTAACTTGGTGCTTTTTCTGCTCTGTTGCAGCCGTGATAACGACCTCTCCACTATCATCTCCAACCTGCATCAGAGCCGGCAGCTCGTTATGCCAGAGACCCAGAGCCGCTGTGAATTCAAGAGGAGCAGCGTCGACGTGGGCTTGGGAGCAGCAGGTAAGCAGCTGGAGCAGGTCCTGCTGGTTTGGGTTTGTTGAGTTCTCTCCTCTCTCTTTTGCTTCCCTCACCAATTTGTTGTGTTCTCAGCAGTTTGTTGGCTTTGTGGTGTTTTTTCCCCCCCGCCTCTCTGCCTGGTGGCGTTGCGCTCTCTTTGGGGCGAGCTCGACGAAGGCTTTTAATATTCTGTCTGAAAGATGAACATGGAAAGGATTTCATGGTGATGTTGAAAGTCCTTTGGAGATCTCAGCCCTCTGTTGTTCCCCAATCTAGTGGTCTGTGTTAAACCGCTGGCAAAGGAGCTTGCGCCAGCAGAGAAGTGAAATGTCCCCGGGGTTGGTGTCAAGCGAAGCAGAAAGGCCTTGCAGAGAGCATGGTTTGATTTGTAATTTCATTAATCAGAGGTTCCCTGTGCTGCCTCTCTGCCTGCCAGCTCCTTTGTGAGCAGCCTGATTGTTTGGATTTGTTAGTGCTACCTGGCTTGCCTTTTTTTCCTGGAGGGATTCATCTGATTTCAAGTGAATGTGGCGAAGTCAGAAACGCTTCTCTTGGCTCTGCCCCTCTGGATGTCAGTAAGGGAGGTATGGGAGAGGATGCTTTGGGGATAGGCAGCAGTCAACAAGTGAGGCACTGGTAGTAAAGTGGAGATCTGTTTGCAGCATCTGTGATTTGCTACTGATTGTAAATGACAGCTGAGGAGAAGCTGGGAGTTAGGCTCATGATCCCTGTCCTTCCAAAGCAGAGGTGGCTTCTCTCTCTCTCCCTGCACGTTACTTGATAGAGGCCTTCCTGAAGATCCTTCCTTTGGTGGGTGTTACAGATGGCTCCAGGTGAAAGTTTCTGGTCACATCTATAACAGTGGGTTTGTTCATCTATTCTTCTAAGTCATTCTGTTAACTGTGTGACTTAACCCTGAACCTGAAGGTAACACAGCAGCATCTCTGGGAGGGTCTTTGGGAGGATGTTCAGTGCCATGACAGGTTTGGCTTTTGCATGAGGTTTGACCCCACTCCAGTGGGGTTCCTCCTGCCTGCAGTGAAACTTGCTGTGACTGCTTTGGCAGTAAAATGGTTCAGCCCCTCATGGGTTGTGTTGTGGTGAGCTGGGGAATTATGGTCTGTCTGTAAAGCAGCAGCCATGGCAGCTCCCAGTCTTGGCTTTCACAGCTGACTCTCCATATTCTCTTCATTAATCCAACCCTGCAGCTCCTTTTCCTGCACAGCTCTGAGCCAAACTGGCCAGAGAGGTGTTTTTTTATATGAGTCTGTATGTCTCAGCTGACCCTGGGTGTCAAAATGGTTTTTAGTGTTGTTTTGCTTTGTAGAGAAACTGCTGGGCTTGATCAGCGTGGCTGAAAGCCTTTGAGAATCCATAGCATTCCAGAAATTCATCCCCACCAGTGTTAAGCAGTAGAAAAGGTTAGATGTAGAAGTCCTTGTTCTTACTTGCTGGAATTTCAGTTTGAGGTTCTCTGGTTAGCTTCCCAACCATAAAAACCCACTAAGAAACACAAAACATAGGCACTGCAGACGTGGAGTAGCAGTGAGGCCACCAGTGCTTGGCTGTGACCTCAGTGGAAGTCTGAGCAATGATAATGGAGAGGCCACCACACAACTGGCAGAGATTTGATCAAGCACTGGGACAGGCTGCCCAGAGAGATGGTGGAGTCACCACCCCTGAAGGTGTTCAAAGCATGTTCAAAACTGAGGAGAAAGTTCTTCCCAGAGAGAGTTGTTGGCTTTTGGGATGTGCTGCCCAGGGAGGTGGTGGAGTCCCCATCCCTGGAGGTGCTCAGGAGGAGACTGGATGTGGCACTTGGTGCCATGGTTTAGTTAGTCATGAGGTGTTGGGTGCTGGGTTGGACTTGATGATCTCTGAGGTCTTTTCCAACCTTATTGATTCTATGATTCTATGTATGGACATGGCACTTGGGGACATGGTTTAATGGCTGTGGTGGGGTTGGGCTGTTGGTTGAGCTTGGTGATCTTAGAGGTCTTTTCCAACCTCAGTGTGGCAGTTTTAATCTTGGGGGTGGAATTTTCAACCCACCACACTCAATGATTCTGTGATTTTTAGAACATGATAGGTTTGGTGTGTCTAACAAGAATTGACCAGTGAAGGGGTGAGGTATCTAAAGGGAGAGGGGACATTGTCACATCTCCCCAGGGACACCTGGATCTCTTCCCTGCTGTCTGGAGCCAGCTCACTCCACATGCTTGTTTGATTAAGGGAAAACTCATTTGCCAAAGTCCATGCAGGACCTGCCAGCTCTGACTTCAGAGCATGTGCTCAGCTGGTACCACTGTCACCACCTCCTGGACATGCAAGTGAAGGGACCTGAAACAAGATGCGCTGGGACCTGTAGCTGATGCCAGTTGTGGGGTTTATGTCTTGGATCTGTTTGTTTGTCCTGGCAGGGGTGGAAGGAGAGGATGGTCTAACTAATTGCTACATGGCTAATTTGAAGAGAGTTAGCTCTGGGCTGGGCTGAAGGCTGCTGCTTAAAGCATTTAATTACAACAGTAAGGGAAACAGAAACATGTCCCCAGCTGTCTGCTCTTTGTACAACACTGTGGGTTTGGGTTATGAGGACCTCACCCTCCAAAAGCCATTTGGAGGTGGAGGACACTCAAGTGTCTGTGGCTTCCTGGCTATGGCTGAGCAGGGGATTGAGAACAAATGGAAGAGATTTGCTCATTGCAGGGCCCACGGGGTTAAAAAAAGAGGTTTGGGGTTGGCAGAGTTGGTTGGTTTATGATTAATTCTGTGAGAAGGAGCTCAGTGATTTATAGTTAAAACCAGGATTAGAGGCAGTGCTACAGTTTCAAACACCATGGACTGGAAAATTAGAAGTATTACTGGATCTTTAATGGTCTTTGAAGTGCAGAGAGGGGTTGGAACTAATGGAAAATGATGGTGTAGAGTTAGTTCTGGGCCTTTTATGAGACGGGTCAGGCTGGAGTCAGGGTTCAGAGCTAGAGCTGGGCTGATGTTCAGGTCACAAGGGGCTGAGGAGGCTGATGTATTGCTGGAACAATTGGTTGGAAGAGCAGCACTGATATTAATGTCCTTGGAAAGCTTCAGGATAATTTTAAAGTGAAAACAGGGCACTTTCTGTCAGTAGTGATGGTTGTGTTTGGGAACAGAGAGGCTGAAGAGCTTACTTTGGGACAGCAGAAGCTGGAAGACTAAGAAGAAAACAATCCTGAAAGACTCAGGGTTTGGTCCTGATTAGAAATGGATTTAATAATCCACCTTGGTTGGTGTCATAACCCCCAGTGGTGGGCATTAGCTGCTTGTGATGAGGGTAGAGGAGCTCCAATCTGGACCAAGGAAAAGTCAGTATTTAGCATTTTGTGAGGCCCAAAGGGCTGGGAAGAGTCTGGGGTCATCCAAACCAAATGTCTGTGGCCTCACTTGGGTGTGGAGAGGACTGGTGCAGTGCTCATGACTTGCTGGTAAGTTTGGTGTCTGCAGAAATCCAGGCTGGCAAAGCCAGGATCTGCAGTGCTCTGCAACCACTCAGCACAAAAAAAAGGGAGGACTTGCTGCTGGTTTCAGTGCTAAAAGGAAAGGGAGGGACTTAGGCTGCCAGCAAATAAAGCTTCATCAGCAATGTTGGGCAAGATGCATAATGCCTTCCACTGGTTTCCAAGTGCACTCCAGAGGCTCAGGAGTCAACTGAGGCACAGAAGTTTGTCCAAGATCCTAAAGCAGCAGAGATCATTTTCCTGCTTCATCCTCCCTACCCTCTCTGCTAGAGCTCTGTGGTGATGTTCCCCTGTGACAACATGGACTGGATGTGGTTTATGGCCTGCTTCTAGGTATCCAACATGTGAGAGACTTGAGGGTGGGATGAGGCTGGTGTCCCTCTTGTTTCAGTGTGTGCTGAGGCAAGAACAGCTGGCAGCTAAGCTCATGTTTGGAGTGTCCCCTGACACTGGACCTTTAAAGGCACTGAAGAATACCAACAGCAACAAACTGCTCCAACCAGTGCCTCGCTGTAAGAGATCTGGAGACCTGGAGCTGGGAGAGATCTGGAGACCCAGAGCTGGTAACTGAGGCTTTTGCATTGACAACAGAAGGAGGTGCCCAAGAGATCTGCACTGATATGATCTAATTGTCCTATTGATTGGCTTTGGAGCCACCATCAGCCCTGGTGATGACTGAGAGATTTGTGTGCCTGATGCATGTTAGCTGGGTCTCACTGCTCTGGGCCCACTGGGGACCTTGAGGTGTTACAGAGATCTCTTAATCATGGAGCAAACCTAAGTGTCTTGGGTCTGCTCTGGGCTCTGCAGATTTATTACAGTTATCTCTAAGGATTTCCTTAGGTCCCAGGAGGTCTTGGGGTTTGGGAAGGGCTGCCCAGATTGTAACTCTCAATTCTTGACTGGTTGAGGAAATCCATCTCAGTGGTTTAGGGTTTTACCCTCTCACACTGTTCTTCCTCCTCCTCTGAGTTGAATGTTAGGTCACCCACAAAGGTCTGATGTCCTCAGGCTTTTGAGAATAGCAACCTGCTGCTTTCTCTGCCTCTTCTTGTGACTGGGAATGAGAGGCTTGTGCTGGGTCCCACAGTCCCTGGCTAGCCAAATGCTCACCAAATGCTTGAGCAGATTTCAAGGGTGCAAGTGTTGGTTGTTCCCAACACAGAGGGAAGTTCTTTGGGGGGATCAGAGAAGGTAGTGTCAAGGAAGGGCACTTGGTGGCTCTTCATTGATCAACATGATGGTGATGCCCACACTGGGCTTCTATCCAGCTGCTAGGTTAAATCTCCTCCTCCCTCTCTGGCCAGCATTGGACCATTCTGGGGCTAGCTGATCCAGCTGCTGAGAGGTAGGGTTGGCTTTTGGGCAGAGAGATACTCCCTTGGCAGAGAAGATTGGTGAGCTACTTCACCTGAATGTCGACAGGACTGCAGCTGGGGGGAACGTAGGTAAAGCCTACCTGGGGCTTTGGTGATGCCCAGGGGTCCCAGACCGAGGAAACATGTGTGGCCTCTCCTCTCTTGACCCTTGGGAGCTGATTTTCTGCTGTCTTTGTGGTGGAAAAATACTGGAGAATGCTTTCCTTGGTGCTAATTAAATTGCAGTCACGATGGGGATATAATATGGCAAATGGAGGAAGGCAGGAAAAGTGCATGTAACAAGGTCTGAATGTCCTCTGGAACATACAGAGGCAGCCTGCACTGGTGAGATGCAGTAAGAGGCTTAACAACATCTGCAAAGGTAGAGCAAGTATGCTGAGATGCCTCCAGGGGAGCAGGGATGTGGGGGGGAGGGCAGGCAACGAGCCTAATGAGAATATAAAAGTCCTTCCCTAATGGCTGAGCTCAAGGCAAGGCAGCAGGCAGGGCAGAGCACTGGCACTGCAGAGGGGCTTACCTTGAGAGCAGATGATGGCATGAGATGCTTTTCATCTTAATTGAGAGAGGCACACACAGAAGGCTGAGCAGAGCCAGGGCTGCTTGACAAAGGCAGGGGAGCAAAGCTGAGGGTTTGCACATCAAACAGGGATTTAGAGCCCCTTTAAGCAGCTAGTGGTGTGTCTGTAAACAAGGCCAATCCCCTCTCTATCCAGTTGGGCTAATGCGGTCTGCCAGGGCCTGCCTGGGGTGGGGGAGGATGGAGGAGACCTTGCAGGGTTCCATGGCTCCCAGAGAAAGTGCAGGTGTCTGCTCCCTTGTGTGTGTGTGTGTGTGTGCTTTGCAGGCTGCTCCAGGCTTTGAACGAGCATTTGGCAGTGGAGTCCTGGTCCCAAGGCTCTAAATAACTTCCTCTCCTGCGAGAAAAATCCTGTTAATTTCTCCTCTTTCTCTCCTCAAACACCCTCTCTTCTGCAGTGCCACATATCATGCCTTTCCAGTTGCAGTAGGACTATTTGCATGGATAGAAGTGGAGGAATCAGGCTCCCTGATGCTAGAGGAAGGTGGGTAGAGCTTCCCTCTCTTCCTTCTGCCCCTTGTGATTAGAGGGAGTTGGTTTTGATGTCTGAATGTTGTCTGAGCAGAGGGCACTCCAGAGAGGTGTGGCAGTGCCAGGTCACACTCCAAACAGCAAGTGATTTGCTGTGGTTCTGTGTGTGGTGTCTGGGACTCCCCATGGGTTAGAGGCCCCCATCCCCAGTGGCTAGAGGCTTCTGTGGCTGTGGGATGGGAAGCAGCAGAAGGCCAGGCTTTCCAGCGCTGCAGAGTTCCCAGGAGCCTTGGGCTTTGCCTAGGGGTTGTTGGTCAATGTGCTGGAAGGCTTCCTCAAAGGTCATCTTCTCCACCCCCCACCCTGCAGTCAGCAAGGAGACCTCCAACAGGCTCAGGTTGCTCAGGGCACCGTTAGGCTTGACCTTGAATGTCTGCAGGGAAATGGCAAACCCTGAGAGCCTCAGAGCAGTGGGGTCCACGGTGACCAGCTCCATGTTAACCTGCAGTGGTTCCTGTGGCCCCCTGGCATAAGGAGAGCATGACATCTGTGTCCCTGGAGGAGCCCCACTTCAGCAGCCCTGCTCCATTGGAGGCCATGCATGCTTGGTGTTTTGGAGTGCTGGAAAAGCAGTGTCCATCCACGTGGCTCCAAACCATCTCTCTCTGAGCTGATTTGTTCTTCTGCATTAATGCTGCTCTCTCATCTTTCCACTCGATGCTCTGTTGACTAAGCACAGGGGAGAAGGGAGGCATTTCAGGAGTGAACTGTAAACAGACTCACATTTGAGAGGCAGTCTTGGAATTCTTCATTGACAAGGCTACAAGCTGGTAGCTCACCCATGGGGCTGTGGCTGTCCCTGCTGGGTTGGCTCTCTGGGGGGGTGTCTGTGGCTGACACTGCTGGGTTGGCACTCTGGGGGGAGGCTGTGGCTGACCCTGCTGGGTTGGCTCTCTGGGGGGGTGTCTGTGGCTGACACTGCTGGGTTGGCACTCTGGGGGGAGGCTGTGGCTGACCCTGCTGGGTTGGCTCTCTGGGGGGAGGCTGTGGCTGACCCTGCTGGGTTGGCTCTCTGGTGGGGGGGGGCTGTGGCTGTCCCTGCTGGGTTGGCTCCCTGGGGGGGGGCTGTGGCTGACCCTGCTGGGTTGGCTCTCTGGTGGGGGGGGGTGCTGTGGTTGTCCCTGCTGGGTTGGCTCTCTGGGGGGGGGGCTGTGGCTGTCCCTGCTGGGTTGGGTCACTTTCTTTGGGGCCTATCCTTGAATTCTGCCATGGAAGGCTTCCCAGTGACTTCATTTGGCCTTGCACCGACACCTAGAGCTCTTATCTGCTAAAGAGGAGTTGATGCTGGGGATGAAAAATAATTGGGATCAGGGATGTTGTGGCTAATGGCTAGAGACAGGAGTGCAGGGAAGGGCTGTTTTCTGAGCCTCTGCTAATGAGCTGGGATGCAGACATGTTTTCATTTAACAAAGCCCAACAACAACAAAAACCCCAACCCCAGAAGCCTTTTATTGAACTGCTGCCTTAAATTGAGCAGAAAATCAGCACCAAATGGGCATCCAGGAGTTGTAAACCCAGCCCACCTCTTCTTGGCATCTTTCACCACGAGGGACAGTTGTTTATCTAGGCTGCATCAGGGTCTAGGCTCTGTCAGTGCCATTCACCCTCTTGGCTTGGATCTGGAGGACTTGTCCTTTCTTCTTGCTCTGTTCAAGTTCATTTTTCTTTCTCCTGAAGCCTTGTGGGGGGTGGGAGGTAACCAGCATCCTTTTGTAATACAAAGGAAGGTCTTGGGAGGTGAAGGAAAAAATGCTGTGCCCTGCCTCTGTGCTTGCAGTGTGGGTCAGGCTGTGGGATTCTGCTGGTGTGAGGGTGAAGGTTTTATTTTTGGCTTTGTCACTGCAGGAGAAGAAAGAGCTGAGGTAGTTTAGTGCCCTGCTCTTGGAGTTCAGTAAATCTTGCCTCTTGGCTGGGATTTTGAAGCCTGCTTTTGGCAGGAGAGTCCCTGTAGGATGTCTCTGCAAACACCTTGGGGAAGGTCAGTGATGCAGTGGTGTGTTTCAAGGTGTATCTCCATCACTTGAGGAAAGAAGTGCCCCAGCTGGTCAGGACTCATGGTGGCAGCTTGAGTAACTTGGCCTCCTCCCTCTGCCACGAGCAGGGCAGGCTGGCTGTAGTCAGCACAACGAGTCCATCGCTCCCTGGCAGTCGGAGCAGCCACCAAATTCATGGCCATTACCTGTTGCAGCTCTGAAAGTGAAATAAACACTGACTCTTTTCTTCCTTTCTTTGCAGCTTTAGGAAGAGCAAGATTATCCTGCTTCCAAAAATAACCTCTTCCCACCCCCCTGCTTCCCCCTCCTTTCCCAGGTGCCTTACAGGCAGCTAGCAAAGAGCTGCAAACGTGTCAGTGGTGCAGTGACATCTCGCTGGTGGCAGGCAGAGGAACCCAGCACAGGTTGTCCTGGGGCACCTGGCTTGTCCACTCCTGCTTGCTGCTGGGTGAAGCGCGGGGAGAGGAGGCAGTGGCGCTGCTCCTGACCCTGCCACGCGTCGAGCTGGCGCTTCAGAGCCAGGGTTCTGACGCCGCTCCTGCTCCAGTGCCCGTGTGTCTGTCTCTGTGCCATCAGGTTTGGATGCTGGGTGAGCTGTGGGTTTTAGTCCTGTCAAAAATCTGTCCTGCTTGGAAAGATTTTATTAACGATCTGCTGTGAGCAGGAAGAAGGTCAACTGCCTGTTTCATTAATTTTTCAGCTCTGCACAGGCTTTTTGTTCCCAGTTCCTTTTCTTCCCTTTGCTCCTCTGCCCTTTCCTGCTCTTTTCCCTCCTCCTTGTCTGTCTTTGGTTTTCAAACCTTTCCCCCCCGCTTCCTTTTCCAGACCTGACTGCATCTGACACATGCACCCTTCTTCCTTTCCGTTTCTCTTCCTCCCTTTAGTCCTCTTGTCCTCCTCCCTGCTCTGCCTTCCCCACCCTCCCTCCGTCTCCAGGCTCCTAGGGAAGAAGACAATTTGAAGGCTTTCCTCTCTGCTCTCAGCTGAGAGGCTCCTTCCCTCAAGCCAATCAATGGCAGCCTTTCAGCCCCAGTGGGGCTTGGCAAACATTAGATCAATAAGTTATTAGCACCATTCTGTCAGCTGTAATGTGGAGATTGATCGGGGCCGGGGCTCCTGCATGCTGCCTGGCACTTCCCCAGCCTGATAAAGATGACAGATTAAGGGAATAAGAAAAAGGAATTAAGGAGTCTGGCTGTCAAAGCTGTCAGGGGCTGGAGCAGGGCTGGTTTTTTCAGGGGCTGAATGAGTGCAATTGGACATTTAAATGGTGCTAAGGGTACAGCACCACCAGCAGCAGCTCTGCTGGAAGTCCCCACCTTCAGCCTTCACTTTCTAGAAGAGCAGCTGGGAGGCTTGCAGAAGGAGCTGGCACAGGAGGTGGAGTAGCTGTCCTGGTGTTGGAGGGGATAGCAGGTTGTTGGCACAGCCCAGACACAGAAAATCCAGCAGCTAGGAGCCCACAGGGATGTCAGGAAGAAGCTCTTCCCCATGAGGGTGGTGAGAGACTGGCACAGGTTGCCCAGGGAGGTGGTGGAAGCCTCATCCCAGGAGGTTTTGAAGGCCAGGCTGGATGTGGCTGTGAGCAACCTGCTGTAGTGTGAGGTGTCCCTGCCCGTGGCAGGGGGGTTGGCACTGGCTGAGCCTTGAGGTCCCTTCCAGCCCTGACAATTCTCTGATCCTGTGCAGGTTGCTGTCCCTGCCACATTGCCTTGCCTAGTGTTGGGTGGCATTCCCCAGGGCTAGGAGCTGTCTGTTTCAGAGGAACTGCTGCCAGCTCTCAGAGCTTTTTATCACTCAGGGGCCACAGGAACAAACTAGAACTCGGGAAGTTCCACCTCAACATCAGGAAAAAACTTCTCTGGTGTGAGGAATGCTGGAGCAGGCTGCCCAGGGTGGTGGAGCCTCCTTCTCTGGAGAGATTCCAAGCCTTCCTGTGGCCTGTCCTAGGTGCTCCTGCTTTGACAGGAGGCTTTGACTACATGACCTACAGAGGTCCCTTCCAACCCCAACCATTCTATGAAACTGAGGCCAAGCAACCTTTGCTCAGGAGATTGGTGGTCCTTCAAAGAAAACCTGCTCCTAACTGGAGCTGTGCTGAAGTCTTCTGATTTCAGAGTCTTTGCCCTTCCTTCTCCTGTCCTCCCCACTAGAACATGCTCCTTTCTAGAGCTTGGAAATGGAGTCTCCAGAATGTCTGGACTTGCAGCCCACCCTCCCAACCTCATTCCTCAGATCTTTTCTGGAAAGGAGTGGGGATTCACAAGTTTGCAGTTGCTAAAAAGCCTCTCTGCAGCATGTAAAATTAATTCAGATCTCTCTTTTAAGTGCTCTATATCCTCTTCATGAGTGGTGTGGGGTTTTTTTTTTTCATACCATGAATATTTACCACCTTCTCTATAGCTTGGTGTGTGCTGTAGGAATGAGTTTTCTGTAGGAATCTGGGAGAGAAGGAGATGTTGTTGCCCCTTCCCTAATCAACAGCCTCATTACAGACAGGCAGGAGGAGGGCTCCTGCATCTCCCTCTTGTTTCACTCCTTGGGAAGCTGAGATTATTGGGCAGCCCTTTGGGGTGCTTGGCTCCAGCTGGGAAAATGGAGCCAGCACAAGGAGGTGGGAAGTAGCAGGATGGTGTTTGCGTGGTAGGAGGAAAGGCAGATGGCCTCGTGGTGAGAGCTGAGAAAGGGATTGCAGGCTGCTTCTCGTGCCTGGGAAGGGCTGGGTGGTGTCTTAGACGTTGGGAATCCTTCTACTCAGCTGCAGCTTTCATATATTCTGTGGTTTGGAAGGCTTAGTGGCACCAGGTCTACCTTTGGAGGGCTGCTTTGTGTGATCAGTGAGGGATGATTGCTGACTCTTGCCAGTTGGGGTGGCTCTCTGCTATGGAGAGGAGTGACTGCACATCCAGCCTGCCAAAATTCTCTGAGTGAGCAGTAAAGACAAAATACCTTTGACTATTTGATATTGCTTTACAGTAAGAGACATTTAGTGTCCCATTCCTCTCTCCCCAACGTTTTCTGTTGCTCTTCCTGTCTCCATGAGCCTCTTGCCACCAGGGACTTGCAGTGTGATGCTTGGGGAGTGTTTGCAGGTACCTTGGTCTAGGCTGGGGATGGTCCTGAGCCAGGAGTGCCCAGCTTGCTCTGCTGTTTGTGCTATTTTTACTCTGAGGACTGGTGCAGCAGCTAGCAAAAGGATGCTTCCTGCCCTGGAGAGCTTGCAATCTAAATCCAAATGACAGCCAACAAATAGATACAGATGTGCAGACATAAAGGAACAAGATAACCCAGTGCAATAGCTAAGGTTGGAAGCCTGCTGCCTGCCATGTCCTTAAGCCATTAAGCTGACCTGCTGGGAGGAGGATGGTGCCTTTATTTTGCAGCTGGTTTGACATCCAGAGCTCCAGCACTATATTCCCCTCTCTTGCTAGACCTCACCCTGCCCCACGAGCTGCCAAGCACTTGTATTGTTCTAGCATCCTGAGTCCCTGCAGCCCACTGCTTCCCTTCCCCCACCTTCCCCAATAATAATTTTTTCTCCCCCCCCATTCTGGTTGCCCTCAGTTAAATTATGGCCTGTTCTTCCCATGACCTTGTGCTTCACTCTGCCTTTGTTCCATTGATTCCTGCTGGCAAGGGATGGGGGCCAATGTGCAGCCAGATTCCAGCCTGCTGCCTGCAGCCCACTGCGTGGCCCCTCGGCCGCCAGCCTTTGTTGGGAGCAGCCCTGGGCCTGCTGAGACTGGGCAAGCTGCTGCAGCTTCTCTTACAAAGGCACAAGCCCATGGCTGGGGCAGTTGGGTCTCCAGGGTCCCTGCAAACCTGTCACATTCAGCAGGGGGAACAGGCAGAGCAGCAGGGCCGGAGCACCAGAGTTGTTTGGAGCGGAGCAGCTCCTCCGGTGGTGGCCTGTTTGTGCCAAAGGCAAAAAAGGGGAGAGCTGAATAAACCCAGCTGCTGCCAAGACAGTTCAGACTGGTTGGTGGGAATTGTCATCTCCAGGGTGTAAGTTTGATTGTGGGGGGGGGGAGGGGGGCAGTTAAGAGCAAGGGAGGATGTTTTCCTGCTCTTAAAATAATGTGCAAGGAGGTGATAAAAAGACCTTCTTGTGAGATGCTGGCTGTCCAAGCTGGGCTGGCTTCTCATGGAAGTTGGCTCAGGTCTCTGTTTACTGAGGGCTTCTGGGTCCAAAAAGCTTTCAGAGCAAACCCAATGATACAGGCAGGGAGCGTGAGATAGGTCTTGAGCCCATCCCGTTCTGCTGGAGCACAGTGCAGAAGAGCTTGGTGCAGCCCCTCAGCTGTAATTTGGGCTCACTCTGTAGTCCACTCATTTAACATTGGGAGGGCAAAAATGTTGTCACCACCTCACATTTGTTCATTTCCCTTCTGCAGGTGAAGCTTTGTGCTCAGCCAGCAGGACCTGAGCTTAGTTCTCACCCTGCTGTTGGTTCAGTGAGTGTCCTTGGTGCATCTTCTGTGCTGCAGATTCCCTTGTAAAGATCCTTGTAAAAATCCCTCTTTGGGGGAACCTTGAGATAAGTTTTCTAATCTTCCCAGCTGGCTTAGGCTCCCAAGTCCTCTCTTCAAAGCTGATCATGGGGCTTTGGGGGTTCTTAGATGTGTTGGTGAGCACGTCTGGGGAGTTATCCATCTCTGCTGGGTGCTGGGAGGATGAGGATTAGCAGCAGTGCGCTGTTGCTTCCAGGTGTGATTCTCACCCATGGAATCAGTGTGTCTCATGTCCAAAGAGGGATGAAACCCACCCTGGCTCCTCCACAAGCTCATTTGATGGTGTCACACCCATATGCTTTCTCTTTATGCCTGCAAAGCCTTTGGGTGGTGCTTCTGTGGGGAGGCAGAAGGGCTGTCTCCCCCAGCTGACCTGCTGTCCTGGCCTCTCTCTGCTCACATTTCACTGGAGAAGTGCAGGAGGTGAGTGATGGGCTTCTCTTCCCACGAAAGAAGGGGTCAAAATCCACTTTGATTCGACATCTTTGGGGAAAACATTGGATTCGTTTCGAAATCCTTCTCTGGATCTCTTCTGTACTGCCTTGGGAGGCCAGCAGGAGCCTTGAACATAGTGTAGGGCTTGGGGACCTGCTTGGGAGGGCTTTGAAGGGGGTGTTGTGTGGTCAGGGCAGTGTTGCACTGCTGGCAGTGAGTGATCAGTATGCCTGGGGCTTCCTCTAGCGCTCCTTCCTCGTGTTATTGCCTGGCCTAGCTTCATAAAGTTACAGTTCCACTGATAATGTCTTTTAATTTTCAGCTTCAGTATAAAAAAACCTGCTCTGATTTGGCTTCCTTTCAACTGAAACTCTTTGTGGAAGGCAGGAGGGGAGGAGGCAGAAGCAGGGATTTGGGGAAACAAATGGCAAATGGGGGGGTGGGGGGTGGGGGTGGGGGTGGAAAGAAAAAGAATCAGCCCCTAACCATCCCTCCCCATCCTCTGCCCAAGGTGGAGTTGCTGCCTTTTGGAGGTGCATGGGCAGAGCAAACAGCTCTCCCTTGGCTTTCTGGTCACTGTCCTCTCTGAAGGTGCTGAGGCATCCAGAAGCTGCACTGCCAGCTCAGCTGCCAAACATCCCTGGTTGTGCTGCTGCAAAGTCAGGGGGAGAGGGACTGGGGATGCTGCCACCTCAATGCCTTCAGTGTTCTCCTGGTTCTCTGTGTGTGAGGGTGAGAAACCATGGTTGGATGTGTGGAATGTGGGCATCAAGGGATGAATTTAGAGTGTAAGATCCTGTAAAAGGGCCTGTGGTGGGTTGTGAGTGGTGCCCTGGAGCTGGGTGGATGGTTTGAGTTGTTGGGAGGGAAAGGAGCAGTGCTGTAACAAACACATTGGTTAGGTTGTAGCCCAGGATCTGTGAGCTTACCAAGTCCCTGAGGAGAAGGTGACCTATCTGTTCCCTGCTTTGCAGCTAGGAAAGCTGAGGGGAGGGAAGACTCCTTACAGCACTGGGCTGGAGTTCAGAAGATTGCTCTTCAGCCTGGTGCTCTCCTACTGACACAGTAAATTTGGGGGCAGATTGCTAAGTCTTTGTTGCCTCTGTACTGCCTACTGATGAGAATTGTTCCCTTTTCCTTGCTTATTGTGGATCTTGATTTAGTCCCCACGCTCCTGGGGCCAGAGTCGGTCTCTGACCCACCTCAGGACTTTCCTCTTTTGCTTTTTGATTCATTTAAGGCCAAAAAAAAAAATACCATTCTGTGATCTTAACTGCCATCAAAACTGCTGGGGACAACCCAAATACAGACTGAGTGTGTGGGATTTGGTGCTTTGGTACAGTGTGAACCTGAGATGCTGGAAGGCAAAATGCTGCAGATCATCCTGGAGATTAATTTGCTAATGTGGAGGGCCAGGTTCAAACCTCAGCTGCCTGATGTGTGTGAGGTGCTGGGGCTGGCAGGCTGGCACACCTGACTGTTCACACAGCTGCCAGCTCCCTCCCCTGCCTGCTGGGCTGTGGGCCTTCAGGAGGCTGCTGGGGCATGTAGAACCACTTCAGTTGGAAAAGACCTTTGAGATCATAGAACCACAGAACGGCTTAGGTGGGAAGGGATCTCAGAGATCATCTCCTCCAACCTCCCTGCCATGGGCAGGGACACCTCCCACTAGCCCAGGCTGTTCAGGGCCTCATCCATCCTGGCATCCACAACCCCCCTGGGCAGCCTGTTCCAGAATCTCACCACCCTTGTACTGAGGGATGTCTTCCTAAGATCCAGGCTAACCCTGCTCTCCCTCAGCTTGAAACCATTCCCTTCTGTCCTGTCTCTAGACACCCTTATGAAAAGTCCCTCTCCAGCCTTCCTGTAGGAGGAAGGCAGCTATAAGGTCCCCTGGGAGTCTTCATTTTGTCCAGGCTGAGCAACCCCAGCTCCCTCAGCCTATCCTCGTAGCAGAGGTGCTCCAGCCTTTGGATCATCTTTGTGGCCCTTTGGACTTGCTCCAACAGTTCTGTGCCCTTCTTATGATGGGGACATTGACTTCTACCATTTTCTGACTCTACTCAGTCTGATGCTAAACCTTAGAACCACATCCTGGCACCACATGCCACAGAGTTTAACCAAAATTATTGAGGTAGCTGCTTCTGTGACCAAGAAACTATTGCAATGGCACAGCCTGGGCGGCATCACTGCAGAGAACAACCTGCTGGACAACCCAGCTGGTTGTGGATCAGCAGCATGTCCTTGTTCAGCTGCACTGGAGCTCATCACACGTTACCAGGGGTGTGGAGATAAGGCTAGGGAGCTCTCTCCTGAGAGCAGCAAAGATTTGTTTATAAGAGGTGGCCATCATGCAGGAAAGCTTCAGACCTTTAGTTTAATAAGCCCTCTCCCTGGAGGTGCTCAAGGCCAGGCTGGATAAGGCCTTGAGCAATTTGGGCTAGTGGGAGGTGTCCCTGCCTGTGGCAGTGGGGGTGGAACTGGATGATCTTTAAGGTCCCTTCCAACCCAAACCATTCTGTGAATGTGTGAGCATGAACTGCATCCAGGGCTGCACCACCCATGGTGGTTCCCCTCTGCCCAGCACTGTTGAAGGCTACACCTGGAGCATTGAGTTTGAGGTCCCCAGTATGAATGACAAGATGAAGAGTCTTGGTCTTTCCCCTGCACAAGAGCAGCCAGTTGGGAGTGGGATGGGACTTGCAACCTGTGCTGCTGACGTGCCTGGGAATAGCAGGGCATGGTGCTAGTCTGCTGGCAGATGGGCACATGGGGGTGGGAGTGGAATAGCAAGAGAGAAGGAGTGATAGGAGGGTAATGAGGTGCCTTGGCAGAGCTGTGAAACGAAGGAATCTTTACTGCTCATATTCAAACTGCTGTCACATGGAACTGGTGCTTCTGTCACCAGCTCTTCCATGGAATCTCTCCTGCCTGGAGAAAAAAAAAAACACATAAGAACAAACCCTGCTGGGTTGTTGCTGCCTCCTGTCCGGGCTGGGAGGGGCGAGCAGAGCCATGAGGCTTCTGTTGTTTTTCCAAGCCACAACTCCCGGATGAGGACACTGCTGAGGAGGATATATGGTCTTGGCTTTCAGCTCTGAGGGTTTGCAGCATCAGAGTAACGTTCCCAGGAAAATCAGCATGAAGAATGAAACTTCCCATGGGGAGGGAGCTCGTGACTCTGTCTGTGCTGGGTGGCCAGGTACTTCTGGCTTTGGCGCTGGCCAGGCAAGCGTGTAGTGTCTGGGGCTTTGGAGAGGTTGCTGCAAGGGTAAACTGAGGCAGGAGGGTTGATAAACTGTTTGGAGAGGCTGACTCAACACTGTGGATGTGAAGTGCTGAGGAAACTGAAGCGCTGTCAGTGGCTGACTGACTCCTTTCCCATCTGCTCTCCAATTGCCACTGTTTCTGTTTTATTTACTCTGCTTTTGGTTCTGGATGGTTTCAAGCCCTCCGCAGTTGTCTGCGAGCGCCAGCTCCGTTCGCAGGCTGGGTGACAGGGTCAGGGCAAGACACAGTCAGAGGCAGCTTGTGCTCTTTCAAACCTCGACATGCCACTTGTAACTTTGCAGGCTTCCTGCACTGCTCCTTGGATGAAGGCACCGCCTGGCAGGCTGTGCCCCCGGCACGTGAACTGTCTGCTCTGGGTGCCGCTCGGATCCAAGCTCCGGAGCTCTCGGTGCGCGCGGCGCCAAGGCAGGAACCCAGCCTGGCTTAGCTGAATTCCAAGCAACGTGGAGCGATTTCTGAGGATGAGGGACAGTTGCTTGGCTTAAAATGTCCCCTGGAACAGAGCTAATGTTGTTGTTCTTATAAATAGCACCGAGGGGGTCTGTAACCTTTCTCAACCAACACACTTTGGGCAAATTGCAGCAGCTTTGCTTGCACGTCGGCTCGGGAGCAGATCCAACGTCTGCTCGTTTGGGAGGGAGATGATTTTTATCCCTCCCTCCCCACCCCCCCCCCCCACCCCCCCTTTTCTTCTTTTAAGATGCTGCATCTTTAACAAGCCCTTGATAGATGAGAATTTGATGCTTGCAGTGACAAACAGCCTCTTCCTTCCTGCCCATATGCAACATCATGCTTTCAGTTTCCCCCAGCGTTATGATGGGAGGATATTGATTTGAAATCTGCTCGGGGAGGCTGTAATTGTATATTAGATATTTGGTGTTGGGCTGTAGGGCTGCAGTAATGCAAAAGGCTTGAGTGTTTCCGTACAGTCTAGAGGGGGAAGATTGCTAAGGACCTTGAGGTTTTGAAGGAGGAGGGGGGTGGAGAGAAAAGGAGGGGGGGGGGAGAGAGATTGAGAGAGAGAGAGATACTGTGGTAGGAAGATTCAGAGATCTGTTGTGCTCTCTCTCTCTCTCTCTTTTTTTTCTTCCTCCCCTCCCGTGTGTGTGTTGTGTGTTGTTTTTTTTTTTCCTCCCCTTTCTCTCTTCCCCCAGTTGCTTTGCATCAGGGCATGAAAGGAGTGGAAACACCAGGGGGACAAAAGGCAACAGAACAAATGATGAAACTCAGTAAGGAAATCAACTGGATTCAGAAATGTATAGCTTTGGCCAAAAAAACAAACCAGGCGCGGAGGAGAAGGTTGCGTTGCTCAGCGTGTGAAGAGCCGGTCTGTGCTTGGGGGGCTGCGTGGTTAGGGAAGCAGAGCAAGACTCTTAGGATGATTTTTCTTTTTCTTACTTTCATTTTTTTTTTTTCCCCTTTTCTGCTTGTAATGTGTGTGTGAGAGAGAGAGAAGCAAAATGCCAAAGTCTCTCTGGTTGCTTTTGCAAAGAGGCAAGTCCAACCTTCTCTGATGCTCAGGGTTTCTCCTCTCTCTTCTAGATGAAATTTTAGGCAAGAGAAGAGTATGTTCTCCCAACAGCAGCAGTGAGTGTCCTTTAGAAAGCAAGAAAGCCAGAAGTGAGTCCCCAAAGGGTAAGTGCTGCTTCTCCCTCCCCCCCCCCCTTCCCCTTCCCCTTTTCTTCTCCTTCCTTAAGAGTGGAACTTAATTGAAATTAAGGAGGGAGGGTTGCAGGAGGCTGTTGGGGGGAGCTGGTAGCACCGAGGGTGCATGAAGGAGGCTGCCGGTGCGCTGGGCTTGCTTTATCTCATCGGAGGGAAGCTTGCAGTGCAAGAAAGGGATTGCCTCTTAATTAGAATAATTGCTTTATGATTAAATAAGGGGGTGGGGGGGGTGGGGGGGGGAGAGGCAGGCAGGCTGCAGCTTTGGAGGTGGATTTTTAGGGGTGTTTCTACTTTTCAGGCAGAATGTCTTGATTACATGTTGAATAGAAATGATACACACAGGCTTATCGTGCTGGCATCTGTTCCTTTAAAGGGAGGGAGGGAGGGAGGGAGGAAAAAAGCAGCAGCCTCGCAGGGAGAATCAGGCTGCCTGCTTCTTCTTTATGCATTTATGGCACTGTTCCTATAGAGATGGGATCTGCAGAAGGTTGTTTTTGTTGGGGGGGAATTTTTTTTTAGGGCATGTATTTTACTCATTTCTCATTTGGTTTATGGTTTGGTTGTTGGTTGTTTTTCTTCTCTCCCTCCCCATAAAGATGAGCTTTAAACTTTTTCTTGATGGCTTGCAAAGTGGAAGGGGGGGCGGGGGGGGAATGGAGCCTGCAGTTAATGAGTTTGTCTCAGGGTTGCCTAAATGAGGCTTTGCAGGCCGTTCACTTAAAGCCTTTGTTGTTAAGTTCAAACTAATCAGCTCTCAAGTAAATACCCATCTTGAGCACTGTGCCTGACCTGCACTTTTTGGCCGCTAAAGCCCTCCCCAAAATAAAAGCAGACTCACTGTCTGAAGCTAGGTCCTGTTCCATGGGTTTGGAGTCCAGCAGCTGAGGTTCTTCAAGGTGGATGCTGTCAATAAGCAGTCCAGGGAATCTCAAAGGGGACTCTCTTTTTTTTGCAGCAGCAGTTTGTCTTGAAGCCTTCTTAAACTACAGACCTTTTATGTTATGCAATATAAAGATCTGTTGTGGGGACCAGTGCTGCATCCTAATTTCACATCCTCTTCCTCTAGACTGTCTCTTCTTGCCTGCTTGTCCCCAAATTATGATCTGGAAGGCAGCATGCTCTGAGAGGGTGGTGAATGCTTCTGTCACTTAATGTCATAATGCTAACACTACCTAAGAACATGCTAAATCTTCCCTTCCATGTTAACCCTTTCCTGCCTGCTAACTCTTCAATCCAACCAGAGGTCCTCAAGCTTTTTTCCTGGGCTTTTCTGAAGGCTGCAAAGCAGATCCTCCTCTGATTCCCTTGGTTTATAGAAATCTTCATTTTTAATCTGCTCTCTTCTTGTTCTTCTTGCTGAAATGTTTTGCTGGTAGAGGTTGAGGTAAGTTGCAGCAGGATGCTTCTGTACAATCTGGAATGCATTTATTTGTTGCATAGGAGCATGAGACTCTGTGACACACTTGATGCACCTGCTGTCATCTGTGCTGTTCCTGCTGAGTCTGTCTCCATCGTCATTCCAAGACTGTGCATGCTTGGGAACTGAAACCAGGTAGTGGCAACCTGGCTGAAAATGGGCTTGGAACTTCAATCAAGCCTTCTGAAACCAAACTCTTGTGTTTGGAGTCACCAGAATTAAGTGGCTGAACTACCACAAATTTGAGCTATATTTTTTTTGCCTTGGAAGCAGCAGGCTCAGATGATCCTATTCCATCTTCCCCCCCCCCCCCCAGCATTTTTGTTTACTTGAGTGGGCTGAGTGCAGTGTGAGGCAGGCAATCAGCCCTTGGCTTTGCAGTGTGCACTCAGGATCAAACTCTTGCTCTTTAGCTCTGAATGACTCAGGGATTCCCCCAGCTCATTAAGAGGAGGGGTCCTAGGAAGCTCTGAATGAAAGCAAATTGCTGTTTTCTGCTCTACTTTTCTCAGGAAGCTTTCCCTGGCCCTTAAAAGAGGGTGAGGCAGAATGGAAATTCTGAGCTGGGCCTTTTACTAGCCTCCCATCTTACCTGGGTTTTATGCTACTAGGTCATTGGGGAACCCCTGTTCTCTTCAAGGCTGTGGCAGGCATTTTAAGCCTGGGCTGTGCTGATGCTAATGTCACAGAATGTTGGAGGTTGAGAGGGACCTTGAAAGATCTTTGAGGACAACCAACCAACTACAGCGAGGGACAGAGACTTAGTGCTTTTAGGACCTTCATCTTCCCACCCCCTGCTAGGAAAAAGGGGTCAGAAGAGGGGCTGTAGCCTCTGTATCTTGAGCACCTTGCAGCTGAAAACTCCCAGCAGGATGGGAAGTTTCCTGGGAGTCAGGCAGCATTCCTGTGGCATGGATACCACAGAGGGATCCTAGCTCTATACTGGAGAGCTGGCTGGAAGCAGAAAGGTCTGCATTGTGTGCAAGCCATTTTCAAACCCACTGGGCCCTTGGGGCTGGTTACCTGGAACTTGGGAGCAGTGCTCTGAAGTTGGAGATGGTGCTGGAGCCCCCAAGTTTGGCTGGGCCTAGATGCTGTGAGTGCAGTTTGTGGTTTAGGAATTGAGAAGAGGACCCATTGGAGTGTGGTAGTCCATGCAGCCTTGTGCTGTCCTCTGGTAGGAGCCTGTGAAAGGCAAAGATCCTTTACAGAAAGAGCGGTCAGGCAGTGGAGCAGGTGACTCAGGGAAGTGGTGGAATCACCATCCCTGGAGGTGTTCAAGAAATGTGTTTACATGGCACTTTGGGATGTGGTTTAATGGCCATGGTGCTGTTAGGTCAGTGGTTGGACTGGATAACCAGTGAGGTCTTTCCCAACCAGAACAGTTCTGTGCTCTCCCTGGGTGCACCCATCCTCCTTCTCCAGCCTTGGGTGGGTGCCTCCACCTTTCACGCTCTCCTGTGGTAGTTTGTAGCTCAGGGTGGGGACTTTCCCCTCTCTCCATTGCACGCTGGCCCTGGATGGAGCTCTTGCTCAGGGCACAGCTGCATTGTCTCCAAAGCAGCCTTTTGAAGAGGAGAAGTGACCCTGAGCCCGCGGCACAGCTCGTGCCGCCGTGGCCGCGCCTGACGAGGCAAGGAGAACAGAGGCAGCCAAGTAAATCACTCCTCCTCTCTGACTGAGTGAAAAAACACCTGTAGGGCTGGAAACCCTTCCAGCAGGGAGGCAGCAACCTTCCCTTCCCCCCTCCCCAGCGCTCGCAGCGTGCACACCAGAGATCAAAAGCCATCCCTATCTGGGTGGAAGCAGGGCCGTGCCAGCGCCGCTGTCAAGCGGAGCAGAACGTTCTCGCCTCTCGTATGGAAATGGGAGCGTGGCAGCGGCTGGGAGCGCAGGGCTCTGCTGGCAGGTCATGGAGGAAGCTTTTTCTCCCCGGGAGACAATTGCCCAAGCCTCACCCCCTGTGGCAGCAGCGTGTCTGGAGATCTGCTGCTCCGATAGCTTCAGAGATGAAACGAAACGGAGCGGCGGCAGGGCAGAAATGGGCGTTGCGGTGCCTGTTTGGAACCGCGGAGGAAGAGATCTGGTGAAGCCTCAGCAGTCGGGAGGATTTGAGGCTAGACTGGCCCAAGTGCTGGAAAAACACACACAGGGAGCACTCACCCCCTGGGGTGGGCTGATGAGCTCATATGCTGCTCCTTCTGCTGGTCTCTTTTCTTTGCTGTCGTGGCTCAGTTAAAACAAACCAAACACCTTCTCGCGTCTTGGGTTAACGAAGCGGACCAGAACCGGAGCTGCACTGCGGCTGAGCAGTTCAGACCCAGCCTCTGTCGGTTTGTTCTTCATCTTTGGAGGGGATATCCATATGGTGAATGGATTTGGCAGCTGTCCAGTCAGGCCAAGTGAAGAAGTGATCACAGAATGGTGTCGTTTGGAAAGGACCTTAAAGGATCATCCAGTTCCAGCTCTGCCTGCCATGGACAGGGACACCTTCCACCAGCCCAGGTTGCTCCAGGCCTCATCCAACCTGGTCTTGAACACCTCCAGGGAAGGGGCATCCTCATCCTCTGATGATATTTGGCCCCATTCTTGCTAACAACTTCATTGCTCCCCAAACCCGTGCTGCTGAATGTGATGGAAGTGGGCATGGACCCTCTGTGCCCTGGCATGTGGCAGCTTAGGCAGCAGAGACCCTGCAGCCCCCTGAGCCCTGGCTTTGAACCTGGGGTGAGATGCTTTTCCAGCAAGGTCCTCGAGCTTTTGCTGTGTTCAGTAAAGGCAGTCTTGGCCTGTCATGGGTGGGTTTGTTGTAGCAAAGAGAGGAGATGGATCAGCTGGGTGCCCCTGTCCTGTCTGGGGTTGCCTGGGGAGGACAGGCCTCCTAAAAGCTTGCTGAAAAGGTCTTCCAGCCGTGAGATGTCCTTCAGACTGGGCAGAGAACCTGCACCCTCCGAGAGCTCGGCCTCCCTGTGGCTGCCACCCTCGGGACTCTGCAGCGTTGGTGGAGGGTGGGAGAGACAAGGTCCCCTAGGCTGGGGCAAAGAGGGAGTCGTGCTGGAGAGCACGAAGACCAAGCAGATGCCTGCCTTGGCTGTGCCTTCCCGGTGACCCTGCCAGGGTCCATTTCACACCTGGCAGCTGGAAGAGATTTGGCGAGATCAGTCTCCCGCATTACCCCCTGGTAATGACACAAGCAGACAGCAAAGCTGCAGCAAAGCTGGAATTATCACTGGCTGAGTCATGTGAAATCTTCCAAGTTTTAAGTGTGGAAATCCAGCCTTTCCCTGGACTCCTCCTTCCTCTGAGCTTCCCTTTGCCACCCCCATTCTCTCCCTCCCCCTGCCTTGCACCTGAAATCTGCTCTGCAGCTGATCCGATAGAGTTTATGGTAATTAAGTGTTATTAAATCCCCTCCCCCCTCCTCCTCTCCCCCCTCTCTAATGACACAGCTGTGGGGAGGGGGGGAGAAAGGGGGTGTTTTTCTAAATCAGGTCTGAGGAGCTGAATCAGGTCTGTGGCTTTGCTGCTCAGACCTTTGCTTAAGAGCATCAGAAGGGAACCAAGCAGTTGGTGCACTTTGTGTTCCCCAGGGAGGTGGCAGGGGAGCAGAGGAGGATGTGGAAATCTGGCCTGGGAAGGGGATGGGGAAGGGAATTCTGCTTCCCATCCCTCTGCCTCTTCCACTGGTATCTTGCAGGCTCCCTGGAAGTGAGGAGTGGGAGGGAGCAGGCATGGCATGGCCAGCATCATGTGCAGCTTCCCTCTTTCAGGTCTGGTTTCTAAGCATGCTGCTGGGTGGGAACCCAGCTCCTGATATCAGCCAGCTTGAAGCAGGCCATGAACCTTGTGATTTCCACAGGAAGCCTGTGGCCCTCAAGATGCAGATATGTGTCACTAGGGTAGAGATCAGTGGTTGCAGATAGGGCCACAAATAGCTGTGCTGATTGAGAATCCTTGCTGAGCTGGAGGGGTCTGAGGTCACTTCCCTTTAGCAGAGGAAGGGTGCCTCGGGAGCTGGTGATGAGACCCTTTTTCACTGAAACTTTGTGCAGCTCAGATTGATCATTATCATTTATTGTTACTGTTGTTGTTAGCCCTGGAGCAGGCTGCCCAGAGAGGCTGTGGAGTCCTCCTCTGTGGAGACTTCCCATAGCTGCCTGGACACGTTCCTGTGCAACCTGGTGTGGATGAACCTGCGTTAGCAGGGTGGTTGAACTAGATGATTTCCATGGGTCCCTTCCAACCCCCACAATTCTGTGACTCTGACTAGCCCCTCCTGTGGTTTGGGGAGGAGATGGCTTCATTATGACTTGAGAAGACTGCACCCCTAATATCTGAGCACCCATGTGCTTGGCTGTGTAATGAGTTTGGTGGCAGAGAGCACTTGCCAGTAATGGTCTCTTATTCATAGCATCAATAAGATTGGGAAAGGCCTCAGAGCTCATCAAGTCCAAGCTGTCACCCAACACCTCATGACAACTAAACCACGGCTCCAAGTGCCACATCCAATCCCCTCTTGAACACCTCCAGGGATGGGGACTCCAACACCTCCCTGGGCAGCACATTCCAACAGCCAACAACTCTCTCTGGCTAAGGCAGAAGTAAGGCAGTCCTTGAGCTACTGTTTTACAGGTCTCATGCTCTGTATTTGTTTGCCAGAAGCTGTCCTCTCTAGCTTAGGAGCCTTGCTCTCCCCTGAGGGAGATCCGCAGCTCTCTGCCCAGCAAGATGTCCTGTGCCTGCATGTTCCTCCTGGTGCTGGTAGAATCACAGAATGATGGAGGTGGGAAGGCACCTCTGGAGGTAATTGAGTCCAACCCCCCTGCCAGAGCAGGATCACCTCTAGAGCAGGTTGCACAGGAATATGTCCAGATGGGTTTGGAACAGCTCCAGAGAAGGAGGCTCCACAGCCTCTCTGGGCAGCCTGCTCCATTATCATTATTAACAGTGATGCTGATGCAGAGTAAGTGGCCTGGGCTCAGAACCATCACCTTGCATTTGGAACCAGCCTGGCAGCAGAGTCACCTGCCCTGAGCCCTGAGGGGCTCTGTGAGTGCAGTGAGGTGGATGAAAGGAGCAGGAATCTGGGGCACACGGTAGGGTGGTCCTGTCATTCACTGAACACAGCACAGTGGTGGTCTTGTGACTGCTCCCTCCCTCCCTCCCTCCCTCCCCTTCTGCCTGTTCAGGTTGTTACTGGGAGTTCCTCTTCCAGTAATGAAAAGGTTTTGCCTGTGGGGAAGATCCAAGATAAAACAGTGTTAGAGGAGCCACCGCCAAGGCAGAGCAGGGTAATTACTCTGAGCTCTGCTTACAGTAAACAGCAAGGCTCTGTGGTTTTATCTTGCTGATGGTTAGACTGGGATCCCAACTGCCCAGGGAGCAGGCAGGGCCTTCCTCAAAGCACCTCCCTCCTGGGCTCTGCAGCCCTTCTGGGTCGATGGAGAGGTAGGTCGGCTGCTGGGTGTCATTCTGATGGCCTCGGGTGCTCAGCTGTGTGCACAGATCTGCCTTTGTGACTTCCCTTCCAGAGCTGGGCAGGTGGACTGCCAGCCCTGTCTGTGCTCTGGCTGTCAGCATCACCTTTGCTGGCTGCTTGAACATCAACTTGGGTTGTGCTGTCTTTGTGGGTGTTCAGAAAGGTGGGGGAGAGAGGTGCTTGTCTGATCAGGTGTCAGCTGGGGGGAAAAAAAGAACTGATGAAAAGCTGAGAACTTGGTGAACCCTTTCATCCTTCCTGTCCTCTTCGCCACCTAGGGGGTAGGGAGCTGGCTGGGGATTTTCTGTTGTTATAACACAGCATTTGTTGCTTTAGGGGCATAAAATAAAAGGGGGCAAAAAGAGTTGTTGCTGAGGGGGTTTTTTTGGGTGCTGTGGCAACTGAAGCTGTAGGCTTAGGCTTCCCTCCCTGTAAACGTGCTGTCCATGCTTGGAGGCTTAGCAAGTTGAGTCTGTGTCTTGACCATATATGATGGCACATCTTGAAGCCCAAAGACAGCTGCTCTGGGCAGCTTGGAGCATCAAGTTGAGTGGGTTCATCAGAACTGTGGGGAAACTGTGCTGCTCTCTCTCTTCCCTTTACACTGTCCCCATCCGGTTGGGACTTTCCCCCTCTCCCCCCACTGCATTTCTCTCTGGGGAAAACAAAACAAACCCAAGGCCAAATCTCTTCTTTTTGCTCTGCAGAAAACTCCCACACACCTCTGCTTGAGGACTCAGTGACTCAGATGACCCCAGAGGAGCACTACAGGCGCATGATGTCCGCACTGAACGAGCATGGCACGTTCGAGGAGCAGCAGCAGCAGCGGCTCTACCAGCTGGCCAACAGCATGGCAGTGCCCAGCCACGGAGGTAGGGGAGAAGAATCACAGCATCATTGGTGGAATTGTTAGGGTTGGAAGGGACCTCAAGGATCAGCCAGTTCCAAACCTTTGCCATGGGCAGGGACACCTTACACTAGAGCAGGTTGCTCACAGCCACCTCCAGCCTGGCTGCAAACACCTCCAGGGGTGAGGCTTCCACCACCTCCCTGGGCAGCCTGTGCCAGGCTCTCACCACCCTCATGGGCAACAACTTCTTCCTAACATCCAATCTGAATCTTCCCATTTCTAGGTTTGCTCCATCCCCCCCAGTCCTGTCACTCCCTGACACCCTCAAAAGCCCCTCCCCAGCTTTCTTGTAGCCCCCTTCAGCTATTGGAAGGCCACAATTAGGTCTCCTCAGAGCCTTCTCTTCTCCAGACTGAACAGCCTCAACTCCCTCAGTCTGTCCTTATAGGAGAGGTGCTCCAGCCCTCTGATCTAAGAAGGGGCTTGCTTTGCCACTTGGTATAAGCCTTACAAGATGTCCCTCACCACTGTGTGCACCTGAAGAGGGTTTGTGGGTTGCAGTGTGGCATGGTGGACTTGATGGTTTCAGAGGTCTTTTCCAACCTTAATGATTCTCTGCTGCTGTGTTTGTCATGCAATGAATACAGGAGGTGCTGAAGAGTATCCCACAGGCTCCCACTGTCCCGGTAGGGATGTCTGCCCTCAGCCATCTATGAATGCTGACACCTTCTGTGGCTACTCTGGGGAGGCCATGCCTGAAAGGAGTTTGGAGGGAGGTGGGGGTTGGTCTCTTCTCCCTGGTAACAAGTGATAGGATGAGAGGAAATGGCCTCAAGTTGCAGCAGGGGAGGTTTAGGTTGGATATTAGAAGAGACTTCTTGCCTGAAGGGGTTCTCAAACAGTGGGAGGTGGTTGAATCCCCATCCCTGGAGGTGTTTCAGAGCTGCAGAGATGTGGTGCTGGGGCATGTGGTTTAGCACCAGGCTTGGTAGAGTTAGGGAATGCTTGGACTGGATGCTCCTAAAGGGCTTTTCCAACCCAAACAATTCAGTGATTCTGGGATGTGTTTACTGGGGCAGATGAGTTGCACCATCACCACTCCACATGTTGCAGTGGTGGTGAGGGGGATCCTTTGTTGACCTCTGTCTCAAGAGTTCATGTTGAACTGAACATGCAGAACCTGTGCTCTAAGTCTTCCTTGGGTCACAGAAGTGGTGGAAGCCTCATCCCTGGAGGTTTTTGCAGCCAGGCTGGATGTGGCTGTGAGCAACCTGCTGTAGTGAGGTGTCCCTGCCCATGGCAGGGGGGTTGGAACTGGCTGAGCCTTCAGATCCCTTCCAACCCTGACAATTCTCTAGGATGCTGAAGGAATGGGAGTGAGAGCTGGCATCATGCAGGAGGGTTGTGAGACGTGGGCAGTGCCAGATCCTGCTGCCATTTAGTGATGGGAGCTGAAAGAGCAGGCTGTTGTTGGAGGGTTTAGTTAAACATTGACAGTGTCAGGTTTAGAAAGTTCCTGCAGTTGTTGCTGCATGCAGACATGGCACAAATTGGTGTTAAAGACCTTTCACCTTAATGAGAAGTGGATGTCTTACGATTCCATGGGCAATTAAAATATGCAGATGAAGCTAAGCTGCAGTGAAGACAGCTTAGCAGGCAAGTGCTGAAGTCAGTGGGGCAGGTTCAGCTGTGGTATCATCTGTTGAAAGCAATTATCTTTACATCACAGAGGATTGATCTGCTCCTGCCCTAGCCAAAACCAGCCCTGCTGTGGAAAAGTGAGGCAGAGGGTTGTTGAAAGGGAGAACTTCCATGCCCAGTGCATGCTGCCTTGGTGAGGGCTTCCTCAGAGCATTGCCTCAAGGACCCTGCAGGTTGCAGCTTCCAGTGCTGAGAAACTGTCCCCAGACCTTCTCAGGGTGGCATTGGTTCTCTGAGGTTGAGCTGGGCACTAGGGGGATAGCTGGGGGACCTCCCAGCCTGCCTTTATTTAGGCCCTGTTGTGTGCACAGCAGATTGTGCCTCTCTGCTGCTGCCAGGCTGTAGCAGCACAGGAGTATTTCTGCACCAATCTCTGTGTGGAAGGCAAGGTGCTGCCATCCTGCTCTTTAAATGGAGGCTGCTGCTTGTACAATTACATTAATGCATGAAGAGAAAAATCCCAAACCTGGTCCTGAAGCAGCCTCCTCATTACAGCTACCACTGTCCAGTGCTGCTGGAGTGGTGTCCTGGCTGGCTAAGTGTCCTGCAATACCAGAGCCTAATGGGTCCCACAGGAACTGAAGGATTGCTGGAAGACTTTTGCCTGGTTTGTGGAGGAATCTGCCTGCCTCTGGCTCAGCTGCAGCATCCTGTGCTGTGCCTAAAGGGGGCACCAGCCAGTTAGAGGTTCTGCCCTGGGAACCGCCTGGCAGCCTGCAGGAGCCACAAGTGTCTCTCTGGGGGCTTAGGAGCTCCTCAGCTGGCTTCACCTGTCCTCAGGTGAGCCACAAGCATCCCTCTATGGGCCAGAGCTCCTCAGCTGCCTTCACCTGTCCTCAGGTGAGCCACAAGCATCCCTCTATGGGCCAGAGCTCCTCAGCTGCCTTCACCTGCCCTCCAGCAAGCAAAGCCTGCTTGGCCCAGGGTAAAGCCATGTGTTGTACCCAAGTCCTGTGATGCAGGAGTGAGGGAAAGAACTCAGTTGTCTGGATCAGGCAAAGCTAAGGAGATGGAAGAGGTGAGGCTGTTCCAGTCTTGGAACCAGAGGGTTGAACTGTGAGTGGGAAGCTGTGCAAGAACCTCTGGTGCTTCTTACCCAAGGCTGTCCGGGACCTGCCTGGGTGATCCAGGGAGGGAGTGCAAACAGCATCAGGGAAGCATCCAGCAAGAGCTGGAGGAGAATCTCTGCTCTGGAGTGTAAATCCCCAGGGCTCCTTGTTAGGTTAATGAAGAGGGTGTCTTCTTTTCCACTCTGTTTGATTTGATTGGCTTCTCTAGGGGCAAGAAGGAGATTCCCTCCTCTGTGGAGTAAGGATTTGCTTATCAGCAAGGAGGCACAGCAGAAAGCTGTGGTGAGCATGGCACATGCTTCTGTGCCTGGTACAAGGCTGTCCCAAGTGTTTACTAGAGCTGCAGAGCTCCTGCCAACATGGCACATAAGTATAGGGCAAAGCCATGCACCCTAGGGCTGGAGTTTGCCTGTGTACAGTGAACAGGAGCACAGCCTGGCAGAGGACAGCCTAGAATGTGCATCATGGACAGAAGGGTAATGCTCCAGGCTTGGGGCAGAGTGGCTGGCAGCTGCCCAGCAGAAAAGGACCTGGAGGTGCTGGCTGACAGCTGGCTGAACATGAGCCAGCCTGTGCCCAGGTGGCCAAGAAAGCCAACAACATCCTGGCCTGGGTATAGTGTGGCCAGCTGGACCATGGAAGTGATTGTGCCCCTGTGCTTGGCACTGGTGAGGCTGCACCTTGAATCCTGGGTTCAGTTTCTGGCCCCTTGCTCCAGGAAGGACATTGAAAGGCTGGAGTAGGTCCACAGAAGGGAAATAAAGCTGGTGAAGGGTCTGGGGAACAGGGCTGGTGAGGAGCAGCTGAGGGAACTGGGGTTGTGCAGCCTGGAGAAAAGGGAGGCTGAGGGGAGACCTCATTGCTCTCTACAGCTCCCTGAAAGGAGGCTGGAGTGAGGTTGGTCTCATCTCTCTAGTAATCAGGTGATAGGATGAGAGGAAATGGCCTGAAATTGTGCCAGGGGAGATTTAGGTTGGAGATGAGGAAAAATTTCTTTGCTGCAAGAGTGGTCAGGGGTTGGAAGAGGCTGCCCAGGGGGGTGGTGGAGTCCCCATCCCTGGAGGTGTTCAGAAAACTTGGGGACATGGCACTTGGGGATAAGGTTTAATGGGCATGGTGGTGTTGGATTGCCACTTGGACTCAGTGGTACTGAAGGTCTCTCCCAGCCCAAAGAGCTCCAGGAACACCTGCAGACATGCAGACACAGAATATTCGTGCCTTGCAGGTCTGTGTAGACCACGCTGCATGCACATTGCTGCCCCAGCCCTGCAGAAAGCATTGTGTGTGCTGCTGGGGTCACAGCCAGCCATGATGGACCACTCAGCCTGGGCACAGGATGGCTGCTGAGCATGCAGGACAGCTGGTATCACCCCCTGCTTGCCCCCCAGGACAGGACCCAAGTAGCTCATTACATTGGGAGCCTGACATAGCTCTTAGGACTCTTGAGTTGTCTCCTCAGCATGGTGAGGGATCACACCAGGGTTTTGGGGTGGGCTGAGGCCTGCACTGACGGATTTCTCTGGTGTAACATGGAGAAGACAAAACTTGGGTGTATTTTGGGTCCTCTCCCCACCACGGGGGGGCTCTGGTGGGGCTCTAAATGCTTGGTGCCAGCCCAAAGCAGTGTGGGCTCTCAGGGAGGCAGCACCAGTGGCATTAATCATTTTTAAAAAGCTTAATAATGTAATTTTTGGTTTTGTTTTAATTGCTTTTTCAATCCCCCCCCCCTTCCTTTCCCAACCTTCCTCCCCCCCCCCCCCCCCCCCATTCTCCCAGTGGCATTCATCCCACATTCTGAATTCAGTCTGTCTCCATGCCTGGAACCTCCATCCGCCAGCGTCCCACTGTCAATCAATCTGATTTCCCAACTGTCAGAGTGCAGGATTGTAAATAACAGCTCCTGGGGGGGGGAGAGGGCTGAGCCAGGGGGGTGGAAGCACAGGGGAGGGAAGAGGGGAGAGAGAAGGAGGGGAGGGGGGGGGGGTGGTGTGCGTGCGGGGGGTTGTTGCGGTCATTCAGGATCAATGCAGCTTCTGGAGCTGGCTGCATGCCAGGCTTCTAAATTACAGCCACTGTGGCAATAAGCAGTGACCTGGGCTGTTCAGATAATGAATTTATAAACATGGAAGGTGCACAGGCCCTGCCTGGCAGAATTCTCCAGGCTTTTCTCTTTTTTTCTTTGGTTCTGATGGGGTTTGGAGTTTCACTCTTTTCTGTGTGCTCCCCTGCAAACCCACCCCCCCCCCCCCGGCGTTTGCACGCTGGTGTCCTTCCCCCCAGCCCCGTCAGGATCCTGGGGATGGAGGTTGTGTGGGCATGGATGTGGCTGGGAGCGTTCAGGTACCAATATGCTCCCTACTGCCAGCAAAAATAGCAGCTGTGGAAGCAGTTTCACTCCCAACTCGCAGTCCCACCATGGGTCTCCAGCCCTGACCATCGCTAAAATACCTGCTCAGGTGATGCATGCAGTCACAGAATGGGCTGGGGTGGAAGGGGCCTTCAAGCTCATCCAGTTCCAACCCCCTGCCATGGGCAGGAGCACCTCCCACCAGCCCAGGTTGCTCAAGGCCTCTTCTAACCTGGCCTTGAACACCCCAAGAAGGGAGCATCCACAGCCTCCCTGGGCAGCCTCTTCTGCTGTCTCCCCACCCTCACTGGAAAGAATTTCTTCCTAATCTCCAGGCTCACATCTCTCCTCTTCCAGCTCAAAGCTGTTTTGCCTCATTCTATCACTGCAAGCACATGTTAAAAGTCCCTTCCCAGCTTTCTTGTAGCCCCTTTTCAGGTACTGGAAGGTCACTATGAGGTCTCCCTGGAGCCTTCTTTTCTCCAGGCTGAACAGCCCCACGTGATGGGGCAAGGCTGAGCACCTCTTGGGGCTGATGGGGACGGCTGAGATTTCCAGAATCGAAGGAGAACAGCACAGTGATAGAAAGGCAGGCAAGGAGATGGGAATGGAACACCCCCAGGGTCATGCCACACTCTTACATTAACTTAGCTTTGTGAATCAGGACTAATACATGGACATGGAGTGCTCTGAAATCTCAGTATGCAGATTGATTCCAACCAGAGTGTGTTCATGAAGACAAATCTTCCTCTCCTCTCCTCCCCAGCTGTGTTTTGCTTTCCTTTTGCAGAGAGGAGCAGAGGGAGTGTACGAAGGAGGTTTCCTCTCAGCATGCATCTGTGTGTGTGTTGTTTCCTGTGCCTCCTGTGAGTGGCAGCTGAGGTTTTGTTGTGGGGTGGAAGCGAGTTGTGTATAGGATCTTTTAGAATAGAAACCAAGGGTCTCCTGATGCTTAACTGCAAGCACTCTGAAAGAGCCTTTGTCAGCACAGCTGGTGTGAGTGTCACAGAATGCCAGGTTGGAAGGGACCTCCAGGATCTTCTGGCCCAACCTTTCTAGGTCACAGTGGCGTTGCAAGGAGCAGGCACAGCCCCCTGGCAAGCTGGGTCTTAAAAGTGCCCAGTGTAGGGGAATCCACTGCTTCCCTTGGGAGGTGATTCCAGTGTCTCACTGCTCTCATGAGGAAACATTTTCTTCTGGAGTCCAATTGGAATCTCCCCAGGAGCAACTTCTACCACCCCTGCCCCCCATCTTGCAAAGACCAGGGCTGCACCGTCCCCTACACCCTTGGTGATTGGGAAAACATTGCCCTTGGCACTCTGCAGCCCTACTGCTTGCTGCCTTGTCACTGGTGGCAGGGATGGTTGCACCCCAACCAGGTGAGGTGGAGGAAGGCAGATGCTCCTCAACCAAAGGGGGTAGGGACCACCCAGGGAAGCAGCCTCCATCCTCTACCGTGGGAGATGCTGGGACAGGGAAGGCTTCACAGCAGGTGATGCTGGGCAATGATTTTGGCGAGGAGGAGGCAGCTGCCCCGCCACAGGGAGCCGGGTGCAGAGCGAACTCCGCGACCCCCGCGGTCGGGGCGGTTGAAACCAGCGGAGCTCAAGGCGGGGACTGGCGCCCGGGCCCGGCTGCTCGGGGGCGGGTCGCGGCGGGGGACGCGGCCGCGGCTCCCCGGCTTGGGCCGGCTCCGCTCCCCGCGGGCTCGGCGAGTCAGGTGCTGGTCGGGGAATGGGGGGAACGGGCCAGGAGTTGCCGGCCCCGGTGCTCCGCACCCGCGGAGAGGCAGAGGGGCAGCTCGGGAAAGCCTCCTTCTCTTTTTGCCTCCCCTTCCTCTCCCCCAATCCATCCTTCCCTCCCTTTCTTCCCTCCTTCCCTCCCTCTTTCCCTCCCTCCGACAGGAAGGCAATTAAACAGCAATCCACCCCCTCCCGTAGTTGCACAATTTCCTCCGCTGCCAAACTCCCTCGGCGGTGGCGGCAGATCCCGCTCCGAGCCCCGCTCCGCCGGGTGAGCACCGGGAGCCGCTCGGGGCCGCGGAGCCGCAGGACCGGCCGCGCTCCCGCCCCCCGCCGCCTTCCCCCGGTGCTTGACAGCTTGTCCGCACCGCCGAGACTGGCGAGGGGGAGGGGGGTTAAGGAGCCAAGCTGTCGCCTGAGGGGCTTGCGGGGAGGGACGGGACGGGAGCAGCCCCGGCAGCAGCGCTGTCGCCCGCGGGGAGCCTGCGGCAGCCCTGGAGCATCCCGCGGGGAGCCGAAGCACGGCCGGGGGTGGGTGCCTGTGCGGGTCTGGAATCCGGGAGACAAGGATGTGTGCGTGCTAGGGGTGCGTTGGCTGTCGTGGCTGGCAGCGGCAGCTCATCTCTTTCCTTCTCCCCAGATCTCCTGCGGGCACGACAGGAGGTGGCAGCGGCGGCAGCGGCGCGGAACCCCGGCGCGATGGAAGCGCACATCCCCTCGGCCAGCAACTCTTCCAGCCAGCGGAGGAAGCAGGGCCTCCCCCAGCACAGGGACACCCACTTCCCCGAGAGGTACCGAGGGGACAGGGGCCGCCCCCCCGGCTCACCCACGCCCCGGGGCGGGGTTTGCTCCATTGCATGGGCAGCGGGGATCCTGCCTTGGGCTGGCGGGTAACCTACAGAGGCAGCCTGGAAAGGCTTGTGAGTGGGTGGGGTAGGGGTCTAGGAGGGGAGGGTGGCAGTGCACGTGGAGGTGGGCAGGCTTAGTTAGCCCTCATAAAGCATTAAGGTCTCTCTTGGGCGTTATGCAGGTTCAAAAGAGTGGCCCTGGGCGTGCTGGGATGTCCTGTGCAAAGCAGGGTGATGTGGGCTTGTGCAAATCCAGGTTAGTGACTGGCTGCTGGGAATGATCCTAATCCTGCCATGGGTCTCCAGAGCAGATGCTAGGCATTAATCTGTTCTTGGGTGAAGAACACATTAAAATGTCTTTTAGGTTGGTATTTCACACCACTACCAGATAAAGAGTGCTTTGGGATGGAGTAGATAGAGAAAGAAACGCTCTGGGGTGGAGTAGAAGGAGAAGAAAATTCTTTGGGATGGAATAGAAAGAAAAGGGGATGCTCTAGGATGGAGTAGAAAGAGAAGGAGTATTCTTTCTTGAGGAAGAAGAGGCACAGCCTGCCTGTCCCATTGGTAGAGGACTGCTGGAAAGCTGCTTTTCACACACAGATTCTGCCCCCCCAGGAAATTCTACCTCATTTATCTTGGCCTGTGCCACAAGCCATTCCCTCTGCAACTGAAAACTTCAGAAGGAAATGAAATTAAAGCTCCTGTGTTTCTGACAGGGGTAGCAGAGGTGGGAGAGGGCCTGGCAGCCCCAGGGACACAAAGGCTTCGAGTGTCATGGGGCAAGCCATGAAAGGTTCCAGTCTCCAGGCTTTCTGCCTTTCATCTTGGAGGTGGGGATAGGCAGCAGGCTGCAATGTAGCATGTGTGGAGTTCAAAGTCATGGCCATCATTTCTAGCCTTGGGGATGCTGCTTTGCCTTCTTTCTGCCCAGGGGGTTTGCAGTGTGCAGGGGCTGGGCAGACTTTCTCCTCCCAGCGTACTTTGGCTAACCCACCAAAGAAAATCCAACCCAGTCCACGTGGATTGGAGGCAGACCCGTGAGGAATGCAGAGATAGAGGAGTTTGAGTGCAGCCAGGCATCAGGAACCTTTCTCCAGCTATGTGTGGCCTGGAGAAGTGCCAGGCCAGCCTGAGGCCTGGCTGAAAAGGCACTTTCAGGAGGGTGGAGGTTGCTTATTACGGGGAGGTGCTGCACGTAGGAGGGGCAAAGCGCAAAGGAGTTGGATGTGTGTCAGATGCAGAGGTGCTTGCCACTGCCAGGCAGGTGTCCTGGCTGGTGGAGCTGGGCTTGGCCAGGAAGTGTTAAATCATTTGGGAAGAAGGTTCATTTCTCCCTTCCATTCTCCCTCTTAGCCTTGGGTTTTGTACTTGGCTGCCATGGCCTTTGTCAAGGGGGTAAATCAAAGCAGCCTCTGTGCACCTTTGTGCTGAAGGTACAGAAACTTTAGAAGGTTCAGGTGGGCCAAACAGAGGAGGAGGAGGCAATAGGAGGAAGCTGACTCATGAATGTAGGCAAACTGTAGGTAGATTTATGGCATCTCCTTGGCCAGGAGCAGAAGCAATAATGTATGATACAGGGGGATGTGAACTGGCTGGTGTGGTGTTAAAATTCCATTCCAGCTTCCTGTCAGGAGGTCTGTGGGGATCAGGTCAGCTCTGGGGTGCAGCAGCGTTGTGGGCAGGAATAATTAACCACCCCAGACTCCAGCCTTGATGTCTGGGCAAGCAAGGAGGGGAAGAACCCACACTGGTCACCCAGTTATCAGGGCAGTGCTGGTGTTCCTGCAGGGACCTTTGCCTGCTGGTGGGAACTATCTGCAGTTTTCCCTTCCCCAGGTGTGGGTGATGAGTCTGAGCTGGGGAGCACTGGAGAAGATGAGAGATGTTCAGACTTGAGTCAACCAGTGAGCATCCACCTTTGCTGCTCAGAAGCAAGCTGGGGGGTTTAATGGTGCTCAGCACAAGGCAGGCAGGGGGAAGTGGCTCTGAAGGAGATGCTACCTGTGCACACAGACACACTCAGCGTGAATTTGCTTGTTCCAAGGTGCTTTCAGGAGAGCAGTGGTTTCCTTCAGCCCTTGGCTCCAGCTTCCTTATCTGTGGAATAGAGTTACTAAAGCTGGTGTGCCTTGGCCAAAAGCAGACTCAAGCTGCAGGCTTGAGACTCCATTTGGTGTCATGATTTTGGTTTTTTTGGATCATTCTCTAGACTGATTCAGACTTGGATCTTGGAGTGCCAGGCCCTGGTGGTTTGTTTGAGAAGGTTTTCAGCTTCAGTGTTATAAAAAGACTTGGAAGAGGAAAGGGTACAACTCGAAGGTGTCATTGTAACTACTCCAGCTTGGAGTGCTTCCCATCTCCAAACTGCTGTGTCTCCTGCAAAAATGGCAGGTGGCTGTGCCCTGCAGAGATGCAGAGCTGCTTGGATCCTGCTCCTTGGATCCTGTCTCCAGAGTTTGCTGCCAGTGTTGGCTTGGTTTTGCTGGGGTCGTTTAGCCTGGCATCCAAGCAGCTCATCTCCTGGTACGTGCTGCAGAACTTGCTGCTGCTCTTGAGCAGAGCAGACTTTCTCACAGAGCAGGATAGTGTGTGTGAAGCCTGGGGAACATTTCTGTTCACCTCCCTTCAAAGGAAAACTTTTCTCTGCCGTGGAAGGCTCTGCAGAGGTGCTCAGGCCAGGCTGGGTGAGCTGCCTTCAATGTGTGCTCAGTGAGGTGAAGCTCAGGAGCTAATGGTGCATCAGTTGTGTGTTAGGGTTGGTGGGAGGCTGCTCTCATGCGAGCAGTGTGGCAGGGGGGACTGTGTGGGGAACCTGCTCCTCTCCTACAGGAGGAGGAGGAAGAGAAGGCAAATTTTAGTCAGAGGAAGGGCAAGTGTTGAGGAGATACTTTAGTGAGAGCATTCAGCTGCCTTTGGTGCTGTCTGTAAGAAGCATTAGGGACATAATTCATCTTCCAGGACCTCAGACAATTATGGAGTGAAGGCAGGAGGGATGCCAGGGAGCAAGAAATACTGCCTGGGTGAGATGCCATCAGCATCCTGGCCTGCTGAGTTCCTGGGCAGCTGAGCCCTTGGGCCAGAGTGTTCTTAGAGTCTCAGAGATGCACTTCCCTTGCAGAAAGCTGACAAACATTGTGCAGAGCTTTCCCCTGTGCAGAGCTGTACCTGAAATACCCAGCATGGAGTTTTGGATTGTGTTCTTTGCATCTGCTGTTGCTGCCATTCTTCCCTTTCACCACCTGAGTCCTTCCCCTGCGTTGTTTCTCCTTTGCTCCAGGGCCATATTCTCCTGTCCTCTTTGCCCACATTCTCTCTCCTGCTCTTACCTACCTGCATCCCCCTCTCTGCTCTGAATGCTGTATCCATCTATCTCTGATTTGTGTGCTGGGAAGATCCCCAGATCCCAGCAGGCTGAGTGTTATGCAGAGCAAAGGCCAAAGAGCTTGACCTGATTTAACTAATTTGGTTTTAGCACCAGTCTGGATTTCGAGGGAGTGATTTCCCCTGACAGCACAAAGCAGACCCATGCTGTGGCCAGTCCTCCCCTTCTGAGGGCAGCCCCAGTACCTGTCTCTTTCTGCCTGGAAATCCCAAACTCCATTTAGAGCAAGCCCTTTCCTTTTATTTATTCTCCCTCCCTGGCACAGGCAGTGCCTGTGGATGGCAAACCAGCAAGGAGCTGTGTGCTGCTTGCCTGTTACCTCGGGTTTCAAGTGTCTCTTCCTATCAAATGCAAAGCAGAAGCAAGCAGAGCTTTCATGCATTCTTCTCCACCACCCCCCCCCCTCCCCACCCCCCTTTCCTCCCCTCTTCCATCCGTTCTAAATTTATTTCCATGCCTTGCCGGTTTCAATCTGCATTTCCTGACCCTCTCACATCTCCAGTCACAGCCTGTGCTTCCAGCTTGCCTTTTGAGCTTGGAGGGAGTCAAGGGGAGGGGGGGTGGGGGGGCAGGCCAGGCAGTGCTGCTGGGCTTCAGGGAGGATACGATGGGGTTAAAGTGAAAGGCTTGGTTTTAACAGTATAATGTGTAACCCCATAATGACTTTAAATATTGATTATTTGAAGGCCATTAGTGCTTATTGTTAAAGAAAAGTCGATACTTTTTAAGCCTTGAGAACCATTTGTCTCCTGTTAAAGGACATATCAAATTTAGCAGCATGCAGTGCAAATCCCCTAATACCCTGCTCAGAAGCCTCCAGCTGGCATATTAGGGGGAGAGGAACACACACACACACAAAAAGGGGGTGAGGAGGGGAGGAACATGCAGCAATACAGAGCTGCTCCCTGCAAGGTAAGGACAAGGCTTATGGATGTAATTGCCAAGGGCTAAATTCACATTCTCAGAGTACAGGACTGTAATTTAGCCCTTACTCTGAGAGGAGGAAGAGGAGGAGGAAGGAAATTAATTGGGGGGGGGGGGGCTGCTGAAGGCTGATACATGACCCAGGAAGGGATGTGAGGGTTTGTGTTGTGGTGCAAGGCTGCCTGAAAGCACTGTAGCCTTTGTTAAAGTCCCTGGGGCTCTTTACTCCGGGGTTGCCAGTTCATTCCCAGGCTTGCTTGGAAGGAGTTGGCTGTGTCTGTACCAGGCAGCCTGGGAGGGCTTCCCAGCCCTGTGCCAGGACACGACTTGGTCGTGCTCCCTCCCTCCTGTGCCAGGTTTCCGTGCCAGGCCTCAGGCAGATGGGCTGGAAGGGAGCAGGGGCAGGCTCCAACAGGTTCTGTGCCCGGATGGCCGGGAGGCTGGGCCTGAGGCACAGCAGAAAGCATCTGTCCTCCGTGCTGTGCGAGTCGCTGCTCCTCGGGGGCTCTGCAGCATGGGCCAGGGAGTGTCAAGTCTGCCTGCAGGGAGCAGAGTCCCTTGTCCCTGAATATTGATGAGCATGGCTGCTTGCTTTCTGAGAGAGCTGCTGCTGAGGACCAGTGCTGAGCATTAGGGCTGGCAGGAGAGGTGCAGTGACTCATCCATCCTCCCATGGCTTCAGGTTACAGGCTCCGTGGCTGTACCGGTGCCAGCTGTGGGACCTTTGGTGCTGTTGGGCAGCTGTGCCCTATGTGTGTGTGTGGTGGAGAGCTCCAGAGCTGCTGAGACCACAGCTCCATGTGGTCTGCTGTGCCAGGCAGGCATGGTGACAGCAGGTGTGGCTGTGTCCCCCTGAATTCTCTAAAGCCTTGGTCTCATCCCTAGCATCTGCTGTGTGTGTAACATAAAGCAACCGCTGACCCCTCGCATTCAAAGTCACTCTTGATGTGTTCCTTACAACCACCTCAGCCCCTTCAGAGCCACCACAAGCTGTTGTGCACAGCCATGTGCATGGCATCGTGGGCAGGTCCTGCAGTGATGGCTTTTGCCCCACCATCACCCCCTGCCCAGCCAGAGCTCCCCTCACTGCCCAGACCAAAGTGTGGGTTGATCCCTGACCCCTAAAGGCTGGGAAGCTGCACAGCTCTGAGGAGAGGACAGAGAGGATGAACTGCAGGGTCTTGAGCAGATGTGAATTCCTCAGGGATCAAAGTTAGGCTCTGTAGTGCAACATTAAAGCATAAAAATAGCCTCTGATTAGCATCAGGCTGCCACCAAAGGGAGAACCTTTCATCTCCTGGTGCCCAGGCCCCATCAAACACAATGTTTTCTGGGCACAGATTGTCTCTTCTTGGCTAAAATCAAGAAACTTCTTCTGTTTTTAGCATTTCTTTCATTTCCCAGAGTCCAGGCCCCATCAAACAGTATGTTTTCTGGGCACAAATTGTCTCCTCTCAGTTAAAATCAAGAAGCTCCTTTTGGTTTTAGCATTTCCTTCTGAGCTCTCTGCATGCAGCCAGCACCTTGGGGGCTTCTGTGCATTGTTCTCCCTCCCCCAGGAGAGGAGGAAGGGGCAGGGGCACTGCTTAGTCTGAAATTGTACCAAGGGAAGTTTTAGGTTGGATGTCAGGAAACATTTCTTTTGCTGCATACCTATGGAATGGTTAAAGATGACTTGATTTCTGGGGGGGAGGGGGATGAAGGGGCATGGGCAGTGCTCAGCCTAGCCATGGAATGATCAGCACTGGCTGGATGTTTTTAGGGAGGAAGGGGCATGGGCACTGCTTAGATTACCTAGGGAATGGTTAAAGATGATTTGAATATTGAGAGATGAAGGGGCATGGGCACTGCTCAGCCTAGCCATGGAATGATCTGCACTGGCTGGGTGTTTGGGGAGTGAAGGGGCATGGGCACTGCTCAGCCTAGCCATGGAATGATCAGCACTGGCTGGATGTTTGGGGAGTGAAGGGGCATGGGCACTGCTCAGCCTAGCCATGGAATGATCAGCACTGGCTGGATGTTTGCGGAGTGAAGGGGCATGGGCACTGCTCAGCCTTGCCATGGAATGATCAGCACTGGCTGGATGTTTGGGGGAGTGAAGGGGCATGGGCACCGCTCAGCCTAGCCATGGAATGATCAGCACTGGCTGGATGTTTGGGGGAGTGAAGGGGCATGGGCACCGCTCAGCCTAGCCATGGAATGATCAGCACTGGCTGGGTGTTTGGGGAGTGAAGGGGCATGGGCACTGCTCAGCCTAGCCATGGAATGATCAGCACTGGCTGGATGTTTGGGGGAGTGAAGGGGCATGGGCACCGCTCAGCCTAGCCATGGAATGATCAGCACTGGCTGGATGTTTGGGGAGTGAAGGGGCATGGGCACCGCTCAGCCTAGCCATGGAATGATCAGCACTGGCTGGATGTTTGGGGAGTGAAGGGGCATGGGCAGTGCTCAGCCTAGCCATGGAATGATCAGCACTGGCTGGATGTTTGCGGAGTGAAGGGGCATGGGCACTGCTCAGCCTAGCCATGGAATGATCAGCACTGGCTGGATGTTTGGGGGAGTGAAGGGGCATGGGCACTGCTCAGGCTAGCCATGGAATGATCAGCACTGGCTGGATGTTTGGGGAGTGAAGGGGCATGGGCACCGCTCAGCCTAGCCATGGAATGATCAGCACTGGCTGGATGTTTGGGGAGTGAAGGGGCATGGGCAGTGCTCAGCCTAGCCATGGAATGATCAGCACTGGCTGGATGTTTGGGGACTGAAGGGGCATGGGCACCGCTCAGCCTAGCCATGGAATGATCAGCACTGGCTGGATGTTTGGGGAGTGAAGGGGCATGGGCAGTGCTCAGCCTAGCCATGGAATGATCAGCACTGGCTGGATGTTTGGGGAGTGAAGGGGCATGGGCACTGCTCAGCCTAGCCATGGAATGATCAGCACTGGCTGGATGTTTGGGGAGTGAAGGGGCATGGGCACCGCTCAGCCTTGCCATGGAATGATCAGCACTGGCTGGATGTTTGGGGAGTGAAGGGGCATGGGCAGTGCTCAGCCTAGCCATGGAATGATCAAACCTGGCTGGATGTTTGGGGGAGTGAAGGGGCATGGGCAGTGCTCAGCCTAGCCATAGAATGATCAGCACTGGCTGGATGTTTGGGGGAGTGAAGGGGCATGGGCACCGCTCAGCCTAGCCATGGAATGATCAGCACTGGCTGGATGTTTGGGGAGTGAAGGGGCATGGGCACCGCTCAGCCTAGCCACTGAACGGTTAAAAAACCCCTCCTCGTTTCCCTAAATTGCTCCTTCTAAAGCGAGCAGCACGTCTGCCAGGCTCGTCTCCCCATGATTACAGCTAATTACGATCGAACGGACACCTCCTAGCCCCCGTCACGCCGCTTTAATTGTCCGTTATTCATCTGCAGGCTGTCCTGGGTGGCAAAGCACTTGGCAGCCCAGCGACCGAAGCCTCAGCTAATTGTGAGGCCTCGGGGATTAGGGCAGGTGATTACACACTTCATGGTGTAATTACATAAGCATCGCTTGGCTGCTGCCCCGGCTCGGAGCCGAAGGTCAGGAGCTGCGTTACCTGAGATTAATTGGAGCTGCCAGTGAAGTGCGAGGCGCTGGCGGAGCGGTTATACGATTAGCATTAACATTTCAACAGCGACCCATCGATCGGTGGCTCTCCTCCAGACACAGCCGAGCTGTGCAATTAGTTTAGAGGAGAGCTAGGGGAGGAGGGAAAAGGGAGAAGAGAGGTGGAGGCAAGCGGGCAGCAGGGGAAGGGGAGGAAGGGGAGCAGAGCGGAGCCGGGCGGGGGGAGGGTGGGGGAAGGCAATAGGCAAAAGGGTGGGGAGAAGGGAGGGGTTTGGGAGGGGGATCAGAGAATGGCTTGAGTTGGAAGGGATCTTAGAGATTCGTAGATTCATAAAATCAGAGGAAACAGGAGACTTCACAGCTCATCTGGTCCAGCCCTCGACCCAACCCCATATATATTCATAGAGTGGTTTGGGTTGGAAGGGATCTTAAAAGATCATCCAGTTCCAACTCCCCTGCCATGGGCACCTCCCACTCAAAGCCTCATCCAGCCTGGGCTTCAACATGTCCAGGGATGGGGTATCCACATCCCCATTCCAGTGTCTCACCACCCTCATAGTCCAGAACTTCTTCCTCCTGTCCAGTCTTAATCTGCCCTGCTCTAGTTTCAAACCATTGCCCCTTCTCCTCTCCCACAGGCCCTCTCCAGCTCTCCCTGGAGCCTCCCTTCAGGGACTGGAAGGCCACTAAAGGTCTCCCTGGAGCCTTCCCCTCTCCAACCCGTGCAGTTGCTCTGTTTGTTGCAAATTCACACACACCTCCTTGCTCCCTTTCTCTTGCTCTCCAGTCCCTCCTGAAGCAGATTTTTATGGGGGAGATACTGTAAAATGAAAATAGATGGCACAGCACTTGGCTTTGCCTCTAGATGCTCTGGTGAAGGTAATAATGTTGTAAGTGGCCATCAAAAGGAATTAAGAGACGTGCAGCCGGAAAGCAGAGATTTGCTTGCAGGCTCCCAGGGCAGATTTGACTAATGGAAGAGACCTTTGCTCTTTCTCCCTTCCTGCTTTGGTTTGGTTTGGGTTGGTTTTTTTTTTTCCCCACATTGCTTTTTTTCCCTCCCTCCCCTCCTCAAGCAAGCACTGCCTGCTTCTGGCCTTGTCCTCTCCTCTGCCCCTCAAACCTGCCTCCTGGATATGGTGCTTTGGGGATGGGGATGAGGGGGTGAAGTTTGTAGAGCAGGGTTCTTTATTGGTTGCACTTGGTGATCCTGAGGGGGTTTTCCAACCTGCATGTTTCTGTGATTCCAGCTTGCTTGCCCCCCTTGCAGATGCTCTGCCCATTCTGGCCAGCATCAGCCACCCCTTCTCCAGCAGTGCTGCTTCCCACTCGTCACATGGCACTTGCTCTCACATCCCTCTCCCCATCCCCTCTCTCTGTGTCTTTCTCTGCCTCACATAGAGTGTTTTTTCTCTCCAGAATTAAAGAACATCCTAGCTAGGACAGTTATTTTTGCAAGCCAAGGCAGGCTATTGATGCTTTCAGATCTTCTCACATCCACTCTCCAGCTCCCAAAACACAGAATGCCCTTTCCAGTTGTGTAAGGGAGTAGAGATGGAAACCTGAGCTTGCTAAGGGGTCAGGCAGATGCAACATCTTCACCTTTGCCTTTCCTAGCCCTGGGCATCCAAGCCCTGTCTGAGCAGCCCAGCTGAAAAGCCACAGAAGCAAGGCTGGAAGTGTGTGGGACCTATTGGATTGCTGGCTGCTTTCTTCCCCTTCTGGTTCTGCTTCTTTTCTTTTTGCTGTTTTGCATGTGGGTGAATCTTTCCATCTGGGAGCAGCCAGATCACCTGCAGAGAGGATGTTCTTCCTGAGCCAGAACCCTCTGGGCATTGTGGATGGTGCCTCCAGGTTTTTAATCTGAATGTGTTGTTCTGATTTCTGCAGGGAGATATCCCACCCACCGCCTCTGCTTTCCCCCCAGAATGCACCCCATATTGCCCTGGGGCCCCACTTGAGACCTCCTTTCCTTGGGGTGCCTTCAGCTCTGTGCCAGACACCAGGTGAGTGCATAGTAGATGTTTGCAGTTAACCAGGGGCTGTGGGTAGAGTGGAGGAGCAGGCTGTGACAAGCTGCCCTGCAACCAGACAGCCCAGGCACAATTCTGTGCTTCCCTGTTGTGCTGCCTTCGCCCCTGTTCTGCAGCAGCAGGGGCAGGCTGCCTTGGCTGCTCCCTCTCGAATCCCACCAGCCTCCCTCGCTCCGTGTTTCAGCTTTGGGAGTGAGGGGATAGATTGGCTTTAGAGCAGAAAGGCAGCTCTGGGCTGCCCTTCCCTACTCAGCCCTCTGGGGAGCTGGCCCTGAGCTAGCAGTGTGTCAATGCTGAGATGATAACCTCCTGCTGTGGTCCTCCCTGTCCCCAGGTTATGGGTTCCTGCAGCCAGCACAGGCAGAGATGTTTGCACGGCAGCAAGAGATGCTCCGGAAGCAGAACCTGGCAAGGTAAAGAGTGCAGAGGGCTTCTCTGCCTGGCCTTGGGGGGAGGGGGTTCCCCTTCCCTTTCCCTGGCAGCAGTGGGATGCTGTGTTGGATGAGCTGTGCATGGGTTAGCAGACCTGGTGTGCAAATGAGACCAGTGGAAACAACGTGCAGGTTTGACCTGGACAGGCTGGAGAATAGGGAGCTGGGTGGGGGAGAACCTCATGAGGTTCAACAAGGGCAAGTGTGGAGTCTTGCATGCAGGAAGGAATAACCTCCTGCAGCACTACTGCAGCAGAGGGAGTGACCTGCTGGAAAGCAGCTGTGTGGAGGTGGACCTGGGAGTGCTGGTGGACAAGTTCACCATCAGCCAGGGAAGTGCTGTTGTGGCCAAGAAGAGTGGGGGCAGTAAGGTGAGGGAGGTTCTGCTTCCTCTCTGCTCTGCCCTAGTGAGGCTGCACCTGGAGTATTGTGTCTAAGTTTTGGGCTTCCCAGTTCAAGACAGGGAACTACTGGAGAGAGTCCAGTGGAGGCTACAAAGATGCTGAGGGGCCTGGAGCAGCTCTGAGGAGGAGAGGCTGAGAGCCCTGGGGCTGTAGAGCCTGGAGAAGAGCAGCCCCAGAGGGCATGCAGTCAGTGCTGATCAACAGCTCAAGGGTGGGGGGCAAAGAGGCTGGAGTCAGACTTTGTCAGTGGTGCCCAGGGACAGGGCAAGGGGCAGTGGTCACAAACTGGACCCCAGGAAGTTCCATCTGTGAACATGAGGACAAACTTGTTTGGTGTGAGGGTGCTGGAGCCCTGGAGCAGGCTGTCCAGAGAGGTTGTGGAGTCTCCTCTGGAGAGATTCCAGCCTCCCCTGGCCATGGTGCTGCTGGCCAAGCTGCTGTGGGTGCAGGGTTGGACTTGGATAATCTCCAGAGGTGCCTCCCAGCCCCCCCGTGCTGGGATCCTGACAGCTCTGGGTCAGCACAGCCAGGGGTCAGCGAGTTCCTTGCAGAGCTTCCGTCGCTGACCTTCTCTCTCTCCCCGCTCAGGTTGGAGATGTCAGCCGAGATCATCCGCCAGAAGGAGCTGGAGAACCTCCACAGGCAAAGGCTGCTGGCCGGCGACCCTCTGAGCCTGCACCCCGGCTTGCCCCCGGACCACCCAGCCCTCCGCAACGTCCACGACATCCCCGAGGGCCACCCGCTGCGGGAGGAGCTGTCCCGGCGGAACGCCATGCTGGTGCTGCGGCACAACAGCACTCCCCTGCTCTCCCTCAACCCCGCCGGCCCCGGCGCCGCCACCCCGCCCAAGGAGCAGCCCCGCAGGGGCGGCAGGAAGCCCACCCCGCAGCGCGCCGAGCCGCAGGGCCCCGGCGAGGCCAAGGAGCTGGCGGAGCCGCGGGCGCGGGACGGGGCCCCGGACGGCAACGAGGAGGAGATGAAGGACTCGGAGAGCGACGCCGACGTCAGCGACGAGAAGCCGGAGAGCCTGAAGGCCGAGGGCGGCGGCTCGGCGGCGGAGCTGAAGGAGTGCAAAGAGACAGGCAAAGGCTGCGAGGGGGCCAAGGAGCTGGGGGAAGCGGCCGCCGGCCAGAGCGCCCCCTGCAGCTCCTCCAGCGCCGAGTCCCCCAGCCACTTGCTTGGGCCGGGCGTCAACAAGAGCGAGGTGAAATACCTCCCACCAGCCTCCATCCCACCCCCCCAGCCGCTGCCCTTCGGATTCCCTTACACCATGAGCCCCTACTTCCATGCAGGTGAGTCATGGAATGCTTTAGGTTAGAAGGGACTTGATAAAGGTCATCCAGTGCCAACCCCCTGCCATGGGCAGGGACACCTCCTGCCAGCCCAGCTTGCTCCAAAGCCTCATCCAGCCTGGCCTTGAACACCTCCAGGGAGGGAGCATCCACAGCCTCCCTGGGCAACCTATTCCAGTGTCTCACCACTCTCACTGCAAAGACTTTCTTGTCTCCAGTGTAAATCTGCCCTCCTCAAGCTTCAGTCCATTCCCTCTCATCCTACCTCTGCAAGCCCTTGTGCAGTGTCCCTTCCCAGCTTTCCTGTACTTCAAATACTGGTAGGCTGCTCTAAGGTTTCCCTGCAGCCTTCTCCAGGCTGAACAGCCCCAACACTCTCAGCCTGTCCCCACAGGGCAGGCTCTCCAGCTTTCTGATTATCTTTGTGGCCTCCTCTGGACCTGCTCCAACAGTTGAATGTCCTTTGTGTGCTGGGGGCACCAGACCTGGGCACGGTACTCATGAGAGCAGAGCAGGAGCTGTCCATGGGGACCTGTCACTGAGTTTCTGGCTGGAGCAGTGAGGTGTTCTGCAGTGTGCTAAAGGTTGGGCCTCTCTCCTCCAGTTCCACAGGATGGCTGCAGTTGGCTGTAGTTCTTTTGATCTCTGCAGGGGACCAAGAGCTGTCCTCTAATTAGTGCAAAGGGTTCCATGTGCAGTGAAGTGAATCAAGGGTCAGAAAGAAGGGTCAGCAGGGACAAAGTGATTCCCATCTCTTGCTCTCCCAGGCACTGGGCTAGCTGGGTGGGTGTCTGTTGGATGGGACTGGCTGGCAGGGAGGTCACTGCCGGCTCCCTGGTCCCCAGCAGCACAGTCCCTGTGATGCACCTCTTGGTCTGCCTGGTGCTGGGCTAGCTGGATGGGTGCCTGTTGGATGGGACTGGCAGGCCACTGCCAGCTCCCTGGTCCCCAGCAGCACAGTCCCTGTGATGCACCTCTTGGTCTGCCTGGTGCTGGGCTAGCTGGATGGGTGCCTGTTGGATGGGACTGGCAGGCCACTGCCAGCTCCCTGGTCCCCAGCAGCCCAGGGGCTGTGGAGATGGGCAGCAAAGGCAGGCAGAGCTGGAGCTGTGCAGCCCTGATCCAGAGTGGGATTTCAGCCCCTGGTAGCTGCTCCTGTGGGCAGAGCAGGGTGGCAGCCCTGCTGGCTTAGCCCAGAGCCACAATCTGCCTCAGCTAATTACTTGGCTGAGCAATTAGCAGGAGGTAGAGCCTCCTGCCACATGGAGGAGGGAGAGGGGGAGGGGGGCACGGCGTGGGGGGCGCTGGGGCTGCCTCTTTTCTATGCGGAGAGCCTCGGTGGCTGGGCTGGGAGGGCTGCTGCCCATCGCTCATTAGAGCTGCTTCCCAACCAGCAAGGAGGAAGTGATTTTTCTCTGACAGGCAGGTGGCCAAGATGATAAATATTCCTGCTGCCTTGGGCTGCTGAGGCTTCCTTGCAGGAGCCTTTTTTTTTCCTTCTTCTTTACCTCCTGGCCATTGAAAAAAAAAAGGGCAGCTCATGACTGTGGTGCTGGTGGCTTGTGTGAGGCTCTGCAGGGAGGCTGGGGTTGGAGATGGGTTTGCTCCCTCCCCCAGCAACACACAGTTGCTGTAATAGCTCATTTATTATTATCACTTTGAATTTAGATCACCAGCATGTCTTCAGGCCTCAGCAAAGCCCAGGGCTGGCTTGCACTGCTTGGTTTTCAGGCACTTCTGATCTCCTGGAGCCTGTGCCGGGGCTGGGGAGGTGCTTTTGCTTCTTGGTGAGCCTCAGGCTGCCCAGAGAGGCTGTGGAGCCTCTGTCTCTGGAGGCATTCCAAACCCACCTGGGTGTGCTCCTGGGTGATTTAACTCTGGGTGAGCCTCCTCTAGCCAGGGGGGTTGGACTACATAATGTTCAGAGATCCCTTCCACCCCCCCCAGCACGCTGGGATTCTGTTGTCCTGGCTGGTTGGTGCAGCCTGTGTGGCCATCCAGTGCTAGGCACTGGCCAGCTGCAGAGCAGAAGCTGTCAGCTGAAGCAGCCTGGGGGAGGCAGGGCAGGGTGCTGGGGGCAGCACAGCAGGTCGATAAGGGGAGCTGAGAGTTCAGCAGCAGAAATGTTGAGGATTCTATCGATCCAAGCAGGCACTGTGCAGATCATGGGGTGTGCTGGGGTCACCTGTGTCAATGTGTTGCTTTGGCTCTTGGGCAGCACAAGCCACCTGAAGATAGGCAGCCCTGCAGCCCCCCCTCTCCCAGTGCTAGATCATTTCCATAAGCCTTTTTTTGAGCAAGGATTTGTTCTCAAAAGAGAAACTTCCTCATAGCTCTGTGTAGGTCTTACCAAGGCACACAGATATCTCAAGCTGGAGGCCATGAGGATGGGGTTGGGCCCTTTTCAGTGGTACCCAGTGACAGGTCAAGGGCCAATGGCCACTAACTGGAGGCCAGGAGATTGAACTTAAGGAGTGGCTTTGGTATGAGGGTGCTGGAGGCCTGGAGCAGGCTGCCCAGAGGTTGTGGAGTCTCCTCTGGAGAGCTTCCAAACCCCCCCTGGCCACTGTGCTGCTGGGCAAGCTGCTGTGGGTGCCCTGCTTTATCCAGGGGGGTTGGACTGGATGATCTCCAGAGGTCCTTTGCACCCCACAGTGTGCTGGGATTCTGTGACTGCTCTTTTGCTCCCTGGCTGGTTGCAGTGTTGTGCTGGAGGCTACGCTTGTGGCCACCTAAACGTGCCACATAAGGTGGCAGGGTGGAAGGAAGAGCCAGAGAGAGGAGAGGAGAGGAGAGGAGAGATGGGGCTGGCTGAAAATGACCACTGAGTTCCAGGCAGTTCCTCTGGCCTTCCAGCAAGGGGAGGCTCCTCCTTTGGAGGCAGAAAGCTGTTTTGTGTCCTACTGGGAAGAATATCGATGAGGCAGCCAGAGCTGGGTCGATTCCCTGAGCTGCCTTCTGGGGATCTGGCGGCTGCTCAATGACCTCATCTCGTCAAGGTTTCAGCAGCCTCGCTCCCCTCCTCCTCCCACCATCCTCCTCCAGCCCCATCCTTTGGAAAAGGTGAAGGATGGAGTGTGCAGGAGGCTAAAATCCTCCCATCGATCTGTAGTCTGGAGAGCAATTAACAGGAGCCTTCCAGCGCCGCAGCCCGGCCCTCCGGCGCGGGGCGGGGAGGGCTGCGAGCAGGGGGGAGCAAAACTGATTAAACCCAGAGGTGGGCAGACTGCCAGCTGGCTTTGCTTTGTGCACTGGTCTCCTAGTTGGCACCTGGCTTGCCTCCTGTGGTGCCAGGGGCGTGAGCTTGCTCCGTGCAGCGGAGACTGCCCCGTCCCAGCCGGGCTGCCGGGGTCGCGGCGGAGGTTTCCCTTCCTGGGACGGCCACAAAGGTTGCTCTCCCTGACCTCTTCAGCCTCTGGCTTCTCTGCTGAGGCAGCTGGGTATCAGGAGAAGGGAGGGACATTATAAATGGATTGTGGCATGGGTGGTGAGGACTTTTACATGGACACCTGTCCACAAGGCACTGGCCTGGGCCGACGGATTCTTTTCAGTCCCTCCGTGCTGGGCCCCATCTGGTGAAATGCTCTGTAATCCATTACCAGCCTCTTGGACCATCATTTATCATAGAGCGAGACAGAGGAGGCCTGGCAGGGGCTGGAGGCTGCCCTTTCTGCCTCCTGGCAGCCCAGCAGGACCTGGTGACATGTCATTATTAGAATAGAAGGTGTGTCCCCTCCAGCCACTTGGCACCGATTTGTTAGCGGTCTCCAGGCTGCCGGCGCGGGGGGCAGCCGTGTGCAGAGATGGAGCAGATGGTGCAGGGGCTTCCTGAGGAGGGGTGGGGGAAGGACAGGAGCCCTTCTGCTCTGGGGACTTCAAACCTGGGAAAGGCCAGTGGCTGCAGTGTGCTGAGGGCTGGTCCTGTACTAGTTGCAGGTGGGATACACGCTGAGGCTGGAGGGACCGCAGCGTGGTAGGAGTTGGGAGGGACCTCTGGAGAGCATCCAGTCCAACCCCCCTGCTAAAGCACCCACAGCCCTTGCCCAGCATCACAATGGCCAGGGAGGGGTTGGAATCTCTCTGGAGAAGGAAACTCCACAACCTCTGAGGGCAGCTGCTCCAGGGCTCCAGCAGCCTCACAGCTAACAAGGTTTTGGTTAAGTTCAAGTGGAACCTCTGGGTGCCCCTGGGAAGAGCCCAGCCTCAGCCTCATGACCTCCACTCTTGAGCCATTTCTGTGCATGTGTAAGAGCCCTGCAGTCAGCAGTTGTGGTGCCCTGCAGAAATCCTTCCTGGGGTTATTCCTGCCTCTGGTGGCTCCAGACTGCTGATAGAGCTGAAGTTGGGAGCACCAAGGCTGGGAGTGGGGGGGGACACACAGCTGAGCACCAGGCTCCATGACCCTGACTGTGTGCACAGAGTGGTGACCAAGTCTTTGGGAGCTGCTTTGGGCTGTGGAGCTGCTGGGGCTGGGCTCTGCTGCAGTCCCAGTGGGATCTGAGGGCTTTCCTAATTGCTCATAGGCCAGAACCCAGAGGATTTGTGTTTCTCTTCCCCCTCCCAAGGATGTTTCCACCACTCAGTCCCTGTTCCTCTGGTACAAATGGGAAGGGAAAACAAACCCTGTGAGATAAATATTTGGCTGGGTTTGGTTGCTCTGTGTGTGGGTATGTGGAAAATATTTCTTGTTCCTAACCAGTGGCTCTGTCCTGCCCTCAGCCTTGAGCACCACACATTGTGAGTGCATCTCTGTGCATCCTGGCTTCTCCCTTCCTCTCTTCTGGGGGCACAAGGAGACAAAGGGAAGGAAACCAGAGAGGAGAAAAGCTGCTGTAGGAGAAGGAGCTGCTAGCCCAGCTCTGGTGGTGTTGTCACTAACCCTGCAAAGGGTCCCACCTTTTGCTTCCAGGGTTGCTGGCATGTGAGCATGAGGGGGGCCACAGGAAAGCTTTACACCTTCTCCTTGTCTCTGCCCCTTGTGGATGCAGCATCTGGGCCACATCTCTGCCCACACCAGCTGGGGACCCAGCGGAGTGCTGTGGGACTGGCCAGGGTAAAAATGATCCCAGATTGGCTTCCAGGATTGCAAGCACGTGGGCACAAGAGGGAATCCTTACACCTAACCATCACCCCTGCCCCTTGTGGATGCAGCATCTGGGCCACATCTCTGCCCACACCAGCTGGGGACGTGGAGTGTGCGAGACTTGGTGGGGACCGAGCAGCTTCTCTTTGTGCAGGCTGAGGTTAAACCCTGAGGATGGGGCTGGCTGGTGACTGGAGCATCAACTCCCAAGCACTGTGTTGCTGGGATTCAGTCCTTGGCTTGCTTTTGGGATAAGGAAGTGCCTAATTTTAAAGCAGTTGGCTGTTAGATCCCCTCCGAGACGCTGGCTCTGGCTGCAGATGGAGGTGTCTCACCCGAGCAGGGGCTGTGCCTGCACTCCCTGACTGCAGTTTCACTTCCTCCCTTCTCCAGGCTGCAGCCTCCCTTCCAAAAAGGAGAAAAGGTGGGGGGGGGAGAAAAAAAAGCAATCCTCCCCCCTCCCTGCCTCCTCCTCTCCCTCCCTCCCTCCTCCTCTCCCTCCCTCCCTCCTCCTCTCCCTCCCTCCCTCCTCCTCTCCCTCCCTCCCTCCTCCTCTCCCTCCCTCCCTCCTCCTCTCCCTCCCTCCCTCCTCCTCTCCCTCCCTCCCTCCTCCCCTCCCTCCCTCCCTCCTCCCCTCCCTCACCCCCCAAACCAGCAGAAAGAAATCCAAAAAAAGCCCTCAGCCCTTGGAGTGTTTTGTGACTCTGAACACAAGCAGCTGGGAGTTTGTCTCCTGGAAAGGGGAATGCAGCAGGAATGAGAATGAGGGCTTGTGTCCATCTGTCTGTCTGCGAGCTGGCGCTGCCGAGGGGAAGGAAAGCGCTCGCTGGCTTTCGGGCAGCAGCCTCTGCCTCCACCTCCCCTGCCTCCACCTCCCTCTGCAGCTGTTACCCACACACAAAAGTAATCCCAGGCTTTTTCTAGCTGAAGCAGAAGGGTTGTGAAGAGAGCAAGGAGCTGCCTGGTCCCCAGCAGGCACAGGGTGGTGAGGAGAGGGGCACTGAGGCGGCGAGGTGAGGGAGGTTCTCGTCCTCCCCATCTGCTCTGCCCCGGTGAGGCCACACCTGGAGTGCTGTGTCCAGGGCTGGGCTTCCCAGTTCAAGAGTGACTGGGAACTACTGGAGAGAGTCCAGTGGAGGCTACAAAGATGCTGAGGGGCCTGGAGCATCTCTGTGAGGAAGAAAGGCTGAGAGCCCTGGAGCTGTTGAGATGGAAAGGGGCAGCCTGAGAGGGGTGAAGGGGAAAGGGCAGGGCTCCTTTCAGCGGTGCCCAGGGATAGGGCAAGGGGCAGTGGGCACAAACTGGAACCCAGGAGGTTTCACTTGAACTTAGGGAAAATCCTCTTTGCTGTGAGGGTGCTGGAACCCTGGAGCAGCTGCTCCTCCTTCTCCAGGCCTGTTCCCCTCCATCATGTTGTTGCATCCCACTTTATCCTGTCCTTACTTGCGGAGGTGCTGCCAGCCTGCTGTGGGCAGGAGTGAAGGAGTCCCAGCAAGGGGTTCCATGCATGGTGCTGAGCCAGTGCCTCAGGCACAAACATCAAGCCTCCAGGACAGAGAGTTCTGTCATGCTGGACCTCTGGGAGAATTTTTCTCTTTGCCCTGGAAATCTCTTGCTTCAGCTGCTGAAGCACCACAGTTGATATCCCTCTGTAATCAGGGCTGTCCTCCTCCCTGTGTGCAGCCTCCTGATCTCTTGGTCTGTGTTTCATGCAGCAGTGAGTTCCACAGCTTGGTTGTGGTTTTCATGGAACCATAGAATGGTTGAGGCTGGGAAGGGACTTAAAGATCATCCAGTCCCAACCCCCTGCCATGGGCAGGGACAACTGCCACCAGCCCAGCTTGCTCCAGGCCTCGTTCAGCCTGGTTTTAAACACTTCCAGGGATGAGGCAGCCACAGCTTCTCTGGGCAGCCCCTTCCAGTGTCTCACCTCCCCCCTCACCTCACTCTAAAGAACTTCTTTTGATCTTCAGTCTACATCTAGCCTGCTCAGATTTCCCCCTATCTTTCTTTTCCCCCCTGAGCTGATGTTTTCTGGACCCGAGTCCCTTCCTGAGCTGTTGTTGCTGCCTCTTGCCTTGGACAGGCTGCAGCAGGCAGTGCTTACCTGGCTGCTCTTCCTTCAGCCATTCTCACTGCCTCTCCTCCAGCTCCTCTCCCCCCTCCAGGCTGCTTTTCTCCCCATGTGCACACCCCGTGCTGTCAGCCCCTGGTGATGGCAGGGTGGGGGGGCAGGAGGGGCTGGGGGGGACTTCCCCCCACCCCCTTGGAGCCCATCAGCTTCATCTGCGCTGACAGGGCTGGGACCCGAACCGCTGTTGCGTTGCAGAGGATTGACACACAGGCTGGAGCTGAGCTGTGCTGCGCTGCCTTCAGCCCCTGCCAGGGGCTGCCAGGGCATCAGCCCATCAGCCATCAGGATGCTTGGCCAGGAGAGGTGCCCAGCTGTGGTGGGCTGGGGTGGGTGTCGGGGTGGCTGAGAGCCGGCGCCTGCCTCGGGGCAGACCGAATCCCGTGGATGTCTCAGGCTGGGTTTGTGACTGTGGGGGGGAAGAGCAAGATGTTCTCTGGTGATTCACTCCCCAGCAAGGGCCACCAGGGAGAGGTGCTGGGCTCTGTTGTCATTCCGAGCACGTAGCCAGGAGGAGGGCTGGGGGAGAGAAGCCCACAGGGCAGGCAGAGTTTTCCGCTTTGCGGTGCGTGCGGCGCGAAGGCTGCTCCGGGCTTGGGCTCTTCCCTCCCCCCCTCTTTTCTCTCCCCTCCCCCACTTCTTCCCTTGCAGCTGAAGCACATTAAACACATGAAATGCATTAGCTAGGGTTCCCCCCCCCCCCCCCCTTTTCCCCTGCCCCCCCTCCTCCTTTCTAAGCTGGGGACCTCCAGGAGGAAGAGGCCTTCTGAATTGACCCTGCCCAGCGCTGTAATTGACAGGTCATTAAAGATGAATGTGTGGCTCGAGAGAAATATTCAGATTGCAGCCCAGTTGTTGTCCATGTGGGATTTTAATGATTTATGCTTCTTTCTCCCTTCCCCCCCCACCCCTCCTCCTCTCCCCACTCCCCAACTCCAAACAATCCAGGCACCATGGGAGGTCTGTTTCTGGATGGTGAGGAAAGCCCTGCGCTGGAAGACATCAGCAAATGGACGGTGGATGATGTGTGCAGCTTTGTGTCCAACTTGTCTGGCTGCACTGAGTACACTCAGGTAAAGCTTGCACTGGCCTCAGGGGCATCACAGGAGGAACAGCTGCCCTCCAGGCCCCCTTCCTTCTCCTTCTCCCCTTCTCCTTCTCCCCTTCTCCTTCTCCCCTTCTCCTTCTCCCCTTCTCCTTCTCCCCTTCTCCTTCTCCCCTTCTCCTTCTCCCCTTCTCCTTCTCCCCTTCTCCTTCTCCCCTTCTCCTTCTCCCCTTCTCCTTCTCCCCTTCTCCTTCTCCCCTTCTCCTTCTCCCCTTCTCCTTCTCCCCTTCTCCTTCTCCCCTTCTCCTTCTCCCCTTCTCCTTCTCCCCTTCTCCTTCTCCCCTTCTCCTTCTCCCCTTCTCCGTCTCCCCTTCTCCGTCTCCCCTTCTCCTTCTCCCCTTCTCCTTCTCCCCTTCTCCTTCTCCCCTTCTCCTTCTCCCCTTCTCCTTCTCCCCTTCTCCTTCTCCCCTTCTCCTTCTCCCCTTCTCCTTCTCCCCTTCTCCTTCTCCCCTTCTCCTTCTCCCCTTCTCCTTCTCCCCTTCTCCTTCTCCCCTTCTCCTTCTCCCCTTCTCCTTCTCCCCTTCTCCTTCTCCCCTTCTCCTTCTCCCCTTCTCCTTCTCCCCTTCTCCTTCTCCCCTTCTCCTTCTCCCCTTCTCCTTCTCCCCTTCTCCTTCTCCCCTTCTCCTTCTCCCCTTCTCCTTCTCCCCTTCTCCTTCTCCCCTTCTCCTTCTCCCCTTCTCCTTCTCCCCTTCTCCTTCTCCCCTTCTCCTTCTCCCCTTCTCCTTCTCCCCTTCTCCTTCTCCCCTTCTCCTTCTCCCCTTCTCCTTCTCCCCTTCTCCTTCTCCCCTTCTCCTTCTCCCCTTCTCCTTCTCCCCTTCTCCTTCTCCCCTTCTCCTTCTCCCCTTCTCCTTCTCCCCTTCTCCTTCTCCCCTTCTCCTTCCAAGCCCTGGGTAACAATAAGTGTGATAGGAGAAGCTGGGAGCAGGGGGAAGGTTAGGAATTGCAGGGTTGGTTGTGGTTAGTGGCTTGATGTCATCTCTCTCTCCCTGAGCAGCACAGTGATGGCTTTGTGTGGAGCAACTGGACTGAGGGGAGGGCTGTCAGGTAGCCCCTTCACTGGGGTGAGCAGCTTGAGGGTGGCAGTAGCCAGGCAGAAGGTGCACCCCAGAGCACTGTAGTGGCAGAATGAGGTGGTGAGGAGAGCCTGCTGGCACCAAGCACCACAGTAACCTCCAGGTGACACCGTGGGGTGATGGTGGCTGTGATTTTCAGGCTCATTAGAGGGGAGCTGAAACACCATCAGTGGTGGAGGGGCTTCATAAAGCCTGCTCAGCGTGAGGTCATGAGGTGCAACACAAAAAGCAAGCCTGTGTTTTCCTCTTCCACATCTGCTGGAGCCCCCAGTAAATGCCCCATTGAGGGAAGGCAGCAACTGTGAAGGCAGAGATTCCTGAGCTGTCTGGGACAGCCTTGTGCACAGGGTAGAGTGTGCTTAGCAGGGAGGGACTGCAAGTGGCAGAGAGGCAGAGGGCCAAAGCTCAGGGCAATCCAATCCAGCCTTGCAGCAGAGACACATCCCAGGCTGAGAAGAGGTCTTGAAAGGGAGGAAGGAGAGCAGCAGTTTGCTTTCTGGACTTCCTGCCACTTCAGGAGGAGCTTCTCTGGTGACAACTGGGTGCAGAGCTGTGCTTTGATATCCAGGCTGCCTGAAATCTGATGGCTAAACACCTGCTCTCTGCCCATCTCTGGCTCCTGCTGTCTCTCTCTGTTAGTCCTGTCCTGTTCCTCTCCCAGAACATGAGGGGGGGGTCAAGCTGAGCACCCCTGGGACCTCCGGTCAGGAGAGCAGTGTGCCTGGCTGGCTCTGGGGAGGTGATGCCCTGTAGGTCCTGGGGAAAGGTGCATGTTGTTTACAACCTTCCCAAGGGGATGGGAAAGTGGAGAGCTGGAACTGTCCCTCCCCTCCCCATTCTTGCTCTGTGCTTGCAGTTGAAGGTCTGTCCTTCCTCACCCCCTCACCCAGATGCTGGTCCCCTCCCAAGGTGGTTTGTTGAAAGCACCTCTAAGCCCAGTGCTGCTCCTGAGCAGGCAGCTGTGTGCCTGTGTTTAGGGAAGGGAAATGCTGGCTGTGGAGATGGGATGCAGCTGACACTCCCCAGGGGGAAGGAGAGAGGTTTGGGTTGTGCTTGGGAGCGGATCAGGGCGGCTGGGGGCGTGGAAGAGAGAAGGGTCAGGCTGTGGTTATGGAGAGAGGCAGGGAAAGGACACTGGTTAAGAGCAGATGGTGGATGGATAGGTGTTGATGGGAGTGAGAAGCAGCAGGACTCTGCAGGGGGGAGCTGAGGAGCTGGCTTTAGTGGGGATGATCTGGGGGTGGTGATGGATTCAGGAGTGAACATGAGTGGGCTGCAGTATGTGCTGCAGAGAGCTCAAGCAGAAGGCTCCAAAACCCAAATACACAGCTCCCAACATTGGGCCCAGCACCCCAACCTCTGCTCCTGAGTGTGCCACTGCAGTCTGCCTGCATTCCTGTGCTGGGCAATGGAGCTCAGGGTTAGAATCAAGAGAATCACAGGGAAGGGAGCTCTGAAGATCATCTGAGTGCAGTCCCCCTGCCAAGCTTGAGAGTCAGGGCAGGATAAAATGTGCAGGACTGCAGAATGCAGCAACCTTGCAGAGGACTCCTCCACTGACACCTTCCACACCAGCTCCTGGACACCAGTGGGGAAGGACCCAATAGCCAGCAGAGAGAGAGCTTCAGTGATGTCATAGGATCAGTAAGGTTGGAAGAGACCTCAGAGATCATCAAATCCAAGCTGTCACCCAACACCTCCTGACAGCTAAACCATGGCCCCAAATGCCACATCCAGTCCCCACTTGAACACCTCCAGGGATGGGGACTCCACCACCTCCCTGGGCAGCACATCCCAGTGGCCAATAACTCTCTCTGGGAAGAACTTTCTCCTTCCCTCCAGCCTAAACCTCCCCTGGCACAGCTTGAGACTGTGGCCTCTTGTTCTGGTGCTGGGTGCCTGGGAGAAGAGACCAACCCTCACCTGGCTCCAACCTCCCTTCAGGGAGTTGGAGAGAGCAATGTGGTCTCCCCTGAGCGTCCTCTTCTGCAGGCTCCATGTCCCCAGTGCCTGTTGGGTGCTAATGGGAGCTGCTGCACACAGCCTTCTGTGGTGGCCTTGCTGTGCTGCAGTGTGCAGGGGGTGAGGAGGGTTTTTCCTGCCCCATGCTTACAGGTTGAACAGCTTTGGGGGTTGAACAGCTCTGTGACATGGCAGTGCTCAGGGCTGACCCAGCTCTGTGCCTTGAAACCTGCAGAGCTGTCTTGTGTCCTCTTCTGCCAAGCCACAGCTCCTGGGGGGAGGTCTGGCACTGGTCTGCAGGCTCCTCCCTGCCAGGAAAAGCCAGCAAGAGGCTGGTGGTGATGCTGGGCATTTGAAGAGCCATGCTGCAGGCAAACAAAACTTCAGCCCCCCAAAAAAACCCCAAACCAAAGCCCAAGCCCACAAAAGCTGACTGATTGCAGCCCCTGCCAACATTCAGCTTTGTCCCTGCAGTGGAGCAGGACCTGGGGGGACACCCAAGGGGCTGCTTTCCTCAAGCTGAAGGCTTTTCATAGAGGGTTTTAATGCAGGGCGAAGGGGAAGGCTTTAGGCTCCCAGGGGAAGGAACAGAGGTGGGCTCTAGCAAGCTCTGTGAGGTCAGAGAGCAGCAACACGTGGCTGCAGGCAGCAGCAGCTCTGCTGGTGGAGTCCAGCAGTAAAAAGCACTTGCAGCAGCTCAGCTGCCTTGGCTCCAGCAGCCACTGCCACTCTCCCAAGGGCTGGCTCTGGGCTGTGGCCTGCTGCTGCAAGAGAATCATAGAATCAGTCAGGGTTGGAAGGGACCACAAGGATCATCTAGCTCCAACCCCCCTGCCTTGGGCAGGGACACCTCACATGAGCTCAGGCTGGCCAGAGCCTCATCCAGAAGAGAAGCCCTTGGAGGAGACTGAGCTAAACTGAATTCCCCCCTCCAGCCCTTGCCATAGTGTTCAGCAGTACTAATGCTACACAGGAGCCATGGAGACAGCAGGATCTGGCCCTGCAGACACTTCATCTGGGCCAGCTTCCAGTATGAGCTGGGGTGTGAAGCAAGTGCCTCAGAGTGGAGGTGTGGGGGGTTTCAGTAGGAGGAACCAGGCTGCTGCCTGCCAGCTCCCAGCCCCGAGGGGAGCCTGCTGGCTCAGGCACCAAGTGATGGCAGGAGGGAGCCTGTAGGTCCAGGATGAACAGCCAGAGGAGGCTGCTGGCAGCGTGGCTCTGCTGTGTGTGTGAAGAATGGAGCAGTAAGGCCACGTCCCCAGACCTGCACCTTCCTGGCACAGCACAGGCTGGGTGGGAAAGGCAGAGAGGGGCCAGAGCAAGGCCTTGTTGGCTGTCCTGAAGGCTGTGTTAAACCAGTGGGGGCCCTGGCACGGCTGGGGCTGGTAGAATGTGCCCCTCTGAGGTGTTCAGGAGGGGACTGGATGTGGCACTTGGTGCCATGGTTTAGTCAGGAGGTCTGTGGTGCCAGGTTGGACTTGGTGAGCTTTGAGGTCTCTTCCAACCTTGGTGATTGTGTGATTCTGAAGCTCCCCTTTGCTCAGAGCACACCAGCCCTGCTGCCATTGCTGTGGTTATTTGTGTGCAGATCACCAGGTTCTGCTTCTCCCAGCTGGCTGGGAAAGGGGGAAGAGATTTGCTGTGTTGATGGTTGGACTTGGTGGCCTTGGGAGAGATCTTCACCAGCTCTGATGATTCCTCAGCGTGAGGAGAAACTTCTTGACTCTGAAGGTGCTGGAGCCCAGGAGCAGGCTGCCCACAGAGGTGGTGGAGTCTCCCTCTATGGAGATTTGCAAGCCCCACCTGGCTGTGTTCCTGGGGGCCCTGCCCTGGGTGATCCTGCTGTGGCAGGGGGGTTGGCCTGGATGATCTCCTGAGGTCCCTTCCAACCCCCAACATTCTGTGAGTCCATATTTTCACTGTAACATAAGGAAAAGCCTCTTTGCTTTGAGGGTGGTGGAGCAGGCTGCCCAGAGAGGTCCTGAAGCCTCTTCTGGAGCACTTCAAACCCTACCTAGATGTATCCCTGCACAACCTGCCCTGGGTGACCCTGCTTTAGCAGGGGGGGGGGTTGGACTCCAACTCTGGAGAGGTCCCTTCCAACCCAAAGCAGTCTGTGGTCAGTGGGAGCTGTGGGGAAGGGCTGGGAGCTGTGGGAAGGGCTTGGGAGCTGTGGGGAAGGGCTGGGAGCTGTGGGAAGGGTTGGGTGCTGTGGGGAAGGGCTGGGAGCTGTGGGAAGGGCAGGATCCTGTCACCCTTAGTGGTCCCATTTGTTTGGGGGGATGCTCTCAGAGTTAAAACTAAACCTTCCTCACTCCCACCCCAATGAAAAACAAACCCCCAAGTGCTGCTTCAGCTGAAGGGCCCCAGCCAGCCCCAGGTCCCCCTCCCTAACTCACCTTCTCCTGTGTGTCCCCTGTCTTGTGCTGGCTCCCAGCTTGTGGATGCAGCTTTGGATGTGCCTCTCATGGGACTGCTTCACCACTGAGGCTCTCTGAACCCTCCCTGGAGGTGTCCCTGGTGCTTGAGCCTGGACCTGTGCTCTGCTTTCCTGCAGGTATTCCGAGAGCAGGCCATTGATGGGGAGACCCTGCCCCTCCTGACAGAAGAGCACTTACTGAACAACATGGGGCTGAAGCTTGGGCCTGCACTGAAGATCAGGTCACAGGTAGGACAATTTAAAGCTGTCCTTAGGTGGAACAGGGCTGGCAAGAGGCCTGGTGTGGGGGTTACAATTTATTACTCAGGAATGCTTTGTCCTTCTGGTTCCCCTCCTCCTCCTGCATGTTCCACAACGCTCCTCACCTGGAGCCACTCACAGCTGCAGGAGTGAAACACCAACAATATGCTCAGGGGAGACCTCAGTGCTCTCTGCAACTCCCTGAAGGGAGGTTGGAGCCAGGTGGGGGTTGGTCTCTTCTCCCAGGCACCCAGAACAAGAGGCCACAGTCTCAAGCTGTGCCAGGGGAGGTTTAGGCTGGAGGGGAGGAGAAAGTTCTTCCCTGAGAGAGCTGTTAGCTGTTGGGATGTGCTGCCCAGGGAGGTGGTGGAGTCCCCAGCCCTGGAGGTGTTCAAGAGGGGCTTGGATGTGGCATTGGTGCCATGGTTTAGCAGTCAGGTGTTGGGTGCCAGGTTGGACTTGGTGATCTCTGAGGTCTTTTCCAACCTGGTTGTGAATAGTTGGTGTCCAAGGGCAGGAAGAAGTAGTTCAGGACAAGTATTGGAACACCCAGGCCAGGTGGTGGTGGAGTCCCCATCCCTGGAGGAGGTGTTCAGGAAAGGTGTGGCCATGGCACCTGGGGTCATGGTTTGGTGGTGGTAGGTTGCTGGTTGGACTCAATGGTCTCAGAGGCCTTTTCTAACCACAACAACTCTGTGCTTCCAGAAGTGGTGGGAGGCAGTGACAGGGATGCAGTGGGGAACTGAAAAGGGCCAGCTCCTGCTTGGAGAAGCCAGGGAGGGAGTTAATGAGTCAGTTAATCAGCCAGGCTCCTCCCACAAGTACCAGCCAGCAAAGCAGCAAAGCTGTGAACAGGTGAGGCAGGGGAGATGCTTTCAAATCAGGTAAGCCTGAAAGTAGCCCTGAAGTACCTAAAGAACCAGGGGAAGCCATCTCAGGAACCAGCTGGCTCTCCTTTTCTCTTCTGGATGTGAGTCTTTCTGCTGCCCATTCCCCTCCCAACTCCCTGGCTCTTGGTGCTTCTCCTTTTTAGTGAGGCCTGAAGCCCACATGCATGGAACACAGCAGCAGCTCTTGGTGACTCTTCCCTCCCCAAGGAGCAATGGAGCAGCTCCTTCCCTTCTTGGCTGTAGACATCTGCAGCATGTTTGCCTCTGGCTGGTCACAGCTTGCTGGGTTTGCTGATGGGCTGTGCCACCCTCCTCCCACACCACACCTCCCTGCTTCTGCTCTTGGCTTCACCTTGGTACACTGGAAGTGGAAATCTGTGGAAGTTAGTCAAGGTCTCCCCTTGAGAGCTGGGGAGGGACTTTCAGCAGGGGCTTCCTAGTGCCAGGATGAGGCTTTGAGCTGGAAGAGGGCAGATTGAGGCAGGAGATGAGGAACAAATCTGAGAAGGGGCTGCCAGCAAGCTGGGAAGGGACTTCTAACAAGTGCCTGCAGTGATAGAAATGAGGCAAAACAGCTTTGAGCTGGGAGAGGAGAGATTTGAGCCTGGAGAGGAGGAAGAAAGTCTTTCCAGTGAGGGTGGGGAGACACTGGAAGGGATGCACTGTGGATGCTCCCTCCCTGGAGGTGTTCAAGGCCAGGCTGGATGAGGCTTTGAGCAGCCTGGGCTGGTGGGAGGTGTCCCTGCCCGTGGCAGGGGGTTGGGACTAGACTTTAAGGTCCCTTCCAACCCAAGCCATTCTCTGACTCTCTTAGGGAGCTGTTTCCTTCCCCCTCAGCAGCCTTTGCTGCTGTGCCTTCAGTGATGTTTCTTCCTCCCATCCCTGACTTGGCTCCCAAGCCTCTGCCTGCAGAGCTCTGCTTTGCTCTTTCCCTGCTTTCTGGAGCTGGCAGCCACGGGCACTTCCCTTTCAGCCACCTCCACTTTGCCTTTGGTTGGACCCAGATCTGGAAGATCTCTGTTAGCTTCTTCATTTTTCTCCCATTTTAATGATCAGAAAATAGCTTCTGACAGATGTCAGGAAGAGGCTGAGCTGCTGCAGCCCCCAGGGGCTGATGCCATGCAAGGAGCTGTGACAGTGCCATGCATGTGGCTGCTCTGTCACTCTCCTGGCACAGCTTCCCCCCCCCCCCATCCCCATCCCACCAGCTCTACCCTTGCTAGATGCTGTTAAAACACACACACAAAAGAGAGAGAGAGAGAACAACTTTACTGCTTTCCCTGCAGCCCCTCACTGTTTATGAGGGGTCTAATAAAAAGGTTCTGTGGGCAATTGTTCCCTGGGGGGCAATCCTGCAGGAAATAAAAGCTCTGCTGTTGCTTAAAAACCAGAGAATGCCAAACAGCTCCCAGGCCTTCCTAGCTCAGATCTGGGGGGTGGGCAATATGAGATAGGGGCTGAAAGGAGGTAAGAAACCCTCCCCCCCCCTCCCCAAACCCTGCTTCCATGCAGTCAGGAGTGTTTAGAGCTCTGTAATAAGCAAGGCTGGCTTGGGGTGGGAGAGTAAGTGGGGAGCAAAGCCCTGATGGTGCTCCCTGGGAATAATGCTGCAGTTGTCTGGGTTGTGAGCACAAGGCTGTGTTTTTGTTTAAGCTTAAATGTGAACCAGCTGGGGAGGTGCTGGAGGGCTGTGAGGCCTTTTGGCCCTTGCTGGGAGGCAAGAACTTGCAGGAGAGGTTTTTTTTTCCCCCTCAGCCCTGCAGAAGAAGGGAGAGGTTGGAGGCTTACAGTTTCCTGTGCAGTTAACAGCAGCCACCCTCTAGCCACATTCATTCTTCTTCTCCCTCACCTCTCTTGTTTTTTAGTGTCCCCACTTCCCCCCACCCCCAGCTTTCCCCCCCCCTCCCCTTAAGAGCAATTCCTGCTCTTCAGAAGTGGACACTGTGTGCTGCCCTGCTGGGTGAGCAGAAGCAGAACAGAAGAGGGCTATCAAATTGTCCAGCCAGTGGTGCCTGGTAATGAAGTAACAGAAGGGGGAGGAATCACTCAGCCCTCTTCAGCTGAAGACAGCCTGTAGGCTGCCTTCAGGAGGAGGGACAATGGCTTCAAGCCTGAGGAGGGGAGACTGAGGAACAATTTCTTTGCAGTGAGGGTGGGGAGACGCCGGAACACGTTGCCCAGGGAGAGGTGGAGGTATGCCCCCTCTGTGAAGGTATTCAAGGCTAGGCTGGATGAGGCCTTGAGCAGCCTGGTCCGGTGGGAGGTGTCCCTGCCCACGGCAGAGGGTTGGAACTGGATGATCTTCCAGCTGCCTTCCCCCCCACCCCATTCTCTGTGCCCTGCAGTGCCCTCTGCCCCCGCCGCATGACCACGCAGCCGCCAGAGGTTCCTGCGGGCAGTTGCTGCCTCTCCTCTGCCCTTTCAGCCTCCTGCACTTATTTCCTCCTGTTGTTTTTGTTTCTTCCCCCCCCCACAGGTGGCCAAGAGAGTGGGCAGAGTGCTGTACATGGCAGGCTTCCCCATGGCTTTCCCCCTGCAGCCCCCCGGCTTGCGGCCCCCCGAGCGGGAGCTGCCGGCGGCCGAGCTGCGGCCGTCCTCCACGGGCAGCGTGGCCTCCCCCTTCAGCAGCCTGCCCCCCGCCAGCAGGGTCTCCCCCAAGCAGGAAAACGGCAACCCCTCCCTGCTGCCCGGCCTCAACGACACCACCAAGCCCCCCTCCTAACTGCGGGCCGGCTCCTGCCTGCTGCTGCTGCTGCTGGGACTGAGCTGCAGTCGGACGACCTGAAGGGGGAGCGGGAGCGGCGGCGCCGCGGCCAGGCCAGGGAGGCTCTCCTGCTTTGCTTGGGTTTTTGTTCCTTTTCTTGTTTTCTCTTTTGGATGCATTTGCTTTTGGTTTCCAACACTCAGCCCCACACAGAGAAGTTGTAAAGAGTTGGGAGGAAGGGAAGCAAAGATGATCCAAAGATGTAGCCCGGGCGCCGCCGAGCCAAGGGCTGGAGCGCAGGGCAGCGGCCGTCCCCTCGCCCTCCTCTTGCTCACCAGTCTGGCCTGGAGAGCCATGGACAGGGACTGAACGGCCTTCAGAGAGACATGGCTGCCAGGAACTCCTGGCTGTGAACCCAAGCAGGAAGGGGAAGGGCTCACTGCACCTCCCCACGGCACTCAGCACCCCTGAGCAAAACCAACCCTTCACAAACCAACCAACCCACCCACCCCCAACCACCTTCTCAGAGAGCTCCTCCTCCCTGCCACCTCTCCTCAGCTCCTCCTTCAGGTGTCTATGCATCTCTAGCAACTTTGAAAACAATACCAAAGACAAACAAACTAAAAAGAAAGGGAAAAGAAGAAGAAAGAAAGAAGAAGAGGAAAGAAAGAAGAAGAGCAAAGGCAAGGTCAGGTCCATGTTTACTTCAGTGGGGATGGTCCAGCACTGGTGGCTTGCTGCTGTCTGTCCCACAGGCACACAAGAGAAGAGAATGGACTCTGCCTCCTCCTCCTCCTCCTCCTCCAGCCCTGCAGAGGTTGGAGTGTTGTGGTTTTGGTTTGGTTTTGGTTCCCCCCCTCACCCCCCACCCCGTTAGATGAGAGAAGAAGACACAAAAGAGTTCTTGTGCTGGGGTGGGCCAGAGCCTCCCCTCCCTCCTTCACCTGTCCAAGACTCATTGCTACAGCTGGGGGTGGGGATTTGATTTGGGTGGTTGGGGGAGGGTTGGGGGGGGTTGGTTTGGGGGAGGTTCTTTTCCAAGCCTTGTGCCAGAGGTGGATGGAGTTGCACATTGTGGCCTGCTGTGGGGACCAGCAGCCCGAGGAGAGCTGAGCAGGCAGGAGGAGGGAGAAGGCTGCTGGGGGGGGAGGGGGAGGGGAGGACTTAAGGGGTGGTAGAGGTTTTTTTACTACTGTGAAGGAGATGGGGGTGATCTCCTGGGACTTGTACAGTTGTGAACAACAATCACATGTGGTACTTTTCTCTCTCTCTCTCTCTTCCCCCCCTTCCCCTCCTTCTTTTTGCCTTTTCTTTGGGTTTTGGTTGGTTTCCTTTGGGTTTGGTTTGGTTTTGGGGGGAGGGGAGGGGAGGGAAGGGTGGGGGTGGAAAGGTTGCACGTGCTGCAGGTCTTTTCTTTCTTCCCAAACTAGCTTGGTGGGGGCCCTTGGGCTTCTTTCTATTGTAACAAACCAACCACCACCAAAAGTCATTACCCATCACAGCACCATTACAAAAAAAAGAAGAGAAGAGGGGAAAAAAAAAAAAAAAAGCTGATTAATAAGCAGAAGAGTCCTGAGGATGCTTCCCAGCAACTGATTTCAATAAAAAAAGGAAAGAAAAGGAAAAGAATCACTGAATTTACCCCCCCTGGGACTCAGCTTCCTGCCCCAAAGCAGCCTCTGGATGTTGGGAGGGGCTGGGGGGGGGTGGGGGTGTCAATGCTTATCATGGTATCACAGGATCAGGGTTGGAAGGGACCACAAGGATCAGCCAGTTCCAACCCCCCTGCCATGGGCAGGGACACCTCACACTAGAGCAGGCTGCCCAGAGCCTCAGCCAGCCTGGGCTTAAACACCTCCAGGGCTGGGGCCTCAACCACCTCCCTGGACAACCCATTCCAGGGCTTCACCACTCTCATGGGGAAGAACTTCCTCCTCACCTCCCTTGGTGCTGCCTCCATTTCTGAGCTCTGAAAGCTTGGACAGGTTGCCCAGGGAGGTTAGTGGAAGCCTCAGCCATGGAGGTTAAGGCCAGGCTGGATGTGGCTCTGAGCAATCTGCTGTAGTGTGAGGTGTCCCTGCCTGTGGCAGGGGGTTGGAACTGGCTGAGCCTTGAGGTCCCTTCCAACCCTGACAGTTCTGTGGTTCTGCTCTGAAGGTTGCTTCCCAAGCAGCACCTTGGGGCAGCTGAGTCAGAGCAAGAAGAAAAGCAGCTCCTTGCTTTTCTGGCAGGAAAGGTAAGTTAAAGGCTCTTCCACAGAATGGTCTGGGGGGGAAGGGACCTCCAAAGGTCATCCATCCAGTCCAACCCCCTCTGCAGTCAGCAGGGAGCAGGCTGCCCAGAGCCCTCTTGGGCCTCACTTCAAATACCTCCAGGGATGGGGCCTCAACCACCACCCTGGGCAACCCTTTCCAGTGTCTCCCCCACCCGCCCTGTACAGAATTGCTTCCTGATCCTGTCTGTGATTTCACCTCCTGAGGCAGCAGGGGAGCAGCAAGCATCCAGGAGACAACTCTTGAGGTGCTCTGGTCCTAAACCTCTTTTCTAGCTGGCAGCCATTGCCCCTTGGGCAACAAAGTCGGTGAGGGGTTTGGAACACAAGCCCTAGGAGGAGAGAGTGAGGGGGAAGAGGCTGTGGAGATGCTGGGAGGTGTCCAGAGAAGGGCCACAAAGCTGGGGAGGGGTCTGGAGGAGAGGCTGAGGGAGCTGGGGTTGCTTAGCCTGCAGAAGAGGAGGCTCAGGGAAGACCACCTTGCTGTCTACAGCTCCCTGAAGGGAGGTTGCAGCCAGATGGGGGTTGGGCTCTTCTCCCAGGCAAGCAGCATCAGAACAAGAGGACACAGTCTCAAGTTGTGCCAGGGGAGGTTTAGGCTGGAGGTGAGGAAGAAATTCTTCCCAGAGGGAGAGATTGGCCATTGGGATGTGCTGCCCAGGGAGGTGGTGGAGTCCCCATCCCTGGAGGTGGTTAGGAGGAGCCTGGATGGGGTGCTTGGTGCCATGGGTTAGTTGATAGATGGTGTTGGGGGATAGGTTGGACTTGATCCCTGAGGTCTCTTCCAACCTGGTCTATTCTGTCCTATCCTATCCCCCCAGGCTCTCTCCCCCAGCTCCTCCCCTCTGTGATTTCTAGAGGGCAGAGGCTTTACCAGCTGTAGGAAAACCTCAGGCTGGAGCACTCCTGAAGCTCTCTGCTGCAGCAGCAGGTGCTTGGGGCCCCCCCCCAGAGTGGGCTGTCAGCACTAATGGCAGTAATGATGATGTTAATAATAAACCCCAAATTACTAATTTCTGAGGTTACTTCCTCCCACTTACAGGACAAAAGGTAGCTGGGTGAGTGTCTGGGAAGGGCAGGGCTAGCAATTACTGTAATTGCAGCTGGGAAAAAGCAGCTCTGGCCCTATTCTAGCTCCAGCAAGGCTCTGAAAGGAGCAAGCAGCCCAGCAGGCTGTGCTGCAGCAGTGATTGGCAGTAATGATGGCTGGAAGCAGGCAAGGAGCAGCACTTGGGCTCTTTGCACACACCAAGCTGCTGGCACTTAGAGCTGGGGGGTGACAGAGCAGGCTCTAGGACAGGAGGGGGTTTGGCTGAGCTGTGCTGCTGACCCCATGAAATGAGGAAGAGGAGGAGGAAGAAGGTTGAAGGGTTTCCAAGGGGTGGAACTGAGGGAGCTGCTCCTGAGCAAGGCCTCCTTCCCTGTGCAGGGAAGAGACAAAGCCCTGAACCACTCCCTGCAGCCCTGAAGGCCTTGTTGGCAAAAGGGAGGGGTTGGGGAGGGCTCCAGATTCAAGCAGAGGGTGAGGGGGAAGAGAGAAGAGGACCCTTGGAGAAAAGAACTTCTCCTTCCTTCCTTCCTTCCCTTTGGCCAGCTCCCAGCAGGAGCTGAAGCTGGACCCTGTGCTACTTAAAGCAGCAGATTTTAATGAGGCCTTTTTATTAGCAATGCTGAGCAGTTTTGCTGGCCTTGCCATGGCCACAGTTTGGCTGTTCCCAAACCCAGAACTGGCAGAAGATGCTCCCCCAGGCCCCAGAGGATCTCTCTGCTGTGCCACTGAGGGCTGTGCTGGCGCCCGGGGCCGGGCTGCCCCTGGCCGTGCCCCTTGGCTTTCTTACCACCTCTGTGAGGCTCAGCTCCAGGTGCTGGGGGCTGGGTGATGCCAGCAGCTCTGTCAGGGGTGGCTGTGAGGGTGGCTCAGTCCTCATCAGAGAAAGCCAAGTCCTCCACGATGTCCTCCTCTCCTTGGGCCAGCTGCCGCAGGTCAGACTGCGCCAGCCCCCGAGGGCAGCTCCTCTGTTTCTTTGAGCCTGGGGAAAGCTCAGCAGCTTCCTGGCCTTCCTCTGGGGGTGGAAAGAGGGAGAAGTGTAAATCCTGCTTTCCTGGGAGGGGGAAGCAAGGCAACTCATTGCTAATTAATCCCAGAGCCTCATTAATTTATTGGCGCCACTGCAGCTCCCAGATAGCAGCAGGAGAGCACCGCAGGCAGCTCCTGCAGGCTCTGAGGGACTTGGGGGCCAGAGGAGACCTGAAGCAGAAAGACAAGGACTGGAGGGGGGGGATGAGACAGGCAGTGCCCCCAAACCTTCACCCCTCCCAGCCCAGGTCAGTCTTCCTCAGGGGAGGTGTGAGGCTGGGCAGGAAGAGCTGAGGGAAAGCTCTTGCAGGGAAGAGCAAAGCTGCCAGCTGAAAGGCAGCCCCAGGCTCCCTCCTGGGTGAGACAAGAGAGGGCAGAGCACAGCTGGGAGCTGCTCTCTAGGGGCTGGGGGCTGGGGACTGTACAGGTGCCCAGTCCCAGTGCTCTTCCCTCTCATCCCAGCAGTGTGGCTTGAGCTTGCTCCACCTTGCTTCCACAGGGAGCCCCTGCAGCCCATCTGTGTTGGGCTCTACCAGCACAGCATCTGCTCAGCACCAAGCCTTACCTCTGGGCTTCCTGCCCACAGCCTCTCCCAGGTTGTGGAGAGCAGCAGCTTTGGGCTGGGGCTGCCTCTCCTCAGCTCCTTGCATCACTGATCAGCAGCTCCCTGGATCAGCTGCCAGGTTCTGCCACCACCCCACTCCCCAGAAGGGACAAACAGCTACCTCTGGCTGCACCAACCCCCCCCTGGTGCCAGCAGAGCATCAGAAGTGCCTCTCCAGGCAGAGTTCTCCCCCAAGGCCTGCTGGAAGGTGGGAAGCTGTCATGGCCAGCAGCTCCTCCCTGCTGCAGCAGGCAGCACAAATGTGTGCTCTGGTGGAGAAGCACCACAGGAAGGCTCAGCACAGGGAGTCTCAGCCTTGGGAAGGGTGGATCTGGCTGGCTGCCCTGGCTGGCTGCAGCAGTGCCCCAGGCCAGGAGCAGCCCAGGCTGAAGGGCCCTGCTGGGACCCTGCTGGCTCCAGGCTGTGCTCTTCCCCCCCCCCACCAAGGGAGCTGCCAGGGGGGTGCCAGCAGGAGCTCCCCCACACACCAAGGAAGGGATGGCTTTTCCTTCAGCTTCTCTCTCAGCACTCCAGTAGGCAGGGGGGGGAGCCCTCTCCCTCCTCACCCCTCCCAGCACTGGCAGAGCAGGCATCAAAGCCCCATCTCTCCCCAGGGCTGGCTGTGCATGCCAAGCCACAGCCATCTGCCATGCTACATCAGCCACCCTGCCTTCTCACTTGGACTCTTCCCTTCCTGCTCCCCCTGCTCCCCAAACTAGTAAAGCAAGCTGCACAGAGGAGCTTTTTGTGGCTGCTCCCCACAAGCACACATCCCAGCCTGCAGCAGGGGGAGGAGCAGAGGCTTGGCACTCCCAACACAAAACCCTAAGCAAGTGGCACACACACACACAGGAAAGCAGCACAGGGCCCCTGGCAGGCCCAGCTCCTCTCTGGGATCTTAGCTGAGTGTCTTGGCAGACACAGGCAAGACTGAACTGACCCTGGGGTGGGGAGCAGGCTCTGGAGCTGGCTGGGGCTCTCTGTGGCAGGGATGGAAGGGGAAGGCACTCTCTCCTCAGCTGCAGGAGCCTGGCTTGGCAGCCAGCACAGCCCTGCTGACCCAGCTGGCAGCTTTCTCAAGTGGCCATTTAGCTGTTCTGGCCTGGCTAGGAGCATGGGGGGGTGGGGGAAGTCCTCATGCTGACACCCACCCCTCTCACCAGCTGTGTCTCTGAGCAGCAGCAGTGACCAGGCCCAAGAGCAAAGGCTCTGTGCAGCCCCCCCTGCTTCAGGAGCTGACCATCAGCTCCTGCCCTGGGAGAGGCTGTGGAGAAGCAGCAGCTAAAGGGTTAGCCCTGTGCAGTGCCCCCAGACCGCAGGCAGTGCTGCTGGGAGGAGCTGTGCAGGGCACCCTCCACACCCCCCCTGCCTCTGCAACCTGTGGAGAGCCTCCAAGCAAGGCTCCTGCCCCCGGCCGGGGGAGGCTGCACTTCAAGAGGTTGTTTGAGCCTCTCTGCAGGAGGCCCCCTGAAAAAGAGATGAAAGGGCCTGCTGGCTTCTTAGAGCAAGGCCTGCAAAGACCTTAACCCTTTCCCTCTCTCCTCAGTGGCAAGGCAGAGCTGCCAGGTCTCCCTGCCTGGGGGTGGGGGTGAGGCCTTGCTGCCACCCCCCAGCAGCAGCACAGGCAGCAGAGGACACAGCTGCTGCCTGCAGGAGCCCCCAGAGGAGCCTTTAGTTAGCAGTGCTGCCACAAATGCCCTTCCCCTCAGCCCAGCTGCACTACTTACCCTCTGAGTCACTGTCTTCCTCCAGTTCCTCCTCATCCTCCTCGATTTCATACTCCCCTTCTTCATCATCATCATCCTCCCCATACTCCTTGCTGCTTGCTTCTGAGCTGTCATCTGAGGCCTGCTTGCCTTTGCCTTTGCCTGCAAGAGTTGTGTGAGTGGCCAGGTGAGAGCAGCACAGCTGCAGGCAGCACCTGCATGGGCTCATGGAATGGGTTGGGCTGGAAGGGACCTCCAAGCTCAGCCACTTCCAACCCCCTGCCCTGGGCAGGGACACCTCCCACCAGCCCAGGCTGCTCAAGGCCTCATCCAGCCTGGCCCTGAGCACCTCCAGGGAAGGAAGCAGCCACAACCTCCCTGGGCAACCCCTTCCAGTGTCTCCCCACCCTCCCTGTACAGCATTTCTTCCTCATCCTCTGTGTCTCTGTGGTTTCACCTCCTGAGGCAGCAGGGGGTCACAGCAAGCAGCCAGGAGACAACTCCAAAGGTGCTTTGGTCCACCAGGGCTGCTCCCTTCTCCCTCCTCACTCTGCCTCCAGATCCTCAAGCTGGCTGCCCCCTCCCAGCAGGAGTTCTGCCCCTGGGAAGCAGCAGCATTACCCTGCTGGGCAGTGGGAGTGCCTGAGCTCCCCTTCCACAGCCCTGGCCCTCACTGGCTCGACTCTGATCACTGAGGGAGAGATGAAGAAACCTGCTCAAGCTCCCCAGAGGCACAGCTCATGTGCTCAGAGGCTGCAGCCAGGCTCCCTTCTCACCTTTAACTGCCCCAGGAGGAGGCAGCCCAGCACCTCTCCCTAACCCTGAAGAACTGCTCCCCACCACAGCCCAGTGCCAGAGTTCCTTTCACAGCACCAACTCTCTCCCTGGCACTGCTCAAGGCCAGCAGCATTGGGCATTCTCAGCCCTGCTGCTTGCTCTCCTCTCCCAGAAGGTCCACCCGGGGCAGCCTCATTTCCCTGCCTGGAGTCCTGCCCTCAGCTGCTCCAAGTGGCTCTCTTGGAAGTGGTCTGAGGCTGATGTGAGCTGAACCAAAGTCCTTCCCCTTGTCCCAGACCCTCCTACTGCCTTCCTTCATAGCATCCTAGAGTGGTCTGGGATGGAAGGGACCTCCAAGGGTCATCCAGTCCCTCCCCCTCTGCAGTCAGCAGGGACACCCTGCACTAGAGCAGGTTGTGCAGAGCCCTGCTGAGCCTCCCCTTGAATATCTGCAAGGCTGGAGCCTCAACCCCCTGCCTGGGCAGCCTGTTGCAGAGTTCCACCCCCTCATGGTGCAGAGCCAGAGGAGGTTGTTCTGCCTTCCCACCTCACAGCTGAAGAGGTGAACACACAGCCCAGCAACTGCAGGGCCTCCCAGGTGTCCCTGCCCCTGGCCACCCAGCAGCACAGTGGCCAACAGAGAGGGAAGTGCAGCAAACTGAAGCCTTGGCTCCTCTGACTTCCATCTGCAGCCAGGCCTGACAGTGACTGAAAGCAGAGCCTGGCTGGGACCAGCTCCCACCCCCCAGAGAGCCAGAACAAGAGCCCATTGTGTGCCTCTCCAAGGCACAGGCCCCTTGCCCAGCTCCCCTCTTCCCTGTCCCTGCTCTGCAGTCGCTGCCTGGGGGGCACTCCAGCCTCTGCTGTCCCCACCCAGCACCTCAGGACCCATGGTGGGGCTGAGCACAGTTGCTCCCTGAGCTGGAAGCTGCCTTCAGGGCCTGTCCCCTCCCTCCAGAAGTCCCCCTGCTAAGAACAAAGCCTGTGGAATGCTGGAAGGCAAGGCCATGGCTGACCCTGCTCAGGGAGCAGGTCCCACTGGAGACCTGCAGCTGTGGGCCTCCCACAGAGCTGGAAAGGAGAGAGAGAGAGCCCTCTGCTAGCCCAGGGACCTCAGTCCTCCCCCTTGCACTCTTCACAACACAGCTCAGGCTCCTGGAGCTGCCAGAGACCCTCCTGGAGGGAGCACAAGCCCAGGGGTGTTCCCCAGAGCTGTGCCTCACCAGGAGCCCAGGGCAGAGCCAGGAGTCCCTCAAGTGCCCAGCAAGCTCCCAGGCCTGCTGCAAGTCAGCTGTGGGAGGCAGAGGGCCTGGCCCTCCCTGGCTCTCAGCAGCCTGCCCTCTGCACTGCACTCTCTGGCTTTCTTAGGAGCCACTGGCATTCTTCTAAGGGCCTGACTCACAGGGCAGGACAAGCTCAGAGCTCAAGGCTCTGTCTCACCCAGCCCTTTGTGCCCACAGTGCTCCCTCTCCTTGGTGGGGCACACGAGATCAGGTTCCTTTGGGGGACCACAAACCTCCTGAGCAAAGGTGGTTTGGCCTCCATGCCACAGAACCCTTGCCCAGCTGGGACTGAAAGATCATCTTGCCCAAGCCTCCTGCCCAAGCAGGAGGGCCTAGGGCAGGCCACAGGCAGGTTCTGAAGGGCTCCAGAGGAGGAGACTGCACACTCTCCCTGCTCCCCTCCCATCCTTTGCCAGGCCACCTGGACAAGTCCACTGCCTTCAACCTCAAGCTACCAGACAGAGAGTTTCCCAACCCTTCCTTCCTCCTGTGTCCCAGGTGGCTGTGAGGGCACAGTGCTCCTTGGTTTATCCTCTCACCACATGCACAAGGGCCCAGGACTTGACCCACAGCTTCCACCTCCCAGCAAGGCCATGCTGCAGCCAGGAAGCCTCTGATGCCCCCCAACACCTCCAAGGTCAACAAGTTTTCCTTCCCCCTGCCTGTGGGGAACTTCTCAGGCAGGTTCCACAATTGGCTGTGGCCCTCTCGTGGCCACAGCCAGAGACTGACATCACTGCACCTCCTCCAGAGGCTCTGCAGCCTCTCCTGGCTTCTCCAGAGGGCTTGCAGCATCAGCCACCAACAAAAGATAGACACCAGGAGTGCAAGAGGAGGAGGGAGAACCATGCTGCCCTCAGAGAGCCTTCTTCTGGTGGCCACTCCCTCTGCCAGTTACTGCTGGCAGTGCTCAAGAGTTGAGGGTCTTCAGCCTGGGGGGGAGAAGGCTTCAGAGAGAGCTGTGGCAGCAAGAGGGAGCCCCCAGGAAGGGCTTTAGAGCAGGGAGTGCAGGGCAGTGGCTTCAGATTGAAGTGGTGTAGATTTACAGCAGGCATGAGGAAGAAATCCTGGACTGTGAGGGTGGAGAGGCACTGGAGGAGGTTGCCCAGAGAGGCTGTGGAGGCCCTCTCTGTGCAAGTGCTCAAGGCCACCTGTTGGATGGGGCTCTGAGTGGCCCTGAACCTGCCCCAGCAGGTCCATGCCCTCCAGAGCTGGATGCAGCACCCAGGTGAGGTCTCAGCAGAGCACAGTGGCAGGATCACCTCTCTTCACCTGCTGGCCAGGCTGCTTGGATGCAGCCCAGGCTGCCACTGGCCTTGTGGGCTGCAGGAGCACCCTGCCTGTGCTCCTCCCCGCCAGGAGCTGAGCAGAAGCCAACTTGGCCACCATGCCCCCCTCAGGGCAGGGCTGTGCTGCCCCACATCACCCAGAGCTCTGGCCAAGGAGCAGGGACTCCCAGCTCCAGCCCCTTACCTTTTAGAGGGAATCCAACATCCTCCTCCTCAGAGTCAGTGTCCAGCTCAAAGAGGTCCTTGAATTCCTTCTTATCTTCCTCCTTCCTCTCATCCTGCTTCTTTCTTTTGATTTCTGGGAAGTTCAAGTCCTCAAGCTGGAAAAAAAAAACCCAAACCCATCAGTGAGCACAACCTGGACCTGTGCTTCTCAACCTGAACTGCTGAGCTCACAGCCTGGGATGTGGCTCTGCCCAGCATGCTGAAGCCTTCTGCTGCCCACCCAGGAGAGCAGCAGCTGGAGCTGTGAGGCAGTGACAGAGGGGGAGTGATGCCTGCAAAGCACCACTGCTCTCCAGCCCTACCCCTAATAAATGGCTTCTGCTGAGGGCCCTTCAGCTTCTGAGAGCTTGGTGGCCAGGCACAAGCAAGCCAAGGCTGTGCTGCTCAGCTCTCAAGCAGCATTTTCCACCCAAGCCAGAAGCTGTGACAGCTGCAGCAGAGGAACTGCCTTGGAGGCTGCAGAGCTCAGAGACCTGAGGGGCCTGGGGGGGCAAGGCAGACCCAGAGGGGAGCTGGAGCTCTCCAGCCTGGGGCTAAGCAGACCCAGAGGGGAGCTGGGGGGCCCAGGCAGACCCAGAGGGGAGCTGGAGCTCTCCAGCCTGGGGCTAAGCAGACCCAGAGGGGCTCTAGAGCAACCTGGTCTAGTGGCAAGTGTCCCTGCCAATGCCAGGGGGGTGTGCAAGTAGATGATCTTTAAGGTCCCTTCCAACCCAAACCATTCCTTGCATCTTCTCAGTGCACACAAGCAGCCAAGGGGTGGAGGTCATGAGGATGGGGCTGGGCTCTAGCCAGTGGAGGCCACTTATGGGATAGGAGGCAATGGGCACCACCCCAGGAGCTTTCACTTGAGCTTTAGGAAGAACTTCTTTGCTGTGTGGGGGCTGGGGGCCTGGGGCAGGGGGCTGGGGGCCGGGGGCCCGGGGCAGGGGGCTGGGGGCCCGGGGCAGCACAGTTGTGGTTGAGCACAGCTCAGTGGCAAGCTGCTGAAGGGTCTGGCCCACCCCAGGGCATCCCCTGGCCCTTGCAGAGCTCAAGGGGCCAAGAGCCTGGCTGCTGCAGCCAGCCAGCGTCACTGCCATTGAGCACTTGCAGCTGACACCAGCGCTGCTCCTCACCCCTCTCCGGAGGGGGATCAGGGGCAGGATTTACTTGCAAGGGCTCAGGCCAGCAGGGCAAAGATAATCAGAATGCAAATGAAATCCCAAGTGCTCTCCCCCCGGCTGCGGCCCCCCTGGGAAGCACTCAGGCATTAGCACACATTAGCTTGCTTGGGCAACGTCCACCCTGCCGGTAAGGACTCGTTTGTCCTCTCCCACCCCTCAGGCCACCCCTCAGCAGGCTCCCCTTCGACCACATCCACCCCGAGCCTTCCCCCCAGTGCGAGAAGAGGGCAGCAGAGCCTGGGTGGGAGAGGCAGCTCTGAGCAGGGGGAGAGGAGGGCCGGGGGTGAGGAGCAGACAAGAGGAGCCCTGCCTTGGCTCCTGCAGCCCATTCCAGCAGTCTCTCCCAGCCTCTTTCATGCTTGTGGTCCCCAGCTGGGCAGTATTGATTCTGGGGGCCGAGCACTTACAAGCAATAACCTGCAGCACCAGGATGGGAAAGTCAGCAGCTTGGCCAGAGGGGAGCAAACCATCCAGCAGCACTTGCAGGGCCCTCAGTTTCAATCAGCCTGCCAGCTGCTCTCTGACACCAGGAGATGCCTCTTCCTTCCACCACCCCCTCCTGCTGCTGGGCTGCCTCTGTGCTGGCAGAGCAGCACACCAGAGGCTTTCCATCAGCAGCCCCAGAGTCACAGACCCCCTGCGTGGGGAGGGTCAGAAGGGACCTCTGGGGACCATCCAGGCCAACCCCCCCTTGCTGGAACAGAACAGAGTTAAGCAGCTTGGAAAAGACCTCAGAGATCATCACCTAGCCCCCAGCACCATCCCATCAACCAAACCATGGCACCAAGGGCCTCAGCCAGGCTCTTCCTGAACACCTTCAGGGATGGGGACTCCACCACCCCCCTGGGCAGCACATCCCAAGGACCAATCTCTCTTGCTGGGAAGAACTTCTTCCTAACCTCCAACCTAAACCTCCCCTGGCACAGCTTGAGACTGTGGCCTCTTGTTCTGGTGCTGGGTGCCTGGGAGAAGAGCCCAACCCCCAGCTGGCTCCAACCTCCCTTCAGGGAGTTGGAGGCAGCAAGAAGGTCTCCCCTGAGCCTCCTCCAGGCTCAGCAACCCCAGCTCCCTCCCAGGGCTGTGCTCCAGACCCCTCCCCAGCCTCACTGCCCTTCTCTAGCCTGCATCCCATCACAAGCCCTTGGGAGAAGCAAAGGGAGTGGGCAGCCAGGCTCGGTGTGGGTGTGTGAGGCAGGCTGCAGCTCACAGCAGCTCAGAGCCAGGCTGAGGTTGGGTTTTTCACCCCCCCAACTCTGTTATTACTTTCCCCCCTCCCAAAGGCTGCTAATGGGACATGGATTTTCCCAGCTCTAATGGGCCTCATGGTGTTCACTCTCCTGCTGGGGCTCACAATGCTGCATCATTAAGCTCACAGTCCCCACCGAGAGGCTCAACAGCTCCATTCACCCGGCACAGAGGCCAGGCAGCCACAGGCCTTTTGGAGGGCTGGCTCCAAAGTCTGCCTCTCCCTGCAGCTGAGCTGCTCAGCCTGCTTCCTCCAAGGGAAGACAAGGGGCTGCCACTGCCCCTCAGACCCCCTCTGCTCGCAGCAGTCACCCTCTTGTGCCTTGCTACCCGAAGCAATCCCCCTGAAGGGCAGCTCTCCATCTCAGCTGCCCACCCCAAGGGGCTCCAGTGCCCCCTTTCCCCTCCCATGAGTTACCTGAACCTGAAGGGGGCTACAGGAGAGCTGGGGAGGGACTTTCTACAAGGGCTGGGAGTGACAGGATGAGAAGGGATGGATTGAAACTTGAGCAGGGGAGATTTAGACTGCAGATGAGGAAGAAACTCTTTGCAGTGAGGCTGGGGAGGCACTGGGGCAGGTTGCCCAGGGAGGCTGTGGCTGCCTCCTCCCTGGAGGTGTTCAAGGCCAGGCTGGATGAGGCCTTGAGCAGCCTGGGCTGGGGGGAGGTGTCCCTGCCCATGGCAGGGGGTTGGAACTGGATGGTCTTGCAGGTCCCTCCCAAGCCAAACCACTCCATGAGATGAGGACTCCCCTCCCCTGGGGGCTGCAGCTCCCCTCCCCTTGTGCTGCTTCACTCCCTGGCAGGGGGCAGCTGACAGCAGCAGGGCCAGCTTGGACCCCACTCACAGCTCTCACTCCTTGCTGCCTCTTAGCTGCCCCTCCCCAGCTTCCTTTCTGCAGAGGCCACATCCTCCTTGGCTCCCTTGGCCCAGGACAGGAGGGTGCTCGCCCTGCCCGGCTGCCCCAGGCAGTTTCAGCCTCCTGCCCTCACCTCAAGCTGGTTTATCAACACTCCCAGGATCTCCAAGGGCTTCTGCCAGCCCCTGGCACTTGTCTCAGAGGGACATCCTCGTGCCCCATTGATGTTGCTCCCCACCACATGCTGGGGGGCACCAATCATACTCGTTTGGGGCTCCCCAGCTCCTGGCCACTGCTTTAGCACCCAGGCAGCTCTTCTTCAGCAGGCTCCCATCCCATCTTCTGCATCCTGAGGGAGAAGGCAAGGAGCCTCCCCTTGGCACAGGCCATGTCCACCCAGTCTGGCACTTCATCCTTACCCTTTCTTTGCCACTGATTTCCAGTTGTATCTCCTTCTCCCTTAGCTTCTTCCACTGAGAGTAGTACTTGGTCAGAGGGGTCCCCTCCTCTCTGAGCTGCTTCTCCCACTGCTCCTGTGGAGAGAGGGGATCACAGGATGGCAGGGGGTTGGAAGGGACCATCAAGTCCAACCCCCCCAGAGGCATGAAAGGCTTTCCAAACAGTTTCTTCAGCACAACTTTGGCAAAGCCAGGGAGTCAAGGGCAGAGGTGAGGACCCTTTCCCAAACCACCTTTGTGGGGGAGAAATTGGCAACCATGACCAAGAGTGCAAGTGTTTGCCTCTTTCAAATCACAGAACCTAACCCCTCAGGTCACCCTCACCTTCCTCAAGCACCCCCACTGCTATCTAATGCCCTCAGGTCACCCTCACCTTCCTCAAGCACCCCCACTGCTATCTAATCCCCTCAGGTCACCCTCACCTTCCTCAAGCACCCCCTCTGCCCTCTAATCCCCTCAGGTCACCCTCACCTTCCTCAAGCACCCCCACTGCCCTCTAATCCCCTCAGGTCACCCCCCCTGCTCTCCACTTTCCCCCCACCAGAGCTGCATGGAAGAATTAGCTCAGCATTTGGGTGCAGGGAGCAGCCACAAATGGCAGTGTGGGAAAAGCAGAGAGCATTTGCTTCCCATTGCTCTTGCTGGCAAGGGGCACAGGCAAAATCCCCCTCCCCCACCCCCTCCCTTCCCTTCCCTCAGCTCCCTCTCCCTTCTGGCAGGGTTTGATGCCAAGGATGCCAATGCCCCACCTATCTTGGGAGGCAGCCTGGCAAACTCAACCCAGATTTCTGAGGGGCACTCCAAGTGGTTGTGGGAAGCCCAAGCCCTGTGGGAGCTCTGCCCTGGTTTGGGCATTTGCACCATCTGCCTGCAAAGGGCCAGAGGGAAAGCACAGGGACCCCCCTGGCACAAAACCTGCATGCAAAAAGCCTAAGCCCCCCTGGCTCTTCCACCCCCCAGAGGCCCTGAGGGCACTGCTCCTCTGCCCCCACAAGCATGGATTCTCATCCCACCAACCCAGGGGAGGGAAGGGCTTTCCTCTCCCACAGGGCAAGAACTGCTGGAGCAGGTCCAGAGGAGGCCATGAAGATGATCAGAGGCCTGGAGAACCAACAGGGACAGGCTGAGAGAAGAGGAGGCTGCAGGGAGACCTTAGAGCAGCCTTCCAGGGCCTGAAGGAGGCTACAGGAGAGCTGGGGAGGGACTTGGAGTGACAAGGAGGGACAAGGGCTTGGAGTGATAGGATGAAGGGAAACAGACTGAAGCTTGAGGAGGGCAGATTTAGACTGGAGACTAGGAAGAGTTAGGATTAGTGATGGTGGTGAGACACTGCAACAGGCTGGATGCCCCCTCCCTGGAGGTGTTTCAAGGCCTTGAGCAACCTGGGCTAGTGGGAGGTGTCCCCTGCCTGTGGCAAAGGGCTTAGAACTGGCTGATCCTGAAGGGTTTCCTTCCAACCCAACCCATCCTAGGGACCTATGAAGCATGCAGACCCCCCCCAGGCAGTCCATGCAGGGCACACTGCTGCTCCATCCCCTGAACTGGCAGCAAAGCTCTCTCCAAACTGCTGCCCCCTTCCTTTAGCCAACCAACCTCCCTCCTTCCAAGCAAGCTGCCTGCTGCTGTCCCTCCAGAGCCAGCCCAGCCTGATCCATGCTGCTCAGCCCTCCCCAGACGTCCCTGGGCCAGCAGGGGCACCAGTGTCAGCTGGGAGAGACAAACAGGCAGCAAGATGTTAAAGCAATCATTCTGCCCTTGCACAAGGGACTGCAGGCAGAGCTGCTGGGAAGAGCAGCCAGGGGCAGGGTTGCTGGAAGCCCTCTTTCATTGAGCCAACGACCCTCCCCTGCCCATCTGCTTCATGGGGAGCCCCTGAGGCTGAACTCTCTGCCTCTGCAGAGTGGGTGGGTGGTCACAGCAAGGGGGGGGGGGGGAACCCAAAAACATAGAAACCAGAGCAAGAAAACCCCAAGCACTTTGCTGCAGACAGGAGGAGCAGCTCCTGGAGCCAAACAGTGCAACCCAAATGGTATTTACAGAGCCAAAGGCTTCCTTAAGTCACTTCAAAGCCAGTGCCAGCAACCTCCTTAATCCCTGACCAGCTCTGCTGCAGCCTGGCACTGAGCAGAGAATCAGAGAACGTTAGGGGTTGGAAGGGGCCTCCAGAGATCCTCCAGCCCAAGCCCCCTGCCAAACCCTTGATTGATGAGTGAGGATTTCAAAGGATGAGTTTCCTGCAGTGCCTTTCCCCTGAGTGTCTGGGAACAAAAATCAGTCTGCACTGCAACTTCAGCCCCATGCCCACAGGTGGAGCTTGCAGTGCTGCACAACTCCACTCTACCCTGTGGCCAGGGGGACCACCCTGAGACACCAATGACCTCCCAGACAGAGGTACTGCCCCCTCTCTCTTGCCAGGCAATGAAGAGCCAGACCCACTCCCTGCTCTCAGCCCCAGAGGCCTGCACACCTCCCCCTGCAGCCAGGCTGCCAGAGGCTTCTGTGCTGTGGATACAAAGCAAAGGGAAAATGGCCAACCCAAAGGACACCCAGAGCAAGCTGCACTAACAAGTCCCACTGCAACCTGAGGGAAAACCCCACTGAGCAGCCTGCTCCAGGGCTCTGCCACCCTCACAGCAAGGAAGTCTTCCCTCACACTGAGGTGGAACTTCCTGGCTCGCAGTCTGTGCCCATCGCCCCTTGTGTCCTGCCACAGGACACCAGGGAGAAGAGCCTGGCCCCTTCTTCCTGACACCCACCCTTCAGATGAACATTGATCAGATCCCTTCTCAGGCTTCTCTTCCCCTTGGCTAACCAGCCCCAGGGCTCTCAGCCTTTTCCTCATCAGCTGCTCCAAGTCCCTTCAGCCTCAGAAACCTCCCCCTAGGAGTTCAGGCGTGAACTGGCACCTCCCTACCAGGGACAGGCTGATGAAAAGCAAGGAGCTTCTCAGCAAAGGACATGGCCCAGCAAAGCACAGCACTTCAGTGCATGTCTGTGTGCTGTAAATCCTGGAAGGCTCCAGCTCATGGCCTGTGTTTTCCATGAGGCTCCTGGCTGCCAGCTCCGGCATCAGAGCCCCGCCGAGCGCAGTCGTCTGGGAACCCGGCCCGCACGTTCCCCTTGCCGTGATCTCCTCCTCCCTCTGCCACCAGCCCAAGCCCAGCAGCCAGAGTCCTGAGTGGGTTTGTTCCCCTCCCCCCAGGAAGCCCAGCTGGAAGCAGCAGGCTCACCACAGCCTCCCTGCTGGCCACGCCGAAGGTGGCTCTCTGCCGCCGGCCGCAGATGTAGGCAGAGTTCTCCTGCAGCTTCTCCAGGAGCTGGCGGATGGGCTTGGAGTAGTTGGCAATCTTGCACTCCTTCAGGAAAGATTTCAGCTGGGAGAAGGAAAAGGAGAGGAGTGGTGAAAGCAGTGTCATAGTTTCCACAATCAGATCCCATCAGCTTAAATAAAACCCCAAGCAGGAAGCCCTTTCCCCACCCCGCAGTGACAGCACAGAGTCTCCTCTCCAGGCAGGACACAGCACAGCCAGCCCTGGGGGGCCTCTCTCCCACCTCAGCCAGCTGCAGGGAGAGGCCAGATGTTCACAAACAATCCAGCACAGGAGCCTTGCTCCAAACAGAAAGGGACCTGGGGGTAATGGCTGACAGTAGGCTGACCATGAGCCAGCAGTGTGCCCAGGGGGCCAAGAAGGCCAAGGGCATCCTGGCCTGCATCAGGAACAGTGTGGCCAGCAGGAGCAGGGAAGTCATCCTGCCCTGTGCTCAGCACTGCTGAGGCCACACCTTGAGTCCTGTGTCCAGTTCTGGGCTCCTCAGGTTAGGAAAGATGTTGAGGTGCTGGAAGGTGTCCAGAGAAGGGCAACAAAGCTGGGGAGGGGTCTGGAGCACAGCCCTGGGAGGAGAGGCTGAGGGAGCTGGGGTTGCTTAGCCTGCAGAAGAGGAGGCTCAGGGAAGACCTTCTTGCTCTCTACAGCTACCTGAAGGGAGGTTGTAGCCAGGTGGGGGTTGGGCTCTTCTCCCAGGTACCCAGCACCAGAACAAGAGGCCACAGTCTCAAGCTGTGCCAGGGGAGATATAGGTTGGAAGAAGTTCTTCCCAGCAAGAGAGATTGACCATTGGGATGTGCTGCCCAGGGAGGTGGTGGAGTCCCCATCCCTGGAGGTGTTTAGGAAGAGCCTGGCTGAGGCACTTGGTGCCATGGTTTAGTTGATCAGATGGTGTTGGCTGATAGGTTGCACTTGATCTCAAAGGTCTTTTCCAACCTGGTTAATTCTATTCCATGCTCTGCTATTCAAAGCAGCTCTTTGCACCCTCCTGCACTACTTCATTCTGGAAGATATCTATCAGTGGAGTTCAAGCTGCCAGCAGGAAAAGGTTTCTGCTCCTTTGGGACTCAGCTCCCAGCTGCCATTGTGGTTAGCAGGTCAGTGGCTCCTGCTCAGGCACTGAGCAAGAGGGATTGTGGATGAAGTGCATGGAGGAACCTGTGCCAGGTGGCCAAAAGCACAGGGAAAGCAGGATTGGAATGGGGAAAGGCCTGTGGGCCTGCAGAACACCAGTCCACAGTGGAGTGGGAACACCAGACACAGGAGGCTGTGGAGGAGGCTGGTGCCTGGGACTGAAGGCAGAGTTTGGGAAGAGACCTGGAACAGGGTGGGAAGAGTTTATGGACTGGGAGCAAGGGATGGGACATCAGGAGGAAGTTCTTCACAATCAGGGTGGAGAAATACTGGAAGAGGTTGTCCATGGCTGTGGTTGAGGCCCCATCCCTGGGGACATTCAAGAGCAGACTTGCTGTGGCCCTGGGCAGCCTGCTCTAGCTGGAGGTGTCCCTGCTGCCTGCAGGGAGTTTGGACAAGATGACCTTGGGGGCTCCCTTCCAGCCCAGCACAACCTGTGAATGCACTGCTGCAGGCTCTGCTGTCTGCCACACATGGAGGATGTCCTCCCCCCCAGTTACCTGGCAGCAGAGGCTTCTCTTCTCCCTTTATCTCCATCACACATCCAGGTCAGAAACAACACCAAAAGGGATTTCAGCTGAACACCTTCCTCCTTTCCCCCAGACCACACAGCCCATCAAACAAGTACAAAGACACCATCAGCAAAACTATTCTTGTGCTGGCTCCAGCCTCTCCTGCTCTCCCTCCCTCCCCTTGCTAAAATATTTATTTTTTAGAGGTGCTGCATATTTATCTCCACTGAGAGATGCATTTGTCATCCCATTTATCTCACTTGATCCCCACAGCTGCAGCCCCAGATCCATTCCATCCTCTGCCACATACATTATCATTTTTCTTCCCTGCCTGAAGTGTCACCAGAAATCCTGGGGAAAAAAAATACAGAGCTCAGCCTCCATTCTCTGCAGCTTGCTCTGCTTTCCATCTCTGTTTCCAACCCCCTCCTCTTCCTCCCTCTTACCCCTGCAATCCCTCACAGTCCCAACCACAGATATTAACACAATGCAATGAGATCTCAGCCCTGTGTTAAGAGGCAGGGAACACAAACCAAGAAGGTAAAAGAAGGCAGAGGAGAGAGGGAAAAGGACTCTGTGGATGCTTTTTATCCACCCCCCTCCCACTCTGCTGAACACCACCACCTCATCTTCCCAGAATAAAAGCCATCAGAACATACATGTGGATGTGTGTGTGCCTCCAGGTCATTACCATCTCACATCCCTTCCTAGCTAAGCAGCTCTGTGATTAGTGGGATTGATTCTGTCCAGCTGCCAGCCCTAAACACCAAGGGCTCAGCCCAGCAGACACCACAGCAAAACCCCAGCTCCTCTTACTGGAAATGACACTCAGGGAACTGCAGATGACCTGAGGCAGCTGGGGGTGTGTGGCAGGGAAGCCATAACAAGCCCAATTCCCCTCTCTCACAATAAAAGCAGAGGGAATATTCAGCTCAGGACAGAGTGAGCAGCAGCAGGAGTGGCTGCTGGCAAGGCAAGCCAGCACCTCCTGCCCTTCTGTCTAGCTCCAAGTGCTGCCTGCTGCCTCCATCCAGCAGGACTGATGCTTGCCCAGCTTTAAGCCCAGCTTTAAGCTCTGTGCTGCCTGCCCTGGCTCCAGAGCAGGGAACAGGCAGGCTGTTTCCCAACACAGAATTACAGGATCACAAAATGTTAGGGGATGGAAGGGACCTCTGAAGCTGATCCAGCCCAACCCCCCTGCCAAACAGGATCACCTAGGGCACATCACACAGGAACACATCCAGAGGGGTTTGGAAAGTGTCCACAGAAGGAGACTCCACAGCCTCTCTGGGCAGCCTGCTCCAGGGCTCCAGCACCCTCACAGCAAAGCAGTTTCTCCTCAGGGTGAGGCAGAACCTCCTGGGTTCCAACTTGAACCACTGCTCCTTGTCCTGGGTACCCCCAAACAGCACCTAGCACCTTCACCTTGCCTTCACCTTCACCTTCAGATATTGACAGACATTGATCAGATCCTCTCTCAGCCTTCTCTTCTCCACACTCAGCAGGCCCAGGTCTCTCAGCCCTTCTTCACAGGAGGGATACTGAAGCCCCATCCTCATCCTCAAAGGCTCTGCTCTGCAGAGGCAGCGACCACCCCGGGGCCGTCCCAGCGGCCGGGCCCAACGGAAGCCTCTGAACTGTCTCCTGGTCCTGTTGGCTCTCCTTTCCTTTCATCTGCTGGGACACTTCCTGCCTTCCAGGCAAGGAGGTTTTCAAGCTGAGTTTGAAGGCAGCTCAGCCTAGCTTCCCCCAAGCCCAATGACCAGAAGAGGAGGAACACAACCCACGCCAGCTGGAACGCAGCCCCTACGCCACGGCACCGAGAGAAGCCTCGGCTCACCCAGGAGGAAGAATCAGGACAGATGGATTTTTACAGTTAACTGGAACCATTCCAGCAGAAAAGCCTCCCCCCCACCCCCACGTCCCCCTCCCCACATTTTCCCAAAGGCTCTGAGACTTTTGGGAAGCTCTAACCTCAGCATCCCCAGCCCGGCAGACGCCACGAGGCTGCGGTGAGCGGCGGCCGAGCAGGAAGCCGAGAGCATTCGAGCTCTGCAGAAGAGGGAAAGGCTGCTCCCAGGGGGTCCCTGGAAGCCACAGGGCTCTGGGTGCCAGAGGGCCCTCAGCCCTTTCTCACTGCAGCTGCACCATCAGCTCTGACAGCTCTGCTGCTCCCAACAGCTGCCGGCTGGGAGCAGAGGGCTTTGTTCGCCGCCGATAAGCGAGAAGCAGGCGAAGGCAGAGCGAGCAGGAGCTGCTCTGCTAGCACACAGAGTGCCTGGCAGCTCACATTAGCCAGAGCAGCCTGCTGCCAGCCAGCCAACAGCCTGTGCCAGGCTGCAGGGACACAGCCCAGAGCCATGGGCCTGGCAGATGCCAGCCTGTTACACGCAGCAGAGACGAGGAGGTTTTGCCCCCCGAGCAGCCTGGGTCCTAACCCAGACACTGCTCCCACATCACTACCGAGCAGCTGTGCAGGCACAGGGGGCTCAGGGCACAGCCCAAAGCAAAGGAGAGGTGCAGGGGTTGGGCTCTTCTCCCAGGCAAGCAGCACCAGAACAAGAGGACACAGTCTCAAGCTGTGCCAGGGAAGGTTTAGGCTGGAAGAAGTTCTTCCCAGACAGAGAGGTTGGCCATTGGGATGTGCTGCCCAGGGAGGTGGTGGAGTCCCCATCCCTGGAGGTGTTTAGGAAGAGCCTGGCTGAGGCCCTTGGTGCCATGGTTTAGTTGATCAGATGGTGCTGGGTGACAGGTTGAGACTTGGTGATCTCAAAGGTCTTTTCCAACTTGGTTAATTCTATTCTATAATTGGAAGGCAAATTGCTCTCCCATCACATTTAGGGCCATCCTAAGGTCACTGCCCATTTAAATACCTTTATCCCACCCTGTGCATGCCCATGGCAGGCCCAAGAAGCATTTGACACCTTACCTGAATGACAGTGGGGAGAACCAGCTCTGGGAATCCAATGCTGTAGGCTTGGCAATGGAGATACTCAAGCAGCAGGTCATAAAGCTGCTCAATGAGTCCATCCTGAGCAGAAGAAATACCAGAGGGGAATCAAACCTTCCAGTGCCCAGACTGGGAAATGGGTCTGCAGAGTCTTAGAGGACAGGAACACAGCCCACAGTGCCTGGGCAGCTCTGCTGGCTGCTGGGGTTCCACTTACTCTGAAGGCCTTCTCCTGCAGGTTGGCATTGGAGAGCTTCAAGATGACTGCAAAATTGAGAGGCTTAGCACTGATACGTCCTGGCCTCTTGTTGAAATCCACCTGCTGGAAAACCTGCAACACAAACCAAACCCCCAGCAGCTGAGTGTGGAGATGATCCCAGCACAGGACACAACAGACACCCAACCAGCTAAGTGTTCCAGTTGGAAAAGGCCTCTAAAGGTCACTGAGTCCAACCATCCACCTAACCTCACCACAGCCATTAAACCATGCCCTGAACACTGAGATCCTGCAGTGGATGGCACTGCTGAGAAGACAATGCACAGATCTTGATGCCTGCTGCTTGTTCTGATCACTCTCCCCCAGCTTTCCTATGCAGGGACAGGGAGGGAGCCAACACAACCATGCTTTGAAGACCTGAGTGGGAAAGGGATCACAGAAGGATGAGGTAAAAGGAATCCAGCACAAGGAACTAGGGGTTAGTTCCTCAGACCTGTGCTTCTAATGGTCAGAAAGATCAGCCTGAGGAGGAGATGGAAGTGCTGGAGCAGGTCCAGAAGAAGCCAAGATGATCAGAGGGCTGGAGAACCTCCCCTGTGGGGACAGGCTGAGAGAGTTGGGGTTGTTCAGCCTGGAGGAGAGAAGGCTCCAGGGAGACCTTGGAGCAGCCTCCCACTACCTGATGGGACCTACAAGAAAGCTGGGCAGGGACTTTTTACAAGGGCTTGTAGTGATAGGACAGGGGAGAATGGATTGGAGCTGGAAGAGAGGAGATTTAGACTGGAGATTAGGAAGAAATTCTTTCCAGTGAGAGTGGTGAGAGACTGGCACAGGTTGCCCAGGCAGGCTGTGGATGCCTCACCCCTGGAGGTGTTCAAGGCCAGGCTGGATGAGGCCTTGAGCAAGCTGGGCTGGTGGTAGAAACCCTGCCCATGGGACAGGGTTTCCAAAAGGAGCAGCACCACCACTGTGTCCTTTCCCAGCCTGGCAAGGGCAGAGCTCAGGAGAAGGATGGTGAGAAGTGCAGAAACTGCCTGATCCAGGGCAGATTCCCAGAGATTCCCCCCCCCCCCCAAAAAGGGCAATCAAGGGAGGTGCTCACTGGCACTCATTTAACATTCATTTACATGTCTGCTGACAGCCCCTGAGGAGCACCCCCTGCCCACCCACACTACTCAGCGCCTCAGAAGCAACCTCCAAAGCTCCATTTCCCTGCCCCCACCACCTTTAAATCACACTCCTGAGCAGGAAATCATTGCTGTTCCCTTTCTGCAGCAGCACCACATTCATCACCAGACCCCCAAGCAGCCCAGCAAGGTGTGGATGGATGCAGCAGAGGGATTGCTGGAGGCTGAGGTGAGGAGGGGAAGGGGAGGGTGCTGAGGTCAGATGCATGCCCCCAGGCCAGAGAAGCATGGAGACTGCTATTGATTTTGGTGCATTTTATTTGTCAAGCCAGGTTATGTGGAAGGGAGGGACAAGCCTGGTGGCTTGTGAAAACAAAGAGCCCCAGAGCCTGGGGAATCAATGCTATAAAGCTCGTTATGCACAGTTATTTCTTTGGCCAAAACAGGAGTATTGATCCCTGAGGTCAGACACAGCAAAGTGAAAGGCACCAGCAGCTGGGGGGGGAGGGGGGGGGAAAAGAGCCTAACCTGTCACTACCCCTGCATGGAAATGCAACCAGAGGGTCTGAAACTCTCCCAGGAGGTGCTGAGCACCCAGGCAGGATTCACAGAATGGGTTGGAAGGGATCAGCCAGCTCCAAGCCCCTGCCATGGGCAAGGACACCTCCCAACCAGCCCAGGGTGCTCAAGGCCTCATGCAGCCTGGCCTTGGACACCTCCATAACCACCCTGGGCAACCTGTTCCAGTGTCTCCCCACCCTCACTGTACAGAGTTTCTTCCCAACCTCCCATCTAAATCTGCCCTGCTCAAGCTTAAAGCTGCTCCCTCTCACCCTATCACTAGAAGGGGGAGATGTGGTTGCCACCTCAAGGCCCTGCAGGATGGATCAGCCGACAGCCAGGCTGAGGGAGAGGATGACTGATGTCTAGGAATCCTGTGGCAGGGGTGGAAAAGTGATAATAAGGGATTGGAGGGCCAGAAAAATGGCCAAAGGCAGCAATTTGGCTAAGTGATAACCACTAGCAGACAGAGGAAAGGACAGGGCACCACAGGCAGGAAGGAGAGGGATTTTTTTAGCTCTCACAGCCTGTTTCCACGTGGCTGCTGAGGAGGCTGCTCAGCTACAGCCCTACAGCCCCAGAGTGCAGAGCAGGGAAGCAGCTCTGCACCCACAGCACTCCCACTGTGCCACTCCACCCACCCCCACTTCCTTCTCTCAGGCTCCAGCAAAAGCCTCCTGGCTCTGCCTTTGATCACCCCAAAGCTGGCAGCCCCAGGCCAGCTCACAGCAGGGATGCAGCACTCGGCTGGGTCTGCCTAGAGCTTTCCTGCAGCTCTGCCCCTCCTCCTCCTCCTCCTCCCACTTCAGCCAGGGAAGGGCTGGGGGAGCCCTGCTGAGCTGCTCAGGCAGAGGCTGATTACTGTCAAGCTCAGAGGAGCTGCCCAAGTTTCTGCAGCAGCTGGCTGGGAGCCCTCCCAAAACAGTTATGGTGGGAAGGGACTCTTGGAAGGCATCTAGCAGGGGCAGCTAGAAGAGCCCAGGGTCACATCCAGCCTGGTTTTGAGCATCTCCAAGGGCAAGACACTCCAGTACTTATCCAGGCACCCTGGCCTAGACACACCACACAGCACTGCTGGGTTCTCTGGGGCCTTAAGTGGGATCTCTCCCACTGCATTCTCTGCAAGGTGCCACTGAGTAAAGGCTGTGTTTAAACCTCTTTATCCACAGAGGGAAGTTGGGAGAGAGCTCTGGAGGTCATTCTCATAGAATCAGAGAACTGGCAGGGCTGGAAGGGAGCTCAAGGCTCAGCCAGCCCCAACCCCCCTGCCATGGGCAGGGACACCTCACACCACAGCAGGTTGCTCACAGCCACCTCCAGCCTGGCTGCAAACACCTCCAGGCAGGAGGCTTCCACCACCTCCCTGGGCAACCTGTGCCAGGCTCTCACCACCCTCATGGGCAACAACTTCTTCCTCACATCCAATCTCAATCTCCCCATTCCTAGTTTTGCTCCATCCCCCCCAGTCCTATGCCCCCCTGACACCCTCAAAAGTCCCTCCCCAGCTTTCCTGTAGCCCCCTTCAGATACTGGAAGGCCACAAGAAGGTCTCCTTGGAGCCTTCTCTTCTCCAGACTGAACAGCCCCAACTCCTTCACCCAGGGAAGGGCTGGGGGCTGTCCAACCTCTTGATACAGAATACAGAATTAACCAGGTTGGAAATGATATTTGAGATCATCAAGTCCAACCTATCACCCAGCACCATCTGATCAACTAAGCCATGGCACCGAGGGCCTCATCCAGGCTCTTTCTAAACACCTCCAGGGATGGGGACTCCATCACCTCCCTGGGCAGCACATCCCAGTGGCCAACAGCTCTCTCTGTGGAGAACTTTCTCCTTACCTCCAGTCTAAACCTCCCCTGGCACAGCTTGAGACTGTGGCCTCCTGTTCTGGTGCTGGGTGCCTGGGAGAAGAGACCAACCCCCACCTGGCTGCAACCTCCCTTCAGGGAGTTGGAGAGAGCAAAAAGGTCTCCCCTGAGCCTCCTCTTCTGCAGGCTAAGCAACCCCAGCTCCCTCAGCCTCTCCTCCCAGGGCTGTGCTCCAGACCCCTCCCCAGCCTTGTTGCCCTTCTCTGGACACCTTCTAGCACCTCAACATCTTTCCTAACCTGAGGAGCCCAGAACTGGACACAGGACTCCAGGTGTGGCCTAAGCAGTGCTGAGCACAGGGCACAATGACCTCCCTGCTCCTGCTGGTCTCACTGTTCCTGATGCAGGCCAGGATGCCCTTGGCCTTCTTGGCCACCTGGGCACACTGCTGGCTCATGGTCAGCCCACTGTCAACCCCAGGTCCCTTTCTGCCTCATCCAGTCTCTTTTTAAGCACACCCACCCTGACCAAGCCAGGCCACCTCAGCCAGCTGCTCAGCACAACATCCAGGTCGTTTCTGAGGATCTCCAAGGATGGAGACTCCACAACTTTCCTGGGCAAGCTGTGCCAGTGCTCAGAGACCCTCAGGCAGCTGTGATTTAGCCACTTGTCAATAGCCATCACAGCCTGCTTATCTGCTGTGCAATCCATCAGCTTGTCTGGGAGGAAGTTATGGGAGATAGTAGCCAAAGCCTTGATAGAGAGAAGATAAATGGCATCCCCTGCTCTCCCCTCATCCATGGAGCCAATCAGCTCATGCTAGAGGTCTATTAGATATTGGTCAGGCATGATCTCCCTCAAACAACTCCTGGTACCTGCAGGGCTGTGATGCAGAATTTAAGAGCTGCAATATAGCAGTGGAGGGAGGAGAATGAGCAAAAGGAAAGACACAGCTTCAGCTGCTGTAGTGGCTCAGCCTGGTCTGAAGCCTCAGTCTTTCCTCTCCATGTGAAGGAGGCAGGGAGCCCACCTCGTGCAGGCAGCTGCTTTCAGCTCTGTGCTCCAACACCTGGCTGTGCCCAGCATTAGCAATTCTCCAGCCACAATCTCCACAGCAGCTGCTTCCCTCCACCACAAGCCACTGCCCCCTCCCACACCTTGCACTCCAAGCCCCTGGGGGGGACTCAAGCCACTGAAGTGTCACAGTGGGAAAAACCTCCTGCCTCCCTAAGCATGTCAGGGTTAACCTCCTCTCCCATCCCTCTGCAGAGGAAACCAATTTGAACTGGCAGGAGAAGTCTGCCTGTGGGGAGATTTCCACCTGGTTTATCCACACCTGCCTGCCAGCAGATGTGCCACCACTTCTCCTGCTGCAGAAACCAGTGACCTGCCACACAGGAACTGAAGTGATGGGGGAAAAACAACCCCATAACCACCAAGCAGCCAGCCCTGGGATCTCACAGCCCCTTCAAGGGGAGTAACAACACAGACCCAGAAGCCTGCCTGCTCTCCACCCCCTCCCAACCCATCTCCTCCTATCTAAGATGTCATTTTAGCAAGCTGCTGCTTTTGCTCCATCCTGGAGAGCAGAGGCAGAGAGGAGACAGCACTGGATGCCCACACTGGGGAGCATCAGCCCTTGTCAAGATGCATCAGGCAGCCTGCTCTCATTTCTCTTGGCAGGGGCTTGGGGAATTCCTGTGCCTGTGGGAACTGCAAACACATTCAATCTGCCTCTCCTGAAAGCACAAGGTAAGAGGGGTTGGCTTTCCCTTGGTGGAGAGAGGGGAAAGGAAAACACAGACTTCCACAGCCACTTCTTACACACAAGAATCTACACTCTGAGGCCATGCAAAGCTCTGTAACAGAGAGGAAGGGGGAGCTGGGAAGAGCTGGAAGTCCAAAAGGAACAGTCCTGAATGCTCTTGGGAACTCCAGAGAGTATTTGAGGGACCCTTGGCAGGAGACAGGCAGGAAGAGGGGAAAAGGCTGGGAGCTGCAGGGAGATTTGGGAGTTCACCTTTATGCCACCTTGGGTGACAGAAGCAAAGCAAAATAATTACTAAGGGTAGGCAGGGAACACAGATGCAGGCCTTCAGCCTGCCCCCTTCCCTCCCTGCTCACCACCACCTGGACAAGGCAAGGCAAGGAGGGAGCCTCACAAGCAGCCAGCAGGAGCGGATGCGGTCGGGGGCCTGGGGAAGCTGGGAGGAAGCTCAGCGAGCAGCGTGGCAACGTCTGGCTGGGCACTGCCACACAGATTACAGCTGAGCTGGTGGGACCAGAATGCAAAGATTGGGAGGGGTGGGGAATAAGGCCCCAAGGTCGGGGGGGAGGGGGGAAGTGCTTTAACTCCCCAAATAAACCATCCTCACCCCCAAGCTCCAGCACCCCGCAGCGGAGATGCCTCCATCGCGGCCTCTGCTCGGCACAGATTCAAATGTGCACGAAGAGGAGGAAGGAAGGAGATGAGTGGCAAAGCCACACAGGGCAGGGAGCAGCAGAGGAGGTGGGAGAGCAGGAGATTTATAAACACTGCTGCTTTCCACAGGCTCAGAGGATGTGGTTTGCAGAGGACGCTCATAACAACACAAACCCACGGAAGCCTTTGCTGCAGCACAATTTGATTAGCAATGAACCCAGCTGACTCAGGTCATTTATTACAGAGGCCTCCCTCCCTCCCTCCCTCCCTCCTCCTCAGTGCCCAGCCTCATGCTGACCTACTGGGCCCTTCTGCATTCCTCACACTGCCTTCTTGAGGGGAATTTGGCTGCTGCACCACTCCTAGCAGCGAAGCTAGAAAGACCTCTGCGGAGAGCTGTCAGGCATCTGCTCTGTGGGAAAGCTGGAGGGTGTCTCAGCAGCAGGGCTTCAAACACTGCACTTGGCCAGGCTGCCTTCAAGGAGATTTGGGGCTTTTTTCCACCCCCCCACCCCAAGTAAATCCTTGAAGGGCTTTTTCCTTCCATTTTCTTTTGCCTGCTGTTTGAAGGAATTCTTGCTTTTGCTAAATGTGAACACAGCAGCAGGAAGACTTCATGCCTGGAAGTGTTTAAAGCCTTGGAGCAGCCTGGTCTGGTGGAAGAGAGCTGGAATTAGATGATCCTGATCCTGAAGGTCCCCTTCCCCAGGCTGACCCTGAAGGTCCCCCTCCCCAGGCTGACCCTGAAGGTCCCCCTCCCCAGGCTGACCCTGAAGGTCCCCCTCCCCAGGCTGATCCTTCCCTTCTAGGCTTCTGATTTTCAAAGGGCAAAGGCTTGCAGGGTGGATTCAGATTGGACATTAGGAAGAAGTTCTTTGCTATCAGAGTGGAGAGACACTGGAAAGGTTTGCCCAGAGAAGCTGTGGCCACCTCATCCCTGGAAGTGTTGAAGACCAGGCTGGGTGAGGCTTTGAGCAAGCTGGGCTGCTGGGAGGTGTCCCTGCCCGTGGCAGGGGGTTGGAACTGGCTGAGCTTTAAGCTCCCTTCCAGCTCAAGCCACTCTGATTCTGTGAGCAAGTTAACAACAGCTTGTGGAGTTACTGCAACCAGCTGAACTTCTGTATCTCCTCTTTGGCAACCTCCTTGCCTGCTCCAGCTGCAAGAGGGAGACCACCTAGGAATGTGTTTTTTATGCACCCAGCTGATCTCAGACACTCTCTGCTCACACAATAAACCTTTAATCCTATTTGCTGAGCAAACAACACGCTCTGGCTGCTGCTGTTTGCCAGGGATTTTAGGGAGGGAGCAAAGTGGGCAGCCTTGGGAGCTGCTGGTGGGTTGGTGAGGGTGTTTTTGTTAGGGAGCAGGAAGCAACTCACCTCCAGGATAAAGGGCAGCACGGGGATGAAGGTCCTGGTGTTCTCAGACAGCAGCGTGAGGGCACGGATGCAGTGCATGCGCAGGGGGTAGAAACGAGCTGTTGGTACCAGCCTGCAGGAGGGGGAAAAGGAAGGCTGTTAGGCCAAGGTGAGTACAGGAACTGCACCTGCAGCCCTCAGTGACACTTGAGAGCTGCTCCCACTCCACAAAAGAAAGGCAGCTCCAATAGTGCACAGGAGCTGCCGGAGCTGTCCCGCAGCCGTCAGTAAAATCTGCAGGTGTCTAAGCTGGAACACTCACCAATTCCTGCAGCCACAGCACAGGGCAAGAGCACAACCTTCTGCTGGGACAATGTGCTCCAAGACAAAAAGCTCTGCAGGTGAACTACAACTCCCAGGATCACAGAATGTTAGGGGTTGGAAGGGACCTTGACAGATCATCCAGCCCGACCCCACCGCTACAGCAGGACCACCTACAGCAGGTCACACAGAAAGCCACCCAGGCAGGTTTTGAGTCTCTTCAGAGAAGGAGGCTCCACAACCTCTCTGGGCAGCCTGTTCCAGGGCTCTGTCACCCACTCAAGTGTTAAGAGGTGGAACCAACTCCTTTGTTAGAGGTTGGGAGTGAGCAGGGGCAGCTCCCCCAGCAGCAGAGGGGAGAAGGCAGAGCTGCCCCTAAAAGGCAGCAGACCTCATGACTGTACCACTCAAGAAACCTCTCAGGCTGTACTTGAAGACACTGGTGCCTCCAGCATTACAAAATCCCAGGATGTTCTCTGCTTGGCAGAGACCTCAAAGACCACCCAGCCTAAGCCTTGAGCCAGCACTGAAGGGTCACCCCTCAACCAGGACCCTGAGTGCCAGGACCCTGAGTGCCAGCTCCGTGCGGCGCTTGAACACCTCCAGGGGTGGCGACTCCAGCACTGCCCTGGGCAGCCCATTCCAACCTTTGAGAACCCTTTCAGTGAAGGAATGTTTCCTGATATCCAGCCTGGACCTCCCCTAGCACAGCCTGTAACCATTTCCTCTGGTCCTGCTGCTTGTCATCAAGGAGAAGCAGCCCCCTCCCCATCCCAACCTCCCTTCGAGGTAGCTGTGGAGAGCGATAAGGCCTCCCCCCCCTCAGCCTCCCCTTCTCCAGACTGAGCAATCCCACCACAGCTCCCAGATAACAGGCTCCAAGCTGATAAATGAACCCCTCCCTTCCCCAAAGAGCTGGCTGAGGAATCCAGGAGAGCAAAAAGAAGTAATAAATGGCTTGAGCAGGCCCCATAAATCACCTGCAGCTCCCCCTCCCAAATAGCAAAATAATTATCACTGGATCCATCACAGAAATAAATCTGCTCTGCACCCCTGGTCTGGCACCAGAGGAGATGACCAAAGCCATTCTCAGGAATTAATTGATCAAGGAATAAACCTGTTAAAGGCATGGATTTACTGTAAAGCAAGGCCATTAATTTGAGAGCATGCAGCAGCAGCAATGCAACAACCTCCAGCAACTTCCCCTCCCCCCCTGGCTGCAGGCAGGGCACAGGGAATACAAACAAGCAGCTGGGGCCCAGCTCTGCTGAGGGAGGTCCCCAGTGCTTATTCCAGGGTGTAGGCAAGGGGGCCAGCATGACTCACAGAATCAGCCAGGTTGGCAAAGACCTCAGAGATCATCAAGTCCAACCTATTACCTAATACCTAACACCTCCTGACACCTAAACCATGGCTCCAAGTGCCACATCCAAGCCTCTTTTGAGCACCTCCAGGGATGGGGATTCCACCACCTCCCTGGGCAGCACATCCCAATGGCCAATTCCTCTCTCTATGAAGAACTTTCTCCTCACCTCCAGCCTAAACCTCCCCTGGCACAGCTTGAGACTCTGTCCTCTTGTTCTGGTGCTGGGTACCTGGGAGAAGAGACCAACCCCCACCTGGCTCCAAGCTCCCTGCAGGGAGTTGGAGAGAGCAAGAAGGTCTCCCCTGAGCCTCCTCTTCTGCAGGCTAAGCAACCCCAGCTCCCTCAGCCTCTCCTCCCAGGGCTGTGCTCCAGACCCCTCCCCAGCTTTGCTGCCCTTCTCTGGACACCTTCCAGCAGCTCAACCTCTTTCCTAACCTGAGGAGCCCAGAACTGGACACAGGACTCCAGGTGTGGCCTAAGCAGTGCTGAGCACAGGGCACAGTGCCCTCCCTGCTCCTGCTGGCCACATGTGTCATCTCAAGAGTCCTCTCATCACTGCCTCTTGGCATCCTGGAATGGTTTGGGTTGGAAGGGTGATCCAGTCTCCAATCCCCCTGCAGTCAGCAGGGACATCCTCTACTAAGAGCAGGCTGCTCAGAGCCTTGTCAAGCCTGACCTTGAGTATTTGCAGGGATGGAGCCTCCACACCTCCCTGGGCAACCTGTGGCAGTGTTCCCCCAGCCTCATGGTGCAGACCTTGCCCTTAGCATCCCATCTGTCTGTGAGAGCAGCAGCGCTCCTCCCCACAGCCCAGCTCCAGGGCAAACTCAGCAATCAGGCTCCTCCCAGCACCACAAAAGTCATCTTCTCCATTCAGCCCAACTTCTCTGGACCACATTGTGAGCACAGGGAATTCCAAGACACATAAAGGCAGTGCTGACTTTCTGAATCAGCTCTTCTTAAAGCCAGTTTCAAGCCATTTGGTCTGCTGGGCAGCAAGGAGAGGGAGCGAGGAGCCCACTTTAGCAGCTCCCCCTCTTCTGCCTCTTCTCTTTCATCACTCTCCAAATCCTGCCCTGCTCCAGATGGAGAAGCTTGTGACAGGATGGTGGTTTGTCCCAGTTCCTCTGCCACAAGAGGCCGTGAGGAGCTCCCTGTGTCCCACGGGCAGGCAGACAGCCGGCTCGGCGAGCTTGAGCTGGAGCCCGGCGCCACCTCCCGGCACTGCAGGCACTGGGGAAGCCTCCTCCCAGCGCCCTCCCCCTCTGCACGCCCCCACCTCAGGAACAGGACTGAAGAAAGGACTGCTCCAGATGGTCACAGCACCTGATCACAGCCACACAGAGTTCACCCACAGCACCCCCGCCAGGAAGTCTGCTGGCGGCAGGCAGAGGCTGAGCAGCCCCCAGGCAGAGGCACATCCTCCTAAGGCCCTTCCAGAGCTGGAGGAAATGGCACATGAAGAGGGGAAAAAAAACCTTGACCTGTAGATTATTTTATCCTCTCACCTCAAAAAATAAACCAACCCTCAGTTTTCTCCCTAACCAGCACCAAGGGAGGTGGCACAGAGAGGATGATGATGATGATGATGCTCACTAGGCTCAGTCTGGACAGCACAAGCACCAGGACCAAGAAGCTGCCTGCACAGGAGGAGGGAACCTCACTTGCCTACCAGGAAAGGATCCTGGGTGCAGCCTGATGCTCACAGAGCCACATCATTCCCATCTCTGCTAACCTATCTGCCCCCTTTTTCTATCCTGACTCAGTGAGGAAGCCAAGAGCCTAGAAGGTCAGGTTCCCAAAGCACAGAATCCCAGCACACTAAGGCTTGAAAAGGGAGCCCCTGGAGACTGAGTCCAAGCTCCCTGGCTAAAGCAGGGTCACCCACAGCAGCTTGCCCAGGGGCACAATGTCCAGGTGGGTTTGCAATCTCTCCAGAGGAGACTCCACCACCTCTCTGGGCAGCCAGCTCCAGCACCCTCCTGTTCAGGTGGAATCTCCTGGGTTCCCCTGGTCCTGCCTCTGGGCACCACTGAGGGGAGTCTGCCCTCACCCTCTTGCCCTCCACTCTTTAGATATTGATCAGCACTGAGAAGATCCTCTCATAATAATCTTTAAAGCTGTGTCAGAGAGCTACTGTGTCCAGTTCTGGGCTCCTCAGGTTAGGAAAGAGGTTGAGCTGCTGGAAGGTGTCCAGAGAAGGGCAACAAGGCTGGGGAGGGGTCTGGAGCACAGCCCTGGGAGGAGAGGCTGAGGGAGCTGGGGTTGCTTAGCCTGCAGAAGAGGAGGCTCAGGGGAGACCTTCTTGCTCTCTCCTACTCCCTGAAGGGAGGTTGTAGACAGGTGGAGGTTGGTCTCTTCTCCCAGGCACCCAGCACCAGAACAAGAGGACATAGTCTCAAGCTGTGCCAGGGGAGGTTTAGGCTGGAGGGTAAGGAGAAAGTTCTCCCCAGAGAGAGTGATTGCCCATTGGAGTGGGCTGCCTGGGGAGGTGGTGGAGTCCCCATCCCTGGAGGTATTTAGGAAGAACCTGGAAGAGGCACTTGGTGCCATGGTTTAGTTGATCAGATGTTGCTGGGTGCCAGGTTGGACTGGATGATCCCAAAGGCCTTTTCCAGCCTGGTTAATTCTATTCTAAACTGGACCTCACCCCAAGCAGCCCTGTCCATCAGGAACTCTATTTCCTGCTCTCCCTGAGCCTCACCTTCCCTTGGCCCCAGAGAGCTCATTTATCTGCCTGGACAGGTAGAAAAACTGCCTGGATTAGCCCCCAGATGTACAATAGAGCAGTGAGCAGCAGGCTGTGCAGATGGGGGGGAGGGATGCATGCATCCTTTCAATCTGCTTATCTCCAGCACCACTTGGGAGCTGGGCAGGAGCAGGGAGGTGCTGGTTTAAGGCTGAGAAGCTGCTTAACAGAGCTAACAGGATTTCAGAGCAGAGACTCAGGAACTCCCTCAATGCTCATTATTAACAGCAGGGGAAAGAGAAAATAACAACTCCTCTATAAGCTGATGGGGAAGAGAGAGGAGAGATCCTCACCAGGGACACTGAAACAAGAAGCATGGCCTAGTTCTTCAAGTTCTGACCAACATCCACCCCCCAAACCTGCATCTTCTGCCTACACCTACAGAGCTGGAGGTGCTGGACTTGATTCTGTCCTTGGGCAGTGAGGTCCTGAGGCAAGGCAGTCCATTTTTGACTTGCCACTTCACAGAATCAGAATCACAGGGTGTTGGGGGCTGGAAGGGACCTCTGGAGATCATCCAGCCCGAGCCCCTGCCAGAGCAGGATCACCCAGGGCAGGCCACCCAGGAACACAGCCAGAGAAGGAAACTCCACAACCTCTCTGGGCAGCCTGCTCCAGGCCCTCACCATAAAGAAGCTTCACCTCACACTGAGGTGGAACCTTCTGAGTTCCAGCTTGTGTCCATTGTTCCTTGTCCTATCACTGGGCACCACCAGAGAGCCTGGCACCTTGACACCCACCCCTCAGATACTTATATCACACAGAATCACCAAGGTTGGAAGAGACCTCAAAGATCATCATGTCCAACCTGTCACCACAGACCCCATGACTAAACCATGGCACCATATACAGACATTGATCAGATCCCCTCTCAGTCTTCTATCAAGGCTGAACAGCCCCAGGCCTCTCAGCATTTCTTCACACCAGAGGTGCTCAAGTCCCCCAGTCATCCTCATGGCCTCCTTTTGACTCTCTCCCCCTCTCTCTTGAATTAGGGAGTCCCAAACTGGACACAGATATTGCAGGTGTGGTCTCCCCCAGGGCAGAGCAGAGTGGGAGGAGAACCTCCCCAGCCCTGCTGGACACCTTTTCTTGAGGCACCCCAGGGGGACAACCTGCCCAGGCTATTCAGACTGAAAAACCTCTCTCATAGAGAGGATTTGGCATGGGGAAGAATAACCAACACCACAACCTTCTCAGCACTTCCACACACCAGTGCTGAATGCACCTCTGGCTGGAATATCCCAACCAAAAGCAGCTCTCAGCCCATTCCTTCCCACAGCCTTCAGGTTGAATCCAGCTCACACAACACCCCTTGCTCACTGCTCTGCCACATCAGGGAAACAAAGACAGTTAAAAGAGGATAAAAGGGAGAGAAAAAAACCCCAAATCCAACTTACTTTATGCAGCCAATGATGACCTGTGTCAAAGGATAGATCAAGGGCTCCATGACCTCACTGGGGTGGATGGTGCTGAGCACCCGACACCAGAAATAGAGGCAGTGGATGTACTGCCAGTTGTACACAGACTGGAAGTTCTCCTGCAGGGGATGCAACAAGACAGGCACAAAGCTCAAGGGGGGGACACCTGAGAGGACCTTTGCTCTGGGTTTCTCCCAGAGGAGACTGGGAGGTGCTCAGAGAGGAGTAGCTAACATTGCTTTGAAGCTAGAGGCTGAGCCACCAGCCAGCAGGCTCAGATGTTGCACTGGCAGCCCTGGTGCTGGGTAGTGCCTTGAAGGAACTCATGAGCAGCTCCCAGGCTGCTTCTGCTCCCAGCCATGGTGCATTTGAGGGGAATGATTTAATGACCCAGCTCACAGCAGATGGTGGGATGGAGCCAAGCCTTAGGAAACCTTTAACTGCTCCCTTCACCCCCAGTTCCTGAGACAGACAATGGGCTGGGTTGGAAGGGCCCTCCAAAGGCCATCCAGTTCAACCCCCTGCAGTCAGCAAGGACATCCTCCACTCTATCAGGTTGCTCAGAGCCTTGTCAAGCCTCAACTTGAGGATCTGCACCACCTCCCTGGGCAACCTGTTCCATCGTTCTACCACCCTCACGGTGCAGGAATTGTTCCTCACATCCAATCTAACTCTGCTGTTCTCCAATTCCAAACCATTGCCTCCAGTCCTAACCCTGCAGGCCTCTGCAAACAGTCCCTCTGCAGCCTTCTTGCAGCCCCCTTCAGGTACTGGAAGCCTGCTCTAAGGTCTCCCTGGAGCCTTCTCTTCTCCAGGCTGAACAACCCCAGCTCCCTCAGCCTGTCCTCACAGTCCAGGTGCTCCAGCTTGGGTTTGTCTCAGTGACTTTCCAGGCTCAGGTCAGCTCCTCTTTTGCATGGGTGGAGCAAGATGTACAAGGCCTGAAACAAGGCCAGGAATTCTCAGCTGCAGCCACTGAAGCAAAGCCTGTAGCATGGATTTAAGCCACAGCTGGATGGCAGAGCTCTGCCAGCTCTCCCCAGGTCACTGAGATGTACCAAGCAGCTCTGTCCTCAGCTTCTCCTGCACAGAACAGATCAGCAATCTGCTCCTCTAATCATCTCCCCCAGCCACCCATTGCTCCATTTAAATTAATTGGCTTATTGCTTGGATTTGGACATTTTGGTTGTGCTGCTGTCTTTTAAAGTCCCTACAGCCCTCCCCAGCTGTGACACCGAAGGGATTTAGCTTGTCTGGGCCAGGAGCAAGGGTGTAAGGAGCCAGTGCAATCCAATTAGGGTATATGCAGCCCAGACTTCATTTATCTCTGCTCCTTTATCCCCATGTCTGAAGAGCCAGAAGATTTAAGTGGTCACCAGCCCTGCAATGTTTGGGAGAGGCTGGACAGTTAATCTAGAGGGCTCTGGTTTGCTAAACACAAATAAAGCCAGGATTAGCAATCAGACTCAAATTCCCCAAGTCAGACTGGACAGGGCTGGAATCAGGGCTGCTCCCAAAAGGTCTGAGCTGCTTTATTCAGCTAAGGCCTCTAAATAGCTGGGACTACACTGGAATGATCCCCACACCAGGGTGGGTCCTAATCTTCTTTATCTGCAGGGCTGGTGGCAGGTTGTGTTCAAAAGCATGGCCAGCAGGTCAAGGGAGGTGACTCTGCTCCTCTACCCTGGAGACCCCACCTGAAGCACTGCAGCCAGCTCTGGAGCCCACACACAGGGAGGCCATTCATCTCTTGGTGAGAGTCCAGGAGGCCACCAAGATGATCAAAGGGCTGGAGAACCTCCCCCTGTGGGGACAGGCTGAGGGAGTGTTCAGCCTGGAGAAGAGAAAGCTTCAGGGAGACCTCAGAGCAGCCTCCCAGTACCTCAAGGGGCCTGCAAGAAAGCTGGAGAAGGACTTTTCCTGAGGACCTGAGGTGACAGGAGAAGGGGCAGGGGTTTGAAACCAGAGGAAGGGAGATGCAGGTTGGACATTAGGAACAAGTTGCTGACTGTGAGGGTGGTGAGACCCTGGAACAGGTTGCCCAGAAGAGCTGTGGATGCCTCATCCCTGGAAGTGTTTAAGACCAGGCTGAACGAGGCTTTGAGCAACATGTTCTGGTGGGAAGTGGCCATGGCAGGGCAGTTGGAACTAGATGATCTTTAAGGTCCCTTCCAACCCAAACCATTCTGTGGCTATGACAGAGGCTGCAAACAGCAACTTCAGAGTGGAAAACGTTGCCCAAAGCAGGGGACGGAAAGCGCATCTCCAGCTCTCGCAAGCTGAGGTGAGAGCAAAGTGCCTCCCACCCTGCCCTTGGGTTTACTTTTCTGCCTTCCCTCAATTCTAAACACAGACAGCTAGGAGGTAAGCTCTGAAGCTCCCAGCCCCTGCCAAACCAAAAGATTCCTCAGCAGGTTACAAAAGGAGAGCCAGATAGATGCTGCTGATTTCAGAGACACTACCAAAACCTGCAGCGGCTGCTGGAGCTTTGCCCTCTCTGCACACTCCCCAGGGGAGGCTCCACTCATAGAGCCACAGAATGGGTAGGGTTGGAAGGGACCTCAAGGATCAGCCAGTCCCAACCCCCCTGCCATGGACAGGGACACCTCACACTACAGCAGGTTGCTCACAGCCACCTCCAGCCTGGCTGCAAACACCTCCAGGGATGAGGCTTCCACCACCTCCCTGGGCAGCCTGTGCCAGGCTCTCACCACCCTCATGGGGAACAACTTCTTCCTCACAGCCAATCTCAATCTACCCATTTCTAGTTTTGCTCCATCCCCACCAAGTCCTATCCCTCCTTGACACCCTCAAAAGTCCCTCCCCAGCTTTCCTGGAGCCCCCTGCAGATACTGGAAGGCCACAATTAGGTCTCCTCAGAGCCTTCTCTTCTCCAGACTGGACAGCCTCAACTCCCTCAGTCTGTCCTCACAGCAGAGCAGCTCCAGCCCTCTGCTCATCCTCGTGGCCCTTCTCTGGACACCTTCCAGCCCCACCAGCCCCTTCCTGGAACAGAGACTCCACAAGTGGATGCAGTACTCCAGGCGCGGTCTCAGCAGAGCGGAGCAGAGGGGGAGAATCCCCTCCCTGGCCCTGCTGGCTCCGCTTCTCCTGCTGCAGCCCAGGATGGGATTGGCTTATCTGGGCTGCCAGTGCACTCCTCCCAGCCTGAGGGGTCCTCACCTTCTTCTTGATGGTCATGGCACTGCGCAGGTGGATGGCAAGCTGGCGGATGTAGATGAAGGCGTGCTGGTAGGAGGTGTGCGTGTCCAGGGCGTACATCTCCGTCAGCGTGCGCTGCATGAAGTTGATCAGGGGCAGGACGTTGGGAGAGGTGAACCTGGAGTTCCTCACGAAGGCAATGTACATTTGCTGTGCAGGGAGGAGGGCAAGGTACAGCCACATCAACCAGAATGAACAAAAAAGCCCACCTGCTTTCAGAGTGCTGTTTTGGGTGGGAAAAGGCCTCTAAGGTCAGCGAGTCCAATGAGCAACCCAACCCCACCACGGCCACAGGGCTCTTGAACACCTCCAAGGAGGGAGACTCCAGCCTGTTCCAAGCCCTGACCACTCTTGCAGGACAGAAACTGCTCCTAATCTTCAACCTAAACCTCTCCTTGTGTGGTTTCAGTCCATATTCTCCTGTCCTATCACCTGACACTAGGGAGAAGAGACCCCACCTGGCTCCTGGAATTGTAGGGAGCAGTGAGGCCTCACCTCAGCCTCCTCTTCTCCAGGCTAAACCACAGTTCTCTCAGCTGATCCTCACCAGACCTTTCTCCAGACCCTTCACCACCTTCTTTTCCTTTCTCTGGACACACAGCAAGGAAGGGTTTGGTCTCTTGGTAGCCAGCATCAACTCCAGCACCTGCTTCCTCAAATGATCCTCACCTAAAAGGCTGCAGCTCAAGCTCTAAGCTCTTTCACATACATTGAGAGAGAGAGAACAGCTGCAGAGCACAGCAGGTCCCAGCCTTACCTTGAGCAAGGGGCTGAGGTACAACTCCTTCTTGTAGCGACAGATCTTGATCAGCACGAGGAAGGAGAGCACTCTCACCGTCTCCTCACCTGTGCTCCACAGGTTGATAGCTTGCTGAAATGAAAAAGTCAGAAGATACAGGTAAGTAGAGGGATAAAAAGGTCCTTTTCCTACAGACAGGCCTGAGCTTTCCTCCTTCACAGCTAACAATGAAGTCGAGGAGGAAGGAGACACACTGGTGTCAGGCTGTACTGCCACAGAATCGCTGGCAGCCATTCTGTCCTCACATTCTAGCTGGGAGACCACCCAGAAGGCAAGGTTGTTGTTTCCACACTCAGGAAACTGTCCAAAAATGTCATCTCTGATAGAGTTCAACAGCAGGGCTGGGGAAAAACTACTCCAAGCATCCCTACTCCAGCAGTGAGCAGCCTGCTACGGCGCACCAGCCTCCCTTCAGCACCCCAGTCACCCTTATCAAAGGGCTCCCGGCCTCACTTCAATGTTGTGTGGCAGCTTTTCATTTAAATGTCAGCGTTGGCCTCTTCTGTTCTTTCACACCTCCTTTGTTGTTCCTAAGTGCTCAGCAGTTGTGACTAAGTTGCTGTTAAAATATTCCACCCCCAGCTCATGAGTGAAATACTATCAGGGACTACACGCAGGCGGCTACTACTCCATCTGGGAGTGAGAACAGATGACTTTCCCAGAACACCTCCTTCTCTCCATTCCTTCCCTCTCTCCCTTTCTTCCTTCCTTTCCTTCCTCCCTCCCTTTCTTCCTTTCCTCCCTTCCCACCTTCCCTCCCTTTCTTCCTTCCTTCCCTCACCTCCCTCCCTTTCTTCCTTCTTTACCTCCCTTCCCACCTTCCCTCCCTTTCTTCCTTCCTTCCCTCCCTTTCTTCCTTTCCTCCCTTCCCACCTTCCCTCCCTTTCTTCCTTCCTTCCTTCCCTCACCTCCCTCCATCTCTCCCTTCCTTCCTTCCTCCTCTCTCCCTTCCTTCCCCAGAACACCTCCATGTCACCCTACAAGGGCTCAGCAGCAGAGCCACACACCCACTTCACCTCACCCAGGTCTGTAAGAAGAGCAGGAGACCTTCCCAGGACCAAGAGCAAAGGGAAGAGGAGCACAAGAGACTGAACTGTCAGGGGATCCAGCCCAAACCCCATGAGATGCTCATCTGCAGGGGCAGAGCAAACCCCTCAGATCCAAACACCACCTTACCTTGAGCAGGACACGGCACTGCTTGGGAAAGGACAAGTAGTAGGGCACTATGGAGCTGACATGCTGAAGGACTGCTGCACCAACTGAGGCTTCTGTTAAGCAAGACAGGAGCTATGGAAGGAGAACAAACCACAGCCCTGTTTAGCATGTGGCCCTCATCATTACTTCTTCCCTTACCACTCAGCATCTGTGTTTTGCCATCCCCAAGTGTTTCTGTGCTGCTAAAGCTCAGCCTGCCCTAGGAAAGAAGCTCAAAGCCACAAAAGCTCTCTCAGGAGCTGACACACACTGGGTAAAACAACTCAGCTGAAGGAGGAGGAGAGCTCAGGCTACTGGACTTGGGTGGCTCAAGGCACCTGAGCTCATCACACACCACCTCATTTGTGTGCTGCAGAAGTTTCCACCCAGTTTAAGATGTCTGCTCACAGATGGCATGACACCAGTGCCTCTGACTCACTGCAAGTGGTCAAAGCATGATGGAGACACCCTCAGCCTACACAGATCTTGGAAACAGACCACCTGAGCTATCTGGGACCTTACTGGGTTTCATTAGGATTTAATGGGAAGCTGGAATACTATCAGGTATCAAGAGATGAGCTCAAGGAGAGGGTCAGACAAGCTGTTAAGAAACTGCATCTCTGTATTTCCAGGTTGTTCAGCTCAGCTCCCTTGGAGCCAACCCCAGAGACATTGGCAGTTTCTCACTGAAGACAACAGTGAGCTCAAAGTCACTTCAGTTCAAGAGAGCTCCTGCCTGATGCAGTGCCAGCTCCTGCCTGCAATCCCAATTGCTGGAAGCAGCAGCAGCATTTTTTTTCCCCTCCATTACCTTCCCTCCTTGCACTGCAAAGATTGTGAGCTAGGAAGGTGTCCTTTGCAAAGCCCCTCCCACACCAGAATGAAAAGAAGGTATTTCTGAGGAAATAGGTTAGAAAAATGCTGTAGTGAAGGCAGGGGCTGAGAGCACTCAGAAGCAAACACAGGGGCAGGGTTTGCTTCACTGGGACTGCCTTGCCAACTTCCCCTTTGCTACTGCAATCCTCTGCTGCTGGCACCACGACTCCAGAGGAAGGAAAAAAAAAGCTCTCCTGATCAGAAGGTTCTTTCTGCTAAGTCATTCTGCCAGCTCCCAGCTAAGAGACATCAGCACTTTCCTCACATACCCTTTCCTCAGCTTCTCAAGGAATCCCAAACCCAGAAATTAACTGGGGGCAGGAGTTGCCTTCAGAAATAATCCCTGAATTGTCTCTGAAGAGCCAGACAGCAGCAATCTGGGGGGGCTGGGGTGTCCTAGTGGGATGGAGCATCATCATACTTGGAGATGGTGTAAGTGAGATTGCCAACATAACATCTTCTGAGTATCTACTACAAGCTTTATGTTTTATAGATATAATTATTATAATTATTTAAAAAAAGAAGAAATAAAAAAGGGAGAAAGGAAAGGGAACAAAAAAAAGGGAGAAAGGAAAGGGAACAAAAAAAAGGGAGAAAGGAAAGGGAACAAAAAAAGGGAGAAAGGAAAGGGAACAATAAAAGGGAGAAAAACAAAAAAGGGAGAAAAGAAAGAAACAAAAAAGGGAGAAAAGAAAGAAACAAAAAAGGGAGAAAAGAAAGAAACAAAAAAGGGAGAAAAGAAAGAAACAAAAAAGGGAGAAAAGAAAGAAACAAAAAAGGGAGAAAAGAAAGAAACAAAAAAGGGAGAAAAGAAAGAAACAAAAAAGGGAGAAAAGAAAGAAACAAAAAAGGGAGAAAAGAAAGAAACAAAAAAGGGAGAAAAGAAAGAAACAAAAAAGGGAGAAAAGAAAGAAACAAAAAAGGGAGAAAAGAAAGAAACAAAAAAGGGAGAAAAGAAAGAAACAAAAAAGGGAGAAAAGAAATAAATAAAGGATAAAAGAAATTGAGAAAAAAAGACAAATTTTTAAAATATAAAAAGTAAAGATAATAAAGATAATAAAATAAAAATAAAGACAATCAAATAGAAATCAAGATAATGAAATCAAAATAAACTAAAGCTGAACTGTAATTCTCTCTCTACATTTTTATTTCTATACCAGCTTTATACTATTTACTACAAGATTCATAGTGCCAGAAACGGAATGAAAGGAGCAGGAGGCAGCAGCTCAGCACTGCAAACTACTTTCAAGCCCATGAAATATTAGTTTGGCAGGCAACTGAAGACAGAAAGAAGTGCCAGCACGTTAAGCCAGCCCTCCCTTACAGGCTGCCCATTCTCACCCCAACCACCCAAACTGGTTGATTAGACCAAACGCTTCCAAATCAAGGCAAGGACCTTGACGGACACCAATCAGATGCCCAAAGCTCCAAGGCTCTGAGATTGCTTCTGCTTATTGCAAGCCTTAATTATTCTCCACTATAGAAGAATGCACAGAACCAACTACCCAAAGGTTCCCAGGGTTGTGATGACCAGAAAGTCAACCTCGAAGTGGAGTAGGTTTGGAAGGGAAAAGCACTTGAGGCTACATTATTACCTGCTCTGTTCATTCTCTCTTTGATTGCTGAGCTCTCCTTTGAGCAGTGCTGCCTAGAGCTCTGTCTCAGTCCAAAACACTCTGAACAAAAAGCTCAGAGATGCACAAACTGCCCCCCCTCCACCCAGTAACACAAAGATGCTGAAGATTCTTACTCTTATGGTGCAGCCCAGGTAAGCTTTTACATCCAGTCTCAGCTTGCTCCAAAGTGGGCTGGTGGAAGGGAGAATCATTCTGGAAAGGAGCAAGAATTTGGTTGGGCTTTGAGGAAAAAACCACCAAAACTCCACCAAATTAATCAGACTTCAGCAGAAGAGAGAGTTAAAAGTACTGCTTGCAGAGCAAGAAGGAACAGTTTTGTCTCTTCTTATCACAGAATGTTAGGGGTTGGAAGGGACCTGGAAAGAGCATCCAGTCCAACCCCCACCCCTGCCAGAACAGGGTCACCCAGGAACACATCCAGCTGGGTTTTGAATGTCTCCAGTGAAGGAGACTCCACCACCTCTCTGGGCAGCCTGCTCCAGGCTCTGCCACCCTCACAGTGAAGGAGTTTTTCCCTTATGTTCATCTGGAGCCTCCTCTGCCCCACTTTGCCCTATCATTGGACATCCTTGAGCAGAGCCTGGCTCCATCCTTTCACATCTTCATAAACATGAATGAGGCCCTCAGGCTCCTCTGCTCCACGCTCAAGAGTCCCAACTCCTTCAGCCTGTCCTCAGCAGGGAGATGTTCCACTGCCTTCAGCATCTTCATGGCTCTGCTCTGGACTCTTTCAAGCAGTTCCCTGAGGTCTTTCTTGAACTGAGGGGCCCAACACAGCCAAATCACACAAGCACCAAGGTTGGAAGAGACCTCAAAGATCATCAAGTCCAACCTGTCACCACAGACCTCATGACTAAACTGTGGCCAGCAGGAGCAGGGAAGTCATTGTACCCCTGTACTCTGCACTGGTTAGGCCACACCTTGAGTACTGTGTCCAAATCTGGGCCCCTCAGTTTAAGAAGGACATTAAGAGACTTGAAGGTGTCCAGAGAAGGGCAACAAGGCTGGGGAGAGGCCTATGAGGAGAGGCTGAGGGAGCTGGGGTTGCTTAGCCTGGAGAAGAGGAGGCTCAGGGGAGACCTCATTGCTGTCTACAACTCCCTAAAGGGAGGCTGGAGCCAGGAGGGGGTTGGTCTCCTCTCTCAAGCAATCAGCACCAGAACAAGAGGACACAGTCTCAGCACCACATCCACATGTCTTTGAAATACCTCCAGGGATAGGGACTCTGCCACTGCCCTGGACCACCTGTTCCAGGGCCTTACAACCCCTTCAGGGAAGAAATTGTTCTTCACATCCAACCTAAACCTCCCTTGGTGCAACTTGAGGCCTTTTCCTCTTGTCCTGTTACTTACTATCTGGGAGAAGAGACCAAGCCTCACCTGGCCCCAGCCTCTTTTCAGGGAGTTGCATTGAAGCAGCAGCTTTCCCCTCAGCCTCCTTTTCTGCAGTGTGGTGGGCTGAACAACCCCAGTTCCCTCAGCCGCTCCTCCTCCCAAGACTTTTGCTGTAGTCCTTTCATCAGCTTTGCTGGCCAGCTTGCAGCTCTGCACCCCTCTCCCAGGCAGCTTTCTCTCCCCTGCTGAGCTCACATCTCCTCAGACTTACTTTTGTTTGTTCTTTGGGGGTTTTGGAAAGAGCAGCTTTTGCACGGAGCGGAAGAGGTCCCGGACGCAGAAGGACACCAGGGCGTTGAACACTGGTTGAAAGAAAAGCAGCAAAGCATTGGGAAATGGCTCTCCACATATTCCTGGTTTCTCAGTCAATATGGGGAAAAAAAAAAACCAAAACCTTCCCCCAAAGAGCTGAATGAATTCCCAAAGCTTCTGGAAGAATGTCAGTTTGCCTTACGCTAAGCTTTCGCACAACCAACTCTGTAAACAACACCTTCAGGGAACCAGAGAATTGCCAGGGTTGGAAGGGACCTCAAGGCTCAGCCAGTCCCAACCCCCCTGCCATGGGCAGGGACACCTCACACCACAGCAGGTTGCTCACAGCCACCTCCAGCCTGGCTGCAAACACCTCCATGCATGAGGCTTCCACCACCTCCCTGGGCAACCTGTGCCAGGCTCTCACCACCCCCATGGGGAAGAGTTTATATCCATGACCCCTTGACCTCTCACAGCCTGATAGTGCAGCTGAGTTCTGAACCATGGTGAGGTTGTATACTGCTATTTGGTAAGAAGACTTTAAATAGTCTTGGAGGATTAGTTCCAAGAGGGATCAGCAAGAAGAAGCTGCAGCAGGAGTTGTCCACAAAACCATGCACTACACTGACATAAACACTAAGTAGCTTCACTCTAAGCAGCCTGGGGAATGAAGCAAGGCCCAGTTGCTCCAGGCATGCACACCTCACACACTGGGGCACCAGAAGAGACAGCACTGCTCAGGCTCAGCACCAGGAAGATAAGCTGCTTTGGTGAAATGAAGCCTCTGCAAGGGCAAGTTAACTCCAGCCCATTCTTATCCTCACCCTCTACCCACAGCTAAACCTCCCCCACCAAATGATTTCCCTCCTCTCACAGAACTTGCATGGTGCCCAACTCACCTGCAGCATCAGTGACTTGGAACTTGCTGGGGTCAGCCCCACCACTGTCTCCTTTGGTGGTTGCTACAGCTGCTTTGAAGGCTTGAGTGATCTCATGGAAAAGTTTTGGTGTTAAGCCTCCCTGGAGAAAGAAGAAGGGGGGGAAAAAAATGGGTTCAAACCCTATGATTCTGTGATTGTGATTGCTGAGGAGGAACAGCAGTGACAGCCTGGAACTCTGAAGCACTTTACTGGGACAGGAGTATTGGAATTCATTAAGTTTGATTGCAAGACCCAGCTCCATCCCATAAAATGAAGGAAAAATGTCAAGACAATGTTAATGAATGCTAGTGGCCTTCACTTGCTCCAAAATGGCCTTCTAATTGCTTGGGGGTTGAGAAGCAATCAATCAGCTGCAAGCAACTATCCAATCTGACCTTTCCCTCCTCCCCTCTTAGAAGCAGCAACTCAAAATGTGACCAATAAAAACATTTCTGGAGCTGCCAAGGGCCCAGTGCTTAGTAAGAGGGTGAAAAAAAACCAACCCAAAGTTAACCATTCTGCCCTCTTTTGAGCCACCCAAGTTTCTCTGGCTTCTCTCTCAGGAGGAGTGCAAGTACTCTGCTCTTGCAGCCCAGGAGAAAATGCAAAGACAAACCATGCTGAAGCAAGGAGAGCTCAAGGAGTAGGAGCTCATAGGTAGGACATCTCTGTCAATTTTGGTGACAATTGGTCTTTTAGAGGCAGTGACAGGTGTGGAATAATGTGTAAAGGAGAACACTCAAGTGCCTGGTATTCCAGCTGACAGACACAGAATGGTAGGGGTTGGAAGGGACCTGGAAAGATCCTCCAGTCCAACCCCCCTGCCAGAGCAGGATCACCCAGGGCAGGTCACATCCAGGTGGGTTTTGAATATCTCCAGTGAAGAAGACTCCACAACCTCTCTGGGCAGCCTGCTCCAGGGCTACAGCATCCTCACAAAGCTTTTCCTTATGTTCACCAGGAACCTCCTCTGATGCAGCTTGCCCCCACTGCCCCTTGTCCTATCATTGGACATCACTGAGCAGAGCCTGGCTCCATCCTCCCCACACTGCCTTTCACATCTTTGTAAACATGAATGAGGTCACCCCTCAGGCTCCTCTTCTCCAAGCTAAAGATCCCCAGCACCCTCAGCCTGTCCTCAGAAGGAAAGTGTCCCACTGCCTTCAGCATCTTTGTGGCTCTACACTGGACTCTTTCAAGCAGTTCCCTGAGGTCCTCCTCGAACTGAGGGGCCCAGAATTGATTACAATATTCCACATGCAGCCTCTCTGCTCACCTCTGCAGCTTCTTTCCATTCTTCAACCATTTTCAAGCTCACAGGGACACAGGAAGCTTTCTTCCGTTTGACTCTTTGCTCCTCCTCCTCCTCTTCTTCATCTTCATCACTTGCTTCCTAGAGAAGTCAGCAGCAAGACTGAGAAAAGGTTTATGCACTTGTGGCCTCTCCTCTTTTGCTGAGGAGCTCCTGAAGAGGAGAGGCAGGCAGCAGTGAACTTCACCAATGCTGCCCTCAGCACTGTGTGTAATGCAGTAACGAAGTTAACTCTGCTACACAACCACAACATCCAAGAAGATAAAACACCAGGGAGGAAGCAGAAGCACTTGGGCCACATCAAACTCAGACTGGCAAAGGTGACACCAAAACCAGAGCCACCAAGAAAACAGGCTCCTGAGGCTCTGCTTTTTCAATCTTTAAGGAACTCCTCAGGCTCAGTTCCAGAAACCAGCTGTGGATTTGAGCACAAGCAACACCTGCAGCTGATCTCTGGGGAAGCTCCTCCCCAGCCACCTGTGCTCTTCCAAAGCCTGAGGCCTTGCAGGGAAGCTCAACTACTCCACATGGAAGCAACTGGGGTAACTTTTGGGTTCAGAATCCAAAGCAGGGCCTGGTACCTCCAGCTTATCAGGTGGGACATGCAGTGGTTCCTCCTCATCAGAGCTGTCTGAGGCATCAAAATCCAACAACTTGCGATCGTTTTCCTCCAAGAACTTGTAAAACTCAGGATCCTTTTCCTTCAGCCTGGAGAGCTGATCTTTGTGTTCAGAGGCTTTCCCCTTCTTCCTGGGAGAGAAGAATTACCATGAGCTTATCCACTGCTGGTGAACACAAGCGAGGGAGGGCAAAACACAGGAGGAGTGCCAAAAGTCTCCTGATGCTGCAAGCAAAGTAAGGAACGTGTGGGCACTAAGCACAGCTGGGGCTAATTCAAAGTGATGGCTTCATCAGGGCTGGGGCCACACTCCTGTGTCTCATTTAACACCTGCTCCAGAGGACTTGTGAGAGGTTGTTTACACTCAGCACTAAGAAATCTTGATAGCAAGCCAGCAGGTTGTACTGAGAGACTGACCAGAGGTCAGGAAAACCAAAGAACAACCCCAAACCAAACCAATCTGGTCTCAACCCATGCCCCTTTTTGGCACCTCTGACCCAGCTTAGCCCTGAACTAACTCAGCCTATGGCAGATGCTGCAAAGACCTGTGGCTGCTTATCAAAGCAGGCAAGGGTGAAGATCTCAACCAAGCAATGAGTGCATGCTTGGATGTGCCAAACCCCACCCCAAGCAGGCAGGAGGGGATCTGCATTTATCTGGCAGCTGTTGGAACGTGGCTGCCTCCAAGCCTTGCCCAGAGCAGGCAGGAGGTGAGAGGGGTTATGCCCTTACCTGGCAGCTGGTGTGGCCTGGAGTGGCTGCTTCACCTTCCCATTCTGTGCCTTCCCATTCTGCTGCCTCCGTGCTGCAGCCCCCTTGGTGGGTCTAGGGGCCTTCTCCTCCTCCTCTTCCTCCCAGTCACCATCAAGCTCTGACTCAGAGCCAGCAGCAAGGAACTCATCCAGGCTCAGATCTGCCAGGTTCCTGGGAATGGTGAAGAAAGAAGCTTAGTGAAGAGACACTGAGGTGCTGGAGCAGGTCCAGAGAAGGGCAATGAAGCTGGTGAAGGGTCTGGAGAACAGGGCTGGTGAGGAGCAACTGAGGGAACTAAGGTCGTGAAACCTGGAGAAAAGGAGGCTGAGGGGAGACCTTGATTTCTACAACTCCCTAAAAGGAGGCTGGAGTCGGGTGGGGATTGGTCTCTCTCCCAAGGAACGAGAAATAGGACAAGAGAAAACGGCCTCAAGCTGCACCAGGGGAGGCTCAGGCTCGACAACAGGAACAATTTCTTCCCCAAAAGGGCGGTCAAGAGTCCCCATCTCGGGAGGGGTTTCAAAGCCGCGTAGATGCGGCACTGAGGGACACGATTTCGTGGCGGGCTGGCAGCGCTGACTTTACGGTCGGACTCGATGATCTTAAAGGCCTTTTCCACCCAAAACGACGCCGTGATTCTGAGCGCCAGGCTGCTCGCACGGGGCCTACCCAGCACAGCCGCCTCGAGGCCAGCAGGGCGGGGCTGACGAGGCCCAGGCGGCCAGCAGCACCCCGTGAGGCCTTCCCCGCCGCGCTCCTGCTCCGCACCGACCCACCCGCAGCCTCTGCAGACCCTCCTCCCGCCGGCGCTCACCTCTTGCGGGTAGCGGCCATGCCGCCCGCCTGCCTCCAGCGCGGCCGCCGCTTCCGCTCCCAGCGTGCAGCGCGGGCGGGGCGGAGCCAGCCCTCACGGCCCCGCTCGTGGCCCCGCCCCTCTCCCCACCCTCGGCCCCGCCCCTCCCGGTGCCCCGGCCCCCCCGCTCCGGCTCCGCTGGCCGGGCCGCGGGCTGCTTGGCGGGGCTGGTGCCGCGCGTGTTCCCCCCGCTGCCGGTGAGTGAGCGGCGGAGCGGGGAGAAGCGGGCTGCCCTTGTCCCGCCGTCCCGGCACACGTGCGCGGCGGGACCCAACGGCGGCTGCACCGAGGACAGCTCTCTTGCGGCTCCGCGGCGGGGTTATTCCGGGTGACAGAGGAAGCCGCAGCCCACGGAGCCGCCCCCGGTGTCGGCCCCGTCCCGACGCGGCCCGAGGAGGAGCCGTGCACCTGCCCGCCCCCGCCCCGCCCCGTCTCCCCGCCGCGGGGCTGGCGGCAGCGGTCCCCGGTATAACGGTGCCCCGCAGCATCCCGCGGGCCGCGCCGGGCCGTCGCTGCCGTAGCAGAGCTGTGAGTACCGCCGGGGCACGGCCCTGCTGCCACTCTCTCCCTTCCCTCTTCCTCCGGGGCACTCAAAGCTCGGGCGCGGCGGCGGGAGGAGGGTGAACCGGAGGGGTTACCGGGAGGGGTTACCGAGACGGGGGGACCGGGTGGCAGGAGGACCCCCCGGGATCAGCTCTCCATCACTCCTCGCCGCTGTTTCTGCGTGTCTCTCATCAGAGAGTCAAGTTTGCGGGTCGGGGTACGCGGCGGCACGTCCGGTGCAGCCGCCGGTGCCGCTGTTGGCTGCCGGACCCTCGGTATCGCTCTGTGGCCGAGGCCAGCAGCGGTTCTGTGCTCAGCGTGGTCTCCATCCCTGTCCCGTGCCAAGGCAGGGAGCAATCCCTTGGGAAAGGAGCAAACTGCGGCTCTAGAGTCTTGCGAGGTGCGGGGAAGGGCTGCGGGGAGGCTGTAACCGGGGCTTTGGTCCCCCTCACCGGGAGCACAGGGGCTATCGGTACCGGGCGCTGTCAGGGAGCTGAAGGGCACGGGGAGAAGCCTTGTCTTAGGTCTTCTGGTCACTTGGAGTGGCAAGAAGCGAGAGACAGCTTTTCTTCCTGGGTTCTGCAGTGACCGGAGGGCTTCTGGAGGTGCAGCATCTCTGCTGGTGGAGGTGGTCCTGGGGAGCAGCTGCCCAGGGCAGGCAGCTGCTTTGGTTCTGCTGGCTGAGCAGATGTCTGCCCCTTTGAGGAGAGACCCTGGGACCACAGCTTCTAAACAGCAAGGCAGAAATGCAGCTGTTGGGTGGTTGTCCCTGCTCCCAGTGCCTCAGTGCATGACCACTGACTGCCCAGGCTTTGTGCCAAGCTGGAAGGCTGCAGGGAATGGTGGCCTTGCTCTTATGGAGTCTCTTTGTAAAGCCTCCTGTGCTTTGACTTTGATGGCCACTGTCCCATGAGCAATGTCTTGGGGTGCTCTCTGTGGCTGGAGACCTCCAGGAGGGAGGTTGATTCTGGAGTGATTCAGCAACATGTGGCTATTTGGGTGCTCTTGGTCCTGGCAGTTTCCAGATGTGCCAGGCTGATGCAGGTAACTTCTTGTCCCTGGCCTCAGAGAGCTCCTGCCCATTTTCAGTGTGGAAGGCTGTAGGGTAGGAGCTGCATTTAAGGATGGGAGGAGGGGCTGGGGCCTCCACAACAGAATCATAGAACTGTTGAGGTTGGAAGAGACCTTTGAGACCATCAAGTCCAACTGCTTGCCTGGAGCTCCCAACCCCAGCACTGCTACAAACAGACTTGGGGTGTCTGTGTGCTAGGTGTTGCTCCTGGAGATGCTGGTTTCTTATGAGTTCACAGTGTTGTGGCTCCTTAACTCTTCCTTTTGGTTACCATTGCCAGAGCCAAACAAACATCTCTGTGAAATCTCTTCCCTCTGCAACTCAAGTCTCCCTCCTGACCCACGAGCATCTGCTGGAAGTACATTATTCAGCATGGCAGTGAGTAAGACTCTTAGGGATCTTGAGTGTAAAGATCTGTTTCCTTCCTGAGAACTGACTGATTCATGAATCACAGCAAATAGCATCTAATTCAGAGCAGACCAGGAGCTGGCAGGCACAGGAGTCACCTGCTGTCTTGGCTTGACAATCTAGGAGCCAAGTAGAGTCACTCCTTAGCATCTTGGGTAGCTAGGATGGGCCCTTATGCTCCTGTCAGCTAAGGTCAGCTTGGTGAAGGTGGCAATGGAACCTCTTTGTTCTGCCAGCCCATCTGGTGGCCATCTGCCCTCGCTCTCATCAGCATCAGTATGAGGCTCTGTAGATGGAGTGGCACGTGAAAATCCAGGCAGGCATGGACTGGAGACCTGCTGGGAGGACTCTTCTGGGCTCTGGTCTTATTTTGCTGGGCTTGGTTGGCTTGGTAGGCTTGAGAGGTCTCATCCTTTCTGCCTGGCTTGCTAGAACTGGAGGCAAACCATGCTGCTCTCTCTAAAGGATGAGACTCCTCAGGGGCAGGAGTTTGAGCTCCTTCAGCTGAAATTCCTATGGGCTGGGACTTCTGGCCTTGGCAGGCCCCCAGAGCACCAGCAAACTCCAGGCCATTCTGTCACATGTTCCTCAGAGCTGAGTTTTCACACCTGGGCCCTGTCCTGCTGCCTGCAAGAAGATGTGAGGGAAATCTCTTCGTTGTTTTCTGGCTGGAGAAGAGGTTTCCACCGCTCCTCAGTGTCAGCCTGTGCAGGAGAGGGAGCACAGAACTGCTTACATGGTCTGGTACTTCCCCACTGCCAACCCACAGCTATGACTGAGGCTGGAAGGAGGCTTTGTAAGCTGTCCCTAAATGTGGCACATGCCATGCAGACTGTGCAAAATGGATGAGGCCAGGGTGCAGGTGGTGACCTCCTCTGGTCACCTCCTGGTTTGGAGAGTCACTCCTGAGCAGCTGTGCACAGAGCAGCAGCATTGCTTCCTGCCTGAGCTGTCTGTAAAAGATCCACTTGCAGCCAGCATTCCCAAGTGCTTTTCCCTTCTTTCCTGGTCTGCTGCTGCTGGAGCTACTCTCCATGCTGCCTCTTGTCATGGAGTCAACTTGCCCTCTAGAAGCCAAGAGGTAGCTCCTGCTGAGTCTCACCAGATCCATCGCTCTCCTCTGACGTCAGGGCATTGCTGAGTGGTACCAGCCTGCTCTGAGCTGGCCCACTGCCACCTCCTCCAGACACCATCACCTTGCACAGCGGACAGGTAAAGGGCACAATCCTTCTTTGGATAGCTGCTGGCCAAGGATGTTGCAGGGAGGGAGCTCCTGGGCAGGTCTAAGAGCCAGGGATATTGAGATCCTCTGATACGGGCAGCCTCCAGCCACCTGAGCACTCTGATGTTGCCTGTAAAATGAGCTGAGGACAGAGATGTCTGTCACAGAGGAGGCTGGAGGGAGGTGAGGAATGCCACAGTGATGGGGAATGCAGCTGAAGCTCTTATCTACCACTCTGCTGCCTGGAGAGGAGACTTGATGCCCACGTGTAGAGGCTTGGCACTGCTTGTGCCAGCGCTGGATGCGGCAGCAGCTCTCCTCCCGTGTCAGCTGGGGGATGCTGGGGAGGGGGAATTAGGACATGACCCACATTCCCAGTCCCTGGCAGAGGACTCTTTTCACTTAGCTGTTGATGTTCTTTGTGCTGGGCTGCTGTCTAATCCCAGCACAGCTGGAGGCCTGCACATTTTGCTCAGCTCTCAAGGCATGAATTAGTTTCCATTTCTTGTTTCTCCCTAACCTAGCAATTCATCAGTCCCAAACCTGGTTGGGGCCTGACCCTTGCAACCAATTACTTCCAGTGACCCAAATATTAGCACAGATGCCTCTAAATCCCTCAACCATGGAGTCCTGCTTGGAGCTGCTGTGATCTCCTGCATGCAAAACACTGAAGGGAAAAGCTGCATTTGAAGATGTCTGCAGGAAGAGTTGCAGCCTGTGAGAAACATGCATGGGAGAGGGAAAAGATTGTACCCAGACAGGTGCTGTCCAGGCTGGACACCTTTTATCTCTTTCAGGTATGGGAATGGGCCTGGAAGTGTTCCAGGCCAGGCTGGATGAGGCCTTGAGCAATCTGGTCTAGTGGAAGGTGTCCCTGCCCATGGCAGGGGGTTTGGAAGGGGGTTTGGAATTAGCTGAGCTCCAAGATCCCTTTCCACAAATCTATGTCCCAGTGCAGGCATCGAGGGAGCACAAGGTGTAGCCTCCTCTCTCACATCTTGACCGTGGCTTGGGGGTGACTGGGAGCAGCTCAGCAGCTGAGTTTCCAAACAGAACTCCCTGAGAGTCATGGGGAGAGAGGCTTTGACTGAAGGAGACCTCCAGCCTCCTGCGTGCACCCAGGGCTGATTGATTGCAACCCAGTGAGCTGCTGAAAGACACTGACTAGGTCAATGTGCTGCATGTCCTTCTTGCCTGAAGCCAGCAGTGTCTCTGTGCTGTAGAGCTGGCAACTGTGTGCAGTTGTGGCTGTTTTCTTTCCCCCTTTTTATTTTGTTCTCCCTTGCTTCCCTGTCCTCCCCACCCCCTTGCTGAGGCTCCATCCACATCCTCTGGCAGCTTGTCACTTCTCTGCAGATGTCTAGACAGGAGGATTCGGTGCGTGTCAGTTATGCCTAATTCATTAAAGCAACCCTGACCCTGCTGGGAGAAGCTGGGGACTCTCAGTCCTGCAGACTCAGCGCTGCCTGCCCTGCCCTGCACTGCCTTCAGGCAAGCTCAGAGCAGACTAATTCCATCCCTGCCAGGGGGGGCTTGGGGAGTAGAAGGCTCATGCAGCCCAGGAGGCAAACTGCTGCAGCCAGAGGAGTGTGGCCAGCAGGGCAGGAGAAGGGATTCTGCCCCTTTACTTTGCTCTGCTGAGACCCCACCTTGAATACTACATCCATTTCTGGTGTCCCCAGCATCAGAAGGACACAAGAGGTGTTGGAGTGAGGCCAGAGGAGGCCACAAAGATGATCCAAGGGCTGGAGCAGCTCTGCTGTGAGGATAGGCTGAGGGAGCTGGGGGTGTTCAGCTGGGAGGAGAGGAGACTGGAGGACCTTAGAGCTGCCTTCCAGTGCCTGAAGGGAGCCTGCAGGAAGGCTGCAGAGGGACTTCTCCTAAGGGTGTCTAGAGAGAGGACAAGGGGGAATGAGGGAGCTGAGGAAGGGCAGGGTTAGACTGGAGCTGAGGAATGAGTTCTTCAGTGGTGAGACTCTGGAATAGGTTGCTCAGGGAGGTTGTGGATGCCTCCTTCCTGGGGGTGTTCACAGCCTGGTTGGATGAGGCATTGAGCCACCAAGACTACTTGAGAGGGAGGTTGGAGTAGGTGGTTTGGGTTAGTATGGACCTTACAGATCATCCAGTTCCAACCCCTTTGCTATGGGCAGGGACACCTCCCACCAGCCCAGCTTGCTCAAGGCCTCATCCAACCTGGTCTTGAACACTTCCAGGGAGGAGGCAACCACAGCCTTCCAGGGCAACCTGCTCCAGTGCCTCCCCACCCTCACTGCTTCCTGAACTCCAGTAGTGTCCATCTGCTGTAGCTTGTGAGCACAGCCCTGGTATCTCAGACACGTCTCCTGCTGGTGCAAAACGTCTGGCAGGTTAAAGCTGCTCTTTAGGCAGGAGCTTCAGAGCCATGGGCAGGGCTCACCAAGAGAGGCAGTGCAGCCAGACGAAGAGGTCTTCCCCAAAGCAATGAAGCAGGTGAACGTTTGCAGGTCTGTGGTGAGCTCTGCTGCATCTCTGGCTGCTGGCAGGAGCTGTTAGTGCTCTTACTTTGCAACAGCACAACAGCAGCTATTGTTAGTGCCAGCTCAGCTGTTTGTGTCCCTGGGCAGCTGAAGAGATGGAAGAGTCTGCAGGAACAGAGGAGTACATCATCTTCCCAGGAGGAAAGGAGCTACTTGTGCTTGTGTGCATACCCACAGAGCTGGGCAGGGGCTTGGCTGTGCCCATTTAGGCTGCTCCAGTCTAGTCCTGCCCTGAATTTTAATGTGCATCATGCATTTCTGTTCTCTGGGGGAAGGCTGGATTGCAGGAGGCTGCTTACTTGGCAAATGGCCTGTGACTCCTCTTGGAGGGGTTGAAAAACCCAAAGAGGATCCTGATTTCTGCTGTAGGGGAGATGGGGATGCACTTGGAAGCAGCAATTCCTGCTCCTGACTCCACTGTCGAGCTCCTCCTTCCCCAGAGGTCCATGCTGGTGCCCTGCTCCAGGATGAGCTTTGCTGTGCTGTTGCAGAGGGCACTGCTTTGGCTCTGCTGATTGAAATGGAGCTCTGAAGCTGCTGGGCACAACAGGATACCTGCCAGCAGCCCCTTCCTGCCTGGGGACAGAGCCAGAGGAGGTCTGCAGGCAGGGGAAAAAAGGGAGTTTTGTGCTTGGGAAACGGACCCCCAGTGCCAAGGAAGGGGGGAATCACTCCCCTGTAAGGGAAACTGGCAACATGGTGCCATCTTATTGACCTAGTTTGTGCTGCTTTCAGATCTGGCAGTGCCATGGCTCCCTGGGGTAGGGGTCTAATGGCAGCACTCGTGTGGGAGGTGCAGGGCTGCACATAAAACAGGGCAGGGGTAGGGCACTCATGGAAGGGATGGATTTAACCAGCACTGTGTGCCAGGCCTCAGGGCACTGGGGATGTCACCTTAGCCACAGCAAAGGCTTGTCCCCACCACTGGGCATTTGGAAGGAGTTCTTTACTATGAGAGTGGGGAAATACAGGTTGCCCAGAGAGGTGGTGGAGACCCCATCCCTGGAGACATTCAAGGTCAACTTGGTGGGGCCCTGAGCAACCTAATCTAGTTGGGGATGTCCCTGCACACTGCAGTGGGGCTGGACAAGACAAGCTTCAAGGGTTCCTTCCAACCAATGCATTCTATGATTCTATGTCCCTGCTCACTGCAGTGGGGTTGAGCAAGATGACCTTTGAGGGTCCCTTCCAACCTAATATGATTCTATGTCCCTGCTCACTGCAGTGGGGCTGGACAAGATGAGCTTCAAGGGTCCCTTCCAACCTAATATGATTCTATGTCCCTGCTCACTGCAGTGGGGCTGGACAAGATGAACTTCAAGGGTTCCTTCCAACCCAATTGATTCAATGTCCCTGCTCACTGCAGTGGGGCTGGACAAGATGAGCTTCAAGGGTCCCTTCCAACCTAATATGATTCTATGTCCCTGCTCACTGCAGTGGGGCTGGACAAGATGACCTTTGAGGGTCCCTTCCAACCTAGTATGATTCTATGTCCCTGCTCACTGCAGTGGGGCTGGACAAGATGACCTTTGAGGGTCCCTTCCAACCTAATATGATTCTATGTCCCTGCTCACTGCAGTGGGGCTGGACAAGATGACCTTTGAATGTGTTGGGTTGGAAAGGCTCCTCAGTGTTTCTGTGCTGCTCCTAGCTGCCCAGCTGTACAGGATATGTCTGTGGGGACACAACATCTCCATGCAGGCTGGCAACAAAAAGCCATTCTCCAGGACCTTCCTGGGGAAAGGGCAGGCTCTGAACTTCTCCCTGGAGGATACTCTGTTCCCTCTTTATTGCCCAGCAGGCTGCTTCTCCCTCTCAGCAGAACATGGGGTTGGTTGGGCTGGGGTTGTGGGGGGTTTTTTTTTGGGACAAAGAGAACAGACCTCCCTTTGGGTAGGGATCATTTGCATTAATTACCAGAGCTGTTATGCACAGCCACGCTCCGTCGCATGGGAGCCAAACAAATGCCTTCTCTCTCTCCTTTTTTGGGTCAATTCCCTTCTTTTTTTTCCCCCTTTCCCTCCCTCCCCCTTTTTTTTTTTCCTGTCATGACCAAAGAGTTATTGCAAGTCAGCCACCACCACATCCATCCCAGCTGAGGGCAGAGCACGTGCCTTCCTGCCCCACAAAAGTGGGCTTGTGTGGACTTCCCCTCGTTGGAGCCCTGGACACTGCTTCACTGTCTCTCCCCTGGGCCAGGCATTGCTCATGGACCCTTCATTTCCTGGGGATGAAGCTTTGCAAGGAAAGGAGGAATATTCAGTACTGCCAGGGAGGTTGAGAGTTCAGGCACTGGGAGCAGCACAAGCAGTAGTGGTGCTTCTTTCCCTTCCTTCCCCTTTCCCCCCGCACTGATTATGTCCCAGTATAATCCCAATTCCTGCTTGGGACTTTTGCCCATTGAGGGAAACAGCAGTTCCTGCTCCTGACTCCACTCTAAAAGCTCCTTCTTCCCCATTGAGGGCAAAAGAGCTCTGATGGGAGAACCATAGAATGCCAGGTGGGAAGGGACCCCAAGGATCATCTGCTCCAACCTTTCTAGGTGGTGGTGGAGCTGGCCCAGCAGCCTAGCAAGCTGAGGCTTAAAGCTGCCCAGTGCAGGGGAATCCACTGCTTCCCTTGGGAGCTGATTCCAGTGTTCTCATGGTGAAAAATCTCCTGCAGTTCCATCAGACTCTCTTGTCCCCATCACCCCTTGTCTTCTCCATGTGACTCCTTGTATAAAGAGAGTCTCCATCTTCTTGGGAGCCTCCTTTTATGTCCTGGTCCCCAGTGACAAGGTCTCCCCTAAGCCTTCTCTCCTCAGAGCTGAACAAACCCAGCTCTCTCAGCCTTTCCTCATGCACCAGGTCTGCCAGTCCTCTGATCATCCTCATGGCCCTTCTCTCTGAATGAGTGGAGAGGACACTGGGAAGGGGGATTGAAGGGGTTGTATCCACCACCAGGCTTAGGCTAGAGCCATGCCAATGCTCCCTGACCCTGTCCCAGTGTGTCTGGTGGGTGAGCTGCTCCCCAGGGGAGGCATTGCTGAGGCTGTAGTGTGGCTGTAGCAAAGAGCCACTAAGCAGAGTTTCTTCAGGCTCTGGACTGCTGTGGATTGTCCCTTGCTGCAGAGATGCTCTTGGGAGCCCCATGGCACCGTGGTGGCTGAGCTGACATCTCTCTCTCTCTTTCTGGCCATGGTTCCTGCTCAGTCATGACAGAGACTGAGTGACACAGCAATGATGTAGCTCAGGGTGCTTCACAGTGGTGTGGGTGATGGAGGCAGCAGTGGTGGCTCAGTGTGAGCTCTCCAGAGCTCTGTGAGGTGCCTGCCAGCCCTCGCTGGTGACAGCAGGGGGGTGTGGGTGGAGGGGGGAGTGAGCAATAGCTGGGCTCTACCTCTTGGCCGTGGGAATGATTGCAAGGAAAGATAATGTCACCCTTGTCACTCTGCATTTGTACTTGCCCAGAGTTGTGCAATGACTCAGTGGCAGGGCTGGGAAGAGAGCCCAGCACTTCTGACCCTCTCTGGAAATGCTGTGGATTGCTGTGATGCCACTGCATCAGCTACAGCAACCTTCAGGCTGTGGTGCCCTCTGTGTCTCTCTCTACCTTGCCTGCTGGAGCCAAGCTGTGTGCTGCTCAGGCAGCAAACCCTTCCTCACAAGTCTCCAAGAGCACAAGGAGAAGCAGTTCCATCTTTTCCCTGCTTTTCTGCCCTGTCCTGTGTCATCCTCCTGCTGCTGCAGAGCCAGGAGCATCCATTCCTCGGTGCCAGCACCCAGAAGGGGTGAGACAAGTGCTCTCAATTAGAGCTGGGGCATGATTGAAATGCTGATGGGGAGAAGTGTGCTCAGCAGTGTATTAAGAAGATAAAGCAGCTCAAGCAGCTCAGGAGAACCCTCACGCTTGCAGCAGGGGAGGGGAATAAAGGCAAGAGAGCTCTGCAAGCTCCCTGCCACTACACCAGGGCTGGCAAAGGAGCTCTTGACCCCTGGTAGAACTGCTAATGGTTCTAAACCCACCTTTGTGTGGGCATCCATCAAGCTCTTGATGCTGGGCAGGGCTGCTGGTAGTTCTAAACCCACCTTTGTGTGGGCATCTCTCACCCAGCAGCATCCATGCAGGTGAATTAACATGGCCCAGGGTGTCCTGGGGTTGTTGTAGCTCTTCTTCATGGCCTTCAGGCCTTCCAGTACCTCAAGGGGGCCTGCAAGAAAGCCAGGAAGGGACTTTTTACAAGGGTTTGTTGTAATAGGACAAGAGGGAATAGAATTGAAGCTGGAAGAGGGCAGATTTAGACTGGAGATTAGGAAGGAATTCTTGGCAGTGAGGTTGGGGAGACACTGGAACAGATTGCCCAGGCAAGTTGTGGATGCTGCCTTCCTGGGGGGGTCTTCAAGACCAGGCTGGATGAGACCTTGAGCAACCTGTGCTGGTGGGAGGTGTCCCTGCCCATGGCAGGGGGGTTTGGAACTGGAGGATCTTGGAGGTCCCTTCCAACCCAAACCCTGCCAAGGGCACCACGGCATCCTGCTTTCATTACTGGAAAGCATCACCAGGCTCTGCCTTTTGTTGTGTGCCCCCAGGTGCTGAGGAGCCCTGAGTGACACAGGGATGATGCAAATAGAAGAGGGCACTGCAGGCTTCTCTCCCACTCAGGGAAGCTGTTTATTCATCTTCCTTTTTATTTTCTGTTACATCCCCTTTCCTCCCCCAGACTCTAGTACACCATACAACTGCTATTTAAAACAGAGCACACACACACACACACAAAAAAAGGGCTGGCTGGCTGCATTTGTGGCTGAGGAGGCACAGCATGGTGGGTTTCTATTTATAGTGCTGCTGTGGAGGTGTGGTGAGGAGCAGAGAGGCTGAGGGGATCCTCTCGCCGCAGGGATGCGGGGGCAGGCTCACGAGTGCAGCACACGGCCTGCCTCTGCCTTGGGGAGGGTTTTTATTCCCCCTCCAAGCTGCCTTTTTGTTCCCCCCCCCCTTCCCTCCCCCTGCTTCCTCCTGCTGCTCAGTCATTCTCATGCTCTTCACTCCCCCAACCTTTCCTTCGGGTGCTGCTGGCAAGGAACAGAATTAGAATAGAATGGAATAGAATGAACCAGGTTGGGAAAGGCCTTTGAGATCATGGAGTCCAACCTAGCACCCAGCACCATCTGATCAACCAAAGCATGGCACCAGGCACCCCATCCAGGCTCTTCCTAAACACCTCCAGGGGTGGGGACTCCACCACCTCCCTGGGCAGCACATCCCAATAGCCGATCTCTCCTTCTACGAACAACTTCTTCCTCACCTCCAGCCTAAACCTCCCCTGGCACAGCTTGAGACTGTGTCCTCTTGTTCTGGTGCTGGGTGCCTGGGAGAAGAGACCAACCCCCACCTGGCTCCAACCTCCCTTCAGGGAGGTGGAGAGAGCAAGAAGGTCTCCCCTGAGCTTCCTCTTCTGCAGGCTAAGCAACCCCAGCTCCCTCAGCCTCTCCTCCCAGGGCTGTGCTCCAGACCCCTCCCCAGCTTTGCTGCCCTTCTCTGGACACCTTCAATTCTCTCAATGTCCTTCTTAAACTGAGGAGCCCAGAACTGGACACAGGACTCCAGGTGTGGCCTGAGCAGTGCTGAGCACAGGGCACAATGACCTCCCTGCTGCTGCTGGCCACACTGCTCCTGATGCAGGCCAGGATGCCCTTGGCCTTCTTGGCCACCTGGGCACACTGCTGGCTCATGTTCAGCCTACCATCAACCAGCACCCCCAGGTCCCTCTCTGCCTGGCTGCTCTCAGCCACTCTGCCCCCAGCCTGTAGCACTGCCTGCGGTTGTTGTGGCCAGTGTGTAGAACCTGGCACTTGGATGTGTTCAATCTCATGCCCTTGGACTCTGCCATCTGTCCAGCCTGTCCAGGTCCCTCTGCAGAGCTCTCCAACCCTCTAACAGATCAACTCCTGCCCCCAGCTTGGTGTCATCTGCAAATTTACTGCTGATGGACTCCATGCCCTCATCCAGCTCATCAATAAAGATATTGAGCAGGATGGGGCCCAGCGCTGAGCCCTGGGGGACACCACTAGTTCTTCACTGAGAGAGTTGTTGGCCCTTGGAATATGCTGCCTAGGGAGGTGGTGGAGTCCCCATCCCCAGGGGTGTTCAAGAGGGGCTTGGATGTGGCACTTGGAGCCATGGTTTAGCTGTCAGGAGGTGCTGGGTGACAGCTTGGACTTGCTGAGCTCTGAGGTCTTTTCCAGCCTGGTTGATTCTATGATTCTATGATCTAAGAGGCCTTTTCCAACCTCAATGAGTCTAGGATTCCATTCCAGGATTTGTACCACTTGTGCTCCCCCAGGGACCCCCCCCATGGCTGGTTTATGAGCAGGAGTTGCCAGGCAGAAGCTGTCCTCCCCCAGGCTCCCGTGGTGGCCACGCGTGGGGTCCGTGGGGCCGCGTCTGGGGCTGGAGCTATTGCTGGAGCCACATCTGGGGCTGGAGCTGTCGCTGCCTGGCTGATGCTTTTGCTTTTCCCCCCTGTCAGAGCTGGTGAGAAGGGACATCCCCACCTGCAGCCATGGAAGGGGGGGTGCAGCTGCTCAACCGGGACGGCCACAGCATCTCCCACAACTCCAAGCGCCACTACCACGATGCCTTCGTCTGCATGAACCGCATGCGGCAGCGGGGGCTGCTCTGCGACATCGTCCTGCATGTGGGCACCAAGGAGATCAAGGCCCACAAGGTGGTGCTGGCGTCCTGCAGCCCCTACTTCCACGCCATGTTCACAAGCAAGTAGTGTCCTCCTCTCTTCTCCCTGCCCAAGCCCTCCAAACCCTTCCCTTCCCTTCCCAGCCGAGCCCTCTCCCCTTTCTGCCCTGCTCCTCGATGTTCTCACCACCCTGCCCCGGGGAAATGTGGTGCCCCCGAGGCATCTCTGTGTCATAGAGTTGTTAGGGTTGGGAAGGACCTCAAGGATCTGCCAGTCCCAACCCCCCTGCCATGGGCAGGGACACCTCACACCACAGCAGGTTGCTCACAGCCACATCCAGCCTGGCCCTCAAAACCTCCAGGGATGAGGCTTCCACCACCTCCCTGGGCAACCTGTGCCACTGTGTCACCACCCTCATGGAGAACAACTTCTTCCTCACATCCAATCTGAATCTCCCCATTTCTAGTTGTGCTTCATCCCCCCAAGTCCTATCCTTACCTGAAGGGAACCATCTCTGTATCACCTCCCTTCCAATAGCTGCAGGAAGGCTGCAGAGGGACTTCCTACTAGAGTGTCCACCAACAGGACAAGGGGAAATGGATTTGAACTGAAGGAGAATAGGTTTAGATTGGATCTGAGGAAGAAATTCTTCACTAGGAGGGTGGCAAGACTCTGGAGTGGATTGTCCAGAGAGGTTGTGGATGCCTTCTACCTAGAGATGTTCAAGGCCAGGTTAGGTGGGACCATGAGTAACCTGGGCTGGTTAAGAGGTGTCCCTGCCCATGGCAGGGAGGTTGGATTAGATGATCTCTAAGGTCTCCTCCAGCCTTGGCCATTCTGTGGTACTTACCCTGAAAGGTTGGACTAGATGATCCTTGAGGTCCCTTCCAACCTGGTATTCTATGAAGCTCTGTGCCCTGAGGGCATCCTGCTTTGGCAAGGGGTGGAGTGGTGGACTTAGATGATCTCTTGAGGTCCCCTCCAACCCCTAACACTCTGTGATTCCTCATCTGTGACACCCTCCCACGAAGCCCTTTGCCCACAGCTCCCTGCCCCGTCCTGCAGCTGCGAACCCCATTCCTTAGCTACTCCTCCTTGGCTGAGAGGTGGGCTGGAGACCTTCCTGGCGTGTGGAGGTGGATAAGGCTTGCCCCACGCAGGGCCAGGCCTTCCTGTGGGGACACCACGCTGGCTGTGGGGCTCTGTTGATGTCCAGTGTCTGTGTTGGCCTAGATGAGATGAGCGAGAGCCGGCAGACCCACGTCACGCTGCACGACATCGACCCCCAGGCCCTGGAGCAGCTGGTGCAATATGCTTACACTGCTGAGATCGTGGTGGGAGAGGGCAATGTCCAGGTAGGAGCTTCCCTCCCCTCCACAGAGCCATTCTCTGCAGGGCTTGCCTCCTGGGAATGCTCCTTTCCCTCTGCTCAACACTTGTGGCTCTCCTTCTGTGGTGGCACCGGCACCCAGCAGCGGGCAGGGAGTTCATCTGCTCCCCTCTGCCCAGAGGGGTGGTTCCTGTGGCTGCTGTGGCCAGAAGTGGCTCCTCAAAGCACTATGGCAGTGGCATCTGCCATTCCCCTGCCATTTCTTGGCCCCGTGTCCTTCTCCACTGTTCCTTAGCTTAGTCCAGTGGAAACAAAGCGTGGCAGAGAGGAGTGGCTCTGAGCAACCTGCTCTAGTGTGAGGTGTCCCTGCAGGGGGGTTGGGACTGGATGATCCTTGAGGTCCCTTCCAACCCTGACAATTCCATGATTGTAACCTAAGGAATTTCAACAAGGACAAGTGTAGAGTCCTACACTTGGTCAAGAATAATCCCCTGCAGCAGTACAGGTGAGGGGTTCACCTGCTGGAAAGCAGCTCCATGGAGAAGGACCTTGGAATCCTGGTGGGCAACAAGTTAGCCATGGGACACAACAATGTGCCCTCCTGGCCAAGAAGGTCAGCGGCATCCTGGGGTGCATTCAGAAGAGTGTGGCCAGCAGGTGAGGGAGGTTCTCCTGCCCCTCTGCTCTGCCCTAGTGAGGCCTCATCTGGTCCACTTCTGGCCTCTCCAATTCAAGAGAGACAGGGAACTACTGGAGAGTCCAGTGGAGGCCACAGGAGTGATTAAAGGAATAGAACATCTCTGTGAGGAGGAAGGGCTGAGAGCCTTGGGGCTGTTTAGCCTGGAGAAGGGCAGCCCCAGAGGGGAGTTGATCATTGTTTGCAAGTACCTTAAGGGTGGGTGTCAAGAAGTTGAGGCCAGTTTCTCTTCACTGATGCCCAGTGCCAGGGCAAGGGGCAATGGACACAAATTGGAACACTTAAGTTCTGCCACAGCATGAGGAGAAACTTCTTTGCTGTGAGGGTGGGCAAAGAGCTGGAGCAGGCTGCCCAGAGAGGTTGTGGAGTCTCCCTCTGGAGAGATTCCAGCCACCCCTGGCCATTGTGCTCCTGGGCAAGCTGCTGTGGGTGCCCTGCTTTGGCAGGGGGGTTGGACTGCATGACCTCCAGAGGTGCCTTCCAACCCCCACTCATGGTGGGATTCTGGGGTGCTCTGATGTCTTGTCCTCTGTGCACTGTGTGCCCGAAGGTGCTCAGTCAGCCTTGCTCTGTCAGTGACTTGCAGTGAGATGAGGGTGAAAAAATGGTTTCCTTGCTCTGGAAACTCTCTTTTCCCCCATTTCTTTCCACTGCCAGACACTTCTTCCTGCTGCCAGCCTGCTTCAGCTGAACGGTGTGAGGGATGCTTGCTGCAAGTTCCTGCTCAGCCAGCTCGACCCATCCAACTGCCTGGGCATCCGGGGCTTTGCTGACACCCACTCCTGCAGTGACCTCCTCAAGTCTGCTCACAAGTATGTCCTCCAGCACTTCGTGGAGGTGTCCAAGACCGAGGAGTTCATGCTGCTGCCTCTGAAACAGGTGAGGGGCTGCTGGGAGTGGGGAGGCATGGATGTGGCAGGGCTCTCTGTGCAGAGGCTGCCTGCCCGAAGCCCTGGAGCCCGCGCGGAGGGCACGGGGTTTGGCCAAGGGGAAGGTACCCAGCTTCTGGGCTTTGGTCCTGTCAGCTCAGTGCAGAGGCACTCCCTGGGAAGAGAGCTGTCAGCAAGCTTAATCCCATGTGGAATAGAATCAACCAGGTTGGAGAAGACCTCAGAGAGCATCAAGTCCAACCTGTCAACCAACACCTCCTAACAACTAAACCATGGCTCCAAGTGCCACATCCAAGCCCCTCTTGAACACCTCCAGGGATGGGGACTCCACCACCTCCATGGGCAGCACATCCCAATGGCCAACAGCTCTCTCTGGGAAGAACTTTCTCCTCACCTCCAGCCTAAACCTCCCCTGGCACAGCTTGAGACTGTGGCCTCTTGTTCTGGTGCTGGGAGCCTGGGAGCCCCCACCTGGCTGCAACCTCCCTTCAGGGAGTTGTAGAGAGCAAGAAGGTCTCCCCTGAGCCTCCTCTTCTGCAGGCTAAGCAACCCCAGCTCCCTCAGCCTCTCCTCCCAGGGCTGTGCTCCAGACCCCTCCCCAGCTTTGTTGCCCTTCTCTGGACACCTTCAAGTCTCTCAATGTCCTTCTTAAACTGAGGAGCCCAGAACTGGACACAGGACTCAAGGTGTGGGCTAACCAGTGCTGAGCACAGGGGCAGAATGACCTCCCTGCTCCTGCTGGCCACACTAGTTCTGATGCAGGCCAGGATGTCATTGGCCCTCTTGGGATGGAAGGGTAGCACAAGGGATAACTGCTGCCACTGGTGCTCTCCATGTGAGCTGTGAGCACACTGTCCTCCCTCTGGGGGCAGGGTGCAATGGTGAGGTCACAACTTGAATACTGGGTTCAGTTTTGGGTTCCTCACTCCAAGAAGGACATTGAAGTGCTGAGCACATCCAGAAAAGGTCAACAAAGCTGAAGAAGGGTCTGGAGAACAGGGCTGGGGAGGTGCAGCTGAGGGTCCTGGGGTTGTTTAGTCTGGAGGCTGAGGGGAGACCTCATTGCTCTCTACAGCTCCCTGAAAGGAGGTTGGAGCCAGGTGGGAGTTGGTCTCTTCTCCCTAGTATCAAGGCATAATGAGAGGAAATGGCCTGAAATTGTACCAGGGAAGGTTTAGGTTGGAGATGAGGAAAAATTTCTTTGCTGCAAGAGTGGTCAGGGATTGGAACAGGCTGCCCAGGGAGGTGGTGGAGTCCCCATCCCTGGAGGCATGGCACTTTGAGATGTGGTTTAGTGGGCATGGTAGTGTTGGGCTGACAGTTGGACTTGATGATCCTGGAGGTCTTTCCCAACCTAAACTAATCTGTGATGGCTCTGTGATGTTTAATTCAGAGCTCAGATAATGTTTCCTGCTGCCCTTTGTCTGCTGCCAGTATGGCCTCAGGCTCATCACTGCCTGCAGGGTGCTGTCCTGTCCTGTGCCCTGGCCAGGGGGCATTCCCAGTCCTTGTTCTGTGTCCCTCAGCCCTGCATGGTTCCTCACCTGCAGACCCCTCCCTTTGTTCTTGAGGCAGTGGGGTGCTTGGGAGCAAGGGGAGGGTTTGTATCTCCACCTGGTCCAGCTCCATAGTCCTTGGCCAGTGAAGTGATTTTGCTGGGAAGAGTCAGGACACCTGGCTCCATCCCCTGGAATGTTGAAGGGCTGTGTGCAAGCAGAGTCACCTGCCTGATCTCCCTGGTGTTGATTGGAAGTGCCAAGCATTGCAGCAACTTCAGACACAGAAGAGGGGGAAATGAGCCAAGGAGGATGATGAAGGGCAGAGCTGTCTCCACACCAGTGCTGCAAGAAGAGGAGAGGCAGAGCTATGCCTGCTAGGTTTGGGGGACCTGGCTGCTCTTTGGATCCTTCTGTGTCCAGTGAAAGAGACCCTTCACCCCCCAGCATCTACAGGAGGCAGGAGCTTTGCTTCTGGCAGTGCTGCTCTGCTGGGCCCCTTCCTTGGGCATGTGACTCCCAAATCATCCCACACTTGCTCTTTCCACCCCACTCTGCAGGTGCTGGACCTCATTTCTAGTGACAGCCTCAATGTGCCATCAGAGGAGGAAGTGTACAGGGCTGTGCTCAGCTGGGTCAAACATGATGTGGACAGCAGAAGACAGCATGTCCCCAGGGTGAGTCTGCTGGGAAAGGTGACCTGGTTCTCCCCACCAGTGCCTGTTCTGGATGGATACACAGCTGAAGGAAGCTGCAGGGTGGCCAGAGGGCAGGGACAGCAGGTCCCTGCCATACCTCTTCCAGTCCAAGCATGGATGAGAGTCTTGCTGAGCAAGTTCAGTCTCCCAGAGTGAGGTCCCTGTGTGACCCCTGGCAGGGTGGGCAGGTGGAGCTGTGGGCAGCAGGAGAGGTCAGCTCTGCCTGCAGCCTGCCTGAGCTTTCATGTGCATCCCTAAACAAAGAGCTCAGGCAAGTCTGAGGCAGGCAGTGGGTGGGAATGCTGGGAGGAAGCATCCCTAAGTGTCCTCCTGAAGGCTGGGACTGAGATGGGGCAGGATGAGGGAGACTCTGAGAGACTTCCCTGGTCTTCCACCTTACCCCAGAGCTTTACCCTGGCAAAGTTCTGTCTCCACCTTTGCTGGCTGTGTGCACTCAGACATCCCTTCTGTAGGCAATGCAGATGGCCATGGGGAGGGGAGTGATGTCTGGGCTCTGCAGCCCCACAGCAAGGATTGGGACTTGAGTGCTGGAGGAGGATGTGGGTACAGGCAGAGGGCAGGATGGGGGTCTGGGGTGGCTGTGGGATGTGTCATGGCCATGCTGAGGGCCCCTGGCCCTGCAGGGTCATTAAGGCTGAATTGCTGCATGAGCTTTGGTGCCCTTGGGCCTCGCTGCCTTTCCTGCCAAGCAAGCAGGATGCCATCTCCAGGTTGGAGTCAGCCTTGCCAGCGTCCCTGGGGTTTGTAGGGGAGATGCTGGGGCAGCACTGGGCCAAAGCCTGCTGATGGGCTGTGACTGCTCTGCCCCCAGCTGATGAAGTGTGTGCGGCTGCCCCTGCTGAGCCGAGACTTCCTCATGAGCAACGTGGACACGGAGCTGCTGGTGAGGCACCACTCGGAGTGCAAGGACCTGCTGATTGAAGCCCTCAAGTACCACCTGATGCCCGAGCAGAGAGGGGTCCTGAGCAACAGCAGGACGAGGCCCCGGCGCTGCGAGGGGGCCAGCACTGTGCTCTTTGCCGTGGGTAAGGTTCTGCCGCCCGCTCCTGCCCTTCCCAGGGCCCCTGCGCTCTTGGGTCAGCTCCCATCTCGTGTTTCACACAACCACCGTGGCTGGAAAAGGCCTCCTGAGGTCGAGTCCAACCATTCTCTACCTCTCCCAGGGCTGCTGCTACACCACATCCTTCAGCACCACATCTAGGTGGCTTTCACAGGCATGCAGGGGTGGGGATTCAACCTCTCAGTAATCACAGTATCACTAAGGTTGGAAGAGACCTCAAAGATCATCGAGTCCAACCTCCTCCCTGGGCAGCCTCTGCCAGTCTTGGAGAGCCCTTTTGTAAAGAAGCTTTTCCTCACATCCAACCTAAGCCTCCCCTGGTGCAACCTGAGGCTGTCTCCTCTTGTCCTGTCACTTGTGACTCCTGAGAAGAGACCCAGTCCCACCTCTCTGCAGCCTCCTTTCTGCAGGCTGCACAACCCCGGCTCCCTCAGCTGCTCCTCACCAGCCCTGCTCTCCAGACCCTTCCCCAGCTCTGTTGCCCCTCTCTGGGCACATTCCAGCCCCTCAGTGTCCTTCTTGGAGCAAGGGCCCCAAAACTGAACCCAGCACTCAAGATGTGGCCTCACCAGCGCTGAGCACAGGGGGACAGTCCCTGCCCTGCAGGAACTGATCCAGACCAGGATGCTCATGGCCTTCTTGGCCACCTGGGCACACCCTGGCTGATGTTCAGCTGGCTGTCAACCAACACCCCCACATCTGTCTCTGCTGGGTGGTTTCCAGCTATTCTGCCCCAAGCCTGGAGCATTCATGGGGTTGTTGGGACCCAAGTCTCTTTCCTTCCCAGAAAGAGTAGTTGGCCATTGGGATGTGCTGCCCAGGGAGGTGGTGGAGTCCCCATCCCTGGAGGTGTTCCTAAAAGGATTGGATGTGGCACTTGGAGCCATGGTTTAGTTGTCAGGAGGTGTTGGGTGATGGGTAATAGGTTGGACTTGCTGAGCTCTGAGGTCTTTTCCCACCTGGTTGATTCTATGGTTCAGTGCAGGACCCAACCGCTGGCCTCGTTGGAGCTCATACGGTTGGCTCAGGCCATGGATCCAGCCTGGCCAGGTCCCTCTGCAGAGCCTTCCCACCCTCCAGGAGATGAGCACCGCCTCCTAACTCGGTGTTTGCTCTCTTTGCCATCCCCTGTGCAGGTGGAGGGAGCCTGTTTGCCATCCACGGGGACTGCGAGGCCTACGACACGCGGACGGACCGCTGGCACATGGTGGCCTCCATGTCGACCCGCAGGGCCAGAGTGGGGGTCGCTGCCATTGGCAACAAGCTGTACGCTGTGGGAGGGTAAGGAGGGCATGGCAGCTTGGGCACAGCCCCCTGGCAGCTTGGGCACAGCCCCCTGGCAGCAGCCTCTGAGCAGACTCCGGTGACAGAGCTGCTCTGCGAGCAGGGGGGTCCAGCAAAGCCTCCCAGGGCCAGCCTGTGGATCATGGAACCAGAGAATGGTTTGGGTTGGAAGGGACCTTGGGAGGCCATCTAGTCCAAGCCCCCTGCAGTCAGCAGCTAGAGATGTCTGCAACCAGCTCACCACACTGCCACTTTACACTTCCTCCCTTTTGCCTCCCTGCAGCTACGATGGAACCTCTGATCTGGCCACCGTGGAGTCCTATGATCCTGTCACCAACTCCTGGCAACCCGAGGTGTCCATGGGCACCAGGAGGAGCTGCCTGGGTGTAGCAGCACTTCATGGGCTTCTCTATGCTGCTGGGGGGTACGATGGAGCCTCCTGCCTGAACAGGTAGGGGATTGCCTTGCCACAGGCTCCTCCACTCCTCTTGCATGCACTGTCCTTGGCACTGGGTGCCTGGAGAGCCCACAGGGCTCGCTCCTGACAGATGGACTGGCCCCAGAGTAGGTGTCTTGCAATCCAGCTCTGTCCTTGGCCCAGGCAGAGCTTCTCCGGGGGGGAACCCCGCGCTGTAGCCCTCTGCCACCGCAGAACGCGGCCAGTTCTTCCCTGCCTAGTCCCGAGCTTCCTTGGGAGCAGCCCCTGAGGGCCTGTGTCGGAGGGCTTGGGCCTGTGCTTTGCCAGTGTGAGACCTCCTGTCCCTGTGTCCCTGCCCGCTGCAGCGCCGAGCGGTACGACCCTCTGACGGGCACCTGGACCTCCATCGCGGCCATGAGCACCCGGAGACGCTACGTGCGGGTGGCAACTCTAGGTGGGTGCTGGCATGGGGGCCTGGCTGCACAGCTTCCCTGCGCTCTCTGCCATTTCTGCTGGTTCCTCTCCATGATGATCTCCTCCTCCAGGTCCTGCCCCTGCTTCCTAGGTGCTGTGAGGCCAGGTCACCCAGCCCCTCCTCGGCCGTGCTCCCTGCTTCTTGCCCTCCTCCTCAGGCTCCTTAGTAATTTGGTTTCAACTCATGCTGGAGGCAGCTTCTGACTGGGGACTCACAACTTGTTCCCCAGCTCCTTTGTGCCCCTTCTAGTTTGGAGCAAGAGGACTAGCATCAGCTTTGGTAGAGGTTGGACTGGATGACCTTAAAGGGCTTTTCCAGCCAGAACAGGACAAGGGGCAATGGGTGAAAGTTGAGGCATAGGAAGCTCCGTGGAAACAGAAGGAAGAATTATTTCACTGTGAGGGTGACAGAAATCAGGCTGTCCAGGGGGTGTGTGGAATCTCCCTCTCTGGAGATACTCAGGACCTGCCTGGATGAGTTCCTGTGTGATCTGCTCTAGGTGTTCCTGCTCTGGCAGGGGGCTTGGACTGGATGATCTCTCGAGGTCCCTTCCAGCCCCTAACATTCTGTGATGCTGTGTGACTGGCTGTGGCTGATCCCTGGAAAGGAAGAGACAACCTTACTACATTATGAAGGCAGGACAGTCCTTTTGCTGGTGATCCAAGCAGCACTGCAGGGTCTCTAGCAGGGGTGTCACAACCTTGGGTGCAATGCTGTGGTATCTCCTGACTGCTGAATGAGTTCTGTCTTTAAGGAGGACACAGCTTGAGAGCTGACTACTTCCTTGGCTAGCGCAGCTATGGAGTTAACCCAGTGCCACTTTCCACCCTAGCAGGAGCTGGAGCTCCCTGGGGATGCCAGGGTAGCACAATGCTCCTTCCCAGGTCCCAGTGGTGCCTCTCCTCAGCCCTGTTCTCTGGTTTCAGCCCTCGTGCTGACCCAGAGGTCCCTGCTCTCCATCACCAGCTCATACTCTTGGCCTTCCACAGCCTTTGGTGTTCCTCCACTGCTAAAATAAACCTGTTGCACCATGAGGAGGTCAAGAAGCAGCAGGAGAGTGAACTCTTTGGGAAGCTTGAGTGTGGCAGAGAAATTGCCTGGTGAATATTTCACAGTGCCTCAAGGTGGGGGTGGCTGAGGGAGCCCCATGGAGAGGAGCTTGGCTGCCTGGGGAGGGGGAGGCACTGTGGCTGAGCTGAGACCTAGGTGGGCAGCTCCATGACTTATATGAGTTGTGGGAGGCTGTGCTGGGGCTGGGGTCATGCTCTTTACCTAACTCCTCTGTGTCTGTGACTCTCTCTGCAGAAGGCAACCTCTATGCTGTTGGGGGATATGACAGCTCATCCCACTTGGCCACAGTGGAGAAGTATGAGCCCCAGGTAAACACCTGAGAACCTTTTCCTTCTGCCCTCCTGATGGGTGCCTGAAAGGGCCTGCAGAAAGCTGAAGGCTGCACAAGCTGGAACCCCTCTGCTGTGAGGATAGGCTGGGAGAGTTGGACTTGTTCAGCCTGGGAAAGAGAAGGCTCCAGGGAGACCACCTGGTGGCCTTTCAGTACTTAAAGTGGCTGAGCAGAAAGCTGGGGACAGACTTTTGAGCAGGGCCTCTTGGGACAGGACAAGCAGTGGTGGTTTGAAACTAAAAGAGGAGAGTCAGGCTGGAGAGGAGGAAGAAATTCTTTGCACTGAGGGTGGTGAGACCCTGACCCAGGTTGCCCAGAGAGGTGGGAGATGCCCCATCCCTGAAACCACTGCAGGTGAGGTTGTCTGGGGCTCTGAGCAACCTGTTCTGGTTGGGGATGTCTCTGCTTAGTGCAAGGGAGTTGGACTAGATGAGCTTTAAAGATCCTTACTAACCCAAACCAGTCTGGGATTCTAAGTTGCTTGGCAGGCAGTGAGGGATCAGGTTGTGTGGTCTGTTAGCAAACTGCCACTGCAACTTAAGATGTGACCACCAAGCTCTGGGATGGCAGGACCTCTGCCAACTGTGACTGGGCTTTCCTGAGCCAGTTGGCAGAGATCTCTCCTGGGGGCCCTGCAGCTCCTCCTGCAGGATAATTGAAAAGGCTCTGGGGAGACCTCAGAGCTGCATTTTCATATCTGAAGGGGACCTGAAAAAAGCCTGGGGAGGGACTGTTTAGAAGGGCTTGGAGAGATAGGGTGAGGGGCAATGGTTTGAAACTGGAGCAGGGCAGATTTAGGTTGGACAGCAGGAGGAAGTTCTGCACAGGGAGAGTGGGGAAATACTGGAACAGGTTGCCCAGAGATGAGGTTGAGGCCCCCTCCCTGGAGACATTCAAGATCAGCCCTGGGCAGCCTGCTCTAGTTGGAGGTGTCCCTGCTGACTACAGAGAGCTTGGCCAAGATGCCCTCTGAGAGTCCCTTCCAGCCCAACACGAGTTGTGAATCTGTGATTGCCTCCCAGAAGCCCTTCTGGGGCAGGAGCTGTCTGGTTAGAGCAGAGCTAACCTCCCAGGGCCAGTTTGGCAGGGCTGTGTGGGAAAGGACTTGTCCACGTGGCTCAGGAGCAACCTTTCTGTGCCTGCCTCTCCCCAGCTCAACACCTGGACACCCATTGCCAACATGCTGAGCCGGAGGAGCAGCGCGGGGGTGGCGGTGCTGGAGGGGCTGCTCTACGTGGCTGGGGGCAACGATGGCACCAGCTGCCTTAACTCTGTGGAGCGTTACAACCCCAAGAGCAACACCTGGGAGAGTGTGGCACCCATGAACATCCGCAGGTGAGCAGCTCTGGGGCTGTGTGGCACCCATGGGCATCTGCAGGTGAGCAGCTCTGGGGGTGTGTGGCACCCATGGGCATCTGCAGGTGAGCAGCTCTGGGGCTGTGTGGCACCCATGGGCATCTGCAGGTGAGGAGCTCTGGGGCTGTGTGGCACCCATGGGCATCTGCAGGTGAGCAGCTCTGGGGCTGTGTGGCACCCATGGGCATCTGCAGGTGAGCAGCTCTGGGGGTGTGTGGCACCCATGGGCATCCGCAGGTGAGCAGCTCTGGGGCTGTGTGGCACCCATGGGCATCCGCAGGTGAGCAGCTCTGGGGCTGTGTGGCACCCATGGGCATCCGCAGGTGAGCAGCTCTGGGGCTGTGTGGCACCCATGGGCATCCGCAGGTGAGCAGCTCTGGGGCTGTGTGGCACCCATGGGCATCCGCAGGTGAGGAGCTCTGCCTGCCCCTGCCACCCTCCTTGGCTGCAGGAGAGCCTCAGCGGCTGCAGGAGAGCCTCAGCGGCTGCAGGAGAGCCTCAGCGGCTGCAGGAGAGCCTCAGCGGCTGCAGGAGAGCCTCAGCTGCTGCAGGAGAGCCTCAGCTGCTGCAGGAGAGCCTCAGCTGCTGCAGGAGAGCCTCAGCTGCTGCAGTCAGGGATGGGCATCCCTTCATCCTGTCTCCTGGAGAACTCTGCCTTGCTTGGCACTGCAAAGCAGCAAACTGCAGAGCGTGCCCCAGGGCCTGGCCAGTCCTGCAGCTGGCTGGCTCTGTGCTGCCTGCACTGTGAGAGACTCTGTGCCTGTGCCAGGAGGAGGGCAGAGCAGGGACCTTCTGCAGCAGGAGCTTTCTGCAGAGGGATGTATTCTCCTTGGTCTGTGTGGCCCTGCAGGACAGGGTGCTGTGGCTGGCTGAGGCACGTAGGGGATGCTTCTGGGCCGTGGGAGGGTTTGAGGCTGGGGAGTCCAAGCCTTCTTGGAAAGCCCAAGGGGTCTGGGGTCTGTTCTTCAGAGGTGGCACTTCTCCAGTGGAAGGAGGGCACACCTGACTGGGGCTCTCTGCTGCACTCTGAGCCCCAGCAGTTCATTTGCCCTGGGCACTTGTGGGGGTTGGGGCGGCCGTGGGGCGGCAGAGCTCTGAGAGGCGCTGAGCCCACGCAGGCTGTGTGCAAGCCCTGTGCTCTCTGCACCGTGGTTCTAGGAGCACCCACGACCTGGTGGCCATGGATGGGTGGCTGTACGCAGTGGGTGGCAACGATGGGAGCTCCAGCCTCAACTCCATCGAGAAGTACAACCCCCGCACCAACAAGTGGGTGGCAGCCTCCTGCATGTTCACTCGCCGCAGCAGCGTGGGGGTGGCCGTGCTGGAACTCCTCAACTTCCCACCCCCTTCCTCGCCCACCCTCTCGGTGTCTTCGACGAGCCTTTGACAAAGAGTCAGGACCTGCCTTACCTCCCGGGGCCAGGGCTGTCTGGTGGAGCTCTAGGCCAGCCTGGCCGGTCCCGCGGGGCAGCTGCTCGCTGTAGGAGCAGAGGGAAGGGACCGGCTGCCGCCTCCAGCCCCAGCACTCCCGTGCACACCTTGGATCAGCACCACCACAGCAGTTAGAAATGTGCTTCCTGGATGAGCACCTCCCTTCTGGAGAGGGGATGCTCTCTTGCTCCATCCAGCCTCATCTCACCGCTCACCCAAAGGGGCCTATACCTTTTTTTCCCTTTGGGGAGAGGAGACTTGCAAACCATTGCTGCTTCTCGGACTGAAGTGATCCAGCTGGTGCCACACATACCAGCACAGCCAGCCTTGGAGGCTTCCAGGAGTCCTGCCGGGTGGCAGAGGTGGACAAACACTCCTCCCAAGGACGTGGCTGAATGTGCAACTGCTCCTCTGAATGTCACTGTAGCCAAACTCTCTACCAAGCCTATTGTGCACTGTTAAAGACTCTGAGGCCGCTCTGAGGTTCTCAATGGTGTCTAATCGATGCCTTAAAGTACACAAACAACAGAAGCCCAGCAAAGGGACAGGAGCCTGGAGGAGGTGAGGTCTGGAGACAGAATTGGATGAAGCATCCTGAGCCCTTTGGTGTTTCCATGCCCAGCTGGCCCCATCTCATTCCCTAAGATGCCAGCTCTGGGGAGTCCCCAGCCAGGCAGATGGGGTTGGATGACCTCGGTCTGCATCCCTGCCATGGCTGTCCCAGACTTTGTGGCTGCCTGCTCTCTGCTCTCCCCTCCTGGTGCACAGCTTGGCTGGGAACAGATCAGCCCTTGTGCTCTTCACAGAGCATCTTTGGATGGAAGGGACCTTCAAGGTTGGAAGGGACCTTCAGGATCATTCCAGCCCAACCTTCTCCAGTTCCCTTCTCTGCAGAGCAGATCCTGGGCTTGGGAAAAGGAATCATTTCCTCTGCAAGAAGAATCCAGCCTTCTAGAGGAGGAGGATTGCCTGGCATTACTTTTTTTGGGGGGTGTTAATTATTTTTTCCTATTATTATTATTTGAGTGCTAATTTCTTAATGACTTCATAACCCCTTTCTTTCTTTTTGTTTTTACACTCTCCTGGCATTCCCCCATCCCCTCTGCTTTTATGGCAGCAGAAGGGATGCAATTCCTTTCCTCCTTTGCTGATGAGATGGTGACTGTGTGGTGGGGAGCGGGGAGTGTGGCTGTGTGAGATGCTGTCTGAACAGCCAAAAACAGCGTGGAAGGGACCATTTGCAATTACTGCCTCCTTGGCAATTAAGCAATTCCTTCAATTAACTAAAGGTTGAATGAATTAGTACTGTAAGTCACAGGCTTGTCCTAGACCCACCTGTGCCATGGAACGTCTCGGGTGGTGTTTGCAGCGCGCGTGTCTGAGCCTTGAACCCAGATGTGGTCAGGTCTTCTCCGCATCACAAGAGGGAGGACTCAACCACTGGTACCTCAGCAGTGCTCCAATGTAGCATTGGAAACGTGGTCTGCTAGTTTTCAGCTCATTCCTTTTTATCCTTCTGGCTTTCTTTCTGCCCCATTCCTTCTCCTTTCCAGAGCTCAGAGCTCACTTTGGTGGTGGCGTTTGTCAGCCGACAGTTTCGAGGGGCTGGAGGGTTCTTCTTTCCTTTGGGCTGAGGGTTGGAGGTGAGACAGGGACTCCCCAGCTTAAGGCAGTTTTTATGGCCATCTGATTTCTCCTGGACAGGTGCCTGCATGTTTTACAAGCCCACTTACAGTGCCTCACCTTGGACACCTGAAACGACCAGCAGCTGCGGAGAAATCTGGGCTGCTTCTCCCCAACCCCTCAGCCTCTCCCCAAGGACAGCCTCTCCCCTGGGCTTCTCAGGCTGGGGAGGGCTTTCTGGCTTTTAGAACAGACTCTTAAATCTGCTTTCCATTCCCCTCTCACTTGCCAAGCCTCTGCCCCGGCCTGTCACAGCTCAGCAGCTCTCCCATTCCTCTGGGTTGCAAAGGGCCAGGTTGTCTCCTGGTCAAGGTGGGCTGCCCTAAGCAGGTCACACAAATCTGCTTTGTTTGAAGCAGTGATGAAATCTGCTCTGGTGTCTGCATGTCTCTGCCCATGCATGAGCAAGGTCTCAATCCTTTCCATCCCATTCCTATAAGCACCCTCAGGATCTTCTGCTGGACTCCTACCAAGCAGCTTAATGAATGTGCCCCTGACTCAAGGCTCCTCTTTGAAGGAGGATCAGCCTGAGAGCTCCATGGCTGTGGAAGGTGCTGGTGCTGTGTGAGGAATGGTGAAAGGACATCAGAGCCCAGCCTGGTTGTACAGCAAAGAGGGGCAGTGCAGGGCTAGAGAGGAGCTGCTGAAGGGAGAAACAGGGCTGGTCTCAAAAGAGGAAAGAGTCCTTCTAGCAGTGGCTCAGCATCTGGTCCAGCTGTGGCTGCTGTAGCATGAAGGAGGTAGCTGGCAGGCAAAACTGGAGGGGGAATCAAGCAGCATAGCAGGCTGAGGAGAATTTTTGTGCCATGTGCCCGTGGCCCCAGTTGTGACCTTTAGCAATTTACACTCCAAGTGGTGTGCAGGGCCTGCTGAGGAGGAGGAGGGAGTCAGGCAGTGTGACTCCAGTCCCCTGGGTTGGGTTCTGAGCAATACCACCGCTGAGCCTGTTCTGCAGCAAGCTGGGCAGGAGGGAGCCTTCTGTGTCTCTGATGTTCTAACTATGCAGGTGCTCACTGCTTCCCTCTGGAAGAGAAAGAAGGAAAGGAAGGCTGCAATAGTTCCCTGGCAGCTTGTGGGGGTCTGGAGCACCCCAACCCACACTGTGTGGACACGAGGTGTCAGCATCTCCCCTGGGGGACCCCAGGGTGGATTTGCTTCTGGTGCTGCACATCCCTTGCTGAGGAGGAGGCCTCAGGGGGGTGTGTGTGTCTGTGTCTGTCTGTCTGTGCATAGTACCCTGTCTGAGGGGAGGAGAACTGTCCAACTGTGTGTGGCTTCTCTGCCAGTTTTAGTTAGTGGTGTCTCACCCAAAACCCTTCTCTGTGTGGTTTCCCACCTTGAGCTGTTCCCAGCAGAGGAGCATCCCCGACAGGGTGGCTCCAGGCTGTCTGTGTCAATGTGTTTCACCCAGGGACCCTGGTGTTGGTCTGCAGTGGGACAGCGAGGCTGAGCAGGAACCTTTGCCCCCTCCTAGGATTGGGGGAGAGGTTTACTTGGCCTCACTGGTAGGCAGACCTGGTCTACTCCATGTCCAAGCCTTTGTCACTTTGATTTCTCTGTAAGTTATTTATGTGGAACTCTGTTTCTCTGAATTTTTTGCACTACATGGGACTGGGGAGGGGATACAAGCAATAGAAGCCAACATGTACAATAAAGAGGTTTTCTTGAATACTGCATCCTGCCTCTTGCATCCTTCCTTCTTCACTTCTCTGGCCCCCCTCCTGTGGAGACAGGGACCTGCTCTCTGTATTGCCCTGTGCAGAAGAGGAGAAAGAGGCCCAGGCAGAGGATGTTCATAGCAGGATGCTGAGTGGCTGGGTGCAGCCGCTCCATTTGCACACACAGGGACAGGCATGTGTCTGGAGGACACTTCAGACTGGCCCTGCTGTTGGGGATGTTAGTAGAGGAGGCCAGAGGAGCCAAAAGCCAACTCTGAAGGACCTGCTGTCCTACAGGTGAGCTAAAAGGAACAGCTCTTACACTCAGAGAATCATTAAGTTTGGAAGAGCCCTCTGAGACCACCAAGCCCAACTGTAACCCCAATACCACCCTGGCCATTAAACTATGTCCCCAAGTGCCATGTCCCCACATTTTTTTGACCACCTCCAGGGGTGGTGACTCCACCACCTCCCTGGGCAGCCTGATCCAATCCCTGACCACTCTGTCACTAAAGAAATCTTTCCTTAACATCCAGCCTAAACCTCCCCTGCTGCAACTTGGGGCCGTTTCCAGGCAGACTGTTTTAACACCTCCCTGCCTGGTGTTAAATTCTGGTTTGGTCTCCCAGACTCCAGTGCTGTTGACAGCCTTTCCTTGCAGTGGAAATGAAAACCAGATGAAAAACATCCTCCTTTACCTCCAGCTGCCACATGCATCTTGCTGGGGGGCAGGTGCTGCTGCTTGGCTCCATTTGGTGGCTTGCAGCGGGTCAGCTCCTCCTCCGCTGGCTGCTGCCAGTCCCTGCTGCCTGGGCAGGGAGGGGAAACATGAAGCCCATTTCACGGTGGTGGGAGTGCAGGGGGTGAAAAGAGCAACGAGAAGCTGCACAACACCATCCCCATGGGGCCTGAAAGGGAACTTTCCCATGCTTGTGCTGCAAGCCCTGCAGTTAAAGCATGATGCTGCAGGCATGCCAAGCTCGGCTGTGGCCCTGCCGTGTCCTCTTTCTGCTGCTCTCTAGGCTCTTGCTTCTGTTTCAGGCTTCTATAAATAACTAATGTGCTCTAAAAGCCTTTCCAAAGTCTGAAGCTTTGCTGCTTCCTCAGTTCAGGTCCTCCTGGAAGCAGAGCAATGGGTGTCCAGGGGAGAGGTTTGCCCTGCAAGCCTGTGTGCCCAGCATGCAAAGAGAAGGAGCCAAGCTTGGCCGCTGGTCACACCCAGCCTGCCAGCCATGGTGGAGGGCCTGCTGAGCAGGATGCTGCAGGACCTGCAATAACAGCAGGAGAGAAGCAACTCCAGCCCCATTTTGAGCTGTGAGGCTTTATTTAGAACACTTTGGAGGAGCAGCACATTTCTGGTCGTGGTGCTGACCACGCTAAGAGGAACCATACTGTGCTGAAAGAAACCCCACAGCTGCTGCTGGTCCTGCCAGACTCACTGCAAGCCAGCAGATCCAACACCTTTGCTGCTCACCTGTTGTAAAACCCTTGGTTGGATATGAAGCCTCTGGACCTCCTCTCCTGCAGAGCATCTTGGTTTTGAGTTTGCCTTTCAACAGCCACCTGCAGTACCACGAGATGGAAAGGGGTTTATCATTTCCTCTGACTTAGAATCACAGTTGTCAGGGCTGGAAGGGACCTCAAGGCTCAGCCAGCTCCAACCCCCTGCCATGGGCAGGGACACCTCACACCGCAGCAGGTTGCTCACAGCCACATCCAGCCTGGCTGCAAACACCTCCAGGGATGAGGCTTCCACTACCTCCCTGGGCAACCTGTGCCAGGCTCTCACCACCCTCATGGGGAACAACTTCTTCCTCACAGCCAATCTGAATCTCCCCACTTCTAGTTTTGCTCCATCTCCCCCAGTCCTATCCCTCCTTGACACCTTAAAGAGTCCCTCCCCAGCTTTCTTGGAGCCCCCTTCAGGTGCTGGAAGGCCACAATTAGGTCTCCTCAGAGACCTTCAGGCTTCACTCTCTCAATCCATAATTGAAATATTTCTATTACTATTTATATTATTATTGCATTATTAGTAGTGGTAGTGGCATTGCTACTACTACAGGATGTGGGGGGTTGGAAGGGACCTCTGAAGATCATCAAGTCCAACCCCCTCCTATATTATTATTATTATTACTACTACTATTGTTATAATGCAAACTGTTGCAATATTTATTCCACATCTACCTTTTGTATTCTTAGCTACTATTATTGGTTCTATTTCCACTCAGTGAAGCACTCCTACCATAGAACAGAATGAAGTGGAACAGCTCTGGTGAAGGCCTTTCTGCTGGCTCCCAACCTCTCCCTACCAGCACAGCCTGGCCCTACAGCCCAGCCCAGAGCTCAAAGCAGCTCAGCTCTGAGAGCTCAGGGGCTGACCTTGAAAGCAGCCATCAGAGCCCCCCGTGGCTGCTTCCAGCACAGCCCTTGGCACCCCAGACTCTCACCTTCTATTAAAAAGGAGCTTTCCTCATTCTCTTCAAAGAGCACTTGGATGGCATTGAGTGGCAGCTCACCCTGTGGGGGGAGAGAAGCAGGATGAGGACCACACAGCTGGGCAAAGAACTCTGCTTCCAGAGAGGCTTTCATGAATCATAGAATGGAAGCAGGGAATGGGTTTGGCCTTTAAGGTCATAGAATAGCATAGAATAGAATAGCATAGAAGACTAGACCAGACCAGACCAGGTTGGAAGAGACCTTTGAGATCATTGAGTCCAACCCATGGTTTGCCTCCTTTCAAAGCCTTTCTTCTATGAATCTCCCTTTGATTTTTCTTGCCATACCCATCCTCTTTTGAGCCTTCCTTCCTTCCTTTCCTCAGTTTTCCATAATTCCTAGATTTCAGGCTGAATGGATGTGAGGAGGAAGTTGCTCCCCAGGAAGGTGGTGAGAGCCTGGCACAGGCTGCCCAGGGAGGTGGTGGAAGCCTCCTGCCTGGAGGTGTTTGCAGCCAGGCTGGAGGTGGCTGTGAGCAACCTGCTGTGGTGTGAGGTGTCCCTGCCCGTGGCAGGGGGGTTGGAGCTGGCTGAGCCTTGAGGTCCCTTCCAACCCTGGCAATTCTCTGGTTCTCTGAATGTTTGTTTATGGTTTTGTGCTGTTTGTTTCACTTCCCTTCTTGTTCCTTTCACTTCTTTTTAACCAACACAACTGTTGTGAATAAAGCCTTTTGAGCACTCAGAGAATGCTTAAGCAATACTCACAGATGTTTATCTTCCCATATCCTTCTTTGTTTTTTTTCCACTCAGTGATTGATTTCTTTGGATAAATATTCCCTGGGCATTTATTAGGAGCTCCAGCTTCACCCTTTCTCCTGGTTATGAAATCCTAGAATCCCAGCATGGTGGAGGTTAGAAGGGACCTCTGGAGATCACCCAGTCCAACCCCCCTGCTAAAGCAGTGCACTCACAGCAGCTTGCCCAGGATCACGGTGTCCAGGTGGGGTTGGAATCCCTCCACAACCTGGGCTGCATCACTCGCAGCATTTAAGCAGGGCTGTGGTTAATTCTTCTTTACAGGGAAAATGAGCTCCAGGACTGGATTCCTTCACCTTGAAGGCACCTTTTTTGTTAATGGTTCCAAGCCTGGAAACATCACCAAGCTTGAAACACTTCTCACGAGAAGGGACTGAGCAGAGAGAGGCTTTTAAGGGTGGATGGCAGTGACCACAGTGCCTGCCCTGCCCGCCCTGCCCTCCTTTGCATTCCGCAGGGGATGCCACAGGACCTCCCGGGCAGAGGCTGCTGCCTGTCCTCCCTTCTCTGCCCTCACTGCATTCCCTGCCTGCATTCTCTGCACTCCCTGTCTGCTGCTTCTACATTCCCTGCCTGCTCTCTTCCTCTCTCCCTGCCTGCTCTCCCAGCTCTCCCCTCCCTCTTTCCCTCTCACCTGCTCGCTCCTCCCAGCGCTGCCGGGGCGGGGGCTCGGGGCCGGTCCGGGCTCTGGGAGCCCCGGGCGGACACCTCCCACACCCACCCGGGTGACAAACACCGCCAGGCACCGCCACAAGCCTCCCGGGCTGCTCCGGGCAGCCTGCAGCCGCTGCTGGCATGGGGAACATAACGTGTGTCCCTCAGGCACCTGGGGCACTCCGGAGCTCTTTCCGAAGGAAGCCTTCGCTCAAGAAGGAGTAAGTACAACTGCTTTACTCCGGGCTGCTTTACAACCGGTGCCGGCTTCCCTGGTGGCTTTCTCCCGTGCGAGATCCCCACGCAGAACTGGGCTAACAGCTGAGCCCCGCTCGGGAAAGCCAGGAGTTATTTCTGTGCTCAGCAGAATGGGGCTTTGGCGGGGTGCTGGGCAGTGCTGAGCGTGGCCACAAGAGCCTGGGAAGGGATTTTAGGGCTTTGCTGGTGGAGAATCCCGGAGACATTCCCCCAGGAGCAATGGGATCTGTCTCATTTCACTTGGAGAACCAGAACTCCTCTCCTCGGGGCAGGCAGGGCAAGGTGCAGGACGCCTGACTCCTTCTTCTCGTTCCTGGAGTTTTGCTCCACGGTGCCCAAAGCTGTGGTGCTGTGAAGAACCAAGACCCACACTCCTCTGACTGTAGAGAGAAAGCCCCACAGCCCAAAACTCTGCCCGCACAGTCCCCGAAGGAAGGCACAACAGAAAAGGGAACTTTGGTGCCGGGCTGGCCAGGGCAGCGTTCAGGTACCGCAGCGATGGATGGCTGGCCCAAGGCAGAGCCCACCAAGGAGTGTGGAGCAAGCTTCCCCGTGCCCACGTTGCCAGCAGTGTGGTCACAGTGCTGCTGTTGGTACCCAAATACCCATCAGACAGAGCCCTCCCAACCCTGAGAGCTCCTGGCTGGAGAGAAGCTCCGGTGGGAATCAGCATGATTCCTCATGAGCCTGCTGACCCCATCTGCCTTGGGCTTAGCTTCTGTGCTGGGCTTTGAGACACCCCCAAAACCTCTGCTAGGCTGAGAGGTTGGCCCTGAAACCGTCCCCTCGGTCTCCTGTGCTGCCAGAAATGGGGAACAAAAGCTGTGGGAGTCTGGGGGTGTAAAAGAGAAGGGATCACTTGGGGAATCTGACCCTTGGACGACTGACATCAGCGAGCTGCCAGTGGAGCAGCCGAGCCCCGAGAGCGCCGCTTGTCCCTCCTGACTCACAGCTTCCCACGCTCAGGGCACTCCGCAGAGATAGGGCTGGCTTCTGCTGAGCTCAACGCTGCAGCCTGGATGAAAGGAGAGAGCGAGGGCTGGGAAATCCCAGTCCCCAGCCCCGGCTGGTGTTAAACGGCCGCTCGGCTCTGTGCGTGCGAGGAGGGGCCGGGGGCCTCGCCGGGGGCTGGGAGGCAGGAGGGAGGAAAACCGCAAAGCCAGAAACAAAACCTGCTCGTGGAGAGGAGCTGGTGGATGTGGACATCTGCATCTCCACTGCAGGGGCTTTGGAGGAGCTGTCAGGGCTGGGTTTGGCTCCTTTGTGCTTTCTCAAGGGAACATCTGGTGCGCTCTGCCGAGCTGCAGGCGCAGATGAGCCCAGCTGAGGGTTTGGCTGCGCAAAGAGCTGTGAGGATGCACAGAGAGCCCAGCAAGTGCAGCACCAACTCCACTGCAGGTCTTCTAGGGCTGTTTACCAGCCTTTGGTTGGCCTGGGCTGATTAGAAACAAGCCTGTGACAAATTGCTTGCTTAGCTTTCTGGCTTCCTTCTTTCTGGGCAGAATTGCCTGGGCCTCAGCCTGGATCTGTGTTTGCCACATGAGTTCCGAGGTGATGTTTTTCTGGCCTTTCTCTTTTTCTTCTCTCCTCTGTAGACAAAATGGTAAGAAAAAACTGCCCAGCTTTTTGGGGCTGGAAAAAGGGAAGGAGAGAGAGACGACCACAGAAAATATCCTGCAGTATATTCCAGGCAAGGCAAGTACCAACACATCCAACCCCCAGCCCACTGCTCCCAGAGGGGATTCCCACCCTCCCCAAGGACAACACTGGGCAGATAGAGGGAGGATGGGTCTGGATCTGGGGGGTAGGAACAAGAGGATGGATCTGGGGGTAGGAACAGGATGATGGGTCTAGATCTGGGTGGAGGAACAAGGACCAAGAGGATGGGTCTGGGTCTGGGTGGAGGAACAAGGACCAAGAGGATGGGTCTGGATCTGGGTGGAGGAACAAGGACCAAGAGGATGGGTCTGGATCTGGATGGAGGACCAAGGACCAAGAGGGTGGGTCTGGGTCTGGGGGTAGGACCAAGGAACAAGAGGATGAGTCTGGCTCTGGGGTTAGGAACAAGTCTTCCTCAAGGAGATGGAGGTCACTTCTGCAGCCCAGGAAGGGATGAGCCCTGAGAAGATTCCCACCCTCCTCAAAGACAAGGAGGAAGGATGGATCTGGATCTGGGGGTCTAGGAAGGGATGAGCCTTGAGATGGTTCCCACCCTCCCCAAAGACAACACTGTGCAGAGGAGGAATGACAGATCTGGATCTGGGGGTAGGAACAGGTCTGCCTCAAGGAGATGGAGGTCACGTCAGCAGCCCAGGAAGGGATGAACCTTGTGTCCTTTATAGCAGCAGAGTTTGCTGCCTCAGGATGTTGAGGAGCCCTCAACCAAAGGCCTTGATGGCCTCAGAGGTCTTTTCCAACCAGAATAATTCCATGATTCTACGAAACGTGGGATGGGATGGGAGGGTCACGCCGAAAGCAAAGCAGGCAGCATGGTGGGAAGATCTCTCTCTCTCACACACACACACCCCTTTGCTGGTGGTTCTTTTGTTTCTGGGAAGCCTGTGAAGGAAGGGGAAAATCAGAGTGAGCATTCAAAGGCAGGATGATTCATTCCCACGCTGGAATGAGACGGAGCAGGCAGCTAGGAGGCTTGAGAAGGTAATCAGGAAGGGCAGGTCTGTCTCGGGCACGTACCAGCCTTGTGGCCATATGGCCCATTTCCCAGCACTGCTCAGGGAAAGCAGAGGGCAACCCAGGAGCCCCACTAGGTGTGCTTGGCCCCTCTGGGTGGGTCAGGGATGGGGAGCAGCCTTCAGGACCTCTTGGGTTGTACCACGTGCGTCTCTCCCGCTGGATGGCGAATAGGCTGCGAGGGGATGGGGAAGGGGAAACTGAGGCAGAGAGTCGCAGCTGGGCAGAGGGAAGTTCAGAGAAGGTGAGCTGCAGGTAATTTCAGAGAAGGTCAGCTGCAGGACATTATCTCCTGAGTCCCCAGGTGCTGCCAAGATACACTTCAGTGGTGATGAGGCTTGTCACGGGCGTGGTGAATTGCATGACCCAGTGCTGCGCAGCCCTGCTCATGAGAGACTCAAACATCTGCTCCCTTCCAGTCCCTTTCCATTCAGCTGCTCCCAGCTTGGACCTTTCCAACCCAAACAGAATCAGAGAATTGTCAGGGTTGGAAGGGACCTCAAGGCTCAGCCAGCTCCAACCCCCTGCCATGGGCAGGGACACCTCACACCACAGCAGGTTGCTCACAGCCACCTCCAGCCTGGCTGCAAACACCTCCAGGGCTGAGGCTTCCACCACCTCCCTGGGCAACCTGTGCCATTGTCTCAGCACCCAACCCTTGCTTTTTCTCCTGTGAGCTTGAGAGGTGGCTTGTGAGGTGGCCATGGATGAGTGCTGGCCTCTCTTACAGGGCATGTGTCCTGGTGGGAAGCACAGCAAAAGTGGGACTGCTCCACAGTGCTGCCTGCTGTTTGTGCATGAGGGCATGTGGCATGGGCACAGCTCCCTGTGGGATCCAGCTGGCATCCCAGAGGGCTGGGCAACACTTGACAGAACCAAGTCCCAGGTGGATGCTGGCCACTTGCCCTGGGGAAGGAGGGAGAGCTTTCACTTTAGCAGATCCTGGAGAGCAAACCCTGCAAGCTGACAGAGCAAAGGTCAGGAGATTATTCCTTTGGGAGCACAGGAGAGTGTGGGATCTCTCCTGTGGAGAGGAGGAGGGTGGAGTAGCTGTTTAGATGTTACCCTTGCCTGGGGCAGATGGATTCTGACTCCCTGCTCAGCCACAAGCTTCTTGTGTGGCCTGGAGAAAGCCTTGGTTTGGTTCCTTTCCCACTCTGGTCTTTTCAGGAGGAACACTTCCAAGGGCAGGAGGTGCCCAGCTGCTGTGGGGCCAGGCAGGACAGGAGCTGGCAGTGCAGGACTCCTCCAAGGAGGTTTGGGTCACCAAACCTGTGGTCACAGCAGGCAGTTTGGGACTGGGGCAAATGACATCCCTAAAAACCAGGTCCCCTCTGGACCCTGCCACGGGCAGCTGGCACACAAAGCCAGAGCCCTCTTCTGCCATCAGCCTTCTGCAGGGACACCCACGGCAGCTTGCCCAGGTGGGGATGGAATCTCTCCAGAGAAGGAAGACTCCACAACCTCTTTGGGCAGCCTGCTCCAGGCCTCCAGCACCCTCACACCAAAGAATTTTCTCCTCCTGTTCAGATGGAACCTCCTGGGTTCCAGTTTGTGCCCTGTCACTGGGCACCACTGAAACGAGTCTGGTCCCATCCTCTTGCCCCACCTTCCACCCTTTAGACACTGCTCAGCACTGATCAGATCCTCTCTCAGTCTTCTCCAGGCTCAACAGCCTCAGGCCTCTCAGCCTTTCCTGGGTAGAGTTAAAAAAAAAAATGATTGGATTTGCTGATCTTCAAAGTCTCTTCCAAGCAAAAAGATTCTGTGATTCCCACACTTCCCAGCTAGGGCTTCTGCTCAGCCTAAGCAACAGCGAGAGGGGAGCCTGTGCCAGGAGAGTTGTGCTTCCCATTTGCTGCTTTCATCATTAAACAGCAGCTTTCAGACCCCCAGGGCATCAGCCTTGCAAGGCTGAGCTCTTCCTGCTGCCGGGGTTAGTGATTCAGCTGGGAGTCACTGGGGTCTGCAGGGGCTGAGGCAGGTTAATTAGCAACTTGCTCGACCTGTAGGATGAGACAGAGGAAGAACATGTCAGGGCACTGCCAGAGACCTGCTGCTTTGCCAGACACTGAGAGAAACCAGGCTTCCAGCGAGCCACCTCCAAGCCAGTGGGAAAGCTGAGCTAACGGAAACACTGCTGATCAGGATGGGGCTGGGGGAGGAGAGAGCCCAGCCAGGGCAGACAGCAGCTGCCTAGGGAGGGCTTCAGAGGAGTGACAAGTGCTGCTTCCCCTTTTTTTCTTGGCTGCACAATGGATTCAGGGAGAGCATGGGCCAGGGAGATAAGTGATGCTCGTGGAGGAGGCTGGGACAGCTCTGGTCCCCAAGCCTCACAGGATGTCGTGGACTCCCCCCAGTTCCTCCTACACAACCACAGGACCTGCTGCTGAGGAGTGAGCAGACTGCTGGGGTTTGAAAGCCTGGTGGGACATGGGTGGCTGGGACCTGCTGTGTGCGGCTGGAAGGGCAGCAGGAGAGTTCAGTGATGTGGTTTTGATCCTGGAGATGCCTCCATGCTTAGCCACTAAATCCATCTGGCTTCTCAGTCCTGCTGCAAACCCTTGGCGAGCTGGGGTTCGAGAAACCTACAATGGGTTGGGTTGGAAGGGACCTTCAAGATCATCCAGTTCCACCCCCCCTGCCCTGGGCAGGGACACCTCTCACTGCACCAGGCTGCTCAAAGCCTCATCCAGCCCGGGCTTAAACACTTCCAGGGCTGCTAGAGGCTTGTTTGGGAGAGGGCTGTATTCCATTCCATGTGTTTCTTGCCACGTGAAGGCAGCACTCAAAGCTCTCCCTTTTCCCTCCTGACCCTGGGGAGGTCCCTGGGGAAGCTGGCAGGTTAACTGAGCTCTTTGCCAAAGCTGCTGATGGATTCCCAGCTCCCAGGTTGTGCTTTTTGCTTCTTGGAGCCTTGCTTGTTGCTGAGGAATCTGGCTGGCCCGGCAGCAGCATCGCCCAGGCAGTGGCAGCCTGGAGTTGCTGCTTATCACTCTGTCCTTAATTTCATTTCTTTCTCCTTTTCCCCCTCCCTGGTTGCTGCCCTTATCTGAGCAGGGTTTTGTTGCTGCTGCCAGAGCTGTCAGGTGATCAGTTGCTCTTTGTTCTGACAGCAGCTTGTAGCACAAATGTAATCTTCTCCTACGCTTAATTGCCTCCCAGTCAGACCCTTAATTGCCAGCCAGCAGGTTCCCACCTCCACGGGAGGACCTGGCAAGGGGTTCACGGAGCCAGCTGGAAAAGCTTGGAGCAGAGAAAGGGTTAACTTTGTGTCCTAAACCCTACATTCGGCGCGAAGGACACCCCCACCCCCAGTCCCCCTCCCCCAGGAAGCTCTGCAGGTGGAAGGGTCCTGGCAGCATCAGGTTGCTGTTCCTGGGCTGAGCGCTGCGATGTCCCTGGCACGGTTGGGAGAGGGGTTCAGCTCATGCCAGAGGGGTGAGTCATGGAGGCCCCAGCAAGACAGATCTGGTTAGCTCTGCTGCCTCTTCATTTATCACGGGGCTCAGGCAGCTGTCTCCTTGGCACGGCGCGCTGGGAGCCGGCACACACGCGGCCGGCCCGGGGGGGAGCGCTGCCGGCTGGAAGCGCCCGGCTCTGCAGGCTGCTGGGCTGTCACTCGATCCCTCCTGAGCCCCCCAGCCCTCTCCCTGCTCCTTCCTGGAAATGCTCTTTGAACAGAAGCAGACGAGCCCCTCAGAGCAACCTGCCAGCCTTGCACCCTGCCCTCCCAGCTCCGAGGTACCCCCAGAATCGCCAGTGCTCCCAGCGGGGTCCCACCGAGGTGCCCTCACAGCCTGGCGGCTTAGCAGCAGGGCAGGCTTTGCATCTTTTGCCTGCTTTCCTCTTGTGCTGGGGAATCAATACCCAGAGTTTGGAACGTGTCTAATTTCAGGCTCACCCAGGCAAGAGAGGTGGAGAGAGAGAAAGAGTCAGTGGTGTCCATGGCCTTCCTTTCTCCCCAGGGAAATCAGCCAAGCCCCAGAGACAGAAATGTTCTTCCCACAGAGACTGCAGGGAGAGCTTTTTCTTTATGCAGAATCAGAGAATCATTAAGGTTGGAACAAACCTCTGAGCTCATCCAGGCCAACCATCACCCAGAGAGTGCAGCAGCAGCTGTGAGCAGACCCGAGGGATGTGGGACAGAAGGAAGGATTTCCCTGTAACCAGAACGCAGGAAACAAGGGAACCCTCCCGGCCCTGAGTGCTGCCTCCCTCTCAGGCCATCTCCTGCAGTGCTTGCTGCCTTCCCTTATCTTGCTGCACTGACAAGGAGCAGCTCCAGGTGCCTTGCAGCTGCTTTATGGCTGTGGGGCTCTGGGCAGCTGGATCAACAGATTCCACCTACAGAAACCAAGCAGATGGAAGAGCTGAGGAATCCAGGTGGAACCAGAGCAAAGAAACCCTTCCCACTAACCCCAGTGGAAGGCAAGCTGTGCTTGTGTAGCCTCGATCAGTCTTTTGGTCCAGTGAATTTGATTAGGGTGACAGGAGGTCATCCATGGAGTTGGGACACCCTATGTGTAGGGTGGCTTCTGCACCCACTCTTGCCCTTCCTTCATCATAGCCTTGGGTTGGAAGAGACCCTCAAAGGTCATCTTGTCCAACCCCCCTGCATTGAGCAGGGACATCTTTAACTAGACCAGGTCAGCATCTCCCCCTGCTTAGGTAGGACATCTTCCCACCAGTAAGCAAACCATGCTGGCACGGAGACCCAAGAGCCAACAGCCAGGCACCTGCCCAGAGCACCTCTCTGAGGGAACCCTTCTGGCAACACCTCTTCCAGGTATCACATCCCTACCTGCCACCACCTCTGATCTGTTGTGTTTTTCCTCCTGAATCCTTGGCACAGAACATCCAGAGCCAAGACAACCAGAAGGAAAACTTGGACCAGAGGTTCCCCAGCCTCTTCAAGAAGGGACGGAGGAAAATGGTCGTGAGGAACATGGGCAAAATGATCTACTACTCCAAGGTCAAGTTTAAGTTCCAGCACTGCCAGGTAAGCTGTGGCACCTGTTTGTGGGTGTGCCAGGCACAGAAGGACTCTGCAGGGCTGGGAAGTGTCACTCTGGGCAACGTTGACTCACGGAGACTTCCTCTGGCTGCCGCGTGGCGCGTGGGGACCGGGTGGCACCCACCAGCTCCTAGCCCCCTGGGCTGTGCTTCCATGCTCAGCTGCTGGGCTGGCAGCAGATCCAGCAGCAGAGAGGTGGTGGTGGCCCCTTGGCTTGGAAGTGTGCAGACATGAGGCTGAGATGCAGAGGAGAAGCTGGGAGGAGCGGTGAGGTAACCCCCAGCATGTGTCTGTGCTGCAGGAGGTGAATGACTGCTTCTTGGAGCTGTTCCAGTCCTACCTGTACTTCCAGTCTGTGGGCTCCACCGGGCTCACCTACCAGGTATGGCATCTCCTGGACACACTGGGGCAAGCACTGGGGCTTTGGGCAGGATGGCCAAGCTGAGGGCACAGATGGGATGGGATGGGATGGGACAGGGCAGGAGGCTGCCACTGACCTCCTCTAGGTGGTCCCTAGAGGAATGACAAAGGAATTAACAGGCCAGCACTGGCCAAGAGACCCCTCAGCAATTAGCAGCTTTTGCAGTCCTTTTGCAGGCAGGGAGCACAGCCTGCTCAGCTCTTCCTGAGCTGGCTTACAGTGGGATTCTGCAGGACTGGGATGTAGCCCCAGTTGTGCTGGGGCTGACCCTGGACTTCCAGTCTCCTGCAGCAAAGGGGCTTTCATTTTAGAGTTTGACTGCTGGCTGCCCCCCAGAATGCCAGGCTGGAAGGGACCCCAAGGATCATCTGCTCCAACCTTTCTAGGGGTCAGTGGAGCTGCACTGAGCTGGCCCAGCCCCTTGGCAAGCTGAGGCTTAAAGCTGTCCAGTGTAGAGCAATCCACTGCTTCCCTTGGGAGATGATTCCAGTGCCCAACTGTGCTCATGGGGGAAGCATTTTTTTTCTGGAGCCCAATGGGAATCTCCCCAGCAGTAACTTGTCCCCCTCACTGTCACCTCCTTGTGAAAAGGGAGTCTCCATCCTCCTGGGGGCCACCCTTTATGTCCTGCTCCATGGCACTAAGGTCTCCCCTAAGTGTTTTCTTCGGAATGCTGGACAAATGCAGCTGTCTCTCAGCCTTTCCTCCTGGGGTGGGACTGCCAGACTGCTCACTGATGGCTGTGTGCTCTCCTTGTGCAGGGGCTGCTGCCTTTGAAAGAGCTGAGTGTGTGTGAAGTCCCCAGCGGGAAGAGCTCGGGGCAGGAGGCTCACGCCTTCCGCATCGCAGGTTGGTGCCTCTGTGTTTGCTTGGAACAAGGGGTGGAGGAATCACAGCTCCCCCTGCTCTTTGGCCTGCTCTGACCTAGGCCCAAAGAAGAATTTCACTGTGAAGAAGAGTTGCAAAGAGCTGAAGCTCTTCACCCCCACCCCAGCATTTGGACATCAGCAAGAAATTCTTTCTGGTGAGGGTTGGGAGGCACTGGAGCAGGCTGCCCAGGGAGAGGTTGTGGAGGCTCCCTCTTTGGAGGTGTTCAAGGCCAAGCTGGATGAGGTCTTGAGCATCCTGGGTCTGCTTATCATGGAATGAATAGAATAGAATTAACCAGGTTGGAAGAGACCTTTGAGATCATGGAGTCCAACCTATCATCCAGCACCATCTGATCAACTAAACCATGGCACCAAGCACCCCATCCAGGCTCTTCCTAAACACCTCCAGGGATGGGGACTCCACCACCTCCCTGGGCAGCACATCCCAATGGCCAATCTCTCCTTCTATGAAGAACTTCTTCCTAACATCCAGCCTAAACTTCCCCTGGCACAGCTTGAGCCTGTGGCCTCTTGTTCTGGTGCTGCTTGCCTGGGAGAAGAGACCAACCCCCACCTGGCTCCAACCTCCCTTCAGGGAGTTGGAGAGAGCAAGAAGGTCTCCCCTGAGCCTCCTCTTCTCCAGGCTAAGCAACCCCAGCTCCCTCAGCCTCTCCTCCCAGGGCTGTGCTCCAGACCCCTCCCCAGCTGTGTTGCCCTTAACCCCTTTGTTATCCAAGCCCCTCCCCAGCTTTGTTGCCCAATGGTAGGGGTTGGAAGGGACCTCTGGAGATCATCTGGTGCAGCCCTGAAGGAACTGGACTCAAGGATGAAATTGTGAAGGGATTTAATATAACATCTGCACATCTAACCCCAGAGAGTGCCTCCAAATAATCTGCAGGGATCATCAGCTTGGATATCAGGAAGAAATTCCTGCCAGTGAGGGTGGGGAGGCACTGGAACAGGCTGCCCAGGGGCAGGTTGTGGATGTCCTCTCCCTGGGGATGTTCAAAGCCAGGCTGGAGGAGGTCTTGAGCAACCTGGGCTGGTGGAAGGTGCCCATGGCAGAGGGGTTGGACCTGGATGATCTTGAATGTCCCTTCCAACCCACCCCATCCCCTGAGCCAGTGAATTTGTGTCTGTGTGCTCTGGTGTCCTCTCTTAGAGAAAGCTCCTCAGTGGCTCCTCCACACAAACCAATCAACATTAGTGATAAAACCCCAGCCAACCAACACCAATAAACCCCCAGTCCCAACCACCCATTCATTTTAGGCACTGCTGAGCTGTGCTCTTGCTGCTCTGTCCCAGGCAGGGCTCTCCAGCCCTCTTTTGGGAGCCTGCAAGACGAAGGCAAAACCTCTCCCAGGCATGACCTCTCAGGGGAGGCTGCACTGGGGTGGGCAGACTTGTTCTGCTTGTATGAAAGCATGCAGGAGTGTGGCTGGCTGGAAAATTGCCTCCAGCTTCGTTGGGTTCATGTCCTGCTCAGGGAAAGAGCAAACCAAAGGCTTTGTGGCAGGGAGCTGTGAGAGGAAGAAATCCTGGAGGCAGTGAGGCTTGGGATTGCTGCCAGAGCAGTGGAGCAGTTTTCTGCTGGAGGGGGGAGGAAATCAAAGCATGGAGGGGGTAAGAGCCTTGTCTGTGGCCCCACACAGGGTCAGGGTGGAAGGCTCTTGTCTCATGACTGTGAGACACAAGGGGTTTTCTTGAGCAATCCTGTGGCATCAGTAGTTCCCCTTGATCTGCACTCCCTGGGGGAGTTCAGTACTTCAGAAGATCCCAGCACCGTCACTGGAAGGGGACAAGAGGCAGTGGGGGCAAACTGCACACATAAGAAGCTCCATCTCAACAGGAGGAGGAGCTGCTTTGCTTCCAGGGTGCTAGAGCACTGGAGCAGGCTGCCCACAGGGGTGGTGGAGTCTCCAGCTCTGGAGCCATTCAAAGCCCACCTGGACACCATCCTGTGCAGCCTGCTCTGGGTCAGGATGATCTTCAGAGCTCCCTCCCAACCCCTAGCATTCTCTGACCCTGTGGAGGGAAAGTGCAAGGACAGAGCCCAGCAGCTTGTGGAGCTGTCCCTTGGTGCCCTGGCATGGAGATGTGGAGGGCAGCTGCCCATCACTGTGGCTTTGTGGTCCCTGCCTTGCACAGCCTCTGGTGCTGATGAGGCTGTTGAGCACCTTGAGTTATCTCTGCGGCTTTAATGCTCATAGAGTCCCCTCAAGCTGTGCCAGGGGAGGTTTAGGCTGGAGGGGAGGAGAAAGTTCTTCACAGAGAGAGTTGTTAGCCACTGGGATGTGCTGCCCAGGGAGGTGGTGGAGTCCTCATCCCTGGAGGTGCTCAAGAGGGGATTGGACGTGGCACTTGGTGCCATGGTCTAGTAGGCATGAGGTGTTGGGTGCCAGGTTGGACTTGCTGATCTCTGAGGTCTTTTCCAACCTGGTTGATTCTATGATTTAGATGGGAATGAGCTGCTGCTGCTGCTCCAGGAAGAAGCTGCCTTGCTTCTGGTGTTCCTCTGGAAGCATTCACCAGGAAAGAGGAAGAGCAGGGCAGAGGAGCAGGAGGGCCGGCAGAGGTTGCTCAGCCTGGCTGTGTCACGCTGCTGCTGCTGCAAACGTGCCCTTGGGGCTGAGGGGAATGGCAGCAGAGGAATGAGCAGCAAGCAGCCTTTCAAGCTCTGCTTCACAGCCTCCCCAGCTGCTCCTCTCATGAGCTTCAGGCTTAGGCAGGAGTTCCTTTTCTCGTTTTCCCTTCCTTTGGGGCCCAGGTGAGACGTGGGAAGGTGAGCAGTCCTCAGGATATGTCTCGGAGAGGCTGGCCTGAGCTGAGCTGGCTGAGCGAGCAGTGCCAGGGCAAGGGTCATGCCCTACCAGCACAACTCCTGCTGCCTCTGGAAGGGCTTGGGTTGCCCAGAGAAGTCCTCCGAGCTGCCAGAATATCCACTTGCACCCTGATGCCCTCCTGGCTGCTCTATAAAGTAGGGAATCACTTTATCTCCACCCCAGGAAAGGAAGTTCTTCAATCCCAGGAGAAGGAAATCAAAGCAAAAGGAGCCAAGAGAGTGGAACATGGGCACTTGGATGCCCAGAAATCATAGAATCACAGGACTGGCTTGGTTTGAAAAGCCCTCTAAGATCATCCACTTCAACCATCAACCCAGCACCACCCTGGCCACTAAACCCCAGCCCCAAGTGCCATGGCCACACAATTGGTGAACACCTCCAGGCTTGGTGACTCTGCTGCCAGGGAGGGGGACTCCACCACCCCCCTGGGCAGCCTGTTCCAACCCCTGAACACTCTTGCAGCAAAGAAATTGTTCCTAATCTCCACCCTAAACCTGCCCTGGTGCACCTTGAGGCCATTTCCTCTCATTCTATCACCTGATACTAGGGAAAAGAGACCAAACCCCAGCTCACTCTAACCTCCTTTCAGGGAGTTGTAGAGAGCAATGAGGCCTCCCCTCAGCCTCCTTTTCTCCAGGCTAAACACCTCCAGTTCCCTCATCTGCTCCTCACCAGCCCTCTTCTCCAGTCCCCTCACCACCTTCATTGCCCTCCTCTGGACCCTCTCCATCCCCTCTGTGTCCTTCCTGTAAATGGGGGGCACTGGGCACCCAGTTCTCAGCACTGGTTAGGCTACACCTTGAGCACTGTGAGGACATTGAGAGACTTGAAGGTGTCCAGAGAAGGGCAAGAAAGCTGGGGAGGGGTCTGGAGCACAGCCCTGGGAGGAGAGGCTGAGGGAGCTGGGGTTGCTTAGCCTGCAGAAGAGGAGGCTCAGGGGAGACCTTCTTGCTCTCTGCAACTCCCTGAAGGGAGGTTGGAGCCAGGTGGGGGTTGGTCTCTTCTCCCAGGCACTCAGCACCAGAACAAGAGGACACAGTCTCAAGCTGTGCCAGGGGAGGTTTAGGCTGGAGGTGAGGAGAAAGTTCTTCCCAGAGAGAGCTGTTGGCCACTGGGATGTGCTGCCCAGGGAGGTGGTGGAGTCCTCATCCCTGGATGAGTTCAAGAGGGGCTTGGATGTGGCACTTGGAGCCATGGATTAGCTGTCAGGAGGTGCTGGGTGCCAGGTTGGACTTGCTGAGCTCTGAGGTCCTTTCCAACCCTACTGATGCTGTGATTCTATTTACTGTCCCGGATCTGAACGGAGTGCCTTCTGGAAAGGCACCCAGGGAGTGCCTGCCTCAGTTTCCCCTCCTCTGGTGTGTCTGTGTCGGTGCATTTCCTGGCAGGCAAAGTCTCTGCTGGCTGCTGTTGATAAACAATGCAGGAATGAGGGGGATGAAAGGCTCCACGGAAGGGCAAAGTACCCTCCTGCAGCAGCGCCCTGCCTTATCTGCCTGCTTCCAAGCCCTGCAGAGCCAGCTCATCCCTGAGCAGGCACCAAGTGTGCCCTAATTACGAGCTCCCTGGTGAATGATTAACCATAAGACACGTTCTGCCCCTGCCAGACGTCACTGGGTCCTGTCTGCAGCGAGGAGGCAGAAGGGGGGTGTGCTGCCAGGCTGTTTTGCTCCTGCTGGCAGGCAAATGATAGCTGGGAGCATGAAAATCAACGAGATATGGGGGGGGGGGAGGGGGTTGGCCCTCCCTGCCAGGGTATGTCTGAGAGCAGCTTCAGCTTGTCTGGCACAGTTTCTGTTTGGTGAGGCAAGAAGTAAACAGTGTCAGAAAGCTGCCCACGTTCTGCAGCTCGGGTGGCAAAGTGAAACTAGGAAGCGGCACCGAAAGTGTGGAGCTCTTGGGGCTGGCTGCAGCTGCACCTCGGCAGGGTCTCTGCCCGCAGAGATGAGTCGGTTTGGGGTTGGGTTTTTGGTTTGGAGGGGAGGAACTCTGAAAGGTAAAAGCCAGGCAGCTGGAGAGGGAGCTTTTTACAGCGACAGGAGGAGAGGGGAATGGATTGTGACAGGTTAGGCTGTCGTCGCACCACTACATGGATTGGAGCTGGAAGAGCTTAGGAAGGAGGCTGACTTGCTGGAGCCTGTCCAGAGAAGGGCAGCAGAGTTGGTGAGGGGCTTGGAGCACAGCCCTGTGAGGAGAGGCTGAGGGAGCTGGGGTTGCTTAGCCTGGAGAAGAGGAGGCTCAGGGGAGACCTTCTTGCTCTCTACAGCTCCCTGAAGGGAGGCTGTAGACAGGCAGAGGTTGGTCTCTTCTTCCAGGCACCCAGCACCAGAACAAGAGGACACAGTCTCAGGCTGCACCAGGGGAAGTTTAGGCTGGAGGGTAGGAGGGAGTTTTACACAGAGAGAGTGATTGCCCATTGGGATGTGCTGCCCAGGGAGGTGGTGGAGTCACCATCACTGGAGGTGTTCAGGAGGAGACTCGATGGGGTGCTTGGTGCCATGGGTTAGTTGATTAGGTGGTGTTGGGTGATAGGTTGGACTTGATGATCCCAAAGGTCTCTTCCAAGTTGGTCTGGTCTGGTCTATTCTATTCCATTCTATTCTATTCAGGCTGGAGGTGAGGATGAAATTGTTTAGAGTGCTGGCAGGGTTGGTCTCCCTTTCCTCACAGAGCCCCAGCAGGGTGAGGCTTGTTAGGGACCTCTGGAGCCCACCCAGTCCAACCCCCCTGCCAAAGCAGGGCACCCACAGCAGCTTGCCCAGCAGCACAAGGGCCAGGAGGGGTTTGACAGCCTTCAGATAAGGAGACCCCAAGATCTCTTGCAAGAGCCTGTTGATGTCCTTGTGCCACTGCCTCACTGCACAACACTTTGCCTGAGGCCATGGGTCTGCTTTTCATAGCATCATAGAATGGTAGGGGCTGGAAGGGACCTCTGGAGATCTTCTGGGGCAGCCCTGAAGGAACTGGACTCAAGGATGAAATTGTAAAGGGAGTTAATATAACATCTGCCCATCTGACCCAAGAAAGTGCCTCCAAATGATCTGCAGGGATCATCAGCTTGGATATTAGGAAGAAATTCCTGCCAGTGAGGGTGGGGAGGCACTGGAACAGGCTGCTCAGGGAGAGGCTGTGGATGTCCCTTCCCTGGGGGTGTTCAAGGCCAGGCTGGGTGAGACCTTGAGCAGCCTGGGCTCCCTGCTGAGTTGCTCCCTGGTGTGTGGCAGTGTTCTCGAGGTAGTGGCAGGAAGGACTGGAGGTGCTGGAGTCACCATCCCTGGAGGTGCTCAAGAGCTGTGTGGCCATGGCACTTCAGGATGTGATTTAAGGGCCATGGTGGTGTTGAGCTGGTGGCTGGACTCAGTGATCCTAGAGGTCTTCCCCAACAGAAACAAAGCTGTGATGCCAACAGAGCACTGCTCTCACAGGCAACCCATGGTGTGGTGTTCTGAGCACAGCAGCTCTTGGCCAGCTAATTCCTTACTGGTGCTGCAACCTGTGCCCTTATCTGCTCAGCCCATCTCCTGTCTTGCATTCCTAGGTCCTCTGCTGAATCCCCTTATCATCTTCTGCCCTACTGAGTCAGACCTGAAGCAGTGGCTTTATCACCTGGAGAAGCAGATCCAGCTGAATGGAGGGAGCCTTGGCTTGCCCTTCCTCTCCCAGGTTAGTGTCTCAGGCTGGGTCACACTGTGGGCTCAGAGCTGAAGGGCTGGAGTCTTAAGACCAGGCTGGATGAGGCTTTGAGCAACCTGCTCTGATGAGAGGTGTCCCTGCCCATGGGGGCTGGGGATCTGTGAGGTCCCTTCCAACTCAAACCATTCTGTGGCTTGCAGTTTGGGGAGGAGGATGCACTGCTCCTGCTGCGTCAGTGGGAGGGATGAATTCTCTCTCAGCCATTTTCACCACACTTCTTAGGTGCTCACCCAACACCTTCCCCTTCCAGAATCATGCCTGAGCACCCCACAGAGCTCTGGGTACCTCCTCCAGACTGGAGAGGTTGAGCAGAGGGCTGGGGATGGAAAGGGAGAAGGGCTCCAGGTCCCTTCCTAAATGTTTCTTGCCACTCCTTCTGCTCTTTCCAAATGCTGGAAGGAAATGTGAAGTTAACTCCTGGCTTAATCCCCTTCCTCCAGGCCAGCTGCTTGAGTGCTTCACTACACCAGCCAGGGAGCTGCCCCTCTGGCATGGTGCACAGGGGGGTTTGGTGCCACTCACAGCGCTGCCAGCAGCTGCTGGGGCTGTGCACAGCCTGTAATTCAACCCTTCACAGACAGACACTTGACATGTTCTGGCCTGGGAACACTTCAGCCTGTGGAGGAACCATGTGTTTGTCTTCAGATGGTCTTAGCTCTGCAGAGAGCTGGGGATTTCAGCCTGAATGCCAGCCCCAAAGGTGCTCTGTGCTGCTGAGACCTGGCAGCAGCTCGCTGCATTTCTGCTGCCGGTGTGCTCACAGCTTCTGGTGCTGGAGGCTGCTCTCTGTGCTGCCTCCTGCAAGGGAAGGCAGCAGAAAGGAAAGCTTTGGAAGAGGGCACGGCAGGGTGTGGGTACTGAAAGGCAGACCTGTGACCCAGAGGTGCCACCACCACAGGCTCTGAAGGGTCAGAGGTTTGGGTCTGGTTCAGAGAGGTTCTTCCCACAGCTGGCTGCTTGTGCAATTACCCAGGGTTTACAAAACAGTTGGAGGAGGAGGAGGCTGGGAATGGAGCCTGGAAACCAGGAGCAGTTTGAAGAGCTCTGTCTTCTCTTCCAGTCTCTGTGGGGTGTTGTTACTTCCCTCCCTGTCCCCATCTCCCTGCTTGCAAAACAGGAGTGCCCCTTTGGAAGGCAGTGAGGAGATGATGCTGGTACCAAGCAGGTTCAGCCCCAGCTGGGCAAGTGGCTCCCGTGCAGATTGGTTTACTCCTTCCTGCCTCTGCCACACTCGAAAGGTGTCCTGAGATGGGGCCCTGCACTAGGTCAGCTCTTAGGGGAGGAGCTGTCTGCCCTGCTTCTCAGTTCTGCTCCTGTCCCCAGGAGTGGAAGCAGAGCTCCATGGGGAAGGAGGAGCTGCGGTGGTCTGTGCAGAACATGCCTGTCCAGGAGTGGAGAGGGACCCAGAGGGAGTCCCTAGGTGATGTCCTCTGTGTTTCCAAAGTGAAGCTTCAGCATCTGCCTTTCCAGGTAGGACACACCTCTGGGGAGCAACCTCCTGTCAGCCTGGCTCAGGGAAGGGAATGGATGGGGAGTGAGTGGTGCAGACTCCTGCCCACCTGCTGCTCCCCAGAGGCTCCACGAAGGATCATTTCACCCCATCCCAGGAAATGGGAGGAGGTTTGCTGCTGCTCCTGTGGCCCACCACTGGTGCTTGGGGACAGGGCTGGCAGGACAGGGCTGGCAGCTGGGGCAGACAGGAGCCTGCAGTGGAACCTCGGTGAAGGGAAGCAGCAGAAAACAGCCTCGGGCTGCTGTCAGAGAGACACAAAAAGAAGGAAGAGACAAAGAAAAGGGCTCTGCAGACCTGAAGCCTCTTGCTCTTTCCTTTGCAAGGAGCAGCATGACAGGCTGCTGGTGCTGTACCCATCCACGCTGGTGATAGTCTCTGAGGAGCACAACGGCCTCTGCTTTAAGGTAAGAGACTTGGGGTTGCTCAGCCTGGAGGAGAGCAGGCTCCAGGGAGACCTCCTGGTGGCCTTTCTGTGCTTCAAGGGGAAGAGCAGAAAGCTGGGGACAGAGCAGAGCCTGCTGTGACAGGACAAGGGGTGATGGTTTGAAGCAGAGGAGGGAGACTGAGGCTGGAGGGGAGGAAGAGTGTGGTTTGTAACATGATGAGGGTGATGAGACCCTGGCCCAGAGAGGTGGTTGAAGCCCCATCCCTGGGGCCAGGTCAGGTTGGTTGTGGCCCTGAGCAGCCTGCTCTTGTTGGGGATGTCCCTGCTGACTGCAGGGGCTGGGTGAGCTTTAGAGCTCTCTTCCCAGCCAAAGCAGTCTGTGATTCTGAGCTCCTGGAGCAGCTTCCTGCCCTCTCTCTCCCATCCCCAGCAGCTATTGCAGCACTCCTTTGGCTCACTGCTCCCCTCCACCTGGATTCCCTTGTGCTCCTCATGTTGCCAAGGGCTTTCCCTCCTCACTGCTGCCTTGCCAGCTGGCAGGTCAGCAGGCAGAGGCATGGTGCAAGCTATCTTCCCATGAGAAACACCTTGCCCTCCTACAAAAGCCTGGGGGAAAGGAGCTGGCTGCCAAGGAATCTGAGTCTCTGGGAGGAGGGAGGCTGGCATGTTGCTGGGTGGTTATGCTGGCACAGAGCCTGGCTTGCTTGCTTGAGACAGGAGCTGGAACAGCCCCAGAGGGTGCCCCTGTGAGGGCTTTGCTTCCCAGGCTCTGTGGGACCCCTTGCAAGCAGGCAGCACGTCTGGTGCTGGTGGCAGCAGGGAGAGGCTGCTGCTGGGGCACAGGGGAAAGGGCAGGGGGCACCAACTGGAACCCAGGAGGTTCCATCTGAACATCAGGATAAAACTTCTTTGCTGGGAGGCTGCTGGAGCCCTGGAGCAGGCTGCCCAGGGAGGTGGTGGAGTCTCCCTCCCTGGAGAGCTTCCAATCCCGCCTGGCCATTGTGCTCCTGGGCAAGCTGCTGTGGGTGCCCTGCTGGAGCAGGGGGTTGGACTGGGTGGTTCCCAGAGGTCCCTTCCAACCTCTACCACTCTGTAATTCTATGATGGAGGCCTGAGTGCCTCAGGGGATGTGAGATGAGCTTCTCCAAGCCCACTGGTGGGTGGGAGCCTCAGCATGGGTGGGCAGTGGCACATTGCCTGCAGCCTGACTGCGACTGCCAGCATCCCCCTTAGACATCACTGCTCTGGTTACAGCCCTGTGCCTTCTGCCCCTCTGTTCCCCCATGCTAGCACAAATGTGCCAGAAAGAGCAGTGACCTGTCTGTGAACCTGCACATGCAGCACCACCAGCACATGGCAGAGCAGTGCTGAGCTGCTCCTGCTCTTGAGCAGCATCCTTCTGAGTCACTGAGAGAGGAACCAGGGACAAGGAAGCCCCACAGAGACCAAAGGGCTTGTGAAAGCCAGTGTGAATTAAGGCTGCATCTCAAATACTGGGCTCAGTTTGGGGGCCCTCACTCCAAGGACATTGAGGGGCTGGAGTGGGTCCAGAGAAGGGCAATGAAGGTGGGGAAGAGCCTGGAGAATAGGGCTGGTGAGGAGCAGCTGAGGCAATTGGGGTTGTGCAGCCTGGAGAGGAGGAGGCTGAGGAGAGACCACCTGGATCCCTGCAAATCCCTGAGAGGAGGTTGGAGTGAGGTGGGGCTTGGTCTCTTCTCCTTAGTATCAGCTGGTAGAATGAGAGGAAATAGACTCCAGCTGCACCAGGGCAGGTTTAGTTTGGGTATTAGCAACAACTTCTCAGCTGCAGGAGTGGTCAGGGGTTGGAAGAGGCTGCCCAGGGGGGTGGTGGAGTCCCCATCCCTGGAGGTGTCCATAAAAGCAGCGGGCATGGCACTTCAAGAGATGGTTTAATGGCTGTGGTGGGCAGCAGGGAGGACTGGATGATCTTTAGAGGGCTTTAGCAACCCTAACGATCCTGTGTGAACCCAGTGGGGTTCTGCTTCACACAGTTTCACCGCGGCCACAGCAGGCCCTGAGCCTGCTTCCCCCGTGGGAAGCCCTTCCCTGGATCATCCCCCTGGTCAGGCAGCTGCTCCAGGAAGGGGTGTGAGGAGAGATGTGCCAGGCAGGGCTCTCCCCCATGCCCAGTGCAGGAGTGGAGGGTGGTTGCCAGCAGCCGGTGGCTGCTGTGACGCACCTCGGCCGGAGCCTGGTTTCGGGAAGGTGGTGCTGGCGGTTCCTGGGAAAGGGGACCCTGGGCTGGGCTCTCAGATGAAGTCAGCTCTGTTGAAACCTCCAAGCAGATTTCTCTGCCCTGTCCCTGCAATGTTCCCTTCCCACGGTGGCTGAGCCCCGCTGCCCGGCTCGCCGGGGCTGCCGGCAGAGCGCCTGCAGGGGCTGCAGGCAGGAGGTGATTCACCAGCCTGTGACACTGCTCTGGGAACCTGACTTTCCACAGGCATGTCAGGGCACAGGAGCCTTCTCCCAGGGCTTCTGCAAATTAACTTCCCTTCCCTGCCAGCAGAAGCTGAGCCCTGCAATTTGTGGCTGAAGGAAGAGCCTGGCCCTCTTCTTCTGCAGCTTCAGACAAACCACAGCGGCTGCTGCTGCCAAGTTTGGGGGGGGGGCAGGGAAGGGGAAGGCAGGGGATGAGCCTGCTGGGATGGGGCTCACCCAAAGCAGCAGGATCTGGCTCACCACTGGTGGGAAAAGGCCCTGGGTGAGGTGCAAATCAGCGCAGGAGAAGCTGCTGTCAGGGGGTCAGGCTGGAGAGGCTCTGCTGCAGCCAGCTTGTGTCTTACCTGCAGGATGCTGCTGGGCTTCCCCAGCTGGGACTCACAGAATGGTTTGGCTTGGAAGGGACCTTGCACAACTCCCTGGAAGTGAGCTGGGTGTTGGTCTCTTCTCCCTAGCATCAAGTGATAGGAACAGCATAGAATAGAATTAACCAGGTTGGAAGAGACCTTTGAGATCATGGAGTCCAACCTAGCACCCAGCACCACCTGAACCACCATGGCACCAGGTGCCTCATCCAGGCTCTTCCTAAACACCTCCAGGGATGGGGACTCCACCACCTCCCTGGGCAGCACATCCCCATGGCCAATCTCTCTTTCTGGGAAGAACTTCTTCCTAACATCCAGCCACAAGGAAATGGTCTGAAGTTGCACCAGGAGAGGCTTAGGTTGGACATGAGGAAAAACTTCTTCCCCAGAAGGGTTGCCAAGGCCTGGCCCAGGCAGCCCAGGGCAGTGGTGGAGTCCCCATCCCTGGAGGGGTTTCAAACCCATGGAGATGTGGTGCTGAGGGCCATGGTTTGGTGCTGGGGTAACAGTTGGGCTTGAAGAGCACAAGCCCTGTGAGGAGAGGCTGAGGGAGCTGGGGTTGCTTAGCCTGGAGAAGAGGAGGCTCAGGGGAGATCTTCTTGCCTCCAGCTCCCTGAAGGGAGGTTGGAGCCAGGTGGGGGTTGGTCTCTTCTCCCAGGCAAGCAGCACCTGAACAAGAGGACACAGTCTCAAGCTGTGCCAGGGGAGGTTTAGGCTGGAGGTTAGGAAGAAGTTCTTCATAGAAGGAGAGATTGGCCCTTGGGATGTGCTGCCCAGGGAGGTGGTGGAGTCCCCATCCCTGGAGGTGTTTAGGAAGAGCCTGGATGGGGAGCTTGGTGCCATGGTTTAGTTGATCAGATGGTGCTGGGTGGTAGGTTGGACTTGATGATCTCAAAGGTCTCTTCCAACCTGGTTTATTCTATTCTATTCTATTCTATTCTATGACCTTAAAGGCCAAACCCATTCCCTGCTTCCATTCTATGATTCATGAAAGCCTCTCTGGAAGCAGAGTTCTTTGCCCAGCTGTGTGGTCCTCATCCTGCTTCTCTCCCCCCACAGGGTGAGCTGCCACTCAATGCCATCCAAGTGCTCTTTGAAGAGAATGAGAAAAGCTCCTTTTTAATAGAAGGTGAGAGTCTGGGGTGCCAAGGGCTGTGCTGGAAGCAGCCACGGGGGGCTCTGATGGCTGCTTTCAAGGTCAGCCCCCGAGCTCTCAGAGCTGAGCTGCTTGGAGCTCTGGGCTGGGCTGTAGGGCCAGGCTGTGCTGGTAGGGAGAGGTTGGGAGCCAGCAGAAAGGCCTTCACCAGAGCTGTGCTGTTCCTTTTCATTCAGTTATGGGCTGTGGTTGTCCCTGTCCTACCTTCAGCACTGAAGGCAGAGCATTCCCAATGTCCCTGCACCGCTGTTAGAGCCTCCAGATCCTGGGAGGGGTGGAGCAAGGAGATTGGGATGCCCAAGAAGCACAGGGAGAGGATGCAGCAAAGGGCTGCAAAGGTGTTGAGGGGACTGGACCATCTCTCTTTTGAGCAAAGAGTGAGAGAATTGGGGAGTTTTGGTCTGGGGAAGAAAAGGCTGAGAGGGATCTCATCAGTGCTGATCAACACTTCAGGATGGCTGCCAGGAGGATGGGGCCAGGCTTTTGGCAGTGGTGCCCAGGGGCAGGACAAGGGCTAGCAGGCACAAACCCGAACATAGGAAGTTCCATCTAACCCTGAGGAAGGACTTGTGCTTTGAGAGTGGTGGAGCCCTGGAGGAGGCTGCCCAGAGAGGTGGCGGAGTCTCCATCCCTGGAGACATTCAGAGCCCACCTGGCCATGTCCCCGTGTGACCTGCTCCAGGTGACCCTGCCCTGGCAGGGGGGTTGGACTGGACGATCTGCAGGGGTCTCTCCCAAGGCCTCTGTGGCTCTGCAGGCTGTGTGGCAAAGGCAGGCAGAGCAGTGGGTGCTGTTCTTGCAGGCAGGCTGATCAACTCCATCCGGGTGATCTGCTGCAGCTACGAGGATTACCAGGAGTGGCTCTACTGCCTCAAGACAGCTCAGTTTCGAAACACAGACTCCTCCCTCTCCGGATCAGAGAGCTTCTCAGCATCAAAGCCACCACACCCCAGCCAGGTAAGGGCTGTCAGCTTGCCTGGTAATCAATCAGTGTCTCCCAGGGCTCCCATCTCTGACCAGGTGTGAGTGGGGACACAGCAGCGATGCCCCAAGTGCCCTCTCCAAAGGCTTGTCAGGAAGTTCGTAGCTTCATGGTTTGGCTTGGAAGGGACCTTCAAGATCATCCAGGTCCAACTCCCCTGCCATGGGCAGGGACACCTCCCACTAAATCAGGTTGCTCAAGGCCTCATCCAGCCTGGCCCTGAACACCCCCAGGGAAGGGACATCCACAGCCTCTCCCTGAGCAGCCTGTTCCAGTGCCTCCCCACCCTCACTGGCAGGAATTTCTTCCTGATATCCAAGCTGATGATCCCTGCAGATTATTTGGAGGCACTTTCTGGGGTTAGATGGGCAGATGTTGTATTAAATCCCTTCACAATTTCATCCTTGAGTCCAGTTCCTTCAGGGCTGCCCCAGATGATCTCCAGAGGTCCCTTCCAGCCCCTACCATTCCAGCAGACCCCTGGCCTCAGGCAAAGTGTTGTGCAGCAAGGCACTGGCACAAGGACATCAACAGGCTCTTGCAAGAGATCTTGGGGTCTCCTTACCTGAAGGCTGTCAAACCCCTCCTGGCCCTTGTGCTGCTGGGCAAGCTGCTGTGGGTGCCCTGCTTTGGCAGGGGGGTTGGACTGGGTGAGCTCCAGAGGTCCCTAACAAGCCTCACCCTGCTGGGGCTCTGTGAGGAAAGGGAGACCAACCCTGCCAGCTCTGCAGCTGGGATGGGGTCAGGCTACCTGAGCTCCATGCTGCAAGCCCTCCTTGCTCACCCCTGGCACCTCTGCAAGGCAGAGCCAGCTCTAGAGGGCAGCACACCCCTCTGCAGAGGGCACAGCTGCCTGGGCAGCTCCTTGCCAGGAGGGCACAGACCCAGAGCTGGCCCCAAGGGCTGGGCTTGCCTGGTGATGCTCCATAAGGGGGAGGGCTGTCCTGCAGCCATGCAGAGGGCTGTTGAGATTCAGCTAGGTCCTGCACTTGGGTCACAGTGGACCTCATGAATGATTCAGACCTGGGCAAGAGTGGTTGGAAAGCTGGCTGGTGGAAAGGGACCTGGTTGGCTGACAGCTAAATATCAGCCAGCACGTGCCCAGGTGGTCAAGAAGGCCAACACCATCCTGGCTTGGATCACAATAGTGTGGCCAGCAGGACCAGGGCAGGGACTGTCCCCCTGTGCTCAGCACTGGTGATACCAGACCTGAAACACTGTGTTCAGCTTTGGGCCCCTCACTCCAAGAAGGACATAGAGGGGCTGGAGCAGGTCCAGAGAAGGACAATGAAGCTAGTGAAAGGTCTGGAGAACAGGGCTGGTGAGGAGCAGCTGGAGAGAAGGAGGCTGAGGAGAGACCTTCTTGATTTCTACAGCTCCTTGAAAGGTTGGAGCCAGGTGGGGCTTGGTCTCTTCTCCTAAGGAACCAGTGATAGGAAAGAGGAAAGAAGCTCAAGTAGCCCCAGGGCAGGTTGAGGTTGGACATGAGGAACCATTCCTTCCCCAAACAGGTCTTTCAAGGCCTGGCCCAGGCTGCCCAGGGCCGTGGTGGAGCCTCCATCCCTGGAGGGGTTTCGGAGCCCTGGAGATGTGGTGCTGAGGGCTGTGGTTTGGTGGTGACCTGGCAGTGCTGGGTTCATGGTCAGACTCCATGAGCTTACAGGTCTCTTGCAGGCAAGGCAGCTCTCTGCTCCTCTCCTGCAGCCTTCTCCTCTCCCCGTTGCAGTTTGCTGGCAGCGGGAGAGGGTCGCTCAGCTCCGACGGCCGCACGAACTCCTGGGCATCGGCAGGGAGGGTGCCAGCCTTCACCCACCTCTCCCACAACAGTGGCTCCTTCCCTGATGGACAGTCCCTCCTGATGATGGCTGAGAGCAGGCAGCTTGAAGACCCCCTCTCCCCTGGCTATTCCCAGCCTCTCCATGTAAGTGACCCCTGCCAAAAGCCTGGGACCCCTGTGTGGGGACAGAGAGTGGCAGTGAGCAGAGCAGCTCCAGCCTGGGATATGTGTGGGGACAGAGAGTGGCAGTGAGCAGAGCAGCTCCAGCCTGGGATATGTGTGGGGACAGAGAGTGGCTGTGAGCAGAGCAGCTCCAGGTGCCCAGATGGGTGGTTGGTGTTTGCTGTGGGGTGCAGCAAATCCATGCCTGGAGCCTGTGTTTGTCCTGGCTCAGCTTTGTGGTTGCTGATAAGGGAGAAGCCTGCTGAGGAGTCCCATCCCAGCGCTCCAGCCTGCAGGAGGGTTGGTGGGGCAGCTTGCAGAAGGGCAAAGATGAGGAAATCCCAAAGGAAAAGCCCATGGGTGGGTGGAGGGGGTGGCCAGCAGGCCTTTGCTCTGCCCCTATGCAGCATTGGTGTGCCCAGGGCTGCGGGCACATGTGGCACCTGGGCATTGCCAGGGGGCCATGCCAGGGCTCAGAAGCAAACAGTTGCTTGGGTTGGAGAAGCCCTCTGAGATCATCCAGTCCAACCATCAACCCAACACCACCCTGGCCATGAAACCATGGCCTGAAGTGCCATGGCCAGTTGGTCTTTGAGCACCTCCAGGGGTGGTGATTCCACCACCTCCCTTGGCAGCCTGTTGCAGCGAAGAAATTGTTCCTCATGTCCAACCTAAAGAGGTTGCCTGGGGAGGTGGTTGGGGCCCCATCCCTGGGGATATTCAAGGTGAGGCTCTGGACAACCTGATCTAGTTGGGGATGCCCCTGCTGACTGCAGGGGTGTTGGACTGGATGAGCTTTGGAGGTCCCTTCCAACCCAAACCAGGTCATTCTATGCTTCCATGGTTCTGGGGACTGATGGCTTCCATGGTTCTGTGCTTCCATGGTTCTGTGACTGAGTGCTTCCTTGATTCTGTGCTTCCATGGATCTGGGGACTGATTGCTTCCATGGATCTGGGATCTGATTGCTTCCAAGGTTCTGTGCTTCCATGGTTCTGGGACTGATTCTTCCATGGTTCTATGCTTCCATGGTGTTCTGGGGACTGATTGCTTCCATGGTTCTGGGACTGAGTGCTTCCATGGATCTGGGATCTGATTGCTTCCTTGGTTCTGTGCTTCCATGGTTCTGGGACTTGACTGATTCCTTGGTTCTGTGCTTCCATGGATCTGGGATCTGATTGTTTCCATGGTTCTGGGACTTGATTGCTTGCATGATTCTGTGCTTCCCTGGTTCTGGGGACTGATTCTGTGGTTCTGTGATTGCAGAGCCTGGCACAGGCCAGCTGGCCGAACGCAGGGCTGCCCGCACAGGACCTGCGGAGGGGAGGCAGTGCCAGGAAGTCCAAGCCTTGTGCCCAGCAGCTGCCCAGCCAGGACTCAGAGAGGAGCATCTGCAGCCTCATTCCTGAGAGCCCCAGCGCAGTGTACTCCCAGCCTCACCCCCCAGCTCCCCACACACACCTGGACCTCGGCAGCGTAAGGGCTTGGGGCACGGTGGGGCTGCTCCTCTGCCTGGGAAGGGCTGAGCAGCAGGGAACTGGTGCATGCTTCACAACTCCCTCACATTTCTCTCTGCTTGCTGCCTTCTCCTCACAGGTGCCCTAGGGTGGGTGTGAATCACAGAATGGTTTGGGCTGGAAGGGGTCATAAAGATCGTCCAGTTCCAAGCCTTTGCCACAGGCAGGGAAACCCTTCCTGCTAGCCCAGGGTGCTGAAGGCATTGTCCAGCCTGGTTTTAAGCACTTCCAGGGATGAGACATCCACAGCTTCTCTGGGCAACCCCTTCCAGTGTCTCACAGTAAAGAACTTCTTCCTAATCTCCCATCTGAATCTACTCTGAAACCCTTTGCCATTTGAAAATCAGAGTCACAGAATGGTTTGGGTGGGGAGGGACCTCAAAGCCCCTCTAATTCCAACCCCCTTTCCATGAGCAGGGGGCATCTGCACCTAGAGCTGGTTCCTCCAGTTGCTGCAGGTTGCTCCAGGTCATACACCACGACCTGGAATGTTTCCAGGGAGGGGACAGCCCTGTCCTCTCTGGGCAACCTGTTGCAGCGTCTCACCAGCCTCACAGCAATGAATTTCTTCCTCATATCCCACAGAAATCTCCCTCCTGTCAGTCTGAACCTGTTACTCCTTGTCCTGTCACTACAGCCCCTGATAAAGAGTCCTTCCCCATCTCTCCTGTAGGCAAGATGGCCCTTGGGGGGCAGGGGGGTGAGGTGAAACACAGCAAGTGGAGCAGCATCTCTTGGAGCTCTCAGGTGCTGGCCGCGGAGCCCCGAGGCAGCGCAACCCCCGGTGCTCTCCGAGTGGGAGAGTGATTGATTGCTCCACAGGGCACAGCCTCATCCTCTGGGCTTTCCAGCATGTGGCCAGCAGTGGTTTAACGTGGGATGATGTTTCCCCCTCCATCAATGAGTCTGCCTCTGGCTCACACCCAGGGAAGTCCCCTTGTTAGCACAGCCTGGAGCCAGCTCCAGCAGCCCTCAGGGCCGAGCAGCGTTGGGGACTGGAGCTGCAGGGAGATTCCCTGCTCCCAGCCCTCCACGTGTCACATCCCTCTCTCCATTCTGCCTTTTAGCTGACCAGGTGGAGCCTGGTGGGAAGTCAACCCTCCACAGCCTCCAGCTCCCTGGAGAAGCCCCCCATGACTCGCTCCCCCTTGTACGCAGACCCCTACACTCCCAGCTCCCCCAGCGCTCGCAGCCTGGCAGGCTCCAGCTTCCTGGAAGAGGTAACCCTGTGCCTTTGCTGCTGGCTGTGGCCCTGACTCAGCACACAAGCTGCTGGCTCCACAGAGCGTGCCTTGGGCCATTTCTTTTCCTGCTGTCTGCTGGAGTGGGATGTGGAGATGCCTGGTGGGGTGGGGTGGGGTAGGGCAGGGCCCTGCATAGTTCTTTGGGTTTGCTTCAAGCCAGGACAGAGGCAGAGGGGAACAGGTTTCCCCTGCCTTATCACTGCATGTCAGCAACACAACAGTCCCAGGAAGAGCCAGAAACCACAAGCACAAAGGCAGAGGGTGAGATGGGATCCAGAAACCAGAGATGAGTCAGACACAGAGACCACTTTATCCGGCCCCAAAAATCCCAGCTGTGATAACTGAGTGTCTGCTACAGGCTCCACTTCCAGCTTTGCTCCTCCCTGAGCCTCTGGCTGGCATTTCCCACACTGCTGAAGTCCTCCCTTCCCTCAGGGGGTTCTTCCTGACTGCTCTGTCTCCTAGGAGGTTTCATCCTACTGCCTTCACACCAGGCCAGCTTCCACTACCTCTGTGGGTCACTCCACGGGTCCCACAGCCATTCTTCCCTCCCCATCTGTGCCACCAGGATTGGCACAGGGTAGGATCTGAAGGGTCCCACAGCCATTCTTCCCTTCCCATCTGTGCCACCAGGATTGGCACAGGGTGGGATCTGAGGGGTCCCACAGCCATTCTTCCCTTCCCATCTATGCCACCAGGATTGGCACAGGGTGGGATCTGAGGGGTCCCACAGCCATTCTTCCCTTCCCATCTATGCCACCAGGATTGGCACAGGGTGGGATCTGAAGGGTCCCACAGCCATTCTTCCCTCCCCATCTGTGCCACCAGGATTGGCACAGGGTGGGATCTGAAGGGTCCCACAGCCATTCTTCCCTCCCCATCTGTGCCACCAGGACTGGAGTGTGGTGGACTTGGCAAGGCAGAACCCCTTGGTTTGTGTCTGTTCATAGCAGGTGGGGAGCTGCCAGGTGATGTTCTCCAGCTTCCCACTGCATGTACCCAACCTGGAGCCTGTTTTGGTTCAGTTCCTGCAGAGCCATGGCCAGCTGGGCTCAGCACAGACCAACGGAGGCTCAGCACCCCCACACCTCTCTCTGCAGAGGAGGAGCTGCCAGCCCCTGCCCAGCAGCCACTGCAGGGAGGTTCCTGCAGCTCCAGCTTACAGCTCCTGCAGGCTCCAGCTGCGGCATCCTGCCGATGCTTACCTGGAAGAGGTGAGGTTGCAAATGCAGCCCTGCTGCCCCACACTGCAGGCTCTCCCAGCTTGCCTTTCTCCAGGCTGCAAGAGTCACTGCCCTTTGGCTCGGGGCTGGGGAGCTGGGATGGGGGAGCCCACAGGGGACTGATTCCTGGTGTGTGGTGTCTCAGGCCTGCAGTGCTAAGCCCTCCTCATCAACACATCTCTCTCTTTCCAGGTCTCTTCTCTGCAAGAGGAACACCTGGGCCCTTCACTGCACCCACCAGGTGAGACTCTGGGGGGGTTTCTTGGGTGCTGCAGCCCACCCTGCCTTGTCTGTCTCCACAAACCACTCAAATCCAGGCTGAGAGGGAGCCTGGGGACTTGTGCACGTCCTGCCCTCCTCCTGCTTCCCTCTGGTGGGACTGAGGCTGTCACCCTGTCTGGTGGAGGCTGTTGTCTTGGCTTCCACTCACTGCCCCCCAGGCACTGCTGGGGGACTGTGGTTAGTTGGTTTGCTTTGCACAGTTCTGCTCCTTGGCTGCCTCTGGGCTGATAGTTTTTGCTGCCCTGGGGGGTCTCCTATCTGCTGGCAAAGGAGAAGGTGGCCACTGGGGTGGTCCTGAGGTCTCTGAGCTCTTTGCTTTGCTTTTCTGCAGGTGGGGATGTTGACACTTATGACCTGCCTGAGGCTGGCTGCTCTCACCTCGACTCCACAGCCTACCATGACTATGCAGAGCTGCAGAGCTTCCAGAGCGACCTCAGCTATGACAACCTGTGGGAAGCTGAGGAGAAGGAGCCAGGCACCCTGCACAGCTCCCCAGCATCCAGCCAGCAGTTTTACCAGGCCTGAGGGAAGGTCTCCACAGGACAGCCCCTGGGCTCTTTTCTCACTGGGCTTCCCTCCAGGCTGCACAAAGCAAAGGGAAGAGCCCTGCTCCACAGCAGGCTGCCTCCCGTGTCCTGGCAGGTCCAGAGGTCCACCTCCTCCCCTAAATCTCAGGAGCAAGGCACAAAAGCATCCACCTCTGCAGACCCAGGGTGTGTGCCACGCCAAGGGGGTGTGCTCTGTGTCTGTCCCTGCTCAGGGAGCCCTGGCATTGCCCTCCCTCCCCTCCTGCAAACGAAAGGAAGAACAAAAAGCTGCTCAGGCTCCCTCAGCTAAAAGGGACCAAGGGTTCAGACACAGCAGGCACTCAAAGGCCAGAGAAAAGGGCTGGTTGGTGGCTGGCTTGGTTTGATCACTTTTCTTTTACCACAGCCTTCAGGCTGGTCACTTTGAGGCTCCCTGAGAAGAGCTGTTAAGCCCAACCCTTCTACCCTTCAGCTCTGAAGCCTGCAAAGAGCCTTCAGAAACGACAGAGGGTTGGTAGCAATAGCTGTGCTCGTAGCATTGCCCTCCTGCCAGATCAGACTTAGCTGACATGAGGTGGAGAACCCCCTCCCTCCCCCAGATCTGGTCAGAATGGAATGTTCTTTATGCAAAACCCTCCTTTCCTGCCAGTGCTGGCTCCAAAACCATGGGGGCCTGAGCCTGCCACCCTGGCAGGTGGGTTCAGGAGCTGTGGTGCCAGGTGGCTTGTGTTTACCAAGGCCTTCCCTGGAAAGGATGCTCCAGACCCCTCTCATGGGGCTGTGTCCTTTCCTCCCCCCCACTCTGCACACTGCTGGGCTGGCACAGGCTGCCCAGGCAGGCTGTGGATGCCCCCTCCTTGAATGTGTTCCAGCTCAGGTTGGATGAGGGCTTGAGCCACCTGGGCTAGTGGAAGGTGGCTTTGGAACTGGCTGATCCTTAAGGTCCCTTCCAACCCAAACCATCCTGTGACTATCTAGGCAGGGAGAGAAGGAAGAAAACCTCCCTGCAAGCCAAACTCACACACAGCCACAACACCCCAGGGAGCAAAGCAATGCTGGTGGGGGCTGCAGCCTTCTCTTCTCCCTTCCAGAGCAGCAGCAAGACCCAGGACACAAATAACAGGGGACAGAGTCTCAGTGCTATCATTTCCCAGCCCCTTAAGCCAGATCCTTTAGCACATAGAAAGCCAGCAGCAAATCCAAACATCTTCTTGTTTTACCTGGGGCTCCAAGTTCTTAACCTTTGCTCCCTGGGGAGGCTGCAAACCAAACACATCCCCCCAGCCCCCTCTATTTTGGGTGGTCTTTCCCTGGTGCAAACAGGACAAGGCTGGGGGTGGCTTTTTGTACTTGAATCCCTTTGGACTACCTTTGCTTTCTTGTTTATCTCTTCTTCTTCTTCTTCTTCTTGTTGGCTTTCAGAAGGCCCCAACCGAGTTTACATGCCAGGGTTGAGTGGGTTTTAGCTGTGTTTAATGTGCACATGTGGCTGACCTGAAGGTCTATTTAATGCTCCCAGCTGTGGGTGATGCCCTGTGCTGTAGCATTGGGCACCTTGGGGTGGGGTGGGGGGGGTGTATGTGTGTGTTGGTTTGGCTCTTCTTGCTGTTTATTGGTTTGTTTCAGGTTTACTTTCAGCTGGGGGAGGCTTGGCTGCCATTAACCCCTTCCCCCCCCCCAGGAAAAAAGGAGATATATTTATTCAGAACAAAAGGGCACCAGGGAACACCAGAAGCACACAAGGTGCAGGGAGGGAGCCACGCTCCTGAGCTGCTGTGGCTTTGAAGGTGGTCACCATGATAATCAAGCAGGGTTTCAGCAGCGCTGCCTGCAGTGCATGCAAGGGGAAGAGCTCCTCCCTGGTGCTGGGAAAGCTCTCTGGTGCAGCTCTGTGTGAGTGGACAATTGCAATACAGATTCTTCTGGAAGGGTTCTCTTCTCTCTTTCTTTGTCACCCTCTGGTTGAATGGAGGTGGAGTGCTGCTGGCTGCCCTGCCTCTCTTCAGGGCTGTTGGAGGGCAGAAGGGCTCTGCAGAGGGACCTCGACAGATGGGCAGAGGCCAACAGGATGGCATTCAACACATCCAAGTGCTGGGTGCTGCACTTTGGCCACAGCAACCCCAGGCAGTGCTACAGGCTGGGGTCAGAGTGGCTGGAGAGCTCCCAAACAGAAAGGGACCTGGAGGTACTGATTGACAGCTGCCTAAACATGAGCCAGCAGTGTGCCCAGGTGGCCAAGAAGGCCAAGGGCATCCTGGCCTGCAGCAGGAACAGTGTGGCCAGCAGGAGCAGGGAAGCACTGCTTAGGCCACACCTGGAGTCCTGTGTCCAGTTCTGGGCTCCTCAGGTTAGGAAAGATGTTGAGGTGCTGGAAGGTGTCCAGGGAAGGGCAACAGAGCTGGGGAGGGGTCTGGAGCACAGCCCTGGGAGGAGAGGCTGAGGGAGCTGGGGTTGCTTAGCCTGCAGAAGAGGAGGCTCAGGGGAGACCTTCTTGCTCTCTCCAACTCCCTGCAGGGAGGTTGTAGCCAGGAGGGGGTTGGTCTCTTCTCCCAGGCAAGCAGCACCAGAACAAGAGGCCACAGTCTCAAGCTGTGCCAGGGGAAGTTTAGGCTGGAGGTGAGGAGAGAGTTCTTCCCAGAGAGAGTTGTTAGCCATTGGGATGTGCTGCCCAGGGAGGTGGTGGAGTCCCCATCCCTGGAGGTGTTCAAGAGGGGCTTGGATGTGGCACTTGGGGCCATGGTTTAGTCATGGGGTCTGTGGTGCCAGGTTGGACTCGATGATCTTTGAGGTCTCTTCCAACCTTGGTGATTCTGTGACTTTGGGGGTTCTGGGTGCAGGAGGATTTCCAGAGTGCTGACTGCTTCTGCTCCAGGTCAGGCACTTGTAAGCACTTAATCCTAGAGCAAAGTCTCCCCCTGCATTTGTCAGGCAACGAGACCTGGCTGGAGGCCTCACGCCAACGCTGCTCGGACTTTGCTTCAGCCCTGTGTGCTGGGCTGGAGGCTAGGGAGAGGCTCTGGCAAAGCAGCTGGGTGACTCCAGCTGGCTCTGTGCACTGGTGCAGCTGGGAATGCCTGTGCCCTGCTGGGGTGGGATGGGAGTCTGTGCTGGCTGTTCTCCAGCCTGGGTGAACTGAGTGGGACACAGCCACAGTGTGAGCCCCGAGTCACGCACGGAGCTGAGCCCAGTGTGGGCTCCGTTTGGCTCTGGTTTCATCAGCCTGACCTCACTCCATGACAGCCACTGGGGAAGGGCAGGTGGGGATGAGAGGGGCTTGCTTGGCAGAGAAACATCATCCTGGGAACTGCCTCCAGACAATGTGAGGCTGCTTCTGTCCCTGCAGCTTCATGGCTGGGCTTGATGATCTCAAAGGTCTCTTCCCCATGAGAGAGGTGAGGCTGTTCAGATGGAGAAGAGCAGCCTGAGGAGGGATCTTCCCAATGCTGATCAATAGCTAAAGGGTGGGGGACACGAGGATGGGGCTGGACTCCTTTCAGTGGTGCCCAGTGCCAGGACAGGGGGCAATGGGCACAAACTGGAACCCAGGAGGTTCCACTTGAACTTAAGGAGACACTTTGCTGTGAGGGTGCTGGAGGCCTGGGGCAGGCTCTCCAGAGAGGTTGTGGTCTCCTTCTCTGGCCATTGTGCTGCTGGGCAAGCTGCTGTGGGTGCCCTGCTTTAGCAGGGGGGGTTGGACTGGGTGATCTCCCTTCCAGCTCCACCAGGCTGGGATTCAGCGCAGAGGGCCAGCCAGAGCGAGGTGCAACATCCTGTTCTCAGAGCACTGCCGAGACACAACAGCTTCTGAAGCAATTTCACTCCTGCTCCTGCAGTGGCAACTTCCCTCCCTGGCTACATCTGGGCTAAATTTGTCCCTCTCTCACAGGCTGCCCTTTCAACGTGCTGCTTTCTCACGCTTCCAGCACAGGGCTTTGTGCGCAGCTGCCCTGCTCTGTTTGGCTCCTATTTCAGGTCCTGAACTCCATCTCTGTGCCTGACTTACTGCCTTGTTCCTGCAGGGCTCCTGGGGCAGAGTGGAGCTGCTTCCAGCTGCTGCCCAGCACAGAACATAGCGTTTCAGGATGGAATGTGGGCATGCCCTTTGCAAAGGAGCACCAGCAGCGTCCCAGCCCTGAATGCTGCTGTCCAGCTGACCACTGCAGCCTGCTCCCTGCCAGATCTTCTTTGCTAGCCTCTAGGCATTGAGGATTGGGACAAAAAACTGCCACTGAAATAGCTGCACAGGACCCCAGTGTCCCATCCCTCAATGCTCCTTTCCAGCTGACCACTGCAGCCTGCTCCCTGCCAGATCTTCTTTGCTAGCCTCTAGGCATTGAGGATTGGGACAAAAAACTACACTGAAATAGCTGCACAGGACCTCAGTCTCCCATCCCTCAATGCTCCTTTCCAGCTGACCACTGCAGCCTGCTCCCTGCCAGATCTTCTTTGCTAGCCTCTAGGCATTGAGGATTGGGACAAAAAACTGCCACTGAAATAGCTGCACAGGACCCCAGTGTCCCATCCCTCAATGCTCCTTTCCAGCTGACCACTGCAGCCTGCTCCCTGCCAGATCTTCTTTGCTAGCCTCTAGGCATTGAGGATTGGGACAACAAACTGCCACTGAAATAGCTGCACAGGACCCCAGTGTCCCATCCCTCAATGCTCCTTTCCAGCTGACCACTGCAGCCTGCTCCCTGCCAGATCTTCTTTGCTAGCCTCTAGGCATTGAGGATTGGGACAACAAACTGCCACTGAATTGGTTGCAGAGGACCTCAGTGTCCCACTCCTCAATGCTCCTTTCCAGCTGACCACTGCAGCCTGCTCCCTGCCAGATCTTTTTTACTGCCCCCTAGAAATTAAGATCTGGGACAACCAACTGCCACTGAATTGGTTGCAGAGGACCTCAGTGTCCCACTCCTCAATGCTCCTTTCCAGCTGACCACTGCAGCCTGCTCCCTGCCAGATCTTTTTTACTGCCCTCTAGAAATTAAGGTCTGGGACAACCAACTGCCACTGAATTGGTTGCAGAGGACCTCAGTGTCCCACTCCTCAGTGCTCCTTTCCAGATGACCACTACAGCCTGCTCCCTGCCAGATCTTCTTTGCTAGCCTCTAGGCATTGAGGATTGGGACAAAAAGCTACACTGAAATAGCTGCACAGGACCCCAGTGTCCCATCCCTGAATGCTCCTTTCCAGCTGACCACTGCAGCCTGCTCCCTGCCATATCTTTTTTACTGCCCACTAGAAATTAAGGTCTGGGACAAGCAACTGCCACTGAAATAGCTGCACAGGACTCCAGTGTCCCATCCCTGAATGCTGCCGTCCAGATGACCACTACAGCCTGCTCCCTGCCACATCCTCTTTGCTGTCCTCTAGCCACTAAGGACTGTGCCAACAAACTGCCACTGAAATAGCTGCACAGCCCCTGCCCTGCAAGCAGCTGAAGGAGTTTTACTTCTACCTTTTCCCAGCTGGGTTTAGCTCCTCCAGAAGCAGCATGGTTTTCTTGCTCTCTGTCCCTGCTTCAGGAGGTTCATGGCTCTGCTGGGCTGGCCTAGTTAATGCAGAGCAGTTTGTGTGTGTGGGTACAAGCCCTAAAATGTTTCCAAGCCAGCTCCTGTAAGCATCAGATTGCTCAAGACCTGCACCCAAGCTCCTCAGCACAGCCTGGTTTCCCTGTTGAGCCTTTTGGGTTTTGCTGGCCATTGCTTTTCACCTGATGGTTTCCTATCCCTTGACAAGGGGCAATGGATGCAAGCTGGAACCCAGGAGGTTCTACCTTAACATGAAGGAAAACTTCCCTGTGAGGGTGCTGGAGGCCTGGAGCAGGCTGCCCAGAGAGGTTGGGGAGTCTCCTGCTCTGGAGGATTTCAACACCCACCTGGACATATTCCTGTGTGGCCTGCCCTAGGTGGTCCTGCTCTGGACTTGATCATCCCCAGAGGTCCCTTCCACCCCTCCTGTTCTATCATTCTGTGATTCTATCCAGATGCTGACCCAGGTGGCTCCATGATAGGTGGGAGCAGGGCTGTGTTTGGGAGTTGTGTTCATGGACACCTGCCTTATGGCCAGGAGAACTCCACTCTCATCCTTTCCCTCCAACAGCAGGGTCAGGATTTAAAACCAGAGGGTTTATTCAAGTGGGAGCAGTTGTCTCAGTGCAGGCTGCATTCAAGTGGAAGCTGTAGCCCCCAGAAAGACACAAAATACCTCTCACCTCCTGAAAAACAACAACCTCCTCCTCCAGAGCCTGCCTGCAGCAGGGCTGGGGGCCGAGCCAGGTCACCCCTAGGCTGCAGCCCCAGTGCTCTGGAGCTGCCAGAAAGCCTGCACACATCCCCTGCAGCATCCCCTCCAGAAGCCTTTACACTCTTGGGATGGGGAGGCTCCTGGGGTGCAGCAAACCCTCCAGAAGCCACCAGTCTCTTCAGATGGGGAGGATCCTGGGGTACAGAATCTCCTCTAGAAGCCACCACACTCTTGGGATGGGGAGGCTCCTGGGGTGCAGAATCTCCTCTAGAAGCCTCCACACTCTTGGGATGGGGAGGCTTCTGGGGTGCCTCCTGGCATGCTGCTCCCAGGGCCTGGCTGGCAGGGATCTCTGGCACGTTGTCACATACACCCAAGCCACCAAGCTGTCCTGGCTTTGGCTGCTTGGTGACTTTTGCCTTCCCCTGTGGCTGTGTCCCTGGCTCCTTCACCTTCTGCTTCAGGGGGTTGCTCATGGCTGGATCACTCTCCTGCGCGCCAGGGCCGGGCGCTGGCTGTTTGCTGCTCAGCTTGGTCCCAGGATAGCTGCGTCTTTATTCCCAGATGAAAGGCATGAGGTGACACCAGCTGCCAACAATTCACCCTCTGACAAATGATCTCTCCACCCCTCCACTCCCTCCAAGTGCTAAAAGCCCTGAATCAGCTGCCCCCCCCTCATCTGAAACCACAGCAGAGCTGCAGCTCCGTGGGCTGTGCTGCTCCTCTCTGCTTGCTGATCTCCAAGCCACAGCTTCCAACTCCTTTTGCTCCCGGGGGTGGGGGGGGGAGGAAAGAAAGCAAGCAAATAAAATAGCCTTCAGAGAGAGGTTTTTCAAGCAAGAAAATGTAGCCTGGGACCTGCTCCTTTGGCTTCAGAAGTGGTAGAGACAAAGCCCCAGGAGCTGGGGGGGGTGGTGGTGGAGCTGCAGCAGAGCTGCCCCCGCCCCAGCCGGCTCCTGCTCCCTTGCTCCCTGTGGACTTGGCTGCTCTTTTTATCCTGGCACTTGGGGGCTGGGAATTCCTCGGTGAGCTCCTTGTATGAAGGTGTCTCCTCCTGTGAGCAGCTGCCCGAGACCATGGCTGAGGTCGGGGGAAGGTTTGCTGGGCAAACCTGCTTGGAACCCCCCCCAGCTGAGCCCCGGCAGTGCCCCTGGGAGCTGAGGATGTGCAGGGTTCGGTCTGGCGTCGCGGCGAGCAACTCCCTCACTGCCCTGTGGGTGGGAGAATGCACCAAAACATGGCATGTTCTCACCGCTGCCTGAAAGCAGCTGGCGTTTCTGACAGCCCCGGATAAAAGGGAGCTCGCTGCTCTGCCCGCTGCCCGTCCTGGCACTGCTGGGGCTGGCACAGCACCGTGAGCCCTCAGGAATCCCTCTGAAGGGCGGGGAGAAGACAGAAATGGTCCTGCAGAAATGTCCAGGGGGAGGGGGGGAAGCTGTGCTCTGGTTTTATTACAGAGAGATGAAGCCAAAAGGAGAGGGAAAGAGCTGCTGGGACAAAACGAATTGCTGCAGGAGAAGGAGGGGGGGAGGGGGAGGGAGGGGATGGCACAGCCAGGACCCCGCAGCCGGCCGGCACATGACGATGAGGTCCAGGGGCACTTCTTGGGCATGCACCTGCCTGACTTTTTCATCTGCTTGGCAGCACAAGGTGTCAGATGTGGGAGCTACGTGCAGAGAAGTGGGGTGGGATGGCACAGCCCCCACCTCCAGCCCTGCCACTCTCCTTTGGTGGAGGCAAAGCAGGATGCGCCGGAAAGGTCGTTGCTGTTGCGGTGGCCGCTGCCGTTGCAAAGGGTGCTGAGCTCCTAGCTCCTCCTCCTGGGGTGAGAGAGAGGGAAGCTGACCTGGCCATGAAGAGAGCTTAAAAGGTCAGAAAATAAACCAAGCATTAAAATGGGTTGCAAGCCCAGGCTGGTTTCCTTGAAGGACGCTGGAGACACTGCCGCTCGACTGAGTGCAGTGGACGTCCCCAGGGCTGAGCTCCTGCCACCAAGAAGCTCTCTCAGTGGTTTCCTTTTGCTTCTGCAGTGGGCTGAGAGAAAAAAAAAACACCCAACCATCTGAAATATTTATCTCCTCCACTTCTTCCAGCAGAGATCAAAAGGAGAGTGAAATGCACCTGTAACCTGCTGGATCACCCAGCACCTTCGGTGACTTTGAGCAGGGAGGGGGAGGTGCTGAAGGGACCTCTGGAGATCATCCAGTCCAACCCCCTGCTAAAGCACCCAGAGCAGGATCACAGTGGCCAGGAGGGTTTGGTATCTCTCCAGAGAAGGAGACTCCACAACATCTCTGGGCAGCCTGCTCCAAGGCTCCAGCACCCTCACACCAAAGGAGTTCCTCCTTAAGTTCAGATGGCATCTCCTGGGTTCTAGCTTGTGCCTCTTGCCCCTTGTCCTGTCCCTGGGCACCACTGACAAGAGCCTGGCCCCATTGTCTTGTCCCCCACCCTTTAGTTATTGATCAGCACTGATCCCTTCTCAGGATGCTCTTCTCCAGCTAAACAGCCCCCAGGTCTTTCAGCCTCTCCTCAGAAGAGACATTTGGCTGGATAAAGAGTATAACTGAGCAGAGGAGACTGCTCCAGCCTCCCCTGGAGACATTTGGCTGGATAAAGAGTATAACTGAGCAGAGGAGACTGCTCCAGCCTCCCCTGGAGACATTTGGCTGGATAAAGAGTATAACTGAGCAGAGGAGACTGCTCCAGCCTCCCCTGTGCCCACCATGCTCCTGCTCTGTGGAGGCAGCAAGCTCTGCTGGGCAAACCTGCCAGGCTGCAGTGCCCTGGAGAGCTTGGCTGCACTGAGGGCCCTGGGGAGGGCAGAGGTGATGAGGGTCCGTGGACCCAACCCAGGAGCTGCTGCTGTGCATTGATTTGTGCTCACTGATCCGTTCAGGAGGGTCCAGGAGGAGCTGGCTGGAGGGTTGGCAAGGATGGAAGTGTGCTTGTAGTCCTGAGTGCTTTTGAGACAGGAGAGAGGGCAGGGCTCTCTGGATCAGGCTGTTAGTGACTTGTGGCAGCCAAGATGTGTCTCAGAGGGGCAGGCAATGGGGATTGAGCCAAGGAAGAGGCGAAGCAGCTCACCTCCCTGCAGACTCTGTCCCTCAGGGCTCCTCCAGCAGCACATCAGCTCCTCCAGCCTGGTGCCCACAGACCCAGAATGAGTTGAATTCTCATTCTTTTAGAGCCCAGTACTTGTTCTTCAGTTTCACACACAAGCAAGGCAGACACAGAAGTATCCATGAGACAGATCTTTATTGGAAGCTTCCAGCATCTTTTCTCCCTTCCCCTCCTCCACAAAAGTCCCCTCTCAGGCTACACAGCTGCTACAGTCCACATGGAGCCTGCACATCCCTCTCTCTTTCTTGCTCTTCTCTGCTACCTGTCTGACTGTACAAGTGCATAGTGCTCTCTCTCAGCAGCAGTGATACAGGGGCTTGAGCACAGCCCCACACACATTCAACTGCAAGGAAAGATCCAGACCTCTTCTCTCTCCTTTCACTGCCTCAGACTGCTCCTGTCAAGCCCTTGAGCAGATCCACACAGGCATTCTGGGCAGGTTTCCCCCTAGTACCTTCGTGGACCTGGTTCCTAAGTGCTTAACAAACCTCACCTTTGTGCTGCTACCAGACTTGGGAGTGAAGAAGCCCCTCAGGAATAATGCCCTGGAGTGATCAAGAAGGCACTAGAGACAGGGAAGAACCTGAACCACTTCCTTCTCATTTTGCCCCCAGCCATCCATTCTGGGTCCTCCCCAGCCCCACAAGGTCACACATTCAGCCTCCTCACTTGACATTCTCCTCCCTGCCAGCTCTGGGGTGGGAGGCAGAGGAGGAACCAAGTCACAGACCTAGAGCCTTCATCTGGTGGTCCTCACAGCCAAATATCTACACCTACCTTTTCCTCCTCTCCAACATGCTGCTGTCCTTATGAGTCCTCTTTCCCGAGGCTCCCCTGAGCTCAGCCTCTTTCCCTGCTGCCCCTGCAGCCCCTGTCCCTCCTGCCCCCTTTCCCTGCTGCCCCTGCAGCCCCTCTCCCTCCTGCCCAGTCCCTTCCCCTGGCTCTGCCTGCATGACACCTGCCCATCCCCTGCCTACAGGAGCAAGATCATAGAATTGTTAGGGTTGGAAGGCACCTCAAGGATCATCTAGCTCCAACCCCCCTGCCACGGGCAGGGACACCTCACACCAGATCAGATGTGTCCTTGCAGTGGGTGCTCCTCACCCACAGGGACAGACACTGCATCCACGGCTCCAGCTCAGCAGGGCTGAGGTGACTACATGCAACAGAAACCCTATCTCAGCCTCCTGCACTGCTGGCCCAGGCTGTGGCTTCTTGGAGTGAAATCCAAGAGGATGATTCCTCCTGCAGTGAGCCAAAGTGGTCATGGGAAGCCTGGGCCTTGCCAAGGCAGCAGCCCCTTCCTCCCCCTCCAGCTAGCCACGTGTGGCCAGTCCCTGCTTAGCAGAGCACCATGTTTGGACACAGCCAGCTCTTCCCAAAGCTCTCCTCTCCTCCTCCACAGGTAACCCAGCTCTGCCTGAGGAACAAAGCCCTTCCCTGGTTTCACAGAATCACACAGAATCAGCCAGCTTGGAAGAGACCTCCAAGATCATCGAGTCCAAGCACTCACCCAACCCTACCTAATCAGCTAGACCATGGCACTGAGTGCCTCATCCAGGCTTTGCTTAAACACCTCCAGGGATGCTGACTCCACCACCTCCCTGGGCAATCTCTCTTTCTGTGGAGAACTTCTTTCTAAGATCAAGCCTAAACTTCCCCCTGCACAGCTTGAGGCTCTGTCCTCTTGTTCTGTTGCCTGGGAGAAGAGCCCAACCCCCACCTGGCTACAACCACCCTTCAGGTAGTTGCAGACAGCACTAAGGTCTCCCCTGAGCCTCCTCTTCTCCAGGCTAAACACCCCCCAGACTCTCCTCACAGGGCTGTGCTCCAGACCCCCCTCCCCCCACCTTTCTTGCCCTTCTCTGGACACCTTCAAGCTCTCTCCTCCCTCCACCACCTCAGTGCCTCCTCTGCTGCCAGATGACTTCAGCGGGGAGCAGGGACAAGCAGTGCCTTGGAAGAGACACTGTGACTGCTCCTAGGGGGTGGCCCAAGTGTGCAAGAAGTGTGCAAAGAAAGAACAGAGCCAGCCCAGGCTGGGCTCCTCTTCTGTCCAGTGCAGGTCCAAAGTGCCTACCGTGCTGTCACTGACCGTCACCGGAAGGATCCTGCTCCCCGTGACATCCTCTCCCCTTTAGGGATGGCTCCAGAGAAGTCTTGGTGCTGGGATCCAGGCTTCTCCCACTGCCCAAGAACAAAGTCCCCAGCCTCTGCCTCCACTGTCCTCTCCTGTCCTCAGGAAGCATCTCTGGTGTGTGCTGAGCCTAGACCCGGGGGTGTCCTTCTCTGACCTGCCGTCGGAAGTAGCGGATGGCAGAGAGCGTGCCAAAGCTTGCCAGGAACACTGGAAAAGAGCCCAACACAGTGCCAGAGTCAGTCTGGGTGCTCCTTCCAGACATGAAGGCCTTTCTCTACACAGGGAAGATCACAAACTACTTGGCTTACTCTGGTCTATGGGTTCTGAGGGGGTAGGATCATAGAATCATAGAGAAGCTCCCTGAGATGATCAAGTCCAACCATCAGCCCAACACCACCATGGCCATGAAACCATGTCCTGAGAGGCCATCTCCATAGGTGCTCTGAACAGCTCCAGGGGTGGTGACTCCACCACCTCCCTGGGCAGCCTGTTCCAATGCCTGAGCACTCTTGCAGGAAAGAAATTGTTCCTCGTGTCTGACCTTAACCTCTCCTGGTGCAACCTGAGCCTATTTCCTCTCCTCCTATCACTTGATGCTAGGAGAAGATACTAAGAGCCCACCTGGCTCCAACCTCCTTTCAGGGAGTTGTAGAGAGCCAGAAGGACTCCTTTCAGCCTCTTCCTCAGACTGAAACCCCCCAGATTCCTCAGCTGCTCCTCACCAGCTCTGTTCTCCAGACCCTTCATCAGCTTTGCTGCTTTTCTCTGGATCAGCTCCAGCTCCTCAACATCCTTCTCAGAGTGGCCTGAAACTGAACCCAGTACTCAAGGTGTGGGGGACACAAGGATCAGAGCATGTAGAGCTAGAAGGTAGAGCTCATGGAGGTGGTAGACAGCACCAAGCTCTTCTCTGTCCTTTCAATTCATGTTCTTTAGTTTGGATTGTAAGAGAGGTTAAATCCCCCTGAGCTGTGCTCAAGCAGAACTGGGAAGCCAAGCCATGCAGGAGGCTGAACATGAGCCTGCAGTGTGCCCAGGGGGCCAAGAAGGCCAAGGGCATCCTGGCCTGCATCAGGAACAGTGTGGCCAGCAGGAGCAGGGAGGTCATTCTGCCCTGTGCTCAGCACTGCTTAGGCCACACCTTGAGTCCTGTGTCCAGTTCTGGGCTCCTCAGGTTAGGAAAGAGGTTGAGGTGCTGGAAGGTGTCCAGAGAAGGGCAACAAAGCTGGGGAGGGGTCTGGGGCAGAGCCCTGGGAGGAGAGGCTGAGGGAGCTGGGGTTGCTTAGCCTGCAGAAGAGGAGGCTCAGGGGAGACCTTCTTGCTCTCTCCAACTCCCTGCAGGGAGGTTGGAGCCAGGTGGGGGTTGGTCTCTTCTCCCAGGCAAGCAGCACCAGAACAAGAGGCCACAGTCTCAAGCTGTGCCAGGGGAGGTTTAGGCTGGAGGTGAGGAGGAAGTTCTTCCCAGCAAGAGAGATTGGCCATTGGGATGTGCTGCCCAGGGAGGTGGTGGAGTCCCCATGCCTGGAGGTGTTCAAGAGGGGCTTGGATGTGGCCCTTGGAGCCATGGTTTAGCTGTCAGGAGGTGTTGGGTGACAGCTTGGACTTGATGCTCTCTGAGGTCTTTTCCAACCTGGTTGATTCTATGATTCTGTGGCTTCCCAGCTTAAATTGAGACTCGATTGGGGTCTGTGTGTGTTAGAGTCTGGGTCACAGCCAGGAAAGCTCAACCTGCAGAACCTCAAGTGCCAGAGCTGCGAGGCCAGGCTGTGCAGCTGCCCCTGGCCTGCCCTCCTTGCCAGGCTGCTTGCTGCATGCTGGGTTATGCAATCCTGGGGACACGGAGCCCATATCCTGCTTTTCTCACCCTCTCTGAGGCCACCTCTACCATCCCATACCAAGAAGGCAAGGAGAAGCAGGCCAAAAGCTCCTTGTGATGGCTGCACTGAACAACCTTAGCTAATGAGCTATTCTCAGCCCTGGGTGTCAGCTTCCTGTGTGACCTTAGGGAGGAACATTCCTTGCCTGGACACGCAGCAGGAAGCCCTGGCCCTGGTGTCTCACCCCCACGCTGGGGGCTCTCTGGTGCCCATGGCCTGAACCTTGTGCTCTTGACTTCCCACAGCACTACTCACCCAGCAACCCTCAACCCAGCTTCAGGGAGAGGGAGAGGGAGAGGGAGAGGGAGAGGGAGAGGGAGAGGGAGAGGGAGAGGGAGAGGGAGAGGGAGAGGGAGAGGGAGAGGGAGAGGGAGAGGGAGAGGGAGAGGGAGAGGGAGAGGGAGAAGGAGAGGGAGAGGGAGAGGGAGAGGGAGAGGGAGAGGGAGAGGGAGAGGGAGAGGAGAGGAGAGGAGAGGAGAGGAGAGGAGAGGAGAGGAGAGGAGAGGAGAGGAGAGGAGAGGAGAGGAGAGGAGAGGAGAGGAGAGGAGAGGAGAGGAGAGGAGCTGACAGAGCTTGGCCTGCTTGCAGGACTCTGCAGCAGCACCAGACTTCAGCTGAGCTGTGTTTGGAGAGAAGATGTTGTTTTTACAGCAGAAAAATATGTAAATACATAAAAACCTTTTACAGCAGAAAAGATTATCATTTTCCAGCAGAAAAACAGGGGCACTTGTTCCAGCTGAGATGAAGGAGTAAAATCCTGCATAGCCAAGGTCTTGATTCTGCTTCTAGCCAGTGAGGACCTTAAAGAAGCCTCTCTGCCCCTCACCCACTGCTCCTGGTCCCTGGTCTAACAACTGGAGGGAGTGGGGCCAAAGCCAGGCACACAGACTTGTCCTGCAGCTCGAGCCAGCAGCGTGGGGAAAGGACAACCCCTGAGCAACCTGAGCCAGTTGGAGGTGTCCCTGCTGACTGCAGGGGAGCTGGGCAAGATGACCTCTGAGAGTCCCTTCCAACCTGATGCATTCTATGATTCCATGATTCTAGGGATGTGAGTAGGGACCAGGAGCCTGACATTCCCCTAGGGCAGAAGGTATTAGCCAGCAAGAGGCCACTCTGGGGAAGCAGGAGGGTGACTGCATCCCCCCACAGGCATCATCAGGTGTGACAGCATCCCTGCCTTGCCCCCCACCTTGCCTTCCACAGGCTCTTTCCCACCCTTCTCCCACCAGACTGGGCACCATACTTACTGGTCTTCCAGGCGTCTGGAGCTTGCAGGTCGGAGGTCTTCACTGCCCAGGAGGCAAAGGCACAGAAGACAAGGCACATGTCTTTGTGGGTCAGTGCCAGTGGACTCTCAGGCCCCCCTGTGAGAAGAAGAGCACAAGGCTTGGGGTTTTATGATGTCTCCTCTGGTCCCTCTGGGGCAGTGGGGCTCATGCACCCTCAGAGAAATATGTCCCAGAAGACCTTTTTGCACCCTTGGTGAAGTCAAATATGTCTATTTAGGACTCCTGCAAGGAGGGGGGGACCAAGGTTCACCCCTCTCACTCTGACATTGTAAGAGCCCAAGGCAAGTATTTGCTAGTGCTGCCCATGGGCCTGGAAGGCAGAGTCAGTAGATGAGATGTCCACAGGACCTCTGCCTGCCTCACCACCTCCCTGCACCTCTTCCCAGGGCTGGGGAGTAGATTCAGGATATAGCAGTTCCTGGGGTGGCTGCTGATGCTCTGGGGCTGCAGGCAGGTCCCTCTGGGCAAGGTCCCCTTCCTGCAAGCTGAAGGCAGCTCTGGGACAACACAAATGCTCCTGAGAAGCAGCAAGGTGCTGTACTGATAAGGAGAGAGGGAATGGATTGAAGCTTGAGGAGGGCAGATTTAGACTGGAGATGAGGAAGAAATCCTTTCCAATGAGGGTGGGGAGGCACTGGAGCAGGCTGCCCAGGGTGGTTGTGGATGGTCCCTCCTTGGAGGTGCTCAAGGCCAGGCTGGATGAGGCCCTGAGCATCCTGGGCTGGTGGGAGGTGTCCCTGCCCATGGCAGAGGGGTTGGAACTGGATGATCTTGAAGGTCTCTTCCAACTCAAAGCATTCTATGAATCATCTCTCCATGGATCCTACCTCACTCCTGCCACCTGCTAGGTCCAGGGAAGGAAACAACCCTGAGTGCTCTCTGTTTCTTTCTCTGCTGGAGTTCCAGCCTGGCACAACTCAAAGAGGAGGCTACTTTTGCTCCTGTGTTTATCTGAGCAGGCTTTCCATTAAAGCTGGCTTATTAATTAGCTCCCCCCATGGCAAAGGGAGTTTTTCTCTGTGCAAACAGGCTGGAAGCTCTGTTTGGAGGCACCCTTTGGGATGAGTCACTCATTGTTTGGTTTCAGGATTAACTACAAGGCACTGTGGCCATGAGCATCAGAGAATTGTCAGGGTTGGAAGGGACCTCAGGGATCAGCCAGCTCCAAGCCCCCTGCCATGGGCAGGGACACCTCACACCACAGCAGGTTGCTCACAGCCACCTCCAGCCTGGCTGCAAACACCTCCAGGGCTGAGGCTTCCACCACCTCCCTGGGCAACCTGTGCCAGAGATAAATGTGCTTGAGGTCCTGCTGGGTCAGACTCACTCTCCTTTTAGCTCCATTTCTCTTACCTGCCTCAGCTAACCTCTGGGGTCTCTGCAGGGTGTTGCTCAAGTGAGTGTGTGCTTTAAAGACCTCCTCACCTATTTCAGTTGGAAGCCTTGGACCTGTCCTGCTCCATGCACACCTTTTCCACCCCCAGCAACTGTCAGTCCAGCCTGAACAGGACAGCAGCTCAGCAGCCCTTGCCTTATCTCAAGGGCACGAGGTCTTTGGTACAGAAGGTTTTTGCTACTCTGCCTCCCATTCCCTCATCAGAAACAGAGCTTTGTGGTTCTGCAGGCAGTTGGGCAGCTCAGGGCTGGGGGGGTTCCTCTCTCTGCCACTCTGCCTGGTGCAGTGCCACCAGCCATGCTTAATCCAGCTCTCTGCTTCAGCAAGCTCTCCTTGGCCAGAGGGCAGAAGAGCTCCTACAGTGAGCTCTAGCAGCTCGGGGGGGACACATGAGTCACCTAGGACAGGGACTTCAGGCCAGCCTGAGGTTCAGCCTGTTGCATGCATGCTGCCAGGACCAGCTCTCTGCTCCAGGACTGGAGATTGTGGGGAGCAAAACAAGTTATGCAGGGACCGTCCCTAGCTTCCACGCCTGCTGCAGCGCTGGGAGCCAGCCAGGGCAGCGTGAGCGTCACAAGAAGCCAAAGCCACAGGGCATGACACGGCGGTGGCAGCCCAGGGATGCCATGTGGCAAGGTTCACGTGCCAGGGGGCTGATTTCAGCCCCACTAAACCTGGCAGAGCCCTCCAAAATGCTCCCACGGGCAAGGTGGCCTTAATGCCACCGCTGCTGGAGCGGAGATGGGCCGGAACTGGCTGCCAGGCTGCCCACAGAGCAGCGGGAGCAGAGCAGAGCAGGCAAGGCAGGGGCACATCTCCGTGCCCAGCGTGCAGGGGGTGGCAGTGCTGCTGTACCTCTCAGTGCAAGGGCCATGCCCAAACCTTCTGGCTCGGTCTGGCCTCTTCCTGGCGGAGCCAGCGGGACGAGGGAGAGCTTCTCTCCAGATCCTCTCCGCAGGAGAGCCTGAGGGGCTGGGGCTTGGCCTCCCACCAGATGCCTTTGCAGGAGGGACTTCAGAGCCCCCACAGCTTTCTTCACCTCAGAGGCTGGAGTGACTGAGAAAATCCTTCTCCAGCCCACCCTGCTGCCAGGCCCATCTCTGAAGAAGTGTTCATAGGCCTCAGGGACCGAGACAACCAGGGAGTCTCTGACTGGAGCCGAGCTGGGACCCTCGTTCCGCAGCCCGGTGTGGTCCAAGCTGCTGAACTTCTTTCTCTTCCTGTCTTTACCTTTGGCTTTTTTCCTGTTTCCTTCTGGTTCATTGAAAAAGTACTCATACAGTTCAGGCAAGGATATTTCCCTTTCCAAGGGTGTTCTCTCCCCTTCCATGGAGTCCCACATGTCTTCTTCTTCTTGGGAGTCACAAAACATATAGTCGTACATCTCGGGCCAAGTCACGTCCAGGCTGTCCGCCCTTGCAGGGGCCCCAGCTGCAAAGCAAGGGGGGCCCAGCTCCTTGGGGCTCTCAGCTGCAGGCTCCCCACAAGCTCCCCCAGTAGCACCCCCTGCAGAAGACACCACTATCTTGGGATGAGGAGGCTCCTGGGGTTCAGCAACCCCTCCAGAAGCCACCACACTCTTGGGATGGGGAGGCTCCTGGGGCGCAGAATCTCCTCTAGAAGCCTCCACGCTCTTGAGATGGGGAGGCTCCTGGGGTGCAGCAAACCCTCCAGAAGCCACCAGTCTCTTCAGATGGGGAGGCTCCTGGGGTACAGAATCTCCTCTAGAAGCCTCCACACTCTTGGGATGGGGAGGCTCCTGGGGTACAGAATCTCCTCTAGAAGCCTCCACGCTCTTGGGATGGGGAGGCTCCTGGGGTACAGAATCTCCTCTAGAAGCCTCCACGCTCTTGGGATGGGGAGGCTCCTGGGGTGCAGAATCTCCTCTAGAAGCCACCACACTCTTGGGATGGGGAGGCTCCTGGGGTGCAGAATCTCCTCTAGAAGCCTCCACGCTCTTGGGATGGGGAGGCTCCTGGGGTGCCTCCTGGCATGCTGCTCCCAGGGTCTGGCTGGCAGGGGTCTCTGGCACATTGTCATGTACACCCAAGCCAGCAAGCTGTCCTGGCTTTGGCTGCTTGGTGGCTTTTGCCTTCCCCTGTGGCTGTGTCCCTGGCTCCTTCACCTTCTGCTTCAGGGGGGTGCTCATGGCTGGATCACCCTCATCCGTGCCAGGGCTGGGCGCTGGCTGTTTGCTATCCGCTGCCTCCTCGCTGCCCAGCTTCACCAGAGCTGGCCTGGCTGCCTTCTCCTTCCCTTTGCCCTTCCGTGAGGACAGGGGGGAGCTCAAAGGTGTCTTCACAGCTGCACCAGTCCCTTGTGCCACCGCCCCTGCAGGCTCCCTGTCCCCTTGGGCCGCCTCGGTGACGCTGGCTCCGCGCTGCTTGCGGCTCCTCTTCGGCGTTCCGGGCACCTTCGGCCTCACCACGTCCGGGGAGCTCGGCTCGGTGCCCGTTCTCTCCCTGCTCGCCTCCTCCCGTGCCGGGGAGCCGGGTGCTTTGGGGACAGTCTCCAGTGCCGGCCCTGGTGGGGGGTCACGCACGGGTCCCTGCAGCCCCGGATCCGAGCGGAAAGCGCTGCTGCCAAGACTTTTCCTTGCTGCCTTTGGGGAGGCAGCCGGTGTTGGCAAGCTGTCCTGGAAGGGAGCCCCCGGCTGTGCCACCGCTTTGCCATGGGGCTGTGCCGCTCCTGTGTCCCGTCCCTGCTCAGGGCTGCTCGTTCCCGCTGGCTGGCTGGGATGCTCCATGGCCTGGCCGCTCCTGGCTGCTGCTTTCTCCGGTGCCGGCTGCGGGGCTGCCGCTTCACATGCTGCGTCCTGCCCGGGGCTGCCCTCGGCTGTGCCACCGGCCGGGTTGGCAAGGGGGGCTGCGGGGGGGCACGGGGGCTGCCTCCCCTGCACGCTGGGCATCGGGGTGGGCGAAGGGCGGCCGGGCTTGTCGCTGTCACACAGAAACCTGCCGACGGAGCCCAGCTCCGCTTCGTCCTCGCTGCCCGACAGAAGCTCCGGCAAGGAGAGGTGCCCAGCAGCGAGCCAGCGCGGGGGGGCGTCTCCGGGCACCCCACGTGGGGACGAGCTCCCCGTGCCAAGCTCTGGCCTGCTGCCCACCCTCGCTGCGAGCTGGCCGTCGGCGCTGGCGGGGCAGCCGCTGCCCGGCACGCCGTCCCCTTGCTCAATGTCACTGAGGCACTGCTCCTCGGCCGTGGCCAGCGCGGCCGGCGCTAAGTCGCATTCCTCCGACTCCAGGAAGAACTCAGCCCAGTCCCTGTCGTTCAGCTGGATGCTGTACTCGAAGTCATCCATGCCTGCAGCGGCAAAGCGAGGGGAGATGAGGGGACGAGGAAGGGGCACCAGAGCCGAGGTGCATGCCCCCTAACCCTTTCCCCACAGGTTCCTGCCCTGCTTCCCTGCTCACTGCTCCTCCTCACTCGTTTCCAGCTGAAACCAGGGAAAGGAAAGGGCAGCTCCTGGTAGACTTAGCAGGACAGTATCACTATGCTGGACCGTAACCCAACCAGGGCTTGGAGAGACCACTACTACCCCCCTCAGGCTCCTTCTGCCTCTGCTCCCCAAGCGCAGCAGCGCAGAGGGGTTGGGATCCTCCCACAGCAGCATCACACCTCACATGCCCCTTTCCTGCTCCTCTTTGCCTACAACCCATTAAAAAACCCTAGAGGGTTCATGCCCCTGAGCATTGCTGCTGCCACAGCACCATGCATGAAGGTGGCAACGAAGCACAGTCCAAACAGAGACATTTCAGCAAGCCACAGCAGCCCCTTCCAAACCCTTGGTTGTGGGGAGGAAGATGCAACAGAGCCCAAAAAGCAGCAGAAGAAGCAGAGGTCACAAAGCTGCATCCTACCTGTGCCACAGCCTGAGGTGGTGGTGGTGCCATTCAAAGAGCCACACAAGAAAATCCTGCCAGCACAACATGATGCTGTACCCTTGACGGGGGCAGAGAGCTCAGCTCCAGCACAGATCCATTCAGGGGCTAAAAATAGACATTTTCCCCCCACACACACCTCCCTCTCCAGGGTGTCATTTGAGATCCTGGTGTGATGGGTTCAGAGAGGGCAGGTCTATATATAGAAGCTGGTAGGGGAAGATATGAGGGTGCCAGCCAATGCCTTTCTGTCTCACAGCCTCTGGGGTCTCTGGGACCTGGTGCCCACTGCTCCTGGTGCCCACTGCTTGCTTCTGGCCTCTGCCTGGGCTTGCTCCATGGGATGTTGTGGGCACCAAGGGGCACCCACATGCTTGACATCCACCTGGGGGGACCCTGATAGGGATGGGGTGCTGGCCACACTGTTCTGTGTGCTCCAAGGAGCTGGGAGGCAGCAGCCAGCTCCTGCCCAGCAGGGCTGGAGGGCAGCTGGGTCAGCAGAGAAGGAGCTCAGGCACAGAGCCATGACACATGGCAATGACTGTTCTGGTTTCAACATGCCCACCTCTTTGCCTCAACCTGCAGAGATTTGTCACCCCAAAACATGCCTCAGGGATGCTCACCTATGGATAGCATTCCTAGGGCACAATTTGCCAGCCTGCTGTGGATTGACATCAAAAGACCACAGCCAGCATCATGGCTTTTTGACAAACCCCTTGTGGTGCGTGGCAGCCACCCCACCCCACCCAGGAGCATCTGGTGCAGGTGGCAGAGGCTGCCTTGGGTTGGAGATTCAGCCTGGCATGAGGGAGTTACAGGGGAAGCAACTGGCTGAGGGTGGCCTGGTGGATCAGCAACCAGAGCCTGAAATAGCCCTCAGCTCCTACAAGTCCTGGAGCCTGCCTCCCAGAGCATGCCCTCCCCTGCCCTGGGCACCAGAAATAGATGTCCTGAAGTAGCTGCCTGCAGCAGTGTCTGTGGCCAGTAGCCCAAGCCCAGTTCCAGGCTCTGCTGCCCCAAGAGCACTGCCCAGAGGCTCCAGCCACCCCTTGGCTCACCAGGCTGCAGCAGCCCCCAAACTGGAGGCTGAAAGTTGTGCAGATGCTGTGGGCATCGAGAGGGACCCCCATGCTTGGCATCCACCTCGGGGGTCCTCGGTGGGGACAGGCTGCCGGCCCTGCTGCTCGGCGTGCTCCACGGAGCGGGGAGGCAGCAGGCAGCTCCTGCCCAGCAGGCTGGAGGGCAGCTGGGTCTCTCGCCCTGGCAGCACCCACATCCTGTGGGAAGGAAGCTCCCCGCGGTGGCTGCCTTCACGCACTGCAGTGCCAGGGAGCGCGCCGGGAGCGCGCAGCCCATCGGCAGCTGGAGCTGCAGCGCTGCCCCACGCCGCCGGGGAAGCATCGACCAGGACACACTTCCTTTCTCTCTGCTCCCCACTGACGCACGCAGGGAGCCTGTTGAGCTGAGAAAATGTGGAAGGAAAGAGGTTTGCTGTCTTCCCATCCTATCTGATTCCTGATCTGGATACACCCTTCTCCCTCTCCCCCCCCTCCCGCCCCTCCCCGGCTTCAGATGCGCTCGCAGACGCAGAAGGGAAACCAACTGGCTTCCTCTTCTTGGCTGCAGTCAACTTCCTTCCCTTTGAGTCCAGCAGCCAGGGGTAGTCAGAAAAAAAGAAGAAGAAAAAAACCCCTTTAAACTCTGCCTTGCAAACCGCAGCAGAGAACATAAAAGAGCCAGAGGCAGCGAGACGGAACCGGGAGCCAGCAGCGGCCCTGCGTTATCAGTGTCACAGCTACAGCCAGAGCTGGAGCAGCCACACACCAAACCCAACAGGAACTGCACACACCCCACCACACGTTCCACCCTGGCCTCAGAGACACAAACAAGCCTCAGCACAGGAGACATCCAAGTATTTATTTAGCTGGCCAGGGTAAAGCCCACACACCGTCCTTGGGGGAATGATCCACATCTGCAAGCACTTCCCTGCCTCCTCCCCGGGGGTGGGAAGGGGGCCACAACTGCAGAGCGTGGACTTCAAGGGCAAGGCTCTGTGCCACGAGCCGTGCAGGCTGCAGAAGGACAGCCAGCAGCCAGGGCAGACCATCTCCAGTTACCTTCTGGCACGGGGTGTGTGACCCTGTGCCTCCAGGGGGGATACCTGGCTCCCGCTCCCCAGAGGAGCTGCTGCCAGGTGCTGGGATGCTGCAGGGCTGCTCCAGCACTTCCAGACCAACGTGACTGATGGATGCCACCTGCTGAGCCAGGGGAGGGTGGGCACAGCCCCACCACAGCCCCCCCCCCCCCCAGCACCTCCTGCATCGGCTCTTTGGTATTAAGGACATTATATAAATAACTAATGTCAATGTGAAATGGGAGAAGGGCCTGAAATAAAGCAGCACATGAGGCCCCTCTCTGCCTGATGGAGCAGGGCATAGCGTGGGAGAAAAAGAGCTGGGAGTCAAGGGCATGGAGCTAGGTGGGAAAACTGGGAATGCCACGGAAGGCCACTTCCTTTGGCCTTCAAAAGCCCTTCTGTGGCTTCAGGCTCCACAGTTGGTGTGCTCCAAGCATGAAGGCACTTCAACAGCCAGGTAGGGAGGAAAGGAGCTATCAGAGCTACATGAAATAGGACTCTAAGATAAGTAAAATCCAGGGAAATCCAGTTGGGAAAACTCTACCTTCACAGAGCTTTTAAAATCAGCACTAACCCATCATGAGCTGGGGGGGGGGGGGGGAAAGGGGAGGCTGAATTCACTGCCAAGGCAAGGCAGACAATGCAGAGAAATGTGGGTTTGATTACAAACACATCCTCCCTGCCCTAATCTAGACCCATCACATGCTGTGTGTTAGGGGAGGAAGGGAGTGATGAGCTTGCAGTAAAAGCAGTGGAAAAATAAACCCGACCAAACAACCATAGTGGGAAGAGGAACATGTCCACAGCTCCAGGAGCAAGGCTGTGGTGGCCTTTGCTGCTTCCCACTGCCTGGGACAGGCAGCTCTGTTTGTGGTCATTTTCCTCATGCTTTGGTTTGATCATCAGCCTTCAGCCTTCAGTCACTGATGTTGTGTGGCCTTGTCTGTCTCTGGCTGATCTCTGGGCTTCTGCTCTCCCAGCCCCAGCCTTTCCTTCTTGTCATCTTCCCCCTCCTCTGATTCATGCAAGTAACTAATGGGAGGGTGAGAGGAAATGGCCTCAAGTTGCACCTGGAGAGGTTTAGGGTGGAGAGTAGGAAGTTCTTTGCTGCAAGAGTGGTCAGGCACTGGCACAGGCTGCCCAGGGAGCTGGTGGAGTCACCACCCCTGGGGGTGCTCAAGAAACGTGTGGCCATGGCACCTGGGGACAGGGTGTAGCTGGATTGATGGTTGGACTTGATCTTAGGGGTCTTTTCCAACCTTAGTGATCCTAAGAGTCCTTAGAATCTGTCACCTGATCACTTCTATGACCCTCCCCTTCCACAAACTCCTGTGAGGAGCAAACTGCCATTGGGATAGCTGCAGGGAACGCTGAGCTGCTCAGGTCCAGCTTTGACCTCGCAGCGCTGGCAGCCACGAGACCTCCCTTGTGATGGAGACAGAGCAAAGCAGGTCATTTAGATCTACCCCAGGGGAAGCCTGGAAGTGAGAGCTCCTCCCTGCTGAGGAAGGGGTTAAGTCTGCATTGAAACTGAGAGTGCAGTGAAGCTGTAACCACCAGTCTGGTTTTGCTGGTTTGGGGGCAGGTGAGTGGCTAGGAGCGATCACCCCCAAACCATAGGAGGTCTGCACTGGGGTAGGGTTGTTGGGGTTTCTTTTGTGCCTAAACCCTTCACCTCTTCTGGTTTGGTGTTTGGAGGGTTGGGGGTTTTTTTTGCCTGAAACTCACTCCCCAGGCTCTCTTAAAATTCAGGTCCATGCTCCCTGAGCTGCCAGCAGCAGGCTCACTCAAAGGTCAGCCTTAGCTGACTTGAAACTCAGCCCGCACTTGCCTGAAACTCTGCCAAGCTCTTCCCAAAGCCTTGTATCCTGGCCTCAGTTTCGGGTTGCTAATCCAAGTCTCGCTGGGTTTCAGGTTTCTCTGCAAGCTTTGGCTTTGCTCTGCACAAGAATAGCCTCAGGCCACATAGAGGCTGCTGGCTGGACCCTTCCTGCTGGGGGGCACGGGGACAGCAGGCAGCCACCTTCGCTGCCAAGAGCGAGGAGGCAGAGCAAGGAGGGCACACAGCTGCCTTGGAGGCACAGCACACAGATGGGCCCCAGGATCACAGGATTGTTTTGGTTAGAAGAGAGCTTTCAGATCTCCAAGCCCAACCTTTAACCCAGCGCTGCCAGGGCACCGCTTGCACCACACCTCCACACAGCTTTTCAGTCCCTCCAGGGATGGAGACTCCACCACTGCCCTGGGCAGCCTGGGCCAGGCCTTGACAACCCTTTTGGGGAAGAAATAGTTCCTCATGGCCAACCTAAACCTGCCCTGGTGCAACCTGAAACCTTTTCCTCTTGTCCTATCACTTGATCCTTGGGAGAAGAGACCAAACCCTAACTGACTCCAGCCTCCTCTCAGGGAGCTATAGAGAGCAAAGAGGTTTCCCCCCCAGCCTCCTTTTCTCCAGGCTGCACAACCCCAGTCCCCCCCAGCTGCTCCCCACAGGACTCTGACCCCTCAGCTGGATCCATCACCCTGAACTCACCAGCCCTGAGGGGCAGATTCTGCAGTTCTGCAGCTTTGCCTCTCTCCAGGCACTTGCCAGCCAGGACAGCCAAGGGGCTGTGGGGCCACCAACTCCTGCCCCAGTTGGAGGACCCAGCAGGATGAGCTAGAGCCACATGAGCCACAGGAGCAGTTGCTAAGCTGTTGGAGGGCAGGCAAGAGCTGAACTGGCAGGAAGCTTAGCAGTGCAAAGTGATATCCCACTGTGTGGCTTTAGTGTGAAGCCCAGCACAATGCCAGCAGCCCAGGGCATGGCCTGCTGTGGCTGTGGTGTTTCTGGCTCAGGACCAGCAGCCATAAAGCCAGGTGACCTCTGCCATGTCACAGCCATCTCGCTTTTGACTTTGCTCCCCGATGTGAGACAAACCACACGTGCCAAGCTCCCCTGCAGGTCAGACCCCGGCAGCTAGAGCTGCTCCAGTTTTGCTGCAAGGCTTCACCAGGGGCTGCTGGGCTGAGGCTGCACTTTGCAGGACTCGGACCCCCGCCGCGGGATCCAGCAGGAGCCGTCTCGTACCTGTGGAACGAATTTTCCCTGCCGTTTCCACTAGATGTCACTTACAGCCAGAAAGTTGACAGTTTCCCTAGGTTTTTAACCTCCTCCTGACGTGCAGGTCTGCGTTAATCCCTTAAAAATGGGTCTTAGGTGTCCAGGACGTGAGGAGTGCGATGGTATTCGAGCAGTCAGGGTTGCAAGGCTGCAGGGGAGGGCTGTAGGAGAAGCTGACAACTCCCGAGCATCCCATCCAGCTGCTTGTGATGCCTCTAGGGGAAAGGAAAAGGCTGGGAGAGCAGCAGGGTCTTTGCTGACAGCAATTTGTGCCTGTCGGGAGCCTCTGCAGCCAGCCTGTCCTCCTGCCTGCTGCAGCATCAGATGTTCAGTGATCCAGGCAGGTGGGTCACCAGCTGCCACGTGTGGGTGGCTAAATCTTGGAGCAGCCAGCAGGCAGCTCTGCCTCTGCAGTCACCAACCCACCCCAGACACCCCGGGGCAAGGCTTGCTCTGCCTTGGCACAGCGTGGCACCAGAGCAGCCTGGCCCTGAGTGGGGGCTCAGCGGTTTTGCTGCAGTGCCAGCAGTCTCCTGACCCTGAGGTCACAGCATGGCCTGGGGCCAGGGCAACTCCAAGCCCTCCAGACAGCAACAAAAATCATTGGCATCTCCATGCCAGTGCCAGAGCAGCTGCCTCCCTCATCCCACGAGGCTGGCACCGCACACAAGTGCTGGCTCAGACCTTTCCCTCTGGGCTCTTCTTCCCATGCAGGCCAGAGGGGTGGGCAGCAGCCCAGGGCATGGTTGAGCCTCACTGTAAACCCACCCCACGAACTGCTGCCCATGCCCCACAGCCTGCTCCACCTCTGCTCCATCACTGAAAGGAGTGAGAGCTGCCTGAGCTCAGCATGGAAGCGAGTGGCATTGCACCTCTGGCTTCTGGGACCAGGCTCTCTGCAAGGCAGATGCCATAGTACCTGCTGCTTCCAGCTTGCTGCTGGAGGTTCAACCAGCTGCTTCATCTGTGCCCAGCAAGAAAAAATATGGCATTTTCATAGACCCACAGAATGCCAGGGGTTGGAAGAGCATCTGGAGAACTCTGAGTCCAATCCCCCTACCAAATCAGGTCACACAGGAACACATCCAGACAGGCAAACCCAGATGGAGACGAGGAGGTCCTCAGACCCACGCAGTAAAAGCAGAAAGTAAAAGCCTAGGGAGCATGAGCTGGGGACTTGGGCCACCACTTTGGTGTTCTTTTTCTCCAGCACCTTGGGCCACCTCTTTGGTGCTCTTTTCCTCCAGCCCCCAACATTCTGGTGTGAAGGAGAGAGGCTGATTTGAGCAGGACCGGTGCGGGGAAGGCAGTGCTGGCCAGCACAGCCACCCCAGCCCTCGGGAGTGAGAGCAAGCTGCAGGATGAGGCATGGAAAAAGAGGAGGACCTGAGACTTTCTCACAGAGCATCAGCCTGGTGAAGCTCTCCCCTCCCCATCCTGGCTGTGGGCCTGGAAAGGGCAACGGTAGCCGGACCCGCAGCCACAGCTCCGTTTGCTGTCCAGGCGGCTGATTAATTATGTTTCGGGTCGAGAGGGCCTCCCCTCCCACCCCAGCCCCAAATATAAGCTGTTCCACATCTGCAGGGCTCTGTCAGTCCTCAAGGCCCCAAGTTCTTCACCCCCTCTGCTGCCCACCCCCTTCCAAACAGTTCCTCTTCCCAGCTGAGCGGGGCACGGTGGTTTGTGTTATTCTAACTTCCAGTATCTCGGCCACTTCACTGAGCTCAGCCCACCCACTGTCAGCAGCTTCAAAGCACAGAGGAGAGGTCAGGTTGCAAGCACAACAGACACCAGTAGCTCCTTGCACATGGCTTGCTCCACTCACCCTCTCTCCCCAGGGCAAGAGAGTCCCGGAGCAAAGGCTCCAGCTCCGGGGAGGTTGCCTTGTGCAGCACTCCGGTCTGGCTTGAATTAAACCAGCCATGAAGAGCTGATGACATTAACCCTCTGAAGGCCGAGGCTGGGAGATGGGAATCCCACCACCCTAGCTTGTTCTGGAGAGCTGCTTGTCCCTCTGCCCATGGAAAGCGCTCTCTGAGCTCCCACAGCCGTGCCAGCACCGCTGACCGCAGCCAGGGACAGCGGCACCTGTGCCAGCTGCCGAGGAGCGAGCTGTGCCAGCCACAGGATCACAGAGTGGTAGAGGTTGGAAGGGACTTCTGGAGATCATCCAGCCCAACCCTCCTGCTAAAGCAGGGCACCCACAGCAGCTTGTCCAGGTGGGTTTGGAATCTCTCCAGAGATGAAGACTCCACAACCTCTCTGGGCAGCCTGCTCCAGAGCTCCAGGACCCTCGCAGTGAAGAAGTTCTTCCTTAAGTTCAAATGCACTCTACAGGCTGCTCCCCAAAGCCTGAGGACTCCAAATGCCACTGTCAAAAAAGCTAAAGCTCTCTGCAAGCTGAAGGCTCCTAAGGACCCAGCTGCATCCTTCACCTGCTTCTGCCTTCAGTCACCTGTGAATTAAAAGCCCCAATCCTCAGAGCAGCTCTTTCCAGGGACTTAGTTGGGGGTTTTTCCCCCCTCCCCCCATTCTGGGTATAAAAGCCCTACAGAGAATCATGGCCAGGAGAATGACAATCAGTGGTCCCTTATCTGCTCAGGTTGAAGGTTGTTACAAGAGGCTTGGGAGGCATAATTTGGGTTAAAGCTGAGCCAGGAGCACAACAGCAGCTCCTCAATCTCTGCCTGGGGCAGTGTTGAGTGCTTGGAGGTCTCCCAGCAGCTGGAGTAGAGCAGCAAGTGTAAACCCTGAGGTGGGACAGAGGAAGGAGCCTCCAGTGAGACACTGGAACAGAAAGGTTGTGGATGCTCCCTCCCTGGAGGTGTTCAAAGCCAGCTTGGATGAGGCCTGGAGCAATCAGGGCTGGTGGGAGGTGTCCCTGCCCCGTGGCAGGGAGGGGGTTGGAACTGGATGATCTTGAAGGTCTGGGCATCCTGGTTTAAGTGGCAGTTTTCCCTCCTCATCTCACTGCAAGTGAGATCTTTCTCCCCCCCCTGCTCCTCACGAGTGGCTTGCATTTGTATTTGCATAGCAGTTATTTGGGTTCTGGCTGGGGACTGGGTGTCTCTCAGCTGCTGGGGACTGGGTGTCTCTCAGCTGCTGAGTTCCTTTGCATGCTGAAGGGGGGTGGAAGGGTGTTGGGGGGGTGGAATCTTGTGCCTCTTTGAAAAGAACTTAAGGTAGCATATCCTGGCCTGGGGTGATAAAGAGGATTTGTGTTTTCCAGCTCCAGTCTGGCAAGGGCACAGAGAAGGCAGTTCCCATGCATGAGGAAGTCGATGGAAGCATAGAATCCCAGAGTCATTTGGGTTGGAAAAGGCCTTTAAGAGCATGGAGTCCAACCATTCTCTAACTCTGCCAAGCCTGGGGCTAAACCAGGGCCCTCAGCACCACATCTCTGTGGCTTTGAAACACCTCCAGGGATGGGGATTCAGCTGCCTCCCCTGGGCAGGCTGTGCCAGTGTCTGAGAACCCTTTCAGGGAAGAAGTTTCTTCTAATGTCCAACCTAAAACCTCCCCTGGGGCAACCTGAAGCTATTTGCTCTCCTTCTACCACTTGTTCTTTGGGAGAAGAGACCAACCCCCAGCTGGCTGCAGGGAGCTGTAGAGAGCAAAGAGGTCTCCCCTCAGCCTCCTTTGCTCCAGGCTGTTCCCTCAGCTGCTCCTCCCCAGCCCTCTTCTCCAGACCCTTCCCCAGCTTCCTTGCCCTGCTCTGGACCCACTCCAGCTCCTCAATGTCCTTTAGGTATCGAGGGCCCCAAAACTGAACCCAGTACCCAAGGTGTGGCCTCGGCAGTGCCCAGCACAGGAGGACAACCACTTCCTTAGGCTTAGAGGAAAAGCTCTGGGCTGCATTTTGGGTCACCCCAGCCTTGTTTCTTTGGCATGACCTATCTTGGGGATCCCTTTCTCTGCAGCCTGCGGCCTGGCTGTGTAACAGGGATGCCGCAGCTCCTTCCCCCTGTTCAGCACATCAGCACTGGCTGCCTTCTGCCCTCTGCACTGTGCCAAGCACAACAAAGTGCCACTCTGGCCCGGAGCCTCCAGTCACTGCTGTAATAACAGTGCTAATAATAACGACAGCCCAGATGCAAGGCACTAATGGAAATCTCTCTGCTACCTGGGGCTGCCAATGACTAATCTCTGGCCATTGATTCAGCAGCTGAGACCAAGCAGAAGAGACAACAACAACAACTGCAAAGATAGGAGCAGGCAGCAGAACTACAGCTGGAGCAAGATGAAAGGCTTGGGAGGAGCAGGGTCTATCCCTTCTCTCTTGTGGAGGATTCCTCTGTGCTTTGATAGTGAAGATGGCTGCAGAAGTGTGGCATTTCTGGCTTGCCTCTGCCTCCTCTGAAGCAAGTCCTGCCTGCACCTCTGGCCACCCCCCTGACCTAAAACCAGCATCCCCCCCACTGCAGGCAGCTCAGGAGGAAGTTCTTCACCATGAGGAGTGGTGGAATGCTGGAGCAGGTTGCCCAGAGGTGTGTTTGAGGCCCCATCCCTGGAGACATTCAAGGCCCCTTGGCAACCTGATCTAGTTGGAGAGGTCCCTGCTCGCTACAGGGGGGGATTGGACAAGATGACCTTTGAAGGTCTCTTCCAGCCAGGTGAATTCTGTGGCTCTGTGATTCTGAGCCTCCCCCAAGCCCTTTCCCAGAGCTGCTCTTCCTCTTTTCCTTCACAAGCCAAAGCCTGGCTCTCGGTGCCACACAACCCCGTGGCCCCCCATCCATCCCTGCCCCGTGGGCAGCCAGAGGTAATTGCCCAGGCAGCAGCCTGGAGGCAGGGGCAGGCGAGGGGCTGGTGAAAGCAGAGGCTGAAACAAGTCAGGCAGCAGCTGACTGCTCCTGCACCTTTTTATTTCCTCCCCTGGGGGAGAGAGGCTTAGAAACTCGCGGCATGGGACCAGGGCTCCCCTCTCCTGGCATCTTAACAAGAAGCAGCTGCTTGAGGCAGAGGGAGGAATCACAGAAGGAAAAGGACCCCGTTGCATTAATTAAAGGTCAGGGGGCCATTCCAGAGGCTTCCCAATTACCTCTGGAAGAGTGTGGCTAATGTGAGATAATGATGTCATACAGCCACTAATGAGGCAGGTTATCCAAACCCCGGGCCCCCCACGGCCACCCTCCCCAAGAGGATGTGTGATCACCACCAGCAGCCCAGCCAGAGGGAACATGCTTGCTCTTCCCCCTCTCCTTGCCCTCCACCTCTTCCTCAAGGACCTGGCCCTGCCAGAGAATGGAGCTGGGGGGAGGCAGGAGGAGAGGCCAAAGCCCTCTTTGAGGTTTTTGTGCTGAGGAGCGTCCCAGCAAGGCCCTTTCTCCCCTTGCATGCTGAATTGCTCCTCAGGAGCGATGTCAACAGCACATTGTTCAGCACTGACCCTGCTCCTTCACAGCTCAAGCCAAGCCCAGCCCCATTAGTGCTCCCTAATTGAACGTAATTTGGAGCTGAAAATCCTCCCCCCCCCACCCCAGCCCCAGCATGGAGAGCTCCAGTCCCTAAACTCCTGGGGAGAAAGGCTGGGGGTCCTCCTCTTGCGTGGCCTTGCTCAGCACCATCCTGCCAACACTGGATCCTTCATGCTGGGAGCACCCAGGGGCAGGGGCCAGGCTGTCCCAGTGGGATGGCTCCCTCTGAAGAGCAGCCATGTCCTCACCTCCCTTCAGACCTCAGCTCTGGGGGGGGCTGCGCTCCCAAGAGCTTCTCTGCCTGGCAAAACTTTGACTAAAGCAGCCCCCCAGGGGGCTTTGGGTCAATATTGGTTTTGGGGACAGGTGGCAAAAAGTGTTGAAATGTTCAATTCTATCCCCCCCTCTGCTGTGCTGCTTGTCCCCAGCCTCAATGCCTGGCCAGTTGAGTGTAAACACCTCTTTGTCTTCCGGCTGAGGCAGGAGGCAAGGAGACAAACCCCTGTAACAGAGATTAGAGTTAAGCCTATAAATGGGAAAAATCCAGCCACAGAGAGGTCAGGATGCTGCCAAACCAAAGGGGAGACCTTCCCCAGCATCCCCCAGCCCCCAGGAATGCCAGGGGCTCCTTTTCTGTCCACGCAACTTTCATCTTCAGAACGTCAAACCTCTGCACCGTGGCCAAATTGATCTGGCTGCGCAGGAGGGAGGGATGGAGGAGAAGCTGCACAGTTGCATGAGTGTATTCTCCAGGGTCCTGCAGAACAGGCAGGGTTTCTGGTGACCAGGCTCCTGAAAAATTGATGCTTAGGAAAAAAATCATGCTTCAGAGAGAGAGGGAGGAAGGGAGGGAGAGATGGAGGGAGGGAGGGAGAGCAATTCAGCACCCGCCTGGCTGCTCCCTCCTGAGCACAAATGGATCCAGCACTGAATTTACCATGGGGCTCTTGGGAGGTGATTAGAGGTTATCAGCAGCTTCTCCTTGGCCTCTCCCTCTTGTTTCCTGCTGTTTGCTCAGGTAGTTTCTGCAGCAGCACAGAATTGTTCCCCCTGTGAGGCACTGTCCCAAGCCTCCTCTTTCTTCAGGCCTGGCCTCTTGCCTTCCCAGATAATCTCTCTTTCAACGCCAAGCACTTAGTTCCATCCAGCCCAACAGGGAAAGCACCAGAGGCAGCACAAAAGAAAGAACAAGGGCTAGCAAAGGAGAGCCATTGCCCTTGTCCTAAGCTTGAGTGCTGGGAAGCCAGCTGGAAGGGCCACAACAGGAGAGAGGGAGGTGGCAGAAGTGATTCCTACCAGCCCTGGAGCTAGGAAGATGGCAAACCTCTGCTACCCCAACATGGCTTTACCTAAGACCTCAACAAAGCCCTCACAGAACCCACATCAAGCAGCTGCTCCTGCCGATGGTGCATTGCCTGCAGGTGAGCTGTGGGGAGACCCCCAGCTCCAGAAGAGCTGCTCAGCCATCCCCTGTCCCCAGCTCCAACTGGGTCCTTCCCCACAAGCACACAGTGAAGCCTTTTGGAGCAAGAGCTGCCAGCTGCAATTTATCAGGCAGTGGGAACAGACAGCACACGACTGGAAGTGAGAGAGCATTTGCAGGGGGGAGGCAGAGGTGGAGGGAGCAGGAATCTCTGAGTTCTCCCAGGAAGACAAGAGCTGAGGAGTGCCAGGGTTATTAATTATCTGCAGCTCTCATCCCTCCCACATTCTGCAAGGGGGAAAAAAAAAAAAAGAAAAAAAGACAAAAAGACAAAAAAAGATTTAAAAAGAAAAAGGGGGGAAAAAAAGATAAAAAGAAACAAAAAAAGATAAAAGAAAAAAGATAAAAAAAGGAAAAAAGAGAAAAGAAAAAGAAGAAAAAAGGGAAAAATGAAAAGGGAAAAGGGGGGAAAGGGGGGAAAAGAGGGGGAAAGAGAGGGGAAAAGAGGGAAAAAAGGGGGAAAATGGGGGGAAAGGGGAGGGAAGGGGAAAGGGGAGGGAAGGGGAAAGGGGAGGGAAGGGGAAAGGGGAGGGAAGGGGAAAGGGGAGGTAAGGGGAAAGCTGAGGGAAGGGGAAAGGTGAGGGAAGGGGAAAGGGGAGGGAAGGGGAAAGGGGAGGGACGGGGACAGGGGAGGGAAGGGGAAAGGGGAGGGAAGGGGAAAGGGGAGGGAAGTGGAAAGGGGAGGGAAGGGGAAAGGTGAGGGAAGGGGGGAAAGGGAAGGGAAGAGGGGAAGGGGGGAAAGGGAAGGGAAGAGGGGAAGGGGGGAAAGGGAAGGGAAGAGGGGAAGGGGGGAAGGGGAGGGAAGGGGGGAAAGGGGGGAAAGGGACGGGAAGAGGGGAAGGGGGGAAAGGCACGGGAAGAGGGGAAGGGGGCAAAGGGAAGGGAAGAGGGGAAGGGGGGAAAGGGAAGGGAAGAGGGGAAGGAGGGGAAAAGAGGAAAAAGGGGGAAAAAAGGGGGAAGAGGGAAAAAAGGGGGAAAGGGGGGGAAAGGGGAAAAAGGAGGAAAGAGGGGAAGGGGGGAAAGGGGGAAAAAGGAAAACGGTGAAAAATATTTAAAAAGGGAAATTGGAAAAAAAGAAAAAATATAAAAAAGAAAAAAGGAAAAAGGTAAAAAGATGAAGAAAGGAAAAAGGAAAAAGGATAAAAAAAAGGGAAAAAGGGAAATCTAAAAAAAGAAAAAAAGATAAAAAAGATGAAAAAGGAAAAAAGAAAAAAGATTTTTTAAAAAAAAAGAAAAAAGGGGAAAAGACAAAAAAAAAGAAGAAAAAGATTTTTAAAAAGGAAAATAAGAAAAAAAAAAGATTAAAAAAAGAAAATAGTTGTCAGGGGGAAAAAAAAAATTGGGCGGGAGAGAGAACAGAGATGAAAAGACTAAAGGCAGAGAAAGGAGGAGCTGAGGGTATGCTGGGATCAAGCTCTGCTGGAGAGAAGGTGCCAGGAGCAGGAGAACACAGGGTTTGCTGATAAGAAGCTTTCTTGGCCACAGGGATCCTGCTCGTTCCCCTCCCAGGCTGCAGCAGCCAAGGGGTGGGGGATTTTCCACTTGCCAGGAGGATTACATCTGCTGGAGGAATTCTGCTCCCATGGCTCCCCCAGACTGGGTGGGATGTTTTTTTTCTCCCTCCATGCACTCCCAGATCAGGCTAAATCAGGAACAACAGTGACAACTCCCCCCCCCCCCAAGAGAATTAAACCATATTCAAGTGCAGTCCTAACCTGCAGTAAAGGAAGAAACTGGGAAGGGCTGGAGCACTAAACCCTGACCTTTGCTAATCCACAGGCAATAACTCCAGGCGAGAAGAATGCTGCAGGCAATGTCAGACTTTGCTCTCCCTGTGGGCAGCATTTTTAACCTTAATAGCAGCCAGGCTTTCCTGTCAACTTGTAGGCAGCAGCTGTGGGTCAGGGAGTTGCAGTGGAGCTGTGAAGCTGTCAGCTGGCCCCCGCGAGTTACTCACAGGGGCAACCCCAGCAGGATCTGGGGAGGGTGTGTGGGGGGGGAAGGCCAGCGGGGTCTGGGACCTTGGGGAAAGCCTGTGATGTGCTGCTGGCTTCTCAGGAGACCTTATTCCAAACACAGCACCTCCCTCCCTTTGCTTACTTCTTCATTTCTAAAAGCAGGATAATGAGGCTGAGACCTTGGAGATGTTACTATAAAAAAACCTCCACTGTGTAGCAACTGCAGTGGTTTGCAGTAGGTTGGGAAGATGCTCCTGGCTCCAGCCAAAATATGGAATGTGCTGAGCCAATTCCTTTCACCAGCTGTCAGCATCAGGACCCTTCCTAGCTGAGCCCGGAGCCCCCTGTTTCTGGGTTCAAGCTTTCTGCTTCCCCAGTGTCCCTCCTCAGCCCTAATGCAAATAGAGGCTGTCACCAAGCACCACTCTTATGCAAAGCCATGCCTGTTGCAGCATACTAAATATCTCCTAGCTGGGGGAAAAAAAACCAAACCACCCAGAAAGAAGAATTAAATGAAATAATCAAATTGATAGCTGCAAAGATGAGCAACATCTGCATGCAAATCCATCCTCAGCCCTCCTCCCTTCTTGCCCAGTTCCCTTCACAGGGCAGCCACTGGCCCAGGGCAGAGGCAGAGGTGCCCAGGCACATGCTGGCCCATCTGTGCTGGCACATTTTCTCGTGGCAGGGAAGGGGTGCAGAGCTGTTTACACCATAAACAAGAGGCAGATGGAGGGATCTGATGGTGTCCCAAGGCTTGCTCCAGCTGGAAACACGCAGTTCCCAGCTCTGTGCTGCTTTAATGACAAAAAAAAAAATCAAAGCCCTTCTCCCAGCTGGGAGCGTGGATGCAGGATTCCCACTTGGCCACACTGCCAAGTTGTGATCCCTGCCACTTAAAAAGGTAAGCAGACAGGCTGTGACAGATGAGCAGATGTGCCTTGCTCGTGGGGCTCCAGCAGACAGCAAGACCTCACCTGGGTTTCGCCGTGCCCCGAGACTGCCACATGATGACTGGGCAGCACTGCCCTTTACAGGTTGCCCAGGGAGGGGGTGGAAGCCTCAGCCCTGGAGGTTTTGAAGGCCAGGCTGAATGTGGCTGTGAGCAACCTGCTGTAGTGTAAGGTGTCCCTGGCCCATGGCAGGGGGCTTGGAACTGGCTGAGCCTCGAGGTCCCTTCCAACCCTAACAATTCTCATGCTCCATCCGGGGAGGGACAAAGATGGTGAGTGGAGCAAGAAAACGACTCTGTGCATGCCTTGGCCCAGATCTGTGCTGATAGGCTTGCTTCCTTTGTGCCAGTTTCTGCAGACAAGGACTTGGCCTTCAGCTTTTGCAACTGACTGGCTCCTTTGTCCTGCTCCCTGCCTTGGAGGCCTGCTATAAATCTGGGGAAGGGTTGTTTTCCTTTGGAACCTGCAACTGTCCTCTCTTGAAGCAGAAAATAAACACCGAGTCTGTCGCCTCTGAGTTATGGGGGGGAGTTTAGAGGCTTGCAAGTGTGAAAAAGTTAATTGCCTGACACTCCAGTTAATCACCCTGAGCCTCCCTCCAGTGGCAAACTCCTTTGGTGCCCCTGCAGAGCACCACTGTGAGCTGTGCCAGGGCCACCCTCCCGCCCCCGCAAGGGATGGCCTCTGGTAAACCCGGCAGAGGGCTTGGTGCTGACTGCAGCCAGCCAAGTGATGCCACTGAAGGGTGCTGACCTGTTCCTGCCTCTGCCTCACCATGGGGACTTATGCAACCCTCCCGATTTTGCAATCCCACCCGTTGCAGCTCTCAGCCCCAGACACAGAAGCTGGGAGGCTTTTGGGCTCATGTGGATTTGCACGGATTGGGGGTGTGGCAGGGACAGAGGACACTTGGTGGCTTTCTTTTAACTCCCTCGAGATATTAGCAAAGCCATCAGAGAAGGATGCCTGCCAGGGAGCCTGGGGGCTAGCAGGGTGCCGGCCATCCCGATGGATGGAGCACAGGCACTTCCCATCCACAAAGCAAAATGCAAGCACTTGAGTTGCCCCAGGTGGATTCTCCCTCCCCAAACCACATTTTTCCCTGTGGCCTCTGCATGCTCTCCAGGACTCTGGGCTCTGGAGACTGGCACAGCAGTGCTTTGGCCTGGTTTCATGAGGAGGTTTTACCGAATCACAGAGTCCCAGAGTGGTAGGGGATGGAGATCATCCAGTACAACCCTCCTGCTAAAGCAGGGTACCCACAGCAGCTTGCCCAGGATCACAATGTCCAGGTGGGTTTGGAATCTCTCCAGAGAAACTCCACAACCCCTCTGGGCAGCCTGCTCCAGGACTCCAGCTCCAGGGCTCCAGCAGAGAAGTTTCTCTTGAAGTTTAAGTGAAACCTCCTGGGTTCCAATTTGTGACCACTGCCCCTTGACCTGCCCCTGGACACCACTGACAAGGGTCTGGCTCCATCCTCTTGCCCCCCACCCTTTAGCTCTTGCTGAGCATTGCTCAGCTCCCCTCTGGGGCTGCTCTCCAGGCTCAACAGCCCCAGGGGCTCTCAGCCTTTCCTCCTCACAGAGCTGCTCCAGGCCCCTCAGCATCTTCATTGCCCTCCGTTGGACTCTCTCCAGCAGCTCCCTGTTCCTCTTGATCTGGGGAGCCCAACCCTGGATGCAACCCTCTCGAGGTGGCCTCACTAGGGTAGAGGAGGAGGAGACCCTCCCTGGACCTGCTGTTTTATCCGTGCAGCATCCCTGTCAGAGCCAGGGCTGGGAGGGGGGGGAAGGGGAGGCGCGGGTGGTTGCTCCTGCTTCTGTTTCGTGTTAAGCAGAGGGCTAATGGGCTCCATGTGACTCCTCTGTTCCTCTGGAGGAAGAGCCGATGGGAGCACAACTGTCAGGAGCCTGCCTGCCGTTTTTAAGTCCCGGGGAGGCCGCGGCCGGACCCAGCGGTGATGCCTCCGGAGGCAGCCGCTCATTAACGGCCCCCTCCGCTCGCTTCCCCCCGGGGGGAGGTGCGTCACCGGGAGCTGTCGCCTTCCCTCTGGGTGGGATTAAGCGAGCTCCCCGAGGAGCTGCTGTGGTTCAAAGCCAAGGAACTCATCCTTCTTTTGAAGCTCCTGTTGGCGGCACGCGTGCGGGCACACGTGCGGGGGAGCGGAGCACGCAATGCAGCTCCGCTCGGGGTGGATGGGGAGCCGGCAGGAGGAGGGAGGGAGGCAGGGGAGGGGGGCAGGCAGGACTTGCTGCCGCTCTTGCTGCCAGGCTCCAGAAGGAGAACGTCTGCCTGTTAATCGTCTCCACAAAGCAGCCTTTGTGCCGCGCTGCGCGGAGCCAGGCGCTGCCCCGCGCAGCTCCGGGCTGGTGGGAGAAGGGCTGCCCCTCCTCCCCTCCAGGAGCCTGCTTTTTCAGGGGAGACGCTTATCTGAGCTGGCACAAGCACAGCCCAACCCCGGCGGCTAGGGATGCCCACAAGCATCCCTCCACTCAGCACTGAGATGTTTTGCTCTCCTGAGACAGCCCAGGCCAGGGGCAGGAGGTGAGCTGCTCTCACAGATGGAGCCAGCCAGCCTCTGCCTCTCACTGAGGAAGGCAGCCTGCTTCTGTGACTCCAGGAGCTAGCAAGGCTGGGCTGGGGGTTGGAGTCGGCCAGACCCTCTTCTCCTGCGAGGCATCACAGAATGCACTGGGTTGGAAAGGACCTTTAAAGCTCATCTAGTCCAATGCCCCTGCACTCAGCAGGGACAGCCTCAACTACATCAGGCTGCTCAAAGCCCCTTGAATGCCTCCAGGGATGAGGCCTCCATCACCTCCCTGGGTAACCTGTTCCAGCCTTCCACCGTGGTGAAGAATTGCTTCCTAATGCCCATTCTAAACCTGCCCTTCTCTAGTGTCAAACCACTGCCCCTCATCCTGTGGCTACACAGGACAGGCTAGATGGTTCAGATGAAACCCTTAGCCATGGAGTTGTTCCTCATCCCACCTTCTTGCCAGCCACCACAGCCACCAGGGTTTGAATCCACAGCTGCAAGCCCCAGACCTGCAGGGACAAAATGACACAAATGAGGCTCTCTAAGTGACTGAAGGAGACATCTACCATATGGCCACTTAGCCACTGACACTCATCATTTCATCTTTCCTCTCCATGGCCCTCTGCTCCTCAGTGCTGACACAACCATAAACATTCATCTTGTTGCCCACTTTGTCCAACTGGATGGCAGGAGCTTGCCCCATAGCAGTGCCTGGACAACATCTGGGCACAGCAGGGCTTTTATCCACCAGTGCCAAGAGGAAATGTGAGCAGTACTCCATCAGCAGTGGCAGTGGGGGAGGCTGGAAGGAAGAGAGATTTATTTCCAGAGCTGCTATGGTGGCAGCCCCTCAGTGCTGAGGGAGCTCTCTTCTAACCCAGGCCTCTGCTGCTCCATGGAGGGTCCATAGGCCACCACCAGGTAGCCTGCAAAAACCTTTCCAAGCATTCCAGAGCCCACATTTGCACACAGCCAGCAGGACTGGAAGAGAGCCTGGCTGGTGGGACTGGGAGCTGGACCTCAGCCCTGTCAGCTCCTGATAAATAGGAGCAGCAAGACAGCAGTTCTGGGGGACCCTAGTGTCCCACCTCCCTACACCCTGAGCCCCTGCCCTTTTCATCACACAAGTGCCTGTCAGCCATGGTCCATGGGCACTGCCAGAAGCAACAGGAGAGCTCTGAAAGCAAAATTTGCAGCAGTTCAAGCAGGAGGGGGAAGGAGGGTGGCAAAGTGGCTCACTGACACTGTGTGCTTGCCCTCATGCTGGTGTAGCTGCTCCTGCTCCACACTCCCAGGAGAGAAAAGTGAAGCTGGTTTTTTGTACCCAGAGCATGGCCCCATTTGAGCTCTGCCCTCTGTGACTCCTGCTCAGCACAGCCTGGTTAGCCTGGCTCTGGAGCACTCCCACAACCTTTTGCACTGCTTTAGCTAAGCTCAGCCTACACCAGCTTCCCTCTGAAGAGCTGCAGCTTTGCAGGGGGAGCTCAGCACCGATGCCTGAGGCCTCCCCAGCCAACGACTGCAAAGCGACATGGGGGAGGCAAGAAAACGTGTGGGACGGAGGAGCATCTTTCCCACCGAGCTGCAAACTTCCCTTGACAAAGCAGCGGCAGCAGAAGGCATTGTTCTGCTTCCTCCCCTCCTCCCAGTCTGGCAGCTCTTTCCCAGGCAGCCCAGCACTGCCGGGTTACTTGTGGATGTTTATCCCCCTCTCAGGCCGGGTGTGAAACACTAATTGCTGTTGACACTTGCCAGGCTGGGACGTTTAGCTCCCCACCACCACCCCAATACACACGTGTTGGGTGGTGAAACCACCTCTGGAAGTGGCAACGCTGACCCTGCCCTCACCCACTCACACCTCCTGGGCAAGAGGCCTGGGCTGGCCATCTCCAAAGCACATGGCAGCTGTAGCTGGAGAGCAGAGGCACCCAGCGGCATGGCTGCTTGCTGTGCTGGAGGTGTATGGCAGGCTGGCATTTCCCTTGGCCTTCCAGGGCTTGGTGTTTGGCCTTTGGATGTGCTCACACTTCTCCTTGGCTCCTGTTCAGCTTATATCAGAACTTCCTGGTGCACACAGGACCTTTGCTTGTGCCTCCCCAAGACTGGTGGCACTTTAGGTCAGCGAGACACAGCTTCTTCCACCCTCTGCATGCCCAGGTATGATGTTCTGCTTTGAGGGTGAGAGTGGCTTTGAACATCTCCATCCAGCCTGCTCCCACAGAGGTCCCTCTGTTTGGGGTCTGCCTGTTTGGGGCTGAGTGTTTCTCCTACAGCCAGAAGTGGTGAGACACCACGGTGGCAGAGCGGAGGGTGCTGCAGAAAGACTGGGATGCAATGGGCTGGTGCCAGGGAAAGGAAATGGGCACAGCTGAGGCAAAGGGGCAGAAGAGTTAAGCCCCATCTCAAAGTGGAAGGAGTTAGCTCCATCTCTTCACAGCCCTGCACTCAATCCACGAACAAAAAAGTCTTTTAGAGCCCTTTAAAGAAGAGCCAAGGGCAGCAGTTGGTGTCTGGAGGCAACACCCAACAGCATGAGGGTGGCCAAGCTGCTGCTTGGGCTGGACTCATTGTCTCCTTCAGAGACATTGTCCCCTGCTAATGGACAAACTGGTCCCAGGAGAGGCCTCCACAGCAGCCCCCAGGGGATGTTCTTCACTGGGAAAGGTCTGTGCCTCAGCCAGGCTGCGTCTGCACGCCAGCAGTCCTGTCAGACACAGGAGATGCACTTGAGGCTGTGCCAGCTGCCCTCCAGCCCAGCTCTCTGGGGACCAGCCAAGTGCAAGGAGCCTGCTTCTGCAGCAGAGAGGAGACAGGGCATGCAGGGGCTGGGGAAGTGGAGTGACCCCCCTGGGACCAGCAGCGCTCTCCAGGTCCATCCTGTCTGAGACAAAGGGGTGAGGGCTCCGTCCTGCCTCCTGGAGCGGCTGCCCTCCCTCCTGTCACCGAAACGGTTAAGAGCTTGCAGATGAAAGACATCCTGGGGATAGGAGAAGTGTTATAAACAAATAAATAAAATCTGTGTGCAGGGAGAGAGGAGAGGGGAGGGGAGGGGAAGGGAAGGGGGCTCCCGGGGAACCAGGCAGCCTCATAAAACAATGACGCATGCACCGAGAGCCGTGGCAGGATGCCAGGGGATCTGGAAAACAGGTTCTCTGCAAAGACAGCCTCTTGCTGATTCCTTCTGACGTCGGCAGGAGCAGGAGGTGGAGGGGTCCTGGCTGCTGGGCTTCCCCCCAACCCCTCAGCTTCCCCCAGTCCGTGCTGCGGAGCCTTCCCGGCAAGTCTCAGTCCTTTCTGTGCTGCCCGGAGCCTGAAGCTGCTGGCGTGCTCCTGCCACAGGACCCAAGAAGTCTGCTTGCAGGAGGGTGCAAAACTCTCAAGCAGCAGCTCGGCAGCGAGCAGAATGGTCTTTCCCCACCGGGGAGGGGGAGACAAAGCCGAGCCCTTTCCCACCCAGCTGCGCCCTCAGTGCTGAGGTGCTAATCCCCAAGTGCCTGATTAAACCTTGAAACAATGACGATAATGACTCCAACTTCCTTCCCACCATTGTCTCCCTGCCCAAGGGATGGGGAAATCTTCACTGAAATGCCTCCATAGGAGGTTTTTCTTTATGAGGCTGCTGCTTTGTTTGTCAAGAGTATCTCCCAGCCCACTGGACATCCCCAAGCCTGGGAGGGAGAAAGAACCAGAGCAGAGAGGATGTTCAGCCGTGGGGCCAGCGTCCCTGATCCTGGCTGGGACACAGCTACATGTCTTGGCAGTATGCAGCTGATCAGGCTGCCCAGAGAGGATGTGGAGTCTCCTTCTCTAGAGACTTTCCAAACCTGTCTGGATGTGTTCCTGTGTGACCTGCCCTGGGTGATCCTGCCTTGGCAGGGAGGGGGTTGGACTGGATGATCTCCAGAGGTCCCTTCCAACCCCTGGCATTCTAGGATTCCCAGACTGCATCTGCAGAGCCCTTGTGTGTGGACAAGCCTGCTGTGCCCACTTCTTCTACCCCCAAATCAAAGCCTGGTAGCTAGGAAGTGCTCCCACTGGGCTGGGGGTGGTGGGGGGAGTGGGAAGAAGAGAGGTTCTAAACTTTGCCCTGCCAGTTTTGGTTGTGGCTGTGGGTTTTTTTTTCCCTCTGGTAGGTCAGACCTGTGGCTCAGCTGGTGCAAGGCTCCAGCCAGCAGCCAAGAATGGGCAGGGTTAGGCTGACAAAAAAAGGCAAAAAAAAGAGAAAAGGAAAGCAAAGCACAGCACAGGCACATGTAAAGTGCTGCCAGCAGTTACCTGGGAGGAGAGGTTTCTCCCTGAGCCTCATGAATCACCTCTTGTCTATTCAGCCGTTAAGGCCAGCTAGAGGGAATCTGTCTGAAAGGCTGGAAGGGATGAGCAACTCCTGAAGCTTTCTGTGTTACCATGCACCAGCTGAGCCTTGGCAACTGCCTGCCCATCAGCTCTGCCCCTGCGGCAAACTCTCTGTAACACAACCCAGCTCAGGCGGCTGCTGCTGCCAGCTCGGCTGCGCTGCACTCACCTGCACTCATTGCTGAAGGGGAGAGCAGGCACACGGCAGCCAAGCAGGGGGATTTAGCTCCTTGAGGGGGGAGGAGGGAGGCAGCAATTTGAGCGTGGATCTGAGCCCTCTCCTCTCGGCGAGACGTTAAGCAGCAGCAAAGCAGCATTAAGATGCTGCCGGCTTGGTGCATGGCTTTCCCCTTCCAGGTTCCCCAAGTGCCCAGGGAATTGTTGGGTGCCCAGGGCAAGCAGGTGGGCACTGCTGAGGCCCTGCAGAAGTGCAGGCAGGTGAAATGGGGCTGAAATCCCAGAATCCCACAGAGTGACAGGGGTTGGGAGGGAGCTCTGGTGATCATCAAGTCCAAGGCAGGGTCACCTAGAGAAGGTCACCCAGGAACACAGCCAGGTGGGTTTGGAATGGCTCCAGAGATGGAGACTCCACCACCTCTCTGGGCAGCCTCTTCCAGGGCTCCAGCACCCTCAAATTAAAGAAGCTCCTCCTCATGTTTAGATGGAGCTTCTTATGTTCAAGTTTGTGCCTGTTACCCCTTGTCCTGCCCCTGGGCACCACTGACAAAAGCCTGGCCCCAACCTCCTGACAGCCACCCTTGAAGTATTGAATCAGCACTGATGAGATCCCCCTCAGCCTTCTCTTTTCCAGCCTAATTCTCTCAGTCTTTCCTCACAAGGGAGATGTTCTGCTCCCCTGCCTTGCTTCCAGCTCTTAGGAAGCAGGGGAGTGAGTGGCTAAGCCAGAGACTGAGCTGCCTGAGGTTTCACAAGTGCCTGTGGTCACCTCACTGAGTCAAATTCCAAGGGAAGGAGGCAGAGCTGGGATTTACACCTTGGAGGGAGAACTGGTTTTGCAATTCTGTCCCTGGAGATCCGAGTTTAATCCCCAGCTCCGATGCTGACTCACTGCCTGCCCTCAGACAAGTTCCCTGAGCACCTCACATGTCAGTTAAACGAGCACAGGGCTCCCGGTGTCGGTGCCTGCATTGTCCCAGCTCTTCGGACCCAGGGAGTGTTCCATGCTCTGGATGCACAATGCCAGGCACAATGTGTGTGTCGGGGGGAGGGTGGGGGAGAAGGGGGTGTGTGTGGGGGAAACTCTGGTTTTGGATGAGTGCCTGTAATCCAAAGAAATGCTGGAACCAATTCCCAACCACTCTTCCCCTGTGGCCCTCGAGATTGCAAGCCCAAGAGGGCTGAAAGCAGAGTGACATTGCTTGGGGGGGGGGGGAGGTGGGGGTGGGGATGGTTATTCATCGTTCTTTAATGAGGACATTAAACCACAGAGCTCAGCCCGTGGCCTGTGCCTGGGATGAGTCTTTGGGGAGTAATTGTGCTGAGAAATGCTTGCTCCTAGGGACAGACATTTGATAGATTAACTTTGGCAATACTTGCAGAGCGTGTCATGCCAATAAGGCGAGGGAGCCGGGGAGGAGAAGAGCTGAACTGGAAAGGTGGGCGAGGAGCAGGGAGTCCTGCAGACAATTGACAGAGACAGGGCAGGGGGAAGGTGTGGCTGGGTCCAGCTGACACTGCTGTGGGGCTTAAGGAAAGCTGACAGCCCCTGAAAGAGGCAAAAAAAAATTAAGAAGACAAGACTTGCCTGTCTCCCAGCATCACTGCCCTGAGAAGTCCTCAGCAAATGAGCTGTGAAAGGCTCTTGTGGAGGGAGGGCGCTGGGATTGGGGCCCCCTGAGCTCTGCCTCACTGCCCTGCTCAAAGGCTGGGACCCACCTGGCCAGCCTGCTGGGTTGGACTGCATGGTCTCGAAGGTCTCTTCCAACCAAATGTGTTCTCTGTCCAGTTCTGGGCCCCTCAATTTAAGAAGGACATTGAAACTCTTGAAGGTGTCCAGAGAAGGGCAATGAGGCTGGGGAGGGCTCTGGAGCACAGCCCTGGGAGGAGAGGCTGAGGGAGCTGGGGTTGCTTAGCCTGCAGAAGAGGAGGCTCAGGGGAGACCTTCTTGCTCTCTGCAACTCCCTGAAGGGAGGCTGGAGCCAGGTGGGGGTTGGCCTCTTTCCTTTAAGAGTGGTCAGGCACTGGAAGAGGCTGCCCAGGGAGGTGGTGGAGTCCCCAGCCCTGGAGGTGTTCAAGACAGGTGTGGCCATGGCACTCAGGGCCATGGTTTGGTGGCCAGGGTGGTGTTGGGTCGTTGGTTGGACTGGATGATGTTAGAGAGCTTTTCCAACCTTAATGACTGGGTTCTGTGGGAATGTTCCCATCTCCCAAAGGCTTTTATCTTCTTGCACTGGGGGGAACACAGACTGGTTGGTGTTTAACCCTTTCAGAAGCACCACCAAGCTAGCCTGGTCTGTGGCAAGGAGCCCAGCTGCTCCATACCTCCTCTGCTCCATGCTGCCCCATACCTCCTCTGCTCCATGCTGCCCTTCTGTGATTATTCTCATCACAAATCAGAAGTGGCTTAGCCAACCCTATCCCTGTCCCCCTTCGAGAGTAGTAGCCTGCCCCTGCTGTTCATCTTGGCTGCCCTGGGAGCTTGCAGTATTTTTCCAGCTGCAGAATTTGGGGTTTGCTCTTTCTTTCTTTTCTTTCTTTCTCTCCTTCCTTCCTTCCTTCCTTCCTTCCTTCCTTCCTTCCTTCCTTCCTTCCTTCCTTCCTTCCTTCCTTCCTTCCTTCCTTCCTTCCTTCCTTCCTTCCTTCCTTCCTTCCTTCCTTCCTTCCTTCCTTCCTTCCTTCCTTCCTCCCTTCCTTCCTCCCTTCCTTCCTTCCTTCCTTCCTTCCTTCCTTCCTTCCTTTCTTCATTTCTTCCTTTCTTTCTTTTCTCCTTTTTTCCTTCCTTTCTTCCTTCCTTTTCCTCCCTTCCTTCCTCCTTCCCTTCCTTCCTTCCTTCCTCCTTTTATTTGTCTCTCTTTCCCTCTTTCTCTTTCCTTCTTTTTCTCTTTCCCTCTTTCTTTCTCTTTCTTTCTTCCTTTCTTTCTCTCTCTTTCTTTCTTCCTTTCTTTCTCTCTCTTTCCTTCCTCCTTTCTTTCCTTCCTCCTTTCTTTCCTTCCTCCTTTCTTTCCTTCCTCCTTTCTTTCCTTCCTCCTTTCTTTCCTTCCTCCTTTCTTTCCTTCCTCCTTTCTTTCCTTCCTCCTTTCTTTCTTTCCTCCTTTCTTTCTTTCCTCCTTTCTTTCTTTCCCCCTTTCTTTCTTTCCCCCTTTCTTTCTTTCCCCCTTTCTTTCTTTCCTCCTTTCTTTCTTTCCTCCTTTCTTTCTTTCCTCCTTTCTTTCTTTCCTCCTTTCTTTCTTTCCTCCTTTCTTTCTTTCTTTCTTTCCTCCTTTCTTTCTTTCCTTCTTTCTTTCTTTCTTTCTTTCTTTCTTTCTTTCTTTCTTTCTTTCTTTCTTTCTTTCTTTCTTTCTTTCTTTCTTTCTTTCTTTCTTTCTTTCTTTCTTTCTTCCTTTCTTTCTCTCTCTTTCTTTCTCTCTCTTTCTTTCTTCCTTTCTTTCCTTCCTCCTTTCTTTCTTTCCCCTTTTTCCCCCTCTCCCTTCTTTCTGCCAGGCCAGATTGGTTTCCAGCCCGTGGTATTCTGTATGCAAAGTGTAAACATCATCCCCGGTGCCAAAGGCAACACCACCCAGACACACACCCAAGGAACTCGGGCAGCAGGGGCAGCGTGTGGCAGGGCAGGCAGCGGGAGCCCGAGGCTGGAATGTGCAGCCACCCTGGCTTCCCTCTTCTCCAGACGTGAACTGCCTGACACGGAAGCTGCCACCACGGTGCGAGGACGTGGCCACAGAGGCTGTCTCCTGCCTCTCTGCCTCCTTCCTCTGCCCACTTCCCCATCCCCTTGCACAGATCAGCGCAGGGGCGTGTGGAAGGGATCCGGGCAGAGCTCCGAGGGCTGCGTTGGGGTGGCTGACTCTGAAGCAGAAGGAAGAGCAGTGCAGGGCACTCGTGATTAACCGTTGCATTCCTGGATAGTTTGTCTGAGTCATCAGCCTGTGTGGTCACAGTGGCGATCTGGGCTTCAGCAGGAAGCAGTCCAAGAGCCTGGCTCCATCCTGACCTCTGCACAGTCACTCCATGCTCATGTTTCCTTCTGCAAAAACAGGGAGAGAGTATCATGAACCATCACCCCCTTCTCATACCCTGGCCTCAGTGAGTTCTCCATGCTCACCAGCAGGAGCTTTGAAACAAACTCAGCTGAGACCTCTGATTTCTGCAGGGTTCAGCCTCCAACACAGCAGGACAGAGCCCTGGCCCATACTTGCCACCGCAGCAGCAAAGCAAAGTGGATCTTTATGCCCGCTGAGAAGAGGCTCTGTGCAGAGCAGGGTCTCAGAGCAGATAACTGCCTGACCCAAACCATCCCTGTGAATGCCCTGGGAGGTGCCAGACTGGGTGAAGGTCAGCTGGGTGATATTGTTCTTGGCCCCCAGTGGCTGCAAGTCACTGTCCTGTGGGGCTACAGGACCATCAGGCAACCTCCCAGCTTGCCCCACAGCTGCAGCCACAGCTCTGGAGCCCATGCTGCAGCCACCTCTGCTTGCTTTCATCCAGAGAACTCTTTGAGGACCTGTCTCATGGCCTCTGCTTGCCTTCCTCCAAGCAAGCCTTTGAGGACCTCATGGCATGCTGGTTACAACAGCCAAGCAACACCTACTGCTGTGCTGAGGGTGGAGTGCCCAGCCCTTGGGTGGATGTCTTGGAGACAAGCTCACCTCTATTACTCCATCCTCCCATTTTTGCCTGGGGACTCAGGGACAGGCCCTGATGAGCCACATGCATTTCCAAGCAGTCTGCTCACTCAGCTGGAGGTGTCCAGGGCTTGAACTTCCCCCAGGGTCTCAGCACTGGCACGATGCCCATGGGGCACCAGGCAGAATTCTCAGCTGTCTACCAGCTCACTGCTGGCTCAGACCATGGAAGAGGAGGATGGAAAAGCTGCACCTTAACTGCTCAAGGAGCAAGGGAAATGCAGAGATCCTTACTGCACAGCTTGGATGTCTCTGCAGCCAGATGCTCCTCAGTTTGCTTTGCAGGAACATCTTAAGAAGGAGCAGGAGGGGAGGGGGGGAAGGAAGGTGAAGGGGGAAGTGTGGCTGCAGGATGCTCTCTGTGAGCCATTTATGGTGTGTGAGAGGGGCAACAGATACAAGCTGGAACAGAGGAAGTTCCACTTCAACAAGAGATAAAACTTTACTGTGAGGGTGACAGAGCCCTGGAGCAGGCTGCCCAGAGAGGTTGTGGAGTCTTCTTCTCTGGAGACTTTCAAGACTCATCTGGATGCCTTCCTATGTGACCTGCCCTGGGTGATCCTGCTTGGGGAAGGGGGTTTGGACTGGGTGATCTCCAGAGGTCCCTTCCAACCCCTGCCATCCCATAAAGGGGGGTTGGACTGAGTGTCTCCAGAGGTCCCTTCCCACCCCTGCCATCCCATAAAGGGGGGTTGGACTGGGTGATCTCCAGAGGTCCCCTCCAACCCCTGCCATCCCAGACATTCCCTGATTCTCCAAGTCTGTGGTTCAGGTAGAGCTATGTGCTTTGAAGGCTGAACCTTGGAGAAATCAGAGGTCTGGGCTGAGCCTGTTTCAAGTGGATTAATGTAGCGGGCAGAGGGATTTAGAGCCCTGTGGTTGCAACCAGAACGATCCTGTTGATACTCACAGCTCTGCTTACAATTTCTCCCTTCTCTCTGAAGCCTCAGCACACTCAGCCTGGGACAGACAGTTCCCATTAGCATCTTCTGCCGTGGCCCAGGCAGCACAAGGGCATCTTTGTCACCAGGCAAACCCAGGGTCACCCGGCCGCCTCTCACCAGCTGTGCCAGCCCTACACGTGGCTGCCACTGCCCCCTTCTCCCAGCCTCACTGCGGGCTGAGGGAGGCTGAAACCACCCCCGGAGCAGGCAGATTTCTCTCCTTCTTTGCAGGGTTGGGCAACCTTTGCCGGGGGACCTGGCTGCTGATAAGAGCCGGGGCATAAAAGGTGTTGAAGGGCTTCACATCCTCGAGTGCCCGGAGCAGTCCCTTTCTTCCCTCCGCCCTTGCCGGAGGGTGCAATTCATTAACCTGAGCCTCCAGAGCCAGCCCCGGGCCTGATGGGTGAGCTGATGGAGAGGGGTGGAGAGTTCCCACGCCGCGGCCCCGCGGCCCGGGGCAGGTGAAGGATGGGGTGACCGGTGGCACGGGCATCCGTGCCCGGGCTGGAGCCCACGGCCACAGGTGCAGCCCAGCAAGGAACCCGACCATTTCCGTCCTCCACCCCCGCCCTTTGTGCTGGGGAGGACAATTCCCCTTGTGTTAGGTCAGCCAGTCTGCTGGGAAGAAAGGAGCTTTGTTCCACAGATACTCACACACACAAAAAGAGAGAGCCCAGCGCTGCTGTTTCCTCTGCGGAGCAGCACACGAGCAGGGTGCTCCAGGAGCTGGGTAAAGGAGATCAGCCACGGGGCCAGAAGCGTAGAACTGTTAGGGTTGGAAGGGACCTCAAGGCTCAGGCAGTTCCAACCCCCCTGCCATGGCCAGGGACACCTCACACCACAGCAGGTTGCTCACAGCCACCTCCAGCCTGGCTGCAAACACCTCCAGGCAGGAGGCTTCCACCACCTCCCTGGGCAATCTGTGCCAGGCTCTCACCACCCTCCTGGGCAACAACTTCTTCCTCACATCCAATTTCAATCTACCCATTTCTAGTTTTGCTCCATCCCCCCCACTCCTATCCCTCCCTGACACCCTCAAAAGTCCCTCCCCAGCTTTCTTGGAGCCCCCTGCAGATCCTGGAAGGCCACAAGAAGGTCTCCTGGGAGCCTTCTCTTCTCCAGACTGAACAGCCCCAACTCCCTCAGTCTGTTCTCATAGGAGAGCAGCTCCAGCCCTCTGCTCATCCTTGTGGCCCTTCTCTGGAAGGCTTGGCTTGATCAGAGGAAGCCACAGAATCAGAGTCCCAGCACGGTGGGGGTTGGAAAGGACCTCTGGGAAGCATCCAGTCCAACCCCCCTGCTAAAGGAGGGTCACCCAAAGCAGCTTGCCCAGGGGCACAATGTCCAGGTGAGTTTGGAATCTCTCCATTGAAGGAGACTCTCTGGGCAGCCTGCTCCAGGGCTCCTGCACTCTCACAGGGAAGAAGATCTTCTTTATGTTTAGGTGGATGCCCCTGGGTTCCAGTTTGTGCCCTTTGCCCCTTGTCCTGTCACTGGGCACCACTAAAAAGAGGCTGGTCCCATCCTCTTGACCTTCATCCTTTACAGTTTGATAAGCATCCTATAAGATCCCCTCTGGGGCTGCTCTTCTCCAGGCTCAACAGCTCCAGCTCCCTCAGCCTTTTGTCCTCTCAGAGCTGCTCCAAATCCCCTCAGCATCTTCACAGCTTTCAGCCACAGCAGCAGCCTCAGCCCCTTGCTGTGACCAAGGAGCAGATGCAGCACAGCAGCTAAAGTGCTTCTCCTTCTGGCATCCCTGCTCAGCAGGGTTGTGCTGGCAGGGCTGGGAAAGCAAACCTGGCTCTTGGATCACAACCCCAGGGGCTGAGAGAGCCACAGACTTGGTCACACACCAAGGACTGGCAGCAGGTCCCAGCCTGGGGACACCCTTCCACCAGGAGTGGATGCCACCAGCTGCTTCAGGTTTCCTGCCCATTAGTAATCTCACTAATTACTGAGTGCCCTGCTCCTGAGGGCTGCAGGCTGCTGCAGCTGGAGTATCAACAACAGCCCTTGGTGGTTTTGGCAGCTGGGTTGACTTTGAGGAGAGAGCAGCACGTGGGCAGCCAGGTCCTGTCAGCCAGCATCGACCAAGAGAAGGCCTCCCAGCACCTGGGATGCTTCACAGTAATGATCAGTTTCATTTGGAAAGAGGGCACCTGGCTGTCTTCTGCTTGTTGTAGCAGCCAGACAAACATCTCCAGGGGGATGCAGGTGGGCAGCAGGCAAAGGAAGCGTGGCCAGCAGGTGGAGGAAGGTGATTCTGCCACTCTGTTTTGCTCTGGGGAGACTCTGTGTCCAGCTCTGTAGTCCTCAACAGAAATGGACCTGAGGGAGCAGGCACAGAGGAGGCCACAGAAGTGGTCAGAGGGCTGGAGCACCCCTGCTGCAAGGAGAGACTGAGGGAGTTGGGGTGGTGCAGCCTGGAGAAGAGAAGGCTCCAGGGAGACCTTAGGGCTGCCTGCCACGACCTGAAGGGGGCTACAGGAGAGCTGGGGAGGGACTTTTTACAAGGCCTTGGAGTGACAGGCTGAGGGGCAATGGCTTGAAACTAGAGCAGGGTAGATTTAGGGTCGGACATTAGGAGGAAGTTCTTTTACTGTGAGGGTGGTGGAACACTGGAACAGGTTGCCTAGGCAGGTGGTGGAGGCTCCATCCCTGGAGATAATCAAGTTCAGGCTTGGTGGGGCTCTGAGCAACCTGGTCTAGTTGGGGATGTCCCTGCTGACTGCAGGGGGGGTTGGACAGGATGAGCTGGGAAGGTCCTTTCCAGCCCAGGCCACGCTCCTGGGTCCCATGTGGCGCTGCTGACACTTGCAGACATGCAAATCCTTCCTGTAAAACAGCCCTGGCTGAAGGGAAGTCCTTAACCAGGGGCTTTGTGGAATCTAAAAGCACTCAAGCAAACACTTAAATGGCCTCCTCGAGAAGGCTGCCTCCCAGACCTGCAGACAAATGGCAGCTCCAGCAGAGAGGAAACTGTTGTGTTAATGTAGAGACTGAATTATTTATTCTGCCAGACTTCAAATGCTTTCCTCCAGTGCCTGAGCTACTAAGAGCAAAGCTCCTCAGACTTCCTGAGGATGCCAAACCTCTTACTCTTTCCAGCTGAAGAATCTAAGCTCCCCTTCCTCACCCCAGTGAAGGTTCCTCTCACTGCGAAGAGCAGCTACAGAAAGATTCATTGCTGAGGTGCTGAACCTGAGCTTCAGCAGCTTCTGTTCACCTCAGAGCCCTCTCTGTGAGGTCTCCAGGAAGGGAAGCTGCCTAGAAGAAGTTCTTCTGCCCTTCACTGGTGATGGTTCATGGATTCAGAGAGTGGTTTGGGTTGGAAAGGACCTTTAAGATCACCTGGTTCCAGCCCCTTTGCCATAGGCAGGGACACCTCCCACCAGACCCATTCTTAACTGGATCCTCTCAGGGAGAATGTCAGGATGAGGAACCTGCCCAGGGCTTTCCTGACCTCCAGTGAGCAGCCTGCAGAGAGCTGACGGAGGGCACACAGCCCACTGGGGGAGCCTGGGGTGCTCAGCAAGGAGTTAAATGGCACAGAACTGCTCAGCAGCCAAGTGGATAATGGTGGCTTTGGTTGGGGGTGTCTGCCCTCCTTCCTCTCCACTGCAAAGTACTCCTCCACCTGCTAGCCCCAGCCATAAAGTCATTCCTGGGGCTGCAGGGAGCACTTGCAAAATCAACAGGGCTTATCAGACCTAAACTTTGGTAAATACTTGGACAATCACTCCCCTTGTGCTTTCATCCCAGGAGTGTGTTAGGAGCCAACAGGCTCAGCAATGGACCAGTAAAGATGAAGTCTCTCAGCAGCATGAACCTTAGCCTTCAGCTCGGTGCTCCCAGTGCCCCTCCCTGCCATCAGCCTGCTTCTGACACTTCTGCATGGCTCTGACCCGTGGTGGAGGTGCCTCAGGCAGCCTCCTGCAGCCTTCCCAGCAGCTGCACCACTGCAGGTCCTCACCCCACAGAGGAAAGGAGCTGGTTGGGGAAGGAGAGAGGTGCTGGTGGTGGCCTCTGACGAAAGGATGGGAGTGCTGCAGTCAGCAGTGCATGGAATCACAGAACCATGGAATCACAGAACCATGGAATCACAGAACCATAGAGTCATAGAATCCCCAAATCACAGAATCTTAGAATCATAAACCCATAGAATGATTTTGCTGGGAAAAAACAACCTTCAAGCCGTGCCCCTCAGCACCTCATAGCTGTGTCTTTTAAGTACCTGCAGGGATGGGGGGTTCCAGTCAGTTTTCCAGTTCATTGGGCTGAGGTGGTGGGCAGGTATTGCTGTTTCTTTGTTGCCCTCTTCTTATGTCAAAACAAAGGTTTCTTTGGTGTGAAAAGGACAAGTTGCATGGCATGGGGTGACTTTGTCCTCTGGGTTATGATAGAGAGATGCTTTGGCTATGGAGAGTGTGCTAAGAGCTGGTGTCCTTGCTGCCAGAGCTGGGCAAGGATGGCAAAAGGGCTTAAAGTGCAGAGGAACTGCTCCTCTGAGGGGCTGCTGCCTTTGCCCAGGTTCAGTCCCTGCACTCAGACTGCTCCTCTGAGAGGCTGCTGCCTTTGCCCACAGCTCCCAGGTGCAGTCCCTGCATCCAGGCTGCTCCTCTGAGAGGCTGCTGCCTTTGCCCACAGCTCCCAGGTGCAGTCCTTGCACCCAGGCTGCTCCTCTGAGAGGCTGCTGCCTTTCCCCAGGTTCAGTCCCTGCACCCAAGCTGTGATTCAGCTGCTCAGGCTTCCCACACATCCTGTACCAGAGCTTCCTCCAGAACCAAAACATCTGCACTCTCGCCTCAGCACGAGCATTCATGCCATGAGGGGATGCATAGGATGGAAACATCTGGGAGAGGATGGATGGAGTGAATCCACAGAGCCTGGAAAAGGAGGAAGGTGATGTGGAACAGATGCTGGGAAGGCTGTGGATCCAGCAGAGCCTTGGGGAGGGCTGCGTGGGGAGGGAGCCTGCACGCACATGGGCCGTGGCTTCTCCTGGGGCAGAGCTGGGGAGAACCACAGCTGTTTGATACCTGCCACCCAGGAGGACACCTCCTGCCACCTCCTGCAGACAGCTGTGCCAGGCAGTGGTGGTGCAGCAGCAGCAGGAGGAAGAGCAACTCGTGTCAGTGCTGGAAAAGAAAGGCAGCTTTGTGACTGCGCTCAGCCAGCCCCCGGGAGGACAGCTGGGTGCTCTCCTCACTCCAACTATGGACCTAAAAGAGAAGAGCTCCGTGCTGGCTGCAGTTAAGCTCTGTCTGAGGAGACACTTAGCAGCTGGCCAGGGTGCCCTGCTCCTGGGCAGCAGTCATCTGATCTGTGACTTGGCTGGCCTGGTGTCAGCAGGAGAGCAGCGTGTTCCAGAGCAGCCAGGCTGTTTTGTTTGCAGGGCTCCAGACAGGGTTGCATAACGTGGGGAGGTCTGGCAGGAGCTCCAGGGAGGCAGGGACGAGGACAAAGCAGAGGACTCTGCACCTCCTGCTGCTTCCCCTGCCAGGGGTGGGGTGCTTGCAGAGGGGGGAGCATGCACTTTGCAGGCTCCACTTGCAGATTCAGTGTCCCTACTACCACCCCTCTGGCAGCACCCAGAGCCTGGGCTGTGCTGGCCGCTCTTTGAGCTTGCTGACCTAAGACTGTTTCCCATTCTAACCAAGCCATTTCTGTCCTCCAAACAGTCTTTGTAGAGAACACATCCAGTGCAACTCTGCATCATCCCAGTGTCTTTCCTGGGGTGCCTGGATGGCTTTCTCAGCAGCTGGCAGCCCTGGCTCCCTGGAGTTGCAATGCAGCACAGATTTATCCAGGGCTGCCCAGCAGCCAGGATCCTGGCTGCACTGCCCTTGTCTTCGGGTGCTGGCACCTCACTGAAATCACCCCCAGGTCTGAGGCTGACACAGTATGTGGCATCAGAGAGGGGGAGAGAGAATGGGCCAGGGCAAGGGCAGCAGCACCTCTGAGATGATGGAGAGGCTGCTTCCTCTGAGCAAAGTGGTAATGGAGGAGCTTCACAGGCCAAGCAGGATCAAGCAGGACCAAATGTGCTGCTTTAATTGCAGGTGAAAGCACAGACGCTGCACAGGATCGATACCAGGGGTCAGGGAAAGCAGGTTGAGGCCAAGAGCAATGCCTGTGCCTGTCTAAAAGCAAAGAGCCAGCTTTCCTTCCCCAGCTGGCAGATCACCTGTCACTGCAATCCTGAAGACACCAAACCAGCAAGACCAGGGCTCAGGGCTACCAGGGGAATGGCTCCCTTTGTACGCACCGAGCCCAAACGCCGGAGCCAAGTGCAAGCCAGCGAGAGGCAGCGATCCAGACACTTGAATTTGCTCTCTGTTACAAATTACACACACCCAAAGGAGGCAGGGCCTCTGCTCTTTGAAAATCTATCCCCAAGTGTTTATTATAGAAACCAGTTGCCCTCTTTGTTGACAGCCAAATTGCAAAGGGCTGTTGGAACGGCGAGGTCCACGCAGCCCCGACACCCTCAGACCCTCCCTCGCTGCAGTCTAGCAGCGCGGAGCAATCATTAGGCCCTGCTGGGGTTTGAACCTAAGGCTTGAGCAAGCCCAAGTGAGGCTTAAAAAACCCACCCTCCCCAGCACCACTGAGCACTCTCACTGTGGAGAAAACACTTTGTAATAATCTGGGCAGCAAGCAGCCAAGTTCCCAACCGTTTGCAGTGCCAGAAAGAACACAGCCGGGAGTAATTAAATAAGAGAGGGGATGTGAGTTGCCTTTTATCCCAGCAATGCTCACATTGTTCTGTGCCTCTGTTGCCTTCAGCTACCTGACTGCCAAGGCTGAGAGATATGAGGCTCCCTGGCTGCTGAAGGTTATCTTGGGAAGGATTTTCCTTGAAGCAGTTTTTTTCCCCCCTGTTCAAAGAGCGACAAGGACCCTCCCGAGGTAAGCGCAGCAGGAAGCAGCCCAGGGCTCTGCTCTGGTAAATGGTTCTTGTACCCCCAGTGAAAAAAAAAAAAGCCAAACAGAGGCTCTCAGGGCTTGCAGGAGTGGAGTTCCAGGACCATGCTTCATAGATTTATAGAATGGGTTGGGTTGGAAGGGAGCTTAAAGCTCATCCAGTTCCAAACACCCCCCAGGCCCCCAAACCGCCATGGGCAGGGACACCTCCCACCAGCCCAGGCTGCTCAAGGCTTCATCCAGCCTGGCCCTGAGCACCTCCAGGCAGGAGGCAGCCACAGCCTCCCTGGACAACCTGTTCCAGTGTCTCCCCCACCCTCACTGGAAAGAATTTCTTCCTAATATCTGACATTTCCCCAGTCTTACAACACCACCACACAGCCCTTTTCCCCCTTCAGCTTCCAGTCTTTACAGTCCTTCTGGGAAGAAAGACATCTTCCTGCTTTAGATCTGCAGCCTGGGAAACAGTTGGTAGCCTGTAGAAAGCTCTGCTCACAGTAAAGAATTTCTTCCTAATCTCCAGTCTAAATCTCCCATCCTCAAGCTTTAATCCATTCCCTCTTGTCCCATCACTTCCAGCCTTTGTAAGAAATCCCTTTCCAGCTCTCCTGTAGCCTCTTCCAGGTGCTGGAAGGTCTCCCTGGAGCCTTCCCTTCTCCAGGCTGAACCAGCCCAGCTCTGCCAGCCTGTCCCCATAGCTGCACACTCAGGGCTGCTTGCTGGGCTGAAGGTCTGTGCAGGCACACAGAGCCCAGGGTTATCATGAGCAAAGAGTCAGGGAGGTTGCTGCTGTGTGAGTCACTTCCCTTCTATCTCCTGCATTTCCCACCAGTAAAACAGACTTGATAACCACAGGTGTGTGTGCTGCTGGGCTTTAACTCCAGAGTGACCACAAAGTGCCATGGGGCAGCAGGAATGTGCCTAAAACTACCACAATAACCCTGAGCTCCTCCTTGCTTTTAGCTGCCAGGGTTTTGCCAAAGCAAAGAGCACAGGGAAGCAGCACTGGGCCAGTGGTACTGCTGGTGGCCTCTCCTCTTTATCCCTGAGCACCACAAGCTGGGCTGCATGCCCTAGGCCAGCAGCATGCCCTAGGCCAGCAGCATGACCTAGGCCAGCAGCAAGCCCTCGTGGCCATCACCATCCTCCTGCTTTCCCATGAAAAGCAGAACTTCTCCCAGTGCAGGCTGCTAGGAACACCCCAGAGCAGCTGGAGCAGGAAGCCTCTTGCTGCCCTTCTCAGCTTAGCCCTTGTGAGGCTACAAATCCCCCCCCCGGAGCTGAACAGTCAGTGGGAGGTGGTGGAGGGGGAAGTGAAACAAACTGCCCAGAGGGCCAGGGGCTGAGTGTGGCACAGATCAGCCAGGTGCTTCACTCAGGACATTGTCTCCCCCGGGGGCAGGTGCCCATCCCATGGCCACATCCCTGACCTCACCGAGCTGGGGGAGGGGAACATGCAGGCAATTCCCACACCAGGGAGCCCTGCACACCTGTGAGGCACACCCTGGCAGGGCTCCACGTTGGGGCACCTGGGGAAAGGGGCCAAAATCCTGCCTCTGGCCCTTTTCTTGGGGACTGAAGTGCAGCCCCCCCCCATCCCCCCCATCTTGCCCCCCCGAAGGAGATGCAGAGCCCCTCTGCTCCCATGCTGGGAGGTCTTGGTTGGATATTAGGAAGAATGTCTTCACTGAAAGGGGTCTCAGGCACTGGCACAGGCTGCCCAGGGAGGTGGTGGCATCCCCATGGCTGGAGGTGTTTATGAGTTGTGTAGATGTGGTGCTGAGGGATATGGTTTAGTCAGGGGCTGGTCGGTGCTGGGCTCATGATTGGACTCGGTGCTCCTAAAGGTCTTTTCCAAACGAAGCAATTCAGGGATTCTGTGACCTTGCTGGAGCCGGGGGAGGAAACACATCAGCCTTGCTCCCAGGCCATTCCCACACCAGGGAGCCCTGCACACCTGCAAGGCACACCCAGGCAGGGCTGCACGCTGTGGGGCACCTGGGGAAAGAGGTCAAAATCCTGCCTCTGGCCCTTGTTTGGGGAGCGAAGTGCAAGCCCCCAGCTTGCCCCCTCCCCCCCCCGCCCCCAGGAAACGCAGAGCCCCTGCGAGGCGCTGGGATCTCTGCTTCCCTCCTCTGCCACTTGGGAGTCTCTCTCCCTCTCTCTCTCCCCTTTTCTCTCTCTCCCCCCCTCCCCTCCCGAGCTTTGCTGGTGTCTGCCTGCTGACTGAAGCTGTCATTATCAGCTCAATAAATCTCTGGCGCGGGTTTTATTGAATCACAGCCTGAGGGGGAACAAGCCTGTAAAGGTTGAGGAGAGCAGAGCTTTCCCACGCCTAAGACACGCTGCCGGAGCTCTTGCACACATTCCGGGCCTGCCAGCGCTCTGCAAATGTTTGGACAGCCTTGAACAAATAACACACCTTTAAAGAGGCCAGCATGAAATTTTTCCTCACCACCCAGCCACCCTCCCATTGCTGCTTCCATCCCTTCCCCCCCCCCCACCGCCTTCCCCTCTTTCCTCCTCCTCCCTTCTCCACCTTCCCTCCCCCCCAGCGCCCGGAGCATCCCAGCGCGGGGCTCGCAGTGTGTGTGCCTGCGTGTGTGTGCGCTGGGGTGCGTGCCTGTTTATTTTAGGCTTGTCTTCCCTTTTGTGTTTAGGTTGAGCAGTTCGTGGCTGAGTTCCAGCCCTATTTTGTGGGAGGAATTCTGGCCCTCCGCTGCGGTGCTTGTGAGAGCTGACTCCGGGAGGTTGAGGCGGGGAGGGAGGGAGGGAGGGAGGGAGGGAAGGAGGGAGGGGAGGTGAGGGCCGGGATGGGACAGAAGCCTGGAAAAGGGAGGGTGGTTTGGCTTTTCTCCTGCCCAGATTTCCTTCAGCAGGTAGAAAGCAGCCAGCAGGGATTTTTCTGCTGACAGCTTGCCAGGCTGCAGTGGTAACCTCTGGATGCCAGGAGGTGGTTTGTTGGGGCTTATTTTTTGTGTGTGTGTGCTGTTGTTGGGTTGCCTTTTTTTTTCCCCCACCCAGACCCATCTGCCTTGCACGCTGGTGTAAGGTTCCAGTGACATTCTGCAGGGCCTGGCACGCTCCACTTAGCCACAGAACTCCTCTCATTAATGCAGTGGCTTCCTTCACACAGCCCTGCTGATGTGTCTCGACCCTGACCTGAAAGGAACTTCCCCGGGGCAGGAGGGTCTGGGGGTGGAGGTGGAGGCAGCTCCTCCGCCACGCACCGACGCCTGGCGTTGTCCAAACGGCCTCTGGGGGGGCGCTGAGCTCCGAAGCTTGCCTGGAGACGGCTCCTGGGAAGCGCACAGCTTGCTCTCACATGGGGCAGGGAGACGGAGCTGTGAAGGATCCAACTTTGCTCGGGGGGTCTTGGAAAGCAGCTGCAGCAGCTGGGCCAAGGAGGAAGAAAAACACGGATGTAACAGCAGCATCCAGCTGGGAAAAGCGCAGCCCAGCTCGCTCCAGCTCAGCCGGGGAGGCTCTCCTGTGTCTTCCTGAGGCAAAAAAAAAATGGCATCTCTCTCCCAGCTCTTTCCCCTTCAGCTCCACACAGCACATCCAGCTGGGAGCAGGAAACCCTGAAACCACTCAGGCTTAATCCAAGCCTGTGGTAGGCAAGCCCAAGAGGCACCCAGGTCCCGTTTGGCCTTTCAGCAGGGATGGAAGACAGCTGCTGGTGTTTCCCCGTGGCGGTGTGCGAGGGGATAATGCCAGGCTGGGCCCATGCCTTGCATGTTCCAGGGGCATACAGAGGAATGCATTTGTCAGGCAAAAGGGAAACTTGGAAAGGATTAAGAGAGCAGACAGCTGCCTGCCTGCTGAGTTCTGGGAATGTAAAACACTGCAGCCATCTCAACAGCTCCTAAAATTCCCCCTGACTCGTTTCCTGTTGCTGCTTTCCCCATGCTGAAAGGCTTGGGCTCCTGTGGATAAGGGGGGGGGGGGGGGGGAAGGAAAAAAAGGAAAAAGAAAAAGCTGGAGAGGAGCCAGAATTTAGATTTCTGCCTACTCCATCTTTCCTGTCAACGGATCATTAAATAAGGAGCAGAAATGTTGTATGCGCCATACGCTCATCACCAAAGAGCTAAGCGAAAATCCTGCTCGAGGAAGCAAGTGGCAATTAGTTTGATGGCTCCATGCTCCCTGGGTGAGGCAGGGAAAACTTCACCTGACCAGCAGCAAGGGTCATGCCTGCTTTGAGGGGCGAGCAGAGGGTAGGGAGGAGCTGCAGAGAGAAAGGTTTAGCTCTCTTCTGGGGGGAATTGGAGGCAGGGAATCCCTCCCCACGCGAAAGGCAGATTTTGCAAGCCGCAGTGGTGAGGAGCAAGCTGGGGCACGCAGCAGTTGACAGCCACACCTTGGACATGGAGTCATAGAACTGTTTCAGTTGGAAAAGACCAGGTCCCAACCACCAAGCCAGCACCACCATGGCCACCAAACCCTGTCCCCAAGGGCCGTGGCCACAGGTTTCTTCAACACCCCCAGGGATGGGGACTCTACCACCTCCCTGGGCAGCCTGTTCCAATCCCTGACCACTCTTGCAGCAAAGAAGTTGTTCCTTAGATCCAACCTAAACCTCCCCTGGAGGAACTTGAGGCCATTTCCTCTCATTCTATCACAGACTCACAGAATCACCAAGGTTGGAAGAGACCTCAAAGATCATCAAGTCCAACCTGTCACCACAGACCTCATGACTAAACCATGGCACCAAGTGCCACATCCAAGCCCCTCTCGAACACCTCCAGGGATGGGGACTCCACCACCTCCCTGGGCAGCACATTCCAATGGCTAACAACTCTCTCTGGGAAGAACTTTCTCCTCACCTCGAGCCTAAACTTTCCCTGGTGCAGCTTGAGACTGTGTCCTCTTGTTCTGGTGCTGGTTGTCTGGGAGAAGAGACCAACCCCCTCCTGGCTACAACCTCCCTTCAGGGAGTTGGAGACAGCAAGAAGGTCTCCCCTGAGCCTCCTCTATCCACCTGATACTAGGGAGGAGAGACCAACCCCCAACTCACTCAATCTTCCTTTCAGGGAGTTGTAGAGAACTATGAGGTCTCCCCTCAGCCTCCTCTTCTGCAGACTAAACAACCTCAAGTTCCCTCAGACTGGTGAAGGAGCTGGAAAGGCAACAGGATAAGCAGCACAGCAGTACATTAGGTGACAGATGGAAAGAGCCAGGGCTTGATGGCAAGGAGAAAGCAGATGAGGAACGAGTCATGTGGGAGGTGTGGACTGGGGTATCTGCTCCACAGAGGACTGGGAGCTGCAGAGCCAGGGCACTGACAGGTGAGAATGAAGGCTGAGGAACCTTAGCACAGCTCAGCACAGAGCCTGGGACAAAGTCCTTTGCCACCACACTTCATAAACTGGGGACTAGGAAGTTCAGGAAATCTCTGAAACGGGTTTTAGGTTCCACTGCAACGCCCCTGCTCGGCTCCTGGGGGGCCCTGGCAGCCCCTCCACTTCAGCATGCCGTGAGCACCCAGTCAGGTCCTGCCACGGTGGATGGGGTCAAGCCACAGTAACTTTGCTGCAGAGCGAATTTCCTCCCTGGCCCTTCCAGTTCCTCTGAGTCACGGCGGGCACGCCGGAGCCACGCGGCGCCGGGAGCACACCACGCGAGGCTGCTGCTCTTGGCCCCGCACCAGAAGCGCCAACGCCACCAGAGCTGGCACCGCACCACCCACAGCCAGCCAAAGGCTGCCACACGTCCCTCTGGCCACGGCCAGGGCGAGGAGACAAGAGGGGTGCAGGGTGAGCCCCCAGAGCTGCGACCCTGCAGGTGGAGGGACTCATGGCTCCAGGCTTGGTGCCCAGGCTCGCCCCACCCTGCTGGCAGCCTGCAGGCACACGCCTGGCACGGGGATGCCAGCTGCACTGTGCACCGTGCTGCGTGTGCCCTGGCACAGGACGCGTGTGCCCTGGCAGGGGTTGCCCTGATGTGGGCTTCCCATGCCCCGGTGTGGGCCAGGGATGTCCTGGCGTGGGCTGGGGATGTCCTGGCGTGGGCTGCCTGCGCTCATGCTGGGGCAGATGGGCTGCACGGCCAGAGCCTGAGGGCTGCAGGCTCTTCTCCATGCTCCCTCCTAAGAGATTTGCCTGAAGCACCCTGGTGCCAAGAGCTGGTGTCCCAAGGAGCGTGCCCACTGGGGATGGCTGTGCCCTTGGCAATGCCCATGCTGGGCCGAGAGTGCCCTCGCTGCAGCAGCTGGCCAAGGTAAGGAGCAGGAGTGATGTGCTTGCTGCCAGGCAAGGGTTGGCTGCAGGGCTTGCAGAGCTGTTGGCCTCCTCTCTCTCCCCTTGCCCCGTGAGACTGGGCACCTGGCTGCACTCTGCTTTGCTCTGCTTTAAACCTCACACACTGCTCCCACTCCCACACTGTTTTTCACAGAGCAGAGGACAGGATGCCCTCTCCTCCTCCTTCTCCTCCTCCTCCTTCCCATATCAAGCCTGGTGGACGCTGACCTTCACTTGCCAGCGCTGAGATTCTGCCACCAGCTTGGTTTCACCTTTTAAGCCTCCCTGGAGGGCAAGGCAGAAGTCTTCCCGGGGAGGTGAGGGTTAATGCTTCCTGCCTCTGCCTGCACACGCAGCTTTTGAGTGATGCTGCCGGGTTGGGGAGGTTGAGGAGCTCCCTTCTGAGCTCGGGGGTTGGAGCATCCCAGAAACCACCCCGGCCTGAAAACTTGTGAGGGTTCAGGCAAGGTCTCAGCCTGGTTAACTGGTGGTGCAGCTGCCCCCAAAAAAAGCACAGGAACCACTAATTTACAACAGGAGGCAGACAAAATCGTCTGCTTACTTTCAAGCCTGAAATTGTCTGTTAGCAAAGTGCAGACCACAAAATGGGTGGCCCCTTTTCCTGGAGAAACTGTGAAAAACCTGCTTAGTTCCTGAGCTGGGAAAGCAAACAAACAAACATGACCCAGAGTTGGGTTTCAGCTGCCTCCCTGCTCCACCAGCGCATGAGAGCATCTGAAAACAAACTCAGGAGAAGCCCTGCCTTGCTGATAAGAACCAGCCATGACAACAACTGATGGGAGAGCCCGGAGATGCAATTAGGAATTTGAAATGTTTTAAACAAAGGGCAAAAGCAATTAGCAAAAGGTAATTAAAGTGGATTAAATGGAGCAAAATCATCTGAGCCAAACGCTGGGAACCAGTCCAGCCAGGCAGGGTAGATAACTCTGTGAAATGTGTGCTCAGAGTTTGGGCATTAATATTACTTTGGGCTCCTGCAAATCTTTGAGGACCCAGGCAGCAGCCTGCAAGCAATTAAACCTCACAACACCCTGGGGAGGCAGAGGTTATTGTAGGCACTTACAAGGTGGCTGTACGGAGGGGGTAGAAGTGATTTATGCTGGGCCCACATGGCAAGTTAGACACAGAGCAGGGAATAAAACTCAAGAGTCGTCCCCCCCCCCCCCGAGTCCTAGCAGTTTGTTTTACCAGCCAGGTGGGGGGGAAGGAGGTGGGGGAAGGGATGGTGCCATCTGAAGGGAGTATTTTGGCTTCCCCAGCAGACGTGGTGTGAGTTCATCCCCTCTAAGGCTGTCTTGTTTATTTTTAGCACCCAGGTTTATATCAGGGATGACAAATTTGGCATTGGTGCTCGGATGTGGCCGGGACAGGGGCAGTTTGCAACAATAAAACCTTAAAGCAGGCTGTGGCTGCCTCTTCCTCTCCCCCTTCAGCGAGCCCTGGGCAGTTGTGCACTCCCGGAGCGAGGTTGGTTGTGGCCACCGGGAGCCAGGCACCGCTTGCCTGGGCTTAACAGCAGTGGGAAGTCCACCAGAGACACTGGCCTGGCAGGCTTTGGCATTCAGAAAAACACACAGAGAGAGATGTTTCACTTGTCCTTGGGAAGGGGGAAAAAAAAAAGGCAAACGAACCACAACTATCTTCTATCAGCATTGAAAAAGCAAACTCCTGTGGCTGGAGGATGAGTTGGGCTCCTGGGCTGCCTCCGCTCCATCGAGGAAAAGAAAAGATGGGATAGAAAAGGAGCACAAACAACTCCCCCAAGGCTTCCCTTTTCCCGTGGGACAACCTTGAAGCAAAGCAGCAAGAGCTCCACTTGCCAAGGCTCTCTGAGTCCAATGTGCTTTGGGCTTCCTGTCTTCAGGGACAGGCTCCGCAAACGGCGAGCGCGGCCACGGAGCCTCTCCTGAAGGTCGGGCCAGCCTGCTGGCTTTCCTTGGCAAAGTCATTTGTTTAATTGGGTGCCATTTTCATTTCAACACACCTGCTGGCATGGAGGGCTGGGCAGTGTCCTGTCTGCTGGGAAGGCAGCAATTAAAAGGGGATGGGGTGTATGGGGGGGGCTCCTACTTCAACCTCTTCAGAGTGCAGCCAAAACAGGAGAGCGATCAATCACCCGGGGCTGCGGCTTCAGCCTGTGGCTGCCCATGTGAGAGCTGATCCTTGTGCTGTGTCAGGCCAGGGCTGACGAGTTTCAGTTCCCCATTCTTTGAGTACCTTGAGGGATGCAGAGATCTGAATCTCCCCTCCCTTTGAAGATAGCTGCCTCTCTTTTCATCCAGCTCTTTGAGCCTCCCCTGCCTAGACCTATTACTCCTCATGCTCTCAGCGCTGAGACTTGTGCATTGCCCTCTTGCTCTCCAGGCTGCAGCCCAGCACGCCCTGGGTTGCACAAGGTGTGTGAAATCCCACAGCTAGCACAGGCACCGTGGCAGCCATGGCTGCAGTGCAGGAAAGCAGACTGAGCAGCTGGCAGTCCTCAGCCTGCATCCCACGGGTGCCTCCGTGAGTCAGAACACTGCAGGGTCTGGGCTGCGCGGATCTGTACACCTCCAAGTCAGGTGCCTGAAACGGGGACCCAGCACCCAACACCCAGGAACACCCAAGGAGCAGATGGAAGAGGGCCTGTACAGGATGCCTGGTTCACTTCTGCCTAGCTGATTCTCCACCTCAGGTTTCCACTTAAAGATGCTCTGTGCAGGAGCCTTGAGCACAAGGCAGGCAGTGAGCAGCTGGGATTAGATGGAGCAAGGATTAGATCCTCATATGCCAGGGCCAGGATTAGGCATTTGCCTGAATAACAAGGAAACATCCAGTTGCAGTAAGCAGGATGAAGCATCATGCTTGGGGCATGAACTAATCCAGTGCTGGCTGTGTGGAAGGAGACTTTTTTTTTGGTTGGCTGGAGGGCAGTAGGTTATCCTGGAGAAGGCTGCTGCTCTGAAAGGGTATTTTAGGGGCACTCCATCCTCAGCAGTGTCTTGTGCTGCTCACTGTCAGAGATAGGAGCCTGCACTGAGCAGACCATTAGTCTTATCCAGCCTAGCAGCTCCCTGTGTTTTGGCTAGAGCATGCAGATAGGAATTAGCAACTGTGCAGTGTTTGTTCTCACAAAGCAGGAGGGGAGGCTGACAGAGAAAGAAATACAGAGCAAGGAGAGGGGGGGGGGGGTAAAAAATAGCAAGGGAGAGAAGGAAGGAAGGGGAGGGGATGTGTGCAAACATATAAATATACATCTTGCTTTCAGGATGAGCTGGGCACAATGGAGAAGTCCCCTGCCTCCCTCCCACACTGAAATTTCAGCACAAACAACAAAACAACCCCAAATTCTCCCTTGGGAGAAGGGAGATGTGGCCAGCTCTGCAGACCCCTGGCAGCGCCAAGGGGGTGCTGCCCCCCCTTCCCCCCCCATCCTGTGCTGCAGGAGTGAGCGTGGTGGTTAGGGAGGAGAGAGAGGAGCAGGCAGGGAGGAGGTGGGGTGAGCTGGGAGAGGCTGACGAGGTGCTCCTCTGACACACGCCAGCAGCTCCAGTGCTGGGCTGCGTGGGTGGCAGTGCAGGCTGCGTGCCTGGCTTGCCTTTCCCAGGCACGAAGCAGCCAGCCTGCTGCACAAAGAAAGTGGTCATTATGTGCCTGGTGCTCCCACCTCGCTCAGCTCCCCTCCCTGCCAGAGCAGTCACAGCTCCTCTTTCAGGGCCTTTTGCTTTTTTTTTTCCAGAGCACTTGAGCCACTCAACTCATTACTGAGCCTGCACCGGGGTGGGATGAGCCGGGATGGGCAGGCGGGCAGGGAGGCTGACATCATTCATTCCCAGCGCAGGAACGGGAGCCAGGCAGGCTCAGGAGAAGGTGCTGGGGCAGAGCATCAGTGACACAGGCTGAAGTTGTGCTGAGGGGTGCTTCTTCCTGAGCAATTCTCAGCCAAAGGAGCCCACAGATTTCATTAGAGACCCCAAGGCTTTGCAGCAGGTGCACCTGCTGCAAGTGTCCCTGTCCCCCAGGCTGCCTCTCTGCTGGAGAGGACACCATCCCCACAGCTTGGCTGGCTTGCCTGTTGAGAAGGGCTTACCCTACCACCTCTGGCTCTATCCCAAAAGAGAGCTCACATCCTCCTTTCTGCCCCTTCTTCTTCTGCAGGGGGGAAATTGCAACCCCCTCAATGTCCAAGCTGGTGTTACCTTGGCACTAAGGTGAAGAGAAGAAGTCCAAGCCAGGGGTAAACAGGCTTACAGGACACCGGATACAAATGTTTTCTGGCTGAGGTTAGGACCTCTATGGTTAGTTCAGTGTGTGGGTTCTGAATAAACTTCACCCTCCAGGTTGCAGCCTCTCTCCAGCTGCCAAGCTTGGGTTCACTTAGGGTAAGGCACTTTTGGTGCCTGTCCTGAAGTCCCCCTGAACTGCCAGCCACACCTCATTGAAAGTGGGGTGCAGGATTGTCCAAGGGGGTGGGCTCTGCCAGCTCTGCCTGCCTCTGCTAGCCTTTGAGAGAGCCTGCTGGAGGTATTGATTGGATAATATAGGTCAGCTTTAGTCATTATGCAGAGGGATCAATCACCCCAGCCAGGCTGAGTGCAACTTTAATCAGTGTGACAAAATCAGAGGTGAGGGGGAGTTTGAGGTTGGTTTTGCTCTGGATATGGTTTTTTTCTTCTCTTCTCTCCACAAGGCATAAGCTGAAGCAGCAAAAGGCTTTGGGTTTTCTTCATGCCAAAGCACTGGATGGGCAGGAAAGGTCCAATTCCCGCCCCCCCCCAGCCTCTGACATAGATCCCACTTAGTGCCTGAGGAGACTTTGATTCTTAAAATCAAAGACTGGTGCAAATTCTCTTCTCTGTGCTGCTAGAGGATGGAAATCTGTCCTCTGCAGGCTCTTTGGGGGGGGAACATTGTAAAAGCAGCACTGTGGGTCCCCCCCCCTAGGCCTCAAGATGTGTGTTACATCACTCAGACTCCTTTGGCAGCCGTGGAGGGATTGTTTCAAGCTGAGGTTCCTGGAAGTGGCTCGTGCTGAAGGGTCTTTCCCTCTTTTTCTCTTTCTCCTGCCAGCAGCATATATCCTATAGGGCCTCTGAGAGCGAGCTCTGAGCCAGGCAGACACGAGCGAGCTCCAAACCACAAGCTTTGTGGCCTCAGTTAGCACAGAGCCAAGCAAAAGACCACGCAGATGTGTTCTCAGGGGGCCATGTGCTGCTCTCATGTAGTTCACACTCTGCCCTGAGTGCTCCTGCAGTAAACAAGAACTCTTCAAGGCGCACAAAGAGCAACCCAGTTCTGCTTCCATCTCCCCTTTGTGCTTCTCTGTAATCTGCTCCAGCTCTGCAAGGCTGATGGGTGAAAAGCAGGGGGGAAAAAATAAAACAAACCCTGGATGTGCAGCTCTAAAGACACCTAATTTCCAGGCTCCTTGAGGAGAAAACTCCCCTTGCCACGTTATCCCAGTGCAGAAGAGAACTGGTGGGAGACAGCACGTTTCCTTTGCATGGGGCTTATCATCCCCACGGCCTCTCTGCCCCTCCCTGTCTGGCTGGCAGGCTACCTGGCCTGCAAGCAGAGATGGTATCTCACAAGGGACTGATAAGGGCAATGGGGATGTGGCAATCAATGGCCAGAACCTCCCCTTTAATGGGCTGTGGTAGGACTGCCCATTGGTAAACAGATTGACACGTTCCACAGGCTTCCCCCGCGCCCTGTCTGCACTCAGATCCAGTGCTGGAGCCATTCCTTCCCTTTGGAAAGCTCCAAGCAGGTGACTCATGCCATGCACCTTGACTTCTCCTTTTGCACTGCCAACCCCACAGCTCTCACTCTCTCTCTCTCTCTCTCTCTCTCTTTTTCTTTCTTGTTGTTTTATGGCTGGAATTTGTCCCTTTGCTTTAACCCTGACACAGGCAAACACCACCCCCTGACCCTGGCTTGCCAGTGCTTTTATGGGAGGTCAACTCTTTTCTGCATACTTGGTGCCTGGCTAAGGAGCACAGTGGTGGGGGAGTCCACCTGTCTGATTTCAAGGAGGAACTGGCTGTCTCCAAAGAGCTCAGCCTGCTCTTGGCCTCCTGGGGCAGAGCTTGAGCAAAGGCTTTCGCCAGCTGGTGGCCTTTTGGCTGCAAGGCAGAACATGAGCAGACAGCAGTGGGCCATTTCCCATGTCCTTCTGATGGAGAAGGGTGACTTCAGGGGCTGCCAATGGCCTCTGTGATGGACATTGTCACCAGAAGAGCCAAAGGCAGAGAGGGACACAGAGCCTAAGACCTCACTGTCATCCCTGGAGGTGGCCTCTTTCACAGCAAGGCTTCAGCTGGAAAAGCTTCTCCTCTGCCTCTGTTGCTTGTTCTGCACACCAAGGGACAGCTTGGCTATGGAGTGCTGTCAACCCAACACACAGAATCACAGAATGGTTTGGGTTGGAAGGGACCTTAAAGCTCATCCAGTTCCAACTTTCCTGCCATGAGCAGGGACACCTCCCACTAGCCCAGGTTGTCCATGGCCTCGTCCAACACCTCCAGGGAGCATCCACAGCCTCCCTGGGCAGGCTGTCTCCACTATCTCCTCACCCTCACTGCCAAGAATCTCTTTCTAATGTCTAACATCTCCCCAGTGTGTGACAACACTTTACACAAGCCTAAAAGAAGAACTGAAAAGTTCTCCAGTCTTTACAGCCCCTCTGGGAAGAAAGACATCTTCCTGCTTTAGATCTGCAGCCTGGCAAACAGTTGGTAGCCTGTAGAAAGCTCTGCCACAGGCACTACTGCCAGGGTTGATTCACTGTATTTAATGTGACTTAACTGAGAAGGGGGCAAAACGCAGCTGGGATGGGTAAATAACTATTCTGGGGGCATCCCACCCCCAGCAACAACTTGGTGATGGCCATGGCTGTCCTGGGGCACGTTGACTAGGTGGAGGAAATGGGTTTGATGTGAATTGGGAGAGGATCTGCAGAACTAAGGACAGCTGCAATGGGAGCCTGTCCCAGGTTTATGGTCCCTCTTACACTAGCTAGTTAAAAAAGTAGTACAAACATTTAAACACCAGTAGCTGTAAAGATAAAAATGTAAGTTTGATTAGATAAAGAATAAAGATAGGTGTTTTATATTTACACCTGGACCACAAGCTTTGTTTGCCTCAAGTTAAGGCTGCTCAAGTGCCCACATATGAAGCAGAGATTTCCTGGAGGCCCAAAACACCTCCTAGGGTAAATGAACCTTTGGGGTGTGGATTACTTGGAGAGCAGCTCAAGGGTTTGTGACTTCCCTCCTGCAGCAGCAGAAGGGGCAGAAAGGAGGATGTGAGCTCTCTTTGGGGCAGAGCCAGAGGTGGTAGGGTAAACCCTTCTCAACAGGGAAGCCAGCCAAGCTGTGGGGATGGTGTCCTCTCCAGCAGAGAGGCAGCCTGGGGGACAGGGACGCTTCCAGCAGGTGCATCTAGCTCTGAGAGCCTCTGCTGCAAAGCATTGGGGCTGTTAATGAAGCCTGTGGACTCTTTAGGCTGAGAATTGCTCAGGAAGAAGCTGTGTTGCTGGGTCTCTGCCACTGGGACAGCAGTGATGCGGTGTCACCACTCCCCACGGTCCCAGGAGGGTGATAAAGGCACAAAGGACCTCCCAGGGGGAAGGTGTGGGTTATCACATGCCTGGAGCCGTGGCAAGGTGGGTACAAAGAGCACTTCCCCTCAGATCCACATCACAGCCTGCTGGGTGCGAAGCTGAGGTCACCTCAGCCTTCTCACCCACGCAGCAATCTCCTGCGTGCGCTGATGTGCAATTAGCGGTGCCCTCCCCGCTGTCATCACCGCAGCTACCGGAACACCCAGCCAAACCCAGCCCAGCTCCACCGCCTGTCAGGTCTGCTGTCCCTCACATCCACCAGGGGCAGGCCCTTCCATCCGCTTTCACAATGGCAGCAGCCTCCACTTGCACTGCACAAGCCCCGGCTCTTTTTTGGCTCCGTCCTCCGCTGACACCGAGGTTAAATTAGCGCAGCCCCACGGGCTTGGTGGCACTGCCCGCCTGGAAGGCACGTGTCAAGGGCACAGAGAGGCAGGCCTTGGGGACACGGTGGCACATGCCTCTTCTTCTCCTTCTTCTTCTTCTTCTTTTTAATGCATTTTTTTTTCCCCCCACACAACGTCAAGGGAGCAGATTCCACTTTAATGTCATGCCTGTGCGGTGGTGCTGGTGCATTCCTCTGAGCGTTGCCATGTGAGGCCAGGATGGTATTTGGCTGCGGTTAAAGTGCTTTATCAGTTGCTGAAGTCACTTTGTAAATAGCAGCAGCCAAGAAGCCAGAGCAGAGGATGGGGTAGAGGAGGGAGGGAGGGAGGGAGGGTTGGCTGGGGGGAGGAGGGAGAAGAAGAGAGGCAAAATAAAAAGCAGGAAGGGGGGGAAAAAAAAAAAGAGGGGGCTTTGTTAATTTTAATAGGGTGTGTTATGTTCCTCCTTCATCTCCCCAGATATGCCACACTTGGCGATGACAACCCTGCTTTATGGAGACCTCAGCCTCCTTTTGTGTGCGTTCCCCTCCCTTCTTCCCGAGCCTGGTTAAAAAATCCTCCTCCCTCCCCCCCCCCCCCCCACACCCACCCCTCCTCTCCCCTTCTCCCGGCTGAGCGCTGCGCTGCTGGCAGGCCAGGGTAAAACGCGGCTCTGTTTTCATCACGGAAAAGCCTCCGGGCGCATATTTTTGTAATGAGGCTTTTTTCTGCTCAGCAGTTTTTGCAGCTGTGATGACACTTGGGTGTCGCCCCCCGGTTTCTCACGCTCTCCGTGCCAAGGCGCCCGGGCGGCTGGGCTAGGGGCCAGCGCCGAGGTCGCTGGCCACGGCGGCCCCCGCGCCGCCCGCACCGCCCGCACCGCCCGCGGGAGCAGGAGCTCCGCTGAGCCGCGCTGCGTGGAAGCGGGCCACGGGTCCTCCACAAGCTCTCTGCTCCTGCCCTCTGCTCGCTCTGGCACAGGGGCAGCTTTGCTGCTCGGCCAAGTATCAGAAGGGGGCCTCCGAGAAAGCTGGGGAAGGTGTGAGTTAATGATAGGACTCGGGGGAATGGAATGAAAATGGAAATGGGGAGATTCAGGTTGGATGTTAGGAAGAAGTGGTTCCTCATGAGGGTGGTGAGGCACTGGAACAGGTTGCCCAGGGAGGTGGTGGAAAACCCTGGAGGTTTTTGCAGCCAGGCTGGATGTGGCTGTGAGCAACCTGCTGTAGTGGGAGGTGTCCCTGCCCATGGCAGGGGGGTTGGAACTGGCTGAGCCTTGAGGTCCCTTCCAGCCCTGACAATTCTATGATTCTGTGACAACATTGCTCCCATCCCATCCAGCAAAGAGGTGTCCTGGGCTGCATTCCCAACAGTGTGGGCAGCAGGTGGAGGAGAGGGGATTCTGCTCCTCTTTTTCCACTCTGCTGAGACCTCAGCTGCAGTGCTGGGGCCAGCTCTGGAGTCCTCAGCACAGGAGAGGCATGGACCTGTTGGAGTGGGGCCAGAGGAGGCCACAGCAGTGCTGGCAGGGCTGGAAGCCCTCTGCTGTGAGGCCAGGCTGGGAGAGTTGGGGTTGTGCAGCCTGGAGAAGACTGCAGGGAGACCTTCTGGTAGCCTTGCAGTGCTTAAAGGGATCAGTAAGAAAGCTGGGGACAGACTTCTGAGCAGGGCCTGTTGTGACAGGACCAGGGGCAATGGTTTTAAACTAAGAGAGGGAGATTTAGAGTGGGGAGAAGGAAGAAATTTTTTACACTTGAAGGAGGTGAGACACTGGCCAAGGCTGTCCAGAGAGGTGGGAGATGCCCCATCCTTGGAATCATTCCAGATCAGGTTGTCTGGGGCTCTGAGTAACCTGCTGTAGTTGGGGATGTCCGTGCTCAGTGCAGGGGAGTTGGAGTAGATGAGCTTTAAAGGATCTTTCCAACCCAAATAATTCTGATTCTACAAGTCTATGATTCTGTGCTCCTCTGATTCCATAATTCTAGGTTTCTCTGATTCTGTGCTCTATGTTTCAATTATTCTCTGATTCTTTAATTCTGTGCTCTGTGCTCCTATGATTCTGCTTCTGTGCTCCTATGATTCTGTGCTCTATGCTCCTATGATTCTCTTATTGTGTTCTGTGCTCCTATGATTCTCTGATTCTGTGTTCTGTGCTCCTATGATTCTCTGATTCTGTGCTCTGTGCTCCTATGATTCTCTGATTCTGGGCTCTATGCTCCTATGATTCTCTGCTTCTGATTCTGTGCTCCTATGATTCTGCTTCTGGGCTCCAGTGATTCTCTGATTCTGTGCTCCAATGATTCTCTGCTTCTGTGCTCCTATGATTCTGCTTCTGGGCTCCAGTGCTTCTCTGATTCTGGGCTCTATGCTCCTATGATTCTCTGATTCTGTGTTCTGTGCTCCTATGATTCTCTGATTCTGTGCTCTGTGCTCCTATGATTCTGTGCTCTGTGCTCCTATGATTCTCTTATTCTGTGTTCTGTGCTCCTATGATTCTCTGATTCTGTGCTCTGTGCTCCTATGATTCTCTGATTCTGGGCTCTATGCTCCTATGATTCTGCTTCTGTGCTCCTATGATTCTCTGCTTCTGATTCTGTGCTCCTATGATTCTGCTTCTGGGCTCCAGTGATTCTCTGATTCTGTGCTCCAATGATTCTCTGCTTCTGTGCTCCTATGATTCTGCTTCTGGGCTCCAGTGCTTCTCTGATTCTGTGCTCCTATGACTCTCCGATTCCCTTCCCCTGACTTCCCCACCGGTGCCTGCCTTTTAAGCAGGCTTTTCTTAGCCCACAGAGCCTCTGGGGAACCTTCCCTCCCTCCCTGCCTGCCTGCCCGGGGATGAGGAGGAGGAAGGAGGAGGAGACGGGAGGGCCTGGAGCGGTTCCCACTCCGGCAGGGCGGGGGGGCTGCGAGGCTCCTTCCTCCCCGGCTCCGGGAAATGGCAGGCGTGAGCCGGCCGGCGGCAGACCCCACGCCGCCCAGCCGCCCGCCCAGCCGCCGCTCCCCACCCCCGGCAGCTGCCGGCCCGGAAACCTCGCTCCAGCTGTGGCTTATTAAAGCCGGAATGTCTCTGTGGGACCGGGGAGAGCCAGAAGGATCATTAATAACAACTAACTCCGCTGCCTTGCGTGCCAGCCCCGGGCCTGAAACGGCAGCTCCCACACAAGAGGCAAAGAAACGCAGCCCCCCGGCACCGCTGCCTGATGGTTGTGCATCCCCGTGGCTTGGCCACTGGGCTCCCTCCCCATCCGAGGGCAAGGCACATGGATGTGCCAAGAGCATAGGATCATAGGATCCCATCCCTGGATGTTTTTAAGGCCAGGCTGGACGGGGCTGTGAGCAATCTGATCTAGTGTGAGGTGTCCCTGCCCATGGCAAGGGGGTTGGAACTGGCTGATCCTTGAGGTCCCTTCCAACCCTGACAATTCTCTGATTCATCATGCAAGTTGAAAAAGACCTTTTAAGATCATCAAATCCAACCACAGCCCAACTGTCATGACTACTAATCTGTGTCCTCAAGCTTCACATCTGCACATTTCTTGCACACCTCCAGGGCTGGTGACCCCACTGCCTCCCTGGGCAGCCTGATCCAGTGCCTCACCACTTTTTCAGTAAAGAAATTCTTCCTAATACCCAATCTAAACTTCCCCTGGCACCACTTAAGCCCATTTCTTCTCATCCTAACCCTAGTTACTTGGGAAAGGAGACCAACACCACGGTGGAGATCCCTTTGCTGGGCTCTCATGCACATGAAATGGAGCTTTAGCCAGAGGTGAAATCTGGGAGGAGGTTGACCATGCTCTGCTTGTTCTCTCTCAGGGAGAGGAGCTGACCCCAGTGATGGTCTGTGATGCATCTGGAGCAGCCAGACCTCTGAGCAGTTGCACTTTCTGTTCCTAAGAAGTGCTCCAGCCCCAGAGCTTGGGTCCTGCACTCTGCTGTTGACCTATCAAGTGATTGTGGGCAAGCAAGTTTCTTCCTGGCCTCAGTTTCTCCTCTGCCTTGTTTATTTAATGGTGCATTATCTGGAGGAGGGCTGGCTTCACCCTGCTTGCAAGGGCCCTGATGTTTCCTGTGTCCCTAGCCTCTACTAGAGGTAACAGTTAGCAGAGGTCATAAAGCATTCAGTGAGTTTGTGCTTTTGCCCTCTCGGTGAGTACATCGGAACTAGACCCTTAGTTGTGTGACTGCAGACCCTGGCCCACAGCCAGTTCTCCTGTGAGTGGGTGGATGTCCTCTCCTTGAGGCCACTTAGCTCTGCATTTCAGTGTCCAGTGCAACAGCTGAGTGCCTGCCCATGCTTTGGTGAGCTGCTGAGCTTTCCCATTCCAAAGGACAAACCGACCCTGGGTTATAAAAGAGCAGTGTGGCAAAGTCTGCCTTGGCTGAATACCATATCCACCACACAAATGGAATCAGTGTGGTTGGAAGAGAGCTTTAATAGCATTGGGTCCAGCCATTAGCCCAGCATTGCCTGGTCACCACTGATCCATGCCCCTCAGCATCACATCTACACAGCTTTCAAACCACTCCAGGGATGGGGACTCCACCACTGCCCAGGGCAGCCTGTTCCAGAGCTTGACAAGCCTTTTGGAGAAGCAATTTTCCTGATGCCCCTCTTAAACCTCCCCTGGTGCAACTTGAGGCCATTTCCTCTTCCCCATCCTTCTGCTTGAGAGAAGAGACCAGCATCCACCTCACACCGACCTCCTCTCAGGAGGTTGTAGAGATCCAGGTCTCCCCTCAGCCTCCTTTACTCCAGGCTGAACAACCCCAGGCCCCTCAGTTGCTCCTCAGGACACTTGTGCTTTACACCCTTCACCAGCTTTCTTGTCCTTCTCTGGGACTCTGGCCATCCCTTTCCAGAAACAGGGCCCTAATCCTTTCTGAGAGCTCTCTAATGCACTCCCATGAAGTGGAGGTGAGGTTCACAGCCCAGTTCTTGTCAGGCAGCTTGTTTTACAGCTGCCATCACACCATCCAGTACTGGTGGCAACAGCAAAGAGCCAGATCACAGAGTGGGTTTGGGGATTTGATGTGACTTCCCCTCCTCTAGCAGAGCTTTCATCCCTGAGCTTTCCTGTCTGCTACAACTAAGCCTTTCTTATATCAGCTTGAGGAGGGCAGATTGAGACTGGAGATTAGGAAGAAATTCTTTCCAGTGAACAGGTTGCCCAGGGAAGTTGTGGCTGCCCCTTCCCTGGAGATATTCAAGGCTAGGTTGGATGAGGCCATGAGCAACCAGGCCTGGTGGAAGGTGTCCCTGTCCAGGGCAGGAAGTTGGAACTGGGTGGCTGTGGCTCTGAGCAGCCTGCTCCACTGTGAGCTGTCCCTGCCCATGGCAGAGGGGCTGGAACTGGCTGAGCTTTAAGATCCCCTCCAACCTAAACCATTCTATGGATCTGTGAATAATGCAGCTTTTCATTTGGCATGGGATTTTCCTTCTAGTGTGGCTTGCAGGATGGGCAACTGAGCAGCCAGACACACCAGGAACCCACCTTCAAAGCACAGCAGTGGAGAAGCATCATCCTGGGACACCAGGCTGTTTTGCTATCTCAGTGAAGACTCCAGACATGCCCATTTTTGTTGTTATTTCCAGTGAAATCTGCCTTCCTTGACTCCAGGAGCTGCACCCTGGGCTGGAAGCATTTCATGCTGCAAAAATGCTCTGCAGTTTGCTTGCCCTGCAAGCTCCATCTTCTGAGAACCAGGAAGAGGGAAGCAGCCAGCAGTTGTGAAAGAGCTTCCTGAAGTGCTCTTGTTTATCCCTGCTGCTGAGGCTTGCCTGCCAGCTTCCTTGTTAAAAATATATATGTAATAAAACATTAAAACAGCTAGAAAGAAATTAGATTTCAAAAGAAAAGGGAGGGGGGGTTGAAAATAAGAGAGGAATCCCCTTTCCTACCAGTGCACCAATCAGCTGGTTTAGAACCAAAGCAACATGATGCACTTCTGGCCTTGGGTTTGTTTAAGTGGCAGGGTGGCTTTAGTCAGAGCAGAAGGAAACAGCAGTTTCTGCTCAGGAGCCCACATAATCATCTATTCCCCCCCCCACACACACACACCCTGGGGTGGAATTTGCCCTTGAGATGTTGCTGGGTCTAGGAGCTTGTGCTGTCCTTTGGCATTTCAGCCCCTTGAGCTGCATCTCCACATGCTGTGAGGTTCAGACTGGATGTTAGGAGGAAATTCTACCCAGAGAGAGTGACTGCCCATTGGGATGGGCTGCTTGGGGAGGTGGTGGAGTCACCATCACTGGAGGTGTTTAGGAGGAGACTGGATGGGGTGCTTGGTTGCATGGTTTAGTTGGTTAGGTGGTGTTGGATGGTAGGTTGGACACAATGATCTTGAAGGTCTCTTCCAACCTGGTCTGGTCTATCCTATCCTATCCTATCCTATCCTATCCTATCCTATCCTATCCTATCCTATCCTATCCCTATCCTGCTCAACTGCACATTCTCCTCCTTCTCACATCAAACCAGCAGCTCAGCGCAGCTCAGCTCAGCTCAGCGCAGCTCAGTGCAGCTCAGCGCAGCGCAGCTCAGCGCAGCTCAGCTCAGCTCAGCTCAGCTCAGCTCAGCTCCACCGTTGTTCAAGCAGCCCCAGAGAAGTCCCAGCAGAAGTTAATTTGGCCTCTCTGGCCCTTTTCATTGCTATTTAGTGCAACCAGCTTCAGCTGGAGCTGCTTCCTGCTTTGTCTCCCAGACTGCTGTGGGGGGCAGCCCTTGGAGCCAAGCCCACCTTAAAGCGTGGTCAGAAAACTCTGCTGGTGCCACTAGCTCCAGCTGCTCTGATTCCAGTGAAGTCCAGCTGGCATCTGACTCCAGAAGTCCACCCCAGGAGGAGAGCTTAAACCCTGGAGCCTGGTAAGGGAGGAATCTCTGGTTTTGGCTTGGAGGATCTTTGGTGATGTTTATCAGGAGTCTCTGTGCTGGTGCTCCTACAACATGCTCCAGGGTGGTTTGGGGAGTGCTTGGTGGCCAAGTACCATGAACAGCTGCAGCACCTCTGAAGTTCACCACTAGGTTGCTGCTGTGCTGCAAGTGGAGGAACCGAGGCAGGGAGTGCTGCTGGCTCTTGTTGGGCTTGGAGCAGGCCAGGAGGACCTGAGGAGGTTGCCTGGGGCAAGGCACAGCCATGCATCTGGAGCCTTGCCGCTAGTCTGTCCAGGAGGATTGGAGTTAAATGCTGCTGGTTGCGTTGTGCAGTGTGACTTCCAGGCATGTTTCAGGGTTATCCTCCAAAACAAGTTCTCTTTTCTGTGCCCTTGTCCCTCAGGGTCACAGCTGGGTGTCCCAGGGACAGGTTATCACTGTTCAGAGCCCTGTTTCCCCCCTAGCCCTGCCATGCTCTGCTGCTTGGGTTTGGGGCAGTCAGGCAATGTCTGGGTGCCTCAGCTCCTTGTCTTGCCTGATGGTAGTGCTGTGAGGAGAAGGCAGCACCTGGAAAGAAGACCACTTTGTAGACACTGAAATACCAGGAGTGGGCAAGATGAGCAGTTAGAGAATGGGCCCTGGGATGGGGATGGTGCCAAGGTAACAGCAGCACGTGGTGGGTTTGGTACAGCTCATGCACAGCAGGCTTTTACAGGACCCATGCAGCCCTTCTGCAGGGCTGGAGGAAGGTCCAATCTACCCTTGGATAACTACTGCTGAGGTTCTGCTTCCACATCCCTGATGCAGGCAGGCTGGAGAGCTGATCAGGATGGGTGCTGTGGCTCAGTCCCTGTGCTGGGGGCAGGGTTTCTTTCTGCTAGGCTGCAGACTGCTTAGGTTTGTGCAAATGCAGCAAGGCCCTTTCAAGCCCAGCAGAGCTCCATCAGTGCAGGCACTGCTCAAAGCTGGCAGTTCCCAACCCTGGCACAATTACCTGAACTGAAGTTCCTAATCAGTTGCAGAGGGAGAGGATGGGGGATGAAGGAAGAGGGAGATTTGGGGCAAGCCTGTATAATTGGCCTAGGCCTTTTGACCTTGTCTATTATAGAGGATCTAAGGCTCCTTCATTACCCAGCCCCACGTGCATTGTAAGTGTCAAGCTCTCTCCCTCAGCAAGCTTTTGGAGGCATTTAGAATCAGACAAGTGGAGAAAATCCTCCCAGCTCTCCCAGATAAAGTCCCTGGAGGACTCAGATCTCCAGGCTGCTCTTGGGTCTTGTGTTTGGCCTTTTCCTTCTGGCACACAGACCTGCCATTAGTCACTGACCCTTCAATAAAGCTTAGCCAGAGTTCACTGGAGGCAAAGGGAATCACACAGCCTGCTCCCTGCTGCCAGGCCCGTGGGGAGGTGGGGGGCAAAGGGTGCCAGCTCCAGGAGGCACTCTGAATTGGCCTCCTGCAAAAGGAATATTTAGCTGATGCCAGTTGTATGAAATTCCATTCCTTCTTTTGGGTTTTGTTTTCAGTCAGAGTGCAGCTTTCTGGGGGGGGGATGGTGGTGCAGACAGCAGAGGTCCTTCTGCATCCTGCCTGCTGGAGGGGTAAGGAAAGGATGGAGCAGGGTATGGTGGCTTCCCATATGAAGTGGATGTGAAGTGTACAGCAGGTGGTGCAGTCCAGACCTTCCTCCACTGGTGGGGAGCCATTTGGATCCCAGACAGCATCCTCACTTCTAGCCCCTCCAAAGCATTTGCTTTGAATGGTGCTGGCCTTGCTGGAGTGCTGTGCTGTGAGGAAGAGGAGGTGATGACTCTTCTGAGGCCCTCTCAAGCCCTTCAGGATAGCTTGACAAACACTCACATGCCTTGCTTGGGAGCCAGTTGATAGGGAAGAACCTGTGGAAGGAGCCTTTCCAACACACAAGCCCTTCCCTGCTTTGCCCCCATGGCATGCTTGTGTGTTAACTGCAATGCCTGGAGCAGAAAGGAGCCTTCACTCCAGAAGGAGGAGTCAGAAAGTGTCAGTTTTTCATTCCTGAGCCCAGATCTGAAGCAATACTCTCAGGGCACCTCCATTTCCTCTGTGCAGTGGGGCTGAGTCCTTGGGACAGTCTGTCATCACCAGCAGATGATAAGCCAGGCCAGGCTTCCTGCCTTCTGCTCAGAGCCATTAGCTGCTGGTTCAGCAATGGTTTGGCTTTTCCTGCTGGAATGGCACACAGGGACCCCCTTGCATTTTTTCCAGCCTGATCCACAGCTGTTAGCAGGTGAGAGCTGGTGTCTGGGAGCAGGCTTTAGTCTCCTTCATAGAATCATCAGAGAATCAATGAGGTTGGAAAAGACCTCAGAGGTCATCAAGTCCAACCTGGCACCCAACACCTCCTGACAGCTAAACCATGGCTCCAAGTGCCACATCCAAGCCCCTCTTGAACACCTCCAGGCATGGGGACTCCACCACCTCCCTGGGCAGCACATTCCAATGGCCAACAACTCTCTCAGTGAAGAACTTTCTCCTCACCTCCAGCCTAAACCTCCCCTGGCACAGCTTGAGACTGTGGCCTCTTGTTCTGGTGCTGGGTGCCTGGGAGAAGAGACCAACCCCCTCCTGGCTGCAGCCTCCCTTCAGGGAGTTGGAGAGAGCAAGAAGGTCTCCCCTGAGCCTCCTCTTCTGCAGGCTAAGCAACCCCAGCTCCCTCAGCCTCTCCTCCCAGGGCTGTGCTCCAGACCCCACCCCAGCTCTGTTGCCCTTCTCTGGACACCTTCAAGAGTCTCAATGTCCTTCTTAAGCCCAGAACTGGACACAGGACTCCAGGTGTGGCCTAACCAGTGCTGAGCAAAGGGTACAATGACTTCCCTGCTCCTGCTGGCCACACTATTCCTGATGCCAGGATGCCATTGGCCTTCTTGGCCACCTGGGCACACTGCTGGCTCATGTTCAGCCTACTATCACCCAGTACCCCCAGGTCCCTCTCTGCCTGGCTGCTCTCAGCCACTCTGCCCCCAGCCTGTAGCACTGCCTGGGGTTGTTGTGGCCAATGTGTAGAACCTGGCACTTGGATGTGTTCAATCTCCTGCCCTTGGACTCTGCCCTTCTATCCAGCCTGGCAAGGTCTCTCTGCAGAGCTCTCCTACCCTCTAACAGATCAACTCCTGCCCCTGCAAACTTACTGCTGATGGACTCAAAGCCCTCATCCAGCTCATTAATAAAGATATTGAACAGGCTGGGGCCCAGCACTGATCCCTGGGGCACACCACTGGTGCCTGGCTGCCAGCTGGCTGTGGCACCATTCACCACCACTCTCTGGGCTCAGCCTTCCAGCCAGTTCCTAACCCAGCACAGAGTGCTGCTGCCCAAGCCAGGGGCTGACAGCTTGGCCAGGAGTTCAGGCTTCTTCCCCTTTCTTGTGACTGCTGAATACTTCCAAGGTGTGTTATTTATTTACTTATTACAACTGGCTGATGCCCTTTTTTTTCCCCCCCTTTAAATAAACCCCAGCCTTTTCCTGCCCTGGCTGTTGCCTGCTTTTGTCAGGCAGCACCTGACACAGACCTGTCTGTTCCCAGCTCAGAGTGTTTGCTTCCCCACTTCTAATAAATCAGCCATCCTGCTGCAGCTGACACAGTTTTTAGCTGCTTGCCAAATGGGGATGAATGATGATATAGCCACATTTAGAAAGAACTTTGAGATCTTCCAGTTACAAATAGCTCCCAGAGAAGGAAAAAGAGTCAGTGAACCTGACAGGCACTATTTATGGGGGTTGTAGAGAAGTGCTGCAGACTGATGTGGGCCATTTTTATGATGACACATGGTTCTGGGGCAGCTCTGCTTTGTTCTTGCCAGCAGTGGTTTGGGGGCTCCCTCCTTCTAGGTTAGCTCTGCATTGTTCTTGCCAGCAGTGGTTTGGGGGTTCCTTCTCTCTAGGTTAGCCTCAACTTATTCTTGCCAGCAGTGCTTGGGGGGTTCCCTCCTTCTAGGTTAACTCTGCTTTGTTCTTGCCATCAGTGGTTTGGGGGTTCCTTCTCTCTAGGTTAGCCTCAACTTATTCTTGCCAGCAGTGCTTGGGGGGGTTCCCTCCTTCTAGGTTAACTCTGCTTTGTTCTTGCCATCAGTGGTTTGGGGGTTCCCTCCTCCCAGGTTAGCTCTGCTTTGTTCTTGCCAGCAGTGGTTTGGGGTTCCCTCCTTCTAGGTTAGTTCTGCTTTGTTCTTGCCAGCAGTGGTTTGGGGGTTCCCTCCTCCCAGGTTAGCTCTGCTTTGTTCTTGCCAGCAGTGGTTTGGGGGTTCCCTCCTCCCAGGTTAGCTCTGCTTTGTTCTTGCCAGCAGTGGTTTGGGGGTTCCCTCCTCCCAGGTTAGCTCTGCTTTGTTCTTGCCAGCAGTGGTTTGGGGGTTCCCTTCTCCCAGGTTAGCTCTGCTTTGTTCTTGCCAGCAATGGTTTGGGGGTTCCCTCCTTCTAGGTTAGCTCTGCTTTGTTCTTGCCAGCAATGGTTTGGAGGTTCCCTCCTCCCAGGTTAGCTCTGCTTTGTTCTTGCCAGCAATGGTTTGGAGGTTCCTTCCTCTGGTTTCTTTTAGTTTTCCTCTCCCTTTGCACTTCTCTCCACTAACTGTTGCACTTATGGTTGGGTTCTGTGCTTCAAGATGACCATGGCTTTAGCAGAAGGGAGCTTTGGATATTGTGTATTGGAAAGCATCTGTCCCAAACACAAATGGGGGACATCCCAGGCTTGAGTCACTTTAAAACTGGGGTAGAAACAGCACAAGAGCAAGCTCAGCAAAGGATTAGAATCATAGAACCAATGTGGTTGGAAAAGACCTCAGAGATCATCAAGTCCAACCTGGCACCCAGCACCTCATGACTGCTAAACCATGGCTCCAAGTGCCACATCCAATCCTGTTTTGAACACCTCCAGGGATGGGGACTCCACCACCTCCCTGGGCAGCACATCCCAATGGCCAATCTCTCTTGCTGGGAAGAACTTTCTCCTCACCTCCAGCCTAAACTTCCCCTGGCACAGCTTGAGACTGTGTCCTCTTGTTCTGGTGCTGGGTGCCTGGGAGAAGAGCCCAACCCCCACCTGGCTGCAACCTCCCTTCAGGGAGTTGGAGAGAGCAAGAAGGTCTCCCCTGAGCCTCTTCTTCTCCAGGCTAAACAACCCCAGCTCCCTCAGCCTCTCCTCATTAAACCTCCTCTGTTCCATGGGGATGTCACAGGAGTTCTCCTACTCTTCTGTGCCCTTGGGAGACTTCAAGCAGAATGACTTTGGTGTCCCCAGACATCCAGAAATTCACGAGCCAGCCCTCCATGGACACCAAGATTGGGGACTGAAATCTCAAGTCATGAGGCTTAGAGGAAAGAAAGGTGGGGCTTGGTTGTTTTAGTCTTTGGTTTTAGTGGTTTTTAGTCCCTGCTGTTCCCTCGAGTTCCCTTTCCAAGCTTTCCTCTGCAGCCACAAGGGTGCTGTTTGGATCAGCCTTTCAAGCAAACCTGGGATTCTTGCAGAGCCATGGTTGCAGAAAAGCTGGGTTTTTACACAAAATTGAGCATGACCTGTGGTAAAATGTGGATTTGTCTGCCAGGAGAGCTCAGGATTTCCCCTGGATGAGCAGGGCTGATCGATTTAAATGCGTCGGAGGTGTGGTAGCAAACAGGCTGAGGGTGTCCGAGCAAATGCCAGATGTCTCTGGCCTGTGTGCTTGCTGCTGTACCTGCTGCAAAGCCTTTGCCACAATCAGTGAAGCATTAAGGCTGGGAAAGGCCTCCAAGATCACCAAGTCAACCCAACACCACCGTGTCAGAATAGAATAGAATTAAGCAGGTTGGAAGAGACCTTCAAGATCATCGTGTGCAACCCATCATCCAACACCACCTGATCGACTAAACCGTGGCACCAAGCTCCCCATCCAGTCTCCTCCTAAACACATCCAATGATGGTGACCCCACCACCTCCCTGGGCAGCACATCCCAATGGGCAATACCTCTCTCTATGAAGAATGTTTTCCTAACATCCAGTCTGAACCTCCCCTGGCACAGCTTGAGACTGTGTCCTCTTGTTCAGGTGCTGGGTGCCTGGGAGAAGAGACCAACCCCCACCTGGCTGCAACCTCCCTTCAGGGAGTTGGAGAGAGCAAGAAGGTCTCCCCTGAGCCTCCTCTTCTCCAGGCTAAGCAACCCCAGCTCCCTTATGCAACAGTGGCAAGGGGTCAAGGCAGCAGGGGACCCTTCTAGGGAGAAGGGTGGGAAAACATAGCCCAAAAAGCCACAACATTCCATAGATCCTGAGGAAAAAGCCCCTGAAAACAGCCTAGGTTTTGGTGAGTGCCCCCTCCCAGCTGCCCCATCCTGCCCTGAAGCAGGTCTCTGGGTGCAGAAGGACCCCAAATTGAGCTGTGCTGGATCACCGCTGGTCCCTGTGGCCTTGGAGGAGCTGTGGCCTCAGCTCTTGGTGTGCAGAGAAGTGCCCCTGAGGGCTGACAGGCAGACGAGCTGCAGCAAGGACTGCAGCACGCAGACATCCTCGGTGGGAAGGGCAGCCAAGGACCGCGGGCCGGGGGACCTGTGGCGCCGGCGCCGCGTGGGGAGCTGGGTGTCCGCTCGTGGGAAGCGATGCTCAAGGTCCCTGCCTGGGGTTGCTGCTGCATCCAGGGGGAGTGTGGAGGGAGAAGGGAGAGGCAAAGGCTTGCCTGCCTGCCTTCTGCAGCTCGGTTGCAAGGAAAATTTGCCCTTTCACAGTTGCTTAAGCAAAATGTCAGCGAATGCCAAACGCCCGGAGCCACAAACGCTCTACACAAGAGAGCCTCCATAAATCAGGGAGCAGTTAGTGGTGGTGGTGGTGGTGTGGGGGGGGGGGGGAAAGAAATCAGGTTCCAAGGAGGAAAACAGTGGGATCCAATTCTTTTCATTATTTATTTATTTAGTTTCAGCTGAAGAGCTGGGGCAGCAGCCTCCCAGTTTATTATGCAGCCCAGCAGTGAAGGAATTCATCACGTTGTCACTCCCTCTCCTCTCCCTCTCCCTCTCTCTCTCTCTCATTTATTTATTTATTAAAAATAAAGGGGGGGGGGGAAATTAATCTGAGGGGGGAAAAAAGGGGGGGAGGGGAAGGGGGTGAGGATGGGGATGGAGGGGGGGGGTGTGTGAGGTGGGGATGGGGAGGAACAAAGCGGCCGAGCGATCAACTTTGTATGAAATCGGCGCCGCGTCCCGCTTGCCGTCGTGGGACAAAGGCTGTGGGGGGCTGGTGGCTCAGCTGGGAGTCAAGGCAGCACAGCTGTGACCAATGCCAACACAGTTCCTGTCAATATGGAGTGACCCTGGTGCTGCCTTTTTTTTTTCCTCCCCCCTCCCTTTCCTCCCTTCCCTCCCTCCCTCCCCTCCCCGCTTCCCCCACCCTGCGGAAGCTCATCTCCAATAATTCCCCACAAAAGAGGGGAACAAACAAAACCTTTGTCAGCACTTCCAAGACTCTTTGGGGGTTCCCCTTCCCTCCCTCCCCCCAGAAAAAAATAAATCTTAACTATTTCATTAGATTCCTTTTCTTTCTCTCTTTACCTGGTGAGGGCTCAAAGCAAATGTGGACACTAAACCTCTGGGTCAACAAATGCTTAAAAGGAGTGAGAAGGGATGGGTTTAGTGCTGGTGGGGAAGCTGCTCCTGGTGCTGTCCAGTGTGGAAGGCTACAAAGGCAAGAAAGTAAAACTCCTCTGCTTGTTAGCACTCCAGGCAGGTACAGGGTTCTTTTAAACCTGTTGACTTAGAGGCCCAGGCTGAAATACAGTAGCCAGTGGAGCTGGGAGGGCTGGGGATGCAGGATGGAACACTGCCTGGGGGGAGGGAAGGTTGTGTGGCCAAAAGAACCTGAGCCTCAGACCCTGCAGCCCACCAGCTGGGTGGGCAGCATGCTGTCTGTCCTGGTGCCTCAGAGGATTCAGAATGGTTTGGACCAGATTGGAAGGGACCTTAGGGATTGTCTAGTCCGACCTCCTTGCCGTGGACAGGGACATCTTCCACTGGATCAGGTTGCTCAAAGCCCCATCTGAGCTCACCTGGAATGCTTCCAGGGAGGGAGCATCCACAGCTTCAGAGAACAGGACCAGCAAGCAGTGATGCTGGCTGTGGTAAGGGAGGGCTTCTGGGACTCCCTTTCTGGAGCTTCTACCTTCTTCCTGCATCATCTAGCCAGCAGCAGTTCAAACTCCACCTGTCTTTGGTCCTGAGATGTGTGAAGATGCCATGAGAAGACAGATGCCAATTGGTCCCAGCCTCCCTGCTTTCACTCTGCCACTCAACAGCTCTGAGGAAAACCCCAGGCCACTCCTTTGCAACCTGAATGAACTTGAGACCAGTTGGCTCAGGAAGACTTTGAAGTGTTGCCCCTCATCTGGGAAGAAAGCTTTTGGGGGAAACCAACATTTGGGCTGCCATCAACATGTGTCCTCTTAGACATCACTGGGCTGCTCACCCACACCAGCCTGGAGTGAAGCCAGGGAAAGTGGCCAAGAGCAATGCTGCATGCCAGCACTTGGGCTGATAGAGCCTTCCCTCTTCTGAGGCAGACTTAGCCAAGTGATGTAAATGAATTATGGAATCCCAGGATGCCAGGCTGGAAAGGTCCCCAAGCATCATCTGCTCCAACCTTCCTAGGTGGCAGTGGAGCTGTGCTGAGCTGGCCCAGCCCCCTGGCAAGCTGAGGCTGAAAGCTGCCCACTGTAGGGCAATCCATTGCTTGCCCTGGGAGGTGATTCCAGTGCCCAGCTGTGCTCATGGGGAAACATTTTCTTCTGGGAAAATGGGAATCTTCTGGGTTCAATGGGAATCTCCCCAGGAACAGCTTGTCCCCATCACCCCTTGTCTTCTCCATGGGACTCCCTGTGAAAAGGGAATCTCCATCCTCCAAGTAGCCAGCTTCAGAAAGAGGAGCTAGAGAAGGGAAAGTCAAATCCTGCCTCTCCTAACCCTGACCAAGCCTGTAAGATGACCCTTCCCCTAGGTTCTGAGGGCTCTGATGTGCTCCACAGGCTCTCCCAGGCATCCCATAGCTAACAAAAGGATCTGGTTACAAATATTAAACACTTCTTAATAACTCTGCCATGCCCTGATACAGAGTCCACTCTGGTTCACTACATGACTCTGAAAGGACTTCCCTCCCCCACCCCTCCCTTCCCTGCTTCCCTTCCCTTGCCTTGGTTTCAAGCAGGCCCTGAGTGGTAGGATCCAGCACAATGGCATCACTTGGGCTTTGTTTCAGCCTTGCTTTAGCCACCCTTTTAAGGACCCTCCTGAATAATTCAGTGTTATCATTCAGGATGATGCTGGATTATTACAAGGGTTTCTTCCCTCCCTTCCCCCCCCCCCCCCCACCCCCCCTTTCCTCTTCCTCCTCCTCCTCCTCTTTTGGAGTTTTCCCCCCTCCCTCCCTCCCTAACCTTTACATTCTTTTCACACGTGAATGGGTTCAAAGGAAGTCGTGTAAGGAAAACACACAAGGAGGAGGTTGCTGCTCTCTTCCACCCCCCCTCCCTTTACCCCCCTCCTTCTCCTCCCCCCCACCCCCCTTCTTCTGCTGTCAGCATGATAAATATAATGTGTCACCAATTAAAAACTCATTGCCATTCTCCCGCGGCAGCCACGGCCTCGTTAAGGTCCTCCTCCTCCTCCTCCTCCTCCTCCCCCCCCTCCCGGGGGTGGCTCCCAGGATCTGCTGCTATCGCTGTTGATAACAGAGGGGCCTGGATTTGTGGTGCTGCTGCTTGGTTTTGTTGGGGTTTGGGTGGGTTTTTTTCCCCCTCCCCCCCTGCCTCTTTTTCCCATCCTGGGCCACTTCAGCGCTGCACATTGGCATGTAAATAAGTTATTCACTCGACATCACTTTCTGATAGAAAAATGACCATGAAACTCTTTGATTTTGGGTTTGCTCTTGTCACCAGAGCACAATGAAATCAAGAGCTTCAGTTTTGTGGCTTGTGGAGGGCTTTTTCCACCCCCCACCCCCCCTTCCTTCCTTCCTTTCTTTCTCTCTTCTTCCTCCCCCTTTCCTTTATTTCTTTTCTCTCTTTCTTTCTTTCTTTCTTCCTTTCTTTCTCTCTTCTTCCTCCCCCCTTCCTTTCTTTCTTTTCTCTCTTTCTTTCTTTCTTCCTTTCTTTCTCTCTTCTTCCTCCCCCCTTCCTTTCTTTCCTTTCTTTCCTTTCTTTCCTTTCTTTCCTTTCTTTCCTTTCTTTCCTTTCTTTCCTTTCTTTCCTTTCTTTCCTTTCTTTCCTTTCTTTCCTTTCTTTCCTTTCTTTCCTTTCTTTCCTTTCTTTCCTTTCTTTCCTTTCTTTCCTTTCTTTCCTTTTCTTTTCTCCCCTTCCTCCCCTTTTTCTTTCCTCCCCTTCCTCCCCTTTTTCTTTCCTCCCCTTCCTCCCCTTTTTCTTTCCTCCCCTTCCTCCCCTTTTTCTTTCCTCCCCTTCCTCCCCTTTTTCTTTCCTCCCCTTCCTCCCCTTTTTCTTTCCTCCCCTTCCTCCCCTTTTTCTTTCCTCCCCTTCCTCCCCTTTTTCTTTCCTCCCCTTCCTCCCCTTTTTCTTTCCTCCCCTTCCTCCCCTTTTTCTTTCCTCCCCTTCCTCCCCTTTTTCTTTCCTCCCCTTCCTCCCCTTTTTCTTTCCTCCCCTTCCTCCCCTTTTTCTTTCCTCCCCTTCCTCCCCTTTTTCTTTCCTCCCCTTCCTCCCCTTTTTCTTTCCTCCCCTTCCTCCCCTTTTTCTTTCCTCCCCTTCCTCCCCTTTTTCTTTCCTCCCCTTCCTCCCCTTTTTCTTTCCTCCCCTTCCTCCCCTTTTTCTTTCCTCCCCTTCCTCCCCTTTTTCTTTCCTCCCCTTCCTCCCCTTTTTCTTTCCTCCCCTTCCTCCCCTCCCTCCCCTCCCTCCCCTTCCTCCCCGTGTCTTCCAGCCCTGACTGATCCTATGATATGTGGAAAGCACCTGACTGGGACAGTCCCACAGCTGTGTTTTGCTGTAGGGTGCAGCAAGGGGGAGTCAATTCCAGGGAAGGCCACTGGATATGGAGGGCAAACTCTCCCTGGAATATTAATCTCTGCCTTCAGCCTCCTTGCCTCTCCCCAGCTGCTTGTCACAGAATCACCAAGGTTGGAAGAGACCTCAAAGATCATCGAGTCCAACCTGTCACCCAACACCTCCTGACTAAACCATGGCACCCAGTGCCACATCCAATCCCCTTTTGAACACCTCCAGGGATGGGGACTCCACCACCTCCCTGGGCAGCCCCCCTTGGTATTTGTTGCTTGCTGGTTTGCTGCTTGGAGCAGCTCTCAAACTGAACACAGCCTCTACTGTTTCCCCCTCTATTTTCCTACGATTGCTTTGGTTGGAAAGACCTCTTCAAAGATCAAGTCCTGACAGGACACCACTGAAGCATGTCCCTCAGCACCACATCTACACAACCTTCTAAATCCCTCCAGGGATGGAGACTCCCCCAAGGCCCTAGACAGCCTGGGCCACCCAGTGCTTGACAACTCTTTAAGGAAGCAAATTGTTCATCTCCAACCTAAATCACCCCTGGTGCAACTTGAGACCATTTCCTCTTGTCCTTTCACTTCTTTCTTGTGACCAAGACCACACCTCACTGAACACGAGCCAGCAGTGTGCCCAGGTGGCCCAGAGGGCCAAGGGCATCCTGGCCTGCAGCAGGAACAGTGTGGCCAGCAGGAGCAGGGAAGTCCTTGTGCCCTGTGCTCAGCACTGGTTACGCCACACCTTGAGTCCTGTGTCCAGTTCTGGGCCCCTCAGTTCAGGAAGGATGTTGAGATGCTGGAAGGTGTCCAGAGAAGGGCAACAGAGCTGGGGAGGGGTCTGGAGCACAGCCCTGGGAGGAGAGGCTGAGGGAGCTGGGGTTGCTTAGCCTGCAGAAGAGGAGGCTCAGGGGAGACCTTCTTGCTCTCTACCACTCCCTGAAGGGAGGTTGTAGCCAGGAGGGGGTTGGTCTCTTCTCCCAGGCAAGCAGCACCAGAACAAGAGGCCACAGACTCAAGCTGTGCCAGGGGAGGTTTAGGCTGGATGTTAGGAAGAAATTCTTCCCAGACAGAGAGATTTGCCATAGGGATGTGCTGCCCAGGGAGGTGGTGGAGTCCCCATCCCTGGAGGTGTTCAGGAGGAGACTTGATGGGGTGCTTGGTGCCATGGTTTGGTTGATCAGATGGTGTTGGGTGATAGGTTGGACTGGATGATCTCAAAGGTCTCTTCCATTCTCCCCTCTCCCTCTCCCTCTCCCTCTCCCTCTCCCTCTCCCTCTCCCTCTCCCTCTCCCTCTCCCTCTCCCTCTCCCTCTCCCTCTCCCTCTCCCTCTCCCTCTCCCTCTCCCTCTCCCTCTCCCCTTTCCAGGCAGGGAACACCATGACTTAAGCTTTGGGGCTTCCTTATTTTTTTCCTAACCTCAGGTTTGGGGATTATTTTTTTTATTATTTGGTTTGGTTTTCTTTCTTTCTTTTTCTTTCTTACTCTGAATTTCCACAGAGCTCCCAGAAAGAGCTCGGAGGAGCTTTCATTCTGGGGAGCTGGGACACTGCTTTTTTAGTCATAAGGAGGATTCTGTGCAGCTTTTGAAGTGGAAATGCATGCAGATTTGGAGCATGTATGCTCCCAGCAACGTTCTGGCAAGCCTTGATTGTTAGAACAATTTAATACAGTGAGGAGTTTCTCCCACCCACCCCCCACCCCCTGCTTGCCTGTCCTCTGGAGGGCTCAGCCTGCAATCTCGGCTGTGAAGTTCCCCCTCATCTGCCAAACGTTACCTTCGAGCTGGGGAGTTCCCTGGAGCTGAAAGACAAAAGGATTTGCAATCAAAGCCTTGGAATAGGAAATAAAGGGGGGCGGGGGGGGGGGGGGAAGGGGGGAGAGGCTTAAAAAAGTTGTTGTTTTTTCTCCCCCATGTACTTCCATGCTGTCTGGGCAGCTTGGAGAGGGAGAGGCAGAGAGTGGGGGGAACTGTGGGTTCTCCTTGGCTTTAAGTTGTGGTCCTGCTCTGGCAGGGGGAGGGTTGCACTCCAAGATCTCCACAGGTCCCTTCCATCCCCTCCCATCCTGTGGTTAAGTTGCACCAGGGGAGGTTTAGATTAGGCACTAGGAAATGTTTCTCTCACCAAAAGGGTCATGGGGCAGTGGAAGAGGCTGCTCAGGGGGGTGGTGGAGTCACCATCCCTGGGGGTGTTTGAAAGGTGTTTGGTTGAGGTGCTGAGGGATATGGTCTAACAGCTGTGCACAGGCAGATGTTAGGTTAGGGAGGGAGTTGAGGATTTTAAGGTCTCCTCCAACCAGGTGATTCTATGATTTACAGTGAGGATATATGGACACAGCCTTGGGGGGACAGTTGGCTGCCCTGACCCTGGCTCTACTAAAGCACATGAGAGGGAGCTGCCAAAGTCACCTCCCTGGGTGGCCTGTGGCAGGGTTTGAGAACCCTTTCAGTGAAGAAATTCCTTTGATGTCCAACTGAAGCCTCCCCTGGTGCAACTTGAGGCTGTTTCACCCTAAATGACTGATTAGTGACAAGGTTTAGTGGTAGTGGCTTAGCAGCAGTGGTGGGATTGTGAGCTCTAGGAGAGCAGTTAGATGTGATGAGGAAGAGGGGAGATTGAGACTGGAAGAGGGTGAGGGTGAGGGTGGAGAGACACTGGAACAAGTTACCCAGGGAGGCTGTGAATGCCTGCTCCCTGGAGGTGTTCAGGACCAGGCTGGATGAGGCCTTGAGCAACCTGGGCTGGTGGGAGGTGTTCCTGCCCATGGCTGGGGGATCAAATCTAGATGATCTTCAAGGTCCCTTCCAACCCAAACCATTCTATGAATCTCAAAGGTCTCTTCCAAGCTCAGCAGCTCTCTGATTCTATGGTTGCAGGCTATCTTACAGATGCCACGAGGGCTGTGCTTTGAGACACTTCTCTGAGGTTTGTGTCTGTGCATGAAAGGAAGCTGCAGAGCCACCTCTGCCAACCAGCACACCGACTTTTGCCTTGCTCCCTTCTGATGTTGTTTATCCCTCTCTTGGGTTGAAGTCCCCAAAGCCAGGATGAACCCCCATGTTTGTCCTCTCCTCCTGGTGAGAGGTTTGGAGCACAGCCCTGTGAGGAGAGGCTGAGGGAGCTGGGGTTGCTTAGCCTGCAGAAGAGGAGGCGCAGGGGAGACCTTCTTGCTCTCTCCAACTCCCTGAAGGGAGGTTGCAGCCAGCTGGGGGTTGGTCTCTTCTCCCAGGCACCCAGCACCAGAACAAGAGGACACAGTCTCAAGCTGTGCCAGGGGAGGTTCAGGCTGGGTGTTAGGAAGAAATTCTTCCCAGCAAGAGAGATTGGCCATGGGAATGTGCTGCCCAGGGAGGTGGTGGAGTCACCATCCCTGGAGGTGTTTGAGACTGAATGGGGCACTTAGTGCCATGGTTTAGTTGATTAGATGGTGTTGGGTGATAGGTTGGACTCGAAGGTCTTTTCCAACCTGGTTAATTCTATTCTATTCTCCTCCTCCTCCCTCGTTATTCTTTAACTTTCTGAGGCCCTGTCCTCTCTGTTTACCCGGCTGCAGTGCCAGAGGCCAGGCTGAGCAGGGGCTGTTGATCTGCTGTCAGTCTATAAGGCAGCATCCCTCACCCCTGGGGTCACCCAAGGGATTGACACCTTAACCTAAGGGCCTGGATTCCGTGCTGCCCCTCCTTAGAGATGCACCAGGCTGTCAGTAACGAGGCCACAGGTTTATTCAACTGAGATCTCCACATCTCAAAAGATAATCTGGGAATAATTGGGACTTAAGGAACTTGTGGGAATCTGATTTCCCCCCTCCCCCTTTTCTCCCTTTTCCTCCTCCCTTTTCCCCCCCACCCCCCCCCCCCCCCCCCCCCCCCCCCACCTCCCCCTTGCCTCGCTGCCATTCACGAAACAGATGGACATCTTATTTCTCCCTAATTTGATGGGCTTGCTTGACAAAATGGCAGAGGTTGCACTTTGCTACAATAATAACCTGCCACTCAGACTTTGTGAGGGGGGTTTGTGTAGATTTTTCTCTTCTTAATTAGACCGTGTCTTGCTATCAGGCTCGGAGCTGCCTGCGTGTGCGCCGAGCAGGCTTATTCTGAGCAGCTTCTCTGCATGAGGGAGCCTGGCAAAGGAGGGGGGGGGGGGGGGGGGGGGGGAGGAATCAAGGGGCTTTCATGTATGGCAGGGTTGTGGGGTGGGTTTTTTTTTTCCCTTTCTTTTTTATTAAGTCTCATTGGAAAGCTGAAGGTTGGGGATGTGAGCTCATTGTCTAGGGGATAATGTATTCATGGATTTGCTCCCTCTCGCCCCACCGCGCCCAACAGCACCGAGGGGCAGCTTGGCCTGGGCTTGGGGTTGGGGGGTGGGGAGGGGGGAGTGGAGGGAGGGGAGCAAGTGTGGAAGCTTTTGCAAAGCAGTTGGGATTAGCCTCGGGTTTGCAAAAGCCACTTTGGAGTCGCCAAAAAACTTTGCAGTGATGCCGTTTAACCCCCCCCCCCCCCCCCTCCCCCCGACCTTCTCCTCTGCTTCCCTTTTCGCCCTCCTCTTCCCCCCCGCCCCGGGTCGCATCCTCTGCTCAGAAGTGTGATTGATTTACTTACTGTCTTATTTTTCTTGCAGTCCACTATGCAAGGAGAAAGCAGCTGGGGACTCTTTAATTGCTCAGGTGTTTGAGCACCTTAATTCACACATCGGTCGAGTGGGTTAGGTTGGAAGGGGCCTTGGAGATCATCCAGTTCCAACCCTCCTGCCATAGGCAGGGACACCTCCCACCAGCCCAGGTTCCTCAAGGCTTCATCCCACCTGGCCTTGAACAACTTCAAGGAGGGGAGATCCACAACCTCCCTGGGCAACTTGTTCCAGTGAATAGAATAGAATTAACCAGGCTGGAAAAGACCTTCAAGACTATCAAGTCCAACCTATCATCCAACACCATCTGATCAACTAAACCATGGCACCAAGGGCCTCATCCAGGCTCTTCTTAAACACCTCCAGGGATGGGGACTCCACCACCTCCCTGGGCAGCACATCCCAATGGCAAATCACTCTTTCTAGGAAGAACTTCTTCCTAACATCCAGCCTGAACCTCCCCTGGTGCAGCTTGAGACTGTGTAATGGAGCTCCAAGTAGTGATGGCTGGTTAAAGAAACAACCCCCAACCACTGCCAAAGAAAGGGGCATCTTTGAGGATAAGGTCCTCTTCTCTTCTCTTCTCTTCTCTTCTCTTCTCTTCTCTTCTCTTCTCTTCTCTTCTCTTCTCTTCTCTTCTCTTCTCTTCTCTTCTCTTCTCTTCTCTTCTCTTCTCTTCTCTTCTCTTCTCTTCTCTTCTCTTCTCTTCTCTTCTCTTCTCTTCTCTTCTCTTCTCTTCTCTTCTCTTCTCTTCTCTTCTCTCCCTCATTTGTGTGCTTTTTAGAGCCTGTTTTTAGCTTTCTTCTGTTCAGATGAGCTTGCACAAGAAGCTCAGCTCTCCATGAGCACTTGACTTCAGAGAGCAGGGTGTGAGGATAGATATTAGAAAGAAATTCTTTGCACTGAGGGTGAGGAGCCACTGGAACAGGTTGTGCTTGCCCCCTCCCTGGAGGTGTTCAAGGCCAGGCTGGATGAGGCCCTGAGCAACCTGGGCTGGTGGGAGGTGTCCCTGCCCACGGCAGGAGGTTGGGACCGGATGATCTTCAAGGTCCCTTCCAACCCCAAGCATTCTATGAGTCCACGAATCAAGGATGCTCAGTACCATGAGGTGGTACCACAGCAAACTGCAGCCTTGGAGCCTTCTGCATACAAGGAAATGAAGCAGCTTTCATGCTCTTGAGGTTTGGGTGAGCACAGCATTAGCTTGACAGCTTCATTAGCGTTTCCCTCCCCTCGTGTTCACCACTCAGATCAGGAGCAGAGCATTTGCAGGATGCAGAAGTCCCCAAGGAAGGAGGAGCTAGCAGAGGTGACAAGGAAGCTTATTCATCTGCTCTGTCAGTGGCACCTTCATTCAATTTACCTTTTATTCAGCTTCCTGCATGTTTTGTCAGCTGTCACAAGCAGGCTTCACACAACAGGTCCTGCTCCTGGCAGGGCTGGCTCTGTGCATCCTTCATCCACAGCAAGGCTGGGAAAGGGCTTTCTGGAGGAGACCTGAACAGGGTATGTCCTGTGTGTCTTGAGCTGTTGGCTGGAGCTGCTTTCCTGAGCTGTGGTCAGCCCCTGCTCTGAGGCAGCTGGTCCAGCAGGATCTATGGAATAGGAGGTGCAGGGTGCACAGGCACCAGGCTTTCACCCAGGGCTCATCTTTCACAGCTAGATGGTTGGAAGAGACCTTTAAGAGGACAGATTCATAGAGCCATAGAATGGGTTGGGTTGGAAGGGACCTTAAAAATCATCCAGTTCCAACCCCCCCTGCCATGGGCAGGGACACCTGGCACCAGCCCAGGTTGCTCAAGGCCTCATCCAGCCTGGCCTTGAGCACCTCCAGGGAGAGGCCATCCACAACCTCCCTGGGCAACCTGTGCCAGTGTCTTCCCCCCCATCAAGTCCAACCATTCTCTACCTCTACCACCTTATTAACAGACAATTGTTCCAGTTCAGGCTAAAAAGCTGGGTGGCTGCAAGCTGTCCCCTGCTCCCCAAGAGGGATTTTAACCCCAGGACAGTGAGCAGCACTGGGAGGATGTCCCTTTTGCCCTGCTTTGTGCATCTGTGCAGCAGGCTGCTGGGAGCTCTGGCCAGCATCCTGCTCTGGTGACTGCCTGCCCCATGTGCTTTCTGCCACACGAGTTCCTGCCCTGAGCAGAGGAGAGAGTAAAGCTACTGATGATTAGTGGAGTCGCCATGTCTTGACAGGACTTAGCTTTGCCTCCTCCTGTCTGTCTCAAAGGTCCAATTAATTCTTCCCAGAGCTGCTTCTGGCTGGGAGCTCTGCCTGCCCTGGTGTTCCTGGGAGGTTTTTGTGGGGCATGTTTGAGGAGGAGGGCTGTGTTCTGTAGAATAAAGGCTCTGCCACTTCCCCCATCCCACCTAGCTGCTCCTGGCTATCCTGGGCTGTCATTAAGACACTCCACTTCTTGCTGTTGAGGCAGCCTGAGGCAGTGTGAGAGAACACACCAGGCACTTTGGGCCTCCCTTGGCTGCAGCCTGGTGCTCCAAGGGGCTTTTAGCAGCCTCTTTGTGCCTGTCTGCTGTGTGACCAGGCCAGCAGGCTCTGAACCTCCACATCACTCAGTTGAAACCCCCTCCCCCCTTTAAAAATCATCCAAAGAAATGAACCCTCTTCCCTCCACTGAGATCATGACTGCTGGAGTAAGTTTTCTCCATGCTTCCCAGCAGCTTAGGCTTGAGCTGTTTTTCCTCTCCTGACTCTTTGCAAAGCTCCAGGACAACCCTGTTTAAACAAACCACAGCACTCCTCCGTGCTGCAGGGGAGCAAAAGTTTAAAAGGAGGTCAGAGCTGTTGCACCACCTTCTGCAAACACAGCCCTGACATGCCCCTTGCTACAAGGAGGACTTTGAGGGGCTGGAGCACGTCCAAAGGGCAGTGAAGCTGCTGAAGGGTCTGGAGAACAGGGCTGGGGAGGAGCAGCTGAGGGAGCTGGGGGTTGTTCAGCCTGGAGAAGAGGAGGCTGAAAGGAGACCTTCTGGCTCTCTACAGCTCCCTGAGAGGAGGCTGGAGCCAGATGGGTGTTGGTCTCTTCTCTCAAGATAGGACAAGAGGAAATAGCCTCAAGTTGCACCAGGACAGGCTTAGGTTGGACATGAGGAACAATTTCTTCCCTGAAGGAGCTGTCAAGGCCTGGAACAGGCTGCCCAGGGCAGCAGTGGAGTCCTCATTGCTGGAGAGGTTTCAAAGCTGGGTAGATGTGGTGCTGAGGGCTGTGGTTTAGTGGTGCCCTTGGTTAATGGTTGGACTGAATAGAATAGAATTAACCAGGTTGGAAAAGACCTCCGAGATCAAGTCCAACCTATCACCCAACACCATCTAATGAACCAAACCATGGCACCAAGTGCCTCATCCAGGCTCTTCTTAAACACCTCCAGTGATGGTGACTCCACCACCTCCCTGGGCAGCACATCCCAATGGCCAATCTCTCTTGCTGGGAAGAACTCCTTCCTAACATCCAGCCTAAACCTAATCACAGTATCACTAAGGTTGGAAGAGACCTCGAGCCCATCAAGGGTCTCTTCCAACCCGAGCAGCCCTCTGTATTCTCTGCCTCCATGGAGCCAAGTGGCTGCCAGGAGGCTCTTCCAGGCTGGGCACCAACAGGAAGGACCTGGGCTTGATTTATCCCACCCCAGGGACGAGGTGGCACGGGGTGGGGAGGGGAATTTACCAGAGGCTTCTCCAATAGAGTGCTGGAAATGATAAATCAGTGGGGCTTTGGAGAGGTTATTACTTTAAACAAAGAAGGGGGCTGAATGGAGCCAATTAAATGGCACCTGACTTGATAAACAAACTGCTTATTGTCAGGGGCCTATTCTGCAGCTCTGGGGGTCCCTGTGTGTGCCATCCCCGGCGTCCCCTGTCTCCCCCCCTCTTCTTCTTGGAGGTTGCCATGAATGTGGAGCAAGGCCTGGGGAGAAATTTACATGTGATTGGAGTTTAATGGGCCGCAACAGGCCTTCCCCATCCCATCTCCATGGAAACCAGGCCTTTCTCAAGATTTTAAACAGTCTGCAATGTCCTTTTATTGTCTGCCATGCGAGCCCAACGGGGTGGGCGCTTGTATGGATCAATTTGTTTCTGTCTCCGGGCATGGCGGCCGGCAGGCCATGAATATATTGGCGGAGGGGAGGGAGCTGGAGGGGGCACACACAGCACACACACACAGCACACACACACACACACACACAAAGAGCCCAGCTGATGGAAGGGGGCTCCATGGAGACCCCGCCGCCCAGCGCCGAGGAACGGTGACATATGGTCCGGCCCTGACCTCGGGGGGAAGCCGCCACAATAGGGCAACCCACCCTGGCTCAGCCATGCTTGCCTCCTCCTTATTCATCCCCACCCTGGGCCAAGCCAAGCTCCCCAGCCTGCTCCCCTGCTTGTTTGGGGTAGGTTGGGTTTATTTCCCAACCCCCCCCCCTCTAAAATCTCGGCCGTTGATCACCAGAAGGAAGAATGAGAGAGAAAAGAAAGAGAAGCAGAAAGGAAAGGCTCTCCACGTCCCAGAGATGTTTGCTTTCCACTTGATTGGAAGCTGAATGGAGGGGTGAACGTTGGAGGCTGGGCAGGAGCAGGGTGGGGGGGGAAGCTGGGTCAAGCTGAGGGTCCACCTGGATCCTGTCTGCTCCAGGAATCAACCCCGAGCGCACCTGGCACAGACAAGGAAGCCCAGGGAAGGGTCACCTCGCACCCAAATCCAAGCGTTTTCCAGGTGACTTGCGTGTCAAACCGGATTGCTCTGCCTTGTTTTGCTTCCCTGACGAGGTGGTGAGCTGGGCAGCTCTGAAACCTGTTCTCCTGGCAGCACCCCACCTGTGAGCTCTGCTCAGCTCTTGCCTTGGCACAGGCAGGGATTCCGTGAGCCAGCAAGGGTTTGATGTGGACCAGGGAGGTGGTGGAGTCACCGTCCCTGGGGGTGTTCAGACAGGGCTTGGACGTGGCACTTGGAGCCATGGTTTAGTTAGTCAGGAGGTGTTGGGTCGTAGGTTGCACTTCATGATCTCTGAGGTCTTTTCCAACCTTATTGATTCTATGGTTCTATGATTGGTTCTATGGTTCTATGACTGGTTCTATGGTTCTATGATTGGTTCTATGGTTCCATGTAAGCAGGTTGCCTCTTGTGTCACAGTATCACTAAGGTTGGAAGAGACCTCAAAGATTATCAAGTCCAAGCTGTCACCACAGACCTCATGATTAGACCATGGCACCAAGTACCACATCCAGTCCCCTCTTGAACACCTCCAGGGATGGTGACTCCACCACCACCCTGGGCAGCACATTCCAATGATGAATGACTCTCTCAGTGAAGAACTTTCTCCTCACCTTCAGCCTAAACTTCCCCTGGTGCAGCTTGAGACTGTGTCCTCTTGTTCTGGTGCTGGTTGCCTGGGAGAAGAGACTAACCCCTTCCTTTCAGGTAGTTGTAGAGGGCAATGAGGTCACCCCTGAGCCTCCTCTTTTCCAGGCTAAAAAACCCCAGCTCCCTCAGCCTCTCCTCACAGGGCTGTTCTCAAGGCCTCTCACCAGCCTTGTTGCCCTTCTCTGGACACGTTCAAGCGTCCTTCCTCCAGGCTATGTAAGCAGGTTGCCTCTTGTGTCCTTCCTCCATTCTATGTAAGCAGGTTGCCTCTTGTGTCCTTCCTCCAGGAACATTTGTGCCATGGCTACTGAAAATGTAGAAATGAATCCCAAAGGTGGGCACAGAGGCCGTCAGAAACGGGCTGATGTTGTGCAGGCACTCCTCAGAACTGGAAGGGAACCAGTTCCATGCCAGTTGCAGAGCTGTCTGTCCAAAATGCATGGAATCATGGCACTGGTTTTGTTGGAAGATGATCTTTAAGATCATGAAGTCCAACCCTTAGCCCAGCACTGCCAGGTCGCCACTGAAGTGTGGCCTTCAGCACCACATCCACCTGGTTTTCAAACCTCTCCAGGGATGGGGAATCCACCCCTGCCCTGGGCAGCCTGTTGCAGGTTTGACAAGCTTTTTGGGGAAGAAATTGCTTCTGATAGCCAAGCTAGACCTGCCCTGGTGCAATTTCAGGCCATTTCCTCTGGTCCTATCACTTGTTTCTTGGGAGAAGAGACCAACACTCAGGGCAGCCTCTTCTCAGTGCATTGTAGGGAGCAGTGAGGCTGCAGCCTCCTCTCAGGGCATTGTAGGGAGCAGCGAGGCTGCAGCCTCCTCTCAGGGCATTGCAGAGAGCAATGAGGTCTCCCCTTAGCCTCCTTTTCTCCAGACTAAACAACCTCAGTTCCCTCAGCTGCTCCTTGGAAGATTGCTGCTCTTGGGGACTGGGCTGTGAACAAACAGGAGCTGGAAAAACTGGGGATGAAATCTTCCTTTCAGAATAATGCATCCACCAAAGACAACCTTCCCCAAGCAAAGGGGGAATGACAGCAAACCTCTTTAACCATCACTGGAACTTATTGGCCAAGCCCTGTGTAATGTTCCCCATCTAGAGGGGGTTGTTTCTTAAGAGACTTTTGGCCAGTTGTGACCGAGGCAGGATGCAGGCTGTGATCTGAAAAGATCAGTCAGCTCTCCACTGCTTTCCACCCTTGGTGGTTTCAAAACCCCATCCTGCATTCTGCTCTGGACATGCAACTGGTGTTAAAGGGGGACTGGAGATAAGCTGCATTCCCCCTTTCATCTCTGGGTGTGAGGTTGTCTACGCAGCTGCGGGAGGAGTGGAAGTGATTTCCTGGCAGTTTGGTAGTTTGCATGCATCAAGTCCATCAGGGTCTGGGAGAGTAGAGAGAAGTACATTTAGTGTCCCCTATAGCTCTTGGCTCAGAAAAGTGACAGCAGAGGGAATTCCTGAAGGCCAGGACTGAAGCTGTTGGCAGTGGTGGAGTCCCCATCCCTGGAGGTGCTCAAGAAATGTGTGGCCACGGCAGCTGGGGCCATGGTTTAGTGGCCATGGGGGTGTTGGGTTGAAGGTTGGACTGGGTGATCTTCAAGGTTTTAGAGTTACATCAGCTCAGGCTATGGCCTGAGAGCTTAGAGATCTCTTCCAACCAAAACAGTTCCATGATTCTATACCAGAGGCTGCCCTGCAGCAGAGCAGATGTGGTCTAACATCTGCTGGAGCAGGAGCTGGGCTACAGGCAATGCCCTGATCGTCTCGATCCCAGAGCAGGTCTTTCTTGCTGCCTTTCAGGCACTTGCAAATCAGTTGATTTTCACAAGTCCTTAGTCTTGTTAGTCCCCCACCATTTTGCTTTCCCTGCCAGAGGATGTGAGCAGCCAGCAAACCAGGCAGGAGCTGCTGGATTGGAGCCACGCTGCCAGCTGGCAGCGATGCTGATGTATTGATGAGCTCAGCTCTTGGGTGGCAACCCAGTGGGTTGCTCTACCCAGCTCCTTGCAGGTGTCTGTGGCATGCCTAAGATGCAGGGAAATGCTTTTGCAGCAGGGGTTTAAAAACTAACTGCAATTAAACTGGGGCAATCCCCTTTAGTTTGGGGGGGGGGGGGAGGAAAAGGGTTTCTTTGGTTTCACTTTTCATTAATATATTCCAGAGTCGAGCTTAGCCTGAGGTTTAATGTCTTAGTTTGAAAGCTACCAGCTTCTCCTGGGGAAAAGTAGTTCTTATGCTTGGAAGACCTTACTGGAAAGTCTTTATTCATGATGTCTGTTAGCCCATTTGGATCTGGCTTGACTTTTTTTTAACCCCCTTTTTAAGGGAGTCTGATCCTGCTCTTTAAGCTGGGATCCGTGGAGGTCAGGCAAGCGGCAATACATCCACCCATGACAGCAAAGCACCTTCTCTCTGGCAGGTAATGGCCTCACCATTTGCTTGGGAGTGATTTTCCTGCCAAGTTTATTGCCACTCCTTGCATTTGAAAGAAAATTGCTCCTATTTAGCTGGTGGCATCTGAGGAGGAGAATACAACACAAAGCAAAAGGGGAGGTTAAAAGGCTCTCACAGAAGGCCTTGGGCTGCAAGAAGCGAGGTGTGCTGGGGGGGGGTGTGGGTGTGTTTGCACAGCAGAACCCCAGCAGCTCAGTGAGTTTCACTTTTAAACAGGAGCTGGGCACAGCATCCCATGCCAGCAGCCCTCTGCAGGGTGATCTAATTAGGAAAGGAAGGTTGGAAGGTGAGGCTGGGGGAGAGGAAGTGACGCCAATCCCACCTCACGTCCTGACATTTCGCACGCTCCGCCGCTTCAAAGTTCAGGAATGAATCCCTCCTCTCTTGCTGGCTAATTACCCAAGGCACTTCCACCAGCCCTGCTGCTAATCAAGGGTAACTTGTGCTATAAATGGAGAGGGAGGAAGCAGGAAGCGTGCAACACGTGGGAACCTCACGCTGCTGGCTGTCTTTAGCCTCTGGAATTGCTGCCTGGAAGCGCAGATGTAGCAGCACCCAGCTGGGCTTGTTCCTTAGAATCACAGAACTGGCAGGGTTGGAAGGGACCTCAAGGCTCAGCCAGCTCCAACCCCCCCTGCCATGGGCAGGGACACCTCACAACACAGCAGGTTGCTCACAGCCACATCCAGCCTGGCTGCAAACACCTCCAGGCAGGAGGCTTCCACCACCTCCCTGGGCAACCTGTGCCAGGCTCTCACCACCCTCATGGGGAACAACTTCTTCCGGACATCCAATCTGAATCTCCCCATTTCTTGTTTTGCTCCATCCCCCCCAGTCCTATCACTCCCTGACACCCTCAAAAGTCCCTCCCCACCTTTCTTGTAGCCCCCTTCAGATACTGGAAGGCCACAAGAAGGTCTCCTTGGAGCCTTCTCCTCTCCAGACTGCACAACCCCAACTCCCTCAGTCTGTCCTCATAGCAGAGCAGCTCCAGCCCTCTGCTCATCCTCATGGCCCTTCTCTGGACACCTTCCAGCCCCTCCAGATCCTTCCTGTAATAGGGGCTCCAGAACTGGACACAGTGCTCCAGGTGGGGTCTCAGCAGAGAGGAGTAGGGGGCTGGAGGAGAGGAGATGCTCTGATGGAAAAGGGATGGAGGTTTGTGCAGTGAGGCCACTGGGAAGTCTCCAATGTATTTAAAGAAACAAAAGCTAAAGTGTAGACATGGCACCTCAGGAATGGTTTAATGGCTGTGGGAGTGTTAGGTCAATGGTTGGACTCAATCTTAGAGGTCTTTTCCAACCAAAATGATTCAATGATTCTATGACTCACGGAATAGTTTGGGTTGGAAGGGACCTTAAAGCTCATCCAGTTCCAACCCCCCTGTTGTGGGCAGGAACACCTTCCACCAGCCCAGGTTGCTCAGGGCCTCATCCAGCTCTGGCCTTGAACACCTCCAGGGAAGGGGCATCCACAACCTGTTCCAGTGCCTCACCACCCTCACTGGGAAGAATTTCTCCCCTATGTCCCCTCCTCAAGCCTCAATGAATCAATGAAACTGCTACCGCAGGAAACTTCCTCCTCACTGAAACCTGGCTCTCAAAGCCTGTGCAGAAGGCTATGTCTCAGTTTCTCCCCTGCAGGCTGGGGAAATGCTTAATAACCTGCAGTTATAATCAAAGCAATAGAAATAAACCCACCCACCCCCCCAAAAAAGCTCCTGGTTTATGGCATCCATTTGGCCCTTAATGGATTCAGGTCCTCTGTGTTTCTCGCAGCCTTTAACATTTGTGCCTGTCGTAAACGGCATTTTTTGATCCCTCCTGCTCTTGTTTGCTCTCCAAATGGCTGCCCTCAGCCTCCCACCCTGGCTCTCAGTCCCTTCAGAGAGTCACCCCTCAAAGCTGCTGCCTCCTGGACTCTGTGTCTTGACATTGTCAGGAAAGTTCAAACGCTGCGAACGGGCCTGGGATGGAGAGGGGCTGGGGGATGTGGTCAGCCCAGCCTGGGCAGACAGAGCTTGACCCTGATGCTGCTGGAGGGATCAAGACTGAGTTGTCTTAAAGTCTGTAAGCAGCACAATGCCTTTGGTGTGCCCCAGGCTGCTGGACACAGCTCCTCTTTGTGGAATCATAGAATCAAGCAGGTTGGGAAAGACCTCAGGGATCATAGAATCAACCAGGTTGGGAAAGACCTCAGGGATCATAGAATCAACCAGGTTGGGAAAGACCTCAGGGATCATAGAATCAACCAGGTTGGGAAAGACCTCAGGGATCATAGAATCAACCAGGCTGGGAAAGACCTGAGAGATCATAGAATCAACCAGGTTGGGAAAGGCCTCAGAGATCATAGAATCAACCAGGATGGGAAAGGCCTGAGAGATCATAGAATCAACCAGGCTGGGAAAGACTTCAGGCATCATAGAATTAACCAGGTTGGAAAGGACCTCAGGGATCATAGAATCAACCAGGATGGGAAAGACTTCAGGGATCATCAAGTCCAACCTATTACCTAATACCTAACACCCCCTGACAACTAAACCATGGCTCCCAGTGCCACATCAAATCCTTTCTTGAACACTTCCAGGGACCTTGTAGTGGAGAAAGTCATTCTGCAAGGAGATGGCAATGTGGCCACACAGATGCTGATTCCATCAGCTGGGTCCCCTTTAGCCCATCAGGCTGCTAGCTCTGCAAGAGAGTGTTGGCCATCATCTTCTCAGTGATGTCAGTTAGAAGTGAAGCCACATCCAGCTCCATGCTCATGGTGCTCAGCTGCTGCTCAGTCAGCTCCTTCCCAGTGAGTGAGGGTGCAAAATGCCAGGGTGGTAGGGGTTGGAAGGCCCCTGTGGAGGTCATTGAGTCCAACTCCCCCTGTCAAGGCAGGTTCACCTAAAGAAGGTCACACAGGGGAAGTGGTCCAGGTGGGGTTTTGAATGTCTCCAGAGATGGAAACTCCACCACCTCTCTGGGCAGGTCTCTGCAATCACACAGAATCACCAAGGTTGGAAGAGACCTCAAGGATCAAGTCCAACCTGTCACCACAGACCTCCTGACTAAACCACAGCACCAAGTGCCACATCCAGTCCCCTCTTGAACATCAGCTGGCATGGTTCTGACCCCACAGGAGTGCAGGGAATGCCCCTGACCTCAGCAGACCTGCACCTGGCTTACACTGCACTGTTAATTTTCACCCCTGTGTCACACCAAACCTTTTCTTCCTGTAACCCAGCAGAGGACACGATGCTCCTGAGTGACTTTGGAGAACTGCAGTGAAATTCAGGTTGGATGTTAGGAAGAAGTTGTTGCCCAGGAGGGTGGTGAGAGCCTGGCACAGGCTGCCCAGGGAGGTGGTGGAAGCCTCCTGCCTGGAGGTGTTTGCAGGTGGCTGTGAGCAACCTGCTGTGGTGTGAGGTGTCCCTGGCCATGGCAGAGGGGTTGGAACTGGCTGAGCCTTGAGCTCCCTTCCAACCCTAACAGTTCTCTGATTCTATAACTGGCACTTGCAGCAGTGAGGAGTGGCAGGGAAATGCCCTTTGGCTGAGCCTAACTCCTGAGTTTCCACCACAGAAGCATCCTCCTCCGTGAAGCCTCAGCACAAAACCCTGGTTGGAGTTAGCCAACGTGGTTTGGGTGGAGGAAAACAGACCTTGAGGAGTCAAATTCAGTGCTGAGCAGTGAGATTTAGCTCAGTTTAAGGCAAGCAGCAAGGCACAAATGTTCTTTTGTTCCCTTAAAGGATGGAGTAGCACAGGGTAATGCTTCCCTCCACGCCCAGGAAAGGATGCTGGCAGCTTGGGGGTCCCAGCTACTCTCATTTGTCATGAGATGGGAGATGTAACAGGCAAATGGAGAAGACATACACCCAGTGTTGCCTTTAGGAAGAGCTGGGCTGCCCTGGGAATCAAAAGCTAAGCCAGAAATCCTTGGTATTTCCCAGCTCCCCATTGCATGGCTGCTCCCATTCAGAGAAGAATCCCTTCTCTTTAAAGAGAGGGCTTCAAGTGTGTCTAATTTAGTCTCCAAGGTGGGCACAGGAAATTGGGGATGAAGCAAGGCAAGCTGTTGCCTGTGAAACTCATTTGCAGTCCTCCATAGAGTCTGCTAGGCATGCTGCTGCAGTCTTTGTCCAAACCACTGATGTGAGGGATTAAATACCCATTGAGTCCATGGCAAATGCTTGAATATGTGGGTTTGCTCCTCCAGAGGAGTTCAAAATGATTCCTTTCCTTATGAAAAGCAGCTCAGTGCTATTAGCACTAATGGGGTTTGTCTCTGAATCTGGGCTCCCTCCCTGTGAGCTGCTTTAATTTAGGACTGTCTACCCTGCAAGCACTTGAAATGAGTCTTCCTCCTGCCTCTTTCTTTCTCCTCCTCAACTTTTCTCAGCTTTATAGCCCAAATATGATGATGATGATGATGATGATGATGATGATGATGATGATGATGATGATGTATCCTGCAGGGCAGGATAGGATAGGATAGGATAGGATAGGATAGGATAGGATAGAATAAAATAGAATAGAATAGAATAGAATAGAATAGAATAGAATAGAATAGAATAGAATAGGATAGAATGGAATGGAATGGAATAGAATAGAATAGAATAGAATAGAATAGAATAGAATAGAATAGAATAGAATAGGATAGAATAGAATAGAATGGAATGGAATAGAATAGAATAGGACCAGACCAGGTTGGAAGAGACCTTCAAGATCATTGTGTCCAACCTATCATCCAACACCACCTAAGCAACTAAACCATGCAACAAAGCACCCCATCAAGTCACCTCCTACACACCTCCAGTGATGGGGACTCCACCACCTCCCTGGGCAGCACATCCCAATGTGCAATTCTCTGTGAAGAATTTCTTCCTCACATCCAGCCTAAACCTCCCCTGGCACAGCTTGAGACTGTGTCCTCTTGTTCTGGTGCTGGTTGCATGGGGTGGATCTCTTGGGCTCCATGTATTTGACATCACGATGAGTGGGCAGAAGAGCTCAGCTTCCCTCTGCAGCCACTAGACTTACAGATTCACAGATTGCATCAGGTTGAAAGAGACCCTCAAAGGCCATCTTGTTCAACCCCCCTGCAGGCAGCAGGGACCCCTCCAACTAGATCAGGCTGCCCAGGGCCACACTGAGCCTGATCTTGAATGTCTTCAGGGATGGGACCTCAACCACAGCCATGGACAACCTGTTCCAGCACTTTACTGACCTTACTGTGAAGAGCTTCCTCTTGATGCCCAACCTAAATCTCCCCTGCTCCACTTTCAAACCATTGTCCCTTGCCCTGTTGACATCAGAATCAAGTCTTGGTCCTAGCTAAGCTCATGTTTGGGTGGTGTTGCAGCTCCAAACCCGAGCCAAAGCTTGATTCATAGCTTCACAGAATAGTTTGGGTTGGAAGGGACCTTCAAGATCATCCAGTTCCAACCCTCCTACCTCGGGCAGGGACTCCTCGCACTGGACCAAGTTGCTCCAGGCCCTGCCTGGTTGCTCAAGGCGCTGTCAGGAATGTCACAAGATGTTACAGTGCCCCACAGAAATAAGAGTGAGCAGGAATCAGTGCTCAGGCAGGCTGAAATCTGCTTGTCCAGGAGAAGAGACTCGTTCTGCACTGCCCTGCAAATTCATCTCTGGGAGGTCTGTGCCTTTGTCTGTCTCCAGCGTCTGCCCCAAGCACAATAAAAGCTACATCAAAGGCGGAGGGAAGGGCTGTGCCTCCTTCCACTAACTCACCCTGGTGTTTGGCTGCTGCCTGGGTGCTTGGCAGCGTGTGAACAGCGTCATAACCTCTGCCACTGCTGCTGCTGGGCCCCTGTCTGTGTCAGCCCGGGACGTGCGCCCAGCCCGGCGTGTGCCGCGCCAGCCCTCACCCTGCCTGCCCCGGCGGCCGCGCACTCTGCCGGGGCACGGAGAGGCAGCGGGGCTGGGGGGGTGGAACAGCTCTTTGCTTGGGGGTTTCTCCACTCTTCTGAAGCAGAAGAGGTGGTCAGTTCGGCAGGGCTTGGTGGCTGGGCTGGAGGAGCTGAATGGAAGCCAGAGGTGGTCTTTAGAACGCGTATTTTGGGGTTGAGTTTTGGCGTCCTCACTCCAAGAAGGGCATTGAGGTGATGGAGCAGGTCCAGAGAAGGGCAGTGATGGAGGATCTGGAGAACAGTTCTGGTGAGGGAACTGAGGAGAAAGTTCTTCACAGAGAGAGTTGTTGGCCATTGGAATGTGCTGCCCAGGGAGGTGGTGGAGTCCCCATCCCTGGAGGTGTTTGAGAGGGGATTGGATGTGGCACTTGGTGCCATGGTTTAGCTGTCAGGAGGTGTTGGGTGAGAGGTTGGACTTGATGATCTCTGAGGTCTTTTCCAACCTTATTGATTCTGTGATTCCATGATTCTATGAACTGGTGATGTTTAACCTGGAGGTGAGGAGGTTGAGGGGAGACCTTTTGGCTCTCTATAGCTACCTGAAAGGAGGTTGGTGTGAGGTGAGGGTTGGTCTCTTTTCTCTAGTACCAAGTGATGGAATGAAAGGAAATGGCCTCAAGTTGCACCAGGGGAGCTTTAGGTTGGTTATCAGGAAAGATTTCTTTCCAGCAAGAGTGGTCAGGGATTGGACCAGGCTGCCCAGGGAGGTGGTGGAGTCTCCATCCCTGGAGGTGTTCAAGAAACCTGTGGCTGTGGCACTTTGGGACAGGTTTTAATGGCCATGGTGGTGCTGGGTTAACAGCTGGACTGGATCCTGGAGGTCTTCTCCAACTGGAACAATTCCATGAGGAGCTATGTCATCCTAAAAGCTGCTTCCCCAGAAGTTTCCCAGGGTGCAGAGTGCATTCAGCCTGCAAGAGCCTGCTGGCTGAGATAAGCACGCTGGGGCTACAGCATGCCACTGAACTGTCTGCTGTTGGCCTCGGGGAGCTGGGGTCAGCTCCCATCCCACTGAGCCAGGATATTGTACAGCACCAAGCACAAACACAGTGAGAGCAGCTCCTGGAGAGAGCCCAGTGCAGAGCCACTTCAAGAGTGAGGGGCACGGAGTACCTGTGTGGGGAGGAAAGGCTGAGACAGCTGGGGCTGCAGAGCCTGGAGAAGAGGAGACTGGGGGTGGGGGGTGGATCTCATTCATCCTGATCAATAGCTAAAGGGTGAGTGTCAGGAGAATGGAGCCAGACTCTCCTCAGTGGTCTCCAGTGACAGGACAAGTGGCAATGGGCACAAACTAGAACCCAGGAGGTTCCACCTAAGCATAAGGGAGACAAAAATCTTCACTTTGAGGGTGGCAGAGCACTGGGGGCAGGCTGCCCAGAGTGGCTGTGGCATGTCCTTCTCTGGAGGCAATGCAAACCCACCTGGCTGTGATCCTGGGTGATTTACTCTGAGTTTGACTCAATGGTCATCAGAGGTCCCTTCCACTCCCCTCCCCCCACCACCACCCTGTGAGGAGGTCTGACCAGGAAACCACAGCTGTGCTCTAAGGGCTCTCTGTTTTGTTTGGAAGCTTGGCCTGTGTTCCTCTGGAGCACAGAGGCCTGAAAGATGTCATGTTTTAAACTCAGCTTATTTTTCTCCCCCAGTTCTGATAAAACAGGGGATGTGGAGCCAGTTTTGAGTTGATGCCTTAGCTGCTCTGCAGGGCCCACCCTTCCTCCTCTGTTTTCTCCTTCCCAACACCACCCTGCCACGAATGGAAGCACTAGGAATGAACCTGGAGCGTGCAGGGGTCAGAGCTGCACCCAAAGCTCAGCCCCAGGCTGCTCCTTGCTTGGACACAGCACAGTCCTAAGGGAGCAGCCACTCCTTGGAGGCATCACTCAGCTGGGGTGAGGTGGAGCAGGCTGGAGGTGGAGGAGCCTGCTTAAAGATCAGGGAGCTTCCTACCAGGAGTGGAGAGGGGAGCCACATGCATGGCAAGGGGGAAGGAGCTGCTTTTAATGATGGTTTTATTTCAGCAAACATGGAGCAAATACTGCAGCCACACCTGAGCAGGGACTGGATGGGCCAGATGAGCAGGTCCCTTCTGCTGGAGTGCTAGCAATGAGTCAGCAGGCCAGAGACATCTCAGGGTTTGGGCTCTGGCAGCTCACCTTGGTGATCAGTTCAAGGAAGCTGCTCAGAGAGGAGCTGTTGGGAGTGACTCAGAGCTCTGCTCCGCTCTGCTGAGACCTCACCTGGAGCACTGTGTCCAGTTCTGGAGCCTCTATTGCAGGAAGGATCTGGAGGTGCTGGAAGGTGTCCAGAGCAGGGCCACAAGGATGAGCAGAGGGCTGGAGACAGACTGAGAGAGTTGGGGTTGTTCAGTTTGAAGGAGAGAATAGAATAGAATAGAATAGAATAGAATAGAATAGAATAGAATAGAATAGAATAGAATAGAATAGAATAGAATTAACCAGGTTGGAAGAGACCTTTGAAATCAAGTCCAACCTATCACCCAACACCATCTGATCAACTAAACCAGAGAAGACTCTGAGGAGACCTTGCTGTGGCCTTCCAGTGTGTGAAGGGGGCTTACAAGAAAGCTGGGGAGGTGTCCCTATCAACTAGATGACCTTCAAGGCCCCTCCCAACCTGACCCATTCTATGAATCTCTTTACACCCCTTGAGCTCCTGCCTGCAAGGGGGACTGATTCTGCTGGGGAACCCCAGCTTGCAGGAGAAAAGGGACATGCAGAGAACAGTCAGATGATGCAGCCAGATGATCTTCAAGGTTTCTCTCTCCAAGCTAAACCACTCTGTGAATCTATGAGAGAGCTGTTCCTCCCTGCTGCTGTGGGGATAACTTTGGCACGGCTTTGGTACTCAGCTGTGAGCAGAAGCTCTCCAGAAAATCTGGCCTCCTGTGCACGTTTGAGGGTCTCTTGTGCTTCCTCCTGAATCATTGAGTCCATTCCAGCAGCAGCCAGGATCACAGCCTGGCCTTGGAAAGCCTCACGAGGCTGTGCAGTGGGATCCCAGGGGAAAGAGGGGATGGAGAGTGGGGTGGCTGGGGTGGCAGTGCAGCACTTTGCTGCCTGCTTGGCTGTAGCTGTCACTACACTGCCTGGCAAGCCTTTGGCACCAGTGAAGCCCACAGCCTTCAGTGGACACATCATCTCTGACACAAAGAGCACGACTGCTCCAGAGCAGCATCTCTCACCCACAGAGAAAAACATCCTCTCAGCTCTGTCACCCTTTGAACAAGCCCTGTAGCTGCTTTGGATGTTCTGTCTCAATGGCTAACACCAAGCAGGGAGGAAAATAAACAAGCAAACAGAGAGACAAGGGAAAAGGAGAGGGGAAAAAAAAAAAGCCCTGGAAGGGGAAAAAAAAAAGAAGCAAAAAAAAGCAGCAAAATGTCTAGAAGACAACTCAAGGGCAGCTGGTGATGGGCAGGAGAAATCCTGCCACTTGCAGTCATATCAGGGAAGAGGCAAAGCCATGCAGACACTGTGTTATCATCCTGAAAGTACTCTGGTTAGGGAGAACTGTGACAGCTGTGTGAACGTGAGCAAAGAGCTGATGAAAGCTCTGGCTGCTCCTGGCAGGCCCTTGGCCTGCTGGCTTTGGGCAGCAGAGGAGGGTGAGGGGAGCTGTGGCTGCTGTCTTGGGCACCCCCCTGGGCTACAGCAGTGCAGCCCCAGGGCTGGAGGGTTTGTGGCAGCAGCCTGAAGGATGAGAGGGAAGCAGCTGTGTCAGGCTGCTGCCTGGGTCCAGAGTGGTTTGCTCATCTGACTGGGGGACTGGGGATGGAGCTGGCTGGCAGGCAGGCACTGTAGTCATGGCTTGAAAGCTTGGGGTGTCAGCATACTCTGCCAAGTGCCTGAACCCCTCTCCTTTAGGCAAGGTCTTTGTGTGAGGGGGAAGACCTCTGCCAATTGCAACAGGGTGCTCAGGAGAATCACTCGGTTCTGTGCAAGCTAAGGGTCAGTTCCTTCCTTTAGGAGAGTCAACAAGAAGAAAATCCATGGTGATTCACTGCTGGGGTGGTGAAAGTGAGCTGGGAAAGGCTTGAGCAACTGCTTAATCCCCTTGCCATAGCTCCCAGGCAGTCAGAGCTAATAAATGCTCCTGCAAAGAGCCAGCCCCTGGGCTGGGGACAGTGAGCAGAGCTACTGGGCTCTGTCACACAGCCTGGCAGCAAGGACTTGGTGATCTTTGAGGTCTCTTCCAACCTTGGTGATTGATTCTGTGATTCTGTGCCTGGAACACGTGCAAGGCATGGCTGGAGGAAGGAGAGACACACACACCCCCCCCCCCTCCAGCTAGGAGAGGTGCAGGAGGTGTGGGGTGGCAGCATTCCACAGCTGGCATTTACCTGGTGGCTCCAACCGCAGCTGCTCCGAGTGCCAGGGACCAAAGTGGTCCTGCACGGATCCAGCACAGAAGGAACCCACCCCTGAAGGGCTTCTTGGTGAAGGGAAGGGATTTGCAAGAGGTCACCTAGCAGGGCAGAAGGGATGAGTGGGGAAAGAGGAGCAGAGAGAAGGGCACTTCACAGGTGAGCTGCAGAAGGAGCGAAGAGAAGGAAAGCTTCACCCAGCTCCGAGTGGGAAGCTGCAGCAGCCAGGCAGTAACTGCTGTGTGAGCCCCAGATCTGACTTGAGGAGGGGGAAAAAGCCCTCTGCATTCACATGCAAACAATTGAGCTGCAGAAGCAGGGCTTTATTGCCTGCAGAGTGCTTTTCCAAACGGGACCTGGAGCTTTCACACATCGCTCTGCCTCTTCTGCCTTCTCTTGTTCCTCCCAGGCAGGAGGAGGTTTTTATCTTCATCCAGCACTCAAAAACAAACCAAACCACCTTAAGAAAAAAAAAACCATCCCCCTAAAACCCAAAAATCCATAAACCCAGCTGCCTGAAAGAGAGAGGGGGGGGAAAAAAAAAAGCCAAGGGCCCTTTCCTAGTCTATGCTAATAATTTACTATTATTCCAGGTTTTATTGCAAGCTCTTTCAAGGGCTGCCCAGAGCCCCATCCGTAAATAGCACATAACTCAGGCCATGAGGATTTCCTCCCCGGTGGGACTTTTAATGTCTAAAGCAGAGGTGTCAAACAAGCAGCTCAAAGAGCTGTTGGGGCCCTGGGGAGTTCTACATCTGGACTATATCTCAGTGCTTAACACATTAGCTTTCGCCCCAAGCAGCTCCGGATTTCCCTCGTCGGTTCGCGCCGAACCCGAGTTAGGTTTGATTTAAGAGGCTGAGGATTCAAAGGAGAAGGGAAGGTACCTGCTGAACCGCTCAAAGTGCTGCCCTGAAGGCTCCCGAGGGTTTGGAGCAGGGTGCAGGCGCAGATCTCCCCTGAAGCCATGCACATTGCACCCAGACCTGCTTGGAAGAGAAGGGAGGAAGGGCTCCCTGTGCCAGGCACCGGTCCCACGCACCGTCCCTCCTCTCGGGTTATCGTTGCATCTAGGCGCAACCTGCAGGCTCGTGGCTCTGTGTGCTTGAGGAGCTGTGGCTGCCCTCAAATCCATTCATCTCCCTGGTGGAAGGTGGCTCTGGAGCTGCCCAGGAGGCTGGCACGGGCAGCACTGGGCTGTGTGGGCAGGGAGCAGGCAGGCAGGGAGAGAAGCTGTAGCTCCTGCATCCTGGGAATGGGAGCATTAGTAGCCCTGCGTCCTCCTTTTTCTTCTGAAGGTGGAGTGTGGCCTCAGAGGGGGAGTTTGGGAGACTTGGGCTCTCTTCCTGCCTCCTCCATCACCTTTGTGGGTGGCACTAAGTGATTTTCTTTTCTGCTTTGTCTCTGCCCATGCTGATGGCTGGGACCATCCCCTTCATCTGTTCACGTCTTGGCTCTGATCTCAGCTGGGACACCAGGGTACAGCAGTGTCAATGAATAAAACACTGGAGTGCCACCTTCATCCTTCCTCCTCCTCCTCCTCCTCCAGCTGCAGAAACCTCTGTCACAAATGAGAAAAACTTGTTTCAGCATTTCAGGACTAATTCTCTTCTGTGGCTTGGGTAGGGCAGTCCTTAGCTTGCTGATTCCAGTCCCAAACTGGGTAGTTGGGCTGGAGTGTGGATGGAAAAGCATTGCTGGGGGTAGGGGATGTGGGTCTCACAAGCCCCACAGCTCAGCACCCAGCACAGCTTGGATCTTCTGCCTTGGGGTTTGTCCCATGCTGAGGCCTTTGGGATCAGGCTTAGAGGAGAGAAAAGAAATTCCATTTCTGGGGTTTGGTTGGGGTGTTTTTTTCCCCCTGTCCTGACTGTTGATGTGTTAAACCCTGAGCCCAGCTGGGGCCTGAACCTGCCTGCAGTACAGCATACCTGAGGCCGTGTTGGTGGGGATGGTGCAGTCCTGCTTTGGAGGATGGGCACTCAGTTGGAGCAGCAGGAAGCAAGCAAGCCCTTGCAGAAAAAGGCTCAGGGGCTCAGCACCGGCCAGGATCTAGCTCAAACCTCTCTGGTTTCACTGCAGCATAGCCCTGACAGCCAGCAAGGTGTGGATGGATTTATCCCCCACTCCACGGAGGGGCTGTGGAGAGGTGCCCACCATCCCCCACGCCCCGAGGGCTCCTAGATGCACGGAATGGGTTGGGAGGGCCCCGGCGCCTCTCTCTCTCTTCCGTTTGGGGGTTTCCATTGCAGTGCTCACAGGTGTGCCGGGGAAGGCAGCCGGGAGAACCCATCCCATGCTCCTTTTGCACAGCACCTGCCGCGTTTCTGCGGCGCTCCTGCCCCGGCTGCCTGCATGTGAGGTCCGGGCGGATCCTGCTCAGCCACCCAGCAGCAGCAGCAGGCAGCCAGCACACGTGGCTGGGAGCCGTGGGGCTGCAGGCTCCGGAGTGACTCTCTGCCGCCTTTTCCTCTTTGGACACCCACTCCCTTCCCCCTGCCTGCCTGCCCTCCCTCCCTCCTCCTCCTCCCTCCTCCCCCTCCCGTGCCTGCAGCAGGTTGATAGGCGAAACCTGCTGCTCCTGTGTAAGTGTTGTAATGACATTAACAATCTGCCACCGGCAAGTTTCCAGCGTCGAGGCGAGCAGCCTCCGCTCCGAGCCTGCAATCTTGGCAGGCTGACACTTTCCCATGCCTTCTGCCCTCTGTCAGCGGGGAGGTTGGGCCACTCCCAGCCTGACAGCTCCGACAGGATACCTTCACAATGACTGAAATAATAGAGCCGGCGATGGGAAAATGAGGCCAAGAGAACCCAAGGGTGAATTACAAGATGAATAACTTCCCTGAAGCCACGTCCCAGAGCATGCCTTGGCCTGCTGTTGATTCACCAGCTGACTTCCCCTCCTCTGCCTTGCTCCACCGCCCTCTGCTCCCCTCCTGGGAGACAAGACCTGTCTGGATTCCGTCACTTGCCTAAAATAACCGAGAGGGTTCAGGGAGGAGAGGAAAGGCAGCGGAGAGGACAGGCACAGGGAAGCGTGGAGCAAGCCCTGCAGAGCCTGAGCCCAGCAGAGCCTGAGCCCTGCAGAGCTTGAGCCCAGCAGAGCTTAAGCCCAGCAGAACCTCAGCCTTGCAGAACCTCAGCCTTGCAGAACCTCAGCCCCGCAAAGCCTCAGCCCCACAGAATAGAATAGAAAAAACCAGGATGGAAAAGACCTTTGAGGTCATCCAGCCCAACCTATCACCCAGCACCATCTAATCAACTAAACCATGGCACCAAGTGCCTCATCCAGGCTCTTCTTAAACACCTCAGCCCCCACAGAGCCTCAGCCCTGCCTGTTTGCAGCAATGCCCTCTCTCAGTGGGGCTTTTAGAAGTGGCAGCCTGGTGAGGATGAGCAATGGGGGCCATCACCAGCAAAAAAAAACCCTGCAGAAGCTACTTTAGTTTCATCCCTTCTGGCTTCATGCTCCTTGCTTTGACCTAGAAGCTTTGGCTGGAGTTCCTGAGCTGTGTTTGCTCAGGTACCAGCTCTGGTGTGCCAGCAAGGAGCTGTGGCATCTCTTGCTCTGGAGCACTGCATGCTCTCCAAACTGGGAACCCCCTGGCCATGCAGCTGTGGTGCCAGCAAGGAGCTGCAGCATCTCTTGCTCTGGAGCTCTGCATGCTCTCCAAACTGGGAACCCCCTGGCCATGCAGCTGTGGTGCCAGCAAGGAGCTGCAGCATCTCTTGCTCTGGAGCTCTGCATGCTCTCCAAACCGGGACCCCCCTGGCCATGCAGCTGGCCCCAGACAGTGGAGCCTGACCTGCTTACAGAGGTCTAGGTGCAAAGGAGCAGGGCACTCACAACATGCAAACAGAAGTCTCCCCAGCTCTCCGTGGTGGGGAGGGATGCTGCTTGAGTTTGTGAGGCAGCAGGCAGTCCTGGGGCTTGAGCAGTGAGATTAGGAGACAGCTCATTATGGGGTGAGTGACGTGAGGAGCCACAGCAGGCTGCAGTGTCAGCACAGGGCTGTCTCACAACCACGTTGGGCTGGCGCTGCTCTGCCCACCACCTACAGCGCTCGGGCTTGCCACCAGGGTGCTATTAGCAACCGCGATGAGGCAGCCCCAGGAGAAAGCAATGAGCTTAACGCTCCCCAGCCGGCAATCCAAGCCGGTGCCCGGTCCGGCAGCGGGGCGAGGCGCTCTGCCCGTGGCGCATTTAGAACCGGCTCCTGCTTTGCGCCCCGGGTTTGCAAACGCAGCGGGGCTGTGTCCACTTGGAGCCGAGTCCTGCTTCTATTCACATCCCATATTCTGCAATCCCTCCAGCCGTCAATCAAGGCTGTTGTTAGCCGGAGCTGTCACGTCAAGTCCACGTCCAGCGCCGCCGGTGATTGACAGCGCAGTTTGTTATCTGTGAATGTGTCATCCCATCCAGCACCCAGTGCAGGAGTGCTGCCTGACAGGTCATCAGGGGGAGGCTTCCATCATCCATATATTATGAGATGGGTCGAACAAATCATTTTGCAGCCGGGCTCAGGCACACCAGCCCGGCTGCAGCCGGCCCCCGCCGAGCTGAGGGATAGGCTTTGACAGGGCGGGGGGAAGGGGGGAAGGGGACAAGAGGCTGATGGGCCCTTGGTCAGCAGATGCAAACAGGCTGTATCCACTTCTGCCACAGAATCACACAATCAATAGGGGTGGAAAAGACCTCAGAGGTCATAGGATAGGATAGGATAGGATAGGATAGGATAGGATAGGATAGGATAGGATAGGATGGAATAGAATAGGATGGAATAGGATAGGATAGAATATAATAGAATAGGAATAGAATACAATAGGATAGAATAGGATAGAATAGAATAGAATAGAATAGAATAGAATAGAATAGAATAGAATACAAGAGATTAGAATAGAATAGAATAGAATAGAATAGGATAGGATAGAATGGAATAGAATAGAAGAGGATAGAATAGAATAGGATAGAATAGAATAGAATAGAAATAGAATACAACACAACAGAATTAGAATAGAATAGAATAGAATAGAGTAGAATTAGAATAGAGTAGAATTAGAATAGAGTAGAATTAGAATAACATTAACCAGGTTGGAAAAGACCTTTGAGATCATCAAGTCCAACCTATCACCCAACACCATCTGATCAACCAAACCATGGCACCAAGTGCCTCATCCAGGCTCTTCCTAAACACCTCCAGGGATGGGGACTCCACCACCTCCCTGGGCAGCACATCCCAATGGCAAATCATTCTTTCTATGAAGAATTTCTTCCTAACATCCAGCCTAACTGTCCCCCAGAGCAGCTTGAGACTGTGGCCTCTTGTTCTGGTGCTGCTTGCCTGGGAGAAGAGACCAACCCCCACCTGGCTACAACCTCCCTTCAGGGAGTTGGAGAGAGCAAGAAGGTCTCCCCTGAGCCTCCTCTTCTGCAGGCTAAGCAACCCCAGCTCCCTCAGCCTCTCCTCCCAGGGCTGTGCTCCAGACCTCTCCCCAGCTTTCTTGCCCTTCTCTGGACACCTTCCAGCACCTCAACCTCTTTTCCTAACCTGAGGAGCCCAGAACTGGACACAGGTCTCCAGGTGTGGCCTAACCAGTGCTGAGTACAGGGTGCTAACTCTTCTGAAGCAATTTGAGGCAGCAGGTTTGGCAAAGAAACAGAGGATGGTGTGGTGGGTTGAAATTTCTTCCCCCTCCCCCCCCCAACATTAACTTTGCCAGCCCAGCCCAGCTGAAGAAGAAGAAAACTTGCTGCAGAGGAGCAGACCTCTGAAGGCCTTGCATTAGAAAGCCCCCAGAAATGTGGGGGCATAGCAAATTATTACAGCCTGTGTGAGGAAATTAAAAGGGAGGTGTCTCAGGTGAAATCTGGACCTTGGCCACATCCATGGTTTGGTTGTTTGTATGGAAGAGCAGTGGGATCAGGCTTCTCTGCATGGTCTTTATCTATTACTCCTGGGGAGACTCCCATTGGGCTCCAGAAGGAAATGCTTCCCCATGAGCACAGCTGGGCACTGGAATCACCTCCCAGGGCAAGCAGTGGATGGCCCTACAGTGGGCAGCTTTCAGCCTCAGCTTGCCAGGGGGCTGGGCCAGCTCAGTGCAGCTCCACTGCCACCTAGAAAGCTTGGAGCAGCTGATCCTTGGGGTCCCTTCCAGCCTGGCATCCTGGGATCTGGCTCCTCTGATCCTTGCCAGCGCAGTGATCACATCTCTGGAGAGGCTGAAGGAGACCTCCCACATCTGGGTGGACTCCTGGCAGGGAGGAGGACAGAGTGACTTGAGCAACAGTTTGGTGGGACAAAGGGCAATGGTTTGAAACTAGAGCAGGGGAGGTTGAAATTGGACATTAGGAAGTAGCTCTTTGCTGGGAGGGTGGGGAGACACTGGAACAGGTTGCCCAGGGAGGCTGTGGATGCCTCACCCCTGGAGGTGTTCAAGGCCAGGTTGGATGAGGCCTTGAGCAACCTGGGCTGGTGGGAGGTGTCCCTGCCCATGGCAGGGGCTTGGAACTGGATGAGCTTTGAGGTCCCTTCCAACCCAACCCATTCTATGCATCTATGAATTCAGTGAATCTCAAAGGCCCCATGGCAGGGGCTTGGAGCTGGATGATCTATGAGGTCCCTTCCACTTCAAGCCATGTTGCTGTGGTTTAACTTCTTGCTTTCTTACTTTCACAAAACCCAAGGCAAATCCTCTTTTGCAAAGAGCTGGGGAGGGGGGAGGAGGAAAAAAGGTGGTGGGGAGGAGGAAACCAGCAGAGAGTGGCCCATGCTTTATCAGCCAAAGATGAGTCCTGAAGGAACGTTTGGGTTACCACTTAATTGCTTTCACCTCCTGGTTCACTGGCCATAGAAATCAGTGGAATGGAAAGGCTCCAGGTCCATCTTGATAAACCCTTGAGTCAAGCCTTCAGTGCAACCTGAGCCCAATGAAAAGGCTGTCTGGGGAGCAGACAAACATCAGCAGGGCAGCTCACCCCCCTGAGAGCAGCTGCCCAGGGAGCTGAGCAAGGACTGGGGAGTGAATCAGGCACCAGGCAATGGCCACAGCCAAAGGTTTCCAGGTGAGATGAAAAGAAAGGGAATTGTTTAGAGGTTTGAACATAGTTTTTCCTCCTTCTTCTTCCTGTCACATGAAAGCTTTAACACTGAGGTTTATTATTGTGACAAAACTTAGACAACAAAAATATTGTTTCCAAGACAGGGTTTCTTGTAGCTTTTTTCCCCTCCCCCTCCCAAGGACCTTTGCAAGTTCAGTTTGGGAATTAAAATTACATCTAAAGGGTGGTGAAAAAGCTACAGGTCCTCTGAGGTAGAAATTATGCCTCCAAGGAAGCATAGCCACTGGTGAATTCGTGGCCTGGAGTTAATTGGGCTCAGGAAGGGTTTGATCTTCAGGTCCCCTGCAAACTTTGCTCTCCATTTTATAGCAGCAGCAGCAGCAGCTCAGGGCTGGGTTTTGATCCTTGCTGAAGCCAGGGAGCTTCTTGCACTTGATGTAGCAGCCTGGGAGGTGTCTCTGCCTGCATCCCTGCTTGCTACAGGGTGTGTTGGGCAGGAGAGGGGATTCTGCCTCTTTGCTCTGCTCTGCTGAGACCCCACCTGGAATACTACATCCAGTTCTGGTGTCCCCAGCATCAGAAGGAGACAGAGGTGTTGGAGTGAGGCCAGAGGAGGCTACAAAGATGATCCAGGGGCTGGAGGATCTCTGCTGTGAGGATAGGCTGAGGGAGGTGGGGGTGTGCAGCCTGGAGGAGAGGAGAGTGAGGGGGGATCCCATTCACAGTGACCAATACATAGCTAGAAGGTGAGTGTCAGGAGGATGGAGCTAGGCTCTGCAGAGGTGTCCAGGGACAGGAGAAGGGGCAGTGGACACAAACTGGAACACAGGAGGTTCCACCTGAACATAGGAAATTCATTCTTCACTTTGAGGGTGGCTGGAGCACTTTGAGGGTGCCTGGCTCTGGGTGCCCAGAGAGTCTCCTTCTCTGGAGAGACTCTAAACACACCTGGCCATTGTGCTCCTGGGCAAGCTGCTGCAGAAGGTGAGGCACCCACCAGCCCTTCAGCAGCTGCTCCTTTCATGGGTGTCCTGCTTTAGCAGGAGGCTAGGACTGGATGATCTCCAGCGAGCCCTCCTCTGCGTGATCCTGCTCTAGCAGAGGGCTTGGACTCGACCATTGCCAGGGGTTCCCTTCTGACCCCCCACTACTCTGGGATTCTGTGTTCTGGGCATCTCAAATCATGCTTGGCACGCAGAGGGCTGCTAGAATCCCTCTGCCTAAGGCACTGGAGTGCTCCCCCAGCCCGCAGGGAGCTGTGCCTTGCAGATTGCTGTGAGCGCTGCGGGAGCACGCCAAGGCAGGCGCTCGCTAATCCACAGCCAGCTCAGGCTGGCACAGAGCCCTTGTCACCTTCCTCAGAGAAGCCATTTGCATGCTCCTGTGAAGCAGACACCTCTGGCACAGCACACGTGGGCCTGGGCTCTGGGTGAGGGGCACCTGATTGCTCCATTGATTTCAGCCACCGCGCCGCAAGCTTGGTGCGTCGGCTGCAGGTGGAAATGGTGCTGCGGAGAGGCAGCCCCCTGGGACACAAAGATGGAGAAGGAACTCTTGCTTCAAAGCCACAGGATCATAGAATCAACCAGGTTGGAAAAGACCTCAAAGATCATCAAGTCCAACCTGGCACCCAACACCTCCTGACTACTAGACCATGGCACCAAGTGCCACATCCAAGCCCCTCTTGAACACCTCCAGGGATGGGGACTCCACCACCTCCCTGGGCAGCACATCCCAGTGGCTAACAACTCTCTCTGGGAAGAACTTTCTCCTCACCTCCAGCCTAAACTTCCCCTGGCACAGCTTGAGACTGTGGCCTCTTGTTCTGCTGCTGGGTGCCTGGGAGAAGAGACCAACCCCCACCTGGCTGCAACCTCCCTTCAGGGAGTTGGAGAGAGCAAGGAGGTCTCCCCTGAGCCTCCTCTTCTGCAGGCTAAGCAACCCCAGCTCCCTCAGCCTCTCCTCACAGGGCTGTGCTCCAGACCCCTCCCCAGCTTTGTTGCCCTTCTCTGGACACCTTCAAGTCTCTCAATGTCCTTCTTAAACTGAGGAGCCCAGAACTGGACACAGGACTCCAGGTGTGGCATAACCAGCGCTGAGCACAGGGCACAATGACCTCCCTGCTCCTGCTGGCCACACTGTTCCTGATACAGTCCAGGATGCCCTTGGCCTTCTTGGCTACCTGGGCACACTGCTGGCTCATGTTCAATTGCTCTCAATCAGTACCCCCAGGTCCCTTTCTGCCTGGCAGCTCTCAGCCACTCTGACCCCAGCCTGTAGCTCTGCCTGGGGTTGCTGTGACCAAAGAGCAGCACCCAGCACTTGGATGTGTTAAATGCCATCCTGTTGGACTCTGCCCATCTGCCCAGCTGGGCAAGGTCCCTCTTGAGAGCCCTGCTACCCTCTAACAGAACAACATCTGCTCCCAACTTGGTGTCATCTGCAAATTTGGAGATGTGGTGCTAGGGGATGTGGTTTTGAACCAGCCTTGGCAGAGTTAGGGAATGGTTGGACTGGATGACAGGAGGAGAGGCAATGGATTGAAGCATGAGGAGGGCAGGTTTAGGCTGGAGGTTAGGAAGAAATTCTTCACAGTGAGGATGGGGAAGCACTGGAACAGGGAGGTTGTGGCTTCCTCCTCTCTGGAGGTGTTCAAGACAAGGTAGGATGAGTCCTTGAGCAAGCTGGGCTGGTGGGAGGTGTCCCTGCCCCTGGCAGGGGCTTGGAACTGGATGAGCTTTGAGGTCCCTTCCAACCCTATGCATCTATGAATTCAGTGAATCTCAAAGGCCTTTTCCAACCTGAAAGGTTCTGTGACTCTGGGATCCCTTTGCAGAAGGTGAGGCATCCACCAGCCCTTCAGCAGCTGCTCCCTTCACGTTGGGCTCCTTATGGCTCCAGGAGCAGGAGAGCTGGTGCTGACAGGACTTATCCCCACTGAAAGCAAAGGGTCAGGCTGCTGGCTGGATGCATTTTGCTTGGCACCTCTTCCTAAGCACCATGGTAGGAATACTGTTGACAGGACTGCCTCCTGCTTCTGAGGAAATAAAGTCATTGCTCAGGGATGCAGGGAGCAAACAAGAGACCAGGCCCTCTGCCTTCTGCCAAGAGGAAGTCGTGTGGAAAACTAACAGCAAGGGAAATCCTCCCTGCAAGGCCCTGCAGCTCAAACCCTGGCCCCAACCAGCAGTCTGAACCTTGCCCTGCCCTGCTTCTGAGCAGCAGGAGCCTGCAGTGCAGGGCTTTGGCTCTTCAGGACAAGGCAGCCAGCATGGGAAACCAATCCTCCAGCAGCAGGGCATGAAAGTCTCTCCAGCTGGTCCCCTGAGATTTCACAGCACAAGCTGCTGAAGCCTTAGAGCTCAGAGAGAATCCCACAATTATGGCTGTGGCCTTCAAAGCCACAATCTGTAACACAGGAGGCCTGGATCTTTTCTAGCCACATAGCCTCCACATGAACCATTAGACACAGAAGGGAGCTGCTGCTGAGAGCAGAGTTGTCCATCTGCTAGGCAGCAGCTTGGGCTTGGTGATCTCTGAGGTCTTTTCCAACCTGGCTGATTCTATGAGTAGAATAGAATAGAATAGAATAGAATAGAATAGAATAGAATAGAATAGAATAGAATAGAATAGAATAGAATAGAATAGAATGGAATGGAATGGAATAGAACATAATAGAATAGAATAGAAGAGAATAGAATAAAATAGAACAGAATAGAAGAGAATAGAGTAGAGTAGAATAGAATAGAATAGAATAGAATAGAATAGAATAGAATAGAATAGAATAGAGCAGGTTGGAAAAGGCCTCAGAGATCAAGTCCAACCTATCACCCAACACCATCTGATCAACTAAACCATGGCACCAACCACCCCATCCAGGCTCTTCCTAAACACCTCCAGGGCTGGGGACTCCACCACCTCCCTGGGCAGCACATCCCAATGGCCAATCTCTCTCTCTGGGAAGAATTTCTTCCTAACATCCAGCCTGAACCTCCCCTGCCACAGCTTGAGACTGTGTCATCTTGTTCTGGTGCTGCTTGCCTGGGAGAAGAGACCAACCCCCACCTGGCTGCAACCTCCCTTCAGGTGCTCAGAAAGAGCAAGAAGGTCTCCTCTGAGCCTCCTCTTCTCCAGGCTAAGCAACCCCAGCTCCCTCAGCCTCTCCTCACAGAGAGGACAATTCTCTGATTCTGTGATTCCTGACCTTAGACAAACTCCAAACAGCAATTCCCATCTGGAAAACTGGATTTGGAGACTACATCTTATGAAGAGAGACTGCAGGAGCTGGGGACGGTTAGTTTGGAAAAGAGGAGGCTGAGGGGAGACCTCCTGGCTCTCTACAGCTACCTGAAAGGAGGTCGTGGAGGGGTTGGTGCTGCTCTCTTCTCACAGGTAGTTAGTGATAGAACAAGAGGGAATGGCCTCAGCTCTGACTGAGTAGGTTGAGACTGGACACTAGGAAAACCTTTTCCAAGCAGGAGTGGTCAGGGACTGGAATGTGCTGCCCAGGGAGGTGATGGAGTCCCCAGTCCTGGAGGTGTTTAAAGGTGATTTGGATGTGGTGCTTGGGGATATGGTGGCCCTTGTAGAGTAGGGTTCTGGGTTGGACTTGGTGATCCTGAGGCTCTTTTCCAACCTGAATGTTTCTATGATTCCTGTGATTCCTTCCCCTGCTGCTCTTGGAGTGACCCAGGTCCCATTTAGCATCTTCTCAGTGAAGCAGCCGTGTGGCAGTGTGGGGCCTGGGGGCAGATCTGCAGGGCTGTGTCTGTAATACCTGAGCCAGCTTTAGCCTGATGGCTTGGCTGTAAACAGCAAAGCCACAACAGGCTGGATTTCCACCAGTGAATATGCAGCCAGGATCCTGGGCTTGCTGCACATCTGCTACTCAGAGCAGAGCTGACCCGTGGGGATTCACACAGGATGCACATCCACCTCCTGTGAGCACTACAGATGTTTCAGCCACATCCCATTACCCAGAGCTAGGTAAGGATGCAGGGGAGCCTTCCCTGGTGGCACTGGGACAGAGCCATAGAACTGTTTCCATTGGAAACTCAAAGACCATTGGGTCCAACTGGCAGCCTAAGACCACCATGGGCATTAAACCACATCCCAGTGTGCCATGCCCACACCTCCAGGGATGCTGACTCCACCACCTCCCTGTTCCAATGCCTGACCACTCTTCCAGGAAAGAAACTGTTCCTAATGTCCAACCTGAACCTCCTCTGGGGCACCTTGAGGCTGTTTCCTCTTGGTTTTATTGCTTGATACTATGGACCAACCCCCACATAATTCCAACCTCCTTTCAGGGGTTTGTAGAGAGCAATGAGGTCTCCCCTCAGCCTCCTCTTCTCCAGACCTAACCACCCCAGTTCCTTTCTCCCCAGCCCTGTTCTCCAGACCCTTCCCCAGCTTTGTTGCCCTTCTCTGGACCTGCTCCAGCCCCCTTAACGTCCTTCTGGATGTGAGGGCTCCAAACGGCCCCCAGCTCAGCGTGAGAGCAGAGCAGACCTCCATACCTCCATTCTCAGCAGCTACATCACCTTGCCTTACACTGACAGCTATTGTCAGCTGTTTTAACAGCAGGAGGAGAATGGCAATGGGAGAGAAGGGGGGAGAAAAAAGGCTTCTGAAGGATGTCACTGTGTCTCTTGTTAGCAGGCTGACCTTGTGCTTCCAGATTCAGATGTGTGCGAGGGACACAGCCAGCTTCAGTCCTCCCCTAGCCAGGGGCCAGGGCACTTCAAGACACGTCAGCACGCCGGTTCTGAAGGACAGTGCACTTTGGCAGGCGGGGGGGAAGCCGGTGAAGTCTGCAGCACAGGTCACGTTGGTAGGTGAAACAATCCCCAGCCAGGCAGCTCGCTCTTTCCAATCAAGTTGAGCTGCTCCAAGGCAGTCAGATTTCCCCTCCTCGCAGTCCGGTCACTGCACTTTGCCCCCCCACCCCAACCCCCTAAAAATAACCAGGCTGTAGCTGTTGTCTGAGGCTGTTTGGATCTTCCATAGCACTCGGTGTCACCTCACAGCTCTTTGCGTGCAGCCCCGTGCCACGGGCTCGCCAAAAGCTGCTGCACAGAGCAAGCAGGGAAGCTTTGGGTGGTGAGCAGCCCAGGGTGGGGGGTTAGGGTGGGAAAAGCTCTTCGCAGAGCAAAACGTGCTCAGAACATCTGACTGTGGCCATTGTCACACCCCTTGCAGGTACCGGAAGGCTGCTCCGAGGTCTCTCCGGAGCCCTTCATTTTCTCCAGCCCACGGTTGGATTCGATGATCTTGAAAAGTCTTTTCCAACCCAAACAATCCTGCGGTCATTTTGCCCTGGCTTTTTTTTTTGCCCTGTCCCCCTCCTTTTGTGCCAGGGCAGAGGTTCTAAACTCAATTACATCAAGTGCAAGATCAGAATGTGACCCACCCTCTCCAAACTGAGCCTTCTTTGTCCTCCCAATTGCTCTGGCAATTGCCCCTTTGTGAGCCGAGAACCTCAGACTCCGGGGTTTTATCTTCTCCAGATTTGAGGGGTGGGGAAGGGGGAGAAGAACAAAAATCTCCAGACATGTAAACAGCCTTAATGAGAAAACCAAGATCTGCCTGCTTTCAGAAACAGAGTTAAATATAGCCTCTAAATGCTGCTAATTGATTTGAGATGTCTGGGGAAAGCTTTTGCCTTCACACCATCCCACCCACGCTGCTCAGCAGCTCCTCACCTGCCCCTGTCGCTCCAGGAGACACGGGGAATGGGTAGCAGAGCCTCTGCTCTCAGGATTTCTCAGCTGGTTTAGCACCCAAAGGCTGTCAAAAAAACCCTCCTCCCCAACAAACCCCCCACGGGCTGCTCGGAGACCCTGACTGAGGCTTTTGTTAAGCCTGGGTGGATTCCCGTGGCTTCCTTCCATCTGCTGCAGTCTCTTTCTGTCTGTCTTTGCTGGCTTTGGCCTTGGAACCTTTTCAGGTCTTGGAGAACAACTCTGTTTACAAATATTTGCCTCAGAAAAGTTCAAACAGGCAGAAAGGGGAAGAAAAAACCCAAACCACAACCCCCCCAAACCTGCTCATTTCTGCCTGGACAATGTATACATCCTGGTGGGTATCATCCTGCTTAGCAGCCAGGAAGGCTCAGGCTGGGAGGGGGGAAAAAAAAAGGATGAAAAAAGCAGATGTGGGCTCTCTGCTCTCTGATGCAGTGAGGAATGAACTGGGGGTGCGTGGCTCAGGTTTTGGTATATGGGAGGAATTGAGACAAGAAGGTAGAAAGTCACTGCAGAATAGAGACATCTTAGAACTCCATAGACCACCAGTTGTGGTGTCCCCAACACCAGGAGGACATGGAGCTGTTGGACAGGGGTCCAGAGGAGGCCACAGAGGTGGTCAGAGGGCTGGAGCACCTCTGCTATGGGGACAGGTGGAGAAGGGTTTGGGCTGTTCAGCCTGGAGAAGAGAAAGCTCCAGGGAGACCTTAGAGTGGCCTTCCAGTACCTGAAGGAGGCTACAGAAGAGCTGGGGAGGGATTTTCTACAAGGGCTTGTAGGGAGAGATGAGAGGGAAAGGATTGAAGCTTGAGGAGGGCAGATTTAGCTTGGATATTAGAAAGAAATTCTTTGGAGTGAAGGTGGGGAGACACTGGAACAGGTTGCCCAGGGAGGCAGTGGATGTCCTCTCCCTGGAGGTGTTTAAGGCCAGTTGGGATGAGGTCTGGAGCACCCTGGGCTAGCGGAGGGTGTCCCTGGGCAGTCTTCTCCAGGGTTCTGCCACCCTCAAAGTACAGAAGTTCCTCCTCTTGTTTAGATGGAACTTCCCTTGTTCAGGTTTGTGCCAGTTCCCTCTTGTCCTGCTGCACCATGGACAAGCTCTCAGTGCTTTCGGTGTGGGGGGCATCTGATCAATATTTCCAGATGGGTCTCAAGAAGGTGGGGCCGGTGCCTCAGTGATAGGATGAGGAGCAAGGGACACAAACTGGAACCCAGGAACTTCCACCTCAACATGAGGGAAAACTTCTTCCCCTGTGAGGGTGCTGAAACCCCGGAGCAGGCTGCCCAGAGAGGTTGTGGAGTCTCCTCTGGAGGCTTTCAAACCTGCCTGGACGCGATCCTCTGCAACCCACTGTGGGTGACCCTGCTGTAGCAACGGGGTGGGACTAGAGGGTGCGCAGAGGCTCCTTCCAACCCCCCCCATCCTGCCATGCTGTGTGACCTGCCTCGTGTGCTGCCTTAAGAGCCACTCCACAGCCACCCAGCAGTGATTTATCTGCGGCTAATACGCCGGGCTCTCGAATCGCAATGAAAAAGCCTTTGCTTTTCGCAACGGCTCAGGGTAACCTTATAATAACCTCCTCCACCTTCCCCAGAGAAATGCTGCAGCCAGAGAAAGGAATTTGTTATCCACACAGAAACATCTGCCCCCTTCCTCGGCGAGGACAGCCTCAGAGTGACAGTTACCCTTTCCACAGCGCTCTCTGTACGACGGCAGCCACAGCAAACTCCCTGCCAGGGGCTGGGGGGGGGTGGGGGGCAGTGCAGTTGTGCTGTGTTTGGGGATTTGCTTGAAGTCCTTTTTTTCCCCCTACTGATTTCTATTGTAATTCATTTTAATTGGTCAATGGATTTTATTTGATTGCCATTTAGTTGCTTTCAATGCCTTTTTAGTTCATTATTTTATTTATATGATTTATTTTGTTTTATTTTATTTTTTACTTTATTTATTTTGTTTTATTTTATTTTATTTTTTACTTTATTTATTTTGTTTTATTTTATTTTATTTTACTTTATTTTATTTTATTTTACTTTATTTTATTTTATTTTTATTTTATTTTATTTTATTTTATTTTATTTTAATTTAAATTTTATTTTATTTATTTTATTTTATTTTATTTTATTTTAATTTAAATTTTATTTTATTTATTTTTTAAATTTAATTTTATTTTAATTTAATTGATTTTAATTTTAATTTTAATTTATTTTAGTTTATATTATTTTATTTTAATTTAAATTTTATTTTCTTTATTTATTTTTATTTAATTTTATATTAATTTAATTTAATTTGATTTAAATTTTATTTTATTTTATTTTATTTTATTTTATTTCATTTCCTTTATTTATTTAATTTCTTTTCCAAATTCATTTTGTTTATTTTCATTTTATTCCTTTTTTTTGGTTTAACTGTATTTCTTTGTTTAATGTTATGCTATTATTTATTTCATTTCGTGATTTCTTTTTCTTAGGCCTTTTATTAGTTCTTTATTTAAATATTGGGTTTTATTATTTTGTTATTATTTCTTTCTTTTAATTTCATTTATCTCATTTTATTATTTTTATTTATTATTGTCATTTATTTCTTTTCATTTGATTCATTTACTTTCATTAATTTTATTTTCTTTTTATTCATTTATTTTAGGTGTCTCTATTTTAATTGTATTAATTTACTTTTATTACTTTCTTTTCTTATTAATATATTTTAAGTTTATTTCTTTACTTTGATTAATTTTATTTTCTTTTTATTTCTTTATTTTAGTTGTCTTTATTTTAATTTTATTTATTTACTTTTACTATTTTATTTTATTTTATATTATTTTATTTTATTTTATTTTATTTCATTTTATTTCATTTCATTTCATTTCATTTCATTTTTATTATTTATTAATTTTAATTTTACTCATTTACATTTATTAATTTCATTTTATTATTTATTAATTTGTAATTTATTTTACTTACCTTTATTAATTTTATGTTATTATTATTTATTTTAATTTTATTCATTTACTTTCATTGTTTACCTTTATGACTAATTTAATTAAAATTTATTTATTTACTTTTATGAATTTTATTTTATTTTTATTTAATTTAAAATTTTTAATTTACTTTTATTAATGTTTTTTAAAAGTCACTTTTCTTTTTTTTCCTTTTATTATTTATTTTTATTATTTCCTTTTATTTCTTATTTATTTACTTTGATTTTCTTTACTTTTATTATTTTACTCTTATGTATTTTAATTTTCATTTATTTCTTTAGACTTTTTTAATGATTTCATTTTCTTTTCATTCCTTTCCATTTCTTTATTTGAACTTCTAAAAATGAGTTTTTCTTTTTGGGGAGGGGGGGGATTTAGTTTGTTGGTTGCTTTGGGTTTGGGTTGGGGGTTTTTTGTCTTTCCCTCTTTTTTGTGCTTGGTCTTTCTGTTGTTTGTTGGTTTGATTTGGGGTTTTTTTAGGTTGGCTTTTTTTGCTTACTTGCTTTTTGTCTGTTGAGTTAGGCTGGGGTTTTGGGGGGGGGTTGTTTGGTTGTTGTTTGTTGGGTTAGGTTGGGGGTTTTGGGGGGTTGGGGTTTTGTTTGTTGGGTTGGCTTGGGGGTTATGTTTGGTTTATGTTGGCTTGGGGTTTTGGGGGGTCTTTGGTTTTTGTCTGTTGGGTTAGGTTGGGAGGGTTTGGTTTTTGTCTGTTGGGTTAGGTTGGGGTTTTTTGGGGGGGGTTGGTTTTTGTCTGTTGGGTTAGGTTGGGGTTTTGAGGGGGGGTTGTTTGGGTTTTGTCTGTTGGGGTTTGGAGGGTTTGGTTTTTGTCTGTTGGCTTAGGCTGGGGTTTTGGGGGGTCTTTGGTTTTTGTCTGTTGGGTTGGGTTGGGAGGGTTTGGGTTTTGTCTGTTGGGTTAGGTTGGGGTTTTGAGGGGGGTTGTTTGGGCTTTGTCTGTTGGGGTTTTGGGGGGTTTGTTTGGTTTTTGTCTGTTGGGTTAGATTGGGGTTTTGAGGGGGGGTTGTTTGGGTTTTGTCTGTTGGGGTTTTGAGGGGGGTTGTTTGGTTTTTGTCTGTTGGGTTAGGTTGGGGTTTTGGGGGTGGTTGATTGGGCTTTGTCTGTTGGGGTTTTGGGGGGGTTGGTTTTTGTCTGTTGGGTTGGGGTTTTGGGGGGGGTTGTTTGGGTTTTGTCTGTTGGGGTTTTGGGGGGGGTTGTTTGGGTTCTTTTGTTGGGTTGGGGTTTTTGGGGGGTTATGTTTGTTTTATGTTGGGTTGGGGTTTGGGGGTAGTCTGGTTTTTGTTGGGGTAGGTTGGGGTTTTGGGAAGGTTTGTTTGGGTTTTGTCTGTTGGGTTGGGGTTTTGGGAAGGTTGGGTTGGGTTGGGTTGGGGTTTTGGAGGGTTTTGTTTAGTTTTTGTTTGTTGGGTTGGAGTTTTGGGGGGTCTTGTTTGGGTTTTGTGTGTTGGGTTAGGTTGGAGGTTTGGGGGGAGTTGATTGGTTTTTGTCTGTTGGGTTAGGTTGGGGTTTTGGGAAGGTTTGAGTTTTGTTTGTTGGGTTGGGGGTTTGGGAGGTCTTGTTTGGGTTTTGTTGGGTTGGGTTGGGGTTTTGGGGGTTTGGTTTGGTTTTGTTTGTTGGGTTGGGTTGGGGGTTTTGTTTGGGTTTTGTTTGTTGGATTGAGGTTTTTGGGGGGGTTGTTCTTTGCTGGGTTGGGTTGGGTTTTTTGGGGGGCTTTTGTTGGTTTGTTTGGGGGGTTGGGGTTTATGGTTGTGTTTGGTTTGGCCTTTGGCTGTTTTTTGGTTTGGTTTGGTTGGGTTTACTTTGGGGATTTTTTTGGGGGGTTGCCTGTTTGATTTGGTTGTTTTTTGTTTTGGGGGGGGGGTTGGTTGCTTTCTTCTTTTGCTTTTATTTGGTTAGGGCTTTCTGTTGGGTTTGGGGTTGGGTTTGTTGGTTGGTTGGGTTTGGCTTTGGGTATTTCTAGGTTGGTTGGGGGGGGGTTTGTTGGGGGGATTGGTTGGTTGGTTTTGGGTATTTTTAGGCTGGTTGGGGGGGGTTTGTTGGGGTTTGTTTTGTTTTGTTTGGGGTTTGGGGGGATTTGTTTATTTGTTTGGTTTGGGGGGGGGTGGGGGGGGTGGGCGGAAGGGATGGGGTCGTTTTTTCGCCTGTGGTTGATGGAAAGATCACCTGAGCTGGATTTGCGGGGGCAAGGTTGGGGTTTTATTTCCTCGTGATGGATGTGCTGGTTCAATGTAATGGAAGAGGCGAGATAGCAGAGCAGAAATTCGGCGCCGAGCAGCTGGCTGTGAAAGAAGCCTGCATTCCAGCCTGCCTGAGAGGGGGGCTAAATGGAAAGATCTGATTAAGCATCTCAGTGTTGTGACCCTGACCTCAAAGAACACGCCGGTTCTCTGGAGGAACTTCATTTCAATTAATCAGCTTAACAGCCTGAGTAAATCTGGCTGCGGCCATTGAGCCGCGGGAGAAACCGCTCCCGGCTCCTCCTCGCAGGCTCCGCGGCATCAGCCCAGCCCAACCCAGCCTTGAGGCAAGGGGTGGTGTCTGCCAGGGACGCCCCCATCAAACCCTCTGCCTGACCAGTAGCAGGCTGGAGGCTGAATAATGGGATGAGGAGGGATGGAGAACCTCGCCCTGTGGGGACAGGATGCGGAAGTTGGGGCTGTTCAGCCTGGAGAAGGGACCTTAGAGCAGCCTTCTGCTGCCTAAAGGGGGCTACCAGAAAGCTGGGGAGGGACTTCAGAGAAGGGCTGGGAGTGATAGGATGAGAGGGGATGGATTGAAGCTGGAAGAGGGGACATTTAGACTGGAGATGAGGAAGAAATTCTTGACAGTGAGGGTAGGGAGACACTGGAACAGGTTGCCCAGGGAGGATGCCCCCTCCCTGGAGGTGTCCAAGGCCAGGTTGGATCAGACCTTGAGCAACCTGGGCTGGTAGGAGGTGTCCCTGCCCATGGCAGGAGGGTTGGAACTGGATGAGCTTTAAGGTGGCTTCCAAGCCAAACCATTCTATGGATCTATGACCCCAGACACCCCCACCCCTCTGTAGCACCACTGGGCCCTTCACACAGTGCTCAGCTGCCTTCCAGGAGAAGGGACAAAGTTCCCACGTGAAAGGGAAGGGTGGGCAGCTGCCACCCCTCATCTCATAGGCCTTGCCCCCCCCCCCCCCCCACTCTGCACTCCCTCCTAAGCAGCAGCAGAGGAGGAGATAGAGATGAAGTGGGAGGAGGGGGAAGGCAAGGAAACAGCTGCATGAGGCAGGGAGAGTAACACAGGCAGGAGGATAAGGCCAGAAAACTTCCTCTGTGGGAAAATCATAAGCTGAAGGACTCCCAAGTCACCAGGGCAGGAGATGGGAAGGGAAAAAGACTTTATCTGAAGCCTCAAGTGCTTTTGCCAAGTGGTTCTTTGCCAGCCCAGAAGCTCAAAGGGGATTTCCTTCTTGCCTGGGGCTTTGCAGGAGACTCTTTCCTTGCACCAAGCCACACTTCTCAGGGCATGTCTGTCCCCACAACTTTTCTCTTGGAACAAGGTAGAGCTGTTTCAGCTAAGTTCAGATGGAGGAGGTACCACAGGGTTTCACTGCTATCTTCCTCCCATTTCACCTTCTTCCACCACACCCAGGTCATGCCATGGACTTCTGGCTGCCTGCACTCTGCCTAACCATTATCACCTGGGCTCTGTGTCCATCCCTTTGGACTTTTACCTCCCAGCAGCGACACACTTTGCTCTTTTCCTGCACCTTTAAAGGGATAAGAGCAAATTCAGCATGCTCTGGAAGAGCAGCTGTATAGAAAGCCCTGAAGAAGCATGGCAGGTTCCCCCCAAGCTGCAGAGAAATCACCTGGCAAAGCAAGAAGAGCTGAAGCAGAGAGTCTGGGTACAACCCAAGGGCAGCTGAACTTGGGCTGCACATCCTCTGCAGCTCTCTGGAGTTACAACATGGAATCATAGAATATTTGTGGTTGGGGAAGACCCTTTAAGATCATCAAGTCCAATCCTTAACATCCCATGGGAGGATTTGGATCTTCTGGCCTGCAAGTTTGCTGGTGCCATGCACCACATCCAAGCTGCTGTATCACCCACACCTAGGCACAAAGAAGCTTACATCTTCCTTGGGGCCAAAAGAGAGAGCAGGTGGACATAAAAGCAGGATGCTGACCACTGGGGCTTTGGATCATAGAGTCAGAGAATTGTTAGGGTTGGAAGGGACCTCAAGGATCAGCTATTCCAACCCCCCTGCCATGGGCAGTGACACCCCACACTAGATCAGGCTGGCCAGAGCCTCATCCAGCCTGGCTGCAAAACCTTCAAAGGATGAAGCTTCCACCACCTCCCTGGGCAACCTGTGCCAGTCCCTCACCACCCTCATGGGTAAGAGTTTCTTCCTAACATCCAAACTGAATCTCCCCATTTCTAGTTTTGCTCCATCTCCCCCAGTCCTGTCACTCCCTGACACCCTCAAAAGTCCCTCCCCAGCTTTCTTGTAGCCCCCTTCACATCCTGGAAGGCCACAATGAGGTCTCCTGGGAGCCTTCTCTTCTCCAGACTAAATAGCCCCACCTCCCTCAATCTGTCCTCACAGCAGAGGAGATGTAGATGAAGTGGGAAGAGGGGGAAGGCTGCCCTCTGCTCATCCTCATGGCCCTTCTCCGGACACCTTCCAGCCCCTCCAGATCCTTCCTGTAACAGGGACTCCAGAACTGGACGCAGTGCTCCGGGTGGGGTCTCAGCAGAGCAGAGTAGAGGGGGGAGGATGACCTCCCTCGACCTGCTGGCTCTGCTTCTCCTGCTGCAAGAGATGGGGTAAAATATCACTGGTAACCTTCATGTGCTTGCATTTGAGGGTCTCAGCTGAATGCCTGCTCCTGTGGCGCCAGGAGGTGAGCGCCCCGGAGGAGCGCCCCGGCGGAGCGCCGCGGTGCCTGGCATGTTTGCACTGCTGCCATCATTCCAAACCCACTCAGCACAAGAGGGTTTCTGAGCCGTGCCTGAGCTCAGCAGGCTCACCGGGTTTTTTTTGGCCTGGCTACACCTTGTCAAGCAAAGAGATTTGCTGAATCCAAGGGGGAAAGATCTGGAGGGGGAACTGGGCGAAGAGGGACAAGCCCAGAGCCGTGGTGTTGCCCCAGGGAGGGATGGAGTTACAGGCAGGCGACAGGCTGGCTTTCATCTGCTCTTCCAAGCCTTCCACAGACAGAAGAGGAGGGGTAGTAAACTGGCTGTGGGGGGATGGAAGAGAACCGCTGTAACATGATTTTATGTCGGTGATTGCATAACAAAACCTCCTGGGAATCTCCTGATTCAAATGGATACCTAGCGCTGGTGGGGCGACGGAGGGACTTTCAGCCCCTGATCGATTGCCCACGCTTTTGGTGCGGAGGAATTGCTGGCCTGGATCGGTACCAGGCTCCGAGCAGCTTGTGCTCCTCCATCTAACCGTAGCTGAAATAGCAGGAAGGTTGTGGGGGGAAAAAAAAAGAGCCTTCAGAAGTGGATAATCTGCTCTCTGTGTGCCACACACACACACACACTGCCACGCTCTCCCAGAAGCTGCAACCTGCCTTGCTGATAGAAGCAGCCCTTGAAAGATGAAATTGCATTTCCATCCTGAAACATCCTTGGGGCTGCTGGGATTAATTGGATCTTCTGCAAACATCCAAGTCATCCTCTGAACAGTGAAAACGCTGGTCCCGCTGCCAGCCAGCCCAGCTAGCTCAGCCACCAGGAGAAAAAACACAACCTCCACAGCTCAGGGAAAAGGCAGCCGGGGGTGGGGGAGAGGTGAGGGGATGGTCAGGAGGAGAATCAGCTTTGCCTCTGGGCATCCCACGGGATCAAGGATGGAGGAAGGCCAGCCAAGACGGGTTAATGCCTCTGGATGTGGCTTTGGCATGCACACATGTCATCATCTGCTGGCTTTTCCCTCCCAAGATCACAGGAGAGCCCCACCTCATAAATTTGGGGAGCAAAGCACACAAAGCTTTCCTTCCCATACCGTGCATTCACTCTTTAATGGCCTTTCTCCACACCACGGCCTTATTAATTGGTGACAATTGGAAGTGGTTAATTCTCTGCGTGTGAGGCTGCAATTGCTTCCACTTGGCCGGGATTCAAGGAGTGGGGGGTGAGTCAGAATGGGTGGCAAAACTGTCTTTTCCTCAGCTGTCTTGCTTGCTGGGAAAAAGGAGGGAGAAAAAAAAAAACGGAGGAAAGAGGAGGGGGAAAAAAAAGGGGTGGGGGTGGGGAGGGAAAGGAGGGAAGAAAAAGTGGAGGAAGAAAAAAAAAAAAGAGGAGGAAGAAAAAAGAAGGAAAAAAAAAAAGGGGGGGGGGGGGGGGGGGGGAGAAGAGGCAGGGGGGGGGAAAAAAAAGCCACAACCCCGAGTTATTCTCTTTTATGAGGTGGGCATTGTGAGGCCAGGCAATTGAATTTACAACAGCATTGAGTATCAGAGTCTATCTGGCCCTGTCAATGAGAGTGGTGAGAAAAAAAAAGACACACATTAACCCTCGGCTCCCAGTTCCCAGGCGTTTCAATAGGGTTCCCAACTTCCCAAAGAGCCCGCTGCATACTCGATGAGACCCTTTATACCTTCTAATTACCCTCCTCACAATAGGGACAGACTCTTTTGCCTCTTTTGTGGGTGAGATAGTAACTTTTGAGCACACCACATCCCTCCCTCCCTCCCTCCCTCCCCCTCCCCACACACACACACACCACACAGCAGCAATCCCTAAGGAAAGAGAGGGGAGACCGGGGGTGAGTGTGTGTGTGTGTGAGAAAGAAATCCGAAGAGCAGCATCATTCCGGGAGCTCTCCAAGCAGGTAGCAAAGCAGCATCTGTTTCCTCAGGTTCCAGGAGGAGGGTTTTTGGGGGTGGTGGTTTAGGAATCCCTTTCTTCCAAGTGGGAACACGACACTTTGAAAGCTCTCAGGAGACATTTAACACCACCAAGACCACCCCCCACTCCCCCCCCCCCCCCAACACCTCAGCCCCATCACCTTTTCTTCCCCACCCCCCCCCTTCCCCACCCCCCCCAACCAATTTTCACAGCCTCATTGAAGGCCATAAAGTCGACTCCTAGCTTCTTTTTTGTTGTTGTTCGAGGAGCTCATCCCGAACCAAAAACCAAATGAAAGGGAAAAGGAAGAGGGGGTGGGGGGAGGGGTGGAAAAAAAAAATATATATATTAAATCTATTTCAAAGAGTTTCTTTATTTAAACACCTGCAATGGTTTGGGTTTTTTTTTTTCCCCTTTCTCCTTTTCCTTACGTTGTTTTGTTTTCTCCTTAGAAGTCTTCAGCACAGGCACTCAACACACACACAGACAAACAGGATACAAACAACTTTGGCATTATAATTTCTTTTTTTTCTTTCCTCGAATATTTGTTACAAAACTATTTCTCCTTTATTTTTCTCTCCCCCCTCCCCTCCCCCATCCCCCCCCCCTTGGTTTTTTTTTTTTTTGTTCCTTTTCTCCTTATTTAAAAAAACCATTATCTCAAATAAAGGCATTTGAAAGGAGTAAAAATACAAGTCGAGATCCCAACCTCTGAAAAGAATAAATAGCAAGGTCCTTCCTTAAATCATTTTGGTTTTTTTCCTTTCTGGTTTTCAATCTGCTTTTCCTTAAAAAAAAAAAAAAACACCACCAAAAAAAACCAACAACAAAACAACCCAAACGAGACAAAAAAAATAACCCCAAAGGTAACAGGGCTCCATACAACGGAGCCAACAGAAGAGTTGGTTTAGAGGGAGTAGGGGAGGGAAGGGTGCAAAAAAATAAACCACCGAAATAATTGGGTTTTTAGGCGAGTCACCAAGGCCTCCAGACTGATTCACTGCGCTCTCCGATAGGGCTTCCCGCCTGGGACGCTGGAACAATGCTGCCCCCAAATGATGTCAACCCCTGCACCGGGGATGCCGATGGGGTGGCAGAGCTGCTGCTGCTGCCGCCGCCGCCGCCGCCCGTGGACGCCGGGACGTTGGCGTTGGCGTAGAGGGGAATAACTGGTCCAGAGTTGGGAGGAAAGGCCGGGTTGGGGATGAGGAAAGCAAACTGGCCGTCGGTAGCAGGGACGAGCTGGAAGCCGCCGTAGACCTTGGGGGACAAAGCTTCAGCAGGGTTCAGTTTGCAGGGCACGGGCACGGCCCCGGCTGCTGCGGGGGGCAGCTGGACGTGCAGGGGTTGCTGTGGCAGATGTGCAGGCTGGCTGGAGGGTGGCGGCGGCGGCGGTGGAGGCGGCAAGTAGTTCATGGCCACGATCTGACCCAGACAAGCCGAGAGGTGACTGAGCAGGCGGGTGCGCACGTCGGTGTTGACCCCTTCGCAGGTGGACAAGAACCGTGTCACCTCGTTCATGCACTCGTTGAATCCAGCTCGGTACTTGCCAAGGACGGTGGGGTCGGCGCTGAGAGCAGCTGGAGGACGAAAGGGGGTGGAAGGTGAGCGGCAGGTTAGCAACCCCAACCGTGCTTTCCCTGTCCCCAGATCCCAACCCTGGAAGCCATCCGTGTCGGGCAGGTCGCGCTTACCTGTCATCTGCACCCGCTGGAGGTTTCGGAGGTGCTTGACGGTCATCTCCAGGATGTCTGCCTTCTCCAGCTTGGAGTGCCGAGAGCTCTGCAGGAGGAGAACGGTGCTGTCAGGGCTGCCCATGGCCAGACAGCCCCGCAGCCCCCACCCCAGAGCCCTTTCCTCGTCCCGCAGCCCCACTTACATCCTTCTTGAGCGCATCCAAGATGAGGGTCTTCAGCTGCCCCAAGCTCTCATTGATCCGTGCCCGGCGCCGTTTCTCCATGATAGGCTTGGAGGACTGCGGGGAGAGGGGAGCCGGTGAGCCTCTCGATCCCCCCCCGTACCGACCCCCATCCCCGTTACACAAACGCCCCCCACACCCTCCCTCCTCTAACCCCAACACCGACCTCAGCACGGCCGCGGACTCGCCGCCATCCAACGCCTCCGTTGCTGCTCCCCAACAGGCACCCGCCATTTACCTTCCGGTGCTCGCTGGCGCTCCGGGGTTTATCCGGTGTGTGGCTGGCGTTGGCCGGTGCACCCGCGATGGGTGAGGCGGTCGGTTTCTCCATGCCCGTATCGGCGGGCATGGTGCGGGGTGGTGGTGGTGGCGGGGAGGGGGGGCCGAGGGGGGGTGAGTGGTGGGAAACGGTGGTGACGGTGGTGACAGTGGCGGCGGTGGCAGGCGGGCGGGCGCGTGCGGCGGGCGCAGGGCGCGTGTGGCGGCAGCAGCGGCGGCGGAGCCGGCAAGTGGCGGCGGTCAGCGCCCCCCCGCCTTTTATAGCCGCCGGCGGCTCCTCATTCGTGTGAAACCGCCGCCGCGGACGTTCCCACACTCGCGGCAACCAATCGGCGGCCAGCCCGCACCCGGCCGCGCGGCAGCTCGCTCGCTCATTGGTGGCTGCCGACACTGGCTGTCCGTCACGCGCGCCGGCACGCCCCCACTCCCCCCCTGCCCGTCCCCCCCGCGTCCCCACCAGAGCGCGCGAGGCCACGTGGGGGCGGGTGAAAGGAGGAGGGGGAGCGAGGGAGGAGTGGGGGGAACACAACGGGCGGGGCTGCCCCGGGCAGCTCTGGTTCAACCCCCTCCCGGCCACCGGGGATTGCCCCGGGCAGCTCTGGTTCAACCCCCTCCCGGCCACCGGGGATTGCCCCGGGCAGCGCTGGCTTTTCCCTTAAGAGCTGCCCCGGGCATCGCCGGTCACCCTGCGCCGGGGTTGCATCGGGCACTGCCGGTCACCCCTGCACAGGAGGACTGCACCCCTGCAACCAGGGGCTGCACCGGGCACCACTGCTCAAAACCCTCTACCGGGGGCTGCACCGGGCACCACTGCTGAGCCGTCACACCGGGGGCTGCACCAGGCATCGCCGGTCCCTTTCTCGGGGGGGGCTGCACTGGGCACCGCCGCTCGCCCTCCTCTACCGGGGGCTCCACCGAGCACAGTCGTTCAGCCCCCTACACCGGGGGCACCGCCGCTCTCCCCATCGGGAGCCGCACCGAGCACCGTCGCTCGCCCCCTCCACCCCCACCGTGTGCACTGCCGTTCCCCCCCCGCCGGCGACTTCACCAGGCACCGCCACTCGCCCCCGACACGGGGAGCTTCACCCCTGCACCTCGGTGTCCCCCCGTACCCCCTTAACGCTGCCCCGAGCAGCACCACCGCAGCGGCAGCGAGCCCCACAGGGCGGCCGTGCACTGCTGGTGACACCCGTTCTGGCGGCAGCGGCGGGGGTGCGGATCCCCGGGGGGGGGAAGCGGGGGGAGAGCGGCGGCGGCGGCGGCTGGCGCGGCACGCGAGGCCAATGGGCGGCGGGGGGGGGGAACGGGACTGCCGGCGGCTCTCGCTGCCTATTGGCTGGCGGCCGCCCCCGCTGTCAATCAGGCGGGAGGCGGCGGGCGGCGGCGCTCGTGCCTTCCCGCCCCCGGGACGCGGCCCCGCCGCTCGCTCTCCACCGCCCCCCCTCCTCTTTCCTCCCCGCCCGCTCCTCCTCCTCCTCCGCCCTCTCCCCCCTCCGCCGGAGCACGTGCCAGAGGCGCTCCCGGCTCCCGGCTTTTCCCCCGCTCCGGGCCGGCCATGGGAAAACCCCGCCCCGCCGGACGGGATGGCAGCGGCGGCGGGAACCGAGCCGCCCTGCTGCCCTCCCTGCCCGCCGGGGGGGGTGCTGCCTGCCCGCCCTACCTTCTCCCAGGGTCCCCGTTCCTCTTCCCCTGCCCAGGATCCCTGCTCCGCTTGTCCCCCTTCCTAGGCTCCGCTTTTCCCCCCACCGCGGTGTCCCTGCGCCTCTCCCCTCCCAGGGTCCCCCCTCCGTTTCTCCCCCGGGGTCCACACTCCGCTCCCCCCAGCAACGGATCCCTGCTCCGCTTCCGTCTGGGGCTGCGGTCCCAGCACGGGAGGCAGGGTGGCGGATGGGGGGTGGGTTAATGGGGGGGGGGGATGCCACCGACCTAGGGGTTTGTGAAGGGAGCAACGGGGGGAGCGAGGGGGTAAATATCGGTGAACCGGAGCCTCCAACGCCTTCCCCCGTGAAAAGGTTCACACTTCACTAACCCCTCCCCGGTTTAACCGTTCTGGACACCCCCCCCCCACCCCCTCCCGGAGTCTGCCTTCCCCCTCCCCCCGGAAAAGTTTGCCTGGGTGAGCCTCACGGGTGCAGTGCCCGGGCCCCGTTGCTGTGTGCCCCCTGCAGCAGGATGTGGGCTTGGACCCCACCGTGCCCCTGGCAGGAGAAGGTTACTTCTGCCCCTCCCGCCGCAGCCCTTTGTCGTTAAAGGGCAATGAAACCAGCGCTGTGCCTCTGTGGGCACAGCGTGATGCCAGGCGTGTGACAAGTCCCCCTCGTGGGCTACCCCCCCACAGACAGCACGCGGGGGTCCCATCCCTTGCACCCCTAAGATGTGGGCAGTGTGTCTTGAGTCCCTTGGTGGCTTCTCTTCCCCAGGTGTCATTTAGCCACATCCTCTCCTGCACAGAGCCACTGGCACAAGGTCAGGCGTTGGCACAGGCTGCCCGGGGGCAGTGGTGGAGTCCCCATGCCTGGAGGTGTTCAAGGAGGATGTGGGCATGGCACTCGGGGACTTGGTTTGGTGGGCAGGGTGCTGGGGGGTCGATGATTGGACTTAGAGGGTTGGTGGATGATCTTGGAGGGCTTTTCCAACCTCGGTGATTCTGTGGCACTGGAGGGGCTCTGAGATACCCCATCCCTCCTGGTACTGGGCAGAGTGGCATCCTGCCTGGCACCAGCAGCATCCCAGCTGGCACTGGCAGCACCCTGGCTGGCACTGGGCGTCTCAGAAGCCCTTGCCTGGCCGTGGGTCAAGGCTGCCCACACAGAGCCCTGCCATGACCTGCAGGGTGTGTTCCCGGGGTGGTGTCCCTACACCTCATGCCTGGCACACGGGTTGGTGCTGCCCTCCACGCCCAAGTCACCTCCTCTGTGGCGATGGCTGAGCAGCCCTGCAGCTCCTGGCTCCTCTCCAGCCCTGCCTGCTTGAAGACCTTTGTGGGGAAGGCAGCAGATGAGTTGAAACTTCTTTGTGCTGCGAGCCTCCAATCTTCTCATCCTCAGAAACTGGGTCTTAGCTTTCCACAGGCCAGCATCTGAAGTTCAGGATGCTGACTTGAATTGCCTGATGCTTTTTTCCCCCCCCTTCTCTTCCCCCTCCTGAATCAAAGATGAAAGACCCAGATGCTGATGTCTGGCAAACCCTCACATGAAAACCTGCCCAAGCCTCCCTCACAACCACCACCCTGGCTTGCTTTGGGGGCATTCCTCTTTTCTGAGGAGCCCACAACCACCTTGAACCCCCGGTGCTGGCCCAGCTCATGCTTTGCTTTTTCGTCTGCTCCAATGGGCCATGGAGCTGTTGGGTCCAGAGGAGACCACAAAGATGATCAGAGCTGGAGCATCTCACCTGTGAGGGCAGGATGAGGGAGTTGGGTCTGGTCAGCCTGGAGCAGAGAAGGCTCCAGGGAGACCTTATGAGGGTGGGCTTCCACTACTTGAACCGGGGCTACAAGAAAGCTGGGGAGGGACTTTTGACAAGGGCTCAGTGTGATAGGATGAGGAGCAATGGATTGAAGCTTGAGGAGGACAGATTGAGATGGGAGATGAGGAAGAAATTCTTTGCAGTGAGGGTGGGGAGACACTGGAGCAGGCTGCCCAGGGAGGTTGTGGCTGTGCCTTCCCTGGAGGCATTCAAGGCCAGGCTGGATGAGGCTTTGAGCAAGCTGGGCTGGTGGGAGGTGTCCCTGCCCATGGCAGGGGGCTGGAGCTGCATGGTCCCTCCCAACCCAACCCATTCTGTGATTCTCTTAGCCTGAACCTGCAGTCAGAGCTCTACTTTTGTGCCTTTCCTGGCACTGCTGCTGGGCAGGGATGGAGACCGTCCCACGCCTGAGCGGTGGCAGCTGGGGACAGGGCGTGGGGACATGCCTGACAGTGTCACCTTCTACCATTGCCACCTACTTAGCTCCACCAAGGCCCTGAGGTACCCTGAGGCCAACTGCAGTGGGCTGTGCCCTCCTGTGCCATCTCAGGCTGAGCAGCTGTGCCTCAGAAGAGCTTTGCTTGGGTCTGGAAGCACAAGTGCAGCGAGTTTGGTGACCTCAGCTTGGCCTGAGGGGGAGACACCAGCAGGCTGCAGAGCTGCAGGAGGGCAGCCTCTGGGTGGTGGAGCCATGGCAGTGTGAAGGAGGAGAGCACCAAAACTTTTGCCAGATGGAGCTGAAGGTGTGAGGCAGTGGGAGAGATCCAGTCCCAGGCCTTGGCCACCCCTGTTGATGGAGGACTTGCCACTCATCGCTTGCAAAGGGACACCAGAAGCAGGATGGGGGCCTGGAACAAATTCTGGGGTCCTACCTCCCTGGGGCAATGGGGCAGGAAGTGGCTTCTCAGTGAGAGGTAGCCGTGGGTGGGCTTGCATGGGTGGGTCCTCTGGCATGGCTAGGAGGGGTGTTGGAGGGTCTCAGAAGGTCAAAGGGAAAGGAGGGAGGAAGGGAGGAAAGGAGGAAGGGAGGAAAAGAGGAAGGGAAGAAGGGAGAAAAGGAGAAATGGAGGAAGGGAGGAAAGGAGGAAGGGAGGAAAGGAGGAAAGGGGGAAGGGAGGAAAGAAGGAAGGGAGGAAAGGAGGAAAGGGGGAAGGGAGGAAAGAAGGAAGGGAGGAAAGGAGGAAGGGAGGAAGGGAGGAAAGGAGGAAGGGAAGAAAGGAGGAAAGGAGGAAGGGAAGAAAGGAGAAAGGGGGGAAAGGAGAAAGGGGGGAAAGGAGGAAAGGAGGGAGGGAGGAAGGAAGGAAAGGAGGAAAGGAGGGAGGGAGGAAGGAAGGAAAGGAGGAAAGGAGGGAGGGAGGAAGGAAGGAAAGGAGGAAGGGGGGAAAGGAGGAAGGGAGGAAAGGAGGAAGGCTGACTCTGGGAACTATTTGTCTTTGCTGCACAGGCTTTGGAGCCTCTCACTGCAGGCTCAACCCGAGGTGGTTCTGTCACAGGCAGGCTGCAAGATGCACAGGAGCAAAGACGTGCTGCATGAAGCAGCAGCATCTTCCTGCAGACATCAAAGGATCCAGGGGAATACATTTATCCCAGGATCCCTTCCTTCCACCCCACTAACACATGACAGAAACCAGCAATTTGTGGCTGCATTGTGATTTTTGGGGGGGGGGGGGGGGGTATGGTTGTGTGAGGCCTATTTTATGTTGTTGTTGTTGTTGTTTTGTTCCCCCCCCCCCCCCCCCCCCCCCCCCCTTTTTTTCCTTCTCAAAGAGGACTCCAAGGTGCCTGCTTGCTTTGCTTGAAGAATAATAAATGTTTGCTTTGTCAGTCTCCTTGGAAAGGTTCAGGGCTCTGTTTCCTTATGAGACCAATAAAATGCAGAACAGGAGCCCTTTGTGCAATCCTCCCTCCCTCCCTCCCTCCCTCCTGTAGAAAAAAAAAAGGCAGGAGACCCAAAAAAAAAAACCCCAACCCAGGTGAGGAAATAACTCATACCACAAGTGATGTCCCCCTCCTTTGACAGTTAATTCTGAGTGCATTAATTACTTAATTACAGGGGAAAGGGGAGGGGGGGTGGAGAAAGAAGAACCCAACATGAAACAAGCAAGTGGTTCAACACACAAGCTCTGCAGCAACTGATGCAATTCCCAGGCTGGGAGCTGTGATTATTGACTGTGCTCCTCTCCAGAGAAAATTCCTCTCCTTGTGACAAGCTGGGGGGGGGGGGGGGGGGAGAAAAAGGGGGGGGGAGGGGAATTTTTGTCATTCTGAAGCTGTGACATAACCCAGAGCCCTCTCTCCTCACGTTTCAAACGTGTTCAGGTTTCAAAGCTCAGGGAAATCTGAGGAAAGGCTCTGATTTCCTTAAGTGACTTCAGCTTAAGCCACAATCCTGGCTTAGCCCAGGCCTGGTGCATTGGAGATACTGAGTGGCTTTGCATCAGGTCTGGCTCCTAGTGCTCCAAACCTGAGCCAGAGCTCCATTCATAGAATGGTTTGGGTTGGAAGGGACCTTCAGGATCATCCTCATGGTAGTGAGGGGACAGCATGGTTAATCCTGAAATGGTTTGGGTTGGAAGGGACCTTCAGGATCATCCTCATGGTAGTGAGGGGACAGCATGGTTAATCCTGGAATGGTTTGGGTTGGAAGGGACCTTCAGGATCATCCCCATGGTAGTGAGGGGACAGCATGGTTAATCCTGGAGTGGTTTGGGTTGGAAGGGACCTTCAGGATCATCCTCATGGTAGTGAGGGGACAGCATGGTTAATCCTGGAATGGTTTGGGTTGGAAGGGACCTTCAGGATCATCCTCATGGTAGTGAGGGGACAGCATGGTTAATCCTGGAGTGGTTTGGGTTGGAAGGGACCTTCAGGATCATCCTCATGGTAGTGAGGGGACAGCATGGTTAATCCTGGAGTGGTTTGGGTTGGAAGGGACCTTCAGGATCATCCTCATGGTAGTGAGGGGACAGCATGGTTAATCCTGGAATGGTTTGGGTTGGAAGGGACCTTCAGGATCATCCCCATGGTAGTGAGGGGACACCCTGCTTAATCCTGGAATGGTTTGGGTTGGAAGGGACCTTCAAGATCATCCAGTTCCAATCCCTCCCCCCCTGCCGTGGGCAGGGACACCTCCCACCAGCCCAGGTTGCTCAAGGCTTCATCCAATCTGATCTTGAACACCTGGGGGCATCCATGACCCTCCCAGCACGGGGAGGAGAGCTCAGCTCTGTCTCCTTGCAACAAGAGAGGATGGAGCCAGACTCTTCCCCGGGGTGTCCAGGGACAGGACAAGGAGCAATGGGCACAAACTGGAACCCAGGAGGTTCCACCTAAAGGTAAGGATAAAATGATTCTTCACTTTGGGGGTGGCAAAGCACTGGAGCAGGCTGCCCAGAGAGGCTGGGGGGGATCTCCTTCTCTGGAGGCATTCAAAACCCATCTGGATGTGATCCTGTGTGATTTATTCTGGGTGATCCTGCTTTAGGAGCGGGGCTTGGACTGTGTGGTCTGCAGGGACTCCTTCCAGCCCCCACCATGCTGGGATTCTGGGACTCTTTGGGAGCAGGGATGTGGCCAGGCAGATGCATGCTGTGGTTGGAGCTTGTGAGGGGCTCCCTAACTTCGTCTCCAGGCGTGCAGAAAGGGCTTCCTTGCCTCATCCATTGGCTTGGTTTCACGCCCTCTGATTTCTCTGCTCTTCCAGAATGAATCAGGGAATTGTTGAGGCTGGAAGAGACCTGATGTGCTTGGCTGAAGTGGTTCATTCATTAGATCCTGTGGGTGAAGTGAAAGCTTCCCTCCTGCCCCCCCGGTGCTTTGTGATTCAGGAGATGGGGCTGTTGCCCAGCAAGCCCCTTTCTGCTGCATTTTACATCCCTTTGGTGGCAATTTAGCCTGCACAATGGTGACAGGATGGGACACAGCCCTCCTTCCCCTCTGTTGCCCTCCGGGCAGGGTCGTATTCTGCTGCGCTGAGTAGCCAGCCCTTCCTGCTCGCTGCTCCTCATCCCTGAGCACACAGGGACTGCAAAACTCCCTCCTGGCCCCAGCCATGGGCTAAGAAACTGCCCAGGGGGTGAGGAGCAATTGGGTGTCCTGTAGCCGGTTGCACTTCCAGGCTGGGTGCAGAGGGTGTGCAAAATGCCCACTGGGACTGACCCTTGCAGGGGGGGGACTGGCCCCCAAATCCCTGGGGATTTCAGCTGCCTGTGGGGTGTCAGAGAAGCATGGGTGGAGCAGGGTGCTGAGCAGGGGATGGGCAGAGTCTCCTCCTCACCGAGGCTTTGCTCTTTCTAAGCAGCTTTTCCCTGTCCCGAGCCATGCACCTCTTCTTTCCCTCCTGCTTTAGCATCTGTGGAGCGGAGCTCAGCAGCAAGGTCTGGAGGAGATGGCAAAGGAAAGGGGAGATGGCAAAGGAAAGGGGAGAGGGGGAAAAAAGGCTAAATAACAGGGGAGAGAGGAGGAAAAAAAACCCACCCCAACCAAGCAAACCAGGAGTGGTGAATTGCAGTGCACCTGGAACTGCATCTATTCCCTTGCACCTCACTCCTGCTCTCGTGCCAACTATCCACCTGCAGTTAACACTGCTCCAGCGTGCTGCAGTTTGGGGTTTAGAGCCTGTGTCACCCAGCAACCTGTCCTGACCATCCCCTGGGAAAGTGAAAGCCCTTACAGCAGTCTCTGGGCTGGAGACCCTGGGGCTGGGGGGGGATTTTTCCTTCTTAAGGCTTATGGGTGCTTCCTCTCTGGGCATGGCCTATATATTTAATCCCTTTTAAACCCACCCCCCACCCCACCCCCATCCTGTCCATACATGCTCTGTGTTGCAAATAAAACCCCCTCAGCTTAAAGCCTCCCCTTTTGGGGGGGGGGGGGGTTGGGGTGTTTTTTTTTTGCTTTGGGGCCTGAAAACTGGCAGTGTCAGGCAGGTTATCCAGCCCTAATATTGCTGTTTGGTTAAGAGGAGAGAGAACAGAGGAGGACAAACCGCTCGTGGCCCTCTCCACTTGTCCTGGGTCCAGCCCGGATGTGCTCTGGATCCCCAACTCTCTTTGATCACTAAGCCCAATTTTATTACAGCCAGGCAGCTCCAAACACAAATTTGGAAAGCCCAAGTCAAAAGCTTGCAGCTGGGGGTGAAAAGCCTCATAAAAGGCTGGAGGTCCCAGGGGGCTGAATGCAGGGTTTTGTCTCCTTCCCCCGGCCCTGCCTGCTTGTGCCCCCGGCCCTGCCTTGTTCCCCAGGCGCTGTTTGTTCTGGGTATTGTTGGGCAGACAGCTGTGGCTGTGTTCAGCCTCTCCAGTGCCTGTTTGCCCAGGGATTGGGCTGTAATCCCTCCTGGATTTCCCCTCTGCTTGATCCCATGGCAATCATCCTCCCCCCCCCCCCCCCCTATCCCCACCCCAGCCATACATCACTTTGGATAGTGTGTCAAAGGGAATGCTGAAGGAGAAATTAAGACATTAAGGGCTGGCAGCTTGTGAGGAGGTTCTTTAGCAGGCTATAATGTGTAACAAATTACAGTACAGCCTTCTGCCCTCAGCATCCTTTTCAAACCTAGCACGGCCTCTTTTGTCCCTCTGGAGCTCACTGCTCTAATCAGCCAAAATTAATTATCAGGCTCCTAGGACTCACAAAAAATCCCCCAAACAAGCCCAGGGCCAGAGAGGGGCTGGGGGAAACATGAAGCAGTGTTTTGTGCATGCCTCCTTCCCCACCTTCTCCCTCCTTGCCTCCTTCCCCCCCTTCTCCCTCCTTGCCTCCTTCCCCCCCTTCTCCCTCCTTGCCTCCTTCCCCCCCTTCTCCCTCCTTGCCTCCTTCCCCCCCTTCTCCCTCCTTGCCTCCTTCCCCCCCTTCTCCCTCCTTGCCTCCTTCCCCCCCTTCTCCCTCCTTGCCTCCTTCCCCCCTTCTCCCTCCTTGCCTCCCTCTCCCCACCCCAGCCAATTTCTGCTGTGCTCTGCTCATCCCTTTCTCTCTGGTCTCTGTTAAAGTCGCCTCTGAGCAGCTTCAGATCAGGAGGAAACCACAGGCTTGGACTTGAGTGCAACCATCTCACCCTTATCCCTAGAGCCAGGGTGGGCTTGGGTGCTTCTGCAAGGCTTGGGAGCCAAGGCTGGAGCTTGTGAGGCTCCATCACCGTGCCTCAAGGCATGCAGAGAGGCTTCCTTGCCTCATCCATTGGCTTGGTTTCATGCCCTCTGATTTCTGGGCTCTTCCAGAATGAGTCAGGGAGTTGTTGGGGTTGGAAGAGACCTTTGAGATCATCAGGTCCAAGAGCTTGCCTGGGGCTCACAAGCCCAGCACCACTGCTAAGGCACTGCCACTAAACCACATCCCCCAGCACCAGACCCATGTGTCTTTTAAAGCCCTCCAGGGATGGGGACTCCACCACCTCCCTGGGCAGCCTGCTCCAACCCTTTCTGGCAAGAAATTTTCCCTGCTGTCCAGCTTGGACCTCCCCTGCTGCAGCTTGAGGACAGGACAAGAGGGAATGGCATTTGTTGCCTGTGAGAAGAGACCAAACCACACCTGGCTCCAGCCTCCTCTGAGGGAGCTGTAGAGGGTGATGAGGTCTCCCCTTCAGCCTCCTCTTCTGCAGCCTGAACAGCCTCAGCTCCCTCAGCCATTCCTCATCAGAGCTGTGCTCAAGGCTCTTCACCAGCTTGGTTGCTCTTCTCTGGACCCACTCCAGCACCTCAAAGTCCCTCTTGTGGCGAAGGGCCCCAAACTGAACACAGCATTTGAGGTGTGGCTTCACCTGGAGGGGGACACTCACACCCTTAGACCTCCTGATCCAAGCCAGGATACCCTTGGCCTTCTTGGCCACCCGAGCAAGCACAAGCCTTGACCTAACACACGCTGGCCAGGCAGGCTGCACCTTCCTGTGGTGCATGGGAGCGCCCTGAGAACAACCCAGAGGCATTTTGTAGCCTCCAAGAAGAATTCTGGAGGGCTCTTGCAGCTGAATGCAAAGAGCTGCCTCGGCCCAATTATCCTCTGGGCTAATAAACTCTTCCTCACTGTGATCTTTCCCAGGGCTGCAAAGCTGCCTGTGGGAAAGGCAACGTGCTCAGAATTGTGCCACATTAGAAGTGGAGACTTCATCCATCTATCTATCTATCTATCTATCTATCTATCTATCTATCTATCTATCTATTCTTCTGGGGGGGAGGGTGTTAATTTCTTTTCTCACCTCCTTTCTGGGTCAGGGCAATCCCAAGCACCGATGCAGCCCAGGCAGGGACTGGCCTGAGAGCAGCCCTTGGGCTTGGGGGTGCTGGGGGAGGAGAAGCTCAACAGGAGCCAGCAGTCAGCACTTGCAGCACAGAAAGCCAATCCCATCCTGGGCTGCAGCAAGAGAAGTGTGGCCAGCAGGGCCAGGGAAGGGATTCTCCCCCTCTGCTCTGCTCTGCTGAGACCACAGCTGGAGCACTGTGGCCAGTTGTGGAGTCTCTGTTCCAGGAAGGATCTGGAAGGGCTGGAAGGTGTCCAGAGAAGGGCCATGAGGATGAGCAAAGGGCTGGAGCTGCTCTGCTATGAGGACAGACTGAGGGAGTTGGGGTTGTGCAGGCTGCAGAGGAGAAGGCTCCCAGGAGACCTAATTGTGGCCTTCCAGGATCTGCAGGGGGCTCCAAGAAAGCTGGGGAGGGACTTTTGAGGCTGTCAGGGAGGGATAGGACTGGGGGGGATGGAGCAAAACTAGAAAGGGGAGGTTGAGATTGGATGTGAAGAAGTTGTTGCCCAGGAGGGTGGTGAGAGCCTGGCACAGGCTGCCCAGGGAGGTGGTGGAAGCCTCCTGCCTGGAGGTGTTTGCAGCCAGGCTGGAGGTGGCTGTGAGCAACCTGCTGCGGTGTGAGGTGTCCCTGGCCGTGGCAGGGGGTTGGGACTGGCTGAGCCTTTGAGTCCCTTTCCAACCCTGACAATTCTCTGATTCCTCTTCTCCCTCTCCACCCTTAGAAGCTGACAGGGAAGCAAACTGCAAGTGCACAGAGGGAGAAAGGAACTGGGGGGTGGGGGGGAAACCAACCCAAAGAGCCTTCTTTCTTCCGAAGGCATTGCCCTGGTTTTGTCTCTGGGTGTTGAGAGCCTCTGCTGAGCTGCCTGTGCTAGAATAAGCCCAGCTGATTGAGACAGATGTTCTCTCCTTTAGCAAGTGCCAACACTTTGCCCAAACACATATTTGCTGACTTGCCCTGCGCTGGCAGAGCCTCTTGAAAAGGCGGCGGGGGGATGAAAAGGAGAGGGAAGGGAGCTGCCTTGTGTCCAGATTTAACACAGCCCAGTGCTCCATTCTCTAAACCCCAGCCCTGGGTTGAAGAGGTCCCTTTCACTGCATCCTGCTCATTTGTTGATGGATAATAGGGGCTGAGTTGCAGCAATCCGTGTGCAGAAAGCAGAAAATAGAGTCAATTACATCTGTATTAGGTGGCCTTGGGGAGGAAAATCTCCTTACATGCCTTCCACTGATACTGTTCTTAATTATATTGGCTAAGGAGCTGCCTGCCTGCCTGGAATCCAAGCACAGCTCGAGCTGGGCTAAATATAGAGCCTGAAAGATCTCCTGAGAAGGTAATGGTGGTGATGTAACTTTCCAGCAGGACCTGGGAATTGGCCTTTCTAATTTGCCCACAATAGGCAGCTCCAAGTGAGGTGGTGGTGGTGGTGGTGATGCCAGCAGCCTGTTCCTGTGCCCTGGGCACCTCCTCAGCCCCCTTTTCTCCCAAGGAGGGCATGAAGCTCATGCCAGCAGCACGCTGAGGCCCCAGCCCTGAAGACATTCAAGAGCATAGAATTGTCAGGGTTGGAAGGGACCTCAAGGCTCAGCCAGCTCCAGTCGCCCTGCCACGGGCAGGGACCCCTCAGACTACAGCAGGTTGCCCAGAGCCACATCCAGGTGGGCAGGGCAGATGTAGGTTGGACAACAGGAGGAAGCTCTGCACCATGAGAAATACTGGAACAGGTTGCCCAAGGATGTGGCTGGGGCTCCTCATCCCCAGAGACATTCAAGGTCAGACTTGATGTGGCACTGGGCAGCCTGATCCCGTTGGAGGTGTCCCTGCTGACTGCAGGGGGATGTTGGACAAGATGCCCTTGCAGGGTCCCTTTCAACCCGAGGCAACCTGTGACACCAAGCCCTGGACCCAGTGCAGGAGCTCTGCTGCAGCTTGCCAGGTCCTGGAGCAGCAGCATTGCCCATTGCTGGTGGTGGGGCAGCAGAGGAACACGTCTGCTCCTGCCCAGCTCCTGCTGTCACCCTGCTGGGCACTGCCAGGGGTGAGGCATCCAGGTGGGAGGATGCCTGGTAGGGAGCAGAAGCAGGATACTGCCCCTGTGCTCCATGCTGCTGAGACCCCAGCTGCAGTGCTGGGGCCAGCTCTGGAGTCCTCAGCACAGGAGAGGCAGGGACCTGATGGAGCAGGGCCAGAGGAGGCCACAGCAGTGCTGGCAGGGCTGGAAGCCCTCTGCTGTGAGGCCAGGCTGGGAGAGTTGGGGTTGTGCAGCCTGGAGAAGAGAAGGCTCCAGGGAGACCTTCTGGTAGCCTTGCAGTGCTTCAAGGGGTCAGTAAGAAAGCTGAGGACAGACTTCTGAGCAGGGCCTGTTGTGACAGGACCAGGGGTGATGGTTTGAACTAAGAGAGGGAGACTCAGACTGGAGAGAAGGAAGAGGGTGGTGAGACCCAGGCCCAGGTTGCCCAGAGAGGTGGGAGAAGCCCCCTCCTAAGAACCACTGCAGGTGGCTCTGAGCAGCCTGCTGTAGTTGGGGCTGTGCCTGCTGACTGCAGTGGGGCTTGGACTAGATGAGCTTGAAAGGTCCCTTCCAACCCAAACCACTCTGTGATGATTCTCTGATGGTTCTGTGATGATTCTGTGACTCAGAGCAGCTCTGCCAGGACCTGCTCCAGGTTCTCAGCAGAGCCCTGGAAGCCTGCCCTGTTGCTGGTTCTCTCCTCCCTAGCAGAAATGAGCAGCTGAGGCCAGCAGGACCCTCTGCTCTGCCTGGGGCTGCCTGCCCAAAGCAGCCTCCAGCTGGAGGAAGGTGAGGCTGCTGCAGCCCTCCCCAGCCTAGTGCAGGAGATGGAAGGGCAGAAGATGAGGCTGGAGGGCTGGCTCAGCCTCCTAAGGCTGTCATCCCCTCCTGGGACACATCAGTTGTCCTCTTGGCCTGCTCTTGCACTCCTTGGTTGGGTGCTGCTGTCTCCTGGGGTTTGGAAGAGCACAAACATCAACTGGAGGTGGAGGGAATGCCAGCAGCACTCTCCCTGAGGGATGTAGGAGCACAAATGGTGCTTGCTGGGGCTTCTTGTGGTTGGCTCTTGGTCTTCCCCCTCCAAGTTTTAAGCAGAGCAGGTAAAGTCCATAGACCTGGGCCATCCAACCATCCCAGAAGTGGCTGTGGGATTTCACAGCCTGCTTTTCACTGGGGCTTCTCTTAAGCTCTTCGAGTGTCTGTTGCCACACCTGGAGAGCAGAGCAAAGCAAAGCAGAGCAAAGCAAAACAAAACAAAGCAAAGCAAAGCAAAGCAAAATAAAGCAAAGCAAAGCAAAACAAAGCAAAGCAAAGCAAAGCAAAATAAAGCAAAGCAGACCAAACCAAAGCAAAATAGACCAAAGCAAAGCAGACCAAACCAAACCCAACCAAAACCTCCCCCCAAACATCCCCAAAAGGAAGCCCCATCCAGCCTATTTGCTTTGCCTTTGCAGAGCTTTGTCTCTTTGCCACCTGTAGGCAAGGATGCTCTGGAGCCATAGCTTTGGTTTGACTTCTCCAGGAGGCGAGTGGGGGCAGAAGAAAGGTCCCTCTGGTAAAAGGAAATTAGAAGGGTCTTTTGAGGGGATAAAAAAAGGTCCTTTTAAGTATAAAAAAGATCCTTTAAGTAAAAAAAGAGAGATCTTTTTAGGTTAAAAAAAAAGGTCCTTTAGTAAAAAAAAATCTTCTGGTAAAAACCAAAAGGTTCTTGAGTCAAAAAAAGAGGTCCCTGGAGTCAAAAAAGAAGGTCCCTGGAGTCAAAAAAGAGGTGCCTGGAGTCAAAAAAGAGGTGCCTTTAGTAAGAAAAAGGTCCCTTGAGTACAAAAAAAGTCCTTTCAGGAAACAAAAAAGGTCCCTTGAGTAGAAAAGAGGTCCCTTCAGTGCAAAAAAAAAAGGTCATTTGGGGAAAAAAAGATCCTTTTAGGGAAAAAAAAGGTCTCTTCAGTAAAAATAGAGAGCCTTTTAGTAAAAAAAGAGGTCCCTTTGGTAAAGAAAAGGTCCTTTGAGTAAAAAAATAGGTCCTTTGAGTAAAGAAGTGGTCCCTTTAGTGGGAAAAAAAAAGGTCATTTGAGTAAAAAAGATCCTTCTAGGAAAACAATGGTCCCCTGAGTAAAAGAAGAGATCCCTTGAGTAAAAGAAGAGATGATGGCACCCTCAGTAGATAGAATAGAATAGACCAGGTTGGAAGAGACCTTCAAGATCATCCAGTCCAACCTATCACCCAGCACCACCTGATCAACTAAGCCATGGCACCAAGCACCCCATCAAGCCTCCTCCTGAACACCTCCAGTGATGGTGACTCCACCACCTCCCTGGGCAGCACATCCCAATGGGCAATCACTCTCTCTGTGTAAAACTTCCTTCTGACCTCCAGCCTAAACCTCCCCTGGTGCAGCTTGAGACTGTGGCCTCTTGTTCTGGTGCTGGGTGCCTGGGAGAAGAGACCAACCCCCACCTGGCTCCAACCTGCCTTCAGGGAGTTGCAGAGAGCAAGAAGGTCTCCCCTGAGCCTCCTCTTCTGCAGGCTAAGCAACCCCAGCTCCCTCAGCCTCTCCTCACAGAGCTGTGCTCCAAACCCCTCCCCAGCTTTGTTGCCCTTCTCTGGACACCTTCCAGCCAGTCAACCTCCTTCCTAAACTGAGGGGCCCAGAACTGGACACAGGACTCCAGGTGTGGCCTGAGCAGTGCTGAGCACAGGGCACAATGACCTCCCTGCTCCTGCTGGCCACATTGTTCTTGATGCAGACCAGGATGCCATTGGCCCTCTGGGCCACCTGGGCACACTGCAGGCTCATGTTCAGCCTACCATCAACCAGTACCCCCAGGTCCCTTTCTGCCTGGCTGTTCTCAGCCACTCTGCCCCCAGCCTGTAGCACTGCCTGGGGTTGCTGTGGCCAATGTGCAGAGCCCAGCACTTGGCTGTGTTCAATCTCCTGCCCTTGGCCTCTGCCCATCTGCCCAGCCTGTCCAGGTCACTCTGCAGAGCCTCTCTACCCTCCAGCAGATCAACTCCTGCCCCCAGCTTGGTGTCATCTGCAAATCTACTGCTGGTGGACTCAACCCCCTCATCCAGATAATCCCTTGAGTAAAAGAAGAGCCTTGTAGAAAAAAAAAAAAGGGTCCCTTTAGTAAGCAAAAAATTGTCCTTTGAGTAAAAAAAACAGGTCCCTTTAGTAAATCAAAGATCCCTTTAGTAAAGAGAAAGATCCCTTTAGGAAAACAATTGTCCTTTGAGTACAAGAAAGATCCTTTTAGGGGGGGAAAAAAATGGTCCCTTGAGTAAAAAAAAGGTCCTTTGAGTCAAAAAAAACCTTTCTTTGGTTAAAAAAGAAAAGGTCCTTTGAGTCAAAAAAACCCTTTCTTTAATTAAAAAAAAAGGTCCTTTTAGTAAACAAAAAGATCCCTTGAGTAAAAGAAAAGGTCCTTTGAATAAAAAAGGAGGTCCCTTGAGTAAAAAAGAGATCCCTTGAGTGGGAAGAAAAGGAGATCCTTTAGTTAAAACAAAAAGAGATCCTTTGAGTAAAAAAAAGGAGGTTCCTTGAGTGAAAAAGGAGGTCCCTTGAGTGAAAAAAGGAGGTTCCTTGAGTGAAAAAGGAGGTCCCTTGAGTAAAAAAGAGATCCCTTGAGTAAAAAAGAGATTCCTTGAGTGGGAAAAAGGAGGTCCCTTGAGTAAAAAAGAGATCCCTTGAGTGGGAAGAAAAGGAGATCCTTTAGTTAAAACAAAAAGAGATCCTTTGAGTAAAAAAAAGGAGGTCCCTTGAGTGAAAAAGGAGGTCCCTTGAGTGAAAAAGGAGGTCCCTTGAGTAAAAAAGAGATCCCTTGAGTGGGAAGAAAAGGAGATCCTTTAGTTAAAACAAAAAGAGATCCTTTGAGTAAAAAAAAAGGAGGTCCCTTGAGTGAAAAAGGAGGTCCCTTGAGTGAAAAAGGAGGTCCCTTGAGTAAAAAAGAGATCCCTTGAAGGTGAAAAAGGAGGTCCCTTGAGTAAAAAAAAAGGAGGTCCCTTGAGTAAAAAAAAGGAGGTCCCTTGAGTAAAAAAGAGATCCCTTGAGTGAAAAAGGAGGTCCCTTGAGCGAAAAAAGGAGGTCCCTTGAGTAAAACAAAGTCCTTTGAGTAACCCCAAGATCCTTTTAGCTAAAAAAAAGCTCCCTTTAGTAAAAAGAAAAGATCCTTTTAGTATCAAAGGAGGTTCCTTTAGTACAAAAAGGTCTCTCTTTTTTTTTTTCTCCCCCCCCCCCCCCCCCTCTTTCCTGGCCCCATCCCCAGCTTTGTTTTCCCTCCTCCCTCCTCCTCCCCACCTCATTCTCCAGTGGGGCTGTTGATGAGCTTGGCCCTAATCAGATTAACTCAGCCCAGAGCCAGCCAGGGGCAGTTTATTCTCTGTTCTTAAAAGGGAGCTCCACACTTCCCTACCAACTTCTCCTGCTCCTCCTTCTCCTTCTCCTCCTCTTTGTGTGTGTGTGTGTGTTGTCGTTGTAGGCTCTTCATCTCTTTTGTGAAGCTGTATCCAATGGACTCTCTGAGAGCTTCCCCCCCCACTCCCCATCAATGCAGACCTGTTAGAATGGGTCACTAATCCAAAAAGGAGTGGAGAAATGCCTTTAAAGCCGTGCACTGAGGCATTGGGAGCCTTGACTGGCACCAGCAGAGGGGATGGGGTTGCCCCCAGAGCTGGAACATTGCATTTGAGGCCTAAAATAAATATTTGGGGGGGGGGGGGGAGGAAGGAAGGAGGGAGAGGAAAAAAAAAGCCCAAGAAAAATCCAAACCCCATCTTGTTTACAGCATGAAGGAGATCAGCTGCTTCCCTCTGAGGTTCTTGGGAGGGCTAGGATGGGGTTTGGTGTGCCTGGGCTGTGCTCAGCTCTTCCTTCTCCTCAAACCAAGCCACACGAAGCTCAGGAGGAGACAGAAAGCCAAGCAGCAGCTCCTTGACTGCTTTGTGCAGCTCTGGGTGCTCCTGTCATAGGATGGCTCAGGCTGGAAGGCACCTCAGAGACCAGCTCCTCCAACCTCCCTGCCACGGGCAGGAACACTTCTCAGCTAGACTCAGCTGCTCCAGGACTCATCCAGCCTGGCCCTGAGCACCCCCAGGGAGGAGACATCCACAGCCTCCCTGGGCAGCCTGTTCCAGAGCCTCACCATCCTCAGAGTGAAGAGCTTCTTCCTCAGCTCCAGCCTAACCCTGCTCTGCCTCAGCTTCAAACCATTCCCCCTTGGCCTGTCCATGTGAACAGTCCCTCTGCAGCCTTCCTGGAGGATCCCTTCAGGTATTGGAAGGCAGCTCCGAGGTCCCCCTGGAACTTTCTTGAGGCTGATCACCTCCAGCTCCCTCAGCCTGTCCTCACAGCAGAGGTGCTCCAGCCCTTGGATCATCTTTGGGGCCTTCTCTGGACTCCATTCCATTGGAATGGAATGGATTCCTCCATTGGGATGTGCTGCCCAGGGAGGTGGTGGAGTCCCCATCACTGGAGGTGTTTAGGAAGAGCCTGGCTGAGGCACTCGGTGCCATGGTTTGGTTGATCAGATGGTGCTGGGTGATAGGTTGGACTTGATGATCTCAAAGGTCTCTTCCAACCTGGTTAATTCTATCCCCATCCCCATCCCCATCCCCATCCCATCCCATCCCATCCCATCCCATCCTATCCTATCCTACTCCAACAGTTCTGTGTCCTTCTGATGCTGGGGACACCAGAACCAGACCCAGGACTGGAGCTGGGGTCTCACAAGAGCAGAGGTCAAGGGGCAGAATCCCCACTCTTGACCTTCTGGCCACATTTTGCTTCTCTCCTGGTGGGCACTCACTCTGGTGAGTGCAGAGATCCACCTTCCTGGCATCCCTGCAAAGCCAGGAGGAGGAAGAAGCCCAAACCCTCCTCCTTCCAGCCTCCCATTTCACCAGCTGCATGCCCTGGCCCTCCCAAACCCCACCCAGACAGATGTCAAACAGCTCCAGATCCTCTTAAGAGCATCATGCTGGACCTTTTTCTCCTCCCAAGGAGTATTTCAGCTTCTGCAGTTGTTGTGGGCTCGTGATTGGCATGTCTGAACAACCTCATTGTGGAGGGGATTTCATGGCACTCAAGTGGAAGTTTCCACTCCTTTAGAGCTGCACAGAGCAGATTAACGTAGTGACTTCACCCCCCCAACCCCTGCCATTGTCACCCTTGACTCAGAGTCACTTCAGCTCTGGGGTGAAACTTCCTCCCACCCCCCACCCCAGTCCCAAAATAAGCAAAGCAAGTCCCAGAGTGCACACAAGGAGCCAAATGAGCTCCCTGCAAGAGACCCCCTTGCCTTGCAGGAAGGAGATGATCATCTTTCATGGTGTCAGCTTTTGCTCTGGCTGGCAAAACGGAGTTGTCTCAGCTGGAGGAGAGGCAGGACACCCAGCCTGGAGCGCTTCCCACTCCCCCTCCACTCTGCCTGTGAATGACCCTCTTGGTTTCCCAGGGGGCATAACAAATCCAGGTCCTCCAGAGAATGCCAGAGACACTTGGCCAGCTCAAAGGGCTGCTGAGGGAGCTCCACTTGCCAGGCTCTTGCCATCAGCCCCTCCAGAGAATGCCAGGGACACTTGGTTAGCTCAGAGAGATGCTGAGGGAGCTCCACTCAACAGGCTCTTGCCACCAGCCCCTCCAGAGAATGCCAGGGACACTTGGTTAGCTCAAGGGATGCTGAGGGAGCTCCACTTGCCAGGCTCTTGCCACCAGCCCCTCCAGAGAATGACAGGGACACTTGGTTAGCTCAAGGGATGCTGAGGGAGCTCCACTTGCCAGGCTCTTGCCACCAACCCCTCCAGAGAATGCCAGGGACACTTGGCCAGCTCAAGGGATGCTGAGGGAGCTCCACTTGCCAGATTCTGCCCAAGTGTCCCCAGGGCTGTGGCAGGGCTGTCCAGCCAGCCTGGGAGGGGCTCCCTGGGCTGTGTCCCAAAGGCATCCACCCCAAAGTCCCCAGCCCCCCATGCAAAGCTTTGTTCTTCCTCCTCAGTTTTAATGACAAGAAATCTTTTGGTGGGGGGGGGTGAAGGGAGGGGGAGAAAGGGAAGTGGGGAACCCATCTGGGCTTGGGGAGTCAGCTTTGGTGCCTCCCTCATTATGTGCTAATTGGGATTTTACCCAGGATGATCTCCTCCCTTGCTGCCGGCCTGTGACAGCCACGCCTGTGACTGAGGAGGGAGGAAAGAGGCCAGGAGCTGACGGGGAGCAGGCTCTGCCTGTCTGATCTGCTGCGTGCCTGGCTGCTGCTCCATGAATAATTAAAGGTCTAATGACACACCTCACTGCTGCACACTGCACACAAGGGCAGCCTGCAGCTGGAGCCTCGCTTGCCTGCCCTGCAAAACCCCAACCCCAGCCCCAACCAGCTGGCAGGGCTTGGGCTGGGCTTGCTCAGGTTGGTTCCTGTAAGGGTGGCACGTGGAGAGCTGGCTCCAGGCAGGGCTGTCCCGTGGGGAAGGGCACCAGGAGCTCTGCTGAGCTTTGTGGCAATCCCTTCAGCTTGCAAAAAGGAGATCAAAGGCTGTGAACATGATCTGGCTGGGGAGGAGGTGGGACCAGGCTATATTTAAATCCTGCTCCTCAGCCACCAAGGTCACTGCCTTAGGTGGAATGGAACAGGGTGGAATGGAACAGGAATGGAATGGAACAGGATGGAATGGAGTGGAATAGAATTAGAATAGAGTAGAATGGAATGGAATGGAATAGAATAGAGTAGAATGGAATGGAATGGAATGGAATAGAATAGAATAGAATAGAATAGAATAGAATAGAATAGAATAGACCAGGTTGGGAAAGAACTTTGAGACCCTCAAGTCCAACCTATCACCTAACACCATCTGATCAACCAAACCCTGGCACCAAGCACCCCATCCAGACTCTTCCTAAACACCTCCAGGGATGGGGACTCCACCACCTCCCTGGGCAGCACATCCCAAGGGCCAATCTCTCTTTCTGGGAAGAATTTCTTCCTCACCTCCAGCCTAAACCTCCCCTGGCACAGCTTGAGGCTGTGTCCTCTTGTTCTGGTGCTGGGTGCTTGGGAGAAGAGACCAACCCCCACCTGGCTACAGCCTCCCTTCAGGGAGTTGTAGCCAGGTGGGGTTTGGTCCTGTCCACTCTGCCAGTGGAGCATCCCTCAGGGGGGTGGTGTTCATGGCTTTGTAATCGTGGTGGGTTCAGTTTTGGGCCCCCTCACTCCAAGAGGGACACTGAGGGGCTGGAGAGGGGCCAGAGAAGGGCAACAAGGCTGGGGAAGGGTCTGGAGAACAGCTGAGGGACCTGGGGTGGTCGAGCCTGGAGGAAAGGAGGCTGAGAGGCAACCTTGCTGCCTACAGCTCTCAGGGTGGCCTCTTCTCCCAGATAAGAAGGGACAGGACAAGAGGAAATGGCCTCAAGTCGCACCAGGGGAGGTTTAGGTTGGATATTGGGAAACATTCCTTCACCAAAAGGGTCATTGGGCACCGGACCAGGCTGCCCAGGGAAGTGGTGGAGTCACTGGGAGTGTTTAAAGGCTGTTTGGATGAGCTGCTGAGGGACAAGGTCTGAGAGTTGTGTGCAGCTTCTGGTTGGACTCAGTGACCTCAAGGTGTTTTCCTTCCTGTTTTCCTCCTTCTTCAGGGAAATGACCACTCTGACAGCAACCAAACTTTGGCCAGCAGGCTTCTAGTGAGGCCTTGGCCAGGCTTTTTCCTTTTGGCTTGCCCAAACTGCTCAGTCAGGAGGCGCTGAAGTCCTGCCCCGTGGTTTGGCTTTTTTCAGGTCACAGTCAGGAGAGCAACGAAGAGCAGGCAGCGATCTAGAAGAGCTGATGCTACAAAAGGGAGGGCATGCCAAAAAAAAGCCCAGAGGGAGCCCTTGGTGAAGGCTGCAAAACGAGGCACACCACACTTCAGAACTGCTGCTTCAGCAGCCCCATCCCAGCAGCTTGGTCTGTGAAGGTGTCTCCAACAGCCTGGTCGTGAGCTCTGCCTCTGGAGCGGCTCCAGCGCCTCCTGTGCCGTGCTCGGTCCACGCTTGCCAAGCCTCTGGCTCGCACACAGCAGCAGCTGGAAGGGAAATGCAGCAGGGGCACATGAGGAGAAGGAGGAAGATCTGCTCCAGGCAGCTTCACCCCCTCTGAGGTTGCTGCAGGCAGCTCCTTTGCTCCAGAGCACCTCGCGGGGAAAATTGCAGCTTAGGCACTTGAGGTCTGGCAGAGTCGCAAGCAGCAAGCCCCAAGGTCCTTCTAACAGGATGCTTCCAGCAACCCCTACAGCAGGCAGCACTCCAAGCCACTGCTCTGGCACTGGCTGCCAGCGTGCAGCACCGTGGGCTCAGCACCCTGCTGGCTGAAAAGCACAGAGCCCATTGCCCAGGAGACCACTGGCAGCTGGAAAGGGGCTGAGCAAAAAGAGAACTCCCAGTGGCCAGGGAAAGGGGCTGGAGAACAGCTCCTCTGAGGAGGCAACTGGGGTTGTTGAGTCTGGAGAAGAGGAGGCTGAAGGGAGAGCCTCTGGCTCTCTCCAAACCCCTGACAGGAGGTTGGAGCCAAGTAGGGGTTGGTTTGTTCTTCCTACTATCAGGTGACAGAGAAGAAATGGCCTCAGGTTTAGGGAGGTTTAGGTTGAATGTTAGGAGCAGTTTCTTTGCTGCAAGAGTGGTCAGGGATTGGAAGAGGCTGCCCAGGGAGGTGGTGGTGGAGTCCCCATCCATGGAGGTGTCCAAGAAGCCTGTGGCTATGGCCCTTGGGGCCATGGTTTGGTGGCTGTGGTGGTGTTGGGCTGATGTTTGGACTGAATGAGCTCAGAGGCCTTTTCCAACCCAAACAATTCTCTGATTCTGTGATTCCCCTGCTTAAGCAAACCACATTTCACTCCCCATTGGAGATGCAAAGCAGGCTTGGGGTGGTTAGCAGTGGCAGCAATGCAGAGCAGCTCTTGCTGGAGGACTTTGTTAGCAGCATGTGCTGTGCTGGGAAGGCTTTTGCCCAGGGTGGTGTGAAATCCACTGTCTTCTCCTGATGTGGCAGGCATACAAAGATGCCATTCCCCTGGTCCCTGCAGAAGGCTGCTGCACAAGAGGGGGAAGGAAAGGGAAAAAAGAAAGAAAAAGGAGGGAAAAGGAAAAAATGTAGAGGAAGGCAAGAAAGAAGAAGAAATGAAAGAAGAAGGGAGAGAAGAAGAGAGGAGAGAGGGAGAGAAGGAGAAAGAAGAAGGGGAGAGAAGGAGAAAGAAGAAGGGAGAGAAGGAGAAAGAAGAAGGGAGAGAAGGAGAAAGAAGAAGGGAGAGAAGGAGAAAGAAGAAGGGAGAGAAGGAGAGAGGGAGAGGAGGGAGAGAGGGAGAGGAGGGAGGAGAGAAGGAGAGAGGGAGAGGAGGAGAGGGGGAGAGGGGGAGAGAGGAGAGAGGAGGGAGGGAGGGAGGGAAGGAGGGAGGGAGGGAAGGAGGGGAGAGGGAGGGAAGGAGGGGAGAGGGAGGGAAGGAGGGGAGAGGGAGGGAAGGAGGGGAGAGGGAGGGAAGGAGGGGAGAGGGAGGGAAGGAGGGGAGAGGGAGGGAAGGAGGGGAGAGGGAGGGAAGGAGGGGAGAGGGAGAAGAAGGAAAAAAGATGAAGAAGGGGGAAAGGTAGAAAAAGAAAAGAAGGGAAAAAAAGAAGAAAAAAAAGAAGAGGAAGGGGAAAAAGAAGAAGCAGCAGCAGCCAAAAAAAAAAAAAAAAAGGTGTAATGAAAAATTTAAAGGCTGAGTCTTAAAATAAATCCCAAGCCTGGCTGCAGCTTCAGAGCGGCTGCTAACTGTCTCTCGCTGGTGTGAGGGAAGAGCAACAATTGCTCCCTGCCAAGGGGAAGATCGACCCTCTCCCACCCCTTCCAGAGCCCCCCAAAGTCATCATCAACGCAGGCAAAGCTGGGCCTTGCTCCTCGGCTGGCTCGGCGAGAGGCGAAGGCAGCCCGGCCCGAGGGGCTGGATGCAATTAAAAGCCCAGGGGGAGGGAGGGGAAAGGGAGGGGAGAAGAGAGGAGGACAATAAATGGACGCTGCTTATCTTGCTGCTGCTGCTGCTGCAAGCTGATCTTCGTGGACATGCAGCATATGGTAAGCTTCAATAATGGATAAACAGTTTAAAGGGGACCTGCAAATGTTGGCTTTTAATGAGCTAGCAGCAGGGTTGTGTGCTGAATACCCTCAGCTCACCTTTTATCTTGCTCCCAGGTTCCCCCCCTCCACCCCCGGCCTGAGTCGTGGCCAGCCGGGGGTTCCTGCTGGGCTCTGAAGCTCCAGCACACACTCTGTCATGTCCCAGCTGCCATGGACCCAGCCTGCTGGGGTCGAGGGGGTGAATATAATTACCCAGAGCTGGACTTTGGCCAGGACAGCAGGGTTGGTTCCCTTACTCTTGCAAAAGAAAAAAATCCCCAACCCAAACCTGCTGTGGGATCTTTAATTACCCCTGCAGGTCAAGCCCCTTGGTATTAAGCAGCACATTGCAGCTCTCAGACAGCAGCCCCAGGGACCTGCTGCAGGGGCCACAGTCTTCAGCTTGGAGCAGGAGCTGTGCCTGGGTCCCAGGTGCCACCTCTGGAGAAGAGGTGGAGATGGAGGGATTGGTTAAGTTTGGTGAAGAGGAAGCTGAGGGGAGACTTCATCACTCTGTACAGTTGGAGTGAGGTGGGGCTTGCTCTCTTCTCTCCAGTATCAGGTCATAGAACAAGGGGAAATGGCCTCAAGTTGCACCAGAGGAGGTTTAGGTTGGAGATGAGGAAGAACTTCTTTGCTGCAAGAGTGGTCAGGGATTAGAAGAGGCTGCCCAGGGAGATGGTGGAGTCCCCATCCCTGGAGGTGTTCAAGAAGCCTGTGGCCATGGGGGTGTTGGGTTGATGCTTGGACTTGGTGATCTTAAAGGATTGAGAGCTACATCAGCTCAGGCTGTGGCAGCCCTGCTCTCCTTTCCCAGAATCAATAAGGTTGGAAAAGACCTCAAAGATCATCGAGTCCAACCTGTCAGCCAAGACCTCCTGACTACAAACCATGCTGTAACCCCTGCAGCTGCTTCATCCTCCACCATCCTTTGATGCCCACCAACAGCCCTCTCTCAGCCACATCAGAGGAGGGAACTGGGGTTGCTGAGTCTGGAGAAGAGAAGGCTGAAGGGAGAGCCTCTGGCTCTCTCCAAATGCCTGACAGGAGGTTGGAGCCAAGTAGGGGTTGGTTTGTTCTTCCTAGTATCAGGGGATAGAGAAGAAATGGCCTCAGGCTGCACTAGGAGAGGTTTAGGTTGAATGTTAGGAGCAGCTTCTTTGCTGCAAGAGTGGTCAGGGACTGGAAGAGGCTGCCCAGGGAGGTGGTGGTGGAGTCCTTATCCCTGGAGGTGTTCTGGAAACCTGTGGCCATGGCACTTGGGGACATGGTTTAGTGGCCACCAACAGCCCTCTCTCAGCCACATCAGCCAAGGTTTAGTGTTTGTGTTAGCTTCTGCTGGACCACTGCTGAGCATGCCCCATACCTCCTGCTGCTTGGGAAAGCTCAGCTGCACTGGAGCCCAGCACACATTGACAGGGGCCTGGAGATAAGGCTAGAGAGCTCTCTCCTGAGAGCAACACAAGCTTTGCTTTTAAGAGGCACCCACTGTGCAGGCAGGGTTCAGAGCTGTTGGTTAATAAGTCCCTTCCCTGGAGGTGTTCAAGGCCAGGTTGGATGAGGCCTTGAGCAACCTGGGCTGGTGGGAGGTGTCCCTGCCCATGGCAGGGGGTTGGCACTGGAGGAGCTTGAATCACAGAATGGTCTGGGTTGGAAGGGACCTCCAAAGGTCATCCAGTCCAAACTCCTCTGCAGTCAGCAGGGGCATCCTCAACTAGATCAGGTTGCCCACTCCAGGGATGGAGTCCCCAACCACCTCCCTGGGCAGCCTGTTCCAGTCCCTGAGCACTCTTGCAGCTAAGCAGCTGCTCCTGATGTTCAACCTCAACCCGTTCCAGCGTTCCACCAGCCTCATGGCAAAGAGCTTGCTGGGGTCCCTTGCAAGCCAAACCATTCTAATGGTGCTGTGAATAACCTTCCCACTAAGTCAGCTTTGCTTAGCTGCTGGGAGCAGCTGCTGAGGTGGTGTGGTGGTGGTGGTGGTGCTGAGCAGGCCACGTTCCTGCAGCCCAAGCTCCTCTGGAGCTAGGGTTGGGCAGCTCCTGCCCAAGCCTCTGTTCCCATCTGCTGGCACGTCGCCTCGCCTGGCTTCAGACCCCCTTCCCATCTTCCAGGCAAAGCCCTGGGAGGCTGGGGCATTTGTAAGCTGAGTGAAACCATCCCTGTGTTTGGGGAGCCTTCTCCTTTTGTGGCAGCTCATTAGGGGGGAAAAGAAATGGCCCCTGACCATCTGTCATCTTTGTGCAGGTACCTGGCAGAGAGGGGTGGGAAAAGGCACAGAGGATCCTTAATCCTCTCAGGCTCCAGCAAAGTGAAGGGTGCTTCCCACAATATAATTACAGCATTCCTGCTGGAGAAGTGACAGACCCAGTGAGTGGAAATAGATGAATGTAATTAAAATCCCAGGGAGAGAGAGAGAGAGAGAGAGGTGGAGACAAGAGACACAGAAGAGCAGTGGAGGGAGAAAGAGTGGTGGAGGGTGAGGGACCACAGAGCAGGAGGCTGCTCCTTGGGCTGGGGACCAGATGCTGATTTTATTAATGAGGAAAAACTTGCCCCTGATAAATTATTGGGGAGGGGGGATTTCCCCTTCCCTTCTGCTTGCCTTTTAACAGTGTGTCATGGATTAAGCTCACAGGACAAGGATGAGAATCCAAGCTGACCTGATGATATCTGCAGCCACAGTGGGTTTTGCATCCACTGATGAGCTTCTGCCCTCCAAAAACCTCCATTCCACTGCTTGGCCATTAAGGAATCTTTCTTCTCCTGAGCACCCCTGGTTTAGGAGGGAATGCTGGTGCCAGCTGATGAGCTGCAGGAAGTCAGCAGGAGATGCCTGCCCCATTCTTCCAGTGGCATAAAGGTGGGGAGACACTGGAAGAGGTTTTGGCTGTCCCCTCCCTGGAGGTTGGATGAGGCTTTGAGCAGCCTGGGCTGGCGCAGGAGGTGTCCCTGCCCACGGCAGGGGTTTGGAACAGGATGGTATTGAAGGTCCCCTTCCAGATGATCTTTAAGGTCTCTTCCAACCCAAAACCATTCCACAGCTGTAGGAATCCTGAGGAGATCTTCACCTCCCCATGGTGCAGCCCAAGGCTGGCTTGGCGTGGGTCAGGCCTGGGATTAGCAGCATTCTCAGCGCAGGCATTTTGTCCCTCTGTTAGGATCAGCCTCTCTCTGGAGGGAAGCATTTTGTGTCCCCCCCTCCCTTCCTCCACCCTCCCCTGGCTCTGGATGGATGGGAAATTTGAGGAATGTTCAGATTTTACTCATTAGCCCAACCTCCTGCTGGCCCCAGTTTAAAACAACCTGCAGGGGCTTCCCTTGATCGCTGATGTATGAGTGGCAGCCATGGGGCAAGGCAGACATTGAGCCTGGCTGGAGTCAGGGGCTGCCTCACATTTCACTGCTAGCTTCTGTCTTCTGGAGACTGGACATAATTTAGTCTAATTGTCTTCATCTGCCTTGCTTTCATCGTGGCCACAATCTGGTTTAGCCAGAGGCTAACGAGGGCACTTCAATGGGTGTCCTTCCAGGCCATTCCTGGTCATGGAGCCATGGAATAACAATCCCATGGGTTGGAAAATACCTCTGAGATCATCCAGTCCAACCCTCAACCCCACCAGCACCGTGGCCATCAAACCATGTCCTCAGGTGCCATGGCCACAGGGCTTCTTGAACACCTCCAGCCATGGGGATGCTTCTTTCTCTTTCAGTTTCCCAGGGCTGGGCTGGTGGCCCCCACTCTCAGGGCCCCCACTCTCAGGGCCCCCACTCTCAGGGCCCCCACTCTCAGGAGGTACTTTGCAGAAAGGCTGAGCTGAGCATGTGAGAAATCAGGGACCAGGTTTGTCCCTGCAGTAGAGCACTGCTAGAGATCATGGAATCATGGAATTGTTTGGGGTGGAAGAGATCTTTAAGGTCATTGAGCCCAAACCTTCAACCCAGCACTGCCAGGGCACCACTAAACCGTGGCCCTCAGCACCACACCTCCATGGGAACCCCTCCAGGGATGGGGACTCCACCACTGCCCTGGGCAGCTTGCTCCAGGTCTTGACAACTCTTCTGGGGAAGGAATTGTTCCTCACATCCAACCTAAACCTCCCCTGGTGCAGCTTGAGACTGTGGCCTCTTGTCCCACCCCTTGTTCCTTGGGAGAACAGATTGACCCCCAGAGCTGATCCTGCTTCATTGCTCACATCCCACTTCTCAGGGAGGGGAAGTCAGCTCCATTTTAGCCCACCTGGGAGCAATTGCAAGCCTGGAAGTCCTAAAGCCCTGGCCAGAAGGATGAGAAGCTGCCATTAGTGTCCTTCCTTGCTGCTGCTGGAGCCAATGAGCCATGGGAGTAGGTAAGCCACAGCCTGATGTTCTTCCTTGCAGCCCTCTGCCAGCAAGGAGTGGACTTGCTAAGTCCTCCCGTTGCTCTCCAGCAATGGCAGCTGATGGTCACTGCTGCTGGGAACCTGTGGGGGCCAGGTGGAACTTTGAGTCCCAGCAGTTATCAGACTTCTGAGTTTTGTCCTGCAAAAGTTCCCCAGAAGCCAAGAGGCTGCCAGGTCCATGCCCTGCAGAGCTGAGGTTTAGCCAAGGCACTGGGCAGGCTCTGTGGGGCCCTGCAGAGGGCTGCAGGCACAGGCTTCAAGCATCAGCGCTTCCAGCAAGGACCTCCACGGCTGATGCCCTGCGCGGTGCTCCCCAGCCCTGCCAGCTTCTCCTTGGAGCAGCTTCCCTGGGCATCCCGAGCCACACACATCCTCCTGCTGCCGCTCAAGCGCCTGGAGCGAGCTGAATGCTCTGCCTCCCGTGCCAGCCTGGGCAAATGGGCCCTGTGCTGGGCTCTGCAGGCTGCCTGCAGCCCACCGAGGGCTCGGGAGCGCGCTCAGGGCTCCGTGCTTCGGGAGGGACCCCGGAGCCGCTCACCCGGACTCCTCCTGCCCTTTCGTGTGAGCTGTTTGGGGTTTGGGTGGCGGTGGTTGTTGTTGTTTGTTGTGGGGAGGGAGGGAGGGGGGGTGGGGGTGGTTGGTGTCACTTTGGTTTGCTTGGAAGCATGTCCCTGGGTTTTTGACGGGAAGAAGCTGGCGTTTCATGAAAGCCTCTCCCTCATTATTGAACGTTAAAGGCACTTCAATTAGTTTCATTTGATTCACTTTGATGCTTTTGTTCCCCTGAGGTTTCCAAGCACACAAGGGGCTGCTCCACCTCTTGGTGCCTGCTCCACTTTGATCTCGGGGCAGCGCCGCTAAGGGCCTCCTGCCACTCCCCAGGCACCGGGGAGGGGGACGGGGGGGGGGGGACAGAAGCATCCACGCAGCCGGCACAGCCCCGACCCGCCGCTGGCACCGCTGGGGCTGCCGCTCCGGCTCCTCCACTTCCTCCCCTCCCCGAGTCCTGTCGTCACCCCCATCTGTTCCAAAACCAATATTGACTCGGGAGTGGGGGAGCCCCCCCACCAGGCTGGCTTAATCAAAGCTTTCCCTCTGCAAATGAAGTTTTTACAAGAAGGTCTCCAGGTGCTGGGGTTAGGAGAGGAGGACACAATGGCCAGCACGGCAGGGGCTTGCTGCTATGGCAAAGGAGGGGAGCTGGAGGGGCCAGGAGCCCCGGGTGACCTCCTGGGGTTAGGCAGTATCTCCAGGAGCCAGACAGTGGTTTGAACACAGAGCCAAAACATTTAACATTTGCAAACCAATTAAGAAGGGGAGAGAGGGAGAGAGGGAGAGAGAGGGGCAGGGAGGGGAGGTTGAGGCGTTTCAGCAGAACCTTGTTCTCATGGGAATGCTCCAGCAAAGCCCTCTCTGTGTGACAGATGCCTTCAGGCAGAGCCCCCCCCCCCCCGCCGGCTTCACCTGAAAGCCTTCCCCCTCACACAGTCCCAGACTGCAGGTAGGAGCTGGAAGGGACCCCTGGAGATCATCCAGTCCAACCCCCCTGCTAAAGCAGGGCACCCACAGCAGGTAGCCCAGGAGCACAATGGCCAGGGAGGGATTGGAATCTCTCCAGAACACCACAACCTTTCTGGGCAGCCTGCTCCAGGGCTCTGCCACCCTTACAGCAAAGAAGTTTCTTCCTGGGTTCCAGTTCATGCCCTTGTCCTGTCTCTGAGCACCACTGAGAAGCATCAGCCCCCAGCCTCTTGCCCCCCACCCTTTAGCTCTTGCTGAGCATTGCTCAGATGCTCTCTGGGGCTGCTCTCCAGGCTCAAGAGCCCCAGGGACTCTCAGCCTTTCCTCCCCACAGAGCTGCTCCAGGCCCCTCAGCATCCTCATAGCCTCTTCTGGACTCTCTCCAGTAGTTCCTCTCCCCTGCTCCCTCACCATGGCTCTCAGAAGCAGCTCTTCACCTGATTTCTCCCTCTTGCTGAGGGTGAGCAGCAAGGTTTGGGTCTCTAGGCACTTGCCATAGTGACTTGCAGCGCAGGGGAAGCTTTAATACCACGCTGGCAGTGACCATGGAGCTAAAGCAGCTGGCTTCAGGGGCTAGAGCAGAGGAAAGAGCAGGCAAGCGCTGGAGGAGGTCTTCTGCTTCATGCTGGTGATTGCTGTCTTCTCCAAGGTCTTGCTGAGGGTTTGTAGATGTGCCCAGCCAGAGCTGGGATTGAGAAGCCTGTCAGGCAGGACCTGATGCCTTGCTGACTCAGGAAGATCCCCTGGGGACTGTCCAGCCTGCCCCTGCCTCTGCTGGGTACCACAAACACGGGGCAGTGGTGAGCCTGGGACTTGCTCCCAGCATTGTGCCTCCACTTCTGCTGCCCTGGGAGGACACAGGCCTCCTGTCCTCCTCCCAGCAACCGGCTGCTGGCACATCTCCTGCTCCTGGGTGACCTGCCCTGGGTGAGCCTGCTCTAGCACTTGCACTCAAGGATCTCCAGAGGTCCCTTCCAAACCATTCTGTGATCTCAGCCTTGCACCTGTGGAGGATACCACAACAACACAACTCCATGACCAGCTCCATGGTCCCTTTGCATGCCCCTGGAGAGCAAACCAGAGTGTGGGACAGGTCAGAGAAGGCTTTTGGATGCTCCTGTGTGAATGGGGTGGGGAGGAATTACTAACAACCAGCTGAAAGTGCATCCATTGAAAACAGATCAACTGCTGAGGACAATGGGCAAGGAGAGAGGTTGGCTGGGGGAGAGCAAACAGCCCCAGGGAGTGCAGGAGTGCAGGCTGCAGCCCCAGAGCGTGCAGGCTGCAGCCCCAGAGAGAGCAAGAGCGCAGGAGCACGGGCTGCAGCCCCAGGGAGTGCAGGAGTGCAGGCTGCAGCCCCAGAGAGTGCAGCCTGCAGCCCCAGGGAGCGCAGCATTGCGGGCTGCAGCCCCAGGGAGCTCAGCATTGCGGGCTGCAGCCCCAGGGAGCGCAGCATTGCTGGCTGCAGCCCCAGGGAGCGCAGCATTGCGGGCTGCAGCCCCAGGGAGCGCAGCATTGCGGGCTGCAGCCCCAGCATTGAAACCTCCAGCTCCATTTTGATGCCTCTGGGACCATTTGCCCCTGGCGTGGAGGTGGCTGCCCAAAGGCACTTTGGAGGCAGGGGCAAGAAGAGCAGGGCCTTGGTGCTTACGAGCTCAGGGCTGGTGCTGGTGCTGGTGGCAATTGTAGAAGGCTGCCAGGCTCCCCCCGGACACGGAGTGCCTTTCATCCCCCCACTTCCAAGGGGAATGTAATTAGTTGGGAAGCAGCAGCAGGGAAGCCCCAGGGCTCCTTTTGCAGGGACAATGGCAAAATAAAGTGTATCAGCGCCCTGGCCAGCAGATTTTTGTCTTCCTGAGGAGACCAGCTATTGCCTGCCAGCTACTCTGACCCCCCCTGAGAACTACCCTGGGCTGCTCTAAATTGTGCATTTTAATTACCGAGCCTGGGAGGGGGGCGGGGGGAGGGCTTCGGGGCCACTGCAGGCCACTGGCTCCAGCTCCGCAGGAGTCCTCCCACGGATGCCCACAGGGCTTCTGCAGCCATGAGGCACTGACAGCTCAGGACCCCAGCCCCAGCCTCGGGGGTGTCCCTGCTGACTGCAGGGGGGGGTTGGACAAGGTGACCTTTGAGGGTGCCTTCCAACCCAGGGCATCCTGAGACTCTCTCAAGGACTCCACATCTGCAGGGGTGGGGGCTCAGGAATTGTGGCCAAGCTGCCCAGGTCTCTTTCTGTGGCCTGCCCCAGTGTGTGGGGCTGCTTGGCCTGTGTGTGGGAGCATCACAAAGGGGTTTGCTCTCCCAGCAGCCAATGAGGAAAGCAAACAGGGATTAGTTATTTCCCTTGGCTTCCTTTTCCCCCTTCCCTTGGGGCTTCCTTTTCCCCCCTTCCCTTGGGGCTTCCTTTTCCCCCCTTCCCTTGGGGCTTCCTTTTCCCCCCTTCCCTTGGGGCTTCCTTTTCCCCCCTTCCCTTGGGGCTTCCTTTCCCCCCCTTCCCTTGGGGCTTCCTTTCCCCCCCTTCCCTTGGGGCTTCCTTTAGCCTCTCGGTGCCCCTTGCTTGGTCTCCTCACTCCAAGGACATTGAGGGGCTGGAGCTTGTCTAAGGAAGGGCAATGAAGCTGGGGAAGGGTCTGGAGAAGAGGGGCTGGGGAGGAGCAGCTGAGAGAGCTGGGGGTGTCCAGCCTGGAGGAGAGGAGGCTGGGGGAGACCTCCCTGCTCTCTGCAAATCCCTGGAAGGAGGCTGGAGCCAGGTGGGTGCTGTTCTCTTCTCCCTAGTAACTACTCATAGGACAAGAGGAAATGGCCTCAAGTCGCACCGGGGAGGGACTTTATTTTACAAGGAGTGGCAGTGCTAGGATGAGGAGCAACGGCTTGAAGCTGGGAGAGGGCAGATTCGGCCTGGGGAGCAGGAAGAAATCCTTTCCAGCGAGGGTGGGGAGACGCCGGAGCAGGTTGCCCAGGGAGGCTGTGGAGCTGCCGTCCCGGACCCATCCCACCAGGGCTGTGCCTCCGTCCCAGGCAGCCTGAGGGACTGGCGAGCGTTGTGCCCGTCGATAGGGTTCAGTGGGACTGAAAGAGCTCCACGCCCTCCGGTAATTTGTAGTTCGTGGCTGCCGAGCTGACACTTCCCTGAACCCGGGGCAGCAGCAGGCAGCGAGGAGCGAGGAATCGCTCGGCTATTGTCATCCCCCCGACGCCGGGAGCTTGGCTAATAGGGGACATTCCTTCTTCCCAGGACTTCTGCCACCACTTTCACGCACTCAGGGCTTCAGCCTCGGCCACTCGGACTCGTTAGTGGCCGCGTTCGGGTGAGCGTCTCCCCCGTTTCTCCCTAGCGTGAGTCTCATCCCTGCTTGGCCCCGCGTTGCTCCTACCCAGGGGAGGGGACGATTAATCAGAGCAGAAAGGACTTTGTTCAGCTGGAATTCCTGCCATGGATCCACCACTGAGAACAAATTAGCAGCTCACACATTGCCATTGGCCTCTTCTGGGGACACAGGGGTGGGACTCTGGTCAGCTCTGAGGGGTATGGGGGAGCTGCCCCTTCTCCCCTTTCATCTTCCCCCTGCCCCTTCTCCCCCTTCATCTCCCCTCTCCCCCTTCATCATCTCCCCTTCTCCCCCTTCATCATCTCCCCTTCTCCCCCTTCATCATCTCCCCCTCTCCCCCTTCATCATCTCCCCCTTCATCATCTCCCCTTCTCCCCCTTCATCATCATCTCCCCCTCTCCCCCTTCATCATCATCTCCCCCTCTCCACCTTCTCCCTCTTCATCTCCCCTCTCTCCCTTCATCTTCCCCCTGCACCTCCTCCACCTTCCCCTGCTCCTTAGACTCCTGGAAGGGGTTGGAAGGGACCTGTAAAGCTCATCCAGCCCAACCCCTGTGCAACAGGCAGGGACATCTCCAACTGGAGAGCCTTTGCTCCATCTCTGCTGGAACCCAAACCCTCCAAGGGCTGAGCAGAGGTGACTTGCTGATCTCCGTCGCTCCTCGCTCTAACTGCTGCCATTAGCAGGGCCCGGGGGCGGGGGCTGGAGTCCCATGGTGATGCTCTTGAGCAGGCAGGAGGGTGGAGTGAGAAGTGGAGACTAATGGAGCTGAGGGCTGCTCTGCCTCAGAGGCTAAGTGCTGGGCAGTGAATGCTAATTGCCGGCTAAAAAGCAGTACCTGAGGTTCCCCTCTTCCCGGAGGACACAGCAGTGAAGCTGCAGCTCCTGGGAAGGTCCTGAGCCCACGTTCCTCACCATGAAATGCAGCAGTCTGGAGCCATTCCTTTCCATCAGCTCCCTCCTGCAAACCATTTCCCAGCTGAAGGCTGGAGGGATCAAATTCCCTGCTCTCATGCCACTGCTGATGGAGTTCAAGGAGTTCCTTTGAGATGCTCAGTATTGATTAGGAGGTGGAGTGTGTGATGGTCCTTACCTGCCTGGCTGCTGAGCTTCCATGGTGGGGAGGCAGATCTCAACCCTTGGGACAAGCTTCAGCCAAGAAATGTTAGGAGATAACGAGCAGGGCACTGGGAGGTGCCTGGGGGGTGCTGAGCCAGACTGGGGAAGGGTCTGGAGAACAGGGCTGGGGAGGGGCAGCTGAGGGAGCTGGGGGTGTGCAGCCTGGAGAAAAGGAGGCTGAAGGGAGGCCTTCTGGCTCTGACTCCCCAAAAGGAGGTTGGAGGGAGGTAGGGGTTGGTCTGTTCCTCCTAGTATCAGCTGATAGAAAGAGAAGTAATGGCCTCAAGTCACAGCAGGGGAGGTTTAGGTTGAATATGAGGAACAATTCCTTTGCTTCAAGAGTGGCACAGGCTGCCCAGGGAGGTGGTGGAGTCCCCATCCCTGGAGGTGTTCAAGAAACCCATGGCCATGGCCCTTGGGGACATGGATTGTTGGGGTTGGGTTGATGATCTTAGAAGGCTGTTCCAGCCCAAACAATTCAGGGAGTCTGTGCTGGGAAATGTTGGCGCTGTCTGGAGCTCAGGACAGCCCTTGGATGGTGCCCAGAGGCACAGCTGGCTCTGTGCTCCTGGGGTTGCTGGTCCAGTGGCAGCTGCCTCAGCCACAGTGTCTGATGTCCTCTCATGGGGACGTGGAGTTGAAACCCTGCTGCCTGCTCACTGCAGGGTTCAGGTGGTGGCAGAGCACAGAGCCTGCCCTGCTGCAGCAGCCAGACCAGCCAAGGGCACTCAGAGCCAGATGCCAGTGGCATCTGATGTCTGCTTGAAGGGTGCTCAGAACTGAGCCACCACATCCTGCTCTGCTCAGGCAAAACAAATCCAACCTGCAGCCTGGTTTGCACTCTCAGCAGTCGCTGGAAAGCAGCCCAAGGACAGGACCTGTTGTAGAGAGCAGGGTCCTGGGAGGGGTTTCTGCAGAGGAGCAGCAGCAGACCTGTGGCAGTTCCTTTCCTCTTCCCCCTTTCCCCCTTTTCCTTTCCCCCCTTCCTCTTCTCCTTTTCCTTTCCCTCCCTTCCTCTTCTCCTCCTTTTCCTTTCCCTCCCTTCCTCTTCTCCTTTTCCTTTCCCTCCCTTCTTCTTCTCCTTTTCCTTTCCCTCCCTTCTTCTTCTCCTTTTCCTTTCCCCCCCTTCCCTTCTTCTTCTCCTTTTCCTTTCCCCCCCTTCCCTTCTCCTTCTCCTTTTCCTTTCCCCCCTTCCCTTCTTCTTCTCCTTTTCCTTTCCCCCCTTCCCTTCTTCTTCTCCTTTTCCTTTCCCCCCTTCCCTTCTTCTTCTCCTTTTCCTTTCCCCCCTTCCCTTCTTCTTCTCCTTTTCCTTTCCCCCCTTCCCTTCTTCTTCTCCTCCTTTTCCTTTCCTCCCCTTCCCTTCTTCTTCTCCTCCTCCTTTCCTCCCCTTCCCTTCTTCTCCTTTTCCTTTCCTCCCCTTCCCTTCTTCTCCTCCTTTTCCTTCCCCCCCCCTTCCCTTCTTCTCCTCCTTTTCCTTTCCCCCCCTTCCCTTCTCCTCCTTTTATTCATGACAAACACTGCAGAGAGCCAATCCCCAGCTGCTGTCCCTGCTGTGTGGGCATCTGTCTTGCACTCTTGACTAGTGACATCTGCCCTGGGATGCTGGATGCAGCAAGAACCTCCCCAGATCTGGTTGGCATTTCCCACATGATTTTTTCAGGCATGGATTCTTGGAGGCTTTCCAAGACTCCTCTCCTAATGGCAGCCATGGATTTGGGGCTGTGATGTTCATTTACCTGGAGGCCCTGTCCATATCTCTGTGGTTTGCTGCCTCTGTGCCTTTCCCAACTCCAGGGCACAGAATGGTTTGGGTTGGAAGGGACTTTCAAGATCAGCCAGTTCCAACCCCCCTGCCAGGGGCAGGGACACCTCCCACCAGCCCAGGTTGCTCAAGGCTTCATCCAGATTGATCTAAAACACTTCCAGGGGTGAGGCATCCACAGCTTCTCTGAGCAACCTGTTCCAGTGTCTCATCACCCTCACAATAAAGAGCTTGGGGGTGGTGAGGTGGGAAGAAGAATTTGCCCTTCCCAGCCCCTTAGGAGCACTGATCTGAAATGATGCTCAGCAGTGCCAGGAGGGTCATCACTAGTGTTTGGTGAGACCCTGGCCCAGGTGGCCCAAAGAGGTGGCAGATCCCTCATCCCTGGAACCATTCCAGGTCAAGTTGTTTGGGGTTCTGAGCAACCTGCTCTGCTTGAAGATGTCCTTGCTCGCTGTCAGGGGGGGCTGGACTAGCTAAGCATTAAAGATCCCTTCCAACCCAACCTATTCTATGATTCAGTGACAGTTTTGCTCACAGCCAGGCTCAGCTCCTCACTCCAAGACCCTCATCCCATCATCCTGTCTCTGGCTGTTACCAGCTGAAGCCTCCAAGGTGTCTCAGCAGAGCCAGCGAGCGACCTGCTCGGTCAGGGCCTGAGTTAACATGGGAGATGAGCTTGGTCCTCCAGGCTTTGTGGTCTCCAGGCCTGTGTTTGAACCCTGCAATCGTGCCTCTGCAACACCCCACGCCTCTGGACTCCCAGGCTACACAAAGAGCTGTTCCCAAGGTCCCCAGGGACACCCCGAGCCCGGCCGGCACACCCTGCCCCTCGCACAGCCTGGGCAGCCGATGGGCTGTGGGCAGCAGAAAGGTTGAGAGGACAATGAACTCAGGGTGTCCAGGCAAGCTGGGCTGGCTCTGTCCTCCTGCCACAGGTTTGCTCCAGCAGGCATGAAGCTAAGAGAGCAAAGTGATTCAGCTGCTGACCTGCAAGGCAGCCCCGTGGGGCCTGACAGGTTTGGCTGGAGAAGAGGACAAGTTCCTGCCTGTGAGCTTCCAGGCTGGGCTGCAGCTGAGCAGTGGTAAACCCTGGCTGACCCAGCTGGGAAGGCAATGGGCTCTGCAAAGAGCTCTCACAGGAGCTGTGCCCTCCCTGGGGAGACCAAACAGATCAGGTCTCACAGAATCACCCAGTGAGAGGGGCTGGAAGGGACCCTGCAGGTCATAGAATCACAGAGTGGAATGGGTTGGGGTGGAAGGGACCTTCAAGAGCAGCCAGATCCAACCCCCTGCCATGGGCAGGGACACCTCCCACCAGCCCAGGTTGCTCAAGGCCTCATCCAGCCTGGCCTTGAACACCTCCAGGGAGGGGACATCCATAACCTCCCTGGGCAACCTGTTCCAGTGCCTCCCCACCCTCACTGCAAAGAATTCCTTCCTGATCTCCAGTCAAAATCTGCCCTCTCCCAGCCCAAAGCCACTGCCCCTCATCCTGTCACTACAAGCTACATCACCTAGCCCAACCCCCTGCCAGCTCAGGTTCACCTCAGGTGACCCAGAGGAGCTTCAAAGGGTTTGGCTTTTGGGTCCACACCATTGGGGTTGCCAACTGCCAGCACTTTCACACCTCCCCTTTCACCACCACCCCCCAGGTGGCTCCTTGGAGCTGCAGCTCTGTGCCCCCTGGGCTCACCAGCCCACGTGGGGCACTGAACAGGAAGCCCAGGGGGCAGCAGAATGGCTGCACAGCAATCAAAGCTGACTCCAGCATTGCCACACAGGGCCAGGATGATGAAGGTGTGGCAGCCACCCTGCCTGGAGCACGAAGAGTAAGGTGGGCACACAGGCTGGGGACTGCCAGCCCTGACTGCCAGGCTCTGGCTGCTGCTAGGATGCTTCTCTCCACCAACAATGCAATTAAGAAGACACTGAAGTTGGGCCAGCAGTCATCCCTCTGATCAATGAGATGAAATGGGGTAAGGAAACAGCAGGAATGCTGCCCAACACATGCTCAAACCCAGGTCCAGATCCTGCCCTGTGGGGGAACAAGAAAAGGGCAGGAGGGCTGGGGCTGTGAATACCACCTGGAAGCCTTTTCTTGCTGATGTCTGCCCAGGGCACTTCCCAGGGGAGTTTTCAAGCTGGAGTTTGCATCTCAGGAGCCACGGGGCCAACACACAGGCAGCCAAGAGGAGGGCACCAGAGGCTGGCTGGATTCAGCAGGGTGAGGTGCAGAGGGAGGCATTGCCCCCCCTGGTAAGCAGGTGGAGACGAACCAATTTCCCCAGCAAACCTGCTCCTGGCTGTGTGTCAGCCAGCTGCCAGCCAAACTGGAGCACTTCCAGACCACTTGGCTTATCCTGGAGCAGTGCCTGCGAGGGGAATCCCACCAGAGAGGGGCTGTGCTTTCACTGGATCAAGCATCCCTGCATGTATCTCGCTCCTGAGCATGCCAGCCCTGCCTGCAGGCAGGCAAAGGGCAGCCAGCCACGGGAATCACACAGAATCCCGGCATGACCTAGCTGGAGATGTCCCTGCTCACTACACAGGGACAAGATGACCTTTGGGGCGGGGGGGGGGTCCCTTCCAGCCTGCTGCATTCTGTGCTCCTGTGGTGGGGAGTGGAAGAGACCTCTGAAAACCATCTAGAGCAGGATCACCCAGAGTAAAAATCACCCAGGAACACAGCCAGGTGGGGGCTGAATGCCTCCACAACCTCTCTTGTGCAGCCTGTTCCAAACATCCATCCATCCATCTACCCCTTCCTTCCCTTCCCCCTTCCTTTCCCCCTTTCCTTCTTTTTTCCTTCTTTTTGTCCTTCCTTTCTTCCTCCCTTCCTTTCCTTCCCTCTCCTCCCTTCCCTTCCTCCTTCCTTTCCTTTCCTTCCTTTCTTTTCCTTTCCTTTCTTTCCTTTTCTTCCCCCTTTCCTTTCCTTCCCTTCCCCCTTTCTTTCTCTTCCCCCTTTCTTTCTCTTCCCCCTTTCTTTCTCTTCCCCCTTTCTTTCTCTTCCCCCTTTCTTTCTCTTCCCCCTTTCTTTCTCTTCCCCCTTTCTTTCTCTTCCCTTCCTCCTTTCCTTCCCTTCCTCCTTTCCTTCCCTTCCTCCTTTCCTTCCCTTCCTCCTTTCCTTCCCTTCCTCCTTTCCTTCCCTTCCTCCTTTCCTTCCCTTCCTCCTTTCCTTCCCTTCCTCCTTTCCTTCCCTTCCTCCTTTCCTTCCCTTCCTCCTTTCCTTCCCTTCCTCCTTTCCTTCCCTTCCTCCTTTCCTTCCCTTCCTTCCCTTTCCCCTTTCTTTTCCTTTCTTTCCCTTCCTTTCCTCCCTTTCCTTCCTCCTTCCTTTCCTTTCCTTTCTTTCCTTCCACCAGCGAGCAGAAACCTCCTTGCAGAAAGGACAGGCAGGAAGAGCCCAGGACCTTCTGAGACGCTCCAGAGGGCTGAGGACGTGTCGTGGAGCTGCTCTGCAGTGAGAGAAATGTCACCCAGGGACACACACACAGACACACGACATCCCTGCCTTGGCAGCGGGAATGGAAAGAGGGAGGCGACTGTTTGATCTCTTCCCCCTCCTCCTCCTCCCCAGCGCCTGCGCCAGCGGCGGCTTGAAATAGGGGCTGGTGTCAGCATCCCTTTGGAAAGGTCTCTTGTCAGGCAGCCACCGCTGCTCCCTTCGGCTGCGTGCCGGTGGCAGGCAGCGCACCACGGCTGCGATAAAGAAAATTTACTCATTTACTTCCCCTCTTCCCCCCGCCAAAAGAGGCAAAAAAGCCCTCGCAAAGCGCAGAGCCAACCTGCAGTGGGAGCAGGGCTGCAGGAAGCCTCCTCCCGACGCGCCCGGGTGAGTCACTGCAGCTCTCTCTCTCTCCTCTCTGAAGTATCAAGATCTGGAAAGCACCCAAGACAACAATCAACCCAATCAGGGCTGCCTGATAACGCTGCATTATCAGGCTCCAGCCAGCTGCTGAGTCAGCCTCTCGCCACCCTTTCCCCCAGCCTGGCAGGCAACCCGCTGGCAGCGCTGCTGCTGGAGGGGAGGAGGAGGAGGGCTCAGAGCCCCTGCCCGGCCCCTGCAGAGCCGCGCAGGTGGCTGGCGAGTGCCAGAGCTGAGGGGGGTGCTCCCCCACGGGCAGCCGTGCCTTTGGGCCGCGGCAGAGCCCGGCTGCTCCTGGCCCTGGCCCCTGCAGGTCTGCAGCTTGCCACCGGCCGGCCAGGGCTGCGGGCACCGCGACTGCTTCGGCCAGCAGCTGGTGGCTGCCTGTGGTGGCACGGTGCCCACCTCCAGGGATGAGTGTGTCTGGCCCTTTGATCTGGGATCCAGGGGGATGGGAGCCAAGAGCACGAAGGAGGATGCTCCACCATGGGGCAGGCAGCCCAGCTCCAGCTTCCTGTGGCTCACCCTTGCCTTGAGGTTCCAGAGCAGAGCTCAGGATGCTCCACCATGGGGCAGGCAGCCCAGCTCCAGTTTCCTGTGGCTCACCCTTGCCTTGAGGTTCCAGAGCAGAGCTCAGGATGCTCCACCATGGGGCAGGCTGCCCAGCTCCAGTTTCCTGTGGCTCACCCTTGCCTTGAGGTTCCAGAGCAGAGCTCAGGATGCTCCACCATGGGGCAGGCAGCCCAGCTCCAGTTTCCTGCGGCTCACCCTTGCCTTTAGGCTCCAGAGCAGAGCTGGATGAGGCAGAGGGCAGAGCCACAAGCGTGCACAGACTGGGAGGAAGCAAAGCAGCAGGCAAGGAAGGCCCTGAGGTGAAGAGCTGTGTGTCACCCACTCTGTGATGGTCACAGCTGATAGCTCTGGTGGGGCAGCCACAGCCTGCCCATGGTGGCTCTCTGAGCAGAGAAGCTGCTCCAAGAGCATGGCTGGCTCTTGCTGTTGAGCCAGGGAATCCCATCTCAGCCCTCACCAGGCACAGCAGCATTTTGGCTGGCTCTTTAGCTAGCTAACCTCCTTATTTCAGGGCAGCAGTTTCCCCTCTGCTGCCATGGGTGTGCTGGCTCACCCCTGAGCACCCAGCCAGCCTTGTGAGCAGACTGGGACAGAGCAACTGAGCTGAGTAAACCTGAACCTGAGTGTTCCTGCTGGGCTGGGGCAGACAGGAGGGAAGGGCTGGATGGGGTTGGAGCAGACAGGAGGAAAGGGCTGGATGGGGCTGGGGCTGGATGGGGCTGGGGCAGACAGGAGGGAAGGGCTGGATGGGGTTGGAGCAGACAGGAGGAAAGGGGTGGATGGGGCTGGGGCTGGATGGGGCTGGGGCAGATAGGAGGGAAGGGCTGGATGGGGCTGAGGCAGATAGGAGGGAAGGGCTGGATGGGGCTGGAGCAGACAGGAGGAAAGGAGTGGATGGGGCTGGGGCAGACAGGAGGGAAGGGCTGGATGAGGCTGGGGCAGACAAGAGGGAAGGGCTGGATGGGGCTGGGGCAGAATGGGGCTGGGGCAGACAGGAGGTAAGGGCTGAATGGGACTGTGGCCACCAGGCTGGCAGCGACAGCCACAGACATCCTGTGGCTATCAGGGTAGCTCCTGGGTGTCTGCTGGAAGCAATCAGACAGGGAATGTCCTGGGAGAAGGAAATGGAGGTGCTCAGCATGATGATAAGGCAGCTGGGAGTGCTCTGGAAAAGCTGAGGAGTGCCTCAGTGCTTTGCAATATTCAGTGCCTCCATCCAGAGCTGCTGCTGCATTGTTTCTGCTGCAGAACACCACCAGTGCTGCTGCTCTCCCACCTCCTCTGAGCTTCACCCTTTCTTTCTGGCTTCTTGAAAGGGCTGTGCCCAGCAGCAGTTTTGGAACCACAACAGGTCTGGAAAAGGCAGAGGGAGGTCTGGCTTGGGGATCCTTTGGTGTGTTGGGGTTGGTTGGGGTGGATTTTACTTTGCAGAGCTTTGCAGCTCCATTTGCTTCCTACTCAGCTTTCAAACCTCCACAGGTTCTTCCCTCCCAGGCTTTGCTTTGAGCCTCACTTTTACATCTGTCACATCTCACTTGGGCTTAACAATGAAACGAGAGACAGACCCCAGCCAGCCAGCCAGCAAAGGCTGGCCCCGGAAGGCTCAGTGTCTTTGCAGCTGGATCCATTAAAGTGGGAAGCAGAGGGTGGAAGCTCCCAGCACATCCAAGTGCAGCAGCCACACACTCCAAAAGGATTAAGTGAAATGAAATGAGGAGCCCCAGCCCCCTGGAGCCTGCTCAAGAAGCCAGAGGGCGAAAGCACACAGGGACGGTGAGCAGAGCTGGGGACTCAGTGCTGCTCGTTCCAGGGGATCCCAGCCAGCACCTGCACATCATTCATCTTCTTTTATTGCCCTTTCTCAGCTTCTTGCTGTATTTTAATGCAAAGCCTGATAGCCCCTGTGGAAGAAGACATTCTCCAGGCCTTCCCACGTGGTTGGGAGGGTTGCTTGGCCCTGTCTTCTGGCCAGATAAAGAGGGGCAGAGCAAGAACGGGAGAGCAGGGATGCAGCGGAAGTGTCTTCGCCACCAGGAACCTCGCTTCCCCCAGACTGCCCTCAGCAAAGCCTGGGCCCCAGGCTCAAGAAAGCTGGGGAGGGACTTTCTGCAAGGGCTTGGAGTGATGGGGGGAGAGGGAAGTGGCTTTGAGCTGGAAGAGGGGGGATTGAGACTGGAGAGTAGGGAGGAAGTCTTTGCAGTGAGGGTGGGGAGACACTGGAGGAGGTTGCCCAGGGAGGTCGGGGCTGTGCCCTCCTTGGAGGTGTTCAAGGCCAGGCTGGATGAGCAACTTGGGCTGGTGGGAGGTGTCCCTGCCCATGGCAGGGGGGCTGGAACTGGCTGATCTTTAAGGTTCCTTCCAACCCAACCCATTCTGTGACCTGGCCTCAGCTTTACTGGAAATCCCCCTTTGACTCTGTGGTTCCATTCAGCACCAGAGCAGCACCAGAGCCTGGGGCTAGAGCTCAGTTTCCTTCCACTTCCAGGATGTTTTCCTCTTTCCAAGGCTCCATCCCGAGCTGGAGGCAGGCAGCACCTGGCAGTGCTGTGGCAGCTTGCCCCTTCCCCCCCCAATCTCTTTTCCCATTGCCCAGTGTGGACCTGCTGGGATCCAGTGCTCATCACCACAGTGCTCCAGGATCCCTGTGGCATCACCCTGCCTTGTGTGTGACCCTGCAGTGCAGGGGAGGGTGGAAGGATGGGGGTGAGGGGCTGGGGCAGGGCAGTGTGAGGCTGGCCCTGGCAGTGCTGGTGGCTGGCTGTGCAGCAGCAGGTGTGGTGTGACTTGTTCCCTCCAGGGCTAATCCCTTGTCCCTATTTTCCTCTCAGCATGGGAAAGCAAATCACTACTTTTAATCTCATTTTCCAGCTCCCAGTCCTGGGGGGTTGGGGGGAAGGGGAGAGGCAGCCCCAGGTGAGAACATCCCAGCTTCCCAGCTCGGTTTCTTTCATCCCCTGGGCTGATGGAAGGGATTTTCCCAGCTGCAGGACAGTCAGAGTTGTTGGGGGGACAACAGAAAGCCAGGGAGGTTGCCAGTGAGGGAGACACCAGAGGAGGGGGAAGAGCAGCCCAGGCTCTTCTGGGCATGTCCCTCACATCTGTGACTTGGGCTTTTCCTCACCTCTGGGTGCCAAGCCAGACCCTGTTCAGTGCCACAGCCTTCCCTGCACTACACAGCCCTCACACTCCTCCCTGGCCCCAGCAGAGCAGGGTCCCCGAGCCCACTGCCAGCACAGGGAGGAGGGAGATGGTCAGTGGGGCTCAGGCAGCTGCCAGCCTTGCTCCGGATCTCTTTGGCCAGGGATGGGCTTGGACTCTGTGATCCCCAGAGGTCTCTCCCAGCCTCTACCATCCCCCCGATTCTCTGCTCTCCCCCTGCCAGCAGCGCTCCTGTGCCCTGCCCCAGGTAACCACCGGGGACCCCCGAGCTTCTCCCTGCCTCCTGACCGCCGGGAGGGCCCTGGGCAGCCTGCCCTCCCTCTCGCAGCTCTGCCGGCAGCCCTGGGCTCGCAGCTACTTAGCAGGCAGCAGCTTCAGACACATTTTGTGGCCACACGCAGAGACAATAATCACTTGTAGTCTGGCCCCAGCACCGCCAGCAGCCTGGCTGGCTGCAGGCTGGAGGCAGCGAGGATGATGTCTCGCTGGCATTCCTCACACTCCCACCCCCCCCGGGGCGTTTGGGCTGCGCCCTTCTCCCACCCTCCGGACCCCCCAGGCAGCGGGGACTGGGACCCCCTTGCCTCGGGGTGCCAGGGGTTAAAGAAGCCCCTGGGACCCCCCCGCCGTGCAGCAGAGCCCCCCACACGGTTTCGCTGGAGGCTGAAACGTGACTTCGAGCTGGCTTGTGGTAAGTGGGTGGGATGAGAGTTTCACGACCTGGTTCCAGCAGAGGCGTGGGCAGCATCAGTAGAATGATTAATGCTGGGAGGAGGAAGGGGGGGAGAGAGAAGAGAAGGCAGCCAGGGACCCAGCAATGTGCTGATAAGGGAGGGCTGACAGAGAACAGAAAGGGACCTGACTGTCACTCACTGCAAGAAATCCTTCCCCCCCCCTCCTATAGGAAATGATGAATTGTTCCTGCCACCTGCTTCCACCTCTGTTGACTCAAGCCATGGGGGATACCTGGGAGGCTGGAGCTTGCCCTATGGGAGATTTCCAGGGTTATTTATTGGAGCTCATAATTCAGATGAGAAAATGGAAAGGGGGAGGGGGGAAGAAAAAAAATCATCTCATCCCAGCTGCCTCCCAGGCTGCCCAAGTCCTGCTTGCTGCTCCCTGCCTCCACCCAGCCTCTGGCAGCCCAGAGGTGAAGTGCACAAGAATCCAGATGATGGCTAAAGCCCTCTCTCTCTTCCTCCCTCCCTCCCTTCCTTCTTCCTGAGGCTCTGGAGAGCTTCTGGCTCCTTGCAAATTCACTCTGCAGCTGCTGCTGAGAGGGTGGAGGGCAGGTGTGTGGGGAAGGGGAAGTGTGAGAGGAGAAGAGGAACAGATGTGCTGCAGGGAGAGCAGCTCTGAGCTGCTCACATTCTGCTGCCTGCCTGCTTGCCTGCACTGCTCCAGCCTGGCAGGGTCATAGCAATCCCAAGCGTGGTGGGGTTGGAAGGGACCCCTGGAGATCATCCAGTCCTAACCTCCTGCCAAAGCAGGGCACCCACAGCAGCTTGCCCAGGAGCACAATGGCCAGGGTGGGGAGCTGGAATCTCTCCAGAGAAGGAGACCCCACATCCTCTCTGGGCAGCCTGCTCCAGGGCTCTGCCACCCTTACAGCAAAGAAGTTTCTCCTTCTGGTGGAACTTCCTGGCTTCATGCCCTTGTCCTGGCACTGGGCACCACTGAGCAGAGGCTGGCTCCATCCTTTTGCCCCCTACCCTTTAGCTCTTGCTGAGCATTGCTCAGATCCCCTCTGGGGCTGCTCTTCTCCAGGCTCAACAGCTCCAGGGGCTCTCATCCTCTCCTCCCCACAGAGCTGCCCCAGGCCCTTCAGCATCTTTGGAACCTCCACTGGGCTCTCTCCAGCGGTTCCCTGTCCCTCTTGACCTGGACCCAGCACTCCAGAGGTCACATAGAGAGGGGGAGAAGCTGGCAGCAGATTCCAGGACCATATTAGCAGTAAGTGCCCCTGGCCTCCTTATTGCTGTTTGTGACTTGGTGGCATCAGCCACTGCCAGCCATAAACTGCTTCTGGCCTGAGAAGGCAGGGAACAGGCAGGGCATCGCAGGGCATCGCAGGGCATCTCAGTGCAAGCAGAGGAGCTCAGGGTGGCTCTGGGGTCGCTGCAGCATCACGTCAATGGGCTCCGAGCTCATCTCCCCCCACCCCGCCAGCTGCATTTGAGATGCAATGAGAGTTATCAGCGACTCCTGGAGCTCCCACAGGTGAAACCACCTCACAGCCCCAGGCTCCAGCCCCGGGGCTCTCCCAGCAGCCGGTACCGGCTCCGGTGTGCGCTGCCCTCTCGTGGCACCGAGCTGCTCCCTCCGGGAACCGGCGCCGGCTACAGCCGGGGGTAGGGAGGGGGCTGCACGTACCGGGCTGGGCTCCACGGGGCCGCACATGGCCCACCCCCCCCGGGCCGTCCCCCCGTGCAGCCCCAGCGCCTGCTGGCCCCAGGGCCGCCCCCGCGGGTCCTGCTCCCCCGGGCGGCGACTGCCCCCGCGTGGTGCCGGGCCCGGGAGCGGTGCGAGAGCTGCGGGAGCGCAGCCCGGGAGGAGGCGAGGAGGTGTCCCCAGCGCGGAGGTTCCGCCGGTCCCCGGCACCGCTGGGATCCGCTGGGGCCGGGCCGGGCACCGGCGAGGCTGCACCGCGGATCCCGGAGTCAGGTTTGGGACCTTCACCCCGAGAAAGAGATTGAGGGGCTGGAATTGGGGCCAGAAACAGGCAACAGAGCTGGGGAAAGGGTCTGGAGCACAGGGCTGGGGAGGAGCAGCTGAGGAGGGAACTGGGGGTGTTCAGCCTGGAGGAAGGGAGGCTGAAGGGAGACCTCAATCCCTGCAAACTCTCTGACAGGAGGCTGGAGCCAGGTGGGGGTCACTGCCTTTCCCCAGGTAACCAGCACAGGACAAGAGGAAACAGCCTCAGACTGCACCAGGGGAGGGTGAGGTCGGCCATGAGGAGCAATTTCTCCCCTCAAAGGGTTGTCAAGGCCTGGCCCAGGCTGCCCAGGGCCGTGGTGGAGTCCCCATCCCTGGAGGGGTTTCAGAGCCATGGAGAGGGCCATGGTTTGGTGGTGCCCTGAGCAGTGCTGGGGCCATGGTTGGATTCCCTTTTCTGTTGTCCTTTTCCAGCCCTCTCCAACTTCATACCAAGAGAGGGAAGAGGAAGGAGGAAGAAGGCAGTACCAAAGATGTGGCTGTTGCCAATCCCTGTGAAAAGCCAATTTGGACCATGCCAATATATACAGCTGTATATATATATGTTTGTAGATAAATGTGACCTCATTCCACAGCTCTGGAGTTGAGATTGTGCAGGGGTTTACTAATGAGAAAGCCTGGAGAGGCAGAGGAAGGGCCTGGCTGCAGGCTCTGCTGTGAGGAAGCTGCAGGGGAGGGAGAGGCTTGGAGGAGTTTCAGCTTGAAGCTGGAGAAGTTTAAAGCTTTAGGCTGGTGAAGTCAACCCTTCCTCAGCCTGGCCCCAGAGGCTTCCCAGTGAAGTCCTGTGGCATCTCTCCTTCTCTGGAGACATTCAAAACCAGCCTGGATGGGTTCCTGTGCAACCTGCCCCTGCTCTGGCAGGGGTGTTGGACTATCAGAATCCCAGGATGCCAGGCTGGAAGGGACCCCAAGGATCAGCTGCTCCAAGCTTCCTAGGTGGCAGTGGAGCTGCACTGAGCTGGCCCAGCCCCCTGGCAAGCTGAGGCTGAAAGCTGCCCACTGTAGGGCCATCCACTGCTTGCCCTGGGAGGTGATTCCAGTGCCCAGCTGTGCTCATGGGGAAGCATTTCCTTCTGCAGCCCAATGGGAGTCTCCCCAGCAGTGACTTGTCCCCATCCCTCCTTGACTTCTCCCTGGGACTCCCTGTGAAAAGGGAGTCTCCATCCTCCTGGTAGCCACCCTTGGTGCCCTGGTCCCTGGCAGCAAGGTCTCCCCTCAGCCTTCTCCTCTCCAGGCTGAACAGCCCCAGGCTCTCTCTCAGCCTCTCCTGACACTGCATGATCTCCAGAGCTCCCTTCCAACCCCTGCTGTCCTTCACCATCCTGCAGGTCACAGGGGAGCTGGCAGGGTGCAAGGGGAGGTGGGCTGGAGCCCACTGCCCTCCTCTCTGGCAGACACTGGGATGGGTGAAGTCAAGATGCTGCCCAAAGAGCAGGGCAACGCCAAGCCTGAAAGCCTGGGCTGGTGGCTGGGGAAGGGAAGGGGCTGGTGGCTGGGGAAGGGAAGGGGCTGCCCTCCTCCCCATCATCCCCACCAGGCTGTGGGTGTGCTAGCTAAAAGGCTGGCGAGGCATAGCCGGCATGGTACAGTCCAGGAGGGTAAATGGGTATTGGATTGCTCCCTTAGGTCTGTTCTTGAACCTAATCCTCATTAGACTGAAACCCATTTCAATTAAGACAGGCTGGGCTCCTCCTTTGTCTTTCTTTTAATTGGACCATTCCTGCTGCTAAATGGGCAGCTTAAGCATCCCAAAGACCCTGAGAAAAGCCCGGCATGTCCCCTAATGGGGTTTGAAAGTGGAGAAATAACAGCATAATCAGTCTCTTCCTCTTTGTGTCAGCCCTTGATTCACACCGCCTGCCCCCCTCCCCTTCACACCCTTTCACTGAGTGGCTGCTGACAGATGGGAACAGGGCTGCCACCTCAATGGGCTTTGGCGGGGGGCTTTCATGGGCCCTGTTGCCATTCTCTGGCCGCCTCCCTCGTCTGCTCTTGGCCTTTGTGCCAGGACTGGGAACAAGCTGGGAAAGCTGAGCCCGTCCTGTAAATACCTGCCGCTGCCGGAGCGGCTTAGGGCTTCGAGGGCAAGACGGGGGAATGCTTGGCACAGCTCTTTGTCCCTTCTGCTTGCTGTGCTTTCCCTCCTCCCTCCTCTCTTCTCGCTTGCTTTCAGGATTTCTCTACCCTGGCTCGCTCTCCTGTGCTCTCCCCATCTGTGTTCATAGGCTCACAGAATAGGTTGGCTTGGAAGGGACCTCAAGGATCATCCAGTTCCACCCCTCTGCCATGGGCAGGGACACCTCCCACTGGCCCCAGGTTGCTCAAAGCCTCATCCAGCCTGGCCCTGAACACCTCCAGGCATCCACAGCCTCCCTGGGCAACCTGTGCCAGCATCTCCCCACCATGATTCTGTGATTCTTGAGCTGCCTGCCCGGGGATGTGCCCTGTCTGGGGAGGATCTTCAGGCTCCAACTGACAGCCCCTGCCCTTACTCCTCTCTGCTGACCCCCCCTGGGGCAGCCTCCCCCTCGGGCTGTGTGTGCTGAGCTGCAAGACAAAAGCTGGTGGGAGGCAGGGGGTGTGTGTCAACCAGCTTAAGGCAGACAGGTCACCTCCAGATTAACTTCCATAAATCCTGACTTCATTAAAGCTGCAATCCCCTTCTGCACAGGGAGCTGTGGCGAGGGGACACGGGGTGAGCGTGTGCCAGCCGGGCTGCCCAGCTGACCCCGGCCTGCCTCTGCCTCCTGCCGCTCCTCAGGCAGCAAGGGGGAGGGAAATCTTCCCCCCTGGAGCGTCTCCAAGGAAAGGATGAAGCCAGCACCTGCCCAGGAGCTCTGGCAAAGGTGTCCTGAGGGAGAAGGCAGAGAGCAGAGCAGTAGAAGTGCTGGGCAGAGCTGCTCAGTGGTGGATCCTTACTGCCTGCCCAGGAGCTGTGGCAAAGGTGTCCTGAGGGAGAAGGCAGAGAGCAGAGCAGAAGAGCTGGGCAGAGCTGCTCAGTGGTGGATCCTTACTGCCTGCCCAGGAGCTCTGGCAAAGGTGTCCTGAGGGGAAAAGGCAGAGAGCAGAGCAGTAGAAGAGCTGGGCAGAGCTGCTCAGTGGGTGCTCAGTGGTGGATCCTCACTGCAGCATCACCAAGGGAGCTCTTGGGGGTCGGTGTGTGGACTTGGGAGACTGAAGCCTCCCTCTAGGATGGATGTTGAGGGGCTGGAGCAGGTCCAGAGCAGGGAAAATGAAGCTGGTGAAGGGTCTGGAGAGCAGGGCTGGTGAGGAGCAGCTGAGGGAGAAGGGCAGCAAAGGTGGGAGAGGGTCGGGAGAAGAGGGCTGGAGAGGAGCAGCTGAGGGAGCTGGGGGTGTTGAGTCTGAAGAAGAGGAGGCTGAGAGGAGACCTCATTGTTCTCTGCAGCTCCCTGAGAGGAGGTGGGAGTGAGGTGGGGGTTGGTCTCTTCTCCCTAGTATCAGATGCTAGAAGAAGAGGAAAGGGCCTGAAATTGTACCAGGGGAGGTTTAGATTGGAGATGAGGAACAATTTCTTTGCTGCAAGAGTGGTCAGGGGTTGGCAGAGGCTGCCCAGGGAGGTGGTGGAGTCCCCATCCCTGGAGGTGTTCAAGAACCCTGTGGCCATGGCCCTTGGGGCCCTGGCTTGGTGGCCATGGTGGTGTTGGGCTGATGGTTGGAACTGATGATCCTAGAGGGCTTTTTCCAACCTTAATGACTCTCATTTATCACTTGGTCACCAGAGCAGGTTTTTCACCCTCCCACCCGTGGAGGAGGAAGAGAAGTGACATATGGAGAAAGCTGGCAGAGTTTTCAGGTTGGCTTGGGAGGGCCTCTGCCCTCCTTAGCTAAACTTTCCTCAGGAGCTGGGTTCTTGAGCAGGTCTCCTTCACCATCTCACAGTTTTCAGGCTGGCTTGGGGACTCTTCTGCCCTCCTCAATTAAACTTTCTCCAGGAGCTGGATTCTTGAGCAGGTCTCCTCCACCCTCTCTCTCTCTCTGTGCATCTCCTCCACCCTCTCTCCCTCTCTGTGCATCTCCTCCACCCTCTCTCCCTCTGTGCATCTCCTCCACCCCCTCTCCCTCTCTGTGCATCTCCTCCACCCTCTCTCCCTCTCTGTGCATCTCCTCCACCCTCTCTCCCTCTGTGCATCTCCTCCACCCTCTCTCTCCCTCTGTGCATCTCCTCCATCCTCTCTCCCTCTCTGTGCATCTCCTCCACCCTCTCTCTCTCTCTCTCTCTCTGCAACTCCTCCAGCATCTCTGTGTCTCCTCACACATCTCCCCCTGAGATTGCTCCCACCAAGGCAGCTGTCTCTGCTGATGCTCCTGCACACAGGAGGGGGCATCACCATTGTCCCAGAGCTCACTGGAAGCGTCTGTGGTGGCAGCAGGCAGCTTCTTCCTTCCTCCCACCCACCCAACCGCTGCTGACGGCTGCCCTGCGTGTCCAGCACAAGGCTCATTCCTGAGGTGGTTGTGTGCTCAGGGGTGTGCTAAAGGAGTGCTCATGCAGGAAGGAATTGGGCAGTGATGCAGGAAGCAGCTGGGCACTCATGCACGGTGCCCTTGCGCTCATGCATGGCGCCCTTGGGCGCCCAGGCACGATGCAGCTGGGCAGCCATGCCTGAGCTGATGGTGTGCCCAGGTGTGATGCAAATGTGCACTCACTCGTGGCCTGCTCAGGAGCTGGCAGCTCACAGCTCACATTGTGAGCTGGCTGGGTGCTCATGTGGCACATAATGGAGCAGCCAAACAGAAATGAATTGGCTGCTCTTGCATGAAACTAATCAGGTGCTGCGTGGGTACTAATTGGGCCCTCATGCATGCAATTAGCTGGGAGGTCATGCATGAAGGTGTTGGGCTCTCATGCAAGGGCTGGCTGGGTGCTCATGTGGAAAGGGACTGGTCCAGGAGGCCATCTGGGCCTGTTGGGGGCTGTGGTTCTTTCCCCTGGCAGCTGGGAGCAGAGGGGGGTGGTGGAGGCTGCCTGGGATCCCCCTGCAGCCATCCCTTCCATGGTGCTGGTGGCAAGCAGCTGGACTTGACCCCACAGGTCTCTTCCAACCTCAGCAGCTCTGTGGTGTCCAAAGCCTCTGCAAGGCAGCAGCTGCTCCAGCTTCAAGCAACAGTGCCCAAGTGGGGCCTGAGGCATGCTCTGGGCTGGGCCCCTGCGTGGGCTGTGCCTGCGCTGGAGGAGTCAGATCTGCGCTGGAGGAGTCAGATCTGCGCTGGAGGAGTCAGATCTGCGCTGGAGGAGTCAGATCTGCGCTGGAGGAGTCAGATCTGCGCTGGAGGAGTCAGATCTGCGCTGGAGGAGTCAGATCTGTGCTGTAGGGTTGGGTACCTCCTCTTCAGGAGCAGCCACACAGACCCAGGTGTGTGCATCAGCAACCAGAGGATGGGTTTGGTTGGAAGAGACCTCTGAGATCCTTGAGTCCAACCTTCAGCTCAAGACCACAGTGGCCATTGGTGCCATATCCACACATTCCTTGACCCTCCCCCAAGGATGGGGACTCCACCCCCCCTGGGCAGCCTGTGCCAATCCCTGACCACTCTGGCAGCAAAGAATTGTTTCCTAATATCTGACCTAAACCTCCCCAGGTGCAACTTGAGGCCACTTCCTCTTGTCCTATCACTTGTTACTTGTGAGAAGAGACCAACCCCCACCTCACTCCAACCTCTTTTCTAGGTATCATAGAAGGTGAGAACTTCTCCTCCCAGCCTCCTTTTCTCCAGCCTCCTCTCAGGGAGCTGCAGGGAGCAATGAGGTCTCCCTCAGCCTCCTCTTCTCCAGGCTGAACCACCCCCAGTTCCCTCAGCTGCTCCTCCCCAGCCCTGTTCTCCAGACCCTTCACCAGCCCTCCCCTGGATCCACTCCAGCACCTCTCGTGGTGAGGGGCAAAGACATCCAGAGACATGGGGAGGAGAATTTGCATAGGTGTAGTGAGGTAAGAGAACTTACAGGGGTCCAGTCAGAGCTCACAGGGGTCCAGTCAGAGCTCACAGGGATCCTGCCTCCTTCTCCCAGTCAGAGCTCACAGGGATCCTGCCTCCCCATCCCAGTCAGAGCTCACAGGGATCCAGTCAGAGCTCACAGGGATCCTGCCTCCTTCTCCCAGTCAGAGCTCACAGGGATCCTGCCTCTCTCTCCCAGTCAGAGCTCACAGGGGTCCAGTCAGAGCTCACAGGGGTCCTGCATCCTCCCGGTCAGAGCTCACAGGGATCCTACTTCTCTCTCCCAATCAGAGCTCACAGGGATCCTGCCTCTCCATCCCAGTCAGAGCTCACAGGGGTCCTGCCTCCCCCTTCCCGGCCAGAGCTCACAGGGATCCTGCCTCTCTCTCCCAGTCAGAGCTGACAGGGGTCCAGTCAGAGCTCGCAGGGCTCCTGCCTCCCCCTCCCGGTCAGAGCTCACAGGGATCCTGTCTCTCCATCCCAATCAGAGCTCGCAGGGGTCCTGCCTCCCCCTCCCGGTCTGCGGCGTGTGCTGGCTGGAGGCTGCTTTGCCGGGGGAGCTGCGGCTGGCTGCTGCGTGCTTCCCGCCGGCTCGTCCTCCCCGAAGATCACAGCTCACAGCACATGCTCTGATCTATGGGCATTTTAATGACTTCCCATCACAGCCCTGTCACCCAGCGCTGGAAATATTGCAGGGCTGCTCTGCATCAGCTAAGGGGGGGGCGGGGGGGGATGCGGGAGCCCGGTTGAGATGCGTGCCAGCCCCTCCTGGCTCCTTATAGGCGTGAACTCGACCTCCTTTTCCTTCCCCCTTCCAACAGGTCAGACGTACCAACGGGTTCCTTTCTCTCCCATATGGTGTCAAGCCCACCTTGGCCCAGAGACCCTGGGAGAGCGGCTGGCAGACAGCTGGGAACAGAGGGAAAACAGCAGCCGCCGCTACTGTAACTTGCAAAGGGCCACAGCAGGATGGGAGAGGGCTGCGGCTCCGGGAGCTGTCTCCCTGGAAACCGCGGCGTAGGAGACATAATGAGGAGTGTCCCTCCCCTCCAACCTCGCTTTAATTCCTTCTTCATCTTTCTTTACAGCTGGGGGAGTGAAGAGCAGAGCGGCAGGGGCAGGGTGTCCCCCCTCAACCCAGCCTATTGTGAGTTTATGACACCCAGCCTTAGAAAAGCACATTTTGAACCCAGCTGCCTCTATAACTTATTGCAGTGCCTTGTTAGAGCTTGGGAGAGGAGGGAAGGGGGGAGGGATGAGAAAGGAGGTCATGCAAAGGGTGTTGTGTGTCCCAGAAGGAACCCTCCAAAAAGAAATGAGAGTGGGGGGAAAGAAGTCAGAGTGGGGGAAGAGTGGGGGGAAAAGAAGTCAGAGTTGGGGGGAAAGAAGTCAGAGTGGGGGGAAAGCAGTCAGAGGGGGGAGGAAAGAAGTCAGAGAGAGGGGAAAAGAAGTCAGAGTGGAGGGAAAAGAAATCAGAGAGAGGGGAAAAGAAGTCAGAGTGGAGGGAAAAGAAATCAGAGAGAGGGGAAAAGAAGTCAGAGTGGAGGGAAAAGAAATCAGAGAGAGGGGGAAAGAAATCAGAGAGGGGGGAAAGAAGTCAGAGTGGAGGGAAAAGAAATCAGAGAGAGGGGAAAAGAAGTCAGAGTGGAGGGAAAAGAAGTCAGAGGGGGGAAAAGAAATCAGAGAGGGGGGAAAGAAGTCAGAGTGGGGGAAGAGTGGGGGGAAAAGAAGTCAGAGTGGGGGAAGAGTGGGGGGAAAAGAAGTCAGAGTGGGGGAAGAGTGGGGGGAAAAGAAGTCAGAGTTGGGGGGAAAGAAGTCAGAGAGGGGGGAAAGCAGTCAGAGGGGGCAAAAGAAGTCAGAGGGGGGAAAAAAGATGCAGGCTCCCATCTCAGTCTCACCAGGCTCACCCCACAAGTGTGGCACCCAAATGATGGATGCAGGACTTGGGCATCCAGAGGGCTGCTGGGGACACAGCAATGAGACAGCCACATCCCTTCATGCTACCTAAACCTTCTCACTCTCCATGGAGTCACTGCCCCCATGCCATCGCTGCTGCTGGTGCTGGGGCACAAGGTGAGACCCTGGGTGCTGAGCTCACAGTGGTGCAGTGCTCCCAAGCCACGCTCCAGGCTGGGGGCAGGGTGGTTGGGAAGTTGCCCAGTGGAGAAGGACCTGAGAGTGTTGGATGGCAGACATCTGAGCACGAACCACTGTGTGCCCAGGTGGCCAAGAAGGCCACCAGCAGCCTGGCCTGGATCAGGAAGAGTGTGGCCAGCAGGAGCAGGGAAGTGATCTTGCCCCTGCAAAGGGCACCTTGAATCCTGAATTCAGTTTTGGGCTCCTGACTCCAAGAAGGACATTGAGAGGCTGGAGCAGGTCCAGAGAAGGGCAGCAAAGGTGGGAGAGGGTCAGGAGAAGAGGGCTGGAGAGGAGCAGCTGAGGGAGCTGGGGGTGTTGAGTCTGAAGAAGAGGAGGCTGAGAGGAGACCTCATTGTTCTCTGCAGCTCCCTGAGAGGAGGTGGGAGTGAGGTGGGGGTTGGTCTCTTCTCCCTAGTATCAGATGCTAGAAGAAGAGGAAAGGGCCTGAAATTGTACCAGGGGAGGTTTAGATTGGAGATGAGGAACAATTTCTTTGCTGCAAGAGTGGTCAGGGATTGGCAGAGGCTGCCCAGGGAGGTGGTGGAGTCCCCATCCCTGGAGGTGTTCAAGAACCCTGTGGCCATGGCCCTTGGGGCCATGGTTTGGTGGCCATGGTGGTGTTGGGCTGATGGTTGGAACTGATGATCCTAAAGGACTTTTTCCAACCTTAATGACTCTCATTTATCACTTGGTCACCAGAGCAGGTTTTTCATCCCCATCCCTATCTCCACAGAATCATAGAACCACAGAACTGTCAGGGTTGGAAGGGACCTGAAGGCTCAGCCAGTTCCAACCCCCTGCCATGGGCAGGGACACCTCACACTAGACCAGGTTGCCCAGAGCCACATCCAGCCTGGCCTTAAAAACCTCCTTCCCCTTCCCCATCCCCTTCCCCTTCCCCATCCTCGTCCCCTTCCCCATCCTTGTCCTCATCCCCTTCCCCATCCCCTTCCCCTTCTCCATCCCCTTCCCCATCCCCTTCCCTACCCTTATCCCTATCCTCATCTCCTTCCCCATCCTTATCCCCATCCTCATCCCCTTCCCCTTCTCCATCCCCTTCCCCACCCTTATCCCTATCCTCATCCCCTTCCCTACCCTTATCCCTATCCTCATCTACTTCCCCATCCTTATCCCCATCCTCATCCCCTTCCCCTTCCCCTTCTCCATACCCTTCCCTATCCCCTTCCCCTTCCCCAACCCCATCCCCTTCTCCATCCCCTTCCTCATCCCCATCCCCATCCCCTTTCCCACCCTTATCCCCATCCTCATCCCCTTCCCCATCCCCTTCCCCATCCTCATCCCCTTCCCCATCCTCATCCCCTTCCCCTTCCCCTTCTCCATCCTCTTCCCCATCCCCTTCCCCATCCTCATCCCTTTCCCCATCCCCATCCTTATCCTTTACCACCTCCCTCTTCTTTTCCTTTCGGTCCTTCCTCCTCCCATCCCTTCCCCTCCCCTCCTCTCCCCCCATCCCCTTCCCCCCCCTACCCCCCCCCCCCCCCCCGAGTTGTTACCCGAGAAATGAATTTTAAAACATGGAATCAGTTTTCCCTTTGGAGGGGGATTAGAGCCCTCAGCATTCAAGCTCCCAGGGCAGGAAACAGTGGCTTTTCTTCTGCTGCAACTTGGAGAGACATGGCTCTCTGTTCTCCCTGAAAGCCCCTCGCACTGAATGACCCCCGGGCCCTGAATGAAGTGCCTCTCAATTAAAAGTTTCCCATTGATGCTGCCTGAATGAGAACCTTGCTGTGGAATTCACCCTGCCTGAATGGCCTGGGCCTTCATCAAATATTAAGGGGCCAATAGATTTCCCACAATATTTGTACACCTTCCTTTGTGGGGATTTTTTCCCTCCATTGAACCAGAAACGGTTAACACATCCGCTCCCGACCTGCCCTCCTCCTCCTCCTCCTCCTCGCTGCTCATTAGGAGCCCTCGGGCGAGGGCTTGGCTGCCGCTGTGCGCCACCCCTGGGACAGGATGGAAGGGGCACAGGAGCAGCCACCTGCTTGCATTCATTCCCCTGGGAAGACCGAGCCCGGCTTGGAATCCCCAAGGTGGGAAGGGGATGGGAGTGGGAACGGCTCCAGCGGCTCCTCTCCCCCCTGTCCCGGAGCTCTGGGCAAGATCCATCCCCAAGGTGGGAAGGGGATGGGAGTGGGAACGGCTCCAGCGGCTCCTCTGCCCCCTGCCCCGGAGCTCTGGGCAAGATCCATCCCCAAGGTGGGAAAGGGATGGGAGTGGGAACGGCTCCAGCGGCTCCTCTCCCCCCTGTCCCGGAGCTCTGGGCAAGATCCATCCCCAAGGTGGGAAGGGGATGGGAGTGGGAACGGCTCCAGCGGCTCCTCTGCCCCCTGCCCCGGAGCTCCGGGCAAGATCCATCCCCAAGGTGGGAAGAGGATGGGAGTGGGAACGGCTCCAGCGGCTCCTCTGCCCCCTGCCCCGGAGTTCCGGGCAAGATCCATCCCCAAGGAGGCTTTGGTGGCATCCCCAAGCTCTCTCCTGGTGGTCTCGGGGATGACACAGCGGGGAAAAGGACCCCCCCCTTCTCCTGCTCCCCTTTCCCAGCACAAAGGGAAAGTGGTTTTAAGTCCGGGGCTCCCTTCTGCCAGGGGACAAAAGCTCTGGGACACTTTAACAGGAGCGAGGGCTGCGCTGACAGCTCCGATTGTTAAAGCCCTGTGGCAGCAAGGCAGGCCCCCTCCTATTAACGATGCTAATTAGAAACCACGCAGAGCAGCCTCTTAGGGGTGGGGGGTGAGGAGAGAGGGGTGGGCTCTGCATAATTTATTCCACTTAATCTCATTAAAGGCAAGGCCGGGGTGGGGGGGAGAGAAAGGAGTGTGGGAATGCATTCCCTGGGAGGAGAAGCACTGCTCCATCCTCCTCCAGCCCCAGGATTCAGCACAGGGAGGTATCAGCACCTGCTTTCCAGGTGGGGAGAAGAGGCCTGGAGGAGGGTAATAGGGTCAAGAAGAGCTGGGAGCTGCACCCAGGGTGTCCAAACCTCTTTGCACCTTTCCCCACTGCCACTTTCCCTTCCCACGTTGCTCTGGAGAGTAGGATTGCTTGGAGGGCTGGAGAGGTAAAGATGTCACAGCCTCATCAGGCCAGGCAGAGACAGGCCATGAGCTCACAGCAGCAGGAGCAGCAGCAGCAGCACTCTTTAAGCTCAGTTAAGCTCCTGAAGAAACCATTTCTGTGTTGTTATCAGTGAGGTTTGTGAGGCAGAGGTTGGGAAGTGTCTGGCCTTGCACTCCACGTGTGGGCCAGCCCCTGAAGAGAGGCTCCATGTGCTTCTCCTGGTGCCAGGAGCAAGCTGTCCTTGCCCTGCCCTCCTGGTCTGCTGGCTTGCAGCCTGGAGCTGATACGGGTGGGAAGAACCCTTTGACTTCCCCCTGCCAGAGGAAGCCTCTGCCCTGTCATTCCTGCAGCTGGGCAGGGGATGGAGGCTTGTTGGGGGGGTACAGAACGTGTTGGAGTGGCTGCAGGTCACGTTGGATGGCTGCAGGGAATGTTGGGGTGGCTGCAAGTTGTGTTGGGTGGCTGCAGAGCATGCTGGATGGATGTTGCACTTGAAGCAGATCTAGGGAGAGGACTCCTGGTGCCTGGAGTCTCCTGTCAGCACCCTCAGCCTGGTCTCTCTTGAGCTCTCCTCTGAGCCTCGCTGGTTTGTGGCAGCTGCTGAGGAGCACTACCAGGCTGATCCACAGCCAGCGGGACGCTGCCCAGGGGGCCAGGACCTGCGTGGATGCCAGCAGATGTGGACATTCTGGGGTGAGTCCAGCTAAGAGTGAAGCAAAATGAGGAAAAAGGAGAAATGTTTATGGCTTGGGTTGAGTTTATTTATTCATTTCCACTGGGAGCCTTCTCCCTCTGCTCCTCACCAGGAGCCTTCCCCCTCTGCCCCTTGCCGGGAGCCTTCCCCCCTGCTCCTCAGCTCTGCCTGCCCAGAAGAGCTCCTTCCAAAGAGGACCCCAGAAGGAGGGAGTCATAATGAGCAGGCTCAGCACTGGCCTGCCTGATGCTTGCCAGCTCGGGCATGAAGGGCTTGGGGAAAGGAAAGAGCTTCTCACAAGGGCCCCATGGGAATGTGACCTGAAGCAAGCCAGGAGTGCTGCAAGCAGAGGGTCAGGGCTGTGGGCTGTGTCCTGGCAAGCTGCAGCACAGCCAGCTCTGTGTCAGGGGGGTGGCCACAGCTTGGTGGCAGTGATGCTGACAGCAGCCAGGCTCTAGGTGCCATAAAGGTGTCAGCCCCCACCACCAGGGTCTCTGGGAGGAAGGGATGATGGATGCTAGGTGGATGGGGTGTCCAGGAAGGGCCTCTTTGCCTCTGCCTTTCCTCTGCCCAGCTCTAGGCAGCAGGGATTGCTGGTGTGTGGGCAAGGTGGGACCCTTGGCACCCTGGGAGCAGCGTGCAGGGCTTGTGCTGGTGCTTGAGGACGGGGAGAGAGGGCTGGTTCTTCTGGAGGCAAGGCTGAAGGAGGACAGGGTATAACATCACTGCTCCTCCACTCTGCCTTCCAGGCTGTGGTGGGGGCTGCAGACCCCATATCCTGTTATCCTCTGGAGCAGAAACAATTGCCATTCCTTCCCTCCACTGACCTGGAAATTGTTAACATGTTCCTGTGGCCCTTGGGTCAGCAGCAGCATCGCCTGGGTCTCCACGCTGCATTGTGTGAGGAGGGGAGGGGGAGGAGGAAATTAGCCACCTGTTCCCCAGCCCTCATCCTGCAGGCAGGGCAAGGGCTGCTCTGCTCCACCAGCTTCGTGCACCCTCTGCTCCACAGGCACAAAAAGAAGGTCAGTTAAGCTGGGAGCTGCCTTTGCTGGGTGAGCAAGGGGGAGGGAAAGATGCTGAGGTGCTGGAAGGTGTCCAGAGGAGGGCAACAAAGCTGGGGAGGGGTCTGGAGCATAGCCCTGGGAGGAGAGGCTGAGGGAGCTGGGGTTGCTTAGCCTGCAGAAGAGGAGGCTCAGGGGAGACCTTCTTGCTCTCTCCAACTCCCTGAAGGGAGGTTGGAGCCAGGTGGGGGTTGGTCTCTTCTCCCAGGCAAGCAGCACCAGAACAAGAGGCCACAGTCTCAAGCTGTGCCAGGGGAGCTTTAGGCTGGAGGTGAGGAAGAAATTCTTCCCAGCGAGAGAGATTGGCCCTTGGGATGTGCTGCCCAGGGAGGTGGTGGAGTCCCCATCCCTGGAGGTGCTTAGGAAGAGCCTGGATGAGGCACTTGGTGCCATGGTTTAGTTGATCAGATGGTGTTGGGTGATGAGATGGTGTTGGGTTGGACTTGATGATCTCAAAGGTCTTTTCCAACCTGGTTAATTTCTCTTCGCCTTCTCTTCGCCTTGGGATGGGGTTCTAGGCTGCTGGGAACAGCACAGGAGGGAATCACAGACTGGTAGGGGTTGGAAGGGACCTCTGGAGATCATTGAGTCCAACCCCTCTGCCAAGGCAGGGTCACCTAGAGAGAGGTCACACAGGAACACATCCAGCTGGGTTTGGAATGTCTCCAGAGCTGGAGACTCCACCACCTCTCTGGGCAGCCTGCTCCAGCACCCTTAAACTAAAGAAGCTCCTCCTCATGTTTAGGTGGAACTTCCTATGTGCAGGTTTGTGCCTGTCAGCCCTCATCCTGTTACTGGGCACCACTGAAACAGGGCTAGTGCCACCCTCCTGACACCCACCCTTGAAGTATTGATCAGCACTGATGAGATTCCCCTCAGTCTTCTCTTTCCCAGACTAACCCCCCCCAATTCTCTGCCTTTCCTCAGCAGAGGGAGGTTTTCTGCTCCCCTAATCAACTTTGCAGCCCTCTTCTTGGCTTCTGAGGCAAGCTTTGCCTGCAGTGGGACAGCCAGACCAGTTCAGCCACTCTGTTTTTCCACCCAGGCCTCACAAGCCCTTTGGCCACACACATCCATGGCTGGGCAGAGGTGGTGCTGGGTGCTCAGGCTTGCTCCTCAGCTTGCTTCACACCTTTCACACACTGCTCAGGCTGCAAATGAGCTTCCTTTGTGCCCATGGGCAGACACTAAGCATTGCCCCAAGCCAGCCTCTTCCAGGTGTGGCTCCAGCAGGCACCAGCCAGTCTGTGTATTGGGGCAGGATGAGGCTCCTCAGTTCCATCAGCACAGCGTGGGGGTGGCTGTCCTTGGGTCCTCTCCTTCCAGAGCTAATGGCCAGAGGAAAGCCAGAGCAAAGCAGTGACTTGGAGATGGAAGCAGACTGCAAGCACAGGCTGCATGTGTCCCTCACCATCATCCCTCCCACCCTGCATGACCTTTCCCTAATGGACAAGCAGGGCTGGCTGCTCTCAGGAGCTCTCACAGCCTCAGCAGGGCTCTGGGGGTCCTTTTCTTGGCCAGGACACAACTTCTGGGTGCAGGAGGACAACCTCCTGTGGTTCTGAGCCTTGGACCCAGCATTTCAGTCTGCCCTTAGGCAGAAAGGGGGACAGCATCCCACACAGAGGTTTCTGCCTGGGGGGGCTTTCAGTGGTGAGATAGATGCCTTCAATCCTGCAGTGCCAAATCCTTTGGGCCTTTAACAAATCCAGTTGGCAAGCTGGTTGCAGGTCCCAGCAAGGACATCTCTTACCTGAGCTGCCTGACTTCAGCCTGCTACACCTTTCTCTTCTCAGCAGCTCTCTGCAGCCAGCCTGCCCACCTGGCCATGGGGAAGGAGACCTCAAGCATCTGCTCAGCCAGGGCTTTGGGAGCCCAAAGGACAAAGCCCAAAGGAAGGTGGATGGGTGAGTGGAAAGCAGGCAGCTCCTTCACGGGCTGAGATGGGCTGTGAATCCCCCACAGCCTCCAAGGCTGAGCATGGAGAGCAAGTAGCCACAGCCCTTCTCAGCAGGTCAAGCAGTAGCCTTGGCAAGTGCTCTCCAGCTGTTCCTGGACTGTCTCCTGCCCCCTGGGGAGCTCTGGAGCCATCCACGTGGGAAGCATGTGCAGTGAGCTCTGCATGTGTCTCAGGCACAGGGAGGGAATGGTTCTAAAGCCAAGGGCCCCCTAAAGCTCAGGTGAATGCCTGTGTTTGAAAAGCTTTCATCAGACCTCAGGCTCCCAGGCTTTGCTCTGCTCCTCAGCCTGCCCTTGGGCTACTTGATGCCGATGGGCAGAGGCCTCTGAGGGATCAGACTGCCCAAGGGCCACATCGAGTCCCGTCTGGAATGTCCCTTAGGGATAGGACCTCAACCACCTTCCTGGGCAGCCTGTTTCAGTCTCTCCCCACCCTCAGGACTCCCTCCTGCTGTCCCAGCCTCCATCTGCCCTGCTCCAGACCCAACCCCTTGCCCCTCATCCTCTCTCTCCACACCAACGTCTGTGTGCGGGGGGCTGCCACCGCCGCCTCAGCACCCCGTGGAAGCTCCCTGGGGCTCCATCTGGTCGGGGCACAATCCTGGCTCTTCTGGAAACACATGGCTGGCATCTGGGGGAAACAGGAAACGGCGGCAAGGGTTGCCCCAGCAACGGCGCTGTCCCTCCGTCTGCCTCCCTGCTGGGAGAGCCATGGGATCGGCAGCTTCCCCCCAGCCCGGGGAATTCAGAGCGCAGGACCAGCGGCGACTGATTGATGGGTTGGGTTCAGTGGGGAGGGATATGATTAATAAGTGTTATGGCCCCTTTGTTCCTGCTGGGGGGCTGTCAGAGCCGCTTAGCGCTGATGGACGCTTTGATGACTCTCTGCCCGTGAGCCAGCCACTGCCTCGATGAATCTCAGCCCAGCAGAAGAAGATTTGCTAGGAAGCCCTTCAAGCTTTCCCTCGGACAATGGCAGGGCCAGCCTGCTTTGTGTGGGCTGTGGGATCGGGGCTGGGTGCTGAGGCCTGATTTGATTCCAGCCTCTTCCCATCGCATCGCTGGCACCGCCGCCCTGCCCCCCCCGCCCCCCTCCTCTGTGGCATCCCTCGTCTTAGCTGGCAGCAGGCTGTGCCAGGGAAGGAGAGAAGGGTGAGGGGATTGTGGCTCTTTCTTAGGCCTTCTTAGAAATGCAAACACAGGGGCTTTCAGGCTGGAATGTCACCCCGGTCTGGAACCGACAGCAAAGTGCTGCTCTGTGCCAAATGTTTGTGTTTTGCAACCCAAAGTGTTTTCTTTCACCCTGGCAAGGGGCAGGCACATGCCATGGCAAGGTCTTGTGAGCTCTGCTTTAATGAGCTCAGCTCTTGGCTCGCTCTGGATGGGCTCTGACCACCCTCTGCCTTGACCACCCTCTAGCACTCGGGCTGCTCGGAGCTGCTTTGGGACAGGAGGGCGCTGGCAGGGTGTCCTGTCTGCCCACTGATGCCTGCTCCAACCTGGGTCATCCTTGCCAAGACATCCTGTGACCAGCAGGGATCTTCTTCCCACAGCATTGTCCTGCTGTTCAGGACAAAATGATTTCTCAGTGCAGAGCTCAGCTCTGTTCTCCTTCTGCACTGACCTGGACAAAGCAACCCCCCTCCCTCCACAAAGCTCTGGGAGTGCAGAGGGAGGGGGGGTGCTCAGCCAGAGCTGCCCCAATGTATTCCTGTCCAGTATGGCTCATTGACTCCACCAGCTTGACTCCTGCTGGTTGTGTGTCCTCTCTGATGTTTTAATAAGGCTGCTGCTGCTGCTGCTGCTGCTGTGGGTGAGCCAAGGCTTTGGGTATGCAAAAAGCAACAGTTTGGTGCAGGAAGGAAAGAGCTTAAATCCTGGAGTGTGTCCAGAGAAGGGCAACAAAGCTGGGGGAAGGGTCTGGAGGGGAGCAGCTGAGGGAGCCTGGAGAAAAGGAGGCTGAAGGGAGACCTTCTACAACTCCCTGAAAGAAGGTTGGAGCCAGGTGGGGCTTCTTGGGCTCTTCTCCCAGGGAACAAGTGGTAGGACAAGAGGAAATGGCCTCAGGTTGCACCATGGTAGGTTGAGGTTGGACATGAGGAACAATTTCTTCCCCAAAAGGATTGTCCAGGCCTGGCCCAGGCTGCCCAGGGCAGTGGTGGAGTCTCCATCCCTGGAAGGCTTTCAGAGCTGTGTAGCTGTGGTGCTGAGGGCTGTGCTTTGGTGGTGCCCTGGCAGCGCTGGGTTAACAGTGGCACCTGATGATCTTGGAGGTCTCTTCCAACCAAAACCATTCCCAGATTCCCTGTTCCCAGCTGCTGACGGTGTCCACCCCCTCCACAACCTTATACCGACCCCAGCGACCCGGGCAGCGATGCCCCAGCGAGGTGACCCTCCCCGAGCGGGACGGCTCCGGCCGGGTCCGCTCTGCGGCTGAGCAGCAGCCGGGAGCGCAGGGACCGGGCACCGGCTCCCCCCTCCCGGGACGCTGCCGCGGGTCCCACGGGCCACTCGTGCCCCCTGCTGGCACCTTCCCGGCCCCGGCGGAGGGATGGAGCAGGGGGAAGGCGGCACCCGGGTCTGCAGCCCGGTTCTCCCCGCCTGCCCCGGTTCTCCCCCTCCTCACAGGGGCGATGCAGCTCTGAGGGGCACCGGCAGCGTCCTTGTGCCCCCTCCATGGAGGTGTTCAAGGCCCGTTTGGACGTGGCCTTGAGCAACATGTTCTAGGGGAAGGTGTTCCTGCTCATGGGGGATCTTTAAGGTCCCTTCCAGCCCAACCCATTCTGTGATGCCAAGCTCCCTCTTGGCTCAGCTCTGCTTTGGTGTCTCTGGAGCTCTGCAGAGCAGTGTCCAAGAGGTGGTGGTAAGGAGCAGAGAGCTGGGCATTATCCTGCCCCGGGTCTTCTCGAGGCTACACCTGGAGTTCTGGGTTCAGTTTCTGACCCCTCACTCCAAGAAGGACACTGAGGGGCTGGAAAGGGTCCAGAGAAGGGCAATGAAGCTGGAGGAAGGGTCTGGAGAACAGGGCTGGGGAGGAGCAGCTGAGGGAGCTGGGGTTGTGCAGCCTGGGGGAGAGGAGGCTGAGGGGAGACCTCATTGCTCTCTACAGCTCCCTGAAAGGAGCTTGGAGCCAGGTGGGGGTTGGTCTCCTCTCCCTCGTATGAAGCGATAGGACAAGAAGAAATATCCTCAAGTTGCACCTGGGGAAGTTTAAGTTGGACATGATAAGAAACTTCTTAACTGAAAGGGTTCTTAAACACTTGGCACAGGTTGCCCCGGGGGGTGGTGGCTGAATCCCCACCCCTGGAGGTGTTTCACAGCCGCAGGGACGTGGTGCTGATGGCCGTGGTTTAGCCCCAGCCTTGGCAGAGGTAGGGAATGGTCGGACTGGATGATCTTAAAGGGCTTTTCCAACCCAAACGATCCTGTGACCCTCCTGCTGCTTCCCCCCGTGCCGAGCAGCTCCCAGGCTGCAGCACGGCTTGGATCAGCACCGTTCCACGTCCAGCTTTCCTGCTCCGGTTGCAGGACATTTGTACCACCCGCTGGTGCCAGGGCAAGGTGCCCTGGGCACCGCTGCCCCAAGCCCTGAGGGTGCAGACCGGGCTGGACTGCGCTGTGCGCAGCGCTGCTGGCCGCGGTGCACCGCAGCTTTCATCCACGAGAGGCCACCTTCCTCTAGCGTTTGCTGCCTCGGGAAAAGCCTTCCCGGGGCTGGGATCCGCTGGGAAGCAGGACGGGGGCTCGCTGGGACAAACGAGCGGAGGACAGCCCGTCCCAGGCTTGGATGCCTTTCCCAGCATGTGCCTGGCCGCGATGCTCTGCCTGAGTTCAGCTCCTTCCCAGCTTTGCTCTGCTACTCCATGCAAGAGAGCATCCAGCTTTGGAGTGCTCAGCACAGCACAGACGTGGACCTGTCAGAGTGGGGCCAGAGGAAGCCAGGAAAATGCTGGGAGGGCTGGAGGCCCTCTGCTGTGGGTGAGTTGGGGTTGTTCAGTCTGGAGAAGGTTCCAGGCAGACCTTCAGTGCTTAAAGAGGCTGATCAGAGAGCTGGGCACAGCCTTTGCAGCAGGGCCTCTTGTGATAGTCCGGGTGGTGATGGTTTGAAACTAAGAGAGGGAGATTCAGACTGCAGGCAAGGAAGGGATTTTTTTATGCTGAGGGTGGTGAGATCTGGCCCAGGTTGCCCAGAGGGGTGGCAGCTGCCCCATCCCTGGAGCCCTTCCAGGTCAGGTTGTCTGGGGCTCCCAGCAATCTGCTTTAGTTGGAGGTGTCCCTGCTGACTGCTGGGGGGGGGGGTTGGACTAGATGAGCTTTAAAGGCTTCCAACCCAAACCAGTCTGTGATGAGTCTAGGAGAGCAACCAGTAAGAAACTGCCCTGGTGGTGGCATTGGGACCAACCCCCCCCGCCTGGCTTGCTTAGGCAGAGCCTTAGCCCTGCTTTGCAAGGCACCTTGCAAAGCCAGGTGGGACCAGAGGAGCAGCAGCACAGCCCTGTCTTGGGGCTGCACCCCAGCTCTGCTGCTGCGAGCTCTGCTCAGCTCTGTGCAGCTCGGGCAGCAGCGAGCCCGAAGGCTGCACTGGGTCACCTTAAACATTCTGGGAGTCTCAGTCCCACTGTGGCCTGCAGGGGACAAGACCCCCAGGAGGGCAGCTGGTCATCTCAGCCCTCCAGGCCCGGGAAGAAGGTGTCTGTGTGCCAAACAGCAAAGGCAGGCTTTCATCCGCGGAGCAGAGGCTCGGGCGGGAGCGCTTCAAAGCCTGGGCGCCACCCACGGCCGTGGGGCTGCCTGGCAGGCAAGGGTCAGCCCTCGGCAAGGAGCCAGGCCGGCTAATTGGAAAGGCAAACGGCCCGGGGCCCCGTGAGCCCCAGCCGGCTCACAAAGGGACACGCTCGGCGCTGTCTCTCCCTCCCAGCCAGGCAGCTGGATGGCAGCCCAGGAACGCTTGCCCTAGCAGAGGGCACAGGCGCAGCAGAGCCAGCAGCCGGCTGCGGCCGGGCCGGGCGCGACGTGCCGGCAGCCGCCGGGACGAGGCGCGGCCACGCCGCCGGCGGCGCTCCGGTCTCTGCGCTCCGGCAGCCCCAAGGCAAGCGCAGGGCAGGCAGGGCTGAGCTCTCCCTGGGCACCCAGCCTCCCCTGTCCCTCAGAACTGCCGGAGGAAGGTCTGAGCCACTCCTGCCTGCCAGGGGCTTGGCTCTCAGGGACCAGGCTGAGACTCTCCTGAGTGCCTGCTGTGGTGATCCCCCTCTTTGGGAAGTCCTAGGGTGGTAGGGGTTGGAAGGGACCTCTGGAGATCATTGAGTCCCACCCTAGGGGTTGGAAGGGACCTGTGGAGACCATGGAGTCCCACCCTAGGGGTTGGAAGGGACCTGTGGAGACCATGGAGTCCCACCCTAGGGGTTGGAAGGGACCTGTGGAGACCATGGAGTCCCACCCTAGGGGTTGGAAGGGACCTGTGGAGACCACGGAGTCCCACCCTAGGGGTTGGAAGGGACCTCTGGAGACCACGGAGTCCCACCCTAGGGGTTGGAAGGGACCTCTGGAGACCATGGAGTCCCACCCTAGGGGCTGGAAGGGACCTCTGGAGATCACTGAGTCCCACCCTAGGGGTTGGAAGGGACCTCTGGAGACCATTGAGTCCCACCCTAGGGGTTGGAAGGGACCTGTGGAGATCATTGAGTCCCCAAGCAGGTTCCCTTAGAGCAGGTCACACAGGAATGTGTCCAGGCAGGTTCTGAAAGCCTCCAGGAGATGGAGACTCCACAACCTCTCTGGGCAGCCTGCTCCGGGGCTCCATCCCCCTTAGAGTAGTTTCTCCTCACGTTGAGCAGCAGGAGGCTGGGCTGGTGCTCATGCTGTGGTAGACAGCAGCACTCCTGCCTCCTCCTTTCTCCTCTCCCGAGTTTCCTCCTGTGCTGGCACGTTAATTACTCCTGCCCTGATTTCCCTGCTCCTGTCGCTGAGGCCACATGGCCAGAGCCAGTCAATAACTCAATCAGGATGAGTAATACCCAAGGACTGCACCTTGGTGCTATTCTTGTTCCCCCACTCAGTGAAGGTTGATGGCATTTGATTTCTGAGAGGCTTTCCTGCTGCCAGAGCCTCGAGCCAGCCTTTCACTTTAGCTGGATTAATTCTCCTGGCTCAGCCCTGCTCCTGTTCTGCTTCTAATGGAACATTCTTTTTCCTGTCTCACTTTTGCAAAGTCAGCCTTGATTTTCTTCCAGGCATTGGATGGCCCAGGGGCAGCAGCGGTGAGAGGGACCCAGCTTCAGCAGAACCAGCTCCCTGGGCAGGAGGGGAATGAAGTGGAAGGTCCTGATGCAAACAAACAAGTGAGAGAGGGATTTCATTTGGAGGCAGCTTCATCTCCTCCTGGTCCAGGCAGATGCCAAGGGCTCTGCCCTTGTGCTGGGCTTGCATCTGCCTCTTGGTACAAGCAGCCTGCCCTGCCTGGCCACAGCAGGCAGCACCACAACGCTCCTTCTGATCTCCAACCCAGGATGAGCACTGGGACAGAACCACAGAGCCATGCTGAGGTTGGAAGAGACCTTTGAGACCACCAAGCACAACCAGTCCCCTGGAATTCACAACCCCACCACTACTGCTAAGCTGTTCTCCAGGGATGGGGACTCCACCACCTCCCTGGGCAGCCTCTTCCAATCCCTGACCACTCTTGCAGCGAAGAAATTGTTCCTCACATCCAGCCTAAGCCTCCCCTGGTGCAGCTTGAGGCCATTTCTTCTCCTTCTATCACCTGATGCTAGGGAGAAGAGCTCAACCTCCACTCACTCCTGCCAGCCTCCTTTCAGGGAGCTTTAGAGAGCAATGAGGTCTCCCCTCAGCCTCCTTTTCCTCCAGATTCAAGATCTCCAGGTCCCTCAGCTGGATCACATTCATTGTGAGGCATCTCCCTTGACCTCCTGGTGAGAGGGGAGGGGAGTGAGATGCTACTTCCAGTCCCCACAGCTGCTCTTCGTCCCTGCTGGTCTGGCTGGAGTGGCTGACAGCACCCAGCACAACTGAGCCTGGCTTCAGAGCAGCTCTGACTGGCATTCAACAAGTCCCAGTGCCAGGTGCTGCACTTTGGCCACACCAGCCCTAGGCAGTGCTACAGGCTGGGGTCAGAGTGGCTGAGAGCAGCCAAACAGAAAGGGACCTGGGGGTACAGGTTGCTAGTAGGCTGAACATGAGCCAGTAGTGTGCCCAGGCAGCCAAGAAGGCCAATGGCATCCTGGCCTGCGTCAGGAAGAGTGTGGCCAGCAGGAGCAGGGAGGTCATTATGCCCTGTGCTCAGCACTGGTTAGGCCACACCTTGAGTCCTGGGTCCAGTTCTGGGCTCCTCAGGTTAGGAAAGAGGTTGAGATGCTGGAAGGTGTCCAGAGAAGGGCAACAGAGCTGGGGAGGGGTCTGGAGCACAGCCCTGGGAGGAGAGGCTGAGGGAGCTGGGGTTGCTTAGCCTGCAGAAGAGGAGGCTCAGGGGAGACCTTCTTGCTCTCTCCAACTCCCTGAAGGGAGGTTGTAGCCAGGTGGGGGTTGGTCTCTTCTGCCAGGCACCCAGCACCAGAACAAGAGGACACAGTCTCAAGCTGTGCCAGGAAGTTTAGGCTGGAGATGAGGAGAAAGTTCTTCCCAGCAAGAGAGATTGGCCCTTGGGATGTGCTGCCCAGGGAGGTGGTGGAGTCCCCATCCCCGGAGGTGTTTAGGAAGAGCCTGGATGAGGCACTTGGTGATTAGATGGTTTAGCAGTCAGGAGGTGTTGGGTGCCAGGTTGGACTTGATGATCTCAAAGGTCTTTTCCAACCTTATTGATTCCAGTTTGTGCCCATTGCCCTTCCTCCTCTCACAGGACAGCACTGAGAAGAGCCTGGCCCCTTCTTCTTGCCACCCACCCTTCAGATCTTGATAAACCTTCACTCTTCCCTTCTCCAGGCTAAGCAGCCCCAGGTCTCTCAGCCTGGATCTTTCCTTTTGGTGGGGACAGAGCTCTGGTGGCTGCAGGCAGCTCACCCAACCCCAGCCCAGGTCTGTTTACCAGGGTCCCTTCCCTGCCCCACTCACTCTGCCAGCGGTGCCCAGAGGTGCTGGTTGCTGGCTCAGGAACTCCCCCAGCTGCCTCCCAGCGCCCCAGGCAGTGCCTGGGGTGTGAATGCACACAGTGTCCTGGCTGCCTCCAGTTTGGCAGCTGGTTGCAAGGGTGCATTGATAGAGCTGGGACAGGAGGAGCTGCTCAGTGTCAAGCTCCCAGCACAGAGCTGTTGTCAGAGGGCCTGGCTCCCCGGCCAGGATTACGTGTCTGAGCAGGCTCTCGGCTCTGCAGCAGCTGTTTTCCAGCTCTTGCCTAACAAAGACAACTTTTATGACTACAGGAAAAGAAGAGGGCTTGGGGTTTTTGGTGGGGCTTTTTGTCTCTGTACCAGCATCTGATTTGAGAGCAGCAGTAGGGCTTAGGAACAGCTCCTCAGCTCACCAAGGGTCTGAGTCATTCCCTCTGGGTGGCCACTTGTACCCCCGCCACAAACACAGTCCCAACCCTCAGCCCAACACCACAAGCCCTGGGAGGGGAGGCTGAGGGAGCTGGGGTTGCTTAGCCTGCAGAAGAGGAGGCTCAGGGGAGACCACATTGCTCTTTACAGCTACCTGAAGGTTGGTTGTAGCCAGGTGGGGGTTGGCCTCTTCTCCCAGGCAAGCAGCACCAGAACAAGAGGCCACAGTCTCAAGCTGTGCCAGGGGAGGTTTAGGCTGGAGGTGAGGAAGAAATTCTTCCCAGCAAGAGAGATTGGCCATTGGGATGTGCTGCCCAGGGAGGTGGTGGAGTCCCCATCCCTGGAGGTGTTTAGGAAGAGCCTGGCTGAGGCACTTGGTGCCATGCTTTAGTTGATGAGATGGTGCTGGGTGATAGGTTGGACTGGATGATCTCAAAGGTCTCTTCCAACCTGGTGAATTCTATTCTATTCTATTCTATTCTATTCTATTCTATTCTATTCTATTCTATTCTATTCTATTCTATTCTACCTTACCCTATCCCATCCTATCCTATCCCATCCTATCCTATCCATCACCCAGGACCTGCCAGCTCTGCCCCATCCCACAGTGGAGAAGCTGTTGGTGCCCACGGGGGAGGAACCCAGGGCCATGAAGGTGCAACACCTCCTGCTTGGGCATCACCTGCAGCCCTGCCTGCTTTGCCCTGCCTGCTTTGCCCTGCCTGCTTTGCCCTGCCTGCAGACATTCTCAGGTGCTCCCACTGAGCTGAACATTGCACCAGCCTGCCAGGAGCTGCCTCTGCTCTTCAAAGAGCTAAAAGCCTGCCCAGGGCTGCAGGGTTTGGTTTGTCATGGTGGGGCTCATTTCTTTGCACACTCTATATTATTTCCCTTACCTTTCTGAGCTTGCTTTCTCTTTCTCTCTCTCTTTCTCCCTCCCTTCCTTTCTCCCTTCCTCCCTTCCTTTCTCCCTTCCTCCCTTCCTTTCTCCCTTCCTCCCTTCCTTTCTCCCTTCCTCCCTTCCTTTCTCCCTTCCTCCCTCCCTTTCTCCCTTCCTCCCTCCCTTTCTCCCTTCCTCCCTCCCTTTCTCCCTTCCTCCCTCCCTTTCTCCCTTCCTCCCTCCCTTTCTCCCTTCCTCCCTCCCTTTCTCCCTTCCTCCCTCCCTTTCTCCCTTCCTCCCTCCCTTTCTCCCTTCCTCCCTCCCTTTCTCCCTTCCTCCCTCCCTTTCTCCCTTCCTCCCTCCCTTTCTCTCTTTCTTCCTCCCTCTCTTTCTTTCTCTCTCCCTTTCTCCCTTTTCTTTGTTTCAACCCGTTTCCCAGCTGAAGTGCAGTGGGGGAGCCGGCAGTCTCCAAGAGCCTGACTCAGATGAGCCCTAATGGATGAGGCAGCAACTCACAGGAGCACTTTGTTTAATTGAAAGGCTCCGCTGATTGCTGCCAAAGGGAGGCAGAATGTGGTTCCCTTGACAGGCCCTAAGTAAATGACACAATATATGGAGGCTCAGTCCCCAGCCCTGCTGTGTTCAGCTCCTTGGCTCCTCTCCTGCTCCCTGCAGCAAGCTGCTTCGCCTTGGCAGGTAGTTTGGGACCTTGCCTGCTGTTGCCTCATGGTCCTGCTGCATCCCTGAGACAGGCAGGAGGGGGCTGACTGCTCCCCACCCGGGGGGCTGCAGCTTCTGTGGTGTGAAGAGGCTCTCCCTGCTCTGAATCACAGAACAGTAGGGGCTGGAAGGGACCTCAGCCAGTCCAACCCCCCCTGCCACAGCAGGATCACCTGGAGCAGGTCACACAGGCATGCAGCCAGGTAGGGCTTGAAAGGCTCCAGAGAAGGAGACTCTGCAGCCTGCTCCAGGGCTCTGTCACCCTCACACTAAAGAGGTTTTTCCTCATGCTGAGGGGGAACTTCCTGGCTTTCCAGTGTGTGTCCATTGCCCCTGGTCCCTGCAGAGGTTCTGCTCCCCTCAGACTGGAATAGCAAAGCCATGTCCCAAGCCTTCCTGGTGGATGCTGTGCCTCAGGCTTCCTTTATCGCTCTGTTCAGTGCTGCCAGTGGTTGCTAGAGGGGTGAGAGCACCTGGGGCCCTGCAGGACCTGCTTCACTGAGCACATGTGAAAGGAAGACCTTAAGAGGATGTTAGAGGATGCTCAGCTCTCAAATGCTGCAGCTCTTGGAGGAGCTCAGGCTGGAATGCAGAGGTCTGCCCAAGCCTGGCCAGCAAGGTGTGCAGGACCAGTCACTGTGGGTGCTGGGGGAGGCAGGAGCTGTGCTGGGGGAGGCAGGGTCTGTGCTGGGAGCACTGTGCCCATCTATCACTCCTGCTCCAGCCTTCACATGAAGCTGACTCTCCCCTTATGCTCAGGCATGTGTGGCTAATTTTCCTCTCCCTCTCCTGTCACTCTCTGGTGACACCAGAGCTTTCAGTTGGATTCAGCTCTCGGCATCCAGCAGAGAGATTCAGGGGAAGGAGAATTCCAGAGAGCCCATCAGGTGCCAGCTGGGCAGAGGCACTCCCAGGGCAGGCTGCCTCCTCCTATCCCTTCTGATGGTGCTGCTGGGAGCAGCAGGACCTGCAGCTGCTTGGCAATGCACCCCAGGTGCAGCTGGGCTTTGCCTGAGGACTCAAACCCTGGGCTGCTGCGGTGCTGGGGAAGGATTTCTACCTGCAGCCTGGAGGCAGCTCTGGCTCCCCCCTCCCCCTCCCCTGCCTGCCCTCTCTCCCTGCAGCACCCAAACTAAATCAGGAGTTGTTAAACCGGGCATGAGCTTCCCCAGCCTGGCCTGGCCCAGCCTGGGCCCCGCAGGCACAGCTCAATATTTGATGGGGGAAGGAAGCCGAGGGCCGGTTGGGGATCTTGGCTGATTGGAAAGCTTGGAGCGAAGCAGGACGTCCCTGCTGCGATCGCCTGCAGCCGGCTGCTGGGCAGCTCTGCCTGCCCACACCTTCCTGATGGGCCATCGGGACTCACAGAAAGCTGCAGCCTCTCCTTCTGGGGCAAAGCTCCTCGATGTTATCTCCAATTGACACCGGGGGGGGGGACAGGTAAGACAAAGGCAGCGACTTGCCCCGGGGCTGGGTGGCCCTGCTCTGTCTCAGCAGCATCCCTTCTGATCCAATCAGTAAGGCTGGAAAAGCCCTCTAAGGTCATCAACCATCGGCCCAACACCACGGTGACACTAAACCCTGTCCCCGAGGGCTTTTAAACACCTCCAGGGCAACAGAGCTCTGGTGAAGGGTCTGGAGAGCAGGGCTGGTGAATGGCAGCTGAAGGAACTGGAGAAAAGGAGGCTGAAGGGAGACCTCGTTGCTCTCTCCAGCTCCCTGGAAGGAGGTGGAGTGGAGTGAGGTGAGGCTTGGTCTCTTCCCCCTAGTACCAAGAGATAGGGCAAGAGGGAATGGCCTCAGGTTGCACCAGGGGGAGGCTTGGGTTGGATTTTAGGAGAGGTTTCTTTGCTGCAGGGGTGGGCAGGCCCTGGAAGAGGCTGCCCAGGGAGGTAGGGGAGTCTCTGTCCCTGGAGGTGTTCAAGAAACCTGTGGCCATGGCACTCTGGGCCATGGTTTAGTGCTCTTGGTGGTGGTGATGGGTTGGACCTTGGTGACCTTCAAGGACTCTTCCAAGTGGAACAACTCTGTGCTGACTCCACCACCTCCTGCCCACCCTTTCAGTGAGGAAGTTTTTCCCTCCTATCCAACCTAACCCTCCTCTGGTGCAACTTGAGGCTGTGCCCCCTTCATCCCACAGAGCCCCAGGCAGCAAGAGGTTAACTCAGCCCAGCAGTGCCTGCTCCTGGGGGTGGTGTGTGTGCAGAATACTGAGCTGGGTGGAGGAGGGCATTTGGGAGCTGCAACTGGAGGCAGCTTTGCCCCAAGTGCTGCCTCCTCTCAGCTTGGCAGCAGGAGGAGGAACTATTTCTCTGTCTGTGCAGTAAGGAATTGATTTCCAGATAGAAGAAGAAGAAATCTTTTAGGAGCTTGATGGTTCCTATGTCTTTTTTTCTCCTCCCCCCCCCCGCCCCCCAATCTCTCTCTTTCTTTTGGCCCCCACTAATGGCAGCAGCAGCAGCAGCTGCATTAACTGCTTTGGATCAAATTCAACACAAAAGCCTCTATCTCCCTGAGAGCCTGGGCCAATAAATCCTGCCCTGAACGCTGAAATGGGTTTAGGGGAGTGTGAAACCACAAACTGGGAGGGCTGGGGCCTTCCCTGCCAGTCTGTGGCCATTCCAACCCAGCAGCCTCGCTGGGCACCACGCAGACCTTTTGTCAGAGGAGCTGGGCAGCAGCTTTGCTGGGGTTGCCAAGAGCCCTCTCACTGAGTGCTAAAACCTTGGCTCCTTGCTCCTCATAAAAGGGGAGGTGGGGGGAGGAAAGGAAAAAACCCAATTCCTCCATGCCCTGAATCTTAATCTCTCCTCTCTCAGCTCCATCCCAGCTTCCCAGCCCTCTCCTCTCTCAGCTCCATCCCAGCTTCCCAGCCCTCTCCTCTCTCAGCTCCATCCCAGCTTCCCAGCCCTCTCCTCTCTCAGCTCCATCCCAGCTTCCCAGCCCTCTCCTCTCAGCTCCATCCCTCCTTCCCAGCCCTCTCCTCTCTCAGCTCCATCCCAGCTTCCCAGCCCTCTCCTCTCTCAGCTCCATCCCAGCTTCCCAGCCCTCTCCTCTCTCAGCTCCATCCCTGCTTCCCAGCCCTCTCCTCTCTCAGCTCCATCCCAGCTTCCCAGCCCTCTCCTCTCTCAGCTCCATCCCTGCTTCCCAGCCCTCTCCTCTCTCAGCTCCATCCCAGCTTCCCAGCCCTCTCCTCTCAGCTCCATCCCTGCTTCCCAGCCCTCTCCTCTCTCAGCTCCATCCCAGCTTCCCAGCCTCTCCTCTCTCAGCTCCATCCCTGCTTCCCAGCCCTCTCCTCTCTCAGCTCCATCCCTGCTTCCCAGCCCTCTCCTCTCAGCTCCATCCCTCCTTCCCAGCCCTCAGCCTCTTCTCTTTCAGCTCCATCCCTCCTTCACAACCCACTCTTGAGTGCTTGTTGGAGCAACCAGCCCAGCCTGGAGCCAGGAACTCTCTCTGCATCCCCACCTGAGTGCTTGGCTAGATCATGCTGGAGCCAGAGGGCAACCAGTAGCCACCAGCCCAGCCTTGAGCTAGGAACTGTTTCTGCATCCCCAGCTGAGTGCTTGGGGGAGCAACCAGCAGCCACCAGCCCAGCTTGGAGCTAGGAAGTGTCTCTGCATCCCCACCTGAGTGCTTGGGGGAGCAACCAGCAGCCACCAGCCCAGCCTGGAGCTAGGAAGTGTCTCTGCATCCCCACCTGAGTGCTTGGGGGAGCAACCAGTAGCCACCAGCTCAGCCTGGAGCTAGGAAGTGTCTCTGCATCCCCCACTGAGTGCTTGTGGGGAGCTGAAATTCTCTCTTTCTCTCTCCCCCCCCCCCCCTTTGCTTTATGATGATGATGTAAAACCTGCTTGGCTTGCACTTTCTCCCCAGCTAATCCAATTTGTCTCCTTCCAGCTTCCAAATGCCTTTTAAAGATTCCCAGCAATGTAGTCTGGAAATCCATTTGCTGGGCAGCAGTGTGGGGAGGGGAGGGGAGGGGAGAGGGGGGGGAGGGAGGGAGGGCACTTTTATTTTAGCAGTTATTAGCCAGTGACAAAGGAAAGTACCTGAGGAGGGGGGGAGGGGGAAGATTGATCACCCAGCTAAGCATTTTTACTTTCCCAATTAATTCTGGCCTGATTGTAATAAATCCAGGGGTGGGAGTAATTAGATGTGAAGGGACCTCACTTCCTTTGGCTGCTGGGTGTCAGGGGTAATGGATAGAGACATCCTTCTCTGGGAAGTGGCCTAAGGAGAGGTCCACTCCTGATGGGCTTTCTGGAAAGGAAGATAGATGCCAGCAGGGGCCCAGCCTTCTGCTGGCTTCTGGGTTTTTTTCCCTCCTCCCCCTCAATGGAGAGCAGATTTCTGCCATCAATCCACATTAAGGAAGCCTTCATGGCTGCCCAGGAATCCAGCAGGAGTCATTCAATTAGCCCCACGCGCTCCTGAGGCTGGGGTGTGCTCGTGCAGGATCCTTCACGTTGGCCACAGCAACCCCAGGCAGTGCTACAGGCTGGGGGCAGAGTGGCTGAGAGCAGCCAGGCAGAGAGGGACCTGGGGGGAGTGGTGGACAGCAGCTGAACATGAGCCAGCAGTGTGCCCAGGTGGCCAAGAAGGCCAAGGGCATCCTGGCCTGCAGCAGGAAGAGTGTGGCCAGCAGGAGCAGGGAGGTCATTGTGCCCTCTGCTCAGCACTGCTGAGGCCACACCTGGAGTCCTGTGTCCAGTTCTGGGCTCCTCAGGTTAGGAAAGAGGTTGAGCTGCTGGAAGGTGTCCAGAGAAGGGCAACAGAGCTGGGGAGGGGTCTGGAGCACAGCCCTGGGAGGAGAGGCTGAGGGAGCTGGGGTTGCTTAGCCTGCAGAACAGGAGGCTCAGGGGAGACCTTCTTGCTCTCTCCAACTCACTGAAGGGAGGTTGCAGCCAGGAGGGGGTTGGTCTCTTCTCCCAGGCAAGCAGCACCAGAACAAGAGGCCACAGTCTCAAGCTGTGCCAGGGGAGGTTTAAGCTGGAGGTTAGGAAGAAGTTTTTCATTGGCCATTGGGATGTGCTGCCCAGGGAGGTGGTGGAGTCCCCATCCCTGGAGGTGTTTAAGAAGAGCCTGGAGGGGGAGCTTGGAGCCATGGTTTAGTTGATCAGATGGTGTTGGGTGAGAGGTTGGAGTGGATGATCTCAAAGGTCTCTTCCAACCTGGTCTATCCCATCCCATCCCATCCCATCCCATCCCATCCCATCCCATCCCATCCCATCCCACCCTATCCTATCCCATCCTACCCTATCCTATCCCTGATGACCATCCAGCCCAACCCCACCTGCTAGAGCAAGGCCACCCAGACTCAACCCCCCAGAATCACATCCCAGTGGGTTTTGAATGCCTGCAGAGCAGGAGGCTCCACAGCCTCTCTGGGCAGCCTGCTCCAGGGCTCTGCCAACCTTAGAGTGAAGAATTCAGTTCCCTTATGTTTAGATGGAACCTCCTGGCTTCCACTTTGTGCACACTGCTCCTTGCCCTGTCACTGGACACCACTGAGAAGTGTCTGGCTCCATCCTCCTGACACTCAGCCTTTAGCTATTGATCAGATCAGCACTGATCAGAGCCTCTCCAGAGCTCTTCTCCAGGCTCCACAGCCCCAGGGCTCTCAGCCTTTCCTCTTCTCAGAGATGCTTCAGCCCCCTCAGCATCTTAGTGCCTCACCCCTGGACTCTCTCCAGTAGTTCCTTGTGTTCTTGAACTGGGGAGCCCAGAACTGGAGACAGTACTCCAGGTGTAGCCTCCCTAGGGCAGAGTAGAGGTGGAGGTAGAACCTCCCTTGAGCTGCTGGCCACACTCTTCTTAATGTACCCCAAAAGAGCCTCTGCCCCTTGTGCCAAGGGACAGCACAGGCTTGCTGCTGACTCAGAGGGAGCACTGTGTCCAGTTCTGGAGCCTCTGTTCCAGGAAGGATCTGGAGGGGCTGGAAGGTGTCCAGGGAAGGGCCACGAGGATGAGCAGAGGGCTGGAGCTGCTCTGCTGTGAGGACAGACTGAGGGAGTTGGGGTTGTGCAGGCTGGAGAGGAGAAGGCTCCAAGGAGACCTTCTTGTGGCCTTCCAGGATCTGAAGGAGGCTCCAAGAAAGCTGGGGAGGGACTTCTGAGGGGGCCAGGGAGGGATAGGACTGAGGGGGATGGAGCAAAACTAGGAGTGGGGAGATTCAGATTGGCTGTGAGGAAGAAGTTGTTCCCCATGAGGGTGGTGAGAGCCTGGCACAGGCTGCCCAGGGAGGTGGTGGAAGCCTCCTGCCTGGAGGTGTTTGCAGCCAGGCTGGAGGTGGCTGTGAGCAACCTGCTGTGGTGTGAGGTGTCCCTGCCCATGGCAGGGGGGGTGGAGCTGGCTGAGCCTTGAGGTCCCTTCCAACCCTGACAGTTCTGTGATCCCTTTCCCCCCAGCACCAAGGGGAAAGAGCTGTGCAGGTCCTTGCCACCCAAGGCTGGCTGCTTACCCACATGGCTCCTGTCCTGCACTGCACAGGGACAGGAGCTTTGTGACTCCTCTTGTGGTGCTGCAGTGCCTGTCATGGCCAAATCAACCTCCCCCACACCCCCTCCCGCTCCTTCCCCCCTACCCCCGGGGGTTGCTGTGTCACAGAGTCCCTCTGGAGTGGGTGCTGGGACAGGGGGCAGCTCCCCAGCCCTCTGCCCAGCTCCCATGGAGATCTCATTAATAGATTTACTTACTTGAAAATCATTATCCAGGCAGACAGCCTCCTAGATGCAGGCTCCCAGGGGCAACTTGTTAGCAGCTGCTCTGTAGCTACATCAAGAGAGTGTCTGACAGTACACAAAAGCCATCCCACAATGTCAGAAACCACCGAGGGGGATTAACTTCAAAGAGAAAATACAGGGGGGGGGAGGGGAAGGGAAAAAGCCCCTCCCCCATTAAAACCTGTCTTGGTGCTTCTCAGAGGTGGAGAGCCTCAGAGAAGGAAGCAAAACCAGGCAGTGGAGGGGAGAGGGAAGCAAGGGCCAGCCCCAGCAGGAGAGGGGGAAGTGTGGAAGGGTGCAGGATGAAGGGCAGCAGTTTGCAGGTGGAGGTTGGGCAGCAGGAGGAAGCTCTGCACTATGAGAAACACTGGAACAGGCTGCCCAGGGATGGGGCTGGGGGCTGCCCATCCCTGGAGGCAGTCGAGGTCAAACTGGATGGGATGGGATGGAATAGAGTAGAGTAGAATGGAATTGAATTAACCAGGTTGGAAGAGACCTTTGAGATCATCAAGTCCAACCTCTCACCCTGCATCATCTGATCAACCAAACCATGGCACCAAGCACCCCAGCCAGTCTCTTCCTAAGCACCTCCAGGGATGGAGACTCCACCACCTCCCTGGGATGGGGAAGGGGATGGGGAAAGGGAAGGGAGAAAGGGAAGGGGAAGGGGAAAGGGAAGGGAGAAAGGGAAGGGGAAGGGAGAAAGGGAAGGAGAAGGGGATAGGGGATGGGGAAGGGGTTGGGGATGGGGATGGAGGCTTTTAAGGCCAGGCTGGATGTGGCTCTGGGCAGCCTGGTCTAGTGTGAGGTGTCTCTGCCCATGGCAGGGGATTGGAACTGGCTGAGCCTTGAGGTCCCTTCCAACCCTGACAGTTCTGTGGTTCTATGATTCTGTGGAGATAGGGATGGGGATGAAAAACCTGCTCTGGTGACCAAGTGATAAATGAGAGTCATTAAGGTTGGAAAAAGCCCTCTAGGATCATCAGTTCCAACCATCAGCCCAACACCACCATGGCCACCAAACCATGGCCCCAAGGGCCATGGCCACAGGGCTCTTGAACACCTCCAGGGATGAGGACTCCACCACCTCCCTGGGCAGCCTCTGCCAATCCCTGACCACTCTTGCAGCAAAGAAATTGTTCCTCATCTCCAACCTAAACCTCCTCTGGTGCAACTTGAGGCCTTTTCCTCTTGGTCTACCACTAGGGAGAAGGCACCAACCCCCCACCTCACTCCAAGCTCCTCTCAGGGAGTTACAGAGAGCAAGGAGCTCTCCCCTCAGCCTATTTTTGCTTTGCCAGGGTATTTGCTCAGGTCTTTTATTTGCTTTGAAGGCTTGGCTTCCAGTGCTGCAGGTTTCTTGCAGTGCTGTGGGTGCCACAGTGGTGTGAACAGAGCTCTGCCCTCAGCCCCTCAGCTCATTTATTTACTCTCTGGTTACTGATCCTTGGGCTGCTCTGGCTTTCAGATCCCTCCTCACCTGCTGCACCTCAAAGGATCTGCTCTCAGCTTCCAGCACCTGCCTGCAGCCCCCAGGGCCCCAGCAAGGGAAGCAGCTGGGGAATTGAAGGTATGACACTTGTGATAGCCTGGGCTGAGAGCTGTGATAAGAAGTCTGTTGTGAGGGAAGTGCTTCAGGGTCAAACCACGGAGAGATGCTGGCCTGAAACTGCTGAGTGCAGCAGGAGTGCCTGTGCAGTCCCTCTGAGGAGGCAATAAAGGAGAGACCTCTGCAGAGTTACTCAGCCCAGCCTCAAAGCAGCTCATTTGCCTGTGTCATGAGCTGTTGAAATTGGAGGGGGAGAGGGGGCAGGGTGGGAATATAAATCTTCAAAGGACATTAAAAAATGTGTAAAATTTACAGTCCTGTTGAAAATGTGACAGCTGCTACTGACAGCACAGAACCAGAGGAGAGTTAGGGTTGGAAGGGACCTCAAGGCTCAGCCAGTCCCAACCCCCTGCCATGGCCAGGGACACCTCACACCGCAGCAGGTTGCTCACAGCCACCTCCAGCCTGGCTGCAAACACCTCCAGGGATGAGGCTTCCACCACCTCCCTGGGCAGCCTGTGCCAGGCTCTCACCACCCTCATGGGGAACAACTTCTTCCTCACAGCCAATCTGAATCTCCCCACTTCTAGTTTTGCTCCATCCCCCCCAGTCCTATCCCTCCCTGTCACCCTCAAAAGTCCCTCCCCAGCTTTCTTGGAGCCCCCTGCAGATCCTGGAAGGCCACAAGAAGGTCTCCTGGGAGCCTTCTCCTCTCCAGACTGCACAACCCCAACTCCCTCAGTCTGTCCTCATAGCAGAGCAGCTCCAGCCCTCTGCTCATCCTTGTGGCCCTTCTCTGGGCACCTTCCAGCCCCTCCAGATCCTTTCTGGAACAGAGGCTCTGGAATGGAGTGGAATGGAATAGAAATAGAATAGAAATAGAATAGAATAGACCAGACCAGGTTGGAAGAGACCTTCGAGATCATCAAGTCCAACCTATCACCCAACACCATCTAATCAACCAAACCATGGCACCAAGTTCCTCATCCAGTCTCTTCCTAGACACCTCCAGGGATGGTGACTCCACCACCTCCCTGGGCAGCACATCCCAATGGGCAATCTCTCTTTCTACCAAGAACTTCTTCCTCACCTCCAGCCTAAACCTCCCCTGGCACAGCTTGAGACTGTGGCCTCTTCTTCTGGTGCTGCTTGCCTGGGAGAAGAGCCCAACCCCCACCTGGCTACGATTGGACACAGTGCTCCAGGTGGGGTCTGAGCAGAGAATCCCCTCCCTGGCCCTGCTGGCTCTGCTTCTCTTGCTGCAGCCCAGGATGGGATTTGCTTTCTGTGCTGCAAGTGCTCACTGCTGGCTCCTGTTGAGCTTGAGCTGGAGGGGTGAAAAAAACCCACCCTAACCCTGATCAGGCAGAGCCTGACCCAGGCACTTGACTTCAGAGGGTGTGAGAAATGCGGCAGCCACCTCTGGAGCAAGCTGAGGGGCTGGAGGGGTCTGCAGGTCAGCGGCGCTCAGCCACCCGCTGCCAGCAACGGGCTCACAGCGCCCGAGGGGCTTAGGGGAAGCGGTGGCCGCCTTTAACCACCTCGCTGGGAGGGTCACCGAGCTTCCCTTCAACCCACCAGGCCAGAATACATCTTAAGGCTTCAGCCTTAAGCCCGGAAGGGTTGTTTGGACCTTAAGGTGTTGATGCCTCGAACCTTCTTCCTTTCTGCGCGGAGCTTTTCGTCTCGGCGTTGCCTCCTCGGAGCCGGGTGGAGTGGAGCGCTGCTGGGCGTTAAGAGGTTGTCTGGTGCCATTAGTTGATTTCTTTTGTGCTCCTAGTGCTCGGCTCTGGGAACATGCTGCGTCCTGTCGAGGCTTTCGCCGGGGTTTGTAGTCTTTCGGCAGTTGATGTTTATTTTCAAGCGGGAAACATTGTGGCTACCTTCTTCCTGGGCGCTGTGGATCACAAGCAAAGCTGCTTTGCACCACGGACAAGCCTGGAGCTCCCGTCCAGCCTGCCATTCTGCTCCCCCTCTCCTCTTCTCCTCCTCTCCCCCTCGCCTCTTCTCCTCCTCTCCCCCTCGCCTCTTCTCCTCCTCTCCCCCTCGCCTCTTCTCCTCCTCTCCCCCTCGCCTCTTCTCCTCCTCTCCCCCTCGCCTCTTCTCCTCCTCTCCCCCTCGCCTCTTCTCCTCCTCTCCCCCTCGCCTCTTCTCCTCCTCTCCCCCTCTCCTCTTCTCCTCCTCTCCCCCTCTCCTCTTCTCCTCCTCTCCCCCTCTCCTCTTCTCCTCCTCTCCCCCTCTCCTCTCCCCCTCTTCCTTTCTCTCTTGCTGAGCATTGATCAGATCCCCTCTGGGACTGCTCTTCTCCAGGCTCAGGGCTCTCACAGAGCTGCTCCAGGGCCCTCAGCATCCTCACAGCCTCCTTTGGCCTCCCTCACGAACTTTTTCAACCCACTCGTGGGACAGGAGAGCTGAGATGCTGAGAGCCTTCCGTGGCATCTCCAGCACAAAGCCTGCGAGGCTGAGTTAAACCCCCTCGAAGAACTGCCCAGTCAGGGGCAAATACACCAGAAAAGCTTCTGAAATCCTGTTGGGTTTATTTTTCTCCCCCTCCCCTTCTTCACAGCTCCTTGAAAGCAGATGGTGAGGTGGGGCTGGGAGAGAACAAACAGAAAATAGCCCAAGCAGTGGAGAGAATTCTTCTCCTCTTGGCAAAGTGTGGGAGCAGAAGCTTGCAGCTGGTTTCTCCCACCTCGAGCTGAGGTTGGTGCTGGGAATTTACAACTGAGCAGAGCTGGAGGAACACAATAAAAATTAATAATTAAGAGAGCAAAGGGGGGGGGGGGGGGGGGGAAGGGGGGGGAAGAATCTGCCAGGCATAGAAATATTTTTAGGTGGTTGCTGGAGGTTTGAATAGCAGCCATGGAATGGAATGGAATAAGGAATAGAATGGAATGGAATAGAGTGGAATGGAATAAGGAATAGAATGGAATGGAATAGAATAGAATGGAATGGAATGGAATAAGGAATACAATGGAATAAGGAATGGAATGGAATGGAATAAGGAATGGAATGGAATGGAATGGAATAAGGAATACAATGGAATAAGGAATGGAATGGAATGGAATAAGGAATACAATGGAATAAGGAATGGAATGGAATGGAATGGAATGGAATGGAATGGAATGGAATGGAATAAGGAATACAATGGAATAAGGAATGGAATGGAATGGAATAAGGAATAGAATGGAATGGAATAGAATGGAATGGAATAGAATAAGGAATGGAATAGAATATGGAATAGAATAAAGAATAGAGTGGAATAGAATGGAATGGAATAAGGAATAGAATGGAATAGAATAAGGAATAGAATGGAATAGAATAAGGAATAGAATGGAATGGAATAGAATGGAATAGAATAAGGAATAGAATGGAATAGAATGTAACAAGGAATAGAATGGAACAAGAAATAGAATGGAATGGAATGGAAGAAGGAACAGAATGGAATAAGGAATGGAATGGAATAAGGAATAGAATAAGGAATGGAATGGAATAAGGAATGGAATGGAACAAGGAATGGAATGGAATGGAATGGAATAGAATAGAATAGAATAGAATAGAATAGAATAGAATAGAATAGAATAGAATAGAATAGAATAGAATAGAATAGAATAGAATAGCATAGCATAGAATAGAATAGAAATTAACCAGGTTGGAAAAGACCTCAGAGATCATCAAGTCCAACCTAGCACCCAGCACCATCTGATCAACTCAACCATGGCACCAAGTGCCTCATCCAGGCTCTTCTTAAACACCTCCAGGGCTGGGGACTCCACCACCTCCCAGGGCAGCACATTCCCATGGCCAATCTCTCTTTCTGGGCATGGAGCTCTCTGTGTTGAACCTCTGCTGGGTAGCTAACTTGGGCTCCACTTGGCTCTTGGCTTTGTGGTGGAGTCTTCTCACTGCAGATGGATGCTGCTCCCTAGGCCCTCACCCAGGAACCACAGGGCTCTGGTGAAGCTTTTTTGGCTTGGCACAGGTAGAAAAAGCTGTGCTGGATGTCCTACTTTGGGTCCCTTTGCCACCTTTTTCTCACAGGGATCAGTTCCCCCTGGGGAGGTGGTGGAGTCATCACCCCTGGAGGTGTTCAAGAAGTGTGTGACCATGGAACTGAGGCCATGGTTTAGAGGCCATGGTGGTGTTTTGGGGCTCAGTGATCTCAGAGGCCTTTCCCAACCAAAACAATTCTCTGGTTCTACTCCTTCCAGCAGACTGAGAGGTTTAGGAGAGTTAAGCCCCAGCAAGGCAGGTTCCCTGCAGGCCTGAGTGTGCTGGGGGCCACTTCCTTCTGCAAATCCTCTCTCTGAAGGCCTCACTGAGGAGATTAAGAGCTGCAGAGGCTTGTGGATGGAAGCACTGGGACATGGGATTGTTACATCATGGAACCGTGGAGTCATGGAACCATGGAGTCATGGAACCATGGAATAATGGAACCATGGAGTCATGAAACCATGGAATAATAGAACCATGGAATCATAGAGTCATGGAACCATGGAATCATGGAGTCAGGGAGTCAGAACCATGGAGTCATGCAGCCTTAGATTCATGGAGTCATTAAATCATGGAACCAGGGAGCCATGGAGTCATGGAACCATGGAATCATGGAGTCAGGGAGCCATAGAACCATGGAGCCATGGAATCATGGAGTCATTAAATCATGGAGTCATTAAATCATGGAATCATAGAACCATGGAGTCATGGAACCATGGAATCATTGAATCATGGAATCATGAAGTCATTAAATCATGGAGCCATGGAACCATGGAGTCATGGAACCATAGAGTCATGGAGTCAGAGAGTCATGGAACCATGGAGCCATGGAGCCATAGAATCATGGAACCATGGAGCCATGGAGCCATAGAATCATGGAGTCATTAAATCATGGAGTCATTAAATCATGGAATCATAGAACCATGGAGTCAGGCAATCATGGAACCATGGAGTCATGGACTCATGGAGTCATGGAACCATGGAGCCATAGAATCATGGAGTCATTAAATCATGGAATCATAGAACCATGGAATCATAGTACCATGGAGTCATAGAATCATGGAGTCATTAAATCATGGAGTCATAGAACCATGGAGTCATGGAATCATTGAAGTTGGAAGAGACCTCCAAGACCAGAGTCCAACCATCAACCCAACCCCACCATGCCCCCCAAACCGTGCCCCACAGTGCCACGTCCACATGTTTTTAGGACACGTCCCTCCAGGGATGGTGACTCCACCACAAGGCTTCCTTCCCTTGGGACTGAGCTGGGCACTCCGGTTTTGTGGGTCAGAAATTGAAGGTGGGAGAGGGAGAAGGATGATTCTAGGATGATTCCAAGGTGTGGAGTTCCTAAATGCAGCCCTGGTGTGGAGACCAAAGCCCACTGTGAAGATGCCAACTCCATGCTCTGAGAGAGACTGAAGCACAGCAAACCCCAGAGCAGTTGTGCTACCTCCAGACAGATTGATGTGAGCTCTGGTATTTGGTTGTCCTGGGTGCAGCATTTTGAGCACTCAGAGAGAGATTCATTAATTCTCATCTTGTAGCTGATTTCTGTTCATGTTCCAGGGGAGAGAAGGGAAGGGGAGGAAAAAAAGAGAGAGAAAAGGGCTTGGCACATCCACCACTGCAGGGGCAAACAGCACGACCAGCCCAAAACTTAGAGGGCAAAGAGGATGGATGGTGATCTGCAGAGCCTCTCAGGGCAGGAATCTGCTGGGCATTGGGACAAGCTCATCGGGGAAGGCCCCTGGCACCTCACAGCCTCCCCTGGGGTGGTGGCATGGACGTGGTTAAACTTCACCTGCCCGGCCCAGGGTCACAAACGCCGCTTGTTTAGGGCCATCAAGGAAAACAGCCTTGTAAAAAGGCCTCTGGGGGACGGCTAATTTATGGAGGGGAGAAACAATATCCCTCCCCTGGTGCCACTTAACTTTTCATTTTATATTCGCCGTAATTGCAGATGACATCTGGAAAAATTGCAGCCCAGCCCCTGGAGAAAGCCAGGGCAGGAGGTCACGGCGCTCCGGAGGCAGATCCCGGCCATTCCACGGGGACGGTGGCTGTGCCATGTGTGGGGCAGGAAGGCTGTGGGGGAGCCCTGAGCACCGTCTCCTCCTGGGAACTGAGCGCAGAGGGTGAGGGACCAGGAGTGAAGGGCTTGGCGTGGGCGATTCCTGGGGGCTCTGCTGAGCAGGGGCAGCCCCAGGCCTCAGTTTCCCCACTAGGCAAATGGGGGTGCAGGATGGGATGTGGAGAAGCTCTGGGTCCTGAGCTCTTCATGCAGCCGTGCTGAGGTGGGGGAACCCCAGGACAAGGTGCAGTGGCCAGGGTGGGGGCCCCCGGACAAGGTGCAAGGTCCAGGATGGGGTGCTCCAGGATAGGGATGGAGGGGAAACAGGGTGCAGGATCCACGATGGGGGGACCCTGGGACAGGGATGGGGTAGATTGCAGGGTTCAGGGAGAAGGTACAGGGTCCACAGTGGGGAACCCCTCGACAGGGCTAGAGGAGGGGACCCTGGGCCAAGGTGCAAATCCGGGACAGGGTTAGAGAAGAAGCCCTTAGGGTGCAGGGTCCAGGATGAGGGGGCCGCGGGACAGGGCTGGGGCATGGTGCAGGCTCCAGGGCAGAAGATTCCGGGGCAGGACTGGAGAGGAAACAGGGTGGCAGTATCCAGGCTAGGGCCCCTGGGACAGGATGCGTGATGCGGGATCCAGGCGGGGGGACATCACGGGGGGGTTGTGGGAGGTGGGCAGGGGGAGGAGGGCCCCAGCTGCCGCTCGGCAGCCGTCCGTACACCTTTAAAAGTCTCCTCACGTTGCCGCGCTGATTATCCATTAACCTGATGCGAGCTCCCTTTCCTGGGGGGGGCGTGCGCGGCAGCGCTGCAATCAGAGCCGGCAGCAGGGCTGGCTCCCTGCCTGCCTTCCTCCCTCTCTCTCTCTCTTCTCCCCTACCCCCCCTCTCTCCCCTCCTTATCAGCAATTCAGATTGCATGCAAATCTGCGGGCTTTCTTACAGGGGCAAAGCGAAGGACCCAGCGTTTTTCTCCGGCCCTGGTTTCGGGCGAGAGATATCTCCACCTCCTCCTCCACCACCTCCTCCTCCTCCTCCTCTTGGGATTTTCTTCCTTCTCCCCTCCCCTGCTCTCCCCTCCCCTCCCTGCTTCCCTCCCTCTCTTTCTTTCCTCCTTTTCACCTCCTCGAACAAAAGTAGCCCTTCTCCGTACGGCAGCCAGCGCAGCCGCTTTGTCTGCCCGCTCGGTCGGGTACCCGGAACCGGCAACCGGGCTGGGCTGAGCCGCCTCGCCCGGCGGGGGCCATGACGGGGAGAAGAGCGGCTCCCCGGCTCTTGCTGGTTTTACTGGTGTTACTGGGGCTAACGATGGGCGGCGGAGAGGGGAGCTGCCCCGAACGGGAGCTGGAGCGGCGGGAGGAAGAAGCCAACGTGGTGTTGACGGGGACGGTGGAGGAGATCATGAACGTGGACCCTGTGCACCATACCTACTCCTGCAAGGTAAAGGTGTTACGGGAGGGGGTGGGGGTGGATGGGGGGGTGGTGGCTTTCGGGGGGAAACTTTGCAGCCCCTAAACTGCCGCTCCTTCCGCGGAGCGCATGTGGTTCGTATTGTAGGCGCTGGAGCTTTGGTGTGTAATTAGGTATTTTTAGACTGCGGAGTCTTTTCCCGGCTTGGAGCTCCCACAGCTGTGTCCAGGGGAATCTCGCAAGGTTGCTTTTTATGGGCATTTCCCTCCCTTGCTGCGATGTGCAGCCTGGTTCCCAACTTTCTGCTCGGCCGGGCTTTGGGCTGCTGGGGAAGGTGAGAGCGGAGCCTCTGGCTGCTCCTGCTCCTAGCTCCCTGTTTACTTAGCAGCATCTTGAGTTCCTCCAGCTCAAGCTATTGTTTAACTACCATTCTAGCCCCTGGCTATGTTTTTTTTTCTCCCCCCACCCTTTAAGCTGAGAGACGGTATAAAGTACCGAGCAACCTGAAATACCATCCGTCTGGTTGTCAGAAAACGTGCTGGATGTCTTAACCCTTCCTTTAACCTGGGGCAGGAATCTCACTTGTGAGGACGTGCTGCTACACGGCTTATTTCCCCCTCCTCCCCACCCCACTCTTCTTCCCCATCCTCCCCCTTTTTCCTCCCCATCCTTAAAAAGTGCTGCCCGTGGCTGGTGCTCGGCAGGGCCTGGGGGTGATGCTCGGCAGCGCGTTGGAGAGCGGGGCAGGAGAAGGTTAACTCTGTACCACGGTGTTGCCCTCAGCGCTGGAGCATCTCTCAGCCCCGTAAAGTAGTTGAACAGCTTCTTGTCTGCCCAGCTGGTGCCTGCTGCTTCCCAGCTTGTTCCCACTGCGCTGCCCCATGCCAGGCACTCTCTTTTATTTTTTTTCCTCACAAGGGCTTGTGAGAGGAGGAGAGGGAATGGATTGAAGCGTGAGGAGGGCAGATTTAGGCTGGAGATTAGGAAGAAATTCTTCACAGCGCGGGTGGCGAAGCGCTGGAACAGGTTGCCCGGGGAGATTGTGGATGCCGCCTTCCCTGGAGGGGGGTTCAAGGCCAGGATGGGGCTTTAAGCAAGCTGGGCTGGTGGGAGGTGTCCCTGCCCATGGCAGGGGGGGGTTGGAACTGGACGACCTTCAAGGTCCCTTCCAACACGCTCCGTAATAATGCTGCACGGTGCAATCTGCACCCCGAGCTCGCAAATGAGATCACAGACCCTCCAGGCTAGTGCCGAAGCCCTTCTGTTTGCAAAGTGTCTGGCACGTCCCGGGTGCCACGGAGGAAAACTAATCAGCTGCTGCCAGCAGCCGGTGTCCTGCGGCAGCTTGTGGGGCGCATATGGCCGAGTGGCTGCGGCCCACCAGATGCTGGGGGCAAGGGTTGCCATCGGCATGCAAGCAGGCAGAAGGTGGTCCAGGGAGAGGCTGGTGATGAGGTAGAAACGCTCAGCTAAGAGCTCTTTCTTCCCTCCCCCCACCCCCTGCAGACGGCACAGCAAGGTGTCTGGCTGGAGTTAAAGCTCCCCATCTTCATCCCGCAGCATCGCAGCGAGACTTGTGGGGCCAGGAGAAGTGGGTTTGCCCGTGCTCTTGTGACGATGGCATAGCTGCTTGCTCAGCAGCTCTGCCTCTGCAAGGGTGCAGTCAAGTCCAAGGAAGAAGAGCTGGTGGGGAGAGAGCTGCTCTGGTGCTCGGCGGCTTCATTTCAAACCCAGTTTGTGCGGCTCAGCTTGGGACGGGAGGCGGGGTGGGGGTGGTCCCTCGCCTGCTTGGTTCCCCCCTCAGCCACCCCCAGTGCTGTGGATTTAGCCGTGGGGTTTTGCTTCTGCTGGTTTATTGGTGTCACAGCAGCAGCTGAAGGCCAGAACCTGCCCCCCGAGGGCACATTCCCAGTTTGAGAGTCTCGTAAAAGAAAGTGAAAGGAGGTAAAGCTCTCCTGTTCCTCCTGCCCGGGATGGAAGTGCCCATCCCATCTCGTTGTGGCTCTCCCGGTTCTGCTGGGACTTTTGTCTCAGGACAGCAGCTCTTCAGCTCCTTCACCTACACCAGCAGCCTTCCCTAGGTAGATCTTGGTGGCGGGGCAGGGAGGGCTGGGGGCTGGCGGGCAGGGAGGGCAAGGAGCTGGGGACTGGCACTCTGGGGTGTCTTAAAAGGCCTGAAAGCAAATAAATCTCTCCTAACTGTGACTTGTAAATGCACAGCTTTGCAGCAGCTGTTGGTTTGTTCCACTCTTAAGATCTCTCCAAGTCAGTGAAATCCCTAGGGGGACACACTCTGCTGGTGCTGGGCTGCAGGGTCAGAGATGTGCTTGCAGTTTGGTTTGCTCTGGGTGGCTTCCTTTTTTACCCAAGCAGCTAGAATCCCAAAGGGCACTTTGGGCATTAAACCTGGCTGCTGGCTCCTGCTCTCCTCTCACATCCACCCTGGTGCCATGTGGAGGTGGAATAAGCCCTGGGGAAGGGAAAGGGTTCAGGGTGGGGAAGGGAAAGGGTTCAGGGTGGGGAGGGGAAAGGGGTTGGGGTGGAGAGGGGAAGGGTCTTGATGGGGAGGGGAAAGGGGTTGGGGTGTGAAGGGGAGGGGAAAGGGGTTGGGGTGTGGAGGGAAGGGGAAAGGGGTCAGGGAGGGGAGGGGAAAGGGGTTGGTGGGTCTGGGTGGGGAGGGAAGGGATCTTGGGGAGGGGAAGGGTGTTGGTGGGAAGCAGACACACACTCACTGCCTCACTGTCATGCTCCACAAGCGTTCCTTAGGCCCTGGGGTTACCTGCAAATACCAGAGTTATCTCTTGTCAGGCTCCTCTTTATCTGCAGAGGGGAGGCAAGGGCCAAATGTGTGGTAGGAGCTCCCCAGAGCCCACACCCAGCACTGGGTGTTGTTGGTGCTGGGTGGTCTGGAGGCAGCAGGCATGGGACTGCTGCCTTCCTGTGTTGTTCTCCCCTGGTGAAACTCTCAGCCCTCCCAGCTGAAGCCTTTGATAGGAGGAAGATAAGAACGTTACAACCCGGGAGAAATGTGAAATTAGTGTTGAGATAAACACCTGTAAACAGCTGCCAGCCAGCTAGCCAAGGAGGAGAGGAAGAGCAGGGCAGAACAGGCTGACAGAGCTCCTGGAAGTGACTCTGATGTGCTGCTTCACCCAGGCCTTGGACCTGGGACTGGGATGCTGTGCTTGTCCTGACTGCAGCCTCAGGCTTGCTCTGCTCCCTTGAGGCTGGGGTGCTGCTGTTCATCCCCCTTCCAGCTGGCTTTGTCCCTTCCTGCTCTGGGGTTGGATGTGGGAACTGGGATGCTGTGCTTGTACTGACTGCAGCCTCAGGCTTGCTCTGATGCCTTGAGGTTGGGGTGCTGCTGCTCATCCCCCTTCCAGCTGGCTTTGTCCCTTCCTGCTCTGGAGTTGGATGTGGGAACTGGGATGCTGTGCTTGTACTGACTGCAGCCTCAGGCTTGCTCTGCTCCCCGAGGTTGGGGTGCTGCTGCTCATCCCCCTTTCAGCTGGTTTTGTCCCTCCTTGCTTTTGGGTCCCCTGCTGTGCCCTGCTCTGATGTTGGATGTGGGAACTGGGATGCTGTGCTTGTACTGACTGCAGCCTCAGGCTTGCTCTGCTCCCTGAGGCTGGGGTGCTGCTGCTCATCCCCCTTCCAGCTGGCTTTGTTCCTCCCTGCTTTTGGGTCCTCTGCTGTGCCTCTTTCTGGGCTGACCTGGTATTTATGAAGGGAGCCCCTATTTATAGGGCAGGATCTATATGTGCTGTAGGAAGTGCTGAAAAGGATGTGGATCCTGCTCCAAACAATAGACCTCGGGTTTTGGGGGGGGGGGTCAGGGAGGCTGTTCTCCAGCCAGGGTGGGATGGAGAAGTTGCTGGGGGGAGGTGGGTTTGGTGCTGTGCTTGCTCCTGGGGAAAGAGCAGCTGGCTTCTGGCAGGGAGGGGCAGAGAGTGACAAGCAAGGGGAGAGGGATGATGTGCAATCAGGAGGGGAGGGTTTGGCAGGGCTGCTTCTGAAGCTGCAGGGTTGGGGCTGCATCTGACCAGCACCTTGCATCTCAAACTGCCCACATCTGGTGGTGACCCTTTTCACTCCCGTGTCCAGAGTGACATCTCTCCCTCTCCTCTTTGAGGAGACCACGCTCTGACTTCTCATTTGTCTTTGCAGCCCCAAGGTTGGCCTTTCCCAGAGCATCCTCCTGGCAGGAATCCTCTTGGGCACTGCACGTTGCCAGTCCAGGTGGTCCCATTCCCCCCCCCCCCCCCAACCCCATGGCAGAAAGGTCCTTGCAAGGATCTCTGCTTCAAGTTTTGGCTGCTCCTTGCATCTGCCAGGAGCCTTGTGAAACGGCCTTAATCCGGGGGTTTATGTGCTCAGCGCTGAGGGAGGCTGCTGCAGAGAAGGGACCGCTTGGAATTAGCTTCCAGCCCTTTCTTTCTGGGAGTTGGTTGACTCTCTCTCCCTCCCTCCCTTCCTTTTCTCCCCCGATCTCCTCGCTGCAGCGGCAGCCGCCGGTGAGTCACCGGTGACCAAGTCCTTAATTGTGTGCGCTGATGAATGGGATGCCCTACAGGTAATTGCTGGCTCTTTGGTGCCTTCCCGTCCATTCATTACCGAGGGTAAGGGTGGGGATGAAGGCCGCTGGACTCTGATGTTGCTGCGGCCTGGCTCTGAGGTGTATGACTGGAGCAGCCGTGCTAATTAACTCCAATTACCATCTGCCTCACAAGAAGGGGGAGGCTTTAGCCTTCCCCCCCTCCCCCCCCCCCCCCCCTCCTTAGACCTAGCTGTGAAAATGCCCAACTGCTACCTCCAGCACAAGCCCCAAGCTCTGCTCTCTGTCTCCAGGATTCCCCCTCCCCTCTTCTCCCCCTTTTGTCTCCTCTCCGTTCCTGGGGGGTTTGCCCTGGTTGTCTTCACCTCACCTCCACGCAGCGAGCGCCTGCCCTGCGGGCTGCAGGCTGCTGCCGAAGGAGGAGGAGGAGGAGCTGGGGCTGGTGGGGCTGCAGGGAGGTGTCTTGACTTGACTGCGAGCAGGAGCAGAGGGAGCTGGGCTGATGCGAAATGCTGGAGGAACAGCTGGTCCCGGGCGGGGAAGGGCTTGTGCTAAAGCTCTGCAAGCTGTGCTCTTAGCACCCGGGCTCCTGGCCTCACCTGAGGTGCCAGGCTGGCAGGTGGCCCCGGGACCGGCTCCCTTTTGAAGGGGGGTTGCCTCCTGCGGCACCAGCTGCACGTGGTGGAGCAGATGTCTGTGGCGGCGCTGGGATGGCTGTGAGATCAGAGGCGAGGAAAGCTGCCTGTCACAGCTACCCTTCCTCACCAGCTGAAGCTCCCTCTGCTTGCTGGTTGCCTGCCAGCTCTCTCCAGAAAAGAGCTCCTGCTGACGGGGCAATGCCCAGCCCAGCAGCCAGCTTCTGCAGCAGGCTGCTTCTGGGGCTGAAAGAGGTTGGTGCTTCGAAAGCCACCTGCCTTTGAAGGCATTTGCTTCCCCAGCCCCTGCTCTTCCTCCTTCCCAGAGACTTGGGCTGTGTGTCACTGCCTGTGAGTTGCTGCTTGCCCTCGGGTTGCTGTGGCACCGCTCAGCACTGGCCCAGGGGGAGGTGGCTGCCCTCATGCTGGCAGACAAATGAGTGTGAGAGCCTGTGGGTACAAGCTCTCCTCTCCACAGCTGGGAGCAGCAGAGGCCTGAGCAGCTTCCACAGCAGAGCTGTCACGGTGCTGGTTGTGCCAGGGGTGGTTTTTGATCTCGGGTATGCAGACCAGGGCTCACTCATCCTGGGAATACAGCCCTTGGATCACAGGACCTGCTGAGCTGGGTGGCAGCTGAGACTCCTCAACTCCAGAGTCTTTGTAGAGGAGTTGTTTTGGTTGGAAAAGACCTTTAAGGGGCAATGGATATAAACTCCAGCACAGGAGCTTCCACCTTAACATGAGGAGGAACTTCTGCACTGGGAGGGTCACAGAGCACTGGAACAGGCTGCCCAGAGGGGTTGTGGAGTCTTCTTCTCTGGAGACTTTCAAGCCCCACCTGGATGCATTCCTCTGCAACCTGTGCTAGATTCCATGATCCTGCTCTGGCAGGGAGGTTGGACTTGGTGATCTCTGGAGGTCCTTTCCAGCCCCTCACATGTTGTGATCAAGTCCAACCATCAGCCTAAGACCTCCGTGGTCTTCGGGTGGAGGAGACAGCTGGAGAATGCAGGTGGTTGAGCACTGGGGCTGTGGTAGGAGGGGAGATGCTGGCAGGGTGCATGATAAAGCAGGTTCTGAGCGTGCCAGGCCAGGGATGCCTCAGCTCACAGCCATACCTTTGCTCCAGGCTGCAAGCTCTGCCAGCTCTGAGGAGCTGCTCCTCTTGCATGCAGCTCACTGACTCTGCTCTGTCTCCTCTTTTGCCTGCAATAACGCTGTAGCAGCAGCAGTTCTGACCTGTCAGGAGTGGATGGGGACATGATGTACTCTGCCCTAGGGAGGTCTCATCTGGAGTGCTGGGTCCAGGAATCACAGAATTGTTAGGGTTGGAAGGGACCTCAAGGCTCAGCCAGTTCCAACCCCCTGCCATGGGCAGGGACACCTCACATTAGAGTGGGTTGCTCAGAGCCACCTCCAGCCTGGCCTTAAAAACCTCCAGGTCAGGGCTCCCCAGGTCAAGAGAGACCGAGAACTACTGGAGAGAGTCCAGTGGAGGCCACAAGAATGATTAATGGAACAGAACAGCTCTGTGAGGAGGAAAGGCTGAGAGCCCTGGGGCTGCTTAGCCTGGGGAGGAGAAGGCTGAGAGGGGATCTGATCAGTGTATAAATCCCTTCAGGGAGGGTGGGTGTCAAGGGGATGGGGCCAGTCCCTTTTCACTGGTGCTCAGTGGTAGGACCAGGGGCAGTGGGCACAAACTGGAACACAGAAGTTCTGCCTCAGTGTGAGGGAAAAACCTTACTGTGAGGATGGCAAAGCCCTGGAGCAGGCTGCCCAGAGGGGTGGTGGAGTCCCTTTCCCTGGAGTGATTCCAACCCCCACCTGGACAGTGTGATGCTGGGCAAGCTGCTGTGGGTGCCCTGCTTTAGCAGAGGGGTTGGACTTGGATGATCTCCAGATCCCAGCCCCCATCATTCTGTGGTTCCGTAAGGCAGTCTGGTGTCCCATGTGCACTAGAGAGTTATTGCTGCTTCTCCTCTCTGCAGGCCTTTCTGTTTAGGCAGCTTGCAGTGGAGAGCATGGAACTGGGGGGAGGTTGGCTTGCAGCTGAGTGCAGATGTCACCTTTTTTGGGCAGGGGGATGAGCCAGCAGTGAGGTCACAAAATCCCAGCATGTGAGATGCAGGGAGGCTGCTCTAGAAGAGAGGCAGTGGGAGGGGGAGAGCAGGACCAAGTGGTGTGGCCAGGGGAAGGGGCTCCTGCTGCCCAATCCTCCATGCTGCTATGGCAAAGTTCTTCTTCAGTCCTTGCTAGGAACATTGGACTTGACGATCTTTGAGGTCTTTTCCACCCTTATTGATTCTATGAGTTGCTTTTGCCATGTCCACGTGGAGGTGGTACCTGCTCTGCCTTTCATCCCCTGCCAGGTACCAGTGCCTTGCCAGAGCCACCAGACTGCCTTCTTTCACTCCCCAAACCCCCCCCCCCCCCCTCCTGCCCCTGCTTTACACCTCCTGTGCCACTGCTCAGAGCCTCCCCCAGGGATGGGAGGTGTCCTCCTGAGTTCTGCAGCCCTCCCCAGCTGGGACCTTGCAGCCATTTAATGCTCCCTTCAAAGCTCCTTTTTATTCAGAAGTGTTTTCTTCTTCCTTCCTACATTTCACCCCTGAGACTTTGTGTGTTGTTGTCAGGGAGGATGTCTCTGGGAGAACTTTACCAGCTGGTGCCTGTCACCTTGAATGAAGCTGCCTGGGATTAGAAGGGGAATTCCTCTGGCAAGGCTCAGGCCTTGGATGCTGCCCTTGATAGGGCTTGAACGGAGGCTTGGCCCCCACGGGTTGGGTCTGCAGGGGATGGGGCCACAGCTCACAGAACAGAATCACAGGGTTATTAAGGTTGGAAAAAGATCTCTTAAGGTCATCAGGTCCCAAGCATTGACCCCACAAGCCCTGGGAGGAGAGGCTGAGGGAGCTGGGGTTGCTTAGCCTGCAGAAGAGGAGGCTCAGGGGAGACCTTCTTGCTCTCTCCAACTCCCTGAAGGGAGGTTGGAGCCAGGTGGGGGTTGGTCTCTTCTCCCAGGCAAGCAGCACCAGAACAAGAGGCCACAGTCTCAAGCTGTGCCAGGGGAGGTTTAGGCTGGAGGTGAGGAGAAAGTTCTGCCCAGAATGAGAGATTGGCCCTTGGGATGTGCTGCCCAGGTAGGTGGTGGAGTCCCCATCCCTGGAGGTGTTTAGGAAGAGCCTGGATGAGGCACTTGGTGCCATGGTTGAGTTGATCAGATGGTGTTGGGTGATAGGTTGGACTGGATGATCTTGAAGGTCCATTCCATTCCATTCCCACAGAACCATGTCCCAAAGGGCCATGGCCACAGGTTTCTCGAACACCTCCAGGGATGGGGACTCCACCACCTCCCTTGCAGCCTGTTCCAACCCCTGACCACTCTTGCACTCTTCCTTTTCTTCTCCTTCTTCTTTTTCTTTTCCTATATCTGTAATGAATATAAGCTATACAAACCATTATACTCTCTATATCTCACTAATTTTTAGCCCTTTTTTTTTTTTTTGCCCACACCCCAAAGCATGGGAGGGATGCTGCAGGAAATCTGCTCTGCTGGAAGGGCTTTGCCTGGCCTGCAGCACCAAGCTGCCAAGAGATCAAACTGGGCTGGAGAGAGCTCCCAGCTCTGCGTGGCCGGTGCCTGATTGTGACCCTTTTAGGCTGTGCCTTTAAGAAAGGGACAGTTGCTGAGTCAACTGAGAGTCCCCGTGTCCCTGTTCCCCTTTTGTTTGCTTTGTCTGTGAAGAGACAAACTGTTTTCCATTTTCTTGGACTTCTGAATCATCTACACCTGAGGATGGCTGGAATGGATGATGAACTTTACTTACCAGCTGTAGCTATTGTTTTAGATTGAATGGGCGGTACGAGCAGCCAATGAAATGGTTTGGAAGGGGTGGATTGTGACCGTTTGAGGCTGTGCCTTTAAGAAAGGGACAGTTGCTGAGTCAACTGAGAGTCCCTGTGTCCCTGTTGCCCTTTTCTTTGCTTTGTCTGCAAAGAAGCAAACTGTTTTCCATTTTCTTGGACTTCTGGATCATCTACACCTGAGGATAGCCAGAATGGACTATGAACTTTACTGTAGATACTGTTTTAGATTGGATGGGCAGTACGAGCAGCCAATGGAATTGTTTGGAAGGGGTGGATTGTGACCGTTTGAGGCTGTGCCTTTAAGAAAGGGACAGTTGCTGAGTCAACTGAGAGTCCCTGTGTCCCTGTTGCCCTTTTCTTTGCTTTGTCTGCAAAGAAGCAAACTGTTTTCCATTTTCTTGGACTTCTGAATCATCTACACCTGAGGATAGCCAGAATGGACTATGAACTTTACTGTAGATACTGTTTTAGATTGGATGGGCAGTACGAGCAGCCAATGGAATTGTTTGGAAGGGGTGGATTGTGACCGTTTGAGGCTGTGCCTTTAAGAAAGGGACAGTTGCTGAGTCAACTGAGAGTCCCTGTGTCCCTGTTGCCCTTTTCTTTGCTTTGTCTGCAAAGAAGCAAACTGTTTTCCATTTTCTTGGACTTCTGAATCATCTACACCTGAGGATAGCCAGAATGGACTATGAGCTTTACTGTAGATATTGTTTTAGATTGGATGGGCAGTACGAGCAGCCAATGGAATTGTTTGGAAGGGGTGGATTGTGACCGTTTGAGGCTGTGCCTTTAAGAAAGGGACAGTGTTGGAACACTCTGGCTGAATGTTTTGGTGAAGGCAATGAAAACATTGATATTCTAACTGAATTTCATCAGTAGAATGCAACTGTAAGTTTTAGTTCAGTTTGAATCTCGGCTAGTTTTGTTCTTTCAGTTCTGCCTGTCTGCTTCTGAGCAGCAGCTGCAGGACCTAACCTTGACTAACAGATAAGAAAAACTAATCCTTGCATGCACTCTGAGCTAACAGAGTTTCCCCCCTTAATAATTACCTTTTCCCTCTCTCTAACCCTTTTGGGGGGAAAAAAGGGAGGTGGGGGGACAGGGGGGGAGACCCTCCTCTTGCTGGAGGAGGGAGTTTTGTTCTGTATTGCTTTCTTTGCTGTGTATTTCTGTATACACTGTAAATATTGTATATTGTGTATGTATTCACTGCATTTCATCTCTGCTTCTCTGAGTTAGCTGTGGTTTCTTTGTGGGGGTGGAGGGGCAGAGCTGAACTTTCTCTCACCACCACATTGAGCTCTGCCCTTCCTGGGGGCAGGAGTTGATCTGCTGGAGGGTAGAGAGGCTCTGCAGAGGGACCTCCACAGGCTGGGCAGATGGGCAGAGGCCAAGGGCAGGAGATTCAACACATCCAAGTGCTGGGTTCTGCACATTGGCCACAACAACCCCAGGCAGTGCTACAGGCTGGGGTCAGAGTGGCTGAGAGCAGCCAGGTGGAGAGGGACCTGGGGGTACTGGTTGATGGCAGGCTGAACATGAGCCTGCAGTGTGCCCAGGCGGCCAAGAGGGCCAATGGCATCCTGGCCTGCATCAAGAACAGTGTGGCCAGCAGGAGCAGGGAGGTCATTCTGCCCCTGCACACTGCACTGGTTAGGCTGCACCTCGAGTATTGTGTCCAGTTCTGGGCTCCTCAGTTTAGGAAGGAGGTTGACTTGCTGGAACGAGTCCAGAGAGGTGAGGGGTTTGGAACACAAGCCCTATGAGGAGAGGCTGAGGGAGCTGGGGTTGCTTAGCCTGCAGAAGAGGAGGCTCAGGGGTGACCTTATCACTCTCTACAACTACCTGAAGGGAGGTTGCAGACAGATGGATGTTGGTCTCTTCTCCCAGGCAGCCAGCACCAGAACAAGAGGACACAGTCTCAGGCTGTGCCAGGGGAGGTTCAGGTTGGATGTTAGGAAGAAGTTCTATACAGAGAGAGTGATTGCCCATTGGGATGGGCTGCCGGGGGAGGTGGTGGAGTCGCCCTCATTGGAGGTGTTCAGGAGGAGACTTGATGGGCTGCTTGGTGCCATGGGTTAGTTGTTTGGGTGGTGTTGGATTGGTTGATGGGTTGGACGTGATGATCTTGAAGGTCTCTTCCAACCTGGTTTATTCTGTTCTATTCCTCCCTCCCTCCCCTCCCAGGTGCGGGTCTGGCGCTACCTGAAAGGCAAAGACATCGTCACCCACCACATCCTGCTGGACGGCGGCAACAAGGTGGTGATCGGCGGCTTCGGGGACCCCCTGATCTGCGACAACCAGGTCTCCACGGGGGACACCAGGATCTTCTTCGTCAACCCTGCCCCCCAGTACCTGTGGCCGGCGCACCGCAACGAGCTGATGCTCAACTCCAGCCTCATGCGGATTACGCTGCGCAACCTGGAGGAGGTGGAGCACTGCGTGGAAGGTGAGGCCGCGGCAGCAGGGAGAGGAGGACCTGGCTCCCCGGGGGTGCTGCCCTGAGGGTGCCACACACGGCCTTGGCTGCTCTCTGCTCTTGGCTTGTCGATGAGTGGTTGGCGAAGGGGCTGGTGATGAGCTCTGGGGTGTGGCTGGGGTAGGGTCATGGTGCTCTGTGGACCTGCTGGATGTGGGGAGAGGGACCGGCGTTGACTTTGGTTGTGGGGAGAGGGACTGGCGTTGACCTGGCTGGCAGAGGTAGGGCTTGCAAGCAAGGTTCAGCCAAGGAGAAGTGGCTCCCTGTGGGCTTAGTTGGCTGCTCTCTGCTCTTGGCTTGTCAGTGAGTGATTGGCGAAGGGGCTAGTGATGAGCTCCGGGATGTGGCTGGGGTAGGGTCATGGTGCTCTGTGGACCTGCTGGATGTGGGGAGAGGGACTGGCGTTGACCTGGCTGGCAGAGGTAGGGCTTGCAAGCAAAATCCAGCCACAAAGAGAAGTGGCTCCCTGTGGGCTTAGTTGGCCGCCCTCTGCTCTTAGCTTGTCAGTGATGTGGCTGGGGTAGGGTCATGGCGCTCTGTGGACCTGCTGGATGTGGGGAGAGGGACTGGCGTTGACTCTGGATGTGGGGAGAGGGACTGGCGTTGACCTGGCTGGCAGAGGTAGGGCTTGCAAGCAAGGTCCAGCCAAGGAGAAGTGGCTCCCTGTGGGCTTAGTTGGCTGCTCTCTGCTCTTAGCTTGTCAGTGACTGATTGGCAAAGGGTTTGGTGATGAGCTCCAGGATGTGGCTGGGGTAGGGTCATGGCGCTCTGTGGACCTGCTGGTTGTGGGGAGAGGGACTGGTGTTGACCTGGCTGGCAGAGGCAGGGGTTGCAAGCAAGGTCCAGCCACAAGGAGAAGTAGTTTGTGGTGTTGCCATCTTTTGTTTGCTCCAGATTTTGATGCAGGTTCTCAGTCTGCTGGAGAAGGAGCAGGACCTGACTCCCTGTGGGCTTAGTTGGCTGCTCTCTGCCCTTAGCTTGTCAGTGATTGATTGGTAAAGGGGCTGGTGATGAGCTCTGGGGTGTGGCTGGGGTAGGGTCATGGTGCTCTGTGGACCTGTTGGTTGTGGGGAGAGGGACTGGCGTTGACCTGGCTGGCAGAGGCAGGGGGCTGCAAGCAAGGTCCAGCCAAGAAGTGGCTCCCTGTGGGCTTAGTTGGCTGCTCTCTGCTCTTAGCTTATCAATGATTGATTGGCAAATGGTCTGGTGATGACCTCTGGGATGTGGCTGAGGTAGGGTCACAGGGAGAGTGCCTGGCATTGACCTGGTTGGCAGAGGCAGGGATTGCAAGCAAGATACAGCCAAAGGAAAGTGGTTTGTGGTGGTGTCATCTTTTTTTCCTCCAAATTGGATGCAGGTTCTCAGTCTGGTGTGGTTGGGAGCATCCTCATTGCAAGTCCTCTCCTACCACAGGGGTGTGGTTGGCACTAACCAAGGAGTTTAGGCTCCTCACACCCTGAGCTGGATTCCTCCTTTAGGCTGAGAGCTGATGAGTTAGTGCTGTGATGAAGGCCTGTCCTTCATGGTAGCCACCTTCAGTTTCCTCTCAGAACTTCCTTATTTCCCTCCTTGCAGACTCCTGCAGGGATCTGAGAAGCCAGCTGAGACCTGCCTGGGGGTAAAATTCACTTAGCTAAGGTGTAGCCAGGTCAGGACCAGGCTGAGCAGTGATTTGAGGAGCTTTAGGATGTCCTCCTCTGTTGTCATAGCTGAGACCTGCCTGGGGGTAAAATTCACTTAGCTAAGGTGTAGCCAGCTCAGGACCAGGCTGAGCAGTGATTTGAGGAGCTTTAGGATGTCCTCCTCTGTTGTCATAGCTGAGACCTGCCTGGGGGTGAAGTTCACTTAGCTAAGGTGTAGCCAGGTCAGGACCAGGCTGGGCAGTGATTTGAGGAGCTATGAGTTGTCCTCCTCTGTTAGGATGAAGCCCCAGATCCCTTCCACATCCATCTCTTTAGAATCTTTGTGTCTGCTCCCTGTTGGGAAGAGTTAATATGTTGGGAAGAGCCCAGATGTGCTCTTTAGACCTCCAGGTGTGGAGATGAGCCTCTCTAGAGAGCACATCTGGATAGAGAGAGTTGATCATCTCCTCCTCCTCCTCCATTGAAAACATCCTTCTGGCAGTTGCTGGCTCCTCTCTCCTCCCTTTCTTCTTGTCCTGTGCTCCAGCAAGAGCCTTGAGCTCGTGGGGGAAATGTGGTGCCCCAAAAGGCCTTTTGCTGGGGGTCCCAGCATGTCCTGAGAGCAGATGAGTAAACACTGGAAGGAATGCAGGGATCCTGCACAGACAACAAATAAACATGCAGCTTGGCTGCCTCCTGCCCTTGGGTGAGCAGCAGAGAGGCCATAACCCCTTTTTTTTTCCCAGCTGGGAATGCTGTCAGAGGGAAATGACCCAAGCCTTGGGCTGGGAGGCTGGAAGAGAGTTGGTTCAGCCAAGGGGCTTAGGAGAGGAACCCTCCCTGAGTGGGTTTGGTAAGCAGGAGAGACACTGCTGGCTTTCTGGCTGTGCATTTCTGTGTCTACCTTTATCTGTGCTCAGCCTGGAGAAGAGAAGGCTCTGGGGAGACCTCAGAGCAGCTTTCCAGGGGGCTGTAAGAAGGCTGCAGAGGGACTGTTTGCAAAGGCCTGCAGGGACAGGACCAGGGGCAATGGCTTGGAATGAGAGCAGAGCAGATTTGGATTGGGTGCTAGGAACAAGTTCTGCAGCAGGAGGCTGCTGGAACACTGCAACAGGTTGCCCAGGGAGGTGGTTGGGGCTCCATCCCTGGAGATACTCAAGGTGAGGCTGGACAGGGCTCTGAGCAACCTGATCCAGTGGAGGATGTCCCTGCTGAGTGCAGGAGGGTTGGACTGGGTGAGCTTTGGAGGTCCCTTCCAACCCAACCCATTCTGTGGCTCCATTTCTACCACTATCTTCTATCAGGTATCAGTTCTGCTCCTTCCTTGCAGCTAGTGGAAGGGAGGGAGGAGGAAGGGGGACAGATGCAAGCCTGGTTTGGTTAAACCTGAGGAAGAATTCCATCTTCATTAGTCTGCTGTGGCCTTTGGCAGCTTTGGGTGTGAGCTGAGGTGTCTGAGCTGGGTGGTAAGGGAGGTTGTCCTGCAAGGCTCCTGGAAGGTGATGAAAGCTTTAGTTTCCCTCCTGATATTATGGCTTGGGTTGGAAGGGACCTTCAAAGGTCCACCTAGCTCAGACACCTCAGCTCACACCCAAAGGTCATCCTGTCCAACCCCCTCTGCAATCAGCAGGGACATCCCCAGCTAGACCAGGTTGCTCAGGGCCCCATCAAGCCTGACCTTGAATGTCTCCAGGGATGAGGCTTCCACCACCTCCCTGGGCAGGCTGTTGCAGCCTTGCAGAGGGTTGGGGTGGTGCTGGGGCTGTCACTGCTGCCAGGAGAGGGGAGGTGTGAGGTGCTGGCCTGCAGCAGGCTGCAGTGGAGGTGCCTGGCTGTAAGCATGTCCTCTGCTGCAGCTGGCTTGGTGTCCCTCCCATGCTGTTGTGCAAGGGAGCTGAAGCTGCCAAAGCTGGGCATGTCTCAACTCCCTCTTTCCCATCTGCTGAACCTGCAGGTCCATGCAGCTATAGGTAGGTTTATCTCCCCTCTCTGCTATGGTAACCTTTCCTGATGCCAGGCAGCTGATGATTCTATCTGGGGCTCCTCTCTGCTCTGAGGATCACTTGCTCCATAGCTTTGCTTCCTCTAATTAGAGTGCTCTTCCCAAAGGCACAGCAGGATGCTGGTGGCATGAAGAGACAGGACCAGGCTGGTTGGTGACTCAGGGCTTGGGAGGGCTGGAAAACACCCTGCAGACCACTTGCCACGTGTGCTGGGCCTGATTCCTCCAAGCTGATGGGGGCTGTCCAGCTGTGGGGCTGAGAAGTGGCAAAGCCAAGGCCACCTTGAGTTCCTCGTGGCTCAGGTAGGTCAAGAAGTGTTGCTGGAGGGAGATGCAGGGAGTCTGCTTTTGGCAGCTGTGTCAAGGACTTGCATTTCTTCTGGTTTAGTAGTCAGGAGGTGTTGGGTGACAGGTTGGACCTGATGATCTTTGAGGCCTCTTCCAACCCTATTGATTCTGTGACTCTCTCATCTTGGAAGCACGTGGTGGTTGTGTGAGCATCCCACATGCTGGGTGCTAGGCTGGAGAGCATGGGAGCAAACTGGCTCCCCCCAGGCTTTGACTTCCCTCCAGCCCTACCCAAAGCTCAGGCCCCTCCTGAGCTCTCTGAAAGTCCCTCTCAGCTCACCCAGTGCAGCTGGTCTGTGGGAGGCCATGCAAAAGCAGCCCCTGAGAACCTGCTCCTGCCACCCTGGGAAGCCTTGCTGAGCTCTGAGCCTTGTGAAGTTAGCTGCAGGACTTGCTTCCCATCAGCTCCTCACAGGAGGCTTCAAAGCAAAGCTCTGCTCTCTGCTGCACTTGGCCTTTGAAAAACAAACTTCTGAGTGCTTTTGCAGGAGGAATTGGAGGAATGGTGGCAGCTGAGTGGAAAAACATCCATGTTTGTGAGGATCTGCCTCTCCTCTTGCTGCAGCTTGGGAAAAATCCTAGCCCTCAAAAGCTTTCCTGTCCAGGAGGGCAATTCAAACCAGGCCACCCCTCTCTTGAGCAGCTCAGGCTGTAGAGTGGAAGCAGCATGGGTTTGATTGTGCCTAACTGGGGTATAAAATGCTTTTCAGCAGCTGTGGTCCAAGCCAGAGACTCAGAGGAAAGTGTGGGATGGAGGAAGTGTAGGACCTGAGCTAAGCTCTGCAGCCTGGCTCAGCGCTGAGGGTGCCTGGGGCAGGGGGAGAGGGGCTCTGGAGCTTGCTCAGGAGGCTGGGATCAGCTCCCTGGCTGAAGGAGGAGGTTTGCTCTGGTGCCTCTGTGGGGCAATGCGTGGAAAAGGAGCTGGTCCCAAGCAGGGTGCAGTGCTGTGTGCCACCAGGAGAGGATTTCCTCTTGTTCTTCAGGATGTCTGGTCTGAGGGGAGACCACCTGGCTCTCCACAGCTCCCTGAAAGGAGGTTGGAGTGAGGTGGGCTTGCTCTCTTCTCCCTGGTATCAAGTGATAGAAGAAGAGGAGACAGACTCAGGTTGCACCAGAGGAGGTCTAGGTTGGAGCTCTGGCACAATTTCATTGCTGCAGGAGTGGTCAGGGGCTGGAACTAGGAGGTGGTGGAGTCCCCATCCCTGGAGGTGTTCAAGAACCCTGTGGCCATGGCACCTGGGGACAGAGTTCAGTGGCCATGGGGATGTGTTGGGCTGATGCTTGGAGTTTCCCTGAGAGGTCTTTGCCACCCACAGTGACTCTGTGAAGCTGCTAAGCCCCAGCCTGGCTGTGTTTGTGCCTTGGATGCTGGCCCTGCACGGAGAGGCCTGGAGTGGCTGTGCTGGAGCTCCCCAGGGCACACCACTGGCGTGCTCCATGCTAGGTGCAGCAGTGCTCTCCTCTCCTTGCTGACAGTTCCATGGAGCAGCTCAACAGCTGACTAATCCCCAAGAGCTCTTTCTCCTCCTTGTGTGTCTCATGTTTCACTTTGATCCCAACAGCTCTTGAAGGAAATCAAGGGGTTGTTTTTTTGTGTGTGTATGGTCTGGGAGGGGCTGTGTGCTGACTCCACTCTGAGCTGGCTGGGTGGAAGGAAGTTCAGATGAAAGCTTTGTTAGGCCTCTGGTTAATGAGAACCCAGAGCTCCTCATGGGCAGTGCCTTGCTTGGGCACTCTTGCATTGCACTTTAACTGCTTTGGGTACTAGAAGCAATTCCTTTCCTCCAGGAGTGGGAGAGGCTGCCCAGGGAGGTGCTGGAGTCCCCCATCCTTGGAGGTGTCCAAAGAAACCCTGTGGCCATGGCCCTTGGGGCCATGGTTTGGTGGCCATGGAGGTGTTGGGTTGATGCTTGGACTGGATGATCCTGGAGGTCTGTGCCAGCTGAAACAATTCAGTGGCTCTGTGAGCTGCTGTGGTGTGACCTCAGGTGGCAGGGAAAGGAAGCCCCAGAAACCAAGAGCTGGGGGAGGGTTTAAGCCTTTGGGGATGTGCCTGTCTGGAGGGCAGTGCATGGGTGGGACTCCACCTCCTCCTTAGGAGAAGCTAAAGCTGAGCTCTGACCCTTTGTGTGCACACACAGCAGCCATCCCAAATCCTTTCTGGACCACCTGCCAGCCTCCCAGGCTGCTGGAAGCTGTCATGGCCAGTGCTGAGCTTGTGCTTCCACAGGGCTCAGCAGCTTCTCTGCTGCGTCCTCCTGCCCAGGGGCTGCTCCCTCTGGTAGGAGTTGGGGGGAAGGGAGTGTGTGTGATGCTGGGATGGTCACCTTTGGGTGCAGCTGGAGGAGCCCAACACATGTTGAGGGCTGCTAGGAGGACAGAGTCCAGGCTTCTGCAGCTCTCTTCCATCTGAGTGGTCAGGGATTGGAACAGGCTGCCCAGGGAGGTGGTGGAGTCCCTACCCCTGGAGGTGACTGAGAAATGTGTGGCCATGGCACTTTGGGGGCCACAGTTTCATGGCCATGGTGGTGTTGGGTTGATGGTTAGACTTGGATGGTCTGAGAGGTCTTTCCCAAGCCAAACAATCCCTGATTCTCTCCAGATGCCCATGACAAAGCTCTGGCTGCCCTGGCTGGCATTCCACCTGCTGCAGGGTGTTGACACATGTCACTTAGCTGCTACTGAAATCCCTGTCCCAGCCACCCCAGAGCTCTCCTCTGACCTCTCCTCTGGGTGGGCAACCCTGTCAACTATTCACATTCCAGTCCTGCAGCCTCAGCTCTTCCATGTTTTCCCTCCTCTCCTCTGGGGGCTGCTTTGAAAGCCTCTCCTTTCAAGTGCCACTGTCCCTTCCTTTTATTTTATCTCCTGCCTGTTCACTCTCATTCTGTTCTCTCTCTCTCTCTCTTTTTTTTCCCCCTTCCCTTTGTAGGTCTCTGCCTCCACAGAACTGAGGGGTTTTGTTCTTGTAAACCAGCCCATGCAAAATGCTCTTTTCAGGCTCCTCACAGGGGCTGGAAGGGCACACACAGCAGGCAAGGAAATTGCTGGCACGGGTCTGTGTTAGGTGACTGGGGCTGTGGTCACTTCCCATGCTCTGCTCTCTCCCTCTGAAGCCTTTCTCCACCCCTCCAACTGTTCCTTTTGAATCCACCCCTGGTGTTTGGGAGAGGCAGGGGAAGGGGCTGGCAGAGGGTTAGTGTGTGGGTTCCTTCTTAAAGAAGGGTTTCTGTTCCTTCCCTTCCCTCCTCCTCTTGGCTCCGCTTCCAGTTGGAGATAATGAGAACAGCATCAACACCTCCGTCTCAGGGGGGTGAGAGTTGGCCAGCAGCTGTGAAATGTACTCAAGTGAGAGGAGAGAAATCCACCACTGAACACTCCTGGGGCCCTCTGCAGCCCTGGCCCGGGGCCACTGCAGCTGGCTTGGGCACTGCAGCTGGCTTGGGCACTGCAGCTGGCTTGGGCACTGCAGCTGGCTTGGCCAGGGGCTGGCTTGGGCACTGCAGCTGGCTTGGCTGTGGGGCAGCTTGGGCACTGCAGCTGGCTTGGGCACTGCAGCTGGCTTGGCTGTGGCTAGCTTGGGCATTGCAGCTGGCTTGGCCGGGGGCTGGCTTGGGCACTGCAGCTGGCTTGGCCAGGGGCTGGCTTGGGCACTGCAGCTGGCTTGGCCAGGGGCTGGCTTGGGCACTGCAGCTGGCTTGGCCAGGGGCTGGCTTGGGCACTGCAGCTGGCTTGGCCGGGGGCTGGCTTGGGCACTGCAGCTGGCTTGGCTGTGGCTGGCTTGGGCACTGCAGCTGGCTTGGCTGTGGGGCAGGTTGGGCCCTGCAGCAGGCTTGGGCACTGCAGCTGGCTTGGCTGTGGCTGGCTTGGGCACTAGCAGCAGGCTTGGCTGTGGCTAGCTTGGGCACTGCAGCAGGCTTGGGCACTGCAGCTGGCTTGGCCAGGGGGTTGGCTTGGGCACTGCAGCAGCTGGCTGGGCTGGGGGGCAGGTTGAGCCCTGCAGCAGGCTCAGGCACCGCAGCAGGCTCGGCTGGGGCTGGGGCAGCTCGGGCACCGCAGCAGGCTCGGCTGGGGCAGCTCGGGCACCGCAGCAGGCTCGGCTGGGGCTGGGGCAGCTCGGGCACCGCAGCAGGCTCGGCTGGGGCTGGGGCAGCTCGGGCACCGCAGCAGGCTCGGCTGGGGCTGGGGCAGCTCGGGCACCGCAGCAGGCTCGGGCACCGCAGCAGGCTCGGCTGTGGCTAGCTCGGGCACCGCAGCAGGCTCGGGCACCGCAGCAGGCTCGGCTGTGGCTAGCTCGGGCACCGCAGCAGGCTCGGGCACCGCAGCAGGCTCGGCTGTGGCTAGCTCGGGCACCGCAGCAGGCTCGGGCACCGCAGCAGGCTCGGCTGTGGCTAGCTCGGGCACCGCAGCAGGCTCGGGCACCGCAGCAGGCTCGGCTGGGGCTGGGGCAGCTCGGGCACCGCAGCAGGCTCGGCTGGGGCTGGGGCAGCTCGGGCACCACAGCAGGCTCGGGCACCGCAGCAGGCTCAGGCACCGCAGCAGGCTCGGCTGTGGCTAGCTCGGGCACCGCAGCAGGCTCAGGCACCGCAGCAGGCTCGGCTGTGGCTAGCTCGGGCACCGCAGCAGGCTCGGGCACCGCAGCAGGCTCGGCTGGGGCTGGGGCAGCTCGGGCACCGCAGCAGGCTCGGCTGGGGCTGGGGCAGCTCGGGCACCGCAGCAGGCTCGGCTGGGGCTGGGGCAGCTCGGGCACCGCAGCAGGCTCGGCTGGGGCTGGGGCAGCTCGGGCACCGCAGCAGGCTCGGCCATGGCCGGAGCAGGTTCCTCTGGGGCTGCTGCATCCCAGGCTGGCACAGGGCCTTGCTGTGGGTGAGGTGCTGGTGCTTCCTGGAGCCAGCTCCTGGGGCTGGCGCTGCAGGAAGCAGCCTGCCCCCAGCTGCAGCCCGGGCCGCGCAGGGCAGGCTGTGGCTGCGTGCGTGGGCCGAGCACAAGGGGCTGCTTCCTCCCTGCCTCCCTCCCTCCCTGTGCATGGTAGCAATGCAAAACATCCCAGGGGCTCAGGGCAGTAGCTGAGAGAGTCGATTTGTTTGGCAGATTCCTAGGGAATGTTAATCTGCTGTGGGAGGCTGCTGGGCTGGGAAGGCTGCTTCTGGCCTCCCTCCCCGCTCTGGCACAGCCTGCTGCCTTTCTCTGGGGCTTCCTGGGGCAGCAGCACAGGCAGTGAACCTCTTTGGTGGTGCCAGCTGGGCAGCTGTGACAAGTGCTGGGCCCTGGCCATGTGCTGCTTGTGGGTTCTGCTTTGCCTTTGTTTGCTCTGCTTAGTAACTTGGAGGGGTGGACCGTGGCTGGCTGCTGGGCTGGAGGGGAGCTGCTGCTGCTGCTGCTCTTCCAGGCTCTGTGCTGCTCTTCTGCTCAGTGGTTTCCCCTTCAGCTGCTGGGATCTGGGCTGCTGCATCACCTCCTGGCTGCTGGGAAGGCACAGCCTGTGCTCTGGTTCCTGTCTGAGGCCATGTCTGGAGTATTGTGTCCAGTTCTGGGCTCCCACAGCCTCAAGCTGTGCCAGGGGAGGTTTGTGCTGGATGTTAGGAAGAAATCCTTCCCAGCAAGAGAGATTGGCCCTTGGGATGTGCTGCCCAGGGAGGTGGTGGAGTCACCATCCCTGGAGGTGTTTAGGAAGAGCCTGGCTGAGGCCCTTGGTGCCATGGTTTAGTTGATCAGATGGTGCTGGGTGCTAGGTTGGACTTGATGATCTCAAAGGTCTTTTCCAACCTGGTTAATTCTATTCTATAACTGCTGGAGAGAGTCCAGCAGAGGCTGTAAGGGTGTTGGGGATGCTCAGCCTGGAGAAGAGAAGGCTCCAGGGAGACCTCAGAGCTGCATTTCAATATCTGAAGGGATCCTACAGGAAGGCTGTTCAGAAGGGCTTGGAGTGATAGGATGAGAGGCAATGGTTTGAAACCAGAGCAGGGCAGAGTTAGGTTGATCACCAGGAGGAAGTTCTGCACAATGAGGGTGGGGAGACACTGAAGCAAGTTACCCAGGGAGGTGGTGGAGGCCTCATCCCTGGAGACATTCAAGATCAGCCTTGCTGTGTCCCTGGGCAGCCTGCTCTAGTTGGAGATGCCCCTGCTGACTGCAGGGGCTTGGACAAGATGCCCTTGGAGGGTCCCTTCTGACCTGGTGCAACCTGTGCATCAATGACAAGGGATACTCCTTCAGCATCCCCCAGGGAAACCATCTCCAGGCCACTCTGGTGGTGGAACTGTTGCCCTCTTGTTCTGAGAGCTAAATCTATGCCTCAGACCCTCGAGGTTAGGATAGAATAGAACAGAATTAACCAGGTTGGAAGAGACCTTTGAGATCACCAAGCCCAACCTATCCCCCAGCACCATCTCATCAACCAAACCATGGCACTGAGGGCCTCAGCCAGGCTCTTCCTAAACACCTCCAGGGATGGGGACTCCACCACCTCCCTGGGCAGCACAATCTCTCTTTCTGGGTAGAACTTTTTCCTCACCTCCAGCCTAAACCTCCCCTGGCACAGCTTGAGACTGTGGCCTCTTGTTCTGGTGCTGCTTGTCTGGGAGAAGAGCCCAACCCCCAGCTGGCTCCAACTTCAGGGAGTTGCAGAGAGCAATGAGGTCTCCCCTGAGCCTCCTCTTCTGCAGGCTAAGCAACCCCAGCTCCCTCAGCCTCTCCTGACAGGTTAGTGACAAAGCCTGGCTCCAGGCCTGCAGGAGCCCTGATGGGATTGTGGGATTTGCCCAGAGGAACTGCCCTGCCCCTGAGAGCATCACAGCAATGAGCTCCCTCAGCCCTCTTGGTCCCATGCAGGAGCCAGGACCCTTCTGGCTCTGAGGCTGGGCTCGAAGGACCCTGGGTTTGCAGCAGGCTGCTTCAGCATTGCCTCAGATGGAAAAGAGCCTTTCCCACCCCTCCTCCTCCCTCCAGGATTAGAAGTTTCCCCCCTCAGCTTCCTGCAGAGAACAGTGCAGTGCTGTGCCTGGCTCAGGCCTGCCAGGCTGGCAGTGGAAAGTAACCCAGCAGCTCTCTCCCTAAAGAGATTAATCCCCTCTTTGCCCCAGGCAGGGAGGGAGGGGGGAAAGGCAGCTCCTGTGCAACCCAGGGCACTGTGCCCTGCTCTTCAGGCAGCAGCAGCAGCAGCAGCAGCAGCCCCCTTAGGATCAGAGAATCAAAAAAGGTTGGAAAAGACCTCAGAGACCACCAAGTCCAACCTGGCACCCAGGGCCTCCTGGCTACTGAACCATGGCACCAAGTGCCACATCCAGTCCCCTCTTGGAGGAGGGCTCAGCTCTTCACCACCAAGGGCTTGCTCCCAGGCAGAGTGCAGCAGGTTGGAAGGGAGACTCAAAGGTCATCTTGTGCAAGCCTCCCCGTGGTGAGCAGGGGCAGAATGGCACAACCCCAGCGTGGTGGGGGGCCTGGAGGGGGCCTCTGGAGATAGAATAGAATAGAATTAAGCAGGTTGGAAGAGACCTCTGAGATCATCAAGTCCAACCTCTCACCCAGCACCATCTGATCAACTAAACCATGGCACCAAGGGCCTCATCCAAGCCCCTCTTGAGCACCTCCAGGGATGGGGACTCCACCACCTCCCTGGGCAGCACATCCCAAGGGCCAGTTCCTCTTTCTATGAAGAACTTCTTCCTCACCTCCAGCCTCAACCTCCCCTGGCACAGCTTGAGACTGTGGCCTCTTGTTCTGGTGCTGCTTGCCTGGGAGAAGAGCCCAACCCCCACCTGGCTACAGCCTCCCTTCAGGGAGTTGAAGAGAGCAAGAAGGTCTCCCCTGAGCCTCCTCTTCTGCAGGCTAAGCAACCCCAGCTCCCTCAGCCTCTCCTCCCAGGGCTGTGCTCCAGACCCCTCCCCAGCTCTGTTGCCCTCCAGCCCAACCCCTCTGCTGAAGCAGGGTCAGTCAGAGGAGGCTGCCCAAGGGCAGAGTGGCCAGGGGGGGCTGGAAGCTCTCCAGAGGAGACTCCACAACCTCTCTGGGAAGCCTGCTCCAAGGGCACCTTCACAGGAAAGGTTTATTCTGGTGTGGAGGTGAAGCCTCAGTTTGTACCTCTTGGCCCTTGTGCTCCCCCTGGGCCCCACTGAGAAGGGCCTTGCCCCTTTTTGCTTGCCCCCCACCCTTCAGGTCTCTGGAAGCATTGCTCAGCTCCCCTCTGGGGCTGCTCTCCAGGCTCAACAGCCCCAGGGGCTCTCAGCCTTTGCTCCTCACAGAGCTGCTCCAGGCCCCTCAGCATCCTTGCAGCCTCCACTGGGCTCCCTCCAGCAGTTCCCTGTCCCTTTTGAACTGGGGAGCCCAGGTCTGGCCCCAGTGCTCCAGATGTGGCCTCAGCAGGGCAGAGTCCAGAAGCACTGCAAGTCCTTCCCTCACCCTTGCAGCCCTTGTTGGCCTCTCTCTAGTCTTTCCCTCTTGAGATCAGGTTGTTTGCCCTCGAGTCTCTCCATCCATGGGGCCTCCCCCACCTCTCTGGGCAAGCTGTTCCATTCCCAGAGCAGAGCTGGAGCTCCACAGGCCCTCTGCATGCCCAGCTCCTCTGCAGCTCCCCACCCCACAGCCTCCCACGCTGCAGGGAGGGAGAGGAGCAGCAGCTCCCAGCCTCCCAGCACCCAAGCAAGTTCACACAAGAAGCCTCCAGCGAGGCAGGGATGCTGCTGCTGCTGCTGCTGCTTTCCAGCAGCCTCACCCCCTAACCACCGAGCCCAGCACCTTCCCCAGCCTGGCAGAGGAGCTGCTTCCCAAGCATTCCCCTCTCCCATGCTTCCACCGCCCCAAATCCTCTCTGAGAGGCAGCAGTGCTGCTGGGTGCTTCCCAGGGGTGTCTGCCTCTGTGTCCAGGGGAGCTGAGGGGATGCATAGCTGGCATTCCAGGCTGGCACAGCACATAATCCACCTGACCAGGGCACATGCCACAACAGGTTATGCAAACAGAGCACGCTCAGGCTGGGGCAGGGAAAGGGGGGCAAAGGCTGGGGAAGGAGCTGGGGCTGCCCTGTGCCTTCCCTGCATGTTTAAGGACTGCAGGAGCTGGAAGGGACCTCTGGAGGCTGAGCCCAACCCTCCCTGCTGGCACACAGCTACCCACAGCAGCCTGCCCAGGAGCACAGTGTCCAGGTGGCTTTGGAAGGAGGCTCCACCACCTCTCTGGGCAGCCCTGCTCCAGGGCTCCAGCACCCTCTCACCAAAGGAGGTTCTCCTTAAGTTCAAGTGGCATCTCCTAGGCTGCCCCTTGAGCTCTCACTGAAGAGTCTCTCCCCCTCCTCATGACCTCCACCCTGCAGCTATTTGTATGCCCTGACCCCTCTCAGGCTGCTCTTCTCCAGCCTAAACAGTCCCAGGGCTCTCAGACTTCTCCTCCTTGGAGTGATGCTGCAGTCTCATCAGCATCCTCAAGCCCAGCCCTTCCAGCTGGCTGCAGAGCACTCTGACCCTTCCAGCTCACCCCTGCCAAGTAAGTCAGGATGTGACAGAGGTTTGTCCTTTCTGTGCAGCACAGAGGGAGGAGGAAAGGATTCAGCCTCATCTCCTCATCTTGATCACTTCCCCTGGGGCAGGAGGAAGGGATTCAGCCTCATCTCCTCATCTTGATCACTTGATGCTGGGAGGAAGAGACCAACCCTCAGCTCCCTGCAGCACCAGAGCCATTTCCTCTTGGTCTATCACTTGGTACTGGGGGGAAGAGACCAGCCCTCAGCTCCCTGCAGCACCAGAGCCATTTCCTCTTGGTCTATCACTTGGTACTGGGGAGAAGAGACCAACCCTCACCTCCCTGCAGCACCAGAGCCATTTCCTCTTGGTCTATCACTTGGTACTGGGGGGAAGAGACCAACCCTCTGCTCCCTACAGCATCAGAGCCATTTCCTCTTGGTCTATCACTTGGTACTGGGGGGAAGAGACCAACCCTCTGCTCCCTGCAGCACCAGAGCCATTTCCTCCTGTCCTGTTGCCAGTTACTTGGGGGAAGAGACCAACCCCCACCTGGCTCCAAGCAGGAGCTGAGGTCTCCTCTCAGCCTCCTCCTCTCCAGGCTGAACACCCCCAGCTCCCTCAGCTGCTCCTCAGCCCTGCTCTCCAGACCTTTCTCCAGCTCCCTTGCCCTTCTCTGGACACCAGCAGAGGCAGAGGAAAGCCACCCAGGGAGCTGCCAGAGCCAAAGGCCAGGCTGTGCAGAAGGGGTCCCTGCTCAGCAGGGTTAGGTCAGCAGGCCCCCCAGAGGGACACTATCTCGGTGCCATTGTTTGCAGGCAGCCTCACTGCCCAGGAATGCAGCTGGGGGCTGGGAGAGGTGCCTGGGGTGGGAAATGCTTCCTGCACAGGAGAGCTCACTCCTCAGCCCAGCCCTGAAACAAAGCCACCAGCCACCTGGCTGCTCTTATCTGAGGAAGCAGCAAGCAGCCCTGCAGCAGAGGGGAAGAGAGATAGAGAGCTGCTAGACGAGCACCCAGCTCCAGCCCTGGCTGCAGGAGCTCCCTGGGCTGAGAGCAGCAGGTCACACACAGCTGGTCTGAAGCTGGAAGAGGGCAGATTGAGACTGGAGATGAGGAAGAAATCCTTGCCAGTGAGGCTGGGGAGACCTTGGAGCAGGCTGCCCAGGGAGGCTGTGGCTGCTCCATCCCTGCAGGTGTTCAAGGCCAGGCTGGAGGAAGGTTTGAGCAGCCTGGGCTGGTGGGAGATGTCCCTGGGACTGGATGGGCTTTAAAGGTCCCTTCCAACCCAAACCTCTCTGTCAATCCCTGAAGTCCACCTTTTATCCAAGCACTGAGCTGCTGCTGCTCTGCTTGCTGCAGATGCCCCTGTGAGGACCACCTGGGCTTTGGTTTGTGCCTTAACTTGGCACTGGTTAAGGGCCTTGGAGAAGGTCTTGAGGAGGGCAGCCCTCAGGCTTTCATCAGCCTTCAAAAGAGAGAGGAACTTGGTCCCTGCAGGGCAGCAGGGCACAAGGTGGAAATGGCCTCAAGTTGCACCAGGGGAGGTTGAGGTTGGAAGTGAGGAACAGTTTCTTCCCCAGAAGGGTTGTCCAGGCCTTGGGACAGTGCTGGGAGTCTCCATCCCTGGAGTGGCTTCAAAGCTGTGTAGATGTGGTGCTGAGGGCCATGGCTTGGTGGTGCCCTGGTGAGGTGGCTTGGTGGTCTGGCAGCTCCCTCCCAACCAAAGCAGCCCAAGGGCCACCTGAGGGGCACAACCCACGGCCTCTGCACCCTCAGCCCAGGCAGAGGCCACCCCAGAAGCAAAACCCTCTCTCCCCTGGAGGTCTGCAGCCATTCCAACCCCAAGGCAAAGGCAAGCAAGGAGGATTTCTGCAGCTCTGGGTCTCTCTGCTTAGGTTGGGACAAGCTGAGAGCAGCAAGCAGCAGCAGAAGAGCTCACTTAGGCTGAGCTCAAAGGGCTCCTCCTGAGAGAGCTTCCCCCATGCAACTGCCAGGAGCTTCCACTGATCCCAGTTTATCTCTTAGATAAACAGCATCAGTGAAAACAATTTGCTCAGGGATTTTATCTCTACATAAACAGAGAGCCCAGAGGTGCAGGGAGAGCTGAGAGGGAGAGCAGCAACTGCCTGCAAGCAGGAGGAGGAGAAATACAACACAGGCAAGGAAGCTCTTTCCTCAAGGGCTGCCTGCCCAAGAGCAGGACTGACCCAGGGAGAGCTCTTGGCAGCCCCAAGCCACACTCCTAGAATCCTTGCATTGAGTTGCAAAGGGCCTCTCAGATCACTGAGGTCACTCAGCCATCAATCCAACCCCCCCAGGGCCACTAAGCCCTCTCCCCAGGGGCTATGTCCACCCCTTTCTTGAGCCCCTCAAGGGATGGGGACTCCACCACCACCCCCTTGGGCAGCCTGCTCCCACCCCTGAGAACTCTTGCAGTGAAGAAATTCCAACCTAAACCTCCTCTGGTGCAGCCTGAGGCCATTGCCTCTGGTCCTGTCACTTCTTCCTTGGTGTGGAGCTATGGACTGGTGCTGACCTTCCAAGCAAGGACCTTTCTGGTTTGCTGTGTGGTACATCCAGCCAGGGCTTTGCCCAGCAATCACATGCAGGGAGGTTTTTAGCTGGTGGGATGTCCTCTCCTGCCAGGACAACCACCAAGAGAAAGGTCTGAGGAGGAAGGACCCAAAGAGGAGACCCCAGCAAGAGAGAGAAGGTTTGAGGAGGAAGGACCCAAAGAGGAGACTCCAGCAAGAGAGAGAAGGTCTGAAGAGGAAGGACCCAAAGAGGAGACCCCAGCAAGAGAGAGAAGGTCTGAGGAGGAAGGACCCAAAGAGGAGACTCCAGCAAGAGAGAGAAGGTCTGAGGAGGAAGGACCCAAAGAGGAGACCCCAGCAGGAGAAAGAAGGTTTGAGGAGCAAGGACCCAAAGAGGAGACTCCAGCAGGAGAAAGAAGGTTTGAGGAGGAAGGCCCCAAAGAGGAGGCTCCAGCAAGAGAGAGAAGGTCTGAGGAGCAAGGACCCAAAGAGGAGACTCCAGCAGGAGAAAGAAGGTCTGAGGAGCAAGGACCCAAAGAGGAGACTCCAGCAAGAGAGAGAAGGTCTGAGGAGCAAGGACCCAAAGAGGAGACTCCAGCAAGAGAGAGAAGGTCTGAGGAGGAAGGACCCAAAGAGGAGACTCCAGCAAGAGAGAGGTTTGAGGAGCAAGGACCCAAAGAGGAGGCTCCAGCAAGAGGAAGAGGTCATGGGCTCAGCTCATCTGGCAGCACCCTGCTCCCCACAGCCTCCCTTGGCTGCAGGCAGGCTGCTTCTGCCACACCTTGCTCCACAGATGCCCCCCAGCAGAGCTGCTCCTGCCAGCCTACCTGCCTGAACTATGCCTGGAATGCTGTCCCTGGCTGCCTGCCCAGCCACTGCCCCCTGCAGCAAGAGGGGATGGAGGTTTGGCAGCAGAGAGCTGCAAGGGGGAGGGCTGGGGCTGGCAGCACCCAACCAAGCACCTCTCTCCTGGGCTGGCTGCATGGAGGGACAGAGGGAAGGCTCCCAGGACAGAGAGACTCATGGAAGGGAGCCAAAATCACTGCTCCTCAATACCTGCCTCTGCTCTCAGGGGTGCTGCTTCTGCAGGCTCTCAGCCCCAGGGCTCTCAGCCTTTCCTCCTCACAGAGCTGCTCCAGGCCCCTCAGCACCCTCCTAGCCTCCCCTGGACTCTCTCCAGTACTTCCCTGCCCCTCTCAGACTGGGGCAGCCCAGAACTGGGCACAACACTGCAGGTGCAGCCTTGCCAGGGCAGAGCTCAGAAGTGCTGCAGGTGCTTGAGGGCTGCAACTTCCTCAGCCCCTTTGGTAGCCAGAGCTGAGCACCAGGCAGTTTTTCTTCTGGTAGGAGCTAGGAGGGACCCAGCCAGGCTAGAGGAGCATCCATTCAGAGTCAAGATCACAGTTAGGGGCTGGGCATGCTCTGGATTTGCTCTGCAGGGGTCCCTTCCAACCCCTGCCACTGTGGTGCTGTCTTTCCCCTTCTGCTGCTGGCAGCCCTGAGCAGCCTTCCAGGTTAGGACTTCCAGCTCCCACTCCTTGCTTGGTCATGGAATTGCTCTGCAAGCTGGGGCCAGATGGCTGCTTGCTCACCATCCCTGTCTGGCCTCTGCACACATGCAGGCAGCACCCAGGGGGGCTGAGCAGTTTGTTGACATGGGCAAATTGCTTTGAAGCCCCCAGAGCAGAGACAACTGCTTCCAGCTGCTCTCCAGCAAATCCTGAGCCTCCACACTGCCCTCTCTCCCCAAGAGCAGCAGTTTGGATGAGACCAGTTCCAACCCAAAGCACTCCTGGACATCTGAGGAAGGTTTTGGGTTGATCTCCATGGTCTGGCCTCAAGCACAGACCTGAGCAGCAGTTTGGATGAGACCAGTTCCAACCCAAAGCACTCCTGGATGACTTGAGCAGAGCTGTGAGCTCTCCTCTTCCATGGTTCCTGGATGTCTGAGGAAGGTTTTGAGTTGATTTCCATGGTCTGGCCTTAAGCATAGACCTGAGCAGCAGTTTGGATGAGATCAGCTCCAGCTCAAAGCCCTCCTGGACATCTGAGGAAGGTTTTGTGTTGATCTGGATGGTCTGGCCTCAAGCAGAGAACTGAGCAGCAGTTTGGAGGAGACCAGTTCCAACCCAAAGCACTCCTGGGTGTCTTGAGGAGAGCTGTGAGCTGGTTTCCATGGTCTGGCCTCAAGCACAGACCTGAGCAGCAGTTTGGAGGAGACCAGTTCCAGCTCAAAGCACTCCTGGGTGTCTTGAGGAGAGCTGTGAGTTAGTTTCCATGGTTCCTGGATGTCTGAGGAAGGTTTTGTGTTGATCTCCATGGTCTGGCCTCAAGCACAGACCTGAGCAGCAGTTTGGAGGAGATCAGCTCCAACCCAAAGCACTTCTGGATGTTTTGAGGAGAACTGTGAGTTGGGTTCCATGGTTCCTGGATGTCTTGAGGAAGGTTTTGAGTTGATCTCCATGGTCTGGCCCCAAGCACAGACCTGAGCAGCAGTTTGGAGGAGACCAGTTCCAACCCAAAGCACTCCTGGATGTCTTGAGGAGAGCTGTGAGCTGGTTTCCATGGTCTGGCCTTAAGCACAGACCTGAGCAGCGGTTTGGATGAGACCAGTTCCAGCCCAAAGCACTCCTGGATGCCTTGAGGAGAACTGAGTTGGGTTCCATGGTTCCTGGATGTCTTGAGGAAGGTTTTGGGTTGATCTCCATGGTCTGGCCCCAAGCACAGACCTGAGCAGTGGTTTGGAGGAGACCAGTTCCAACCCAAAGCACTCCTGGATGCCTGGAGGAAGGTTTTGGGTTGATCTCCATGGTCTGGCCCTCAGCAGAGGACTGAGGGCTGCCCAGCCAGCTCAAAGCACTGCCTGCAGAAGTGCAGAGCTCAGCAGAAGCTCCCTCAGCTCTCCCCTCTTCCCCTCATCCTTTTAATTGAGTATCACCCACAAATCAAAGCTGCTGAAGCACAGCCAGTCCTCCAGTTCACTTAAGCTAATTAAGCATCCCTGCAAGGGGGAGAGACAGCCCAGTGGTCTAATATTAGCTAGGAGATGCACTTACAGCCCATCAAGAGGGCACAACATCCTCTGGGAGCCTGCAGTTCCCTTCCAACATCCACTGCTGCAGAGGGGAGAGAAGAACAGAGGCTAGGAAGAGGCCTTGGAAGATGTGGAGGTTGGTCTCCTGGATCTGGAGAGGGGCAGCAGAGCCCTTGGAAGCTGCTTCCCTTCTGAAGAGGCAACTCAGGAGCAAGCAGCAGGGCAAGGCCAGCAGCAAAGCCCAGCTGAGGCAGAGCATCTCTGGTCTGTAAAGAGTGGAGAGTCACTGGGGCTGGAAGGAGACCTTTGAGGCTGAGGCCAACCATTCTCCAGCTCCCCCAAGCCTGGTGTTTGGTGGTCCCTCAGCACCACATCTCTGCAGCTTCTCACCACCTCCAGGGCTGGCAGTCAGAGGATGGCTTCAGCTGGGGGGAGACCTCTGAGGGGAAGTCCAACCTTCAACCCACCACCACCAGGGTGCCACTCAGCCCTCTTGGAGGCCAGGAGAGACTCTGCTGTAGCTGCTGGACACAGGAAGAAGCAGGGGAGGGGAAAAGAAATCAGAAGGCAGCAAGAGGAGGCGGCTGGGAGCCTCTCCTGTTCGCAGCCCTGCACTTCGGAGCAGTCCCTGCTGCAGCCAGGCTGAAATTAGCCCAGTTGGGTATGAATTATTGAAGCCACTCCAGTCCCATTTCCTCTGCTAATCAAAGGAAATTATTCTGGGAAGCTGGAAATGAGGGAAGAGAAGAGAAGCAGTTTCTGAAGGCAGGAAAGGGGCTGGGGTGAGGGGGGAGCAGCTGGCAGAGCCCCGCTGGCCTCCTCCAGCCCACAGCCTGGAGGACAGCAACCCCCTCCTGGGCAGTGAGGCCGCTCTGCCCCCTCCCTCTGGCCACACAGGACCTCAAAGAGCTCCCAGAAGTCATCCCAAAGGAATGCAGGACCTTTGCAGGGTGGTTAATAAGATAAGCAGCCCCAAGTCCCACTGCCGGGGAGGATTAGCAGGGAGCAAGCCCGGGCAGGCGGTGGCAGCAGCTCTGCCAGCAGAGCCCTCCGGGGCTCATGGGCAGAGGTTGGCTTGCCCAGCGCTGCCCAGCTCCCCACCACAGCCCTGGAGCGGGGGGCAGGCCAGCTCTGTCCTCCTCAGAGCCCAGCACAGCCCAGCTCCAGGGCTTGCTGTGGAGCCCAGATGGGTTCCGAGCCCTGGTGCAGAGCCACAAAAGCTTTGCAGCTGGCCAAGACACCAAAGACCATGGAGTGCAACCCAGCACCACCCTGGCCACTCAGCCACCTCCCCAGGGGCCATGCCTACACAGGTTTTGACCACCCCCAAGGGTGGTGACTCCACCTGCTCCAGTGCCTGACCACTCCTGCAGCGAAGAACTTGTTCCTAACCTCCCACCTGAACCTCCCCTGCTGCAACCTGAAGCCATTTCCTCCTTTCCCTCTCCCCACATCCTTCCTGCTGGCACAGCTTCTGGGGCTGACCAGTTCTGACCTGTGTGGCCAGCTCAGGGCCAGAGAGTGAGTCCCAGGATGAATGCTTCAGGCCCTGGGTGTCCCCAAAGCCACCTGGAGCAGCAGGACTCAGCAGTGTGCAGCAGAGAGGCAGAAGCCACTCTCCAGCCCTGGGTGTCCCAAAGGCCACCTGGAGCAGCAGGACTCAGCAGTGTGCAGCAGAGAGGCAGAAGCCACTCTCAGGACCTGGGTGTCCCAAAGGCCACCTGGAGCAGCAGGACTCAGCAGTGTGCAGCAGAGGGCTGAGCTCTGCCCCTGGCAGAGAGGCAGAAGCCACTCTCCAGCCCTGGGTGTCCCAAAGGCCACCTGGAGCAGCAGGACTCAGCAGAGAGCTGAGCTCTGCCCCTGGCAGAGAGGCAGAAGCCACTCTCAGGCCCTGGCTGAGCTGCAAATTGCTTGCAGCAGGCAAACAAGCTGCAGCCACCCCTGTGCCTGCCTGGCCAAGTGACCACACCTGAGGATTCAATTTGCACTTCCAGGGTGGCAGGGCTGGCTGCTCCCTCTCCCACCTTGGACTCACATCTTTAAAGGTCTCCTTCACTCCAGGTGGTTCAGTGGTGCTGTGCAGAGGGAGATGGAGCAGGGAAGGGAGGGAGGGAGAAGGGCTGGAGAGAAGCACTCAGCACAGCAGCACCTTTACAGATGTGGTTATGAAGATATGCAAGGGGAGTGGCAGGAGGATGGAGCCAGGCTCTGCTCAGTGATGCCCAGAGACAGGACCAGGGGCAAGGAGGCAGAGGAAGTTCCATGGAGGCAGGAGGAAGGATTTCTTCCCCTGTGAGGGGGGTGGAACACTGGAGCAGGCTGCCCAGGGGGGCTGGGGAGTCTCCCTCGCTGGAGATGCTCAAGAGCCACCTGGATGTGTTGCTGTGTGAGCTGCTCTGGCAGGGGGGAGGTTGGACTGGGTGAGCATTTGAGGTCCCTTCCAGCCCATAACATTCTGGGACTCTGATTCTGGGACTCAGACTCTGGGATTCTGATTCTGGGACTGACTCTGATTCTGGGACTTGGATTCTGTGACTGATTCTGTGCCTCTGACTCTGGGATTCAGTGTCTGTGCCTCTGATTCTGGGACTCTCACTCTGAATCTGTGACTCTGATTCTGTGTCTCTGTGTTCTCTGATTCTGTGCTTCTGTGCCTCTGATTCTGTGTCTCTGATTCTGTGCCTCTCAATCTGTGCCTCTGTGCCTCTGATTCTGTGACTGAGACTGATTCTGTGACTCTCACTCTGAATCTGTGCCTCTGTGGCTCTGATTCTGTGGCTCTGACTGACTCTGTGGCTCTGATTCTGTGACTCTGAGCCTCTGATTCTGTGCCTCTGACTGACTCTGTGGCTCTGATTCTGTGGCTCTGTGACTCTGAGCCTCTGATTCTGTGGCTCTGATTCTGTGACACTCTGACTCTGTGACTGATTCTGTGACACTGATTCTATGACTCTGTGACTGACTCTGGGACTAATTCTGTGCCTCTGTGGCTCTGACTCTGTGCCTGATTCTGTGCCTCTGTGTCTCTGAGTGTGATTTGTGGGGAGGTGACAGCATGGAGCAGACCCAGGGCAGTGTGCAAAGGGTCCCACAGCACATCACAGAATCAACCAACCAGGCTGGCAAAGACCTCAGAGCTCACCAAGTCCAACCTATTCCCTGACACCCAACACCTCCTGACAGCTGAACCATGGCTCCAAGTGCCACATCCAAGCCTTCTCTGAGCACCTCCAGGGGTGGGGACTGCACCACATCCTGCCTCAAAGCCCTGCTCCCTGCTTCCCAGAGCCCAAACCCACCCCAGCAGGGGCTGGCTGCTGGCTTGCAGATTGTTTTCCATCCTGCTTCCTCCTCTCTGCTGCCTGTTGTGCACCACGTGAGGGATGAGCTGGATGATGTCCAGCTGCAGATACCTGGGAGAGGCTCTCTGGGCAGGCTGAGATAAGGCTGTGAGGAAGCTGCCTGGCCCCAGAGCATCCCTGCAGGGAGCAGCTTTGTTTGGATGACTGCTTTGAGCTGGGGTTGCTTAGCCTGCAGAAGAGGAGGCTCAGGGGAGACCTTCTTGCTCTCTCCAGCTACCTGAAGGGAGGTTGGAGGCAGGTGGGGGTTGGGCTCTTCTCCCAGGCAAGCAGCACCAGAACAAGAGGCCACAGTCTCAAGCTGTGCCAGGGGAGGTTTAGGCTGGAGGTGAGGAAGAAATTCTTCCCAGCAAGAGAGATTGGCCATTGGGATGTGCTGCCCAGGGAGGTGGTGGAGTCCCCATCCCTGGAGGTGTTCAAGAGGGGACTGGATGTGGCACTTGGAGCCATGGTTTAGCTGTCAGGAGGTGCTGGGTGACAGCTTGGACTTGATGAGCTCTGAGGTCTTTTCCAACCTTATTGATTCTATGATTCTAACACCCAGGCCAAGCCAACTCTTCCCAGCAAGAGAGACTGGCCATGGGAGTGTGCTGCCCAGGGAGGTGCTTAGGAAGAGCCTGGATGAGGCACTTGGTGCCATGGTTTAGTTGATCAGATGGTGCTGGGTGAGAGGTTGGACTGGATGATCTCAAAGGTCTCTTCCAACCTGGTTAATTCTCTTCTCTTCTCCCCTCTCCTCTCTGCTCCTCTCTTCCCTCTCTCCTCTCTCCTCTTCCCCCTCTCCTCTTCCCGCAGCCCCACCACAGCTTTTGGGGCAGCTGCTGGCACCCAGCCTGCTCTCTCCTGCTGGGATGTGTGCAGCAGGGTGTGCTGGGGGTTTGGAGCTGGACAGGAGCTGCCCCTTGGCTCAGCCAGGGCCCACATGCAGGCTGCCTTCCCCGGGCAGGGAGTTCCTCTGTGTGCCGGATGCGTCCCGGCGTGGCGTTTGTTTGCTGGGGTTTATCTCCCCCAGCCCAGCTTTGTTTTGGAGCAGCTCAGTGCAACATCAAAGGGCTGGATTGTTGGTTTTTCCCCCCACCCCCTCGACTGGGGGGAAGCAGGGAGCTGGCTGAGCCCAGGGGCTGGGCTGCTGCTGGGCTCCTCCACGTGCTGAGGGATGCTGAGCCAGGGCAGCCCGAAGGGGACTGCCAGGCAAGCCCTGGGCAAGCCTTCAGACCTGGGAGGGTGAGAGAGAAGCTTCTGCCTTCCAGAAGTGGCTCCAGGGAAGTGGGGGGGGGAAAAAACAATGTCTGAGTTTAGAGGCCAACGTCCAAGGGGTCTGCTGAGCCCTCCCAGGGACCTTCCTGGCCCCCAGATCCTCGTCTTGGACCTTGGTGAGGCTGGAGGGGGTGAGAGCTGCAGGTGCCTGGGCATGCCTCAGGGTGTGAGGCCACATGCCCCTGCCCAGCTGCAGCATGGGCCCTGGGGACTGGCACTGCTGAGCCTGGCAAGAGCCTCTCAGCAGCCTGGGGAGAAGCTGGAGCCGGCCCAGAGGGCGGCAAGTTGGCAGCTGCTGGAAGCCCTGGTGGCTCCTGAGGTGCCAGCTGGATGCTGAGGGCTGGATGGCAAGGGCTGAGGGGCTCCTGCAGCCCCAGGCTGGCAGGCAGCAGCTTCCCCATCCCTGCAGGGCAGCTGTGGACTGAGCCCTTGGAGCCAGGAGGCTGTGGGGCTGGCAGTGCAGGTGGGTTGGAGCCCTGCCTCTGCCCTCCTCTCCTGCAGGGAGGCATTCTTCTCACACCTCCTCATCCAGCCCTGTGCTGCCTAAGGCTCACCTCCCACCTTCTAGGCCCTTTTGTATTTCCTGGGCAGAGGTGAGAGAGGCCCCCCCTGGCTGCCCCCCCTGGCTGCCCCCCCTGGCTGCTCCTCTGCTGCCCCCCTCGCTGCCCCTCTCAGGTTGGCCATCAGGAGGGAGCTCTGCACAGGGAGGCAGGGGAGCCACTGGCACAGGCTGCCCAGAGAGGTGGTTGGGGTCCCACCCCTGGAGCCCTTCAAGCTCAGCCTTGCTGTGTGCAGCCTGCTCCAGCTGGAGGGGTCCCTGCTGGGTGCAGGGGGGTTGGGCAAGCTGACCTCTGAGGGTCCCTTCCAGCCCAGTGAGTCTGAGCTGTGGCTGCTGTGCTGAGGGGCTGGGCTGGCAGAGCAGCTGTGCAGATCTCAAGGGCTCTCCCAGCAGAGCCTTGCCTGCTTTCAGCTGCCTTTCCCAGCAGGGTGGGCAAGTGGATGTGGTCAGGAGGGGACCCTTCCCTTTGCAGGTGAAGGTGAAGCTGGTGGCAGCCAGGGATAGCTCAGGGGTGTGTTGGTGGGAGCCAGCCTGGTTGCCTGGGAGCATCTCTGCTTGGGAGCCAAGCAAAGGAGAGGTAAATCTGCCAAGTGCCTCCTGAACCCTGCCTCAGCCCCAAGCTTTCTCCTGACACCAGCTGATCTGCTTCATGCTCTTGTGGCTCATGAGAACCTTGGCCTGCTGAGCTCAGAGCTGCTGGCTGGGACCCAGTTCCCAGGCAGTGAAGCAGGAGGGAATCTAAAGAAAACCCAGGGCTGGAATTGTTTTCCTAGACTGATAATTTCTCCCAGACAGCTCTCACTTAGACTCCTAGCCAGCAGGACTTGCACTTTCCTTGCCCAGGGGGAGCTTTCTCTAGACTCTCTCTGAAGCCCTGGCTCCCTGGAGGCTGAGAGTGATGCCTCAGCAAGCTCCCATCCTGCTCCTCTGCTCATGGCATCTGCACTTCAATGCCATGGAGCCAGGAGGCAGCAGGACAGGGCTGGTGGGAGAAGCTGGATGGAGGGAGCAGGACAGGGCTGGGGGGAGAAGATGGCTGGGAGGGAACAGAAGCTGGCTGGAGGGAGCAGGACAGGGCTGGTGGGAGAAGCTGAATGAGAGGCAGCAGGACAGGGCTGGGGGGGAAGCTGGCTGGAGGGAGCAGGACAGGACTGGGGGGAGAAGATGGATGGAGGGAGCAGGACAGGACTGGGGGGAGAAGATGGATGGAGGGAGCAGGACAGGGCTGGGGGGAGAAGATGGATGGAGGGAGCAGGACAGGGCTGGGGGGGAAGCTGGCTGGGAGGGAACAGAAGCTGGCTGAGACTGAGGGTGGCTGGCTGGTGATGTAGAGCTGGGAGCATCCTCTGCTGGGACTGAGGGTGGCTGGCTGGTGATGTAGAGCTGGGAGCATCCTCTGCTGGGACTGAGGGTGGCTGGCTGGTGATGTAGAGCTGGGAGCATCCCCTGCTGGGACTGAGGGTGGCTGGCTGGTGATGTAGAGCTGGGAGCATCCTCTGCTGGGACTGAGGGTGGCTGGCTGGTGATGTAGAGCTGGGAGCATCCTCTGCTGAGGGGTGCAGCCCTGGGAACAGCCTTGCTGGTGGGGCTGGAGGTCTGCAGTGCTGCCTTCTGCTTTCAGCTCTTCTGCACTTGCCCCCCTGCCCCCCAGCCCTGTGCTGCTGCCATGCAGAGCCCAGGAGCTCCAGGCCCAGCTGCATTTAGAAGCACAGAAAGGTTTGGCTTGGCAGGGACCTGAAAGGCCACCCAGCTCCAGCCTCTCCACCAGGGGCAGGGACACCTCCCCCCTAGCCCAGGCTGCTCAAGGCCTCCTCCAGCCTGGCCCTGAACACCTCCAGGGAGGGAGCATCCCTGGGCAGCCTGTTGCAGTGTCTCTTGCTCCTGGCCCTGCTCCCCAGCCTGCTGTGCAAGGGGGGCTGGCAGCAGCCCTGGGAGCAGTGCTGCCTGCCTGCCAGTGGCTGCAGGGGGGGGAGGCTGTGAGGAGAGCTTTCTCCTTCCCCAGGGGGAGGCTGCTGGACGGTCCCTAGCGTGGGAACCCTCTGCTGAAGTGCTGCCCTTGATCCCATCAGCAGGGCTGGTGTCCTGCTGCCAGAGGATGAAGGGAAGCAGAGGGTGAAGGGAAGCAGCAGTGTGGGCTGCAGCCTCTGCCCTGTGAACCCAGCCAGGGAGCCTCCAGCCCCCTGGGACCTTCTGGCCATCGCATCTGGCATGATAAGAGAGGATCCTGCTCCAGGCCTTCTGTTTCCTGAGCAGAGCCCAGGGGCTGGCTGCCTCCTTCACACAGCCTGGGCCTTTTGCTCTGCTTTCCAGAGGGGTTTGGAGCTCAGACACAGTCTCAAGTTGTGCCAGGGGAGGTTCAGGCTGGAGGTGAGGAGAAAGTTCTGCCCAGAAACAGAGGTTGGCCATTGGGATGTGCTGCCCAGGGAGGTGGTGGAGTCCCCATCCCTGGAGGTGTTTAGGAAGAGCCTGGATGGGTGCTTGGTGCCATGGTTTAGTTGATCAGATGGTGTTGGGTGAGAGGTTGGACTTGGTGATCTCTGAGGTCTTTTCCAACCTAGTTGATTCTATCCTCTTCCCCCTCTCCTCCTCTTCCCCCTCTCCTCCTCTTCCCCCTCTCCTCCTCTTCCCCCTCTCCTCCTCTTCCCCCTCTCCTCCTCTTCCCCCTCTCCTCCTCTTCCCCCTCTCCTCCTCTTCCCCCTCTCCTCCTCTTCCCCCTCTCCTCCTCTTCCCCCTCTCCTCCTCTGAGCTTTGCCCCCTGACCCTGCACATGCAGCTCTGCAGGGACCTGGCTGCAGACTTCCTGCCCTGCTGAGGGTTTAATCCATGCAGAGAGCTCTCAGGGGTGGGAATGTGGCCACCTCCAGCTCCTGCTGCAGGGCAAGGGGAGAAGGCACCAAGGGGGTTGGCTGCTGGGGCTTCTGTGCAGGAGGCTTCTTAGTGCAGGGCCCTTGGACAGGGGGCAGTGGCTTTGAGCTGGAGGAGAGGAGATTGAGGCTGGAGATGAGGAAGGAATTCTTTGGCAGTGAGGGTGGGCAGGCACTGGCCCAGGGAGGCCAGGTTGGATGAGCTCTTGAACACCTCCAGGGACACCTCACACCACAGCAGGTTGCTCACAGCCACCTCCAGCCTGGCTGCAAACACCTCCAGGCAGGAGGCTTCCACCACCTCCCTGGGCAGCCTGTGCCAGGCTCTCACCACCCTCCTGGGGAACAACTTCTTCCTCACAGCCAATCTCAATCTTCTAGTTCTGCTCCATCCCCCCCAGCCCTATCCCTCCCTGACACCCTCCAAAGTCCCTCCCCAGCTTTCCTGGAGCCCCCTGCAGATCCTGGAAGGCCACAGTGAGGTCTCCTGGGAGCCTTCTCTTCTCCAGCCTGCACAACCCCAACTCCCTCAGGCTGTGCTCACAGCAGAGCAGCTCCATCCCTCTGCTCCTCCTCGTGGCCCTGCTCTGGCCAAGCTGTCAGACTCATGGGGCTGGGGCAGAGCCAGCTGGCACCTGGTGGCCCTGGGGGACCAGGGTGACCTGCTGGGCACTGTCCTCTGGCTGCCAAGTGCTGTTGTTCTGGGAAGCAAGGGCCCAGAGGGCAAGAGGCTGTGGGGTGCTTTGTGCTCTCGGCTTGCTGCTGCTCTGCTGTGGCTCACTGCTCCCAAGGCAGTGTGGCCAGCAGGGGAGAGGTGGACTTGGTGACCTTGGAGGTCTTTCCCAACCTTATTGGTTCTGTGATGCTGCCACTCAGCTGAGGTCTGAAGTCTCTCTGCTGGGACCTCAGCTGCAGTGCTGTGTCCAGCTGTGGGGTCCCCTGCACAGGAGAGACTTGGACCTGATGGGGCAGGTCCAGAGGAGGGGCCACAAAGGTGAGCAGAGGGCTGGAGAGCTGCTGTGAGCACAGGCTGAGGGAGCTGGGGCTGGCCAGCCTCTGGAGAAGGCTGTGGGGAGAGCTTAGTGCAGCCTTCCAGTACCTGCAGGGGAGCCCCAGACAGGCTGGGGAGGGGCTGCTCAGAAGGGGCTGTGGGCAGAGGAGGAGAGGCAGCGGTTTGAAAGCGGAGCAGGGCAGAGCCAGGTTGGACAGCAGGAGGCAGCTCTGCACAGGGAGGCTGGGGAGAGGCTGGCACAGGCTGCCCAGGGTGGAGGCACCATCCCTGCAGCCATTCCAGCTCAGCCTGGCTGCTGTAGCTGCAGGGGGATGCCCTTGGGAGGTGCCTGCCAGCCCAGTGCCCTCTGTGGCCCTGCAGGCAGGCTGCAGCAGGGGCTTTTGCCTCTGTGTGGTCCCAGGCTCCAGGCAGCAGCTGAAGAGCAGAGGGGTGGCCAGGGGGCCGTGGTCCCTCCTGGCCTGCCTTGGCAGGGAGCAGCAGGGCACATTCCTCTGCCCTGACTTCAAAGGTTGTTGCTGCATATACAGAGCCCAGCAGCCTTGGCAACCCTCTCTGGCCAGAGCCCTGGCAGCAGCTGTGTGCTGCTGGGCTCCCACTGCACTGGGTGGGGGGGGGGATGCCCACTCCCCTGCCACAGGGGCCATGGGCTCTGGGCTTCTGCTTTCCCCTGGGCTGCTGCTCCCCAGTCTCTCCCAGGCAATCCACTGCTGTCATTGCTCTCTTCTCTCTGAGTCCCCATGCTCACCACACAGGAGGTTTGGAGCACCTGCAGGGCAGCCTTGGCCCCCTTTTGGCTGCTCCCATCTGCATTTCCCCCTTGGGCACCTCTGCTTGTTAGCTGAGGAGGGACAGCAGTGCAAGGAGGGCAGCTTCAGCTCGGGGCCTCAGCTCCAAAGGCCACACCTGGAGGCCTGGGTCCAGTTCTGGGCTCCTCAGTCTAAGAAGGACATTGAGAGGTGTCCAGAGAAGGGCAACAGAGCTGGGGAGGGGTCTGGAGCACAGCCCTGGGAGGAGAGGCTGAGGGAGCTGGGGTTGCTTAGCCTGGAGGAAAGGAGAATCAATAAGGTTGGGAAAGACCTCAGAGCTCAGCAAGTCCAAGCTGTCACCCAGCACCTCCTGACTGCTAAACCATGGCTCCAAGTGCCACATCCAAGCCCCTCCTGAACACCTCCAGGGATGGGGACTCCACCACCTCCCTGGGCAGCACATCCCAATGGCCAATTCCTCTCTCTGGGAAGAACTTTCTCCTCCCCTCCAGCCTAAACCTCTCCTGGCACAGCTTGAGACTGTGGCCTCTTGTTCTGGTGCTGGGTGCCTGGGAGAAGAGCCCAGCCCCCTCCAACAGCCAGAGAAGAGGAGGCTCAGGGGAGACCTCCTTGCTCTCTCCAGCTCCCTGAAGGGAGGCTGGAGCCAGGTGGGGGATGGGCTCTGGGGCCAGGGTCTGGTGGCCATGCTGGGGCTGGGCTGCTGCTTGGACTGGGTGAGCTCAAAGCAAAAGCACTCTGGGGTTCCCTGCCAGGGCTTTGGTGGGCAGCTCCTTGCTGGCCCCTGGCTGGGCACACACAGATGCTCCTCTGCCACCTGCTGCCTCTGCTCTCCCCCCCTCGTGGGGTTGACCACCTTGCAGCCCACAGAAGGGGAGGTGTGGGGAGGCTGCTGCCCCAGGGCTGCTTGTGTGGGCTCAGAGCTGCTCCCTGGGAAGCCTGGCAGGCAGCAGGGGCTCTGCTGGCCCTTCTGTGCTGCTGCTGAGCCCTTCTCTGCCTTCTGCTGGAGTCTCTGCAGAGGTCAGGGCTCCTCCTTGGCTGTCACCCAGGTTGTTCTTCTCAGGGCTTTGCTGCTGCTCTCTCTCTGGCCTGGAGCTGGGCTGGGTGAGGGATGATGCTTTGCAGGTCCCCTGGGCAGCTGGCTGCCCTTGGAGGGGGGGAGCTTCAGGCTTCCAGGGGTGGGGGGAGTGAGAACAGGCTGTGGGGAAGCTCCAAGCCCTCCCCCAGCCCAGTCCTGTTCTCCCCATGGGCAGCAGCAGCAGGGAGGAGCGGGGCAGAGCTTGGGGACATTGCACTGGGGTCTGACCAACTCTCTTTGGCTCTTTCTCTGCTTTTCCTTTGCATGTGCTGCCCTCTCCCACGTGGCTCCTGGATTGCTCATTGCTAGGTAAGAGCAACATTTCTCTCCTTCCTTGGCCTGCAAGTGGGGCAGGGGAGGTCTGGGCTGTGTTTGAGTCTCTCCACAGGAGGCTGCTTTGTCTGCTGGGAGCTCAGGGCTTCCAGGGAGCACAGGGCATGGGTGCTGGGGGGCTGGTTCCAGGGAGCAGCCTGTTCCAGGGCAGGCAGGGAGCCTGTGGCTGGCTGGAGAGGCTTCTTGCTGTGGAGGTGGCACAGGAGGTGGCTAAGGGGGTCTGGAGAGGCTTCCTGCTGTGGAGGTGGCACAGGAGGTGGCAGAGGGGGTCTGGAGAGGCTTCCTGCTGTGGAGGTGGCACAGGAGGTGGCAGAGGGGGTCTGGAGAGGCTTCCTGCTGTGGAGGTGGCAAAGGAGGTGGCAGAGGGGGTCTGGAGAGGCTTCCTGCTGTGGAGGTGGCAAAGGAGGTGGCAGAGGGGGTCTGGAGAGGCTTCTTGCTGAGGAGGTGGCACAGGAGGTGGCAGAGGGGGTCTGGAGAGGTTTCCTGCCTTTCTGGTGAGGGGGGCTGGGCAGTGGGGCTGGGGGAAGTGGGCAGTAGGACTGGAGTGAGTGGGCAGTGGGGCTGGGGGGAAGTGAGTAGGGGGGAGTGTGGGGGAGTGGGGCTAGGAATGGGCAGTGGGGCTGGGGGGCAGGGTGCAGTGGGGCTGGGAATGGGCAGCAGCCCCTAGGGGTGCAGCTGGACAGCTCCTGCAGAACAGGCAGCTGGAGTCTGCCTCAGCATCACCTGGAAGCACCAAGTGCAGCTCTAGCCTGGAAGGTTTCTCCCTTCCCTCCACTCTCAACCTCCCTCTTTTGGTTCCAACCCTCAGCCCTGTTCCTGGCCCCACAGGCTCTGCCCAGGAAGTCTGTCCCCAGCTTTCTCCTCAGCCCTTGCAGGCCACCAGAAGGTCTCCTTGGAGTCTTCTGCAGCCTGCCCAAGCCCAGCTGTGCCAGCCTGGCCTGGCTGCCAGCCCTGCTGTGGCCTCCTCTGAGCCTGCTCCAGCAGGGCTGTGCTGTGCTGAGCACTCCAGAGCCGGCCCCAGCACTGCAGCTGGGGTCTCAGCAGGGGCAGAATCCCATCCCTCCAGGTGCTGCCCATCCCTGGAGGTGAGAGCTCCCCATCCCTGGAGGTGCCCACGGTGCCATGGCACTTTGGGACAGGGTTTGGTGGCTGTGGTGGGGTTGGGCTGGATGACCTGGGAGGTCTTCTCCAGCAGCAGCAGCTCTGTGCTGCTGTGAAGTGCTGTGCCCACCAGGGATAGATGGGATGTGAAGCAGAGAGGGCTGAGGGAGGGAGGGCATCACCTAAGGAGTGTGAGGGAAGGGTCAAGGGGGCTGCCTGGCTGGCTTGGTGCGAGAGCACAGCGCTGTGCTGAGCTGCAGGGACAGGAGAGGTGGTCAGGAGGGGAGGGATGGAGGCTGGAGGAGGGCAGATTGAGGCTGGAGAGGAGGCTGCAGTGAGGGTGAGGAGACCCTGGAGCAGGCTGCCCAGGGAGGCTGTGGCTGTCCCCTCCCTGGAGGTGTTCCAGGCCAGGCTGGATGAGGCCCTGAGCAGCTGAGTGGAGCTGAGAGGTGTCCCTGGCTGTGGCAGGGGGGGTGGAACTGGCTGGCTGGATGTGGCACTTGGAGCCATGGTTTAGTTAGTCAGGAGGTGTTGGGGGTTAGGTTGCTCTTGATGATCTCTGAGGTCTTTCCCAACCTGGTTGGTTGATTCTGTGAGCTTCAAGGTCCCTTCCAGCCCAAAGCATTCTATGGATGTATGAAATGGTTGAGCTTGAGTTGAGGGAGGGGTGGTGAGTGCAGGTTTGGTGCTGGGATCAAGTGGGATCAAGGCCAGGCTGGATGAGGCTCTGAGCACCCTGGGCTGGTGGGAGGTGTCCCTGCCCATGGCAGGGGGTTGGAACTGGATGAGCTTTAAGGTCCCTTCCAACCCAACCCAAAGCATTCTATGAATGCTTGAGTTGAGCTTGAGTTGAGGGAGGTGTGGTGAGTGCAGGATTGGTGCTGGGATCAAGCTGGATGAGACTGTGAGCAACCTGGGCTGGTGGGAGGTGTCCCTGGCTGTGGCAGGGGCTTGGAACTGGCTGAGCTTCAAGGTCCCTCCCAGCCCAAAGCATTCTATCAATGTATGAAATGGTTGAGCTTCAGTGAACTGAGAGAGGTGTGGTGAGCACAGAATTGGTGCTGGGATCAAGTGGGATCAAGGCCAGGCTGGATGAGGCTCTGAGCAGCCTGGGCTGGTGGGAGGTGTCCCTGCCCATGGCAGGGGGATGGAGCTGGAGGCTCTTCAAGGTCCCTTCCAACCCAAAGCATTCTATGAATCTATGAAATGGTTGAGCTTCAGTGGGTTGAGGGAGGGGTGGTGAGGGCAGGATTGGTGCTGGGATCAAGCTGGATGGAGGTTAGCAGGCTGCTGAAGTGGGGAGGGGGGCTGGAAAGCAGTGAAGGACCTGTGAGGGCCTGCAGTGAGGAATGAAGAGGGAACTTCCTTTGGCCAGGGAGAAGGGAGTGAAACGGTGGGGGGGGAAGGAGGCAGCTGCTGGTGCTGCCTGCCCTGGATGGGGCTCTGGCAGGGGCAATCCTCTCCAAGGGGAAGGGAATGAATTTTAATGAGGGCTGGAGAAAGGCTTTAAATTTTCATGCTCCCTTCAATTATTCAGGACAGTGGCAAAGGCAACTTTAAAGCTCCATGGGAAGGAGAAGGAAGCCAGAGAGAGAAATCAAAAGGAAGGAGAAGGAAGAGGCTGCTTTGATTAAGTTTCATTCCATACATAGAGAGAGAGAGAGATAATGTTGTTAAGGATTAATTGGTTTGCATCCTGGCCCATGGTCCACCTTGGAAGCTGCTGGTGTCAGTGATTGCATCTGACAGCAGTGCTGAGGAGGAAGGATCTCAGGAAGTGACTTCTGTACCGCCTGGGGCACGCTGGAGGTGCCCAAGGAGCTCAGTGGGGCAGAAGAAAAGAAGGCAAGGGCCAAAAGCTGGGCTGGGAAGGCCACAGCTGCAGGCTGGGTGCTGTGCTGCCTGCTGCCCAAGCCAGAGAGCTGCCTGTGTGGGGAGGATCTTTGTGCCAGGGGATGGCTCTTGGAGGGCTGGGCTGAGGGCTGCAGGGACTTCTCTGGGCACTTTCAAGCCCCAGCTGGATGCATTCCTGTGCTGGGTGCTATGCTCCTGCTCTGGCAGGGGGTTGGACTTGATGATTCCCTGAGGTCCCTTCCAGCCCCCACCCTCCTGTGACCCCCTGAGGTCCCTTCCAAGCCCCTACCCTCCTGTGACCCCCTGAGGTCCCTTCCAATCCCCTACCCTCCTGTGACCCCCTGAGGTCCCTTCCAGCCCCTACCCTCCTGTGATCCTGGTCCTGGCCTGGGATGTGCACCTTCCCCTTTCTGACCTAGGCAGCTGAGGTGTGAGCCAAGCCATGGCTTGTGCCCAGCGTGGGACCTGCCCACAGCTCTGTCCCTGCTGCCCCTGCCCCTCTTGTGGTGGCCTTTCAGCCCTGCTGTGCTCCCAGCAGCTCAAGCTGAGCCTGTGGACGTGGTTGTGATGGCAAAGGGGCCAAATGTGTGGTTCCATCACCTCCTGGCCAGGGATGTGCAGGGTGTGAGAGTGTCAGAGCCAAGGTCGGGCTCTCAGGTGGGGTCTGGCGTGCTGCTGCCAGGGCTTGAGCATCCATGGGCTCTGCAGGGTGGCACTCTCTGCTTCTCCAGGGACTTCAAGAGGCTCCAAAGGGCAGCTCTTGCTCTGCAGGGCTGCAGTGCAGGCATCCAGAGAGCCATGCTGCAGAGGAGGAGATCCCCTGGGACTGCGTGCTCAGGCTTGGCAGCAACCAGCACGGATGGAGAGAGGCCTGGCAAGGCTCGGTGCTGGCTGCCTGCCTCCTGCTGTGGGCTGAGGGAGCTCCACTGCAGCTCAGAGCAGTGCTGCTGCTGCCCTGCTGGCATCCAGCTGGCTGCTGGGGAGGGCTCTGCTGGTGTTTCACCAGGCCCCTGCCGCTGGTGCTCCGAGCATCCTCAACTCCCAGCGCCTCCAGCAGCCTGATGGGCTGCAGGTTTGGCTCTTGGAGGGAGGGAGGGAGGGAGAGAGAGAGAGGAGGATGCTCTGCCTGTTCCCAAGGGCTGGTGGCACAGCTTCCTTCCAGCAGCCTCCTGCTCCTCTCCCAGCCCCCTGGGCCCTCCCCTCTCCCCAGGCCCACGGCGCCCGCCTGCCTTTTCCCTTGGGGCTCCTGGGCAGGCTGCTGCCTGGCCTCCCTCTGCGGGTGCCCCACTGCTGCAGAGGGCTTTGGGAGCACAAACACAGCCTTTATTCCCTGCTGCTGGGAGCTGCCAGCCCTGGCCCTCTTCCCAGCGAGCAGCCCGGGTCCCGAACATAAGCGGCTATTGTCTGAGCCCCGGAGGCTGCGAGCGGAGCTGCGCCGCCGCTCCTGCGCCGGGGAGGGGAGGCGGCCCCGCTCAAGGGGCTGCAGAAAGGAGCCCAAGGAGCAGGGGAGGCTTTGCAGGCTCTCCATTATCCCCCTCTCACCGAAAAGAATGCGGGCTGCCTGCTCCTCCGGTGACACTGGAGTCGCTCTCCCAGCCCGTCCCCCGGGGGCTGGCTCCGGCACTGTGTGCCGAGCCCAGACTGAAGCCTTTGTCTTGCGGGGGCTGGAGAAGGAAATGGGAGGGGGGTGGGGGGTGGAAGAGCGGTGCTCCGGTAAGGGTCATCTCCTAGGAGTGTAGCCCAGCCGGGCCTGGGGTCTCCCACGCTACCCCCTGGTAGGGAGAGGCAGCTGGGCAGGGCTTAGGGCATCGCTCTCTAGCCGGGGGACAAAGCGCTGGGGAGGAGGGGTGCAGGTCCCTCCCTCTGCTGTGCAGCTCTCTGTCTGCATGGAGAGGTGATGCTGCTGGGGGGCTTCCAGCACTGGGTGCTGTGTGGCCCAGGATAACACAGCAGCTCCCTCTGGCAGGGGCTGGGTGCCCGCTGGGACCCCAGGGGGAGGCCGCGGGGGACAGCGGTGCCCAGGGAGATGTGGCCAGCGGTGGCTGTGAGCGTGGATGGAAGGGTTTGGGCCCTTGGAGGTGATTCAGTCCAACCAGGCTCCAGCTCTACCCAGCCCTGGCCCTCAGCACCACATCTCTGGGGCTTTGAAACACCTCCAGGGGTGGGCATTCAGCCACCTCCCTGGGCAGCCTGTGCCAGGCTTTGAGAAGCCTTTCAGTCAAGGAATGTCTTCTGATCTCCAGCTTGAAGCTCCCCTGCGTGGCCCAGCTGGGTGTGCTGGCTGCCTGACCCCCCTGGGGTGGTGAGGTGTGACCCAAGCTGGTGCAGTGGGAGGCTTGAAGGTAAGATGCTGCCAGTCAGGAGCAGGGAGCTCATCCTGCCCTGTGCTCAGCTCCTGCTCAGGCCACACCTGGAGGCCTGTGTCCAGTTCTGGGCTCCTCAGGTTAGGAAAGAGGTTGAGATGCTGGAAGGTGTCCAGAGAAGGGCAACAAAGCTGGGGAGGGGTCTGGGGCACAGCCCTGGGAGGAGAGGCTGAGGGAGCTGGGGTTGCTTAGCCTGCAGAAGAGGAGGCTCAGGGGAGACCTTCTTGCTCTCTGCAACTCCCTGCAGGGAGGTTGGAGCCAGCTGGGGGTTGGGCTCTTCTGCCAGGCAAGCAGCACCAGAACAAGAAGACACAGCCTCAAGCTGTGCCAGGGGAGGTTTAGACTGGAGGTGAGGAGAAAGTTCTACCCAGAAAGAGAGATTGTGCTGCCCAGGGAGGTGGTGGAGTCCCCATCCCTGGAGGTGTTTAGGAAGAGCCTGGATGAGGCCCTTGGTGCCATGGTTGAGTTGATCAGATGGTGCTGGGTGAGAGGTTGAACTTGATGATCTCTGAGGTCTCTTTCAACCTGGTCCATTCCATTCCATTCCATTCCATTCCATTCCATTCCATTCCATTCCATTCCATTCCATTCCATTCTGTCAGAGGCTTCTTGGCTGTGCAGAGGTTGCAATCCAGCAGGAGACCAAAGGGAAGGGTCAGTGAGAGGAATGGGTGCTGAGCTGTCCCCTGCCATGGGATGAGCAAATGATGGCTCTGGGTGCTGGAGTCCCCATCCCTGGAGGTGCTCAAGAGGGGACTGGAGGTGGCACTTGGAGCCATGGTTTAGTCAGGAGGTGCTGGGTGACAGCTTGGCCTGGGTGATCTCTGAGGTCTCTTCCAGCCTTGGGGATTCTGTGGCTTGGGAGAAGCCAGGGGCTGAGCAGTGTGGGGTCTCAGCCAGTCCCTGGGGCAGCTCCTGCCTGTCCTGCCTTGCTTTTGGCTCTCCTTGCTGGGGGGGCAGGGAGCCAGCTGGGGGCCCTGCCCGACCTGCTCTTTGTCTCTGCTGGTCTGTGAAGGGCTCCAGCCCAGGAAAATCGCTCCCCAGGTAAAACCAGAAAGCAGGGAAGCTCGGGGGAGGGAAGCCTGAGGTCCCTGCCAGCCTCTCCAATCAGCCTGGGCAGGAGGGAGGAGGAGGAGGAGGAGGCAAGCTGGATTCAGAGCTCTTTACCGACCTTAATGATCCTCTTGGCTCCCGGCGCATCTCCTGCCTGCCTTCCCCTTCCTGAGAGCAGCGTGGAGGGGGAGGAGGGTGCGAGGGGAGCTAATCAGGAGGCTATTTCACGAATCATTTGGCTGTGATGAGCCTGCTCTCCAGAAAAGAGGAGAAAGGGGAGGGGGGAGGTTGGGCTTGGGATGCTGAAGTTGCTTCGGCTTAATCTGAGCCTCTGCCGCGCAGCAGGGCTGCTGCCAGCCCAGCCTGGGTAAACTCTGCTCTGGCTTCAATCTAAATGTTAGTGTAGGAGAGACTCTGCCCGGGGGGGGTTATCTTTACCTTCCCTCCCCCCTTTCCCCTCTAACCCCCAGCAGCAGCTCCCGGTCCCCCCCCGGGCAGCTCCTTGCGTGGCGGCGGCGCAGGAGGGGAAACCTCAAACCCTCGCCAAGCAATTACTACAAATGAGAGACTTCCGAGGCGGCGGCTCCCAGGCCTGCCCGGGGGCTGCTGCGCTGCTCGCCCGGGGGCTGCTGCGCTGCTCGCCCGGGGAGGAAGGTGGCAAACATCCCTCCCCTCCCCTCCCCTCCCCTCCCCTCCTCTCTCCCCTCCCCTCCCTTCTCCCCTCCTCTCTCCCCTCCCCTCCTCTCCTCTCTCCCCTCCCCTCCCCTCCTCTCCCCCCTCCCCTCCTCTCTCCCCCCTCCCCTCCTCTCTCCCCCCTCCCCTCCTCTCTCCCCCCTCCCCTCCTCTCTCCCCCCCTCCCCTCCTCTCTCCCCTCCCCTCCCCTCCCCTCCCCTCCCCTCCCCTCCCCTCCCCTCCCCTCCCCTCCCCTCCCCTCCCCTCCCCTCCCCTCCCCTCCCCTCCCCTCTCCCCTCCCCTCTCCCCTCCCCTCCTCTCTCCCCTCCCCTCCCCTCCTCTCTCCCCTCCCCTCCCCTCCTCTCTCCCCTCCCCTCCCCTCCTCTCTCCCCTCCCCTCCCCTCCTCTCTCCCCTCCCCTCCCCTCCCCTCTCCCCTCCCCTCCCCTCCTCTCTCCCCTCCCCTCCTCTCTCCCCTCCCCTCCTCTCTCCCCTCCCCTCCTCTCTCCCCTCCCCTCCTCTCTCCCCTCCCCTCCTCTCTCCCCTCCCTTCCTCTCTCCCCTCCCTTCCTCTCTCCCCTCCCTTCCTCTCTCCCCTCCCCTCCTCTCTCCCCTCCCCTCCCCCAAGGTGGCACCAGGGCTGCTCCTCAGCTCCCAGCTGGCTTTGCCCAACCTGACCAATTAAGGCACACACAACCCCCACCTTGCACCTCTCCAGGGAGGCTGAATTGCAGCAGCAGCAATTATTGGAGGCTGATCACATGCCAATTGATTGATATGTTTTGGAGAGGGAGTGGAAGGTGCTTAATTAGTGTGTGATTTGCACAGAGCTGCTGGGGCTGCTCCCAGGCTCCAGAGGCAGCCTTGGAGTGAGCCCCTCCAGGATGCTAAAGGCAGGTGGGGGACAGGGGCAGGGGGGGATGGTTTGGACTAAACAAAAAGGGAGCTTCAGGCTGGGGAGAAGGGAGAAATGGTTGACTCTGAGGGAGGGGAGAGCCTGGCCCAGGTTGCCTCACCCCTGGGACCAGCCCAGGCCAGGTTGGTTGGGGCTCAGAGCAACCTGCTCCACTTGGGGCTGCTGGCTGCAGGGGGTTGGACTGGATGAGCTTTAAAGATCCCTTCCAACCCAAACCATTCCATGGCTCTGTGATGCTTTGACCTCCAGCTGAACAAGAAAGCTGCTAAGTGAGGTCCCAAAGGAGAGCTCCAGCCCAGGCCAGGTTGGTTGGGGCTCAGAGCAACCTGCTCCACTTGGGGCTGCTGGCTGCAGGGGGTTGGACTGGATGAGCTTTAAAGATCCCTTCCAACCCAAACCATTCCATGGCTCTGTGATGCTTTGACCTCCAGCTGAACAAGAAAGCTCCCAAGTGAGGTCCCAAAGGAGAGCTCCAGCCCAGGCCAGGTTGGTTGGGGCTCTGAGTACCTCCCCCCCCAGCCTGCTTTGCCTCTCCAGGGTGGAGTTCAGTTTGTGTGGCTGGAGCAGGGGAGTCAGCAGAGCAGCAGCTGGGTTCAGAGCTCTCAGACCACTGAGCCCAAGCTGTCCCTCCAACCCCCACCATGGCCACTCAACCCTGTCCCACAGGGCCATGGCCACAGGTTTCTTGGACACCTGCAGGGCTGGGGACTCCAGCACCTCCCTGGGCAGCCTGCTCCAGGGCCTGGCCACTCCTGCAGGAAAGAAATTGCTCCTCCTCTCCATCAAGGATCCCTTCTGGGCCCCAAGAGCTCAGCTCTGCAGCCAGCTCAGCTTCCTCCCTTGGGTGCCTCGGACTGAGGAGGTGGCTGCAGGTGGGCACTCCCCACCCCCTGTGCCCTCCTGGCACACTGTGGGCTCCTGCTGTGCAGGAAGCCTTGCAGAGGACACCCCAAGGCTGAGCCTTGTTTGCTTAGCAGCTGTCTTTGTGGCAGGCCAGGGTCCTCCCTTCAGGCTGGGCTCTCCAAGCAGGAGTTGGCCTTGGTGAGCTCTCCTGCCCTGGGCAGCAGGCAGAGCCTGGGGGCTTCAGGAGCTGAGCTGCCTAAAGAGCTGTGGCCTTGCAGCAGCTGCCTTGGGTGGCTTGGCCAAGCCTCAGGTGGTTTCTCATGATGCAGTGGCTCAGCCCTTGGCCAAGGGCAAGCCCAAAAGCACCTCCTGGGTCGCTCAGCTTTGTCCCTGACCTGCCCTCCCCAGGCACCAGCTCCCAGCTCTCCAAACCCTGCTCCACCTTCCCTTGCTCCCCACTCTGCTTCTAGCCAGGAGAAACCTTCCCCAGCCAACTGCCTGACCTTGGAACAAAGGCCTCCTGCTCTCCTTTCTCTTCTCTTTTGGGGTTTGATGTGTAGCAAAGCAAACTTCTTCCTCCCCACCCCCGCCCCAACCCCCTGGATGTTAGCAGCTGCTCCACTGAGCCCCAGCCCCAGGAAGGGAGGAAGAGAGGGGGGGGAAGAAAATCAAAGCCCAGGGAAATTTGCTGGAGTTGAAAGGCAGGTCAGGCCGTGGGGTTGGGTGTCTCAATTGCACTTTTGTTCTAAGGAGGGGAGGGAGAACTTGTGTGTGTGTGTGAGAATGTGTGAGAGGGCTCTGCCAGGCTGGCGTCACCTCCTCAGCTCCAGGGGGGAGTGGGAGAGGTTTGGGGGGGGGGGGGGGGGGAAGCTCTGCAGGGCAGCATGTGGGGGAAGGGGCTGGGGGTGTCCAGGGGGAAGGGGCTGGGGGGTGCCCAGGGGCTGGGGGGTGCCCAGGGGCAAGGGGCTGAGGGTGCCCAGGGGCAAGGGACTGGGGGGTGCCAAGGAGCTGGGGGGTACCCAGGGGCAAGGGGCTGAGGGTGCCCAGGGGCAAGGGACTGGGGGGTGCCAAGGAGCTGGAGGGTGCCCAGGGGCAAGGGGTACCCAGGGGCAAGGGGTACCCAGGGGCAAGGGGCTGGGGGGTGCCAAGGAGCTGGAGGGTGCCCAGGGGCAAGGGGTACCCAGGGGCACCCAGGGGCAAGGGGTACCCAGGGGCAAGGGGCTGGGGGGTACCCAGGGGCAAGGGCCTGGGGTGCCCAGAGCTCCATCTGCTGCCGCTGGCCGCGGTGCTGCGTGGGTGGCTGGCTGCTGCTGCTGCTGGCTGCTGCTGGCTGCTGCTGCCGGCTGGTTTGGGTTGCCTTCAGCTCCGTGAGTCACAGCTGACTTCTGCTTCCCCAGGGTCAAGTGCTCAGCCTTGCTGTGTCTGAGGAGCTGTCTCGAGTCCCTTAACCCTTCTGGCATTCTGTTTCCCCCCTCCTCCCCACCTGTAAAGCAGAGCTGGCAGCGGCAGCCGAGCCTGGCTCTCCCCCCAGCACTCAGCCCAGGGCTGGGATCAGCTCCCAGGGCAAGCAGGGGATCCCCCTGCAGTGGGCAGCTTTCCCCCCTGCAGTGGGCAGCTTTCCCCCCCTGCAGTGGGCAGCTTTCCCCCCTGCAGTGGGCAGCTTTCCCCCCCTGCAGTGGGCAGCTTTCCCCCCCTGCAGTGGGCAGCTTTCCCCCCTGCAGTGGGCAGCTTTCAGCCTCAGCTTGCCAGGGGGCTGGGCCAGCTCAGTGCAGCTCCACTGCCACCCAGGAAGCTTGGAGCAGCTGATCCTTGGGGTCCCTTCTCCACCTGGGCCCTGGAGCTGCACTTGCCCTCTCCTCAGGGCTGCAGCACTGCTGCTGGCAGCCCTGCAGGGGTCTTGGCCAGGCAACTTCATCATCTCTTTGTCACTGCCTCCCTCCTTCTGCTTTCCCCCTGGCTCTGACAAGCAGCTGCTGTTCCAGCCCCTCTGAACATCAGGTTTTGGCATCTGCATATGAAAGCCTCAGCTGGTAGGGAGGAGGCAGGCAGGGGATGGTTCAATACCCAGCACAAAGCCCCAGCTGGAGCTGAGGGTCTCCACACATCCCCAGCCAGGCCTTGCTCAGGCTTCTGCTGCTTGGGGAATGCTGTGCTTGGCACGGGGGAAAGGAGCTCTTCTGTTTCCAGCCTGACCTCTGCTGCCTGTGTGCTACAGAGCCCTGCCACAGCTGCTCTTGGCCACGTCCCTGGTGCTGTGTGCTGGGCACTGTGCTGTGCCCTGCCTGGCAGGGGCATGGCAGCCCCCTGAGGAGCTCCCTGGGGGGAGGGGGGCAGGGCTTCCCCCTTCCTGCCCCCTCCTGGTGCCAGCAGCAGAGGGGCCTGGCTGCTGTGGAGCAGTTGGGTTGGAAGTGCTGTCACTGCTGTGGGGCTGAGGGCTGCTGTGGGGCTGCTGCCAGGCAGCTCTCTGCCACAGAGCCTGAGGTGGCCAGGCTGAGCTGGGGGAGCTGCCTGCACCCCCACAGCTGAGGGCAGGGAGTACCTTGGGCTGGCAGGGGGCTGAGCATCTCCTCCTCCTCCTCACTGGGGAACATCCTCTCCTGTGCCTGTTCCCTGCAGGGGCTGCCTCTCCCCCCCTCTGGTGTTCACCTCCCTTCCCTTGGCACAGCACAGCAAGCCAGGGTGGGCAGACAGCTTTGGGGGCCCCCCCACCTTGTCCTCAGGGCTGCTGCATCTGAGCCTCTTCCTGCACACTGCCTCCACCAGGCTCAGCTCTGCTGCCCCAGCCACCTGCTGCTGCTCCTTTCCCCTGCAGCCTTGCAGGGAGGGCATCTCCTGCTCCCCAGGCAGCAGAGAGCTGTCAGGGTTGGAAGGCACCTCAGGGAGCAGCCAGTCCCAACCCCCCTGCCATGGGCAGGGACCCTTCCCACTGCAGCAGGCTGCTCACAGCCACATCCAGCCTGGCCTTCAGAACCTCCAGGGATGGTTCAGGGGGAGGAGGAGCTCACTCCCTCTGGCAATCCAGAGGAGCCTCCTCTTCCAGGTGCCAAAAGGGTGGGATGGAGACTGCACAGAACTCCAGCTGAGAGGCATCAGAGCAGGGGGAGGGAGGGGAGGGAATGCTGCAGCCCTGCCACTAATCCTTCCTCTCCTCCAGAGCTGCCCATGGGGACTTGGCTTTCATTCTCCTTTCCCTTCCTCTTTGGCTTTTCCCTTCCTCTCCTTTTCTGTTGTTGTTATAAATGACAAATCCCCCCCACCAAAAATAGCTCTGCTGCTCTGGGATATTTCTGAGCTGGTTTCCACCTCCCCTCTTCCTCTGCCTCCCTCCTTGCATCTCCCAGCAGGTTAGAGCTGGGAGGGCTCCGGGATGCCAGCGGGAGGAGGCTGCACGTCCCTCCCCTGGCACTGGGCCCCCTCCTGCCCCTCAATGCTCACTTTGTTCTTCCCCCTTAGCCTCAGGGAGCTGTCAGAGCTCCTGCCAGTGTCACATTACCTGTGCCCCACAGCCCTGGCTGGGGGCTGCTCAGGTGGCAGAGGGAGCAGAGCAGCAGCAGCTCCAGGCTGGGGCAGTGGCTGAGGCGCTGCTCCAGCTGCATCCTTCCCTTCCTCCTCCTCCTCCACTTCCTCCCTGTGGCCCAGCACTTCCCCTGGGAAGTTCCCCACCTCTGTCCCTTGCATCCCACCCTGTCTGAGCTGTGCATCCCCTGGGGCTCTGTGCCTGCCTGCTTTCAGCAGCCTGTGAGAGGAGAGCCTGGGAAGCAGCCCCCGGTCCAGGCTCCATCCTGCTCCCCTCTGGAGGCTGTGGCGTGGTGCTGTGCAGAGGCAGAGCAGGGGTGGGGGTGGGAGGGGGGAGAAAAGAGGGAGCTGAGAGCTGGATTCCACCCTTGGAGCTCACCAGGACACAGGGCCTGGCTGCTTTTCCCTCCTGCCTCCTCCCTGGGGGGCTGCTGGGGCCAGGGATGAGGAACTCCTGCCCAGGGTGCAAGTGGCAAACCCAGCCCCCCCCTGGCTGTGATCTGGGGGCTGCTGCTGCTGCTGCTGCTGCTGCTGCTGCTGCTGCTGCTGCTGCTGCTGCTGCTGCTGCCTGGCCGAGGCTGGGAGCTGCCCAAGCCTGGTGGAGTGTTGGAGGAGGGGGCTTGGGGCAGGGGAGCAAAGCTTGGGGGCCCAGCTGCACGTTTCCTTGCCTCTAACTGTTTTGTTCTCTTCCCTTTTTTTCTCCTCCCCTGCTTTCTAAAGAACATAGGAAGCTTCTGGCTGGTAAGTGATGGTGTGTCATGCAAAACCAAACCCACCTCCCAACCACCATTTCTGTGTGTCCCCCCCACCCACCATCCACCATCAGCCCTCCCTGGCTAGTCTGTGCCCTCCTTCCATCCACCCAGGATGTGCTGGAGCAATGGAACCCTTCTGGAGGTGGGCACAGAGCACATCCCTCCTCCCCTCCAGCCCCTTGGCTGCAGGCTGTGCTCTCACCTCAGAGGGAGATATTGCTTTTAGATCACAGTTTGAGGATCTGGGGGGTGGGGTTTTACCCCACCCCCCCCTCCCACCATCACCTTCTGCCTCCACCTTGCCCAGCCTGGGGGTGTTTGAGCTCCATTGGGCTGCTGAGTGTCCCTGCCCAAGGCAGGTGGCTGAGCTGCTGGGGCACCAAGCCCCTGGGGGGCTGTGAAACTGTGATCTAAGGACACTCCTCACCTCCTGCTTGCCTCATGTCTGACTTCATCCTCTGCCTCTCTCCTTCACCAGCTGCCTGGGGAGGGGGGGGAGAGCCTCGTGTCCCAGCTCATGTGGGAGGGCAAATGGACCTGGTGGTGGCCTGGCCTGGCAGGGGGGCAGGTTGGGGCAGGAGATGAGAGACCAGAAGGCAATTCTTCCCAGGGAGGCTGGGGAGGCACTGGAGCCAGGCTGTGGCTGTCCCCTCCCTGGAGGGGTTCCAGGCCAGGCTGGATGAGCCCTTGAGCAGCCTGGGCTGGGGGGGAGGTGTCCCTGCCCATGGCAGGGGGCTTGGGGCTGGATGAGCTTGGAGGTCTCTTCCAAGCCCTTCCTTGCTGTGAGGCTGTGATGGAATTGATGCAGGAGGGCAGAGCAGCAGGGGGAGGGCAGGGCTGCTGTGTGCCCCCCCTGCCCTGGGGGAGCTCTGAGGCTGCAGGTGGGAGGCAAACACCCCCCAGGCAATGCTGCTGGGCACCTCTCCAGCAAAACTCCAGGGTGGGAGCCCCTGAGGTGTCCCTGTCCCTCCTGGCCCTGCTCCTCTGGGCCCCCTCACCGTGCCTGCAGCGTGCCAGCAGCGGCTGCTCCCCCCCCAGCTGCCAGCCACAGGGGAGAGCTGTCTGAGGCAGTGACCCCCAGGCAGCAAAACCAACCTGGGCAGGTCCTGCCTGAGCAGAGCAGGGGCAGCAAGCAGGCTGTGTGGGGCAGCAAGCAGGCTGTGTGGGGCAGCAAGCAGGCTGTGTGGGGCAGCAGGCTGTGTGGGGCTGCAAGCAGGCTGTGTGGGGCTGCAAGCAGGCTGTGTGGGGCTGCAGGCTGTGTGGGGCTGCAGGCTGTGTGGGGCTGCAGGCTGTGTGGGGCAGCAGGCTGTGTGGGGCTGGCTGGGTGCCCACTTCCCTCTGCTCCCTGGTGCTGGGCATGTTGGCATCCCAGGAACCTCGTGGCCAGCCCCTCTGTTTGGTGCCTGTGGGCACAGAGCACAGGGAAGGAAGATGCTTGGCATGTGCTGGGGGCTGGCAGCTCATCCCCTGCCCTCCCCATGCAGTGCAGGAACCCTGCAGCCAGCTGCATGGCTGGCTGGGGCTGGAGGCTGGGGCTGGAGGCTGGGGCAGGAAGATGGGGCTGGAGGATAGGGCTGGAGGATAGGGCTGGAGGCTGGGACTTGAGGCTGGGGCTGGAAGCTGAGGCTGGAGGCTGGGGCAGGAGGATGAGGCTGGATGCCCTCCAAGGGCTTTGCCAACCACAGAGATCCTGGGATGAGGCTTTGAGCACCCTGCTCTGTGGGGAGGTGTCCCTGGAACTGGATGATCTCTAAGGTCCCTTCCAACCATTCCATGACTCTCTGTGATTCCCTGAGCCCTCTCCAGCGTGCCCCAGCAGCCCCCCCTGCTGCAGCAAAGGCCCCAGGTCCATGTCTGCCTTGTGCAGAGGTACCAGAGCTCTGTCCCAGCTGGGACTTTGGGGCTGCTCCTCTGCCCACACTCAGCTGGAGACCTTCAGGCTGGCTGCTTGGGCACTAGGAAGGAGCTCTTTGCTCTGAGGCTGGTGGAAGGCTGGAGCAGGTTGCCCAGAGAGGTTGGTGGAGGCCACCCCCAGCCCTGCAGACCTTCCAGGTCAGGCTTGATGGGGCTCTGAGCAGCCTGAGCTAGCTGGGGATGTCCCTGCTGCTTGCAGGGGGGGTTGGGCTGGATGAGGCTCTGTGGTGTGAGGTGGGATGGAGCTGTGGCAGCTCAGCCAGCCTGGGGCTGGGTGTTGCAGCTTGGCTGTGTCTAACCCCACTGGAGGCAGGGGAAAGAGGTCACCCCAGGGCTGGAGCAGCTGTGCCTGGTGAGCTGTTTAAAGCTGCTGCTGCTGTGTTTCCTCCTGGGTCTGTGCCCCTTGTTGTGCCCAGGGTGGAGGCTGCCCTGTGCAGTGGGGCTGGGGCTCTGCTTGCAAACCTGCCCCTGCTGCAGAGGTGCTGGAGAGGGGACCAGAGGGACATCCAGGTTTCATTGAAAGCTGTCTGCTCCTGGCCTGGACCCTGGGAGCAGGAGGAGGCAGCAGAGAAGCAATCTAAGCCAACAGCATCCTCTGCTGGCTGCCACTCCAGTGCCTGAGAGCCAGAAGCTGAGTGCTGCTGCATGCCCAGGCAGGGAGCATCCTGCTCCCCTCCTGGGTGCTGGGCACTGAACCTGCAGCTTGCTGTGGCTGGCAGCTGGGTGCCAGCTGCTCTTGAAAGGAGCAGGGTGGGAGGGAAAGGCCCTGGGCTCCCCAGGCTGCCCCCTGCCCTTTGCTGGGTCCCCATCCAAGGTGCAGCCCTGCTGCAGGGCCGCAGCTGGGCAGGGCAGGAGGTGGCCTTTCCCCTCTGCTCCTTCCCAAAGGCTCCTGAGGCTCTCCCTGCCTCTTCCATCCAAGTGGAGCAGCTCTCCTCCATCCCTAGGAGCATGCACACAGCTTTTCACTGCTGCCTTCCTCCTTTCTGGTGATGTGCTCAAGCTCTCTCTCTCTCTCTCTTTTGCACCCTCCTGTGCAGCTCAGGTTGGAGCCAGAGGGGTGCTGGGGTCCTCTCCCTAGCATCAGGTGATAGGAGAAGGAGAGACAGCCTCAAGCAGGAGCAGGGAGGTCATTGTGCCCTGTGCTTAGCACTGCTGAAGCCACACCTGGAGTCCTGTGTCCAGCTCTGGGCTCCTCAGTTTAAGAAGGACATTGAGAGACTTGAAGGTGTCCAGAGAAGGGCAACAAAGCTGGGGAGGGGTCTGGAGCACAGCCCTGGGAGGAGAGGCTGAGGGAGCTGGGGTTGCTTAGCCTGCAGAAGAGGAGGCTCAGGGGAGACCTTCTTGCTCTCTGCAGCTCCCTGAAGGGAGGTTGGAGCCAGGTGTGGGTTGGGCTCTTCTGCCAGGCAAGCAGCTCCAGAACAAGAGGACACAGTCTCAAGCTGTGCCAGGGGAGGTTTAGGCAGGAGGTGAGGAGAAAGTTCTTCATAGGAAGAGAGATTGGCCCTTGGGATGTGCTGCCCAGGGAGGTGGTGGAGTCCCCATCCCTGGAGGTGTTCAGGAGGGGCTTGGATGTGGCACTTGGAGCCATGGTTTAGCTGTCATGAGGTCTGTGGTGCCAGGTTGGACTTGATGATCTCTGAGGTCTCTTCCAACCTTATTAATTCTATGATTCTATGATCTCTGAGGTCTCTTCCAACCTGCTCTATGCTATTCTATGCTATTCTATTCTACCCAGGATCCCTTCTGTCCGTCCAACCCCACCATGGCCACCAAACTTCTTGGCCCCCTGCTGCCTCTGGCTCTCTCTCTGCCTCCTGGTGGGCTGTGTGCTCTGCTCTCCCCCAGCTGGGCTCTGCTGCTGTGGGTTGAGGGCCAGTGCTGTGCTGTCAGGGTCTCTGCTTGCAGTGTGAGGCTCCTGCCATCACCCAGGCTCCAGCTGCTCCTGTGGGCAGAGCCAGCCTGAGGCTGCAGGAGGTCATCCATCCCCTGGTGCCAGCTGCTTGGTGGGTGGGTGGGCAGGCAGCCCCAGGGCCCAGGGGATCTCTGCTGGTTTTAGCCTGCTGGCTGCCTTGCTGCAGGAACTGTGCTGGGATTTGGGCTCCAGCCTTTGTTTTCTGCTGTTTTTCCCCCATTTCCACCCACCCCATCTTATCACATCCTCGAGGAGCTCAGCAACACCAGCTGATCCTCACACCCCCCTTGCAGCTGAGCAGCTTTGCATCAGCTTGCAGAGCAACTGGGGCTATGTTTGGAAGAGGAGTTGGCAGGAGGGACAGCTGAGCAGCTCAGCCAGCTCCCTGCACAGAGGGGGGCTGGAGGCTTGGACCATTTGCTTGCTCAGGCAAGGCTCTGCCTCTGCTGGAAGGGACAACTCAGCCCCAGTGGGGCTGAGGACTGGGTGCAGCCCTGGGCTCCCCAGTTCAAGACAGGGAACTGCTGGAGAGAGTCCAGGGGAGGCTGCAAAGCTGCTGAGGGGCCTGGAGCAGCTCTGGGAGCAGCAAAGGCTGAGAGCCTGCAGAAGAGCAGCCCCAGAGGGGAGCTGAGCAGTGCTCAGCAAGAGCTGGAGGAGCTGTGGAGGGCAAGAGGCTGGGGCCAGGCTCTGCTCAGTGGTGCCAGGCCAAGGGGGAATGGGCACCAACTGGCACCCAGGAGGTTCCACTTGAACATAAGGAGAACAACTTCTTTGGGGTGAGGGTGCAGAGCCCTGGAGCAGGCTGCCCAGGGAGTCTCCCCTGGAGAGCTTCCAACCCCCCCTGACCTTTGTGCTCCTGGGCAAGCTGCTGTGGGTGCCCTGCTCTGGCAGTGGGGTTGGACTGGAAGAAGTTGTTGCCCAGGAGGGTGGTGAGAGCCTGGCACAGGCTGCCCAGGGAGGTGGTGGAAGCCTCCTGCCTGGAGGTGGCTGTGAGCAACCTGCTGTGGTGTGAGGTGTCCCTGCCCATGGCAGGGGCTTGGAGCTGGCTGAGCCTTGAGCTCCCTTCCAGCCCTGACAATTCTCTGCTCTCCAGAGGTCCCTCCCAGCCCCTCCACGCTGGGACTCTGTGAGTTGAAGCTGCCTTGGGGCTAACAGCAGCTAAGCTCAGGGCAGATTCCATCCCCTGAGGCCTGAGAAAGGTCTGTTTGCCCCTTAGCAGCGGAGAGGCTTCCTTCCCTCCCTCCTCATCCTCCTGTTGCTCCAGCATCAGCCCCGCAGGTGGCAGTGTGAGCCTGCCAGAGCAGCCAGGGCTGCAGCCTGCAGGGCACCTCCAGCCTCTGTGGCAGCGAGCCGGGGGCTGTTGTGCTGCATGCCCCCTGCCTGGGCACCCTCCCGGGGTTGGCACAGGGTTGGAGGGACAGATCCAGGGAGGCTTTTGCCCCCCAGCATCCCCCTGGCTCTCCTCTCTGCACCCTGCCTCTCAGCACTGCTCCTGCACACGAGTCCTGGATCCTGATGCTGCTGGGGGGCCAGAGAGGGGGGAGGCAGTGGCTGCTGGAGCTGTGCAGCCCCCTAGGGTGCTGCCAGTCCTCTCAGGCTGCGGCTTCAAGGCCAGCTGCCTCCTTCAGAGCCTGACCTGGGCTTGCAGGGGGTGAGGAGTCAGGTCCAGGAGCGCAGGAGCCCAGCAGCTGGGCTGGCAGCAGTGCCCCAGGGGGATGCTTTCATAGCATCCTAGTCAGGGTGGGAAGGGACCACAAGGAGCATCCATCCATGGGCAGGGACACCCCACACCAGAGCAGGCTGGCCAGAGCCTGCTTGGGCCTTGCAGAGGCAGAGGGGCACAGGGCAAAGAGAGCTTGGTGTGCTTGGCCAGAGGAGCTGGGAGCTGTGCTGAGGGGCAGCCTCCCCCTCCCAGGGGCTGCTTCTGCTTGGCTCTGGGGCTGCTTTTGGCCCCAGGCAGCAGGCTCTGCGTGCTGAAGGCTGGTTGGGTTTGTTTGCAAGGGGGGGGAGGCAGAGACCACCCTGCAGCCCATTCCCTGCTGCCAGGGGGTGCTGGCTCGGTGGAGGGAGGTGTGGGCTGCGGGGTGCTGCTGGAGGAGCTGCCCTGGGGGTGGCAAAGGTGGTGCTGGTGCCCAGGGGGTGGTGTGGAGACCACCAGGCTGGAGGGCAACCTGCCTGCCCGAGGGCTTGCTCCTGAAGCTCCATGCTTGGGCATCCCTGGGGGCATCTGGGAGGCCAGTGGGGCATGGCAGGAGGGGGTCTGCTTCAGGATAAAGCAAGGGGAAGCCCCCTCTTCAGAAGAGGCAGCCAGGCACCCCTTGGGCCAGCAGTGCCTGGCAGGGCTGGGTGCTGTGGGCTGAAGACCCTCTGCCAGTCCCCAGCACACACACCCCCCCCCCCCCAGCTCCCACTCCCCTGTTCTCCCATTGCTGAGGTTTAAAAGCTCTTTATTTCCCAGCACTGCTCAGCAGGAGTCAAGCTGGGTCCTGCCAAGTGTTAAATGAAATAATTAAACCCCCCTCTCTCTCTCTCTCTCCCTCCCCCTCCTGCTCCTTTCTCTCTGTAATGCTTGGTAATTAGCCTGGAAAACTGCAGGAGGGGATGGGGAAGGGAGAATGTGCAAAGCCTTCTGCAGGCTCCCACCACCACCACCACCTCCTCCTCCTCCTCCTCCTCCTCTTTGCCTCCCTGGAGGAAGGCACAAAATGGCTCTCTAGGCATTGGGTGCTGTCAGATAAATCCCAATTAGCTTCCCTGCCAAACAGGATTAGCCAGAAGGGAGCCAGGCTGGGGGGGGAATCAGCCTGGCAACAGCAAGAGCTGGGCCTTCTGCAGGGTCTGCTAGCTGGCTGAGGAGGGGAGGAAGATTGACAGCTGTCAGTCAGCTTTGCAAGCAGCATGCAAATGGTCTTTTGTTGTTGTTGTTGTTGTTTTGGGGGGGCTGCAGGCAGCTGTTTAGCAACTGGAAGGCAGAAAGAGGGAGGTGAAGGGAGCAAAGCTGCTGCCTCCTGCTTTGCCTCCCCCCCTCCTCCAAGGAACCTGGTGGCTGAAGGGTGCAAGGGGCCAGGAGGTGCTGCCCAGGGAGGTGGTGGAGTCCCCATCCCTGGAGGGGCTCAGGAGGGGATTGGAGGTGGCACTGGGAGCCGTGGTTTAGTAGCCAGGAGGTGTTGGGTGAGAGGTTGGGCTCGATGATCCCTGAGGTCTTTCCCAACCTGGTTGATTGTAGGAGGTGCTTGTGAGCCCCCCCCCCCCCCAGCCTGAGGCTGGGGCAGCAAGCCTGGGGCACCCTGCTCCCAGCACTGGTGTGCTGGCACCTTCCCAGCTGCCAGCAGGAGGCATGGTGCCTCCCTGCCAGCTCCATCCTGCAGAGGCAGGAGGGTCAAAGTGGTGTCCTGCCAGGCTGAGCAGAGCCAGCTGCACCCAGCCCAGCCCCTTCTTGCCTGTCTGCTGCACTCTGGCCCTGGCTGTGACATCCTGGCTGTGAAAGCCCAGAAATAAACCCATTAGTGGCACCAGGCTCTTGGCTGGCTGCTGGCCACCACCAGAGCCCTTAATGCACTGAGCCCTTCCATTTAGAGTGCTGGGCAGGGGGAGGGAGTGGGGGACATAGAGGGGCTCAAAGGGAAATGTTTTGTTGCCTGGGCTAGAGGAGCAGCAGCTGTGGCTGAGGATGTGGAGCTGGCTGGCAAGCCCCTGTTCCTCCCTCTTCTTTCCTGGCACAGGAGGTGACTCTCTGCCTCTTGCACCCTGCTGAGGTTGCTCCTCCTCCCAGACACCTGCAGCTGAAGCCAGGCTGCTTCCAGTCCTGTGGAGGAGGGAGAAATGCTGCTGGCAGAACGGGGGATGAGCAGGGGATGGGCTGCTCTGGAGCCTTGGGGTGGCTGAGGGATGAGACTCAGCCTGGGGCTGGCCCAGTGCAGACTGAGCTAGGCCTGCCAGGTTATGGGAGCTGGGGCTGTTCAGCCTGGAGAGGAGAAGGCTGAGGGGAGACCTTGCTGCCAGGGACCAGGGCACCAAGGGTGGCTACTAGGAGGATGGAGACTCCCTTTTCACAGGGAGTCCCAGGGAGAAGTCAAGGAGGGATGGGGACAAGTCACTCCTGGGGAGACTCCCATTGGGCTGCAGAAGGAAATGCTTCCCCATGAGCACAGCTGGGCACTGGAATCACCTCCCAGGGCAAGCAGTGGATGGCCCTACAGTGGGCAGCTTTCAGCCTCAGCTTGCCAGGGGGCTGGGCCAGCTCAGTGCAGCTCCACTGCCACCTAGGAAGCTTGGAGCAGCTGATCCTTGGGGTCCCTTCCAGCCTGGCATCCTGTGGTCCTGTGACAGTGATAGCAGGGGCTGAGCTGTCCCTGGGCCTTAGGCGCCTTAGGCTCAGGCACAACCAAGTCGCTTTCCACTTCGGAGTGGTGTGGAGCTGCGGGGCTGCTCCCTCCCCCCCACCGCTGGGTGCCACCGCCGGGCTGCTTCCCCCCCGCCCCTGGGTGCCACCGCCGGGCTGCTTCCCCTCCCCGGGGTGCCGCCGGGCTGCTTCCCCCCCGCCCCTGGGTGCCGCCGCCGGGCTGCTTCCCCCCCTCCCCTGGGTGCCGCCGCCGGGCTGCTCCCCCTCCCCTGGGTGCCGCCGCCGGGCTGCTCCCCCTCCCCTGGGTGCCGCCGCCGGGCTGCTTCCCCCCTCCCCTGGGTGCCGCCGCCGGGCTGCTTCCCCCCTCCCCTGGGTGCCGCCGCCGGGCTGCTTCCCCCTCCCCTGGGTGCCGCCGCCGGGCTGCTTCCCCCCTCCCCTGGGTGCCGCCGCCGGGCTGCTTCCCCCTCCCCGGGGTGCTGCCGCCGGGCTGCTTCCCCCTCCCCGGGGTGCTGCCGCCGGGCTGCTTCCCCCTCCCCGGGGTGCCGCCGGGCTGCTTCCCCCTCCCCTGGGTGCCGCCGGGCTGCTTCCCCCTCCCCTGGGTGCCGCCGGGCTGCTTCCCCCTCCCCGGGGTGCTGCCGCCGGGCTGCTCCCCCTCCCCTGGGTGCCGCCGCCGGGCTGCTCCCCCTCCCCTGGGTGCCGCCGCCGGGCTGCTTCCCCCTCCCCTGGGTGCCGCCGGGCTGCTCCCCCCCTCCCCTGGGTGCCGCCGCCGGGCTGCTTCCCCCTCCCCTGGGTGCCGCCGGGCTGCTTCCCCTCCCCGGGGTGCCGCCGGGCTGCTTCCCCCTCCCCTGGGTGCCGCCGGGCTGCTTCCCCCTCCCCTGGGTGCCGCCGGGCTGCTCCCCCTCCCCTGGGTGCCGCCGGGCTGCTTCCCCCTCCCCTGGGTGCCGCCGGGCTGCTTCCCCCTCCCCTGGGTGCCGCCGGGCTGCTCCCCCTCCCCTGGGTGCCGCCGGGCTGCTTCCCCCTCCCCTGGGTGCCGCCGGGCTGCTTCCCCCTCCCCTGGGTGCCGCCGGGCTGCTCCCCCTCCCCTGGGTGCCGCCGGGCTGCTTCCCCCTCCCCTGGGTGCCGCCGGGCTGCTTCCCCCTCCCCTGGGTGCCGCCGGGCTGCTTCCCCCTCCCCGGGGTGCTGCCGCCGGGCTGCTTCCCCTCCCCTGGGTGCCGCCGCCGGGCTGCTCCCCCCCGGCCAGCTCTGCTGAGCTGCTCACTTCCTCCATCTGCTCCTCCAGCTTGTCTCGCTGGGTTTGTTCTTGCCTGGCCTTTCAGGTGTCAGTGCTGGGAGGGTAAAGGGAAGGTCTGCGGCGGCTGGGTGGACACAGGTGGCAGTGGGAGTAGGTGGGAGACTGCCTGCGCCTGCCTGCCGGAGCTGGTGTGAAGGGATGTGGGCAGGTGCGAAGCGCTGGGAGCTCTGCTGAGATGTCTGCCTGCAGCCGGCTCCGGGGAGGGGAAGGTGATGACAGGCAGAAATATGACCCCCACGTGGCTGGAGCAGGCCAGGGGGGTGTCTTCCCCCCCCTCTCTCATCCTAGAGGCTCATCTGAAAGACTCCCAGAGGTGTAAGTGGCCAAGAGGGGGGTGAGGAACCCGCCTGCCCCGGGCTGGGGCTGGAAGCTGCCTCCCCCAGGAGACAAAAGCCTCTCGGAGCTGAGGCATTGCTGTCCCTAAACGTGGCCCCTAAGTGGCTGGAGGGGACAGAGTCCTTGCAGAGCCGGGGAGAAAGGGAGGGCTGCCTGCTGGCTGCTTTGCATGTGTAAACACGCAGGCAGGAGGATGGAAATGTGTCCCCCCCGCCCCCCCTACCCCCAGCCCTTCCCTGGGGGATTCTTTTCCTTCATCAGAGCCTTTGGCCTCAGCCTGCTTGTGGTGGGATTGCCAGGGGAGCAGCTGAAGCCCTGCCTGGTGGGGAGCAAGGCAGGAGAGGGAAGTGGTGTCCCTGGGCCAGGGCCAGCGTGGCAGTGTCCTGGGGAAGGCAGGGGGCAAGAGCCTGACACCTGTGTCCCAGGGCAGAGCAGGAAGGATGTAGGACCAGGCCAAGCTCCCCAGGTGGTGATCAAGCACAGGAGAGGGCCAGGGTGCTGCTCGTGGTCTGGCTGCTTGTGTGATGCTCCAGAAGCTCCCAGGGGGTGGCAGCAGCTGGGAAGGGTACCAGGAGTGGGGTAGCAGTGGCAGGGACTGGAGCTTGCACTGTGAAGGGGAAAATGCTGGGCTGGAGGAGCTGGGAGCTCCATGTGCTGTGGGGCTGGGAGTCCCTCCAGTTGCTAGGATGTTCCTGACGTGCTGAGCCTTAGGCTCATCCCTGGTGAGGGGATGGGTGCTGTGCCACGTCCCAGGAGGCATCCCTGTGGCCTGTGGTGCTGCCTGAGGAGCCCTTCCCACCTGGCAGAGGACTTTGCTTGTGAGTGGGCTCCTGAGCCAAGTCCCTGGCAGGGCTCTGCTTGGGAGAGGTGGCTTGGCAGAGGGCTGCCTGCTGAGCCCTTGGGCTTTCAGGGGCTGTCCCTGTGTGTGTTGGGAGCAGAAGGGGCTCCTGTGGGGCACACCAAGCTGCTTTCCTGCTTGGACAGGAGGCCACCAGGCCCCCTGCTCATGTGGGCTCTGCTGCTGGCAGGGTGGTCAGGAGGCAGCTTGTGCCTCCCAGCAAGCTGGGATGGTGTTCGGCGAGGGCAAGAGGAGCAAGGGCCGGGAGGTGGCTCAGGTTTCTCTCCTGCCTGCCCCCTTTGGCTTCTTCCCTGCCCTGCTCTTGGCAAGTTGCACCCTGCAGTGCTGGCACACCCAGGGTGCTGCCAGCCCAGGTGTCCAGCAGGGAAGAGCAGGGTGGCTTTGTGCTGCACTTTGCAGGGCGGCTTTGTGCTGCACTTTGCAGGGCGGCTTTGTGCTGCAGCTTGCAGAGCACCTTTGTGCCAGTCCCAGCAGGGCACCCTGCCACACGGTGCCTGAGATGCCCTGCCGAAGGACCACCCAGTCTCCTCTGCTGGAGGGCAGAGTGGGTGGGTTCAGCCTGGGTGTTTGTGTCCCTCAGGCTCCAGGGGAAGTGCCAAGGGAGGGAGGGAGAGGCAGCAGGGCTGGGGCGGGCAGGGGTACGTGCTGCCAGAGAGGCTTCTCCTGTCTCGAGTTGTTGTTGCCTTGTGGAGCAGTGGGTGGTGGGAATGCTGCTGGCTCCCCCTCCCCAGGGCAGAGAGGGCTGTGCAGCCCCCACAGCTGGAGTCACCCACTGCAGCTGCATTGCATGGAGCCACAGCACTTGGCCAGCCCAGTGGGGGAGGGAGAGGAGGGCAGTGTGGTGGTCAGGACCTGCGTGGTGGCTGCTGGCAGTGGCCAAGGGGAAGCTGAGCTTCCCTTCCAGGCACTGCACTGGTGCTGAGCAGGCTGAGTGGGACAGGAGGAACTTAAGAGCAGCTTCCCTGCAGTGAGCTTCCCACTCTGACCACAGTGGAGTTACCCAGGGCCACTTCTCTGCAGCACAAGCAGGGGATGGATGTTTGAGGAAGTCTTGGCCCTGACCTCTCTCTGGCTTTCATCCCAGCTCTTCTCTTGGCAGCTTGCCTGTCCTTGCTGTCCAAGGAAAGTGGTGACCAGAGGCTTCCAGAGGGCAGGAGCACCCAGGTGTAGGCAAGGGAGGGATCAGCACAGCTTGGAGCCACACCTTGAGGGCTGGCCTCAGTTTTGGAGCCCTTGCTCCAAAAAGGACATTGAGAGGGCCCAGAGATGGGCAACAAAGCTGGGGAAGGGTCTGGGGGGAACAGGGCTGGTGAGGAGCAGCTGAGGGAGCTGGGGTTGTGCAGCCTGGGGGAGAGGAGGCTGAGGGGAGACCTCATTGCTCTCTACAGCTCCCTGAAAGGAGGTTGGAGCCAGGTAGGGGTTGGTCTTCTTCCCCTGGGTCTGTTCCTTCTCCCAAGGAACAAGTGCTAGGACAAGAGGAGAGAGAGCCTCAGGTTGCCCCAGGGGAGGTTTAGGTTGGATACTGGGGAAAAAACTTCTGCCCTGAAAGGGTTCTCAGAGCCTGGCACAGGCTGCCCAGGGAGATGGCTGCATCCCCACCCCTGCCGGTGTCTCAGAGCCCCAGAGGTGTGGTGCTGAGGGCCGTGGCTTAGCACCTGGCTTTGCAGAGTGAGATCACGGCTGGCCTCGATGCTCCTAAAGGTCCTTTGCAACCCAAACGGTTCCCTGGCTCTCCGAGTCTCTCCTCTCACCACCTCCAGGAGCCGAATGCACAAGGCTGGGGGTGGGGGCAAGCAGCCAGGCGATGGACTCCGACCCCCTTCCCCCGCCCCGGGGGGTGCCCATCAGTGCAGGGGAGGCTATCGGGTCCGATTCCCCCCCGCCGCCACCCTGCCTTACCCATCCGTCCCGGGGGGCTTCCGGGGCTGCGCGACCCCCGCCGCCGCCACTTGCTCTTTGTCTGCGCCGCGCCCCTTCCCCTTCCCCTTTGTTGGCTCGGGAGGGGCGGACTCCTTTTGAACCCCCCCGGGGAGCTCCTAGAGCCGGAGGGGCGGGTGTGGAGCCGCGGTACCGGGGGAGGGAAGGAAGGAGGAAGAGGATGGAGGGGGTGTGGGGGCGATGCCGACCCCCGCGGGGCAGAGGAGCGGGCGGGGAAAGTTGGGGGCGTGGGGCTGGGGCTGGAGCTTCGCTCCCGGTAGCTCTGTTGTCTGATGCTGCGCGGTGTGGGGTGAACCTCGGGGGCTGGAATTAGGGGCTCCCAGCTCCCCTGCTGCACACCCACACCCCTCCCGCCCACCCCCCACCCACCCAGCGCTCGCATCGCTCCCGTCCCCGGCAATCCCTGCTGCTTCTCTCCATGCTGGGCTCCGCAGGGAGCTGGAATCTCTTCGGGAAGGACTGGAATGTCCCAGCCGTGTGAGGAGGGGGACTGGCATGTCCTGGCCACCGCCGTGGAGGTGACAGTGTCCACGCTAGGCTGCTTGGCTGCCCGACAGAAAGGGCTGGGGAGAAGCTGGGCTGCGGCCACGTCTTGCTCTGGTGAGGATTGGGAAGGTGCTGGAGAGCTGGAGCTAGGCTGAGGGCTGGGGGGGGGGGAGCACCCAGCTCCTTCTGCCCCTGAAAGAAGAGGAGCCCAGCGGCGATGGACGCGCAGAGGCTGTGAGAGGAGCCGCGGCGGGGGACGAGGAGCAGCTGCCCTCACCCAAGCAGCACCCTTGGGTGCCTGGCTGCGAGGATCTGCTCCGGAGGAGGAGGATCGGGAGCTGGGGAGCGCGGACCTGCCCTGGAGGAGACGCAGGAGGACAGCAGAGGCAGCTCAGAATTCCTGGAGGAGCGCTGCCGTGGAGCCGGAACCGGGAGCTGAGGCATCGCCTGGGTGGCAAAGACCTCCCCTGCCAGCCGCACCGAGAGGACACAGGCGTTGCTGAGGTGCCAGCCCGAGGGGGGGGGTCCCATGCCAGCACCCCCTGCACCGTCTCCACCCCGGCTCTGCTGCCAGGAGCCGGGCTGTGCTGGCGGCGCTGCAGCAGCCCCCGCGCCGGCAGCGGCTCGTCCCCATCCCGCCGGGCTGGGCTGCAGAACTTGAGCTCCGGGCACTCCTGCCTGGGGCGGAGGAGTTTCCTTTCCGCGGGCAGGTGTGGATCTGCTCCCTCCTGGGCCGCCAGAAGGATTGCTGAGCACCGCAGGACCGTACTGGAGCAGGCTCTGGAGATGGCAGCCCCGGGGAGCGGCTCTTGCTGCTGAAGGTGCCCCCAGCCCACCTCGCCCCCTCCTACGAGCGGAGGATGGGAACCTCTGGGAAAACTTAGGTCTTGTGGCTGCTGAAGACGACTGGGGAGGGAGGGGAGAGGGCTCCATGTGAGCTTGGTGGTTCCTCCTCTGCTCCTCTTGGATGGGCTGGCAGCGGGTCGAGCTCCGGCCCGCAGCATGACCGCTTGTCAGTACCCCATGGCGCCGGGGGCCCTGGAGCGGGACCGGCTGTACCAGCACAAGGTCTCCTTGGTGGTCAGGTACTTCATGATCCCCTGCAACATCTGCCTCATCCTCCTGGCCACCTCCACCCTGGGATTCGCCGTGCTGCTCTTCCTCAACAACTGTAGGTGTCCCCGGGGCGGGCGGAGGAGCCAGGGGGGAGGGAGAGGTTGGGCTGAGGTCAGCTGGGGGCCGTGGAGCAGGAGGTGCCCTGCCAAGGGCTGCCAAGCCACCAGCCGAGGGTCACTCATCACCCAGCCTGCTCCACAGCTCTGCCCCGCTCTTCCCTCAGGGGGTGCTGGCCCAGAGCTGTGCAGGTGGGCTTGGCTGGGCACTGTGTGTGGTGTGCTGCTCCCTCTGTGTCCCCCAGAATGCTCTGCCTTGAGGTCTGAGTGCGGTGATGCTCCTGGGGGAGCCTGGTCAGTCTGTTTGTAAGGGTTGGGTAGGAGCTGAGGAGGTAAAAGATGAGCTCCTGGAAGCCCTGACCTGGCCAGGAGTTTCTGCCTGCTCCCTGGGTGCCAGCAAAGAGCCGAACCTCGGGGACCCGCCGCCGTACGCGGTGGGTGGGAGATGTGTCTCCTAGGCTGCTCCAGGAGCTCTGCTCTCTTGTTCTGGGGAACCAGCAGAAGGCTGGGGGCAAGAAGGAGGAGTTTTCCCTGAGGTGAGGCTCTTGATGTGATCCCTGGTGTGGCTGAGCAGATGGCAGGCTGGAGCGTGGCCACCTCCACCTCTCGCCGCCCGCCCTGGGCGATGTGCTTTGTTGCCTGCTCCTTGCCCAGGTGCTCGCCCTCCCAGCTCCTGCTGGGTGCAGCCTGGGGAGGAAGACTCCACGGTGCAGACGTGCCTTCGACCTCCCTGGTGCTGGGAAGTGCCAAATCCCTGCTGTGAGGAAAGCCTTTAGGGGGCAGGCAAACCCTCCAGCCCAGCTTTGGGCTGAGGTGGTTCCTCTGCTGCTGTGGAGCACAGAGGCCTGGGGAACGCAGTGGCTGGAGTGGTGTGCCCTCTGCCACAGCTTGGCTTTGCTGCCCTGGGGCACACAGCTTAGCAGAGAGCAGAGCACAGCTTGGTGCTGGTTGTAGGGTGTTTCCCCCTCGGGAGGGCAGAGTCTGTGGAGCCAGCTGCCTGGGGGAACGCTTCTTGCCCCTCTTGGTAACCAGAGGTTACCCAGAGGCAGAGGTCTGGCTGGTGACAAGGCTGTGCCACCTCCCTCGGGGACTTGAGCTCGTGCCTGGGGGAGCTTTCATTGTCTGCTGCCCCAGGCCACCCCCTTCTCCCACCTTTGCCTCCTTGCCTTGGGGGGCTGCAGGGCTCTTGCTGCCGTCCTGCTCGACCCAAAGGCCAGCAGCCAGGCGGGTGCCGGTGTGAGGGGCGATGCACAGCAGCACCTGCAGCTGGCAGGGTGGCACCCAACGGGCTGAGGCAAGCCCCAGCCCTGGCAGGCAGGAGAGGGCTGATGTGAAGCCAGAGATGCTCCATGGATACAAGTGGGGGGTGCTGGAGCTGCTGGCTCCCAGGCTTGCTGCAGGTCCTCCTGGGTGTTCCCTGGGAGTCACTCAGGGTGCGTGTGCTGCAGCAGCAATCAAATGCTGGCTCCCAACTGCCTGGGGGGGGTTGGGGTGGGAGGAAGGCTGTGAATTACAGGCTGGGGTCTGAGTGGCTGAGAGCAGCCAGGCAGAAAGGGGCCTGGGGGTTCTGATTGACAGCAGCTGAACATGAGCCAGCAGTGTGCCCAGGTAGGCAAGAAGGCCAAGGGCATCCTGGCCTGCAGCAGGAACAGTGTGGCCAGCAGGAGCAGGGAAGTCCTTGTGCCCTGTGCTCAGCACTGCTTAGGCCATATCTGGAGTCCTGTGTCCAGTTCTGGGCTCCTCAGTTTGAGAAGGACATTGAGAGACTTGAAGGTGTCCAGAGAAGGGCAACAGAGCTGGGGAGGGGTCTGGAGCACAGCCCTGGGAGGAGAGGCTGAGGGAGCTGGGGTTGCTTAGCCTGCAGAAGAGGAGGCTCAGGGGAGACCTTCTTGCTCTCTCCAACTCCCTTGAAGGGAGGCTGTAGCCAGGTGGGGGTTGGTCTCTTCTTCCAGGCAAGCAGCACCAGAACAAGAGGCCACAGTCTCAAGCTGTGCCAGGGGAGGTTTAGGCTGGAGGTGAGGAGAAAGTTCTTCCCAGAGAGAGCTGTTGACCATTGCACTGTGCTGCCCAGGGAGGTGGTGGAGTCCCCACCCCTGGAGGTGTTCCAGAGGGGCTTGGATGTGGCACTTGGAGCCATGGTTGAGCTGTCAGGAGGTGCTGGGTGCCAGGTTGCGCTTGATGATCCCTGAGGTCTTTACCAACCTTACTGATTCTATGAATCTATGAGTCTGGGGAGCTGTGGCTGGAAATCTGGGGGGTGGTGGATGGGATAGGAGGAGGAATGAGGCCCTGCTGACAGCCCCCTGTGTTGTGTTCCCTTGCAGACAAGCCCAACAGCTACTTCACGCAGACGCCGCCGACGCCGCGCGACGGTGAGTGCCCTCCTGCCGCTCCCTGCGCTGCAGGGCCGACTGCCTCGGCCTCTCCTGCCTCCCACAGCTGCTGCTGCTGCTGGAACCTCACCTCCTGACCCAGTGATCTACTTTGCAGCTGACTGCCTGGCACTCGGTGCCCCGGGCGAGCCAGCAGCTTTGCCGGTGCCCTCCCCTCCCCCCCGGCGGGGTGCAGAAGCGGCAGGGAGAGGGAGGAAGGGAGGGCACAGCCCCAGCCCCAGCCCCTCGTTGCCTTTTGCTCCACAGAAGGTTTCCTGGGTGGCTGTGGTGGAAGTGGAGAAGGGCTGGGAAGAGGGAAGGGATGGTTTGTGTGCTCCAGCACTTCGTGGAGCTGTAGTGGCTGGGCTGCTGAGGCTGTGGAAGGGAAGGGGAGTGGAGAATGAGAGCTTCCCCCTCCACAGCAGCAGTGTTGGAGCTGCTGAAGCTCTTCTTTGTCCTCTAAGGGTCTTCCTGGATGTTGGCAAGGGGAAGGGGGAGCGAAGAGGAGGTGCAGAAAGGTTTCCTGCTCGACAAGAACAGAGCTAACCCTCCCCCCCCCCCCCCAAATGGGATGTGTGCCCATGGTGTGTGGTGCAGCTGCAGGGAAAGAGCATGAGAAGGGGATGGACTGGTAGCATGAGGAAAGAGTCAGGAGCTGTGTTCTGCCTCCCCTGGTCCTTCTGGGGGGTTTGGTGTGGCATCCCAGAGGAGGACAGTGAGGGAGGTGCTTTGTTTCAGCCTGTGGGACCTGGAGCTTGAGGCTGCATCCTCCCTGCCCTGAGAGCAAGGCCGAGCAGGGAGGGATGTGCGCTCTGGGGAGTGCCTCCTTGGGACTCTCCACTGCTTCAGCAGGTCTTGGTCTTGCTGGGGAAGGCCTGGAGTGGGTTGTGGTGGTGGTTAGGTGGGCACAAAGCAGGCAGGAAGCTCTCCAGGGTGGGATGTGGGCTGAGCAGCTCGGGGAGGGGTGACCTTAGGGGCTGACAGAGGTTGCTGAGTAAAGGCTCTCTCCATTTCCCCTGCACTGGTGGCACTCATCTATGGATCCCCTGGAGCCTGGGGAGCAGTGGACTCACCAGCACCTCACACCTTTCCCCTGGGCTTGCCAAAGCCTCCTGGCCTCCCAGACCTGTAGGAAATGGCCTGGAGTTGCACCAGGGGAGGTTTGGGTTGGAGACTGGGAACAATTTCTTTGCTGCAAGAGTGGTCAGGGGCTGGAGCAGGCTGCCCAAGGGAGGTGGTGGAGTCCCATCCCTGGAGGTGCTCAAGAAGGGGTAGAGGTGGTGCTTCAGGGTACAGTTTGGGGGTCATGGTGGTTGGATTATGGTTGGACTCAGTGATCTTCAAGGTCTTTTCCAACCTTAATGAATTCTCTGAAGCCTGCTTCTTGAGGCCATGCTGGAACCAGCCAGGGGCTTCAGCAGCTGCTTGGTGCAGGCAGGGGAGGCTGTGCTCAGATAATGTCATCAGAGGAGCTCTGCTCTACTCTGCTCTGCTGAGACCCCACCTGGAGCACTGTGTCCAGTTCTGGAGGTACTACTACAGGAAGGATCTGGAGGGGCTGGAAGGTGCCCAGAGAAGGGCCACGAGGAGGAGCAGAGGGCTGGAGCTGCTCTGCTGTGAGCACAGACTGAGGGAGTTGGGGCTGTGCAGGCTGGAGAGGAGAAGGCTCCCAGGAGACCTAATTGTGGCCTTCCAGTGTCTGAAGGGGGCTCCAAGAAAGCTGGGGAGGGACTTTTGAGGGTGTCAGGGAGGGATAGGACTGGGGGGGATGGAGCAAAACTACAAGTGAGTAGATTCAGATTGGATGAGAGGAGATCAATAGCTAAAGGGTGAGGGGCAAGGGGATGGGGTCAGACTCTTCTCACTGGTGCCCACTGACAGGAGGAGGGGCAATGGGTGCAGCCTGGAAGTTCTGCCTCATCCTGAGGGGGAAAATTCTTTGCTGAGAGGCTGCTGGAGCCCTGGAGCAGGCTGCCCAGGGAGGTTGTGGCGTCTCCTTCCCTGGAGAGCTTCTAACCCCCCCTGGCCATTGTGCTGCTGGGCAGGGTGCTGTGGGTGCCCTGCTGGAGCAGGGGGGTTGGACTGGGTGATAGGACTGGAGGGGAATGAAACAGAACTAGAAGTGGGGAGGTTCAGATTGGCTGTGAGGAAGAAGTTGTTGCCCAGGAGGGTGGTGAGAGCCTGGCACAGGCTGCCCAGGGAGGTGGTGGAAGCCTCCTGCCTGGAGGTGTTTGCAGCCAGGCTGGAGGTGGCTGTGAGCAACCTGCTGTGGTGTGAGGTGTCCCTGCCCATGGGCAGTGGTTTGGGACTGGCTGAGCCTTGAGCTCCCTTCCAACCCTGCCAGTTCTCAGGCTCTGTGAGAGCCAGGCTTGGAGAGCTCGCTGGGTGCCGCTGGCAGCCTGCTCAGGCCCCTTCCTTCCCCAGCCCCCTCCCCGAATTTTCACGTGCAGCTAAGAAGCCAGCAGCAGCCAGCAGCCAGTTCCTGCCAGGTTTGTGGCTGTTCTCTCCCTGCTGCTCGGGGTGGGGGTGGGGAAGGAGGCGGGGGAGCGGCAGATGAGAAGTGATTAACCGAGAATGGGAGCAGAGGAGACATCCAGAGCAAAAATAAACCCCCACGTGGGTGTTCACTCTCAGCTTAGGGCTCCAAACTATTAGCAGCCCAGCCCCAGCCAGATGACATCCTCCCCAAAAAGATCTCTGGTCCTCCCCCCTCCCCAGGGGATGGAAAACTACCACCCTTGGTGGGCTGCCAAAGGAGGCAAGCCCAAGAGAGTCACAGAACTGGCAGGGCTTGGAAGGGACCTCAAGGCTCAGCCAGGGACACCTCACACCTACAGCAGGCTGCCCAGAGCCATAGGGTTGTTTCAGGTGGGGGAAAAAAAAACCCTTCTGAGATCATCCAGGCCAACCATCAACCCAGCATGGCCACTAAAGCATGGCCCCAGGTGCCCTGCCCACAGGTTCCTTCAACACTTCCAGGGCTGGGGACTCCTCCACCCCCCTGGGCAGCCTCTTCCAGGGTCTGGACATCACTGAGCCCAGTCTCAGGGGAAAGGTTTCTAGGCATAGCCTGAAACTACCACACAGAGTCACCTGGGGAGGTCACACAGGAGCACAGCCAGGTGGGCTTTGAATGACTCCAGGGATGGAGACTGCAGGGATAGAGACTCCACCACCTCCCTGGGCAGCCTGCTCCAGTGTCTGGACATCACTGAGTCCAACCTCCCAGCCAGTCTCAGTGGAAAATTATCTAGGCATAGCCTAAATCTACCCCAGAGAGTCACCTAGGGAGGTCATACAGGAGCACAGCCAGGTGGGCTTTGAATGACTCCAGGGATGGAGACTGCAGGGATGGAGACTGCAGGGATGGAGACTGCAGGGATGGAGACTCCAGGGATGGAGACTCCACCACCTCCCTGAGCAGCCTCTTCCAGGGACTGGACATCACTGAGCCCAATCTCAGGGGAAAGGTTTCTAGGCATAGCCTGAAACTACCCCACAGAGTCACCTAGGGAGGTCACACAGGAGCACAGCCAGGTGGGCTCTGAACGACTCCAGGGATGGAGACTCCACCACCTCTCTGGGCAGCCTGCTCCAGGGCTCCTGCAGCCTTGAAGAAGTTCCTCCTCATGTTAAGATGGAACTGCCTGTGCTCAGGTTTGTGCCTGTTACCCCTTGTCCTGCCCCTGGGCACCACCAAAAGCCTGGCCCCATCCTCCTGACAGCCACCCTTGCTCAGCATTGATGAGATCCTCCTCTCCCCCAGACCCAAAAGCCCCACTGCTCTCAGCCTCTCCTCACCACAGAGCTGTTCTGCTCCCCTCAGCATCTTTGCAGCCCTTTCTGGTCCCCTAATCATCTTTGCAGTCCCAGCATTGATTTATGGAGTGGGCTCTGCTTCTCTCTGAGCCAAGGCCATTAAGTGCCTGTTAACTCCCTGCTTTTCCCACATCTCCCACATCCCCCCAGCTGGGCACTGGGCTGTTTAGCTCTGGTAGGGTCTTAAGGCTTGGCTGACTTCAAAGCAGCGCTCCAGGAAGGCTCCTGCCTTCTCCCAGCTCAGCAACTGCTCCATGCCATCCAAGCTGGCTAATTCCTCTCCTCAGCTGCAGCAGGAGCTTGGGGAGCTGGAGAGGGGGTGGATGTTGGCTCAGCTGCAGCCCCCCTAGGGCAGGAGTTGTTTTGGAGGGCGGGAGGTTGGCAGGTGTGGGGCCGGGGGCAAGCAGGGTGGGCTTTGTTTTCCTGCATCCCCTGGGGTGAACTAAATGGTGGGGGAGGATTTGGAGGGTCCCTCCTCCTCCCCCTTGCTGTGTTCTTGCAGCAGCATCTGTGCTGGGAGGTTTGATTCCTGGTTGCTTGCAGCATCCCTCGGAGCGGGCGCATGCGGGAGGCAGGGCTGCTGTCGTGGCTTGCTCCGAGGAGGGCAGGGGAGCAGAGAGTCCTCTCAGGGCCCTGAAGCCAGGCTGCAAGAGGAGGGGGTCAGCAGGATGAGGCAGGGTCCAAGCAGTGCCATGGAATCATGGAGCTGCTTTGGGTGGAAAAGGCCTCTTAAGGTCATCCAGCCCAACATTCAACCCGACGCCACCACGGCCCCCAGTGCCGCATCTGCACAGTTCTTGCCCACCTCCAGGGATGGGCACTCCACCAGCTCCCTGGGCAGCCTGTTCCCGTGCCTGACCACTCCTGCAGCAAAGAAATTGCTCCTAGCATCCACCCTGAACCTCCTTGGGTGCAGCTTGAGGCCGTTTCCTATCGTTCTCCCTTCGTCGTTCTCCACCCGCGCTGCTCTCCCACCCCTCTTGGGGGAGCGCAGGCTCCAGCACCCTCTTCGGCCCCTTGTGCTATCACCAGCTCGGTGGCCTGGCAGGTTTGGGGTTCTTCCTGTCCCCAACAGCCTTCTGATTCAAGTGGAGGAGTTTGTCCTCCCCTCAGAGCTACATCTTCCTTCAGCAAGCAGCTCCCGGGGAGCAGGAGAGTCAGGGCAGGTCAGCAGGGCGGTGAGCTGCAGCTCTGTTGCTGGCACCTGGGTGCCTCTGAGATGGCTTGGTGAGGGCATCAGCCAGCTGTGGGGCCTCTCTCTGCCGGGTTTGGGAGCACCCATGGGGGCTGAGGGGGGCTGGACACCCACCTTGCCTTTTGGCAAGCCCGGACGGAGTGCTGGTGGCCCCGGCCTGCGGCGCCTTGCCGAGGGGAGCAGCGCTGAGCACTCCTTTCTGGATGCAGAGCAGCAGCAGCCAAGCAGGAGAGGAGAAATTAAACAGTGGGGGAAATGCTTCCTTGTGCCTGGCAGCCCCTCAAATGCAGCCTTGGCAGGACTGGCCCCAGGCATGGCAGTGAGGTAGAGGACATGCTGCTGCAGGTGGCTCTTCAAGCCTGCTTAGGGCATAGGTTAGTGGATTGATCCTCCAGGGCTCCCAGTCCTGGGCAGTGCCTTTCAGCTGGCTGCTGGATGTCCTCTCCTCAGCTCCCCTTCTGCTCCAGTGGCTCCTGGCAGGGTGTGGGGAGAGGCTTGACCTGGCTGTGATGCTCCTTGGCCGTGCCTGAGCCGCGTCTCAGCAGCCCTGCTCTGGTTTTATCCTTCACCAGGAGGAGATTGTTGTCCTTCCTTAGTTGATTGGTTTTAATTACCACCCCATAATGCTGGTGGACATCTTCCTCTGGCCACCAACCTGTGCTAAGGGGAAGATAATTGCCTGGGGGCTCAGAAGTCTTTGGAGGTTCTTCCCCCCCTGCTTTATTCCTGCTGCCCACAGCCTGCCTGCAGCCCTGGAGCTGAGCCTTGCTGCGTGGTGGCTGTGAGGAGCTTGGGGCTGTTGCATGCCTCAGGAGATGTTTGCTGTCCAAATCCTCCTGCTGCTGCCAAATTCACTCTGAGCCTTTCCTTCTCCAGTCCCTGCTGGAGAGAGGCAGCTCTGGGCTTGTAGTTTCTCCAAGGATGTCTGTCAGGGACACAGGGGAGGAGATGCTTGGCTGTCCTGGGGGGGAAGCCATGAAAGTCAAACTTGCCACAAGCTCCTCAGGGTCATTCCCTTTGTCCATGAGGCACCAGCAGGCTCTGGCTGCTAATCCCAGCCCATTTCTCTTCTGGCTGGAGCACAGCCCTGGGAGGAGAGGCTGAGGGAGCTGGGGTTGCTTAGCCTGGAGAAGAGGAGGCTCAGGGGAGACATTATTGCTCTCTCCAACTTCCTGAAGGGAGGTTGGAGCCAGGTGGGGGTTGGTCTCTTCTCCCAGGCACCCAGCACCTGAACAAGAGGCCACAGTCTCAAGCTGTGCCAGGGGAGGCTTAGGCTGGAGGTGAGGAAGAAGTTCTTCCCAGCAAGAGGAATTGGCCCTTGGGATGTGCTGCCCAGGGAGGTGGTGGAGTCCCCATCCCTGGAGGTGTTTAGGAAGAGCCTGGATGGGGTGCTTGGTGCCATGGTTTGGTTGATTAGGTGGTGTTGGGTGATAGGTTGGACTTGATGGTCTCAAAGGTCTTTTCAAACCTGGTTTGGTCTACTCCTGTCCTGTCCTGTCCTGTCCTGTCCTGTCCTTCCTGTCCTGAGCCCTGGATGCTGCCGAATGAAGTCAGGGTGCAGGCTTCGTGGTGGGGCTGAGCTCAGCCAGAAGCAGAAGGAGCTGCAGCCCCAGCTGCTCAGCTCTATTTTTTCCCCCCTCTTCCTGCCTGCCCACAGATGCATTCTGCAGCCCCCTGGACTTTTCCTGCCCACCCCACGCTTTCCTTCCTTTCACACTTGTGCTTTTGCCAGCCCCAAGGCTCTCCCACGCCGGGAGCTGTGTGTGGGGAAGGGCTGCTCCGTGGAGCGGAGGGGTGTATGGAGCATGGGATGTCCCAGGGTGGTGGTGGTGGCTCCAGGGAGATGCTCTCCTGCTTGCTTGGCTGTCAGTGTTCCCCTCCCAAGCCTTGCAGTGCTGAGGAACCTCTCCTCTGCTGAGGATGGCAGGGGGGAAAAGGTTGAAAGGGCCTTGGGGCAGACTGAGTGAGGGGGATCTCATCAGTGCTGATCAATACCTGAAGGGTGGCTGTCAGGAGGATGGGGCCAGGCTTGTTTCAGTGGTGCCCAGGGGCAGGACAGGGGGCAGCAGGCACAGATTAGTCCATAGGAAGTTCCATCTTAACATGAGGAGGAACTTCTTTAACTGGAGGCTGCTGGAGCCCTGGAGCAGGCTGCCCGGAGAGGTGGTGGAGTCTCCCATCTGTGGATGCCAACCTGTGCAGCCAGCTCTGGGTCACCCTGCTCTGGCAGGACTTAGATGAGCTCCAGAGGTCCCTTCTAACCCCCAGCCTTGTGTGTGAAGCACGGTGGGGAGCAGGGAGAGGTTTGCACCCTGCAGTGAGGCACTGCCTGTCCCAAAGCAGGCAGGCAGAGCCCAGCTGGGCACTGCTTGAGCTGGGGGAGCGGTTCTGCACCTCAGGCTGTGCCAGGCCAGGCTCATAGCTGAGCTAGGAGGGACTGGGAGCGCTGGAGCGTGGTGGGAGGCCTTGTCACACATCACAGAGCAGGGGGAAAAGAAATCAGTCTCTCTCTCTCCCTGCACAAGGTGAAATCTTTGTAGCAGGCTTCTCAGCAGCTGCTCACTTTTCATTACCTGCAGCTTCCACCTTCTCCAAGGCTTTGCTGCAGCACAGCCTGCCACTGCCCTCCTGCATCTCCAGGATGGGACTTCAGCCTCCCACCTCAGTGACCTGAGCTGCTCTTTTGATTGCCCCAGGACCCTGAGCCATCCTTCTCTTCATCCCTTGGCTGGCCCAGAGGGTCCCACAGTGAAGTCGCTGTGGTTGCATCTTCCTCTTCAGATCTTCATCCTCAGAGTGGAGATCAGGAAGAAATCCTTTCATGGAATCAGGGAATCATTGTCAGGGTTGGAAGGGACCTCAAGGCTCAGCCAGTTCCAACCCCCCTGCCATGGGCAGGGACACCTCACACCACAGCAGGTTGCTCACAGCCACCTCCAGCCTGGCTGCAAACACCTCCAGGCAGGAGGCTTCCACCACCTCCCTGGGCAGCCTGTGCCAGGCTCTCACCACCCTCCTGGGGAACAACTTCTTCCTCACAGCCAATCTCAATCTCCCCACTTCTAGTTTTGCTCCATCCCCCCCAGTCCTATCCCTCCCTGACACCCTCAAAAGTCCCTCCCCAGCTTTCCTGGAGCCCCCTGCAGATCCTGGAAGGCCACAATTAGGTCTCCTGGGAGCCTTCTCCTCTCCAGCCTGCACAGCCCCAACTCTCTCAGTCTGTCCTCATAGCAGAGCAGCTCCAGCCCTCTGCTCATCCTTGTGGGTGATCCAGTGAGGGTGGTGAGACACAGGTTGCCCAGGGAGGCTGTGGATGCTCCCTCTCAGGAGGTGTTCAAGGGCAGGTTGGATAGGACCTTGAGCAACCTGTGCTGGTGGGAGGTGTTCCTGCCCATGGCAGGGGGCTTGGAGCTAGACTTTAAGGTCCTCTCCAACCCATCCCATTCTATGAGTCTCCCCCTTCTTTTCTTGCTCCTATTTCTGTGCCAGGGGAGGTTTAGGCTGGATCTTAGGAAGAAGTTCTCCACAGGAAGAGGGATTGGCCATAGGGATGTGCTGCCCAGGGAGGTGGTGGAGTCCCCATCCCTGGAGGTGTTTAGGAAGAGCCTGGACGAGGCACTTGGTGCCATGGTTGAGTTGATCAGATGGTGCTGGGTGAGAGGTTGGACTTGAGGATCTCAAAGGTCTCTTCCAAACTGGTTTTCTCTTCCACTCTCTTCTCTTCCACTCTCTTCTCTTCCACTCTCTTCTCTTCCACTCTCTTCTCTTCCACTCTCTTCTCTTCCACTCTCTTCTCTTCCACTCTCTTCTCTTCCACTCTCTTCTCTTCCACTCTCTTCTCTTCCACTCTCTTCTCTTCCACTCTCTTCTCTTCCACTCTCTTCTCTTCCACTCTCTTCTCTTCCACTCTCTTCTCTTCCACTCTCTTCTCTTCCACTCTCTTCTCTTCCACTCTCTTCTCTTCCACTCTCTTCTCTTCTCTTCCACTCTCTTCTCTTCTCTTCCACTCTCTTCTCTTCTCTTCCACTCTCTTCTCTTCTCTTCCACTCTCTTCTCTTCTCTTCCAGTCCATTTGCCCCAGTGAAGCATCACCTGAGGAGGCAGAACTGGGGGCTGCTTGTGGAGCTTCACCCCTAGGCTCTAACCCACCTCCCCCCTCCCCCAGCCTGTCTTTGTTGCCCCTTGCTGCAGTGGGAGGCTGACTGTTTCCCTGCCTGGGATTTGCACCCTGAGCAGCACAGCAAAGGCTGCTTCAGCCCAGCATGCTCAGACAGCTCCAGGGTTGCTCTGGAGAGGGGAGAGGTGCTAAACATAGCTCTTCAAACCCTGAGCTGCAGATAAGGTAGCAGCTGTTATTAGACACCACTTTTGATCTCTGGAGAGCATTTTCTTCTCCATTTACAGGGAGGGTTTGAGCTTTCTCTTGGGGATCAATTTATGCACTTTCATCTTACGTGGCTTAAGTGTTGGAAGGGGAGGAGGAGCTGGGGCCCCTTGCAGAGGTGTTCCTTTCCCCCCTCCCTGCAGCAGGTCCTTGCTCAGGCTGCAGATGCCAAGCTGGCCTTGCTTCCCCCCCACCCCCAGCTCAACCTCCCCTCTCCCAGAAGTGTCCTCCTGGCTTTTAGTCTCAGGGCAATATGACCAAGAAGCAGCATTTAGTTTGTTTGGTCTTCTCTTCCCCCTGGCCAGGCCATGCTGAGGTTGGTGTCTGCTACCTACTGCATCCCTGCCAGCTCCTGCCCCTGTGCTCAGCACTGCTCAGGCCACACCTGGAGGCCTGTGGCCAGTTCTGGGCTCCTCAGGTTAGGAAAGATGTTGAGATGCTGGAAGGTGTCCAGAGAAGGGCAACAAAGCTGGGGAGGGGTCTGGAGCACAGCCCTGGGAGGAGAGGCTGAGGGAGCTGGGGTTGCTTAGCCTGCAGAAGAGGAGGCTCAGGGGAGACCTTCTTGCAGAGAGAGAGAGATTGGCCCTTGGGATGTGCTGCCCAGGGAGGTGGTGGAGTCACCATCCCTGGAGGTGTTTAGGAGGAGACTGGATGGGGTGCTTGGTGCCAGGGTTTAGTTAATTAGATGGTGTTGGGTTGATAATCTTGAAGGTTGGACTTGATAATCTTGAAGGTCTCTTCCAACCTGGTTAGTTCAGTTCAGTTCAGTTCAGTTCTGTTCTGTTCTATTCTATTCTATTCTCTGCAGCTCTCTGGAGGAAAGGAGGCTGAGGGGATGCAGTTGTGATGTTCAGTGCTTCATATCCCTGGAGGTGTTCAAGAGGGGCTTGGAGGTGGCACTTGGTGCCATGGCTTAGTCAGGAGGGCTGTGGTGCCAGGTTGGACTCCATGAGCTCTGAGGTCTGTCCCAGCCTTGGTGATTCTGTGATGTGAAGTGCAGTGGGAGAGCCAAGGGAACCACAAGGGGCATGATGCTGGCTGAGACCCTCTGGGGCTGAAGGGACCTTAAAGCTCACCCAGTTCCAAGCCCCTTGCCATGGGCAGGGACACCTGCCACCAGCCCAGGTTGCTGAAGCCCTCATCCAGCCTGGCCCTGAACACCTCCAGGGAGGGGACATCCAACCTGTCCCAGTGTCTCCCTACCCTCACTGTAGAGAATTTCTTCCTAATATTCAGTCTTAATCTGCCCTCTTCAAGCTTCAATCCATTCCCTCTCACCCTGCCAGCAGCCCCTACAAAGAGCAGGCTCCTTCTGAAGAGCAGGAGAAGGCCTTGCAAAGTGTCAGCCTGGGAGAGGTTGTCCAAGGGCAGCCTGCTGGGCTTCGTGCAGCTGAGTGCTGGCTTTGGCCCTGCCCTGGCTGCTGAGGAGCTGACTCTGCCCCCTGGCATGCAGCAGCCCTCTCCTTGCCCTGCTCTGCTCTCTCATCTCCCTGATTTGTAAACACCCAGGTCTGCAGAGCGTGGTCTCTGCAGGTGGGAGCAGGATGAAACAATCCAGGGAGGTTTTTATGCCTTGCCTTTGCCTCCCTCCCTGGCGTGGGCTGTGGCCGGGCTGCCATCCATCCCCCCCTGCCTCCACCCGGGCTGGGGCTGGGCTGCCATCCATCCCCCCCTGCCTCCACCCTTCTGGGCCTTCTGCTTCTCCTCAGGGCAAGATCCTGCTCTGGGCTGCTGCTTCTGTGTGGTGCTGGGGGGCTCTGGGTGTCCTGGGATGAGCTGGGAGGGTGGTGGAAGCCTGCTGGGGAGGCTGGCGGCTCGCTCCCAGCCCTTGGTTCCAAACCTCTTTCCAAACTCCTCTGATAGAGACTCCATCTCTGGAGACATTCAAACCTGCCTGGCTGTGTCCCTGGGGGACCTTCTCTGTGTGCCCCTGCCTTGGAGACATTCAAACCTGCCTGGCTGTGACCCTGGGGGACCTTCTCTGGGTGCCCCTGCCTTGGAGACATTCAAACCTGCCTGGCTGTGTCCCTGGGGGACCTTCTCTGGGTGCCCCTGCCTTGGAGACATTCAAACCTCCCAGGCTGTGTCCCTGGGGGACCTTCTCTAGGTGCCCCTGCCTTGGAGACATTCAAACCTCCCAGGCTGTGTCCCTGGGGGACCTTCTCTGGGTGCCCCTGCCTTGGAGACATTCAAACCTCCCAGGCTGTGTCCCTGGGGGACCTTCTCTGGGTGCCCCTGCCTTGGAGACATTCAAACCTCCCAGGCTGTGTCCCTGGGGGACCTTCTCTAGGTGCCCCTGCCTTGGAGACATTCAAACCTGCCTGGCTGTGTCCTTGGGGGACCTTCTCTAGGTGTCCCTGTGCTGGCAGGGGGGTTGGACTGGATGACCTCTAGAGGTCCCTTCCAACCCCTACCAGGCTGTGGTGCTGTGGCTTCTCCCAGTGCCTGGGAGCTGGCGGAGCCTGCCCAGAGCTGCTCTGGCAGGGGGCTGCTGGCAGATGACTGAGTCTTCTGAGGTGGTGTTTGATGTGCAAGAGTGGCTTTGATGTTTCAGACCCAAGAACACAAGATGCTTCCAACTCCCCCCTGCCCCACCCTGCCCACCCCCAGCACCACCTCCACCTTGCTCCCTCCCATCTCTCTGTCTCCAGCTCCTGGGTTTAGCACATGATTAGGCTGGATGTTAGGAAGGGATTCTCTACAGTGAGGGTGGGGAGACACTGGCACAGGTTGCCCAGGGAGGTTGTGGATGTCACAGTCTCAAGCTGTGCCAGGGGAAGTTTAGGCTGGAGGCGAGGAGAAAGTTCTTCCTAGAGAGGGTTGTTGGCCACTGGGATGTGCTGCCCAGGGAGGTGGTGGAGTCCCCATCCCTGGAGGTGTTCAGGAGGGGACTGGATGTGGCACTTGGTGCCATGGTTTAGTTGTCAGGAGGTGTTGGGTGAGAAGTTGGACTTGATCCCTGAGGTCTTTCCCACCCTGGCTGATCCTATGGTTCTGTGATCTCTGAGGTCTTTCCCACCCTGGCTGATTCTGTGGTTCTGTGATCTCTGAGGTCTTTCCCACCCTGGCTGATTCTGTGGTTCTGTGATCTCTGAGGTCTTTCCCACCCTGGTTGCTTCTCTGGTTCTGTGATCTCTGAGGTCTGTCCCACCCTGGATCCTGGGATGATTCCTTCCTGCTGCTGGGGGCCGCCTGGTTCCGCCGTGGCGCTCGGAGCAGGGCAGCAGGCAGCTCCTTCTCCCTCCCTGAGCAAGCCCCGGCTGATGCAATGAATATTGATGGGAGGGAGGGTGGGCTGGGGAAGGGGAGTGAGCGTGCAGAGGCGAGCCCGGGCTGGAGCAGCAGCCTCCCCATCGCCATGGCAACGGGCGGCTCGCCTCATGCACAATTGATGCCGGGCGCTGCCGCCCAGCCGCACGCCCGGCTCCCTCCCCGGGGCTCTGCCTCCCCCTCTGCCCTCTCGGCACAAGGAAAACTCTCTGCCGGCTTCCCCTGCCTGCCGCAGCAGCCGGATGGCAGCAGGACAGGCTCGTGGAAGCTGTGCTGGTGCTAGGGCCTCGCTGCTCCTCCGGGAGGCTCAAGCTCAGCACCCTGCGCTGGGCTTGCTTTGATTGATTCATTGGATGGCTTCAACCTCCCACCTCAGTGCCCTGAGCTGCTGCCCCAGGACCCTGAGCAATTCTTCTCTTCATCCCTTGGCTGGCCCAGGGGGTCCCACAGTGTGGTCACCATGGTTACATCTTCCTCTTTAGATCTTCATCCTCAGAGTGCAGATCAAGAAGGAATCCTTTCAGAGAATCATTGTCAGGGTTGGAAGGGACCTCGAAGCTGATCCAGTTCCAACCCCCCTGCCATGGGCAGGGACACCTCCCCCCAGCCCAGCTTGCTCAAGGCTTCATCCAACCTGATCTTGAACACCTCCTCCCTGGGCAACCTGTTCCAGTGCCTCCCCAGCCTCCCTGGAAAGAATCTCTTCCTCATCTCCAGCCTCAATCTGCCCTCCTCAAGCTTCAGTCCACCCCCCCTTGTCCTGCCACCACAAGCCCTTGTAAAGAGGGCTTGGAGCCATGGTTTAGTTGCCAGGAGGTGTTAGGTTGGACTTGATGATCTCCGAGGTCTTTTCCAACCTGGTTGGTTCTCTTGATTCCATCAAAGTCCCTTCCTGGCTTTCTTTTCTCCTGCCTGTGGTCCCTGCTGCAGGGCTCCCCGGCTGTGTCTGTCTGGAGCACGGCAGTGTGGCTGTTGCGCATCGTTAGCCTTTCTTCCTCCCCGCCCCGTGCCTGGCCCGCTCCTGTCACTGGAGATGCTGTGAGCCGTGAATCAGGTACATCCCACCCCCACCTCCCCCCCACCAGCTGCAATCAGGCCGCTGGCTGCGCTCCTCTGATTGTTTTCCTCTGCCTGTTTGGAGCAGGGCTGCACTCCCCCGGCGGCTGGAGCAGGGCCAGGCTGGCAAACCCCTTCCGCCTCCAGCAGGCAGCGCTGCCTGGGAGCGGGCAGCTGCCGGGAATGGCCTCCCCCCACATCCCTCTCACTCTGGGGGGTGCTCAGGGTCCTCCTCCTCCTCCTCCTCCCTTGGCAAAATTCCTCTTGTGATGAAAGCTTCACCCCTGGCAGGGAGGGAGGAACCCTGTGCCCACCAGAGCCCCTCGCTGGTGGCCTCTTGGTGGCCCAGCCCCAGGCTGCTGGGCTCACAGGCAGGCTGCAAGGAGCTCTCAGCAAAAGCTGCTCCAGGAGCATTACTTTGTTTCTATTTCTATGTTTATTTAATTTAATTTTTTTTTGGTTTAATTCTAATTTAATTTTTATTTTATTTCTTTTATTTAATTCCATTTAATTTTATTTTTAGGCCATTTTAAATTTTATTTTTATTCAATTTTTTTTTAATCTCAGTTTTTAAATTTTTTTTTGTTCACTTTGGTTTCATTTTTTTTTGTTTTCGTTTTAATTTTTTAATTTGAATTTGATTTGGTTATGTTTTATGAACTTTTATTTAATGTTAAGTTTCGGGGTTTTGTAATTTTTAATTTAATTTTATTTTAGTTTTTATTGTTAAAATTTACTTTAAAATTATTCTCATTTGAATTTTTATTATTTTTTACTTTTTCAATTTTATTCAATTTTATTCAATTTTATTCATTTTTATTCAATTTTAATTTTTTATTTTATTTTAATTTAATGTTTATTTTAATTTAATGTTTATTTTTGTTTAATTTTTTTGTTTCGTTTTGTTTAATTTTTGCTGAATTTTTATTTTTAATTTGAATTTATTTCTTTAATTTTCATGAACCTTTATTTAATTTTTAATTTTATTGTCCTGTAATTTTTAATTTTTATTTTCTGTTTTATTTTTTAAATTTTATTTCAAAAAGACTTTATCCTATTGTTCTTTTATTGCTATTTTTTTCTCTTATTTTTATATTTTTATTTCATTTTTATATTTTTATTTTATTTTGGTTTATTTTGTTGTATTTATTCTATTTTTTATTTTATTTTTTAATTTAATTTCTTACTTCTTTTTTTATGTCATTTTTGATTTTGTTTATTTCATTTATTTTTGTTTTTTATTTCCTTCATTGCATTTATTTTTTATTTTATTTTGGTTTATTTTGTTGCATTTATTCTATGTTTCATTTTATTTTTTAATTTAATTTCTTACTTTTTTTCATCTCATTTTTTATTTTGTTTATTTCATTTATTTTTGTTTTTTATTTCCTTCATTGCATTTATTTTTTATTTTTTATTTCCTTTTATATTTTATATTTAGTTTTATAGCTGTATTTTATTATATCTTTTATATTTTGTACTTTATTTTGTATATTGTTTTATATTTTGTTTTATATTTTATTTTTATTATACTTTATTTTGTACTTTATTTTGTACTTTATTTTGTACTTTATTTTATACTTTATTTTCTACTCTATTTTCTACTTTATTTTCTACTTTATTTTCTACTTTATTTGATATTTTATTTGATATTTTCTACTTTATTTTACATTTTACCTTTTATTTTACCTTTTTTTTTACCTTTTTTTTTTACCTTTTATTTTATATCTCCATTTTTTAAGGTGGGTTTTTTTTGGGGGGGGGGGGAGGGTTTGTGCCTTCTCTGCTGGGCTGGAAGAGAGCAATTTCTTTTGCCATTACCACTCTGATTATTGTTATTAAGCTGGAGAAACATTTTCCTCTGACTGCCTGGGGGCTTATTAGCTGCAGCTCTTCACCTCAAGATCTCCAAGCACTTGATTGTAGCCAGCTTGTGGTGTTAATCCCTGCCACTTCTGTCTGAGCTCCTTCCCTGCTGGCCCTGGGAGCGTGGGGATCATTATTGTTATTATTGTTTGCATCTTTTTCCTGGTCAGTGAGAGAAGGAAGGGGCAGAACTGGATGGGGGAGGCTAAAAGTGGAAGCTGAAGCTGCTCTCCACCCTCCCTGCCTGCTGCTGGTTGTTGTGTCCCTGCAGCTTGCCTTAGGCTGGATGTGAGGAAGAAGTTCTTCCCAGAAGGAGAGATTGGCCATTGGGATGTGCTGCCCAGGGAGGTGGTGGAGTCCCCATCCCTGGAGGTGTTTAGGAAGAGCCTGGATGAGGCACTTGGTGCCATGGTTTAGTTGATCAGATGGTGCTGGGTGATAGGTTGGACTGGATGATCTCAAAGATCATTTCCAACCTGGTCTCTCCTCTCCTCTTCCTTCTCCTCTCCTCTTCCTTCTCCTCTCCTCTTCCTTCTCCTCTCCTCTTCCTTCTCCTCTCCTCTTCCTTCTCCTCTCCTCTTCCTTCTCCTCTCCTCTTCCTTCTCCTCTCCTCTTCCTTCTCCTCTCCTCTTCCTTCTCCTCTCCTCTTCCTTCTCCTCTCCTCTTCCTTCTCCTCTCCTCTTCCTTCTCCTCTCCTCTTCCTTCTCCTCTCCTCTTCCTTCTCCTCTCCTCTTCCTTCTCCTCTCCTCTTCCTTCTCCTCTCCTCTTCCTTCTCCTCTCCTCTTCCTTCTCCTCTCCTCTTCCTTCTCCTCTCCTCTTCCTTCTCCTCTCCTCTTCCTTCTCCTCTCCTCTTCCTTCTCCTCTCCTCTTCCTTCTCCTCTCCTCTTCCTTCTCCTCTCCTCTTCCTTCTCCTCTCCTCTTCCTTCTCCTCTCCTCTTCCTTCTCCTCTCCTCTTCCTTCTCCTCTCCGCTGTGGTCCAGCAGCAAGAAGGTGGTTGGGAGGAGTTGAGGAGTTGGTGTAGGAGCTCTGCTTGGAGCACTTGGTGCAAATGGCCAGAACTGGCAGCTGGAAGAGAAGGGGAGGGTGGTGAGGAGGACAATGTGCAGCTTGAAACCTCGGGCTGCTGCAGATGTGAGGTGCTGCAGAAGGGCCAGGAAGCTGCATCATCCACGAGGAGGAACAGAGGGGTGGAGCTGCTCTGCTGTGAGGACAGACTGAGAGGATTGGGGTTGTGCAGTCTGGAGAGGAGAAGGCTCCAAGGAGACCTCATTATGGCCTTCCAGTATCTGGAAGGGGTTACAAGAAAGCTGGGGAGGGACTTTTGATGGTGTCAGGGAGGGATGGAGCAAAACTAGAAGTGGGGAGATTGAGATTGGCTGTGAGGAAGAAGTTGTTCCCCAGGAGGGTGGTGAGAGCCTGGCACAGGTTGCCCAGGGAGGTGGTGGAAGCCTCCTGCCTGGAGGTGTTTGCAGTCAGGCTGGAGGTGGCTGTGAGCAACCTGCTGTGGTGTGAGGTGTCCCTGCCTATGGCAGGGGGGTTGGGACTGGCTGAGCCTTGAGGTCCCTTCCAGCCCTGACAATTCTCTGATTCTTTATCTGTGCTCTTTATCTTTGTTTATCCTTATCTATGTTCTTTATCTTCCTCTTGCTCAGCCTCTTGGGCCCAGCCCAGGAGGAGCTTTTCCTTCAGCAGCAGCCTTCTCCTGAGCCTCCTGCAGCCTCACAGCACCCAACCAACCCCATCCCTGTCTGCAGAGCTGAGCAGCCTGTGGCTCGTGGCCATTCTCGTGGTGGCCCTGGCCACAGCAGAGCTGTCCCCACCCTCAGCTGTCTTTCCAGCAGTTCTTGGGGCATCTGCAGGCCCTGTTGGATGGGAGGAGGTGGAGCTGGTGCCATCTGCCCTGGCAGCTACTCCTGCAGTCCCAGCCACCTGTGCCCACACAGCCTGCTCAGGGAAATGCTGAGCTGAACCTTGGCAGAGGCTTTCCTGGTAATGAAGCATCCTGCTCCCTCCTTGCTGCTAATTAGGGGCTGCCTGAGGAAGTGCTGTGGCTGGGGTGGGAGGCTTGCTCCTGAGCTGGTGTCACTGCACCTGGTGCAATGGGGACTGGGTCTTCTCTCTGCAGGAGCAGCTTGGGTTTGATGATGCCACCAGGTCTGGGCCCAGACTGCAGTAAGAAATGCTCTGCAAAGCCTGGCTCTCAGTTTCCCATCACAGTTTCAGCTGCCAGCTCAGACAGCCTCCCAGGGGCTCCTCTCAGCTTGTCATGGAAGCCCAGACTGGGTTGGGTGAGAAGGGACCTTTAATGTTCACCCATTCCAACCCCCCTGTAGCCAGCAGGGACAGCCCCAGCCAGAGCAGGCTGCTCAGCGCCACAAACGACCTGACCTGGAGTGCTCCCAGGGCTGGGGCATCTCCCACCTCTCTGGGCAGCCTGGGCCAGGGTCTCCCTGGAGCCTTTCCTCCCCCAGGCTGAACAACCCCAAGTCTCTCAGCCTGGCCTCACAGCAGAGGGGCTCCAGCCCTCTCTCTTTTCCCTCTGCTGTCATCTCTTTCCTTTCCCCTTCCCTCTCAGCTCATTGATGCAGGCCATGCCATCAGTCGAGGCTCTTTGGTGTGTCTCTCACCTTCCCTAATTAGGCAGGAGATGAGAGCCTCTCGTTAGCATCCCTTTGAGCTCTTCACCCTGAGCCAGGTGGTCACCGCAGGAGGCAGGGCAGAGCTTTGGAGCAGAGAGTCATCTGAGCTGAGAGCCGAGGCTCTGAACCCAGGCAGGTCTTTGCTTTGGCCTTGATCACTTCCAAAAGCCCTTCTTGGCTTTGGCAGGCTCAGCCTGGGGCTGCTGGAGTCCTGTGTCCACCCATGGAGCCATGCTGGCTCTGGCTGGGGAGTGGGGGACCGTGAATTCTTTGCAGCAGCACCTTTAGCTCTTCCCTTCCTCTGCAGGAGGTGCACTCCTTCATTATTATCGTTGTTGTTATTGATATTTATTGTCCTGGTTGTGCTCCAGTGCTGCTAAGAGACCTGGAGAGGCTTGGCTGCTATTCAGCATGGTCACAATAAGCTCAGCTCCCCAGCTCCCCCCCCGCCCCCCCTCTTTTGTCCTGCAGGGCTTGCTCCAGGCTTGTATAGATGCCTCACACTTGGGCTGTTTCTCTCCCTCATCTTCAGTGGCTCAGGAGGTTTGGGAAAGGTCAGCTCCTGGCTGCAGCTTTTTTTCCTGCTCCAGACAAGTGCTGCTCTCATTGTTTGCCAAGAGCCTTGCTGGGCCTCCTCTCTGCAGCTCCAGGATGATTTAACCAGAGCTGGGCTTTGCCTTCCAGCCAGGCTGCTCCCTGAGCTTGCTGCACAGCCTGGCCATGTGCTTTGGGGACAGTGTTGAAGTGCTGAGACGTCCCAGCTCCCCTCTGTGAGCAGGGAACAGGCACAGCAGGCTGAGGGAGCTGGGGTTGCTTAGCCTGCAGAAGAGGAGGCTCAGGGGAGACCTTCTTGCTCTCTCCAACTCCCTGAAGGGAGGTTGTAGCCAGCTGGGGGTTGGTCTCTTCTCCCAGGCACCCAGCACCAGAACAAGAGGCCACAGTCTCAAGCTGTGCCAGGGGAGGTTTAGGCTGGAGGTGAGGAGAAAGTTCTTCCCAGAAAGAGGAACTGGCCACTGGGATGTGCTGCCCAGGGAGGTGGTGGAGTCCCCACCCCTGGAGGTGTTCAAGAGGGGCTTGGATGTGGCACTTGGAGCCATGGTTTAGTTGTCAGGAGGTGCTGGGTGCCAGCTTGGCCTTGATGATCTCTGAGGTCTCTCCCAACCTTATTGATTCTGTGTCCCTCAGTGCCCAGCCTGCAGCACTGCCTGGGGTTGCTGTGGCCAAAGTGCAGCACCCAGCACTTGGACTTGTTGAATGCCATCCTGTTGGCCTCTGCCCATCTGCCCAGCCTGGCAAGGTCCCTCTGCAGAGCTCTCCTACCCTCTGACAGCTCAACTCCTGCCCCCAGCTTGCTGTCACCTGCAGATATACTAATGGTGGACTCCATCTCCAGAGCTCTCCATCTGTGGAGAGATTCCAAACCCACCTGGACACTGTGATCCTGGAGGTGCTCAGGGCCGGGTTGGATGAGGTCCAGCAGCCTTGCCCTAGTGTGAGGTGTCCCTGCCCATACCAGGGGAGGGGGGGAATGGAACTAGATGACCTTTAAGGTCCTTTCCAACCCCAACCATTCTGTGATGATTTTTTTATGATGCAGAAATAAAAAGGAGAGAGAGAAAGAAGAAAGAGAGAGAGAGAAAGAGGAAGAGCAGCAGAGGCGACCTGGAGTGCGTCATAAAGATGATGAATTGCTTTGAGATATTGGGCAGGGGAGAGAGAGAGAAAGAGAGAGAGAGATCCTTTATTTCTTCTTCTTTCTTTCTTATTATTTGATGATATTAGTCCCTGTCTGCTGCATTGTTGCTGTGCACAGTGAGCTCCACAGAGGGAAGAAACCTCAAGGCAGGCAAAAAGGCAAAGGCCCTGGGAATTGAAGTGTAAATGAGCTGCTGGGGAGCATTCCCTTCCTCCTTCTCTGCTCTCTCTCTCTCTCATTATCTAGGTCACTCTCCATGCCTCCATCTGTGGAGGAGCCCACAGGGTGGTGAGGGGTGCCCAGGGGTGCCCACTGCGTGGCCTTGCTGCTGGTGCCGTGGTCGGTGCAGGGGAACCTGGCTGCTGAGGGGCAGAGCCTGGCACAGGCTGCCCAGGGAGGCTGTGGATGTCCCCTCCCTGGAGAGCTGTTCAGGGCCAGGCTGGATGAGGCCTTGAGCAACCTGGGCTGGTGGGAGGTGTCTCTGCTGGGAGGTGTCTGGCAGGGGGTTGGAGCTGGATGCTCTTCAAGGTCCCTTCCAACCCAACCCATTCTGTGCTTCTATCCTGGGCACCCTGAGCAAGCTTGAGCTAGGGGGGAAGTGTCCCTCTGGAACTGGCTGAGCTTCAAGGTCCCTTCCACCCCAACCCATTCTGTGCTTCTATCCTGGGCACCCTGAGCAAGCTTGAGCTAGGGGGGAAGTGTCCCTCTGGAACTGGCTGAGCTTCAAGGTCCCTTCCACCCCAACCCATTCTATGGATCTATAAATGTTTGAGTTGAGCTTGAGTTGAGGGAGGTGTGGTGAGTGCACGCTTGGTGCTGGGATCAAGCCCAGGCTGGATGAGGCTCTGAGCAACCTGGGCTGGTGTGAGGTGTCCCTGGCTGTGGCAGGGGGTTGGAACTGGCTGATCTTGAAGGTCCCTTCCAAGCCAACCCATTCTATGAATCTATGAATGCTTGAGTTGAGCTTGAGTTGAGGGAGGTGTGGTGAGTGCAGGCTTGGTGCTGGGATCAAGTGGGATCAAGGCCAGGCTGGATGAGGCTCTGAGCAACCTGGGCTGGTGGGAGGTGTCCCTGCCCATGGCAGGGGGTTTGGAACTGGCTGATCTTGAAGGTCCCTTCCAAGCCAACCCATTCTGTGCTCTCTTTGCTGTCACTGCCTCGAGACTGCTGAGTCTGGAGAGGCTTTTCCTCTCCTTGCCTCCAAGTGCAGACTGACATCCCCCAGCACATTAGGAATTCAGAGGCTGAGCTGGTGGGTGCTGGCTGCTCTGATGAGTGGCTGTGATAAGGAGATTAGTGCCTCCTCTTCAGGGAGGCACCAGCCACGTGGCCCAGCAGCTCTGCAGGAGCAGCAGTGAACAAAGCAGAGTGTGCTCATGGAGCCACCTCTCCCACTCCAGGACAGCCAAGGAGGATTTCTTCCCCAGCCCTTGATTTTCCTTTCTCTTGCTCATGTTTTGTGAGGGACTCACAGAGGCTGGAGCAGAGCTGCCCTGGGCAGTGCAAGTGCTTTCTGGTGGTGCTCCTCTGTGTCTGGAGTGGTGTTGGAGGCATCCCCCTGGGAGCAGAGCTGCCCTGGGCAGTGCAAGTGCTTGCTGGTGATGCTTCTCTGTGTCTGGAGTGGTGTTGGAGGCATCCCCCTGGGAGCAGAGCTGCCCTGGGCAGTGCTAGTGCTTTCTGGTGATGCTCCTCTGTGTCTGGAGTGGTGTTGGAGGCATCTCCCAGGGAGCAGAGCTGCCCTGGGCAGTGCAAGTGCTTTCTGGTGATGCTCCTCTGTGTCTGGAGTGGTGTTGGAGGCATCTCCCAGGGAGCAGAGCTGCCCTGGGCAGTGCAAGTGCTTGCTGGTGATGCTCCTCTGTGTCTGGAGTGGTGTTGGAGGCATCCCCCTGGGAGCAGAGCTGCCCTGGGCGGTGCAAGTGCTTGCTGGTGATGCTCCTCTGTGTCTGGAGTGGTGTTGGAGGCATCTCCCAGGGAGCAGAGCTGCCCTGGGCAGTGCAAGTGCTTGCTGGTCTGGAGCAAGTGCTCCTCTGTGTCTGACACATACCCTGCCACCTCATAGCAGAGGTCTTCCACCTCAGCTCATTTTTGTGGCCTCCTCTGGACTTCCTCCAGCAGCTCTGTGTCATAGAATCATAGAATCAACCAGGCTGGAGAAGACCTCAGAGACCATCAAGTCCAAGCCATTAGCAAGTACCCAACACCTCCCGACCTCTCCAATTCAGCCTGTCTTCTCAGGAGAGGTGCTCCAGCCCTCTCTTCATCTTGGCTCGATGTTCTCTTTGTGCTTTCTTTGTCCTTGTGTCTTTGATCTCCCCTAAGCGCTAAGCACAGCAATGGACCTCGCAGCGCCTCGACCCTCCTCCTGCCGCTGGCACTGCCCTTGCAGTCCCGGCTGGGCTGCAGCCCCTTCCCCAGGGTGTGTGGAGCTGGGCGCTGCCGTGCAGCAGCGGGGAGCAGCCAGGGCTGACCCTGTGCCTCTGTGCCCGCAGCCTGCCGGGGGATGCTCTGCGGCTTCGGGGCGGTGTGCGAGAGGAGCTCCGCGGACCCCTCCCAGGCCTCCTGCGTCTGCAAGAAGACAGCCTGCCCCGTGGTGGTGGCTCCCGTCTGTGGCTCTGACTACTCCACCTACAGCAACGAGTGTGAGCTGGAGAAGGCCCAGTGCAACCAGCAGAGACGGATCAAGGTCATCAGCAAGGGACCCTGCGGTGAGTTGCCAGGCCAGCAGGCTCGGCCCTCTGCTCCCCCCGAGGGGAGGTGACCAGGGAAAGGTGGGAAGGGTTCCATGGAGAGCTGGGAAGGCTTCCCTCGGGAAGGGTTCCATGGAGAGCTGGAGGGTTCCCTTGGAAAGCTGGGAAGGGTTCCATGGAGAGCTGGGAAGGGTTCCCCTGGGAGGGCTTCCCCTGGAGAGCTGGGAAGGGTTCCCCTGGAGAGCTGGGAAGGGTTCCATGGTGAGCTGGGAAGGGTTCCCCTGGGAGGGCTTCCCCTGGAGAGCTGGGAAGGGTTCCATGGAGAGCTGGGAAGGGTTCCATGGAGAGCTGGGAAGGGTTCCCCTGGGAGGGCTTCCCCTGGAGAGCTGGGAAGGGTTCTCCTGGAAAGCTGGGAAGGGTTCCATGGAGAGCTGGGAAGGCTTCCCCTGGGAAGGGTTCCATGGAGAGCTGGGAAGGCTTCCCTTGGGAAAGCTTCCCCTAGAAAGCTGGAAAGAGTTCCCCTGGAGAGCTGGGAAGGGTTCCCCTGGGAGGGCTTCCCCTGGAAAGCTGGGAAGAGTTTCCCTGGAAAGCTGGGAAGGGTTCCATGGAGAGCTGAGAAGGCTTCCCCTGAGCTCAGCTGCAGTGCTGGGGATGTTCTGGGGCATGGGGACAGGCCTGGTGGGAAGGGACACTGCAGGAGCCACCAGCTCTGCCTTGGTGACCAGCAGAGTTTAAGCAGCAGGCAAAGTGATGGCCAAAGGCTGTTCAGGAGCTATCCATTGGGATGTGCTGCCCAGGGAGGTGGTGGAGTCCCCATCCCTGGAGGTGTTCAAGAGGGGCTTGGATGTGGCACTTGGTGCCATGGTTTAGTCAGGAGGTCTGTGGTGACAGCTTGGACTTGATGATCCTTGAGGTCTCTTCCAACCTTGGTGGCCCTGTGGATGCCCTGCTTTAGCAGGGGGGTTGAGTGGGATGACCTCCAGAGGTCCCTTCCATCCTCTACCATTCTGTGATGCTAGGAGGCAGCTCAGTGGGGAGGGAGCAACTCTCTGTCAGGCAGCTGTGCCTGTGGCCCCAAAGTGTGGGTCAAGGAATGAGCTGGAAGGGCCCTCTGGAGCTCATGGAGCCCTCTTCTAAAGCAGGGTCACCTAAAGCAGGCTGCCCAGGATCCCATCCTGGGTCACATCTGCTACAGCTAGGAGCTGAGTTGAAGGGCCTGGGTGTATGCAGAGGCTGGGGGTGGGGGTGGGGGGGGTGAGGAAAGCCCCTCCCCAGCCTGGCATTCACCAGCTGTGAGCAAGGAGCTGTGTAAATGAGACCCCAGTCTCCTCATCTCCCGAGTAAATTAACTTGACCTTTCCCTCATGCAGTGCTCTGGCTTGCAATAAATCTGCAGCAGCCCTCCTGCTGGGGCTCTTGTCAGAGGGGGGGGGAGAGAGAGTGCTGAGGGATTGATTGAAAACAATAATCATCAAAGTGGGACAGATACAGAAGGGGGGAGAAAAAAAAAATCACCTGAAAAATAAAAGGGGAGGGGGAAAAAAAAAAGCCAACCCCAACCCCAACCAAAGGCTGGCAAAGAGAGTGTGGCCCTTGCCCATCAGGGAGGAAATTGCTCCTTGAGCTCTTCCTCTCATTAGGGCTTGCAGAAGGCACCTTAAGGGCCCTTGTTTTGCTCCTTGGCTGAAGTGAGAAGCTCTTGGAGGATGCAGGGAAGGGAGCTCACAGCAGCCAGGGTGGAGAGGCTCTGCCTGAAGTGCCAGGTGGGGACTGAGCTGCCCTCGTGGTGTGCTGGGGGGGGGGGTTGGGGCTGATCACAGAACCATTTAGGTTGGGGGGAAAAAACCCAAACAACCCTCTGAGATCATCAAGACTAAGATCCTACAGCTTCAGAGTCCTGCTTGCCTCTGGGGGCATCAAGCTTGCTGCTCAGCACCAGGTTCCAGCTGATGGAAGGACAGCCATCAGCTCCATCCTCACTCTGCCCAAGTGAGGCCAGATCAGAAGTCCTGGGTCCAGTCCTGGGCTCCCCAGTTCAAGAGGGACAGGGAGCTACTGGAGAGAGCCCAGCAGAGGCTGTGAAGATGTTGGAAACAGTCCCTCTGCAGCCTTCCAGTAGCCCCCTGCAGGGACTGGCAGGCTGCTCTAGGGTCTCCCTGGAGTCTTCTCTTCTCCAGGCTGAACAGCCCCAGCTCCCACAGCCTGCCCCTGCAGCAGAGGTGCTGCAGCCTTCAAACTCCTGTTCATGGAATAGTTTGAGCTGGAAGGGACCTCCAAAGGTCATCCAGTCCAAGCCTTTTGCAATAAGCCAGGACAGCATCTGTCCCTGGAGATGTTCAGGGTGAGGCTCAAGAGGGCATTGAGCAACCTGATTTGGCTGAAGATGTCCTTGATTATTGCAGAGGGGTTGGACTGGATGAGCTGCAGAGGTCCAAGCTAGAAGTGGGTAGATTCAGACTGGATGTGAGGAAGAAGCTCTTCCCCATGAGGGTGGGGAGAGACTGGCACAGGCTGCCCAGGGAGGTTGCTGATGCCCCCTCCCTGGAGGTGTTCCAGGACAGGTTGGATGAGGCCTTGAGCAACCTGGGCTGGTGGGAGGTGTCCCTGAAGGGAGGTTGGAAGTGGATGATCTTTGAGACCCCTTCCAACCCAAACCATTCTAGAACCATAGAACTGTCAGGGCTGGAAGGGACCTCAAGGCTCAGCCAGCTCCAAGCCCCCTGCCATGGGCAGGGACAGTTCACACCACAGCAGGTTGCTCACAGCCACCTCCAGCCTGGCTGCAAACACCTCCAGGCAGGAGGCTTCCACCACCTCCCTGGGCAGCCTGTGCCAGGCTCTCACCACCCTCCTGGGCAACAACTTCTTCCTGACAGCCAATCTGAATCTCCCCACTCCTAGTTGTGCTCCATCCCCCACAGTCCTATCCCTCCCTGACACCCTCAAAAGTCCCTCCCCAGCTTTCTTGGAGCCTCCTGCAGATCCTGGAAGGCCACAAGAAGTTCTCCTGGGAGCCCCAACTCCCTCAGTCAGCTCAGGCTTCCTGGGGCAGGACCTGCTGCCTGCGGCGCTGGGCGAACCTCTTCTCGGGGGTCCAAAAGCAAACCCCCACTGTTTTGTTTGTTTTTTTTTGTCTTTCTTCTCCCCTCCCCCAGGCTCCAAGGACCCCTGTGCAGAGGTGAGCTGCAGCTTTGGCAGCACCTGCGTCCCCTCTGCCGACGGGCAGGCGGCCAAGTGCGTGTGCCCTGCCTCCTGCCGCGGCGTGCCCGAGGCCACCGTCTGCGGCAGCGACGGCCGCGACTACCGCAGCCACTGCGACCTCAACAAGCACGCCTGTGACAAGCAGGAGAACGTCTTCAAGAAGTTTGATGGCCCCTGTGGTGAGTCCTCCCCCTGCCCTCCCATCCCCCCACCCCCCCTAGCCATGTTGCTTGTGAGCCAAGAAGTTCTTCCCAGCAAGAGAGATTGGCCACTGGGATGTGCTGCCCGGGGAGGTGGTGGAGTCCCCATCCCTGGAGGTGTTTGAGAGGCCTGGATTAGGCACTTGGTGCCATGGTTTAGTTGATTAGATGGTGTTGGGTTGGACTTGATGATCTTGTAGGTCTTTTCCAACTTGGTTAATTCTATCCTATCCAAGGGCATCCTGGCTTGCCTCAGGAACAGTGTGGCCAGCAGGAGCAGGGAGGACATCCTGCCCCTGTGCTCAGCACTGCTCAGGCCACACCTGGAGTCCTGTGTCCAGTTCTGGGCTCCTCAGTTTCAGAAGGACATTGAGAGACTTGAAGGTGTCCAGAGAAGGGCAAGAAAGCTGGGGAGGGGTCTGGAGCACAGCCCTGGGAGGAGAGGCTGAGGGAGCTGGGGTTGCTTAGCCTGCAGAAGAGGAGGCTCAGGGGAGACCTTCTTCCCTTCTGAAGGGAGGTTGTAGCCAGGTGGGGGTTGGGCTCTTCTCCCAGGCAAGTAGCACCAGAACAAGAGGACACAGTCTCAAGCTGTGCCAGGGGAGGTCCAGGCTGGATGTTAGGAAGAAGTTCTTCCCAGCAAGAGAGATTGGCCATTGGGATGTGCTGCCCAGGGAGGTGGTGGAGTCCCCATCCCTGGAGGTGTTTAAGGAGGGAGTGGATGTGGCACTTAGTGCCATGGTTTGGTTGATTAGATGGTGTTGGGTGAGAGGTTGGACTTGATGATCCCTGAAGTCTTTTGAAACCTGATCCATTCCATTCCATTCCATTCCATTCCTTTCCATTCCTTTCCATTCCATTCCAAAGGTCTTCTGGTGGTGTGGGTTGAAAAAGGACTCGAAGGTCGCAGAGTCCAACCCTTCTGTGAGCGTGCCGAGCTTGGTGTTAAGCCATACCCCTCAGCACCACGGCTCTGGGGCTTTGAAACACCCTCCAGGAGTGGTCAGCTTCAGATTGTTCCAGGGCTTGACAGCCCTCATAAGGAGGTCTAGAGACAGGACAAGGGGGAATGGTTTGAAGCTGAGGGAGAGCAGGGTTAGACTGGAGCTGAGGACGAAGCTCTGCAGTAGGAGGCTGGTGAGACTCTGGCACAGGCTGCCCAGGGAGGCTGTGGCTGCCTCCTGCCTGGGGGTATTCAAGGCCAGGTTAGATGAGGCCCTGGGCAACCAAGTCTAGCTGAGAGGTGTCCCTGCCCACGGCAGGGGGTTGGAGTAGATGATCTCTGAGGTCCTTTCTAACCTAAGCCATTCTTTGATTCTGTGATTAATCTCCCACCTAAACCTCCCCTGCTGCAACCTGAGGCCATTTCCTCCTGTCCTGTCTCTGACCCCCACCTCACTCCACCCCCCCTGCCAGGGAGCTGTGCTATCAAGGGCAGAGCAGCAGGAAATGGCAAGGGTTGGAGGGGAAAAACCTTGCCCACTGTTGTCATCAGCTCAAAAACACAGGCTGGGTGGAAAAAGACAGCCTCAGGAACTCAGCCCCATGCCTCTGCTTCAGCATCTGAAGGGGGCTACAAGAAAACTGGGGAGGGACTGCTGAGAGGGGCTTGGATGAGGGGCAGTGGCTTGAAACTGGAGCAGGTTGCACATCAGGAGGAAGGCTCTGCAAAATGAGAGTGGAAAAACCCTGGAACAGGTTGCCCAGAGAGGTGGTGGAGGCCCCATCCCTGGAGACAGCCAAGGTCAGGCTTGACAAGACCCTGAGCAACTCTATCTAATTGGGGATGTCCCTGCTGCCTGCAGGGGGCTTGGCCAAGCTGCCCTTTGAAGGTCCCTCCCAACAGAATGCGTTCTGTGACTGTGTTCTGTGTTTGCCCCCCCTCTGCACTTGCCTGTGGGTGATTCTGCTCAGGCCCCACCGACCCAAAGAGCTGTTCCAACATCTGTGCCACCTCCTGCTGTTTGCCCTGGCTGGCATCCCCCCAGCTGCCACTCTGGCAAGGAGCCTGCTGCCAGCTGCCGTCCCAGGGCTTGGGGCAAGCAGCTCCTGCTAATTAAAGGAGCCCAACAGGCACAGATCCCAGAGCAAACACAGCCCTGCCACTCCGAGGATGCTTTGCTCTTTGGCTAATGATGGCTGGGGACATTTGTAATTAAAAGGAGCTGCATTCATTAGGAGGAGCAGGAGCTCAGCCAGGACACGTGCCAGACACCAGTGTTTGTCCCCCAGGGAAGGAGCCTGCTCGGGCACACACAGACCTGCAGCTGTGCTTTCTTTGCTCAGTCCCAAGCAGGGTGAGGTGGGTGCAAGTGGGAGGTGTGAAAGAGAGGTCACCCTGGGCTGCCCCAGGTGTCTGGGGGCAGAGGGCAGGCTTGGAGCCTCGCTGCTCCTTGGTGGCCCTCCTGGTTTTAGCTGGGCATCAGCAGAACCTCAGGCAGCTCAGCCGGGCTGAGGAGCTGGGCTGTGGAGCTTGAACGCTTGCAGGACTTGGCTGGGTGTGCTCTGAGGCCTGAGCACATACTGTGAGGTAGGGGAGAGGGTGAGGCTGGGCAGTGCAGGCAGGGCACGTCTCAGATATCCTCAACCTGCAGCTCCTGAGCCATGGCCTTGCTTCTGCCTCATCCTCCACCCCTCTGATGCAATCCCCACCTCCTCAGTTGCAACACATCCCTGCCTCATCCCCTTGGCTGTATCACATCCCTGCCTCATCCCCAGCCCCTCTGGTGTGGTCCCCATTCTCCTCAGCTCTACAACATCCCTGCCTCATCCCCAGCCCCTCTGGTGAGGTCCCCATCTCCTCATCCCCACCACATCCCTACCTCATCCCCACCACATCCCTACCTCATCCCCACCTCATCCCCACCACATCCCTACCTCATCCCCACCACATCCCTACCTCATCCCCACCACATCCCTACCTCATCCCCACCACATCCCTACCTCATCCCCACCACATCCCTACCTCATCCCCACCCCCTCTGGTGTGGTCCCCATCTCCTCAGCTCTACCACATCTGCTTAGTGCAGAGGAGCTTGGACTGAATGACCTGTTTAGTCTGGAGAAGACTGAGAGGGGATTTAAGTAATGTTTATGAATAACTGAGGGCTGGGGTTCAGGAGGGAAGGGACAGGGACAGGCTCTGCTCAGCTGCACCCTGGGATAGGACAAGGAGCAATGGATATGAACTCCAGCACAGGAGGTTCCACCTCAAGGTGAGGAGGAACTTCTGCCCTGTGAGGGTCAGAGAGCACTGGAACAGGCTGCCCAGAGAGTCTCCTCCTCTGGAGCCTTCCCATCCCTGCCTGGACGCGCTCCTGTGCAGCCCGTGCTGGATTCTGTGCTCCTGCTCCGGCCGGGGGCTCGGTCTTCGAAGGTCCCTTCCAACCCTTAGCATCCTGCGACCCGTCCAGGTCCCTTCCCACCCAAAGCAGCGTGCGAGGGGCAGGCCGAGGAGGGCTCCCGGGGCGGGGAGGGGGGCAGGGCAAGGGGCAGCGCTGACCGCCCGTGTCCGTGTGCGCAGACCCGTGCCGAGGCGTGCCCGGCGAGGCGGGCCGCGTGTGCCGCGTGAACCCCCGCAGCCGGCGGGCGGAGCTGCTGCCGCGCCCCGAGGGCTGCCCGCCGCGGCGGGAGCCGGTCTGCGGCGACGACGGCGTCACCTACGAGAGCGAGTGCGTGATGCTTCGCTCCGCCGCCATCCGCGGGCTGCACGTCCAGAAGGTGCGCTCGGGGCAGTGCCAGCAGCAGGGTGAGTGCCCAGCGCCCCCGGCCGGCGTCCCGGCCCAGCCCCTGCCGAGGGGGCGGGCGAAATGGGGGGTGGGGGGCCCTGATGGCTGCGGGGAGGTCGGGCTGGGGGACCGTCGGAGGCTCCTTCTGGCCCTGACCGTTCGTTGGTGCTCTGCTTGGTGCTCTGAGTCTAGGACTGAGTCTAGGACTGAGTCTAGGACTGACTATGATTGACTCTATGATTCTCTGGTTGATTCTGTCATTGATTCTGTCATTGATTCTCTGAGTCTGTGATTGATTCAATGATTCTCTGGTTGATTCTGTGATTGATTCTGTGATTCTCTGATTGATTCTGTGATTGATTCAATGATTCTCTGGTTGATTCTGTGACTGATTCTGTGATTGATTCTATAATTCTGTGATTGATTCTGTGATTGATTTTGTGATTGATTCTATGATTCTCTGGTTGATTCTGTGATTGATTCTGTGATTCTCTGATTGATTCTGTGATTGATTCAATGATTCTCTGGTTGATTCTGTGACTGATTCTGTGATTGATTCTATAATTCTGTGATTGATTCTGTGATTGATTTTGTGATTGATTCTATGATTCTCTGGTTGATTCTGTGTATGATTCTCTGATTCTGTGATTGATTCTCTGATTCTGTGATTGATTCTGTGATTGATTCTATGATTCTCTGGTTGATTCTCTGGTTGATTCTGTGATTGATTCTGTGATTCTCTGGTTGATTCTGTGATTGATTCTCTGGTTGATTCTGTGATTGATTCTATGATCCTCTGGTTGATTCTGTGATTGATTCTCTGGTTGATTCTCTGGGTCTATGAGATTGATTCTCTGGTTGATTCTGTGGTGCTGTGGTTGGTGCTGTGGTCGGTTCTGTGATTGGAGAGAAGCACCTGTGGAACACAGAACACATCAATCCATAATACACACAACAGAACACAGGAGGAGGGGATTGGATGATGGGAACAAGTTCTTGGCTATGAGGGTGGTGGAGGAGCATGCCCGGGGCGGGCAGGCAGGCAGGGGGAGCATGCCCGGGGCGGGCAGGCAGGCAGGGGGAGCATGCCCGGAGCGGGCAGGGGGAGCATGCCCAGGGCAGTGAGCAAGCTCCTCTCTGTGTCTCTCGTCCCAGACCGGTGTCAGGAGGAGTGCAAGCTGAACGCCGTCTGCCTGAACCGGCGGGGGGCTGCTCGCTGCTCCTGCGAGCGCCTGGCCTGCGACGGAGCCTACAGACCCCTGTGCGCCCGCGACGGCCGCACCTACAACAACGACTGCCAGCGCCGCCGGGCCGAGTGCCAGCAGCAGGCTGCCATCCCCGTCAAGCACCAGGGACCCTGTGGTAAGCGCTGGGTGCCCCCCACGGGGACGCTTGGGAACTTCAGCCCGGCGGAGCAGCTCCGCCGGCCGCCGCCCCCTCGCTCCTCGGCCCTCCCCCAGCAGCCGCCGTGAGGCAGGGGCGGTGGTGTCGGGACGGGGAAGGTAAGTCGAGTGCCGGCGGCCAGCGGCTGGGCAAGCCAGCAGGGTGCCTGAAAGGGTGGCAAGCCCTGCCCAGGCTGCCCAGAGAGGCTGTGGAGTCTTCATCTCTGGAGACCTCCCCCAGCCCAGCTGGATGTGCCTCTGTGTGACCTGCTCTGGATGATCTCTGGAGGTCCCTTCCAACCCCTGGCATCCTGTGATCCCTTCCTCCCTGGCTTTTTTCCCTTCCAGCAGTCCTCCTGTGTGTGTCTGTGTGTGTGTGTGCACGGGTTCCTCCTTGTCTTGTCTCTGTCTGGTGTGCCCAGTACCAGGGGGCAAGAATCCTTTGTGCTTAACCAGTACCCACATGTCTGCTGTCCAGCTGGCTCCTCTCATTCACCACCACCACCACAGCCAGGTGCACATCCACCACCACCACCACGCAGGTCCTGTGCAGCCCTCACCATTCATTTCTCCTCCCAGGGTAGTGCCAGCCCCCAAGCTCCTTCCATGCCTCCCCCTCCATGCCCTGCCTGCTTCTCTCAGCTCCAGGTACTCTCCATCAGGAACTCTTTGCCAGCGTGCCTGCTCTCTGGAGGCCTCTCCATGCCTTTGCCTCGTCTCTGGGAGGAGCTTTTGACCTTTCCAATGGATGTTTTTTTTTTCCAGGACTGTGTGATAGGAAGGGGCCCTTGGGGTCCCTGCAGTGCTGGGGACATCCAGTGTCACAGTGAAGACTGAGGAGGTCAAGCATGGGTTGGTCTGCACGGGGTGGAAGGGACCAGCCACTGCAGCTCCAATGGCTTCTGGAGCAGCTTTGGAGCTGTCATTTGGTGCTGATGTTCCATGAGATGTCAGCTCCAGCAAACCTCCTTGGAAATCAGGCCCCATGTGGCCTGGATGTGTTTTGTTGGCTTTGTGCTCCTGCAGTGGGCTTTTGCTGCTGCTGCCAGGCATTGCTCAGCTGCTTGGAAACTGTTTGTCAGGCTCCCAAAATCCCACTCAGTGTAATCACCACTGGTAGTTTTAATCACCCCTTTCATCCTCTTTCTGGTGCTTGGATGGTTAGGAGCCAGCTCCCCAAGTTCTCCCTACAGGGAGAGGCCATCTCTCAGTCCTCTCTTCCCCCCAGCCATGGGGGAGTGCTGCTGGATGGCAACCAGAAGCCTTGCCAGGAAGCCAGCAGGTCTGGCACTCCTTTCCTTTCCTGCCCCTGTGCCATTGTGGAGCTTTGCTGGAGCTGTGCTCACCCTCTGGGGCTGGAGCAGGAGTGCTCAGGGCTGCTTCTGGCACAGGGAGGGGTGGGGATGAAGTGAGGTGCCTGTGGCTGGGCTGCTGGGGCAGTGGGGCCAGGAGGCTGTGTGCAGCTAGGTGGCCTTGGGCTCTCTACAAAGCCTTCCCTGTACCTCTCAGCCCTTGCTGAGGCTTCCCAAGCATTTCCAGGGTGAGCAGAGGACTTGTGCTGCTGTCTGCACACTGTTTCCACCACCCTGAGTGGGCACTGGGATGTGGTCCCTATCCATCTGCTGTTCCTCCAAACCACCCCGAGGTGTGGCCAAGCCTTTAGCCTCCTCATCAGCTGAGGAAAGCATCTTCTGCCTGAGCTGAGAGCTGCCCTGTGGAAAGGAAGCTTGTCCCCCAGTGTGCCACCACCAGGGCAGGCTCAGGGTGAGGTGAGAAGCAGGTTTAGAAGTGGGGATGGGGAGGTGCTGCTGCCTGCCAGCCTCTGTGTCAAGACAGGTCTCAGCATGAGCCCAGCTGGTGGTGCTGACTTCTCTCCTTGGGCTGCAGGGTGCAGTCCACCAGCACAAGGCTGGGACAGGATTAGAGTCACAGAATGGTTAGGATTGGAAGGGACCCCAAGGCTCAGCCAGTCCCAACCCCCTGCCATGGGCAGGGACACCTCACACCGCAGCAGGTTGCTCACAGCCACCTCCAGCCTGGCTGCAAACACCTCCAGGCAGGAGGCTTCCACCACCTCCCTGGGCAGCCTGTGCCAGGCTCTCACCACCCTCCTGGGCAACAACTTCCTCACATCCAATCTCAATCTCCCCACTTCTAGCTGTGCTCCATCCCCCCCAGTCCTATCACTCCCTGACACCCTCAAAAGTCCCTCCCCAGCTTTCTTGGAGCCCCCTGCAGATCCTGGAAGGCCACAATTAGGTCTCCTGGGAGCCTTCTCCTCTCCAGCCTGCACAACCCCAACTCCCTCAGTCTGTCCTCACAGCAGAGCAGCTCCAGCCCTCTGCTCCTCCTCGTGGCCCTTCCCTGGACACCTTCCAGCACCTCCAGATCCTTCTTGTAACAGAGGCTCCAGAAGTGGATGCAGTGGGGTCTCAGCAGAGCAGAGGCAGAGAATGCCCTCCCTGGCCCTGCTGGTTGGTGTGATGAGTGCTGTAGGGCTGGTAGGACCCTTGGCAGTGGGTGAGACCAAGGAGTGAGGGAGCTCTGCCTGCATCCAGCACCCAAGGTGGGGAGTGTGGGGAGTTCTTTACTCATCATGGAAGAAGCTCTTTACTGTGAGGGTGGTGGAACACTGCAGCAGGTTGCCCAGACAGGTGGTGGAGCCCTCCCCAGTCCCTGGAGGTATTAGGAAACCCCTGTAGACATGGCACTGTGCTTTAATGGCCATGGCACTGTTGGGTCAGTGGTTGGACCTGATGATCTTGGAGGTCTTTTCCAACCCAAACAGGCTTCAGTGGAGCTCCTGGGTTGTAAACTGGTGGAAGCCCTGAGTCTGGGCTTGCTCAAGTCTCAGTCTGGGCCACTTTGCCCAGTGAGAAGGTGGTGGAGGCCTCATTCCTGGAGACATTGCAGGTCAGGCTCAATGGGGCTCTGAGCAACCTGATCTAGTTGGGGCTCTCCCTGCTGACTGCAGGGATGGGTTGGGCTGGATGAGCTTTCAAAGATCCCTTCCAGCCTGATGCATTGATGATTCTGTGATTCATCCTCTGTGCTGTGAGGCTGCAGGAGATGCAGGGAGCTGGGGAAGGGGAGGAGGGAAGGAAGGAAGGAAGGAAGGGAAGCCAGGGCTGTTGGTGTGGTGGCAGGGGTTTGATCTCTCGTGGCTCTGATGAACAATGAGCTCTGCTGCTGCCTTTTCCAGCAGCAAGGCAAAGGAGGCAAAGCCAAACAAAATGCTCCAGACCTTGATTTTAATGCTCTGGCACCATGGTGGTGCAGCTGAGAAAGAAGAGATGGGATGAGAGACCGGTGTGGACAGGAGGTGGAGGGTTGTTGTATCTGTCTTTTCCTCCCTGCCTCTCTCTGCTCTCTCTCTCTCCTCTGTTTTTTCTCCCTCTGCTCTTTCTCTCTCTTTCCTTTTTGGTCTGTGTCTTGTGTTTTACAGTGTTGCCTGTGTGGAGGAAGGAATTGTGTCCTGGCAGCACCCTTCTGCTCCCTACCCGGACAGCTCTGCTAGGAGGTCTGCTTTCTTCCCTTCCCCACGGCCACTGCCACTCCTGGCTTCTTCCCACTGCTCCCCAACCTCTCCACTTGTGCTTGAGAGCCCCCCCAGGATGGGGAGATGGCCCTGGGTTTGCTCCCATCCCTCGTCCCAGTCACTTCCAGCTGGAATGGGAATGCCTGGCCGTGCTCTGGGCTCTCGTCCGATGCTTGCTGTGGCTTGGCCCTTTGAGGCAAAGGAGAGGGGGAGCAGAGGTGGGTGCTGTGAGCCCCCCCACTCCTAAGTGAGCCCCTCTACATCAGGCTGGACTGCCCCTGGTTGATTTTTACCTCTCCTTTTGCACCCAACTAACCCTCCTTTCTTCCCTACCTCCTCCTTTCTTCCCCACCTCCTCCTTCCCAGAGACTTGTGCCTGCCTTGGGACTGTGATGCTTGTCCCCTTGCTCTCCATAGTGTGTGTCACTCTTGTCTGTGCAAGCCCAGTGGGCAGGGGCTCTGCAGGGACCACAGCCCCCCCAGCCCAGTGCCCAGCAGAGCACCCTGTGCCTCTTGGAAGTGCTGAGTCTGTGCTCAGCTGTGGTTCTTTCCCTCTGAATACTTCCCTGAGGAGCTGGTGCTGAAGCTCTTGGGTGTGATGGGCAGGGCTTGCTGGGGTGTGATGGGTTACACAGCAGCTTCAGAGCTGCTTCTCCATAGTCATCCCCAGGCAAGGGCTTGCAGTGCTCAGTGTGCCTGGGAGCCAGGGCTTGGTTGGGTTTCTGCAAAGCTCAGCAGCAGGTGAAGGATCACAGGCTGCAGAAGGAGCATTTTGCCTGCTCTGTGCCTTGGCCTCCCTGCCTGAGAGCTGGAGAGGGGCCAGGAGCCAAAGCAGGTCTTGATTGTAGCACAGCCTAAGGTCCTTGCTCTGTAGGTCCTCATTCTATCCACCCACACCAAAACTGGTGTCAGCTCCCCCACACCTCCTTGACGTCTGCAGGTGCCCAAGCCCGGGTGTGAAATCTCACAGCCTCAGATTCAGGCTGGGAAGGAGCTTCCTGTGCTGCTTCTCTGCAGGTCTGGCTGCTGGAGAGGGCAGGGGAGGTCAGGGCAGTGTTCTCCAGCAGGCTTGGCACCTCCCTGCACCCTCACCCCCTTGCTCACCAAGGCAAGAGTGTGAATTTGGGTCTAAATGAGCAGATTGATTTGCTTCATGCCTAGCTCCTTACTTCCTGCCTAACTGTCTCCAGAAAAGCTGCTCTTCCCCATGCAAGGGGGCTCTGGGGGCCTGAGGGGCATCACCATGGCAGAGATGGTGTTCTGAGAAAGGGAAGCACAAGCAGGAAGTGTGAGCAGCATCAGAGGGTAAGAAGCAGGAGCAAGGAGCAAAGCCCAGGCAGGAGGTGTGAGCAGCATCAGAGGGCAGGGTGAAGGAGCAAGGAGCAAAGCACAAGCAGGAGGTGTGAGCAGCATCAGAGGGCAGGGAGCAGGAGCAAGGGGCAAAGCACAAGCAGGAGGTGTGAGCAGCATCAGAGGGTAAGAAGCAGGAGCAAGGAGCAAAGCCCAGGCAGGAGGTGTGAGCAGCATCAGAGGGCAGGGTGAAGGAGCAAGGAGCAAAGCCCAGGCACGAGGTGTGAGCAGCATCAGAGGGCAGGGAGCAGGAGCAAGGAGCAAAGCCCAGGCAGGAGGTGTGAGCAGCATCAGAGGGTAAGAAGCAGGAGCAAGGAGCAAAGCACAAGCAGGAGGTGTGAGCAGCATCAGAGGGCAGGGAGCAGGAGCAGGCAGCAGTTCCTGCTCCTTGGGTATTTCTCAGCAGCTCCTCAGCTGCAGGGAAGTTGTGGGGGGACAGCTGAAAAGGCTGGGTTGAAGGAGTGGCCCTGTGCTTGAACTGTCCCCCTGTCTTCCCTGTTCCTTTGCAGACCCTTGGCTCTAAGTTTTGACTTGGTAGGTGCTTCCCAAAGAGGCAAGTCCCAAACCCAGGCTTGCCTTTGCCCATGCTCTTGGCCATTTCTTGGCTGGCTGACAGCATGCAGCCAGGTTCCTGAGGGTCCAAGCCTTGCTCTTGCTCTGCAGATAAGCCACCTTGGTCCTAGGAGGGGATGGCAATGGCCCTGCCGCCCCATCAGCAGGTTCTGGAGGGCTTTGTCTGTCCTGCTCCACTCCAGCTTTGTGCCTGCCTCGCTCTGTGGTGCTGGTGGGGCTGTGCTGTGTCTGCCTGTTGCATCCATCTCCTCTTGGCTGTCTGTCCATCCACATCCATTCCGTTGTGTGTCCGCGTCGGCGTCCGGCCCGGGTTACGGCTGGTGTCCTTTCCTCGCCCCAGGTCCTCAGGGCTCTGGCTTGAGTCACAAGGAAGGGGTTGCTGGGCAGTGCTGGGTCTCTCCCCAGCAGCACAGCCAGCCCTGCCTCTTAGCTGCCTGGCTTCTGGATGGTGGAACAGATCTGGATGGGGGATTTGCTTGCTGGGTTGGCCTTCGCCGAGCGGGCTGGCAGCCAGGTGGAACCACAGCACTTCCCCTGGGAGCCATTCCAGAGCTGCACCCAGGAGCTGGATGCAGGCTTTCCTCTGTGCTCTCACCATCAGGGGTGGTTGCTCAGCCCATCACTGCTGGCTGTCTTGCAGGCAAGGTGCCACCTTCACGGCACCACACTGTGGGCACTGCCCATCCCCCAGAGAGCCTCAGGGCTCTGCTTCTGGAGCCAGATGCCCAGGCAAGGGCATCACAGCTCTTCATCTTTATGCAGAGCAGCTCCATGACCTTGCCAGCACCAGCCTGCAAGGCAGCTGAGCTGCTGGGGAAAGAAGAGAGAGACAGAGGCTGTGTGGTGAAGCCAGATGCAGATGTCCTCTCCAGCCAGATCTTCCTGGCTGTTGCCACAAGCTGTCAGGATGAGCTGGTCAGGAGACAGTGTGATTCTGAGTGGCCTGGAAGCACTGAGACCAACACTGAGGAAGGCTTTCTGATGCCTCCTGCCCTCAGCCAATGGAGCTGGTCATTCAGATGCCCAGATCCTGGCACCAGTGCTGCCCAGGCAAAAGAAGTTGCAGCTGCTGGCCTGGCCACAAGGAGCCTGTGTCGGCCTCCCTTGGTACATGATGCTTGTCCTTGCTGCTGGCTGTGAGCTGCTGGGGAGCCTCAGGTGCAGAAACCCCCTCTGGCCAGCCCTTTGGGGCTGGAGCTGGGCTGGAGGAGAGGAGGCAGCAGCCCTGTCCGCGGCGCGCGGGGAGAAGATCCTGTGCCTGCTTCCCATCCCTAACCTCTGCCAAGCATGGGGACCACGCTGAGCTGGGCATGTCGGGGGCGGGCAGGGGGGCATGGAGGGTGCGGGGGCTGGTGCCAAGGGCAGGAGCTGTGTGCATTTGGCACGGCTTTGGGGGTGGGGAGGTGGGGGCTGGGCAGCCTGGCACGCATCGCTCTGCACGCCGCTGAGGGCAGCCGGGCCGGCGGCGGGCTCCCACCACCGCCTTTCCCTCCTCTCCCTTCCGCAGACCTGGGGGTGCCCAGCCCCTGCCTGAGCGTGGAGTGCACCTTCGGGGCCACGTGCGTGGTGAAGAACCAGGAGGCTGTGTGTGAGTGCCAGCAGGTGTGCCAGGGCCGCTACGACCCCGTGTGCGGCACCGACAACCGCACCTACGGCAACCCCTGCGAGCTCGACGCCATGGCCTGCGTCCTCAAGAGGGAGATCAAAGTCAAGCACAAAGGGCCCTGCGGTAAGAGGCCGTCCCCGAAGGGCTTCCCTCCACCTGCTGCTGCTCTGCTCACTGGGTGTGCTGCAAGCAGGGAGGTGGCTGCGGGGAGAGAGAGCCTCTGGGTTGCGGCGGGGCTTGGGCTGCCCTCCTGGGGTGGTGGTGGTGGGGAAAGACCTCGGAGGTCACAGAGTCAATAAGGTTGGAAAAGGCCTCAGGGATCATCAAGTCCAACCTGCCACCCAGCACCTCCTGACTAACTAAACCATGGCTCCAAGTGCCACATCCAAGCCCCTCCTGAACACCTCCAGGGATGGGGACTCCACCACCTCCCTGGGCAGCACATCCCAAGGGCCAATCTCTCTGTCTGGGAAGAACTTTCTCCTCACCTCCAGCCTAAACCTCCCCTGGCACAGCTTGAGACTGTGGCCTCTTGTTCTGGTGCTGCTTGCCTGGGAGAAGAGCCCAACCCCCACCTGGCTACAACCTCCCTGCAGGGAGTTGGAGAGAGCAAGAAGGTCTCCCCTGAGCCTCCTCTTCTGCAGGCTAAGCAACCCCAGCTCCCTCAGCCTCTCCTCCCAGGGCTGTGCTCCAGACCCCTCCCCAGCTTTGTTGCCCTTCTCTGGACACCTTCCAGTGTCTCAATGTCCTTCTTAAACTGAGGAGCCCAGAACTGGACACAGGACTCAAGGCCTCAGCAGTGCTGAGCACAGGTCTTTGCAATGAGAGTGCTGAGACACTGGGCCAGGTTCCCCAGAGGTGGGGTTGAGGTCCCATCCCTGAAGACAATCAAGAGCAGGCTTGGTGTGGCCCTGGGCAGCCTAGTTGGAGGTGTCCCTGCTGACTGCAGGGGGGTTGGGCAAGGTGACCTTTGAGAGAGTCCCTTCTAACCTGATGCAGTCTGTGAATCCTCAGCCCTCATCAGGTCAGATGGAAGTGCTGGTACCAACTGCAGGCAGTTACAGGAGAAACAGAGCAGGGTGCAGGTACTTCACCTGCTGGGAGCATGCACAGATTCCTGCATTCACAGAATGGTTTGGGTTGGAAGGGGTCTTAAAGATCATCCACTTCCAACCTCCCTTCAGGGACACTTCCCACTAGCCAGGTTGTCCTGGAACACCTCCAGGCAGGAGGCTTCCACCACCTCCCTGGGCAACCTGTGCCAGGCTCTCACCACCCTCCTGGGGAACAACTTCTTCCTCACAGCCAATCTCAATCTCCCCACTTCTAGTTTTGTTCCATCCCACCCTTGCTGTAAAGAGGAGGAAATTGCTGCCCTTGTCTGCTCCCAGGCTGCCTTGAGCAGTCCCTCTCCTGCCCTGCAGAGCCCAGGCCTGGCTTTGTGCTGCAGATAGAAACCTCCTGGCCAACAGCCTGCGCAGACCGAGCAGGAGGTTGTTGCATCTTCTCTCCCCCATGCAAAGGTAGCAGCTGCTGTGTGAAAGAGAAAGAAGGGAAGGAGGAAAAAACAGAATACATCTTGGAGCCAAATTCCTGATGATCTGAATGGCAGGGAGGGGAGAGGGAATTTGTCTGAAGGAGAAAATGAAACACCCAGGAGGCTGAGAGACCTGGGGCTGCTTAGCCTGGGGAAGGGAAGGCTGAGAGGAGATCAATAGCTAAAGGGTGAGGGGCAAGGGGATGGGGTCAGACTCTTCTCACTGGTGCCCAGTGACAGGAGGAGGGGCAATGGGTGCAGCCTGGAAGTTCTGCCTCATCCTGAGGGGGAAAATTCTTTGCTGAGAGGCTGCTGGAGCCCTGGAGCAGGCTGCCCAGGGAGGTTGTGGAGTCTCCTTCCCTGGAGAGCTTCCAACCCCCCCTGGCCATTGTGCTGCTGGGCAGGGTGCTGTGGGTGCCCTGCTGGAGCAGGGGGGTTGGACTGGGTGATAGGACTGGAGGGGAATGAAACAGAACTAGAAGTGGGGAGATTGAGATTGGATGTGAGGAAGAAGTTGTTGCCCATGAGGGTGATGAGAGCCTGGCACAGGTTGCCCAGGGAGGTGGTGGAAGCCTCCTGCCTGGAGGTGTTTGCAGCCAGGCTGGAGGTGGCTGTGAGCAACCTGCTGCGGTGTGAGGTGTCCCTGCCCATGGCAGGGGGTTGGCACTGGCTGAGCCTTGAGGTCCCTTCCAACCCTTCTCGTTCTCTGATTCCATGATTCTAGGATCCCCAGAGAGCCCTTCCAACCTCCACCATGCTGGGGCTCTGTGATTCTGAGTCAGGAGGTGCAAGCTGAGGGCAAATGGTCCCAGCCCCTCATCCTGTCACTGGGCACCCCTGAGCAGAGCCTGGCCCCATCCTGCTGCCCTCCACCCTTTCAGCCCCGAGAAGACCTCCGGCCGTGGCGCTCGGCTGGGCGGCGCTGCCAGCCCGCCCTGCTCTCCTAACCTGCTGGTTTTTCCCACCCAGACCCTTGTGGCAAGTGCCAGTTTGGGGCCATCTGCGAGGCAGAGACGGGCAGGTGCGTGTGCCCCACCGAGTGCGTGCCCTCCTCCCAGCCCGTGTGCGGCACCGACGGCAACACCTACGGCAGCGAGTGCGAGCTCCACGTCCGCGCCTGCACCCAGCAGACCAACATCCTGGTGGCTGCCCAAGGAGACTGCAGTGAGTCTGGCAAGCTCCCCTCCCCTTCCTCTTCCCCCCTCCCCTTCCTGCTGCTGCCATTTCAGAGAGAGGATGCTCAGCCCTGCTGGGCCCCCCAGGTGCCCCCGAGTTGGCCGTGGCCGCCCAGGGCTCACCAGTCACAGTATCACAGTCTCACAGTATCACAGTCTGGCAGTATCACAGTCTCATAGTATCAATAAGGTTGGAAGAGACCTCAAAGGTCATTGAGTCCAATCTCTCACCATAGACCTCATGACTAGGCCATGGCACCAAGTGCCACATCCAATCCCCTCTTGAACACCTCCAGGGATGGGGACTCCACCACCTCCCTGGGCAGCACATCCCAATGGCCAACAGCTCTCTCAGTGAAGAACTTTCTCCTCACCTCCAGCCTAAACTTCCCCTGGCACAGCTTGAGACTGTGGCCTCTTGTTCTGGTTGCCTGGGAGAAGAGCCCAGCCCACTCCTGGCTACAACCTCCCTTCAGGTAGTGGTAGACAGCAATAAGGTCACCCCTGAGCCTCCTCTTCTCCAGGCTAAGCAACCCCAGCTCCCTCAGCCTCTCCTCCCAGGGCTGTGCTCCAGACCCCTCCCCAGCCTTGTTGCCCTTCTCTGGACACCTTCAAGTGTCTCAATGTCCTTCTTAACCTGAGTGGCCCAGAACTGGACAGTCGTGTGTGGCGCCCTGGCACTGCCGTGGAGGAGGCAAAGCCTGGGGTTGGGATGTGTGGAGGGTCTGCCCAGCCCTCTTCCTGGTGCTTTTGTGCGTTGTTCTCGGGGCTTGCCAGGGGGATATCAGCTCCAGAGGCACGGGGCTTGCCCCAGGGACACCCAGCAGCCTGGCTCTGGGCTGCAGCCCTTGGTTGGTCTCTTGGAGCCTGTGCCTGAGGGCTTTCCCCTTCTCTGGTGTGGCCTTGCCTTTTGGCCTCATAAGAACTGGGCATCTTGAGCATCCCAGACCACTTCATTTTAGGCTCAGCTGTGCATCATAGGTGGGATCTGCTCTCCTTGTTGCTTGTCTGAGCCAAGCACAGAAACTGGACCTAATGTCCATCGAGCCAAGCAAAGAAATTGGTCTAAAAGCATCTTAATAGCTACCACCAGAGCTGAAAGCATCCAGGATCTATCTGATCACACAGCTCATCTCAGCAGCTTTCCCTTCCCTCCATCCCCTGGGGTTAATTCCTCTTTGTTCCTCTGTTTTCCCCCCACTCCCCAGCCCAGGCAACTCTCTGTGCTAATTTCCTAATGAATTAAAAGCCCTGCCTGGGTTCTTCCCTAGGACAAAGGCTCCTTCAGTGAAAGGAGGGCTTTGAGCTTCAGAAAACCTGTCCAGCTGGGGCTGGTGGTCAGGGGTGAAGTGTGCAGGGAGGTCCTCTGTAAGGCTGGGACAGAAGGATGAGTGTGACAGATGGCTCTCAGTGCAAACAGGAGGCTGAGGTTGAGCTGTAACTGCATTACATGATCTGAAGGGATCCTACAGGCAGGCTGGGGAGGGGCTGTTTAGAAGGGCTCTGAGGGATAGGATGAGAGGCAGTGGTTTGAACCTGGAGCAGGGCAGAGTTAGGCTGGACATCAGGAGGAAGCTCTGCACAGGGAGAGTGGGGAAATGCTGGAACAGGCTGCCCAGAGAGGTGGTGGAGGCCTCATCCCTGGAGACATTCAGGGTCAGGCTTGATGTGGCCCTGGGCAGCTTTATCTCATTGGGGATGACTCTGCTGCCTGCAGGGGGGGGTTGGCCAAGCTGCCCTTTGAGGCTCCCTTCCAACCTGATGCAATCTGTGAATCTGTTGGGATACACCATGAGAGCAGAGGAGATTTGTGGTGGGTGCCCTGCACGCAGCCCTTGTGGGAGTGCTGGGAAGCAGAGGTGCCCACGAGTGCCACTTGCCCACTGCAGAGCCTTGGCATGGCTTAAACAAGCAAGAAGAGCCCAGTGGGGAGGAGGAGGAGCTCTGTGCTTGCCTCAGGGCATGATGTGAGAATAGAATAGAATAGAATAGAATAGACCAGACCAGGTTGGAAGAGACCTGGAAGAGACTGATGATCTGATGGGGCTGAGGGAGCTGGGGTTGCTTAGCCTGCAGAAGAGGAGGCTCAGGGGAGACCTTCTTGCTCTCTCCAGCTCCCTGAAGGGAGGTTGGAGCCAGGTGGGGGTTGGTCTCTTCTCCCAGGCAAGCAGCACCAGAACAAGAGGACACAGTCTCAAGCTGTGCCAGGGAAGGTTTATGCTGGATGTTAGGAAGAAGTTCTTCAGAGAGAGAGAGATTGGCCGTTGGAATGTGCTGCCCAGGGAGGTGGTGGAGTCCCCATCCCTGGAGGTGTTTAGGAAGAGCCTGGATGAGGCACTCGGTGCCATGGTTTAGTTGATCAGATGGTGTTGGGGGATAGGTTGGACTGGATGATCTCTGAGGTCTCTTCCAACCTGGTTTATCCTATCCTCTCCCCTTCTGTCCTCTCCCCTTCTGTCCTCTCCCCTTCTATCCTCTCCCCTTCTGTCCTCTCCCCTATCCTCTCCTCCCCTCTCCACCCCCGCTGGTGTCAGAACAATCTCTGCTTTTCCTTTTCACACCCAGCAGTGATTTATTTACCTGTCTCTCCTTCCCTGCTGGAAGTCTGCAGGACTAAACTTTAAAGGGGGCAGGAAGCCTAACCCCACCCCCGCTGCTGCCCCTCTCTCTCCCCCCGCGCAGAGTCCTGCGGCGGCGCCGTGTGCTCCTTCGGCAGCCGGTGCGTGGCCGGGCAGTGCGTGTGCCCCCGCTGCGACAGCCAGCCCCTGGCACCCGTCTGTGGCACCGATGGCCTCACCTACCCCAGCCAGTGCCAGCTGCAGGCTGCCTCCTGCCAGCAGCAGAAGAGCATCGAGGTGGCCAGGGCGGGGCCGTGTGAGGACGGTAGGTTGGCGGCGAGGGGCGGGTGGGCATCGTGGCGGGGCCCTGAGGGGTGGGATGAGAGGCACCGGGTGCGAAGTGGCAGGCAGGAAGTTCTGCCTCAACATGAGGGGGCAAAAAATTCTTGGCTGTGGAGGGTGGCAGAGGCTGCCCAGGGGGGCTGTGGAGCCTCCCTCTCAGGAGAGACTCCAAAGCCCACCTGGCCGTTGGGGCGCTGGGCGACCACTCCTGCTTTGGCAGAGGGGTTGGACTCGGTCATCCCCACAGCTGCCTTCCAAGCCCCACCAGGCTGGGGTTCTGGGGTTCTGTGAGAGGGTGAGGAAGGGATGAGGTTGCAGCCAGGGGGTTCTTGCTCCTGATGCTGTGCTGTGAGCAATGTGAGCTCCTCTGTGCCACCTCCAGCATCCAGTGATGCTTGTCCTGGCTGCTGTCACCCAGCACGCTGCCTGCCACCTCCCTTCCCCCTTTGTCTGCCTTGCAGCCAGCAGTAACAAGAGGTGATGCCACCTGAAAGGAGTTTATCACTGCTTTAATTTCACACTTCAGTGGGCCTTGGCCAGGAGAAATGGAGCTCTTTCTGGGGCAGGCAGCCTGGCAGCTGCTTTTGATTCCCTCTGCTCCAGGGGCTGCTTGAGGCCCTGCCCTGTGGCCACTGTTGACTCAGTACCAAGCTCCAGGGGTTGGCTCTGCCTTGCTTGAGTGGTCTAAGAGCTGAGAACCTGCTGAGTTTTGCCACTGTGGAGGCAAAGCTGTAGGTTAACAGCAGCTGAGTGCAGGAGCAGGAGGTGTGTGAAGCTCACTGCTCTGCTGGGCTGACCTGGCCAGCTGAGGCTTTCTGGCTCATTGCACACAGAGCCTAGCTGGAAGGGACTTCAGTGCTCTGGAAGGGCACAGGGAGAGAGGAAGACATAACATGGTGCTTGATCACAGCCCTCCTTGGGGAATTGCAGGTTGATGTCCCTGTGGGAAAAGATCTTAAATAATTCTCTGTGTAATGCCAAGTGCCAGCCTTTGATCACTCAATACAAAGGGCCAGGTTGCCCTTCCCCCTGCTTCCCCTTTAAGAAGCCTTTGAAATCAGCAGCCCCTCTCTCTGGCTGCTGGACCTCTGGGCATCCTTGGGAGGTGCAGCAGAGTTTATGTGTTGTGAAGCATGTCTGGCAGAGTGAGCTTTCAGACTAAAGCCCAGGCTCAGCCCTCCTTCTGCTCTCTGGTTTCCATGTTTCTAGCAGCAGCAGCAGCAGCAATCTCCCTCTGTGCTTGGGAGGGCAGGGGAAAGGGGATGGAGTTGGAAGGAAGTGTGGAGTGAAGCTGTCACTAACCAGGTGGCAGCTCTTCCTCCTTTGCATGGCCCTCAGCTGGCTGACCTCCAGGTAGCCTGCAGAGCTCTGGGAGCTGCAGGGCCCTTTGCTGTTGCTCCTGTGGTGATGCCACGGAGAGGAAGACCTCAGGCCACCTGCTAAAGCATCCCTGGGCAGCTTTCCTTGTGTAGGCTTAGCACAGCCATGTGGGACAAGAGGCTTTCTCCACAGGACAGGGACCTTCTCTGAGGCCCAGGGTTGTGGGGTTGAACGTGACTTGGGCAGGCCTGTGCAGCAGTGGGCTGCTCCCCCTGCATCCAGGACACAGCTTTGGCTCAGAGGCTCACAGGCTGTTAGGGGTTGGAAGGGTCCTCTGGAGATCATCAAGTCCAACCCCCCTGCCAGAGCAGGGCCCTAGAATCCAGTGCAGGTCCCACAGGAACACATCCAGACAGGTGCTGAAAGTCTCCAGAGGAGGAGACTCCACAACCCGCCCCCCGGGGAGCCTGCTCCAGGGCTCTGTGACCCTCCCGGCGCAGAAGTTCCTCCTCGTGTTGAGGTGGAACCTCCTGTGCTGGAGCTTCCATCCACCGCCCCTGGGGTCAAGGAGAGGGCTTTGTGCCCACCCCTTCCTCTGCTCTGCTCACCGTGGCTCTGCTGCGCCGCAGAGTGCGGCTCGGGGGGCTCGGGCTCGGGCGACGGCAGCGAGTGCGAGCAGGACCGGTGCCGGCAGTTCGGGGGCTGGTGGGACGAGGACGCCGAGGACGACCGCTGCGTGTGCGACTTCACCTGCCTGGCGGTGCCACGCAGCCCGGTGAGCAGCCCTGGGGACGTCTGGGCTGCCTGCTCGAGTCCTCCCTCCCTCCCTCCCTCCCTCCCTCCCTCCCCCACGCCTCCTCTCTGCCCCTCGGTGACCTTCCCGCCTGGCCACCGGCATCCCGCGGGGAGGGAACCCACCCACGGGTAGGGAACCTGCCTGCCTGTGCCAGGTACAGCCCTGAGCGGGTCCCCTCCCTGTCCTGCCAGGTGTGTGGCTCTGATGGGGTGACCTACACCAACGAGTGTGAGCTGAAGAAGACCAGGTGTGAGAAGCGCCAGGACCTCTACGTCAGCAGCCAGGGGGCCTGCCGCGGTGAGTGCCCCCGGGGCAGCACGGCACAAGCCACCTCCCCTGGTCCCCAGCCTGGGGTCCCTTCCCTGGGGCTGAGCGAGGAAGTGCTCACTGAGCAGTGGCTGTGTGGGTTTGCTGCTTCCCTGCTGCCTCACTCCCTTTTACCCTGGCCAAGGGTAGGACCTCGCCTCAGCATCCCTGCAAGCACCACGCGGGGGGTTGCAAGGAGTGCTGCTGGCTGCTGCATCCCCCGTGTTGGCACTAGTGCCCAGCAGCAGCCTGCATGCCAGACATAACCAGTGCCTCTCTGCCTTCCTCTGCAGCCCTTGCCACAACCCCACCACCTCTCCTGGCTGTGCACTGCAGCCAGACCGTCTATGGATGCTGCCCAGACAACACGACCTTGGCGCTCGGAGTGGGGGCAGCTGGATGCCCAAGTGAGTGAATGCTCTGGTCCCACCTGGGGGGGCAGGAAGGACCTTTGGAGGTTCATAGAATGGGTTGGGTTGGAAGGGACCTTCAAGATCAGCCAGTTCCAACCCCACTGCCATGGGCAGGGACACCTCCCACCAGCCCAGGTTGCTCAAGGCCTCATCCAGCCTGGCCTTGAACACCTCCAGGGAGGGATGGCTGGAAGAGATCAGGTGGAGGGACAGCTCGAGGCACCACCCCAGGGGGAACACAGGAAGGTAGACCACCTCCATTCCTTAGCTACCTGGTGACCTTCCAGGCTCAGAAAGCCTCTGTTTGTCCCAACCCTTGGCTCACAGCGTGCCCACATGGAGAGGTGCATGCATGCTTCTCCTTCTACAGCTACTAATCATCATGAGTCCATCACTCTTATCCCTTCAAAGGCTCTGAGACACCTTCCAGGTCTAAGTCCCTCTGAAATGCAAGGAGGCAGGGTGGTGGCTCAGACCTTGCCTGCTGCTGAATGCCCCAGAAGGTGCCCCTGGGCCCAGCCCATGCTCCTGGTGCCTTCAACCCATTGCTAGAAGCTTAGGGCTCCCTCCCAGCCTGAGTGACTAAAATACTGTTTGTGCCCTTGCCCTGCAAGCTGGGGTGGAGCAGAGCTGTCAGGCTCACCTCAGGACCTTCTGCAAGCCACCCTAGGACCAGTGACTGCACTGGGCAGGAAGCTGAGCCGACAAATGCTTCATTAATATTTATTAAGCAATGATGGGAGCAGCACTTGGGCTGAAGGCACATTTGGAAAGGCATTAGCAAGCTCCTGACAGCTGAGGCTGTGGCTGCCTGTTAAGGAGACACATTACCCCGTGGAGACACCATCCATGCCGTGCCTGGGCTTGGCTGCTGCCTGCTTGATGAGGATGTGGTGCTGCTTAATGTGCTGTGTGAGCTGAAAAGCAGCAGCAGCAATCCACAGATGTCTTGGGAGGGGCTGTGTGAGGTGGGCTGCAAGCTGAGGGGGCTGTTGGAAGAGCAGATCCACGGTGGTGTGGTGTGTGCTGGTCAAGAGGGACCAGCTGCACAGGGAAGAGCTGGGCAGAGTGGCACTAGGGGAGGGCACAAGCAGTTCACCTTCAGCATTGCCCTGCCAGCTGTGGTTGGTGGTGTGGCATTCCCCTGTGCCACTGGTGGGTGTCCTGTCCTCTGCCCTCCATCCAGGCCCTGGACACAGCTTCCCAGCTGGCTGGGATTCAGCATCCCACCAGTTTCTGCCCTACCTGTGTCCTTATGTTGGAGCAACCATACCTCAGGAGGTGGAATGGAATGGAATGGAATAGGAATAGAATAGAATAGAATAGAATGAACCAGGTTGGAAGAGACCTTTGAGATCATCAGGTCCAACCTCTCACCCAGCACCATCTGATCAGCTAAAGCATGGCCCCAAGTGCCTCATCCAAGCTCTTCCTAAACACCTCCAGGGATGGGGACTCCACCACCTCCCTGGGCAGCACATCCCAATGGTTTCTATGAAGAACTTCTTCCTCACCTCCAGCCTAAACCTCCCCTGGCACAGCTTGAGACTGTGTCCTCTTGTTCTGGTGCTGCTTGCCTGGGAGCAGAGACCAACCTCCACCTGGCTACCACTTGACCAGCCCCTGGGGCCAATTTAGGCACTGCTGGCAGCTCTGGATGTGCCTCTGGCGATCCAGGGATGTCCTTGTGCACCCTCATGGCTGCTGCTGAGGTCCCCCTTCCCCTCCAGCTCTGCCCCACGTCCCCTCGCCGCTGCTCCCGGCGGATCCGGGGCGCGTCTCTCTGTCTGTCCTCAGATCCTTTCCCTCCATCAAGTTCCTAATTAATGAATTAATAATAAACTTCTAATAGCTTCCTTCCCCTTTGATGTTAATGAGAGAGGAGTTCTTGATGACAGCAAAGCAAGCAGGTCCCTGAAGGTTTAATTCCCCTTTGCAGCTGGGGCAGAGGAAGGAGGGTGGAGAGCAGCTGCTGAAACCTCCTCCTGCCCAGCCTGAGGCCACGTTCCTGCCCTGGCTGAGTGCTTGGGGGCTCAGCAGTTGGTCCCTCCACACTGATGCAGCCCTCTTCCACCTTGACCAGGACTCAGGTTGCACCAGGGGAGGTTAAGGTTGGATACTGGGTAATATTCTTCCCCTCCAAAGGGTGGTCAAGTCCCATCTCCTAGGTCAGTCTCTTCTCCCAGGGGATCAAGCCACAGGACAAGAGGAAAAGGCCTCAAGTTGCCCCCAGGGCAGGTTTAGGTTGGCCATGAGGAACAATTTCTTCCCTAAAAGTGTTTGTCAAGCCCTGGCCCAGGCTGCCCAGGGCAGTGGTGGAGTCTGCATCCCTGGAGGGCTCTCAGAGCTGTGTAGCTGCGGTGCTGAGGGCCATCTAGTGTGAGGTGTCCCTGCCCATGGCAGGGGGGTTGGAACTGCATGATCCTTGAGGTCCCTTACAACCCTATGATTCCATGACTCCATCATTCCATGACTCCATGATTCCATGACTGATTCCATGATTCCATGACTCTATGATTCCATGACTCCATGACTCTATGATTCCATGGTTCCATGACTCTGATTCCATGACTCCATGACTCTATGATTCCATGGTTCCATGACTCTATGATTCCATGACTCCATGACCCCATGACCCCATGGCTTGGTGGTGCCCTGGCAGTGCCGAGTCCGTGGTCGGTCTCCACGACCTCGCAGCCCTCTTCCAACCCAAACGACTCCCCAGCTCTACATCTCAGCCTCCCTCTGTCTCTCTGGCTCACAGGTACCTGCCAGTGCAACCCCTATGGCTCCTATGGGGGATCCTGTGAGCCCACCACGGGGCAGTGCTCCTGCAAGCCCGGCGTGGGGGGCCTGAAGTGCGACCGCTGCGAGCCTGGCTTCTGGAACTTCCGCGGCATCGTCACCGACGGCAAGAGCGGCTGCACGCGTGAGTCTGCCCCGGCTGCCCCCTCCCCTGCCAGCCTGGGGGGCTCAGCCCTGCTGGGGGGGCCTGCCCTGAGCAGGGAGCTGGAGAGCAGCTGCTGGGGAGGAGCAGCTGAGGGAGCTGGGGGTGGTTCAGCCCGGGGAAAAGGAGGCTGAGGGGAGATCTCGTTGCTCTCGACAGCTCCCTGAGAGGAGGCTGGAGCCTGGTGGGGGTTGGGCTCTGCTCCCGGGCACCCAGCACCAGAACAGGAGGACACAGTCTCAAGCTATGCCAGGGGAGGTTTAGGCTGGAGGTGAGGAGAAAGCTCTTCCCAGAAAGAGAGATTGGCCACTGGGATGTGCTGCCCAGGGAGGTGGTGGAGTCCCCATCCCTGGAGGTGTTCAGGAGGGGATTGGATGTGGCACTTGGAGCCATGGTTTAGTTAGTCAGGAGGTCTCGAGTGACAGGTTGGACTTGATGATCTTTGAGGTCTTTTCCAACCTTAATGATTCTAAGTTTCCCCAGGGCAGGTCTAGTTTCCACAGGAGGAGCAATTTCTTCCCCAAAAGGGTTGTCAAGGCCTGGCCCAGGCTGCCCAGGGCAGTGGCAGAGTCCCCATCCCTGGAGGGGTTTCAGAGCCATGGTGCTGAGGGCCTTGATTTAGTTGTGACCTGGCAGTTCTGGCTTAAAGCTTGGACTTAAAAGTCTCTTCCAACCCAAATGATTCCATGAGCCTCTGATTCTGGCCCTGCTGGAAGTCAGCTCCAGCAGCAGGTTGTGCAGAGCTGAACGACTCCCTGCAGGAGCCTGAAGGGTGGCCTGGAGCATTGCACAGCTGCTGCTGGTCCCCTGCAGTGCAGCTTGGCTAGGAGATGTTGCCTCCTTCCATGGACCCTTCTCCCTGTTCAGATGTTCTGCAGGGCTGCCAGAGCCCATTGTGAATGAGCCTTGGTGCCCCTGCCTGTGTCTGTGGAGCAGCTCTGGGACCACAAGCCCCAGGGCAGCGGTCAAGGTCGTGGCTGGAAGCAGGTTCCTACAGGTGGTGTGGGGCCAGTAAAGAGCAGTCAGCATCATGGGCCTCCCCTGGACCCTGTTCCTCATTTGTGGGGCTGCTGGGGGGAGGCTCTGCTCCCCACATCCATCAGCAAACCAATGTCTTTTTGTCCTCCTTGCCCAGCCTGTAGCTGTGACCCAGTGGGCTCAGTGCGTGACGACTGTGAGCAGATGACTGGGCTGTGCTCCTGCAAGACTGGCATCACTGGCATGAAGTGCAACCAGTGCCCCAATGGCAGCAAGCTGGGCACCACTGGCTGTGAGAAAGGTGAGGGAGACACCTAGCAGAAGGCCACCCAAGAAATGGGTGCTGGGATGCTCCCACCCTGTGTGCTTGTGCTGTGGGGGGAAAGGGGCCATGGTCTCCCTTCTGGGTTGGGTTACTGCCCATGGTCTCCCTTCTGGCCTGGCTTCCTGCCCATGGTCTCCCTTCTGGGCTGGCTTCCTGCCCATGGTCTCCCTTCTGGCCTGGCTTCCTGCCCATGGTCTCCCTTCTGGGCTGGGTTCCTATTATGGGATGGTTGGACTTGATGATCTCAGAGGTCATTTCCAACCTTAGTGATTCTGTGCTGCTCTCTGTGCTCTCAGGCACAGCCACCAGGAGCTGTTTCTCTCTCTGGTGGAATTCTGACCTGTCCTCTGGTCTGAACCACTCTGAGTCCCTTGGAGAGCTAAGACTCTGGGAGGAGGTTCAGCATAGCCTGTGTCCATGTGGCTGCTATGTCCTGCTCTTTTGGTCACCTCTTCTCCCTTTTCTCCTACTCCAGACCCATCAGCCCCCAGATCCTGTGAGGAAATGAGCTGTGAGTTTGGGGCCTCCTGTGTGGAGGTCAATGGCTTTGCCCACTGCGAGTGTCCATCCCCACTCTGCTCAGAAGCCAACATGACCAAGGTTTGTGGGAGAGGCAGCCATGGAGGGCTTGTGCAGGGCTCAGCTGCTTGGGCTGCTGCAGGCAGTGTGGGAGTCTGCTGTCTCTTCACCCCCCAGCCAGAGGCAGGCTTTGGGGTGTGGGGGAGGGTGCCGTGGGGGCTGCAGAAGTCTCTCAGCAGGACTTGATGTGCTCTGTCCCAGCTGGCACCTCTGAGCTGCTCTGCTCCTGGGCTTCCCCCTGTGCAGGCCATCACCCCTGGGCCTCCAAGGGACCTCTGCAGAGCAGTTTGTGTTGCCCAAGGCTTTGGAGGAGGCCAGAGTGCAGCTCATGCTTCCTCTCTGCCTCTCAGGTGTGTGGCTCTGACGGTGTCACCTATGGGGACCAGTGCCAGCTGAAGACCATCGCCTGCAGGCAGGGCCAGGTCATCACTGTGAAGCATGTGGGGCAGTGCCACGGTGAGTGTCTGCTGCTCTTGGTGCTGGGGCACTGCCAGCCCTCTGGCCTGACACTGCCCTGGGCTTTGGCTGCCTCGCTCTGCAGCTTGTCACTGCTGCCTGACTCCCTGTGGCACAGCAGATGCCTGAGGTCCAGGGCTGGTGCCTCAGGTCCAGGGCAGGTGCCCGAAGTCCAGGTGCCTGAGGTCCAGGGCTGGTGTCTGAGGTCCAGGGCTGGTGCCCGAAGTCCAGGTGCCTGAGGTCCAGGGCTGGTGTCTGAGGTCCAGGGCTGGTGCCTCAGGTCCAGGGCTGGTGCCTGAAGTCCAGGTGCCTGAGGTCCAGGGCTGGTGCCTCAGGTCCAGGGCTGGTGCCTGAAGTCCAGGTGCCTGAGGTCCAGGGCTGGTGCCTGAGGTCCAGGGCTGGTGCCTCAGGTCCAGGGCAGGTGCCCGAAGTCCAGGTGCCTGAGGTCCAGGGCTGGTGCCTCAGGTCCAGGGCTGGTGCCTGAAGTCCAGGGCTGGTGCCTGAGGTCCAGGGCTGGTGCCTGAGGTCCAGGGCTGGTGCCTCAGGTCCAGGGCTGGTGCCTCAGGTCCAGGGCTGGTGCCTCAGGTCCAGGGCAGGTGCCCGAAGTCCAGGTGCCTAAGGTCCAGGGCTGGTGCCTGAGGGTTTGCAGCCCCCTCCCCAGCATCCTGGGCAGCCTCTGCCAGAGCAGTCCCCGCTCACCTCGGCCGCGTGCGGCTGCTCCTTGCAGAGCCCATCACTCACACGAGCCACGGCTCGCCGCCCACGCCGCCGCCCACGCCGCCGCCCACGCTGCCCTTGGACAAGTTGATCCTGCCTCCCCCCCCGGGGTTCACCACCCGGCCTCCAGCCCCCACGGAGTCAGCAGGCAGCTCCCTGCCGCCGGAGGCCAGCCCCACCGCCCGGAGCCGGCCGACGACGCGGCGCGCCACGACGGCCAGGCCGGCCACCACCCCCTGGCCGGCCCACGGCGCCTACAAGACCACCGTCCGCCCTCTCTCCACCGCCCCCGTGGTCCTGGCCACCAGCCAGCCTGCCTACGCCGAGTCAGGCAGCGCAGAAGGCAGTGGAGACCAAGAGCTGGGCATCAGCGGAGACCAGGAGTCGAGCGGAGCGGGGTCTGCCGGTGAGTGGGAGCCGCTGGGTGCCGCAGGGCCGGCCGCCGGCTGAAGCTCGCCCCTCCGGCCTCTCCAGCTGTGCCTCAGCCTCGCTCTCTGGCACGGAGCTGAGGTCTTGCCTCCTGCTGGTGAATGCTCCTCTTCATGCTCTGCAGGGGAAGAGGAGGTGGAGGAAAGCCAGGTCACTTCCACCCCAGCCATCGAGAGGGCAACCTGTTACAACACCCCCCTGGGCTGCTGCTCTGACGGCAAGACTGCAGCTGCCGACGCGGAAGGCAGCAACTGTCCCGGTGAGTTTGTGCTCTGGGCTGGGCTCTGGGCTCCCTTTCGGTGGCCAGGGAGTCAGGCTGAGCTCTTGGAGGGTGCAGGAGAGGGACAGATGCCACTGGGAGCTGCCTGGTGGGGACAGCGGCAGGGCGCTGGGCTGGCTGGCAGCGAGCACAGCCCCGAGGCCTAACCTGGGGCTGCTGTGTCCCTGGAGGGATGTTCCTGAGGGCATTGCTGACCCATGGTAGCTGGCAGATGTTGTGTCCACCTGCCTCAGCCCCCAGCAGCCAGCCCCAGTGCTTGGGTGGGTGCTGCTGGGCACGCAAGGAGCCAGGGCAGCGCAGGTTTCTTCCCTTAGGTGGCCACTTTCTTCCCTGGCTACTCCAGCCTCGAATCTTTGAGCAGAGCTTTGGCCAGGCTTCTGCAGAGCTCCCACTTGGTGGGGTGAGGGAATTCCCTGGATTCCCATTGTGTCTGTCAGGGGCTGCAGAGGGAGCTGGGCTGAGCAGGCCCAGTTTGGTGCCAGGGCAGCTGGGGAGAGCAGTGTCCCTGGCGGGCGTCCTGGAGGGTCAGAGCTGTGTGAGTCACGCTGTGCTTCCTAGGGCTCTCGTGGCCAGGGTGGGCATCTCTTACCTGCTTACAGCCCCTGTCACACTGGCCCTGGTGAGGAGACACTTGAGCTTTGAGTCAGAGTGTTGGTTGCCCTGCCCACGCCTCCTCCTCCCCCTAAAAACTTCCTCTGGGGATGCCTTCCAGCTACTTCCTCACCGAGTCCTTCCTAAGGACCCCTGTGCCTGGGGGTTTCCAGCAGGACACCCCCCAGCCTTTTCCTCTGGACACCACCTTCCCCTTTTAAGCCACAAAGCAGCAGCTGCTGAGGACTTCCCAGCTGCTGGGGATTTCCCAGCTGCTTACCCCCCCGCTGGGGAACCTTTCTCAAGCTGCCTCTGCACCTCCACAGCAGCCCTCGGAAGGGAGCCTCCACCGCCGGCGCTCCGGCCGCCCTTTCGGTCTGGTGTCGCAGGGCTGCCCGCAGCCCCAGGGCAGGGGCTCTGCTTCCCTCTCCTTGGCCAGGGCCCACACTGTGCCCTGCTGTGGCCCCCCCGTGCATGCCCAGGTGTGATCCTGCCGTGTTGACTTTGTGCTGCCGTGGCTAACGTCTCTCTCTTGTCGCTCAGCCGGTGCAGGGGGCTGCTGTCCTGGCCGGAGCTCGCAGGAAGCCGTATGGTAAAAGCTGCCATCTCCAGCCTGGTCTTTGCCATCTGCTCCAGCACCCTCTTGATACTAATCCTCCATGGTGCTCTCCCAGACCCATCCAGACTAACCCCCAACTGCTGGCACTACCCACACACTGCCATCCCCCTTTCCCCCTCCCAGGGACTCGACCTCTCCGCGCAGCTCTCAGCCGCACGCCTCCCGCCTGCCCCCGAGCCCTCTAAAGGCCTTTGTCTTCTTTCCCCTCCTGCCCATAGCTACCAAAGTGTTCCAAGGAGTCCTCATCTTGGAGGAGGTGGAAGGCCAGGAGCTGTTCTACACACCTGAGATGGCTGACCCCAAGTCAGAGCTCTTTGGGGAGACAGCCAGGAGCATTGAGAGCGCGGTGAGTTCCCTGCCCCGGGAGTGGAGGTACTGCTGGGTTCCCTGCCTAGGGAGTGGAGGTGCTGCTGGGTTCCCTGCCTAGGGAGTGGAGGTGCTGCTGGGTTCCCTGCCTAGGGAGTGGAGGTGCTGCTGGGTTCCCTGCCTAGAGAGTGGAGCTGGTGCTGGGTTCCCTGCCTAGAGAGTGGAGCTGGTGCTGGGTTCCCTGCCCAGGGAGTGGAGGTGCTGCTGAGGTGTTCAAGAGGGGATTGGATGTGGCACTTGGAGCCATGGTTGAGTAGTCAGGAGGTGTTGGGTGACACCTGATGATCTTTGAGGTCTTGTCCAACCTTATTGATGCTATGATTCAATGGGTCTGTGATGCTGTGATGCTATGACATGCCTCAACTCCAAGTGTTCCCTTCCAGAGGCACAGCCCTCTCCTCAGCACCACCCTCTCCAACTGCAGACCCTCTGCTGTCCTCACCAGGAGGGCACCACTGTGGCTTCCAGACATGCCCAAACCTCCTTTGCTCCTCCTGTTCAGCTGCACAGCTTGGGAAGCAGCTGGTGTCAACCCAGCCTCCTATCCTTAAGGAGAGCCTCCCTGCCTTGCCAGCTCTTGGGGGAGGTGGGCCTTGCATGGCAGTGTGTGCACATGGGGAAGCCAGGGCTGTGCTGGGTGGGGTGGCAGCACTCTCACTGCAGCCTGCAGGGTAGCTCAGCAAACACAAAGCATCTTTGCAAGGGGATTAACATATTTGGAGCTGCTTCCAGGCTGCATTTAGAAGCTGGCAAGCCCTCAGCATGCTGAGTCCTACAAGCAGATGTGTGCCTGGCATATGGACCATATGCTTCAGACAGTTCTCTATCACAGTGGCAGTGTTTCCCACCCTCACTGAGGATGCAAACACGGACACAAAAGCTTCATTCACTCCTTCATCCCCTCAGCCCCAGGAGGAGGCCAGGAGGCTTTGCATTCTCTTTGCCCAGGCATGGCACAGACCTTCTGTCCTAGGCACCCCTCTGAATGGGATGAGAGTTCCTGGTTAGGCCACACCTGAGGTCCTGTGTCCAGTTCTGGGCTCCTCAGCTTAGGAAAGATGTTGAGATGCTGGAAGGTGTCCAGAGAAGGGCAACAAAGCTGGGGAGGGGTCTGGAGCACAGCCCTGGGAGGAGAGGCTGAGGGAGCTGGGGTTGCTTAGCCTGCAGAAGAGGAGACTCAGGGGAGACCTTCTTGCTCTCTGCAACTCCCTGAAGGGAGGTTGGAGCCAGGTGGGGGTTGGTCTCTTCTCCCAGGCAGCCAGCACCAGAACAAGAGGACACAATCTCAAGCTGTGCCAGGGGAAGTTTAGACTGGAGGTGAGGAGAAAGTTCTACCCAGAAAGAGAGATTGTGCTGCCCAGGGAGGTGGTGGAGTCCCCATCCCTGGAGGTGTTTAGGAAGAGCCTGGATGAGGCACTTGGTGCCATGCTTTAGTTGATCAGATGGTGCTGGGTGATAGGTTGGACTGGATGATCTCAAAGGTCTTTTCCAACCTGGTTTGGTCTATTCCTATTCCTATTCCTATTCTATTCTACTCTACTCTACTCTACTCTACTCTACTCTACGCTACTCTACTCCTGAGACCTGTTGTCCCTCTGCAACCTACCCATGGGTGTGATGTGCTCCTTTGCACTTCCTACCTTCTTTAGCCTCCTTACCATGGCAGGGGTGTTGGAGTAGATGATCTCTGAGGCCCAGCCTCAGCCATTCTGTGACTCTGAGATCACTGTGCCATGGGTTACAGGGGGAGAGCAGGCCAAGGGACCATTAGTCAGCTGATTGGTTTTAAATTAGAGATGAAATTAGATTTAGGTTGGCTGTTAGGAGGAAGCTCTCTGCCATGAGGGTGGGGGAACACTGGAACAGATCACCCAGGGAGGTGATGGAGGCCTCATCCTTGGAGATATTCAAGGTCAGGCTCCACAGGGCTGATCTAGTGGAGGATGTCCCTTCTGGCTGCAGGGGGATGACTTTTGGAGGTCCCTTCCAAACCCAAACCATTCTGTGACTCTCTTTGCCTTGAAGCTGAGGGAAGGAAGCCTCTAGCTGTGATGCCTGATGGCCCAGTGCAAGGCTGGGTGTTAAAGCCCTGAGCTGCTCTAAGCCTTGGACTGCCACTGTCTCCTTCATGTGACTCCAGGCAAGCCCTGCAGTGCCTGGGAGCCACATCTGACAAGGCAGGCAGGTACTTAGAGATGCAGAACGGGGCCCTGGGGGATTTTCCAGAGTGCCTAAGCAGGTTTACACAGCTTTAGAGGAGATCAGCAAGGCTTAGATGCCACAGAAGACAGAAATCCTTCTGTGAGCTGCAAGGTGGCTCTGCTCTGGCTCTGCTCTGCTCCTCTTCTCCATGGAGACAGCTCACTTGGCCCACATTGTTTCTGCAGCCTTTTCCCTACTGCTGACTGCAGGCCATAAAGAAGAGGAGCAAGAAGTGATCCTCTGCAGGGGTCAGGCTTGCAAAGGCCTGGATGCAAAGCCCTGGGGGTTGCAACCAAGGAGACTTGCTGGGACTGGAGGTCTTCCATGGCCAAGATCATAGAATCAGAATCAGAGAATCAATAAGGTTGGAAAAGACCTCAGAGATCATCAAGTCCAAGCTGTCACCCAACACCTCCTGAAAACTAATCCATGGCTCCAAGTGCCACATCCAAGCCCCTCTTGAACACCTCCAGGGATGGGGACTCCACCACCTCCCTGGCCAGCACATCCCAATGGCCAATCTCTCTTCCTATGAAAAACTTTCTCCTCACCTCCAGCCTAAACCTCCCCTGGCACAGCTTGAGACTGTGTCCTCTTGTTCTGGTGCTGGCTGCCTGGGAGAAGAGACCAACCCCCACCTGGCTCCAACCTCCCTTCAGGGAGTTGCAGAGAGCAAGGAGGTCTCCCCTGAGCCTCCTCTTCTGCAGGCTAAGCAACCCCAGCTCCCTCAGCCTCTCCTCCCAGGGCTGTGCTCCAGACCCCTCCCCAGCTTTGTTGCCCTTCTCTGGACACCTTCAAGCCTCTCAATGTCCTTCTTAACCTGAGGAGCCCAGAACTGGACACAGGACTCCAGGTGTGGCCTAAGCAGTGCTGAGCACAGGGGCACAATGACCTCGCTGCTCCTGCTGGCCACGCTGTTCCTGCTGCAGGCCAGGATGCCCTTGGCCTTCTTGGCCGCCTGGGCACACTGCTGGCTCCTGTTCAGCTCTCCCCACTGAACAGTTTGTCTTCTCTCCTTCCCCTCCTCCCCCCCAGCTGGATGAGCTCTTCCGCACCTCCGACGTCAGGAGGGACTTCAGGAGCGTCCGCGTCCGCGACCTGGGGCAGAGCAGCGCCGTCCGAGCCATCGTGGAGGCTCACTTCGACCCAGGTAGGAGAGGAGGAGCCCCCGTGGAAAAGCCCTTGGTGCTGCACAGCAGCTGCACAGCATGATGGCAAAGGCAGCCCAAAGCACACAGGGTCCCTTCCGGCGCCCCCAAAGGCCTCCCAGCGCTTCCCTTCCCCCAACCTGAGGCTCTACCCAACCCCCACCCCAGGGCTGCTGCTTTCCCCCCAGTGCCAGGTCTGAGACTGCCCTCCCCCCTTCCTTGGAATCATAGAATCAACCAGGTTGCAAAAGACCTCAGAGGTCATCAAGGCCAACCTGGCACCCAACACCTCCTGACAACTAAGCCATGGCTCCCAGTGCCACATCCAAGCCCCTCCTGAACACCTCCAGGGATGGGGACTCCACCACCTCCCTGGGCAGCACATCCCAGTGGCCAATCTCTCTTGCTGGGAAGAACTTTCTCCTCACCTCCAGCCTAAACCTCCCCTGGCACAGCTTGAGACTGTGGCCTCTTGGATGTGTGATGGGAGGGACACTGCTGGCTGAGCTACATCTTCACTCTTGCCTTTCTTCTTCTCCTCCTGGCTATGATCAGCCACTTCCTACACAGCAGCTGACATCCAAGGGGCCCTGCTGAAGCAGATCAAAGCTTCCAAGAAGAAGACCATCCTGGTGAAGAAGCCCCAACATGAGCATGTCAAATTCATGGACTTTGGTGAGCCCTCTCTGTCTGTGGTCAGTCCTCCTCTCTTGCTTTAGGCTTTGGATCAGGCTGGTTGGCTCTGCAGGTCTTGCCAGCACCATCCATGGCAGACACACTTTGTGCAGGCAGCTGCTGGAGCAGGAGCTCGGGGGCTAGGAGAGCAGAGAGCAGAGGGCTTGGGGGCTTGGAGAGCAGAGGGCTTGGGGGCTAGGAGAGCAGAGAGAAGAGGTCTTTGGGGCTAGGAGAGCAGAGAGCAGCAGGCTTGGGGGCTTGGAGAGCAGAGGGCTTGGGGGCTAGGAGAGCAGAGAGAAGAGGTCTTTGGGGCTAGGAGAGCAGAGAGCAGCAGGCTTGGGGGCTTGGAGAGCAGCGGGCTTGGGGGCTTGGAGAGCAGAGGGCTTAGAGAGCAGAGGGCTTTGTGCTGTGTTTCAGACTGGATCCCCAGGCTCTTCACCACCACTGTGACCACCACCACGGCCACCACCATGGCTCCCGCCACCACCCGCAGGTCCAGCACGCCTGCAGCTGCCACCACAGCCCACATCCTGCGCCAGGAGGTGGCAGGGCACCCCCTCAGCAGGCCAGCAGGGGCTGGCAGCACCAAGAGACCTTCCTTCAGCTTCCCCCCCACCGCCCGCCGGAAGCCCACGCGCCAGCCCCCCGCCACCAGGAAGCCCCTGAGACCCTGTGACTCTCACCCCTGCCTGCATGGGGGCACCTGTGAGGATGATGGGAAGGACTTCACCTGCAGCTGCCCAGCTGGCAAAGGAGGAGCTGTCTGTGAGAAAGGTAGGCCCCTGCCTCTGACCCCCCCCACCTCCTCCAGCAAGCTGCGTGGGGAAGAGAGCAGCCTGAGGGGAGAGCTGCTCAGTGCTGAGCTCTAAAGGGTGGAGGTCCTGGGGATGGGGCTGGGCTCTTCTCAGTGCTGGCCCAGTGATAGGACATGGGGCAGCGGGGGCAAGCTGGAACCCAGGAGAAACTTCTTTGCTGTGAGGGTGCTGGAGCCCTGCAGCAGCAGCCTGCCCAGAGAGGCTGTGGAGTGTTCTCTGGAGAGATTCCAACCCCACCTGGCCACTGTGATCCTGGGCAAGCTGCTGTGGGTGACCCTGATGTCCAGAGGTCCCTTCCAACTCCAGCATGCTGGGGTTCTGTGATCCTGTGAGCTCCCATGGGCAGCTTGGTGCCACACTGGGGGGCTCTGGGTGGTTGTCAGTGCTTATTGCTGAGAACCTTTGTCCCTGAAGCTCTGCAAGCTGGAGCCCTGGAAGCTCCTGCTCCATGTGGGTGCCCAGCCTTGCTCATTTTAAGAGGACCTGGCCTTCCAGCCTGCTTGGAAAGTCTCAGCTGCCAGAAATGAAACCCAGGAGTGATGCCTGTGGATCTGTCACATGGGACTCTGGGAGGACAGATAAAAGTGATGAAAGGAGCAGGGAGGTTGAGGCACCAGGAGCTGTGTGTGCAGCAGAGCCCAGCTGACAGCGCAGGGGATGTGACAGCTGGGCAGAGGGAGGAACAACCTAGGTCCTCACCTAGGAGGAGCAGACTGGGACACCACTGAAGTGCTGGGGGAGGAATACCACACATCCCATAAGCCTGGGAGCAGCCTCCTGGGGACAGGCCATCACAGGAGGAGGTGGCTGCAACCAGCAGAAGCATCTGGGAGGCAGTGGCAGGGGCAGAGGACACAGGAGCTTGAGCCTGGAGCTCTCCTTGGACAGGCAGGGAAACACCCCCAGGCTCACGGCAGGTCTTGATCTGCTCCCTGGCCCTTCTGTTCCTTCCTCTACTTCATCCTCTCTTCCTTTCCCTCCCCTCCCCTGGCTCTTGCAGCTATCAGGTACTTCATCCCCAGCTTTGGGGGCAGGTCCTACCTGGCCTTCAAGATGATGAAGGCTTACCACACGGTGCGCATCGCCATGGAGTTCCGCGCGCTGGAGCTCAGCGGGCTGCTGCTCTACAACGGCCAGAACCGTGGCAAGGACTTCATCTCCCTGGCCCTGGTTGGGGGCTTTGTGGAGCTCAGGTGGGTGCCCTGCCTTTCCCCACAGCCCTGCGTGCTGGGGAGCGCTGCCAGAGGGTTGGGTTGGGTGGGAAGAGAGGTGGAAGGGTCAGGGGGTCCAGCCTTCAACCCAGCGCTGCCGGGGCGCCGCTAAACCCTCAGCACCACGGCTCCAGGGCTTTGAAACCCCTCTAGGGACTCCACCACTGCCCTGGGCAGCCTGGGCCAGGCCTTGACAACCCTTTTGGGGAAGAAATTGCTCCTCATGGCCGACCTCAGCCTGCCCTGGTGCGACTTGAGGCCTCTTGTCCTGCTGCTTGCTCTTTGGGAAGAGAGACCAACACTCACCTCACTCCAGTCTCCTTCCAGGCAGCTGTGGAGAGTGAGAAGGTTTCTCCTCAGCCTGTGGCTTCCTGGAGGAAGGAGAATGGGAAGAGAGACCAACACTCACCTCACTCCAGCCTCCTTCCAGGGAGCTGTGGAGAGTGAGAAGGTTTCTCCTCAGCCTCTGGCTTCCTGGAGGAAGGAGAATGGGAAGAGAGACCAACACTCACCTCACTCCAACCTCCTTCCAGGGAGCTGTGGAGAGTGAGAAGGTTTCTCCTCAGCCTCTGGCTTCCTGGAGGAAGGAGAATGGGAAGAGAGACCAACACTCACCTCACTCCAGCCTCCTTCCAGGGAGCTGTGGAGAGTGAGAAGGTTTCTCCTCAGCCTGTGGCTTCCTGGAGGAAGGAGAATGGCAAGAGAGACCAACACTCACCTCCCTCCAGCGCAGTCACAGGAGGCACCCAGCCTAAACTTGCCACAGTGACACCAACCCAAGCCTCTCCCCGCTTCCCCTCTTCCCCTGCAGGTTTAACACAGGCTCTGGCACGGGGGTGATCAGCAGCAGGGTGCGTGTGGAGCCTGGCAGGTGGCACCAGCTGGTGGTGAACCGCAACCGCCGCAGCGGGATGCTGGCGGTGGACGGCGAGCCCCACGTCAGCGGCGAGAGCCCCCCCGGCACCGACGGCCTCAACCTCGACACAGACCTCTTCCTTGGGGGAGCACCAGAGGACCAGATGGCTGTGTGAGCGAGGGGGGCTGGCCCCCTTCGGGGTGGGGGGCAGAAAGGCTGCGGCTGCGAGCAGGGCTGCAAGCCTGCTCAGAGGTGGTGGCTGAGACATAGAATCCTTTGGGCTGGAAAAGGCCTCTAAGGGCATTGAGTCCAACTGTCAGCCCAACACCATCATGGCCTTTAAACCATAGAATGGCTTTGGTTGGAAAAGGCCTCTGAGATCATCAAGCCCAACACCACCATGGCCATTGAACCATACAATCACTGAACTGCTTTGGTTGGAAAAGGCCTCTAAGGGCATTGAGTCCAGAAGGACCTCTAAGGGCATTGGGTCCAACTGTCAGCCCAACACCATCATGGCCATTAGACCATAGAATGGCTTTGGTTGCAAAAGGCCTCTAAGATCATTGAGTCCAACACCATCATGGCCATTAAACCATAGAATCACTGAATGGCTTTGGTTGGAAAAGGCCTCTAAGGGCATTGAGTCCAACTGTCAGCCCAACACCATCATGGCCATTAAACCATAGAATGGCTTTGGTTGGAAAAGGCCTCTAAGGGCATTGAATCCAAGCATCAACCCAACACCACCATGGCCTTTAAACCATAGAATCACTGACTTGCTTTGGTTGGAAAAGGCCTCTAAGGGCATTGGGTCCAACTGTCATCATGGTCATTAAGCCATAGAATGACTTTGGTTGCAAAAGGCCTCTTAGATCATCAAGCCCAACACCACCATGGCCATTAAACCATACAATCACTGAACTGCTTTGGTTGGAAAAGGCCTCTAAGGGCATTGAGTCCAAGCATCAACCCAACACCCCCATGCCCACCAAACCGTGTCCCCAAGTGCCCTGGCCACAGGTTTCTCCAGGGGTCTGGGCTCTACCACCTCCCTGGGCAGCCTGTGCCAATGCCTGACCATTCTCAAAGGCAAGAAATTGTTCCTGACCTCCTACCTCAACCTCCCCTGATGCACCTTGAGGCCATTTCCCCTTGCCCCATCCCCTGATATTAGGGGGAGAAGAGACCAACTCCCACCTGGCTCCCCCCTCCTTTCAGGGAGAGCAGTGAGGTCTCCCCTCAGCCTCCTCCAGACTGAACTGAAGGGTGGTTGTGGACCATCTCTGGGGCTGAGGAGGCCCTCGAGGTCCTGCTGACCCCAGCTGCTTGGGAGCACCTCTGCATTCTTGGGGATCAAAGCCCTCACCCCCTTTGTCCCCCGCAGGGTGGCAGAGCGCACGGCGGCCACCGGCGGCCTGAAGGGCTGCATCCGCCTGCTGGATGTCAACAACCAGATGTACGACCTGAGGGAGAAAGGCAGCGATGTCCTCTATGGCAGTGGGGTGGGAGAGTGTGGCAATGACCCCTGCCACCCCAACCCCTGCCACCATGGTGGCATCTGCCACGTCAAAGAGGCTGAGATGTTCCACTGCGAGTGCCTCCACACCTACACTGGTACGGAGGGGAGAGCGCTGCTGGGGTTCCTCATCCTGCTGCTGCTCGGTCCTGAGGGCTTCCAGAGCTGTGGGAGGGGGGTTAGGAGCAGCAGTGGGGAGGGGGAGGAGGTGTGGAGTGTGGTGAGGGTACCCAGAGCCTTGCTTTAAGGGCTGCAGTGGGGTGGGATGTGGGGTGGAGTGTTGGTATGGTACAGGGGTAGAGCATTGCTGGGGTTCCTCATCCTGCTGCTTGGTCCTGAGGGCTTCCAGAGCTCTGGGAGGGGGGTTAGGAGCAGCAGTGGGGAGGGGGAGGAGGTGTGGAGTGTGGTGAGGGTACCCAGAGCCTTGCTTTAAGGGCTGCAGTGGGGTGGGATGTGGGGTGGAGTGTTGGTACGGTACAGGGGTAGAGCATTGCTGGGGTTCCTCATCCTGCTGCTGCTCGGTCCTGAGGGCTTCCAGAGCTCTGGGAGGGGGGTTAGGAGCAGCAGTGGGGAGGGGGAGGAGGTGTGGAGTGTGGTGAGGGTACCCAGAGCCTTGCTTTAAGGGCTGCAGTGGGGTGGGATGTGGGGTGGAGTGTTGGTATGGTACAGGGGTAGAGCATTGCTGGGGTTCCTCATCCTGCTGCTGCTCGGTCCTGAGGGCTTCCAGAGCTCTGGGAGGGGGGTTAGGAGCAGCAGTGGGGAGGGGGAGGAGGTGTGGAGTGTGGTGAGGGTACCCAGAGCCTTGCTTTAAGGGCTGCAGTGGGGTGGGATGTGGGGTGGAGTGTTGGTACGGTACAGGGGTAGAGCATTGCTGGGGTTCCTCATCCTGCTGCTTGGTCCTGAGGGCTTCCAGAGCTCTGGGAGGGGGTTAGGAGCAGCAGTGGGGAGGGGGAGGAGGTGTGGAGTGTGGTGAGGGTACCCAGAGCCTTGCTTTAAGGGCTGCAGTGGGGTGGGATGTGGGGTGGAGTGTTGGTATGGTACAGGGGTAGAGCATTGCTGGGGTTCCTCATCCTGCTGCTGCTCGGTCCTGAGGGCTTCCAGAGCTGTGGGAGGGGGTTAGGAGCAGCAGTGGGGAGGGGGAGGAGGTGTGGAGTGTGGTGAGGGTACCCAGAGCCTTGCTTTAAGGGCTGCAGTGGGGTGGGATGTGGGGTGGAGTGTCAGCAGTGGGTTAGGATCCTAGAATCACCTGGTTGGAAGAGACCTTAAGATGGTGGAGTCCAGCCATGGCCTAACATCTCCTTGTGCAGAACTCCTTGGCCATGGCCCTAAGCTCCTCATCCAGATGGCTTCCAAGCACCTCCAGGGGTGGTGTAGGGCAGGGTAGAGCTGCAGCCAGGGGAGTCTGTCGCTGTGGAGCACAGACCTGCCCATATGCCCTTGAGACAGGGGCCAAGATCTGGTGGTTCTTCCTTGCCCTTCAGGGCTGGAGCCTGGCATCAGCACTGTCTGCCATTTGTTGGGGGGCTTCCTGGGTGATGGGAACCCAAGCTGAGGCAGGAGGAGAGGGGTGGCAGCCCTCAGGAGCCATCAGAGCTGTTTGTCTCTGGCTGAAAGGTGCCTGCTGGCTCCTGGGGCTGCTGACCTGACAGGTTGCCTTCACTGCTGCAGGTCCAACGTGTGCTGATGAGAGGAACCCCTGTGACCCTTCACCCTGCCACATCTCTGCCACCTGCCTGGTGCTGCCAGAGGGAGGTGCCCTGTGTGCCTGTCCCATGGGCCGGGAAGGAGACTTCTGCGAGCGAGGTGAGATGGCAGCGGGGTCTGGGGAAGGGGGGAAGGGCACCTCTTGATTTCCCCAGCCTGGGTTTGCCTCCTGTGGCTTTGGGGCACTGGCTGAAGCTGCTCTGCCCTCCTCTTCCTCACCATTCCCTTGTTTGTGCTCAGTGACAGAGCAGGACCACACCATGCCCTTCCTCCCAGAGTTCAACGGCTTCTCCTACCTGGAGCTGAACGGGCTGCAGACCTTCATTCCTGACCTGCAGTGAGTGCCAGGCACTGCCAGAGGGACTTCATCTGGGTGCCTGAGGTGGAGGGGAGGGAGAGAGAGGGACATCATCTGGCTGGCTGAGGTGGAGGGGAGAGGGAGAAGGGCATCATCTGGGTGGCTGATGAGGAGGGGAGAGAGGGAAGGGCATCATCTGGGTGGCTGATGAGGAGGGGAGAGAGAGAAGGGCATCATCTGGGTGGCTGAGGTGGAGGGGAGAGAGGGAAGGGCATCATCTGGGTGGCTGAGGTGGAGGGGAGAGGGAGAAGGGCATCATCTGGGTGGCTGAGGTGGAGGGGAGAGGGAGAAGGGCATCATCTGGGTGGCTGATGAGGAGAGGAGAGAGGGAAAGGCATCATCTGGGTGGCTGATGAGGAGGGGAGAGGGAAAGGCATCATCTGGGTGGCTGAGGTGGAGGGGAGAGAGAGAGAGGGACATCATCTGGGTAGCTGATGAGGAGGAGGGAGCTCATGCTCTGCTCTTCACCTGTCACACCCTGGCTGTCCCTCCACATCTTCCCCTGGGCAGCATCCTGAGCGTGGCAGAGGTCTCTCTTCCCTGGCCAGGTGCTTTGCAGTGCTGGCATCTCTCTGCCACAGCTGGGGGGAGGTCTTCCAAGGGCTCAGCCCCCAGGGGTGGTGGAGGAGGAGAGCACCTGGGTTGGAGGGTATCCATAATCCTTCTCTCCTCAGGGACAAAATGTCCATGGAGGTTGTGTTCCTGGCCAAGAGCCCCAGTGGCATGATCTTCTACAATGGCCAGAAGACAGATGGCAAAGGGGACTTTGTCTCTCTGGCTTTACATGATGGCTACCTGGAGTACAGATACGACCTGGGCAAGGGGGCAGCTGTGCTCAGGTAGGCTGGGCTGGGGGCCTGCTCCTCAGGGGGCCAGGAGGGACACTGAGGGCTTCTGGGGAAGCTTTCAGCTTCCCCTTGCCAGAAAACCAGGAGGAGGCAGGGAGGAAAGCTTTATGGCCCCAGCAGTTGGCAGGAATGGCTCTTGGGTGGTTGTGCCTCTGTGGGACAGGACCTGGCCCTGGCTTGTGCTCCTTCCCCAGGCTAATGCTGGGCTCTCAGGGAAGCTGCTGTGCTGGCCTGGGCACCCCAGACTGGTGAGGCTGTGCTGGCCTGGGCACCCCAGACTGGTGAGGCTGTGGTAACCTGGGCACCCCAAACTGGTGAGGCTGTGGTAACCTGGGCACCCCAAGCTGGTGAGGCTGTGCTGGCCTGGGCACCCCAGACTGGTGAGGCTGTGGTAACCTGGGCACCCCAAGCTGGTGAGGCTGTGCTGGCCTGGGCACCCCAGACTGGTGAGGCTGTGGTAACCTGGGCACCCCAGACTGGTGAGGCTGTGCTGGCCTGGGCACCCCAAGCTGGTGAGGCTGTGCTGGCCTGGGCACCCCAGACTGGTGAGGCTGTGGTAACCTGGGCACCCCAGACTGGTGAGGCTGTGGTAACCTGGGCACCCCAAACTGGTGAGGCTGTGGTAACCTGGGCACCCCAAGCTGGTGAGGCTGTGCTGGCCTGGGCACCCCAAGCTGGTGAGGCTGTGCTGGCCTGGGCACCCCAGACTGGTGAGGCAGTGGTGGCCTGGGCACCCCAGACTGGTGAGGCTGTGCTGGCCTGGGCACCCCAAGCTGGTGAGGCTGTGCTGGCCTGGGCACCCCAGACTGGTGAGGCAGTGGTGGCCTGGGCACCCCAGACTGGTGAGGCTGTGCTGGCCTGGGCAGCCCAAGCTGGTGGAGCTGGGCAACCCAAGGTGGTTATGGGGCTTTGCAGCACTGTGCCTGCAGGGTGGTGCTGGCAGAGCTCTCAGCCATGTGCCCTCTCCCCAGGAGCAAGGAGCCAGTGCCCCTCCACAGCTGGGTCAGCGTCTCGCTGGAGAGGAACGGCCGCAAGGGGGTCATGAGGATCAACGACGGCGAGAGGGTGATGGGGGAGTCCCCGGTAAGCTGGGGGGCCAGGGACAGCTCTCTGGGCTTCCAGCCCTGCTCCTCTCACCTCTGACATGAGCTGAGGAGCTCCTTGGCTCGCTGAGCTCTTGTGGTGCACGGCTTTAAAGGCAGAGGAGGAGGCGAGGCCAGGGGAGAAGAGGCTGCTGGAGGGCAGAGCTCTCCTGCCTCTCTTTGCTGCTCTCTGCTGCAGGACATCAGCTGCACAACCTCTGCCAGCTCTTCCTGGCTGGCCCCCAGCCCACACAGAGCTGCAGCACCTTTGCCATGGGCACACATGCCCTGAGCCTTGGTCCCAGGCATGTGTTTGGCTCCCTCCCCTCCCCACACCTCCCTTCTTTCTGAAGGTCCTCAACTGCAGGCCCCCCAGGGACCCTTGCAGGTTGTGCTGCTGCAGTGCTGGGGCCAGTGTGGCCTTCAGCCTGTGCTTGGTGATGCTCCAGAGCCTTCCACAGTGCTGCCTGCACAGGGTGCTGGGCTGGGAGGAAGTCATGGGGTGGTCAGAGCCCCGCTGCACTGTTGCTGCTGAATCCACCAGTGCCTTCTCTCCTCTGTTTCCCAAGCTGGCTCCTCCCTGCGCCCTGTCCCCTCTGTGCTTCTGTCTCTGCACAAACCACAGCTCCCTGGGGTCTCCTGGCAGGGCCACTGCCCTTCCTTTCCCTCACCATTCCAGCTGGGAAGCTGCTGCAGGAAAAGCCCCAGCTGCTGCTGAGTTCATCCTTCAGATGCCCCTAGAAGTGCAGCAGCAGCCAGGGCTTCCCTGCAGGGATCCCTTCCTTCCCTTACTCATCTTTCCAAGCTTCTCTCCAAGTGAAGAGAGGAGCTGGGCTGAAATCATGCCAGGGAAGGCTTAGGTTGGAGAGGAGGAACAACTTCTTTGCTGCAAGAGTGGTCAGGCCCTGGGAGAGGCTGCCCAGGGAGGTGGTGGAGTCCCCAGTCCCCGGGGGGGGTGTTCAGGAGAGGTAAGGACGTGGCCCCTGGGGGACAGGGTTTAGTGCCCATGCTGGTGGCAGGTTGCTGGCTGTGGGTTTGATGCCCTCAGAGAGCTTTTCCAACCCAAGCAACTCTCTGATGCTGTGGGAAGGTTGCCCTCAGCTGGCAGGGTGGCAGCAGCAGCCCCTTCCTGTGCCTTCTGCAGCTCCCCTTCCCCAGCCGCCCCGGGCAGCGGCTGGAGCCTTGCAGCCCTGCACGTTGTGATGTGACCACTGACCTCCCTTTTCTCTCTCTCTCTCTCTTCCTCTTTGCTTTCCACTTGTATTTCTCCCCTCCCCTGCTGTCTGGATCCCAGAAATCCCGTAAGGTAAAGATAAGTATCACCCCCCCCACCCCCTGCACCTCCATCTCACCTGCCACGGGCACCTCCTTCCCTTCTGTTTGCCATTCAGCTCTCAGTCCTTCAACTTCCCATCTGCCCCAGCAGCTTTAGGCTCTCTGTAGATTAGAGACAATCATTTCTTTAATTCCTCCCCTACCCTCCCATCATTAATTCCCAGCCAGTTGTTCCATTTGGGGTCTGGAAAGCATCTCGGTCCATCTGCTCCATGTTTCTTGTGTTAACTCCACACAGCATTAGCTAGAAACTCATACCACCGCATCCCTGCCTCCCTGCTGCGCCTCTGGGGCCATCCCAGGGGCTCAGGGAGCTCCATCACCCCCTCTGGTGTGCCCAGGGAAACCTCTGGGGCTGAAGACTCACCAGGGAGGTTTCCCTCCTGTGTGCTGTGGAGTTGGGTGCAGGGCGACAGCAAAGGCCACGGGAGGGAAGCTCTGGCAGCTGGAGGAACCCAAGCTGAACCCTGGGGTCTGCTTTGGGCCTCTTGCTCCAAGGAGGACATTGAGGGGCTGGAGAGAGCCCAGAGAAGGGCAACCAAGCTGGGGAAGGGTCTGGAGAACAGGGCTGGGGAGGAGCAGCTGAGGGAGCTGGGGGTGGTTCAGCCTGGAGGAGAGGAGGCTGAGGGAGACCTCATTGCTCTCTGCAGCTCCCTGAGAGGAGGCTGGAGCCAGGTGGGGGTTGGGCTCTGCTCCCAGGTGGTAAGGACAGGACAAGAGGAAATGGCCTCAAGTTGCAGCAGGGCAGGCTGAGGATGGACATGAGGAGAAATTTCTTGCCCTGGAAGCTTCTCCAGGCCTGGCCCAGGCTGCCCAGGGCGGTGCTGGGGTCCCCATCCCTGGAAGGCTTTCAGAGCTATGGAGCTGTGGTGCTGAGGGCTGTGCTTTGGTGGTGCCCTGGCAGTGCTGGGCTAACAGTGGCACCTTGATGATCTTAGAGGTCTCTTCCAAGCAAAACAGTTCTGTGACTCCATGCCCTGCCTGCACTGCTGCCCTGCTCACAGCCTCCTTTAGATCCCCTGGAGCTGGGCCCAGCCTGCAGCCTGGGGACACTGTGGCACCTTCTGCATCTCACCTCCTCCCCTCTCACCCCCAGGTGCCTCACACTTTCCTGAACCTGAAGGAGCCCTTGTATGTGGGGGGAGCCCCTGACTTCAGCAAGCTGGCTCGAGCAGCTGCCATCTCCAGCAGCTTCAGTGGAGCTGTGCAGAGGGTAAGGACCTGCTGGGCAGCTGGGGCCAGCTGGCTGGCTGGGAGATGTGCCAGCTGCACTGGAGCAGCCTGCCCAGAGAGCTTGTGGAGTGCAGTCCCTGGGGAGACTCCAACCCCCCCCCCCCCCCCCCAGGGCCTCTGTGGGTGCCCTGCTTTGGCTGGGGGCTTGGACTGGGGGAGCTCCACAGGTCCCTTCCAACCCCCTCCACTGTTTGCTGGATTCTGTGAGAAGAGCAAGGAGGAGCCTGGGGGGTGGGCTCCCTGTGGGTCCATGTGCCTGGGGGGGCACAGAGGGGAAAGGTGGCAGCAGGGGAGGGGGGGATGCATCACAGGAGCACGTGGGGCTTAGGGCTGGATTCCCACCTCCTCTTGCCCTGCAGGGACACTGGCCTCAGCCCTGCCCTGCAGAGAGCTGGGGTGGTGCAGGTCAACTCTTGTGCTTCCTCAGGAGCCTTTCCTTGAAAGCCCAACCTGAAAGGCTGCCCAGGCCTGGCTCAGGCTGCCCAGGCCTGGCTCAGGCTGCCAAGGCTTGGCCCAGGCTGCCCAGGCCTGGCCCAGGCTGCCCAGGGGCAGCGGTGCAGTCCCCATCCCTGGGAGGGTTTCACAGCCCTGTAGCTGTGGTGCTGAGCCCCTGGCAGGGCTGGGTGGAGGGTTGGGTGATCTGCAAGGTGTGTGAGCTGCGTGCCTCCCCCTGCTTGTGCCTGCCAGGTCTCCATCAGGGGGGTGCCCGTGCTGAAGGAGCAGAACATCCGCAGCGCCATCGAGATCTCCCCGTTCCGAGGCCACCCCTGCACCCAGAAACCCAGCCCCTGCCAGAACGGGGGCAGCTGCAGCCCCCTGCTGGAGAGCTACCAGTGTGCCTGCCAGAGGGGCTTCTCTGGGGCTCACTGTGAGAAAGGTGAGGCTGCAGGGCAGGGCTGCCCACAGACCCTCCGCCCCGAGCCGCTGGCGCCGGCGGCAGGGCAGCGCCCGCCTCGTGCCAAGCCTCGGCCCCTGCCCTTCTCCTGGCTGCTGGGAGGGAGCCAGGAGAGGCAAAAGCCGTGGCCTTGCCAGGCTGGGAGGTCAGGGCTGTGCCATGCCTCAGAAGGGTGGTGTGACACTGCAGAGCTGCTGCCCAGGGGGGGCTCACCCAGCCCTGCCGTCTCCTTCGGGCCCTGCGCTCCGCTCTGGGCTCCCGCTGCTGTGGCCCGGGGCAGGGAACGATGGTTTGGTGCTGCAGCAGATTCAGCTGGAGGCCCTGAGCCATGTCTGGCTCAAGGTTTCTTCCCTGCTGCCTCCCTGAGGTTAGCCCTTGGGCCACCACCAAGCCCAGCTTCCTGCCTGTCTGGGGAGAGACTTTTGAGGGTGTCAGGGAGGGATAGGACTGGGGGGGATGGAGCACAGCTAGGAGTGGGGAGATGGAGATTGGCTGTGAGGAAGAAGTTGTTGCCCAGGAGGGTGGTGAGAGCCTGGCACAGGCTGCCCAGGGAGGTGGTGGAAGCCTCCTGCCTGGAGGTGTTTGCAGCCAGGCTGGAGGTGGCTGTGAGCAGCCTGTTGTGCTGTGAGGTGTCCCTGCCCATGGCAGGGAAGGGACCTCAAGCATCACCCAGTTCCAACCCCCCTGCCCATGGGCTGGCTGATCCTTGAGGTCCCTTCCAACCCTGACAATTCTCTGATGCAGCAAGGAAAGCACCAGGGCTGCAGGTTTCATGGCAGCTGCCTGCAAGCCCAGGAGCTGATCCAAACTCCTGGGCTCTAAAGCCACAGCAAAGCCTCCCAGGGCCTTGCTTAGGGTGCCACAGTGCTGACCTGCCCCAGGGGGTGGCAGGTTTGTGTGTGCCTTCCTCCTGGGCACTGTAAAGGGAGCCTTTCCTGCTCTCCAAAGAGGGGCAGGCCTTGCTGTGTTGCCTGACTGCTCTTCTTTTCCTCCCCCACCCCTCCAGTGATGATTGAGAAGGCTGCTGGAGATGCTGAGGCCATTGCCTTTGATGGCAGGACCTACATGGAGTACCACAATGCTGTGACAAAGAGGTAACCTGGCTGCTCAGCTGAACCAAGCTCCAGACAAGGACTTAGGGCTGAACCAAGCTCCAGACAAGGACTTAGAGCTGAACCAAGCTCCAAAACAAGAGCTTAGAGCTGAACCAAGCTCAAAAACAAGGAGTTAGGGATGAACCAAGGTCCAAAACAATGGGTTAGGGATGAACCATCTCCAAAAGAAGGGCTTAAGGCTGAACCAAGGCCCAGACAAGGAGTTAGAGCTGAAGCAAGCTCCTAAACAATGGGTTAGAGCTGAACCAAGCTTCACAACAAGGAGTTAGAACTGAGCCAAGGTCCAAAATGAGGAGTCAGAGCTGAACCAAGGTCCAGAAAAGGACTTAGAGCTGAACCAAGCTCCAAAACAAGGGCTTAGGGCTGAACCAAGCTCCAAAACAAGGGCTTAGGGCTGAACCAAGCTCCAAAACAAGGGCTTAGGGCTGAACCAAGCTCCAAAACAAGGGCTTAGGGCTGAACCAAGCCCCACAACAAAGACATAAGGCTGAACCAAGCTCCAAAACAAGGAGTTAGAGCTGGACCAAGGTCCAGACAAGCACTAAGGGCTGAACCATCTCCAAAGCAAGCACTTAGGGCTGAACCAAGGTCCAGGCAAGCACTTAGGGCTGAACCAAGCTCCAAAGCAAGGGCTTAGGACTAAACCAAGGTCCAAAGCAGGGTACTGGCTGTGTCCATCTGCCTCTCAGCCCTCGGGGTGCCTGTGTGGAGCTGTTTGTTGGTGTCTGTCTGTCTGTCTCTTCTCAATGTCCTTGTTTCTTTGCTTTCAAGCCACCTGACCAATGAGATCCCTGCGTGAGTACAGAGCTCCCACTGCCCAGCTCCCCCCCTGCAGCCATCTGCCCCCCACTACATCTCCCATTGCCACCCCAGCCCACTGCAGGGGAGGGCCAGGGGAGGAGGAGCAGGGACACTTCCCAGGGGTCTGCCACAGGCACATGTCCCATTCCAGGTCCAAGGAGGCTTCTCCTGCCCTTCTGTCCTGCCCTGCTCAAGCCACACAAGGACCTTTGTGCCCAGCTCCTGAGCAGAGAGGCAGAGAGCTGCTGGAGAGTCCAGCAGGGGCTACAAAGATGCTGAGGGGCTTGGAGCACCTCTGTGAGGAGGAAAGGCTGAGAGCCCCTGGGGCTGTGGTGATGGAAGCTGCTCCTGCCCTGCTTCCTGCAGCCTGAATGTGGCACTGGGGAGGCCAGGCTGGGGGCTAGGAGAATGGTCTCCAGCCAGGGATGTTGTGGTCTGGGCAACTCCTCCCAAGGTGCAGGGCAGCCAAGGGAGCAGAAGGAGGACCTGGGCAGGTGGGTGGGGAGGAGGACTTCTTCCTTAGGGCAAGCTTGATTTGCTCTCTGTCTGTCTGTCTTGGAGAGTGGCAGGAGTGGAAGGGAAGCACTGGTTCCTGTAGCTGTGTTCCTCACTGTGTGCAGGAGGAGATGTGGAGAGCTACCTGCCTGTCCCATCCCCATCTCACCTCATTTTCTCCAGGCTGGGGTCAGACAGAAGCTCAGGAGGCTGAGCTGGGTGCATGCCTGCATGTCCCCAGCTGGGGAGCAGCCACAGAGCCATCAGCTGCATGTCCACAGCACTGCAGGGCTTGCTCTGGTGTTTTGGAGAGGGCTCCCTAGGAGCCAAGCATCCTCCAAAGCTGGGCAGTGCCCCCCAGCAGTGAGAGCTGCCATGCCCAGCTGCCCCCCTGCCCAGGCAGGAGCCCTGCAGGTGAGCAGGGCCCTGCCACCTTTGTGTCCTCCCTCTCCCTCCAGCCTCCTCCCTGCCCCAGGCAGCCCTATTTTGGCTCTGCATGTCCCATCCTGCAGAGGAGCTCAGCACCCCTCCCCAGCTCCTCTGCTGGCCACTTGGCAGCAGCTCTGCCCAGCCCTGCCAGGACTGAAGGGCCCCTTGGGCTGCCCATAAAAAGCAGTTTCTTCAGCCTGCAGGCAGGCACTGGGCTGTGCCTTGGGCAGTGCCAACCCCCCCAGTGCTGCCCTGGGCTCTGCTGGCTGTGCCCTGCCCTGCCTGGCCCTCTCTTTGGGGATGTCCATTTTGATACAGCCATCAGGGCTGGAGCTGGCTGCAATGCCAGGCCTGTGGCACCCAACCCTTGCAGGCAGTGCCAGCCAGGACAGCTGGAGCCCTGGATTTCCCCTTCCCCATGCTGCCCAAGTGCCCCGAGGCTGACTCAGAAGCCTGATGTGTCTGCCTGGATGGGGACCTGGAGGTGCTCCTCCAAAACAGCCAACAAGCCCCAGCCTGAGAGCTGCCTGCAGGGCTGCCCAGGCTGCTCCTGCAGGGCCATGGCCCCAGAAGTGCTTCCCCCCAGCAGTGCTGCCCCTTCCTGGCACACACATCCCAGCAGGGCAGTGTGGAACACTGATGGTTGTGCTTCACAGAATGGGGTTGGGTTGGAAGGGTCCTTCAAGCTCAGCCAGTTCCAACCCCCCTGCCCTGGGCAGGGACACCTCCCACCAGCACAGCTTGCTCAAGGCCTCATCCAGCCTGGCCTTCAGCACCTCCAGGGAGGAGGCAGCCCTGGGCAGCCTGTGCCAGGCTCTCCCCAGCCTCACTGGGGAGAATGATGCTGGAGGGCATTGCAGAGTTCCTGCTCCCCTGGGACAGGAGCTGCTGGCATCTAGCAGGGGGGGATGGACTCAGTGATCTCCAGAGGTCCCTTCCAACCCTTCCCATCCTATGACTCTTTGCTCACCTTGGCTAATCTTGGATGAGGTTGCCCAGGGACTGCTGAGGAGGGCTGGTAGTGATAGGATGAGAGGGAATGGACTGAAGCTTGGGGAGGGGAGACTGAGACTGGAGATGAGGAAGAAATCCTTCCCAGTGAGGGTGGGGAGACCCTGGCACAGGTTGCCCAGGGAGGCTGTGGATGCTCCCTCCTGGAGGTGCTGAAGGCCAGGCTGGATGAGGCCTTGAGCAGCCTGTGCTGGTGTGAGGTGTCCCTGCCCATGGCAGGGGGTTGGAACTGGCTGGTCTGGAAGGTCCCTTCCAACCCAAAGCCATTCTGTGAATCTAGGAAGCAACAACTTGCCAACTCCTCTGCCTGGTTTGAGGCAACTCAGCTGCCCCAGGGCCAGTGGCTGAGGTTTCCTGCTCACTTTGGGTGGTTTGCTCAGCTTTGGTGGTGTGGAGGGGTCAGGAGCTGGCACTGCTGAGCGGGGCTGGGAGGGAAGGAAGGGTCTCCTCTGCTGCCCTGCGCTTATGGCATGCTCCCCTTTCTTCCTGCACCTAAGTCCTGAAGCTCTGGACTACCCTGTGGAGCCCAGGTGAGTCTGTGCCAGGCTTTCAGCTCTTGTGTCTCGTGCTCTGCTCTTGCTGCCTCAGCATGTCTCTGTCTGTGGTGTCTCCTGTGTGTCCATCCCTGTGCCTTTTGATTTGGAAGGGATGCAGCTCTGCAGGTGAGGAGAGCAAACCCCAAGGGAGCCTTCTCCTTGCAGTGTAGGAACAGCAGCCCCTCTCAGCCCCTCTTGCAGCCCCTCTTGCAGCCCCTCTGCAGTCCTTCTGCAGCCCCTCTGCAGCCCCTCTGCAGCCCCTCTCAGCCCCTCGCTCCTGTTGAGGGGGGGGATAATCTAGACAGCAAGCAGCCATGGGTGAGGGGAGAGGCTGAGTGACCTGAGCCCTCCCCCAGCCCTTGGTCAGCAGCAGCTGTGTGTTGCCCATGCTGCCTGCTCTGTGTGTGCACGTGCCAGCAGCCTGTCTCAGGGCATCCCAGCAGCGTGGGTGGTGAAGCCACCAGGCAGCATCTCCTGTTGCCCCAAAGAGCCTTTGGCCAGTTCCCCAAGGGGACCAAGCTCCTGCCTTCCCTTCCTTCCTCCCTTGGGAAAGGACACCTCAGCCATGAGAAAGAAGCCTCTGTGGACAGCCTCCATCCACCAGCCCAGAGAGCAGACCCCTTCCTTCAGCACCTCCCCACGAGAAGGCCAAAGCCAAGAGCTTTGTGTCAGGGGCTTGGTGTGCCTGAACCCTGTGCTCCACGGAGGGCAAAAGCAAGAGGCCAGCAGCCCAGGACTGTGTCTCTGGGGGGAGGTTCAAGCTGGGTGCTGGGGGAGGAAAACATTCCCAGGGGAAGTGGAGCAGGGTAGATTTAGGCTGGACATTAGGATGAAGCTCTTCACAATGAGGAGAAGGAGAGACTGGGACAGGTTGCTCGGAGAGGTGGTGCAGACCCCATGCCTTGATGGGGCCCTGAGCAATGTCATCTAAGGATGTCCCTGCTCATGGCAGGGGGGTTGGACAAGGTGACCTTCTGTGCTGCCTTCCAACCCAGTGCAGTCCATGATTCCAGCTGCACAGTCCTGGCTGAGGTCAGCAGGCAGACAGAGGAGCTCCAGCCTTGGTGTTCCCCAAGCTCAGCTGGGCAGAGCCGCAGCTGCCCTCATGGTCACGCTCTGGGCAGGAGCTGGGTTGGAGACCTCCAGCGGGCCATTCCTGTGCTCCTGTGGCCCAGCTGAGAGCTTCCCATCTCCTAACCCCATACCCCAAGCCTTGTGAGCAGGCCTGGGCTGCTGCAAAGGCTGTGACCCCCCCCGGGTGCAGCCGGCAGGGCCGGTCCCCCCAGGGCTCGGCCGCTGGGTACAGGGCAGCCTGGCCCCGGGAGCCGCCCGCGCGGGCTCTAACCCTGCCCTGTCTCCCCTGGCAGCGAGAAGGCCTTGCAGTCCAACCACTTTGAGCTGAGCATCAAGACTGAGGCCACCCAGGGGCTGCTGCTGTGGAGCGGGAAGGGGCTGGAGCGCTCGGACTACATCGCCCTGGCCATCGTGGATGGCTTCGTGCAGATGAGCTACGACCTGGGCTCCAAGCCCGTGGTGCTCCGCTCCACCGTCCCCGTCAACACCAACCAGTGGATACACATCAAAGCATACAGGTATGGGGGCAGGCCAGAGCCAGGACCAGGAGCAGGTCCCTGCAGGGCTGAGCCTTCAGCAGGGCTGGGCTCGGATGACCCTTTTGAGGTCTCTTCCCAGCCGGATTGGATCCCGGCGCGCGCGCTCTGGGATGGGCGAGAGGGGAGCCAGGGAGATGGAGCCTGAGAAGGCTGAGGAGAGAAGGGAGACCTGAGAGCAGCCTCACAGGGCCTGGAGGGGGCTGCAGGAAGGAAGGGAAAAGGGAAGGGGGAAGGGAAGGGAAAAGGGAAGGGAAAAGGGAAGGGAAAAGGGAAGGGAAAAGGGAAGGGGAGGGGAGGGAAGAGGAGAGGAGAAGAGAGAAAGGAAGAGGAGAGAAGGGAAGAGAAGAGAAGAGACGAGGAGAGAAGAGAAGAGAAGAGAAGAGAAGGGAAAAGGGAAGGGGAAGGGAGGGAAGAGGAGAGGAGAGGAGAGAAAGGAAGAGGAGAGAAGAGAAGGGAAGAGGAGAGAAGGGAAGGGAAGAGGAGAGAAGAGAAGGGAAGGGAAGAGGAGAGAAGAGAAGGGAAGAGAAGAGAAGGGAAGAGAATAGAATAGAATTAGAAGGGAATGGAATAGAATAGCCCAGACCAGGTTGGAAGAGACCTTTGAGTTCATCCAGTCCAACCTATCACCCAACACCATCTGATCAACTCAACCATGGCACCATGCTCCCCATCCAGTCTCTCCAACGAAGGCTGGTAGTGATAGGATGAGAGGGAGTGGATTGAAGCTTGAGGAGAGCAGACTGAGGGTGGAGATGAGGAAGAAATCCTTTCCAGTGAGGGTGGGGAGAATCTGGCACAGGTTGCCCAGGGAGGTCCTGGGTGTTCCCTCCCTGGAGGTGTTCAAAGCCAGGCTGGATGAGGCTCTGAGCAGCCTGGGCTGGTGGGAGGTGACCCTGCCTGTGGCAGTGGGGTTGGCACTGGCTGATCTTGAAGGTCCCTTCCAACCTAAACCATTCTGTGCTCCTATGAGTCATGGCCGTGGCTCCATGCCCTGTGGTCCCCAGGGGTCACTCTTCCCCTCGGACAAGAATAGAGGAGAGGCATGTGGGCAGTGGGAGGGCCAGACACATGTTGTGGCAGGCCTGGAAATGTCAGAGGGGCAGGCCCCCAGGAGGGCCCAAGGCCCCTGGATTTTTTAGCCTGCTGAGGGTTTGACATTCTGTTCATGTTGAGCTCAAGCTGTCCTTTTTATTTTTGCTGGGGGTGGGAGTGGTGAGCAGGCTCATGCAGCCAGCATGCCAGGGATGGCTGCTGCTGGCTCTGGAGAGGGTGGAGGGGGGCAGAGAGGAAGCTGTGCCCACTGAAGGGATGCAGGAGGGACGTGTGGCATTCCTCAGGGAGGTGCTGGACCAAGGAGCACTCTGTGCTCTGAGGCCCAAATCTCTGCTCCTCACTCCTCTCCAGCTGATGTTGGTGGAAGCCTCATCCCTGGAGGTGTTGAAGGCCAGGCTGGATGTGGCTGTGAGCAACCTGATGTAGTGTGAGGGGTCCCTGCCCATGGCAGGGAAGGGACCTCAAGGATCAGCCAGTTCCAACCTCTCTGCCACAGGCAGGGACACCTCCCACCAGCCCAGGTTGCTCAAAGCCTCAGCCAGCCTGGCCTTCAACACCTCCAGGGAGGGAGCATCCAGGATCTCCCTGCCAGCCCTGGCAATTCTGTGGTGGTGCCCAGCTCAGTGGGAAGGGTTGGGCAGCTCTGGGCTCTGCTAACCATCTTCTGTTTCCTCTTCTGGGAGCAGGGTACAAAGAGAAGGTTCCCTTCAAGTTGGCAACGAGGCCCCCATTGCTGGCTCCTCGCCACTTGGTGCAACACAGCTGGACACAGATGGGGCCCTGTGGCTAGGTGAGTTGCTGTGGAAAGGGACAACACCCTGGAGGATCTTTTAAGGGCCCTTCCTTGTTCCTTGTGGTCAAAACTAGTGGAGTGGAGTGGAGAGTGGAATGGAATGGAATGGAATGGAATGGAATGGAATGGAATGGAATGGAATGGAATGGAATGGAATGGAATTTACCAGGTTGGAAGAGACCTTTGAGATCAAGTCCAACCTATCACCCAGCACCATCTGATCAACTAAACCATGGCATCCCCATCCAGGCTCTTCCTAAACACCTCCAGGGATGGGGACTCCACCACCTCCCTGGGCAGCACATCCCAAGGGCCAATCTCTCTTGCTGGGAAGAATTTCTTCCTCCCCTCCAGCCTAAACCTCCCCTGGCACAGCTTGAGGCTGTGGCCTCTTGTTCTGGTGCTGCTTGCCTGGGAGAAGAGACCAACCCCCACCTGGCTCCAACCTCCCTTCAGGGAGCTGGAGAGAGCAAGGTGGTCTCCCCTGAGCCTCCTCTTCTGCAGGCTAAGCAACCCCAGCTCCCTCAGCCTCTCCTCCCAGGGCTGTGCTCCAGACCCCTCCCCAGCTTTGTTGCCCTTCTCTGGACACCTTCCAGCACCTCAACATCTTTCCTAACCTGAGGAGCCCAGAACTGGACACAGGCCTCCAGGTGTGGCCTCAGCAGTGCTGAGCACAGGTCTTTGCAATGAGAGTGCTGAGACACTGGGCCAGGTTCCCCAGAGGTGGGGTGGGTTGAGATCCCATCCCTGAAGACAATCAAGAGCAGCTTGGATCCTTTTAGCAGCTCTCAAGGTCTCTCCTTAGAGTCACAGAAGCCCCTGGCTTGGATGGGAGCTTTAAAGCTCCTCTAGCCCAAGCCCCCTGCAGTCAGCAGGGACCTCCCCACCCCGAGGAGGTTGCTCAAGCACCAACTCCATCCTCCTCTTACCTCCTGAGCGGACAAACTCAGTCCTGCAGGCTGCTGCCTGGCCCTCCCCACTCCCCGCAGCGCCACCTTGCCTGGCACCGCCTGGGCAGGCTGCTGGCCCTCCCCACCCCAGGCTCCTGTGGTGTCTCTTTGCAGGGGGACTGGAGAAGCTGAGTGTGGCTCACAAGCTGCCCAAGGCCTACAGCACAGGCTTCATTGGCTGCATAAGGGACGTGGTTGTGGACCGCCGAGAACTGCACCTGGTGGAGGACGCTTTGAACAACCCCAGGATATTACACTGCTCAGCCAAATAGACCCCCAGCCCCCTCCCCTCCCTCCCTCCCTCCCCCCCCAGGGACCCTTCCTCCTCCTCCCTCCTGCCTATTGCTGTAATTATTTTCTATTTTTGTAAACTTATTGCTTTTTATATTTTTTGGGGGGGGGAGGGGAGGGAGGGAGTGGGGAGGGGAAAAGTGGGGAAGGGGGGAAAAGGGAGGGGGGGGTAAAAAAAGAACCCCACCAAGCACCAAGCCAACACAAAAACCCAACCCCAACCACCTTTTTCCTTTGGGTTATTTGCTCAGTTGCAGTTTATTCCCAGGTCAGTCTTGACTGTCACACAGCAGCCCCCCAGAAGAGCTCAACCTTGCACCCAGCCTCCCAGAAGTGGCAGCAGAAGTTTCCCCCCTCTTGCCCCTGCAGTGTAAATCTTAACTCATACTTGAAGCTCCTTGGTTGTGGTGTATGGTTTTTGGAGGGGGAGGGAAGGGGAGGGGGGAGGTGGTGGGGAGGTTGTTTCTCCCTCTCCTGATTGTGCTCTTGGATTGCTGGGGAGAGGGCAGAGGCTGCTGGTGCTGGGGAGCTGTGTGGCCTTCGTGCACTCGCTGCCTTCCCCCCCACCCCCAGCTGGCCCCAGGGTCCCCTCCTGCAGGGGCTGGCTTGAGCAGGGAGGTGGCCAGCGGTGGGAATTGCCACCCTGGCCCTGCCAAGCCTCCTCCTGGCCCTGCCAAGCCTCCTCCCGGCCCTGTGCTCACCCCATCCCCCTCCTGGCTTCCTCTCACTCTAATTTATGTGTGTAAGGATCCCCAAGCGCTTCCCCCTGCGTGCTGTGTCCGGATCAGGGACGCCGTGCGCTGGAAGGGAGACCGAGCTCTGCTCTGAGCGGCCGCCGAAGCACTGCCCCGGGGTTGTCCTGGGACTGCTTGCCGGACTCAGAGGGGCTGTGGGGGAAATGTTGGCTTCTCTGTTGGCTCTCCTCCTCCTCCTGGACACGTGCAGAAGCAGCTGTGAGACCTCACTCCCCATGCTTTGTGTTTATCCAGACCCAAAGCACCTGCTCGCCCCTGGCTGCTCTCCCCCGAGAGCTTCTGTGCGCCGAGCGCTGCCCTCCTCCCATGCACCCAAGTGAGAGCCTTGCAGCATGCCTTCAGGAGCTGGGAGAGTGCTTTCCTCCTGCCAGTGCTGTCAGATGGGCTGCAGGGCCCCGGGGCCTGGGGCCCTTTTCACTCTAATCCCTTGGATGTGTCCTTCCATCAGCCGCCTCCAGCCTCCGGGGCACGCCTTGCCTTCTGTCTGCCGCGAGGATGCTTGCAGCCGGCCGGCATGTGAACCTCTGGGTGTTTGGAGCCTCTCCCATGAAGAGCAATTGGAGTTTTGATTACCTTGGACTTCCACCTTCTCTGTCTGTTGTGTTGTGTTTTGCAATGCCTGGTGCACTGCAGGGGCTTCCACGCCTGGCTCCGGGCTCCTCTGGGTACCTTCCAGCCCAGCAGCAAGGGCTGCAGTGGGGATGGGAATGGGGGGGCAGGAGGCAGCTGGTGAGGCAGGAGGGTTTGGGAGCAGGGGGCTGAGGGGTTTCTGCCTCCTCCTGCTCCTCCTCCTGGCAAATGTTGAAAGCAAATAATCCTGTGGTGCCAGTTACAAAGCCAGTAGGTGTGTTTCTGAGTGTGTGTGTGTGTGTGTGTGCCAGATCCTCCTGGAAGCAGGAGGAGATCCAGGTGAAGATGTCCCTGCTCACTGCAGGGGGGTTGGACTAGGTCACCTTCAAAGTCTTCCTCCCAACCCAACCCATTCTGTGATTCTAAGGTCAAAGAGGAGTGCAGCTAGGAAAGGAATGATCTACACCATCCAGGTTGCTCCTCCAGGGGAAGACTTTGCTGATGCTGTCCAGCATCCATGGCCCTTCCCACCAGGAGGACACAGCTGTCCTTGTCCCACCCTGAGGTGGCAGCTGGTGTTGCTTTGTTTGGAACCAGCTTTACAGAGCCATAGAATTGTTTGGGTTGGAGAAGACCTCCCAGATCCAAGGCCATGGGTAGTGGTGAAGCTGCTGGTGGCTCCAGGACCACAAGTGGGCTGTAGGGTGTTAGCCAGCAGCTGTGACTGTGCCAGCCCCACTGTGGGTGCTCATCTCCTTGCACTCAGGGCAGGCTGGAGAGACACAGAATCAGAGAATGGGTTGGCTTGGAAGAGACCTCTAAGGTCACCCAGTCCAACCATCAGCCTAAGACCACCCTGGCCATTAAACCATGTCCCTAAGTGCCATGTCCACAGGTTTCTTGGACACCTCCCCCTCCCAAGGGATGGGGACTCCACCACCCACCCTTGGGCAGCCTCTTCCAATCCCTGACCACCCCTGCAAGAAAGAAATTGTTCCTCATCTCCAGCCTCAACCTTCCCTGGCACAACTTGAGGCCATTGCCTCTTGGTTCTATCACCTGGCACTGGGGAGAGGAGACCAAGCCCTACCTCGCTCCAGCCTCCTTCCAGGGAGCTGTAGAGAGCAATGAGGCCTCCCCTCAGCCTCCTCTTCTCCAGGCTGAACCATGGGGGGTGGATTAACCTGAAGGACCCCACCAGGTGTCAGAGATTCCTCAGCATCCATCATTGCCCCAGTTTCTCCCTCTATTTCTAGCACACCTTCCCCAAGCAGTGCCTCCTCCCTGCCTTGAAAAGCCTTGGGTCTCAGTTTTAAGCCACGAGAAGCCCAAATGCCATTGCTCAGGGTGAGCTCTGAGCTCAGGTGGTACAAGGGGGGAGCTCTTGGGGCTCTTCTTGGTCTTTAATTAAAGGCAATCCCCTGCCCCCCAAATCTGTGCCTCCTCCAGGGACGTTCCTCAACAAACCCAGGGGTGGAAACAGCTCAGTGGGGGCTGTGCCCTCTGTGGCTGGGTCTGGCTCTGGGTGTGAGGGCCAATAACCACATTCTAAGTGGCTCCTGTATGTAATTCATAGTCCCTGGTGGGGTGGGAAGTGGTCCCTGGTGGGAAGTGATCCTTGGTGGGAAGAGGTCCCTGGTAGAAAGAGGCCCCTGGTGGGACTTGATCCCTGGTGGAAAGAGGTCCCTGGTGGGAAGTGGTCCCTGGTGAGAATTGATCCCTGGTGAGAAGTGATCCCTGATGGGAAGTGCTCCCTGGTGAGAATTGATCCCTGGTGAGAATTTGTCCCTGGTGGCAAGTGGTCCCTGGTAAGAAGTGATCCCTAATGGGAAGTGGTCCCTGGTGAGAATTGATCCCTGGTGAGAATTTGTCCCTGGTGGCAAGTGGTCCCTGGTAAGAAGTGATCCCTAATGGGAAGTGGTCCCTGGTAAAAATTGATCCCTGGTAAGAAGTGATCCCTGATGGGAATTGGTCCCTGGTGAGAATTCATCCCTGGTAAGAAGTGATCCCTGATGGGAAGTGGTCCCTGGTGAGAATTGATCCCTGGTAAGAAGTGGTCCCTGGTGAGAATTGATCCCTGGTGAGAATTGATCCCTGGTAAGAAGTGGTCCCTGGTGGGAACTGATCCCTGATGGGAAGTGATCCCTGGCAGGAAGCGCTGTGCCTGACGCTGTGGCAGGGATGGACTCTGCTGGGTTGTGATGCTGGCTGGGGGCTAAGCAGGGCTGCAGGCTGGGGTCGGGGTGGGTGGGAGGGCCACGCTGAGCCCCTCAGGCTGTGGTTTTGGGCATGTGGTGGGGATGGTTGAAAGGCAGAGCTGGATGCTCCAGCTCCAGAGGGAGAGGGGCACGCACAGAGCAAGCTGCTAATTTTATTGTATTGGTTGTGTGTGTGTGTGTGTGTGTGTCTAGAATGCCACTGAAATGAAGCCAGGGTCACTGCAAAGAGAAATCATCATCATCATCATCATCACCCAAACTCAACCCCCACCCCCCAAACCACCACCACTAACCCCAAACCCCACCCAAGCCCAACATCAAGCCAGCCCCAGCACCACAGCAACGCCAAAGCTCTCTCTGCTTTCTGTTTGTCTGTGTTGGGAATGCCTTAAAGCCAGGACCCTCTGCCTCCTCCTGGCCAAGCAAACCGAGGTCACCTTCAAGCAGTGCTCCCTAGGGGCTCTGCACTTCACTGGGGCTTCATTGCGAGGAGCATCCCTGAGGTGCTCTGTCCAAAACCACGACACCAGACCAGAGTGTGGAGGTGTTTTGGTTTTGGCCTTTATTTCGTGGGGGGGTGAGTCTGGGTGATTTTTTTGGGGGGGTGGGAGGGAGGGGGGTGATGTTTTTGGTCATCAGGGTTAAACTTTGGTTGCCAAGCCAGCTGTCCAGGTGGCTCCAGTGAGAGGGGGAATGGATGAGCGTCGTGAACTGCTGTATGACTTGGGAAGGGCAATGCACAGTAGAAGAGGAGCAGCATGATATAACCATTACTAACTTGTGTCCTTTGTCAATCACCATGAAATAAAGTTTGAGAGCTATTAAAGATGGTTGCAAGGGGCCTGGTGCTTTATTGTTATTATTGTTGTTGTTGTTGTTATTATTAATCTTCCAACCTGGTCTCGTCTCTTCTCTCCTCTTCTCTCCTCTTCTCTCCTCTTCCTCTCCCTTCCTCTTCCTCTCCCTTCCTCTTCCTTTCCCTTCCTCTTCCTCTCCCTTCCTCTTCCTTTCCCTTCCTCTTCCTTTCCCTTCCTCTTCCTTTCCCTTCCTCTTCCTTTCCCTTCCTCTTCCTTTCCCTCCCTCTTCCCTTCCCTCCCTCTTCCCTTCCCTCCCTCTTCCCTTCCCTCCCTCTTCCCTTCCCTCCCTCTTCCCTTCCCTCCCTCTTCCCTTCCCTCCCTCTTCCCTTCCCTCCCTCTTCCCTTCCCTCCCTCTTTCCTCCCTCTTCCCTCCCCTTCCCCTCCCCTTCCCCTCCCCTTCCCCTCCCCTTCCCCTCCCCTTCCCCTCCTCTTCCCCTCCCCTTCCCCTCCCCTTCCCCTCCCCTTCCCTTCCCCTTCCCTTCCCCTTCCCCTTCCCTTCCCCTTCCCTTCCCATAATTATTATTACTACCATTACTATTACTATATTATCAATATTATTACCATTACTATTATCATTACTATTTCTATATTATCATCATTATAACAATAATTAGTAGTAATATTATCATCATTATGATTAGTATAATAATTAGTAGTAATATATTATCATTATCACAATGATAATATTTATTATCATCATCATTATCATTAATATAATAATTATTAGTAGTAATACATTATAATTAGCATCATTATAATCATCATTATCAGAATTATAATTAATATAGTAATAATTATTAATAATATATTATCATTATAGTCATAATAATCAGTATCATAATCATTATCATCATTAATATAATAATATTATTAGTATATTATTATAATCATAATTGTCATCATCATTATAATTATTATTAATAGTGTATTATTATCATCATTATTCTCTTCACTATCATCATTATCAGTAATAATTATTAGTATTACCATCATCATTATTATCATCACTATCATATTTCTTGTCATCATTAATGTAATAATATTTATTACTAGTATTATATCCTGGTCTATTCTATTCTATTCTCATCATCATCATCATCACTATCATCATTATTATCATCATTATCTTTAATATAAGAATAATTATTAGTAGTAGCATTATCATAATTATCATCACTATTATCATTATTATAACCATTATCATTGATACAATAATAATTAGTAGTAGTATTATCACCCTCATTATCACCATCACTATCATCATTATTATCATCATTATCATTAATGTGATAATTATTATTAGTAGTAGCATTATCATCATTATTACCATCACTATCATCATTATCATCATCATTATCATTAGTGTGATAATTAGTAGTGGTAGTAGTATCATCCTCACTATTACCATCACTATAATCATTATCATTAATGTGATCATTATTAGTAGTATTATCATCATTATTACCATCACTATCATCATTATTATCATCATTAGCATTGATGTGATAATTATTAGTATTATCACCCTCATTATTACCATCACTATCATCATTATTATCATCATTAGCATTAATATAACAGTAATTATTAGCAGTAGCTCTCTCCAACTCCCTGAAGGGAGGCTGTAGCCAAGAGGGGGTCAGTATCTTCCCCCAGGCAAGCAGCACCAGAACAAGAGGACACAGTCTCAAGCTGTGCCAGGGGAGGCTCAGGCTGGAGGTGAGGAGAAAGTTCTTCATGGAAAGAGAGATTGGCCATTGGGATGTGCTGCCCAGGGAGGTGGTGGAGTCCCCATCCCTGGAGGTGTTCCAGAGGGGCTTGGATGTGGCACTTGGAGCCATGGTTTAGCTGTCAGGAGGTGTTGGGTGCCAGCTTGGACTTGGTGATCTCTGAGGTCTTTTCCAACCTTGTTGATTCTCTGATTCTATCATCCCATGATTATTATTGTTGTTGATGTCATTATTATTACTATTATTACTACTATTATTATTATTACTACTAAGAGCAAGCTCAGTTGTGGCCACCTCATCCCTGGAAGTGTTTTAAGACCAGGCTGGGTGAGGCTTTGAGCACGCTGGGCTAGGGGGAGGTGTCCCTGCCCACGGCAGGGGGGTTGGAAGTGGATGATCTTCAAGATCCCTTCCAACCCCCTGGGATCCTGTGATATCCTTACTACTGCTACCACTCTTCCTGCTACTATATTGTTGTTGTTGTCATCCTATTCTCATCAGCATCCTACTTTGATTCACTATAATCGTTGTTCTCATGCCCATATGATGCTGATCACCCTCTCACCACCCCCCTCAGGGCTTAGTTTATCCTTTTATTGCTGCCAACCAGGAGCGATGCTGCTGTGGTCTTCTTCTCACCACTGGCAGAAGCTTCCCCTGGGTTTTACCCTCCGAAGCTGGGGAGCCAGGGAAATTCAGACACAAGCACTGCAAGCAGGATGTGGTTTGAGAAGTTCCTGCTCTCAACTGCTCTTCCTGACCTGGCCTTGAGCTCTCTCACTCTCTGATCTCCACAGCTTCGCCTTTCAGGCAGCAGAGGAGGTGGCAGGCGGGGAGCCAAGAGCTCGTCTTGAGCCGAGGGGTGTGAAGTGAGGGCAGAAGGTGAGGTGGGCTCCCTGCTGCCTGGGAGGCTGCTACCTGAGGCAGCAGAGGTGTTTTGGCTCCCCAGCAGCGCTGCACTTCTGCCTGGTGCCTGCAGCAGCTTGGCAGGAACCACACAATCAATAGGGTTGGAAGAGACTTCAAAGACCATCAAGTCCAAGCTGTCACCCAACACCATCTGACTAAACTATGGCTCCAAGTGCCACATCCAATCCTGTTTTGAACACCTCCAGGCATGGGGACTCCACCACCTCCCTGGGCAGCACATCCCAATGGCCAATTTCTCTTGCTGGGAAGAACTTTCTCCTCACCTCCAGCCTAAACCTCCCCTGGCACAGCTTGAGACTGTGTCCTCTTGTTCTGGTGCTGGTTGCCTGGGGGAAGAGACCAACCCCCTCCTGGCTACAGCCTCCCTTCAGGGAGTTGTAGAAAGCAAGAAGGTCTCCCCTGAGCCTCCTCTTCTGCAGGCTAAGCAACCCCAGCTCCCTCAGCCCCTCCTGGTAGGGCACCAGCTCCTCGATGGGCTCCCAGATGCCGAAGGCTCACACCAGGAAACAATGAGGCAGTGTCTGGGGAGCCACAGGCCTTGCACAACGCACAACTGGGGCCATGCTTTGCTCAAGAGCAGCCTCCTGGCACAGCATCTTCTTGACAATGACCTTATTATGCCCTGGCAGGCATGGGCTTGCCAGGGCAGTGCCTCCTTCCCAGGCACTTCACCGGCTTGCTGCAAAGCAGGAGGAGGAAAAGCTGTGGTTGCCTCGGCCAGAAGGAAGAGCTGGGCTCTGGCAGCTGCAGGGGGGAGGATTTTGTCTTGTCCTACAGGCTAGGAAAACCCTTTGTGAGGAGAAAGAGGAAGGAAAAGAAGGACAAGAGCCATGCTGGGGGCATGCTTGGGCAGGCAGCAAGCATGACTCAGGGGAATGGCCTGGCCGTGCCTTCTGGCAGCTCTTGCTCAGAGCAGCCTGCTCAGCACCATCAGGAACACAGCATGGGCACATCCAGCCTGGCAGCCCAGTTTGTGCTCACTGGGAGCTAGGGCCAGCAGGTGATGCCCTCAGGAAGGAGGCAGTGGGGGCTGGATGGTCTCACCCATCCTCAGCTGGCGTCTGAGAACAGCTCACCCCAACAGATGGCCTCTCTGTGTCAGCAAGCTTCAGCCCAGGGCTGAGAGCAGCTCAGTCCACTCTCCTTAATCCACTTGAGAGCTGAGGCTGAACCCCACTTTCTCCTCTCTCTGGGGCAGCTGTGGTGGGCACACAGAAGCCTGGCTGCTCCCCCACTGCTGGGAGGCACAGCAGAGGAGGTCCAGAAGCTTCTGCCCTTGCTGGGGGAGGTGCAGCAGGGCAGAGCCCACTCAAGCCTCTCCCAGCTGAGACTGAGCAGGTCAGAGAGCAGATGGGGTCACACTGACACCTAGCACCTCTGCTATGTGTGTCTCTATCACAGCAGGTGCCCCAAGGGACTGGAAGCATCCCAGCACCAACAAAACTGGATCTGCTGGCCGCAGAGAGCCAGCCTGGATCTCTCTGCTGGCTATTTCCATGGGATCAAAGCATTCCAATGGAGAGGAGAGCTGAGGTCTCCCAAGAGGGGACCATTGCCAGCAGTTACCTGTGTCCTAGTTGCATAGCCTAGAAACCAGCCCAGTTCTGGGCTCCCCAGCTCAGGCAGGACAAGGAACTGCTGGGGGGAGCCCAGCAGAAAGGCCCCGAGGGGGAATCTCATTATTGCTGATCAATATGCAGAGGGAGGACGGAGCCAGGCTCTTCCCAGTGGTGCCCAGTGACAGGACAAGGGGCAGCAGACACAGGCTGGCTCACAGGAGCTTCCATCTAAACATCCTTCAGAGCCCTGCCTGGCTGCCCAGAGAGGCTGTGGAGCCTCCAGCTCCGGAGGCAATCCAAACCCACCTGGATCCTGGGTGATTCACTCGGGATGCCCCTGCTCTAGCAGAGGGCTTGGACTGGAGGGTCCCTGCCAGCCCTCACCAGCCTGTGACCCTGTGAAGGAGGGAGCTCTGTTCCAAGGGTTTCCTTTTGCTCCCTTTTTAACCCCAGCCAGCTGAGCAGCAGCTTCTCCCTGCCCTGAGGAAGGGTCTTGTTCTCCCTCTCTGCTCCAGACACGCAGGGCAGTCACAGTCTGGTCTCTCACAATGAGGTCTCAGTGCTGTGACAGAAGCTCCCAGTAACCAGAGGCCTCCAAGGGCAGGGGAAACGAGGGAGGAGAGGACCAGAGGTCGCTGCCACCAGGGCTGCTGTTTGGCCCCCGTGGTCCTCTTCGCGCCGGGAGCCAGCCAGCGGCACGCAGGGCAGCGAGGAGGCAGGGCAGAGCTCCCGGCTGCGGGGAGAGCTGCCGGCTGGGGGCAGAGCTCCCGGCTGCGGGGAGAGCTCCGGGGCAGAGCTCCCGGCTCGGGGCAGAGCTCCAGGGCAGAGCTCCCGGCTGCGGGGAGAGCTCCGGGGCAGAGCTCCCGGCTCGGGGCAGAGCTCCAGGGCAGAGCTCCCGGCTGCGGGGCAGAGCTGCCGGCTGCGGGGAGAGCTCCAGGGCAGAGCTGCCGGCTGCGGGGCAGAGCTGCCGGCTGCGGGCAGAGCTGCCGGCTGCGGGGAGAGCTCCCGGCTGGGGGCAGAGCTGCCGGCTCGGGGCAGAGCTCCCGGCTGGGAGCTGAGCTGGCTCCTGCTGCTGCCAGCTCCCTGGGTATTCCCCAAATAGAGCTGGAATCCGCTGAGCCTTAATATAGCCCCAAAAGTGCTATTTTTGCCGCGGCAGGGCGGCGGGGCAGGGGCTCGCTGCCCGTGGTGGCCTGGCTTCCCCCCCTCCCAGACAGCTGGCTTTGTTTTCTCACCCAGCATTCATGAAAGGTGCCAGATTCAGGGCATTGCTTTGGGTTAATTTATGGTCTTTTCTGTTAAAGCAGCAGGGATCCCAGCTGAGCTGGTTCCAAAGGCTTCCGAGGGCAAACTGGGCTCGAGGAGGGCAGAGTTAGGCTGGAGGGGAGGAAGAAATTCTTCCCAGGGAGGGTGGGGAGGCTCTGGAACAGGTTGCCCAGGGAGGTCGTGGATGCCCCCTCCCTGGAGGTGTTCAAGGCCAGGCTGGATGAAGCCTTGAGCAACTTGGTCAAGGGGAGACCTAGGAAAAAGGTCTTTACTATGAGGGTGAGGAGACACTGGAAGGGGTTGCCCAGAGAAGTTGGGGATGCTTCATCCCTGGAAGTGTTTAAGAGCAGGTGGGCTGAGGTCTTGAGCAGCCTGGGCTGGTGGGAGGTGTCCCTGCCCGTGGCAGGGGGGTTGGAACTGGCTGATCTGGAAGGTCCCTTCCAACCCAACCCATTCTATGAACCTATGAAATGTGCTGTGTGGGCCTAAAGCTCACAGCAGCCTATAGCAGCACACCTGATCCCAGCTTGCCCCAGAGGAAGATTTGGGTGCCACCATCCCCATCAGGTTTTGAAGGCCAGGCTGGCTGTGGCTGTGAGCAAGCTGCTGCAGTGTGAGGTGTCCCTGCCCATGGCAGGGGGGTTGGGACTGGCTGAGCCTTGAGGTCCCTTCCAGCCCTGACAATTCTGTGATCTCACCACAGATATTGGGAGGAGAATCACAGAACTGTCATGGCTGGAAGGGACCTCTTGGTGCTTATCACAGAATGGGTTGGGTTGGAAGGGACCTTAAAGGTCATCCAGTTCCAACCCCTTGCCAAGGGGGGGTGAAACACACTCTGGAGGTGCCCTCTTAGCTCCCAAGTGGAGCTGGAGGCATTTAGGGACAACAGCAAAGGTGATGGTGTGGGTTGATGGGGATGAACTTTTCTTGGGGACAGCTTTTGTTGGAGCCAATCTTTCAATGGAGACAGCTGGGGACAACCTCTCCAGCAGGGCCTGTTGGCAGCAGGGTTGGTTTGAAACTGGGAGAGGAAGGTCTAGACTTAGACAGGAGGAAGAAGCTTTCACAGTGCCACTGGTGAGACAGTGGCACAGGATGCCCAGAGAGGTGGTAGGTGTCCCATCCCTGGAACCATTCCAGGTCAGGCTGGATGAGCATCTGGGAAACCTGCTCTAGGTGAAGATGCTCCTGCTCAGTGCAAGGGGGTTGGACTGGATGAGCTTGGAAAGCTCCTTTTGAACCCCAAACCTTCCATGCTTCCATGCTTCTGTGTGGCTGAGCCTTGCCAGACTCAAGAGGCTTAGTCTCTGTGGCTTGCTTCCTTCCCTTGGTAGCCTAACATCTCAAGTCCTTGGGAGCTCAACACCACAATCTGCTCCTTAATGGTGTCTGGGGACTGAGGGCTGTCTGAAGTTGCTGCTGGTGTGAAACCTCACATGCTGCCAAGGGCTGGGTACTGTGGAGCTGCCTGGCAAGGAGCATGGATGCTCCATGGATGGAGAACATGCTTGCCAGGCTGGAGGGTGAAGGACCACTGGATCTTGGAGGGAATAGCAGCAGGAGAGGAAAGGCAGCAGAAGTGGATGGCTCCAGGAGGGGAATGAGACCAGAAGGGGGATGGGACCAGAAAGGGAATGGCTTCAGGAGGAGAAACGGCATCAGAAGGGGATTGACTGCAGGTGGGGACTGACTCCAGGTGATACCTGTGAGAGAATGGCTCCAGGAGGGGAATGGCATCAGGAGGGGGACAGAGGGAAGGCTGTGCGTTGCTCACTGGGGTCTCAGCGCTCCCTGTGCCACTCGCCCAGCGTCTGAACTGGCAGCCCGGGGGGGCTGAGGGGAGCAGAGCGGGCAGCTGCCGGGCCCGGGGGCAGCAGCAGCAGGCCGGGGCCAGCGGACCCCGCGCCGCAGGAGCCGGGCCGGGCGTGGCGGCGGGGCGGGGCGGGCGGAGGGCGGGGATTCCCCCGCGTCACTGGGAGGGGTTTCCCCGGCGGCCCGGGGCCCGGCGCCCCGGCGGGGCGGGCAGACGGAGCGGGACCGGGGCCGGAGCTCGGCGGAGCCATGACCTCCCGCAGGTAAGGGCCGAGAGCCGAACCTGAGCCCCGCGTAGCAGAACCTGAACCGAGCCGAGTCGAGCCTAAACCGAGCCGGAGCGGAACCCGAGCAGAGCCCAGCCTAGCCGAACCGCCGCTCCCGGGCACCGGCTTGCGCTCGGACCTACCCCCGGGACGTTCTCTCGTAGATGCGCTGGGCTCGGGGGCTGTGCTGCCCCTCTCCCGCTGCCCGTTTCGGGTCGCCCCCTGTCCCCTGGGCAGGAGGAGCCTTGCTGCCTTCAAGCATCTTCTCAGGCAGGGGCTGCTGGAGATGCTGGCGAGGGGACACCAGGACGGGACCGAGCGCTACAACTCGCCTGAGGTGTCTCGGTGGGCTGGGAGCTGGGAGCGGAGAGACGTGGGTGCGTCTGGTGTGATGTCGGTGCCGCCCCCAGGTTGTCCCAGAGATGCTGTTTCAAGGCTTCGGGGTCTTCCTGGGGGGTGGCAGGAGCTCGCGTGACCTGGGGACATCGTCCCCCAAATTCCTTCCCCTCTGCTGTGGCTGCCAAAGGGCTAAACAGCAGCCCAGGGGCTGCTCCCTGTAGGCACTTCTCGGCCGGCTCGGGCTGCACGCAGAGGGGGTTCTTAAAGAGCTGCTTTGGGGCTTCTTCAAGCCTTCTCGGTCTTTTCACGGGGGACAGCCTTAAGGTGACCCCAAAAGGCGTTGGAGGGGGGTGGGGGTGGCGGTGGTGGAAGTCAAGTGCGTGTCGAAAAGCCCTGCGGAGGGTGGCGGCTGGGGAGCAGCCATACAGCTGCCAGGCACTCCAGGCTGAGCAATGGGATCGGTTACAGGACAGGGAGTGCTCCTTTGGTGCTGCTACAGGACCCAGCACGGGCAGGTCACGAGTGGGGTGTGCACAGCCATCTCCTGGACGTGCCCTGGCTCCGTGTTCCTCCCTGCAACCGAAGGGGGTTGGTTTATGGTGTTTGGGGGGGGGTGTCTCTCGTTTTGGTTTGTGTTTCTGGCCATCCTCTGGCTGTCCTCCCCTGCCCCAGGTGCTGGGCTGTGTTTGGTGTCCGGGCTCGGAGCATGCAGAAGAAGTTGAGGAAGAGGCAGCGCTCCTCTGGGCGGTGCCACAGGGAGTTACGAAACCCTCCTTGTGCTCTGCTGGGTGATGGAGCTAAAAAGCAGAGGGCTGGCCCGTGGGGCCCGTGGGCTTCGTCCTGCAGCCCTGGGGGTGCTCTCTTGTGCCCACAGGCGAGTCAATATTTGTCTGCACTGCCCGTGCCTTGCTGGCTCCACCTCCTGGGGCGGCTGCCCAGGGCGGCAGGCTGCTGGAGACGGCAAAATGGTTGTGGTGCTGCTGCCAGCAAAGCCCTTGCAGGAGTCCTGAGAGACCTGGCCGGCTCCTGGTGGTGCTGCTGAAGGGGGGTCAGGGCCATGTGGGCTGGATCTGCTGTTGGGGGCAGACTGCTCCCAGCATCTGTTGCCCTCCCCCTCTCCACCTGCGCAGCAGAGTGCTGGATTTGCAGGTTCTGTAACCCTGCTCAGGTCCTTTTTATCTCCCCCACACGGTGTGGCCAAACTGGCTTGGCCCCAGCCTTGGCTCTCTTGCCTAGCAACGTGCAGGGTGCCAACCAGCTCTGTAGGGCATCCTTCTCTCCTGCCTGGCCCCTGGCTGAGGCTGTTCTCCCCCCAGCTCAAAGCACAGCCTGGTTGTGCCTAGGGGGATCTGCTGAGCTGATGAGTGTTGAGAGGCTCAAGGTGGTTCCTCATGAGGAAAGGTCACTGCAAGGCCCAGCTGAAGCACTAAGTAGTGGATCCTTTGTCTCCTGGCAGGACCATACCTCTCCACCCTTCCTTGCAGGTCACTCAGCCTTGCAGGGAAACCCTTGGCTGAAAGGTGGTGTGGTGCTGAGAGCCTCCCAGGGTGCCCTGCAGAGGCTGTTGGTGTGAGCCAAGGTGCAGCTGGCCTGTTGCACTGAAAGCAGCAGGACAGGAGGACGCAGCCTCAAGCTGGGCAGGGGGAAGTTTAGGCTTAGTCTTAGTAAGAAGCTCTTCACAGGCAGAGAGATTGCCCTTGGGAATGGGCTGCCCAGGGAGCTGGTGGGCTCAGTGTCCCTGGAGGTGTTTAAGAGCAGCCTGGAGGAGGCACTCAGTGCCAGGGTCTGGTTGATCAGTTAGGGCTGGGTGATGAGTTGGGCTTGGTGTTCTTGGAGGTCTCTTCCAAGCTGGCTGGTTCTGTGAAAGGAGGTACTGCAGGGCAGGAGGATCTGATCTGTGAGGGAGTGACAGCTCCATCCCAGCCCAGGGGGTGCTTCCTTGCTTCCAGCACCAAGTGGACTGCTGGAGGGCTGTCCCCAGCTGAACACCTTGGGAGCTGGTGTGGATGCAAGAGCGAGTGGGGACTGTCCCCCAGCTTTGGGGGGACAAATGTCCCCACTGACCTGTGTGCTTATTCTCTTCAAGGAAGGCAGATGGGAGGTGGAAAAAAAAAACCCACCCTGGGTGCTTGACTTGCTTGGGAAGGGCTGCTGGTGACCTTGCTGTGCTGTGCAGGGGGTGGCAAGCTCTGGTGGAGGCTGGGCAGACTGCTCACAGCCTGACTCTCCTATGAGACTGAAAGAGTTGGGGTGGTTCAGTCTGGAGAGGAGAAGGCTCCCAGGAGACCTAATTGTGGCCTTCCAGGATCTGCAGGGGGCTGCAAGAAAGCTGGGGAGGGACTTTTGAGGGTGTCAGGGAGGGATAGGACTGGGGGGGATGGAGCAAAGCTAGAAGTGGGGAGACTCAGATTGGATGTGAGGAAGAAGTTGTTCCCCAGGAGGGTGGTGAGAGCCTGGCACAGGCTGCCCAGGGAGGTGGTGGAAGCCTCCTGCCTGGAGGTGTTTGCAGCCAGGCTGGAGGTGGCTGTGAGCAACCTACTGTGGTGTGAGGTGTCCCTGGCCATGGCAGGGGGTTGGGACTGGCTGAGCCTTGAGCTCCCTTCCAGCCCTGACAGCTCTGATTCTGACACAGGAGGCAGCCTGGGGGGCAATGGCCATGGGGGGGGGGGGGGGGGGGGGGGGGGGGGGGCGCAATAGCCATGGCAGGGGGCAGTGGCCACGGAGGGGCAGTGGCCATGTGTCAGTGCTGGGGGGGTGCAGATGTGGGCCATGAGGGTAGAAATAAGCCAAGCTTGCTGCCCCCAGCCTACAGCACAGAGCTGCTGCCAAGCTGGAGCCTCAGGCTGCTGCTGGGACCTGGCTGGACCTTTGGAGGTCCCTTCCAAGCCATTCAGCAGTCTGTGTCCTCCAAACAGCTTGCTGGAAGAATGAGCTTTTTCTTCCCCTCTCCCAGCCTCTCTGGCATGTGACCTCTCAAGTGCAGGAGAGCTTTGGAGGTCAGGGATGGACCAAGCCCAGCCAGGACAGAGCTGCCCTCTTTGCTCTCAGGGTGGTGAGGCACTGGAATGAGCTGCCCAGAGAAGCTGTGGAGGTGTTCAAGGCCAGGCTGGATGAGGCTTTGAGCAGCCAGGGCCAGTGGGAGGTGTCCCTGCCCATGGCAGGGGGGTTGGAACTGGCTGATCTTTAAGGTCCATTCCAGCTCCAGCCATTGCATGATTCCAGGATGGATCTGGATCCTGGGAGGCTGAGCAGCCACTGCCCCTCCTCTGCCTCGGTGTTTCTGTCTGCTCAGCGCCCTTAGAGGCTTTTTGCTGTTAACAAAGAGACCTTGGAGGAGATAAAGCTCCCCCAGGCCATGGCTTGCAGATCCCAGATGCCTGTTTCCTTTCCTAGAAAGGAGCTGGAGGATGTCTGGAGCACTTGGGAGCTGGCAGCTGGCTTGTGCAGTGCGCTGCATTGCTGTGCCCTCGTCTCCAGGGCAGGCTTGGTTTTTGCTTCACAGCCACGTTCCCTGGGATGCTGTGGCTGGGAGAAGGGAAAGTCTGGAGGAAAAGAGTAAATGCCAGCTTCTGCAGCCTGATTCTCTCTGCAAAGGGTGTCCCAGCTCTGCAGGAATTGCTCCTTGTGTTTCGTGGTGGTTGGAGGACTGCTGCTCAGGGGCAGGCAGTTGCTCCTCTTCCCTTCCTGGCTCCAAGGCCAGGTAGTGGTGAAGCTGCTGGTGGCTCCAGGACCACAAGTGGGCTGTAGGGTGTTAGCCAGCAGCTGTGACTGTGCCAGCCCCACTGTGGGTGCTCATCTCCTTGCACTCAGGGCAGGCTGGAGAGACACAGAATCAGAGAATGGGTTGGCTTGGAAGAGACCTCTAAGGTCACCCAGTCCAGCCGCCCACCCAGCACCCCCATGGCCACTGAACATGGCCCAAAGTGCCACATCCACAGGTTTTGGAACCCCTCCAGGGATGGGGACTCCACCACCCCCCTGGGCAGCCTGTTCCAACCCCTGACCACTCCTGCAGCGAAAAAATTTCTCCTAATCTCCCACCTGGAACTCCCCTGGGGAACATGAGGTCATTTCCTCTTGTCCTGTCCCTTCTTACATGTCAGAAGAGACCAAGCCCCACCTGGCTCCAGCCTCCTTCCAGGGAGTTGCAGACAGCAATGAGGTCTCTCCTCAGCCTCCTTCTCTCCAGGCTGCACAACCCCAGCTCCCTCAGCTGCTCCTCCCCAGCCATGTTCTGCAGACCCTTCCCCAGCTTCATTGCCCTTCTCTGAACCTGCTCCAGCCCCTCAGTGTCCTTCAGCTGCTCCTCCCCAGCCATGTTCTGCAGACCCTTCCCCAGCTTCATTGCCCTTCTCTGAACCTGCTCCATCCTCTCAGTGTCCTTCTTCAGCTGCTTCTCCCCAGCCCTGCTCTCCAGACCCTTCCCCAGCTTCATTGCCCTTCTCTGGACCTGCTCCATCCTCTCAGTGTCCTTTGCTTGGGCAGGGCACATTGCTGTGCATCTGAGGCCTCAAAGGGATCCAGGTGTGTCCCAGCCCTTGCCTGCCAGCCAGCCCTGAGCATCAGCTGCAGGGGCAGGAAGCAGAATGCCAGTCCCCTGCGGTCCCGGCTTTCCCACTCCCTTTCCCAGTGAGCAAACACAGCACTTCCTGCCCTCAATCCCAGTGTAAACATTAACCTGGAGGAGCTGCAGGAGCTGCTTGCTTTGGCAGCTGGGGATGGTGGTGATTTCTGGTCCAGGAAGCAAAACCAGGTCAGCCTTTTGGCGTCCTGGGTACTCCTCGCCGCCGCACCGGGGGGCAGAGCTGGAGGCGACAGGGGCTGGCAGCAGGCTGAGTGTGGCTCTTGTTGGCAGGAGCAGGCTCAAGCCCACAGCTGCTGGGGCAAGCTCAGGAAGGTCCTCTGGCCCTTCTTTTATGGTGAGCTGTTCATTCCCATCCCTCTCACAGGGAGAGCTGTTGGCCATCGGGATGTGCTGCCCAGGGAGGTGGTGGAGTCCCCGTCCCTGGAGGTGTTCAAACAGGGCTTGGATGTGGCACTTGGAGCCATGGCTTAGCTGTCAGGAGGTGCTGGGTGACAGCTTGGACTTGCTGATCTCTGAGGTCTTTTCCAACCTTACTGACTCTATGATTCTGTGGTTCCTGCCAGGCTGCTGCAGGCACCAGGCAGAAGTGCAGCACTGCTGGGGAGCCAAAAGGATTCTGCTGCCTCAGGTAGCAGCCTCCCAGGCAGCAGGGAGCCCACCTCACCTTCTGCTCTCACTTCACACCACTTCCATGCAGCACTGCAGCACTTGGCTCTGGAGCTGGCTCATGCTCAGCTCCAGCACGAGAATGGTTTGCAGCTGGAGCAGGGGAGGCTGAGCTTGGACATCAGGAGCAAGTGTTGCACCAGGGGAGTGGGGAAACACTGCAACAGGTTGAGGTCCTGGTCCTGCAGACCTTCAAGACCTTGTTGTGGCCCTGAGCATCCTGCTCTGGCTGGAGGTGTCCTTGCTGCCTGCAGAGGGGATGGAAAAGATGCCCTTCCAGGGTCCCTTCCAGCCTGATGCAATCTGTGACCCTCTGGCCACAGCAGCAGCTTGGGTTCACCCCCTGGCTTCATTGGTGTTGGCTCCCCCTCATCACCAGACCTTCCCAGCAAGCTGCCTTCTGCTTCCCTCCTTTGCTGTTGCTGCCCCTGCCCCTCAGCTCAGACTTGCCCTGGTTTGCTCTCTGCATGAGGGCAGCTTTGGACATGCATGGGAGAATCCAAGCTCAGAGGCATTTGTGCAGGAGACCTCCAAGTGTCTGCTGTGACTGCCTGGGCACTCTCTGCCTGCCCAGGTGGGGAGGAGAGAGATGGCAATGCAGAGGCAGGAGCAGCTGTGCTCTGTCACCAAGCTGCCCTGTGGTGGATGAGGAGGATGGGAACCTTGGCAGCAGCTAGGATCAGCTGATGGAACGAGAGGAAATGGCCTCAAGTTGCTCCAGGGCAGCTTCAGGTTGGAGATTTGGAGCAATTCCTTTGCTGCAAGAGTGGGCAGGGGGTGGGACAGGCTGCCCAGGGGAGGTGGTGGAGTCCCCATGCCTGGAGGTGCTCAAGAGCTGTGTGGGCATGGCACCTGGGGACAGGACTGAATGGCCGTGGTGGGGTTGGGTTGATGCTTGCACTGGATGAGCTGGGAGGTATTTGCCAACAGAAACAGTTCTGTGATCACAGAATCACCAAGGTTGGAAGAGGCCTCAGAGCTCATCAAGTCCAAGCTGGCACCACAGACCTCAGGACTAAACCATGGCTCCAAGTGCCACCTCCAATCCCCTCCTGAACACCTCCAGGGATGCTCTGATTCAGTTGCAAGCCCCCAGGCTGCTGTTTATTTCCAGCTAGGGCAAGCTCCTCACTGCAGGGCAGGAAGGGCAGGAGTGCAGTGCTCACTCCTCACTGCATGGTTAATCCAGGGCTGGGATGGATTGGAAAGGACCTCCAAGACCAGCCAGTTCCAACCCCTCTGCCCCGGGCAGGGACACCTCCCACCAGCCCAGGCTGCTCAAGACCTCATCCCACCTGGTCTTAACCACTCCCAGGGATGAAGCATCCACAACCTCTCTGGGCAACCCCTTCCAGCATCTCACCACCCTCATAGTAAAGATCTTCAGCCTAGGTCTCCCCTTCTCCCACAGCCAAGTGTGGAAGGAGCTGTGGCCATGCCTAGGAGAGGCTCTTGGATCAACCCCTGGGTGATTTCCTTTGCCCTCCCCCCCCCCCCCCCTGCTCTTTCCAGTATCCTATGGTTTCCCCCCCTGCCCCCCAGGCAGATTGAGCTGCTCTCATCATGGTCACAAGACAAATGGAGCTCCCTGGGCCCTGGAACCCATCCCTCAGCTGCAGCTGGATCTCTTTTGCAGGCTGCCAAGGAGAATTCCTCGCCGTCTGCAGCAGCAGCAGCAGCAGGGTAAGGCAGAGCTCCCTGAGCAAGAAGCCAGCCCAGACCTCCAGCCCCAGCTGCCAAAGCTCTGTTTGAGGGCCAGCTTCCTTTGTGGCTGGGTGGTACCCGAGCTGCTGGCTGCTGCTTCCAAGCAGGGCTTCAGTTAATTGGCTTTCTAGGAGCCGATTCTTCTCGGGAGCCTCCCAGGCACCTGAAGGAATGAATTGGGGCTTTGTGCTCCGGTGGAGCTCTGCCAGGGGAGCAGCAGTAGCCAGCTGGACTCTCCCAGGTGTCTCCTGGGTGCAGGTCCTGCTTGCCGTGGAGCTGGGTGGCCACATGGGGAAGGCTGCTCGCGGTGTCCCCGGGACCCCGAGCCGCTGCTCCCCCGGCCCCTGCCGCCACTGCTCCCCCGGCCCCCCGAGCTGCTGCCGCTGCTCCCCCAGCCCCCAAGGATGGCTCAGCTGGCCAAGGCATGTGGTAGGGGCCCGGCAGATGTGTGCCTGTGGCTCTGCAGCTGGGAGCTGCTGCAGGCACTGCCATGGAGTACTTGGTCAGCCCCAGAGCCGTGCAGGAGGTGGCTCTGGGCATGCAGGAGGTGTTTCCCTCTGCTCAGCAAAGCAAACCCTGCTCTCTTGAGAGCTCTTCCCAGGGCCTGGCTGCATGCTGGACCTCTCCTCCCTGACCCCATTGGAGGCAGCTCGGGGGAGAGTTTGTCTTCTGGTGTTGGGGCTTGGACTTATTGCTCCAGCTGAAGGGGTCTGGCTTAGCCAGAGGGCTTCTGCATGCCTGGTGCTTGGCACTCCATGAGCAAACCAGCAGCCTGGGCCCTCTTCAGGAGGGCCCTGTGAGTGGGCAGCCTGGAGCTGAGAGCTTTCCTGTTCCCATTTTGGGTCACTGATTTAGTGCCTAGCATCTACTCATCCCCTGTCTCCGTGGTGGTCAGCATCCCACCATGGCAGTGCTGACAGCCTTGGAGATTGCCCCTGAAAACTCATCTCCCAGAGGAAATCTGGGGCTCCATCCTTGGCCTGGGGGAGCTACACAGCCAATAGTTATTGCCAAGCTAAAGGCAAGTCCATAGGGGAGGGGAGAGGTAGGCTGGGGAGCAGGGAAAATGCCTTTGCTGCAGGAGTGGTCAGGGCTTGGAACAGGCTGCCCAGGGAGGTGCTGGGGTCCCCATCCTTGGAGGTGTTTGGATGAGGTGCTGGGTTAGGTTGATGGTTGGATTTGGTCATCCTGGAGCCCTCCTCCAGGAGCTTGGTGATCCTGGAGCTCTTTTCCAACCTCAAACCACTGAAGGATTTTACACCCTAACAGCTGTGCACAGGGAGGTGTTAGGTTATGGTTGGACTTGATCATCTTGGAGCTCTTTTCCAGGGCTTGATCATCTTGGAGCTCTTTTCCAACCCCAAACCATTCTAGGAGATGTTAGGTTATGGTCAGACTTGATGGCCTTGGAGCTCTTTGCTGGGGGCTGGGTGGCCTTGGAGCTCTTCTCCAACCCATTGTAGGAGTCTACACTCCAGCAGCTGTGCCCAGGGGAGATGTGTAGGCTATGGTTGGACCTGCTGACCTTTTCCAGCCAGGTGACTCTGATCCTCTGGATGTGTGTGGAGGAGAAGCCTCCCCCCCACCCAGGGCTCTGCAGTTCCTCAAGCCCTCTCTGACCCTTTTCCTGCAGCAGCCATGGGGTTGTTCTGCTGCTGTTCATTGCCTTGACCGAAGAGCAGTGGCTTGGGCAGGGCTGCACTTGCTGCCTGCTGGTGGTGAGGGGTGGGCAGGGCTGGGAAGTGGCTCCTGCAGCCCAATTGCTTGTTCCAGGAAACCTGCGTGGGCTGGAGCCTAATCACACTCTGGGGCTGCTCTGTGTGCAGGCTTCCTGCAGGAGTCTGAAGGGAAGGAGGAAATTCTTCACATTAACCCAAGCTGGAAACCAGGAACTGTGTGCTTCCTGCAGAGGGCTTTGGGGTTTTGGGGGCTGCAAATAGCTCCTGCTGCTGGCTGCGTGGAGGCTGCTCTCCAAACAGCTCTGCCTGCTTGCTGAGGGATGTGCCTGGGGGAGAGGGGTCCCCCAGCATCCCCTCCCCGGGGAGAGGGGTCCCCCAGCATCCCCTCCCCGGGGAGAGGGGTCCCCCAGCATCCCCTCCCCGGGGAGAGGGGTCCCCCAGCATCCCCTCCCCGGGGAGAGGGGTCCCCCAGCATCCCCTCCCCGGGGAGAGGGGTCCCCCAGCATCCCCTCCCAGGGGAGAGGGGTCCCCCAGCATCCCCTCCCCGGGGAGAGGAATGCCCCAGAGGGATGCCCCAGCATCTCCCCCCGGGGGGGAGGGGTGCCCCAGCATCCCCTCTCCCCGGGGAGAGGGATGCCCCAGAGGGATGCCCCAGCATCTCCCCCCGGGGGGGAGGGGTGCCCCAGCATCTCTTCCTGGGCTTCCTGAGCTGCTGCTCTCCTGGGGCCGATGCTGTGGCTGTCACAGGTCGTCCCAGGCAGGTCCCATGGGGGAAGGATGTTGCTGTGATCCAGCTGCAGAGGAAGCATCTCTCAAGGGTGTGAGTTTGGGAGCTTTGGGGCTGTTAGAGCTGGGGAGGGCCAGGGGCTGCACCTTGCAGCCCTTCTCTGTGTTGGAGGAGGTTTCCTGCCTGGAGTGGAGAAGGAGAGGAGTCTCATCTGCTGCCTCCCCTGTGACAGGCTCTGATGGTGGTGGTTGATGTTGGGATGCTCTCAGTGTCTCCACACTGCAGCTCCAGCCCTTCTCTGCTCTTCCTGGCTCCTCAGGACAGGCTCTATGGCCTCCAGGGACCCATCCAGGCCAGGCTGGAGGTGGCTGTGAGCAACCTGCTGTGGTGTGAGGTGTCCCTGGCCGTGGCAGGGGGCTTGGAGCTGGCTGAGCCTTGAGCTCCCTTCCAACCCTGACAATTCTCTGATCTTGGGAGACAGATGAGCTCTGCTCTGCCCCTATCACAGGGGGCAGTGAGCAGGTGATCTAAAAAGGGCATAGAGGAGGAGGAGAAGAGGGGGAGGAAGAGGTCACCTGGTCCAGCCATGGCTGCTGGCCCCCAGGAGGCTGCTTTGCCCAGGGTGAATCACAGCAGCATTCCCTCCTGAGAACTCTGGGCTGGGGAAGCCTCCCAGGACAAGGAGATAAACTTTATCAGGCTTGTTGCAGCTCCCTGGTGTGGGAAGAAGTGCTGGGGGAGGAGAGGCTGTGCTGGTGTCTGCTGCAACTGCCCTGATTGTGTCATCAGGTGAGGAGCCTGGGTCTGAGCAAGCCTCTGCTCAAGGTTTGCCGGGCACAGGGCTGCTGGGGCTGGTTCCCAGCCTGGCCCTGTTGGGGCTGGCTGCCTCTTGACCTCCTTGTTGGGGACTGCTTGCTGACCTGGGAGCAGGGCAAAGCAGAGGCCAAATGCAGACAGTCTCAGGGTGCACCGCCAGAGAGAGTCACAGAAGGGGAGAGCATCTCTTGTGGGATGGGGGAGGAGGAGAGCACTCTCGGCCCCGGGACCCCCGGCGGCGCTCTGAGCCCCGGCGGCGCTCTCGGCCCCGGGAGCCCCGGCAGTACGGTCAGCCCCGGGAGCTCGGCAGCGCTCTGAGCCCCGGCGGCGCTCTCGGCCCCGGGAGCCCCGGCGGCGCTCTCGGCCCCGGGAGCTCGGCAGCTCTCTGACCCCCGGCGGCGCTCTCGGCCCCGGGAGCCCCGGCGGCGCTCTCGGCCCCGGGAGCTCGGCAGAGATGCTCATCTCAGAGATGCTCATCTCAGAGATGCTCATCTCAGAGATGCTCATCTCAGAGATGCTCATCTCAGAGATGCTCATCTCAGAGATGCTCATCTCAGAGATGCTCATCTCAGAGATGCTCATCTCAGAGATGCTCATCTCAGAGATGCTCATCTCAGAGATCATCTCTTCTGTGGACCTAACACCACCATGGCCATGAAACCCTGTCCCCAGGTGCCAGGGGCCACATTTCTTGACCCCCACCAGGGATGGGGACTCCACCAGCTCCCTGGGCAGCCTATTCCCATCCCTGACTCCTCCTGCAGCAAAGAAGCTCTTCCCAACCTCCATCCTGACCCTCCCCTGGCACAGCTGCAGGCCATGGGCCCTGTCTTGCACACAGAGGGGGTTTGCTGTGCAGGTTTCCAGCGTCTTTGGCAGCAGCCTCCAGTGCCAGGCTGAGTTCTCAGCTTCCTCTCACAGCCCAGGCAGCCTTCATGCCTTGGTGCCACCTTCTGAGTTCCCTGGGGGAGAAGATTCATGGGATGCTTTGGGGATGGAAGGAACCTTGAAGATCATTTGGTTCCAACCTCCCTGGCCCTGGCAGGGACACCTCCCAAGCAGAGCAGGCTGCTGAAGGCCTCATCCAGCCTGGCTCGGTGCTGGTGGTGCTGGAGAGCCTTTTGTGCGAGCCCATCCTTTCCTTCGTGCTGCTCTGCAGCTGAGCCAGGACCTGCCCGCGCTGGATGCTGGGTGTCGGGGGAGCAGGAGCTTCCTCACGGGCCGGGACTCCACCAGCCAGGGCTTCCCCGCAGCTCCTCGCCCTGGCCACAAGGGACAGAGGGCTGCGAGCAGCTCGGAGCCGGCTGGGAGTCGGGGGTGGAGGGAGCCCCATCCAGAGGTGACCTGAGAGGTGAGACCCCCTCCCCTTGGCGCTGCAGGAGAGGGGGGGAGAAGGGAAGATGACCAAGATTTCCTTTCCCCCCCAGCTCCCCCTTCACACCCCGCAGCAGCATCCTTGAGCAGCATCCCTCCAGTTGCCAGGGCTGTATTTGTCCATGGGTTGGGTTCCCTTTTTAGGGGGGGGGGGGGAGTTGGTTTGTTTGTTTGTTCCCCTCTTCCTCCCACCCTCCTGAGCTATTTCCACCAGCCTCCTCTCCAAGAAGTGCTAACTGATTAAGAGCCTAAATATAACCATGGTACTTTTTTTATCCTCCCCCCCCACCCCCCCCCCCATCCCAACCCTCTCCAATTCTTCCTCATGGGGGGGAGGGGCAATAAATAGCCTTGGCAAGCCTTCAAAGGGGCCATGGGGGCTGCTGGGGGCTGTATTTTTGTCTTGTCACCCTGCCCAGGGTCCCAAAATAAACCCTCCTGGTCTGTATTTGGGGGGGCTCCAAGTGAGCTGCTCAGGGTTATATAATCCTGAGAGCTGGAGGCTGGGAGGGCTCAGCCAGGCTGCACGTGATGGGTGATGGGCCTGGGCACCCTGTGGCAGGCAGAGGTGGCAGGGCAGGGACAGGGCAGCAGGGGATCTCCTCCTCTCCTGCTGGCCCTGCTGCCAAGTGGGAGGCAGCCTGGGGAAGCCAGGATGCAGCAGCATAAGGCTCTGCCCTTGCCTGGCTTCCTTGGTGGGGAAGGGTCCCAGGCTCCGTGGCTGGCTGGGTGGCCTTGGAGCTGGTTTGGGGTTCCCACCCTTGGCATCATCCTAAGAAGGAGCTGGTTTGCTCCTGGTTGAGTGCAGCCACGTTTGTGCTCAGTCCTGGGCTGGGAGCTGAGCCCCTGGACTGAGTGCTCACAACACATCAGGGCATCTCCTCTCCTCCTGCTGGCCCTGCTGCCAAGTGGGAGGCAGCCTGGGGAAGCCAGGATGCTGCAGCATAAGGCTCTGCCCTTGCCTGGCTTCCTCATGGATTCCTCTCTTCAAGGTGCTTGGAGAGGAACCTGCTGGCTGGGGACGAGTCTGGTTAGTGGGGAAGGGTCCCAGGCTCCTTGGCTGGCTGTGTCACCTTGGAGCTGGGTTGGGGTTTCCTCTGCACCTGGGGGGGTAGTTCAGGGGTTTCCTACCCTTGGCATCGTCCTAAGGAGGAGTTGGTTTGCTCCTGATTGAGTTCAGCCACGTTTGTGCTCAGTCCTGGGCTGGGAGCTGAGCCCCGGGGGGCTGAGAGAGGGCTGAGCCCCCCGGGGGGCTGAGAGAGGGCTGAGCCCCCCGGGGCTGAGTGCTGCTCAGGTCCCAGGCTGAGTGTTCTCCTCCTCCCCCCTCCCCCAGCAAGGGTGGGAACCGAGGGATTGCCTCTCTCTGTGGTGCCCTCGGGGGCTGGGCTGTGCAGCATCCCTGCCCCAGCTGCTGCTCCTTGCTCTGCTCCCCGAGGGCTGCTGCTGGGCAGCGGCCCCCAGGCTGCAGCCTGCTCCTTTTTGCCTCCCCCCTAGCCCTTGCAGGTGTGACCTGGGGCATCTCTGCTGCCTGCCCAGGGGTGGAGAGGCAAAGTTGTGTGAGAAGAGAGCAGAGGAAGCTGGGGAGTGCTTGAACCTGCAGCACTGCACCCCAGTGCTGGCTGTGAACCAAGGGGAGTCCTGCCCTGCCTGGGAAGCCTGCTGATGGCCTTGGCTGTTAGACACCGAGCTCAGCTCTCCCTGGGCACTGCCTGGGCTGCTGAGCAGCCTTGGGATGATAACAGAGGGAGAGGGAAAGAGAGGGAGGAGGTGTTTGGAGTCCTTGGCTGAGGTGGGAGGGAGCAGTTTGCTGCTTGCAGGGCTGTGGTGGTCGCTGGGGTGCTCAAGCTGAGGCTTGGTGGAGCTCTGAGCAGCCCTGCCCCAGCTGGGGATGGCCCTGCTGAGCGCGGGGGGGGTGGGGGCAAGGTGACCTGGAGAGGTCCCTTCCCACCCAGTGCATCCTGTGGCTGAGTCACAGAATGGCTCAGGCTGGGAGGCACCTCAGAGATCCTCTGCTCCAGCCTCCCACCGTGGGCAGGGACAGCTCTCAGCTGGCCTCAGCCAACCTGGCCTTGAACCCCCCCCCGGGGGGAGGCAGCCACAAGCTCCCTGGGCAGCCTGTGCCGGAGCCTCCCCACAGGAGAGCTTCCTCCTCAGCTCCCTCTGACCCTGCCCTGCCTCAGCTTCAAGCCATTGTCCTGCCTCTAGGAAAAGTTCCTCTGCAGCCTTCCTGGAGGATCCCTTCAGGCCCTGGGAGACAGCTCTGTGTCTGGGTGTTGAGGTCTGCTTCCCCCCCCCCAGCTTGCTGAGCAGGGGGAGCTCGGTGCTGGCTTTAGGCTCTGCTTGGAAGGGAGGAGTTGTCCTCTCTGCTTGCAGCCTTTGCAGTGCTGAGAACACAGAATCCTTCCTGCCCAGGGGCTGGCCTGAGGAAGGGTCTTTGTGCCTGGCTGCCCTGTCCACTTGTGCCCTCTGAGCTGACAACAGAGGTCCTCTCTCTAGACCTGGGCAGGCAGTCACAGAATCATCCTTCCAGCACCTGAAGGAGGCTCCAGGAAAGCTGGGGAGGGACTTTAGAGGGGGTCAGGGATAGGACTGGGGGGGATGGAGCACAACTAGGAGTGGGGAGACTCAGATTGGCTGTGAGGAAGAAGTTGTTGGCCAGGAGGGTGGTGAGAGCCTGGCACAGGCTGCCCAGGGAGGTGGTGGAAGCCTCCTGCCTGGAGGTGTTTGCAGCCAGGCTGGAGGTGGCTGTGAGCAACCTGCTGTGGTGTGAGGTGTCCCTGCCCATGGCAGGGGTTGGAGCTGGCTGAGCCTTGAGCTCCCTTCCAACCCTGACAGCTCTGATTCTGACACAGGAGGCAGCCTGGGGGGCAGTGGCCATGTGTCAGTGCTGGGGGGGTGCAGATGTGGGCCATGAGGGTAGAAATAAGCCAAGCTTGCTGCCCCCAGCCCACAGCACAGAGCTGCTGCCAAGCTGGAGCCTCAGGCTGCTGCTGGGACCTGGCTGGGTGAGCTTTGGAGGTCCCTTCCAGGCCTGTGCAGTCTGTGTCCTTGCTGGAGGAGTGAGCTTTTCCTTCCCCTCTCCCAGCCCTAACCATCCTCTGATTCTCTGCTTCTGGCTGGAGGAGACCTCCCAGACCTTCAGCCAGGTCACCACTGCACATGGACCTGGGGAGGTGCCTGGGGCTGGGGTGGCTGAGAGCAGCCTCCCCAGGGCAGAGCTCTGGGTTCTGTTCTGTGTCACCTCAGGAAGTGACTCTTTCTCTCCAGGCCTCGAGGAGGGGACCAGGCTCTGCCTTGGCTGCTCTCTGAGCCCCTGTCCCCGGGTGGGGGGGGGGATCAAACCCTCCAAGCTCAGGAGGGCTGTGGAGAACTCTTTGTGCTGGAGGCAAAGCTGCCTGTGGGGTCCCAGCAGTAGGTGCAGTGTCCCTCTGCAAGGAGCTGAGAGAGCTGCAGAGAGATCAGGGGAAGGGCTCTGAGCCCTGCTTTGGAGGGCAGAGGAACTGACTCAGAGGCCAAACTCTCTTGAAGCTGAAGTGAGGGAAACCCAAGCGGCAGGCAGGGGTGCAGAGGGGCTGCAGGGGCACCAGAGCAGCTGGAAGGCTCCTCCTGAAGGAGCCTGGCAGCAGCAGAGCCCAGCTCTGGGAGGGGGCTGATGGCTGGCTCAGCACTGCAGCTCTGCAGCACAAACCTCCTCTGCTGCTTTGCAAGGAGGAAGAGGAATTTCAGGTCCAGGAGCTCCATGGGCTCACCTGGGAGCAACCTGGGCTCCAGCTCTGCTCCCTGGGCTCCAGCTCTGCTCACCAGGGAGCTCCCTGGGCTCCAGCTCTGCTCCCTGGGCTCCAGCTCTGCTCACCAGGGATCTCCCTGGGCTCCAGCTCTGCTCCCTGGGCTCCAGCTCTGCTCCCTGGGCTCCAGCTCTGCTCCCTGGGCTCCAGCTCTGCTCACCAGGGAGCTCCCTGGGCTCCAGCTCTGCTCCCTGGGCTCCAGCTCTGCTCCCTGGGCTCCAGCTCTGCTCCCTGGGCTCCAGCTCTGCTCACCAGGGATCTCCCTGGGCTCTAGCTCTGCTCCCTGGGCTCCAGCTCTGCCCACCAGGGAGCTCCCTGGGCTCTAGCTCTGCTCCCTGGGCTCCAGCTGTGCCCACCAACCCTTCTCTCTCTCTCTCTCTCAGCTCTGGCTGCCCCCAAGGTGCCAGGCAGCTGTGGTCTCCCCCCCTGCCTGCCTGCTGGTTCCCCTCCCCAGCCCTCTTCTCAGCACTCTATCCCCAGCTGCTGGCTGGCTGCTGATAAGAGAAGGAGATGACTTCCTTTTCTTCTCTCCACTCCTCCTCCCTTTCACCCTGAGCTGGGCTGGGGTTTGGTAGCCAACCACTTATCACTTCTGGGCTTGAGGAGTCGCCAGCTCCACGGCTTGGAGCACAGCCTCCCGGAGGATGCTGGAGGCTGGAGGCTTCCCAGCGGGCAGCCAGCTGCAGCCCACCCCCTAGGGCCAGCCCTTCCCAGCCTCCCACGGCCCAGGAGCCTCCCTGCCTTTGGAGCTGCCCCTCCTGGGGACTGAGGAGTCCCTGCCGGCCTCTGGAGGAGCCCTGAGCGGTGATGGTGAGGTAGGAAATGCCCTCCCTGGGCTCTGCTGCTTCGGAGCTGGGGGAGGAGGCAGAGGGGAGGAGGTCGGCTGGGGGGAGCTGAGCTTGCACTGGAAGCTTCTCCCCCTGGTGCTGCAGCAGGATGGGAGCTGCTCCTGGGGGAGGGTCAGGAGTCATCGGAGGGGCTGTGCCCACTGCTGGGCAGCCCAGCCCAGGAGGGGCTGGAGCCAGGGCAGGGGAGCTGGGGAAGGGCCTGGAGGAGACAGCTGCTGAGGAGCAGAGGAAGGGGCTGGGGAGGGTTGGTTTGGAGAGCAGGAGGCTGAGGGGAGAGCTGAAAGTAAGGAGGTAGTGGAGAGGCTGCTGCTGCTCTCTCCTCACAGCTCAGCAGTGGCAGACCAAGGAATGGCCTCCAGCTACCACTGGACATTAGGAAGAGGCTTTTCCCCACCAAGGGTGGCCAGGGGCTGGCAAGTGCTGCCCAGGGAGGTGGGGGAGTCCCCAGGGCTGGCTGTGTGTCAGGGTGGTTTGGCTGTGCTGCCTGGGGCTCTGGTTTAGGAGGGAGCTGTGCAGAGCAGGGCTCTGGCTTGGGCTGGGGGGGTCCTGAGGCTCTGCTCCCAGCTGACTGTTTCTGTGGCTCTGTGATGTTAGGGGGGGGTCAGAGGGATGAGCAGAGCAGCCTGGCCCAGGGCCTGGCTGCTGGGTGGTGCACTCCAGGGGCTCCTCCTCTAGCAGGGGGAGGCTTTGGGCTGCAGCTGCCCCTCAGAGGTCCCTTCACAGGCTGCATGGGGTTGGGAGGGACCCCCCCAAGCCCCTGTGGTCAGCAGGGACTCCTCCACCTGGAGCAGGCTTCCAAGCACTGTGTGTGTGTGATTGCCCCAGGAGGGGCAGCTGCCCTGGGGATGCCTCTGCAAGCTCCTGGCTGGTGGAACCTTTCTGCTGGTGCTGGCTGCAGCCCTGGGCAGCTGGGTGAGCAGTTTCCATTTGCCTGATGACTCTGCTTGCTGCTGATGTGATTGCTGAGGAGGCTGGTGGTGCTGCCTGCAGCCCAGGAGAGGCTGCCCCTGCATCCTGCCAGCAGGATGTGAGCTGGGGAGGTTATTAGATCCTTATCAGCAGTGCTGTGCTCAGGGCTCCTTGCTCCTCTCCTTGCTGAGCAGGGCTGGCAGGCACTGCTGACTTGCTGGGCTGGGCTGTGGCATTTCAAGGTGTGCTGAGCTTTGGGGGGAGCTGGAAGTGGCCCCAGGGGGAGCTGGAAGTGGCCCCAGAGCCCTGCAGCCAGAGGGGCAGCTGCTGAAGCAGTGGGGCTTGTGTCTGTAAGCATCTGAGGCGTGAAGCATCAGGGTGAAGGGGCCAGGCTCTGGCCAGTGGTGCCCAGGGACAAGGAGCAACAGAGACAAGCTGGAGCCCAGGAGGGTCCTCCTCAGCATGAGGAGAAACTGCTTTGCTGGGAGGCTGCTGCAGAAGAGGAGGCTCAGGGGAGACCTTCTTGCTCTCTCCAGCTCCCTGCAGGGAGGTTGGAGCCAGGTGGGGGTTGGGCTCTTCTCCCAGGCAAGCAGCACCAGAACAAGAGGCCAGAGTCTCAAGCTGTGCCAGGGGAGGGTTAGGCTGCAGGTGAGGAGAAAGTTCTTCCCAGAGAGAGCTGTTAACTACTGGGATGTGCTGCCCAGGGAGGTGGTGGAGTCCCCACCCCTGGAGGTGTTCAAGAGGGGCTTGGATGTGGCCCTTGGAGCCATGGTCTGGTCGTGAGGTCTGTGGTGCCAGCTTGGACTCGATGATCTCTGAGGTCTCTTCCAACCTCAGTGACACTGTGAGACTGTGCTCCTGCAGAGCAGCCTGCAAGAGGAGGCCTTGCTGTGCCCTGGGTCTTAACTCTGGTCCCTGGCTTCCTCTCCCTCTGGCTGCAGAGCCTTTATCTGGGCAGTGCAAGGCGTGGGGGCGGTGGAGGAGGAGCTTCCCCTATCAGCCTCGGTGATAGGCAGGTGCTGGCTGAAGCTGTGTGCAGGCAGGGGTAGAGCAGGCTCAGCTGGGGGCCACCCCATCCCTGCAGCTGTGTGAGCCCAGGCTGGGTGAGGACTTGAGCCAGCTGGGCTGGTGGGAGCTGTCCCTGGCCGTGGCAGGGGGCTTGGAAGTGGATGAGCTTTGGAAGGTCCCTTCCAAACCAACCCACTCCAGGGATCCATGATGGCTGTTCCTGCTCACAGCTGGAGCAGAGCTGTCCTGGGCAGTGTGGCAGCTGCCATCTCCATGGTTAAGTGGCCAGGCAGTGGCTCCAGCGGTGGAGGAGGGCATGGTGCTGTGCTTTGTGCTGGGGAGAGAGGAGGAAAGAGTGAGGCAGCAGGCAGGAGCTGGGGGAGAGGGCAGGAGAGGGCAGCAGGCAGGAGCTGGAGGGAGAGGGCAGCAGGCAGGAGCTGGGGGAGAGGGCAGGAGAGGGCAGCAGGCAGGAGCTGGGGGAGAGGAGGAGAGGGCAGGAGAGGGCAGCAGGCAGGAGCTGGGGGAGAGGGCAGGAGTGGGCAGCAGGCAGGAGCTGGAGGGAGAGGGCAGCAGGCAGGAGCTGGGGGAGAGGGCAGGAGAGGGCAGCAGGCAGGAGCTGGGGGAGAGGGCAGGAGTGGGCAGCAGGCAGGAGCTGGAGGGAGAGGGCAGCAGGCAGGAGCTGGGGGAGAGGGCAGGAGAGGGCAGCAGGCAGGAGCTGGGGGAGAGGGCAGGAGAGGGCAGCAGGCAGGAGCTGGGGGAGAGGGCAGCAGGCAGGAGCTGGGGGAGAGGGCAGGAGAGGGCAGCAGGCAGGAGCTGGGGGGAGAGGGCAGCAGGCAGGAGCTGGGGGTGAGGGGGAGAGGGCAGGAGAGGGCAGCAGGCAGGAGCTGGAGGGAGAGGGCAGCAGGCAGGAGCTGGGGGAGAGGGCAGGAGAGGGCAGCAGGCAGGAGCTGGAGGGAGAGGGCAGCAGGCAGGAGCTGGGGGAGAGGGCAGGAGAGGGCAGCAGGCAGGAGCTGGGGGAGAGGAGGAGAGGGCAGGAGAGGGCAGCAGGCAGGAGCTGGGGGAGAGGGCAGCAGGCAGGAGCTGGGGGAGAGGGCAGGAGAGGGCAGCAGGCAGGAGCTGGGGGAGAGGGCAGGAGAGGGCAGCAGGCAGGAGCTGGGGGAGAGGGCAGGAGAGGGCAGCAGGCAGGAGCTGGGGGAGAGGGCAGGAGAGGGCAGCAGGCAGGAGCTGGGGGAGAGGGCAGCAGGCAGGAGCTGGGGGAGAGGGCAGGAGAGGGCAGCAGGCAGGAGCTGGGGGGAGAGGGCAGCAGGCAGGAGCTGGGGGTGAGGGGGAGAGGGCAGCAGGCAGGAGCTGGGGGAGAGAAGGAGAGGGCAGCTTTGCTAGGAGCCTGTGGCAGGTGCTGGCTGTGCTGCTGCTTTTGGGGAGCTGGGGAGGGAGGCTCAGAGGGTGAAGGGGGGGACAGCACCTGAGGAGCAGGAGATGTGCCAGCGGCAAGCCTGGGCTGGAACAAGTTCGATCCAGGGACTGACTCACGGGGAGCAGATGGGAGCAGAACCTGGCATGTGGCAGGGAGGTAGGACAGATGTGCATCTGTATTAATTAACAATTAATGCCAAGGGAGGCTCCAGAGCTGGGAAATGGAAGCTGTCTGCAGCAGCTCCCTGCCAGGAGGCCGCTGCCTGCTCCTGTTGGAGAGCTCCTGCGGCGCTTTTGCTGCTCTGCCTCTCTGGGGTTTGCACTCTGCTCGTCCTGCCTCATCCTCTGCCCCCCAGCACCTCCCAGGATGGCAGCTGGGGGCTGTCCAGCCTCCTTCCCCCAGGGTCTCCAGGGACAGGGCTGAAACTGGAATTAAATGGCAGAGCCATAAAGCTGATTCATAGGATCCTAGAATGGGTTGGGTTAGAAGGGACCCTGGGAGGTCCTGCAGGCTGGAAGGGGACCCTGGGAGGTCCTGCAGGCTGGAAGGGGACCCTGGGAGGTCCTGCAGGCTGGAAGGGGACCCTGGGAGGTCCTGCAGGCTGGAAGGGGACCCTTATCCACTTCCAGCCCCCCTGCCATGGGCAGGGACACCTGCCCCTAGCCCAGGGTGCTCAAAGCCTCACCCAGCCTGGTCTTAAACACTTCCAGGGACGAGGTGGCCACAGCTGAGCTTGCTCTTAGTCAAAAGCCACTGCTGATCCCTGGCTTAAGCCACTCTGCCCAGTGCACTGCAAGTGGCAGCTCTGGAGGAGCTGTTTCTGAGGAGCTGTGAGTGAAACCATTTCTGTGGCAGTGTCTTTGAGCTTCAGCCCCAGAGGTGGGTGGTGAACTCAAACCTCCCTGGTGAGCTCAGACCTCCCTTTGAAGGTGACACAGAGCAGTGCTGGGTGCCCTGCTGCTCACAGCCCAAAGCTGCTTTGCTCTTGGTGAAGGTCAGCCTCCAGCAGGCTGAGATGTAGGCTGAGGTTTCCACTGCTGCAGCCAAGGTTGGTTCAAACCCACTCTGTGCAAGCACCAGTGGGGGATTTCCTTCTGCTCTGCCCTAGGGAGGTCATAGCTGAGGAGTTGTGTCCAGTTCTGGGCTCCCCAGTTCAAGAGGAAGCTACTGGAGAGAGTCCAGGAGAGGGAAGATGCTGAGGGGCTTGGAGCATCTCTGTGAGGAGCAAAGGCTGAGAGCCCTGGGGGTGTTGAGCAGGGCAGCCCCAGAGAGGAGCTGAGCAATGCTCAGCAGGAGCTGAAGGCTGAGCAGCAAGAGGCTGGGGCCAGGCTCTGCTCAGTGGGACAGGACACAACCTGCCACCCAGGTTGGAAGAGCCCTTCAAGATCATCAAGTCCAACCCATCATCCAACACCACCTAATCAACCCTGGCTGCAGCTTCTGCCACCCCTCTGGGCCGGGGTTTCACCATTCTCAGGGTGTAGAATTTCTTCCTTATCTCCTCATTTCCCTCTTTTAGCTCAAAGCCATCCCCCTTTGGAGCCCAGCCCAGCTCTGCAAGCATCAGCTGGGGGCTCTGTCCCTCCAGGAAACCTCAGGCAGTCGTTTCCTAGCGCTCCTCAGCTGATGAGCAGGATTCTGTGTCCCCTCCCTCCCTCCCTGATGCCACATTGAGTGGCTTCCCAGTCATTCCAGAGGCATCATTGCAGGTAGGGTGCCTTTCATCTGGGGGCTGCCTGCTGGGGCTGCTTCGAATTCCAGGGTTCCCAGCTGGGCTTTGCTTGAGGGGCTCCTGAGGGTGTAGGGCTGTTGCTCAACTCTCTGTCCTTGTTTCCTCCCCAGACAGGGGATGCACAGGGGTGCATTCCAGCAGAAGCAAGCATTCCTGCTCCTGTGAGGGAGGAAATGACTAACACTCGGTGGGAACAAGGACTCCTCAGTAATTAGAGGGAAATTATTGGATAGCTTTTTAGCTCAGGGAAAGGTTTCCCTCTTGGAGAGCTGCTGCTGCAACCTTGCTTCCACCCAAGGGGCTGTCTTGAAGCCAGAGGTCCCCATCTCTGCTCTACCTGGGCCCCCAGCATGGCTTTTCTTGGTAGCCCCAGAGGCAGGGAGGCTCTGAGGCTGTTGCATCAGCTGGAGCTGAGCACAGTGTGGGGGCAGAGGGCAGCTGGCATCTCTCTGAGGAGGGCTCTTGCATCTTCCCCCCAAGCAGAGGGGTGTTGAAGGCACCCCACACCAGCCTCCTGCCAGCCCTCAGGCAGCCTGCCTCGCTCCAAGGGAGGGTTCTGGGGGCTGGGAGCCCTTTCTGCTGCTGACCAGGCTGAGCTCTGCTGCTCTGCTCAGCCTGGCCAGAGCCCCACGCAGATCACATCAGGCTGGAAGGGACCCTCAAAGCTCATCTTGGCCACCCCACCCCCCCCTGCACTCAGCAGGGACACCTCCAGCTAGAGCAGGCTGCCCAGGGCCACAGCAAGGCTGATCTTGAATGTCTCCAGGGCCTCAACCACATCCCTCTGCCAGTATTTCCCCACCCTCCCTGGGCAGAACTTCCTCCTGCTGCCCAACCTAACTCTGCCCTGCTCCAGTTGCTCAGCCTCCAGTTGACAGCCTCCAGCTTGGTACTGCAGCTCTTCCTCCAAGTGATCTGAGAGCCCCAAAGGTCTAACCTGCAACCCAAGGTTCACCTGCAAGTGGGTGATGCCTTCTCCTCCAGCTGTGGGTCTCTGGCTGCAGGTTTTGGTGCTGCCATTTAGCAGGAGCTGTGTGGGTTGGGGTTTTCTCCTTGCCTGCTCTGCTGTGGAGCCTGGGCCAGTAGTTGATAGCCTCCAGCTTGGTACTGCAGCTCTTCCTCCAAGTGATCTGAGAGCCCCAAAGGTCTAACCTGCAGCCCAAGGTTCACCTGCAAGTGGATGATGCCTTCTCCTCCAGCTGTGGGTCTCTGGCTGCAGGTTTTGGTGCTGCCATTTAGCAGGAGCTGTGTGGGTTGGGGTTTTTCTCCTTGCCTGCTCTGCTGTGGGTTGAGTTTTGCTTACCAGCTCTCTTCCCACAAAAAAAAACCCCAGCTCTGAAGCTGCTCTGTGGCAGGGACAGCTTGTTCCAGGGCAGCAGGCAAGCTGCAGTGATGGGCACACCTCGGGCTGTGTGCTGGCTTGTGGCAGCTGTGCCATCAGCCAGAGGAGGAAGCAGCAGAGAGCAGTGGAGCAGGCAGGTTCCAGGTGTGGGCTGGAGGAGGATGAGGCAACCTTCACAAACCAAAGAGCCTTCAGAGAGTGAGAGAATGGTTTGGCTTGGAAGGCATCTTGCAGATTATCTTGAGCCCAATCCCTTGCCCTGGGCAGGGACACCTCCCACCAGCCCAGCTTGCTCAAGACCTCATCCAGCCTGGCCTTGAGCACCTCCAGGGAGGGCACAGCCACAGCCTCCCTGGGCAGCCTGTGCCAGTGTCTCACTGGAGAGCATTTCCTCCTCATCTCCAGTCTCAACCTGCCCTCCTCAAGCTTCAGTCCATTCCCTCTCACCCTCTCACTTCAAGCCCTTGCCAGAAGTCCCTGCCCAGCTCCCCTGCAGCCCCTTTCAGGTGGCTCTCCTCCCACCCTTCTGCTGGAGATGTTCCCTTAGGGTTTCCCTGCTGTGTGCTGTGGCTGGCGATGCTGTGCTGGGTTTGTGGCTGTTAGGCACTCAGTGGAAAGCTGCTGTGTGGCCTCTGGCAGCTTTTCCTCCTCCCCAGGCTCCATTAAGCTCCATTAAGAGCTTCCATTCCCGGGCCAGGAGCGGTTAAGTGCAGCCCCTGCAGACAGTGGCTCTGGGCAAGGCTGCCACCCCTGTGGCGGCAGGGAGAGGCTGGGAAGCCTTGGGATTGCTGTTTGCCATCTGGATCCACGAGCCTCCCCTCCTCCAGAATGCAAGGGACCTTAATCCAAACTGTTTGGCTTGCGGTGGGGAGGAGGAAATCCCAGGCTGGGGAGGAGCTGCTGGCCCTCCTTGACCTTCTCTCTGTGTACCTCAGAGACAAACACACTCCAGTGTGTGCAGGTTGAACCCTTGGCCCTGTGTGGGTTGAGCCCTTGGCCCTGTGTAGGTTGAGCCCTTGGCCTTTGCAGGTTTGCTCTTCAGGCTTTGTGTGCTGCAGGTCTGGTCCCTGGGGGCATCTCCCCCCCGCAGGCGGCCGGCGAGGCGCTGGCTGACGCAGCTCCCCGCGGCGGCTCGGAGCCGCCTGGGGACAGAGTCTTGGCTTCACCTGGCCCACAGGCAGCTGCCTGCAAGCCATGCTGTGCAAGGAGCACCCAGAAACGTTTCCAGCTCTGCCCCCTCCCCCCTTGAGAAGGCACACCTCCCTTGGCTGGCAGGTCAGGGGGGGCTGGGTCCAGATCTCTCCCCCTCCCCGCTCACTCCTGCCCTGCAGTGCTGCCTGTGGCTCCCCTGCTCCTCTTTGCTCCTGCAAAGTGGGATGCTGGAGCCAAGCAGGGCCACACCAGGGTGGAAGGGAGCCTCGAAGGGCATCTTGGCAACCCCTGCATTCAGCAGGGACAGCTCCAACTACAGCAGGCTGCCCGGGACCACATCAAGGCTGATCTTGAGGGTCTCCAGGAACAGGACCTCAAGCACCTCCCTGGGCAGCCTGTTCCAGTGCCTCACCACCCTCCCTGTGCAGAGCTGCCTCCTGATGTCCAACCTACCTCTGCCCTGCTCCAGTTGCAAACCACTGCCTCTCATCCTCTCCCCACAGCCCCTTCTGAGCAGTCCCTCCCCAGCCATCCTCCAGGTCCCTTCCAGGGAGTGAAATGCAGCTCTGAGGTCTCCCTGGGGCCTTCTGCAGGCTGAGCAGCCCCAATTCATTCAGCCTGTCCTTAGGGCAGAGGTTCTCCAGCCCTCTCTGCTCATCTCTGTGGCCTCCTCTGGCCCCACTCCCTCAGGTCCATGCCTCTCTTGTGCTGGGGGGTCCCATAGCTGGGCACAGCACTGCAGGTGAGGTCTCAGCAGAGCAGAGCAGAGCCTCAGAGTCAGCTCTGCCCCCATGAACTGTCTCCTGCAGCATGACCTAACCCTGAGCAACACTTTCAGGACTGAGCTGACTCACTTTGGGCTGCTGTGTGTGTGACCTGTGAGGCTGCTCCAGCGAGGCTGGCCCTCAGGAGGGGGATTTTCAGTGCCTTCTGAAACACACAGCCACGAAGCTGGGACACCATCAGCCTGGTGTGCATGGTGTGGGGAAGCACCAGCCCTTGCCATCCCACCAAGGAGATATGTCAAGGCTGATAGCATCAGAGGTGAGGTCAGCAGGCACTTGGAAGGTGAAGATGGCACTGCAGGAGCAGACAGTGTGATGCAACATTTCCTCCCTTGGGGTGAGCTGTCTCTGTCCTGCTAGCCATGGGCACCACCTGCCCTGCTGAGCAGCCCCTGGGCTGCTGCTTCCCAAGGCCAGGCAGTGGGTTTGGCACAGCAGTTGTGCAGCTGGGGGCCTTGGCCTCCCTAGAGCTCTCTTGGGTTGTGCTTGGTCTGAGGAGGACAGAGTCCCTTGGGAAAGTCCCTCCTCTTGGAAGGAGCCTGAGAAGACTTTCTGGGTCTGAAATCATCTGAATGGAGAGGTTCCTGCAACACAGAATCCTAGAAGGGACCTCCTGAAGTCACCTGCCCCAGCCCCCTTGCAGCCAGCAGGGATGTCCCCTGCTGGATCAGGTTGCTCAGGTCCCATCAGGCCTGCCTTGGAATGTCTGCAGTTCATCTGCTGGGGAGGTCTGGGGCTCTCTGCCTGCCTTGCAGGTCAGAAGACAGGGTCTGAGGAAGGCAACCCCAGCAGGCTGAGGCTGCTCTCTGCTGCCTCACATCTCACCTTTGCACTTTGCAGGTGGTTCCATCCCAACATCAGTGGAATTGAGGCAGAGAAGCTGCTCCTGACCAGAGGTGTCCATGGCAGCTTTCTGGCCAGACCCAGCAAGAGCAACCCAGGAGACTTCACCCTCTCTGTCAGGTAAGCAGACAGCAGCAGAGGAAGTCTGGACCCCTCCAGCACTCCCTGCCCTGGTGAAGAGCTGTGCAAGAGACACTGAGGAGCTCTCTGTGGGAGCAGCTGAAGTGCTGCAAGAGTGGTCAGGGACTGGAACAGGCTGCCCAGGGAGGTGGTGGGGTCCCCACCCCTGGAGGTGCTCAGGAACATCTGGCCATGGCACCTGGGGGCCATGGTTCAGTGGCCTTGGGGGTGTTGGCTTGATGGTTGGACTTGGTCTCAGAGGTCTTTCCCAGCCTGAATGATTCTGTGGTCCCACATCCAAGGGCCACTTCGCTCTGCCCTTGCCCCTGGCCTGCCAGGGTTAGCTCTGTGCTTGTGGCAAGGGCTTTCCAGAGCCAGTGGTGCCTGCCCTCCTCCTCCTGCCCTCCTGCCCTCCTCCTCCTGCCCTCCTGCCCTCCTCCTCCTGCCCTCCTGCCCTCCTCCTCCTCCCCTCCTCCTCCTGCCCTCCTCCCCTCCTCCTCCTGCCCTCCTCCCCTCCTCCTCCTGCCCTCCTGCCCTCCTCCTCCTCCCCTCCTCCTCCTGCCCTCCTCCCCTCCTCCTCCTGCCCTCCTGCCCTCCTCCTCCTCCCCTCCTCCTCCTGCCCTCCTGCCCTCCTCCTCCTGCCCTCCTCCTCCTGCCCTCCTCCTCCTGCCCTCCTCCTCCTGCCCTCCTCCTCCTGCCCTCCTCCTCCTGCCCTCCTCGGTGAGTGCCTTCCCCTTGGGGTCTTCTCCTCTCCCTGGTACCTTCCCCCCACTCAGATGGCACAAGGTGTGGCTCCTCTCAGCTGGAGCTGGAGCAGGACAGAGTGAATGAGGCTTTGCTCTCCCTGGGGTGCTTTGGCTTCCTTTCCAAGGGTTTCCAAGGAAGCACTGCAGATACCTTTCAAGAAGCACCCAGACCAGAGGTGGCAGGAGGAGAAAGTACCTTGAGGAAAGCAATCAAAACCTCTTCTTCTTTTCAAACCACCTCCCCCTCAACCCCCTCAGCTTCTTCAAGGGCTTTGTTTGAAAGGGGAAATGCAGCTCCTGTCAATTCCAGAGAGGATGTGGGCTGGGGAGGAGGCAGGCAGTGGAGTGCTGGCTGACCAGACCACACACCAAGTGACCCTGTGCTGGGCTGGACCCAGAGCCATGGCCTCAGGAGGGGCTGGGGAGCCACAGTGCTGAACTGAGGAGGAGGCTTCCATGGAACTCTGGGGCTACTTTGTCCTGCCCTTCTCTCCCTCTCCCCCTCTCCCCCCTGCCCTTCTCTCCCTCTCCCCCTCTCCCCCCTGCCCTTCTCTCCCTCTCCCCCTCTCCCCCCTGCCCTTCTCTCCCTCTCCCCCTCTCCCCCCTGCCCTTCTCTCCCTCTCCCCCTCTCCCCCCTGCCCTTCTCTCCCTCTCCCCCTCTCCCCCCTGCCCTTCTCTCCCTCTCCCCCTCTCCCCCCTGCCCTTCTCTCCCTCTCCCCCTCTCCCCCCTGCCCTTCTCTCCCTCTCCCCCTCTCCCCCCTGCCCTTCTTCTCTCCCCCTCTCCCCCCTGCCCTTCTTCTCTCTCCCTCTCCCCCCTGCCCTTCTTCTCTCCCCCTCTCCCCCCTGCTCTTCTTCCCTATTTCAGCCTTCACCATTTCACCAACATGAAAGAAAGGAAGAGAAAGGAGGGAAGGAGCAAGAGGAAAGCAGTAAAGGAGCAGGAGGAAAGGGAGGAAGGAGGGAAGGAGCAAGCTGGAAGGAGGGAAGGAGGGAAGGAGCAAGCTGGAAGGAGGGAAGGAGCAAGAGGAAAGGAGGGAAGGAGCCAGAGGAAAGGCAGAAAGGAGAAGGGGGACCAAGGAAGAAGGGACAACCCTTGCCTCAGGGCCATGGACTAGAGGTGGGATGCAGCAGGAAGAAACAAGGAGCAAGGTCTTTTCTTGCCTCTCCTCTGTGCTGGAGAGGAGCAGAGTGGTGGTCACTGCAGTCTGGCCTCAGGTCCCCAAGCTGGAATGTTTTGGCTCCAGGAAGCCTCCTGGCTATCCAGCTAAGGAGTTGTGCTGCTGAGGAAGCTCAGCTTGGCATGGAGGCAGCTCTCATGCCATGTGCTGCCAACCAGAGCTGGCAGCTGGGACTGAGCGGTGCTGCAGCCCGGGAGGAGCTGTGGCTGTGAGTCAGAAGCAGCCACAGCCTCCAGCACAGGGCAGCTGAGTGCTTGGGGCATCTCCTTGGTGCTTCATTTGCCCCCTGCAGCCAGCTTGTGGAGGGCACAGTCTCATGGCTGCTGCTCCTCTGCAGCCCAGCTCTGCTGCCCAGCCTGCAGCAAGCTTCAGGAGGAGAGGATGGGAAGGAAAGGAGCCTTGATCAATGCCCTCTGTGTTCAGGGTGACCCTGAGGGCTCATGGGGTAAATGCCCCTGCCTGGCTCTCTGCTTTTCATCCCTGAAGTGCTCCAGGGTCGGGGTGGGGGGTGGGGGGTGTCTGTGAACTGAGCCTTTTGTTGGGCTGTGGGGATGGAGCTGTGGGAAGCAGGGAGCTTGGGAGCCTGAGGCCAAGCAGCAGCAGCACAGCTTGGGCTGCTGCCTCCTGGGCTGCACAAAGGCTCCTCAGGTCCAGCTGCTGGTGTGGATGGCAGCAGTGGCTCCTCTTGGTGCTGGGAGTGCTGGCTGGCAGCTGGGCTCTTACAGCCACCTCTCCTTTCAGCCTTGGTGAGCTCTGCTCTCCCCCTGGGTGAGACAGGGCCAAACCTGGCAGCCTCTGCCCCTGGGGCAGCTGGAGCTGGTGTGGCAGCCCAGCTCTCAGCTAAGCAGATGCCCCAGGAGGAGTTAACTCTCTCTCTAAGCACCCAGCAGTGATGCCCAGCAGCTTCCTCTACGTGGGGGGGTGGCAAGAGGGCAGATTCTGTTCAGTGGTGCCCAGTGGCAGGACAGAGGGGTGGCTGGCACAAACTGCAGCTCAGGAGGCTCCCCCTGAACACGAGGGGAGAAGCTTCTTGCAGCCCTGGGGCAGGCTGCCCAGAGAGGTTGTGCAGCCTCCTGCCCTGGGGAGATCCCAACCCCCTCTGGACACTGTGCTCCTGGGCAAGCTGCTGTGGCTGCCCTGCTCTGGCAGGGGGTGGGGGCTGGGCTGGGTGATTCCCAGGGGTCCCTGCCAAGATCTGCCAGGCCCAGGAAAGCTAAACAGGAGGAGGTTTTGTGGAGCTGGGGCTGGGCACCCAAGCCCATCCAGAGCCTTTCCCCACAGTGCTGAGGAGGCTGCAGCAGGAGCCCAGCACTGCAGAGAGCTCCCCAGCCCCTTCCATGGTGCAGCTCTTCATGCACAGGCCCTGCAGCTTTTCTCATCCCCCCTTCCCCCTCTGAAATGCCTTTTCTGCCTGCCCTGGCACACTGCTTCTGCCACCTTGAGCCTCCTGCATGTCCTGGTTGCTTTGGCAACAGATTGAGGCAGGCTTGGAGCAGCTCAGGGTGGGAAAGGAGGAGCCATGTGCCCAGGTTTCCCCATCTCTCTCTCTCTCTGACCCAGCTTGTCCATCAAGCAGAGGGCTTCCAGCCATGGCTCCCCAGCTCAGGGGGGCTGCTGCTTCAGTGCCTTGGAGAGGCAATGAAGCTGCTCCTCAGAGCTGAGTGTGGCCTTCTCAGAAGGGGAAGGAGCTGTGCCAAGGTGCAGGTGGCTCGTGGAACAGGCTGGCCAAGGCTTCCAGCCAGGCTGCCCTGAGCCTGGGGGGCAGCACTGGGGAGGGGAAGGCATTAACCCTTCCAGAGCAGCTGATTAGGGCTTGAAAGTCATGGAATCACTGAATGGTCTGGGTTGGAAGGGACCTTGAAAGGGACCTTGATAGGGCTTGCAAGCCACAGAATGGTTTGGGTTGGAAGGGACCTTGACAGATCATAGAAACATAGAACCAAGCAGGTTGGAAGAGACCTCAGAGAGCATCAAGTCCAAGCTGGCACCCAACACCTCCTGACAACTAAACCATGGCTCCAAGTGCCACATCCAATCCCCTTTTGAACACCCCCAGGGATGGGGACTCCACCACCTCCCTGGGCAGCATATTCCAGTGGCTAACAACTCTCTCAGTGAAGAACTTTCTCCTCCCCTCCAGCCTAAACCTCCCCTGGCACAGCTTGAGACTGTGGCCTCTTGTTCTGGTGCTGCTGGGAGAAGAGACCAACCCCCACCTGGCTCCAACCTCCCCTCAAGGTCATCAAGTCCAACCCAGCACTGCTCAGGGCACCACCAAACCATGGTCCTCAGCACCACATCTCCAGGGCTTTGAAACCCCTCCAAGGATGGGGACTCCACCTGTGCAGCCTGGGCCAGGCCTTGACAAACCTTTGGGGGAAGAAATTGTTCCTCCTGCCCAACCTCAGCCTCCCCTGGGGCATCTTGAAGCTGTTTCTTCTTGTCCTGCTGCCTGTTTCTTGGGAGAAGAGGCCAACATCCCCCTGGCTCCAGCCTCCTCTCAGGGAGCTGGAGAGAGCAATGAGGTCTCCCTCAGCCTCCTCTTCTGCAGGCTAAGCAACCCCAGCTCCCTCAGCCTCTCCTCCCAGGGCTGTGCTCCAGACCCCTCCCCAGCCTGGTTGCCCTTCTCTGGACACGTTCAGGATCATCCAGTCCAGGCTCCCTGCCAGAGCAGGGCTGTAGGTCAACAGCTGGATAGAACTCAGAGGTCTTTCCCCACCAGCACAGTTCTGTGATCCCTCCACTGCTGGCCTGGGAGCGTGCAAGGTGTGGAGTCAGTGCTTTGGCTGAGGAGCCTTGGCCGAGGAGCCTGCATCCCTTCTCCTGCAGACCTGTGATGAGCCTGAGAGGTGTCTGAACCACCAGAGAACACGAGGTGGGGCTTCAGGAGGCAGGATGTGGGCAGCAGGATGCCCTCCTGACAGCCTCCTTTGCCTTCCCTCTGCAGAAGGAACGATGAGGTGACCCACATCAAGATCCAGAACACAGGGGACTACTATGACCTGTATGGAGGGGAGAAGTTTGCCACCCTGGCAGAGCTGGTGCAGTACTACACCGAGCAGCAGGGGCTGCTGAGGGAGAAGAACAGCAATGTCATCGAGCTCAAGTACCCCCTCAACTGCCAGGACCCCACCTCAGAGAGGTAAGCCAGGCTCTGCAGCAGCCCTGCCTGCCCCTGGGAAGCTTCTGGCTGCCCAGGGAGCTCAGAGTGGGCAGCTGCACCTGCCCTGGGGGTGGGCACGGAGCTCCACAGCCAGGGTGGGGGTGTGGAGGTGATTTTGGCTGTTGTGAGCATCCAGAGCTGCACAGCAGTGTCAGAAGGGTTGCCCATGGGGATGGGCTGCCTGGGGAGGTGGTGGAGTCCCCAGCACTGGGGGTGTTCAGGAGGAGGCTTGATGGGGTGCTTGGTGCCATGGCTTAGGTGATTAGGTGGTGCAGGATGATAGGTTGGACTGGATGATCTTGAAGGTCTCTTCCAACCTGGTTTATTCTGTTATTAAGTCCCTCCCCAGCTCTCCTGTAGTTCCTTTCAGGTCCTGGAAGGCAGCTCCAAGGTCTCCCTGCAGCCTTCTCCAGGCTGAACAGCCCCAGCTCTCTCAGCCTGTCCTCACAGGGGAGGTTCTGCAGCCCTCTGCTCATCATATCCTGAGAAGGATATTGATCATGTCCAGAGAAGGGCAACCAGGCTGGGGAGGGGTCTGGAGCACAGCCCTGTGAGGAGAGGCTGAGGGAGCTGGGGTTGCTTAGCCTGCAGAAGAGGAGGCTCAGGGGAGACCTTCTTGCTCTCTGCAACTCCCTGAAGGGAGGTTGGAGCCAGGTGGGGGTTGGGCTCTTCTCCCAGGCAAGCAGCACCAGAACAAGAGGCCACAGTCTCAAGCTGTGCCAGGGGAGGTTTAGGCTGGAGGTGAGGAGAAAGTTCTTCCCATAAAGAGATTGGCCCTTGGGATGTGCTGCCCAGGGAGGTGGTGGAGTCCCCATCCCTGGAGGTGTTCAGGAGGGGCTTGGATGTGGCACTGGGAGCCATGGTTTAGCTGTCAGGCGGTGCTGGGTGCCAGGTGGGACCTGATGCTCTCTGAGGTCTCTTCCAACCTGGCTGACTCTGTGATCCATTGCCTCCTCTGGAGCCTCTCCAGCTGCTCCTTCTCCTTCTCACGGATGGGGATCTCCAGCTCCCTGCAAGCAGCAGCTTGCCTTGGGCTGCTTCAGCTCATGAGTGACCTCCTTCCCTCCCCCTCATCCGTGGCACTGCAGTGAGCCCTCTGTGCCCTCTCCTCCCCCTCGGGTTCCCTGGGCTGGAGAGGGGAAGGCAGCGGCAGGCTGCTGGCGGTGCCCCAGCGGCTCCCTCCGCAGTCTAACTTTAGCAGCTGAAGCTGTGCCCACTCTCAGTTCCTGAAATGGAGCCCAGGCACTCCCCTGCATGCCACCCCCTGAGCTGCTGGGCCAGGCCCTGGGAAGTCCCTGCAGCTCACATGCTGCCCTTGTTGCCAGGGCAGTTTCTTTGCTGCTCTGCAGAGCAGCTGGGCAGCTGCTCAGGTTAGCAGAAGCCCTGGGGAAGTGGCAAGAGACCTCTGAGAGCATCCAGTCCAACCTCTCCCCCAGCACCATCTGATCAACCAACCATGGCACCCAGCTCCCCATCCCCTCCTCCTAAACACCTCCAGGGATGGGGACTCCACCACCTGCCTGGGCAGCACATCCCAGTGGCCAATGACTCTCTCTGGGAAGAACTTTCTCCTCCCCTCCAGCCTAAACCTCCCCTGGCACAGCTTGAGACTGTGGCCTCTTGTTCTGGTGCTGCTTGCCTGGCAGAAGAGCCCAACCCCCACCTGGCTCCAACCTCCCTTCAGGGAGTTGCAGAGAGCAAGAAGGTCTCCCCTGAGCCTCCTCTCCTGCAGGCTAAGCAACCCCAGCTCCCTCAGCCTCTCCTCCCAGGGCTGTGCTCCAGACCCCTCCCCAGCTTTGTTGCCCTTCTCTGGACACCTTCCAGCATCTCAACCTCTTTCCTAACCTGAGGAGCTCAGAACTCAAGCTGTGGCCTGAGCAGTGCTGAGCAGGGAGCTGTAGAGAGCCATGAGGTCTCCCCTCAGCCTCCTCCTCTCCAGGCTGCACACCCCCTGCTCCCTCAGCTGCTGCTCCCCAGCCCCTGTTCTCCAGACCCTTCCCCAGCTTCGTTGCCCTTCTCTGGCCCCACTCCAGCCCCTCAATGTCCTTCTTGGAGTGAGGAGCCCAAAACTGAGGCCAGGATTCGAGGTGTGGCCTCCCCAGTGCTGAGCACAGGGTGGGGATGTTCTCTGCCCTGCTCATCTCTGGCTGCTGCTGTCAGCTTTGCCCTCCAGGGCAGAGTTGCTGGGACGTGAGGTGATGCCACTGCATCTCCCCTGCAAGGTTATTTGGAGCCTGGCAGCTTTGGTCAGCAGGCCAGGAGCCAGGTGCCTTCAAAGTGGGGCCTGTGGCATCTGCCCAGAGCCCCTGCTGAGGTGGGGATGGAGTGTGGGGGTGATGGAAGGCAAGAAAAGAAGCCCTGCTCCTCTCCCAAGGGTTGGGTTTGTGCCTGGCCAGGCGAGCTGCAGAGCCAGAGCATGGAGCTAGCAAGGCTGAGCTGCTGCTTGAGCTCTCTGGGTGGATGGTTGTGTGCCAGACACGGTGGCAAGGCTGCCACAGGCTCCTGGGGGAGCTGGTTCCAGGAGAGCCTGAATGCCACTGTGAGTATGGCAGCAGGAGGAAGGGTTAGGAGGGAGTAGGTGGAGAAAGAGGATGCATGCAAGGTGGGCACAGATGGAGAGGTGGAGCAGCTTGGAAGAGCTGAGCACAGACCTCCCTGCACGTTGTGAGCACCACTGGGCTGGGAAGTGGCTGCAGGAAGGGCTGGAAGGGGGAGGAGGAGGGAATGAGCTGGGAGGGGAGCAGCAGGAGCCACAGCCAGAAGGACCCCTCTGAAAAGCCTCCCCCAAGCTGTGTCAGAGCATCTTGAACTCCTTGATCTTAAAAGGTCTTTTCCCAGCCCCTCCTATGCTTCTCTCTTGCTCTTGGCCAGTGTTGCCCAGGCTGGTGCCTGACTGCAGCCTGCTGACCCCCAGGGCTGCTGCCCAGGGAAGCAGAGCCACCTGCAAGTCAGACCTGCCAGAATCCCTGCTCCTCAGAGCCCTGTCCCTAGGTGCCAGTGCTTGTCACACCTCACATGGCACTTGGGAGGCTCTGATGCCATTTCACATTTAGCTGGAGGGCTGAGCTAAGCCCTGACACTTCCAGCCTCAGGCAAAGGTACTGGGATGACATTGCAGCCGCGGTGGAGGAGAGTCCCTGGGGACTGCTCCTAAAATAGCTCCAGCTGGTGTCGTGCCAGAGGGCTGAGCAGGCAGATGGGGAGCCTGGAAGTGGGTTTCCCATCACCAGCAGCCCCAGCAGAGAAGGTAGCTCTTTGCCTGAGGGCAGTGGTCTGCTCTGCCCTGGGGAGGTCTCGTCTGGAGGGCTGGGTCCAGGGCTGGGCTCCTTGCTGCAGCAGACAGGGAGCTGCTGGAGAGTGTCCAAGAGAGGCTGTGAGGAGGATTGAGGGAACAGAACATCTCTCTTCTGAGGCAAGGCTGAGAGCCCTGGGGCTGTCTAGCCCAGGGAGGTGGTGGAGTCACCATCCCTGGAGGTGTTTAGGAAGAGCCTGGATGAGGCCCTTGGTGCCATGGTTTAGTTGATCAGATGGTGTTGGGTGACAGATTGGACTGGATGATCTCAAAGGTCTTTTCCAACCTCGTTAATCCTTCCCTTCTCCTTCCCTTCTCCTTCCCTTCTCCTTCCCTTCTCCTTCCCTTCTCCTTCCCTTCTCCTTCCCTTCTCCTTCCCTTCTCCTTCCCTTCTCCTTCCCTTCTCCTTCCCTTCTCCTTCCCTTCTCCTTCCCTTCTCCTTCCCTTCTCCTTCCCTTCTCCTTCCCTTCTCCTTCCCTTCTCCTTCCCTTCTCCTTCCCTTCTCCTTCCCTTCTCCTTCCCTTCTCCTTCCCTTCTCCTTCCCTTCTCCTTCCCTTCTCCTTCCCTTCTCCTTCCCTTCTCCTTCCCTTCTCCTTCCCTTCTCCTTCCCTTCTCCTTCCCTTCTCCTTCCCTTCTCCTTCCCTTCTCCTTCCCTTCTCCTTCCCTTCTCCTTCCCTTCTCCTTCCCTTCTCCTTCCCTTCTCCTTCCCTTCTCCTTCCCTTCTCCTTCCCTTCTCCAGGTGGTACCATGGGCACCTCACTGGCAAGGAGGCAGAGAAGCTGCTGACAGAGAAGGGCAAGCCAGGCAGCTTCCTGGTGCGGGAGAGCCAGAGCAAGCCGGGGGACTTCGTGCTGTCGGTGCTGACCAACGAGGACAAGCTGGAGAGCGGGGACCGCAAGCCGCACGTCACCCACGTCATGATCCACTACCAGGTGGGAGCGGCCCTGCTGCCCCTGCCCACCCCCTGCAGGGGTCTGAGCCAGCTGGCAGCCGTGTCTCCGTGTCCCCTGCCCAGGTCTCAGCCTGGTTTTGTCACTCTCTGCTGCAGCCAGACGGGAAGTACGACGTGGGGGGAGGAGAGCGCTTCGACACGCTGACGGACCTGGTGGAGCACTACAAGAAGAACCCCATGGTGGAGAAGTCTGGAGCTGTGGTTCACCTGAAGCAGGTGTGAGGGCTGCTCTGGCACATGTCTGCTGGTTGCTGGGCTCTGCAGGAGCACACAGAGCTGGCCCTGCTCTTCGGGACCTCCCTGCCCCTACAACAACATCCTGCTGGTTGCTTGTCCCGCTCGGCCGGGCTCACGGAGGGGTCCCTGGCCGTGCACCCAAGGCTTCAGGAAGGGACTCAGCTCCTGCCACTGCCCCCCAGGGATTCAGGAGCTGTTTATGCAAGGGGGGCACGAGCTGGTTTGCTGCTCCTGGTTGCTCCTGGTGGTGATTTCTGTCCTCATCTGCCCGCAGCCCTTCAACGCCACACGCATCAACGCAGCCAACATTGAGAACAGGGTGAAGGAGCTGAACAAGATGGCAGATCACAGTGAGAAGGCCAAGCAAGGGTTCTGGGAAGAGTTTGAGGTATGAGCTGCTGCTGTGCTCTGTCCCTCTGGGGCCCATGGGGGAAGCAGACCAGGTCTGCATGGCAGTGTGAAGCACTGAGGGCCTCTTCTCGCTGCTGCTTCTCCTTCCCCTGTCTTCTGTGTTCAGCTGAGTTATTTCTTGGTCCTTTACGTCCCTCAGGTCCCTTTCCCCCTCATGTCCAAGGCTGTTTCTCTTTCCTCAGCCTAGACCTGCATGGCTTTTGTTCCCTGCAGGGATCTGTGCCTTCTCCCCTCCATTAACTCTCTCATCAAGCTGCTTCTTGGCTGCCTTTCCCTTCCTGCCAGCACTCCCTCTGCTCTTCTCAGCGTTAGGAAGCCAAGCAGCTAGTGGCAAGAGAGCCCTTCCTTTGCTTCTGCCTCCCCTTTGTTCAGAACACTTTGTTCTCTTGTTCTCTGCTCCCCAGATGCTGCAGCAGCAGGAGTGCAAACTCCTCTACCCCAGGAAGGAGGGACAGCGACCGGAGAACAAGGCTAAGAATCGCTACAAGAACATCCTTCCCTGTAAGGAGAGCCTGCCAGCCTGCCTTGGGGCTTCCAGCCCCCTTTCTGCAGCCTTCCCTGGGGCCAGGTCCCCTTGCAGAGCTTTCAGAGCCTGGCTGAGATGCAAAGAGGTCTCCAGGGTCCTGGGGAATGGTCTTAGAATCAGTTTGGTTGGAAGAGACCTTTCAGATCCTGGCTGAGTTGGAGAGTGGTCTCCAGGGTCCTGGGGAGTGGTCATAGAATCAGTTTGTTTGCAAGAGACCTTTCAGATCCTGCCTGAGTTGGAAAGAGGTCTCCAGGATCCTGGGGAATGGTCTTAGAATCAGTTTGGTTGGAAGAGACTTTTCAGATCCTGGCTGAGATGGAAAGAGGTCTCCAGGGTCCTGGGGAATGGTCATAGAACCATTTTGGTTGGAAGAGACCTTTCAGATCCTGGCTGAGTTGGAAAGAGGTCTCCAGGGTCCTGGGGAAGGGGCTAGAGCCTTGTGGCTGCCCTGTGCCAGCCCATCTGTGCCCCCAGGGGTGCTGATCCTGGGCTCTCTTCTCCTGCAGTTGACACCACCCGGGTGGCACTGCGGGACGTGGATGAGAGCGTGCCTGGCTCGGACTACATCAATGCCAACTACATCAAGGTACTTGGGGAAGGGAAGGCACTGTGCTGGGGGGGCTCTCTTCAGCCCAGTGCTGTGTTTCTGCTGGCTAAGTGCAGTAAGGGTGCCAGCTTTGAGGGCATGGCCCATCAGGACCAGTATCTTTCACCAGATCCAGGCCAAACACTGGATTGTCCTACTGTATCCCATGGGATCTCATTCTCCATGTCCTGTTTGCCCCTGAGAGTATCTCAACCCCCTCCTTGCTCCTATGGAAGAATATCTCAACCCCCTCTTTGCCCCTATCTAAGTATCTCAATCCCCTCCTTGCCTCTGAGAGTCTCTCCATCCCCTCCTTGCCTCTGAGAGTCTCTCCATCCCCTCCTTGCCCCTATCTGAGTCTCTCCATCCCCTCCTTGCCCCTATCTGAGTCTCTCCATCCCCTCCTTGCCCCTATCTAAGAGGCTCTCCATCCCTTCCTTTTCCATTCCTGCTCAGGAGGTCCCTGAGGATTGAGCCAGGCTCTCAGTGACCTGAACATGATCTCCAAGGTCAAATCCTGGTTGCCCTCTGTAAGGCAGGAGCTGCTCCAAGCTGCCTTTCCAGCAGTGCTGCTCTAGCACTTCAGCCACCAGCCCTGGGGAAGCCTTCAAGGGGGCTTCCTTCCAGCCACATCCACCTGCAACCTGTGCAGCTGCCTGCTGGCAAGAGCCTGTGGCACAGCAGTGTGGGTTCCAGAAAGGTCCCTGGGGGGGCAGGCAGGGTATTTTGCTGGAGCAGCTGGGGGGAGGAGAGGTGTGCTGGAGGGGAGGAGAGGTGTGCTGGAGGGGAGGAGAGGTGTGCTGGAGGGGAGGAGAGGTGTGCTGGAGGGGAGGAGAGGTGTGCTGGAGGGGAGGAGAGGTCAGGAATCAGAGCATCATCAGACAACTGTCAGGGTTGGAAGGGACCTCAAGGCTCAGCCAGTTCCAACCCCCCTGCCATGGCCAGGGACACCTCACACTGCAGTAGGTTGCTCAGCTTGATAGGGGCTGGAAGGGACCCTCTGGGGGTCACCCTGTGGCCTCCTGCCTGGCTGAGTGCTGCTGGAGGGGCACGAAAGCAGTCCTCGGGTTCCTCAGCGCTGGCTTTGCTTTCCCTCCCTCCTCTCCTCGGCTCCTCAGAGCATCCCCGAAGAGGGAAGGAGCTCAGAGCACGGCAAGGTCTACATAGCCACCCAGGGCTGCCTGCAGACCACGGTGAATGACTTCTGGGCCATGGTGTACCAGGAGAACAGCCACGTCATCGTCATGACCACCAAGGAGGTGGAGCGGGGCAGGGTGAGAGCGGGCAGGGGGCCTGGGGAGGGCAGGTGGAGGCTGGGGAGGGCAGGTGGAGGCTGGGGAGGGCAGGTGGAGGCTGGGGAGGATTCTTTACAAGGAGGGTGCCCAGGGAGGCTGTGGCTGTCCCCCTCCCTGCAGCTCTTCCAGGGAGAATGGGCAGACATTCCTGCCAGCACTGCGAAGCTGCAGGGTGAATGCACTGCTGGGAGGCTGCTGGAGTCCTGCAGCCTGCACAGAGAGGCTGTGGAGCCTCCTCCTCTGGAGGCATTCCAACCCCACCTGGACACTGTGATCCTGGGCAAGCTGCTGTGGCTGCCCTGCTTTAGCAGGGGGGGTTGGACCTCTCCAGAGGTCCCTTCCAACCCCCACCATGCTGGGATTGTGCAAAGGGAAGCCCTGTCCCCCATCCTGCAGCCCAGGGGACTCAAGGTCCCTTCCAGCCATGCATGGGAGATGTTTCTCCCCTGAGCAGGCTGCTGTGGGTGCTGCCTCTCCCTGGAGCTGCTCCAGGCCAGGCTGGATGAAGCCCTTTGAGCGACCTGGGCTGGTGGGAGCTGTCCCTGCCCATGGCTGCAGGGGGGGGTTGGATCTGGATGATCTTGAAGATGCTTTCCAAGGCAACCTGATGTGTGGCTGAGTGTGAGGGGTGCTGAGGAGCCGTAAGGGGTGCTGAGGGGCTGGAGTGTGGGGTGCTGAGGGGCCGTGAGGGCTGCTGAGGTGTCCTGGGGGGTGCTGAGGGGCAGTAAGGGGTGCTGAGGAGCTGTGAGGGGTGCTGAGGAGCTGTGAGGGGTGCTGAGGGGCTGGAGTGTGGGGTGCTGAGGGGCTGGAGTGTGGGGTGCTGAGGTGCAGTGCGGGGTGCTGAGCTGCCCTGCAGGGTGCTGAGGTGCCCCGGGGGGTGCTGAGCTGCCCTGCGGGGTGCTGAGGTGCCGTGTGGGGTGCTGAGCCGCCCCGGGGGGTGCTGAGGTGCAGTGCGGGGTGCTGAGCTGCCCTGCGGGGTGCTGAGGTCCCGCGGAGGGTGCTGCGCCGCCCCGGGGGGGGATGCTGCGCCGCCCCGGGGGATGCTGCGCCGCCCCGGGGGATGCTGAGCCGCCCTGCGGGGTGCTGCGCCGCCCCGGGGGGGGTGCTGAGCCGCCCCGGGGGGTGCTGAGCCGCCGTGCTGTGCGTGCAGAACAAGTGCTTCCGTTACTGGCCGGAGAAGAGCTGCAGCAGGGAGTACGGCAGCGTCCGGGTGCGCGGCCTCAGCGAGAGGGAGGCGCAGGGCTACTGCCTGCGGGAGCTGGAGATCCTCCGGACCGACAGGGTGAGTGCTTTGCTCCGGCTGCTGCTGCTGCCTGTGCTGGAGAGAGCCCGCAGGGGAGGCTGTTCAGCCCGGAGAGAAGGCTGAGGCTCTCTGCTCCCCCCCGGGGAGACCTCCACCTGCAGTACTGCATCCAGTTGCAGGCTCCCCAGCTCAGGAGGGACAGGGATCTGCTGGAGGGAGTCCAAGGGAGGGCTGCAGGGCTGGAGCACTGCCCTGGGAGGAGAGGCTGAGAGCCCTGGGGGTGTTCAGCCTGGAGAAGAGAAGGCTGAGGAGGGATTTGATAAATATCTGAGGGCTGGGGGTCAGAGGGGACAGGGCCAGGCTCTGCTCAGCTGCACCCTGGCATAGGCCAAGGGGCAATGGATGGAGACTCCAGCCCAGGAGGTTCCACCTCACCATGAGGAGGAACTTCTGCACTGTGAGGCTCCCAGAGCCCTGCAGCAGGCTGCCCAGGGAGGTTGTGGAGCCTCCTTCTCTGGAGCCTTTCCAGCCCCATCTGGATGTGCTCCTGCTCTGGCAGGGGTGGGGTTGGACTCCAAGACCTCCAGAGGTCCCTTCCAAGCCCCAGCATCCTGGGATCCTGAACTTGCCCTGTGGGAAGCAGCTGTGGCTCTGCCAGCTGGGTTTCCCCTACTTCATCCTCTCCCTGCTTGAAGCTCTCGGCCCCAAGCTTTGCTGGTAAGAGAGGAAGAAACCTCCTGGAGCTTTCTGAGCAGGTTTTTGCTGCCAGCAGGGTGAGCACCCCAGGCTGGTGAAGCATTATCAGTACTTCAGCTGGCCAGACCATGGGGTGCCCAATGAGCCAGGAGGGGTTCTGAGCTTTCTGGACCAAGTGAACCGGGCGCAGCGCAGCATTCCAGACACGGGGCCCATCGTCGTGCACTGCAGGTATGGACCCCCGGGGCTGGCAGCAGGCTCTTCCTCTCAGGGCAGTCCTCCTGCCCCTGTGCTCAGCACTGCTCAGGCCACACCTGGACTCCTGTGTCCAGTTCTGGGCCCCTCAGTTTAAGAAGGACATGGAGAGGCTGGAAGGTGTCCAGAGAAGGGCAACAGAGCTGGGGAGGGGTCTGGGGCACAGCCCTGGGAGGAGAGGCTGAGGGAGCTGGGGTTGCTTAGCCTGCAGAAGAGGAGGCTCAGGGGAGACCTTCTTGCTCTCTCCAACTCCCTGAAGGGAGGTTGGAGCCAGGTGGGGGTTGGTCTCTTCTCCCAGGCACCCAGCACCAGAACAAGAGGCCACAGTCTCAAGCTGTGCCAGGGGAAGTTTGGGCTGGAGGTGAGGAGAAAGTTCTTCCCAGACAGAGAGATTGGTCACTGGGATGTGCTGCCCAGGGAGGTGGTGGAGTCCCCATCCCTGGAGGTGTTCCAGAGGGGATTGGATGTGGCACTTGGTGCCATGGTTTAGTCAGGAGGTCTGTGGTGACAGGTTGGACTCGATGATCTTTGAGGTCTCTTCCAACCTTGGTGATTCTGTGGTTCTGTGTTACCCCTGAAGCTCATTCTCACCCTCAGCTAGGGTAGAAGTACACACATGGCAAAATCCAGGCCATCACTGGTGGTAGTGGAGGGAAGAGCAGGGCTGAGACCTCCAGGTCCAGGTTCCAGGGATGGAACAAGAGGAAACAGCCTCAAGCTGCACCAGGGGAGGTTTAGGTTGGGGCATAGGATAGGATAGGATAGGATAGGATAGGTTTAACCAGGTTGGAAGAGACCTTTGAGGTCATCAAACCTATCACCCAGCACCATCTGATCAACTCAACCATGGCACCAAGCACCCATCCAGTCTCTTCCTAAACACCTCCAGGGATGGGGACTCCACCACCTCCCTGGGCAGCACATCCCAGTGGCCAATCTCTCTTGCTGGGAAGAACTTTCTCCTCCCCTCCAGCCTAAACCTCCCCTGGCACAGCTTGAGACTGTGTCCTCTGAACAAGTTCTTTCCTGCAAGAGGCAGTGGCAGAGGCTGCCCAGGGAGGTGGTGGAGTCCCCATGCCTGGAGGTGCTCAAGGAACATGCAGGCATGGCACTGTGGGGCATGGTTTAGTGTTGGGTTGATGTTGGGTATTGACCTCGGAGATCCTTTCCAACCTCAGCAGCTCCATGATGCAGCCTGCTAGGCTGTGATCTCCTCAGGGGGAGCACTTGGCTGGGCTTATCTGCTGGCAGCCATGGCACATCTGCCCAGGCTGGGGGCAGGCAGGGGGAGGGTTGGAGCTGAGCTGACCCTGGGGACTGTCTCTTCCTTTCCTCCTGCCAGCGCGGGGATTGGACGCACAGGAACCATCATTGTCATCGACATCCTGGTGGACATCATCCACAGGCAAGGTACTGTCTGCTCCCTGCCTCCTGCCTTTCACCTCTGCCCTGGCTCTGGCCACCTCTGGGGCAGCCCTGTGTTGTGCAAGCAGCGGCTGCCTCGCCTCCAGGCAGGGGCTTTGGCTCGGCCAGGGCACAGCGTTGGCCTGGGCTTAGTCTGGCTGCAGGGTCAGAGGGGCTTTGGGACAGCCCTCTAGTGAAGGAGATGCTTTCAGCAGCACAGCACAGGAGACTCTGCTTCTTGGCATCAGTGGGGGCACTGCTTGTAACCATAGAATCAACCAGGTTGGAAGAGACCTCCAAGGTCACCCAGCCCTCCCCCATCACCCAGCCCACCCCACCACCCAGCCCTATAAGGGCTTGTGGGGACAGGACAAGGGGCAGTGGCTTGAAAGCAGAGCAGGGCAGATTTAGGTTGGACATGAGGAAGAAGTTAGGCCACACCTGGAGGCCTGTGGCCAGTTCTGGGCCCTTCAGTTTAAGAAGGACATTGAGAGACTGGAAGGTGTCCAGAGAAGGGCAACAGAGCTGGGGAGGGGTCTGGAGCACAGCCCTGGGAGAAGAGGCTGAGGGAGCTGGGGTTGCTTAGCCTGCAGAAGAGGAGGCTCAGGGGAGACCTTCTTGCTCTCTGCAACTCCCTGCAGGGAGGTTGGAGCCAGGTGTGGGTTGGGCTCTTCTGCCAGGCAAGCAGCACCAGAACAAGAGGACACAGTCTCAAGCTGTGCCAGGGGAGGTTTAGGCTGGAGGTGAGGAAGAAATTCCTTCCAGCAAGAGAGATTGGCCATTGGGATGTGCTGCCCAGGGAGGTGGTGGAGTCCCCATCCCTGGAGGTGTTCAGGAGGGGACTGGATGTGGCACTTGGAGCCAGGGTTTAGCTGTCAGGAGGTGCTGGGTGCCAGGTTGGACTTGATGACCTCTGAGGTCTTTTCCAGCCTGGGTGATTCTATGATTCTGTAATTCTGATTCTAAGTTCCTGACTGTGGGGGTGGTGAGGCAGCTTGCCCAGAGAACTTGTGGATGCTTCAAGCCTGGAAGTGTTTAAGGCCAGGCTGGATGAGGCTTTGAGCAGCCTGCTGTGGCAGGAGGTGTCCCTGCCCATGGCAGCGGGCTTGGAACTGGCTGATCTCTAAAGGTCCTCTCCTACCTGAGCCCTTCTCTGAGTCCCACGGCTTTTGCTGGTGCTGTGGGCAGGCAGGCACACTGCAGGCTCTCTGGGCTGGCTTAGAGGCAGGAGGTTTTCAACCTTCAGCTCCTTGAGCTTGACCTCGTGGCTGCTGGGCAGGGCTGGACTGCGACATCGACATCCCCAAGACCATCCAGATGGTGCGCAGGCAGCGCTCGGGCATGGTGCAGACGGAGGCTCAGTACAAGTTTGTGTACATGGCTGTGCAGCAGTACATCGAGGCTGAGCAGAAGAGGCTGGAGGAGGAGCAGGTGAGTCAGCTTGCCTCCAGTTGGAGGCCTCTGGTGTGCCCCTGAGGGCAGGGCTGGCTCTGGCCCCGCCGGGGCGAAGCGCGGGGTCCTGCGGCTGGGCAGCAGCACAGGCTGGGAGGGGATCAGCAGCCCCAAGGAGAAGGAACCTGGGAGTGCTGGTGGGCAACAAGCTCTCCGTGGGTCAGCAATGTGCCCTGGGGGCCAGGAAGGCCAGTGGGATCCTGGGGTGCATCAATGAGTGTGGCCAGCAGAGCCAGGGAGGTTCTCCTCCCCCTCTGCTCTGCCCTGCTGAGACCTCCCCTTGAGTACTGCATCCAGCTCTGGGCTCCCCAGCTCAGCAGGGACAGGGAGCTGCTGGAGACAGTCCAAGGGAGGGCTGCAGGGATGATGAAGGGACTGCAGCACTGCCCTGTGAGGAGAGGCTGAGAGATCTGGGGCTGCTGGTCTGGAGAGGAGAAGACTGAGAGGGGATTTAATCAATGCCTATAAATAGCTGAGGGCTGGGGGTCAGGAGGGAGGGGACAGGGACAGGCTCTGCTCCCTGGGATAGGACAAGGGGCAATGGATAGAAACTCCAGCCCTGGAGGTTCCAGCTCAACATGAGGAGGAACTTCTGCCCTGTGAGGCTCCCAGAGCCCTGGAGCAGGCTGCACTCTGAGGGACCTGGAGCATCTCTGGGAGGAGGAAAGGCTGAGAGCCCCTGGGGCTCTTCTCTGGAGGGATTCCAACCCCCCCTGGCCATTGTGCTGCTGGGCAAGCTGCTGTGGGTGCCCTGCTTTAGCAGGGGGGTATGGACTGGAGGAGCTCCAGAGGTCCCAGCATGGTGGAGGTGGAGTCCCCATCCCTGGAGGTGTTCAAGAGGGGCTTGGATGTGGCACTTGGAGCCATGGTTTAGTAGTGTCAGGTTGGACTTGATGACCTCTGAGGTCTTTTCCAACCTTATTGATTCTAAGTTCTTGGCTCTGGGGGTGGTGAGACAGCTTGCCCAGAGAACCTGTGGGTGCTTCCAGCCTGGAGGTGTCTAAGACCAGGCTTCTCTGATTCTGTAGAAGCCAGGGCAGAGCTCAGGCCACACCAAGCACCCCTTCCGCTCCCTGGGCCTCAAATGCCAGCATCAATTTGGTTGGAAGAGACTTTTCAGGCCATCAAGTCCAACCCTGAACCCAGCACTGCTGGGGCACCACTGAGAATGCTGCAGATGGAAAGGAGCCTCCCACCCAGTGTCCCACTGCTGGGACCTGGTGGGGCTTCCTTCTGTGTCTGCTTTGAGGGGATTCTCTATTTGGATTGCCTTTGCTTTCCCTTGCAGAGGAGCAAAAGGAAGGAAAGAGACTACTTGAACATTGGCTACCCTCCCATGGACAAAGGCAGAGCCAAGGGGCAGCCCCCCTCACCACGGAGCCCATCTGGGTAAGCTGAATGCCCTCAGGGATCTCTGAATTGCCTTCTGGATGGCTTCTGAATGGCCTCAGGACTTCTGCAGCAGTAGAGAGGAGAAGCTCCAGCACTTATCCTTTGCCAGCCTGCCTCTCCCATACCTGAAACCTGAGCAGCTGGTGGCTGTCCTATGGGAATCATGGGATCAGAGAATTGTCAGGGCTGGAAGGGACCTCAAGGCTCAGCCAGCTCCAGCCCCCTGCCATGGGCAGGGACACCTCACACCACAGCAGGTTGCTCACAGCCACCTCCAGCCTGGCTGCAAACACCTCCAGGGCTGAGGCTTCCACCACCTCCCTGGGCAGCCTGTGCCAGGCTCTCACCACCCTCCTGGGCAACAACTTCTTCCTCACATCCAATCTGAACCTTCCCATTCCTAGTTTTGCTCCATCCCCCCCCCCAGTCCTATCCCTCCCTGACACCCTCAGAAGTCCCTCCCCAGCTTTCTTGTAGCCCCTTTCAGACACTGGAAGGCCATAATGAGGTCTCCTTGGAGCCTTCTCCTCTCCAGACTGAACAACCCCAACTCTCTCAGTCTGCCCTCATAGCAGAGCAGCTGCTGGGGGCTGGTGAAGGAGGCTGGGGTGTTGTGAAGGAGGCTGGGGGCTGGTGAAGGAGCCTGGGGGCTGGTAAGGATTTGAAGTTGAAGGCTGTGAAGCTGGGGGCTGTGAAGCTGAGGATTTTTGAGGGGTGTGAAGGTGAGGACCGGTGAGGGCTGTGAAGCTGATGGGTGGTGAGGGCTGGTGAGGGTTGCCCGTGGCCGTTCAGCCCAGGGCTGCTCCCTCTCTGGCCGGGAGCAGGTGAGCCAGGGCTGGGGAGGGAGAGGGGAGCTGGCCAGGGCATTAGCCATTTCCTGCCCGCGGGCCGCGTTCCCGAGCTCCGGGGCTGCGCACTGCAAGGCTTTGTCTCTCGCCAGGGCTGAGGATGAGTCAGCTTCCGTCTACGAGAACCTGAACGTCAAGAGCCCGAAGGGCTCCGGGCTGAGCGGCGCGGGGCGGTAGAGGCTGAGCCGCGGGGAGGCTGCGCAGGTAGGAGCGCTGGGAGCGTCCCCGCGGCCCCTTGGCATCTCCTCCGTGTGGCAGTGAGGTGTCAGCCGGGAAAGACATTTGCGGTGCCACCAGGGAGTGGGATCTGCTCTGGGGGCTGTTAGGAGGAAGCTGACAGGCTTCGAGGGCAGGCTGTGAGCTTTCACGTGCTGGCAATCACAGGCTGGGTTGGGTTGGAAGGGACCTCCCCAGAGCTCATCCAGGCCACCCCCAGTGCACTCAGCAGGGACATCCTCCCCTAGATCAGGTTGCTCAGAGCCCTGTCCAGCCTCACCTTGGGTATCTCCAGGGATGGAGCCCCAGCCACCTCCCTGGGCAGCCTGCTGCAGCGTTCCAGCAGCCTCTCCTGGTGCAGAGCTTGTAGCTTGGTAACCTCCTCACTGTGCTTTTCTCCCCAGGGTTCACCTTGCTGCCCTTCTGCAGTGCAGGATCCTGCAGTGTTTCCTTCCACCCTTTCCAAGAGCTGCAATTCTGGACAAGTGGGCTTTGGGTCTTTGCCCATTTTGCCTTCCCCAAGCACCTTGGACTCAGTGAGGAAGCGAAGCAGCTGACTGGCAGAAGCAAGCAGCATCTCCTCACCCCCCACCCAAGACCATGCCTTGACCTAACTTATTCATGAGAAGGATCTTCTCCCATTCTCCCTTGTCCCAGTAGGTTGATATTTATGTGGAAGTGCCTCTGGACCTTCATGAGGGCAACCAAAGCTCTCCTGGGGGTGATTCTGGGGGGGAGGGGAGGGTTGTGTTGGGGTTGGTTTGTGGTTTGTAATTTAAGAGCCTTATTTTTCACACACCAGTTGCCCAAAGGCCTTGCTGGCTTAGGAGCTTTCCTCCCCAGGGGGGGTTGCCCACCTAGGGCTGTGAGCAGAGGTGTTGGTAGGCTTGGAGCTGTTCCCATGAGGTCAGTCAGTTCCAAGCTGGAAGTGTTTTTAGCCTGTGCCCTGGAGTAGCTTTTGCTGCCTTGTGAGGGTGAGGGAGAGAGAGCACTGCCTGGCCCCCTCCAGGTGTTGGCACCTCTTGATTCTTCTGCCCCCCCTGCTTCCTTTGGGCTCCACCAGCTGTAGGTTTCTATGCAACCCTGCCAAAGCACACTGAGCACTCCCTGCTGCTGTGGGGCAGCAGCTGCCCGTGCCTGAGAGCCTGCTCTGCCCTGCAGGGCTGCCTCGCTGCCTTTGAGCCAGAGCTCAGCGTCTCCACCTCCCTTCTGGGTCCTGAATGCTGAGCTCAGGGAAATCCCACCCAGCTGAGTGGTGCTGAGGAGCAGGGAAGGAGCTCTGACTGCACTGTGCCTTCAAGCCACCCTTAGGAAGAGCCTAAGAGGCTCGACTGAGCTGAAGCCTTTGAGCTGCTGGGCTCCCCCTGAGCTTTGGTGCAGCTCTGCCCTCGCCTTGCTGGGTGACCTCTTTTTGTTTTGCCTGCCTGCTGCAGCTCCCTGGGAAGGGCAAATGCTGTGTGTGTGGGGGGGGGGAGGTGGGATGCTGCAGGGGTGGCTGGGACCTGGGGGGTGTCACTGCCTGCAGTGTTCCAGCTCCAGCCGCTCTTGCCTGGGTGCCTGCCAGCGCTGCCTGCTGCTCCAGCCCTGCAGCCTGCCAATGGTCCAGCACCTCTGCAGCAAGCACCCAAAGGTGCTGTCTGGTGGGGAGTGCTCAGGTGCCACTGCCTGAACCTCCAGGGCCAGCCTGGAGGGCTGCTCTTGAGGTCCTCCCTAGGAGCTTGCTGCATGCCTGGGGTGCTGGTGCCTGGGGGGCTGGCTCCACGTGTGGAGCAGAGCCCCAGCACAATGTCACACCTTGGCTGCCCCTCCTGGTTGGTCTTTCCTCATCCCTTGCCCCAGGGACAGGAGAGCTGGGTTCTTTTTTTCTCTTTTTTTACTTGCACTTTCAGTGGATGTTGAATAAATGTTGGAGCTTCCCCAGGCTTTTGCTGGGGTCTGCCTTGGTTTGTTTGAAGCTCTCTCGGAGCAGTTTGCTTTGCAGGGGAGGGACTGGCAGCTGCTGCTGTGGGCAGGCTGGGTGCTTCCCAGCACCCAAATGGTCAGGGCCCTCTTCTCACAGGGCCCTCTTCCTGCTTTGACTCTTCCTTTGCCACCAGGCCTGAGGCAGAGGTTCAGCTGCATCGTAGCTAAGCCTTCAACCTTTGCTTCCAAGCAGGTGGGGAGGAGGAGAAGGGCAAAGGGGCAGCCCCCACAAGGGTGCTGGGACAAGGCTGCCAGGAGAGAGTTGTTAGCCATTGGGATGTGCTGCCCAGGGAGGTGGTGGAGTCCCCATCCCTGGAGGTGTTCAGGAAGAGGGGATTGGATGTGGCACTTGGAGCCATGGTTTAGCTGTCAGGAGGTGCTGGGTGCCAGGTTGGACTTGATGACCTCTGAGGTCTTTTCCAGCCTTACTGGTTCCAGGGGTCTCTGAAGGGGGGCTGCAAGCAGGCTGGGGAGGGACTTTTGGCAAGGGGTTGTGATAAGATGGGAGGGAATGGATTGAAGCTTGAGGAAGGCAGATTCAGACTGGGGATGAGGAAGAAATTCCTTCCAGTGAGGGTGGGGAGACTCTGGCACAGGCTGCCCAGGGAGGCTGTGGAGGTGTTCAAAGCCAGGCTGGGTGAAGCCTTGAGGAGAAAGTTCTTCCCAGAGAGGGTTGTTGGCCACTGGGATGTGCTGCCCAGGGAGGTGGTGGAGTCCCCATCCCTGGAGGGGTTCAAGAGGGGCTTGGATGTGGCACTTGGGGCTATGGTTTAGCTGTCAGGAGGTGTTGGATCATAGGTTGGACTTGATGATCTCTGAGCTCTTTTCCAACCTGCTTGATGGATTCTGTGAGCAGCTGGAGCTGGGAGGACATCCCTGGGACCCATTTACCCCCACAGCAATTGATTTTGATGAGGCTGAAGGCCCTGAAGGTTGGATAAGACCTTTTAAGGTCATCAACCCAGCACCACCATGGCCACGAATCCATGCCCCAAGATGCCATTTCTACCTGGTTTTTGAACACCCCCCGGGGCTGGGGACTCCACCAGCTCCCTGGGCAGCCTCTGCCAACCCCTGACCACTCTTGGCAGCAAAGGAATCATTCCTTGTATCCAGCCTGAGCCTCTCCTGCTGCAACTTGAGGCCATTTCCTCTTGTCCTATCACTTGACCAACCCCAACCTCACGACTCCTTCTGCTCTTCCTGCTGCCTTTTCTGGTCCTGATTGGGAAGGTTCCTGGGAAGGCAGACTGGAAGCATCTTCCAGCCAGCCAGGAAGCAGCCCAAGATGAGAAGCCTGGGCAGCTTCTCCTTGTTTAGGTCAAATCAGGCCAAGCAGAGAGGGAAGTCCCACCTGGGACAACACTGCCTGGGTGGTGGCAAGTGTGAACCGACAGGATAGAGCTGGTGGTGTGCTCAGGATGGGGCAGCACTGGGACAGGCTGGGCATGGGCCAGGGTCACAGAATGCCAGGTTGGAAGGGGCCCCAGGGATCATCTGCTCCAAGCTTTCTGGGTGCTAGTGGAGCTGCACTGGTTCTGCTTGGACTGCAGAAGAAAATGCTTCCCCCTGAGGGCAGCTGGGCTTTGGAATCACCTCCCAAGGCAAGCTGAGGCTTAAAGCTGCCCAGGGTGGGGGGAGTCCACTGCTTCCCTTGGGAGATGATTCCAGTCTCTGACTGTTCTCAAGGGGAAACATCTTCTCCTGGAGTCCAGTGGGAATCTCCCCAGGAACAACTTGTCCCCATCCCTCCTTGTCCTCTCCACAGGACTCCTTGTGAAGAGGGAGTCTCCATCCTCCTGGCAGCCACCCTTTCACAGCACCATAGAATCAGTCAGGGTTGGAAGGGACCACAAGGATCAGCCAGTTCCAATCCCCCTGCCATGGACAGGGACACCCCACGCTAGATCAGGCTGCCCAGAGCCTCATCCAGCCTGGGCTTAAACACCTCCAGGGACGGTGCCCCAACCACCTCCCTGGACAACCCATTCCTCTGCTCATCCTCCTGGCCCTTCTCTGGACACCTTCCAGCACCTCCAGATCCCTCTTGCAATAGGGGCTCTGATTGGCTTTCTGGGCTGCAAGTGCACACTGAGAGCTCCTGCTGAGCTTCTCCTCCCCCAGCACCCCCAAGTCCCTCTCCTCAGGGCTGCTTTCCAGCCTGGATTTGTGCCTTCTCTTCTCCAGACTGAACAGCCCCAACTCTTTCAGTCCTTTGTGTGCTGGCCTGTGGTGAGAAGGTCTCCCCTGAGCCTTCTCTCCTCCAGCCTGGACAAACCCAGCTCTGCCTCAGCCTGTCCTCAGGGGGCAGGGCAGATGTGCCACCAGCCTGTACCTACCCTGAGCCGGGAGCACAGCTGGGCTCGGGCAGGGAGCCCCTCCAGCTGCAAGGGAGAAGGGAAAGGTGGAGCAGGGGCTACAAAGGGACACTTGGCATTGTACAAAAGATAATTTAATCCACACAGGGATGGTCCTTGCACACAACACTGTCCAACATCCACGGGTGTCTGAATAGAAAACCTTGAACTGGAGGGCGCCTTCGTCACGAAGGCTTCTGCTAATCACTGGCAGAAGGTCCCTGGCACGAAATAAGAGCAGGGTGGGTGAGCAGCTGCTGCTGACACATCGAGCTGGCAGAGGGGTTGAGCCTCTCCCCTTTTCCTGCCTGTGGGAAGCAGGACTGAAGGCTGCTGCGGCGCGATGTGCCTGGCGGAGCCCAGCCTGCGCTCAGAGGCCTTGTCCAGGGAGGGAGGAGAAGGTTTGAAGCATCTTCTTAAGAAGAAGAGGGGGAAACAGAGAGGAGAGTGGCTGCTGCCTTCCGTTCCGAAAGCTCCTCGGAACCCAGCAGGGGTAGGTCCGGGGCTGGCCAGCAGGAGGCAGCACTGACGCCTCCCAGAGGTTGGTTCCGAGCCTGCGCAGCGAGGCTGGTTCGCATCTCCTCCTCCAGCTTTGCCATGTCTCTGACCCTCCCGAGCCCAGCTCCTCCTAAGAATAATCCTGGAGATCCTTCCAGCTGGCCAGAGGAAGCCTTTATTCCCTCAGGGAGTCAGAGGAACTGCGCCTCCTGGCACCTGGGAGCCTGCCGAGGCTGAGCCCCGCTGGGGGCAAACGGTCCTGGCAGCCTGGCCCTTGCCTTCAGAGCTTCGGTTTCCATGGAGGGTTTGGCAGAAGGATCCTTGGAGCATCCCTGGCCTGCAGACAGCTTGGCAGGCAAGTGCTTCAGCAGAGCTCCCGGGGATGGATGCAGCTGGCCAAGGAGGAGCGTGGGGAGCGGGCCCTGGGGGTCTGCCAGCGAACCAAGGGATGCCAACAGGGGCAGCAGGTCCTGTGCCTGCCTCCCCAGGAGCTGCTGCAGGGCTACTGGAAAGGAGACTGTGTGCCAGGGGGTGCCACCGTGGTGGGCTTGGGGGAAAGGTACTCTGGCCTGCTCATGGCCACAGTCCTGGTGAAGCAGCGCAGGTTCCCTGTCTTGAGGGCGCACTGGACAGGCCAGAGGATGATGCAGAAGAGGATGATGATCAAGGCAGAGAGGAGGACGATGCGCTTCCAGTCGTCACACATGTCGCAGCGGGACAGCCTCCCGGCCAGCCCTGCGGGGGGCGCTTCCGAGCTCTCCGGCTTGCTCATGGCCACGTCGATGGAGACGCAGGAGTCCGGGTTCTCGGGGTCCTCAGACGACTGGCGGCAGCACAGCTTGGTCCCTTCCATCCAGAGCACCTTCTCCTGCTGGAGCTCAGGAGGCAGCGTGGCGAGCAGCTCCTTGCTGGTCTTGAGCGCCGGGGCTCCCTCCTGCGGGATGCTGGTCAGCTGCCTGCAGAAGGGGCAGGGCAGCTGGTCCTCGGGCTGGTTCGGGGGCAGCCCCGTGCTCAGGCGGGCCACGCACTCCAGGCAGAAGACGTGGGAGCACTGGAGCAGCTTGGGGGTCTTGAAGCTGTTGTCATAGGTGTTGAAGCAGATGGAGCACTCCACGGGGGAGGCTGGCTTGGGAGAGGCTGGGCTTGGAGAGCCTGGCTTGTCCACCGGGGACCTGGCCTTCCTCCTGCCGTCTCCTGGGGAGGTGACCACGATGGGGCTGATGGGGATGGGGATTTCAGCTGGAGAGGCAGGGACTGGGCTGGTGGGAGAGTCTGGCGTGCTGGAGTGCCACAGCTGGGTGAAGCACGACATGACGGTGCCCCGGGAGAGAAAGAGAGCCCTGGGAGACTCTAGGAGGGAAGAAAAGCACAGCCTTGATGTCTAAGCCCCATCACCAGCCCTGTGCTGAACCACCCCCCAAGGAATGAAGTGCAAGGTGGTGGCTTCCACTGCAGCCTGAGCCCGGAACAGATCCCCGCTAGAGGAGAGCGTCGGCTCAGGTAGCCTGCCGGAAGCTGCTGTACCCGAGGTGAAGTCCAACAACCTGGAAAGGAGCAAGGCAGCCAGCAGAGATCCAGCATCCAGCCAAAGCCTCTCCACCAGCACCACCACGGCGTGACAGATGGCTGCAGCCTCTCCCCCTCTGGCAGAGAGATGACGACAAGGACCTACCCCGGCTGGTGCTCCCCGACACCTGAGCAGGGAGGAGAGCAGAGGACTCCATGAGGTCAAGCAGGGACCTCGCTATGGCAGCCTATTAGTCTGGGAGGCACTCAGCTATTATGGTGACAGCATGGGCATGGCCTAAGAGACAGATAACACTGTTCAGTGGTGGAGGCAGCAGGGGGGTGGTGCTGAAGAGTCCCTTTGGTGTGCCTCCAAGTGTGGCTCTGCAGCCTGCCAGGCGAGCGAGGCACCACCCAAGGATGCTGCCTGGTTTTGTCTCTCCACAGTAGGATCATCACTGGAGCCTGAAAAGAGGAGATTCAGGCTGGAGATGAGGAAGAAATCCTTTCCAGGGAAGGTGAGGAGACACTGGAACAGGTTGCCCAGGGAGAGGCTGTGGATGTCCCCTCCCTGGAGGTGCTCAAGGCCAGGCTGGATGAGGCTTTGAGCAACCTGGGTGGTTGGTGTCCCAACCAAGGGTGGGAGGTGTCCCTGCCCCTGGCAGGGGGGTTGGAACTGGCTGAGCTTTAAGGTCCCTTCCAACCCAACCCATTCTGTGAATCTTGTGTCCCAGGAGCATCCAAAGGAGGTGAGGCAACCCCTTGCAGAGTTCCATCCTCCACCCCAAGCAGCAGGAGAAGCATCTCGGGTCACCATGACACGGCAATAAAAGCTCTGTTGAGGAAATGGCCTTGGTGCCAGAGCAAGGGGAATTCTCCACTGTTTCCTTGTTGTCCTGGTTTCCCTAGGGAAACAGACTTCTGCCCTGTCCCCCAGCCCTGGAGGAGTGCCAGCACAGCCCCAGCCTTGCTGCACGCTCCGTGAGCTGAGCTCTGCTGTGCCAGCAGCAGCCTCCAGCTGAGCAGCTCCCGCCCCACTGCCAGCAAACTGCTCTGCAGCTCCCCGCAGCCTCCTCAGCCAGCTCAGCAGCGCCTCAAATCCCACTTTTCCCAGGCTAGACATGCAGCTTCTCCTACCTTGTGATCCTCAAAGGCAGGAGCTCTCCTTGGCTGTGGAGCACTCTTGCCTGGATGCAAGCACTGAGCCGGAGGAGCTTCCCAGCCCCGGTGCTGCGTGCCTGGGGAGCATTGTTCTGGGGCTGTGTCACTGAACTAGCTGGGCTTGATTCTTTGGGCTGGGAGATTGAGCCATGACAAGCCAGAAATGTGGAGATTGCTGCTGTAATTATAGGTCTCCAGCCAGCCCAGCAGTGGCTCACCAGCATGGGCTGGAGAATCCTCCACAGAGCCACAGAATGAGGACCTTCAGCTCAGCCAGTCCGACCCTACCCCAACCATCTCCCTGCACACCCCACTAGCCAGACCCTGCCCCTGAGCTCCTCGGCAGGAAAGGCTTATTAAAGGCATCAGAAAGACCTCACATTGCACACATGATGCAAGAGGGAAGAGCTCTCCTCTCTCCCAGCACAGCTACCATTGCCAGGGCTGAACCCAGCTTCAACAGCCCTTTCCCCCCACCACCATCCTTCTCTTAATGCAAAAGAAGAGCCTCTCCCCAAGCCACCTTTTCACTCAGAGCTGCTCTGCACTTTCCAGCAAGCTGCAATAGAGTTCTTAATAGCCATTTTCCAGCCCCCCCCCCCCCCTGCCTGCAGACCACCCTGCAGCACAACCTGGCAGCTGCATGGCAAATGCAAGCCCAAGCTGGCACAGAGAGGAGGGAAACCTCTCTTTAGCACTTGTTAGGGTTTTCCTTTGGTCTTATTTCACCCAACCCTACTCTTTTGCAGAGTTCCATTCCCTATACTCTGGGGTTGGTTGGGGGTTGCTTTCCCCCCCCCCCCCCCGCAGTTCCTTGGAGTGTTTGGTAAGGACTGATGAGCAGCAGGGACCAGTGGCAGGAGGTAACCTCAGAAAGAGAGAGCCCTTTGCTTATGCAATCAGAGGTGAGTTCATAACCCAGGTGTAAAAGCTCTCCTGCTTGGGTTGCTGCAGGTTGTGATACAGCAGCAATATCAACAGCAGGATCTTGGCTGTAAACTGGAGGAAGTTTACTCACAAGAGTTGCTTCTAGCTGAGGACAGAAGCCTTTTTTTTTCACCACCACCCCCCTGCTCAAGATGGTTGTGGGCTCTGTGGATGCCCTTTTAGAGTCAGCATCTCGGGGTGATCACAGAATGGGTTGGGTTGGAGGGGGACCTTAAAGATCATAGAGGCACAGAAGGGGATGGGTTGGAAGGGACCTCAAGGATCAGCCAGTTCCAACCCCCCTGCCATGGGCAGGGACACCTCCCACCAGCCCAGGTGGCTCAAAGCCTCATCCAGCCTGGCCTTCAGCACCTCCATGGAGGGGACATCCACAACCTCCCTGGGCAGCCTGCTCCAGTGCCTCCCCACCCTCACTGGCAAGAATTTCTTCCTCATCTCCAGTCTAAATCTCCTACCTCTAACCCTTCATTTCCCCTCACCCTATCCCTACAAGCTCTTGCACAAAGTCCCTCTCATGTGTTCTCCAAGGAGTTGAGGTCAGTCATGAAGAGCAGGGCACAGGGTCAAGACTTTCAATCCATCCCCTGCCACACAGGGCAGGGCAGCCTGTGCCTGCTTCTTGTGTCTTTTGGTGTGATGCTCACAAAACCAACCTGGGGTTGGCAGCAGCTAAGGGAGGGATCTCTCCTGGGGGGAGCCAGGCTCTACAGCTGGACATCCTTTGGTGTGATGCTCACAAAACCAACCTGGGGTTGGGCAGCAGCTAAGGGAGGGATTTCTCCTGGGGGCAGCCAGGCTCTACAGCTGGAGATCCTTTGCTGTGGTGCTCACAAAACCAACCTGGGGTTGGGCAGCAGCTAAGGGAGGGATCTCTCCTGGGGGCAGCCAGGCTCTACAGCTGGAGATCCTTTGCTGTGGTGCTCACAAAACCAACCTGGGGTTGGGCAGCAGCTAAGGGAGGGATTTCTCCTGGGGGGAGCCAGGCTCTACAGCTGGAGATCCTTTGCTGTGATGCTCACAAAACCAACCTGGGGTTGGGCAGCAGCTAAGGGAGGGTTCTCTCCTGGGGGGAGCCAGGCTCTACAGCTGGAGAGTCCTGGTGAAGGCTTGCAGCATGGAAGCTCCATAAAATAAGGTAAAGTTTGGAGGGTTTGGGTTGGTTTTCTGTGGGGTTTTCAAGCTTCTTTTTCTTTAGCACCAACAAATCTCTTCAGCTGCTCAGACCTCCGTGGCCACACTGCATTTCCTCTGACCCCTCAGCCTTTTTTTCTCCCCCCTCTCCCTCCCCTTCCCTTTCTCCACTGCTTCCAGGATAAAAACCAAAGAGGACTATCAGTAAATAAAACCACTCAGGAGAGGCAGACACCACCCTAGGTTTAAAGCTAAGCAGTGGAGTCACTTCCTCCAGGCTCTAGAGGACTTCTTTCCACACCACCAAACAGAACACACAGGCAAGAGAGTGAAGCAGGCTGCTCCCTGCCAGTCCCCAGTGGCAGCTTGGCCTCGGAGGGATTGGAGTACACAGCAAGGCAAGAGGTGCACAGGGTGTTAAAGCCCATAAATACCTGTTCAAAGGGAAGCTTAGGAGGAGGAAAGCATCTTCTGGCCTCTTGATCTCTACCCCTGAAGAGCCTTCTCTCCAGAGGACCGCCTCAAGCTCAGGGTCTTTTGTATTTCCAAGCCGCTTGCTGCTCTTCCAGCTCCCCAGTGGCCTCCTGAGCCGTTCCCAAGCACGGCAAGACAAGTCACCTCCCCCAGCTGCCTGTCTCCAAGTGGCCCAGCTGCTGTAATTCAAGTATCTTTTATACCTTCCTGTCTGGAGGTGACTTTACCTGCTCCACCTGCCTTTCCCCATCACCACTGAATCACTCCCTCGGCTCCGAGCGCGCTCCCGCTCCAGCCGGTTCCTGTGACAAACAGGGCAGGCTGGAATGCTCCTGATAAGGAGCCTGTGCCTGCCCTGGGCAAGCAAAGGGGGAGAAATGTTTGTTTCTTCATCTTCCCTGAAGTGGGGAAGGCCACCTGCTCCCTGCTGACTTCTCTCACACTCCTTCCGCTGGCTTTGGGGGGCGGTGGTCGCTCCGAGGGCAGCCAGGCTGGGGAAGGGGCTGGAGAAGAGCAGCTGAGGGGCCTGGGAGTGTTTAGTCTGGGGAAAAGGTCTCCCCTCGGCTCCCTGAGAGGAGGTTGGAGCCAGGCAGGGCTTGGTCTCTTCCCTCTAGGTGATAGAATGAGATGCAATGGCCTGAAATTGCACCAGGCTTAGGCTGGACATTAGGAGCAATTCCTCTGCTGCAAGAGTGGGCAGGGATTGGAAGAGGCTGCCCAGGGAGGTGGTGGAGTCCCCATCCCTGGGGGTGTTCAAAACCACCTCGACAGGGAACTCTGGGACATGGTTGAGTGGGGAGGGTGGTGCTGGGGCAATGGTTGGACTGAGTGAATGACCTTGGAGGGCTTCTCCAACCTGAACCACTCTGTGATTCTAAGACCTGCTCTGGGTCAGGCTCTCACAGGGCAGCAAATCTCCTAAGAGGAAATGCCAGGACACCAAAACATGGCCTCTTCTTTCTCTTTGTCCTCTTAGTCCTTACAATCCCCTTGTTTCTCATTGTCCTCTTGTTTCTTTTTGCCCTCTTGTCCCTTATTTTCCTCTCCTTTCTTTTTGTTCTCATTGTCCTCCTGTCCCTTGTTGTCCTCTTGTATCTTTTTTTGCCCTCTTGTCACTTGTTTTCCTCTCCTTTCTTTTTGCCCTCTTGTTTCTCCTTGTCCTCTTGCTTCTTTTTTGCCCTCTTGTCCCTTCTTTTTCCCTCCTCTCTTTTTGCCCTCTTGTTTCTAATTGTCCTCTTGTCCCTTACTGTTCTCTCCCTTCTTTTTGCCCTCTTGTCCCTTATTTTCCTCTCCTTTCTTTTTGCCCTCCTGTTTCTAATTGTCCTCCTGTCCCTTCTTTTCCTCTCCTTTCTTTTTGCCCTCTTGCTTCTTTTTTGCCCTCTTGTCCCTTCTTTCCCTCTCCTGTCTTTTTGCCCTCTTGTCACTTGTTTTCCTCCCCTTTCTTTTTGCCCTCTTGTTTCTTCTTGTCCCCTTGTTCCTTATTATCCTCTGATGCCTTCCTGGAGAACAAATCCTTTCCAAGTGCCTTAGCTGAATGGCAGAAGCAAATCTCTGGCAGTCAAATTTGCAGTGATGGGTTGAGAAAAACCACCTCCCCCTCACCCCCCAAATTATTGCAAGAGAAGCTGAAGTCTGCAAGCTGCTTGGAAATGAATTGAACCACTCCATGCAATGCTCTATCTGCTTCAAGCTCCTGCACAATGCTCCAGATTAATCCTGCATGGATTTCCTAGGGAGAAGGCATTCAATCCTTTGCAGCTCTTGGCAGCAATTGGCTCAGAGGAAATGATACTGGACTTGCAAAGCTCTAGTGGCTCACAGGCCATCAGCCCACGAGGCAGAAAGGAAGCAGCAAGACATTTACACTCAGGTGCAGATGGGGGTGGGCAAGCTGAGGCCTCCCTGGGTGCAAATGATGCTTTCCTTTGTCCAGGTTCTCCAAGAGCCAGCACAGGGTGGTTGTGGATCTTTTATTTTAAGGGTGGTATCAAAGAGTCCCTTCCTTAAGCAGGGTTGAGAAACCTGCTCTGAACATACAGAGAAGTGTCTTCATCTGGTGGGACAGGAGAAGGAGGCAAGCAGGGACCTGGTGGGACAGGAGAAGGAGGCAGGCAGGGACCTGGTGGGACAGGAGAAGGAGGCAGGCAGGGACCTGGTGGGACAGGAGAAGGAGGCAGGCAGGGACCTGGTGGGACACAGAGAACCACAGACTAGAGTTGAACTTGGTGAGCTTAAAGGTCCCTTCCAACCAAAACAATTCTATGTCTTTGTGGCTTTTGTGACAGTCAGATGCAACTCTCTTTGGTTTCCACACTTGGCTTCCCCAGGTCACACTTGGTTCCCACACTTGGCTTCTCCAGGTCACAGTTGGCTTCCACACTTGGCTTCCCCAGGTCACACTTGGCTTTTCCAGATCACATTTGTCTTCTCCAGGTCATGTTTGCCTTCCACATTTGGCTTCTCCAGGTCACATTTGGCTTTTCCAGATCATAGTTGTCTTCTCCAGGTCACATTTGGTTGTCACATTTGGCTTCTCCAGATCACATTTGGCTTCTCCAGGTCTCATTTGGTTTCCACACTTGGCTTCCCCAGGTCACACTTGGCTTCTCCAGGTCACGTTTGCCTTCCACATTTGGCTTTTCCAGATCACATTTGTCTTCTCCAGGTCACATTTGGTTGTCACATTTGGCTTCTCCAAGTCACACTTGGCTTCTCCAGGTCACACTTGGCTTCCACATTTGCCTTCTCCAGGTATGTTTGGCTTCTCCAGATCACATTTGTCTCCTCCAGGTCATGTTTGCCTTCCACACTTGGCTCCTCCAGGTCACACTTGGCTCCTCCAGGTCACACTTGGCTCCTCCAGGTCACACTTGGCTCCTCCAGGTCACACTTGGCTCCTCCAGGTCACACTTGGCTTCCACATTTGCCTTCTCCAGGTATATTTGGCTTCTCCAGATCACATTTGTCTTCTCCAGGTCACGTTTGCCTTCCACATCTGGCTTTTCCAGGTCCCATTTGGTTTCCACATTCCCTTCCACTCTTCTTTAGGTTTAGTTTTAGTGAGCTGAAATCCAAAAGGAGGCTGGGGGGGGTGTGTGGGGTGTGTGTGGAAAACCCAACCCCCAACCAAACCTCAGTGTTGAAATGAGCATTTAAAATCAATTTCACAGCCTTCAAATCAAGTCAGGCTTGAACTCAGTTTTAGGCTGAAGTCTAAAGTTATCTGATCACTCAGGCTGCCCAGAGAGGTTGTGGAGTCTCCTTCTCTGGGGACATTCCAAACCCAACTGGATGTGTTCCTGTGTGACCTGCTCTAGCAGGGGGGGGTTGAGCTGGGTGATCTCTCAAGGTCCCTTCCAACAGCAGCTGGAAGGATCTGGTCTAGAGCATTGTGGATCACAATGAGCATTGTGGATCACAATCTAGAACCAGGGAGTGCTAAGGCTTGGAAGGGACCCCTGGGAGATCCATTTAATCCAACTCCACTTTGCTCAAGGCAAACAGCTCAGTAAGGGATGCAGGTTGAGACTCAACTTGGCCAGATGTGCACCTCAGGGGAGGGCAAACACACCATGGGGACACCAAACCGTGGTCTAGGCTGAGCAGGGAGCACTCCCCTCTCTATTTATGCTGCTGTGGAGGGAGGAGGGAGGCTGGGAGCAAACCCTGCCTGCAGCTGACACAGCAGCAGAGCTGATGAATGGATGGGAATCAGATTGTTTAAGGTCTTGCTCACTGAGTCACTTGCACGAGCACTTGGGGAAACTGAGCTCCAAATAACCCCTGGTCCAGTAGTATCCTGGGGGGTGATCTGTTCAGCAGCACACTGAGGGGTGGAAGTCCTTGGGTTTTGGGGAGCAAGGGGAACAGGGCTGGGGAGGAGCAGCTGAGGGAGCTGGGGGTGTTTAGTCTGGAGAAAAGGAGGCTGAGGGAAGACCTCATTGCTCTCTGCAGCTCCCTGAAAGGAGGCTAGAGCCAGGTGGGGCTTGGTCTCTTCTCCCAAGGAACAAGGGATAGGATGAAAGAAATGGCCTCAAGTTGCACCAGGGGAGGTTTAGGTTGGCGATTAGGAGCAGTTTCTTTGCTGCAAGAGTGGTCAGGGGTTGGAACAGGCTGCCCAGGGGGGTGCTGGAGTCCCCATCCCTGGAGGTGTTCAAGAGCCCTGTGGCCATGGCCCTTGGGGCCAGGGTTTCGTGGCCATGGGGGCCTTAGGTGAGTGGCTGGACTGGGTGACCTGAGAGAGCTTTCCCACCCAGGACAACGCTGTGTTGCTGTGTTTCTGTCTAGCTGAGACCCTCTCCCCTGGCAGCAGCACTGACCCACTCTCTGCTCCTGCTCTCAGGTCAGACACAGGCACCCCTGGAGCCCCCTGCCAGGCCCAGGACTGCTGAGCTGCAGCCCACTGCCCTCCCCCCAGAGCTTTGCCCTCTCTGAGGCTGCTTCCCCATCAGCCTCAAGGTGAGTGCTGCCTGCAGTGGGTCGAGTCCAACCCGAGAGCCTGGGGCAAGCTGGGCTGCCCTACACACTCCTCCCTCGGTGAGGATGTGCTGAGCGTGCTGAGCCCCAGCACCGCGGCAGGATGACGAGCAGGGCAGGGCTCCCAGGAGCTAGGGGGAGGCTGCTTGTTAGTTTTACCTGCAGCTCAGAGGAGCAGACTGAGCGTGCCAGGAGCTGCAGCTGGCCTTGGGTGGATCCCAGAGGCTGGGGAGCAAGCAGCTGCGGGAGCACCCTCCGTGGTGTTTGCCCTTAAAGGAGCAGTGGCACTGAGGAGAGGCAGTGGCTTCGTTAGCACAGAGATTTCCTTGCTCCTGCCTTCCATCTGCACACCTCAGGGGCTTCCCAGAGGTGTGCTCTGAGGCCAGCTGAAGTGTTTGCAAACAGCAGCCTGAAAAAAATCCCTGCTCTGGGTTGATCTTTCTTCTGCCTGGCCATGCAGGCACGAAGGTGGTGATGTGACTGGGAGGCTGGGGTGAGATGTAGGAGATGCAAACCTCCAGCAGAAGCACCGTGGCAGCACACTTCATTTCCATGGACTCCTGTGGCTCATGGCCTAGGTCATAGAGTCACAGAGTGGAGTCAATGGTTTGGGTTGGAAAAGACCTTTAAGACCATGGAGTCCAACCAGGGTCTGCCTCTGCCAAACCTGGTGCCAAACCAGGAGCACCACATTCCAGGCAAATGAAGGGAAAGGAGATGTGGAACACCCCCACCCCACCCTCTGATCAGAGATCAGAGAGAAGACAGCTAACCCCCCAAGCCAAGACCATGACCTTCAGTTGAGATGATCCTGAGCCTCTCTGCTGCGTCTCACAGAACCCCAGCAGCATTTGGGTTGGAAAAGACCTTTGAGATCATCCAGCCCAACCATTCTCTACCTAGGCTGGGGCTAAACCAGGGCCCTTGGAAACACCTCCAAGGATGGGGATTCAGCCACCTCCCTGGGCAGCCTGTGCCAGGCTTTGAGAGCCCTTTCAGTCAAGAACTTCCTTCCAATATCCAACCTCAACCTCCTCTTGAAGGGAAGAGAAGAGAAGCCAAGAGAAGAGAATTAACCAGGATAGGATAGGAGAGAAGAGGATAGGATAGCTCAATCATGAGGAGAGGCTGAGGGAGCTGGGGTTGCTTAGCCTGCAGAAGAGGAGGCTCAGGGGAGACCTTCTTGCTCTCTCCAACTCCCTGAAGGGAGGTTGTAGCCAGCTGGGGGTTGGGCTTTTCTCCCAGGCAAGCAGCACCAGAAGAAGAGGACACAGTCTCAAGCTGTGCCAGGGGAGGTTTAGGCTGGAGGTGAGGAAGAAGTTCTTCCCAGCAAGAGAGATTGGCCATTGGGATGTGCTGCCCAGGGAGGTGGTGGAGTCCCCATTCCTGGAGGTGTTTAGGAGGGGACTTGATGGGGTGCTTGGTGCCATGGTTTGGTTGATTAGATGGTGTTGGGTGATAGGTTGGACTTGATGGTCTTGAAGGTCTTTTCCAACCTGGTCCATCCCATCCCATCCCATCCAGAGTCAGGAGGCCCTGATGCTCCGTGCAAGCACCGCTCCAGGCTGGTAAACAGCCCCATTAAGTGCTGCCTCCCATGCTGGCTCATGGAGCTCTTTCCTTTGCCTGCCTTCACGTGCAGCTGGCTGCCTCCCCCAGGTGCTCCCTTGGGAAGTCTTATCATTGCTGCTGTGGTTTGCACCCAGGGCTAGCCTGGGCTGTTGAAATTCCAGCGCCTGGATTATGTCCTGTCAGCAGCGAGCCTGCCTTGAGTCATCAGATAAAGCTGGATGGGAACTCACTGTGGGCTACTTCTGCTCTAATTGTGTTTTTATCCTCCCTCTAGCTGTTCCTATCAGGCAATCTCGAGCCACTTCCCAGGCAGGGTGATCCAAGCCTTCCAGTAACTGCTGCTCCTCAAGGAGGTTATCTCCTTTTTACAGCCCAGGAAGTTGCTTGGGGTTGTTGTCTTGCTTTGTGGTGTCGTGGGGGAAGCTCAAGGCAGCCCTTCAGCAAGGCTGCTCTGACCTCTGTGCCAGCAGCAATGCCTGGAAAGGTTGCTGCCCCTTATCATGGCAGAGTTGAGCTGCTGGGGGAGGAGGAAAAGGGCCTGGGGGAGGCGGCGGTGGAACGGGAAACGCCGGCGGAGCTGCGCGGTGCCAAGACACAGCCTGATAAGGTGGCTTGATAAGGTGGCTTGGGGCAGCCTGGAAGAGAGGCTGCTCCAGTTAGATAGAGCCATGGATTGTAACCCCTCAGGTGACTCCCTGAAGTGATTCCCAAGCCCAAGTTCTGGAGCCACGTGCTCCTGGAGAAGAGGAGGCTCAGGGGAGACCTTCTTGCTGTCCACAGCTCCCTGAAAGGAGGCTGTAGCCAGGTGGGGGTTGGTCTCCTCTGCCAGGCACCCAGCACCAGAACAAGAGGATGCAGGCTCAAGCTGTGCCAGGGGAGGTTCAGGCTGGATGTTAGGAAGAAGTTCTTCCCAGCAAGAGAGATTGGCCCTTGGGATGTGCTGCCCAGGGTCGATGTCCCCGGAGGTGTTGAAGCAAAGCCTGGATGAGGCACTCAGTGCCATGGTCTGGTTGGTTAGTTAGGGCTGGGTGAGCAGTTGGACTTGCTGATCTTGGAGGTCTCTTCCAACCTGGCTGATGCTGGGAGCTGAATCTCATTCAAACACTGGCTCCACCCCAGCACCTTGCCTGGGAGCTGCTCTTCACTTCCTGTAGTCCCCAGGCAAGCAGCATCATCAGATAATCACTCCAAGGTGCAGGTGCCACACAGCAATCTTCCTGATACTCTGGAACTCAGGTGACTGTGAGTCCCCAGTGGCTTCAGGGCCTGTGATTCAGCCACCCATGGCTGGCTTCTCAAATAGCAAGGATGGCAACCATTCCCTGGGCATAAGGTCAGGTCTGCTTTGCCAGCAGGAGCAAGTGATTTGGAGCAGCCGTGGCTAAAGTGTGGTCTGTAGAGCACTGCTGATCCATGGCACCATGCCTGGGAGACTGTTGGCTTTCCCAGTGGCCAGGCTGCTTCAGGAGTGGCTTGCAAGGAAAGTTTGATAGCAATCATAGGATGGTAGAGGTTGGAAGGGAGCTCTGAAGGCCCAGAGCAGGTCAGACAGGGACACAGCCAGGTGGGTTTGCAAGGTCTCCCAGAGGAGGAGACTCCACAAGCTGTCACTCTCAGTCATCAGTGGCTCAAAGGAAGAGTAAACCACAGCAGCACTAAGGTCCTTGGAAGCATTCAGTGAGGGTGGCAGTCCTTTCAGCTGAGGTGATGCCACCAGTGTGGCCCATGAGAGGAGTGGACCTGCTTGAAAGGATGCTGGATGCTCCCAAGAGCTGCAGCGTACTTCTGACGCTGTGAGTGGCTGCAGTGCAGCTGGAGTTGAGAGGGAGTGCAGGTAAACAGGTTGCCCAGGGAGGTGCTTGAGGCTTCATCCCTGGAGATACTCAAGGTGAGGCTCCACAGGGCTCTGGGCAACCTGATCTGGTGGAGGATGTCCCTTGCTGACTGCAGAGGGGGTTGGGTTAGATCACCTTTGGAGGTCCCTTTCAACCCAGACCATTGTATGATTCTGAAGTGCATGGGAAGCATAATAACCTCTCCTGAAGCAGAAATGGGATCCTCTGGGAATAATGAATACAGAATTAACCAGGTTGGAAAAGGCCTTTGAGATCATCCAGTCCAACCTATCACCCAGCACCATCTGATCAACTAAACCCTGGCACCAAGTGCCAGGTCTCTCCTTGAACACTTCCAGGGATGGGGACTCCACCACCTCCCTGGGCAGCACATCCCAAGGGCCAATCTCTCTTGCTGGGAAGAACTTCTTCTTCACCTGCAGCCTAAACCTCCCCTGGCACAGCTTGAGACCGTGTCCTCTTGTTCTGGTGCTGCTTGCCTGGGAGAAGAGACCAACCCCCACCTGGCTACAAACTCAGGGAGTTGTAGAGAGCAAGAAGGTCTCCCCTGAGCCTCCTCTTCTGCAGGCTAAGCAACCCCAGCTCCCTCAGCCTCTCCTCATGACTGAACTGTTGAAGCTTTCAGTTGGCAGCCCCTTCCCACCTGCACCTCTCCCCATTTCACCCCTAAAGCATCACCCCCTACCAACCGTCTCAGGAGGCTTTGTAATGAAAAAAAGAGCCAGACAAAGAGGAGATTATTTCTAGCAGCAGCTACCAACTGCTCGAGGAAATGACCAAGAGGCAGCTGCAGCTGAGGGGTGCCCTCGGCAGGGCTGGAGGAGCAGGGGAGGTGGCAGCAGAGGCAGGGAGGAGGGCAGCGCCGGCAGGTTCTCACCGCCACGTCGCTAATTGCTGCCCTGCTCGCCCCCGGGAGCTGATCTTCCGGCGGCCTTACTCACTTCCCGGCCCGGTGCGGTGGCAGAACGGGCTCGGGAAATGGTTTGTGATGTCAGAGCCGAGCGGCGAACGGCCGCGGGGCCGCCTTGCTTCTCCTCCCCGGGGACCTCTCCCGCCGGCACCGAGCCCTCTGCTGGCTGCCTTCTCCCTTTCCCTGGGACGTTTCCCAGCTTCACCTTCCAGCGGGGCAGGAAGCAATTCTTCCTCAGCCAGCTCTTTTCCCCCCTCCCTCTTTCTTTCTTCTTCTAAATCTCACCTTACCCCAGCTGACTTTATTCCCTTCTCATTTCCATCGGGGATCTGGTTTGGACTCGATGATCCTCGAGGTCTCTTCCAACCTTAGTGACACTGTGATACTCCAACCACCCAGCTCAGTCACTTGCTTGCCTCTGGAGCAGTTTGCCTGTTGGAGGAGGTGATTCCATCATGGAATCAAGCTGAAACTCCCTGTTCACAAGCAGAGATGGCACTGAAGAAGACATTTGTAGGACCAGGAACACTTTCATTCGATTTAGGGTGGTGGTTTGCTTGGTAATGAGCATCTAACCACTGCTTGGTGCCAGGGTTTAGTTGATCAGATGGTGTTGGGTGATAGGTTGGACTGGATGATCTCAAAGGTCCCTTCCATCCTATGCCCTTCCATCCTATGCCCTTCCATCCTATGCCCTTCCATGTCCCTGAATGTGCTGGAAGGTGTCCAGAGAAGGGCAACAAAGCTGGGGAGGGGTCTGGAGCACAGCCCTGGGAGGAGAGGCTGAGGGAGCTGGGGTTGCTTAGCCTGCAGAAGAGGAGGCTCAGGGGAGACCTTCTTGCTCTCTCCAACTCTCTGAAGGGAGGTTGTAGCCAGCTGGGGGTTGGTCTCTTTTCCCAGGCACCCAGCACCAGAACAAGAGGCCACAGTCTCAAGCTGTGCCAGGGGAGGTTTAGGCTGGAGGTGAGGAAGGAGTTCTTCATAGGAAGAGAGATTGGCCCTTGGGATGTGCTGCCCAGGGAGGTGGTGGAGTCCCCATCCCTGGAGGTGTTTAGGAAGAGCCTGGATGTGGCACTTGGTGCTATGGTTTAGCTGATCAGATGGTGCTGGTCTTTTCCAACCTGGTTAATTCTCTTCTCTCCTATCCTCTCCTCTCCTATTTTCCCCAACATAAAGGAGATTTGCCTTTCCTTTTCTTGCTTTTTATTTCCCTCTCTCTCTCTTTCTTTTCTCTAATGGAGAAGCCTCCAACAAAATCTATTGCAACATTTATCTCTTTCCCCCCCTTTCCCCCCTCCCTCTGCTGCATCCTCCTTCCTTTTGAGCATCATTCCCATTTACTCTAACTGCTCTGGAGCCGGCTCAGATGACATCCAGCTGCCTCCTTCAGCCAAGCATTGCTGCTCCTTTCCCCTGCCAGCCGTTGGTGCGCTCAGAGCTTGCTGAGCTGATGGGGAGGACTCACAGCCCTGGCAGCAGAGTGCCTCGTCATCCAGACAAGGTCTTGCTGCCTGCTGGGTGGGCTGGCTGCTGCTGCTGCACCGCTTCACCCGCTGGAAAGGAATGGATGGAGCGTTGACAGCAGAGCCGGGTCGCCTCCACAGCTTGGCTTGAAAGCCCGGAACGTCCTGCTCGGTCTCGTTATTGAGTGACAAAGGGGCAGGGGGGGGGCAGCAGGTTTCCTTTGGGTGCCGGCAGGTGGTGAGCTCCAAGCCCCGCAGCAAGCCTTGGGTCTGGCCCCGTCCTGAGAGCTCCCAGCGAAAGGGAAAGGGAAAGGGAAAGCTGCCGGGCGCAGGAGCTGCCAGCTGCGACACCGCAGGCTCCAGGCAGCTTTTGTTTAGGAAGTTCCTTTGTGCTGGGAGCTTTGATTCCCAGACTCTGAGCTCCCATTCACCTCCCCCAAAGCGTCCATCCCCCTCCAGGAAACAAGACCACAACTCCCTTCTGCTTTGGTTTCTTTGGCTTTAGGACGAGGTGCGGCTGGCTGTAGGAGAGCTGCTTGGCACCTGCAAGCTACTGCCGCCCTGGAAGTGTCCTCCTGAGCCCGGCAGCCTCCGGCAAGCAGGAGATGATGACAAGTGCCCGGCTTGGAGCAGTCTGCAGCCTGGATTTTACAGCCATGAGTGGGTGCCTGGGAGGAAAAGAAGTCGCTGCTTCCTCTGCTCACATCCTGTCGGCTGAGAGGATGCTGTGGGCAAAGCCCACACCGGGTGCCTCCTCCCTCCCGCGGCCCCAGGTGATGGGGAAGGAATGCTGTGGTAGGAACGGAGGAGCAGACTGCTTTAGGGGGGGTGGAGCTGAGGTTCCCAGCTGGCTGTGCTGGGGCAGGATGGGGGAAAAGCCACCACACAGTGCCCAACTGGAGCCCCTGTGGAGCCTTGGGCACAGAAGAGCTTTGTCAGAGCCCTGGGTGGGACATAACTTCTCCATCCCTCATCCATTTTTTTTTGCCTGGAGGCAAAAATGCTGCAAGGACCCGGGGGGGGGGGGGTGAGCAGTTGGGGTCATGGCCTGAAGGGTTAGACCCACAGCTTCAGAAGCTGGCAGCTCAGGTCCTCCCCTCCTTGAACTGCATTTGTCATAGCCTTGGTTGTGCTCTTCCCTGGCTCTGGTGATTTACTTTGCCTTGCAGGATCTTTGCTCCCCTTCAGGTACTCCCCTGGTAGGTACTCAGTACCTGGTAGTATGACCAGGTACTCACCTGGTACTCCCCCTCAGGTACTCCCCAGGGTCTGAGAGTCTTCTTTTGGGGGGTTTATTTGACTTATTTCTTTGTATCTGGAGTGGACCAAGCAGGGTTTGTATTTAGTGTGAACCTGTTTGGGCTCCCCAGCTCAAGGGAGGCAGGGATCCACAGGAGAGAGCTCACCAGAGAGCTCTGAGGAGGATGCAGGGACTTGAGCATCCCTCCTGTGAAGGAATGCTGAGAGCCCTGGGGCTGTTTAGTGTGCAGAGAGGGCTGAGAGGGGATCTGAGCAATGCCTGTCAACATCTGAGGGGGCAAGAGGAAGGTGCCAGGCTCTTTGGTGCTGCCCACTGACAGGACAAGGAACTGTTGGTACAAGCTGGAAGCCAGCAGGTTCCACCTCAGCATGAGGAGGAACTTTGCTGTGAGGGTGCTGGTGCCCTGGAGCAAGCTGCCCAGAGAGGCTGTGGAGGTTCCTTCCCTGCAGACTCTCCAGTCCTGCCTGGATGTGTTCCTGTGTGGCCTGTCCTGGGTGATGCTGCTCTGGCAGGGCAGCTGGACTGGATCATCTCTGGAGGTTCCTTCCAGGCCTCACCATTCTGTGATTTAAGCAGTGCTGCATGATGTGAAGGTGCTTGTGGACCCAGCAAGCTGGCAGCATCACTCCCAGCCCTTGTCCCAAGTCCCTCCCCAGCTCTCCTGTAGCCCCCTTCAGCTGCTGGCAGGCTGCTCAAGGTCTCCCTGGAGCTTTCTCTCTGGGAAGAAGAAGAATCATAGAATCAATAAGGTTGGAAAAGACCTCAAAGATCAAGTCCAACCTATCACCCAACACCTCCTGACTACTAAACCATGGCACCAAGTGCCACATCCACTCCACTCTTGAACACCTGCAGGCATGGGGACTCCACCACCTCCCTGGGCAGCACACCCCAATGGCTGCACAGCCCCAGCTCCCTCAGCCTTTGTCCATAGGGAAGGCTCTGCAGCCCTCTGATCATCTTTGTGACCTCCTCTGGACCCTCCCCAGCAGCTCCAGGTCCTTCTTTTGGTGTGGGCACCAGAACTGGAGGCAGTGCTGCAGGTGGGGGTCTGAGCAGAGCAGAGCAGAGGGGCAGAATCCCCTCCCTGTGCTGCTGCTCTGGATGCAGCCCAGGACAGGGTTGGCCTTCTGCTTGCTTTCTCTTTTGTCCATGGGGTGAAGACAGGAGGTTGCTAATCAAGTGCTGGAAGATCAGCCTGGAGAAAGTGAGTGGTAATTACAACCTGGATGCCCATTACTGCCTCAGCTGGCAGGCTGGGAGCTGCAGGCTGGGAGCTGCTGGTGAATTTGCTCTGCTGGAAGCTGTGCCACACAGCAAAGTCTTGGAGAAGGTAGAGGGAAAGGTTGCCTCAGACAGAATGCCTGGGTCTGGGGTGTGGATGTGGCAGCAGACTGCCCAGGCTCTGGCAGCTCCTCTTGCTGTGAGCTGAACCAACTCAAATCAAACCAGGAGTTCAGAGGCTGCCAATGGATTTCCCTTCCTTAGGCAAGGCAGCAGCTTCCAGCTGAATCTGTGGCAAAGCCTGGCAGTGCTGGAGGGGAGGGGAGGGGAGGGGAGGGGAGGGGAGAGGGAGGAGAGGGGAGGGAGAGGGAGGAGAGGAGAGGAGAGGAGAGGAGAGGAGAGGAGAGGAGAGGAGAGGAGAGGAGAGGAGAGGAGAGGAGAGGAGAGGAGAGGAGAGGAGAGGAGAGGAGAGACCTTTGAGATCATCAAGTCCAACCTATCACCCTGTGCCAGCACTGCCTCCAGTTCTGGTGCCCACAGCATAAGAATCACAGAATCACCAAGGTTGGAAGTTCAGCCTGGAGAAGGCTCCAGGGAGACCCTGAGCAGCCTGCCAGGACCTGCCAGGGGTGATGCTGTCATCCTCTGAAGCATCCCTCAAGAACAAAACAGGGAGAGCAGCAGCACAGGGAGGGGATTCTGCCCCTCTGCTGCAGCTGGGGTCTGAGCAGAGCAGAGCACTGCCTCCACCTCTGGTGCCCACAGCATAAGAAGGACCTGGAGCTGCAGGAGGAGGTCACAAAGACGATCAGAGGGTTGGAGACCCTGCCCTGTGAGGCCAGGCTGAGGGAACTGGGGCTGCTCAGCCTGGAGAAGGCTCCAGGGAGACCTTGAGCAGCCTGCCAGGACCTGCCAGGGGTGATGTTGTCATCCTCTGAAGCATCCCTCAAGAAAAACACCCTCTGGGAAGGGCTTCCTTTCATAAAAGCGGTGAAACAAGCCCCTAATAAAGGAGCCAGGCTCACCCCTCCCTCCGCAGCTCCTTGCGTGCCTTCGGGAGTATGCTGTGAATTTCCTGGCTGCGAGGAGGGAACGGAAAGGTTAAGCCCCCGGGGACTGCCTCACAAATGGCACCAACCTCGCTCCCCATCCTCCTCGTGGGCAGCAGAGCCGCCACGGCGGCCAGAGGCAGAGGCTGGGGCCGAAGGCTCCTGGGCAGGAAATCCTCTTACGCAAATCTGCTGCCTCGCTGCTTCCTGTGCCTGCGAATTGCTTCGGGAGCAAATCCAGCCCGGAGTGCTCCAAAGGGGCTGGGGGCGGGGAGGGGGGAAAGCGCTCGGGTCGGGAACAATATGAGCCCCTGGAGCACCGGATTCCCCCCCCTGGGGCACCTGATTCCCCCCCCCCCGGAGCACCTAGTTCCACCCTGGGGCACCTGATTTCCCTGCCTGGGGCATAGAATAGAATAGAATAGACCAGGTTGGAAAATATCTTACCCCTCCCCCCCCCCCCCTTGGGGCACCTGATTCCCCCCTTGGGGCAACTGATTCCACCCCCCCGGGAGCACCTATTCCCCCACCTGGGGCACCTGATTCCCCCCCTGGGGAATAGAATAGAATAGAATAGAATAGAATAGAATAGAATAGGTTGGAAAACATCTTTCTCCCCCCCTGGAGCACCTAGTTCCCCCCCTGGGGCACCAGATTCCCCCCCCTGGGGCACCTGATTTGCCCCCTGGAACACCTATTTCACTCGTGGATCTCCTGATTCCACCCCTGGAGCACCTATTTCACCCCGGGGTACCTGATTCCACCCCTGGGGAGTAGAGTAGAGTAGAATAGAATAGAATAGAATAGAATAGAACAGGTTGGAAAATACCTTTCTTCCCCCCCTGGGGCACCTGATTTCCCCCCTGGGGCACCTGATTTCCCCCCTGGAGCACCTAGTTCCACCCTGGAGCACCTGATTCCACCCCTGGGGCACCTGATTTCCCCCCTGGAGCACCTAGTTCCACCCTGGAGCACCTGATTCCCACCCTGGGGCACCTGATTTCCCCCCTGGGGCACCTAGTTCCACCCTGGAGCACCTGATTCCACCCCTGGGGAATAGAATAGAATAGAATAGAATAGAATAGAATAGAATAGAATAGAATAGAATAGAATAGGAAAATACCTTTCTTCCCACCCTGGGGCACCTCTGCCATAAACTGCTCACTTCCAACTCCCAAGACAAACTTGCCCTGACCTTGGTTTGTGTGTGTGTGGGGTGTGCTTATCCAGGCAGATGAACAGCCCAAGCACAGCAGAGTGCAATTTGCTTTTTAATAAAGCTCCAATGGAAATCAATAGATCTCCCTCCCCTCCCCCCCCCCATAAAAATCCCTTTTCAATGGGAGAGTAATTAAAGCTGTAGATTACTGGAGGCATTGAAACCTTCAGGCACTTGCAGGTGTATTTATAGAGCAACAGCCAGAGCCTCCAGAGTCATTCTCATCTCCCCTCTTTTTCCCTCCCTCCCCTCCCCTCCTTTCCCTCTTTTGCCTTCCCCTCTTTTGCCTTCCCCTTTCCTTCCCCTCCCCTCTCTTCCCTCCTCCCCTCCCCTCCCCTCTCTTCCCCCCTGTCCCTTCCCTCCCCTCTCTCCCCCCCTGTCCCTCTGCTCCCCTCTCCTCCCCTCCCCTCCCCTCTCTTCCCCCCTCCCCTCTCTTCCCCCCTCCCCTCTCTTCCCCCCTCCCCTCTCTTCCCCCCTCCCCTCTCTTCCCCCCTCCCCTCTCTTCCCCCCTCCCCTCTCTTCCCCCCTCCCCTCTCTTCCTCCCTCCCCTCTCTTCCTCCCTCCCCTCTCTTCCTCCCTCCCCTCCCCTCTTTTCCCTCCCCTCTTTTCCTTCCCTCCCCCATCTTCCCTCCTCCCCTCTCCCATCTCCCCTCTCTTCCCTCTTTTCCCTCCCTCCCCTCCCTTCCTTCCCTTCTCTCTCCTCTCCTCCCTCCCTTCCGTTCCCACTCCTCCCTCCCTTCCCTTCCCTCTCCTCCCTCCCTCTCCTCCCCTCCCCTCTCTTCACCTCTCTCCCTCCCCTCCATCCTCTCCTCCCTCCTTCCCTCCCCTTCCCCCTATGCCAAAGGTAGAGAAGATGTTCTGCAAGGCCATGGAAATTGAACAAGGTTTAAAGCCTATTATGGGTAATTGATGCGATTACCACATTTGATCAATTTCCCTGCAGCTGAACGTGCAGGCAGCGATGTTTCAGGAAGAGTGATGAATATGTATGGGGTCCCACACCCTCCCTTTGTGCTGTCTGAACCAGTACCTGCCTGTTGGGACCCTGGTGTGGTTTAGAGCTAAGGAGGAACACCTAGAACAGAATAGCTCAGCGCTGGTTAGGCCACACCTGGAGTCCTGTGTCCAGTCCTGGGCTCCTCAGGTTAGGAAAGAGGTTGAGCTGCTGGAAGGTGTCCAGAGAAGGGCAACAAAGCTGGGGAGGGGTCTGGAGCACAGCCCTGGGAGGAGAGGCTGAGGGAGCTGGGGTTGCTTAGCCTGCAGAAGAGGAGGCTCAGGGGAGACCTTCTTGCTCTCTCCAACTCCCTGAAGGGAGGCTGTAGCCAGGTGGGGGTTGGTCTCTTCTGCCAGGCCACCAGCACCAGAACAAGAGGCCACAGTCTCAAGCTGTGCCAGGGGAGGTTTAGGCTGGAGGTGAGGAGAAAGTTCTTCCCAGCAAGAGAGATTGGCCATTGGGATGTGCTGCCCAGGGAGATGGTGGAGTCCCCATCCCTGGAGGTGTTCAAGAGGAGCCTGAATGAGGCACTTGGTGCCATGGTTTAGTTGATCAGATGGTGCTGGGTGATAGGTTGGAGTTGATGATCTCAAAGGTCTTTTCCAACCTGGTGAATCCTATCCCATCCTATCCTATCCTATCCTATCCCATCCTTCTTTCTCTTCTCTCTTTCTCTTCTCTCTCTTCTTTCTCTTCTCTTCTTTCTCTTCTCTCTTTGGCTTCTCTCTTTCTCTTCTCTCTTTCTCTTCTCTCTTTCTCTTCTCTCTTTCTCTTCTCCCTTTCAGCTTGACTGCCTAGCTGTGTGCCAGCCAGGTATCCTTCCAGGGAAGAAACAAGAGAGAGGCTGAGCAAGTGGCTTTGTGGATTTGGCCATCTGGTGTGGAGTTGTTTTGAGTCCTGCAGCAGATTTTACAAGTGACTTGGTGTGTCCCTGCCTCAACACCAGAGAGCTGCTGGGCTCTGCCTTCAGATGGATGCAAATCCACCATCATGTAAAGCTGCTCTGGAAGAGAGAAAGCTTGAAAGCCTTCCTGTTGCTGCTTTGATCAGGAGCAAAGCTTTCCAAGTGTCTCTGTGAAAGCAGCAGCAGTGCTGGCTGGGTGAGGAGGAGCCGTGGGGCTCTCAGATGATGTCATTCAGAGGCACTGTCAGGGCAAGCAGCCTGACAGATGCAATTCCAGGGCAGGAGCTTACAGATCATGACTGATTTGGGGCAGTCTGAGCAGAATGGGAATACACATAACAGTCACAGAATGGCTTAGGTCGGGAGGGACCTCAGAGATCAGAGAATCAGTAAGGTTGGTAAAGACCTCAGGGATCATCAAGCCCAACCTCACCTACTCCAACCTCCCTGCCACTGCCAGGGGCACCTCTCAGCCACACCTGACTGCTTAAGGCCTCATCCAACCTGGCCTTAAACACCCCCAGGCAGGAGGCAGCCACAGCCTCCCTGGGCAGCCTGTGCCAGAGTCTCACCACCCTCAGACTGAAGAGCTTCTTCCTCAGCTCCACTCTAACCCTGCTCTCCCTCAGCTTCAAACCACTGCCCCTTGTGCTGTCTTTAGACACCCTCAGGAAAAGCCTCTCTGCAGCTTTCCTGCAGGATCCTTTCAGCTATTGGAAGGCAGCTCTGAGGTCCCCCTGGATGTTAGGAAGAAGTTCTTCATAGAAAGAGTTACTGGCCACTGGGATGTGCTGCCCAGGGAGGTGGTGGAGTCCCCATCCCTGGAGGTGTTTAGGAAGAGACTGGATGGGGAGCTTGGTGCCATGGGTTAGTTGATTAGATGGTGCTGGGTGAGAGGTTGGACTTGATGATCTAAAGGTCTCTTCCAACCTGGTTAATTCTATTCCCCTCTCTCCCCTCTCTCCCCTCTCTCCCCTCTCTCCTTCCCTCTCCCCTCTCTCCTTCCCTCTCCCCTCTCTCCTTCCCTCTCCCCTCTCTCCTTCCCTCTCCCCTCTCCCCTCTCTTCTTCCCTCTTCCCTCTCTCCCCTCTCTTCTTCCCTCTTCCCTCCCCTCCCCCAGCCTGTGCTCACAGCAGAGCTGCTCCAGCCCTCAGATCATGTTTGTGGCCTCCTCCCAACAGCTCTGTGTCCTTCTGATGCTGGGGACACCAGAGCTGGCTGCAGCTGCTTGCCTGGATTGATGCTTTCGTTTATTAGAAGTACAGTGGGACAAATCTGGGGGGTGGGGAGGTGGGGGGTGTGGAATCTTCCTTGTGAGGCTGCTGGAACCCTGGAGCAGGCTGCCCAGGGAGGTTGGGAAGTGAAGAGGTGCCAAACCTGCCTGGGCATTGTGATCCTGGGCAGGCTGCTCCCGGGTGAGGCTGCTTTAGTCGGGGGGGGGGGGTTGGAGTGGCTGATCTCCAGATGTCCCTTCCAACCCCCACCACGCTGGGGCTGCGTGAAAACCTGTCAGCACTGCTTCCAGATGGCATTGCCTCCACAGGAGCCAGCACTCCAAGCTGCCTTCTTAAGGAGACAGTAGTCACTGGAAAATGCTCACTGCTCACAGCAACGAGGAACAGACTCTGCTCAGGGGCATCCAGCTTCCTACCGTCACTTGCAGGCTCACCCCCGCTCCCCGAAGCCATCAATCAGGCAGCAGCATCACAAGGTAGTTGGTCACTGCCTGTGCTGTGGAGGAGAGGAAGCAGGTTCCCTGAGCAGCGTGGCAGGACAGCTTTCTGTGGTGTAGAGCAGAAAGCTCCCCCAGGAGGATCTCTGTGCCCGAGTAAGGGTGTGAGCCGTGCTTCCTGCTTCGCTTCAGAGCTGGGCTGTGGAGGGAGAGTGGCTTTGCTTTCACACAGGAAATCTTGGTGAGTGCCTCAGCCAGTTGTGAGGAAGCCACAAGGAGCCAGGAAGCCCAAAGGAGAGAAGGGCTTCGGTGGCAGCTGTGGGCAGGAAGAGACAGGGCAGGAAGCTGAGCATAGAAACCTAATTAATAGAAGCATTGAAGTACCTCTGAAACACAGCAGGAATGTAGCTGAGGGGAGGATGAGGTGGGGGAGGGACCATGAAAAGCCACAACCTCCTGGTGCCCTCTCTCCTGAGGCTTCAATATTTGGTTACTCCTTTGATTGTGGAATCACAGAAGGACAGAGTGGTTTGGGTGCCATCCAGTCCAACCCCCCTGCAGGCAGCAGGGACAGCCCCAGCTACAGCAGCTTGCTCAGAGCCCCAAACAACCTGACCTGGAATGCTTCCAGGGATGGAGCATCTGCTGCTTCTCCACAGAACCTTGGCCAGGGTCTCACCACCCTCAGTGTCAAACATTTCTCCCTCCTCTCCACTCTCAGCCTCCCTCTTTTAGTTCAAACCATCGCCCCTTGTCACAACAGCCCCTAAGTCTGTCCCCAGCTTTCTCATGGCCCCTTGAAGCACTGCAAGGCCACCAGAAGGTCTCCTTGGAGCTTTCTCTTCTCCAGGCTGCACAACCCCAGCTCTCCCAGCCTGGCCTCACAGCAGAGGGCTTCCAGCCCTGCCAGCACTGCTGTGTCCTCCTCTGACCCTGCTCCACCAGGGCTGTGCTGTGCTGAGGACTCCAGAGTGGGGTCTCAGCAGAGCAGAGCAGAAGGCTGGAGGATGGACAAGGCTGGACTGTGGATGAGGCTGGAGGATGGGTGAGGATGGAGGATGGACAATGGGCAAGGCTGGAGGATGGACGAGGCTGAAAGATGGACAATGGGCAAGGCTGGAGGATGGACGAGGCTGAAGGATGGACAATGGGCAAGGCTGGACCATGGACGAGGTTGGGGGGATGAAGAACCCTCCAGCTCCCCGCTGTCCACCTGCCGCTCCCCGCCCCCCGCCCCGGCGCGTCCGCGTCTCCCAGCAACGCCCAAGATGGCGGCGGCGGCGGCGCCAGGCACGCCGGGAGCGGCCGCGCCGGGAGAGGCTGTGCGGGGCCCGGCCGCCCCCCCGGACCCCCGCGGCCGCCGGACTCCCTTTCCCCGGGGCTCGGCGCTGCTGCAGGCGCGGCGGGGCGGGGCCGGGGGCGGGGCTTTACCTGCGGGGGAGGAGGGCGCAGGTAGGGCCCGGCGCGGTGCCTGCTGGGATTTGTAGTTCGGGGCGGGGCGGCCCGCGGCGCTGGGCAGGGCGTGGGCCGGCGGCGAGGGGAACTACAACTCCCAGGGCGCGGCGGGAAGGAGCGGGCCGGGCGCTGCCGGAGGGCGGGGGGTACGAACGGGAACCTGCCGCCGGTGCTGCCGGGGGTTGCTGCTTCAGGTGAGGAGGCGGCGGGGAAGCGGTGCCGGGCCCCTCCGGCGGCGGGAGGCGGTGGGGTGGTGGGAGGGGAAGGGGGGGAAAGGCCCGGGCGGGGCGGCGAGCCGAGCCCCCGGGCGTTGCCCCATTGTTCGGGGCGTGGGAGGCGCCGGCGGGCAGGTGAGGAGAGGGCGGGAGGGAGCCGCTGCCGCTTTCGGCTCGGCTGCGGGCCCCGGCAGCACCGCCGGGCACGGAGCGGTTCTGCCGGCCGCGGCCCAGGGCCCCCCTGGCCGCCGGTGGAAGCGGCGGGGTCGGGGGGGGGGCTGCCGGGGCCAGCCCCGCGGCCCGGGCTGTGCCCAGCGGTGCAGCCGGCGGAGCGCAGGGCAGGCCCCGGGACCTCCGGCCGGCGCTGCCGTGGGAGCAGCGGCGGCGGTCTGCCCGTGTAGGGAGAGGCTGGGCAAGAGTCGCCCCTCGGCCCTCCTCCTTTCCCAGCTTCTTGAAGGCTGCTTGGCTCCTGGGGCGATTGACGTTGGGGGGCGGGATTCGGGAGATGCCTTTGGAAGCGAATCCTTTCTCCCTCCTGCTCCTGTACAACTTTGGATGCTGTTTTCCTTGACGAACTCACTCAGTTTGTTACGGTGTGGGGCAGTCTGGCCTTCCAGGATCTGCAGGGGGCTCCAGGAAAGCTGGGGAGGGACTTCTGAGGGGGTCAGGGAGGGATAGGACTGGGGGGGATGGAGCAAAGCTAGAAGTGGGGAGATTCAGGTTGGATGTTAGGAAGAAGTTGTTGCCCAGGAGGGTGGTGAGAGCCTGGCACAGGCTGCCCAGGGAGGTGGTGGAAGCCTCCTGCCTGGAGGTGTTTGCAGCCAGGCTGGAGGTGGCTGTGAGCAACCTGCTGTGGTGTGAGGTGTCCCTGCCCATGGCAGGGGGGTTGGAGCTGGCTGAGCCTTGAGGTCCCTTCCAGCCCTGACAATTCTCTGATCCCATGATTCCCATAGGACAGCCACCAGCTGCTCAGGTTTCAGGTATGGGAGAGGCAGGCTGGCAAAGGATAAGTGCTGGAGCTTCTCCTCTCTACTGCTGCAGAAGTCCTGAGGCCATTCAGAAGCCATCCAGAAGGCAATTCAGAGATCCCTGAGGGCATTCAGCTTACCCAGATGGGCTCCGTGGTGAGGGGGGCTGCCCCTTGGCTCTGCCTTTGTCCATGGGAGGGTAGCCAATGTTCAAGTAGTCTCTTTCCTTCCTTTTGCTCCTCTGGAGCTGGCTGATCCTTGGAGGTCCCTTCCAACCTTAACAACTCTCTGCTTCTTAGGCTCATGGGTGTTTGGGGCTTGCTTTGTTTTCTGGGTAAGCTTTAAGCACATTGACACCTCTGAAATGCACATTTGTGTTGCACTGCTTAGGAGGAGAGGGGAAGGGGGGAAACGAAATCCCTGAGCCCTGGGTTTTGGGGCCATGCATGTGTCCCATTTCAACATCTGGTGATGCCTATTGGCAGCCAGCTCCCAGCAGTATTCCCTTCCTGCCTTCAGTGTGGAAGGCTGCAAGGACAGCAGAGTGTCTCTGCCAGCTTCGTGTTGATGGCAACAGCTAAGTGTTGGTGTTAATTAGTGCTTGCTCTAGGCACCTTCTAGGCACCTAGCTGCTTGTTGCAGCCAAGCCTGGCTTCAAGTTGGTATCTTGATTCTCTGGGCTGCAAGGTGTGTGTTTCAAATTGCTGCTTGCTGGCCTCTTGCATAATCCTGTCGGTGCCAGGAGGGTGATAAGAGCTCTTTTCACGGGTGCCTGTGAAGAGAGCTGGAAAAACCAGTCCCCTTTCAGCCTGGAGTCGGGGAAGGATTGTTCCACCTAATCTGCTCCTCTGCCCTGCAGGTGGATTGTGAAACAGTTGCAGTGTCAATGGGAAATTAGCAGCCAACCACATGCCACAAGTGCTGGGGGTTATCTGGGGGAGGATGCAGGGCTCTGCTGCCTGCCTCTGAAGCTGCTGGTAAGTCAGGGTTGAGGTCTTCACAAGTGCAACTGCACATTTTGGCTTCTCTGGTGTCACTTCTTTTCCCCTTCCCACCCCCCCCCGAGTCATGGCTGATTCAAGGTCACATCAGAATTAAGAAGCTGTTGGCAGCAGCAGGAGTGTGATGGCTCAAACAGGTCTGCTGAGGGAATTGTACCCTCACCTGGAATTTAAGGAATGGCTGGGACAGCAGCTCTCTGAGCTGGGTTAGGAACTGGCTGGAGGCTGAGCCCAGAGAGTGGTGGTGAATGGTGCCACAGCCAGCTGGCAGCCAGGCACCAGTGGTGGCCCCCAGGGATCAGTGCTGGGCCCCAGCCTGTTCAGTATCTTCATTGATGATCTGGATGAGGGCACTGAGTCAGTCAGCAGCAGGTTTGCAGATGACAGCAAGCTGGGAGCAGAGGTTGGTCAGTCAGAGGGCAGAAGGGCTCTGCAGAGGGACCTTGCCAGGCTGGGCAGAAGGGCAGAGGCCAACAGGATGGCATTCAACAAGTCCCAGTGCCAGGGGCTGCACTTTGGCCACAGCAACCCCAGGCAGAGCTACAGGCTGGGGGCAGAGTGGCTGAGAGCAGCCAGAGAGGGACCTGGGGGTGCTGATTGACAGCTGCCTGAACATGAGGCAGCAGTGTGCCCAGGGGGCCAAGAAGGCCAAGGGCATCCTGGCCTGCAGCAGGAAGAGTGTGGCCAGCAGGAGCAGGGAAATCCTTCTGCCCTGTGCTCAGCACTGCTGAGGCCACACCTTGAGTCCTGTGTCCAGTTCTGGGCCCCTCAGATTAGGAAAGAGGTTGAGCTGCTGGAAGGTGTCCAGAGAAGGGCAACAAAGCTGGGGAGGGGTCTGGAGCACAGCCCTGGGAGGAGAGGCTGAGGGAGCTGGGGTTGCTTAGCCTGCAGAAGAGGAGGCTCAGGGGAGACCTTTTTGCTCTCTCCAACTCCCTGAAGGGAGGTTGGAGCCAGGTGGGGGTTGGTCTCTTCTCCCAGGCAAGCAGCACCAGAACAAGAGGCCACAGTCTCAAGCTGTGCCAGGGGAGGGTTAGGCTGGAGGTGAGGAGAAAGTTCTTCCAGGGAGAATTGTTAGCCCTTGGAATGTGCTGCCCAGGGAGGTGGTGGAGTCCCCATCCCTGGAGGTGTTCAAGAGGGGCTTGGATGTGGCACTTGGAGCTATGATTGAGTTGTCAGGAGGTGTTGGGTGCCAGGTTGGGCTTGATGATCCTTGAGGTCTTTTCCAAGCTTATTGGTTCCATGAATGGTTCTTCTGTTGGCTTTTGTTCCCTTCCTACACAGCTTGCAAATCATCACTTTGCTCCAACAATTGCTCCAGCAAGGCAGAGCTTGCTCCTGGAGCAGGAAGGAGAGCTGCACAGCTCTGTGTGTGGAAATCAAGTGCATCACAGAGCACTTGCTTCCAGGAACTGGAAGGGAAAAGCCTTCCAGTGCTCAAAGAGTTCAGGAGTTGTTTGTGCTCTGTTTGCAAAGCAAGGAGAGGAAGCTCAGTGAATCTTGATGTGGTTTGGCTTCTGTGTGTTGTGGTGCTCCAGATCCAAGTTGTCACTGCTCTGAGGTTTGCTTCAACTGTGAGGCTCTGGTGTGAAATCCTTGTTGTAATTAGAATGTCTGTGCTCTCACAACTCTGTTGGCTTCTCAAGCACAAATTGCCTTCTAATTTGAGCAGCAGTGTGTGTGTGTGACATTATCAGGGTGTTCCCTCCCCACCTTTTCCCCCCTCCAACCTTAATCCAAAGAGGAAAATGCTGCCAAATGTGAAACCTACTCCCTGGCTTTGTAAATTGGTTGGCTGTGGATCTCTGGTCCTCATCAAATCCACACAAGTGGTTTGCAGGCTAAACCTTCAGCTGCCTCACACTCAGAGGCAGGTTCAGCATTGCTGTGTGCTGAATGTCTTGGAGGCTCTGGGGCTCTTTCTGAGCTTGGAAGTTTATGGTGTGAAGTGAACTTGGAAGTTAAGGATGTGAAATGAGACCTCAAAGAGAGTGCTGGGTCCAGCTCTGGAGCCCCTCAGCACAGGAAGGATGTGGACCTGGTGGAGAGGGTGCAGAGGAGGCCACAGAGATGAGCAAGGAACTGAAGCACCTCTGCTATGAGGACAGGCTGAGGGAGCTGGGCTTGTTCAGCCTGAGCAAGGGAAGGCTCTGGAAGGACATGGACCTGGTGGAGTGGGTCCAGAGGAGGCCACAGAGATGAGCAAGGAACTGAAGCACCTCTGCTAGGAGCTGGGCTTGTTCAGCCTGAGCAAGGCCCTGGAAAGATCTAAGAGCAGCCTTGCAGTACCTGAAAGAGGCTGCAAGAAGGCTGCAGAGGGACAGTTTGTAGAGGTCTGCAGGCACACAGTGCCTGGACAGCCTCAGGCTGTGCCAGGGGAGGTTTAGGCTGGAGGTGAGGAGAAAGTTCTTCCCAGAGAGCCATTGGGATGTGCTGCCCAGGGAGGTGGTGGAGTCCCCATCCCTGGAGGTGTTCAAGAGGGGCTTGGATGTGGCACTTGGAGCCATGGTTTAGTTAGTCAGGAGGTGCCAGGTTGGACTTGATGATCTCTGAGGCCTTTTCCAACCTGGCTGATTCTATGACAGGCCCTGGGGCAATGGTTTGAAGTTGGAGCAGGGCAGATTGAGATTGGCTGTGAGGACCAAGCTCTGCACCAGGAGAGGCTGCTGGAACACTGCAGGCTGCCCAGGGAGGTGGCTGGGGCTCCATCCCTGGGGATACCCAAGGCCAGGCTGGACAAGGCTCAGAGCAACCTGACCTAGTGGAGGATGTCCCTGCTGAGTGCACTGGGGGTGGCCTGGATGAGCTTTGGGGAGGTCCCTTCCATCCCAAAGCATTCTTTGAGCAGTCAGGAGGTCTTGGCTGACAGGTTGGACTGGATGATCCTTGAGGTCTCTTCCAACCTTGTTGATTCTCTGATAGGTCTGCTGTGTTTGGAAGCTTTGAAAGCAGTTTGGTTCAGCTCTGCACTGCAAGCTGCTTCAAACTGAACCCAAAGCCCAACAAAACCCCCCCAGCCAACCACTCAATACCTTTAGCTTTGGCATCATCTCTGTCTCACTGAGATAAAAAAGATATTGGCTGATGAGTTGAGGGCAAATAGATCTGGTGCCCTGCTTCCACTGGGTGCAGCTGCAGGGCAGCTCTTCTGCTTTGTTAGAGCCAGGAGGGGCTGTGCACAGAGATCTGCCCATCCATGCAGCAGGATTGTTGATGAGTGCCTTGATTTGTTGCAGGCCTGGGGATCCAATCAATGCTGAGCTGTGGAGCTGCTGGGATTAGCAAAGAGCTGGGCTGGGAGGTTGGAGGTGGTTTGGCTTCACAGAGGGGTTTGTGTGGAGGGTGGCTTTGCAGGGATAGAATAGAATGGAATTAACCAGGTTGGGAAAGACCTCAGAGCTCATCAAGTCCAAGCTGTCACCCAGCACCTCCTGACAGCTGAACTATGGCTCCAAGGGCCACATCCAGGCTCTTCCTAAGCACCTCCAGGCATGGGGACTCCACCACCCCCCTGGGCAGCACATCCCAATGGCCAATCTCTCTTTCTATGAAGAACTTCTTCCTCACCTCCAGCCTAAACCTCCCCTGGCACAGCTTGAGACTGTGGCCTCTTGTTCTGGTGCTGCTTGCCTGAGAGAAGAGACCAACCCCCACCTGGCTCCAACCTCCCTTCAGGGAGTTGCAGAGAGCAAGAAGGTCTCCCCTGAGCCTCCTCTTCTGCAGGCTAAGCAACCCCAGCTCCCTCAGCCTCTCCTCCCAGGGCTGTGCTCCAGACCCCTCCCCAGCTCTGTTGCCCTTCTCTGGACACCTTCAAGTCTCTCAATGTCCTTCTTAAGCCCAGAACTGGACACAGGACTCAAGGTGTGGCCTAAGCAGTGCTGAGCACAGGGCTTCTGCTGGCCACACTGTTCCTGATGCAGGCCAGGATGCCCTTGGCCTTCTTGGCCCCCTGGGCACACTGCTGGCTCCTGTTCAGGCAGCTGTCAATCAGCACCCCCAGGTCTCTCTCTGTTTGGCAGCTCTCAGCCACTCTGCCCCCAGCCTGTAGCTCTGCCTGGGGTTGCTGTGGCCAAAGTGCAGCCCCTGGCACTGGGACCTGCTCTGTGCCATCCTGTTGGCCTCTGCCCATCTGTCCAGTCGGTCAAGGTCCCTCTGCAGAGCCCTTCTGCCCTCTAACTGACCAACATCTGCCCCCAGCCTGGTGTCATCTGCACACTTGCTGCTGACTGCCTCAATGCCCTCATCCAGATCATCAATGAAGATGTTAAAGAAGCTGGGGCCCAGCACTGCTCCCTGGGGCACACCACTGGTGCCTGGCTGCCAGCTGGCTGTGGCACCATTCACCACCACTCTCTGGGCTCAGCCTCCAGCCAGTTCCTAACCCAGCTCAGAGAGCTGCTGTCCCAGCCAGGGGCTGACAGCTTGGCCAGCAGTCTGCTGTGGGGGATGGTGTCAAAAGGCCTTGCTGAGGTCCAGGCAGACCTCATCCACAGCCTGCCCCACGTACATTCTGTGCTTGGGAGAGCTGGGTGTAGCTCCCACCATGCTGCTGTCCAGAGAAGAGGCAGATGTCAGGATGTTGACACAAGGAGTGTCTGCACTCTGTAGCTCAACCATGACCCAAACCCTTCTGTGCAGGAGAGGTGAACTTGCTCCAGCAGGAAGGCAGGTGGCAAAAGCAGAGGTGGGGGCAGGGGAGAGAAGAAGAAGAAGAAGAAGGAGGAAGCTCAGCTGGCAGCAGGCTGAACTATCCTGTTCCACCCTGGGAAGCTCTGCTCTGAGGCAAGGCAGCAATGCTCCCTGTTCAGAGGCAGGCTTCATTAATGCTTCATGACTGTGCTGGCAGGGGAGAAATGACTGCCAGCCCTGCCTCTGCCCAGCAGTGCCTGCTGCCTGTCCTGCTCCCAATCCATCCCAGCTCGATGCTGCAGCCAGGGGAGCTGGGGAGAGGCTTATCAGGGTTGGTGCCAGGCAGTAGCCCTTCTCTGGCAGTCACATTGATTGGGGTTTTTTTTTTCCCTAGACCCTGGGTGTGGAATAGGCTCTGCCTGGCCCAGTTTGGAGCAGGCTGATAAGGTTCCTGGTTTCTTAGCAACCACAGTCAGCCCTAGGCAAGAAACCTGCCCCTCTGCAGCTGGAGGGGAGGGGGGGGGTGGAAAAAAGCCCTCTTTGAGTGTCTCAGATTGGTGTCTCCAAGCAAGGTAAGTCGTTCCCCACCCTCCCCCCCCCCACCTCACCTCCCAGCATATTTAACTTGGAGGGCTTTGTAGCCAGAGAAAAGCAATGGGGGGGGTCAAAAGTTCCTTAACAGAAGGAAACTGTGAGCTCCTCTGGGGTGGCCTGGAGGTGGTCAGGAAGGGCTTGGATGTGGCACTTGGAGCCATGGTTTAGTTAGTCCTGGGGTGTTGGGTGGCAGGTTGGACTTGCTGGTGTCTGAGGTCTTTCCCAGCCTTATTGGTTCTATGGTTCTCTGAAGGGGGGCTGCAGGAAGGCTGGGGAGGGACTTTTGGCAAGGGGTTGTGAGTGATAAGATGGGAGGGAATGGATTGAAGCTTGAGGAAGGCAGATTCAGACTGGGGATGAGGAAGAAATTCCTTCCAGTGAGGGTGGGGAGACTCTGGCACAGGCTGCCCAGGGAGGCTGGGACAAAGCCAGGCTGGGTGAAGCCTTGAGGAGAAAGTTCTTCCCAGAGAGGGTTGTTGGCCACTGGGATGTGCTGCCCAGGGAGGTGGTGGTGTCCCCATCCCTGGAGGGGTTCAGGAGGGGCTTGGATGTGGCACTTGGGGCCATGGTTGAGCTGTCAGGAGGTGCTGGGTGCCAGCTTGGACTTGCTGCTCTCTGAGGTCTCTTCCAACCTTACCGGAGCAGCCCGGGCAGGTGGGAGGTGTCTGTGCCTGTGGCAGTGGGGCTGGCAGTGGGTGATCTTGAAGGTCCCTTCCAAGTGAAGCTATTCTGTGCTGCATCAGCCACTCTGACTCCTCTCCCTGTTCTCAGGCAGGCCTGTGCCTCTCCTGGGCATGGAGGTGCCCTTCGTGCTGCTCTTCACTCGGCTGGTGGCAGAGGTCGCCAGCAAATCCCCGGAGAGCTCGGTGGGTACTCCGTGGCTCTCGGCTGGGGGGAGGGGGGGGTGTGTGTCTTGTTTTGGTCATGCTGGGTGCTGGCCAAGCAGATCAGAGTGTTTCCTCTCTCCCACTGAACAGAAATGACCCTGGCTGCCAGCAGTCATTAACTGGAACTCGCACGGAGGGTCAGCTTGCTGTGACGGCTGACTGCCTTGAATTCTCCCTGCTCAAGGGCTTGTAGGAGGGCAAGGAGGTCACTGAGAGCACCACTCATGTGGAAAAGGGTCCCCCCCACCTTGATGAGCAACCCCCACACACACTTGGCAAGCTGCTTGCCACTTGAACTGCAAACCATCCAAACCCTGGGGACCTAAAAGCACAAACTCCCATGAGAACCTCAAAGGTCATCTTGTCCAACCCTGCTGCTGTGGGCAAGGGCACTTCCAACTAGAGCAGGGAAGGCATTCTGCCCTGGGCTCAGCACTGCTCAGGCCACACCTGGACTCCTGTGTCCAGTTCTGGGCCCTTCAGTTTAAGAAGGACATTGAGAGACTTGAAGGTGTCCAGAGAAGGGCAACAAAGCTGGGGAGGGGTCTGGAGCACAGCCCTGGGAGGAGAGGCTGAGGGAGCTGGGGTTGCTTAGCCTGCAGAAGAGGAGGCTCAGGGGAGACCTTCTTGCTCTCTCCAACTCCCTGAAGGGAGGTTGGAGCCAGGTGGGGGTTGGTCTCTGCTCCCAGGCAAGCAGCACCAGAACAAGAGGCCACAGTCTCAAGCTGTGCCAGGGGAGGTTCAGGCTGGAGGGGAGGAGAAAGTTCTTCATAGAAAGAGAGATTGGCCATTGGGATGTGCTGCCCAGGGAGGTGGTGGAGTCCCCATCCCTGGAGGTGTTCCAGAGGGGCTTGGATGTGGCACTTGGAGCCATGGTTTAGCTGTCAGGAGGTGTTGGGTGGCAGCTTGGACTTGATGATCTCTGAGGTCTTTTCCAACCTTTTTGATTCTATGATACTCAAGGCCAGGCTGGACAAGGCTCTGAGCAACCTGATCCAGTGGAGGATGTCCCTGCTGAGTGCAGTGGGGCTTGGCCTTAGGTGACTTTTGGGGGAGGGGGAGGAACCCCTTCCAAGCCAAAGCCTCCCATGGTTGTCTGATATCTCTGCTCTTTGTTTAGGTGTCAGAAACAGAATGCTGTGTGGATATGTTGGACTCCAACAGCTCCTGTCCAGTGTCCAACCAGTGCAGCCCAGGTAAAGTGTCTCACTGCTCAGTGACATCCCAGGTGGGGTTGGCCACTCCACCAGGGAACAAAGCTCCTGATTTAATTGGGGAGTGAAAGCAGAGGGTGCAGGGTGAAGCCTTTCTTCCTCTCTGTACCCAAGGCTTGTGCTTCTCCTGGCTCAGACCTGTTGCTCCTGCCTGGGGAAGGGATTGCAGCCCACCATCCATCAGCTTATTCTTCTTCATGGGGCATGCAGCTGGGTGAGGTGGGAGCCCTCTGCAAATGCTCAAGAGCCCCTAAAAAGCTCCAACCCTGACCATGAGAAGCAGGGCTGCTGCAGTGGGGATTGGAAGGGGAGCATTCAATGGCTCCTTGTCCCACTGGAGGCCAGGAGGGACAAGCAGAGTCCCTCAGGGATCAGTCCTGGGACCAGGCTTGTTCAACATCTTTGTGGGTGCCATGGACAGTAGCACTGAGTGCAGCCTCAGCAGGTTTGCTGATGGCACCAAGCTGTGTGGGGCAGCAGACTGGCTGGGGGGAAGGGATCCAGCCAGGGGGACCTAGGCAGGCTGGAGGGAAGGGCACAAGCCAACCTCATGAGGTTCAACAAGACCAAGGGCAGGCTCCTGCAGCTGGGTGGAGGCAATGCCAGGCACAAATCCAGGCTGGAAAGCAGCCCTGAGGAGAGGGACTTGGGGGTGCTGGGGGAGGAGAAGCTCACCAGGAGCTCTCAGTGTGCACTTGCAGCCCACAGATCCTGGGCTGCAGCAAGAGAAGAGTGGCCAGCAGGGCAAGGGAGGTGATTCTCCCCCTCTGCTCAGCTCTGGGGAAACCCCACTTGGAGTCTCAAGCTGTGCCAGGGGAGGTTTAGGCTGGAGGTGAGGAGAAAGTTCTTCCCAGACAGAGAGATTGGCCCTTGGGATGTGCTGCCCAGGGAGGTGGTGGAGTCCCCATCCCTGGGGGTGTTCAAGAGGGGCTTGGATGTGGCACTTGGAGCCAGGGTTTAGTTAGCCAGAAGGTGTTGGGTGAGAGGTTGGACTTGATGCTCTCTGAGGTCTCTTCCCACCTCAGTGATTCTATGTCTAGCTTGATTTCTGCTCCTGAGTGGGTTTAGCTGTGGTGCAAACAGCTGCCTGCAGGCCATGGGGGCTGTGCTCACTCCAATCCCCTCATGAGCTGCTGACCTCCCCAGAGCTTTGGTGTCAGGTAGGTGCTTTGATGCTTCCTTCCTCTTCCTGCAGCAAGCCTTTGCCCTCCCCCTGGCTCTGCCTGTGTGGAGGTTGAGTGTCAGGGGGGGATTTATGGCTGTGGCCATCCAGCAGTGCTGCTCCCCTCTGAGGGCAGCCTCCCAGCAGAGCTGTTCTCAACTCAGCACCTCACTAATTGTTTGCTTTATGGCATAATTGATCCCAGTCTGGCTCAAGGCTCTACAAGGCTGGGCTTTAGCCAGCACAGTGAAGGTTTGTTGTTTCCTTCCTTTCTCCTTCCCTTTAAATGCAGGCTGCAATAGGATCTAGGAGGGAGCAGCCTCCTAATCTTCATCCCTTCCAGTCTAAGCCTCCAGTGAAGCAGCCACAGCTTTAGTGCATTAAATGAAGTTGTTCTGGAAGATGTGCCCTAAATGTGCTGGGGTTTTGCTTCCTTCTCCCCTCAACAAAGGCATCCCAGTGTCTGCATTTCAGCTGGAAAGGGAGAGCTTTCAGCAGCCAAGACACAGGCCAGGATGAATGTTTAATCAGTCTCCAGCCTGCAAGGGAGGGTGGCTTGGTAGGCAGCACCTCCCAGCTGGCACAGAGGAGCTGAAGCAGGCTGGGCTCTGAAAGTGGCACCAGGCAGACAGCACTGGGAGAGGGCTGAGGCATGGCAGTGCCAGCCCTGGAGCCCCTCAGCACAGGTAGGACATGGACCTGCTGGAGAGGGTCCAGAGGAGCCCATTGAAAATGGTCAGGGGGCTGCAGCACCTCTGCTGCAAGGCCAGGCTGAGGGAGCTGGGGGTGTTCAGCATGGAGAAGAGAAGGCTTCAGGGAGGACCTAAGAGCAGCCTGCCAGGACCTGGAGGGGGCTCCAGGAAGGCTGCAGAGGGACTGTTTGCAAAGGCCTGCAGGGACAGGCCCAGGGGCAATGGCTTGAAGTTAGAGGAGAGGAGATCTACATTGAACATTAGGAAGAAGGTCTTGGCTAAGGAGGCTGCTGAGACACTGGAAGAGGTTGCCCAGGCAGGCTGTGGATGCCTCCTCCCTGGGTGATAGAGGCCTTGAGCCAGCTGGGCTGGTGGGAGGTGTCCCTGCCCATGGCAGGGGGGTTGGAACTGGCTGATCTCTGAGGTGCCTTCCAACCCAACCCATTCTGTGCATTTATAGAGCCTCTTTCACCTGTGTGAGAGCCAGCAGGAGATGTTTGCAAGCAGTGGAGCAAACAGAGGAGGTTTGTTGCCTTTGCCTCTCCCTCCAGACCAAGGAAGTGTTTCCAGCGTTGCCTTTGTTGTTCCAAACCTTTGGACACCTTCTTCCCCTGCAGGTTGCTACAGAAGGTGGAATGAGGATGGCAGCAGCAGCTGCATTAAGTGCAAAAATGAATCCCTTCCTGTCTCCTCTGGGCACAACCTGACTGAATGCAGAAGCTGTGAGTCTTTTGCCAGCCCTTTCTTTGGGTGCTTGTGTCTTGGGTACTGGGCTCTCTCCTCTCCTGTGTGTGGGCCTGTTCAAGAAGGCTGTGGCCAGCAGCTTAAGAGAGGGGATTCTGCCCCTTGGCTCTGCTCTGCTGGAGACCCCACCTCCAATCCTGCAGCCAGGCCTGGTGTCCCCAGCAGCAGAAGCACACAGAGCTGCTGGAGGGAGGCCACAAAGATGATCCAAGGGCTGGAGCAGCTCTGCTGTGAGCACAGGCTGAGGGAGCTGGGGATGTGCAGCCTGGAGAGGAGAAGGCTCCAAGGGGACATCAGAGCTGCCTGCCAATAGCTGAAGGGATCCTGCAGGAAGGCTGCAGAAGGACTTTTCCTGAGGGTGTCTAAAGACAGCACAAAAGGGAATGGTTTGAAGCTGAGGCAGAGCAGGGTCAGAGTGGAGCTGAGGAAGAAGCTCTGCAGTCTGAGGGTGCTGAGACTCTGGCACAGGCTGCCCAGGGAGGCTGTGGCTGCCTCCTGCCTGGGGGTGTTCAAGGCCAGGCTGGATGAGGCCTTGAGCAGCCAAGCCTGGCTGGGAGGTGTCCCTGCACATGGCAGGGAGGTTGGAGATGATCTTAGAGGTCTCTCCCAGCCTTAATGACTCCATGATTTCCAAGCACTCCCTTCACTCATCCAACCTGGCCTTGCACATCCCCACAATGGAGGCAGCCACAGCCTCCCTGGGCAGCCTTGTGCCAGACTCTCCCTTCCCTTGTCCTGAGGAGCTTCTTCCTCAGCTCCAGACCTAACTTCCTGAGAGCTGCACTGGAGACTTCCTGTCTTTGCTCTTCAGGGGGAGGGCAAACTCTGACCCTGCTTGGGTTGGTTTTTCCTCCTCTTTGAATTCTCCAAAGGGCTTGGGAGTTTTCATGGCAAAACTCTCCCCCCAGTTTCAATGCCTTCAAGAACTTCTGGGAAGTGGACCCCCAGGGGATGTGGAAGGTTGCTCAGGTGTGACTTTAAAGCAAGTCTCTCTTCTCCTTGCTGTTTGATTTCCAGCTGGCAGCAGAGGGATGAGTTCCCACATGAACATGAGCACTGTAACTCCCTTCCTGCAGAGCATAGGTGAGTGGATGGCAGCAGCTGTGTGGTGCTTCCCTGCCTGCCAGGGGCCATTTCAACCAAGCTGTGGAATCTGGAGGGCTCCAGCAGAGGGTTTTATGGCCACTTTTGGTTTGGTCTCACCAAGAAGCCTCTGGCAGGGCTTGCAGCTGCGTTTTCCAGGCCCCAGGGTTTTGCTGGGGGGAAGTTTTCAGCTTGGCCCAGTGAGCCCTGGGAGGAGAGGCTGAGGGAGCTGGGGTTGCTTAGCCTGCAGAAGAGGAGGCTCAGGGAAGACCTTCTTGCTCTCTGCAACTCCCTGAAGGGAGGTTGGAGCCAGGTGGGGGTTGGTCTCTTCTCCCAGGCAAGCAGCACCAGAACAAGAGGCCACAGCCTCAAGCTGTGCCAGGGGAGGTTTAGGCTGGAGGTGAGGAAGAAATTCTTCCCAGCAAGAGAGATTGGCCCTTGGAATGTGCTGCCCAGGGAGGTGGTGGAGTCCCCAGCCCTGGAGGTGTTTAGGAAGAGCCTGGCTGAGGCCCTTGGTGCCATGGTTGAGTTAGTCAGGGGGTGTTGGCTGCCAGCTTGGACTTGCTGATCTCTGAGGCCTTTCCCAACCTTATTGATGCTATGATTCTACGACCTGAAACATCTCAGTGCTCCTCAGGGTGTGGGCTTCTCCAAGCAGGGCTTGGCAGAGGTAGATCTGGTGGCCTAAGCTCCCCTGCCCCAAGCTCCCAAGCAGCTTTTTATTCCTTCAGCTCCTTGCAGGTCGGGATCAGAACCTTCAATGAAGCAGCTGAGTCGATCTGCAGGGGCTGGGGAAAGTGGAGCAGAGGGGTGAGGGAAGGCATCTTTGGGGTTAGAGGTCTGCCTCAGGGGGGATGGTTTCTTGGGGCCCAAGACAACAGTGGGTGTGCTGCAGCAGTGGTTTATTGTCTGCTGACAGGATCTGGCCTTGGGAGGCTTCATTTAAGGCACCAAAGAACAATATCCATGTGGAGTGCCTCCCAGCACTGGCTTGGAAAGTCAGAGGGAAGAAACAGCAGTAGGTTACAAAACAAATCTGTGGCTGTCTTGAGGGAGAGCAGAGAGTGAGGCTTTGCTGGCAGGTGGGGGCTGGGGGGGAGCTGCTGAGCTAACAGAACTGAAGGGTGAGAGGAATTTGCCAGGGAGGTCTCTGCTTGCATTGCAGAGAGCAAGCAGCACTGAGGTCCTGTTTTGCTCCTGTGGCTATCAAGAAGCTGGTCCTCTCCAAAGGGCTTTCTGGTGACTAAAAGCCCTCTCTCTCTCCTTTGTTTGCACAGGTGGCCCAGAAGTAGCAGCTTCCCTCATCCTGGGGACCTTTTTCATCAGCCTCTTCCTGATTCTCTCTGTTGCTTCTTTCTTCTACCTCAAACGTGCCAATAAACTTCCCAACATCTTCTACAGGAGAAACAAAGGTAGGATGCAGCCCAGGGCTTGCCTCTGCTTCTGGCAGCTGCTGCAGCTTCAAGTTGCTCTCTTTTGTCCACCCTTCACTGGCTCTTCAGTGGCTGGGAGGTGCTGAGCACAGCCAGTGGAAGGTGATGCCTCCAGTGCTGCCCAGCTTGGCAGGAGGCAGAGCCTCGGCTTTGACCCTGGCTTGGCCCTGGTCTGCAGCCACTTTGAGTGATTCCCCTGCCAAGCAAGCCCCAGCACAGCATTTGCTGTGTTAGAGCTCCTTCTGTTGAAAGCAAGCTGTTTCCTGCCTGGGTCTGCTCAACAAATAGACCTCCTCTGATTTTCTTCATGGATTCACAGAATGGTTTAGGTTGGAGGAGACCTTAAGGATCAGCCAGTTCCAACTCCCTCTGCAGGGACACCTCCCACCAGCCCAGCTTGCTCAAGGCCTCATCCAGCCTGGTCCTGAGCACCTCCAGGGAGGAGGCAGCCACAGCCTCCCTGGGCAATCTGCTCCAGTGTCTCCCCACCCTCACTGCAAGGAGTTTCTTCCTCATCTCCAGCCTAGATCATGTCTTAAAAGGACCAAGCTCAAGCTGGGCTGTCACAATGAAAATCAGTGTGGAGAAGAGGGGGGAGAAAAGGGAGTAAGCACCCCAATGCAATTGCATCCTGTGGCTAAGGATGCTGTGCCTAGCCACAGCAACCTCTTCCCCAGGGGGGTGGTGAGGCACTGGAACAGGTTGCCCAGAGAAGCTGTGGAGGCTCCAAGCCTGGCAGTGTTGAAGGGCAGCTTGGATGAGGCCCTGGGCTGGCAGGAGATAACCCTGCCCATGGCAAGGGGTTGGAACTGGCTGATCTTTAAGGTCCCTTCCAACCCATTCCATAGCTTCCAGCCTCTCTGGTATCATTGCTGGCCAAGGGCTGAATTGATCAGTGGCACAGGAAGTGCCAGTGCCCTCATGACAGCTGCCTGCTGAAGCCTCTGGCTTGCCTTTGCATTGTGTCCTGAAGTAAAAGCCATCAGTCCAAGATCCTCCTTCAGTTTCCAAGTGGGTCAAGCAAGATCTGCTTTGACACTTCTGAGCAGGACAGGAGACCTCTGAGGCTGGGCTGTGACTTCCCCATGGCCTGGCAGTCGACTCTGGTGCAGCAGGTGAAGGCATTGAGCTCCACCTTTGAAGGAGAAGCAATCAGAGGCATTTCTCTGGCTCATTGTCCTGCCTGGATGATGATTCTCCTGTGGCCAGCCCAAGGCAGCAAGCTGCTGTGTGGAAAGGCTTGCACCTTCACTGCTCCCTTCCTGCCTTTCACTTGGCCTCCAAGTGCCTTCTTTTCCACCCCACCTCTTGTGGAAACCTCCTATGAAAGAGCTGCTGCTGGGGCTCCTTTCTTTGAACACCAAAGAAGTCATCCTTGGAGAGGGAGAGACCTTTGCAACCCCTTTAGCTCTTGTCTTGAAGAGAGCCCTGCAGACCATGTGTGCCACCAATGGCACCTCAGAGGCTTCTGCTCTGTGGGTGTGAGCCTGGTGCCAAACCTGAGGCTTTTTCTCCCCAGCTCTGTTGCAATCTTTGTGCCAAAACTCATCTCTGTGGTGGAGTTTTTCCCCCCCCCCCCCCCCACCAGCAGAACTCTTCTGTTGCAGGTTTGTGTTTGTCTGGGAGGTTGGAGCTGCTGGGGGGGGGGGTGTTGAAATGAATGATGGTTGGTTTCTCACTCTCTCTTTCTCTTCTCTCTCTCAGCTTCTGTTCTCCAGCCCAGTGAAACAGTTAAGTGAACTCTGTCCTCCTGGTGTGGACTAGGAGGCTTGAACAGTGCATTAGGGAGCTGCTTGGAGGAAATGAAGCTAAAAGGGTGTGGGGGGGAGGGAGGTTCTTTAGCCAGAGACAGGAGAAAATCAGATGACAAATGGGGGGGCAGGGGGGAAGGAAATATGGGGGGGAAGGGGGGGAAGGAAATAGGGGGGGAAGGGGTGGAAGGAAATGGGGGGGAAGGAAATAGGGGTGGGAAGGAAATAGGGGGGGAAGGGGTGGAAGGAAATAGGGGGGGGAAGGGGTGGAAGGAAATAGGGGGGGAAGGGGAATACAGACCCTATGGATTCTATTGAGTTGCCTTCTCCAAGAAAGCCTCAGGGAATTTTCTTGCAGCTCTGATCTGTTGCTGCATTTGCTGCTGCAAGGCTGAGGCCCAAAGGTGCTTTGTCTGACAGGCTCAATCCCTCTCTTCTGCAGGCATCCATGATACCTCCCCCAGCTTCCTCAGGTGAGGAACTCTTCCCTGGGCCATGCTGCTGCACACACTTCAGCTGCTGGCTGCCCTTTCGTGCCTCTAATTGAGGGGCAGGCAACCATCCCAGAGCAGACCTGCTGCCACCACACAGCAAGTCCAAGCAGTCACCTGGTGGAGAGCTGTGGCCCCATCCTGTTCAGTATCTTCACTGATGATCTGGATGAGGGCATTGAGTCCATCAGCAGTAGATTTGCAGATGACAGCAAGCTGGGGGCAGGAGTTGATCTGCTGGAGGGCAGAAGGGCTCTGCAGAGGGACCTTGCCAGGCTGGACAGATGGGCAGAGGCCAAGGGCAGGAGATTGAACACAGCCAAGTGCCAGGTGCTGCACGTTGGCCACAGCAACCCCAGGGAGAGCTACAGGCTGGGGGCAGAGTGGCTGAGAGCAGCCAGGCAGAGAGGGACCTGGGGGTAGTGGGTGATGGTAGGCTGAATATGAGCCTGCAGTGTGCCTAGGTGGCCAAGAGGGCCAAGGGCATCCTGGCCTGCAGCAGGAACAGTGTGGCCAGCAGGAGCAGGGAGGTCATTGTGCCCTGTGCTCAGCACTGCTTAGGCCACACCTTGAGTCCTGTGTCCAGTTCTGGGCTCCTCAGGTTAGGAAAGAGGTTGAGATGCTGGAAGGTGTCCAGAGAAGGGCAACAGAGCTGGGGAGGGGTCTGGGGCACAGCCCTGGGAGGAGAGGCTGAGGGAGCTGGGGTTGCTTAGCCTGCAGAAGAGGAGGCTCAGGGGAGACCTTCTTGCTCTCTGCAACTCCCTGAAGGGAGGTTGCAGCCAGGTGGGGGTTGGTCTCTTCTCCCAGGCAAGCAGCACCAGAACAAGAGGCCACAGTCTCAAGCTGTGCCAGGGGAGGTTTAGGCTGGAGGGGAGGAGAAAGTTTTTCCCAGAGAGAGTTGTTGGCCATTGGGATGTGCTGCCCAGGGAGGTGGTGGAGTCCCCATGCCTGGAGGTGTTTAGGAAGAGCCTGGATGGGGTGCCTGGTGCCATGGTTTAGTTAATTAGATGGTGTTGGGTGATAGGTTTGACTGGATGATCTTGAAGGTCTCTTCCAACCTGGTTAATTCCTCCCTTCTCCCTTCTCCTCCCTTCTCCCGGGGGTTGGGGGGCAGGAATCCAATGAATTCTGGCTAGCAGAGCTTTCTGGATGGGATTTATTGCTTTAATTACTGTAGGCCTCCAGCCTTGATGGAGAGCTTGCTGTTAGAATAGTTCCTGAAATAGATCTTTGACTTCTCTGTCCTAATAGAGAAGTCTGGGTGGGGGGAGGGAAATAATCATCACCATCATCTTGCATCTCCTTAGAAGTGCTCAGAAAGAAGTGGTTCAGTCTGGGATCTATTTTCAGGGTTGGAATCTCTTTGGCAGTGCCAGCCTGGCTCATTTTCAGGCTTGCTGAGCTGAGGCTTTATCAGCTGCTTGAAAACAAAGGAGAGAGCCTGTCTGGAATGCAGCAGTCAGGGGGTGGGAGGGGTGTGTGTGCTGGGGGGGTGTCTGGGAGCTGGCTTTGGGAGGCACGGTGGAGCTTTCATACATCTGACACTCACCAATAGGGTTGGAAGAGACCTCAGGGATCATCAAGGCCGAGCTGGCACCCAGCACCTCCTGACTAACTAAACCCTGGCTCCAAGCTCCACCTCCAAGCCCCTCCTGAGCACCTCCTTAACAAGGCTTGTGGTGGCTTCACACTCACAGGGTGATAGGATGTGCTGGGTTGGAAGGCAACTTAAAGCCCACCCAGTGCCAACCCCCCCTGCCATGGGCAGGGACAGCTCCTGCTCCACCTTCCCCAAGGCCTCCTCTGCTTCCAGCTTGGAGCCTCCAGGGATGCTGCTTGAGGTCCCATCCCTGGAGACATTCAAGAGCAGAGCTGCTGTGGCCAGCTGGGGGGGTCCCTGCTGTGGCCCTGGGCAGCCCTGCTCTGGCTGGTTGGGGGGGGTCCCTGCTGTGGCTGGCTGGAGGGGTCCCTGCTGTGGCCCTGGGCAGCCTGCTGTGGCTGGCTGGGGGGGTCCCTGCTGTGGCCCTGGGCAGCCTGCTGTGGCTGGCTGGGGGGGGTCCCTGCTGTGGCCCTGGGCAGCCCTGCTGTGGCTGGCAGGGGGGGTGCCTGCTGTGGCCCTGGGCAGCCTGCTGTGGCTGGCTGGAGGGGGTCCCTGCTGTGGCCCTGGGCAGCCTGCTGTGGCTGGCTGGGGGGGGTCCCTGCTGTGGCCCTGGGCAGCCCTGCTGTGGCTGGTTGGGGGGGGTCCCCGCTGTGGCCCTGGGCAGCCTGCTGTGGCTGGCTGGAGGGGGTCCCTGCTGTGGCCCTGGGCAGCCCTGCTGTGGCTGGCAGGGGGGGTGCCTGCTGTGGCCCTGGGCAGCCTGATGTGGCTGGCTGGGGGGGGTCCCTGCTGTGGCCCTGGGCAGCCCTGCTGTGGCTGGCTGGGGGGGGTCCCTGCTGTGGCCCTGGGCAGCCTGCTGTGGCTGGCTGGAGGGGTCCCCGCTGTGGCTGGCTGGGGCAGGCCGGCCGGGGCAGCCCTGCTGTGGCTGGCTGGAGGGGTCCCCGCTGTGGCTAGCTGGGGCAGCCCTGCTGTGGCTGGCTGGAGGGGTCCCCACTGTGGCTGGCTGGGGCAGGCCGGCTGGGCCAGCCCTGCTGTGGCTGGCTGGAGGGGTCCCCGCTGTGGCTGGCCGGGGCAGCCCTGCTGTGGCTGGCTGGGGGGGTCCCCACTGTGGCCGGCCGGGGCAGCCCGGCTGGGGCAGCCCTGCTGTGGCTGACTGGAGGGGTCCCCACTGTGGCTGGCCGGGGCAGCCCGGCTGGGCCAGCCCTGCTGTGGCTGGCTGGAGGGGTCCCCGCTGTGGCTGGCTGGGGCAGGCCGGCTGGGGCAGCCCTGCTGTGGCTGGCTGGAGGGGTCCCCGCTGTGGCTGGCTGGGGCAGGCCGGCTGGGGCAGCCCTGCTGTGGCTGGCTGGAGGGGTCCCCGCTGAGCAGAGGGGGGTTGGTCAGGGTGACCCCGGGGCCCCTCGCCCCCCCCGGGGCCCCTCGCCCCCCCCGAGGCCGTGCTGACGCCGTGTCCCCCCCGTTGCAGTGCGGAAGCCGCGGTACGTCAGGCGCGAGCGCTCGCTGGTCACCTCCGCCTCCGCTGCCATCGTCGCCGCCTCTGAAACCAGGGTCAGCAACGTTTGACCTTCCTGCCTGGCTGAGGACTTCAGAAAGGGACACAGTGTCCAAGGGACCCGTTTGGGGGGGTCGTGGTGGGGGGGTTTTTTCCCTGCCTCCACGGAAGCGCCGGCAGCTGACCCTGCGTGGAAGCCGAAGCGCTGCGTCCCAGCGGCTGTGCCAAACCTTCCCGGGGACCCTGAACCCGGTGCCGGGATCCTGATGCCAGATCAGCCCTGGGGGTGCACTGTCCCAGCCCTCTGCTCTCATTGTCTGCTCCAGTTAGAGCCCAGCCCCCTGAGGGAGCCCTGCCCGCCCGTGGGGCGCTCCTGGAGCTCTGGCGAGTGTCTCCTTCCTGTCTCCTGCTGTCTTCTGTGTCCCCAGAGCCTGAAGGTCTCAGTGCTGCGGGCCGGGACTCCACCCTGGGATTCCTCAAGGATGTGGAGCTCCTGAAGGGACCTCCCCCCTAGGCAATGCTAACACTAAGTGCCACTGCTTGAACCTCCCAGGCCACCACAGCCAAGCTCCTCCGTGCAGCATCCTTCTGAAGCAAAACCAAATGATGCCTCCTGGAGCATCCTCTTCAGCCTCTGACAGAGCTGCCCCTGGATGTTGACTGTGACCAGAGCTCTGCTATCCAGATGCTCTTCTTGGTGCTTCTGAAGGCTGTGGTCAGTATGGGTCCAATCCCAAGCCTGGGAACCTTTCTCCAGTTGGCTTTAGCTGAGTCCTTGGATAAAGAGCCCTTGGCTGTGGCTCTGCCACCCCCAGGCTCCACTGCCTGTCCTGCAAAGATCAGCTCTGTAGCTTCCTGCCCTGGAAGGGGGAACCCCCAGATTCCTCCAGGGTGGCTGTGTGTGCACATCACTGAGTGCTGGGGGAGCTGGAGAGGTCAGGGAGTGAGCTCCTGCCAATGCAATAAAGGGGCTGCTTTGCTCAAGCCCTCTGGTAACATGCCTGACACACACCTGCAGGCCAGCACCTCCTGGCAGAGCTCCCCAAGCAGTCCCTCCACGCTCAGGTGCTGGCTCTTGCCCATCCTGTGCCAGCTGTGTGGCCCAGCAGTCCCCTTGGTCAGGACATGACACCAGCTGGAGGTTGTTTTTTGGCTAGGTTATCACCCACCTGGGCTTTCATCCCCTAGCTTGTGCTGGCATGAGTTGCCTGTTGCCATGTGAACCGGCAGGATGGGCACACAGGGATGGGCAGAAGAGTGGGGAAGGGGGGGGGAGAAAACCCCCCCCCCAACCCCTGAGCTTGCTAAATTGGTTGAGAAGTGTCACTGCCACCATCTGTGGAATGCTAACTCTGCAGCTTGTCTCTTCCCACCTACCTGTGTTGCTGTTGCCTCTTTTGGTGGAGCTGGCACTCCATGCTGGGTCTCTGCTCCTAAAATAAAGCCCTTGGAAGCTCTTCCCCAGGCTCCCCTGGCAGGAACAGGACCTGGGAACAGCAGGTTCTCTTTTTGTCAGGAGCATGTGACCAGAGCTGTCTGGAGCTGACATGACACCCAGATGGAGAGTCCAAACCTCCTGAGGAGTCCCAGCCTCCTCAGCAGATTCCCTTTGCTGTGTGCCTCAAAGCTAAAAGAGGACAACTGGGGTGGGAGGAGAGAAATGGAGCTGAGCTGACTAGACCTGGCTGTAGGGAAGGGTCCTTCCCCCTCCCCTCTGCCACATCTGCAATGCTGTGTCCAGGTCTGGGCCCCTCACTTCAAGAAGGACCTCAGGGAGCTGCTGGGGCAGAGCCACAGGGCTGCTGCAGGCAGTGGCACATCTCCCTGTGAGCACAGCTGAGGGAGCTGGGAGCAGAGGAGCCTGAGGGCTGCCCTCAGTGCTGGGGATCAAGCTGTGCAGGGCTGGAGCCAGGCTCTGCTCAGGGATGGCCAAGGACAGCACTGGGGGCAAGCTGGAGCAGAGGAGCTGCCAGGGGAACAGGAGGCAGGACTTTGTCCCTGTGAGGATGCTGCAGCCCTGGAGCAGGCTGCCCTGAGAGGTTGTGGAGTCTCCTCTGGAGGCTTTCCAAACCCAGCTGGCTGTGCTCCTGGGTGCCCTGCCCTGGCATGGAGGGGTTGGACTGGGTGCCCTTTCCAGGACCCTTCCAACCTCTACCACTCTGTGAGTCTCTGCTTTTCCTTTCCCCCTCTCTGCTCACCAGGCAATGAGGTTGCTTGGAGCACCCAAACCAGGTAGGGCAAAGGGTAGAGGTAAAGAACAAGCCAGGAAGAGGTCCCCTGTGCCAAACCCCCTCCCCCAAAGAGCCTGAACTGCTCCATGGTGGAACTTGAGCTGGCTTTGTGTCACCACAAGGCATGAAACCTGTCCTGCAGCAGCCAGTGCCAGTGGGGAGAGCCTTCAGCTGGCAGCCTGGAATGGGCTCAAGAGCTCTGCCCTGTGCCAGGTCAGGAGGTGGCAGCTGGGGCTTGCTGCCATTTTGATGTCTCTTTGTCTTTGTGCTGCTGCCACTTCCCACAGCTGGAGGCTGGGGTGAGGGGAAGGGGCAGAGGGTGTGAAGGGGTTTGGGGTGGTTGGGTTTTGGTTTTGCCTGAACTTAGTTGCTGGACTGTTTTCCTAACCACTAAGGGGGGGGTTGGAAAAACCAAGGAGGAACTATGCAAATCATGCCCAGAAACTGCACTTTGGAAAGCCAGGGAGCTTTCTGCTTGCAAAGCTGTCAGCCAGGCTGCATCCTTGTGTTGCTTAGCTGCTGCCAGCTGCTTTCCCCCACATCAATTATTGAAGGATCGTCGCTGTCGCCGTGCTGGCTGAAGCCTTTCTTCTCCTGGAGTGCAGGTTGGAGCAGTTCAATGGCAGGCAGCTCCTGCTCCTGCCTCTGTGTGCTCAAGTTGTTCTCTGTGATGACAACTCCCATCCCTTCCACACACTCTTCTTCCCTCTCTTCTCCTCCTTGCCTTTTCTCTCCCCCCCTTCTCCTCCTTCTTTTCCTTTCCTCTCCCCCCCTTCTCCTCCTTCTTTTCCTTTTCTCTCCCCCCCTTCTCCTCCTTCCTTTCCTTTTCTCTCCCCCCCTTCTCCTCCTTCCTTTCCTTTTCTCTCCCCCCTTCTCCTCCTTCCTTTCCTTTTCTCTCCCCGCTTTTTTCTCCTTCCTTTCCTTTTCTCTCCCCTCTTTCTCCTCCTTCCTTTCCTTTCCTCTCCCCCCCTTCTCCTCTTCCTCCCTTTCCTCTCCCCCCCTTCTCCTCTTCCTCCCTTTCCTTTCCTCTCCCCCCCTTCTCCTCTTCCTCCCTTTCCTTTCCTCTCCCCCCCTTCTCCTCTTCCTCCCTTTCCTTTCCTCTCCCCCCCTTCTCCTCTTCCTCCCTTTCCTTTCCTCTCCCCCCCTTCTCCTCTTCCTCCCTTTCCTTTCCTCTCCCCCCCTTCTCCTCTTCCTCCCTTTCCTTTCCTCTCCCCCCCTTCTCCTCTTCCTCCCTTTCCTTTCCTCTCCCCCCCTTCTCCTCTTCCTCCCTTTCCTTTCCTCTCCCCCCCTTCTTCTCCTCCTTCCTTTCCTTTCCTCTCCCCCCCTTCTCCTCTTCCTCCCTTTCCTTTCCTCTCCCCCCCTTCTCCTCTTCCTCTTCTCCCCTGTTTTTGTGTGTTTCAGGAGCCCTCCTTGCTGCCTGCCACAGTTGGCCTCCTGCTCTAAGCAGTTTCTCCTTTCTTTGCACTGTCAAAGCACACCTGGGCTGTGGTGGTTTGGTGTTTGTTAGTTTGGTTTCCATCTCCCTCCAAAGACCTAACCTCTCTTTTTAAGGAGCTGGCTTTAGTTGCACCCTGATCTCTCATGGATTTGTATACTTTCCAATGGTGCCAAAATAAACCCATCTGAGCTTTTCCTTTGGGTGTGTGTGGTGTGTGTGGAGGTCAGTGGGGTGTCCCCTTCAGAAGGGAGCAGAAAATCAGCTCCTGGCTTCAGCTCCCAGGGTGTGTTGTCTGCAGCAGGAGTGGAGCTCAAGCAAAGCTTGGGGCACAGCCACCCCATGACTGCTCCAGGCTTGGGGGGCAGAGTGAGTGGCTGGAAGGAAGACCTGGAGGTGTTGGTTGGCAGCTGGCTGAGCATGAGCCAGCAGGGTGCCCAGGTGGCCAAGAAGGCCACCAGCAGCCTGGCTTGGCTCAGCAATGGTGTGGGCAGCAGGAGGGGAGGGGTGATGGTGCCCCCTGTGCTGGGCACTGGTGTGGGCAGCAGGAGGGGAGGGGTGATGGTGCCCCCTGTGCTGGGCACTGGTGTGGGCAGCAGGAAGGGAGGGGTGATGGTGCCCCCTGTGCTGGGCACTGGTGTGGGCAGCAGGAAGGGAGGGGTGATGGTGCCCCCTGTGCTGGGCACTGGTGTGGGCAGCAGGAGGGGAGGGGTGATGGTGCCCCCTTGGCTCAGCAATGGTGTGGGCAGCAGGAGGGGAGGGGTGATGGTGCCCCCTGTGCTGGGCACTGGTGTGGGCAGCAGGAGGGGAGGGGTGATGGTGCCCCCTTGGCTCAGCAATGGTGTGGGCAGCAGGTGGGGAGGGGTGATGGTGCCCCCTGTGCTGGGCACTGGTGTGGGCAGCAGGAAGGGAGGGGTGATGGTGCCCCCTGTGCTGGGCACTGGTGTGGGCAGCAGGAAGGGAGGGGTGATGGTGCCCCCTGTGCTGGGCACTGGTGTGGGCAGCAGGAGGGGAGGGGTGATGGTGCCCCCTTGGCTCAGCAATGGTGTGGGCAGCAGGAGGGGAGGGGTGATGGTGCCCCCTGTGCTGGGCACTGGTGTGGGCAGCAGGAGGGGAGAGGTGATGGTGCCCCCTGTGCTGGGCACTGGTGTGGGCAGCAGGAGGGGAGGGGTGATGGTGCCCCCTGTGCTGGGCACTGGTGTGGGCAGCAGGAGGGGAGGGGTGATGGTGCCCCCTGTGCTGGGCACTGGTGTGGGCAGCAGGAGGGGAGGGGTGATGGTGCCCCCTGTGCTGGGTACTGGTGTGGGCAGCAGGAGGGGAGGGGTGATGGTGCCCCCTGTGCTGGGCACTGGTGTGGCCACACTTCAATACTGGGTTCAGTTTGGGGCCTCTCACTCCAAGAAGGACATTGAGAGGCTGGAGAGGGTCCAGGGAAGGGGCTGGAGGACAGGGCTGGAGAGGAGCAGCTGAGGGAGCTGGGGGGGTTCAGTGTGGAGCAAAGGAGGCTGAGGGCAGACCTCATTGCTCTCTACAGCTCCCTCAAAGGAGGCTGGAGCCAGGTGAGTGTTGGTTTCCTCTCCCTAACAACAAGTGAGAGGCCAGGAGGAAATGGCCTCAAGTGGCACCAGGTTTAGGTTGGATGTCAGGAGAAACTTCCTCACTGAAAGGGTTCTCAAAGCCTGGCACAGGCTGCCCAGGGAGGTGGCTGAATCCCTACCCCTGGAGGTGTTTCAAAGCTGCAGAGATGTGGTGCTGAGGGCCAGGGCTTAGCACCAGCCTTGGCAGAGGTAGGGAATGGTTGGGCTGGGTGATCTCAAAGGTCTTTTTCAACCCAAATGGTTCTGGGGTTCTATGAAATGTACCAGAGAGAAGAGAAGAGAATTAACCAGGTTGGAAGAGACCTCAGAGCTCATCCAGTCCAACCTATCACCCAGCACCATCTGATCAGCTAAACCATGGCACCAAGGGCCTCATCCAGGCTCCTCCTAAACAGCTCCAGGGATGGGGACTCCACCACCTCCCTGGGCAGCACATCCCCAGGGCCAATCTCTCTTGCTGGGAAGAATGTCTTCCTGACATCCAGCCTGATCTCCCCTGGCACAGCTTGAGGCTGTGACCTCTTGTTCTGGTGCTGCTTGCCTGGGAGAAGAGACCAACCCCCAGCTGGCTCCAACCTCCCTCCAGGGAGTTGGAGAGAGCAAGAAGGTCTTCCCTGAGCCTCCTCTTCTGCAGGCTAAGCAACCCCAGCTCCCTCAGCCTCTCCTCCCAGGGCTGTGCTCCAGACCCCTCCCCAGCTTCGTTGCCCTTCTCTGGACACCTTCCAGCAGCTCAACCTCTTTCCTAACCTGAGGAGCCCAGAACTGGACACAGGACTCCAGGTGTGGCCTGAGCAGAGGATCAGGATCATCTCAACTGAAGGTGATGGTCTTGGCTTGGGGGTTTTGCTGTCTCCTCTCTGATCACAGTGTGGGCTGGGGGTGTTTTAAATCTCCTTTCCCTTCCTTTCCTTGGAATTTGGTGCTGCTGTTGGACTTCTTACAAATCCACCTTGTGCTCTTCACCCCAGCTGCCAAAACAAACCCCAACAAGGAGGGCTGAGCTGAAGGGAGCTGAGCTGCTGAGCCATATGGCCTGGAACAGGAGCAGTTAAATTCAGCAGTGCTCTTTCCCTTGCAACGCAGCCTGAGGGATGAGGAAGATGCTGCTTGCAGGGAGCAGCCTGATGAGGAACCAAAGGCTTCCCTGTGTCCTGTGCATGCACTGGGGCAAGGCTAATGACCTTGGATGTCACAGCCAAAGAGGAACTGACCTGAGGACTGATCTCCCTGGGGCAGGGAAGGCTCAGCAGTGGATGTGTCAGGTAAAGGGGCTCTGAGCAGCCTGCACACCACCCTGTGACAGCCTCTTGGCAAGGGGAAGGAAAGGAAGAGGTGTCCTTGCCATTGAGGGAGGGGACATCCCCCTGTGAGGCCAGGCTGAAGGGAGCTGGGGCTGGGAGCAGAGCAGCCTGAGGGCTGCCCTCGTTGCTGGTGACAAAGATGAGCAGGGCTGGAGCCAGGCTCTGCTCAGGGATGGCCAAGGACAGCACAAAGGGGCACTGGGTGCAGAGGAGGTGCCAGGGGAACAGAAAGAGAAACTTTGGCCATGTGAGGGTGGCAGAGCCCTGGAGGTTGTCCAGGGACATTGTGGCTGCCCCCTCCCTTGGCCATTGGGATGTGCTGCCCAGGGAGGTGGTGGAGTCCCCAGCCCTGGAGGTGTTCAAGAGGGGCTTGGATGTGGCACAGGGTTTAGTTAGTCAGGAGGTGTTGGGTGCCAGGTTGGACTTGATGCTCTCTGAGGTCTTTTCCTGCCTGGCTGATTCCATGACAAGAAGCAGGCTGCCCAGGGGTGTTGTGGAGCCTCCTTCCCTGGAGACCCTCCAACCCCCCCGGCTGTGTTCCTGGCTGCCCCTGCTGTGGCAGGAGGGCTGGGCTGCTGCTGGATGATCTCTGGAGCCCCCTTCCATCCCCTAACGCTCTGTGCTTAGTCCCCCAGCCCAGGTGAGCAGGGGAGAGAGGCAGGCAGGGAGCTGGGGAGGGCTGGAAGCGGAGGCACCGGCCCAGCAGACCACTCGAGGCTGCCTTTGGCACACCTGAGAGGAGCTCTGCCACCATCTGCCCCTCAGTGCACCGGGGGTGGAGGAGTGTGACAATCACTTCCTCTTAAGCCCCCAGCCTGGTGTCTCACTTGAGAGCTGTCAGCCAATTATAGGCCCTCCAGAAGGCTGGTGTCATGTTCCTGAAGGGTGACACAGAAATTCTGCTGCATGCAGGCACTCAGGAGGAGTATTTTGCTGCGTGGAGCTGTCTGAAGTTTGCCAGATGAAGGGCTGAGGCTTTGTGCAAGCACAGGAGCTTGGGTTCAGCCCAGGCACTGATCAAAGTTCCCAGGAGCTGCTCTGAACTGCTCTCCTGTGGCTTTCTTTGCCTTTTGTTTGGGTCTCTCTCTCTCCTCTCCTCCCTGTCTCCATCAAAAGCTTCTCATGAGCATTGCTTGGACCAAGCCACCTGGGATTTCAGGCACAAGCCTTGCAGCTTCCTGGCAGGAAGATGTGAAAGCTGTCAAGCTGCAGGAGAAACTGGAGGAGAGTGGGAAAAGAAGCCTGGGGGTGGGGGGAAACACACACACAGTTTAGGTAGTGAGTGGGGAAAAGGAAGAAGTTTTGCTGTCAGAACAGAAGGGCTTGAGCTGGAAGGGACCTTGGAGATGGTGGAATCCTGGAGTGATCTCAAAGGTCTCCTCCACACAAAGCAATTCCCTGCTTCTGTGTTACAAGGAGCTGAGCTGGTAGATGCTGACTGAGTAGCTCAAAGGAGAAGCCAAGCTCTGGATCACTGCAGGAGGCTCTTTCCCCATCTGAAGCTCCAGAGGAGTGATGCAAACAGTTGGATGTGAGGAAGAAGTTATTGCCCATGGGGGTGGTGAGAGCCTGGCACAGGCTGCCCAGGGAGGTGGTGGAAGCCTCCTGCCTGGAGGTGTTTGCAGCCAGGCTGGAGGTGGCTGTGAGCAACCTGCTGTGGTGTGAGGTGTCCCTGCCCATGGCAGGGGGCTGGAGCTGGCTGAGCCTTGAGGTCCCTTCCAACCCTGCCAATTCTCTGGTAAGGACAATGATCTGCATGGGCTGTGGTGCTCCACCCTGCCCTTCAGCAGGAGCTTGAACCTCAGTGGCTTCACTTTGATCCTACCCTGACTGCTTGCTCTGGTTTGTCCTCATAGAAGCATAGAGTAGCTTTGGAATGGAATGGAATGGAATGGAATGAAATGAACCAGGTTGGAAAAGACCTTTGAGATCATCAAGTCCAACCTATCACCCAGTGTCATCTGATCAACTAAACCATGGCACCAAGTGCCTCATCCAGGCTCTTCCTAAACACCTCCAGGGATGGGGACTCCACCACCTCCCTGGGCAGCAAATCCCAGTGGCCAATTCCTCTACCTGGGAAGAACTTTCTCCTCACCTCCAGCCTAAACTTCCCCTGGCAGAGCTTGAGACTGTGTCCTCCTGTTCTGGTGCTGGGTGCCTGGGAGAAGAGCCCAACCCCCACCTGGCTCCAACCTCCCTTCAGGGCCTTGGAGAGGGCAATGAGGTCTCAACCCTGTCCAAGTCTCTCTGGCTGGATCAATCTGTGAGGCTTAGCAGCCTCAGCCATGACCACAGATCAGGTCTGGCACCAGGTGGGTTGGACTTCATCTCCTGTAAGGCACAGCCTGAGCTGTGCTAGCAAAAGCTGTTGGCTCTGCTCATGGTGCTGCTGCTGCTCTGTGCACAGAGGCACTGCCACTCTCTGCAGGCTGTCACTCAGCCTGGCAGCTCTTCCCAGCTGGAAGTGAGCATCCACTGTTAATTACTTCTGCATCAGTTTCCAAGGAGGGTGGCAAAGATCCCAACTAAGTTAATTGCATGACAGATTAGGGTGTGCCCTGAACCACACAGAGGGGTTCACTGCAGGAAGCTTGAGTGCTTTCCCCTCCTCCCTCCCCCCCCACCTCCTTTTGGAGTTAATGTAAAGAAAACTAAGTAATCAAAACCTTCCTCTCCCATTTGAAAGAAACTCTGCTAATGAAAGCTAATTAACTAATGAAGTGTCCAGAGAAACCAAGGAATCCTGACTGGGACTGCTGCAGTTGAAGCCTTCCAGGATCTGAAAGGGGCTCCAAGAAGGCTGGGAAGGGACTTCCCAGGATCTCAGGCAGTGATAGGACTAGGGGGAATGGAATGAAGCTGGAGGTGGGGAGATTCAGGCTGGAGGTGAGGAGGAAGTTCTTCCCCAGGAGAGTGGTGAAGCCCTGGGATGGGTTGTCCAGGGGGGTGGTTGAGGCCCCAGCCCTGGAGGTGTTTAAGCCCAGGCTGGCTGAGGCTCTGGGCAGCCTGATCTAGTGTGAGGTGTTGAGGTGTCCCTGCCCATGGCAGGGGGCTTGGAGCTGGCTGAGCCTTGTGGTCCCTTCCAACCCTGACTGATCCTATGATTCTAAGTGTGCTGTTTTGTGGCTCTGCTTTCATGCAATCAGAGACTGGGTTGGGTTGGAAGGGAGCTCCAAAGCTCCTCCAGTCCAACCCTCCTGCACTCAGCAGGGACATCCTCCACCAGATCAGGTTGCTCAGAGCCCTGTCCAGCCTCATCTTGAGTATCTCCAGGGATGGAGCCTCAACCACCTCCCTGGGCAGCCTGCTGCAGCGTTCCAGCAGCCTCCTGGTGCAGAGCTTGCTCCTCACATCCAATCTCAATCTGCTCTGCTCTCATTCCAAACCACTGCCTCTCATCCTATCCCTGCAGACCTTTGCAAACAGTCCCTCTGCAGCCTTCAGGTACTGGCAGGCTGCTCTAAGGTCTGCCTGGAGCCTTCTCCACCCCAGGCTGAACACCCCCAGCTCCCTCAGCCTGGCCTCATGGCAGAGCTGCTCCAGCCCCCTGACCATTTTGATTTTTATCTCTTGATCATCAACCTCAATCTTCCCTCCACAACCTCTTCTCTCTCTTTTAGTCTTTGTTTTCCTTTGCCCCGTGTTTCTATCAGTGAAGTCTTATCTCCTTAACAGCCCTCTGAAGAATGGGGCAAAGGTTTAGGCTGGGGCTAGAAGGATGGAAATAAGGAAGTCCACCAGGCATTGACTGAAGTCTGCAGCAGCCTTCCTGAGCTGCTGGGTTGGAAGAGTGTTTACCTCCCTGCTGATAGGAATAGCGCTTTGAAACCCAAGGCTGCTGCTGCAGTTTGTGCCTTCAGGTCAGGGCTGGGGAATGCACCCTGCAGGCTTCGCCTCCCTTCACCTCGCTCGTCCAGCTGTGCTTAAGAGCTGTTGTGCGGTGCTCAGGGTGAATGAGAGCTCCTGGAGAGAGCTGAATCTGCCTCTCTGCTCCGCTGAGACCTCACCTGCAGGGCTGTGTCCAGCTCTGGGGCCACCTGCACAAGCAGGGCAGGGACCTGCAGGAGCCACAACGATGGTCACAGGGCTGCAGCGCCTCTGCTGTGGGGACAGGCTGGGAGACTCGGGGGCTGTGCAGCCTGGAGAGGAGAAGGCTCCAGGGGGACCTTAGAGCTGCAGTTCAGTACCTGAAGGGGACCTGCAGGCAGGCTGGGGAGGGGATGTTCAGAAGGGGCTGTGGGGAGAGGATGAGAGGCAATGGTTTGCAGCTGCAGCAGGAGAGGTTTGGGATGGCCATCAGGAGGCAGTTCTGCACAGGGAGGGTGAGGAGAGACTGGCACAGGCTGCCCAGGGAGGTGCTTGAGGCTCCATCCCTGGAGACATTCAAGATCAGCCTTGCTGTGGCCCTGGGCAGCCTGATCCAGCTGGAGCTGTCCCTGCTGAGTGCAGGGGGATGGGACAAGATGCCCTTGGAGGGTCCCTTCCAACCTGATGCCATCAATCTGTGAATCGTTTCCTGCTCAGACTGGAGGTGAGCAGAGGCAGAGCTGTGTGACTGCAGTGCAAGAGCCTCTTCCTTAGGCCCTCTTCAAGCGACTTGAGAAGATAAAGGCAGCTTTATTTGCAGACCTCCTGGAGAGCACCTGAAGGGCTGGGAAGTGCCGAGGCGCTGCACAAGTGTCTGACACCGGTATCCAGCTGTATGGTGCTGCAAAGTGCTATGCAAATATGGAGGGGTTTAAGCACCACTCGAAAGCTCAGGGGGTGAGGAGTGAATGGGAACAGCTTCAGGGATCGGTGCCTGAGAGCTGTCCTCCCAGCTGGGAGCCCATGGCCCTGCCCTCCTCCGCAGCGCTGAGTCCTGCTTTACCTCTGCAGGAGTGCTGAAGTGCTGGGGGAGAGAGTGTGAGCAGGAGGGGAGCCAGCTCACAAGGCCAATGCTTGAGGGAAGAGGATGGTTTCTTGGGGGGGGTTGCAGTTGGTTATTGCTTCAACTGCTGGACCCTGTGAGAGGTTTCTGCTAGGAGAATGGATTCTGGGTCTCACAAGTTCACAGACTGATGGCATCAGGTTGGAAGGGAGCTGCAGAGAGCAAGAAGGTCTCCCCTGAGCCTCCTCTTCTGCAGGCTAAGCAACCCCAGCTCCCTCAGCCTCTCCTCCCAGGGCTGTGTTCCAGACCCCTCCCCAGCTTTGTTGCCCTTCTCTGGACACCTTCCAGCATCTCAACCTCTTTCCTAACCTGAGGAGCCCAGAACTGGACACAGGACTCCAGGTGTGGCCTGAGCAGTGCTGAGCACAGAGCAGGATGAGCTCTCTGCTCCTGCTGGCCACACTGTTCCTGCTGCAGGCCAGGATGCCCTTGGCCTTCTTGGCCCCCTGGGCACACTGCTGCCTCCTGTTCAGCTGCTGTCACCCACTACCCCCCAGGTCCCTTTCTGCCTGGCTGCTCTCAGCCACTCTGCCCCCAGCCTGTAGCTCTGCCTGGGGTTGCTGTGGCCGAAGTGCAGCAGCCAGCACTTGGCCTTGTTAAGGGTTGTGCTGCTTGCCACCTCTGCAGGACACAGACCTGGCACTGTGAATGCAACACCCCAAAGGCTGGCCCAAGCCTGCTGCTGCCTTTGCAGCTCAGCTGCTCAGAAGGAGCTCTTTGATCTGCTTTTGTCAGCCACCTCCTTGTCCTGCACGGTGCAGTTCCTGCTGCCTCAGGCACTATCTGTGAGACCTGTTTGATGATTCCTGCTTTTACCAGCATCCCAGTAAATCTTGTTTGGAGACCGGGTCTGGGCCATTTTACAGCACACCACACACAAGCTCTTTATTGCTGGCTGACACAAAGTCCAGTCCATGACCTTTGCAAAGCTCTCACTCTCCCCTAAGGAATTCGGTGAGTCAATCACTGCCTTTTCTTGCTGATTGTGGCAGCCAGGCAGTGGGGACCGAGCCCCCTGCCCGATTTTAATGGATGGTGTTCTGTCCACTGGAGTATCAGGTAGGTGCCTGGTGGTGATTGCCATTTGTGCAGCCCAAGGGTCAAGTTCTAGTTACAATCATCACAGGATTGTCAGGGCTGGAAGGGACCTCAAGGCTCAGCCAGTCCCAACCCCCCTGCCATGGCCAGGGACACCTCACACCACAGCAGGTTGCTCACAGCCACCTCCAGCCTGGCTGCAAACACCTCCAGGCAGGAGGCTTCCACCACCTCCCTGGGCAGCCTGTGCCAGGCTCTCACCACCCTCCTGGGGAACAACTTCTTCCTCACATCCAATCTGAATCTCCCCACTTCTAGTTTTGCTCCATCCCCCTCAGTCCTATCCCTCCCTGACCCCCTCAGAAGTCCCTCCCCAGCTTTCCTGTTGTGATAGCATCCATGACTGTGACATTTGTGCTGCTATTAAGCAGGCAAAGCAAATTAAGCCCTTGTGGTATGTAGCCCCCTTCAGATCCTGGAAGGCCCCAAGAAGGTCTCCTCAGAGCCTTCTCTTCTCCAGACTGAGCAGCCCCAACTCCCAGCACAGACACTCTTGATGCTGGAGTCATCCATTGCCTTGCACCCTGACTTGGAGCAAGTGTTCAACTGGTCTGAGGTTTGCTTGGGGGAAAAGCAGGATCCATGCCAGCTGCCACATCCCCTCAGTGCTGGGAGTGATAGGATGAGAGGGAATGGACTGAAGCTTGAGAAGGGCAGATTGAGACTGGAGATGAGGAAGAAATGCTTTCCAGTGAGGGTGGGGAGACACCGGAGCAGGCTGCCCAGGGAGGCTGTGGACGCCCTGGAGGGGGCTCAAAGCCAGGCTGGATGAGACCTTGAGCAAGCTGGGCTGGGGGGGGGAGGTGTCCCTCCCCGTGGCAGAGGGGTTGGAATGGGATGGTCTCGGAGGTCCCTTCCAACCCAGCCCGCGCCCTGCTTCTCTGCCCAGATACAGCTGGAAGCGACTGCTGGCGGTGCCCGCCGGGGCCGCCGGCTCCGGGCTCCTTTCGAAGAACGCTCCCCCTCGGTAAAAAAAAAAGAGCTAAATCGGTCCGAAAACAAGTTTTACAGCTCACTCCCCGGGAAGAGATGGCTGCAGATAATTGCTCTTGTTTACATCTCAACCGCCCTGTAACTGCGTCAGCTGCTGAATGAGTTCCCCTGTGCCAGCGATGGCCTGCGGAGATTAGGAGCTCTGTTTCATCACCCCCCCTCGCTCGGCCAAGCGCACAGAGAGCTGCCTGTGAGCGGGCTGGAGACACAACCTGCTCTCCGGCAGCCAAATCGTGTTCCAGCCAGATCTGCGCTCCCCGGCCTCCGAGAATCATTTGCCTCCAAGGGTGGGTGGGGAGAAGGAGGGGAGGAAGAGTGTGGCTGTGTGCTTGTGCCCACCCAAGCGGGGGAAGGTGCTGCGGAGCTGCTGGTGCTGATGGAAAAGGTCCTCTTCTGTGCTGGGGAGAACAGGGGAGAGCCTGAGGAAGAGGTTCTTCAGTACGAGGGTATTAGACTGGCCCTTAGGAAGTGGCTGTTCAGTACAAGGATGTTAGACTGGATCTTAGGAAGAGGTTCTTCAGTACAAGGGTATTAGACTGGACCTTAGGAAGAGGTTTTTCAGGACAAGAGGGTTAGACTGGACCTTAGGAAGTGGTTCTTCAGTACAAAGATATTAGACTGGATCTTAGGAAGTAGTTCTTCAGTACAAGGGTATTAGGCTGGACCTTAGGAAGAGGTTCTTCAGTACAAGAGTGTTAGACTGGACCTTAGGAAGTGGTTCTTCAGTACAAGGATATTCGACTGGATCTTAGGATGAGGTTCTTCAGTACAAGGATATTAGACTGGATCTCAGGAAGAAGTTTTTCAGTACAAGGTTATTAGACTGGACCTTAGGAAGAGGTTTTTCAGTACAAGAGTATTAGACTGGACCTTAGGAAGTGGTTCTTCAGTACAAAAGTATTAGATTGGATCTTAGGAAGTAGTTCTTTAGTACAAGGGTATTAGGCTGGACCTTAGGAAGAGGTTCTTCAGTACAAGAGTGTTAGACTGGACCTTAGGAAGTGGTTCTTCAGTACAAGGATATTAGACTGGATCTTAGGAAGAAGTTTTTTGGTACAAGGCTATTAGACTGGGCCTTAGGAAGTAGTTCTTCAGTACAAGGGTGGTGAGACTGTAGAATGGGTTGCCCAGAGGGGCTGTGGATGCCTCCCCCCTGGAGATTTCCAGGGCCATGAGCCATCAAGTGTAACTGAGAGGCAGGCAGGGAGGTTGGAGTAGATGATCTCCAAGGTCCCTTCCAACCCAGAGCATTCTCTGCTTCCATGGCATGTGGGAGAAACCCACCCTAGAGGGTAGTTTGCACCACTTGGGCTTTTTCACCTGTGCACCACTGACTCACAGGATGTGCTTTCAGCTCTGTGTGGACCCTTGGGGCTCTCTTGCTTGGCAAGCAGATGCTGCGGGCTCTAAGCAATGGGCAGCTCTGTCTCCAGGGTGCATCACTGCATGAACCTGTGCTCAGCAAAGGTCTGGGCAGGGTGCTTTGGGACGTGGCTTAGTGGCCATGGTGGTGTTGGCTTGATGGTTGGGCTCAGCCTTGGAGGTCTTTTCCTGTGGAAACAATTCTATGACCTTGGGCACTTCAGGGGTGTGCTTCCCACCAGCTGGGCACTGAAATGCACACAAGGTTCCCCCTCAGCATGAGGAGAAACTTTGCTGTGAGGGTGCTGGAGCCCTGGAGCAGGCTGCCCAGAGAGGCTGTGGAGTCTCCTCTGGAGACTTTCCAGTCCTGCCTGGGTGTGTTCCTGCGTGGCCTGTCCTGGGTGATGCTGCTCTGGCAGGGGGGGTTGGACTGGATGAGCTCTGGAGGTCCCTTCCAACCCCCAGCTGCTGCTGTGCTTCCTGCCAGGGCTCCTGCATCCTGCATCCTGCAGCAGGAGGTGGAGCACACTGTAGAGGGGAGGCTGTCCTTCGTCTGATGCTCACACGGGTGTTGCTCCACCCCATCCCCATTGTTCTGCCAGCACACAACAGAGCTTCCTCTCTGCTTCTGCCCTCAAGCCCTGTGCTGGAGGCCTCTGCTTTTCCTGGGCCGTGCCGAGGAGCTCTGTGGCCATATTTACATGCAGGGAGAAAGGCAAAGCTGCTCAGGCAGACAAAGCTGCCACTGTGCTCCGTGCTCCCCCAGAGCCCTGCCGAAGCCTTCCTGCTCCCAACATGCTCGCTGAAAAATCCCCCGGGGAGCTCAGCAGAGCGAGGGCCACTTCGGTGAGGAGGCTTTGTCTGCAGGAGAGGGAGAAGGCAGTCTCCAACCACAGATGAATGCACTCCACTACCTGGTGGAGCTGGTGTCTGGGCTCCGTAAAGAGTCTTCTAAGAGCCCCGAGGCAGAGAGGAGGAGGAGGAGGAGATAGGAAGCATTGTGCAGGAGCAACAAAGGCAATAAAGGAAGGCTGCCCCTTCTCCCAGCCGACAGAGGAGCTCAGGACAAAGCCAGGCAGGGGGCCTCAAAGCCTATTCAAGTGTGAGGGATTTGCTCCACCTCCCAGGGGTTTCCTGCCTGTGGGATCGCCCAAACTGTCCAGGTTTCAGCTGTCTCCTTGGTAAACTTCTGGGGCTGCAGAGCTGGCTTGTGATGGGCATAGAGGCACACCCCCCCTCCGAGGGATTTGCTCTCCAAGAGCACCTGAGCAGCTTCCCCACTTTCCATCCAGCGGTGCAGTTAAACGGATGCTGCTGGATGCTCTGCAGGAGCAGAGCCAGCCCCTTCTCTCGCAGCTGAGGGAAGCAGTGCAAGCACAGCGCTCCCCCTCCTGCGCTTGTCGGTGTTTGTTTGCATCACAACGCCCGCGGGAGGTGCCAAAACATTTGTAGGGGTTGCTTGTTTCGGTCCCAGAGCTCAGGTTTCCATCTTTCTTGCAAGGTTTGCTTTCCCTCTTTGCAAGCAACAGCAGCTCTGGGCAGCTGGACTGAACAGGGCTGCCCGGGGTGGGGGTGGCGGTGGAGCCACCGTCCCTGGAGGTGTTCAGAAAGCATCTAGGCACGGCACTGATCACCTCTGAATGTTGTTTTGAGGGGGGGGCAGGGGGGTCGGGGGGGATGTGATGAAATTTAGCAGCCTTCTGGCTGCAGTCGAAGGTTGTTTTGGTGCCAGAATTAGGTCGGCAAGCGCTGGGTGGGGCTGGAGCATCTCTGCCAGGAGCAAAGGCCTGAGGAGCCCTGGGGCTGGTGAGCCTGCAGAAGGGCAGCCCCAGAGGGGATCTGAGCAATGCTCAGCAAGAGCTAAAGGAGCCAAGAGGAAGAGGCTGAGCTCTTTTCAGGGGCAGCCAATGATAGGGCAAGGGGAACAAACTGGAACCCAGGAGGTTTCACTTGCAAGGAGAAACTTGTTTGGTGTGAGGGTGCTGGAGCCCAGAGAGGCTGTGGAGTCTCCTGGGATTGTTCAGCCTGGAGAAGAGGAGGCTCAGGGGAGACCTTCTTGCTCTCTGCAACTCCCTCAAGGGAGGTTGGAGCCAGCTGGGGGTTGGGCTCTTCTCCCAGGCACCCAGCACCAGAACAAGAGGACACAGTCTCAAGCTGTGCCAGGGGAGGTTTAGGCTGGAGGTAAGGAGAAAGTTCTTCCCAGAGAGAGTTGTTAGCCGTTGGAATGTGCTGCCCAGGGAGGTGGTGGAGTCCCCATCCCTGGAGGTGTTCAAGAGGGGATTGGATGTGGCACTTGGAGCCATGGCTTAGCTGTCAGGAGGTGCTGGGTGACAGCTTGGACTTGATGATCTTTGAGGTCTTTTCCAACCTTATTGATTCTCTGATTGTGCTGCTGGGCAAGCTGCTGTGGGTGCCCTGCTCTAGCAGGGGGGTTAGCCTGGCTGATTTCCGGAGGTCCCTTTCCAACCCCTCCCGTATGTTCAGGAGCATCCTCCCTGAAGCGAACCCGCTCCCCGCCGGAGCTCGGCCGTGCTCTGAGCGCTGCTCGCCGGCGGCAGCTCGCTGGGGCAGGCAGTGGTGTGTGAGTGACACCGTGTGGTGCAAGCCATAAGCTCGGCAGTGCCTCTTCCGCGCCTGCAGGACGGCTCTGAAGCCAGCCCGCAGCTCTCTGCTCCGTGCTGGAGCCTGGTTCGGTGCCTGCGTTTCATCGCCTGCTTGCCCCCCTGAAGGCCAAAGCAGAAGCAGTCGGTGAAGGGTTACCGGCGCAGGAGCTGTGAAGAGAATCCCACCTCTGGCCTTGGATGGTGCTGGGTGCTGCTCCAGAGCCGAGTCCCCGCTCATTGTGGCACCTAACAGCAGTGACATGGCAAGAGACAGAGCACTGAACCCTGACAAGAATCCTCTCTTGCTGAGTAGTGGTCCCCAGCCTGCCTTCAGCAGCAGATCGATCCCTTCAGCAGAACCTTTGCAGGGTTTAAGCGGCTTGGCTGGGAATTACTGGGGGTGAAATGATGGTGGCTGCTTCATTTTACACTGCAGGCTGCTGTCTTGTTCTACAGTGGGATTCCAGTGGGAAAAGTTCTCTCTGAGGAAGAGAGAGAGTGGAGGAGAGAACCTTCTCTGTCGCAGCATCTTCTTCTCTGCCATAGAAACATCTTCTCTGCCACAGGAACTTCTCTGCCACAGGAACTTCTGTATCATAGAATCTTCACTGTCATAGAACCTTCTTCTCTATTACAGAATCTTCTCTGGCACAGGAACTTCTCTGCCATAGGAACTTCTCTGCCATAGAATCTTCTTCTCTGCTGTAGAAGCTTCTTTATCATAGAATCTTCTCTGTCATAGAATCATCTTCTCTGTCACAGAGTCTTCTGTATCATAGAACCTTCTTCTCTGTCACAGAATCTTCTCTGTCACAGAAACTTCTTTATCATAGAATCTTCTCTGTCATAGAATTCTCTCTGTCACAGTCTTCTGTATCATAGAACCTTCTTCTCTGTCACAGAATCTTCTCTGTCATAGAAACATCTTCTCTGTCACAGAATCTTCTGTATCATAGAACCATCTTCTCTGTCTTAGAATCTTCTCTGTCTTAGAAACAACTTCTCTCACACAGCATCTTCTCTGTCACAGCATCTTCTCTGTCACAGCATCTTCTCTGTCACAGCATCTTCTCTGTCACAGCATCTTCTCTGTCACAGCATCTTCTCTGTCACAGCATCTTCTCTCTCTCAGCATCTTCTCTCTCTCAGCATCTTCTCTCTCCCAGCATCTTCTCTCTCCCAGCATCATCTTCTCTGTCATAGAATCTGCCATAGAAACTTCTTCTCTCTCATAGAAATTTCTTTATCATAGAATCTTCTCTGTCACAGTCTTCTGTATCATAGAACCTTCTTCTCCATCACAGAATCTTCTCTGTCTTAGAAACAACTTCTCTGCCACAGAATCTTCTTCTCTGCCACAGAATCTTCTTCTCTGTCACAGAATCTTCTTCTCTGCCACAGAATCTTCTTCTCTGTCTTGGAAACAACTTCTCTGTCACAGACACTTCCCTGTCACAGAATCTTCTTCTCTGTCTTGGAAACAACTCTGTCACAGACACTTCTCTGTCACAGAATCTTCCCTGTCATAGAAACAACCTCTCTGTTATAGAAACTGCCACAGCATCTTCCTCTCTGTGACAGCATCGTCGAGGCTGGGAAAGACCTCCAAGCTCATTGAGTCCCACATCAACCCAGCTATGAGGCAAACCCAGCCAAATATTGCCCCTGAGGAGACCAGAGCCTAGGAGGCTGCATCACAGAATTGTTGAGGTTGGAAAAGACCTCCAAGGCCAAGTCCAAGCACCAAGCCATGGCCACTAAAGCATGTCCTGGAGTGCCATGTCAGCACACTTGGTTTTGAGCACCTCCAGGGGCTGGTGACTCCACCACCTCCCAAGGTGACAGGGGAAGGGCTCAGTGTGGAGTGAGGAAGGAGGGAGCCCTAAGGCTGCAGTTCATTGGAGTCTGCAGCCTGGCAAAAACAAAGAGGAGAACTCCCTCTGCTTCAGGAGGAAATTCTCAGTGGGAAAAATAAAGAACCTCTCTCAAAGGGAGCAAGGTAGGGAGACAGGGCTTGAAAAATCCAATTCAAAGCATATGCTGCCCTCAGATAACCACAGCAGGAGCTAATCTGCTTCCCCAGGTACATTTCCTTTCAGGAGGTGCAGAGCTGAGCAGTGCTGGAGATGAAGTGAGAGTGTAAATGGCATGAATTATCCACAGCCCCACTCCAGCTCCAGCAAGGGAGAGGCCTGGAAAGGGTTCCAAAAGGGAGACAAACCCCAGAACTGCTCTCTGCTGGAACCTTCCTTATCTCCAGCCTTGGTTGGTGGAAGGAATTCCCATTCTCAGCACCTAGGCTTCTAAAGGAGGCTCAGGGTGAGAGGGGATGGCCACAAGGGGAGGCTGAGGTTGGAGGTTGGGAAAAGGTCCTTTGCTGCAGGGGTGGGCAGGCATTGGGAGCTGGTGTCTGAGATGTGGCAGGATGGGTGACTTGCTTAACAACAGCTGGGGAAGGGCATGGAGGACAGGTCTGCTGAGCAGCAGGCAGGGAGCTGGGGTTGGTTAGCCTGGAGAAGAGAATAGAGTAGAGCAGAACAGAATAGAGCAGAATAGAATAGAATTAACCAGGCTGGAAGAGACCTTTAAGAGCATCAAGTCCAACCTCTCACCCAGCACCATCTGATCAACTAAACCATGGCACCAAGCACCCCATCAAGTCTCTACCTAAATACCCCCAGGGATAGAGACTCCACCACCTCCCTGGGCAGCACATTCCCAAGGCCAGTCTCTCTTGCTGGGAAGAACTTTCTCCTCACCTCCAGCCTAAATCTCCCCTGGCACAGCTTGAGACTGTGGCCTCTTGTTTTGGTGCTGGGTGCCTGGGAGAAGAGACCAACCCCCAGCTGGCTACAACCTCCCTTCAGGGAGTTGGAGAGAGCAAGAAGGTCTCCCCTGAGCCTCCTCTCCTGCAGGCTAAGCAACCCCAGCTCCCTCAGCCTCTCCTCCCAGGGCTGTGCTCCAGACCCCTCCCCAGCTTTGTTAGAGGGGGCTGAGGAGGCACCACCTCAGTCTCTACAGAGAAGGCTGGTGTGAGGCAGGTGTTGGTCTCTTATTCCAAGCAACAAATGATAGGATAAGAGGAAATGGCCCCAGGTTGCACCAGGGGAGGTTTAGGTTGGAAATGAGGAGCAATTTCCTTCCTGCAGGCTGAGAGAGTTGGGGTTGTTCAGCCTGGAGAAGAAGAGAAGGCTCTGGGGAGTCCTTAGAGAAGTCTTCCAGTACCTGAAGGGGGCTACAGGAGAGCTGGGGAGGGACTTTTTGCAAGAGCTTGGAGTGATAGGACTGAAGCTTGAGGAGGGCAGATTGAGACTGGAGATGAGGAAGAAATCCTTTCCAGAGAGGATGGGGAGACACAGGCACAGGTTGCCCAGGGAGGCTGTGGATGTCCTGTCCCTGGAGGTGCTCAAGGCCAGGCTGGATGAGGCTTTGAGCAAGCTGGGCTGGTGGGAGGTGTCCCTGCCCATGGCAGGGGGCTGGAACTGGATGGTCTTTAAGGTCCCTTCAGTGGATCTATGAAGCTGTGAATCTCAAAGGGTCTTTGCCAACCTGCAGAGCTGCTTGGCTCACATCGAAGAGAGCAGCAGCTGGTGCTGGGTGGCAATGAACACCAGATGTGGAAGGAGGGGATCCCTAAAAGTCAGAGCCAGGAGCAAGTGAGGGGATGAACATCTCTGCCCAGGCAGGCTGCAGCGCTCCGGCAGGAGCTGTCAGAGCACAGGGCTGCTAGCTCAGCCAGGGCCTCAATTAGGCAGCACACAGCACAATTAACTGCCTGCAATTAGAATGAGTGCCTTAATTACCGTGTTTACGTTTTGCAGCCCCTCTGCTCCGCTCAGGCAGAGCCTTCTCTGCATACAAAGCCGGGCAGCAGCGTTTTGCTTCCCACTCTTGCCTCTCCTGCCCTGTGCTAATTCCAAGGTCTGGGCTGGACTGCTGGCAAATGCTTGCCCGGCTCCCGTGGCACCAGGGTCAGGCAGCAGAGTTGGGAGACTCCTTTTGCCCTGCCTTTTGCTTCCCCACTTAATGGGCGAGGATGTTTGCTGAGCACTTGGCATCTGGCACTCTTCCTCCCAGCTGCAAGCATGAAAAGGGCTTGAAAGCCTCCCGAAAAGGCATTCAGTCTGCAACTCAGCCTCAGTGGCTTTGGTTGAACAGGGATCGTTGTCTGCTCCTGCAGGCAGAAGGAGACTTTCCCTCCCTCCCCCCTTCTCCCCACTGTCGGCTTGTGCCCACGGTTGGCTTGTGCCCACCTCTCCAGCTTGTCAAGAGGGACCTGGGCAGGCTGGAGGGAGGGGATCCAGCCAGAGGGACCTGGGCAGGCTGGAGGGAGGGGATGCCATCCAGAGGGACCTGGGCAGGCTGGAGGGAAGGGATCCATCCAGAGGGACCTGGGCAGGCTGGAGAGGTGAGCACAAGCCAACCTCATGAGGTTCAACAAGACCAAGGGCAGGCTCCTGCAGCTGGGTGGAGGCAACCCCAGGCACAAATCCAGGCTGGAAAGCAGCCCTGAGGAGAGGGACTTGGGGGTGCTGGGGGAGGAGAAGCTCACCAGGAGCTCTCAGTGTGCACTTGCAGCCTGGAAAGCCAACCAGATCCTGGGCTGCAGCAAGAGAAGTGTGGCCAGCAGGGCCAGGGAGGGGATTCTCCCCCTCTGCTCAGCTCTGCTGAGACCCCACCTGGGGTACTGCCTCCAGTTATGGAGCCCCTATTACAAGAGGGATCTGGAGGCGCTGGAAGGTGTCCAGAGCAGGGCCAGGAGGATGAGCAGAGGGCTGGAGCACCTCTCCTGTGAGGACAGACTGAAGGAGTTGGGGCTGTGCAGTCTGGAGAAGAGAAGGCTCCAAGGTGACCTCATTGTGGCCTTCCAGGATGTGAAGGGGGCTCCAAGAAGGCTGGGGAGGGACTGCTCAGGCTCTCAGGTAGTGATGGGACTAGGGGGAATGGACTGAAGCTGGAGGTGGGGAGATTCAGGCTGGAGGTGAGGAGGAAGTTCTTCCCCAGGAGAGTGGTGAAGCCCTGGAATGGGTTGTCCAGGGAGAGGGTTGAGGCCCCAGCCCTGGAGGTGTTTAAGCCCAGGCTGGCTGAGGCTCTGGGCAGCCTGATCTAGCATGGGGTGTCCCTGCCCATGGCAGGGGGCTTGGAACTGGCTGATCCTTGTGGTCCCTTCCAACCCTGACTGATTCTATGCTACTAAGGCTTGCTTCTAAGGTGCTCAAGAAGTTAGCCCCACGATGCCTTCCACCCTCCTGTGGTGCCAGGTTTGGCTTTTGCAACTCCAGAGCTTCCACCCTGCCTGAGCTTGGCTAATTGGTTTGTTCTCTAGCTTCCAGACTGGTTTCCAAGTGTGGCCATCCAAACATGTCACAGCAGCCTGAGATGCTGAGATATTTATACAGCCACTTGAAAGGACCACGTTGCTGTGCTGCCAAAAAGGAGGAGAGTTGCATTAGGGATTCAGCGTGGGGGAGGCAAACTCAGCCTGCATATTAAACTCCAAGCAAGGGAGGAAGGAGCCCAGCAGATCAGAATGGCCTGGAATTGCACCAGGGGAAGTTCAGGTTGGAGGTCAGGAAGGATTTCTTGGCTGCAAGGGCGGTCAGGCCCTGGAACAGGCTGCCCAGGGAGGTGGTGGAGTCCCCATCCCTGCAGGTGCTCAGGAAATGTGTGGCCATGGCACTGGGGGATGTGATTCAGAGGCCATGGTGGTGTTGGGTGGATGGTTGGATGTGATCTTGGAGGCCTGTTCCAACCCAAACAATTGTGTGCTTCTGAGGATGTCAATTCCTTGTCCCCTGAGCAGAGGAGAGAGCCACAGAGGAGTTGAACAGAGGCTGACTGCTAGAGAAGCTGCATAATTACTCCAGAAGGTTGTCTGGTCCCTTCCAAACAAGCCCAGACCCTGAACTGGTGATGCACTGGGATGGAAGGGACCCTCTAAGGTCATCTTGTCCAACCCCCTTGCAGTCAGCAGGAACAGCTTTAAGCAGGGCTCCAGGGAGCCCTTTGGATGTCTCCAGGTAGGGCATCTCCACCACCTCTCTGGGCAACCTGTTCCAGGCTTCCACCACCCTCCTGGTAAAGAACTCCTTCCCAGTGCCCAGCCCTGACCTTTCAGTCATAGAATCAATAAGGCTGGAAAAGACCTCAGGGATCATCAAGTCCAAGCTGGCACCCAGCACCTCCTGACAGCTAAGCCATGGCTCCAAGTGCCACACCCAAGCCCCTCTGGAACACCTCCAGGGATGGGGACTCCACCACCTCCCTGGGCAGCACATCCCAGTGGCCAATTACTCTCTCAGTGAAGAACTTTCTCCTCACCTCCAGCCTAAACCTCCCCTGGTGCAGCTTGAGACTGTGTCCTCTTGTTCTGGTGCTGGGTGCCTGGGAGAAGAGACCAACCCCCAGCTGGCTCCAACCTCCTTTCAGGGAGTTGCAGAGAGCAAGAAGGTCTCCCCTGAGCCTCCTCTTCTGCAGGCTAAGCAACCCCAGCTCCCTCAGCCTCTCCTCCCAGGGCTGTGCTCCAGACCCCTCCCCAGCTTTGTTGCCCTTCTCTGGACACCTTCCAGCATCTCAACATCTTTCCTAACCTGAGGAGCTCAGAACTGGACACAGGACTCAAGGTTTGGTTTAATCAGTGCTGAGCACAGGGCACAAGGACTTCCCTGCTCCTGCTGGCCACACTCTTCCTGCTGCAGGCCAGGATGCCCTTGGTCTCCTTGGCCCCCTGGGCACAGTCATGTTAGGATGTGTCTTCCTAGCAGAAATCCAGCCTGGATTCCAAAGGTAGCCAAGTGAGGCATCCCTGTGCTGGGAGATGAGCTTCTGCCACGCTTTGGTTTCTCTTGTGATGGGCAGTGGTGGAGCCCCCACCCCTGGAGGGGCTTCAAAGCCCTGGAGCTGTGTTTGTGAGGGCCATGGGTTGGTGGTGGCCTGGCTGTGTTGGGTTAAAGGTGGAAGCTGATGATCTTCAAGCCCCCTTCCAACCTCCACAACTCTGTGGCTTTCAGCCTGTGCAGACCACCTTGCATTTGAAGGCAGGTGGGGAGGGATCTGTGGTGGTGCTGTCTGCTGTGTACCCTCCCAGTGCCCTCAGCAATGGGGAGCTGCCTCCAGGCAAATATTGACTTTACAAATTGGGTTAGGCAGGAGGCAGAGAGAGACCAAAGTAATTGGAGTCAATTATCAGCTGATGGCACTGAACCTGCCTGGGAGAGGTCACTTATCTGTTTGCTTTATCTTAATGCAGGCTCCAAAATGGGAAGGCAATGATAAGGATGGCTCAGGAGGGGAGGGGAAAGGCTGAAAGGGGCAGGAGTCAGAGGATGGAGGGATGAAAGTGAAGCAGCTTCTAGGTGAACAACCCAAACCTCAAGGCTGAGGGAGTTGGGGTTGTGAGAGATGGGGCTGTTCAGTCTGGAGAGAGTTGGGGCTGTGAGAGCTGGGGCTGTTCAGTCTGGAGAGAGTTGGGGTTGTGAGAGCTGGGGCTGTTCAGTCTGGAGAGAGTTGGGGCTGTGAGAGCTGGGGCTGTTCAGTCTGGAGAGAGTTGGGGCTGTGAGAGATGGGGCTGTTCAGTCTGGAGAGAGTTGGGGCTGTGAGAGATGGGGCTGTTCAGTCTGGAGAAGAGAAGGCTCTGAGGAGACCTTCTTGTGGCCTTCCAGTATCTGGAGAGGGCTACAGGAAAGCTGGGGAGGGACTTTTGAGGGTGTCAGGGAGGGATAGGACTGGGGGGGGATGGATCCAAGCTAGAGGAGGGGTGATTGAGATTAGGCATTAGGCAGAAGTTGTTCCCCATGAGGGTGGTGAGAGCCTGGCACAGGTTGCCCAGGGAGGTGGTGGCAGCCTCCTGCCTGGAGGTGTTTGCAGCCAGGCTGGAGGTGGCTGTGAGCAACCTGCTGTGGTGTGAGGTGTCCCTGCCCATGGCAGGGGGGTTGGAGCTGGCTGAGCCTTGAGCTCCCTTCCAGCCCTGACTGTTTTATGACTGAACTCAGCCTTCTGGGGCCAGGGGCTGAGGGTTCCCAGTGCTTCAGAGTGAGTGGAGCAGAATGCTTCAGGTCAGTGCTGCTCCTGTGGTGCATGAGGATGGAGGTTCTCCAGCAGCCAGCATTCTCTTTGGGGCCAGCCTTTTCAAATCAGACTGGGAGGGGGTGGAAGGGACCTCTGGAGATCACCCAGTCCACCCCCAAGGCTGGGGTTAGGGTTTAGGCTAGTTTAGATTCTTTTAAGGGTATTTGAGATGTGGCAAGTTGAGTGACACGATTAAATACAGCTGGGGGAAGGGGCTGTAGAACAGAGGAGCAGCTGAGGGGACTGGGGTTGGTTAGCCTGGAGAAGAGGAGGCTGAGGAGAGAGCATCCTGCTCTCTGCAGAGGAGGCTGGTGTGAGGTAGGTGTTGGTCTCCTCTTCCAAGCAACAGGAGGAGAGGAAATGGCCTCAAGTTGCAGCAGGGGAGGTTCAGGTGGGAGATTAGGAACAACTTCTTTGCTGCCAGAGTGGTCAGGGCTTGGAGGAGGCTGCCCAGGGAGCTGGTGGAGTCCTGAGCTTGTGGAAACACACCTGAGGCTGTGGAAATGAGGAGCCATGGCCCTTTGGGGCATGGCTGAGTGGGCTTGGAGGGTGCTGGGTCGACAGCTGGCCCTGATGTCCTTAAAGGGCTTTTCCAACCTCAGTGACTCCCCGACTTGCAGCAGCATCCCACCTGGAGAGGAGCTGCTTTGGCAGGCTCCAGGGCACGGGGGGCTGGGCTGAACTGAGTCTCCCAGGGAACTGCATGGGCTTGGTGAGCTGTTTGTTCCCTTCCCCACCCCTCCCTCCCCCCCTCATCAGTCTTGGGGAGCTGTTTTTAGCAGTTAATTGGCAATTTTTAGTCGTGGGTTTGTTTGTTCCCTCTTTCCCCCTGCCTGCAGACTATCACATTGCTGCTGGGGTAAGCTGACATGGAGCTGGATTTAGTTTCACCCAATGCTAACAATGGTTCATTATAGAGCTCTAGGAAGGGCCAGGTTAGCTGGGGTGGTGTCACTTTGCAACCCAGGTGTGCCCTGGGTTGTAAAGGCAACCTGCAACACAACAAAGTGGCACTGGCAGCCCTCAGTGGCTGCAGGCTCCACGGGTTTCAGATGTGTCTTGAGGAGGGAGAGGTGCAGAAGCTGTGAAGCACAGAGGGGTGTCAGGCTTGGTGCCAAGCAAAGGCTTGGAAGAGGCCTTTAAGATCCACTGATTGCACTGGGTTGGAAGGGACCCCTCAAAGCTCACCTTGTCCAACCCCCCCCTGCAGACAGCAGGGACACCTCCAGAGAGATTGGTTGGACTTGAGGATCTCTGAGGTCTTGTCCAGCCTTATTGCTTCCATGGCTCCATGATTCTAGCTCAGGCTGCCCAGGGCCACATCAAGTCTGACCTTGAATCACAGGATCAGTCAGGGTTGGAAGGGACCACAAGGATCAGCCAGTTCCAACCCCCCTGCCATGGGCAGGGACACCCCACACTAGATCAGTCTGGCCAGAGCCTCATCCAGCCTGGGCTTAAACACTTCCAGACTGGTCTTAAACACCTCCAGGGATGGGGCTTCAACCACCTAATGTCACCAGGGGCAGGGCCTCAGCCACATCCCTGGGCAGCATCACCAAGTCCAATCATTATCATCAAGATCACCAAATCTGAGCCTTGGCATAGAATGCCCTGGCTGGACAAGACCTGGAGATCCTCTGCTAGAAGACCTAATGTGCAAGTGACAGGGGGGTGGGGAAAAGCCGTGACAGCCCATCAGTGAAGAGGGACATGGCTATGAGAGGAGGTCCCCAGTTTGCCAAGCTAGACAGAACTCCCTTGGCTGCCTCCCCAAACATTTTGCTGCTCTTCCCTTTGGTCTACACTGCTGCAGACCTTGGCTTCCCCTGAGCAACCCCTCCCCTGCCACAGACCTTTGCTTCCACCACTTCTACCTCTCCCTTGAACACTTTGGCTTCCTCCTGAGGAAAGCCTCTCTCCTCCCTCCTTTGTTCTCCCTCTTGTTTCTCTCCCCCTTGTGCATTCGTGGCACAGCCTCTCTGCCCTTCTTCAACAGCTGGGCTGTGGAGATCCACAGAGCCAAGGAGCTCCTGGTGTGGTGGCCACTTGGTGGGGTTAGAATGCAAGGTGTAGTGCCCTTCTCCTGCCCTGGGAGCCTGGATCTGCCAGGAGAGAATCACAGAATCATAGGCTCAGTAAGGCTGGAAAAGACCTCAGGGATCATCAGGTCCAACCTGTCACCCAAGACCTCCTGGCTACTAAACCATGGCTCCAAGTGCCACATCCAATCCCCTCTTGGACACCTCCAGGGAAGTCCTGTTCCAAGAGTGGCTGAGTTGGTCAAGTTTTCCTGAGTGCCAGGTGACAAAACCCCCACAACCTGGTAGCAATTCACACACACACCTCCCCCCCCCTCCCAAAACCATCATCTTAGCAAGAGAAATGAAGCCTTCCTCCCCCTACAGCTCTGGGGTTTCTCCAAGGAGCTTAATCTGGGGCTTGCAGCATTGACTGTTGTTGGAACAAGCAACAGAGACCCCACCTGGACTGCAGCCACCAGAGTCCCTTCTCTTCCAGGTGTCACACCTGCCTCTCAGCATCCTTCAGTCCCAGCAGCAGCAGCTCCCCAGAGCAGGCAGCTCTCCAGCCACCAGCTGTTAATGGAGCAAAACCAGAAGTGGGGAGATTCAGATTGGATGCTAGGAAGAAGCTCTTCCCCAGGAGGGTGGTGAGAGCCTGGCACAGGTTGCCCAGGGAGCTGGTGGAAGCCTCCTGCCTGGAGGTGTTTGCAGCCAGGCTGGAGGTGGCTGTGAGCAACCTGCTGTGGTGTGAGGTGTCCCTGCCCATGGCAGGGGGGCTTGGGACTGGCTGAGCCTTGAGCTCCCTTCCAACCCTGGCAGTTCTCTGATTCTGTGACTTCCAGCTGAAGGTTTGGTCTGACTGCCAGGCTGCAGGAGACTGAGCACAGGGCAGACAAGTTTGGTGCTGTTCCTGTACTGAGCTCCTGAGAAGCAGCAGCCCTGCTTAAGGGCACTCTTGTGAGAGCAAAATCAACACCCCCCACGACTTAATCTCTGAAATACTCTGATTAAACTTTGAACTAGAAATAGATAGGGATGGGAGGAGCACAGAGAGCTCCTTCGTTCTCCCGGGAGCCTTTGAATCTTTCAGGATCATAAAAGGAGTGGACTCTTTCCCTCCTTCTCCCCCCTCCTCCCTTTCCCTCCTTCTCCCCCCTCCTCCCTTTCCCTCCTTCTCCCCCCTCCTCCCTTTCCCTCCTTCTCCCCCCTCCTCCCTTTCCCTCCTTCTCCCCCCTCCTCCCTTTCCCTCCTTCTCCCCCCCTCCTCCCTTTCCCTCCTTCTCCCCCCTCCTCCCTTTCCCTCCTTCTCCCCCCTCCTCCCTTTCCCTCCTTCTCCCCCCTCCTCCCTTTCCCTCCTTCTCCCCCCTCCTCCCTTTCCCTCCTTCTCTTTCCTCCTTTTCCCCCCCACGAAGGCAGAAGTTGTGCTGCAACCAAAGTTGTCATCTAATCAGCCACAGCAGCAGCAGCAGGAGCAGGTCAATCAATCCTCCCCTCTCCCCTCCCACCCCTACTCCTGCAAGCTGCTCCCCGAGCCCCTCTGCCTCTCTGCTAAACAAGCTTTGAAGAGCAAGTTCGTTGGTGTGCTGGCTGCCAGGCTGGGCTTTAATGAGCCTTTCTCAATGCCTCCTATCTTATCTGCAGCTCGATAAGGTACAAAACGTTCCTGTGACACCGCCATAAATCACCTTTTATTGATGCGCCTCAATCCCGACCCTGCCTGCCGCACTCGGCTGATGTCTGTTTGCTTTGGAAGGGACAGTGCTGGACAAACACAGCTCTCAGGCTTGCCTGTGGCTCGGGGGGTGGCTGGGGAAAGACTTCTTCTTTCCCCTTTCCTCCCCTTTCCCCCTTTCCTCCCCTTTCCCCCTTTCCTCCCCTTTCCCCCTTTCCTCCCCTTTCCCCCTTCCCTCCCCTTTCCCCCTTTCCTCCCCTTTCCCCCTTTCCTCCCCTTTCCCCCTTTCCTCCCCTTTCCCCCTTCCTCCCCTTTCCCCCTTTCCTCCCCTTTCCCCCTTTCCTCCCCTTTCCCCCTTCCTCCCCTTGTTCTCTGTGTGCATTGGAAGGAAGGAGGAGGTGAGCAGCTGCTCCTCCACGTCTGATGGGTTCCCAGGTTGAGCAATTTGTGGTTCATTTGACTTGAAAAGAGGATTTCTTCAGGGTGGTTGTTGAGTCTTTGGGTTTTTTTTCCTCCCCCTTCTCAGGGCTGCATAAAAACTACTATGCCCAACAGGTAGGCTGCCTGTGATTTCATGGGATCAATAAGGTTGGAAAAGACCTCAAGGATCATTCTGGGCTTCTATCATCAAGGCCAAGCTGTCACCCAACACCTCCTGACAGCTAAACCATGGCTCCCTTCCTGAACACCTCCAGGGATGGGGACTCCACCACCTCCCTGGGCAGCACATTCCAACAGCTGACAGCTCTCTCTGGGAAGAACTTTCTCCTCACCTCCAGCCTGCTCTGCTGGAGACCTGAGCTGATGGTTAAACTGGCTGCTGCTGCTTTCATGGCACATGGAATGCACTGGGGATGAAGGGAGTGCTTGGAAATCATGGAGTCACTAAGGTTGGAAGAGACCTCTAAGATCATCTCCAACCTCCCTGCCATGTGCAGGGACACCTCTCAGCCAGGCTTGGTTGCTCAAAGCCTCATCCAACCTGGCCTTGAACACCCCCAGGCAGGAGGCAGCCACAGCCTCCCTGGGCAGCCTGTGCCAGAGTCTCACCATCCTCATGCTGAAGAACTTCTTCCTCAGCTCCAGCCTCCTGCTCTGCCTCAGAATCAAACCATTCCCCCTTGTGCTGTCTCAGACACCCTCAGGAAAAGTCCTTCAGCAGCCTTCCTGCAGGATCCCTTCAGCTCTTGTAAGACAGCTCTAAGGTCCCCCTGGAGCCTTCTCTTCTCCAGGCTGAACACCCCTCAGCTCCCTCAGCCTGTCCTCACAGCAGAGCTGCTCCAGCCCTTTTGTGTCCTCCTCTGGCCTCCCTCCAGCAGCTCTGTGTCCTTCTGATGCTGGGGACACCAGAAGTGGCTGCAGGATTGGAGGTGAGGCCTCCAGCAGAGCAGAGCCAAGGGGCAGAATCCCTTCTCTTAAGCTGCCCTGCTGCCCACACTCCTCCAGGTGGAAAGCGCAGCTCCCGTCCCTGGCTTCTAAATGCCTTCAACGCCTCCTGCACCCACAAAGGAGCCCGGAGGTGTTTGCCCTTCCCCAGGGCGGGGGAGGTTGAGCTGTGCCTTTGAACCCTCCGGGATGGACGTTGCTTAGCGATCGTTTCCAGTCGCCGCGGGCAGCATCTGTCTCGGCGACACCTGCGTGCGTGTCCCCGGCTCGGCCGGGGCTGGGTGTGATTAGGTTAACGCTCGGCGAGCCTCGCTCACGGATGTTTTGCCTGGTTTTTTGTTTCAGGGCTCTCGGCTCAATGGACCTTGTCATCCAGCCCCGCTGCCTTCGGCTACCTGCGAAACGCCGCGGCCAGGCTCAGCCCTGCGGCGGCCAGGCTCAGCGCTGCCCCGGCCAGGCTCAGCGCTGCCCCGGCCAGGCTCAGCCCTGCCCCGGCCAGGCTCAGCCCTGTCCCGGCCAGGCTCAGCGCTGCGGCGGCCAGGCTCAGCGCTGCGGCGGCCAGGCTCAGCCCTGCGGCGGCCAGGCTCAGCGCTGCCCCGGCCAGGCTCAGCGCTGCGGCGGCCAGGCTCAGCCCTGCCCCGGCCAGGCTCAGCCCTGCGGCGGCCAGGCTCAGCCCTGCCCCGGCCAGGCTCAGCGCTGCGGCGGCCAGGCTCAGCCCTGCGGCGGCCAGGCTCAGCGCTGCCCCGGCCAGGCTCAGCGCTGCCCCGGCCAGGCCCTTGGCTTTGCAGCTGAAGCAGAGCCAGGATGTCGAATCTAGGGCAGGTTGCTGGGGGCAGGCTTTAGCAGTGAAATTGTTTGTGGGGTTTTGTGGGGGTTATTTGTTTGTTTCTTTGTGTGTGTGTGTGGTTGTTTTGTTGTTTGGTTTGGGGGGAGTAATTTTTCCCCCTCCTTCCCCCTCTCCCCTCCTTCCCCCTCTCCCCTCCTTCCCCCTCTCCCCTCCTTCCCCCTCTCCCCTCCTTCCCCCTCTCCCCTCCTTCCCCCTCTCCCCTCCGTTTTTCACCATGAGGGTGCTGAAACCCATTCAGATTGCCCAGGGAGCTTGTGGATGCCTCCCCTTTGGGGGTGCTCAAGACCAGGCTGGATGAGACCTTGAGCATCTGAGCCCAGTTGAGAGGTGTCCCTTGCCCATGGCAGGGAGTTTGGAGGAGATGAGCTCTGGGGTCCCTTCCAGCCTGAGCCCTTCTTTCACTCTGTGATTGGGCTGGGCTTGCATCCAAGGGTGTCTTTGAAGTCACACTCCAGTTCCAACACAAACCAGGTTTTCAAATGCAGAAAACCTGCCTGTCAGCCCCCAAAGTGATGCTCCTGACAGTGCTGTACCTGAGAGGGAAGTCATTTATTTCTCTAATCCCTTCTCTTTTATTGGTGCTTTGATCAAGCCTTATTGTGGCACCTCATTCCCCTGTCACTGCGGTGCTGAGGGGGTTGACAGCAATGGTGCTGAGCTCAGGTATGCCTGAAGCATCTGGGGCTTTTCTCTAGGAGGAGAAGCTTTCCAGTGAGGGAGGGGAGACACTGGCACAGGTTGCCCAGGGAGAGGTGGTGGATGCTCCCTCCCTGGAGGTGTTCAAGGCCAGGCTGGATGAGGCCTTGAGCCAGCTGGGCTGGTGGGAGGTGTCCCTGCCCAGGGCAGGGGGTTGGAAGTGGGTGATCTCGAAGGTCCCTCCCAACTCAAACCATAATATGATCTTTAAGGTGTCCCCAGAAACCTCTTTGGTTTGAGGGAGGGATACTCCAAGGGTTGGCTTGTGGGGAGGATACTCCCTCCAAGGGTTGGCTTGTGGGGAGGATACTCCCTCCAAGGGTTGGTTGGAGGGAGGGATACTCCCTCCAAGGGTTGGTTGGAGGGAGGGATACTCCCTCCAAGGGTTGGTTGGAGGGAGGGATACTCCCTCCAAGGGTTGGTTGGAGGGAGGGATACTCCCTCCAAGGGTTGGTTGGAGGGAGGGATACTCCCTCCAAGGGTTAATTTGTGGGAGGGATACTCACTCCAAGGGCTGGCTGGTGGGAGAGATACTCACTCCAAGGGCTGGCTGGTGGGAGGGATACTCACTCCAAGGGTTGGTTTGTGGGAGGGATACTCACTCCAAGGGCTGGTTTGTGGGAGGGATACTCCAAGGGCTGGCTGGTGGGAGGGATACTCACTCCAAGGGCTGGCTGGTGGGAGGGATACTCACTCCAAGGGCTGGTTTGTAGGAGGGATACTCCAAGGGCTGGCTGGTGGGAGAGATACTCACTCCAAGGGCTGGCTGGTAGGAGAGATACTCACTCCAAGGGCTGGCTGGTGGGAGGGATACTCACTCCAAGGGCTGGCTGGTGGGAGGGATACTCACTCCAAGGGTTGGTTTGTGGGAGGGATACTCCATGGTTCAGTTTTTTTGTGGGGCTTTTTTTCTCCCCCCCCTGCCCCCTCCCCAGCTGGAAGTTCTTTTGTCCCCTGGGCCAGAGAAATCACTAACTAGCTCCTCCAGCCAGCAGCCTCCCCTCAGCCCCCTGCTTTCCCTCCCCAGAGCTCTGAAGTTAAAAATTATTCAATGCAAAATTCCTGGCCTGTGAACCAGAGGCTCTGCACTGTACCAGGCAAAGATTTTCACCAGCATTCTCTTGCTTAGCCAAGGCTGAGATAACAGCCAGGGTGAAAAAACAGCACTTGGGGGGGGAAGAAATCTCCACTTCCCAGATTCCATCAGGGTGTTCATCTCCCACCTTTGGGGCTTGTTTTCCCTCCCCCCCCCCCCATCTCCTCCTTCTTCTTCTTCTTCCTGAAGGATTTAGGTGAGGTTGGCTCTCTGAGGATTGCTTTGTGGTCGCTGCTCGATGTCCAGCGAGGCCAAAGGAAGCTGCCCCTGGAGGGGCGTTTGGGTTTTGCTCTTCGTGCCGAGCCGGCAGAGGGAGCGAAGGGAGAGAGCAGGTAAGTGGTCAGAGTTCGTCTTCTCTTCCTGAGGGGTGCTGTGGAGTGGTGCTGTGCCGTTTTGGAAGGGGAGGGGGGGAGGGGGTCAGGGACACAAAAAGAAAGGGTGACCAAAATAAACCACCCTCCTGGAGTTTGAGGGGGTGGAATGAAAGCAGGCTGAGTGGTGCCAGGGGGCCTGGGGGCCAGGTGGCTCCTGGAGGCAACCAGCAGCGGCAGCTGCGCGGCAGAGAAGCTGCTGGCCAGGGGCTTCCTACCTCTCTCAACTCTGCTTGGGAAGCAGGAGGGAAATTAGCAGGGGAAGGGGCACAAAGCAGCGATAAAGCCAGCACAGAGCACTTCCTGAGTGTGTCCTCTCTGGGCTGCTTCTCAAGCACAGGGACACAGCTGCTGTTTGGAAGCCCTGCCTGGGATGTTCACCTGGGGCTGTGAGCTTCCCTCCTTGGCTTAGTACAGTCATCAACAGCCAGCCCGGGGAAGCCTTTTCCTCTTCAGAGGGATCCCAGATGAGTTGTCAGGAGATTTGCATGGCTGGTGTGCAGGAAGGGAGCAGGCAGGGAAGCTCTCTCAGCTAAGGAGGCTCAGTGCACAATCTCTGCTCTCTCTGAGCTTAACAAAACCCCAACAATTAAGGACTAAAATAAATGTGGCTGGCTGGGAGGGATGGAGGGAGGCAAAGGGTAAGCTGCAGGACTGACCCCAGCTTGTTGCCTTAAAGCTAAGCAGATATTAGTAACCAGCCCCTGGTTTCTTATGGGATGGTGAGAGGAGGCTCCAAGAAAGCTGGGGAGGGACTTTTGAGGGGGTCAGGGAGGGATAGGACTTGGGGGGATGGAGCACAACTAGAAGTGGGGAGATTCAGATTGGCTGGCAGGAGGGTGGTGAGAGCCTGGCACAGGCTGCCCAGGGAGGTGGTGGAAGCCTCATGCCTGGAGGTGTTTGCAGCCAGGCTGGAGGTGGCTGTGAGCAACCTGCTGTGGTGTGAGGTGTCCCTGCCCATGGCAGGGGGGGTTGGAGCTGGCTGAGCCTTGAGCTCCCTTCCAACCCTGACAATTCTCTGCTTCTCTGCTTTCTCTGTCTGTCAATACCCAACACCCATGGGGAAGGGAAATGATTTGCTACTCAATCCTTTCCAAAACCAAACTGTAAGCCTCACATTCAGGTTAATCCTAGAGCAGAATGCAGGAGGCAGACGTGGCTCTGGCTTTGAATTAGAAGCAGGAGGGTTGGGAAAAGAACACAGCAACAATAATTCACAGCCCCTGCTGAGGTGGTGCCAAGAATTCAGGGCAACTTGAGCAAACAACTCTGGCCCTGAGGTCACAGAATCAAACACAGAGTGGCTTCAGAGTGCCCCTGAGAACAGCATTGATTCCAGAGGGAAGTCTGTAGAAGATGAAGGGTCTGTCCTCTTCCTCCTCCTCCTCCTCTTCCTCCTCCTCTTCCTTCTGGGAGTCTCTGCATGCCTGCTTCATTAGGTAGAGCAATCAGCCCCCTTCCTGCTGGTCTACCTTTAGAGTCTAGCAGGGAAACTTAGGATCACAGAATCAACAAGGTTGGAAAAGACTTCAGAGATCATCAAGGCCAACCTGGCACCCAACACCTCCTGACAGCTAAACCATGGCTCCAAGTGCCACATCCAAGCCCCTGTTCAACACCTCCAGGGATGGGGACTCCATCACCTCCCTGGGCAGCACATCCCAGTGGCCAATCTCTCTTGCTGGGAAGAACTTTCTCCTCACCTCCAGCCTAAACCTCCCCTGGCACAGCTTAAGACTGTGTCCTCTTGTTCTGGTGCTGGGTGCCTGGGAGAAGAGCCCAACCCCCAGCTGGCTCCAACCTCCCTTCAGGGAGTTGGAGAGAGCAAGAAGGTCTCCCCTGAGCCTCCTGTTGTGCTCAGTGGCTTCTGCTGTCCCAGGGCAGGAGCTGGGCAGGGGTGCTGGGGATGCAGATCAGCGTGGAAGGAGCCAGGATGGTGCTCTCAGAGGTCTTTTTCCAGCCTCAATGACTCTGTGATGTTTGGGGAAGTGTTTGCTGGTTGCTGAGGATTGCATTTGCTTAACTGGGAGGTGGCAGTGACTGGATGTTAGCAACGATTTCAATGGGATGGGATGGGATGGGATGGGATGGAATGGGATAGAATGGAATGGAATAGAGTGGAGTGGAATGGAATGGCATGGAATTAACCAGGTTGGAAAAGACCTTTGAGGTCATCAAGTCCAACCTATCACCCAACACTATCTGATCAATCACTATCCAACAGTATCTAATCAATCACTATCCAATCAACACTATCTTTGCTGCAGGAGTGGTCAGGGATTGCAAGAGGCTGCTGGTGGAGTCCCCATCCCTGGAGGTGATCAGGACATGGCCCTTTGGGATATGGTTTAGTGGCCAGGGTGGTGTTAGGTCAATGATTGGACTTGAAGACCTTAGAGGTCTTTCCAACCTCAGTGATTCTCTGACACAGCCAAATGATGTGCTGGAAGTGCAGGGCTTCCTTTAGTGCCATTCCTTCCTCTGTGCCCTTCTCCTTCTGGCTCTCTTTGCATGATTCCCAGGCAGGCTGTGCCACGACCTGCCCTCGAGTGCTGTGACCTTTCCTCAGGGCTGTGGCCTTTGGCTGAACTGGGTGGTAACTGAGTAGCATCAAGGATGCTGCCTGTGCTCTGTGTGTGTGTCATGGGGAGCTTGGCTGGAGTGGAGAGGGCCAGATCCAGTTGCAAGGGGATAAACATTCGCTTTGGGACCGCTGAATTTTTCAGCTCTGGGTAAAAACAGCCTCCTGGGTTGGAGGCTGTGTGATGTGCAGGGAGGTTGGATGCAATGAAAACCTGCCCAAAGCCTAGGGAGGGGCAGGGGAGCCCTGCCTGGAGAGGGGCAGGGGAGCCCTGCCTGGAGAGGGGCAGGGGAGCCCTGCCTGGGGAGGGGCAGGGGAGCTCTGCCTGGAGAGGGGCAGGGGAGCTCTGCCTGGAGAGGGGCAGAGGAGCCCTGCCTGGAGAGGGGCAGGGGAGCCCTGCCTGGAGAGGGGCAGGGGAGCCCTGCCTGGAGAGGGGCAGGGGAGCCCTGCCTGGAGAGGGGCAGGGGAGCTCTGCCTGGAGAGGGGCAGGGGAGCTCTGCCTGGAGAGGGGCAGGGGAGCCCTGCCTGGGAAGGGGCAGGGGAGCCCTGCCTGGGAAGGGGCAGGGGAGCCCTGCCTGGGAAGGGGCAGGGGAGCCCTGCCTGGAGAGGGGCAGGGGAGCTCTTCCCCCCCTTCTTTGGAATCTGGATTGAGACTTCTTGTTTTGCTTTTTTTGATTAATATTTACTGTTTGTTTTCTGACAACCACCAAGGGGAAAAAAAAGAGTTTAGTGTTTGTTTTGGCTGAAGGGAGAAGGCTAATTGCTGCTAATGATTTATAAGGCAGGGAGAGGTAAAAGGAGAGCACATTTCAGAAGGGTGGCAAAATGCTTCCTGGGAGGAATCGCACTCAGGCTCTTCCTGACCTTGCTGGGGTGCACAGGGACACATCTCTGGCATCCCTCAGTGTGCCTTGGGACCTCCTTTCTTCCCTTTCCCTCTCTTGTTCCTGCTTGTTCATCCTCCTGGGGAAGCAGATTGAGATGTTAAGACCCAAAGCTTTCCTTTCTTCAGCCATGAAAGGAAGATGCAAACACAGAACTGCCTCCTGCTGACGCTCCAGGCTGCTGGCATCACATCTCAGGACACCTAGGGAAAAGAAGTGAATGTGGTGGGTTTGCTGAGTAGCTCTTAAAGGTCAGGTTTCTTGTCTGCTCAGGAATACAGTGATGGCTTCTTCCCTCCCTTAAGAATCCAGAGGAGCACAATGACAACCCCCAAAGGAGCTGCTGCTAAGCTTAAAGGCCACAGAAGTGCTTCTTGGAGCCAGGAAGGCCACATCTGGGACCTCAACCCAGGCAGCAAACCTAGAGTCAAGGACAGGATCTTCTGAGCCTCAGCTGCTAGCTGGAGTCCAAGGCACAGGTCAGCAACAGCTCCTGGTGCAACCACTACCAGCTCTTGTTGGAAGGCAACAGACACTGGCCCAGCTCCACTGCCACCTAGAAAGCTTGGGCCAGATGATCCTTGGGGTCCCTTCCAACCTGGCATCCTGCGAAGACAAGGAGCAATTGGAGAGACCTTCTGTCCTCCAACACATCTTGCACAGTCTTGGGTGTGCTGGGTATAGAAGCAGAGAATTGTCAGGGTTGGAAGGGACCTCAAGGCTCAGCCAGTCCCAACCCCCTGCCATGGGCAGGGACACCTCACACTGCAGCAGGTTGCTCACAGCCACCTCCAGCCTGGCTGCAAACACCTCCAGGCAGGAGGCTTCCACCACCTCCCTGGGCAGCCTGTGCCAGGCTCTCACCACCCTCATGGGGAACAACTTCTTCCTCACAGCCAATCTCAATCTCCCCACTCCTAGTTTTGCTCCATCCCCCTCAGTCCTATCCCTCCCTGACCCCCTCAAAAGTCCCTCCCCAGCTTTCCTGTAGCCCCCTTCAGACACTGGAAGGCCACAAGGAGGTCTCCTTGGAGCCTTCTCTTCTCCAGACTGAGCAGCCCCAACTCCCAGCACAGACACTCTTGATGCTGGAGTCATCCATTGCCTTCCACCCTGACTCGGAGCAAGTGTTCAACTGGTCTGAGGTTTGCTTGGGGGAAAAGCAGGATCCATGCCAGCTGCCACATCCCCTCAGTGCCTCACACCCTTGCCCTGTGACATCTATGCCTTGCTTAAAATGAAACTACTCAAGACCAAGATGGGGAAAGAGACTTCTGCCTCTCCAGGGCAGAGTTTCACTTCAGGAGTCCTCATGCAGCAGCAAACGAGGTCTCCTCAGAGCCTTCTCTTCCCCACGCTGAGCCAGGTGGTGGTTGCTGCTGCTTGGCCCTCAGGGGTTAAAGAAACTATGTGAGGCACCCAGCGCTGTGCCTGTCAGGCATCCCTCCAGCCTGGTTGATAACTCACTGCCTGTAGTTCGTGTTTCCCAGTGGCCAGCCAATGGCAGGAGCATGCTGTGAGTCAGCAGCCTTCGGTGTGAAACCTGACCAGAGCCTGGCTGCCTGGGCAGGAAGCTCTGAGGGTCTCCTCCCCAGGAGTTTCCCTTCCTTGAAAACATCCAGCTTGCTTCTCTGGGTGCTTTCAGCTCCCAGAGCTGGCCACCTTTTGATATTCATTATGAAAGCTCAGCTGTAAGGTTGGTGGTTGTTGTTGGGGGCGGGGGGAGGGGTTTTTGTGGTGAGCAGAGGCAGGTCACAGCTCCTGGGTGGATGCAAATCAGTGTCTGGGTGATGTGCACTCAGCTGAGTCCAGGTCCTGGTGAATTAGAAACCTGAGAGCTCTGCCTGCTGTGCACAGATGAGAATTTGGGTGTTTCACAGCCCCTCTGCTTCTCATCATTTGTCACAGCCACCATTTGAGTCCCATTGGGATGTGCTGCCCAGGGAGGTGGTGGAGTCCCCATCCCTGGAGGTGTTCAAGGGGGGCTTGGATGTGGCACTTGGAGCCATGGTCTAGTCATGAGGTCTGTGGTGATAGGTTGGAGTCAATGATCTTTGAGGTCTCTTCCAACCTTAGTGATACTGTGAGACTGAGTCCTGTGTCCAGTTCTGGGCTCCTCAGGTTAAGAAGGACATGGAGAGACCTGAAGGTGTCCAGAGAAGGGAAACAAGGCTGGGGAGGGGTCTGGAGCACAGCCCTGGGAGGAGAGGCTGAGGGAGCTGGGGTTGCTTAGCCTGCAGAAGAGGAGGCTCAGGGGAGACCTTCTTGCTCTCTCCAACTCCCTGAAGGGAGGTTGGAGCCAGGTGGGGGGGACCAACGTCTCTTCTCCCAGGCAGCCAGCACCAGAACAAGAGGCCACAGTCTCAAGCTGTGCCAGGGGAGGTTTAGGCTGGAGGTGAGGAGAAAGTTCTTCCCTGAGAGAGTTGTTGGCCATTGGGATGTGCTGATTCTACAGTTCTATGATCCTGATGGGACTCAGCCTTTTGACAGCTTGCAGAGGCTGCCACCACCCTTCCAGTGCTTGAGTTCAGGTCCCTGGGCAAGCAAATGTTCTAAGAGCATCTTCATTCTCTACCTCAATGCCTTGCCTCTAGATTTGGACCTAGTAGCAGGAGAGAGTGAGGCAAAGATTGCATCATGTAATTAGTCCTTCCATACCTTCTACCTCTGGGGATGCTTTTCAATGCTGCCTCTGCTGGAAACACTGCAGCCTTGGTAATGAAAACCCAGCCTGGGCTCCTTGCAAGGGCTGCTGGTTGTTGAGCAAGCCCCCACGCAATTGGTTTGCCTCCTGTCAGTCTGCTCTGAAGCAGATCTGCCCTGTTGGTAAGGAGCAGAAGCTGAAGCAAGCAAGAGAGCTGAAGCACTTTCCTGGTTCCCTGCAGCCCCTGGTGCGGGCAGGGGCGCTCCCCTCGGCCCGGGGTGCGGGCAGGGATGCTCCCCTCGGCCCGGGGTGCGGGCAGGGATGCTCCCCTCGGCCCGGGGTGCGGGCAGGGGCGCTCCCCTCGGCTCGGGGTGCGGGCAGGGGCGCTCTCCTCGGCCCGGGGTGCGGGCAGGGATGCTCCCCTCGGCCCGGGGTGCGGGCAGGGATGCTCTCCTCGGCCCGGGGTGCGGGCAGGGATGCTCCCCTCGGCCCGGGGTGCGGGCAGGGGCGCTCTCCTCGGCCCGGGGTGCGGGCAGGGATGCTCTCCTCGGCCCGGGGTGCGGGCAGGGATGCTCTCCTCGGCCCGGGGTGCGGGCAGGGGCGCTCTCCTCGGCCCGGGGTGCGGGCAGGGGCGCTCCCCTCGGCCCGGGGTGCGGGCAGGGATGCTCTCCTCGGCCCGGGGTGCGGGCAGGGATGCTCTCCTCGGCCCGGGGTGCGGGCAGGGGCGCTCTCCTCGGCCCGGGGTGCGGGCAGGGATGCTCTCCTCGGCCCGGGGTGCGGGCAGGGCTGCTCTCCTCGGCCCGGGGTGCGGGCAGGGGCGCTCTCCTCGGCCCGGGGTGCGGGCAGGGGCGCTCCCCTCGGCCCGGGGTGCGGGCAGGGGCGCTCTCCTCGGCCCGGGGTGCAGGCAGGGATGCTCCCCTCGGCCCGGGGTGTGGGCAGGGATGCTCTCCTCGGCCCGGGGTGCGGGCAGGGGCGCTCCCCTCGGCCCGGGGTGCGGGCAGGGATGCTCTCCTCAGCCCGTGGTGCGGGCAGGGGCGCTCTCCTCGGCATACAGAGGACTCAGGCTTGGATCAGGTCTCTGGGTGGAGTGGTGTACATTTTGATTTTGATAGCTGAAAGAGGGTAAAAACCCCACCCAAACAACCCCCCCAAAAAAGGGCTTTTCTCCATTTCTTGTTCCCAGTTAGCTCCTCCATGGGCAGAGCCTCTGCAGGCTTAACACAGGGAGAGAATCTGCTGTGGAAGGCTGTGATTTGGTTTTGGTTTGCCTTTGATGAACTTCTGAGGCTCTCTGCTTAGCTGCCAAGTGGCTTTAAAAGCTGAGATGTGAGGGAGCTGGCTCCAGTCATCAGGGCTCCCTTCAAACTCTCCAACTCTTTTTCCCCCCGTGTTCTCTTGCTCCAGTGGCTTTTTCTTTCTTTCCAGCTTCCATTCTCAGCAGATCAATTAGGCTGAAGCAAAAGAGGCTTTGGCTCCCGAGAAAAACGACCTCCTGGAGGTGCCAAACATCTGCTGAACTTAGCAGCAGAGTAAAGTCTGGGCTGCAAAACTCCCAGGAAGGCAACAAAGCCCCAAAAAAGGCTCCCAGAAGCTTCCCACCATAGAGTTCTCCTCTGAATTGTACCCTGGAGAAGAGGAGGATGGACAAGGGAGAGCCTGACAGAGGATTCTTCTAGGGGGGGTTTCTGCTTTAACAGAATCCTAGGATGGTTTGAGTTGGAAGGGACCTTCAAGACCATTCAGTTCCAACCCCCTGCCATGGGCAGGGACAGCTCCCACCAGCCCAGGCTGCTCAAAGGGCTTCATCCAGCCTGGCCTTGAGCACCTCCAGGGAGAGGCAGCACCCACAGCAGCCTGCTCAGAGGAGAAACATCTCCCATGCACAGCTTGAAGGTCCCTACCTTGAGTCCCCTGGGCTGTAGGATGGGGGACAGGGCTTCCCTTTGCACAATCCCAGCGTGGTGGGGGTTGGAAGGGACCTCTGGAGATCACCCAGTCCAACCCCCCCTGCTAAAGCAGGGCACCCACAGCAGCTTGCCCAGGATCACAGTGTCCAGGTGGAATGCCTCCAGAGAAGGAGGCTCCACAGCCTCTCTGTGCAGGCTGCTTCAGGGCTCCAGCACCCTCAGAGCAGTGCATTCACCATGCAGATTTGCAGTGCTGGCAGGAATTTCTGCCCTGATTTTCCCTTGGAGCAGCAGATTTAGCAGGCAGCTGAGGAAGCCCAGGGCTATATTCGTCCTGAAGTGGGCTGCTCATGTTAGGAACAGAGCTCAGGAGCCCACGTTCAGCCTAGCTGCTGTGAAGCTGTGGGCAGGACACATAAAACAAAGCACAGGAAGGGAATGCATGCAGGCTTTCAGGAATCCTTTGGCCTGAAAAACTTCCTGGAATGAGAGCAGAAGGCATGAAGCCATCCCCTGAGTCCCTCCCAATCAAATGATCTTTCAGTGGACCCCAGGTTTTCCCCCCAAGAGAGAAGAATCACAGAACCAGTCAGGGTTGGAAGGGACCACAAGGATCACCCAGTCACAGAGTCACAGAATAAACCAGGTTGGAAAAGGCCTCAGAGATCATCAAGTCCAACCTGGCACCCAATACCTCCTGGCAACTAAACCATGGCTCCAAGTGCCACATCCAAGCCCCTCTTGAACACCTCCAGGGCTGGGGACTCCACCACCTCCCTGGGCAGCACATTCCAGTGGCCAATCTCTCTTTCTGGGAAGGACTTTCTCCTCATCTCCAGCCTAAATCTCCCCTGGCACAGCTTGAGACTGTGGCCTCTTGTTCTGGTGCTGGGTGCCTGGGAGAAGAGACCAACCCCCACCTGGCTACAACCTCCCTTCAGGGAGTTGCAGAGAGCAAGAAGGTCTCCCCTGAGCCTCCTCTTCTGCAGGCTAAGCAACCCCAGCTCCCTCAGCCTCTCCTCCCAGGGCTGTGCTCCAGACCCCTCCCCAGCCTTGTGCTCCAGACCCCTCCACACCTCCCAGCATCTCAATGTCTTTCTTAAACTGAAGGGCCCAGAACTGGAGACTCCTTTAGCTCCCAAACAAGGGGAAGAAGAATCACAGAACCACAGAGCTGTCAGGGCTGGAAGGGACCTCAGTCCCAACCCCCCTGCCATGGGCAGGGACACCTCCCACTAGAGCAGGCTGGAAGCTTTCCCACTGCTCCTCATCTTTTAACAGCCTCTCTACACCCAGGATCCACGCTCAAAAGCTTTCCCTTTTTCGAGCTGGAGGCAGTTCTGAAGTTTCCTGTCAGGAATTAGCTGTGAAGACAGCAGAGTGGTTAACCTTCTTGCCCTGATTAGGCTGGAACGTTAATTAACGCTCATTCACCACTTAATGTCAAGTGCTGCTCGAATGTGCGAGGGAGCAGCACGTCCCCGGCTCAGAAATTAGGCTAATGAGGTGCTTCAGATGGAACCTTGGAGTTTTACTGCTGTTAGGATGCCCCCAGATCTCTGTCCCTGCTCTAAACTCATTAGGTGCAGATCTGAGTTCTTCCAGGCAGTTGCTTTGCTTTGAATTAGCTACCTGCTAACGATCTACCCCGGCTTTGGGGTTCATCCCTCTCAGGCTGATTCACCCCCTCCCTGGCCGCCTACCTCAGCTCTTTGTAGCATCCTTCAGACAAAGGATGCTGCACTCGCTCTCAGGCTGAACGTTTGGGAGCAATTAGCTAAGGAATTTCGCTTCCACTTCTCCACTCCCACAGTCGGTTTGGGTTTGGTTCAGGTTGCCAGGAGAGGCTGTGGATGCTTCCTCCCCGGGGGTGCCCCAGGCCAGGTTGGATGAGGCAAATCTGGGCTAGCTGAGAGGTGTCCCTGCCCACGGCATGGGGTGGGAGCAGAGCAGCTCTGAGGTAGCTTCCAGCCTGAGCCATTCTAGGGTTTTGCTTGGAGTCTGAGGTGTGAAGAAGCTTCCATATGCTGCTGCTGCTTGTTCCAGACTAGGCTGTGCTCACCCAGAGACATGAGGACTGCATCAAGGCAGCATCCTCCTCTCTTGACAGCAGGCATCCAACTGGGTGGCACCAGCTTTGCTCACTGCTGTAGGGGGAAAGCTAAAGTAGCCTCTCAGCTGCCTTAGCTTCTGCTGAGAAGGCTTCCTAGAATCATCAGAGAATTGTCAGGGTTGGAAGGGACCTCAAGGCTCAGCCAGTGCCAACCCCCTGCCATGGGCAGGGACACCTCACACCACAGCAGGTTGCTCACAGCCACCTCCAGCCTGGCTGCAAACACCTCCAGGCAGGAGGCTTCCACCACCTCCCTGGGCAGCCTGTGCCAGGCTCTCACCACCCTCCTGGGGAACAACTTCTTCATCCCAACTGAGAAGAGGAGGCTCAGGGGAGACCTTCTTGCTCTCTCCAACTCCCTGAAGGGAGGTTGGAGCCAGGTGGGGCTTGGTCTCTTCTCCCAGGCAAGCAGCACCAGAACAAGAGGACACAGTCTCAAACTGTGCCAGGGGAAGTTTAGGCTGGAGGTGAGGAGAAAGTTCTTCCCAGCAAGAGAGATTGGCCATTGGGATGTGCTGCCCAGGGAGGTGGTGGAGTCCCCATCCCTGGAGGTGTTCAAGAGGGGCTTGGATGTGGCACTTGGAGCCATGGTTTAGCAGTCAGGAGGTGCTGGGTGACAGGCTGGACTTGATGAGCTCTGAGGTCTTTTCCAACCTTGTTGATTCTACGCTTCTGTGACTCTAGAAGCAAGCCTGGGCCCTTGTTTGTGCCATCAGGACAGGAAATTCAGGCAGTGGAGCTCATTGGTAACTGTAGGGTCAGCCCTTGGAGCAGGGTGAAAGAGCAGCGCTGGGGTTAATGCGCTGCAGGTCAGCCCTCCAAACTGCCAGGGGATCCGGTTCCAAAGCTTGGTTAAGTTCCTGCACAGCCCCTGAGTAAACAGGAAAAACCTGTGAATTGTTGGCTTGGAATCCCGGGCTGAGGACAGGCTGCACTTGAGCCCCTTCAGAGCTGCACTGCCATTTCTGAAGCTTCAGTGGAAAAGGGGACAAAAAAAAAACCCCACCCCACCCACAAATAAACCCAGGTGGTTCTATAAGGAAAAGGAAGGTGGGGGGGGGGGAAGATCTAATCTGTTTCCACCCTGCATTCCTTGCATTCCTTTGATAGTCTGCTACTATAAAAGCCCTCAGTCCCACCTACAGGCTGAGCTTCATGGAGCCAGAGAAGAAGCTGAATCCTTGGAGCTATGACATAATGCAGCTGAGAGCTCCCTGTGCCTCCAGACTGTGATTGTTTAGTGCTCTGAGCAGCTTTCCCTTCAGAGCTGGGGACAGGCAGGGCCCAGCCTTAACTCAGGCTCCTTTCCCTGCTAAGAACTTCAAACTGGCCTGGGCTGGGAATGCCCTCTTTGGAATATGAAGCTCAAGGTTTGGGTTGGTTTTTGGGGGGGGGAGTTGTTGGGGTGTTTTTTTTCACTCCTGTTTGAAGGTGATGACTCAAACTTGGAGCAAATCCAAGGCAAATAAAAGGTGCAGGCACCTACAGGTGGTTAACTCCTGAGCTGCTGTGCATGGAGGTCATGAAGCTGACTAGAACTGGCTGGGCTCCTCCCTCCTCTCTCCTCTCTCCCCCAGCCCTTTCCACCCTCTTCTCTCCCCCAGCCCTTTCCACCCTCTTCTCTCCCCCAGCCCTTTCCACCCTCTTCTCTCCCCCAGCCCTTTCCACCCTCTTCTCTCCCCCTGCCCTTTCCTCTCTCCCCCTGCCCTTTCCTCTCTCCCCCTGCCCTTTCCTCTCTCCCCCTGCCCTTTCCTCTCTCCCCCTGCCCTTTCCTCTCTCCCCCTGCCCTTTCCTCTCTCCCCCTGCCCTTTCCTCTCTCCCCCTGCCCTTTCCTCTCTCCCCCTGCCCTTTCCTCTCTCCCCCTGCCCTTTCCTCTCTCCCCCTGCCCTTTCCTCCCTCCTTTCTCTCCCCCAGCCCTTTCCACCTTCCCAACCACGACACTGAAGGACTTAGATTAGGAGTTGAAGCTTTCCTCTCTTCTGCTGCTTTGGTTGTTAAATCCTTCCCTGCCCTGCAGTTTCTGGGGGGGTGTTAACAGCACCTGGCTTACTGAGGTTTGCTTCCCCAGCTGTTTGTTGCTCTGGCAGGCTGGAGCCAGGTGTTTGGTTATTTTTGGTCCTGCAACCCCATTGGGTCAGGAACTGGGAATCAATCCTCAGTGGTGTGCCAGCAGAAGCTGGATCAGGACCCATGAAATGTGAGCTTTTGGGGGGGGGGGATTGTTTCTGCCACCTTCAAGCCAGGACAGGCTCCTAAAGGCTGAAACCAGCCCAAAGGGTTCTGTGATTCTGTGAAGTAGAGCATTCCAGAGGAGTTGTTCTCCATGAGAACAGTCAGGCACTGGAATCATCTCCCAAGGCAAGCAGTGGGTTCCCCTACGTTGGACAGCTTTAAGCCTCAGCTTGCCAGGGTGCTGAGCCAGCTCAGCTCCCACATCACCTAGAAAGGTTGGAGCATAGAATCATAGAATCAATAAGGTTGAAAAAGACCTCAAAGATCACCAAGTCCAACCTGCCACCCACCACCTGATGACAGCTAAACCATGGCTCCAAGTGCCACATCCAAGCCCCTCTTGAACCCCTCCAGGGATGGGGACTCCACCACCTCCCTGGGCAGCACATTCCAGTGGCCAATTCCTCTTTCTGGGAGGAACTTTCTCCTCCCCTCCAGCCTAAACCTCCCCTGGCACAGCTTTGAGACTGTGTGCTCTTGTTCTGGTGCTGCTTGCCTGGGAGAAGAGACTATGGTTTAGCTGAGCAGCTGGTGCTGGGTGATAGCTTGCACTTGATGATCTCGAAGGCCTCTTCCAACCTGGTTTATTCTATTCCAGTGGCACGTTTTGTCTGTCTTTCCACTCACCAGGGGCAAAGAGATTAACTTTGGCTTTCAGGGCACAAATCCCCCACCCCCACCCCCTATTTCCTTTGCCTTCCTCTAACTTCGCTGGGCGAAGCCATGGAAGGAATCAGTGACACCCGCAATTAACATCGGGAATGAGGGGCTTTGCATAACTAAACCCTTGATATCCTGTCAGGTGCTCCTCGAACAAAGGAGAAGTGGCAACGGAACATCAAGAGCTCCCCTCCCGAACTCCTCTCGGCGCTCAGCCATCAGCGCTTCAGCCCCCGAAATACAAGAGTGATTTGAATAGTGCAGCTTGGAATCACAGCTCCCCTCTCTGATTTCCTTTGCAAATGAAGGCAGCGGCGCGGCAATATTTGGTTTAATATTCAAATATTCTCTGTTTGTTTTCTTGTGGCTCCCTCCTCCCCCCCCCCCCCCCCCCCCCCCCCAATGTAGCCTGAACATAATGGGAGAGATGCTCAGGGTGCTTGGAGGAAAATAACCTCAAGAAAGCAAGGGGAAAGGACAAGAACCTCAAGGATCTCGGGGCAGTTGTGGGGCAGTTGTGCATTGTTTTCAACTGTTAATATAAGCTCAGGGATTAGGCTCTGCCTCTGTGTTTGCCTCTTGGCTGTCAGAATGAGGCAAAGACCTTTGAACGTGGAAGGGCTGCAGAGTTCTCCACACTTCAGGATGCAGAACTGAAGCATCTTGGGGTTTCTTGTTTTAAACTTAATATAAGCTGAAGAATAAGGCTCTGCCTCCATGTTAGAGGCTCTGCCTCTATGTTAGAGACTCTGCCTTCAAAATGTTTGCCTCTTGGTTGTCAGAATGAGGCAAAGACCTTTGAACGTGGAAGGGCTGCAGAGTTCTCCACACTTCAGGATGCAGAACTGAAGCATCCTGGGGTTTCTTGTTTTAAACCTAATATAAACTGAAGAATTAGGCTCTGCCCCTATTTTGGAGGCTCTGCCTCTATAATGTTTGCCTCTTGGTTGTCAGAATGAGGCAAAGACCTTTGAATGTGGAAGGGCTGCAGAGTTCTCCCCACTTCAGGATGCAGAGCTGAAGCAGCTCTGTGCTGCGCCCTTCAAGCATCTCTTGCTTCACTGTGCAGAGCTCCAGCCCAGGGTCACCACTCAGGGAAGGCAGCTGCCACTTGAGGTGCTGCTGGAAGGTTTCAGACCTGTGCAACTCCTCTGGGGAGGGCTGTGGGTGGGGGTTCCACAGCCCTGCCACCGCCCTGGCCCGCTGTGTCTCTCCGGGTCGGCCGTGCCTGGCACTTCATGCCCAGCTCAGCCAGTGTGATGGGAGGACACTGCCTGGCATTTGGGGGGGCACAGAAAGGGCTGCAGAGATAAGCTGCAGCAAGTTAATGAGTTATGGGAGCCAGCAAGAGATGATGTAAACCACCCCAGGAGACCCATGCCAGCTGCATCCATTACTTGAGAGGTTTATTTAGTCAGTCTGAGTAGAGGAGAGATGATTCCCAGAGCTCTCCATGCCCTCCAACTTCTCAAACTCCCTGCAGGGAGGGTTTAGGAAGCTTATTTTAGTTAGTTATTTATTTTCCAGGCTGTGCTCTGCATTTTTTGGAGGTGATTCACAATGTTGCCACCTGATATTTCCTCCTCTGAGGGTTAGCTGTTAACTGCCCATCCCACAGAATGCTAGGGGTTGGAAGGGACCTCTGGAGATCATCCAGTCCAAACCCCCCCTCCCCCTCTGCCAGAGCAGGATCACCTTCCTTCCACTTGAATGTTTAGGTCTCAAGCCTTTTCCACCCTGTGCAGAAAGACTGAATGCTGCAATAGAGAGGATGCAACAATGCATTGGGTTGTTGGTGTTCATGCTCCATGGCTGAATAGCTGCAGTTTACTTTCATAGAAGGGGTTGGGTTGGGTTGGGCTGGGTTGGGTTGGAAGGGACCTTAAATATCATCCAGTTCCAGTCATGGAGCTGGACAGGCTGAGGGAGGAGAAGTCTCTGGGGACACCTTAAAGCAGCCTTCCAGTACCTTAAAGATCATATTATGCTTTGAGTTGGAAGGGACCTTAGAGGTCATCCAGTTCCAACCCCTTGCCATGGGCAGGGACACCTCCCACCAGCCCAGGCTGCTTAAAGCTTCATCCAACCTGGCCTTGACCACCTCCAGGGAGGGAGCATCCACATCCTCCCTGGGCAGCCTGTTCCAGAGCCATGCTGTCTGTGGCTCTCTGAATTCAGCTCTGAGCTGGGCTTCTGTCCCCTCACAGCTGGATAGGCTGGAGCCAATTCTCTGCACTTCATGTTGATGTGCAGCATCAATTCCCTCCTCTGCAAAGGCCCTTCCAGAGACTTTGGTGTCCCTCTTCTGTCTCTCCTCCCAATCCTGTGCAGCCCTCAGCATCTTGCATGGCCAGAAGGTGCAACATTCTCCTTTGAAGCATATTCCCTGCTGCTGGTTGCCCAGGGAAAGGAAATGTGTGGGCAAGACTAAAGCAGCAGATTGTGCCTGGCGTGGAGATCAGAAGGGCTTTCACCATTCTGGGATGCACTGCTGCCAGTGGGTGACAAGATCCTGGGCTGATAAATTCACAGAAGCACCAAGGCTGGAAGAGACCTCAAAGATCATCAGGTCAGGTAAAATCAAGTTAAAAACCTGGGAGAAAAAAATCAAGTTAAAAACCTGGGAGGAAGAAGTGGGGTGAAAAAAAACCCTTTCCAGTGTCACCACTTGGATGGATTTGTCTGAAGGCTTCTTTGGCACAGGGAGGTGGAAAACACCAACCAAACCCTCTCCCCCCACCCTCTACTCCCAGTCCTCAAATACTGTCTGGAGGTTGTTGGGTTTCTTTCCCTACAGCATTCTTCTTGTTTCATCATTTGCATCCCTTGGCTGCCATTTGTGCCTTGTTTTGCTGCTGCTGCTTCCCCCAAGGTAGCTCACCTCAGAGGGATGAAATGTTTTGAGCCAATGCCTGGAGGCTCTGTGTTAGTTTGGTTTAGGGCCCTTTTCTCCAAGCACTTCCCTCCTCTCTCTCTCTCTCTCTCTCTTTGTGTCTGCAGGCAGAAATTCCTTTGGGTTTTTCCCATCCAGAGCAGCTCTTTGAATCAGCAACCTGAAAACTCCCTGTGGTGGCTTGAGCCATCACACCCCCCCCAGTGAAGTTCATCTTCAGGCTACTTTGCAAGCCTCCAAGTGATTTACTAACTTGAGTCCAGGTTGGGCTTGATGATCTTTGAGGTCTCTTCCATCCTTGGTGATTCTGTGAGCTGAAGGCACTCCCAGGCTCTGCATCCCTTGATTTGAAGGAGAGTTCAGTTCCTCAACCCATGGCATCAGGATCCCATCCTCCAAGGAACCACAGAATGCATCAGGTTGGAAGGGACCCTCAAAGGTCATCTTGTCCAACCCTGCTGCTGTAAGCAAGGACACTTCCAGCAGGAGCAGGGAAGTCCTTGTGCCCTGGGCTCAGCACTGGTTGGGCCACACCTGGAGTCCTGTGTCCAGTTCTGGGCTCCTCAGCTTAGGAAAGATGTTGAGGTGCTGGAAGGTGTCCAGAGAAGGGCAACAGAGCTGGGGAGGGGTCTGGAGCACAGCCCTGGGAGGAGAGGCTGAGGGAGCTGGGGTTGCATAGCCTGCAGAAGAGGAGGCTCAGGGGAGACCTTCTTGCTCTCTCCAACTCCCTGAAGGGAGGTTGGAGCCAGCTGGGGGTTGGTCTCTTCTCCCAGACAAGCAGCACCAGAACAAGAGGCCACAGTCTCAAGCTGTGCCAGGGGAGGTTTAGGCTGGAGGTGAGGAGAAAGTTCTTCATAGAAAGAGAGATTGGCCATTGGGATGTGCTGCCCAGGGAGGTGGTGGAGTCCCCATGCCTGGAGGTGTTCAAGAAAGGCTTGGATGTGGCACTTGGAGCCATGGTTTAGTAGTCAGGAGGTGTTGGGTGGCAGCTTGGACTTGCTGATCCCTGAGGTCTTTTCCAACCTGGTTGATTCTGTGATTCTATGATCCTGGAATCATTTTGGGAGCATCCAGAGCATCACATCTATTCTCCAGCCCCTTTCCACTCACTCTGTGCCTTCTCCCAGAAGAACACCTCATTTTCTCTTCTGAGAAGCTAGGAGTCAGCTCAGCCAGGGGAGAGCTGGCAGTGCCAGCCTACCTTTGTCCATCTCATTGGGGATTGGACTTGATGGCCTTTAAAGTTCCCTTCCCACCCAAACCATTCCATTATTCTCAGCTTTGATGCATCCCCAGAATAAAGGAAACAGCATAGAATCACAGAATTGATTGGAAGGGTTGGAAGGGACCTCAAGGCTCAGCCAGTTCCAGCCCCCCTGCCATGGCCAGGGACACCTCACACCACAGCAGGTTGCTCACAGCCACCTCCAGCCTGGCTGCAAACACCTCCAGGCAGGAGGCTTCCACCACCTCCCTGGGCAACCTGTGCCAGGCTCTCATCACCCTCATGGGGAAGAGCTTCTTCCTGACATCCAGCCTGAACCTATCCACTTCTAGTTGTGTTTTCCAATCACCTATAGGCAGATAGAACTGAACAGACCTGGGACCACATTCCAGCCTTCCCCCCCAAAAAAACCCAACACCCTGCTGACCTGGGTGCTTTGGCTCCAGTCATGTGGAGGGTTGAATATTTGAGCCATGAGAGAAAGGAAAAGGCAGATAGTGAATTCAGGCAGGGGAAGACACAATCAGTCATGCTCTACATGATTAATAGGAGAAAACCCTCTGCTGCAGCTCTGCATTGGAGACGAGCTCATCTGTCACTTCCAAGCTGGGTTTTGTTCTCAGCCATAAACTACAGGCTAGGAGAAGGAGGAGGAGGAGGGTTTGGACCTAGCAGAACTCTTCTACCTGATATAAATCACAGGCTTGGGATCAGTGGGGGGAGGGTTTATTTTGCCCTTTCAGCAGCACCAATGTTTGGAAGCACTGCAAATGCTCAAGAGGGCTGAGAAGCTTCCAGTGACTGGAGGCAGAACTGCCAGAGGCTGAGTTTTGTCCAGCTGGGTGGCAAAGATCTGATCTTCCTCCACCTCTTCATCCTTTTCATTGTTTCCCCTCCCCCCCCCCCCTTTCCTCTTTAATTCACTGCAGCTATTTTCATCCTGCTGATCCTCCACTCTTCAGCTGTGACGAGATGTCTCCTGCCTTTCAAGTTTAGCAGCTCAGCCTTCAATTAGCTCAACAGTTCCTGCTCTCAGGAGCTGGCTTCCAAAAAAGCAGGGAGCTGGGAGGAGTGGCAGCCCAGAGCTTGTCTTGTCTAGTGCACCAAGAGAGAGCAAGGCCCTGCCAAGGTTATCTAGGTATGGTTGTAGTTGATAATGACTCATCCCAAGCTTCCTGGCTGGCCACCACCCTCCCCTGCTAATAGCTGTGGTGGTAAGGCTGACTCAGAGTGTGCTCAGTGGCAGGCTGGCTGCCCTGCTGGGAAAAGCTTGCTGCTGCCCTTTCTCTGGGGGCTACCTTGGAAGGTGCCAAGAGGGGAAGAAGAAAGCATGTTCTGACAGGCTGGGCTTTGGGGAGCGAGGTGCCTTTGAGTGAAGAGAGATTGCTTTGTTCAGAGCTGGAAAGCAAAGCAGGAAACTCAGGGTTAAGGACAGTCCCTTCTCCTGGGCTGAGCCTCCCGGGTGTCTGGGTGGCTCACACCTCAGTGGTGCCATTCCCAGCAGGCTCAGTGGAGGTATGTCCTCCTCAGGCTGTTAGCACAGCCCTGGGCTGTCTCACCTGCGTGGTCAGCTGGCTGAAAACGTTGCAACAGGCTGCCCAGGGCAGGGCTGGAGCTCCCCATCCCTGGAGGGCTTTCCAGGCTGTGTGTAGATGTGGTGCTGAGGGACGTGGGCTAGTGGTGGACCTGGCAGTGCTGGGCTCTATGATCTTAAAGGTCTCCATGAGATCTCTTAAGGGACTCTATGATCTTAAATATCTCTGTGAGATCTCTTTAAGGACTCCATGACCTTAAAGGTCTCTATGAGGTCTCTTCAAGGACTCTATGACCTTAAAGGTCTCTATGAGATCTCTTAAAGGACTCCATGACCTTAAAGGTCTCTATGAGATCTCTTTAAGGGCTCTATGACCTTAAAGGTCTCTATGAGGTCTCTTAAAGGACTCTATGACCTTAAAGGTCTCTATGAGATCTCTTTCAGGGCTCTATGACCTTAAAGGTCTCTATGAGGTCTCTTAAAGGACTCCATGACCTTAAAGGTCTCTATGAGGTCTCTTTAAGGACTCCATGACCTTAAAGGTCTCTATGAGGTCTCTTTAAGGACTCCATGACCTTAAAGGTCTCTATGAGGTCTCTTTAAGGACTCTATGACCTTAAAGGTCTCTATGAGATCTCTTTCAGGGCTCTATGACCTTAAAGGTCTCTATGAGATCTCTTTAAGGACTCCATGACCTTGAAGGTCTCTATGAGATCTCTTAAGGGACTCCATGATCTTAAAGGTCTCTTCCAAGCCCAAGAACTGTGTGAGTGGTGAAGAGCAAGGAAAGGGATTTTCTTTTCCACAGAATTTCAGGGGCTGGAAGGGACCTTGAAAGATCATCTAGGCCAACCCTCAGATTTCCTTTGGATTCCCACTGTGCTTGAGCAGAGCCTGTCTGGATTTGTGCAGGGCAAATCTGAGCTCAAAAGCTGAAGCCCTGTTTGGCAGTGACAGGATGTGTCAGGGAAGCACAGGAGGACCAGAGGAGTCACTGCAGGGAAGCTGCTTTCACCCCCACCATCCCCCTCTGTAAAGTGGGAAGAGTGGTAACTTCCTTTGGGATTGTGAGCAGTTGGACTCTGAGGTCTCAGAGGTCAACCTCAACAGCTCTGTGATTCCAAGCACTGCCACAGGGCACTCAAAACCAGACAACATCTTCACAGCTGCCTTCCAGCCCCTAACATCCTATGGTCCTGTCCACAGGTCTGGCTGCTTCTGAAAGCCTGGATGCTTGGTGGGGGTCCCACAGCTTCCCCCCCCTGCAGCACAGAGCAAAGCTGGTCCCATCCAGCTGGATGGCAGCTGCCAAGAGGTTCAGGATGCTGCCTTGATGATCCTACCTTCTCCTGCAGTGCTCATCAGCAAAGCAGGGCTCTGGGTGAGCACATCCTAGTCTGGAAGAAGCAGCAGCATGTGGGAGGTGGTTTGCACCCCAGACTCCAGCCAAAATGATGTGGAAATGGCAATTCTAGGTGAGAAACGTTGTAATACAGCTGAAAAAATGCTATGTTATAGCTGACCACTTCTGTTCCTTCATCATGTGGGGCTGGTGTCCTGGCCCATCACTTGGGGGGAGCCTGCTGCCTTCTTTTACCCTCCAGAGCTTGCTTTGTGGCTTTATGTTGCCACACAGGAGGGTCACTGGTTTAAGGAGCACATCATTTAACTTCCTTTGTCCCCTCAGCTGCTTTGTGGGGGCAGAGGCTGTGTGGATTTAATGGCCTCCCCATCTGCTTGCTTTAAAAAAGGCAGGGGGGAAAAAACAAACCAAGAGGGAAGATGAAAGCTCAGCTCAGAGCTGATGTGAAAAGCTCAGCCCTTCTCCCCTCCCCAGTAATCCCATTATGCACTGGGATGGAAGAGGGGGGAAAAAAAGAAGGCTTGGTGTTCATATCCTCCATTCCCATACCCTGCAGCCCAGCACAAGGTGCTGCTGCCATTCCTTGTCCTTCAGAGACCAATTACTGCTGGGGGGGGGGGGGAAGTCAGGCACAGAAGCAACGTTGCTGGGAGTGGGAGATGGGGACCTGAGGCTTTGGGCAACCTCTCAAAGCTGGCAAGATGCAGAGAAAAAGTCTGGGTTGAGCCTTTGTGGGCCTTGCAGAGCGGAAACCTTGGGGCAGGTGGGAAGTGGCTTGTGGGAGAGCTGGTAGGGAACTGCAGGTGGGCAAGAAATGTGTGGGCAGAGCACTGGGGGGCATGGTATGAGGGCCATGGTGGTGTTGGGTTGATGGTTGGGCTGGATGATCTTGAAGGTCTTTCTCAACCAAAGCAACTCCATGGAGCTGCAGGTGGTCAAGAAATGTGTGGGCAAAGCACTTAGGGGGCATGGTTTAAGGGCCATGGTGGTGTTGGGTTGATGGTTGGACTTGGTGACCTTAAAGGTCTTTCTCAACCAAAACAAGCTGCAGCACAGGAGGTTCCACCTCAACACAAGGGGAACTTCTTCACTGTGAGCTTCCTTCCCTCCCTTCCCTCCCTTCCCTCCCTTCCCTCCCTTCCCTCCCTTCCCTCCCTTCCCTCCCTTCCCTCCCTTCCTTCCCTTCCTTCCCTTCCTTCCCTTCCTTCCCTTCCTTCCCTTCCTTCCCTTCCTTCCCTTCCTTCCCTTCCTTCCCTTCCTTCCCTTCCTTCCCTTCCTTCCCTTCCTTCCCTTCCTTCCCTTCCTTCCCTTCCTTCCCTTCCTTCCCTTCCTTCCCTTCCTTCCCTTCCTTCCCTTCCTTCCCTTCCTTCCCTTCCTTCCCTTCCTTCCCTTCCTTCCCTTCCTTCCCTTCCTTCCCTTCCTCTCTCCCAACCACTCTTCCTGTGCTGACTTCTGATCCCCTGCCTGAGTCTCTCCTCTGCTCTCTCCTGACTAATCCCTGGCTGCTTTCTCTGCTCAGTGCCACCGAGGAGGCCAGCTGTCAGGGAGGCAAAGTCTGCCTCATTTTTCTGGCTCTGCAGCCAGTAAAAAGCAGTAGTTTTGACATCTCTTCCCCTCACCCCCCCTCCTCCTTCCCCTGATGAAGCTGTCAAACAAAGCTCAGTGGAAAATGCCATGCTCTGTGCTGCTGCAGCATTTCTCATCCCAAGCCTTGAAGTTCTGTGCAAGCCTTCAGCAGGATCTAGCTATGGGGGTTTATATTCATTCCTTGTCATCCCCTCTCCCCCCCCTTTTTTTGGGGGGTGGGTACAGTCATGTTTCTCAGGTTTAAATGAGGGCTACTGATAACTTTCCCCAGGTTGTTTTTGCTTCAGCTGACTCAGTTTTTGCTTCAGCTTTTGGGATCAGTGCTGGGTCCTATCCTGTTCAACATCTTCATTGATGAGCTGGATGAGGGCACTGAGTCCATCAGCAGTAAGTCTGCAGATGACACCAAGCTGGGGGCAGGAGTTGAGCTGTTAGAGGGTGGAAGAGCTCTGCAGAGGGATCTTGCCAGGCTGGGCAGGTGGGCAGAGGCCAACAGGATGGCATTCAACAAGTCCCAGTGCCAGGGGCTGCACTTTGGCCACAACAACCCCAGGCAGTGCTACAGGCTGGGGGCAGAGTGGCTGAGAGCAGCCAGGCAGAGAGGGACCTGGGGGGAGTGGGTGACAGCAGCTGAACAGGAGCCAGCAGTGTGCCCAGGGGGCCAAGAAAGCCAAGGGCATCCTGGCCTGGATCAGGAACAGTGTGGCCAGCAGGAGCAGGGAGGTCATTGTGCCCCTGGACTCAGCACTGATTAAACCAAACCTTGAGTCCTGTGTCCAGTTCTGGGCTCCTCAGTTCAAGAAGGACATTGAGAGACTTGAAGGTGTCCAGAGAAGGGCAACAAAGCTGGGGAGGGGTCTGGAGCACAGCCCTGGGAGGAGAGGCTGAGGGAGCTGGATTTGCTTAGCCTGCAGAAGAGGAGGCTCAGGGGAGACCTTCTTGCTCTCTGCAACTCCCTGCAGGGAGGTTGGAGCCAGGTGGGGGTTGGTCTCTTCTCCCAGACAAGCAGCACCAGAACAAGAGGCCACAGTCTCAAGCTGTGCCAGGGGAGGTTTAGGCTGGAGGGGAGGAGAAAGTTCTTCATAGAAAGAGAGATTGGCCACTGAGATGTGCTGCCCAGGGAGGTGGTGGAGTCCCCATGCCTGGAGGTGTTCAAGAGGTGCTTGGATGTGGCACTTGGAGCCATGGTTCAGCTGTCAGGAGGTGCTGGGTGCCAGCTTGGCCTTGATGATCTCTGAGGTCTCTTCCAACCTTCCTGATGCTGCCTACCAGCTTCCCCCACGGTTCTTCTCTGCAGGAAGATATGAAGGAGGATGCTGGAGCTGCCCATTGCTTTCCAGGAAGACCAAAAACCCTCTTGCAGTGCTTCAGGCCAGGCAGCCCAAGCTGGGCAGAGCAGAGCAGGCTGGGGAGTGGCTGGGAACTCCACGCTCTCTGCTCTGTTTGCCTCCTGCCACCGGGGCTGCCTCGCACCCTGCCTGCCCAGGCACGTCCCTGAGTGCTTTGTGCTGCCTGATGGGGGATGAAACTGCCAGCTCTGCTCAGACCAACGCTGGCCTGGCTGCTGCTTTCATTTGCCTCTGCCAATTGCTGCCATGCCTGGATGGTAGATGTGGCCTTTGGTGTGGCTTCCTGGGCTTCTCAAACGTCTGCCAAGGCAGAGCTGCAGCCTCAGCTTTGCTGCTGCTCTGCCTAGGTCTGGTCAAAGGGCATTCTGAGGGGTTCAGATAACCAGAGCCATGATGGGATGGCAGATCTCAAGGGGAAGAGAGCCCAGCATATAGTCAGGGAGGAGTGCATGTTCCCTGCCTTGGGGGCAGGAAGGAAACTCTCCTCTGAAGCGTGAGATTTGATTGAATATAGAGGGTTTCCCTGCACCATTAAACCCTCCAGTCAGACCCTGCAGAATCCCTGGAGGATTCTGGAAGGGATCCCTGGAGATCTGTGAGCCCAAGCCCCCTGCCAGAGCAGGTTGCACAAGGAGAGTGTCCAGGTGGGTCTTGAATGACTCCAGAGATGGAGACTGCACCACGTCTCCGGGCAGCCTGCTCCAGGGCTCTGCCATCCTCAGGGTAAAGAAGTTCCTCTTTGTGCTTAGCTGCAACTTCTTGTGTTCAGGTTTGTGCCTGTCTCTGGGCACCACTGGAGAAAGCCTGGCTCCATCCTCCTGACCCTGGCTGGAGCTGAGGAGGTGGCCATCGGAATGAGCTGCCCAGGGAGGTGGTGGAGTCCCCATGCCTGGAGGTGTTCAAGAAAGGCTTGGATGTGGCACTTGGAGCCATGGTTTAGTTGTCAGGAGGGGTTAGGGATTAGGTCATAGGTTGGACTTGATGATCTCTGAGGCCTTTTCCCACCTGGTTGCTTCTATGATTCTAACACCCACCCTCCAAATATTGATAATCATTGATAAGACCTCCCCTAAAGCTTCCTGATGAGACCACCCCCCAAAGCTTCCTGATAAGACACCACCCCTCCCCCCCCCCAAGCTTCCCTTCTCGTTGAAGGGTCATTGTGCATCTCTACTGCTGAGCCTGTGGTGATGATTTGTGGTGGGCTTTCCCCCCCTCCAGCATCCCAGGATCTGCTCAGCTGAGTTCATTGTGGTTTTCATTGTTGTGTTATTTGGCATTCAAACAGGTGCAGCCAGCCAAGCACAAAGCTCTTTCCCCATTTGAATTATCCATGCCAAGTTGCTCTGCTGTTGAAATGTCATTTTAGTCCCTGCCTTGTTTGAATCACAGAACTGTCAGGGCTGGAAGGGACCTCCAAGGCTCAGCCAGCTCCAACCTCCCTGCCATGGGCCAGGGACACCTCACACCACAGCAGGTTGCTCACAGCCCCCTCCAGCCTGGCTGCAAACACCTCCAAGGCTGCTGTTGGCTGCTTAGGGTCTGGAAGATCTAATGGCACTGAAGCTGCACCCCAAGCTCTCATTTTGTGGGCACCACCCACACTTTGTGTGTGCATGAAGTGCTTTGGTGTCTCTGGTGCTGCTCTCCATGAGCCTGAGTCTGATCAGCTTAGAATCACAGAATCAATAAGGTTGGAAAAGACCTCAGAGGTCATCAGCTTGCTGGGCAGCAGTGTGAATTGGTTGAGTTGGGTGGATTTGCCTCTGTGCTGCATGACAAAGCAGAATGTAAGTGCTGCTCCCACTGATATTACCACTTAACTGTCCTGAGGTAATGGTTTCCTCTTGTCCTTTGCATATCTGCCAGGCTCTTTGAGGTGGTACTGCATGGCCAGGCATCTCCTGTGCAGCTCCCATCACCCACAGGCCTTGCCACTTGTGATTTGCATGAGTAATTCCTGGTGTTTGCTTCCAGGCAGGTGGCTCTGGCACACCCTGACTCCTGCATTCAAATCCAGGCAGGGGCATGGAGCTCCTCAGCTCATGGAGCTGAACAGCAGCATCACTCCAGCAGGTAAAGGTAAAGCAAGGAGTCTCATGTTGCAGGAGAGCCATAGGATGGTTTGGGCTGGAAGAGACCTTTCAAGGTCATGGAATGGTTTGGGCTGGAAGAGACCTTTCAAAGACATAGAATCATAGAAGTGTTTGGGTTGGAAGAGACCTTTCAAGATTGTAGAATCATAGAAGGGTTTGGGTTGAGGCTTAATCCTGGGAGATATTCAAGGTGAGACTCAACAGGGCTCTGGGCAACCTGATCACTGGTGGTGGTTGCCCAGGGAGGTGGTGGAAGCTGATTACATGCAGCCAGGCTGGAGGTGGCTGTGAGCAACCTGCTGTGGTGTGAGGTGTCCCTGCCCATGGGCAGGGGGGTTGGAGCTGGCTGAGCCTTGAGGTCCCTTCCAACCCAAACCATTCTATGGCACCCATTCCACTCAGTGCCAGGGTAGTTCCCCCTTGGCTCAGCTTAAACTGGGCCACTCACTCATGACACTTGCAGACCAAAGGACTCCTTCAAAGCTAACTAGGTGGAACCTCTTCCTGCCCACAACAGAAGGACTCCAGCCCCTTGAGCACATAGAAAGAAACAGCACCAGCTCAGCATGGAGGCACTTTCCCTCCCCCCAGGACTGGCTAACCAAACACTTGAGGTGTGTGTTTAGCCCAACCCAGAGAAAGCAGCAGCACAAAATAAGCCAGCAGCACTGCACTGCCAAAAAAGCAAGGCAGATTTTCTGCCAGGAAGGGCTTTTATTATCAGTGTTAGTTATTATGATTGTTATTTAGCACTCACTCCTAAAGGCAGTTGCCCTTTGCTGTTCAAAGCATGGAGTTCAAGCTGCTTTTGCTGCACAGGGGGCCTGGGGCTGTCACCAGCAGTCTGTTGCATCAGGCTTCAGTTAAAGGAAACAGCTAACTACCAGGAACTAAGGGTTTTGAGTAAAAATAAATAACTACCAGGAACTGTTCCCCACAGCAAACTCCTGGCCAAGCTGTCAGCCCCTGGCTTGGCCAGCAGCTCTGAGCTGGGTTAGGAACTGGCTGGAGGGCTGAGCCCAGAGAGTGGTGGTGAATGGTGCCACAGCCAGCTGGCAGCCAGGCACCAGTGGTGGCCCCCAGGGATCAGTGCTGGGCCCCAGCCTGTTCAATATCTTCATTGATGATGTGGAGGAGGGGATGGAGTCCATCAGCAGTGAGTTTGCAGATGACACCAAGCTGGGAGCAGGAGTTGAGCTGTTAGAGGGTGGAAGAGCTCTGCAGAGGGACCTTGCCAGGCTGGACAGAAGGGCAGAGGCCAACAGGATGGCATTCAACAAGTCCCAGTGCCAGGGGCTGCACTTTGGCCACAGCAACCCCAGGCAGAGCTACAGGCTGGTGGCAGAGTGGCTGAGAGCAGCCAGGCAGAGAGGGACCTGGGGGTGCTGATTGACAGCAGCTGAACAGGAGTCAGCAGTGTGCCCAAGTGGCCAAGAAGGCCAAGGGCATCCTGGCCTGCATCAGGAACAGTGTGGCCAGCAGGAGCAGGGAGGTCATTGTGCCCCTGGACTCAGCACTGATTAAACCAAACCTTGAGTCCTGTGTCCAGTTCTGGGCTCCTCAGTTTAAGAAGGACATTGAGAGACTTGAAGGTGTCCAGAGAAGGGCAACAGAGCTGGGGAGGGGTCTGGAGCACAGCCCTGGGAGGAGAGGCTGAGGGAGCTGGGGTTGCTTAGCCTGCAGAAGAGGAGGCTCAGGGGAGACCTTCTTGCTCTCTGCAACTCCCTGAAGGGAGGCTGTAGCCAGGTGGGGGTTGGTCTCTTCTCCCAGGCAAGCAGCACCAGAACAAGAGGCCACAGTCTCAAGCTGTGCCAGGGGAGGTTTAGGCTGGAGGGGAAGAGAAAGTTCTTCCCTGGGAGAGTTGCTGGCCATTGGGATGTGCTGCCCAGGGAGGTGGTGGAGTCCCCATCCCTGGAGGTGTTCAAGAGGGGCTTGGATGTGGCACTTGGAGCCATGGTTTAGCTGTCAGGAGGTGTTGGGTGACAGCTTGGACTTGCTGATCTCTGAGGTCTTTTCCAACTTTATTGATTCTATGCTTCTCTGATTAAAGATAATTAACTAACCAGCAGGAACTGAGGGGTTTTTAAAGCTTCTGTGGAGGGCAAGGAAGCTTCTGCAGGGAGTTGTGTGGCAGAGGTGATGGTTGCATGCATGCAGCCAGGAATGGGACTGGGGGGGGGGTGGGGTGTTGGCTTTTGTTGTTGTCCCTTTTGATTCAACTCTTGAAGAGCTGATCTGGAGGAAAGCTCTCAGCTCTCCCTTCCCTCTTTGCTTCCAACCCTTTGCAGACAGGAAGCCTCCCATGAGCTGCTTGGCATTTGCCATTCCAGCTGCCTGTGGCCTGAGTCAGAACCGAGGTCTGACTGCTCACAGGAGATTTGCTTACCCACAGACACAGGGGAAGAGCAGGGAGCTCCTCAGCCTTAAGCCTGATGATAGGACAGGAGGAAACAGCCACACGTTGTGGCAGGGGAGGTTAGGCTGGGTCTTAGGAGCAGTTTGCTGCTGGCTTTGCTTACTCGATGTAGAAACACTGAAATGGGGCTGCAGAGAGCTGTGTCCTTAACCATTTCCTAGTCAGGGGAGGGTTAGTTTGGATCTTAGGAACAGTTTGATGTTGGCTTGGCTTACTTGATGTAGAAACACTGAAATGGGGCTGCAGGGAGCTGTGTCCTTAACCATTTCCTAGCCAGGGGAGGTTAGGTTGGGTCTTAGGAGCAGTTTGATGTCGGCTTTGCTTACTTGATGTAGAAACATTGAAATGGGGCTGCAGGGAGCTGTGTCCTTAACCATTTCCTAACCAGGGGAGGTTAGGTTGGGTCTTAGGAGCAGTTTGATGTCAGCTTTGCTTACTCAATGTAGAAACACTGAAATGGGGCTGCAGGGAGCTGTGCCCTTAACCATTTCCTAACCAGGGGAGGGTTAGGTTGGGTCTTAGGAACAATTTGATGTTGGCTTTGCTTACTTGATGTAGAAACACTGAAATGGGGCTGCAGGGAGCTGTGCCCTTAACCATTTCCTAACCAGGGGAGGTTAGGTTGGGTCTTAGGAGCAGTTTGATGTCAGCTTTGCTAACTCAATGTAGAAACACTGAAATGGGGCTGCAGGGAGCTGTGCCCTTAACCATTTCCTAACCAGGGGAGGGTTAGGTTGGGTATTATCATCCTGTGACCAGGAGCAAGTTCTTCCCTCCAAGAGTGGCCAGGCACTGGCCCAGGCTGCCCAGGGGGGTGCTGGAGTCCCCATCCCAGGAGCTGTTCAAGAACCCTGTGGCCCTTGGGGCCATGGTTCGGTGGCCATGTCGGGACTCGATGCTCTGCAAGTCTCCACCATCCTCGATTCTCTGATGTCTTTGGGGTCCTGCACCTGACTTTGCATAAGAGGATTCTGCTCCCCTTGGTTGGTTCCCCCCCACCCCCCTCCTCCTGCTGTGATGTGGAGGCTGCAGGCTTTGAAGGAGTGAAACCGATGCCCCATTGTTCCGGGCTCCTGTGGGTGTTTGTGCTGCAATTCACTGACTTGATCTGCAGCAAACCTGTTTTTATAACCACTGGCTCTAACGTGGGAGATTGTTCAAAAGGCAAGGTGTGGCTCACTGATTAGCTGAGCTGCAGTCACCTGACCCTGAACAAATAGTTCCTGACCTGAATCTGATGTTAGCTTTTTATTTACTTAATATAGAAACGTTAAAATTGGGCTGCAGCGAGCTGTGTCCTTAACCATTTCCTGACCAGGGAAGGGCCAGGTTGGCTATTGGGAGCAATTTCTTGCCTCAAAGAGTGGCCAGGGATTGGAACAGGCTGCCCAGGGAGATGGTGGAGTCCCCATCCCCTGGAGGTGTGCAAGAAATGGGATGTGATGTAATGGTTTGGGTGGGCTGATGTTGGATTGATGCTCTCAGAGGTTTATTGCCAACTTCAGTGTGTTTTACAGGCAGGGCTGAGCACTGAGTCGTGCTGTAGATTTACTCTGAGGGTGGCAGAGCCCTGGAGCAGGCTGCCCAGGGAGGTTGTGGAGTCTCCTTCTCTGGAGACTTCCAAGACCCTCCTGGATGTGTTCCTGTGTGACCTGCCCTGGGTGCTGCTGCTCGGGGGCTTGGACTGGATGATCTCTGGGTGGGGGGGGTCCCCTCCAACCCCTGCTGTCTCTGTGGCTCTCTGCTGTGGTGATTCTGCTGCCAGGTCATTTTCATCAGCTTCCTAGCTGCAGGATTTGGAGGAGCAGGTAGCTGTAAAGCTGTTACAACATGTAATGAAGTGTGATGGGAGGGGTGGGGAAGGAAGAAACTTATTCATTGAGGCGTGCTGTGGGCTGGTGATTCAGATGGCAGCAGCAGCAGCAGCAGCTCTGCCTTGCAAGCTGCAGTTTGGAGGCAGGCTGCTGGCAGAGCTGGAGTGCTGACTCTCCTCTTCAGGCTGGCTCCTGGCAGGAGGTGGTGGTGGGGAAGCCAGGGCTGTGTTTGCTCTGTCACGCGATGCCAGCAGGGAAGAGCTGCCCCACTGGTGACTGCTGCCTGAACTAGGGAGTGCCCAGCAGAGCTGACACCATCCCTGTGTGGGCAGAGATGTCAGTCCTGCCCTCTTGCCCAATAGGTTCCTGATTACACATACTGAGCAGGTGTGATGGGAAGGGGAATACTGTTTGCCCAAAGCAAACAAACCCGGGTTGTGGGCAGGGAGAAGGAAACTGGATTCATGCAGAGGATCTTGGCTGGGCTTGGGACAGCTGGAAAACCATGTCCCCAGAGTGCCATCTCTGCACAGTTTCCTGGGCAGCTCCAGGGGACAGGAAATCCACCACCTCCCTGGGCAGCCTGCTCCAGTGCCTGACCACTCTTGCAGGAAAAGAATTGTTCCTCATCTCCAACCTAAACCTTCCCTGCTGCACCTTGAGGTGCCTCTCATCCTGCCACTTGATACCAGGGAGAAGAGACCAGCCCCAACCTGGCTCCAACCTCCTTTCAGGGAGCTGGAGAGAGGTCTCCTCTGAGCCTCCTCTTCTCCAGGCTAAACAAGGCAACAGAGCTCAGAGTCAGGCAATGAAGCCAAGGCTCAGGTGATGCCTGCCCAGCCTTTTTGCTCACCTTGTAAATGATCTTGCACAGAGTTGTTGAGAACCCAGCTCCAAGGGGAAAAAAACAACCAGCCTTTCCTTGAGACCTTGCTTGCAGAGATGCTGAGCAACAAGCCAAGGGCAGCACCACATTCCCTATGTCCCAGTGCCTGGCCACTCTTGCAGGAAAGAAATTGCCCCTCATGTCCAACCTAAACCTCCCCTGCTGCACCTTGAGGTGCCTCTCAATCTGACACTTGATACCAGGGAGAAGAGACCAGCCCCAACCTGGCTCCAGCCTCCTCTCAGGGAGCTGTAGAGAGGTTTGAGGTCTGCCCTCAGCACCACAGTGCACATAACACAGAGCTGTGGCTGTGACCTTCACGGGGTGGTGGATGTTGGGAGGGCCACCCTAGCCCAAACCTCCCTGCCAAACTGCACCCAAGACCCTGCCACATTCCATCCCTGGATGGACTGTCAGAGCTCCCCAAAGCAGCACAAAGCCTCACCTCGATTTAGAAAGCCTCATGTTGAGAACAAAGGTGCAAGTAAGGAGGAGCTGGGGGGAACAGCACCAAATGAAGCCAGATGCTGAAGGACAAAGGTGGGACAGGGCTGCTGTATGGAGCCACCAGCAGGGTCACCTCCCACAGCAACTCAATGCCGGGCTGCATTCACCTGTCTGGGGCACAGGAGCAGTTGCTGGGCCTGTCTGAATGTCCTAGAGATTAGGAGGGCAGGAAAACACCTGCTCCCACTTAGCTGATCCCAGAGGAAACAAAGGACAAGAAAAGCCACAGCCTGAACACCACAGGGTTGGGTGAAAGCTAATCTGTGGCTTCAGATTGGCACTTGGCAGCCACAGCCCTCAATTTCAAGCAGCTGAGAGTCTCAGCTCTTCAGATCTAAAACCTTGCTGCTATGAAGATGAAAGACTTTGTCCCAGGCACCACCACCTCCCTTCTTCTCCCTTTCTCTTTCCCTTTACCCTCATGGGGAGCAGGCAGATGGGGGCTCAGGCAAACCCAGGTGCCAGGCTGCTGCAGTGAGGAGTGGCAGACAAGCTGGCCAGCAGGCAAAGGGAGAAACTTCCCAATCATTGCTCAGCTCACTGACCCACCTCTAAGTTTCACCTAGGAGGAAAGTGGAGCTGGCTGGGGCTTCCTTGTGGCCATGGTACAGGCTTCAGTTCAGCCTGGTCCAAGGCCTGACCACTCTGCCAGTAAAGAAATTGTTCTTCATCATAGAATAGGATCATAGAATCAATGAGGTTAGAAGAGACCTCAGAGATCATAACATCCAACCTATGCCTCCCCTGCTGCAACTGGAGGCCATTTCCTCTCATCCTACCACTTGATACTAAGGAGAGTGGAGTAGAGTAGAGTAGAGGGAAGGGGAAGGGGAAGGGAAAAGGGAAGGGGAGAGAAGAGAAGAGAAGGGGAGAGAAGAGAAGAGAAGAGAAGAGAAGAGAAGAGAAGAGAAGAGAAGAGAAGAGAAGAGAAGAGAAGAGAAGAGAAGAGAAGAGAAGAGAAGAGAAGAGAAGAGAAGAGAAGAGAAGAGAAGAGAAGAGAAGAGAAGAGAAGAGAAGAGAAGAGAAGAGAAGAGAATTAACCAGCTTGGAAAAGACCAACACCCAGGAAAGTGGAAACAGTGATAAAGACAGGAAGGAAATCCTGGTGATAGGAAGGAAGGGAATGTGGTGCTGCCCTTGGCTTGTTGCTCAGCATCTCTGCAAGCAAGGTCTCAAGGAAAGGTTGGATGTTTTTTTCCCTTGGAGTGCAAGATCATTTACCAGGTGAGCAAAAAGGCTGGGCAGGCATCACCTGAGCCTTGGCTTCATTGCCTGACTCTGAGCTGTGTTTCCTTGTTTAGCCTGGAGAAGAGGAGCCTCAGGGGAGACCTCTCTCCAGCTCCCTGAAAGGAGGCTGGAGCCAGGTGGGGGTTGGTCTCTTCTCCAAGTAACAAGCAATAGGGTGAGAGGCAATGGTCTCAGTTTGCACCAAGGGAGGATTAGGTTGGAGATGAGGAACAATTCCCTTCCTGCAGGAGTGGTCAGGCATTGGAGCAGGGAGGTGGTGGAGTCACCATCTCTGGAGCTGTTCAAGAAACCTGTGGCCATGGCACTTTGGGACATGTTTTGGTGGCCTTGGGTTGATGTTTGGACTTGACCTTAGAGGTCCTTTCCAACCTTAGTCGATCTGTGATTCTAAACCAGGACTTAGCATCATGTTAATTACACTGACACCAGGCTTGGCTCTCCCTCTGTTTGCTCTGAGTGGCACAGGATCAGCTCTTCTGGCTGTCAACAGAGACACACAGCCCTGCAACCCAGGGCCCCTTGGAGGGTGTTGTGCCCTGATTAATGGGAGGCTGCTGGCCTCTCCTGGGGCTCTCTTTGATGCCAGGTTGGTTTTCATGTGTGCAATACCTTTTGCTTGGCCACCAGCTTGTGCCCTGTGGAAAGAAGATCCTGATGGTCTTTGAGGTCTCCTCCAACCTTATTGATTCTGTTCCATGATTCTAAGAGAGAGCTTCATTCTGGCAGGCTGGATGGGGCAGCCTGCAGTGCTTTTGTTTGCAAAGAGAAGGCAGAGCTTGTGAGGTGCTAAACCTTTCTTCCCATGCTCAGATAAACAGGGATTAGCCTTTCCCTGAGTCGCCTGCCCACTGCTTGTGTCCTCTTCAGAGCAGTGAAACCTGCCTGTGACCTCACACACTGGCCCTGGCAGGATGTGTTTGAGCTGTGGAGTCTCTGATTGCATGCAAGCCACCCCCCCCCCCCCCTCCCCCAGCTCCAGGTTATTGCACCTCTCCAGAGGCTGCAAAGAGCAATATTCTTCTCCCCTCCTCCTTTGCTTGCTTAACTTGTTAAGACATGGAAGGTTACTCCTGCTATGACTCCTCTCCCTGACCTGACAGGTGGTGCCTTGAGCTGAACTTTGCTCTCACAACCACGCTTGGGTTTCACCTCTCAGCCTCCCATTTGGTGGGCTCTGCACAGGGTGCAGTCCTTCTGGCCACCAGGGGCTCAGCTGCTGGCTTGAGGAGGGCTGCTGAGCTCTGGGGCTTGCTGCAGCAGCAGGAGTGAGTGCTGAGAATTTATTACTATTACTATTATTATTACTGTTATTACTATTATTAGCTTCTGAATCTATGACTCTGTCAATCTATGCTTCTATAAAACACCATGATCCTGTGCTATAGTCCATAAAACTCTGTGATCCTAGGCTACAGAATCATAGAATTGTTAGGGCTGGAAGGGGCCTCACTGATCATCCTCATGGTGCAAAAGCTTCTGCCCAATGCCTAATCTAAATGTCCCCTCCTCTAGCTTGGATTCATTCCCCCTCTCCCAGTCCTATCGCTCCCTGACATCCTAAAAAGTCCCTCCCCAGCTTTCTTGTAGCCCCCTTCAGAGGGAGGGGATTCTCCCCCTCTGCTCTGCTCAGCTGAGACCACACCTGGGGCACTGCTTCCAGTTCTGGAGCACTGTGTCCAGTTCTGGAGCCTCTATTACAGGAAGGATCTGGAGCTGCTGGAAGGTGTCCAGAGAAGGGCCATGAGGATGAGCAGAGGGCTGGAGCTGCTCTGCTATGGAGACAGGCTGAGGAAGTTGGGGTTGTGCAGGCTGGAGAGGAGAAGGCTCTGAGGAGACCTCATTGTGGCCTTCCACTATCTGAAGGGGGCTACAAGAAAGCTGGGGAGGGACTTTTGAGGGTGTCAGGGAGTGACAGGACTGGGGGAGATGGAGCACAGCTAGAAATGGGGAGATTCAGATTGGATGTGAGGAAGAAGTTGTTCCCCAGGAGGGTGGTGAGAGCCTGGCACAGGCTGCCCAGGGAGGTGGTGGAAGCCTCCTGCCTGGAGGTGTTTGCAGCCAGGCTGGAGGTGGCTGTGAGCAACCTGCTGTGGTGTGAGGTGTCCCTGCCCATGGCAGGGGGGTTGGAACTGGCTGAGCCTTGAGGTCCCTTCCAACCTTGACCATTCTGTGATTCTCTGGTTCTAACTTGCCCATTCTCTAAAATACTGTGGCTGGGCTTGGCCCAGGCCAAAAAATAAACACCCCCCCCCCCAAAACTGTCTTGAAATTACAGCTCTAGGAAGATGAAAAAGCAGCAGCCAGCTTGGCCAGAAGCACAGCTGCCAGTATAATGGAACCATCAACTGTGTAATAGCCTTGCAGGAGAAATCAGTCGTTCACCAGGCTCCTCTGGAGTTAGTTCTGGGGATAAGTTGGGTCTCAGGGGAAGCCTCTGCCAGTTGGGCTAATTAGCATGATAATTTGTTGTTTCATTAGCTCCATCTTTCCTGGGAAATGGGAGTGTGTTTCCATCATAACAAGGAGAAAACATTTCACTTGTTTTTGCTCTCTCTTGTTTGTTGGGGTTGGTTTTTTTTTCATCCCACTGCTGGGAATTTGCTGCAAACTTCCTTGAGAGGGGAGGAAAAAGAAACTGGGGGGAAAGCCACAGCTTCCATTCTGCTCCAGGCTGAGCATGGTTAGAACTCAGCAGCAGCTCTGTCTGAAACCCCTTTGCCACATCCTCCTTTCCAAACCAGGTGGTGTCACTGGAAAGGTTCCACAGGTTGGAAGGGACCCCCAAGGATCCTCTGCTCCAACCTTTCGAGGTGGCAGTGGGGTTGAAATGAGCTGGTCCAGCAGCCTGGCAAGCTGAGGCTTGCACCTGAGAAGTAAGGCTCAAGATAGTGCAGGTGGTAGCCAAAAGAGAGGCCTCCCCCCATGCCCACATCAAAAATGGAGCTTCTGCCTGACTGACCCAGGAGTAAATACCACAAAGGTCTGGGCTGAAGTGTCCTGTAGTCATTGAAACCTCAATCATGGTGCCCAGCAGTGGACACAGCAACCCAGCTGTAGGCCTCTGCTCTTAGGAGCTTTCATCTGGAGAGACCTGAGTCCTGGTGGGACTTTTCAGTGCTTGCTGAAGCTGGTTTGCATGGCAAGCTTCTGCTTTTGTGCCTTTACCAGCAAGATTTTATGCATGCCCTTCAGCAAGTCCTTGCCTTACTTTGTGGCCTGGGTTGTCTCTGTTTGTTGTATTTTCTGCCTGGAAAAGTGATCCTCAACCCACTGATGTCCCTCCTCTTCTGCTGCAGGCTGGAGGACCTAGGAGAGTTCCAACTCTTCTCATCGGAGTCAGTGGGAGCCATCTAGGAGAGTTCCAACTGTTCTCATCTTGGAGTCAATAGGAACCACCTAGGAGAGTTCCAACTCTTCTCATCTTGGGAGTCAATGGCAGCCATCTAGGAGAGTTCCAACTCTTCTCATCTTGGAGTCAATAGGAGCCATCTTGGAGAGTTTCAACTCTTCTCATCTTGGAGTCAATAGGAACCACCTAGGAGAGTTCCAACTCTTCTCATCTTGGAGTCAATAGGAACCACCTAGGAGAGTTCCAACTCTTCTCATCTTGGGAGTCAATGGCAGCCATGTAGGAGAGTTCCAACTCTTCTCATCTTGGAGTCAATGGGAGCCATCTAGGAGAGTTCCAACTCTTCTCATCTTGGAGTCAATGGGAGCCATCTAGGAGAGTTCCAGCTCTTCTCATCTTGGGAGTCAATGGGAGCCATCTAGGAGAGTTCCAACTCTTCTCATCTTGGGAGTCAATGGGAGCCATCTAGAAGAGTTCCAGCTCTTCTCATCTTGGGAGTCAATGGGAGCCATCTAGGAGAGTTCCAACTCTTCTCATCTTGGAATCTGTGGGAGCCATCTAGAAGAGTTCCAACTTTTCTCATCTTAGAGCCATATTCTGGTTGGCTGACCAGTTAGTTGGCTTTTACAGTATCATGTGGGCAGGATGGTCATGACAGTGGGCAGATGGACATTAGTTTGTGATAGAAGTGTTTGGAGGTTGACTCTAAGGCAAGAGGAGAACATCTCTTCATCCTCCAGTACCTGAAGGGGGCCTACAAGAACGACAGGAAAGGACTTTTTCCAAGGGCTTGTTGTGATAGGACAAGGGGGAGTGGATTGAAGCTGCTGGAAGAGGGCAGGCTTAAGCTGGAGATGAGAAATTCTTCACAGCGAGGGTGAGGAGGCACTGCAACATCAGGGAGCTTGTGGATGCTCCCTGGAGGAGCTCAAGGCCAGGCTGGGTGATGCCTTGAGCCACCTGGCCTTGGTAGGACGTGTCCCTGCCCATGGCAGAGAGGCTGGAAGCGGAGGACCTCCGAGGTCCTTCCGACCCAACCCATTCTACGAACCCCCAAATGCCGAGCTCTGAGCTAAGCCTCTACTTTCAGGCCACTTTCAGGGGCGCCCAGGAAGGAGGGGAGGAGGAGGCTCAAACCCGCAGCGGCTGCGGGTCAATAATTCCCTCTTTGTTCGGGCGGCGGCGGCGGGGAGCCCCCGGAGAGGCCTTTCTCCCGCCCGGCACGCCACTTGGTTTCGCCCTGGCCGCTCCCAAAAGCCGAGGACACACCTGTTAATAGCTAGAGGCAAGGAGATTGGTTGGGTGGAAAAGAATGCACCTGCGCAGGGGAGGGGTGAAGGACTACATGTAAGACGAGCCTTAGACACCCGCCGCCTCTTCTCAGTTCCAGCTGGAAGCAAGCAACGGCGCCCTGGGCCCAGCGAGGCAACGCCACCTTTGCTTTCCTCTTGACTGATTTCACTTCTATTCACTTTATTATTATAGTTTTCATTTTTCTTTCTTTCTTTTTTTTTTTTTAATAGATTTTTATTTATCTTAGCTCTATTTAGTTTATTTCAGGAGCCTAACAACAATTCGGAAGTCTGTCGTTGGGGCCGGCCGGGGCCGGGGCGGGTGGAGGTTGGGTTTCGTTTGGGTTTTGGTTTGTTCCTTTCTCTTTGCTCCTTTTGGTTCATTTCTTTCTGTTGGTTCCTTTTGGTTTGTTTCTTTTGGGGTTGTTCCTTTTAGTTTGTTTCTTTTTGGTTGTTCCTTTCTGTTTGGTTTTTTTTGGGTTGTTCCTTTCTGTTTGCTTCTTTTTGGTCTCTCTCTTTTTGGTCTCTCTCTTTTTGGAATCTTTCTTCTTGGTCTCTTTTTAGTTTCTTCCTTTTTGTTCCTTCCTTTTTTGTTTCTTCCTTTTTGTTTCTTCCTTTTTGTTTCTTCCTTTTTGTTTCTTCCTTTTTGTTTCTTCCTTTTTGTTTCTTCCTTTTTGTTTCTTCCTTTTTGTTTCTTCCTTTTTGTTCCTTCCTTTTTTGTTCCTTCCTTTTTTGTTCCTTCCTTTTTTGTTCCTTCCTTTTTTGTTCCTTCCTTTTTGTTTCTTCCTTTATGTTCCTTCCTTTTTGCTTCTTCCTTTTTGCTTCTTCCTTTTTAGTTCCTTCCTTTTTGTTTCTTCTTTTTTGTTTATTTTTCGTTTGTCCCTTTTAGTCCCTTTCTTTTTGCTTGCTCCCTTTTAGTCCCTTTCTTTTTGCTTGCTCCCTTTTAGTTCCTTTCTTTTGGGTTTCTTCCTTTTCATTTTGGGGGCTTTCTTTTTTGGCTGTACTTTCAGTTTAGCTTTGTTTTGTTGTGGGTTTTTTTTTTTAGCTAGAATTTTTGGGGGGGTTTTATTTTGTTTGGGGTTTATTTTTAGGTAGAACTTTTTGGGGGTTGTTCTGGGGGGGGTGTCTTTTTTTTTTTTTTGGTTGTTTGTTTGTCTTCCTACTCTCTCTTTTCTTTTTGGGAGTGAATTCCCCAGCGGAAAGCTCTCTTCTCGCCTCCACCTTCGTCTTTGTCCGGGACGCGGAAAGATGGGAAGAGGAAAAAACTCTTCTGCGTGCTCTGCTGCTGATCAGTTCGTCCTTTTATTTTCCTTTGTTGTTACCCACTTTGAAGGCTTGGTTTGGGGAGCAGGTGGTTGTCTTTCCTTCCAGCAAGTTGTTGCCTCGGTGTGTGTGTCTATGTGTTCGCGGTCCTGGTGTCCAGGTAGTGTGGTACGAAGGGATCTGCTCAGCAGGAAGATTTGACTTCTTCAATGCCTTTCCTAACTTCTTCATCAATATCCTCCCTCTCAACTTCACTTTCTATAGGACTCTGTCCTCTCTTTTTTTCCCTCCCCTCTTCCTCCTCCTTTCCCCAGGTAGATTAAAGAGGGTTTTGTTATCCATATCAGGTTTTGTCTGCTCAGAGTTAGGAGGGAGCAGTGGGGGGGGGGGGGGGGGGGGAAGAGGGGAGGGGAGAACAGCGCATGAATTCAAACGTTCATTTTACAACTAGCCAAACCAGTCAGGGCAGGTAAAAGCAGAAGCAAGACACTGAATAGGAGGGAGCCAGTGGGGGAAAGCTGGTTTCATCGAGATGTCATGGGGAGCTTGTTAAGAAAAGGGGGGGGAAAAAAAGGCAGAGAGACCTCTGTGGCAAAGGGTTCTCCTGACTGAGACGAGTGTCAAATCGAAGAGGGCTCTCTCTCTCAAGAGAGAATCCCCCCTTGCATTTCAAAGAGGATCCAGCCTCCATACTAGCAACAGTGGTGTTTCTACCTGCAGGTATGCTGTGGGCTCCTTCTCTCTCTGTCTGCTGTGCAGTGCTTGCCCTTTTCCTTCAGCGAGTTTCTAAGTGACCTGGGCGATTGGAGTTGCTTTTTGTTGCCGCTGCGAGAAGCGCCCAGGCCTCCGCTTCGGATTTTGCTCCTCCTTGAGGGGAGCCAAAATGGATTCCTCAGCTAGGTTGCTGGAAGTGAAGGAGAGAGATTTGGACTTTTGCAAACAAGACCTCTTTGTGGTTGTCGCTGCTGTTGTGGTTGTTGCTTTTCGTTGTTTAACCCCAAGTGGAAGGCCAAGGGGAAGGTTGTGTTCTGCTTTAGTCCTTGGTTCCTGCTCATGGCACGCAGGAGCCATTTTGGGCTCCTTTTGTTTATTCTTTTCTTACCTGAGGCTTTTTTTTGGGGGGTGGGGGTGGTGGTGGGGTGGTGGTGTGTGGTGTGCCTCTGTGTGTGTATGTGCAAAGCAAAATGAGCATAATTAAGTCAGTCTGCTCCTCGATCCGCCGCTGGTTCACTCTCCCCGTGGGGCTCCGCGTGCCAGCCGCGACTAGCCTTGGCTTGCTCTGGCTAGCTGGGCACCCAAGGCAGCAGAGACAAAACACAAAGTGGTTTGCTTCATTTTTTGAAGTGTGAAGTCTGCCTGTGGGCTGGATGGAGGCAAGAGCTGGGGCTGCTCTCTCAGGCTGGGAGAGCGAGGCCGCCTAAGCAAGTAGTCCCTTCTCATCTTGCCTGATTTGGTTGGCGGCTGGGGGGGGGGGGACCCTGTGGTGATGTGATGATTTCGGCTGAGCTCTAAGAGGTGTTTTGTAAGCCAGGCAGGCTGCTTGTATAATTCATCTGTCCAGGTTCAGGAAGAGGGAGTCAGCAGAAAAGCAACTGTTTGCTCACCCCTTCCCTCCACCCCTGCGCTGAAACAGCCCTTCCAGAAAGTTCGCCGAGGCACAGGGCTCAAAATCGTCTCAGCTTTGGGCTGAGCTGGCTTCAGAGCACCTCGTTTGGCAGAAAGGAGGCAAAGCTTGGCCTGTCCTAAATGCTGTCTGATTGCCTCAGCTTCAAGGTGGTCTTCAACAGCTCTTTTCTGAGTGGTTTTTGGTCAGGGGGATGAAATTTTGCTGGTTTATTGACCCCCCTCCCATCCCTTCCCCTCCTCTTTTCCAGCAAGGTTAGCTCTGGATGATTGATTTTATTCATGGGCTGATATTTTTCTTCCTGCAAGCAGCAAAACTCAACTTTGTAGTTCGGGAGCCCTCTGATTTCAGTATTAATTTGCCAGCCTCTAGCCTCCCCTGGAGCAAGAAGCTTCCCTTGTTTGCTTGCTCCAATCTCAGCATTAACAGTAAGGAGGGGGGTGTGGAAATTAAATGGTGTCTGCGCTCTTCCCTCTGGACACAAAGACCTCTCCCACCCCCTCCAGAGATCCCAACTGGGGATGAAACAATTAATATTAACTTTGCAAACTCAGCAGAGGTCTCAATCTATTTTAAATTGGGTTTTCTACCTCCTTCCCCCCCCCTTTCTTCTTCATCTGAACTTCTGTTGCAGCTTGCAGCCGTGGGTGTCTGAAGTGCCTGTGCAGAGCTGGAGGCATTACGTGACCAGACCTTTCCACAGAGCTTTTGCTTTTGGGGTGGTGGTGGGGAGGGGGGTGTGTGTTTGGGGGGTGGGGTGGGGGGTGTTGTCTGAATCCCTCTCCAAAATTCATTATTTGAGCTGTTGGCTGATTCTGAGGATCAGAAGTGAGCACTGCTTTGGAATCTGGGCGCTTCAAAGGCACCCCTGGGTCTGAGGGCAGCTAAACCCAGGCAACCGAATGGTTGAGGGGGTGGTAGAAAAGGAGAGGGAGGGCAGGAACTTGGACCCTGTTGGCTGGAGGTTGAGTTCTGCCTCCTCAGTCCCATTCTGGCCAGGAAAGGCACAAGTATTTCTCACAGGGATTGAGTTGCTTTCAGGGGAAATCGTGAAATTTGGGCTGGTTTAGTCGATTTCAGGCAAGCTAACAATGAGAATTTCGAAGCTTGGCGTGGTGCAGAGGTGGTTGAGATCTGGTGGCAACCAGCATGGAATTCTGGGGCTATTTTATTGTGTTTCAGGCAAGCTAACAATAAGAATTTCCAGATCTGCCATGGCACAGAGGTCATTGAGAGCTGGAGGCAACCAGCATGAAATTCTGTGCCTATTTTGTTGTATTTCAGGCAAGCTGACAATAAGACTTTAAAAGTTTGGCATGGTGCAGTGGCTGTTGAGATCTGAAGGTGACCAGGCTGGAATTCTGGGGCTATTTTATTGTGTTTCAGGCAAGCTAACAATAAGAATTGAAGCATTTGGCATGGTGCAGAGGTTGTTGAGGTCTGAAGGTGACCAGGCTGGAATTCTGGGGCTATTTTATTGTGTTTCAGGCAATCTAACAGTAAGAATTAAAACATTTGGCATGGTGCAGAGGTTGTTGAGATCTGAAGGTGACCAGGCTGGAATTCTGGGGCTATTTTATTGTGTTTCAGGCAAGCTAACAATAAGAACCTCAGAATCTGGCACGGTGCAGAGGTCATTGAGATCTGAAGGTCACCAGCATGAAACTCTCAATGCTGTTCAGTCTTTCAAATGGAGCAAGGAGTAAATGTTTCTGATGGCTAAACTGGTAAGGTGATAGGTTGGACTTGATGATCTCTGAGGTCTTGTCCAACCTGGCCATGATTCTGTGAACTGGGCAGCCCCTGTCTGCAGCTGGCCCCTCTTGAGCACTCAGTGTAAAGCTGGTCCCTGCAGTGAAGGAGCTGCAGAGGAGTGTGAGCCCTCAAAGTGACCTGGTGACACAGATTTACTGCTGGCTATAGATGGTACATAAAAAATTGAGTAGCATTTCTTTAGCTCAGAAAAATAAGGGAAAAGAGGGGGTGGGGGTGGGGGGAATCCTCCCTGAAACCCCACTTGGAAGTTAAGCAGAGCCTAAATCGATGGAGGGACTACCTTAACCTCGACAACTCTTCGGGGTGGTGGTTGAAAATGGCTTCAATGATGATAGCCCTAACATTTTAGAGCTGCAGCTATGCTGCCCCTGCTGTTGTGATGCTTTTAATTAAGCAGCAAACAGGATTTTCATCTTACAAACGAAACTCAAAGGGAGCCCCCAAAAAAGATAATTCAACCCTTCAGTGATAATTTCCTGCATTCCCACGAAGAAGAATGCCTGGCTCGTGGGATTTAGACCTGCAAAGCTGCAGCCTGGGCATCAGGCAGAGGTGCAAGCAGCCCTTCCTTTGGTAGGCGTTTTGTTTGCAGCCCCAAGTGAATCGAGGAGGTTCTTCGCCCCCAGTTTTGCTGGGCAGGGGGGAAAGTGGCCCGAGGAAATGAGCTTTTACACTTGGGATGCACGTTTCACTGTAATTAGGGGTTGGCTTGGGGTGGTCGCGTTTGGGGTCGGGTGGCTCTTTTTAAGTGGATCCGCTGTTTTGAGGCAGAAACGTCTCGGGGTTTAGGATCTCCCTTTTTACCTGAAGGAACAAGCAGCAGCCTGAGCTTTAAAAACAGAACCAAACAAAAGGGAAGAGAAGGAAGTTTGCATTGATGCTTTTTAAGCTTTCAAACGAGCCTCTCTATCCTTTCAAACTCCAGGTACAGCTTTTATCTGATGGAGCTTGAAGATATAAAGGCTTAAGTTTCACATCCTTTGTTCTTTTCATCGCCCGTTGACTATTGATTAAGGCTCAGCCCTACAGGTTAACTAACAAGTTATTTCCAAACCCCCCCCCCTCCCTCCCCCCCACCTCCTCCTCCTCCTTCCCCAACTGGAGCTGCATTCTTTTCCAGCCCTGCAGCTCCCTTGGCTTGGAAATGGGCATCTCAATATTCCCACCTGCAGGATAATTGATACCCAATTGTTTGAAAGCTGGCTGCAAGTTTGTCCTTGTACTTGAGGAGTGAGTTGGGGCCGGGAGGGGGGGGGGGGAGGAGGCAGGTAAAAGGAAGTGGAAGAGGGCAGGGAGGAGACAGCAAGGTAATAAATAGAGGTACAAAGTTAATTACTGCTTTAGAAGGAAAGTGGGGGTGGGGTTCATTGAAGTTCCTTGTTCTCCGCTCCTCTTCAGCCACTCTCTTTTTTTCACCTCAAGCATTGGTACTAATGGTGATGATTAACTAAATGAAGTCGGTCACCTGGGCGACCATTAGGCTGGGTTTATATTTCATGGGTACCCAAGGGCCCGAGAGAAAGCCAAGCAGGAAAACGAGATGGGCTTTGGGGTCGGTGTGGGTTTCCCGCTGGTGGAAAGGGGTTGGAAGGTTTTGGGTTGGTTTTTGCTTTGGATTTTGGTGCCTTGGCGTTTCACAACGGTAAGGTTCCGACCGCCCTTCTTCCACGTTTTTCCCCTCCTCCTTCTTCATTTCCCCTTCCTCCTTCTTCATTTCCCCTTCCTCCTTCTTCATTTCCCCTTCCTCCTTCTTCATTTCCCCTTCCTCCTTCTTCATTTCCCCTTCCTCCTTCTTCATTTCCCCTTCCTCCTTCTTCATTTCCCCTTCCTTCTTCTTCATTTCCCCTTCCTCCTTCTTCATTTCCCCTTCCTCCTTCTTCATTTCCCCTTCCTCCTTCTTCATTTCCCCTTCCTCCTTCTTCATTTCCCCTTCCTCCTTCTTCATTTCCCCTTCCTCCTTCTTCATGTCCCCTTCCTCCTTCTTCATGTCCCCTTCCTCCTTCTTCATGTCCCCTTCCTCCTTCTTCATTTCCCCTTCCTTCTCTTCTTCCCTGGCCACTTCTGAAAGTTTCTACGTCGGGCTGAAATAGTTTAGCCCTTGCCTGTAAAAATACTCTTTCCATGTCACTACTTTTCTGATCAAGATCCGTGGACAAAGTATTTAAAGGCATAGCCTAAAACTGCCCCGGGAGGAGCAAGGAGGTGGAAGGATGGATTTTTATAGCTCTAGCCTGCCTCTGGCCAGCCTGATCGAGCGTGAGGTGTCCCTGCCCGTGGCAGGGGGGTTGGAACTAGATGATCCTTGTGGTCCCTTCCAACCCCTGCCTGATTCTAGATCTGTAATATAGGGTATGAAATGATTGACTTGGAGATTCAGGCTTTACTCTGGTTTTCACGGTGCATCTCGGATTCGTCCTGCTTCTGCCGCCCCGACTCAGCGCCGCTCTCTCCGGACGAAGCATCTAATGGCTTTTAATTGCCTGTTAATCACCACGCTTGGTGCTGAAGCAAAAATCCTCCCAGCTCCCAGCCCGCTGGTGGCCCCGAGTCGAGTGCTTCGCTTGCAGCCAGCTGCTTGAAGGCTTTGTGATTATTTGGTCTTCTTTTCGCTTGGGGTCACTGCTAAGAATTCCTGTGCCTGGCCAGTCTCAAAACAGGCTCAAAAGAGCTGAAATTGGTTATTAGCCCAACGGGAAATGAGCATTTCTGTCTCTTTCTATTTGCAGAAGTAGGCAGAAACAAGGAGGTGGGATTTGATGGGGGCAAAAAAAAAAAGGAGCAGGGTATCTGCTTGCTCTCTACAGCTACCTGAAGGGAGGCTGTAGCCAGGTGGGGGTTTGTCTCTTCTCCCAGGCAAGCAGCACCAGAACAAGAGGACACAGCCTCAAGCTGTGCCAGGGGAGGTTTAGGCTGGAGGTGAGGAGAAAGCTCTTCCCAGAAAGAGAGGCTGACCCTTGGGATGTGCTGCCCAGGGAGGTGGTGGACTCCCCATCCCTGGAGGTGTTCCAGGGGAGCTTGGATGTGGCACTTGGAGCCATGGTTGAGTTGTCAGAAGGTGTTGGGTATTAGGTAACAGGTTGGACTTGATGATCGCTGAGGTCTTTTCCAGCCTTGGTGATTTAATGATTCTATGGAGTTATTGTTGGATGGGAAATGAGGAGTCATGGCAGGAATGTGAATGCTTGCCTTGGAGTTGTCTTCATGCAGGTTGAGCTGGTTAATAGGCTCCATACTTCATGTGTCCAGGATTCCATGGGGTGGGGGTGGTCTGTGCCTTGTTGATTGTCATTGCAAGCACAGCTTTGCCCAGCAGGTAGCTGTGGTGTGTTGGTCACAGCCTTTTGGCTTTGCCTCTGAGCTGGGGAACACTAAGTGTTCAGGAGGAGATTTGATAGGGTGCTTGGTTGCATGGTTCAGTTGATTAGGTGGGTTGGGTGATAGGTTGGATGTGATGATCTTGAAGGTCTCTTCCAATCTGGTTAATCCAATCCTATCCTATCCTATCCTATCCTATCCTATCCTATCCTATCCTATCCTATCCTATCCTATCCTATCCTATCCTATCCCATTCCATTCCATCCCATCCCATCCCATTCCAAATTCTCAGCAGCAAAGCAGAAAGAGTTGGGAAAGTCCTTTCCAAGCTGTGCACAGAGCTGCCAAAGATCAAAATATGGCATTCAGTGACATTTAAGCTTTCAGGAAAGCAGTTTCCTGATTCCTAGGAGCTGCTGTTAAAGCAGCAGTAAACCCATGACCAAAACCCACCCTTCCATTTTCTGGTCTGATTTCCTCTCTGATAAGAGCTTGGTGAACTCTGACTTGAACTGGTGGTGCAGAACACCAGAGCAGAGATGAAGGGCTGCTGTTGGTCTTTTGCCTGCTAATAGAAGCACAAAATTGCCACTTCTTTTGTGTGTGTGTTTAGTGCAAGTTTGCCTTGAACTCAGTGGAGGTCATTGCAGTGCTGGGAGGCAATCCTGATGCTTTTGGTGTCTGCCTGGAGGTCAGTGCAGTGCTGGGAGGCAGTTCTGATGCTTTTGGTGTCTGGCTGGAGGTCAGTGCAGTGCTGGGAGGCAGTCCTGATGCTTTTGGTGTCTGCCTGGAGGTCAGTGCAGTGCTGGGAGGCAGTCCTGATGCTTTTGGTGTCTGCCTGGAGGTCAGTGCAGTGCTGGGAGGCAGTTCTGATGCTTTTGGTGTCTGCCTGGAGGTCAGTGCAGTGCTGGGAGGCAGTTCTGATGCTTTTGGTGTCTGCCTGGAGGTCAGTGCAGTGCTGGGAGGCAATCCTGATGCTTTTGGTGTCTGCCTGGAGGTCAGTGCAGTGCTGGGAGGCAGTTCTGATGCTTTTGGTGTCTGCCTGGAGGTCAGTGCAGTGCTGGGAGGCAGTCCTGATGCTTTTGGTGTCTGGCTGGAGGTCAGTGCAGTGCTGGGAGGCAGTTCTGATGCTTTTGGTGTCTGGCTGGAGGTCAGTGCAGTGCTGGGAGGCAGTTCTGATGCTTTTGGTGTCTGCCTGGAGGTCAGTGCAGTGCTGGGAGGCAGTTGTGGTGCATTTGGTGTCTGACTGGAGGTCAGTGCAGTGCTGGGAGGCAGTTGTGGTGCATTTGGTGTCTGCCTGGAGGTCAGTGCAGTGCTGGGAGGCAGTTCTGATGCTTTTGGTGTCTGCCTGGAGGTCAGTGCAGTGCTGGGAGGCAGTTGTGGTGCATTTGGTGTCTGCCTGGAGGTCAGTGCAGTGCTGGGAGGCAGTTGTGGTGCATTTGGTGTCTGCCTGGAGGTCAGTGCAGTGCTGGGAGGCAGTTGTGGTGCATTTGGTGTCTGCCTGGAGGTCAGTGCAGTGCTGGGAGGCAGTCCTGATGCTTTTGGTATCTGCCTGGAGGTCAGTGCAGTGCTGGGAGGCAGTTATGTTGCATTTAGTGTCTGCCTGGAGGTCAGTGCAGTGCTGGGAAGCAGGTCAGGTGCATTTGGTGGTGGTTTGAACTCATTTGGAAGCAGCAGTTTGACCTGTGGTGTTCCAAGCATACATCCACACCACTCAAGAGCCCATCTTTCCACTGCAAACAGCTTTGCAAAGAGCATGGCTGAGAGAAGGGCTCTGAGGAGCCCAGCTCTGAGCAGACCAAAGGCACAGGATGCTTTTGGGCACAGGACCTTCTGAGTCCTCTCAGAGGCCAGATCTGGAGGAAGCATGGAGGGAGGCCTGGGTGACTTAGCAGCTGTGCTGTAACTTCTGATTGCAAAACATTGCAGCATTGTCTTCCCATGGTGAGTCAGCTCCTGGCAGATGCAGCTGACCGTGGCCATGACTTGCATTTTGTGTTGCCACTACCTGTGGTGGGGGAGTGGAGGCAAAAGGTCTTTGGCCCTAAGCTCTTCAGCCAGCTGTAGCACACTGAGTATTCTGATGTCTGGGGCATGTCTGCTGGATGGAGGCTGGAAGTGGCCACCCTGCCTGTGGTGTAGGTGGTCAGCCCTCCCCCCAGGGAGTCTGGACAGAGCAGAATGAATGCATCTGTCCTAGTTGCCATAGGAGGAGATGGCATATTAAGAAAAGATGGTCTCTTTTAACTAAAGCCACCTTTTCCCCCCCCATTCAGAGCCAAGAGGGGCACTGAAGCCTTTCTTCTGCCACAGGGAATTTCATAGAGCCATAGAACGCATTGGGCTGGAAGGGACCTCTAAAGCTCCTCTAGTCCACCCCACCCTGCACTCAGCAGGGACATCCCCAACTAGATCAGGTTGCTTCAAGCCTGACCTTGAATGTCTCCAGAGATGGGGACCCCACTGCCTCCCTGGGCAACCTGTTCCAGTGTTCCACCACCCCCACAGCAAAGAGCTGCTTCCTCATGTCCAAAGAGCCTCTTGTTTCATTCAACCCAGGCTGATCCTTGGGGCTGGGGGGGCTGGGGGTTTGTGTGTGTGTCTGTCTCTTGGCATGTGTGAAGGGAATTGGGTGCTCCAGTTTGACTTCCTTTGGAGTAGGTGTAGCAGCACACCCCCTGGTCGATTACTCACCCTTTTGTTTGCAGTTGCTAAGGGCGAGGGGAGAAGTGGAGGAGCTTTAAGTGAAGTTGGACGATGAGCTCTCCCCAGGGGGCTGGAGAAGCTCCTGAAGGCTTGGGCTGAGTGTTACTGAGCCAGGCCTGGCTGCTGTGTAGTTCTGATGGGAGATGGCCACTGCCCCTTCGTGCTCAGTGTGGGGTTGTTGGCAGTGAACTCCTCTGATGCGCTCACCTTGCCCTGGGAAAGAAACTTTGACCTCCCAAGCAGCATAAGGAGGCTGGGGAGAGGCCTTGAGGACAGCCCTGGGAGGAGAGGCTGAGGGAGCTGGGGTTGCTTAGCCTGCAGAAGAGGAGGCTCAGGGGAGACCTTCTTGCTCTCTCCAGCTCCCTGCAGGGAGGTTGTAGCCAGGTGGGGGTTGGGCTCTTCTCCTAGGCAGGCAAGCAGCACCAGAACAAGAGGACACAGTCTCAAGCTGTGCCAGGGGAGGTTTAGGCTGGAGGTGAGGAGAAAGTTCTTCACTGAGAGAGTTGTTAGCCATTGGGATGTGCTGGCCAGGGAGGTGGTGGAGTCCCCATGCCTGAAGGTGTTCAAGAGGGGCTTGGATGTGGCCCTTGGTGCCATGGTTTAGTCAGGAGGTGTTGGGTGACAGCTTGGACTCGATGATCTCTGAGGTCTCTTCCAACCTTGGTGATTCTGTGATAACTACCAGGAAGGGCATTTCTGTTGAGAGCTTAGAGTTCAGCTCAGAGCTCATTTAACCTCCAGGGGGTTCCTCCATCACAAAACCCTATCAAAGTTAGGGGGGGGGTGTGTGTGTGTGAAAGGGTTCTGAAAGGAAAAGGCTTCCTCATTTCCTATCCCTTTGGACTTCCCCTTCTGCCTGTACCTGCTGAAGAGAGAACCAGCACTTGCCTTTGGAAGAAACCTCTCTGTGTTCCCCACCTCCAGAAGGGTTATGAGGGATGGGATGGGATAGGATAGGATAGGATAGGATAGGATAGAATAGAATAGAATAGAATTAACCAGGTTGGAAGAGACCTTTGAATCATAGAATTAATGAGGCTGGAAAAGACCTCAGAGGTCATCAAGTCCAACCTGTCACCCAACACTGCATGACTCTGTATGCTCCATGGTACAATACTGCTTTGTATGTTCTTATACCACTGGTTTGTGTGTTCAGGACACAGAAGGAGGAGTCCTGCTGAATCTCTTGGCAAGATTCTGGCTTTCCAACCTTTCAGGCATTAGTTTGTGGTAGTTGTGCCCATGGCTTGGACTCAATGATCTCTGGAGGTCCCTTCCAACCCCTAACATCCTGTGCTGGCTTTTGGCTTGAATCACATCCAGGTTGGGAAAGGACCCTTGGGAGCATCAAGTCCAAAACCCATCAGGGGCAGGGCAACAGCTCTGAAACTGTTGAAAGGTTCCAAGAGAATCACAGAAGCAATAAGGTTGGAAGAGACCTCGGAGATCATCAAGCCCAAGGAACTGGGCTTGGGGAAAGCTCCATTGAGAGCCAGGAGGGGCAGGACTGCTTCCTGAATGCCTTAGGGAAGTGATTTGATAGCTTCAGGTCTGTTTCTAGGTCACAAAAAGCAGGAGGTGCCACCCAGCTGGCTCCTGGATGAAAATGCTCTGCAGCAGGCTGCAATATCCCTGCTCCACAGGGAAGAACAGCAGGATCATGCCAACAGCTGCTCCTGTTGGCTTGGTTGCCAGCACACTGGAAATGCAATGGGGATTGCCTTGCTCTTTGTGGGCTCCTTGAGATGACACCAGAAAGCCCAGCTGGTAGAAAAGTCAGCTGGGGTTGGGCTGCTGAAGGCCAGCCAGGCTGATCAAAGGCTGGAGCTGGTAGCTCAGGGTCTTGGCCAGGGAAAATTGGCAAGGATGGAGGTTTCAAAGCCTCATGCTAGGCCTGACAGTCTGATGCTAGACCTCTCATCTCATGCTAGGTCTGATAGACAGCCTTAGCATCACCCCAGTCCATGCCATGAGACAGTGGGGCAGTGACAGGAGTGTTACTGTGAAATGTTCACCCATTTTTGAGGTGGAAAAGTCCCTTCCTGGCAGCTTTCCAAGGTTGCTGCTGGACAAAATATGAAGATGAAGCAAGAGGCTCTTCTCAGTGCTTGGCCAAGGATAGGGCAAGGGGCAACAGGCACAAACTGGAAGCCAGGAGGCTCCACTTTGACCTCAAGGAGAAACTTCTTCCCTCTGAGGGTGCTGGAGCCCTGGAGCAGGCTGCACAGAGAGGTTGTGAAGTCTCCTGCCCTGCAGGCTTTCCAAAGCCACCTGGATGTGTGATTTAATTCAGGTGATCCTGCTGCTGCTAGCAGTAGGGTTGGACTGGATGCTCTCTAGAGCTCTCTTCCAACCCCTACCATTCTGTGAGCCTAAGTGACAGGGATGGTGAAGGCTCCAGTGGGGCGACAGTAACACTGATATCTGGGTCTGAACACCCCTCAAAGGGTCCTCTTCAGAGCACCCTAAATCTCTCCCAACCAGCCAGGAGAGCACAGAACCCACAGCTCTGAGCTCTCTGTGTGTCTGGGCTGTGGTTCTGCCTTGCTGATTGGACTTTTCCATGGATTAGTTTGTTCAGGAGGTTTAGGTCTGACAATCCAGGGTTCTTCACCTGTGTTCAGACACACTGAGGCCATTCTAGTGAATAATTATTATCCATAATCCAATAGAGGACAGGGCAGAGAAAGACCTCCAAGATTGAGTCCAACCAATAACCTGTGGCCACTAAACCATGCCCCAGAGGGCTGTGTCCCTATGGTTTTCTTTGAGCCCCTTCAGGGATGGGGACTCCAGCACCTCCCTGGGCAGCCTGTTCTGATGTCTGACCACTCTTGCAGGAGAGAAACTGCTCTTAGGCTCTAGCTCTGGCTGCTGTTTATCAAAGCAGAGGTTGGGACAGGCTCTGGGGGGGTCCTTCTGTTTCGAAAGCCTCCATCCTGCCTCCTGTCATTTGAGCTCTCACCTCTCACGTGCAGGGTGCTGCAGACAAAGAGCTGCTGTCTAATGCTGCTTCTTGGGGACTTTATTTCCTGTTGCTGATGTAGGAAAGACCCTTGCTGCTGCAACACTCAAGGGGAGCATGGCTGCTTGCTAGGCTGCTTTAGTGGCACTGATGAGAATCATAGAATGGGTTGGGTTGGAAGGGACCTCCAAGATCAGCCAGTTCCAACCCTCCTGCCATGGGCATGGACACCTCCCACCAGCCCAAGGTCTCATCCAGCCTGGCCTTGAACACCTCCAGGGAGGAGCAAACCACAACCTCCCTGCTCCAGTGTCTCCCCACCCTCCCTCTAAAGAATTTCTCCCTAGTCTCCAGTCTCAATCTGCCCTCCTCAAGCTTAAGGCCTTGTTGTCCTCATTGCTTTTGCAAATGCAAACACTGGAGTTTGGGTTTGTTTGAGTTCCTCCTACCCCTCCCCAGTCATGAATTTGGCTTTTCTGACCTGGAATTACCTGGAACCAAAGGAAGATTTCCCCATCCCCTCCTTTTAGCTGCACCTTTTGCATCCTTCAAGGCTTGCTGAGTACTGTTGCAGCCTCATCACAACGGTGTGGGTTTGGCTGAGATGCTCAGCAGCTGTGTAGAGCCAGGAGGGGATGTGTGGAGGGCAGGGGAGAAGGATTCTGGCTGGGGGAGCTCCGAGCTGCCAGCAGTGCCTGGCAAACAGAGATTTCCAAGGGCTGCCAGAGTGCACTGGAAGGTTTGGCTGCCAGGTACACAAGCCTTGGCTTTTGCAGGGGTGTTAAATGTCACTGCTGAGCTGCTTTGTGGGGAGCAAACTGGAGCAATTTGGTTTGTTGCACCAGAGCAGCAGAGGGGACCAGGTGGAGAGGCTGTCTTAATCCACAGGGGTCAAGAGTGCTAGACAAAACCCACCCTCAAACACACAAAGCTTGTGAACATTGGGAGGTGGTGGGAAGAGGCTCCAAAGCTGCTTGGCATTTCAGTACCCATGGGGACAGTTTTGGTGCTCTGCAAGCTCCTTGGGCTTTGCAAGGGCAAATCTGAGGCAGGATGTGACTGAAGGAACCAGCAAATCTGAATTGCTTCAGGAAAAGATAGGTAAGGCTGAAATGGTTGGAGGGCATGGGGAGGAGGGGAGGAGTTCTAGAGCCTTCCTGCCTGCTGGATCCTTATTTCCTCCCCTCATCTTTAGTTTGAAAAGGAAAACAGAGATACAAGTTAAAGGGTTAGAGGTATTAGGAGGAAGGGAAGAGTTCTAGAGCCTTCCTGCCTGCTGGATCCTTATTTCCCCCCTCATCTTTAGTTGGAGAAGGAAAACAGAGCTAAAGCTTAAATGGTTGGAGGCACTGGGAGGAAGGGAAGAGTCCTAGAGTCTTTCTGCCTGCTGGATCCTTATTTTCCCCCTCATCTTTAGCTGGAGAAGGAAAACAGAGCTAAAGCTTAAATGGTTGGAGGCAGTGGGAGGAAGGGAAGAGTTCTAGAGCCTTCCTTCCTGCTGGATCCTTATTTCCCCCCTCATCTTTAGTTGGAAAAGGAAAACAGAGCTAAAGCTTAAATGGTTGGAGGCAGTGGGAGGAAGGGAAGAGCTCTAGAGCCTTCCTTCCTGCTGGATCCTTATTTCCCCCCTCATTTTCAGTTTGCAGGGGCAGATAGAGCAGAAGGCTGGCCGTAGTTGCCCATGCCTCAACCAACCATAGAATTGTTAGTGTTTGGAAGGGATCATCCAGTTCCAACCCCCCTCCCCTCCCTGCCATGGGCATCTTGATAGGCTCTTGGCTTGCTCAGTGTCACTGTGAAGGAGATCAATCATTGATGTGACAGTTGTGAAGATGTTGGGGGGTGGGTGGGAGGATGGTGGGAAGAGGCAGGACTCTCTGACCTCTCCACACACTCCTGGGCTCACCTTTCAGAACTTGCCCCTAAAGAAGAGCATTTGGGTCACTGCTGCAATCACAAAGGAGGGACAGCTATAGGTGGTGGTTATTTTTTCTCCCCCCCTCTTTGGTTGTCTGCTCCCAATAGTCAGACTTTCTGAGCCCTGTGGGGTAGCTGCTGCCTGTAGAGCACGATGCTGAGATGCCATTACCATCTTACTGGGCAGCATTGGATGTTTTCTGTCTTTCTAATACTGCCTGGTAATGATGATGATGGTGTTTCGTGTACAACGTGGAAAAGCTCAACAGTGACTTGTGGGGGAGCAGAGGGGCAGTGGCCAGGCAGGGAAAGGCAAAGCTGGAGGCTCCCATTTCCACCCCCTCCAAGCAGGAGTCAATGGAAAACGAAAGGCTTTGGATTCTTAGAAGCAAAAGCGAGGGGGGGGAAGGGAAAAAAGGAGTGAGCAAATGATCTTTAGAGGGAGCCTGGCGATAGAAAGCCCTGCTGAATGTGGAGCACTCGAAACACATTCAAGGGGAAATGGGTGATAGCAGCAAGATGAGTGCAGGGAGCTCTGCTCCAAGCAGGCTTTCATTTGTTTGCTTCTAAACAAGGGCAGCTCTCCAGAGAGGGAAAGGGAAAAGGTGCTCTTGAAGTGTAACATTGGAGCTGCTCAGCGTTTTCCCCTCTCACCATCAAACTGTTCTCCTCCATACAAGGCAATCTAAGAGCCAGGCTGCTTGCTGAAAGCCGAAGTGGAGCTGATTGCCTTGCAGCTCAGCTGTTGTGACTTTACTCTTTCCTCTTCCCAGCAATTCCCCTTCTCCAGCACCATGTTCTAGCAGCAGAGCCTCTGGGCTTCAAAGCACGCAGTTTATTTTGATACAGAGAGAATTTTACAGCCAGTTGTCACTTTGAGGGGAGGGAAAGGAGCCAGAGCAAGACTGAACTCCCTTTCCCTGCAGGGCAGGAGCCAGAACAAGTCTTAACTCCCTCTCCTTTTTGATTGTTTTCATTATAGAGTCATAGAATGGCTCAGGCTGGAAGGGATCTCAGAGCTCATCTGCTCCAACCTCCCAGCTATAGGCAGGGGCAATCTCTCAACCAGACTCAGCTGCTCAAGGCCTCATCCAACCTGGCCTTGAACACCCCCAGGGTGGAGGCAGCCACAGCCTCAGGGGGAGCCTATTCCAGAACCTCACCACCCTCATGCTGAACAACAACTTCCTAACATCCAGTTAGGTGGTGGAGTCACCACCACTGGTGTTTAAGTGTGGAAGAAAGGACTGGATGAGGCCCTTGGTGCCATGGTTTGGTTGATTAGATGGTGTTGGGTGCTAGGTTGGGCTTGATGATCTCAAAGCTCTGGTTTATTCTATTCTATTCCATTCAGTCTAAACCTCAGCTCAGCTCCAAACCATTCCCCTCCTTGTCCTACTGCTAGACAGCCTCAGGAAAAGTCCCTCTCCAGCCTTCCTCTTCAGTGGACTTCCTCCTACAACACACTTTAAAACAGGATGGGCTTGATCTCTACTCTGGGAGGTTTCTTTCCCCTCCCTCCCTCCTTACACTCAAAGTCACCTTGAAGAGGACTAGCTCCAGTCTAAAGGGACCTGGTGGAAAGTTGAGAACGTGGCTTAAACACTTCGTGGAGGCTGTTTGTGCTTTGTGGAGGGTTAAAACAATGCAGTTCTTCTTGCCAGGTGCCTGGAAGGTACTGTAAATAATGATTTAGAAAGGCTAGCCCTGAGCAGGGGCATTATTGCTGCCAGCTGGTTCTGATGTGACACATGGCTTTAAGGGCAGGTGTTTCCCTCTACCTGGCAGGTGTTAAGCACCAGAATCCAACAATAGCAGCATCCTGCCCCCCCTCTCCCCTCCTCCTCCTCCTCCTCCCCACCCTCCCCGCTGGGATCTCTCCCTGATCTGTGCTGTGCTGGGCTTGGGGAGGGGTTAATTGCTTGCACCGAGAAGGTTGCTTGTTTCCCTGAACCCTGCTCCCAAGTGGCAGCTGAACGATTCACCCCTGGGTGAAGCATGTTCCTTTACACCACTTGAGCTTCTCTCTCTCTCTGCACCCACTCTGAAACGCTGTGCTGGGCCCACAACCATTCAGGAGCATCTTGCAGCTACACTGAGTGCTCCAGGCAGCACAACATCCCCCTGGACGGGGCAGAGCTGAAGCTGTCACCTGGGGAGAGGCCATCACTACCCCCAGAGATAAGAGCTAACAATAAGAGGATGAAGAAAGGAAGACAAACCAGATCCTGCTGCCCTCCTCCTGCGTGATGCAGTGGGGAGGGGGAGGGAAGCTGGAGTCTTTTTAAAGGGTTGTAGCCCCACTTGGAATGGCAGAGAGCCCTCCCTCAAGGAGATGCTGAAGGGGGAGAAGCCTGTGCCAGGGTTCTTTTTAGCCTTCTCTGTGCTCCAGCAAACTTCCCCTTCTGAAAACCACCCAAAGACAAGCCAACAAAGCAGCTGTCTTACCCTCTTTAGCCTTGCAGTCACTGCTCCTCAGGACACCACTGCCTCACAGCTGTCCACCCAAGGCTCCTGTCTCTGCCACTGCTGGTTGAGGCTCCCTGCACCCCTTAAACTAAAGCCACCACCCCAAAGTCTGTGCTGTAAAAGCAGCTGATGGAGCTAACTCCCTCCCCCAAGCCACCTTTGCTGCTTTCTGCTGCCCTCAGGGCTGATTTCTTCACAGAGCAGTTTGCACTCTGCCTTTTTTTCAATTGAGGAGGAAGTTCTTCCCCATGAGAGTGGTGAAGCCCTGGAATGGGCTGTCCAGGGAGGTGGTTGAAGCCCCAGCCCTGGAGGTGTTTAAGCCCAGGCTGGATGAGGCTCTGGGCAGCCTGATCTAGTGTGAGGTGTCCCTGCCTGTGGCATGGGGGGGTTGGAACTAGATGATCCTTGTGGTCCCTTCCAACCCTGCCTGATTCTGTGATTGGAAAAGGGCTTGGATCAGTATCTTGGGGGATTAAAAGGGAGGAGGGAGGGAGTGAGAAGGGAGAAGGGGAGGAAGGGAAGGGGGGAGGGAGGGAGGGGAAAGAAAGCAAAGCCAAGAAATAAACCCAAAGAAACCTCACTGCTTTTCCCTCCCCTTGAAAAGGATCTCAACTTTGTGTTTCTGTTTTAGATCTGTATTAAATCAACCTGTTGGGACCAATTCTGTCTCCTGAACTCCACCATGATGTGTTTTTCCACCCCCCACCCCTTTTTCAACACCCAATGCCTTCCTTCTGGCCCTCACCAGGGGTCAGTTATTAACAGGAGGCAAAAACCTTCCTCCAGCCCTTTTCTGTTTGTTGTTGGGGGTGGGTTGTTTCTTTAAGGGCTCACTGACATGCTGAAGGCTGTGGAATCATCCCCAGAGGCTTCATTTCTCCAGCTGCTGGACAGACTCTGGTCCTCTGTGGGCATCTTACTAGACAGTGCTGGATTCTTTGGCTCTACTCTAACACTGTCTGGTAACGATGTTTAAAGGGTGAACCAAACAACAACAGTGCACCAGGAGGAGCTCTCACAGGCACTGGGGCCACAGGTTAGGCCAAAGAGGAGCACATGTGGACCAGAGGGTAAGGATGATGGCTCTCATGGCAACGTGTTTAGGTGTGCTAAGTGGCTGTGCTCGCAGAGGAGTCGCTGGAAACCGCTCTGTTAGGTGCTGCTGAACCTCAGCCGTGCTGTGAAGGAGGTGGAACAGGACATGTCCAGCTCTATCACATCTTCTCAGTGGCACAGCAATGCTTTCCTCCCCCCCAAACAGTGCTTGGAGCTCTCTGGGTTGGCATGGCACGGCCCTTGGTCCAGGAGGCTGAAAGATTTGCTTGCCATGGGGCAGTGCTTGGCTGTGAAAGGTGGGGAGGGCAGGATGCTGCTTGGAAAGGTCATTCCTCCCAATTACAGTTCAATTATACCTCCATGCTTGAACAGCCTGTGAACTTTCAACCTCAGCCCCTGCCCTGATTTCAGCTTGGAGACCAGGTGGGTTAATCTCTCTGATCATTCCATTAAGAAACAAAAGAATTAACCCAAGCAAGGCACATAACCCAGGCAAGGCACTTCACCCCAAGCCAGGAACACCTGCTGAGTGCTTGCCCTGCTCTACCTAACCAAGCAGAGGAAGAGGAAGGGTTGCCACCCCACTAGGATTCATTCCAGCTGTGTAGAAGTGCACCACTGAGTGCAAGACCAGATGAGGCTTTGATTAGAGGCTGAGGTTCCTTAAGATCCTCTCAGCTGCCACAGAGGACAGACTGAAAGGCATTTACTGGCACAACAGCAGAGCAAGCACTTGAGAAGACCTCTTCTTACTGTGAGAACCCTCTCCCAGTGACCTATTTGATCCAGATGGTCCAGCTCCATCTGCTTTAGTCACAGAATCACCAAGGTTGGAAGGGACCTCAAAGATCATCAAGTCCAACCTGTCACCACAGACCTCTCAGTGATGATATTGCTTGCTGGGGTGAAGACCTGATTCTGCTGGCAGATCCTGGGATCCCTCACACAGCTAAACCAAAGCATGTCTGGGGACTAAGTTAGGCTCAAGTCTTGCCCTTCTCCTCCAGTGGCATTTAATACCCCCTGCCTGAGCTGCATGTACACATTCAGGGCCAGTCTTTGCTTGCCCTGTAGGTCCTTCCTCTCCTTGACAGATCAAGCCTGGTCAGTGCTTTGCAGACAGCCTGGTCTAGCTGTAGGGGGTAAGAATTCATGCCAGAACTCATTAGCAGCTCACCACACCAGCTGAGGACCAAAGGAGCACCCCCACTGCACAGCACTTGGAGGCAGAGCATCACAGAATTGTCTCAGTTGGAAAAGACCTCCAAGATCATCAAGTCCAAGCATCAGCCCAACACCACCATGGCTGCTAAACCATGGCCCCAAATGCCATGCCTTGAACACCTCCAGGCATGGGGACTCCACCACCTCCCTGGGCAGCCTGGGCCAGTGCCTGACCACTCTTGCAGCAAAGAAATTGTTCCTAATCTCCAACCTAAACCTCCCCTGGAGCAATTTCAGACCACTTCCTCTTCTCCTATTACCTATTCCTATTGGGAATTACCTATTCCTATTGGGAGAAGAGCCCAACCTCCACCTCACTCCAACCTCCTCTCATGGGGTTGCAGAGAGCAGGGAGGTCTTCCCTCAGCCTCCTCTTCTCCAGGCTAAGCAACCACAGTTCCCTCAGCTGCTCCTCTCTGAAAGACCACAGAATCTTGGGGATCCAATTGGAGGTGGGATGGTTGCACAGACCTTGTACCAGTCCCTCAGGGCTCTACCCACTGTGTTTTGTCTCCTTTCTGTGAGGACTTCAAGGCAATGATCCACAAGCACTCTGACCACTCACTCCTCACCCTAGCCCTCTAAACAGATTCCAAGTTCATAGCCTCACAGGCTGCACTGGGTTGGAAGAGACCCTCAAAGGTCACCTTGTCCAACCTCCCCTGCCCTGCAATCAGCAAGGACACCTCCAGCTAGATCAGGCTGCCCAGGGCCACATCCAGTCTGAACTGATTGGTGTCTGAATCACAGCACCAAAGCATTTCCCCCCACCCTCAGCACAGGACTGATCCCTTCCCTCACTCCAAAATGGAAGTGGAACAGCAGCACAGGGCCAGACAAGCAAATTCTGCACCTTCTGCCTTCTCACTGGAAATCTCCAACTGGTTTTGGGTTGGGTTGGGGTTTTTTTTACCCCCATACTTTAAGCAAAGGATGATTCCTTGCCAACACTACCAGGAGAGAAACAAACAAACAAGAACCAGTTCATGGAATGGGTTGGGTTGGAAGGGACCTTAAAGTACATCCACTTCCAACCCCCTCCCCACACCCTGCCATGGGCAGGGACACTTTCCACTAGCCCAGGTTGCCCAAGGCCTCTCTTGGTACTTAACTTGAGGTTGTTTCCATTCTAATGTGACCAGCTTGAGAGGAGCTGATTGTGCTGGCTTGAACTCCACTGTGTTGACTCCCTGGGACAGGCTCAGTTTGCCCTTGCAGGCTGCAGGTCTCAGGAAGAGAAGGGAAGAGAGAAGGAAGGAGCAGAGCAGCTTTTGATTAGCCTCTGTGTTAATCAGTAACTGCTGAGGAAATGGTGTGAAATGGGAGTGCCTCTGCAGCTTGGCTTTTAACAAGCATTGGAGTCAGAGGAACTGGAGTGCACAGCTCCCTCCCCTCCTCCTTCAAGTGTGGGTCCTGACCTGGGATGGAGTTGAGTAATGGAGTTGAGAGAACTCCAATTGGGCATCCATGGGAATGGCATCTTAAAAAGCACAATGAAATGGAGCCCGAGGAAATCCACCCCCTCCTTGCCCTCCCCATGCTGATGCATGCTTAGGAAAGCAGCCATTGAGGCTTGTCTCAGGGCCGTGGTTAGTCACAAGAGCCAGAGGCAACCAAGGGGAAAACCCTTTCTGCCTCAACCTCTTTCCCTCCCCTTCTCCTCCCGATTTGCCTCTCACTTAAATCAGCGTCAGAGCAGTTCCTCAGGCAGTGCTGCTCCTTAGGATGGGTTAAGAGCTGCCTGAGTCTGGTCTGCAGCAGGCTTCTCCTCTCCCATCCCTGGAGATATTCAGGGTGAGGCTTGGCAGGGCTCTGGGCAACCTGCATCTAGGGGAGGATGTCCCTGCTGAACACACAGTGGGTTGGGACTGGGTGACCTTTGGAGGTCCCTTCCAACCCAGACCATTCTGTGGCTCTGTGCTTCTCAAGTCCATTCACTGAGAGGAGTTTTAACGCTGCTGGGGGCACCATGCTGAGCCTGACACCTGCATCCTGCTGCTACCCAAGAACCATTTGGGTTGGGGGATAAAAAAAGAACCCCAACCCTCTTAAGATCACCGAGTCCAACCGTGACAAATACTGATGGAGCCCCACCAGGCACAGGCATGGGCAGCCATTTCAGACCAAGGTGGATGCAGAGCTCTTGGTAAGTCCTCTACAATGTTTTTCCCCTCCCTTGCATGCCAGTGACCTGGAACCACTTTGTGTTTTCATCCCCCTGCTGCCTCGCAGGCCGTTAAACATTTACCGCTGATCGCCTTGGCCGAGGCCTTTCCCCTGCCCTATCTCTTTGGTTTAAAGTCTTGGATCTGGAGAGCTTCCTTGGCTGTTGGTGGCTTGCCTTCAGCCTGAGTGCCTGCTGATTGCTGTCTTACCAGGCAAAGTTAGATCTACCTATTTGTGTCTAATACTGTCTGGTAATGCCGTCAATTGCACCGGCAAAGACCCGCGTCCCGACAGAGGACCAAACAAAGACCTCACCTTGCTCTGAAGAACCTCTGAAGTCTGCTGTGTGGCTCTGCTCACTGGGCTCTGAGCTGATCTGAGGGCTCTATGGGTCTGGGAAATGGAGCAAAACTAGAAGTGGGGAGATTGAGATTGGATGTGAGGAAGAAGTTGTTCCCCAGGAGGGTGGTGAGAGCCTGGCACAGGTTGCCCAGGGAGGTGGTGGAAGCCTCCTGCCTGGAGGTGTTTGCAGCCAGGCTGGAGGTGGCTGTGAGCAACCTGCTGCAGTGTGAGGTGTCCCTGCCCATGGCAGGGGGGTTGGAGCTGGCTGAGCCTTGAGTTCCCTTCCAACCCTAACACTTCCCTCATTCTAAACCAAATCCCTTTTTGCATCCATTTACTTACCTGAGATCAAGCCTAGGCATTCTTTTGTGTCTCCAGCTGATGCACTGTGGGCTGACCCTTCCTCCCCAGCTGTGTAAGGACACTGTGCTCCTTAGCACCCCACTTTCCATGCCTGTCTCTAGCTGGGATTTTTGGATACCATGAAATAAAAGTAGGAGAGACCTAGGGATGGCAGAGGTGGGATGGAACTGGATGATCCTTGAGGTCCCTTCCAACCCTAACAATTCTCTGATTCTTTGTCTGCCTTCCAACACCCAAACCTGAGCTGCAGTGCCTGCAGAAGTGTAAAGAGAGGTGAGGGAAGTCAAGACAATAAGCTTAGGATGTCCAGAACGTGTAAGGTAGGTCAAGAGATGTTTTCTGAACTTGCTTCCCTAGGTGGTCCTGCTTTGCAGGGGGATGATGGGCCAGGTGAGCTCTAGAGGTCCCTTCCACCCCTAACATCCTGTGATTCAAATGATATCCTGTGTTTAGGAACAAGTTCTTTACCATGAGGGTGGTGGAACACTGGAGCAGGTTGCCCAGGGAGGTGGTTGAGGCTCCATCCCTGGGGATGGGATAGGATAGGATAGGATAGGATAGGATAGGATAGGATAGGATAGGATAGGATAGACCAGGTTGGAAGAGACCTCTGATATCATCAAGTCCAACCTCTCACCCAGCACCATCTGATCAACTAAACCATGGCACCAAACACCCATCCAGGCTCTTCCTAAACACCTCCAGGGATGGTGACTCCACCACCTCCCTGGGCAGCACATCCCAATGGCCAATCTCTCTTGCTGGGAAGAACTTCTTCCTAACACCCAGCCTAAGATATTCAAGGCAAAGCTCCATAGGGCTGTGGACAACCTGACCTAGTGGTGGTTGTCCCTGCTGAGTGCAGAGGGCCCTTTGGAGGTGCCTTCCAACCCAGGTCATTCTGTGATTCTATGATCTGTAGGCTAGTAACTTTTGGACCTATTGCCAGACCCTCCTGAAATGTGATGGGTGCAGACTAAGCCAACCCAGCAGCTTTGAGACAGACATCATGAACCCAAACCAGCTAAGAAGAGACCATCCTTGATGGTAAGAGTGCAGAGTAAGCACAGCAGAAAGCTCCCAGTGCCCTGACATAAGAAGCTGACAGCTCCTGGAGCCTTTTGGAGTCTCCTTCTCTAGAGACTTCAAAACTCAGCTCCTGTGTGACCTGCCCTAGGTGAGGCTGCTCTGGCAGGGGGGGAATGTTGGGCTTGATGATCTCCAGGAGTCCCTTCCAACCCCCCTGGCATTCTGTGATTCCATGCCTCTGGATCCTAAGCTCTTCCCCCTGCGCTCCCTGTACTTTTCTGTCCTATCTCAATACAGGAACCACTGAGGCTTCTCCACTGCTGTTCAAGATGAGGAGAGTTTCCCTGAGGAAACTTGGGCCACCCAACCATCTGAGGCTGCTGCCAGGTGAAGCAGCTGCTTCTGTTTGCCAGTTATCAGTTAAAGGAGCAAAGTTCAGCAACAGATCTGTGCAGCCTGGTGGTAGCTAGGGAGGCTGAGCACTGGAACAGGTGGCCCAGAGAGGTAGCTGAAGCTCCATCCCTGGAGATATTCAAGATGAGGCTGGATGGGGCTCTGGGTGTATCGGAAAGCATGCACGGACTCCCTTGGTGGTGAGGCAGGAATCGTTTATTGGTACAGAACAAGCAGCTTATATAGGAAAAATCAAGCAGGGTAAGCAATTCCCTGACATTCTTGCACCACTGCTGCTAATTGAGTTTTCTCCTTTGATATGCAGCTGTCCATTGTTATCTTCATCCCATATCAGGTTGATCTTCTCCAGCATGGAGGCAAGTGTCCTCCTGTCTCGCACTTCAGGTTGTTTACCACGGTCAGCTCTTCTTTATCATCAAGCCATCCTTCCAGTATCAGTGTCCTGTTGTTCTTTCTTGTCCTGAAACCTTCCATTGATACTTTCTGCTTTCCTACAACTCCCCATTTTTATATTGTTTAAAACAGCAGCCATCACTTGTGTCCTGACCATCCTCGTATTCCTAAAAGCTATTATTACAAGTACCATTAACACTGCAATTACAATACCAATCACTACAAGGATTCCACCTATAACCCACACTCGTAGATTCAGACCTGAGAACCAATTTTTTGGATTCAGCCAGCTAAGCTCTTTGTTCAGTGCTTCCCATGTTGAATCAATCTGCACCTGTTGTATATTTGCTAATTGCAGTTCCAGCTGATGCTTCAATGTTTGGACATTATATTTCAAGGAGCTATCAAAGGCCCCTTGTAAGTGTGATCTTACTGACTTCCAATCATGCTGAGAGTCATTCCAAGACAAGGATGTTACACACATGTCCTTCTTATGATATTCCCAATCACACTGCAGCATCATATGGGTCTGCAAGGCAGCTTGTTGGTCTCCTAACCAAACAACACTGGCCTCAAGTGCATATAACCTTGCCATTATTTCCTCATCTATAGCTTCCTGCATCTGCAAATCATTTGTCACATTGGTTAATAAAGTTCTCACTGTGTCCGCAGTTTGTATGCCCTTTGTCAGAGCTGTAACTGAAGCAGCAGCAGATGCTAATATTATCACAGCTGATATTATAGCAAAAATTAACCATCCCACAAATCTTTTTGCCCTTTTTCTAGACTCTTTTAGTCCCTGGTCTAATAGCCTGATAACATGGTCCAATCCATTCTCACTCTCCCATCCTCTTGTCATGTTCACGGGAATCCAGACCTCTGCCCTTCTTCGGAAGGGAATAATCATGCTCTGCTGATCAATGTCTTTATCAATAATACAAGTCTTAAAAGTAATATTGCTACAACTAAGATGATATATGTTTGATTCGTTATAGATTATACAATCAATGCCTATTCCTAATACATATGGGTGGGTAGTACACACAGTAGCAAAGGAACTACGTAGTACACGTTCTACTAAAATGCCTTTACATGAGAGGTCTTTTAAATTGTAACAAGGCAAGTCCTTCTGACGATACATCAAGGAATCTTCAGCATTAGAGTTTAAATGAGAAACACAACCTCAAAACATACAAAACTGGTACTGCCAGGTTCCACACACACATCCTTTTTTTTTTTTTTGTTTTTTTTTTTTTTCCTCCGCCTTTTTTTTTTTTGGGTTTTTTTTTTTTTTAATGATTCCACCTGGGTCCTTTTACACATTTTTGGTGAGCTGCTGGATCACGCTTCACCCCCCGCTCACCACTTAGGGGAGAAGCCCTTAGCTGCTCTGGGAGGCACACCACTCCCCTCACCTAATGGTCCTACCAAGAGGGGAGCGGTGGGCTCAGCCCTCTCCTTGGGCTCTCGCCAGCAACTCACAATCACTTCTAATTGCCTTGTGGATAGCCCATCTATCGCTTCTGTTAGAATACCTTTCTTCTGACCCACTAGGAGACAAAGGGGGGATTCAAAATGATGTTTTAGTTCTCTTAAGATACCATATGACAGAGACTGATACACGGGAGCAGTCCCACCTCCTGGTCTGTTTTCCACCACTCCTGGCATTGCACACATCTGTAACATTTCTGTATTTATAAAACCCTTATCATCTTTATCCATTAAGACATCAGAAATTGAAATTTGCAGTCGTGTAGCTACACTTGGAACATGTTCATTAATCAACAATCCATTAGACATTTTAACACCATCCTGTACATTGCCTCCTTGATAAAGCATCCCGTTATCTCTCACCCCCATATTACTCATAGTAGCGGCAGGAGGTACACAAACACCTCCATAAGGTGGCGGGGGGGTAGACAAAGCCCCCGCCTGCTGGGGTAGAGGAACCGAATGAGGCTGAGGGTAAAATCCTGCTGGAAAAGGAAAGGGATAGGGAACAGAGTTAACAACTTCATTAGTGGTATTTAAGGGAAGAGAGGAAGATAAACTTGGTGCTGTGGGTTGGAAAAGTGGCTGGTTTGGTTTGCCGAGCGATTCTTGAGTAGCGGAGCTGTCGGGATCAAAAGAAATTAGTTTTTCATCAGTTACTTGAGTTGGTGGTTTTAACTTTGCATCTGGTTTTCTTTGTTTCTTCTGCTCCGGTTGAGGATTTGCTCCTTCTGCAGCTGCTACAGCTGCCTTAAGCGGAGGTACCTGTGGATATAAACCTGGCTCCTTTTCCGTATCGGTGGAGCCCTGATCGAAAGGATCATCCAGCTCTGGGTCTGACTCAGAGCTGCTGTCCGCGTATTTTGCACTTGCATCAGGCAATGTCTTAGACTTCTTAAGGGGCACGTCAAACGGCCTCTTTCGCTGTTGAACTAGGAGCTTTTGTGACCGTGCTCTCATTGACGGGTCATCAGTGCCTATTCTTTCCTCCCCCGTGTGCCCTGCAGCCAGACCGCTTGTTTCTGCCTGTGTTGTGTTGTTTGTAGGAAGCTCATCCTGCTTCTGAGGGCCCGCATGGGTAATGGGAGTGTTTAGAGTCCCCGAGGGTGAAGTGCTGTTGGATTTACTCATTAGCGTGGTCAGCGCTAGCCATAGTATGCGCCACGTTATTAAAATGTCCGGTGAAAAATCATTCCCGGATTTTTGTGCTTCTGAGAGGGTCTCTCCAACCCTGTTCCACTCTGTTAATTCGTATGTCCCTGATTCAGGATACCAGGGGCAATTGCGATTTATCCACAGCAACAGAAGGGTAAGTTTTTGAGAGCTCAGTCTATACCCTTGCTCTTTGATAATTCGCATAAGCACATCATGGTGCAATTGCTGTGATCTCGTGGCTCCTTGGCCCATATTCTTCCCCGGCCGCAGTCCCCGTACCTGACCTGCAGTGTAGGGGATGGACGCGTCGTCTGCTCACTTCTCCCGTTCGGCTCACTGGGGGTGCAATCCGAGGATGAGTCTGAAGAAAGATCTCACTGAAATTCCCGATACGGGCGCCATTTTATCGGAAAGCATGCACGGACTCCCTTGGTGGTGAGGCAGGAATCGTTTATTGGTACAGAACAAGCAGCTTATATAGGAAAAATCAAGCAGGGTAAGCAATTCCCTGACATTCTTGCACCACTGCTGCTAATTGAGTTTTCTCCTTTGATATGCAGCTGTCCATTGTTATCTTCATCCCATATCAGGTTGATCTTCTCCAGCATGGAGGCAAGTGTCCTCCTGTCTCGCACTTCAGGTTGTTTACCACGGTCAGCTCTTCTTTATCATCAAGCCATCCTTCCAGTATCAGTGTCCTGTTGTTCTTTCTTGTCCTGAAACCTTCCATTGATACTTTCTGCTTTCCTACATGGGTGACCTGATCTAGATGAGGATGTCCCTGCTGACTGCAGAGGGGGTTGGACTGGATGAGCTTTGGGGGTCCCTTCCAAGCCAGGTGACTCAGGGGAGAGCTTTTTGCTCTCTCCAACTCCCTGCAGGAAGGTTATAGCCAGGTGGGGGTTGGGCTCTTCTCCCAGGCAAGTAGCACCAGAACAAGAGGACACAGTCTCAAGCTGTGCCAGGGGAGGCTTAGGCTGGAGGTGAGGAAGAAGTTCTTCATAGAAACCATTGGGATGTGCTGCCCAGGGAGGTGGTGGAGTCCCCATCCCTGGAGGTGCTCAAGAGGGGACTGGATGTGGCACTTGGTGCCATGGTTAGCCCTGAGGTGCTGGGTGACAGCTTGGACTTGATGACCCCTGAGGTCTTTTCCAGCCTTATTGCTTCTATGTTCTATGACCCAGTGATAACTTTGAGCAAGCTCTGCTTTATTTTTACCCTGGCAGAAAATGACTTTGAAAGGTTTCCTACAAAAGCCTTGCTAAGCCCTCACAGTATCACTAAGGTTGGAAGAGACCTCGAGGATCATCCCCTCAGCTCATCACACCTTCTGCTGGGCTGTGGGGAGTCCAATCAGACAAGAAGAAAGGTGGCCACCTTCAGAAGCTCTCTGGCTGCCCCCACGCTGCTACCACCCAGGGTTTGTGCCAGGAGCCTTAGGTTGTGCAACGCAGCAGGGGTGGGAGGAAGGATGGGAGAGGCTGCACCCTGAGCTCAGCTGCTCAGCATCCTGTGCCCCGAGGCAGCAGCAGGAAGGCAGCAGAGCTCCCCTGCTCCGGGGCTCCCCGAGTCAGGAATTCCCCAAGTTGGGAAATGGCCTTGCCCAAAATCCTCTGCAGGGGGGGAGATGCTATCCTGAGGCCTGCTCAGAGTGACTCAGGGCTGGCAAGTCTCATTCTGCAGCCTGCAGATGGAATTCTTTGACCAGGGGACCGCTGTCTGAGGGGAAACTTGCCATTTCTAGCTTCATTTTCAAACACAACCAAACAAAACATAGACTAGACCAGGTTGGAAGAGACCTTCAAGATCATCATGTCCAACCCATCAATCACTCCAACACCACCTAAACAACTAAGCCATGGCACCAAGCAGCCCTATCAAGTCTCCTCCTGAACACCTCCAATGAGGGTGACTCCACCACCTCCCCCTGCAGCCCATCCCAATGGGCAATCACTCTCTCTGTGTAGAACTTCTTCCTAACATCCAACCTAAACCTCCCCTGGCACAGCCTGAGACTGTGGCCTCTTTTTTTTTAAATTTTTAAGTTTTCTTCTCTATTTTTTTCCCCCCTCCCCCGTTTCAAATATCCTCTCCTATGGCAACTTGCTGCCAATGCCCTGAGACATCCTCTCAGCTCTACAGGGCAGCGATGGACAAAACCCTCTCAGAGACAGACCAAGAGATGCAAGACATGACTCTAGCTCCTAACCCTGTGTCCACCTCCTCTCTTCCCAGCAGCTTACTGCAGTGATCCTGCTGAATATTCTGCTCTCCCTGCTTTTATCCCTGGGATCCACGTGTGTGGCTAAACACATCCAGAAAGATTATTGGCAGAGGTAGGAAGAGCAGTTTCACAAGCTGCTGCTGCTGCTGCTGCCTGGCTGCATTTCTCTCTCCTGAATGCTGTTTGATGTGCTGTTTCACTGCCTCAGAGCTCATCTTTATTCATTTTAGGTGTTGGAGTTGTGTGTTTAATAAAAGAGATGGAGCCCAACCCAGCCCTGAGTTGCCTTTGTTTGGAAGCAGTGCAGATTGCTCTGGGTGTTTTAAACCAAGCATTCCCCTGGTGCCTGGCTTCAGTCAGCCAGCCCTGGCCAAGAGCTTCTCTGGGGGGTGACAAGAGGCTCCTTCAGGGTACCCTGGGGTTTGGGAGGGATGTGGCATGGCATGGCATGGCCCAGACCAGACTGGAAGAGACCTTTAAGATCATCATATCCAACCTATCATCCAACACCACCTAATCAACTAAACCATGCAACCAAGCACCCTAGCAAGTCTCCTCCTAATCACCTCCAGGGATGGGGACTCCACCACCTCCCTGGGCAGCACATCCCAATGGCCAATCTCTCTCTCTGGGAAGAACTTTCTCCTCACCTCCAGCCTAAACCTCCCCTGGCACAGCTTGAGGCTGTGGCCTCTTGTTCTGGTGCTGCTTGCCTGGGAGAAGAGACCAACCCCCTCCTGGCTACAACCTCCCTGCAGGGAGTGGTAGACATCACTGAGGTCTCCCCTGAGCCTCCTCTTCTGCAGGCTAAGCAACCCCAGCTCCCTCAGCCTCTCCTCCCAGGGCTGTGCTCCAGACCCCTCCCCAGCTCTGTTGCCCTTCTCTGGACACCTTCAAGTCTCTCAATGTCCTTCTTAAATGGAGGGGCCCAGACCTGGACACAGGACTCAAGGTGTAGCCTCACCAGTGCTGAGAGTACAAGCATTAAACTCTCCCTGCCCCTTCCCACCAGGCTCTGGTGTCTCAGAGAATACAACATGAAACTCTCCCTGCCCCTTACACCAGGCTCCAGGGTCTCTCAGAGAGCACAAGCATTAAGCTCTCCCTTAAAAGTCCTCAACATGCACCTAATGCTGTTTGTCCCTCTCTAGTCTGAAGACTTTTAGCTTGAATTCCCCCTTACAATCCTTGAGCCAGCAAAGCAGAGACCACTTTCAGGGAGGGAGGGAAGAGAGCTCCTAGATCAAACCCCCTCCACTCAGAGGAAAGCAGTGGGAAGGAAATAAGCAACATCTACAGCAGCAAAAACCAAACCCCACACCACAACCACCCACCTTGATTGACAAGGGAACACCCTGGGTAGGTTATCTGAGCAGCAGAGAGTGGAGAGATGTTTTGCTATCAGAACAGCCTGGGCTCAGATAAGGTGGAAACAGAAGCAAATCTGCCTCTGCCTGCTGCAATCACACCTTGCTCTGTGGACTGAGGGCTTATCATAAGAGCAATGCAGAGTAGGAACCCTCCAGCTCCTTGGAATATCTTCAGCAATACTCCAGAGGCAACAGCAGCTCCCAGCACAGTGCCTGGCAGCAGCCCTGGACTGGAGGTGCAGGCACAGCTGCTCAATCCCTGCTTTCAGTTCTTGGTGCCTAGAAGATTTGGGGGTGGTGGTAATAAAACCTCCTGAGGAAATTGTTCCATTGAGGCCAGAAGGCCTTGGGTGAACTTTGCATTTGCTCTGCTCCCCTTTTATTAAGCAGAATCATCACAGAGCTGTCAGGGTTGGAAGGGACCTCAAGGATCATCCAGTTTCAGCCCCTCTGCCATGGGCAGGGACACCTCCCACTAGGTCAGGGTGAGGTACAGCAGGTTTTGATAGGCACTGGCAAAAGCTGGGTTGAAAGCTGGGCAAAGGAACTAGCTTTATTTACATATATTTTCTTTTCAGCCTTATTTGTTCCTCCAACCCCCTAAAGCCTTTATTTCAACAGTCTCAGGTGGTCACAGCCTGGCCTGAAGCCTACAGCTTGTGCAATGGCTCTGGGGAGGCTGTGGCACGACACTTCCCATAGCAGCAGGTAGAACCAGCCCATTTTACACCACCAGGCAGCACTCAGCAGGACCAAGCACAGCATCAGAGCAGGGAGAGCAAACACAGCCCTCAGACACCTCCTGTTTTCCTGCCTCCCCCATGAGTGCACAGAAGGCTTCTCAGTGCTTCCTCCTGCTGCTGGGGAGGGTTTCAGAACTGGCTCTGTTTGCTGTCTCAGTGCCACACAGCAATGTCACCTGGCTCTTAATGCTGCACACCAGCATCATCCCCCTTCTCCACCACCCAATCCTTGAGTCCTGTGTCCAGTTCTGGGCTCCTCAGGTTAAGAAAGATGTTGAGATGCTGGAAGGTGTCCAGAGAAGGGCAACAGAGCTGGGGAGGGGTCTGGAGCACAGCCCTGGGAGGAGAGGCTGAGGGAGCTGGGGTTGCTTAGCCTGCAGAAGAGGAGGCTCAGGGGAGACCTTCTTGCTCTCTCCAACTCCCTGAAGGGAGCTTGGAGCCAGGTGGGGACTGGGCTCTTCTCCCAGGCACCCAGCACCAGAACAAGAGGACACAGTCTCAAGCTGTGCCAGGGGAAGTTTAGGCTGGAGGTGAGGAAGAAATTCTTCCCAGCAAGAGGAATTGGCCATGGGGATGTGCTGCCCAGGGAGGTGGTGGAGTCACCATCACAGAATCACCAAGGTTGGAAGAGACCTCAAAGATCATCCAGTCCCAGCTGTCACCACAGCCCTCATGACTAAACCATGGCACCAAGTGCCACGTCCAGTCCCCTCTTGAACACCTCCAGGCATGGTGACTCCCCTGGAATTGTTTAGGAAGAGCCTGGCTGAGGCACTTGGTGCCATGGTTGAGGTGATCAGATGGTGCTGGGTGAGAGGTTGGACTGGATGATCTCTGAGGTCTTTTCCAACCTGGCTAATTCTATTCTATCTGCAACAGTCAGCTGAAGGCAGGCTGGCAACCCAAGTGCCCTGCCTGACCTACATGCCAAACTCCATCACACACACACACCAAATAACTTGTCCAGACAGTTGCAGGAGCAAAGCAAGCTGGAGACTTTGTTGTAGACTCCAAGCATTCAGACTTCTCCTTTGGCTTTAACTCCCTAACATTAATAACAGCCTGGCACAGCAAGGCAGGGGTTTAAAAACAAGCCCAGCACCTCCTCTCCTCTCCTCTTCATAATGTTAAACCCAGGTGAAAACAAACGAGGGCTGTCTGACAGGGAGCTGAGCAAGAGGCAAAGCATTTTGTTTCCCTGGCATTTTGGGCAAACCAAGACATCTGGGGGTGGGAGGGGGAGAAACCAGCTTGAACCCTTCTAAATACTTTATTAGTCATCATGAAGCAATAAAAGCTCCAGTGCACACACACACAAATCCACTTCACAGCACCTTTACATAGGCTTGACAGCACAATCAGGGGGGAAAGGATTGCTCTTCAGTGTGGGGTATGGATGCTCCTCACACCTCCAGAACCTCAACCTGAGAGGCTTGGGTGGTGGGGAAGAACACAACCCACCACCTGGCCCCCTTAAGAAGCTCCTGCTTGGGAGAAGCTCTTTTCCTGTTCCTTTGTCAGTTTATTTTAGGCAGGGAGAGGTGGAGCCAGCTCCCAGGGCAGTAAAATGAACAAGCAAGCTGCTGGCACAGAGTGCTGCAGCCTAAACCCATTTGAGAACAAAGTTCAAGGCATGCAAGACTGCAGAAGCTGGGAGCTCACACTTTGATCCTTTGGCTCAACACAACTGGATTTGAAGCCTTAAAAGCAGCTGCTTAATGAATAATACACACTTCCAGCAAGCTCTCCACCTTGAGCAAGCCAACAGCATTTGATTTCCCAGGGACTGTGAGCCTGCTCTGAGAGTAGACAGGGAACTAAACCAACCCTGTGTGGCCTGCCCTCTCTGAACCTGTTTTAGCAGGGGGGGCTTGGACTGGATGGTCCCTAGGAGTCCCTTCCAGCCTCCAGCATTCTGTGAACAAAGCAGCTCCACAGGTTGGAGTGCTAGTGGCTGTCACACTGCCCTGGGGCTGCATAGAGCAAGGGGAGAACCCTGGGAGTGACCAAGGCATTCCCAGCATGGTGTGGCTGGAAGGGACCTCTGGAAAGCATCCAGGCCAGCCCCACCCCCCCAATAAAAGAGAGAATCATAGAACCAATAAGGTTGGAAAAGACCTCAAAGATCACCAAGCCCAACCTGTCACCCAAGACCTCCTGACTACCAAACCATGGCACCCACAGCAGCTTGCCCAGGATCACAATGGCCGGGGGGGGGGGTTAGAAGGAGACTCCACAACCTCTCAGGGCAGCCTGCTCCACTGTTCAGTCACCTTCACACCAGAGGAGGTTTTCTTTAAGTGCAAGTGAAACCTCCTGGGTTCCAGTCTGTGCCCACTGCCCCTTGTCCTACCGCTGAAAAGATCCCAGCCCCATCCTCATGGCCTCCACTCACCCTGCTCTTTTCCCCAGGCTAATCAGCCCCAGGTCTCACTGAGGCAGTCCCCAGCATCTCTGTCCCCTTCTGCCACTGCCTTTGCACTTTTCAGTAGCGTTGTGGCCACCTGTTCCTAAGGAGGGGATTGGAAGGACCAAGCAGCTCTGCTGTTTCACCAGGATTCCACTTCAGCTTGGACGTCCAGACAGCCAAACTCTCTTCAAGCGAAACCATTCCCTCAGCCATTCCAGTTGGGACGCCAAGGGCAGGGAGAGGCTGAGCAAAACACCCGGGAGAACCAACCACATTTGGATTGCTAATGGTATTTGCATACCAAACCCCCACTTTAAGCACAGCCATTTGGCTTGCTCTGTGTGAGTTCAACTCATTAGTCACTGCCTGCTCTTTGATGACTCTCAGCCTTTCCTTTCCATCAAAGGATGCAGGGCAAGAGGGAAAGGCTTGAGTGCCACTGAAGAGAGGGAAAGCTGAAAGCAAACGCGGTGGAGTTGATGATGTGCAACGCTTTCAGTTTGCTGCCTTGCCTTTATCTCCCTTAGAACCAGTCCTAAAACGAGGGATGTGTCAGAACTCTTTGGGAACAAGGGAAGTGCCTAGAAACAGCCTTTTAAAAGCAGCAAGCAGAAGGCTAGGAAGAGCCTGAGCTAAGTGTGGTTGCCTGGTGAACAAAGTGGAACGAGGCACAGCCTGCATGTAACTCCTCTTTTAGAATCATTAAGGATGGAGAAGCCCTCCAGGATCATCAACTCCCACTCTCAACACCCCCATGGCCACTTAAACCCTGTCCCCAAGTGCCATGCCCACGGGTTTTAGGAACACCTCCAGGGATGGGGAGCTCCAGTGCCTGATTTCTCCCACAGCTGCAACTCAGGAGTTCTGGCCATGATTGTGGTGGGACTGAGAGGCTCCCCATTGCCTGCTGCATCCCAGTTTCCTGCCCTTTGCCTGGCCAGGGGGGTATGGTGGGGCAGGGTGTGATTTATTCTGGTTGGTTTGTGGGTTGGTTTGCTTCTTGCACTAACCTGGCAGCGAAAGAAAGAGCAGGAGGTTTACTCTGCCTTCCTCTCCCCAGCCTTGTGCTCCCTCAGCCACTGCACTTCGCTGGCTCCTCACTCACATCAGTGCCAGCAGTGGCAAGTCCATGGCCTGGAACAGAGCAGGAAAACAAAGCCTCTTGCTCCCCAAAACACACCAGCCCTCTGGGCAGGAGGAAGAAGCATTACCCAGTGGCTGGACACAGCAAGAAGGTGAGCCAGGACCCAGCACCTTGTGCTGAGGAGCTCAGCAGAGCAGTGGAGCCCCACGGCCACCACCTCAGGGACCAGCTCCCTTGCAGTGCTGACAGCAAATCAGTGCCTCAGCTCCACAGACATTCCAGCAACAGAGCAGAGGGGTTAAAGACAGATTCATTTCTTACCTGGGGAGCTCCTCAGCACAGTGCTGCAGTAGCTGCTGCTCAGGTTCTAAAGGAGAGCCTTCACACCTGGCCAGGTGAGTCCCACCACCAAATCACTTGGGAAGCAAGTTCCTTCAGCTGAGCCTCAGCTACAGCCTGAGCTCCTCACACATGCCTTCTGCTGGCCTTCAAGCTCTTGCCCAGCTTCTTTCCCATCTCCTGAGCCTCTGCCAGTGTGCCTAGGCCCTGGACCCCACCAATGCTCACCATGATTCCTGTCCCCAGGGCTGGCCCAAGCTGTCGGTGTCGTCTGCAAGACAGAGGTCTTGCATCTGACTGGGTGGTTGCAAAAAGCTAAGGCACTTTTTGCTTGGACTCCCCAGATCCCAGCAGCCAGGGATGTGCCTTTTTTATCATTGTTTTGGAAGCTTTGGGGGGGTTAGGAAAAATTAGGAGGGAGTAGAAACAATCAGGAGCAAATAGAAACAATTAGGAGCAAGTAGGAACGATTGGGAGGGAATAGGAACAATTAGGAGGGAATAGAAACAATTAGGAGCAAATAGGAACAATTAGGAGGGAATAGGAATAACTAGGAGCAAATAGGAACAATTTCTTCCCCAAAAAGGAGGTCAAGTCCTGGCCCAGGCTGCCCAGGGGCAGCGGAGTCCCCATCCCTGGAGGGCTTTCAGAGCTGTGGTGCTGAGGGCCATGGTTCAGTGGTGACCTGGCAGTGCTGGGCTGATGGTTGGACTTGATGGTCTCAAAGGTCTCTTCCACACAAAGCAATTCCATGATTCTATGCCACCACAGAACTGGTAGATGCTGACTGAGTATCTCAAAGGAGAAGCCAAGCTCTGGATCACTGCAGGAGGCTCTTTCCCCATCTGAAGCTCCACAGGAGTGATGCAAACAGTTGGATGTGAGGAAGAAGCTGTTCCCCAGGAGGGTGGTGAGAGCCTGGCACAGGTTGCCCAGGGAGGTGGTGGAAGCCTCCTGCCTGGAGGTGTTTGCAGCCAGGCTGGAGGTGGCTGTGAGCAACCTGCTGTGGTGTGAGGTATCCCTGCCCATGGCAGGGGGGTTGGAGCTGGCTGAGCCTTGAGGTCCCTTCCAGCCCTGACAGTTCTCTGATTCTAAGGTCCAGTGAAGCTCCTCTGCAGAGCCTCTAGCTCAGACCTCCCAGAGTTTAGATCCCTGCAGGGCAGGAGCAGCTCTGCATCTTACCTCCTGCTCCATGCAGGGGGTTAAACCACTGCATGCCTGCAGCAGGACAGCACCTTGCAGCCAAATGACTTTGGGGTGCAGCAGAATCAGGTTCAGGCACTCAGAACCACAGCAGCCCTGCTCTTCTGGAGCAGCTGTCTGGAAGAGCAACCTGCTGTAGGGTGAGGTGTCCCTGCCCAGGGCAGGGGGGTTGGAACTGGCTGAGCCTCGAGGTCCCTTCCAACCCTGACAATTCTCTGACTCTCTGCTTTGGCTATGGCAAATAAATGGTTAAGTTTTCTGGGCTGCTCTCTCTCTTTCTCTCTTTCTCCCTGGTGAATAAATAGATAGATAAATAAATCAATAGGATCAAAATAGCTCTGTGGGTTGGCCTTTGTGGTTTATGCAAAACATGACTGACAACAGGCAGGGAAATTTGGCCCCCACCTGATCGCTGGGAAGCAACTGCTTCTTTCAACTGCAACAGGCTTTGCCAGCAGCTCCCAGCAACAGATGGGGCCCTGTCAGGGTTGGAACAGCTCACAAGGTACAGGCAGAAAGAGCCGGAGGGACTTTGGAGCCCCAGAACAATCTGATCCCCAGCAAGCCGCTGCGGCGGCTGCCGTCGATGCCCTCGGACCGCTGGGTCGGTGCCTTGCAGCTGCAAGTCGCCTCTGAGAGCTTCTGGGCAGCTCTTGCAGCTTCCCAAAGAGGGTGGGCTGCTGGACTGGGGGTGGAGCCTGTTCAGAGCTCGTTGGCATCAGCTCCGAGTCCTGGAGGCACATCCAAGAGGCAGGTCCAGGCTTGAGCAGCAGCTCTGGAACGAATGGAAAGCGTTTTCGAAAGAGGACCCAGGCACAGCAGGGAGGAATTGCTGCAGCCTCAGGAAAAGTCCTGCCCAGCAATGGCTTGCACTTGGAAAGCTCTCCCAAGGAGGGATGGGAAACAAAAAAAGGCCTGACAAAACCCCCACCACAGCAGATAAGGACCCAGTGAAGCTCATCCAGGGAGGCAAAGGTGTCGAGCTCATAGATTCACAGGATGGGTTGGGTTGGAAGGGACCTCAAAGCTCATCCAGTACCAACCATGGCCACGGGCAGGGACACCTCCCAGCAGCCCAGGGTGCTCAAGGTCTCATCCAACCTGGCCTTGAACACCCCCAGGGAGGGGGCAACCTGTTCCAGTGCCTCCCCACCCTCACTGTCAAGAATTTCTTCCCCATCTCCAATCTCAATCTCCCCTCCTCAAGCTTCAATCCCTTTCCCTTCATCCTACCACTCCAAGCCCTTGTCAAAAGCCCCAGAGCCCTTCCTCTCCCAACTCTTTCTCTGCTGAAGGGCTGAGCTCCTGCCCTCCTGCTGTCTGTAGGTGCTCAGCAAGACTGAAATCTGGTCCTGGTGTGAGCAACTGGCCTGGTGAAGTCGCTGTGCAGGCAACTCAGCTGCCTCTGGAGCTGTGTGGCTGTCAGCTGGGATTTAGCTGCTCGGCTCAGCTGCTCTCTTTCCCCCACCGAGCTGCAAGAAACCCTTGTGGGAAGGGGATCACAGAATGGTAGGGGCTGGAAGGGACCTCTCTGGAGATCAAGTCCAACCCTCCTGGCTGGCTGAGCCTCCTTGCATGCACAGGGTTCCTGTGGCAGGTTGCACCAAATGGGAAGCTGAGCTGAGCCTTCCACAGCTGTGAGGTGGTTTGGAGGGGGTCTGGGCACAAAACCAGGAGAGCAGCCAGAAGGCTTGGGCTTCATGGTGGAACCTAGAGGCTTTGACTGCATGGAGTCAGACTTAGGTGAAATGAGCACAGGTGCTGAGCCTTCCACAGCTGTGGGGTGGTTTGGAGGGGGTCTGGGCACAAAAGCATGAGAGCAGCCAGCCAGAAAATTGAGATTTCATGTTTGGATCCAGAGGCTTTTGTCTTCTCCTAACTGCAGAGCTTTGCTTGCAGGATTTGGGTTTAATCATTAATTTCCACGTGTCTGTGGCCTGCATGCCTGCTGTGCAGTGAGAGCCAGGGCTGGGCTGATAAGCTGCTTTGGGAGGGCTGATAAGGCTTGCTCTGCTTCCTTAGGAGCTTTTCCTCCAACCATGGCTGCAGCTGGGGGGACCACACAGCCCACTGGTGGGAGGCCCCAAGGTGTGCTGGGTTAAGGAACATATCAAAGCAATTAGGAATGATCCATTCTCCTTGAGCTCCACAGGAGGTAAATAGGATGCCTTTCTCTCCCCCTCTCCATCACACAGGGGAGAAATTAAAGAGGATTTGAGTTTTCTGGTCCCCCTCAGTGGCTTTCTGGCAGAAGCAGAGGGAGGTGATGCCTTCTGCCTCCTACAACCTCCCTGCATGCCCAAGAAATTCCTTGTACATGCCCCTGGTGGCTTCCTCCTCCCAGGTGGTGCTGTACAAGCACTCCAAAGCCCCTGCAAAAGCACTCCAAACCCCACTGCTCCTCTTGGAAAACAGCAGAGCCAGGCTAGGGGGGAAAAAAAAACCCAGACTGATCTCAGCTCCAGAGGCAAAGCTTGCTTGGAGGAGGGGGAGAAGAAGGGGGAAGCAGCCTCCAAAGGTGATTAAAACATTGTTGTGTGAGAGTCATGCTGCTCTGACCCTCCAGTCAGCTGTGGGAAAGGGCACTTGGAGCAGAGGTAACCACCAGCACCTGAGTCACTGCTGCAAAACCTTTGAATGAAACAGATTGTTCAGATAGCTCAGTCCTCATCCCCACCACCTCCACCAGCGAGGCCACCTCTGGAGCTTTGTGTCCACTTCTGGGCTCCCCAGTTCAAGAGAGACCAGGAGCCACTGGAGAGAGTCCAGTGGAGGGCTGTGAAGATGCTGAGGGGCTTGGAGCATCTCTGTGAGGAGGAAAGGCTGAGAGCCCTGGGGGTGTTGAGCCTGGAGAAGAGCAGCCCCAGAGGGGAGCTGAGCAATGCTCAGCAGGAGCTGAAGGATAGGGAGCAAGAGGCTGGGGCCAGGCTCTGCTCAGTGGTGCCCAGGGACAGGACACAAAGTGGAACCCAGGAGGTTCCATCTGAACTTGAGGGGAAACTGCTTTGCTGGAGCCCTGGAGCAGGCTGCCCAGGGAGGTTGTGGAGTCTCCTACTCTGCAGAGCTTCCAACCCCCCCGGCCATTGTGCTGCTGGGCAAGCTGCTGTGGGTGCCCTGCTTGAGCAGGGGGGTCTGACTGGATGGTCTCCCAGAGGTCCCTTTAGCCCCTCACAGATCACTCTGTCATTTCCTGCTCTAACAACTCTTAGACCACTGGTCAGGTTCTACAAAGCTCAGCTTTCAGCCACCCCTTGCACTCAGAGAGGTTTCATGCCAACAGGCAGCTGGCTAGAATCACAGAATCAATAAGGTTGGAAAAGACCTCCAAGATCATCAAGTCCAAGCTGTGGAAGCAGGAGGGGAGGTGGTGAACAGTCCCTTCCCCCTCCCTGCCTCCTCCCACCCAAAGGCAAACTTCCAGCATTGAATTGCAGGCTTGGCAGCAGAGATCCAAAGTGGAAAGGGTGGGAAAAGAGGTGTCCAGAGGGCATTTAAAGTGGGGGGCGACCTCAAATCCTCTCTTAAAAAGGGGCACCCCCGAGTTAGGCTCTCAAAACCCCCAGGGTACATCATCCAGCCTCCTCTGGTGATTCCCTGAGGAATGTCTCATTTCACTCTACACAGAGGACAACTCAATCATGGCAAGCACTGGGTTGGAAGGGACCTTTGAAGCTCATCTAGTCCAAATCCCCCTGCAGCCAGCAGGAGCATCCCCAGCTGGAGCAGGTTGCTCAGAGCCACACCTTGAATGTCTCCAGGGATGAGGAGATGAACCTGGGCAACCTGTTCCAATGTTCCACCACCCTGACAGTAAAGAGCTTCTTCCTGATGTCCAAAGAGCTTCTTCCTGCTGTCCAAACAACTCCTTCCTAATACCCAGCTGAGTTTCATCCAAACTGCTCCTTGCTTTGCTGGGCTTGTCTTTTGGTCTTTCTGGCCTTGAGCACTGCCAGGCTTGGAGCCTCCACACCTTCTCTGAGCAACCTGTTCCACCCTGAGGGTAAAGAGCTTCTTCCTGCTCTCCAAACAACTCCTTCCTAATGTCCAAACAACTCCTTCCTAATATCAAACTGAGTTTCATCCAAACTGCTCCTTGCTTTGCTGGGCTTGTCTTTTGGTCTTTCTGGCCTTGAGCACTGCCAGGCTTGGAGCCTCCACACCTTCTCTGAGCAACCTGTTCCAGTGTTTCACCACCCTGACAGTAAAGAGCTCCTTCCTAATGTCCCACCTAAGTCCACCCTGCTCCAGTTTCAACCCCTTGCCCCTCGTCCTATTGCCACTTGCGACCGAGTCCCTCCCCAAGCTCTCTTGCAGGTAGCTTTCATCAGGCAGCAGGAGGGGCACTCCAGCAGCTGTCTCAGGTGACTGAGCTGCCTCCTTTGGCTCAGCCTCTCCCCTTCTCCAACAATGAGGCAATATTTCCTCGAGGGTGTAACGTTTGCTCAAGGTATTTGCAGTGCCGCGGGTTGCGACACCGCCGCCGTCCTCCCGCTCCACGCCGCTCGCCCTGCCTCTGTGTGGCCAAGGAGATTGGCTTGGGTGGGTTGGGCCACCAGAGGTAATCCAGGAAGGCTGAAGGTAAGGCAAGGACAGGATCCTGCCTGGAGCTGAGCAGAGGCATTGTGCAGCCAGAAGAAAAGGCAAGAGAAGGTTCCTGAAGGTCGCTGTGACCGCCCGGGGAGCGGTGCCAGAGCGTTCGCGCTGGCTTGGCACGTCCACAGGGCCCTGGCTGTGCAGGGCCAAGCCAGGGAGAGGCTGAACCTAAGCCAAATTCCACCTCCCAGCAGCTTTTCTCACCCCTTTGGGCTTGGGGGGAGTAGTGGGAGAATCACCAGGAGCAAGCACCCATTTGCTGCTGGATTTGCCTTCTCCTTCCCAATGCTCAGTGCCAGCACAAGGGGCAGTGGTGGAAGCTGGGGCAGAGGAAGTGCCATGGAAACAGGAGGAGGAATTATTTCCCTCTGAGAGTGACAGAGCCCTGGAGCAGGCTGCCCTGGGGGGGTTGTGGAGTCTCCCTCTCTGGAGACATTCAAAACCTGCCTGGATGTGTTCCTGTGTGAGCTGCTCCAGGTGACCCTACTCTGGCAGGGGGGGTTGGACTGGGTGATCTCTCAAGGTCCCTTCCAGCCCCTAACATTCTGTGATCCTGGCATCCTGTGATTCCCTTCTGGCTTTGACTGGGAGGAGCTGCCTGTGCTCCCTGGAAGATGATCTCCAGCTTTCAGCATCTCAGCTGCTCCTGGCAGAGGTGGCAGAAGTTTCCTGGGCAGGCCAACAATCGCTGTGTTGTGCCTTGCAGTTGGAAGTGTGAAAGGCTGGCAATAGATGCAGCCCTCTGCCAAGCTTTATCTTCTGCTCTTCACCCTGGGGAGGACTCTTTGTGCCCAGCCAGCTGAGGTCACAGAACATCCCATGCTGGTTTTCTGCCCCTGCACCTGAAGGACAGAAGGATCTCTCTGTAGAGAGAGAATTTAAGGCTACATAACCAGACCTTCCTCCCTTTATATTTCTGCCTGAGGCTTCATAAGTGTCAAGATCCTTCCCAAGTGTCAAAATCCCTCCCAGATGATCTTTGAAGGTCCCTTCCAACCCAGACTCTTCTGTTATCTGTAGCTGCTCTGGTAGCACACAGCAGCCAAAAAGCAATCCTCAAGGTCTCACTGCTTTGGTCGCTTCTCACTGTGCTCAGGGGGTTCATGGTCTAGGAAAGAGCAAAGCTGTGAGGGAGGAGAGAGCCAACAGACATTGGGGTTTCTTTCCCAGAGCCATGGAGTTGATCACTGAAGGCATTAAGCTGGCAATGGCTGCACCCCAAACCACACAGCTGGGTTGGGGTTTTCCTCCCCATGCTCACCCCAGGATTCTCCCTCCTGGGAGCGCAGGTAGGAGACCTCACGAGGTTTGGGGTGAAGAGGGGAACGAATCCCTTTGCATTCTGACCATCAGAGCCCCTTGCCTGCTGAGCCAGGGTGGCCTGGCAGCTGTTGCTAGGAGATGAGCCTGTGTTTATTGTGCTGAGGGCTCCCTGACCCTCCCTGGCAGCACAGCAGAAGCTCCACACGCAGCAAGCAGAAGCAAGATGAGTTTCTGAGCCTCCTCCACTGGCTGCTGCGCTTCCACCATCCTTCACTCAATGCAGTAAGTCACTCTGTCCTCCTCCTGCAGATCCCCAGCCTGCTCCACCAGGGGCTGCTTTGGTCCTTTGGAAGCTGTTTATGGCCTGGCTTGGAAGTCAGGTGCAAGGGCAGGGAGCAGCTCAAGCTCTGCTGAAGCATTAGGGGGGGGTTGCCAGCCAGGAAAAGCAGCAAGTGTATTTCCCTCTCTGACTCCAGGTGATTGTTCCTCCTGCCCTCTGCTTTCTCAGGTCAGAATCCTTCCTACAAAACAGCTGCAGCCTTGACTCAGCACAGCTCCTTCTTTTTGGTGCTCAGTTTTTATAGCTGACTGTTGCAAGCATGAAACTGGCTGAGAATTTGCTTCCTGCTCCATGTCCATGTGTTCAGGATCTTGGTTTCTGTCTCCAGGCAGAATATCTCACTGGGGTTTTTTTTCCATACCCATTGCAAAGGCAAACTCTGAGTCTCAGCTTTCAAGCTTCCTGCAAAGAAGCCTTTGACCCCAAGAGGCTGAGATGGACTTGGAAATTACTCTTGGACACTGCCCCAACACGAGCAGCAGGCTGAAGGAAAGCACCCAGAACTTCCACAGGGTGGTAGAATCAGGGAATCACTTGGGTGAGGGGTCTGGAGCACAGCCCTGGGAGGAGAGGCTGAGGGAGCTGGGGTTGCTTAGCCTGCAGGAGAGGAGGCTCAGGGGAGACCTTCTTGCTCTCTGCAACTCCCTGAAGGGAGGTTGGAGCCAGGTGGGGGTTGGGCTCTTCTCCCAGGCACCCAGCACAAGAGGCCACAGTCTCAAGCTGTGCCAGGGGAAGTTTAGGCTGGATGTTAGGAAGTTCTTCCCAGCAAGAGAGATTGGCCACTGGAATGTGCTGCCCAGGGAGGTGGTGGAGTCCCCATCCTTGGAGGTGTTTAGGAAGAGCCTGGATGAGGCACTTGGTGCCATGGTTGAGTTGATCAGATGGTGCTGGGTGAGAGGTTGGACTTGATGATCTCAAAGGTCTTTTCCAACCTGGTTAATTCTATCCTATCCTATCCTATCCTATCCTATCCTATCCTATCCTATCCTATCCTATCCTATCCTACCCTACCCTACCCTATCCTACCCTATCCTATCCTAGCCTATCCTAGCCTATCCTATCCTATCCTCTCAAGGAGTCCAGCCCTTAACACAGCACTGTCAGGGCACCACTAACCCATGGCCCTCAGCACCATAGCTACACAGCTCTGAAACGCCTCCAGGGATGGGGACTCCAGCACTGCCCTGGGCAGCCTGGGCCAGGCCTTGACAACCCTTTGAGGGAAGAAAATGTTCCTCATGGCCAACCTAAGCCTCCCCTGGTGCAACTTGAGGCCATTTCCTCCTGTCCTACTACAACTTCACAGCAAATTTACAAGGCAACCCAAGAGCTACCTCAAGGGGAAGGAAGCAGGAAGAGCACAAAGATTAGCTACAAAAGCACTCAGATGTCTATGACAGCCACCAGCCAGCCTGTCTCTAGGGATGCCTACAGCTTCAGTGGGCAGAAAGCAGAATTTAGGTACTGCCAGGTAAACAACTAGGGGAAAAAATAATGGTTCTGAAGCCAGGAAAAGACTGCAAGAAGGTGGTGGGAAATGGCATCCAAACCCTACAGAGCAAATGATGGCAAAGAGGGAAGCTAAAAATGGATCTGAACAGATTGTTCCAAGCTCACTCCTGACCCTGGCAAAGTGGCTGATGAGGATCTTCCCTTCTGCAGGCTGGGCTGAGATGGGCTTTGTGCCAGCCAAGAGGAAAAAGAGCACCAAACCCATGATGTCAGGAAGGAAACAACAAGAGGCTGGATCCTTCTCAGCTGCCAGAGGTGACTCTTCTCCCCATATTTCCAGCTAGTCATTGTGCCAAGCCCTATGATCAGGTTCTCCACTGATAGCAGTATCCAAGATGTTCTGTCTTCTTCACTTAGCCATGCAATAACCACTCCTCTCTGCAGCTGAGGTCTGCAAGCTAAACCACTCTGCTTTTGCTTCCCTAAGAGCTCAAATCCTGCACAGCATCTACATCCCACCTCTGATGAGTCATAGAATCCACAAGGTTGGAAAAGACCTCAGAGATCACCAAGTCCAACCTGGTCACCTAATACCTAACACCTCCTGGCAGCTAAACCATGGCTCCAAGTGCCAGATCCAAGCCTTTCTTAAACAGAATAGTTTAGAATAGAATAGAATAGGATAGGATAGGATAGGATAGGATAGGATAGGATAGGATAGGATAGGATAGGATAGGATAGGATAGGATAGGATAGGATAGGATAGGATAACATAATAGGATAGAGCAGAATAGAATAGAATAGAACAGAATAGAATAACAGAACAGAATAGAATAACAGAACAGAAGAGAACAGAATAGAACAGAAGAGAATAGAGCAGAACAGAATAGAGCAGAATAGAATAACAGAATAGAATAGAACAGAGCAGAATAGAATAGAACAGAATAGAATAGAAGAGAGCAGAACAGAATAGAATAGAACAGAATAGAGCAGAATAGAATAGAGTAGAACAGAATAGAAGAGAAGAGAACAGAAGAGAACAGAATAGAATAGAGCAGAACAGAATAGAACAGAACAGAATAAAACAGAACAGAATAGAACAGAACAGAATAGAACAGAACAGAATAGAACAGAACAGAATAGAACAGAACAGAATAGAACAGAACAGAATAGAACAGAACAGAGCAGAATAGAATAGAGCAGAATAGAACAGAACAGAATAGAGCAGAACAGAATAGAATAACAGAACAGAACAGAACAGAATAGAGCAGAATAGAATAACAGAACAGAATAGAATAGAATAGAATAGAGCAGAATAGAACAGAGCAGAATAAAGCAGAATAGGATAGAATAACAGAATAGAATAGAGCAGAATAGAATAAATTAGAATAGATTAGAATAGAATAGAAGAACAGATTAGAATAGAATAGAATAGGATAGAACAGGATAGAATAGGATAGAACAGGATAGAATAGAACAGAACAGGATAGAATAGAACAGAATAGGATAGAACAGGCTAGAATTCATTAATTACATTCCCCCACAAACAGTGAGCAGGGAAGCACTGAGCTGAGGCAGAGGAGAGGGCTCAGCCTCCCTCCTGGCAGGGGTGGCACCGGTTCGCGGCGCAGCCTTGCCATGGAACCTCTTTCCTCCGGGAAGCAGCCGAGCTGCTGCCACCTCCCTGCAAGCCTTTGCCGATCGCCCTGCAGCTCACGCGTGAGGCACGGAGGCTGGCTGTGAGCTGCCTTCGCATAGATGGGAACAAGGGAGGGGAAAAAAAAACCATGGAAAGAAAGAAAGAAAAAACTTGGGCCCGGGTGGCTAATGCTGGTCTGATCCGGAGGCAGAGGGAACGCGGAATGCTGTGCCCCCGGGAGGCCGAAACGAGATGCTGAGCCCAAGCGCCAGGCACTGCTCCCTGCCGGAGAGTCCTCCCCGCTGCAGCCCTTCCACCGCCCTCCGCGTCACAGAGCTGCTGCAGCTGGAAAAGGTCTTTAAGATAGAATCACGGAACGGGTAGGAGTGGGAAGAGCACCCCTGGAAGTCGTTCAGTCCAACCTCCCTGCTAAAGCAGGGCAGCCACAGCAGCCTGCCCAGGAGCACAGTGGCCAGGGGGGGTTGGGATCTCTCCACAGCCTCTCTGGGCAGCCTGCTTTCCCCACAGGAAGGTTTTCCCTCATGTTCAGGTGGAACCTCCTGGGTTCCATTTTGTGTCCTGTCTCTGGGCACCACTGAGAAGAGTCTGGCCCCAGCCTCTTGCCCTCCACCTTTTAGCTCTTGCTGAGCATTGCTCAGATCCCCTCTGGGGCTGCTCTGAATTCTTTACCAACACAGCCTCCCTCTAGACTGCCAAAGCCATGGGTGATGCATAGAACCTTAGAATCAACCAGGTTGGAAAAGACCTCAGAGATCATCAAGTCCAACCTGGCACCCAGCACCTCCTGACAGCTAAACCATGGCTCCAAGTGCCACATCCAATCCCCTCTTGAATACCTCCAGGGATGGGGACTCCACCACCTCCCTGGGCAGCACATCCCAGTGGCCAATCTCTCTTGCTGGGAAGAACTTCTTCCTAACATCCAGCCTAAACCTCCCCTGGCACAGCTTGAGACTGTGGCCTCTTGTTCTGGTGCTGCTTGCCTGGGAGAAGAGACCAACCCCCAGCTGGCTACAACCTCCCTCCAGGGAGTTGGAGAGAGCAAGAAGGTCTCCCCTGAGCCTCCTCTTCTGCAGGCTAAGCAACCCCAGCTCCCTCAGCCTCTCCTCCCAGGGCTGTGCTCCAGACCCCTCCCCAGCCTCATTGCCCTTCTCTGGACACCTTCAAGTCTCTCAATGTCCTTCTTAACCTGAGGAGCCCAGAACTGGACACAGGACTCAAGGTGTGGCCTGAGCAGTGCTGGGCACAGGGGCAGCTGTGGACTGCACTGTGGACTGCACCTGTGCAGCAGGGACACCAAACAGGTGCTTGGAAACTAGGAGAGGCTCCAACAGCCAACACCTTTGCTCCACTCCAGGCAGAGCAGCTTTGTCCCACTCCAGGCAGAGCAGCTTTGTCCCACTCCAGGCAGAGCAGCTTTGCTCCACTCCAGGCAGAGCAGCTTTGTCCCACTCCAGGCAGAGCAGCTTTGTCCCACTCCAGGCAGAGCAGCTTTGCTCCACTCCAGGCAGAGCAGCTTTGTCCCACTCCAGGCAGAGCAGCTTTGCTCCACTCCAGGCAGAGCAGCTTTGTCCCACTCCAGGCAGAGCAGCTTTGCTCCACTCCAGGCAGAGCAGCTTTGTCCCACTCCAGGCAGAGCAGCTTTGTCCCTGGGACAGAGGTTTTCCCAAGATTTACTGCTGCAGATAACAATGAAAAAGAACAATGCAATGAGTCAGATGAATCCAGCTGCTTGCTTCCTGCTCCTCTCTTCCCTGCCACCCACCTGATTCCAGCTGGAACAGAACTAGGTCAGAGTGGCTTTGTTCTTCTGCTCCCAGGCTTGATTCCCAAACCTCTGTGCACAGCCAAGTTGAGAGAGAAACCAGAGGCAGAGTTTCCTCAGCCTCTGCAAGCTTCTCCATTTCCACTCTTGCAGCTGCTTCTACCACCTCTGAAGTGGAGCTTGACAAAGGCAAGTCCAACAAGAGCAAGACAGAGGGTAAGGCAAGCCCCCAAGAGCAACAGCCAGAAGAGGAGACACCACAAGTGCCAGAGGGACCAGGACCATATTTCTATCTCAGTGGATCTAATGGAGCTGAGCTGTAAGTAGGTCCTCTTGGTAGACTCACATGAACAGCAGCAGGAGGAGGTGGTTGAATCCCCATCCCTGGAGGTGTTTCAGAGCCACAGAGATGTGCTGCCTGAGGGATGTGGTTTAGCAACAGCCTTGGTAGAGTTAGAGGATCATAGAAGCCTGGAATGGTCAGGGTTGGAAAGGACCTCAAGGATCATCCAGCTCCAACTCCCCTGCCATGGGCAGGGACACCTCACACTACAGCAGGTTGCTCACAGCCACATCCAGCCTGGCCTTCAAAACCTCCAGGAATGGCTTGGACTCAATGATGTCTCCCAGCCTAAGTGAGTCCATAGTTGTCTGACTCTATATGAAGCCATGCAAGGTGATCCACTTGCCTCAAATGATCAATAATGATCAATCATTCCTTCTGCAGAGTGAGCAGCTACTGCCAGGGCAGAGGCTGGCAGCGTATCTATGACAACAGGAGGGAGGATTATGCACTGAAGTGGTGTGAAATCAAGGACCCAGAGTCCTATCAGCATTTCAAAGAAGGTAGAGGGGTGCTGTGGCCCTGGGGTGGGAGAGGGTGGTGGGAGAAAACTTGAGCCTGCTGGACTTAGAACAGGCTGGAATCACAGGATCAATAAGGTTGGAAAAGACCTCAAAGATCATCAAGTCCAGCCTGTCACCCAACACCTCCTGACTCTGAGACTGCCTCTGAGGGCAGAGGAGGTGGAAGAAATAGGTAATATCAACTCCTCAGCAGACCCCAGAGGGACATCTGGATTGCCCTGGTGATTAAAGGAAGGGTTGAGACAGGAGAACCTCTCTGGGAGGAAGGAGGCCAGAGGAATGAACTCAGTGTAATGCAATGAGCAAAGCCAAACCATCACAGCCACCGCTGAGACATGCTCCTCCCTCCCTCTGGGTCTGAGCACAGGCCCCTCACCAGCACCTCCTGACTCCTCCAGGACCCAACCAGTTTTCCCACCAGGAAAGCATCACACCAAGGACTCCCACAGCAGTGCCTCTGAGAAGTGCTTCAAGAAGCACAACCAACACAAAACCCTCGGGACACGGCCCCTGGGGTAACTGGTCAGGACCTGTGCCCTGGCAAGCCTGAGCACCAGGGCACAGAGCTGTGGACTCCTATTCTATTCTATTCTATTCTATTCTATTCTATTCTATTCTATTCTATTCTATTCTATTCTATTCTATTCTATTCCATTCCATTCCATTCCATTCCATTCCTATCCCTATTCCATTCCATTCCCATTCCTATTCCTATTCCATTCCTATCCCTATTCCATTCTATTCCATTCCTATTCCATTCCTATCCCTATTCCATTCCATTCCCATTCCTATTTATATTCCATTCCTATCCCTATTCCTATTCCCATTCCATTCCTATTCCCATTCCATTCCCATTCCATTCCTATTCTACTCCTATTCCCATTCCCATTCCATTCCTATTCCCATTCCGTTCCAATTCCATTCCTATTCCCACTCCATTCCTATCCCTATTCCATTCCATTCCATTCCTATTCTATTCCTATTCCCATTCCATTCCTATTCTATTCCTATTTCCATTCCATCCCATCCCATCCCATTCCATTCTCTCCTGTGGCACAGGAGTGGGTGACCTCTTCCCTACCAGGCCAGGTTGTGCTGGCAGTGCTGCGCTGGCTCTTGACCAGGTTGCACCCCTGCAGGAGTTGGCCTCATGCATGGTGGTGCAGTAGTGTTGGGATTGGGAGCTCTAGGTGAGCAGCTGGACTTGAGGATCTCCAAGGTCTCTTCCTTTCTTGGATTCCATTTCTATGAGCCTAGGAAGCCCCCCTCAGTTCGGTTTGGCCCACCACAAGGTTGGAGAGAAAGGCAGTTCCAGCCTACCTCTGCTCTGGGGCTTAGCACCGCTGCCTTAGAGCACATTTGGTCAAAGCCAGCAGTGGGAAGGTCATCTTCACACCACCCCCTGCATGGGACAAGGAGGACAAAGCTTGGTCATTGTTTCCCATACAGGTAAGCAACTTCTCTACCAGATCCCCAACAACAGAGTCCTCACCACTAAGACAGGGCTCTTGTGCTGCCTGAGAGAGCAAGAGAGGAGGATGGAAAAGAGTAGGAGGAGCTCTAAATTCAAGTAAGAACTCTCACCCCTTTGAACCTGGGACCAGAAATACACCAAGAGAAAGTGGGAGCAGAGCAGCACAAGTCCAGTTTGTCCTGCACTCAGCACAGTACAAGGGCACAAAGCTCAGGGGGGTTTCTTTCTTGCTTATCTCCTAGGAAAATCACTTTCCCCCCTCCTCCCCTCCAGAAGTACCTAGAAAGGAGACAGAATTTCCTCCCTGTGTCTGGAGTTAGAGGAGTGCCAGGTGCCCCAAAGACAACAGCCACAAGAATTAAGGCTGCAGAGGGAGTGCTGGCAAAGACCTGCAGGGGGAGGACAAAGGGCAATGGTTTGGAATGAGAGCAGAGCAGGTTGAGAGTGGATGCTAGGAGCAAGTTCTGCACCAGGAGGCTGCTGGAACACTGCAAACAGGTTGCCCAGGGAGGGAGTCGAGGCTCCATCCCTGGAGATACTCAAGGTCAGGCTGGGCAAGGCTCTGAGCAGCCTGATTTAGTGGAGGATGTCCCTGCTGACTGCAGAGGGGTTGGACTGGATGGGCTTTGGAGGATGAGCTTTGGGGGATGAGCTTTGGGGGATGAGCTTTGGAGGTCCCTTCCAACCCAACCCATCCTCTGCTTACCCTGCTGGAAAAGCCACAACTTCTTGCCCCAACTCCTTGTAACAGAAGAGAAGCTTCTTGCCCTTCCTGCCCCTCTGTGGTTGACCTACCCCAAAACCCAGGTGGCACATCCTGCACCTTGCTTACCTGCAGCCATCCCAGCTGAGCACCTGAGGAGAGTTTGAAGGCCAGTGTGTACTCTTGAAGGCTCATAGGAGGAGGTGGCTGGGGAAAGACACACAACAAACACCCAGGTGTCCACAGGCAGGACCAAACCAAGAAGGCCATTTCTGAAGCTTCTCCTTGCAAGGATCCTTTCTGCAAGCAGCTGAGGGAGGACTGTGCTGGAACAGGGCTTGCAGCCTGCACTCCATTCCCCCATAGGTTCCTGAAGATGGAGGAGTTCTTCCCAGAGTCTTTTCGCCTGGACATAGAAGAGGAGAGAAACAGCTTCCTGAAGCTCTGCAGAGGTGAAGTGTCCTAATCATGGTGGCACTTGGGCACTGCAGAGCCCTTGGTGGCTCTGTGTGAGCGAGAGGGCAGAGGGAACGGCCTCGAGTTGCACCAGGGGGGGTTTAGGTTGGACGGCAGAAGAAACTTCTCTGCTGAAAGGGTTCTCCAAGGCTGGAACAGGCTGCCCAGGGAGGTGCTTGGACCCCAGGGCCCTGGAGGTGCTTGAAAGCCACAGAGGTGTGGTGCTGAGGGATGTTCATGGATTGCAGAATGGGCTGGGTTGGAAGGGATCTCTAAGATCATCCAGTTCCAACCCCCCTGCCATGGGCAGGGACACCTCCCACCAGCCCAGCTTGCTCAAGGTCTCATCCAGCCTAGCCTTGAGCACCTCCAGAGAGAGGACATCCACAACCTGCCTGGGCAACCTGTTCCAGTGTCTCCCCACCCTCACTGGAAAGAATTTCTTCCTGATCTCCAGTCCCTCCTCAAGCTTCAATCCATTTCCTCTCATCCTATCACTCCCAGCCCTAGTCAGAAGTCCCTCCCCAGCTCCCCTGGAGCCCCCTTCAGGTACTGGAAGGCTGCTCTAAGGTCTCCCTGGAGCCTTCTCTTCTCCAGGCTGCACAGCCCCAGTCTGGGTTAGGAGCAAATACTTGGTAAAGCTCAGTGATGGTTGGACTTGATGATCTGAAAGGTCTTCTCTAACCAAAATGATTCTCTGATTCCATGTTTCTAATGGGCACCTGAGTGCTTCCCACCACACCTGCCTGTAACAGGCTCAATCCTCTCTGCAGGAGAGGAGATTTGGATCTGCAAACCAAGCTGCTCCAACCAAGGCAAAGGGATTTTCCTGCTCAAAGGTCCAGCTGCCCTTGACAGCCTTCAAGCCAAGCTCCACAGCACTGAGGAACAGCCACCCAAGAAGAAGGTGCTGTGCAAGGCTCCCCCAGCAAGAATAGTGCAAAGGTAGAGGCTGAAGGCTGGGGATCCATGTGTGAGTAGTGTGCTGGGTTAAGCACTGTGCTTAGGGAGCACTAAGCACCGAGCTCAGGGAGCTGAATCCTTCCATGGGTTCTTAGTGTGGCTACAGCACACCTCAGCATCCCATGGGATGTCATCTTGTGGGAGAGAAGCTTCTCCCCTGCCTGGTCTGGCTCACATCCACACTTCAGTCACTTCAAGGGAGATCTTTGGCAGCATGAAGATCTGAGGTTAACTTTGGGAGCTGAAGAATGCCTGCAAAAGGCCAGGTGCTGCAGCTCTGTGCACAAAGCCTTGGTCCAAAGCAATTCAGATCAGGTATTATCAGTTCAGGGGATGGTTTGGGTTGGAAGGGACCTTAAAGATCATAGAATCACAGAATCAATAGGGTTGGAAAAGACCTCAGAGATCATCAAGTCCAACCTGGCACCCAACACCTCCTGGCTAACTAAGCCATGGCTCCAAGTGCCACATCCATTCCTGTTTTGAACACCTCCAGGGATGGGGACTCCACCACCTCCCTGGGCAGCACATCCCAATGGCCAATCTCTCTTGCTGGGAAGAACTTCTTCCTCACCTCCAGCCTAAACCTCCCCTGGCACAGCTTGAGACTGTGGCCTCTTGTTCTGGTGCTGGATGCCTGGGAGAAGAGACCAACCCCCAGCTGGCTCCAACCTCCCTGCAGGGAGCTGGAGAGAGCAAGAACACCACCTCCCTGGGCAGTTCCCTCCACCCTGCCACAGGCAGGGACACCTCCCCCCAGCACAGCTTGCTCAAAGCCTCATCCAGCCTGCCCTTGAACACCTCCAGGGAGAGGGCATCCACAGCCTCCCTGGGCAACCTGTCCCCACCCTCACTGGAAAGAATCTCTTCCTGATCTCCAGCCTCAATCTGCCCTCCTCAAGCTTCCATCCATTCCCTCTCAATCCTTTGTCAGAAGTCCCTCCCCAGCCCTCTTGTGGCCCCCTTCAGGTACTGGATGCTGTATGCACGCAGCAGGCAGCATTAGGAGCCTAAACCCAGCTGGCTGCTCAAGGGCTTAGGCTTAGTTAGACCAATCTGTGGTCGTGGACACAGCCAAGCAGGCTGTGCCAGGTGACACCCTGAGGTGTCCTCTGGCTCTCTCTCCGTGGGGAGTGGCTGATGCTGCGCTGCAGGAGGCTCCCTGCTCCCTGCTTTCGAAGGGTGCTGCCGGCATGGATTGGCTCCCAGCACATCCTGGTGATTTGTGCAGCCATCCAGCAAGGTTTGCTGATAAAGGGCAGCCATTCCCAGCTTGCACCAGGCTGGCAATAAAAGCAGTGGTGCTGCATGAAGGGCTCTTTGTGCTCAGAGGTAAACTTTGTGTACTCCCCAGCAAACCCTGGTAAATCTTTAATTTCCTCCCCACCCCCCCCCAACCTCCAGAGGCTCAGCACAAGCTTCTCTTCCTCTGCAAAGCAGCTTTGCTTTGCTTCTTCCTCCCCCCTTTTGGCATTTCCAGCCTCTCCCTTGAGTGCCCTCTGCTGCCACTCAACCCACAAGTTTGTGAGGCCAGGCTGGAGGTGGCTGTGAGCAGCCTGCTGCGGTGTGAGGTGTCCCTGCCCGTGGCAGGGGGGCTGGGGCTGGCTGAGCCTTGGGGTCCCTTCCAACCCTGACAGTTCTCTGATCCTATGAAAAGGATTTTTGTTCCCTCAGGAGGTGCAGAGAGAGCTCTCTGGAGACAGCACAAGGGGGAATGGTTTGAAGTTGAGGGAGAGCAGGGTTGGGCTGGAGATGAGGAAGAAGTTCTTCCCCATGAGGCTGGTGAGGCTCTGGCACAGGCTGCCTGGGAGGCTGTGGCTGCCTCCTCCCTGGGGGTGTTCAAGGCCAGGTTGGATGAGGCCTTGAGCAGCTGAGTCTAGCTGAGAGGGGTCCCTGCCTGTGGGAGGGAGGTTGGAGGAGATGATCTGGCTCTGAGCATCCTGCTGCGGTGTGAGGTGTCCCTGGCCATGGCAGGGGGGTTGGAACTGGCTGAGCCTTGAGGTCCCTTCCAGCCCTGACAGTTCTCTGATTCTATGATCCAGTTAAGGATGTCCCTGCTGACTGCAGGGGGGGTGGAACTGGATGACCTATGGAGGTCCCTTCCAACCCAAACCATTCTATGACCTTGAAAGGTCTCTTCCAGCCCAAACCATTCCATGACCTTGAAAGGTCTCTTCCAGCCCAAACCCTTCTATGATTCTATGACCTTGAAAGGTCTCTTCCAGCCCAAACCATTCCATGACCTTGAAAGGTCTCTTCCAGCCCAAACCATTCCATGACCTTGAAAGGTCTCTTCCAGCCCAAACCATCCTATGGCTCTCCTGCAACATGAGACTCCTTGGTTTACCTTTACCTGCTGGAGTGATGCTGCTGTTCAGCTCCATGAGCTGAGGAGCTCCATGCCCCTGCCTGGATTTGAATGCAGGAGTCAGGGTGTGCCAGAGCCACCTGCCTGGAAGCAAACACCAGGAATTACTCATGCAAATCACAAGTGGCAAGGACATGGGAGAGCCCCCATGGCAGGGGGCTTGGAACTGGATGATCCCTGAGGTCCCTTCCAAGCCTGAGAGTTCTGTGGTTCTAAAGGGCAGTGTTGGAAAGGGGACTGTGGGGTTGTGTGAGCTTTGCATTGTCCCTGCTGGGGGCTGCCTGCTGTTGATGTGTGTGGGACTGCTGCCCTCACAGGTACATCCACCAGCCCCTGCTCCTGGAAGGGAAGAAGTTTGATGTCCGTGCTTACCTCCTCATTGCCTGCACAGCTCCATTCCTGGTGCTTTTTGCCCAAGGCTATGCCAGGCTGACCTGTGGCCACTATGATCCTGCTTCTGAGGATCTGACTGTCCATCTGACCAACCAGGTAAAGCCAAGCCACTCAGCTCAGAAGAAGGGGGAGGGTCTGGCTGGCAAAGGTGGGAAGCTAAAAAGACATTTGCCAGGCTAAAAATAAACACCTCAGGCACAGAAACCCCCTGGATGTGGGTTTGTGGTCAGGGATGGCAACACAGCTGAAGAGAAGCACCAGACCAGGATGAAGTTCCCTGCCATGGACCAGCTCTTTGCTCCAGCTGACAATTTCTCTCCCTGGACCTCTCTTTCCTGCCATTCTTTCATGTACCCAGAGACCAGAAGCTCCTTAAGGGCAAAACCCCCCTTTGATGGCAGCTACCTAGCACAAAGGAGCCCTGAACTGGAGTGAGGATTTTGCTGCTCCTGTCCCTCACACTGAGGTCAGATGCAGGGGTGTGCTCCCTAAGAGCCATCACTCTTAAATCATAGGACCACAGAATGGGTTGGAAGGGAGCTCCAAAGGTCACCCAGTCCAAGCCCCCTGCACTCAGCAGGGACATCCTCCACCAGATCAGGTTGCTCAGAGCCCTGTCCAGCCTCACCTTGAATATCTCCAGGGATGGAGCCCCAACCACCTCCCTGGGCAAGCTGTGGCAGTGTTGCAGCAGCCTCCTGGTGCAGGGCTTGCTCCTCACACCCAATCTTAGTCTGCTCTTCTCCAGCTTCAAACCATTGCCTCTCATCCTGTCCCTGCAGGCCTCTGCAAACAGTCCCTCTGCAGCCTGCTTGTAGCCTCCTTCAGGCACTGGCAGGCTGCTCTAAGGTCTCCCTGGAGCCTTCTCTTCTCCAGGTTGAGCACCCCCAGCTCCCTCAGCCTGTCTCCATCTTTGCTTCGCAACTCAGAGCTCTAACAGAAGGAGTCTGCCCTGGCTTGTACCCTGTCCCCTCCTCACCACACAAACCAGAAGCCTGCTTTGCTCACATCTACCTGAGCTTTCACTTCAAATGAGGCTCTTCAGGAGCAAGAACTGGCCCTGAGGGAAGAGGATTGCAAGAGTCAGAAGGAAGCAAGCAAGCAGTTGGCTTTTAAAGCCCTTCTCTCCTCCTTGGGCTGTGCTGAGGGCAAGCAGAAGGCACATCAGAGAGCTCCCAGGCAGGGCCACTTCAGTTGGAGTTTTCCAGTTCCTGGAGAGGTGCAGCTCAGGCCAGCAGAGTGTGGCAGCTTCCTGCCTTGCAGGCTGTTATCAGCATGTCACTGGTTTTCCTGGAGCAGCTTGTTTGCTCAGCTAGAGAGCTCTCCACCCAGGAATTCAGGTGCTGAGCTGGGATCCCCTGGCCCCAGTGACATTAAACAAGGGACAGGTGCTTCTGAGCAGAGCAGGAACTCCCTGGGTGCCTGCTGGCTGCAGGGAAGCCAAAGGCACAGGAGTGGCTGCTCAGAGGTCAGGCTTCTTCAAAGTGCAGCTGGGCTCTGCTCTCATTTCCCTTCCCATCCTTTCATCCCCTGCCTGGATCCAGCCATTCTCACACTGTGTATCTAAAAGCCAAGAGGCAGCAGAGGCAGCATCACTGACCAGGAGCTTTGCAGCCCCACAGGGACTGTGCCACAGAGGGAGTCACAGCCAGGCTCAGCTCTTGCACAGGGCAAAGGGGCTTGTCTCTGAAGGGTGTAAGCATTCCATTAGGGATAACCTCCAGCTGACACAGGGATTAATGAGAGTGCAAGAGAGAAGGCCTCACCTTGGTCTCCTCTGGGGATAGAATCAGAGAATTGTCAGGGTTGGAAGGGACCTCAAGGCTCAGCCAGATCCAACACCCCTGCCATGGGCAGGGACACCTCACACTACAGCAGGCTGGCCAGAGCCTCATCCAGCCTGGCCTTAAACACTTCCAGGGATGAGGCTTCCACCACCTCCATCCATCCATCTACCCATCCTCCATCCATCCATCCACTCCTCCACCCATCCTCCATTCATCCATCCCTCTCTCCCAGATACAGACTCTGGAGCTATATTTAGTCCAAAGAACATCGTGATGATGTCTCAGCAGCATCTCTCTCTGTCTGCCAAAACCTTGTCCAGACTTACCACACACACAGAAAAGAGCTTGGCCAGAGCCCTTGGGGAGCTATCTCCACAGCATCCATGTGGGTCAGGCACAGCTCTGCCCCTGGAAGTGCTTTAGAACAGGAGTCAGGGCATGGTTTGAAGCTGAGGGAGAGCAGGGATAGACTGGAGCTGAGGGAGAGCAGGGATAGACTGGAGCTGAGGAAGAAGTTCTTCAGCAGGAGGCTGCTGAGACTCTGGAACAGGCTGCCCAGGGAGTTTGTGGATGTCTCCTCCCTGTGGTTGTTCAAGGCCAGGCTGGATGAGGCTTTGAGCCACCAAGCCTAGCTGAGAGGTGTCCCTGCCCATGGCAGGTTGCAGCAGATGATCTCTGAGGTCCCTTCCAATCAAAGCCATTCTCTGCTTTGCTCTGCTAGTGAGAGCTTCTCCTCCCTCTGCCTCCATAACTCGATGCTGGGCTGCTTCCAGATGCCTGGAACAACTCAGGCTAGCTGGATGCCTGCCATGCAAGCTGCTTCCCAGAGATGTAACCCCCCCTTTGCTGTCTTTCTCAGTACATGCAGAAGAAGCACCCCCTGTACAGCCAGCTGAAAGAGGAGACGGTCTGGGGGATGGAGCACTTGAACAGCTACCTCAATGAGAAGTTCAGAGGAACCAGTGGCCTCCCTGCAGACTGGGTGTTCACTGTGTTGACTGTAAGTGCCAGAGGCTCTGTGGAGTGCTGCTTTGCTTAATTAGGGTGACTGGATTAAGGAGCAGCCCCCCCCCTCAGCTCACTGGAGCCCCCAAGGTAATGCACACACCAGGGAGAAGGCATTGAGGCTCCCAGGGTAACCATTTGTCTGCAGATGCAAAGCACAGGAGGGAATCACAGAATGGTCTGGGTTGGAAAAGCTCTCTAAGATCATCCAGTCCAGCCTAAGATCATCCAGTCCAACCATCAACTGCAGGCAGAGGAAGTCCCAGGCAAGCAGCACCAGAACAAGAGGACACAGGCTCAAGCTGTGGCAGGGGAGGTTCAGACTGGATGTGAGGAAGAAAGAGAGATTGGCCATTGGGATGTGCTGCCCAGGGAGGTGGTGGAGTCCCCATCCCTGGAGGTGTTTAGGAAGAGCCTGGATGGGGTGCTTGGTGCCATGGTTTAGTTGATTAGATGGTGTTGGGTGATAGGTTGGACTGGATGATCTCAAAGGTCTCTTCCAACCTGGTTGATTCTATCCTATCCTATCCTATCCTATCCTATCCCATCCTATCCTATCCTATCCTATCCTGGGAGAAGAGCCCAACCCCCAGCTGGCTCCAACCTCCCTTCAGGGAGCTGCAGAGAGCAAGAAGGTCTCCCCTGAGCCTCCTCTCCTCCAGGCTAAGCAACCCCAGCTCCCTCAGCCTCTCCTCCCAGGGCTGTGCTCCAGACCCCTCCCCAGCTTTGTTGCCCTTCTCTGGACACCTTCCAGCATCTCAGCATCTGAGGGGCCCAGAGCTGGACACAGCCCTGCCAGAAACAGCTGTGTCCTGCTCACATCTGGGTGCCCCCCACCAGGAATCGGTGACAGAGCACAGCTCAAAACTCTGCAGGCAGCTCCCTCTGGGAGCAAAAGGCCAAGAGCCCTTCATGCTCCACCCCTGCAGCTGCCTGGAGAGCCAAGCTCAAGAGGGACTTCCACTCAGCTCGCAGTGAAGAGGCAAATGGTCTGCAAGGAGCAACTTGCTCCCAAGCTGACAGAGGAGCCCTGCTGGAGGCAGGGGAAGGGACAATATCCCTGACCCAAGGGGACACCTATGACTTAGAGTGACTCCTGTGCCCTTAGCATTCGTAGTTGCCACCACTGCCTGTCTCCCCTTCCAGGAGAGGATGAAGCAGATCGTGCTGCAGTGCTTCCTGGCAGCCCAGCACAAGCTGGCTCGCAGCTTGGGCTACTTCGACCTCATCGGCTGCGACTTCTTGGTTGACGAACACTTCAAGGTACAGACGTGGGCAGCATCAACCCCCTCGCCTCCAGCTTCCCTGGGGGAGCCCTCCAGCTCTTGGAAGGCAGCCCTAAGGTCATCTTGGAGGCTTCTTCAGGCTGAACAAGCCCAGCTCCCTCAGCCTGTACTCCTAGCAGAGGTGCTCCAGCCCTTGGAGCATCGGAGCCTGGAGAAGAGGAGGCTCAGGGGAGACCTTCTTGCTGTCTACAGCTCCCTGAAGGGAGGCTGGAGCCAGGTGGGGGTTGGGCTCTTCTCCCAGGCAAGCAGCACCAGAACAAGAGGACACAGTCTCAAGCTGTGCCAGGGGAAGTTTAGGCTGGAGGGGAGGAGAAAGTTCTTCCCAGAAAGAGGAACTGGCCACGGGGATGTGCTGCCCAGGGAGGTGGTGGAGTCCCCATCCCTGGAGGTGTTTAGCAAGAGCCTGGAGGAGGCCCTTGGTGCCATGGTTTAGTTGATCAGATGGTGTTGGGTGATAGGTTGGACTTGATGATCTTTGAGGTCTCTTCCAACCTGGTTAATTCTATTCTATTCCATTCCATTCCATTCCATTCCATCCTATCCCATCCTACCCTACCCTACCCTACCCTATCCTACCCTATCCTATCCTATCCTACCCTACCCTACCCTACCCTATCCTATCCTATATTTGTGGCCTCCTCTGGGCTCACTCCACCACCTGTGTGTCCCTCTGATGCTGAGGACACCAGACCTGGAGGCAGTAATTGCAGGTGAGGTCTCAGCAGAGCAGAGTCAAGAGGCAGAACCCCCTTGCCGGCCACACTCCCCTGGATGCAGCCTACTGATTCAGATGTCAGCATCAACACCTCCACCTCCACTGTCGGCTCACCACTCAGCAAAGGGTCAGCCCCCTGAGCCTACAAAATCTGCTGGAATCCCAGGTGGAACTCGTGGAGGGTGGCTGAAAGGCAGAGGAGAGGAGGCAGAAGAAAGGGAACCCTTAGAGAGGGCGACCGAGGCGCTGGGAGCGCAGCACAGCCCTCCCGGAGCCCCTGGCCTGAAGGGAGCAGAACAAGCCATCTGGCAGAGTCTGCTGTTGCTACAGCAGAAAGGAGCTCGGAGAGATCCCAGCAAAGGGCGGTGGGAAGAGCAAAGCCTGTGAAAGAGAGGAGCTAATGCATGCCGCAGCGGGCAAGGCAGGCAGACAATAGGCTCCTTTGTGCGGGCAGTCAATGGCCGAGGGAGAGCAAAGCCACGGAGAGTGAAGCCTCTCGGATTTCAGGGGCAAGGCTGGCAGGCAAAGCCCTGCCTGGGTAAACCTGGAGGAGAATAGGAGCTGCGGGATCACTCTGCTGTGGCAAAGCCTCCTTGGCTTGCTCAGCACGGGAGCGTTTCCAGAGCACTGGCTCCCGGGGCTGGGGGGGGGAGGGTTTGACACATGGAGGGAGAAGTAAAATCTCCCTCTGGACAACCCTTGACCAGGAGGATGATGGTTTCTGGGCACCTAGTGGTGACAGAAGCAGTTGGAACATGCTGCCCTGTGGCTCTGCTCTGCTGAGACCTCACCTGCCTCCAGCTCTGGTGTCCCCAGCATCAGAAGGACACAGAGCTGCTGGGAGGAGGCCACAAAGGTGACCCAAGGGCTGGAGCAGCTCTGCTAGGAGGACAGGCTGAGGGGGCTGGGGGGGTTCAGCCTGGAGGAGAGAACACTCCAGGGGGACCTTAGAGCTGCCTTCCAGTACCTGAAGGCTGCAGAAGGACTTCTCCTGAGGGAGTCTAGAGACAGCACAAGGGGCAATGGGTTGAAGCTGAGGCAGAGCAGGGTCAGATGGAGCTGAGGAAGAAGTTCTTCAGTCTGAGAGTGGTGAGACTCTGGCACAGGCTGCCCAGGGAGGTGGTGGATGCCCCCATTTTGGGGATGTTCAAGGCCAGGCTGGATGAGACCTTGAGCAGCTGAGTCTGGTTGAGAGCTGTCCCTGGCCATGGTGGGGAGGTTGGAGCAGATGAGCTCGGAGGTCCCTTCCAACCTGAGCCATTCTTTAGAAGGTGGTTTTTCCTCTCTCAGGGTTCTTAGAAGCATAGACCATGAAAAGCAGGACCTGCTGAGGGGCCACAGCTTTCTGCAGGGCTCTGGCTGGGCCTGGGCCAGCTGGGGGAAGCACAAAGTGCTGTGAGAGGAGCCATAGCAGAAGTGATGCTCTGGCTTTTCATAGAATCACAGAATGCACTGGCTTGGAAGGGACCTTTAAATGTCATCCAGTCCAACCCCTCTGCAGTCAGCAGGGACATCCCCAACTAGATCAGCAACCCAGAGAGGGTGAAATGCTTCTCCAAAATCCAGCAGATGTTTTCTGAGGCAGAACCACAGAGTGGTTTGTGCTGCAAGGGACCTTTAAAGGTCATCTGGTCACGCTGCTGCCTGCTTTGTTCCCCCTGCTGGCTTTCTGGGGCTTCCTAGCACTGCCTGGGGAATGCCTAAGGCACCTCACAGCTTGGGACAGGATTTAGGACAAGGGGCAAGAGGCAGAAGCTGGATCACAGGAAGTTCCACCTGAACATGAGGGGAAAGTGCTTGGCTGTGAGGGTGCAGGAGCCCCAGAGCAGGCTGCTCAGAGAGGTTGTGGAGCCTCCTTCTCTGGAGGCTTTCCAACCCCCACCTGGGCACTGTGACCCTGGGCAAGCTGCTGTGGCTGCCCTGCTTTAGCAGGGGGGTTGGACTGGGTGACCTCCAGAGGTCCCTTCCAACCCCTCCATGCTGGGGTTCTGGGTAATTTAGACCCTGAAGGAAGCTGTTTGCAGAGAGCTTTGCATCAGCTGTGCCAAAGGGCCTCTCTCCAGGGGGCAGCTGGGAAGACAGATGTGTGCAGTCCTCTATCAGCCCTAAAGGGATTCAGCTCTCTGTCGGTGGAGGGCAGAGTGAGCAGAGATAAGCCCCTGGCCAGCTTGTGATGGATGCCCAGGAATGAAGGTTACAGCAGGGGAGGCTTCCTTGGACTTGAATGGCACAGCCCAGGAGCAAGAGGTACCAAAGGGATGCTGCAGGCTTCCTTGTGCCCACCCCAGCTCATGATGATAAAAAACCCCCAAACAACCACCTGCTAAAAGCCTGTTAGGACTGTTGGAAACAGAACCTCACTGCCTTAGCCTGGGGCCTCTTCTGAGTCCTCAGCATCTGAAGTGGCTCTTCCAGTGCTGGGCTGAGCATGAGGCTTCAGCTGTGTCCACACAGGATCCAGCCCAAGTCTTCTGGTTCCTGCTTCTGGCTGCTGGTTCAGTGCTGCTTAAAGCTCCAGCTGGAGGTGAGGCTCTCTGGACAGGGAGGAGCTTTCCCTTACCTCTTCCTTTCCTCCCTGAGAGGTTTCTGCAAGGCACATCAATGTAACCGAGGTGCCCTCTGTTGGCATCTCCAGAGCAGGTTTGGAGCAGCTCTCCTCTGGAAAATAAAAGACAAAGAGGTAAAGGCAAAAAGAGGGAGAGAGAGAGAGAGAGATTTAATTGCCCTCACTGAGCAGCTGGTTCATTTATTTCATCCAGCACCTCAAAGAAGTGAAAATGATTGCTGGTGGTTTACTCTCAGCAGAGCAAAATGCCCAAGTGGGGGCCAAAAACCTGCCAGGCACTTCAGGCTTCACTTTGTGGCTGCTGGCAAGCAAGGTCACTGCTGCTTCAGGGGGACAAGCAGCAGCCCAATGATACACAGAGAGGGAAAAATATATTCATTAGACTCAGCTAAAAGGCAGCAAAATTGCCCTGGGGGTGTTAGGTGGTTAAATGTCCTGCAGTGGCTCCTGCACCCTGGATGCAGCACCAGCTGGGGGAGGCAGGCAGTGAGCAGAGGAGATCCTCCCACTGCAGGGAAAAGGAAGAGCAAAGACAGGAGCACAGAATGGGTTGGGTTGGAAGGGACCCTCCCAAAGGTCATTCAGAGCAACCCCCCCCCGGAGTCAGCAGGAGCAGCAAGGGCAGGGAGATCCTTGTGCCCTGTGCTCAGCACTGCTCAGGCCACACCTGGAGTCCTGTCCAGTTCTGGGCTCCTCAGGTTAAGAAGGACATTGAGAGACTTGAAGGTGTCCAGAGAAGGGCAACAGAGCTGGGGAGGGGTCTGGAGCACAGCCCTGGGAGGAGAGGCTGAGGGAGCTGGGGTTGCTTAGCCTGGAGAGGAGGCTCAGGGGAGACCTTCTTGCTCTCTACTTTCCAACCTGGTTGATTCCATGATTCATTGCTTCCTCTGGAGCTGGGGTTGCTTAGCCTGGAGAAGAGGAGAATCAATAAGGTTGGAAAAGACCTCAGAGCTCATCAAGTCCAAGCTGTCACCCAACACCTCCTGACAACTAAACCATGGCTCCAAGTGCCACATCCAATCCCCTCTTGAACACCTCCAGGGATGGGGACTCCACCACCTCCCTGGGCAGCACATCCCAATGGCTAACAGCTCTCTCTGGGAAGAACTTTCTCCTCATCTCCAGCCTAAACTTCCCCTGGCACAGCTTGAGACTGTGTCCTCTTGTTCTGGTGCTGCTTGCCTGGGAGAAGAGCCCAACCCCCACCTGGCTACAGCCTCCCTTCAGGGAGTTGCAGACAACAAGAAGGTCTCCCCTGAGCCTCTTCTCCTCACACCACAGCAGGTTGCTCACAGCCACCTCCAGCCTGGCTGCAAACACCTCCAGGTATGAGGATGAGGCTTCCACCACCTCCCTGGGCAACCTGTGCCAAGTGAATTCTTCTTGCACCCTGTGTCACAGGGCTGTGTTGGGATTCATCATCCCTCTCCAGGTGCTCACCACATCAGCCCAAGGCCACTGCACTGCCTCCCAGCAGTCCCACAGCCTAATCCCCTGCTTGCCCTTCGCCTTCCTCAGGTCTGGCTGCTGGAGATGAATTCAAACCCAGCACTGCACACCAACTGCAGAGTCCTGAGAGACATCATCCCAGCTGTTGTCCACGAGTGTCTTGGTGAGCAAGCAAGCCCCAGAGGGGCAGGCAGCAGGTCACCACATCCCTGCCTTGCTTGTCAGAGCAAAACACTCCTGTTCCTATCAGCTGTAGGTCCAAATCCACCTTCAGGTAACAGTATGGGTAGGGAGACACTGGAGCAGGCTGCCCAGGGAGGTGGTGGGGTCAGCATCCCTGGAGGTGTCCAAGAAAGATCCAACCAGGGCACCTGGGGCCATGGTGGTGCTGGGTTGAGAGCTGGACTCGGTCTTCAAGGTCTTTCCCAACCTTTGTGACTCTGTGACTCTCCAAGTGTGGGGTTTGGGGTTTGTTTAAATGGTCTCAGCAACCATAGTTCACAGAGGCCACAGTTCACAGGTTGGAAACCACTTCCCCTCCTCCCCCTTCCCCCTTCCCCCACACAGAGCAGCTTTGTCTGCACACAGGACAGTTGGGGGGGAGGTATTTTAGCTCTTAGAGCATCTCCCAGCTCCATCTCCCCTTCCAGATGCACCTCCCAGCTCCATCTCCCCTTCCAGGTGCATCTCCCAGCTCCATCTCCCCTTCCAGATGCATCTCCCAGCTCCATCTCCCCTTCCAGGTGCATCTCCCAGCTCCATCTCCCCTTCCAGATGCATCTCCCAGCTCCATCTCCCCTTCCAGATGCATCTCCAGTTCCATCTCCCCTTCCAGATGCATCTCCCAGCTCCTTCTTCCCTTCCAGATTTGGTTCTCGAGGTCTTCATGAAGCGCCTCAAAGGTCAGAACCTTTTGCCTTTGGAGACACTCAGACACTTTGTGCTCCTCTACCACGAGGATGCTGAAGCCCTCAGCCAGAAATCACCCTCAAAGCTCAGAGCTGGCCAAGGGAGAGGTCGATATCTGCAACCACAGAGGAGCAATGTCAGCTGGTTTGGTCAGGGCCCTGCCAAAGTGCTGCTGGACAACTCCTGCAGCAGGCTGCTGGACAACTCCTCCAAGAAGCTGCTGGACAACTCCTCCACCAAGCTGCTGGACAACTCCTCCAAGAAGCTTCCTTGCCCCAGAAAAGAAGTTGCTGTCCTGCCCAAAAAAGAATTCCCAGGACTCTTAACTCTGCCACAGGTGCAGCTCTTCAACCAGGATGGGAAACCCTTCTGAAGCATCAGACACAGGCTCAGAAGACATAAAGCAGAGGAAAGCTCAAGTGGTGTTGGCTGGGCTGGGCATGGTCAGCTCATTTTTCACCTTACAGAAGCAAAGAGGCAGCAACCCCAGCTGGAAACCCAGGGATGGCCTCTGGGAGCATTTAGTTCTTCAGCAGAAAGACTTCAGGCAGCCAGAAGGGAGAGGGAAGCCAGGAGGGAGATGAGGCAATGGTTGCCACGTTTAAAGCCACTCCTCTTCACACCAAGGTTGATGCAATCCAGGAAGAGCCCAAAGGAGGGAGAGGAGCTGCAGTGCCTAAACCTCAGCCTTAGGAGTGGGAATCCCCCCAGCCTGGCCCATCAGTTAGAGCTGTCCAGCCAGCTCCCTCCCTCACCAGAGCCTCTTTAACCACCTTCTGTTACCAACTCTGCCATTTCTCCTTTGGCTGGGGTGACAGCCAAGCAGCAGCTCTTCCCTCTGGCCTCAGGCCACCATCTCAGCAGGAAATGATGACACCTGAGTGGGGGGGGACACCAAGGAGACAGGGAGACAGAGAAAGAGGTTTTAAACCCAACAGGAAATGCTCTCACATCTCAGGCACTGCTGGACCTAACCCAAGAGGAAGTTAAGTGGGTAGCAAGTTGAAGAGCACATCTTCATTTCCTTCCTCTCCCCTGCTCACCCTGGCTGGCTGCAGCTCAGGTAGCTCCACGTGAGCCTGGGGCTGCAGCAGCAGTCTGAAGCAACCTCCTGGGGATGGAGGAGCCAGTGACCAAGGGTGGGGAATGCTGCAGGCAGGCTGGGTCTGCAGGTCAGGGTGAAGTGGAGCTGCTGGAGAGGGGCAGGAGCAGGTGGGTAGCACTTTTGGAGGTGCCTTCAAAAGCCTCTCAGCTCTACCCCCAACCAAGACATCTGAAGCTGGGGGGCTGGGTGTGCTCTCCAAACCTGAACTCCCTTCAAGGAGAAGCTTCCCCTGCTCCAGCCAGGATTGAAAGCATTGCTGTCAGATCTGACCAACCTTCTGAGCAGCTCCTGCTCCCCAGGGTGCTGCACACTCTGCCAGCCAGCAGCCAGGCAGTGCAGCATCCCCAGGGATCAGCAGATGGCAGGGTGGCACTGCCACAGCAGCCTCTGCCTCGGGGAGCTCACACCCAGCAACGCAGGGAGAAGGCCAGGCTGGGGCAGCCCTTCAGCAACCTCTTCTAAGGGAAGGTGTCCCTGGCCAGGGGGGTTGGAGCTTCAAGGTCCCTTCCAAGCCAACCCATTCTGTGAACTCCCAAAGCTTCTGTGTGGGCACTGAGGGTGAGAGTCAGCTGCAGCCAGCTTGCCTTTCCCCCCTCCCTGTGGCTGTGAGCAACCTGCTGTGGTGTGAGGTGTCCCTGCCCATGGCAGGGGGCTTGGAACTGGCTGAGCCTTGAGGTCCCTTCCAACCCAACCCATTCTATGACTCAAGGTTGGCTTTCCCCTGCTGAAGCTCACCCCTGTGGCCACCTAAACATCAGTGGGCATCAAGCAAGAGGAAAACTCTCTCAGCAGGGGCTGAATTCTTCCTGCATGGACACTGAGCTGCAGGGTCTGCTTGCAAGCTCACCCTGCTGAGCCAAAGGCTTTCGTTTCCTCTGCTGCAAAGGGCAGCTCTGACATTCTCCAGGCCTTAAATGATTCACCCTTGGGGTTTTTCCCTCTGCCTTGGAGCTCTAAGAAGTCAGGAAATGGGTTGCTGTTCCCATCACTGAGCAGCTGGCAGGGCAGGTGGTTGGGTAAGCAGGAACTGGGGCGGGGGGAGGCTGCTCTTCAAGGTAGGCTTCTAGAAACCCCAAAAGCCACTGAGCAAACTTTCCAGTGCCCAGCCTGGCTCTGCTGCTGGTGTTTCACTATGAACTTTCAGGAGTGCTGGCTCCCCAACACCCACAGCCCACAAGGTCTTGTGCACCTCCCTGAGCTCTTGCTGCCTGCTGCCAGAGGCACAGACTTCCACCAGACACTCAAATCTTCCATTCCTCAGGTGGATTTATTTCATCATTACTTTGTTGTTCTTCTTCTTGGCTTTTTTTTTTTCTCCCTCTTCCCCCAGAATGATGCTGCTTCCATGGGCCCAGACAGGAGCTGCTCTCTGGTCCCAGACAGGAGCTGCTCCCTGGGCCCAAGAAAGGAGCAGCTCCATGATTCCAGACAAGATCTGCTCCCTGGTCCCTGATGTGAGGCAGCTCCCTGGTCCCAGACAGGAGCAGCTCCCTGGTCCAAAGGAAGGAGCAGCTCCCTGGTCCCAGGACAGGAGCAGCTCCCTGGTCCCAGGACAGGAGCAGCTCCCTGGTCCAAAGGAAGGAGCAGCTCCCTGGTCCAAAGGAAGGTGCAGCTCCCTGGTCCAAAGGAAGGAGCAGCTCCCTGGTCCCAGGACAGGAGCAGCTCCCTGGTCCCAGGACAGGAGCAGCTCCCTGGTCCAAAGGAAGGAGCAGCTCCCTGGTCCAAAGGAAGGAGCAGCTCCCTGGTCCCAGGACAGGAGCAGCTCCCTGGTCCAAAGGAAGGAGCAGCTCCCTGGTCCCAGGACAGGAGTAGCTCCCTGGTCCCAGGACAGGAGCAGCTCCCTGGTCCCAGGACAGGAGCAGCTCCCTGGTCCCAAATCAGGAGCTGCTCCATGGTCTTGCATGGGAAGAAGCTCCCTGGTCCCAGACAGGATCAATCTGCTGCCCCTGGGCCCTGCCAGCCTTTAATAGCCTGGCAGGCAGACCCCCACTCCCTCCCCTGTTGCAACACCATCAGGCAGGCAGAGACCTCCCTTGGTGATGCTGTGGGGCAGTAGCTGGGGGCAGTGCTGCTCCCCCAGCATCTGTGCTCCATGCCAGTGAGCCCAAGAGCCCTTTGAGAGCCTCAGAGGGGAGAACTTCCACCACAGAAGCTGCAAATTCAGGGTCAAACTCTTCCTTTGGAGGGACTGGAACAACAACTGGGGACTGTGCCTGGCAGCCCCAGCTGCTGGGGACTGTGCCTTGCTCCCTTCAAGCGAGCACCAGGACACATCTGGGGAGCATGGAGAGCCTGTGGAAGCTGTGAGAGCCCCCCAGGCACTACTGTAGCCCTGCAGGGATGGGTGATGGGACACTGCCCCCCTACAAACACACCTACCCATGGGAGCTCCACAGAGACCTGCAGAAGATGCACAAGGAGGGTCCCCAGTCCCCAGTGGTGAAGGGAACATCCCAGAATAGAAACCCCAAGCCCAGGACACTTGCAACAACACAGCTCCACCCAATGCCAGCCTGGCTTAGCAGGTTGCCTACTTCTAAATGCTAGGGTCTGATGAAAAGAAGCAAAGCAAAGCTCCTCCCAAGCCCATTCCTTATTGCCATGTAGCTAAGGATGCTTCACATGCCCAGCTCCTCCCTTCTTCTTGCTTGGAAAGCTGAGCCCAGGCCCCAGCCCCATCACCAGGAGAGTGCCAGGGCTGTGGATTCAGGGGAGGTGGAAAGGGCAAAGCTTTTCTTCTGCTGTTTTGTCTCCATGTTCTTCCTCTGGAAACTGGCAGCTGGAAGTTTCTTCTCTGTAGTGTGATGGCAGTGGAGGCAGCAGATGCCTTGGGAAGCTCTGTTCCAGACCTGGAGGGAGAACAGACCAAAGAAAGAGCTCCTCACACATCTCAGACAGCTGCCCATTACCTGTGCAGAATCCCAGAGGGGTGGGGGTTGGAGAGCAAGACAACAGAACAGAATCAACCAGGTTGGAAGAGACCCCAGAGGTCATCAAGTCCAACCTATCCCCCAGCACCATCTGATCAACTCAACCATGGCACCAGGCACCCCATCCAGGCTCTTCCTAAACACCTCCAGGCATGGGGACTCCACCACCTCCCTGGGCAGCACATCCCTATGGCCAATCTCTCTTGCTGTGAAGAACTTTCTCCTCACCTCCAGCCTAAACCTCCCCTGGCACAGCTTGAGACTGTGGCCTCTTGTTCTGGTGCTGCTTGTCTGGGAGAAGAGACCAACCCCCACCTGGCTCCAACCTCCCTTCAGGGAGTTGCAGAGAGCAAGAAGGTCTCCCCTGAGCCTCCTCTTCTGCAGGCTAAGCAACCCCAGCTCCCTCAGCTTCTCCTCCCAGGGCTGTGCCCCAGACCCCTCCCCAGCTTTGTTGCCCTTCTCTGGACACCTTCAAGTCTCTCAATGTCCTTCTTGAACTGAGGGGCCCAGAACTGGACACAGGACTCCAGGTGTGGCCTCAGCAGTGCTGAGCACAGGGCAGAATGACCTCCCTGCTGCTGCTGGCCACGCTGCTCCTGATGCAGGCCAGGATGCCCTTGGCCTTCTTGGCTACCTGGGCACACTGTTGGCTCATGTTCAGCTGCTGTCCACCACTACCCCCAGGTCCCTCTCTGCCTGGCTGCTCTCAGCCACTCTGTCCCCAGCCTGTAGCACTGCCTGGGGTTGCTGTGGCCAATGTGTAGCCCCTGGCACTTGGATGTGTTCAATCTCCTGCCCTTGGCCTCTGCCCAGCCGCCCAGCCTGTCCAGGTCCCTCTGCAGAGCTCTCCTACCCTCTAACAGATCAACTCCTGCCCCCAGCTCAGTGTCTGGACCTCTGGAGATCACCTAACCCACCCCCAAGGGCAGCCACAGCAGCTTGCCCAGGAGCACAGTGGCCAGGGGGGGTTGGGATCTCTCCACAGCCTCCCTGGGCAGCCTGCTTTCCCCACAGGGAGGTTTTCCCTTATGTTGAGGTGGAACCTCCTGGGTTCCAGTTTGTGTCCTGTCTCTGGGCACCACTGAGAAGGGTCTGGCCCCAGCCTCTTGCCCTCCACCCTTTAGCTCTTGCTGAGCATTGCTCAGATGCCCTCTGGGGCTGCTCTGAATTCTTTACCTCTCTCTGGACTGCCAAAGCCATGGGTGATGCACTGCAGCTTGGTGAGACTAAGCCACCCCCAACCACGGAGTGATTCCACCTCTGCTCCATCAGTTCCCCCTGCTTCATTCCCTCCTGGCTGTGGATCAATGGACACACCTGGGCACCCCTGCAGAGCCCCCCCAGAGGTGCACTCACTCTCAGCTGTGGAGTACTTCTCTTTGTTCAGTGACCAGATGCAGAAATGCAGGAGGAAGGTCAGCAGGATGAGAACAAAGAGAGCCACAGCCGTGAGGACTGCCAGGATGGTGGTGTAGAGAGAGGGACTTCTCCCAGGAGCTGCAAGGGAAACAGAGAGGATAAAGAGTGAGAAGCCTGGAGCTGGGGCTCAGGTGAAGGCGAGGCAGAGGTCCATCCCTTTCTTTCTGAGGGGAAGAGGATTTTCCAAGGGGATAAAACCACCACAAAACCAAACAGCAGGGCAGGCAGTAACAAGAGAGCTGAGAAGCTCCAAGGCAAGGCAGTGGAGCATGGGCTGTGGTGAGAAGCACTCATGCAGGCAACCCACAGCCCTCATCTCCTCCTCCTCCTCTTCCTCCAAGCTTTCTCTTGCAGCTGGCACTTCTTCTTTCAGCTCTGCTTTGGGGTTTGTCTTGGTTTCTCCCCTCTCTGGGCAGGGGTTGGTTGTTTCCCTTGATCAGCAGGGAAACACAAAGCCAGCCCAAGCCCTCTGCAGGCAGCAGGGACATCCTCCACTGGGGCTGCCCAAAGCCTTCTCCAGCCTGACCCTGAATATCCCCAGGGCTGGAGCCTCAACCCCCTCCCTGGGCAACCTGTTGCAGTGTTCCAGCAGCCTCCTGGGGCAGAACTTGTTCACAGAATCAGTAAGGTTGGAGAAGACCTCAAGGATCAAGTCCAACCTGTCCCCCAAGACCTCAGGACTGCTAAAGCATGGCTCCACGTCCTCACATCCAACCTGAATCTGCTCTGCTCTCACTTCAAACCATTGCCCCTGGTCCTGGCCCTGCAGGGCTTTGCAGCCAGTCCCTCTGCAGCCTTCTTGGAGCCTCCTTCAGCTACTGGACTTGATGATCTTTGAGGTCTCTTCCAACCTTGGTGGTTCTGTGGTTCTATGGAAGGCAGCTCTGAGGATCCCCTGGAGCCTTCTCCTCCCCAGGCTGAACACCCCCAGCTCCCTCAGCCTGGCCTCACAGCAGAGCTGCTCCAACCCCCTGACCCTTTTCATCACCCTCCTCTGGCCCTGCTCCATCAGCTCCATGTCCTCCTGTGGCAGTTTCAGGCAGCTTTCCTTTGCTTCTACCTGAGCCAGTCTGGCTGAGTTAATGCTGGGGGGAACTCCAACCCCCCACCCACACCTTGCTGTGCTCCAAAGCTGGCTGCAGTGCCCCAGGTGAGGTCTCAGCAGAGCAGAGAGCAGAGTGGCAGACTCAAGCCAGAGCTGCCAGAGCAGCACAATGAAGGCTGGCAGAGGTTGTGCCACTCAAGGACAGCTGCTGAGCTTTCCTCTACCTTGCCCTTTTTTCTTGCTGAGCTTTGCCCAGCTCAACAAATTCTACCCCCCTTAACAATGCCAAAACCACCCCCCCAAACCAACCCAACCCCCCACCAAGCCACCAGGGGCCATGCTTTGCACAGCACCATTCCACAGCAGCAACCTCTGGCTGCTAAGTAAGCAGCAAGGCTGAGCAGCAGCCCCAGGAAGGGCAGAGGAACAGTCACAGGCTCAAAGAAACAGCTCAGGGTGGGAAGGTTACCTTGCTCAGGAGGAGGCAGACCACAGACTGCATTGTGTGTCCTGTTGCCTTGCTTGATTGTTAGGAACCCAGAGCTCTCACAGCTGAAAGGGGAACAAGAGTCACATTTGGAACATCCCTGATTCCTCTCCAGCCTTCCTCTTGGCTCCACTTCTTCCTTCAGACCATTCCTTTCCCTTTCTTTTACAGCAGCACAAGGTAAAGCTCTGGCTGCTCCCCTACAAGCTCAGACTGCATCACAATTATTTCTGTGCACAAAGGATCTCCAGGCCTGGAAGCAATCAGAGAAGTGTTAGGGTTGGAAGGGACCTCAAGGATCAGCCAGTTCCTCTTTTTTACTGCCCACTGACATTTAAGTGGCCACAGGAGCGAGCTTCAGCAGGGGAAAGCCAACCTTGAATCACAGAATGGTTTGGGCTGGAAGGGACCACAAGGATCAACCAGTTCCAAGCTCCCTGCCATGGGCAGGGACACCTCAGACCACAGCAGGTTGCCCACAGCCACCTCCAGCCTGGCTGCAAACACCTCCAGGCAGGAGGCTTCCACCACCTCCCTGGGCAACCTGTGCCAGGCTCTCACCACCCTCCTGGGGAACAGCTTCTTCCTCACATCCAATCTCAATCTCCCCACTTCTAGTTTTGCTCCATCTCCCCTAGTCCTATCACTCCCTCACCCCCTCAAAAGTCCCCCCCCAGCTTTCTTGTAGCCCCCTTCAGACACTGGAAGGCCACAATTAGGTCTCCTGGGAGCCTTCTCCTCTCCAGCCTGCACAACTCCCTCAGTCTGTCCTCACAGCAGAGCAGCTCCAGCCCTCTGCTCCTCCTTGTGGCCCTGCTCTGGACACCTTCCAGCACCTCCAGATCCTTCCTGCAACAGAGGCTCCTGTAACAGAGGCTCATTTTGCCTCAGCCTGAGCTGAGCACAACCTAACCTGTAACAGGGACTCACTCTGCCTCAGCCTGAGCTGAGCACAACCTAACCTGTAACAGGGACTCACTCTGCCTCAGCCTGAGCTGAGCACAACCTAACCTGTAACAGGGACTCACTCTGCCTCAGCCTGAGCTGAGCACAACCTAACCTGAAACAGGGACTCACTCTGCCTGAGCTGAGCACAACCTAACCTGTAACAGGGACTCACTCTGCCTCAGCCTGAGCTGAGCACAACCTAACCTGAAACAGGGACTCACTCTGCCTCAGCCTGAGCTGAGCACAACCTAACCTGTAACAGGGACTCACTCTGCCTCAGCCTGAGCTGAGCACAACCTAACCTGTAACAGGGACTCACTCTGCCTCAGCCTGAGCTGAGCACAACCTAACCTGTAACAGGGACTCACTTTGCATCAGCCTGAGCTGAGCACAACCTAACCTGTAACAGGGACTCACTTTGCATCAGCCTGAGCTGAGCACAACCTAACCTGTAACAGGGACTCACTTTGCATCAGCCTGAGCTGAACAAAACCAAACACAAAGCAGTTTGAAGCTCTGCTTTTGCCTCCAAGTATTTAGAGAGCCAAGAGAGAGAGAGAGAGAGAGAGAGATTTGTATGGCTGGATTTAACCCCCTCAGCATTGAATCTTCTTGGTGGTCTTGTCTGGGATTGCTTTGGCTTTGCTGATTGGGGTCTGAAGCATCCCAGAGCTGTCTCCTTCCATGCTTACTCAGTCCAGTTCCGGCACCAATCGTTCCTGACGCTGGAGTAGGTTCCTCTCTCACATGGTTTGCATCTGAATGTGAAGTCCACAGTGCCTGCAAGAGAAGGGAACACAAATTACTCCTGTGCAGAGCCTGCTCTGCAAGCTGGGGGATGAGGGAGCAGGAGGCATTCCCTCTGCATTCAGAGAATGGAATGGAATAGAATGGGACAGAGCAGAGCACACCAGACCAGACCTGACCAAGCTGGTAAAGACCTTCAGGACCATCAAGTCCAACCTCTCACCCAGCACCATCTAATCAACTAAACCATGGCACCAAGGGCCTCATCCAGGCTCTTCCTAAACACCTCCAGGGGTGGGGACTCCACCACCTCCCTGGGCAGCACATCCCAAAGGCCAATCTCTCTTGCTGGGAAGAACTTCTTCCTAACATCCAGCCTGAACCTACCCTGGCACAGCTTGAGACTGTGGCCTCTTGTTCTGGTGCTGCTTGCCTGGGAGAAGAGCCCAACCCCCACCTGGCTCCAACCTCCCTTCAGGGAGTTGGAGAGAGCAAAAAGGTCTCCCCTGAGCCTCTGCAGGATAAGCAACCCCAGCTCCCTCAGCATCTCCTCATCCATCCTGTGTTGTGTGAGCAGCTTTATGTGTCTCCAAAGAGCCCATTGCAGCTGGTGTCAGGTTTGGTCCCAGGGCTGATCCTACAGCCTGTGGGGGAAGGTTGCTCTCTCTCTTCCTTTCATGGGATCCACAAGGAGCTCTGGCAGCTCTGGAAACTAATCCCAAAGGCTCCTGATCCAGAGTGGAACAAGCTGAAAGCAAAGGTGAGCAGAAGGCTGGAGAACCTCTCCTGTGGGGATATGCTGAAAGACCTGGGGCTGCTGGAGAAGAGAAGGCTCCAGGGAGACCTTAGAGCTGCATTTCAATGCCTGAAGGGGACCTCCAGGTGGCTGGGGAGGGACTGTTCAGAAGGGGCTGTGGGGATAGGATGAGAGGCAGTGGTTTGAAAGAGGAGCAGGGCAGAGTTCGGTTGGACATCAGGAGGAAGGGCAGGGAAAGACTGGAACAGGCTGCCCAGGGAGGTGGTTGAGGTCCCATCCCTGGAGACATTCAAAATCAGCCTTGATGTATCCCTGGCCAGCCTGCTCTAGCTGGAGCTGTCCCTGCTGGGTGCAGGGGGAGGTTGGACAAGATGCCTTTGGAAGGTCCCTTCCAACCTGATGCCATCTGTGACTCTGTGACAGCAGAAGGTGTAAAGCTAGGAGGAAAGACAAAGGAGTTTTCAGCTGGCAGCTCTGGCAGCTTGGAAGAGCAGTGACAACTGCAACGCTGAGCATGAAAAGGAGAGTCTCAGGTTTAGGAGGAGTTAGAAAATGGAGAAGCAAAGGGCTTCAGCCACAGCTCTCAGGGCCCCCTGCAGCAGGAGCAGGGCACGAGAAGTGAAGGAAGCTCCTGCCAGCCCTCTGGCGTTCAGAGTGCTTTGTGTCTCCCGACTTACCAAGCCTGAGCAGCTCCTCTCCCTCTGCACACTCAGGCAGCTCCCGGCAGTAGAGGCAGTCCCTGTCCCCACAGCTGTACCCCCGGCTGCACTTGCAGTCGTGGTCCTGGATGTCTGGGCACGGGCTGTGGTTTCCTGTCAGGGAGAAAGGAGTCAGAGCTGCCTCTGTCACAGAGCTTAGAAATGGACTTCACCATTAGGAAGAAGTTCTTCCCCAGGAGGGTTGGTGAGACCTGAGGAAGGCGAAGGGCAAGCAGGGGATTAGGCTGTGGGACTGCTGGGAGGCAGTGCAGTGGCCTTGGGCTGATGTGGTGAGCACCTGGAGAGGGATGATGAATCCCAACACAGCCCTGTGACACAGGGTGCAAGCAGGACTGCAAGAATTCACCTGGCACAGGCTGCCCAGGGAGGTGGTGGAAGCCTCATCCTCATCCTGGAGGTGTTTGCAGCCAGGCTGGAGGTGGCTGTGAGCAACCTGCTGTGGTGTGAGGTGTCCCTGCCCATGGCAGGGGGCTTGGAACTGGCTGAGCCTTGAGGTCCCTTCCAACCCAACCCATTCTATCACTCAAGGTTGGCTTTCCCCTGCTGAAGCTCACCCCTGTGGCCACTTAAACATCAGTGGGCATCAAACAAGAGGAAAGCTGAATTCTTCCTGCATGGACACTGAGCTGCAGGGTCTGCTTGCAAGCTCACCCTGCTGAGCCAAAGGCTTTCCTTTCCTTTGAGGCAAAGGGCAGCTCTGACATTCTCCAGGCCTTAAATGATTCACCCTTGGGGTTTTTCCCTCTGCCTTGGGGTCCCTTCCAACCCTAACAGTTCTATGATTCGCCTTACTGGTGGCACAGGTGAACCAGAAGCACAGAGTTCAGACATGGACCTGCTGGAGTGGGTCCAAAGGAGGCCACAAAGATGATCAGAGCTGGAGGACCTCTGCTATGGGCCCAGGCTGGAGGAGTTTGGGTTATTCAGCCTGGAGAAGGGAAGGCTCCAGGGAGACCTGAAGTGCTGCACTTCAGTACCTGAAGGGGACCTCCAGGAAGGCTGGGGAGGGAGTGTTCAGAAGGGCCTGTGGGGACAGGGCAAGGGGCAAAGGTTTGAAACTGGAGCTCACCCTGAAAGCTGTGGAACCCTGAAGGAAAATAACAAACTAGAGAGGGAAATTCTGCCTGCTTCAGCAGTGTGCCTAAAACCCCCCAGTGAAGGGTAAAGATCAAACAGTGTCTGTTTCCTGAGGCTGGTGATGGAATGTACCCCACCAGAGAGCTGCCCACATCTTCCTCTGCCCACGGGCTTCCTTCCACTGGCCCTCAAGAGAGTCACGCAGCAAAAAGGGAAGGGCTTGGGGATGCTTCTTCCTGTGTGTTACCAGGGGGAGAGCACCACAGCGTCACCAGAAGGGCCAGGCAAGGCTGCCAGCCCCACTGCTTTGGCACAAACAGGAGAGGAAGGCGCAGGTAGGGTCAGGCAAACAGCTGCATCATCCCTGCTGCTCAGCAGGAGGAAGAGTGTGAGCACCCCTGAGACCATGGGAGAGGCCACCAGAGTCACCTATGCTGCCCTCCAGCCCCCAGAGGCACAGAATTGTCACCCAGGAAGTCCTGCAGCTCACCTGTTCCACCTCTGGGGCTTTCGTTTGACTTGCTGAGAACCAGTTACCAGCTCCCCACCTTCCCAAGAAGAGGGAAGAACTTAGGTTGGAGCAGGCTATGGAGACTGATGGTCACCTAAGAGGTTGTCTGGGAAGAGCAGAGGTCAGCAGGAGGGAGGGATGGAAAGCAGGAGGGAGGGATGGAAAGCAGGAGGGAGGGATGGAAAGCAGGAGGGAGGGATGGAAAGCAGGAGGGAGGGATGGGAAGCAGGAGGGAGGGATGGGAAGCAGGAGGGAGGGATGGGAAGCAGGAGGGAGGGATGGGAAGCAGGATGCCTCCTATTTTTAAGACCACAAATTGCAGAGGACAGCCTTACAGAGAGCATCACTGGCTCTCTCACCCCTCTGGAGTCTCAACAGCACACGCCAGCTCTGAAGCCATCTCTGAATGGAGCCAGGGTGAAGTGAACACCTCCCTTCCTTGTGAGCAAGACCAACCCACAGAAACTTCAGCCTTGCCTTTCCCCCTGCAGTGTAACAAGTATAAGCTTGTCACAAAGCTGAGATGAGAGTCCAAGCTGTAGCTAAGGCACATTAGGTTGGAAGCCTCATCCCTGGAGGTGTTTGCAGCCAGGCTGGAGGTGGATGTGAGCAACCTGCTGTAGTGTGAGGTGTCCCTGCCCATGGCAGGGGGTTGGAACTGGCTGAGCCTTCGGGTCCCTTCCAACCCTGACAGTTCTATGACTATGGAGGGCAGGAGGGAAGCCCTTGCCAGTTTGGTCTGCATCTGCAGTTACTCAAGAGACACTGACAGACAGACATTGACACACAGACACTGACCCACAGACAGACACTGACAGACAGACAGGCACACACTGACTGACAGACGCTGACCCACAGACAGGCAGCCACTGACCCACAGACAGCCACTGGCACACAGGCAGCCACTGACCCACACACAGACACATACTGACAGACACTGACAGACAGACACTGACCCACAGCCACTGACAGAGACTGACAGACACTGACAGGCACTGACAGACTGACACTGACCCACAGACAGGCAGCCACTGACCCACAGACAGCCACTGGCATACGGGCAGCCACTGACCCACAGACACACACTGACAGCCGGGCAGCCACTGACCCACGGGCAGCCACTGACCCACGGGCAGCCACTGACCCACGGCCATTCCCTCTCCTGTTCCCCACAACCCTTTGACCCTGGCTGGCACAGAGCTGCCCTGGCCAAGCCCAGAGCAGCCGCGTCCTGCCCTTACCTGTGCCTGCGCTGCACTTGGGGCAGCATTTCTCTTCGTCCCTGCCGACGGCCCTCAGCTCGCCCAGCCGGCACGGCGTGCCCGCCGCCCGCTGCGGCCACAGCACCAGCAGCAAGCACGCCCGGAGCCTGAAGCCGGCGACTCCCCTGCTCCGCTCAGCCATGCCTGGAGCCGTCCGAGCGCCGCGGGCTGGGCTCCTCTCGGGAGCTGCCCTGACACCCAGGGGATCTTCCTTCTGACCCTGAAGTCGGGGGGGAAGGAAGGCGCTGCGCTTTTCTGCGGGCTCCTCCGGTTTCACCGGGGGCGGGGCGGAGGTTTGATTTGGTCATCAGATTCTGCCGGAGGGGAGGGGGGAAAAAGGAGAGGGAGGAGAGGGAGGAGAGGGAGGAGAGGGAGGAGAGGGAGGAGAGGGAGGAGAGGGAGGAGAGGGAGGAGAGGGAGGAGAGGGAGGAGAGGGAGGAGAGGGAGGAGAGGGAGGAGAGGGAGGAGAGGGAGGAGAGGGAGGAGAGGGAGGAGAGGGAGGAGAGGGAGGAGAGGGAGGAGAGGGAGGAGAGGGAGGAGAGGGAGGAGAGGGAGGAGAGGGAGGAGAGGGAGGAGAGGGAGGAGAGGGAGATGAAAAGAGAAAAGCAAAGCCAAGCCAAAAGCAAAAGCAGAGCAAAGCCACCACACCCCAGCAACTCCCTCAGCAGAGCAGCAGGTGGAGATGGGAAACGGTGTCAGGGGATGTGTAGAAAGGACTTTTACAAGCTGGGGTGCAATGGGGGAACAACAAAAGAAGGAGGCTGCAGATGAAATGAGCAGGCTTCAGGTGGGAAGGGAACTTTCCAGCTCAGCCAGCACAAATGAGAGGCTGAAGCTCCCGGCTCCCAGGCTGTTCGTTCGGATGGGGAGCTGCTGGTGGATGGGGCAAGCTTGCAGGGTTCAAGCAGCAGCTTGCAGCCTGCAGCAGGTTGCAGGGTTCAAGCAGCAGCTTGCAGCCTGCAGCAGGTTGCAGGCAGATTCTCTGGCTCCACTTCTGCTAATTCACAGATGGCATCAGGCTGGAAGGGAGCCACCAAGGGCATCTTGTCTGATCCCCCCCATCTTGTCCCTCCCCACCTCCAGCTAGAGCAGGACACATCAAGGCTGATCCTGAATGTCATAGCATCATAGAATCAGTCAGGGTTGGAAGGGACCACAAGGATCACCTAGTTCCAACTCCCTCCTGCATCCAGCAGGGACACCTCCAGCTAGAGCAGGCTGGCCAGAGAGATCAGGCTGGCCAGAGAATGGGAATGTCTCCAGGGATGGGACCTCAACCACCTCCCTGGGCAGCCTGTTCCAGTCTTTCCCTGCCCTTCCTCCTGCTGTCCAACCTAACTCTGCCCTGCTCCTCTTTCAAACCACTGCCTCTCATCCTATCCCCACAGCCCCTTCTGAACAGTCCCTCCCCAGCCAGCCTGGAGGTCCCCTTCAGGCATTGAAATGCAGCTCTAAGGTCTCCCTGGAGCCTTCTCTTCTCCAGCAGCCCCAGGTCTTTCAGCATATCCCCACAGGAGAGGTTCTCCAGCCTTCTGCTCACCTTTGCTTTCAGCTTGTTCCACTCTTGATCAGGAGCCTTTGGGATTAGTTTCCAGAGGTGCCAGAGCTCCTTGTGGATCCCCTGAAAGGAAGAGAGAGAGCAACCTTCCCCCACAGGCTGTAGGATCAGCCCTGGGACCAAACCTGACACCAGCTGCCTCTTTGGAGGCACAAAAAGCTGCTCACAAGCCTGGGGGTTAGGTGACAGAACCATACCCAGGCACAGGCATGCTGCCTACATTCATCCCCTGCCTTTCAATTCCTACTTCTCTTGCCTCACACAAAGGCATCTGCAAACTTCCATCTCTGCCTGGCTCACAGACAGTTTGCTCCTTCCCCTCCCTCGCTTCTATTTCCACTGCACCCTGGGGCTTGTGTCTGCTCCTGCAGCTTTCCTGGCTGCTTTCACGTGTGCAGAGTGGGGATACTTCAACCCCCCCAGCCTCCCTCTCCACTCAGCAGAGGAGTTCTGGTGCAGAGGCAACTTTTAACAGCAGCTCTTCCACACCACAGAAGATGACAAATAGGTCCAGGCAAGGGAGAGTCAGAGCTGTGAAGGGAGAGCAGTGCCCCCCAGAATATGTCCTGCCTGCAGCATTTGACACTTTGCCCAGCTTCACACACAGCCACTGCAGCCTGCTTAGGCTGCCCACAATCTTGCTTCAGTGAGTCCTACACTTTCTTCCTCGACATTCATTGAGTCACAGAATGGGTTGGGTTGGAAGGGACCTCAAGGCTCAGCCAGTCCCAACCCCCCTGCCATGGCCAGGGACACCTCACACCACAGCAGGTTGCTCACAGCCACCTCCAGCCTGGCTGCAAACACCTCCAGGGGTGAGGCTTCCACCACCTCCCTGGGCAACCTGTGCCAGGCTCTCACCACCCTCCTGGGGAATAACTTCTTCCTCACATCCAATCTCAATCTCCCCACTTTCAGTTCTGCTCCATCCCCCCAAGTCCTATCCCTCCCTGACACCCTCAAAAGTCCCTCCCCAGCTTTCCTGTAGCCCCCTGCAGATCCTGGGAGGCCACAATGAGGTCTCCTGGGAGCCTTCTCCTCTCCAGCCTGCACAACCCCAACTCCCTCAGGCTGTGCTCACAGCAGAGCAGCTCCAGCCCTCTGCTCCTCCTCGTGGCCCTTCTCTGGACACCTTCCAGCACCTCCAGGTCTTTCCTGTAATAGAGGCTCCAGAAGTGGACACAGAGCTCCAGCTGTGGTCTCAGCAGAGCAGTTCAGAGCGGGAGAATCCCCTCCCTCAACCTGCTGGCTCTGCTTCTCTTGCTGCAGCCCAGACCCTCTCCAGCTCTCCTGCAGCCCCCTTCAAATCCTGGCAGGCTGCTCTGAGTTCTCCCCAGAGCCTTCTCTTCTCCAAGGTGACCAACCCCCACCCTCAGAGCTGATCTTTAGAGCAGGGGTGCTCTCTCCCAAGAGCAGGGCAGCCAACACATCCCTCAGTTTAGCCTTTCTTTGCTGCAGGAGTGGTCAGGCACTGGCACAGGCTGCCCAGGGTGCTTGGCCAGAGACTCAGACTTCATTTTCCTCTGAGTTCTTTGAGTGTTTTCCCCTGAGCTTGCTGTCTAGGTGTTTTCATTCGTGCTCAGGCACCACAGACACTGCCAGCTGGTGGAACATTCACAGTCAACAGCTGCACATGCCAAGCCTGAACCTCAAGAGTCAGCAGTGACCTTTCAGGGCCAACCTGAACTATCTGGCTTTGAAATCTTTGGGGTTTTCCCTCCCCCCCTGCAGCTAACCTTACCTGTGGCTGATGTGAGGCAGTGGCATTTCCTCTGTCCCCTCTTGCTCAGCCCTGCAGCTAACTCGATGGCAATGCTCTTAGGTTCCATGCTGCTGCCTGCTCTTGGTTGGGCTTCCAGCTCTCTCTGCACCTCCTGAGGGAACAAAAGGCCTTTTCATAGAATCATAGAACTGTCAGGGTTGGAAGGGACCTCAAGGCTCAGCCAGCTCCAAGCCCCCTGCCATGGGCAGGGACACCTCACACCACAGCAGGCTGCTCACAGCCACCTCCAGCCTGGCCTTAAAAACCAATCATCAGGAAGCAGCAGTTGGACTTGGTGATCCTGAAGGCCTTTTCCAAGCTCCATGTTTCTGATTCTCACCTCCTCACCACTTCACTTTCTGTTTTCTCCAGCAGCAGCCACAGGATTAACTGAACCAAGATGCCAGAAATGAGGAATCAGACTGCTTTGGGTTGGAAGGGACCTGCAAAGCTCATCTAGTCCAACCCCACTGCAAGTCAGCAGGATCCTCCCCAGCTAGACCCAGATGCCCAGAGCCCCATCAAGCCTGACCTTGAAGGCATCCAGGGATGGGGACTCCACCACCCCCTGACACTGGCAGGCAAAACTGCTGCGTTCCCTTCGGCTCTGCTGACCTTGAGCCCAGCCTCGAGCTTTGCAGTGCCCAGGAATGGCATCTCCAGACCTCAGGCTGCTGCAGTGCCTGTCTGATGCCTGCCTTCTTTTGGCACACACCAAGAACTGTTGCCCTGCAGCCTTGCCACAGCTCCAGCTGGGGCCCAGGAGTCAGCCAAGGTGGCAGCAGCACGGGAGACTCAGCTCCTCAGGCACCCTGACTCACAGAACTGTTTGGGGTTGGGAAAGACCTCTGAGGTCATGGAAGCCAACCACCAACCCACCACCACCTTGGCCATTGAATCACATCCCAGACTGCCACACATTTCTTGAGCACCCCCAGGGTTGGTGACTCCACCACCCCCCTGGGTAACTCTCAAGTCTTTTCAGCCACTGTGTCTGCACAGCCTGGCCACCAAATCATTGAATCAATCAGGTTGGGAAAGACCTCAGAGATCACCAAGGCCAACCTGGCACCCAACACCATCTGATCAACTCAACCATGGCACCGAGTGCCTCATCCATTCTCCTCCTAAACACCTCCAGGGTTGGTGACTCCACCACCCCCCTGGGCAGCACATCCCAATGGGTAACTCTCAGTCTTTCCAGCCTCTGTGATGCCATGGCTGGGGAGGGGGGACACTCATTTTTGCAGTGGGCAAACCAAAGGATGCTTTGGGACCATGTTTGTGGAGACCAAACAAGCCAGTCCCAAACAACTGACCACCCCAAAACCACTTGGTCTTTGCAAGGGGATCCCTCCTTCCAGCAGTGCTAAGGATGCTTGCAGCATGCATCCACCAGCTGGAAGGAGTCTGTGTCTGCACAGCCTGGCCACCAAATCATAGAACCAATCAGGTTGGGAAAGACCTCAGAGATCATCAAGTCCAACCTATCACCCAGCACCTCCTGACTAACTAAACCATGGCACCAAATGCCACATCCAATCCCCTCTTGAACACCTCCAAGGATGGGGACTCCACCACCTCCCTGGGCAGCACATCCCAAGAGCTAACAACTCTCTCTGGGAAGAACTTTCTCCTCACCTCCAGCCTAAATGTGGGGACTAGGATGAAGGGGAATGGGTTGAAGCTGGAGGAGAGCAGATTGAGGCTGGAGATTAGGAAGGAATTCTTTGCAGTGAGGGAGGGGAGACACTGGCACAGGTTGCCCAGGGAGGCTGTGGGTGCCCCAGGGAGGCTGTGGGTGCCCCAGGGAGGCTGTGGGTTCTCCCTTCCCTGGAGGCATTCAAGGCCAGGTTGGAGGAAGCTTTGAGCAAGCTGGGCTGGTGGGAGGTGTCCCTGCCCATGGCAGGGGGGTTTGGAACTGGATGATCTTTGAGGTCCCTTCCAACCCAGCCCATTCTGCGGCTCTATGAATCCCTGCAGACAGTCCCCACGGCACAGGTGACGTCAGTGGCATTTTAGAGAGGGGAAACTAAAGCAGACAGAGACAACCCCCCCCAAGGCCCCTGATGTTACCAAGCTGTGCATTTCCCTTGCAGTGCAGCAGCAGCACCTGGCAGGGTGGCTGCCAGCGGATGTGACCTTCAAGGCTCTCACGGCAAACCTGAGTCACTCCGACGCGCTTCGAGGTCGCAGGAGAGCACGAAGAGAAAGCTGCAAGGAGATAAGGGAGCTGAGGCAACCACAGGAGCAGAAACTTTGTCATCTCTCTGCTGGGGAAAACCAAAAAAAAAAAAAAAAAAAAAGAAAAGAAAAAATAAAGGAAAATAAAGAAGTGAAAAAAAAAAAATCAAGAGGAGGAAGCCAGCAGCACGAAAACAATGGAGCGAGGGAGCTGTGGTGTCTGTGAGCACAGTGACAGCTCCTGAAACATGGGCTCAGAGAATCAACCAGCTTGGAATGGACCTCAGAGAGCAGCAAGGCCATCCTGGCACCCAACACCTCCTGACTACTAAGCCATGGCTCCAAGGGCCACAGCCAATCCTCTCTTGAACACCTCCAGGGATGGGGACTCCACCACCTCCCTGGGCAGCACATCTCAGTGGCCAATCTCTCTTGCTGGGAAGAACTTCTTCCTCCCCTCCAGCCTAAACCTCCCCTGGCACAGCTTGAGACTGTGGCCTCTTGTTCTGGTGTTGCTTGCCTGGAAGAAGAGACCAACCCCCACCTGGCTGCACAGCTTGGGCTGGCTCTGGCTCAAGTGCCTGAAGAAGGGGAAATCTGAAGGGCTGAAACACAGAGACTTTGTGCCCCTAGCCCAGACCTCTGAGAAGGGAAAGTTTCCTTTCTGGCAGGGAGGAAGGCAAGCGTGGGCAGAAAGCAGCTCCAACGTGTTGAAGATTCTCTGCCTATTTTTACCTCCTTTCTGTCATTTCAGGGAGCACTTGGGACAGAAAAATCCCAGCAAGCTTTTCATCAAGGACTGACAAGGCTGAACTTCATTTAGAGTGAAACAGCCACCTTAGTTTTAGCTAAATCAACGAGCTGCCAACACCCAAATCCCAAGCTCTGGGGCTTGGGACGTCAAGCTGCTGGAGCAGGTCCAGAGGAGGTCACAAAGGTGATCAGAGGGCTGGAGAACCTCCCCTGTGGGGACAGGATGGGAGAGCTGAGGTTGTTCAGCTCTCTGGAGAAGAGAAGGCTCCAGGGAGACCTTCAAGCAGCCTACCAGTACCTGAAGGGGCTCCAGGAGAGCTGGGGAAGGAGTTTTGACAAGGGCTGGGAGTGATAGGATGAGAGGGAATGGATTGAAGCTTGAGGAGAGCAGATTGAGACTGGAGATTAGGAAGACATTCCTTCCAGTGAGGGTGGGGAGACTCTGGAACAGGTTGCCCAGGGAGGCTGTGGATGCCTGGAGGTCTTCAAGGCCAGGTGGGATGAGACCTTGAGCAGCCTGGGCTGGTAGGAGGTGTCCCTGCCCATGGAACTGGATGATTTTAAAGCTCCCTTCCAACCCAAACCTTTCCACCAATCCATCCTCAAAGCCCTCACATCACAAATGCCTCTCTGCACTTCCAGGCTCAGCATCAATTCCTTCTTCAGCCAGAAGGAACCTGTGTCCTAGCTGGCAGGAAACCTCCTGCTGGGAAGGCAGAAGAACCTCAAGCATCTTCCTCTGCAGCTGAGCCAGAGGGCAAAGAAAAAAACCCCCTCCAAACCCCAAACCGAGCAGAGATTGGTGGGAACAGCTGATGAGCTCACAGCACAGGGGAGCTGGGGCTGCCAGAGGAGCTCTGCTGACAAGCCAGCAGCTGCTCTGTCACTGTGGGCTGCTCTCATCCTGTCAGCCACCAGCTCAGAGAGCTCTCTGCTTATCTGCAGCTGGCTCAGCGGGGTGGAAGGGCAGGACGTGCCTCAGGGGCTCCGCAGAGCAGCCTCCACGCTTGATAAGCATCACTTCTGAGAAGCTGGTGGCTGCTCCCTGCCATGCACTGCCCAGATTCAGCCACTCCACACTCCAGCAGCCAGCTCAGCACGAGGTGACAGCACTCAGGCCCCAGCACACTTGCAAGGAGCTCTGCACCCCCGGCAGGGGCTCTGGGGGTTTGGAGGGGCTGGTGCTCGCCGGCGTGTCCGGGGCTGCAGCACGAGTGTGGGCAGGAGGTCAAGGGAGGTGATGCTGCCCCCCTGCTCTGCTCCTCTGAGAGCACACCTGCAGTGCATTGGAGCCTCCAATGCAAGGAGGACGTGGACCTGTTGGAGAGGGTCCAGACAGTGCCACAAAGATGCTCAGGGGGTTGGAGCGCCTCTGCTATGAGGCTGGGCTGAAGGAGCTGGGGCTTGTTCAGCCAGGAGGAGAAAAGTCTCCAGGAAGACCTTGGAGCAGCCTTCTCCAGTACCTGAAGAAGGCTACAGCAGAGCTGGTGAGGGACTTTTTACAAGGGCTTGGAGTGATAGGATGAGGGGGAATGGGTTGAAGCTTGAGGGGGGCCAGATTTAGACTGGAGATGAGGCAGAAAGTCTTTACTATGAGGGTGCTGGGACACAGGAACAGGTTGCTTAGACAAGTTGTGGAGGCTCCAAACTGGCAGGTGCTCAAAGCCAGGCTGGATGAGGCTTTGAGCAGCCTGGGCTGGTGGGAGGTGTCCCAGCCCACAGCAGGGGGGTTGGAACTGGATGATCTTGCAGGTCCCCTTCCAACCCAACCCATTCCATGGCCTCAGACCTCCCAGGATAGGTTCACAGACCTTTCCCAGCTCACAGAGAAACCCAGGGGCAAAGCAGCAGTGCTGTGTGACCTCAGAGCCTGCAGAGCCATCAGCTCCCTCCCTCCCGTGGCTGAGCCTCTTTCCAGAGCCCATTGCAGACACTGGCAGGACCTCATTCTGCTCCCTCCTTGGTGCTCCCCAATCAGCCACAGCACACAGGTGCCTCCCAGCTGCCAGCAGGGTTTATTCCACGGAGCCAGCACCAGACTTGGCATACACTGGAGGTGTTTGATATACACTGTATATACACTTGGCAAACAGGCAACCAAAGGCCACCATATGTATAACATATAAGAAGACTCTGTTTCAAAACATGCTCCCAGGCAGCAGTTGTGCTCCTGAGCACATTGCCTGCTGCAGAGTTGGGCATATGGGGAGGAAAAATCATCCCTCTAATGATTTCTCTACCAAGCAGTTCTAGTTGAAGTGGAGGGGGCAGGTGGGGAAATCACTTCTCAGTTCTCTTTCAAGTTTTCTTCTCCTTCCTTCCTTCCTCTCCTCCTTCCTTCCTTCCTCTCCTCCTTCCTCCCTTCCTTCCTCCCTTCCTTCCTCCTTCTCCTCCTTCCTTCCTCCTTCTCCTCCTTCCTTCCTCCTTCTCCTCCTTCCTTCCTCCTTCTCCTCCTTCCTTCCTCCTTCTCCTCCTTCCTTCCTCCTTCTCCTCCTTCCTTCCTCCTTCTCCTCCTTCCTTCCTCCTTCTCCTCCTTCCTTCCTCCTTCTCCTCCTTCCTTCCTCCTTCTCCTCCTTCCTTCCTTCTTCTCCTCCTTCCTTCCTTCTTCTCCTCCTTCCTTCCTTCTTCTCCTCCTTCCTTCCTTCTTCTCCTCCTTCCTTCCTTCTTCTCCTCCTTCCTTCCTTCTTCTCCTCCTTCCTTCCTTCTTCTCCTCCTTCCTTCCTTCTTCTCCTCCTTCCTTCCTTCTTCTCCTCCTTCCTTCCTTCTTCTCCTCCTTCCTTCCTTCTTCTCCTCCTTCCTTCCTTCTTCTCCTCCTTCCTCAACTTTGCCCCTGAGGTACTGAAATGCCATCACCAGCCAGAACCCTTCAAGGTCCCTGACAGCCACTTTGGAACTTTGCTAATCAAAACCACCCCCCTGAATGCTGGCCCAAAGTGCAGGGCAATTAACCTATGGGGAAATGTGGCAGGAGTGACACTCATTCCATGCAATGCATCTGAACTGCACAGAGACCAAACCAGGAAGGCTTCACAGCAGAGGTTCCACTGCCAGCATGCACCAGGGGATCATCCAGGTCAGACAGCTGAGACACCTCTCCAGACTTCATCTTTGCAGGTCTTGGCTCAAATGCAACCCTTGTTGCAGGGTGTTAAGAGCTGAGCTCTTGCCTCTCATCACCAGGGAACACCTAAGGAGCTTCTCCTTTCTAAACCATCGCCCAAGTGATCATCCAGCAGCAGCAGCACTCCAAACATCCACACAGGTGCTCCTGAAGCGAAGCCACCAGCCCTTCCCTGGCACCAAACTGACTTGGTGGCTTTCTCCCCACATCCACAGCAAGCAGTCAGCTCCCCCAGAACAATTTGGCTGTGGAGATGTCCAAGCCTGACTTGCAGCAGCCTGGCTGATTCAGACAGGCCCAGCAGGGCGCCCAGCACAACAGGATGTCCCCCAGAGAGGAAGCAACAACTTGCCTGGGCTGCAGAAGGCTCCCGATGGTTTCATCAGCTGCCACGTGGCAGCATCTGAAGCTCACAGGGCAGGGCAAGAGCCACCCTGCCCTTTGCCCTGCTTTTGGACCACAGGCTTCCACTCACAGTGCTCCCACCAGCAGTCACCATTCCCTTTGCCTTCTGGCAAGCCACACAGCCTGCTTGCCACACACCTGGAGAGGAGGACACTGAGACACTTGCACTGCTCAGCTCTGCTCAGGCCACACCTGGAGTCCTGTGTCCAGTTCTGGGCTCCTCAGTTCAAGAAGGACATTGAGAGACTTGAAGGTGTCCAGAGAAGGGCAACAGAGCTGGGGAGGGGTCTGGAGCACAGCCCTGTGAGGAGAGGCTGAGGGAGCTGGGGTTGCTTAGCCTGCAGAAGAGGAGGCTCAGGGGAGACCTTCTTGCTCTCTCCAACTCCCTGAAGGGAAGTTGTAGCCAGGTGGGGCTTGGGCTCTTCTCCCAGGCAAGCAGCACCAGAACAAGAGGACACAGTCTCAAGCTGTGCCAGGGGAGGTTTAGGCTGGAGGTGAGGAGAAAGTTCTTCCCTAAGAGAGTTGTTGGCCATTGGAATGTGCTGCCCAGGGAGGTGGTGGAGTCCCCATCCCTGGAGGTGTTGAAGAGGAGCTTGGATGTGGCACTTGGAGCCATGGTTTGGTTGTCAGGAGGTGTTGGGTATTAGGTAACAGGTTGGACTTGATGATCTCTGAGGTCTTTTCCAGCCTTATTGATTCAATGGTTCTGTGGCTCATCAGAGGTGGGGTTTAGCTGCTGTGTAGGATTGGAGCTCTTAGGAAAGCAAAAGCAGAGTGGGTTAGCTTGCAGACCTCAGCAGCAGAGAGGAGTGGCTGTTTCTTGGCTAAGTCAAGAAGATAGAGCAGCCTGGATACTGCTGTCAGTGGAGAACCTGACCACAGGACTTGGCACAATGAACAGCCAGGAGGGGCTTGGATGTGGCACTTGGAGCCATGGTTTAGCTGTCAGGAGGTGTTGGGTGCCACAGCTTGGACTTGCTGCTCTCTGAGGTCTTTTCCAACCTGGGTGATTCTGTGATCTCTGTGGAGGTTTTCAAGCACGTGGAGAGCTGGAGCTGCCTGGGGACCAGGAGCAATTCCATTTGTCAGCCCTGCCAGTGCTCAGTGGGCTGAGATGACATTTGCTCAGTGGGGGATGCTTGAAGAAATGCAGGCAGAGAGAAGTGGCAGTGAAAAGTCCTCTCTCAGCTGTCACTTCCCAGCCAGGCACCAGACTTCAGGTGCACAGCCACTCCTGAGGGTCAGCAGCAGTGGCAGCTGTCTCTGGAGGCACATCTGGCATGTGCCACCCAGCTGCATCCAGAAGAAGTAACTTGGGACAAGGAAAGCAGGAACAAGAAGCTGGCTGGGTTCATCAGGGGTGGTCTCAAGTGTGGTGAGTTCATCTGGGAGCTAGACTGAAACACTGGAGATGTCTGCCCTGAGCACAGAGGTGCTCAGCTTAGCCTCTCAGCACTGCAACACAAGGTAGAAACCCGGTCAGAAATCGGAGGGGGGTTACAATTTCCCTGCTCAGTGAGCAGCTCTTAGAGCTTCACAACTGCTTTCTGCAGGCCAGAGCCCCCCCACCACACACAGCACTGGCTGGAAAGGCACTGACAACTGCATCCACTCCACCCTGCCAAGGGGGATGCTGCAGGCAAGCACCTGTCTGAGGGAAAGGATCTCCTGAGCCCACCAAGAACAGCTGCTCCCACGGGTCCTAATGCCAAAGGAGCCACCCCAGGAGACCCAAAGGAGCCACCCCAGGAGACCCAAAGGAGCTGCAGGGCAAGGAGGCAGCTGCCCACAGCCACCCAAGCAGCACCAGAAGGCTCTGGCAGTGCAAGGAGGCAGCTGCCCACCCAGGCAGCCCCAGAAGGCTCTGGCAGTGCAAGGAGGCAGCTGCCCACCCAGGCAGCCCCAGAAGGCTCTGGCAGTGCAAGGAGGCAGCTGCCCACCCAGGCAGCCCCAGAAGGCTCTGGCAGTGCAAGGAGGCAGCTGCCCACCCAGGCAGCCCCAGAAGGCTCTGGCAGTGCAAGGAGGCAGCTGCCCACCCAGGCAGCCCCAGAAGGCTCTGGCAGTGCAAGGAGGCAGCTGCCCACCCAGGCAGCCCCAGAAGGCTCTGGCAGTGCAAGGAGGCAGCTGCCCACCCAGGCAGCCCCAGAAGGCTCTGGCTCAGCACAGGTTACCATGGGTTGGGCTCAGAAGTGCAGGGAAGGCTGAGGTGAGGTGGAGTCAGTTTTTGATGAGAGTGGAATTGGAGTCAATGTGTTCCTCCTGGACAGGAATTCGACAGCTCTGTGGCTCTGAAAGAGAATGATGGCAATGATAATGATGATGATAATACAACAATAAGAATAGAATAGAATAGAATAGAATAGAATAGACCAGACCAGACCAGGTTGGAAGAGGCCTTCAAGATGCTGCAATATTGCTAATCATGCTGCAATAATACCAATACTGCAACAATAATGCTGCAGCAATGTTCCTAATAATGCAATAATGATAAGGCTGCAATTATAAGAAGGCTGCAATAATAATAGTGCAACAATAATGCTGCCATGCTGCTGAGGATGCTGCAGCAGTGCTGCTAATAATGCTGCAACAATAATAATGTTGCCACAATAATGCTGCAAAAATACTACTAATAATGCTGCAACAATGCTAATAATAATGCTGCAACACTGCTAATAATGCTGCAACACTGCTAATAATGCAATGATAGTGCTGCAACAATGCTGCAACAATAATAATGCAATAATAATGCTGCAACACTGCTACTAATGCTGCAACGATGCTGCTACTAATGCTGCAACAATAACAATGCAATAATGCTGCAATGCTGCTAATAATGCTGCAACAATAATAATGCAATAATAATGCTACAATGCTGCTAATAATGCTGCAACAATATTGCTAATAATGCTGCAACAATACTGCTAATAATGCTGCAACAATAATAATGCAATAATAATGCTGCAATGCTGCAACAATGCTGCAACAGTAATAATGCAATAATAATGCTGCAACACTGCTAATAATGCTGCAATACTGCTAATAATGCTGCAACAATAATAATGCAATAATGCTGCAATGCTGCTAATAATGCTGCAATGCTGCTGCTAATAATGCTGCAACAATAACAATGCAATAATGCTGCAATACTGCTAATAATGCTGCAACAATAATAATGCAATAATAATGATGCAACACTGCTAATAATGCTGCAACAATACTGCTAACAATGCTGCAACAATAATAATGCAATAATAATGCTGCAACGCTGCTAATAATGCTGCAGCAATGCTGCTAACAATGCTGCAACAATAATAATGCAATAATAATGCTGCAATGCTGCTAATAATGCTGCAACAATGCTGCTAATAATGCTGCAACAATAATAATGCAATAATAATGCTGCAACACTGCTAATAATGCTGCAATACTGCTAATAATGCTGCAACAATAATAATGCAATAATAATGCTGCAATGCTGCTAATAATGCTGCAATAATACTGCTAATAATGCTGCAACAATAATAATGCAATAATAATGCTGCAACGCTGCTAATAATGCTGCAACAATACTGCTAATAATGCTGCAGCAATAATAATGCAATAATAATGCTGCAATGCTGCTAATAACGCTGCAACAATGCTGCTTATAATGCTGCAGCAATAATAATGCAATAATAATGCTGCAACACTGCTAATAATGCTGCAACAATAATAATGCAATAATAATGCTGCAACGCTGCTAATACTGCTGCAACAATACTGCTAATAATGCTGCAACAATAATAATGCAATAATAATGCTGCAACACTGCTAATAATGCTGCAACAATACTGCTAATAATGCTGCAACAATAATAATGCAATAATAATGCTGCAACACTGCTAATAATGCTGCAATAATACTGCTAATAATGCTGCAACAATAATAATGCAATAATAATGCTGCAATGCTGCTAATAATGCTGCAATAATACTGCTAATAATGCTGCAACAATAATAATGCAATAATAATGCTGCAATGCTGCTAATAATGCTGCAACACTGCTACTAATAATGCTGCAACGATGCTGCTAATAATGCTGCAACAATAATAATGCAATAATAATGATGCAATACTGCTAATAATGCTGCAACAATACTGCTAACAATGCTGCAACAATAATAATGCAATAATAATGCTGCAACACTGCTAATAATGCTGCAACAATAATAATGCAATAATAATGCTGCAACGCTGCTAATAATGCTGCAGCAATGCTGCTAATAATGCTGCAACAATAATAATGCAATAATAATGCTGCAACGCTGCTAATAATGCTGCAACAATACTGCTAATAATGCTGCAACAATAATAATGCAATAATAATGCTGCAATGCTGCTAATAATGCTGCAACAATACTGCTAATAATGCTGCAACAATAATAATGCAATAATAATGCTGCAATGCTGCTAATAATGCTGCAGCAATACTGCTAATAATGCTGCAACAATAATAATGCAATAATAATGCTGCAACACTGCTAATAATGCTGCAACAATACTGCTAATAATGCTGCAGCAATAATAATGCAATAATAATGCTGCAACAATGCTGCTAATAATGCTGCAACAATGCTGCTAATAATGCTGCAACAATAATAATGCAATAATAATGCTGCAACACTGCTAATAACGCTGCAACACTGCTACTAATAATGCTCCAATGATACTATTAATAATGCTGCAACAATAATAATGCAACAATCATGCTGCAATACTGCTAATAACGCTGCAGTGACACTGAGCTGCTGGCCAGGGAGGCTTCAGTGTGGCTGAAAGAGTTACCCAGGCTCAAACAGGAGCTCTGCTTATTCTCCCTCCTGTGTTTTTGGCCCCAGAAAAGCCAACTCACGCTGCAGGTTGCTTCTGCAAGGCCTCTTCTTGCTCTGGTTCTTGGCTGCTTGGATGACCAGCAGGAGGATGGAGATGCCACTCACCAGAAGCAGCATCAGACAGACAAGGATGAGGGATAAAGACCCTGGCAAGAAAAACAACCAACCACACTAAACCCAAAGACTGCTGGTTCTAGCTGGAGTCTCCAAGGCTTTCCAGCTTCAGGAGGAGGAACCTCCTGTCCCCAGCATAAGGACATGGAGCTGCTGGAGCAGGTCCAGAGGAGCCCACCAAGATGATCAGAGGGCTGGAGAACCTCCTCTGTGGGGAGAGGCTGAGAGACTTGGGGCTGTTCAGCCTGGAGAAGGCTCTGGGGAGACCTTAGAGCAGCCTTCCAGTACCTGCAGGGGCTCCAGGAGAGCTGGGGAGGGACATTTTCACAGGGGCTTCTAGAAATAGGATGAGAGGCAATGGCTTGGGGCTGGGATGGGGCAGATGTAGAATCAGAGAATCAGTCAGGGTTGGAAGGGACCACAAGGATCAGCCAGCTCCAACCCCCCTGCCATGGGCAGGGACCCCCCACACTAGATCAGGCTGCCCAGAGACTGGAGATTAGGAAGAAATTCTTCACAGTGAGGGTGGGGAGACTCTGGAACAGGTTGCCCAGGGAGGTTGTGAATGTCCCCTCCTCCCTGGAGGTGTCCAAGGACCAGGTTGGATGAAGCCTTGAGCAGCCTGGGCTGGTGGGAGGTGTCCCTGCCCATGGCTGGGGGGTTGGAGCTGGATGATCTTGAAGGTCCCTTCCAACCCAACCCATTCTGTGAATCTATGAGCCCAGAACCCCAGCAGTGCCCCTGGACCACCCAGAAGTCCCAGCTGCCAGAGAGATCAGCAAGAAACCTGGAATGCTGTGCATGCCTCTCTGCAACACAGACAGGGCTTGGGAGCAAGAAGTGCAAATTCCTGACCAGCAAAGCCAGGCCCAAGTGCAAACTCCTGACCAGCTCCAGCAAACAGAGAGAGACTAAAACTTGGCCATCCCCCTCTCTCCTTGACCATCCCTCTCTCCCCTTGGCCATCCCCCTCTCCCCTTGGCCATCCCCCTCTCCCCTTGGCCATCCCCCTCTCCCCTTTGGCCATCCCCCTCTCCTTACCCCAGTTAGTTTCTGTGGGGCTGCTGTTTGTGTCCAGGCAGATGGAAGGACTCAGGCTGGGTCTGGCTGGAGAGGAGGCTGCTGTGGAGACGCTGTCCTGGTGGTCAGAGGTGGAAAGGTTCCAGGCAGGAGTTGCACTCTGGGGGCTGGCTGGGTGTGAGGCATGGTTGCTGCACACAGCATCAGTGGATTTTGTTCCTGCTTGCAGTGTGGCTTTCCCCAGAAGGCTGCAGCTGGAGGTGTGAAATGAATTAGTGCTCTGTGGCAGACAGCTCAGGAGGGACTTCCAAAGGGATAAAGGGAGTGAGCATTAAAATCCTTGCTCTGCCAGCAGGAGCTCAGGTTCCCCTTCCCTGGATTCTGCAGCTATGTGCAAAGCTGAAGCTATCACTGAGGTCAAAAAGGGACCCCAACAACAGCAGCCCTGATCCTCTGTTGCAGGTAACAGCCTTGAAGCACACTTGGCAAAGGAACCTTTTGCTCCAGGGGGGAAATAAAAACTCATCCAGATCCTCACTGAAGAAAAAAGGCTGAGGAAAAGGTTGCTGCTGGAGAGAGGAAGGGCAGAAGGCACAAAAATGCTTCTGATCAGTACACAGAGTGCTCAAGGCTGCTGCAGGATGAGGGAGGGGATTCTGCCCCTCTGCTCTGCTGAGCCCCCAGCTGCAGCACTGCACCCACTGGTGTCCTCAGCAGAAGAGCTGCTGGAGCTGATCCAGAGGAGGCCACAAAGATGAGCAGAGGGCTGCAGAACCTCCCCTATGGGGCAGGCTGAGAGAGTTGGGAACAGGCTGAGAGAGTGCTCAAGGCTGCTGCAGGATGAGGGAGGGGATTCTGCCCCTCTGCTCTGCTGAGCCCCCAGCTGCAGCACTGCACCCAGTCCTGGTGTCCTCAGCATAAGAGGGACCTGGAGCTGCTGGAGCAGATCCAGAGGAGGCCACAAAGATTATCAGAGGGCTGCAGAACCTCCCCTGTGGGGACAGGCTGAGAGAGTTGGGGCTGTGCAGCCTGGAGAAGGCTCCAGGGAGACCTTAGAGCAACCTTGCAGTAGCTGAAGGAGGCTACAAGCAAGCTGGGCAGGAACTTTTGAGAAGGGCTGGGAGTGACAGGATGAGAGGGAATGGATGGAAGCTGGAGGAGGGCAGATGGAGACCCAAACCATTCTGTGAATCTGGGAGGAACACGGTTCCATTGCACCTGCTCCAGGGTCTGCTCTACACACAGCCCCCTGGGCACCACCAGCTGCAGAGGGGAGCACAAAATGCTGCTCTGAACCTGCCTGGATCAGTGATACATACTTGGTCCAAGGCTGGCAGTCTTCATTGTGCCCCAGGGAATAAGATCCTTCAGGACATGGAGAGCAAACTGGGGGAAACAAAAAAGGAAGAGGTGGAGTTTGAGCTGCTGGCAGTGCCACAGTGAGCACCACAGCAACAGCTGGGGGGAGCAGCCCAGCTTACAGAACACCCCCAGCAAAACCCACCCCCCACCCCCCTTAAAATCATTGCCATTGGGTCAGGAGTGATGCAACATCCTTGACAGTGAGGGTGGGGAGACACTGGAGCAGGTTGCCCCAGGGAGGCTGTGGATTCTCCCTCCCCTGGAGGTGTTCAAGGCCAGGCTGGATGAGGTCAGGCTGGCCAGAGACTGGAGATGAGGAAGAAATTCTTCACAGTGAGGGTGGGGAGACACTGGCACAGGTTGCCCAGGGAGGCTGTGGCTGCCCCCACCCTGGAGGTGTCCAAGGCCAGGCTGGATGAAGCCTTGAGCAGCTTGGACTGGTGGGAGGTGTCCCTGCCCATGGCAAGGGGTTGGAACTGGATGAGCTTGAAGGTCCCTTCCAACCTGAACATGTCCAGAGCAAGAGGCTCCACAACCTCCCTGGGCAGCCTGCTCCAGTGCTTCTGTGACTCTTCTCTCCAGAGGTCCCTTCCAACCTGAACATCTCCAGAGGAGGAGACTCCACAACCCCTCTGGGCAGCCTGCTCCAGGGCTTCTGTGACTTGATGTCCAGAGGTCCCTTGCAACCCTCTTGCCAAAGCAGGATGAGCTAAGGCAGGTCACAGAGGAGCACAATCAGATGGATTCTGACTGTCTCCAGAGGAGAAGACTCCACAACCCCTCTGGGCAGCCTGCTCCAGTGCTTCTGTGGCTTGATGTCCAGGGGTCCCTTCCACCCCAACCCACTCTGGAATCGATGAGGAGCTCAGTGGGTTCATTTCAGCCTGCAGCTGGGAAGGTTTCCTGTCCTCCCTGCTGGCTCCTTGCGGCTGTTGGCCAGGAGAGCACCAGGATCTCCCAGCCAGGATGGGTGCAGTGCCCCTGCTCTAACACTTGTGTGGAGCCAGCAGGGAGCTCAAGGAGAAAGGCTTTCACCAACCACCTCCCCTGAAGTGGAAGCTGGAGGCTGGGGAGCCTGGCAGCCAGCACTGACTTACCGCTTCCCGGGGTGGTGCCCAGCACCGGCATGTAGCCTGCACGGCACCTGCAGATCCTGTCAGAGGTCTTCTCACACTTCTTCACTTCCACACTGCCCTTCCCTAGCAGCAGAATCCAGGGGGAGGGAGAGACAAGAAAAGAAAGGGGGAGGGAGGAGGGGGGGAAAAAAATATTACCCAGTGCCTCTCTGTGCTGTGCAAAAGCAGCTGCAGAGAGCAGAGCCCAGCAGCACCTCACAAAGCAGCAGGCTCCAGGCAGTGCCAGGCTGCTGCCCTTTGGAAGCTCTGCCAGCAGTACCACCCAGGAGCATCCCAGGAGGGAAAAGTTCCTCACTCTCTGAAGATTAGAATCACAGAATTAGAAGCACAGGATCAATAAGGCTGGAAAAGACCTCAGGGATCATCAAGAACAAACTGGCACCCAACACCTCCTGACAGCTCAACCCTGGCTCCAAGTGCCACATCCAAGCCCCTCTTGAACACCTCCAGGGATGGGGACTCCACCACCTCCCTGGGCAGCACATCCCAGTGGCCAATTCCTCTTGCTGGGAAGAGCTTTCTCCTCACCTCCAGCCTAAATGTGGGGACTGGGATGAGAGGGAATGGATTGAAGCTTGAGGAGGGCAGATTGAGCCTGGAGATCAGGAAGGAACTTCCCCTGGCACAGCTTGAGACAAGTTCCTGAAAGGAGGTTGGAGTGAGGGGGGGGTTGGTCTCTTTTCCCTTGCAACAAGAGATGGGAGGAGAGGAAATGGCCTCGAGTTGCAGCAGGGCAGGTTTGGGTTGGACATCAGAAGAAACTTCTTCACTGGAAGGCTTCTCAAAGACTGGAAAAGACTCCTCAGGGAGGTGGTTGAATGCCCATTCCCAAAGATGCCTAAATGCCCATCCCTGGAGGGTGGTGAGAGCCTGGCACAGGTTGCCCAGGGAGGTGGTGGAAGCCTCCTGCCTGGAGGTGTTTGCAGCCAGGCTGGAGGTGGCTGTGAGCAACCTGCTGCGGTGTGAGGTGTCCCTGCCCATAGCAGAAGGGCTGGAGCTGGCTGAGCCTTGAAGTCCCTTCCAACCCTGACCATTCTATGGTTATGGAGAGCAGGAGGGAAACCCTTGCCCATGGTAGGGGGCTTGGAACTGGCTGAGCCTTGAAGTCCTTTCCAACCCTGGCCATTCTGTGATTTAAATCCCCATCCCTTACAAACCCCCCCAGAGCTGTGGTGCTGAGGGCCATGGTTTAGCACCAGCCTTGGCAGAGTTAGCCACAGAAGGAGGAATTGGCCACTGGGATGTGCTGCCCAGGGAGGTGGTGGGAAGGTGTTCCAGAGGGGCTTGGATGTGGCACTCGGAGCCATGGTTAGCTGCCAGGAGGTGCTGGGTGCCAGGTTGGACTTGATGATCCCTGAGGTCTTTCCCAACCTGGCTGATTGATTCTGCGGTTGGGCTGGATGGTTTTCAAGGTCAAAGCTGAATGCTCTTTCCAGCCCAGATGGTTCCATGAGCCTATGAGAGGAGCTCAGTGCTAAGCCAGGCTTTGGCCTCGCTGGTGCGAAGCGACAGGCTGGATGGCATCAGCCTTCGAGGAGCACGCAGGGGTAGCAGAGCACGTGGAGGCTGCTTGCCCCCCAGCTCTGTATCAAGAAGTGACCAGTGCAGAGGTGACTCACAGGTGTCACAGACTGTGCAGCTGCTGCAGAACCTGTGGCTGTGCTCACTGCTGAAGTGGCCCTCCCGACAGGGTCTGCAGACGGTGTCCTGCCTGGCCGTGCAGCGCAGCTGCATTCCCTCACCTGAAAGAAAGAGCAGCGGATTGGGAGCAGCAGGCAACCCTCCTCCTCTCCATCCACCTGAATCAGAGAGTGGCCCACAAGGAGGCACTGCCACTCACCCCTCTGGCTGAGGGCAATCACAGAATCAATAAGGTTGGAAAAGACCTCAGGGATCAGCAAGTCCAAGCTGCCACCCAACACCTCCTGACAGCTAAACCATGGCTCCAAGTGCCACATCCAAGCCCCTCTTCAACACCTCCAGGGCTGGGGACTCCACCACCTCCCTGGGCAGCACATCCCAGTGGCCAATCTCTCTTGCTGGGAAGAACTTCCTCCTCCCCTCCAGCCTAAACCTCCCCTGGCACAGCTTGAGACTGTGGCCTCTTGTTCTGGTGCTGCTTGCCTGGGAGAAGAGCCCAACCCCCACCTGGCTCCAACCTCCCTTCAGGAACTTGGAAGGGACTTCAGTGAGCACCAAGTCATAGATTGGGTTGGGTTGGAAGGGACTTTAGAGATCACCCAATTCCAACACCCCTGCCATGGGCAGGGACACCTCCCCCAGCCCAGGCTGCTCATCCAGCCTGGCCTTCAACACCTCCATGCAGGAGGCAGCCACAATCTCCCTGGGCAACCTGTTCCAGTGCCTCCCCACCCTCACTGGAAGGAATTTCTTCCTCATCTCCAGTCTCAATCTGCCCTCCTCAAGCTTTAATCCATTCCCTCTCATCCTATCACTCCTAGCCCTTGTCAGAACTCCCTGCCCAGCTCTCTTGTAGCCCCCTTCAGCTGCTGCAAGCTTCTTGGCTCTTCCCTTCCATCTCTCTGTGTTTCATCAACTGCTGCCAGTGGCAAACCAGAGACTTCTCTGGTGCCCAGAATCTATGCAGCACACTTCTGCACCTTTACTATCTCACAATCAGGAAGAGGCTGTGAGGAAATGTTTCCTCAGCAGCAGCAGAGCAAAAGAGAGAAATTAAAGCCTGATAAAAGTCCTTTCAGTGTAAAGGAGGAAGAAAAACCTTCAGAGAGAAAGGATTTGGCTATCTGCATGCAACCTTCCTTGACCTGGAGTTTGGAAAGCCTCAGATTGAAGCAGCTGGGAGATACAATGCAATAAACTGCCTCAGGTCTTAAGTTAAAGGTTAGATTGATGCCAGCTGGTGTCTTTGAAGCTCACAGCACTGCCAGCAGCTCCTACCAGATCTGCTTTTGTGCAGCAGGCTCATGGATGAAGAGAGCAGCTCCCCTGAAAGAGGCACAGAGCAGCCCCAGGCGAGGTTGGAAGCTGCAGCTTCAGTTCCAGACACAGCCCTTCACAATGAGGGTGGTGAGACACTGCAGCAGGCTTGCCCAGGGATGTGGTTGAGGCTTTGTCCCTAGAGACACTGAAGAGCAGACTTGACGTGGCCCTGGGCAGCCTGAACTGCCACAGAAGCACAGCATGGCTCAGGCTGGACCTCAGAACCACAGAATCAGTGAGGTTGGAAAAGACCTCAGAGATCATCAAGGCCAACCTGCTCCCCAGCACCATCTAATCAACTAAACCATGGCTCCAAGTGCCTCATCCAGGCTCTTCTTAAACACCTCAGGACTAACTAAACCTTGGCTCCAAGTGCCACATCCAAGCCCCTCTTCAACACCTCCAGGCATAGGGACTCCACCACCTCCCTGGGCAGCACATCCCAAGGGCCAATCTCTCTTTCTATGAACTTCTTCCTCACCTTCAGCCTGAACCTCCCCTGGCACAGCTTGAGACTCTGTCCTCTTGTTCTGGTTGCCTGGGAGAAGAGACCAACCCCCACCTGGCTCCAACCTCCCTTCAGGGAGTTGGAGAGAGCAAGAAGGTCTCCCCTGAGCCTCCTCTTCTGCAGGCTAAGCAACCCCAGCTCCCTCAGCCTCTCCTCACAGGGCTGTGCTCCAGACCCCTCCCCAGCTCTGTTGCCCTTCTCTGGACACCTTCAAGTCTCTCAATGTCCTTCTTAAACTGAGAGCCCCAGAACTGGGCACAAGAGATCATCTACTCCAACCTCCCCAGCATGGGCAGGGACACCTCTCAGCTAGACTCAGCTGCTCAGGGAGGTGGCTGAATCCTCACCCCTGGAGGGGTTTCCAAGAGGCAGAGCTGTGGTGCTGAGCCCCAGCCTTAGGCAGAGTCAGAGGATGGTTGGACTCGCTGAGCCTAAAGCTCATTTCCAGTTCTGAGTCTCCTTCTCTCAGCTCCCACTCCATGAAGAGGCACCAGGCTGGCACATTAAGGAAGCTGAGCCCCACGGAAGGTGTTCAAGGCTGTGCAGCTCTCCCAGAGGGAGAGCTTCCCTAAGCTTAGGAGGTCACAGAGCTAACCCTTGCCGGCCTAGATGGATAGCAGCCTCCTCATCACTTCATCCCTACCTTAAACTTCCTGGAGTTGCATATCTCCCTCCAGCTGCTTCCCAGCCTCTGTGGGGGCTGGAACCCAGGAGCTGTCACCAGTACCTGTGCCCAGAACCACCCAAACCCAGAGCAGAAGACTTACCAGGGGCGCAGTCCTTGCAGCACCTCCCACCGTAGACGTGCTCACGCTCCTTGCACCTCAGCCCCAGGCTGCTGCTGGCTGCCAGCAGCACCAAGGGGAGAGCAGAAAAGGCTGAGTGAAACCCCACAGCTCCCATGGTCCAGGCCCAATCCTGCCTGCAGGGCTGGCAAACCCTTGGCTGAGTGCTCCTCACCCTGCTGCTGGCCCAGACCAAGCTCGGTGTGTCAGCCAGGGGGAAATTCCCAGCCCGTTTTCCACGCCCCCAGCCTTTCACCCCACGCCCTGCAAAGCTCATCTTGGCCTTTGGGGTTTTTTTTTCTCCCTCCCCTTTGCATTTCACAACTCAGAAAATTCATAGGCACGAAGAGAGGGAGCTGAAAAGCTGGCCAGGTGATAGCCTCGAAGCAGAGGAGGGGCTGCAGGCGGCTGCAGGAGCCCTCCAGGCACAGGATGGGAGCCTGGAGCGCCAGGGGAGCTGCCAGAGAGGATCCTTCTGCTTGTGAGGAGTATTGAGGCAACACAGAGGCAATGCCTGGCCTGCAGCAGGGAGAGTGTGGCCAGCAGCAGCAGGGAGGTCATTGCTGTGCACATGGAGTGCCTTCCTCTGCCCCTGCTGATCCCTTCTGTTTCCTCCCCAGAAGAGACAGCTCGCTGCACAGAGCTTAGCATACAACCTGAAAGACAAAGTCTTCTGTGAGCTCTTCCCTGAAGTGGTGGAGGTAAGGGAGTTGATCCCTGCAGTGATTTGGCTTTCCTGCAGCTCTTCAGCTCCTCTGTCAGCCAACAGAGACCTGAAACCCTCCCCAAGCACCCAGTGACCCAACCCCTGCCCCGCTCGCACTCGGCAGCGCTTCGCTTCCTTGGCTGGGGGCAGAGTGGCTGAGAGCTGCCAGGCAGAGAGGGACCTGGGGGTGCTGGTTGGCAGCAGCTGAGCATGAGCCAGCAGTGTGCCCAGGGGGCCAAAAAGACCAAGGGCATCCTGGCCTGCAGCAGGAAGAGTGTGGCCAGCAGGAGCAGGGAAGCCATTGTGCCCTGTGCTCAGCACTGCTCAGGCCACACCTTGAGTCCTGTGTCCAGCTCTGGGCTCCTCAGGTTAGGAAAGATGTTGAGGTGCTGGAAGGTGTCCAGAGAAGGGCAACAAAGCTGGGGAGGGGTCTGGAGCACAGCCCTGGGAGGAGAGGCTGAGGGAGCTGGGGTTGCTTAGCCTGCAGAAGAGGAGGCTCAGGGGAGACCTTCTTGCTCTCTGCAACTCCCTGAAGGGAGCTTGGAGCCAGGTGGGGGTTGGTCTCTTCTGCCAGGCAAGCAGCACCAGAACAAGAGGACACAGCCTCAAGCTGTGCCAGGGGAGGTTTAGGCTGGAGGGGAGGAAGAAGTTCTTCCCAGCAAGAGAGGTTGGCCCTTGGGATGTGCTGCCCAGGGAGGTGGTGGAGTCCCCATCCCTGGAGGTGTTTAGGAGGAGCCTGGCTGAGGCCCTTGGTGCCATGGTTTGGTTGATCAGATGGTGCTGGGTGCCAGGTTGGCCTTGATGATCTCTAAGGTCTCTTCCAACCTGGTTAATTCTCTTCTATGCAACTTTCATTTCTCCATCCTGTGAGTGAGCTTTCATTCCCCTCTCCCCCCTCTTCCCCCCCCCCAAAACTACCAACCCTAAACCCAGCAACAGTTCCAAAGCCTGGAGGGGGGAAAAAAAAGAAGGAATTATTTAATGAAGAGAGATTTATGCCTGCAGAAAACAGGAGAAAGGCCTCTGCCAGGAGCTGGCTGCAACAAAACCAAGCCCAAAGAACATAGACTGGAGGAGAAAGATCCAAGGAGAGACCTGCTGGGAGGAGAAAGAGAGAGCAACATTTCCTCTTGTCAGTATATTAAGAGAATAAATTTAATCAAATATAACATCTCCACTTGGCTTGCTTGCTTTCCTTGCAGGCAAAGCCTTCAGGCAGAAGGTTTGGTTTAATTCCTTTACAGCAAAGAGGGAACCAGAGGAAGAGCAGCCCTGCCCTCTGTTCAGACAGCAGTGGATGTGCCCCTTGGGTGACAAGATGCTCCCCCCCCCCCAAACCCAGCCCCAGACTGAGTCAACAGCTTCCCAAGGGCTGCCTGCTTGGTGGGAGGTGGCAAGCAGAGCCAGTGGTTTCCCCCTGCTTCATCAGCATCAAGCTGCACAGAAGCAAGGAGTTAAGAAGTCAGTTTGAACAGGGAGTTTAAGGTAGGTAGTAACCATCCCTGGGAGGAATCTCCTCAGCCTGGGTGAGCTGCTCCAGGGAGCAAACCATCCCTGGGAGGAATCTCCTCAGCCTGGGTGAGCTGCCCCTGGGAGGAATCTCCTCAGCCTGGGTGAGCTGCCCCTGGGAGGAATCTCCTCAGCCTGGGTGAGCTGCCCCAGGCAGGAATCTCCTCAGCCTGGGTGAGCTGCCCCAGGTGATCCTGCTGTGGGGCAGGGGGTGGTGGCTGATCTCCAGAGGGCCCTTCCAGCCCCACACATTCTGAAGGGATCCTACAGGAAGGCTGCAGAGGGACTTTTCATCAGGGTGGCTAAAGACAGGGCAAGGGGGAGTGGGTTGAAGCTGAGGGAGAGCAGGGTCAGACTGCAGCTGAGGAAGAAGCTCTGCAGTAGGAGGGTGCTGAGACTCTGGAACAGGCTGCCCAGGGAGGCTGTTGGCTGCTTCCTCCCTGGAGCAGGCTGGATAAAGCCTTGAGCAGCTGAGTCTGCTTCAGAGGTGGGGTTGGAGCAGTTGATCTCTGAGGTCCCTTCCAATCTACCTGCTTCTACCTTTAAGAGCACAGAGCAACCTTCCCTGTTGTTTCATTCTAAGATGCAATGTGATGATTTTTTCCTCCCCCCCTAAGACAGAAGCAATCTGAAGCCTCTCCCAACCCCCCCCCCCGCCCAGTGCAGCCCCAACCACAAAGCCTGGCACCCCAGAACCAGTTTGCTCTATGAAACAGAGGAGAGGGAAAGCTCCTCTGGAACAGAAAGGGTTGGCCCAGGTGATCCTTGGGGGCCCAGGTGATCCTTGGGGGCCCTTCCAGCCTGGCATGCTGTGATTCCAAGGAGAGTTCCTCCCCACAGCTCCCAGCTGAGTGAGGGAAGGAGACCCTGCATTTCACCCCCAACCCCTTAGGCAGGTTGAGATGCTGGAGGATCAGCCAGTGGCTGCACCAGTCCCCACCCTGCCTGACCCCCCCCAGCCCTCGGTGGCGCTTTCCGTTTCCACCCAGCAGCAGCCAGGAGGGCAACAGAGACTGAAACACTCCAGAAGCCTCAGCAGCTGACCCTCCAAGCTGCATTAAGTGTCCAAAGGGAAGCAGTCCTGCTCTGGAGGGACTTCTCTGTGCAACTCCCCCACCACCCCCAGCACCTCACCCTGCAGGCTGTGGCTCTAGGTATGGACGGGAGCTTGGAGCCTAGGACGACGCACTTGAGGGCAGACACCACAGACAGCAGCAAAGTCATTCTCTGTCTCTTGGAGGTTGGGTTTGCTTCCTTTTTTTGTTTTTTTTTCCTTTTTTCCCCCCTCTTTTGTTGTTGTTTTCAAAGCAAGAAAGTGCCTCAGAGCTGTGGGGAGGAGAGCAGGGTCAGAACTCCTCGTGGACGTTGCGTGCGTAGTCCATCAGCTTGCTGCCCGTGAAGTATTCGCTGTACTTCAGGATCTCCTCCAGCTCCAGGTGGTGGTTTTGGTTCTCATCTGCCACTGCTATCATCTGCTTGGCCTCATTCAGGGCATTGTATTCATTCATGGGATCCATGTATTCCTAAAGGAGACGACAGCAAAAAGCCAGGGAAGGGAAATCAATCATTGCCCCAGCGCTAAGCGCCCAGCGCCACGCAGCGCAGTCACAGCAGGGCAGAGGGTTGGGAGGGTTCCTCTGGAGACAAGAGTCACACAACCACTGCAGCAGGCTGCCCAGGGAGGCTGGGGAGTCTCCTCCTCTGGAGACAGCCAGAATCCATCTGATTGTGCTCCTCTGTGACCTGCCTTAGCTCATCCTGCTTTGGCAAGAGGGTTGCAAGGGACCTCTGGAGAGAAGAGTCACAGAAGCCCTGGAGCAGGCTGCCCAGAGGGGTTGTGGAGTCTCCTCCTCTGGAGACAGCCAGAATCCATCTGATTGTGCTCCTCTGTGACCTGCCTTAGCTCATCCTGCTTTGGCAAGAGGGTTGCAAGGGACCTCTGGACATCAAGCCACAGAAGCCCTGGAGCAGGCTGCCCAGAGGGGTTGTGGAGTCTCCTCCTCTGGAGATGTTCAGGTTGGAAGGGACCTCTGAACATCAAGCCACACAACCACTGGAGCAGGCTGTCCAGAGAGGCTGTGGAGTCTCCTCTGGAGATGTTCAGGTTGGAAGGGACCTCTGGAGAGAAGAGTCACAGAAGCACTGGAGCAGGCTGCCCAGGGAGGCTGTGGAGTCTCCTCCTCTGGAGGTGTTCAAAACCCACCTGGATGTGTTCCTGTGTGACCTGCCCTGGGGTGATCCTGCTTTGGCAGGACCTCCAAAGCCCATCCAGTCCAAGCCAGGCTCACCCCAGGGCAGGTCCCACAGGAATGCCTCCAGATGGGTCTTGAAAGTCTCCAGAGAAGCAGACTCCACAGCCTCTCTGGGCAGCCTGCTCCAGGCTCTGTTAGGTCTAAGCCTCACTCCTGCCAAGCAGAGTCCCAGAAGGCCACAACTGAGAAGCCACAGCTCAAACCCAACAGTTTGGCTTTGACAGAAAAGGGCAGGAAGGAGATCCCTGCCCTTTGCTAGGCTGCTGGGGGCCCAGGCTTGGTCCTTGGGGCTTGGGTTGGGTTTGTTTCTTTGGGGCTGTTTGGGGTACCTTGTGTTAATGACCACACAGATTGTGAGGTACACCCTCAGTAACTGCAAGTGTGATTCACTGTCCCATGGACTAATGCAGCTTAAGGCAGGCTCTGACTTGCTCTCCTGCACTCCCCAGTCCACCCCAAGTGCCTGTGTGACCCAAACCCCTGCTGAGCAGCAGTTAGGGGAGGGAAAAACCTCTCCTGCCTCTAGCAGCAAGCACTGCAGAGCCCCACCACAACCTGAAGTCTCCTACACCCTGCAGTGAATTCCAACAGTCTTGGACCCCACTGAGGCAGTTTCAGCCCTGTGTTTAGAAGCTGCTGGCTTTCAGAAGCCCCAGCACAAGCTGTGTGAGGAAGTTACCTCCAGCTCCTCCATGGTGACAATGCCATCGTGGTTAGCATCAATGACCTCCTCAAACTCCTTCCTTCTGTCTTTCACCCAGTCATCATCAATATCCTGAGCCTGCTGGTTCTCCACAGTCCCAACAGGCAAGGAAATGAACTCTGAAAGGGTGAGCTTCTTATCTCCATCCTGATCTGCAAGAGAAGCACACAGAAACTCACAGGAATTGGCTTGCTGACCACTGAAGAGGAGAGAAGTCTTCGTGCCAGGGATGCCACTGCTACAATCCTGACTCCAACAGAGGTTAAAGAGTTGCCATTTCCACCTTGGATCAGCCCAAGCTGTGGGTCATGGCACACAAGATGACTTGGAAGGCTAAAAACCACACAGCCTGTACTAAAAGATCATGTTCCTGAAGGCCACAACTGCTGTCAGGGAGAAATCCTTGCCAGGGAGGGTGGGGAGGCAGTGGAGCAGGGGGGGCTGTGGATGTCCCCTCACTCCCTGGAGGGCTCACAGGATCACTGAGGTTGGAAGAGACCTCGAGGATCATCGAGTCCAAGCTGTCACCACAGACCTCATGACTGACCCAGGCAGCCACAGCCTCCCTGGGCAGCCTGTGCCAGAGTCTCCCCACCCTCACTGGGAAGCATTTCTTCCTCACCTCCAGCCTAAATCTGCCTTCCCCCAGCTTCAATCCATTCCCTCTCACCCTATCACTACAAACCCTTGTAAAAAGTCCCTCCCCAGCTCTCCTGGAGCCCCCTTCAGCATGCTTCAAAGTCTCCCTGGAGCCTCCTCTGAGCTGAACAGCCTCAGCTCTCCCAGCCTGTCCCCACAGGGGAGCTTCTCCAGCCCTCTGACCATCTCCTCTGGACCCACTGCAGCAGTCCCAGGTGCCTCTTATGCTGGGGGCACCAGAACTGGAGGCAGTGCTGCAGGTGGGGTCTCAGCAGAGCAGAAGGGCAGAATCCCCTTCCTTGTCCTGCTGCTCACACCCCTGATGCAGCTCACCCCCCTCTGCTGCATGCAGCTCACAGCCCCCCCCTGCTGCATGCAGCTCACAGCCCCCCCTCTGCTGCATGCAGCTCACAGCCCCCCCTCTGCTGCATGCAGCTCACAGCCCCCCCTCTGCTGCATGCAGCTCACAGCCCCCCCTCTGCTGCATGCAGCTCACAGCCCCCCCTCTGCTGCATGCAGCTCACAGCCCCCTGCTGCATGCAGCTCACAGCCCCCCCCTGCTGCATGCAGCTCACCCCACCCCCTGCTGCATGCAGCTCACACCCCCCTGCTGCATGCAGCTCACAGCCCCCCCCCCCTGCTGCATGCAGCTCACAGCCCCCCCCCTGCTGCATGCAGCTCACAGCCCCCCCCCTGCTGCATGCAGCTCACCCCACCCCCTGCTGCATGCAGCTCACAGCCCCCCCCCTCTGCTGCATGCAGCTCACAGCCCCCCCCCTCTGCTGCATGCAGCTCACCCCCAGGCAGCAAAATGCTCTGCAAGCCCCCAGCTGCCCAGCAGTGTGTTTTAAGACCTCTCTTACCCAAATCTCTGATGATTTCCTTCACCATGAACTTCAGCATCCCCCTGCTGTGCTCTGGATGGAGGAAGGACAAGAACTCCTCTTCATTCAAGAGCAGGTCAGGAGGAGGGTTGTCAGCTTGGTACCACCTGTCCTTCAGGTTATCCAGAACCTCCTGGGCTGCAAATGGAAGGCAGGCTGAAGCTCTCACCCCCAGGCAGGTCCAAGGTCCCACAGGGATGACCCTCTGACCCTGCTGCCTGCCTGAGCTCAACCCCACCCAGGGGAAAACAAAGGGCAACCAGCTTGTGCTGAAAGGCTGGGGAAAGGCCCTTCAAAACCAGCAGCTGAGGTGGAAGGAGCTGAAGAGAAGGATTGAGCTACACCTGGATCAGCACTGCCCCATGTCAAGTGCAGAGTGCTGGGAGCTGCTTCAGCCTTGCTCAGCAGCTCTTGTTCCCCTTCTTTCCCTCACCTGAAGCCCAGCACAAGCCCAAGTCCTTCCCCTGCCTCAGCACCTGGCTGCTGAAGGAATCATTCTCATTCCCCACCTCAAAGCAGCCCTGCACCATGGCACAGGCACAGCAGTGAGGCCCAGGGCAGCCTGGAGAGCTTCTCTGCAAGGCATCTACTGAACCAGGGACAGCAGCAAAGCCACAGAGCAAGAGGAGAAAAGCTCTCAAGAGGCCTCTGCTCTGCCTCTGCTCCTTCCTTCTTCACTCAGCCTGTCAACAGCTCAGAATTTGAAGGCCTTGCCTTGCACTCAGAGGCAGCAGCCTGAAAATGTGATGGATGGGGACTCAGAGAGGTCTGAGGGAAAGGAAAGGCTGGGAGCAAGGCAGAGATGCTAAGCTAAGTGCCAGTAAATCCCTGCTGAAGGGCACAAGCACTTACCCCTCCTTTCAGCTGCCCTCTCTGCCCCACAGCAGGAAGCATTCTGCCTTCAGACCCCTGCCTGGGTTTTATTAGCTTCAGGGATCCACAGAATGGGTTGGGTTGGAAGGGACCTCAAGGCTCACCCAGTTCCAACCCCCTGCCAGAGGCAGGGACAGCTCCCACCAGCCCAGGGTGCTCAAACCCTCATCTAACCTGGCCTCTAAGGCCTCCAGGGAGGAGACATCCACAGCCTCCCTGGGCAGCCTGCTCCAGTCTCTCCCCACCCTCACTGTGCAGAATCTCTTCCTCATCTCCAGCCTCCAGCTCCCCTCCTCCAGCTCCAACCCCTGGCCCCTCCATCCTGTCCCTCCAAGCCCTTGGCAGGAGTCCCTCCCCAGAAGAGAGGAACCCTTGCTTGCTGCAAGGAGGCAATGCAAGCTGAAGCACAGCTGTCCAGCCTCAGCATCCACATCACCTTTCCAACCTCCTTCATTTCACCTCACACCCAGCCTCACTCTGCCCTCCTCCAGCTCCAACCCTCCCATCCCCTCCTCTCCTCCTTGTTTGTGTGCTGCTCACTCCTCACCCTGAGCACAGGCCTGGGACTCCTTGTTTGAGGACCCCAGGACACTCTCTGCACTACCAAGGCAGCCTTCACTTCACACTTCCAACCTCCTTCCTTTCACCTCCCACCTTGCCAGCAGGCACTGCAGGGGATTAGCCTGAAGGTGAAGGGAGAGCCATGAGTTGCAAAGGAGCTGCTGCTCAAAACATGCCTCTGCCTTGAAGGGGAAGGGGGAAAGCACCCTCCCCTGCAACACCCAACACACTGTGTGCACCCAGTGCTCCTCTGCATCACCACAGAGCCAAGAACAAACCACCTGGCTGCAGCACTTTGACTGCTGTAGGCATTTTCTAAATGACACAGTGGAAAAAAGACAGAGAGCCAGGAGCACTCTCTGCTACCTGCCCAAGACATTCAAAGGCTCATCTGAGGCATTTCTCAGTGGGGAAAGGGCCTCAAGGCTACAGAATCAGCTTTTTCAGGGCTGGATTGAGCTGTCTGAAATAGCTCCTGAAGGCTTTGGGTGGTTGAGTTCAAAGAGGAAAGGGGGGGGTGGAAAAAAACCCCAACCCCCCCCCACCCCCAAAGGGCTGCAGCTCCACTCCTGAACTGCAAGGGTTTGGTCCTACAGGGAATGTTTGCCTGTCAAGGGGAAAGAAAGCCTCCAGGGATCTCACAGGAGCCCTGGGGCAAGTTGCTAAGGGGCAGGGTTTAGTTACAGCAATGCCACAACCAGACAGACAATAACCCTGGGATGGCTCAAGTTGGAAGGGGCCTCAGAGATCATCTCCTCCAAGCTCCCCACCCTAGGCAGGGGCAGCTCTAAGCTAGGCTCAGCTGCTCAAGGCCTCAGCCAGCCTGGCCCTAAACACCTCCAGGCAGGAGGCAGCCACAGCCTCCCTGGGCAGCCTGTGCCAGAGTCTCCCCAGCCTCCTACTGAGAACTTCTTCCTCAGCTCCACTCTGACCCTGCTCTGCCTCAGCTCCAAACCATTCCCCCTTGGCCTGGCTCAGACCCCCTCAGCAAAAGTCTCTCTGCAGCCTTCCTGCAGGATGCCTTCAGCTCCTGGAGGCAGCTCTGAGGTCCCCCTGGAGCCCTCTCCTCTCCAGGCTGCACAGCCCCAGCTCCCTCAGCCTGTGCTCACAGCAGAGCTGCTCCAGCCCTTGGATCATTGTGGCCTCCTCTGGGCTCCCTCCAGCAGCTCTGTGTGCTTCTGGTGCTGGGGACACCAGAGCTGGCAGCAGGATTGGTCTCAGCAGAGTCAAGGAGCAGAATCCCCCTTCCTGCCCTGCTGCCCACACTCCTCTTGCAGCAGCCCAGCACACAACCCCAGCTCCTTCAGCCTGCCCTCATGGCAGAGGTTCCCCTCCCCAGTCCCTTGCCTCTCAGCCTCTCACTCCAAGCCCTTGTACAAAGTCCCTCCCCAGCTCTCCTTCAGCTACTGGAAGGCTGCTCTGAGGTCTCCCTGGAGCCTTCTCTTCTCCAGGCTGAACAGCCCCAGCTCTCCCAGCCTGTTGCCTCCCTAGCATCCCTGCCCCCCAGGCTGCAGGGTGCCCCTGGGCCCCCCCAGGCTGCAGGGTGCCCCTGGGCCCCCCAGGCTGCAGGGTGCCCCTGGGCCCCCCCGGGCTGCCCCTGGGCCCCCCCAGGCTGCAGGGTGCCCCTGGGCCCCCCCCAGGCTGCAGGGTGCCCCTGGGCCCCCCCAGCCTCACACCACTCCTCCAAGCTCCACACTTTCAACTATTTTTCCATTAGAGAGCCCCAAAAAGGAGACTTCCACAGCAGGGCAGGAAGGTACCTGGGGGCCACCACGCTCAGGGAGAGGCAGAGAACCCCTCTGGCTTTCCCAAGCCAGGCTGGCTGCCCAGGTGGGAAACTGACTCTGTGCAGACTTCCCTTACTCAGCAACTCCCTTCCCCGGTGATGAGCGTTCCTGGAAGCTGCTCTCAACCACAGGGCCAGAGAGCAAGCTGCACAGGTGCTGTCCCTGCCCCAGCAACACTCAGGAGGCTCATTTGCATCTCAGTTGCCTTCTGATGAATGGAAAATACAACATCAGCCCCTTTGCAGTGACTAATTCCTGCAAGGAAAGGCTGAGGCTTGGGGGCTGTGCTGCACAGTCAACCTGAACACTTTGCAAGTGAGGAGGGGGAGGCAGGGGGATGACTCTGTGCAGAGTGCCAAACCCACTCAAAGGGCTGCTTGATCATTTCTTTCCTGCTGCTTTGCAATCAAAGAGCTCCTTCTCCTCCTCCATCCTCTCCCTGCTTCCTCAAGCCCTCCCCTAAAGCCCTCCTAAAGTCCCCCTTAAAGTCCTCCCTTGCCCCCTCCTAGAGCCCCCCCTGAAGTCCTCCCTTGCCCCCTCCTAAAGCCCTCCCTTGCCCCCTCCTAGAGCCCTCCCCTCAAGCCCTCCCTTGCCCCCTCCTAAAGCCCCTCCTAAAGCCCTCCCTTGCCCCCTCCTAGAGCCCTCCCCTCAAGCCCTCCCTTGCTCCCTCCTAGAGCCCCTCCTAAAGCCCTCCCTTGCTCCCTCCTAAAGCCCCTCCTAAAGCCCTCCCTTGCCCCCTCCTAGAGCTCTTCCCTCAAGCCCTCCCCTGCCCCCTCCTAAAGCCCCCCCTGAAGTCCTCCCTTGCCCCCTCCTAGAGCCCCTCCTAGAGCCCTCCCTTGCCCCCTCCTCAAGCCCTCCCCTCAAGCCCTCCCTTGCCCTCCTAGAGCCCTCCCCTCAAGCCCCCCCTTGCCCCCTCCTAAAGCCCTCCCTTCCCCCCTCCTCTCAAGCCCTGCCTTGCCCCCTCCCTGACTAAGCCAGGATCTCTCTCTCTCCCTCAGTAACTTACAGGAGCCATGCAACCTGTCTCAGGCAGCCCTCTGCTGCTCCTAGGATGCTTTGCAGTCCCTCAGCAGGTTAGTACTTAACCCCCACCCTGTCTGGGGGCCACAGGCAGCCCTCAGATTGAGAGCAGGCACAGCCTCCAGCAGGGAGCACTGAGGGGGCCTGGCTGCCCCTGCCAGCAGCTCCTGGGCCCCAGAGGTGACAAAGGTTAGCAGCCAAGGAGCTGCAGAGTGCCCAAACCCAGGCACAGAGCAACCAAGAGCAACCTGGCACCCAGCACCTCCTGACAGCTAAACCATGGCTCCCAGTGCCACATCCAAGCCCCTCTTGAGCACCTCCAGGGCTGGGGACTCCACCACCTCCCTGGGCAGCACATTCCAACAACTAACAACTCTCTCTGGGAAGAACTTTCTCCTCACCTCCAGCCTAAACCTCCCCTGGCACAGCTTGAGACTGTGTCCTCTTGTTCTGGTGCTGCTTGCCTGGGAGAAGAGACCAACCCCCACCTGGCTCCAACCTCCCTTCAGGGAGTTGCAGAGAGCAAGAAGGTCTCCCCTGAGCCTCCTCTTCTGCAGGCTAAGCAACCCCAGCTCCCTCAGCCTCTCCTCCCAGGGCTGTGCTCCAGACCCCTCCCCAGCTTTGTTGCCCTTCTCTGGACACCTTCCAGCAGCTCAACCTCTTTCCTAACCTGAGGAGCCCAGAACTGGACACAGGACTCCAGGTGTGGCCTGAGCAGTGCTGAGCACAGGGCAGAATGACCTCCCTGCTCCTGCTGGCCACACTCTTCCTGCTGCAGGCCAGGATGCCCTTGGTCTTTTTGGCCCCCTGGGCACACTGCTGGCTCATGCTCAGCTGCTGCCAACCAGCACCCCCAGGTCCCTCTCTGCCTGGCAGCTCTCAGCCACTCTGCCCCCAGCCTGTAGCTCTGCCTGGGGTTGCTGTGGCCAAAGTGCAGCCCCTGGCACTGGGACTTGTTGAATGCCATCCTGTTGGCCTCTGCCCATCTGCCCAGCCTGGCAAGGTCCCTCTGCAGAGCCCTTCTGCCCTCTGACTGACCAACATCTGCCCCCAGCCTGCTGTCATCTGCACACTTGCTGCTGACTGCCTCAATGCCCTCATCCAGATCAGCAGTGAAGATGTTAAAGAGGCTGGGGCCCAGCACTGCTCCCTGGGGCACACCACTGGTGCCTGGCTGCCAGCTGGCTGTGGCACCAACAAGGATCCCTCCTGCCCCAGGAGGATCTGTGCAGCAGCACAGGGACCCCCCCAGACATCCCCCCCTTGGTGCCAGCAGCAGGCTGCTGCCATCAGGGAAGGGAACCACCCAGCACTTACTTTCTTCATCTATCTTCAGCTCCTCATTGTTCCTGATCTTCTCTGCCATCTCCTTCTCGTTGAAGCCTTTGCTGGCCAAGAATTTGACTTTGTACTCATCCCAGGACACATGGCCTGCAAGAGAGGAGCCCACCCTCAGCTGGCACACAGCAAGCTCCTCAATGGCCAGCTCTTGCTGGAGGGAGTCCATACAGTCACAGGAGAGCTGGGGTTGGAAGGGACCTTCGAGGTCACAGGGTGACAAAGCCTCCTGCCGTGGGCAGGGACACCTCCCACCAGCCCAGGCTGCTCAAGGCCTCATTCTTGAGCACCTCCAGGGAGGAGGCAGCACCAGAACAGGAGGACACAGTCTCAAGCTGTGCCAGGGGAGGTTTAGGCTGGAGGGGAGGAGAAAGTTCTTCCCAGCAAGAGAGGCTGGCCACTGGGATGTGCTGCCCAGGGAGGTGGTGGAGTCCCCAGCCCTGGAGGTGTTTAGGAAGAGCCTGGATGGGGCACTTGGTGCCAGGGTTGAGTTGATCAGATGGTGCTGGGGGATAGCTTGGACTTGGTGATCTCAAAGGTCTGCAGGGGAGAGGAGAGGGTCTGCAGGGGGAGGGGAGGGGAGGGGGGCTGCAGGGGTAGAGGGGAGGGGAGGGGAGAGGAGGGGGACTGCAGGGGGAGAGGGGAGGGGGCCTGCAGGGGGAGAGGGGAGGGGAGGGGAGAGGAGGGGGGCCTGCAGGGGGAGAGGGGAGGGGAGGGGAGGGGGGCTGCAGGGGGAGAGGGGAGGGGGCCTGCAGGGGTGCTCACCATCCCCATCAGGGTCCACAGCTCGGAAGTGCATCTTGTTCTCCTCCACAGCCTCCTGGAAGTGCTCATCTGTCTTCTCCATGATCCAGCGCTGCATCTCCTTGGCCCCTATCTTGTGGTCACTGTTTGCATCCACCCTGGGGAGCAAGGAGGCTGCAGGTGTCAGGACTGGGAGGAGCAGCCAGCTGCCTGCCAGAGCCTGAATGCCTTTAGGCCACTCAAAAGGCTGCCCCAGGAAAGAACCACCCCAGGAACCATTCCCCCACCCTCTCTTCCAAGAGCTGTGATAAGGAATGAAAGGCCCAGGCTCAAACCACCCCAGAGCCCTCCCTGGAGCTGCAACCTCCTTGCCAGAACAGGGTAAAGAATGAGCCATTTACTGAGCAATCAGCTGCATGCCCTCATGGAACTGAAGTGCCTGCAGTCAGCCCTCAGCTTGGCCACCCAGCAGCACCACTTCACTTGGCTGCCTTGTTTCACCATGGTGGTGCTGAGCAGAGCTGGGAGGCAGAGGAAACCACAACCACATCCCTCCTGGCACATCAGCTCAGCCCCCTCTTGGCCCAGGGCTGCCAGCTGCTGCAGACTTTCACTGCCTGGGAAACACAATCCACCTCTAGCATGCTCTCAAACCAGTACCTCCCTCTCAAGGTTCTCTTGTCCAAGTCCTCAGAATCACAGAGCCATAGCCCAGCCCTTCCTACCTTGGCCTTGATAAGCTGCCTGCCTGGAGCTGCCCAGCTCACACCACCACTGCCCTGAGCATCAGCAACAGGGGAAGCAAGATGAGTAACACTGTGGCCAGGCCTTCCAGACAGTCACAGGATGGACTGGGATGGAAGGGACCTCCAAAGGTCATCCAGCCCAGCTGCCCTGCAGCCAGCAGGGACACAGAATCACAGCAGTAACAAGGTTGGAGGAGACCTCAGAGCTCATCATAGAATCAACAAGGTTGGAGGAGACCTCAGAGATCATCACAGAATCAACAAGGTTGGAGGAGACCTCAGAGATCATCACAGAATCAACAAGGTTGGAAGAGACCTCAGAGATCATCACAGAATCAACAAGGTTGGAAGAGACCTCAGAGATCATCACAGAATCAACAAGGTTGGAGGAGACCTCAGAGATCATCACAGAATCAACAAGGTTGGAGGAGACCCCAGAGAGCATCACAGAATCAACAAGGTTGGAGGAGACCTCAGAGATCATCACAGAATCAACAAGGTTGGAAGAGACCTCAGAGATCATCACAGAATCAACAAGGTTGGAGGAGACCTCAGAGATCATCACAGAATCAACAAGGTTGGAGGAGACCTCAGAGATCATCACAGAATCAACAAGGTTGGAGGAGACCTCAGAGAGCATCACAGAATCAACAAGGTTGGAGGAGACCCCAGAGATCATCACAGAATCAACAAGGTTGGAGGAGACCCCAGAGAGCATCACAGAATCAACAAGGTTGGAAGAGACCTCAGAGAGCATCACAGAATCAACAAGGTTGGAAGAGACCTCAGAGATCATCACAGAATCAACAAGGTTGGAGGAGACCTCAGAGAGCATCACAGAATCAACAAGGTTGGAAGAGACCTCAGAGAGCATCACAGAATCAACAAGGTTGGAGGAGACCTCAGAGATCATCACAGAATCAACAAGGTTGGAGGAGACCTCAGAGCTCATCAAGTCCAAGCTGTCACCCAACACCTCCTGACAACTAAGCCATGGCCATGACTGATCCTATGACACTATGGAAGGCCACCTGTGCTCTGCTGCCACAGTGCTCAGGAAGCCTGCAGTGACTCAGATGTCCCTGAGCTGCCAGGCACTCCCTGTACCAAGCCAGCTGAGACCCTTCCAGGGTCCCCCAACAGCACTTCTGCCTCTGAGAGGAGCACTTCAGATTGTTTGAAGCAACCTGCTGTGAGGTTACCACCTCAGGAGGCAAGAAGGAAGGCTGTCCCTGCCTGCCTAGAGAACCACCTGCACTCAGGAAGGGCTACTGAAAGCACTCCCACTGACAACAGCCAGCTTGGCCAAGTGTCTGTTGAGCTAAACAACCTAACACTGCTAAGGGCAACTGATTTCCTAACTGAGGGCTGGGCACTCAGTGCTCTGAGGCAGGCCCTGGGCACTCCAAAGGAGTTGGTGAAGAGTGGGGCATCCCAAAGCACTCCTCCCACAGCATCCCAGTGAAGTGACTGCAGAGAAGGAAATCAAGCCTGGCAAAATGCCTTTTGCTCTCTCAGGGACATGCAGCCTGCTGGCCCAGGATGAAGAAAAAGCAGAAGAGAAGCTTGGAGAGCTTCTGCTCCATGGTTCCCCTCTACTGTCAGCCACCCTGTAAGGTGCAGGAGGTAAGCTTTGGATTGACTGCTTGGCACCACGCTGGCAGGCCACAGAAGGGCCCCCCAGGGGTCTCTGATGCTGCCCAGGTGCAAAGAGATCCAACTCTGCCACCCTGTGTCTCCAGTGCACAGGTTCTGGGTGTCACCTCCACCACAGTTCCTGACCTCCAAGCACCTGACAGCCAATTAGCTGACACAAACCTTACACCTCAGGAGCAGGAGCATAGGATGGCTCAAGTTGGAAAGGGCCTCAGAGATCATCTCCTCCAAGCTCCCCACCCTAGGCAAGGACAGCTCTAAGCTAGACTCAGCTGCTCAAGGCCTCAGCCAGCCTGGCCCTAAACACCTCCAGGCAGGAGGCAGCCACAGCCTCCCTGGGCAGCCTGTGCCAGAGTCTCCCCAGCCTCCTACTGAGAACTTCTTCCTCAGCTCCACTCTAACCCTGCTCTGCCTCAGCTTCAAACCATTCCCCCCTGTGCTGTCTCAGACCCCCTCAGCAAAAGCCTCTCTGCAGCCTTCCTGTAGGATCCCTTCAGCTCCTGGCAGGCAGCTCTGGAGCCTTCTCCAGGCTGCACAGCCCCAGCTCCCTCAGCCTGTGCTCACAGCAGAGCTGCTCCAGCCCTTGGATCATCTTTGTGGCCTCCCTCCAGCAGCTCTGTGTCCTTCTGCTGCTGGGCACACCAGAGCTGGCTGCAGGATTGGAGGTGGGGGTCTCAGCAGAGCAGAGTCAAGGGGCAGAATGCCCTCTCTCAAGCTGCCCTGCTGCCCACACTCCTCTTGCAGCAGCCCAGCACACAGCTGCCTGCTGGGCTGCCTGCAGGCCCTGCTGGCTCATGGTGAGCTTCTCATCCATCAAGGCACCCAGGTCTCTTTCTCCAGGGCTGCTCTCAGCCCACCCTGCAGCCAGCCTGGCTGTGTGCCCAGGGCTTTCCCCCTCCTCATCACAAGTTTCAGGCCCAAGAGGAAAGAATGCAGATGAAGATGCTGCAGAGAACTCACTTGGAAAAGATGGCCATGAGCTTCTTCCTGTTCCTTCTGGGCTCTGAATCCTCCTCAAACTCTTCCATCTCTTTCCCCAGGAAGACTTCCTGATGAAACTCCTTGTTGAGGTGTCCATCCATCTCCATCTTGACCCCGTTCAAGTGGTCTGGGGGCAAGATCTCATTCTCATCTTTGCTGTCAGCTGCCTTCTCTTTGAGGGCAGAGTTGTTTGCAGGCCTGGCATAAACATCCATCAGGAGGAACACAAAGAGCAGGGACAAATAGAGAGAGCCCAAACTGCAGAGGAAGGCCTGCCTTGACATCATCTTTCTTCCTCCTCTTTGCCCCAAGTCTCTGCTGATTAAATCACTGCAGATGGACCCAAAGGACCTAAACACAAACAGGAAGAAACAGATGGAATGGGAAGCTCTGGAAAACAGTCTCACTCATAAAAGGTCTCTCAACACTCAGCTGTCCACCCCCACAAATATTTGCTGGGAAATACAACAGAGCCTGGGGGAGTAATAAACACAGGCCACAAACTGAGGCTGGGTCAGCTCTCAGCCTGGCAGAGGGCTTTGGATGATGATGTCCTTTTTAAAGGGCCCAGTTGTGCCCTGAAAGCTGTCATAGAATCAACCAGGTTGGAAAAGACCTCAGAGATCAGCAAGGCCAACCTGGCACCCAACACCTCCTGACAACTAAGCCATGGCTCCAAGTGCCACATCCAAGCCCCTCTGGAACACCTCCAGGGATGGGGACTCCACCACCTCCCTGGGCAGCACATCCCAAGGGCAAATCTCTCTTGCTGGGAAGAACTTTCTCTTCACCTCCAGCCTAAACCTCCCCTGGCACAGCTTGAGACTGTGTCCTCTTGTTCTCGTGCTGCTTGCCTGGGAGAAGAGACCAACCCCCACCTGGCTCCAACCCCCCTGCAGGGAGTTGGAGAGAGCAAGGAGGTCTCACCTGAGCCTCCTCTTCTGCAGGCTAAGCAACCCCAGCTCCTTCAGCCTCTCCTCACAGGGCTGTGCTCCAGACCCCTCCCCAGCTTTGTTGCCCTTCTCTGGACACCTTCAAGTCTCTCAATGTCCTTCTTAAACTGAGGAGCCCAGAACTGGACACAGGACTCCAGGTGTGGCCTGAGCAGTGCTGAGCACAGGGCACAATGACTTCCCTGTCGTGCCATGTGCTGGCCTGGCAACCGAGACCCAAACACTTAGCACACAAAGCACTTAAGGATCTGAATGTGCAAGCCAGGCTCAGCCGTGGCAGCGTCCCAGACATCAGCACTGCTGGCAGGAACAGCCACGACAGCACAGCAGCCTCCAGAGCCTTCACCACCTCACCCCTCAGAGCAGCTGGAAGAAGGAAAGGTCCTTCTGGGTAAGAGATGGCCGAGCGGCAGCGTCTAAAGCCCAGCTGGGAAGGCGCAGCCGGCAGGGAGAGCAGCCCCCAGGGGCGGATTTGTCATGAGCTGCTCGCTGCTGCGGCGTGAAAAACGCTGCCACAGGAGCCCGGAGGGGCTGGGACAGGGAGCGGGAGCTCAGCCCAGCCGAGAGAGTGGTGAGGAAGAGAAGGGAAGAGAAGGGAATAGAAGGGAAGAGAATTAACCAGGTTGGGAAAGACCTTTGAGATCAAGTCCAACGTATCACCCAGCACCATCTGATCAACCAAACCATGGCACCAAGCTCCCCATCCAGTCTCTTCCTAAACACCTCCAGGGATGGGGACTCCAGCACCTCCCTGGGCAGCACATCCCAAGGGCCAATCTCTCTTTCTGTGAGGAACTTCTTCCTAACACCCAGCATGGAGGCCACAGAGCCACGAAGCGCAGCCGAGCCCCCTGGGCAGCCCAGCCCGAGGGGCAGCGCCCAGCTCTCCAGCGGGGCTGCGGACAGCCCGGCCGGCGCTGCCCTGCCCGCCTCCGAGGGCTGCGGCGGTGCTCACGCCGCTCCAGCACGGGCCGCACGCACTCACCGAAAGCCCCGGGGCGCTGCGCGGTGTCCCCTCCCCGCAAGAAGGGGAGGCGGCCTTCCAGAACCGTGACAGGCGGCGGGGAAGCCGGCGGGGAAGCCAGCCTGGGCCTCGCCGCCCCTCGCCCTGCTGCCTCGGCCCCCGCGGCGGCTGCTGGCGGAAGGACGTCACCGGCGCGGGGCGCCCCGAGCCCCCTCCCGCCCGGCCGCAGGCAGCGGAGCACAGCGGGCAGGGACGCACGCCGTGCGGATGACGCCAGAGCGCAGTGCGTGCGGCAGCGGCCATCTTGGAGACGGGCACGGAAGCGCCCTCTTCCCTCACAGCGGGTCCTGCAAGATCCGTAACAGCTGACAGGCTGCCGTGGCCCGGTAAAGAAGGCAGGCAAAACTCCGCAGTGCTAAAACGTAGACAAATATCTCCCCGCACGCTGTTCCTTACCTCAGTTATTAATAAGGCAGACTTCCTCCTCCAAGCGTGAAGGAATCTTTTTAATTCCCTGTCAGGTCCTGGCTCTCCATAGATCTCCGGTTTTGTGCTTACCGTCCATCTGTTTCGCTTGGGCAGCCTTTAAAATCTGTAACGCGCTGCTACCGAAGCTTACGAAGTCAGAACTTCAGCTAGCTGGCCAACACACAATTACTTTCACGAGGTAGCGTGCTCTCCTGTGCCACAACGCAGCACTAAGGTTCCCATGAAGGCTGGAATCGTAGCACCAAAGCCTGCATCGGGGCTGCAAGCCCAGCCAGCCGAGGCGCAGCTCCTCCGCAGGCTCAAACCGCGACTCCTGAGCCTTCACTTGCCCTGAGCCAAAAGCTGCCGGCGCGGCGCAGCGCGGCGTGCCGTGCCCGGAACCAAAATGGCTGCGCCTCAGCCTCACCTGCCCTGCTGCAAGAGGGCCGCTGCCAGGCGCCGCCGTGTGCGGTCAGGTGATGCGAGGCGCAGCCACTCCTCCTGCCCCACAAGGCAAGCGGCGAGCGAAGCGGAGGCCGCTGCCCAGCCCGGGCCGGAGTCGGGAGGCCCAGCAGGGACACAGCCACTCCCCACCCCGACCTGAACCGCCGCTTCCCCCAGGAGAAGCGGACCAGGCAAGAAGGAGATATGGAACCTCCTCTGCAGAACGGCGAAGCGCGGTGAGGTTGGCGTAGGAAGCTTGTCCCCTCTCGGCAGCCGTAAGCTGTCAACCCTCCGGGGGCGGGGCTCCTGCCGTTCCCGCCTAAAATCTGGGGTCCCTGTGGGGCAGGGGGCTGCGGTCGGGCCCGCTTGCTTCATCGAGGCCCCGCAGCCATGAAGCTGCTGCGCTTGCTGTGCCGCCACAAGACGGCCCTGGGCCTGGGCGGCCTGTCGCTGTTCGCCGTGGTCCTGCTCTACCTGGCCAAGTGCACCTCCGAGGGCCTGCGGCCTCTGCCAGCCTCTCGCGGGCTGCCGCACAACCAGCCCGCGGCGCTGTCGCCTCGGGGTGCCCGGGGGCCGCCGCCCCCCGCCGTCCCGCCGCCCTCCCGTGAGGACACGGCCTTCCTGGCCGTGCTGATCACCAGCGGCCCCAAGTACAGCGAGCGCCGCAGCATCATCCGCAGCACGTGGCTCTCGGGCGCCGGGAGGCCGCCTCACGACGACGTCTGGAGCCGCTTCGTGATCGGCACCGCGGGGCTGGGCGCCGAGGAGCTCCGCAGCCTGGAGGCGGAGCAGAGCCGGCACGGGGACCTCCTGCTGCTGCCGGAGCTGCGGGATTCCTACGAGAACCTGACGGCCAAAGTCCTGGCCACCTACGTCTGGCTGGATCAGCACCTGGACTTCCAGTTTGCCCTGAAGGCTGACGACGACACCTTCGTGCGCTTGGATGTGCTGGTGGAGGAGCTGAGAGCCAAGGAGCCGCGGCGCCTCTACTGGGGCTTCTTCTCTGGGCGGGGCCGGGTGAAATCGGGAGGCAAATGGAAAGAGAGCGCCTGGGTGCTCTGCGACTACTACCTGCCCTACGCCCTGGGGGGCGGCTACGTGATCTCTGCCGATCTGGTGCGCTACCTGCGGCTCAGCAGGGACTACCTGAACATGTGGCAGAGCGAAGACGTCTCCCTGGGGGTGTGGCTGGCCCCCATCGACGTGAAGAGAGTGCACGACCCTCGCTTTGACACCGAGTATAAGTCGCGGGGTTGCAACAATAAGTACATTGTAACTCACAAGCAGAGCATCGAGGACATGCTGGAGAAGCACCAGACCCTGGCTAAGGAAGGGAAGCTCTGCAAGGAGGAGCTTAAGCTCCGCCTTTCCTACATGTATGACTGGGCAGTGCCTCCCTCACAGTGTTGCCAAAGGAAGGATGGCATCCCCTGAGAGGGAAGGAAAAGGCAGAGTGGTGGTGGGACGACCCTGTGAGCTTGCTTACTGTTGCCTGGGGGGGGGGAGAATCCCAGCCACTGGGGGGCTTGGGAAAGAAAATTTACTCCAACCAAAAGATTTTGCACCATTCATTCTGTCAACAAGGAAACCCTGCAACTCCTGACCGCTGCTGCTGCTGTGGCATGGTGTAGAGGGGGGTTTAAAAGAGCAAAGAAACGTGGCAACCACAGCAACAACAACAAAAAGAGCATGGAAAGGATTCATGCCCAGGATTGAAGGCAAATGATGAGGCTGGCAAATGATGGAGAGCACAGGAAAATTGAGGGGCAGCACTTGGATGGCAAAAAGGTTGCTGGAAGCCTTTTAACAGGAGTCTAAGATTGACTTGCTGAAGAGCATGGCAGGCCTCTCTGCTGCCTGTGAGGGTGTGAAGCTAGCATCTGCTGGTTTGTTGCTTGGCAAGGAAGAAGCCTCAAGCTTGGCAAGGCTCTGAAGAGGGTGGTGGGGCAGCAGAGCAGCTGCTGTGGGGAGAGGTGGCTTGTGACTGACACAAGCAGTCAAGTGAAGGCGGGGAAGAGACAAATGTTACCTGGGAGAGTTGTGGTAGAGAGCCTGATCCTTGGCAGGTGCTCAGACTGACAGGGCTGGAGTTCTTAGACCCTTCTGTGTGACTTGTCTGTGAGCTTTGTGTTGTTTTGGAGCCATCCTGTACATACATTTCCTGGCAGCTATGGAGTGAGTCTCTCTTTAGGAAGGGAGATGGATTGGGGGCTTTGGCAGGTGGAGAATATCTTCTCCTTTTTGATGGGGGAACAAAGAGTTCTGCTACAAAGCTAACCTTAGGCATAGGTGTTGCTCTTAGCTTACCCTCCAGACACACTGTGGGTGGAGAGACATTGCCTCTCCCAACAGTTTGGCAGCTCATTGCCTGCTGCAAGGTCAAGAGGTTGGAGGCTTCAGGTTTATATTGCAGTAAGTGATCTCACTGACTTCCACGAGGCCAGACAGTGCAGGCCTCAGGTTTGTATTGTTCTGGATCACTCCTGGGAAGTGTAAATCAGCAGGATTGGATCAGTGGAAGCTATTCAGAGTTCAGACAAGGGTGCCACAGCCTTGAGGTGGGTAACTCAGCTAAGAGAGTAGACTCTCTGTGTCCTCAGCAGAAATAAGTTCCTCCACCTTCCTGTTTGAGGAGGGCTTTGCCTCTCCTTTCAGGAGACCCACTGCTGTCTAAGAGACTTCCATCTCCCAGCAGCCTCACTGGGATGCCTGAAGCTAAGCTCTGAATTCCACCTCCCTCTCCAACAGCACTTTTTCATGGACCTAAGAATGGTTTCACAGGCAGCCTAAGTGAATGGCTCCAGTGCTCTGTCAGTGAGGGGGATGATGTCCCTTGGTCCTGTCTGCACCACAGATAACTCCAGGACTGACAGGAGCCTGTCAGCCTCAGGTGCAGTGTTGAGCAGGGAGTGCCTGGCTGCAGAGCAGATCACTCACAGGCTGTCACCACCTTATTTATCTTCAGCCCTTGGGGTGAGGCTGCAGTTCCCAACACTTTGGAGGGGCAGGCCCTCTAAGACATGGAGAGAACTCCTTTGCCCAGTACTGTTACAGAGCTGCTGGCTTCCCAGTACCTTGGCCAGCCACAGATCTTTCAGGAGAAGCAAAGCTTTTGGGGCTTTTGTGCCTAAAAGGCTCTTTTTTTTTAGGTGATGAGTTCTACTCTCTGTTGCACTCTGCACTTTCAACCCATTTCCCTCCCTGGCTCAGTGTCTGTTCCCACCTGCAGGAAGGGACAAACTGCAAGGCAAAAAAAGGGCTGCCAATGTTTTTTGCATCTCAGCTTAGCAGCTCAGTTCAAACCAAAGTGATCCAAGTCTGGGGTTGGTGGGGTTTTTGTTGCTGTTCTACTCTTGGTTTAACCAAACTGAGGGTGAAGAAAAGCCTCCTGCAGAGGAACCTAACTCTCTGGCTGGAAAACTTGAGCAGATCTTTCTCTCTCTGGGTAATCTGAGCAGATCTTTGACTCCCTCCTGCACCAATCTCCAGTGAAGCCAACCAACAGCTCTTTTAGCATGTGCCCCCATTCCAAGGCCTGCTGCTCTGGAGGCAGCTCTGCTCTCCAGCAAGCTTTTACTGGTCACAACCAAGAATTCAACCAGCTTGCAGGAAGCTGAAATTTGGGTTAGCATCTTAACCAGCCTCTGTTTGGGGTTGCTGAGTAGTTGGGGGGGGGGGGGTTTGTGTTTCAATGCTTGTCATGTGAATATTTATTTGTAATGATTGCCAAATGTGTTCTCTCTAGGAAAAAAAAATGAGGTAGCTAAAGTGGCAGTCTGCATTTAAGGAGGTACTGTAACAGCCAGGAGAATTACCTGGCAAGCTCTGCTTGAGTGTTGCTGGGTTAAAATGCTGGGGTCTGAACTTGCACATCGAGACTCTGCTGTGGGTTTCGAGCTGGGAAGAATGTTCTGTGCAGTACCTGGGCTCTGCACCCATTGGGCCTGGGCTCTGCACCCCTTTCTCTCCAGAACCTTTGTGAACCTGTGCTGTGCACCCCTTTGTCCTGTGCTCTGCACCCATTTCTGTCCAGAGCCTTGGTGAACCTGGGCTCTGCACCCATTTCTGTCCAGAACCTTTGTGAACCTGTGCTGTGCACCCATTTGTTCTCTGTTCTGTACCCATTTCTGTCCAGAGCCTTTGTGAGCCTGTGCTCTGCACCCATTTCTGTCCAGAGCCTTTGTGAACCTGGGCTCTGCACCCATTTCTGTCCAGAACCTTTGTGAACCTGTGCTGTGCACCCATTTGTTCTCTGTTCTGTACCCATTTCTGTCCAGAGCCTTTGTGAACCTGGGCTCTGCACCCATTTCTGTCCAGAACCTTTGTGAACCTGTGCTGTGCACCCATTTGTTCTCTGTTCTGTACCCATTTCTGTCCAGAGCCTTTGTGAGCCTGTGTTCTGCACCCATTTCTGTCCAGAGCCTTTGTGAGCCTGGGCTCTGCACCCATTTGTCCTCTTCTCTGCACCCATTTCTGTCCAGAACCTATGTGAACCTGTGCTCTGCACCCATTTCTGTCCAGAAGCTTTGTGAACCTGTGCTCTGCACCCATTTGTCCTGGGCTCTGCACCCCTTTCTGTCCAGACCTGTGCTCACAGATGTAAACACCCCCCCTGAGGGTGGTGAGGCACTGGAACAGGTTGCCCAGAGAAGTTAATAGAGACTCCAAGCTTGGTGGTTTTCAAAGCCAGGCTGGCTGGGGCCTTGAGCACCTTGGTCTGCCTGCCTGCCTGTGGCAGGGTGGTTGGAAGTAGATGATCTTGAAGGTCCACCCCGAGCCCAACCATTCCATGATACAGGAAATGAGCTGCTAGGAAGCTGAAGCTCTCTCTGTGTGATGCTGAAACCCCTTGGTAATTACATTAAGTGTATTGTGTGTGTGTTGATGTCCTTCCCTGTCTGCCTGGGGTGGCCAAAGGAGCTCTGGGCTGTTGTTTTGAATAAAAGAGTTTTGCTGTATCATTTGCTCTGCACTCAAAATCTTGCCCCTCTGCAGCTCTAAGCCCTCAGGGCCCCAACCAGCTCTGAGCCCAGCCCTCAGGGCCACAACCAGCTCTGAGCCCAGCCCTCAGGGCCCCAACCAGCTCTGAGCCCAGCCCTCAGGGCCCCAACCAGCTCTGAGCCCAGCCCTCAGGGCCACAAGCAGCTTTCACTGCCTGAAGGCTGCTTCAGCTCAGTCACCCAGTTCCTAGGTCAGGAATTACTCCAAGGCCCAGCAAGCTGAAGTAAATAAAGGCAGGACTCTGAGCCAGCAGTGTGCTCTTGGAGCCAAGACCAGTGGGGTGCAGTAAGAAGAGTGTGGCCAGCAGGTCAAGGGAGGTGGTTCTCCTCTCCTCTGCCCCACTGAGGCCCCTTTGGGAATGTTGGCTCCAGTTCTGGGCTTCCCCAGTTCAAGAGAGACAGGGAACTGCTGGACAGAGACCAGCAGAGGCTATGAGGATGCTGAGGGGCCTGGAGCAGCTCTGTGAGGAGCAAAGGCTGAGAGCCCCTGGGGCTGGGAGCCTGGAGCAGAGCAGCCCCAGAGGGGAGCTGAGCAATGCTCAGCAAGAGAGCAAGGTTGGGCTCTCTTCAGTGGTGTCCAGGGACAGGACAGGGGGCAGTGGGCACAGACTGGAACCCAGGAGGTTTGACTTCAAGAAAATATTCTTCACTTTGAGGGTGCTGGAGCCCTGGAGCAGCTGCCCAGAGAGGTTGTGGAGTCTCCTCTGGAGAGATTCCAGACTCACCTGGACATTGTGCCCCTGGGCAATCTGCTGTGGGTGCCCTGCTTTAGCAGGGGGGTTGGCCTGGATGATCCCCAGAGGTCCCCTCCAGACTCCATCATTCTGTGAGATCCTGTAATTTAAACCAAGCCTTTTTTCTTCCCCATGAGCCAAGCTCCCATTGCAGCAGGCCTCTGAGGCAGGGACTCATCAGGAACTCAGCCCAGCTTTGCACGTTCCTTGCCCTGTGCAGTTCTGTCACTAGATGTCACCAAGTGCCTGTGAGAGACTCGAGGAGATGTGCTCCTCGGCCAGAAGAGCCTCAAAGCAGGAACCTCAGCAGCGTGGAAGGAGTTGCTGGGGACTGAAATCTCCCTGTTGCCCAGGGAGGCTGTGGCTGCCCGCTCCCTGGAGGGGTTCAAGGAGAGAGCAAGGAGGTCTCCCCTGAGTCTCCTCCAGGCTAAGCAACCCCAGGTCCCTCAGCCTCTCCTCCCAGGGCTGTGCTCCAGACCCCTCCCCAGATCTGTTGCCCTTCTCTGGACATCTTCCAGCAAGTCAACCTCCTTCTTAAACTGAGGAGCCCAGAACTGGACACAGGACTCAAGGTGTGGCCTAACCAGTGCTGAGCACAGGGCAGAATGACCTCCCTGCTCCTGCTGGCCACACTATTCTTGATGCAGACCAGGATGCCCTTGGCCTTCTTGGCCCCCTGGGCACACTGCTGCCTTAAGTTCAGCCTACCATCAACCAGCACCCCCCGGTCCCTCTCTACCTGGCTGCTCTCAGCCACTCTGACCCCAGCCTGTAGCTCTGCCTGGGGTTGTTGTGGCCAAAGTGCAGCCCCTGGCACTGGGACTTGCTGAATGCCATCCTGTTGGCCTCTGCCCTTCTGCCCAGCCTGGCAAGGTCCCTCTGCAGAGCCCTTCTGCACTCTAGCTGACCAACCTCTGCTCCCAGCTTGCTGTCATCTGCAAACCTGCTGCTGACTGACTCAATGCCCTCATCCAGATCATCAATGAAGATGTTAAAGAGGCTGGGGCCCAGCACTGATCCCTGGGGCACACCACTGGTGCCTGGCTGCCAGCTGGCTGTGGCACCATTCACCACCACTCTCTGGGCTCAGCCTCCAGCCAGTTCCTAACCCAGCTCAGAGCTGCTGTCCCAGCCAGGGGCTGACAGCTTGGCCAGCAGTCTGCTGTGGGGGATGATGGCAAAGGCCTTGCTGAAGTCTGGGCAGACCATGTCCACCAGGCAGTCACCTGATCATAGGAGGAGATCAGATTGGAGAGGCAGGACCTGCCCATGTTGGCTGGACTTCCTCCTGCCACTCTCTTACCTCCTGGAAGTGCCAAGTAGCCTCTGCTGTGGAGTACTGGAGCAGTAAGATGCTGGTGCTGAACCGTGGTCCCTGCAGCCTGCCAGGGTGGCCACCTCTTCACTACAAAGGAAGCAGTGAACCATGAATTGGGAGCCAGGACTGCTGGAGCCCACCATCAGATTAGGCTGTGATGCTCTGAGTCCTTAATGTGCTGTGGATCCATCATTCTGACAGCACCCACTGCCAAAAAGAGACTCCTCAAAAGGCAATTAGGAGCTGCTCCATGCCTCAGTTTCCCCCCCCCCCCCCCAGTGAACTGATAACAACTTGACCTCTTCTCAGGGCTCTCAAAGGCCTTTGGGGTCCAGGCCTGGCTGGACTGAGGGAAGTGCCTGATTGTCTTACACTTGGTAAAAGTCCAAGCTGGCTCCTGAAAAGCTTCATCAAAGCAAAGCCCACAGCTAGGAGGTTGCTGAGGACAGGGGAGAGGGGGCTAAGAAAACAATCACCAAGATCTGGTTTCTTAGGAGTAAGAGAGAGTCCCAGGAGGGGACCATTGAAGCCTCTAATAGCTGCAGATAAGATCAGGCTGAGTTACTATTTTCAGCCAGCCTCAGACAGCAGGGCTGGAGGCACTGAAATAAATCCCCAACCCTGAGACAAATGAGATGTGGTGGCCAGGAGGCTGCAGGCTCCCAGGGAGGGACAGACAGCAAGAGCTGCACAAACACTGCAGCTGGGTGGAAGCAGCCACCTAGGGCAGAGATGGGCTGCCCCAGCTGCCCCAAGCACTGGGGTCACTAAAGAGGAGGCAGATCCCTGTCTGGGGAAGGACTGAGATGCAAAGGAGGAACCTGAAGGGGTAAAAGGAGTTTGATTTTAATCCCAGCTGGGACAAGGGGAACTTTATCCTCCTTACAGTGCAGCAACAGCTCTCTGCTCTCTTTGCTTTTGGAAAAGAGCACAGAAGGCCCAGAGCCAAGTTCAGCCCAGAGACAAGGGGTAGGAGGCTGCAGGAGTGAGCAGTGCCTGAGTGGAGCCAGTGCCTCCCAGCTGGGGACCTGCTCACCAGAGCCATGTTCAGCCCAACACCATCTGATCAACTAAACCATGGGCACCAAGTGCCTCATCCAGGCTCTTTCTAAACACCTCCAGGGATGGGGACTCCACCACCTCCCTGGGCAGCACATCCCAAGGGCCAATCTCTCTTGCTGGGAAGAATTTCTTCCTCATCTCCAGCCTAAACCTCCCCTGGCACAGCTTCAGACTGTGGCCTCTTGTTCTGGTGCTGCTTGCCTGGAAGAAGAGACCAACCCCCACCTGGCTACAACCTCCCTGCAGGGAGTTGCAGAGAGCAAGAAGGTCTCCCCTGAGCCTCCTCTTCTGCAGGCTAAGCAACCCCAGCTCCCTCAGCCTCTCCTCCCAGGGCTGTGCTCCAGACCCCTCCCCAGCTTAGTTGCCCTTCCCTGGCACAAGCTTTCCAGGCACAAGCTGCTGAGAAGCAATATGGTCAAAGGCCCAGGGAGCTGGGCTTGCTCAGCCTGGAGAAGGGAAGGTGGTGGGAAGCTCATAGGAAGCTTGCAGTACCTGTGAGAAGCCAGCAAGAAGGAGGGCTGAAGGCTCTTTGCAGTGATGCTCTGGCAGGAGGACAAGAGGCAATGGGCATGTTGGAATCAAAGAGCTTCAAAGTGGGTTCAAAGGAGGTTTTTTTCCCCCATCATGTGAGCAGTCAGCTGTTAGAAAGCTTGCCCAGAGAGGTGGAGTAGTCTCCAGCCACAGAGACTCTGCAAACCCAACTGGCTACAGCCCTGAGTGGCCTGATCTGCCCCCAGCTCTGACCCCGCTTTGAGCAGTAGGTTGGACCAGAGACCTCCAGAGGCCTCTTCCAATCTTCATTACCCCAGGACTGACAGCAAGTCTGCCTCCACTCATCCTTGGCATGCCTAGAGAGCAGCCTTAGCCAGGGGCACATGACAAATGAGAGCTCACACCAGCAGGCAGGGGAATGCTTGGGAGCCATCCCACCCCTTGCCTGACATCAGTCCCACGCCGGCTCGTGGGGAGAGCATCCCCACCCGACCCATGTGGATCCCTTCACTCCCTACCTCTGACAGCTTGTTTATGCAAGAGCATTTGCCTCTCAATGCCTTCCAGATGAAATGAGACATCAAAGGCCCCAGTTCCCTTCCCTCCCACTGCATTCCCACTTCCACTCCTGGGCCAGGGGTTTGTATCGATCAGGGATTCCTTCGTGATGTGGGAAGTGCACTTCTGGAGAACCCCCTGGCCCAGACCCCTAAGAGCAGGCAGCAGCCAGGAGCAGGTTGGAAGTGGCTGCACAGTCCTGGGACGTGGAATTGTCAGAGGCTGAGCTAGCAGCAGTTGGGAGCAGGATTATTCAGAGGCAAGACAATAAAAAGAGAGGTCCCAGAGGGATCATTGTGAGGCAGCAACGTGACCTTGTGGCCAAAAAGGCCAATGGCATCCTGGGCTGCATCAAGACTCATAGAACCAATCAGGTTGGGAAAGACCTCAGAGAGCAGCAAGTCCAACCTGGCACCCAACACCTCCTGACAACCAAACCATGGCTCCAAGTGCCACATCCAAGCCCCTCTTCAACACCTCCAGGGATGGGGACTCCACCACCTCCCTAGGCAGCACATCCCAATGGCCAATCTGTCTTTCTGGGAAGAACTTTCTCCTCACCTCCAGCCTAAACCTCCCCTGGCACAGCTTGAGACTGTGTCCTCTTGTTCTGGTGCTGCTTGCCTGGGGTGAAAAAGAAGAGTGTGGCCAGCAGGTTGAGGGAGGTTCTCCTCCTCTTCTCTCCCTTGGTGAGACCTCATCTGGAGTGCCAGGGCCAGTTCTGGGCTCTGTGTTTCAAGGACAGGGAACTGCTAGAATAGAATAGGAGTGGAACAAGAAGGACAGGAGTGGAACAAGAAGGACAGGAGTGGAACAAGAAGGACAGGAGTGGAACAAGAAGGACAGGAGTGGAACAAGAAGGACAGGAGTGGAACAAGAAGGACAGGAGTGGAACAAGAAGGACAGGAGTGGAACAAGAAGGACAGGAGTGGAACAAGAAGGACAGGAGTGGAACAAGAAGGACAGGAGTGGAACAAGAAGGACAGGAGTGGAACAGACCTTTGAGATCATCAGGTCCAACCTACCATCCAAAAGGCTAGGAAGATGCTGAGGGGACTGGAACATCTCTCTGATGAAAAAAGGTTGAGGGACTTTGGGATCCTTAGCCTAGAGGAGACTGAGAGAGGAATCTTCTCAGTGCTCATAAATGCTTGCAGGGTGGCTGCCAGGAGGATGGGGCCAGGCTGCTTCTTTCAGTGGTGCCCAGTGACTGGGCAAGGACATGCACAGACACGAACCTGGGAGGCTCCATCTAAGCCTGAGGAGGAACTTCTGCTTTCAGGGTGGTGGAACACTGGAGCAGGCTGCCCAGAGAGAGCTTGGAGAGTCTCCATCTCTAGAGTCATTCCAAACCCACCTGGATGCTGTCCTGGGCAGCCTGCTCTGGGTGACCCTGCTGAGGCCAGGGCATTGGGCTCCACAATCTCCAGTGGTCCCTTCCCACCTCTATCATTCTGGGCTGCTCTGATTGCTCATCAGGAACAAAAATCAATGAACTGAGCTTCATCTTCCTGCTCCTACCCTGACCCTAGCTCTGGGGCTGCCCAGCAGCACCGAGATCTTGGATCCCCAACCTTGGGGTCCCCCACTCCTTGAAGCCTTCAGAACCTGCTCTCCCTTCCCCTGTCTGAAGGCAAGCTGGGATGCACTGAGCTCTCTCTCAGCAAGCACAGAACCCCTTGCCTGTAATCAGTTTGTTTACTCCATGGCTTTCCCCCTTTCATGTCGGGGCCTGTGGCTTTCCATTGCTTTCCAGGCATCCAGTGCTCATTTCACTTGGCTGGGGTCAGTGAAATGGGCTGGAACAGAGAGTCCTAAACAACTGCATCACTAGCACTGCTGTTTATTTAAAAGGCCCTGAGGATTATTTTCTTTCACTGTCATGTTATTAACCCTCGAGATCCAGCCTCCTGTGGCAGCTGTTGCCTAACCCTGGCTTTGCAGGAGCAAGAAATGAAAGGTGGAGAGGTGGGGGGGAAATCAACTCAAAGATAAGAAATGGGGCAAAAAAAATGAGCATGGAGGAATTCCTGAGCCTGGAAAGGAGTCCTGCAGGCATTTCACAGGCTGGGAAGGCTGAACTGTGGGAGTGTTTGGAGGATCATGGCCTTATTTTACTGGTTGGCAGCAGCTGAGCGTGAGCCAGCAGTGTGCCCAGGGGGCCAAGAAGGACAAGGGCATCCTGGCCTGCAGCAGGAGCAGTGTGGCCAGCAGGAGCAGGGAGGTCATTGTGCCCTGTGCTCAGCACTGCTCAGGCCACACCTTCAGTCCTGTGTCCAGTTCTGGGCTCCTCAGTTCAAGAAGGACATTGAGAGACTTGAAGGTGTCCAGAGAAGGGCAACAGAGCTGGGGAGGGGTCTGGAGCACAGCCCTGGGAGGAGAGGCTGAGGGAGCTGGGGTTGCTTAGCCTGCAGAAGAGGAGGCTCAGGGGAGACCTTCTTGCTCTCTGCAACTCCCTGAAGGGAGCTTGTAGCCAGCTGGGGGTTGGTCTCTTCTCCCAGGCACCCAGCACCAGAACAAGAGGCCACAGTCTCAAGCTGTGCCAGGTGAAGTTCAGGCTGGATGTTAGGAAGAAACTCTTCATAGAGAGAGGAATTGGGATGTGCTGCCCAGGGAGGTGGTGGAGTCCTCATCCCTGGAGGTGTTCAAGAGGGGCTTGGATGTGGCCCTTGGAGCCATGGTTTAGCTGTCAGTGGAAGTGGATGCTCTTTCAGGTCCCTTCCAACCCATCCCATCCCATGATTCCATGCTATTCAAAGCTCACCAGCTTGGTTGCTCTTCTCTGGCCACACTCCAACACCTGAAGCTCCTCCTTGGAGCAAGGAGGGGGGAGACCCAAAGCCCGCTCTGAAGCTCCACAGCACGCAGCAGCATCCTCCAGCTGAACTCCTTTCCCCTTCCTGCAGCTTTCAGCCTCCCACAGAACCACTTTCTTGGCCTTGGGGGTGGGGTGGGGGGAATGCTGGAAAGAAAACAGTGTTGTCAATAACTGTGAATTGCACTAATTGGGATATTTAATACTTGCTTGCAATTGCCCTGGTGCTGAAACCATCACAGCCTGCCTACAAAAGACCCCAGTGTCAGCAGACACAGTGGAGGTTTTTCATGCCAGCTGCTGCTCTGGGTTATGGCTCCAGTCTGGCTGCATTGCTCACTGAAATATGTTATTAGACAATCAAACCAACAAAGAGGACATTGCAGCAGCCTTCAGCCCCTGCCCAACCCACAGAAGGCCTGGGACACACACCACAGGGCTGGGAAGCTGCATCCTAGGTCAGCCCCGGGGCCTGATCCTGCAGTGGGCTGAGCCCTCTCCCAGCCTAAAAGGTGATCACAGAATCACCAAGGTTGGAAGAGACCTCAAAGAGGTCCCTGCAGCTACAGCTCCCAGGGGATTTGTTGCCTCTTTCCCCTCCTCTTTGCACTGCAGCCTGCAACCCTGGGTACAAAGAGGATGGCAGAGACCTTACCCTGCCATGGGAGGCTGTGGCTGCCCCTTCCCTGCAGCTACAGCTCCCAGGGGATTTGTTGCCCCTCTCCCCTCCTCTTTGCACTGCAGCCTGCAACCCTGGGTGCAAAGAGGATGGCACAGACCTTAGCCTGGCATGGGAGGCTGTGGATGCCTCCTTCCTCAAGCCCAGGTTGGATGAGGCCTTGAGCAACCAAGCTGAGAGCTGTCCCTGCCCATGGCAGGTTGGAGTAGATGATCTCTGAGGACCCTTCCAACCTAAGGCATTCTGTGATGCCAGGGAACAACCTGGGGTCCTGGAGCAGCCTCTGGATGTGTCTTGTTTCCCCCTAGCTTAGTTTCCATCCCTCACAGCCCAAGCCTCTTCACCTTGGGTGATGTTACAGCTGGTTGCAGGACCCTCTAACACACACACTACAGAGTAAGGGACTTCAAGATGCTGCTTTAAATGCCAGCAGAAGAGCTCTCCTGGGCTTTTCCTGCCTTTCCTGGACAGTCTATGGAGTTGCTTGCTGCCATCTGGTATCCAGAGGCTGAAGGCAGATGTTACCACTAATCAGAGCCCTCCAGATGGTCACCAGCCTCAGGATGTTTGTCTTACACAGTTCTGCAGCCAAGAACCAGAGAGCTCTCCTCATAGCCAAAATTCAGCAGCATCACCAAGGGAAATACCAGCTGTGTGCTAGCAGAGGGATTGAGTTAGACCTAAGTCAGCTGGAAAGAGCACTGCCTGGCATTTGGGAAGCTTCTTAGCCTATCAAAGATCTCTTGAGTGCTTTGATAGCACTCCTCAGGCCTCACATGCACATCTGTAAGGCAAGGAAGGGTTTCCTCCTGCCCCAGGTGCAGCAGGGAAGACCTGAAGCATTGCAAAGCAAAGTGACTTGCCCTGGGCAGGGCTGTTGAGCCTGAAGGTTGTGATCTGTTCTTAATGTGATCCATTCTTCATCCCACATTCCCCTGGGACCTCCAAGTCTTTATTTTGGAAGAGTTCTAGTAGAGAATGAGGGCAGGGAAATAAATGAGGAGCCTAGGCCTAGGGGGGAGTTTATTGTCATTAAAGTGAATTCCTTCTAATCTCAGCATAGAGACTGAAAATCAGACTCCAGATGAGTGGGTAGCAAGTTGCAGCCTCCCCAGCATCCTGCCTCATCCAACTGCCTGCTTCTTTTGTGGGCCTGGACCAGGACTATCTGCTCTCAGTGTGTCCAGGTTTGGCCTCCCCCAGTTCAAGAGGGTCAGGGATCTGCTGGAGAGAGTCCAGCAGAGGCTGTGAGGATGCTGAAGGGACTTGAACATCTCTCCTGTGAAGAAAGGCTGAGAGCCCTGGGGGCTGTTTAGTGTGGAGAGGAGAAGGCTGAGAGGGGATCTGATCACTGTCTGTCAATATCTGAGGGGTGGGAGTCAGGCTGGAGGTGCCAGGCTGGAGGTGCCAGGCTGGAGGTGCTGCCCAGTGACAGGACAAGGAACAGTTAGCACAAACTGGAAGCCAGGAGGTTCCACCTCACCACGAGGAGAAACTTCCTTCAGTGTGAGGGTGCTGGAGCCCTGGAGCAGGCTGCCCAGAGAGGTGGTGGAGTCTCCTCCTCTGGAGCCTTTCCAAACCTGCCTGGATGTGCTCCTGTGCAGCCTGCCCTAAGTTCTTTGGCGGGGGAGGGGGGGGTTGATGATCTTTGAGGATCCCTTCCTACCCACCACCATTCTGTGATTCAAAGGAAAAGGGAAGGTTTGAGCCACATGCCTGGGGGATTTCCCCAAGGCCATCCCTGGTGCCTGCTCTGCTCATCAAGTGATGGAGCTGCAGCTTGGCTTGCAAGCGTGGTGCTGGGAGGAGCTGCAGGCACCATGCTCCTGGGAAGCACCTCCTTGCCTTTTCTTATTCCCCACCCTTCAAGCCTGAATCAACTTTATCCATCTCTGTCCTTTTCATTGCAGCTCAGATGCTCTGAAAATTGCCTTGGCCCCCAGTGTTTACTTTCAGGACAATAGAACATGACTGGCTCTCAGTCACATGCCTCCCAAAGCCTCCCTTGCTGAAGCCTAATTAAGAGTTCCTTCCATGGCTAATTAAATTCTCCAGTGAATGAAAACAAAGCCCCTGGAATGAAATTCATCTTGATCCACTTTGGGCACAGCCAGGCTTACGTGCTGCTCCCTCTCTGTGCTCTGAGGGTGTTGGCTGCCTCGCTGAAACCTTCTTGGCAGCACAGGACGAGGAGGCAGGGGAAGAGCCTAGGACTGGGGTTCACCTTCTCCTCAGCCACAGAGGACAAGAAACATTCTCTGCCTTAGAAGCAGAGAATTGTCAGGGTGGGAAGGGAGCTCAAGGCTCAGCCAGCTCCAACCCCCTGCCATGGGCAGGGACACCTCACACCACAGCAGGTTGCTCACAGCCACCTCCAGCCTGGCTGCAAACACCTCCAGGCAGGAGGCTGCCACCACCTCCCTGGGCAGCCTGTGCCAGGCTCTCACCACCCTCCTGGCCAACAACTTCTTCCTCACATTCAATCTGAGTCTCCCCACTTCTAGGTTTGCTCCATCCCCCCCAGTCCTATCCCTCCCTGACACCCTCAGAAGTCCCTCCCCAGCTTTCTTGCAGCCCCCTGCAGATCCTGGAAGGCCACAAGGAGGTCTCCTCAAAGCCTTCTCCTCTCCAGCCTGCACAACCCCAACTCCCTCAGTCTGTCCTCACAGCAGAGCAGCTCCAGCCCTCTGCTCCTCCTCCTGGCCCTGCTCTGGACACCTTCCAGCCCCTCCAGATCCTTCCTGGCGCAGAGGCTCCAGAACTGGACCCAGAGCTCCAGGTGGGCTCTCAGCAGAGAGCTGAAGGGGAGTAGAAGGGGAGAATCCTCTCCCTCCACCTGCTGGCCACACTTCTCTTTTTCCCCTTCTCTGCTTCTTGTGGTTTCAGAGACATTTATTGTCTCCATTAATCTGTTTTGTTGGGGTTTTTTTCCCCCAAGCAGAAAAGTCACAGTCCCTGAGGCTTCCTTTTATGCAGTGTGGTTCTCTACCTCTCACTGTCCCCCTTTGGACCTTTTCTACTCCTCTTCCATGCTCCCAGGCATGAGTTACTGGCTGACCCCCACAGCCATGTGAGTACAGCAGACTGCATCTGGTAGAAGTAAGAACCCTTCCTGTCATGTGCAGAGCTCAGGATGCCAGTTCCCTGCATTGCTGCCCCCTTTACTCAGAGGTGCACAGAACCTAGGCTGCAAGGGACCTTGAGGATCATCCAGTTCCATGGGCAGGCACAACCTCCCACTAGCCCAGGCTGCTCAAGGCCTCATCCAACCTGCCCTTGAATACCTCCAGGCTACATGGGTAAGGAGAGGATTAGCCAGGGTGGAAAAGACCTTTGAGATCATCCAGTCCAACCTATCACTCAGCACCATCTGATCAACTCAACCATGGCACCGAGTGCCTCATCCAGGCTCTTCCTAAACACCTTCAGGGATGGGGACTCCACCACCTCCCTGGGCAGCACATCCCAATGGCCAATCTCTCTTGCTGGGAAGAACTTCTTCCTCACCTCCAGCCTAACCCTCCCCTGGCACAGCTGGAGACTGTGTCCTCTTGTTCTGGTGCTGCTTGCCTGGGAGAAGAGACCAACCCCCACCTGGCTCCAACCTCCCTGCAGGGAGCTGTGGAGAGCAAGAAGGTCTCACCAAGCTCTCCCATGGTTTGTGAGTGCACAGCAGCTTCTTTTCCCTGCTGGTACTGCCACATGGGATGGGAATTGCTTCAGTTGGAAAAGACCTCTAAGATCATTGAGTGCAAGCTAGGACCAGCATGGCCATTAGAATGGCCAGAGATTCCCAGCACTTAGCCAGCCAGCAAGCTGAGGAACTGTCTTCACTGCCCCAATTCCCCTCCAATACCCCCCCATGGAAGCAACCCTGTCCCACCTTTAAATGGGGCTGAATTTGCCCCTGCTGGAGGCATGCAGCCTTTTGCCTTCCCTGCCTTTGGAGGGCAGCCACCAACTTTACAAGCCCCTTTGGAATGGAGAGGGAGGGATTAGATTCCTCCCAGGGCAGACAAAGATCCCTACCTGGCAGAACCAGCTCCTTCCCTCTGCTCTGCTCCCTGCTTGTCATCTCTGCTGCGAGTCTGCGCTCCCCGGGGCAAGGCAGGCCTGAGCTCTGCATTTGGCAGCCAAGGGAGGTTCAAGTCAGCCCAAAGGAGACAATAAATCATTATCATGGTTAGACTGGGAGCAGATGGCTTTGGAGGCCATCCATTCTGAAGGCAAATTCCTTCCCTCTCTGACGTTTGCTTTCCTGTTTATCCCTTTCAAAGCCTCCATAAATGGTGCTCAGTTCTCCATCATCTTTTGACACTGAGCTCTGTGTCCAACTGGCCTCCCAATCATCTCTGGAGGGTAAACACCACCACATTCCCTCATGTGCTGGAAACCTTCATCCTCCAGGCAAACTTGCAGCTTGTACTTGTATCACCTGATCTCCACTGGCCATGCATTTTACCACCTCATTTCCATTGTCCTGCTGGAAAGGAGCTGGGGACCAGGCACTGAGGGACCAGGCAGGAGCAAGGTGCCCCTGCACACTGGGGACAGAAGCAAGTGGGTCTAGGATGTGGCCTCTGAGGTCCCATTCTCTCTGCTTTGAAGGTAGAACTGCCCAGCTTCAGAAGCACTGCATCCTAGAATGGCTCAGCCTGGAAGGGACCTCAGAGCTCATCTCCTCCAACCTCCCTGCCAGGGGCAGGGACACCTCTCAGCTAGACTCAGCTGCTCAAAGCCTCATCCAGCCTGGCCTTGAATACCTCCCTGGGCAACCTGTGCCAGAGTCTCAGCAGCCTCCTACTGCAGAGCTTCTTCCTCAGCTCCACTCTAACCCTGCTCTGCCTCAGCTTCAAACCATTCCCCCTTGTGCTGTCTCAGACACCCTCACCAAAAGTCTCTCTGCAGCCTTCCTGCAGGATCCCTTCAGCTCCTGGCAGGCAGCTCTGAGGTCCCCCTGGAGCCTTCTCTTCTCCAGGCTGCACAGCCCCAGCTCCCTCAGCCTGTGCTCATGGCAGAGCTGCTCCAGCCCTTGGCTCACCTTTGTGATTGTGCTGCACAGGTTTTTGCTTTAAATGCTAGGATTAACCCCCTTGATCTCTGCTCCTGGAAACATTTCCCTCCCCAGCTTGAGCCCTGGTTGTGGCCAGCTCTTTGCCAACACAGCCTGAACCAAGTCAACTGCTCCCATCTCTGGCTCAGGGCAGTGCAGAACAGAAATCCTGGGTTAGAGGTGGAAGGGACAAGATCTGATTTCATTCAGAGCTGCACTCCTCCAGTTCCTGCTGTTTGCTTAGCAACCTGGGAGCTGTTATGTGTGAAATTGGGAGCCTGGTGTGCCAATACTGTGTCCAGTTCTGGGCCCCTCAGTTTAAGAAGGACATTGAGAGACTTGAAGGTGTCCAGAGAAGGACAACAAAGCTGGGGAGGGGTCTGGAGCACAGCCCTGGGAGGAGAGGCTGAGGGAGCTGGGGTTGCTTAGCCTGCAGAAGAGGAGGCTCAGGGGAGACCTTCTTGCTCTCTGCAGCTCCCTGAAGGGAGGCTGGAGCCAGGTGGGGGTTGGGCTCTTCTCCCAGGCACCCAGCACCAGAACAAGAGGACACAGTCTCCAGCTGTGCCAGGGGAAGTTTAGGCTGGATGTTAGGAAGAAGTTCTTCATAGAGAGAGAGATTGGCCACTGGGATGTGCTGCCCAGGGAGGTGGTGGAGTCCCCATCCCTGGAGGTGTTTAGGAAGAGCCTGGCTGAGGCACTTGGTGCCATGGTTGAGTTGATCAGATGGTGTTGGGTGAGAGGTTGGACTCAATGATCTCAAAGGTCTCTTCCAACCTGGTTAATTCTATTCTATTCTATCTGCTGTCTGCCTTCCCTTTCACCAGCTTGGGCAGGCTCCACAGGGTCAGCCCTGACTGAGGTCAGAGACAACAAAGGAAGGCAACTGCAGGAATTTTCCAAGCTGCCACACACAAATAAACACATTAGCCATCTTCTCCTCAGCAGCCACAGAGCATCCTCCCAAGAGCAACACAGCAAGTCACTCATTAGGGGCTTAATGAGCTGTGGAAAAAGAATACTATTCATTCCCAGCTACTCATTCTCTGCCCTCTCTGAAGTCATGGCTCAGGCCACCACAGAACCACACAGGCAGCCTGCAAGCTCGTGGGCAAAGGCACAAGCTCCCTTCAGCACACAAGCTCCCAGACAGGATTTGTTGGCTTGGAGCTTTGGCTCTGACCTGGTTTGACTCCAGCCTCAGCTGCCTTCGTCCTAAGTCCAGGTTGGATTGAGCCCAGGGAGCTGGAAATCCCTACCAGGAGAATGGGAGGAAGAGTGGTCCCCCCGAGCAGCTGATCAGCTCTGCACTTCAGCTGCAGCTACCTCACCTGCCCCAGGATCTCAGAGCACATCCTGAAGGCAGCAGGGCTGTTCAGAGCTCACAGCTCAGCAAGCCAGCCACAAGGAAATTCTGTGGCTTGGCCACTTCAGAGAGTGAAGTATGGAAGGTGAGGGAGGTGATTCTGCCACTCTGAGCTGCTCTGCTGAGCCCTCACCTGCAGTACTGTGTCTAGCTCTGGGACCCTCAACACAAGAGAGACACAGAGCTGCTGGAGTGGGTCCAGAGGAGAGCCACAAAGATGAGCAGAGGGCTGGAGCAGCTCTGCTGTGAGGACAGGCTGAGAGAGTTGAGGCTTGGAGAAGAGAAGGCTCCAGGGAGAGCCTAGAGCTACATTTCAATATCTGCAGGGGACCTCCAGGCAGGCTGGGGAGGGACTGTTCAGAAGGGGCTGTGGGGACAGGATGAGAGGCAATGGGTTGAAACTGGAGCAGGGCAGAGTTAGGTTGGACATCAGGAGGAAGTTCTGCACAGGGAGGGTGGAGAAATGCTGGAACAGGCTGCCCAGGGAGGTGGTTGATGCCCTGTCCCTGAAGACCTTCAAAATCAGACTTACTGTGGCCCTGGGCAGCCTGCTCTAGCTGGAGGTGTCCCTGCTGCCTGCAGAGGGGTTGGATGAGATGCCCTTGGAGGGTCCCTTCCAACCTGTGAAGCTCATGTCTGACTGCTCCCAGCCTGGAATGCTAAGCCCTGAAGCACAGTGCCTCCTCCAGCAACCTTCTACCAAGCTGGAAAGATGATTTCATTTCACTTGGTCATCGGTTTCCATTTAACTTGGAATCATCTAATCAGCTTCAGGAAGGATGCCTGGAGAAGAGAAGGCTCTGAGGAGACCTAATTGTGGCCTTCCAGGATCTGCAGGGGGCTCCAAGAAAGCTGGGGAAGGACTTTTGAGGGGGTCAGGGAGGGATAGGACTGGGGGGGATGGAGCAAAACTAGGAATGGGGAGATGCAGATTGGATGTGAGGAAGAAGTTGTTGCCCATGGGGGTGGTGAGAGCCTGGCACAGGCTGCCCAGGGAGGTGGTGGAAGCCTCATCCCTGGAGGTGTTTGCAGCCAGGCTGGAGGTGGCTGTGAGCAACCTGCTGTGGTGTGAGGTGTCCCTGCCCATGGCAGGGGGTTGGAGCTGGCTGAGCCTTGAGGTCCCTTCCAACCCTGACAGTTCTGTGCCTCTCTGATTTCCTGCCTCTTGTGCAAGCCACAGCATGAACCCAGGGGATGAGTTATCTGCTGCTCCATTTTGGATTCCCATCCCTCACCCAGCTGAGCTGCTGGGCTGACTGATTTGGTTGCATCCACATCTCAAAACTCCACAGGGATTGCTTCCTAACCTGCACCTCTCAAGGAGCAGGAACAACCCAAGATGAGTATCAGCTGCTGACATCCTGCAAAAGGTCTGCCAAGGAAAACTTGTCTCAAACCACAAGTTTAGTCAAGATTTGGCCATATTCCCCCAGCTGTTCTGCTTGCAAAGCTGAGAGCACCTGCAGGCTGGGAAAGGGCTGCCCCTGATTGCTAAAGGCCTGTGTGACCAGCAGGACAAGGGAGGTGATGCTACCCTTCTGCTCTGCTGAGACCCCACCTGGAGCACCTCACCCAGCTCTGGTCCCTCAAATACAAGAAGGGCATCAAACTGCTGGAGGCTGGGACAGTTGGGTCTGCTCAGAATAGGATAAGAATTAACCAGGTTGGAAGAGACCTCAGAGATCAGCAAGCCCAACCTAGCACCCAGCACCATCTGATCAACCCAACCATGGCACCAAGTGCCTCATCCAGGCTCTTCTTAAACACCTCCAGGGATGGGGACTCCACCACCTCCCTGGGCAGCTCATTCCCATGGCCAATCTCTCTTGCTGGGAAGAATTTCTTCCTCCAGTTCTGGTCCACCAAAATAAAAGAAAGGCATCAAACTGCTGGAGTGGGTCCAGAGGAGGCCACAAAGGTGCTCAGAGGGCTGAAGAACCTCTCCTATGGGGACAGGCTGGGACAGTTGGGTCTGCTGAGAATGAGAATGAGAATTAACCAGGTTGGAAAAGACCTTTGAGATCATCAATTCCAGCCTATCACCCAGCACCATCTGATCAACTCAACCATGGCACCAAGCACCCCATCCAATCTCCTCTTAAACACCTCCAGGGATGCTGACTCCACCACCTCCCTGGGCTAACCTGACTTCATCAGAAGCCAAAGGCCACCTGGGAAGGGTTGAAACCCTGTGCTGCCTTCATCAGCCCTACTTGAACCTGGGCTTTCCACCTCCCTCCCCCCTCCAGTCACCAGCCCCAAGGCAGTGCTGCTTTGGGAGGCTTATTCCAAGGATTTCTCTCTCTGAAACAGGAGAGAAAGGTGGAGCGAAGTGATCAAAAGCTACCAGAGGCTGTGTTTGTTTCTCCAGTTAAGTTCAGCAGAGGATTGGGAGGCACTGCCAGACCACACAGCTCTGGTAGGCAGGTATTTCATTTTACATGTGTTTTGCTCTCTCTCTAAAAAGGGAGGAACAATCCAGGGTTTGTTTCTCTGGTCCAGAAATACAGCACGTGTGTGGTCCCTGAAGAAACACAACCAGCCCTGGCCTATTCCTATCCCTAAGCTCCCCCCTGCCAAGCATTTTGAAGGCCCTGCTAAGACCTGGTGGAAATGTCATCAGGGTGTTTGTGTGGGCAAGGAGAGCAGCTCACATGGAGTGGCACCAGAGCCTCCCCGCCGAAGGGCCGGCTGCCCAACCTCCCTCTTTCCCTTCTTGCCAGCCTCTTCCTCCCTGCCAGCGCTCTGCTGCCTGCAGTTAACCCTGCAGGTGGCAACACTGCTTTGGAAGGTCCAGCTCCCTGGCTGGTGTGGTCTGTGGCAACGCCAGCACTTGCCCTGGCAACTAATCCTGCCTGCTGGGTGGTGGGGAACAGCACAAAGAGAAGGTTTCATAGGATCAGCCAGGTTGGAAAAGACCTCAGAGATCACCAAGTCCAACCTACTCCATTCCAGGCCTGGAAGAAAGGTATTGCTTGGGTTTGCCTGTGCACAGCAGACCTTTCTCAACAGCCCTTGTCCAGCCTGAGCTGCAGAACCAAGACCTAGATGCTAAATAGCTGTGGAGCACTGAACACCACTCCACTTCATAGACTCACAGAATGGTTTGGGGTGGAAGGGACCTTAAAGGTATCTTCCAGTCTCCCTGGCATTGGCAGGGATGTTTTCCACTGGCTCACCTTGCTCAAAGCCTCCTCCAACCTGCCCTTGAACACCTCCAGCCAAGGAGGCATCCACAGCCTCCCTGGGCAGCCTGTTCCAGTGTCTCACTGCAGTTCATAGACTCACAGAATGGTTTGGGGTGGAAGGGACCTCAAAGTCCTCTTCCAGTCTCCCTGGCATTGAGAGGGATGTTTTCCACTGGCTCACCTTGCTCAAAGCCTCCTCCAACCTGCCCTTGAACACCTCCAGCCAAGGAGGCATCCACAGCCTCCCTGGGCAGCCTGCTCCAGTGTCTCACTGCAGCTTCCCCACGCATCCCCAGGCTTCAAAGAGACTCAGAAGCCCTGCAGATGGGGCCCAAATCACACAGGGCTCTGTGTCTGGTACAGCAGGAGTTGAGGCACAGCAGACATGTCCAAGTGTAGAATTTCAGGCTTACCATTGGATTTCCTGCCTTGGCCTGGAAGAAAATTGCCTCTGCGTCATCCAGCATCTGGGAATTTCCTCTCTTAGATTAGATTAATGTTACTGAAAGAGGTCCTGAGCAGATTTCAAACCAGATTTGGACTCTGGGAAGGAATCTTTGCTCTCAGCTTGTGCCAAAGCTTTGCCTTTATTGGCAATGTTTGGGTTAAAGATGTTTGAGTTGCAAGTCCTTCACGTTTCAGTCTCCCCCCACAGCTCCTTTTTTTTTCCTCCCCCCTTGCTGTGTTAAAATCAAGAGAGGAGAGGTAGAGTGCTCCTGATGAGTACATCCTGACAGAGCAGAGAGATTGAAGCCATCATTTCTGCTCCTCAGGATGCAACCAAGATTCTTCTGACATGAAGAAGCCACCAAGCAAGTGAGGGAGAGTTGGGCAAGCCCTGGAACAGGCTGCCCAGGGACGTGGTGGAGTCACCACCATGGGAGGTGTTCAAAACTGGGGAGCCATGGCCCTTTGGGACAGGGTTTAGTGGGGTTGATGGTTGGACTTGATGATCTCAGAGGTCTGTTCCAGCCTCAATGCTTCTATGTGCTGGCTACAGGGCAGGTGTCAGATGAAAGTGAGCAGAAAGCAACTGGCTGCCCCCTTCCCACCCAGGTCTGTGCTGTGGTGAAACTGCCACTCCAGCCACCTGGGGACCTTCCCAAGTCATAGACTCAACCAGGTTGGAAAAGACCTCAGAGATCATCAAGCCCAACCTGTCACCCAACACCTCATGACTACTAGACCATGGCACCAAGTGCCACATCCAACCCCTTCTTGAACACCTCCAGGGATGGGGACTCCACCACCTCCCTGGGCAGCACATCCCAATGGCCAGCAACTCTCTCTGGGAAGAACTTTCTCCTCACCTCCAGCCTGAACTCCTTTTCTGAAGTGGCTGAAATCAGTTGGATGCAAGCATCCCCTGACACCAGTGGGGTATGGCTCAGGCCCTCTGCCTCCATGAGGAAAGGCTGAATCTATGACAGCTGAGGAAAGGACTGAGAGGCACAAGCATGGCCAGATAGTAGCCCAGTGCCCTGGCTCAGTCCACAGCCAGCCAGAAAGCAGAATCAAACCTGATCTAATGGAGGATGTCCCTGCTCACTGCAGGGGGGGTTGGACTAGATGACCTTTGGAGGTCCCTTCCAACCCAACCCATTCTATAAAGCCCAGGTTAAGTAGAGAGTTTCCCTTCTTCCCCCATCCATGTTCCTCTTGCTGGATTGTTTCAGGTGGAAAAAAGGCCTCCAAGACCAAGTCCAACCTTCAGCCACCATGATCACCAAACCCTGTCCCCAAGTGCCATGACCACACACTTCTTGAACTCCCCCAGGGATGGTGACTCCATCACCTCCTTGGGCACCCATGGCAGGGGGGTTGGAGCTAGATGATCTTCAAGGTCCCTTCCAATCCAGCCCAGCCTATAAAGTCCAGGTTAAGCAGAGAGTTTCCCTTCTTCTTCCCCCATCCATGCTGAGCAATCATCTCAGCACTCATTTCCACTGCTCTTGGACACCCTCCTGCTCTGATGTTGATCTTTAATGCAAAGCAGAGCAGCCTCTGCTTCCTTTAAGCAAACCTCAGGCCCATTCCCTCTTTCCCCCACCTCTTAAGCACAAGAAGCCTGCAGCAGGATCTTGCCTTCAGGCCTGAGAAGTACAGAATAATCTTAAGTAAATATTAGTGTTCCACTTACACAAACACAAACTGCCACTGAGGGCTGAAGCACTGAGCCTGGCAAAGCCCCAGGCTGAGCAGATTGCTCTGGAAAGGACAGCAAGGGTCAGGAGTGAGAGAGATTTTGGTGTTCCCTGTGAGTTAGAAGAGTTCTGCTAGAAAGGGGAATAGAGGGAATCTCAGTGACCACCCCCTGGAGCTCTTGGGAAAGAGGGAGAGGAGGGCACTGCTTGGAGCCAGGGGAGGGTTGGTTCAGCACTGAGTGCTTCTGCAGCTCCCTGAAAGTGCAGCTTCCCTGGGATGAGCACCTGCCGGGGTGAAGGATGGGGCTGACTTTGGGGAGGGTTATTGCACCTCTTCAGACAGCTGGGTGGTTACCCCATCATCTCCTGGTGCTGATACAACAACAGCTCCAGGCCCCAGGATCTCTGCCTTCAACAAGTGGTCCCTGGCCCTCGTGGCTTGGATTCAAGAGGTGGGAAAGGGGCAAAAGCCACTCAGCAACAGAATTAACCAGGTTGGAAAAGACCTCAGAGATCAGTAAGTCCAACCTATCACCCAGCACCACCTGATCAACTCAACCATGGCACCAAGTGCCTCATCCAGGCTCTTCTTAAACACCTCCAGGGATGGGGACTCCACCACCTCCCTGGGCAGCACATTCCCCTGGCCAATCTCTCTTGCTGGGAAGAATTTCTTCCTCCAGTTCTGGTCCACCAAAATAAAAGAAAGGCATCAAACTGCTGGAGTGGGTCCAGAGGAGGCCACAAAGGTGCTCAGAGGGCTGAAGAACCTCTCCTATGAGGACAGGCTGGGGCAGTTGGGTCTGCTCAGAGTAGAATAGAATTAACCAGGTTGGAAAAGACCTCAGAGATCATCAAGGCCAACCTGGCACCCAACACCATCTGATCGACTCAACCATGGCACCAAGGGCCTCATCCAGGCTCTTCCTAAACACCTCCAGGAATGGGGACTTCACCTCCCTGGGCAGCACATCCCAAGGGCCAATCTCTCTGTCTGGGAAGAACTTTCTCCTCACCTCCAGCCTAAACCTCCCCTGGCACAGCTTGAGACTGTGTCCTCTTGTTCTGGTGCTCCCTCAGCCTCTCCTTCCAGGGCTGTGCTCCAGACCCCTCCCCAGCTTTGTTGCCCTTCTCTGGACACCTTCAAGTTTCTCAATGTCCTTCTTAAACTGAGGAGCCCAGAGCTGGACACAGGACTCAGTCTGTCAGCTTCTGCACTGCTCTTGCAGCAGAACTCCTGAAGGGCCAACAGCCAAGGGCCATGAAAGAGAAAGGATTCACACAGCCAGCTTGGCCACAGACCCATCCCCAGCTCAAGTCCTTACCCACTCATCTCCCCATGATCTCCTGCAGCACCTTGGCTCTACCCCCACCCATTGACTCCCTCATGGTGTTTATCTAACACAGCCTGGCCCTTTTCATTGCCACACCTGCACTTCATCAGCTGCACATGGAGAGCCCTGGTTAAGTTTCTCCATCCCAGAGCTGCTTTTCCCTTTGTCCAGAGCTGGAGTGCTGATTCCTGTCTCCCCTTGCACATCACAGGGTGGCCAATCACCCACAGAAAGAACCCAGGGGCTGCAAAACACTGCTGATGACTTGAATCTGTACTCCCTGGGGACAACACAGGTGCTGCTTCCAACCGACTTAAGAGCTGCTTGTAGCTCCGAGGAGAGGTTTGCCAGAAAGGGATAACACAGAATCTCTGCTGACCAAAGGCAAACATCCCTTGGCCCATTGGGTTCCCATCACCTGCCCTGAATGGAGACCGAAGCATCTCATCTACACTGCTGGGTCAGTCATAGCCTGAAGAAGGCACTGTTACCCTTCCCGTTGGACTCAAAAGGCCTGAACTTGGTGGAAAAGAAATCAACGTGCCTGAAGTCAGCCGAGGACTCAAGCTACAAGCACAACCTCCACCCCGCCAGCCCCTGCCCCGGGCACCAGCTTCCACCCTGCAAGCCCCTGTCCCGGGCATCAGCCTGAGCCCCCGTTCTGGGCACGACCTCCACCCCGCAAGCCCCTGTCCCAGCCATCAGCCTGAGCCCCCGTTCTGGGCACAGCCTCCACCCCGCAAGCCCCGGCCCCGGGCATCAGCCTGAGCCCCTGCCCCGGGCACAACCTCCACCCTGCAAGCCCCTGCCCCGGGCATCAGCCTGAGCCCCTGCCCCGGGCACAACCTCCACCCTGCAAGCCCCTGCCCCGGGCATCAGCCTGAGCCCCCGTCCCGGGCACAACCTCCACCCGGCCGGGCCCCGGCCATCAGCCCGAGCCCCGTCGGCCCCCGGAATCAGACCGAGCCCTACCGGCCCCGGGCATCAGCCTCCACCTCTCAGACCCTTCTCCTCTGTTTCTCTGTAACTCACAGGTTGCATTGGTTAGAAGAGACCCTCCAAGGTCATCTTGTCCCCACCTCCCCTGCAGGCAGCAGGGACACCTCCAAGCCTTCTCCCCCTGGCAGAGCAGACAGGAGAGCAGGGCAGGTTCTGTTACCGAACAGATTCATTCTGCCAACCTTTTATTAGCCTTGAAAGCACTAAAGACATTCTGCACTTGGACCTGGGGTGCATTTGCCCCATCCCCATTTGCTCTAGGCACACATTTCAGGCCTTTGGCTTTGTGTCTCATGCCTTTCTGTATAACTCCCCTGCCCTGAGCCAACCCTCTGCTTGTTTCATAACTCCAAAGCTTTGGTATCAGCATTAGGTTGCAGAGCAGAGCTTTGTCAAAACAAGGTTTCAAGAGATTCCTGATGAGAGAAGAACCAAAGTGTGCTGTGCATCAGGTTGCCCCAGGGCAGGTTTAGGCTGGACATGAGGAACAACTTCTTCCCCAAGGGCTGGCCCAGGCCAATAGTGGAGTCCTCATCCCTGGAGGGGCTTCAGAGCTGTGGAGATGCGGTGCTGAGGGCCATGGTTTGGTGCTCTGCAGCCCTGGCAGCGCTCTGCAGAGCTCCCTTCCAGCCCTCACCACTCTCTGATTCTGTGCTAGCGTGGTGCAGCAGCTGCTCAGCCCACAGCTGGGAGCAGGCCCCCAGGTTTGTTGGCTTCACTGCACCTTGCATGTGGCTCAGACCTTCCCCTGGGACCCACTAGCAGCAGGCAGAGGTTGCCTGGATCCATGCAGGAATTCTGCTCACCTCCACGACACCTCACTGCTTGTGCTGCTGCTGCTGCTCCCCTTTTGCCTGCTCCCCAGCAGGAAGGCTTTCTGCACTTGGAAGGAGAGCCTGAAACCATCAGTTTGACACCAAAATGCCAAACCCCCACCGGCCTCAGTGGGATTCAGAGCCCCAAATACCTTTGTGAATTGACAAGAGTGCCAGGAGCCAGTGATAGCCACAAGACAGAGAGGGGAGGGGGTGGAAATGGATGAGCTCAAACCTTTGCAGTCAGACTAAACCAACCCAGCTTCTTCCCCCCCCCTCCCTCCCTCCTCCAGCCTTCCACCCTTAGCCCATGCAACTGTGAGCACTGGAGAATAATCACCTAGATCCAGTCCCTCCTCCCCCCACAACCACCTCTGCTTCATGACACTGCAGGCACACACACACAGAGCCCAGTTTAACATTTTCCAGCCCAAGGAGCTGCAGTCCAACCAGGGTGGGCAAACAAACCTCTCAGCACCGCCAAGTATGGCCCAAGGTTGGCTCCAGCAAGAAATTTCCAGCCACCATGGAGCCAGACACATTTACATTCCTCTAGTTGAAGTAAGAAAAACCCTAATCCTCTGGAAGATTTGCAGGCTGAGCAAGAGAGCTGTGCCCTCAGCCCATGCCTTGAAGGTTTTGCTTTCCCTCTTGCAGCAAGGGGCAGCAGCGGGAGGAAGGGAGGAAGGGAGGAAGGGAGGAAGGGAGGAAGGGAGGAAGGGAGGAAGGGAGGAAGGGAGGAAGGGAGGAAGGGAGGAAGGGAGGAAGGGAGGAAGGGAGGAAGGGAGGAAGGGAGGAAGGGAGGAAGGGAGGAAGGGAGGAAGGGAGGAAGGGAGGAAGGGAATTTTGTTCCAGGTTTTGGAGGGGGTTTAAGATCCTCATCAATTTATCCTCAGGATCTTGCTTCTGGGAAATGAATGAAGCTCTTTAAAGCGAGGAGAATTTACCAGCAGGTAAACAAGAGTGTGTAGAGGGGGGAAGGAAGAAGGTGCCCCTGTGTGATGCCCTCCAGAGAAGGAAAGAGTTCACAGCAGAGGCAGGATGGGAGCTCAGGAGCCTGGCCTCCAGGAAGCCCTTTAACAAAAGCTGGCTCAAGAGTCACAACCCTGATCACTTGAGAGGCTCAGTGGCAGCTTGGCCTTTCCCCTGCTGCTTGCTTGCTGCCCAGAATTGCCACTCAGCTTCCCATCAGAGGGCTCTGCTGTGTGTTGCTCCTCACCCACCACCTCCTGGCAAAATTCTTCTGGAGGCTGCCTTCCACTTGGCAACCAGAAGGAAGATGATTCCAGCCCAGTCAATGCCTCAATGCCAGAACTCTTGCAACCCAGGGGAGTGCTGCACCCCCATGGCCAAGCCCTCCACTGGCAAAGCAGTGCAACAGGTGGCTTCCAGCCTTCAGGTTTGTGTCTTCTTGCTTCCATCAACCCTAAACTGGATGCAACTGCCTTCCTTGCTGAGGGAAAACAAACACAATGAGGGGAATAAACAGGAAGCCTTTTAGTGCTCTGCAGTGCCCCAGCTCATGGCCTTCCTGTAAGATCCAGAATCACCTAGTGGTTGCCTTTTGCAGGGAAGGAGGATGAGCAGGGAGGGAATTCCTTCTGGGGCTGCTGAAAAGACTCAGAATAGAAGACAGAAGGCACAATGAACCAGGTTGGAAAATACCTCAGAGATCAGCAAGTCCAACCTGGCACCCAACACCTCCTGACAACTCAACCATGGCTCCAAGTGCCACATCCAATCCCCTCTTGAACACCTCCAGGCATGGGGACTCCACCACCTCCCTGGGCAGCACATCCCAATGGCCAATCTCTCTGTCTGGGAAGAACTTTCTCCTCACCTCCAGCCTAAACCTTCCCTGACACAGCTTGAGACTGTGTCCTCTTGTTCTGGTGCTGCTTGCCTGGGAGAAGAGACCAACCCCACCTGGCTACAACCTCCCTGCAGGGAGTTGCAGAGAGCAAGAAGGTCTCCCCTGAGCCTCCTCTTCTGCAGGCTAAGCAACCCCAGCTCCCTCAGCCTCTCCTCACTGGGATCCCTAATCAACCATCTAATCAACCAAACCATGGCACCAAGTGCCTTATCCAGGCTCTTCCTAACCACCTCCAGGGATGGTGACTCCACCACCTCCCTGGGCAGCACATCTCAGTGCCCATCCCAATCTCTTTCTGGGATGAATTTCTTCCTCACACCCAGCCTGAACCTCTCCTGGCACCAGCAAAGCCAAACCATCATCTTCCCCCTGGCACCAGCAACAGCAGCACAGCCAAACCTTCACCTTCCCTCCTGACACCCAGCACCCTCTGCTCTTCCCCTGCTGAGGGGAGGCTGCCCCAGTCACAGGAGAGCTTTGTGGGGAGCACCTGATGCTTACTGCCCAGGCTGGGATTCCAGGCTGTGGCTGTGGCCTGGATCCCAGCCTTGCCCACCCCCAGCCAAGACCACTCTGAGTATGAGGGCTCCCACTGTCTGATCAAGCCCAAGGAGCAGAAGCAGGCTCAGAATGGGTCAGTGAATGCCTTTTCACTCCTGGAATTCCATGCAGATTACCTAGCAAGCCACAAATTCTGGGTTTCCAGTCAAGGGCTTGGACTTGCTGCCCTGCTCTCCTGTTTCTCTCAGCACATTGTGAAACTCTGACTTTCCTGTTTTCTCCCTGCTCAGAGAAGAAAAATCTGTCAGAACAGAACCTACAAGAGCCCTGTGCTGGCCAGCCTGCCAAGCATCCCCCACCAGAATGGTTTCTCCTTTCAGATGTCAGCCCCAACCACCCCTGCTTGCTTTGTGTCAGCAGTCAGTTCAGCTCCTCTCTTCCAGAGGATGGAGGGAGTGTTGGGTGGAGGGAGCAAGGGTTAAAACCAGAGGGAAGCACTCATTCCACACTGAGGCATTACCCTGCCCATGTTTGACTCAGACCACCCCAGCACTGCCAAGGTGGCTGTGAAAAGGGAGTAAACAAACCTGCTGCAGAGCTCACACGTGCAGGATGCTGATTGTTTGAGCCCTGGCAGGGAGGTTGGACTGGATGATCTCTTGAGGGCCCTTCCAACCCCTGACATCCAAGACTGTCTCCCCAGCAGTCATGCAGAGCTTCCCTAGCTGTACTCTCTGGCTCCTTTGGATCATTTGCTCCATCCTCCTAAAGCTGGGCACCAAGAGACTTGCTGGAATAAGTCTGTGGCAGAGCCAAGACCACTGCAGGGCAGCCTCTCCTTGCTCCATCCACCACTGCTTCCAGCTCTGTTTAGAGCACTGCTCCTTACAGCAGTGCCCAGTTCCTGACACAAACCAAACCTCAGGTCCCTTGTGCTGGCAGGGAAACCAAAGTCCCTAACTCTCCACACAGAGGGAGCTTCTAGCTGTGGGATGCAACCTGGAGCATCTCCACTCAGAGAGAGCTTCTAGCTGTGGGATACAGCCTGGAGCCTCTCCACTCAGAGAGAGCTTCTAGCTGTGGGATACAGCCTGGAGCCTCTCCACTCAGAGAGAGCTTCTAGCTGTGGGATACAGCCTGGAGCCTCTCCACTCAGAGAGAGCTTCTAGCTGTGGGATGCAGCCTGGAGCCTCTCCACTCAGAGGGAGCTTCTAGCTGTGGGATGCAGCCTGGAGCCTCTCCACACAGAGAGAGCTTCTAGCTGTGGGATGCAACCTGGAGCATCTCCACACAGAGAGAGCTTCTAGCTGTGGGATGCAACCTGGAGCATCTCCACTCAGAGGGAGCTTCTAGCTGTGGGATACAGCCAGGAGCATCTCCACTCAGAGAGAGCTTCTAGCTGTGGGATGCAACCTGGAGCATCTCCACTCAGAGGGAGCTTCTAGCTGTGGGATGCAACCAGGAGCCTCTCCACACAGAGAGAGCTTCTAGCTGTGGGATGCAACCTGGAGCCTCTCCACACAGAGAGAGCTTCTAGCTGTGGGATGCAACCAGCAGCATCTCCACACAGAGAGAGCTTCTAGCTGTGGGATGAGACCAGGAACCACTCTATGCTGCTATGAGTCTCTCCTTGCTCTCCCCACAGCAGTTTTTCTGTGCTTGGCTTCTGGGCTGGAGTAAACCTGGAGAGGAGGAGCTGGTGCAGGGAAGCACTCAGCTCTTCTTGCTCCTCTCTGGGAGGGGTTATGTTGTTTGTTTGATTTCAGAGCTTGAGCAGCACTTTGGACAGCTTGGTTATGGCATTTTCCAGAAGCATGAAATGGGATTCAAGTGGCAAACCTCGAAATTCCTCTCCAGCTCCTCAGTAGGCTGTGGCAAATCAGGAATTTGCTGCCCCCAAAGCCACACAGATTGACCTGGCCCCCAGCCTGCTGTGTTCACATTCTGATCTGTTTGCCTTTCCCTCCGTTTCACTGCCTTGGGCCAGCTCCCACGGTTTCCTATCTGTGAATCAGGAGGTCCTGGGCATCCAGGCTGAGCCACACATAGCAGCAGCATCTGCTTTTGAGTCAGCCTGGTTTGCAAGAGGCTGCACCCCCCCCACACACACAAAGTCTACCAAAAGGCTGAGTTTTGCCTCACAGAGTCACCAGGACAGTTAGCCACCATCAGTTTGGGAGGCCTCCCTCTGAGAGGGACATTGAGGGGCTGGGAGGGTGGCCAGAGAAAAGCAACAAAGCTGGAGAAGAATCACAGAATCAATAAGGTTGGGAAAGGCCTCAGAGATCATCAAGTCCAACCTGGCACCCAACACCTCCTGACAACTCAACCATAGCTCCAAGTGCCACATCCAATCCTCTCTTGAACAGCTCCAGGCATGGGGACTCCACCACCTCCCTGGGCAGCACATCCCAAGGGCCAATCTCTCTTGCTGGGATGAACTTCCTCCTCACCTCCAGCCTAACCCTCCCCTGGCACAGCTTGAGACTGTGGCCTCTTGTTCTCGTGCTGCTTGCCTGGGAGAAGAGACCAACCCCCACCTGGCTACAGCCTCCCTGCAGGGAGTTGCAGAGAGCAAGAAGGTCTCCCCTGAGCCTCCTCTTCTGCAGGCTAAGCAACCCCAGCTCCCTCAGCCTCTCCTCCCAGGGCTGTGCCCCAGACCTCTCACCAGGGTCTGGTGAGGAGCAGCTGAGGGATTTGAGGTTGTTTAGTGATAGGATGAAGGGGAATGGATTGAAGCTTGAGGAGGGCAGGTTTAGACTGGAGATTAGTGAGGAATTCTTTCCAGTGAGACCCTGGCACAGGCTGCCCAGGGAGGCTGTGGCTGTGCCCTCCCTGGAGCTGTCCAAGGCCAGGCTGGATGAAGCCTTGAGCAAGCTGGGCTGGTGGGAGGTGTGCCTGCCCACAGCAGGGGGGTTGGAACTGGATGAGCTTGAAGGTCCCTTCCACCCCAACCCATGCCATGATTCCTCCTGCCTTCCTCCCCTCTCTGGCAGCCATCTACACCTCCTGAACCACTTCCCTAGCTGAGGCAAAACCACCTCCAACCTGGGCCCGGCTGAGCGCCGCCAGCCCTCAAAGCAGCATCTTGCAGCCACTCTGCTTCCAGTGCTGACACATCCGACCCCAAGGGGCTCTGCCTCTCGCTGGCAGGCCGTGGAGGCTCCCTGAACCCCAGCCAAGAAAGGAGATGAGGCTGAGGGGTGTTAAAAGCTCCCGTCGCGCCTCTTCCCCGCACGACACGCACGAGTGCCTGCAGCACCCAGGGCCCGGAGCCCAGACAGTTCCTTGGAAGTCTCAAGGCATCTCAGATAAGGGCTTTGTGCCTATTACCTGGATTGACAGGCAGAGAATGGGAGGAAAAAGGCAGGCTCCAGCCCAGGCAGCCGAGCAGAAAGCAGCCCAGCGCAGAGGCTAAGCTAGGTCAAGCGATTTGGCGCCTGCGGCGCATTAAAGCTCTCTGCAAGGGGAGAGAGGGAGGGACAGGCTCAGCTCGCAGGCAACCAACGCTCCCAGGGAAAGCTCTCTTGGTTGTTCTTAACTCATCCTAGGCCCTGGCTCTGTGCCCACAGTTCAGGGCTGGGAAGGCACCGCCTTGAGTAGGGACAACGGAGAAATGAGCAATAATTCCTCTGCCCCTTCGTGCTCGTGGGCTTTGCCTTCATGGAACCAGCCAGGTTGGGAAAGACCTCAGAGGTCAGCAAGTCCAAGGTGGCACCCAACACCTCCTGACAGCTAAACCATGGCACCAAGTGCCACATCCAAGCCCCTCTGGAACACCTCCAGGCGTGGGGACTCCACCACCTCCCTGGGCAGCACATCCCAATGGCAAATCTCTCTTGCTGGGAAGAACTTCCTCCTCCCCTCCAGCCTAAACCTCCCCTGGCACAACTTGAGACTGTGTCCTCTTGTTCTGGTGCTGCTTGCCTGGGAGAAGAGCCCAACCCCCACCTGGCTCCAACCTCCCTTCAGGCAGTTGGAGAGAGCAAGAAGGTCTCTGTCTCTGTGAGCAACCTGCTGTAGTGCGAGGTGTCCCTGCCCATGGCAGGGGGCTTGGAACTGGGACCCTTCCAACCCTCTCAAGTCTGTGATCTCAGCTCTTTCCCCTCTTTCCATTTTCCCTTTTCCTTCCTCTTCCCTTCTCTGTTTTTTTTTTCTTCCTGGGTTCTTTGGTAGGAAATCCAATAGTCTGTGACCAGCTGCTCCCCCCCCTGCCCTTCCCTGTCCCCACCTCCCATCCCCTTCTGCTCTTTGATCTGAAGATCAAAGTGAGGAAAGGGCACAAGCTGGTGACAGGAAGAAACTCAACACACACATGGAGGGAAAGAAAACACCTACTCAGAGAGGAACAGCAACATCCACCCCCACACAGACAGGCAGCTCTGCTCCCTGAGTCTCTGAACTTGTCCTGAGGTGCCCCTGATTGACCAGGGCAGAGTTTTGGGAGCCCCCAGCCTGGGGACTACCATCCCCAAAGGTCTTTTCTTCTTACAATGAGTCCAAGTGGTTTCTGCTGCAAGGCTCCAGCCCTACCTATTTGCTCCACTGGTGCAGCCTTGAAGCACACCACAAGGTTATTGGCCCAGCTGCTCCTCATCCCAGAGGGCAATCCAGCCCCCTAGCACCCATTCTGCACTGATGCACTGGGGCAGCAGTGCCACACCAGAGACCATCCAGAGTGCCCCTGACTTGGCCCTTAGAGCACCTCCTTTTCAGCTCTGCTCTGCAGCAGACCCTGCTCAGCTGAGAAACACAGGCAGGGCCTCGCTCTGCCACAGCACAGATGCCCCACAGCAGCTCTGAAAGCAGTGACTTGGACAGCAGGAGGAGGTTCTGCACCATGAGGGTGGTGCAACCCTGCAGCAGGTCGCCCAGGGAGGCGGTGGAGGCTCCAGCAATGCCTACAAGAAGCCTGAGGAGATCAATCTGGAGCCCTGAGGTTTCTCTGGGCTGCTTCTGTCATGCCTTCATGTCCTAACAGTGAGGAATAACACAGAGCAGCACCATGGGCATCTCTGCAGACAGCACAGGCAGGGTGGCATGCTGCTTCCTCAGGCTGCTCAGGGACAGCTCCTTCCACCCCACCTGCCCTGACCAGGCTCAAGAGCACTTCCCAAAGTGAGAACAATTCTCCCATTATGGGTTCTGAGCAGTGATTATTCCTCTAGGATGACAAAATCCCAGGGTGATGGGGGCTGGAAAGGACCTCTGGAGGTCTCTGCAGGCTCTGCTCCAGCAGCTTGCCCAGGATCACGATGTCCAGGTGGAGATGGAATCTCCCTCCAGAGAAGGAGACTCCACCACCTCTCTGGGCAGCCTGCTCCAGGGCTCCAGCACTGTCACAGCTAAGAAGTTTTCTTCCTCATCTTTAAACAGATCTTCCTGGGATCCAGTTTGTGCCTTGCCCTGACCCTAGGCACCACTGACCAAAGCCTGGCCCCAGCCTTTTGCCCCCTCATCCATTGCTCAGCTCCCCTCTGGGGCTGCTCTTCTCCGGGCTCACCAGCCCCGGGGGCTCTCAGCCTTTCCTCCTCACACTGATGCTCCAGGTCCCTCATCTCCTTCACAGCCCTCCACTGGCCTCTCTCCAGCACTTCCCTGTCCCTCTTGAGCTGGGGAGGTCAGAGCTGGACACAATACTCCCGAAGTGACCTCACCAGGGCAGAGCCCAGGGGAGGGGGTGACCTGCTGGCACATCGTTTGCCAACCCTTCAGGACCGCCTCCCGAGCGGCAGCCTGCCCTGCCTGCCGCAGCAGCACTCCCCCCAGCCCTGCTCATCGCGCTGCGGGCAGGGGGCCAGGGCTGTCACTCAGCAGCAGGCAGATCCCTTGTCAGCAGCCTCTTTAGCCATCACAACACTGTCAGCCCTGGCGCCTAGGCAACTGGGGGAGGATGCTTAACGGGGTCCAATTTGTCTGGCGTGTGAGGGAGGAGGAGAAGTCAGGGAAGTGTTGCAGGATGTGTCCTGAAAGAACAAAAAAGCCCCACACCCCACCACCAAAAAACCCCAAACTAAGCACTTGGGGCAAAAGCTGTGGGACCCAAGGAGAAAGATCCAGAAGCTGAGGCAACAAAGCACCCCTGGAATCCTGTGGGTTGAAGCCATTTCTCTGTGCTCAGCTCTGTCTCCTCTCTCTGACTTCTTTCATTCTCCTTTTTTGCAGCTCCTTGGCTTTGCAACCTCCTCTGCAAACACTGCTCCCTGAACTCTCTTCTGCTAAAGGCTTTGCTTCCCCCTCCCCTTTAAATCTAGCTGGTGGGAATTAGAGTCCTTTAGAATCAGGCATTTCTCTTCTGCCTCCCACCTGCAGCAGGGAGCTCCCTGCAGGGCTGGAGCAGCTCTGCTGTGAGGACACACTGAGGGAGTTGGGGATGTTCAGTCTGGAGAAGGGAAGGCTCCAAGGTGACCTCCTTGTGGCAGTGCCTCCCAATCCTCTGCTGAACTTAACTGGAGAAACAAACACAGCCTCTGGTAGCTTTTGATCACTTTGCTCAACCTTTCTCTCCTGCTTCAGAGAGAAATCCTTGGAATAAGCCTTCCAAAGCAGCACTGCCTTGGGGCTGGTGACTGGAAGGGAGAAAGAAAAGCCCAGGTTCAAGCAGGGCTGATGAAGGCAGCACAGGGTTTCAACCCTCCCCAGGTGGCCTTTGGCTTCTGAAGAAGTCAGGTTAGCTCCAAAGGATTTCTCTCTCCTATGAAGACATTGAGAGAGTTGGGGCTGCTCAGTCTGGAGGAGAGAAGGCTCAGAGGAGACCTAATTGTGGCCTTCCAGGATCTGAAGGGGGCTACAAAAAAGCTGGGGAGGGACTTTGGAGGGTGTCAGGGAGGGATAGGACTGGGGGGGATGGAGCAAAACTAGAAGTGGGGAGTTTCAGATTGGATGTGAGGAAGAAGTTGTTCCCCAGGAGGGTGGTGAGAGCCTGGCACAGGCTGCCCAGGGAGGTGGTGGAAGCCTCCTGCCTGGAGGTGTTTGCAGCCAGGCTGGAGGTGGCTGTGAGCAACCTGCTGTGGTGTGAGGTGACCCTGCCCATGGCAGGGGGGTTGGAGCTGGCTGAGCCTTGGGGTCCCTTCCAGCCCTGACAGTTACTCTATGATTCCCTGCACGTTGTGGCTAAAGCTTCCTCTGCAAGCTCCCCCCCAGCCAGCTGCTGTCCCAGGGCAAGGATTCACCTGTCTGGCCCAGCCACACCATCCTCACCTCTGCCTGCCAGGCTGCCTCCTGCTTTATTAAGGGCAGCGACTGACTCTCCGCACTTGCTGCACGTCACATCCAAAGGCTCCACTCGGGGCTCTCTCTGCTTAAACCAAGCCAAAGCACAGCAAGAGGGAATGGGGGGGGGGGGGGGGGGGGGGGGGGGGGAAGGCTGCTTCTAGCTAAAAGAAACATTCCTGCACTGTTACATCACCATTCCTTTCCATCACAGCTCACATTACCATTCCAGGCACTGAATGAGAACATACTTTACCTGGAATGGTAATCCTGCTTTCCCATAAGTTCACAGACAGCCACAGGAGGGGAGGGGGAGGGGGTGGAATGTTCACTTTAATCAGGATTCATAGGTTGGGTTGGGTTGGAAGGGACCTCAAGGCTCAGCCAGTCCCAACCCCCCTGCCATGGGCAGGGACACCTCACACCACAGCAGGTTGCTCACAGCCACCTCCAGCCTGGCTGCAAACACCTCCAGGGCTGAGGCTTCCACCACCTCCCTGGGCAGCCTGTGCCAGGCTCTCACCACCCTCCTGGGGAACAACTTCTTCCTCACATCCAATCTGAACCTCCCCACTTCTAGTTTTGCTCCATCCACCCCCCCCCCCACCCCCCCCCCCCCCCCCAAGTCCTATCATCACCTTCCACTAGGTCAGGTTGCTCAAGGCTTCACCCCACCTGGCCATGAACAGCTCCATGCTGCCTGCCACACCTCGGAAGCCTCCTGCTTAGCCACATCTACATTTACAGGTTGGACTTGATGATCTTTGAGGTCTTTTCCAACCTTGCTGATTCCATGATCTTCCAGCAAGGAGGTTTTTTGCCACCTTTCCAGGGGAGTTTGCCATCAAATGTGAGCCTGGAAGTGAATGAGAACTGGAGGACCCTGGTCCCATCATGGAAACAATCTCATCTACTCCCTCAAGCATTGACAGTTAAAGACATGGTAGGAACCCACTCCCTTGGTTGGGAATCTGATTGGAAATCCTTTTTTCACCCTGAAAATCCCTCTTTTTCCCCACCTTGAAAATCCCAGGGGGATTTGGGCCACTCAGTTATTGGATCCTAGATTCCAAACCTGTCTGGACATGATCCTGGGCAACCTGTTCTGGGTGAATCTGCTTTAGCAGAGAGTTTGGACTAGATGATCTCCAGAAGCCCCTTCCAAGCCCCACCACAATGGGGTTCTGGGATTTCCTTGCCTACCAAGCTCTGCAGAAGGTTCTGCTGCTCATCACCACAGACCATCCCAAGTAATTTCAGTGAGGTACCCCAAAGAGCAAGCCATGACTCTCCCCAGAGAGCCAACTCTACTCCTAGACTCCTCTGAGCACTTTCTACTGCTGCAAGCTGAGTGAGCAGCTCCAGCTGACCGCTCAGGGTCTGGTTCAGCAACTCAGCAGCAGCAGGAAGGGTTTAGGCCTCCTGTGCACTGACTGTGAGGCAGAGCTTGGGGTTGGGGAGGGGTGAAGGTGGCAGAAGCCTCCCTGCCAAATCCATTCCTGGTGCCAGGAGACAGCAAGGCAGTGGCCTTGTGCAAGACCCATGAGAGCTGCATGGTGAGCAGAGCTCCAGCCCAGGGCTTGAGCTGTGCCTACGTGCCTCAGGTCGCCTCGGGAAGCACCTGCTGTGTAGGTGCCAGACACAGATGATATCAGATCAAACTTTGGCACCAAAACTGACATGCTTCTGCAGAGCCAATTTACATTCCTTGCTCTGGGCTTCTGGAGCCAAAGAAGAAAGGGGGGGGGGGGGGGGGGGGGGGAAGACTTTGGATGCAAAGTTTGCCTCTGTGGCTCCAGTTTGCCTTTAGTAGAAGGCTAAAATGAGGGTCTGGCTCACAGTGCCACATCCTGGAAGAGTCCCCCAGTGGGTATTGCAAAGAGCAGACTGGGAAGAAGACAGCAGTTATGAGATTGTGATGACAAGTGGTCTGTTTGCTGCCTTGCCCAACCCTGTTCCCATCTTTGTCCCCAAGGGCTTCTCCGCAGAGCCTGCGGTTTGCTTTTGCTCTCAACGATGCTGGTTTGGAAGAGAGATTCCCTTTTCATTTTCCTTCCACCCTCCTGACACACACACACAGAGCCCATCTGATGCCTCCTTCCCTCCCTCTGCACACCCTTCCCTGGAGCAGCTGGGATTCTCAGCAAGGGAGGTCAGCAGATTCACAGATCCTACCCCAGCAGCAAGCACTCGCAGGCTTATTGCCACCAAAGGCTGTTGTGTGCTGGGAGAAAGCACAGAGCTGGGTTAATCTGCACTTACCTTCCTCACTGGATAGGTTAGAGAGGTGTTCAAGGTCAGCTTGCACAAGGCCTTGAGCTGCTTGGGCTAGTGGAAGGTGTCCCTGCCCACGGTGGGGGGTTGGAACTAGATGAACTTTAAAGTCTCTTCCAACCTAAACTGTGATTCTGCACTGGGAGTCGTTGCTCTTCCTCCACTCCCCATCATTCTACATCTCAACTGGGAGGGCAAAGCTCAGAGCTGGCATAGCTTGCACACACCCTGGGATCTGAGGACTCCCCAGCTTCAGGGACCTCATTTTCTAAAGGAGCTCTGTGGCTTCTTTACAGCTCTCCTGACCAAAGAGCTTCAGGGAAGGGTCAGACAGCCCATAGCAGAGAATCAGAGAACGGTTTGAGTTGGAAGGGACCTTCAAGATCATCCAGTTCCAAGCCCCTGCCATGGGCAGGGACAGCTCCCACTGCTGAAAACAAGACTGCAGTGAGAGCTGTGACATGTTTGTCATGACAGAACTGAGCTCTTCCTACCTGGAGGTGATTTACTACAGGTGTAAAGGGACACCAAACTCACCTGAGGAAAAACAGAGCTGAAGGTGGAAGCTGCAGTTCTGCAACTGCTTTGTGAGACTTCCTCCCAGACAGCCCATAGCAGAGAATGGTTTGAATTGGAAGGGACCTTTGAGATCATCCAGTTCCAACCCCCTGCCATGGGCAGGGACACTTTCTACTAGAGCAGGTTGCTCAAAGCCTCTCCCAGGCTGCTCTTAAACACCTCCAGGGATGAGACACCCACAGCCTCTCTGGGCAGTCCCTTGCTGTGTCTCACCACCCTCACAGTCAAGAGCTTCTTGCTAACACCCAGCCTAAATCCACCCTGAAACCCATTTCCATCTGAAAATCAGAGTCCCAATTTGGGTTGGAAAGGACCTCAAGGATCCTCCAGTTCCAACCTCCCTGCCATGGGCAGGGACACCTCCCACTAAACCAGGTTGCTCAAAGCCTCTCCCAGCCTGCTCTTAAACACTTCCAGGGATGAGGCAGCCACAACTTCTAGACTCCCCAAAGCTCAATGTTTTGGAGAGGCCACCAAAGGCAGCCTGCCACTACCTTCCCTTTGCCTACCATGCTCTGCAATCCTGCTCCTGGCCCAAGCCTTTCTGCCTTGCCTTCTTCCTGCTCCTCCCCACTTCAAGTCCTGCTGCTGCCCTGAGTCGTTGGTCACTCCCTATACAGGTGGGGAGATGACTCACAAGCCACAGCTGTCCCTCAGAAAGAAGACCAGAGGGGAAAGAGGAAGAGATGAGGGCTCCATGCCCTTGTCTTCAGCTGTGCAGCACTTGCAGGGGACACCTTTGGCTGCTCTCAGTGCCTTCTGCTTGGTACCACTCAGACTTTCACAGCTGGGATGTTTGCATAGCTTCATGGAATGGTTTGGGTTGGAAGGGAGCTTGAAGCTCATCCAGTTCCAACCCCCTTGCCATGGGCAGGGACACCTCCTAGTAAACCAGGTTGCTCAAAGCCTCTCCCAGCCTGCCCTTAAACACTTGCAGGGATGAGGTGGCCACAGCTTCTCTGTCATAATATTATTTTGCTGTGCTCTTGGAGAGAGCAGCAGAAGCTTGGGGGGAGGAGGGGGGGAAGCTACTTAAGAAATCAGCCTTCTGTTTTGATTGGAGCCCACAAAAGCCAGAAGCAGCCAGAGTTATAGGAACTCCAATTTTTCATTAACTTCCCCCCTTTGGCCTCTGCAGTTTCTACCCAAAACAACCATGCTGAGGCTATAAAGCTCAGCTGAAGTGAAGGTAATGCTCAGTAGAGTGGAAGGAAAAATGGTTTCACCTTTATGAGTCAGGGAAGAGGGGGGAGGGGAGAAACCCCAACAACAACAACCACCACCACTGAAGTGATCCTTTAAAGAGCCACATTTACAGAATACAGAATTAACCAGGTTGGAAAAGACCTCAGGGATCATCAAGTCCAACCTCTCAGCCAGCACCATCCAAGCACAGAATCACCAAGGTTGGAAGAGACCTCAAAGCTCATCAAGTCCAACCTGTCACCACAGACCTCATGATGAATACACCATGGCACCAAGGGCCTCAGCCAGGCTCTTTTTAGACACTTCCACTGATGGGGACTCCACCACCTCCCTGGGCAGCACATCCCAAGGGCCAATCTCTCTGTCTGGGAAGAACTTTCTCCTCACCTCCAGCCTAAACCTCCCCTGGCACAGCTTGAGACTGTGTCCTCTTGTTCTGGTGCTGGGTGCCTGCCTGGGAGAAGAGACCAACCCCCAGCTGGCTACAACCTCCCTGCAGGGAGTTGCAGAGAGCAAGAAGGTCTCCTCTGAGCCTCCTCTTCTCCAGGCTAAGCAACCCCAGCTCCCTCAGCCTCTCCTCCCAGGGCTGTGCTCCAGACCCCTCCCCAGCTTTGTTGCCCTTCTCTGGACACCTTCCAGCACCTCAACATCTTTCCCAAACTGAGGGAGTCTTTCTTGATTCTCCTCTCTGAGGTGCTGAGCTGGCAAATAACTCTTCTACAGGTGGGTAAACTGCAGCCCCTGAGGGGTGCCAGGGCTAGCAGGAATGGAGAGGACCTCTTGTGCCAGCTCCATGATGAGCTCTTCGACGTGCAGAGCTGGCAGAGAGGGAGCAGTTCTGCTTTCACTGCCTGCCATTTGTTAGGGGTTTGTGGCAGGCAGCTTCCACTGGCAACCAGGAGAAACAAACCAACCACCACCAAAACAAAAAAGGCCAAACCAGTGGTTAGGAGACTCAGGAGCTTCCTGCCCTTTCCCCCTGTTGGGTGTAAAAGCCACTTGGGGCAGTTGGAGTCTCGCTGTTTCTCTGGTAGTTTGCTTGTCTGGGCAGGGAGGGTTCAAGGCTGGGTGGCTGATGGATGTCTGTGCTGAAAGCTAAGCTGCTTCACCCTCCTCACTAGGAAAACCAAAGCACAGCAGAAGAACTCAGCTCACCTACAGGCGGATTGCTGCTCCCCAGGCAGCCGGCTGCAGCCCCGCGCCGCTCCTCGGAAGCATCCGGCCCTGCAGAGGGGACACAAGCAACCTGGAGAGGGGCTTCTGACAAGGGCTTGGAGTGCTAGGGGGGAGAGAGGCAACAGCTTTGAGCTGGGAGAGGGGAGACTGAGGAAGAAATCCTCCCCAGTGAGGCTGGGGAGACACTGGCACAGGTTGCCCAGGGAGGCTGGGGATGCTCCCTCCCTGGAGGCGTTCGAGGTCGGGCTGGACGAAGCCTTGAGCCACAGGGTCAGCTTCACAGCTGCTTTGGCAAAGGATTCTCATTGCCCTCTCTGTGCCTATCCCCAGCTCTGCCTAGAACAGGGAGGGGGCAAAGGTTGATTTTCCTTATCTCCCTCTTCAAACCCAGGTAGTGTCTCTCTTGCCATTTCAGTTGTAAACAAGCAGGTGGGAGCAGCCTCCTCTGGGGCTGTGCCTCCAAGAGAAGCTTTCCCTGCCTTTCATTATCATCCTCCCCCAGATCTCTTTATGTTCCTGTCTAACCATAACAGAGTGCTCACCATTTGAGACAATCCAAGACAAACAGCTGATGGGAGAGATTTAGAGAGCTTCTAGCAGGGATGCATTTGCAGGCAAGCAGCAGACATCCCCCAGCAAGAGAAAGAAAGGAAGTACAGCTGAGAGGGGGGGAAAAAAATCAGACACTGGGAAGTAGAAGATCAGATTTGGCACTTTGCTTTGTCTCCCCCCCAGCCTCCTCAGAAAAGATCTGGCAGGAGGGATTTCCTTTGCTTGTGTTTCCTCTGAGCAACCCCAAACCTCCTCAGGTCACCAATAGTTTAGATACCAGCAAGAGGAGGTAAGCTCTCTGTTGCCTCCAGCCCTTTCCTAGTCACAGCCAGGCTCAGACATCCTTATCCTCAGCTTGGTGACCCCAGCAGCCTCCTCCAGCCCCCTTCCAGGCTGCCAGAGCTAGCAGCTTTCAGAAGGAGGTTTCCAAGGCCAAGAACATCCCCATCCTTAATTCCCTCTTACCAGAGAATGCCTTGCTCCAGTGAACAGTTGTCCTCAAAGTCAGCAGCCCCAGACATCAGTGCCCCCTGCATGACCTTTCAGGGGAGGTGCAAGATCTTGTTTCAAGCCTTTTTGTCCTTATCAAGGTGGGAGAGGAGCTGCCAATCTGCACCAGCTTCACCTAGGGAGGTGAAGGCAGGCTAGCAAGTTCAAAGATCAAGGAAGGTGCAGAGAGCCCCTTGGGCTGAGGGCTGGTTGAATAAAGGAGCCTCATTTCCTCACTTGATTCCCCAACCACCTCCTCAGCTGCCCCTTTGCCAGCATCACTGCTGCCTTGCATCACCCAGTGGTCCAGACTCCCCAAAGCTCAATGTTTTGGAGAGGCCACCAAAGGCAGCCTGCCACTACCTTCCCTTTGCCTACCATGCTCTGCAGTCCTGCTCCTGGCCCAAGCCTTTCTGCCTTGCCTTCTTCCTGCTCCTCCCCACTTTAAGTCCTGCTGCTGCCCCGAGTCGTTGGTCACTCCCTATACAGGTGGGGAGATGACTCACAAGCCACAGCTGTCCCTCAGAAAGAAGACCAGAGGGGAAAGAGGAAGAGACGAGGGCTCCATGCCCTTGTCTTCAGCTGTGCAGCACTTGCAGGGGACACCTTTGGCTGCTCTCAGTGCCTTCTGCTTGGTACCACTCAGACTTTCACAGCTGGGATGTTTGCATAGCTTCATGGAATGGTTTGGGTTGGAAGGGAGCTTGAAGCTCATCCAGTTCCAACCCCCCTGACATGGATAAGGACACCTCCCACCAGCCCAGGTTGCTCAAACCCTCATCCAGCCTGGCCTTGAACACCTCCATGGAGGGGGCATCCAGGAGACCTCCCTGGGCAACCTGTTCCAGTGTCTCCCCACCCTCACTGGGAAGAATTTCTCCCCAATCCCGAGTCTCAATCTAAATTCTTCCAGCTTCTCATGGCAAAGAGCTGCTCCTTAATCTCCAGTCTAAATCTGACCTACTCTAGCCTAAAACCATTGCCCCTTGCCCAACCAAAGCACTCTGGACACTGCAGGATGGGTGCTGTGCAATGCCCAGAAGACCTCTTCACAATCTTCTACCTAATTTTCACCTGATTGACCTCTTCATGCTCCTCCATAAGGCCAGCACAGAATGGTTTGTGTTGGAAGGGACCTTAAAGATCATCTAGTTCCCAACTAGGGGCTGGTGGGCTTTTTTTCCCCCCCTTTTACTGCTCAGGGCTACAGGTCCAGCAGGTCTTCAACTGCCCCCACACAGCAGAAGGGCAAGCAGTGATTCACCAGCCTGTGGCACAAACCAAGGCAGCAAGCAGCACAGGCTGCATGCCACTCATGGTCATCATCCCAGGTTGAGTCACCGCCTCTGGATGTGTCTAAAAGCCGCAGCAGATGTGGTGCTTGGGGCCACAGCTTAGTGCTGGGCTCATGGTTGGGCTTGGGGAGCTTGAAGGCCTTTACCAACCTACATGATCCTATGACTGGGGACATTAAAGTGTGGCAGCAGCCCCTGGGCAAGGCTGCTGCAGCAGGACCAAGGACACAGGGAGCAGGAACCTGGCTGCAGTGGGGAAGAGTCACTTTTTCCGTTCCCCCCCTCCACACCTCCTTTTTGTTTTGGTCCTGAGACAACTGGGCTGTGTCTTTAGCAACTGCTCCTGCTGAGCTTCCAGAGTCAAAACAGCACATTCCTTGTGACCCCAACTGCCTGTTGTGATTCCACTGGGCATGAGAGGAAGGGAGAAGCAAGAGCTTCCTCGAGGGGCGCTCGGCCAGCTGGAAGGATGAGGATGGTCTCAGTGGTCCAGTGGAGACAGAGCTCGTTTGGAACTGACCCTTCTGGAGATGAGCACCACCAGTGGTTCCAAGCCCTCAGGGCTGGAAACATGATCCCTCAGGCTTTGCTTCTGCTGCACTCTGAGCCTCTACACACTGTCTGCAGCAGATCCACAGCAGTCCCTGCTGAATGAGCAGCCTGGTCCCTGAACATCCAGCCTGGTGTTTGGAAGTGCTGCTGATCGGTGGTGGGCAGAGGAGGAGGAGGGGGGAGGAATGGATTGACTTTGGCTGCCACCTTGTTTTCACGTGGTTGGAGCTCATCAGGCTGTAAACAGCAATTCTTAGCTCACTGGTTTTCACTCCAAGCAGTGAAAGCCAAGGCTGAAAGCACAGGCTTTGAGTCAGCATCCTTACTGAGGGCTGGGAAAATGGGGTGGAGGGCAGTGGGGGGAGGGCTGGGTGCTCTGGGCTGGGAGAGGCTTCCAGAGCAGCTCTCATGGCCATGCCCTTGTGCACCCCGTTATCTGGCTGTTCATTTGTCTGACCACTTCCCTTCCACCCCACTCGGGCTGCCTTCAACAGCACTCCCCACGTACCTGCTGAGCCCGGGGGAAAGCCTCTCTGCCTCCTCTCCCTTTGCAGCCCTGAGACAGTCACAACACCGAGAGAGGGGAGCGTTACCTGCCACGGCTGCAAATAGCCTCCCAGCTCCCCTCCCCCTTACCCCACCTTCCTCCTCCTCCCACCCACCTTCCTCCTCCCCTGTTATCAGATCCTGCTGGCTGGGAGCTGGAGGCTAATGGCTTCCCCGGGTCCAGCCCGGGCTGGCGTTATCAGGGCAGATCCCTATCGCTCTCTAATAAACCCCAAGGCTCCAGCTCCTGTTTGTTTAAAACGAGGGGGGAAGGCAGAAGAATGCAACCCATTGAGCCCCAGCAAGGCGAGGGGGCAGTGCCTGGAGATGCAGCGCTGAGATGTCTAACACCACTGTCTGCCATTCCCTGCCTCCAGCCCTGGCGTTTTTCTTTCAGGGGAAAGAGGAACTGCAGGAGCCAGCCAGTTCTGCACCTGCAGGGCCACCAGCTCCCAGTTCTGCACCTGCAGGGCCACCAGCTCCCAGTTCTGCACCTGCAGGGCCACCAGCTCCCAGCTCTGCACCTGCAGGGCCACCAGCTCCCAGCTCTGCCCCTGCAGGGCCACCAGCTCCCAGTTCTGCACCTGCAGGGCCACCAGCTCCCAGGTCTTTTCCAACCTTATTGCTTCTATGATTCTATCATTCTTTTCTCCAGGCACTTTTAAAGCTGTGAGAAAATTAAGTGGCAAATAAACTCATCCCCAATCATTTTGCAGCTCTGCAGGGGTTGGGAGGAAATGAGGAGCTCTGCACAAACCCCTTTGGACACCAGAGAGTGAGAAGGAGATCAGAGGGGTGGGCAGCCTCTGAAATTGCCATGCCAGCTTCTCTGCAGGTTAGGAAGCAGCTCCAAGGGATCCCTAAGTGTCCTGATCCAGCTGGGCAGCCACTGCTGGAGGAACCTGCGTGGGCTCCCTCATTCCCCTGCTTTAGCCCAGGTGAAGGGTCCGATGGAATGGGTTTACCTAAACCACAGACAGCACTATGGCCAGGCTGGAGCCTTCCAAAGGGTGATGTTTGCAGTAGCTCTTGCTTGTGGCTGCAGCTGGAAACATCATCTTCTGAGGTCAGCATTTCCTTACCTCTGACTGCAGAGCCCCCTCTGGCATGGCAGAGGCAGCAGTGTGATGGGGAAGGGGAGGAGGGAGGGAGGGAGGTGTTTACCCAGAAGGATTTCAGAGAAGACATTCCCCACCCTGCCAGGCAACCTTCCATTTCCTTTTCACCAGTGGATTTCAGGGCTGCTGACTCCTTTCCCTGCTGGTGCCCTTATATGGATGCCCTGGCTTCATTGAACACTCCTACCCTTCTTCTCAGCAGAAGGGAATTGGTGCCCTCAGCTTGTCAGGCTGTTAAGAGGAGGTACTGGCACCTGTAAAGCACCAGCAGCCTCCAGAGACAGCGTTCCCAGAGGTCAGCAGGGAGACCAAGTGCCACCTAAGGTCGGCTTCAGCGAGCTCTAGGACTCAGCCACTCATTACCCAGGTGGGAGCTGAACGCTCTCTGCCTGCTGCAACCCACCCAAGGTGCCTCCACTCTGCCCTGCTGAGGCCACACCTGGAGCACTCTGCCCAGTTCTGGGCTCTCCACTTCCAGGAGAGGCAAAGAGCTGCTGGAGAGAGCCCAGGGGAGGCTGCAAAGCTGCTGAGGGGCTTGGAGCAGCTCTGTGAGGAGCAAAGGCTGAAAGCCCTGGGGCCAAGAGCTTGCAGAAGAGCAGCCCCAGAGGGCAGCGGAGCAATGCTCAGCAAGGGCTAAAGGAGCTGTGGGGGGGCAAGGCTGGGGCCAGGCTCTGCTCAGAGGTGCCCAGGGACAGGGCACAAACTGGAACCCAGGAGCTTTGACTTGACCTTGAGGAGAAATTTCTTTGCTGTGAGGGTGCAGAGCCCTGGAGCAGGCTGCCCAGAGAGGTTGGGGAGTCTCTGGAGAGAGATTCCAACCCCCCCCCGGCCGTTGTGATCCTGGGCAAGCTGCTGTGGGTGCCCTGCTTTAGCAGGGGGGGGGTTGGACTGGGTGATCTTCCCTTCCAAGCCTCACCGCGCTGGGACTGTGTGATGCTGACACCTCCCAGCTCCTTCGGCCAGGCAAGCTCTGCAGCAGCGCACGGCGGAGGCTCCTGCACAGCTGCCCTGTGTCAGCAGAGGGAGCAGGGTTGGTGTCTGCAGCCGGGGGACAGCTGCCAGCGGCCGCGGGGATCTCACGCACTGAGCTGCGATGCTTTGGCAGAGGTCTGTGCTGAAGCACAGGGCAGCCAGGTGGGACAGGTTCACTGTCCCGTGGGAATTCCAGGCCTTTCCTCCAACCAGGGTGCCAAGCTCCTCTCCAGACACACATCCCAGCCCTCCAGCCCTGTGCTCCTGGCTGGAGTCTCCTGCCTCATCTGGAGGTTCAAAGCTCATCCTCACGCAGCAGTGCAGCAGGTCCTGTTGGGGGGAATGTCCAGCCCCCCACACCTACCCTGCACCAGCTGCAGCAAAGCAAGGCTCTGGGATTTACAGGGCCACCAGCTCCCAGTGCTGCCTTTACAGGGCCACCAGCTCCCAGTGCTGCCTTTACAGGGCCACCAGCTCCCAGTTCTGCCTTTACAGGGCCACCAGCTCCCAGTTCTGCACTCACAGTGCCACCAGATTCCAGTGCTGCATTTACAGTGCCACCAGCTCCCAGTGCTGCACCTACAGGGCCACCAGCTCCCAGTTCTGTACTCACAGTGCCACCAGCTCCCAGTTCTGCACTTACAGTGCCACCAGCTCCCAGTTCTGCCTTTACAGGGCCACCAGCTCCCTAATTTTCTGTGGCACCTGAGCAGATTCAGCACCTTGGAGCCTGCTGTCAGGACAGTACACAAAGGGAGGCTACCAGGAGGATGGAGATGCCCTTTTTTTGGGCCAGGGATCACATGGAGCAAACAAGGGACAATGGGGACAAGTTCCTGCTGGGGAGATTCCCACTGGACTCCAGAAGAAAATGTTTCCCCGTGAGCCCAGTTGGGCACTGGAATCCTCTCCCAGGGCAAGCAGTGGATTGCCCTACAGTGGGCAGCTTTCAGCCTCAGCTTGCCAGGGGGCTGGGCCAGCTCAGTGCAGCTCCACTGCCACCTAGAAAGCTTGGAGCAGCTGATCCTTGGGGTCCCTTCCAGCCTGGCATCCTGGGACTCTGAGACTCTGTCCATCAGAGTGTCCACAAGGCCAAAGCTTCTGGCATGGATTCCTCAGTGTCCTCACCAATGCCTACACTGAGCTCATTTTTTGTCTCTGCTTTTCTTGCCACAGTCCCCACTTCAGGATGGTTTTCAACCCACCCTGGAGTCTTCCTTGAGGGTCAAGCATTCAACTAACCTCCTGTGGCTCCCTTCTGTGTTTGAAGGCTTTCTCTGGGAGCAAAGGCTTGGCAAGGGTCTCTCCCTGTTTGGTTCCATCCTTGCTCCTCAGGCCTGATTTACAACCTTGTGTCTATTTATAACCAGAGTTTTATGTGACAAACGACTCCTTGGGCTGGACAGTTAATAGCTCCCCATGCAAAGAGGGGAGTTTACATCTGCTGGGCTCTCTTCTATCAAGTGAGGAAAGGCAGCAAGCTGCTGCTAATCCAACATAAATAGCCCTGGAGTCAGGCTGGAGCGTGGCACTGAAATCATTTACACAATGTGAAATCTGAATAGAGCTGAGAAACCTCAGGGCCTGTCAGCTCCCAGCCAGGGAAAACACCCACAGAGTGCCTGGGACTGCCAGCCCACTGCCTGCAAGCTCACAGCCTGCAAGCTCACTGCCTGCAAGCTGGCTTTAGTGCCTGCAAGCTCAGAGCCTGCAGGCTTGGTCAGAGCCTGCAAGCTCACTGCCTGCAAGCTTGGTCAGTGCCTGCAAGCTCACTGCCTGCAAGCTTGGTCAGTGCCTGCAAGCTCACTGCCTGCAAGCTTGGTCAGTGCCTGCAAGCTCACTGCCTGCAAGCTTGGTCAGAGCCTGCAAGCTCACTGCCTGCAAGCTTGGTCAGTGCCTGCAAGCTCACTGCCTGCAAGCTTGGTTAGAGCCTGCAAGCTCACTGCCTGCAAGCTCACTGCCTGCAAGCTTGGTCAGAGCCTGCAAGCTCACTGCCTGCAAGCTTGGTCAGAGCCTGCAAGCTCACTGCCTGCAAGCTTGGTCAGAGCCTGCAAGCTCAGTGCCTGCAAGCTGCCTTCCATTTGTCTGAAGCAGGCAGAAAGGGAGAGCAAAGCTGCCCAGTGGACTCTTAACACAGCCTCTCCAAGGGCTGCTTCAAGGTTCCCTGTGAATTAAACTAGAAAGAAGCCACTGCAGCTTCCACATGGGGAGGGCTGCTCCAGCACAGCTCTGTGCCCCTTCCCTGCCAGCTGGCATGGTGGTAGATAGGGGAAAGGAGGAGGAAGGGCAGCAAAGGTGGTGAGGAGCAGCTGAGGGACCTGGGGTTGTTTAAGCTGGAGAAAAGGAGGCTGAGGGGAGACCTCATTGCTCTCTACAGCTCCCTGAAAGGAGGCTGAAGCCAGGTGGGTGTCAGTCTCCTCCTAAAGAACAAGCGACAGGACAAGAGGAAATGGCCTCAAGTTGCACCAGGGAAGGGTTAGGTTGGACATGAGGAACATTTTCTTCCCCCAAAGGGTTGTCAAGCCCTGGAACAGGCTGCTCAGGGCAGTGGTGGAGTCCCCATCCCTGGAGAGGTTTCAGATCCGTGTGGATTCTATGACTCCAGATGCGGTGCTGAGGGCCATGGTTTAGTGGTGCCCTGGCACTGCTGGGTTAATGGTTGGACTCAAAGAGATCTTAAAGATCTCTTCCAACCAAAATGATCCTGTGATTCTACTTTTCCTCACCTCCAGCTTCCCCAAACCCCTAAAATCCTCGGAAATACCAACTGCTGGCGTTTGCAATCCTGCTGGGACCTCCCCAGGGGGATGCCTGGATCCTATCACTCTCCCTCAGCTCATACAGACAGTGGATGACCTCTAATGTCCCTTCCAAGCTGAGCCACCCCATGACAGTGCACTGAGCATGCTGGAAGGACCCCAAAACCCAACCCAACCCAACCCAACCATTTCATTTCTGCCTCTCTCAGCCTTCTCCCCTCGGCATGCCCCAGGCAGCCACTTGCCACCGGGTGGGTTTAACACACTTGGCAAAGCCAAGCCTGGGCCCAGGCACATTGGGTTTATTTTGTTATAAACAGCTTCTGCAGCCCAAAGCCAGCCCTCCCCAGCTCTGAAACTTTCTGGGGACTATAAATTTTATGACTACAGAGGAGCATTGAAAGTTTGCTTCACACACCATTAATCTGCTCCGCTCTCCAAACAACCCAGGAGCCTTGCAGGGCATTTGTCTGAGCCAGGAGGTTTGTGTCCATATTAGTCATGAGCTTTGTACCCTTGCACCTCAACGTTGGAGGCCCAGCTTGCTTCTTGGCTGCTTTGAGCCCTCCTGCCCCATCATGTTGCTGCAGGGATCGTAATCTCACCCTCGCACCGGCGGCTGGCTGAGGGCAGGAGATGCAAGGGAGGTGCAGGCTGGTGAATGCAGGGCTAAAATGCTCTTAAAAATCAATGAGCCACAAACAAACAAGGAAAACAAAACAAAACAAAACAGAAGCAATAAAAATGAAGAGAACAGAGCTAAAATACCCTTAAAAAACCCCCACACAAACCAACTAACAAGAGAAGAAAACCCAGAAGCAACAAAAATGAAGAGAACAGAGCTAAAATACCCTTAGAAAAACCACACACACAAAGCAACAAAGAAGAAAAGAAAACCAAGAAGCAATGAAAATGAAGAGAACAGAACTAAGATACCCTTAGAAAAACCACACAAAGCAACAAAGAAGAAAAGAAAACCCAGAAGCAACAAAAATGAGAACAGAGCTAAAATACCCTTAGAAAAAAAACCAAACAACAAGAAAATAAAAGCTAAAAGCAACAAAAATGAAGAGAACAGAGCTAAAAAACCCTTAGAAAAAAACAACCAACAAGAAAATAAGAGCTGAAAGCAACAAAAATGAAGAGAACAGAGGTAAAAAACCCTTAGAAGAAACACAAAGCCAAAGAAATCCAAATCCAGAAGCAAGAAAAATGAAGAGAATAGAGCTGAAATACTCTTGAAAAAGAAAACCAAAGCCAAAAGCAAGAAAAAGAGAGAACAGAGCTAAAAGGCTCTTGAAATAAACAAGGGGAAAAAAAACCCCAAACTAGCAAGGAAAAGCCCAAACTAACAAGGGAAAAAGCCCAAACTAGCAAGGGAAAGCCCAAACTAGCAAGGGAAAAGCCCAGACTAGCAAGGGAAAAGCCCAAACTAGCAAGGGAAAAGCCCAGACTAGCAAGGGAAAAAGCCAAACTAGCAATGGAAAAAGCCAAACTAGCAAGGGAAAAAGCCAAACTAACAAGGGAAAGTCCAAACTAGCAAGGAAAAAGCCCAAACTAGCAAGGAAAAAGCCCAAACTAGCAAGGAAAAAGCCCAAACTAGCAAGGCAAAGCCCAAACTAGCAAGGGAAAAGCCCAAACTAGCAAGGAAAAAGCCCAAACTAGCAAGGGAAAAGCCCAAACTAGCAAGGCAAAGCCCAAACTAGCAAGGCAAAGCCCAAACTAGCAAGGGAAAAGCCCAAACTAGCAAGAGAAAAGCCCAAACAAGGAAAAACCCAAACTAACAAGGAAAAACCCCAAACTAACAAGGGGAAAACCCAAACTAACAAGGAAACTAACAAGGAAAAACCCCAAACTAACAAGGGGAAAACCCAAACTAACAAGGAAACTAACAAGGAAAAACCCCAAACTAACAAGGGGAAAACCCAAACTAACAAGGAGAAAACCCAAACTAACAAGGGAAATCCAGACAAAACACAGACAAGAACCCAAATAAACAAATGCTCGACAAAACCCCCAACAAACCAATCAAAGAGAGCAACAGAACCCTCCACAAACCTCCAAACAACAGCAGCAACCCAGAAGTCTTTGGGCTAACAGAGCTTGGAGGTGAAGAGGAAAGCTCCTTAAGGGACAACCCTCCATGCTGGGGCTAGTAAGAGGGTCAAAAGAGGATCAATAGGGTCCAAAAAGGATCAATAAGGGCAAAAGGGGATCAATAGGGTTCAAAGAGGATTAACAGGGGCAAAAGGGGATCAATAAGGGCAAAAGAGGATCAATAGGGTCCAAAAAGGATCAATAAGGGCAAAAGGGGATCAATAGGGTTCAAAGAGGATTAACAGGGGCAAAAGGGGATCAATAAGGGCAAAAGAGGATCAATAAGGGTAAAAGAGGATCAATAGGGTCCAAAAAGGATCAATAAGGGCAAAAGGGGATCAATAGGGTTCAAAGAGGATTAACAGGGGCAAAAGGGGATCAATAAGGGCAAAAGAGGATCCACGGGGTCCAAAGAGGACCCACAGGGTCAAAAGGGGATCAATAGGGTCCAAAGAGGATGAACAGGGGCAAAAGAGGATCAATAGGGTTCAAAGAGGATTAACGGGGGCAAAAGGGGATCAATAAGGGCAAAAGAGGATCCACGGGGTCCAAAGAGGACCCACAGGGGCAAAAGGGGATCAATAGGGTCCAAAGAGGATTAACAGGGGCAAAAGGGGATCAATAAGGGCAAAAGGGGATCAATAAGGGCAAAAGAGGATCAATAAGGGTAAAAGAGGATCCACAGGGTCCAAAGAGGATCAATAAGGGTAAAAGAGGATCAATAAGGGTAAAAGAGGATCCACGGGGTCCAAAGAGGACCCACAGGGTCAAAAGGGGATCAATAAGGGCAAAAAAGGATCAATAGGGTCCAAAGAGGATCGACAAGGTCAAACCCCCCCCCAAGCTTTCCAGTGGTGACAGTGAGCACAGAGCTGTCTCCACGTCCCCTGCTCCTTTGGCTTCCCTCCCCAGTCTCAAGTTTCTTCTGATGGAGATGACCAAAGCAAACATTTTGAGCCAGGTTTGTTTGACAGCAGATTTGGGGTTGGGGTTTCCCCTCCCCTCCCCCCAGCTCTTGGAATCAGACATCTTTGCACACCACCAACCTCCACCAGCAGCCATCCTGGAGCTGGCAGAAACATCATCAAGCAGACATCAGCCCCAGCAAACAGCTTGGGCATTGGGCTCGTGCCTTCTGCTGTCCCCAGCAGTCTTTGTCTTAGTGGCAGGAAGATGCTGGGGGTGGTCAAAAAGAGCTGATCAAAAAGAGCTGATCAATAACTGAAACCCTTAGAGAAGGGATCTGTTCCACCCAGGGATATCTTCCACCCAAGGATATCTTTTATCCAGAGATCTCTTCCATCCAGAGATCTCTTCCACCCAGGGGTCTCTCCCATTTAGAGATCTCTTCCACCCAAGGGAATCTCTCCCACCCAGGGGTCTCTCCCATTTAGAGCTCTCTTCCACCCAAGGATCTCTTCCCTCCATTGCAAAACCACTCAAGAGCAATCTCTGGACTCCCTCTGGGGCCTTGCTGCCATCTCCCTCTGACACTGTTGGACAACCACTCCCTTAGCTAAGCTGACTCCATAAAAGTTCTGGGTGTCTGTTGAGAGGGAAGGTTACAGAGGTGCATTGAATGAGTGTGGGGGCTTCAGACACAAGGACATCACCACCTCCTGGGTACCACCTTAACCCCCTGCAGTGCCAGCAGCCTCTTCCATCGTGGAAATGAGCTGGAAGCCTGGAGCTGTATGGGAAGCTCCTTCAGGGGCTCAGTCTCACCTGCAAATAAAGAGGTTCGTAGAACCCCAGCAAATGCTCTTTTTGGATGGCCTTGGACAGCACTTTCAGCCTCCAAGCAGAGCTCAGCTAAACCCCCTCATGACCCTGGCCCCCTGATGGATGCCAGCCTTTGCCCAGTGTTTGCTTCTCTGCAGTTCACACCAAGCACCAAAGAGGTGACAGATCTGAGCCGAGGCTGCCCTCCTCCCTGTCTTGGCCAGGCTTTTGCCAGCCACTGTGATCAATTCCACACAGTCACAGATGCTTGCCTGGCACCCCAGAGGATGCTCTCCCTGTGCTGCAGCCCAACCCCTCCTGGCTATCTTACTACACCATAAGAACACAAGCAAGGAGCTTCCCGCTGGAACTGCTGCCTTGGGCCTCCTCTTTCATGACCAACCTGCAGAGAGCTCCACCAGTGCAATCAAGGAGACACTCAGAGGGAAAGAACCAGGCTTGAAGAGTTCAGGCTTGGATTCCCACCTGTGAAGCAGCCATTGCCAGAGAGTTCCACACCCTTCTTGTCACAAACATCCAACTCTGAACACGAGAGAGGGCCTACAGCATTTATATTGCATGAGAAAAATCAGAGAGCAGCTCTGCTGGCAAATCCTCCTCTCCTTCCTCCACCACACAGAGAATACAATCACCATTTTACTCCCCTCTACCCTCAATCCTTCATTTACAAAGCCAAACACCCCCACAACCAATCCCCCAAAGACATGCTGGGTACAAGTGCTGCTGTGAAAGGAAAGGGAAGAGTTGCAACAGCTCCCAAATCCCAGTGCCTTGGTCAGAGAGCAGCTGGTGGTGAAGCACAGCTTCAACGTGGCAGAGTTTGTTTCTGAGCTCTAAAAGCACCTTTGGGCACGAGGAATGGGGCTGGTGGGGTGCCTTGAACAAGCAGCAGCCTCTGCAAAGCAAGCTGGAGGGTCTGTGAGGAAAGGAAACAAGGCTCTTTGGCTTGGTTGAAAAGATGCCAGCAGTGAAGAGGAAGCAGTCTCCAAGAGTCCAAGCAAAGGTTTCTTCAGCCAGCTGCAGGCTGTGAGGCTCCAGTTCATCTCCTGCCCTGCTGCCCTGGTGATGCTATGCACCCAGCAACATGCCCATGAAGTCTGATCCATTCTGGATGGTGATGGGAGCTCCAGCACTGTTGTCCACGAATATGGAGGTGTACTGCCCAGCCTGCAGAGGCAAGAGGAGAACCACCACACAATTGTCAGGCTTGGAAGGGACCTCGAGGCTCAGCCAGCTCCAACCCCCCTGCCATGGGCAGGGACACCTCACACCACAGCAGGTTGCTCACAGCCACCTCCAGCCTGGCTGCAAACACCTCCAGGCAGGAGGCTTCCACCACCTCCCTGGGCAGCCTGTGCCAGGCTCTCACCACCCTCCTGGGGAACAACTTCTTCCTTACATCCAACCTGAATCTCCCCACTTCTAGGTTTGCTCCATCCCCCCCAGTCCTATCCCTCCCTGACACCCTCAAAAGTCCCTCCGCAGCTTTCCTGTAGCCCCCTTCAGATCCTGGAGGGCCACAATTAGGTCTCCTCAGAGCCTTCTCTTCTCCAGCCTGCACAGCCCCAACTCCCTCAGTCTGTCCTCACTGCAGAGCAGCTCCAGCCCTCTACTCCTCCTCGTGGCCCTTCTCTGGGCACCTTCCAGCACCTCCAGATCCTTCCTGCAACAGAGGCTTCTGTAACAGGAGCTCAAAAGTCCCTCCCCAGCTGTCTTGAAAGGGAAACCCCTGCCAGTGCATGCCCCTGCAAGGGAGGAAGGGAAGCATTTCACCACCAAGAGAAGCATTTCACCACCTGGGCTAAGCACAGAAGCCTCTGGTGGCTTTCTGTGGCTCCTGGGGAAAGGACCTGACCAAACTTTTTCACTCTTTGACTTGGTGGAAGATATTTTCTGGAGGTTTATTACTTGCTTAGATCACAGAATCACACAGAGCCAACCAGGCTGGAAGAGACCTCCAAGACCTTCAAGCCCCAGCAGGTCACCCAACCCCAACCAATGGTTTGGGTTGGAAGGGACCTCAAAGATCATCCAGTTCCAACCCCCCCTGGCACTGGCACCAGCACCTTCCTGGGTGGCAAAGTGGCCATCTGTGCTTCAGATTCCCTTCTGTGAGACAGGGAATCCTTGTCAGCTTGGCAGTGCAAGGGGAGATTGGAGACTGAGCAATATCTACTCTCAGCTCTTAGAGGGAAGATGACTTCTGTGGCTTAAGATCAGAAGGTGCACCACAAATGTGGCTTTTGCTCCTGCTCCTGCCACAGAGCCTCTCCAGTCACCCCAGGTGAGGCATTCAGCTCCTTCTTAGAACCACAGAACGCTGGAGGTGTTCAAGAGGGGATTGGATGTGGCACTTGGAGCCATGGTTTAGTAGTCAGGAGGTGTTGGGTGCCAGCTTGGACTCGATGAGCTCTGAGGGCTTTTCCAACCTGGTTGATTCTATGATTCTATGAAGGCACCTCCAGAGCTCATCAGGTCCAACCCCCCCTGCCAAAAGAGGGTTAATAAAACGTTCCCCACCCCCCTGGTGAGAGCTCAGCCCAGCCTGTAAGTCAGCCTCCAGCCCAGGGGTTCCCCCTCTGCATGGCCTTACCTGCAGCTGCAGTAAGCCATGTACATAGATGGTGAAGATCTTGCTGTTGCTTTCCAGACCAGCAATGACTTCCAAAGACCTGAACGGGGCAAAAGCAAAAGAAAACCAGTGTAAGGCAGACAACAGTCTCATGGCCACCCTAGAAATTGGAGCTGGTGGTCCCAGTGCCCATCTGCAGCAAACAGATGTGCTGTTGGTTGGGTTCTAGCAATCATCAGCTGCCCTCAAAAGAGAATGGCAGAGCCTTGTCCTCACTGCTGTGCCCCATGGAGACCTGCAGAGCATTCAGGAGGCAGCAACTGGGAGCCACCTTCTCTCTGAGTGGCCTTTCTCAAGGTCCTGCAATCCACATCCTCCACACTTGAGCTGCTAACCATGCCTTTAAGATTCGTCTTAGGCCACACCTCGAGTCCTGTGTCCAGTTCTGGGCTCCTCAATTCAAGAAGGATATTAAGACTCTTGAAGATGTCCAGAGAAGGGCAAGGAGGCTGGGGAGGGGTCTGGAGCACAGCCCTGGGAGGAGAGGCTGAGGGAGCTGGGGTTGCTTAGCCTGCAGAAGAGGAGGCTCAGGGGAGACCTTCTTGCTCTCTGCAACTCCCTGCAGGGAGGTTGGAGCTAGGTGGGGGTTGGTCTCTTCTGCCAGGCAAACAGCACCAGAACAAGAGGACACAGTCTCAAGCTGGTTTAGGCTGGAGGTGAGGAGGAAGTTCTTCACAGAGAGAGAGATTGGCCACTGGGATGTGCTGCCCAGGGAGGTGGTGGAGTCCCCATCCCTGGAGGTGTTCAAGAAAGGCTTGGATGTGGCACTTGGAGCCATGGTTTAGCTGTCAGGAGGTGTTTGGTGCCAGGTTGGACTTGCTGATCTCTGAGGTCTTTTCCAACCTGGCTGATTCTATGATTCAGGGTTGCAAGGAGGTGCCTGAGCCAGCAGCAAGCAGAGCAACCTCTGTAAGCTCAGCTGCGAAGCAGCAGGAGAGCCCAGAGCTGCGTGCCTGGCTGGGTCCTCTGGAGCCTGCCTGGGCAGTGGGAGCAGATCTCCTTGTTTTCCTCTGAAAACCAACCCCTTTGCTCCCTGCTTTTTTTCCCTTTTCCATGAGGTGGTGGTGACAAACCCCAGCAAGTGCAAACGTGCTGCTGCCAGCCCCCCAGCAGGGACGTGCGCTGCACCACAGGCAGGGGCAATTTGGCCCAGGGAGAGCAACTCACTTGGCACCACCTTGGCAGAAGAGCTCAGCCCGTGTGTCATATCCTGCCAACAAGCCTCACTTGGGTGGGAACTTCCCACCATTAATCTCTCCTCCTCCAACTGTCTCCCTGCCTCCCGAGTTTCCATCTCAGCTCAGCCCAAAGCCCTCAGGCCTCTCGCAGCTGCCTGCAGTGAATGACTGTGCTCTGACAGCCCCAGGAAATTCCACAGGCACAGGTAGCAGCTCAGCCTCTGCCAGCAGGATGTCTGTCCAGACAGATTCCCCAGCCCTCCACCCATCTGCCTTCCACGCCACAGACCGGTCCTGCTCCCACCCACCCCGGAGAGATGGCATCCTGGGGCTGAGTCTGCTCTGCTCCCACTGCTGCCCAACCTCACTCGACTCAGGACAGCTACTCATAAATTGTGAGCTGGACAGCTGAGGAAAAGTCCAAGCCAGACATCAGAGAGCTTCTGGTCTCTGTATGGAGGTGTGGGTTGTGTCCAGTTCTGGGCTCCTCAGGTTAGGAAAGATGTTGAGGTGCTGGAAGGTGTCCAGAGAAGGGCAACAAAGCTGGGGAGGGGTCTGGAGCACAGCCCTGGGAGGAGAGGCTGAGGGAGCTGGGGTTGCTTAGCCTGCAGAAGAGGAGGCTCAGGGGAGACCTTCTTGCTCTCTCCAACTCCCTGAAGGGAGGCTGGAGCCAGGTGGGGGTTGGTCTCTTCTCCCAGGCAAGTGGCACCAGAACAAGAGGCCACAGTCTCAAGCTGTGCCAGGGGAGGTTTAGGCTGGATGTTAGGAAGATCATCTTCCCAGACAGAGAGATTGGCCATTGGGATGTGCTGCCCAGGGAGGTGGTGGAGTCCCCATCCCTGGAGGTGTTTAGGAAGAGCCTGGGTTAGGCCCTTGGTGCCATGGTTGAGTTGATCAGATGGTGTTGGGTGATAGGTTGGACCTGATGATCTCAAAGGTCTTTTCCAACCTGGTCTGGTCCATTCCATTCCATTCCATTCCATTATTTCTCTAAATGATTAACAGCTGGTTCCTGTTCTGCCTCAGAAATAAAAGAGCTTTTCTTGTTCCTGATCTCTGAAAGAGAGGGGAGAGAAAGAGAGGGGAGAGAAAGAGAGGGGAGAGAAAGAGAGGGGAGAGAAAGAGAGGGGGAGAGAAAGAGAGGGGAGAGAAAGAGAGGGGAGAGAAAGAGAGGGGAGAGAAAGAGAGGGGAGAGAAAGAGAGGGGAGAGAAAGAGAGGGGAGAGAAAGAGAGGGGAGAGAAAGAGAGGGGAGAGAAAGAGAGGGGAGAGAAAGAGAGGCATTGTCCTTGGAGACAGGAGTCAGCCTTGCAGAGGAAACCCACTTTGTGCTCTCTCAAATCCTTCAGCCAAATCAGCTGGGAACTTGTGGGATCCTTTAGGAAGAAAACCACTCAGCACTGTCCCTTCCATTTGTTCTGCAGAATGGTTTGCAGAGGATTTAGATTTTCTGTGTGGTTCTGGAGCTGAGGACAATGTAGAGGTCAGGATCATGGAATGCCAGGCTGGAAGGGAGCCCAAGGATCATCTGCTCCAACCTCCCTAGGTGACAGTGGAGCTGCAAGGAGCTGGCCCAGCCCCCTGGCAAGCTGAGGCTTAAGGGTGTCCAGTGTAGGGCAATCCACTGCTTGCCCTGGGAGAGGATTGCAGTGCCCAACATCATCTTCTAGATTCCAATCAGAATCTCTTCAGGAGCAACTTGTCCTCATCATGCCTTGCCTCTTCCATGTGACCCCATGCAAAAAGGGAGTCTCCACCTTCCTGGGAGCTCCCTTTACATCCTGGCCCAGGGTCCATGTCAGGTTCAGCCACCAATAAATCCTCTACAAGGAAATCCTCGAGGAGAGGTCTTTGACTCCTGGAGCTGGGGAGGTGAGGGCTGAAGCAGCAGCAGCCCAGCAGCACTTTTGGGGGGGCTGTGGGTGTCAGGTTGCAGCTGGGGAGTTGTTTTAGGGATGTGTTGCAGAGGTGTTGCTGCAGCTGCCCTGGAGGAGCTGCAGGCTGGGCTGAGCAAACCCCCAGCCCTAAGCAGACATTGTGGTGGGAACTGGCTTTTTGCAAGGGTTGTTGTGACAGGATGAGAGGCAATGGGTTGAAGCCTGAGGAGGGCAGATTTAGACCGGAGACTAGGAAGGAATTCTCTCCAGTGAGGGTGGGGAGACACTGGAACAGGCTGCCCAGGGAGGCTGTGGAGTGTCCCCTCCCTGGAGGTGTTCAAGGCCAGGCTGAGCAGTGTGGGCTGGTGGGAGGTGTCCCTGCCCGTGGCAGGGGGTTGGAACTGGATGAGCTTTGAGGTCTCTTCCAACCCAACCCATTCTATGACTCCATGATTTCCCTTGCAGTCACAAGGGCAGAGTCACCAGCAGAGGTGGTGGCCACTCTGTGCAAGCAGCATTGCCCTCTGCTGGGTGCAATTCAGCCCAGCCCAGGGCATCCTTCATCCAACAAACCCCTCCTGAGCCCAGGGGATCCTTCCTTCCAATAAAGCCTGGCAAACCCCTCCTGAGCCCAGGAGATCCTTCCAACAGAGCCTGAGAAACCCCTCCTGAGCCCAGGGAATCCTTCCTTCCAATAAAGCCTGGCAAACCCCTCCTGAGCTCAGGAGGTCCTTCCTTCCCTCAAAGCTTGGCAAACCCCTCCTGAGCCCAGGAGATCCTTCCAACAGAGCCTGAGAAACCCCTGCTGAACCCAGGAGACCCTTCCTTCCAACAAAGCCTGGCCAAAACCCTCCTGAGTCCAGGAGATCCTTCCAACAGAGCCTGTCAAACCCCTCCTGAACCCAGGGGATCCTTCCTTCCAACAAAGCCTGGCAAACCCCTCCTGAGCCCAAGGGATCCTTCCTTCCCTCAAAGCTTGGCAAACCCCTCCTGAGCCCAGGAGATCCTTCCAACAGAGCCTGGCAAACCCCTCCTGAGCCCAGAGGCTCCTTCCCTCCAACAGAGCCTGGCAAACCCCTCCTGAGCAAGCCTGCCCTGCCTAAGGAGGGCAGACGATCTCTAAGGTCCCTTGCAGCCAGTGCTGGTGCAGCAGCTGTGCACAGCTGGTGGCAGCCTGGGCCCGTGTGGGAGCCAGGGCTGCCCAGGGAGCCGCAGGGACTCACGTGTGGCGGTGGCACAGGGACTCGATGCAGATCAGCACCCGGACGTTGTCCCTGGCTCGCAGCTGCACCTTGCTCTTCAGCTCACTGTGGTCTGGGGGAGGGAAGCACAGGAAGAAAGAGGTGATCAGAGGGAACAGCCTCCAAGTGCAGCAGGGCAGGTCGAGGCTCAGACATCAGGGAAAATGTTTTCCCAGCAAGAGTGACCAGGCACTGGCAACAGGCTGCCCAGGGAGGGAGATGCCAGCCCCGGAGGTGTTTGGAGGTCCTTTAGAGGTGGTGCTTGGGGATGGGGCTGAGGGCTGAGCTTGGGGATGGGGCTTAAAGGGGGAGCTGGGGGATGGGGCTTAAGGGGTGAGCTTTGTAGAGTAGGGTTAATGGTTGGACTTGATGCTGCTGAGGGTCTGTTCCAAGCTGTCTCTGTGGAACACAAGCACCTTCTCAACAAGGCAGACCAACACTTGCTGGGGCTTGGCTTAGCAGAGACAGCAGCAAGCTTCTCACTTCTGCACTGGCTTGGCTTGGCAGGGTGCTCCAGGGAGGCCTCAGGGATGGCTTCTGAGAGAAGCTGCTGGAAGCTTCCCCCGTGTCTGATAAAGCCAATGCCAACCAGCTCCAGGATGGACCTGCTGCTGGCCAAGCCTGAGCCCAGCAGCAGCAGTGCCTCCTGCTAACATATTTAAGGGGGGTTGAGTTGTTTGTGTTTGAGGGGGGTTGATCTGTTTGTGTTTAAGGGATGTTGATCTGCTGGGTTTGCAGGAGCAGCCTGCTGTGGCTATCAGCTCCAAGGAGAAGGGTTTGGGGCATGGTAGCCAAGGGGAAGCTCACTCCACAGGGCTGCCATTGCACATGCTTCAGACCAAAGAGGACACAGAGGGTCCCTCAGGACTCCTTCCTGCACCTCTCAAGCAGTACAGAAAAGGGGTTTGTGGACAGCTCTCACCAAGGTGGACAACACCACCACGGACACCACTCACCAACATGAACACCAATGTGGGCAACATCAACGTGTTCACCACTCCCCACCGTGGACAACACCACCATGGACACCACTACCATGGACAGCACCACCATGGACACCACTCACCATGGACACCACATGGACACCACTCCCCACCATGGACAGCACCACCATGGACACCACTCCCCACCATGGACAACACCACCACAGACACCACTCACCAACATGAACACCAATGTGGGCAACATCAACGTGTTCACCACTCCCCACCATGGACAACACCACCATGGACACCACTACCATGGACAGCACCACCATGGACACCACTCACACCATGGACACCACTCACCATGGACACCACATGGACACCACTCCCCACCATGGACAGCACCACCATGGACACCACATGGATACCACTCATTACCATGGACAGCACCACCATGGACACCACTACCATGGACAGCACCACCATGGACACCACTCACACCATGGACACCACTCACCATGGACACCACATGGACACCACTCCCCACCATGGACAGCACCACCATGGACACCACATGGATACCACTCATTACCATGGACAGCACCACCATGGACACTACTCACCACCATGGACACCACTACCATGGACAGCACCACAAGGGACACCACTCACACCGTGGACAACACCACCATGGACACCACCATGGACACCACTACCATGGACAGCACCACAAGGGACACCACTACCGTGGACAGCACCACCATGGACACCACTCCCCATCATGGACACCACTCACACCATGGACACCACTCACACCATGGACACCACTCCCCATCATGGACACCACTCCCACCATGGACACCACTCCCACCATGGACACCACTCACACCATGGACAGCACTCACCAACGTGGACATTGGCTGAGAACTGGTAGATGCCAGCCACGGGGGCTGTGAACCGTCCCGTGGCCAGGTTCAGTCCTGTCCCCCGGAGGAAAGCTCCTTTGGCCAGAGGCTGGAAGGCAAAGCAAAGCAGACCTCCAGCCCAGCACTCTCAACAGTGCCCTCTGCCCGTGCCAGAGAGCAGGCTTCTGTGCAAGGAGATCAAAGCTGGAGAGCTTTGCAAGGCTTCTGCCTTCTGTCCCCACAAGCCAGAGCTCCAGCTGAGCTCTCTCTCCATTTGGTGCTCACCACAGCCAAAAGGGTCAGGGGGAGACATCAGAAAGCCCTTTCTGCTCACAGCTGGACTCTTCTAACTCATCCTTGTGCTTGCTGCATCCCTGTGCCCTGCTGCTCCTGATGGATTTTAGCCTCCACTGATGCTCTGGTGCCCCAGGTCTCCCTTTATCCGAGTCAAGAGGTCCCTACTGCTCCCAAAGGCCTCCTAGATGGGGCAAAGCAGTGTCCCCGTGGAACCTTGTCCACTGGGCTTGTGATACAAACACAGATGCTGAGGGGAGTAGAAGATCTCTCTGCTGAGGCAAGACTGAGAGAATTGAGGCTCTTTTAGGCTGGCAAAGAGAAGGCTGAGGCTGGACCTCCTCAGTGCTCATCAAACCTTGCAGAGTGGCTGTCAGGAGGATGGGGCCAGGCTGCTGGCAGTGGTGCCCAGGGGCAGGACAAGGGGCAACAGGCACAAAGCTGAACAGCAGAAGTTCCATCCCTAAGCATGAGGAGGAAGTCCTTTAATCTCAGGGTGATGGAGCCCTGGAGGAGGCTGCCCAGAGAGGTGGTGGAGTCTCCAGCTCCAGAGACATTTCCAAACCCAGCTGGATGTGTTCCTAGGTGAAGCTACCTTGGCTTGATGGGCTTGGTTGGGCTTGATGGTCTCCAGAGCTGCCTCCATCCTGGGGTGCTCCAGAGGTTTTCTAGCTACCTTGGGTCTAAATGAGGTGGCTTTGGTACTCTTAAAAGCTAACTGCTTGGACTCTCAGAGCTTCCACATTTAATTTCATTTGGTTCTAGCCTTGGATTCTACAGCAGAGGCCAACCCTTAGCAGAGGAGCACACAGCTTCTCCTCAGGGCAAGGAAGCACTCTGAAGACAAACTCACAGCAGATTATCTGACTCAGACTAAAACAAACTCTGGAGAAATGTTTATTGTTTGTTTTGGCCCAGATGGAGCTGGCTAGAGCTGGGGAGGAGCAGGAGTGGCTTCAGTGGGCCAAGGAAGAGCATGAGTCAGGCTCTGCTTCCACCACAAGGGCATCCTGAGCACCAGGAGCATCTTCCCAAGGCTGCAGCCAGAGGAGTGTGGGCAGCAGGGCAGGAGAGGGGATTCTGCCCCTTGGCTCTGCTCTGCTAAGACCCCAATCCTGCAGCCAGCCCTAGTGTCCCCAGCATCAGAAGGACACAGAGCTGCTGGAGTGAGGCCAGAGGAGGCCACAAAGATGATCCAAGGGCTGGAGCAGCTCTGCTGTGAGGAAGGGCTGTGGGAGCTGGGGGTGTTCAGGCTGGAGAAGAGAAGGCTTCAGGGGGACCTCAGAGCTGCCTTCCAATAGCTGAAGGGATCCTGCAGGGAGGCTGCAGAGAGACTTTTCCTGAGGGTGTCTGAGACAGCACAAAGGGGAATGGTTTGAAGCTGAGGCAGAGCAGGGTTAGAGTGGAGCTGAGGAAGAAGCTCTGCAGTAGGAGTGTGCTGAGACTCTGGCACAGGCTGCCCAGGGAGGCTGTGGATGCCTCCTCCTTGGGGGTGTTGAAGGCCAGGTTGGATGAAGCCTTGTCTATAAGTGTCCCTGCCCATGGCAGAGAGGTTGGAGCAGATGATCTCTGAGGTCCCTTCCAAGCTAAAGCCATTCTATGCCTCCCATGCAGGCTGGCCTGAGAGCTTTGCCCTGCACTGCTCCTGTGGGACAGAAGAGCTGTTCCAACCTGTCTCTAAAGGCAGACACCCACTGCCCAACCCCCAAAAGGGTGCACAGATGCAGACACACCACTTGGGTAAGCTTTCCAGGGCTGGTGTGCAGCACAGCTTCAGAGCAGCGTTGCCACAGGGTGCTCTGGCACTAAAACCCCCAACCCCTTAGCAGAGCAGCTGTGCTCTCAGGCACCAGCAGGGAGTCAGCTGCTTCATCACAGCCAGCTCCCACAGCCCAGGGAAGGAAGAACTTGTTTAGCTTTCTCTTTGGAGGGAAACAAGGCTGCAAATGTTTGGGTCTGCTGGTGTTTGCTTGGAGTTACTGCAGGGTGCAAGAGGGGAACTGACTAAACCTGCCTCTAATTCAGCAAATCCCAGGCAAAGCTCACACAGCCCTAATTCCCAGGGCTTATTAACCAAGGCCTCAGCTGCAGTCCCACACTAACACAAAACCTCACCAGAAAACGGTTTGTGTTTGCCTGTGGGGGTGGAAATCTCTCCCTGGATGGCAGCAGTGGTGTTTGTCATCAGGTTCCATCTGCCTCAGGGGGAAAGAGCACTGATGAGCTGCAGGACAGCTGCATCCCACACGATGGCTTCCAGGGCTCCTTTACTTCTCAGCCTGCACTGCTGTGAGCCCCTGTGCACAGCAACACACACCTAAGGGGCTCTGCTTTTCATAGACTCGTGGAATGCTTTAGCTTGGAAGGGACCTTGAAGCTCATCCAGCTCCAACCCCCCTGCCATGGGCAGGCACAGCTCCCACCAGCCCAGCTTGCTGAAGGCTTCATCCAACCTGGCCTTGAACACTTCCAGGGAGGAGTCAGCCACAGCCTCCCTGGGCAACCTGTGCCAGTCTCTCCCCACCCTCAGTGGAAAGAATTTCTCCCTGCTCTCCATGCTCAGGTGACAGAAAGGGCTAGGCTGCTCCTCAGCACAGGTTCTTTCCACTGTCTCAGAAAACAACCCTTTGGGTAAGGTCCAAATGCAGGAGCTGGAGTCCATCCCTATCACCTCACCTAGAAATATCAAACTCTTGGCTTCTTCACACTGCTAAACTGACAGAAAGGAGGGGGGCAGAATTCTCTCTCTCTCTCCAAACAGTCCTGAAGAGAGAGAGAATGTTTTCCTCTCTGCAAGAGCATCACCCCCTGCCTCCCTGCCTGCTGCATTCCCCTGCATCCGAGCACAAGCTAAAACCAGACACTTCTTGCCCCAACACTGAAATGCAAGGCTGGCATCCAGGGGCCTGCCAGCCCTCCCACAGCAGCTTCAGGGCCAGAAGCAATTGGAAAGAGGCTGGGGCAGATGATAACCAAGCATGGGAAGCAGGCAGCCTACACCCCCCTTGCTGAGATGTCTTGATTCACTTTTTCCCCGCTCATTGGTGAGGCAGCAGACCTCCCCTGGCCCTGCCCACACTTCAAGCACAATCTTGCCTCCCTGCCAGCACCCACAGTGCTGTCAAACCAGGCTTCCACAAGTGCATTTGGGAGAGACCCAGGGAAGCAGCCTCTTCAGAACACAAGCACTGCCTCTCGTCCTGCGGCTGCGAGGAGTCCCAGCAGCAGCGCTGCAGAAGAGGATCTGCTGGGGAGGGGCCTTCAGAAACGGGACTCAGGGCAGCTGGGAAGGAAGCTCTGCACCCCATGCAGGGACAGTGTTAGCAAAGGCTGCTGGTGGGAAGCCACATTCCCTCTTCAAACACTTCTTCCCTCAGCCCTGGAGGTGTTTGCAGCCAGGCTGGATGTGGCTGTGAGCAACCTGCTGTGGTGTGAGGTGTCCCTGCCCATGGCAGGGGCTTGGAGCTGGCTGAGCCTTGAGGTCCCTTCCAACCCTGACAGTTCTATGATTCTGTGTCACATCCCAGAAGCAACCAGGGATCTGAAGGCCTCCTGCTATGAGCCTTTGTGACTCCCAAATCCCCTTTGTACCAAAGAACTATTTATTTTTAGCTATTCATTTGCTTACCACTTACACCTGAGACACTCATCACCATATGAAGCCCTACCTCTGCCAGTCACAGAAGAGGTAGTGCCATATTCCATCCCTGCCTGGGATGAGCTGCTGGGTTCAGTCTGCCCTTTCAGGAAGCAGCTTGAGCTCCAGAGCCACCCAGCAGCTCTGCAGACCTGGGGAGCTAAGGCTGAGCTGCACACCAGGGCTGCTGGGGAGCTGCACAGGTTCAGGCAGTGTCTGAAGCCCCTTCTCACCGACTGGAAGTTCTGAAGTTCCACCAAGGTCTTCTTATCCACAGTGACTTGTCCCTTGAGCTTGCAGTGGAATGCCTCCTCCACACGTCTGGGGGGTGAGACTTCCTCCAGGGAGAGCAGGAGTGGAGGCAGCTGGCTGGGGTGGGCTGAAATAGCCAGGGATGCTCGACGCTCAATGGCTTCTGGGGAGGGAAGAAAAGGCACAGGGAGACAAAGGCTTAGCTGAAGAGCTTGGCCTGCGAGGCCAGCAGCTGCCTGAGCAGACTTCTGCACTCAGCTCTGCAGCTTGAGCTAAGCAGCACTGGGGAAAGGTTTTTTCCCCAGGTGAGGCTCTGCAAAGCCTCAGGTCTTTACCTGCCCTGGTGCTTCCCCAAAGCAGGTGACACAAGCACAAAGTTCTCACAGCCTTTACCTTTCAGGATCTCCTTAAACTCCTGCAGGAGGACCTCTCGAGTGACTTCAGCACCAGGTGCTCCTGGAGGTCCCTGAGGACCAGGAGGGCCTGGGGGTCCGACGAGGCCACGCTAAGGAAGCGACCAAAGGACAAAACCCAGGTGAATTAGAACCAGGCAACAGCACTGGCAACCAAAACTTCTCTCAGCCATGAGCCAGCTCTGCAGGGCTCTCAGCCACAGCAGCAGCTCCTCCAATGTCAGCCCAGCTACAGCTGCCAGGGAGGTGGTGGAGTCACCATCCCTGGAGGTGTTCAGGCAGTTGGGGATGTGGCACTTTGAGCCAGGGCTTAGTGGCCACGGTGGGGTTGGGTTGGTGCTTGGACTGGGTGACCTGGGAGGGCTTTTCCAGCCCAGGCACTTCTATGGTGCCATGAACTGATGTCCCTTACCTCACAGCACTTAACTGCCTCCAGGCTCTCCAAAGCACTTGGAGAAACTGGGCTCCAAACATACTTGGAGAAATTAAACAACAAATAAAACTGGAGGCAGCAGCTGGAGCACAGAAAACCCCTCAGCAGCAGCAGGAAGGGAGGGCACTGGGCAGAGAATCACAGAACTGGCAGGGTTGGAAGGGACCTCAAGGCTCAGCCAGTCCCAACCCCCCTGCCATGGGCAGGGACACCTCACACCAGCCCAGGTTGCTCACAGCCACCTCCAGCCTGGCTGCAAACATCTCCAGGCATGAGCCTTCCACCACCTCCCTGGGCAACCTGTGCTAGCCTCCTGGGGAAGAACTTCTTCCCAACATCCAGTCTGAATCTCCTCACTTCTAGTTTTGCTCCATTCCCCCCTGACATCCTTAGCTGATGGGAATTAGGGCATAACCTACTAATTTCTTGTCCTTCCCTTTGCATCTCTTTTTGGAGGTGTTGCCATCATCAGGGCGGTGAACAAAGGAGATCCAGGTCCGCCGTGGGTCTGTGATCCGAGGATCTGGAGACTCCAGGATCTGAGGAGACACAAGAGCCAAGGCTGACACCACTGTGCCCCTCTGGCCACCACATGGGGTCAGAGAATGCACAAGTTTACAGAGCAGGCTGTTGTCTGCTGCCTAAACCACACCTTAGGACAGGATAGGATAGGGGTAGGATAAGATAGGATAGGATAGGACAAGGGATAGGATAGGACAAGGGATAGGATAGGATAAGGAATAGAATTAACCAGGTTGGAAGAGACCTTTGAGATCATCAAGTCCAACCTATCACCCAACACCATCTGATCAACTAAACCATGGCACCAAGCACCCCATCCAGGCTCTTCCTAAACTCCTCCAGGGATAGGGACTCCACCACCTCCCTGGGCAGCACATCCCAGTGGCCAATCTCTCTTTCTATGAAGAACTTCTTCCTAACATCCAACTTAAATCTCCCCTGGCACAGCTTGAGACTGTGTACTCCTGTTCGGGTGCTGGGTTACCTTGGATCCAATGCTCACAGCCACTTCCAGCCTGGCTGCAAACACCTCCAGGCAGGAGGCTTCCACCACCTCCCTGGGCAACCTGTGCCAGGCTCTCACCACCCTCATGGGGAAAAACTTCTTCCTCACATCCAGCCTGAATCTCCCCACTTCTAGTTCTGCTCCATCCCCCCCAGTCCTATCCCTCCCTGACACCCTCAAAAGCCCCTCCCCAGCATTCTTGTAGCCCCCTTCAGATCCTGGAAGGCCACAATCAGGTGGCAGAAGCCCTGCCAAGGATTCATGAACCACTCAGGACCATCAATGAAAGAAAGCTGGAGAGGAAGCAACTGATGAATGGCAGCACCCAGCTCAGGCAGGATGGAGAATTCCCTCAGTGGAACAGGAGCCAGCAAAGACCAAAAAAGAAAAGGAACAGCTGGGCTGCAGGGAAAGGGAAACCGAAGATCAGCTGAGCCTTGAGACAGGGCTGGCTCCTGTGGCAGGAACTCAGCAGTGCAGGCTGCAGAGCGTAGCAAAGCCAAGAGCTGAGCCTGGGGAGCCAGGCTGCAGCATCTGCTGCAGGTGTGGAGGAGGCTGCTCAAAGCCTCCTGCTTTTCAGCGAGCTGCAAGGCAGGGAGGGAGTCCCCCCCCTGCTGCAAAAGCACGGCAGTGGGCCAGCCAGAAGCAGAAGCCAGCAATCAGGGGCAGAGTCTGACCATTAACTCTGAAGGCAAACAGATGTCCTCAGCCCTCTCTGGAGCTCCAGCTGGGAAGAGAGATGCCAGGGGCAGCCCTCTGGTCAGGGAGCAAGGGCGGGGGGGAGGGAAAAAGAAAGGAAAGACATCCAGATGGCACATCCCAGGGCAAAAAAAAAAACCCACACCCCAAAACCCTACTAAAACCCAAAGAAAACCTCCTGAAGTTTAAGCAAAATACTTTTGAAAGCCCCAGAGCTCTCCAGTGGCTTCCTTAAGTTACAGCTGCCTGCAGAAGGCAGTCAGGGCACTCCCCAGCTTCCCCAGCACGGGGCTGATTGACAGGCCAAATGAATGTTCCAGCCTTGTGGTATTATTATTTAATTACTCTGGCATGCATGAGCAATCCCAGCAATAAGCAGGCAAGCCTCTGTTTTGCTTGGCAGCAGCAGCCTCCAGCAGCCAGGGAGCCCTCGCAGCCAGCTCTCAGGTATCAGTCAGGACTGAGAGAAGGGCCTTGGGGTCCCCAGCACAGAGGGCTCGGCCCTCCTGGGGGGCTGTAGGGAGAGCTAAGCCTCTGGGAGCCGGGAGGAGCCCCCCTGGTGGCTGCAGGGAGCTCAGGCTTGCTCCTCAGCCCTTGGGAGGGATCCTCCAAGATCAGCAGAAGCCTTGCCAGCAGGTTCTCATGAGCTCCCAACCAGGGCTTCAAACATGCCTTTGGAATCGGAATACAATGGCACCAGAGCCCTTCAGAACCAGCTTGTGGCACCCTCTCCCTGACCTGCCTCACCACTCGAGCTGTAATTCAGCCTGGAGAACACAAAGCAGGACCTGTGGCTCTCGCTGGCTCCAGCTCCCAGGGCAGCACACGCTGCCCAGGGACACACACACAGCCTCTGGCCAAGATTCAGCCAGCAGGGAAGGAGCTGCTAGCAGCATCCTGCCCTCAAGGAGCAGAGTTTGGACCCTGAGAAAGTTCTGAACTGTGTCTGAACCCTCCTGAAATTCGAGGATGCTGGGGTCCAGCCTGCATCTCTGCTGGGAAGCAAAGTGGAGTGGACAGAAGTAGATTGAGGGAGTGGATAGGTAAGAGTCCACAGGAGCTGTGAGCAAGTCTGTGCCCCTGGAGGCATCTCAGAGTGTTCTCAGGCACAGCTAAAGAGCTCTCAGGGGGGAGAGGATGGGGGGGAAAAAGGCATGGGAAGGTTACACCTGGCAGGGGGAGGACAGCAATCAGGTGGAAGGCAGCTCCAAAGGTCTCCCAGTTAGCCAGAGATGTGTGGCCAAGGACTTTACCCAACCTTACCAATCCCCCTGCCATGGAGCTGGACTTACTGCCCAGGAAGCCTTGCTCAGTTCTCAGCTAAGCACCAAATGGTGCTTAAAAACCCTTTGCTTCAGCAGTTGCCAGGCCCAGACTGAACCTGATTAACCATTTCAGTTGTCTTCATTCACAGAGCTCTGCCTGGTCAGGCCTGATCTGCACCAGCAGGAGCACTGGCAGCTTCATTTTAAAATGGAGAGATCCATGGGATGGGTTTGGGTTGGGAGGAACTTGAAAGCTCATCCAGTTCCAGCCCCCTGCCCTGGGCAGGGACAGCTCCCGCCAGCCCAGCTTGCTCAAGGTCTCATGCAGCCTGGCCTTGAGCACCTCCAGGGATGGGGCATCCACAACCTCCCTGGGCAGCCTGTTGCAGTGCCTCCCCACCCTCACTCTGAGGAATTTCTTCCTCCACTCCAGTCCAAATCTCTCCTCCTGCATTGCCTCTTACCCTGTATCCCCACAAGCCCTTGTGCAAATGAGAAGCAAGTTACCTGTTTCAGTAGTGCTTTGGACTTGGGACAGGTTAAAAAGGGACAGATGACTTTTCCTTTTCAGCATGACAAATCCTCTGTCAGCTGCTAATGCCTCCTGGTTGTGCTCACCCCTGCTTATGAATGAGATGGAACCCCAAGGTCCTGAGCACTTGTGGCTTGTACACATCTCCAGGGTTTTCCCTGGAGCAGAAGTGGTAAGGGCTGGGCAGCTTCAGGCAGATGCAATTCCTACCTGAGCTGCCACTCTGGGCAAGCTTAGACTTCGCTCTCAAGGGCTCTCAAAAAGCTTCTCCCTTCCACTTGAAGGCAGGCTGCCTGCAGGTCTCCCCCCCAGCATGGACTGGAAGGAAGCTGAGGGAGCAGTGCACGGGAGCAAGGGGCTGTTTGGGTGAGAAAACAGCCAGCGTGGTGCTGTGGTGGCTGTGCTGCCACCTTCATGCGTGTGCCAGGAGCTCTCTCTCTGCAGGGGCACCACAGCTGAACATCCTGAAGAGAGCAGCGGAGCTCACAGCTGGGGGAGGACTCTGCTGTCACAAGGAGCCTGGCAGATCTCACCAGTGGGAAAGCAGAGCAAGCAGTCAACTCTTGGCTGGGCTGAGCCCAAAGGGATCAATCAACGTTGAGGCATTTGTGCTGTCCAGCCAGGTGATGGAGAGCTTACTCATATTGTCTCTTTATTATCCATTAGCTAGGTCTTATTAGCTCTATTATCTACTTATTAATTATCTATTGATTATCTCTTTATTATCTCCCAATTCATTATCCATTTATAATCTGTGTCTTTATTATCTATTGATTAGCTCTGTCTTTAATCTCTGTCTTTATTATCTCCCTATTCATTATCCATTTATAATCTGTGTCTTTATTATCTATTGATTAGCTCTGTCTTTATTATCTCTCTTTATTATCTACTTATTAATTACCTATTTATAATCTGTGTCTTTATTATCTATTGATTAGCTCTGTCTTTATCTGTCTTTAATACCTATTATCTATTTATTGCCTGTCTTTACTATCTATTTATTACCTGTCTTTACTAGCTGTGTCTTTATTACCTGTGTCTTTATTTTCTATATCTTTATGATCTATTTATTATCTCTTTATTATCTCTTTATTATCTACTTACTATCTATTCATAAGATGTGTCTTTATTATGTTTGTTATCTCTGTCTTTATTATCTATATCTTTATTATCTGTGTCTTTATTATCTATGTATTATCTGTCTTTATTATCTACTTATTAATTGTCTATTTATAATCTGTGTCTTTATTATCTATGTATTATCTCTGTCTTTATTATCTATATCTTTATTATCTGTGTCTTTATCTGTGTCTTTATTATCTATGCATTATCTGTCTTTATTATCTACTTATTAATTATCTATTTATAACCTGTGTCTTCATTATCTGTTTATTGTCTCTGCCTTTATTATCTCTGTCTTTATTATCTCTTTATTATCTCTGTCTTTATTATCTACTTATTAATTATCTATTTATAATCTGTGTCTTTATTATCTGTTTATTATCTCTGTCTTTATTATCTCTATCTTTATTATCTGTGTCTTTATCTGTGTCTTTATTACCTATGTGTTATCTCTGTCTTTATTATCTATTTATTATCAGTCTTTATTATCTCTATCTTTATTATCTGTGTCTTTATTTTCTATGTATTATCTCTGTCTTTATTATCTCTGTCTTTATTATCTCTATCTTTATTATCTGTGTCTTTATCTGTGTCTTTATTACCTATGTGTTATCTCTGTCTTTATTATCTATTTATTATCAGTCTTTATTATCTCTATCTTTATTATCTGTGTCTTTATCTATTTATTATCTCTGCCTTTATTATATCTATTATCTATTTATGACCTGTCTTTTACTATCTGTGTCTTCATTATCTATATTACCTGTGTCTTTATTACCTGTGTCTTTACTATCTATTTATTATCTGTGTCCTTATCTATGTATTTATTATCTATGTCCTTATTATCTATCTATTTATTATCTAACTATTATCTCTGTCTTTCTTAGCTAGTCAGTGACTCAGAGTATTGATTCACTTTAGAGTCACCACGCTGCTAGAGCAGGTCCAGAGGAGACCACAAAGGTGAGCAGAGGGCTGGAGAACCTCCCCTGTGGGGACAGGCTGAGAGAGTTGGGGCACTTCAGCCCGGAGAAGGCTCCAGGAAGAGCTCAGACCACCCTTGCAGCACTTGAAGGGGGCTACAGGAGAGCTGGGGAGGGACTTTGGAGTGCTTGGATGAAAGGGAATGGATTGAAGCTGGAAGAATTTAGATTTAGACTGGAGATTAGGAAGAAATCCTTGCCAGTGAGGGAGGGGAGAGACTGGAACAGGTTGCCCAGGGAGGTTGTGGTTGTCCCCTCCCTGGAGGTGTTCCAGGCCAGGTTGGATGAGACCTTGAGCAGCCTGGGCTGGTGGGAGGTGTCCCTGCCCATGGCAGTGGGGTTGGAACTGGATGATCTTTGTGGTCCTTTCCAACCCATTCTGTGCTTGTTTGATTCCATTTTACGTGGACCACAAAGGACTGGCAGAAGGCAACTTCTTTGTCCTTGCTGTGCCAGAGCAGGGCTGACAATGAAGGCAGACCCAAAAGAATTCCCCAGAAGACCTTTGCCCCAGGTTGTTTTGCTTAATCAGAAGGGAAACACAGTGGGAATAAAACTCACTCCTCACAGCTAACATTTCACTCCCTGCTCCTTCTGCTTTGATAAGCTTAGCAGCTGGCCACAGAGTCTTCCAAGGTAAACACAACCCTTCATGTGTCCTGCACAAGGCCACCAGAACTCCATCTTTCCTCCTGTGTGCTGCAGAGAAATTCACTGGGCCGGTGCTGTTGTTTCACTTTCCCACCCAGGGCATCCTGCCATCAACCCAAACTGCTCACAGGAGCAGCTTCAAGGCTCAGGAGAGCTCAGCCCTCCACAGAGAACTGCTCTCCTTCAGCTTGCTAGGATAGGGAAGGAGAACTTCACTGTTAGCTTCACTTCTTCCCCCAGTGACTGCCAATTGTGATGCTCTGCTGTAAATGGCAGCTGTTGGTTGCCCCAGATATGGTGGCAGCTCTTAAGCACTGAGTTCAGAGTATGTGTGAAATAATCACCATGAGGGTGGTGAGAGCCTGGCACAGGCTGCCCGGGGAGGTGGTGGAAGCCTCCTGCCTGGAGGTGTTTGCAGCCAGGATGGAGGTGGCTGCTGCAGTGTGAGGTGTCCCTGCCCATGGCAACGGGGTTGGAACTGGCTGAGCCTTGAGGTCCCTTCCAGCCCTAACAATTCTGATTCTAATCCCTTAGCTTGGGCAGGTGCTGTAGAAATATAAACCACAATACAATCACAGAGTCACAGAATGTTAGGGGTTAGAAGGGACCTGCAAAGATCCTCCAGTCCAACCCCCCAGTCAGAGCAGGAGCACCCAGGGCAGGGCACCCAGGAACTCATCCAGGTGGGTGTGGAAAAGTCTCCAGAGCAGGAGACTCCACAACCTCTCAGGACAGCCTGCTCCAGGGCTCTGCCACCCTCACAGTGAAGAAAGTTTTCCCTTCTGTTCCATGGAACCTCCCCTGCTCCAGCTTGCCCCCAGTGCCCCTTGTGCTGTCCTTGGACATCACTGGGCTGACTCTGTCATAGAATCATAGAATCAACAAGGTTGGAAAAGACCTCAGAGATCATCAAGTCCAACCTGGCACCAAACACCTCCTGACAACTAAACCATGGCTCCAAGTGCCACATCCAATCCTCTCTTGAACACCTCCAGGCATGGGGACTCCACCACCTCCCTGGGCAGCACATCCCAATGGCCAATCTCTCTTGCTGGGAAGCCAACTCTTTCTGTGTCCTCCCAACACTGCCCTGCACATCTTGATCAACAGGAATGAGGTCACCCCTCAGGCTCCTCTGCTCCAAGCTTAAAGAGCCCTCAGCTCCCTCATCCACAACATTCAGTAGCAATACAACTAGAGCCTGGATTTCAACCTCCAACAGCTCCCAAGGAAAAAAGGTTCACACTGCAAAATCTGGGAGCAGGTATCAAAGCATCCAGACTGAGGGAGTTGGGGTTGTGCAGGCTGGAGAAGAGAAGGCTCTGAGGAGACCTAATTGTGGCCTTCCAGTATCTGCAGGGGGCTACAAGAAAGCTGGGGAGGGACTTTTGAGGGTGTCAGGGAGGGATAGGATTGGGGGGGATGGAGCAGAACTAGAAGTGGGGAGATTGAGATTGGATGTGAGGAAGAAGTTGTTCCCCATGAGGGTGGTGAGAGCCTGGCACAGGTTGCCCAGGGAGGTGGTGGAAGCCTCCTCCCTGGAGGTGTTTAGGAAGAGACTGGATGGGGCACTTGGTGCCATGGTTGAGTTGATCAGATGGTGCTGGGTGATAGGTTGGACTTGATGATCTCAGAGGTTTTTTCCAACCTGGTTAATTCTATTCTATTCTATTTTTGGTTGGACACTGGCACAGGTTGCCCAGGGAGGTGGTGGAAGCCTCCTGCCTGGAGGTGTTTGCAGCCAGGCTGGAGGTGGCTGTGAGCAACCTGCTGCAGTGTGAGGTGTCCCTGCCCATGGCAGGGGGGTTGGAGCTGGCTGAGCCTTGAGGTCCCTTCCAACCCTAACAATTCCCTGATTTGGCTTCTTGCTTGTCCTTATTGAAGGGAACCTGCCTGCACTCAGCTTGCCAGCCCTTACTGCAGCCAAACCCTTTGCCAGGGATAGTTCCAAGCACAGGATTTCAACACAGAGAACTGCAGCTCCCAAACAATGTCTGCTTTAATGAGTGCCCACCAGCCTCCCAAACCCAGCCCTGTGTTTCCTCCAGCAATAACCCTAGCTGTGACTGCAGCACAATTCACCAGGGCCAGTTTCTGCTTGCTTCTTTTTTCTCCCCCCCCCCCCCCCCCCCCCTTTTTTGCAATCAGAATCTATTCTGCTTGAGGTCTTAATACATTTCACATCGAGCCAAATTAATTCCAGAAGAAACTGAGGTTGAGTGGTGCCAGATTTGTATCTTGGCCCCTTTTGCAAAACAAAACAAAGCAGAAAGAGGCAAGCAGAGCAAAGCCATCCTTGAGAGATAGAGAGAGAGCAGGGGAAAGTGATTGATTATAAGCACCTCAAGAATTCCACGTGTATACAACCTGTCCTGACAGAGCCCCTGCAGCACACAACCAAAAACTAAGCTGAAGAAGTGCTGCTTGCAGTCCCCTTAATGATGATTTGAAGGGCAGCAGCCAGCTTGCTTGGTTTTCCCTTCCTGATTTTCTATACAGAGGACTTCTTGGGGTTTTTTTTCACCCCCTCCTCCTCCAGGCTTGCCCAACCTTAACCAATTACTCTCACAATGGCATTGCAGAGGACGTTGAGGAATGGCAGCCCAATTGTTCTGCCTTGCCCCCCTCTGCCATGCCCCCAATTTTTTGACAGCTTTTGCTCCTCTATTGCTATAGTGACTGCCAGCCCTAATGCTGGTGATCAAAGTCATCTGGTAGAGGTCACCTCTGCTTGAAACCAAGCAAAACAAGGGACATTTTTGTGTGAGCAGAGAGAAAGACAGAGAGAGAGAGAGAAAGGGCTGTGTGACAGGGGAGACTTCCTTCTTTCCCAGCAGTGTAGTCTCCTTTCCATGGCATCCTGCCCCTAATCTTAGGACCTGCTTATCTTCTTCTCCTGCTCCCAAGCCCTGGGGTGATTCCCTACACACAGAACTGGAAGGATCCTGCCCTGCAAATTCCACTCCCTAAGGTGATTCTCCCAGACACAGAACTGGAAGGATCCTGCCCTGCAAATTCCACTCCCTAAGGTGATTCTCCCAGACACAGAACTGGAAGGATCCTGCCCTGCAAATTCCACTCCCTAAGGTGATTCTCCCAGACACAGAACTGGAAGGATCCTGCCCTGCAAATTCCACTCCCTAAGGTGATTCCCTACACACAGAACTGGAAGGATCCTGCCCTGCAAATTCCACTCCCTAAGGTGATTCCCTACACACAGAACTGGAAGGATCCTGCCCTGCAAATTCCACTCCCTAAGGTGATTCTCCCAAACACAGAACTGGAAGGATCCTGCCCTGCAAACTCCACTCCCCAAGCCTGGCAAGCCATCAGCTCCAGATATTCATTCCCAGAGTCTTCCACTTGCCACCTCTGGACAGCTGGGAGCATCCTGAAGCCTTTTTATCCCACGAGAGCCACCACCACCTTAACCAGAGCATCTGAGCAGCCCAGGAGTTCCTCCTCTGTGATTTTTCAATCCCCACAGCCTCTTTGGTGGAAGCCCAGGCTCCCTCAGGTGTTTTACACTCTTGCCTTTGCCTCAGGGACTTTCCAAATAACCTTTCAGAGAGTAAAAGCCTGCAGGAGAGCCCTGACTGTCCCAGCATCCCTGTTGTACACTTGCCTCAACCAGGTGCTTCTGCCCAGGGCAGTGTTCACCTCCTACAACCCCAAAGTGTCTTTACTCCTAACTCAGCTGCTGTGGGACTGGAAATGATAACCACAAAGGATTCCAGCCTTGGCTTCAGTAGGCTACAAACAATCAATCATGCAAAGGCAGAGAGAGAGAGAACATTTCACTTCAAGACCAGACAGAACTGGCCAAGACTGCCAGGAGGAAAAGGAACCAGCATCACATCACTGCCAGGAAGAAGTGCTGCCAGGTGCTGCCAGCCCACAAACACCTACCTTGGGATGCCCATGCAGCTCTTCACTGTTGGAGAGGGTAGCATTGAAGGGCTCTGTGTACTGATTTGGCTCTTTCTTCACCTTCCTCTCTCTCTTTGCTGCCGTGACTCTGAAGAGGCAAAACTGCTGACAGAGCAAAGTGGCCACAAACAGCCAGGTGCACCCCTTCATTTTGCAGAGGGAGGGGCCAAGGCAGGGAGGGCACTTTGCAAGCACAAAAACAAGCCCCCCCAAACCAAGCCAAAACAACACCTTCACCACCAACAATAAGAACAGCCAGAGACTCCTCTCTGGGGGGAGGAAAAAAAAAAAATAGAGATTAAAAAGAAAAGAGGAATAAAAGCCCAGGTTAGAACTCTTCAAGGTGATCCTCTGGGCTATGCAGTCTCAAAGGAGCAGCATGCAGGGATGCCCTGGTTGCTGGAGAGCTCTCTGCTCAAGCAGGACACATGGAAATGGTCTAGATAAACTTGTTTGCAAATCTGGATTCACTCGAAGAAAGAGGTAAGTCCATTCAGCCTCTTGAAGCTTACATAAATACAAGAGGCCCTGCAAAGTCCCTGCCACCCACCTTGAAGTGTCACTCCCCCCACACACCCCCCCCCACCACCACCACCACCTCAATAAGTCTTCAGACTCGTTTAAAATGCACTCAACTATGAAACCTAGAAAGTCAAATTGCTCAGGGCAACAGTTTCTCAGGCCAGAGCTGACAACACCAACTCATTAAGGGGGGGGGGGGTGGTGTCTGTTAGGTTGCTGCTCTTCAGCAGGAGAGTTCCCTCTCTGTCACTTGAAGGTTTGGTGTTCAGCTCAGAGCAGGCTCGAATCTGTTCCATCCATCCTCCCCGCAGCGATGCTTCCCCTGCCTCGGCGACAAGTCCTCATCTTCCCTCTCAAGGTGCTGGGGAACTGTAATCCAAGGTTGCTGCAGCCACTGCTCCCCTGAGGAGGCTGAAAGCATCCCAAGTGCTCAGCCTGCTGAGGAGAAAAATCAAGTCCTCATCTCACAGACGTTCAAGCACGGAGAAGCAAAGCCCCTGAGGGTGTCCCTAGGTCCATTAGGAGCAGAGAAAGTTTTTCCAAGCCTTAGCTTCTCTCTTTCTTCACCTGAGTTGATCTTCCCTTTCCTTTAGTGAGGCAATGAGCAGGAACCCCTGATGCCACAGGCAGTTGTCAGGATGCAGCCTCTTGTGCCTTTCCCATCCTCATCTCCCCTCACAGCAGGCAAGAGTTCAGGTGCAGATCAGCTCTGCCTCGCTGCTGCTCCTCTCCCCAGCTGCACGCTGGCAGAAGCCTCCTCAGCTCTTGCTGCTTCACCTCAGCAAAGAAGTGCCTCTGTCCTGAATGAGTTTCCATCAACTTCAAGAAAGGGGGAGGGGGAGTGGGGGGGAAGAAAAAAAATGAGGAGGAGGAAAAAAAAAAAAGAGGAGAAAGAAAAAGGAGGAGAAAAAAATAAAGGGGGAGGGGGGAAAAGAGGAGGGGGAAAAAAGAGGAGGAAAAATAAGAGGAGGAGAAAAAGGAGGGGAGGAAAGGGGGAGAGGAGGGGGGAGAGAAGGAGGGGGGAAAAAGAGGAGAAAAAATGGGAGGAAAAAAAGGAGGGAAAAAAGGAGGGGAAAAGAGAGGAGAAAAAAAGAGGAGGGGAAAAAAGAGGAGGAAAAATAACAGGAGGGGGAAAAGGGAGGGGAAAGGGGGGAAGGAGGGGGGAGAGAAGGAGGGAAAAAAGAGGAGAAAAAATGGGAGGGGAAAAAAGGAGAGAAAAAAGGAGGGGGGAAAGAGGAGGAAAAAAGAGGAGGGGGAAAAAAGAGGAGGGGAAAAATGAGGGGAAAAAGAGGAGGAAAAATAAAAGGGGGAGGGAAAGAGGAGAAAAAAAGAGGAGGGAAAAAAGAGGAGGAAAAGTAAGAGGGGGGAAAGTGGGGGGGGGGAAGGAGGAGGAAAAAAAGGGGTGCAAAAAAGGAGGAGAGACAAAAGAGGAGAAAAAAAAGAGGAGAGGGAAAAAAAGGGAGATGGGGGGAGGAAAGGAGGAGGGCTCACGTTGTAATGAGCTGTCAAGCCTCTTCTCTTCACATTCCTATTAGACTCACTGATAAGTGGAGCTGGCCCGTGTGCCAGGCAGGTTTAAATCAATGCCCATTCCCTGCTCCCTCCCCCCAGCCCTGCTCTGGACCTCCCCCTTTTCAAGATCTCAGAGAAATCACCATTTTTCTGGGAACTTTGGTAAAAGCAGAGCCTGTGGTAGAGCTAAAAATATGTGGCTTGGACAAGGCACTCAGCAGCATCCCAGCCCAGGCTGAGCCACCGCAGCGCTCTCGCTTTGCACCCTGCTCAGCTCTGTCCCCACAGCATTTGCAACCCCCCCCTCCCTGCCCCAGCTCTCACTAGGGGCTGGCTCAGAGGGGGCTTCTGGTTTCTTTAGGGGAGGGTGGGCTGCTTATTAGAGGGAACAGAAAACCCCCCAAGGTTACACATCTCCTGCCAGCACTTTGTGAGGGAGAGCTGGAGGCAGTTGGGCTGCCTGCAGCTCTTTGTCAGTTCCACATCACCTCCGACGAGTCTCCTGCTGACAGCAGGCAAAGGTTTCTCTGAGGCTGTACCACGAGAAAGCCTGAGGATCACAGCAGCTTGAAGTCCCTTGGTGCAGTCAGCCAGCAACAGATTTTGCTCTCTTCAAACAATCCCTTTGCCATCTGCAACCCAAAGTGATGACTTTAAATGCAGCCAGGCTGGGTGAGGAGCAGCAGCTCCCTGCCTTGAGCAGCCTGGGCTGGGAGAAGGTGTCCCTGCCCATGGCAGGGGGGTTGGAACTAAATGATCTTTAAGGTCTGCATGATCTTTAAGGTCTAGGTGATCCTTAAGGTCCAGGTGATCCTTAGGGTCCAGGTGATCCTTAGGGTCTAGATGACCTTTAATGTCCAGGTGATCCTTAAGGTCTAGATGATCTTTTACATCCAGGTGATCTTTAAGGTCTAAGTCATCTTTAAGGTCTAAGTCATCTTTATGGTCCAGGAGATCCTTATGGTCCAGGAGATCCTTAAGTTCTAGATGATCTTTAAGCTCCAGATGATCTTTAGGGTCCCTTCCAACCCAAACCATTCCATGAACCTATGGCTCAGGGAAACTGAGGCACAAACAACCTGAGTTGAAAGCCCAGAAGGGGAGCACAGAGTTTGGTTTGGTTTTGGTTGGATTTGGGTTTTTTTTTTTTTCCTTACAGCATCTTGTGAGAGATTGGGAAAGAAGAAGAAGACTGTGTCCAGTTCTGGGCCCCTCAGGTTAAGAAGGACATGGAGAGACTTGAAGGTGTCCAGAGAAGGGCAAGAAAGCTGGGGAGGGGTCTGGAGCACAGCCCTGGGAGGAGAGGCTGAGGGAGCTGGGGTTGCTTAGCCTGCAGAAGAGGAGGCTCAGGGGAGACCTTCTTGCTCTCTGCAACTCCCTGAAGGGAGGTTGTAGCCAGGTAGGGGTTGGGCTCTTCTCCCAGGCAAGGAGCACCAGAACAAGAGGACACAGTCTCAAGCTGTGCCAGGGGAGGTTTAGGCTGGAGGTGAGGAGAAAGTTCCTCACAGAGAGAGCTGTTAGCCATTGGGATGTGCTGCCCAGGGAGGTGGTGGAGTCCCCATGCCTGGAGGTCTTCAAGAGGGGTCTGGCTGTGGCACTTGGAGCCATGGTTTAGTCAGGAGGTGGTGGGTGACAGGTTTGGACCTTTGAGGTCTCTTCCAACCTTGGTGATTCTGTTGAAGAAGAGAGTGAGAGCAAGGAGGGAAGCTGCACAGGAGCTAAATAGTTAACAGCACATCACCCCTCCCCCCAGGAGCTCACATTCCATCAAAACTACGTGGCAGACTTTATTTGTTAATAATATTTAACTTTCTTTGGCGCCTTCTCAGACTTAAGCCTCCCTCTCTCTCTCTCTCTCTCTCTCTCCCCCCCCTCCCCTTCTCTCTCTCCCCTTGTTTTTTTTTCCAGGTTAGTTGTAGACAAGCCATGAATTTGTAAAAGTGCACTTGATGACACATTAATAGGACAATCTGTCACACTGCAGCTAAACAGCCTGACAGATCCACACACCAGGGCAAGAAATGACAGTCAGGGCTGGAATGGGGCAATCACTGCCTTGGGGCTGCTGCTGCAGGCTGCCTCTGGCTGCTGCAACATCTCCCCTCAGAGTCCAAGAGCCAAATCCCAAGGCTATGTCCTTTGCAAGCACAGGGTCAAGTTCTCTGGTGGCCCAGTAGGACAAACTGACTGCAGCTGACCCCCAGCTGAAGTTCTCTGATGGCCCAGGAGGACAAACTGACTGCAGCTGACCCCCAGCTGAAGTTCTCTGGTGGCCCAGTAGGACAAACTGACTGCAGCTGACCCCCAGCTGAAGTTCTCTGGTGGCCCAGGAGGACAAACTGACTGCAGCTGACCCCCAGCTGAAGTTCTCTGGTGGCCCAGTAGGACAAACTGACTGCAGCTGACCCCCAGCTGAAGTTCTCTGGTGGCCCAGGAGGACAAACTGACTGCAGCTGACCCCCAGCTGAAGTTCTCTGATGGCCCAGGAGGACAAACTGACTGCAGCTGACCCCCAGCTGAAGTTCTCTGGTGGCCCAGGAGGACAAACTGACTGCAGCTGACCCCCAGCTGAAGTTCTCTGGTGGCCCAGTAGGACAAACTGACTGCAGCTGACCCCCAGCTGAAGTTCTCTGGTGGCCCAGGAGGACAAACTGACTGCAGCTGACCCCCAGCTGAAGTTCTCTGGTGGCCCAGGAGGACAAACTGACTGCAGCTGACCCCCAGCTGAAGTTCTCTGGTGGCCCAGGAGGACAAACTGACTGCAGCTGACTCCCAACTCTCTGTGCTGGGATGAAACAAGTGCCAACAGAATTTTTGCCTCTCCTCCAACTTTCAGTCCAGCATTTGCAGCATCTGTGGCACCCTGCACACCTTGCTGCTGCTGTTCCCACATCCCAAAGCCCCAACATCCAGCCCCTAGGTGCAGAAAGCTTGGCACAGGCTGATGTTGCCCTTTGCAGCCCAGCAAACCCAAAGAGTTTCTCCTCTGAGCCCAGCATCGTTGCAGCAACAGCAGGAGGAGTTCTGAGTGCCACAACCAGCTCTGAAGTAGGGAAGATACCTGGAGAGCAACCTGGGCTAGTGGAAGGTGTCCTTGCCCACAACAGGGGGGGGTGGGTGGTGGTGTTTGGACCTAGATGATCTTTAAGGTCCCTCCAAACCTAAACCATTCTGTGCTACAACCAGAAGCCACTTTTACATCTTGAAACTGCCTGCAGGAACCCAGCTGCAGGTTTGCAGACCCCATGGAGCGTGTGGGAAGCTGGAAGCTGAAGGGTCAGGCAAGAAAGTTTGATCTTTCAATCCCTGCTCATCTTGAGCTCAAGACAGACCTCAGCTAACTGTGCTGAGGACACCCAAAAGGCACAAGGACCACAGCTGGGGTTCTCCTAGGTGCCCACTGGAGGCAGCCTGCTAAAGCCTTGCTCAGAGAGGATGTTTTCAGCCGATGCAGCAGAAGCCTCATTGCCATTTCACTGCCCCCCACCCCTGCTTCAAAGCAGTTTAGGTTCTCTTGATCTTCACAGCAGGTCTAGAGAGCTTCAATGGCTTAAGAGTGAAGGTTCCCAGTGACGATCTGGTACCAACCCGAGCTGCCCATTGGCCTCCGAGGGAAGAAACTGTTCAGACCAAACCTAAACACAGCAGCAAGGAGCGGCAGGGGGAAGACAAACCAAGGGTTTATAACGCCTTCAGCCGCCTTCTGCAGAGCTGTGTCCTCGCTGCTTCAGAGCCTCCCCATCCCCTCTCGGCTCTGCTCTCCCCAGCCCACCGCGATGCAGGCGGGGCCGTGGCGCCACCTTGTGGTGAGACCCTGGAAACGCCGAGATCCTCCGCAAGCCCTCCGGGAACCGCTGCTGCAGCTGCTGCTGAGCTTTCCTCTGACTGGGGGCTCCTCAGACCTCCCGAGGGGTGACACAAGCAGAGCCTCTTCACTGCTGACAAAGCCTCCAGGTGAAGCTTCATTAATTATCCTCCTTCACTGCCCAGGAAAGTCTTTTTGGTAACAGATGCGAGTGCTTCAGTCTTTCACCATCCTCCCTCTTGGGGCATGCAGGGCACTGCAAACAGGGTTTGCTTGCTGTGAGCAGCAAGATCTGGCCTTTGCTGGTCCTCATCCTCCCTTTTGGGGCATGCAGGGCACTGCAAACAGGGTTTGCTTGCTGTAAGCAGCAAGATCTGGCCTTTGCTGGTCACTATCCTCCCTTTTGAGGCATGCAGGGCACTGCAAACAGGGTTTTTGCTTGCTGTAAGCAGCAAGATCTGGCCTTTGCTGGTCCCCATCCTCCCTTTTGGGGCATGCAGGGCACTGCAAACAGGGTTTGCCTGCTTTAAGCAGCAAGATCTGGCCTTTGCTGGGCAGTCAAAAAAGCATCATGATTTGTCAGCCCATGACTGGGTTGCAGTATCAGCCACTAAGAGCCACAGATTGTCAGCAGAAATTACTCAGGGGCATTCAAAGAGCACCTTTTGAAGCACAAAGCTCAAGGTAGGAATTTTCATGACCAATGATAAGCTTGCTCTGCTGAAGACTTGCCACTGACTGCTCCCATGCAAGGCAGCTTGGAGAAGCCATCAGATGGGCAAGAAGCATCTCCTCTTCTGTGGGGCCTTCTACTTGCCTAGGTGCATAGAATGGTTTGGGTTGGAAGGGACCTTCAAGATCATCCAGTTCCAACCCCCTTGCCATGGGCAGGGCCAGCTCCCACTGCTGCAAACAAGGCTGCAGTGAGAGCTGTGACATGTTTGTCATGACAGAACTGAGCTCTTCCTACCTGGAGGTGATGTACTACAGGTGTAAAGGGACACCAGACTCACCTTGAGGAAAAGCAGAGCTGAAGGTGGAAGCTGCAGCCCTGCAGCTGCTTTGTGAGACTTCCTCCCAGCAGTTCCTTTCCCACCAGCAGCCCCAGAGAGGCTACATTTCACCACGGGTGTTTATTATGAGCAAACAACTTGACAAGGCAGCCATTCCCACTCCTCAAATGCATGCCTGAAGGCAACTCCCATGACCTTGGGAGGGAGAAACGCTTACAGACACATCCAGGCTTTGAAAGCTCAAGGCTGGGGTTTGAGCACAGCCACCAAAGTCATCTTCTGACTCAAGCTGCCAACTCCCTACAGCACCTGTGTGTAACAAGCTCTCAGAGAGCTCTCTGGAACGGCAGCTTCAAAGGGGAGGGCCAGATCTTTGCTCCAGCCTCACAGGCTTGAGGGCCAGCTTTCAATTTGGCTCCTGAATGCACTGCCTCGGGGCAGGATCACACTTTGGCAGGGCAAAGAATGGTTCAGCTCCACCTAAATGGCTCTGGAAACAAGAAGAGCTCTGATAGAGACTTAGAGAGTCTTTTAAAAGCCACAAAGCAGCAAAATGAACACAAAAGGGATAAATCTGTTAGCAAAGGCAAGGAGCAAGATGCAGCAAATTGGTGGAAGCCCGAAGTGAGAGGGCTCAGTCAGCTGCTGCTCCTAGCAGATGGCACCCAAAACGCCTGCCAAGTCTGTCTCTGAACCCAGGGCATTGAAGAGGAACTCAGATTGGAAGTTGAGAGGTTTAGATACAACCAATCCTCAGGGGGAAAAGACATAAAGTCATAGAACTGTCAGGGTTGGAAGGGACCTCAAGGCTCAGCCAGTCCCAGCCCCCTGCCATGGGCAGGGACACCTCACACCGCAGCAGGTTGCTCACAGCCACCTCCAGCCTGGCTGCAAACACCTCCAGGGCTGAGGCTTCCACCACCTCCCTGGGCAACCTGTGCCAGGCTCTCACCACCCTCCTGGGGAAGTTCTTCCTAACATCCAAGCTGAATCTCCCCACTTCTATCTTTGCTCCATCCCTCCCAGTCCTATCCCTCCCTGACACCCTCAAAAGTGGCTTTCTTGTAGCCCCCTTCAGATCCTGGGAAGGCCACAATTAGGTGGCAGAAGCCCTGCCAAGGACTCATGAACCACTCATGACCATCAGTGAAAAAAGCCCAGAGAGGAAGCAACTCATTCATGGCAGCACCCAGCTCAGGCAGGGATGAATTTGCTGCTCACATCCAATCTGAATCTACCCATTTCTAGCTTTGCTTCGTTCCCCCTCAGCCCCATCCTTCCCTGGCAGCCTGTAGGATGCAGCATGCCCAGGGGTTAACCAAAGCCTTCCCCCTCCCCCACTTCCCAACGGTGGCACTGACTAAAACCAAGAGATTCCCCTTCAGATGCCTGGGAGTAACTGAGGGCCAGCTCCTTGTCACATCATCATCAAAGGCTTTATTCAACACCTTGAGGCTGCACTACTTCTGGACCTCCAGGAGGTACATTTCACAGATGCAAACACACCATGGCCAAGCCCTCCTTGCCTTTTACCTCCAGTGGTGTGGACACAAAAGACCTTCCAGCAGAGGAGGAGGTCACACACGGATCACCCATCAGAAGCCTTGTGCCTGGAGGTGAGGGCAAGTGGCAGCAAAAAGGCATTGGGAGGCCACAAGACATTGTACCAGCAGCTAGCCAGGAGGCACAGCAGCCTCAGCTACAGGTCTAGAGGCTTTGAGAAGGGGAAAAATGAACAACATCCTTTTGACAAGGAACCTAGAAAACACCTGCAGGGAGGACACAACACCCACCCCCCACCTCCCTCTTCCTCTCCAGTGCACCCCCAGCCTGACAGAGTTGGTTGCAGCTAGATCCAAGTGGTGCCTCCCTGGTCACCAGAGAGCTGCTGAAGCCTGAACAAGAGGGAGATGTAAAAGCAAACCCAGAAGAGGATAGAGCTGAGGTTTGGTGAAAGCCACAGAAATAACAAATGCTTTATGAAGGGTTGGCCCAAAGTGCAGCCCCCTCCAGCCTGGCCCCTTCCTTCCCTCAGGACTGCTTTAAGGGTTCCTGAGAGCTGGCCTGCTGCTGTGGGTAACTATGGCAGAGGCCTGGTCACCTTTAGTGGTGCCCTAAGCTGCAGGGCTCCTGGGTTAACAACAGCTGTGTCTGCAGTCCAAGACAAGCAGCAGGGAGAGAGAACAAATTGGAAAGGGAAGAGGAAATTGGTTTTGCAAACATCCTCAGACACAGGAGGCAAGATTTCTTGGGGGCTTCCCCAGTCCAGTGGGATGCAGAGGTGCTCACCCTGCTGCCACCTCAGTTTGTTCCCATCACCAGTGAGCAGGCTCCTCCCCAGGGGAGTGGCAATGAAAGGCAGCACTGTTCATTATGCAAGGCACAAGGCACATCTGCCTCTGAGCAAACAAAAAGCATTTGGCTAAAAGGAAGCAAGGGAGGTGAGGAAAAACCCCAAGCAGCTCAAAGTAACTGCAGGGCAGACTTTGGAACCACCCTTGCAGCCTTGTAATCCCACCAGCCAACAGCAGCACTGCAGTCATCATCTGGAGGGGAACAGGGAGGAACCTAACAGAAAGAAGCTTCTGCAATCTCAGGTGGATTAGAAGGGTTTTGAGGGCTTGTGGCTGTTGGTTTGAAGAGCTTCTGCAAAGCTTCAAGGCAGCAAGTGGAACTAATTTGAAGGGTCTGCCTCAGCTAAGTGATGCTTCAGCTTAAGTCAGTCGGCTCTGAAGGAGCTGGGTCTCATCCAGGCTCCTTTTGCCTTCACAAGGGCTAAGGGGGGAGGCCACTCCACCTACCAAAGCCCATGAAACCCAGGGAAGGCTTTCTCTGAACACACAATCAACTCACCATTGGCATGTGCAGTTTTATTGGGGGGGGGGGGGGGGTTGTCTCTTTTTGTCTTCCAACAGTGGCACCTTGTGAGCAACAGTCAGCATTACAGCTTCCAACACAACAGCTCCCAACAGGGCAACCTGGGAGCCAGCAAATCCAAACCAATGCTGCATGAGGGCATCCCACTGAGTCCAAAGGGTTTGGTTCTTCCCCTTGCTGATCACTCCTGAAGGCCAACAACTGCACTTCCTGTAGCCCAAATAAAAGCTGCAGTGACCTGTGAGATGGCAAATCCAAACCAGTATTGGATGTTGGGCATCCCACTAAAGAGTGAGTCAAAAAGGTTTGGTTTTAACCCTTGCTGATCACTCCTGAAGGCCAACAACTGCACTCCCTGTAGCCCAAATAAAAGCTGCAGTGACACTGGGACAATTTAGACACCACATTTAACAGACATGGTTGTGATCTTCCTCACTCAGCTAATCCCTACTGCCTGGAGATGCAACGAGGTGCAGCCCAGTGTGGGAAAGAAACCCCCAACAGCCATCTTCTGCGGCACCAATGGTCACCAACCCTTCCCAAGCCCACATGAAGCCTCTCCTGGAATCACTTCCAACACCTGCACAGCCTCTTCCCTACTGAAAAGATGATATGCAGAAATGGGAGGCCCATGAAGTCAAAAGCTGCACTGGCTGAGGAGGTCCCAGCTTCAAAGAGCAGAGGGAGAGAGCTGCTCTGCAAAGCAAAAGGAACACCAGAGGCCTAGAAAGGTTGGTGCCTCATCAACAACGCTCTGCCTCCCCTGTGAGCCACTGTTAGAGAGCAGAAGAGGGCAAGACCTGTGAGCTGAGCTTCTGGTTGTTGAAGCTTCCTAAGCCAAACTACACCATCCCCCCCCAACCCAACACACACAAACAACCCAGGAGCCAACCAGTGCTTTACCCCCACCCCGAGGCGGCAAAACAGAGGCCGGGGCCGGTTGGATTGGATCCAGAGGGTCGAGAGATGGATGGCCAAGGAGTCCCACTCAATTCTGCAACTACCAGCTAATTTGGTCTTGGCTTTGCTTTTATTCTCCTCATTCTTGAGCTATGCTTCTGAGCACATACTTGACTGTGTAGGCAAAGGCTGCAAACCCCACGATCACGAACAAGTTCGCCAGGGCTCCGCCTAAGAGTCCGTGGTTGCGGTTGGCCTGCTGCAGCCCGGGGTGGTTGGCCGGCGCCAAGGGGACGTGCCCGTTGAGCAGGGGGAGCCCGTTCTGCCCGTAGTGTGCCTCCCCATCGGGCACCACATCTGGCAAAGGCAGGGAAGGAGGTCTGCTGCTGAGCTCTTCTTGTGCTTTCTGCTTCTGTTTAATCTCCTGGGAGAAACGGAACGAAACAAAGCAGAGCAAACCACAGCGCCGGAGGTGAGGTTCGGGGATCCACAGACCCGGGGAGCCACAGACCCAGGGATCCACAGACCCAGGGATCCACAGACCCAGGGATCCACAGACCCAATCAGGTTGGAAAAGACCTCAGAGATCAGCAAGTCCAAGCTGCCACCCAACACCTCCTGTCCAACTAAACCGTGGCACCAAGTGCCACATCCAAGCCCCTCTGGAACACCTCCAGGGATGGGGACTCCACCACCTCCCTGGGCAGCACATCCCAAGGGCCAATCTCTCTGTCTGGGAAGAATTTCTTCCTCACCTCCAGCCTAAACCTCCCCTGGCACAGCTTGAGACTGTGGCCTCTTGTTCTGGTGCTGCTTGCCTGGGAGAAGAGACCAACCCCCAGCTGGCTACAACCTCCCTTCAGGGAGTTGCAGAGAGCAAGAAGGTCTCCCCTGAGCCTCCTCTTCTGCAGGCTAAGCAACCCCAGCTCCCTCAGCCTCTCCTCCCAGGGCTGTGCCCCAGACCCCTCCCCAGCTCTGTTGCCCTTCTCTGGACACCTTCCAGCAGCTCAACATCTTCCCTAACCTGAGGAGCCCAGAACTGGACACAGGACTCAAGGTGTGGCCTGAGCAGTGCTGAGCACAGGGCAGAATGACTTCCCTGCTCCTGCTGGCCACACTCTTCCTGCTGCAGGCCAGGATGCCCTTGGTCTTTTTGGCCCCCTGGGCACACTGCTGGCTCATGCTCAGCTGCTGCCAACCAGCACCCCCAGGTCCCTCTCTGCCTGGCTGCTCTCAGCCACTCTGCCCCCAGCCAAGGAAGCGAAGCACTGCCGAGTGCGAGCGGGGCAGGGGTTGGGTCACTGGGTGCTTGGGGAGGGTTTCAGGTCTCTGTTGGCTGACAGAGGAGCTGAAGAGCTGCAGGAAAGCCAAATCACTGCAGGGATCAACTCCCTTACCTCCACCACTTCAGGGAAGAGCTCACAGAAGACTTTGTCTTTCAAGTTGTATGCTAAGCTCTGTGCAGCGAGCTGTCTCTTCTGGGGAGGAAACAGAAGGGATCAGCAGGGGCAGAGGAAGGCACTCAATACACCTTCATTAACAACAGTGAGTCACAGACCTTAATTAACGAAAGCCCTCCAAGATCATTGATTCCAAGCATCAACCCAACACCACCAGGGCCACTAAACCCTGTCCCAAAGCACCATGGCCACAGGTTTCTTGAACACCTCCAGGGATGGAGACTCCACCACCTCCCTGGGCTGCCTGGTCCAGTACCTGACCAGGAGAGAAATTGTTCCTCATCTCCAACCCTCCCCTGGTCCAGTTTCAGGCTGTTTCCTCTCATCCTATCCCTTGATACTAGAGAGAAGAGACCAAAACCCCCACCTCACAACTTCCCTTCAAGGGAGCTGTAGCTTCTGAGCTCCCAAAATACTGTTTTAACTCTTGAGGTCATGTTCCACACCCCCCACAGCAGAGAGAAGGCAGAGGACAGAGCCCAGAGCTTACTGTGAATTCTGAAGTCTCTATGCTGCCCAGTGTGGGGCCCTTCTCCACCATAAAACTAAGCAGGCCTGTCAAGATTGTTGAGACTGACCAAGCTGGGTTCCATGTGTCTGGGTGGAAATCAGTGATGGAAAGACACAACCTTCAAAAGGAGAAGACAGGCAGAGTGGTTTGGTTTTGCCACTCAAGGATCACCCATTACAGACAAGCAGCCACCACGGTGCTAATTGCTTAAGTGCCAGAAGAAGATCCTTACCTTGTGTTACACTTAAACCTTCCATTAGGTGTAATCATGTAAATGCTAGGAGGTTTGAAAGGAAATTCTCTGGGGAATATTAGTTTCCCATGGTAATAGCCACCTGCATCACATAAAGAGAGGAATTATTTCCTTTGCATGTAGATGAAGCCCTAAACTGCCCTTGAAAACTCTTCCCTTGTCCCCTCCTCCTCCTCCCTCCCCCTCAAGCTCACCATCTTGTGCCCCTAAAACACAGGGACAATAAACCCACACCTGCAGCCCTTCCCTGGGAGGCAGCTGTCTCACATGCATCTTCCAAACAGCTCCCCAAGCCAGCTGAAAGGAAACCAAGCCAAGGGTGCTCAACACAGCACAAAAGGGTTTGTTCCCCAGCTAACACACTGGGGAAGCTGAGCTCAGAGAGGCTGCAGGAGACACTGTGAGATATGTGACCACAACAAATGGAGAAGGCTTCTGCACTCCTCACTGGCCCCACAGGAACATCTCCATGCAGCAGCAAAAAGGGCATTTTGGAGGTTACTTCTGCCACAGAGTGAGCTGTCTGCTCCAAGTCCATGGCTTCAGTCCATGTGCTGCTGCTAGATGCTCTGATCAAAACCCTACTCCCAGACAGCAGCAGCACCACCTCCCTTCCTCAAGCTGTCAGCCAAGCCCTGGTGAGCTTTGAGGCTGCACTAAACAGTTTTCAGAGCCATTCACAGCAGCTCTGTTTGGCCCACTCAAGCCAGGGGGTGATCACTGAGGCAGGCTAATCACCAGAGGAGTTAACTTTTTACCTTCATAAGGAGTCATTTCAGGTCCCCGGACAACGTAGTGCCTAAGACAAGGAAGGGAAAAGCAGATCAAGCCAAAGAGCACAGAGAGGCAACACAAAGCAGCAGGAAAGCCATCAGGGTGATCAGTAGCACAAAAGGCTCCACCTCCCCCAAAGCCACCTGGGGAGGAGTGAGGGAGTCAGACCTGACAACCTGGAAGATCTTGTTCTCCCCAGCTCCCTGCAGCTCTTACCATTCGAGGATGTTGGAGGGGAGGGGCTCTGCACAGATGTAAGGCACTGGGTCTTTCTTAATTCGAAGGTAATCCTGTTTCAGCCTCTGGGTTGCTGTTGTTGGTGCTCTCTTGTTACTGTTGTTGCTCATCTGGGTTTGAAACCACACAACAATCAATCACTCAGTCACAGAATCAATAAGGTTGGAAAAGACCTCAGAGATCAGCGAGGCCAACCTGGCACCCAACCCCTCCTGACAACTAAACCATGGCTCCAAGGGCCACATCCAAGCCCTTTTTGGACACCTCTAGGGATGGTGACTCCACCACCTCCCTGGGCACCACATTCCAGAGGCCAATCTCTCTGTCTGGGAAGAACTTTCTCCTCACCTCCAGCCTAAACCTCCCCTGGAGCAGCTTGAGACTGTGTCCTCTTGTTCTGGTGCTGGGTGCCTGGGAGAAGAGACCAACCCCCAGCTGGCTCCAACCTCCCTTCAGGGAGTTGGGAGAGAGCAAGAAGGTCTCCCCTGAGCCTCCTCTTCTGCAGGCTAAGCAACCCCAGCTCCCTCAGCCTCTCCTCACAGGGCTCATTGCCCTTCTCTGGAATACAACCTTAGAGCTACTATGCTTCCTTGGACACAGCTCCAGGTGTTGGCTCCAGCTGCTTTACAGAGTTGGAAGAGGCCTGGAGCAACCTGGTCCAGTGGAAGGCGTCTCTGCCAACGGCAGGGAGGTTGGAACTAGATGATCATCTTCAAGGCCCCTTCCAACCCAAAGCATCATTACCACAGCCTTTAAGTGGCAAAAGCCATGCCAAAAGCTTACCAGCACACTCCCAAGAGCCTGGATACTGCCCAGGTGGGAAAACACCCCTTCCACAACACTGCTGCCCAAACACCCCAGACAACTGCAGTCAAGGAAATGTGCTGCACTCCAGCACCCACTTGAACTCTGAAGAACCAGCCCTGTGCTCAGGCTGAGCACACATTCTTTCAGCACTCTTATCAAGGGCTTAGCCTCCTCAAGTTATTCATTTCCCCACTCAGTTTGAGCACCCAGGAGGTAAAGCTGCCCCTCCTTTAAAGGCACCTGGTGCTGCTGCACATCCAGGTCTCTGAAACACAAACAAACCCCACAATGACTTCAGCACTGAAGGATTTTTATGTTCAGCCTGCTGCCTGTTTGGAGAGTCAACTGAATTTTTACAGGAGGGAGCTTCTGAGCCTGATAATTCTCTTCCAGAGGGACCTCATCTACAATGAGACCAAGGCAGTGTGAAGAGAGGAAATTCCATGCTGCTTACAAGGCAAAGAAAGCATCAGCCCTTACACCTGGAGAGCACAAACCAATTACACCCAGAGAGCACAAACCTATTAACAACAGTTATTTAACTCACTTTCCTCCCAGGCAATTTAGTAGGTCACACAGGGAAACTCAAGCAAGAGCCAACAGGGAGGATTGTCCCAACAGCTTGTCCAAGGAGATAAGATAATGCTTGCACTATGATAGCAGCCCTGAAGCATCAATGCCCAGGGCCCTTTGTATCCCCTGACTTCAAGCAGACAGCCCAGCACAATTTAGTAAAGATCACAGAATCAGTCAGGGTTGGAAGGGACCACAAGGCTCAGCCAGTTCCAACCCCCCCTGCCATGGGCAGGGACACCTCACAGTAGATCAGGCTGGCCAGAGCCTCATCCAGCCTGGGCTTAAACACCTCCAGGGCTGGGGCCTCCACCACCTCCCTGGACAACCCATTCCAGGGCTTCACCACTCTCACAGTGAAGATCAACCACTTAAACGATGAGCAACACCTCAATGTGGTCAAACAGCCAAACCTTACTGAGAAGAAGGCTGTTTAACCTGGCTTTAGCTGAGATTACTGCAGACCACTGCTTGAAGCCAAGTGAGTTTTTCCCCTTGAAAGAAGCTCCACGTGGTTTTAAAGTCACAAGCCTTGAGGTCACAAGGTTACACTTCCCTCTAGAAGAGGTCAGCACTGACGTTCAAAACACACACATTAGCTCCTATCTTTTCACTTTAACACAACTCTTTGTCCTGGAGTCTCACAACAGCATCCTTTTGCCCAGGGAGGTGGTGGAGTCCCCATCCCTGGAGGTGCTTAGGAAGAGCCTGGCTGAGGCACTTGGTGCCATGGTTGAGTTGATCAGATGGTGCTGGGTGAGAGGTTGGACTGGATGATCTCAAAGGTCTCTTCCAACCTGGTTAATTCTGTTCTGTTCTATTCTCACGACAGACTGCAAGTCAGTGCAGATATTGGGGTTTTAAAGCTGCTCAAAGCCTCGCCTGGCTTAAACTACAAAACAAACAGCACTGCTTACAGAAGCCACAACCGCAGAGACATTTTCCCATCTTGCCAATACGAAGGAAGCAGCTCGCCAGGGCTCACAGACAGCCGAGCGCCGGCAGCACAATGCGCCCAAGCCCTGCTCCCTGCTCGAGAGGGTGGATCTGGGGACTAACGCAAGGGCACGGCAGGACAGGTGGAAAACAAGACCTGTGAAACGAGTCAGAGCTTCTTCCTGCGGGTAAGCGTGACCCCGGCCCTGCCGGCAGCCGCTCCGTGCCCGAGCCGAGATGAGCAACGAGTGCGAGAACGCAAGAAGCAGGAGGACAACCGAGGAGCTCAGAGCTTACAGCGAGCCGGCTGCCCGACACTGGCCACAGCAGGCCGGGGAAGGGAGCGCCGAAAGAAGGGAGACAGCCGGTCCGGTCCAGCCCTCCCTGCTCCCTGAGCTGCCCCACGGGCTCGCCCCGCCGGCCCAGGCCCCACTCACCTCTCCCTGCTAGCGCAGGCCCCTCCACCGCCGGGACGCGCCACCTGCCCGCAGCCGGAGACCCAGGGAGGGAGGGTAGGAGGGGGAAAAAAAGAGAACGGAAGGGGGAGAGAAAGAAGGCAGGGGCAGGGTAGCGCAGACGAGCAACCCCCACACCTCCCCTCTGCGGCGCGACCGCGGCTCCCAGCCAAGATGGCGGCCCGGCGAGGCGGGGCCAACCGAGCGCTGGCGTCTGCTTCCGGAAGGGGCCGCCCCGCATCCGGGGCGCGCGCGTCACGCCTGCGTCACCGACTTCCGCTTCCGGCCGCTGCCATGGCGGCCGCGGGGGCTGCTGAGCCGCCGACTGCTCCCACCCCGAGACGCCTCGGCGCGGGCGGCGCCTGCCCGGTGCTCGCGGGGCCGGGTGGCCTGAAGCTGCGGCGTGTTCTCTGCCGCGGGGTCCCCTCTGTGCCGCGGAGCCCCCCTCCCTACCGCTTCCCTCCTGTTTCCCTCCCCTCTCTGGTTGCTGCCGCAAAGCCTTTGCCGTGGGTGAGGCTGGTTCCGAGCCCCGCGATGGAGATGAGCAGGCCGGGGAGCCGTCGGAGAGGCATATGTGTGAGCGGTGGCGTTGCCACGGCAGCAAGCGAGCGTGGAGATAAGCAGTGATAGCAGACGTCTGGTGTGCTCGGGCATCTCCCTTCGGACGTTGTGACTTTACATTGGGAGTGACCTCGGAGCTGCCTGGCGTTTCCTTTCCTGGGGAAAAAAGAGAACTGGTTGTGTGTGTGCGCAGTGCTGTGAGCATCCTGAATCTATTCCTAGGTGTTTGCAAAATGAATAAATCCAAACCTCTTATTCAGTACACAGGCAAAAATTGTCGTTGTTGTTGTTCCAGGGTTCTACTGTTTCTATAATGTAAAGTTTATATAATATTCCTGCAGTTGTAGCTCCAGTGAATAGAATAGAATAGAAAATAGAATAGAATAGAATAGAATAGAATAGAATAGCATAGAATAGACCAGGTTGGAAGAGACCTCCATAGCAGTAAAGCAAGTTACTCTCTTAGGGGGCCAAAGTGGCAGGAAGGTGTCTGTGCACTCTTGATTTAAGGTCACATATTCAGAGCATCCTTGGTGGGAACCCTATGAAATCTTGCTCCACTGAAGTCCACACAGAGTCCCCCTCTGCCTTAGATGCTCAGCTCGCTGTCTTTATTTCCTCAGGTGAAACGAAGAGGCAGAAAAGAAAACGATTTGAGTTGCCCAAAGGGTTTGTAATAGGCTCAGAGTCGAGACTGCGCGACTGCCGTAAAAGCCGGGGTTGTCTTCCTGCTGTTCAAAGGCATCTTCGGTGTGAATCGCTCTGCTGCGACCGCGGTTCTCTGCGCTTGAGCGCTGCAGCGGTGCCCAACAGAGGGCAGTGGTGGCCTGCAGCCTCTTTCGGCTCTTAATTCTGTCGCCAGGCAGGCGCAGGCTGCTGTCCAGACTTGCATGCCCTGTTAACGCCTTTGTGGAGCTTAATCCACAGCAGGAAGGGAAGAAATTAAAGCTGTGATGTCAGTGCCTGTGGGCAAACCCCAAATTTGCAACCACCTATGCCTTTCAACTGTCACTTTATTCCCACAAATTGGGCACTGCAATATGCTCTGTGCTCATAGAATCACTCAGGTACTCCTGGATTCTGCTGGGAGTGAGTAGTTTTATGTCCCAAGTTGGTGCAAAGTGACAGCTGGATTAGACTCCAGAGAGAGCTCCAGGTGTGCAGCAAACCGGGGTGGTGGTTGGGTATAGAGAACCCCACTCAGAGCTGTAACAACTGCTGGTACTCAAGCTTCAAACAAGGGCAAGAAATATTTGTCAAGGGGTGGAAAAAAATGATAGGCATTTTAGGGGGGGAAATGCCAACCTGAAATCACAGAGGGACAAACAAAAGCTAGCTCTTCTTTGCTGAGGGGTGTAAAATGTTGCATTTCCTGGCAGCTCCTTTTCAACTATCAAATCTTCTCCATTCTTACCTCAGACTTCAATCACAAAACCAGGATATTGCATACACAAAGTCATGGAGTCATAGAATGGCTCAGGTTGGAAGGGATCTCAGAGCTCATCTCCTCCAAGCTCCCTGCCATGGGCAGGGACACCTCTCAACTAGGCTCAGATGCTCAAGGACTTATCCAGCCTGGCCTTGATGCATCCACAACCTCCCTGGGCAACCCATTCCAGCCCCACCACCCTTGTACTGAAGAACTTCTTCCTCAGCTCCACTCTAACCCTGTTCTGCCTCAGCTTCAAACCATTCCCCCTTGGCCTGTCTCTAGACACCCTCAGGAAAAGTCTCTCTGCAGCCTTCCTGCAGGATCCCTTCAGCCACTGGAAGGCAGCTCTGAGGTCCCCCTAGAGCCTTCTCTTCTCCAGGCTGCACACCCCCAGCTCCCTCAGCCTGTGCTCACAGCAGAGCTGCTCCAGCCCTTGGATCATCTTCGTGGCCTCCTCTGGCCTCACTCCAGCAGCTCTGTGTGCTTCTGAAGCTGGGGACACCACAACTGGACAGTGTTGGAGGTGGGGTCTCAGCAGAGCAAAGGAGCAGAATCCCCTCTCCTGCTCCCCTGGCTGCAGCCTAGGATCCTTTCAACTGTTTTAGTTTTGGTGCCATGAAATGCTTCAAGGGGGATAAAAAAAAAGAGGTTTGCTTTAAAACACAAACAAAAGAGAAGCAATAGCTGGATTGTTTTGGTTTCATTTCTTACATGCCTGACCTGAGCTCAGAGTTTACAAATGCCTGAAGGTTCTGCAGGGCAGGAGGAACTCTTTATTGTAAATCATGGCTAGACTTTGAGGTTTGAAGCACTGTGTAAATCCAGGGTATTATTAGAATGCTGCATTAGCCTACATTTATTTCACCTAATAAACTCCCCTTGGCAACCCAGGCAGTAAAACCCACACCTACCCTTTATCCCCTTTGACCTCAGGACAATGGCCTTCTTTTTCCTCTCACACCATTTTATCTTCTTCTTCCTGTTCTTCTCTGCTCACTTTGGGATGCCTACAAAGTCATCCCAAGCCTAGAAATGTCAACCTGGAGGCCGTGAGAAAGGCCCCAGGAGGCTGAAGGGGGTTCTGGAGCTCACAGTTCCACCTCTGCTGTCATTCTCAAGTTCCCCAAGCCCAAAGTGGTTGATGCATCAGTGTGTTGGTCATGAGCATTCCATTCATCTCCCTGGCATCTTCTTCTCCACACACTAATGACAGCATAGAGTGAGACCTCTCAGAGTAGTTTCTTTCTTCCCAGTTGTTTTTCAACATGCAGATGAATCACTCTATAGAATTTCCTCTCTGGAAGGGATCTTTGGTGTCCTGCTATGGTGTCTGGAAGGTACACTTTGAAACCTGAGCTTGGGAAGTCACTTGAAGTTGCAAATGTATGCTCTCCACTCATTAAGTGCTCCAGGTAAATGAGTACAGAGTGCTAAAGCAATTAACTCCCAGGGCAGAGACAACCTCTGAAAGGTTGGGGGTTTAATTTGAGCTGGGCCCCTGAGCACACTGGGACATGAAAACATCTTTGGGTACTTGTGAGCATAGCCTGTTTGTGTTAGTCACAGATTGCATCAGGTTGGAAGGGACCCTCCAAGGTCATCTTGTCCAACCCCCCTGCAGGCAGCAGAGACACCTGTAATTACATCAGGCTGCCCAGGGCCACGTCAAGTCTGCTCCTGAATGTCTCCAAGCATAGGGCTTCAACCACATCCCTGGGCAGTGTCTCACCACCCTCATTGTGCAGAACTTCCTCCTGAAGTCCAACCTAACTCTGCCCTGCTCCAGTTTCAAACCATTGCCTTTCATCCCATCCCCACAGGCCCTTCTGAACACTCCTTCCCCAGCCTTCCTCTAGGTCCTCTTTGGCTATTGAAATGCAGCTCTAAGGTCTCCCTGGAGCCTTCCCTTCCCCAGGCTGAGCAGCCCCAACTCTCCCAGCCTGTCTTCATAGCAGAGGTTCTCCAGCCCTCTGATCATCTCTGTGGTGTCCTCTGGACCCTCTCCAGCAGTTCCATGTTCCTCTTGCACTGGGGGCCCCAGAGCTGAACACAGTGCTGCAGGTGAGGTCTGAGCAGAGCAGAGCAGAGCAGAGCAGAGCAGAGCAGAGCAGAGCAGAGGGGCAGACTCACCTCTCTCAATCATTTGACACTACCCAGCTGTCTGCAGAATATTTCCCTTTACCTGCTGTCCTTAAAAACAAAACCAACCAAAAGAAAGCAGGCCTTGGAAATTTTCAGGGCAGATGCAAACAACACCAATCAGAATTCCTTCTGTTTTGTGAGTGCCTTTGCTTCAGTTCATCAGGTGAGAGCAGTGCTCCGTGCCCTGCTCCACACATGCAGCCCAGGGAGGATTTTGAGGCTGACCTTGGTGGATGAAGAAATAATCAGAGGAAGAAAAAGCAGCCCCAGGAGCACAGTGAGGGTTAATTAGGCTTCTCAAGGCGCTCACATGCAATCTTGTCCTGTAAATGTGGCAATGCTGTGGCTGCTGAGCATCCCTGGTTAGGCTGTCTGGAAGGACAGAGAGCGCTTGGAGGAACAGCCATGCCTCGAGGCTGCCCTGAAATGAGGATGCTGATGAAATGCAAAGGTCTTGTAGCCCAGCAGGGCATTTGACACATCCTTGGGGAAGCAATTTCCCAGCAGCCACATGACAGTGGAATCAGGTGAAGGTCTCCTCTTATATGGAGAGATTGTTTCTTTAGCTACCTCATGGGTTGACCATGGAACCCATTGCTGCTTTAGATGACCAAGATAGGTCTCTCAGCTTAAGTACTGGGGGAAAAAAAGAGAAGGACTTTTAACTTCTGTCCTGAATACAGAGACCTAACCCCTAAGCCTTTACTGCTTTTCAGCCTGTGGAACTGAAATATCAGTCACTTATGTGCTTGGTTTCTTGGTTTGTAATCCAAATGATGTGTTCCCTGGCATGCCTCACAGTGCAGTTCTGATCCCTGCCCCTGCTAACTGTCCCCATGTCAATATCTTGGGTGCACAAAGGTAGAACCTGAAGAGTTTACTGCTCACAAGCAGAAGCAGCACGAAAGAACTCCTTGCCCAGTGAATAAGCACAGAAGTGATGTGTGGTCTGTCCTCCCTGCCTGCCTCCTACCACAGGAGGCCTCAGGGAACTGAAGGTGCTGAGCACACCCTGCCTGGCAGTTTGCTCCATCACCAGAGATAAAACCCAAGATTCAGAGCAAACAAAAAACACAGGGATCAGGAAAGGAGGAAGCTTGGGAGTGTTCCACCCAAGTAGGAGAGATGTGGGTGGAGATTAACCCAGCACAGGAAAGGTGAGGGTGGAGTTGGACAGAGGGGCAAGAAGCTTGGACAGGATTCAGAGGGAGAGCAGATTTAGACTGGAGAGGAGGAAGAATGTGGCATTTCTTCTGATTTTTCCCATTGTTTCAGCAGCTGAAGTCTCTTCTCTCTGCCTGCAGGATACTCTTTGTGCCTCTCTGCTGTTACTCTGGGCTGGTGCTGATACTAAGGCACCTACTCAGAGCCACATTTGTGCACTCTGAGGTGGCATTTTCTCCCATTCTGTTTCAGCACTCTGTCAGCTCGGAGAGGGCTTTGTTGTCAGCCTTTTGAGCATGCACAAAAATCAAGGCTAGTGTAGAGCCAAGGATCGAGGGTGGGCTTTGCACAGCTCCCTTCATATGTGACAGCAGAGTTAGACTGGAGGAGGGCAGAGTTAGACTGGAGGAGGGCAGAGTTAGACTGGAAATTAGGAAGAAATTCTTTCCAGTGAGGGAGGGGAGACCCTGGAACAGGTTGCCCAGGGAGGTCCTGGTTGCCCCCTCCCTGGAGGCATTCATGGCCAGGTTGGATGAAGCCTTGAGGAACCTGGGCTGGTGGGAGGTGTCCCTGCCTATGGCAGGGGGGATTGGAACTGGATGATCTTTAAGGTCCCTTCCAACCCAAACTATTGTATGATCCATGAAAGAACAAGTGGAGGAACAAAAAATGCTCAAGGTCCTGGGGTGCAAAGGGGGCTGTGGCAGTTCTGATCTGAGTTGCCTGGCAGAAGCCAGCCAGCGTGGGGCTGAAGCTCTGCAAAGCCACGGGGAAGGAAGGAAAGAATTGACTCTTTAGGCTGTTGTGAAGGAAGAAGCAGCAGCTGAACAATCACCTGGAAGCATTCACCCTGTGAGTAACAGGTGATTTAGCTCAGGAAGCCACAGAAGCCTCTTACTGAGCAAGGGAGCACCATGTCAGAGCTGAGGGTTGCCAGTGCTTGCCAAAGCCCAGATGCAGCTGCAAGGAGCTCGGTGATGCTGGTGAGGCCGCTTCTAATTCATGCTGGATGTTGAAGGTGTGTCCCAGACACTGCCAGCTGAAAGGTCTTGGCTAGGATTTGGGGGTTGTGCTGTGTTTTAGCATGAAAAGATACTGCTGAAGTGTACCTGCCAAGTGTATCTCTTCACTTCGGGGGGGAACATAAAACATCTGTGAGGGGCTTGGGTTGGGTTTTTTCCCTTTCTTTTTGTTTTCAGGAGGGGGCTTCCCCAAAAGGGAATTTAGAACCCTGAGCCTTCCCATAGGCAGAAGGATATTTGCTGGCCAGCCTGTAGGGAATCTCCATCCCTGCCAGCTGGAGGTGCTGGCATTGGGACCACTTGTGTGCAGCTGAGGACACCGAGAAAACAAATCCCTCTCCCAGGGTCATATTTGTAACCAGGAACCTACTGAGCTGGTTCAAAGCAGGCTATGCCCTTGACCCACAGCCCTTCAGAGGGCCTTTTTTTTTCCCAGGAGTACAGGACCTGGATGGCAATGTCTTGCTCAGATTTAGTTCAAGCAATTACAGCCTGCCTTCCTGAATTCCCTTCCCATTCCAAGGGCATGTCAGATGTGTCACTGCCAGGTCTCAACTGTGAGCAATGTTCTCTGCATTAAAACATCTCCTTGCTCTCCCATCCCAAAAGTAGACTGCTTTGGACTGGAAGGGACCTTTAAAGGTCATCCAGTTCAACACCCTTGCAGTCAGCAGGGGACACCTGCAGCTAGAGCAGGTTGCACAGAGCACCAAACAACCTGACCTGGAATGGTTTCAGGGATGAGGCTTCTCCTACCTCTCTGGGCAGCCTGGGTCAGGGTCTCACCACCCTCAATGTCAAACAGTGTTTCCTTTTCTCTATAGTCTAAACCTCCCTCTTAGTTTAAATCCATCACCCCCTGTCCTGTCACGACAGGCCCTGCTAAAACCCACACAACAATCCTGCAGCTGTGCAGCCTCTGCTGCCCTCTCATTTTGACTCTGAACTGATGGTCCTCAGCCTTCAGTAGCTCCATTCACTGATGGCTGAAACAAGGCAGGGAGGGGGTGGGTTTGGTTTTATCACTAACTGCTGCTAGATTGGGGGATTTTTTAATAAGCTTTGGCCAAAAGAAGGAAGCTGAGCAGGGAGGTTGGGGTAGAGGATGTCTAAGGTCCCTTTCAGCCTAAGCTGATTCATAGAATCAACAAGGTTGGAAAAGACCTCAAAGATCATCAAGTCCAACCTGGCACCCAAGACCTCATGCCTACCAGACCATGGCACCAAGTGCCACATCCAATCCCCTATTCATTTGGTTTTCTTGTTTGGGGGGGTTTGTCCTTCTGAGGAGTTTTGCTGCTCTAACCACCAGACTGGATTTAACTAACTTGGATTCAGCAATTGCTTTGTCACTAGAGAGTCCCTGGAACAGGTTGCCCAGGGAGGTCCTGGATGCCCCCTCCCTAGAGGTGCTCATGGCCAGGCTGGATGAGGTCTTGAGCAACCTGAGCTGGTGGGAGGTGTCCCTGCCCATGGCAGGGGGGTTGGAACTGGATGAGCTTTGAGGTCCTTTCCAAGCCCTTCTATGAATCTGTGACTCAACATGGGTGATTATCAAGAGTTTCAGATGTCTCCTGAGCCTGATTCATGGTTGCTCATGAGGAAACCATTCAATTGTTCTGAAGCTCCATTTTTTTCTCCTGCTGGTATTAAGAAGGGATGATATTATTTATCTAGCTTTGCTCAAACAATGCACTGCTTAATCATGTGCTGAGTGTCACCTGCTTTGAGCTCTCTGGACTAAAGCTTCCACCATGAGCAAGTGTCAAAGCTGCTTCACAACCTTTGTTTTCCATAACCACTGCTCAGTGCTGTTCACTTAAAGGCCAGATTCATCTTTCCAGGGACCATCTTTTTGGGTGATCTCTTTCATTTTCCACCCTCTCAGCTGGAGAGGCAGCAGGCAATCAGGCAGCCCTAGGTGACCCAAATGAAATGGCAGACAATTTGATGGGAAATCTGATCAATCCCTGATAAACTTGCTGAAGCCAGAGCTTTTTTTCCTTCCCCCTTATTTTTCCTCTCCCTCTTTAATTTCCTCTCCAGCCTGGCTAAGGTCACACAGTATCACAGTAACTAAGGTTGGAAGAGACCCCAAGGATCATCAAGTCCAACCTGTTCCAACAGACCTCACAACTAGACCATGGCACCAAGTGCCACGTCCAATCTCCCCTTGAACACCTAATTCATGTCGGTCGGGTGTGACCTCCTTTATGATGATTGACAAGGAGATGGCACTGCTTAGAAAATCCATCCTGACATGCTTCTGAGTCAGAAAGAGGAAAGGTCAGGCCTCTTCCAGGCTCATTCCAGCAGTACTAGTTAAGGAGCTCCACCACCAGTTCCCACTGACCTCTCCATCCTGCCTTCCCCAGGCGATAATTGGTACGCAGCCATCAGTGGCCGTAAGTGGCCTTCTAATGACATCACCTTTAGGATGCACAGACAAAGAGGAGGACATACCAGTTTCTCCTTGCTGTTCAGCACTTTCACTTGCATCCTCTTTAGCATCTGGCATTTGTGTGATTGCACTGCTCCTTCCATCCAGAGCACAGCATGCCCAGCATTAGACCCTTATTAAGCTATTACCCTTGTGAGATGGAGCTGAGCCTTCCATAAGCCCTTTCTAATGGCTGTGGTTTCCTTACTGCTGATCTTCCTCCAACACCAGCTGAGCCCTGCACAGATCTCTGCAGAGAATCATCCCTCACAGTGATGAGGACCTTCCCTCACAGTGATGAGGACCTTCCCTCACAGTGATGAGGACCTTCCCTCACAGAGGTCAGGACCTTTCCTCACAGTGATGAGGACCTTCCCTCACAGAGGTCAGGAGCATCCCTCACAGAGGTCTGGACCCTTTCCTCACAGAGGTCAGGAGCATCCCTCACAGAGGTCAGGACCTTCCCTCACAGTGATGAGGACCTTCCCTCACAGAGGTCTGGACCCTTCCCTTCACAGAGGTCTGGACCCTTCCCTTCACAGAGGTCAGGACCCTTCCCTCACAGAGGTCAGGACCCTTCCCTCACAGAGATCAGTTGCAGTGCTGCCAAGTATTTTTGTGACAAAAATGGGGTGGTTTTTTACCTTCCTTGTCCAAAGATGATCTTTTGAGGTCCTGACAACTAAACCATGGCTCCAAGTGCCACATCCAATCCCCTCTTGAACACCTCCAGGGATGGGGACTCCACCTCCCTGGGCAGCACATCCCAATGGCCAACCACTCTTTCTGTGAAGAACTTCCTCCTCACTTCAAGCCTAAGCTCAAGCTCAGAGAAGAAACTATTTGAGAGCCTCCAACCTCCCCACCATGGGCAGGGACACGTCTCAGCTAGACTCAGCTGCTCAAGGCCTCATCCAGCCTGGCCATGAACACCTCCACGGAGGAGGCATCCACAACCTCCCTGGGCAACCTGTTCCAATGTCTTACCACCCTCACTGCAAGGAATTTCTTTCTACAACCTTGTGTCTGCCCATGAGGAAGAAGTCTGTGGCAAGCCTATTGCTGAGCCTCACCACCCTTGAACTGAAGTGAAGTTGATGTTTGCTGCTAAAACCTGCAGGAAGACTCCAGTCCAAAGCCAGCAGGGATAGTGAGGAAAACCAGAGTGGGCTGTGTTAAGGTAGTTCACTAAATAAAGTAATGCAGGTTGTGTTCCTTGCACTGAAGGCCTCTCAGTCCTCGTGGGACAGGGACAGCATCCTCCCAACTGGAACTCCAGGATGAAAAACAGAGCAGGCAAAAGGACACAACCCCTGCTGATGGTCCATTCACTTCTGCAGGCATGAGAAAGGACCTGCCCGGCCAATGCAAATTACAAGGCTCCTTCATCTTTAGACCTCCCCCATGACAAAGAAGTGAAAACTACCTCCAGATCTTATCCTCTGCTGTTGCTGCTGAAAGTGAGAAGTGAGTTTATTACATTAAGCAATGGGCATTGCAAGGAGCTCAGCTGATGAGGCCGAAAAGCTGCGGGCCAACATCTGAGGGCTCTGCTGGTTGGAAAGTGTCTGCAGGGCTGTTAAGCCTGCAAAGAATTCTGTCTCCTTGTTGATCTGATAGAGGAGTGAGCACCAATCAGCTGCAAGCATCAGCTGAGATCTAGGAATATCTCTTCGAACCCATCTCCTTTCCCCCCACCCCCCCCCCCGCCCCCCACCCCGGGGCTGCAGCATGACTGCAAGCCATCCTGTTGCAATTAACAAGCAGTATCAAAGCAGGAGTCATCGTCGTGCTTACACGGCACTTACATCACCAAAGCTTTATACAAACACCAATTAACCCTCTCAACAATGCTGCAGAGTGTCATTATGTCTCTGGCTGCGATGAAGCAACAGGAGGGAGACTGAGGCAGGAGGATTTGCCCAAGACTGCACGAGCAAGAGGGAAAAGGTTCAACAGTTTAAGGCTTTCTCACGTTGGTTTTTCTTTGCCCCCACCCCGGGTGGCAAAAATCTCCCCTTGGCTGTGGGTGGAATTTTGTCTCTGTTGCCATTGGTTTTGGCTGCTCTGGTGGGGGAAGGGAAAGCTGAACACAATTTCTTCCACCTCGACTTGAGGAGAAACTTCTTTGCTGTGAGGGTGCTGCAGCCCTGGAGCAGGCTGCCCAGGGAGGTCTCCTTCTCTGGAGGCTTCCAAATCCCACCTGGATGTGTTCCTGAGTGACCTGCCCTGGGTGCTCCTGCTCTGGCAGGGGGGTTGGACTGGGTGTTCTCTATCTAGAGGTCCTTTCCAAGCCCTGTAATCCAGGATTCTATGATTCTTGTTGCACTTGGGTTTCATTTTGGTTGTTTCTTGCTGTCTGGTTGGGGGGTTTTTGCAGTGTGCTAGAGACTGGGCAAGACCTCCCTTGGCAGGCAGGCAGGAGCCCTCCAGCAAACAGGGCTCACAAACAGTTGTGAAGACTCTGTAGGTTCCTGCCTCTGTTTCTATGGTGCTGATGGGGTAAATCACAGTCAGAAGACATCACCAGGCCAGCTTAGCTCCTTGTTGGTTTTATGCTTGCAAAACCATTCCTGGCCTAACTTTTAGGGCTTGCTTGAGGACTTCTGTGGGGGGTTTCTGCTCGTGCTGAACAGATGGGGCAGGCCAGGAGCGTTTGTGCTGCTCCTGGGGGCAGTTCCCTCCACATTGCTCAGGTGGAGCGATGTGGAAGCTGTGGAAGTCACGTGGCAGCATTTCTACCCTTTGACTGGTTTCATAAAGCTCTCCTGGGCCCTCAAAAAAATGCAAACCAAGTGATTCATGGGGGAACATTTGGGCTGAGTACAGCATTTTCCATGGGAACAAGCACACCCCAAACATCAGAGCAAGCAGCCCCAGAGCACAAGGGCCTTCCCGGGTCTCCCAGGAAGCAAACCCAAGTCCCCCGTGCAAACCCTCATGCCAGCCTCGCATTTGGGATCACTGTTGAAGGTCACAAAATCCTCTTAGACCCCAGGTCTCCTCTTCAGCTTCAGCCACAATGCTCCCCTGAGGCTTTGCCTGCATTTGTTTGGCTGTGCTCCATTCAAGTTTTCAAGCACTGGCAGCCTGCACAGAGCTGTTGGTGTGGTTTGCTCTCGGGGCACTGCAGCTGCGACTTCGAGGCAGGGACAGAGCTGCTCTGTGAGAAGGTGGTGAGGGGAGGTGGAAGGAATCCTCCAGAGGCTGCTGATGGCAAATGGGGGTTTTGCACCTGAATTGAGCCCAAAAGAAGCATCCATCTGAAGAGGTATGACAGCTGACACTGGCACTTATGTAATAGCTGGTTTCAGTTACTGATTTGCTAATGACTGTTTTGCCCTTGCGCAGTTCGTTCCCGGTTTCTTCATTCCCCTCCTTCCCAGCTGCCACACTCCAGTGCCTCTTCCTCTTGTTGACATCTGTTCCAGTTCCCAAACAGGAAAGCCTGAAGTGACTGGATTGCTTGGCCCCACTGAACTGCTACCCAGCATCGCTCTGCAGCCTCTCCCCTGGGTACCAGGAGGAGCAGGGATCACCGGGGGAGATCCTCTCGCCTGTTCCAGAGGAAAGGAGCCAGGAGCGTTGCCTACCACTGTCTCCAGGAGCCTGGCCAGCTGCAAGGGGGAGACTGGGGCTTCGTTGGTGACAGAGTGATGGTAGCTGTGATTCCAAGATGGTTCCATCTTGCATGTCCACAGAGCAAGAAGGTTTTCTTGATGTCCTCCAGCCTCTGCCAGCCCTAGTTGCATCAGCAGCCTTACAGGTACCGTGTCTGAGCTGGAGCAGGATAACAAAACATCCCCTAGCAAGCAGGATTTCACCACCTTTGAAACTGGCTGAGGGGTTGGCAGGTCTGAACAGGTGGAGCAGCATCTTGGGAAGGCCTGTGACTAAAGGAAGAAGAACAGAGAGCAGGAAAGGGGGAGGGCAGCTGGCGGGGGGGGGGAGGGCAGGTGTTATCCCAGCGGGATGACAGCAGCAGCTCCGCACATCTTACTCAGGAAGGTGAGTGAGTGGAAATGAATGCTTGGTCACAGGTAGAAGCAAGCAGGATTTTGCCACCGAGGCTGCGTTTTGGAAGCCTCTGCGCCTCTGGTGGAGGCTCCGCGCAAGGCAGGGCTGCCTTGGGCTGTAATTAAGGAATACTTAACCGGCCGATGACTAGCAGAGGGTGCATGTGCTCCTCGCCGGGCTCTGTAAGGATGTGCCGGCTAGCTCTCGCCTGGCTAACTGCACCAGGGAGCTCAGCACCACTTCAAGTGCCAGGGGGATAAAGCCTTGGTGTGTTTATAAACTTGACACTCTGCAAATGGGACTGTCAGGCATCACTTCTCTTTTGAACTTCAGGAAGAAGTTCTTCTTCCCCAGGAGGGTGCTGAGAGCCTGGCACAGGTTGCCCAGGGAGGTGGTGGAAGCCTCATCCCTGGAGGTTTTGAAGGCCAGGCTGGATGTGGCACTGGGCAACCTGCTGTAGTGTGAGGTGTCCCTGCCCATGGCAGGGGGATTGGAACTGGCTGAGCCTTGAGGTCCCTTCCAACCCTAACAGTTCTCTGATTCTACCACATTCCACCCAGCAGGTTTGGCAGCCTCTGCAGCACCTCCAGCTGCTTTGGCTAGATGCAAGCCAGTGCACACCAAGGCACACCATTGCTGTCCTATTTCTGCAGGCGTAGCTCGCTGTGCTTCCAAGATATAAATCCCCTCAGCCATGGCCACCAGACAAGCCAAGCAATGAACGGTGGCATCCCCAGAAGACCTTTTGGTGAACACAGCTGCAACCCAGGAGACAAAGAAAACACCTGAAAATCAGAGTCAGTTCAGGAACATTTGGGGCAGGATTAAAAGGAGACATTAAGCAACGCTTGGAAGCTCTCCAGGGCAGGGACTGCTTTTGTTCTGCCTCTTGCATAGGACTGAGCCAAGCTGTCAGCACTTCCATCGCGCATCTGAGCGCTGCTCCTCGCTCCCAGCGGGACAGCGGGGAGCCAGCTTTGTGTCCTGCTTTGAAAAGACAACCAAGTGGCTCTGGCTAGGAAGAGCTGGGGAAAGCTACAGGAGGCAGAGCCTGCTGCATGCCGGCTCAAGTCCATGCACAGCACAATGCCGAGGGAAGACTGGGAGTTTCCTCCCTCTAGAGTTGCCCACAGAAGTTCGTGGGAGGAGGAGGAATAGACTGGCTCGTCCAGTGGCCACGAAGAAAGCCCTGTGAGGGAGTTTCCACCAAACCAGAGGGGACAAGCCACAGAGGGAGAGGAAAGCTGGATGGGGATGCTGGTGCCCTGTGTCACGAGAGAAAATGTGGGAAGATGGTTTGGCAGAGTAACCTGGAGCACTCCAGGAGAATAAACTCCGTTCATGCAGCAGCAGCAGCAGCAAGTGACGTGAGTAAAGCAAGGCTTGCTAAAGAGCAAGGTGCAGCTGTGGCTTTGCAATGCCTGCTGGAGGCAGGAGGGTGCAGGATCTGCTGCATGGCCCTTCCACTGCTCGAGGGAGTGGATGCCAGAAGCTCCTTTGCTCAGCTCAGACTGAAGAATAATATAGAGGAGGGAAGGGGGGGGAATGTGGAGAAGCTCCAGGAGGCACAGAGGAGCTGAGGGATGACAGCAAATGATGAGGCAGGGGTGTGAGAGAGCATGGCATGAAACAAAAACAACAAGGGAGAAAGTCAATGGCTGAAAAGTGAATAACTGCAAGTCTGTGTGGTTAGTGGGCAGCAAATGCCAGGGAAGTTTGCACTGTGGTGTGGCAGCAGAGAAAGCTGCTGGAAGATGGGGGATGGGGAGGGCCTGATGGTTCCTTTCAGTTTGCTAATTCATTTCAGGCCTCTCAGCTGCAAGCAGCTTTTTAACCAGCTGGGAAAGCCTTCCTGAATGGGTAGTTGAAGTGTCCTCTCTTGCTCCTGTGAAAGCCCCAAAGTGTGATTGACATGATTAGGAAAGGCATTCTGATCTGTCTGGTCAGACTCACCTCCCTGCCCTTCAGTGTTCTCAGCAGATGTCCAGACACTGTGGCACCTCTTGGTTGGGACATCTCCAATGAGATTGAGCAAAATAGTCACTTTTGAGCTCTGGAGGGCTAGCCAGGCACAGCAGGAGGGGCTAGCTACAGATCACCACTGAGCTTCTCCACTTGAATCTCTGACTCTTTCACTCAAGTTCCACCTCAACAGGAGGAGAAACTTCGTTGGTGTGAGGACGCTGGAGCAGGCTGCCCAGAGAGGTGGTGGAGTCTCAAAACCTATCTGGAGTGTCCCTGTGTGACCTGCCCTGCATGGTCCTGCTCTGGCAGGGGGGTTGGACTCAATGATCTCCAGAGGGCCCTTCCAACCCCTGCCATTCTATGGTCATAAGGGGCAGGCAGTGAATGTTCTGCATGCTGGATGTTGGCTGTGCTGCTTGGTGTCCGCTGAGAGCCAAATCAGAGTGAGGAGAGAGGTTTGCTCTGTGAGAGAGGTTTGCTCTAGAGAAAGCAAAACTTTTCCTTGCAGCAGCTGTAAGAAAATAGTCCAGGATTTAAAAAAGGAACAAAGCTGCCTGGTGGTAGCCTTCCCTAACTGCCTGAGTCCATTCTGCAAGCAACATGAAGCCCCTGAGTAACTCTTTTGCAGCTGAAGTCTCTTCTCTCTGCCTGCAGGATACTCTTTGTGCCTCTCTGCTGTTACTCTGGGCTGGTGCTGATATTAAGGCACCTACTCAGAGCCACATTTGTACACTCTGAGGTGGCATTTCTTCTGATTCTCCCATTCTGTTTCAGCACTCTCAGCTAGGAGAGGGCTTTGTTGTCAGCCTTTTGAGCATGCACAAAAATCAAGGCTAGTGTAGAGCCAAGGATCGAGGGTGGGCTTTGCACAGCTCCTTTAGAATGTGACAGCAGAGTTAGACTGGAGGAGGGCAGAGTTAGACTGGAGGAGGGCAGAGCTAGACTGGAGGAGGGCAGAGTTAGGCTGCAGAAGGGCAGATTTAGACTGGAGATTAGGAAGAAATTCTTTCCAGTGAGGGTGGGGAGACCCTGGAACAGGTTGCCCTGGGAGGCTGTGGATGCCCCATCCCTGGAGGTGTTCAAGGCCAGGGTGGATGAGGCTTTGAGCAATCTGAGCTGGTGGGAGGTGTCCCTGCCCAAGGCAGGAGGATTGGAACTAGATGATCTTCAAGGTCCCTTCCAACCCATTCCATGAATCTACAAATCAATAAACCTGTGACAGGAGGTTGGAAACTTCCAGTGTGGGAAGCATCCTTCTGTGGAAAGATGCCCAGAGGGTGCCTTCAGACCACTGACATTTACTGCTGCTCTCTGGGGGCGTGCACTGCTCTCCTTCCTTGCCTCCACTGCAAGCAGCAGGAGCACCAACAAACATTCCCTGCTCCACTGAAAAGAATTGGAGCACAGCCCTTCTTTTTTTCTGCATCACTGAAAAAGGACTTTCTCATGAATGCTATCACCCAAATCTCTTTCTGTGTTTTGAAAGAACCCCCAGGTTGGTTGGTTAGTTAGTTAGTTAGTTAGTTAGTTTTCTGTAGCATAAAAGTTCTCTGCCTAGCTCAGCTGATAGGATGACAAAAGCCCAGCTTACAGGGATGACAAACCAGCAAGTGCCAACAGAAATGGTTATCTTGCTCGAGGGACAGCCCTGTCTGCACATCCAGTTCTTCTTCTCCATTTCCTGCAGGAAAAATTCCTGCCTGGTTCGAGAAGGTTTTGTTCTGATGTGCTGCCAGCGAATCCCTGCGCCGAAGCCTGCAGCCATAATGAAGCAACAGAATTTTGCCTGGTGCAGGTCTCATTGTGCAACCATTTCATTGTCAAGGATTTTATTGTTGCCATTTGCTGTTGCACAATGTCAAATGAAGAGAGAGAGAGAGAGAAAGAAGGGTGGGGGACAAAGAAGTGGATGTGACAGGAGCAGGTTTTCAGTCTGAGGGTTTTAAGAGGAGAACTTCACTCAGCAGCTCAGCACTCGGTGGGAAGGGGCTGTGCTGTAGAAGGTCACTCAAGAGCCAGCTGGAGGTTGCCTTAACCAAAAGTTTCATTCTCCCACCCCAAAATGTTGGCTCTTTAAAAGGTTCAGACCGTTTTCCAAACCCTTTGGGGTGTTTCCTTCGGAGGCTAAAGCCAGAGAAGGAAACCACATCCCTAGCAGCTGGCTGACAGCAGTCACATCCTTTGGAGTAATAGGTTTAAACCTTGGGATGGATCTGCTACAGGCTTTGATCTTCTTACAAGAAAATCCAGCACAGAGCACTGGTTAAAAGTTTACACAGGCTTGAAACCCAGCCCTGGAGATTGAAACCCAGCCCTGGAGATTGAAACCCAGCCCTGGAGTTTGAAACCCAGCTGTGGTAGTTTGAGGCAATGCCTTCAACATTTTACTGCTTTTCTGCTGAAGATCTGTGAAAAGGTGGTAAAGGCATAGCCTAAAACTGCCACACAGACCTCAGAGACTGAAACCAAACCCTGATCTTTGTCCTTTCTCCCTCCTCTGTGAATTCAGGCCATTCTCTTTGGCAGCGGAGAGCCTTTCCCTACTCCCCATCTGAGAGCAAATCCAGCTCCAGGCCGTTGTGGAAGGCAGGCAGGAGCTGTGCTGCTCTGATCTGGAGCTCTGAACATCAGCCAGAGCCAGAGTATGAACATTTTCATATCACCAGCTGCTTGCAAAACCACTTGCAGAGCTGTTTTCCAACCGGGCTGATGTCAGTACACATGATGCAAGCCATCAGAGGTGATTGTGTTCGAGCAGCCCCAGAATTAGGAATCTGCTGCTGCACTGCTTCTGCAGACTTCTGCAAGCTCCAACTCCGCAGGGGATTACAAAACCAGGGTGTTCTGCCTTGCCTCTCCCAGCTGATTGAAGTCTCTTTCCCAAGTCCCAAGGGAAGAATCCTTGCTGGCTTGTGGGGGTTGCACGCTAGGGGATGAGCAATGTTCTTGGGGAAGCAGGAAGGAATCCACCGCCACGTGTGTGCCCTCAACTGAGCAGCTGATCACTTGAGATTACACTGAGGTATGCAATTCCTCAAGCACACCTTTGGAAACCTTTAATGGCTTCAATTAGCACTGATCGTGCAAGCCTCCAGAAACCAGGAAAAGGAGGCAGAATGCTGCTTCCTTGATGGGAAAGTTCAGGGTGGGCAGAAGCTCAGCAGAACCGGAGCGGTACTCCAGGTGGGGGCTGCTCTGCTCTGCTCTGCTGAGACCCCACCTGCAGCACTGTGTCCAGTTCTGGACTCTCTGGTACAGGAAGGATCTGGAGGTGCTGGAAGGTGTTCAGAGAAGGGCCTTGAGGATGAGCAGAGGGCTGGAGCTGCTCTGCTATGGAGGCAGGCTGATGCAGTTGGGGTTGTGCAGGCTGGAGAGGAGAAGGCTCCGAGGAGACCTTCTGGTGGCCTTCCAGGATCTGCAGGGGGCTCCAAGAAAGCTGGGGAGGGACTTCTGAGGGGGCCAGGGAGGGATAGGACTGGGGGGGATGGAGCAAAACTTGGAGTGGGGAGATTCAGATTGGATGTGAGGAAGAAGTTGTTCCCCATGAGGGTGGTGAGAGCCTGGCACAGGCTGCCCAGGGAGGTGGTGGAAGCCTCATCCCTGGAGGTGTTTGCAGCCAGGCTGGAGGTGGCTGTGAGCAACCTGCTGTGGTGTGAGGTGTCCCTGCCCATGGCAGGGGGGTTGGAGCTGGCTGAGCCTTGAGGTCCCTTCCAGCCCTGACAGTTCTATGATTCTATGATCCATGGTTACTTCCCTAGGTAGATGTAGAAACTGTGGCTCAAAAGCTGTTCTAGCCTCTGGAGGGGGGGGGAACCCCACCAAACAAAGAACCCCCCAAGAATCAACCCCCACACACACCCCCCAGTACCACTCAAACCTACCTTGACTCGAGCATAACCTCAATGTTAACTTGTTTGTCCAGTTCATTTCCCCTCCCATTATTCCTTGGATCATACCTTGAACAATTTGCATGATCTGCTGCTGAAGTCCTGCCCCTGTTGATGTCATCAATTTGATCCATAAAGGCTGGACAGCTCCCAGCCTATCTCCAGTTAGAAAAGGAAACTGGAAAGCTTTGCACCAAGGCTTGGCTTCTGCTCAGGGGAAGGCTGAAGGCTGCCTTTGGTGGCTCCTCCAAGGACTCAAAGATAGGATCTCTGCCAAGGTACCGGGGGTGGGATTTGGGGAGTTTGGTCTTAATTGTTTTTCTGTGTGGTTCTGTTGATGTGTCTGACTGGGGTTAGGAGTGAAATCCTTCCCCAGGAGGGTGGTGAGAGCCTGGCACAGGTTGCCCAGGGAGGTGGTGGAAGCCTCCTGCCTGGAGGTGTTTGCAGCCAGGCTGGAGGTGGCTGTGAGCAACCTGGGCTGGTGTGAGGTGGCCCTGGCCCTGGCAGGGGGTTGGAACTGGCTGAGCCTTGAGGTCCCTTCCAACCCTGACAATTCTATGAGTGCATGTGTGGCTATGGATCCCTGGGCACATGGGGTAGGTGTTTGACTGCAGGACCTTCACTTGTCAGTGTGCAGGATGTGCTGAGCCTTTTGCTGCTGTGATTATAGACAAAAGCCTCCAAAGACTCAAAGATAGGATCTCTGCCAAGGTACAGAGGGGTGCTTGGGGGTTTGGCCTCAGTTGTTTTGCTATGTGTTTCTGCAGATGTGTCTGACTGGTGTTAGGAAGAAGTTCTTCCCCATGAGGGTGGTGAGAGACTGGAACAAGTTGCACAGAGAGGTGGTGGAAGCCTCATCCCTGGAGGTGTTTGCAGCCAGGCTGGAGGTGGCTGTGAGCAATCTGATGTAGTGTGAGGTATCTCTGCCTGTGGCAGCGGGGGTTGGAACTGGCTGAGCCTTGAGGTCCCTTCCAACCCTGAGAGTTCTGTGATTCCATGTGTGCCTGTGGATCCCTGGGCACATGGGCAGGTGGTTGACTGCAGGACCTTCACTTCCCAGCGTTTAGGCTGTGCTGAGCGTTGAGCTGCGGTGATTAGAGACAAACACTGTGCTTGAGTGCCGCTGCCTCATGACTTCCACTGACAGCCTAATGACCTGCAGCCTCTCTCCAGGCTCTTACCGCAGGCAAGTGGTCACTCTTGCTGCTGTTAAATGTCTTGCTAAGTCCCTGGCTTCAATTGCTACATTAAAGAAATTAGTGGTAGGCTGAGCTGGGAAACCAGCAGGGAGAGGATGCTCTGTTCCCCTGCACACCAGTGGGTTTTGAAAGGTTCCCTCTGGGGCTTTGCTTTTTGCTATTTGTTCAGTTGTGTGGCTTTTCTGTCTGTCTGTCTGTCTGTCTTTTATCCTCCCAGGAGGGTTGCCCAGGGAGGTGGTGGAAGCCTCGTCCCTGGAGGTGTTTGCAGCCAGGCTGGAGGTGGCTGTGAGCAACCTGCTGTAGTGTGAGGTGTCCCTGCCCATGGCAGGGGGGTTTGGACTGGCTGAGCCTTGAGGTCCCTTCCAACCCTGACAGTTCTATGGGTCTATGATTTTTAGAGTCCAAATTATACATGGGGTGCTTGATAAGTGTGATTTAGCATTCACCTTGGCTAACTGTTACCTTTTAATCTCCTTTTCCTCACTTAAAGCCAGGCTGAGTAGTGAGGTGAACGCAGCAGCACGGAATTAAAGGGACCTGCTTTAGCCTCACGCAATTTGCTGTCTTGAAAGGCTGCAAATATTTAAGGGACTCTGTCAGCTCAGTCCTTCATGTGCACTGCAGGCAGATTTTCATTTGCTCTTGTGGAAATAAGATAGGAATGAGAGATCTGAACAAGATCAGAGAATCAGAACACCACAGACCCACAGCATCAGGGCACCACAGACCCACAGCATCAGGGCACCACAGGACCACAGACCCACAGCATCAGGGCACCACAGACCCTCAGCATCAGGGCACCACAGACCCACAGCATCAGGGCACCACAGACCCTCAGCATCAGGGCACCACAGACCCACAGCATCAGGGCACCACAGACCCTCAGCATCAGGGCACCACAGACCCACAGCATCAGGGCACCACAGACCCACAGCATCAGGGCACCACAGACCCTCAGCATCAGGGCACCACAGACCCACAGCATCAGGGCACCACAGACCCTCAGCATCAGGGCACCACAGACCCACAGCATCAGGGCACCACAGGACCACAGACCCTCAGCATCAGGGCACCACAGACCCACAGCATCAGGGCACCACAGAACCACAGCATCAGGGCACCACAGACCCACAGCATCAGGGCACCACAGAACCACAGACCCTCAGCATCAGGGCACCACAGACCCACAGCATCAGGGCACCACAGACCCACAGCATCAGGGCACCACAGGACCACAGACCCACAGCATCAGGGCACCACAGAACCACAGCATCAGGACACCATAGAACCACAGACCCACAGCATCAGAGCACCACAGCATCAGAGCACCACAGGACCACAGAACCACAGACCCACAGCATCAGAGCACCACAGAACCACAGACCCACAGCATCAGGGCACCACAGAACCACAGACCCACTGCATCAGGGCACCACAGAACCACAGACCCACAGCATCAGAGCACCACAGCATCAGAGCACCACAGTACCATAGACCCACAGAATCAGACCACAACAGGACCACAGAACCACAGACCCACAGCATCAGAGCACCACAGAATCAGAGGCACCACAGAACCACAGACCCACAGCATCAGGGCACCACAGACCCACAGCATCAGGGCACCACAGAACCACAGACCCACAGCATCAGAGCACCACAGCATCAGAGCACCACAGTACCATAGACCCACAGAATCAGACCACAACAGGACCACAGAACCACAGACCCACAGCATCAGAGCATCACAGCATCAGAGGCACCACAGAATCAAAGGCACCACAGACCCACAGCATCAGGGCACCACAAAACCATAGCCTGGGTTGGGTTGGAAGGGACCTCAAAGCTCACCTAGTTAAAGGCTGAGCATAAAAACCAGCCTAAGAATTTCAGCTGGGGGAAAAAACCATGTGTCCCAAGAAGGGGCAGCAAGCTCACCATGGCTTCATTCCTGGGGTTACCAGGTAGCTCTTTTGGACTGGAGAAACATTCAGGTGTAAGGCTGGCTGGGAAGAATTTGTTCAGAGCACTGTGGCTTTGGGTGGAAGCAGCAAATAGCTGCAGGGGAAGTGTTTAGGGGGAGGAAATGAATCCTTCATTTCCCACTTTAATTCTTTGCCATTTTTTCCCCTTCTTTTCCTTTTCCCCTGCTTTTTTTCCCCCCCATTTTTAACTATTTCACTCTTTGTTTGACTACTTATTTAACCTCCTGTGCTTGGTCCATGGCAAATGCACCCAAGAAGTGGGCTGGATTCTTTGTCCTTGCTTGATTAGCAAAGTGCAAAGGAGCTGCACAGCCCTTGGGGTTGATTTTGTGCTGTGGTTAAGGAGGAAATGCAGGTGTGGGACCTGTGGTGGGGCTTTGGGGGTAGTAACTTGTGATAAACTGGGGTTTCCTCATCACAAAATACACCTTTTGGGGGCCTATTTTAAAGCTGATCTTGTATATCCCTCTCTTTATTTTGGGGGGGGGGGAAGGGAAGGCTTACTCCTGCTCTTTCCAGCACTGAAGAGGTTGACTTAGCAGCTTGGAGCTCTAAGGTATCCTTCCACATGAGGTATCCTGTTCCATGGAACTGTGAAGTAAAGCTGGTTTGAAATGGAGAGGTCTGGATGGAGGTGATCACAGGGCAGGGCACCACTGTGTATGTGCTGAGCTGTGGTAACCTCACTCAGCCACCACCAAAGCCCTCAAGGTCCAGAATTCAGTGATAACTTGGATTTCATCAGCATGTAGCCCACTTGCAACCACTCTGTAGTTATTTGTTCACTCCTTGGCTTCAAAGCTCCCTTCCTGATTTGGAGTTAAGGTTGAACCAGAGGGTTGTACTCAGTAAACCTCTCTTAATAGCATAATAGGTGGGGTGATTCAGAGAGTGCTGTAATGTTGGAAACTCAAAGCATTACAGGGCTTGCTGTCATGTTCAGTGAGTGGAAGTATGTCAGCATTAGCCCTGTGTCCTAATCTGCTGCTCAGACCCAGGAAGATGTCCTCAGTCTGTGCTGGGTGAAATCCCTGGGCACAGAAGAGGTCCTCAGTCTGTGATGGGTGAAATCCCTGGGCACAGAAGGAGTCCTCAGTCTGTGCTGGGTGAAATCCCTGGGCACAGAAGGAGTCCTCAGTCTGTGCTGGGTGAAATCCCTGGGCACAGAAGGAGTCCTCAGTCTGTGCTGGGTGAAATCTGTGGACACAAAAGGAGTCCTCAGTCTATGCTGGGTGAAATCTGTGAGCACAGAAGGAGTCCTCAGTCTGTGCTGGGTGAAATCCCTGGGCACAAAAGGTGTCCTCAGTCTGTGCTGGGTGAAATCCCTGGGCACAAAAGGTGTCCTCAGTCTATGCTGGGTGAAATCTGTGAGCACAGAAGGAGTCCTCAGTCTGTGCTGGGTGAAATCCCTGGGCACAGGAGGAGTCCTCAGTCTGTGCTGGGTGAAATCCCTGGGCACAGAAGGAGTCCTCAGTCTGTGCTGGGTGAAATCCCTGGGCACAGAAGGAGTCCTCAGTCTGTGCTGGGTGAAATCCCTCAGCTTAACTAATGTTCTCGTTTGCACGCTACCACTAAGAAGAGCCTGGCCCCATCCTCTGGCTGAGCACTGAGCAGATCCCCCTTCAGGCTGCTCTTCTCCAGGCTCAAGAGCCCCAGGGCTCTCAGCCTTTCCTCCTCAGAGGAGGGCACAATGCTTCAGCGTGAAATGCTGCTGCTGAGTGCTCTTGGAAAGGAGCAAACCGCACGGCAGGGCGTTAGTCACCCGGCTTCGCACGGCCCTGCCGCCAGCGAAGTCGGCGTGCTGGTGGCAGAGCCTGGCACCTTGCCTCAGCAGCAGCACATTTGACCTCCATGCTACTTCCTGCTGTCCAGGCTCTGGAAGGACAGATGAGTCTCAGCTCACAGTCATCCCCAGCTCTTGCTAATCACAAAACTCCTTGGCACCCTGCTTGCCACAGCCCCGCTCTGACGAGCGGAGCTGATTGATTCGTTTCTTCTTTCCTCTTTTTGTCTTGGGCAGAAAGAGACTTAGAGGATGGAGGAGCAGGAAGCAGCAAGAGGAGAAGAAGAGGAGAAGAAGGAAGGCTTGATTGAGTTTTATGATTCCTTCAAGGATATGTTTGAGTTCTTCTGCAAGAACACCACCATCCACGGCACCATCCGGCTGGTGTGCTCCGACAGCAACAGGATGAAAACAGCCTTCTGGACCCTGCTTTTGCTGGCCAGCTTTGGCATCTTGTACTGGCAGTTTGCCCTCATGTTCAGTCAGTACTGGGCCTACCCTGTTGTCCTGACCATGTCGATGCACTCGGAGGCCAAGATGTTCCCAGCGATTACCATCTGCAACCTGGACCCGTACAGGTACGGCGAGGGGTGCGGCGCAGCACCGGGCTTGGCAGAGCGGATCGTGGAGGAGGTTGGGTTGGGAGGGACCTTTAGAGGTCTTCTGGAGCAAGCAGGGACATCCCCAGCTAGAGCAGGCTGCTCAGAGCCCCATCAAGCCTGACCTTGAATGTCTCCACCAAGCCCCCTGGGCGACCTGGGTGCCATGGTCTAGTCGTGAGGTCTGTCGAGACAGGTTGGGCTTGATGATCCTTGGGGTCTCTTCCAACCTTAGTGATGCTGTGAGACTGTGAGACTGTGATACTGTGAGCTGTCCCAGGGTTTCACCACCCCCACAGCAAAGAACTTCTCTACTGGTTTGGTTGGACTCTGGCATCTCCAAGATCTTTCCCAACCCAAGCTGCTCTGTGATTCTAGGGAGCTGTGCTTTGCCCTTGGCACTGCTCATGTCTTCGGCCACAGGGGTTCAGGAAGGGTCAGCAACCTTCAGGCTGCAGCCTGGAGGAAGCTGCAGGCCTCCCTGCCTCCCAGAGGTGGAAAGGGACCGTTGTTACTTCCAGGCTGGTTTCGGGATAAGATCTTGTTGGGAGTTGAGCAAGAGCATGTAGCAGTTAATTTCATGCACTGAGTCAGGAGAGAGGGAGCTCTGCCTTGTGACTTGCTTCAAGCTGCTGGGCTGATGCTGTGCTCTGATAAACCCATCCCTCCCCTGGACAACCTGCCTGCTGTGTGCAGCCCTTCCTAAAGGAACAGCTGATGGGCTGGAGTGATGCATGCTGGAGCTGAGTCCACTTGGCTGCTCGTACCACAGCGTGGCCTGAAGGACACAGTAGAACTGCTCCAGGAGCCTGTGTGCTTCTGTGAGGCTCACACAGCAAGGGGGAGGGGCAGCTATTGAGCTGGTCCAAATGATGTGCAGAAAGGAATGCTGTGATCTCCTCCAAATCCTGGTCCAGCTGGCTGCCAGGCAGCCCAGTTTGTGCAGCTGGTGATGATGCACAGCTTCGAGTCCTGAGGTTTCCACTGGAGGAGCTTAACAAGGGAAAATTTGGCTGCTGGAGCCCCTAATAATTTGTTGAAGCTCTATAGACACCATGGAGATATTGATGGAGACCTTCTGGTGGCCTTCCAGTATCTGAAGGGGGCTACAGGAAAGCTGGGGAGGGACTGCTTCCAAAGGCATGCAGCAGCAGGGCGAGGGGCAATGGGTTTAAACTAGAGCAGGCTACATTTAGGTCAGACTCCAGGAGGAAGCTCTTTACTGTGAGGGTGGTGGAACACTTGGAACAGGCTGCCCAAGGAGGTGCTGGAGGCCCCATCCCTGGAGGCATTCAGGGTCAGGCTTGATGGGGCTCTGAGCAACTTGGTTTAGTTGGGGATGTCCCTGCAGACAGCAGGGGGGGGGTTGGACTGGATGGCCTTTAAAGGTCTCTTCCAAACCAAACCATTCTATGACTTTATGGGCTGCTGGCTTTCCCAACACAGACACCAAGCTCTGCAGGGCCCAGGAGAGAAGCCTTCCCCTACACATGGAGACTGGGAGGGTACCTAAGATCATAGAATTGTTGAGGCTGGAAGGGACCTCCATCACTACCAGCTGTTGTTGGAAGGCAACAGGCACTGGCCCAGCTCCCCTATCACCTAGAAAGCTTGGACCAGTGTGGTGGGTCCTTGGGGTGATCCTTGGGGTCCCTTCCAAGCTGGCATTCTGTGAAGGCAAGGAGCAGCTGGAGAGACCTTCTGTCCTCCAACACATCTTGCACAGTCTTGGGAGTGCTGGGTATAGAAGCAGAGGATTGTCAGGGTTGGAAGGGACCTCAAGGCTCAGCCAGTCCCAGCCCCCTGCCATGGGCAGGGACACCTCACACCACAGCAGGTTGCTCACAGCCACCTCCAGCCTGGCTGCAAACACCTCCAGCCAGGAGGCTTCCACCACCTCCCTGGGCAACCTGTGCCAGGCTCTCACCACCCCCATGGGGAAGAACTTCTTCCTGAGGCCCTTCTCTTAGACCAAAGTGCTTTGGTCTAAGATCTCCACAGGTCAGGACTGTCTGTGCCCCTTGCAGGTTCGGCCTGGTGAGTGAGCACCTGGTCCAGCTGGATCGCATGGCAGAGCAGTCCATCGCCTTCCTCTATGGCATCAACACCTCAGCCAGCCTGTCCCACCTGCATGAGGGAAACATCCATGTCCAGGACCTGCCTGACATAGGCAACCTCAGCAGGTCTGGCTTCAAGCTGAGCCAAAACTTCCCGCTCCTTAGAATGCCTGACAGGGCAGGGAAGAAGCACGCCAGCGTGGGCTTCAGGCTGGTAAGTCTCTGGCCTCCTTCAGCCTCTGCCCTGGGGGGTGGGTTGAAAGTTCCCCCCCTCCCCACATTACATTTGCCAGCCCAGCCCAGCTGGAAGCAAATGAAGCTGTGTGTGCAAGCAAAACTACAATCCACAATGAAATGTAGTGGATAGGATAGGATAGGATAGGATAGGATAGGATAGGATAGGATAGGATAGGATAGGATAGGATAGGTTGGAAAAGACCTTTGAGATCATCAAGTCCAACCTGTCACCCAACACCATCTGATCAACTCAACCATGGCACCAAGTGCCTCATCCAGTCTCCTCCTAAACTCCTCCAGGGATGGGGACTCCACCACCTCCCTGGGCAGCACATCCCAATGGCCAATCTCTCTTCCTATGAAGAACTTCTTCCTCACCTCCAGCCTAAACCTCCCCTGGCACAGCTTGAGACTATGGCCTCTTGTTCTAGTGCTGCTTGCCTGGGAGAAGCAGCCCCCATCAACCCCCACCTGGCTCCAACCTCCCTTCAGGGAGTTGCAGAGAGCAAGAAGGTCTCCCCTGAGCCTCCTCTTCTGCAGGCTAAGCAACCCCAGCTCCCTCAGCCTCTCCTCCCAGGGCTGTGCTCCAGACCCCTCCCCAGCTCTGTTGCCCTTCTCTGGACACCTTCAAGTCTCTCAATGTCCTTCTTAAACTGAGGAGCCCAGAACTGGACACAGGACTCAAGCTGTGGCCTGAGCAGTGCTGAGCACAGGGCAGGATGAGCTCCCTGCTCCTGCTGGCCACTCTATTCCTGATGCAGGCCAGGATGCCATTGGCCTCCTTGGCCACCTGGGCACACAGTACCTGAGCAAGCAAGCAGGGAAAGCTCACAGGTGGTGACCAGGTCCACCCAACAATCCAGCTCCTCAGGCAAGTCCAGGGTGTTCCAAGTCCAGCTTAAGATCAGGCTGTGAAGTTAGGTCACTGGATCAGCTGGGTGCAGAGCAGGGTAAGAGAAGCCCAGCTGGAAAGCAGCAGCTCTACAGCTCAGAGGGCTCTGCTCTCTCCTCCTGCCTCTTTTCCCCTGCACTCATTCTCCTGAGGTGAAGCAGCACACCCAAGGCAGCTTCAAGGAGAGCAGGTGCTTAGCACACAACAAGATGACCTCCACAGGTCCCTTCCAAACTCAGCCATCCTGTGCTTCTGTGCCAACTCCAATGATCAGAGAAGATCATGTCTGAAGAGAGTAGAGGTCCCCCTTGCCCCTGAATCCAGTATTGCCCTTGCCCCTGATCTCTGGTACCCTTAGCCTGTCATGTCCTGGCTGTGCTGAGTGGCTCCTCCTCCTTCTTCTCTTCCAGTGCAATGCCACAGGTGGGAATTGCTTCTACAAGACCTATTCCTCTGGGATGAATGCAATTCTGGAGTGGTACAGGTTCCACTACATGAACATCATGTCCCAGCTGCCAGTTATAATCAACATCTCTGACCATGAGGAGCAAATAGAAGACATGGTCTACTCCTGTCAGTACGATGGGGAGCCCTGCAGACCCAGGTAAGGTCCTTCCCGAGGTGGGGATTGGGATTGCAGCAGGACTCAAGGCCTTGGGAGGCTGAAATGAAGCCTACACTTTCAGGCCCTGGACCTCAGGGCATTCTGCCAGGCTTGGCCCTTGGTGGAGTGAAAGGAAGAATCAGAGAATCAATAAGGTTGGAAAAGACCTCATCAAGTCCAAGTTGTCACCCAACCCCTCCTGACTGCTAAACCATGGCTCCCAGTGCCACATCCAAGCCCCTCTGGAACACCTCCAGGGATGGGGACTCCACCACCTCCCTGGGCAACACATCCCAGTGGCCAACAACTCTCTCTGGGAAGAACTTCTTCCTCACCTCCAGCCTAAACCTCCCCTGGCACAGCTTGAGACTGTGTCCTCTTGTTCTGCTGCTGGGTGCCTGGGAGAAAGGTCTCCCCTGAGCCTCCTCTTCTGCTGCTGTTCAGCTGCTGTCACCCACTCCCCCCAGGTCCCTCTCTGCCTGGCTGCTCTCAGCCACTCTGCCCCCAGCCTGCAGCACTGCCTGGGGTTGCTGTGGCCAAAGTGCAGCACTTGGACTTGTTCAATGCCATCCTGTTGGACTCTGCCCATCTGAAGACCAAACTTTCTTCATCAGGCCATGGGGATAGGACCTAGGGATTGGCCTTGGAGCTGTTCTCCTGCTCATGCACACAAACACAAAGCACATCCTACTGAGAGGCCAAGGCTACACTCATTAAACCCCTCCAAATCTCTCTTGTTTTCAGTGACTACATTCACTTTCACCACCCAGTCTTTGGAAGCTGCTACACCTTCAACAGCCAGGGAACAGACTCCTTCTGGACAGCTACAAAACCAGGAATCCCTTATGGTATGGTATTTGGCACAGGCTGGGCACTAGAGCTCATAGAATTTGGCTGTGCATTGAACACATCTTCTGCACCTGACTTAGTGACAGAGCATCATAGGATCCTAGAATGGGTTGGGTTGGAAGGGATCTCAGAGGTCATCTCCTCCAACCTCCCTGCCATGGCCAGGGACACCTCTCAACCAGACAGCTGCTCAAGGCTTCATCCAGCCTGGCCTTGAGCACCCCCAGGGAGGAGGCAGCCACAAGCTCCCTGGGCAGCCTGTGCCAGAGTCTCAGCAGCCTCCTACTGAAGAACTGCCTCAGCTCCAGTCTAACCCTGCTTTGCCTCAGCTTCAAACCCTTCCCCCTTGGCCTGTCTCTACACACCCTCAGGAAAAGTCTCTCTGCAGCCTTCCTTTTGGATCCCTTCAGCTATTGGAAGGCAGCTCTGAGGTCCCCTTGAGCCTTCTGCTCTCCAGGCTGAACACCCCCAGCTCCCTCAGCCTGTCCTCACAGCAGAGCTGCTCCAGCCCTTGGATCATCTTTGTGCCTTCTATAACTGACACAGAGCCCTCTCCTCTGGTCTGGTGGCACAAATTCTGTCCTGCATTTGCTTGCTTCACCAACCACCCCTGCCTGATAGCCATCTCAGCCATACTGCAACTTAAAGCAGGCAGAAGGTTGTTTTGTCAAGCAGGAGATTATCACAGCTGGGGAAGAGGCTGAGGCAGCTGCTAGCTGACCACTCACCAGGCCTGTGAGGAAAAGGAAAATGGGAGCTCAGGCTGCAATCTGCTCAGAGCTGCTGGTGCAGGTTGTGATGGTGTTCCTCTTTTGCCCCCACCCCCCCAATAAGGTGTTGCATGCTTGCCTTTGGTTCACAGGACTTTCCCTCATCCTGAAAGCAGAGCAGAAGGACCACATCCCACTCCTGTCCACAGTAGCAGGTGTGAAAGTGATGATCCACAACCACAACCAGACCCCATTCCTTGAGCATGAAGGCTTTGACATCAGACCAGGCATTGCAACCACCATAGGCATCCAGCAGGTTAGCCTCTTGCTCCAGAGCTTTGCTCCTGGCCCTTCTGCTTGCAGGAGGTTGTGAGGGGCAGGTCACTGGCTCAGTTCTGCAGTGGATGTGTGGGACTCTGGTGTCTGCTTCCTGACTGTGCCTCTTTGTCGCTGCAAGCCTCTTTTCTCTCTTCCCTGCTCTCAGCTTCCCATGGGGGCAGCAAGATGATTCCCATTGTGCCAGTGGCATTTTGCTCCTCCATGCACTGGGGCTTGGCCTGGTTGGCACTGAGGCTCTTACACCTCACAGAATTAACCAGGTTGGAAAAGACCTCAGAGATCATCAAGTCCAACCTAGCACCCAACACCTCCTGACAACTAAACCATGGCTCCAAGTGCCACATCCAGTCCCCTCTTGAACACCTCCAGGGATGGGGACTCCACCACCTCCCTGGGCAGCACATCCCAATGGCCAATTCCTCTTTCTGGGAAGAACTTTCTGCTCACCTTCAGCCTAAACTTCCCCTGCCACAGCTTGAGACTGTGTCCTCTTGTTCTGGTGCTGGGTGCCTGGGAGGAGAGACCAACCCCCAGCTGGCTACAACCTCCCTTCATAGACTCATAGGATAAGGAAAGGATAAGATAAGGATAAGGAAAGGATAGGATAAGGATAAGGAAAGGATAGGATAACGATAGGATAGGATAAGGATAGGATAAGGATAGGATAAGGATAGGATAGGATAGGATAGGATAGGATAGGATAGGATAGGATAGGATAGGATAGGATAGGATAGGATAGGATAGGATAAACCAGGTAGGAAAAGACCTTTGAGATCATCAAGTCCAACCTATCCCCCATAGAATCAGTCAGGTTGGAAAAGACCTCAGGGATCAAGCTCCAGCTCTGCACAGATGTGTGTGTCAGGATGAGAACAAGCACCCAGGAGGGGACTTAGTTCTTTTAGACTCCTTGCTGGCTGAGCCACTGCTGCCCACGAGCACTCTCCTGCCTTGCTCCTGCTGCTCCACTTGCTTTATGAGCCAGGTACGGCTCAGCTGCCCCCAGCTGTCCCTGTGCTTCCCTGACCTTTGTTGCTGCTCCATCCAGTGACAGAACGAAGGGAGCTCTGGAGACCCTCTGGGGCACATGGAAGCTCCCGAGCCCTCCCTTCTGTGTGTCCGCAGGATGAGGTGAATCGCCTGGGCGGCAACTACGGGAAGTGCACCACCGACGGCCGCGACGTGAACGTCAGGCTCCTGTACAACAACTCCTACACCCTGCAGGTACAGCCGCGGTGGCTCAGGCACAGTGGGGGAAGGGCAAACAGGTCACCCCTCAGGCCCCTAAGAGCCCTCGCAGGTTCATTGCTGGAGAGAACAGAGGCACTCCTGCCCCTCTCAGGAGCAGCTCGCAGGGTGCTGCAGCTTGGGATGTGTTTCATTAAGTGGGGGACTGAGGTGGGTTGAAATTCAGCCCCCCAGGATTAACTCAGGGAGGGACTGAGGTGGGTTGAAATTCAGCCCCCCAGGATTAACTCAGAGGGGGACTGAGGTGGGTTGAAATTCAGCCCCCCAGCATTAACTCAGGGAGGGACTGAGGTGCGTTGAAATTCAGCCCCCCAGGATTAACTCAGAGGGGGACTGAGGTGGGTTGAAATTCAGCCCCCCAGGATTAACTCAGGGAGGGACTGAGGTGGGTTGAAATTCAGCCCCCCAGGATTAACTCAGAGGGGGACTGTGGTGGGTTGAAATTCCCTCCTCAACATTAACTCAGAGGGGGACTGTGGTGGGTTGAAATTCAGCCCCCCAGCATTAACTCAGAGGGGGACTGAGGTGGGTTGAAATTCAGCCCCCCAGGATTAACTCAGGGAGGGACTGAGGTGGGTTGAAATTCAGCCCCCCAGGATTAACTCAGGGGGGGACTGAGGTGGGTTGAAATTCCCTCCTCAACATTAACTCAGAGGGGGACTGAGGTGGGTTGAAATTCAGCCCCCCAGGATTAACTCAGGGGGGGACTGTGATGGGTTGAAATTCCCTCCTCAACATTAACTCAGGGAGGGACTGTGGTGGGTTGAAATTCAGCCCCCCAGCATTAACTCAGTCCCTGGCATGGGGGCTCTTCCCTCCTTGTAAGACCCCAGAGAGCAGGCAGAGAGTCAGGCAAGGCAGCTGGGCTCCTCTTGCAGGACACCCTTGGGCCAGCAGATGTGGAAGTAGTCGCTCCTGGCTCTGGGGGTTTGGGGCTGCTTGGCTGGGATGTCACAGGGGCATGAGGAAGAAGGGAGCTGGGGAAATCCTGACCTCACTAAATTCAACACCTGGCTTAGAGAGGTATAAAAGGAAGGAAGGAATGAAAAGTGCAAACCTTTTGCATCCTCACCCTCCAGTGCTGGCTGCTGGGCCCTGCAGTGTCAGCATCTGTGTCTTGTCCCCTGGCAGCTGCATGCTGCACAATGAAGATTTGGGCACCTGGGGCTTTCTGGCTTATCCAGTCCTCTGTGTGTGTGCCTTCTTTATTCTCCAGGCCTGTTTGCATTCCTGCTTCCAGCACATCATGGTTCAAAAGTGTGGCTGTGGCTATTACTACTACCCACTGCCTCCTGGTGCTGAGTACTGCGACTACAACAAGCAGCCTGCATGGGGTAAGAGCAAAAGCCTCTTGCCTTGCCCTTGTTGGAAGGGGACTCCTTCCTGCAGGGCTCCCTGCTGGCAGGATTCCTCCTAGGATCATAGAAGCATTAAGGTTGGCAAAGCCCTCAAAGATCATCCAGTCCAACCACCAACCCAACAGCACCATGGCCACTAAACCATGGCCCCAGGTGCCATGGCCGCAGGAGTTTTGAACCCCTCTAGGGATGGGGACTCCACCAGCTCCATGGGCAGCCTGTTCCAACCTCTGACCACTCTGTCAGGAGAGAAATCTCCAACCTTAAGCCTCCCCTGGTGCAAGCTGAGGCTGTTTCCTCTGTTCTGCCCCAGGCTGACAGGGAGAAGATGCCAACCCCCACCCCACTCCAACCTCCTTTCAGGCCTCCTCTCAGCCTCCTCTTCTCCAGGCTGCCCTTCTGCTCTGTGCCTGTGTCCTGCTGAGGCTATTTCCCTCCCCTCACTGGCTCCAGCCAGGTGCCAGACACCTCCCTGTGGGTTTTGCATGGCTCTTAAGTCAGTGCATTGAAAATGTGAGTGCTATCAAACACCTCCTTTCCAAGGGCATGGCTGTCACAGCCAGCCCTTCCCCATTACCTGTGGCTGTGCTGCTGGAAGGCAAAGCTTGGGCTCACTGCTCTGGGTTGGCCTGTGCTCAGCAGAGCCTTCCAGGCAAGACACCTGCATTGCACATGGGTGATCAGCTCAACCATCTGGAGCCATTCCACAGGGAGAGTGAGACCCAACCAGGTCCCTGTCAGCTGAGAGGGTGCTCTTGGGAAGGCCAAGTGAGGGCAGAGGGTTTGGGGCAGCCTTCCATTTGGGAGCTTTCCATTTCCTGAGTGTGCTCCTCCCATCTCTTTCCCCAGGCCACTGCTTTTACCAGCTCTACAGCAGGCTCAGAAACCACCACCTGAACTGTTTTGACCAGTGCCCCAAGCCTTGCAGGTAGGTCACCAAAGCAGAGCGAAGAAAAGGCAACCCAAGGCAGCTTGCAGAGGAAAAGTGGAAGGGGAGGGAGCTCAGGGAAAGATGGATGGACCAAGTGCCCCAGGGGAATTTGCTCTTTCCTCAACCAGAGGCTCTCCAGGTTGATGCCTGCAGCCCAGTGCTGAGGCAGCAGCAGGAGGGCAGCCTGAGGCAGATGAAACAAGGAGCAGAGAGAGGACATTGTTTGAATCAGGGTCAAATCATTCATCAAGCCCAAGTGGCTGCTGTTCTCCCTCCCCCTTGGTCACTGGAGGGCCATTCCAAAAGGGAAAGGCAGTGCTTTAAAGCCCAGCATCCCAGACTGGGGGGTTGGATGCATCAAAGGAAAGTTGTCAGCATTTAAAAGCCATTTTAGCCTCCCTCCTGACTGAGCTTTCAGGCAAAAAACCTCTGGTTTTATTTCATTTTCTAAGATGACTTCCAAAACCTCTGGGTTTAGTTCCTCTTTCCTGCCCTGCCCTTTTGCCCTTTCTTGCCCTGCCCTTCCCTTCCCTTTTGCCCTTTCTTGCCCTTCCCTTCTGCCCTTCCCTTTTGCCCTTCCCTTGCCTGCCCTTCCCTTTTGCCCTTCCCTTGCCTGCCCTTCCCTTTTGCCCTTCCCTTGCCTGCCCTTCCCTTTTGCCCTTCCCTTGCCTTCCCTTCCCTTTTGCCCTTCCCTTGCCTTCCCTTCCCTTTTGCCCTTCCCTTCCCTTCCCTTCTCTTTTGCCCTTCCCTTCCCTTCCCTTTTGCCCTTCCCTTCCCTTCCCTTTTGCCCTTCCCTGCCCTTCCCTTTTGCCCTTCCCTGCCCTTCCCTTTTGCCCTTCCCTTCCCTTTTGCCCTTCCCTTCCCTTCCCTTTTGCCCTTCCCTTCCCTTCCCTTTTGCCCTTCCCTTCCCTTCCCTTCCCTTCCCTTCCCTTCCCTTCCCTTCCCTTCCCTTCCCTTCCCTTCCCTTCCCTTCCCTTCCCTTCCCTTCCCTTCCCTTCCCTTCCCTTCCCTTCCCTTCCCTTCCCTTCCCTTCCCTTCCCTTCCCTTCCCTTCCCTTCCCTTCCCTGCCCTTCCCTGCCCTTCCCTTCCCTTCCCTTCCCTTTTGCCCTTCCCTTTTGCCCTTCCCTTTTGCCCTTCCCTGCCCTTCCCTTTTTTATTTTACTGTTAATTTCATTTTCCAAGATGAGTCACAAAGCTTCTTCCAAGCCTTTCAAGAGCTTCCCCTCTAACCTTTTCTTTGGGCAAGCTGTGAGCACTGTTAAAGTCCTTCCTGTGCCCACATTCGACTGCCAGGAGTCACAGTGATCACAATCTCCTTTTTTTCCCTCTCTCTTATCAGGGAGTCGCTCTACAAGGTGTCTGCTGGGACAGCCAAATGGCCATCAGTGAAGTCCCAGGTAGCCCACACAGCCTACTGCTGGGTTTGGAAGGGGTGCTGTGTTTCCTGTGGCTCTTGGGGCACTAAAATTAAGGGTGAAAAAGGCTACAGACTGGGGTTGGAGTGGCTGGAGAGCAGCCAAGCAGAAAGGGACCTGGGGGTGCTGGTTGAGAGCAGCTGAACATGAGCCAGCAGAGTGCCCAGGTGGCCAAGAAGGCCAATGGTATCCTGGCCTGCATCAGGAATAGTGTGGCCAGCAGGAGCAGGGAGGTCATCCTGCCCTGTGCTCAGCACTGCTCAGGCCACACCTTGAGTCCAGTTCTGAGCTCCTCAGTTTAGGAAAGATGTTGAGCTGCTGGAAGGTGTCCAGAGAAGGGCAACAAAGCTGGGGAGGGGTCTGGAGCACAGCCCTGGGAGGAGAGGCTGAGGGAGCTGGGGTTGCTTAGCCTGCAGAAGAGGAGGCTCAGGGGAGACCTTCTTGCTCTGCAGCTCCCTGAAGGGAGGTTGGAGCCAGGTGGGGGTTGGTCTCTTCTCCCAGGCAAGCAGCACCAGGAAGACACAGCCTCAAGCTGTGCCAGGGGAGGTTTAGGCTGGAGGTGAGGAGAAAGTTCCTCCCAGAGAGAGAGATTGGCCGTTGGGATGTGCTGCCCAGGGAGGTGGTGGAGTCCCCATCCCTGGAGGTGTTTAGGAAGAGCCTGGCTGAGGCCCTTGGTGCCATGGTTGAGTTGATCAGATGGTGTTGGGTGATAGGTTGGACTTGATGATCCCTGAGGTCTTTTCCAACCTGGTTGATTCTATTCTGTTCTGTTCTCAAGGACTGGGTCCGGCAAGCTCTGAGGCACGAGAATGGATACAACTCCACCAGCCACAGGTTAGTCCCTGCCAGCAGGTACAGCTCCTGGAGCTGTGGCTTAGCCCTCCAGCCTTGCAGATGTTGGGCTGGAAAGGGAGGATGAGAGGAAAATCAACCAGCATGGCAGGCTGGCAGGGACCCCAAGGATCAGCTGCTCCAAGCTTCCTGGGTAGCAGTGGAGCTGCACTGAGCTGGCCCAGCCCCCTGGCAAGCTGAGGCTGAAAGCTGCCCAGGGTAGGGCAATCCACTGCTTGCCCTGGGAGAGGATTCCAATCTCTGACTGTGCTCATGGGGAAACATTTTCTTCTGGGTCATGCCTCATGTGTCCTCACACCACTCTCCAACAGTCCCTTGTGCCACCTTTTCCCATGCTCATGTCAAACACCCTCAGGAAGAAAGCTTGAGGGAGGGCTGAGAGCCATTGCCTAGCACTCAGCACGCAAAGCTGAGAGCAGAATGCCAGCAGGACCCTCCAGACACCCCTCCCCCCAGCTAACTGGCACCCAACTGCTGCCTTTCTCCCATGCAGGAAGGACATTGCCAAGGTGACCATCTTCTACAAGCAGCTCAACTACCAGTCTGTTAATGAGTCTCCTTTGCTCTCAGTAGGTCAAAATGTTGTTGCCTCTCGTGGGTTGTGGGGATGGAGGAGAGGGGATGGGATGGCTCCTCTTCAGGAGGAGACACCAAATTCACAGAGTCATAGAGCCATAGAGTCATTTTGGTTGGAAAAGGCCTCTCAGATCATCCAGTCCAACCATCAACCCACCACCACCATGGCCACAGGTTTCTTGACTCCACCACCTCCCTGGGCAGCCTGTGCCAGTGCCTGAGCACTCCTGCAACGAAGAAACTTTTCCTGGTTTCCAATCTAAACCTCCCCTGGCACAGCTTGAGGCCATTCCTTCTGTTACTGGATACTAGGGAGAAGAGAGCAGCCCCCAGCCCACCCAGGGGGGGTCACAGAGAGCAATGAGGTCTCCCCTCAGCCTCTCTTTCTCCAGACTAAACAACCCCAGTTCCCTCAGCCCTGTTCCCCAGACCCTTCACATCACCCAGGATTCTGTGGTGGCAGGTTGGACTTGATGATCTTTGAGGTCTCTCCCAACCTTGGTGATACTGTGATTGCTCCCCAGATGGGAGCTGGCTGACCTGCTGGCAACAGGCAAGACTTTGGTGTTCCCAGAGCTCTGCTGGGTTGGATAAACACAGCCCTTTGATTCCTTCCACAGGAGAATCTGCTGCTGTCCAGCATGGGAAGCCAGTGGAGCCTCTGGTTTGGATCCTCAGTGCTGTCTGTAGTTGAGATGTTTGAGCTGCTCATAGATACCCTGGTCTTGTCCCTCCTCTTCTGCTACCAAAGGCTCAGGGCAAAGACTTTGAAAGTAGCTCACACTCCTACCATCCCCACTGTGAGCCTGACCCTGGAGAACTACAGAGTTGTGCAGGAAGAAGGTGGAAGAGGCGAGGTCTCTGCTCACACTCACCCTTCTGGAGTGACTACTGCCAGGGACAGCAGCAGCCACCTGCACCTCCAGCCCTTCTCCAGCAAGGTGGAAATGCCTGAGCTTTGCCCAGAAGTGGTGCTGAATGGATTTAGGTACAAGAAGGAGAGCTCTGTGGCAGGGCAGCTGAACAGCTAAGGAGATGTTTGTGTGCAGGGAGAAGTGGGAGGCTTGCAGCTCCCCTCAGGAGCCGACAGGAAGGCTGCAAAGAGGAGGGCTCTGGATCCATCACCCGTGAGCATCCAAGCACCACAGTGCTGAGCCTGGCAGTCCTCTGGAGGAGCTGCCCCAAGCTCATTGCTAAACCATCTGTGTGCCCTGGATCCAGACCTCATGCAAGGTCCTTTTGTTCCCAGTGAGACCCTGGGGAGGGCAGAGCTCTGCTTCTGCTCTCCGGGCCAGCTGCCGAGTCCTCATGAAAGCCTGCTCCTAGCTGTTACCTTCTAAAGCCTGGGGAGGAGATCAGCCTGTGGCTTCAGACTGGCCCACCTACATTTCAGAAGTGTGCTCAAGAGGAAAGTCAGCCTGGCTGCTCGTGGGAAGAGTTCCAGAGGAGGCTGAGGGCAGCCAGTGCTGCCTGGAGACGACAGAGCTCCCATGACAGCTTTGCTTCCAAGGCACCTCCCTGGCCTTAACCTCTTTTTGAGGCCACTTCGAGGCCAAGGCACAGAATGCTGCTGAGATGCTTTTGGGCTTCCCCCAGATTATTTCAAGGGAGATTTTCTTTTGGCCCATCTTGGAGGAAAGAGAAGAAAAGGGCTCAGTGGCTCTGTGAACTCCCAAAGCAAAGCAGCTGATGTGTTCAGAGGGTCCAACCAGCGCTGCATTTCCGCTGCAGGCAGAGAGGATTGCAGGCTCCTGCTTGCCAATAACTTATGTGTACATAAAAGAAGACCTTTATTTTTGATGAGGATGGTGAGGAGGAGGAGGAGGAGGAGGTTTGCACAGGAGCATTTGACTCTGGGCTGAGCTGCTGTATGACTTTGTGGCCAAGAAGGAATCAGAGAGCTTTGTTTTGTAAACTCTCTTTTTTAAAGTAAGTAAAATGCTCTGAAGGAGAGGCAATGGCTGAGGGCTCAGTTTGGCCTTGTGTTTGTTTGTTTGTTGTTTGCTTTCAACCAGTACTTGGGTTTGATGCTGCCTGACTGCTGCTTCTGAGTGAGAAAGGCTTTCACAGCATGGCCACACCTTGTACAAGTCCAAATGTATGGGGGGAGGGGGGAATGGAAGGAGTCTTGGTTCCAGACATAGAATCACAGAAGGGTTTGGGTTGGAAGGGACCTTAAAGATCACCAAGTTCCAACCTCCTCCGACCTAGCAGCAGAAGGTGATTAGGTCTCCCCATCTAGGAAGCCTAAAGACCCCCAGTTCATAGATTCATAGAATGGTTTGGGTTGGAAGGGACCTTCAGATCATCCAGTTCCAACCTTCTCTGAACTAGGAGCAGTGGCTGATTAGGTCTGCCCTCATAGGAAGACCAAACACCCCCAGTTCATAGATTCATAGAATGGTTTGGGTTGGAAGGGACCTTCAGATCATCCAGTTCCAACCTCCTCTGACCTAGCAGCAGAAGGTGATTAGGTCTCCCCATCTAGGAAGACCAAACACCCCCAGTTCATAGAGTCATAGAATGATTTGTGGTGGAAGGGACCTTCAGATCATCCAGTTCCAACCTCCTCTGACCTAGGAGCTTCCTGAAGCTGGGTTGGCATTAATCTGCTGGACACAGCTCAGCCAGGAAGAGAGTTAAGGTCATCTGAGAGCTTCAGGCTTTTTGGAGCTGCTTGTGGCAGGTACAGCACCATCCGCCCCGTGCTGGAACGAACCAACCACCTGCTGAAGGGCACTGTCAGACAGCAACCCCCCTCCCCAGCTGCCTCAAAAGCCTGTAGGAGCCACAAGGGAAGAAGGCAAAGAGTTCAGGTGTCCCAGCAGTGGTTCTGTGATAGGATCTCCCCTGCTGCAGGAATGGTTTCAGATTCGGGCTGCGATTCCAGGGGTAATTAGGCACCCGCATCCCATTAGCGATGTCTCTGCTTGTGTCTCTGCTGCTTGCTGTTCTAAGGGTGGGTTTTGCTCATGGACAAGGCTGCTGAGCTCATTTTTACCTGGTGATGAACCCCTGTAGCCACAGGGGCAAAGATAAGTGAAGGATTCCAGGTATTCAGCTACGTGAGCTGCAGCTACCTTTAGTCTTTCCTTCAGAGCTCCTCTGCCCTTCGTTTGCCCTGGAGGGTCACTGCAGAGCTCCAGGGCACATCCTCTGCCAGTCCTGGAGCAGTGTGGAGGGGAAAGGTGACACCAAAAGCTCAGTTCCACCCAGCCAAGTTGACAGCAGGAAGCAGAGGGACTTCATTTTGCCTCCTGAACTTGGCTGCAGACCCTGCTCTGAGCAGGAGTGTGTGCAGCCAGCAGAGAGTGGGAGGCTTGCAGCTTCCCTGCCCTGGAGGCCTCCCCCAAGAAACATTCCTCCAGCTGCTCCTTTGATGCAAGCCTGCAGGACAGGTCCCTCTCTGAACGTGGTGTCCCCTCCTGGGGAGCACACTGGGGGTCCTGAGAAAGGGAAAGGGTTGGTCCAGGGGCAGAAGACTGAAACTTTCACCTAGTGCAAGGTCTCCTTGCAGCAGCCAGCCAGCAGCAGAGCTCTGCTCCCCCTGAGCATGCACTGACTGAGGTCCTCTGAAGCAACATGAATGAGTGGGGTGGGAGCAGGGAGGGAGCTGTCACCTTTCCCCCTCCACCCAGCCTCCTTCCAAAGCACCCTGAAATCACATCCTCACAAGACAGCACCACAGAAACCCCAGCAGGAAAAGAAAGGCAGAGTCCCCCTCTGGCAGCCCAGCCTCTTATTCACTGCCCTACAGTTCGAGCTGTGCCTGGCAGAGGAGAGAGGAAAACAGGTTAGAAGGGGATGGTGCTCCAGCTCCAGTTAACACAGGCAGCAAGGCATCACCAACTCCAGCCAAAGGAAGAGGAGGGAAGGAGTTTATCTAGATTTTTATTAAGAGTGTTTCAAGAGACAGTAGAAGAGAAGGGAGAGGAAGGGGGGGGGGGAGTGGTGGAAAAAAAAGAGGCAGACACCACAGCAACAGCTTTAGAATTGTACAAAGATAATAACAGAGAGAATATCTGGTTCCATAGGTGCAGTCAGCACAGGCTGTGTGGGGGGAGGGAAAAGGGAGGGGGGGGGGTTAAAAAACGTGTTACAAAGCTGCACTGAAAGCAGGCAGGTGAAGGAGGTTAATAGGTTAGAGCATATTTACAGCAAGGGTCAGCCCCTGGCAGAGCAGCTCAGCCCCCCCCCCCCCCCCCCCCGGGTGACAGAGCAGGGGGGTGAGGACCACACCTGGCAGCTCTGACCTGGCTCAAGAGCTTCTTTCTCTCTGTGCTCTTCGGAGGAAGGTCTGGGAGCCTTAGCCAGCAGGAAGCTGGCTGGGCTGCCTCCATCCCAAAGGCTTCCCCTGCAGGCTGTGCGATGCCACAGCTCCTCCCGCAAAGCCAGCAGCCACAGGGCTCACGTTGAGGGCTCCCGGGGGGGGAAGCCACACTAACAGCTGGGTGCTGGTGGAGGGAAGGCAACAGAGACAGCGTTGCAGCTCCACTGAAGGCCCAAAAGCAACCAGCTGGCCACCCCCAGCCTGTTCACCTACTGCAGCACCAGGATGTGCAAGCTAAACATGCTCCTGGCTGGGAGGAAGGTGCTAGGTAGGTGCTGAGATGTGTTTGGGGAGCAGGTGCTCCTCCTCAGCCATGCCAACTGCTGCACTAGAAACACACCTGGACCTCCTCCTGCCTTGCAAACCACCTTGGTTATGACCCCAACCTCTGTCCCTCATTCCCTCCCCACACCTATTCAGCTGCCCTAGATCCCACTGCCCCAGTGCTCAGAATCACAGAACTGTCAGGGTTGGAAGGGACCTCAAGGCTCAGCCAGCTCCAACCCCCCTGCCATGGGCAGGGACACCTCACACCACAGCAGGTTGCTCACAGCCACCTCCAGCCTGGCTGCAAACACCTCCAGGCATGAGGCTTCCACCCAAACTCCCTCCAGGCAGCCTGATATGGATCACATCCCTATGGAGAACCTGTGCCAGTGTCAGGGGGCAGAAGGGACATCCCCCCAACCCAAACTCCCTCCAGGCAGCCTGATATGGATCACATCCCTATGGAGAACCTGTGCCAGTGTTAGGGGGCAGAAGGGACATCCCCCCAACCCAAACTCTCTACAGGCAGCCTGATATGGATCACATCCCTATGGAAGCAGCACTCTCTCTTTTGCAATCCTTGCTTCTTCAACACCTCCCACTCTCCCTTGCCCTGCTCAGTCACTCCTTTCCCCAGGGCCCAGCCCCACACACACCCCCCTGGGCACTCACACAGACTCCTGGCACCACCATGGTGCACAAACCACCTCTCAGCCTGGTTCTGTCTTTGGTTGGCAGCAAGAATGCTCTGGCAGCAAGGAGAGAGGAGCAGCTCGAGGGGCAGCACAGCAGCAGAGGACAACACAGCAGCTCAGCAGCAGCCTGCAGCGGTGCTGTGGCCCCTGGACAAGCAGCTGCTCAGTGCATGGCTGCAGGAGGCTCTGGTTTCATGGTGCAGGAGTCATGGCCAGCAGTGCTGGGCTGAGATGGCACTGGGCAAGGTCTGTGCTCAGCTGGGCAAATCTTTTTCTTTCAGGGCAAAAGGTTTCTCCTCATAAGGCCAAAGATTTCTCCTTGGAAGGCAAAACTTTTCTGCTTTAAAGACAAAAAATCTTCGGCTTCAAAGGGCCTTCCAAGCCTCTGCTTTCCCTCTAGCCTCCTGCAAGAAATTCCCTGCTGCAGAGCCCATCTCAGAGACAGCCACGTGGAAAACCACCTGAGGCTCCCCTGGATGCTGTGTGGGGAGGGAAAACAGAGAGCATCCTCCCAGCTGGCCACCAACCTGCCCTGCTCCCACCTGGCATCACAACCATGAGGCTCCACACCGAGCCCCACCCGGCCTGGCACTTGCTCACAGGGGGTGGATGGAGGCAAACTAAAGCTAAATGAGTCTCAAGCTGGCTCCAGGGGAGGTTCAGGCTGGATGGTAGGAGGAATTCTTCCCAGAAAGAGAGATTGGCCCTTGGGATGTGCTGCCCAGGGAGGTGGTGGAGTCCCCATGCCTGGAGGTGTTTAGGAAGAGCCTGGATGAGGCCCTTGGTGCCATGGTTGAGTTGATCAGATGGTGCTCGGTGATAGGTTGGACTTGATGGTCTCTAAGCTCTTTTCCAACCTGGTTAATTCTGTATTCTGTAAGTAAATCTCCAGCCAGCCCTCAGAAGCTCAAAAGCTGTGGCTGAGGCAGTGGTTTGCATCCCTCTGTGCTGGGGCAGTGCCTGGCCTGCTGCTTTCAAGACAAAGGCAAATCTCTTGGTGTTACCCTGTGCTGGCAACCAAGCTGCTGCCATCTAGAGCCACAGAATCAATAAGGTTGGGAAAGACCTCAGGGATCAGCAAGTCCAAGCTGTCACCCAACACCTCCTGACAACTAAACCATGGCTCCAAGTGCCACATCCAATCCTCTCTTGAACACCTCCAGGGATGGGGACTCCACCACCTCCCTGGGCAGCACATCCCAGTGGCCAATCTCTCTTGCTGGGAAGAACTTTCTCCTCACCTCCAGCCCAAACCTCCCCTGGCACAGCTTGAGACTGTGGCCTCTTGTTCTGGTGCTGCTTGCCTGGGAGAAGAGCCCAACCCCCACCTGGGCTCCAACCTCCCTTCAGGGAGTTGGAGAGAGCAAGAAGGTCTCCCCTGAGCCTCCTCTTCTGCAGGCTAAGCAACCCCAGCTCCCTCAGCCTCTCCTCCTAGGTAAGACCCATGGGGGGGGGGGAAAAAAAGGATGGATGAAGAAAAAGAGAGAAGTTTTGGCATGAGAGATGTCAGCCAGGATGCTACCACACCAACAGCAGCAGGGAAAATAAACCAACTCCTGAGGCTTCTGCACTTCCCTGCAGCCTGCTTGGCCACTCCACACAACTTCCCCACTCTCCCCCCTCCGAACTTCTAGGCACACACACACACAACCCCCTCCCCCCCCCCCAAATACACACCCCCCCCACCCAAAATAAAAGCAAACACACAGAGAGAACATCGAGAAGTGCCTCCTGAAGGGGGGGTTGTTCTCTTTTATCCTGGAGATTGGTGGAGAAATCACAAGGATGGACTCCAAGGGTTTGGCTCTGGTGCAGACCAGAGGCATTGTGAATGCCTTAGAGAGAGGGGGAAGGGAAAGAGGAGAGGGAGGGAGGGAAAGAGGAAACTGGCAGGGGAGGGAGGGAAAGAGGAGACTGGCAGGGGATGGGGGAGGGAGGGAGGAAGGAAGCTGGCAGGGGATGGGGAAGGGAGGGAGGAAGGAAGCTGGCAGGGGATGGGGAAGGGAGGGAGGAAGGAAGCTGGCAGGGGATGGGGGAGGGAGGGAGGAAGGAAGCTGGCAGGGGATGGGGAAGGGAGGGAGGAAGGAAGCTGGCAGGGGATGGGGAAGGGAGGGAGGAAGGAAGCTGGCAGGGGATGGGGGAGGGAGGGAAAGAGGAAACTGGCAGGGGAGGGAGGGAAAGAGGAGACTGGCAGGGGATGGGGAAGGGAGGGAGGAAGGAAGCTGGCAGGGGATGGGGAAGGGAGGGAGGAAGGAAGCTGGCAGGGGATGGGGAAGGGAGGGAGGAAGGAAGCTGGCAGGGGATGGGGAGGGGAGGGAGGAAGGAAGGAAACTGCCCAGGGTGGGGAGGGGAGGGAGGGAAATGAAGGCAGGATTGGGAAAAAAAAAACCCAACATATTCCCTAGCAAAGCTACAAAAGAAACCAAACCAACACCACCAACACCACCAAGTGAATCATCATCATCATCATCATCATCATCCTGACATTAAATACAGACAAACTGCATTGACTCAAAATTGCACTAGGCCTCTGGGCACGTGGAGAATAAATTAAATACTTAACAATTTCACTGGTTTAAGAAAAGAAAAGAACAAAAAACAACAACAACAAATAAAAGCACACACCAAAAAAAAAAGAAAATAAGAGAAAAAAAAAAACCCAACAAACCAACCACAAAACACCAAAACCAATGAATTCATGACCAAAAATAAACCAGAACATAAAACAGCAACCCCTTCCCTTCCCTTCCCTCCCCACCCCAAATACTGTGTGTAGGAAAAGTGCACAAAGTTGCTTTATACATTGACTCTAAATGTTGAAGTACCAATACATGTTCAATAGAGGAACTGTCTGGCAGGACACTGCTCTCTGCAGCACTTATGTACAAAGGGGGGGCAGGGGGAAGGTGAATCTCAGGGGGCTTCAGCAGGGAGGCTGAGCTGCAGGGGACCTGAACTGCACAGGGCTGGGTGGTTCGGGGCTCTTATGGTCATCTTCTCATGAGCTGAATGTGAAATCAAATGACCCAAAGAGTTCAAGGGACCTGAACTGCACAGGGTTGGGTGGTTTGGGGCTCTTATGGTCAACTTCTCATGAGCTGAATGTGAAATCAAATGACCCAAAGAGTGAGGCTGAGCTTCAGTAAGCCTAAACTGCACAGGGCTGGTTGGTTCTGGGCTCTTATGGTCATCTTCTCATGAGCTGAGTGTGAAATCAATTGACCCAAAGAGTTCAAGGGACCTGAACTGCACAGGGCTGGGTGGTTTGGGGCTCTTATGGTCATCTTCTCATGAGCTGAGTGTGAAATCAATTGACCCAAAGAGTTCAAGGGACCTGAACTGCACAGGGTTGGGTGGTTTGGGGCTCTTATGGTCATCTTCTCGTGAGCTGAGTATGAAATCAAATGACCAAAAGAGTTCAGGGGACCTAAACTGCACAGGGCTGGTTGGTTTGGGGCTTTTTTGGTCATCCTCTTGGGAGCTCAGTATGAAATCAATTGACCCAAAGAGTGAGGCTGAGTTTCAGGGGACCTAAACTGCACAGGGCTGGTTGGTTTGAGGCTTTTTTGGTCATCTTCTCATGAGCTGAGTGTGAAAACAAATGACCCAAAGGGTGAGGCTGAGCTTCAGGGGAACCTAAACTGCACAGGATTTATAGTTGGGGGTGGGTTTGGGGTGAGGCTTTTTGCCTTCTTCTCATGAGCTGAGTGTGAGGTGGAAGCCACCTCTCCAGTTCTCCCTGGGGTACAGAAAGGAGCAGTCCCATTCCTGCTTAAACAAGGGCTGGAAAACCAACCTGGGAGTGTGTGGAGCTGCTGTCCATGCTATAAAATAAGACAAGAAAGGCATTGCTGGGCAATGAGCTGGAATTCATCCACAGAGTGGGACCATGGCAGTGCTGAAAAAGTCTTTTGTCACCTTCCAGACCTCTGGAGCAGCCTGCAAGGTGCCAGCTATGAGCCAGTGTGGCCTTGGGGCTAGGAAAGGGCAGGGCTGGAAGGGACAGCAGCACAGAGAGAGGGCTGCAGGTCAGCATAAAAAAAGGGGAGAGGATTACCAAAGAGAATTCCTTCCAGAGAATCTCTCAGATCCTAGCTCAGGAAGCAGAGGGAGGGAGTTCTTGGCTGGATATTGGTTCCTGTGCTGAGCACTCCTCAGTGCTGGTCTGGCTGCCACAGGGTGAGCTGCAGGATCTGAGCCACAGACAGAGTCCTGCTGAAGGCAGAGGCTTGCTTAAGGACATTGCTGCATTGCTAGCAGCTCAGCACCACGACTTGGGGCGCTGGCCAGGACAGCAGCACCCAGCACCATCTGAGAGCTCTGCATGCAGCTGGGAGCTCGGCAGAGCATCTCCCACAGGTGAGTTTTAAGACCACAGATTGGCTCCTGAGCCCACTCAGGCTGGATAGGAACACTGCCACCAGCTGCAGAGTGAATTGGGCCTGGCCAAGAAGGAAGGGGTGGCAAATGGGGCAGTGACACACAAGGGAAGGCACCACCCTGCCCAGGGGGGAAGTCCATTTACATTCAGGGTGACTTGGACCAGAAAAGACAAAAGGACCAAAGAGAGGAAGCTCCATGAGAATGTCAAGTGGTAACCTCCTGCAGTCCTGCACAAGAGAGGCTGAGTGGGCAGTGGGGCTGGCTCTACCTTCACACAGCCAGTAGGAAGCAGGACATTTACCCCAGGGCATGGTTAAACATGAAGGGAAGGAGCCCAGCTAGCAGCAGCAGCTGTGCACATCTGGCCCTGGCTGGGGTCACACAGGGGTATGCCTGCCTCAGCCCTCTGCCTGCACTCCAGAGCCACACGTGGCAGCTACAGGCAGGAGGTGCTGCCTGCTCACAAAGAACTGAGGGTTCCTGAACCACTCCTGGGGCTGCCACAGCTCAGCACAGACAAGAGGTCTGCCCTCTGCCAACCCCTGGTGGCACATCCTGCAGCTTCTGCCCAGAGCTCAGGGGCAGTACTGCCTGGTCAGAGGTGAGAGGACAGTTTCAGACCAGGCATTGAACAGCTAAGAAGGCAGAATGGAAAGGGTGCACCCCACCTCCAGCCCCCTCAGGGTGCTGTGGGTCAGCAGGTGTGTGCAGAGCAGTGGCCTCCTGGGACAAAGAGTGAGGTGATGGAGAAGAGGCCACAAAGGGCATTGCCAGTGATGGAAAGGCTGCTGGGGCCAAGCTCATTCCTTTTGAGTTTCCAAGCCTGGTGGAAGGAGATTGGCTTCTCAGGGCAGCACAAAAGGCCCTGGGGCCAGACTTTGCACCACCACTGATCTGCAGCAGCTTCAGCACAGTCACAAGAACCATCTGAGAGTCCCAGGAGACCACTGGGACCAAGATCAGAACTCAGCAATTGGTGTTCCTGTGGGATTTACTCTGGGTGATCCTGCCCTAGCAGGGGGGGTGGATGTTCAGAGGTCCCTTCCAACCCCTCCCACGCTGGGGTTCTGTGCATCCCAAAGCTCCAAGGAATGAGAAAGCAAGAAGACAAAGATGGACTTCAAGACCCAGACTGCACAGGCAGAAAACTTTGCTCTGGCTGCAGCAAAACCTGGGGACAGCAGCTCCCTCCCAACAGCAGCAGGGACTGTCCCCTGAACTGAGAGGGCATCCCAGCTAGAGACTAAGTGGAGTTTCTTTTTGTTCCACTTCTGGGTGTGTGAGTGGACACTGAGTGCTGAGGGCAATACCTTGAGTGAAGAGCTGGATCTCTGCTGCTTCAGTGTCTGAGGACACAACAACATCAACAGAAGCAAACCTGCAAAGCTTTAACCCTCCCTGGGCTGCAGCATGAGAGCAGCCAAGACACAAAGAGAAGGGAAAGAAGACCAAATGAGCACTGGATGACAAATAAGATGACTGTGTACCACTGCTGATGGCATGCAGGAGAGTGGGGAGCTCTGCCTGGGGCTCTTGTGAGGTGCTGATCCCCTCAAGATCCCAGCACTATCTGTAAGGCACTATGGCCCAACCCCAGAGCAGCAGCCTAGGTGCCCAGGCAGGCTGAATTCCAGCTGTGGACTGGGCAGAACTCCACTGCTGACCGCAGCTGAGGGCATTCTGAAGAGGCTCTTAGAGGAGCACACCTCAGCTTGGCAGCCAGAGGATAACCTGCCAGTGGTATGAGTGTCCTCCCAAGACAGCCTTGCATGGAGAGCTCCTGTGCCATGAATCCCCATAAGTCAGACCACAAGCACAGCAACAAAGTGCTCCAGGTAGAAGAAACACATTCCCCCAGCTGCAGCACAGAATCACACCAGAACCAACACCAAAGGCAAGAAACAGAAGGCTCTGCTGGTCGTTGCAACTTGGGAACTCCAAAAGCCCCTGGGCCAGCTGCTGAGATGCCCTACTCACATGCTTCAGCATGCTGGGGGAGAGCACAGAGGGGCAGACATGCAAGTGGAAGTCTCCTTCAGAGAGATGCCGAGTCAGAAATCCAAAGGGGGCGAGGACACAAAAGGGAACCCAAGTCCGGCGGCGGCGTGCAGCGGGAGGGGGAGGTGGCTTTTCTTCCCTGACACGGAGCCCATCGCCAGCAACAGGCTTCTCCCAGCCTCCAAAAACACAACAGCCTGCTTCCAGAAGGCTGTGCAGCTTGCAGCCTGGCCCAGGAAGCAGGGCAGCTATGGCTTTGACCAGCTAACTAAAAAAAGGGGGAGCGTGGCTGGTCTTAGTCCTGAGAGCAGCTGAGGTGAGAAGCCATCGCTCTCCAGCCTGCCCCTTCTCTTGTGCCTGCTGGAGCAAAGGCTCTCTGCCCCACACAACAGCCTGGGCCTGACTCAGAGGTCATCTTGGCAGTTTTCTGAACTGGTTTACCCCCCCCTCCCCCCAACCTCCACCCCCAGCAGCTCCCAGAAGCTGCAGCAGTCCCATGAGAGAGAGAGCAAGGCTGCCGGTCGCGCTGGCAGGAGAGAAAGGTTCCACAGCAGGATCTGCTTCCAAGGAGAGCGTTCAGAGGAGAGCTCAGTGCGTGGCAGCTGCACTTGGAGCAGAGACAGCTTCATCCAGTCGTGTTCCTGGCGAGTTTCTCCTTGTGACAGTTCCCTTCCCTTCTCACTGTCGTTTGAGCTCTGCTTTGATGCTAAACTCCTCTCCCATAACTCCTCCACACACTCAAGTCCACACGCCACGGCCTGTGGTTGTATGCCCTAAGGAGTCTTCCTACACCACAAATCAACCACCCAGTAGTCAAAGCCATGAGAACTCAACGCTAACAGGGGGGGGGTGGGGATAAAAAAAGCCTCAGAGATCCCTTCTCCTTCCTGTGTGCATCTCAACCTCTATGTGCAGGCATCAAACAACAGACCAAGAAACACCAATATACCAAGGATGGGGCTCCTCGGGGCCTCGAGAAGTTCAGCCCAGCTTCAAGAGAGCAAAGGGGAGGTGGGGAAGTTGTCACTAACACTCATCTATATTAAGGCTGATGAACTCCTGTATACACTTCCTGTACTGCAGCTCAGTAGGGCTGTTGCTGGGATATTGACCTGGCTGTCCAAAGGGACCTTCTGCTTCTCGCATCTCCTCGTTCATTCGAGCCAGACGCAGCCTGGAGGGACACGGAGGAAGCACAAGGGAGAGTGAGGCTTGGTCAGCCCTGCCCTGAGGGCCCTCCACAGGGCTGTGTCCCTGCATGCACGGGCTGGGAAGTCCTGGCTGCACTTACAAGGTGACAATGTCTGCGTTGGCTGCTTGGACAGCAATGCTGAGGGGGTCCTGCCCGTCGCCATCCACCGCGTGCTGGTTTGCCCCTCGCTTGAGGAACAAGCAGACCTGGCTGCAGCAGGGAAAGAGGAGAGCATCAGAGCAGAAGTTCCAGCTCCACCACCCCACAGCGAAGCAGGCAGAGGGCTCTGTGCCTCCACAGGCAGCCACAGCTTCCCTGAGGTTGGTTTCAACTGCAGTGGGTGTGGAGGGGAGCAGTACCCCCCCCCGCCTGTCATCATAGAACCAGGGAATCATTTGGGGTGCAAGAGGTCTTTAAGATCATCCAGTCCAACCATCAAGCCAGCAGTGCCAGCTCACCACTGAACCATGGCCCTCAGCACCACACCTTTGAGACCCCTTCAGGGATGGGGACTCCACCACTGCTCTGGGCAGCCTGGGCCAGGGCTTGACAGCCCTTTTGGGGAAGAAATTGTTCCTCATGTCCAAGCTAAACCTCACCTGGCACAACCTGAGGCCATTGCTCCTTGTCCCACCCCTTCTTACTCGGGACAAGAGACACCAACCCCCAGCTGGCTCCAACCTCCTTTCAGGGAGTTGTAGAGAGCCAGAAGGTCTCCCCTGAGCCTCCTTTCCTCCTAACAACCCCAGGTCCCTCAGCTGCTCCTCATCAGACCTGTGCTCCAGCCCCTCCACCGGCTTCACTGCCCTCCTTCTGACACCCTCCAGCACCTCAACATCCTTCCTGGAGTGAGGGACAGTTATCCTTAAGACAATCAAGGTGCTGATGTGATATGAAGAGCCACATTTTGAGGCAAATTCATCAAATCCCAGCTCCCCTGCCCACGTCACCCCATGACTCCCAGGGTTGACACTGAATGTCAGGCCAAGGGCGATGGAACTCATCCCAGCAAGGTGCAAAGGACTCACCCAGTGTGTCCTAGGTACGTGGCATGATGCAAGGGAGCTCGGCCTCGGCTGTCTCTTTGGTTAACATCTGCCCCATTCTGCAGCAGGAATTCACAGGCTATCAAGGAGCCCTGGCAAGGCAAAGGACAGGAGTCATCAGCACACAGCAGGCTGTGGCTTGCCCATCATCAGAGGCCAAGACCTCACATTCCCAAATCCTAGAGTGGTCTGGGTTGGAAGGGACCTCCAGAGGTCATCTGATCCAACCCCAGGGTGGTCTCCCAGCCTCTGGCATAGCATACCCCCTTCACAGCTTGGATCAGAGGAGTCTTGTTCTCATCTTCATCATTCACCCAGTTGATTTCAGCACCATGGGCAAGGGCTTCTGCCATGAGAGGCAGGTTCCTGGCTTGTGCTGCCTTGTAGATCAACAAACCAGGGTGCAGCTCCCTCAGGTCCTCCAGGTCTGACGCTTCCTGCTCAATCTCTGCTTCACCGCTCGACTCCTCCGACACCTCGCACTCTAAGAGGCACAAAAGGATGGGGAGAGATGATCCCAAAGCCTCACATTTCCATTTTCTTACACTGCCTGGTGTTCCTGGAGCCAGGTTGTCCTGACCACCCATCCAGCCTGGGGGCTGGCCACCTCCCCACGCTCCCAGCAGCAGCCTCTGCCACTCACCTTCCTCCGTCACGCTGTCCACCACCGAGCCAAACACCAGGATGTCAGTGCTGCCATCCGTGCTTCCTCCCAGCCCACTGTCACTGCTCAGACCTGCAGGGCCAACAGAAGACAAACCAAGCCCATTTTAATACAGGGGCAGCCCAGTGCCAGGCCCAGCTGAGAGCAGAGGGGACAAGGGCTGCGCAGGACGTCACACACACACTGCACCGGGCGCCGCTGGACGGGGAGAGGCACGGGGGGACTGCTACCCCCATTGAGCCCCACTCAACAGAACAGCCCCAGGAAAAAGCTGCAAAGCCTTATGGTGTCCACATCCCACAGGCTGCCCTCCATGCAAGGGATGCCCCAACATTGCCCTGGCACTTGGGGCTGGCTGAGGGCAGCCCTCGCTGCGAGCCATGAGGGACGCCGTGACGTAGACTGGAGCAGAGCAGCAGCAGAGACAGCGTTGCAGCAGGTTGTGCAGTGTCAGCAGCAAAGAAAGGCTCTGCCCTGCTCCCACCACGAATCACCAGCCCAGGGGCCACTCTGGCCATGCTCTCCTCAGAGCTTCCCAGCGCTTGCCAAGGTGCTGCTCTTAAAATCATAGAATAAACCAGGCTGGAAAAGACCTCAGAGATCATCAAGTCCAATCACCCAACACCTCCTGACAACTAAACCATGGCTCCAAGTGCCACATCCAAGCCCCTCTGGAACACCTCCAGGGATGGGGACTCCACCACCTCCCTGGGCAGCACATCCCAATGGCCAATTACTCTCTCTGGGAAGAACTTTCTCCTCACCTCCAGCCTGAACCTCCCCTGGCACAGCTTGAGACTGGTGCCTGGGAGAAGAGACCACCCCGCTCCTGGCTACAACCTCCCTTCAGGTAGCTGTAGAGAGCAAGAAGGTCTCCCCAGAGCCTCCTCTTCTCCAGGCTAAAGTATGGACTCTGTTGATTAATAACACCAAATTCCTTGAAACTGGAAAAGCCCTTAAGGCACTGATTCAGACAGGCACTGCAGCCCCTTCTTCACTGATTTCCAGAGGTACCATGGACAAGGAGGAAAGCCTGGGGCTTCCTGCTGTGCTGGCTCAGGACCATAAACCTTTCTCTGAAGCTCATACAACAAGCAACCAAGACAGGAAGTTCGAAGTTGTTAGCACTCCTCAGCTGAGTATGGCCTCACAGAATCACTGTGCTTGGAAAACACCTTCAAGTTCATCAAGTCCAACCATTCTCCAGCTCTAAGTCTGGTCCTAAACCACCTCCCTCAGCACCACATCCCTGCGGCTCTGAAACGCCTCCAGGGATGGGGACTCAACCACCTCCCTGGGCAGCCTCTGCCAGGCTTTGAGAAGCATTTCAGTCAGGAAGTTTCTTCTGATATCCAACCTAAACCTGCTCTGGTGCAACTTGAGGCTGTTTCTTCTTCTCCTATCATTTATTCCTAGGGAGAAGAGACCAACAGGCAGACAGACGTGGGGCACAGCAGGTTAAACATCTCTTGCTTCCTGTCTGCCATGAGATGCCAACAGTTCAGAACTGGATCCTCTATCTCCTCTGGATCCTCCTTTATCACATCTGGGTCCTCTACCTCATAGGATCATAGAATGTTGCATGTGAGAAGAGACCAACCCCACCTGGCTCCAACCTCCTTTGAGGTGGTTGTAGAGGCTGATTAGGTCTCCCCTCTAGGAAGACTAAACAGCCCCAGGTCACAGGTTCATAGAATGGGTTGGGTTGGAAGGGACCTTCTAGGTCATCCAGTTCCAACCTCTTGAGCAAGCACTAGATCAGGTTGCTCAAGGCCTCATCCAGCCTGGCCTTGAACGCCTCCAGGGGAGGGTTGAGAGCTGGATCCTTCACCTCATCTGAGGGCAAACTGTTCCTTTCAAACAGCCTGCTGGAAACCTTGAGGAAGCTTTGGCAGCTTTGGCAGCCTGTCTTTCAACATAGAACAGATTCACAGCATGGTTTGGGCTGGAAGGGACCTTCAAGACCATCCACTTCCAATCCCCCTGCCATGGGCAGGGACACCTCCCACCAGATCAGGCTGCTCAAGGCCTTATCCAACCTGGCCTTGAACACCTCCAGGGGAGGATTGAGAGCTGGATCCTTCACCTCATCTGAGGGCCAACTGTTCCTTCCAAACAGCCTACTGGAAACCTTGAGGATGTTTTGGAACATCAAAGCAAGAAAGGAATAGAATAAGAACAGACCAGGTTGGAAAAGACCTTTGAGATCATCAAGTCCAACCTATCATCCAACACCATCTATCAACTAGGTCTGCTCATGGCTCCAGTCATAAACCATCTCTTCTGGAACGCTGCTGCTCAGCAGGATCCGAGGCAAACGGTGGCTGGGAGGAATCCAACTGCAGAAGAGGCTCTGTGGGTGACCTCTCACAGCACCAGTGCCCCTCAGCCATGATGTGCTTCCCCTCTGATTTTATCCATCCTCCTGTGCTTCTCTCTGCACCCCAAGTACAGCTCATGAGCTGCAGTTCTGGGCACCCACACCATGAGCCTCAGCCTGCAGCGATGCCAACCACTTACATACAGAATTATACAGACAGAATGCACCAGGCTGGAAAAGACCTCTGAGGTCATCCAGTCCAACCTATCACCCAGCACCATCTGATCAACTCAACCATGGCACCAAGGGCCTCATCCAGGCTCTTCCTAAACACCTCCAGTGATGGTGACTCCACCACCTCCCTGGGCAGCACATTGCAATGTCCAATTACTCTTCCAGGGAAGAACTTTCTCCTCACCTCCAGCCTAAACCTGCCCTGGTGCTGCTTGCCTGGGAGAAGAGCCCAACCCCTAGCTGACTACAGCCTCCCTTCAGGGAGTTGGAGAGAGCAAGAAGGTCTCCCCTGAGCCTCCTCTTCTGCAGGCTAAGCAACCCCAGCTCCCTCAGCCTCTCCTCACAGGGGGATCTGGCAGCCTGTCTTTGGACAGAAGGAACCGGCAAAGAGTTTCCGATCGTTCGGCTGAAGGTAGGGGGGAGGGGGAGGGTTAAAAAAAGATGTATAAAAATAGATAATAAAAATAAATAATAATAATTTAAAAAAAAAAAAAAAAGACAAAACTGCCTCTGAAGGTTGGCTTGGAACCAGTGAAAAGTTTGGGTTGCCTCTTTTGCTGCTAGCTGCCAGAGCGTCACCTTACCTCCGTCCAGGAGGAACGGCGTACCGCTCCCACCGGGACCAATGCCACTGCCACTCCAGGGGCCGCCTGCTAGCGGGTGCTGCATAGAGATGTGGCTGGCACCTAGAGGAAGGGTGGGAGGGAATGTGAGGGGAGTTCATTGTCACAAAACACCACAAAAAGAAAAAAAAGGGGAGGGGAAAAAAAAACCAACAAAACAACAACAACCAAAAAAAAAATAAGAGAGAGCAAAGACAAAACTTTGTCCGCAGTGAGACTGGCTTCAAACCCAAAAAGCAAATTAAAAGGCAAAACTAAAACCAAAAGAGGGGTGGGGAGGGGAATAAAGCCAATGGAATGTACAGCCTGGGAGCAGAAAAAATAAGGAAAGCAACTTCCATCCAGCAGAACTGCAAACACCAAGGACTGGCTGGCTGGGGATGTCCAAGGAGCAAGTCCAGCGAACGAGCAACGGGCGGGAGCTGGGGCAACGAACTGCCCCGTGGCTCTTCTGAAGCATTCACCCTCTCTCTCTGTTTCTCTCTCTAGGGTAGGGTCAATCCCTTGCCTTTTAGGTGGCCTAGGAAGAGCTGGGAGGCCACAGGTGGCAGGAGGAGCAGGGAGACTTTTGTTTGTACTTACTGCGTGGGCCAGAGCCAGCGCCGGTGTCGAAGTAGGAGAAGAGGGAGTCCAGCTCGTCCGGGCAGAAGAGGGAATCGCGACGGAACTTCCTCTCCAGCGTAGCTGCTGCTTGGCACAGGTTTTGGCACACAGTTAGCCACATGCAGATAAGCAAAGGAGGCCTTTCTGCAGCTCTGTTTTGCACAGGCTTAAGCTTGCATGCCCAGCGCCCCCCCAGATGTGCCTGTGGATATCAAGGTACACCCCGGAGCTGACACACTGCTGGCAGAGTCACAGCGTGAGCTGGGCTGGAAGGGAGCTCTTAGAGGTCATTGAATCCAAGCCCTCTGCAGTGAGCAGGGACATCCCCAGCTAGATCAGAGAGCATTCTGAGCAGCCAGAGCCATTGGGATGTGCTGCCCAGGGAGGTGGTGGAGTCACCATCACTGGAAGTGTTGAAGAAGAGCCTGGGTGAGGCACTCGGTGCCGTGGTTTAGTTGATGAGATGGTGTTGGGGGATAGGTTGGACTGGATGATCTCAAAGGTCTTTTCCAACCTGGTTAATTCTACTCTAACCCTTCCTAAGCACAGCCTCTCACAGGCCAGGCAGGTAAAAAGAGAAGGGTTTGAAGCCTCCTAGAAGCAGGAAGGTGGAACTCAAAAGGGAATGCACAAAGCAGCTCAGCAGGTGCTGGATCACCCTAGTGCTATCATCTCCTCCTTTATGATAGGATCTCAGACTGGCTGGGCTGGAAGGGACCTTGAAAGCTCATCCAGGCCAACCCCTTTGCAGTCAGCAGGCACATCCCCAACTACAGCAGGCTGCTGAGAGCCCCAAACAACTTCACCTGGGATAGGGCTTTGACCACCTCTCTGGGCAACCTGAGACAGTGTCTCACCACCCTCACTGTAAAACAAAAATCATCCTTATTTCTTTAGCCACAAGATCTCCTCAATACAGACAGACAGCATCAGGAGATGGCCTTGAGGACCTGCAACACCATGGTTTGTGCAGCAGTGGTTTTGCTTATGCCTCTGGCAGGCTTGCAGGTGCTAGGGAAAGGCAAAGCCACAGGATGGAGAGGAGCAGGCAGTGTGAGCTTGCAGCCCAGAAGGCCAATCACAGCCTGGGCTGCATCCAAAGCAGCCAGAGAGGTGACTCTGCCACTGTGCTCTGCTCTGGGGAGACCTCACCTGGAGTGCTGTGTGCAGGTCTGCAGCCCTCAATATAGGAAGGACATGGACCTGATGGAGAGGGTCCAGAGGAGGGTTAGGAAAATGATCAGAGGGTTGCAGCAGCTCTGCTGTGAGGATAGGCTGAGGGAGCTGGGGCTGTTCAGCCTGGAGAAGAGAAGGCTCTGGGGAGACCTCATAGCAGCCTGCCAGGACCTGAAGGGGGCTACAGGAAGGCTGGAGAGAGACTGTGTGCAAAAGCCTGCAGGGACAGGACGAGGGGGAATGGCTGCAAACTAGAGAAGAGCAGACTGAGATTGGAGGTGAGGAACAAGCTGTGTACTATGAGGGGGGTGGAACACTGGCACAGGCTGCCCAGGGAGGTGGTTGAGGCCCCATCCCTGGAGATACTCAAGGTCAGGCTGGGCAAGGCTCTGCTGCCTGCAGGGGAGGGTTGGACTGGATGAGCTTTGCGGGTCCCTCCTCTGCCTCGGTGTCAGGACGGCTGCGCCCAGCCTCCGGCAGGCCGCTGGGCGGGCAGGGGGGCCAGGCAGGTGCCCACCTGAGGAGAGCATGGCCGGGGAGGCGTTGCCTGGCTCGTGGCGATACTTCCTGCGGGCCGTGGGGGCCTTGGTGCTGCTGTTGTGCCGCTGGCACTTCTTCACGCACCAGCGCCGCGGCTTCCGCTCGCTCTCCGCCAGGCTCTCCCCGTTCGGCAGCTTCTTCAGGAACTTCTTCTCCACGTACTTCACCTTGATCCAGGCCTCCTTGTCCTGCCTAAGAGAAGCACAGAACCACAGAAGACCCTCAGGATCCCCGAGTCCAAGCGTTCACCCTGCTCGACAAGGGTCAGCCCTAAAGCACAGCCCCAAGCAGCGCATCCAGGGCTGGCGACTCCACCGCCTCCCTGGGCAGCACATTCCAGTCCCTGACCGCTCTGGCTGGGGAAAATTTTTTCCCTCATGTCCAGTCTGATGATTCTGTGATCTAACCCTACCCAGTCACAGCTTGAGGCCATTCCCTCTTGTTCCATCGCTAATTACCTGTGAGAAGAGACCAGCAGCGGCCTCAGAGATCAGCAAGTCCAAGCTGTCACCCAACACCTCCTGACTAACTAAACCATGGCTCCAAGTGCCACATCTAAGCCTTTCTTGAACACCTCCAGGGATGAGGACTCCACCACCTCCCTGGGCAGCACATTCCAATGGCCAATCTCTCTTTCTATGAAGAACTTTCACCTCACCTCCAGCCTAAACTTCCCCTGGCACAGCTTGAGACTGTGTCCTCTTGTTCTGGTGCTGCTTGCCTGGAAGAAGAGCCCAACCCCCACCTGGCTCCAACCTCCCTTCAGGGAGTTGGAGAGAGCAAGAAGAGCAGCATCAAGCTGTGCACAGGGTCACCATTCACCTAGAGCCTCCAGGAGATGGAGCTGCCCTGGGTCATTCCCAAGCAGAATGGTTTCTGTGATCCTGTTTGGAAAAGAGGAGGCTGAGGGGAGACCTCATGTCCAGAGAAGGGCAACAAAGCTGGGGAGGGGTCTGGAGCACAGCCCTGGGAGCTGGGGTTGCTTAGCCTGCAGAAGAGGAGGCTCAGGGGAGACCTTATTGTTCTCTCCAACTCCCTGAAGGGAGGTTGTAGCCTGTAGGATTCAGAACCCAGCAGGGTTCTGGGTTGGACTTGGTGATCCTGAGGGTCTGTTCCAACCTGAATGTTTCTGTGGTTTTGTCAGCCTGGTTTTGACTCCTCAAAGCCATCGAGGCCTGCATTAAGCAGGGAGAGTTCCTCCAGCCTTGAAACATCTCCCACTTCAAAGAAAAACTGAGTGCAGGGTTGAAGCTGAGAGTGGAATGAGATGTTCCCCCCCAGGCAATGCCATGGGCTTCAGCTGCATGCATTTGAGAGGTCTCAGGGCAGCTGCAAGCCCTGGTCCCCAAGCATCTGCCACCAGGTTGCTGGCTGGTGATGACCTCTGAGAGTCAAGCACAGGTTAGCCAGGTTGAGGGAGGTGTACCTGAGGTCATTGTGGCCCTCAGAGAAGGGCCAGGCACCTTTTTCATCTGACTTCCCAGAGAGCTGAGGGCTGCTGGGTTTGCTGTGTGGCAGGACAGCCTTCCCCAGGGCTTGAGGGGAGCAGCAGGCTGTGCCCTCAGACTCACCTGGAGCTCCCTGCTGTCGGTTTCTTGAGTCCCAGCTCTTCACACTGTGCCTCATAGATCTGATTCATGGTGCTGTTCCCCAGCTCACACATCAGCTGCAACACAACAGGGAATGAATGAAATCCTTCCCTCTAGTCAAGGCTCCCTCCATGCCCACCACTTGCCTGCCTCTGGCTGTTCAAAGCCAGCTCTCACCTTGAGCAGCTCTGGCTCCCAGGAATCCAGGGTGAGAGACCGGACCTTGGAGCAGTGAACACCCAGGCTCCTGTTCACCCAAAAGGAAGAAAAGGGAAATGGTTATGTGCCTCACAACTGCTCACACAGCACAAGATGAACAGAGCTCTTGCAGAGGGTCCAGAGGAGGGCCACAAAGATGATCAGAGGTCACCAAGTCCAACCACTCACCCAGAGCACACAATCCTACTGCTGCTGCTAAGCCACTGCCACTAAACCACATCCCTCAGCTCCACATCCAAGTGGCTTTTAAATCCTTCCAGGGATGGTGACTCCACCACCTCCCTGGGCTGCCTGTTCCAATGCTTGAGAACCTTTCCTGGGAAGAAATTGCTCCCAATATCCAAACCTGAACCTCCCCTGGCACAAGTGGAGGCCATTTCTTCTTGTCCTGTCACTTGTTGCACATGAGAAGAGACCAACCCCACCTGGCTCCAGCCTCCTTTGAGGTGCTTGTAGAGGCTGATTAGGTCTCCCCTCTAGGAAGACTAAACAGCCCCAGGTCACAGGTTCATAGAATGGGTTGGGTTGGAAGGGACCTTCTAGGTCATCCAGTTCCAACCTCTTGAGCAAGCACTAGATCAGGTTGCTCAAGGCCTCATCCAGCCTGGCCTTGAACACCTCCAGGGGAGGGTTGAGAGCTGGATCCTTCACCTCATCTGAGGGCCAACTGTTCTTTCAAACAGCCTGCTGGAAACCTTGAGGAAGCTTTGGAACCTGTGGCAGCCTGTCTTTCATCATAGAACAGATTCACAGCATGGTTTGGGCTGGAAGGGACCTTCAAGATCAGCCAGTGCCAACGCCCTGCCATGGGCAGGGACACCTCCCACCAGATCAGGCTGCTTAAGCCCTCATCCAACCTGGCCTTGAACACCTCCAGGAAGGGGCAAAAGTGCCTTGCTTGCACTGTCCCCAGCTGTTCCTCACAAGAGCTGTGTTCAAGGCCCTCCACCAGCTTCCTTGCCCTTCTCTGGACGCGCTCCAGCCCCTCCATGCCCCTCTTGCGGCGAGGGCTCCATGCCTGGGCCAGGAGCCCAGAGCAGGCACACACAGTACCTGTGGATGCCAGAGCACTCGATGCACAGCAGGATGCCCAGGTTGATGCTGGCCCAGCGAGGGTCTGGCTGCCCACAGTCACAGCACTGGTCGTTGCCGGGGATGCTCTGCACCCTCTGCAGGATGCTCTCCCCCTTCACGCTGCGCTCCCGCGAGTCGGTGGCGGAGTCGATGCTGCTGGTGGAGGGGGAGGCAGTGCGGTCCAGTCTCTGCAGGGGGGAGGAAAACACAGGGCTCCAGGACCCCTGCAAAGCACTGTGGAGCAAGCCACAGCTTTGCACAGCAGAGGTGCTGATGGGAAGCATCACCCGAGGTGAAACGAACTAGAGTCCATAGAATCAGTCAGGGTTGGAAGGGACCACAAGGCTCAGCCAGTTCCAACCCCCTGCCATGGGCAGGGACACCCCACACTAGATCAGGCTGCCCAGAGCCTCATCCAGCCTGGGCTTAAACACCTCCAGGGATGGGGCCTCAACCACCTCCCTGGACAACCCATTCTAGGGCTTCACCACTCTCATGGGGAAGAACTTCCTCCTCACCTCCAGCCTGAATCTCCCCACATCCAGCTTCATTCCATTCCCCCTAGTCCTATCACTACCTGAGATCCTAAGAAGTCCCTCCCCAGCCTTCCTGTAGGCCCTCTTCAGTCTCTGGAAGGCCAAGAAGTTGGCCTAAGAAGGGAAGAGGTAAAGCTTCACTGATCTCTCTGATTGCCACGAGACCTCTGCTCTGGGAATGTGGGCAGCAAGCAGCCCATGGGCTGGCAAACCACTTCTGGCATGGTGCCTTCATAGTATGGATTGGGTTGGAAAGGAGCCCAATCATCCAATTCCAACCCCCTACCATGGGCAAGGACACCTCCCACCAGCCCAGGCTGCTCAAGACCTCATCCAACCTGGCTTTGAACACCTCCAGGGAGGGGGCAAAAGTGCCTTGCTTGCACTTGTCCCAGCTAGGGAGCAAACTCTTCCCAAGGGCACACAATTCCTAAGGGAACAGCAATCCAGAGTGATGGCAAGCCAGTGAAGGTGCCAGGACAAAGCTGATCTAAAGCACTGCCTTTCCCCCAGCCCAGCTGTGCCAGCGTTGCTTGGGCTGGTGAACAGCTCTTGCCTTAGCACTGAGGGCAGCTCCCTTCCATGCAGGCAGAAGAGCATCTCCAAAGGGTCCACTCACAGCCCAAATCCCACTGTCAGTGCTCTAGAAGACAGCCATGGATCTTGCAGGACCCCTTTGCTCACCTCAATGTAGTAGCTGTCAGGGCTCTCCCGGTAGGCAGAGGCAATGCTGGCTTGGACTGCCTGGATCCAGGCCTGCCGCAGCTTCTCCGAGTCAGCCTGCAGCATGCAGCTCCTGCAAGGGAAGGACAGCAGTTGGAAAGGGCAGAAGGACAGGGGGCAGGTCTCCAAGGACACCTTATTGTGGCCTTCCAGGATCTGCAGGGGGATAGAAGAAAGCTGGGGAGGGACTTTTGAGGGTGTCAGGGAGGGATGGAGCAAAACTAGAAGTGGGGAGATCCAGATTGGATGTGAGGAAGAAGTTGTTCCCCAGGAGGGTGGTGAGAGCCTGGCACAGGCTGCCCAGGGAGGTGGTGGAAGCCTCATCCCTGGAGGTGTTTGCAGCCAGGCTGGAGGTGGCTGTGAGCAACCTGCTGCAGTGTGAGGTGTCCCTGCCCATGGCAGGGGGGTTGGAGCTGGCTGATCCTTGAGGTCCCCTTCCAACCCAGACAATTCTGTGATAATCACAGAATAGAATCACAGAATGGGTTGGAAAGGACCTTTGAAGGTCATCCAGACCACTGTGACCCTGGGCAGCCTGCTCTCGGTGTCCCTGGGCAGCCTGCTCTCGGTGACCCTGGGCAGCCTGCTCTCGGTGACCCTGGGCAGCCTGCTCTCGGTGACCCTGGGCAGCCTGCTCTCGGTGACCCTGCTTTAGCAGGGGGGCTGGACTGGATGATCTCCAGAGGTGCCTCTTCCAACCCCTACCATCCTATGAGCCTGTGAAATCTAACCTCTTGCACTTCCAGGCCCCCCCAGGAGGACAGCCCAGGGAAGCCACCAAACTTACTTGGTAGGGGAGACGACCTCAAAGCAAAACCTCCTCTCTATGTCCTCGCAGGGCTTCACCGTACACAGCCGCAGGTCTTCCACCACCACGGTGAGGACATCCTGAAAGGTTAGCAGCAGGTGGGGTTTGTTGGCTCCCTGCAGCTGTGTACAGCCCTCCCCAAGCCCTGCTGGGTGGCACATGCTGAGCACCAGAAGAGGAGCACAGCCAGCCCACCCCCAGCCAGCTCCCCAGCAAACAGACCCAGAGCGTGGGACAGCGTGCACAGCCTTGCCGGGGGCTCCCCCAACCTCCCCTGCTGAGCAGGAAGATTTCAATCACCACAAACACCATCTGCTGCCACTTAGCCATCAGTCCAGTCCAGCTCTGGAGCACAAGAATGCCCCCAGTGGACCAGCCAGCAGGGCCAGGGAGGTGATTCTCCCCCTCTGCTCTGCCCTGCTGAGACCACAGCTGGAGCTCTGGGTCCAGTTCTGGAGTCTCTGTTGCAGGAAGGACCTGGAGGGGCTGGAAGGTGTCCAGAGAAGGGCCAGGAGGAGGAGCAGAGGGCTGGAGCTGCTCTGCTGTGAGGACAGACTGAGGGAGTTGGGGTTGTGCAGGCTGGAGAGGAGAAAGCTCCAAGGAGACCTCCTTGTGGCCTTCCAGGATCTGCAGGGGGCTACAGGAAAGCTGGGGAGGGACTTTTGAGGGTGTCAGGGAGGGATAGGACTTGGGGGGAATGGAGCAAAACTAGAAGTGGGGAGATTCAGATTGGCTGTTAGGAAGTTGTTCCCCAGGAGGGTGGTGAGAGCCTGGCACAGGCTGCCCAGGGAGGTGGTGGAAGCCTCATCCCTGGAGGTGTTTGCAGCCAGGCTGGAGGTGGCTGTGAGCAACCTGCTGTGGTGTGAGGTGTCCCTGCCCATGGCAGGGGGGTTGGAGCTGGCTGAGCCTTGAGGTCCCTTCCAACCCTGACAGTTCTCTGACTTGCTGTCCTCTGACCCTCTCCCCACTCCCCTCCACGGTGCAGAAGCCCCCAGCAAAGCAGGACAGCAGACAAACTGACTCATCTGCCAGGGTCACCTGGGACAGCCTCACTGACCTTTAGCTTCTTCTGGTACACCAGCTGACTGTTCTGTATGGAGAACCACCTCCTGAGGGAAGACAGACAGACAGACAGACATCAGCACAAGTGAACAGCAGAGCTACAGAGAGGCAGCTCATCCCAGGGCAGAGCAGGACAGCCCTCCACCCCAGGAAGCTGGGAAGTAAGGTCCCAAGAATAGGTCACACTGCTCCAGGGCCCTTCCTTGGTGGACAAACAGGATTGAGAGCCTTAGGGAATGACTCCTGCCACTGAGATGCTACCTCAAAGGTGGTTAGAGTGAGGAGGCTGAGGAGGGCTGAGGAGGGCTCTCTTCACAAGCTTCACAAGGAAACAGCCTCAAGTTGTGGCAGGGGAGGTTCAGGTTGGATATTGGGAACAATCTCTTCCCCAAACAGGTTCTCAAGCACTGGAACAGGCAGCCCAGGGAGGTGGTGAAGTCAGCATCCCTGGAGGGATTTAACAGACACTTGGATGTGGTTCAGGGGCAGTGGGGGGATTGTGAGCTCTGGGGGAGAGGTTGGACTTGAGGATCCTGAAAGTCTCTTGCAAGCCCCACAGCTCTGTGGTCCTAGGTTGGCTTTCTGGCACGTGCCATGCCAGCCTCAGCCTGCCTGCTGCCTCTCCAAGCAGGCTGTCAGAAGGCAAGCCAGCAATCCCTTGACAACATGAAGAAGCCTCCAGGTGGGGAGGGAAAAATTCATCTCAGAAAACTCTGCTAAACTGGCAGCTCTAAAATAGCTTTGGAGAAAATAGCCTGGAGCAGTCACACATCTCACTGCCTATCCAGCCTGTGCTACCCACCAGGATGACTTCCCTGGGCTCACCACAGCCCAAGTGAGGCCAAACAATGCCAAAGGTCCTGCTTGCCATGGCTGGAACGTGGACAAGTGGGTGTGAGAGGACTCAGCCTCCTCAGAAAGGCACCAAGTCTCCAGCCAGCAGCTTTCCACTCAAATGCAAGTGACAGAAGGTCCAGGGCATGCTGCTAGCAGAGGTAATTCCCTGGTGTCTTAATCTCTGGAGCTAAATCCAATCCCCACCCACCCCCCCAAATCGCTTCTTCAAGCCTAAGATTTAGCAGCCTGATCATCTTCATGGAGGGCAAAGGAAGCCACAACCAACCACTAAGCTTCAGGAAGGTAATAGAGAGCAGGAGAGAGCAGGAGAGAGCAGGAGAGAGCAGGAGAGAGCAGGAGAGAGCAGGAGAGAGCAGGAGAGAGCAGGAGAGAGCAGGAGAGAGCAGACCAGGTTGGAAGTGGAACACCTGAGCACAAAGAGGCAAGAGGGTTGGTGTTGGTCTTTTCTCCCTAGTAACAAGGGATAGGACAGGAGGAAATGGCCTCAAGTTGCACCAGGCTTAGGTTGGATATCAGAAGAAACTTCTCCATTGAAAGGGTTCCCAAAGCCTGGCAGAGGCTCCTCAGGGAGGTGGTTGAATCCCCACCCCTGGAGGGGTTTCAAAGAGGCAGAGATGCTGAGGGCCAGGGCTTAGCCCCAGCCTTGGAAGAGTCAGGGAATGGTTGGACTCTTCCATGAGCTTCAAGGTCTTTTCCAGCACAATGACTCAGAGTCAGAGCAGGCATCACAGCCCCTGCCTGCAGGAGACCTGGGTCCTGGCAGAACGAGATGAGGCAGCAGCCCCTTGCTTCTGCCACCCATCCAACATGAAACAGAGACAAGGAGGATGAAAGGGCTTGACATGTCTGTGAGGGAATGGGGACATGCAGGTACCTGGAGGCCATCCCAGCAGTGTGGGAGCCCATCTCAGTGAGCTGACAGAGCTCTGCCATCAGCCTGAGCTGCTCTGACAGGAGCAGCCCTGTGCTCAGGCAGCTCTGCTGCCACAGAAGCCCAGCAGAAAGCTTTGCTCTCAGGTTCTGCTCTCTGCTCCTTGCAGCTGTGCTCTCCTGCTCACCACCCCAGAGCATCTGCTCCTGCCTGCTGCTGGCTCCCAGCCTCAGAGCCTCGACTGTGGGTTTGCTGTTTTCTCTGCCTGACCCTTCCCTCTCCCCCAGGAGGGGGAGGCACTAGGAGTGAAGAGCTGAGTGACAGTGAAAAGGTGATGAGGAGGCTCCAGGAGCTGTGAACAGCTAAGATGTGGGTAGAGATGGCTGAGAGTGGGTGGGATTGAGGAGATGGCTGGGGGAGGGGGATACAGGCTGTGTGTGACTGGGAGGTGGGAGGACAGCTGGGATTTGGGGGGCAGGGGCAACTCAGAGCCCTTCAGACATCAAGAAAAGTCCCAGAGGGTGATGCTCCCTCCAGCAGAAATGCCCTTTGGAGCAACCCTTGAATTCACAGCCCAGGAGCTGCCAGGGGAAGGGATCTACCTGGAACCACTGCTCTTCGTCCCCAGACTCAAGCACAGCTCTTGGCATTAAGCTGCCACACTCTGGAATGACCTTGTGCTCTGCAGAACTTGTGCTGCCAGGGAAGCAGCCACACCATGGAGCCAGGCTGCTCTTTGCTTAGGGAAATAACAACCCCTGGCAGTGCTACAGGCTGGGCACAGAGTGGCTGAGAGCAGCCAGGCAGAGAGGGACCTGGGGGTACTGGTTGAGAGCAGCTGAACATGAGCCTGCAGTGTGGAGCACAGCCCTGTGAGGAGAGGCTGAGGGAGCTGGGGTTGCTTAGCCTGCAGAAGAGGAGGCTCAGGGGAGACCTTCTTGCTCTCTGCAACTCCCTGAAGGGAGCTTGGAGCCAGGTGGGGGTTGGTCTCTTCTCCCAGGCACCCAGCACCAGAACAAGAGGACACAGTCTCAAGCTGTGCCAGGGGAGGTTTAGGCTGGAGGTGAGGAGAAAGTTCTTCCCAGAAAGAGGAATTGGCCACTGGGATGTGCTGCCCAGGGAGGTGGTGGAGTCCCCACGCCTGGAGGTGTTCCAGAGGGGCTTGGATGTGGCACTTGGAGCCATGGTTTAGTTGTCAGGAGGTCTTGGGTGCCAGGTTGGACTTGCTGATCCCTGAGGTCTTTTCCAGCCTGGTTGATTCTATGAACAGCAAGCAGGAGATCCTAGAAGGCTGATCCAAATCCAGCTTGTGAGCCCTGAATCAGACACCACCATGCTCTTGTGCTGCTGCAGCAGCTCTTGTGGTTCCATCAAGTGCAAGCTTGAGGGCCAGAGAGCCTGAGGGGCAATGAAACTCCACAGAACCTGACTGGAATCTCCTTGGAGCCAGGGGAAGCTTCAGAAAGAAGATCTCTAACAACTTTGAGTCTTTCCTCCATGCAGATCCAGGCAGTTTCTGGGCACACCACAAACTGCTCACTGAAGCATTGAGTGATTTAATCCCCCCACTTTCCCCCCCAGAAATAATCCCCCAACAGCACCCTTCAGCCTTGCTGTGGGGTGTGCTTCAAATGCCAAAAGATCTCTTCATATGGTATCATTTCCCTGATATGTGAGAGGAGGAAATGCAGGGCAAAAAGGGCATTGATCTCATGCATTAGAAACTCACTGGAAGCCTTTTGCACAGCCACAGTTGAAAAGCTCTCAGCTCTCTCCAGGGAAACTAAATGCACAAATATTGAGCCAGGCTAGAACATGAAACCTTTCCCTTCCATTTTTCCCACCCCCCCCCCCCAAGGTCTCTGGCAGCTGCAGGCCCCTGAGGACTGCAGGAGGCACGTGTGCCTGGTGCTCCCAGGGACCTGGGGACAGCTATGAGCTATTAAGAGCAGGGTCAGTGCACAGAAGCCACTTCTCAGCTCCCAGCAGCACCAGTTGATATTTTCACTCTGACACATCTCCTCAGCCCAGAATAGGTTGGATACTTGTGGCATGTCCTGCTGTGTGAGGGGATTTCTCTTCATTCCTATCAGTTCTCCTCATTCCTAGGGTAAGATTCTATGGCTCTAAGGCTCTAGCTGCAGATGATCAGGGGGTTGGAGCACCTCTCCTATCAGGACAGGCTAGGGGGAGCTGGGGATGCTCAGGTTGGAGAAGAGAAGGCTCCAGGGAGACCTAACAGCAGCCTTCCAGTACCTGCAAGACGCTACAAGAAGGCTGCAGAGGGACTGTTGGCAAAGGCCTGCAGGGACAGGACAAGGGACAAAGGTTTGGGAAGACAGAAGAGCAGATTTAGATTGGATGCTAGGAACAAGTTCTGCACCATGAAGGTGCTGGAACACTGCAACAGCTTGCCCAGGGAGGTAGTTGAAGCCTCCTCCCTGGAGGAGATCTTCAAGGTCCAGGCTGGACAAGGCTCCGAGCAACCTGAGCTAGTGGAGGATGTCCCTGCTGACTGCAGGAGGGGTTGGACTGGATGAGCTTTGGAGGTCCCTTTCCAACCCAAACCATCCTCTGATTGTGGCCTGGCTGCCCTGCATGGAGCCTGGTCACTCTTCCATTGTGGAAGCAGCTGCTGGCTTCTTCTCCTGCCATTCACCAAGCTGCAGCAAAGCAGGAGCTGGCTCATTCCACGAGGGATACACAGCCTGGCAGGAAGCAGCCTCCTTGGATTGCAACAGGAAAACAACCATGGCCAGAAACTACCCAGCACCCAGCTCTTCTTCCTGGTGAATGCAGATGTCTCCCACACATCAAAGAGCTGCAAAGCTCTGCAAGCTCAGCACAGGAGTCCTGAATGTGCTGGGAGGAAATTGATGTGGTCTTAAAACAGCATTTGCAGTGAGGCAGATGCTCAGCCCTCTCTCCTGCTGCCCTGGGCTGACTTGGCTCCCAGGAGCCAGGTTAGTGTGTTGGGAAAGCCACATTAATCTCTCTTAAGAGACTGTTTCCCTCAGGAGAAAGGGGAAATGAGTCACTACTCACCGATTCCACGTCTTGAAAGCATTGCTGGCTCTCTTGAAGAGGTAACCTTCCATCACCACACCATTTGGGGCATCAACATTGAACTCCACCTTGGAGTCATCATAGGAGAAGTCCTGCAAATAGAAAGAGACTGAGACTCTGACATGCCTGCACTCTCTAGGAGCAAGATGGAGGTGAACCTAATCAAAACAGCAAGGAGAGAGAAAGATCTCTGTTAACATCCTGAGGTCCAGGCAGAGCTGCCTGTCACAGCATATCCTTATGCCCTACTGGGCTCAACTGTGAGCAGCAGTCAGGAATTAGCCCCATTCCAATGAGCTTATCTGGCCCTATTGCTTGCAGGAAACCACTCTGCTTGCTGGATTTCCTCCCTCTGGCAGCTGAGAAGGAGAAAAGCAGGTAGTTTATCATCAGGAGGGCTAAAGTGTCTCAGCATTTGAGGGCAGTGTGCAATGGAAACAAAGCAGCAGAGGTGGCTGAGTGAGTCAGCAGTGCTGCAGCCACCTCTGTGTTCTGCAAGGGGCCAGGACCAGACCAAACCTCAGCCTTTTCACTCAAGGAAAACAAGGAGGATGGCTTCCAGAGGGCAAGGCTCAATTCCACCTCCACTGGCTCCCCTCATCTGCCACGGCCAATCTGTGCTCACTCCATCCTCTGCGCCATGCCACCGGGCAGGGCTGGTTTGCCAGCTTGGGCACCGATTCATCAGCCAGATCTCATGGATTCTGACAGCTGGGGAGCAAGACACAAAGCAGAGGGCTGAGCAGCTGCTCTCACAGAGCAGGAGAGCCTCCTCCCTGGGCCATGGGCTGCTTCCTTCCCAGGAGAAAAGTAGGTCACAGAGCCTGGGCGACGCTCACCTCCAACCTGAGCAACCGAGGCAGGCTGTCCCTTTGCGCACTGACTGCTCTCTGGCGCTGCCTCCTACCCACTCATCCCTCTCCCCTGAGCTACAAATATTTCCCCCTGCACTACTTGCTCCAAAGACACAACAGTGGCGGTGGGAAGAGCCCCATTAAGGGAAGTGCCTTCCCCAGCGCGGCAGCTGAAGCCCCTTGCGATGCTGCGTTGCCAGGCGACAGGCACTTCACTCTCATTAAGAGGAGTTATTGTCCTGCTCAGAGATGCAAGCTTGCCTGGGAGGTGTCATCGCCATCACAATACTGATACAGAAGGAGGAGATGTAATGGGACAGGACTGAATCATCCCTTGGAAAGACAGCAGGAGGCCCAATTAGAGGCTGGCAACCGCTGTTAAGGCACCCAATTAAAGGAGGTCTGCTCAGCCCCAGAGTTTTGTTGCCGTAAGAGGGTGAATCCCGTGGGGAGGGAGTCCTTTTCTGCAGCTGTCTTCCATGGGCACGCTGCAAACAAAGCCTGGAGGGAAGCTTCCCCTCATTCCTAGGCATTTAGAATCCTAGAACGGATTGAGTTGGAAGGGACCTTGAAGATCATCCAGCTCCAAGCCCCCTGCCATGCATCTCCTGCTAGATGGGGTTGTTGCTCCAAGCCTCATCCAGATGTTTCAAGGTGTGATTTCTTTTCTTGCAGAGCTGCTGCACAGTGGCAATTCTGCCAATCTGATGAGAGTCTGCCCTGCTTCACACTAAATAATGCAAAGCCTCAGCCCTGTGGACCTCGCTGAACAGGGCACAGCTACTGCAGGGTAAACCCCTCCCAGATGCATCTTTTAAAGGGCCACTTAGCTGTGCCTCACCCTAGGGGAAGAGGTATAAGAAAAAACAAGGAGGAAGGTCTAAATATCATCCCCTGACTCCTTCAGCTGCCCTCAGATAATCAAGCAGTGTGAGGGTAAGGAGGTTACACTGCTGCTGAGTGCAGGAGGAACAGATGGGCCCCGGACGTCACTGGAGTAAATCCACTCCAAACCAGCGGAGCCAAGAGCCAGGTGTGAACTTAGCCTCGTGGAGCCTGCACTGTGTGGCACCCCCTTACAGCCTGAAAGGCTAAAGAAGGGCTGAGGGCACGTGCAGATGCTCCTTGCCCTGCAAAGAACCCCAGCCTGCAGCAGTTTGAGACAGCTCCACACAAACCCACCAGGCACACTTGAGCAGCTCAGGCAACCGGCAGCCATCTGGGCCATGTCCAAATATAGACACCCGGCGCCGGGAAGAGTGGCTTCTGCTTGCACGGCTCCAAAGATATTCCTCTCCCCCTTTGCTCTCTCCTTGGGTAGGAAACATCCCCAGGCTGAATTCTGCTGCTACTTCTGCTGGTGCAAGCCCTGAGCAACTCCACTGCCAGCACCAGAACTCACCGCGGGGCAAGTCAAGGGCGGAATACGCTGCCCAGGGCTGTAAGCTGCCCTTGTAAAGCAGGTTCAAATCAAGCAGAGAGCTGAAGGATAAGGACCAGACTGCCTCTTATCCCTGGGAGGAGGGGGGGGAGCCACACTCTGATCCTCAGGGGCACTTTGTTCCATTCCACTGCACTCTGCTTGGGAGCAGAAGTCTCTGCTCTGAAGTCATTGAGTGGGGAGAGTCAAACGAAGCCGGGAAAAGGGGAGGAGGAGGGGGGTGGAAAGAGTCCTGAAACTGCCCACTTGGGCAGCGTATTTTGTACTCCTTTCACTGCCAAAGGCCGAAAGGGCAATGCACAGAAATGGTTTGAGCAGCTGAAAGGCAGCAAAAATCGTGGCAAGTGCAGCTGTGAAACGTGCAGCAGGGCTGGAACAAGCTGAAACCACTTCTGGAGCGGGTGAACCTTTCCTTGGGGCCTCAAGCCATCGATTCCCAGGCTGCCACCCAGCCAAGGAGCTTCCCCACTCAGCCATTCAAGACAGAGGACAAATGTCATGCAAAAGAGCTGCAAGAACATCTCCCAAACCCTGACCCCAAGTCGAAGCTAGGTTAGAAACTGAGATCATCTTGCTGACGGGGTTGGAACACCATGGGAGTGTGTGGCCACAGCTGGATGCACACAGCTGTGTGACAATCACTCCCTTTCAGTGGCAAACCTGCTCTTCATCAGGCCCTGTATCCATCCACTGGGACAAAAAGAGGTAGATCCTGTTAATTGTGAGAACTTAAGTCAAAAGGACTTGCTGGTGGGCACTGGTCCTGCCCAGCCCACCAAAGGGAGCTGCTGGTGGGCACTGGTCCTGCCCAGCCCACCAAAGGGAGCTGCTGGTGGGCACTGGTCCTGCCCAGCCCACCAAAGGGAGGCACTGGTGGGCACTGGTCAGTAAGTTCCTTTGTGACTCTGGTGGGATTGTGAGCTCAAGGGGAGCTGTTGGACTTGATGAGCTCAAAGGTCTCTTCCAACCTCAGCCATCCTGTGGTTCTCATGAGGGATGCAGCACATCTGGGGACACACAGAGCTAGGAAAGCAAAACCTTCCAGCCTTGCAAATCAAGCCACAGGGGCTGGGAGGTGCTGGTGGAGAAGGAATGGGGTCACCCATTTTACAACCTCCACAGTGACTGGGATCTGAATGGCTCTGGCTCCAAGAGCAGCAGCAGCAGCTAAAATGAATTAGATGCCTTAGAATCAGAGAACTGTCAGGGCTGGAAAGCACCTCAAGGCTCAGCCAGCTCCAACCCCCCCTGCCATGGGCAGGGACACCTCACACCACAGCAGGTTGCTTACAGCCACATCCAGCCTGGCTGCAAACACCTCCAGGGATGAGGCTTCCACCACCTCCCTGGGCAGCCTGTGCCAGGCTCTCACCACCCTCCTGAGGAGCAACTTCTTCCTAACATCTAATCCGAATCTCCCCATTTCTAGTTCTCACAGAGTCACACAGAATCACCAAGGTTGGAAGAGACCTCAAAGATCAAGTTTTGCTCCATCCCCCCCAGTCCTGTCCCTCCCTGACACCCTCAAAAGTCCCTCCCCAGCTTTCCTGTAGCCCCCTGCAGATACTGGAAGGCCACAAGGAGGTCTCCTGGGAGCCTTCTCCTCTCCAGCCTGCACAGCCCCAACTCCCTCAGTCTGTCCTCACAGCAGAGCAGCTCCAGCCCTCTGCTCCTCCTTGTGGCCCTTCTCTGGACACCTTCCAGCCCCTCCAGATCCTTCCTGGAACAGAGGCTCCAGAGCTGGATGCAGTGCTCCAGGCGGGGTCTCACCAGAGCCTTCCAGGCTAAGCAGCCAGCTCTCTGCCACCATCTGCTTCCCTCTCCTTCCTTCACTGGCTCAGTGTAGCACACCAGCCTTGGCTCCCTGTCCCTTCCCCTTGCCAGCCCTGTCACTCTGAGTTCACACAGCAGCCTGCCCCAGAACTGCTCTTCCTTCAGCAGTGACATCGTGCTGGTTTCTATGGGAGCACACCCAGGGCACCCCGAAGTGACACACTCCAAGAGACACAGCCACAGGGAGGCAAGAGGAGGAAAGCAAAAACAGAGAGGCTGATGCAGACACTCTCAAAGCAGCAAATGAAAAGCCCAGCACAGGCACAGACAGACCCATGAAAGAATTCAAAGAATAAGAGGAGAAAAAAGAAGCTATTTTCAGCTTGCCTCTCCCCTGACCCACTTGGTTCAGGACTCCATCTCCACACTGCATGCACAGAGACTGCTGGCACTGCAGAGGCCAGAAAAGCTCTCCCAGCTTTTTCATGCCCAGAAAATGGCTGAGGAAACGAAAGAACTCCCCAGCTTCAGGGACATGTGAAGGGTGAAGATGGCCCTCATCAGCCTGCAGTCCTTGGAGGACGGCAGAGGAGTCCAAGAACGCAGCCCTGCCTAAAAGCAGACCCAGGAAAGCAGGGGAGTCTTGCTTGTAGGCTCATTGCTACCCCAAGGAGCACCACAGCTGGCTGAGGACTGAGGGAACCTCTCTCTAAAACGCCAAAAAGCTGCCTTGACATTCTTTAAAACACACTGCCCATGGCAGTGTCCCTCCCTGTAGAGCCACAGCACTGCCCCCATCCACGGTGGAATGGATGCTGCTGCCCCTTCTCTGCCCAATGCTTCGATTTCCTTTGCCAGAAGAGTAGGCAGCCAGGAGCAGGGGAGCCCTCAGGGTCCAGGTGGCTTTAGCTGCTCAGAGAAACAACAGCTTTCCCCCTCCTCCAGAGCTCCCCAGTCGTTTGCAATCAATACCATCAGGGCAAGCGATCCAGGCTTGGAGCAGACAAAAGGCTTTATCCCAAAGTGCCTTCTTCACTCCAGCACCCAGGGGTGCTCAGCACTGAACAACGACACCAAGCACCCCCTAACCTCGTCCATGCACTGAAAAGCACTTCTCCTGCAGGTGAGTCAAGGCTGTGGGTGACTAGCTGGGCTGGTTGAGTTTGAATCTTAAGTCAGAGCAATATTCACATCCTTAGAGATGCATCTCTCCCCCCCTGCCCCACACACACTGCTGCAGGCACATTCTGCTCTCTCCTGGTGCCTGCTTATCTTTCAACCTTTCCCTCTGCCTGCTTGCTTTCACCTCTTGTGTTTCCCCCTCCTAGAGCTCAGAGGCAGATGGGATTTGGAGGAGGACTCCCCCACCTCCGTTCCCTTGCCGCACAGACAGCCTTCATTCATTCCAGCCAAATCCCATCGATAGACCTTTTGTTTCCCCAATTTCCTAATGCCAAACCATCTCCCTGCTCTGCAGCCTGCCAGCAGATGCTGCACGGGGATCTGTGCCCTGCCCCAGAGCTTTTCCAGCCCAGACACAGAACCAAACCCATTTGCTGCCCCCCGCTTGGGTTTGAGGGCACATCGGCAAAGTCCTAGAGGCACAATCCTTGCTTCCCCTGCCCCGCCAGAGAGAGCTGCCCGCTAAACTTCCTCCCCGAGGCAAAGCAACCCTGCAGGATTCTCCTTACCAGGAGGTATTCAAGCCTGCCGAAGATCTTCATGCTGCCAGCTGCAAGGGAGCTTCTGCTGCTCTTGCCTGGAGAGCAGGGAGCAGCTCTGTGTCCTCTCTCTGCTCGCTCTCTAGAGCAGCATCGCTGCTAAGCACCGTGGGCTGGCAGGGAAGGAGGGATTTCTTTTGCAGTCCCTTCTGCCTTTACCCCTCCTACTCCTTTTTGGGAAGCTTTAAGCTCCGCCGTTGGCTCCTGTCAAAGCAAGGGGCACTAGAAGGAAGCTTGGCCCCTGGGGACCACCTGCTTACCCCCTCCTGGTGCCTCCTATTCACAGTCAATCAGCTTAGAGCGAGGGCTAATTATCATACAGCTGCCACGGAGGCACAGAGGGGAGCGGGAGAAGCCAGGCAACACAGAGCAAAGTTGACAGGAAGATGCTCACCAAACGCCTGCCTGACCTTAACAGAGCCAGGCTTGTCTGCCTGGAGCAGGGGCTGCTTCCTCCAGCTTCCTGGAGCACAGCCACCCTTTGGCCAGGGATTGCAGCCCTGCTCCTCTGCAGGAACCGGGGGGTTGAGATGCCATATGGCCCCTGGTTTGTGATCTACCAGCTGGACTAAATGAGGCAGAGAGCTCTGCCTTGGCACTCCAGCCTCCCTTCCTCTGCACACAGCCAGCAGCAGCACAGCTGCTGGCCCACTCTGGCCCAGGCAGCAGGTAGGAGGCTGCAGAGGAGATTTTACAGAGCCTCTGATCCTTCCACTTTCTGTTCCCTGCCTGTTTTGAGGCAGAGGAAGGATTCAGTGGGGTGATGCTCTGCAAGGAAAGGCTGCTTTAAACATCACCATTTGCCTCCTCATTTCCCACTGGAACAAAGCCCCCAGGCCTGTGTGCTCTCCAAAATCAGAATCAATAGCATCCTTTTGCTTAAGAAAAGGACCTCCAAGATCATCAACCCACCATGGCCATGACACCACGTCCCAAAGTGCCCTGGCCACGCTTTCCCTGAGCACCTCCAGGGCTGGTGGTGACTCTGTCACCTCCCAGGGCAGCCTGTTCCAATGCTTGGCCACGAATTCACCTCTCCAGTGGCCCAGCCTACAGCAGAACCTGTCAGCCCACACCAAAACCCTACAAACTCCTGGCATGTCTGGTTTAAAAGAGCTGAGTCCAACCCCCAGGTGAGATGTGGGAAAGCTCCAAGCTCCAAGTGTTCCCTGCTGCAGCTCTGGCACACAGGCATCCCACACACAGCCAGAAGAAGAAAGGCACCCCCCCAACACACACCCCCACTCCAGCCTCCACCCTTGAAGCTGTCTTCTCTTTGCACACCAGGAAGACAACTCAAATATTTACTGGAGCCCACAAAAATTGAGACTCTTCCTTCCCTCTGGCTGATTTCATTGCCCTGGATGTATTGAACTGAGCTCTGCTTCCATAGGAAGAATGGGGCTGCAAGTGGAGCTCTGCAAGGCTTGGGAGGCAGGAGGGCAGTGGTGGAGAGGGGGCAGAAGGCAGAGAGAGAGAAGGGTGGGGAGGGAGAGGGGAGGGGAGGGCAGTGGTGGGGGAGAGAGAGGAGAGAGGAGGGCAGTGGTGGGGAGAGAGAGAGGAGAGAGGAGGGCAGTGGTGGGGAGAGAGAGAGGAGAGAGGAGGGCAGTGGTGGGGGAGAGAGAGAGGAGAGAGGAGGGCAGTGGTGGGGAGAGAGAGAGGAGAGAGGAGGGCAGTGGTGGGGAGAGAGAGAGGGGAGAGGAGGGCAGTGGTGGGGAGAGAGAGAGGAGAGAGGAGGGCAGTGGTGGGGAGAGAGAGAGGGGAGAGGAGGGCAGTGGTGGGGAGAGAGAGAGGAGAGAGGAGGGCAGTGGTGGGGAGAGAGAGAGGAGAGAGGAGGGCAGTGGTGGGGAGAGAGAGAGGAGAGAGGAGGGCAGTGGTGGGGGAGAGAGAGGGGAGAGGAGGGCAGTGGTGGGGAGAGAGAGAGGAGAGAGGAGGGCAGTGGTGGGGGAGGGAGAGGGGAGAGGAGGGCAGTGGTGGGGGAGAGAGAGGGGAGAGGAGGGCAGTGGTGGGGAGAGAGAGGAGAGAGGAGGGCAGTGGTGGGGGAGAGAGAGGGGAGAGGAGGGCAGTGGTGGGGGAGAGAGAGGGGAGGGCAGCTTGAAATGCCATCTGCCCCCCCAGGAATCTGCCCCAGAGGTGGCAGATGTTCCACAAGGCAAGATGGGGAAAGGGTGAGACAGGACAAAGGCAAGCAGTCAAGATTAATGCTGGTTGGGGTTTTTTTTCCCCCTCCCCTCCCCAGTTCAATCAAAGCATTCAGGAGAAAATGCCCCAGAGCCTTTCCTCAGGAACCTGGCTCTTGGAAGGCTGCCCCCAGACAATTCCTTGAGCAGCTCCCCCAAAGAACACTTCCCAAACCTGTGATTTAAACTGAATCCCCTCCCTTCCTCACACCTCAGCAGGCTGCTTGGGAAGGGGAGGATAAAAAAGGACACCTCTGCCACTCCTCTCTCATTAAGCCCAACTAAATCCCCACCTTCCTGGAGGCACCAGAGGGTGTTGTGGGCTCAGCATGCAGACATGCATTTACATCTGTGCTGTGCTCCCTTTGGAGATGGTGAGGTGCTCACCAGATGCAGAGTGCCAGGCTCTGGTGCAAAGGGAGGAGCAGCACTGACCCAGAGCAGCTGAAGAGCAGCCTCAGAAGATTTCCAGGCAGGAAGCTTTAAATCCTAAATCACAGGAGGGATGCTCAGCTCTCCTGCTGCAGCCAGAGAGCCACTTGTATCCTGAAGAGGAGTAATTGCTTGCTCTCCCTCTTGGAACCTGCCCTCTGCTTCGTTTCCTGCCTGTCCACTCAGCAGAGCCACTGAACTGAGCTGTGCTGGGGAGATTTGCCACCTTCCCCCCATGAAGTCATCACTGCAGCAGAGTCCCAGGGGAGCTGAGAGCTCACAAATGGATTTAGCCTGCCCTCAGAACACTTAACCAAAGGCAGCATCTGGCCAGGCCAATGCACAGGCAGGGGCTGTCATTAGCTTTCAATCTGTTTGTGGTTCCATTCCATGGGCTGTGACATCTCTGAGAGAGGGCATTAGAGAGAAAGCCACAGCCACTTAGGTTCCTCCTGCTCAGGAGTATTGATCCACCCAAGTGCCTGCCAGAAATGGGCTCCTCAGTGACTCAGGGCTTGGCTCCTGAGCAGCTATCAAATCCCCTTGTGGCTGTTGAAAGTCCACCACCACTCTGTGCTGTGCAGCCAAACCACTTCCCACCAGACCCACGCTCCTCAAAGGGCCTCAGACACCGAGCAAGCAGCAAGTGCCAGCCAAATACCTCTGTGTGGTGGGTTGAAATTTCCCCCCCCACCCCCCAGCTTTAACTCTGACACTGCAGCACTGATCCCAGAGTCAAGCCTGACCACCACCCAGAGCACAGACAACTGAAATCTCCTCTCAGCACAGGACTGGAAACAACTTTGATGAGGATGGAGCCACACTCAGTTGAAATTGGGCTTTAGGATGACATCTTTGAGGTCTTTTCCAGCCTTATTGATTCTCTGCTCTCCAGTGCTCAGCTGGCAGCCCTATGGCAAGGATTCCTTGCTTTGCTTTCAAAGCCAGAACTTTGTCAGTCACAGATGGCATTGGGTTGGAAGGGACCCTCCAAGGGCATCTTGTTCAACTCCCCTGCAGGCAGCAGGGACACCTCCAGCTGGATCAAGATGCCCAGGGCCACAGCAAGGCTGATCTTGAATGTCTCCAGGGATGGAGCCTCAACTACATCCCTGGGCAGCCTGTTCCAGTGTCTGCCCACCCTCACTGTGCAGAACTCCCTCCTGATGCCCAGCCTAACTCTGCCCTGCTCCAGTTTCAAACCACTGCCTCTCATCCCATGCCCACAGCCCCTTCTGAGCAGCCCCTCCCCAGCCTGCCTGTAGGCTCCCTGCAGATACCCCCCACAGCAAATGCTAATTCTGAGCAAGGAAGATGCCAGAAGGAAATACCTGTGGGTACTCACCTGCAGGAGGGTCTGCAGCAGCAAGTCAGCAATCCACCAGGAGAAGGAAAAGAAAACAAGAAAGGGAAGAAAGAAATTAGTTGATGCTTCTCCAAGCCTTGGATTTGGAACCATTCCCAGGTGAAAGGGTTGGGAAATCACAGCCCACCCTAACCAGAGCTTCCTCCCTGCTGAAGGCTCAGGCTTTGTGGCTAATAAATCCTTTTACCTTGCCAGGGCCTGGTGGTTACCCCCAGTTACAGCAGGTGAGAGCCCCACACACAGAGGGTTTGCCACAGCTCAGCTGCAGGCAGCAGCTTGCTCAGCCATGGCAGCTCTACTGCTTGGGTCTCTGTGGCCCCTTCCCACAGCTCTGCTGCCCAAGGCTGCAGCTGTGGCACATCACAGGAGCTAAGCAAGGAGCAGCTGAGCTGCACCTTGGGGCAGAATTGCCTGGAAGAAGCTCACTGCAGCACAGTCCTCTCTCAGCAGCTGTGCAGAGTCCTGCTGTCTCTCCCCCATGACCCACAGCCACCACTTCAGAGCAGGGGCAGCTCCCCACCACTGAGGGAAAGGCCCTGGCTGTGGGTACCAAAGGAGGGCATCCCCTCGCTCATCTGGCAGGGACTCTGGCCATCTGCTCGTGCTGGGCACTCAGGCATGCTGCCATCCTGCTGCCTCAGCAGGGGCAAGGCAGGAGAAGTGTCAGAAGGGACATGGCAAGCCACAGTAGCTGCAGGTCACAGGGCTTTGCCAGATACAAAGCTGGCTTGCTGAGCAAAGAAGTGAGGCTGGGGGAGAGGAGAAGGAAGAACAGGTGGGAGGAGTGCTCCAGCTTCCAGCCAAAGGCAGCTCTGCCATGCACTGAGGCTTTCACTGCTGATTACAGCTGCAGCCACCCCTCTGCCTCAGAGCCAGTGACAGACATGAGCCTTGGAATCCTCCCCCAGCCTCAGCAGCAAAGAGCTCCAGGTGGAATCCAAAAGGGAAAGAAAAGGCTCACAGGAAAGAGATTTGTTGTCAATGCTGGGCAAGCCCCAAAGGCTTGGCTTAATGGTTGGTGACCTCCAGGGTCTCTTCCAACCAAAACAGGGTCAAAGAAAAGGAACCCTCTTGGCTTGCTCAGAGGCAGAGCTGGGAGAACAACCTGGGTGCCCTGACCCAGGGAAGGTCCTCCCTGCATCCCTCTCCTTTGAGGACTCAGCTGTGCCAGGAGCTGAGTGCCCTGCCTGGGGCTGGACCTGCCTCCCAGCCACAGCTCCCAGCACCCACGAGGGTATTGCTCTCATCTCAGCAGCTTCTGCTCCAGGCTGTGAAGGACTAACCCAGCAAGGGCCCTCTGTGACCCAGACAACCAAAGAGATGGAGACCAGAGCTGCCTGCAGCCAGGACTCACCCTCTGCTGTATCAGTGCATGCTTGTGCTCCATCTCCCTCTTCTCCACTGCAGAATCAATCACCAGCTGGTCCAGCTAAAGGCAGGGGGGAGAACATCAGGTGTAAAAGTCAAGAAGGAGGTTTCTGAGCCACTTGCCCACCCCTGCTGCGTTGCTCTAGGGTGACCCCAGCCCTGCTTAATGTCCCCACAGGAGGGGAAAAGGCTGCTTGGGGTGCAGGGACAGTAGCCACAGCTGCTGGCTGTCACCCTGCCGTGCAGCAGGGCTCATCCAACATGCAGGATGCTCTGCCCACTCCCTGGCTGCCAGGTGTAGTGGCTGAGTAGCAAAGAGGAGGTCCTTTCAGGGTGAAGGGCTACCAACAGGCAGCTTGAGTCAGCCACACGGCCTGTGCCCTCACCTCTGTGGCTAGCTTCTTCATGTAGGGATCCAGCTCATGGAGAAGACTGTAGCCCTGCTGGAAAAAGGTGTACTGGGCATGCATGAAGGACAGCATCTGGGGAGGGAAACAGCAGCAAGGTCAGAAGAGTGACTGTGAAAAGTCCTCATCCCTTATCACCCACAAACAGCTCTCTTCAAGGGCTAACCCTCTCCCTTCCCAAAGCAATCTGTCCACCAGCTCCCTCTCCTTCTTCTCTTTCCTTCCTCTCACAACTCCTTCCACACTGCCAGGTTACCTCTGCTGGGAGCAGGAAGCACTAAAAGCAGCATCCCTCAGCCCTGGAAGTCCCCTCCAGTGCTGGTGTTGTTGGTCCTTCCTTTTCCCTTCTCATGAGCACACCTGCAGCCCCCAGGGCAGGCCCAGACAGTGTCTCCAGGGCAGCCCGAGGAGTCTGTCTGTCAAGCCATGCAAGCTGCACAGGAGAGGGCTGCCCTCCATGCAGGCACTGAGAGCAGCCCCAGGAGTCTGTCATGCACAGGAGAGGGCTGCCCTCCATGCAGGCACTGAGAGCAGCCCAAGGAGTCTGTCATGCACAGGAGGGGGCTGCCCTCCATGCAGGCACTGAGAGCAGCCCCAGGAGTCTGTCATGCACAGGAGAGGGCTGCCTTCCATGGAGGCAATGAGAGCAGCCCAAGGAGTCTGTCATGCACAGGAGAGGGCTGCCTTCCATGGAGGCAATGAGAGCAGCCCCAGGAGTCTGTCATGCACAGGAGAGGGCTGCCTTCCATGGAGGCAATGAGAGCAGCCCAAGGAGTCTGTCATGCACAGGAGGGGGCTGCCTTCCATGCAGGCACTGAGAGCAGCCCCAGGAAACCCAGAGAGCCCTTACCGCATCCAGGATCTCAAACTTCTTCTTGGCCTGCAGGACATTGATCTGTGAAGGAATCAAGACAAGACCCTCAGCAGCAGCAGCAGGAAGCAGCCTGCCATGGAGAGCTAAGGCAGCAACAACTTGCTCCAAGACCTCTGGCAGCAAACCACAAACCAGTCAAGGACACTTCCAGGAGGTTTGGTTCTGCAAAGCCAACTCTGGTGAGCTCCAGGTGGAGCCAAAAGGGAAAGAGAAGGGTCACAGAAAAGAGGTTGGTTGTAAATGCTGGGCAGGCTAGGGAGGGTTAATGGTTGGACTTGGTGGTCTCCAGGGTCCCCTCCAACCAAGATAGGGGCAAAGAAAAGAGGTTGGTTGTGAATGTTGTGCAGGCTATGGAGGGTCAATGGTTGGACTTGGTGGTCTCCAAGGTCCCCTCCAACCAAGATAGGGGCAAAGAAAAGAGGTTGGTTGTAAATGCTGTGCAAGCTATGTGGGTCAATGGTTGGACTTGGTGATCTTCAGGGTCCCCTCCAACCAAAAGAGGGTCAAATCAAATAGGTTGGTTGTGAATGTTGTGCAGGCTATGGAGGGCCAATGGTTGGACTTGGTGGTCTCCAAGGTCCCCTCCAACCAAGATAGGGGCAAAGAAAAGAGGTTGGTTGTGAATGTTGTGCAAGCTATGGAGGGTCAACGGTTGGACTTGGTGGTCTCCTCCAACCAAAATGACTCTGTGCTTCCCTACACGTGGCATGCCTTGCTGTGCACTGGGAGAAGCAGGCAGAGCTGGGGGCTGTGTCACCAACCTGCAGGACATAGTCGAGGGCCAGGTGCCGGAAGCACTTCCTGGTGATGGTCAGGGTGCCTGTGGCCTCCTCCACCTCGTGCGGCTTGTGCCGCGGGGCCTGAGCGTTCTTCACCAGGGAGATCTCCATGTCCTCCCGCACCTTGTCGAACTGCTTCTTGGTTTCCTTGAACTTCCTCACGTCACTGCAAGCCAAAGGGGGTGGCAGGAGAGCAGGGTCAGTGCTACAGCCCAGCCAGGACACTGAATCATAGAATCAATTAGGTTGGAAAAGACCTCAGAGGTCATCAAGTCCAAGCTGTCCCCCAGCACCTCCTGACAGCCAAACCATGGCTCCCAGTGCCACATCCAAGCCCCTCTGGAACACCTCCAGGGATGGGGACTCCACCACCTCCCTGGGCAGCACATTCCAATGGCAAATTACTCTCTCAGTGAAGAACTTTCTCCTCACCTCCAGCCTAAACTTCCCCTGGCACAGCTTGAGACTGTGTCCTCTTGTTCTGGTGCTGGTTGCTGACACCAGCACAGTGCAACCAGGTACACTGTGGAGGTGGTGGAAGCCTCCTGCCTGGAGGTGTTTGCAGCCAGGCTGGAGGTGGCTGTGAGCAACCTGCTGTGGTGTGAGGTGTCCCTGCCCATGGCAGGGGGCTTGGGGCTGGCTGAGCCTTGAGGTCCCTTCCAGCCCTGACAGTTCTCTGATTCTAAGGTCCAGTGAAGCTCCTCTGCAGAGCCTCTAGCTCAGACCTCCCAGAGTTTAGATCCCTGCAGGGCAGGACCAGCTCTGCATCTTACCTCCTGCTCCATGCAGGGGGTTAAACCACTGCATGCCTGCAGCAGGACAGCACCTTGCAGCCAAATGACTTTGGGGTGCAGCAGAATCAGGTTCAGGCACTCAGAACCACAGCAGCAGGGGATTGGAACTGGATGATCCTAGAACCCTAAGAGTTCTAGGATTCTATGGTCACTCCAAGTGCCACTGAGATCCTATCCCACCCCACCAAGCTCCACTATGGCCAACTGGACTCACTCCAGATTAACTCCAGGCAGCCTTTCTTTAGCTGGCAAAGCAAGACATTGGCCCTCCCAGGCTGCCTCCAAAGCCTGAAGGAGATTCTCCAAGGAGAGCAGCCAGAAAGCCAGGCCAGGTGGCATCCTGCTCTAAAGACAGTCCACAGCTGCCCTCGGGGCAAGAGGAGAACACTTCAGCTGCTCCATGGGGCTCCTGCTGCAGGGAGGGAAAGGGGCTGCTCCCCAGGGCAGGGCACTGAACTAGGCCAGCTCAGGTGCACCCCCAGCTGTGACATCCTCCCCTCACACCACAGGCACAACGCTGACACTGGCTGTCAGAAACACATCACCCACCACAGCAGCTGCACGAGTCTGAGCTACACCGACAGAGCTCACACGGGACCAGGGCTGTGCAGGGAGCTCACATGGGATCAGCTGTGCAGGGAGCTCACACGGGATCAGAGCTGTGCAGGGAGCTCACACGGGACAAGGGCTGTGCAGGGAGCTCACACGGGACCAGGGCTGTGCAGGGAGCTCACACGGGACAAGGGCTGTGCAGGGAGCTCACACGGGACCAGGGCTGTGCAGGGAGCTCACATGGGATCAGGGTTGTGCAGGGAGCTCACACGGGACCAGGGCTGTGCAGGGAGCTCACATGGGATCAGCTGTGCAGGGAGCTCACACGGGATCAGAGCTGTGCAGGGAGCTCACATGGGATCAGGGCTGTGCAGGGAGCTCACATGGGACCAGGGCTGTGCAGGGAGCTCACATGGGATCAGCTGTGCAGGGAGCTCACACGGGACCAGGGCTGTGCAGGGAGCTCACATGGGACCAGGGCTGTGCAGGGAGCTCACATGGGATCAGGGCTGTGCAGGGAGCTCACATGGGAACAGGGCTCTGCAGGGAGCTCACATGGGATCAGGGCTGTGCAGGGAGCTCACATGGGATCAGGGCACTGCAGGGAGCTCACATGGGATCAGGGCTGTGCAGGGAGCTCACATGGGATCAGGGCACTGCAGGGAGCTCACATGGGATCAGCTGTGCAGGGAGCTCACATGGGAACAGCTGTGCAGGGAGCTCACATGGGATCAGGGCTGTGCAGGGAGCTCACATGGGACCAGGGCTGTGCAGGGAGCTCACATGGGAACAGGGCTGTGCAGGGAGCTCACAGGGGATGAGGGCTGTGCAGGGAGCTCACATGGGATCAGAGCTGTGCAGGGAGCTCACATGGGATCAGAGCTCTGCAGGGAGTTCACATGGGATCAGAGCTGTGCAGGGAGCTCACATGGGATCAGGGCTGTGCAGGGAGCTCACATGGGATCAGAGCTTTTACATTTTGGGGACACTTTCTGCATTTTGGGGTCACCTGCAGCAGAGGGCTGTGGGGGTTTGACACATCTTTTGGTCCAGCTCTGGTGAGAATGGTTTCTTCCTCTGAGCACACCCTCAGTGGAAAGGAGGAGTTCAGGGGGTGTGATACTGCTGGAAAGACTGAGCTAGCTCTGAGCCAGCATGACTGCAGCCTCAGGAGCCAGCCAGGAACCCCCTCCAGCTCAGCAAGGTCTCTGGGCTAAGGCACAGAGCTACAGCATGGGCAGGGCAAGCTGACCTCTCCTATGGGCACCACATAAATCAACCAGACACAGACCTGGATTCACAGCTTGGGGACAGGGAGGGCAGGCCAGAGGGTAGCTGTTTGCCCTGTCAGATAAACAGGAATCACTGTCCAAGGGCACATTTCTCCCTGCTCCCATCACCAGCCAAGAGGCTGCAGCCTGGCCCTGGGTGGATTATTCAAAGTGATGCCAAGGGTAGGAGCAACACAAACATCAAAGCCCCAAGGCCTGCAGCTGCAGAGGCTGAACAGCAGTACAAAGAGCAAGCTACAAAGGTGCTGAAGGGATGACAGACCCCAAAATGAAGGTGAAATTCCCCCTTCAGACTGCCAGCCTTAAGCAGATTAAACCTGAGCCCACCAGGGGAAAGCACTGCAGAGAAAGTGGGGGTGGGGTGAGTGCAAGAAGATGGGGATGAGGAATGGGGGGAGGGGGGGGTCAGCCAGGGACCCCCTCCCTCCATCAAAGCACACAGCTGCTGAGGGATTCACACTCAGATGCCAGTTTCCATGACAACCAGCTCCTGTGGAGCTGAAGACCTCGGCTGCCTCTCTGACCTACATTCAGCTGCTTTGGGACCCTGAGCTGCGCCGGGTGGCTGCCCTGGGGAGACGTGGCACCCAGGGGAGCTGTGGCACAGCAGGGACAGCCTGCTGGGAGCCTGGAGCATGGGGACAGGCTGTCCCCATCCAGCTCACCTGCTGGGCCCAGCTCCTCTGCCCCCTGGCCTGCCGTGTGCGGCGTCACATCCATGCCGCGCTCGCACCAGGGCGCTGTGAGCTTGCTCTCCGTCAGCAAGCAGCTCTGAACCAGTGGGCAGGCTCCAGGCTGCAGGCAGAGTGAGGGTCAGCTGCTCCCTCCACACAAAGAAGAGCCCTCCTGCCTGTCATCAGGGTTGGAAGGGACCTCGAGGCTCAGCCAGTTCCAACCCCCCTGCCCTGGGCAGGGACACCTCACCCTGCAGCAGGTTGCTCTTCCAGACAGCTGCTCCAGAAGAGCAGGGCTGCTGTGGTTCTGAGTGCCTGAACCTGATTCTCCTGCACCCCAAAGTCATTTGGCTGCAAGGTGCTGTCCTGCTGCAGGCATGCAGTGGTTTAACCCCCTGCATGGAGCAGGAGGTAAGATGCAGAGCTGCTCCTGCCCTGCAGGGATCTAAACTCTGGGAGGTCTGAGCTAGAGGCTCTGCAGAGGAGCTTCACTGGACCTTAGAATCAGAGAACTGTCAGGGCTGGAAGGGACCTCAAGGCTCAGCCAGCTCCAAGCCCCCTGCCATGGGCAGGGACACCTCACACCACAGCAGGTTGCTCACAGCCACCTCCAGCCTGGCTGCAAACACCTCCAGGCAGGAGGCTTCCACCACCTCCCTGGGCAGCCTGTGCCAGGCTCTCACCACCCTCCTGGGGAACAGCTTCTTCCTAGCATCCAATCTGAATCTCCCCCCTTCTAGTTTTGCTCCATCCCCCCCAGCCCTATCCCTCCCTGACACCCTCAAAAGTCCCTCCCCAGCTTTCTTGTAGCCCCCTTCAGATCCTGGAAGGCCACAAGGAGGTCTCCTCAGAGCCTTTTCCTCTCCAGCCTGCACAACCCCAACTCCCTCAGTCTGTCTCCAGAGCAGAGCAGCTCCAGTCCTCTGCTCATCCTTGTGGCCCTTCTCTGGACACCTTCCAACCCCTCCAGATCCTCCCTGGCACAGAGGCTCCAGAACTGGCCCCAGATCTCCAGCTGTGGTCTCAGCAGGGCAGAGCAGAGGGGCAGAATCCCCTCCCTGGCCCTGCTGGCCACACTTCTCTTGCTGCAGCCCAGGCTCTGCTTGGCTCTCTGGGCTGCAAGTGCTCCCTGCTGGCTCCTGTTGAGCTTCTCCTCCCCCAGCACCATCCTGGGGGTGATGCTCTGATCTGGAAGTGTGCCTTGTGTCCAGCTTGCACCAAGAGCTAGGAAGAGGATGAAGTCCTCTGCCTGCCAGCAGAGCAGGCAGCTGGCAGCGTGGCAGGAGGACAGCACCAGACACCACTCAAACCAGATCCTGTCCTCTGCCCTTCAAGGTCTCCCCTGCACCAAAGCTCCAGCAGTTGTGCAGAGGCTGCAGTTCTATTTCCAGCAGCCAGAGGACAGGTGCAGGGCAAGGTCAGGAAGGCTGAAGCCCAAAGGGCTGGGACCAGCACTCACTCCTTCACGAAATTGTGCAGCTGCTGCCGGACCGACCGCTGAGCCTGGTCAAACAGGATCTGAAAGACAAGGAAGGGAAGGCAGTGTCAGAGTGCTTTGCAGGGTGGAAGCACCAGGGAGGCAGAAAAACCCCTGGATGCCCTCCAGGGGCTTCACTGGGAGGGACTCGGTGACACTCCAGGGCTTGAGCGGTGCCCACGACTTGCTGGCTGCCAGAAGGGAGAAGAACTTCTGTTGTGCAGCAAGGGCAGGGCTCCTGTGCTGCAGGTTCCACAGCCTGGCCCAGGGCTCCTGTGCTGCAGGTTCCACAGCCTGGCCCAGGGCTCCTGTGCTGCAGGTTCCACAGCCTGGCCCAGGGCTCCTGTGCTGCAGGTTCCACAGCCTGGGCTCAGGGCTCCTGTGCTGCAGGTTCCACAGCCTGGGCTCAGGGCTCCTGTGCTGCAGGTTCCACAGCCTGGCCCAGGGCTCCTGTGCTGCAGGTTCCACAGCCTGGCCCAGGGCTCCTGTGCTGCAGGTTCCACAGCCTGGCCCAGGGCTCCTGTGCTGCAGGTTCCACAGCCTGGCCCAGGGCTCCTGTGCTGCAGGTTCCACAGCCTGGCCCAGGGCTCCTGTGCTGCAGGTTCCACAGCCAGGCCCAGGGCTCCTGTGCTGCAGGTTCCACAGCCTGGGCTCAGGGCTCCTATGCTGCAGGTTCCACAGCCTGGGCTCAGGGCTCCTGTGCTGCAGGTTCCACAGCCTGGGCTCAGGGCTCCTGTGCTGCAGGTTCCACAGCCTGGGCTCAGGGCTCCTATGCTGCAGGTTCCACAGCCTGGGCTCAGGGCTCCTGTGCTGCAGGTTCCACAGCCTGGGCTCAGGGCTCCTGTGCTGCAGGTTCCACAGCCTGGCTCAGGGCTCCTGTGCTGCAGGTTCCACAGCCTGGCCCAGGGCTCCTGTGCTGCAGGTTCCACTGCCTGGGCTCAGGGCTCCTGTGCTGCAGGTTCCACAGCCTGGCCCAGGGCTCCTGTGCTGCAGGTTCCACAGCCAGGCCCAGGGCTCCTGTGCTGCAGGTTCCACAGCCAGGCCCAGGGCTCCTGTGCTGCAGGTTCCACTGCCTGGGCTCAGGGCTCCTGTGCTGCAGGTTCCACAGCCTGGGCCCAGGGCTCCTGTGCTGCAGGTTCCACAGCCTGGCTCAGGGCTCCTGTGCTGCAGGTTCCACAGCCTGGGCTCAGGGCTCCTGTGCTGCAGGTTCCACAGCCTGGCCCAGGGCTCCTGTGCTGCAGGTTCCACTGCCTGGGCTCAGGGCTCCTGTGCTGCAGGTTCCACAGCCTGGCCCAGGGCTCCTGTGCTGCAGGTTCCACAGCCAGGCCCAGGGCTCCTGTGCTGCAGGTTCCACAGCCAGGCCCAGGGCTCCTGTGCTGCAGGTTCCACTGCCTGGGCTCAGGGCTCCTGTGCTGCAGGTTCCACAGCCTGGGCTCAGGGCTCCTGTGCTGCAGGTTCCACAGCCTGGCCCAGGGCTCCTGTGCTGCAGGTTCCACAGCCTGGGCTCAGGGCTCCTGTGCTGCAGGTTCCACAGCCTGGCTCAGGGCTCCTGTGCTGCAGGTTCCACAGCCTGGCCCAGGGCTCCTGTGCTGCAGGTTCCACTGCCTGGGCTCAGGGCTCCTGTGCTGCAGGTTCCACAGCCTGGGCTCAGGGCTCCTGTGCTGCAGGTTCCACAGCCTGGGCTCAGGGCTCCTGTGCTGCAGGTTCCACAGCCTGGGCTCAGGGGAGACCTTCTTGCTCTCTCCAACTCCCTGAAGGGAGGTTGTGGCCAGGTGGGGGTTGGGCTCTTCTCCCAGGCAAGCAGCACCAGAACAAGAGGCCACAGTCTCAAGCTGTGCCAGGGGAGGTTTAGGCTGGAGGTGAGGAGAAAGTTCTTCCCAGAGAGAGAGATTGGCCATTGGGATGTGCTGCCCAGGGAGGTGGTGGAGTCCCCATCCCTGGAGGTGTTCCAGAGGGGCTTGGATGTGGCACTTGGAGCCATAGTTTAGTAGTCAGGAGGTGTTGGGTGCCAGCTTGGACTTGCTGATCCCTGAGGTCTTTTCCAACCTTATTGATTCTGTGACTCTATGATGCTATGATCTGTCTCTGCCAAGCCCCAGTGCCTCATTTCCGCCAGGGGATGGCGCTGTCACCTCAACACACACCACTGAGGGAAGGAGAGAGAGCTGAGGCACCCCAGAGCCAGCCACACTCTGATGCCCGTGGTGAGAGGTCCAAGCCTGAAGAGATTTAGCTCTTGCAAGGCTTTTACATTTTACTCTCCTATCTGTCCCTCAAAAAGGTCCCAAGCTCACTGCTCTGCACCCTCTGCCCATCTCATCCCCAGCTCTCTTCACCTTCCACAAGGGCAATCAGCATGGTGAAGGTCCTGGAGAATAGGTCTTATGAGGAGCAGCTGAGGGAGCTGGGGTTGTTCAGCCTGGAGAGAGGGAGGCTGAGGGGGGAGACCTCATTGCTCCCTACAAGGAGGCTGCAGCCAGGTGGGGCTTGGTCTCTTCTCCCTAGCCTCAGGTGACAGAAGGAGAAGGAATGGCCTCAGGTTGCAGCAGGGGTGGCTGAGGGTCCCTTCCATCCCCATGCAGTCTGGGGCACACTCTGAGCTTTAACCTCCTCATGCCTCATAGGAATCTCCCAGCAAAGCCCCTCTGGCTCCCTGCAGTGCCCCCAGCCTCACACAGACACAGATGTCCTCCCCACCCCCAGGAGGTAAGCAGCTCTGCCTTTTGACACCACACAGGTGTACAGCTCCAGAGAGAACACAAAGCCCTCTGCACAGAGGCAGCAGCCTTGGCTGCAGGACCTCAGACACATCCACTCTGTGCCTTGCTGCAGCCAAGGACAAGGCAAGCAACATGCCAGGACCCAGCTGAGTATAAACAGCCATGGACAAGCCTCTAAATATGAACAGATGCAAAGCAAGGGGGGGGGGGAAGAAAGCAACCCCCCAAGACCACCCAGCTTTGTGTTTGTACCAATGTAAATTATTTACTGCTCCTGGCATCCATCAGCTCTCTCCAACAGCACTCCAAGAGCCTCTGCACTCTGACTTCTCCCATGGAGCAGCTTTCCCCACTGAGGTCTGGGCACTGACAGACCTTCTTGCTCTCTCCAGCTCCCTGAAGGGAGGTTGCAGCCAGCTGGGGGTTGGGCTCTTCTCCCAGGCAAGCAGCACCACAACAAGAGGACACAGTCTCAAGCTGTGCCAGGGGAGGTTTAGGCTGGAGGTGAGGAAGAAGTTCTTCATAGGAAGAGAGGTTGGCCACTGGGATGTGCTGCCCAGGGAGGTGGTGGAGTCCCCATCCCTGGAGGTGTTTAGGAAGAGACTGGATGGGGTGCTTGGTGCCATGGTTTGGTTGTCAGGAGGTGTTGGGTGATAGGTTGGACTTGATGAGCTCAAAGGTCTCTTCCAACATGGTCAATTCAATTCAATTCAATTCAACTCTACTCCACTGCATTCCACTCCACTCCTATTCTATTCTACTTCTATTCTATTCTATTCTATTCTATTCTATTCTATTCTATTCTAACTCTATTCTATTCTAATTCTATTCTATTCCATCCAATCCCATCCCATCCCATCCCACCCCATCCCATTCCTCCATTCAGTTCTCAGTGTGAAATAGAGCTTCCAGAGCTGGGGTTTCAAGCCTAAGATCATCCCTTGGCTTTCCCTCCTTTCCCAGACATACTTGGAACAAATCATTTGTTTTAAGGTTGTCCAGACCAAATATCACCACACCCTCTAGCTTCCACCAAGACATGAGCAGTCCAGCCCATGACTCACACACATCTGTGCCTGAGGAGGGTCAGCATGAAAGAAGGGAGTTAACAGCAGCAGAAGGCTGGAGCCTACATCTCACTTCCCCCACCATGGCCTTCTGAGCCCACAGGATCAACCCCAACTTGTGTTTGACAGGAGGGGGGGGGGGGCTTAGGAATTCCTTGCCTCCCAAGGAATGAAAGCAAGGGCAGTGGCCCAGGATGTCACTTCTGGAACTGCAAAGCTAACATCAAGACACAAGACACCAAAGGCAGCAGACTGGGATGGGATGTGAGGAACAAGTTCTGCACCCTGAGGGTGCAGCAGGTTGCCCAGGGAGCTGGTGGAGGCTCCAGCCCTGGAGATATTCAGGGACAGGCTGGACAAGGCTCTGAGCAACCTGAGCTAGTGGAGGATGTCCCTGCTGACTGCAGAGGGGGTTGGACTGGATGACTTTTGGAGGTGCCTTGCAACCCAGACTGTTCTATGACATTTGTCCCTGCCCTTTGTGGATTACTGAAGCTGATTCTTTCCCTTGCCTAGGCAGGGGACCTGGTGTTTGGGAGAGCCAGAGTGCAGCACTGAGCTGGTGCTAACTGCCAGAGTGGTCAACCACAGAGGGCAGCAGCTCAGTGAAGTCATTTGGACCAAACTGTGTCACTGCACTGGGACACAGGGGCAGGAGGTGTGAAGCCAGGAGGTGCTGAGCTGCTGGAAGGTGTCCAGAGAAGGGCAGCAAAGCTGGGGAGGGGTCTGGAGCACAGCCCTGGGAGGTGAGGCTGAGGGAGCTGGGGTGAAGAGGAGGCTCAGGGGAGACCTTCTTGCTCTCTGCAGCTCCCTGAAGGGAGGTTGGAGCCAGCTGGGGGTTGGGCTCTTCTCCCAGGCAAGCAGCACCAGAACAAGAGGCCACAGTCTCAAGCTGTGCCAGGGGAGGTTTAGGCTGGAGGTGAGGAGAAAGTTCTTCCCAGAGAGAGTTGTTGGCCATTGGGATGTGCTGCCCAGGGAGGTGGTGGAGTCCCCATCCCTGGAGGTGTTCAGGAAGAGCCTGGATGAGGCCCTTGGTGCCATGGTTTGGTTGATCAGATGGTGCTGGGTGCTAGGTCAGACTTGATGATCTCTGAGGTCTTTTCCAACCTGGTGCATTCTGTATTCAGCAGGCTCTGCCCCTCTCAGGTGGCAGTGCTGCATCCCCCAGGGCTGTGTCTGACTGGGGTAGCTGGATGCAGCTGGACCCTTCCCAAGCTGCTGTCAGAAAGTGCAGGTGGTCCAGGCAGCCCTGTGGAGAACAGGCAGCTTGGAAGCACTCTCCACTTTCACTTCCTTTCCCCCTGAACTCCACCACTACCCTCCACCCATGACATCTGCCATCTGCCTCACTGACTCATCACAGCCTGGGTGGCTTTTCTTCTTGTCAGCAGGAAATGCTTCCTGGCTCGCTCAGCAGAGCTAAACCTCCCCTGCAAGCTGCTCCTGCTCCTGCTGGAGGGCTCCTGTGACGTAGCCACAGTGCTTTATGGCAGACAGGAAGGCTTAGGACCTCATGAAGCTCAGCACAGAGCTGCCTGGAGTCGCACTGGTGAGGGCAATGTTCATGCTGCGTCTTCTGAGCTGGAGAGTACCTGAAGGTGAAGTGAAAGGGCTCAGCCAGGCTGATCCTACCACAGCATCCTGTCACTTCCTGACCACACAAAGAGAGGGAACTGCATGGGAAGGAGGTTTGGGGTGCAAATAGAACCACAGAATCGTCTTGGTTGGAAGAGACCTCCAAGAGCATCAAGTGCAGCCAGGAACCCAGCACTGCCAGGGCACCACCGAGCCATGGCCCTCAGCACCACAGCTACACACCTCTGAAACTCCTGCAGGGATGGGGACTCCACCACTGCCCTGGGCAGGCTGGGCCAGGCCTTCCCAACCCTTCTGGGGAAGAAATTGTTCCTCATGTCCAACCTAAACCTGCCCTGGTGCAACCTGAGGCCGTGACAGAGTTATTTCCCTCCAAGGCATGTGCAGGGCAGCAGCCTGGTGGGAAAACTGCCTCCCATTCTTTGACAGAGCCAGGGATGGTTGCATCCCTCTTCCCCTTGGCAAACCTGGAGCCTCTCCTTGGAAGTGGCTGCTGACAGCTTTGAGCTATCAGCTGCACATCTCCTCATCTGGGCAGCAAGTCAGGGAAGGGAGGGAGGGAAGGAGGGAGGGAGGGAGGAAGGAAGGAAGGGAGGGAGGGAAGAAGGAAGGGAGGGAGGGAGGGAGGGAGGGAGGGAGGGAGGGAGGAAGGAAGGAAGGAAGGAAGGGAGGGAGGGAGGAAGGAAGGAAGGAAGGAAGGAAGGAAGGAAGGAAGGAAGGAAGGAAGGAAGGAAGGAAGGAAGGAAGGAAGGAAGGAAGGAAGGAAGGAAGGAAGGAAGGAAGGAAGGAAGGAAGGAAGGAAGGAAGGAAGGAAGGAAGGAAGGAAGGAAGGAAGGAAGGAAGGAAGGAAGGAAGGAAGGAAGGAAGGAAGGAAGGAAGGAAGGAAGGAAGGAAGGAAGGAAGGAAGGAAGGAAGGAAGGAAGGAAGGAAGGAAGGAAGGAAGGAAGGGAGGAAGGGAGGGAGGGAGGAAGGAAGGAAGGAAGGGAGGGAGGGAGGGAGGGAGGGAAAGCACAGGGTTTGGAGCTGGCAGCACAGCATCTGCCTGCAGACAAGCAGTGCTTCCAGTACAGCAGAGCTTGGCAAAGCACAGGCAAAGGGTATTCATCACTCCAGTGTGGTATGTAGTGAGGAGGAGGGGTCACAGGGGAAGACTTCAGGCCCTCCAGCTGAATTCCAGTTCATGCCACTCAGGCTCCAGTGAAAGGAAATGGCTGGCTCTGGAGAGCGGTGCAGGAAGGCTGCTGCAAGGCTCTGGCATCTCTGCCTGGCCACCCACTGCTCAGAGGTCTCCCAGAGGTAGCTGGGAACTGTTCCCTGTCATGGATCATAGACTTGCAAGCTCTCCTGATGAGGGGATGTGCTGGAGCATCCTTCAGACAGCCCAGCTGTGCCCTGTGCCGCACAGCCTGCACTTGGCAGGGGACTCTGCACAGTGTCAGCTCACTCAGTGTGCAGGCAAAGGCTCCTGGCAGGTAGGAGAGGAACAGAACAGCAGTCCTGACCGTGGGACAGACCATGATATTTGTTGGAGGGGAGTGTTCTGGGGTACTGAAGTGGTTACCCAGTGAAGGGCAGACCTCTCACTCCTTCAGGTACAAGAGGTTTTTCAGGAGGAAGGTTCATTTTCACCTGAGGGTGAGATGCTCTCCAGGGGTGCTCAGAGAACTGAACCCCTCTGAGAGCCTGCACCTCTGCCCTGCCTGCCCTCCATGCAGAGCCAGCTCCTCTCCTCTCCCAGGCACTGGAGGCAGCAGCTGATGCTTTTAGACTGGTGGCACAACTGATAACTGCAGGGCTCCCACAGCCTGCAGGGCCCCGGGACCCTGCTGCTTCGGGAGCACAGGGAGGGAGCCACAGCCCTTTCTCATCAGGAGGAATTCTCCCTCTGCACAAACTGAAGTCTTTGCCCTGGGACTCCTCAGGCTGGCGACCTGATCGCTTAGGTAGCTAAAGCAGCATCGGTGCAGCTGAGAGTCAGAGCAGTGAAGATGAGGATGGGGAGCTGAGAGGAGGTAGAGCCTGCCGTGATTGTTGGAGAGGGAGATCACAGCCCCCCCCCGAAGCAAAAGGCACTGAGCCCCCTGCCTGCAGTGTGGCCTGGCAGCCAGCAGGACCTTTGGCTTTGCTGCAGCTGCAGCGATGCCTCAAGAGGTCAGCATTGTAACATGGGTAGGATGCTCTTTTGCAAGCTCCCTAAGCACAGGTTTCTGCTCAGCACGTCCTGTGGAGCCAGCTGCCAGCGTGGGGAGGCAAAATCAGCCTCCCCAGCTAAGCGTGTCACAGGAGCAGGTCCTCTGGGGCTGCTGGGGCAGGGCCATTCTCCAGCTCACCGGTCAACCCAAACACAACCAGCTACAGACAACAGCCCCTTGACCTCTTACTCAATCATCATTACCTACACCACTCTGCCTGAGCCTTCCCTGTCTCCCTACAAAGCCATCCACAGCGCAGCAGCTGCCCAAGCAAAGCCACATGAAGGCACTCAGCACAACCAGGCAAAGCCAGGAGCCCAAACTTCTCCAGCACTCCATGTGGAGAGGCAATCACCTGCAGAGTACAGCCAGGGAAGCCTTGGCTCAGGGGGTTGCTTTGCTTTCTGTCCCCAAGCCCAGCCCTGAACAGGGGAGGGACAAAGCAGAGCTGCTCCCTGCACTGCTTGGCTAAGCAGCCTGTGGGGCTGGGTTGGAAAGCCTCCAGGGACTCAGCTCCCCAGGAGCAGTGCTGCTCCCTCACAGCATCCCTCACCCAAACTGCACTGTCAGACAGGGGCTCAGAGCTGCTTCCAGTCACATCAGTGTCATCTCCTAGCAGCTGGAACAGAGATGTTGGCCATGCCTCATCCTGGAAGTGTTTAAGACCAGGCTGGGTGAGGCTTCGAGCAAGCTGGGCTGGTGGGAGCTGACCCTGCCCATGGCAGGGGGCTTGGAACTGGGTGAGCTTTAAGGTCCCTTCCAACCCAACCCATCCTATGAATCCTGCCCATGGCAGGGGTCTTGGAACTGGATGAGCTTTCAGGTCCCTTCCAATTGAAGCCATTCTATGACTCTGTGATGTCTGCATGGCTGAACAAACTTTGAATCCCAGCACCTTCCATTTCCATATCAACCCCATCCTCTTTTCCCCCTGCCTGTCTGCCCTTCCTTGGTACCATCCCTTTCTAGGGTTTGGGCAAAAACCTTCCATGCCCTGAGGTGTTGATTCACCTTTCTGCCAACCCTGGTATCTACCTGGCAGGAATCAGCAGAGCTCTGTTAGCCCTCAGCCTGTGTGTCCTCCCTGTAGCCTCTCAGAGACAGGAATGCACTTGAAATGCTTTTTGCAGATCTGGAAGCTGGGCCACAAAGGTGCAACCAGTCCAGATCCACAAAGCTATTGAAGTTTGGGCAGGCTTTGACAGGGGGAAGGCCTCAGCCCAGAAGCATGTGGCTGAGAGCAGCCAACAAACAATGCAGAGAACACCAACCCCAACCCCTCTGAGCTCAGCTCTCTCTTTTGTCATTTGTTCTCTAAGGTTCACAGAATCAGTAAGGTTGGAAAAGACCTCAGGGATCATCCAGTCCAAGCTGTCACCCAACACCTCCTGACAACCAAACCATGGCTCCAAGGGCCACATCCAAGCCCCTCTTGAACACCTCCAGGGATGGGGACTCCACCACCTCCCTGGGCAGCACATCCCAGTGGCCAATCTCTCTTGCTGGGAAGAACTTTCTCCTTACCTCTAGCCTAAACCTCCCCTGGCACAGCTTGAGACTGTGTCCTCTTGTTCTGGTGCTGGGTGTCTGGGAGAGGAGACCAACCCCCACCTGGCTCCAACCTCCCTGCAGGGAGTTGCAGAGAGCAAGAAGGTCTCCCCTGAGCCTCCTCTTCTGCAGGCTAAGCAACCCCAGCTCCCTCAGCCTCTCCTCCCAGGGCTGTGCTCCAGACCCCTCCCCAGCTTTGCTGCCCTTCTCTGGACACCTTCAAGTCTCTCCATGTCCTTCTTAAACTGAGGAGCCCAGAACTGGCCACAGGACTCAAGGCTGCTTTGATGGGTTGGGTGTTTTTTTTTTTGACTCATTGTGCATTGAAAGGGAGGTTGGAATGCTCTGGAGCTGAGTGTCTCCAGCCTCTCCATTCACTTTTGGGTTGTGTTTTTCACTTGGAGTTTGCTGAGCTGACAACCAGGACATCCCTGGGCAACGTGCTCTAGCAATAAAATCCTAGAACAAGCTTTTCCAACTCTTTTTTTTTTTTACTCTGGGAGAGGGGTGGGGGGATGGGGAACTCTTTTCCCTCCCTTTCAACTTGTTCCAGTTGTACATACTGTCCTCTCCCCATCCCTCGAGCAAGCGCTGACAACCGCTTCGGAGCTGAGCTCCTCAGCCGCGCCGTGATCCAAGAGACACACCAGGCAGAGGCACACACAAAGGAGCAGGCAGAGGACCCTAAAAATAACTCAGCTGGTTGAGCAGCTCAAGATGCAGGCAACCATTCCAGAGCCGTTTCCTGGGGAGAGGTGCTGTGCACTCAGGGAGGAGGGTGCTGGGTTTCAGCGCCGCTCCTCCTGGCGCTCGCAGCCGGCGCTGGGGAAGCCCTGCCCCGGCCGAGCCCCGCGGCGCGCAGAGGTGGGGAGCTCGCACGGGCAGGGGCGCACGGGAAGGGTCGTGCCACAGCAGCTGGGGAGCTGACCGCTCGGGGAAGGGTCCTCCTGCTCGCTGTGGGGCTGAGGTGAGAGCAAGCCCTGCAGGGGCGCTCCTGGCAGGGAGCAGGGGGCCGCGGGAGCCTGCACAGCTGGCGCCGCAGCGCTTGCAGACGGCCTGCTGCATCTAGAGGCTCCTGGCCGGGGCTGCTTCCTGAGGGCTGGGCTGCACAAACTCCCCCCCCAGCACAGCCTCTGTCAGTGCAGCTGCAACGTGAGCCCTGCAACGAAGGGGCAGCTTCTCGGGGGCTCCTGATGCTCCTCGGCAGAGGGAATTCGAGCAGGAGCAGAAACCTCAAGGCTTGGCTTTCCTCTGAGGCTCACACTGGGTTGTTCCCTCTCTCCTCCACCACCAACACTGCTGCACAGCTGCTTGCTCCCAAATCCTGGTGGTCCAAGGAGAGCTCTGTGTCCAGTACCTCTTTCCCCTGCTGTATTTTGGCCACCTGCTTCCTGAAGCAGTCAAATGGACCTGCAGCTTCTCCCCCAGCTGCACGTGGCTCTCTTGCAGCCCCAGAAGCAAGCAGCATGCCTAATGCACTGTGACAAGGGCATGGTGGTACAAAACTGGGTCAGCCCAGTGCTGACAACCCTGAAGCTTCCTCCACTTTGGGCTCTGAGCTCCTCCAGAGTTACAAACTTAAAATGGTGGCTCTGGCACGGAGCCACCAAGCATAAAGCCCCTTCCTGTTCTGAGGGATGCCAAGGCTGGGTGTTTAGGCTGGAGAAAGGGCAGAGTGGGACCCTCTGGGCTCTGACAGTGAGATACAGCCAGCTCAGGAGAATGGCCATTGTCTGGGCACTTCCCTCCTTTCATCTCAGTGTGTCCTGTGTTATCTTTAAACACAGAGCTGCAGACAGCAGCACTCAGCCTGCTCCCAGCATCAGGGGAACAATGCAGCCCTCTTGGTTTGATCCTTCCACAGCCTTGCTGGGGTCCTGCTGCCACGAATTTGAAGGCCAGGCTTCAGAGTGGACTCCAAATCTGCAGCAGGAAGGTTCATCCCTGCAAGCTGTTCACAGGCAGAGTCCTGAGCTGTCAGAGCAGCTCAGGACCCTCTCAGGTCTCCTTACAACATCCTGTGCTATCCAAAAAGAAGAAAGCATCTGGAGTGCAGGACCTTCCTGAGCTCTCCTCTTGCTTTGATGAACCACAGAATCATACAGAATGGTAGGGACTGGAAGGGACCTTGAAAGATCACCTAGTCCAACCCCCCTGCCAGAGCAGGATCACCTACACCACATCACACCAGGATGAAGAGGTCTCTAACCTCTCCCTCCTACATGTTTGTTGTACATCTCTGACCTGAAGTGAACCAGAAGTAACAGTCCACAGCCACTGAGTGCTGGAGGCTCCTCTGCAAGCCTGGAGAAGCTCCATTTCCTATGGTCCATGATCACAGAATCAACCAGGTTAGAAGAGACCTCAGAGATCATCAAGCCCAACCTATTCCCTAATACCTAACACCCCCAGGACTGATCATTGTGATTACACAGACACAGAGAGCAGCAGAGAGCTGGGAGTTGTTGTTGCCTCCCTGCAGCAGTACTGAACTGGATGAGCCTTGTGTGCAGGGACTGGAGCCTGAAGGACAACCCCTTCCTGGACCCCTCCACCAAACAGAGGAGACCTGCTTTGAGCAGGAGGGTGCCATCAGCACCCCAAAAGCCAAGAGGAAGCAGCATCTTACCATGTGGTAGTTAATCATCTCCTGCAGGCTGTCTCCAAACTTGTCGAGGCACTCCTGCAAAACACAAGGTAAAGAGAGAAGTGGCAGTGGCCAGCAGCTGCTGCCCTCCCCTCCCAGGGCTTCCAAGGCTGATAGAGGCTCTCATAAAGCCAGGGAAGAGCCACTCTGCTCTCTGGCAAGACAAGCATTTCCAAAGGGCCTGATGCTGAAGCCACAGGCTCCCTGTCCCTCCCAGTGCAGTGCTGCAACCCCCATGCCAGCGGTGCCTTGTGGAGCTGGCTGCCCCCCTGTGCTGAGCAACTGATGCTTGCTGACCTAGATTCTAACACCCTTGCCAGCACTGTGGCTTCTTAAAAGTCCACTTCCCCCTGTGAGCAATGAATCTCACTCTGCATTATCACAACAAAGCCTGGTGGGGGTTGGAAGGCATCTCTGCTCCAAAGCAGGGGCACCCCCAGCAGCTTGCCCAGGATCACAATGTCCAGGTGGGTTTGGAATCCCTCCAGGGAAGGAGACTCCACCACCTCTCTGGGCAGCCTGCTGCAGGGCTCCAGCAGCCTCACAGCAAAGAAATTAGTCTTTATGTGCAGGTGGAACCTCCTGGGTTGCAGTTTGTGTCCAAGCACAGGGCACCACTAAGAACAGCCTGCTTCCCATCCTCTTGCTGAGCATTGAGCAGCTCCCTTCTCAGGCTGCCCTTCTCCAGGCTCAGCAGCCCCAGGGCTCTCAGCCTTTCCTCCTCAGAGGGGGACACAGCATTTCAGCATTGAATGCTGGCTCTTAATGCTCTTGGAAAGAAGACAACGACACAGCAGGGGATTAGCCACTTGAACTCGGCTCCTCCCTGCTGAGAGGGGGCTCCAGCACCCTCCAGATGGTCTCTACCTTCCACCAAAAAGAAAAGCTCACACTGAGTGGCTACTTGAACAGCAAAAGGGTCTTAGACACCTGGCCCTGAGTCCTCACTGTGCCCCAGGCTCCCTCCCAGCAGCTGACTTACCGAAATCATCTCATCCTTCTTGCACTGCTGCGACAGGTCCCGGACCCCGCTGACGAAGTGCTTGTTGGTGGTGATGTAGGCTTTGCCTGCTTCAATCATCCCACTGCAGAGCTTCACCAGCTGCACAGGGAGAGAGGGGTGAGTGCACAGGGAGAGAGGTGTGAGTGCACAGGGAGAGAGGTGTGAGTGCACAGGGAGAGGGGTGAGTGCACAGGGAGCTGACCACCTCCAGCTCAAGGGCTGCCAGGCTGCTTTGGCTCTGCACCAACCCCGCAGCCCTTCACAGCGTGGCACAGAATCACACAGGATCACCACAGTTGGAACAGACCTCAAAGATCATCAAGTCCAAGCTGTCACCACAGACCTCCTGACTAATAAACCCTGGCACCAAGTGCCACATCCAATCCCCTCTTCAACACCTCCAGGGATGGGGACTCCACCACCTCCCTGGGCAGCACATTCCAACGGCCAACAACTCTCTCTGGGAAGAACTTTCTCCTCACCTCCAGCCTGAACCTCCCCTGGCACAGCTTGAGACTGTGTCCTCTTGTTCTGGTGCTGGGTGCCTGGGAGCAGAGACCAACCCCCACCTGGCTCCAACCTCCCTTCAGGGAGTTGCAGAGAGCAAGAAGGTCTCCCCTGAGCCTCCTCTTCTGCAGGCTAAGCAACCCCAGCTCCCTCAGCCTCTCCTCCCAGGGCTGTGCTCCAGACCCCTCCCCAGCTTTGTTGCCCTTCTCTGGACACCTTCAAGTCTCTCAATGTCCTTCTTAAACTGAGGAGCCCAGAACTGGACACAGGACTCAAGATGTGGCCTAATCAGTGCTGAGCATAGGGCACAAGGACTTCCCTGCTCCTGCTGGCCACACTCTTCCTGATGCAGGCCAGGATGCCCTTGGCCTTCTTGGCCACCTGGGCACACTGCTGGCTCCTGTTCAGCTGCTGTCAAGCAGCACCCCCAGGTCCCTTTCTGCCTGGCTGCTCTCCCTTCTCTGGATGCAGCTCAGCACACAGCTGGCTCTGGGCTGCCAGTGACCACTGCTGGCTCCAGCTGTCACCAGCTGACCCCCCCCAAGTCCTTCTCCCTGAGACTGCTCTCAAGCCACTCCTCACCCAACCTATATCTCCAGACAGCCCTCATTAACTTGTGATAATTGAACAGCCACAGGAACATTCCCACACTTCCTAGCCACAGCAAACTGCCTTAGCAAGCCCTGGGCCTGGCTCTAAAGGCTGGAGCTTGAGCTTAGCCAGCATTCCTGGCCAGCAGCCTATCTCCTTTCAGCCTAAGCTCCTTGGCAAAGGTTACATTAAACAACTTCAGATAAATCCACAAACCAAAAGCCCAAGAGATTTGCAACAGCAACAGCTGGCCACTGAGCACAAGCTTTACCTTGCTTTGGTTGGGTTTGCATCAGCTCTGTCCTGGGCTTTTTAACAACAAACAAACAAAGCCCACAACAGCCACTACAAACTTCAGCTGCTGCTGCTGCTGCTGCTGCTGAGCCACACTTGGAAGTGAAGTTTTCCACTCTCCAAATCCAGGAGGGGTTTGAGAGATAGGAATCTTGCTAATGAACAATGGCTTTAGGAAACCTTGCCCTGCCAGCCAGCCTCACCTACAAGCTGGGAATCACAGAATCAGAGAGTCACAGAAGGGTAGGGCTGGAAGGGACCTCTGGACATGGAATCATAGAGTCAGCCAGGTTGGAAAAGACCTCAGAGATCATCAGGTCCAATCTATTACCTAATACCTAACACTTCCTGACTACTAAACCATGGCTCCAAGTGCCACAGCCAAGCCTTCACTGAACACCTCCAGGGATGGTGACTCCACCACCTCCCTGGGCAGCACAGCCCAAAGGCCAATTACTCTTTCTGGGAAGAATTTCTCCTCACCTCCAGCCTAAACCTCCTCTGGCACAGCTTGAGACTGTGGCCTCTTGTTCTGGTGCTGCTTGCCTGGGAGAAGAGCCCAACCCCCACCTGGCTCCAACCTCCCTTCAGAGAGTTGGAGAGAGCAAGAAGGTCTCCCCTGAGCCTCCTCTTCTGCAGGCTAAGCAACCCCAGCTCCCCAGTGCCTGTGTCTGCTGTATAAATGGACAGAGCCACACACAGCACATCTCTGTCTAGGCACCAACCCCCTCCAGCCTTTACTCCTTCCCACTCACATCCACCCCTGTCCATGTTAGTTTGACAGAGCAGCGCTGGATGCTGACAAACTTCTGCTCTCCCCATCCAAGCCCAGAGAAGAAACAGCAACCAGATGCAGTTCCTGTCACATCTGGTGGCCAGACGTGCTCCAGGGCTCCGGACAGATCCTCTGGCAAGGGAGCCCAGGGGCTGCTCTGCAACGTGGCGGCTCCCAGCGCTGCTCTCAGCAAGCACTTGTGGCCAAGGCTGTGTCACAAGTAGCTGAAGGCCATCCAGCACAGGCACCCTCCCAAGGGGAGCTGCCATGGCTCTGCAGATGGCACAAGGCAGGATGGAGGCAATCTCTCCAGCCCAGACCTCTGGGGTTCCCTCAGATGAATCATGTCTCTTCCAACCTGGTCTATTCTATCCTATCCTATCCTATCCTATCCTATCCTATCCTATCCTATCCTATCCTATCCTACTCTATTTTATTCTATTCTGTTGTATTCTACTCTATTCTATTCAATTCTACTCTACTCTATTCTATTCCATCCTATTCTACTCTATTTTGTTCTATTCTGTTGTATTCTATTCTATTCTACTCTACTCTATTCTATTATATCCTATTCCATCCTATTCTACTCTACTCCTATTCTATTCTATTCTACTCTATTCTATTCTACTCTATTCTATCTTATTCTACTCTACTCTACTCTACTCTACTCTATTTACCTCCCTTCTTAACAGGCAGTTAAAAGGCTGATCACAGAATCACACAAGGGTGGGGTTTGGAAGGGAACCTCTGCAGATCATCTAAGTCAGAGCAGGGCCACCCAGAGCAGCCTGCACAGGATGGCATCCAGGCAGGTTTTGAATGAGTCCAGAGATGGAGACTCCACCACCTTGCCTGCAGGGAGCACTGACAGCAGTAGGGGTGAAATCAGAGCAAGCCTCACCCCCATGCTTGGTCTTTAGAGCTTAGAGGAGAAGCTCTAAAGAGACAAATCCCTTTGCAGCTCTCCCTAGCCAGAGTAGTTAGCTCTGTGCAGATAACCACTGCAAGCAGCTTGATAAGTAAAGAGGTTTTGTAGGTCACAGAGTTGCCTGGGGCTGGTGACTTCAGCAAAGGCCAATTCTGCATCAGCTGCAGGAGCCCTGTCCCTTGCTAGCTTTGGGAGGGAAATGTCACAGACAAAAAGCCAACAGATCTTCTGGCTCCTTCCTTTCTCTCTGTTCTGGTTTAGAAACAACTTGGCTGATGCCTCAGACACCAGGAGGGCTGAGCATGGAAAAGCTGCCTTCCATCACAAAGCCTCTGACTGAGGTCCAAACTACCAACTGGATGTGAAGCATCACCAGCAGCAGCACAGCCAAATTGGTCCCTGAGAGGCTATTTCCAGTGTCAGATTACAGCTGTGGTGCATAGCCAGGCAGAACATCAGCCAACAACCACCACCAGCAGCAGCCTGAATCTGGCCTGCCCAGGGGCTCCTGACATCCCTGAGCTGACACAGTGGTGCCCTCCCCACCCAGGCACCCAACAGCTCCTGCTCCACACCTGCTGAATGTCACCAGCAAGGTGGTGGAGAGAGGAAAGAGGCTGAGCTGCCCTAGGTGACCCTGCTCTGGCAGGGGGGGTTGTGGACTCCATGACCCTTTGAGGTCCCTTCCAGCCCCTAATGTTCTGTGACTCTCCGGACCTGCAACAGCAGAAGAAGCAGTGCCAGACCCCCTGAGATCCAGGACCAGAAGTTCCAGGCTGGATGAGGCCATGAGCAACCTGGGCTGGTGGGAGGTGTCCCTGCCCATGGCAGGGGGATTGGAACTGGATGAGCTTTAAGGTCCCTTCCAGCCCCAAACCACACTGTGGTTCTATGATCCAGAGCAGGAGGCCAAGTGTGGACCTCTTGCCCTAACTCCTTTGGCAGCAGGAAGGAGCCTTGGCAGGTGCCTGGCAGTAGAGGGAGACATGGACCTCTGGACCAGCCCAGTGTGGTCCACACCAGCTTCTGACAGCCTGAGGTGGGCTCAGCTCTTAGAGGAGCCTCGGTGCAGACCCTCTTCAGACCCATGTGCCAGGCTGTCTCACCTTACCTTATCAAGCTTCGCTTCTATCTCCACCACATCTGTTTCCACTTCATCGATGGTTGCCCTGCAATGACAACAACAAGGAATCATTAACTGACTGTGCAGGATGATTGGGAAAGGAGCCAGGAAGTCCCAGGTGAGGAAGGATCAAAGGGGCTAAGGTGTGTGTGGTGAGGGTGGGCAGGAAGAGGGATTCCCCCCTCCCACTTTGGAGCTTTCTGCTGCTACACTAAGGTTGGGACTGACTCAGAAGAAGGATCACACCTTGTCAGGAGTGAATTGTGCCCAGTTCTGGGCTCCTCAGGTTAGGAAAGATGTTGAGGTGCTGGAAGGTGTCCAGAGAAGGGCAACGAGGCTGGGGAGGGGTCTGGAGCACAGCCCTGGGAGGAGAGGCTGAGGGAGCTGGGGTTGCTTAGCCTGCAGAAGAGGAGGCTCAGGGGAGACCTTCTTGCTCTCTGCAACTCCCTGAGGGGAGGTTGGGGCCAGGAGGGGGTTGGTCTCTTTTCCCAGGCAAGCAGCACCAGAACAAGAGGCCACAGTCTCAAGCTGTGCCAGGGGAGGTTGAGGCTGGATGGTAGGAAGAAGTTCTTCATAGAAGGAGGGATTGGCCATTGGGATGTGCTGCCCAGGGAGGTGGTGGAGTCCCCATCCCTGGAGGTGCTTAGGAGGAGACTGAATGAGGAACTTGGTGCTATGGTTTAGTTGATCAGATGGTGCTGGGTGATAGGTTGGACTTGATGATCTCTGAGGTCTCTTCCAACCTGGTTAATTCTATTCTATTCTATTCTATTCTATTCTATTCTATTCTATTCTATTCTATTCTATTCTATTCTATTCTATCCTGTTCTGTTCTGTTCTGTTCTAATCTCACAGGGCTGGGGAAAGAGATGGACCTTGTGCTGGCATTTGTCAGCGTCAGGGGGAAGCTCAGGTGTGCTCTGGTAGTCACAGACAGCTAACCCATGTGGCTGTCCCTGTTCTGCTGCTCCAGGCAACGCTGTGCATTGGTAGCAGTGCCAAGTGAGATGGGAACAGCCATCACTGTCCCTCAGCCATTCACAGCAGGCACAGGCTGCTTGCTTCAGCACCACCAAACCCCATTTCCCAGGCTCTGACCGTGCCTGGAGTGCAGCCACGTGGTGAGTGATGTCCTCTGGGCCTCAGGAACCATCCCTCAAGCAGAAACACCTCTCAGCCCCTTTGTGGTTGAACCCCATAATTCTCTTTCACACACGTGGGGCTTGGCTTGCCCGGGGCTAAAGCTGCTCCCCGACGCTCAGCTCTGCTTTCTTTCCACCTCACTGGACAGATGTGGCAGGAGGAAGCTACTAGAATCCAGCTGCAAAGGTCACCAGGACTCCCTCCCAGTGTGAAATATGAACATGACATCAGCCACTTGCAAGAGGCATTCCCAGCCTGGGGCATGTGGGATGCAAGGAGGCTCCGACAGCAAGCCCTGCAAAGCCTGGGAGCGCTGCCGTGCAGAGCTGCTGGGTGGTAGCTCTGCTTGGGCAGCTGCTCCTCTAACCACACACCTGGAAATGTGCTCAGCCTCACACCACCCCTGGGCTCTGAGGGGATGCAAGCCAAATCTCCCTGCAAGGAGCTCCTTAGGGTGGTGGCTTAGACATTCAGGAGCTTGCTTCCCGAAATATCACACTCGGGCTCAAAGGGATTCCAGCACTGAACATAAACCCCAGAGAGGCTCAGAGTCAGAAAGGTTGGGAAAGGTCCCTAAGGTCATTGAGTCCAGCACCACCAGGGTCACTAAACCCTGTCCCCAGGTGCCATGGCCACAGGTTCCTCCAACACCTCCAGGGATGGGGACTCCACCACCTCCCTGGGCAGCCTATTCCTAACCCCTGACCACTCTTGCAGCAAGGAAACTGTTCCTGATCTCCAGCCTCAACCTCCCTTGGCACAACCTGAGGCCATTTCCTCCTGTCCTATCGCCTGATACTGGACATAGGAGACCAACACCCACATGTGGCAGCCAAAAGAACAGCTGGGAGGAGAGATGTGACTTAGAGCCAGGTGAAACAATCCTGAGCTCTCAGCAGCAGTGCAGGGAGCAGCAAAAGTCCTGAAGGAACCATCAGGGTGTGCAGCAGCTCTGCTCCTGAGGCTCTTGGTGTCCTCAGTGAATGAAGACAGTGACTGTCCTCAGCAAGGGACATGCTGCTAAGAGAAGGAAGGACACATTCAAGAAGATAAGAGGGAAGATACATCCAAGAAGGAAGCTCCAAGAGGTCACAAAGCTGAGGTCTAAATCTGCCTTTCTGCCAAGCCCTCCAGCCCTGCCTTCCAAGGATGGCACACAGCCAAAGCAGCACAGCACGCTCAGGATCCTCTGCTCTCAGCTTTCTTCAAGGGGAAAGGTGCTCAGCCCCTCACACAGGGGAGTGCAGTCCCCTCCTGCGTGCTGTGAGGCAGCCAACAGTTGCTGCTGTCCCAGGTGGAGCAGGGAGGACACAGACTGTCCCCACACCACTGTCTTGCTGGATCCAAACTGGCTGCATAGTCAAGGGCCAGGTTGTAACAGCTGTAACTTCCCTCCACAGACTCCTGCCCTCCCCTTCCACTGCTCTCTTCTTCCCAGCTCACCACCAGGGGAGGGTCTCCTCCATCCCCTGCCCCTTTCCACTAAAAGCTCCTTCCAGCCTGTGGTTTGACCACGCTGCCCCCAGGCAGGGAGGGCAGAAGGGGGATGCTGGCCATTTGCAGGCCACTTTTGACCCCACTGCTGCCCTTTCCTCATCTGGTTTCTTTTAAGAAGTGAGATGGAAGGAGAAAAAGGGGGAGGGGAGGTGGGGGGGGAGGTCTGCTGTTGCTAAATGAGCTGCAACACGCTGCAGAGTAGCAAGAAGCACCAAGCCCCTGCCAGTGGTGGCTGAGGGAAGGATGTGCCCCTGCTCCCTCCATTCAAGAGCTCCTGATGTCATCTCAGCAGACAATACTCCCTACATCTCAGCATAAGCCAAACATCAAACCCAAGAGGAAGCAGGCTGGGTTATTAATCACCATTATATAGGGGAGAAGACAGCCTGGAATCTGCTCTCATTCCAAAATTCCAGATGGAATACAACACAACTGCTGCCTACAACTGGCTCCCCTGCTTCCTGCCGTCCAAGGACAGAGGCAGGCTTAGCAGGAGCTTGCTACCTGCTCAGCACCAAGTGCTGAGCACCAGGCAGATTTGTGACACCTTCCCTCACCCCACACATCACTTCTCTCTTCCTCAGCCCTTGATAAGCAGACAGCATTTCCCTGCCAGCAAGCCCAGAGGAGAAGAAGGTGAGGCCACAGCTCCAGACAGAGATCTCACAGACACCCTCCAGCTAGAGCCACCAGGAGCAAAGCAAAGCAGGAGTGCAGCTGATTGCTGCTGAACACAGCAAGCCCTGGGCCCTCTGAAGGTGCAGGAATACAGCAGGGCTGCTCAGCAGCATCCTTCATCCCTGGCCTCCTCCTGTATCCCTGAGGAAGCTGGCAAGAAACCAGGGCAGAGCAGGCAAGGCAGCAAGAAAGGGACTTGAACATTTCTCCTCTGAATTGTTGCTTTTTACTTCTTATTTCCTTTTTCTTTCATTTTTCTCTTTTTTTTTTCTTTTTTCTTTCTTTTTTTCCTTTTTTCTTACTTTTTTCCTTTCTTTTTTTCTTTCTTTTTCTTTTTTCTTTCTTTCTTTTTTCTTTCTTTTTTCTTTCTTTTCTTTCTTTTTTCATTCTTTTTTCTTTCTTTTTTCATTCTTTTTTTCTTTCCCTTTTCTTTTTTCTTTCTTTTTTTTCTCTTTTTCTTTTCTTTTTTCTCCTTTTTCTTTCTTTTTTTCTCCTTTTTCATGCTTTTTTCTTTCTTTTGTCTCTTTATTCTTTCTTTTTCTCTTTTTTATTCTCCTTTTCTTTCATTTTTTCCTTTCCTTTTTCTTTCCTTTATCCCTTTTCTTTTTTCTCTTTTTTCTTTCTTTTTCCCTTCTTTTTTCTTTCTTTTTCCTTTTCTTCCTTTTTTTCATTCTTTTTTCTTTCTTCTTTATTTCATTCTTTTTTCTTTACTTTTCCTTGCTTCTTTCTTTTTTCTCTTTTTCCTTTCCTTTTTTCTTTTTTCTTGCCTTTTCTTTATCTTTCTTTATTCTATTTTTTCCTTTCTTCTTTCTTTTTTAATTCTCTTTTCTCTTGTTCTTTCTTTTTGCTTTTTTCTTTCTTTTTTCCTCTTCTTTTCTCTCTTTTTTCTTTCTCTTTTTTCTCTCTTTTTTCTTTCTTTTTTTCCCTCTCCTTTTTTCTTTCTTTTTTTATTTCTTTTTTACCCTTTTTTCTTTCCTTTTTCATCTTTTTTACCCTTTTTTCTTTCCTTTTTCTTCTTTTTTCTTTCCTTTTTCTTTTTTTCCTTTTCTTTTTTTTTCCCCCCCATTTAAATTTTTTCACTTTCATTTTTATCTGGTGATTATTATTCTCTTGCAGCTATTTTTGTGCTGCTCCCTGGCTTTGGGAGCCATGTGCACTTCGTGTGCTGCACTCTTACTGCCAGACCCAATGTTTCTTCCACTTGGGTTTCTTTGTGCTTCTGACTGCTGGACAAAATAACCAGCTTTTAAAAACAGAAGAAATTAAAGAAGAGAGAAGTGGGATTTGGTTGTTGGGCTTTTTTTCCTGGGCCTGCTTTTCTTCCCAAGGAAGGAACAGCAAGCATTGTTCCATCTGCAGGCAGCAGCTAGAGGCTACTGTGGCAAGGCAGTGCATTTCCTGCCAGAGGGTGGAATCTGTAATTTCCTTCCCATTTTTATCCTCACCTAAGAAAAGGAGTTGACAGATTTGGACTCTGTGTGGAGGAGGAAGACATACTGGGTCTAGCATCCCCCAAGGAATAACTCCCACTGGCTATGGCCAGGAGAAGATGAGATTTGGAGGTTTGTATTTGGTGTCCAGGCTTGATGTGAAAGGTTCCAAGTGTTTGATTCCAAGCACAGTGATTCAGTGAGTCACAGACTGCATCAGGTTGGAAGGGACCCTCTAAGTTGGGGGGGGCTGCACTCAGCAGGGACACCTCCAACTGGAGCAGGCTGCCCAGGGCCACATCAAGTCTGATCTTGAATGTCTCCAGGGATGGGGCCTCATCCTTATCCTGCTCCCTGATGCAGTTCCAGCCTGCTGATCCTGCTCCTCTGGGGAAATAAAAGGTTTCAGTGGAACTGCTCACATCAGAACACAAGCAGTGGGCTAAATCCTCTGCCCATTTGATTCCCAAATGCAAATCCTCCCACTCTTCCATGGCAGTGTGGCACAGCTAACAGGCAAAACCCTTTCAGTTACACAAGCAAGCTGAAAACCTGGAATAACTCCACAGGGGATGAGTCAATGCCACCTCAGCAGTGCTGAGCTGCACCGCTCCATCCAGGAGGGAGACACAAGGGAGACGAACAGGCAGGGGCACAGCTGATGTGGCACTGAACCGACTCCCTGCTGGCCATGGCCACAGTACCGCTGCCTCCTGCCACACAGAGAGAACCCCAGGCACAGGCAGCAGCTGTGGTGTGCACACTGGGCTGCTCAGCACTCAGGGCTCACACGTTCTCCCAGCTGGAGGCATCTGGCTGGGCGACCAAAGCGCTTCTGACAGGAGGGGAATTGAATCCCTTCACCCAAACCAGCCATGTCCCAGTTGCTGGGCAGCTAGAGGCTGTGCAGTCATGTCCTGGCTGGCTGCCCTTCGTGCTTCCTGATGCTCTGCTCTTCCTGCTAATGCTTTTCCAGGCCTTGGGCTATCTGCCTCGTGAGGGGAGAGAAAATAATCCAGGGCCTCATCTGCTAGTGGTTGAGTGCAAAGCAGAGGCCCAAAGCCGAAGGGATGAGGTTTGACTTCCCTTGCTCTGAGAACCCAGCAATTCCCCACGGTCCAGAGGGGTTTGCCTTGTGGCTTTCCCTTTGTCCTTTAAAGAAGCCATTCAAAAGCATGGCCTGTGTGTGACAAAAATCCTCCCAGAAGCAGTTTTACACCCTGCTGGGGTGAGGAAGAAGAAGCTGTGCTGTCAGACACGAGGGGCTGTGACAAGAACACCTCTGCCTTCCCCCTCTGCTGACTGGCTCCCACAAACTTTCATCAGGCAGCCCCAGCCAAGCACCAGGACAATCATCACCCACGTCCCAAAAGGCATCAAAGCAAGCAGGTCCCACTGGCACAGCAGCAGCAATCAAGATGTGGAGTTGCTCAAACGTGTCCAGAGAAGGGCAACAAGGCTGGGGAGGGGTCTGGAGCTCAGCCCTGGGAGGAGAGGCTGAGGGAGCTGGGGTTGCTTAGCCTGCAGAAGAGGAGGCTCAGGGGAGACCTTCTTGCTCTCTCCAACTCCCTGAAGGGAGGTTGCAGCCAGCTGGGGGTTGGGCTCTTCTCCCAGGCAAGCAGCACCACAACAAGAGGACACAGTCTCAAGCTGTGCCAGGGGAGGTTTAGGCTGGAGGTGAGGAAGAAATTCTTCCCAGCAAGAGAGACTGGCCCTTGGGATGTGCTGCCCAGGGAGGTGGTGGAGTCACCATCACTGGAGGTGTTTAGGAAGAGCCTGGATGAGGCCCTTGGTGCCATGGTTGAGTTGATCAGATGGTGCTGGGTGATAGGTTGGACTGGATGACCTCAGAGGTCTTTTCCAGCCTGGTGCATTCTGTCTGTATAATTCTGTATGTAAGTGGTTGGCATCGCTGCAGGCTGAGGCTCATGGTGTGGGTGCCCAGAACTGCAGCTCATGAGCTGTGCTTGAGGTGCAGAGAGAAGCACAGGAGGATGGATAAAATCAGAGGGGAAGCACATCCTGGCTGAGGGGCACTGGTGCTGTGAGAGGTCACCCACAGAGCCTCTTCTGCAGTTGGATTCCTCCCAGCCACCGTTTGCCTCGGATCCTGCTGAGCAGCAGCGTTCCAGAAGAGATGGTTTATGACTGGAGCCATGAGCAGACCTAACAAAGCTGCTGCTAGCTGCCACCTAAATCACCTCCTAGCCTTGGCTTCCCCACTGCTAACCTGCTAAACATTTACTTCCCAGCCACTCAGTGATTAATCCATGGCTGGCAAGCTCCAGGGGATGCTCAGGTGACAAGCTGAGAGCAGTCATGGACGTGTTTGACAAACCTTAGCATTAAACAGTATCATCTTACCCACCAGCCTGGGCATGAAGTGATCAGCAGACACCTCTCAGAGAGGCCTGGCTGCAGTGCTCACAGGTCTTTCCCTCCCTGCTGCAGCAGTGCTCATGGGTTTCAGGGTGTTCTGGTTGCTCACCGAGTGCCTTCGCCACAAGCACACAGATGTGCCAGGTGAAGGCAAGCAAAGCAGGACCCCAACACCACAGCAGGTATTCAAGAGCAATCAAATGACCTCAGAATGCTTGGTTACCAACTAGAGGAAGAGGAGCAGCAAAAGAGGAGGGGATCTGCTGGAGAGCAGCCCTGGGGAGAAGGACCTGGGAGTGCTGGTGGGCAACAAGCTCTCCGTGGGTCAGCAATGTGCCCTGGGGGCCAGGAAGGCCAGTGGGATCCTAGGGTGCATCAATGAGTGTGGCCAGCAGAGCCAGGGAGGTTCTCCTCCCCCTCTGCTCTGCCCTGCTGAGACCTCCCCAGAGTATTGCATCCAGTTCTGGGCTCCCCAGCTCAGGAGGGACAGGGATCTGCTGGAGAGAGTCCAAGGGAGGGCTCCAAGGGTGAGGAAGGGACTGCCCTGGGGCTGTTAGTCTGGAGAAGGGAAGACCTGAAGTTCAGACAAACACTGAGCTCTTCTCTGCATGCAGTCACCAGGTGCCAGGTTGTGAAACTGGTCAAGTCAAGGGCTCCTTTGGCCTCAGGCAGATGCCTGTGCAAAGGTTAGCTCCTTCACCGGCTACAAAACTGCATTTGAGAGCCCAAGCGTGGAAAAAGCACCTGGGAGCTTCCTGCTTTCAGAAGTGCCCACCAAATGCAGGCACAGCTCTTTGGGGCCACCCAGCTCTGCCCTGCATGAGCTGATCCTGCTCCAGGTGGTACCAGCAGGACCTCTGGGGTCCAAGCCAGCTCCCATTGCAGCCCATGGGGACATCCCTTCAGCTCAGCAGGAGCAGGGCTGCTTCTGGAGAGCCTGCCTCCCCACCTCAGCTTCTGCTGGTGCCAGCTCTAGCTCAGGCTTGACTTGTGACTCTTCCATGTGTGAGCCAACAGCTACAGGGTGTTACCACTCCCTTACAAGCTGTCCACCTTGCTGCCCTTCTCTGGACACCTTCAAGTCTCTCAAAGTCCTTCTTAAACTGAGGAGCCCAGAACTGGACACAGGACCCCCTGAGCACAGGGCACAATGACCTCCCTGCTCCTGCTGGCCACACTGTTCCTGATGCAGGCCAGGATGCCCTTGGCCTTCCTGGCCACCTGGGCACACTGCTGGCTCATGTTCAGCCTACTCTCAACCACTACCCCCAGGTCCCTTTCTGCCTGGCTGCTCTCCAGCCAATGTGCCTAAACCCCACTTGGCCAGCAGCAACCAAAATGCCTGCCAGGCCCAGGGAATGAGCTAAGCCATGCCTTGCAGTGACAACTCCTCCAGAGAAACCTTCTGTGGCCTGCCTGGTGAGGCTAATGTGTTTGGAAGTGAGCCCCTGGCACATTCAGATCAGAGATGATGTAGTTTAGCCACCAGGAGCATTGGGTTCCCTGCTTCACAGAGCTCCAGATCAGGCTGCTCAGGGCCCTGCACTCCATCTGTGTCACTACAGTGGTGCTCAGGGTCTCCTTTAGGTTAATCCTGAGGGACAGGAGCTCTGAATACGAAATAGAAGCTCCTGGATCCTACTCCTGGTGGCCACAGCATCCAGAGGGGAGCACTTAGCACAGTCTCTGTGCCCCATTGTCACGACTAAACAATGGGAACAAAGTAATCATGGAGTGGTTTGAGCTGGAAGAGACCTCAAAGCTCATCCAGTTCCAAGCCCCCTGCCACGGGCAGGGACATCTCTCACCAGCACAGGTTGCTCAAGGCTTCATCCAGCCTGGTCCTGAACACCTCCAGGGAGGGGGCAGCCACAGCCTCCCTGGGCAACCTGTGCCAGTGTCTCCCCAGCCCTCCCTGGAAAGAATTTCTTCCTCATCTCCAGTCTCAACCTGCCCTGCTCCAGCTTCAAACCATTCCCTCTTGTCCTCCAAGCAGAGGATTGTTTGGAGGGTTCAAGAAATAGCAGGGGCAAAACGTTCAGAGAGTCAGGAGCTGCAGGTGGGCAGAGCAGAGCTGCTGCTGCTGCTGTTGTTATTGTTGTTGTTGTTATTTAATGAAGCCTGACTGTGCTCTAATTGAAATGGAGTGAAACCAGCATTTACCTTGGTGAGCTTAAGCTCTGCCCCTTACCAGACAGGGCTGTCTGGCACGGACACAACTCATTTCTCACCCAGCTCCTCCTGCCAGAGCCAGCAGCAGCCCTGGCAAGGTCACTGGCAGCTGCCAAACTGCCTTCCAAAGGAGAACAGACCTGCTCTAGACATTCAAATAAGGTGAGTGTGTGTTGCCTCAAGGAAAAGCTGCCTGCAGGGGAGCGTGAGGGAGGGGAGTCGGGGGGGTGCTGAGCTCCAGCTCCACATCCTCCTCTCCTGCGAGATTTCTGCTTTCCTGGAGGTTTAAAGTGGGCTGCTGCAAGAGCCAAGCACTGAGTCCCAGCGGCCACTCTGTGGATTTCCATTTGCTGCTCCCATTGCACGCTGAAATGCTGCTGGGGGTGACCCTGCAGCACCTCACAAGTGTCTCCCTCACTTCTGCTGCCCTGTTACCAGAAGGTGCAACAGAGAACAGATGAGGAGCCTGACACAGACAGCAGAGTCAGCACAATGCGAAAACAAAGCAGTCATTAACCTCCTTAAATACTTCTCTGAGACCTGCTGTGCCCTCTAATAGCCACGGAGCCTCCTCCTTCCTTTTAAAAGCAGTATAGCTCGCATCTCTCTGTCAATGGGAGCAGACAGAGCCATGGCAACAGCTCCATGGTGACAGTCTCCATGACAACCACGTCCTGCCATTGCTGGGCTTTCCCCTTCAAAGGAGAGCTTGGGTTTTGCACAGCTTTTGGCTCTTGCTCCTGGAAACAGCCTGGGACTGGCTGAGAGAGAGTTAAGCACAGCCCCAAGGAGGATTTCCCTGAGGAGCACACAGGCTGCTGCTGGAGATGGAAGTTCTAAGGAGCAAGGAAACTGGACAGTGACATCAAGTGCCAGTTCAGCATCCCACCTCAGCTGGAGCCTGCCCTGGAAGGCTGAGGCAGCCCAGGGCAGCTGCTTCCTGGAGGCTACAGCCACATCCAGGTTGTAGTTCTCATACCCAAGGCAGAAAAGTGTCCCTTCAGACACACATCACCTGTGACAAGACTGCAGGCTTGAAACACTTTGGTGGTGGTGGTTCTGTGAGGCTCCATAAGCACAGTCCCACAGGAGGATAGGATGGGATGGGATAGGATAGGATAGGATAGAATGGAATGGAATGGAATGGAATGGAATGGAATGGAATGGAATGGAATGGAATGGAATAAACCAGGTTGGAAGAAACCTCAGAGATCATCAAGTCCAACCTATCACCCAAGACCTCCTGACAACTAAACCATGGCACCAAGTGCCTCATCCAGTCTCTTCCTAAACACCTCCAGGGATGGGGACTCCACCACCTCCCTGGGCAGCACATTCCCATGGCCAATCTCTCTGTCTGGGAAGAATTGAAGCCCTGTTGGAAGATTCAACCATGAAGGATGGTGGGGAACAAAACCAACAAGAGGCCAGGAAGAATAAGTAGGAAACAGATCCCACCTACAAGAAACCTTCCCCTCCCCAGCCCACAAAAATGCTGTTGCTTTGTCAGCCAACTGTGCCTCTCATTATGCCCAGCACTAATCCACCCCTGCCATGCTCACCAGACACCACTGCCCTCCCCCAGCTGCACACAGAGCCCTGGGTTGCCTGGAGCTAAAGAGTGTTAATTTGGGATTAAGATGCACCTGAGGCTTTAGTGGCTCCTCAGCTGATGGCTGGGTAGCAATTGCTGCTGCTGCTGCTGCCATCTGCTTCTCCTTTGCTGCTTCTCTATTCCCTCTCCTAAGCACCCCAGGCACCCACACACGGACCTGGCACAGCCCAGTCGTGCTCTCCCTTTGCCAAGCAGCAGCCACCACCTCTCCCCAGCTCTGCTGCACACCAATTCCTAACCAAACCAGACCTTCCCATCACACTTCCACCAATCCTCTGTGTGCTGATCCTCAGCCCTGGCTCTCCCACACCTCCGCTCGCTCTCTCTGCAGCATCTGCCCCTCCACACGGTGAGGGGAGCACAGAAAGAGAAAGGAGCAGGCTTGACATTGAAAACCCTTGCACACCACTGAGCAAAAGTCAGAGCCAATGCATCACTGCTCAGTGCTTGCCTGGCTTGGAGTTGGCTGGAAGGAGCTGGCTTCATAGCCTTGAGTCTGATGTGCACACATTAGTCACAGCACATGAGCAGCACTGTCCTCACTTGTCTCTCACTGGTCCCTCTCTCCTGCCAGAGAGGAACCACTCCAGCTGCTGCTGGCTCCCCTGGACCTCACAGACCATTGTCCTTTTGTTGACAGCAAGATCAGGACAAACACTAAAACTCCTCAGGGCAGGATGGCCTCAGCAAGGCTCAGATCCTGTCTCAGAGCAGCAAGCTCTCCAAGTGCAAGCTGCATCCCTCCTTCCACGGAGCAATTGGCACCAGGAGGATGACATCCCACCTTCCTTATCCTTGGGGGTTTCACAGCTTCAGGGATTCACAGAGTGCTTTGGGTTGGAAGGGACCTTAAAGACCACCTAGTTACAACACCCCCCCCTGCCAGGGACACCCTTCTCCAGCCCAGGTTGCTCAAGGCTGGCTGTGAACACCTGTAGGGAGGAAGCATCCATGACCTCCCTGGGCACCCTGTCCCAGTGTCTCACCACCCTCACACTGAAGAACTTCTTCCTAAGATCCACTCCAAATCTACCCTCCTCAAGCTTCTCATCCATTCTGCTGGCAGTTCAGAGCAGGAGGAAGTGACATCAAGGAAAATGTCCCTCCAGCAGCCCCTGCTGCCTGCTCTCACTCATCTTTATCAAGCTTCTGAGCAGCTTCAGAGTCTCAGGGAACATAGCTTGGCCCTCGGGTCCCCTCACCCTTTATCCCCTTCTGTCCCCCACTGCTAGCTCCCTGCCTTCCCTTAGGGTGCAGAGGGGTGGGGAGCCCCTGCAGCCCCTGCTGGCTGCTGCGCTCCCCCAAAGGAAAGGGCTGGCTGGTGTGGGGAGCACTGCTGTGCTGCCAGCTCAGCAGAGCAGCCTTGCTGCAGCTGCAGTTCATGCCTTGGAATCCCAGACTCCAGGGCTGGCTCTAACCAGGCTGAGCAGAGAGCTGCCTCAGTGACTTGGAGCAGGCAGCGCTCCTGGGCTGTATCCTTACCTCTGGCAATGACTCAGTCATGTCCTCAAAAATAACTCAGAAGCCCTTCCTGCCTTGGCTTCCCCCTCTGTAACATGGAGCTGCTTTCCCCAAGCTGTCCTGGGAACTCCACTCAAGCAGCACAGCCAAAGGCCTTCAGATCTGAGAGACTCTTCCTATTGCCAGGGATGTACTAACGCCCCCCCAGCGCTGAGGAGCCAATAGCCTTCCCAAGCAGAAATGCTCAGCACAGTGCAAACACTGACCTAGATTCTGAGTAGTTGTGCTGGAAAGTGGCACACTCTGATGCTTTTGCTCTCTGGCTCCCAAGCCAGCACCATCCACACAGGCAGAGAGCACAGGAACCACCTTCGGGTTCGGCGCTGCCCCTTTCCTCCTGCCACTCAGCGTCTCAGAGTGTGAGCAAGACCAGCCCACCAGTTCCCTCTTCTTTCACCCTCAGACTGAGGTTTCTGCTGCTTGAGTGGAAGCTGAATGCTTGCACAGCAAGGTTTGAAGCACCCCACAACACTTCAGCTTCCCCCCAGGAAAGGGCAGTGCTGGTTGCAAGTCCTGGGTGACTCTCTGGGGGTACCAGGGTGGGTTAGCATCAAGGCCTTCCCTTGGCAAAGGCTCAGAGGGCAAGTCCTGGAGCCAGCAGGCTGCACAGGCTGTGCATATGCAAAGCCCTCAAGCAGATACTTGATTTCCAACCTGTCTCTCACTCCCACCAAGCTCAGTGGGGTTTCACATGCACCCCTAGTGCTAAGCACAGGCTTCACCCAGCTTGCTTGCTTGCTAAGCTGGAACAGGAGCCAGAGTGAGGCAATACCCTTGTAAAACCAGTTGCACTGGTCTGGCTTGTGGGGTGAACTACACCCAGAGATATGCCCAGTGAGGAATAAATTAGGGAGCTGATGTTACATGCTGCTGGGCTTCAGCCCTGGGAGCCTCGCTGGCCCCAGCAGGGGAGATGGAGGACATCACTTCATAGATTCAGAGAGTGGTTGGGGTTGGAAGGGACCTTGAAGATCATCCAGTTCCAACCCCCTGCCACAGGCAGGGACACCTCCCACCAGCCCAGGTTGCTTATCCAAGCTGGCCATGAACATCTCCAGAGAGGGAGCATCCTCCCTGGGCAACCTGTTCCAGAGTCTCCCCACCCTCCTACTGAACAACTTCTTCCTCAGCTCCACTCTGACCCTGCTCTCCCTCAGCTTCAAACCATTCCCCCTTGTCCTGTCTCCAAACACCCTCAGGAAAAATCCCTCTGCAGCCTTCCTGGACTGGAAGGCAGCTCTGAGGTCCCCCTGGAGTCTTCTCTTTTCCACCTCCCTCAGCCTACCCTCACAGCAGAGCTGCTCCAGCCCTTGGACCACCTTTGTGGCCCTCTTCTGGACTAGCTCCAACAGCTCTGTGCCCTTCCTAAGAACACAGAGGGAAGTCTGAGAGCAGCCAGGGGTTAAGCAGGTTTTGTATGGCCAGAAGATGAATTTGCTTCATGCAAACCAGTGCAGCCCTGCACCTTGCTGCTCCCAGTGTGCAGTGGGAGGTAGACTCAGGGCTTATGGCTTATTCCAGCAGAAAGGATGGTTTGGGGGGGGGAGAAAAAAGCACCACTGGCAGATGTTAAGTGGCCTCTGCTATGCTGTGCAAGCCCTCTGCCTCAAACCAGAGCTAGCTGGACTGCAGCTGTGTGTGGTGCCAGATTTTGTTTAGTCTATGATGGTTATTGCTGGGGAGAAAACTTTGTTTTGCTCCTCAGTATTCCTTCTCCCACACACATGCAGCACCACAGTGCACACACAAACAGCTTGGCAGGAGAGGCAGAGCCTGCTTGCTTGGAACCTAGGGCTGGGGTACAGAGGGATTGCTGAGGGATCAGTGGGAAAGGGGGAAAGAGACACTGGCAATAATAGGAGATGCTGCAAGTCAGGGAAGTGGAGGGGCAGGGAAATGCTGAAGGAGATCAGCAAAGGGATGTGTGAGAAAGCAGCAGCAAAGTGCTTTTGCTGCCTGAGTTTCAGAGAGTCACAGAATCACCTTGGTTGGAAAAGATCATCGAGCCCAGCTCCTGAGCTGCCACCACCATGGCTCTCAAACCACTTCCCACACCCACATGGATGCTGAACACCTCCAGGGGTGGTGCCTCCACCATCCTGGGCAGCCCCCTCCAAAGCCTGACAAAGTCACTGTGGACCACTGTTGATTTACACCAGTTCAGGAATCCAGCCTTCAGCACTGGCTCTGCATCCCCTGCAGCCCAAGAGTTTTGCCAGGAGGCTTCCCTGCATCCTCCCCTAGGAGCCTTCCCTGCATCCTCCCCTAGGAGCCTTCCCTGCATCCTCCCCTAGGAGCCTTTGCCTCCTTTGTGCCTCAGAGCTGCGGGCACTGAGCGTGCACCTGGCCTGGCTCTGAACCCTTCCTCATCCCTTTGAGGGGTGCCAAGAAGATGAGAGGAAGAGGAAGTGTGGCACCCCCAGAGCAAGGCAAACCTGCCAGTTTGCCAGGGGCAGGTGTCCCTTTTTCTCCAGTGGCAGTGACAAATGCCACCCTGCCCTCCCAAACACCAACACAGCCACACTTCAGCTCTTGTTCCCATCGGCTCCGGAACAGGCAGCCCCACACAGGGCCCATTCTGCGGCCAGAGGATCATCTTGCACTGATTGCTGCTTGTCCTCTGCCTGGATAGCCAATTTTGAACTCATTAGCAGCTAATGGCTCTGCACGTGGAGCACAGGCACACTTGGGGCTGCAGACAATGCCCTCCCTTGTGGCCACCACCACAGGAACTCCATTGTGTGCCCCAACACTGGAGCTGTGTTCCCCTTGGCCAGCTTTCCACAATTCTCCCTGCTCTGTGAGACTTCCCAAGCCTCTGCCAAGGCTCAGCCTCTCAGGGCTGTTCGGGGCAGGGTTTTGCTTTACAGTTCCCGGCGCAGCTCCCCAGGCAGGGACAACGTTCCCAGCCCCTGCCCCCAGCCGTCGGCCCCCAGCCACCCCACTCTGCTGGAGGTGTGGGGCACAGACCCCCACAGAACGCCCAGAATTGTCCCAGAAGGAATTTGGATTGCAAGAGGGATTTGGCAGCCAGTTCTGGGCTCCCCAGTTCAAGAGAGACAGGGAACTGCTGCAGAGTCCAACAGAGGCTATGAGGATGCTGAGGGGCCTGGAGCAGCTCTGGGAGGAGCAAAGGCTGAGAGCCCCTGGGGCTGAGAGCCTGAAGAAGAGCAGCCCCAGAGGGGAGCTGAGCAATGCTCAGCAAGAGCTAAAGGGCTGGGGGCAAGAGGCTGGGGCCAGGCTCTTTTTAGTGGTGCTCAGGGCCAGGACAAGGGGCAGGAGGCACAAACTGGAGCACAAGAAGATCCACCCAAATGTCAGGAAAATCTTAGCTGTGAGGGTGCAGGAGCCCTGGAGCAGGCTGCCCAGAGAGGTTGTGGAGTCTCCTTCTCTGGAGAGATTCCAACCCCACCTGCATGTTGGGATCCTGGGCAAGCTGCTGTGGCTGCCCTGCTTTAGCAGGAGGCTTGGACTGGGTGACCTCCAGAGGTCCCTTCCAGCCCTTACCATGCTGTGTGATTTGCCACTGCTCATTGTGCCACTTGTCAGCAGCTTTCTGAAGGAGTTTTGGGCTCATCATCTGGAAGTCAACCTCCCAGAGGTTCAAGTGCTTTTGGCCTGCTGCTCAAAGCTTCCCCTAAGAGGAGAAGTGCTGTGAGACTCTTGAAGGTGTCCAGAGAAGGGCAACGAGGCTGGGGAGGGGTCTGGAGCACAGCCCTGGGAGGAGAGGCTGAGGGAGCTGGGGTTGCTTAGCCTGCAGAAGAGGAGGCTCAGGGGAGACCTTCTTGCTCTCTACAACTCCCTGAAGGGAGGCTGTAGCCAGGTGGGGGTTGGTCTCTTCTCCCAGGCAAGCAGCACCAGAACAAGAGGCCACAGTCTCAAGCTGTGCCAGGGGAGGTTTAGGCTGGAGGTGAGGAGAAAGTTCTTCCCAGCAAGAGAGATTGGCCATTGGGATGTGCTGCCCAGGGAGGTGATGGAGTCCCCATGCCTGGAGGTGTTAAAGAGGGGCTTGGATGTGGCACTTGGAGCCATGGTTTAGTTGTCAGGAGGTGTTGGGTGACAGCTTGGACTTGATGATCTTTGAGGTCTCTTCCAACCTGGTTGATTCTATGATTCTATGGCATGGTGCAATAGGCAAAGCTGAAGCAAGCTGCTTGGCCTGAAGGCTTCCAGTTGAACCCACCAGATTCCAAGGAAATTCCTGTCAGAGACACAGTCCTTGAATCTCTCTCCCAGCCACAGAAGGAGCAGTGTCCCACTATCTCAGGCTGAGAAAGCATCTTACCACTTTCATTGGCTAATCCCTTAATTAGTGTGGCCTCCAAAATAATCCTATTGAAGGGTTTAGAGGCAGCACAGTTTAAAACAAGCCTTGGCTGCCACAGATCCCAGGCTGAGGGACAGCCTGGCAATGTTAGGTCTGTCAGTTGATTAGCTTCCTTTTGCATCTGCTACCACAGGTTGTGGCCCAGCCCTCCCAGTCTTCCCAGAGCACTAACTGGGCTTTGCCTAACACATTGTAGCTTGCTGGGTTTAAAGGGCAGTAAGGTTCTCTTCACTGCCTGCTAAGACCATGCTCCATGGGCACTGGGTCCTTCCTGGCCCACACTTTGCCTGCAGGTTGGCAAAGGCAGCTTTGGATGCTGCTGCAGCAGGGCTGGATGAGTGAAGCTGGCTGGAAGGACTCTCCACTTCTCATGCAGTTGTCACCTGGTGCTCTGCCTGCCTGCCTTCCTTCCTTCCTTTCCTTCCTTCCTTTCCTTCCTTCCTTTCCTTCCTTCCTTTCCCTCCTTCCTTTCCTTCCTTCCTTTCCCTCCTTCCTTTCCTTCCTTCCTTTCCTTCCTTCCTTTCCTTCCTTCCTTTCCTTCCTTCCTTTCCTTCCTTCCTTTCCTTCCTTCCTTTCCTTCCTTCCTTTCCTTCCTTCCTTTCCTTCCTTCCTTTCCTTCCTTCCTTTCCTTCCTTCCTTTCCTTCCTTCCTTTCCTTCCTTCCTTTCCTTCCTTCTTTCCTTCCTTCTTTCCTTCCTTCCCTCCTTCCTTCCCTCCTTCCTTCCTTCCTTTCTTCCTTCCCCTTCTTCCTTCCCCTCCTTCCTTCCTCCCTTCCTCTCTCTTTTTCTTTCTTCTGTCTTTTTTCTCTCTTTCATTCTCTCTTTCATTCTCTCTTTCATTCTCTCTTTCATTCTCTCTTTCATTCTCTCTTTCATTCTCTCTTTCATTCTCTCTTTCATTCTCTCTTTCATTCTCTCTTTCATTCTCTCTTTCTTTCTTTCACAGTTTCAGTGCTGGCTGAAAGCTTCTTTTCCTGAGCAGTGCCCCAGCTCTGACAGGCAGCATCACCAGCTCCATGGGCACTGGCTTCTCCCCAGCCCTGCTTTTTGGTGTGAATCTGTTTGGGTTACACCTTCAGGCTGCATCAGCTCAGCCCATTCAAGGCTGCATCAGCTCAGCCCTCAGCAAGCTCTGCATGCTCAGAACAAGTGGCTCACAACTCTCTCCACGAGTGCACTGTGCTCTGCATGGACACCACACACTGCCTGGCTCGGGGTCTGACCTGGACACACTGCAGGCTGGCCCCTAAGAGCAGCTTGCAGGCAGCACCTTTTGCAAAGGGAACCATTTCCATGCCAGGAGCTCTGTCCTCCCTGTGGAGGCTGAAGGAGGAGGATGGAGCTGCAGGGATGAGCTTGGCCTCTCGTGGCAGAGTGGGAAGAAATGTTGGTACTAGTCATGAAGGCAGATAAGACAATAATTGCTCTGCTAATCTAATGTTGTTTGGGGGACTCACGGATGCAAGTGCAGCCCTGAGGCATTAAGAAATGAGTCCTCCATGGAGAGAGAGAGAGAGAGGGATCAGGGGCACTGCAGGAGCTGAGTGAGGGGGTCTGGGGCTTTAGGCAGCTCAAGCCCTGCAGATCAGGAAGGGCTGCTCGAAACCAAACTTTGTATGGGAGGTAGTGTGAGCTCTTGGGGCCACAAAAATAAACCCACCTATCCTTTGTGTTAACAATAACAGTTATTCCTCCTTTCTCTGCCTTAGTCCACACATATTTACATGTGCAGTGCCCTTTTCACTGCAAACACTGAGCAGTTCTCAGAGGACAATGTCTGGAAAGGTTTCCTCCTGCTGCCAGAAGAAACAAATGTCTTACATGAGAGATATTGGCTGGGGGGGAGAGAAGGGGGTTGGTTTTGGACTGGGTTCTGAAACGTCTTTTCTCTCCCCTCCTCCCACTCCCTTCTTCTCCTCTGATTCACAAGGAAACCACAAAGCAAACTTCAGGCTGAATGAGCCTTGCTTTTGTGAATGTTCTGGCTTCCTTTTAGGAGGTTCACTTCCACCTCCCCCATCAGTCTTCATCTCCTCCATTGATACCAGCCCAATGAACTCGGCGAGCTCCCCGGAGCGTAAGCTCAACCCAAAGTCTGACCTGGCATTTAGCTGCCACTGCAGGAGCTGGGCTGAGAGAGAGGCACATTGTAATGCTCTCATTTGGCCCAATGCTGCTTCACCTGGTTTAACTTTAAACTTTTCCAGCTCTGGAAAACATCCTGACCTCTGCGTGAGGACAGATTTACAGCACCAAGAACCCAGCTGCAGAGCACAGAGCTTGCTTTGGCCACCACCACCAGGGCTGGAGGTGGTGCTGTCTGGTGTGACACAAGTGTCATCACAACCTTTTTTCCCTCCACCCCACACCCCTGTGGTTGCCTTTGAATGGTTGGTTTCCTTCCCCAGAGAGATCCTCTGCCCTCAGGCAGGGAGGGAATTCATGCAGGTTTAAAGGGGTTTGGACTCCTCTGTCCCATTGTGTCCGTGGCAGAGCTGGCAATCATCATCCTCCCCTTGTCCTTGGGTGGGAAATGGTTCAAGCAGTGAAGAGTTGGATGTTTTGGCTGCAGCTGTGTATCAGCTCAGGCTCTTGCTGGGGATGTGAGGGATGCTGTGGGCATCCAGGTGTGATGGTGACGGTTGGCTGAGCTGTGAGGACCTGGGGGCTGGACCTTTAGAGCTCCCTTCCAACCCAAACCAGTCTATGACTCTCTGATTCTCTGGCCAGGGATCTCCAGGGTCTCTGTTTAGCAGGGCTGGAGGGTGTGGGCAGAAGGATCTTCCAGAAGTGGCAAAGCCCTTCAGACTCCTTTGGCCTGCTGGGATTTTTGACTCAGCTTTTTGCCTGGTCATCATCCAAGGTCTGGGCTCAGTGATGGCAGAGGGTTTGGGCTGGATGGTAAAATGGAATGGGATGGGATGGGATGGGATGGAATGGAATGGAATGGAATAGAATAGAATAGAATAGAATAGAATTAACCAGGTTGGAAGAGACATTTGAGCTCATCAAGTCCAACCTATCACCCAGCACCATCTCATCAACTAAACCATGGCACCAAGCACCCCATCCAGTCTCTTCCTAAACACCTCCAGGCATGGGGACTCCACCACCTCCCTGGGCAGCACATCCCAAGAGCCAATATCTCTTTCTATGAAGAACTTCTTCCTCACCTCCAGCCTGAACCTCCCCTGGCACAGCTTGAGACTGTGTCCTCTTGTCCCGGTGCTGGGTGCCTGGGATGATCTCCAGAGGTCCCATCCAATCCCTAACATTCTATCATCCTGTGGAGAGCATCCCTCTGCCTCACCAGATACCACAACAGCCAACTAGCAAGACACTCATCTGACTCTCTACTTCCACACCTTGCCATCCCCACGTCAGCAGGAGGCTCTGCTCTGTTTCAGTGCAACACCTCCACCCCTGGAGGTGTTCAAAAAAGGCTTGGATGTGGCACTTGGAGCCATGGTTTAGTTGTCAGGAGGTGTTAGGTACCAGGGAACAGGTTGGACTGGGTGATCTCTGAGGTCTCTCCCAACCTGGCTGATTCTGTGATTCTGAGGCAATCCACCAGAAGCAGCTCAAAAAGCCTTGGGGGTTGTGTTCAGATATTTTCTATCCTGTGTCTAATGGCTACTGGGATTGAAGGGATTCTTAACATCACAACTCCCTCATGCATCTCCTTTAAGTGCCTTTAAACTCCCAGCCTTGGATTATCAGCTCTGAAATGAGATTAATTCCCTGCCTAATGAAGAAGTGTGGGAAGAACTCTCTCTGTGCTTCTTCAGAAGGGGCTGGATGAGCACAGGGCTGCACCGATCTGCCAGGAAAGGCTGAAGGAAGCTTCTGAGCAGCTCTGGCTCTCACTGGGGTGTTTGAACAAATCTGTGAAACAGGTTCCCCCTGCTCAGGGCTGAGTAGGAGTAGATTACACATCAAAGGCTTTGCTTATGCAACTGTGGGGGCCAAGAGCTAACTGACTGTGCTGCAGCCTGGGATGGCACAGAGCTTCAATCCAGAGCTGCCTGGGAATTCTCTGGATTTGGCCTAAATGTCTTTCCTGAAGGGATGTCTTTGGCATTGGGAAGTGCTGAGGGGTTTTTTATGGGGTAGTTTCAGGCTGTGCCCAGAGAATCTTCCACAGATCTTGAAGGGGAAAGTGGTAGAATGTAAACAAATGACCAGTGGATGTCCAAGGGAAAAAGCAGTGATAAGGTCTAGCCAATCCCACTGGTCCCACCTCGACCCACCACAGTTCCCAGAGTGAAACTTGCCCTGGGATTGCTGTGGGGAATCACAGAATCACCAAGGTTGGAAGAGACCTCAGAGATCAGCAAGTCCAACCTGCCACCCAACAGCTCCTGATTAACTAAACCATGGCACCAAGTGCCACATCCAATCCCCTCTTGAACACCTCCAGGGATGGGGACTCCACCACCTCCCTGGGCAGCACATTCTGTAGTCCATTCTGTAGGAAGAAGTGGACCAATGTGCTCTGCTCCCATCACTTGGAGCTCCTTTGACTTCTGAGCTTCACCTAAAGTCCTGACCCTATCCCAGAGCTGGAATGGCAGTTTGCCAACCAAAGATTACTTTGGAATCTCCTATCACAGGAGGCTCTCTGAGGAATTTTGCCAGCCCAGTCCACTTCTGAAATGAAAAGTGGAGGAGGGGGGGTGCAGAAATCCCTGCAGCTCCTTGCTCCTCACACAGCTGCCCCAGGTTCCAAAGAAAGCCCTGCCCTGTGAATCTGGCTCAGCACTGCAGGCAAACCTGTCCCACAAATGGGGCTCCTGACTGCCTCCTGCAACAAGAGCTGGCAAGAGTCAGAAAGGTTTCACACCCTCCCTGCCATGAATGGGGAAGGAGGCTTCAATTAGGAGCAGTGCCTAGTCCTTAATCATTTCCTTTGTGTGCATGGTTATTAATATCTTTACATGACTAGTCAAGCCATGGGCTATGTTTTCCTGCACTCCTTTTGGCTACTACTTAATGCTTACAAAACACAGACTCCAGTCACACCCATAGGGAAATAAGGGCAAGCAAAGGGTTCTGTTGTTGGCATCACTTGCAGTGGAAACTGTGCTCTGAACCCCCTCTCTGTGTGTGAGTTTTTGTATCAGGTAGCAGCCACAGAGGGAGGCTGTCACACCTCCAGTGAGGAGTAGATAAGTACCCAGCAGATAAGGGCAGGTGAAGAGCAAGAGAAGCAAAGAGAGGCATGGCAGAGGTAAGGTGGCCCAAAGAAGCCAAAACAAAAGGTCAGCTCTCAAGCCAAGAATAGAATTGATCACAGAACCAGGGAATGCACTGGGCTGGAAGGGACCTTGAAAGCTCATCCCCCCTGCAGTCAGCAGGGACATCCCCAACTACATCAGGCTGCTCAGAGCTCCATCAAGCTTGGGCTTGCATGTCTCCAGGGATGGAGCCTCCATCACCTCCCTGGGCAGCCTGCTCCAGTGTCTCACAGTGAAGAACTTCTTCCTAGTGTCCAACCTAAATCTCCCCTGCACCAGCTTCAATCCATTCCCCCTCATCCTATCACTCCAAGCCCTCTCCAGCATTCCTCTTGCCCCCTTCAGGTACTGGGAGGGTTGCTCTAAGGTCTCCCTGGAGCCTTCTCTTCTCCTGGGTGAGGTCCAGTAGGGCTGCTAGATAAATATAACTCAAAACCTCTGGTCAAAACACATGAAAGACAATCATCAAAACCAGACTGGAAGTAATGAGCCTTGCAACAAGACTGGAAGAAGGGCAAATGGTCCCAAGCCTGCAGCTGGTCCCCAGTGGACCCAGCAATAAGCACCCAGAGCGTGGTGCAATGGTTCATGCCCCAGAAGGGCTGGCAGAGAGAGGCGTGCAACGGTGGAGAGCTCGTCAGCATCCTCCACACTGCAAAGGCAAGATGAGAAGGCAGAGCCCCAAATGGGATGTCCTGGAAAGAAAGAGGAGCCAAGGAGACAGAGTTCAAGCAGGGAGGAGTGCCTGGTTTTGATTTGAGGCTGATCCAAGGCCAAGCCACGGCCCTGGATTCTTGACCACTGAGCTCAGCGAAGCCTGGCTTGGAAAACAACCGACGGAACCTCCTCAGAACTGGTGACTGTGACACACCAACCGACCCCAAAGGCACCACATTCCACCCAACCCAGACCCAAAAGAGGCTTGCATCTGGCAGTCCACACCCTGAACCATCTCACAGGCCAGTGCTCCACCAGGACTCTGCCCCCATCCCAGACACAGGCAGGACCCAACGGTACCGCGAAGCCCCCACCGGCCCCTGGAGGATATGCAGGGGCAGCACACAGGACCCTGGGGGCTGTGTCCTTTATCTTCACACTGCTCAGGCTCTCCTTGTGCTGTGCCTGCTTCAGTCTCAGATCTGCAGCAGAGTGCTGCTTGCCAAGTCTCCACCACGGCCTTTGCTCTCTCTATTTATCTGCCAGGCAGTGTGAGGGCTTCTGCACATTCAGATTAGCTACAACAAATACAATCTGGAGTAAGAAACCGAGGGCTGCTCCTTCTGTCTGCTAGCACCCATGCCTGTGCTGATGCTAAATGGGATGCTAAGTGCCTGCTCTCTGGCTCAGCACCCCAGCAAGGCAGCCAGTCTCTGGCCTGACACCACAGACTACCTCTGATCCTTCCTAAAGCGCTGCTATCAGCCTGCAAACCTCCACATAACCCTAGACCTGCTGCTCCTAATCTCTGTTTGCCTTTCAGCTCCCAAAGTGACAAAGCAGAACCTAACTCCTGTCTCACATTCCTCTGAGCCCACAGGAAACCATAAATCAGCAGGGAAGCAAAACATCCAGAGAGGACTTGCAAAAGGCCAAACACTAGGATGGGCTGAGGGGCTGGGGAAAGGGAAGAGGGAACCAGTAAAACCAGCCAGAAGGTGAGCACTAACCCACAGCTCATCTTGCCTGGGAGAGGTCCTGCTCCAAAGAATGGAGGGGAACTGAGGCTGAGGGCAAGTAAAGGTCCCCAAATCTCTTCTCTCTACACCTTGAGTCCTGTGTCCAGTCCTGGGCTCCTCAGGTTAGGAAAGATGTTGAGGTGCTGGAAGGTGTCCAGAGAAGGGCAACAAAGCTGGGGAGGGGTCTGGAGCACAGCCCTGGGAGGAGAGGCTGAGAAAGCTGGGGTTGCTTAGCCTGCAGAAGAGGAGGCTCAGGGGAGACCTTCTTGCTCTCTCCAACTCCCTGAAGGGAGGTTGGAGCCAGGTGGAGGTTGGTCTCTTCTCCCAGGCACCCAGCACCAGAACAAGAGGCCACAGTCTCAAGCTGTGCCAGGGGAGGTTTAGGCTGGATGTTAGGAAGAAGTTCTTCATAGGACTAGAGTTTGTCCATGGGAATGTGCTGCCCAGGGAGGTGGTGGAGTCCCCATCCCTGGAGGTGTTTAAGAGGGGACTGGATGAGGCCCTTGGTGCCATGGTTTAGTTGATTAGATGGTGTTGGGTGAGAGGTTGGACTGGGTGATCTCAAAGGTCTTTTCCAAGCTGGTTAATTCAATTCTATTCTATTCTATTCTATTCTATTCTATTCTATTCTATTCTATTCTATTCTATTCCATTCCATACCATTCCATTCCATTACATTCTAATTCTGAGCTCCTGCCAGGATTAGTGTCATGTGAAAGCCCTCATTGAGTATTTGTTTCAAGGCAATACATAAATACACCATGACCACAGCCTGCATTTCCTTCCAACCCTCTCCCACTGCCTCTCCTGCAACTAATTAATAATAGCAATAAATTAGCAGGGCAGGGTTAAACCTAAGGGGGTCCTGCAGGGGGGCTGCAGAGGGACTTTTCCTAGGGACAGGCCAAGGGGGAATGGTTTGAAGCTGAGGGACAGCAGGGTCAGACTGGAGCTGAGGAAGAGGTTCTTCAGTATGAGGGTGGGGAGACACTGGAACAGGCTGCCCAGGGAGGCCATGGATGCTCTCTCCCTGCAGGTGTTCAAGGCCAGGCTGGATGGGTCCTTGGGCAAGCAGAGCTAGTGGAAGGTGTCAGGGGGGTTGGAACAAGATGATCCTCGAGGTCCCTTCCAGCTTGAAGTGTTCTCTGAATCCATGAGGAGAGCTGCCTGGCTTTGTGCTCCCTCTGCTTTACCTCCCTCCCCTCCCCCCCGAGGAGCGTGGCTTAGGCTGAAGCCCTTCTCTGGGGCTGAACGCAGCAAGGACCTGCCTCATTTAGAGGTGACTTGGTCATGCTGGTCAGAAGGGCTGAGCTTTCCTCTGGCCCAGATAAATCTATTTATAGCAAGTGTTCTGCTAATTCCCTGTGCCAGGCTGATCCACTTGGGCTCAGTGGAGCATAAAAAGCTTTCTGCTACCTGTTCTTTCCAACGACTTTAGTGCAGCCATTTCAGTCTGGGATCAGCACTTTCTTCCTCTGAGGTAGATTTGTACTTCCCCCCTTCCCCCCACCTTGCTTCTCTTTTCACTGAAGCATCCTGAAGTGCATTTCCTGCAGCCCTGCTGAGCTCTTCCCTCTCCCCAGCTCCACACTGGAATAATGTAAGAGAAACCTGAGGGGGGGCTGGAAACAGATTATGCAAATGATGTTAAAGGCAATCACATTTAAGTCACTTTAACAACAACCACCAACAAAATGGAATTGCTTCTGTTACCTTCTCTGAGGCTCCTGCCTTACAAAGAGCAATTCACTTACTGCCCCTCCTGCAAAGCAAGGGGGTGTGGAGGGGATTTTTTTTGCTCATCATCAAAATGCAGCTGACTCTGGGATCAGCTGCCCCAATTGCTTAATGGAGGAATGGCAACAGGAGAGCTGTTTGCAGTCTCCTGGTTTGGTTTCAGGGTAATGGAATAAGCTGGATTTCTAATCTTGAGCTGCAATCTCCCCACAGATGGCTGCAAGCACGATGCAGATGTGGAAGGCTGGGCCAAGGCTTTTTGTCTGATCCTGGGAGCAGCAGGGAGGTTTCTGCAGGCAAAAGCTGAGGTGGAACAGTAGATGCTCAGATGATGGAAGTGACACTGAACTGATTCTGAGAGGCAGGATCCTCAGCTCCCTCCTCATTGTTCTGTCCTCATTTGTGGTTTGCTGCTTGGTTTGTTGTTCTTTTCAAAGGCTCCACTGAAAAAATTCATTCCCCCCTTTGAGCCCAGTGATAGCTCAAACACTTGGACTTGTCATCCAAGCTATCAGCTCCAGCTCCTTCCCTGCTACAGAACTCCAAGTAGGTAGCAGACTCAGCTCTTTGCTCCTGATAAAGTCCCCATGGGCAGTGGATTGCTGCAAGATGAGGCTTGCATCACTGGGCTGCTAAGTGCAAGGCAGCACAGCCAGGGAGTGCAATCAGCTTCTTGTTCTGCTCTCAGGAGCCACCAGAAGTGGTCTCAGCACAGCTTTTGGGTGCTGCAAGGACCTCCAAGGAGACAAACAGTTAAAACAGAGGAAGTGCATCAAGACATGAGAGCAGATTGCCCACATCTGGCTTTCACTGCTCCGTGGCCTGCAGAAGAGGAGGCTCAGGGGAGACCTCCTTGCTGTCTACAACTCCCTGAAGGGAGGCTGTAACCAGGAGGGGGTTGGGGTTGGTCTCTTCTCCCAGGCACCCAGCACCAGAACAAGAGGACGCAGTCTCAAGCTGTGCCAGGGGAAGTTAAGGCTGGAGGTGAGGAGAAAGTTATTCACTGAGAGAGTTGTTGGCCATTGGAATGTGCTGCCCAGGGAGTCCCCATCCCTGGAGGTGTTCAAGAGGGGACTGGATGTGGCACTTGGTGCCATGGTCTAGTAGGCATGAGGTCTTGGGTGACAGGCTGGACTTGCTGATCTCTGAGGTCTTTTCCAACCTGGTTGATTCCATGATTCTATGCTAGGTGCTCCTGCTGTTTGCTGTTCTGTTTCCTCACGCTGTTCAGGGAAGCTAGATGCAGGAACACGACCCCAAAACCCACTCCCAGTTACTTTCCCATGGGTGAAGAGATTCTGTGCCTAAACTTAGCTCTAGCTTTTGTTTCCTGACATCTTTGCACAGGGTTTTTGCACAGCTACAGCTACAGAAATACCCAAGCCTTTGTCTGAAGTGTGCTAAATGTCAGTTGGTGGATCTTCTCCTCCCAGTGAGAGGCTGGGGGTGTGTGTTTAGACAGGAGCTTTGATGCCAGATGAATAAGGCTTCACTTTTTTGTTTGCATGCTGCTCCTGTTGCCTTGAAATCAGCACAGCAATATTTAGCAAGAATTGGACACCCCTCTTCAGGAGGCATCCCATGACAGACAAAGCTTTCATGCACCCTGCTCTTCCTCTTCCAGTTAATTCTATCCTATCCTATCCTATCCTATTCTACCCTATTCTACCCTATCCTACCCTATCCTATCCTATCCTATCCTATCCTACCCTATCCTATCCTATTCTACTCTATCCTATCCTATCCTATTCTACTCTATCCTATCCTATCCTATTCTAATTCTCCTCTCTGTTCAAATTAGGGAAAGGCTCAGTGGAGTTGATTAAAGTGTTTGGCTTTACCAAGACCTTTGCCCCTACACTGAATTCTCCATCACTACTTCCTCTGACCTCCTGGAGAAGCAAGGCCCTAAGCAACCTGATCTAGCTGGACCTGCCCTGAGAAGGGCATTGGATTAGATGACCTCCAAGGGTCTCTTCCAACCTAAATTACTCTAGGGTTTAATGGCTTAAAGATGAAATCCTTCCTTAGCTCCTTTAATGCACTCCTTATGTTATGTATCTCGTGGCACCAGGTTCCCCCCCCCAGCTCCCAGCTCCTCTTCTGTAACCCCCAGCCAAGTGTTCCAGGAGCCAACAGCAACTTGAGCATCTGGATCCCTCACTGAGCTGCAGATCACAATGGGGGTGTGAGGAAAGGCTGCACAGAAGGCAGTTTGCTTCTCACCACTCATCCTCACAGCCTGGAAGGCTGGGGGAGGGGGAGGGGGAGAAGACAGAAGTTGCAGCAAACTATTTCCTACTTCTGCCCACAGCACCCTGAGCAGCTTCTCCCACCTTGAGAGACAAGGGAAGCAGCCCCACAAGGTCCTAAGTGCTGCTAGAGCTCCAGTACTGCTGTTTCAGTGTGTGTGTGAAAAGGGAAACCCCACAAGGCAGCAGGTAGATGAGCTGAGGAAATTGTACTTGAACTGAACTGCTTCCCCAGGGCAGTGTCTCTGCTCCACACAGCCTTTTTTGGGGGTGGTTTCACACCAGCTGAATGCAGGTGGCTGTGCAAACTGTGGCAGAGGCAGTAAGGGCCATCAGCCTCTCAGGGACTCTCCAGTCTGATGGGCAGTAAATCAGACAGCTGACTGTACAAAGGCATCAGAGCAGCCAGCACTACCCATGCCTTGCTCAACGCTGCTCCTGTCCCCTCCAGATCACTGAAGTGCAGCTAAAAGGCTGAGCTGAGCATCTCAAAGTGATGGATGCTCCATGCAGACCATTCCTCAGGCCAGCCATGTGCACTAATGCTGATCAATTGGCACAGCAAGTGACGAGGACCATCTGGTAGCTACCACGCAGCAGCTTCCATCTTTAGCTCATCAGATCATAGCACTGCTGCTGCTGATAGCTAATAATGGTCATCAAACTGAATGCTTCTCTGCCCTCCCTTCTGCTCTGCTCATTTAATTTGCAGAACACAAGAGTCAACCTCTTGGCTTCAGTGTGCATCAGTGGATGTCAGCCCCACCTCTCTGATACACTTGGAGAGCAGGCCAGGAAGAGATGCAGATCTCTCTGAGCTCTGCATGGTCAGCTCCTGCAGTTCACTGCTCTCCAGGCCTCTTTGAGCATCACACTGTGCAGGACAGCTCCTGGAATGTCACCCTGAAGAAGGATGCAAGGGAGGGATCTGAGTGCTGGAGAAGAAAATGCCATCCCCAGACTCACCATGAGCAAAGCAGGTGAGGCAGCAGCCACCACAACACACCCAGCAGTCCAACCAGAAGCTGAACCAGCTTTCTGCCTCTTGCCTTGTGCTGACCTGGTCCTTCTGGGGTGCCCCAGAGAGGTTTAACCTCCTTTATCTGACCCTCTCGAGCCAGTTCAGTGTGGGAAGTTGCACACACAGGACCCCAGTGAGACACACAGCCAGAGCCAGGCAGGCTGAAGACCACACATTCTCCACCAGCAGGGTCCTCTGCAGCTCCCCCATGAGCAATCCTTCTGCTTTCCTACACCCTTTGATCCACCTTGCTTAGCAGCTTCAGAGCAGAGTTGGCTTCTCTGCTCACCAGAAGGCATTTCCCTCCCTGGGTCACAAGCATTGAGCTTTTGCAGTGGCAATATGGAAACTGCAGAGCAAGGACTGGAGGCAGGGACATTCTGAAGGCAGAAACCCCCAGGGGGGGCTCCCCAGGTGACATTTGGTTGCTTTCTTCCACAAGCAAGAAGGGATTTATCAAGAACCCTGTACCAAACCCTCCTGTCTTCCCCCTGAGTGAACTCAGCAGGATCCACTTACCAAGAGGGCTGGAGAGGTTCCAGCAGGCTTTGTTGAGACTTCCCCTAGCCCACAGTTGAGCTCAGTCCACCCTCCCCCAGCAGCCATCTCCTTCAGCACTAAATGCTCCTTGTTTCTTCCCCCCCTCCCCTTCCCCTGAGCCTTGGCTCCAAACTGGAGCTCCCCAACCTCTGTGCTCCCTTTGTCTCTGTCTGAAAGGCTTTTTCCTGCGTGGTGTCCTGCCAAACACAGCAAAGGTCTTGCCCCCTCTGGCAGCAGCAGCAGTGTTGACTGACCTGGGGGCAACAAGGGAGGGTTTTTGCCCCTGCCTGTGCCCTGGGAGAGCTGGGTGTCACTTGCATCACCCTGGAGGTGCCAAATGTTTGGGGCTTTGCTGTGTCCCAGTGCCACAACACAACTCTTTCCGCCCCCCCCTGCCAGTAAGGGCTGGGAGTTAGTGGCTCTGCTTCTTCAGCTGGGGCTTCACAGAAGCTTGCTAGGGGAAACATGAATGTGCCCTGGACACTGCTCATCCCTTGCTTTTATTTACTGCTCTCAGGGGTTGAGTGTGTTCCCATTCTACCTCTGACTTCCTCTTCCCCCTCTGCAGAGGGAGCAGAGCTGTTGTGATGGGGCTGAGGACTCAATTTTCATGCAAAGGATGAGCGTCTCCCTCAGCCAGCTGCAGAAAAGGACTCTCCTGAGTGCAGCTGGCAGGGACTTCCCCCACCTGCAGACTGCCTACCTGCCCTCTGTGCCCACATGATGGGACTGGCACACCCCTCTGGGCTGGTGAATCATCCTTGCAGGGTGGACTGTGCATCTGCTGCTGTCCTGGGCTCTGCTCTGGAGATAGGCTGGTTAGGCTGATACCCACGAAGGAAATCCCCCAGCTGACACAAGAAGCCAGAGTGCTGGGGCTGGGGGGGGGGTCGAGGGAAACACTGGGCAGGAAACAGGCACAGCACTGCCTGGAGTGAAAATTCAGCTCTCTGTGCTGAAGGATGTGGCCCTGGCAAGGCAGAACAACGTTGGCTTTGTAGTAACAGGGCCTCAGCAGCAGAGAAAAAGAGCTGAAGCATGAAGTCAAGGGTCAGAACAACAGGGGTCAGCCCTGTAGGACTCCCAGCTATTCCCCCTCCACACTGAAACTCTGGCTGGAGACCTCCACTTCTTGGTTGCTGGGCACCTCCCACAGCTCAGCTCAGGGCCACAGGTGGATGAGAAGTCAGGAGAGCTAAGCCAGGACTAAGTGTGGTGAGCAGGAGCAAAGAGTGAAGTGCAGGAGGTCAGATGGAGCTGCCAGGGAAGCCTGTTCCCATCCCATCAGCATCTAGGTCACCTTGGAGCTTTCCAGTGTCTCAGTTTTGTTTGCCAGTTTGGCCTTGCCCCATCCTCCCCTGCCTTACCTCTGAACTGGGATGAGTCAGTGGCACACCAAGGGCTTGCAGCTATCCCAACCTCCTAAACCCAATCTGGCAGAACTGGTTTGATGACACCCTTGGAACACTTCAGGCAGGCTTCTTTCTACAAATGTCAGCTTGCTGCCTCCTCTTCCTCCTCAGCCTCCTCAGGTAGGCTGCTCCCTGCAAAGCTGAGAGCACCATCTGAGGTGCCAGCCTCCAGATGGTGGGGAAGGGAAGGGAAGGGAAGGGAAGGGAAGGGAAGGGAAGGGAAGGGAAGGGAAGGGAAGGGAAGGGAAGGGAAGGGAAGGGAAGGGAAGGGAAGGGAAGGGAAGGGAAGGGAAGGGAAGGGAAGGGAAGGGAAGGGAAGGGAAGGGAAGGGAAGGGAAGGGAAGGGAAGGGAAGGGAAGGGAAGGGAAGCCTCTTGTTACATCAGTGCTATCGCAGTGGCTGTTTCCTCGTCCTGGGGCGAGGTCACAGTGCAGGGACAAATCTCCACTTCCTGCCAGAAGCTGGGTTTATCAGAGAGAACAAAGGGGAGAGATTCTGCACAGCAGCTGGGCTGTGGGAAACAACAGTTTCCCTGAGCTGGAGTGGAGCAGGAAGAGCTGAGATGCTGAAACAGTCCTTCCTCACAGTAATCACAGGGACTTCTGCATTACCCCAGCAGGGCCAGCAGGGCTGTGGTGCTTCTGTGATGTCTGAATTGCTCTTCTCGAGTGCATGGGCACAAAGTGGTCTCAAAGCAAGGCACAAATGTGTGTGGTTGTAGCCTAACTTTTCTTTGTTATAGGAGAACTCTCCTTCAGCTGCTCCCTATGCCCAGGGACCACAGGTGTGAGATCAGCAGGTGCAGCATACTCCACACCTGGACACCAGGCTGGGCTTTCAGCCTGATGGGCAGAGCTTCAGCAGACTAAACCACCTCAGTCTCCTCTCTCTTCTGGCACAGCTGCCTGGATCACTGAATCACAGAAGGGTAGGGGTTGGAAGGCACCTTGAAAGATCCTCCAGGCCAACCCCCCTGCCAGAGCAGGGCACCCAGGGCAGGTCACACAGCAACACACCCAGGTGGGTTTGGAATGTCTCCAGAGGAGACTCCACAGCCTCTCTGGGCAGCCTGCTCCAGGGCTCTGCCACCCTCACAGGGAAGAAGGTTTCCCTTCTGTTCCCCTGGCACCTCCTCTGCTCCAGCTTGCCCCCAGTGCCCCTTGTGCTGTCCTTGGCCATTCCTGAGCACAGCCTGGCTCCAGCCCTGCACATCTTTATCCCCAGCACTGAGGGCAGCCCTCAGGCTGCTCTGCTCCAGAGCCCCAGCTCCCTCAGCTGTGCTCACAGGGAGATGTTCCACTGCCTGCAGCAGCCCTGTGGCTCTGTGCTGGACACAATTCCCTGAGGTCCTTCTCAAACTGAGAGGCCCAGAACTGGACACAAGACTCCAGGAGAACCTCTCTCAACCTACTAACCACAGCCCTTCTAATCCACCCCAGGATGCCACCAACCTTCTTGGCCACAAGGGCACGTTGCTGGCTCATAGGCTTCCTTCTGGCCACCAGCACTGCCAGGTCCTTTACCCCAGAGCTGCTGAGCAATGGCTGCAGGCTCCCTGACTGTACCTCTGGGCACCTGAATGTACCCTTGTGTCCATGCAGGCCATCCAGCTAGGACTTCATGCCCATCAACTCTCCTCTTGCCTCATCAACAGGCAGATGGAGGCAGCCCTTGGGAAGCCCCCACAGCAGCAGCAGCGTTGCAGGAAGGCTGTGGCAATTGCTAAGCCCTGCTGTGGTGTGCTGAAGCAGGCTGAGTATGCAGAGCAGGGATTATCTCACTCTCTGATATTATATAATCTGTTTAGACTGTGCCACTTGATGCTTATTTAAGGAATGAATGAGCACTTCACTCTGGGATGTGCCACCCATGAGTTCTGACATCATCTCCCTAATCCCCCCTGATGGATATTATTGCTTTGCTTTCCAGCCCTTCCCTCACTACCTCCAGTAACACTTCTGTACCAGAGTGGTTGCTCTCAGAGACCAGGAGGGGACAGGGGACTGCTGGAGAGGGTACAGCAAAGGGCTAGGAAGGTGCTGAGGGGACTGAGGCATCTTGAAGCCATGGTTTGGTTAGACAGGAGGTGCTGGGTGACAGGGTGGACCTGGTGATCTTTGAGGTCTTTTCCAACCTTACTGATTCTATGATCTCTCTGATGGAGGAAGGCTGAGGGAGCTGGGGCTCTGTAGCCTGGAGAAGACTGAGGGGAGAGCTTCTCACTGCTTACAAAGCCCTCAAGGGTGGGTGGCAGGATGGGGGCCAGGCTTTTTTTGCAGTGGTGCCCAGAGCCAGGCCAAGAGGTAATGAGCACCAATTTGAACACAAGAGGTTCCAGCTAAGCATGAGGAGGAACTTCTGCTCTGAGGGTGGTGGAGCACTGGAGCAGGCTGCCCAGAGAGATGGTGGAGTCTCCATCTCTGGGGCCTCCATCTCTGGAGTCTCCATCTCTGGAGTCTCCATCTCTGGAGTCTCCATCTCTGGAGTCTCCATCTCTGGGGTCTCCATCTCTGGAGTCTCCATCTCTGGGGCCTCCATCTCTGGGGCCTCCATCTCTGGGGCCTCCATCTCTGGAGTCTCCATCTCTGGAGTCTCCATCTCTGGAGCCATTTGGATACCATCTCGAGCACCCTGCCCTCGGGGACCCTGCTGTGGCAGTGGGCTTGGATTGATGAGGTCCCTTCAACCCTCCTGTGATTCTGTGTGGAATGGAATGGAATGGAATGGAATGGAATGGAATGGAATGGAATAGAATAGAATAGAATAGAATAGAATAGAATAGAATAGAATAGAATAGAATAGAATAGAATAGAATAGAATAGAATAGAATAGAATAGAATAGAATAGAATTAACCAGCTTGGAAAAGACCTTTGAGATCAAGTCCAACCTATCACCCAGCACCATCTGATCAACTAAACCATGGCACCAAGTGCCTCAGCCAGTCTCTTCCTAAACACCTCCAGGGATGGGGACTCCACCACCTCCCTGGGCAGCACATCCCAAGGGCCAATCTCTGTTCCTATGAAGAACTTCTTCCTCACCTCCAGCCTAAACCTCCCCTGTCACAGCTTGAGACTGTGTCCTCTTGTTCTGGTGCTGCTTGCCTGGGAGAAGAGACCAACCCCCACCTAGCTCCAACCTCCCTTCAGGGAGTTGGAGAGAGCAAGAAGGTCTCCCCTGAGCCTCCTCTTCTGCAGGCTAAGCAACCCCAGCTCCTTCAGCCTCTCCTCCCAGGGCTGTGCTGCAAACACTGTCCTGGTTAACTCTATCAGAGCAACAGAATGTTCTCCACCTCTCCCTGGCACAACAGCTAAGCAAACTTCCCCCTGCAGATAAGGTGAAGCAAGACAAGAATGTCAGGGGTGTGTGGACACACTCTGCTGGGCATGTGCCACCCTGCACTGGCTGCGTGGGGTGGGCTGGGGAGAGCACACTCACAGCTTGCTCCTGGCCCTTCCTTCCTCCCTGTGAAGCAAAGGCTCTGAACCAAATTCTCCTCCTTACACAATGAGGGGCCAGAGGAGCCAGCAACATGCAAAAGCAAAGAGCTCTGTGGGTGCACTGCTTTGAAACCAACCCTCTGCAGGAAGCCGAAGCACCTACCCCAGCGAGGGAAAAGAATGGAGCAGCTTGCCAGGCGGTTTGTGCAGGGGCAATTATCTTGCCTCATTTTCCTCTGCTGGGAGCAGTGGCTCAGAGGTGTAACCAGCTCCTGCAGCAACATGTGCAGCTTACTCACTGCTTCTTTGACCTGGGTTGGTGTTGTCTCACCTGGTTTGTCAGGGCAGATGCATGCATGCCTAAGCTCCTGCGCTCACAAGCACGGGGCTGGTGACCAGGGCAGCTCAGCTTCCTTCCTGCACATGCCTGCTGCTGAGAAACCCACAGAGGACAGAGCCTCCAGCACAGTCCTCTTTGCTAACCTGTTGAAACACTTTTCCCTTTCTTCCAGCAGCTCACCCAACAATGGGCAGAACATTAAGCATGAAGCTTTTCCCTTGCTGGTGCCTGGCCAGCCACCGTGGGGCTTGGGACTGCCAGCTGTGGGCAGCTCCTCCTGGGCTGAGGGCCAGTCTGGCTGCAGCTAGGCATGGATGCAGTGGAGCTGCAGGAAATCAGCCTCCACCCTCCTTGCAGTCCACAGGAATCATTGTTCATGCTTCTAATTCTGCTCCTTGCCCTGTGGGGTCCTACAGGGAGGAGGGCTGGCAGCTGCTGAGTGCTGGGGAGCAGAGACACAGCTCATCCCCAGGCAGCCTGGGAGGCAGCCACGTCTCCCTGGGGCTGCACTCAAGCCGTGCAGCCCATCCCCTTAGCCTCAGCCATACAACTCCCCAGTGCTCCAACACACTCCACAGACGGAATTCTGCAGCTCAAATTCCTTCTCTTGCCCACTCCAAGCTCTGAAGTGCCTCAGTGAAGATAAAGCAGCAATCAGAAAGCTACTGGCAGTGAAAATCTCAGCCTTCCACACTGGCCACGATGCCTGCTTGCCCCTCTGCCTCCAAGCCTGCAGTTGCTGGGTCAAGGAAGGAGCAAATTTCTGCTCTTGGTTCCCCCTCCTTTCCCTAGGGCAAGAGTTGGGATGGGAGCATGTCAGCAGGGAGGAAAACCTCCTTCATTCATTTCTTTCATTTTTTTTTCCACTTCCTTTCCTCCACCCTCATTTTCAGAGCAGGCTTTGCATGAGACAGGCACCAGGTTCATGATGGGAAGAGCTGTGTGTGTGTGCAACACACACTTGGGGAAAGCAGAGAGGCAGAGAATGGTCAGGGCTGGAAGGGACCTCAAGGCTCAGCCAGTTCCAAGCCCCCTGCCAGGGCCAGGGACACCTCACACCGCAGCAGGTTGCTCACAGCCACCTCCAGCCTGGCTGCAAACACCTCCAGGCAGGAGGCTTCCACCACCTCCCTGGGCAACCTGTGCCAGGCTCTCACCACCCTCCTGGGGAACAGCTTCTTCCTCACATCCAGTCTCAATCTCCCCACTTCTAGTTTTGCTCCATCCCCCCCAGTTCTATCCCTCCCTGACACCCTCAAAAGTCCCTTCCCAGCTTTCTTGAAGCCCCCTTCAGATACTGGAAGGCCACAATTAGGTCTCCTCAGAGCCTTCTCCTCTCCAGGCTGAACAACCCCAACAAAGCTAAACTGATCAATAGCTCCAGAGACAGCAAAGTGTGAGCTGACAGCAGAGCCAGGCAGTACCTGTCGGTAAAGGAATGATCTGCTCCTGAACTTCAGCTCCCAAAGCTCCAGGCCCCTAAAGGAAGCAACACCCTTCCTGACACCCTCAAAAGTCCCTCCCCAGCTCTCTTGCAGCCCCCTTAAGCAGGCAGGACTGCCTGTAAACCTCTGCAGCCACAAGAGAGCCCTGATGCAGAGCAGAGCTGTGAGCAAACAAGCAAGCAAGCACTCTTGGCTGCAGGGAAACATTCTCTCCTGTCCCCCAAAAAGTCAACCACCCTTGGACTGGAGGTCTGCTTCCAGGGCTCTATTTCTCTCTCTCTCCCAGATAGCTGCACTCACAAAGCCAGCAGCAGCCTGGGCTGCTCTTTTCTTTGTTAAGCAAAGCCAGCCCTTGGGAAGCCAGAAACCCTCCTGCTTCCATTGGCCTTCCTGCTGCACACAGCAAAAGCAACAATAATCCTGGGGCTGAAGTTCCAGAGTGTTGCAAGAGCAGGTTTTAAAGGGACCATCACCACTGCAGGGAAGCTCTGTGCTTAGTTTCCTCCCTCCCATCCCTGCTTTTCCCCCTGCCCCACGAGAGCAGAGCAGTTTAGGAGGCTCAGGGTTGAGGCTTGCTGGGGGGGGAGCAGTTTCAGAAAGCTTTTAGGTGCAGGGCTTCCCAGGAAAGCTGTTTTGCAGTGGCCACAGGAAATGGCTAAGTGGTGGGGAAAGTGTCTCAGCAGCCACATGCATCTGAAGAGGGGTTAGGCAGGAGTGTCTGACCTGCCAAACTATGTGAAACAGCCTCCAGACAGCTGCAGCCAGCCCCAAAGTCACTCCTGCAGCTCTGATTACAGGGCTCAGCCCTTCACACTGCTCCTAACCTCAAATCATTCAGAGCACACACACTTTCCATCCTGACTTCATCTCTTACCCTCCTCAGCTCTGACACCAAACTGAAAGACTTCATCCTCCTCCTAGCCATGATGTGACTCAAATGGGTTCTTTCAGCTCCCTGTGGGCACCCCCAGGGTCTGTGCCCCATCAATCAGAAAATCCTAGCATCACAGAAGGTTGGAGGGGGCCTCTGGAGATCATCCAGCCCAACCCCCCCTGCCCAGAGCAGGATCACCCAGGGCAGGGCACACAGAGAACACATCCAGGTGGGGCTTGAAAGTCTCCAGAGAAGCAGACTCCAGAGCTTCTCTGGGCAGCCTGCTCCAGGGCTCCAGCACCCTCACAGTACAGAGGTTTCTCCTCATGCAGAGGGGGAACTTCCTGGGCTCCAGCTTGCATCCACCACCCCTTGTCCTATCACAAGACACCACTGAAAAGAGCCTGGCCCCTTCCTCTTGACACCCACCCATGAAGTCCTGCTTTAACTGCCCCCTTTGGGCCATGGTTTCATGGCCATGGTGGTGTTGGGTTGATGGTTGGACTGGATGACCTTAAAGGTCTTCTCCAAGCAAAACAATTGCATGGAAAAAGGGACTTGCAGGATCCCCCAAGCACATAACTAACCCTGACAGGTCTCTGATTTTGTGAGCCTGTGATTCTCACTCAGGAGTTGTAGTGGGGTATGCAATGCCCTGACCTGTGCAAGGACCAAGGAGGTCCAAGCTGAAGTGCCCTACTCAAAACTCTGCAGTGCAGCTGGACCAACAGAGGCTATGACACTGAAAACGTTGATGAAGTGCAGCAAGCTCCCACCCCAGGATGTCTGGCACAGAAGAGACAAGCCAGAGAAAGCTGCCAGACATGCAGTACAAGCTCCTCCAGGCAAAGGATGCTCCACCAAGCTGCTGGATCCCTTCTCCCTGGCCAGACTGGAGAGCAGTGTGAGGTGTGCCTGCCCATGGCAGGGGGGGTGGAACTAGGTAGAATCAGAGAATTGTCAGGGTTGGAAGGGACCTCAAGGATCAGCCAGTTCCAACCCTGCCACTGCCAGGGACACCTCACACCACAGCAGGTTGCCCACAGTCACCTCCAGCCTGGCTGCAAACACCTCCAGGGATGAAGCTTCCACCACCTCCCTGGGCAACCTGTGCCAGAGCATCACCACCCTCATGGGGAAGATGATCCCTGAGGTCCCTTCCAACCCTAACAATTCTATGATTTTATGATGCCACTGAGACCAAAAACCCCTCAGCCTGAGTCCAGGAGTGCCCAGTGCCTTGCTGCCTCTGGGTGGCAAAACGAAATGAAGGGAAACTGATGGCTGCTGTCACCCAGGCTGAGAGAGGTCCCTGCCCTCCTTCCTCGCCCTGTGCTGCCACACTCTGCTCTCCCCCACAAAGGGGTGACCAGAACCGAATGATTAATCAATCAGTGCTGATGGCAGCACGTCCTGAAAGTGCTTTGTCATCACAAACATGAATTATGGCACAGCCTCTTGACTCAGATTCACAGCCTGACCCTCTCCCCAAGCCAAGGAAAATGAAACAGAGGAGCTGTTGAAATGACTGAAATGGACTTTCCTGAGCAGAGCAACCACTGAGTGCCAAAGCAAGCAGAAACCCTCAGGCTCTGGACACCCCATTCTCCACTCCAGCTAGCAGAGAGCCTGGCTTCCCTTGCTTTGGCCTTTTGAGTCTTGACTCTTGCTCCCTGATATGCTTCTCTGACTTTGAGAGGCAACTGAAGCCCTCAGAACCCTGCTAGGAACAGACCAAGGGATCAGTTCCCCTTAGAAACTGACAAGGAAACCCAGCAAGCCCAGCTGGGGTGGCTGCTAATGGCAAATGGGAAGGAGGAGGCTCGACACCATTGTTTCCCATCACCACCAAACTGGCTCTGTGGCACCCTTCCAGCTTCCTGAGCTTCAGCAGTGAGTGACAAGGGACTCTGACTTCTCCCTCAGCTGCCAGGCTCGCTGCCTTTGCAGTAACACATTTCAACAGGAGCCTGTCTGGAGCCCACATGAATGAGGTTAGGCCAAGGAATGTTTCATTGAAGCCTCACTCTGTGTGCTCCCTTGGCCGTGCTGCAGCCCTTTGAGGACCTGAGCTGGGATCCAGAGACACTGCCTGGTGCCAAGACAACCAGCAAAGCACAATCATCAGGGCATGTGGCACTCTCAGAGGAGGAATGGAAGACTCTCCCACAGATCATTTAGACAGCAGAGACAAGCAAGCATCAGCATCTCCCAGCCACAGTACCTCTGGGTCTGGTTACCCTCTTCCACCAGGAGGTTATTGCTCTTTTGGCTTTGGGGTTTTTTTCCCCCCTTTCAGCAAACTTTCTCATCTCATCTCCAACCCTTCTGCATCCTTCTGACAGCCAGAAAAATCAGCAGCTAGCAAAACCCTGCTCTTGGCTCCCTCAGGAGCTTTTGGCCATCCTAACTAGGGCAAGGTTTATGGTTCCCAGTGGTGTTGTCTCCTGAGCAGCAGTCCAGCTTGACACCAGGTTTCAACCTGAGTTTTCCACCTTGCAAAACTTCCCCTGGACAGCTTTCTCCTTACACTTATGGCAAGCAGAAGGAGAGAGAAAAAGGTCAGGAGGCACCAACTGGCAGAAGAGAGGAGATTCATCTCCCTGTAGCCACAAACACCAGCAGAAAGGCAAGAGAGGAAGAGCTCCCCAACATGAAAGCAACTCATCAACTGATCTGTTAGACAACTGGAGGCATTCAGTGCTGGCAGATGTTTCCACACTGCCACGAGGCAAGATGTTACAGGAGCATTATTCCAGTAGCAAACCCAACCAGCAGACAAGGAAATGCCAACACTTCCCTTGCCTGTGTGCTGCAGCCTGAAATGCACGAGCTACAGCTCCCCTGAGCAACCTGAGAGACTCTAATTCAGAGTTCAATATCAAACACACAGCTTCTAAAGGCTGGGGAGTTTTATCCTGGGGGGGGGAAGAATCAATTAAAAGTCTTCTGCTGATTTGGAGAGCTGGGATGGGTCAGTGGGGTTTAGCTTCAGGACTCTGGGCCTCTGGGAGCCCCTTGCTTACACACTTCACAATTCACAGTTACTAAGGAAAGTGCATAGGAGTCCCCTTTGGGTGAAGCTGTCACAGGCACAGTCTTGCCACGGCACACCAAGTACAGACTGCCACAGACACACGTCTGAGGGGAGCAGCCGACCTGATCAGGGTAGGGATGGAGCCCACCATGCACCAGCAGAACAGCAGTAAAGGGCACATTTGGTGCTGTCTCACTGATTTGGGGTGACTTGACAGTGAAGAGGAAGAGAGGAGGAAGAGAGGAGGAAGAGAGGAGGAAGAGAGGAGGAAGAGAGGAGGAAGAGAGGAGGAAGAGAAAAGAAGAGAAGAGAAGAGAAGAGAAGAGAAGAGAAGAGAAGAGAAGAGAAGAGAAGAGAAGAGAAGAGAAGAGAAGAGAAGAGAAGAGAAGAGAAGAGAAGAGAAGAGAAGAGAGAAGAGAAGAGAAGAGAAGAGAAGAGAAGAGAAGAGAAGAGAAGAGAAGAGAAGAGAAGAGAAGAGAAGAGAAGAGAAGAGAAGAGAAGAGAAGAGAAGAGAAGAGAAGAGAAGAGAAGAGAAGAGAAGAGAAGAGAAGAGAAGAGAAGAGAAGAGAAGAGAAGAGAAGAGAAGGCTCCAGGGAGACCTAAGAGCAGCCTTCCAGTCCTTGAAGGGGAATTACAGAGTTAACCAGGGTGGAAGAGACCTTTGAGATCATCAAGTCCAACCTATCACCCAACACCACCTGATCAACTAAACCATGGCATGGGACCTACCAGGAGGATGGAGAGAGGCTGTTTACAAAAGCCTGCAGTAACAGGACAAAGGGCAATGGCTTCAAAGTAGAGGAGAGCAGATTTAGACTGGATGTTAGGAACAAGGTCTTTACTGTGAGGGTGGTGGAACACTGCAACAGGTGGCCCAGGGAGGTGGTTGGGACCCCATCCCTGGAGATATTCAAGGTGAGGCTCAACAGGGCTCTGGGCAGCCTGATCTAGTGGAGGATTCCCCTGCTGACAACAGGGGGGGATTGGACTGGATGACCTTCAGAGGTCCCTTCCAACCCAGACCATTCTGTGATGCCAAAACAAGGAGGCTGGAAGCCAGGAGAGGAGACAAAGCCTCACTAGAGGCAGAAAACCTCAGGCTGATGTACAGAGACTTAGAGACTGGCTGTACAGGATGGACTGCTGTAACTGGGAGTGCATCTCATGGCTGGGGCTGTGAGAGGAGGGAACTACACTACATGGTGACCTCTTTGCTTTGACTTCTCCCCCTTCCATACCTCAGATTCTTTGGCTTCAGCAGCGCACCGATGAAGAGATGCCAGAATAACCAGATAAGGGCAGGTATTATGATTGATGCAGATAATATCACCTTGCTTTTGTGATAACATCTTCACTCTCATGTAACTAAACCAGCAAGTAATGGCAATTGTGCTCATCAGCCTGATCCAAAGAGAAGCTCTCCACGTGGGTGTATCTTCATGCCACTGCCTCGCTATCAGGGAGCTTGCTTACATAAGAAGCCTTGTGTAACCAAAACCAATCACAGATCAATGCATGTGCCCTTGCTGCTGCTGTTGTTGTTGTTCACAGAATCACAGAAACATTCAGCTTGGAAAAGACCCTCAGGAGCACCAAGTCCAACCCCAGAAGCCTGCTCTACAAGGGTCAACCCTAAACCATAGCCCCAAGCACCACATCCAAACCACATTGAAACGCATCCAGGGCTGGCGACTCCACTACCTCCCTGGGCAGCACATTCCAGTCCCTGACCACTCTTGGTGGGAAAAAATTTTCCTAATGTCCAATCTAACCCTACCCAGTCATAGCTTGAGGCCATTCCTTGTTCTATCACTAATTACCTGTGAGAAGAGACCAGCAGCAGCCTCTCCACAACCTCCTTTCAGGTAGCTGCAGACAGCTCTGAGGTCTCCCCTCAGCCTTCTCTTTTCCAAGCTAACCATCCCCAGCTCCTTCAGTTGCTCCTCATCAGATTTCTTCTCCAGGCCCTTCCCCAGCTCCCTTGCCCTCCTCTGGCCTGGCTCCAGCCCCTCCACATCTCTCCAGTGCTGAGGTGCCCCAAACTGGACACAACACTCAAGGTGTGGCCTCCCCAGAGCTGACTACAAGGGGAACTATCAGCTCCCTGCTCCTGCTGGACACAGCACTTCTGTTGCTGTAAAACTCAGCCAGTTAACCAGATGAAGATTCTTTCCTTGGCCATTCTGGGTGGGATTTCAACTTGCTGTTAAGTAACTTCAGCTAAGGAGTTTGCCTCAACCTGTGTGTGTCAGTTTGACACAAACCCCACACCGAAGCCACTGCAGGCTGTTGTTTGTTTGGGGTTTTCTTTTCCCTTCCCCCCATCCCACCTTGCACCTCACTGCACCACAGGTTCTCACAGCATGGATGCATGCAAACTGGTTGTGCTGGCTTGAAACTTGTCTAGTTCAATCTGTTATCAGACTCTGCAAGTTTGACTGAGGGTTTTAATTAGTCCCCCGCTCTGTTTGAAACACCCCAGCAAGAGTCAGAGGAGATTTTCTAAGGGTACTTGTTTTTCCACTTGCTTTTCCTCTGGCAAATGACAAATTCTCCCTTCTTGCATCTTTCATGGAGCTAGAATTACATGCCTGGGTTTGGCTTTGGGGTATTTCCTCCCCCCCCTCTGCCTAATGAGAGCCACAATACCGTGCAGACAGTGCTGCCCGCTGCTACAACCTCCCTGCCCATGTCCCTGGGTCACTGCCTGATGACAGTGCTGCTCCCAGCAGCCCTCTGGGACTCCTCTGTTCCAACCAGCCAAGAGGCTGCAAGGCATGGGGGAGGTGAAGCCTGGCCCCCCTCAGCTCTGGGCATGTACATGGCCTTGTGTAGCCTGCACCTCAATTGTAGGTCTCCCTTTGCTGCTGAGCAGCTCTGAGGTCCCTTGGTGGCCTGGGGCTTGGATGTCTGTGGAGGGATGCTCTCAGCTGTCTGTTCCCTCGGGTTGTGGTAGCTCTGAAGGCTCCTCCTGAGAAGATTCCAGCATCTGAGTCACTGTGCTACAGTCAGAGCACTGCACCTTCTTGGCTCATCCCGCTGACATGCAGCTCACTTTGCAGTGGCTAACCCTGACCTCACAACGAGGCTGATTAATAAGGTTAGTTAGCAGCCACAACAACAACTACAATAGCACTGGCAGTTGAGGAAATAACCACTTCTTTCCCTCCCTTGTGGGGATTACCACAGAGCATTTGGGGGTTTCTGTCACCAACAGAGGGCTACAGCCAGGTCCAAGCTCTGCAATCTGTTCCTACCCTTCCCTTGTCCTCCTGGGTGCTCCTAGAGTGCATTTACACCCAGAAGGAGTGCCAATGCTCCTACCCTTAGTAGCATGCCCTGAGCAAGGAGGGAGTGAATGGAATGGAATGGAATGGAATGGAATGGAATGGAATGGAATGGAATGGAATGGAATGGAATGGAATGGAATAGAATAGAATAGAATAGAATAGAATAGAATAGAATAGAATAGAATAGAATAGAATAGAATAGAATAGAATAGAATAGAATAGAATAGAATTAACCAGGTTGGAAAAGAACTTAAGATCATCAAGTCCAACCTATCACCCAGCACCATCTGATCAACTAAACCATGGCACCAAGTGCTTCATCCAGTCTCCTCTTAAACACCTCCAGGGATGGTGACTCCACCACCTCCCTGGGCAGCCTCTTCCAATCCCTGACCACTCTTGCATTAAATTAATATCCAACCTCAACCTTCCCCTGGTGCAACTTGAGGCCATTCCCTGCATGGGGTAAGGGCTCTCCTGTGCGTGACCCCAGACCACTGAGTGGAAGAGGTCAGATACATGTTCCTAGATTTCCCAGGCTACTGCTAAGTCAAACAGAAGGCTCTGGGGATGAAAGCCACAACATCTCTTGGGGTTGCACTCAAATGTGCTAGAACTGGTCTGTCAAGGTAATTAGATTTGTTTACTGGAATGGAACATACACGTCTCTACAAGATGCCTCCCAGCACTGAGGCTTTATCTACCCAGCCAAAGATCTGGGCTCATTTCTTCTGGGCTTTTGGGGCAAGGTTGGATTGGGTTGGGGTTTTGGGGTTGTTTGGGGGTTGTTTTGGGGTTTATTTGAGATTCCACTTATGTGAAATATGAATTCCATCCCTGGCAGTGTTCAAAACCAAGCTGGATGGGCCTTTGAGCAACCTGGTCTAGTGGAAGGTGGCCTTGCTCATGGCAGGGGGGCTGGAACTGGGTGGTGTTGAAGGGTCTCTTCCCAGCCAAACCATTCCATGATTCTTTCATCCTGTGTTTCTCTGATTCAATGATTCTGTGGTTCTATGATTATGTGGATAGGATAGGATAGGATAGGATAGGATAGGATAGGATAGGATAGGATAAGATAGGTTGGAAGAGAAGAGAAGAGAAGAGAAGAGAAGAGAAGAGAAGAGAAGAGAAGAGAAGAGAAGAGAAGAGAAGAGAAGAGAAGAGAAGAGAAGAGAAGAGAAGAGAAGAGAAGAGAAGAGAAGAGAAGAGAAGAGAAGAGAAGAGAAGAGAAATGAACCAGCTTGGAAAAGACCTCAGAGATCATCAAGTCCAACTTATCACCTAGCACCATCTAATCAACTAAACCATGGCACCAAGGGCCTCATCCAGGCTCTTCCTAAACACCTCCAGTGATGGTGCCTCCACCACCTCCCTGGGCAGCACATCCCAATGGCCAATCTCTCTTTCTGGGATGAACTTCTTCCTAATATCCAGCCTAAACCTCCCCTGGCACAGGTTCTGTGGTTCTGTGATTCTGTGGTTCTGTGGTTCTACATCTGAGTAACAAACTTCTCTCTTTAAAACAAGCTTTCTTCACAGCAACTGGTCCCTAATAAAGCAGGAAGCAATGATGGTTTGAGTGCATATTGAGTATTGATTTGGAGTGTTTGGGCCTGTAATTGGATTTCCTTGCTGAAGTAGTCTGCTCTGGTAGCCTTATTACAGGATGCTTGCTTATTTATTTACTGCTGTGTGTGGTGGGTTGAAATTTCCCCCTGCCCCCCAAGCATTAACCACCTAAACCCACCACACTGTGGAATATTTGAGGAGGGTTTTTAGGTTCTCCCTGTGTGCAACAAACAGCAAACAATTTGATCACCTCAGAGAATAAGGCAACTGTAGAGCGTGGGTTCACTGGGAAGGGCAGTGGGTGCCAGTGGGGCAAGGAAGGTGATTCCTAGCTAAGGGAAGCCCATGGGGAAGCTGGATTAAAACTTTTGCCTCTTCCACAGATGTTTCACATGGAAAGGAGCTGTCTCAGTCTCTGCTGAGAAAGTGGAACACACACTACCTTCTCTCACCTCATCCTCAGCTAGATTTTTTCGCATGCAGTTCAGCCTGTGTGATATTTTATGTCTTTAACAGTTGTAAGATCCTAGGGACACGGGAGGGAGCATCTCAGCCACACACTGTGGAAGAAATCCTGCTCCTTACAAGGCATCTAAGGACTCTCTTGTATTGCAAACAAAGAACTGTAACAGGGAAGACTCATTAAGGAGTTGGGAGAAAGCAAAGTAGAGAAGAAGGTTAAACTCTGTGCCCTCTGAGAAAGCCTAAAGAACTCTGTTTTGTTCTCTTTCCCTTTTGGCCACAGGCCTGCTAATGCCAGCATCTTCTCACTGTTTGAGGTGTTCACAGTTTACATGTATCACCCCCTTGCTGTATGTATTTTAGCCCTCCTGAAAGATGAAGGCTTATTTCTCCAGCCTAAACCTCATGTTCTCCCTTGTAACAGGCAGACTGCATCTGGCCCTTTGGGGAAACAGTTCATAATTCCCTGCTCAAAGAACTGGCTTTTGATAAAGGTCCAACACGGCGCTCTGAGAGCTGTTTTGTTGTTATGGATGGAGCAGACAGAGCAGAATGATGTTGCCTGCATACTAAGAAACTTGGCCTGAAGCCCACAGACACACACACACACACACACAGAGCAAAGGCAAAATAAATAAATAAACATATCAATCAATCTTGACGTCACCAGGAAAATGGTCACTGCCATGTGGAATGAGACATCTGGCCAGTGAAGTCACTGCTCTGGAAGGATGCACTGAGCAGTTCACATGCTCTGCAGCACGGCAAGGCTACAACGACAGGGGAGGAGGGGGGGGGGGGGGAAGGAATTCTAATTGCTGCTAATCGAGCTGAGGTTTAGAGCAGGAGGTTCCTACCCTCTGCAAACCTGTCCGTGCATCTAACTTCTTTTTCCCCCCCATCCGGATGCAAAACTCCCATGATTCCAGGGCTAGCCAGGCACACGAATAAGACCAGGCTGTCATCTCACATGACACTGCCCATTACACTTCGGGAACCAGCTCTGGAACAAGAGCCAGCAGGACCTTACAATGCAACTCAAAACGCGTGGAGGAAGAGCCCTTCCCCAGCCCCACATCTCCCCAGCCGGAGGGATAAAGGAGATGCACTCGCCCAGGTATTGGTGTCGCCTACAGGAGCGCACAGCCACACAGCTACCTACACAAACTGACACAAAGCTGTGGGGAGTAGAGGCAGCTCAGGCCACTGCAGCCTTGCCTGTCAATCCTGCATTCCAAGGAATTATTTTTAAATGCACTTAAAGGAAAATGCAGACTCCTCTGTCCGGTGAACACAAAGGTTTGCAGAAAGAGCCACAAGAAACGCCTGCAGGGAAGGGAAGACCCCGTCCCAACTCCTTCCCCTGCACACACACAGCCAACCGACTTGCTTCTGCAGGCTATTGTCTTTCCTTCCCTCTGTCCTCATCCAGGCACAGCACTGAACGCAGCGGGAGATTGTTAGCTATGGAAGCTCTGCTCTTCCCTTTGGAGCATCAGGAACATCATCCCAGCCCATCCCCACACCTAGGCAGGATGCTGCTGGCACAATGGAGCATCTGGAGCAGAGTGCGGAGGCTCCGCTCCAGCCCTGGGCATTTCTGCTTTCAATGCAGCGCAGCCAAGCCCGAGTCTTTGTTGTCATAGCCCAGATTCCTTTAAGACCGCTTAGAAAAAAAGAATCCAGCCTCCTCCGGGAGCCGGGAATGCGCCTGCATGGAAACTGACTCGTCGGTTTCTTAGCGCTGGCTCCTCAGGCGCTTGCAATCAGCACGGTCCAGATGATTCCCCACGGGGTGAGAGCCCAGTTCACCCAGTTACCAACGGGATCCAGCGCTGGCCGCTACCATTAGCAATTATTCATTTGCAAAGCGTCCGAACCGAGCGGAGCAACCGGCCGAGAGAAGGGCAGGATGCGGTACCGGAGAGGGCAACGCCTGCAAGCCCGCCGGCTGCCCCGGCACCCACCCGGGGCGAGTGGCGGGGCCGGGCTGTCGCCAGAGTCGGCTCCCGGTATCCCCGGCCCTTCACCCACCGGTGCAGCCGGTAGGGCCCGTCCCGTTTCCCCCCTTCCTCACGGCTCACCCGCGGCCCCCCGCCGCCGAAAGCGATTAAGCGGAGCGGAGTCCCCGCTGGGGTTGCGGGGTGGGAATAGCGAAGGAAGGGGGGGGACGACGAGCGGCGGGGCGCTTACCGGAACCGGGGCGAGTCCTTGATGCACTCCTCGAACTCCACCGTCATCCTGCCGGTTGAGCCCGCGGCGCGATCAGCGGAGGAATCGCATCGCCCGCCGGCAGCCAAGGACGCGCGGCCGAGCGCCCGCCCCCCGCGCCCGCCGCACACGCGTCCGCCGCCTCGGCGGGGACCAGCGCCCGCCGCCCGCCGCCGCCCTCCGCCAGCAGCCGAACGCCGCCCGCCGACGCCCTCCGGGAGCAGCTGAACACCGCCCGCCGCCGCCCTGCGACAGCAGCCGAACGCCGCCCGCTGCCGCCCGCCGAGAGCAGCCGAGAGCAGCCGAACGCCGCCGCCCCGCGGCGCGAAGGGCCGGGGCTGGCTCGGACCCAGAGCGGGGCGGCCCGCGGGCTGGAAAGGAGCTGAGCCCTCGCACCCCCCGGTCACCCGTGCGGGGCTGTCGCCGAGCGGGCGGGCAGTGCCGGTGGAGGGGTCGGTGTCCTCGCAGCGGTCCGGTGGGCTGGGAATGGTGATTTCCTTCCTCCCCCCTGCGCTTGATTTCTGCTGCTTTAGGTGAGAGGAGGGACACTGGGCTGCTGAGGGGACTGGAAGAGCTGCCTTGTGAGGAGAGGCAGAGGGACACGGGGCTGTCGAGCCTGGAAAAGAGCAGGCTGAGAGGGGATCTGATCAATAGCTAAAGGGCGAGTGTCAGGAGGATGGGTCAGGACTCTTTGCAGTGGTGTCCAGCGACAGGACAAGGGGCAGTGGACACAAACTAGACCCCAGGAGGTTCCACATCAACCTAAGGGGAAAAAACTCTTCGCTTTGAGTGTGGCAGAGCAGTGGACCAGGCTGCCCGGAGAGCTTGTGGAGTCTCCATCTCTAGAGGCATCCAAAAACCTGCCTGGATGTGCTCCTGTGTGGTTTACTCTGGGTGATCCTGCTTTGGCAGGGAGGGGACTGGACTGGCTGATCTCCAGAGGTCCCTTCCAAGCCCTGCCAATCTGTGACTCTGTGAGACACCTCTGGCCCCATTTGAAGCAGGGCTGTGACAGTGGCCACCACCTTGCGTGCCAGCTCAGGCTCATTCCCTGTGTGGTTGAGCAATGAGCTGGAGGTGCAGTTGCACGTAGGGCTGTCACCAACTTCTGTACCCTGCTGGGGGGGGCCGAGGGGGGGAACACCAAAACCCCCCAGCCCAAAGTGCCCAGGATGCACAGCGGGGATTCCATGCCGGCAGTGTCAAAAGGATTGGCATCAATCCTGTTAGTGCTTAATCTAGTTTTTAATTTTCTGTACACAGTGGATTTGCTGCTGCCATCAGCCCTGCAGTCCATCTGCAGTGACTCCTCTGAGCCAGAGTAATCACCCGAGGAAGGAAGACATCTGGGCTCGGGGGGCTGGCTGAGCAGAGCCCGGCCGCTGCGGGACGCGGCGGTGGAGAAATGAGGTTAATTACGGTGGGCTTAGTTCTGATCCTCCGCCCGAGCAAGGACAGCACAAAGTGCATCATCCACTGCAAGCCTTGAGCCTGACTTGAGACTGAGAGAAGAGCCTGGAGGAGGTACTGGGTGACAGCTGGCTGAACATGAGCCAGCAGTGTGCCCAGGTGTTGCAGTACAGTTGTTCTAAGCACCCTGAGCAATACTACAATATACTGCAACACCCAGGTGGCCAAGAAGGCCAAGGGCATCCTGGCCTGCAGCAGGAACAGTGTGGCCAGCAGGAGCAGGGAGGTCATTCTGCCCTGTGCTCAGCACTGCTTAGGCCACACCTGGAGTCCTGTGTCCAGTTCTGGGGCCCTCAGTTTAAGAACAACATTGAGACACTTGAAGGTGTCCAGAGAAGGGCAACGAAGCTGGGGAGGGGTCTGGAGCACAGCCCTGTGAGGAGAGGCTGAGGGAGCTGGGGTTGCTTAGCCTGCAGAAGAGGAGGCTCAGGGGAGACCTTCTTGCTCTCTGCAACTCCCTGAACCTGTTGGAGCCAGGTGGGGGTTGGGCTCTTCTCCCAGGCAAGCAGCACCAGAACAAGAGGCCACAGTCTCAAGCTGTGCCAGGGGAGGTTTAGGCTGGAGGTGAGGAGAAAGTTCATCCCAGAAGGAGGAATTGGCCACTGGAATGTGCTGCCCAGGGAGGTGGTAGAGTCAGCATCCCTGGAGGTGTTCAAGAGGGGACTGGATGTGGCGCTTGAAGCCATGGTTTAGTTGTCAGGAGGTGTTGGGTGATAGGTTGGACTTGCTGATCTCTGAGGTCTTTTCCAACCTGGTTGATTCTATGAAGTGTGAATCCCCATGTTTTAAAATGCATCCTGTGCAATGGGGTCTGAACTAAAACCAAGCCAGAAGAGGACCCTGCATCCGTGACAAAACATCATCAGGAAGCCTTGGTGTGAACTGAACCATGGTGAAATGAGACCTTGCAGTGCTGGGTTGAAGGTTGGACTAGGTGATCTTGAAGGTCTCTTCCAACCAAAGATCTGGTTGGATGAAAGCTTGAGCAACTTGGGCTGGTGTGAGGTGCCCCTGCCCATGGCAGGGGGGGTTGGAACTGGCTGATCTTTTAGGTCCCTTCCAACCTAAACCATTCCATGAATCTATGAGACATGTCCAGCCTCTGAAGCCCGTCCAGCCCAACCCATCTAGCTGAATCACCTAGTCAGGTGAATATCTTTGTGTGAGCAAGCTCTGAGTTACTTAACACAGTGGATCAGGTGCTGGAGCATTCTGTGCATGGCAGGAAAAGGAATCAGCCCTGCTGATCACCTCTGTCTAGGAGAAAGGGCAAGCTGACCTCTTGTGGCCTCTCTTTTATGTGGCATGATAGAATTGTCAGGGTTGGAAGGGACCTCAAGGCTCAGCCAGTTCCAAGCCCCCTGCCATGGGCAGGGACACCTCACACCACAGCAGGTTGCTCAGAGCTACATCCAGCCTGGCCTTAAAACACCTCCAGGGATGAGGCTTCCACCACCTCCCTGGGCAACCTGAAGGCCAACTCACTCCCATTTGGGGTTTTCTTTGGTTCTCCCAGCACAGATGAAAACATGTGGATGTTTCTGCCTCTGTGTGTGCGTGTGTGTGCAAGCTCAGGGATTAGAAATTACCATCCTCTTTAAAGCAGAGATTCATCACTTTCATTATAATGGAGCCTGGATGCCATTGTGTGAGTTGAAAGCCAGTTGGATTTTTCCATTCAAAACAGATCACAGATCTGTATTGGGGGGGGGGGGGGGCAGGGATTGTTTTTTTCCCCCCCTCTTGCTCTCCCTGTTTTGCTAATGAGTTGGGTGGTTGTTTCTGCTGGCTTTAAGCATCCAGCTATTGCAGTTCAGTATTTCAGGAAGATTATGAATAAAGATGGTTGGTGGGGGTTTTTTTTTTTCTTAAATACAGAGCACAGTCCTGTGAGGAACATCTGCAGCCTTTGTTTATTATCATTATTTCAGGCTATTTCTGTCCCTGGAGCTGTCATTTACCCTCAGCAAGCGGTAGCCTGCACACATCTCTTCACAGGCAGGCTGAAAGAGATGAACTCAGGCTCGCCTGAAATGCCTGTGCTGGTTTTTGTTTGGGGGGGGGGGGCTTTGCCACGGCTGCTGGGGCACAGCCAGGAGCAGCTTCACTGCAGGTTGGGAACATCAGAGCCTTTAAGTCAACAAACCCACGCTCAGAAGTAACTCAAACACAGCGGAGTTCAAGTTCCATGGCCTGGGTCTCATCCTGCAAGCCTCTGATTGCCTAAACCTTTTATCTGTAGGAGTTCCATTCCTGCTCTGGCATTTTGAGTCTTGATTTTTTGACGTGCCGTCGGGCTTCAGGAGGCAACCCTGCTAGGACTAGGGGAAGGAGTCAATTTCCATCCGAAATTGACACAAGCAAGCACTGCAAGTCCAGCTCCAGGGGTTTCTAAGGGCAAACTGAAAGGCAAACAAAGCCACTCGCCAAAAGAAGGCTCCCTTGCAGTAAAACTTAGGATCCCAGAAACGTTTTTGGTTGGAAAAGACCTTGAAGATCATCAGGTCCAACCACTCTCTAGCTCTGCCAAAGCTGGTGCTAAACCACGGCCCTTGGCATCACATCACACTGCCCAGGGAGGTGGTGGAAGCCTCCTGCCTGGAGGTGTTTGCAGCCAGGCTGGAGGTGGCTGTGAGCAACCTGCTGCGGTGTGAGGTGTCCCTGGCCATGGCAGCGGGGTTGGGACTGGCTGAGCCTTGAGGTCCCTTCCAACCCTGACAGTTCTGTGATCTCTGCCTCTTTTAAACACCTCCAGGGATGGGGATTCAGCCACCTCCCTGGGGAGCTTGTTCCGGAGTTTGAGAACCCTTTCAGAGAAGAAACTTCATCTAATATCCCACCTAAACCTCCCCTGGTGCCGTTTCCTCTCATCCTACCGCTTGTTCTTAGGGAGAGGAGACCAACACCCGCCTCACCCCCACCTCCTTTCAGGGAGGCGAAAGGAGGGGAAGCACAGCTTCGAGAGGGGGCTGTTCCATCACCGGGGTCACCTCCAGTCACTCCAGGCAAAGGGAGCGGGGGGGACACCCTACCCAGCACGAGGTGCCGCAGGGACAGGAGAGCCGTCAGGACCAAGCGGGCAGCGAGCCGCCCGTGCCCGAGCCTGCGGGCAGCAGCCCTGCGCAGGGCTGCGCTTCGCCTCCCCCGCAGCCCTCCGGCCCCGCCGGGGAACGCGGCCAGGCTCCGGCGAGCCCGCAACTGCGGCCCGACACGCTCCGACCCAAGCTGCCGAGCTCCCCGCCTCGGCACGCCCCGGCAGGCCCCGCCACGGCCACCACCGCCTCCCGGCGCCGGGCCTCGGCGGCCCCCCCGGCGGCGGCGGCGGAAGCAGGCGGAGCCTGGCCCTGCTCCGTGCAACGGGGCGGGAAGGCTGCTCGGTCAGCCCCGGCGCTCCGCCGGCTCCCCCTTCACCCCCACCCGGGGTCCCGCCGGTTCCCCCCCCGCCCGCGGTTGCGGCGGCGCTGAGCGGAGCCGGACCTAGAGCCTCAGCCCTGCGTAGGGCTTTAGGCAGCAGCGATGGTCTCTGCCCCGAGCCGGTACCTAGTGTTCTTTCAGTACTTTGGCACTAAATATAGGTAGGTGTCGTAGCCGCAGCTGGAGAGCAGGGCAGGGGCTGCGGCAGCCCTGGGTGGGGGCTCTCCGCGGGAGGGGATGGGGGAGAGGCAAGGAGGTGCCTGGGGAGAGGATGGGCAGTGCAGGGCGTTTGGCGAGCGGTAAATCCCTCGCTGAGTTGGTGGCAAGGAGCAGGACTTCGCTGCTGTTGCCTCGAAGCGTTAGGAAGGGCATGGTTTGGGCAGGAAATGCGTTAAATAGTGTGGCCAGGAGCAGGGAGGTCATCCTGCCCTGTGCTCAGCACTGCTCAGGCCACACCTGGAGTCCTGTGGCCAGTCCTGGGCTCCTCAGGTCAGGAAAGATGTTGAGGTGCTGGAAGGTGTCCAGAGAAGGGCAACAAAGCTGGGGAGGGGTCTGGAGCACAGCCCTGGGAGGAGAGGCTGAGGGAGCTGGGGTTGCTTAGCCTGCAGAGGAGGAGGCTCAGGGGAGACCTTCTTGCTCTCTATAACTCCCTGAAGGGAGGTTGGAGCCAGGTAGGGCTTGGGTTCTTCTCCCAGGCAACCAGCACCAGAACAAGAGGACACAGTCTCAAGCTGTGCCAGGGGAAGTTTAGGCTGGATGTTAGGAAGAAGTTCTTCATGGAAAGAGAGGTTGGCCACTGGAATGTGCTGCCCAGGGAGGTGGTGGAGCCACCATCCCTGGAGGTGTTTAGGAAGAGCCTGGATGTGGCACTTGGTGCCATGGTTTAGTTGATTAGATGGTGTTGGGTGATAGATTGGACTTGATGATCTCAAAGGTCTCTTCCAACCTGGTTAATTTCTGTTTCTATTCTATTCTAAATGGGCCAAGAGAAAACCTGACAGGGCAGTGAAGGCAGCAAACTTGTGGCCTCAGGCTGGGGGGAGAGGGCAGGTTTCCTGCTGTGGTTTGTTGAGCACCCAGTGGCGAGGCCATTTCTCAGCGTTTCAGATTCCTGTGGTGCTCAAGAGGTGCAGGTGAAGAGTTCTGTGGGCAGAGAGTCCTGCAGGAGGATAGTTGAGGTTGGGTTTCCCCAGGCTTTAAACATCCCACATGTGTAGCTGTGCTTGTTTACACTAAAAAGCAGGCAACCAACAAGTGTGTGGGAGAGCTTGGGCAGCTGCAGTGCATGGAATGGTGCCTATCTTCATGAGGATTTGACAGAACAATACCATCACATGCCAAAACCCACACTTCTGTTGCAGAGCATGGTCTGTGTCGCTGTGGGTACTGACCTAAATTACTGGGAGCAGTTACAGGTGGGTTGGGTTTAGCCTCAGGATCTCTCTCTCTACACATCAGCAGCTTTTGCGAGTGGCTGTGGCTGCCACGGTGGAAAAGGAAGCTTATCACCAGCCATCTTCACATCTTTTAGTCCCTCTATGACACCCACACAGCTTGCAAGTCAGGGGCCTGGAACTGGCAATCAGCTCCTGACCCTGGAATAGTTTTGTCTGCAAACCCTCCTACTTCCATACATCTCCTTTATCTTCCCATCAGCCTCCACTTGCAGGGCTAGTCCAGAGAGTAACCTGTTAAGGGTGATTTCCAGCCTCGCTCAAACAACTGCTGCATCTCTTTTCCTGTCCATTCATCAGAGTGGTTGGTCCCTGCTAGTTCTGTGATGGCATCCATGCCACTCAGTAGCAAAGAGTTTGATGAATGCCCCCTGTGAACTTCTGGATGTGGTGGGGGACTCTGTGTCAAGCCCTTGGCTCATGTATCAGTAACTGTTGTATTTGCTCTCCTCTGCAGCGGAGTTATGGAGACTTCCAGTGATCAGGCCACAGTTGGAGTTCAGAATTATTTGGAGGTAGGTCTTTGCTAATGCTAATTGTCAGTCAGGTGCAGCTTGCAGGGTCATACTCTTGAGCTGCAGATATGACCCAGGATAAATACTCTCTTTAGATTGCACTCAGTGTGGCACTGCGATATTCAAAGCAGCCCAAAGTGCTTCCTGCAGGTGAGGAAAATAGGTCAGGGTACAGCCAGAGGCACTAAGGTGCTGATAAAGATGAGGCTTAAATGATAAAATGATAAAAACGAGGAATCTGAGGCATCAAAGCCCAAAACTATGATTCTCAGTGCCTGAGAATGCCTCAGAACTTTCTGGTAGACCTGAGCCTCTGCTTCAGGCCCACCTGAAGGTGCTCAAACAGGTGAACTTCATTAGCAATTAGGGCTTTGTCTCCACTCAGTCTCAACTGCTTCAGTTCTGAGCAGGTTTAAGCTGCTTTTAGCTCATCTCTGAGTCCCTTATAGATTCAAAAATGCTGGGAGAGGATGCCTCTGATTGACATCTCCAGAACAAAGCACAGCAGGATGTCCATTGTTCCAAAGTGTGTGTGTGTGTTGTGGGGGGAAATGTCCATTTCCATTCTTCTGGAGTTCTCCTAACATGCAAAGGGAAAAAGGTGTGATCCTGCCATCATTGTTGTGCCTGCACTGCTCCCAGGAATCCCTCAGGATGTAGGAATGGATTTCAGCACCCTGGTACCGTTTGGGCTTGGGGTGAGCGTGCAACAGGAGTGCAAAAGGTTCCCTGTTACAGCAGTGGGTAGAAAATGGATCACCTGCATAGAGTCGCTGCTCAGCACACCTGGGTGTCTGTGGAAGCCAGCTGTAATTTAATCACAAGCTGCTGCAGAGCTGCGTTGATTTGAGGGGTGCTGGTGAATCCCAGCCTCCTGTGCAGGGCAGGGAGCAGAAGGAGGCTGTGTTAGCTCTCTCTCCTGTTCTTCAGAGCATTATGTAGCTCAAGATGGATTTTGGCCCTCTTTAGCAGGTAAGAGCTTGTTGAAGGGGTTGAAACTGGTTGCCTCAGGTCACGTCCATGGCTTAATAACCAATCTTTTTGTTACTTGGTTCTCCTTTTTTTTGGTCAGACTGAGATCACAAAGTGCAGCAGTTTAGAGTCATAGAACCACAGAGCGGTTTGGGTTGGAAGGGACCTCCAAAGCTCATCCAGCCCAACCCCCTTGCAGTGAGCAGGGACTTCCCAAATTGCTCAGAGCCTTGTGGAGCCTGACCTCAGGGGGGGTTTTTTTGGTGATAGTGCTCTGTGTAAGCTCCAGTGCTGGTGCTGTGGAGGAGCAGAGCTGCTGAGGAGCTGGCCTGGGAGCGGACTCGCTGTCCCACCCAGCCGCTCCGCGAGCGTGGCCAAGACGTTTCCGCTCTGTGCCTCGGTTGCTGGGTGAGGGTGAGAGTTCCTGCAGAAGGAAAGTGTGATGAATTATGGCTTGAGTAAGAGCTCTCAGGGTGTATTTGCATGGCTTCTTGCCTGAGATGGAGAAAGTGTATAAATACTGTGCAGACCTTGAAAGAAGAGCCCCAAAGGACTCCGCGTCTCATTTATCTCATCCCCTGAACCATCCAGCGGCTCAGCCCCAGGCGCCGGACTTTGGGTGAGCCCAGCAGTTGTTTTGCATTATCCAAGTGACTTTTGTTTTCACAGGAGAATGGGTAGGATGGGTGATGGAAGAGGAGGAGGAGGGGGGTGGGAATAGAAAAAGATAAACTTATTTGGTGTTGTCTTTTCCCAGTATCAGCACTTTGCAGGCCAGTTCTGGAATATGTGCTTTGCTTTCATGTGGTGGTATTGATGCTGGGCACTGCTGAGCAGGGCTGTGTCTATTGGAACCACATGGGAAGTCTTAAAGCAGCTTTAATAGAAAACTTCTGGGCCCTGTAGGAATTTATCTTCCTTCCTCCACTGCTCTGCAGCCCTGAACTTCACAGCTTTCCGAAGCCAGGAAAGGCAACCGAAGGCAAGGGCAAAATTAACTCTGTAATGAGATCCTCATTGTGTTGTAAATATGTGCAGACATTTGTTTGGAGTTACAGGCAAGGAAATAACCTGCTAGGTGTAGACCTTGTGTTTCAACAACTGTGTCATTAAAAGTGTAATGGACTGGTTTGTGAGTCTGTGCTGCAGCCCTCGATGTGAAACTGCTGCACTGGGGCTGAGCAGAAGGCTTCTCTGTAACCCTTTGTCACTGTGAAGCCATCATACAGAGCACAGAAGCCTTTGTAGCCCTCAGAGCCCTGGGACTGTCTGGAGGAAATGGAGACTTGTTTCAGTCTGGGGACAGATGCAGACATTAGGAGGAGTTTCTAATACATCTTTGAGGGGGGTAAGCTTTGCAGACAACATTTTGTTTCCTTCTTGGAGACAGCGTTTTTGCCTTGCAGCACTTGGAAGCCCAGCTTGCTAGTGAGGAGTCCAAAACAAAATTCCAGCCCTTGCTTCCCAGATGGGGATGTTTGAGTCCAGCCACTTGGCTCTCTCCAGTTCCCTTTGGAAGCTCAGAAGATGCAGGGCTTTGTGCTCTAGTCTCAGTTCTTACAAATGGCCCTCTGGAAAGGAAGATCTCCTCTGCAGCACCTTGTCCTAACGTGAGTGGCTGTTGCTTGTGCTAACAGGCAGCACATGCAGGGCCTGCTAGGATACCCAGAATGGAAGTTCCCTCTCAGGTTTGGTTTGAACCATCTCCTGAGTGTGCTGGTGAATGCTGCCCAAAACTCTTCTTCCACACAGAAAGCTCTGTTTTGGCCAGCAAGCCTTATGCTAAGGCCAGAGGATATTCCTCATGGAAGGAAAAGGGGGAGTAGGAGAGGAGAGAAAACTCCTTCCCGTGCAAGGCAGCTTTGGTACAACCTCCTGCCTCACCTCTCCTCCCCTCCCAGAAATAAAAACCCTAAAGAGAGAAAGAAAACTGAGCCAAGAGGTTTGTCATAGGCTCATAGGATGGTCTGGGTTGGAAGGGACCTCCAAAAGTCATCTAGTCCCATCTGCCTGCAGTCAGCAGGGGTATCCTCACCTAGATCAGGTTGCCCAGAGCCTTGTAGAGCCTGAACTTGAATATCTTCAGGGATGGAGCTTCAGCTACTTCACTATTCCACTATCCTCATGGTATCCTCATCTTCAACCCCTGTTTGGACAACAATTTCAGTGGCATGGGAGATGGCTTTGGAAAGCCTTCCTCCTAGCAGAAGCCACTTCCTCAGCTTTTCCCTTCCCGGCTTTCACTTCCTCTGTTGTCTCTTCCACTCAAAAGGAGTTAGATTTTTCACTGGTTTCAGTTGATCCAGCACCCAGGGAGTCAGTGAGGCTGTGCTGACCTGCAGCCAGAGGCTTGCAAGCTACTATTTATTAGGACACAGCAACTTGCAAATCCTGCAGCATCCCTGGCCATGCAGTGCAATCCTTTGTGTTCTGTGCAGCTAGCCCCAGTTGGGCATGGTGAAACCAGTAAAGCCATCCAGCTGCTGGGGAAGAGAAGCAGGCAGTTTATTCCCCTCCCCAAAAAAACCACCCCATTCCTAATAGAATAGAATAGAATAAACCAGGTTGGAAGAGACCTTCGAGATCATCAAGTCCAACCCATCATCCAACACCACCTAATCAACTAACCCATGGCACCAAGCACCCTATCAAGTCTCCTCCTAAACACCTCCAATGATGGTGACTCCACCACCTCCCCAGGCTGCCCATCCCAATGGGCAATCACTCTCTCTGTGTAGAATTTCTTCCTAACATCCAGCCTAAACCTCCCCTGGCACAGCCTGAGACTGTGGCCTCTTGTTCTGGTGCTGCTTGCCTGGAGAAGACACCAACCTCTGCCTGTCCACAACCTCCCTTCAGGGAGCTGGAGAGAGCAAGAAGGTCTCCCCTGAGCCTCCTCTTCTGCAGGCTAAGCAACCCCAGCTCCCTCAGCCTCTCCTCCCAGGGCTGTGCTCCAGACCCCTCCCCAGCTTTGTTGCCCTTCTCTGGACACCTTCCAGCACCTCAACATCTTTCCTAACCTGAGGGGCCCAGAACTGGACACAGGACTCAAGGTGTGGCCTGAGCAGTGCTGAGCACAGGGCACAATGACCTCCCTGCTCCTGCTGGCCACACTGTTCCTGATGCAGGCCAGGATGCCATTGGCCCTCTTGGCCACCTGGGCACACTGCAGGCTCATGTTCAGCCTACCATCAACCAGCACCCCCAGGTCCCTCTCTGCCTGGCTGCTCTCAGCCACTCTGCCCCCAGCCTGTAGCACTGCCTGGGGTTGCTGTGGCCAATGTGCAGAGCCCAGCCCTTGGTTGTGTTCAATCTCATGCCCTTGGATTCTGCCCATCTGTCCAGCCTGTCAATGCACCCATCCACAAGGGATTTCACAGCTGCTTTTGTGCTCTGGAGATGGCTGAGTAGCTTGGAGGTTTTTGTTTTTCATCTTCTTGTTAATTGATTTCGACTTGAGGGAGAGGAATGAATGAACTTTTGCTTCCCCCCCTCCATAGGTGGCATACATTAAATGGGCCTGTTCTTCATCTTGCCTCTCCAGCAGTTGTTGAGGGTGAGAGCTGTGAGCAGTAATAGCAACCTGGAATGTGGATCCATATCGTTCTGGCACACAGCAGTGGAAACTTCAGCGTGATCCGAAACGTGGAAGTGCTTAGTGAATGAAACCTGTTAGCAGAGCAGGGCCACGAAATGCAAGTAAAGCTTTCCCCTGCCTTGCTGGTATGCAGGCTGTTAAGAGATATAAACACCCTGGGATGCCTGTTGCTGCTCCAGGAATAGGGTTGTCTGGAAAGGCTCTGACTGGGGAAGTAAAGGCTAAACAAAATCAGATGAGATCTGGCTCGATCAAAGGCTCCTCCAGCAGGTGCCAAGCCAAGAGCTCAGTGCTTGCAACACCTGCTGAAGAGAAGGAGATTGGTGTGCTCAAAGAAGGGAGCAGAGACCTGTGAACTCTGACCACAAGGCAGGACATCCCAGCTCCTTCATTCCTGTGTCTTCTCTGTTGCTTTATAGCTGGGTTGCCCATGGGTGAAGTGCCTCAGTTTCCCCTGCAGGAACCCGTGGTCGATAGCCAGCAGGTCAGGGATCTGGGGTCATAGCAGTGAAGCTTTTGGAGTTCCTCAGATGGAAGGCCTGCTGCTTTTAGGGGCTTGGGGTTTTTTTTCTGAAAGGGCAAGGAAAGCTGGTTGCTATCCAAGCAATTGCTAAAGGTGAATAGTGTCTCTCTTCTGAAATGCAGTGTGGGTGAGACCGACAGAGTCAAGCACAGGAACCAGAGGAGGAAGCCATCAGCTGCCTAGAGGCTCAGAGGCCATCTGGGTGGTACAGATAGGGGGCATTTGCATGGGTGAAGAAGTCATTGCTGAATTGCCTGCAAAGGAGTCCAGCAGCCCAGAAATTCTCTCTTGAAGGTGATTAATTAGGAGGAGATAGGAATGAAATACTCCAAGCGAGGCTGGAGGCAGCGGTGTGTTGTCAGCTGCATGCCTCTTGGGCTGCAGGAGGAATCCACAAAGATTTCCCCCCTTTCACCAGCTGAGATTTGTAGTTGATGGTGGTCACATTCCTCCTTGGATGCCCAGCACATCAGTCATGCCTCCAGAGAGGTGTACCTGGGACAAAACTGCCCTGGAGAAGGGCAGCTGTGGACATACCATTTGTTGAACCTGTCGGTCAGCCCTGCACCTTCTGGGTTCATGGGCTGAGCTGAGCAGGGGGAGCAACCAGCTTTGCTTTGGAGCCAGCAATCCTCTCTTCCTTTCCAGTCTGCTCTCCAAAAGAGCTCAATTCCTGCTGACAGAAGAGAGACCTGAGCAGTGTCCTTACTATCCAGCTTTGGTCAGATGCAGGCATTGAAAAGGGATCCAAAGGGGTGCTGCATCCAAACTTCTCCAAGCCCATAAGGGGAGAGGAGGATGTTTTGCATGTTCTCTCCTCGTCTCTCTCTCCCTCTACCTCCCCTTAACTATGTTCCCTCTGTCTGCTTTCTGCCTGATGAGAAAGGAGGGGGGGAAAGAGGGTGGAGGAAGGGAGGAGCCTGCAAGACCCAAACCTATCTTTGCCATTAAGCGCAGCCCCATGCTTTGAGACAAATTGCTGAGGCACAAGCCAAGGTCTGCTGCAAAAACTGATTTCATTTCTGTCTGCTTCAGGGTGATAAATAAAGATTTTTCATTGTTAATTGTAACCACATGTGAACTCCAAAGAGGAGGATTAGGAAGAGGAAAAAGCTAGGGTCGTTTTTGTTCTGTTTCCCAGGCCTTCCCCTGCAGCTCAGTCTCCTTTCTTCCCTTGCCTCCCAGTGCCTTTTAAGGGCTGCATTCCTGAGAGCCCAGAATCTTTCTGCTCAAGTAGTGTTTTGTAGGTGTAAGGAAGCTCACATGGCACTTTGGCTGTTCTGATTGAGGTGCTTTCAGGACAAAAGGTCCTGAAGCTTGAAGATCCCAGGACAAAAGGTCCTGGTTGTGGGAGCAGTCCCCCAGACAGGCTTCTCTCTATCCCTTGCTGTGCAGCCTGCAGTAGAACTCCCACTTCCTGCTCTGGGTGAGCACCAAGGGGACATGGCTAGCAAGGTGAGGGATGCTTGTTGCTCAGAACTGAGGCCACTCTTCCTGAATCCACCTGGTGTTGGCTTTCAGAAGGCAGCAGAGAAGCTAAAGCCAGCTGTTCCCATCAAGTTCCACATCTCCAGCCGGACGGATGCCGGCGTCCACGCGCTCTGCAACGCCGCTCACCTCGACATCCAGAGGCCACCTGGGAAACCTGCTTTTAGTGAGAAACAGCTCATCCATGGCCTTAACCACCACCTGAAGCCTGAGCCCATCAGGTGAGTTGCAGACTAGTCAGAACCTTGTCTTTTGCCCTTGTTGGAGGAAGGAGGAAATGCAGCAATGATCTGATACCTGTCAGACAAGAAACTCTTCCCAAGACCCTGCTGCTGTCTCCTCCTTTTGGGGTTGCAGCCTCTTCACCCACAAGAGTTTTCCTCCTGTTGGCATACCACTCCCTTGCACATGTGCATTCCTGCTGCTACCAGACCCTGGGCACAGTAAAGTTCAATCTTGCTCCACCACCATTGTTAGGGGATCATCTCTGCTGGAACTCCTAGAACAAGAGTGGGGAGAGATTGGGGTCACCATGCAAGTGCTGCATCCACTTGGGTGGCTCTGCTTCCACACATGAGCCAGAACATTAATGTATTAATGCTCTAAGCTGCACAGTTCTCCAACTCCCCTTGTTTGCCCTCTGTTTATTGAATTAGCCAAAGCTTAGCTGCAGTGCTGCCTCTCACCTGTATGTGTGCACAAAGGTGAAGCAGTTGGTGCCTGTGGCTCTCCTGGCCCCAGGGCTGGGGTTTGCAGCGTCTCTGCAGTTGGATGTCCGTGGTGCTTCGCACTCCCATTCCGTGGGACTCTTGGTGAGTGAGCAGAGCAGAAGCTGCAGCAGCTGTCTCAGCCAGCTGTGCTCTTTCCCCTCCAAACAAACACCGGGGGAGCCATCAGGGGCTGGAGGGGAAGAGGAAGTAAAATCGTTGGAATCTGAGCTCAGGAAGGAGGGCAGGAAGGCACTGGGAGACCTTAGTGCTAGAGTCACATAGTGCCTGTGAGTGGCTGTTTGTTATCTTGTTTCAACCAACCTTTTCCCAGGATGTTTACACTTCCTCTGACAGCCCAAGGCCAGGCTGCTGTTCCCCTTTGATCCTGAACATCTTCTGACTGTCCACATTAGCTCAGCTGTTGCTGTCCCCCCCACAGGACCCTCTTGAGAGATGTTGGAGTGGGTGAGCTCAGCCTAAGGGCAGCCTGAGGTGGCTGGTGCACTGCTTGGGCTGGCTGTGGAGTGTGGCTGTCATTAGCAATGCCTGGCTGTCAGTCCCCAGGGATCCAGAAGGGAAGTTTCTCACTCCCCCCACACCTTAGTTTGCAAAACTGTGGTTTAGCAGTTTGCAGCCCTGATGGAGCAGAGGCTTCACAGTGGGTGAGAGAAAAGCAGAGGCTGATTCACTGCTTCTTGCCACCCAGCCCACTGACAGCCATCCACTAACAAGTCAGGTTGTGCATCCCAAACCTGAGACTGAATGTGAGCCTGGTAGCACAGGACTGGCAGTTTTGCATTTCAATCCAGTTCTTCCAGTGGCCTTTTGGATTTCCTCTGCAGTGGGAGGCCAGGACACAAAGCACATCCCTCTCTCCAGCTGGCTAAGTTGCATGCCTAACATCTGTGAGTTAGGCTGTCCCTTGACAGCTTTCACCTTCTTTGTCATGTGTGAGGAGTCTAATGCAGCTGCTGAGGGCTGGGGCTGGAGATGATTTCTTTTCAGACTGCTGTGTCTGTAAGAAGAAAAACCTGAAACACATTTTGACTTCTGCAAGGGTTTGGTGGTGGTGGTGGTTGCTCAGCCTGAAAATTGGGTCAGAATCTCTGCACTCTGGAAGTCAAACCCCTTCTGGATGTTCTAGCAGCAACAGGGAACATGAAGCAGGTCATAGCTTTGATTTCCTGCTTGAAAAGATTCAAGCAGTTGTTTGGGAGTCAGAAGTAGCTGATTTTAACAGCCAGAGGCTACCACTGCAATAATCAATCTGTTCCATGTGTCACTCAGCCTTCCTCCCCTGAGCTTAGGCTTGTAACTTGTCTTGTCTGGCTTTAATGGGAGGAAGTTGTCCTAGAGAGCTAAAACTGCTGCTGTCACCCTGCCCCTTTCAGCACTGGGAGTCATACAGATAGTTACAGCTGGCTGTGTGATCCCTGGCTGCTCAGTCCAGGGGCCAACAGGATTGCTGCTGGAGAAAGCCTTCTGTTAGAGAGCATCTCCAAGAGGAGACAGCAGTGTGATGTTGCTGAGGGGAAGAGGTTTTTGTCCCAGGCTGGGATCTGGCAGGTAGCAGGAGGTGCTGTCTGCTGGCACAATGCAGCACAGCCCTGACCAGGTAGAGCTGGAGCTTATCAGGGTGCAGTCAGCTCTGCTTCTCCTTCCTCCCTCAGGCTGAACCTCTGGGAAATGGTTCAGCTGCTTTCCATTAAGGAGCTTGGTGATGGGCATGAGACTGAGTGTGTTCAGCAGCCATCCCCTCCCTCTCTGAATATGACTTGGCCAGGAAGAATTCTCTCCTAATGCTGGGGAGAAAGCTCAGCACTTTCATGTGGTTGCAAGCAGGGGGTGATGGAGAGAGGGATCTTTGTGAGAACACATTACTGTTGATAGGGCTTGGAAGGGGAACAAGATTCCAAGCTGGCTGACTGTACCACCAGCAATAATAACCTCCTTTGTAGCAGGATGAGTCTCTTCTGTCAACTGATCTGTCTTTTAGATTGGCAAAGCATGTTTGAAGGGGGTCTTGTCCACGAAGATCAGAGGGTATTTGGTAGCTGGGGGTAGCTTTGGGAAGACTTTGCTGTCCCTGAAGCAAGGGGGGGTGATCCAGGAGGCTCCACACCACCTATTTCTGATAGCACTTTTGTAAGCACACAGGAAAAAAAGCTGAGTGACAGCAGCCAGGATTCCTCCCACCTCCTGCAAACTGACATTTGGTTTCTGATGGCATTGGAGAGTGGAAAATGTTCTGCTGCAGGATGTGTTCCTGTTTGGACACTGGCACTTCTAGTTAGATCTCCTCAGGCTTTGTTTCCACCACCCCCCTTCAACCTCCTCTGATGTTCAGGCAGAGAATGCTGTGGGTCTTTATTTTCCAGAGAGTGGGATCTTAACAAGGCTTGAGATGGAAGAAATGCTTGAGAGACAATCTTAGCTAGGAAGAGCCTCTGGTAGCAGTTGCATCTGCTGGGAGAGGCAGGGGGAAGGTTCATGTGAGCATAAATAGGCTTCTCTGACACTCTGCCTCTATGAAGGGGAGTGAAAGAATGGCTCTCTGATAGAAATCACACAAGCCTTTCCAAGAGGAGCTGAAGGTAGCTGAAATGCTTCTGCAGGCCTGCAGATGGAGGGGAATAAATGTCATCATTCTGCTGTTGTGTTTAGAAGAGGCTGGAGGTCCTGTCTCCAGGCTCCATGGCAGGCCTGGAGGATGTACTTTGTATTTCTGCTGAGGGTTTATGGCAGGGGAGCAATCTCCTGGGTTTGTTATTGCAAATCTTTGTGGAGGCCTGTGGCTCAGCTTTAATTTCTCCTTCTGTGGTCTGAGCCTTTGCAGTGGAGGGATGTGAGCCAGAGGCACTGGAGCTGGCAGAAATCCCCAGGCACCAACCTTTTGAAAGTAAATAAATAGGTCTGTCCATTCCTTGCTCCCAAACAACATCATCCATTTGTTTTCCTGGCTGCCCTGGGTCCCTTCTCTTCATTATGGCAAGGAAGGCACCCAGCAGGAGCAAAGCTGCCCTCTGAGGAGAGGTGCCCTGTGCAACAACCAGCACCTGCCTGTGCAACAGTGATCCCTTGCTGTGTGCTGCCTGCAGGATTGGGGGGGGAGGGGGGTCAGTCCTCTGGGACAAGGGAAGATCAGAGGCAGTCAAAAACTGCTGCTCACAGGTTCACATCAGCACCAAGGCTCTGGGGGAGCTGCAGAACCACAGGAAAGCTCTGGTTTCTCCCTTGCCAGAGGGGAGGGAGACACCTTTGTGCTCTCCCTGCTGGCTACCAAGCTGTCTGTGTGTGATGGCAGAGGTGGCATTGGCTTGGGGAAACAAGGCAGTTTCTCCCTGTTGCTTGCAGAAGGAAACAGAGGAGCTCAGCTGCCTGGAAAGCTGCTCCTTGAGTTAACTGCTTGGGAGGCAGAGAGGAGCATTCCCCAAAGCCATCTCCTGCACACTCGAAGTTGGGGGGTGCCCAGGAGGGCTCCTGCATGCAGCCTTCTGACAGACTCCCTCGAGGTGATGGGAGGGTTGCACCTCTCTTTTCCTTGCTGCAGCAAAGTCCTCTTTGTCTTGGAGGTTGTGGGGGGAGGTGGGAGGGAGGTGACCTAGTTTCAAACATCTCCATCTGCTACAGCGAGCTGCAGAGCTGCCTCTGAGGGTGAGCACAGAGGGAGCTCGCTGAGGGAGTCCTTCCCACCCGTGGTTGGGACCCTGGCTGTGCAACAGCAGGAGGACACAGCATTCCCAAGGTGTGCTCCTCAGCTGGAGATGGAGTCTGCTTGCTTTGGGGAAGGAGCTGCCTCTCAGCTGGAGACACAGCACAGCCAGATACACAACACCATCTGCTGGGCTGGGTGAGGTGCTTGGTGTTTCTGGGGAACAAAGGGCACAGCATCAGCTGCCATGGCCTCAGCTGAGGGGCTGAGTGCTTATTAGCCTCTTGTGATGGAGTGAGCGTCCCCAAAATGTGTTGCTAGAAGCACAGAATTGCCTTCCAAGGTCATTGGGTCCCACTGTGCACCCAGCACCAGCATGGCCACTAAACCATCTCCCACAGTGCCATGGCCACACGTTTCCTGAACACCTCCAGGGATGGTGGCTCCACCAGCTCCCTGGGCAGCCTGTGCCAGTGCCTGACCACTCTCTCAGTCATGAAGTTTTTCCTCATCTCCAGCCTGAACCTCCCCTGGTGCACCCTGAGGCCATTGCCTCTCGTTCTATCACCTACCAGGGAGAAGAGTCCAACCTCCACCTCACTCTGACCTCCTTTCAGAGAGTTGCAGGTAGCATTGAGGTCTCCCCTCAGCCTCCTCTTCTCCAGGCTGACCCAAAGTCAGTTGCATTGTGCAGCTGCTGGCAGGGGTGGTGCCAAGGCTCTCCTGCTGCCTTCTGCTTGCCTGTGGCAGGCCAAGGGTGCAAATCCTCGGGTCAAGGGTGCAAATCCTTGGGTGCCCGGTTGGTGACGGGCTGAGAGGAGAGACCAATGAGTGAATTGTAAGTGCAGTTCCTCAAAGAATGCAGTGCATGCTTGGGTTCCCATCGTTGTGGTGAGCAGGCAGAAGCTGTTGAATTGGTGCCTGACCTTTCTCTCCTCCCCTGGCAGCATTCTGAACGCTCATCGAGTGGCCAGCGACTTCCACGCGCGCTTCTCGGCCCTCTCCAGGACCTACATCTATCGGCTCCTGCTGGGCTGCCCTCACCACACCGAGATCCCAGTGTTTGAAAGGGATCTCTGCTGGGCTCCTGCTGGGGGGTAAGTGTGTTGCAACCTCATCAGCACTCGGGAAAGGCTTGGGCTTTGAGGGGGGAAGCGAGTCACTTCTCCACGTGGGAGCGGATTCCCCCCGTGCCTATCGATGAGACGTCCCAGCTGCGATCAGCGCAGCTGCCCTGAGGTTTGTTCCCTCAGCCCTGAGGCTTTTAGGCTGGATGCTAGGAAGAAGTTCTTCCCAGCAAGAGAGATTGGCCATTGGGATGTGCTGCCCAGGGAGGTGGTGGAGTCCCCATCGCTGCAGGTGTGTAGGAAGAGACTGGATGGGGTGCTTGGTGCCGTGGTTGAGTTGATCAGATGGTGTAGGGTGAGAGGTTGGACTGGATGATCTCAAAGGTCTCTTCTGGTTTATTCTCTATTCTATTCTATATTTGCAGCTCTGTTTTGGTTGTCCTGTCAGCTGTGCTGGGCCACATCCAATCCCCTCTTAAACATCTGCAGGGATGGGGACTCCACCACCTCCCTGGGCAGCACATCCCAATGGCCAACAACTCTCTCTGTGAAGAACTTTCTCCTCACCTCCAGCCTAAACTTCCCCTGGCACAGCTTGAGACTGTGGCCTCTTGTTCTGGTGCTGCTTGCCTGGGAGAAGAGACCAACCCCCACCTGGCTACAACCTCCCTTCAGGGAGCTGCAGAGAGCAATGAGGTCTCCCCTGAGCCTCCTCTTCTGCAGGCTAAGCAACCCCAGCTCCCTCAGCCTCTCCTCCCAGGGCTGTGCTCCAGACCCCTCCCCAGCTCTGTTGCCCTTCTCTGGACACCTTCCAGTCTCTCAATGTCCTTCTGAAACTGAGGAGCCCAGAACTGGCCACAGGACTCCAGGTGTGGCCTGAGCAGTGCTGAACCCAGGGGCACAGCTGATACAGCAAACCCCTGTGGACAGCTGGCTGAAGGAGCAATGCTCTGCTGTGATGCAGAGAGGCAGATCTGCATCACACTGCACATCCCAGGCTTTGAGGTGTGACCACAGAGGCAGGCAGGAATGAAGGCTGAGAATTCTCTTGGGTTTGTTTGTTTGTTGTTTTCCCCTGCCCCTTAATCCTATTGTGTGGTAGCACCTGCATGTAAATCTGTGCCCTCACTCCCCGTCTGAGTGCTTGTGTGTTTGAGGAGTTGAAGAGCCCTGAGCAGCCCTCCCATAACAAAGTGCACCTGGCTGAGTGCTCACTTGGAGCAGCCAGAGTCATAACAAATCACTGCTTGTACAGGCAAGGGAAGGAAAACACATTCAGTGCCACTTAAAAAGACACCAAACCCAAACCAACCCAGCTTAGAGATGATAAACAGTGGGTGAGGAAAACCAAACCAAAGCCAGAAGGTGAATTGTTGTTGTCCTTTTAGCTGGTGCTGTAGGCATACACTGAAGGAAACTTGCAGGCAAGGAGGTTTGCAGCCAGCTGTGGTCCTCCCCTCACCGCTGGGGGAGAAAGAGTGGTGGGGAATGGAAGGAAAAGTCACCTCAGCTGCCCCAGCAGAGCTGGGATGGCATTGTCCTGACATGAAATTGTTGCCTTTCTTCTCTGTGGGCTGTGGAAAGGGAAATTAAAGAGGAAATTGCCAAATGAGGTGTGAGCTGCACAGTGTGCCTCGACCCTGGGCTGGGAGAAATTGCCTTTAATTCAGTCCAGACACTGCAGTTCATGAAGGCAGCACCACACAGTAAAGTGTTAGGACTTCTGAGTGGGGGGTCTCTTCCTGCAAGCTGGGGAGATTGAGCTTGGACATTAGGAAGAAGCTCTTTACTGGGAGGGTGGTGAGACACTGGGCCAGGTTGCTGAGGGAGGTGGTTGAGGCCCCATCCCTTGAACCACTCAAACCTGATGAGACCCTGAGCAAGCTGAGATGTCTCCAGGGTGAGGCTGGGATTGGGCAAGATGACCTTTGCAGGTCCCTTCCAACCCTGCTGTGTGCACTGCTGGTGCAGGGAACACATCAGATGCAACTTCTGGAGGCATCTGAGCTGCCAGCTGGGTGTCGGCAGTGCCTCTCAGTGTGCCCAGCCTTCTGGAAGTGCCAGCTGATTTTCTTGGACACAGGGAAACATTTGGAATGGTGTTGGGGGGGTGGGGGAAGGGAAATCTCATCTTGGTAGTCTGAGTTTGCTTTCCTCCAGAAATGTTTTGACTTCTCTGAGGATCTGAGAAACTGAAGCCGTAGATCATTAGGCTTTGTTCAGGAGAAACTGAGCAAACCAGCAGATCAGTAAGGATCTGGGCAGCACACAGGCCAGCAGATCTCTCTCAGCTCCTTTGCTGGAGGCTGCTTTGAACAGACCTGGCTTCTCCAGGTGAAGAGCACAGCCCTGGGAGGAGAGGCTGAGGGAGCTGGGGTTGCTTAGCCTGCAGAAGAGGAGGCTCAGGGGAGACCTTCTTGCTCTCTGCAACTCCCTGCAGGGAGGTTGTAGCCAGGTGGGGGTTGGTCTCTTCTCCCAGGCAAGCAGCACCAGAACAAGAGGCCACAGTCTCAAGCTGTGCCAGGGGAGGTTTAGGCTGGAGGTGAGGAGAAAGTTCTTCCTAGAGAGAGTTATTGGCCATTGGGATGTGCTGCCCAGGGAGGTGGTGGAGTCACCATCCCTGGAGGTGTTCAGGAGGGGCTTGGATGTGGCACTTGGAGCCATGGTTTAGTTAGTCAGGAGGTGTTGGGTGACAGCTTGGACTTGATGATCTCTGAGGTCTTTTCCAACCTTATTGATCCTATGAAACCTGAATTTCAGACTCTTGCCCTTCTGAGCCTCACCCTTGGCCCTTTCTGCTGCCTCTCCACCTTGGCTCCGTGCCGGCTGCATCTCTGCCGCTTTGCTCGCTCCTTCCATCCCTGGTGCTTCCTAGTTTTCATCTCCTGGCTGCTCCAGAGCTCAGGTTTGGCAGTCCATCCCAGTGTTTGGTGCTCTCTTACGTGGCAACATCTTTCCCAGTTGATGAGATCCAGATACTGCAAAGGGTTTTGGTTCTCCTGCCCTCCCCTCTAGCCAGCAGTCGGAGTAGAGTTACTTGAATGGAACGGTTTTAAGCAGCACAGCAGGAGGAAGGTTTGTGCAAGAGCCATGTGCCTGCCAGCCTCTCAATCTAGCCTGGGGTTTTGAATCCCTCCAGACCCCAGGTCACTTGGCATCCTGGGGTGTGGTTTGGGCTGTTACAAGACAAGCCCCAGCCTGCACAGTGTGTTTCCACAGCGCCGCGCCGGCAAACCTGGGGGCCGGGTCTAAGCCTCTCCTCGGTTGGTTGGGCTGTGACCCACCTACCATAGGTGTTCCCCCCCTGAGGCTCCTTCCCCTGTGCTCTGCCTGTGTCATTCCAGCCTGCTGGATGTCCCTGCCATGCGGGATGCAGCGCAGCTCCTGCTGGGAACCCACGACTTCAGCACCTTCCGCTCCCACAACTCGGAGACGCCTTTCCAGTCCCCCGTCAGGACCCTCCTGCAGATAGACATCCAGCCCTCCTCTGGCTTCCTGTCCCACCACTATGAGCACAGGTGAGAGCCCCAGCCCCAGCTGAGGAGCTGCTGATCAGCTGAATCATGGAGTCAGTAAGGTTGGGAAAGACTGCAAAGATCCTCGAGCCCAAGCTGTCACCCAGGACCTCCTGACTACTAACCCATGGCACCAAGGGCCTCAGCCAGGCTCTTCCTAAGCACTTCCCATGGTGGTGACTGCACCACCTCCCTGGGCAGCACATCCCCATGGCCAATCTCTCTTGCTGGGAAGAATTTCTTCCTGACATCCAGCCTAAACCTCCCCTGGCACAGCTTGAGACTGTGTCCTCTTGTTCTGCTGCTGCTTGCCTGGGAGAAGAGCCCAACCCCCACCTGGCTACAACCTCCCTTCAAGGAGTTGCAGAGAGCAAGAAGGTCTCCCCTGAGCCTCCTCTTCTGCAGGCTAAGCAACCCCAGCTCCCTCAGCCTCTCCTCCCAGGGCTGTGCTCCAGACCCCTCCCCAGCCTCCTTGCCCTCCTCTGGACACATGAATCTTGCTGTGTCTCAAGAGCTGCTTCCAGCACTGCCCTGGGGACCTGACCTCCTGTTTGCTGCCTTCTTGGCCTGTGATGCTGTCAGCAGGGTTCTGCCTAGTGACAGCTTGGGAAGGACATTTCTTTCCCTCTCCTTCCCAATGTCCTCAAGGGGAAAGATGAGTAGGAAGGAGGGCAAGGAAGCTGGTCCAGCTGTTTGTACATGAAAGGGCAGGATGTTATAAAGTGGGGTATGGAATCTGGCACAGAGCAATCCCTAGGAGGAGCTTTTGCCATTCACACTCATTTGGGTTGCTTAAGACCAGCTCTGCCAGGGGGTGGGAATTTCCCCCCCCACTGCTGTCTTAGCTTGGTGTAGAGGCTGCAAAGAGGGTTGGGGGGGGAAAACCACCCAGCAGCTAGGTCACTGCTGTAGCTGTGCAGATCTGCTCAGCTCACACCAGTAACCCTTACTGTCTTCCCAGGGGGTGCTGGGGCAGGCAAGTCCCAGGTTCCTCAGTCATTACATAAACAAGAGGTGGTTGAGTGTCAGGTTCTTGCTGTTTTGCAAGTATTGAGATGAGGTGGCTGGCTGGAACCTCTCTCTAGCAGAAACTGCAGGCTTTTCCCAGCAAGATCCTGGGTGTTTATCATCTGCACAGGGCCTTTGCTTTCATCCTGGCTTCTCTCACAGGCCCCTGGCTGTTGTGTTGCAGCTTGAAGGCAGACCTTGCTGTTGTCTCCAAACCACATTTTCCCTGCTTTCTGATGAGGTGGCAAACCTTTTTCTTTGGAGTTTCTGCCAGCAGCTCTCCATTAGGTTTGGATAGCTCCTGAGCTGTCTGTATCAATACTCCAAGCCTTGGGGCCTCACTGGAGCTTGCAGATAGCCTCCTGTCTTAGAGGAGGGTAAAAGGACAACTGAAAGGCAGCAGGGAAAGATCTGTGTGCTCTGAAGTAGCTTGGGTTCCTCCAAGGTGCCATCTTCTCTGATCCCTGCTTTTCCTGCTCAGCTTTGGTGCCTTTCAGTACACAGCCAGGTAATGAAGAGCTACCCAGCTGGGGCTGTGCTGTGTAAGCACAGGGACCTGGGCTGTTAGTGCCAGAGGTAAGCACTTCCCACCTTGCAGCTGAGAACTGCCATCCCCAGGGGAAAAGGAAGGCTGGAGAGGCAAATGAGTGCTCTCCTGTCCTGCTGTTGGGCTGCTGAATGGAGAGCTTGGCCACCCTCTGTCAGGGGACACAGGCAGCAGTGAAATGCTTTATAGAATCTCAGAATCACCAAGGTTGGAAGAGACCTCAAAGGTCAAGTCCAGCCTGGCACCCAAGGCCTCATGACTACTAGACCATGGCACCAAGTGCCACATCCAGTCCCCTCTTGAACACCTCCAGGGATGGGGACTCCACCATCTCCCTGGGCAGCACATCCCAGTGGCCAACAACTCTCTCTGGGAAGAACTTTCTCCTCACCTCCAGCCTAAACCTACCCTGGCACAGCTTGAGACTGTGGCCTCTTGTTCTGGTGCTGCTGGGTGCCTGGGAGAGGAGACCAACCCCCACCTGGCTACAGCCTCCCTTCAGGTAGTTGTAGACAGCAATGAGGTCTCCCCTGAGCCTCCTCTTCTGCAGGCTAAGCAACCCCAGCTCCCTCAGCCTCTCCTCCCAGGGCTGTGCTCCAGACCCCTCCCCAGCTTTGTTGCCCTTCTCTGGACACCTTCAAGTCTTTCCATGTCCTTCTTAAACTGAGGAGCCCAGAACTGGCCACAGGACTCCAGGTGTGGCCTGAGCAGTGCTGAGCACAGGGCACAAGGACTTCCCTGCTAAGATTATCTTTGTCCTTTAGGATGCTAAGGCTCAGAGTGCTGAAAATAACTCTTGATGCTCCTGAAGGTGCCTGTGGAGCAGGTTACCTTCCAAATCCAGGCCTCCTCTTGGCACTTGACTGATCTGTGAGGTTTGACACCAATCTCTTTTTGATCTTAGTGTTAGAATGAAGAAAGGGGGCATTGCCAATCTCTGTGCAACTTGCTGCACAAACCCATCCCACACGAGGCCAAAAACAGCTCTCAAGAGAGGAAGCAAACCTCCACACTGGATCAGAAGCACCAAGCTGGCTCCTGGTGGAATTATTCCTGCTTCTCCTGCAGCCAAGCTTCTGGTTTAGCTCTGCAACGTTGTGGATATTGGTTGATTTAATAGGGGTTGAGGCTGAAGGGTGGTGGCCTTGAGGAGCTGAGTCTCAGTGCATTGAAAAAGGGCATTTCACTCTCTCTGGAGTGCAGTAACTGCAGCCATCAGCTCTCTGCTCTAGAGAAGTGGTGAGGTTTGGGTCAGCGACAGGATAGATGGGGTCAGAGTGGCTGAGAGCAGCCAGGCAGAGAGGGACCTGGGGGTAGTGGTTGAGAGTAGGCTGAACATGAGCCAGCAGTGTGCCCAGGTGGCCAAGAGGACCAATGGCATCCTGGCCTGCATCAGGAGCAGTGTGGCCAGCAGGAGCAGGGAGCTCATCCTGCCCCTGTACACTGTACTGGTTAGGCTGCAACTTGAGTCCTGTGTCCAGTTCTGGGCTCCTCAGTTTAGGAAAGATGTTGAGGTGCTGGAAGGTGTCCAGAGAAGGGCAACAAAGCTGGGGAGGGGTCTGGAGCACAGCCCTGGAGGAGAGGCTGAGGGAGCTGGGATTGCTTAGCCTGCAGAAGAGGAGGCTCAGGGGAGACCTTCTTGCTCTCTCCAACTCCCTGAAGGGAGGTTGTAGCCAGCTGGGGGTTGGGCTCTTCTCCCAGGCACCCAGCACCAGAACAAGAGGACACAGTCTCAAGCTGTGCCAGGGGAGGTTTAGGCTGGATGTCAGGAAGAAGTTCTTCCCAGCAAGAGAGATTGGCCCTTGGGATGTGCTGCCCAGGGAGGTGGTGGAGTCCCCATCCCTGGAGGTGTTTAAGAAGAGCCTGGATGGGGTGCTTGGTGCCATGGTTTAGTTGATCAGATGGTGCTGGGTGATAGGTTGGACTTGATGACCTCAAAGGTCTCTTCCAACCTGGTTAATTCCATTCCATTCCAGATGGGGTTGGGGTTTGCCTTTGTTGGCTTTCCCCCCTTGGTTTCTTTGCTCAGGGCTTGGCTTTGTTTTGTTTTCCCTTGCAGTGCCCTAGTTCCTTTCAATCTGCCAAACTCTGCCTTGTGGGAAGAGTTGCAGCCCTGGAGCTGGGGGTGTGTTTGCCCCTCCTGCAAAGAGGAGAGCAGACATGCCTGAAGTGCCTGTGCAAGAAGCAGCAGCAGGATGAACTCTTCCTGCAACCCAAGGGCTGGGACAGCAGCAAGAAGCTTATAACCAGGGGGAGGGAAGGGGGGCAAGAGGTGGTAATTGTTTCTTCTTTTAGCCTCATCTGAGGAGGTTTATTCTCTGTTTGAGGGAGGCATCTGTAGAGTGATAAAGCATGGCCTCTCAGTCAGCTGATGCAGCTTTTCTTCCTCATTCTTTCCTTCCTGTCTGAGCTGAGAGCAACCTGCTGAATTGCCTCCTTGTCTGCTTGCAAAGGGCTGACTGTGCCAAGCCTTCTGTCCCTCCAGCCCAGCTGCTCAAGCAACAGTGGGAAGTGGACTTCTGCTGCCCCATCCTTCCAGCCTGCTGTTGAATGCAGGGATGTGTTCAGGGCCTCAGGCCCCATCCCATGTTCCCAGGGAGTGATTTGCTCTGTCCCCTGTTCTCCAGCAGGATGTGTGCTCTTCATTCTGAGGTGCTGGCTGCTGCTGCCAAGGCAGCTGGATTGATCTGAGGTCTTTGGTTCATCCTGGGGTGGTTTCCTTGCTGGGAAGCAAAGTGATCTGTGAGATTGACAAGGGAGAAGTTTCCCTCTGTGAAGAAAAAGATCTTCTTCCCCTTCAAAGGCTCCAGGAGATTGTTTCATAGCTCCCTTCACCCAATCTGTTTTGTCAAGACAACCCAGACAGGAGGAGCCTGGCTGAAGAAGGGGCATGCAGCAGGGCTGGGGAGCTTCCCCTGCCCCTCTGCTCTGACCTGCTGAGACCAAACCTGGGGTGCTGTGCCCAGTTTTGGCCTCCCCAGTTCTAGAGGGTCAGGGATCTGCTGGAGAGAGTCCAGCAGAGGCTGTGAGGATGCTGAAGGGACTTGGACATCTCTCCCATGAAGAAAGGCTGAGAGCTCTGGGTGCTGTTTAGTGTGGAGAAGAGAAGGCTGAGAGGGGATCTGATCAATGTAAGCATTTGAGGGGTGGGTGACAGGATGGAGGTGCCAGGCTTCATTCAGTGGTGCCTAGTACCAGGACAAGTGCCATGGTTTAGTCAGAGGGCTGTGGTGACAGGTTGGGCTTGATGATCTGTGAGGTCTCTTCCAGGCTTGGTGATTCTGTGACAAGGAGCAGTGGGTTGAAGCTGGAGCCCAGGAAGTTCTGCCTCAACATGAGCAGAAACTTCTTTGCTGTGAGGGTGCTGGAGCCCTGGAGCAGGCTGCCCAGAGAGGTGCTGGAGTCTCCTTCTCTGGAGGCTTTCCAGAGCTGGCTGGCTGTGTTCCTGGGTGCCCTGCCCTGGGTGGCCCTGCTCTGGCAGGGGGCTTGGACTGGGTGATCTCCAGAGGTCCCTTCCAACCTCCACCATTCTCTGACCCTCTGCAACGTGGTGAGAGGGGGGATGAGCCTCTTAGGAAGGGCTGTGCCTTGTGCCTTGCTGAGGGGCTGAGCCATGGCCTCAGCGTGCTGGTGCATGTGTGTGGCAGTGCACATGTCTGCAGGGGGAGTGCCTTGTGCTGTGGGGGAGTGAGAGAAACTTTGTCACTTCCTGACAGGAAGAGGAATCTGGGGGCAGGAGCTGCCTCTGCACATGCCAGCAGGGCTAAAAGCAGTGACTTCTCTCTAAATCCAGTGAGCCAACAGCTTGTGGCTGCTCCCTGCGCTGCCTGTTTCGGTTTCTCTTCCTGCTAGCCCTGCCCTGTTGCCCTGTGGGTGCCCATGGATGGTGCTGTCCCTGCTTCACCTCTTCTTGAGAGCTCCCAGGAGCTGTCTCCCCTCCCAGGGAAAGGGCTGGAGCAGCTCTGCCGAGAGGACAGGCTGAGGGAGCTGGGGGTGTTCAGCCTGGAGAAGAGAAGGCTCTGGGGGGACCTTGGAGCTGCCTGCCAGTAGCTGAAGGGCTGCTGCAGGAAGGCTGCAGAAGGGCTTTTCATAAGGGACAGGACAAGGGGGAATGATTAGAAGCTGAGGGAGAGCAGGGTTAGAGTGGAGCTGAGGGAGAAGTTGTTCAGTAGGAGGCTGCTGAGACTCTGGCACAGGCTGCACAGGGAGCTTGTGGCTGCCTCCTCCCTGGGGGTCTTCAAGGCCAGGCTGGGTGAGGTCTTGAGCAGCTGAGTCTGGTTGAGAGCTATCCCTGCCCATGGTGGGGAGGTTGGAGCCAGTGATCTCTGAGGTCCCTTCCAAGCTGAGCCATGCTGGGACTGGATGAGCCTGAGGTGTTCCCAGTAACCCCACTCTGCCCATCTGAGCCCTGCCCACAGACACCTTGCAGATGAGCTTGTCTCAGCTGATTCCAATTGCTGCAGCCCTTGGTTAGCCAAGGACTGGGCTGCTTGTGAGCAGAGGGGTTGGAGCTGCTGCTGGCTTCCCCAGGCATGCCTGCCCTGGCCTTCCAGGCTGTCACAGCAGGCATTGCTGGGTGCTGAAAGTCCTTTTGAGGCCTGTGAGGACCTCCTGATTCCTGAGGCAGCTCCAAATGAAATGGTGGAGTTGCTCTGCCATGCTTGGCTGTTTCATCCCTTCTCCAGGAGGCATCAGGCTGCCTTCCTCAGGTCAGGAGTACCTCAGCTGAACCAAGCTGCACCTTGTTCTGTGTTGCCCTTTCCCTTTTATTTGGATGGTTATGTAGGTAGGGGTGAGGCAGATCAACCCCCCTAAAGCTGGGTACCCCCCAGAGAGCAGGCAGGAACTGTTTCACCCCAGCTGAGCAGCCTGCACCTGGTGTCCAAAAGATCCTGAAGCTCTTTCAGGTTAATTTGGGGCTGTGCAGCTCCTTGTTCATTCCTCTTGGAGCACAGCCCTGGGAGGAGAGGCTGAGGGAGCTGGGGTTGCTTAGCCTGCAGAAGAGGAGGCTCAGGGGAGACCTTCTTGCTCTCTGCAACTCCCTGCAGGGAGGTTGGAGCCAGGTGGAGGTTGGTCTCTTCTCCCAGGCAAGCAGCACCAGAACAAGAGGCCACAGTCTCAAGCTGTGCCAGGGGAGGTTTAGGCTGGAGGTGAGGAGAAAGTTCTTCCCAGAGAGAAGAATTGGCCACTGGGATGTGCTGCCCAGGGAGGTGGTGGAGTCCCCATCCCTGGAGGTGTTTAAGAGGAGCCTGGATGAGGCTCTTGGTGCCATGGTTGAGCTGATCAGATGGTGCTGGGGGATAGGTTGGACTGGGTGATCTCAAAGGTCTCTTCCAACCTGGTCTGGTCTATTCTGTTCTCACATCCACCTGTGGTTTGTGTTTCTCTTGTGGGCAGCAGAGCCTTTGGAATGTGATTTGTAACTGTCCTTTCTGTTGCTTCCTTTAGGGGCCTGGAGTTCTGGGAGCTGAAGTTCAGGAGCAGATCATTCCTTTACCGACAGGTACTGCCTGGCTCTGCTGCCAGCTCACACTTTGCTGTCCCTGGAGCTGTTGATCAGTTTAGCTTTGTTGGGGTTGTTCAGCCTGGAGAGGAGAAGGCTCTGAGGAGACCTGATTGTGGCCTTCCAGTATCTGAAGGGGGCTCCAAGAAAGCTGGGGATGGACTTTTGTTTCCCCAGTGTGAGTTTCAGGCTGTGCCTTTGAGGCAAGGGAAGCAGAAGTTGGGCTGAACCATCCCCAGATGTTTCTTGCAGAAGCTTTCTTGGTGCCCATGGGGAGGAGGAGGAGAACTCTCTCTGGGAGTGCTGAGAGCACTTCTGGCACCAGCTGAGGGGCTCTTGCTTGTCAGTTATTCCTCAACAGCAGAGCCTTTGAGGGTGTCAGGGAGTGATGGGACTGGGGGGGATGGAGCAAAACTAGAAGTGGGGAGGTTCAGATTGGATGTGAGGAAGAAGCTGTTGCCCAGGAGGGTGGTGAGAGCCTGGCACAGGCTGCCCAGGGAGGTGGTGGAAGCCTCCTGCCTGGAGGTGTTTGCAGCCAGGCTGGAGGTGGCTGTGAGCAACCTGCTGTGGTGTGAGGTGTCCCTGCCCATGGCAGGGGGTTGGAGCTGGCTGAGCCTTGAGGTCCCTTCCAAGCCTGACAGCTCTGTGATTCAGAGGTTGTTTGCATCCCTGCAGAGCTGGTGTCAGAGCTGTGTGACACACACACACACAGAGCAGCAGAGAGGTGAGGTCCTGTGCTCTGTGCTCGGTGTGGTACAGCCAGAATCTCTGAGGGCTGTGTCTGAAATGAGTGCCCCAGAGCCACAGACTGGTGTGGGAGGCTGGGAAGTTTTGTGTTCTGCAGCCTTTGTCTTTGCAGTCTGAGTGGTAAAACCCCACAGACATATGTTCCTGCTCTGCTGGATGGCACTGGGCCCAGCAAAAGCTGCCTGGAATTTTACTTGCTGGCTTTGGAGCACGAAAATAAGGCTGAGGGTTGTGCAGGGGGGAGAGATGGGAAGACCTGATGCAGCTCTGCAGGCATGGCTGCAGGATCTCTGCCTCTGCCATGCTGGCTGCTCTCCCCTGGCTTTGCCTTGACATAACTCCAGTGGGTGCTGTTTTCTGCTGGCCTCAGGGGGGACAGCTCTCTGCCCCACTGAATGGATCACCTTGTTAGGCAAGAGCTCCCTGTCTGCCTGGCCTGGCCGTGGTCACCCTCTGGAGCCAGAATAGGCAAGGGAAGGGCTTGTGTTGGGGAGGAGGGGGAGGGGAGGGGGTGGGAACAGCAAGCAGCTATTTTTTTGTGTGTGCTCTGTTTTGACAGCCCACATTTGTTTTCATCCTGTGCCAAGCAATGCTCTGCAAGCTCTCTGGCAGTGGGTGTCTGGATGTGAGCAAGGGAGGAGCAGCAAGATGCTGAAGGAGGGCTCGATGTGCAGCAGGGATATTTGCTTCCTCAGCTGCTCCTGTGACAAGGAGAGAATGTTTGGGCCCCCGTGCAGCCTGGTGATGCTGTGCAGAGGGATCAGGCACCCTCAGCTCAGCCTCTCTGAGCCTTGCTGTCAGCAGCTACTGTCCAGGGAGCTGTAGAGAAGCAGGAGCAGGCTCTGAACTTGCACTCCTCTACTTCAGCATCTGCTTCTAACCCTCTGCCACAAAGAGACCACCAAGCTAGGTGCAGCTCCTCCTTCCCCCTCACAGAGCTGCTGTGCAAAGTGCTCACAGCTGGAATGGGTTTTATTAGGCAGAAAAAGTTGAACAGCCCCAAAAACCTCTGTGCCCCAAGCAGGAGGCTGCTTCAGGGGCTGCCATCCTCTGCCTTCACAGCAGTGTGGGAACATCAAAGCTCAAGGCCCAGCATACAATGACCTCTAGTGAGGGATGGGGAAAACAACAGATGTCAAGGAGCTGGGCTGCCTCTCTGTGCCAGCTGCTGAAAGGCAGGATCTTGGCACTCCACAGCTGAAGATCAGAGCACCCAGGGAGGGACAGTGCCTTTGGCTGAACTCTTGGTGTGTTGCTGTTCTCCTTCATGGTGATAAACAGCAGCAGGGTGGACTTGCAAGTGTTACTGGACCAGAAGCTGAGCCCAGAGCTCCCTTGAAGGGGTTTAAGTGTTAATGGATCAGAAGCTGATCCCAGAGCTCCCTTGAAGGGCTTTTAAGTGTTAATGGATCAGAAGCTGAGCCCAGAGCTCCCTTGAAGGGGTTTAAGTGTTACTGGACCAGAAGCTGAGCCCAGAGCTCCCTTGAAGGGCTTTTAAGTGTTAATGGATCAGAAGCTGAGCCCAGAGCTCCCTTGAAGGGGTTTAAGTGTTACTGGACCAGAAGCTGAGCCCAGAGCTCCCTTGAAGGGCTTTTAAGTGTTAATGGATCAGAAGCTGAGCCCAGAGCTCCCTTGAAGGGGTTTAAGTGTTAATGGATCAGAAGCTGAGCCCAGAGCTCCCTTGAAGGGGTTTAAGTGTTAATGGAACAGAAGCTGATCCCAGAGCTCCCTTGAAGGGCTTTTAAGTGTTAATGGATCAGAAGCTGAGCCCAGAGCTCCCTTGAAGGGCTTTTAAGTGTTAATGGATCAGAAGCTGATCCCAGAGCTCCCTTGAAGGGGTTTAAGTGTTAATGGATCAGAAGCTGAGCCCAGAGCTCCCTTGAAGGGGTTTAAGTGTTAATGGATCAGAAGCTGATCCCAGAGCTCCCTTGAAGGGGTTTAAGTGTTACTGGACCAGAAGCTGATCCCAGAGGGTCCTCTTCCAACCTCATTGATTCCATGAATCTGTCCAGTGTGGACACAGAGTGGTTAGGAGGTGGTGAAAGTGGAGCAGCTTGGGAGCAGCCCATGGCAGGGGCTGAGCTGCAGTGTGGCTCCTCTGCCACATAAGACTTGGGGGCCACCAAGTCTGTGCCATGTTCCCTTAGCAGTGTGGAGCCTGCCTGTGAGGAGGAGTGTGGGCCACAGCAGGTGAAGTGCTGGCAGCTTCTTGCCTAGCTGGACACCACCAGGCTGGTTAAGCTCTCAGGCTGTTTGCCCTCAGAGAAGCATTGCTGCTGATGGGGCTGGTCCTGCAAGCCTGGGCACTGCAGTGGCACTGGGACAGGGCCTGGTTTTCCCTGAGCTTTGGCTCTTGCTGAACAAAAGCCTGGAGAGGACTTTTCCTCTCTGTCTTCACCCTTAGTTTCCCCAGTGTGAGTTTCAGGCTGTGCCTTTGAGGCAAGGGAAGCAGAAGTTGGGCTGAACCATCCCCAGATGTTTCTTGCAGAAGCTTTCTTGGTGCCCATGGGGAGGAGGAGGAGAACTCTCTCTGGGAGTGCTGAGAGCACTTCTGGCACCAGCTGAGGGGCTCTTGCTTGTCAGTTACTCCTCAACAGCAGAGCCTTTGAGGGTGTCAGGGAGTGATGGGACTGGGGGGGATGGAGCAAAACTAGAAGTGGGGAGGTTCAGATTGGATGTGAGGAAGAAGTTGTTGCCCAGGAGGGTGGTGAGAGCCTGGCACAGGCTGCCCAGGGAGGTGGTGGCAGCCTCCTGGCTGGAGGTGTTTGCAGCCAGGCTGGAGGTGGCTGTGAGCAACCTGCTGTGGTGTGAGGTGTCCCTGCCCATGGCAGGGGGGTTGGGACTGGCTGAGCCTTGAGGTCCCTTCCAGCCCTGACAATTCCAAGGTTCATGAGGCTGCCTTGACCTGAGGAGGAGCAGGAGGATGAGTGCTCAGTGCTCTGCCTTCAGCTCGTGGCAGGGGTGGAGAGCATTGGAGGCAGCACCCAGCAGGGAGCTAGTGACAGGGAGCTAGCATCTGGTGTGCAGGTGGCACTGGCAGGGGCAAGCCTTGGCCCTCCTCTGGCATCTTGTCTGCTGGGGATAGAGGAGGGAAGAGGCATCCTCTCCAGGCTGCTGGAGTGTGAGGGTGTTCAAGCAGGAGGTGAGCTCTGTGCTGTGAAATCTGTGCTAAGCCAGCAGGCCTGGTGGGCTGGGTGGGAAGGGAAGCTGTGCCATGCAGGGGTGTTTGAGATGGCAGGTTGCTGCTCGGGGGGGATGCTGCCCTGTGGGCTGCCTGACTTAGCTGGGGATTTTTTTTCCCCTCTCTTCCATTTTGGGTTTTCTGAGAGGGAACCAAGCCCCTGCACAGCCCCCCCCAGCCTGCAAACAGGTTGGTTGTGTGTTAGGAGGCAGCTCAGCCCTCCCAGGCAGCCTGGGAGCTTCCTGCCACAGGCAGATGTGTGGGTGCTGTGCTGCTGCTTCTGAAACAGAGCCCATCCTCTGCTCAGCCTTCTGCCCACGTGTGGTGAGGACAAGTCTGGCTCCAAGGCAGTGCTGTGTGGCTGGAGATCACTGTGCTTCAGGTCCTCATCTCAGCAGAATGATGCCTTCAGTTGGAGGGAGGAGGCAAAAAGTGAGCAGGAGAGGTTTTGAGTGGAGGTGAGGAAGGAATTCTTGACAGGGAGGGTGGGGAGGCACTGGCACAGGCTGCCCAGGGAGGTGATGGATGCTCCCTCCATGGAGGGGTTCAGGGCCAGGCTGGATGAGGCCTTGAGGCCACCTGGGCTGGTGGGAGCTGTCCCTGCCCCTGGCAGAGGGGTTTGGAACTGGCTGAGCTTTGAGGTCCCTTCCAACCCAACCCATTCTGTGCACTGTGAACTCTGTGACTTGCATCTGTGTGTGCAGGACTGCAGGCAGGATTCCCCAACCCACTTCACCTTTACAAGGGCAGCTGCTGACCTCTGCTCCCTGCTTCTCTGTTGTGTTTCCCCCCAGGTCAGAAGGATGGTTGGGACTCTAGTTGCAGTTGGCCAGGGCAGGCTGAGACCTCACCACATCAAGGAGCTGCTGGAGATGAAAGATGCTCGAGCTCTTCCCCCCAGTGCCATGGCTCCTCCACAAGGCCTCTTCCTGAAGTCAGTGGAATACAATGAAGCAGGTAGGGGAGAGCAGCTTGGGGGAGTCAGATCCACTGCTGCAGGGAGCAGCAGCCCCCCACAGGCTTCCTGTCCATGCTGTGACCTGTAGCTCATCGACTCCCAGCCCAGAGAGTGCCCCCAGGCAGTGTTCCCTCCGGGGCTGGAAGGGGACAGGAGGGAGAGGGAGGCACTGGAGAGCAGTGCAGGCAGCTTGGCTGCCCCTCTGAGCACTTGGCCTGGCCTTTGCAAAGGTGCTTCCTGGGGCTGGCTGTCTCCAGGGGGGGCTGCCTGTGCCAGCAGGGAGGGAGCCCAGGTGGGCAACGAAGGCCACAGCTGCTGAGTGCTTTCAGGTGGCTGCCTCCCCCCTGCCCCCCTCCTGCATCAATGTTTTCTTTTTCCCTTTTCTCCCCTCAGACTTGAACTCTCCAACTGCCCCAGGAGAATAGCAGCTCTGTGAGACACAGCCAGGCCTGAAAGGACTCTTGTTGGGGAGGCTGGCTGGAGCTTTGCCAAGGGCTCCTCACACAATCCAGGGTCTTGTCTCAATAAAAATCATTGACTGTGGCTGTAGGAACCTTCCTATCCTTTCTTCCTGCCCTCTGAGACTGCCAAGGGGAAAGGAAGAACAACTCCATGCTGCTTTCAGACAACTGCTTTATTCCTGCTCCTTTTTTTTTCCACCCCCCCTCCCCTGAAATTCTGCTGCCTGCCTCTCAAAGCAGGAGGAGGAAGGAGTGGGGCTTGAGGTTTGTGGTTTGGTTGGGGTTTTGTTTCCTCCTCCTCCCCTGTGGGGTGTGTGTGAGGGATGGAGGCTGAGGAGGGAGGAGAATGGAGCACTTCTTCTAACCCTGCCTTTGTGCAGCATAGTGCAAGGGACAGCTGTCACTGCTGGAGGCAGGGGCCTACAGGAACAGCCTTTGGAAGTGCTCCTCACTTCCTCTCCTCATCAGCAGTCACTCTCTGGCTGAACTGGAGCAGCTTTCACAGGATGCTCTTCCCTGCTACAAAGTCAGCCCTGTTGCCCTTGGGCTGTCACAGAGCAGAGTTCCTCTGAGGTCACTTAGAGGCTGTTTGGATGGGCACAGCCTGGGCTGGCAGCACAGGAACCCCACTGTGAGTGGCTCAGCCTGACCAGAGTCACAGAAGGCCACTGCAGGGAGGTTGGAGCCAGGTGGGGCTTGGTCTCTTCTCCCAGGCAACCAGCAGCAGAACAAGAGGACACAGTCTCAAGCTGTGCCAGGGGCGGTTTAGGCTGGAGGTGAGGAAAAAGTTCTTCCCAGAAGGAGTAATTGGCCACTGGGATGTGCTGCCCAGGGGGGTGGTGGAGTCCCCATCCCTGGAGGTGTTCCAGAGGGGCTTGGATGTGGCACTTGGAGCCATGGTTTAGCTGTCAGGAGGGGCTGGGTGACAGCTTGGACTTGCTGATCTCTGAGGTCTCTTCCAGCCTGGTTGATTCTCTGGTTCTGGTTCCCCTCTGCCTTCCCATGGGCTGTGCTGACTGCTGCTGCCCAGAGAAGATGACAGAGCTTTGGAGGAGTCTGGGGCTCCACCATGGAAAAGCAGAGCTGAAGTTGGTGCCAGTGTGGAGCCTGCCTGTGCTTTTCTGGTGCAGCTTTGCTGGGTAAGCAGCCAGAGGCAGGCAGGGATGCTGTGAGTGCTCAGCACAGGCTCTGGGGCTGTGCCCCATCGGTGCCAAACCCCAGGGTGCCCCCACACCTCCAGACAGGGGCTGGCTGAAGGGGGCTGGGTGCACAGTCTGGTTCTTCCTTTGGAGGGGAAGTGAGGGAGCAGCTCCATGCCCATGGTGGAGTGCCTCAGGCTGCAGCACTGCTGCCTGGCTCCAGAGGGGCAGGTCTTGCTCTGCAGCTGCTGGCCCTGCAGGGCAGGCTGGAGGTGCTGAAGGGTGGCTCTGGGTGGGAGCATTCTGCCTGCCCCATGCAGGGGGTGCATGGAGAGATGTAAAGCAGCCTGGGGGGCAGAGTTTGCTGCCAGGGCAAGTGCTCTGTAGTGCATCTGAGAGACAGCTTTTGAGCTCTGCTTCCTGTGGTTTCTCTGCAGAGCAGTGTGGGAGAGCTCTGCAGTGTGACCTGCAGGGCTGCTTGCTCTGGTGGCAGACTCTGTGCAGGAGAGCAGAGCAGGGACCTGGCAGCTGTGAGGGCTCTGGGGAGAGCCAACTGCACTCAGCTGCAGCTTTGGCTTGGGAGATGAAGATCTGAGCTCTGGTAAGTCAACTTCTAACTACATTTATCCTTCCAGGGCAGAAAACCAACCCAACTGCTGCTGCTGTTGATGAAGCCAAGTGCTGCTGCTGCAGGCCCCTTGCTTTGCTTTTGTTGTGGGTTTGGTTAACAGTCACAGTGCAAAGCCAGCTGCTGGGGAGGGTTCTGCAAATGGTTCCAAGCTCCTGGTCAGACTCAAACCCCAGCACACTGATGGTGACCACACTTATGGGGAGGCACTGGCACAGGCTGCCCAGGGAGGCTGTGGATGCTCCCTCCCTGGAGGTGCTCCAGGCCAGGCTGGATGAGGCCTTGAGCAGCCTGGGCTGGGGGGAGGTGTTCCTGCCCCTGGCAGGGGGTTGGAACTGGCTGAGCTTGGAGGTCCCTTCCAACCCAACCCATTCCATGAATCTTACCACAGCCTCCCTGGGCAGCCTGCTCCAGAGTCTCCCCTCCCTCACTGCCAGCCTGAATCTCCTCTCCTCAAGCTTCCATCCTTTCCCTCTCCCTCTGTCCCTTGTCAAAAGCCCCTCCCCAGCTCTCCTGTAGCTGGAAGGCTGCTCTAAGGTCTCCTCTTTTTCTCCAGGCTGGGCAGCCCCAACCTTCTCAGCCTGTCCCCACAGGGAAGGTTCTCCAGCCCTCCTATTTTATGGTATCTGGGCTCCTGTTGCAGGTGGGGAGGGATGCAGGGGCTAGAGTGAGAGTGCAGGTGCTGGAAGGACATGGAATGAGCAACATGTCCTGGTGGAAGCAGCTTCTGTGCCCTTGGGAGGCCTTACAACCACACTGCCAGGGATCTGTTCTGCTCCAGTCTCGCAGTAGAACTTGCTTTGCCACCTCCCAGTCAGCATTAAGCACACAGAAACCTCTTGGTTAGCTTCTCCAGCCTCCTGGGGCAGTGTTTGTTGTGGAGCTGTTGGCTGCTGCTGCCCATGGCTGCTGTGCCTGGCTGGGGAGCAGCAGCTCCTCACTCCCCTTTGCTTCTCCTGCCCCTGTAAGGACTTTTCAGGCCTTTCTCTTTCCCCCCCTTTTCACCACCACACTTTGAAGCTAGAAACAGGCAGATGCTGAGTGGCTCCTGCTCTGGCAGGGCTCTGAGATAAAGGTGGATTCAAGGCCTGGCTTAGCTGTGCCTGGCTTTGTTGGCCTTGTCCCCTGCCTGCCCAGGGCTCTGCGGTGCCAGCCCCACGTAAGCAGCTCTGGTCGGCTGCCTAAGCAGTTAAACAACTCTCTTCTGTTTTCATCTTCCAGTTACCATCTTGGGGTGCTTTGGGCCTGATGAGACAAACAGCTGCTGGCAGGAAGTGTGGTGAGTGCAGAGGTTCCTCTGGAAAGCACCCAGCAGTCTCTGTGCTGCCAGGGGCTCAGCCTCGGCACCTGGGCTGCCCTGGAGCTGGGCTGAGCTGCTCCACTGCCTCTGTGTCTGGTTGAGCTGCTCAGCTCTCTCTCATTTGATGGAAACTCTGTGGTTTGTCACTTACATGATGTGAGAGGAGCATTTGGACAGTGGCTTCTTTGCCCTCTTGCAAACACAAACCTCAGAGCCCCCTCTGCACCTGAGCTGGGTGGTGCTTCCCTTCTGTGCCTGGGCTGGGAGCTGCCAGTTCACCCAGCAGCCCCCACCAAGCCCTTCCACTGGTGGGCAGGTGAAGGTCAGAGCTAAGGAGCAGCACTGTGGGTGGGAAAGGGGTGCAGCTTAGAGACTGGGTGGGGAGCTTGGTGCCATGGGTTAGTTGATCAGATGGTGTTGGGTGAGAGGTTGGACTTGAGAATCTCAAAGCTCTGCTCTCCCCCTGCTCTCCCCCTGCTCTCCCCCTGCTCTCCCCCTGCTCCTGGCCCATCCTCACCCAGAGCTGTAGCTTTCCTGCCTGTCTGCTTTGGGGGGCAGGGAGCTGCTACCTCTTAGCTCAGCATTGTCACCTGGTGAGGATTCTCCTGCCAGCAAATCCTCTGCAGTGCCAGCTGCCAGTGCTGCTCTTCCTCAATGCTTTGCTGTCCCTCACAGCAGCCCTGCTTGCCACCAGGACACAGAGCCCTGAGGAGGCTTCACCAGCCCCAGCACCACTCAGCTGTGTGGCTTTGGCTCCTGACCCACCTGAGGTGAACTCAAACTCCAGCCCCTCCTGGGCTAAGAGGTGGCTTTAAGACTTGTACCCCGTGCTGGCAGAGGTGATGGCAGACATTTCCTGGACTGAAGGGGTCTCCCCAGTGACCAATGGCAGTTCAGAGCCCCCCTTGGAAGCAGACTTCCAGCACTCCTTGTTTCCTGCCCTCTACAGCATTGTCTTTGTGCTGGGGCTGCTGGAGAACGTCCCAGCCCTGTACCTGCTGTGCTGCCAGGTGAAGCACAGCTCCCCTTCCTACCTCTACATGGCCAACCTGGCTCTGCTGGACACCTTGTTTGTCTGTGTGCTGCCCTTCAGAATCCATTACCACCTGACCAGGAACAGCTGGGTCTCTGGTGACATGGCCTGCAGGCTGACAGGGACCTTGGACTGCATCACCACCTACCTGAGCATCGCCTTCTTCACCTGCGTCTGCCTGGACCGCTACGTGGCCCTGCTGCACCCCTTCACCTACATCCAGCTCAGAGCCAGCCACTGCCTGCTGGTGGTCACAGCCCTCTGGCTGCTGGCTCTGAGTGCCACAGCTGCACTCATCCTGGGAGGTCCCCTGCACACCACTGGGGTGAGGAGCAGCACAGCCTGCTCCGAGAGCCGCGCCGCTCCCTCCGGCCTCCTGGCCCTGCTCTTCGGCTTCCTGCTGCCCTTCTCCATCATCCTCCTCAGCTTCCCTCTCCTTGCCAGGAAGATCTCCCAGCTCAAGCACAGCACCCGCAAGAGGAAGGCCCTGAGGACCATCTACAGCATCCTGGGCATCTGCAGCTTGTGCTTTGTGCCCTACCACCTGACTCACCTGCTCCGCTTCCTGGTGCGAGTGCAGCTGCTCCGGGCCCAGGCCCTCACCACCCTGCTCTGCAGACTGAGCAGGGTCACCCCAGCCCTGCTCAGCTTCAGCTGCTGCCTCAATCCCCTCCTCTACTACTTCAGCTCCCCCAGCAAGCCCTGGCTCATCGACCTCAGGCTCTGCTTCAGGTCTAAAATGGTCTACACCATCTGTGACCAGAATCTGGGGGAGTCCTCCTGTGCCTACAAGCTGCAGCAGAGAGCTGGAAACAAAGCCCCTGGAGCTGGAATCCTCTGATCAGCTCAGAGTAAGTTCTGCAGCCACCTTTCAGCTCCTTCTTTGGAGCCAAACCTGTGGAAGCTGACACTTGTCCAGCCAGGGGCAAGGCAGCAGTGGGGGCAACCTCTCATCAGGGTGGCCAGAGCCAGGCCAAGGGGGAATGGGTTGAAGCTGAGGGAGAGCAGGGTGAGGCTGGAGCTGAGGAAGAAGTTCTGCAGGAGGAGGGTGCTGAGGCTCTGGAACAGGCTCCACGGGCAGGCTGGGGCTGCCTCCTCCCTGGGGCTGTTCAGGGCCAGGCTGGATGATGCCCTGAGCAGCCAAGTCCAGCTGAGAGCTGCCCCTGCCCATGGTGGGGAGGTTGGAGCCAGTGACTTGCTGGAAGGTGTCCAGAGAAGGGCAACAGAGCTGGGGAGGGGTCTGGAGCACAGCCCTGGAGGAGAGGCTGAGGGAGCTGGGGTTGCTTAGCCTGGAGAAGAGGAGGCTCAGGGGAGACCTTCTTGCTCTCTCCAACTCCCTGAAGGGAGGTTGCAGCCAGGTGGGGGTTGGGCTCTTCTCCCAGGCACCCAGCACAAGAGGCCACAGTCTCAAGCTGTGCCAGGGGAGTTTTGGGCTGGATGGTAGGAAGAAGTTCTTCCCAGCAAGAGAGATTGGCCACTGGGATGTGCTGCCCAGGGAGGTGGTGGAGTCCCCATCCCTGGAGGTGTTCAGGAAGAGCCTGGCTGAGGCCCTTGGTGCCATGGTTGGTGCTAGGTTGGACCTGATGCTCTCTGAGGTCCTTTCCAACCTGGTTGATTGTTGTGTCTCTGAGGTCCCTTCCCCCCTGGGCCATTCTCTGGTATTGTTTGTCAGGCAGCTGGGGGGCAGCTGTGTCCTCTGGCAGTCCTGCAGAGCTCCTGCTGCCACTGTGCTGCTCCTGCTTGGCTGCAGGGCTGGCAGCACCCAGGGCTGTGCTCTGACAGCAGCAAAGGGTTACTTGAGAGCTCCTGGCCCTGCCTGCAGTCCCAGGGGATCAGGGCAGCCCTGCCTGGCTTTTCCCTATTTTGGAGGGCTCCTGTCTCCTCTCCCTGGGAGGGGAACACTCTCTGCCAGCTGGGTTCAGACTTTCTGCCTACATTCCACAGCCAAATAAGGGCTCCTCATCCCTTCTTGGGAATCTGGTGATTGGCTTCCTGAGCTGAGCCTCAGCCCAGGCCTTCTAGCTCTGTGTGCCCCTGGATTTGAGCTGGACAGCAGCTGAGGCAAGTGTGGCAGCTGAGAACTCCAAGTGTCTACCCTGTGCAAGCTGCTCTGGCCACACAAGCCCTGGGGGCAGTCACTGCAGGAGCTGGCACAACCCCTTCCACCCTGCAGCCCTGCTGAAGGGTCAGGGATGTGATTTTTGTGTGCTCTGAAGACCATTCTCTGACCTGTTTCATCTCTTCTCTTGTGTTAACAGAGCCCCACAGCCACCCTGGGAAGCAGCAGGCTTTGGAGGGAGTTTTAGCATCATGTGAGGGTGATCAGAGTCAGCAGAGCAGCACTGGGCTGGCTGACAAAGCTGCTGCAGAGCCAAGGCTTGACTCAAGAGGATGTGATTGCTGCTTGCAGATACACAGCCAGGCTCTTCTCTTCCTTCCCACACCACCCCCAGGCCTTGTGAAGTGCAGCTCTGCTCCTGGCCTCTTGGCACAGGAGGCTGGGAGGAGATCCCAACAGGAGGGAGGTGGCACAGGGCATGAGGTGTGCCCAGGGTGGTGCTGTGCTGACCCCCAGGGGTGCCTGCTGTGGCAGGGGGGTTGGACTCAATGAGCTCTGGAGGTCCCTTCCACCCCCTGACCTCCTCTGATTCACAGAATGGGTTGGGGTGGAAGGGACCTCCAAGCTCAGCCAGTTCCAACCCCTGCCATGGGCAGGGACACCTCCCCCCAGCCCAGGCTGCTCCAGGCTTCATCCACCTTGGCCTTGAACACCCCAGGGAGGAGGCAGCCACAGCCTCCCTGGGCAGCCTGTTCCTCCCTACCCTCCCTGGAAAGAATTTCTTCCTCCCCTCCACTTTCACTCTGCCCTCTGCCAGCTCCAGTCCCTTCCCTTGTCCTACCCCTAATCCCTACAAGCCCTTGCAGTCCTGTCCCCCTCCTGTGCAGCATTCAGGCTGACAGTGCCCCTGGACCCTGGCCCTGCAGCAGGTTGGTTGAGCTTCCCAGGTTGTGCTGAGCTGTTGGATGTGGAACTGCCTCAGACCTTACAGGAGGGAGCAGGACAGATGTGGCAGGGGGGTGTGGGGAGCCAGTGCCTCTCTGCACCATGGACACTGCAGCCTCTGCCCCTTGCCTGAGGGCAGCTGCTGCCACTCTGCTTGAGGGCAAGAGGTTTGGAGCCCAAGCAGCAGAGGTGAGGAGCAAGGCTGGGGCCTTGGAGTGGGGAAAGCAAAGGTGCAGTGAGCTGGCAGGGAAGGGGCTGCAGGGTGGGAGGCTGTGCTGAGCTGCTCAAGGCAATCAGCAAAGCACTGCAGCAGTGGAGGGTGGCTGCAGGAAGCAACCCAAGGGAGCTGCAGTCACTGTGCTGGAGGCTGTGGTGGGGGTTAGGAGGGGCCTGCCCTGCCCTGCCCTGCCTGCAGCTTCACTCAGGCTGAGTGGAGAGCTGGGTGCTGGGTGCTGCTTGTAGCCTGGAGGGATTTCTGAGCAGCAGTGAGGCAAACAAACCCAGAGCTGCACAAACCTCTGCAGCAGCCCCAAAATAACAACTCCTGAGCTGCCTGAGACAAGTGCAGAGCCTTGCACTCATGAAAGGGAGCTGAGGAGAGCCTCTCAGGGAGCCTTAACTGAATCTTTTACCTTCCTGTGCAGCTGCTATTTCTGTCCCATTTCTAGGCTATGAAAGCAAGCTCCCAGCCCTGCAGGGACTGCTCCTTCCAGCTGAGCACAGCTTTGGTGCCCTGGATAAAGGAAGAGAACAGTTTGGAGCCTGCAGCCAGGAGTGCAGCTTCCTTCCAGCCTCAGCTCTGGCTGGGGGGTGATTCAAAAGTCACTGTGCTGGGACAAGAGCACAGTTAGGGGGAGGGGGGGGGTTGAGCCTTGCCTCTGTGGTGCTTTAGTGGTCTAACTGTGGAGCTCTGAAAGCCCTGCTGAAGCTTTAAGGGCAGTAAGAAGCCTGAGCAGCTGGCACCTGACTGTGTGAGCAACTCCCAGGTGCTCCTGGGCAGGTTTCCAGTGGGGGGAAGCTGGGGGCTGCCCAGGCTCTCACTGCAGGAAGTGGCCAAGCTCTGTCCTCCTTTTATTAAAACAAACCAACCCAGAAGGGGGGAGAAGAACAAAGCCCAAACCTTTCAGCAGTGTAAACAAAATAAACCTCTGACTGACTCTCTCTGCAGCCCCTCTGTGCTGCTGCTCAGGAGCTGCTGGGTGGAAGTCCTTTTTTCAGCAGGGCTGTGAGGTAGCTGCCCAGCTCCTCGTCCTGGAGAGAGGGGAAAAGAGAAAGAGGGTGGAAAAATAGAGCTTGTTTTTCCCAGGGGGGGCAGGAAGTTGGATGCTTGTGCCTAGAGATGGCCTGAAAGGGCTCTCAGACCCAGCACCAGGTTCAGAAAGGGAGTTGTGGGGTGCTCCTTCCAGCTGTTTTGAGGAGTGCTGCTCTTGAAAGCAAAGAAGGAACAGCACTGAGGCTTCATTTGCTTTGCTCCCAAGAAGGGACTGGAGGCACAACACAGCCCTGGCAAGCAGGGGGGTGGTGTGGGCTTTCTGCTTGGTGGCTGTTGGACACCTGAGAGGGGCAGTGCACAACATCTCTCCCTCTGAGGGCAGCAGGGAGACAAAGTGACCTAACCAAGTGGAATCACTTCAGAGAGCCACAGAATGCTTTGGGCTGGAAGGGACCTTAGAGACCATCCAGTTCCAACAGGGAGACCTTGCACTAGCCCAGGCTGCTCAGGGCCTCCTCTGCCTGCATTCAGTGGTGCCAGAGGAATATGGCTCAGGGGAGGAGAAGGATTGGCACCAAACCTAACCTGCTGAAGCAGCTGGCAGTGACTCTCCTCCTCCTCTTCCACTCAAGTGGCTGCACAGCCAGAGGGGTGAAGGCTCACCCTTGGGGCAGCAACCCACCCTGCAGCACAGGTTTGGACTGGAAGTGCCTGAGGCCTCCTACCTGGTAGGTCCAGGACACGAGCAGAACTTTGGTTCCTTGATCCTCAGAGTGTGCTGTGGCCTGGATGAGGATGGACTCCACTGTTATGGACCCATCAGGGAGGTGCTGCACAGAGTAGTCCTTCAGCACCCTGGCAAGAGAGGAGCTGGCAGTTATTCTGGGGGGGACAAGCATGCCTCTGAAGGGTGGCTCACCCCTGGCTCTCTGAACCCCAGCTGGGACAATGATCTTAGCACTGTTTATGGGCAGTGGGGGGCAAGAAGGAGGGGGCAGGCTCTTTTCAGGGCTGTCCTGTGGGCACAAACTGGAACCCAGGAGGTTCCACCTCTGGTGTGAGGCTGCTGGAGGCCTGGAGCAGGCTGCCCAGGGGGGTTGTGGAGTCCCCTGCTCCGGAGCCTTTCCAGCCCCACCTGGATGCATTCCTGGGTGGCCTGCCCTGGGTGCTCCTGCTCTGGCAGGGAGCTTGGGCTGGAGGATCCCTTCCCACCCCCCAACCATTCTGATTTGAGGGGGGGACCGCCCCAGCCTGGCACAGGCCAGGAGGCCACAGGCTGCAGCAGCGGCGCCGCGGAGACCCTGCTCTGAGCGCCGGGGGAAGGGCAGGGAGGGCCTGAGCCTGAGCCTGCTGAGCTGAGCAGGGCAGGGAGGGCCTGAGCCTAAGCCTGCTGAGCAGGGCAGGGCAGGGAGGGCCTGAGCCTAAGCCTGCTGAGCTGAGCTGAGCAGGGCAGGGAGGGCCTGAGCCTAAGCCTGCTGAGCTGAGCAGGGCAGGGAGGGCCTGAGCCTAAGCCTGCTGAGCTGAGCTGGGCAGGGCAGGGAGGGCCTGAGCCTAAGCCTGCTGAGCTGGGCAGGGCAGGGAGGGCCTGAGCCTAAGCCTGCTGAGCTGGGCAGGGCAGGGAGGGCCTGAGCCTAAGCCTGCTGAGCTGGGCAGGGCAGGGAGGGCCTGAGCCTAAGCCTGCTGAGCTGGGCAGGGCCGGGAGGGCCTGAGCCTAAGCCTGCTGAGCTGGGCAGGGCAGGGAGGGCCTGAGCCTAAGCCTGCTGAGCTGGGCAGGGCAGGGCAGGGAGGGCCTGAGCCTAAGCCTGCTGAGCTGAGCAGGGCAGGGAGGGCCTGAGCCTAAGCCTGCTGAGCAGGGCAGGGCAGGGAGGGCCTGAGCCTAAGCCTGCTGAGCTGGGCAGGGCAGGGAGGGCCTGAGCCTAAGCCTGCTGAGCAGGGCAGGGCAGGGAGGGCCTGAGCCTAAGCCTGCTGAGCAGGGCAGGGCAGGGAGGGCCTGAGCCTAAGCCTGCTGAGCTGGGCAGGGCAGGGAGGGCCTGAGCCTAAGCCTGCTGAGCAGGGCAGGGCAGGGAGGGCCTGAGCCTAAGCCTGCTGAGCTGAGCAGGGCAGGGAGGGCCTGAGCCTAAGCCTGCTGAGCTGAGCAGGGCAGGGAGGGCCTGAGCCTGAGCCTGCCGAGCTGGGCAGGGCAGGGAGGGCCTGAGCCTAAGCCTGCTGAGCTGAGCAGGGCAGGGAGGGCCTGAGCCTAAGCCTGCTGAGCTGAGCAGGGCAGGGAGGGCCTGAGCCTAAGCCTGCCGAGCTGGGCAGGGCAGGGAGGGCCTGAGCCTAAGCCTGCCGAGCTGGGCAGGGCAGGGAGGGCCTGAGCCTAAGCCTGCCGAGCTGGGCAGGGCAGGGAGGGCCTGAGCCTAAGCCTGCTGAGCTGAGCAGGGCAGGGAGGGCCTGAGCCTAAGCCTGCTGAGCTGAGCAGGGCAGGGAGGGCCTGAGCCTGCTGAGCTGGGCAGGGCAGGGAGGGCCTGAGCCTAAGCCTGCTGAGCAGGGCAGGGCAGGGAGGGCCTGAGCCTAAGCCTGCTGAGCTGAGCAGGGCAGGGAGGGCCTGAGCCTAAGCCTGCCGAGCTGGGCAGGGCAGGGAGGGCCTGAGCCTAAGCCTGCTGAGCTGAGCAGGGCAGGGAGGGCCTGAGCCTAAGCCTGCTGAGCAGGGCAGGGCAGGGAGGGCCTGAGCCTAAGCCTGCTGAGCTGAGCAGGGCAGGGAGGGCCTGAGCCTAAGCCTGCTGAGCAGGGCAGGGCAGGGAGGGCCTGAGCCTGCTGAGCAGGGCAGGGCAGGGAGGGCCTGAGCCTGCTGAGCTGAGCAGGGCAGGGAGGGCCTGAGCCTGCTGAGCAGGGCAGGGCAGGGAGGGCCTGAGCCTGCCGAGCTGTGTGGCTGGGGCAGCAGGCAGCCCGGCTGCAGAGCACTTGCCCCTTGAGGTGGTTGTAGACGCGCAGCACGGTCTCGTGCTCCTTGCGCGGGTCCTGCAGGTGCACGCGGCAGGTGAAGCGCAGCTGATGCTCCGCCAGCCCCAGCTCCTTCAGCGCCTGCTCGGGGCACAGCAGCCGGAAGCTCTGCGGGCACAGGCACACAGACACGCTCAGGACCCCGAGGGGCGGCCGCTGCCACCCCCCCGCCGCGCCTCAGGCCGCAGCAGGCTGCGAGCGTCCGCCGCCAGCCTGGCCGCGGACGCCTCCGGGGCTGAGGCTGCTGGCGGCCCGGAGAGCCAAGCGGAGCCTGGGCTGCAGCAAGAGGAGCAGGGCCAGGGAGGGGACTCTGCCCCTCTGCTCTGCCCTGCTGAGACCACAGCTGGAGCTCTGGGGCCAGTTCTGCAGCCTCTGTGCCAGGGAGGATCTGGAAGGTGCCCAGAGAAGGGCCACGAGGAGGAGCAGAGGGCTGGAGCTGCTCTGCTGTGAGCACAGCCTGAGCTGGGGCTGTGCAGTCTGGAGAAGGCTCCAAGGAGAGCTAATTGTGGCCTTCCAGGATCTGCAGGGGGCTCCAAGAAAGCTGGGGAGGGACTTTGGAGGGGGTCAGGGAGGGATAGGGCTGGGGGGGATGGAGCAAAACTAGAAGTAGGGAGATTGAGATTGGATGCTAGGAAGAAGTTGTTGCCCAGGAGGGTGGTGAGAGCCTGGCACAGGCTGCCCAGGGAGGTGGTGGAAGCCTCCTGCCTGGAGGTGTTTGCAGCCAGGCTGGAGGTGGCTGTGAGCAACCTGCTGTGGTGTGAGGTGTCCCTGCCCATGGCAGGGGGTTGGAGCTGGCTGAGCCTTGAGGTCCCTTCCAGCCCTGACAGTTCCCTGGTTCTAACCTGTGCCAGGCTCTCACCACCCTCAGGGGGGAGAATTTCTTCCTAACATCCAATCTGAATCTCCCCAGCTCTGGTTTTGTTCCTGGAGGGCAAGAGGCTGAGAGCTGGTGAAGATGGCACTCCAGAGACCAGCTAAGGTCTGCCTGACAGATTGACCTTCCCAGGGCTGCTCCTCTCCAGCTCCTCCTTCACCCAGAACTCCCTCTGGGTGATGACAACACCCAGAGGGCACAAGACAAGCAGGAGGCAGTTTTGTACTCACATTGTCCTTCATCATCAGTGTGCCATGCATCAGCTGGGGCTTCTTGACATCTGGCAAGAGACCCAAGCCAAGGGCAAGGGAAGAGAAAGGTGATGTGGTTACTGGTGATGTTCTTACCACACCAGACAGCTGCTAGAGAACGCAACAGACTGGAGCTGAATCCTTGCTGAGGTCCCAGCTGCTGGAGGACTTCACAGGCTGGAGTTCAGAGACTTAAGCTTCCCCTCTGCAGCAAGGTGTGTGGTGCTCAGCCCATGATCAGAACTCTACCCATCAGCCATGCTTAGTAACACAACCTCTGCCTCTCTTCCCAGCCACCTCCTGCTTGGAGAGGGTTTAGACTATTTTAAGCTGGGTCCAGCACAGTAGTTCCAGCCTTTAAGAGCAGGCAGGGATGGTGTTTGCATGGTGGGCAAGGGGCAGGGGGGGAGGCTTTGCTTTTAAGCACCACTGCAGGCAGGCACAGCACAGGAGCTGCTTCAGTTCCCAGGCTGCTCTCAGCCCCTTCGTGCTGCTCTGTCCCAGGGAGCGGTGCCCTGGCTCCCCACTGCCACCACTGGCCCTGCCCCCCCCTTGCCAGCCCTCTACACCACAGTGGGGGCCAGAAGGTGAAGCTGCTGGGTGAGTGGCTCTCACCTAGTGCTGTTTCTCTCTTGAGGAGCCCCAGGGATATGTCCACTGGGATGCTGGGGTTGGTGAAGATGGTTGTGGTCTCTCCATTGGCAGGCATGTAGCAGCTGACATCTGCAAGGGGAACAACCAAGCCTCAGCAGGGCTGCACTACCCAGCCCAGGCTCACCTCACCCACAGGCAGGGCCCCTGGGTGCTGGGAGTGTGGCTGCAGCTGTTGTGAGGGGCAGGAGGTGAGGGTTAGTAACTGCTGAAAGGGGGCAGCAGGGATGTGAAAGAGGCTGAAGAGCAGAAACCCCCCCCCCAAAAAACCTCCCCTGAACTCCTTGGGAGGGTGAAGAGCTAAGGGATAAAGGTAAGAGGAGTGCCTGCAGGCTGCTGGGTAACAAATGGCTGCAAAGCAAGCTGCAGCTGCTGAGCTACCAGCCAGCCTGAACTCCCTCTTCCCTTCCAGAGCTCTTCCCAAGGCCTTGAGGGGAATGAGCTCCAGAGAAGAATTACCAGTGAAGAGAGAAGCTGCTAATGAACCATTCCAAGTGCCCCCTGCCTGCCTCTAAAGCAATCCATTAAGTGCTGAGCTGTCTGATACAAGGGAGCAGCTCCAGCTTCACCTCCCACTGGGCACTACCCTGGCTGGCTGGCCCCTGCTCAGCCAGGGGATGGATATTGGCTGCCTGGAAGTGACTTTATGCCTGGCTCCAGACTCCTGGAAGCACTGGGGCTGGAAAAGCCTTTAAGAAGGTCCAGTCCAACCCTTCCTACAGCAATCCATTAAGTGCTGAGCTGTCTGATACAAGGGAGCAGCTCTAGCTTCACCTTCCACTGGGCACTACCCTGGCTGGCTGGCCCCTGCTCAGCTAGGGGATGGAAGTGACTTTATGCCTGGCTCCAGACTCCTGGAAGCACTGGGGCTGGAAAAGCCCTGCAAGAAGATCCAGTCCAACCCTTCCCACCTCTGCCAAGCCTGGTGCTAAGCCACAGCCCTCAGCACCACATCCCTGTGGCTGGGCAGCCCCGCCGGGGCCCGGCCCTCACCACACCTTCCAGGGCAGCCCAGGGGATTATGGCTGTGCCCCTGCCCCCAGGCCAGGCCCAGCAGTGCCCTTACGAAACTCCTGCTCAATCTTCTGCTTCAGGAACTCCATTTTCTTGGCCTCCCCGTGGACCAGCAGCACGCTGCGGGGCTCGGCCTGCCGGATCAGCTGCATGATGCCCTTGGCGTCGGCGTGGGCGCTGAAGGACATGTACTCCACCTGCATCTTCACCTCCAGCTGGGGGGGAGGAGGAGCAGCACAAAGCACAGCCTTGGTGAATCAGGAATGGCTTTGGCCCCCTGCAACCACCCAAACGAGCCCAGGGGCTCCTCTGTGTGCGGTGCAGAGGAGGAAGCTCAACACCCACACTGAGAACGAGGAGAGGGCTGCTGGGAGCTGAGCCTGAAGAGGGGGATGAAGGGAAAAGCTCTCCCTGATCCCCAGGAGCAAGAGAGCATCAAGTCCCACCTGCCACCCAACACCATCTCATCAACTAAACCATGGCTCCAAGTGCCACATCCAAGCCCCTCTTGAACACCTCCAGGGGTGAGGACTCCACCACCTCCCTGGGCAGCACATCCCCATGGCCAATCTCTCTGTCTGGGAAGAATTTCTTCCTCACCTCCAGCCTGAACCTCCCCTGGCACAGCTTGAGACTGTGGCCTCTTGTTCTGGTGCTAGGTGCCTGGGAGAAGAGCCCAACCCCCACCTGGCTACAGCCTCCCTTCAGGGAGTTGGAGAGAGCAAGGAGGTCTCCCCTGAGCCTCCTCTTCTGCAGGCTAAGCAACCCCAGCTCCCTCAGCCTCTCCTCCCAGGGCTCAGTGTCAGAGCATGGAGTCTCCTCCTCTGGGCACGTTCAGGACCCATCTGGCTGTGCTCCTGTGTGAGCTGCCCTGGGTGACCCTGCTTTAGCAGGGGGCTTGGACTCCAGAGAGGACCATGCTGTGATTCCATGACACTGCTCACACAGGTGCCAGAGCAAATCAGCACTTCAGGGCAGGTGCTTGGGATCCCTTGATAAATGGATCCCTTTCCCCAGCTGTTAGCCACAAGCATGGCCCTGAGCCACTGCTGCCAGGGGGCAGGGGAAGCAAACTCCCAGCCCACCCCCACATAACATGCTCCTGGGGTGTTCTCCACATTGGCTGGGATACATTCCCATTACAGGGTATCCAACCCCCAGCTCAAGCTCTTCAGAGCCTCCCCCCCACAGCTCCTCCTCCTTGCAGCTCCAACTTACTATTTGCCTTCCCTCCATCTCCAGCTTGCGTTGGCCGCTCAGGATCTTGTGGCCCACGGTGCCCTGCACGCAGTAGCCAGGCATGATGACCTGGGAGGGGAGCCACAACAGGCACTCACAGCACTGCCCTGCCTGCAAAAGCTCCTCAGCAGCATCAAGCCCCTTCTCTGGCTCTGCCTGGCCTGCTGCCACCCCCTGGCCCTCAGCATCACAGGCGGCCAGGGGGCGGAAGGGACCCAGAGAGCTCATCCAGCCCAAGCCCCCTGCCAGAGCAGGGCCATACAAGCTCAGGTCCAGAAGGGCCTTGAAAGACCCAGAGGAGACTCCACAACCCCTCTGGGCAGCCTGTTCCAGTGCTCTGTGACCCTCCCAGTGAAGCAGTTCCTCCTTGTGTTGAGGTGGAAGCTCCTGTGCTGCAGCTTCCATCCACTGCCCCTTGTCCTGTCCCCGGGAGCAAGGGAGCAGAGCCTGTCCCTGCCCCTCCCTCCTGCCCCCCAGCCCTCAGATATTGATAAACACTTATTGAATCCCCTCTAAGTCTTCTCTTCTCCAGACTGGACAGCCCCAGGTCCCTCAGCCTCTCCTCACCAGGCAGTGCTCAGTCCCCATCCATCCTCACAGCCCTCTGCTGGACCCTCTCCAGCAGATCCCTGTCCCTCTGAGACTGGGGAGCCCAGAACTGCCACAGCTCACAAACCACAGCTCCAGCCTGCCCCTGGGCTGTGTGTAACACAAACCACACTGCTGAGGAGGTTTGTGCTGTGACCATCTCACACACAAGCCTCCCTCCCTGGGAAGCTGCTTGCTTTGCTCTGCAGCTTGGGAAGAGCCAGGGGGAGGAGAGAGCAAACTGCTGCAATCCATACAGCAGCCAAGAGGCTCAAGCTAGTTCCAGGTGGCTCTGAAGCAGCTTCAGATGAATGAAAGCACTCCTGGAAATAAGAGCTCTCCCTGTCTGAGACAAGGTCCCAGCTCCTCCTCCCAGTACCTGAAGGGGGCTCCAAGAAGGCTGCAGAGGGACTGCCCCCAAAGGCCTGCAGGGGCAGGACAAAGGGCAACGGGCTGAAATTGAGCAGCAGATTGAGTTGTGAGGAACAAGGTCTGTGCCAGGAGGCTGCTGGAACACTGCAACAGGCTGCCCAGGGAGGTGCCTGCTGAGGCTCCATCCCTGGAGAGGTTCAGGGTCAGGCTGGAGAGGGCCCTGAGCAACCTGCTCCAGTGGAGGGGATTGGACTGGATGAGCTTTGGAGGCCCCTTGCAACCCAACCCCTTCTCTGCTTCCCCTCCTCTGCTGCCATCACACAGCAAGGGAAAAACAGAGCTTGAAAGAGCTCTGCCCTGGGCTGCTGCAGTGCAGGGCTTGTGTCAGGTAGCTCTGGGGGCTCAGGAAATGCTCTCCTGCAGCCTGTGCCCCCCTCCCATCGGCACACCCCAAGGAAATGATTTCTTACCATGTTCTTCTCATTGCCTGCCCACTTCTTGAAGATCTGAAGGGACTGTCCTGCATGAAGCATGCCAGGGGTTGCAAACACAACCTGGAATCATACAGAGGAGTATTCAACACCCAGCTCCCATCACTGCACAGTCCACAACACTTCACTACTGCTCCAGAGCTCCAGGGGGGGATTTATGGCTGCTTGATTTTCACTGAAGCTGAACTGGGAGCAGCCAACTTCTGGCTGGTAGAAACTGAGCAGCTTTGTGATGTTCCACCATGCTCAAGGGATGCCTAGAGGAGGGCTGGGGAGGGGATGAGAGGCAATGGTTTGGAAGTGGAGCAGGGCAGAGTTAGGTTGGGCATCAGGAGGGAGTTCTGCACAGTGAGAGGGGGAGACACTGGAACAGGCTGCACAGAGAGGTGGTTGAGGCTCCAACCCTGAAGCTATTCAAGATCAGCCTTGCTGTGGCCCTGAGCAGCCTGATCCAGCTGGAGATGTCCCTGCTGAGGGCAGGGGGGGTTGGACAAGAAGCCCTTGGAGGGTCCCTTCCAATGCAACCTGTGACAGGGCAGAGGATCCAAGGTTTGCCTTAGCCAGAGCCCCAGCCCCAGCTCCCTGCCATGCCACACCTGCCCTCACCTTGCAAATCCACCTACCATAGGCCCTGGGTTGTCTGCAAAGGCCCTGTCAAAGGCTTTGATGTGTTTGAACTCAAACATGTTCCTCTGCACAAAGGTCTTCCTGATCTTCTGGTTGGTCCAGGTGATGAAGAGCTTGTAGTAGTGATTGGCCTTCTCTGTCAGGCCCGTGGAGAAGTAGATGGGAGCCTTCAGATTCATCCTCTCCCTGCAGGCAAAAAGGGGTCCAGAGACCTGTGAGGGCCAAAGTGTGAGCATGGAGAGCCAGGAGCCCACTCCATAAAGCCATGGAAGCCTCCAGAGGTGCTCTTGGGCACAGCCTGCTCCCAGCAAGTCAAGCAGTGGCACAACAAACATCACAGTGCTGGGCATTAACTTCCTGCAGAGCAGCTTCAGTCCAAGCCTCCTTCTCACCCTGCCTGTGGCAGCCACTCCAGGCCAGCCCCAGCCCCAGTGGCAGCCACTCCAGGCCAGCCCCAGCAGAATAGAATAGAATAAACCAGGTGGGAAAAGACCTTTAAGATCATCAAGTCCAACCTATCACTCAGCACCATCTGATCAACTAAACCATGGCACCAAGGGCCTCATCCAGGCTCTTCCTAAACACCTCCAGGGATGGGGACTCCACCACCTCCCTGGGCAGCACATCCCAGTGGCCAATCTCTCTGTCTGGGAAGAATTTCTTCCTAGCATCCACCCTGAACCTCCCCTGGCACAGCTTGAGACTGTGGCCTCTTGTTCTGCTGCTGGGTGCCTGGGAGAGCCCAGCTGGCTCCAGCCTCCCTTCAGGGAGTTGGAGAGAGCAAGAAGGTCTCCCCTGAGCCTCCTCTTCTGCAGGCTAAGCAACCCCAGCTCCCTCAGCCTCTCCTCAGGGCTGTGCTCCAGACCCCTCCCCAGCTCTGTTGCCCTTCTCTGGACACCTTCCAGCACCTCAACATCTTCCCATCTGAGGGGCCCAGAACTGGACACAGGACTCCAGGTGTGGCCCAAGCAGTGTCAGCCACTGCAGCCCATGCCCAGTGTCCATCACTGCTGTGAGATTTACTCCCAAGTGCAGCCACCCTCAACTGACAAAAGACATTTCCACCCAATGCTTGTCTGCAGTTTCCTTCTTGCTCCTCCCTCCTGCCTCTGCCAGGAGAGCAGCCTGAGAAGTGGAAGAGCTGCTCTCCACTTCTGTTGCAGGGTTGTTGTTGATGCTGACTGTTTAGAGGAGGGAATGACAGAGTGAGTGGTAGGGGCTGGAAGGGACCTCCAGAGGGCATCCAAGTCCCCTGCCAGAGCAGGTTCACCTGGCTGTCCCACTGCTCAGAGCCAGGAGTGGAGGATAAGAGACTGCTGGAACCAAGCCACAGCTGCCAGGACCCCTGGTGAGCATCCTTGGACTCAGCACAGCATGAAAGAAGCACAAAGCTGCCAGGGCCAGGAGCTCAGGAAGACAAATGGAGGGGGGAGACAGACTGCAGGGACTGCACTCACCAGAAGGTTTCCAACAAGATGCAGAGCTCCTGGGCACGGCCAAGGGCGAAAACTGGGATGAGAACCTGCAAGGGAATGGTGTGGAGGCAGAGAGACCCCAGCAGCATGGCAGCAGCACTGCAGTGTGGCCTCAACAAGCCCCTCAGCTCCCTCTTGCTTTCTGATGCCCTTCTGCTGCCTTTATTTCCCCACAGGAGTATCACAGAATGGTTGGAAGGGACCCCCAGGAGCATCAGGCCCAACCTTCCCAGGTGACAGTGGAGCTGAGCTGCCCCAGCAGGCAGTGTGGTATCTGAGCAGCACCTATCCTGCCCAAGACCCTGGTCTCAGCCTCTTCATTTGCAGGGCTAAGAGGATCCTTCAGTACCCAAGATGGAAATGAAGTTAGTTTTGCCTTTATCCTCCACCTTTGCAGCCTGGAAGCAAAGCCTCTCCCTGGCTGCCTCCCTCAGCTCATTGTCTGGGGCTCCTCTGGGCAAAACTAAGTGTTGGAGAGAGTGCAGGTGGAAGAACACAAAACCACCTTCAGTGCCAGGCAGTGCTCCCAGGCAGGTGCCTGAGTTTAAAGCTTACACAGCATTAGAATCAGAGAGCTGTCAGGGTTGGAAGGGACCTCAATGCTCAGCCAGCTCCAACCCCCCTGCCATGGGCAGGGACACCTCACACCACAGCAGGTTGCTCACAACCTGGCCTTCAACACCTCCAGGGAAGAGGCTTCCACCACCTCCCTGGGCAGCCTGTGCCAGGCTCTCACCACAGAGAGGCAAGAAGAGCTGCAGAGATCCTCACCTAGACCACCACAGAGTCACAGAATGGGTTGGAAAGGACTTTAAAGCTCAGCCAGTTCCAAGCCCCTGCCACAGGCAGGGACACCTCCCACCAGCACAGGGTGCTCAAGGCCTCATCCAGCCTGGCCTGGAACCCCTCCATGCAGGGGGCATGCAGAGCCTCCCTGGGCAGCCTGTGCCAGCGCCTCCCCACAGAATTCCTGCCTCATCTCCAGTCTCACTCTGCCCTCCTCGAGCTTCCATCCATCCCCCCTCCTCCTCTTAGTCCAAGCCCCGCTCAGAAGTGCCTCCCCAGGGTCCCTGCAGGCCCCCTGGTACCTTCCCTCCTCGTTCCACAGTCTCATGGACCTTCTTGAGGAAGTCTCTCTCCCTGCAGCGCTTGGAGTCCCTGATGGTGGTGGCGTAGGTGGACTCGGTGATCAGCAGGTCCGGCCGGCACCTGTCGATCCAGGCGGCGCTGCCACGGAGGCAAGGGGGAAACTGAGCCAGCACAGCAAGAGGGGGAGCCAGCAGCTCCAGGGCTGCAGGCCTCAGAGGTGGCTGGGGACTGCCACTGTCTCCATCTGCAGGCAGGAAAGCAGGAAGCCAGAGGGGCACTGCCTTGCCTGCAGCTCTGCAGCAGCACCAGGGCCTCCCTCTGGAGGCCACAGAAGCACAGAACCAGCCAGGTTGGAAGAGACCTCAGAGAGCATCAAGTCCAAGCTGTCCCCCAGCACCTCCTGCCAGCTAAACCATGGCTCCAAGGGCCACAGCCCCTCTGGAACACCTCCAGGCATGGGGACTCCACCACCTCCCTGGGCAGCACATTCCCATGGCCAATCTCTCTTGCTGGGAAGAACTTTCTCCTCACCTCCAGCCTAAACCTCCCCTGGCACAGCTTGAGACTGTGGCCTCTTGTTCTGGTGCTGCTTGCCATGGAGTGGTTTGGACTGGACAGGACCTTTAAAGCTCATCTACTTCAACCCCCCTCTGCCTTGGCAACTGGAGCAGGTTGCTCAGAGCCCCAGACAAGCTGACCTGGCAGGGCTCCAGGGCTGGGGCAGCTCCCACCCCTCTGGGCAGCCTGGGGCAGGTCTTAGCACCCTCAGCACAAAACATTCCTTCCTTCTCCTCTGCAGCCTGAGTCTCCCTCTTTCAGTTTCAAACCATCACCCCCTGTCCTGTCACCACAGGCCTGGCTCAAAAGTCTGTCCCCAGCTTTCTGAGCAGCCTCTTGAAGCACTGAAAGGCCACCTGGAAGGTCACCAGCCTGATAGGGGCCTCCTTGGTGGCCAGGCTGAACACTCCCAACCCTCTCAGCCCTCAGAGCAGAGGGGTCCCTGCCCTCCCATCACTTTTTGTGGTCTCCCCTGGACTTGCTCCAACAATTTAATGTCTTTTCTATTACCTATCTTTAGAAAGAGCTTAGTGGAGCATCCAGAAGTGGAGGACATTGAAGTCTGTCTGGAAGACTCAATGTCCATCTGTTCACTCCCATAACTCAAACTGACATTTAGCATCTTCCCACCCTGAAGTGCTGCAGTCTCCCAGCCAAGAATCAGTGCTGAGCAGCCCTCAGCATTAGGAGAGGCTGTGCTGGAATCTCCCTCTCACAGAAGGAAGGTCACCTTTCCTGCCCTGGAACCTTTCTTCTGCCTCCTACTTACCCTAAATGTCTGTCTGGTGTCATGTTGTAGTCACCCTGAGGGAAGAAGAGAGCTCCATCAACCTTGCCCAGGCCCCCAAGAGGAGACACAGCAATCTCCTCAGAGAATCAGCTGAGGGGGGCCAAGCATTGCACTTACAGTGTACACCACTGACTCACAGCCAACCTTGATCTGGAACATGGCTGCCCCCAGCACGTGGCCTGCATAGTAAGCTTTGATCTCCAGCTCCTCATCCACCTGCACCAACACAACACTGCCTCAGTGCCCACATTCCAAACCAGCACTGAGTCACAGGGTGCTCTGGGTTGGAAAGGACCTCCTGGGGTCAGCTAATCCAAGCCTCTCTCTGCAGTCAGCAGAGGCAGCCTCAACTAGATCAGGTGGCCCAGAGCCCCCAAGGAGCCTGACCTTGAAGATCTCCAGGGCTGGGGCTTCACCTACCTCCCTGGGCAGCCTCTTGCAGCACCCTCATGATGCAGAACTTGTTGCTAGGCTCAAGAACCTGCTCCTGCAAAGCAGCAGCTCCTACAACAACCCAGAGCATGCAGAAGTGATGCCTCACCTGAACTGTCTGGTGAAGATGCACAGCAACCACTTTCTTCATGCAGTCTTTGATCATTTGGGAAGTGAAGAAGTTGATCTCCCCTTTCTTATCCACAGTTATCTTCCTGTAGTCCTCCAGCAGGATGGGGCAGATGGCCTTGGTGGGATGTGTCATGTAAATGGGCCCATCATAGCCAACCATCTCACTGAAGTAGGGCAGAGCTCCACAGTGGTCCAAGTGGAAGTGGCTGCAGAGACACAAAGGATAGAAGAGAAGCTGCCCAGGGCTCTGGCCCTCCTGCTGCTCACATTTAAAGCTCAGATCTCCCTCCACTGCTGCAGGACACAGAGGAGGCAGCCAGAACCTGAGGAAATCACAGTGCCACACAGCCCTCCTGCTTCCCAAGGAAGCCTCCTCACCTGATGATCACACAGTCCAGGAAGTCAGTCAGCCTTCCGTTCTGAGTGATGTAGGAGAAGTCAGGAAAGCGTCTCTGCAGGGACACACGGACCAGGCCTCCCCTCAGGAGCCAGCCCCCCACCCCACTGCCCCCCAGCTGCACCCCACTGCCCCCCACCACTGCCTCCCAGCCCTACCCCACTGCCCCCCAGCTCCACCCCACTGCCCCCCAGCTCCACCCCACCACCCCCCAGCCCTACCCCACTGCCCCCCACCACTGCCTCCCAGCCCTACCCCACTGCCCCCCACCACTGCCCCCCAGCCCTACCCCACTGCCCCCCAGCTCCACCCCACTGCCCCCAGCCCTACCCCACTGCCCCCCACCACTGCCCCTCAGCTCCACCCCACTGCCCCCCCCCACTGCCCACCAGCTCCACCCCACTGCCCCCCCCCACTGCCCACCAGCTCCACCCCACTGCCCCCCAGCTCCACCCCACTGCCCCCCAGGCCCTACCCCACTGCCCCTCAGCTCCACCCCACTGCCCCCCCCCACTGCCCACCAGCTCCACCCCACTGCCCCCCAGCTCCACCCCCCAACCCCCCCCACTGCCCCCCAGCCTCACCCCACTGCCCCCCAGCCCCCCACCACTGCCCACCCCCCCCAGCCCCGGGGAGGCAGGCAGCCTTCAGAGAGCAGGGCAGAGGGCAGGGCGAGGAGGCAGGCCCCGTGCTGCGGGGGGCAGGCCCCCGGGGGCAGCTGTGCAGCACCCTGGGGTGCCCCAGCAGGCTCACGTCGTCGTTGTAGCCCATGTGCATGCCGCAGTCCAGCATCACGTTCTTGCCCGCGATGGACACCAGGATGCAGCTGCGCCCCACGTCCTGGCCGGCCCCTGGGTGCAGGCACAGCGGTCAGGCATCCTGGCAGCAGCCACACTCACTTGGAAGAGAAGCATCTGGAGGTCCCTGCAAACCTCCCAGCCCCGTCTCTGACACAGGAGAAGCCTAATCCCCCCTCCCAGGGAGGAGCTGCTGAGAGCGGCCAGGCGCTGGTGCAGGCTGCCCAGGGGGGTGGTGGAGTCCCCACCCCTGGAGCTGCCCCACAAGTGTGTGGCCATGGGGACGTGGTTTGGTGGCAGTGGTGGTGGGGCTTGATGATCTTGGAGGCCTCTTCCATCATTCTGTGACCTGACTCAGCCCAGTCCCCGAGACTGGGAGAGCAGAACTGCGGCAAACAGAGCACTGCCTGCAGGAGCTGCTGAGGGGCAGGGCACAGCTCTCCCTGCCCAGCCCTCTGCAAGCACAGCCACACAGCTTCAAGGCCAAATGATCTGCAAGTGAGCAGGAGGGAACTCAGTGCTCCTAGGGCTCTGCACTTCCCTCACAGTGAATCAGAGAATGTTAGGGGGCGGGAGAGACCTCCAGAGATCCTCCAGTCCAAGCTCCCTGCCAGAGCAGGAGCACCCAGGGCAGCTGACACAGGAACACAGCCAGGTGGGGCCTGAAGGTCTCCAGAGCAGGAGGCTCCACAACCTCTCTGGGCAGCCTGCTCCAGGCCTCCAACACCCTCACAGCAAGGAGGTTTTTCCTCCCCTGTGTTCCAGCTTGTATCCACTGCCCCTCATCCTCTCACAGGACACCACTGGGCCTCATCCAACCCAGCCTTGAACCCCTCCAGGGAGGAAGCAGCCACAGCCTCCCTGGGCAGCCTGTGCCAGTGTCTGCCCACCCTCACTGGAAAGAATTTCTTCCTCATCTCCAGTCTCAATCTGCCCTCCTCAAGCTGCAATCCATTCCCCCTCATCCTATTACTCCAAGCCCTTGTCAGAAGTCCATCCCCAGGTTTCCTGCAGGCCCCCTGGTACCTTCCCTCCAGGGCTGAGGCTTCCACCACCTCCCTGGGCAACCTGTGCCAGGCTCTCACCACAAACACGTTGCTTTGAGCTCCAGATCCCAGAGTTCTTCAGTGTCTTGATTTCAGGGTGATTTTAGATGGGACTTACCCAAAGGAGTGACTTTGATTTCAGGCATTTTAACACTCCCAGTCTCAACCCGCAGGGCAAGCTACTTCAGAAACAGTCCAGTGAGGACCACGGAAAGAGAAGACGACTGCAGTGTTTCCACAGCTGCCATTTCGATTGTTCTTCGGTGGCAGAAGGCTTAAGCAGGAGCTCAACTTCATCCTAGGAGGCAATCAGTCAGAAAGCACAAGTCAGGCCCAAACTTGGGGGGATCAAGAACCCGCGGGGATCCCGGCTTGGCTAACCGCCCCCAACGCTGGGACTTAGGGGCACTGATGCGAGGCTCCGCTCGCCCCGCAGGACCCCGACCAAAGGGTTGGGACCCCGGAACGAAGCCCCCAGCCCGCCCCGGTGCTAGCAGCGGCGCCCAGGCCCCGCTCACCGCCGCCCCGGGCCTGCTCCTCAGACGCCCGCACGCATGCGCAGCCGCACGCCCGCTGGGGCCCGCCCTCGCCGTTGCGGATTGGTCCGGCCCCTGCCCACGCGAGGCAGCGGCCGCCGTGGATTGGTGGAGCTCGAGCGTGACGTTTCGGCAGGAGCCGCTGCGGATTGGTCAGGCTGAGCGTGACGCAGCGCGGAAGCAGGGCGAGGGCGCGATGGCGGACGATGCTTTCAGCTTGCGGGAGGTTCTCGCCGCTTTCCAGACCTGCGTGACGGATCGGCGGGAGGTGCTGCTGAGCCCCTACCTGTGCGGCTGGCGGGGGCTCATCCGGTGAGTGCCCTCGGCGACCTCTCCCCCGGGTTCCGTGCTTAGCTTGCCGCCGGTTAACGCGAGCATCTCCCCGCTGCGCGCAGGTTCCTGCACCGCCTGGGAGCCATCTTCTCCTTCGTCTCCAAGGACGCCGTGGCCAAGGTGCAGATCATGGAGAGCTACTGCGGCGGCGAGCAGCGGGAGAAGTACGTCTCGCTGCAGTCCATGGTGGAGTATGAGCTGGCCAACGGGCTGGTGGACTTGCAGAAGCGGTCTGGCCACCCTGACTCCGGGTGCCGCACCGTCCTCCGCCTCCACAGGGCCCTGCGCTGGCTGCAGCTCTTCCTGGAGGGGCTGAGGACGGGCCAGGAGGACTCACGGACGTCTGTCATCTGCACGGACTCCTACAACGCATCCCTGGCCGCCTTCCACCCCTGGGTTATTCGCAAGGCTGCCACGGTGGCCTTCTGTGCCCTGCCGCCCCGAAACGCCTTCCTGGAGATCATGAACGTGGGGACACCCGAGGAAGCTGTCACCATGCTGGGCGAGGCTCTGCCCTACATCTGCAACGTCTACAGCATCACCCAGGAGCTCTTTGCCCAGCATCAGCTGCTTGACCTTCCTTGACAGGAGGGATGCTAAAGAGATGAAGGATGAACCAGGTGCAGACTGGTTCCTGGAGCATCAGGCTCTGGGTCCTTGGTCACTCTCCCTTTCCCTGCAGGGAGCTGACACACTGGCAAAGCTATCCAGGATGCCTCACTTCATAAGGGAAAAGCCTGTACCTGTTTTGTATTTATGGGTAGCTGCCTGTATGTGCAGAGCTTTGGCTCTGCAGTAAGAGGCACTACTCTTAGTGTGCTTAAGGGATTCCTTTTTTTCCTGCCTGGACTCACCTTCTGCTCCCCAGCCAGCCTGGGGAGGGAGGGGGGAGCTTGATTTCTCTTCTTTTAAGCCAAACTGCAACTTGAGCAGCCATACACCAATAGCCAGGACCTGTGTGACAGCACAGCTTTGGGATGTGGTGCCTGAACACACCTACCCCTGAGCTCACGTGGCCACTTTTGTTTACAGCCTCTTCCCTGGAACAGACCCAGGGGGTTTCACCCTCTGTTAGGCTTTAACTTTTCAGAGACAGTCCTGAGGAAGGAGTTTCTGAAGGGCAGCTCTGCAGCTTGCACTCACAGCCTCCATGGCTGCTGCTAATCCTTAGCATTCAAGGAGGAGGTGGTCTGTGGCATTACTGGCTGGGACCACCCTTCTCTTATGCATTAAAGCAAAGCCTTCCTTCTGGGCAGCTTCCTGTTAATCTCTGCTCTGTGTCCCCTGCACAATCTGTCCAGCTAAAGCTGCAGGCTGCACCTTAACCTGCTTTGCAGCCAGGCTCCTGATGGTGGTGTCACCATGAATGTGTCAGATTGCCTCCAAGAAATGGCTCCTCTGAGGAGAAATCCCAACCTGCACTGTAAGTCACTGCTTTGTGAAGCCTCTGTCTGTGCACAGCAGCTGGGCTGTGTGTGGATGAACACACACCCAGCATGAAGCATAGCAAACTCTGTATGCAGCTTTTTCAAGCTGAAAGAGTGCTACATTGTGAGGGCAGGATGATGTGAGTGTTGGGGAGGAGGAGGGGAGAGCCCACAGGCTGGGAGATGGTTGGATTGTGTCTCTGCCAGGTGCATTTGGGGCTCATGTAACCCTGTCTGATCCAGGAGATCACAGTTACCTCACAGAGATCTCACTAACTGGCCATTAAATGATGTGAATAACACACTGCTGGAGAGTGTCCTTTCTAGGAGTGCTTCCTGCTTCTGTGGGGCTGGAAGGGACATGATTTCACCTCCCTTTGGGGCATGGTTCAGTGGCCATGGTGGTGTGGGGTGGATGGTTGGGGCTGATGATCTTAGAGGGCTTCTCCAACCTTACTGATTCTATCACTTACACTGATTCCATCACCCTGATGCTCCTAGAGGGCTTCTCCAACCCTACTGATTCCATCACCCTGATGCTCCTAGAGGGCTTCTCCAACCTTACTATCACTTACAGTGATTCCATCACCCTGATGATCCTAGAGGGCTTCTCCAACCCTACTGACTCCATCACCCTGATGCTCCTAGAGGGCTTTTCCAACCCTACTGACTCCATCCCAGCATTACCTACTCACCCCTGCCCTGTGGGGAAAGGCTGAGAGCTGGGATTGTCCAGCCTTGAGAAAGCTTAGGGGAGACCTTACTGCCAGGGACCAGCACATCAAGGGTGGCTACCAGGAGGATGGAGACTCCACAAGGGGAACTCATCACAAGGAGTGAGGGGGACAAGGCACTGCTGGGGAGATGCCCATTGGCTGCCCCTTGAGCACACGGATTCCTCTCCCAAGGCAAGCAGTGGATTGCCCTACCCTGGATATTGTAAGTCTCAGCTTGCCAGGGCCAGCTCACTGCAGCTCCACCTAGAAAGCTTGGAGCAGATGGTCCTTGGGGTCCCTTCCCAGCTGGCATTCTGGGATCCCTTGCCCCTCACCACCAGCCTGTTCCATGCAGCCAGTGATCAACCTCACTGAAAGCTGCAACAAACTTCGCTAGAGGGAGTCTGAGTACCAGGCACAAACTCCATCACCAGCTGCCTCCTGTGCCACACCAGGCTGGGAAAGTATGGCTGGGAGGAGGCCATTGCTTCCTTGTGACTCCTGCACCGTTCAGGCAGCCTTTTCTCTGTCCCCTCTGTGCAGCTGAAGTTGGATTTGGAGCTTTTCTGAGTGACACAGTCAAAGCTAACACTCTGTTGAGGGGGAGGTGTCCTTCAAGGGGGGGGTAACTATTTCTGTGTCACCTTGCTGCAGAACCCCCCCAGTCTGAAGCACTCAGAGAGGCTTCCTACACTGCCCCTGCTTCTCTTCACACGTGGAAGACCCCTCTAACCCTGTGGCCAAAGTGCCTTTGGCAGCAGCAGTGGGGTTTATGCTGCTCTAAATACAGAGTGAGCCAACAGAATGCAGGAAATGGAACTCCCCAGCTCAGACTGATCCTGCTGGCTGAAATGCCAGCCTGACAGAAGAGGAAATGCAAACCCTGGCACCCCCTGAAGCATCCCACTGCAGCACTGGGGCCTAAGCCAGAGCTCTTCAGCTGAAGTTCTCATAGCTCAGCCACTTAACAACTCCCTGCAAGCAGCAGTAGAGCCAAGTGATCCCTCACCCACCTCACACTGTAGGAATGGCCTGCTCCAGGCAAGTCCCTGTGAGGCACCAAGGAAGATTTGGTTCTCCCTCTGTTGTGACCTTGAATTTGAAGCAAAACCAATACAGATCACTGCTGTGCCAGGCTCCTACCACTGCCCTTTAGCTCAGGCTGCTCAGCACTTCACTCTGAAGCTCATTGGGAAAATCAGCTGCACTCAGATCTGTTCCCCATGCCAGAAACCTCACAGATCCACTCTGAAGACAGAACAGGGGCACCTAACTGAACAGGGGCACCTAACTGAACAGGGGCACCTAACTGAACAGGGGCACACAAACCTCCCCTGGAGCAACTTGAGGCCATTTCCACTCATGCTGTTGCTTGTTCCTTAAGAAAAGAGACCTGGCTCCAGCCTCCTTTCAGGTAGCTGTGGAGAGCCATGAGGTCTCCCCTCACCCTCCTCTTCTCCAGACTGAACAACCTCAGTTCCCTCAGCTCCTCCTCACAACACTTGTGCCCTAGACCCTTCACCAGTTTCACTGCCCTTCTCTGATGAGGCCTGGAGCCATGATGAGGGACACAGACATGGAGACATTTGTGCCAAGACGTGTCAGCAGTGATGCTGCTGCTTCTTTGGCTGGGGTGAAGGCAAAAGACAAATCCAAATGAGGGTGGGGCACTGGATTTTACCTCCTGTCCCACAGCCATTCCCAGAGCTGGGGCAATGGCTAAGTCACTGCAGAAGGGGAAGGCTACTCCTGGTGTAGAGGAAAGCAGGATTAGGTCAGTGGTTTGCAACCCCATGGGTGCTGCTGGGCATTTGACTACTGCCCACTGAGCACAGAGGATGCATTTTGCTAACCAAATCCTCCCCCTCCATTATTTCCCTCTCCCCCAGTTGTACTTAAAGAGCCTGCCCAGAGCTGCTGAGCCTGCAGCCCCAGCCCTGTGCTGCCTCCCCACAGCCACAGCCCTGTGCTGCCTCCCCACAGCCACCTGCAGACTGCCTCCAAGCGCTTCCTGCGAGAGGCACCACATGGTCCCTGCCCTGCTGCTGTGCCTGGCCTGGGGCTGGGCAGCAGCCCCTGAGCCCAGCTGCCTGTCAGCCCAGTTCAGCAGGCCTGGGGACTACATCCTAGGAGGTTTGTTCCCTTTTGGGATGGACACCACCAACCTGACGGCACGAGCAGAGCCCAGCCTGCTTGGGTGTGAAAGGTAAGGGGAATGGGGGCTCCAGGAGCTCAGGTGGAGTCTGGGCTGGGGGGGAGAGAGAGAGAGAAGTCACCAGATCAGGATGGCTTGGCTTGGAAAGGACCTCAGAGGTCAGCTAGCTGCAGCCACCTCACCCCCTGCCTGCTGTTGCAGGCTGTTTGCCGACGGGCTGATCTGGGCTCTCGCCATGAAGTTTGCCATCGAGGAGATCAACAACTCCTCCTCCCTCCTGCCCGGGGTGAGGCTGGGCTATGACATGTACGACACCTGCCTGGAGCCCCTGGTGGCCCTGCAGCCCAGCCTGCTCTTCCTGACCCGCAAGGGCAGCAGGGGCATCGAGCTGCACTGCAACTACAGCCACTACCAGCCCCGGGTGACCGCCGTCATCGGGCCGCACAAGTCAGACCTCTGCCTGGCCACAGCCAAGCTCTTCAGCTTCTTCCTGATCCCTCAGGTAAACCCTCTGCAGAGCCACGAGGCCTCACTGAGGGAGCTGGGGCTGCTTAGCCTGCAGAAGAGGAGGCTCAGGGGAGACCTTCTTGCTCTCTACAACCCCCTGAAAGGAGGCTGCAGCCAGGTGGGGGTTGGGCTCTTCTCCCAGGCAAGCAGCAGCAGAACAAGAGGACACAGTCTCAAGCTGTGCCAGGGGAGGTTCAGGCTGGATGCTAGGAAGAAATTCTTCCCAGCAAGAGAGGTTGGCCACTGGGATGTGCTGCCCAGGGAGGTGGTGGAGTCCCCATCCCTGGAGGTGTTCAAGAGGGGACTGGATGTGGCACTTGGTGCCATGGTTTAGTAGTCAGGAGGTGTTGGGTGACAGCTTGGACTTGACCTTTGAACCATACCCCAGACTGCCATGTCCACACATCTCCTGAACACCTCCAGGGATGGGGACTCCACCACCTCCCTGGGCAGCCTGTTCCAATCCCTGACCACTCTTGCAGCAAAGAAACTGCTCCTAACCTCCAGCCTAAACCTCCCCTGGAGCAACTTGAGGCCATTTCCACTCATGCTGTTGCTTGTTCCTGGCTCCAGCCTCCTTTCAGGTAGCTGTGGAGAGCCATGAGGTCTCCCCTCACCCTCCTCTTCTCCAGACTGAACAACCTCAGTTCCCTCAGCTCCTCCTCACAACACTTGTGCCCTAGACCCTTCACCAGCTTCACTGACCTTCTCTAATGAGGCCTGGGGCCATGCTGATGGACACAGACAGCAGTGGAAGGCCACAGGCCCATGGGAGAGTGCTGCCAGAGGCACTGTGTGGCCAGCCCTTGGCTGTCTGGCTAAATGCAGCCCTGCTGGATGCGTCCCTTCAGAGGGGCTCTGCCTCCCCACCACCCTGACCCAGTGTTCTGGCAAATCCAGTGCACCTAGACTGAGCCAAGAAGGTTGGGAAGGGTCTGGGCTGTGAACACTTCCCCAGCTTCCCTCCCTCCCTGCCTTCCTCCCTCCTCCTCCCCGCGGCAGGTCAGCTATGGCGGCAGCAGCGAGCAGCTCAGCGACCCCGAGCTGTATCCTTCCTTCTACCGCACCGTGCCCAGCGACAAGAGCCTGGTGGAGGCTGTGGTGCAGCTGGTGAACAGGTTTGGCTGGAACTGGATTGCCACCATTGGAAGCGACGACGAGTACGGGCGCGGAGCCCAGGTGCAGTTCTCCGGCATGGCCGGGGACCACAGCATCTGCATCGCCTTCGAGGGGCTGATCCCCACAGACCTCACCGACCCCGAAGCCACAGCCCACCTGGAAGACACCATTGCAGCCATCAACAAGACCAAGGTCAACATCATCATCCTCTTTGCCTACAACAAGCCAGCCCAGGCCCTGCTGAGGCACAGCATCCGGATGGGACTGAGCAAGAAAGTCTGGATTGGCACCGAAGCCTGGGTCCTGTCCGACACGGCCGCCTCCGTCCCAAACGTGCAGAGCATCGGGACGGTCCTAGGCTTTATCATGAAAACAGGCACAGTCCCTGGCTTCCAGGAATATGTCACTGACCTCTTCACCTCTGTTCAGCAGGAGGACTTTTGCCAGGAGTCCAGAGAAGCCGCCCAGCAGCTGGGCTCGGCCGCGCCGCACGCGCGCTGCCCGCCCTGCGACCGCGTCTCGCTGGGGGACATCTGGCCCACGCTGAGCCTCTCTCAGGTCCAGCCAGTGCACATGGCTGTCTACAGCGTGGCTCATGCCCTGCACAGGGCTCTGGGCTGCACCCACCAAGCCTGTCCCACAGCACCCATCAGACCTTGGCAGGTGAGTCGGGGCCAGGACACACACACACAGCAATTCTCTGTCCGTCGGAGCTGGGTGCAGACAGGGAGCGAGGGACCCTCCAAAGGCACCTCCAGAGCTCGCCCAGCCCAACCTCCCTGCAGCCAGCAGGGACATCTCCAATGGACCAGCTTGCTCAGAGCCCCATCTAGCCTGACCTTCAGCACTTCACCGGGCTCCTGTCCCGGTGGTGATGCAGCCTTGGCCATTCCCTCAGCCAGTCAGACCCTTCACCAACACACTGCACCTTCTCTGCTGCTGCCTGGGGCTGCAGACCCTCTCCTCCTCTCCTGGGCTGCAGGACCCCCTCCTCCTCCTCCCTCCTCTCCTGGGCTGCAGACCCTCCTTTCCCCAGGACCTTCTCCAGAGCTGCACTCCTGTTCCCACTGCTTGTGCTTGGCACAAGTGAGCAGTTAAGAGCACAGTCAGAGGTGCTAGTCCCAGTCTTAGCCCACAGAAGGGACTGAAGTCAGCTTACTGCACTGTCACCCTCCAAGCAGGAGCACCAGCTGCAGCAGTAACTCCTGTGCCTGTCCCTTTCTCCTCAGCTGCTGCACTTCATGAACACCTTCCCATTCCAGGTGAATGGGCAGAGCTTCAGGTTTGATCAATCCCATGGCACACACACAGGCTACAAGCTCATCTTCTGGTCCTGGAACAACAACAGCCTCACATACCTGCCTGTGGGGGACTATGAGGGGTCCCTGGACATCAACAGCTCTCTGATCCACTTTCACACTGCAGATCAAAAGGTAAAGAGTGGTCTAAAGCATAGAGAGCCACAGAGGGAAGGAAGCTTTGTCACACCAGGACTGCTCCTGAGCAGCTCCTAGCCAGCACACTGCCTCTACAAGATTTGTCTGGGAGCCAGTTTGCTCCTCCCCAAACTGGTGATCCATCTCCCCTGGGCCAAACCACAAAGGGCTATTCCCAGCACTGTTTAAGATCCCAGCCCAGCCCAGCTGATCTCTTCTCATTGCTTTGGTGGTGTGCTGCTTCTCCTGAAAGACTTTTGCCTGACTTTCATCACTGCTTCTGTCTAGGAGCCTACATCAGAGTGCTTGAGGCACTGTGAGCCAGGACAGTTCAGAGAAATCAAAGGATTCCACCTCTGCTGCTATGACTGCACAGACTGCCCAGAGAACACCTTCTGGAGCAGAAAAGGTGAGGCCTGGGAAACTGAGTGGCTTTAACTCTCTGTATTACACCTGGCTACTGGTTGAAGAGACAGAGAGAACTGGGACCAACCAGTCCCCTGAGCCTCCTCTTCTCCAGGCTAAGCAACCCCAGCTCCCTCAGCCTCTCCTCCCAGGGCTGTGCTCTAGACCCCTCCCCAGCCTCACTGCCCTTCTCTGGGCACCTTCCAGATCTCCCCTGGGGGGCCCTCCTCTGCTGGTCCCACAGAACATGCATAAGGACCATGCATAGGTTTTATCTCAAGAGGTAGGAGAGAAGGGTATGATAACCTTCTGGGGTCACAGGAGGAAGAGAGGCATGCAATGAAGTGCTGGAATCTTTGGGGAGCTGGTGGGTTGCCTGGGGAAGGGAAATGAAGCCAAGAAAGATGTGGATCCTCTTGGGGGGAGGGGGGAGAAGTAAAGGGGAGGAGAAGTGATGGAACTGTCAAAAGCTTTGGAGAGCAAATACACTTTGGAAGGGGGAAAGCAGCACCCAAAGCAGCTCCTTAACTCATGAGTGACCCTGCCCCAGGGACTGCCTGCAGCAGGGCAGCAGCAGCACTCCGCTGCCAGGTGGCCACCAGCTGCTTCTGAGCCACTGGAACAGGCTGCCCCGGGGAGGCTGGGGACGCTCCCTCCCTGGAGGTGTTCAAGGTCAGGTTGTATGAGGCCCTGAGCAGCCTGGGCTAGTGAAGGGTGTTGGAACTGGATGAGCTTTGAGGCCCTTCTAACCCAAGCCATTCCTGTCCCTGCAGAGAGCTCCACCTGCACCCCCTGCCTGCAGCGGCAGTGGTCGCCAGCCCGCAGCACGCGGTGCTACGAGCGCGGCCACAGGTACCTCCGGTGGAACGAGCCCCTCGCCCTTGCCTTGCTGACCCTGATGGCCATCACCACGGCCCTCACCTGCCTGATAGCTCTGCTCTTCCTGAGGCACCTGCAGACCCCCCTCGTGCAGGCTTCCGGGGGCAGGCTGAGCCTCTTCGCGCTGCTGGCGCTGGTGCTGCTGTGCCTCAGCTGCTGCCTCTACGTGGGGGAGCCCAGCGACCGCCTCTGCACGGCCCAGCAGGTGCTGCACGCCCTGAGCCTCACCGGATGCTTCTCTACCTTCTTTGCCAAGTCCCTGGAGATCACCCTGGTGACAGAGTTCCCTGGCTGTGCCCCCAGGCTCCTGCGCTGGGTGAGGCGGAGGGCCTGGCTGCTCGTCGCCCTGTGCCTCCTCGCCGAGTGCTCCTTGTGCTGCTGCTACCTGCTCCTGGGCCCCGACTCCCTGCTGCCCGACTACAGGTCGCTGCCCAGGGAGGTCCTGCTGGTGTGCCACACGCGGTCCTGGGGAGCCTTTGTCCTGCTGCATGGCTGCAATGTCTGCCTGGCCTTCATCTGCCTCCTGGGCACCTTCATGGTGCAGAGCCACGGGAAGAAGTACAACATGGCCAGGGGCATCACGTTTGCCACCCTCATCTACTTCGTCACCTGCATCTTCTTCCTGGCCTTCTTTGCCACCCTGAAGTCGGTCCTCAGGTCTGTTACTCAGATCTGCACCATTCTGACAACCAGCCTGGGCATCTTGGGGACCTACTACATCCCCAAGTGCTACATCATCTTGCTTAAGCCTGACCTGAACACAGAGGATTACTGCCAGTACTCCATCAAAGAGGAGCCAGAGGACGACTCGGCCAGGCAATAAACCACAGCTCCACTGTCCCCTGCTCCCCAGCACAAGCTGCCTGTATTTGAAGGAGATCATTCTGTCCATAGTGACTCTCTAGGCTATGACCCCAGACACAATCACCACAGGAAAAAGAAGTTGTTCCCCAGGAGGGTGGTGAGAGCCTGGCACAGGTTGCCCAGGGAGGTGGTGGAAGCCTCAGCCCTGGAGGTGTTTGCAGCCAGGCTGGAGGTGGCTGTGAGCAACCTGCCGTGGTGTGAGGTGTCCCTGCCCATGGAACTGGCTGATCCTTGAGGTCCCTTCCACCCCTAACCCTCCTGTGAAGCACGGCCTCTCCAGCAGGCTGAGCACCAGGAGCAGGAATTTTAAGCTGCAAAACCACAGGGCTCTGCTCCACGAGCTCCAACGCCCCAGCAGAGCAGGGCCCATCAGCTCCACAGCCAACCACCTGTTCCACCACCCACCAGCAGCAGGCTCAGCTCAGCAAACAGCCTCCAGCACTAACACTCCATGCAAACCTCTCAGGTTTGGCAATCTGAGGCTGAAGACTCACCCAGACCACTTTGCTGTGGAGACAACTAATAGATGAAAAGGGGGAACTACCAGAGAGCTACTCCAGAGATACAGCTGTGAATCAGTTCTGGCACCAGCCCCAGCCCCCAGAGAGCTCCACTGCCACCAGCCCTGGTGTCAGTCATAACCCAAACCCTCCACTTCCCAAAGTCAAGAGTTCAGTTTCTGTTAAATAAATGTTTTCTATGGGGAAGAAAACCCCAGCCACCAATCAACTCTCTCACTTCCTAATGCTTCCCAGAACCTGTGGAACCCCTTCTGATATGCAAAGGCAGCTGTAGGCAGGCCACAGAGAGGATGTTTGCCATGCACATTTTACCTCATTTGTGAGTCATTAGCATGCTTGCAAAGGACATGGGGACAGGATAGAGGGAAATGGAAGAGCTGTGCAAATCACTCTACCCAAAGCCACAGCACAAAGTTCCTCCCCTCTCCAAAGCCAGGCCAAGATCAGCAGACAGAAGTCCCTTACCCAGAGGGACACCCAGCAAAGGGGACAAAGTAAGAGGAGTAAGAAGTATCTCTGCCCTGTGTTCATACATCTCAGGTGACCTCTCTTCTCTGAGAGCTCTCAGTGTGATTAAAAAAGAGCAGAAATCTAACCTGGGAGTCCTTGGAGTCTGCAGCAGAGTCTTCATGAGGACCTCAGCAGTATTCCTCACCTCAGTGCTGGGACTTCAGAGCAGAGAAGCATTAAGCAACTTTTGAGCATCATTCCAGAAACAGAGAAGGAAAAAACCAACCCAAATCCAATTCACCTCCACTGCTGCTTTCTGGCAGCAGAGCTGGAGCCTTCCCAGAGTGCTTCCTCCTCTGCTTTTAGGAGCACAGGGCAGAGGGGGAGGAAATGGAGGAAGGGAGAAACAGGTGAGGAAATTGGCCAGGCAGTTCCAGTCACCTGCAGGCAATTGACACTTGGCCAGCTGGAGTCCAGCTGGAGCCAAAGGCTGCCAGAGCACACCCAAAATGGGGACCATTTAATATCCACCTCCCTGGGAAGTGCTGCCTCAGACCATCGTGCATCCTATGCCCACAAATACAGCTTTGACAGGGAGCAAGTGGGGAACCCTGCAAGCAGAATCTCATTTGTGAGTCATTAGCATGCTTGCAAAGGACATGAGGAGAGGACAGAGGGAAATGAGGAGCTGTGCAAATCACTCTACCCAAAGCCACAGCAAAAAGTGCCTCCATTTGTAATAGCTGCCCCAAAATAGCTGTGTCTCTCCCTTTGCTGCTTCATCTCTACCAGCTCACAGGTGAGAACCTGCCTCAGGTTCAGAGCTGTGGCTGTCCTCTGTCCATGCAGCACTCAGACCTGGGCTGGGACTCCTTAGCTTGCATGACAAACAGAGCATGGTTTAAGGCTTACCAGTTAGTCTGCAGCATGGTGTCCTAATGATCCCAGCTTGTGCCTGCTGGAGTTGGTGTGCAGGAAGAGGGAATATTCACTTGGAACACTGATGGGTTCTGCCAGCAGAATCATCTCCTAGGTCTGCAGGCAGCAAAACCTGCTCCAGCTCATGCCTGTAACATCTATCCTCCAGCTGTCCTTTGCTTCACAAACTGGCTTCAGCCTCCCTGTGTCCTTTGCTTCACAAACTGGCTTCAGCCTCCCTGTGTCCTTTGCTTCACAAACTGGCTTCAGCCTCCCTGTGTCCTTTGCTTCACAAACTGGCTTCAGCCTCCCTGTGTCCCTACTCCTGCCATGCTGAGGGAGGGAGAAGCTCAATCATTAAGAGGTAGAGCAGCTGAAGGGGACAGCAGAACTTCTGCCTCAGAGTGTTGGTCAGTAGCTCAGAGCTGCAGCACCTGTGAGGAATGGAAAGGTCTTGTGTCCAGTCAGGTGGCAGTAGCCTGCAGGGAGGGGTCCAGCCCCTGCACCCCCATCATCTGTGACTCAGCTTGGCAATGAGCCTTGGCAGGGTCCCTGGCACACACTGGACTGGAAGCACTTCTAAAGCATCATAAACCCCATGCAGCTCCCAGCTGCTATCATCTGCAGCTCCTAAACTACCTCCTCCTGCCCAGAGGCTGAAATTCACAGAATCAATAAGGTTAGAGAAGACCTCAGAGATCACCAAGTCCAAGCTGTCACCCAACACCTCCTGACAGCTAAACCATGGCTCCAAGTGCCACATCCAAGCCCCTCTTGAACACCTCCAGGGATGGGGACTCCACCACCTCCCTGGGCAGCACATTCCAGTGGCCAATCTCTCTTGCTGGGAAGAACTTCTTCCTAACATCCAGCCTGAACCTCCCCTGGCACAGCTTGAGACTGTGTCCTCTTGTTCAGGTGCTGTTTGCCTGGGAGAAGAGACCAACCCCCACCTGGCTCCAACCTCCCTTCAGGGAGTTGGAGACAGCAAGAAGGTCTCCCCTGAGCCTCCTCTTCTGCAGGCTAAGCAACCCCAGCTCCCTCACCCTCTCCTCCCAGACCCCTCCCCAGCTTTGTTGCCCTTCTCTGGACACCTTCCAGTCTCTCAGTGTCCTTCTTAAACTGAGAAGCCCAGTGTGGAAAGAAGAGCTGCAACCAAGCTCTCCCCCTTCCTGGATCACAGTATCACAGAATCAGTCAGGGTTGGAAGGGACCCCCAAGGATCATCCAGTTCCAACCCCCTTGCCACGAGCAGGGACATCCCACACTAGATCAGGCTGGCCAGAGCCAAAAACAAGCTGATGGAGGAAGTGCAAAGAACTGAAGCCACCCACTGGGGTTATCACATAAAATTAAAAGCTTTTTAGTGTTTAAAATAGCATTTACACATAAGCAGCTATATATTAACTATACAGACACTTGGGTTTTAATACAATATCTACAAAAACAAAAGAGAGAGAGAGAGAGAGAAGGAAATAATTCAATTATGCAATAGACATTTAACAGGAACAGTGCAGTCCATGCTAGTAAGAGGTCACTCTTTGAGTAGAACCAATTCTAGGACAGGTGAGAGCCTGAGGGGAGAGGGGTGGGTGGGGAAGGATTTCATTCTTTAAATCCATGTAACTTTGTTCCTCTACTGTACAGAAAATTCTTTACAGGTCTCTTTTTTCTTTCCCCCCCTCTGTTTCTAATCACTTGATTAGAATGAGTAACTTGAACTCCATCTCATCACAATCCCAAATGCCAACCAAACCCAAACCCAACCCAAACAACAACCCAATGACATCCACTCATGAGCTGTCAGGTCTCGAGGTGGGGGCTCGCCCCACGTGGAGGGAACAGAGAGGAGAGCAAAAGTCAATGTCTGTGCATCATTGCTTGCCATCCAATATACCTTTGGGTCAAGTGTCCAGGGGACTGTTACCTTTGAAAAGCAGGAGGTAAAAGACAATAGCAGTGCTTTTAAGACTTATTTGCCACAACATTTTGCTCCTTGGAGTCAACCTGGAGGGTGGGGGTGCATCACCCCTACTGATACGGCCTCCTTTGGAGAGGAGATGTCATCCCACACTGGTTTCTCACCACATGATCTTCCCCAACATACCTCTTAGTCCTCCTTCCAAGCTGTGGGCAGGTCTGCAGGAGCACTCAGCTCAGCTGCAGAGCCCAGGCAGGTGCTGAGGGCTCTCACTTCCACCACAGAGATGGCAGCTGCGTGAGGCTGCTGTTACCAGGCTGTTTCCATGCCCTAAGGCAGCAAACCCAGAGCTTCTCCTTGTAGTCAGGGGCCTTCAGGGCCAGTTACTTGACATTAGATCACAGAGAGACTGCAGGCCCTGGTGAGAGGGACAGACAGTTCTGCAGGACTCCAGCCTCCATCCTTCCATCCACCTGGCACAGACCTCCCTACTGCGAGGAGCTTCGTGGGCACGGGTGGCACTTTGCTCCACAGGAGGCACTGCCCCCAGCGGGAGACACTTGCAGGTCAGGCCCTCAGCCCCCTCGGTGCAGAGACATGCACATGCACTGAGAGGCAGGGATGGGACCTGGGAGCTCTGCTGTCTTCACTCACCTCTCAAAACCAAGAGCTAGCAACGTTCCAGGCCTAGCTTTCCACTCACTCCACGCAGCCTCTCCCCTGCGTGCCACAAGGTGAGGATCAAGCTTCTGTTTCACCCCCAGTGGCCATCCTGTATTGCACTGCTCACAGAAGGGGCATCTACATTCTCCTGCTGCTCTCTGTCAACAGCAGGCTCCACGTGGCTGTACAGGCCATTCAGAGCACTCCCTACCAGCCTGGAATGGAAGCCTGTCTGTGGGTGAAGCTGGCTTTAGCAGCCTGATTTCCTCAGCAGAGTAATCCTTTCCCCCCCCCACACTCCTGTTCTGGGGCCGTCAGCCTCACTCCAGAGCTATCCACAAACACACAAGTATCTAACACAGTCCTTTCAACATAGCAGCAAAGACCAGCAAGACACAGAACAGTTTCTGCTAACAGCATAACAACAAGACCAAAACAAACCCCACAAAGCCCCAGCCCCCAGGTGTGTAAACTGCAGCTCTTGAGAAGACAAAAGGCAATTCAAACACATTTCTTCCCTGGGTGAAAGCTCAGCCCTCAGCTTCTAATCCCTTATGGAAATCTCTCATTCAAATGCCTTTTTTTTCTCCCCTCCAGCTCTGTGAGTTCTGCCCTCAGACAAAGTGAGCCAGGGGTAAAAAAAACCTGTCCTAGAAAGGAGAGCAGGGAAAACGAAGTGGATTGAAAAGCAGAAGCACAGGTGATTGTCAGTGAAGTCACAGGCTCCTCAGCAGGGTCTCCTGGAGGCACAGCAGAAAGAATTCTCTTACCCTGACTTATTTCATGGCCTTGAATGTCAACCTTCTCAAACAGCTGGCTGAGTTTTGTTAGCATCTTTGCTGCGCTGCTAGGAGGAGGAAAGGGAAAGGAAGGCTACTGGTGTGCAGTGAGGCTTTAGGTAGTGCTGTTCTCTGCAGTCTCAGCAAGCCCAGCAGATGGGGGACAGTGAAGGCATTGCTTTCACAAACCTCCTGTAGCCTTTTGGGGAGGCTCTGGGTCAAGAAAACTCTCCCAAAGCACTCAGCTAGTTTAGAAGCCCAGCAAGTGGAGGACCCAGTCTGAGAGACACACAGCTTGCTCCCCAGATACCCAGCTCCCTTCTGAGGCTTCCATCTCCCATCCACACAGACAGCTGAAAATGCTACTCTGAGCTTCTCTAGCAGGGGATCTGTTCAGCCACAGGTCTGCAGGAGGAAAAGGAGTGAGAAACCTCTCAGAATGAGCACACAGAATGGGACCATTTCCCAGGGTGGCCAAGGAAGGTGAAAGTCCAGGCAGCTAGAAAGACCATGATCTCTTTTGCCATTGCTATTGGACACTCACACTACCCATAAAGCATGGAACACAACAAAAAGAAGCTTCTTTTTTCACCAGGGAAGAGAATATTTACATACAGCAAAGACTGGTTTTAAAGCACCTGTCCTACAGCCTGCCAGAAGCAGGCATCTCACAAGAGAGGATTTCACTTGAGGCACGGCCCCGTGGTCAAATGCCACTAAGTGACTGCAGCTTAGCACTTACTGCCCATTAAATGAGCCAGCAGAACAGAGTGTGGCTGTGCTCTCACCATGCCTTCATTCAGGTACCTCACAAAAGCTTCTCTCAAACCTCAGGGAAGGTTCCTGAATGTGCTTTAGCAAGCATCCATAGCCTTAGAGTGCAAAACACACAGTAATGAAACCTTGGGGATAGACAACAGCAGCTGCTTCAGTCAAAGCTCCCCAGCAGGAGCTTTAGCCCAGGTCTTGCTCTGCCTCAGGTGTAAAGATTCATTCATTGTCCCATTTATGTACTGCTCTCAGCCCCCCTCCCCCACCTAGCCAGTCCTCATCTGTGTTCAGAACACACCCCCTCAGGTAACACTGCAGTTGGGATCAGACATCTCCAGGTTTCTATTGCCAAATAAAAAAGAGTAGGGAAGATCCTGCTCAGAAATAAAGCATGGAACAAGAGGTGAGCCAGATGAACAGCCACGTGCCAGTGGGAGCAGGATTTACCCAGGGGTGCACATCCCCTGCAGAAGGGAGACCCTGCAGCTACACTGGCAGAGCTGTGCAGCAGCAATTGTCCTGTGGAAGCAACTTTTAAGCAAGGGAGGGTGTTAGAAGCAGAAGAACCAGACACATCCCTCAGCAGCAGGGTGTGACTTGAAATGCCCAGGAGCAGACCTGCAGCTACACAACCTCGCCATGGGGACAGGAAATGCAGTAACTTGCAACGTTCTGCACAATGAACACATACAGCAGCAAGACTCCACCACTCCCTTGTCAGAGTAATACCTTAAAACACACCAAAATAAAGGAAAGGAGGGAAGAGAGGAGAAGGGAGAAGAAAGAGAAGGGGGAAAGAGAAGGGGGAAAGAGAAGGGGGAAAGAGAAGGGGGAAAGAGAAGGGGGAAAGAGAAGGGGGAAAGAGAAGGGGGAAAGAGAAGGGGGAAAGAGAAGGGGGAAAGAGAAGGGGGAAAGAGAAGGGGGAAAGAGAAGGGGGAAAGAGAAGGGGGAAAGAGAAGGGGGAAAGAGAAGGGGGAAAGAGAAGGGGGAAAGAGAAGGGGGAAAGAGAAGGGGGAAAGAGAAGGGGGAAAGAGAAGGGGGAAAGAGAAGGGGGAAAGAGAAGGGGGAAAGAGAAGGGGGAAAGAGAAGGGGGAAAGAGAAGGGGGAAAGAGAAGGGGGAAAGAGAAGGGGGAAAGAGAAGGGGGAAAGAGAAGGGGGAAAGAGAAGGGGGAAAGAGAAGGGGGAAAGAGAAGGGGGAAAGAGAAGGGGGAAAGAGAAGGGGGAAAGAGAAGGGGGAAAGAGAAGGGGGAAAGAGAAGGGGGAAAGAGAAGGGGGAAAGAGAAGGGGGAAAGAGAAGGGGGAAAGAGAAGGGGGAAAGAGAAGGGGGAAAGAGAAGGGGGAAAGAGAAGGGGGAAAGAGAAGGGGGAAAGAGAAGGGAGAAAGAGAAGGGAGAAAGAGAAGGGAGAAAGATTTCTTCACCCTAGGCAGCAGCAGAAGGGAGCCACGGCCTTGCCTTCTGCTGGGAATTGCTTTGAGCCTGCTCCTTCCCAAGCAGGAGCTGTCCTTACACTTGCAGGGGGTCTGCTGAGTGCCGACTGATGCATCCAAGGAGCAGCATTCCACAGGCAGTATCCCAGATACCAGCCAACAGTCATTTCTTCCTTGGAGGAGAAGAACAAAAAAGGCAAGGGGGAAAGTGGGGAAAATAAAAATCAAATAACCCCCCCACCCCCCACCCCCCCAAAAGTGCTACTATGCATTCCTGGAAATTTAGAAGTCAGGTGAAACAAAAGAGTCCTTGAATCAGCCCCCAGAAAGCTCACACTAGCTGTGCACTGAAGGAGGTGCCACGAGTACCAAAGCCAGTCACAACCCAAAACCAAGAAGGTGTGTGGGGGGGTGGGGGTGGGGAGAGGGAAGGAAGGCAATGAAAAGGTTGAAGGAAATGTGCTGATGCTTCACAATCCCAGGAGAATTCTTTTTGTTTCGTTAGGGAGGTTTTTTTGTTCCTTTTTTTTGGGGGTGGGGGGGGGGGTTGGGTTGGATTTATTTCCTCTCCGTGTGTGGGGCTGTAGTTTTTTTGTTGTGCTGTATCGATCTTCCTGCGAGGCGATTGCAAACCAGCAAGGTGTGAAGGTGCGAGGCAGCCAAGTTTCTTCTCTGTAGCGTTCGCCGAGTTGCCCACCCCTCCCCCCCCCGCCCCGGGGAAAAACAACACCCAAACAACCATCGATCCCCTCCCCACCCCCCTCCCCGCCCAGCCCTTCCCCAAGCAGAGTCTTGAAGGCACTTCCTCTCCTCACATGATGTCAACAAAGAATTCGCAAGGGTTGCCCATAGCCTTCTGGAAGGACTGCCGGCTGCCCGTCAGCTCCGGAGGCACCGAGCTCAGTTCCCTCACCGGGGGCCCTCCAGGGGGTCCGCTCGTCCCGTAGACTTTGGAGCCCAGTTTGGGGAGGTTGTAGAGGGGTGGCACTCCCGGAGGCCCGTAAGAATGATGGCTGTGGTGGCTCCTCTCGCTGTGGGCGGTGGCGGAGCCGTGGCTCCGGTGGCTGAGTTGGCTGCAGGGTCGCTCCCGCCGCCCCCCGCCGCCGCCGCCGCCGCCGCTGCGGGCGGTGTGCTCCGACTCGCTGCCGCTGCCGGCCGACTTACGGTCCTTCTCCCTGCCAAGAGCCCTCCTGCTGTTCTCGCTGGTGCTTCGGTTCGAGCCGCTGCTTTTGCTTCCTAAAAGCCAGGGAGAAAAGCGGGATTAGGGCCCCCCGTGCGCCGCTGCGTCCCCCGCGGAGGCTCCCACCGAACCCCACGGATCCGGGCGCGGCACGACCGTCGGCACGGCCACAAGGATGAGCAAACCGGGCTGGAGTGTGCTGGTGGCTGATGGGGTTGAGCAATGAGAGTGGGGAGAAGGAAGCCGAGGAGGCTGTGCCATGCACGGGTACACGGAGACACCTCAGAGCTCGCAGGGAGAGCAGCAGCTGGTCTGCAACTACCGGCTGGAAGCCCAAGGCTCCACCGCACCCAGCTGGCTGCAGAGAGGAGCAAAGGGAAGGAGCAGACACTTGGGGCTTGCCTCAAGCAAATGAGGTGCAGGCTACTGCCTCTGTTCTCTTCTATCAGCAAAATCTCTTCAGGAAGAAGCTGCCTGCCTTCTCTAGCACCCTTGGTCACGCTGAGCAGCCTCACACCCAGGGCCAAATCCCCTGAGGTTAGCACAAGACCTTTGGCTGGTTCCAGTGGGGAGATGCTTTTCAACTTCAGGTCAAGTGGTTAGTGCTGACTTCTTACCTCAGAAGAATCTGACTTTCTGCAGCTGCCCTTCACACTGGGTACATGGCAGAAATGGCAGAGCAACCATCTACCATCAGAGCAGCCTAATCTAAGGTGGCAGAAACCATCTAGCACTGCAGCTAAGCACAGCCAGCAGCACAGCTGTTCTCCTCTGGGCGTGCTGAGGGGCACTCTCTCCATCCCATGCCTTTAAATCCTGTCACAGAACAGTCAGAGAGTCCTTCTGAGCCTTGTCTTGCTGCCTTCTTGGCAGCCAGGGACTGGCCTGTCTTGGAGGCATGCAGCCCAACCTAGAGCTGAGGTCTGAAATGCTGCTGTGCATTGGGACAGGTTGAGCTTCCAAGACAATTTAAGGGGGGGTGGGAGGGGGGAGGAAGGGAGAGGGGGTAAAAAAAACCCAAACCAAACAAATAAAAAGGGGAGGAGGAGTGGGGGATAAAAATATATACAGCTAAACATTTGGGTCACAAGAGTCTAAATGGTCATGCTGTGGATTTATTGTTGTTATCATGGAGGCATTTGAAGCTTACCAATCCCCTAGAGTCAGCCACTCCTCTATGAATCCTTCAGTCTAATGCTTGCTCAGAACAAAACAAGGGAATAACAGTTACAAAGCAAGAAACAACACTGAAGTGTAGTTTCCAAAAGAAGAACAAAGGAAAGAGCTGGAACACCCTCCAGAATCCAACACCTTTGGTGCCTTTCAGCAGGCTGGCTGCATGGATGAAACACCAAACCTTTCCTCTTCCAGCAGCTGAGGGCTAACCCTTTTATTGTCCCCAGGACCAGCTGCCAAAACGTAGCCCCCCAAAAAAAAATCATCCCATTCTTTCCAGCACAATCAGCCTGCAGCAATAAAACCTCTGGATACCATCAGGAGCTTCCTCCCAGCCACTGGTTTTTGCCTGAGGAGCTTTCACCTTGGACCTCCTGGAGGTGAGGAGGAGGTGGTGGAAGGGTTGGGTGGAAAGGACCTTGAAGGTGGTGGAGAAGAGGTTGAGATCCATGTGGTGGAAAGCTCAAGAGGTCCTCTGTGGTGAGGCTGAGGGAGTCCAGGGCAGGTTCAGGGCAGCTGCTGTGGGAGGTTGACCTCATGAGGTCCTCCAAAGCTGGAGAGGACTTCTTGGGAGAGCTTCCAGAGGAACCCTCAAGCTCCAAGCAGGACCTCTCCTCCTCCTCCTCCTGCCCAAGCAAGAGGACCTCAGAAGCTCCTTGAGCTCCTCCTGGCCTTGAAGGTGGCAGAAGGTCCTTCAGCCACTTTGGACATGGAGGCCTTGGGCTGCTCCTCAGGCCTGAACCACCTGGAGGCCACTTTGGAGACCTCTGGAGAGGACAACTGGTAGAGGCTTTCCAGGGCAACCTTCTCCAAGCTCCTCCAGAAGGGTCCAAGCCAGCAGGAGAGGTGGGGTGGGAAGCAACAAAGCTAAAACCCTTGTGAGCAAGTTCCTGTGAGGAAGTTCTTCTGTGCACTTTTGCAAACCCTCACAGGAAGAAGCTCCACCAGAGTCACCAGATGTGCACCCCCAAGAAAACCCACCCCAGGGAGAACCCTCACCCTGCCATTACTGGCAGCCATTTCCACAAGCAAAACTCACTCTGGAAGTGGTAAAACCAAACCAACCAAACTGCATGGCCCCAGAATGGCCTCATTTTGATTCACCAGGGTTTGACAAGGAACTACAGAACTATGCTAGGGCAGGAAAGGAGGAGGTCAGGGGTTTAATCCATGCAGTGGTGGCGTTTTTTGGTCTTGGTTCTCTGTTATCTGTTACAGAAGAGACTCTCCTCCCTGTGAGCAGGGTGGCAGCCCTAGGAGGAAGGTTGCAGCCCTGTGAGCAGGGTGGCAGCCCTGTGAGCAGGGTGGCAGCCCTGTGAGCAGGGTGGCAGCCCTAGGAGCAAGGTGGCAGCCCTAGGAGCAAGGTGGCAGCCCTAGGAGCAAGGTGGCAGCCCTAGGAGCAAGGTGGCAGCCCTAGGAGCAAGGTTGCAGCCCTAGGAGCAAGGTTGCAGCCCTAGGAGGAAGGCTGCAGCCATGTGAGCAGGGTTGCAGCCCTAGGAGCAAGGTTTCAGCCCTATGAGCAGGGTTGCAGCCCTGCAAACCACCTGGCTGCCCACCTGACACAAACAGAGTGATTTTCCTTTTGTACTGAGCACTGAAGTGAAAGCCCAAGAGCTCCTTGGTTCTAATCCCTGCTCCAGCAGCAATGAGATGCTCTCATTTCTAGCACTACCAAGTGGTTGCAGTGGCTCTGACCTCTATAAAAGGGGGGCAACAGTTCCTCTCTTCTACCAGGTTGGACAACTGAGTCATTACCATTGGCCTGATCAGCACCATCTAAGCAGCAGTTTACTGTGTGGTGCTGTTGGGTAGGAAAAGTCAAGATGCCCAGGCCACCATGGGAGCTTGGCTCTAGCCCCCACTGGCATTTTGCAGGCAGGTACAGAACCCCAGGGTAACTGTGCAGAGCATGTCCTGCTCTGCTGTCTCCTGCTGACTGGCAGTTTCAATCCAGAGCTGAAAGGCTAACCCACTCCATCCCATCCCCAAACAGTTCTGGTTGAGGGCAGTCACACCAAATCCATGCAGGAAGCACAGAAAACCACAAGACAGAGAGGCACAGACAGCACAAAGGGACTCAAGCAGATGGTTAGGGGATAATGACAGCTGGACAAAGAAAGGCCAAAGGAATCCTCTTACCTTCACTTTGCTGGCTCCCTGCACTGCCACTGCCATAGCTAAAGCCTGGGTCTTGGTATGCTGGTGGGAAACATGGAGGGGGCAGAGGATACTGGTAGGGGTATCCTTGGCCTAGTGGCCAGGGAGCAGCAGGATGTGGAAGTGGAGCAAGGGTATCCTGATCCGAGGCTCCGCTAGAACCATTGTTAAGGTTCAGTGCAGCCATATCTGGAAAAGAGAAGAGGAGCCTGAGACTCTGCTCTCCCCTGGCAGCTGATTCCTGCCCTTTAACAATGCTGTTAACAATTAACCCAGCACCTAGTGTGGTGAGGGACAAGAGGGACCCGGCCCCACACACACACATCAGATTTATCACCGAGCACCCAGGCACGCTGGAAGCGATTCCAGAAGTCAGGGAGGAACCATCCCCATTTCACAGACTGGAAACTGAGGACAAGCAGGAAATCTGCAGCACCACCAGACAACAAACCCTGCTCTCTTCAGCCTCAGTGCAAGGCTCTCTTCAGCCTCAGTGCAATGCCCTGTGTGAAGAGCTCATTCAACCACTCGGCAGACCTCGGAATGCTCTGAGCACCCAACCTGCCCTGCAGGGCTCTGCTCCCTGCATCCTGGGAGCACCCAACAGACAACACACACAGCTTTGTCCCTCCCAGGGGGGAACTTACTGCCACAGAGGTCTCCAAAGACATAATAGCACTGTTCAGAGAAGGTGATTTTGTTCACAGTGTGCCTGAGGTAGCCGTGTTTCAACATGCTGCTGGCGTACTTCCTAGCCTCCCGCCGGTCTTTGAAGCCTTCCACGTGTGTGTAAAGCCAGTCAACCACATCTGCTCCTGCAGTGACAACAGGAAGAGGAGACACAGCATGACCTGAGCCAGACTGACCTCTTACTTGTGGTTATTTCAGTCCTCAGATTCTCACACAGCCCACCACATCTCCTGTGCCAGGGAGAGAACACAGATGTGACTCATGGAATGATCTGGGTTGGAAGGGACCTCCGAAGGGCATCCAGTCCAAGCCCCTCTGCAGTCAGCTGGGGCATCCTCAACCAGATCAGGCTGCCCAGAGCAGCAGTCTTGTTGCAATGAGCTCAACATGCTCCTGTCACAGCTCAGCCTAACTGCTAGGTTAGTTACCACCAAACACCACTGAAGCAAAGAATCACCCAGGGAAGCTGTGGATGCCTCATCCCTGGAAGCGTTTCAGGCCAGGCTGGATGAGGCCTTGAGCAACTTGGCCTAGTGGGAGGTGTCCCTGCCCATGGCAGGGGGTTGGAACTGGGTGATTTTTAAGCTCCCTTCCAACCCAAACCATTCTAGGATTCTAGGATCTTGCATCTGTTTCATCACTACATTAACAGTGACACCAAAACCAATTCCCTGGTGACACTGCTCAGCCTTTCCTGAGCTGCAGCACTGAAAAGGGCAAAGGATTTACAGAACAGGAGGGACTGAAGAGTCATCTTCCTCAAGAGGGAGACTCTACCTTGTCTGAACCCCTTTCTCAGCAAAAAGTAACTGACTAACTGTTGGCACAGCTCGGGTCACAGGACACTCAGGAGCAAAGGCAGACCTAGTTGCAATTTCCAATGCAATTAAGATGCTTTATGAAGGTTGAGTGGCTGTCTGGAACTGGAGGGACAATGATTGTGGCCCTGCTGACTGCTAGAGCCACAAGCAGCTGTGTGGAAAAGCTGGAATATAACAAGTGAGGGTTAAGGACCAGCTCTGTGACACCATTTTGGGCTGCCCAGGCTCAAAGAAGAGTGAACAGAACAGAATAGAACAGAACAGAATTTAATTTAATTTAATTAACCAGGTTGGAAGAGACCTCAGAGATCATCAAGTCCAACCTCTCACCCAGCACCATCTGATCAACTCAACCATGGCACCAAGCACCCCATCCAGGCTCTTCCTAAACACCTCCAGGGATGGGGACTCCACCACCTCCCTGGGCACCACATCCCAATGGCCAATCTCTCTTGCTGGGAAGAACTTCTTCCTAACATCCAGCCTAAACCTCCCCTGGCACAGCTTGAGACTGTGGCCTCTTGTTCTGCTGCTGCTTGCCTGGGAGAAGAGACCAACTCCCACCTGGCTTCAGGGAGTTGGAGAGAGCAAGAAGGTCTCCCCTGAGCCTCCTCTTCTGCAGGCTAAGCAACCCCAGCTCCCTCAGCCTCTCCTCCCAGGGCTGTGCTCCAGACCCCTCCCCAGCTTTGTTGCCCTTCTCTGGACACCTTCCAGCATCTCAACATCTTTCCTAACCTGAGGGGCCCAGAACTGGACACAGGACTCCCTTAATGATTTCCTGCCACACTTAGGTACCAAGTCAAGGGAATAAAAGAGAGGTTGTAGACAGGAAAAGAAAACTAAATCCCAGAGAGGTGGTTTCTTCAGCCTGCTTCCCAAGAGCCACTGCTGGGTTTTGCGCCCCAGCCCTCCTGTGATCTGCTTACCTATCACTGCATTGGAGATGGTGATTTTTAACCACATCCTGTCCCGAATCTCAAGGCCTGAGTCTGGCAGCTGCATAACCTTGACAATTGTAGCCATGTCACTCTTCACAGTTAAGGGAGACTCTTCTAGTTCTAAAAGGAAGAAAGGTTAAATGCTTCTTTGAAACGAACCCAGCCTGCAAAGAACTTCTCAGCTCCCAGCCTGGATGAAACCCTTTCAAGGCACAGCTTTAGGGCTGCAAGGAAGACACAAAGGTTCCCAAGTGCACCCTCAGCCAGGGCATAAACTGCAGCATTCATCAGGTCTTCAGTGCTCAGTGCCACCGCTTGAGTCGCTGGGATGCTGAGTCCCTCAGTGTCTTGGCTGCAGCGCTGCACTCTTTCAACCCCCACTGCCCTGAGATGTGCTGGAAAGGGAGCCCAAGGAGCTCTCTGACCACTGGTTTCTACTTCTGTTTGCCATGGAGAGCCCCCAGCCTCCCAGTGGTGCAGAGCTCTGCAGGACAAGGTGGGTTTTTGGCTTGTTCTTTAGCTTGGGGCTTCATTGTCAGCAAGCCATACCAGGCTGCATGGGGAAGGATGTCTCAGTGTCCATTTGTTCCTGTAGTACTTGGCCATCAGCAGAGCTGAGGAGAATTGGAATTAGAGAAGGATGAAGGCCAGAGGCTTCCTCCAGGAAAGCCTCTGCAGGATCCCAGTGGTGGCAGTTTCCAAGTCACCTCCCCCAGCATTGCTTGGGCCTGCAGTTTTCTTGCAGCACACATCAAAACCCCACTGCTCCCCAGTGCCTCAGCAGCTGGCACTGCTCCACTGGTATTTCACACATGGTTAGGAGCAGAGCTGAGGCTCCTCAGAGGCTTCAGCATTTCCTGATCAACTTTTATACTGGAACCATAAGGACAGGGCTGAGCTTCACCCTGCTGAGCTGAGCTGCCTGCTGTAGGGCTCTAGGTCCTTCAGAAAGTCTTTACTACACATAAAGGCAAAGTGGCAGCTAACACTGAGAGCCCAGTGGGGTGAGTCTGGGGTCCAAGAGCCCACCAGCCTCCTTGTGTTCTATGCAGAACTCAATTATCCTCTCTAGGATGTCCTCCTCCTCTTCTCAGCCCTAGAAACTTCATGTTGAGCACCTGTGTCCTGTGTTTGTTTCAGACCCTTCTCCATCAGGAATTCACAAACCCTTCCTCCCTCCCTTCCTCCCAAGCTTCCCACATCACCCACCTTGTAAAAAGCACAAGGGAACTGATTTTTGTCCTTTTCCAGCCATCCAACATTGGGACCAAAGGTACAAGCAGCATGAAACAATGAAAACTGGAAATGCCTCCTTCCCCCCCAGCCCCGTGCAATGCTTTATGCATGACAACATCCCAGCCCCTCCAGGCATGCACTTGCAATGCTTGCACACACACTAACACTTTGCTTTTGCTTTGCAGTTAGTTTGGTTAGTGGCAAAAAGCAACATGTTTGGTTGGGGGGGGGAACCCAACAACAAACCAACCTTGGAGTAAAGTACCTGGGGAGCAACAAAGTGTATTTGCTGGGAGACCTGTGATCTGTAGCTAAAGAACAAGGCTGGCCAAATGACCTCAGTGTTTTCTACCTCTGCTGCAGAACAGTAATAGCCATCTCAAATGCATCCACTCTGGTCTAATGCTCATCTCAAATGCATCCACTCTGGTCTAATATCTCAAATGCATCCACTGTGGTCTAATATTCATCTCAAATGCATCCACTTTGGTCTAGTATTCATCTCAAATGCATCCACTATGGTCTAATGCTCATCTCAAATGCATCCACTGTGGTCTAATATCTCAAATGCATCCACTCTGGTCTAATATTCATCTCAAATGCATCCACTGTGGTCTGATATCTCAAATGCATCCACTTTGGTCTAATATTCATCTCAAATGCATCCACTCTGGTCTAATATCTCAAATGCATCCACTCTGGTCTAATGCTCATCTCAAATGCATCCACTCTGGTCTAATATCTCAAATGCATCCACTCTGGTCTAATATTCATCTCAAATGCATCCACTCTGGTCTAATATTCATCTCAAATGCATCCACTTTGGTCTAGTATTCATCTCATATGCATCCACTTTGGTCTAATATCTCAAATGCATACACTATGGTCTAATGCTCATCTCAAATGCATCCACTGTGGTCTAATATTCATCTCCAATGCCTCCACTTTGGTCTGAACTCACAGTTCCTGACCTACCTGACCACCACCTCCACAGCTATGTGCAAATCTTGAGCAGCCTCACAGACAGTTAACTCCTTTCTGGGGAGCCAGGTCTATCACAGAGCTCTCTCTCAAGGCTTTGGTTATTGGTTCAGAGTGGTAGTTTTTCTCCCAGTAGCAGAGCCTGGTACTCCAAGAGGTGTATGCTCTAGTCCTACCACATGTAATACCACCTCTGGCTTGCAGCCTTATTTGAGGCAAGAAACAAACATCTACCCAAAGGTAAAAAAAGCCTCAGGACATTATGCAGTACCTCAGGCTGAATGATATTGAGCAAAAACAGTCTGAAGCCTCAAGCTAAATTCCTCTGAGTGAAAGAGAACTTCCCAACCATGTCTGTGGACTGCATTTTGAAGCAGCAAGACTAGCAAGAAACACTGAAACACTTCAAAGATAACCTTATGGAATGGGTCCTGGAGTGGCAGAGCAGGGCCTGGACAAATCTGCCTTCAGCAGAGTAAAAGAGGAGCAGAGTTTGCACTGACTGAGGCCAGCAAGTCCAGCACCCACAAAGCACTGTGAGAACATTCTCCTCTGAAACACCTCAGCCTGGCTTGGTTTGCAGAGTCCTGGTTTGGAAGAAATGAACCTGAGGCAATAAAAGGCTAACACAGAATGATTCCCATGAGGGGGTGGCCCCAAAATCTCAGCTGCTTTAGTCACTAGCACTGATGTGATGGTGGCTGTGTGAATGCTTCAGGTGTCAGAGCTTCACTTCTGATCCAGAGGCTGGGGAGAAAAGGCAGGTCAGAGAGGAGGGAAGCAGCTCCCTCTCCAGTTACACCATCCTGGCCTTGCCCTACCACCAGAGTTAACCAGCAGACATTCACAACACTTAAGACAAGGAGCCACGAGCCAGGCTTGTCTAGGATGGCTCTGACAAGTCCCTGCTCCCAGCTTCACAGCCAGACACTGCAGAACAGCAATTCCCTTTGCTTCCAGTGCCACTGACCTCAGAGAAACTGCAAGAGAGAACCTTGCACTAGGACATGAAAAGTTAGCAAGCCTCATGTTGCATGGAGCTCTTTGTTCAGTGCTCAGTCTCTCCTCACCTCTCTCCCTCTCCTCCTCCATTCCTCCTTAACTTTGTCTTCCCTGCCACAACAGGTGCAGAGGACAGGTTGCTGTTTGCAGCTAGGGCCCTGAGGTGCTGCCTGCTGTGCTCAGGGTGGGTGAGTGGCTGAAGGAAGGAGAGGTCACACTCAGGGTCGGGGGTACTCCATGTTTTCTTGCACTCAGGAAAGGGAACACTGTCAGTCACTGGCACAGAAATGAGAAGCTGTCTCCAGAGATGTGGTTCTGCTCCCAAATAACCTTTATTTTTAAAAGTATGCTTGAGAGGGCAGCTGTGTTGCACACTTCCCACTCACATCACTGGATAGCAAGGCACACAATACATGAATGGTTCCAGAGGAGTGCAGAGTAACAGACCCTTGTTTGACAGCAATCAGCAGATACATTTGATCCCAGCAATCCTCAGCACCTTTCCAGGCTGAAAACACATCTCAGGCTAAAGCACTCCTCGGGGCAGTGCTTCACTTGGCTTTCTGCTGCAGATGTGTTTCCCCTTCAGTGGTGCTGCTACTACCTAAAGAGCTACTACACCTGCAAGGAAAGGGCACTGAGCTACCACACCACTTCCAGATAAGGTGAGGAGTAATCCCAGGAGCTACATACAATCTGGGAGTAGAAGCAAGCAGCAGACCCCCCCCTGCTGCCTGCTAGGACCTCACTGGTCTGAAGGGAGAAAGCTGGAAGCCTGCCTTGTAACTTGAGAAGGGAGAAGCCACCTCCTTCCTGAATGCCAACCCTGACAAAAAGCGGCACCGTGTCAACTCCTGACCTTTGGCCAAAGGTTCTGCGCTCCCCACAAAAGGCTCCCAGCCCTGCGGCAGCCCTCGGGGGCCGGGCGGAGGCTGTCGCTTTCACGGCGCTTGCGGCTGGGCCGGGGTCTGCGCGCAGCTCTGCGCCGCCGGCCCCGAGCGGAAGGCACCTGCCCTGCGCTGGCCCCAGTGTGACTTACTTTCCGACTCGGGAATTGAGCTTGTTAGTGAGGAGCTGGTAGATGTGGTGATGCTCATGGAGGGGCTCATACCGTAACGGGGGTACGCTCCCGTCATGGCCGTGGTATGAGAGATCCACGCCGCGGGGTCGATTGGCCTCACCGGTTCAGCTGCAAGGCAACCAGAGAGGGAGACAAAGAGGAAGGAATCAGAGCTGCGGCAAACACCACGACCTAGAGGCAAAAAAGGAACTGCAAGTCCTTGCTGCTCTGAGAGCACACCTGAGACAGCCCCCCGAGAAGCACCTCGCCAGCAGCAGCAGCTGCCTGCCCCCACAGAACTGTGCCAGAAACTCCTGGCACTCCTTCAGGGAGGTGCTGGAGTCCCCATCCCTGGAGGTGTCTAGGAAGAGCCTGGATGGGGTGCTTGGTGCCATGGTTTAGTTGATCAGATGGTGCTGGGTGAGAGGTTGGACTTGATGATCTCAGAGGTCTCTTCCAACCTGGTGAATTGAATTCTATTCTATTCTATTTCTATCCCATCCTATCCTATTCTACCATACCCTACCCTATCCTATCCTACCCTACCTGACCCTATCCTATCCTATCCCATCCCTGTTCCCTGGAACTGCAGCAGGAGTTAAATGCCTCCCCCTGAAGGGAAGAAGCTACCAGTCCAGGAAGACAAATTGACTGTTATCCTAGACAGTGGGATTCTCAGAGTTGTGGAGGCTCCAAGCCTGGAAGTCTTCACAGCCAGGCTGGATGAGGTCTTGAGCAACTAGAAAGAGGTGTCCCTGCCCACGACAGGGGGTTGGAACTGACTGATCTTTAAGGTCATTTCCAGCCCAAACCACTCCATGATTTTGCTGTGATGTGACTACCAAATGCTTTGCTCCTGCTGAAGGGGAAACCTCTCCCTGCTTCTGGGGGTCTTGGATCAAACCCAGCCACTCCTGCTGCAGGTGAAGCAGAACACTAAGTCCAGAGCTTGGTATTTGCAGGGAGCAGGCATCATGGAATTCCCTTCTCATGACACTTTGTGGGGCTGGAGTAGGCTTGCAAACTACATAGACAAGACATACACAGACCCTTTGGAGAGCCTGGTGTCAGAGAAGAGTGAAAATCACACCCAGACCTCAAGAAGAGCCACACAGATCATCTTCCCCATAGTCTACATCATAGTGGCTGTTGTTCCACTGCCTGAAACCCAGAACTTCTCTAAAGGAGCTCTGCTTCTGCTAGGCATTCCCACAAGACAGCCCAGATGTTACTGCACCCAGCTCAGCCTGCAACAGAGACAATGATTCAAGCACCTTCCTGACCCAAGGGCAGGCTGCCACACCAGCTCTGCTTGTAGCACATCTGAATCCTGTGATTTGGGGGAATTTTGCTTTGGATCCTGCTGCTTTTCCAAAGGCCTTCACTGAGTGAGCTCCTGGAGCCTGCCCCAGCTTACTGCATCGATTTCAACGCTGTCCTCACCCTCTCAGGGCTGGTTTCGATCTTTTCTCACCAGCAGGAGGCAGCTGGGTTTTGTCAACGTGAGAGCTGAAAGGTTTATTAAGCCAGAAGTTTTCAAACCTGATCATTTCCAGCCAGGTTTGCCTCAGCTTTTACAAAGGCTCAGGTTGATTTCTTTCTGAGAAGTGTCCATGTGACACAGTGAGGCTCTGCAGCACCACAGTCATCCTCCAACCTTCCTATCAACTGAAAAGCTTTGGAGACCACAAGGATACAGCCCCCAAAGGGTTAAGATCTTGGCCCACAACCATGTAAACCAAAAGAGAAACTCCCATGAGGTCAGCAGGCACTGAGGTCTCAGACAGAGGATGTGAAAGCCCTGCCTCCCATAATTAAAAGTGAACAAGAAACCCAAACTTAAAGGTATCAAAGTGGTGGGGGGAAAAAACAGATGTCCCAACAGCTGCAAATAGTCTAAACCCTGAGGGCTCCACAGGAACCCCAGCAAAGAGCACAAATATCTACTCACCCCTGGGGATGGTGAAGTAACTCCTGGGAGTAGGGTCCCAGCATTTGGCTACTGTTAGGCTGATAGGTCTGGGAAGAAAGAAAACAAAGGAAGGTGACTCAACTTTTCCTGCAGAAGCTGCAGCTGCTACAATGACCTCTTTGAAGCAAGCCCCTTCCTGTCCAACAAGCTGTCAAGGACCTCCTGAGAAGGCTTCTGAGATGCTGGGCAAGGTATTTTCAGTACAAAGCAGCACCAGGATGTTTTGCACAGATCATGAGCACTGCTGGTGAAACCAAATGATCAGCTCTGGAGATATCAAACCACTCCTCACAGAAACAAACAGGGCTGCTGAAACCAGGCAACTCCTCTTGCTGTTGCCTTTGGCTGCCGCTTTGGAAGCAGGCTCACACATCCATCACTCAGCCTGAGCAGCTCAGGGTTGAGATCAGCAGTCACACACACACACACACACACACACTGCTTGCTTTATTGAGAGGGAAAAGTTGGTTTCTGTGAGGTTTGCCCAGCACCACGGAGTGCCCCTGGAGGAGAAGCAGCAGGAGATTCAGTGCTGTGCTCACCCTGGTTTGGAGACTATTTCCCGCAACACCCTCACGGCATCGTCATTGCTCATGTTCTCAAAATTGACATCATTCACCTGAAATGGGGCAAAGAGCAGAGGTCAGGCTTGGCAACAGGCAGGTCAAGAGGCATTTGCATTCTTTGCTTCCACATTTATTTGCCTTCTCACTCTCTCCACTCCTCTGAGCAGCTGCGGCAATCCTGTTTCTCAGAGCGCATCAATTACCCAAAGAGTCAGTCACAGAGTCACAGCATCATAGAGTCATAGAGTCACAGAATCATAGCATCAGAGAGTCATAGAATCATTAAATCATGGAGTCATAGAATCATAGAATCACAGAATCAATAAGGTTGGGAAAGACCTCAGGGATCAGCAAGTCCAAGCTGCCACCCAACACCTCCTGACAGCTAAACCATGGCACCAAGTGCCACATCCAAGCCCCTCTTGAACACCTCCAGGGATGGGGACTCCACCACCTCCCTGGGCAGCACATCCCAGTGGCCAATTCCTCTTTCTGGGAAGAACTTTCTCCTCACCTCCAGCCTAAACCTCCCCTGGCACAGCTTGAGGCTGTGTCCTCTTGTTCTGGTGCTGGCTGCCTGGGAGAAGAGACCAACCCCCACCTGGCTACAAATCTCCCTTCACGGAGTTGGAGAGAGCAAGAAGGTCTCCCCTGCGCCTCCTCTTCTGCAGCAACCCCAGCTCCCTCAGCCTCTCCTCCCAGGGCTGTGCTCCAGACCCCTCCCCAGCCTCGTTGCCCTTCTCAGGACACCTTCAAGCCTCTCAGTGTCCTTCCTATACTGAGGAGCCCAGCGGAGTTGGCCAAAGAATTCAAGGTTCAAATGAGAAGATTCCCTGAGCCATGAATGAATTCTGTTCACTTGATGACTAAAACCCATGGAGCTGGTGGGATGAGTGAGCTGAGCCACCGAAGCACAAGGCAGCAGGAGGTGTCTGGGGGGCAGAGACCGACCTGCAGCAGCATGTCCCCGGGTTCGATCCGGCCGTCTGCCGCCACAGCTCCTCCTTTCATGATGGAGCCGATGTAGATGCCACCATCACCACGGTCATTGCTCTGCCCTACAATGCTGATTCCCAGGAAGTTATACTTCTCTACACAGAGAGAAAGTGGAAGGAAAGGGGGGGAGGGGGGAAAGCAAACAAAGTGATTGGAATGATAGTACAGAGCTAACACCAGCCCGGAAAACTCCCTTCTCTCCTCGACACAGCAGCAGGGCCATAATTAGCAAAGCTTATAGAGTCAGAGAACTGTCAGGGCTGGAAGGGACCTCAAGGCTCAGCCAGTTCCAACCCCCTGCCATGGGCAGGGACACCTCACACCACAGCAGGTTGCTCACAGCCACCTCCAGCCTGGCTGCAAACACCTCCAGGCAGGAGGCTTCCACCACCTCCCTGGGCAACCTGTGCCAGGCTCTCACCACCCTCATGGGGAACAACTTCTTCCTAACATCCAATCTGAATCTCCCCACTTCTAGTTTTGCTCCATCCCTCCTAGTCCTATCCCTCCCTGACACCCTCAAAAGTCCCTCCCCAGCTTTCTTGGAGCCCCCTTCAGATACTGGAAGGCCACAAGAAGGTTTCCTTGACGCCTTCTCCAGACTGAACAGCCCCAACTGATCTGAACACTGATGTGCTTGTGCAAACAGCTCAAAACCATCCAGCACTGGAGCAGGAGTCCAGGGAGCAGCAGCTCCCAGCTGCCATTCCCTTGGTTCAGTTCCCAGAACTGACAGAATTGGTTTGGTTGGAAAAGAGCTTTCAGAGCGCTGAGTCTGACCCTTGAGCCAAGTGGCATCCCCTCAAATCAAGGAACTTCCTGCTGGCTCCAAATGCTACTACACCATAAGCAAACACAGCAGTGTCGCTTGCAATTCATCACCCCAAGCATTGCTGATCATCTTACCCATGTTGAGGGTGACAGTGATGATATTTAGGGACATGGTGGAGTCAGTGATGCTGCTGAACGAGGACGACTGCAAAACACAACAGGCAGAAATTCTCCAGGTTTGAGATGGCTCAGAGCAAGGCACTCAAAAGGCAATGGATAAGCACTGGGGCTGAAGCCCTGGGGAGCTGATGAACACTTTGACTGACACAGGGAACTGATGAAGCCAGAAGGCCTCAAAAGTATTCTTCATGTAGAATTTCTAAGCAAAACACAAAGAGTATAGAACCACAGAATGGTTGGAAGGGACTTCAGAGCTCCTCTACTCCAACCTCCCTGCCAGACTTGGCTGCTCAAGGCCTTGAACACCCCCAGGGAGGAGGCACCCACAACCTCCTTGGGGCAGCCTATTCCAGCATCTCTCCACCCTCCTACTGAAGAACTTCTTCCTCAGATCCAGTCTAACCCTTTTAAAAGGAGAAAGGGAGTGGAGAAAAAGGCTTGACTCTAGTGCTGCAGAACTTCAAATGCCAGAGGTTCAGTCCAGGGTAGAGTGGAGCCAAAGGAACCTTCCCACTGAATGCAGCAGGGCACAGAGCTGCTCTGGATCCCTTCCCGAGTCACAGGTCGCATCGGGTTGGAAGGGACCCTCAAAGGTCGTCTTGTCCAAGCCCCCTGCAGTCAGCAGGGACACCTCCACCACAGAGACACCTGCTGCCCTCAGGAAATCCCAGCTCAGGCCCCTGGGCAGAGCCCATGCCAACCTTACCCTGTCAATCTGCCGCATCCTCTGTTTCCTCCTCCGGCGCTTGTGCTTGCGGATGAGGCGCGAGGAAGTGCTCTGCTCAGTGGAGCTGCTCAGCCTGAGGGAAAAGGAGAGCAAATGTCAGCTCTGGGAAGCTGAGCCATTGCCACTGCACTGCCCCCTGCCAGGGGAGAGACTAAATCCCAGAGCCCCCTCCAGCAAGCTGATGATGCTCTGCTCTGCTTGGTGCCCAGCTGCTGCTCCAGCCCAGCCTGAGCTGTGTCTCAGCCTCTGCTGGGAGCACAGAGAAGGCACCAGCTGAGCTACAGCACGGATTAGAGTGTCATTTACTTTTTGGGAGAGCAACTCTGAGTGCAACCCACAGCTCAGCAGGCACAGATCACCCTGATGTAACCCCCCAAAGGTCAGAGGGAGCCATCCTCCACTGCTTTAGAGGCGGTTCTGACTCCAGGTCCATCAAAGAGAAATGCACCCCGCAAGGACAGCCTTGATTCCAAGCTCTGCTTTGAGAGAGCAGCAGCCAGCCTGGAGAGCCTCCAAAGAGCCTTCTCTGTTGAGCCTTGGCATGGTGCTGTTATTTTCTTCTGCTGCTATCCACCCTGTTTGAAGGAATGTCATGTGGGGGCTTGAATCCAGTGAAATCCATCAGCAGCTGCTAACAGCTACCAAGCAGTGAGAGAGGAAGAGTGTCCATGGGTTTATTCTGGTTTAATTTGTTGGTGTGTTTGGGGTGGGGGTTTTTTTCCCCAGGCTTTTTAAACTTCTAGAACCTAAGTGTGCCACTTTTGGGGTGTTTTTCTAACATATAAATCCTTAAGACACCCCCCCCCTAAGAGTGAGGAACCTCAAAATCATTCTCACGATGGAGAGGCAGAAATGGAGTTGCCTAAATGAATCTCAGAAGCATGGAACGAAGCCCAGATCTCAGATACCAGTGTCACACCACAGAGGCAACTCCCTTCTGTTCAGTATGTCAAGAAAGGCCCCAAAAAAGGCAAAGCAATGCTCCACTGGGGGAAAAAAAAGAAGTAACAACCCAACCCTGCACAGCACCAATGGAACTGGCACTGTCACAAAGACAGCAGTGCTGCCAGCCTGCCTCCCCAGGCTCCCTGCCTTCAGTTCCAGCCCCACGGCCCTGCCTTCAGTTCCAGCCCCACGGCCCTGCCTTCAGTTCCAGCTCCATTGGCTCTGCCTTCAGTTCCAGCCCCACATCCCTGCCTTCAGTTCCAGCCCCACATGGCCCTGCCTTCAGTTCCAGCCCCACATCCCTGCCTTCAGTTCCAGCCCCACATGGCCCTGCCTTCAGTTCCAGCCCCACATCCCTGCCTTCAGTTCCAGCCCCACATCCCTGCCTTCAGTTCCAGCCCCACATGGCCCTGCCTTCAGTTCCAGCCCCACATCCCTGCCTTCAGTTCCAGCCCCACATGGCCCTGCCTTCAGTTCCAGCCCCACATCCCTGCCTTCAGTTCCAGCCCCACATCCCTGCCTTCAGTTCCAGCCCCACATGGCCCTGCCTTCAGTTCCAGCCCCACAGCCCTGCCTTCAGTTCCAGCCCCACACATCCCTGCCTTCAGTTCCAACATGCAGGAACGCTAAAATCCCTCAAGCCAAGCTTGAGAGCAGCAGCCTCACAAAGGAGCTTGGTGGTGTTGTGAGGCTCCCAGGCAGCAGCTTGCACAGAGTAGGTGTGTTTCAGGGAGCTGAACGTTGCAGATGGTGGAAGTGCTCAGAGGGAGGGAAGCTCCTGCCGAGCTCTTTGAGTTCACAGAGCTATTTCAGGCATGCTAACCTCACACACTCCTTTTGCTGCCCCCCTCCCAGCCAGGCATATTTGTGTGAAGAGCCAAGAGGTGGTGTTTGGTAAAAAACAGAGCTTAAAAATCTGATAGTTCTTGGTCTGTGCAAGCAGCTGACAGCACCTGGTTTGATGAGGTTTTACCTTTCCTACAGGCACAATGAGGAGGTCTCTCAGATGCAGGGCTCCCAAAGTGCACTTGTTCAACATTCAGCCCTCTCCTGCTGGCAAACCTTGACACAAAACCCTTCTCTTACATTGCATCATAGAACCACAGAATCAATAAGGCTGGAAAAGACCTCAAAGATCACCAAGCCCAACCTGTCACCTCAGACCTCCTGACAACTAAACCATGGCTCCAAGAGCCACATCTAATCCCCTCTTGAACACCCTACCAGGGATGGGGACTCCACCACCTCCCTTGTCAATATTCTTCCTATTTCCAGTTTCATCTTCCTCCTTTTCTGGACTCATTCAACATTCAGCCCTCTCCTGCTGGCAAACACTGGCACAAAGCTCTCCTCTTACATTTTATTATCAGTATTCTTCCTCTTCCCATTTCCAGTTTCATTCTCCTCCCTTTCTCTCCCAGAATTCCACTGAGTGCTACTGAAGCAGCAGGACTCAGCTAAGCCTTTGCAGCACACAGGACATCAGGAGCATGTGAAGACAGCCAAGGTGTGTTGCAGACATCACAGGAACCTGGCAGCTCTTTGGGAGAGGCAGCAAAGAGGCAAGAGACTGGGGGAGCTTTGCTGCAGAAACCCAAGGCAAGCCACAAGATACCTTCAGGGGCTAGGAGAGAGATGTGAGTGCCCCTCCTCCACTCAGTGCTCCCACCTGCAACCAACCCCCCTGCTCACAGGCTCTGTTCCCTGCTGCACACACAGCATTAGTTGTGGAGACAGCTGAGCTAGCCCAGAGCTGAAAGAACTAAGCCTTGAAGTTTCAGCTGTCCTTTGGACTGCTAAAATCAAACTTCCAAGTCACTCCCAGTGTCCAGGCACTTGACTTGCATTGTTCACACACATATTTCACCCACTGCCACATCACACCTTGGGGCTTCAGCACTTCAGGAGTGTGCAGTGCTTCCTGTCACCTTTTTAGGATGACATCCTCAAGAGGTCACTGAGGAGAAAGGGAATTCATTGCATTCAGACACTTCATTCTTTGTACTCCATCTCCAGTCCTGCCTCCAGCTCTGGTGTCCCCAGCATCAGAAGGACACATCAGAAGCTGCTGGAGCAAGTCCAGAGGAGGGGCACAAAGATGATCCAAGGGCTGCAGCACCTCTGCTGTGAGGATAGGCTGAGCCAAGGCTCATTGGCTATGCCAGTTTCTCCCTGCTCTAGTGCACAGCAGTATCTTAAAGGGGCCTACAGGAAAGCTGGGGAGGGACTTTTGAGGGTGTCAGGGAGGGATAGGACTGGGGGGGATGGAGCAAAACTAGAAATGGGGAGATTGAGACTGGATGTTAGGAAGAAGTTGTTCCCCAGGAGGGTGGTGAGAGCCTGGCACAGGTTGCCCAGGGAGGTGGTGGAAGCCTCATCCCTGGGGGTTTTCAAGGCCAGGCTGGAGGTGGCTGTGAGCAACCTGCTGTGGTGTGAGGTGTCCCTGCCCATGGCAGGGGGCTTGGAACTGGCTGAGCCTTGAGGTCCCTTCCAGCCCTGACAATTCTCTGATTCTATGCTCACAGAATCACTGAATGGCTTAGGTTGGAATGGACCTCAGGGACCACCTACTCCAACCTTCCTGATGAACTTCCAAAGATCCAATCTACCCCTCCTGTCACTCAGCTTCAAACCATTCCCCCTTGTGCTGATGAAAAGTCCCTCTGCAGCCTTCCTGTGGGATCCCTTCAGGTATTGGAAGGCAGCTCTAAGGTCCCCCTGGAGCCTTCTCTTCTCCAGGCTCAACAACCCCAGCTCCCCCAGCCTGTCCTCATAGCAGGGGTGAACCAAGCCTTGATCTACTCTCATGCAGCTATGGCACACTTCATCACCTCTTCTTGGAGTTCCTTTTCAATCCAGAGCCTAAGTGCACGCTTGCTGCACCACTGCAGACACTGCAGCACCTCTCTCACTCTAGGAGTATCTGGATGCTACCCAGCAGCTCCAATCTATGTTTCATAAACAGCAAAATTTACCTTCTGCAGCACCCCAGAAATGAGTACAAGCTGCTGCTGCTGCTGCTGCTGCTGCACTCTGGGGAGCAAAACCAAGCCTTGATGAGCAAGAATGAGGAAACCAACATACACTGGAGATTTGGGGGGTGGGGGGGAAAGAAAGTGCAAGGCTGAGAAACAAATCTAAAAGCCTTAGCTACCAATTTCCTCCACCAGCCCTGACTGCAACACTACCAAGAACTAAATCCCACAGAGGAGATGGTTTCAAAGAATCCAGAATCATTTGTCCAACCTACACTCTGCAAAGGAAGGGGGAAAGGGAATCACTGGCTCCAGAAAACTGAGCCACAGAGTTACAAATGTTCATTTCTTAAAGGAGAAGCAAATGCCTTCAATATTTGGCAGTGAATTAGTTCAGTTCCACCAAACCAATTGCAAACTGCTGACAATAATCCTGCAGCTCCAGATGTCTGCTAGGCTCTCAGAGAGGCTTTTCCAGCATCTGCTTAGCAGAAGACAGCACCAAGCCTCTTACTGCAAAGTCACCAGGAGCTCCCTGCATCAGTCTTTAGTAAGAACACCACCTCCTAGGAGCAACCACCACCAACACTCAGTCAGATCCTGCTCTGGAAACAAAGGAAATCAGGGCTGCACTCTGCTGTAACTGTGCACAAACACATCTGCACTCACACTGCCTGCAGGCTCCTGCACTCCCCTCTAACTGTGCACAAACACATCTGCACTCACACTGCCTGCAGGCTCCTGCACTCCCCTCTAACTGAGCACAAACACATCTGCACTCACACTGCCTGCAGGCTCCTGCTCTCCCCTCTAACTGAGCACAAACACATCTGCACTCACACTGCCTGCAGGCTCCTGCTCTCCCCTCTAACTGAGCACAAACACATCTGCACTCACACTGCCTGCAGGCTCCTGCTCTCCCCTCTAACTGAGCACAAACACATCTGCACTCACACTGCCTGCAGGCTCCTGCTCTCCCCTCTAACTGAGCACAAACACATCTGCACTCACACTGCCTGCAGGCTCCTGCTCTCCCCTCTAACTGAGCACAAACACATCTGCACTCACACTGCCTGCAGGCTCCTGCTCTCCCCTCTAACTGAGCACAAACACATCTGCACTCACACTGCCTGCAGGCTCCTGCACTCCCCTCTAACATCCTGATGGCTTTGCCCAGGATTTGTCCTGAACAAACTCCTTCACTGGAACAGAAAAAATTCTTCTTTCTCTCTAACTAAATGCAGCAGAATTACCTTGGAGTGGCAACAAACCAACCCTGCTCCAAGTTAAAAACAAACCCAGTCACTGCCAAACACCCTTAGAAAAGCATCCTCAGCCTCACAGCCCTTCCATGACAGCAAGACCCCTTTGCAGCTGCCCTCCTGGATGAGCAGTCTCCTTCCCAACCCAGGCTCTGCCACCAGAGTTCCTCAGCTGTTCTTAAACAAACTTACCCCCTTCAAACCTCCTCTTTCCCCAGGCCGTTGTCTCCAGCAGATCAGGAGCATGCTGGATTGTCCTATTTGCCTCTAAAGCAAACTTCTCCCTGCCAGCACAATCTCTCATCTGCTTGAGAACATCATCACCCTACCACAACAGCATACCTTGGAGCATTCCATTGAGTTGCTCTTCCTGACTAGCTGGCCTGGCAGCTCCTCTCTGTGCCAAAAGCTCCTGCCCCAGCCTAGAAAGGAAAAGGCTCTTTCTTCTCAGGTCAGAGGCAGGAAGTTTCACTTTGCCAGTCTAGAAAGGTTTTAGCTGGGTCTAAGTGGAAAGTGCTTCAGTGGCCAGCCTGCCTGTGCTAATCCTGCCCCACTGCATATCTTGCTGCCATGGAAATGATTCATTTAGGTACAAGAAACAAAATCAGCTGCAGGGCTGTTGTTGGGTTTTGCAGGCTTGAGGGGCTTTTTTCTTGAGGGAGGCAGGGGAGGAGGGTTAGGAGCCCTAAAGGCTTTTGGAAGCCTCAGAGTGCAACCAGGTGAGCTCCTGATCTTGCCAACCCTTTATTCACAGGAGCATCCAGGTTAAGTATAAAGCACCCAGGTTTAATTCTTGTGTATCTTCAGGTGGTGGCAGCTTCACTGGAAATGCAGCCCTGCACATCTTTATCACCAGCAATGAGGGCACCCCCCCAGGCTCCTCTGCTCCAGAGCCACAGCTCCCTCAGCCTGGCCTCAGCAGGGAGATGTTCCACTGCCTCCAGCAGCTTTGTGGCTCTGGGCTGGACTCTTTGATGCAGTTCCCTGAGGTCCTTCCTGAACCAAGGGGCCCAGAACTGGACACAAGATTGCAGCTGTGGCCTCACCAGGGCAGAGCAGAGGGGGGGGAAAACCTCTCTTGACCTACAAACACGTGGCATCCCAGCCTGCCTTTGCAACAGCAGCGACTTGGATGAATTCCTGTGCTGCTCCCAGGTCCCACACTATGCAATTACCCAGGAATTCCTTTCCAACCCAGCCCCAGTGCAGTGCATGCTCATTAGGATCCTCTGCTGAAGGTACTTTTGTTACAATACTCACACCATGACTTGGTAAATAGGCAGAGAGCTGCACAGGGCTTTGATCTTCAAATGTGATCACCCTTGCTATTAAAAAGGGAAGAGCAGGAAGAGAGTTTCTGCTCTTAATGGGAACAGTGACTACAGGCAGCTTGGAAAGTGACTCCAATAACTTTATGGTGATTATACACAACATGATGAATTCTCAGTGCTGGGTTGGAATGGCATGGCATGGCATGGCATGGCATAGAATAGAAATAAGAATAAGAATCTTCATTCTATTCTTATTCTTATTTCTAAGAAGAGAAGAGAAGAGAAGAGAAGAGAAGAGAAGAGAAGAGAAGAGAAGAGAAGAGAAGAGAAGAGAAGAGAAGAGAAGAGAAGAGAAGAGAAGAGAAGAGAAGAGAAGAGAAGAGAAGAGAAGAGAAGAGAAGAGAAGAGAAGAGAAGAGAAGAGAAGAGAAGAGAAGAGAAGAGAAGAGAAGAGAAGAGAAGAGAAGAGAAGAGAAGAGAAGAGAAGAGAAGAGAAGAGAAGAGAAGAGAAAAGAGAATTAACGAGGTTGGAAGAGACCTTTGAGATCATCAAGTCCAACCTATCACCCAGCACCATCCAGTCAACTAAACCATGGCACCAAGCACCCCATCCAGTCTCTTCCTAAACACCTCCAGTGATGGTGACTCCACCACCTCCCTGGGCAGCCCATGCCAATGGCCAATCCAAAGGCCATCCAATCCACCCCCCAAATCAGAGGCAGCAGGGAACAAAAGAAAAGAAGGAGGAAATTAAAGGAAACTAAGACTGAATGAAAAGAGAAGGCAGAAATCTTCCCACCCCCCCAGCCAGAGCCTCTAGGGAAGCTCAGAGTAGAGGCAAGGGGCTGGGAAACAGATGCAGAGAGCACTTGAGAGTGACTGTGGCAGTGCCCTACCTGCTTGTGTTGTCATCATCATCAGAGTCAATGAAGCTGCTGGATTCCAGCTCACTGCTCATCATGGTGGAGGAGCTGTCGTACCCCGGAGGGTGCTCGCGGTGCCTGTCCAGTTTCGGGTGCCCGTTGATCCGAGGCACTGCAAACCAAACCCAGAAGACAGTCAGGGAGGAAGGGCAAGGGAGAAGTGACACTGCCAGGAGCATGACACTCAGGCTGACAGCTCTGCAGGAGGGTCCTTATACCAAAGCCAAGCTCCCTGCAGAACCTAACCCCATCACTCCTTGAGGAATTCTATCAGTGCCACAGCCAGCAATCCACCTCTCACAGGATCACAGGATCACCAAGCTTGGAAGAGACCTCAAAGATCATCAAGTCCAAGCTGTCACCACAGCCCTCACGACTAAATCATGCCACCAAGTGCCACATCCAATCCCCTCTTGAACACCTCCAGGGATGGGGACTCCACCACCTCCCTGGGCAGCACATCCCAATGGCCAGCAACTCTCTCTGGGAAGAACTTTCTCCTCACCTCCAGCCTAAACTTCCCCTGGCACAGCTTGAGACTGTGTCCCCTTGTTCTGGTGCTGGTTGTTTGGGAGAAGAGACCAACCCCCTCCTGGCTACAACCTCCCTTCAGGGAGTTGTGGAGAGCAATGAGGTCTCCCCTGAGCCTCCTCTTCTCCAGGCTAAACAATCCCAGCTCCCTCAGCCTCTCCTCCACTGGTGCCCCCCATTCCTGTCCCCATGCCTCCAGCACCCTGTCTGGCAGCACAGCTGCGTCAGAGTCCTGTGTTCTGGACCATTCCACATGCACAAAATGCTTCACAATGATTTCTTACTGCTCCCTGCTTGTGCCAAACCTGTCAGACACAGACATTCCTGGGGCCAGTCCCCTCAGTCCCAATGCCCTTGACTCAAAGTCATCTTCTTCTGGAGGTACTTTAGGGACTGACTTCCTCTGCTTCCTTTCAGGGAGCTCTCATGGCAAGAGCCACAATCTCTAAGTGCTCTGCTTTGCCAAGAATGTTCCTCTGCCTGGAGCAACAAAAGAGCTCAGCTTGATAAGGCACCTGGTCAAGAAATAAACACCACAGGCTTCAAAGGCAGATGGAGCTTTTGAAACACACTCTCCAGACTCACAGTTCCCTCCTCCCAGGGCCAAGGGATCTGCTCTTCAGCTAGAGAATGGAAAACCTTCATAAAGGAGCAAGGTCTGCAGGTTGGGGACTGACCTATTGCAGAGCAGCTCTGGGGAAAAGGACCTGGAGGGTCCTGGTGGGCAGAAGGATGCCCCTGAGCCAGCAATGTGCCCTTGTGGCCAAGGCCATCCTGGGGTGGTTTAGAAGGGCTGTGGTGAGTAGGTCAGAGAGGTTCTCCTGCCCTTCTGCTCTGCCCTGGTAAGGCCACATCTGGAATATTATGTCCAGTTCAAGCAGGACCTCAGTGAGCTGCTTGTAAGAGTCCAGCCCAGAGCCACAGAGCTGCTGAAGGCAGTGGAACATCTCCCTGCTGAGGCAGGGCTGAGGCAGCTGGGGCTCTTGAGGATGGAGCAGAAGAGACTTCTAAACACACTCCACCTGTCTGTGTGGTTTCAGGAGCAATTCTTGGCTTGCCAGAACATCATCCCCAATGAATCAGTCTGTTGGGCTACCAGCACACTTGCAACACCACCACCCTTACAAGCCCTGCACAGGTTTCCTGGAGAGGGAATAACAACCATGGTGACAAGCAGTGGTTTGTGGCAAAGCCTTTGTGATCCTGAGTTTTGAGGGACAAATCCAACACAGCCCAGTCCCACTTGGAGTTGGGTGCTGATCAGCTGAGCCTTGCTTGCACTTTCCAGCTTCAGCAGGAAGCCAGCAGCAAGTCTGAGATATTCCAAAGAACCACAGAGCAGAGGGTTGGAAGAGACCCTGAAGACCACCAAGGCCAACCATTAACCCTCCATAGCTTGCACAGCATTTACAACAAATCTCTTTTCTGGGACCCTGTTTTGGTTGCAAGAGACCCTAAAGACCACCAAGTCCAACCATTAACCCAACCCTTTGCAGCTTGCACAGCATTTACAACAAGTCTGTTTACTGTGACCCTGTTTTGGTTGCAAGAGACCCTGAAGACCACCAAGTCCAACCATTAACCTTCCATAGCTTGCACAGCATTTACAACAAAACTCTCTTCTATGACCCTATTTTGGTTGCAAGAGACCCTGAAGATCACCAAGTCCAACCATTGACCCAACCCTTTGTAGCCTGCACAGCACTTACAACAAACCTCTTTTCCATGACCCTACTTTGGTTGCAAGAGACCCTGAAGACCACCAAGCCCCACCACTGACCCAACCCTTTGTAGCCTGCACAGCACTTACAACAAACCTCTTTTCTTTGCCCCTCCTGAGCTGTGCATTTCTCTGTTTCCTAGAGGAGCAGTATAAAAGGCCAGACTGGTTGGAAGTCAAACCAGCAGCCCTGGAGAAGACTGACTTCAATTGCTCCACTTGGAAAACAAAACCCCTCTCTTTTATTACTCCAGTGCTTGTTTTGCTTCCTGCCTTCCTCAGCCATTCATCACTTGTGACTTACAAAAGTAATCACATCAGCACTAGGTGATAGTGTTGATTTCATTGGGAGAAGCTGACATGAAGCAGAGCCCTGAGAGGAAAAGCAAGCCCCTGGTGGAAGCAGCTTTTGGGTAGCAGATTACAGTGGAAAAAAAGCCCCAAGCCCCAGGCCTTGGATTTTATCCATGTAGAAACAGGCAGCAAATTTGGGGAGCATGCTTCTCTCATCAGGGATCCTTTCTTTCCATTTGGCTTTGATTATTATGAAGTGCACAGCCCAGACAGCAAGCTGTCAGCATGGTTTGGTAATCATTCTCTGCAGAACCAGTCTGTTTATGCAGCTGGGGAGGGAGGGAGGGAGGGAGGGAGGCTGTGGTCCTCAATAGAGGAGTTGTCTCAAGTGCCCACTACAAGTCACCAGTCCTGTCTCTCCCATCACAGCCCATGCAGATTCTTCCCTGCATTCCAAGTGGGTGGTCTGAAAAAGCTTTCACTCTTGTGGACCTTTTCCACCCCAGCCCTCCATCCTGCAGTCACTTCTCTGCTGAGAGTTCAGGAGCTCATCAAGCAGGGAGCACTGCGAGCAGGTAGCTACAGATTGCAGTCCCCCAGCTCCCAGGCAGCCCTTGCACAGCTGGCAGTGAAGGACTGCTGTGAACCCAGGATGTGTTTCACAGTCTCCCACCTCATCCACTGGGGCTTATTCAGCCAGCAAATGGCTTTAGAAACTCCAGGAGCAGATTGCTGTGTGATTAAATTTGCCACTCTGAGTCATGAGCCTAATGCTGTCTAGAGATACAACTCTGTAGCTCAGCTGATTTGGGCTTTATCTCTCTACCCTCCCTGGGCAACCTGTTCCAGTCTCTCCCCACCCTCACTGGAAAGAATTTCTTCCTCATCTCCAGACTCAACCTCCCCTCTTCCAGCTCCAAGCCATTGTCCCTCATCCTGTTACTCCCAGCCCTTGTCAAGAGTCCCTCCTCAGCTCTCCTGTAGCCTCCTTCATGGAAAGGTCTTTTCCAACCTGGTTAATTCTATTCTATTCTATTCTATTCTATTCTATTCTATTCTATTCTATTCTATTCTATTCTATTCTATTCCATTCCATTCCATTCCATTCCATCCTATGCTATATCCTATCCTATCCCATTCTATCCTATCCTATCCTACCCTATCCTATCCTATCCTATCCCATTCTATCCTGTCCTATCCTATCCTATCCTATCCTATCCTATCCTATCCTATCCTATCCTATCCTATCCCATCCTATCCTATCCCATTCTATCCTATCCTATCCTACTGGAAGGCTGCTCTAAGGTCTCCCTGGAGCCTTCCCTTCTCCTAAGCCAACTGTTTGAGCCAAGTGATGCTTGGTGCTTGCTAAGGATTTTCCAGCATCACGAGATGCCAAAGGCAGAGGAAGCCAAGGTGTGGATGTGGCATCCTCAGGTATTTTCCCCTCAGGCCTCCACATTTCTGTGTTGCAAGAACCAAACTGCACTTTGATAGGATGCCACAGCCAGGGTATGAGGCACTCCTGAGCAGCTGGCTGTCCCTGCAGGGATGCACTCCTCACTCTCAGCACTCACCTGGCTGGAAGGCTGCAAACTGCCCTGTAAAATTCACTTCAGACTCCACAGCAGCAGCAGCTGCCCTGAGGGCCTCAGGCAAAGGAGATGCAAGGTCCCATTTCTGTGCAAAGGTAACAGAGCTTGTGCCAAAAAATCAAGGACAGACTCTGCCCTGCAGCCTACAAATCACTGACTCATCAAACTGGCTTGGTTGGGAAAGACCTCTAAGATCACCAAGTCCAACCATTGATCTAACCCCACCAAGGCCATGGAACCATGTCCCAAAGTGCCATGGCCACACATTTCTTGAACACCTCCAGGGGTGGGGACTCCACCACCTCCCTGGGCAGCCTCTCCCAATCCCTGACCACTGTTGCAGCAAAGAAATTGCTCCTAAGCTCCAATCTGAACCTCCCCTGGCACAGCTTGAGGCCATTTCCTCTTGTTCCATCACCTGATACCAAGGAGAAGAGACCAACCCCCACCTCACTCCAACCTCCTTTCAGGGGGTCATAGAGAGCAGTGAGGCCCCTCCTCAGCCTCCTCTTCTCCAGACCAAACAACTCCAGGTCCCTCACCTGCGCCCCCCCAGCCCTGTTCTCCAGACCCTTCCCCAGCTTTGCTGTCCTTCTCTGGACCTGTTCCAGCCCCTCAATGTCCTTCTTGGGCGTGAGAGGCCCCAAACTGAACCCAATATTCAAGGGGGGGCTTCACCAGTGCCGACTACAGGGGCAAGATCACCTCCCTGGTCCCAAGGAATTCTCAAGAGCCACAAGTCCCACGAGGCAAGTTCAGAATCAGGAGCCTGGGGAGCATCCAGCTGGGGCTTTTATCAATGCTGCAATACTTCAGGAGGGACACAAGCTCCCCAAACCCGAGCTTCCACATACCCTTGGGATCCAGTGCACATCACAGCATGGCTTAGGTTGGAAGGGACCTCAGAGACCATCCACTCCAATTCCTCTGCCATGGGCAGGGCCACCTCCCACCAGCCCAGGCTGCTCAAGGCCTCATCCAGCCTGGCCTTGGGACAGCCACAAGCTCCCTGGGCAGCCCATTCCAATCTCACCACCCTCGTACCGAAGGACTCCTCTCACCTGTGCGCTGAGCACCTCAGTTCCCCTGCACAAAAGAAGGGCACTGAGTGCTCAGGGACTGCAGCTGAAATGAAGGGTGAATACCTACGGTGGTACACGCAGGGCTGAGCTTCTGGGTAGCATCTGACTGGTTCCAAAGGCCTCATCAGGCGGTGCCACCACCTGGCACAAGTGCTCCCAGCGCGGCTCAGAGGGGAACGCTGCCGGGAGCGGAGCTCTTGTCGCCTCTCCTGCTGTGGCTGGTTCCCACCAAAGCACTTCAGCCAGGTGGGAGTGCCCATTGCCCTGCCCAGGCTGTGCCCTCTTAAGGAAATCCCTGTGCCTCTCACTGGCCAAGTCCAACAACCACCTCCAGCCGGAGCCTCCCGCACGCAGTTAGTTTTCAGGCACGGTGTGAGAGGGGGAAACAATAAAAGCAGCCTGCTGGGACACTGGAAAAATCCATTCCTGAAGACTCAAAGATCACAAAAAATAGATATTTTTTTTAGGGTTGGTGGTTGTTTTTTCTCCAGCCCAGTTTGCCACCACCCCAGAGCTGCTCCAGGTCCCTCCGCAGCGCCAGGAGCTGCCGGCAACACTCACAGCACGGCAGGGTCCAGAGGGGCTCCCTGCAGGGCAGCTCCTGCCCTCAGCCTCAGGCTCCAGAATCCCAGCTGAAAGGGGAAGGCTGTGGGGATGGCATCCCTGGGCTCCTGTGCTCCCCTCAGAGTCCTTCCATCCAGCCTGGAAACCGCTCAGAGAAGCAAAACCCTCCCATCCCTCCCATTCATTCCAGCCCCGAATGCCTGCAGGGGTGGGCAAGCTGCAGCTACTCCTTGAGTGGCCTGGGACAAACGATCCCGGGGGAAGCAAGGCTGTCCCTAAACATAAACACAAGAGAAAGGACAGTCCTGCTGCCCCGGGCTCTGGAGCTGCAGGGGATCAGGTTTCCACTGTACTAAGGGAACACAAAGCATGTGGGCCGGGGCTGGCTGATGGGCTCAGGAGACCCACCACAAACACAAGCAAACAAAACAGAACCTCTGAGTCCCATCCCATCCCTGTCCTCCACTGAGGAAGGAAAGGGAATTTCTCCCATGTAAAGCACTGCCAGGGCAATCAGCCTGCAGCATCAAGCACAGAGACACAGCCCAGAGCCCTGTGGTCCTTGAATTAGAATCACAGAATGGCTTAGGTTGGAAAGGACCTCAGAGATCATCTGCTGCAACCTCCCTGCCAAGGGCAGGGAAATTCAGCTTCAGATTCCTCCCAGGCAGTGGGCACAATGAAAGGGAAAGGCTGGATGAAGGGTGGCAGAGGTGGCTGTGCTCTGTCTGCCAGCACTCAGGCTGCCCTGATCTTGCTGCCTGCAGCAGGACTGCACCTGCAGGGCTGCAGCCACATCTCCACGCCACACAAAGTCATCGGCAGCTTTAAGCCCACTCCCAAGAGCCACAGCAGCAGCAGAATGCTGCTCACAGTCACAGGAGGAGGTGGCAAAGGACTTCAACCTGTGCTTTGGCAAATGTGCTGCCAAAGCTTCTGGGTTCTTTTCCCCCAGGCTACATCCAAGCCACCAAACTGGGTCCCACTGCAGTGAGCCCAAGGCAAAACCTGCCTCTAAGGGGGGTTGCCTCCCCTTTTCCTCTGCAAGCCTTTGCTGTAGTGCCACCAGGGTTCTGCAATCCCTCTGCCCCATTAAAATTCCCTTTTCTAAGTGTTTCTAATGCAGGCAATGCTGGGGGGGAAGGGGAAGGGGGAGTGAGGGTCAGGAACCATTATTCTAATTGAGTAAGCACTTTGACAAACCCTGCTTGCAACACTCCCAGGTATCCAAGCCCTTAGTCTAAACAGGAGTCAGTCCCTGCTCTGGTTCAATGCCTGCCCCACTAATAACCAGGGACTTTCTGCCCTGCTGACCCCCTGGCTCCTGTTTCTTCATTAGAGGATGACAAGAGTTCACAGACTGTCTGACAAAAGCCTTTCAATGTGCCACAGAGATTAGAATGAAGCACAGCCTAGGAGGTTAAAACATGTCCTCCTTGACTTTTATCAGCAGAGAGCAGGTCCTGCCTGAGGGACAAAAGCACATCAAAGCACTGCATGGAAGGAGCCCTGAAAGCAGAGGAGAGAGCAGCATCTGCTCAAGGAAGCTGTACAGAGGGGTTTGTGACACTTAAAGGGAGCAAAGGTGAGGATGTCTCAGGAAGAAGTCCTGGCCAAGCTCCCAGTCAAGAGCAAAAACACCACCACAGCTTCCAATCCCCACCAGGGCAGCCACAGGGAGTACAAGGAAGAGCTCCAAGCCCATCTGTGCAGCTCACTGCTTGCAGGGGTCAGGGGCTCTGCTGCCTAAGCCTGGAAGAATGATCAGCATCACATTGTCCACTCCTGCTTTGTGCTGGCAGCCATCTGTGTGCCACCTCCTTACCCCCTGGCTCCTGTTTGATGCTCTTTGGAACCCTGACACAGGTCAAGCACTCTGCAGAGCAAAGGCTGCCACGGGCCAGGTTCCAACCAGGGACAAAGCTCTGCTCTCACAGGCACACACAATCCTGCACTGCCAGCATCCCAGGCACAGCCAGCTGGGCACTTCAGGGGCTCAGCAAGCACCTCAGAGCTCTTTAGACAGGACAGAGGCTGTAAAGAGCAACAACTGCTGGCAAGTGCTGCTTTCAGCTCCCACTGTTCAAGTTCCCACTGCAGCTCTTTTGTAGTCCCAGCCTCTTTTCACAGAAGGGTTGGAAGGGACCTCAAGGATCAGCTGTCTAGTTCCAGCCCTCCTGCCATGGGCAGGGACACTTCCCACTAGACCAGGCTGCTCAGATTCCTTGGCTTTGAAGCTGCAGCAATGGCTGGGACTCTGCAGCAGCTCCTCTCCCCAGACACTTGGGGATCTCCAAGTGTGCCCATGTGAAGAGCTTACCAAAGCACAGGCCACTGCCCTGCAGCTTCCAGCTGGCTGCACAATGGTTAAGCTCAGCCCACAGCAAACTGAGTGTTGAAACACTCATGTCAACACCTGACATCTGCAGACTTGTCAGAAGCCCAGCAGTAGCTGTAAAACATTCTCCAGTGCCAAAGAAAACTTGTCCCTTAATTACCTCCCTAATTAGAGCTTCCACAGTCCCCTTTCCCACTCCTCCTCAGGAAACTGTCATGGGAGCTTTGTTCTAGACAGCCAGGGGTCCCAGGACCATGTGCCAGGCAGACCTCCCACCCTTCTAATTAAGATCCTCACTCTGCTTTCCCTCAATGGGACTCTGTCAGCTTCCCAAAGCAACAAGCACTTGTGCTGCTCTAAGAGAGCAAGAGGAGCTCTGACACTCTGACAGCTTGAAGCTTTCAGACTCCTTGTTTTTCATGAAGCTAACACCAAGGACAGATTTGCTCCTAATTAGTGGGAAAAGTGATCAGGAGAAGCTGTGTCCCCCAAGTCCTACACAAAAGCCTCTTTGCATACAAAGCCTCTCTGCATTTGCAGCCTCCCCAACATAATCAGCATCAGCCCTTAAAACCTTATATCTACACACACAGAGAGAAGGGGATGCTGTCCACCCTCCCCTCACAGGGCCCACTGCCCTCACCTAGTTCCCTGGAGCAACCTCACTGAGAACACAACAGCAGTACCAGAGCAAAACTTCCTTCCACTGGCACCCTTGGTGTGAAACATGCTTGAGGCCTCAGAATAATCCAGCAGATGTGAACTTGGAGAACTCCCTGGGGGGGAAAAAATCACAGCCCTGCTGGCTGAGCCTCCCCAGCCCTGCTGGCTGAGCCTTTCTGGGGTACACAGAAGGGCACCAAAGCTGGTGAGCTGACAACTAAACCATGGCTCCAAGTGCCACATCCAAGCCCCTCCTGAACACCTCCAGGGATGGGGACTCCACCACCTCCCTGGGCAGCACATCCCAATGGCAAATCTCTCTTGCTGGGAAGAACTTTCTCCTCACCTCCAGCCTAAACTTCCCCTGGCACAGCTTGAGACTGTGTCCTCTTGTTCTGGTGATGCTTGCCTGGGAGAAGAGACCAACTCCCAGCTGGCTCCAGCCTCCCTTCAGGGAGTTGGAGAGAGCAAGAAGGTCTCCCCTGAGCCTCCTCTTCTGCAGGCTAAGCAACCCCAGCTCCCTCAGCCTCTCCTCCCAGGGCTGTGCTCCAGACCCCTCCCCAGCCTCATTGCCCTTCTCTGGACACCTTCAAGTTTCCCAGGAAGGTCTTACAAGAAGATGCTGAGGGAGATGGAGTTGTTCAGTCTGGAGAAGAGGAGGCTGTGAAGAGACCTCACTGCTCCTTACAACTCCCTGAAAGGAGGCTGGAGTGAGGCTGGTGTTGGCCTCTTCTCTCAACTAACTGAAAACAGGATGAGAGGAAGCAGCCTTGAGTTGCTCCAGTGGAGGCTTAGGTTGGACATTAGGAATGGCTTCAGTGCAAGAGTGGTCAGGGGTCAGAACAGGCTGCCCAGGGAGGTGGTGGAGTCACCATCCCTGGAGCTGTTCCAAAACTGAGTAGCTTTAGCCCTCTGGGACACAGCCCAGCTTTCCCAAGTTAGAACAAGAGAGCTTCAACAGAATGAGGATGAAGCTGACTTGATCTGGGTAGGCTTTAGCTCCATGTGTCCACACTGAAGCAGCTCTCAAGCTTTTCTCCCTTCACCCTGCTTGAAAGGAAGGCTGTAACACACTGCTCATGTCTGCCTTGTGGCACAAGTGCCTTTCCCTTTGCTGGCTATCCAGGGACTTTCTCATTGTCAGGCTGTGGAATCCTTTGCCTTTCCCTTCACACCAGCAGTTCCAAACAGGAGTTACTGTGCAGCCTGGTGAGCTGGCAGGACTGTACTTAAGCCTTGGCTACTCTGCACAGCACTGCCTGGAGACCAAACCTGTGTGCAGCAGTGCAGCTCCTCATCCTGCCTCTCTGTGAACCACCAGAGCTGTAATTTGGGAACTGTTTGAGCAAGCCTCTACAGCACAAGATCAAACACCCTGACTGCATTTCCTCTCTGCAGGGAGAGGAGGATCTGCCACCATTTCATCATGCCAAGCCCACAGCTTCTGCCCCTGGAATAGCTGTGGACCAGGTGTCACAACCTCCCTGCCCTCCCTCCACCCCTTTCCCAAGGCCTCTCCCCACATCCAGCTGTGCTCCAGACAAAGACAAGAAGCCTCCAGAGAAGAATGACTCTGCTGATGTGTGACTGTGCCTGTGAAGAAGCCTTCAAACCCTTCTCCAGGATCTCTGCTTTTAATCTCTTTTAAGTGGCAGTTCAGGGCACAGTGCTGGACTCTGCACTTTGGAGGCCTGCTTCAACTCCTTCAAGAACAACACCCTGGTGGTTGAAGTAAAAGATGATGAGAGCCACAGAAGCATCATGGCCATTAAATGATGTGCTCCATGAGCCCCCAAACTGATGCAGCAGCTGTCCTTGCTTCGTGCCTGGTAACCAAGCTCACCTCTTGCTCACAGGTACAGCCTGCTTCAGAGAGAGGAGGCCTAGGTTGTTTAGAGAAGAGCTAATGTTTGCCTTGCTGAGTGACATGCTCTTGCCTGAGCAGAGCTCAGACTGACAGGAGAAGGAGGACATTTTATCCCATTTCTCAGTAAAGGGGGAAGTATGAACTGCTTTCACATCACCAGAAGGAAGGAATTCACCTGCTTGAGCAACAGCTTCTGAGCAATCACTCAGTCCCAGCATGGAAGGGACCTCTGGAGATCATCAGCTCCAACCCCCCCCTGCTAAAGCAGGGCACCCACAGCAGCTTGCCCAGGACCCCAATGGCCAGGTGGGGCTGGAAGCTCTCCAGAGGAGATTCCAGAGTCTCTCAGGGAAGCTTGTTCCAGTGCTCAGGCACCCTCATAGCAAATTGAGTTCTTTCCTCATGTTTAGGTGGAACCTCCTGAGATCTAGAATGTGCCCACTGCCTCCTGGGCACCACTGACAAGGCCCCCAGCCTCTTGCCCCCACCCTTCAGATACTGATCAGCATTGCTCAGACCCCCTCTGGGGCTGCTCTTCTCCAGGCTCACCAGCCCCAGGGCTCTCAGCCTTTCCTCCTCTCAGAGATGCTCCAAGCCCCTCAGCATGCTTGTAACCTCTGCTGGCCTCTCTCCAGGAGTCCTCTGCCTCTCTTAGAACAGGAGAGCCCAGAACTGGACACAACACTCAACCTGCAATGCAGCCTCTGGGCCTAGAGCAGCCATTCCAGTGCTGACAACATCTGCACTGGCACTGGGTGAAACTGTTTCAGCAAGCAGATCAGCTGCAGCAAGGCTCTGACACAGCACTGGTAGAACATTCTGCCTCTCTCTGTGACCCCCAAAGGGCTCTGCAGCCAGGATCATGCAGCCAGCTCCCTGCTCCACCCCCTGAGCACTTCTCCCTCCCTCACTCAGGGGCAGTCTCAAGCTGGCAGGGTTAAGTGGCCAGGCCACCTGCTCTGAGCCACAGCATGGATGTGACTTCTGGTTCTCCAACTGGAGGCAAACACTTCAGTGGGTGGAGCTGTGACTGAAGCCTGTGATGGCATCTCTTGGGCCCAACTAGTCCATTTTCTGGACCATTTTTAACTCAATGGGTGGCACCCATTAATTCTTAATTAAACCTGGAAATTCTTGTCTGGCAACAAATGAAAACCCCCAGGCTTGCTTTGATGTACAGAGCAGAGGCAGGAGCTGGAGCTCTTTGGTTTGTATTTGTGCTTTGGCTTTCTTTATGCATATGAAAAAAAGAGAGCTCCAGAGCCAGTGTGCTGCAGCTGGGCCAGGATGAAACTCTCCCTCCTGACACTCAACCCTCCTGACACTCTGCTCTGCTCTGCTGAGAGCTCACCTGGAGCAGTGTGTCCAGCTGTGGAGCCTCCAACACAAGAGAGACCTGGAGCTGCTGGAGGGGGTCCAGAGGAGGGCCACAAAGATGATCAGGGGACAGGCTGAGAGAGTTGGGGCTGCTCTGCCTGGGAAGAGAAGGCTGCAGGAAGACCTTTGAGATGCATTTCAATATCTAAAGGGGGCCTACAGGCAGGCTGGGGAGGGACTGTTCAGAAGGGCCTGTGGGGACAGGACAAGGGGCAATGGTTTGAAACTGGAGCAGGACAGAGTTAGGTTGGACATCAGGAGGCAGCTCTGCACAGTGAGAGTGGTGAAACACTGGAACAGGCTGCCCAGGGAGGTGCTTGAGGCTCTGTCCCTGGAGACATTCAAGATCAGACTTGCTGTGGCCCTGAGCAGCCTGCTCTAGCTGGAGCTGTCCCTGCTGAGTGCAGGGGGTTGGACAGGATGAGCTTTGAGGCTCTCTTCCAACCTGATGCCATCTGTGAAGCTGTGTAGACCTAGAGAAGCCAACAGAAATGATTTCAGAGGATCTGGGCTCAGGGTAGCCAGCTCTAAAATGCTGAAGGTCCCAAACTCTCTACCCTGCACAAACTCCTAACACCTCATCCACCTCGAAATGAGCAGCCTGGACTAATGGGGAGTCCACCTAGCCATGACAGGTGTAGAGCTGGGTGTGTTGTTATTCCTCTCCCAGCTAATCACCTTCTAATCCTCCAGAAAGTTCTGGATATCATCAAAAAGAATCTGCCTGCCACTTCACTGGAGGGCTGTGCAGCCCTCTTGGAAAACACTGAAAGCTTCAAAGAGTTTCAAGGCAATTACCAAATGATTCCATTAGAATAATGACAGCCCCTGGGAGCAGGCAAGAATGCAGCCACTCTGCTTCTCTGCAGCACTCATGCACAGGGAAGGAGCTGCTGCTCTGGAAAACTGAGCAGAAAAATGGCTTGTTTCTGAGTGAAGAAGGGGAGGGTGGTGGGAAGGAAGCAGGACTCACCCTCCTCGTGCCCTTCTCTGTTCCTCCGGCGGTGCCTGTCCCGCCGGTGGCTAACCACCGACTCCGTGCCCGTGTCGTTGTCCAGGCCATCTCGGCTGCTGGCTGCATTGGGGCTGCCAGGGAACAAACAGGGAGAGAGAGTGGAGTCACCTCTGCTTTGTCTGTGGGATCAAAGCAGCCACAGTCCTGAGCATGCTGCTTTACAAGTCACAGAACGGTTAGTGAGGAGCTGCAGGCTTTGGGGCAGCACCGGACAGTCCCACAGCCTGCACTGCTCTGCTCCCCCTGCACTGCTCTGCTCCCCCTGCCCTGCTCTGCTCACCCTGCTCTGCTCACCCCTGCACTGCTCTGCTCCCCCTGCACTGCTCTGCTCCCCCTGCACTGCTCTGCTCCCCCTGCTCTGCTCTGCTCCCCCTGCTCTGCTCCCCCTGCCCTGCTCACCCTGCACTGCTCACCCCTGCACTGCCCTGCTCCCCCTGCACTGCTCACCCCTGCACTGCCCTGCTCCCCCTGCACTGCTCACCCCTGCACTGCTCTGCTCCCCCTGCACTGCTCTGCTCCCCCTGCTCTGCTCACCCTGAACTGCTCTGCTCACCCTGAACTGCTCACCCCTGCACTGCTCACCCCTGCACTGCTCACCCCTGCACTGCTCTGCTCCCCCTTCACTGCTCTGCTCCCCCTGCACTGCTCACGCCTGCACTGCTCTGCTCCCCCTGCACTGCTCTGCTCCCCCCTGCACTGCTCTGCTCACCCCTGCACTGCTCTGCTCCCCCCTGCACTGCTCTGCTCCCCCTGCACTGCTCTGCTCCCCCTGCACTGCCCTGCTCCCCCTGCACTACTCACCCCTGCACTGCTCTGCTCCCCCTGCACTGCTCTGCTCACCCAAGACCTACCTGAAAACAGTTCAGTGTCAATGCCCTGCAGCTGCCCAAGGTCTATCACGGTGCCAAAGCAGCCATGAGGCTGTTGCATGTGATTTCCATAGGGAGCAAACCCTACTAATGGGCTTGGAGAAGGGATTGTGGTGGAGTGGGAGCAGCTTATCAGCAGTGGTGGCATTGTGAGCTCCAGGTGAGTGGTTGCACCTGATGATCTCAAAGGTTTCTTCCAGCCTCAACAGTTCTATGATCACCATGTGCTGGGCTGCCAGCTAAGTGGATTCACAGAAGCATGGAATGGTTGGGCTGGAACACTCTGCCATGCACACTCCCCAGTGGGAACTGGTGCAGCCAAGTGGTCCCCTGGGTTTCTGTGGAAGCTGGACCTGGAGCTGGTGGCTGTGTAACACAGCTGTGGGGTGTCAGATTGTAGAGGGCTGCTGAGCAGCTTTCTGCACACCCACACGCTCTCTGCTCCTGAGGTGTGCTGACTTGCCCACCATGCACGTTGGGAAATCCAGGCTGTCACTCAAGAACACATCTGAGGGCAGGCTTCAAGCCCCAGCAAAGCTGCCAGAATGCCAGCCCGTGCTGAAGAGCTGCCACGGGCAGCAGGGTTCCTGTCCAGGGCAGCTGGGAAGAGGGACAGTTCCCTAAGGTCGCCCTGCGAGGCTCTGCCACCTCAGCAGCACCATCTGCTGACTGCTGCTGCTGCTGCTGCTGCTGCTTTCCACCAGGGGATCCTCCCCAGGCTCAACCCACCTGCCAACAGCTGCTGTACAGAATCGTGCAGGCAGAGAGCTGCTGGCCTTGGAAAAGCTCTCTGAGATCATCCACTCCAGCCTTCAACCCAGCACCACCACATTTCTTGAACAGCTCCAGGGCTGGGGACTCCACCACCTCCCTGGGCAGCCTCTGCCAATCCCTGACCACTCCTGCAGCAAAGAAATGTTTCCTCATCTCCAACTTAAGCCTCCCCTGGCACAATTCCAAGCTGGTTCCTCTCATTCATCACTTGAACCTAGGGAGAAGAAACCAGCCCCATACCACATTATAACTAACACCCTAACAAAGGGTGCAAGGGGAACCTCCCAGCTGGCCTCTTGCCTCTCTCATGGCTGAGCCAGTTGAATTTACCCACATTTGCTCTGCACTGCAGAGGTGGCATCACCTGCAGCACTGTGCTGACTGCTGGCACGGAGGTACAAGGCTTTTACAAGCCTGCAAGAGAGGAAGGTGCAGCAGCTGAGCACAGCTTAGAGAGCATCAGCCTGAGCACACAGAGGGGGCAGCAGTGAGTGGCTTCACAAACACAGACCTGAGCCCCGCTTCCAGCCCCCAGCCCAGCTTCCAGCCCCCAGCCCAGCTTCCAATGCCTTTCTTTCTTTCTTTAAAGCTTGATCTTGCAGCTCTGACTGCAGGTCCAGGTCAGGGAGACAAAGAAGTGGTTGTGCTTGCAGGCCACATGGCTGCACTCTGCAAGCCTCTCCCAGTCAAAGTGAAGCAGCTCCTGACCACAGGAGGGCAGTGAAGCTCTTGCAAGACGCAGCCAGGCAGGCTCAGGATTTCCCAGGCCTTCTTGTCCCCTCCAGAAGGCATCTACCCTTGAAAGCCTCAGGCACATCACCAAGGGCTCTTCCAGGCAACTCCTATCCCAGGAATCAATGGAAGCACATGACTGCCAAGCAGCAAGTGACAGGACCAGAGGAAACAGCCTCAAGTTGCAGCAGGGGAGGCTTAGGTTGGACAGGAGGAACAATTTCTTCCCCCTAAAGGGTTGTCAAGGCCTGGGACAGGCTGCCCAGGGCAGTAGTGGAGGGGTTGAAAAGCCCTGGAGATGTGGTGCTGAGGGCCATGGTTTAGTGGTGAGCTTGCAGTGCTGGGTCAAAGATTGGAGTGGATGACCTCGAAGGTCTCTCCCCACCAGAGCTGTTGTGTGACATACAGCACAGAGGTACTGAAGGAACAGCACAGCTCTGGGGCTCCTCCCCACTCCCCTCTCAACTCCCTGCAGCCAGCAAGTGCAATACTTTTTTCTACCAGTAACAGCAGGGAGAAATGTGGGGGGGAAGCAGGCGGGAACTGCATGTTTTGGGGGTTCAGAGGAGCAAGAAGAAGAGGGCAGGTTGCTCTTACTGGAAGGAGGGAGGCCGGGAGTCGCCGATGCCTCCTGTCCGCTCGAGGGGCGGCGGCAGGTCCGGGTGGCTCTCGGTGCACTGGGAGCCGGTGTCAGAGTGGGAGCTCTCAGCCAGGACCAGCTGCCAACAGAAAGCAGAGAGACTTACACACACTTGGGACACGCTGGCAGAACCACAGAATCACAGAACCAGCCAGGCTGGAGAAGACCTCAGAGAGCATCAAGTCCAAGGTAGCACCCAGCACCTCCTGACAGCTAAACCATGGCTCCAAGGGCCACAGCCAATCCCCCCTGGAACACCTCCAGGGATGGGGACTCCACCACCTCCCTGGGCAGCACATTCCAATGGCCAGTATCTCTTTCTGGGAAGAACTTTCTCCTCACCTCCAGCCTGAACCTTCCCTGGCACAGCTTGAGACTGTGTCCTCTTGTTCTGGTGCTGCTTGCCTGGGAGAAGAGCCCAACACCCACCTAGCTCCAACCTCCCTTCAGGGAGTTGGGAGAGAGCAAGAAGGTCTCCCCTGAGCCTCCTCCTCTCCAGGCTAAAGGTGTCTTGGCCTTGGTCTCACACTGAGAGATCCTTACTAATGTTCATGCATAGCTGAGGGGTAGCTGTCAGCTTCTTCCCAATGGGACCCAGCAACAGGACAAGGGGCAGAGGATACAAACTGGCACACAGGAGGTTCCACCTCCACATGAGGAGAAACTTCTTTGCTGTGAGGGTGCTGGAGGCCTGGAGCAGGCTGCCCAGGGAGGTGCTGGAGTCTCCTTCTCTGGAGGCTTTCCAAACCCACCTGGCTGTGTTCCTGTGTGACCTGCCCTGGGTGATCCTGCCTGGGCAGGGGGCTTGGACTCCATAGGGCCCTTCCAAGCCTTACCAGTCTATGATACTCTTGTACACTGTGACATGAGGTGCTCAGCCACTGCTTTGCTAAATAATCTGTGAGATCTAAGGGAAAAGAGAGGAAGTGCTCAGTGCCTGTGTGCATGGATCGCTGCCAGACCTCCATTAATCAGGTTACATTCAAGCTCAACATGAAAACCTGCTCAATATTCCTGCAGGCAGCACAGGATGACTCTCATCTCGGCACAGAACAGCACACCAGGCAGGGAGTGCACTTCTGCTGGTGACTTGTCATTACAGCAGCTCTCTGAGCTGCCCCAAGCAGACCTGGGAATGCACAACCTGCTCTGCACCAACTCCCAACCTCAGAGTCGCCACCATCTCCCTTAAGAGTCTGAATGAACCCCCAGATCCAGCAAATCTCAACAGCCCCACACTCCAGGGGAAGGAACTGACTCCTCATGCTCATCACACCTGCATCTTTTGTCTCCATTTTGTCTCCTGATGTTCCCTTACAGCAGAGATGAAGATAGAAAAAGTCACTTTCCACTCATGCCATGACAAGCAGGAGAGCATCTCATGGAATGGCTTGGGTTGGAAGAGACCTTCAAGATCATCCAGCTCCAAACCCCTGCTATGGGCAGGGACACCTCCCACTAGCCCAGGCTGCTCAAGGCCTTGAACACCTCCAGGGAGGGCAACAAAGCTGGGGAGGGGTCTGGAGCACAGCCCTGGGAGGAGAGGCTGAGGGAGCTGGGGTTGCTTAGCCTGCAGAAGAGGAGGCTCAGGGGAGACCTTCTTGCTCTCTACAACTCCCTGAAGGGAGGTTGTAGCCAGGTGGGGGTTGGGCTCTTCTCCCAGGCAAGCAGCACCAGAACAAGAGGACAGTCTCAAGCTGTGCCAGGGGAGGATCAGGCTGGAGGTGAGGAAGAAGTTCTTCCCAGCAAGAGAGATTGGCCACTGGGATGTGCTGCCCAGGGAGGTGGTAGAGTCACCATCACTGGAGGTGTTTAGCAAGAGACTGGATGAGGCCCTTGGTGCCATGCTTTAGTTGATCAGATGGTGTTGGGTGACAGGTTGGACTTGATGATCTCAAAAGGTCTTTTCCAAGCTGGTTAATTCTGTGTTCTGTATCCACAACCTCCCTGGGCAACCTGTTCCAGAGTTTCACCACCCTCACTGGAATGAATCTCTTCCTTGTCTCCAGTCTCAGTCTGCCCTCCTCCAGCTTCAGCCCTTTCAGTCTCTTCACCCATGCAGTCTCCACTCAGTGTGCCCAGAGTGACATCTTTAATCAGCAGATAAACAGACTCAGAAAGGAAGCTGAAAGTGATTCATCTACTTCAACAGTCCACTGACCACACACAACACTTCCTGGCCACTGCCAACAGCAACCAGGCTTGAAGGAGTGCCCCAGAGGTGCAAAGGTTTAGATCCTATTACCAGTCCCCTGAGCCACCTAATCACTTGGCTGAGGCTCTTTAAACAGCATCATTATAAGGTCTTTAATTAAATAAATGCTCAACTAATTACACAGGTTATTAACTTTCTCCAAGAGGCAAAGAGGTCTCAGCTTTTTCAGCTGTGGAAGAACCAGCCCTACAGAAGAGATTGGGATTCTGCCTCTCTGCTCTGCTGCACCTCAGCACTGTGTCCAGCCCTGCTGCCCCCAGCAGAAGAGGCACCTGGAGCTGCTGGAGGGGGTCCAGGGGAGGCCACAAAGATGATCAGAGGGCTGCAGAACCTCCCCTGGGGAGACAGGCTGAGAGAGCTGGGGCTCTTCAGCATGGAGAAGGCTCCAGGGAGAGCAGCCTGCCAATACCTGACAGGGGCCTACAGGAGAGCTGGGGAGGGACTTTGGACAAGGGCTTGGAGGGCTAGGGTGACAGGGAATGGATTGAAGCTTGAGGAGGGCAGATTTAGACTGAAAATCAGGAAGAAATTCTTTCCAGTGAGGGTGAGGAGGCACTGGCACAGGCTGCCCAGGGAGGCTGTGGCTGTCCCCTCCCTGGAGGTGTTCAAGGCCAGGCTGGAGGAGGCCTTGAGCAAGCTGTGCTGGTGGGAGGTGTCCCTGCCTGTGGCAGGGGGGTTGGAACTGGAAGATCCCTTCCAACCCAACCCATTCCATGACTCTGTGAAAGAGATTCCACCTCTAAGTGGTTAATTTAGCAAGGCTTAACTCTAGTATAATCAGCAGGGAGATGCTGGCTGCTGAGGAAGGGGCTGGAGAGGGAAGAGGATGGAAAGGGTTGGTGCTCAGGATGCAGTGTGCTACCCCTAGGAGCACAAACCATAAACACGTGAAGGCAAACACACAGAGGCTGTCAGAAAGGAACTGCCTGAAGACAAAACACTTCCCCAGCACCACATGGAGACAGCTGCATTATTCAAACCCTTATCACCAAAGCAAGAGAGACAGAGGAAAGACTGAAGGGGAAAAACTGAGATGAGCCTTCCTAATAACTGGATAATTAAGGTTCCTTTCTTTCAGGTGGGGAAGTTAATGGGAGATGTTTAGAAAGCATGTGGGAGCTGTGAGAGTGCTTCTGAGCCTGGCTCAGCCCCTGGGGAATCTCTGTGCAGCTATCACAAACCAATCCAAGGGATAAAAAGGAGCAAATCAAAAGGAAGTGTGTGCAGGCAGGATCTCCACAGCCCCTCACCCTGCACACTCTCCACTCTATCAAGCTATGCAAACAAGCACCTGGCCCCAGCCCTTTGAAAGCAGGCAAACATCTTCCTCCTTCTGAGCCTTCCTGCTGATGGCAACGTTTGGCTCAAAGCTGAGCTTGATAAAGGGATGAGCCAACAAGACAAATCCTTTCCACAGTTCAGGGTATTTGTTCCTCAGTGCTGCCCTGCTCCTGGAGGGAGAAGCCTTGGTGGTGCAGAGCCCCTTAGGAAAGCAAACCCCAGAGCCTGATCCCAGCTGCAGCTGCTGAGCAGAGGCAAAATCCACTGCAGCAAAGCAGCTCCTTTGTGAATATGGCCTCTGGGCTGTGATTGCCTGGAGGATAAAGCCCTGGCTACCTGCTTCTGATTGACCTTCAGTGGGATTTAGAGTCCTAGAGAGCCTCAGACTGTGCCATCTCCACTCCAAAGGCAAGAGGGCTGCAGGAATCACCCACACTGATCCTTCAGCTGCATGCAGGAAATGACACTCTGCAACTGGATGGTAGGAAATTCTTCCCAGAAAGAGAGCTTGGCCCTTGGGATGTGCTGCCCAGGGAGGTGGTGGAGTCCCCATCCCTGGAGGTGTTTAGGAAGAGCCTGGCTGAGGCCCTTTGTGCTATGGTTTAGTTGATCAGATGGTGCTGGGTGATAGGTTGGGCTCCATGATCTTGAAGATCTTTTCCAACCTGCTCTATTCTATTCTATTCTATTCTATTCTATTCTATTCTATTCTATTCTATTCTATTCCATTCCATTCCATTCCATTCCATCTCTTCCAGCAAGTGACACTCTGTAAACCTGCAGATGATCCTTGTGGTCCCTTCCAACCCTGACTGATACTGTGCTACTGTGAAACCCTGCAGGATCTTACCAGCTTGAACAGAAAGTTTGTCCTCTTCCTTGCCAGGCTCTGGCAGGAATAATCCCCTCCAAAAGTCTATCCCTTTTGAATGGAGGAGATAAAGCACTCTTGGGCTGCCACACCACAGCCTCCTCACTGTGTTTCCACCAGGAAAACAAATACAGTGTCAACCTCAGCTCCCTGGCCAGGAGCCAGCCCTGATCACGGTGTTTCAGCCACCAAGCTTCCCCTGCAGCAGCACTGTAATCCCTCTCTTCACTTGCACTGCGTGCTGGTGAGGAGCATGCCTGTGGGCTGCAGAACAGCTGCTGGGCTCCCACCCCTAAGGACTGCAGTGCAGCCTGGAACAGGGATGGCTTCCATGTGCTGCACATGGAGGAAGTTAACAGAGAAGTGTGGAACCAATTGCAAGTGGTGGTTCACTTCATCCCATCACACTGAATGCTGCTTGGGTAATATCACAGCCATAGAGTGGTTTGGGTTGGAAGGGACCTCCAAAGCTCCTCCAGTCCAAGCCCCCTGCAGTCAGCAGGGACATCCTCCACTAGCTCAGGTTGCTCAGAGCCCTGTCCAGCCTCACCTTGAGTATCTCCAGGGATGGAGCCTCAACTCCCTCCCTGGGCAGGCTGCTGCAGTGTTCCAGCAGCCTCCTGTGAATCTGTGAATCTGAGATGGAAGCAAAACTTCAGCTCCCCAGCCAGAGCCTAGTGAACAGAGCCAGCAGAGCTTCATTTTCTTCCCATCATTGCTACTGGTGGAGGTTTGATTCCCTTTCCTCTGCTCTGCACCACGCTCACTTCTGGTTTTCATTTCATTATGGCAGGGCCTTTTACAGGGTTCACCACTCAGCAGGCATCTTAAACTCACAGAGGCATCAAGCCAGCTCCGTTAAACATTCATGGCTGAAGACAGCAGCCAACAAGAACCAGGCTGGGAAGGTGGAAGAGCAAACACTGGTACCCTCTGCTCTCATGCTCTCCTCTGGCTAAATATTTATCAGTCTATGGGCATGAAAACTGCAGTGGCTCAGCTCTGACTCCTGCTGAGAGCAGCAGCTCTTGATGTTGCTCTCAGCTCAGGGAGAGGTAAGGGACCGCTAAGAGTAACTAAAGAAACACCCCAAAAGGACCGTTTGTGTTCTTGACAGCAGCTTCAGAACAGCCACATTCATCTCCCAGTTGAAAGCAATTACTCCCCATCAAGTCCCAGGCAGCTCAAATCCCAAGCCAGAGCTTCAGAGCCCCGGCCCATTAGCCACATGAAGGCTGCTCCCCGAGGACCCACTGCACAAAAGGACTGACTGATGAGGCCCTTTATTCCACCAGCAGCTCTGTCAAAGGCAAGGGGACTCCGCACTGCTAGAAGGCTTTGTGCAGGCCTAGCAGCAACCTGATGTTTGTTTTAGCAACAAGAAATCCTCCGCGGTGCCTTTGTTTGCTCCGAGCCTTGACCAGAGCCAGCCAGAGAATACGGGAAGGAGCTGATCGAGCTGGGGAATCAGCTGCTCTGACAGGCTGAAAGGAACAGCTTGAGCAACAGCTTCCCCTGAGGGAGAGGGAGAGGGAGAGGGAGAGGGAGAGGGAGAGGGAGAGGGAGAGGGAGAGGGAGAGGGAGAGGGAGAGGGAGAGGGAGAGGGAGAGGGAGAGGGAGAGGGAGAGGGAGAGGGAGAGGGAGAGGGAGAGGGAGAGGGAGAGGGAGAGGGAGAGGGAGGTTGCCCAGAGAAGTTGTGGAGGCTTCAAGCCTGGCAAGTGTTCAAAGCCAGGTTGGATGAGGCCTGGAGTGACCTGGTCTAGCAGGGGGGTTGGAACTGGATGATCTTTAAGGTCCCTTCCAACCCAAACCCATCCATGATTCTATCCTAATCAGTTTGTTTCTTCCCCACCTCTTTCTCCTGTTGATCCCAGCACTCCAGCTACCCCTCAGGGGAATCTCATTCTCCTCCATCAGGACTCAGATCCATCCCTAACAACTCATGCAGGAACCTGGAAGCTTGGGAATGTTTGGAGTGCTCCCACTTCCCTTCTTTACAAGCTCTAAATGCTATGGAAGGAGATACACTCCTGTGTCAGTGTCCTCCTCAGTGGGGGTCAGACTTCATGCACAGCTCTTTATTTCCTCCTGTGTGATCACTCAGCTGCTCAGCAGATGCCTGAGTGTGGGGAGAGAAGAAACAGATCCTGGAACCTGTTCATTTTACACAGAGGAGCTCCACACCAGCCTGCTGCTGTGCACTTGCATCCACTGCCTCCTTTCTGTGCCAAAAGGCAGCGATGCTCTCAGCTGAAGATCATTCAGCAGCCCTGAAGCTCCTGTGGGGAAGACTTCAGCAGTTCTACCCCAACAAATGAACTGCAATGGCCAATGCAGCATCTGAACCAGGATGAGCACAATCTGCTGGCACCCAGAGAACAGAGAAGGGGAGGGAGGGGGAAGCCTCTCAGAAGCTGTGACATCACTGGCAGCCAATAGCACCAATGCACATCCCCAGCAGCCAGGCAGGGAATTGCTCCCAGATGGTGCAAAGCCCTCCTAAAACACACAGCCAAGTGCTTGGCTGAGGCCTGCCCCCCACCCAGCAGCAGCCAATCCTCCCCACAGCCCCACAGCTGGGAGGATGGGGCTGCCCTGGGCCACAAGGAGACAAACCCATCTGAAGCCTGTGCTTCAGCCTGAAGGGAACCTGCTCTCCTGCATGCAAGCTGGGATCTCATCCAAATTGCCCAGGAAGAAGCAGCCTGAAACAAGCAGCAGTGCAGCAATGACTCCACTGGGGTCAGCAGTCCCCCAGAGCTCAAACCAGCCCCTGAGCAGAAGCCTCTGCCCTGGCTTGTCTCAGGGCCATGTCTCAGTGACCTGCTGAGGGTGGGGCTGTGCAAATGAATCTGCAGCAATGAGCTGGGAGATGAAGAGCTCTGGGATTGCACACAGGCCCCAGATGGCATCAGGCTGGAAGGGAGCCTCAAAGCTCATCCTGCCCAACCCCCTGCACTCAGCAGGGACAGCTCCAGCTAGAGCAGGCTGCCCAGGGCCACATCAAGCCTGATCTTGAATGTCTCCATGGATAGGGCCTCAAGCACCTCCCTGGGCAGCCTGTTCCACTGTCTCACCACCCTCACTGTGCAGAACTTCCTCCTGATGCCCAACCTAATTCTCCCCTGCTCCAGTTTCAAACCATTGCCTCTCATCCCATCCCCACAGCCCCTTCTGAGCAGCCCTTCCTCAGCCTCCCTGTAGCACCAGGTACTGGAAAGGCTGCTCTGAGGTCCCCCTGGAACCTTCTCCAGGCTGCACAGCCCCAGCTCCCTCAGCCTGTCCCCACGAGGGAGGTTCCCCAGCCCTCTGATCATCTTTGTGGCCTCCTCTGGATCCACTCCATCAGCTCCAGGTCCCTCTTATGTCAGGGTCCCATCAATTCTCATCTCTATATTGCTGGAAAACCTAAAGGTCAGCCACTTCAAAGGGAAGCCAGTAAGCAGCAGCCACCTGCCCCACATTGCTTAGTCCTTAACACAACCCCAACCCCCCCCAGCAAACAAACTAAACAACAACCCCAACACAACCAACCCAACCCCACCCCCACCCTGGGATCCAAAGGGCAGGATCTGAAATGCAGAAGAGAGAAGCAGGCCACAGGAGGGACGGGGAGGAGGTTTCACTGGCTAATCAGCAGTGGTTCTAATGCCACACTAATCTAGCTGTACACTGAGTTCCCAGGGCAGCAGGAGACAGCAACTGAGGACTTGCAGATCCTCCCTGGAAGGTTTTCTCCTATGGAAATCAGCCCTGCCTGTGACACTGAGATCAAAGTTCCTGCCTGTGACAAACAGAAGGATTCAAATGGCTGTTAAATAAAAGGGAGATGAAAATCTCCAGCATCTAAATGTCAGTCAGCTTCTGAACTTCAAAGTAGCCTCTGCATCACTCAAGAAGGGAGCTGGGGGTGGGGGAAGAGCCAGCCAGGCTGTATGGTGGAGGCTCCATCTCTGGAGGGATCCCAAACCCAGCTGGACATTGTGTGCTCCTGGGCAAGCTGCTGGGGGTGCCCCTGCTTTAGCAGGTCCCTTCCAACCTCCACCATGCTGGGGTTCCAGTAGCTCAAGGGGGCTCCAAGGAGGCTGGGGAGGGACTTCTCAGGATCTCAGGTAGTGATAGGAATAGGGGGAATGGAATGAAGCTGGAGGTGGGGAGATTGAGGCTGGAGGTGAGGAGGAAGTTCTTCCCCATGAGAGTGGTGAAGCCCTGGAATGGGTTGTCCAGGGGGGTGGTTGAGGCCCCAGCCCTGGAGGTGTTTAAGCCCAGGTTGGATGAGGCTCTGGGCAGCCTGATCTAGTGTGGGGTGTCCCTGCCCATGGCAGGGGGTTGGAACTGGCTGATCCTTGTGGTCCCTTCCAACCCTGACTATGACACTATTCTCTGTGAGCACTCAGTGTTCCAATCCTAAACACTTCACCTCAACAGGACACACACCCCAGTGCACTGCAGTGACTTAGTGAGGACAACAGCCATCACAGATGGGTTTGGGAGAGAGCCCCAAGCTGCCTGCTACCAGCTGATGCACATTTTGTAACTCCAGGAGGCAAAGGAAAGCAGATAAGGAACCAGCCCTGCCCAAAGGCCAGCAGGAGCAGGGAAGTCATCCTGCCCTGTGCTCAGCACTGCTCAGGCCACACCTTGAGTCCTGTGTCCAGTTCTGGGCTCCTCAGCTTAGGAAAGAGGTTGAGGTGCTGGAAGGTGTCCAGAGAAGGGCAACAAAGCTGGGGAGGGGTCTGGAGCACAGCCCTGGGAGGAGAGGCTGAGGGAGCTGGGGTTGCTTAGCCTGCAGAAGAGGAGGCTCAAGGGAGACCTTCTTGCTCTCTCCAACTCCCTGAAGGGAGGTTGTAGCCAGGTGTGGGTTGGTCTCTTTTCCCAGGCAAGCAGCACCAGAACAAGAGGACACAGTTTCAAGCTGTGCCAGGGGAGGTTCAGGCTGGAGGTGAGGAAGAAATTCTTCCCAGGAAGAGAGATTGGCCATTGGGATGTGCTGCCCAGGGAGGTGGTGGAGTCCCCATCCCTGGAGGTGTTAAAGAGGAGCCTGGCTGAGGCCCTTGGTGCCATGGTTTAGTTGATCAGATGGTGTTGGGTGCTAGGTTGGACTTGATGATCTCAAAGGTCTCTTCCAACCTGGTTAATTCTATTCTATTCTATTCCATTCTATTCCATTCTATTCTATCCTACCCTATCCTATCCTATCCTATCCTATCCTATCCTATCCTATCCTATCCTATCCTATCCTATCCTATTCTATTCTATTCTAAAGCAGGTAGGGGCCAATGTTTCTAGCCCTGCAATGATCTGTGCAGCTCCAGTGGCCAGGATGTGGAAGGGTTTGAAGCTGTGAACAATGAACCTCCAGGCAGATTGCCACAGAACTCCCCCAGCAGTTAGGTGCACAGAGAGGCAGATAAGCACTGCCATTCCCTGGGTGTCACTGTGGAGTCATCTGCAGTTCCTGAGGCAGGGCAGACACAGATGCTGCAGCAGAGTGAACACAAGCCCTGGTGGAGCCCCTCTGCAGAAGGTGCATTAGATCATCCCTGAGAGCTGGAGACTGGAGGCAGGTTTGCAAACAAGCTGGTGGGTGGGAAGGGAGCAGAGTCTAAGCCTTCTGAAGCAATGCATCCATCAGAGGTTCACAGAATGGGTTTGGGCTGGGAGAGATTTTAAAGCTCGTCCAGCTCCAACCCCCCTGCCAGGGGCAGGGCCACCTCCCACCAGCCCAGCCTGCTCAAGGCCTCATCCAGCCTGGCCCTGAACAGCTCCAGGGAGGGAATTACTGTGCCCACACTACCAAATGAGCCAACATACCCAGGACACCACTCTTCCATTGAAGCAAGGTAGCTTTGCATTGTCATCTGAGATCTCCTCCTTTACCACCCTGTCAAAACAAAAACAGAAACAAAAGGAAGAACATTGAGAGTTTGAAATCACAGCAGGGCCAGAGGTTGCTCTTCAGTGCTTCAGGAGAAAAGACAGAGTTTTACTCAACAGCTGTCACAAGCCTTTCAGGCTGGGAGAGTTTGTGACTGTTAGAGGAAGCAAGTGACAACAAAGGGCAGAACAGGACCTTTCCACACCACCATCCCAAACCAGCAGGCACAGAAGTCCTTGCAAGCATTTTTCCCACTTCCACCTCAATTTTGAAAGGTCTGATGGTGACCACAGCCCCAGTGAGCTGTGTCAGAGCTCACGAGGCAAGGCCACCCTGCTGGCAAACAAAGGACCATCACCTTCACTCCCTAGCCTGGATTTGGAGGCAAAGCACAGCACAGTCCCCACCCAGGCACAGAAGGAGCTGTGGTCAAGCTTCATACTGAACCCTCATCTCCTGTACATCCTGCCACTCTGCTCTGCTCTGCTCTGGTGAGACCTCACCTGGAGCACTGTGCCCAGCAGTAATGGGCACCCCAACACAAGAGAGATGTGGACCTGCTGGAGTGGGTGCAGAGGAGGCCACAAAGATGATCAGAGGGCTGGAGAACCCTGTGGGGACAGGCTGAGGGAGTTGGGACTTCTCAGCCTGGAGAATAGGCTGCTTCAGGGAGACCTCAGAGCAGTCTTCCAGTACCTGAAGGGGGCTGAGGAGAGCTGGAGAGGGACCTCGGACAAGGGCTTGTGCTGATAGTATGAGGGGGAATGGATTGAAGCTTGAGGAGGGCAGATTTAGACTGGAGATGAGAAACTCTTCACCCTGAGGGTGGTGAGAGCCTGGCACAGGCTGCCCAGGGAGGCTGTGGCTGTCCCCTCCCCGGAGCTGCTCAAGGCCAGGCTGGGTGAAGCCTGGAGCAGCCTGGGCTGCTGGGAGGTGTCCCTGCCCGTGGCAGGGGGGTCGGAGCTGGCTGAGCTTTAAGGTCCCTTCCAAGCCACCCCATTCCCTGAGTGTATGAAAAGGCCTGGGGGGGTCCTTGCCAGAGTGGCAGCAGAGGGGGGCAGGCAGGAGCGGCGGGAAGGCAGCAGGCTGCGGCCGCCCCAGCGCCGCGCTCCAGCGCCGCCTGCGCCGCCTGCTGCAGCCGAGGGGAGCAACTGCCGGAGCTGCTGCAACTTGAACTGCTAAATATAGCCCTGAGCTAGGAGGCAAGAGAATGACAGACTGTAATTCCCAGCTTGCTTTGGGTAGCAATCAACACTGCCAAGCACATCAAAGCCGGCAGCAGCCACTAATTTCCAATAGTGCTGTTTTACAAATCATTGTTTGTAGTGCAGAGGCAGCTGCCTTCAGCTCGCAGCAAGGAGAAGCAGTGCAGGGAAGGCAGGAGAGGAAGTATGGATGGCTGCAGCCAGATGCTTCAGTCTCAGCACAGCTTTGTGGTTCAGATGATGTCTTCTGCTCCACAAGAGCTCAGAAGCTGGGGCAGAGGGAGCCCCACGGCACTGGCTGCTCCTGGAGCAGACCCGGGCGTAGAGAAACACACCGTGGGCTGGGTTGGGTTGGAAGGGACCTCAAAGCTCAGCCAGTTCCAGCCCCCTGCCATGGGCAGGGACACCTCCCACCAGCACAGCTTGCTCAAGGCCTCATCCAACCTGGCCTTGAACACCACCATGCAGGGGGCATCCACAGCCTCCCTGGGCAGCCTGTTCCAGTGCCTCCCCACCCTCCCTGTAAACAATTTCTTCCTCATCTCCAGTCTCAATCTGCCCTCCTCAAGCTCAGTCCATTCCCTCTCATCCTGTCACTCCAAGCCCTTGTAAAAAGTCCCTGTCCAGCTCTTCTCTTCAGGTACTTGAAGGTCTTCCTGGAGCCTTCTCTTCCCCAGGTGCAACAGCCCCAGCATGAATGCCTTTCATGGCTGCTTCAGCTCTTCAGCATGTGGCCTGGACAGTCCAAGTGTTTTGGGGTCCAGCTCACAGGATGAAGTTGTCCTTGTCCTCTTGCAGGAGGATCAGCATGCTGCTGGGGGAGGGGAAGCACAGCTACCTGTCTCCAGCATTTCCCTGGGATAGCAGCACTGCAAGACAGGCTTCCAACACCACCATGCAGGGGGCAGCCACAGCCTCCCCGGGCAACCTGTGCCAGTGTCTCCCCTCCCTCACTGCAAAGAATTCCTTCCTCACCTCCAACCTGCCCTCCTCAAGCTTCAGTCCATTCCCTCTCATCCTACCACTCCAAGCCCTTGTGAAAGGTCCCTCCCCAGCTCTCCTGCAGTCTGTTGATGTTGGATGTGGTCCACTGTGGAGATGTGACACCAGTGGCCTCAAACACAGTTGCTAACAGGCTTACTGCATGGACAAAGAGCTTCTGATAGCCAGAAACAAACCCCATGGCCCAAGAGAGTTAAAGCTGCCCTGCAGAAGGGGAGATCTTTGTTTCCTAGGGCACATCCTGCCTCCTGTGCCTCTCTGATTGCTGGCAGGGTTGGAAGTCATGCAGCCTCTATTCCAGCACACACAATCTTCCACTTAAGCCAGGTTATGGAGCCACTCTGGGGCAAAGAGAGCAAACACATCCACAAAGCCATTCACACAGCTGCCACTCAAGGAGCACCAAAGAGAACAGAGCAGCCATCTGCAGCTCACTTGGGTGGCAATAGCTCCCAGCAGCAGGTCTGCCCCATGCTGCCCTGCTGTGCAGCACTCTCCTCTGCAGAGGGGAGACCCTGCCAGCACACCAACAGCTCAGCTGGAGACCCTCCTGCAAGGTCCACAGGCTTGTAGCACCCTCCTCTTCACCTCGACACACAAGACAGGAGATCCCTCGGTTGATCCTTAAATGCATCTCCCAGGTAAAAGGAAGGCAAAAGAAGAGAGGAGAACTCAGCCAGGGTCACACAGCACATCAGATCATCCAACAGACCCCCACCACCACCCCTGAACACCCCCAGGCACCTGCTCTCCCCTGTCAGCAAGCTCCTCACCATCACACCTCACAGCCACACAGCCAGCCCTTGGGAGGAGTGTGTGTGAGAGGTGTGGATGTGCAGGGAAGGGGAGGAGGGAACAGCTCTCAGCAGCTCACATCCTCAGATTTGAGGACTAATTACTGCATGAAACAATCAGTGCTGGCAACAGCCCCTCCTTCCCCTGGCTTCCTGGAATTGTGTCTGGAGCCTCTGACGGTGCTGCCAGCCTGCCCTGCACAAATGGGAACCAAAGCAGCCCTGGTCACCCTCTCACACCTCACCTACTACAGCTTTACACTCCTGGTTAACCTCCTACTATCCTGACTGCTTGCTCCCCTCCACAGAGGAAGACCAAGGACCCTTCAGGCTAACTCTCATCCCTCTGCCAAGCTGTTTGCTGCCTCCCAATACCTGCTGACTGCATACTAGGAGCACCAAGGGAACCCCCCAAGCCTCTAATGATTCTCTGATTCATGAGGATTCAAGTGGATGTTAAACCCTGCTGTGATAGTGTTGCACACACTTGCATTCTGATTGCATCATGCACTCCTGGGAGACACTTCAGCCCCACAATTAGCCAGAGGAGCTTTTGCTTTCCACTCAGGAACATGAGGTTAACAAGGCAATTCTCCCCTCCCTGATTCACCAGTTGCAGGCCCAAGCCTCAAGGCCACAGAGATGGGCAATGCAGGTTTGAGACCCCCTAGAGCTTCCCAGCCTGCACATCCTAACCCACCTCAACCCTATCTCATCACTGTGATCACAGCCAAGAGTTTGCTCAACTCTTCCTTCTTGTCCTCTGCTGATGGGAGAAGGGGAGAGAAGCTGCATCCATCACTTGCTGTAAGCTCATCAGGTAGCCCTGGAGAGAAGCCAAAGTGATTACACACTTGTCCTCTGCAGATCCTCAGTGGCAGGTGGGGAGGATCTTCTTTGCTGTAGGAGTGAGGGAGCCCTGGAGCAGGCTGCCCAGGGAGGCTGTGGAGTCTCCTCTGGAGGTTCCAAGACCCACCTGGATGTGTTCCTGTGTGACCTGCCCTGGCAGGGGGATTGGACTGGAGGATTTCAGCCAGCTCTTTCAGTGTCTAAACAAACTTGCAGGTCCAGTTATACCTTGAAGTTGAAGTGTGGGTGGAATTTATTACTAGCTCTGAGTGTAAGAGGTCTGAAGCCAGCTTTTCATTATGCTGGAAGCCTGTCTTGCAGTGCTGCTATCCCAGGGAAATGCTGGAGACAGGTAGCTGTGCTTCCCCTCCCCCAGCAGCATGCTGATCCTCCTGCAAGAGGACAAGGACAACTTCATCCTGTGAGCTGGACCCCAAAACACTTGGACTGTCCAGGCCACATGCTGAAGAGCTGAAGCAGCCATGAAAGGCATTCATGCTGGGGCTGTTGCACCTGGGGAAGAGAAGGCTCCAGGAAGACCTTAGAGCAACCTTCAAGTACCTGAAGAAGAGCTGGACAGGGACTTTTTACAGGGGCTTGGAGTGACAGGATGAGAGGGAATGGACTGAGCTTGAGGAGGGCAGATTGAGACTGGAGATGAGGGAGAAATTGTTTACAGGGAGGGTGGGGAGGCACTGGAACAGGCTGCCCAGGGAGGCTGTGGCTGCCTCCTCCCTGAAAGGGTTCAGGGCCAGGTTGGATGAGGCCTTGAGCAAGCTGGGCTGGTGGGAGGTGTCCCTGCCCATGGCAGGGAGGTGTTTGAGCTAGAAGCTGCTAGGCTGGATGGTAGGAAGAAGCTCTTCATAGAAAGAGAGATTGGCCACTGGGATGTGCTGCCCAGGGAGGTGGTGGAGTCCCCATCCCTGGAGGTGTTTAGGAAGAGACTGGATGGGGAGCTTGGTGCCATGGTTTAGTTGATCAGATGGTGCTGGGTGAGAGGTTGGACTTGGTGATCTCAAAGGTCACTTCCAACCTGGTTAATTCCATTCCATTCCATTCCATTCCAAATATGATCTTCAGTGTCCCTTCCAACCCAACCCATCTCCATGAGTGTTAAACCTTCCAGGGCTGCCTCTGAGACTCATGAAGACGCAGGGGGCCCAGCACCACGCACGGCACAGGACAACCCTGAAGCTTATACAGAGCTTCACTGTCTGGTGAAGGCTGCTGGTGGCTTCCCACAAAGAGCCTTCTGGGGGCTTTCTGTGCAGTCCTGTGGGAGAGCTGGCATTGTGCAGATGCTCTGAAGGGGAGCAGAGATGGTTGTCCCCACCTTCACGCCCGGGTTTCACACAGGCACCACGGCATCTGCCTCGGCACGGCCTCCCGGTCCCACCTCTGGGGCAGTGCAGACCAAAGAGGCCTTATGGAAACAAACTCAAATCACTCTCACCACATCAACAGCCAGAATGATGCCATCTAATTAAAGCATGTCTAGACAAACAACCCCAGGGGGAGAGAGATAGTATCTGCCCTAAGTGGTGGAGGTTTCTGCACAGGGACCACACTAAAGCCGTTTGGGAAGAGCTTCTCTGGAACCTTGGAGTGGATGACAGAGCTGCTTCTCCTGCAACTAGCTGGGCATGCACCTCCCTGCCAGCAATCACTACAGCCTGGCTGTAACTAACATCTCTCTGAGGGACTGAGAAAGGCTGGGGGCTAATTTTTTGACCTGGCTTTGTTATTGGAATGGAAGCACAAAGGAAACCTTTCCCAGGGGAGGAAGAGTTGATCCTTATCTCCACTGCTCTCCTGGATGTGCAGCAGCTCTTGGTCTGTGGTGCTTGGCAGCTGGCAGGCTTGGGTGACACCTTCATTGAAAACAAATTGAGGTTGTAATAAGAGGCCTGGAGTTGCTACTATGGTGGTAATAAGAGGTCTGGAGTTGCTACTATAGTGGCAATAAGAGACCTGGAGTTGCTGCTCAGCTGCAATGAGAGACCTGGAGTTGCTGCTCAGCTGCAATGAGCTCTGGAGTTGCTCCTGCAGCTGCAGGCTGGAGTTGCCTCACTTCTGGTGGGAAGTTTCTGAGCAGTGGCTGCAAAGTGCTGCTTTTTGTGTGCTGGTGAATTCAAGTTCCCAGGACATCCTTCAGGATGATGTGCAATGTTGTGCATTCAGGGAGCTCCTAATGCTCCAGAAGTAGCTCTGAAAGGAGTGGGAAGGGAGTGGGAAGGGAGCTAAAGGCAGCTCCTGTTGGAGGCAGCTGGTGCTGAGGGAGGCTGCTACCAAAATCAGCTCTCCCTCTGCAGAGAGACTTCCCCCCCAGCCAAGCTGGGCAGCTTCTCTTGCTGTCTATCAGTGGGGCCAAGAGCTGTTGATGACCAGCTGAAAGCAGGGGGAACCTTTGCCTTTCCATCCTCAGCTGCAGGACTGGCTTGCAGCCCAGCCCTCGGAGCCCAGCCCTCGGAGGCCAGCACTGGGACTGCGCACCGCAAACCGCAGCAGCTCAAGGAATCGGAATGCAGCTGGCAGGGAGCGAGGTCACGACCTGACTCCAGCCTGCAGAGGAGGCTTAGATATTCAACAGGCTGCATCTCTGCCTTGACTCTGTGTGGAAGTCATCTCCAAGTGCTGTGTTGTCCTGCTCTGGAGTGCTGAAGATAATTGCACCCTGGGGAAAGCAAAAGGGGAGGCAGCTCTTTCAAGCAGGCAGTCCCCAACCAACTCGCTGCTGGCTGCGGCCTCCCTCCGAGTGGCTTCCCCAGATCTGTTTTCAAGAACTACTTAATTCCATGGGAGGGGGTTGGTGGGGATTAATATTTATTGATTTGCAACTAACCCATTGGATTGGGACTGGGAAAGGTGGGTTCAGCCAGGTCAGCGTTCTGCCGACCTGTCCCTTGGTACGGAGGATTCCCTGGGGCAGAGCTGGTGGCACTGTGCCTGGCCCTTTGGGACAGCTGCAGGAATGGGTTCAGGCACACCTGCGAGCCTGGCAGACAGGCACATAAATAATGTACTAACTAGCAATGGGGCTGAGAGGCAAAAGGGAAGCAACAGCAAGGCCAGAGGGCTGGCAGCGTGGCTGCAATGCTTCGCTGCTGCTGCACAGGTTGGCCAGCCCTATTCCAAAGCCTCTCCGAGGGAGGAGATGCTATTGATGAAAGCAAATGGCAAGGACTTAAGACTCCCAAAGTCCACCATTTGGTGGCTTTTCTGTTCACACAGCTAAGGGGAACCTTTTCCCTGCTAGAGAAGACTGAGAATGGAATGGAATGGAATGGAATGGAATGGAATGGAATGGAATGGAATGGAATGGAATGGAATGGAATAGAATAGAATAGAATAGAATAGAATAGAATAGAATAGAATAGAATAGAATAGAATAGAATAGGAATAGAGTAGAGTAGAATAGAATAGAATAAGGAATAGGAATAGAATTAACCAGTTTGGAAGAGACCTTTGAGATAATCAAGTCCAACCTATCACCCAACACCATCTGATCAACTAAACCATGGCACCAAGTGCCTCAGCCAGGCTCTTCCTAAACACCTCCAGGGATGGGGACTCCACCACCTCCCTGGGCAGCACATCCCAATGGCCAATTTCTCTTGCTGGGAAGAATTTCTTCCTCACCTCCAGCCTAAACCTCCCCTGGCACAGCTTGAGACTGTGGCCTCTTGTTCTGGTGCTGGGTGCCTGGGAGAAGAGCCCAACCCCCAGCTGGCTCCAAGCTCCCTTCAGGGAGTTGGAGAGAGCAAGAAGGTCTCCCCTGAGCCTCCTCTTCTGCAGGCTAAGCAACCCCAGCTCCCTCAGCCTCTCCTCAGGGCTAATGGAATGGAGATGAACCCTGTGCACAACTGGGGCTGCCAGGGCTAAATCAAGCAGACTAATTTCTAGAGATAGCAACACAAAATTCATAAATCATTGCACTTGAGTCAGATTTTCACAGCTGGAGCAGCTGCACAGCCACTGAAATGCTGCTAATTAAGGAGCAGAGAGGCAAACTGTAGCATGCAGCAAGTTCCCTCCCTCCTCAACAGCCAGCCATGAATGTTTTTCAGGTACTCAATTGGAAGCCATGGCTCACAGATGCTCCAAAGGGCACTCTGTGTGGAGACCCTTTAGGGATAATGGGGTAGAAGTTCTGGCAAGGGTTTGTAGCCCAGCACAAGCTGGGCTGTGCTGCACTTGACTGAAACTGGAGGATGAGGCAGATCTGGGCTGAGAGCCCAAGCACCAGTTGGTTCAAAACACGTGGAACCTTTCAGGATGAGTCACTGTGTCAGACTGCTGCACTTGGGAACCAGTGACAGGCCTTCAGAAGTGCCTGCAGGCTGATGCAGATGGTCTCCCCTGAGCCTCCTCTTCTGCAGGCTAAGCAACCCCAGCTCCCTCAGCCTCTCCTCCCAGGGCTGTGCTCCAGACCCCTCCCCAGCTTTGTTGCCCTTCTCTGGACACCTTCCAGCATCTCAACATCTTTCCTAACCTGAGGAGCCCAGAACTGGACACAGGCCTCCAGGTGTGGCCTGGGCAGTGCTGAGCACAGGGCAGAATGACCTCCCTGCTCCTGCTGGCCTCACTGTTCCTGATGCAGGCCAGGATGCCCTTGGCCTTCTTGGCCACCTGGGCGCACTGCTGGCTCCTGTTCAGCCTACTATCAACCACTACTCCCAGGTCCCTCTCTGCCTGGCTGCTCTCAGCCACTCTGCCCCCAGCCTGTAGCACTGCCTGGGGTTGCTGTGGCCAAAGTGCAGAACCTGTGTTCAATCTCCTGCCCTTGGATTCTCCCCTGGGGAGCTGAATCGTTCTCACTGTATTCCTGTGCTTCAGCTTAGGTCAGCATCTGGTACAGGACCTAAGTGCCAAAACCTTTCTAGCATCCAGAAGCTCTCCTGCAAGCTGCTAAAGGCTTCCTGCTGCTGGAGAAGGCTGGCAGGAGAAACTGCTGGATGTGCCTCCAGGAACAAAGGTGGAGTGGGGAAAACAGGGAAGAGGCAGCTGTGTGGGCAAAGGTGTTTAGTGTGGTGATGAAGATGAGATGTGGCAGAGGATAACTGGTGTGTAAATAGAGGCCTGGCTGTTAATGGCAGGCAGAATCCCTGTGTTTGTATTTCAGAAGTGTTCTGGATAAGAGCAGACAGAGAGTGGCAGCTCACTGCATAAGCAAAGCAGAGCAGAATGCTGCTCACTACATTTGTCACCTCTGCAGGAAGAGCTGCAGGGTGACCCACTGCAAGGAGGAGCTGCTGTGTGTGGTGGAAGGACAGGAGGCAAACCTCAAGCTGAGAAGCTGCAGATGTAGTTGGGAGATCAGAGAATGGTTTGGGTTGGAAGGGACCTCCAAGGCTCATCCAGTCCAACCCTCCTGCAGTCAGCAGGGACATCCTCCACTAGATCAGGTTGCTCAGAGCCCTGTCCAGCCTGACCTTGAAGATCTCCAGGGATGGGGCCACAGCCACCTCCCTGGGCAAGCTGTTGCAGTGTTCCAGCAGCCTCCTGGTGCAGAGCTTGCTCCTCACATCCAATCTCAATCTGCTCTGCTCTAATTTCAAACCATTGCCCCACATCCTATCTCTGCAGTCCCTCTGCAGCCTTCTTGTAGCCTCCTGCAGGTACTGTAAGGCTGCTCTTAGGTCTCCCAGGAGCCTTCCCTTCTGCTGACTGCAGGGGGTTGGACAAGGTGACCTTGGAGGGTCCTTTCCAACCCCACACATTCTGCAAGTCCAGGCAGTGCCACCACAAGAGCTGGCTGGAGCCAGTGGCCTCATGGAGAAGAAATGCAGGACTTGTGCAGCTGAACCTGTGCAGATCATGCTGAGCTGCTCTGTTAGGAGAGCTGTGGTGTCCAGTGGGGCCAGAGCTCCTTTGTGCAGCGTCCTGAAGAGGGTTCTGCTGCAGAGCTGGGTGTGTCACTGCGATGGGAGCAGGCAGCACCTCCATATGCCTTCCTGACAGGCTTCTGAGGGAGCTGGCATGCAAAAGGGCAGCTCTGGGAAGGCAAAGCATTGCCTGTCTTGATGAATAACAACCTAAGAAAGGAGAATGCTGGTCCCAGCCTGGCTCTGTGGTATTTTGAGGAGTGATTGGCACGAGCCTTCCGTGGAGAAGCAGGGGAGCTGTGCCTCGGAGCACGGCAACACGGCTCCCTGCTCGCCAGCTCAGTGGGGTGCAGGCAAGATCTGAGGCTTGCCTGCATCACAGAAGGCTGCAGGTCCTTTGTGCTGAGCAGAGCCCTCCTCTGCTGCACTGCCTGATGGTGTTTATCTGCTTGGCAGAAAGCTTTCTCCTCTCCTCCCCTCTTCCTTATCTCCAGAAGAAACCTTCTCCCCCAGCCGAGCCTCCCCTGGCGATCCTGGGGGTGCTGCTGCTTTCATTCCTTCCTCCAGGCTGGAGGAATGGGTGGCTGAGGGAAGTGGAAGGGTGGCTGAGGGAAGTGGAAGGGTGGCTGAGGGAAGTGGAAGGGTGGCTGAGGGAAGTGGAAGGGTGGCTGAGGGAAGTGGAAGGGTGGCTGAGGGCTCTCTGTGCTGCCCCCTCAGCTACAAGAAGCCTCAGGTTTTAATGCTGCACTAAAGATTGAACCCCAAATGCCAGCCAGCTTCAGAAAGGCTGCTTGCAGAGCTGCAGCCTTCAGCTCCAGCTGAGCTCTTGCAGTTTGTCACCAGCTCAGAAAGGGGAGAGGTGGTTTGGTTGGAAGTTCAGTGCCTTCCAGCTGTGTGCTGCTGGGTTGGCCATAGAGGTGTCCCTGCTGACCGCAGGGGAGTTGGGCAAGATGACCTTTGAGGCTCCCTTCTGATCTAACGCAATCTGTGCCCCTGTGGACCCTGCCATTCCAACTCTGCTTGAAGGAACTCCATGTCTGTCTTCAAGGTGGCCTTGACTGCCTCCAGGGAGGGGGCATCTTAAGCCCTCCATTTATTAGGCAGGTTTAAAACACTGGACACAGTGAAAGGAGCCTTCAAAAGAGAAGGAGCAGGCTGGCCAAGAGCTGCCATGAGGAAATACTCCAAACACTGCACTTGGGTAGGCAGCACCCAGCAGCTGGTGAAGCACAGAGGCCCTGCTCTGGGAGGGATCCCTATTAGCACAGCAGGGACAGGCTTCCTCCCTGCCCACCTCTGCCTGGTTGGTTCCCCACCTCTCTCTCTCCTCAAGAGTCCTTTCAGCAACCAAAAGAGGCTGCTCAGAGAAGCAGCTCAGATAAAAGGTGCTCAGACTCTATGCATCACATGGAGAGAAGTGAAGCTCTTCCATATGCAAAGGGAGAGCAGGCAAGATGCAAACCCTTCACTCCAAACCTGCACAAGCCCAGCATTTGCCTTCTAAATGAGGATCTGCAGCTTTAAGTGCAGAATCCAACAGAACCTCTGCCTTCATTTCCCCATGTCTCAGTGTGGAAGAGAGAAGGCAACACAGGGCCCAGTTTATTGTTGGGTTTTTTCCCCCTTAATTAAGCAGCATTTAAAGGCCTCTGAAAGGAAGAGCAGACCTTCATTATCCTGGCACCACACAGAATGAGATAAGCCTTCTGCAGGGGAAAAATCATCATCTAAACCCCAAGATGAAAGCCTTGCTGCATCTTTTTTTTCCCCCCCAACAGATGGTTAAGATGAGGCAGGAAAGTGAGTGGCAAGCTTGGAAACCCACAAACCAGCTCAGGTCTTCCCAGTGCTAGGTAACCTCCTTGGCCACAGGCAGCCTGCTGAAGAGCCTCAGTCACAGTTAGGAGCATGACAGTGCACCAGCAGCTGGACAGGCAGTGTCCTCCTGCAGCAATTTCAGCTCTCCCATTTGGAGCAGGTTTATTGGCTTAGCTTTCACAGATTCATAACTTCCTAGAATGGGTTGGGTTGGAAGGAACCTCCAAGCTCAGCCAGTTCCAACCCCCTGCCATGGGCAGGGACACCTCCCACCAGCCCAGGTGGCTCAGGGCCTCATCCACCTTGGCCTTGAACCCCTCCATGCAGGGGGCAGCCACAGCCTCCCTGGGCAGCCTGTGCCAGGGTCTCCCCACCCTCACTGCAAAGAATTTCTTCCTCATCTCCAGTCTCAATCTGCCCTCCACCAGCTTCAATCCATTCCCTCTCACCCTCTCACTACAAGCCCTTGTAAACTTCACAAGCTCCACTGCCAAGATTGCTACAGGAATTGCAAAGTGCCCTTTGCCAGCCTGCTGATGTCTTCCAGATGCACAACTCCCTGCTCCAGCCTGGCAGATACACCACACCTCCCCTTCTGCTTCTGGTCACAGCCACCTGTGGTACTTCCCTTGGCAATGCAGCTCTGGAGGGCTCCAACAAAGCTCTGAGCTGCTGGCTGTGAAACACATCACAGGGGAACCTGACCCTCCACGAGTGCTGGTCCCACTGAGCTTCTTGCTGTGTCCCTAGAGGACAGGGGGAGGAGGCCCAGGAACAACCCTTGCTGCAAGGGCAGATGCAGCCAGGCTGTGTATTTGTGCCAGGCTGTGTATTTGTGCCAGGCTGTGTAATGCTCAGTAGGAGTGCAGAAGATTTCCTCCAAATCCTATTAGGGAAGCAAAAGCTGTTTGCTGTATCAAATCCAAACTAATGAGAAGAGCCCAACTTCACATCCCAGTGCTCACAAGCCCCCAGGTCCTCTTAGGGCTTGGGGCTTAGGTGGCCTAAGTCTCAGCAGTTTTTTCCCCACAGGTCACATTTTCAGCTGACTCAACACCAGCAGACTCCAGCTGCAGGAGAGGCAAAGTGCAAAGCTTCCTTCAGCTTGCTGCTTGCGTCCCCAGCAGAGTCAGGAACAGCTGAACAGCTCCAACCCACACCACCAACCCTGCCCAGCTTCTGGAGCTTCCCCAATCCTCTTTCTTCTGCAGAAGGCTACTGATAGCATCTCTCAAGAGTAAGACTCCACTTTGTCACTTCCTAATTCTGACTTCCCTGAGACATGGATCCTGCTGTTTGGCAGGGCCAGATAACAGGAGACCCAATCCCAGTGGGTTTGTAATCTCTCCATTCTCCTCTTACAGCTGTGTTTCTATCTCGACTCATTTGCTGCCAGGGGCTTTGGAAGACCAGCAGCTCTGTGGCTGCAGCACTTCCAATGGTGATGCAGCCAAGCAGAGGCTGGTTTCTTAATTAGTGATCCCTGGAGTCTGAAGAGAGAAGCAGCAGCTCTCAAAAGGAGCCAGCAGTGGGGGTGGGGATGGGAGTTAAACTCTGAAACACAGCCTACTTGTTTCAGTTTGTCCAAAGAGAGACCAAGCACCTCATCCACAGGTGAGAATCTAGCTGGTGCTCAGCAAACCAGAGTCCAGTAAGGCACCAAAAGCCCTTTCAGAAGTCAGGCAGGCTGGTGGGGAGCTCAGAAATAAACACACATGAAGCACCTGTCTCTTCTTAGGAAGAGCCTGGATGGTCTCTCCTGAGCCTCCTCTTCTGCAGGCTAAGCAACCCCAGCTCCCTCAGCCTCTCCTCACAGGGCTGTGCTCCAGACCCCTCCCCAGCTTTGTTGCCCTTCTCTGGACACCTTCAAGTCTCTCCATGTCCTTCTTATACTGAGAAGCCCAGAACTGGACACAGGCCTCCAGGTGTGGCCTGAGCAGTGCTGAGCCCAGGGCAGAATGACCTCCCTGCAATTCATGCAGCAGCTCCCAGGACAAGGCCAAGACAGACCACAAAGGTGTCCCCAGGAAAAGCAGCTGCCAAGGAGGCTCCTGCCAAAGCTCAGTCGCTCCCCTTGGGACACCCAGGAGCCCCTGCAGCCAGGCACTGAAATTCCCAGCTCCTGCTGCACTGCCTGGTTTCAGTCAGACCAACTGAAGCCAGCCTGGCACCCCAGCCCCCAAGCTGCCCCGCAGCAAAGGCCAACCCACAGCAGCTTTCTCCTCAGCTGCCTGCCCCACTGCCCACCTGCCGGAACGGGAGGCTGGGGGGCGGCAGCAAAGGCAACACAAAATCAGCAGATGACAAGTTTGCTTCTTAGCCACAGTGAATATGAGATGCATTAAAGAAAGGGGGAAACAAGGGAAGGAAGGAGAGGGGATGAAAAGCAGGATGTGAAAGGAGCAGGAGCTGCAACAGCATGGCTAATGTCAGCCATGAAATGAACCCCTGCTGGGACAAGCTGAAAGACAGAAGAGGCAGGGCTCCCGAGCGTTAACTCCTTGGTGGCTCTGCTTCAGCTGCACCTCTCTCCGGTATCACAGGAGGAAGGGGAGCTCCCTTCACCCGACAGGCAATGCTGACAGGCTACAGACCTGCAACAGCTCTGACAACACCACACAGATTCACTCCGGGCTGCAAACTTCCACTGCCTTCACTCAGAGTTCAGCAGGAGACACTGACTACAGAACTCAGGTTGGAAAAGACCTCGGAGATCATCAAGCCCAAGCTGGCCCCCAGCACCATCTCATCAGCTGAACCATGGCACCAAGTGCCTCATGATCCTGAAGGGCTCTTCCAACCTGGTCTATTCCATTCCATTCTATTCCATTCTATCCTATCCCATCCCATTCCATCCTATCCCATCCCATCCCCTCCCATCCCATCCCCTCCTATCCCATCCCAATTCCATCCTATCCCATTCCATTCTAGCCTATTCCATCCTATCCCATTCCCTCCTATTCTATTCTATTCCATTCTATTCCATTCCATTCTATTCCATTCTATTCCATCCTATTCCATCCTATCCTATTCTATTCTATTCCATTCCATCCTATCCCATTCCATTCTATCCTATTCCAGTCCATCCCATTCCTTTCCATTCTATCCAGGCTCTTCCTAAACACCTCCAGGGATGGGGACTCCACCACCTCCCAAAGACCAATCTCTCTGTCTGGGAAGAACTTCTTCCTCCCACCCAGCCTGAACCTCCCCTGGCACAGCCTGGGCCTGTGGTGGCTGCAGGAGCCGTGGTGCAACAGAGAGCAGAGAGCTCCTAACCAAGCTGCAGGTTCCCACAGGCTCCTGGGCCTTTCCCTCTCTTCCCAAGGCTCCAAGCTCTCTGGGAGGCACATTCAGTACCACTTCAGGATTAGTTTCTACTACCATTGAAGGCAGGGAGGGTTTTTGCCTAGAGTGAATGAAGGAACTTGTCAAGCACGTCTGCAAGCGCTGCACTTGCTCAACCATCCCTAATGACTAAGTACCTCCAGGTTTCCTCCTGACATCACAAATCCAACCTCTCCCTTGAATTCATAGAATCACAGAGCTGGCAGGGCTGGAAGGGAGCTCAAGGCTCAGCCAGCTCCAACCCCCTGCCATGGCCAGGGACACCTCACACCACAGCAGGTTGCTCACAGCCACCTCCAGCCTGGCTGCAAACACCTCCAGGCAGGAGGCTTCCACCAGCTCCCTGGGCAGCCTGTGCCAGGCTCTCACCACCCTCATGGGCAACAACTTCTTCCTCACATCCAATCTGAATCTCCCCATTCCTAGTTTTGCTCCATCCCCCCCAGTCCTATCCCTCTGGGACCCCCTCAAAAGTCCCTCCCCAGCTTTCTTGCAGCCCCCTGCAGATCCTGGAAGGCCACAAGGAGGTCTCCTCAAAGCCTTCTCCTCTCCAGCCTGCACAACCCCAACTCTCTCAGGCTGTCTCCAGAGCAGAGCAGCTCCAGCCCTCTGCTCCTCCTTGTGGCCCTTCTCTGGACACCTTCCAGCCCCTCCAGATCCTTCCTGGCACAGAGGCTGCAGAACTGGCCCCAGAGCTCCAGCTGTGGTCTCGGCAGGGCAGAGCAGAGGGGCATAATCCCCTCCCTGGCCCTGCTGGCTCTGCTCCTCTTGCTGCAGCCCAGGATGGCATTGGCTCTCTGGGCTGCAAGTGCTCCCTGCTGGCTGCTGTTGAGCTTCTCCTCCCCCAGCACCCCCAGGTCCTTTTCTTCAGGGCTGCTCTGCAGCCAGTCCCTGCCCAGCCTGGATCAGTGCCTGGGATTGCCCTGCCCCAGCTGCAGGACCCTGCAGAACTCCACAGTGTAAGTAGCCCCTCTGCTTAGAAGCAACCTGCTTGCTCCAGAGGGTCCTAACTATTCCTGCTTCCTGCAGCAGCCCTCTCTTCCCCTCACATGCAAATCAGCCACAGCACAATCACAGGGCAACTATTTAGGTCGTTCCTTCCTCAAGCCCTGGCAATTCCTCTGTGTTTGCTCAGCAGCTTGTCTCCACTGATTAAACTCTGGCTGCAGAAATGGGAGGGCAAGCCTCCAGTTAAGTCTTCTCAGAGAAGCTGGACCCCAAACCAGCCTCGGCAAAATCACCAGGGCCATCCTCCCCTCTTCCCCACCACGCTCATTAAAGCCAGGAGCTGGTGCTTAATTACTCTGGAAACTGGCATTCCAGGGGCAGGCCAGGCCAGAAGGCAAGCAGCAATCAGATGGCAAAAGCAAAGCCTCGACATCAAAGCTCTTCCTGCACAGCTGAGGTACACTCAGAACCTTCCCTCAGCTCTGATGCTCAGAGGAGAAGGCTCCCAGAAGCTGCAGACCTGTATGGCCACACCATAACCCCTCTGCTCCCTGCCTCAGCAGTGGGAGAACTCACCCTGCCACGTCAGTGCAGCTGCCAGGACAAAGCTGGCACGAGCACAGAGAGATTTTTCTCCTGAGGTCAGCACCCCGGGAAGAGTTTACTTCTGAAGCAGCATTTCAGGACCCAGTCCACCTCCATGATCCCTGCTTACAAGGTGGAGATGGAGAAGGCTGGGAGCTGGGTATTCTGCAGCCCAGGCAGCCTTCACTGTGTCATGGTCTCCAAAGCACACACGGAGAGGACGAAGCAAGCAGCCCCAAGCACCCTGCCCAGGGAGAAAGGCCTCCTCCTCTTCCCTGCAGGAACAAGGAGCAAAACCATTTCCTGAGGTGCAGGTCAGGCATCCCCAGGAAGGTGTCAGCTTGGCTGCAAGTGCTATCTGCCCCCTGGAGTCAGTCTCAGGTTTGGGCAAACAGGCAACACTGAAGAGCCAAAAGGCTTCAGAGGCCAGCCGGAGGCAGCGCTGGCATTTGCAGCCTCCTGGACAGCAGGCATGACCTCTTCCTTTCTTCCCCCTCCAGAAGAGGATCAGCTATCTGCCAGCTTTGGGAGGGTGTGGAAGGAGAGGAATTTGCTCTTTTGTGTACTCTCAAAGTAAAAGAGGGTCAGAAAGCAGTGGGAGCTGCCAGGAACTCCGAGGGGAAAACAACAACGTTCAGATGCTGCTTCCCTCAGAACCTCTCCCAGGAGCTCGCTTGTAACGTGTTGAGTGCTAAGCCAACCACAACCACGAGGAGCAAACACCTCCCCAAGCACTTTAGGTGGTCACTGATGGCCTGCAGATTTCAGCCCATGGGAAGCTAAGCCAAGGCAAGTCTCTGTACTGCAGCATGCTGGAGTAGAAGCTCACCCACAGCATCATCCTCCCACAGGGCTCCTCCTGCTTCACTTCTGCTGTTACACAGGCTCCATGTTACCAGGCTCAGGATCACACCACAGCAATCCCTCAGCTGGTGCCACCTCAAGTTGGTCTCCAGCAGACTGCTTTGAGCAATGCAGGTACAGGGTCAGAGAAGGGAAGCTCAGCTCTCTTCCAGTGCTGTTCCAGGGAGGACATTTTTACAGCCTCCCTGTGGTTTATTGCCAGCAACACAGACTCAGAATGGTTTGGCTTGGAAGGGATCTTCAAGACCATGCCAGCCTGATCTAGTGTGGGGTGTCCCTGCCCATGGCAGGGGGGCTGGAACTAGATGATCCTTGGGGTCCCTTCCAACCCTGACTGATACTAGGACACTGTGATCATCCAGTTCCAAAGCCCTGCCACAGGCAGGGACAGCTCCCACCAGCCCAGGTTGCTCAAGGCCTTCAACACCTCCAGGGAGGAGGCATCCACAGCCTCCCTGGGCAGCCTACTCCAGCCTCTCACCACCCTCATAGTAAAGAGCTTCTTCCTAAGCTCCAGTCTAAACCTACTCTCCCTCTGCTTCAAGCCACCCCCCTTGTCCCATTGCTTATGACAAGTCCCTCTCCAGCCTTCCCATAGCATCCCTGGTTTTCCTCTAACCTCCCTGGCAGCAGAGTTAGACCTACCCTAACTGACTGGGGGGACAAAAAAGCCCAACACCTCTTGCAGGGAGAAGCAAACCAGCTGAGTGTCATCACCTGCCCCGTTCAGCCCCCCTGCTGGAAGAGTGAAAGCAAGCACAGCTTAAGCAAACAGCGCAAGTGGGATTAAGAGATTGTCAGGAATGTTTCCCTCCCCCCTCCCCATGTTCCCAATCCACCTACTCAGTGCATCTTGCCTGAAAACAGTCAGTTCTTTGGCACTGGGCTCCTGCACACCACCTCTTGCTGAATCCTCACCAAAGAGCTGCACTGCACCTCCAGTTTCCATGTGGGTTTCTCATCCGCTGCAGGCAGAGGGATTTCAACATGCTGCCTACTGAAGCTCACAAGAGCTAACTGTGGCCTCCCAGTATCTGAAGGGGGCCCTACAAGAAAGCTGGGGAGAGGCTTTTGAGGGGGTCAGTGATGGGACTGGGGGGGGGGTGGAGCAAAGCTAGAAGTGGGGAGATTCAGATTGGATGTGAGGAAGAAGTTGTTCCCCAGGAGGGTAGTGAGAGCCTGGCACAGGCTGCCCAGGGAGGTGGTGGAAGCCTCAGCCCTGGAGGTGTTTGCAGCCAGGCTGGAGGTGGCTGTGAGCAACCTGCTGCGGTGTGAGGTGTCCCTGCCCATGGCAGGGGGTTGGAACTGGCTGAGCCTTGAGGTCCCTTCCAACCCTGACAATGCTCTGATTCTCTGATTTCACTTAAGACAAGCAGAGGAGAGGCTGCATCTGCAGCTCACAGGAGCATCCCTTGCAGGACTCTCTTAATTACCACCATCTAACAACACAATTAGAGCAGCTAAAGAGGACATGTAGCCAAAGAGGAGGCAACTGCTTGCTTTCTGAACAACAGAGCCAAAGCAGGGATGCAGCCCTGGCTATCCTAAGTAATGAGCCATTAAACTGCAGCAGGAAAGGCTTCTGCTCACTACAGGGCAGCAGTTCACACAACACTTTGGGAAGTGCCAGACTGGTGTTTGGAGGCAGGCAGAGGCCAAGTGGGGGGAGCCTGCTGGACCAACCTTAGCTATACCATGGACATCTTTCCAGGCTTTAATACTGGGTGTGAATTCATTCCTTCACTCAAAATTCTCACCTGTTGCATGGCTCTTCATGGCTGCTTTCAAAGCACTGAACCTGGATCTCCCCCTGGTGCACCTGGATCCCCCCCTGGTGCACCTGAGTCTCCTCCTGGCTGCCTGTTCACTCTCCCTGTGGCAGGTTGGAATGATGATAACCTTTCCAAAGTGATTATTACAGGATCAGAGGATGTCAGGGGTTGGAAGGGCCCTCCAGAGCTCATCAAGTCCAACCCCCCTGCCATATCATGCAGTGCAGGTCATACAGGGACACATCCAGATGGGTCTTGAAGGTCTCCAGAGAGTGAGGCCTTAAATAAATCCCATTTAATTCAACCTCCTTCACAGGCAAATTGTAATTAAGAGCTACAGCAAGCCCACAGATAAATCAGAATCACAGCATCTGTCAGGGTTGGAAGGGACCTCAAGGCTCAGCCAGTTCCATGGGCAGGGACACCTCACACCACAGCAGGTTGCTCACAGCCACCTCCAGCCTGGCTGCAAACACCTCCAGGCAGGAGGCTTCCACCACCTCCCTGGGCAACCTGTGCCAGGCTCTCCCCACCCTCCTGGGGAACAACTTCTTCCTCATTGCTGAACTTGTAGAGATGGTGAAAGCTCCCAGCAGCTGCACCACCTCTGTGTGAGCATTCTTAAGCCAGAACCAGTCCCCCCCCAAGCCTACCTGAGCCCTGGCAGAAGCAGAAACCCAGAAGTGGAGGTGCTCATTGACTGAACAGTAGTAAACTTGTTTTTGTGGCCAGTCCCAGGGCAGATCAGCAGCCACAGGAAGCAGCCCAAACCCTGCTGTCTCCCTTCAGCATGTTTTCCTAGCATTAGCTTTTAACAAACCTAACACACTCCACCCTCTCAGGGCAGAGCAGTCCTCAGGTTCCAGCAGGGTGGGGGGGAAAAGAAAGGAGCTGCTTTGAAATATGTAGATTACATTACAGCTGGGACAGTAAAATAAGCAGTGAGCTGGACTGCAGACAGCCATCAGAACCAGCCTGGCAAAAACATGGGCAGAGCAAAGCTGGTGTGGCTGGAAAGCAGCAGCTCTGCTGGGCTGCTCTGCTCCATGCTGTTACTGTTTGTACCACAGCAGTGCTTTCTGATGGCAGCCAACAGCAAAGCCCCACAGTGCCAGATGCTGGAGAAACACAGGGAGTAAGAGACAGAGGCTCCAGCCAGGAGGTTTCAGCAGAGAAAATGAGGGGAGGGGGGGAAAAAAGCTCAGAGCAGCAAAGGCAAGGAGCTAACACAGCCCCCAATTCAGCACTGTGCTTCAGTGCCTGACTACAAGCCTACAGCTGGGGCTGAGCCCAGGGCTTGTGCCTGTTTCCCAAGCCTCAGTTGAGTCTTTAGCTGTGCACTGATCCATTTGCCCTCCACTGGCTAACTCTGCTCCAGCTTGCTCCAGGGATGAATGACATTTCCCTTCCAGTCTGGAGAACTCTCCTCCTCCCTGAGCCTCTCTGTGCTGGCTCTTGATCCAGGTGCTCAGGCCTAGGACCTGCTCTTAGTAATCCTTATGTTCACAGAACCACAGAACAGTGGAAGTTGGGAGGGACCTCTGAAGCCCATCCAAGTCCAACCCTCCTCCTAAAGCAGGGCAGCCACAGCAGCCTGCCCAGGAGCACAGTGGCCAGGGGGGGTTGGGAGCTCTCCAGAGAGCCTCCACAGCCTCCCTGGGCAGCTGCTCCAGGGCTCAGCCCCCTCACACCCAACAAGTTTTCCCTTGTGTTCAGATGGAACTTCCTTCATCCCAGTCTGTGCCCACTGCCCCTTGCCCTGTCACTGGACACCACTGGGAAGACTCTGGTTCCACTCAGCCTTCAGCTATTGATCAGCATTGATCAGACTCCTTCTCAGGCTGCTCTTCCCCAGGGCCCTCAGCCTTTCCTTGTAAAGTAGATGTCCCAGGCCCCTCAGCAGCTTAGTGGCTCTCCACTGGACTCTCTCCAGTGTATTTCACAGTATTACTCCAGATGGAGTTGACTGAATCCAGCTGAAACTTAGCCTTCACCTTTGGTGTGCTTCACCAGCAGCAGACCAAGAGCTCTGCAGTGCCTCAGTGTGCCACAGACCACAGTGGGTGGAGGGAAGCTGGAAAGAACCACCAGCAGCCCAGGGATCTGGAAGGTCAGAGCCACCACCAGCAGCCCAGGGATCTGGAAGGTCAGAGCCACCACCAGCAGCCCAGGGATCTGGAAGGTCAGAGCCACCACCAGCAGCCCAGGGATCTGGAAGGTCAGAGCCACCACCAGCAGCCCAGGGATCTGGAAGGTCAGAGCCACCACCAGCAGCCCAGGGATCTGGAAGGTCAGAGCCACCAGCCTCAGCTTCATAGCTGCCTCACAGAACCAGTCCCAACCCAAGCACCTTCTCAACTCAGTTTGCTCAGCCTTCTGTGGGGGTTCTGAGGAAGGCTTCACTACAAAGCATTCTCCTCCCACTGCACTCACTGCAAGCCACACATCTGAACCTGCAGTGCTCCTCTGGCAGAGCAGTGCAGCCAGAAACTGGCTCAGAATGGAGGGCACTGCAGAGAAAGACTCTCAGTGCCCTCCCCAGGCTTTGGAGCAGACCCAGAGAAGAGCTCCCACGCTGCAGCCTCCCAGAGCAAGGCTGGCAGCAGCAGAAGGGAAGGCTCCTGAATCCAGCCAGGGGCTGGAAGGTGCCCTGCAATCCTGCTCCTGGGCAGCCATGCTTGTTCCCATCACAGGGAGCAGCTGTCCCAGCATGACCTGAAGACAGCTTTGCCTATGATGCAATCCTTCCTTTCTAGCCTACAGACAGGCAAACCTGGCCAAAAAACTGTCTGAAAGAAGCCCATTTGTTGCTCCATCTGCTCACCCACACTTGCCATCCAAAGAAGAATGTCAGGGACCATGCCACAGGCATTTGCAAAGATCTGGATGGCAAATTATGTGACTGCATTGCCAGCTCAAGCCTCTTGAACCTCCTGCCCAAGCAAACCCATGGGTTCTTCTCAGCCTAGCTGTATCTCAGCTCTCTGGATGCTGATGAAGCAGCCTGAGGCAAGGGAGGTGACACAGAGAGTTGCCACTCAAAGGACACCAATCACAGTCTCACAGAGTGTTAGGGGCTGGAAGGGACTTGGAAAGCTCATCCAGTCCAACCCCACTGCCAGAGCAGGGTCACCTAGAGCAGGTCACACAGGAACACAGCCAGGTGGGGGTTGAGCATCTCCAGAGAGGCAGACCCCACAACACCCCCTGGGCAGCCTGTGCCAGTCTGCTGTCACCCTCCTGTTTCCATGGCACTTCCTCTGCCTCAGCTTCCACCACTGCCCCTGGTGCTGGCATTGGGCAGCCCCCAGCAGAGCCTGGCTCCAGCCTCTGGGCACTCACCCTGCACAGCTTTAGCAACAGGAATGAGGTCAGCCCTTAGTCTCCTCTCCTCCAGGCAAAGAGCCCCAGCTCCCTCAGCCTGTCCTCAGAAGGAGGCCTGCTTTTGCCACTTCTGTCCTCATGGCAGTACTTCCTTACTCATTCAGCCCTCCTAAAAACACTCAGCTGCCTCAATAACGCTGAGGGCAAAAGAGACTAAAGAGACAGAGCTGTCCATGGGAAAACAAGCACCCAGAGAGAGCTTCTGTATGGCAAACAAGCACCCAGAGAGAGCTCCTGTATGGCAAACAAGCCCAGAGAGCTTCTGTATGGCAAGCAAGCACCCAGAGAGAGCTTCTGTATGGCAAACAAGCACCCAGAGAGAGCTCCTGTATGGCAAACAAGCCCAGAGAGAGCTTCTATATGGCAAACAAGCCCAGAGAGAGCTTCTGTATGGCAAACAAGCCCAGAAAGAGCTTCTGTATGGCAAACAGGCCCAGAGAGAGCTCCTGTATGGCAAACAAGCCCAGAGAGAGCTTCTGTATGGCAAACAAGCACCCAGAGAGAGCTCCTGTATGGCAAACAAGCCCAGAGAGAGCTTCTGTATGGCAAACAGGCCCAGAGAGAGCTCCTGTATGGCAAACAGGCCCAGAGAGAGCTCCTGTATGGCAAACAAGCACCCAGAGAGAGCTTCTGTATGGCAAACAGGCCCAGAGAGAGCTTCTGTATGGCAAACAAGCCCAGAGAGAGCTTCTGTATGGCAAACAAGCCCAGAGAGAGCTCCTGTATGGCAAACAAGCCCAGAGAGAGCTTCTGTATGGCAAACAAGCACCCAGAGAGAGCTCCTGTATGGCAAACAGGCCCAGAGAGAGCTTCTGTATGGCAAACAGGCCCAGAGAGAGCTTCTATAAGGTTGCTTTGTAAGGAGACCTCAGCCTTCATTTCAAGGCCATAAATGGCATGGCACACATCCTCTCATCTCCTCATCTGCCTGCACAGGTCAGTAACCTGGACATCACCTTGAATCCCCTGCCTGCTCTCCAGACCCTCACAGCCAACCTACCCTGAGGTCTTGCAGCCTGTGTAGGAGCTGTGAAATTTTCCACTCAGGCAGCCACAGCTCTTGTCAGAGCTTTGATCACAGTAGCTGCCTCAACACCTCCTTGCCTAGTTCTGATCCACACACAGCCTCACTCTGTGGGTATCCATCCCTGTCACAGAGCTGCAGAGATCATTTTCCTAAAGGGCTATTTTTAGCACCTGCCTCCCCTGCACATCAGCCTCCCAGCTCCACATGCCCTGATGCAGATGTGGCTCTCCTGCCTTCACTTCAATTCTGTTGCAAACAAAGCAAAGCAGAAAATACAACCCAGAAAAGACAAACTCCTACCTGTAACTGACCTACATCAGCCTCTGTCACCTGCTTGCTCACTTTTCAAACAGGTATGGTTTGCAGGCATCCTTTCATGCTGCTCTTTAGTCTTGAGAGGAGCTCCTTAAAAAAACACCAGCAAAAAAAAAATACCTCATTAAAATCTTTGTGGCAGTTAACTACCAAAGGAAAAAAAACCTCAACCCAAACCTGTGCTCAGTTACTACACAGCACACAGCAGAGTCCACCTAAAAGGCTGAACAGTGCCTGCAAGACACTTTTGTCCACTGTGCTGAAGGGAAGCGTGGAAACAGCTCTCCAAGCACAGATCTCAGCCCAGAAAACTTTCTTTGGAGTGTGGCTAGCTCAGGGCCCAGACCTCTGTGGCACCTGAGTGACACAGAGGAGGCAGCAATAAGGCTTCCATGGGTTTTGTTCCTTTGCTGGCTGGATTTTTACAACAGCTTTCATGATCCTGCTTTGGCAGTGGGGCTGGACCTGGTGATCTCTGGAGCTGCCTTCCAACCCCTGACATTGTGGGATTCAGTGAGTGCAGAACTCTGCACATGTGACTCACAAATCAGCTCTCTGGTTTCCAGCTGCTGGCTCTCCAGTGTGCCAGAGGCACCTGAAGCACCAATCTGAGGCATCTCCTACTTTCATTCCTTCCCCCCCCCCAAGAAGCAACATTTTTGAGGGTGTCTTTCATATCTTGGCTCTAAAAGCTCTCCCCACAAAGCACTGATTCTGCACCTCCACAGACACCCAGCTGCCAAGTAGGGTTCTTGCTCCTCAGTCAGGACTCCTCGCAGGGCAAGGATGATACTAGAGAGGGTACATTGCTTCCATGAGGAAAGACACAAAGCAGCACTCCTCTCCCTGCAGAAACTGCCCCATTCAGCTCACTATTCCAAGCCCAAACCAGAGTCCTGCTGCTTTAAATCCCAGCTGCTTGCTTGGCTTCAACACTCCAAGCAAATCAATTCCTGCTCGAGAAATGGCTGCACCCAAAAGTGCAGTCCAGGAGGAAGTTCTTTTGCTGATACCAAAGGAATGCCTCAAAAGCCACTCCTCAAAGTACTCCCTGAAGAAGTATAATCAAAAGAGTCTTAGTTCACACAATGGAAAGAATGAGGACTTGAACCTCACCCAGAAGGATGGCAGAACAGACACTCTCTGGTATTCCATGGATGGAGGTTGCAGAGCCTGAGCTTGGCTGCTCTCTACCCCACAGCACTGAGAGACACCAGCAGCAGCTCCTGCCCCAGGGACACCTGGACTGAGCAGAGCAAAGGAAGCCAGAATGTTACAGGAGAGAGGGAAATGATCAGTGTGAGCTTTTGTACAGGCCATGTGCTTAAGAGGGTACAGCTCCTCCTCTGAATCTCTCCTGCTACCAGCATAGCACTTGATGAAACAGCACCAGGGGCTCTCACAGTAGGTTACTGTACAGCAAAAGTCAAACAGGGAACTTATGGCAGTGCCTGGATCATATACACCCATAATTGTGTGTTTTGAGCAGCTGGTGAGAGTGCTGTACAAGAAAAGCTCTGGAAACACAGAATATTTAAGAGCAGACAGATAGGAGTCCTTATGGGATGTGGCAGAGATTCATTATGAATCATTTGGACTCAACACAGCTTTATGCAGCTGTCAGAGTCTCAGCTACGAGAGCCCAGGCACCACAAACCATAGCTCTGGGTCCAGACTGATTCAATATTTGCCATCTTTCCACCATCAAAGCATGAACAAAATTGCATCCTCTGTTATTGCAAGGATGTGTGTGGCTGCAGCCTCAGAATCAACAAACCTGTGAGCAAAGTGCCCCCTGGGCTCTTCCCCCGAGGGGAAGGGATCAGCAACCAAGCGAGCTGGCAAGGCAGCTCCCTGCCTGGGGAGCACACACCACAAGCACCACCTCTGCTGAATGTCACTGGTGGTGGATGCCATGGCATATATGACCCTGATCCTCTGATCTCAGGGCTTCATTTCCCACCAGCCAGAATGAAAATAGAACCTACAAAGCACTCCCAAGGCTTGAGCCTTAAAGTCACACCACAGTTATCCTGCACCTTGCAAACAGCATCATGCCTGCAGCTGGAGTCAGGAGAAAAGCCTGGGCTTACAGAAGGGAGGCAGGTCCAGCCCAGCAGGACTAAGACAGGTCCAGCCCAGCAGAACTAAGACAGGTCCAGCCCAGCAGAACTAAGATCCAGCCCAGCAGAACAAAGACAGGTCCAGGCCATCAGAACAAAGACAGGTCCAGGCCATCAGAACAAAGACAGGTCCAGCCCATCACAACAAAGGCAGGTCCAGCCCATCACAACAAAGACAGGTCCAGCCCATCACAACAAAGGCAGGTCCAGGCCATCAAGAGATGGACCCTTGAGAATGAAATCCCAGAGCAAAAGGCAGGGTTTGTGCCAAAGAAGCATTGCCAGGCAAACCAAGGGGAAGGCTCCACACCGCATCCATTGTCCCCAGCTTTACTGATAGTGTGACATTAAGACTGAGAGGCAGAGCAGCAAATTAAATGGTAGTTCAGAAGGGATCAGGCCACTCCTACACCTTTCTTCTCCTGCACTCTCTGAGAAGCAAAGCTGGAAGCAGGCTGGCAGCTCAGCACAGGTACACGGAACCACAGAACCGCCTCATTTCATAACACAGCTTGACACAGCTCCAGATCTCCAACCCAGCTCCCTTCCAACCCTCAGCAACTCTCTGTGTCCCAGCTGGGCACCAGTCAGCACAGCCCCTGTTCCTGAGCACAATCATTTATTACACTATTCCAGGATCCAGGAAAAGGCCCTGCCTTAATTACAACAACATGTGCGGCACTGCGAGGGCAGCTCCCGACGGCTGCCTGCTCCAGCAGGCTCCACTCCTCCAGGAAAACATTTGCTTTCCTAACACAAGAAGCACTCTTCACTCCACACTGGGATTTGCAAAAGCACCCTGCCAACCAGCAGTCACCCTGCCAAATCAACAGCTCCGTGCAGGCAGGGCAGGAACAGGAGGCTGGAAGCGCAGAACGCCGCAGCCCCGACCCAAAACGCGACTCTCGTTGGAGCCTCAGCAGCCGCTCGGGGCGGGCAGGGGAAGGAGCTCCTCTGGAGGATGTTTGCAGGCACACAGAGCAGAAACTGGATACAGAGTTTTGTTATGGTTAGTGGTGACTACATCTGTGATTTGCAGCCATTAAAAGCACTCAGCAGTTCGAAGCCAGGCTGATGATAGAAGAGCCTCTATTTACCATTAGCGCTCGATAAGACAGCCAAGAGTCATCTCGGGTTCCTCCTAACTCCAGTGTTTCCACATGGTTGTTAGGGCTATGGTTGGGCTTGATGATTCATCCAGAGATGCATGGAATGGCCTGGGCTGGAAGGGACCTTCAAGATCAGCCAGTTCCAACCCCCCTGCCACGGGCAGGGACACCTCCCACCAGCCCAGCTTGCTCAAGGCCTCATCCAGCCTGGCCTCCAACCCCTCCAGGGAGGAGGCAGCCACAGCCTCCCCGGGCAGCCTGTGCCAGGGCCTCCCCACCCTCCCTGCACAGAGTTTCTTCCTCAGCTTCAGTCTCAATCTGCTCTTAATGTCTTTTCTCACCAGGCCATTCCATGATTCTGTGAAGTGTGTGGGACCCAGGGAAGAGCACAGATCTGGCTGACAAACAACCCAAAAGCAAACACAAAACCTGACGGACAGCTTCTCGGCCTGCAAGAGGCACCGTGCGCAGAGCCGCCGCCAGCTGCCTCAGGACCATGGATTTGCCACCCTGATGCACTCAGCAGCCACACTCCAGGCTACTGTTTAAATAAGAGCCAGAATTCACAGCTCCTAATCCTCACCACCCACTTGCAGCCCTTCACCTGCCACCCTCTCCATTTCCAAGACAATACAAGAATAACAGATCGTTTTCACCCCAGCCTTGAGACCAAGAGGAGACTCCAGCGCAGGGTTTACCTTAGCTAACTCTGTCACCTCCTCACAGATCAGCCCAGACGTGTTGGAGACCTTCCTAGCACGTTCAACATGCCCCAGCAGGGCTCACCTTCTGCAGGCCTGGATTTCTGCATGTGCTGGCTCAACAAACCCAGCAGCCTGCGTTGAGCTTGCAGCATAGAAACTCAAGAGCCTCAGCTCACAGGAGAACAGCAGGGCCAGGTGTCCCTGGCACTTTGAGGGTGAAGGAGAAAAGGTTATCAGTGGTTAAAGACCTTAATTTTACAGAGTCACAGACTGCATTGGGTTGGGAGGGACTCTCAAAGCTCATCTTGTCCAACCCCCTGCAGGCAGCAGGGACACCTCCAGCTAGAGCAGGCTGCCCAGGGACACATCAAGTCTGACCTTGAATGTCTCCAGGGATGAGGCCCCAACCTCACTGCTCTCAGTGTGCAGAACTCCCTCCTGATGTTCAGCTTAAATCTGCCCTGCTCCAGTTTCCAACCACTGCCTCTCATCCTATCCCCACAGCCCCTTCTGAACAGTCCCTCCCCTGCCTTGCTGTAGGTCCCCTTCAGGGATTGAAATGTATCTCCAGGGTCTCCCCAGAGCCTTCTTTCTTCCAGGCTGCACAGCCCCGACTCTCTCAGCCTGTCAGCCCTCTGATCATCTTTGTGGCCTCCTCTGGACCCCCTCCAGCAGGTCCACGTCCCACTCGTGTCAGGGGTCCCACAGCTGGGCACAGGACTCCAAGTGAGGTCTCCCCAGAGCAGAGTGGCAGAAACCCCCCCCCCCCCCCCCCCCCCCCTCTCTTTGGAAAGCAAACACTTTGCAAGAGTTATTTCCCCTCCAAAACTGTTTTCACAACCCGGAGCAACCCGGAGCCAGGCCTCGAACACTCCTCCAGCCAGCACAGCCAACACCAACAGCAGCAGCAGCACATCAACAAACAACATCCACATTCCACCGGGGATAAAAACACAATTAACATGAAAGGCTTCGGGTCTCAGGGGTAGGGAAGAGGCTGCACCGTATGTAAAAGGATGCTTGGGATGATTTGCCTCAACCCGACACCACGTTCACACCTCGGCCACAGCCTCATTGTGGAGTCAGGTTCACATCAGCTTCCCACTAACCTGCTCCCTTCTTTTCTTCCCCCTTTTCCCCTGGCGTTTAAACACGTGAAATCGTCTTGCCAGCGACAGATGTGAGTACAAAGAGAAGTGATCAGCCACGAAAGGATTAATACACTTTGAAAGTTACTGTCTGGCAAACTGTCAAATGGGTTTTTATTGGCTCCTTTTATGACGGCTGTAAATAAACCCAGTGGCACGCAACGCACACTGGCGTGCAGAGGCTAGAACCACCTCAAATATCCCCTCGGCTCCAGGCAGAGATTTGCCCTAGAGGCTCACAAAGGTCGTTTGGAAGGCTGGCCCGCGTCTCCCCGAGCGGAAGGCAGCGGCGAGCCGGGAGCGGCAGCGGCCGCCTGCCGCCCAGCATCTGCCCCGCGGGGCGCCGGTGCGGACCCAGCGGCGCAACCCGGCTCCCGAGCCGGCACTCCTGCACCCGCGGCAGGCTTCACCTCTCGGCCCGCCCGCAGCCCGGCCCGCCCGCAGCCCGGCCCGCCCGGGCCCTTCACAGACCCCCGCCCCGGCCGAACGCTCCGGCCGAAGCCCCCGCGGCCTCGCCCCGGCGCGGTGACAGCTACGGCCGCCGGTCACTGCCACCCGGCCTCAGGCTCCGGCCCGGCCGGGGAGCGGCAGAGAGAGCCCGGCCTGCCCCGGTCACGGCCCCAGAGCACCGGGGGGAGGGTACTGAGACGCAAACCGAGAAGCCTCCCGGCTTCGGGGGGCAGCGGGGGGCTGTCAGCTGCCGGGGCGGGCACCGGGCTGACGGACGGGCCGCAGGGGGACCAGCGGCCGCCGAGGGGGGAGAACGGCGACGGCAGCACCGCCGGCCGCCTGCAGCCCCGGAGAGCCGAGCCGTGCCGAGCCGAACCGGGCCGGGCCGCGCCGCCATGTTAGCGGCGGCACCGGCGGCTTCGCCCGGGTGCCGGCGGCCGCCGCCGGGGCCTAGCGCCGAGCGGGCGCCGCAGTGCGCGGCGGGCAGGGCCGCAGCCGCTGACGGGCAGGGCCGCGCAGCCCAGCGCCCGGGCACGGCCCAGCGCCCGGGCACGGCCCTGCCGGCACGGCGGCGGGGGCCGCAGCACAGCCCCGCGGGCGGCAGGCAGGCGGCCGCCGCCAGCGAAGCAGGTGCCTGGCGCTCGGGGCCGAGGGAGGCTGAGAGCCCTCCCCTCGCTGTCAGCGGCGAGGGGCGCGGGGAGGAGGGAAGGGGCAGGCACCGCCGCCCCCCGCGCCGCCGGGCAGCGCCCGGCGAGCCGCAGGCGCTCACCCGAAATCCTGGTCCATGGACTTGAAGAAGAACTTGTAGCTGTGCACGGGCCGGTTGCTGAGGACATTTTTGAAATCGGCCAGAGTGACTTTCTCCGGCGGGACGGGCAGCTTCACCAGGTAGGGGGTCTCCTCCTCGTCTATGTGGTAAATGATTTTAGTCTCCGCCATGGGAAGAGGGGGAGCGGAGGGGAGCCGGCCCGGGCCTCCGCCGCCGCTCGGCTCCTCTCTCACGGCCTCCGGCCCAGAGCCGCCCCCGACAGGAAGGGAGCTCCCAGCGCCCGGCCGCCGCCGCGCAGGGGCTCCTCGGCCGGGATTTCGCTCCCTGCACTGCTCTCTAGCTGCCCGACCCGGGAACGGCAGCCCGCCGCCGCCCGCCCCGCCTGCATCCTCCGGCCGCCGCTCGCCGCCCCTCGCCGCTCTCGGCAGCGGGCCGCCCCGGCCCCCCGTTCCCCGGGCCGGCGGGCAGCGGCGGGAGGGGAGGAGAGGGGAGGCGGGCGGGCGGCGGGGGCGCGAGGAGCAGCCGCCCGCCTCCTGCCGCCGCCGCCGCGCTGCCCGCCGCCTCCGCACCGCGCCCCCTGCCGGCGCGGCGGCGACACGGCCGCACACGGCCCGGCGCGGCCCCGGCGCCTGCGGGAGCCGCGGACGAAGCCAGGCTGGGCTCCCCGGGGGCTCCCTCCCCGCTGCCGCCTGTGCTGCAGCCCAGCGGGCGGCGACTCGGGGTGCAGTGCGGGGAGCAAGGGCCGCGCTGCTTCTCTGCTTGCGCCTGAGAGACTTGGGGCTGTTGAGCCTGGAGAAGAGCAGCCTGAGAGGGGACCTGATCAATGCCGATCGATAGCTAATGGGTTGGGGAGCAAGAGAATGGGGACAGGCTCTTGTTAGTGATGCCCAGAGACAGGACACAAGCTGGAACCCAGGAGGTTTCACCTGAACTTAAAGAAAAATTTCTTTGCTGTGAGGGTGCTGAGCCCTAGAGCAGGCTGCCCAGAGAGGTTGTGGAGTCACCCCTGGGGAGATTCCAAAGCCACCTGGACATTGTGAGCCTGGGCAAGCTGCACCTGTGGGTGCCCTGCTTTAGCAGGGGGGTTGGACTGGATGATGTCCAGAGGTCCCTTCCAGCACCCACCATGCAGGGATTCACACCTCTGCAGGGCCAGCCTGACTTTAGCAGCCTCATCATGCTGGTTCCATCCTTTCCAAGGGAACAAGAAGAAGCAAGAGCAAAGGTGTGAAGCTCTCCTTACCCTCATAATCATCTTTCACATTCAAACTGCTGAGGTGCACAAGCACTGCCCTGGGTGCTTTTGATGTTGGCAGTGGTTTATCTGAGTGCCTCATACAGGAGATGCTCTGCTTGTGTAAGCAGCACAGCCTTTGGACTGAACAAAACAGAGTAAACATTCCCAAAGGGTTATGAAAACACTCTGAGTCCCCTTGCAGCTGGCTCTTTATTTTCTCCTTCCAGGAATTAGTAAACACTTTCCAGGTACAGCCCCACAGGCAATGTGTAAGGGTGGTCAGGATCCACATTCACGTGGCAAGAGGAAGAGCTGTGCTGCTATACACACCCCCAGTGAGCAGAGCTTTCTGTTCCACCTGTGCAAGGCACATTCTCTCCAACATATTCACCTGAGAGATGGAGGGGCCAGAGAAGTGACTGCTCAGAGCATTGTGACAGCAGGCAGAACGCTGTATTCCAGGTACCTCAAGACTTTGGGCTCACTTTCCCCCTCTGTATTCCCTGAGAGTTGAGATGGATTCCATTTAAGCAAGGTTAATCTTTTCTCACTCTTTCAATTCCAGGATTGTGACTGAGGGAGGCACAAAGCTCTGAAGATTTCTGATGTTACTGACAGCAGCTGACTCCTGAGAGGAAACACCCCTCCAAGTGACACACACCCCTCCAAGTGAAAGACCTCTCCGAGGGACACACACCCCTCCAAGTGACACACACCCCTCCAAGTGAAAGGTGATTTTGTTCTTTTCCAAGGAACTTGCAGGTGGAGAGAGGGGAATCAATAAACCTACCCAGGAAATCTCAGAGTGGCTGCCAAGGCCCAGCTTTGGCGAGTGGCAGAGTGCTCAGAGCTCTGCTTTTCCTTTGGTCAGCTCCCTTTCAGCAAATAATGATTTGCTAAGCTCTGAGACAAGCAACAGCCATCAGTGTAACTCAGAGGATGGCTTTCCTGACAGGCCTGCTCGCTCTCTTGTGTGGTAATGAAGTGCTCTGCTCTACAAATGAAGCAAAGGGTGAGTGGCTTTTATGCCTCAGGCCACTATCTGCTCCCTGCAGGGGTCAGCCAGACCATTTGCACTATCTCTGAGAGCACAGCACTAATAGCAAGAGATTTTATGCCTCCTATTTGTTTTCCACTCGAGTGTTAAAGCCTGAACTCAGCAAGAAGCAAGATGTGAGCCCTGATGGAGCAGTGGTGTGTTCTGCAATCCCATGTCCACTCATTAATTGGATTAGCTTGTGGCTCGACTGTGACATGAAAGTGGGTTCAAAGTGTGTTATCTCCTCTCTTCTGTGCTTGGGGGGACTCTGAGAGCTTTTTGTGAGTCACAGATCCATGGCTGTGCCAAGGCAGGCATCTGACAATGACACAAGCCATTGTGTTTCCAGCTGTTGAAAGTAAAAGCAAAGGCAACAGAGCCAGAACAGAGCTCTTGGCAGATTTAATCTCTCTCTGGACACCACCTGGGTCTCTCAGAGGGATTCAGGAGGTCATTAAGAGACCAAAGGGTTGGGAGGTAATATTTTGCCTGAGTCTCATACTGCAAAAACCACATAAAGCTCAGGGGCTCAGGAAACATGGCTTGGGCTAGAGCTGGCCTCTGGCCTGCTAGAGGAAGCCTGCCCTGCTCAGCACCAATCCATGGACTGGTTTGGGTTGGAAGGGACCTCAGGGATCATCCAGTTCCATCCCCCATGGGCAGGGATAAATCCCACCAGCCCAGGTTGCTCAGGGCCTCATCCAGCCTGGCCTTGAACACCTCCAGGGAGGAGAAGGCCTGCACAGCCTCCCTGGGCAACCTGTGCCAGTGCCTCCCCTCCCTCACTGGAAAGAATTCTTCCTACTCTCCAGTCTAAATCTGCCCTCTTCCAGCAGCTGCTCTTCATCTGGGGGCAGGTCCCATCTCATTCTCATTCAGTCCCCATGCTTTACAAGCAAACAAAGACATTAAACACTAGAGGGAAGCAGAAGCCTTGCAGTCCTGCTCGTCAGCCTCCTGGGCAAAGCTCCCCGGGGCTTTCCTTAACGCTGGATTCAACCCAGGGGGAGATGGCAGAGAGTATCTTCAGTGGCATTTCCAACAACCCTCTTAGCTGTGGAGGGTCAGAGGGACATTGCCCTGCAGGTCTGTAGGAGTGAGGCACTTCCCTCCCTTCTGCTGGGAGGGAGAAAGAGAGGACTAGAGGACAAGGTTCATGTGGGTGCTCCAGGAGGACTGCTAAAATGAAATCACCAGAATGGAATGGGAAGCATTAAGCAATGTTGGCAGCAGATGCCCAGACTGCTAGGAATGAAGAGTGTCTCCTCCTGTTCCAGTCTCTTTTCCCTCTAATTTGACTCTGTTGAGGAGACACTGGAACAGGTTGCCCAGGGAGGCTGTGGCTGCCTCCTCCCTGGAGGTGTTCAAGGCCAGGCTGGATGAGACCTTGAGCAACCTGGGCTGGTGGGAGGTGTCCTTCAGGGAGCTGGAGAGAGCAAGAAGGTCTCCCCTGAGCCTCCTCTTCTCCAGGCTAAGCAACCCCAGCTCCCTCAGCCTCTCCTCACAGGGCTGTGCTCCAGACCCCTCCTCAGCTTTGTTGCCCTTCAACATCTTTCCTAAACTGAGGGGCCCAGAACTGGACACAGGACTCAAGAACTGGACAAGCAGTCAAGAAGATGTGGCAGGTCAGAACATCAATGCTCCAGCCACGACAACTCAGCTCTCCCACACTTCTTTCTGGAGCCTTCTCAGTGCCAGTGATGGAGAAGCTGTCCCCAACTGCACCCCTGGGGCACTCTCCAGCATCACACTGCCCTGTGCTGCACACCTCAGCCATGAGTTCAATGGCTCAGTCCCAGCTCCTGCTTAATCACGACCCAATCCACTTTCCTTCCTCAGCTTCTGGTTTTCCCCTGGTTCTCCAACCTCTTCCAGGCAGCTGCAGCACTTTTTGCTGTTGTTGTTGTTTCAAAGGGCAGAGTCACACCTGAAGAATGTCCCTGCAGCCACTCTCTCCAGAGCAGCTGAGCTGCAGAGGGCCCCAGGCCTGTTTCAGAACCTGACCTCTAGGCAACAGTGGAGGGGTTGGGGGCTTTTTGGCTTAGGGATGTCTAGTTGGCTGTTCATCCTGCTTCTCCCAGCTCCCCAGTGCTTCTTCAGCCCCTCAGAAATGTGTTCTGCCTAATGACTAGCAAGTCCCTCTCCACTCCCCCCAGCCTGTGAGGCAGGAAGGAAATGAGGACAATCTGGACTCCATTGCAGAGCACTTGAAGGCAATGGAAATGTTTCATTTCAGTGGTCTGCAGAGCAGGCCCTGGGGTTGCTGAATTAGCTCTTCCCTCTTCCCAGCTGCTTTCCTGGAAACTCAGCCCCATGGCCTACAGAGAAAGTAACAGGATGCCCCAGCAGCAAATAACTGGAGTTTGCCAGCAGACCCCAGTGGAGCAGCAGAAAGGATCAGCACTAAAGCATCCAGCACTGGCTAAAGCTAGGCAGGAAGACCTCAGTTTTCATCCTGATTGCATCACTTCAGGCAATTTGTAGATGCAAGGACAAAGCAGGCCTGCAAACACTGCTTGGGTGGGTTGGAAGCCCCCCAAAAAGACTCCACCCAAGCTCCATGTCCCAAGCCAACATGTGTCCCCTCAGGCCAGCAAAGTGGCTCCCAACAGCCACAGTGTGCTGTGGGTAATGGAGAAGAGGAGGCTCAGGGGAGACCTTCTTGCTCTCTACAACTCCCTGAAGGGAGGTTGGAGCCAGGTGGGGGTTGGGCTCTTCTCCCAGGCAAGCAGCACCAGAACAAGAGGCCACAGTCTCAAGCTGTGCCAGGGGAGGTTTAGGCTGGAGGTGAGGAAGAAATTCTTCCCAGAGAGAGAGATTGGCCCTTGGGATGTGCTGCCCAGGGAGGTGGTGGAGTCCCTGTCCATGGAGGTGTTCAAAAAATGTGGCACTGGGAGCCATGGTTTAGTTGTCAGGAGGTGTTGGGTGACAGCTTGGACTTGATGACCTCTGAGGCCTTTTCTGACCTTCTTGCTTCTCTGATTTTCACAGCATGGTGCTGCTCTGCTTTGCCTGTGGCATTTGAGTGGGGAGGGGGAAAAAAGAGGTGAGTTGAGATGTTAGGGAAGTGCTGTTGAGTCAGATGTTCCCAGCAGGACTGGCACCAGCTGCAGGATGATCTCACATTGCCCAGAGTATCTTTTCTTCAGCAGTTCTCATCTGGCTTCTCCTCACTGTGGAAAAATCTCCCCTGCAGGCTCTAGCAGGGGCAGCCCAGTCCCACAGCAGTACCAGGGTGGGTACTTCAGATGGGAACTTCATTGTAGATGGGCCCTGGCCCCATCTGCTCAAGAACTCATGCCCAGCACCAGCAGAGCCCAATGAGAAGGAACTGGAGCCCCTCACCCACTTCCCATTGTCTTCAACCCCCAACCTTTTTAACTTGTTGCACTTTTGGACCCCTGGTTATGTGAGAAAGCAGCCAGCAGAGAGTGATCCACCCCAGGGAGGAGGTGGCAAGAAGTGGCAAGAGAGCAGCTTGAGGAGGGCAGATTTAGACTGGAGATTAGGGAGAAATTCTTCCCAGTGAGGGTGGGGAGACCCTGGCACAGGCTGCCCAGGGAGGCTGTGGATGTTCCCTCCCTGAAGGTGCTCAAGGCCAGGTTGGATGAGGCCTTGAGCAAGCTGGGCTGGTGGGAGGTGTCCCTGCCCACAGCAGGGGGTTGGAACTGGCTGAGCTTTAAGGTTCCTCCCAACCCAAACCCTTCCATGGATCTAAGAGACTGGCTGCAGAGTGCTCTCCAGCCAGGTAAGAGTGCAGAGAATACCTTCAGCACAGCTGGGCAGGCTGGTAACTAATCTCACTTTGCCAGCTGCCTTTCTTTGCCACTTTTGAGTTTCATATCCTGCTCTGATCCTTCAGATTCCTGTACCTGCACCCTGCACTGTCCATCCAGGCAGCAACACAAGCTGTTTCCACCAGTGTCCCTGGAAGAACTCTGTCATGCCAGCTGGGATACTACTCAGTGGGTGGAAGTCCTCCAAGAGCAGAATGTGCAGCAGGAACTTTGCAAGGTGTTAGTTCTGCAAGGGAAAGAGGAATTTGGGCTGGGAGTGAAGCAGAAAAGGGCAGCTGGTATTCCAGCAGGATGTTACCTTCCCTTCTGGACTAGCAGAATTCTGTGCTGTGAAGGAGGAGCCAACCTGCAGCTCTGCTGGATGGGTTGAACTCCAGCTCCAGCTGCAGAGCTGCTCTTCATGCTACAGCACACATTTGCCTCTGGGTCCCATGACCAAGTCAAATGACCCTGGCCCATGTGGAAAGCAGACTGAAAGCCCTGGGATAACTTCTTGTACCCAGTCTGCACTTTCTCTACACTGTGAGGATGCTCTGAGATGAAGCAGGCTGCCCAGCCACTGGGAGGAATGAGCCAATGCTGCCTAATAGCTTAGCACCTCCAAAGAGCAGGCAAGAAAATCCACCTGAGCTTGAAACTCCAGGAGAGTCTCCTTTATTTCTTACATGCCAGGAGAGTTACACAGCAGTGACCAATGGAGGCAGTCAAGTCACAAGAATAATGGAGATTACAACAAAGGAAGACCCAAGCTTCATGGAACAAGCCCTCCTCTCAGTCTGGAGAGGAAGCAGAGTGTGCACAGAGCTGAACACAGGGGGCTCTAATTCCAGCTTCAGCTCTAACCCCTTTTCAAGTCACTGCCATGCACCCTCTCCTTGCTCCACAAGTCCATACATTAAGTGAAATGGGTACCAGAGGCCACCCAGTTGGAAAGGAAAGAGGGAAACTGGGATGTTCCTCCAGGGTGCCAAACCTGCTGGACCAAAGCTTCCTTCTATCTGGAGATCAGGAAGAAATTCTTTCCAGTGAGGGTGAGGAGGCACTGGCACAGGCTGCCCAGGGAGGCTGTAGCTGCTCCCTCCCTGGAGGTGTTCAAGGCCAGGCTGGATGAGGCCTTGAGCCACCTGGGCTGGTGGGAGGTGTCCCTAGATGGTCTTTGAGGTCCCTTCCAATCCAACCCATTCTGTACCTGCCCTAAACCACTGCCATTTCTCTGCCCTCACTGAGCTCAGCACTCCCTGGCAGGAGAAGGTGAGAGGCTGTCACTGCCTTAACTAGCACAACAGAAAATGCATGTCTCAGGAGACCAAGGAGACAATACATGAGGCCAAAGCTGCCAAGAACCTGCAAAGGGGTGAGTCAAGCAGCCTGCCAGGATGCAGCATCCCATCAGCACAGGGAGAACACTGCTGGGGGTAACTCAGGCAAAGCATCTGCCAAACTTACACATTAAAAAGTTCCTCCATGAGAAGGGAAGACACAAAAAAGGCTGAGCTGAGGGGAAGGGAGAGCAAACCAACCTGTCTAGCACTGGCAACAGGGCAGAGTGGTCCTGCCTCTAAGCCTAGTGGTTACCTGCAAGTCAAGGCCTCTAATTTTCACACCCAAGATGAGCCACAGGCTTCCTGCCAACACTTGCCAGACCAAGTGCAGGACCTAAGAGGCTCCTCACCTGCATTAAAGAGTAAACAACCTTGGCTAGCTCCTCTTATTAAGAGGAAATGAAGAGAGATTATTTGTGTGTTAAGAAGTAAACAAACCAAACCCCTCCAGCTGAGAGCTGCTTGCTTTCTCTCTCTCTTTCCCCACCAGCCTGGGAGCACAACTGGCTGCCCAGCAGCCTTGCCTGGCTCTCTTGCAGCCAGAACTGGGCCATGCTGAACTGCACACTGCATGTGGCAGGCTGCTTTGGAAAGCTCCTGCTCTGCTCATCAGCCTTCTCTTGAGACATCACCTCCACTGGGACTGCCCCCTGCATCACTCTGGGGTGATAGTGGCACCTCTGCCCACCACCCAAACTCGAGCTAGGGACCAAAGCAAGGATGGGGAACTCCTAGAACACTTCCCACTGCTTGTTTTGCAGCCAGTGAGATACTGAAATGGCTCTGGAGCTGCTGAGGATCCCCCCTTGGAGCTGGTGTCTCTAAGCCATTGGAACTTGGCAAGTCAAGAACTCCAACCTTTGACTCACAGACATGAAAGGGAGGGAGGAAGACGTTAATGACAATTACTTGAGACTCTGCCACCCTGATGGAATAACCAGCACAGCCTCCTGCACCTGCAGCAATGTGCCTTGGGTTTCACTCAGGTCCAGCCACAGCAGAGCTGTCTGCTTTGGGGGAAGGGCAGGCAAACAGGCACCTGGGCCCAGCCCCAGCCCCTTCTCTCCACTGACTCCTGGCTCTGCCCAGCCTCAGCACTTCTTAGAGGGTGAATTTCAGGGAAGATAAAGGCAGTTCATGACCAAAACTGCCCAGAGAGCAGCAGAAGGGCTAAGCAAACTGAAAGGCAAAGCTCTGCCCAGCTGTGGCTTAGTTCCTCTCTACTCTTCTATCATCAATATTTTCAGTATTTGAAGGCATTAAAAAGAAAGCTCTCCACTAAGAGAGAGGAGTGTTAACATCTAGACACAGGTCATTCTCCACTCCTAGAAAAGGAGCAGTAGAGGTTGGGGACTGAGCTGTTGGAGAGCAGCTCTGGGGAAAAGGACCTGGGGGCTCCTGGTGGCCAGAAGGATGCCCCTGAGCCAGCAATGTGCCCTTGTGGCCAAGAAGGCCAATGGCTGCCTGGGGTGGATTAGAAGGGCTGTGTCCAGCAGGTCAAGAGAGGTTCTCCTGTCCCCCTGCTCTGCCCTGCTGAGGCCACATCTGGAATATTGTGTCCAGTTCTGGGCTCCTCAGTTCAAGAAGAGCCTCAGGGAACTGCTTGAGAGAGACCAGCACAGAGCCACAGAGCTGCTGCAGACAGTGGAACATCTCCCTGTGAGCACAGCTGAGGGAGCTGGGGCTTGGAGCAGAGCAGCCTGAGGGTTGCCCTCATTGCTGGGGATAAAGATGTGCAGGGCTGGAGCCAGGCTCTGCTCAGGGATGGCCAAGGACAGCACAAGGGGCACTGGGGGCAAGCTGGAGCAGAGGAGGTGCCAGGGGAACAGAAGGGAAAACTTTGTCACTGTGAGGGTGGCAGAGCCTGGAGCAGGCTGCCCTGAGAGGTGGTGGAGTCTCCTGCTCTGAAGGCATTCAAAACCCACCTGGATGTGTTGCTGTGTGACCTGCTCTGGGTGCTCCTGCTCTGGCAGGGGGGTTGGCCTGGAGGCTCTCCAGAGGTCCCTTCCAACCCCTACCCTTCTGTGACTCTGTGTGAAACAAAAACAAATCAACAATCAAGCTCAGAGTCAGGAAAACAGAGTTAGGCTTCCAGAGCTCTTTGGAGCTGATCCCCTTGGTCATTTGTGTGCCTTGCTTTCCCCTGGAAAATGAGGACATTGACCTCCCCCCATGCAGCAAAGGAGGCATTTACATTGTGCAGGGGTGCAGCTGGAGTGTGCAAAGTGCTGTGTGACAGTGCTTTACACCAGCCCACCAGAGAGCCCAAGCAGGCTTTGCTATTCTTGTGCTGGGGAGCACACAACATGGCCAAAGTGCCTGAGGGAATGAGGGCTGCAGAGTGGTGCTGCAGGTTGGTTTATTTAAAGCAGTAACATCAAAGCAAAAGGTCTGCTGATTCAGCTCATAAAAACTCAAACCTCAAGAAAGGAAAAGTGGGGGGGGGAGGGTTGGGAGAAGAGAAGAGGAAGAAAAGGCAACCCAGACCCATCCTAAGTGCACCCAAGACAGCCTAAACTCTGTCAAGAAGCATTTGCAAAGCCCCTTGTGTTTAATGGGGGGAAAGTCTATGTGAGAAAACCACATCTGGGGGAAGTGGAAGGACATGAGGTGAAGAAAAGGCATCTCTCTTCCATGTCTCTCTTTGGTTGAAGCTTCTGGGCCAGCCAGCAGCTTGGGAATGTCTTCATTTACAGTACTCCTTCCTGAAATCTGCAAGCAGATTGAAATGAAGGTCAGTGCCTGGAGAGAGAGCTCAAAGCATCCAAAGCAGCACACAGGGTGGCATGGACTTAGCCACACAGCCACCAGTGGCCATTTGCAGCCAGCCCTGGCCCCAAGACCTTCTGCACAAAGCCCACAGGGAGAGGTCCTGAGGCCAAATCACTGCACAGATCATCTCTGCACAACACCCTCTGAGGACTAAAGCAAGGACAGCAGGTCCAAGGCAACTCATGGACTCTCCAGACCATTCCCTTCTTGATCCTTTAGTCACACTTATTGTGCTCTAAATCCCCATGAAAGGAGCCATGGAACCTGCCAGCTGCTTCCAAGCACTGCTGGACAGAAGTGTGAGCCTGCACAAGAGGCATCATGCTCAGGATTAATACTCCCAACACTCAGGATTAATACTCATGATACCCAGGACTGAGGCAGGGCAGATTGAGACTGGAGGAAGAAATTCTGTGCAGGGAGGGTGGGGAGGCACTGGCCCAGGCTGCCCAGGGAGGCTGTGGATATCCCCTCCCTGGAGGTGTTCCAGGCCAAGGTGGATGAGGCCTTGAGCAGCCTGGGCTGGTGGGAGGTGTCCCTGCCCATGGCAGGGGGTTGGAACTGGCTGAGCTTGGAGGTTCCTTCCAACCCAACCCATTCTATGAATCTATGACTCCTGGATAAGGAGACTCAGCCCCTAGGGAAGCAGAGCTGTTTGCTTGTGTTGGATGCAGCTAGTGACTGCTCATCAGCCATAAATGAATTCAACTCCAAACACTTTTCTGCCCACTGTTTTCTTCTCAAGCACCAGGCCAGGACATTTTTGAGCTACATCTCCCTCTGGGGTTCCAGCCCAGCCTGCACTCTCCCAGCCCTGCCAGGCATTCCTCTTCTTCCAACAAAGAACCAAATTCCACTTGTGCCATGCCAGAAGCTTTTCAAAGCCTAATCACTGCTTGCATCTTGTGGCTCCCTGATGAAAGGCTAGGAAGGGACCTAGCTGCTCATTCCTGCTGCCATCTGCCCTGACCTTCAGCATTCCTCATCTGGCTGTGGCTTGGTCAGCTCACTGCTAAACTGTGTCCCCTCCCTCCTCCCTCCTTCAGCCCATCACAAGGTTCCTGCAGCCACCAATTAGGGTGAAGCAAATCATCATTACCTTTGTCTAAGTCGATGTTCTTTGCTGGGAAGCTCCTGGCCTGCTCAGCCTTCTCCTTCAGGATGTTGTTTTTGTAATCTGGGGCAGGGAGGAGGAGTGGAATTGAGCCAGCCATTAGAGCAGTAAGCTTCAGAGCCCAGGCAGCTGGGTGATCAGTCCTTCCTTCAAGCACCCTAGGCCTGGCCCCTCCACACCTCCAGGAGTAACTCATGGGCTTACTCAGCCACTCAGCAGGAAAAGGGAAAGCTGCTAGGACTTAATCTTTGCCCCTGGCTCTGCTCAGTTATGCATACTTCAGCTCCCTGCTCCTCAGAGGCAGCACAGACTCTTCCAGCCAGTGTCAGAAGCCCTGCATTGTCTATTTGCAGCTCACCTGGGGATGACTGCTGCACCTCCTCGAAGAATCTGCTCACAGCAGAGCTCTGCTGAGGCACAGAGGAGAGGGACTGGAGAACTGCCTTGGTTCTCTTTCCTACACTGCTTGAATTTGAGGAATCTTCTGCCCTAGATGCTGTCTTGCTCTCATCCCACACTGGTTTGCACTCCCTTGACTTTGCCTTTCAGGTGCATGGCAAAGAACTCCCCAAAGCTCCAGGTGAAACAGAAGCAGCTGTGCCTGGCTCCTGACCAACCTCAGCAACCAGCCTCCAGTTAAACTCCAAAGGCAGGAGTGCCCTCCCCCCCTGCAGTCCCTCTGCCTGCACTGACCTGGGGGCTGAGATTCTCAAGGCTGCCCTTTACAATCAGGAGCTTAAATCACTTTGAAAGGGGCATCTAAATGCTGCCAAAGAATCCTCACTTCTAAGGGGTTTGGAGCTGCTTTGGGGAAGAGTTGTAGCTGATGCATACCCAGCCTGAGGTCTTCACTTTTGTGCTGAGTCAGATCTGTGGTGTCAACTGTAAATTCTTTGAGGTTTACATCCTTCCTGAAAGAGAAAGGTCAGTGACAAATGGTGCTGGCACAGCTCCTCTCACACTTGTTCACAACTGCTTTCCTAACACCCCTAACCTCCCCTCTGGGGACAGGCTGAGAGAGCTGGGGTTGTTCAGCCTGGAGAAGAGAAGGCTCCAGGGAGACCTCAGTGCAGCCTTCCAGTACCTGAAGGGACTTACAGCAGAGCTGGGGAAGGCACCTTTCAGGAGTGCTAGGATGAGGGGCAATGGATTGAAGCTTGAGGAGGACAGATTTAGACTGGAGAGGAGGGAGAATTCTTTCCAGTGAGGGTGGAGAGACACTGGAACAAGCTTCCCAGGGAGGCTGTGGCTGCCTCCTCCCTGGAGGTGTTCAAGGCCAGGCTGGATGTGGCTCTGAGCAAGCTGGGCTGGTGGGAGGTGTCCCTGCCCATGGCAGGGGGTTGGAACTGGCTGATCTTGAAGGTCCCTTCCAAACAAAATCTTCCATTGAACCTATGAATTGTTGGGAAGCAAGGAATGAACTCCACCAACAGCCTTTGCTTGACAGAGCTGCACTCTTACTAACCAGGTCCTCAGCTGCTTTAGGCTCTCAGGGACAGCTGAAGGTCAGGCACAAGCTCATCTTTACCCCCTCCAATCCCAGGTAATGATACTTACTCTCCATATTTCTTCACATTGTACTCATAACCTAAACAGGGAGAAGCAGCAGAGTGAGCAGTGGGACCCAGGCCAGCCAAGCCCTCCCAGACACCACCCAAACAAGGATGAATGTGGCTCTGCAAAGAGCACACCAGGGGGGGACCCAGAAGTGGATCCCTGCATTGTGCCTTGCAGGAGGGGACCCAGAGGGGGATCCCTGCTCTCAGCACTGTGCTTTGCAGTAATTCTTAGCCATCAGCCATGGCCCAGCTGCCATGGGAGGTCCCTGCAGGCACCACAGGGCCCCTCCTGCGCTCACCTCTGTGCCGGCGCTTGCGGCTGATGAGGACGACGACGATGAGGAGGATGATGAAGAGCAGCAGGGTTGCCAGGACGTAGCCCAGCTGCTGGAAGAAGTGCATCCTGCTCTCAGGGATGATGACATTGATGACATTGTGGCCCCTGACAACATTTGGGTCTGATGGGAGAGGAAGAGGGAAGCAGGTTGGCGATTCTCAGGGCGCGTTCAGAGCCGGCACCCTGCGCGGGCCCAGAACGTGGCCAGAGGGAAACTCCTCTGAGCTGCACGAAGGGAAGGGCAAATGCTTGCCTAACTTACAACCTGCTGCTGCACCTTTGGCACAGGGAAGGTGCCTGTGCTCCTCCCAGGACCACTACCCTTTCCCAGGAGCATGAGGATGTCAGTGACTGCAGTGGTGGGGGCAGGCAGGTTTCCCTTTGACTCGCTGATCTGAGAGGTCTCTTTGCAACCTCAATGAGTCCCTGAGTCCCTCCCTGCTGCCTGCTAGGGTTAGGGGTGCCACTGGTTGAGGGGATAGAGTAGGATAGGATAGGATAGGATGGGATGGGGTGGGGTGAGGTGGGGTGAGGTGGGATGGGATGGGATGGGATGGGATGGGATGGGATGGGATGGGATGGGATGGGATGGGATGGGATGGGATGGGATGGACCAGGTTGGAAAAGACCTTTGAGATCATGAAGTCCAACCTCTCACCCAACACCATCTGATCAACTCAACCATGGCACCAAGGGCCTCATCCAGGCTCTTCTTAAACACCTCCAGGGATGGGGACTCCACCACCTCCCTGGGCAGCATATTCCAGTGGCCAATCTGCCTCGCTGGGAAGAACTTCTTCCTAACATCCAGCCTAACTCTCCCCTGGCACAGCTTGAAACTGTGGCCTCTTGTTCTGGTGCTGGGTGCCTGGCAGACGAGCCTAACCCCCACCTGGCTCCAAGCTCCCTGCAGGGAGTTGGAGAGAGCAAGGAGGTCTCCCCTGAGCCTCCTCTTCTGCAGGCTAAGCAACCCCAGCTCCCTCAGCCTCTCCTCCCAGGGCTGTGCTCCAGACCCCTCCCCAGCTTTGTTGCCCTTCTCTGGACACCTTCCAGCACCTCAACATCTTTCCTACACTAGACAGCCCCACTGCACAGCCCCACTGCACAGCCCCACTGCACAGCCCCCCTAGAATCCCCAAGTCCTTCTGCAGGGTAAGCCAAGCCTCCTCTGTGTCCCTCACAACACACAACCACGCTGCTCTTCGGCTCCAGCCAGCTTCAAGTCTGAGGCAGCCCCTCCCTGCCAAGGGTTATAATTTACAGGGTGGGAGGAATGTGCAAAGCCAAAGAATGAGTTTCCTTTTAAATTAAATAATCAATTCAATAAAAGAAAGGAAGGGGGGGGGGGGAAGCAAACACAAAGGGGAAGCCAAGACTCCATTCCATCTGTGGGTGCAGCAGCTTTGCACTGCCACAGCGCAGCGAAGGGCAACTCAGAAACCTTTGGAGTGGAACATTTTTGTAGCTCTCAGATAAATAGGTCAACAGAAAGAGGAAGAGACTTCCCCCCCCACCCCCCCCTTACAGCAGGGAGAGGAATGGATAATTCCAGCCCAGGCACTGCAGATCCCTGAGGCACAGTGTGCTGGAAGAGGCTTTTCGCTTCGGAACGCGGCTGGAAGCGACACCTTCTCCCCCCACTAAGCAGGGAACAACCACAGAGCAGCAGGCAAGCAGCAGTGTGGAGGCCTGGCCACCATGCTCTTGGGTGTTCAACCTGTAAATTAGATAGAGGGAATAAGGGGGAAGAGGAGGGGAAACATCCCCAAAGCCCCAGTGCCACTTAGCAGATGTGTTCTCGTGTGAGCAGCGTTAAGGCTGGGAGCTGCTGCCATGGTGACTGCCTCTGGTGTGTCAGGCACTTTGCTTCCAGCATTGAAAGACACCACCCCAGCAGCAATAAAGTCAAGTAAGAGCCATGGATGCAGAGAATGGGGTGGGTTCCAACCCCCCCTGCCATTGGGGCCCCATCCAACCTGGCCTTGAACACCTCCAGGGAGGAGGCAGCCACAGCCTCCCTGGGCGACCTGTTCCAGAGCCTCCCCACCCTCACTGGACAGAACTTCTCCCTAACCTCCAGTCTGCATCTCCCCTCCTCCAGCTTCAATCCATCCCCTCTCATCCTATCACTCCCAGCCCTTCTGAAAAACCCCTCCCCAGCTCTCCTGGAGCCCCTTCAGCCACTGGCAGGCAGCTCTAAGGTCTCCCTGGAGCCTTCTCTTCTCCAGGCTGCACAGCCCCAGCTCTCTCAGCCTGCCCCCCAGGGGAGGTTCTGCAGCCCTCTGAGCATCTTTGTGGCCTCCTCTGGACCTGCTCCAGCAGCTCCAGGTCCCTCTTATGCTGGGGGGCCCAGAACTGGAGGCAGTGCTCGGGGTGGGGATGATTGTGGGCACTCAGAAAGCAGAGCTGACCATCTGCTAACGCTGAGGGCAGTGCCAGCAAATGCAGAGGTTTCACTGGGCAGCCCAGCCCTGCACTCCAGCCACACTCCAGTTTTCACTGGCACTGCTGGCTGCCATGTGCTGAGCACCAGCACTGTGGTTTTCACCAGTGCTGAGCTAAAAAACACAGGAACACCACCACCACCCCCCAAAAAACCAAGCCACTTGCAAAGCTGCAAACACAGCCAGTGGCAGCTCTGCTTTCACTGATCTCTGCATCCTGAAAGGCTTCTCCAGCAGCTGCCACAATGAGAGGGCAGCCACCAGAGCAGCAGCACATAAACAGAGGCTATTCCTGGCTTGCTGCTCTCCCACAACACTGTGAGGCAGCTGAGTTAAGCTGTAGTCAACACTGGGGAGGTCACTGCAACAACAAACAGTGGAAAGAGGCTCAGGAACTGGGGAGCTCTTTGGTTTGCTCAGGCAGTACTAAAAATACCTCTTATGGTTTGGGCAGTGGTGAGCTCCAGAGTGCAGCACCAGGAAGGCAGCAGCAGATATCCCAGTTTGTAACTGGGGAAACTGAGGCACAGAGGACCTGTTCAGGGGGATGTCAGCTCCTAGAATCATACCACAGAGCTAATCCAGAGGCTGCTCATCCTAGGCTGACAGGAGAGTTCAAGCTGAGGGGATGAAGGTTTGCTCTGCAGCCAAGATCTGATCTTTCAGTACATCTCAGCATGGTCCATCTGCCTCACAGGATCTGGTTAAATACTGAGGAGAGAGGGCTCTGGGGAGACCTTAGAGCAGCCTTCCAGTACCTGAAGGGGGCTACAAGAAAGCTGGGGAGGGAGTTTTGACAAGGGCTTGTGGTGATGGGATGAGAGGGAATGGACTGAAGCTGGGAGAGGGCAGATTTAGACTGGAGATTAGAAAGAAATTCTTGGCAGTGAGGGTGGGGAGGCACTGGCACAGGTTGCCCAGGGAAGCCCTGCACTCCTGCCCTCCTTCATCAGAGAGAACACCACCAGAGAACCACAGGCTGCCCAGGGAGGCTGTGGATGTCCCCTCCCTGGAGCTGTTCAGTGGCAGGTTAGATGAGGCCTTGAGCAAGCTGGGCTGGTGGGAGGTGTCCCTGCCCATGGCAGGGGGTTGGAACTGGCTGAGCTTGAAGGTCCCTCCCAACCCAAACCAGTCTGTGAATCTATGAATATCATTTCTAACAGTGAGGGGGGGAAAAAGAGTTAGATCAGAGGTGCCAAGGGTCAAATTCTTCTGTTAGGAGCTCTCCTCCAAGAGAGCCCCCTACAAGTGCTGGCTGTGTGGCCCATTGGCTCTTCCAGCTGGCAAAGGACTGGGGATGTTTCATCAAGAAGCAGGAGACACAGCAGATGCCAGGCCAGAATCACTTCCTCCAGAGCTGCAATCAGCCACGTTTGCAGTGCTGAGGTGCAGAGCAGGATGGAGCTCATGCTTCTATTCAAAACAGGAGGAAGCTTCCCATCTGGAAATGGCTCCAGGCCTTGGGAGCTGGGCCAGAAGCTATAGCTGCCTGCTGCAAAAAGCTCATTGGGTTGCGTTGGTTATCTCCTGATCGAAAGCTTTGGCTTTCTGATCCACCCCAGCAGGGTTCTGTAGGGTTTGCCATGGAATGGGACAACATTCCAGGCCTTTCCTGCTCTCCAGAAGCAGGGGCCTGTGCCAGCAGCAGTGGGTTTGGAGCAGGCCCTCCGGATGTCTCAGCCCCTTCCACGTTCCCACCGACTCAGCACATTCCTGTGCGCGGTGCTCCCGGCCCAGCTGAGCCTCCGCTGCCCACAGGGGGCCCAGCTGAAGCTGCTCCTTCTGACACTGCAAAGGCCTTGGCTCAGGGAGGAGAGCTCCTGCAGCACTGCCAAGACAGGACAGCCCTGGCAGGTTAAGTTCCTTGTAGGTTCTGTGCAGCTTCTGAGTGGGCAGGCAGCTCTTGGAGAGTCCAGGGGGGAGCTAAGGGTGAAGAAAGACTGAGAGCCCTGGGGCTCTTCAGTCTGGAGAAGAGGAGGCTGAGAGAATAGAAAGACTGAGAGCCCTGGGGCTCTTTAGTCTGGAGAAGGGGAGGCTGAGAGAAGAGAATAGAATAGCATAGAATAGAATAGAGCAGGGCAGAGCAGAGCAGGTTGGAAGAGACCTTTGAGATCATCAAGTCCAACCTACCACCCAACACCATCTCATCAACTCACCATGGCACCAAGCACCCCATCCAGTCTCTTCTTTACTGTGAGGGTCACAGAGCACTGGAACAGGCTCCCCAGAGAGGCTGTGGAGTCTCCTTCTCTGGAGCCTTTCAAGGCCCACCTGGATGTGTTCCTGTGTGACCTGCCCTGGGTGACCCTGCTTTGGCAGGGGGGTTGGACTGGGTCCCTTCCACCCACCCTGCCCTGGGTGACCCTGCTTTGGCAGGGGGGTTGGACTGGGTCCCTTCCAACCCCTAACATTCTGTGACTCTTTGACTCTGCTCAGCAACAACCAGGACAACATCCAGGAAAGAGAGGACTAAATTCCTGGGTGGAAAAACAAGATCCAGTTTCCATCTGCATCAGTGTGATCTGCACAGGGCTCCAGGGCACCACAAAGGTGCAGGGGTGGGGGCTGATATTTGTGTGCCCTGGTCTCCAAGTCAGCTCAGCTCCCCCAGAGCCACCTCTCTTCAGTCCTGCCCCAGGTTTTTCTGGACACCAACCTTGAGTCCCAGGAGGGAGGTTTAGACTTCTGTGAACTGGAGAAGCCAATTGCAAGAGAAGAGTAGAGCTGTTTGAAAATGGATGGCAAAACTCTGTGTGAAGCAGCCAATACATATGAAACCACAAGGAGCACTTTCAAATGTTAGCAAGGCTCTACATTAAAACACCCAAAAAAAAGGCTTTAAAAAGAATTCAGGTTGTGATTTTGCTTTCAGTCTTCTGCCTGAACTAAGCCCTGATGGCTTGGAGTTTGGACAGGCTGGCAGCTGATAGCTCACTGCAGTGGAAAATGTGAGAGTTGGTTTAAGGCAAACAAAGAGAGAAAGGCTGAAGGGTGGAGGAGAATTCCTGGTGCTCAGCTCTGCACAGCCCAAAACCCTCTGCAAAGGGCAGAGGGACACTGGTGGGCTACACTGGTGGGCATGGTGGCACACTGGAACAGCAAAGGCAACAGGTCTGACCCTTGCCCCACACCTTCTCCTGTTCCACAAAAGCAAGCAGGAGAGGAAGGCTGCTAGACAAACAGCTGTTTGCCTTAGGACATGTCAGCATTGCAGAGCAGCACAGGCTGCAGAGCTGCCCTGGAGCAAACAGGGGAGAAGCTGGACTCCATGGCTCTGTGACTCACCAGAGCAGTGCCAGCAGAGTCATTAACCCTGCCAGGAGGGACACTGCACCTGTGCTGCAGCAGGGCTAAAGCAGCTCTGCAGGACCCTCGCCCGTATGGCCACACAGGCAGCTCTAGGTACAGCACAACAGAGGGAAGAGCTCAGAAACAACCAAGCCCAGACCCTAGAGCCATGCCCTATAACAGGGAGGCAAGACCCCATCAACATTTCTAACCCTCAGGGCAGGAGTAACCCCTGGCTCAAATGTGAGGCCCCCTCATGGAGGAAGCCTTGGTGCTGCCCCTGCACCTCAGTGGTGTCTGCTGCTTCTGTAGGGTGCAGCTTTGCCCTGAGAGCAAGCTCTCTGCTGCTGGCACTATCTGATCCCTGCAGACCACTGTGGGGGGAGAGGAAAGGCAAAGATATTTTACCATTGGGAGCAAAGGCCTCCTGGGGTGATCACAGAACGACAGGGGCTGGACCTCAAAGGATCATCCAGTCCTGCCCCCCTGGCCAGAGCAGGCTCACCCAGAGCAGCTCACCCAGGAACACTGTGAGGGTGCTGGAGCCCTGGGGCAGGCTGCCCAGAGAGGCTGTGGAGTCTCCTTCTCTGGAGACTTTCCAAACCCACCTGGATGTGTTGCTGTGTGGACTACCCTGGGGGATCCTGCTTTTGGCAGGGGGGTTGGACTGGATGATCATGTCGGGAGGTCCCTTCCAACCGCTAATGTGCTGTGGTACTGTGACCCTGGGCTCCTGTGGCACAGGGGCACTGTGACCCTGGGGTCCTGTGGCACAGGGGCACTGTGACCCTGGGCTCCTGTGGCACAGGGGCACCGTGACCCTGTGGTACTGTGACCCTGTGGTCCTGTGGCCCTGTGGTACTGTGGCCCTGGGGTCCTGTGGCCCTGGGGTCCTGAGACCCTGGGGTACTGTGGTACTGTGACCCTGTGGCACTGTGGTACTGTGGCACTGTGACCCTGTGGCACTGTGACTCCGTGGCCCTGGGACCCCGTGGCCCTTCTCTCTCCCTCCACCGGCAGAGCCACCCCCCGAGGCCACTCACCGGGGGCGGGGGCGATGCGGTTGGTGAGGTTGACCACCGCCTCCTTCTCCCGGGGCGGCTCGGTGACGGAGACTCGGTAGATCCTGCGTTCGTGCAGGCCGCAGTAGTGGTGGTGCAGGTGGCAGGAGTAGGTGCCCTCGTCGGCGCTCTCCAGCTGGGAGATGCGCAGCGAGAAGTCGCCCCGGGCGAAGGCGGCGCCGGTGACGTTCATCTTGCGGCGCAGGAACTGGGGGCCGTAGGAGCGGCGCTCGCCCGAGGCGTACAGGTCGATGAGGCGGTCGGCGCGGTCGTGCGGCACCCCCGGCGGCTGCCGGTCCCAGTGCACCACCTGCTGCTCCTCCTCGCTGTGCCGCTCCGTCCAGATGTGGTTGCGGTTGACGCAGGGCAGCGTCACCGTGCTGCCCTCCGGGGCGACGATCACGGGCTTCTCCCCGTCCCAGTACTCGCCGGCGGCCTCGGCTGCGGGGACAAGACGCCCTGACGCAGCCGGGCCGGGGCTTAAGGGCTGCCGGGCACAGCCCAGAGCGCCCCCAGACCCTGCAAGCCTCCATCGTGCCCCTTCCGCAGGCGGCGCTGCTGGAGCGGGGCCAGGCCATGAGGAGCATCAGAGGGATGGAGATCCTCCCCTAGGGGCACACGCTGGGAGGGCCGGGGCTCTTCAGCCTGGACAAGAGAGGGCTCCAGGGAGAACTTAGAGCAGCCTGCCAGTACCTGAAGGGGCTACAGCAGAGCTGGGGACGGACTTGTGACAAGGGCTTGGAGTGATAGGATGAAGGGAAACGGATTGAAGCTTGAGGAGGGCAGATTTAGACTGAAAATGAGGAAGAAATTCTTTCCAGTGAGGGTGGGGAGGCACTGGCACAGGCTGCCCAGGGAGGCTGTGGGTGTCCCCTCCCTGGAGGTGTTCAAGGGCAGATTGGACAAGGCTTTGAGCAGCCTGGGCTGGTAGGACACCATGGCAGGGGGTTGGATCTGGATGATCTTGAAGGTCCCTTCTGACCCAAACCATTCTGTGACTCGCTGAACCCTGAGGTGCCCCAAGGGCAGTGTGCCTCAGCAGCTAGTGAAGAAGCCTCAGCAGCTAGTGAAGAAGCCTCAGCAGCTAGTGAAGAAGCCTCAGCTTTATCTCCTCCACCCTGGGTCAGTTTAACCCAGAGCAGTCTCCTTGGAGCTGTGAGCTCAACTCCTTGCTTCAGAAAGCAGGAAGAAGCTTCTCTCTGCAGGCTAAGAATGGAATGAGAATAACAGATTTCATCTTCACTATGCTGCATCCCAAAGCTCCAAGCAGGAAATGTTTCTCTACCCACAAATGCCCTAATTACTGCAGGTTTTCAAGGAGCATCTCTTTATAGTCACTCTTGAAAAGGAATAACAGAAGCAGCAAGACAGAGATGAGCAGAGTGGGGCTCTCAGGCCTGCCTGGGTGTTTTTATTGCATAGAAGCTGCCAGCAGAGCAGCAGAAGAGAGGCAGTTTGCTGCTACCCCCTCAGCCCTTCAGGAGCTTCCCAGCACCATCAGCCCCAGCTCCACAAAGGCTGGTTTTAATGACATGGTAGTGATGAGCATGTGGCATGGGTGGCACACACTGCAGCTGCCAGCTGCCCTTAGAAGCTTGATTTTAGAGCTGGAGTTAAGGTGTGGTAACTTGAGGAGGCTTTTTAACTACAGGCTTCTCAGGGCAAGCTCACCAAGCAATGTACAAGGCACAACTTTGTGGCTAAGCTGACTGCTGATGGGTAGTTAGCAGAGATGTTCTGCTGCTGGAGCAGTAATTGGGCTGCCTACAGCAAACAAGGCACTGAACAGGCTCCACACAGTGCTGGGCACATGCCAAGGAAGGAGAAAGCTTCACTGAGACACACAGGGAAGAAAGTGCCATAGAATCCTAGGATGGTTTGGGTTGGAAGGGACCTTCAAGATCATCCACTTCCAACCTCCTGCCACAAGCAGGGACACCTCCCACCAGCCCAGGTTGCTCAAGGCCTCATCCAGCCTGGCCTCTAACACCTCCAGGGAGGAGGCAGCCACAGCCTCCCTGGACAACCTGTTCCAGTGTCTCCTCACCCTCACTCTAAAGAATTTCTTCCTAATCTCACAGAATCACCAAGGTTGGAAGAGACCAGTCTAAATCTCCCCTCCTCCAGCTTCAATCCATTCCCTCTCCTTCTGTCACACCCAGCCCTTGTCAGAAGTCCCTCCCCAGCTCTGCTGGAGCCCCTTCAGCCACTGGAAGGCTGCTCTAAGGTCTCCCTGGAACCTTCTCTTGTCCAGGCTGAACAGCCCCAACTCAGCCAGTCCCCACAGGGGAGGTTCTTCATCCCTCTGATCATCTTCATTGCCTTGTCTGGACCCTCTCCAGCAGTTCCTTGTCCCTCTTTTGCTGGGGCCACCAGACCTGGAGGCAGTGCTGCCTGTGGGGTCTCATCAGAGCAGAAGGGTAGAATCCCCTCCCTGTGCTGCTGCTCTCCCTGCTTTGGATGCAGCTCAGGGCATGGTTGCCCTCTGGGCTGCCAGTGACCGTTGTTGGCTCATGGTGAGTTTGTCACCAACTGGCACTGAACCTGAGGGCATCTGAGAGCAAACAGCAGAGTGAGCACCACTGTCTCTGGATGCTTTCCAGGCCTTTTGTGGCATTTATGCCCTGAACCTGCAAATGAGAATGCAGAGGCAAACCCCTGCATCCACACCACAAGCCCCACTGTGAATTCAGTAGCTCTGGGGGTCACTGGACTCCAGAGCAGGTCCCTTTCTGAAAGGAACACCAAGCTGCCTGCCACACTTACCTTTCTTGGTGACACTTAGTTGGATTTTCACAGTTTCATACAAGTGGCAGTAGTGATGGTGAAGATTACAAGAGTAGATGCCTTCATCACTCTCTGCAACACCTAGGACAGCAGGGAAGAGAGGAGAAGTTAAATGCTTGGTACTGAGGCAATGATTGCTCCTGTCCTTTATCTGCCTCCCAAAGCCTTGTCTGGGTGCCAAAAGGTCTTTATATCACCTGCTTCTAACCCATCCTGATCACCAGGGTGGGCTGAGCAGAGCCTAAACCACCTAATGTAATGATTTCATTAGTTTATGGGGAGGTATTTGTACTAACAGATGGAAAGAGAGAGCTGGGTTAGGTTTAGCCAAGAGCATGGCTGAGAGCTTTGTGCTTACCAGGAACCAACACACAAAGGTCCAGAAGAAGCCCAAGAGACTTTCAGGCAATGAGTTGTTTCCAAGCCCTTGAAATGGCACTGTCTCAAAGGGAAACTAAACACCATTGCCAGTGCTTCAGAGAGCCTCATTAACCTCATTAGCCTGGTATTGATGAATTTGTAGACAATGCCCTGTGAAACAGCCACTTGCCCTGAAAGCCACAGCTCGGGGAGCCAGGAAGCCTCCCCGCAGCAGGCAGCCCAGGGCCCAGCGGCGCTGCTCCGTACCTTTGATCACCAAGGAGAAGTTGCCATCTGTGAAGGCATTCTGGGGCATGAGGATCCTGCCCTGGTTGTAGGAGCTGTAGACACGCTGCTCCCCAGCCGAGTACATGTCACAGAGCCTCTCCATCTTGTTGTCCCCATAGTAGGTGCTGAGCACGTCCCAGTGCACCACGCGCTGGCGGTCGTTGAGCCGGTCCTGGGTCCACACCATGCGGTGGCTCTTGCAGGGCAGCACAGCCTGGGAGCCCAGGGCAGCACTGATGTTTAACACTGACACTACCACGCTGGCTGGGTTGGAGGCATCAGCTGGGACTGAGAGCCAGCAGCAAGGCAAAACCAAAAGGCAAAAGGGCAAAGGCAAAGGGAAGAGGCCGAGGCCAAAGGCCAAAGCAAAAGGCAAAGGCAAAAGCAAAAGGCAAAGGCCAAAGGGAAAAGGGAAAGGGAAAATGCAAGGGCAAAAGGCAAAGGCAAACCAACAAAGAAACAAAACACAAGAAACAAGCAGTGAGTGCATCCAGTGCAAGCAGCACCTACAGTGTCTGCCATGAGGACTGTAGATCTGCCCTGCCCTCCCCTCCCTTCCTAATCCCAACCCCCAGTTCAATCACAGTTTAGAGGCAGTGGTTCATGGGAACTTCCAGTGGAAGTCAGCAAGGAAAGCCCCAGTGCCTGCCATGGAATCTCATCTCTCCTGAGGGTGACAAAAGCAGGCAGGCAGCAGAGATGTCACTCACCTGAATATAAATGCACAGAACCTGTCAAAGCAAAGGGAAAGAACTGTTACTGACAAAGACAGGCAGGGGGGAGCCAAAAAGGCTCAGCCAGCAGCCACCTCCTCTGTTGTGACTCCATCTACCCCTCCCTCCCCTGTCAATACACTGCTCCAGTGTGCTGAGCCCAGCTGTGCAGGGAGGAGGGAGCTGACCTGGCTGCTGTGCTTCACCCTGGTGCCCCAGCCTGCTGGCAGCACTCTGCTGCACCACCACCCCCACAGCCTGGGGCCATGCCCCCAGGCTCCCCTGCTCTGCATGGCTCCAGATGCAGCTGCAGCTCTCTCCAAGGCACCTGACTCGGGTCTGGGCAGGAGGAGCTTTGCCAGAGCTGAAGCAAGGCCTTTGTTTCTGCCTTGCTCTGCTTTTTGTGGAGGAGGGGTCTAGGAGGTCTCCTGACATCATGCTCTGAGAGCCCAGTTCAGCTTCCCAACACAATGACATCATTCATCTCCCTACCCAGGCAAGCCCCAGTGGGTTCCAGCAAGCCCATGAGATGTTTTGTCTTGCTAAGGCCATAGGCACAGAGTCCCTCCCAGTGTCCCCCAAAGAAAGGCAGTGGTTGGTTTATGTATTTGTTTCAGCCCTGGAATTCCTGCATTTCAAAACAGAAGGAATGAACTCCAGGCTGGGGCTGGCTCAACCACTCCCCCAGTGTGGGGAGTGACAATGAACTCAGCTCCATTCCATGGCCCTGAGCAGTGACACCAGAGAGCTGAGCAGCAGCTGCTGAGCCACCAGCAGGTCAGAGGCACTCCAAATGCCAGGGTGGGTTTGGGGTTCTCCCCCCCCCCAGCATTTCTAATCTCAGAGAAAGTCTGTGCTGGATCCAAGCAAGAGACATCCCACTGGGAACATTTTCATGCCATCATTTGAATGCTCTCCTCTAACAGGCTGCAAAATGCCTGCTGGTGAAAACAAGCAGCTGCCAGCCTCTGCAAGCCAGGACTTAGATCTAGCTGGGGACAACAAAGCTCTTCTCCAGCACCCAATCAGCCTTCTCCAGAATAAATCCATCTCAGCTCTCAGCATCAGTGTGCCAAAGCAGTCTCCCTGTGCCTGAAGGGAGCTGTTTCCCCTGCAGCCAGGGAGCAACACAGCAGCACAACACCAACAGCAACTGGTGGCTGTGAGCTGGCTGTGCAGCCACTGCTCCCAGAGCCTTGGCCTTGACTCTCTGCTCCACAAGAGCAAATGGCTCTGGAGCCACACAAACATCCTCTCCTGGCTCAGCAAGAGGAATGCTTTCCCTTTTCTCCTTTCCTCTTGCCAGTTAATGGAAAAAACACTGGGCAGCATCATATCCCTGACCAAAGTCTCCCCCCAGGCCTTCCAGTGTGCTCTGCTCAGCAGCCTGCTGCAGACCTGAAGTAACAACAGCACCAAGCCCTAGGCTGGGACCTTTCAGATGGCCCTGCTGGCATGGGAAGGGCCACCCAGGTCCTGTCTCTCCATCCCACTCACAGGACCCTTTTGCCAGGCTAAGCTGCTGGATCCCTCTCAGCCAGCACTTCCCAACACAGCTCTCTGCAAACCAGGGGAGTGGTGAAGCTGTCTGTGGTGGAACAGCCTTTAGGTAAGGAAAGCTCTTGTCTTGGGGGGGGTTGACAGCTTCTTTTCCCCTCCACTCTCAAAGCTTCCACTAGCAGCTCCCTAAGCAGCATGGCAGGGGCACACTCTTCCTTACTTGGCAGTTCCCCTCCAGGGTCTTCCTAGGGCTGCCCCTGAGTGCCCAGGGGATGTTGCTTCCTGTTGGGAAGAGGGCAGAGCCTTGCTGGCTCTGGGACTTTGCCCAGGGTGAAAGTGATGTGCACTAGAACCAAAGCCAGCCAAGGTGAAGGTGCTGATTTGGAGCTCAGCACAGAGATGAGTCACGGCAGTAAAAGGGCTCTGCACTGAACACAGATTCTGGACAGAAGTCTGGGGCCTGGAACCTGCTCTAGGGAATAGAATCAGGAATTATTTAGGTTGGAAAAGACCTCTAAGAGCATCAAGTCTAAACATTAACCCAGCACTGCCAGGTCACCACTAAACCATGGCCCTCAGCACCACATCTCCAAGGCTTTGAAACCCCTCCATGGATGGGGAACTCCACCACTGCCCTGGGCAGCCTGGTCCAGGCCTGGACAACCCTTCTGGGGAAGAACTTTTTCCTCATATTCAACCTAAACCTCTCCTAATGCAACTTGAAGCCACTTCCTCTTGTCCTGCCTCTTGTTACCACTCAAAGGTGTCAAAAGGACAGTGGCACAGCAGCCAAGTCGTTGAATCATCATCCCTGGAGGCATTTGAAAGCTGAGGAGATGTGGTGCTGAGGGACATGGCTTAGCAGCAGACTTGGGTTGATCATAGAATCATAGAACTGTCAGGGTTGGAAGGGACCTCAAGGCTCAGCCAGTCCCAACCCCCCTGCCCTGGGCAGGGACACCTCACACCACAGCAGGTTGCTCACAGGCACCTCCAGCCTGGCTGCAAACACCTCCAGGCAGGAGGCTTCCACCACCTCCCTGGGCAACCTGTGCCAGGCTCTCACCACCCTCCTGGGGAACAACTTCTTCCTCACATCCAATCTGCATCTCCCCCCTTCTAGATTTGCTCCATCCCCCCCAGTCCTGTCCCTCCCTGACCCCCTCAAAAGTCCCTCCCCAGCTTCCTTGTAGCCCCCTGCAGATCCTGGAAGGCCACAGTTAGGCCTCCTCAGAGCCTTCTCTTCTTCAAATGGTTGGGCTTGATGACCTTGAAGGTCTTTACCAGCCTAAAGGATTCAGTGAAAGGAAGGCCAGGTCTTGCCACGAGGCATGGGACCTCCACAAGGCAAAGGAGGCAGAACTTCTGGGCATTGCTGGAAATCTGCAGCTGTACATCAAGCCATGGGTGAGAATCCAACTTATTTGACAAGGCTGTGGATGAGATCACTCAGAAACCCAAGGAATTTGGAATGTCTCTGATCCCAGGCATGTCTGGAGAAGAAGGAATTCATCCAAGTGACCTTCAGTAACCTGAGCACAGAGCAGGGGCTAAAGCCTTTCTCTCTTCTCAGTCTCCTACCTCTGCTCTGTGAGAGAAGCAAAGGGGCCCTGTGCCCCTGCCCTGCTTTTGCAAGTCATTGTTGGTGCAGCACAGCAGCTGCTGAACAGAGACACAGAGATACCCAGAACCCAGCAAAGCTCACAGCTCAGGAGCCACAGGACTGGGGCAAACTGGGAGTGAGTCACACTTCCCAACCTGCCACTGTAGAACTCAAGGAGGATCTCTGCACCTTGTGGAAGCTCAGACATTTGCAGTCACAGGACTGCAGCACCTGCAACCCCACACAGCTCAGTAGTTGTCACCCCAGAACTCACTGCTGGCTCTGACTTCTCAGTCCTTCCAAGGTGATGGATGATGACTTTGTGCTCTCTCTGTCATGTGCCCACAAGAAGCTAACAACAGGGCAGCAATCAGCTGTGCCCTGGCAGGCTCTGTGCAGGCCTCTCAGCTGGATTCTGCTGCTCACACGACACAGGAAGAGGAAAGCAGCCTGCAAAAGCATTTCCTAAGCCCTTGTAAAAGGCAGAGCCAGCTCTCACTCCTTGAATCCCATCCACTTCCCAGCTGAGAAATTAAGCCATAAAACCCTGCAGGCAAGCTAGAAGTAAAAGCCTCAGGCTCTGCAAGACATCTTGGGCACCCAGAGCTCTCCAGGCAGTGGCCTTGGAGCAGCTGCCCAGAAGGCTGTCCCCTGAGCCTTGCCACAGCACCACTGCTCTCCTCCTGCAGAGGTTCTGCTTCACAGGCAGGAGCATGCCCTGAGGTCTGCCTCATCCTGGAGGGTGAAAGACTGCCAGAGCAGAAAGGAGACTGCAGGCACTGGAAGTGCCACTAACACTCCGTGGGACACCACCAGCAGTACCTGCAGTGCTTCTGCTGAACTCAGTGAGAGCCTTGCCCTTGAGGTCAGCAGAGAGGAGCTGCCTGGAGCAGTGCCTCAGGAGGCAAGGAGCACCACTGAGGTCCAGACTGCAGCAGTGGGAAGGAAAGAGAGCAGAGAAGTGACTGGAGAAATGAGTGTCATGACCCAGGTGTGTGGCTTCAAACAACAGCCTCTGAGGGTGACACAGAGTGCAGGGAGAAAAGTGTGGCCAGCAGGGCTAGGGAGGCTCTCCTCCCTCTCTCCTCTGCCTCCCCCTCTCCTCTGCCCTGGTGAGACCACCCCTGGGACACTGTGTCCAGTTTTGGGACAGGGATCTGCTGGAGAGACTCCAGTGGAGAGCTACAAGGATGATGAAGGGACTGGAACAGCTCTGCTGTGAAGAAGGGCTGAGAGCCCTGGGGCTGTTTAGTCTGGAGAAGGAAGGCTGAGAGGGGATCTGATCAATGCCTATGAATATCTGAGGGGTGGGGGGCAAGAAGAAGGAGCCAGGTTTCTTCCAGTGGTGCCCAGTGACAGGACAAGGAGCAACAGGCACAAGCTGGCACACAGGAGGTTCCACCTCAACCATGAGGAGAAACTTCTTTGCTGTGAGGGTGCTGGAGCCCTGGAGCAGGTTGTGGAGTCTCCTTCTCTAGAGACTTTCCAGTCCCATCTGGATGTGTTCCTGTGTGGCCTGCCCTGGATGATCTCTGGAGGTGCCTTCCAAGCCCCAGCACTCTGTGCTTGTTCCCCTGCACACCTTCCCTACCATCTCCTGCTCAGCCTCAGCTCCTTTTGCAACACCTCTGCACATGAGGGACACAGAGGGGTGGCCTGGTCCCAGGGGAAGGACATGTCCCTCCCAGACCCTGCATGTGCCAGGGCTCCTGGCCCCCCCCATCACTCCCATTGTCCATGCAGGGGACTGAAAGGTCTCTGCAGAGCCATTCCACAGGGATTGCAAAACAGCAGCCTGTGCTCCCAAACTATGTCCACATCCCTCTGGAGAAGGGCAGTGGCTCCATCCTGACTCTTCAGGGAGCTGAGCCAGCATCTAAGAGGCCACTGTGGTTTATGCTGCAGAAGCATCAGGGTGGCAGCCACACAAAGGAGCTCAGCTCTCCTCTGGTAGCCAGTTTGATAAACCCCAGGGACCAGGAACCACAACTAACCTCTGAGACCACCCCAAAGAGGCACAGGAGGGAAGCAGTGAGTGACACAGCTCCACCTGGACATCTCCCAGCCTGGAGCTGCAGAGCTAAGCTTGGCACCACACCAAAGGCCCCCTCACAAAGCCAGCTGGTGGCCAAGCTTTGAGCTGGGCTTTCAGCTAAGGCTTTGTCTTTGTTTAGCTTTTTTTTTTCCCCCAGAGCTTCCTGGGAAAACTTTCTCAAGAGCAGAGGCTTCTGCTTTCTGTTAGGGCTGGAGAGCCCCAGACTCCCTCACAACAGCTCCAGCACCTCAGTGCAGGTAGGAACATGCCCAGAGCAAGAATGTGCTGCCTCTGCAGGAGGGCAATCCAAGAAACCAAGCTCCATCTTGGCTGCTGCAGCCAGGAGCCCTCTCGGCTCTGCCCTGACTTTCTCACAGACAGCTCGAGCTTTGTAAACCCTTCTCTGCTTTGTGTACTTCAGGCTGGCTCCAGGCCCACAGCATAGTTTGCAGAGCCATTCCAAACACACTGCCGTTCCTCCCTGCAAGACATTAACACTTGAGGGTGTGATTCCTGTCCAGCAGGGATCAGCTCAGCAGCTATGGCCCAGCAGCAGGTTGCCTCCTTTCTCCCCCCTTCACTCATTATGTAATCCTGTGTGGGGCTCAGCCAGCATGCAGGGCTGCCTGCACACCTAGCTCTCAGAAGCACAGCTGGAGAAAGGCTCTCAGGGCTAATCCATCCTTCGGTGGGACACTGTTGCCTCCACACAGCCGCACCGCTGCTCTGCAGCAACCCAACCTGCTCTTCCTGCCCGGGCTGCTCCCCCCCGAGCTCTGCCAGCACCACTAAATCACACCCTGGGGAGCAGCTGGACTGGTTGCTGCTCCTCAATCACAACATGTGGTCTCCTCTTCCTCCTCCTCCAGCCTGAGCCCACCCTCTCACACGAGTTTGCTGAGCCACTTGAACTCCTCTCTCCCTCTGCTGCCGTGCACTGCCAATGCCTAAACCTAGCCTTGAGGCACTGCAAAACTGGGGTGGCATGACATGGAAATTAGATTAATTAGGGACTGAGAACTCTTCAGCTTTCTCCACCTACCTGCTGAGGAATTCTGAGAGACTCAGGCCAGCCACAGCCTTTCAGGACTGTGAAGAGCAGGGGGGACTCACCAGCCCCCCCCCAAACACCCCTTGTGCTCCTCACTTCCTCCTGTCAGCACCCTAAGTGAAGTCTCTCCATCCTGTTGCTCGAGCTGCAGCTGGTCCTGTGCTCAGGGGTCCCTTCCTTAGAGCCCAGAGAGTTTCTAGCTGCGGTTTGGCAACCAATCCTCCAATCTTCTCCTGCCACCCAAGCCCTGCTGGGGTTTCTCTGCTCACCTTGGGGCCAGGCTCTCAGGACCCTCAAGTTGCTTTTAGCTCTTACAGGAATCTCTGAGATGCAGGCAAAGCTACAAACCATCCTCATCCTCAGCCCTTCTCTGTACCTAACCCAAAAGTGAATTCCTGTGTCTCAGTCTTTATGCTGACATGGGAGGGAGAAGAAAAAGACTCCACACACTCATTTTTAACCCCATCCTGATCACTCTCTCTCACTCACACACACACACATGCAGCAGCTGTTTCTGCCTCTTCCAAAGTATAAAACCACCTCCAAATCAGCTGTTTCTGCCTCTTCAAAGTATAAACCACCCTCCAAATCAGCTCTTTCTGCCTCCTCAAAAACATAACCTCCCAATCAGCTGTTTCTACCTCCTTAAAGGTATAAAACAACCTCCAAATCAGCTGTTTCTGCTTCTTCAAAGTATAAACCAACCTCCCAATCAGCTCTTTCTGCCTCCTCAAAAACATAACCTCCCAATCAGCTGTTTCTGCCCCCTCAAAAGTATAAACCACCCTCCAAATCAGCTCTTTCTGCCTCCTCAAAAACATAACCTCCAAAGCACCTGTTTCTGTCTCTTCAAAGTATAAAACAACCTCCAAATCAGCTGTTTCTGCCTCCTTAAAGGTATAAAACAACCTCCCAGTCAGCTGTTTCTGCCCCCTCAAGAGCACAAAGCCACCTCCAAATCTCTCTGTGCAGGCTGCACATTCCAGCTCACTGGGTTTGCGTCTGCTGCCCAAGGTAACTGACAGGGGAGCCCCAGACGGCACAAAGCTGCTGGAGCCCTGCTTGAAACACCCTCAAGCCCTTCTCTGCCCTCCCCTCTGCAAAAGAGCAGGAGAAGCCCGGGACTCCCCTCCGGCTCGCAGAGCGGAGCCAGCCCCGCGGCTGCCTTGCGACCCCGGCGGCAGCCTCACCAAGAGAGCGGCTGCAAAGCTCGCAGCTGGGCAGCCCCAGGCTCGGCAGTGCAAATCGAACTCAAGTCCCATCAGGCAGACCAGCTAGGAGCTTACTTTGCTGAAGCACAAGCTGCCACAGGAGGAGTTTTGTGAGCTGCTCCATGTCCTCTTCCTCTGCTCTCTCTCCTCTCCGTGTTTTTGGCCCTCTTCAAAAACAAGCTGAAGACTTTTTTTTTTTTCCCCTCTACTTTGGTTTGTTTTTTTTCCTCAAACTGAAACCCCACTATGACCTCATCAATTTACAGCCAGCAAGCTGTGGACAGCAGCTCATATTCCCTGCAAGCATTACTCCACCTCCCAGCTCCCCACCTCCCCACGCTCTGCTCTCCTCGGCGCTCGACTCTCCACCTCCTTTCTGCAGGGCCACTGCAAACTCTCCTCTCTCCCCTCCCCCTGGGACCTGCTGAGCTGAGCTGACTCTGGTGGCCAAGTTTTGTCGAGTAGAGTTGGTCCCACACAGCCCCGGGCTCACAAACCCATTCTGCTCCCCCCAGCTCCCCTCCCCTAGGGGAGGAACTGATGTGTGCTTGACTGGAGCCAGCTGTTTCTCCCTTTGTCTGACACTCACCCAGCTGGCTGCTTGAGACTGGATTCATCCCGGTGCCTTCAGTGGGGTTTTGATCTTTGCCTCCTCCTCCAAGCTCAGGCAACAGCCTAGAAACAAGACTGGCTCTGCCCTGGGAGCTGTAAGCAAAGGCTGAATGGCAGCTACCTTAGCAGAAGGGAAGGAGTGAGCAAGGCTGAGCTTGTGGAAGCTTAGGGCAGCGCAGGCAAGAAGAGCCTAAAACACAACTAACCCCCCCCAGAATGCTGCCATGGGGGGAACAGATCTCCCTGTCACAGAGGCTGGGCTCAGGTTTAGGATTCCTGCTTCCAGCCCTTCACACAAGATGTGCCCAGTTCTGGGCCCCTCAGGGCAAGGAGGACATTGAGAGACTGGAAGGTGTCCAGAGAAGGGCAATGAGGCTGGGGAGGGGTCTGGAGCACAGCCCTGTGAGGAGAGGCTGAGGGAGCTGGGGTTGCTTAGCCTGCAGAAGAGGAGGCTCAGGGGAGACCTTCTTGCTCTCTGCAACTCCCTGAAGGGAGGTTGGAGCCAGCTGGGGGTTGGGCTCTTCTGTCAGGCAAGCAGCACCAGGACAAGAGGACACAGTCTCAAGCTGTGCCAGGGGAGGTTTAGGCTGGAGGTGAGGAGAAAGATCTTCCCAGAGAGAGCTGTTGGCCATTGGGATGTGCTGCCCAGGGAGGTGGTGGAGTCCCCATCCCTGGAGGTGTTCAAGAGGGGATTGGATGTATCACAGTATCACCAAGGTTGGAAGAGACCTCAAAGCTCACCAAGTCCAACCTGCCACCACAGACCTCATGACTAGACCATGGCACCAAGGGTCCAATAGTAGGTGGCACTTGGATCTGCAGGCAAAGGAGAGGAATCTAAAGCCAGGAGCTCCTGCAGGACTCTTGATGCAAGATCTGCAGGCAAAGGAGAGGAATCTAAAGCCAGGAGCTCCTGCAGCTGTTAGCAACTGAAATGTGGTGAAGCTTTGCCTGCTTGCATTCTGTTGCTGTTGGTTGTGGTTGGCAGTGCTGAGGGGATCTAGAAATACAATCAAATTAGTCCCCAAGTGGAAAAGGCTGGGGCAAGGGAATGAAAACTTCTCATTCCTAAAAGTCCTTCTGTAGAACAGAGCTAAATTTATGTGGGGCTCTCATAGGAGGGAGGCCTTCAAATTCCAAGCCAGTAGCTTTCCCCTGGCACTCCATGGAGACAAACTGAATTGCTCCACTGCAATCTCTTTCCTTCTGATACTTCTCTGTCCCACCTAGTGCACCAGAAGGTAGATTCCCTCTGCCCCCAGGAGGGCTGTGGGGCAGGAAAGAGGAGAGCATTCTAACAAAAAGCTGGGGAGGGACTTTTGAGGGGGTCAGTGACAGGACTGGGGGGGATGGAGCAAAACTGGAAGTGAGGAGATGCAGATTGGATGTGAGGAAGAAATTGTTCCCCAGGAGGGTGGTGAGAGCCTGGCACAGGCTGCCCAGGGAGGTGGTGGAAGCCTCCTGCCTGGAGGTGTTTGCAGCCAGGCTGGAGGTGGCTGTGAGCAACCTGCTGTGGTGTGAGGTGTCCCTGCCCATGGCAGGGAGCTGGGACTGGCTGAGCCTTGAGGTCCCTTCCAACCCTGACAGTTCTCTGATCCTATGATTCTAAAAGCCTTAACCAAACATCTAAACAGTTAACACTTTGCAGCAAGGGAAGCATCCAGAGCAGGTCCAGGATGCTGTCTCCAGCAGCAGACAGAACAAGCCACTTCCAAAGGGATTCCAAGAAACTGCAGCTATTATTACCCTTGAATAACTCCACCATGAGTCCAGTGACAAGCAAGCAGCCTGCTGTTGACTGCAGCAGCTCACCACCCTGCCCCAAGCAGAGCCAGGTAAGCTGCTGCTTGCTTTCTCACTGCAGACTTCAACCCTGTCACTTCTCTGCAGTGGGGTAGTGAGAGGCAGGCAGGCAGTCCCAGGCCAAGCTCCCACACTCAGCAGCTGAGCCAGGCCAGCAGCCTGGATGGCCAGGCCAGCAGCACCCCCACTGCAAAAGCACAGCCCTGCCTCTGCAAGCCTCAAACATCTGCAGGAGTCCAACTCCACAACCAGCTGCAGGCAAGGCAATGCAGCCCTCCACTGTCCCTGACCTGCAGACCGGCTGCCAGCCTCAGGCATCCCAGCACAGCCAGCACTGACCTGCTGAGGTGCCAGAGTCTGGTGGAAGGAGCCTCTCCTCTTGTGCCTGCCAGGCCAGGGAGAGAGGCTCAAACCTTTTGTCCAGCTGCCTCACCAGAGCAGAGCCTGGCCAAATGTGTGGCTGGGAGGCAGGAAGCTGCTCCCACTGCCCAGAGGGCAGAGAGAAGACTCTCTCCTTCCCCTGATTCCTCTCCACCACAGGCAGAGCCTTCCAGGCTGCAACTCCAGGTTGCTTTCCCACCTTTCTGCCCCTCAGCTTTGGCACTGCAGAGGTTACTGCCTGCTCCTTGCTGGCCTGCTGGGATGGATGCAGAATGCTGTGGTTGCTGCTCTCATGAATTGGCTATTTCCTGACTGGAAGAAGCCAAGTGCGGGCCAAACCTACTGAAGGAAACCACCCACTGGAAGGAGAGAGCAACAGCTTCTCTGGGCTTCAGGAGGAGGAAAGGGCCAGAGGAGGCTATTTCACAGATGTCCTTTCCTCACACAGCCTCCAGTCAGCCCAGAGCCTGGCTGCTCCAAAGAGGTGCTGGAGGGGCAGCTGTGTCAACACTCTGGCCCAGCAGGAGCTGAATCTTTAACTGGGGTCTCCATGGAGGCAGACCTGACCCCTGTCCAGAGCCTTTCTCCTTCCTCACTCCCACAGCTCTTCTGGGGATAGGTTCTCCCAACCAGAAGCATCCCTCAGCTGCCCACTGTGGCACATGCAGCTCTCCACCCTGGCCACAGGCCCTGGCCAAACGAAGCAGCTTCAGCCATGCAGGGGGAAGGAACCTCCCAGCACCCTCACAAGTGGTTTGGCTTCCTGGAGCTCTGCACCTGCCATGCTCAGCACACACCAGGCTAGCAGGGAGAAGAAAGGCTCTGCAGAGGCCTCTCTGTTTCAGACAGGAAGCAGATGGTGACAGGACACAGATTGGTTCCACCTCTGTTTCAGGTAGGAAATGCTGGGAGCTCAGGTTTGGCTGGATGGAATCTTAAGAGGGCTTTGCTCAGCTGAAGGCACTGAGCTTTGCAGCCTGCCTGGCAGAGGCTTGGACAGGCAGCAAGGAGTTCAGCAGGCAGCAGACTGCTGCTCCTGAGCTGGGCCTCTGTGTCCTCCCAGCACTGCTGTCCCCCTAACAGGTCAGAGAGCTCTGTCTGCAGCTCCTGCCCCGAAGCAGCTCTGTGGTCTGGCATCTTTGGATGGCACTGCAGTGCAACACCTCCCTTCTGCTGGAGAGCACTCAGCTGCAGATTCCTGGGCTTCATCTCAAGCCCCATTAATAGGAACCAGTCAGACAAACAGAGGAATTGCCCAGGAAACCAGCACAGCTTTATTATTATCAGGTTTTTCCAGACTGCTGTCTGAAGATTGTGTTTCCCCCCCCCAAGATAAAAGGAAAAGACAAATCTGCATTGGGTGACTTTCTTTCCACCACATCAAATCCAAAAGCTGGGTTCAGGGTGGGGGGAGTGGAAAAGCCAAGTGGAGTTATCATTTATCAGAGAAGGGGTTGGGTTGGAAGGAACCTTAAAGATCATCCAGATCCAAGCCCCCTGCCATGGGCAGGGACACCTCCTACCAGATCAGGTTGCTCAAGGCCTCATCCAGCCTGGCCTTGAACACTTCCACAACCTGATCCAGTGTCTCACCACCCTGAGGGGGAAGAATTGCTTCCCTGTGTCTCATCTAAATCCAGCTTCTTCCAGTTTGAGACCATTGCCCCCTAGGTGCCACCAAATCCAACCAACCAATCACCAGAGGCAGATCCTCTGCTCAAAGCTGAAGTTGCAAACCTGAGGTCCAGTATCTGCCTCAAGTTCAGTACCTCAAACCCAGTATCTTAACTCCATTATCTGTCTTAGCTCTAATACCTCAGGTCCAATATCTCAAGCCCAGGAGTTCAAGCTCAATATTCACCTCAAGTTCAGTATCTTAAACCAAATCTCCCCAGCCCAGCAGCTGCCTCCAGCCCAACCTCCCCAGCCCAGCAGCTGCCTCCAGCCCAACCTCCCCAGCCCAGCAGCTGCCTCCAGCCCAACCTCCCCAGCCCAGCAGCTGCCTCCAGCCCAACCTCCCCAGCCCAAGACCTTTGGCCTAAACCAGAGCCTATCCCCAGGGAAATGCTGCAAATGCTGCCTATCAAAATCCCTTTTAGCTGGCAAAAAGGCAACTCTCTAATGGTGGGCAGCTTGTCAGGTTGTGTCACCCCAAATGTCTCCCAAGCCAGCCAAGCTAAGAACACACTCTGTGCCTTTCTCCTGCTCCCCCATTCATGTTTGCAATGTTCCTTCACTGGCAGTAGCACACTTGTGTTTATTTGTCCCACACAGGCAGGCTTTATGCACAGCACAGGCAGCTTCTGGGAGGAAAAGCTTGCAGTCTAAACAGAGAGGAGCAGGAGGGAGCCATGGAACACAAAAGGAAATGACTCACCCAAATCCACAGAGCAGAGCAGTGGCAGAGTCAGGAAGAGAGCCCAGAGCAGCTGCATGGCAGCCTGGTGGCACCTTGCTGCCCAGACTGTGCTGCCTCTGTCCTCACAGGGAGCCCAGAAAGCCCTGCCTTGGAGTGAGGACTCACTGTGCACAGCAGACTGAAGGGCAGGTAGACAAAACCATCCCTGTCTGTCAGCCCTGGAGAAGCTCCAGTGAGCCCTGAGCCTCAGACATCACTTGGCCACAAGCCTGGGTTTTCACTTTGCAACAGCCTGCTGCATCCTCCTTGCCTCTCAGATTTGGGCACAACCACCCCAGGCAGTGCTGCAGGCTGGGGGCAGTGGCTGAGAGCAGCCAGGCAGAGAGGGACCTGGGGGTGCTGGTTGACAGCAGCTGAACAGGAGCCAGCAGTGTGCCCAGGTGGCCAAGAAGGCCAAGGGCATCATGGCCTGGATCAGGAGGAGTGTGGCCAGCAGGAGCAGGGAGCTCATCCTGCCCTGTGCTCAGCACTGCTCAGGCCACACCTGGAGTCCTGTGCCCAGTTCTGGGCTTAAGAAGGACATTGAGAGACTTGAAGGTGTCCAGAGAAGGGCAACAGAGCTGGGGAGGGGTCTGGAGCACAGCCCTGGGAGGAGAGGCTGAGGGAGCTGGGGTTGCTTAGCCTGCAGAAGAGGAGGCTCAGGGGAGACCTTCTTGCTCTCTGCAACTCCCTGAAGGGAGGCTGTAGCCAGGTGGGGGTTGGGCTCTTCTCCCAGGCACCCAGCACCCAGGGCAAACAAGAGGCCTTGCTGCCTGCTGCTTCCCTTCAGGAGACCACAGGACAATTAGTGGGGGGGTTAACTGTATTTTGTTTCAACTCTGAAGTACTTCTCTCCACTCCATTCCAGCAGCCAGCACTGTCTGCAATGCAGTGAAGAGGGGGGAAAAAGCCAAGGGAAGCAGTATGAGCTCAAACTCCCTGCATGAACCCTGAGGGTCCTGAGGGGCTGGAGCAATGTGCAAATCCACATTGGAGCTACCCTCAGCCCCAAGCTCAGGAGCTGGCTCTCTTTATATGCATCTGGAAATCTTCCTCTGAGGTGCCCAGCAGCCAGCCAGCAGCTGTGTGCTGCTAGGAAGCAGAGGGAGGGTTTATTGTCAGAGCTCCTTGCCAAGCCACCACTTGCAGCTGAGTGTCCTCAAAGCTTCTGGATCTCCACAGGGGAATGATTCCCCCACCCCCCAGCTTAACTTCTGAACATCAGCTGCTTGAGACAGGAGAGCATCCAACCTGTGACACAGGACTGACTCATTCCCAGAGGAGCTGTGGTTCCTAGGCTGTGCAGATCCACACCAAGCCCCCCGGGCTCCCCCCCTCCAGGGGGCAGATAGCCACTGCTGGTCCAGTTTGGCAGCTGCCTGACAGCACTGAGCTGCAGGAGGAAATGGCTGAGGCATCAAGTCACTGCTTTCAACTTCTCCTCAGGCAGTGTGCTTGTCAGGAGGGGAGGCAGCAGCTCACAACTGCGACACTCCACTGGGCTGTTACTCATCCACTTTCTACACCCCAGCAGAGAGGCAGAGCTGGGGCCCAGCTGCCTGCTCAGCAGCACTCTGCCAGGAAGAGGCCTGCACTTTGCACACTGCCTCTCAAGGCACTTCAGATGGGGCCTGCTCATCCTACACTAGGTCCTGAAGAAGGGAGAGAAGGAAATGGAGCACAGACAAACACCATCCAGACATCCTGCCTCGCTCCAGCAGCCCTCCCACGCCTTCATGTGCCCCTGGAGCAGGCCAAGCAGGCTGAGCCTGGCCACAGCTCAAGCAGAGGCTCCCTGCTTCCATCCTCACCACAGCAGGCTCTGCAGCTGTGCTGCCAGCCCCTTGGGACAGTCCCCAGCACAAGGCTGCCAGGGTTACAGAACTTGCAGCACTTCCAGGCCCTGACTGCAAGGCAGCACCCTGCACTCCTGCCCTCCTTCATCAGAGAGAACACCACCAGAGAACCACAGGCTGCCCAGGGAGGCTGTGGCTGTCCCCTGCCTGGAGCTGTTCAGGGCCAGGCTAGATGAGGCCTTGAGCAATCTGGGCTGGTGGGAGGTGTCCCTGCCCATGGCAGGAGGGTTGGGACTGGCTGATCTCTAAGGTCCCTTCCAACCCAACCCATGCCCTGCACCTATGAACAGCCTCAGGTACAGAAACCATGTCAAGGAGGGACAAAAACCCAACCCCAGCCAGCAAATAAACTCAAACCACCCCCAGCAAAGCTCTTGTGGAGCTCCCACTGTGAGCTGGGGAGCAGAGCAAAAGCACCAATGGATACTCCTCCAGCAGCACAGGGCAGGAATGTTCAGGTTACTTTAGCCCTGCTCTCCTTCCTGCTCCCTAGCTCCAACCAGGAATCACTCAAGGAGAAGATGTTTCACCCAAGGCATAGCTATCAAAGTGCTTCTTTCCTGTTCCCTTTCCTTCCACAGTCCCAGGTTTGGGGTTCCTGCATAAGTGACTTGTGAGAGGAAAGTCTTTCCTGCCCCTCCAAGGGCTGCAAACCCTCTTCCCTTCCCCAAAGGATGGCTGATGTTGTCAGAAAGTAGGACACACTTAGCCCTGCCCCACCTTCCCGTGGGCCCACAGCAGCAGCTCTGGCAGATGGCAGGAAGCCAGTGCCAACACAGCCCACTCCCTGCACCTCCAAGGCAGGGAAGTCAGGCACAGAGCTCTCTGGAGGGTGCCCAGCCAGACCCAGGGGAAGCAAAATCAAAGCCCAGCTGCAGCAGCATCTTCTGAGCAGTAAGTGAAGCAAGCTGAATGGTCAGGGAAGCCAAGGGAAGGGCAGCTGAGGCCTGGTGGCCTCCAGGAGGTACCTGCTGATCCTGCTGCTGAACAGACTCCAGCTGGCTGCTCCAGAATGAGCTTGCTGCTTTGTCAGGAGAGGAAACAGCTCTGACTCAAGAGCACCCAGGGGCTGGAGCTGGTGAGTAACTGTGCTGCTGTTTACACACAGTCAAGCTGCTGACTCTAACTGCTGGAGTCTCTGCTACCATTGTCTTTTCTCCCTTGGCATGCTCTTCCCTGGCTGCTTGTCCTGCCAGAGTAACCAATTGCTCACTAGCTGGTGATAAAGCTCAGCCAGAAGCAGCCTGCCTGAAGCTGTTCATTCCCCTTCAGATAAACCTGACACATTCCAAGCTCTTGGGGTTGGTTTTTACCTGCTGTGCCCTCTCCTTGCTCAGGACTTCCCAGCCTGGTCTCAACACCCATCACATCACAAGTGGCTCTAGGTCTCTGGAGTGCTCACAGCTGCTGAGAAGAGGCTCCAGGAGTGTTCTGTCCAGACCTAGACATGCCAAAGGCAATGAGACTCTGTCAGCACGAGGCCTGCCTGAGCAGCACCAGCTTTTGTTCATGGGGCAAGTGAAACAATCCACTGCTGAGCCAGATTTCTGCTTGCAGTGCAACAGAACTGCAGCCTCATCTCCCAAGGAAACAAGGCACAGTTACCTGATCCCACCCCCTGCCCCTTCAAACTTCCTCCTCCTGTCCCCTGACTCTGACAGGCAGCAGCCAGTTGCAGCCACATGTGAGAGGAGAAACCAAACCCCACAGCTCTCACAGGTTTTGTGCCTGCCACAGAGGAGGAAAGCTGCACTGCAGGCCATGCAGGGAGCAAGGCTGAAAAAAATCAGTCTTGTTTCAGGGAGCTGACACCAAAGGGAGCTCTCAGATGGTCTTCTACATCCTGCTCTGGAACTGTTCAGGGCCAGGCTGGATGAGGCCTTGAGCAAGCTGGGCTGGTGGGAGATGTCCCTGCCCATGGCAGAGGGTTGGAACTGGCTGAGCTTGAAGGAGCCTTCCTACTCCTTCTATGAATGAATGAACACAGCTCTGGCTCTGCTGCTCCAGCTGTGTGCAGCCAGGTGCCCTGAGCCTGCTGGCCTCAGCATGCCCACACACAATGCCTGCTCCTGGGAGGGCACAGCTGACATCACCACCAACCAACACTTTGCATCCTTCCAAGGTGCCCAACAGCATCAGCAAGACACTGAATTGTTTTACAGGCTCCCCATGCTTTGGGGCACTCAAACCTCTTGTGTGGCTACAGACAGCTCAGTGGGTCTGGTCCCACCACAACCTGTGCAGCTCCTGCTTTGAAGCAGCTTCAGGTCTGGTCTCACAAGCAGGAGCTGGAGAAGCCATCATTACATTCCACTCCATTTCCTCTCCACATGACTCCTTCCTGGACAGCCACCAAACTGTCCCTGTCAGTGCCAAGGACAACATGGGGAGGGGATCCTTGAGCTCAGACTCACTGTCTGCATGACCTCAGGGCTCCCTTAACAGCTCACAGACTCTCCAACAGGCTTTGTGGGGCAAGAGCAAGATTCCCAAGGGAAAGGAACACCTTGTGTGGACTGCTGGACCTTCCCTTTCCCCTGAGACAAACTAATTCCAGGTAAATCTTTGTGGCTCACAGCCCTTTTTGCTGCTGCCACAGGCACAGAGTGTGCAGGTGGATTGGAATGCAGGGATTTGGGAGAGGAAGAGCTTTGTGAGGAGTATGTTAGATACTCTTGCTCCCCCTGCAGCTTTTGCCTCTGAATCTCTGGCAGAGAGAATTTAGAGCTGCAGCTTTTGCCTGACCCTCTCTTGGCTTAGCACAGGTTGAAACTGCATCCTGTGGCCAAGAGTTAAAGCAAAGTGAGCCAGCTCTGCTGTGCTTGAGCTGATTAGTGCCTGGTAAGACAGCATCTTTGCAGTGCCTGCCACCAAAAACCCCCCAGCACAGATCCTGAGAGGCCCTGGGAGGTGCTTCAGCCAAAGGAGAGCAGCCAGGGCTGGTTTTCAGACACAGGAGTTCCAGGCTTGTGTAATTATGTCTGAGAGCTGTAAAAGTACTGAATGCTCTTGCCAGAGTGATCATTTGGGCCACTACTACACCTCCAGGCTTGGAGCCTCCACAGCTTCTCTGGGCAACCTGTTCCAGTGCCTCACCACCCTCATGGGGCAGAATTTCCTCCTAGTGTCTCACCTACATCCAGCTTCTTCCAGTTTGAAGCCATTACCCCTTCTGCTGTCACTCCAAGCCTTTGCAACAAATCCCTTTCCAGCTCTCTTGTAGCCCCCTTCAATTACTGGGAGGCTGCTCTGAGGTCTCCCTGAAGCCTTCTCTTCTCCAGGCTGAACAGACCCAACTCCCTGGAGGTGCTCAAGAGGGGACTGGATGTGGCACTTGGAGCCATGGGCTAGTCATGAGGTCTGTGGTGACAGGTTGGACTTGGTGAGCTTTGAGGTCTCTTCCAGCCTTGGTGATACTGTGATGTAACTCTCTCAGCCTGTCCCCACAGGGGAGGTTCTCCAGCCCTATGATGCCTACTGTGAGCAAAGGGGCTGGAAGAAAGGACCACAGCTATGTGCTCACCATGCTCCTACAGGACTTCAGCAAGGCTCTCAGAATGCCAACAGACATCCAGCAAGAATGGGCTGGGTTGGAAGGGACCTTAAAGATCATCCAGTCCCAATCCCTCCAGCCCAGGCTGCTCAAGTCCTCACCCAGCCTGGCCTTGAACACCTCCAGGGAGGGGACACTAATCCATTTTGAAGTGTGGGTGCACACTTCCCTTAAAATGCCACCGTGAAGCCCCAGCCAGCTGCTGCTCTCCTGGCCCAGGAGCTCCAGGGGCTGTGAATTTACTGCCACCTACTGACGCCAGAGCAGGGCCAGCACCCAGCTCCACAGCCCAGGTTTTAATCCCCTTCAGTCAAGTCACTTTAGTTAGTGACTGAAGTTCCCTTCAGTCAGGGAATGCACTGCCAGGGCAGCTGCCCTGGGTGCTACAGAATGAGCCTAAGGGAGCTCATTTTTCCCCCTCCTTTCTCTCAGAGGTCACTCTACCCCAGCCAGAATACAGATTGGAGGAGCTAAAGCACACAGAAGTGAACTGCCTCAGCCAGGCAAACCCAAAAGCAGGACCCAAAGCAGAACCAAGTCCTCTGGCAGGGTTTGTCTTAAAGATGTCTTTGGGGCTCTCCTCAGTCATGTAAAAGCAGCTGATGGCCAATGGCCAATCTCTCTTGCTGGGAAGAACTTTCTCCTCACCTCCAGCCTAAACCTCCCCTGGCACAGCTTGAGACTGTGTCCTCTTGTTCTGGTGCTGGGTGCCTGGGAGAAGAGACCAACCCCCACCTGGCTACAGCCTCCCTTCAGGGAGTTGCAGAGAGCAATGAGGTCTCCCCTGAGCCTCCTCTTCTGCAGGCTAAGCAACCCCAGCTCCCTCAACCTCTCCTCCCAGGGCTGTGCTCCAGACCCTTCCCCAGCTTTGTTGCCCTTCTCTGGACACCTCCAAGTCTCTCAATGTCCTTCTTGCCCTGAGGGGCCCAGAACTGGCCACAGGACTCCAGGTGTGGCCTAACCAGTGCAATAAGCTCAGTCTGCACTGAAAGAGCAGCTGCAGGAATCCAGCTGCAGTCTGAGACCCCTCTGCTCAGAGACACAGCTGGGGACAGCAGCACAGGAGTGACCACAGGAGTGGCAAGTCACTGCACAAGAGCTCACACCACTCTTTTGGGGTGGGGTGGGGGGGGAGGAGGGAAACCATCCTGCTGTCAGGCTGGTCCTCCCATAACCACTCACCGTGCCTTCACAAGCTGCCTCCTACTCATCTCCTGGCCCTCAGAGAAAGGCTAAGTGGCAGGCAGGTACTTAAATAGTGTGTTTTAATTACAACTCATTACAAGGGGTTGGTTGTTGGTTGTTTGCTTTATCTCTTGGAACTCTTGAGGAAGATCTTGGGTGTCTGCCATCCTGAGGGGGGGCCTTTCAAGCCAGCTCTTCTCCAGATGCGCTCCAAGTCCTTCTCAAATTTGATCTGGAGCAGAGAAAGAGAAACAAAAGCAGTGACACAGCTCAGGAGCAACACTCAAGTACTCAGCCACTGCTTAAGGGGACATCTGCTGAAGAGCTTTCCATCAGGCAGCTCGCTCTAACTGTCAGAGGAGTTTGTCTCACCGCAGAGCTCAACCGCGCTTCGGCTTCCCCAGGGAGCTTTGCAGGGCAGACACTGACCTAGCCAGACACACCCCCCCGCTCTGCCTCTTGCCACCTGCTTGCTCACCCCCAGGAACCAGAGCTCAGGAAGCTCCTCTGGGCAGCAAGCTCTTTGCATGCCCCCAGGCAGCACCTCAGCCCCGGCAGCCCACGCTGGACCCCGCGCGTCGTTTCCCGAGCCCTGCGTGAGGAAAACTGAGCAAAGGAAGAGGATCTCCTCCTCATCTCCCAAGAGTTCAACACTGCTGCCTCAGAAATCTGAGGAAATGGCATCAAAGTGAACCCAACCCTGCATGCAGGCAAGGTGAAAGGCTCACCTGGCCCCAGGCACAGGAGCAGGCACACTGTGCCAGGGGGCTCCCCCTGCTCACCTGGCCCCAGGCAGAGGAGCAGGCACACTGTGCCAGGGGGTTCCCCCTGCTCACCTGGCCCCAGGCACAGGAGCAGGCACACTGTGCCAGGGGGTTCCCCCTGCTCACCTGGCCCCAGGCAGAGGAGCAGGCACACTGTGCCAGGGGGTTCCCCCTGCTCACCTGGCCCCAGGCAGAGGAGCAGGCACACTGTGCCAGGGGGTTCCCCCTGCTCACCTGGCCCCAGGCACAGGAGCAGGCACACTGTGCCAGGGGGTTCCCCCTGCTCACCTGGCCCCAGGCAGAGGAGCAGGCACACTGTGCCAGGGGGTTCCCCCTGCTCACCTGGCCCCAGGCACAGGAGCAGGCACACTGTGCCAGGGGGTTCCCCCTGCTCACCTGGCCCCAGGCAGAGGAGCAGGCACACTGTGCCAGGGGGTTCCCCCTGCTCACCTGGCCCCAGGCAGAGGAGCAGGCACACTGTGCCAGGGGGTTCCCCCTGCTCACCTGGCCCCAGGCAGAGGAGCAGGCACACTGTGCCAGGGGGCTCCCCCTGCTCACCTGGCCCCAGGCACAGGAGCAGGCACACTGTGCCAGGGGGTTCCCCCTGCTCACCTGGCCCCAGGCAGAGGAGCAGGCACACTGTGCCAGGGGGTTCCCCCTGCTCACCTGGCGTTTCTTCTTGCGCCCTTCCTTTATCCTCCTCCGCACGAACTTCCTCCTCTTCAGCAGCTTCTTGTACTTGTGCCGATTCATCTTCCTCCTGCGGATCTCCAGGACGTTCTTGCACTGCACCTGGCTGCCAACTGCTCCTTCTCCTTCCCCCACCTCATCTCCCTCAGCAGGTGGGGGGCAGCTGTAGCCCTGGAGAGGTTCCTCACCCACTTGCTCCGGAGCATCGAGGACTTCTCCCTTCGGAAGGAAGTACCTGACCGTCAGCCAGCTTTCCAAGGGGCTGATGGAGAGCTTCCTGGGCACCAGCATCTCTTCCAGGTCAGGGTCCAGAGCGTGCCACTGCTGAGGCTGGGCTCCATTCGTGTTGGGGGGCTGAGTGCTGTAGTGTGCAGTCACAGAGCGGTGGCAAGGAAAGGACGAGACGGAGCGGGGCAGGAGGCGGCCTTCGGGAGGAAGAGAATCGCACTGGAGAGGGAGAACTGGCAAACAGCACCCTCAGAACAGCTCTGCTCAGCTCTCACACCACCAGGCAGCTGTGGCCAGAATGATCCAAGCCAGGAAACTGCTTACAAGGATTCCACTGAGAGAGTCAGGGAATGGGTTGGGTTGGAAGGGACCTTAAAGATCATCCAGTCACAACCCTCCTGCCTTACGCTACTAAAGGTTGCTCAAAGCCTCATCCAGCCTGGCCTTGGACACCTCCAGGGAGGGCACATCCACAGCCTCCCTGGGCAGCCTGTTCCAGTGTCCCCCCACCCTCACTGGAAAGAGCTTCTTCTTAATCTCCAGCCTAAATCTGCCCTCCTCAAGCTTCAATCCATTCCCCCTCATCCTATCACCACAAGCATGGAAGTCTTTCTTAACTTGACTTCAGCAATGCTGCTGTTACCCCATCAGCTAACAGCACACCATGCAACACTTGACTGTGTAACCTGTGCACTGGTTAGGAACTCTGACTGCAGTCAGCCTCTCTGCTGCTAAGGAAATCTCCTCCTAAGCTCAAAAGAGGTCAAACCAGAGCTACACAACAGTGAACTAGAGACACAACAACATTCAATAACCACCACATCAACAACTGCCTCACCATTCCTGTGCTGCTTGCTGGCAGGGAAATTACTGGTGGACTGAGAGCCCCAGGAAAGGAAACAGAGAGAACCCCAGGACACACAGCAGCTGTTTACCTGTGAACCGTGAAGCCCTCAGCAAGTGGGAAGTCACTCGTGTTATTAACATGCTGTTTCACTTTGCTCACTGCCAGAGCCAGCAAGGACTGTTAAAATAAGAACATTTATTCAGCGAAGCAAAGGTGTTGTTTAGAAGAACCTCTCTCTTTAGCCCAGAGGATCAGCTCCTTGTTTCACCAGCAGGCTGCTGCGGGGGGGGGGGGGCTGGCCCCCAAGCCCTGGCGCAGCCGATTCCCAGCAGCTATTAATAAAGCTTCAGCTGCCCTAGGTTCGAAAATAAGGGCAAGCTCACGGGCACAGCTCTGCCCAGCTCGGCGCCAAGCCCTTGCTCCAGGGCAAAGAAGGCTCCGGCCGCGCTCAGCCTGTGGGGAAGAGCCGCGCGGCCTAGCCAAGGGTTTAACGCGACGCGGGACAGGCCGGGCCGCAGCCCTGCGCGGGGCAGCTGGGCAGCCTCTCTCTCTCCGCAGCCCGGGCAGCCACCTCCGCCACCGCCCCGCTCGCAAGGCACAGAGCTACCAAACTCCCCTCACAGCCCCTCCAGCCCGCGGCCGCCATCACTCACCATCCCCCCGCCCCCGGCTTCCGCCGACGTCACGTGGTGACGTCATAGCGACGTCGGGACGGCGGCGTGCAGCGCTCTGCAGTGGCGCCCTCCAGTGGCGTCCTCCCGCCGGTGCAGGCAGGAGCCGGCGTGGCGCTGGGGCGCTCGCACCCTGCAGCCGGGCACCGGTTTGCTTCTTTCGGCAGCTGTCCGCTGCTGCCCCGGGTCAGGGAGATCAGCCGGGTCCGGCTTTCCCCTGCCCTGCGGGGCTGAGCCAGGGGAGGGTTCCCTTCACCTGCCCTTTGGCAGCCTGCGACGGGAGGAGGATGAGGAAGGTGCTGGAGCGTGGCAGTGCCACAGACTGGTCCAACCCTGGCAGGGCTTGGCTGGGCTGCCCTCCTCGGCCCGGTAGCACAACAGGGTGAGGCGGGAGCAGGGCTCCTGGGTGGTTACTTCATGCAGCGACCTCGTGTTGTGTTGCAGCATCCAGGGGAGGAAAGCTTGCAAGGCTTTTGTGGGCAGGCAGCTCCATTCCCTTAGCTGTCTCCTCTCCTGCTCACTGCCATCCGAACCACGGAGCAGGAGCTGTTCCCTCTGGCACTCCACACAGCAGGCTGCAGAAGGCTTTTTAAGGCAACATCTAAGGGGTGGGTGTCAGGAAGATGGGGACAGACTCTTCTCAGCGGTGCCCAGCGACAGGCCAAGGGGTAACAGGCACAAACATGAACATAGAAAGTTCCATCTAAATGTGAGGAGGAACTTCTGCTTTGAGGATGGCAGAGCACTGGAGCAGGCTGTTCAGAGAGGTGGTGGAGTCTCCATCTCTGGAGACTTTCATTGCCTACCTGGATGTGTTCTCGTGTTACCTGCTTTAGGAGGTCCTGCTCTGGCAGGGGGGCTTGGGCTTGGTGATCCTCAGAGGTCCCTCCCAGCCCCTACCCTTCTGAATCCATGAAGCCTTTTCAGATTCATGCTAAATAAACTGTTTCAAACTGTTTGCCCCTTGCCCATCAGGTTTGCACTGACCCTGCAGCCACAGGGAGGTGGAGAGTCTGGTTCCCAGCTGAGAGGAGAGCACAGCACTCTCTTCCCCTGCTTACTCACAGGGAGCACAGCCCTATAAATAGGTCTGAGAGCAGCAGCCTGGTGCCACAAGCAGTCGTGAGAGTGAGATTTCACATCCCTGCCGCCGTGGGGGTCACGGAAGGCAGCTAGACACCTCTCCCTTCCACACCCTCAGCCCTATCCAAGGGCAGGTCTGACAGTGGCTGCTGTCCAGGAACAGCCACACCTGTCTCTCCCACTTACCTGGCTGTTGTTTGTCTTCTCTTGGTGCAGGAACTCGCCATCCTGGCACGGCATGAAAGTGCCTGATCAGCTGGCAGGAGAGAGCGGGGCTGAAGCCAGTCCCAGACTTCAAAGAACCTTTTGCTTTTATCCCTACCTCAGCCAGAACACACAGATCTTTCCACCAGCTGCTTGTAGGATTTCAGACCAGAGCAAGGGTCTGCCTCAGCTTCAGGTGCACCCCACTGGGTTCAACCCATCTAGCCTGGAGGAGGGAGCACTGCTTGGCTTCTTCCTCAGCACATTTCTCTGGTCAGGGGAGAGAAGCTTGGAGAGGAATTAACTGAGGCAGGTCAGCAAACAGCATCTTTGTTGGAACCAGACTTTATTGAAGACACTTGTTTATGTACAAAACAACATTCCCACCCCCATATCAGGATGTTAGTCACCCACTGGGAACACAGCAAGTGCCTGGTGTGTGCTGACAGCCTGGGGACAGGCAGAGTTTGCTGAGGAATTGACAGAAGTACCAAATTCATGGAGTTCAGAGCTGGGCAGGTTCAAGCCATGCTTCAGTTAGGACTGAAGGACACTGTCCAGAGACTTGTCTCCAGCAGACTGAAGACCCTGGGGTCTGACAGCTTACATTTGCCTTACTCTGAGGTCAGGTCATTTAGTTCTGCAAAGAGCAAGAGGTTTGCTTTGGTTTTGGAAGTGGAGAGGAACCAGCCCCCGGGTTGAAATCTATCTTAGGTGGCTCCAGGAGATACCCATCACTAAGAGCACAGTAGTGTTTGCAGGAAGCATTAGAGCAGAGCAGTAGCAATACCAAGTGACAGAGGCAGCCACCTCACCTCCCAGGGGCAGCCAGAGAGGGGCTGCCTCCCAGACTGGCTGTTTCAGCTAGTGAGTAAGGGAACCCTAGAGACACAGACATCAGTGGCACAAGTTACACAGTGACTGCTTTGCTGCTCTACCACGGGAGAGTTTCCCCTTGCCAGTCCAGGAAGGAACCATTTTCTTTCTCACCAAGACGGTCCAGAACAGAGAGGATACCTGGGATGGCCTCCTGTACCTGCATGGGAGCCTAGAGGAAAATCAGGATTAGATCATTACTGGGAATATCCTTCCAGAAGAGGATCAAAAGCGTTCAAGGAGTCAGCAGAGCCAAGGGGGCTGTACCTCTGCAGCACAGGGGAGTGTGGACTGCACAGTGGGGTCTTGCTCAGGGGCTGGGACAACAAGGGAGACACAGTTCCACCTGTTCAGAGCTGTCACTTACCATGTTCCCCCCCATATCTGTCTGAAGCCAGCCTGGATGCAAAGAAATGCAGAGAATCCCATCTGATTTCAAGTCTGCAGCAAGACACCTGGTGATCATGTTCAGGGCAGTCTGGGAGAGTGGAAACCACCTATTAGTGTGTGCTGCTCTCACAAACCTGCAGCAGGGCCAGGAGCCAAGCTGAGGGGCATCTCCCCTCCACCACACTGCCTCCTGGCAGAGCAAGGGGCAGGGATGGGGTCACAATAACTGAGCCAGACTCAGTGAGGGCTTGGCTCTCAGAGGGGTCTGTTCAGCTTTGTGAGAGTTCTGTCACCACAAGTTTACTACCCAAAGATGAAACTAAGTGGTGGTGGGAGACAAGGCAGCATTTGGAGGTCCTAAGGAGCTGTGGGGAAAATAATATTGACAGAAGGACTCTGTTTTTCTGCAGTAATCACTACACAAACACTCAGGTTTTTCCCTCCTGAGCAGGGAAAACAAGCAGCTGAACAGCTCCTGAGTAGGTGGTGTAGGAGGAGCTGGATGTCTAATCCTGACTTCCTCCAAAGCCAGGCTCTGGATGTGACAAAGCCCAGAAGTCCAGCTCTCCCCAGCCAGCACTGCCATGGGCAGGCCAGCACACTGAGCTGGGCTTCATGCCTGCTGCCCTGCTTGGGCTGGAGCGGAGCACAGTGATCAGGGCACACACTCGGTGGCATCAATTCTTCCCTGAATGCCAAGCCCCCCCTGAAATGGAGCTGTAGCAGGGCAGTGGTGGAGCATGTGTGAGCCTGTTCTCAAGGAGCTGGTGTGCCTGCTCCTGATGTGTGCCTTCCACAGGTCCCATTTCCACCCACGTGAAGAACTGTTCCTGTGTCAGCCTGTCCAAGGGGCTGCTGCACACACCTCATCGCTCTCTTCAGCTCAGGGTGGTCTTTAAGTCACAAGCCTGCCCTCACCCAGTGAGCACAGCCCAGGGAAGCCTACACACCTTTGCTATCCTGTAGGGATAGACCTTGAGGAACATCTCATTTGCCTGGACCAGCTGCATGGAGGCAGCGAGGGAGGACATGTTGATAATAGCAGCTCGGTGGCAGCCCATTCCTGTGCTCAGCTGGGCTGCCTTCCTCAGGAGGGGGAGAAATGCCTGTGAAAACAAGAGTTCAATTGGGTCAGCTTGCTCTTGGCCTGTCCAAGACAAGCCAGGGTCTCGAGTTCTGCTCTGAGAAGAGCTGCAGCACAACAGCACAGAGTGCTGATGGCTCCCCAGGCAAGCTGACCGTAGGAAACCTGCTGTAAGCAGCAGTGACCTTCAGTCTCTTCTGCCCACCTCCCAGCCCAGCCTGCCCACTGCAGTGACCTGATTATCAGAAAGGTTTAAAGAGCAAGACAAAGGCTCTCTTGCTGCTGCCTCCAAGGATGCAGTTTGGTGTCAGACCTGTGCAGTTCCAGGAAGAAGTTCTTCCATGTGAGGGTGGTGAAAGCCTGGCACAGGTTGCCCAAGGAGGTCATGGAAGCCTCATCCCTGGAGGTTTTCAAGGCCAGGCTGGAGGTGGCTGTGAGCAACCTGCTCTGGTGTGAGGTGTCCCTGCCCATGGCAGGGGGCTTGGAACTGGCTGGGCTTTGAGGTCCCTTCCAGCCCTGACAATTCTCTGATTCTAAGGTGACAAATGCTTGGGGTTACACATCCAGCTCATGGGTGGAAAAGCCTCTTGCAGGACCACAGATCAAGCACATTCCTCCCAGGGCTTACCTTGGTGACCATCAGCTGGGCAACTGTGTTGGTTTCATAGATGGTGAGCATGGTCTCTGCCGTCACCTCCTCCAAGGAAGCCAGCACGTTGATGCCAGCATTGTTAATCAGGCAGTTCAGACCTTTGTCTCCCAAAATTTCTTCTACTTCCTTGACCACTTTCTTGATGCTGTTCTCACAGACCACATCTGCACAGGGGAGCCAAGAGAAGAGCCCTGGTGACCAGTGAGCTGGGTGGCTCAGAAGCCACCTGCCACTGTACAACACATGCCAAGGCAAAGCTAAAGGCAGCAGCAGTCTGAGTGGGGACCTTTAGGCAGCACACAGAGATGGCAAAGCCCTGAAGACTTCACCCAGATGATGTTTCCCCAGTGCTGGCTGCAGATGAGGGTGGTCTTCTTTTTCAGCTGCTGGAGGTGATGGACAGCTACTGCCCACACAGATCAGTTGCTGAAGAAGCACTCCTGTGACTTAAACAGAATTTACTCACCCAGTTGGAGGAGTTTGATGTTGCTGTATTGCTTGCTCAGCTGCTGGAGTTCCTAGGAGGGAGAAATTGCTTGGGTTAGCTTTCTTTTATGTCTGTCTCCGTGGCTGTTGCATCAAACACTTTGAGGTCTGCACCTCCAGAGCTGGAGCTGCCATTTCTTTCCCCAACTGGGCTGAAGGCAGAGATACCAAGCTCGGTTTCCAAGCTGCTGAGCTGCCTTCCTGAGAGCAAGATCAGCTGCTCCAAGAAACTGGACTCTTCCCCTGCTTAGCCAAGAGACCAGCACTCAGTTGTTCCCCAGTCTGTGCAAGCCAGGGGCTGTTTGTGGTGTAACCAAAGACCTGGGGCTGCTGCTGCCAGCTCCCCAGCAGACCTGGTGCTCAGCCTGCATTCCAAGCCAGTAATTCCCAGTTTCTGTAACACAATCCTAATTCCCCTGAAGCTCAGCTAGTGCCAGGCATCAGACCAGGGCAGCAGGAAGGCTTAAGAAAAGCCACTTGGAATTCCTGCTGGCAGAAAGAAGTATTCCAGCAATTTTCCCATGGAAATCCTGCTTCCCAGCACTCTGCTTAGCTTCTTGTAACTGAAGGTGAAGCAGACATGAAATCTCTCACATCTGTCCAGGAGAGCAAGCCTCTCCCTGCTAGACAGCTGGAATTCAGTCATCTGTCCACCACCCCTCAGCAGAGGAGTGACTGGGGAGGGAAGAGTGCTGTGGCTGCTGCACAGAGTCTGTCCAAAGCCCAGCTGGGATGTTTGGGCTCCTGTGCCATGCAGGGAAGTGGGGAGCGTGGCCAAAGGAAGCAGATGGATTACATACACCCAGCTCAGCTATGCTTAGGAGCCTTGGGCAGCCCTGGCCAAGCATTCCAGCTCCAGCAGATCCATTTCTTTAGGAGCCCTTTGGGAATAGGGGTTGGGAGGGCAAGTTTTGAAAGAGCTCTTCTCTGCCACTTGGAGACAACACTCAGGGACTCCATGTCCTCTGTCAAGCCATAATGCATCACATCTTTTACCTCACCTCATGCTCTGCAGGACTCTCTCTCCAGCCTTGTTTAGGAAATCTGTTCTCCTGCTGAGGCCAATCTACAACTGCAGTCAAGGCTGTTAAGGGGAGTGGGAAGGCAGAAGCAAAACACCAAAGGCATTCCTTCCCTTGGCCAGGGCTTAATGGGCTGGTTTGGAGCAGCCTAACAGCCCAGAACACACAATCTTGTTTATTGACAGCCAGGCATGAAATAGCTCTGCCGTGTCAAGGCCTGCAATAATTAAGTGGCTTTGGACAGTCCCCTGGAGTTCAGTTTGACAGACTCCCTTAGGTGGTAATGAATTCCAGAAGGGCTCTTGGCTGCTCCAGGATTGTTTATTTATTTAGTCAGATTGCTTCTAGCCTCAGACAGAACCAAGCCATTAGCTTCTGCGAAGGGGCCAGGGAGGCTTGTGCGCAGCAACAGCAGCCGAGAGGCTTCTGAAGTGAGCCAGCAGTATGTTCAATTAAGAACCTCCAAACCCTGTAGCATTAAGCAGTCTCCAGGACACAAACAGCCTGGGATGAGAAGGGCTGCATGCAAAGCAGCTTTGGAAGCCGGTGGGGTTTCCCTGTGGTTAATTACTCCGTTAACCAGCGGCTCCCGCTGCGGGGCTTTGACTTTCTCAGAAGCAGCTTCCAGGCACGAAGCTGACTTAGCTTTGGTCCTCCACAGCCTTACTCCACCTGATAGAAACAGAAGCTGAAACATCCACTTAGGAAACCCCAAAATGGCAGAAAACAAACTTTATCCTCCCCCCACCCACTGCTGTGACTGGAAGGAGCATGTGAAGAGGAGGGGGAGAAGTTCATGGCAGCACAAGCAGATACAGCCATGGGTGCTGCTTGGAATCAGAGAATTGGGAGGGTTGGAAGGGAGCTCAAGGCTCAGCCAGTTCCAAGCCCCCTGCCATGGGCAGGGACACCTCACACCACAGCAGGTTGCTCACAGCCACCTCCAAGGTGGCTTCCACCTGTGCCAGGCTCTCACCACCCTCATGGGGAAGAGCTTCTGCCTAACATCCAATCTCAATCTCCCCACTTCTAGGGTTTTTTTCCCCCATTCACCTTAGTCCTGCTGCCCCTCTTCTCCCACCCCAAACAGTTTGGATCAAGAGCTCAAAAGCTGCCTGTGCCCAGAGAACTCTGCAAGTGCCTCTGCAATGCAAGCAGGCACTGGCTATTGACTCCTGACTGCAGGGATGAGCTTTCCTCAGCCTCACTGTGGTCATCTCTCAAATGCCTTGTTCTGTCCCCCACCCCCTCCATTAAAAACAAACTAAGCAACCCAAAACCTTCCCTGGCCCAAACCAAGAAAATCAAAAGGCAACAAAGCTGTCTGCAAGGGTTGGGGTTTGGGGTGTTTTGCAGCTCCCCTTTTTTATATACCACTGTGCTGGTCCTGGGGCCCTGCTCCCAGGATAGAGAGGAAGAAAAGAGCTCAGGGCACAGCCTGACAGAGCCAGCAGCAGCCCAGAATGGCAATGCAGAGGTAAGGGAGCTCCCTGGCACTGCTGTTTGGAAAGCAGCTTGTGTTTGAATGTCAGTTTACACAGCTTCACTTACAGGCAGCGAGTACAGCCACCGGGTCCCGGGCTGAGGCGTTCTCAGTTAGTGTGCCGAGAGGCAAATGCAAAACAAACAAGACAAACAAAAACAACCCCCCCCCCCAAAACCAAACCCACCCCCCCCAAAACAACCAAACAACCCCCACGGCACAGCTCCCTCATACTGTGCTTAGCAAAGTGCTCTGCACCTGAGCAGCTGCCCCTGAGAAGCAGCTCAGGGCGTTCCAGGAGCAATTGAAGGTGTGATTAGCATCTGTTGTTTCCTGCTGGCTGGTTTTAATTGCTGCTAACAAAGAGCCAACCTCCTCCAATTTAAGCCGGATCCTCTGGCACCCGAGGCTCCAGACACAGACTCAGCAGAGCACTGGGTATGGTTTCCAGCAGGAATGTTGTCTCTCTGTCGTGGAGGAAGATTTACTTTGCCTCCTTCCTGAGAGCATTCTTCACTTGGGTTCCAGCTCTTGGAAAGGGCCTGGCCACGCTTGGGCCAGTTGGAAGCAATCAAGCCAGGCTAAGACAGCCTGTGGGCCACTTGGTCAGGGCAAAGAGCATCCTTTGGGTATCCTTTCACATCCTCCTCTCTGCACTCAAAGCCAAAGATGGATCATATCTGCCTCACAGTATCACAGTGTACTGCCAACTTACTCTCTGATTGTGTAACAGATCACACCGGGCTGCTGAGGCTGCCCCAAATCCACCTCCCTCCCCGACTCCAGGGGAGCCAGGGCTTCCTACAGGAGTGCAAAACACCCCAGAAAGAAAACCTCAGCACTGCAACAAGCCCACATTAGAAAGGCTGCAAGAGTGCCCCTCTGCCTGATCTGTCTCTGCTAGAGCTCTGCTCCAGAGGATGCTCAGCTGCTCTTCCCCAGCGCAGAGCACATGGCTAAAATATGTGGCAAAGAGAAAACAACAACAAAACCCCCTGACAGAGACAGTGTGCAGAAGCACTTCAGTGAGAGCTCTGTGTCTGACAAGGGAACAGACAGGGCTCTGTTAGTAACACTATCTCCTACTTCAGAGGAAGGAAAGCAGCACATTAAGCCCTGGAAGCTTTCCAGAGCCCAGCAGAGGAGTCTTGAGCAGTGAGGAACTGAACACTTTCTTGTTCACCTGGGAACACACTTGGGCTTGCAGGGAGAGCAGGAGGAACAAGAGATGCTCCTGTCCCGAGGTCCCACAGCCAGCTCTCAGCACAGCCCAGCAGGAAGCACTGCCACCAGATGTACACCGTGGCTTTGGGGGATCCCTGCAGCTACTTTGCTTCCCCAGACAGCCATCCCTTCCTTCCCTGCCTCAGTGAGTCAGAGAGAGGGCTGGGAGGGGATAAAAATCATAGAATGGTCAGGATTGGAAGGGACCTCAAGGCTCAGCCAGTCCCAACCCCCTGCCATGGGCAGGGACACCTCACACCACAGCAGGTTGCTCACAGCCACCTCCAGCCTGGCTGCAAACACCTCCAGGCAGGAGGCTTCCACCACCTCCCTGGGCAGCCTGTGCCAGGCTCTCACCACCCTCCTGGGGAACAACTTCTTCCTCACACCCAATCTGCATCTCCCCACTTCTACTTTTGCTCCATCCCCCCCAGTCCTATCCCTCCCTGACACTCTCAAAAGTCCCTCCACAGGTTACACCATCATGAGCTACACCTTAGACTTCAGAGATGCTTTTCCCTTTGTGGGGAAGCTGGATGGGGGTAGAAGGAGGAAGAAAGAGAAGTCAGAGGTGGGGGGAGAACTGCAGATTGGTTCACAGGCTGCCTACCAATAGCTGTGCAGTGGTTTTGTGCACCTGGGAGTGCAAAGTCGAGGCGTCAGGATTATTTTGCAAGAGATTTGCAGCTGCTTTCCCCTTCTCCCGTGCTGGAGCAGCCCAGGCAAAGGCAGATCAGAATCTCAGTGTGGCTGAAGGAGCCTCGCTCGGTGCTTTTCAAGGAGGGGCAGCGGTTATCTAGATTCGCCCGCGGGCCTGCTGCATCTTATCGTGTGTGATCTGAAGCCCATTTGTTAGGCAAATGTTCTGTGAAGGCCACCTAGGAGCTATTCAGCACAAGAACTCGAGTTATCACAACCCCTGCCAGCACAGGCTCACATGCAAAAGCCTGCAGCTGTTCAGCATTATCCCAGGGTGAGCTTACAGAGACGTGCTGCTCGGTAGGAAGCAGAGGAAGCAGACTCTTCCCCAGCATCTCTTTCCAAACTCAGGTCCCTAGAGGCTCCTCTGTCCACTCTTTGGAGGGCTCCAGAGCATGCAGGGCTCTGGGTAACAGCAGACACTGCCCAGAGACTCTCTAGAGAGCTCTGAGCTACTGGGCAGTCGCTGCTGGCTGTTGTCCCCAAGAGGGGTGCTGGATTTGCCAGTAGCTGCTGAAGGAAGGTTGTAGCCAGGTGGGGGTTGGTCTCTTCTCCCAGGCACCCAGCACCAGAACAAGAGGACACAGTCTCAAGCTGTGCCAGGGGAGGTTTAGGCTGGATGTTAGGAAGAAATTCTTCCTAGAAGGAGAGATTGGCCATTGGGATGTGCTGCCCAGGGAGGTGGTGGAGTCCCCATCCCTGGAGGTGTTTAAGAAGAGCCTGGATGGGGAGCTTGGTGCCATGGTTTAGTTGATTAGATGGTGCTGGGTGAGAGGTTGGACTTGATGATCTCAAAGGTCTCTTCCAACCTGGTTAATTCTATTCTATTCTATTCTATTCTATTCTATTCTATTCTATTCTATTCTATCCTATCCTATCCTATCCTATCCTATCCTATGGGGATTTCATCCCTCTGCCTCTAAAACTGGAAGGAGTTTGTTTCAAGGCTTTTCCTTCAAGCTCTTCCCATTCTTTCATTTCCCCCCCCTCCTCTCCCTGCATTCTGCAACAGGAAAAAAACCTGCTGCTCTATCAAACCAGCAGAACTCAAGAGAGCTGTCCAAAGCTGCTGCTGCAGCTGCTCTCCAGGTTCCCCCTCTGCTCCAGGAGAGCAGCACACTCCTATTGAGCAGGATTTGTGTTCATAACATCACTTGAGACAAAGCAAAGCTGGGAAGAAACAGAATGGGGTCACTTGAGTCACTGTCAAGAGGAAAATGCAGCACTGACAGCTCAGGTGTGCAGAGGAGGAACCAGTCACTCAACTTCACAGCCCAGGCTGCATGGTCAGCCAACAGGTCTTAGCTGGGCAAAGCTCGTTCCATGTGCACCGAGCCATGACTGAGGTGCAGGAACCTGACCTTTGGGGCTTCAAGGTTTGGGGGAGAGGAGAGGGAGGAGGAGAGAGGGGAGAGGGGAGGAGGGGAGGAGGGGAGGAGGGGAGAGGGGAGGAGGGGAGAGGGGAGAATCAGTCAAGGCAAAGCTTTCTCTCTGGAAAAGAAAGCAAACTGACCCTTTGCCTTTCCTTAGCCCAGTGCCCACTGCCAAACTGTGGATCCAGGCTTTGGGATAGTTGTAGAGGGTGCTGACTCCCACTGCTTCTGGGCTCAGGCGCGTCTGTGCTTGTCCTCTGCCAGCTAGAAGGACTAAGAGCATGGTGGAAACACACCTCAGAAGGTCAGAAGGGTTTTGTGCCAGCCTCATGCACTGCAGATGGGACAGACACCACGAAGTGAGGCTGCTACAATACCTTTAGCAAAGATCTCCCTTCCTTGTGGAGTTTCCAAACCCATCTGTTAGAAAAATGCTTTCAGCTGGCCGCAGAGGTTTCTATTGATGTACTGCCAAGGCACAGCACATGGCCTGGAGGTCCTCACAAAGAACAAAAACCCACCCTGATCCACCAAGGACAAACCTTGTTCCCCTCAGAAGTGAAAAAAAGAAAGAGGAAAGCTTAGGATGTGCCCCATGTGGCCTGCAGAATCACCACTTGGGGTTACTGGAATGTGGCTCTTGGCCAGCTTCCTGCCTACACGAGCCACAACTGCCAGCAGCCTTTCCAGGTTGCTCCTGCTGCAAGCAAGGAGGGACCCAGACTCTTCCCAGGCACACTGTGTTCTTTGAAGGCTGTGTCACCACCTTCTGCAGGTTTAGCAGCCTTTTCTTTTGGGTTTGGTGGGGTTTGGTTTTTTCCTCCCTTTCCTCTTTCTCAAGGTTTTTAGGTCCTGGCAATGCAAAACCCCTCCCAAGCTGTGTTAAGATCAGTCTGGGTCGTGTTTCCTAGGAAGCTCTTCCTATTGAGGGAATCATTTCACTTCTCCATGTAACTGATCCAGGGCCATTATAAAGAGAAATCATTGCTGAGCACGGGGGCCAGAGGGTGAAACAGAGAACCTCCCTCAGCAGCAGCTAAAGCAGCTTCAGAACAAACAAGTGAGCAGGGAGATCTCTATCTAAGCACAGGTCAGATGTCACTGCTGGTTTCCTGTAGCTGCTGCACCTCACAGTTGTGCAATCTCTGATAGGAAATACATCTGGGACATGGGCCAGGTCTTGTAAGAGGAGCTCACAGCCAGCAGGATGGTGCTGAATACCTGCTCAGGAGCTCAGGTAGTGGCTTTGAAAGGCGCTCTGTGCTCCAGATTGCTGTCTCGCTGTGCTGTCTCTCAGCAGCTCCATTCAGGAATATCCTAAAGGTGCCTTTGTGCCCCAGAGATGGTTTAGGACAACAAGAAACAGCATGAAGACCTTTTCCTTCTGTCTCAGAAGTACCTGCAGAGCAGCACAGCGGTGCTGCAGAAGGGAGTGCAGGTGTGTGACCAGCCCTGAGCTATCAGCCTTGAAGGAGCAGCCTCAGCACCATCCTTCAGCTAAGCAGTAAAGGAAGCTGCTCTGGTTTGTTTATTGCTAGCATGGTGTGATGACAGCTTGCACTGTGAAGAGTGAAATCCACCACGAGGGAGCAGACATTAAGCTCTGTTTACCTCTGCACATGCCTGGGAATCCGCCTTGTGCCGTGCTTGGAACTGGGGAGATGCAGAAGCCAGGGGGCTGGGGATCAATTCTCCTACCAAGAGGCTTAGGAGAGGCACAGAGATGGGAGCTCAGCTTCTTCTCTCAGACTCCCTGGAGCTCTGAAACTTTCCTAGGAGAGGAGGAGGTGATACCTGCCTGCATGGCTGCGCTGCCCTGGCAGCATTCGACCTTGCCGAGGAGGGGCAGGATCAGACTCGGGATGCCACAGAGGACACTGGTGGCCACCGAGTCAGCAGAGTGACAATCCTCATTATCAGTTTACCTCCCCAGGGCTCTGTGAGTGCCTTTAATTTGCCTGACAGTCATTTATTAACAGTCTAGGGACAGGGAAGGGGTCCAAACACATTCCTGCTATGCTGTAGCACCAGGAATGCTGACTGAAAGGGGAAAGGGCTGCAAGTGAATTCACCAGCAACACAGAACTGAAACGATTCTGTTTGCGGCAGAGAACTCTGGGCCCTACCCAGCCAAGAAGGGCACTAAGAGAAGGGTTTAATTCATCATTCATTTGGGCTGTCTCACTTGTTGCAGGAACAGGCACACCACGACACACACACACCCCATGTAGGAGAAACGAGGAAAACTCTAAGGGGTTCCGCGGGGAAGGCTGCTGGGGGATGAACTGACCCTGAAGGGCCCCAGGTGTGTGCAGAGCTGGGGAAGGTCGAGATAAAGTCATCTCCGGCGGCAAATCCAGCGAGAAACAGCGGCTGGAGAAGCGGCCGGTGGGTGGCTCCGGGATGCTGCAGCCCTGCCAGCTCGCCTCTCCTCCTCCTCCTCCTCTCGGGTACCCAAGGAGCAGTATCCCGCGCTCGTTCCACCTCGGAGACTTTCACAGCACCGTCTCCATCCGATCCGGTCACCTGCCGCGGTGCGGGAGCTCAGCCCCAAGCTCCCGACCCCAGGCTGGGCACTCGCTGCCGGGACCCCAGCGCTCGGGGGCGGGGATGCTCGACCTGTTCTGCGCTTCCAAAAGTGCCTTCTCCTTCCCCACACCCCGGGCCAGCACCACTGGGACAATCTCTGGGCTGCATCTCCGGGCAGGGAGAGTCCCGCAGCCCAGCCCAGCCCAGCCCAGCCGGCACAGGGGCTGCGGGTCCCGGCGCACCGGGAACGGAGGAGGAGCGGCGGTGCCGCGGACTGGCAGCATCCCCCTGCCGGGGACCCCCGCCCCACTTACCTGTGCTTTCTCGGGGTATCGGCAGGTCGCAAAGACGAAATCCGGGGAGGGGCTGGAGGCTGCGAGCCCCCGCACCAGCCCCAGCCCAATGCCCCGGCTGGAGCCGGTGATGAGCACGGAGCGGCAGCGCGGCTGAGCCATGCTGGCACGGCTCGGCTCGGCTCGGCTCAGCAAGGCTTAGCTCAGCTCTGCCCGGTTTAGCTCGGCTGGGCTCCTCTCACTCCTGTCCCGGCCCTTCCCACCCGGTTCTTAACCTGCTCTGCGCGGAGCCGGCACCGCCGCCCCGATCCCGCCCCCCGGTCCGGCTCAGCTCGGCACGGCTCAGCCCAGCTCGGCTCAGCGCCTCCCCCACAGACAAAGCACCTCCCGGCCACCCACAGCCCCTCTCCTCCCAGGGCCGCAGCCGCGGGGCTCGGTCGCCGCCTTCCCGGAGGGTCCCGGGGCTGGGCGCGGAGAGCGGTCCGGGATTCAGGGTCTGAAGCGGGGGGTGCTTGGCCGAGCTTTGGTCTGCAGCCCGCAGCCCCCGGCAAGAGCAGAGTGTGCTCAGCAAATGACCCTTTGCGGATGAGAAAGCCTCTTCACCTCCCGACAACCAGGCTCGGGGGGGCTCCCCCTCAGCCAGCAGACCATGGGCTGGAAGGCTTGGGGTTAAAGTGCCCAAGGCTCACAACTGTTGTACCTGAGACAACCTTCACTCTGTCTGTGTGGAAATTAGCTGCAAGGTTGTGGTCGCTCCGTGCTTAAGAGGACCTGTAAGAAAGATGGGGACAGACCTCACAGCTGAGAGGACAAGGGGTGATGGCTTGAAACTAAAGGAGGGGAAGTTCAGACTGGGTACAAAGAGGAAATATTTTACCCTGAAGGTGGTGAGACCCTGGCCCAGGCTGCCCAGAGAGGTGGGAGATGCTCTTTCCCTGGAACCATCCCAGGTCTGGTTGTTCTGGGCTCTGAGCAACCTGCTCTGGTTGCAGCTGTCCCTGCTGACTGCGGTGGGCTTGGGCTTTGAGGGGTCTCTGCTTCATGCCCCTGTTAGAGAACTTCTTTGTTCTTTAGGTTGGATATCAGGAGACATTCCTTTGCTGCAAGAGTGGTCAGGCACTGGAACAGGCTGCCCAGGGAGTGGTGGAGGCACCAGCCCTGGAGGTGTTCAAGAAACCTGTGGCCATGGCACTTGGGGAGGTGGTTTAGTGGCCACGGGGCTCCGAGGCTGACAGTTGGACTCTGATCTTGCAGGGCTGCTCCAACCAAACCCCTTCTATGACTCTGCTCCCTTGCCCTGGGGCTGTTTTCTTTGTTTCTAGACAGCAGCAGCTCCAAATCCTGGACAGGATGTACACCTCTGAAATTGTCTGTCCCTGCTGGGGGGCTCAAAAGGTTTGAGATCCTCCTGGCACGCTCCCAGGGTGAAGATGTCCTCAAGTCACCTTCCCAGGCTGGAGGGCACAAGATCCTTGCAGTCATTTCTCCTCTCTCAGGCTCTCAGACACAGAAGGTGTGGGCTGCAAGCAAAGCTGAGCAGCAGCACAGCTTCTTCACCAGTGTTTTTGTTCTCTCTGTGGAGAAAGTCATGGCTCTGACCCTGCCACAGAGCAGTCCCCACCCTGCTCTTTTCCCTCTCTAGGTACAGAGACCTGGGCTGCCACTAAGCCAAAGCCTTGAGGAGGTTCTGAACCAGGTCCAAGGTTGAGCGGATGCAGAGTGTTTGCCCATTGCAAAAGCTCCAAGGAGGAGGAATGTGGTGGTTCTGGGGATGCTTCACTGCCTTTTTATGGCATCAAACACACAGCACTTGGCAAACAAAGCCTGAGGGCAACTCCCCTCATAAATTGTCCCTTTCCCTGAGAGGGTTGGAAATACATAAGAGAAGAGGCAAGCATGGCTGGTCCTGCTTCACTGCCGGGGATCAGAGCCGTGGGGCAGGGGACAACACCCACTTGTTGCACTCTGCCTGATGGATGACTGACACCAAAAGGGGAACCCAGCACTGCCATGGCCACTAAACCACATCCTGAAGCGCTGTGTCCGTGCATCTTTGATCACCTCCCAGGGATGGGGACTCCACCACCTCCCTGGGCAGCCTGGTCCAACCCCTCTCCACTCTTGCAGCAAAGAACATCCAACATCCAACCTAAACCTTCCCTGGTGCAACTTGTGGCCATTTCCTCTTCTCCTATCACTTACTCTGTGGGAGGAGACCAACAGCTGCCTGGCTGCAATCTCCTTTCAGGGAGCTGTAGAGTGCAGGGAGGGCTCCCCTCAGCCTCCTCTTCTCCAGACCAAGCGACCCTTCAGCCACTCCTCACCTGTTCCCCAGCCCCTCTGCCAGCTTGGAGGGGCCTGGAAATGGAAATTCTCTTTACAGCAAAGGGAGGGAACTCCCCAGCTTTGGTTCAGGTTCTCAGGCAGCATGAACCTTCTCTTAGTGCCTCCATACCGTGTCCTCTGCGGGCTCCGTGGTGGTGTTTCCACAGAGAAAAGTGCTCTGTAGACTGAAGGGAACTCACCTGCCCTGAAGGGATCACCTAGGAGTGATAACGCCACAATAGGAGCTTTGGGAGAGGCCTCCAAACTCTCAATCCCCTCAAGATTGAGTGGCTTTGGAAATGGCACTGCCTGGGGGGCTGATTACGCTGAGAGGGGCGGGGGACAGTCACTCACTGAAGCTTAGCCCTGCAGCTACCAGGCCAGTTTCACACAGCGGGGGTTGGAACAGACTCAGCTGCCGCTGCTCACACTATCGATGGCCAATTGATCAGGGGTTGCAGAGCAGCAAAGCCATCATGGAAACGCCTGGTGGCTGCCCTGCCACGTGTGAAGACGCCTGCCTGGAGCCAGCACCCTATTTAAAGCAGATCCACAGGAGCTAGATTCCACTGCCCCCTACACCTGGTGGGAAAAGCTCCTGTTCCTGCCAAGACTGGATGTGGCACCCAACATCCCACCCGAGATCAAATCTCCTTCAGGCTGGCTGATGGCAGGGGGTGGAGCAGGTAAGCAGCAGCTGCCAGGGCTGTCTATGAAGCACGGCAGCCAGCACAGTTCCTAGCACTCAGCACAGTAAGTGCTGAGGAACCCTTTGCTTGTGAATTCCTCCTGGTTACCAAGGCACATCCCACAGCTCTTGAATCTTGGGAGATGCCTCATCCCTGGAAGCATTCCAGGCCAGGTTGGATGGGGCTCAGAGCAACCTGATCTAGTTCAGGATGTCCCTGCTGACTGCAGGGGGTTGAACTAGACGACCTTTAAAGGTCCCTTCCCACCCAAACCAACCCACTCGGTGACATCCTGAGCCAAGGGTGACATTTGCCTGTCCTCATGGCTGTGTGCCACCAGGCACAGCTCTGTGGGACCAAGGTGTATCTCCCACCCCCATATTTCCACAGCTCCATCTCACACCTCCTCTAGCTGCTCTCAGCATCTTCTCCCAAACCCACCTCCTTGCCAAGCCCTTCTGTGGAGTTATCTGTGTTGGGCTTTCTGCTGGCAGGGACAGATTGTTCTCTTCTGGAACAGGAGGTCTTTTTGTCCTGTGAGCTCACCACTTTGGTGTCAAAATCCACACCTTCTGCCTCCTTAAAAACTCTTCAGAGGAGAAGCCAAGTGCCTTAGAAAGTAGCTAACTGCTTCTTCAGCACAGTAGTTGGCTGGTGATGCCAAGGGACGTCCCGTTCATGGAGGAGGTTGTATTAGCCTTGGCCTTACCTCTGCCCTTCTCCAGGCTACTTGTGCTGGATGAAGGCCATGTGTGGAGCTACCAGAACTGAGACTTCACTAAGGTGATTCCCCTTCCAGAGGCGGCCAGGACTATGAAACCTGCCTCCCCCATATGCTGCTTACCTCAGGAACAGGGCAAGAGGCAATTCCAGGAGCATCCAGAGCAGATGAAGGAGCCAAACAGGAGAACACCACTCACCTCTGACCTGGGAGATACTCAATGCAGATCTGAGGCTGAGCTGCTCCAAGTAATAGCCAGGAGGTGAGATTCAAAATGAGAACTCTCCAGACAGTGTTGCTTCAGCTTGGTCACAAAGTGACTTCTTGAACCACATTGGGTGAGCTGCCTTAACTCCTAACTCAAATCATTTGACTAAGTGGTTTCACCTCGTGGTGGGTTGAAATTTCCCCCCCACCCCCAGCATTACCACCCAGCTTTGTGCTGGTGCAGGAACTGCTAACTGCCATCCCCCACCACTGCTCTGCTGCAGCCCCAGGGAGATTCCCTTCTAGCTGCTGCCCATCTCAGTTGTCTTTCCCTCCCTCAAGGAGCAATCAGAACTATGATAACTAACTACAGCTCAACCACTGCTAGAGGGGGACCAGGAAAGAACTACTCTCCCCCTGCACAAAACACAGGGGTGCCCACTGCAGCTCCCCAGTAATGCTGATGTAGAACATCCCTGCTATGAAAAGCAGTTAGGTTATGGACAGAGGGAGCTGCAAGAGCTCCAAAGCCTCAAAGATTGGTAAAGTTGACCAATCTGTCCTCTGCTAGTGACACAGAGTGATCCCAGCTCAGGAAAGTGGCAGGCTAGAGGCTGGCCAAATGCAGGCTGACTGCCAATCAGCTGCCTTGCCTCATTAAAAACAAACGGAATGCCCATGGGATGTGAAAGTGTTACAAGAGTCACTGTCACACTGAGCCACCCACAAACCCCCTCCTGCATCCCTTCCCCTGCAGTGGGCAGGTGGTTAACCAGCAGGCAGTGCTCCCAGGAAGATCTAATCACAAGAGCTTGAAAAGCTCAAAGAGCAGCACACACCACCCCAGCCTGCTCCGCCAGGATGGGCCCAGCTTCTCAAGGCCTTGCCCAGAGAGGTGGTTGAATCCCCATCCCTGGAAGGGTTTCAGAGATGTGGTGCTGAGGAACATGGCTTAGCCCCAGCCTTGGTGGTTAGAGCATGGTTGGAGTCCATGATGCCATGGTTTAGTAGTCATGAGGTGCTGGGTGGCAGGTTGGACTTGATGACCTTGGAGGCCTTTTTCAACCTTATTGATTCTATGACCTTAGGTCTTGCCAACCAAAATGATTCTGTGATGCTCTGATCTCTCTCTACCCCTCCTCTGAGGGTGGAACAACACAAGCTAGTCTTAACCCTACTCCAACTTACCCATGCCCCCCATTCAAGCACCCAATTTCTGCCCTTATGAGCAGGCAGGGAGGTGTGAGCTCAGAAGAAACTACTAGCAAGTAAACTGTCATAGAAAATCAAATACTTTAATGAAATCAGGGGAGCATCAAGAGTAACAGCTCAGCTATACCACTAGAACTGATACTACTGGGCTGTGGGGGGTGTGTGTGTGGGGGGAGGGGTGGGGGGGGGCTTGTTACTACTTTGAAATGCTCTGTTCTTCAAAACAAGCATGCAGGATTGACAGACTACCAATTCTTCAAGAGAGCCTCAAAGATCATCCTGAGTCGAGGGGAGGGGGGTGGGGGCAAGAAATCCAAACCACTGAAAAGGCAGAGATAGGAAAAGGTCTTCCCAGCTGGTGGCCTGCACACAGCATTGCACAGATCAAAAATAGACTCCTCTCAAAGCCACGCCAAGCCTTTCACATTGATCACAATCCTCTACACAAGTCTCTGACACAAGGGTCAAGTTTTGAAGTCATCTTTTTTTTTTTTGTGGTGGTTTTGGGTTGTTTGGGTTGGTTTTTTTTTTTGTGTGTGTCTTCTTTTTTGTCTTCCCTGTAGCTTTAACTTCCAGCTGTATTAAACAAAGGATTATTTACACTGTGGGCAAAGTGGAAAGGCTTTTAGTAAGGCCCTAACCCCATACTGTAACACTGCAAAATATATATATATATATGTACACAAATAGAACCTAATATAGGCAACAGAGCTAAAAAAAAAAACCACACCACCCAACAAAACAACCCCAAAAGTCACCTTGCATCTGTACAACATCATTGAGTCAGTATGAAAAAAAAGACAGCTTTGTTAGCACCAAGCCACTCCAATGCTGCTTAGGAGCTGCCCTGAGCCTCCCAGTTCCACAAGGAAGGACTCCTCGGCACCAGCAGCTGCGGCTGCTGAGCCACAACCCGAGCTCCTGCTCGCAGAACTGGAAGGCCCAAGCAACAGCCACTCCCCCCCACCCCCACCCCCCCACAACTGCACTATGGTATGGGAATTACTAAAGAACAGGCAGAGGAGCATCCAGAGAAGCCCTGCAGCGTTATCAGAACAGTCACAGAGACAAGGATCAGATCAAGTCCTTCACATCATCCTTTCCTTTGGAGTCAGGGCAGCACTCAGTGGGGGGCGCCGGGCCACCGCTCAAGCCAGGCCTGCTTAACCCCTTCAGGCTGCAAAGCTCCAGGAGGAGGAAGGGCATGCCCTGCTGCAGCTCCCAAAGGAAAGAGGTCTGGGGGCTTTGTCAGTTCTGCTTGGGTTCACCTCCTGTGCCTGCTGTGGCCGGGGTGGTCTCGGTCGTAGCGGTGGGCGGCTCGCTCGTAGGAGCGCTCCCGCTCGTGCCGCTGCGCCCGGTAGTAGTGACTCTTCTTCTTGTACTTCCCAGAGTGGTCTGAGCGCTCCCTGGAGCGGCTCCTGGAGCGGGAGGAGCTCCTGCTGCGAGACTTCCTGCCTTTGTGAGCGGAGTATTTGTAGTCCTTGGACTTCTTGTAGCTCCTCACCTTGGAGCCTTTGTAGCCGGAGCCGTGGTTGAACTGCCTGGGAGGGGAATCGCTGCGGCTCCGCGAGCGGCTGTGGGACTTGGAGCCGCTGGAGGTGGAGTAGCTTTCACTTTTCCTGTGGCAAGGAGAGGGGGGAAAAAAGAGCAAGGGAAGGCTTATAGCTCTTGTTGAAAGGCTACCAAAGCTCATTCTGAAGGATGTGCTGGGAGAAGCTCCCACAACACCCCTGAAAGGGGTGTTGTGGGAGCTTCTCCCAGCACATCCTTCAGAGTGAGCTCCAAGGGGTGGGCCTGGGAGCTTCTCCCAGCACATCCTTCAGAGTGAGCTCCAAGGGGTGGGCCTGGGAGCTTCTCCCAGCACATCCTCCTCCTCCCCCAGTACCCACCTGTGCTTAGGGGAGGCAGATCTGGACGGTGACCTCGAGTAACTCGGGTCTCGACTCCCACTTCGACTTCTGCTCTCCCTCCCTTTCTGAACCCTGCGAGAGACAACAGACTCCAGGTCATTTTGCTTCAAGGAGTGATGGGCCACAAAGGACAACCACCAAAAAGGCCTTTTCCATGCTGAAAGCCTTACCCATTTACTGGGCTGTTGGAACTGGTTCTTTTTGCTGCCTCTGTTTTCCTCTTGGCATTCTTCATTGCCTGCACAGGTAGCGGCGAAGGTTTATTTCCTTTGACTTCTTTTGGAGACTCTAAGGAAAGAAGCCTTTAAGTGTTGGGTCGTGGCTGAAAGGACTGAAGCCTCCCTCCCCTTGCCCCCATTTCAACCCCTCTGTGACAACCAGCACTGTCTCCATGCAGTTTGCTCATCTGCTCACAGATGCAAGCACACAACCACCCCCAAAGCAGCCAGTCTGAAGAGGTTCACAGCAGGCAGAGGTCAAGCGGAAAGGTTTCTGCTGTGGCACTGAAGCACTTCTGGGAAGGGAGCTGACTGCAATAGCAAGGGACTGGTCTCAAAGCCACTTCAAGAAGTCACAACAAGCAGCTTGCTTTTCTTGCCAGTTGCTCAGTGTTTGTAGCATCCTGCTTCTCAGTTTAAGAAGGTGATCTGCCAGGCAAGACAGGCACCAGGCTGCAAGCTCCTGACCAAGCAGAGGCAGGAACACGTCCTCCGCTTGTCACCCAGGAGCAGCACTCCTGCCAGGGCTCCTCATCACAGCTGGGCTTGAATACTGCTTTAGCATAACAAACCAACTGCAAGTATTTGTTCAAGCTGATTGCCAAACCCACAAAAAAAGGCCCAGTCCCTGTACTGTGAGAGTTTAAGCTGGGCTGGATCTCAGACTGACTCAAGTTTAGCCTGCATCTGCTTCAGGAAATGACAAAGGTACACCACCACTCAAACTCTGCCATTTCAACTGCTGCTAGAAGCCAGTTAAAAGCAAACCAAACAAAAAGAAGCCAAACCCCACTGCACATGCACCTCCAAGCAGAGTGAAAATACATTTAATGTGAGGAAGGGTTATTCAGGAGTTATTCACTACTGACCATTTTTGGGGATAGGGGAAAATCCTGAGGTGTTATCCAAACTTGGGGCTCCCTCAGGCACCAGACCTTTAGCTTGTGCTTTTGCCTCTTCAATTGCCAATTTCTTCTTTTCTACTTTACTTTCCAGATCAGAGAGATCAACCTGTGAACACAGGAGCACTGCTTAGGAGAAAGCCTGGTACACTGCACTGTCTGCTTACCCACAGGCTGGGGGGCAGTAAGTCTAAAGAGACCCAGACATTGGCTGCTATCACGTTCCACTTCACAGAGCAGGCTTGCAGCTCCTTTTGAACCAGGCAAGGTTTCAGAACCACAGAATGGTCTGGGTTGGAAGAGACCTCAGAAGCTCATCCAGTCCAACCCCCTCTGCAGCAAGCAGGAGCATCCTCAACTACATCAGGCTGCCCAAAGCCCTGTGAAGCCTCGCTTTGAGGATCTCCAAGGATGGGGCTCCAACCACCTCCCCCATGCAACCTGTTCCACCTGCAGCCTCCAGTGACCACTCACAACAAGCAGCAAACCTTTTTCCTGGTGTAGAGCTGCAAAATCTTCAAGCAGATTTCTTGGATTTCCTCCTCTGTTGCTCCAAACAGCAAAAACCAGTGTGGGCGGTTGGGAAGTGGAATCTGAAAGGCAGGGGAAGAGGAAGATGTGCCTCAGTTTCCCTGCTTCTATTGGGGGTGGAAAAAAACAAACCCCAACCAAACCCAACCCCAAGCAACCCAAAAAACCCCAAACCAACCCTAAAGAACTTGGGCTAAATGGAAGGCTGCTCACCTCCAGCGTCCTAGCTGCGAGGTAAATGCATGCACAGGCAATGCTCTCTGGCTGGAACCGTACAAAGACATCTGTTCTCAGGCTATCATTCATGTAATTCCTGAAAGACAGGATGATCAGCAACGTTACATGGCACTGCCAGGCTCTTCCCAGTGTGTGTGTGTGGGGGGGGTTGTTTTGGTTTGACTTAAACAAGGGCTAGTTCTTTCTGTATTCAGTTACTAGACTTCAGTCCTAAGGCTCCTGTAAATCTAAAGCAAGAGTTGAAGGGTTTTGACTAAAGGACAATAAATAGTAAATCCCAACAATCCCTCAAGGGGAGGGATGTCTGACTGACTGACTGCCTGCCTGCTGGAAATCCCTTGTGGGGACCAAAAAAAAAAAGAGAACCAATTTTAACTTCACTTTTCCTCCTGGACCTCGTGAAAAAAATAACCAAGAGAACCAATTTTAACTTCACTTTTCCTCCTGGACCTCTACTGGCCTGCTCTCATGCAACACAGAAGTTATTTGCATCAAGACAACAGAGAATCTGAGCTGAAGGACTCAGTTATTGACTTTTAGATTCACAGGTTGCTCTGCAAGAGGGCTGAGCCCCAGAGGGTTGGTTGCAAGCTGCAGCTGCTCCTGGTGTAGCTCTCCCGTGGTCCCACGACGAGGCGGTCGGCTCCAGCTCGTGGCAGTTCCCACTGCAGATACAAGAGGTCCCTTTCTCTCCCAGGAGCAGTGGTTTTCCATCCAGAACAGAATCTCTTACATGTTTGTTTTTTTTTTTTGGGATGTAAAAAGCAGCCAGAGAAGAAATCAGGGTGTTGGGGAACAGCAGTTCAGGAGAACAGTCAGTGTTCAGGCAGATCTCCTCTTTGGCACATGAGACACGGGTTCCAAACTGTCCCATTTCAGTTAGGTTGCTTAAAATCAATGTTCACAGAATGAGACAACTGTAAAATATTGCACATAGTCCAGTCAGTACACTTCAGCATTATTCTTCTAAGCCTTAACATACACAAAAGTAACTTCCTCTGAAGCTGATGTGCTTCAAGACTTAGTTTTCCTTTGAGCACATGGGTCAAAGCATCAGAAGCTATAAACACAACAGGAAGGTCCTCAAAGGAATGCTCTGGAAGAGTGGTTGTTAACCACGTGGGTACCCAGTACACAAGGATTCACTAACCCCCAAGACATCTAAACCAGAGACCACAGTCCAGCTGACAAAAGGACTGGCAAAAAGAACTTGGATCCCAAGAGCATCAAACTCCCACCTGCCCCAGGTGTCTTCCAGCTAACCCCACCCCAGCCCAGCTCATCTTTCTGGGAAGGAAAGAGCTTCCAAACCTACTTTTCTCATCCCACTACAAAGAGAGCACAAACCTTTTGCAAAAGCAGCCATAAAGAAAAGTGGCACTTCAACCATCTGGAAGTCACACAGCTTTTGGGGTTTGGGTTGGGATATTTTTCTCTCTCTCTAATTTGCCAAATTGAAAAACATGCTTCCAAGTTTGGCCTCTGCGTTATCTTCCCTGTGGGCTCAGAATCAGACACGTGAGGACATGAATCCTTGTCACACAGGACTTGAAGCAAAAGGTAAGCAAAGGCACATTTCAAATCATTACACTGGACAGCCACCAGTTCTCAGGCAGTGGAGGCAACAAGTAATCAGCACACAAATAAAACTCTTTGCACATCTGAACAGGTTTCTCAAGTGGTGTCATTTCCTCCCTCCTCCTCCTCCTCCCCCACCCCTCCTCTCAGAACAAGCAGCAAACTGGGCATGAGTAGCCTGTAACTCTCACTCCAGTACTTCATGCAGTGGCACTGGCAAGGCTCTCTTAAGTGTTACATTGGACTCCAAGCTTCACACATGTACTGAAACGTTTCCTAAGTTGCTCACAGAGTGCAACATTAAGACTTCAAGCTTTAATCCATCCCTTTCAAAGCCTTCAACCCCACCTTAATTTTACTTTGTGGTTTTTTTCCATTTAAAACAAACACATCACTGTAACAGTTATGGGAAATAAGACCATGAAAACAGATCAATAATAAAAACAATCAATCAAAACCCTGCAGAACTTCACCGAACCAGGTTACAAACCAAACCCCCCCCAAAGAGCCACCAGTCAAAAGGATATTAACAACAACAAGAAATAAACAAATTAAAAAAATCAGGAAAAAGTATAAAAAAAGCACAAGAAGCAGTTGGCCAGTTACTCTACTATCATGTATATACCACCTGTCTAGAGTCAGCCTTCTCTTTGAAGAGCCTGCTTTGGTTTGACTGAAGACGGCAGCTATCCCTGCACGATAGCGCTTGGGCAGCAGAGGAGAAGTCTTAGTCACTTACCCTCAGAGGCTACCCTTTGATTAAAAGAGTACAGAAAAGAAAAGTCAAAACTGGTTCTCTACACACAGGTCACAGTACCAGACAGTTCAGTCAGCAGAAATATGATCTTTGGGTCGACTAAAGGTTTGTTTGTTTGTTTTAAACCACAGCGTTCAAAGGCATTGCTGTTCGCAAGCTGGTTTTGTTAAGGCTCACACCTGCAATTTGACTAAAAGCTTCCCAGCCCCCAAGCAAATCTTTATTGTAATGAGAGCAACGAGGCAGAGAACATTCCTTGGCAAACATGGGAACACTGAGTCTCTCCAGTCTTAGAAGCTGGCACCTTGCATTGTCCACAGAGCTAAAGAAATGTCTCTGTGCTGAGGGTCTGATACACCTGCAATCAAGCTCGAGCCCTGGGAAAAGCCATTTCCCAGCACGGGTAACAGACTTTAACTGCAGTTTTCTCTGTAAGAGCTAAGAAAACCAACCAACCAATCTCTATAACCCACTCAACATTTTCCCTTCAGCTGAAAAGTGAGAGCAGAGAGGAGGGAAGTGAGAAGTCAGGGTGGAAAGCTACCTTACCATTAAAACAGCGCCTCTAACTTAAGAGGCCGATCAACATTGGGGAAGCAGTTTGGGGCACACCAAGAAGCGCTGGAGCTGTCTGGTGTGGCCCACAATCATTTCTGGGCAATGCTGCCCAGAGTGCCTCAAGTGACATATTTCTGCTACTGCCCTTGCTGGTCTCTTAGAACAAAGAAAAATCAACTTACCATGAGGTCTGGACCAGGTGTTGGTTACGTTCACATTCTAATACCTGAAGGTACATAACGATTATCTGGAAGATATGGGTCAGCAAGTTATTAACAGGCATCTGGAGAGCCACCTACTTATTTCAGAGGGACATCCATGAGGCCACCTGTTCACTCAAGTTCTAAACACTCCACCCACTTGGGAGAGCACTTGCAACACCCCCAAGTGTTTATCCACACAGCTTCTGCTCTCTCCAGTGCCAAAAGCTGGACGCTCGGCTCTGACCTTCCTAGCTCTCCATCTTCTGAGCTCAGGCAGCAAGCCATTCAGCTAGAGGTCTTCAACTCTGCTCAAGCTACTATGTCCTACACAACTCAGGACTCCTTTCAGCTGTAACTTGGGAGAGAACATTGCTAGCTGCAGTAAACAGTAACACAAGGGTCACAGTGCTTGCAGGAGAACAAATCTAACGTGCTGTGTGTCACTGGTCTGCTCACTCCTAGTTCATTAGGTCTGGAAAGAAAATCAGGATGCAGAGGAAAAGGCTACTCCAAGAGCAAAAAAGTCACACCAATCAAACAAGTGGAGCTGTCCTGGAGGGTACTGACACCATGAATGAACTCTGAATGTCAAGCAGGCTTGTGAAGATGACTTCAAGGCAGGAGTTTTTCAGTGAAGAAAGAGCAAGCAGCCAAACTCTGCCGGCACAGGAGGAGGTCCTCTTACACACGGCGCCAACAGCACCAACACCTACAAGCATCACCCTAGCCTGACACAGGACACTTCAATGTTGACAGCTGGCTCATTTCTACTCAGGCCCTTCCCACCTGAGTGTACCTTTTGGAACACAAGCACCAGTGCTAAGTAGCTGACAGGGTTTGAATGACCTCACTGTTTCCACAAGCAGTGATGGTGAGCACACAAGGTTTCTGCCAGCAGGTTAGCACAACCCCAGGTGTCCCAATTCCTTTCTGCTGAAGGATCTGTGTTTAGCTGATGTTTCCTAACATCAAAGCTATGTAGTGAATTGACTTCTAAGGAGTATCTAGCATCTGCATCCATCTCCTGTGATCATTCAGCAGTGATATAAGACCAATTCATCATTCAGCAGTGATATAAGACCAATTAGAAAGAATCACTTAAATGAGAAAGGCAATGGGCTCACAAGAAGCTAACTTGACTGAATCAAGCAGGGTTACCATGTACAAGCTAAACAGCTTCCAGGCAGGCAGTTCACTCAAGCTTTTAAGCATGTGAAACATTGATTATAAAGTTACAAACCTTATGAGGGTGCTTCACATGAACACAAAATCCCAACTCCTTTAAGACTCTTCTTTCTGCCTTAATAATTTGGTTCTTCAAGTTCACATATTCCTGATCCAGTATTAGAGGCACAGGTTTCCTGCAAGACAGCGTCACACCCTGAAGATAATCCTGGCCTCAGAAGTTGTGTTTGTGCAGAAACAAGAGGCATGACCATCTACAACATCAGAAATACTTCCCCCCCCCCCAAAACCACTTCAAATTCTGAAGATAAAAAAGCTGTGTTTGTGTAAAAAAAAAATCAGAGACATTTAGAACACCAAACCCACTTATTTGGTAACAGCACTTGGCTCACTGTTCTCCTTCCTGAGATCATGGAGAGCAGCCAGGCAGAAAGGGACCTGGGGGGAGTGGTCAATAGCAGGCTGAACATGAGCCAGCAGTGTGCCCAGACCACATGGCATCCTGGCCTGTATCAGGAATAGTGTGGCCAGGAGGAGCAGGGAAATCATTGTGCCCTGTGCTCAGCACTGCTTAGGCCACACCTTAAATCCTGTGCCCAGTTCTGGGCCCCTCAGGTCAAGAAGGACATTGAGATGCTGGAAGGTGTCCAGAGAAGGGCAACAAAGCTGGGGAGGGGTCTGGGGCACAGCCCTGGGAGGAGAGGCTGAGGGAGCTGGGGTTGCTTAGCCTGCAGAAGAGGAGGCTCAGGGGAGACCACCTTGCCCTCTGCAACTCCCTGAAGGGAGGCTGGAGCCAGCTGGGGGTTGGTCTCTTCTCCCAGGCAAGCAGCACCAGAACAAGAGGACACAGTCTCAAGCTGTGCCAGGGGAGGTTTAGGCTGGAGGTGAGGAAGAAGTTCTTCCCAGAAAGAGAGATTGGTCATTGGAATGTGGTGCCCAGGGAGGTGGTGGAGTCCCCATCCCTGGAGGCGTTCAAGAGGGGACTGGCTGAGGCCCTTGGTGCCATGGTTGAGTTGATCAGATGGTGCTGGGTGATAGGCTGGGCTCGATCTCGAAGGTCTTTTCCAGCCTGGTTAATGCCATTCCATTCTACCTCCTCCAGATGTTCCCTGATTTATGAAGCAGGGCACAGCTGCGCATCATCAGCCCACGAAGGTTAATAGTGACATGAGCAGAGCCCTCCAGCCCCTGCCCAAGGCCCCAGCTTACTTCTTTTCCCGCAGATGCCGCAGGCGGTGGAAGACGTTGATCACGTCCCTGATGCGCCGAGGGGCCTCTTCGATCTTGGATGCCAGGTGGACGCAGGCCATCGACACATGCTGAAACACAGGCATTGCAACACACTGCCCCTTTGGCCTCAAACCAGGAACTGACCTCCTTGAGGAGGGAACACCAAAAGGAAGCGGTGGCAACCCAAGGAAATGCTAACAGCTTGGTAAAGATCAGTACCGGGGAGCTGGGTAAAGTCATGGCAAGTAAACCCCACAGGCAAGCTGCCCTAATCGCACCCAAGGCAACAACTTGCAGGGCTGTATCAAAAATTAAGTCACATTTGTAGCCACACACATTTGATCCCCCTCATGAGGGTGGTGAGAGACTGGAAGAGAGACAAGGAGATGATGGATGTCCCCTCCCTGCAGGCGTTTGAGGCCTTTTAGCAACCTGGGCTAGAGAAAGGTGTCCCTGCCCGTGGCAGAGGGCGTGGAACTAAATGATCTTTATGGCCCCTTCTCACCCCACCCACTCTATTGATCTTTTGAATGCTTTCTTACCTCCATGGAATGCTTCACAAAAGACTTGGTATAAAAAAACCGCTGAAATAGCACCTGTCCTGTAGCCATAGCCACCTAGAAAGGAAGCAACCATCACAGAGATTAACCAAACAAGCACCAGCTCCAAAAAGTTAACTGCCTAGGATGCTTTTAAGAGAGTTAAGACAGAAGATTAGCTGAGCTATATTTAAGCCTGGGAGTAAGTTCAGTGGTATCTACAGAAAACAAGGGCCCCTCAGTAACAAAGTTATGTTGCCCCAAATGTTATTAACAATCCAGAAGCCCATAAGATAACTATCTAGAAGTCAAGGGGATGTGCTAAATCATTATGTTCTTATCACTTACAAAACCACGCTCCAAATTAAACTACAACACAATTAGAAACCCTTGAACTCAAGCAGCAGACCTGAAGGAAATAGGAGGTTATGATAGTACGCCAGAAAAACTACGTTTTCGGCGTGGGAGGAGGCAAGGAATCTAATCGTATTATGATTTGCATAAGCTCCTCACGCAAGCCGAGTCGCTGAGACTCAGGAGCTATTAGCTGCCGGCAAAGTTTCACACTAGGAGAGCAACGAGCCTGCCCACGATTGGAGTTCGCTAAGGAACAAAACCTTTCCGAGGCCCACAACAATCCGAAGGACTCTCAGGAATCTTTTCCGTAGGCCCCAAGCCTAAAGAGAAAGCAAAGCCGTGCGGGAGCCCCCACCCTGGCCGGGGAGGCGGCGGGGGCGGCGCAGGAAGGTGGTTACATCACCCGCTTCCGCCGGCCGGGGAAGGCTGCAGGCCCGACGAGTAGGCCAAGCGGCTCTCACGTCCCCAGACCCCAGCCCAAAGAGGAAGCTTCTCCGCCCTGCCCCTGTCCACAGCCGCGGCCGCTGGCCTAGCGAGCGAGTGGCGGCCCCGCCGCGGGCCGCGCCGGCAGGCCAAGGCCTAGAGAACAAAGGTCGCCCCAGCCAAGGAGCACACACGGCCTCGACCCCACAGCCACCCAACCCCGCTGAGGCCTTCTCTTCCGGCTGCCAGCGAGAGGCCTCCCCGTCCCGACCGCCCGGGCCGCGGCCTTAGCCCTACCTGCGGCAGACGAAGCAAGATGCCGGCCGCCTGGATGAGCTCGCAGCCGGTGACGCGCAGCTCGGTCTCGGTGTCGGGGTCGAGGCCGCTGCTCATGGACGGCGTGAAGCGCAGCGTGTGCTCGGGCAGCAGGCAGTTCTCCAGCGTGATCAGCACCCCCGAGTACAGGCGGTCCCCGATCAGCACCGCCCCAGGGCCCGGTACCGGCGCACCGCTCCCCGCCGGGGCGGACCCTACCGCCGTAGCACCAGCAGATAAAGGCCCCGCCGGGCCGCTGCCTCCCACCGCTACCACAGCCGCCGCGCTGCCGGACCCCGCCGCCATTTTGTGCTGCCGCCGCCTCGCCTGCCTCAGCTCTTCTTCCCCACCGGGCGGACCCTCCGGCCTAGCACCGCACCGCCCTCTTCCCCGCCTCCGGCCAGCGCCTATTGGCGAAGCTCGGGCAAGAGACGATCAGCGATTGGCCCAGCCGCTGTTACGCATGACGCCGGCCTGGGGTTGAACGTAACGACGTGACGCAACGGTTGGGAATTTGAACAGGGCGGAGGGGTCGGAGCTTCCGGTAAGCGCCACCGCCCTTAGCGGCGCTGGACTCGCCTGACCCGGCCTGACCCGACCCGACCCGGTTCTGCCCGCTTCGGCCTGCTTCAGCCTGCTTCAGCCCTTCCCAGACTGGCGTGGCCCAAAGCCGGGCTGCTGCTGGGGTCCGCAGTTTATGCCCCCCCTCCTCCCCCCTCCACCACCAGGGGTTTTCCCCATGCAGCACCTTAAGTCACTACTGCAATTGCATGTCCATAGCAGTTACCAAACACTCTGTCTTTTAATTCCTTAACAAAATATCTTTATTTAAAGTCCTTAACATGCTCACTGTGCCATTAGCAACAGAACTTCCACAGACCTGACTGAACCCTGCTAATGTCAAACCACGGTTTCTAACCCAGCACATTTCATTTGCAATACAAGGGAAAACATCACCTAGGTGGCAAGCCTTGCACCCAGACCCACTCCATCCCCCTCCTGGAACCATCTTTGAAGATTCTCTTCTCAGTAGTGTTCAGCAGTGAGCTTATGCTGCTGTACAAGGTCCTGTTGGTAACAGGTACCCACAGGCTCTTCTAACATCAATACTGGTGAACCATACGTGAAAATATCCCCTCTGGCTCTTTTCCATCTCCTAGGGCAGCAAGGAAGCCTTCTTGTCTCCTCCTCTGGGCTAAGGCAGCCAGGGACTTGAATGTCTTTGGCTCATAAATAGCCAGATCAGCAATCACCTTCCTGTTCAGTGCCACCTGGGACTGAAGGCAAGAAAAGCTGCTGGTTAAGTACAGTAACTTTTTTAGGTACACCACAATGCTTAATGATTACCCAAGATCTTTGGGCGAGTCACTTTCTTTTTACACTGTAAATACTCTCAGAGAGCTGGCAGACATGAGGGTGCTTCCCACCAGACCAAGTTACTCAAGGTCCCATCCAACCTGGCCTTGAACACTTCCACACTTGGAGCCTCCACGGCTTCTCTGGGCAACCTGTTCCAGTGCCTCACCACCCTCATGAAGAAAAACTTCTTCCTAATGTCTAACCAAAATCCATCTTTTCCCAGTAAGAGGATCTTCTGGGGAACATTAAAAAACCCACACTGCTCTGAAACAAGAGACAAAGGGACAGGCAAAGCGGGGAGTGTGGGGGAAAGAAGCTTTTAGGTAGTGCTTGGTTCTCGTGGTTACAGTGCAACAAGGGTAACCAGGGGCCTGAGCCCTGCACTACTTGACAAGAAACATGTCAGAAACTTAGTTATCTAAGGTCAGAAAACTTAGACAGTTATCTACTGATTTGAAACAAAGACAAAATGTTTTGCCATCTGATATAAGTTCCTTGCAGTTCCACTTCCAGAAGCAGAAGCAAGAGAAACAAGTCTTAACCTCACAATTCCAGTACCAACAAAATAAAAACCAGTTCCTTGGAGTGTTTCAGATCAAGGGAGAGTGGCACCAGCTCTGCACTGTCCATGCTCACCAAACACAAGCTAGCAGTGAAGAGCAGAGGGGTTTTATTTTGCTAATACAAGCTTTGCAGTTCTTAAGATGCACAGAAACAGTTTGGGGGGCAGAATAACGTGTAGAACAACAATGTTCACCAGGAGAAAAGAGGATTATGCATGAAAGGAAGAGAGGTTTAGGGCAGAACATAGTTCATGAAGAAGTTCCTTCCTTAAACAGAAGGACTTTCATCACCAGAACCAGGTCAGTGCTGGCAGTTCAGTCTTGCCAGAAGGAGCTTTGCCAGCCCTCCACCATGCCCTATAACATGGGTCCCCACCATCACTCTCCAAATAGTGGCAAGCAGAGGCTGTAGCAGCAGTTCCTTGCAGTTGCATTCTGAGACAGCAGTCAGCAGCCCTTTAATAGGTTTGTCAGCCTACATCTGCTTGAAAGACTTTAGAGCTTCCAGAAATTAATCTGCCTGGCACATCAGAAGCCCTCTAGTAGACAGTTTCTCTAACCTGTTGTTCCTAAGTAATTACTCTTCAAGCACCTTCCTTACCTTAAACAGATTGCTTATGAAAGCTGAGTACTTCAAACCATGTTCAAGAGAAGCTGCTTCAATCCTAGTGATCCAGAGCTAAAAAAAAAAGGGGGGAAAAAAGTAAAAATTAACCTATTAGGTGATAAAATACTTGAAGAAGTAACTTTTGTCATGCTGGCCTCCTCACAATGGAGTAAACATAACACTTTCATAGAATGGCTTAGGCTGGAAGAGACCTTGGAGTAGATACCTCAACCTCCCCACCATGGCCAGGGACACCTCTCAACTAGACTCAGCTGCTCAAGGCCTCATCCAACCTGGCCTTCAACACTCCCAGGGAGGAGGCATCCACAGACTCCCTGGGCAGCCTGTTCCAGAGTCTCACCACCCTCATACTGCAGAGGCACTTTGTCAGATCCAGTCTAACCCTGCCCTCACTCAGCTTCAAACCATCCCCCTTTGTCCTGTCTCTAGACACCCTGACAAAAAGTCCCTCTGCAGCCTTCCTGTAGGATCCTTTCAGGTCCTGGAAGGCAGTTCTAAGGTTCCCTCTGGAGGCTTCTCCAGGCTGAACAACCCCAGCTCCCTCACCCTGTCCTCACAGCAGAGGTTCTCTAGGCCCTTCACACCTTGAGCCTTCTCAGCACACAAGCGAGAACCTCAGACTGTGAGCTGCCTCAGGCCCCAGAGAGGCTGTGCTCACATCAAACTCCTGTTTCCCCACCCGCCAGTAACAAGATTTGGGGAGGAAAACGTCTGCTTCAGTTCTGCTCTTCCCCCACTGTAACATTGACACATCTGGCTCTTTTTTACCGCTCTGAGGAATCTCTTCTTCTCTTTTCTGGCCTTTGTGGACTTCACGAAAGCTCTCCGGACGCTGCGCACAGCCAGCTTGTAGCAGCGGTTCTTCCTCCCACGGAAGTGCTGGAAGGGCAACAAGAGGCTCAAACCCTTCAGAGGTACTAAGACAAGCTGAGCTGCATCTCACAACTCTTCAGAACAAGGCTCCACACACAACCAGCAGTTGGCATAAAAGGGAAATATTCTTTAAGGCACAGGAAACTCGAAGTTGGAGCGGGCTGAAAAATCTCGGTCTGGCAGGAGAAAGCCAAACCCAGACCTGGCTACAGGCTGTGGCTCCAGGGGCAAGGCTCCCACACACGGTGCTGTGGCACAAATACCACAAGCACTGATGACCTTCAGCTGTCACAGACAGCATCGAGTTGAAAGGCAGCCTCAAAGCTCATCTTGTCTAACTCCCCCCGCAGCCAGCAGGGACACCTCCAACTAGAGCAGGCTGCCCAGGGACACATCAAGCCTCATCTTGAATGCCTGCAGGGATGTAGCCTCAACCACCTCCCTGGGCAGCCTGTTCCAGTGTCTCCCCACCCTCACTGTGCAGAACTCCCTCCTGATGCCCAGCCTAACTCTGCCCTGCTCCAGTTTCAAACCACTGCCTCTCATGCCATGCCCACAGCCCCTCCCCAGCCGTCCTGCAGGTCCCCTTCAGACACTGCAACGTGACTTCCCTCTGCCGGGGAAGGGCTAGCGGTCACCTGGAGGCCGCTCGCCCGCTCCGCGGCCCCGCGGCGGAGGAGCCGAGCTCCGTGCGGCCGGGGGGCGGCGGGGAAGGACACTCACCCGTGCATACTTGAGCACCTCCTGCACCCTCCAGAAGCGGTCGGTGAGGCGGCTGCGGATCCAGCGCGGGGCGCCCAGCAGCACCATGCCGGCGGCCGGTTCGCGGCAGCGCTGCGCTCGCCGCTTTCCGGGGCGGGGACAGCGGGAGCCCGGCCCCGGCCGCTGCCCTTCCGCCGGTTCCGGTGCGGCTTCCCCCGCGGGCCAAGCATCGACCGAGCGCCGCCGTGGCCGTCAAGCCATGTCCCCAGGTGCCGTGACCGCACACTTCTCCAGGCGTGGGGACTCCGCCACCTCCCCGGGCAGCCTGTTCCGATCCCTGACCTCTCTTGCGGCATTGGAACAGGTTGGACTTGATGATCCTTGGGGTCTCTTCCAACCTTAGTTACTGTGATACTGTGATACTGTGATATTGTTCCTAAGCTCCAACCTGAACCTCCCCTGGCACAACTTCAGGCCATTTCGTCTCGTCCTGTCACCTGATACGGGAGAGAAGAAGCCGACCCCCACCTCGCTCCAGCCCCAGCAGGTCACGGATGGATTTTTAAGGGAAAGATAGAGGTTTTTTTTGAAAGCCCCGTGGGAGCAGGCAGCTTTGTGGAAGCCTTTGCAGAGCGATCCCCTCCCCATCCAGCTGCAGCGTGAGGCTCTTCTGCGTGCATCGCCCGTGGCCCCTTCCCTGACCGTGCGTGTCCAGAGTCCTGGCCCTTCATCCGTGGCCTCCAGCACCCCTGGATGTCTGCAGCAACCCCTGGAGCCCCCTGCCCTTGCAAGCTTTGCTGTGGGCATCTGAGATTTGAGAGTCAGACATCATCCCTTTGACATTTTTTCAGCATTCCTTGGCTATTGTGGAATGTTTTGCAGGGGTCACTTAACATCATAATGTTATCAAAGCTCTTTCTTTGGCTTATTAACAAAGAATCTCTCTAACAGCTTGTCTCTGTAGACCTTTGCCTCTTCATCAGCCTTGATAGTTTCTGTTACAAGTAACATTTTGGGGGGGGTTTTCTTTTGTATTTTAATTTCTCACACTCAAAACTCTGATTTGGTTTTGCCTTGCAGTTTCCTTTTGGCTGTTGAAAGAGGCTGAGCTGTACAATGAAGCCGAGGAGCTGCAGAAACCACGAGATGGTGCTGTCCTTACAGGCAGAGGGGGGGGAAAAAAGATCTGTTAACAGCAAATGTCTCTGCAGTCAGAGAATTAATGATTCTCTCTGATCATCTTTAATTGTTAGCAGTTCCAGCACCTCACAGAATGCCAGGCTGGAAGGGACCCCAAGGACCATCTGGTCCAACCTTTCTAGGTGACAGTGGTCTTGAAATGAATCATAGCATCAACAAGGTTGGAAAAGACCTCAGAGATGAGCTGGCCTAGCACCCAGCTTAAAGCTGTCCAGTGTAGGGGAATCCACCGGTTCCCTTGGGAGGTGGTTCCAATGTCTCACTGTTCTCATGGTGAAAAGCTTTCTTCTGGGTTCCAATCAGCATCTGCCCAGCAGTGACTTGTCCCCATCACTCCTTGCCTTCACCACATGACTCCTTACATAAAGGGAGTCACCATCCTCCTAAGTAGCCACCCTTGATGTACTTTTATGTGCAGAAACTGCCCCATAACTTGCACCTTTATCAAGACATCTTCCCCACTTAGGGGCCAGGTACTTGCTGGATGTGGAAATGTCACAGAATCAGAGGCTTGGGGAATCTTATTCTCCTGGTTTGAACTAGACCAGAACCGATTCTGGTCAGGGATTGGACTTCTCAGCTCAGTCTCTGCTCAGTGATGGCACTTCCTGAGGTTCAGGGCAGGTTTGCACAGCCAGGAGCTGCTTCTGGCAGCGAGAACACAGATGGGGAATGTTCCTGCCAAGGGCTGGGCTGAAGAGAGGCTCTGGCTGAGACTTGCTCCTGTGCAGACCAAAGGCACTGCCACATCTTGTGCCCCTCTTGGGGGGCAGTAAGTCAGAGGTGGCACTTGCAGGAGGAATGGACAAGAGGCATTTGTTACACCCAACAGCATCTGCCTTCCTGCACAGACCCAGGGCTTTCCTGGCCCTGTGGCTGGCCTGTGCAGCAGCTACAAGCAGGATGGTTCCAATGGTTATTCCCCCCTGGGTGTCTGGACAGATCTGTGAAGAGATTTCACATTTTGCAGCTCAAGGAAAGGCTGCTGCCCCGTGTCCTCCCCTAAGAGCCTTTCAGCCTGAGAGTGCAGTGATAGAAATGGGTGGAACAAGATGAAAATTGACTTTTAATCCTCTGGTGACTGGTCTAAAGGTTGTTTCTCTCTGCATTTTTCAATCTCTCCCTCTCTCATGCATTTATTGGGATTCATTCCCCCTCTCCCAGGAAAGCAGCTGTCCAAACAGAGCTGCTCCTGGGATTTACAGCCTTGTTAAAATCGAAATTGACCTGTCAGCTGAAGTGCTTCTGAAATCCATTTCAAAGGTTGGGATTAGTTAGTACACACCTTTCAAAAACATTTCAGTGCCTGACACTGGGAAATGAAAAAGCAGAGGAACATCTTCATCTCTGGGAGACAGTTGTCTGTTGGGTTCTGACTTCCCAGGCACAGCTGAGGGAAATGAATTTGTAACCCATTGAAAGGAGCAATTTGCAGGTCTGTTTCTCACTTTGAAAACCAAAGGCATAAACAATAAAGCTTTCTTCTCGTTGCCATAGTGTGGTCTGAAAAGATCTTCCCAACTTGAGCAGGCAGAGTCTCAAGAGCGAGCTGTGGCCATGGATGTGAAGAGCCTAGGTTCACACACAGCCATCTCCACAGCAATGCTGAGAGCTGCAGAACACTCAGCTGGCCTTAGAGGCACAGAATCATGGAGTTGTTTCACTTGGAAGAGACTCTTAAGATCATCCAGCCCAGCCTTCAAGCTAGGACCACCATGGCCATTAAACCATGTCCCTAAGAGCCATGCCCACACATTTCTTAGTTCCTTTCCCAGGCTCTTCACCAGGTCACTGTGCAGTAGGAAGAGATGGGCACATCTCACCTCCCACCTCCAGAGCCTGCTTCCCCAGGGAGCTGGCTGACAATAGCAGCAGCCTTGTGTGTTCCCAGCAGATTAACAGAAAGCTGGTGATGAGGTCATCTGATATGGTTCCTTAATAGGTCAGGATCCAAGGGCTGAAGAAGGAGAGACTGGAGGTTTTATGAGGAGCAGCAGGGGGAACTGGGATTGTTTGGCTTGGAGAAGAGGAGGTTGAGGTGAGACCTTCCTCACTCTCTCCAGCTCCCCAGAAGGAGGTTGTAGTGGGGTGGGTGTTGGTCTCTTCTCCCTAGTGCCAAGTGACAGGACAAGAGGAAACAGCCTCCTGCTGCACCAGAGCAGGTTACTCATTACACCTTTGAAACCTCTGTCCTCAAAACAGCTCCTGAGCTCACTTCAGTTTTAAAGGCTCTGTTTTGATATTGACTACACCTGGTGGGTTGCAAATGGTCTCAATTTGTCTCACTTCTTGCTCCTAGGAGTAGTGTAGAGCACTCTTCCAGCCCAGGCTGAGAAGATGCTTTCAGCATCAGGAGGACAGTCTGTTCCATTAAATTCCACTTCAATTAGAAGAGGACTACATGGGCCTGTAGTCAGGATTGTCTTTAATAGCAGTGGACTTGATGATCTGGAAGGTCTTTCCCAGCCATAGTGATTCTGTGTGATACCTTCTGGTCAGACCTGTGCTACCTCACTTTCCTCTGGAGTTCTCCCTCCTGCCCTCCTAGTTATGAATCTCAAAGGCTACCTAAATGTGCAGATATCACTGAAGCTCTTAAATAATATTGATCAGGTGAGGCAGGTGAAAGAGTTGTTGACTGCTGTTGCCTTCACAACAAGAACACCAGCATGTTCTGCGAGCCGTAAGTGCTGACTGCAGAGGACAGGGGAGGTCTGCTGGGCACATGAGCCATGTCCTTATGGGCATTATTTTAGTTTATTTATTTTTTTTTTTAATCTAGAGGGAAATTGGAGAAAAGGAACCAGAGGGAGAACAACTGGGATCAAAAAGGGACCAGCATGGTGTGAGCGTGGCTCTTGGGTGCTGCTCAAATCAGCAGCGAGGCAGATGTGAAGGATTGGTTCGCACACAAAGCAGCTTCAGAAGCTCCTCTTGTAAACAGAGCAGCGTTGCACAGCTCTGAGCCCAGCTGGGAGAGGAAGACACTGCCTGTGTCTGAGTGCCTGCCACTGCAGGCAGCTGAGAGCAGTGAAGCCACACACTGCTCTGCTCTCTGCTTCCAGCTCTGCCAGGTGTGAGCGAGGGCTCCAGCAAGGCAGAGAGTGGGGAAAGAGCTGCTGCCTGCTGCCCTCACTGCTCACCTTGCTCGGATGACTTGAGCAGGAATATTTGCTTGGGGAGAGGGTGAAGAGCTTGGAAAGATGATTTAAAGTCAAGGAGCTGTCTTCAAGTGCCCAAGCCTGATATTCTTAGCAAACAGCAGTGCTCAAAGGTGGAGGACAATACTGAAGCACTCTGGAACCAAGCAGCCTCCCAACACTGAGGCAGCAGCTGTTTGGGACCTCTTGGAATCACAATCCTGGGAAGAACAACAACAAACTCAGGAGTACCATGGACTGAAAAGCAAAATAACAGCCATTGCCAAGCTGCCAGCTGCCACATCGACTTGGAAACTGAGGTTGGACACTGCTGGAAAGCATTCTGAAAGGAAACAACCTGTGCTGGCCAGGTCCTGGGAGGGCAGGTGGCCAAGAGCGGCCTTTCCTTTCTTGCTCCATTATGATCTCTGCTTAAGTGTGTGGAAGAGGCAGAAAAGGCTTCTGTTCATTTCTGCCCTGTTCTGCTGCCAAAAGCAAACAAGCCACTTTTGACCAGCAGTCTTCCTGAAGAATGTCTGGGCAGGACACTGAGGACTTTGGAGCAGAAAACCTCTCGGAGAAGTCTCGGATGATTCCCAGCCTCCCACCCTACGACATCGATGACCAACTCCTTCCCAGGGAGCCACGGAGCGCCTGGTGCTGCTTGGCATGGGCCCTGCTGATAGTCACCATGAACACCTTGGTCTTTTTCATGAATTTGCTCTTGATGTTTGTCATCTTCACCATTGTCCTGCTTCCTACCATCGTGGTGGTTTACTTTGGCTTCCAGTGCCACTCCAAGGTAAGTGAAGCTTTGCTCCCTTGGGCTGCTGGGAGCCACCCGTAAGTCATCCAGGGCCATCCACAAGGGTTTATTTCAGCCCATGGAGAGAAGTGGTTGTAAAGCCAAGGTTGGACAGCCTGAGCTTTTGTTTCCATGAGGAGTGTGTTCATGGGTTAATCTTTTCATAGTGGGGAGCATTTGTCAAGTCTGGGCTGACAAGGACAGGTTTGTGATGGCTGATGGTGACCTGCAGGCTCTCAGGTGTACAAGGGAGTGGTGTGTCCTCCCCGGTGCCAGGGTCTTGGCTGCAAGGAAGGCTGCTGTGTGCAGCTGTTTAGGGAACCACAGGCTCTCTGGGTTCTGGACTAATTGTCTTAAAGCAGCTGGTTGGCACCCATCCATTCAGTGTCAGGAAAGCTCCCTTTGGAGAGACAAGATCACTGAGACAAGCTGCCTTGGGGACTGGGGCAGTAGGAGACCCCATGGTCCTGATCCCTGGCGCACTGCACTTTGCACAGTCATTCAAAGTGATCAGAGAGAACTCTACAGCCACTCACAAGCTTGCAGGAGGTGCCAGTCCTGTGGGCACACCTGGATCCTGGCAGGAACGAGCAAGGCACATTTTAACCCCTCCCTCCTTCCAGGGTCACATGAAATGGGAGCTTGGTTGTGCAATGAGGTTGTATTCCCATGAAAACAACCAGCAGCTGGGGCAGGTCAGGTGAATGCCCTCCTTGGCTTGATGGAGCTGCTGTTTGCATTTTCATGTCACAATATTTGTCTCTTTGGGTTTTTTTGGGTGACCTCTGTCACTGAGAACTCATCCCTCATTCACAGGAGCCCTCCACAGGCTCTGGTGGGGCTTGTTCCTCTCCATTTAGGTAAGCCCTCTGCAGTGTTTGTCACACTTGGCCTGCCAAGCGACTAATTATTGAGCTAGAGATGTCCAACAGAATATATAATCCTCTCTTTATGCCAATTTAGTGCTCCCCAATGTGCTGTACAGCTTCTCAGATCAGAAATGAGCCTGCATGGCAGGAAGGGCTCTGGCTGCCTGTGTCTGCTTCCAGTTGGTTGCTGTCCTCTGCATTTCATCATTTCATTTCTTACCAGTTTCTTCTGGAGATGCATCCATAAATATTTCAGGAAGCAGTTGACTGAGGTGGGTGTGAAAAAGCAGTTCTCTTGTTTTCCTCTTAGGCCAGCTCATGATGACTTGTTGTTGATTGTCTTAAGTTAGAAGAGCTCTTTTGCATCCTACTTTGGGGGGAAAACCTCCCTCCCACTGCAGCTCCTTCTCCCTCCCACTGCAGCTCCTTCTCCCTCCCACTGCAGCTCCTTCTCCCTCCCACTGCAGCTCCTTCTCCCTCCCACCTCCTTCTCCCAACAGGGAGAATAGACTCAAACCAGAGATGCTGTTGGCCTCCCCATTCCACAGAGTCTGAGCTGGAGAGGAGGTCATTGAAATGGTCTCCAACTGGTGTATTTAACTGAGAAATGTTAAAAGAACAAAGCTTTCCTCCTCCATTCTAATAAAGTCTGTGCACCCCATCGACTCACCCAAGCCCTTGGCAGCTCTGAGTGAGCAGGTTGGGTGGTAGGAAAGGATTGAACCATGCAGCAGTGGTCAACCACGTGCCCAGTTCAACCCAGTAAGGCTCTGTGGACTTCTGTGGAGCTGTGCACAGATGCAGCTGTGGAGGTTTCATTGCTCAGTGGAGGTCTCATTCCTCAGTGCAGGAGGAGCCTCCCTCCCTGCCTAGCTGGGCTGTCAAATCCTGTTTCCCAAGGATGCAAACTGCCACTCGGCTGTGGCAGCACTTGCAGTGGTTCTTATTCCAAGGTATGTGGTAGAGGTTCCCACTCTGCAGGTGGGATCTTAGTTTGCTCCCTCGAGGTCTCTAAATGCTGGGACACAGCAGCATGCTGAGACTCCAAGGATCCCTCAGTTTTTGACTGCAGGTGCTGGAACTTTCTGCTGGAGCCCTTGCACTGTGCTCTCCAGCTGGCATCCCAGCCACACGAGCTGCCAGCCCACAGCTCCCAGTCCCAAAGCTCCCTGACAAAGGGACTCTGCTGTTATTTGTTGGCTCAGTCCTGGTGCATTTGCTGGCTGGAGAAGTCTGCCTTTGATTTTTATTGCCCTGAAATGATGACAGCTCGTAGCTGCTGTTATTGAACAGCTCTTCCTGGTCCTGCAAACGAAGGAGCAGGGAATCATCTGTCATGGCAATTGCGTGGTAGAGCAGAGCAGACCCAAGGGCTGCTGCTGCTGCCTGGAGTGGAGCATAATTCCTAGAGAAATCAGCTCCTTCTGGGCCAGGCAATTCCCATCGTGGCTCTGACACCTTCTAGAAATGGTTTACTATGGGGTGCAAATGTGTTTGATGCCCAGCAGGGTTAAGTGGGAGGCTCTGGAGGGCTTTGAGGAGATGTAAAAGCTTTTTTGAGTACAGCCAAGTCCATCAGGAGTGAAAACTGTGTTGCTGTTGGCTGGAGGGAGCCTTTTACCACAGACTTTAATAGCCGTGGAGAGGGACTGTGGCAGGGTGGCTTGAGAAGAGCAATGCTTTCTCTTTGGGCTTTTCAGTGCCTCCCTGGTAGCCAGAGGCCGAATTCTGCACTGCAGATCCATTAGCTGGATTTCTCTTTTTGAGCGTGAAGGGTTGGGTTTCTTGGGCTGCTGAAAGAATCTGGGAAAAGCAAAGGAAGGTGGGGGACAGGGGGCTTGCCTCTGGCAATTCTTAATGCAGAGCAACTCAGAGTGGCTCAACTCTGATCTCCTGCTGCCAGGATGAAAGGAGGCATTTAAATACCACTCAGCAAGGAGCAGTTAGCCTGCTGGATGCTTTGCAGCACCCTGGGGTGAATGGGCTCTCCTGGCAGATTTTGCAGGGCAGGTTGTAGTGAGGAGGTAGCAGTGAGCCTGGTGTGCACACAGAGCACAAGGGAGGATGTTCCAGGGCTGGAGTCTGGAGAGGCTCCAGCCAGTGGGTAGCAGTGAGCCTGGTGTGCACACAGAGCACAAGGGAGGATGTTCCAGGGCTGGAGTCTGGAGAGGCTCCAGCCAGTGGGTAGCAGTGAGCCTGGTGTGCACACAGAGCACAAGGGGGGATGTTCCAGGGCTGGAGTCTGGAGAGGCTCCAGCCAGTGGGTAGCAATGAGCCTGGTGTGCACACAGAGCACAAGGGGGGATGTTCCAGGGCTGGAGTCTGGAGAGGCTCCAGCCAGTGGGTAGCTATGAGCCTGGTGTGCACACAGAGCACAAGGGAGGATGTTCCAGGGCTGGAGTCTGGAGAGGCTCCAGCCAGTGGGTAGCAATGAGCCTGGTGTGCACACAGAGCACAAGGGGGGATGTTCCAGGGCTGGAGTCTGGAAATGCTCCAGCCAGTGGGTAGCAATGAGCCTGGTGTGCACACAGAGCACAAGGGGGGATGTTCCAGGGCTGGAGTCTGGAGAGGTTCCAGCCAGTGGGTAGCTATGGAGTGACCAACCTCTGTCTGCAGGGTCTAACATCTTGCTGCTTTTTATGTACTGTGTTTCCAGTCTGTTGTGCCACCAACATTGCTGTAGCAGCAGAGGGCTTTTGGGGGGTTGTTTTCTGCCCATCCAGTGCTGTTCTGATGACTTACAGATGAGTGGCTCCTGCTCCAGGACCTGCTTCTTGCCTCACAGTGATGCTGGAGTAATCCAAAGCTTGATTCAATGTCTGATCAGCCACACAGCGTTGCCTGAAGAGGGAGAGATGTGTCCTTGTGTGAAAGCACAACGAGGGAGCTTTGCTCACCACCCCTGTCCACCACCAGGTCTGTGACAATCTCCTCCTCATCTCTCCCCACAGGTGCTGCACTCAGCTGCCCGCTACTGCAGAAGCTTCTTGGATGACAGCAGCTCCTCTGCCCTCATTATCCTTGGCTTTGTCATCATGTCCCCTCTGATAGTGGCAGCCATGGCCATCTACTGCAGCCTGGCCAGGCGCTTCCGTCTCTTCATGTGCTTCCAGCCCTGCAGCAGGGCTGTGTACAAGGGGGTGAAGTGGCGCTGGTACGAGGAGGGAGGCCTCTGCCGCTGTGCCAGGGGGTGGAACACTCAGGTCAAGGCCTGGGTATGAGTTGGCAGCACCAGAGACCCTGCCCTAGCCAGCACCACCTTCTCCCTGACCTGTCCTTCCCCACCATCACCTCCCAGAATCACCACCCCGAGGTCTCTGCAGGCTGTGTAGGACCTAGATGGAGGAAGGGAGATGCACTAAGTGAGCCATCTCCTGCAGGTAGGACTCTGCCCACCGTGAGGGAAACAGGGAAAACACAAATCCCTGGTGGCACAGAGAGTGTTCAGCCCTGGAAGGAGCATGGACTCCTCCCAGTGCTTGTTGCCTCCGGAGCACAGCACCACTTCCAGCCTTGACAGCATGTTCAGCCTTACCTGAGGGGCATGGAGCACCTGAATAGGACCACACAGGGGTGGGAGCAGCTGCTGACCTTGCTCCATGCCTTGGAGAGGACCTTTTGGGAAAGGCAGCCCCTGGGGAAACATCCAGCCAGGGAGGGACCTGTGCTTTGCCCAAGTGCTGGGGTGCCCATGTTTCTGAGCTCCCTCAAGGGTGCCTGTAGGTCACTGCCTCTGTGATGCCTGAGATCCACACTTTCCCACCCACCAGATACTCCCCTTAGCAATCCCTCTTTCCCCTCATCTACAGCAGTGCTTGAGCTCCTTTTGCTGTTGCTGAGTGCTGTGAATCTTTTGGTGTCCCAGCAAGGCTGGATGCCTGGAGCCATTCCAGCACTGGCACTGTGTTGTGTCAAACAAGGACCGAGTGGGGCCACAGACACTGACTGGCCCTCAGGGAGATGCAGGTAGGCAGGAGGGTGGTGTCTGCTGTGCTGGGGGTGGCATCTGCCATACCCAGGCTGATGTGTGGGGTGGCTGCAGTGTGTTCCTGGAACAGAAGCTGTCTCTGGGAGAGCTGCTGGGCAGGAGGACCCAGCCTGTGCCTCCTCCTGTGGTGCCGCAGGACTCCCGCGGGGTCTGAACTGCTGCTTAGCTAAGTCAGCTGGATCTCCCTCTTGACCTCACTGGTCTCTGCAGTAAGATCACAGCTCCTCTGTCACTAAATTGCCCTGAGTGAGGAGCAGAGTGTGTGTGAGAAGGTCTGGCATGGCAGCTGGATGCATGTTCCTCTCCTGCCCCTGTGGGTCTCAGTGCTCTGCTAGTGGGGTCTGTGTGCTGCTGCTTGCTGTAAGCTGTGTGCTCCCACTGCCTGTTGTTGCCCTGGCTCCCAAATGTCAGCATCCCCTGTGCTGTGTATCAATAAAGATCATGCAAATCCCACCCAGGGAGTTTGTTCTGTCTCAGCTGGAGCAGCCATGTGGTGCCCACTGCACCCTGGCACTGAGTTCAAAGGTGAGGATTTGTGCTTTAAAATCCTTCTGTGCTTTAAAATTCTTCCCCAGGAGGGTGGTGAGAGCCTGGCACAGGCTGCCCAGAGAGGTGGTGGAAGCCTCCTGCCTGGAGGTGTTTGCAGCCAGGCTGGAGGTGGCTGTGAGCAACCTGCTGCAGTGTGAGGTGTCCCTGCCCATGGCAGGGGGCTTGGGACTGGCTGAGCCTTGAGGTCCCTTCCAACCCTGACAGTTCTGTGCCTCTTCAGTGCCACTCCCTTCTGGTGTGGCATTCTGCCTCTTATCCTGAAGAGTTAAAGGAGAGAAACAACCACAGGTTGGAGAGGGCTGAAGGGAAACAGAAGTTGTGCTCCGTGGAACAGAGACACTGTGCTGCAGGACAGCAAGGCTTTGCCTGGAGGCAGCACTTGCTGGCTGGCTTCAGCTGTTCGATCTGAGCTGCTGTTCCTTGTGCTCACCTGTCGGTGAACCCAGCTGCTTTTAAAGTGCTCTGAAACCATTGCTGCCTCTGCAGAAGGAGCCCACAGAGCCATTGGCCACAGCCTTTCTAATATACAAACAAAAGAAAATCGATTTAATTTGATGGTTTGCCTCACAGAGAGTTTTAATAACAAAGGGGAAATGAATGTACCTGCAGACAGGCTGCTGTGCAGCACAGCTGACCCTGGCTGGCTGGACAGCTCAGGCTGTACCTCAGGGGTGCCCTGGCTTGGGCAGGGAGCAGGAGGATGCCTTGCAAGCAGTGCTGCTGGAGCTCTGAGGTGAATCTGGGTTTGATCCTAAATTTCCTGTCGAGATTGCAGAGATGTTCTTCATATCCTCAGCCTGGGACCAAGCCCTGAGTGCAGCTGTGCCAGCCTGCCTTCTGCAGAGCTGCTGTGCCAGGCAGGGACTGTGGCCACAGATGTTGGGGCTAAAGGCTGCTAGCCAGCGCTGCCTTGCCTCCTCTGAAGTCACAGCCAGGCTTTGTTCTGTCAGCTCCCACCCCAGGGCAGAGCTCAGAACTTGGCTCTGCTTGGCAAGGTGCTGAGGGAGGGCAGGAATGTGTTTGCATAGAGTCACAGAATGGTCTGGCTTGGAAGGGACCTTACAGATCATGCAGTTCCAACCCCCTGCCCTGGCAGGGACACCTCCCACCAGCACAGGTTGCTCAAGGTCTCATCCAGCCTGGCTTTGAACACCTCCAGGCAGGAGGCAGCCACAGTCTCCCTGGGCAACTTATGCCAGTGTCTCCCCACCCTCACTGTAAGGAATTTCTCCCTACCCTCCAGTCCAAATCTGCCCTCCTTTAGCTGAATGTTTTTTAAGGCCACTTATGTGTGGATTGGATTTCTCTGCCACACCTTCTCCAGGATTCAAAGCCATGGCACTAACCTGGGACTGCTGTGCCTCAGAAGACACTGAGATAGCTTTGCTTGGGTGCAGTGTTCATCTGGGCTTCCCTGCTCTTCTGCCATCACTGGCCCAGATCCAAAGCTGATGAAATCACCAGGGAGATGTCATCTCTCAGTGGGTGTTTCATCATGACTTGGTCCTTCACACCAGGGTTGGAGGCAGCTGTGCTGGCAGAAGGGAAACCAGAAGAGACACAGTTACAGGGACACTCCTATGCCATGCCTGAGAGCATGCAGTGGACCAGGTGCTAATGCAGAGCTGACTCCTAACCCCCCCACACACATATGCAGCACAAGCAGGGATCATAGAGCTGAGCAAAATACAGGAGAGCTCTGCAGGCTTTCAGTTGTCTCTTGTTAATGTGTCAGCAGAGGTTCTCCTCCCCTTCTACTCTGCGCTGGTGAGGCCACATCTGCAGTGTTGTGTCCTGTTCTGGGCTCCCCAGGGACAGGGAACTGCTGGAGAGAGTCCACTGGAGGCTACAGAGCTACTGAGGTGCCTGGAGCATCTCTGTGAGGAGGAGAGGCTGAGAGCCCTTGGGGCTGTTTATGTGCCAGGACATTGGAGCAGGTTGCTCAGACAGGTTGTGGAGTCTCCTTCTCTGGAGGCTTTCAAAACCTGCCTGGACATTGTGAGCCTGCCCTGGGTGACCCTGCTTTAGCAGGGGGTTGGACTGGAACTCTCCAGAGGTCCCTTCCAGCCTCTACCATTCTGTGATTTTGTGTTTAGGGCTGGTGATGCTTCTTGTGTGTCTTCCAGCTGGCTTCTCCAAGACAGAAAAGCAGCCTTGTGTCTCATTTAGTATCCCCTTCCTCTTAATTTGCTATCAGCTGCTCACACTGCTCCTGAATGCCTGAATGCCAGCTCCAGCACCTAAGGCCCAGCTCTCATACACCAAGAGAAGGCTTCAGGAGGAGTCCTGCAGCCCAGGCTCAGCAGTGCAGGGCTCAGTTGCTATAGCAATGCAGATTTCCTCATCAGCCTGTCTGTGTCTGACATCATTCCTGACCTGGAGTCAGGCTCCAAGGCAAGCATCAGGCATCCAACTGCTGGGCAAGCCCCTGGGAAGTGGCATGAGGGGACTGGTAAATGAGCATGGCTCCTGGAACTGTAGGCAGAAGTGGGATTTACAGCCAGTGCTGAGCAACAGCAGCACTCCTGAAAGCAGATGCACCTACTGCTGCTGCCTTTGCATGGGTGGCCATGAGGCTGGAAGGCTCTCATGCTGCAGGCACAGCAACCTCTCCTGTCCTGGAAGAGCCTCAAGAGCAGAGGTGGAGCTGCCTAGAAAGACCAGGAGCATTTGGAAGCACTAATTATTCCTATCTGTGGGTGGCATTGGGGCTTTTCTGGGGGCTGAGAAGCAAACTCTCGAGGTCCCTTCCAGTCCTCCTCGTGTGTTTTTCATGTGGTTTTCCACCCCTTTCCCCCCCACCTCTTTTTCTTTTCCCTTTGTTTTCTTTGTGGTCATGGATCTGCTCTGACCACAAGCCTTTGGACTCAGCCATTGCTGCAGGACACACACAGCTCCCCTGCCCTGCCTTGCAGTGCTGAAGTCATTCCCTGATCTTCAGACAAGCTCCTCTCAGTTCCAAGCATCAGCCTGAGAGCTCTTCTCCATCACCTGCATGACCCCACCAGCCTGCTAGGACATGAAGAGCTCTTCAGGGTTATGACAGAGATCCAGGGTGGGATGCTAAAAGCATTGCTCTGTGCTTCACATTGATGAAGCAGCCTGTGGAGGAACATTCAGTTCCTGCAGCCTGAATTCCTGGGGTAGAAAACCACCCCCAAAAGAACTGCAGGCACTGGCAGTCGGTGCCAAGCAGGGGCTTTGCCTCCAGCCAGAGCAGGATCTGCTCTTAATGTGAATGATAGCAGACAGCTTCCCTGAGCCAGGCTGAAGGAGGGTAAAAGAGAAGTGCAGTTTAGCAGGGAGGGAGGGAGGGAGGAAGGGAGGGAACAGCTCCATGTTGTAAGAGTTTCCTCCTCGCAGGGAAGTTCTGTTCCAGCCTGCCCAGCTCGTCAGCACCGAGCTGATGACTTCAGCCCTGAGCTTCCACGGGCAGAGTTTGTCATGGGCCTCAGCATCCCTGTGGAGAAATGTTTATGGAAACCTTCTCTGGAGCTTAGAGAGGGATTTAGCACGGGAGAGTGGAGCGCGAACAGGTTTCCACACGTGGCAGGAAGAGCTTCTCTCCACACACTCTAACTCCCAGTGAGGAGTTACTCTGGCTTGTCCTGTGTGCAGAGCTGGTGATGAATAAGCTCAGGCACTCCTGCAAAGGAGGAGAACAAATTCTTCCCTCACACACAGCACGGATCTGGCCCGGCACGACTCAAAGCAGTGGGGACGCTCCGGGCTCACAGCAGGGCAAATGGGAGCGAGCTCCAGCCCAAGGAGATGCACAGCCTGTGCCAAACACAGGGAAATTCTAGGCCACTGGAAAGCAGCACCTGAATAACCAATTCCCTGCCTCCCTGCCAGCTGAAGCCTCTGAGCCCAGCTCAAATTCTGGCTGAAATGTTGAAGCCATTTCCCAGAGCTTTCCGCTGGGTATTGGCCCTCTGATGCCTTCAGCTATTGGAGCACTCAGCTGGGGGCACTGCAAACAAGAACCATCTGTCAAGCTGAGCTAGCAATCAGGAAGATCTTTTGGAGCCAAGGACAACATAGCATTGATTGGAAGGATGCTAAATCCCTCCTTTGAGGGAGGCTAGTGGAAAGGGAGCTGGAACCTGCTGCACATACCGTGAGAGGAAGTGGAATGCAGTCTTCCATCCAAGGGTAAGGCTGTGGCTGCCTGGCTGTGCCCCATCTGTGCTAAAGACTGAGCTGGACTGGAAGCTGAGCATCCCATCTGCTCCCCAGGGATGCTCTGTCAGCACTGGGAGCAGTGCAGGCAGTGGGGCTGGTTGTGAGGATGGTCCCAGTTAGAGCCACACAGCAAAGGGAAGAGACAAGGGCTCTCTGGGCTTCTCCTTGGGATTGCTCCTCCACCACCCAGGTGTGTTAAATGGATCCAAATTCAGTGCAGACTGCAAGCACACTCCCAGAGGGGTTCTGCTGCCTCCTAAGCATTACCAGGCTCTGCTCTGCCCTGTGAGGCTGCACCTGGCATCCTGGGTCCAGTTCTGGACACCCCAGTTCAAGAGAGGCAGGGAACTACTGGAGAGAGCCCAGAGGAGGCTGCAAAGCTGCTGAAGGAGCAGCTCTGTGAGAAGCAAAGGCTGAGAGCCCTGGGGCTGGTGAGCCTGGAGAAAAGCAGCCCCAGAGGGCAGCTGAGCAATGCTCAGCAAGAGCTGAAGGAGCTGTGGGGGGCAAGAGGCTGGGGCCAGACTCTGCTCAGTGGTGCTCAGGGACTGGACAAAGGGGAATGGGCACAGACTGGAACCCAGGAGGTTCCACATGAACTTAAGGAAGAACTTTGGTGTGAGGGTGCTGAGCCCTGGAGCAGAGGGAGGTTGTGGTCTCCTTCTCTGGTGAGTTTCCAACCCCCCTTGGCTATTGTGCTCCTGGGCAAGCTGCTGTAGGTGCCCTGCTGGAGCAGGGGAGTTGGAGTGGATGATCTGCAGAGGTCCCTTCCAACCTCCACGGTGCTGTGACTCTGGGGCTCTTGCACAGCACTCCTGGGAGCTTGGCTGTTGCTCTTCATCTCACCACAGGCTCCCTGTGCTTAGATTTCTGGGGATAACTCCAGGCTGATCTGGCAGGCAGCTGCAGGGTAATACAATTCCAGTGACATAGATGCTGGACAATTCTTCCTTTTGCTCTCTGTGTTTGTGTAGCTGAGCTGCTTAATTGGAGCTTGACTGCCTCTGGGGAAATTTCCATTGTCCTCCTTCACCTCCCTTCTCTTTCCCCAAGCTCACCAGTCCCTGGTGATTGTTTCCAGCTCTGGCAGAAAATGTGGTGGGAATGAATGGAAACAATTACAGAAAGAATAACCCAGGGAGTGCCTGCCCAAGGGCTCCTTCACCCAGCTGAGCTCCCCAGGACATCAGTGCCTGCAGAACGAGTGGGCCACAGGCTGCAGCCCTCTCCTGGCAATGCTCCTTGGGACTTGGATGGGGCACAAACCCTGAGAGCTGCTGTGAAAGGGATGCAGGTGGGGATGGAAGTGACTAGTGGACCACGAGGTTTCTCAGCTTCGCACCTGGAAGCACGCAGCTGGATTGGCCTCTGGTTATTTGGTTCCCCGGCGGCTGTTTGTCCGCCTCAGGATGGAAGTTCTGCTAATTTCACGTCTCGTTTGCGGCTTGCTCCGTTCCTGGAGGAGCAGCGGCTCTCCGCGGTGCCCAGACCTCAAGATGGTGCTGTGGGGCTGAGCCTGGGGCACGCTGGAGCATCCCCGCCCGCGGCGAGACCTTCTGGGTCGGGTCCCGCACCCTCTGTTGTGTGCCCCCTGTGAGCACAGCCAGCCGCAGGGATGCTGGGCAGTGGTTTGTGTCCGGCTGAGAAGCCACAAAGCTGTGGGGCTGGGTGGCAGTGAGCACATGGGCTGCATCAGGGGTCCAGTTCAGGCCTCACCAGCCTGAGGAGCTCTCCTCCCAGCCATGCGCCTGGGCTTTGGTTCTGGGTTGAATTCCTTCTGACCAGGCAAGGACACTTCTGGGGAGCAGCATCTGCAGGAGCTGGTCCTGCTGAGCTGCTGAAGAATGCCAAGGGAGAGGGAGCATGCAGAGGCAGGCTGGGCAATGGTCCTGGGTTGTGTGGGGGCCACCCAAGCAAGGATCTAAATCCCATGCTCCAGGCTCTGAGTGGGGCTTGTCCTCAGTGGGGACACCAGGGACATCTATCAGAGCAACACAGAGCCACTTTGCATGGGAAGAGCCATGAGTAGTCCCCATGGGATGCAAGGGCTGCTGCTGCCATGGTTCTGCTTTGCATTTGTGCTCTCTGCCAGGACATGAGCTGATGGAAACGCTGGCAGGGGATGTGGGCAGGCAGCACAGCCTGCTCTGTGTCAGGGTGGGTGCACTTGAGTGCCAGAAGCAGTTCAATCCCAGCCAGTTTCCTAAGGCAGCTCCTCCCTGAGCACACAGCAAAGAGGTGTGAGTGACTGTGGGCAGGGCAGGAGGACACTCAGCATCTCACTGGCTCCACCAAATGAGGTGCCACCAGGAATGCTGGCCTGCTGGCAGTGCTGCCTAGGGGACTTGTCCTTGGATTCCTTCCCTGAACACAGCCTCTTTCCTGAGCCAGCCACAAAGAGGAGCAGAAGGATGTTCACTCAGGACATTCCTGCATGCAGTTAGATGGCTGAGAGCTGCTGCAAGGGACACTGCCCCATGGAGAGCATCCTAACAGTGAGATGCCTGCTGAGCTGTGCCAGCTGGAGCTGTGTGCAGCTGTGAAGCCAGCCAGCATCCCCCAGAGGTGCTGCCCCTGACTGCAGCACCACAGCAGCAGGGTCCTGGTGATGCCTTGGAATAGAATCATAGAATGCACTGGGTGGGACCCTCAAAGCTCATCCAGCCCAAGCCCCCTGCACTCAGCAGGGTCATCCTCCACTAGAGCAGGTTGCTCAGGTGCAAGGGCTGAATGTCTCCAGGGATGGAGCCTCCACCAGCTTCCTGGGCAACCTGTTGCCACCCTCATGGTGCAGAACTTCTTCCTGATGCCCAAAGAACTTCTTCCTGATGCCCAAAGAATTTCTCTCTGATGCCCAAAGGACTTCTTCCTGATGCCCAAAGGACTTCTTCCTAATGCCCAAAGGACTTCTTCCTAATACCCAAAGGACTTCTTCCTGATGCCCAAAGGACTTCTTCCTAATACCCAAAGAACTTCTTTCTACCATCCACAAAGAGGAAGGTGAATTCCTCCTGCTCAGCTGCAAGCTGTGCTCTGCTCCTGCTCCTCAGCAGCAGGCTTAATAACCCCCCCTGCTGAAGAGACTCTTTTGTCAACACTTTTTTATCTGGGTGGCACCAGGCAGGAGGCTGCTGAAGCATGGGGAAGCCTTTGGGATGTGTTGCAATCCCAAGCACGTTGTCTGGCTTAGCTCTGCCCACCTGGGCCAGGCTGGCAGCTGATGTCATTAGCAGAGCAAGGGGATGATGACAGCTTCCCAGCCCCTGCAGTTATTCTGTCTCTCTCCAGCGTGGGAGGCTGAGGACTTGCCCAGGGAAGATGGTTTTAGATAACACAGTGGGGGGAAGTGAGGCAAAAGTGACTGTCTCAGCTGGAGAACTGAAAGGGCAGGTGGCCAGGAGGGTGAAGGGAGCTGGCTCTGGGTGCTTTGTCTGCAGGAGAGAACAAGGGGATGCAGTTGGCTCTGGTGGGTGTCACTCTGACAGCAATCTGCACTTGTGGGATCTGATGGGCATCAACAGCCTGGCTGCTACTGAGCCACTCAGCAAATCCCTGGCACCTCCAGGGTGTGAGACTGAGCAGAAGGCAACTAAAGGCTGCTGAGGATCAAATTCTTCTCTGTGAGGGTGGTGAGGCACTGGAAGGGGTTGCCCAGAGACATTATGGAAGCCTCATCCCTGGTGCTGTTTAAGACCAGGCTGGATGAGGCTGGTAGGAGGTGTCCTTGCCCATGGCAAGGGGGTTGGAAGTGGATGATCTCTAAGGTCCCTTCCAACTGAAACCATTCTGTGATTTCCCACTGGTACAGAGCAGCTGGGGCCCACCTTTAATGCCAGGGAAGGTAACTTCTTGTGACAGAGCTTTGGGGAGGGGGAAGGGGAAACAGATTTGTGCTTTTGCTTTTCCTGTGGGGTTCCAGCACCTACGTGTCAGGCTGGAAACCTGCTGCAAACCTGCAGCTCTGCTGGCACAAGCTGCTGGATGTGTACTGGGGAGCTGAAAAGGCCATTCCCAGCTCTTTCAGACGCTGGGGATTGTTTTGACATCCTGTCTGTGGGGCTGCTTTGTGAGGCAGGACATCTCTGCACGGAGCAATTTGTTCCACTGTCAGAGTAAGTGGTGGGCTCAGCATCACAAAGGTCAAGCAAACCACGGTGGGAAAGGCTGCTGGGTCAAAGCAGAGGATGCTGGCATGCTTCTGCCCCCTGAGACTCGGTGGGCAAAGCTCCAGCAGGTATCAGGCAGACAGGATGTGCAGGGCCGGACCTGGCTTTCAATGCTTTCTGTGACCCTCAGGGAGAGATAAGAAGCAAAGCCAAAAAAGCCTCCAAACAAACCAGCCAGGAAAGCAGTGGTGCTGTCTGCCTTGCTGCTCTGCTTTCAGATGCCTCCAAGTTTCACTCCTGTGCCTGCTTTCATTGTTTCTCAAGTACCTGGTACAGAGCTAAGGAAACCAAGCCCTAGTCCCTAAACAGACGAGCAGAGGCAAAAATAGAAAGCAGGAGAGCAGCCTTCCTCCCGAGACACAAAGCTCTTCTTGCTGAAGGCCAGGAATATCTTCTTTGTTCCTGAAAAGTCCTCCCAGCTCCTTCACCAGCTTCTGCTCACCAGCCCAGGCTGTTTCAGCACCAGGCTGGGATGCTGCTTAGCAGACTTCAGAACGAGAGGACACCAGGGGAAGTTTAGGCTGGAGGTGAGGAGAAAGTTCTTCCCAGAAAGAGGAATTGGCCACTGGGATGTGCTGCCCAGGGAGGTGGTGGAGCCCCCATCCCTGGAGGTGTTCCAGAGGGGATTGGATGTGGCACTTGGAGCCATGGTTTAGTTGTGAGGAGGTGCTGGGTGATAGGTTGGACTTGATGCTTTCTGAGGTCTTTTCCAACCTGGTTGATTCTGTGCCTTTGGAGAGAGCAGATGGTTTGCCTCTCTCACACTGCCCTTCCCCTCGTGAGGGCTTGATCCACGGACAAGGAGGGTGGAATTGTGCCAGCTTTGGGGGGCAGATGCTTTGACCAAGCCTACTTCTCTTGCAGGCACCAGCTGCACCTCACACTGCTGCTGGACACAGGGCTGCTGCTGGATTTGCTGTTGCTTCCTGACTCCATCTGAGCCAAATCCAGCAGGCAAAACGCTCTGCTTGGGATCTTCTGGCATTGGCTCTCCAGTCACAACTGCACTCCAGATACTTAGAAATGCAGAGGAGGTTAAAAAAACCCCAACAAACAAAACCCTAAAGCAGCACAGCAAGGAAATCAATCAGTCAGAGCTCTCCAGACCAGCAGAGGCTTTTAGTTCAGGTTGTGGGGAAAGAGTTCCTTCAGCTTTGTCATAGAATCAGAGAACTGTCAGGGTTGGAAGGGACCTCAAGGCTCAGCCAGCTCCAAGCCCCCTGCCATGGGCAGGGACACCTCACACCACAGCAGGTTGCTCACAGCCACCTCCAGCCTGGCTGCAAACACCTCCAGGCAGGAGGCTTCCACCACCTCCCTGGGCAGCCTGTGCCAGGCTCTCACCACCCTCCTGGGGAAGGTGGGGAGATTTACTTCTTATTAATAAAGCAATATTCCATAGCCTACAAAACCAGAGCTCAGCTGTGGTTGGAGTGAAGGGCTCTGTGCAGCTGGGGAAGGGTGGGGATGGCTTTGTTCTTCCTCAGCTCTGCTCTCAGGAGCTGGGCATGGCTCTGTGCCTGCCTGCCTACACAGCATTCCTCTCAGCACCTGGCAGATCAGGGTTCCTTGGGCTTGCAAAGGTGCTGGGGGTGGAACTCACCTCAGCCGCCTGGCTTCTCTGATCCAACAAAAGGGCTTTTGGTTGATGGGTTTGGAGGTTTCTGGGGGTCATTTTTGGTGCTTGCTTTGATCCCTGCACTTCTTGTTGCTCCTTGCCATCGTTTGAGTCACACAAAGGTGGTAGCCAAAGGGTGTGATGCACCACTGGGGGTTCTCTGATCAAGGTCAGAGTGATGGAGAGCAGGGTTGGTTACCACAGAACTGCCTCATCTCCACCAGCAAGGGGTCTCTGGGTTGGCAGTGATGGGAATTTGCCCTTCACCCCAGCACAGCTGCCAGCTTTCCCATACAGGGTTTTGATGCCAAAGGGAAAAGAGGAAAGGATTGTTCCCATTGAGTTGTTGGGCCAGACCCCAAGGCAGCAACATTGGTGCCTCCAGCTGCCTCTCTTCAGGCAGCAGCAGGACACCACACTCTGCTGTCCTGCCTGGAGCCAGCACACAATGTTTTGCAGCATGCTGAGTGCTTTGCAGTTAGCAAAAGCAGAGCCAGGTGAGTGCTGGGGCAGCAGGTTCTCCTGCCCCAGTGAGTGTGAGCTGGGAAAGATGCTGGCTGCCTGCTCATGCTGGCAGCAGAGGGGCTCCTCCCAAGCCTCAGGACAGTGGCTGCTCAGAACAGATGCTGCAGCTCACTGTCAGTCCTGCTGGAGATGGGGCTGGATCAACAAAAACCTCTGTGAACATTCTGGAGGCAAGACAAATCCTCTCCCAAACCTGGCCAAGTGTTTCTCTGGCACAAGACATTTGCATGAGGTCAGTGTTGGAGTTCCTCCCACTGCCTGGAGCGTTCACAACCTGAGATGACAAACTTTCTCCTCAGGCTTGAGCCCCCCTCCTGTGCAAGGTGCCTTGCTGTGGCCTCCCCTAGCCCATAGCTGTCCTTGCATGCCTGGTGGCATCCTCCTGTGCCTGCTGCAGGAGGGCTGAGGCTGCTTCCTGCAGCACACACGACCCAGGCTTTGTCTGCAGCTTTCATGCTCCTTCCAAAACTGCAAGACAGGAAAGCTTTGTCACCACTGATGGGGGAGTAACTGCAACAGCAGCCCAGGAACCACTGCCCTGCAGCTCAGAGCTCGCTTTTTTTTGATCTGAAAGCCTGGAAAAAGGTTTGATTCCAGACAGGGTCAGAGGTCTAACCCATAGGAGGGAAAGGGCTGCATTGTTACTGGCTGATAAAACTGGAGCAGAGTGGCTGCTCACAGCCAGCCAGGGATTAGTCTGAAGGCTCAGGAGAGAGTCCTAGGAGGCTTAGGTTGGAAGGGACCTCAGAGGTCATCTGCTCCAACCTCCCTGCCATGGGCTGGGACAGCTCTCAGCTAGACTTGGCTTCAGGTAACAGATATTGAGTCCTGTGTCCAGTTCTGGGCCCCTCAGTTTAAGAAGGACATTGAGACACTTGAACATGTCCAGAGAAGGGCAATGAGGCTGGGGAGGGGTCTGGAGCACAGCCCTGGGAGGAGAGGCTGAGGGAGCTGGGGTTGCTTAGCCTGCAGAAGAGGAGGCTCAGGGGAGACCTTCTTGCTCTCTCCAACTCCCTGAAGGGAGGTTGGAGCCAGGAGGGGGTTGGTCTCTTCTCCCAGGCAAGCAGCACCAGAACAAGAGGACAGAGTCTCAAGCTGTGCCAGGGGAGGTTCAGGCTGGATGTTAGGAAGAAATTCTTCCCAGCAAGAGAGGTTGGCCATTGGAATGTGCTGCCCCATCCCTGGAGGTGTTCAAGAGGGGATTGGATGTGGCACTTGGAGCCATGGTTTAGTTGTCAGGAGGTGTTGGGTGCCAGGTTGGACTTGATGATCTCTGAGGTCTCTTCCAACCTTATTGACTCTATGGTTCTATTCTCTGATATTCCTGCTTGTAGTGGCAAGAGGAATGGCCTCAGCTGGGACCAGGGGAGGTTTAGGTTGGGCTTTAGGAAACTTCTTTTTCCTGACAGGGTGGTCAGGCATTGGCACAGGCTGCCCAGGGAGGTGGTGGAGTCATCATCCCTGGAGGTGCTCACAAAATGTGTGGCCATGGCACCTGGGGCGATGGTTTAGTGTCCATGGTGGTGCTGGGTGCATGGATGATCTTAGAGGCTTTGCCAACCTTGATGATTCCATGATTCTTCTAGCCAGGCATTACTGAGCCCTGTGCCACCCACAGCACAGGAAAGGAAGGGCTTTAGCTGCTGCAAAGGGCAAACACTCTTGCAGGAAGGCAGCTGGTGGCAGGGGTAGCAGTGCCAGCATGTCACCTGCAGGGTGGTGAGGCACTGGGGCAGGTTGCCCAGAGAGGTTGTGGGAAGATCCCTTCCAACCCAACCCATTCCACGAGAGAGCCCAGGAGGAGAGAAGCTCTCAGTGGCTGCTGAGTGCCTTCCATGGGGAAAGGATCACAACAGCAGCGTCCTTGACAGGTGCCAGGAAGCAGTGCAGGGGCAGGAGAAGCCCCATGTGTGGGAGAACTCTGCTAAACAGGATCTGCCAGACTTCCTCTGCATGAGAGACAGGCAAGCAGGGGGAGAGTGAAGGCAGAGCCCACACTTGGAGCAGGCCAGTGGGAACAAAGCTCTCCTGCCTCTTCCCTTGCACAGCTGCAGCTCCACCTGAGGCTGAACTCGGCGGTGATGACTCCCTCTCCTCTTCCTGCCCTGGAGCCCATCTCTACACCCAGGCAGCTTGGGTTGTCCTCCTCCTCTGAGAACCAGGAGTGAAAATGGAAGTGGTAAGCCTGGCTTCATTTCTTGCTGGGGTCAGAGGTGCAGCTGAGAAGGGGAGGGGGAGCTGGAGCTGCAAACGTTGAGGTTTTGAGGGGAGAGCAGGGTCTGGGTACAGCAAAGTGGGGGCTGGCAGTCGGTGCTCAGCTGCTCCTCTGTCCTTGCCTGTGCTGTGCCATTTCTCTGGATGTTCAGCAGCATTCCCAGGGAGCTGTCACCATTCTGAGGGGTTTCTAGGACTGTTCTCTAGGAATTCACTGCAGCAGCAGATTTCCACAGGGCTCAGCTCTTTAGAAACCCAGCCATGGATCTCAGTTCCTTTCCAGCCTGAGTCATGCTGCTTGCTTCCCAGACTCACAGAGTGGTTGGGTTGGAAGGGACTTTAAAGATCATCTAGATCCATGGCAGGGGATGCCTCCCACCAGCCCAGGGCCTCATCCAAGCTGGCTTTGAACACCTCCAGGGAGGGGGCAACCCGTTCCAGAGTCTCAGCACCCTCACTGGTCAAGAATTTCTGCCTAACCTCCAGTCTAAATCTACTCTCAGCTAGATTAGGGTGCTCAAACCCCCATCCAGCCTGGCCTTGACCACTTCCAGTGCAAAGCACAATTACAAACCAGACCAATGCTGTATTTCATCAATAAAAAAGAGAGAGGGAAAGAGAGAAAATCAATCTCAATCTGTCAAGGAATCTGAAGTCCAGGCAGGTAATTAAAAGCCAACAAGATCCTGTGGTTTGCATGCCCCAAAGCCTGGATCCACAAAGCCATCTCCATCTCTGCAACTTGCTGAGCATGTGGAAAACAAAGAATTGGTGCCTTGAGGGGGAAACTCAGCTCTGACTCAGAGCTCATCCCATGCTGTACCCCGTGAAAAGGAGAGGCAGGGCTACGGGAGCAGGCACAAAGCAAGGGCTGCCGTGGAGGCTGGGGAGAAAATCCCTGCCGTGGCACTAACAGCATGGAAGGGACAAGTTTCCAAGTGTTAAAGGAGCACAGAGTGAGCCAGCCAAGGTCAGCTGGGCTGCAGGAGCCCTGCTGACAGCACAGGGACTCATTCCCCTTCCTCCCACTCACTCCCCAGCTGCCTTGCTGGGCTCAGACAAAAAGAGTGATTGTTTTTTGTGTGTGTGTGTGCTCGAAGCTTTGTTGCTGCTCAGAGGGTTTTGCTTTGTTATTGAGAGAGGGTGAAAAGCTGCAGATGAAAAATGAGCCCTCAGCAAAACCTGCCTTAGAGGCAAGTCTAGTTCTGAACCCTGAAACCAAAGGTCAGCTCCTTCCTGGCAGCTTGGACCAGAGAAATGACTCTGGAAACCCCCGTCCCAGACTGGCCCAGTGGTGTTCCTCTGCTGCAGCCACACCAGGGCTGAGCCTGCTCCATCCCAGCAGGCCACTTTGCAGACCACACTTCTGCAGCTAAGCTGCTCCAACCTCAAAGGCTGCTGGCATCAGGGTGAAAATAGGGAGACTGAGACCTCTGCTGCCTGGCCCCCACCAGAGCTGGAGGCCAGCAAAGCTGTGAGTGGAGAGGCTCTGCCTGTCACCTGGGCAGGGAGGCTGATGGAAAATCAGCCTCATTCTCTGCTGAATTCCAGGCTGTGAGCAGAGAGCAGAGCTTGGCCAGCACTCCTGCAGCTGTGCTTGAAGTGGGGGCCAGAGCATCTCTCCTGATAGGAACTGAGGAGCCACACACCGCTTCCCTTTCCTGTTGGGGCTGGACGTGGGGCTGATGGGTGCTCAGGGGCACATCCATCAGTGTCTTTGCCTGCTTCCCCCCACCCACCAAGCTAAAAACTCAGCAGAGCCTGGCAAGATGCTGACCAACCCCTAAAAATAGAGCACACCTGAAATGCAGCCTCTGTGCTGAGAGCAACAGCAGCCACCCTGTGCTGCTGGGTTGCTCTGTTCCCTGCCATGAATGGGCAAAGGCTTGTGAGGAGGAACTGTTGCCCTGATGGCCTCTCCTTGTGCTGCCCAGGGAGGTGGTGGAGTCCCCAGCCCTGGAGGTGTTCAAGAAATGTGTGGACATGGCACCTGGGGACGTGGTTTGGTGGCCATGGTGGGCTTGGGTCGATGTTTGGACTTGGTCTTTTCCAACCTAGACAGTTCTGGGATGCTCAGAGAACCTGTGCCAGGGACTCCAGGACCTGATTCCATGTGCAGGGCAGAATCTGCCCCAGGAGGCTGCTCCATCCTGAGCAGCCAGCCACGAGTCCTGCCTGCACTCTGGCCACTTCCCAGTGTGCCATTGGCAAGGCTGCTGGCTGGGGTTTGAGCAAAGGGCTGCAGTGCAGCCTGCCTCTGGGAAAGGAGCAGATTCCCCACTGCTATGGAGGGTGCCATAAATCCAGGGACCACTTACTGGAAATGTCAGCTGTGGAATGGAAAGGACTTCCAGGGGAAACCCTTCCAAACCTGGTTCAGCAGGGAGATAGGAAATTCTGGGCTGAATCAGCCACTCTTCCTGTAAGTCTTTCATCCTGCTTTGGCAGGGGGGTGGGACTGGATGATCTCCAGAGGTCCCTTCTAAGCCCTACTGATTCTGTCTTGTGTGTGACTGGGCTCCTCTGGAGCCTACCACATGAGTTTCCCAGGGACTGAGTTTGTCAAGATTCAGGCTCCAGAAGCCAGCTGGGTCTGCACTCCTGTGTCCTCCTCCCCTGGCATTAACGTTGGGGTGGTGATGGCTGCACAGACCCTGTGTGTTTTGGGGGGAGTCTGTGGCTTTTGCACACCCAAGGAAGGCTGAGGCTGAGTCCTGCCTGGTTATTCTGAGGGTTGGTGCGTCCAGTCCCACTCTTCCTAGTCCTGGGCTGAGCTGGAAAGCACTGAACCAAAGCAGTGATGCAGAGAGCTCTGTCAGCTCTTCCTTGGCAGGGAGCCTGATGGATGTGGACAGCCACTGGCACCTCTGGCAGTGGGGTGGAGGATGAGTTGTGACAACCCAACAGTTACTAATTCAGCCTGCTGAGCACAAAAGAGGAGCTTCAACAGTGACTGGGAGAGACAGGGCTGGAGACATTAGGCAGTCCTGACCTGCCTGGCTAAAAGGAGAACTCCAGAAGCCTCTGGCTCCCCAGGGAAGGGGTTGAATCCTCATCCCTGGAGGTGTTTAAAAGATGTGGTGCTGAGGGATGTGGTTTAGACTTGGTAGAGGTAGAGAATGGTTGGATTTGGTCTTAAAGATCCTCTCCAACCAAAACAATTCCACGAGCCCGTGAGTGAGCAGGGAGCCACTTCCAGTGTCTTTTGCTGTTTCTCCTGCTCCATCCTTCCACTGCCACACATCTGTGTGCAGTAATCTCCCCTAGCTGTCAGCAGTTTATGGTCAGTCAAAGGAGTTGCAGCAATTCCAGGCAGGGGCAAGGAGAAAATGAAATCTCTGGGCCAGAACTCTGCTGGGGAACTGTGGCAGCCTTTGCTTCTGCTCTGCCCTGCTGGCATCCAGCCCCCCTGCTTTCTCTTTGCCCCCACCTCCTGTATCAGGTTGCTCTTTGACCTCCTCCTGTAATCCTGCAAATGACCTCATTTGTTCCTACAAACCACAGAATCATTATGGTTGGAAAAGACCTCTGAGAGGATGGAGTCCATCAGCCTAACACCACCATGAGCACTAAAGCACTTCAAAATCCAGCTGAAAACGAGAAGCTGGCTGCCAGTCCATGCCAGTTTGGGAGCTTGTAAACAAAACTGGCCAGGGCTGTGGGTGAGAGAAGCAAGCTGCTGCTCAGCCACACCACAGCCATGCCTGGGACTGTCCAGTCTGGAGAAGAGAAGGCTCCGAGGAGACCTAATTGTGGCCTTCCAGGATCTGCAGGGGGCTACAAGGAAGCTGGGGAGGGACTTTTGAGGGTGTCAGGGAGGGATAGGACTGGGGGAGATGGAGCAAAACTAGAAGTGGGGAGATTCAGATTGGATGTGAAGAAGAAGTTGTTCCCCATGAGGGTGGTGAGAGCCTGGCACAGGTTGCCCAGGGAGGTGGTGGAAGCCTCCTGCCTGGAGGTGTTTGCAGCCAGGCTGGAGGTGGCTGTGAGCAACCTGCTGTGGTGTGAGGTGTCCCTGCCCATGGCAGGGGGTTGGAGCTGGCTGAGCCTTGAGGTCCTTTCCAACCCTAACCATTCTGTGATTCTGACTCCAAGTGCTGCTGCAGACAGAGCTCTGCTTTTGCTAACATCAACCCTCCCAGCCCCTAATAAAACTCTTAACAACAGTCAAGTCTGGGCTCATGGCTGGCTCAGAAGCACCAGCAGAAAGCCTCAGCCCAGCAGTTTTCCCTCAAAGGGCTGTGGATGGCTCTACAAATGTGCAAGGACCAGCAGCTGCTGCAGGCTCTGGGGCAGCTGTCCTGAGGACAACAGGAGTATTGTGTCATGAAACTCTGCTTCCTCCAAGCCCTGCAGTGTAAGTCCATGCTCCCTTGCCCTGGTGGATGGAGGGCTGACACTGCATGCAGCTAAAGATTCCTAGCATCAATAAGGTTGGAAAAGACCTCAAAGGTCATCAGGTCCAAAATTTGGAGTGCTGTGCTGGTTTAGGACCTAATATCTCAGGCCTGGCACAGTTGCACTGCCTGGTGATGGGGAGGTGGCTTGCAGAGCAGCTGGCTGGCTACCAGCAGCCCTGCTTCACAAGCTGTGCTGGGACAGTTTCAGCAGATGGTGGAGTTTGCAGGCTCACAGCTCTGCAGCAGCTCTGAGGCGGTGCAGGAGCACCAAGCCCCCACCAGCTGAAGTGTTCCAGCTCTAATTTGTTGCTTCAGGGTCCTGCTCACATCCATTAAATGTGATCAAAGAAAGGCAGCGATGAAGGAGCAGTGCTGGCTGCACCTGTGGCATTCATCACCTGTCTTCTGCCACTGCCTTGCCAATGCTGGCCTCAAACCACGCCTGGGCAGAGGAGGGTCAGGTCCAGCACTTTCCCAGCCTCCCATGCATTAGATCTCTGCCATGCTTGTGCCTGCTGCTCTCTCACTTCCATGAATTCCCTCCTTTTGAAAGAGGCTGCTGCAAATGTGAAACTGGGATGCTGTGTCCTGGCTTGGCACCCTGCTGGAGGGGAAATAGCAGCAGTGCCCACTCACAGCACTGCTCCTGGGGTATTTTCTTACTGCTGGATGTTACCAGGCTATTTTTAAGGAGGGTTTGGAGAACCTTGCAGCCAACTCTTCAGTGTTAGGATGGGGAAGCAGCTTTTCCCCCTCCACTGACCCTGCTCTCATCGGGCTGCTTCCATTCTCCCAGAGCAGCTCTCTCCTGCAACTGATTTTCCTTTCTCCATGCATCCAAAACTTCAGTGGAATTCTGCTCCAAAGCACTGGAAAGCTACAGCACTTCACCCCACAAGTGGCTGCATTTTTTTCTGTGCTGGGTGACCTTTGAGGATGCTTTGGGATGAAAGAGGTCATCTCTATGCTATAGACCTTCCCTCACTCTGGAGCCATTCCCAGCGAGGAGCTGTTGAGCAAAACAGAAGTGGTGAAGGCAGGGTGTAAACAGGGCTATTTTTGTAGTTTGCCTTCCAAGTCAAACAAAAATAAGAGCTGACTTGAGGCTGGAGACTGCATGACACACTGCTAACTGAGAACTGCCAAGGCAGGGCCTGAGCCTCCCTGCTGTAAGGCAGAGTGGCATTTCTGGAGTCACTGCAGTTCAAGTTCATGCACTCCAGCCAGGCAGCCTTGAAGCTGTTTGAAAGTGAAGTGTGACAGAGGGGCAGTGAGGTGAGCCATGTGTGGGCAGAGTTTGGAGGGGAACCTGGAGCTGGCTGTGAATGCTGGTGGTGATTCAGCTGATATCTGGCACCCTCTGCATCAGAACCCAGCTGATGTCTCAGCATGAGCTGGCAGAGGGCATCGAAGCATGGAATGGTTTGGGTTGGAAGGGACCTTAAAGATCAGCCTGTTCCAGTCCCCTGCCAGGGGACACCTTTGACCAGATCAGGTTGCTCAAGGCTTCATCCAACCTGGCCTTGAACACCCCCAGGGAGGAGGCAACCACAGCCACCCTGGGCAACCTGTGCCAGAGTCTCCCCACCCTCATGGGGAGGAATTTCTTCCTCATTTCCAGCCTCAATCTGCCCTCAACTTCAACCTCTAGAGCTGAGAAGGAATTATGAGGATCCTTCTGTGACCCCTGGGAATGGACACAGTGAGGTCTCCCCTTCCAGCCCAGAACCCTGCTGCGTGAAGTTGGATCACTGGGTACCTTGGGCAGCTGTTGAAGGAGAAGCTTCTACCCACATGCTTCTTCCAGGGCTGCAGAGCTGCTTTGCTTCCTCTCCAAGTGGGGAATTTCCAAGTGGCCATATATAGCTAAACCCCCTCCAAACAAACCCTTTGTGTGGAGAGCTGGGGGGGAAAAACCAGCACAAACACACCACCAAAGAGCCACCCCCAAAAGGGCTGTGTTCCCAACCAGCCTGTTTGTTCCAGCTGTGGTGATTTGTCTCCCAGAGGATATTGCATCTCCTCAGACACTGTGGATTGTTTACATCCCAGAATGTCACAGCAGCTGCAGCCTGCTACCCAAACCTTCCCATGCACAGAAGGAAGCATTCTATGGAGCTCTGTGCTGGAGGGTTGGTGGTGTGCAGATGGGAGGGGATTGTGTCATGGTAGCAGTCAGGGTTGGAAGGGACCACAAGGATCATCTAGCTCCAACCCCCCTGCCATGGGCAGGGACACCCCACACTGGATCAGTCCTCCTGTACTCAGCACTGGGGAGTTCACACCTTGAGTACTGTGCTCAGTTTTGGGCCAAGGAGGACATTGAAGAGGGTCCAGAGAAGGGCAATGAAGCTGGGGAAAGGGCTGGGGAGGGAGCTGGGGGTGTTCAGCCTGGAGGAGAGAGGAGACCTCCTTGCTCTCTACAACTCTCTGAAAGGAGGTTGGAGTGAGGTGGGGATTGGTCTCTTCTCCCTACTATCAGGTGATAGAATGAGAGGCAATGGCCTCAAGTTGCACCAGGGGAGGTTTAGGTTGGAGCTTAAGAACAATTTCTTTGCTGCAAGAGTGGTCAGAGATTGGCACAGGCTGCCCAGGGAGCTGGTGGAGTCCCCACCCCTGGAGGTGTTCAAAACCCACACAGACATGGCACTGGGGGCCGTGGTTTAGTGGCCATGGTGGGGTTGGGTTGATGGTTGGACTCTGGGATCTTAGAGAGCTTTCCCAGTTCTGTGCTTCTGAGCCTCACACAAGCACAGTGCAGCAGATTGGTGATTCTCACTGGGGGGCTGGGGTTGGGTTTTTTGGGGGGTTATTTGGGTTGGGTTTTTGGTTTGAGTTTTTGTTTGTTGGTTGCCTTTGGGTTGGGTTTTTGTTGGTTGCCTTTGGGTTGGAGTTTTGTTGGTGGCCTTTGGGTTGGAGGTTTTTGTTGGTGGCCTTTGGGTTGGGTTTTTGTTGGTGGCCTTTGGGTTGGGTTTTGTTGGTGGCCTTTGGGTTGGGTTTTGTTGGTGGCCTTTGGGTTGGGTTTTGTTGGTTGCCTTTGGGTTGGGTTTTGTTGGTTGCCTTTGGGTTGGAGTTTTGTTGGTTGCCTTTGGGTTGGGTTTTTGTTGGTTGCCTTTGGGTTGGGTTTTGTTGGTTGCCTTTGGGTTGGGTTTTGTTGGTTGCCTTTGGGTTGGGTTTTGTTGGTGGCCTTTGGGTTGGAGGTTTTTGTTGGTTACCTTTGGGTTGGGGTTTTGTTGGTTGCCTTTTTGTTGGTTGCTTTGGGTTTGGGTTTTTTGTTGGTTGCTTTGGGTTTTTGTTTGCTTGTGGGGTTTTGGTTTGGGTCTTTGTTGGTTGGTTTTGGTTTGGTTTTTTGTTGGTTGGTTTGAGTTTGGTTTTTTGTTGGTTGGTTGGTTTTGGTTTGGGTTTTTGTTGGTTGGTTTTGGTTTGGGTTTTTGTTGGTTGGTTTTGGTTTGGTTTTTTGTTTGCTTGTGGGGTTTTTGTCTGGGGGTTTTGTTTTGTTTGTTATTTTTGTCTGGTGTGTGTTTGTTTGCTTTTCTCTCCACACTCATCAATTGCTCCTGTAGCTTGCCCTGGTCAGAAGATGCTCATCCTGTGTGAGTCTCAGTCAAGTCAGGGAGAGGTGAGGATTGTGGTCTGGAGGGATGCTGCTGGCTTCAGAGTGCAGGATGCAACTAGGACAGCCTCAGGCTGGGCAAGCAGCAGGAGGTGCCTGGAAGCAGGAGCTGCCTGGGAACAGGAGCTGTCACTTACAGTAAAGTTTAAAAATAAACCAAATCTAATTATTTTCCAGGCTGTTTTTTCCTGCTTCCACCTATCCCAGCAGGACTTAGAGGCAGATAAAGGCTGAAATCTCTCCAGGGTGCGAGGCTGAATGGCATTCACGTCCATAAAGCCACAATCAAGGGAATTACTCTAAGATGAGCAACCCTTCCGTGGAAATAGTTCCTTGGGAAGTGAGTAATGGAAGGAAATCTTCTCTGTGTACCCACCAGCTGCAGGCAGGGGCCTGTGGACTTGCATCTGTGAGCCCTGGGAACAGGACCCAGAGCATTTCCAGCCCAGTGCCTTTGCAGTCGTTTTCTCTCTGAGCAGGTCCCTGGGCAGTGGGGCAGAAGGATGGCAGGGCAGGAGCATCAGCTCAGCATCAGAGAAGCAGATGGTTTGCAGTGGGACCACCTCTGCTTCTTCCAGCCCACCCCTTCCACATCCCAGGTCCAGAAGAGAACCAGAACACAAAACATATTCACCGGCTCCCATCCCTGGAGCTGTTCAAGTCCAGGCTGGATGAGGTCTTGAGCAAGCTGGGCTGGTGGGAGGTGTCCCTGCCCATGGCAGGGGGTTGGGACTGGCTGAGCTTTGAGGTCCCTTCCAACCTAACCCATTCTAGGAATCTATGAACAAGGATGCAACTGAAGAAGTTTGGAAACCCTTTTGCCTTCTTGGCTGCCATCAGGGCCAGCACAGCAGCAGCTGAACTCAGTGTGAACCTGTGCCATGAGAATGATTGAATGTGCTCAGGCTGGTGACTTAGATTGTGATGAGAGATTTGTTTTGCCATGTGTAACTTTTTCTTCTGGAAGCTCTCTTGCCAAATGAGGCTCCAGCCTGACAGCTTTGCTGCTGCAGTGCCTGCACTTCCCCCTGACCTCACCTTGAGTGCTGTCAGATAAGCACAGCTCTGACAGGGACAAGCCCAAAGCCCACTGAGTCAGAGGAGGAAGGCTGCTCTGGGTTTCAAAGGGCAATGGTCAAGTTCACTCTGCCTGCTGTGGACAGCTGACATCCAGACTTGCTCCGGCGGGCTGGAATGTCAGGAACCCCTGCTCTGGGTGTCAGGGAAACCAGCTAGCAACAGCTCATGATCACTACAGCTCTTGCAGCAGGATCTGTGAGAGGATCTCACAAGTTAGATGGTGAGAGCAGGGCTGTCTGGCTCTGCCTGGGCTGTCTTCTTCCAGCCTGCATGGGTGAGGCTGTCACTCAGACAGGGTCTGAGTGCTACATGGGGCTGAGCTACCTCCAGCATCTAGCTGGGGGTGTTCATGCTGACTGCAGGGACAAGATGAGCTTCAAAAGACCCTTCCAAGCCAATGCAATGTGTCATACAACCTGACACTGCAAAACCCCTTCATGATGGAGCTGGGGGAAACACAAAGCAGTGCCCAGGAAGTTTAGCTGTCTGCCTGACTCCCTGGCTCCTCGTTGGGATCTGATTTCTTGGGCCTCTTTTGATTTTCCATTTGGCTGATGAGTTTGGATGCAACTTTTTCCCCCCCACCCCTCACAGCTCCTTGGCTCCTATCTCCTGTTCACTAATTTTACAGTTCCCAGGAGGAAAGAGAAAATCAAATGGAGGAAATATTGCTCACCAGTTGTAGAACTCCCCCCACCAAGGCTTCCAAACTTTCCTCCTCTGCTCCTTTTTAGCCTGTCTTGTTGGGCCCAAAGGGATTTGGTTGAGTGCTCTCTTCATAATTGGGTGTGACTTTCCAGCTTTGCTGGTAACCTCTTGGATCTGTCTAGGCACATGCTAAATCCTAAAGTGAGAGGAAAAAAAGGGAAAGGGAATATTCTCATCTCCACCTGATGAGTGGGAGCCATCAGCAGGAGAGAAGCCAAAAGCAGAGCCATGGACAGCAGGAGAGGAGCCAAAAGCAGAGCCATGGACAGCAGGAGTGGAGCCAAAAGCAGAGCCATGGACAGCAGGAGTGGAGCCAAAAGCAGAGCCATGGACAGCAGGAGAGGAGCCAAAAGCAGAGCCATGGACAGCAGGAGAGGAGCCAAAAGCAGAGCCATGGACAGCAGGACAACCAGGAGAAGGGGAAGCGTGTTTGGTCCAGGTTCTCTTCTGGCACATCTCCTGCATCCAGGGCTGTGAAGGTTGAACCTGGGGTCTTTGGTGCATGTGCTCTGCCAGGAAGGTGTTTGTCACGGGTTTATCTTTAGGGTTGTGAGTCCCCTTTGACTCAGAAGTCACAGACTTTGAGAACCTATTTAGCCCAAGGGGAGCTCTCCGTGGGCATCAGCAGGCTGCTGCACGTACCAGCTGCACCGCAGCCTTTGCTTCGAGCCCGTTCCTCCTCGGCTGCCGCTCCTCACCTCAGCCCTGCTGGCTTCCCGCCGGCTCTGCGTCGCCTGGGGACTCCTGCAGCAGCTCTTCTCCGGGGTAAAGCAGTGAGGGGTGGCTGCGGGGGGTGGGTGGCTGCTGGCACCTCTGGTGTCTGGCCGTGGGGCAGCGCAGGGGCAGGGAGACGCTGGGTAGCGCTAGGACCTGGAGGAATGCTCAGCCTGCCTCCTCCCAGAAGATTAGCCAATATTCCCAGGGCAGGGCATGGCTCCCCAGCCTTGCTACTTTTTCTTTCCTTTATATCCGTGGTTTTCCTTCTTCTAGTTCATTCCAGAGCGGAGCAGCTTTGGAGTTCTCTCAGCTTTGTTTTTTTTTTCTTTGCTCTTTTTTCTCTCCTCCCCCTTCCCCCCCCCCCCTTTACCTCCTCCCCCCCCAACCCCCCCCGGTCGCTGGACTGCTGCCAGGGTCTTGCAGGGCCAAAGTTTTATCTCCAAGGATATATTTCTTGAACCAGCCCAGCTGCACTCAGACTGCCTGCAACTGAATCTGCGCTCCCGGGGCAAGTTTAACTCGGGAGAGGAACAGCAGCAGGGGTGCTGTGTGTGCCTCTCCTCCAGCTATTCCTGTCAAGATGGATTTATGACTTTAGAAGGAGTACAGGAGGAGGTGGAGGGGTGGGGGGGAGAGAAGGAAGGGAAATTGCCTACAGGAGCCAGAGCTTACACCAGAGCCCAGCAAAACACACGTCAAGGAGCAGCCGGATCTCACGGCATGAGCAGCGCAGGAGCGGGACCCTGAGATCGGCTGGATCCTTGCACGTAATATGACTGATCTTAAGCCTTTCATCTGCCTCCACAGAGCCCAGCTTCTGGATTTAAGGTAGTTTGCCCAGCACCAGGCTTTGCTATGTTGGCCAAGACAGCTCTTTCTCTTGGTCTGTGGCTGCAGCTGGCTGTGGGACAGAACACACCTGAGAGAGGTGAGTGCCTGGAAAAGCCAAGGCTTCCCCTCCTGCTTCCCCCCTCTCCATGCCTCCTGCTCCTCACAGCTTCTCACCAAACCTTTGCAAGGGAAAAGCTGCTCTTTTACTGCTGCTCTGGGTGCAGGATTGATACTTGTCTGTTCCTTTGCTGGCAGGAGGACCAACCCAAAAGGTCTCAGAGTGCTGTATTGGAAAGGATTTTTATCTTGCTTGTTTCCATGGTTGCTTCAGAACTGTGCAGTTTAGTGCAAGCATGGAAAATTCCTGACCCCCCCCTCCCCTGCTAACCTGTGTGCTGCACACATTGATCCAGAGAAGCAGGACCAGACAGGGGCACGGTACCTGTCCTTCTCTTGCTAATCTCTCTAATCCAGTTGTTGTGTTTCCTCTTTAAAATGCTTGCTCTTGGATGCTGTTCAAGTCTGACAGCAGGGGAAGGCACATGGAGGAGCTGAGTGTCTCACCTCTGGTTCCTGAGCTTGAGGAGCTGAGTGTCTCACCCCTGGTTCCTGCACTGGAGGAGCTCAGTGTCTCACCCCTGGTTCCTGCACTGGAGGAGCTCAGTGTCTCACCCCTGGTTCCTGCACTGGAGGAGCTGAGTATCTCACCTCAGGCTCCTGCACCAGAGGAGCTGAGTATCTCACCTCTGGTTCCTGCACTGGAGGACCTGAGCATCTCACCCCAGGCTCCTGCACTGGAGGACCTGGGCATCTCACCCCTGGTTCCTGCACTGGAAGAGCTGAATATCTCACCTCTGGTTCCTTCACTGGAGGAGCTGAGTGTCTCAGCCCTGGTTCCTGAGCTGGAGGAGCTGAGCGTCTCACCCCTGGCCTCTGCACCTGGTGCTGGGCAAAAGGCTTAGCCCACAGGGTGGTGGCTGAGCTGATAAATGGCTTCTGTCCTGCTTTGTGTTCAGAAGCAGCCAAAGGCTCTGTTTGACATGCAGCCCAGCGTGAGAGGAGAAGCGTCCCTCCTGTCTGTCTGCACAGGAGGCCCTGGGACTGCAGCCCAGACTGCTGGGCTCTGATGCTGCCTGTGCTATGCAGAGCAGACTGTGTCTGTTGCTCAGATCCCCTGGCAGGGGGCTGGTTTCTGTCCCTCAGTGACCCAGAGCGGTTCAGGGATGGCACTGCTGCCTCTGGCATTGTCCCAGTGCTGGGTGTCCAGCAGTCATCTCCATGCTCCTGCATTTCTGCTGCCCTGGGATTCACGTGGCAGCTCCCCAGCCCCGGCAAAGAACAATGCTCAGACCTTCAGGGTACGTGCCCAAGCCAGCCATGGCTTTCCAGCAGGGTTGTGCCTTGCTCCAGAGGCAAAGCTGGGCATGTGGTGGCACTGCCATGCTGCCTGGGGCTCACCAGCTGCCAAGCAGCCTTCCAGAGGAAATGAACCTGCTGGTGGGCAAGGTGCCCACTGCTCAGCAGCTTTGATGTGGGGGCCTCCCAGGTCCTCCCAAAGGCAGCTTTGAGCAAAGAGCCAGGCTGGCAGGGCTCCTGGGCAAGGGCTAGCTCTGGTCTGGAGGTGCTGTGGTGGTATGCCACGATCACAGGATGAGAGGAACTCTTTGAGAGGAGGACATGCAGGTGTGTAACTTGCTTTCCTAAGGCCTTGACTGGATGTGAACGATTGTGGCTTCATTCTCAGCTGCAGTGGCCAAGGTGAGGAAGCTCCTGGGCAGGCAGTGGTGCTCCTGCATGCTCTGCAGTGATGACCTTTTGCAGGGCAGTGGTTATTGACTTAGTGCAGCAAGGCACAAAGTGAAGGCAAGAGCACTTCACAAGCAGTTGCAGCACTTTCCTCTTTGAGTCCAGACTCAGCTCTCTGTTGCATCAGTGTAAAGTAGTCTGGGCTCTGATGAATGAAACTCAGATTGTCATTACCTGCTTACTCTGGACTAGCAGCAGCAGCAAATGCTGGGGTGAGAATAAAGACACAACCCATGGCTTGCAGAGGGGGTCCTGCACTCACTGATCTCTGAAGCACAGCTCAGTGCCTGGCATGATTCCATGAGTCCAGGACTCTGGAGGCTCTAAATAAACCAGCAGAGCCAATGCAGCTCCTGAGAAGCTCAGAGGAGATGACAACCCAGCTCCCCTCCTACCAGGTGAATCTCTGGAGGGCTGCTCCTCACCCTGCAGCCTGTAGCCTGTGGCAAGGACGAGCTGGAAGCTGCAGAGGAGGTTTGGGGGGTTAGCCACACAAGTCCATTTTGCTCCTTCAGAAGGCAGGGGGTCCAGCTGCTCCCGTGGCACAGGACTCTCTCTGAGGTGGTTTGAAGTGTAAAGCACCTCCTGGATGGCTTGCTGGGGTATCTCTCTTCCTGGGAAAGGTGATGTGGCTCTCCTCCTGCCTCTCACTGTGATCCCAAAGTGCCACAGGGAAGCACAGGCTGTGTCCTTCAGTCTCCAAGTCTGGCTCCACTCACAGGAGAACTTTTTCTCCTTGCATGGTCAGAGACTGAGAAGGGAAGACACATGTGGGAGTTCAAACATAGATAACCCAGGCAGGACATGAGCTTTTTTGGCTGTTCAGTGGTGGGGATGGTGCTGACTCCACCACCTCCCTGGCCAGCTCCAATCCCTGACCACTCTTGGAGGGAAGATATTTTTCCTAACATCCAACCTGAACCCTGTGCTCAGCACTGCTGAGGCCACACCTGGAGTCCTGTGTCCAGTTCTGGGCCCCTCAGGTTAGGAAAGAGGTTGAGATGCTGGAAGGTGTCCAGAGAAGGGCAACAAAGCTGGGGAGGGGTCTGGAGCACAGCCCTGGGAGGAGAGGCTGAGGGAGCTGGGGTTGCTTAGCCTGCAGAAGAGAAGGCTCAGGGGAGACCTTCTTGCTCCCTACAACTCCCTGAAGGGAGGTTGGAGCCAGGTGGGGGTTGGTCTCTTCTGCCAGGCAAGCAGCACCAGAACAAGAGGACACAGTCTCAAGCTGTGCCAAGGGAGGTTTAGGCTGGATGTTAGGGAGAAGTTCTTCATAGAAAGAAAGATTGGCCATTGGGATGTGCTGCCCAGGGAGGTGGTGGAGTCCCCATCCCTGGAGGTGTTTAGGAAGAGACTGGATGGGGTGCTTGGTGCCATGGTTGAGTTGATGAGATGGTGCTGGGTGATGGGTTGGACTTGATGATCTCAAAGGTCTCTTCCAACCTGGTGAATTCTATTCTATTCTATTCTATTCTATTCTATTCTATTCTATTCTATTCTATTCTATTCTATTCTATTCTATTCTATTCCTCCCCTGGTGCAACTTGAGGCTGTTTCTTCCCATTCTAATGCTGGTTACTTGGGAGAAGAGACCAACCCCCACCTCACTCCAACCTCCTTTCAAGGAGCTGCAGAGAGTGAAAAAGACCTCCCCTCAACCTCCTTTTCTCCAGACTAAACATCCCCAAATTCCCTCAGCCCCTCAGAAGCAAAGGTCTGGCAGTTTGGAGGCAGGGAGCTGGTCATGGATGCTCCTTCTCTCAGCATCCTCTTGAATGTGCAAAGTCTTCATGTGGCACCTTGCCAAGCAGCCAGTCTTTGGTTGTTTTGTGTTGGGTTGGGGTTTTGTTTTGCTCTAAAGCAAGGGAACAGCTGGAAGAGAGCAGCTGCTTGCGTAAGGCAGGGATTTACTGGCAGCAAATCTCCACAGCCCCACCTCTGGCACCCCTGGCCCTGTTTGTATTGAATGAAGGTCAAAGGAGCAGCAAGAAAGATGAAGGAATTGAAGACCTAGGAGGATGATGCTGGACATGTTGGAGTGTGTCCAGAGAAGGGCCACGAGGATGAGCAGAGGGCTGGTGCTGCTCTGCTGTGAGGACAGAGTGAGGGAGTTGGGGCTGTGCAGGCTGGAGACTCCAAGGAGACCTTATTCCAGTACCTGAAGGGGGCTACAAGAAAGCTGGGGAGGGACTTTTGAGGGGGTCAGGGAGGGATAGGACTGGGGGGCATGGAGCAAAACTAGAAGGGGGGAGAGTCAGATTGGATGTGAGGAAGAAGTTGTTCCCCAGGAGGGTGGTGAGAGCCTGGCACAGGCTGCCCAGGGAGGTGGTGGAAGCCTCCTGCCTGGAGGTGTTTGCAGCCAGGCTGGAGGTGGCTGTGAGCAACCTGCTGTGCTGTGAGGTGTCCCTGCCCATGGCAGGGGGTTGGAGCTGGCTGAGCCTTGAGGTCCCTTCCAACCCTGACAGTTCTGTGATTCTGTGCTGGAGTGTGCAGCCACTTGAAGTGTTGCCACACTCCTGATCTAGTGAGATCCTTTGCCTGGAGCTCTCTTGGTTTGGTTGGTTTGTTTTTAATGGATCCTTTCTGCTGAAAAAAATCTGAACAGGAGGAATTTGTTTTCATCTTATCAGGGCTGAGCGTGGAGGAGAGGTAACTGTGATGGTATTTGCCTGCCTGAAGGATTAGCCTCCTGCTCCACCCACAGACAAGCCCTTTAGCTCCAAAATATACACCTGCCCCCCAAAGGAGCTGGTGCTTTTGTTAACCAGTTGCTAACCAGTCGTTGTTCACCAATGCTTTTGCCCCTCCAGGCAGAGCACTGTGGCGTCAGGATGCAGCTGCAGAGCCTCCTAATGCACACAGCTAATTCCAGCATCGTGTGGAGGCTCAAGCCAGGGTTTAAAGGATGCTGACACCATTGGAACAGGCTGCCCAGGGAGGTGGTGGAGGCACCATCCCTGGAGGTGCTCAAGAAATGGATGGACATGTCACCTGGGACATGGTTTGGCAGTCAGGGTGGTGTTGGGTTGATGGTTGGACTCAATGACCTTGGACTCAATGACCTTGGAGGTCTTTTCCAGCTGAAGCACTTCACTGTATCACAGTATCACCAAGGTTGGAAGAGACCTCAAAGGTCATCGAGTCCAACCTGTGATTCTGTGATCGTGCCCAGCTCCCTGGGTGCCCCAGAGCTGCAGGGTGCAGTCAGGAGGGCAGTTTGGCAGGGCCACAGCTCTTGAAGCTCTGTGAGCAGCTGTCCCATGCTGGCTGTTCCCCCATGCAGGTAGTTCTGGCAGTATTGGGGATGTGCTTCCTCTGCTCTCTCCTGGTGCATCCCAACCTCCCTTCCCCAAGTGCCAGAGAGTGTGACCTTTGTGGTGGGTTGAAGTTTCCCCCCCCAGCATTAACTCTGCCAGACCAACTCAGCTAGAAGCAAATGACTGTAACTAATTTTTACAGGCATAGCCTAACCCCACCACAACCTTGTTTACCACTTGTGAGCAGTGTCCCCTGGCCATCCCTCCCTGCCCTGCCAGGGCCAGCAGCTTTCACAGCTGTTGCAACACTGGTGAGACAAGTGACCCTCCTCCAACTGCTGAGGGGCAGAGGGGACAACCCATCATTTCCTTCTGGGAGGCAGCACTCCTCTTGCCAAGATCTCTCACTGTGGCTTGCCAGCCAAGTCAGTGGCTTGTACTTCATCCAGCAGAGGGGAAAGCAGGAGCCATGGGGATGTGTGCCTGACTTGCTTCCTGCAGCCAGAAGCCCTCAGCAAAGCCCTTGCTGCTCTGCTGGAATGCCATGGGGAGGTTGGGATCTCTAGGAACCAGTGGCAGGGGCCTGCAGGTCACAGGTTCAGCTCTGCTGTGTGATGTGGTGGTGAAAGTGCCTGTGGCTAAGGGCAAGCTGGAAAGCTTGCTAGACTTCATTTTCTGCTCAGCTCTGACTGCCAAGCTGCTGGGTGTGTGTCTGGAGCACAGGCTGAGCTCTGCTGGGTCAGGCAGAGCTGGCTGTAATCCATGTGGGTTGCCAGCCTCACTCCTGCCCTCTCCTAGTATCTCTCCAAGCAGCTTTAATGTTCTCCATCTCTGAAGGCTCCATCTGATTTCTCCTGTTGGTCCAGGAGCTCTGCTTTGCCTCTGCCATCCCAGGCAGCACCTAGCAGAGCAGGGTGGCTCCTGTGCTGCCTTGGTCTCTGCAGCAGCACAGTGACTGGTAGGCAGCATCTTCATTTGCACCTTCACAGAGCCTGTGTGCAAGAAGCCTCTGGCTTTCTCCCAGTGACACCTGCAGTAAGTGTGGTCCTGACTCATGCATGTCCCTTCTGCCCCCCATCCTGAGGCCATTCCCAGGTCCCAATGGACCTTCTGCTGACATTCCTGAGCACACAGGCACCAACACTCTTGCTATGGGGCAAACCCAGGCACTTGTGCCCTAGTGGCACAGGGCAGCATCTGAATGGTGCCCAGGGAGGGACATAAAAAGCAGAGCAAAGACTGGCCAAGGACTGGCCAAGGGCAGGTTTAGGTTGGATGCTAGGCAAAAAACTCTTCTCTGAAAGGGTTGTCCAAGCCTTGAACAGGTTACCCAGGAGAGTGGTGGAGTCACCATCCCTGGAAGGGGTCTAAAGCTGGGTAGATGTGGTGCTGCAGGATGTGGTTTAGTGGTGACTTAAATGCCTTGGTCTGCTGGGTTAACAGTTGGACTTGGTGATCCTCTAGGTCCTTTCAAACCAAAATGATCCTGTGAAATTAAGACTGAGCAAAGAGGATCAGGCTTGAACATCTCCACCTTCTGTTTCCCCACCCCTGAGCCCCTTGTGCTGCACCCTGACTGGCTCTGCTCTTGCTGGCTCATGATCTTCTCTGTGCTCGGGTTGTTAGGTTGCACTGCCAGGACCTGTGATAGACTCCTTGTACCCTGCCCTGCTGCTTCCCCTCCTCTTGGCTTTGCTATCTCATCTCTGCCTCTTCCTGGGGCTTAGCAAACCCCTGCTCCTCTCTGCCAGGCTCCTTGCTGTCTCTGGGCCTGCCCTGACACAGCTTTCTGCAGGGGCAGAGCAGTTTGCATGAGCTGTCTGCTTGGAGCAATTCATTCCACAGGAGCTTTGCCATTCAGTAGTCTACTGCCTTGTGGGTTTGGCTCCCACACAGGGCTCCAGCACTCAGCCACTGTGCTCCAGAGCCCACATTGCTTGGCCATCCCTCATTCCTGATAGAGGAGCTCAGAAGGGCAGGCAGGAGCTCCTGGTCCAAGGATTTCTGCTCCTGCCTTGCTCCTCAAATCTGTCAGAAGGCGAAGTGGTGGTTAAAAGAATTCCCAAGTCATCACTGATATCCCAACTCCTGTGGAGCTCCCAAGCTGCAAGAGTGGGAGGAGGAGGAGTCCCCTGCATGCCTGTGCTTTCCACACAGCAGCTCCACTGAGATGGTTAGAAAGTGAGTCAGCTGGAGGGAGACTCCAGGCCACACCTGCAGCAGCAGGCTCTCCCTGCCACTTGGCATTCCTCTGCGTGAATGGGGCCGTGCAGCCCTCTGCCAGACACCTTGCTCCAGAGCCTCTTTGAGGTGGTCCCCTGAGACTGTCTGGGAGAGGAGGTCAGGATGTATTGAACAAGAAAGAGTGAAATCAGCCTGGCTTTGAAGAAGTGATCTGGGGAGGAGTCCCTCCACTCCAGACCTTCCTGCCAGCAGTGGTAGACATCAGGGAGCTTCCTGCCAGTCCTGTGTGGACTGCAGCCCTTGGACCAAGAGGCAGCCAGCTTTGAGAGGCAGCCACCCCTCCTGGGAGGGCAGATCCAGCAGTTTTCCTCATCAAGTTTCTTTATCATTTCCTTCTTTTCCAAACCCAGCTCATTTTCCTTCCAGGCACTGCTCTTGTCATGAGATGAGGATTTAGCTGCAAGTTGGTTGGGGCTCAAGAGCTGCTCCTGACCTCGGCAAGTTGCTCTTGGTCTTGCAATGAGCACTTTAAGGGCAACAAAGCTGGGGAGGGGTCTGGAGCACAGCCCTGGGAGGAGAGGCTGAGGGAGCTGGGGTTGCTTAGCCTGCAGAAGAGGAGGCTCAGGGGAGACCTTCTTGCTCTCTGCAACTCCCTGAAGGGAGGTTGGAGCCAGGTGGGGGTTGGGCTCTTCTCCCAGGCAAACAGCACCTGAACAAGAGGACACAGTCTCAAGCTGTGCCAGGGGAGGTTTAGGCTGGATGCTAGGAAGAAGTTCTTCCCAGCAAGAGAGATTGGGCACTGGAATGTGCTGCCCAAGGAGGTGGTGGAGTCCCCCTCACTGGAGGTGTTTAGGAAGAGACTGGATGGGGTGCTTGGTGCCATGGTTTAGTTGATCAGATGGTGCTGGGTGATAGGTTGGACTTGATGATCTCTGAGGTCTCTTCCAACCTGGTTCATTCTATTCTGTTCTATTCTATTCTATTCTGCTCTGCTCTGCTCTGCTCTGCTCTGTCCTATCCTATTTGCTTCCTCCTCTGGGACTGCTGCATGTCAGCCCGGAGCAGCAGCTCGGGATGGCAGAGGCTGCTCCCTGGAATGGGCACAGGGATCTGCTGGCTCAGGCTGGTGAGGAATGTTCCCAGCTCAGCCTGGTGTTGTGTAACAAGAGGTGTCAGGGAGAGCTGATGTGGCTCCAAGGCATTTTTTGTGTGCAGCAGGGAGAGCAGGATCCAGGACTTTCAGCTCTAGCCTGATTTCAGTGCTGGAGCTCCTGCCTCTTTCCTCTGCCCTGGCCTTTCAGTGTAGCTGTGAGGGGTTCATAACCTATCTAATGAGTCCTAACCCTCCAGCATTAGCATCTCAAGCTGTTCATAAAGAGCTGTTGGTCAAACAGATGAGTCTTAAGCACTGGGGAGCTGTGGTGAGAAGCTCCTGGATATCTGGCAGCAGCACTAAGAACAAAGGCCAGGAGCCCTCACACTAGATGCCAACCATCACACAAATTAAAAGGGGCAGATCCTGAGGGGTCCACCCAGCAAAGTTGTCACTGAGTACTGAGGTTGGGCACCAGATAAGCAAGCTCTCCTAGCAGACCCCCGTGCAGGTCTGGGTTCACATCATTCCACTAACTCCTCTCCCCCTCTCCAGGTCCTCAGCCACCTGTTTCCAGCTCCGGAGGGGACCTCCTCTTCCTCCTGGACAGCTCTGGCAGCGTTTCCTACTATGAGTTCTCCAGGGTCAAGGAATTCATGTGGGACCTTCTGCAACCTTTCACCTTTGGCCCCACAGAGGTGCAGACCAGCATCATCCACATCAGCACGACGCCCACCATGGAGTTCCCTTTCGACCGCTACCGGTCCGGCGAGGCTCTGCACCAAGCCATCCGGGACACTCAGCAGCTCATGGGAGACACCAACACAGGCAAAGCTCTCTCCTATGCCAAGGAGAAGCTGTTCAGTGATGCAGCTGGTGCCAGGGCAGACGTGCCCAAGGTGCTGGTTTGGGTGACAGACGGCTTCTCCACCGACGACATCTCGGAACCCATGCAGCTGCTGAAGGACATGGGGGTGACGGTCTTCATCGTCAGCACGGGACGGGGCAGCTACCTGGAGCTGTCTGCTGCTGCCAGCCAGCCTCCTGAGAAGCACCTGCACTTTGTGGATGTGGATGACCTACCCATCATCACCAAGGAGCTCCGAGATGCCATCCTAGGTACGCTGGGGTCGGGCTGTGGTGTCCGGGAGGTTGTAACAGGGTGGAAGTCATTGAGCCCCTGTGCTCAGCACTGGTTAGGGTCACACCTGGAGTCCTGTGTCCAGTTCTGGGCTCCTCAATTTAAGAAGGACATTGAGAGACTTGAAGGTGTCCAGAGAAGGGCAGCGAGGCTGGGGAGGGGTCTGGAGCACAGCCCTGGGAGGAGAGGCTGAGGGAGCTGGGGTTGCTTAGCCTGCAGAAGAGGAGGCTCAGGAGAGACCTTCTTGCTCTCTGCAACTCCCTGAAGGGAGCTTGGAGCCAGCTGGGGGTTGGTCTCTGCTCCCAGGCAAGCAGCACCAGAACAAGAGGACACAGTCTCAAGCTGCACCAGTGGAAGTTTGGGCTGGAGGTGAGGAGAAAGTTCTTCACAGAGAGAGTTGTTGGCCATTGGGATGTGCTGCCCAGGGAGGTGGTGGAGTCCCCATCCCTGGAGGTGTTCAAGAGAGGATTGGATGTGGCACTTGGAGCCATGGTTTAGTAGTCACGAGGTCTTGGGTGACAGATTGGACTTGATGATCTTTGGGGTCTTTTCCAACCTTATTGATTCCATGAAGCTGCCTGGCTCTGCAGGGTGGGGGAGGTAAGAAGCCCTCTCAATCCAAAGCACCTCCTGGGGTGCTTTGTCCAGGGTGCTGTAGCTCCAAGTCCATGGCTTTGAGGAGGTCTAGGACAAATACTTCTATTCCCCTTGGAAAGTCCCAGCTCCTGCCCTTGCAGTGAGGTGCTTTGTCCACACTGCTGCAGCTCCAAGTCCAAGCTAAGGCTTTTCAGAAGTGTTCCCTCTGGAAAGTCCCACGAGTGACCAGGACAAATTCCCTTCTGCAGACCTTGTGTTTGCCCTGAGTTGTTGAGCTGCTAATGAAGGGAGGAGGCTCAGGCAGCACATCAGCAGGCTGATTTTCTTTCTCTCTCTCTCAGATGCTGCCTGGCTTGTGGCAGCTGCTGGAGGTGGAGGACACAAATGGGCTGAACACAAAACGGGCTGTGCATGCCTGGGAAGGCTTTGGTCCTGTCAGCACCCTCAGATTCTTGTCTAGGGTAGATCTGACATCACTGCAGGCAGAGGGGCTGGCACAGGCTGAGGTGTGGAGCTGCTGTCTGCATGTGCCCTTCTCTTACAAAGAGCCATTAAGGATGGTGCTTGTTATCAGCACTCAGACTGTAGGAGAGGAATGTTTTTGTTCCATAAATCCCCTGTTGTAACGTGTTCCACATCCTCCAGATCCACAGCCTGGCTTGGCTAGCAGAGCCCTTGGAAGGAAATCCCAGCCCTGACTCGATAGGCTCGGAAGCCAACCCCTACCTCTGTTGCTAGCATGGTTGTGGCGGTTGCTGTGCAGACAGCAGGAACAGGCAGCAGGCTTCACTTTTCAGCAGTCCTGCTCTTTAAAGCATCCAGAAGAGAGTCTGAGGAGACCCAAAAAAGCCATAATCAGGGCCAGAAGACAGGCATTTGGAAGCCAAGAGGAATATCTCATGCTGATCTGCGTGCAGCGAGGTGGAGGCCAGGCTGTTCTTACAAGTAACAAGTGATAGGATGCGAGAAAACAGCTTCAAGCTGCACCAGGGGAGGTTTAGGTTGGACAGCAGGAAAAATGTCTTCCCCAAAAGGGTCATAAAACCCTGGAACAAGCTGCCCAGGGCAGTGGTGGAGTCCCCATCCCTGGAGGGCTTTAAAAGCCACAGAGATGTGGTGCAGAGGGATGTGGTTCGGTCGCGACTTGGCGGCGCTGGGTTAGTGCTTGGACTTGATGATCCAAAAGGATTCCATAATTCTTTTTGCAGCTCTTGAATGCCATCACAGTGGGAGTGCCCATGACTGCAAAGCAGAGGCTTTGCCTCAGCCTCCCAGGTGCCTCTGGATTTGTTTGGAAAGCTGAGTGAGCTCCTAGGCCTGTGCAGAGTTTCCGTTGGTTCGCTGGAGGTTCTCTCTCTGCTTTAATTCCTCCTTTGGCTTCTGCTCTGTGAGCTGCTTAGGGCTGGCTTTGGAGTGTCCAAGTAACCCTTTCCACAGAACCCTCCCAATGTAGCCATGCCTTTCTCTTCCCAGCCATGATCACTTCACAGATCACAGGCAGGGACTGTGCTCTCCTCCAGCCACAGAATCTTTGTGGTTGGAAGATACCTTTGCGATCATCAGTCACCCACCTCTCTCCTGTATGAGTATGGGGCAGTACCAGCAGTGCTTCTGCTGTACCAGACACCACACAGCCCCCTCCCCAGATGTTTCATTTCAAGTGCTTCAGCAGTTCATTCTCTGCCCCCTTTCTATAGGGTCTGCATTTTCTTTGCCTTCAGAAACTGGGTCAGAGATCTGAGCAGTCACAGAACAGCCTCAGGGCTGAGCAAGGGGTTTCAGTCCTAGAGAGCAAGGCAGTCACTACTTGGACAAGGAGACAAGAGGTACCTTTCTCTCCCAAACTGCATTTCTTCCCTGCTCCAGGCTCTGCTGAGGCCAAGGGATGGGATGTCTCTGCCTCAGTTTCCCTTTTGGAACACCTGTCTGTGCCACAGAGCAGAGAAGATGAGCTGCTGCTTAGCCACGGGGGGCCTGAAATACTTTCAGTGACACTGCTCTGCAGCAGGGTGCAAGACAGGGATTGTGGCTGGCTGGGTGTTCTCACTCCCTCTCTTTTCCCTTGGCACATGGTCCTGGCACAACAAGGCTGCAGAATGCAGCAGGCTGCAGTTCTCAGCCAGCCTGGCCGTGGCCACAGCCACAGCTGGCTCCTGACAAACACTTCTGCCTGCCCCACTGTGAAGGAAAGGCAGCCCTAGCTCAGCCTGCTTCCACTGCATCTCACATATTACCTCCCCAACACGAGGCACTTGGTGCCCTCCTTCTGGGGAAGGACCTTCAGATCTTGTGAAACCAAGGCATTCCTTTGAGGTGACATCAGGTTGTGTGCTAGCATCCACTTGCTCTCCACTCAGCCTGCAGAACTGGCAGCTGCTGGCTTGCTTCATCCTTTGGCATCATCTTCTGGGCCAAGTACTGCAGGACTCCACCTGCCCAGCGATCACAGAGCATCAGCCACCTCCCATGAATATTCAGGGCAGCACAGTGCTGATCTGAAACAAGGCTCCTGCATAACTTCTGCTGCAGTGAAGGCTTTGAGCTTAGAGTTCTCTGTTATCTACAATGAAAGCAAGTGACCACAGGAGTGATCTCGTATCTTGAATGTCCACTCTGGCAATGAAGCAGCCCAGAACCAGAACCCCATCCATATCAAAGTAGGGAAAGAGCCAAGAAGCAGAAGTGATTTGTTCCAGGTCCTAGCTGAAGCTTCTGCAGAGAGGGGAGGCTGTACCCAGGGCCAGAACAGGTTCTGCTGCTGCATTTCTTACCCACATCACCAAAGCAGCAGCTTGCCTCTGAGTCTGATCTTGACCTCACCAGATTTTAGGGGATGCCAGCAAACCTGTGGCCACAAAATGTGTGCTTCAAGGCACCAAGAGGTGGAAGGCAACTGCGTGTCACAAGCTGTCTCTGAGCCCTGCCTGGATCCAAGACAAGGAATTAACTTGCTGCTTCCCCCCAGCCCCAGGAGGTGCTGTGAAGCATACCGTGGGCATCTCTTTCCTGGGGCTTGTTGCCCTCTTTACTCGCCCAAGGAGCCGTGCTCTGGCAACGAGGGGCAGGGCTGTTTGCTGCGAGCTTCCTGCAGCACGTCCCTGCCTCTTTCATCTGCCTGATTCATTCACCGTGTCCCCGGACCCTGCCTCCAAGCTCACTGATTTCCCTTCCCAAAGCTCTTGGCAGGACTTTTGGTGCCGAGGCTGCTCCTCTGCTCCCTGCTCCTTTGTGGCTTTGGCCGCTGGTAGCTGTGAGGCTCACAGAAGGGTGCAGTGCCCCAGGTCCCGCGGTGCTGCCTCCCACCCTCTGCCTCCTGCAAGCCCGGAGCGGGTGGAGTGCTGCTGGCTGGCAGCGTGTGGATGGGAGAGGGCAGGGCACGGAGAAGGGAAATGTTGCTGCCTGCCTGGAGAGCCAAAGAACAGCTCAGAGGAAAAACTGAGGCAGCTTCGTTTGGTACAGGGAAGCTGGCAGGGACTCGGAGCAGCCCGGAGGAGGAGAGCTGATCCTCTCCCCGTTGAGGGACAAGTGTGAGGGGATGCAAGGAAGCAGAGTTCTGTGCCTCCTTTCACCTCTGAGCAGTGGGCAGCCAGTCTGAGCTACCTGCAGGAGAATCATACAATGGTTTGGCTTGGAAGGGTCCTTAAAGATCATCTACCCCTCCCTGCCAGGGGCAGGGACACCTCCCACCAGCCCAGGTTGCTCAAGGCTTCATCCAACCCAGCCTTGAACATCTCCAGGGAGGGGACATCCACAGCCTCCCAGGGCAAACTGTTCCAGTGTCTCACCACCCTCACTCTACAGAATTTCTTCCTAATGTCCAGTCTAAATCTGCCCTGTTCCAGCTCAGAGCCATTCCCTCTCACCCTATCTCTCCAAGCCCTTGTAAACAGTCCTTCCCCAGCTTTCTTGTAGCCCCCCTTCAGATACTTCAGTACTGTGAAGCATTTAAGCTTGAGCTAGAGGGTACAAACATAAGGTTTCAGGAGTGGCACTGCACAGAGAAGAAGCACTTAGGGCTCAGAGTGCTTTTAAAAAGTCTATTTTAAATAGAAAAAAAATGAAGAAGAAAAAAGAGAGAGAAAGATCATCTTTATGTCCTTGAATGCCATTTCCCTGGAGCTAGAAAGAGTCTTGTGTAATTCTGCCCCTCTGGAAGACCAGAGAAGAGTGGAATTGTGCCCAAGATGGCTCAGGAGGTCCGTGGAACAGTGGAATTGTGCCCAAGCTGGGCTCAGGAGGTCCAGGGAAGAGTGGAATTGTGCCCAAGCTGGGCTCAGGAGGTCCAGGGAACAGTGGAATTGTGCCCAAGCTGGGCTCAGGAGGTCCAGGGAACAGTGGAATTGTGCCCAAGCTGGGCTCAGGAGGTCCAGGGAAGAGTGGAATTGTGCCCAAGCTGGGCTCAGGAGGTCCAGGGAACAGTGGAATTGTGCCCAAGCTGGGCTCAGGAGCCCACACATATCAGAAAGGTCAAGTAGCAGAGGAAGCTGGGGGAGCTGCAGAGCATCAGAAGAGGTATTTGTGTCTGACATTTGGGGTTTAGAACTCAAAGGTAGCAGAAGGCTTGAAGAGAAGCCTCTGTGCAGGGGGAGAGAGAGGCAAGATAGCACAAGAGTGGCTCTGACTGTTGAATGTCACTGAACAATGGAGCTCTGTGAAACACTGCAGGGAGTGACTTCAGCTGGGATGAATGCAGCAAGCTCCCTCCACGACTGCTGGGTGGTCCCCAGCTGCCATGCTCTGTGTGTTAATGTCAGTGGTGATTTCTTGCTGCTGTTTCCCTCCCAGATGTCATCCAAGCAAACCAGCTCCACGCCGTGGATGTCACCTCCAGCAGCTTCCGGCTGGTGTGGCCAAGACTTCTCTCCCAGGAAACCGACTACTACACCTTGGAGTATGCCCCAAGAGATGATCTAGGCAAGAAGAGGACAGAGCAAGTGTCTGGGGCTCACACAACCCTCCTGCTAAGCAACCTTGCCCCAGGAACCACTTACGAGGTGGCTCTCATTCCTGAATCCAACGTCCACTACTTCCCTCCTCAGACGACCAGGGTGACTACACTGGCAGGTAAAATGTGCACAGGCATGGCCAGGGCGAAGCCTTCCCTGTGCTGAGCCTCACATGTCTCAATCAAACAGGACAGCCCCTGGTCTACATCCCCCCCCTAGGCTCATGGTGTGATGGGAGGAGGCAGATGCTTGTGGTCAGGACACAGCATAATGAGCTGCTTTATGCTGGCACTCAGCTGGCAGCTCTTTCTTTAGAGGTTCTGGGCTGCCCAGAACAAGGGATGCAGTCTGATGGTCATAAGATGTTCTTCCAGGCCTCTATGAGGCTGGGAGGAAAGCAGAAGCCTGGGAGAAGAAGGCAGGAGCTGTAAGTTGCAAGTGTCTAAGAGGGCTGAGGTGTAGAGCCCACAGGGCTGAGGGGTAGAGCCCACGGGGTGTAAAGCAGGGGCTGCTGCACACACTAACTGCTCTCCCAGCAGAAGCAGGGCTGCTTTGTGTGGGTTGCTACTGCCAAAGAGGAATCTGGCCCTTTGTAGCTGGAGCAGCTGCTGTGGGGACAAGGAGATCCCTGTCTGCTCCCCGAGGCTGCAGGCAGGGGAGAGCAATGCTCTTGGAGCTGCTTCTCCAGGCAGGTGTGTCCTGTGTGCCTGTGGGGAACCCCGGGTGAGAGGGGAGCAGAAGGGCAGCGCTGGGAGCCAGCCTGACTGCTCACTTGGGCCACAGTAACTCAGATGTATGCTGGACAGCAACATGCAGAGAAGTGGCACACTGAAGATCTGGGCAGGTGACAAAGGCAAGGTGAACTTGCACCCAGTCTTAACTAACTGCCTGCAGGAATGGTTTTGGCTGAGCAGCTTTGCCCACTCTGTGCTGCAGAGGTAGTGAAACCTTTTCCTTGGGGCTGGGTTTGTGCTGGTTGTGGGTGGCTATCAACATCCACTTGCTGGGTGTATTTTCTTCCACCTTCTGGAAGCAGGTCAGTTATGCTCCTCTGACAGCCTGCAGTGACATGCTCACACCTTTGGCTCTGCTTTCAGAGGAAATCAGCCCAGCTCAGGTTCTCATCTCAGAGTCTGGACCACACAGCTTCCACGTTAGCTGGGCTCCCACGCTGGAGAGTGTGAGCAGCTATCAGATCCTGTATGGCCCTCTCCCTGGGAACTCGGTGAGGCTGCTGGAGGTGGATGGGAAGCACAACAGCACCCTGGTGGACAAGCTGACACCCAACACAACCTACCTGGTGACGGTGACTGCAGTCTACAAGTCGGGAAAGGAGAAATCCCTGTCAGCTAAAGCATGCACTCAGGAAGGTGAGTGAGCAGCTCCCTGCTGAGGGGCACAGGGAGGCTTTGGAGGGTGCATCTTTCACCATGGGGACATCAGAGAGCTCAGCCAGCCCAGCTTCTGGCAGAGGGGTGAGGGAAGGGGAAAGCTGCAGCTCGTGATATGCCATGAGGCTGTAGCAGATGTCGAAGGCATAGGGCTGGAGGAGAATCAGGCACACACAGCACAACTGTGACTGCCAAGCTGCAGTCCACAAGCAGAATGGACCTGGAGCTCCCTGAACCTGCCTGAAGTGGAAAGAAAACTGCCTGTCCCTCCTACCTCCTCAATGTCTGCTCTTTGGTGTGATTTATGTGTCCAGAACGTGTCCAGAGAAGGGCAACAAAGCTGGGGAGGGGTCTGGAGCACAGCCCTGGGAGGAGAGGCTGAGAGAGCTGGGGTTGCTTAGCCTGCAGAAGAGGAGGCTCAGGGGAGACCTTCTTGCTCTCTGCAACTCCCTGAAGGGAGGTTGGAGCCAGGTGGGGGTTGGTCTCTTCTCCCAGGCAAGCAGCACCAGAACAAGAGGCCACAGTCTCAAGCTGTGCCAGGGGAGGTTCAGGCTGGATGTTAGGAAGAAGTTCTTCATAGAAAGAGAGATTGGCCATTGGGATGTGCTGCCCAGGGAGGTGGTGGAGTCCCCATCACTGGAGGTGTTTAGGAAGAGACTGGATGTGGCACTTGGTGCCATGGTTTAGTTAGTCAGGAGGTGTTGTGTGATAGGTTGGACTTGATGATCTCCGAGGTCTTTTTCAACCTTATTGATTCTATGGTGATTCTATGATGGTTCTACGATGATTCTATGATTCTAGAGGGCTCCAAAGTGAGGCACCTTCGCTTTGAGGACATGGGCCCCAACACCCTGAAAGCCTCCTGGGACTCCGCCGATGGGAAGGTGCTTGGCTACAGAGTCAGATGCCGGCGACAAGCCGGCCCCAACTCGGTCATCAGCGTCTCCCCGCAGGTCCACAGCGTGCTGCTCACAGACCTGGCCTCAGGCACCACCAACAAAGTCTGTGTCAAGCCCATGTACAAGAACCAGCCGGGCAGGAGGCTGTGCCGCATGGTGCACATGCAGCCAGGTGAGCCGGGGGGGAGGCACAGCCCTGGGGCACTTTAGACAAGGGAAGTGTCCTGAAGGGCAGTTGGGTGCTGGACACCAAACACTTTGACCAAGGGAAAGTGTCCTGAAGGGCAGTTGGGTGCTGGACACCAAACACTTTGACCAAGGGAAAGTGTCCTGAAGGGCAGTTGGGTGCTGGACACCAAACACTTTGACCAAGGGAAAGTGTCCTGAAGGGCAGTTGGGTGCTGGACACCAAACACTTTGACCAAGGGAAAGTGTCCTGAAGGGCAGTTGGGTGCTGGACACCAAACACTTTGACCAAGGGAAAGTGTCCTGAAGGGCAGTTGGGTGCTGGACACCAAACACTTTGACCAAGGGAAAGTGTCCTGAAGGGCAGTTGGGTGCTGGACACCAAACACTTTGACCAAGGGAAAGTGTCCTGAAGGGCAGTTGGGTGCTGGACACCCAACACAGAGGAGCCCTCCTGTTTGAGATGCTCTGTGCTCATCAGCCAGCTTGCCAAGAGGGCCTCATCCCCACAGGTACTGTTCATAGCTGGGCTTCACCCCCATTTTTAAGAGTGCTGCCCCTCCTAGTGGCATCCTCTTTACAGACAGGAGGAAAAGTCTACAGTGCAGAGTCCTGCAGCTGCTTGGGGATAACTTGGGTGGGTGGGAAGATCGCTAAAAGCCAGCATGGGCACTGGAAGAGGTGTTTAGAAGTCATTTGAACTCTTGGCTACTCTTCACTTTTCAACGTGGCAGAGACAAGGCAGCTATTAATCACAGCCAGTAAGGCACAAGGCATTTGCTTTCCTCCTTCCACTGCCCAGAAGCCACTCACTGTCATGAAACACAAAGGGATTCCTGACAGGCCGAAGTAAGAGCTAAAAAGAAGCTGTGTGGCAGTGCAGAAGCACAGCCCTTTGCCCAGCAAGAGGCTGGAGTGAGAGTGAAGATGACCACAGGAATGGGGTCTCTGACTCAGTCAGATTGGGAGAATGGGTGGACAAAGCTGACATTATACTTTTTGTGTTCTTCCAGCTACAGAAGCCCAAGGATATAAGCACAGCCAGAGAGCGTGACAGGCTCTGGAGTGGAGCAATTCCACACCCCAATTCCAGGCAGAGCAAGGAACCTTGCTTGGACAAAGAGTTGGACTTAAAAGGAGTGACCAGGAGAGGAAACCAGAAAGCTCACAGACCATCTCCCAGCCTGCACTGTCCTGGTTGTAAAGCCTACAGCTTAAAGGTCTGGCTTGGCTGGCTGGGTGGAACAACCAATCCAACTAATAGGTCCCAAACCTCTACCCTCTCATATAAAAATGCCTGGCAAATAACAAACCAAAGGCAAAGCAGTGGAGCCACACTCTTGCTTGCTTACTGCCTCTTCTCTATTTATTAAATGTTGATAGAGTTTTATTTTTGCAGCTTATCAGCATGTTCAGGACTCAGCTGTTTACTGCCCTGGATTTTTGTTCTGGGCATCTCTGCACTCAGAAAGAAAAATAATTACAAGGGGCCAAATCCATTCCTGCTGTCACCAACCACTGAAAGTGATGCTTGGCAAAGAGCAGCTTTCCTCCAAGTCACTCAGTGTATTCCACAGGTAGCTCAAATTAGGTATCCTGAAAGTATCATCTCAGGAGTGGCAGGGAAAAGCACTGGGAGAAAGAAAAACTCTACAGGATGCAGAGGAGGGTTGGGTGAAAGTCACCAGGAGCTCTCAGAAGAGGCACAAAAAGAGGTTGTTTGCCCACTTGGCCTTTGGCCAGGACATGGAGACACTTCATGGAGAGCTTTTGTAAAGTGCAAGGGCAGTTTAGTGCTCCCAGATGGTCTTGGGTTTATGGCAGAGCTCGGTTGGTGATGCCTGAGAAATGGGACATGCCTGGATCACGACCTCTGAGTTACTGTGGCATCACCAAACTGGATGGGAGCAGCCTTGTGGAGATTAATTAGCCTGTTCTGGGACTAATTATGGACAGTAAGTCTCCAGGACTGTCATGCATTCTGAAAACTCCTAGGACATCTTTAGTGTCCTGCCCTGGCCTTCCATCCAGTGCTGCCAAGCTTGCCAAGCTTTTAGGCAAGAAGGCTGAAACTGACTCTGCCACTTTGGCTTTTAGGAAAGCAGAGCAAAAGTGACTCTTCCATTTCATTTGTTGTCACTAAGCTACCTTTTGGAAAGGGGAGCTGGGGGATAAAAAGGAAAGAAAAGAGTTTTATTAACTGGTGACAAAGTCATGGTTCCAAAATTCAGAGCTGAAGGCTGTAAAGAAATGTATCTCCTATTCTGGTAACCAAAGCCAGCCTCAGTGGGAACAGCTTCCCTCAGTAATGCTTGCTCTAGTTGAAATCTATTGCTTCTTTGTCCTACACGTGGAACTTTTGTCTTAAAGCTGTGCTGTATGTTGGAGAGCTCCCCACGTAGTGCCCCTCCCTCCCGCAGACCCTCCTTCAGCTCTTTGCTTATGGACTTCTTTAAAACAGCTCATTTCAGAGCTGAGAGGGAACTTTGGCACTGCCCTTGTCTCCTGAGTGCTGAATTCATGGTGTTTGGGTTCGTGGAGCATTTGCCTTGGGCTATCTTCTCGTACAAGAGGAAGGGCTAGGAGGGAGCTGAGTCATTCATTAACTCTCTAAGAAGACTTCATCTGATTTGTGTTCTCCTTTGGAATGTGCATTTGTGACTGATCACTCTTAATGGAGACTCTGTGCTGAGGGGAAGATAAAGCCTCTGGAATCTCTTATGCAATAAGATAATCTTGTTCCTTCTTGCTGTAGGACTTTTCATTTTGCACAACCCCCTGCATAGTTTACTAATACATTAAAGTGTCAAGCCTCTCCCCCCCAATTGTAACACATCCTTTTGAAGACCATTAAATACACAATACATGAGCTATTGAATGATTGCTTTGTTCTTGATGGCACTAAGGGCAAATCTATTAAATTTAGCTTTGGTTCCAGTGGGTGGTATGGGTAGAAAAGCTCAACTTTAAACGACTGAACAGTAAGCGTTCCCACTCATGACTTCATGGATCTTTACCTCCCCACCTGCCCCCCACCAAAATGTCAGGAATATATAAGCAGAAACCACAGAATGTCAGACTGGAAGGGACCCCCGAGGGGCATCTGCTCCAACCTTCACCGCCCTCAGCTTCGGGAAGAATTGCTTTATTCGGAGCTGAAAAAAAATAAATGTGCCTTAAGTGTTGGCAGGGCTGGTGACCTTCCAAGGTCATCTAATCCAACCCCCCTGCGCTGAGCAGTGACGCTCCCAACTAGAGCAGCTTGCCCCGAGCCCCGTCCTGCAATGGTTGCAGGGGTGTCGACGTTCGCATGCTCGCCGCACCCTAATCGGTATGATGAGGAGCAGATTGCCAGTGAAATAACCTTTGTATGACGTAGAAACGTAGGTTTAATTCTATTTTATTTCATTTTTTCCCACCTCCCCATTCCCGTTAGCAACTCCTCCGCTCTGCCGTTGCTAGGGCGGAGCGCGAACCGCCCTAGTTTGACCTTCCCCGCTCCCCATCCCCATCCCCTCGCTCACGCCCACCGGCCCGCTCCACAACCAATCGCGTTCCACCCCCTGGCCGCGCCTGCCGCGCCGCTCCGTCAATCACAGCACCACGTGGCCGAGGAGGATGCCTCCCATCCGTGACGTATGAAGTGCGACCGGGCCTCTGTCCAATGGGAGGCCTCCGTGGCTGCCCCTCGCGCAGGCGCGCGGGGAGCGGCGCGTCCCGCGGGCGCCGCCCAGCCGTGCGCGTGCTGCCGGCCCCGTCATGTCCTGGCTCTTTGGGCTGAACCGCGGCGCGGCCCCTGCGGGCGGCGGGGACGCTGCGCCCGGAGCGCCCGCTCCGCCCGGACTAAGCCTCCCACCGGCCCCGGGCGGCGGAGCGGCGGGGAGCGGAACTGGGGAGCGTCAGCCGCCCAAGGACAAATGGAGCAACTTCGACCCCACGGGCCTGGAGCGGGCGGCCAAGGCGGCGAGGGAGCTGGACGCGTCCCGTACGTGAGGGGCTGGGGTCGGGATGGGGATCGGGAGGGGGTGGCCCCGCTGCTCGCTCTGCCCGCAGGCCGGCAGCGTGCAGTGAGTGCCGCGTTCGGCTTGGGGCCCTCGCCGCAGGAAGGACATTGAGGTGCTGGAGGGGGTCCTGAGAAGGGCAACCAAGCTGAGGAAGGGTCTGGGCGCAAGACTGTTGAGCAGCGGCAGAGGGAAGTGGTCGAGAAAAGGAGTGGAGACCTTGCTCTCCACAACTCCCTGAAAGGAGGCTGGAGCCACGTGAGGGTTGGTCTCATCTCCCAAGGAAGAAGCAACAGGACAAGAGGAAAGGGCCTCAGGTTGCACCAGAGGATGTTTAGGTTGGATATTAGAAGATACTTCCTGACTGAAAGGGATCTCAGACCCTGGAACTGGGGGTGCTTGAATCCCCATCCCTGGAGGGGTTTAAAAGCTGCAGAGATGTGGTGCTGAGGGACTCTCACACCAAAGAGGGTTTTCCTCATGTTCAGATGGAACCTCCTGGGTTCTAGTTTGTGCTTGTTGCCCCATGTCCTGTTGCTGGGCCCCACTGAAAAGAGCCCAGCCCCATCCTCATGACCTCCACCTAGCACGTGCTGAGCACTGAGATCTCCTTTCCAGGTTAAACAGTCCCAGGTCTCTCAGTCTTTCCTCCTCACAGGGATGCTCCAGGCCCCTCAGCATCTTCATAGCTCTCTGTTGGACTCTCTCCAATAGTTCTGTGTCCCTCTTGAGCTGGAGAGCCCAGAGCTGGACCCAGCACTCCAGATGTGACCTTTGTGCTGTAGATAACCTCTTCCCACTGTCCATTTCAGGCCATGCCAAAGATGCTCTCAGCCTTGCCCAGATGCAGGAGCAGACCTTGCAGCTGGAGCAGCAAGCCAAACTTAAGGTACAATGGAACTCCTCACTTGTGCAGCCAGCTCAGCTCAGCCAGCTGCCAGCTTTTGGAGGGGGGGTGGTGGGCATAATTCAAAGTCTCATTTTCTAGCAAGCTATAGAGGGTGCTAAGTTTTCTTGTTGCTCTTCAGCTTCACCATGTAAGAGTTGTTTGGCTTTTAAAAAGGAGGAACAGCTCTGGAAGGTGAAGCACAGGCTGGTTTGGCCTGTTGTTGGACATGTTTTAGGGCACTGGCTACAGCCAGCAGATCTCAACTGGGTTTGTGACTCCTGGAACATCACCACCATTCTTAGGCATTGCCAAAAGTTTCCTGCAGGGAACTGTGAAACAGTTGAGGGGAGGACAGGCTCCTGTTGATTTTGTAAAGGCATTTGGGAATGGTTTGAGTGTTGGTTTGTTAGCCTGGGGGGCTTTTAAGTGAAGGGATTGAATCCTGAAATGTCTCATTGTGAGATTTCTTTAAATCCTCTTTTCTGATCGCATTTTAACTTCCTCCTGTCACTGATCAGCTTTGCAGGGTGCCACTCTGAGTCCTTGGAATCATCACAAGCTTGTCTCTGCAGGATGACAGATTTGAGCTCATTTGTGATGGTTTTTTTTCTCTCTGTAGGAGTATGAAGCTGCCATAGAGCAGCTGAAGAACGAGCAGATCAGAGTGCAAGCAGAAGAGAGGCGAAAAACACTCAGTGAGGAAACAAAACAGCACCAAGCAGTAAGGCAATGAGAGGGGAGCCAAGTGATTGGAGACCTTATTTGTGTCCTCCTTGATGGAAAAGGCAACACTGCAATTCATTGCCTCTTTTTGGGGGTGGGGGAAAGGGGATCATGGGCAGCCAGAGAAGTTCACAGACCAAGTCCCCATCCCCTACTTTTGTTTTGTAATGCTGAGGCTTTGTCACCTTGAGCTTTTGTTGCCACATTCTTGACTTCCCAAAGGAGCTGACAGTAGCAGCTGCTTTTACTGTGTGCTCCTTGAAATTGTCCTAAAGAAACTTTCAGGGAAGTGCTGTTGAATGTGCTGAGCTATAACAGTCAGGAGGTCTTGGGTGACAGGTTGGACTTGATGATCTTTGAGGTCTTTTCCAACCTTATTGATTCTATGATAATTCCAGCAGCTCATGGCATGAAAAGGTTGAGGACCACTGCCTTGTCATGTGTGTCACTTAGCCTGGACAGTAAAATGCTTCCTAAGTCCTTGAAATGTTAGTCTTAAGTAGCCCTCAGCCCTATTTCTTCCCAGTTTGATCTTCTAGGTGGGGGGGGGGGGGAAATACCTTGAGGGGAGGAGTGATTCAAATCTGAGTTACCAGGGGCTGAGCAACGTTGGTGCTTCCTGGTGTGTTTCAGCATGAGTCACTGATGTGGCAGTGGTGCTGCACTCAGGCATAAAAGCTAGCTTAGATCTGGTGGCTTTTTACACAGAAAATGAGGGGATTGGTGGAGTCTGATTGATTATCTGGCTTGGGAAGGCAGCCAGGGCTGCTCCTTTGGCACAGGTTGCTTTTTAACCCATCGGAGTTTGGACTTTGATCAAGGCTGGCTCAGGAAGCACACTTCACAGTCACCTGCTCTGCTCATGAGTTACCTCTTGAACTCATGCAGCTCACTGGGTCACATTTGAAGTCAAAGCCAGCGTGGCATAAGTTAGTTCTGAAGTGCCAAGAGGAGATCATTCGCAAGCTGCTCTGCTGTCTGTGAACAGAGAATATCATCATCCCTTGTATGGGGAGTTCTCCTTGCTGGTGGATGTGAGCCCTCAGACCAGGTTCAGTTGAGTGTAGGTGAATTGGGTTTGTGCCAGTTGCAGGGGGGAGAAGATCAAGACAATCAGAAACAGGCAGAAAATGCAGGCAGCTCCATTGTTTGCAATCACCAGGCCAGGTAATACATTTTAGAACATGAACAAACCTGTTTTTCCTAGTAGAGCAAGTTCTCTTCTGGGCCAAGGAACACTTGTTCTGTGTTTTTTATATCTGTTGTACCTTAAAATAAAGTCAGGCCCTAAAGGTTTCTCGGCCTAGGGCAGTGCTTGGTGCTGTCTGAGGATGTTTTGCACTGTTCGTATTCCACCTCGAGATTGTTTGTTGGGTTATGTCTGGGGTGGTGTGTGTTTTGTTTTGCTTTGGGTTGCTTTTTTTAGCACTTGCATGTTCCAAAACTCCTTGCCCTCAGGACTAGCTTCTCTTAAATGCCAGTTTTTTACACTCTCTTCTTGCTTTGAAGCGAGCCCAATACCAGGACAAGTTGGCACGGCAGCGCTACGACGAGCAGATGCGGCAGCAGGTAGGTTGCTTCCTGCTTTAACCCTGCTTCCTTTGTGGCCTTCTTAAGTCAAAGTAGTGATCTCAAGCTGTTCCACATCTTGCTGGCCAGGCAAATCAAAGGTCAGGAATCAGGACAATGTGCCTAGGAGGATGGGATTGAGAGTATGAGTCTGGGAGGTGGGGAGAGGAAGAGTGCTTCAAACTGAGCGCTATGCATCCAGAGAAGGGCAACAAAGCTGGGGAGGGGTCTGGAGCACAGCCCTGTGAGGAGAGGCTGAGGGAGCTGGGGGTGTCTAGCTCAGGGGAGACCTCCTTGCTCTCTCCAACTACCTGAAGGGAGGCTGTAGCCAGGTGGGGGTTGGTCTCTTCTCCCAGGCAACCAGCACCAGAACAAGAGGACACAGTCTCAAGCTGTGCCAGGGGAGGTTCAGGCTGGATGTTAGGAAGAAGTTCTTCATAGAAAGAGAGATTGGCCATTGGGATGTGCTGCCCAGGGAGGTGGTGGAATCACCATCACTGGAGGTGTTTAAGAGGAGACTGGATGAGGCACTTGGTGCCATGGTTTAGTTGATTTGATGGTGTTGAGTGATTGGTTGGACTTGATCTCGAAGGTCTTTTCCAACCTGGTTAATTCTGTATCTTCTTGGAAATGTTTAGAGTACTTTAAGCTTACACAAACATCTACCTGACCAAGTCCTTGCAGCTGTAACACATGTTCTGCTGTCCTCTCTGTCTGTAGCAACAGGCTAATGAAGAGAACCTGAGGAAGCAGGAAGAGTCTGTACAGAAGCAGGAAGCCATGAGGCGTGGTAAGCTAGTGACAGTGGGCATGGGAGCGCTGTGTGCTTGTCCATGGTGGTTGATGATGCTGTATGTGTTCAAGGCATATGGACAAGTGATGGGTACATCCCACTAGCCTGGAGAAGAGAAGGCTCTGGAGACACCTTATAGCTACAGTTCAATAACTGAAGGGGACTTAAAGGAAGGCTGGGGAGGGACTGTTTACAAGGGCCTGTGGTGATAGGACGAGGGGCAAGGGTTTGAAACTGGAGCAGGGGAGATTGGGGTTGAACATCAGGAGGAAGCTCTTCACAGTTTGGGTGGTGAGACACTGGAACAGGTTGCCTAGGGATGTGGTTGAAGCCCCATTAGACTTGATGTGTCCCTGGGCAGCCTGCTCTCATTGGAAGCATCCTTGCTGCCTGCAGGGGGGTGTGGACAAGATGCCCTTTGAGGGTCCCTTCCGACCCGATGCAGTCTGTGTCCGAGCTCCCAGTTGCTTCCAAGATGAGTTTCCGCTCTCGGAGCCAGTGCGCCTCTTGCCTGCCGGGGTGAACCCACCCCGGAGCGCTGCCCTTTGTCTCTGTTGTGTTTGTTCAAGCCACTGTGGAGCGGGAGATGGAGCTGAGGCACAAGAACGAGATGCTGCGCGTGGAGGCGGAGGCCAGGGCCCGCGCCAAGGCCGAGCGGGAGAACGCAGACATCATCCGGGAGCAGATCCGCCTGAAGGCCGCCGAGCACCGCCAGACCGTGCTCGAGTCCCTCAAGTACGTGCAGGCCGCGGGCTGCCCTCCTTCGGCAGGCTTCTCCTGCTGTCCTCTCCTCTGAGGAGCCCTCTCGTGCTCTGATTCTGTCAGGGAACCTCTGTTTTGCCTTCTCGTGCGGCACTGCGCCTTTGGAAGGAGTTTGTGGAGTCATGGAATGGGTTGGGTTGGAAGGGACCTTCAAGATCTTCCAGCTCCTACCCCCCTGCCATGGGCAGGGACACCTCCCACCAGCCCAGGTTGCTCAAGGCTCCATCCACCTTGGCCTTGAACACCTCCAGAGAGGGGGCATCCACAGCCTCCCTGGGCAGCCTTTCCAGGGTCTCACCACCCTCACTCTAAACAATTTACTCCTAACCTCCAGCCTCAATTTCCCCTGCTCAAGTTTCAGTCCATTCTCTCTCATCCTATCACTACAAGCCCTTGTAAAAAGTCCTTCCTCAGCTTTCTTGTGGGTCCCCTTCTTTCTTGTAGGTCCCCTTCAGGTACTTCAGGGACCTTCAGCCCCTTCAGGCTGCTCTAGGGTCTCCCTGGAGCTGCCTTTTCTCTTTTACGCTGAGGGTGGTGGAACACTGGAGCGGGTTGCCCAAGGAGTTGGTGGAGGTCCCATCCCTGGAGATACTCAAGATGAGATTTAGTGGAGCTCTGAGCAACTTGCTCTGCTTGGGGATGAGCCTGCTTACTGCAAGGAAGTTGGAGTAGATGACCTCTAGAGGTCCCTTCCAACCCGGTGCATGCTATGGTTGTGTTCTGTGATTGTCTGTTCACAGAGCTGTGAACTTGATACCATTGTCCTGAGAGACTGTTTTTTTCAAGTCTTGCTCTCTGAGGCTGAGTTCCTCTGAAAGCTTTCAGAGTTCTTTCAGTTTCTGAGCAGCCACCATGAAGGCACCAAGGCTTGCCTCCAAGTGGGGGGTGAGCATTAAGATTTGTAATCTGTTGCTTGGAGGCCCTTGGGTTTTGAAGGATGAAGAGGCTTTTCTTGCAGTTCAGCAGCAGTAATGCATGCAAGGAATTGATTGCATCCTGATGCCAGATGCTTTTCTGGATCCCACCCCAGATCAGATGTAGACAGCAGATGATTTTAGATGCGTTTGCCATCCTTGGGCATGTTTCAGTTCCCAGGTGAGCCCTCAGTTAGCTGTGACTGGTGCTGAAGAAGATCATTACGGAGTAGAAAGCTGGGAATTGTTTGCCTTCAGCCTTTCCAATCCCTTCCTCTCCTTTTTGCTTCCCACAGGACAGCTGGGATGCTCTTTGGGGAAGGATTCCGAGCCTTTGTGACAGACTGGGATAAAGTCACAGCCACGGTAAGGTTGTGAGATGGAAGCTCTGTCAATGGCTGTTGAACTAACTCCTTGCTCTGCTGTGCTTGTAAGCTGTAAACCATGCTGGGAAGTTGCTGCTTGCTGCTCCCTGCAGCCCTCATGCAGGCTGAGATTTCAGATCTTCATCCAAGTTGTCTTCTCTGGATAGATAATTTCTGGCTTGAATTGATCAATCATTGATCAACAATTGATCATGGAGTCATTGAATGGTCTGGGTGGGAAGGGACCTTCAAAGGTCATTCAGTCCAACCCCCTGCAGTCAGCAGGGACATCCCCAATTAGATCAGGTTGCCCAGGGCCTCATGGAGCCTCACCTTGAGTATCTCCAGGGAAGGAGCCTCAACCACCTCCCTGGGCAACCTGTTCCAGTGTTCCACCACCCTCATAGTAAACAGCTTGTTCCTAACATCCAATCTCAATCTGCTCTTCTCTACTTTGAAGCCATTGCCTCTTGTCCTGTCCCTGCAGGCTTTTGCAAGCAGTCTCTCTCCATCCTTCATATAGGCCCCCTTCAGGTACTGGTAGGCTGCTATTAGATCTCCTTGGAGCCTTCACCAGGCTGAACACCCCCAGCTCCCTCACCCTGTCCTCATAGCAGAGCTGCTCCAATCCCCTGATCATTTTCATGGCCCTGCTCTGGACCTGCTCCATCAGGTCCATGTCATTCCTGTGCTGAGGGCTCCAGACCTGCACCCAGTACTCCAGGTGAGGTCTCCCCAGAGCAGAGCAAAGGGGCAGAATCCCCTCTCTGGGTCTGCTGAAGAAGTTGATTAAAAGATGAACATTTTTTTTCCACAGGACAAAAGAATGTGGCAGTGGCCAGAAAGTTGTTTCTCAGTGTGCTACTTACCACCAAACTTCACAGTGAAAACTCTATTTTTAGTAGCAGGCCTTGTTAAAATGGACCTTTTTTTTTCCCCCCTTTAAGTCAGTCACCAGCATCTGCTCCACCCTCCAGCTTCATCCACACAGCCTGATACAAAAGGCACTTCGAGTGTACTGGGGAGAGCAAGACCTGCTTTGAGTGGATCCTTTTGTGGGCTGCAGGTTGTCCCTGGAATGCCTGCAGTATTCAGAGCCCTTTGTAGATGATAGCTGCATATTCTCTTGACCCAGATAGCAGTTGCCTCTATTGTGGTCATTTGTTGCTTCTGACAAGCTCTTGTCTTGTGAATTTGGGACATTTAGCTTAAAAAAAAGAAAGAGAGAGAAGGATATATTTGGAAAGGAGAGAGCACAGCTGGAACTCCTCTTTTCTGTTGCTTTGAGGAATGGCTTTAAGGTGAGAATTAGTTATTTTAGGGTTCCTCCAAATTAACCCTGCATCTTCCCCACTTCTTGCCTTCTCTGAGGGCTGCTCTTTTGCTGCCTCTTCCCATTCAAGCCGAGCCCCAAAGGCTCTGCTGAGGGTTGGGTATTTTTAGTGGGATTCACTCTGCTTATTCATTCCTTTGCTAGATTCTTGATGCTGAGGAGAGAGGCTCTGCAATCAGCCTGATTTGTGGAGCTGGCAGAGTAATTGGCTTCCTTTGTCAGTGTGAGTGTGGAGTCGTTTTCCTGTTTTGATCCATAGCTGTCAGTCTCAGAGCTGCATTGCTCTGTGGTACCAACAGCAGTGAAGTCCAGCAGTCTGAACTGCTCCCCTCTGCCTGGATGGGTCTGATCCTTCAAGCTGTAACCTTGTCCAGCTCAAAGCAGGTGGTGGAGGCCATTTGGCATCGTGGTGCCCTTGGTTTTTAGAGGGGGGCTGCTATAAAGCTGGAGCCCTGTGTTTAGAACTCCCTGTAAGCTGAGGTAAATCAGGTGTGGAACTCATCTCATTGTCTTTTTGCAGCTTGGAGATCTCCAAGTTGTGAGGCTTTCATGTTGCCATCCAGAGCAAAGCTGATGTCACACAGTTCAGCAGAGTCAAAACTGAACAGATGGCGTCTCGCGGTTTATTGAACAACATCACCCTCGTTGTCCTTGAGGCTTTTGACCTTCTTCTGGACTTGTAGTGAATGTCTGCTTGCTTTTAAAAGCAGTTGCTGCAGTTTGCTCTTTTCCTCTCTCTCTGGGCTTGCTCTGATATGAATTATTGGCACCTAGCTGTAAGTTGGACACAGCTGGCTGCCTGCAGTCAGAAGTGTGTGTGAGAGCTGGCCTCTTACCAAACACCTCTCGGTTCCAAAGTGATGCCCCTTGCTCTCTTGAATTTTCAGGGGAAACAGCTGCCATGCAAATGTACCAATAGGTGGAACTAGGAGCTGCTGTTTGTGCACCTTCAGTGGCAGCACAGTTAGCAGTGCTGTCAGTCCCTGAGGAGTGAGGGAACGATCCTGCACGTGCTGAACGTTGCTGCAAAGCCTTGCTTTCAACTCCTGGCCTGAAATGTTATTCTTGGCAACCTGCTGCTTGTCTTCAGCATTGTCAGCACAGCTCCTTGGCTCTTCTGACAGCCAGCTATGGGAGGTGGGGGGGGGAAGCTGCCTGCAGGGCTCTCAGTTTAATGAGTCAATGTAGTGCTGCTGAACAGAGCAGCAGCCGTAAGCTGCAGAGGAGTCTGGAGTCTTTCTGCTTCACTGGCACAGTGATGGGTATGCCTCATGTTTCTCTCCAGTGCAGGGATGGTGGTTTGGGTTTTGAAGCTTCTTTTGACTACCATTTCCCCTGTTGGGTTGAGTCTTGCACAGCTCTTGCCCTTTGGCAGGTGTAGCCTGGCTGGAGCTTTTTGTTCCTTGCTGCCTTGGTGGCAGCCACAATACAGATGCTGCTCTTAGCACCTTTAATTCAGCATATGTTTGCTTGTGTGGTGAGCTGGCAGACAGCACCTGGTTGATTCACAGGTACACAGAATGGGTTGGAAGGAACCTTGAAGATCATCCAGTGCCATGGGCAGGGACACCTCCCACTAGACCAGCTTGCTCAAGGCCTCAGTTCACTGCTTACTCTTCACTGCCTGCACAGAATACCTTTAGACAACCTAAACCATGTCAAGCCCTGTGCCTTTGTACAGAACACTGGAAGCTAAAGCTACTTCCCCCCTCCCCAGTTGTGGCAGATTCTGATGGCTTTGTGTCTTAATAGCTGCTCTTAGTTAAAAGCCTGAGAAGCCACACACATCTTGAGCAGGGAGTACAGACTTAGAATCATAGAATCAACCAGGTTGGAAAAGAGCTTAAGAGATCATCAAGTCCAACCTATCACCCAACACCATCTCATCAACTAAACCATGGCACCAAGTGCCTCATCCAGACTCTTCCTAAACACCTCCAGGGATGGGGACTCCACCACCTCCCTGGGCAGCACATCCCAATGGCCAAACTCTCTTTCTATGAAGAACTTCTTCCTAACATCCAGCCTGAACCTCCCCTGGCACAGCTTGAGACTGTGGCCTCTTGTTCTGGTGCTGGTTGCCTGGGAGAAGAGACCAACCCCCACCTGGCTCCAACCTCCCTTCAGGGAGTTGTAGAGAGCAAGAAGGTCTCCCCTGAGCCTCCTCTTCAGGCTAAGCAACCCCAGCTCCCTCAGCCTCTCCTCACAGGGCTTATGCTTGAGACTTCTGGGCACCTGACTGGATGCATCCCTTGTGCAAGGTGCAAGAGCATCCTTCTGGGTGGGAGTGAGACCTTGGCTGTCTGAACAGGGATAAAACATCTTGCCAAAGCCAAACCCCTGTGGCTCAGTATTTATCTTGAATCTCAGTTGCTCACTACAGGGCATGCTACAAACAACAGTGATGGAATAGAATAGAATAGAATAGGAAAAGAAGCCAGGTTGGAGAAGACCTTTGAGATCATCAAGTCCAACCTATCACCCAGCACCATCTAATCAACTAACCCATGGCACGAAGCCATCCTGTCTTGCCAAGTGTTGTGTTGCTGTTTCTCCTGATCTTTTCACCCTTTCCTTTGCAGGTGGCAGGCCTGACCCTGCTGGCAGTGGGTGTTTACTCTGCCAAAAATGCCACAGCAGTAGCAGGACGCTACATAGAGGCACGCTTGGGCAAACCCTCCCTGGTGAGAGAAACCTCACGCATTACGGTGCTGGAGGCACTGAAGCATCCTATCAAGGTAACTTGAGCTTTGTTTTCATGTTGCACTCAGCCATGAATCCCAGCATGCTGGTGGTTGGGGCTCACCCAGTCCAACCCCCCCCTGCTAAAAGGAGGGGCACCCACAGCGGCTTGCCCAGGGTCACAATGGCCAGCTGGGGTTGGAAGCTCTCTGGAGGAGACTCCACAACCTCTCTGGGCAGCCTGCTCCAGGGTTCCTGCACCCTCACACCAAAGTAGTTTTCCCTTGTGTTGAGATGGAACCTGCTGGGTTCCAGTTTGTGCTGGGGAAAGAACCCAGCCCCATTCTCTTGTCCCCTACCCTTTAGCTCTTGCTGAGCATTGCAAAGATCTCCTCTCAGGTTGATCTTCTCTAGGCTAAACAGCCCCAGGGCTCTCAGCCTTTCCTTCTCACAGAGATGCTCCCAGCCCCATCTTTGCATCCTCTACCCTCTCTGGTATGCTCCTCTCTGAACTGGGAACTCAGAACTGGACACAATACTCCAGCTGTGACCTCACTAGGGCAGAGTAGAGGAGGACAAGAACCTCCTTCGACCTGCTGGTCACATCATGGGGATGCAAAATTCCTTTTACAGCTCTTCATGCCAGGCAGGGACCTGTCAGTGGGTCTGTGAATAAAGTACTATCAGAGCCAGCACAGGTGGGCTGAGCTCCCTGTCAGTCCATGTGGCCCTAGTGCCCAGGTGAGCAGGCCAAGCTGTGGTGGTTGTCTACATGTCAGTAACTGAATTTGTCCTCCCCAGGTTGGGAAACGTCTCACCAGCAGGGCTCAGGATGCCCTTGAAGGAGTGGTTCTCAGTGTGAGTACTCTGCTTTGCTGCCTTGCTCTGTGAAGGAGAGGTGACTTTGGAATCTAAAACAAGAAGGCTGTTTCCTCACACTTCAAAAGCTGCAATTCCAGGATTTCTGGAGGCAGAGCACCCTTGGGGCCCTGAGACCATAAACAGTCTCCTGTGCTCGGTGCTGACCTTTATTCCTCTGTGCAGAGCAGCTGGAAATCTTGGTTCAGTTCTTTCCCTGCTGCAGATTTTCTCTGTAGTCAGCATGTTAATTCACAGAGCTCCACTTGCCTCATCTCATCTGTGCAGGATTACTGAACCTAGATCTGCTTGAAGGCCAAAAAAAAACCCAAGCAAGTGTCTCATTTGCCCATCTTGGAATGCTGCTCAACTTGCTAATTAGGGCTGCTTCTGTGCATTTGCTTCTGAATTGGATTCCTGGGTGTCAGGCACATATTAAATGCTCTGTGAAGTTGCTGAGAGAAAAATGTTCCTGCAGGAATTCCCCCAGTATCTCTGCAAGTGCCATAATAAATAAGAACATGAATGTTTATGGCTTCCATGGGAGGAGCAGTACTGCAGAGTTGGTTGAGATTTGACATATCCCTCCCAGGGCATCTGAGAGGAAGGGAAATACTCAGGTGTTACCACTTCCTCCAGCAGTTACTGCACTGCTGCCTCCCCTCCTGCTTTCTCTTAGCCATGAGTTGTAGCCCAGTGGACAGAACTTGGAGTAACTAACTCCTGGCACAGAAGTGAAAATGACCCTGAAGTACTTAGCAGCTGAAGATAAAGCTTAAGACCTGAGGAGTGCTGCTTACTGGTGCTGATGTATGGTGCAGGTCTCTTGGTGCTTTCTGCTCCTTACCTTTAACCCTTTCCTTGCAGCCACAGCTAGAGGCACGTGTGAGAGACATTGCCATAGCAACAAGGAACACAAAAAAGAACAAAAGCCTCTACAGGAATATTCTCATGTATGGCCCCCCTGGCACTGGGAAGACACTCTTTGCCAAGGTAAGACCCTGCCAGGATCCTGCCAACCTGCAGGTCCTGGGCTGCTTGGAAAACTTCAGGCTCCAAGCACCCTCCCTAGCCTGACACCTGTTGCTGTTGTGTTGCATGAACATCAGCCTCCTGTCTCTGCTGGGAAGGGAGGAAAAGGCATCCAGGCTGCTTGGATGAGGCTCTTAGTGCCATGGTTTAGTTGATGAGCTGGTGTTGGGTGATAGGTTGGACTTGATGATCTCAAAGGTCTCTTCCAACCTGGTTGATTCTGTATTCTGTGAAACTCTGAAGTCAGGGCAGTCACTTGGATTCCAGTGCTCAGGATAGGCAGGGGAACCCTTCCACCTGGAAAAGGCACTTGGCATTGTGACTTGAGACACAGCCTCTCTGGGCAGCCTGCTCCAGTGCTCTGTGAGTCTCACAGTGAAGAAGCTCCTCCTCATGCTGAGGTGGAACCTCCTGTGCTGGAGTTTATAGCCATTGCCTCTTGTCCTATCCCAGGGTGCAAGTGAGCAGAGCCTGTCCCTTGCCTCTTGACCCCCAGCCCTCAGATACTGAACATTTACCAAATCCCCCCTCTCCCCTGATGTGCTGATGCAAGTAGCACATTCTTTCTGTGAAACCCATATCCCAATAGCTCTTTGTCTGCCCTGATAAGATGCCACTGAGTTTGGGAGAGAGGGACAGGTCCTGGCCACAGCAACAGCAGCATAAGAAGGGAGAAGTGACTAAAGCCATGAAGCAGCTCAAGAAGTGTTCTCAAAGAGCAGGCTTCTTGAGTCACCTGCAAGGCAGCATGCTGACAGGACTGAGCTGCTTTCATCTTCCTCCTTCTTTGCTGTGGTCTAGCAGTAAAAGCAAGTCCTTAACTCACTGTTGTTTCCCTGCAGAAACTGGCTGTGCACTCGGGCATGGACTATGCCATCATGACCGGTGGTGATGTTGCCCCCATGGGGCGGGAAGGAGTCACTGCCATGCACAAACTCTTTGACTGGGCAAACACCAGCAGGAGAGGGTGAGTAGAGAGGTTCCTCCTAATCCTCAGGTTGGGTTCTTGCTCAGTAAAACTCATTGCAGCAAAGCAGTTCAGAGCCCTGGTTTCTGCTGGCTGCTCAGCGATGCTCTTGCACAGGTGAGGCAGCTCTGCCCAGGTCCAACATCTACAGCTTTCACAGAACATTAGGGGTTGGAAGGGACCTTGAGAGATCATCTAGTCTAACACCCCTGCCAGGGCAGGATCACCTAGGGCAGGTCACACAGGAACACATCCAGAGAAGGAGACTCACCAACCTCTCTGGGCAGCCTGCTCCAGGATTCTTGCTGGTCAGTAATATTTCAGACTGAGAGCATTTCACTGCTGCCTTAAGGCCCTCTTGTCTGCTTCAGGTTTTCCATCCATGATTTCACAGATTGCAGTGGGTTAGAAGGGGCCTCAAAGCTCCAACATCCTGGAGCCAGCAGGGACCCCTCCAACTAGAGCAGGCTGTCCAGGGGCTACATCAAGTCTGATCTTGAAAGTCTCCAGGGATGGGACCTCAACCACATCCCTGGGCAACCTGTTCCAGTATTTCCCCACTGTCACTGTGAAGAGCTTCCTCCTGATGTCCAGATGAAATCTGCCCTGCTCCAGTCTCAAACCATTTCACCAAGCAGGTGCAGAGAGTTTGCCCTCTTGAAGGCTGGGACACATGGCTTAGAGACTGAGGAGCTCTCTGTCAGTAGTTAGGAGAATTAGCACAAATGGAAGTGCAACCAAGGTGTTCACACTCTCTGGCTATTGTGTTCCCTGTTGCAATTGCTCAGATTTTAGCCTTTGATAATGTTGGGATCCAGCTTCTTGCTTCCTTTTGAGTCTCAAGAAATAAGAGAGTGAGAGGGGGAGCTGCTAAAGGCACTGAGGTAGGTGTAAAAGTCTCAGGCAGCTGTGCTTTTCCAGCCACCTTTTAAAAGCACTGAGGCTGAATCTTGCCTCCTTGATCTTGCCAGAGAATGTAGTTAATTTCTTCATGCTGGATAATGGATTTTTGCAGTCCAGAGGGTAGCTGAGAAGTGGCTTTTCCAGACAGGGTATTAGAATTCAATAGAGAACTTAGAGTGGGTGTCAGGTTGGGTTTTCCCTTCTGTTTTGATCTCAGGGCTGCTGGAAATGTGGCTAACTGGTGATTTATGTGTTCTCTGATTGCTTGAGATGGACATTATCTTGCAGTGTCTGTTTCAATCCTTGCTGTATTCCTCATCTAAATGTTTCCATTTCCCTTTTAAAGGAACAAAGAAAGAAAATGCAGGGTAAATGTCCTAAGGTTTTAAACCTCTTTAAGCTTCTGCTATCCTGAGGAGCCATAGAAGGAAAGGTTTAAGAGTTTAAGCTTGGAGAATGTGAGCTTAGAAAAAGAGGTTGGAAGAGACAGGAGGACACTCCACTGGGTGAAGACTGCTGGATTCCTCCTCTAGAGAATTCTCTTTCACAGCACTGCCTGAGGCTGAATTCATTCTGTGTCCTGATGAAAACTTCACAGATTCATGGAATGGTTTAGGTTGGAAGGGACCTCAAGGATCAGCCAGTTCCACCCCCCCCTGCCACAGGCAAGGACACCTTGCAGTTCAGCAGGTTGCTCAAGGCCTCCTCCAGCCTGGATGGATGCACTTCTGTGCATTTGAGCTTCATGCAGCCACCTAGCCATGGTCAGGGATTACATGGGACCATATCTGTCAATGCTCCAGCTGCTAGTAGAATAGAATAGAACAGAATTAACCAGGTTGGAAGAGACCTCAGAGATCATCAAGTCCAACCTATCACCCAGCACCATCTCGTCAACCAAACCATGGCACCAAGTGCCTCATCCAGGCTCTTCTAACACCTCCAGGGATGGGGACTCCACCACCTCCCTGGGCAGCACATCCCAGTGGCCAGTCTCTCTTTCTGGGAAGAACTTCTTCCTAACATCCAGCCTAAACCCCCCCTGAAGTACTGAGGCAGGTTCTATTCTGGCTCTGCAGCACTGTTGGCTGTTAGCTGGCAGTGACAGAGAACACTCATCTGCAGAGCCTGCAGCCGAGAATCAGCTCAGAAAAGCTGCAGCTGAAGGGGGGAAAAAAACCCAAAACTCTTAATAGGCCCTGAAATCCCACAGAAGAAAACTGGTTTTGAAGCTAGGCAAGGAGGTAAATACAAGCTGGGCCAGCTTTATGAGCAGCTTGGTGCTGTTACTGATAAACACCTTTAGAAGCTTTGTCTCGTGGGAAGAGCACTACCCTGGGGTTAGAAGCGAGTTTGGTTTGGTGAATTATTCATTGGCCTTTATTAATTCACTTCTCCACAGGTAGTAGAGCCATTGTACTGTTGTTAGTGTGCTGTGGAAAGGGGAAGGGGGGGAAAAGCCAAAGCCACAAAACAACAAAGCAGGTGGCAGGGGAGGACTCTGGTTTGAGGCTTTTCTGCCTGATAAAAGGAAGGGAAACGGCAGGAAGATGCCAGCCCCGTCAAGGTTCCTTCTGTCTTCGTGTACCTGCCTTGTGCCCTTGCACATACTCCCTCAGATAGGAGGAAATGTTCATATAAAGACTCTCACAGGAGGCCATGTTAAAGTAAAACCCCTCACAGGGACCTGGGGAGCAGGTTTAGAGTGAAAAGATCTGCTTCAGCTTGGCAGTGGCCCAGCAGCACTGCTCCGTCCAAGCCCATTGCCGAGCCGTGCCCGTGAGAGCTCTCAGCCAGCTTTAGAAAGCTGGATGGGGTTGCAGCTGTGCCCTGGGGTTGCTTCTCTTCAGTCTGCCTCTGAACAGCAGGAAACAAAACCCCAGGGGCCTGGAGTCAGCTTCATGGCCTGAGGTGCCTTTAAGCTTCAACACCTCTTGCTTAACTCCTGGGATGGGCCGGTGGAGAAGTCGCTTGGTTGGGAAATTGTTGCCTGGAGAAAGGGATTTGTTTTGTGCAATCCTTTGGGCTTGCAGCTGGTCACAGGGGTGCCTGAGAGTGGGGCAGGAGAATCCTTGAGCTGCTTGAGCCTCACTTACCTGTCTCCTGTTACTGTGTAGTGCTTTCCTTTTGCAGCCTCTTGCTGTTTGTGGATGAAGCAGACGCCTTCCTGCGGAAGAGGGCCACAGTAAGTGCTCTCTCCATGCCCCTTAGCTATGCATGCTTCAGAGAGAGTCAGACAGAAGCCTTCCTGTTTCACCTCATCAGCTGGCTTCCACAGGCAAAAGATTAAAGCTGGCAGGTGCCTTGCTGCTCACCTAATGAGGTGATGCAGAGCCAAGAAATTGGCATCTTGCAGCTGAATGGAAAGAGCATCTCAGGCCTGACTTGAGAATTGCTCCCCCCAAAAGGTGGCTGACAACCTTTCTGGAGGCAAGTGCTGGAAGGAAGACCTTTCCCACTGCACAGCTGGTACCCTGCAGGCTTTGGGTTTTGTCCCAAGAGGTCTCTACCTTGGAGGGGGGTGGGTTGCACAACAGAGCTGCTTGTCACTGCATTGACAGAGCTGCACAAGCAGCTTCCCCTGCACAAATGATTTGTGTTTTCTAAGTCAGCCACCACGTTGTGCATTGAGTCTGGACCTGCTACTTCAACCCCAGCAGTCCATTTAAAGAGCTTTCCTTGGAAGATTACTTCTGAATGTGCAAGTGAATGCTTTGCTGTGGCTTATTTTTCCTCTAAATACCTTCCTGGCCTTCCCAGCTAAAATAGTGCTCAGCAGGGAGAGCCACCTGAGCCAGTGCTTAGAGCCTTGCCTTTGAAATCAAGAGAATCACTGAATAACTGTCTGCTGGAAGCTTTAATTCCTAACCTGGATATATAAATTGATTCCTTTTTTTCCCCCAAGGTGTTACAGTGCTTTGGATTGTGCTGCAATGCAAATGCTTGGCAGCAGCAGAACTCTTTGTCAATAACACTGCTTAAAGCTGTGGCCTCTCTTAGGTCCCTAAGCAGCTGATCTTCCTTTTGGATTTCATCTTTGCAGGAGAAAATCAGTGAAGATCTCAGAGCAACTTTAAATGCATTCCTGCACAGAACAGGGCAGCACAGCAACAAGTAAGTATCCAGGTTCAGCCCTTACAGCAGTTGATACTTCCCTGAGCTGGGGGGCAGGGAAGCTGTAAAGGTTCTGCAAATGAAAGCTGGCCATGTGTGATCTGTGCCAGATCTGCACTGGGTGTCCCCTTTGCAGTTTGTGTGTTGAATGTGTAGCTTGCTCTTCCTGTGATCTTTTCCTTAGACCTGGAAATTGGAACTCAGTAGGGCTGTAGGCAGGGTTAAGGAGGGCTCTTGTGCAAAGAGGGTTTGTGTGGCCCATGCTGGTGCAGAGGGGATCTTGAAGTGCCTTGCAGGCACTGTGTGTGGTGGTGAGCAGTCCCTGTTCATGTGTCACCCATGCAGTGTGTGGCTCCCTTCCATCCCTGGTTCAGGGAGCAGTTTCCCTCCAGTGCTGGTGCCTGAACATCTTCACTGTCCTGATGAGTCCATTCTCTTTCCTGACAAGATCCTGCTGTGAATACCAGGCCCTGAGAATCAGCAGCACCCAAGAGAATGCAGGGCTGTTACCAGCTGGGTGTTTCAGGATCTCCTCCCAAATGCTTCAGCTGGTGCTTGTGTGAGCTGCTTGCTGTTCCTCTCCAGTGCTTTGGGGGCCTCTTTCCATGCTCTCTGTGTGCCTGCACTGGGGATGGGGTTGAAACTAAAGCAAATGAATTGAAATCTGACCCCATTCCTTTTGCATGAGCTGTGGGCAGCATTGCCCACAAATGAGGGAAGCCCTGAGCTGTTTCCTTTGTGGCTGCTTAAAGGTTTACTGAAACCAAGGCCTGGCCTGCCAGCTGTGTGCAGGAGTGTGCATCCCACTGCCAATTCCATGCTCACATTGTCACCTTCCTGTCCACTTCCTGCAGAGCACTAGCAGCAGCCATCTCCTGGCTATCATCATAAGGAGAGGTGACCTTTCCTCAACCTTTTGCCAGTAATCTTTGATTTGATTTGGGGAGGGTGAACTTTACTTAGTAGTTCAGCTTCTCCTTTTACAAAGAAATGGAGGCAGGAAAAGAAGTTGTAGGAGGGAAGGTGAGCTGCTCAGTGGTGTACTGCTCCAGGCTGTAGTGAAACACCTTGTTAGAGTAGCATCAGGACATGAAACACATACTCTGGAAGGTGGTTACTATTCCAGCTCAACAGCAGCTTTTTTTGCTGTCCTTGGGGTCTCCTGATTCTCCTGCAGCTCTGATAGTTCATAGCAACCCAGAGTGGCTTAGCTTGGAAGGGACCTCAGAGATCATCTACTCCAACCTCCCTGCCATGGCCAGGGACACCTCTCAGCTAGACTCAGCTGCTCAGGGCCTCATCCAGCCTGGCCTTGACCACCCCCAGGGAGGAGGCAGCCACAGCCTCCCTGGGCAGCCTGTTGCAGAGTCTCACCACCCTCCTACTGAAGAACTTCTTCCTCAGCTCCAGTCTAACCCTGCTCTCCCTCAGCTTCAAACCATTCCTCTTTGTGCTGTCTCTAGACACCCTCATGAAAACTCCTTCCTGAAATCATGAAAACTTCATGATTTCCTCATGAAACTCCTTCCTGTAGGATCCCTTCAAGTACTGGAAGACAGCTTTGAGATCCCTCTGGAGGCTTCTCCAGGCTGAGCTCCCTCAGCCTGTCCTCATAGCAGAGGTGTTGCAGCCCTTGGATCATCTTTGTGGCCTCCTCTGGCCTCAATCCCAACAGCTCTGTGTCCTTCTGACTCTGGGGACACCAGAACTGGAGGCAGGATTGGTGGTGGGGTCAGAGCAGAGTCCAGGGGCAGAATCCCCTCTTTGCCCTGCTGCCCAGACTCCTCTGGCTGCAGCCTTGCTTGTAAGCTGCTTCTCTGTAGCCTTCTGTCTCAGTGGCATCTATGCCTTTCCAAAACAAGTAGCTCCCCACAAAGCAAGGTGTTGAGCCTGCAAGAACCTTGCAGAATCCTTTGTTTCCTTGTTGGGAGGATAGCAAATGAGTGCTGCAGTGATGTATGGAAGTGCTCAGTGCGTGCTGAGCTGAGCCTAATTGTTATTAAGGGCTGCTGGACTCCCTGTTTGCAAGAAGAAACACAAGAAATCTATTTTTGGCACCACACAAATGTTCTGCAGGACACAGAGCAAATGGTGCTCAAGATAGAAATGCAGTTTTCCAAGGTGAAAGCTAGCTAGCACAGATTGCAGTGGGTTGGAAGGGACCCTCAAGAGTCACCTTGTCCAACCCCCCTGCACTCAGCAGGGACACCTCCAGCTAGAGCAGGCTGCCCAGGGCCACATCCAGCCTGACCTTGAATGCCTCCAAGGACAAAGCCTCAACCACATCCCTGGGCAGCCTGTTCCAGTGTTTCACCACCCTCATGGTGAAGAACTCCCTCCTAATAGAATCAATAAGGTTGGAAAAGACCTCAGAGATCATCAAGTCCAACCTGTCACCCAACACCTCCTGACTAACTAAACCATGGCTCCAAGTGCCTCATCCAGTCCTGTTTTGAACACCTCCAGGGATGGGGACTCCACCACCTCCCTGGGCAGCACATCCCAATGGCCAATTACTCATTCTGTAAAGCACTTTCTCCTCACTTCAAGCCTAAACCTCCCCTGGCACAGCTTGAGACTGTGTCCTCTCATTCTGGTGCTGCTTGCCTGGGAGAAGAGACCAACCCCCACCTGGCTACAACCTCCCTGCAGGGAGTTGTAGAGAGAACTCCCTGCAGGGAGGCTGTAGCCAGGTGGGGGTTGGTCTCTTCTCCCAGGCACCCAGCAATGTCCAAAGAACTCCTTCCTGATGTCCATGAAGGGGAAGGTCAATGCTTCCTGCTCCAATTAGACCATCCTGAGCTCCTGGCTGATCTCTGGAAGTGCCTTCTGCCTACAAAGATAATGAAGATGCTTGAGTGGAACTTCAGGACTTTCACAGCATGCCTGGTTTAGCTGCAGCTAATTGCCTCCTTTCCCTCTCTTTCCAGGCTTGTGATATCTAATTGCTGTGGATGTAGCAAAGTTGTGGGTTTGCCCTGCAAGGCAGTGCCTGGCAGGGGTGGGAAGGGGACAGCTCCTGCCCCTGATGTTAAATTGCCTTAGCAGAGCTCTGGGCATGCTTGCTTGGTGCTGGTGGGTGCTGTGCCTCCACTCCAAACAGCTGGGCTGTCAGTTTTTCTCAGCTGCTGAATTCAACCCTGATTTAACTGTGAGCCATTCTAGGAGACTGAACATGTCCTTGTGATTCATGCACTGCTTTTTACTGCTCAGCAGCCTGATTGCTGCTTTGGGCAAAAAGGAATCTTCCATCCATGAATGGGAGTTCACTTGAATAAGTCTAATAGTGCATGTAAATCTAGCTGCTTTGGTGAGACCCTGAGGAGTGCTGTTACTTCACCAGTGAACTGTCACCAGTGTAGTTAAGTGCTGTGAATTGCTGGCTTGAACTCCCCAAAGAACTTTGTGCAGCTTCTGCTGGAGAGCCAGCAGTGCCTGCATCTCTTCTTCCTCACTGCCACCCTTTGCCCAACAGAAATGAGCACAGCCTGAGTTGCACCTCAAGCCTTGGTCCCATCCATGCTTCTGCAGGGGGTTGGGGAAGTCCTTGCTGGTAGAAGAGGAGCAAGCTTCATGCCTGTGTGGCTCTGGAGTTGGCAAAGCTGTCATCAGAATTGACAGGAAAGAACACAGCCCCCTGTAGATTAAGATTTCAGCAGGCTGCAGGAAAGTCAATATCCCAATGGCTGTGGTTAAAAGCCCATTGCAAATGGCAATGCACTGTTAAGCTGGTAACATCAATTAAAGCACTAAATTGGTGTGGGGAGGAAGCATCATTACTGAGCAAAAGAGAGGGCTGCTGGCTTCCAGCTGCTGCAGGAGAGAGCAGGACCTGGAAGCTGGCTCACCTGCAAGGCAGAGCAGAGCTTGGGCAAGCAAAGCAGCTCTGGTTTCTGGGACCCATTGTCAGAGTCCTCTCTTTCTGCACACATTAGGCTTGGTAGCAGATGTGTTGTCAGGCTTGCTTGAAGGAGACAAGTCAGCTCTTAGCAGCTGCTGAAGAATGATCCTCCAGTGCACAGTCCCAGCCTCTTATTCTGGCCAGGATTGTTTTGGTTGGAAAAGACCTCTAAGATCACTGAGTCCAAGCATTCTCTAGCTCTGCCTAGGCTGGTGCTAAACCACATCCCTCAGCACCACAGCTTTGCCTCTGAGACACCTCCAGGAACTAGAGGGAATTCAACCACCTCCCTGGGAAGCCAGGTCCAGTGTTTGAGAACCCTTTCAGGGAAGAAATGAGTTCTAATATCCAGCCTAAACCTCCTCTGGGGCAACTTGAGGCCATTTCCTCTTGTCCTCTCTCTTGTTAACTGGGAGAAGAGAAGCTCCAGAAAAAGAGGCCACAGTCTCAAGCTGTGCCAGGGGAGGTTTAGACTGGAGGTGAGGAGAAAGTTCTTCCTAGAGAGAGGAATTGGCCACTGGGATGTGCTGCCCAGGGAGGTGGTGGAGTCCCCATCCCTGGAGGTGTTCAGGAGGGGCTTGGATGTGGCACTTGGAGCCATGGTTTAGTTTGTCAGGAGGTGTTGTGTGATAGGTTGGACTTGGTGATTTCTGAGGTCTTTTCCAACATTATTGATCCTATGATTCTAGGAAGTGATCAGTTGGGCTTCTGTGGCAAGGACAGGCTGGGGGAGCTGACAGAGGGAGGCTGAGAGCTGAGCTGTAACCAAGCAGCCACTGCGGCTTGAAACGCTGTCACAAAGCAGCTCAGAGATCTTTTCATAGTGACCATGGCAGCTCCCAATATCCAGACTGGTTCCTTGATATATTAACTTTAATTTCTTTTTAAGGGGTTTTCAGGCTTTTCTCCTCCTCCTCCTGCCAGGTTTATGCTTGTTTTAGCAAGCAACCAGCCCGAGCAGTTTGACTGGGCCATCAACGACCGCATAGATGAGATGGTGAACTTCGACCTGCCCCAGCTAGAGGAAAGAGAGAGGCTTGTGAGGATGTATTTTGACAGGCATGTCTTGAAGCCAGCCACAGAGGGCAAACAGTGAGTATCCCTGCAGAGCTCTCCCTCCCTCCCTGGAGGATTCTCTTCCTTTGGTTGGTTTTTCTTCGTCTCCTCTTCCATCCCGCTGTCGAGCAGCCCAGGTCAGAGTGGGAGAGGTGCCTCCTGCAGGCCTGTCACAGGGTGAGAGGCCAGCCTGGGATTTCATGCTATGGTTTGCTGTGCCCTTTAAAATCTAGAACAGTTCTCTCATGGGCTTGGGTTGGAAGGCATCTTAAAGATCATCCAGTTCCAACCCCGCTGCCATGGGCAGGGACACCTCCCAGCAGCCCAGGCTGCTCAAGGCCTCATCCAGCCCTGGCCTGGAACACCTCCAGGGAGGGAGCATCCACAGCCTCCCTGGGCAGCCTGTGCCAGTGCCTCCCCACCCTCACTGGAAAGAATTTCTCCCTAATCTCCAGTCTCAATCTGCCCTGCTCAAGGCACTGCCACAAGTAGGAGCACTGTTGGAACTCCTCATATCCAAGCAGTTGTCTTTGCTTGGCTTAACAGAATCACAGAGTGAACCAGCTTGGAAAAGACCTTTGAGGCCATCAAGTCCAACTTCTCACCCAACACCATCTAACAACCAACCTTATCCTGTCTTTTTTTAAACCTTTCCAGGGATGGGGACTCCACCACCCCCCTGGGCAGCACATCCCAGTGCTCAATCTCTCTTTCTGTGAAGAATTTCTTCCTAGCATCAGCCTAAAGAGAGAGAGCAGCCAGAGCAGGTGACCTGTTTGCTTGTGTGCTGTGCAGTCCTTGGTCTGGGTCCAGGCACACACAAGTTTCTCTGTGCCACAGAGTGGGGCTCTCTGGGCCCAGGAGAGCAACTTCTCTACTCAGGCTGAAATCCTTCTGCAGAGATGGCTCCAGCCTGATCTTTTGATTCCATTGTAAGTGCTGCTCTCCACAAAGCCTGCCTCTGCCTCCTGTGATGTCAATGAATCCTTGTTCTCCTGCTCTGCAGGCGTTTGAAGCTGGCCCAGTTTGACTATGGGAAGAAGTGCTCAGAGATTGCCAGGCTGACAGAGGGCATGTCTGGGCGAGAGATCTCCCAGCTGGCTGTGGCATGGCAGGTAAGCAGGCCTTTTAGACTGCCCTTCTTGCTTCCTCTTACCTTTCTGGATGGTCTGAATGGGTGATGGTGGAGTCTCAGCTCTTGCCTCACTTGCAGAAGGTTGATGATGGTAGTGGAATGCTGCTGTAGCTCTGGGGGAGGTGGCAGGGTGTCACCAGCATTCCTCAGCTCAGAAACAGGGACTGGGGTTTAGCATGGTTCCTGGGACATCCAGCCTTGGGGCCTTCTGGTTTTGAAACTCCAGGTAAAGACCTCTGGGGGTTGGCTTAAACTGAGTGGCAGATGTGAGAGAGAAGCCAGACCTCTGATTGTCACAGAGCTTGGACTAGGTGAGGGACAGAAGGTAGACCTCTGATTATCAGAGAACTTGGACTAGATGAGGGAGAGAAGACAGACTTCTGATTATCTTAGAACTTGGATTGGGGGAGGGAGAGAAGACAGACCTCTGATTGTCACAGAGCTTGGACTAGGTGAGGGACAGAAGACAGACCTCTGATTGTCACAGAGCTTGGACTAGGTGAGTGTGAGTCATCTCTTAACAGTGAGGGTGAGAAAACAGACCTCTGATTTTCAGAGAACTTGGACTAATTGACTTGGATTAGATGGACCTTTGGAGGTCCCTTCCAGCCCATTCTATGATGCTGTGATGCCTCTTTGTTCAGAAGAGAGCTGCCTCACCTGTCTGTGGGCAAGGCTTTGCTGCCAGGCATTCCCTGCAATAAAAATGGTGATAAATGATCCTTTTGCTCTTCATCAGCTTTGCTTTCTATCATCCCTTGCCTCCTAACCTGTCATTGCTCCCCAGAAATGACCTCAGCTTTTAGCATTTATCCTTTTAAGTGATCTTGAAGGGAGGGAAAGGTGGGGAGTTGCCTCATTCCTTAGTGTGTGTTTGCCCTCATCACTTTTGAAATGGACCTCCTGGCACCAGGGCTATTAACAAGGTGCTAGGGAAAACTGCAGCAGGATGCTGTGTTCACCTCTCCTGTCATCAAATAGCCAAAGGGCTTTAAACCCCAAAACAGATTCAGCAGGGAGTGGGCAAAAACAAAAAAGAGAGGAGTCATTTTGATGTAGAAGCTGCAAGAAGCTTCCTCTGGATCAAAATCCCAAGTTGTTGGTGCTGTGGGACAAGGGGACCTGATATTTTATCCCTTGTGGATGGAGAAAGGAAGTGTGATGTGTCATGGGCCAGTGTTAAAATAGCACAGGCTGTTTGCAGCTGGTGGTGGGCTGCTTTCCTCAGGAGGTGGCTGGGTGCAGTTAGTCCTGAGGTGGCTCTCTGAGGGCATCTGAAAGGGGAAAGGTTGCTCTGCTGAGCACTGCCCTGTGGAGGCTTTGTGAGGGCATCTGAAAGGGGAAGGGTTGCTCTGCTGAGCACTGCCCAGTGGTGGCTCTCTGAGGGCATCTGAAAGGGGAAGGGTTGCTCTGCTGAGCACTGCCCAGTGGAGGCTTTGTGAGGGCATCTGAAAGGGGAAGGATTGCTCTGCTGAGCACTGCCCTGTGGTGCCTTCTGAGGGCATCTGAAAGGGGAAGGGTTGCTCTGCTGAGCACTGCCCTGTGGTGCCTTCTGAGGGCATCTGAAAGGGGAAGGGTTGCTCTGCTGAGCACTGCCCTGTGGTGCCTTCTGAGGGCATCTGAAAGGGGAAAGGTTGCTCTGCTGAGCACTGCCCTGGGAGCTGCTTGCCAGAGCTTGGTGCTCCCCAGGGTTCTTAGTCACTGGGCCAAGGAATTTGGAGCTGGAGCTGACTGGAGCTTGAGGAGAGCTTCACACAAGGCTGTGTTTCTGCAGGGTTTGGCTCCTGACTGTGGCCACACTTTGTCAGCACTTGCCTTTGCTTTTGCCTGTGTGAAGTGTTAGGGGTATGGCACTTGAGCAGCTGTGGTTAAAAGCCTCTCTGCAAGCAAGGTGGTTTGAGTACTCTTAACCCAGGCTCATCCTTCAAATGGCAGTGATGCTTTGGAGCCTGGGTCAGACCTCAAGGTAGCTCTGTAGCTGATGACAGTGCTCTCTTCTACCTGGGAAGGATTTAAGGCTGCAGCTTGACACAGGTATTTCTGGCAGCGTTAGTCCTGCCTCATCTTCCCTTGTATCAAGTGATGGAATGAGAGGAAAGGGCCTGCAATTGTTCCAGGGAGGTTTAAATTAGAGATTAGGAAGAATTTCTTTGCTGCAAGAGTGGTCAGGCCCTGGCAGAGGCTGCCCAGGGAGGTGGTGGAGTCCCCATCCCTGGAGGTGCTCAAGAAACCTGTGGCCGTGGCACCTGGGGACAGGGTTTAGTGGCCATGGTGGTGTTAGGTGGTTGATCTTAGAAGGCTTCCCAAACCAAACCAGTTCCATGATTCCTGCCTTTCTGCTGCCCTTCCCTTTGTGCTGGTGCACCTCTTGGTACAGCTGTACCATGAACTGGGTCAGGGAGCTGATCAGAGCTAAAAATAGCTTGGCAGGAGGAGTTCGCTGCATAGCTGCACCGCCGGCCTGGCACGTCTCAGGAGGCACTGCCTCAGGACAAGGCTTCTCAGGCTCCCCTCAGCTGCATGCAACAGCTGGAAGGTGGTTGTGTGCTACAGCAGCCTTCAGCCATGGTGAAGTGCTGCTCTGTTGCACAGGCTCTGTCCTAGCCCCTCAAAGTGAAGCCTTGGGGCTTGCAATTCTGACGCTAGCCTCGGCGCGCCGAAACCTGCGCAGATCACCTGGGACACGCAGGTAGGGAAGGCAGTGAGCAGCCTGCAGTGCCACTCCTGAGGCTGCAGAAGGGCTGCAAGCAGTGGGCAGGGAGCAGAGGAAGGGGTTGATCAGGGATTTTATTTCACTGCTGTTTCAGTCTGGCTGCAAACAGGGGAAGGGGGGAGCTAGGGGGTGGAAATCTGCAGCAAAGCAGAGGGTGTAACCTCCAGCACCGAGGAGAATGTTGCTGTCTGGCACAGCTCATAGTCTGCATGGTAGAAACCCATTTTAATCTCTCCTGCAGGAGGCTGAGCATTCCCTTTTTGCCCTTGTGCTTTTCCATTGCCCATGTCTAATCCTTCCTGAACAACAGGGTGGGATTTGGATGCAGTTGAGACACTTTAACAATTCCCTTCTGACCTGTTTGGAGTCATGTGCAGGCTCTCAAGTTCTGCACCCTCAACTTAAACCCTGGGGAGATGCTTTGGATTAAAATGTGTGTGTGTGTGTGTCCCAAAAAAGAGCAACTTTGCATTATTCCCAGCTGTAATCTCTGGCAATTTGTTTTGGCAACACTTCAGAAGGATTCCCAAGGAGTCTTTTCCTGTCCCAGTGTTGATGCTAGAGGTGAGCTGCTTGGCATTTCCTTGCCTCCAGTGGCAGCTCCCAGCAGTGCCTTTGTGCTCCCTGAAACCTTGTTTTGGTGTTTAAAACCCAGCCCAACTCACCTGCCTGGCCAAGCTGAATGGTTCTTTAGTGCTCTGAGCTGAAGGGCATTGAGGAGTGGAAGGGTGCCTCTGATATTTGGAGGGGTTTGAGCAGGCTCTTTCCATTATACAGCATGATTCAGAGCTTTGGAGGGGTTTGAGCAGGTTGTTTCCATTACAAAACATGATTCATAGCATCCAGACCATGGTTCTGGGCTGAGATCAAACCTTAGGTGAAATCAAACCTTAGGTCACCTAGGCAGGGCTGGTCACCTCTGCTCCATCCTTCTAGTCCCCTCCTCAACCCCAACACTCAGTTTTTTCCAGATGGCTTCCTAATGGGAGTTGAAGGAGGGGAGAATCTGAGCAGCTAGACTGGAGCAAATGGGTTAAATGTGTCCATGCAGAAGGCAGAGGGATGAATACAAATGAAGCTGGGTACCATTTCTGTGTGTGTGTGTGTGCAAGCTACTCCCAGAAGGGACAGCTGCTTCTCCCATTTGCTTTCTTGACAGCAAGGGCCTGAGGCTTTCTAAAAATAGAAAGTCATTGAGAAAATCAACAGAGCATGAACTGCACAGCTTTGCAGGAGTTTCCAGCCTGGGATTTATAGGCTATGCAGTGGCAGGGAGGAAGGGAAGACATCCTCCCTGTGTTCTGTGCAGCCAGCCAGCCCAGGGAAGCACTCACTCCGTTGTGAAAACCCCACTGCCCCCACCCAAAAAAGGCTGCTGGCTGCTTTGGCTTTGTGTCCCCAGAAAACAACACTGAAAGGCAAAAGGGGGTGGGAGGGCTCTAGGGCTGAGTCAGAGGGGAAGTTTCAGCTGAATAGAACCTTCCCACCTTAAGCTTAAGGAGGGCAGATTGAGACTGGAGATGAGGAAGAAATGCTTTGCAGTGAGGCTGGGGAGGCACTGGAGCAGGTTGTCCAGGGAGGCTGTGGCTGCCCCCTCCTTGGGGCTGGATGAGGCCTTGAGCAGCCTGGGCTGGTGGGAGGTGTCCCTGCCTGTGGCAGGGGGTTGGAGCTGGCTGAGCTTTAAGGTCCCTTCCAAGCTAAGCCATTCTGTGTCCCTTCAGCCTGCCTCCTCTCAGCACTGCTGTGTCGTGGTAGGTGTTGTATGAGCACTTGTGGCAGCAGGCAGGCTGTGGGGGCAGAGCTCTTCTCCTGGTGACAGGGCAGCAGCTGCCTGCTGGTGTGCAGGGTGCTGAATGCAGAGGCCAAGTGCCCTTATGCAGAGGGACTGAGAATAGAATTAACCAGGTTGGAAAAGACCTTTGAGATGGAGTCCAACCTATCATCCAACACTGTTCCCTCTGCAGCCCTGGTTCTCTGCACTCCCTGCCTGTGGCCAGGGCTTACTCCTCACTTGAAGTATGAGCAGTAGCCTCTTGTGCCTGCAGCCAGGATTACAAAGGCTTTGCACAGAGGAGGAGCTGTTTGGATGCTGCTTGCAGTAAAAGCCAGCTCCTGCCAGCTCTGTGCTTCCACATGGTTTGGGCAGAGAGACCTCCTGTGAGCTAAACCAGCTGCCCAGAAAGGGCTGGAAAGGAGCTTGGAGGAGGCTTTTGAGCCAACTTTGGGGAACCTTTTGCTCATTCAAGAAGTAATTCTTCCTCCTGCAGTGAGGTAGAGGTGATCTAACAGGCAGCTATCATCCACTGACCTGGGCTGGCCAGTACTGGAATGGTACCACCCAGCAGCACAGCTTGCTCTGGGCTTTATCTCCTCTCCCACCTGCATCACTGGCTGCATGAAATGGTCACTCTCTGATGTTTCTTGGGTGCTGCTTCTGCAGGAAACCTCACTGCTTGGTGTAACTGCTGGTTTGGCACCAGGAATGATTTGTGGAGCCTGCCTCTCATGCTCTGAAAGCACAGTTCAGGCTGGCCTGAAAGCCAAAAGTTTCTGTTCCTCCCTGCAGCCAGAAGGGTTTGGCATGAGCTTGATCCAGGGCTCTGGGGAAGGAGAGAGATGTGGGCAGAAGCTGGGGGCAGGCAGCATGGATGTGAGAAGCTGGAGGGGGTCCCCCCCTGCTGGAACATCAAGCTCCCCTCAGCACAAGGAGCCACAGCAGTGGGGTGCTCCTGCAGGAGCCCTTGCACAGGGAGCAACCAGATTTAGAAAGCTGCAGCCTGGAGTTGCTTTGTTGCCTTGGAGATGGCTACAGCTAGCAGCAGAAGCTTCCCTCCCTCCTTGGAGGGGATGGCTGCTCCTCCTGCCATCTGCACAGCGTCCAGCAGTGCAGCCCCAGCTGCCCTGCAGGCCTGCACAGGAAGTGACCACCCTGAAGAGAAGTGGCCCTGTGGTGCTCTTCTCCCTGAGCTGCCCCTGGAGATCTTGTGGGCTGCTTGGCAGGGCTGGGCTGCTTGGCAAGAGCTGGCAGGAGCTTTGCAGCCCTTTCTGCAAGGGCTTTCTGCCTGTTGAAGTGGCAACAGGAGCCAGTGTTGATTGCCCAAGGAGAAGTGGAGAGGCAGGAGCTGGAGTGTGAGGGGAGGGGGAGAGAAGGGAAGGTCCCACTTGGCAGAGAAGTGTGGGGTGGGAGCTGGCAGAGCACAGAAGTGATGCAGGGGAGACTCCTAGCAGCACACATGAGGCAAGCAACATCAGCACACGCCAGACATCACGTCAGGAGTGCCACAGTGCCCTGATGTTTGCTCTCCTGTGTGTGTAGAACATCTCTTGTCTTGGATGCAGCCATTCACTCACCACAGGCACCTGCTGCTCTGTGCCTTGTTGGCATCACACACAGAGTGCTCTGGAAGCAGGAGTGGGAGCTGAAACAAGCCAGGGGTGACTGCAGCCTAACCATGCTGCCTGTGCTCAGCATGAGGGACCTGGGGCTCTGTCTCTTCCAGACTCAAAGGAGGGCAACAAAGCTGAGGAGGGGTCTGGAGCACAGCCCTAGGAGGAGCAGCTGAGGGAGCTGGGGGTGTCTAGCTCAGGGGAGACCTTATTGCCATCTACAACTCCCTGCAGGGAGGTTGTAGCTGGGTGGGGGTTGGTTTCTTCTCCCAGGGAAGCAGCACCAGAACAAGAGGACACAGTCTCAAGCTGTGCCAGGGGAGGTTCAGGCTGGATATTAGGAAGAAGTTCTTCATAGAAAGAGAGATTGGCCATTGGGATGTGCTGCCCAGGGAGGTGGTGGAGTCACCATCCCTGGAGGTGTTTAGGAAGAGCCTGGCTGAGGCACTCAGTGCCATGGGTTAGTTGATCAGATGGTGCTGGGTGATGGGTTGGACTTGATGATCTCTGAGGTCTCTTCCAACCTGGTTAATTCTGTATCTTGCCTGCCAGGCACTCCAGAGGCAGGCAGGCAGGCAAAGGTGCTTGTTAGCAGCTCAGAGGCAGAGGGTTCAGGGTAGCTGCTTGGGCAGCTGATGTGTGTCAGTCCCTGGCACAGCTGCATCAAGGAAAACCTTCCCTGTGGTGCTGTGGCAGCTTGCTCTGGGTGCCCCCACTGCCTGCACCAGGAGCCTGCCTGGCTCTAGGTAGGGGAGGGGCAGATGTGCATGGAGAGGGGTGGAAAAAAAACCAAAAGGGAGCTGTCTCAGATCCTCCTCAGTCCCAGGAGCTCCCATCCCTAACTTGTGTCTCTGCCTGCAGGCTGCAGCCTATGCCTCAGAGGACGGAGTCCTGACCGAGGCCATGATCGACGCCCGGGTGGCTGACGCCGTGCAGCAGCACCAGCAGAAGATGGAGTGGCTGAAAGCAGAGGGAGCTGAAGCAGGCACAGGGACTGGCAGAAACCCACTGCTGCCTTTCCCCAAAGGAACCCCAGTGTGAGAAGCTGCAGAGCAGCGTGTGTGTGGGAGGAGGCTGGGCAGGGCCGGTGTGGAAGCGTGAGCAGTGTGTCCCTGGGCGCAGAGAGGAGGGGAGGCTGCCTTGGGCTCCTCTCTGCCCCAGCAAACAAACTGGTTGCCATCAGGCAGCAGCAGCAGCTGTATTAAAGGCCTCCCCTGCTGAAATACCACTGACTGTGTTAGTCTGTGTGGCCTGTCCTCTTTGAGAGGCCCAGCTCCAACCCTTCCCAGCCATCTGATACTGTTCTGGAGTGTCCCAGGCCCTGTCCAAGCCACCAGCTCCCATATCTCTACCTGCTTATGCTGCAGCAGAGCTGCTGCCCCTCTTTCTTCCTGCCCAGGCCATGCCTCCTTGTTCCCAGCTCTGCTTGCCAAGTCCTTGCTCCCTTACTGACTCCCTCCTCACAGGCTCAGGGTACTCCTGGTGTTCCAGACAGTTAGCTGATGTGGTTCCCAGCTGCCCCTGGTGAACTTGGAGTCCACACTTAGGACAAGCTGCAGCTGTGCAGGGTTGGCTGCTCAGCATTGGGACTTACTCTGAGATGGGGCTGCCCCTGCTGGTGCCTGGCAGCTGCATTTTGTCTTCTCTGTGCTTATGTCTCCTGGAGGATGGCTGTAGAAGACCCTGGGAGGAGACCCTGATCCCTCAGTGCTGAATTGTTCCAAGTCCAAGAGCTTTATCTGCCCCTCCAGCGCTGTAGAATAGCTACACACACACTGCCTGGCTCCCAAAAGGTTATTGGAACTGCCCTGGAGCAGCTGCCACAGCCTTGAAAGCACTGCTCAGGCTCCTTCAGGAGCTGCTGCTGCCCACCTTCTGATGTGCCTGCTCCTGCCTGCACAGCCCACAAAGCTGTGTGTGCCTTCTGCAGCCAGCTGCTTGCTGCTCCAGCTAGTCTGAGAGCAGCCCTGGTTGGCTTTCTCCCCCAGCTGAACCTCCCCTGTCTTGGAAGAGGGGAGGAGGCAAGGCTGAGTGAGCCTGGCTGGCACACAGTTGTCCAGCATGGATTGAAGGAGCTGAGTGAGGTTTGTTTGCCTGCTGCCATCAGGCTGCTCTTGCTCCAGGAGTCCTCTGCTGCATTTCTGGACCAGGTGAGCGCTGTGGCATCGTCCAGTGCAGAGCACAGCCCTGTCTGGAGCAGGTGGCATTTGTTCTGGCTCTGCATTGCAGAGATGGGGGTCACACAATCTTGGCTTCTGAGTTTGAACTGGATTTGAACTCTCTGCTCTGTGTCCCCTTCTGTAACCACACTCTGCAGGCACATTCCCCTGACCTAAATCTGTGCCCTTGAGTAGCTTGCTGAGATGTTCTCCTCCAACAGGACCTGACAGCAGTCTCTGCTTTGGCCATTTCACTGCTGCTTGGTGCTGAGCTGGGAGAGAGAGGGGAGCAGAACAGGTTGCTTACAGCCACATCCAGCCTGGCCTTCCACAGCTCAAGGGCTGAGGCTTCCACCACCTCCCTGGACAGCCTGTGCCAGGCTCTCACCACCCTCATGGGGAACAACTTCTTCCTCACATCCAATCTGGATCTCCCCATTTCTAGTTTTGTTCCATTCCCCCCAGTCCTATCCCTCCCTGACACCCTCAGAAGTCCCTCCCCAGCTTTCTTGTAGCCCCCTTCAGATCCTGGAAGGCCACAATTAGGTCTCCTTGGGGCCTTCTCTTCTTGGATGCCATTTTTCCCCCTTCCTCTCAGCCTTGGTGTAGCAATCCTGCAGTCCACTGATTTACTGGAGGCTTTCCCTTTCCTATTTGGATTTTTAGCCCCCAAGAGATGGGTGGGAGCTCTGCAGAGCCACTCTCTGCTCAAAAAACCCAGCCCCTTGCTAATGAATGATGGGAGGGAGCAGTTGGCTCCTGGGTGATTAACATCTCTAATTGTGGCACACACCTCCAGTGCTTTTCCCCTCTCTTCCATAATCACCGCAGCACAAAAGGAGCTGGGAGGAGGGGAGAGGTGCTCTGCCTTGTCCTTACACTGCCTGAGCTGCTGGCACTGAGCTGGCAGGGAATGCTGCTGTAGAGCTGTGTGAAAGGCAGAGCAGTTGCTGGCTCAGCTGCTTTGTGCCATCCCCCCTTGGGATTGCACCGGGTCCCTGCGTGGAGGCGGAGGGAGCACGGTGCCGGTAGCAGAGCCACCATCCACAGCACTAATTGCAGGTTTGGAGATCAATCAGCTGGAAGCAGCCTCCTCTTGTGGCAGGGAAGGCAGCATGGGCTGACCTAGGGGTTCTCAGGTTTGCCTGAGTGCAGGAGTACTTCTCAGGGAGGTTTCAAGGGCTTTTAGTGCTCACTTTTGCTGATGGATGCCACTTATCCCCACCTGAGCTCTGAGCGTGGGCTCCACGGGGCTGGAAGGGGCTGGCTGGCTGAAGACAGACCTGGGAGCTTCTGAGAGCACTTCAACCTCAACGTTTCTGGTGCCTGCTGAGGTGTTGCTGTGCTGAGAGTCACCAGCTGGTGCTGCTTGTATCCCAAGGGGCAAGCTTTGCCCTTCTTGGGCAGCCTGGATGAAGCTCTCCCTGCTAAATGAGCTCTGCTTGCTTTCTTTTCCTTTAAAAGGAGGAGGAGAGGTAAGTGGAGGCATTAGAGCAGGAACTTGGCTTCTAGGAACAGGGCTCTTGAACACACAGAACCTGGCCTGTGTCTCAACCTCCCTTCACCCTCAACAATCCTCCAGCAGCTGGGCAGGGCTTGGCAGATCAGTGCTCCCCAGGCAGTGTGGTGCAGGCTCCAGTGCACTCCTGGTGCTCCCAGGAGTGGAGCCCTTCAGGGATCACCTCTCTGCTCCCAGCCTCCCTCCACAGCCCCTTCCTGGCAGGTTCTGACAGCAACTCTGTGTCTGAAGTTTGCAGTGAGTTCTCATCCTCCTTTCCACAGCAGTTTGTGGCTCTGGGCAGTGTCCTCCAGTCCCCTTCTTGAGGTCCCTAAGAAGGCAGTGCCCAAAAGTCCACAATCACTTCTGCCCTTGGCAGCAGTGCAAGGACTGTTTGCACCCAGCCCAGCAGCACAGAGGCTTTGTCAAACTCTTGCTGGGTGATGGATGTCTGCTTCCCACCTGTGAAGGGGAGAGGCTGCTGGCACCTAGGCTGGGGAGCACTGTGAGGAGGTGGAGCAGCAAAGCCAGAGATGAGCCTGGTGCAGGTGGGTTGAGGAGGCTCATGGTGCTGCACAGAATCCTAGAAGGGCTTGGTTGGAAGGGACCTCCAAAGGTCATCCAGCCCAAGCCCCCTGCAGTCAGCAGGGACATCCTCCACTAGCTCAGGTTGCTCAGAGCCCTGTCCAGCTTACCTTGAACATCTCCAGGGATGGAGCCTCAACTACTTCCCTGGGCAAGCATCTGTCAGGTAAGGCAGGTAAGAAGTGCCAGAGGTGGTGTGGACCTGGTGAGTCTCAGTGCAGCTTGCAGCAGCTGTAGCTCCCAGGCTTTGGAGGTGCTGCTTTTCTCAGGGTCACACTTCAGTTTTTACTGCCACAGGAAGCTCTCCATCCACTCTCTCCTAGCTGCATGCTGCTCTTCTTTCCTCCCCTCTCTCCTTCCTTCCCAGGGCTGCTGAAGCCCAGCTCTTGATGCATCCCAGGCTCCAGTGCTGCCCTTGAGAAGAGATCCCCTGTCCCTCTTGCTATGCACATCACTCCCAGCCACAAGCCAGGTGATTTCATGCCCTGCTGCCTGTGAATGGCTCTGCCAGGTGCTGTCACTGCTGCTGCTCCTGGGGAATGCAACAGGAATGGAGGCTGGGAGTGGGGGGGAAGGGCCACCTGTCACTCTTCAGCTCCTGCCTCACCCCAGCTTTAAAGGCAGGGCCTCTGTCAGCCCTGCCTGCCTCATCAGTACCTTGGCTTTGCTGTCAGCCCCCGGGCTGCTCCCTGTGGAGGTGGCCCCCAGCGAGCTGTTGGTTAGCGCTGCGCAGGGATAGAGGGTGGCAACCCCAGGCTGAGGTTAGCTCCTCTCCACGACACTGAGTGAGTTATGAGCTAATAGCACTTGATTAAAATAGTATTTTGTGTTGGAGAGCAAAGCTAAGAGCAGATGGACTTGCCAGCAGCCATCCATCACTCCCCATCTTTGCCCCTGCCAGCTGAAACGCCTCCTCCCTGCTCCAGCACTGCAGCTGGCAGGCAGATTTACAGCCTGGTCATCCATCTCTCCTCACTCTCCATCCATTAAAGGATTGGCTTGCTCTGTGTCACACACGGGGAGGAAAGCTCCTTGGTGCAAAGATCAGCCCCAAAGCACCACCCTCCTCTCCCCAGCCCCAGGCTGTAGGGCTTGGGGGAGGCAGGAGTCTCCCCAGGAGCTGTGTTGGGGGCTGAGATTGTTCTGTAATCCCTTGCCTGGGGCTGTTTCCATCCCATTGCATCGTTCTTCTTCTCCCTGAATCTTTGGGTTTGGAGGCTTTTTTTTTGCCTTAAAAGTGGCAAATGTGATGATTTTGCTCAGCCTTTAATGCAAGTCCCTGGCCTGGCCTGCAAGCCCTGCTGCTCCAGGAGCCTCTGTGCTGGTGCCAGGCAGCTCAGCTTCTGCAGCCAGTTCCTGAGTGCTGTTGGCACCTGGATAGAAGAAATGGGAATCTACTGGAGGCATCCTGACAAAACCCTGCCAGAGCCTGCAGCTTCCTGGGGCTGCTTTCTCTCTGTGTTCACCAGGTCTGCACTTTCCCCACCTCCCTCCCTGAGCTCACCTCTCCTTGTCCATAGGTTCCCTGCCCCCTTTCTTGCTTAGCCTTGCAGCTGTAGGCAGGAGGCACCCACACTCCTCTCTGCAGGTAGCTTGCACCCAGGATTTGGGTTTCAGCAGCAAAATGTTTCTCCTACCGTTGTATCAGGTTGGGTCTTCAGGCTTCCCTCTCTTCCCAGTGAGTGGGAGACCGCCTGGGCCAGTGTCCTGTGGTGTCACATACCCTGGGGGAGATTGCAGAGACCTCCTTGGTCCCTTCCAACCCTAACAAGTCTGTGACTCTTCATAGATCAGGGCTGGGCACAGCTCTTGCCCACCCCATCCCAGCCATGCTTCTGCCTCTTCCTCTCTCCATCCCCTCCCCAAAAGCTGGGGACCTGCAGTGCCCTGCAGCCCCCACCCCCCCAGGAGCAGCTTTGGTTTCAGAGGGGTGGGGAAAGGAAGAAATAAAACCACTCAGATGCAAAACATGCAAAAAACTATTTTACTGACAAACAGCAAAGGATGGGCTGAGTTCCAGGAGCTGAACTTGGTTTCTCTATTATACAAACATAGTCTGGAAAGGGAAGGGATGGCTGAAATCCACTCACTCACTGACCCGAAGAAAATCACAGTGTGCTTTTCACCCCCCACCCCTCCCTCCTCCTTCTTCCCTATTGCCTCCCCCCCACCCCACAGCTCTCTGCCACCTTCAGCTTGCTTCCCCTTAGCTTCAGCCCAGCGTTGTCACCACCCTGCCTGGAGAGACACAAAGGGGAGGGTGCCAGGGGCCTGTGCAAATGGACTTAATGGTAATTGACAGAAACCCAACTCAATGAGCCATTATTGCTTTTCAACCACAGTAGGGATGGTTCTGTGATCAGGCTGGGAGCAGAGTGCAATCTCTCCGTTAGCCTCAGCGTGTGCTGTGCCTCCTCCTCCTGTCTGGTGCATGCAAAATTGCTTTGAGTGCAGGGTGGGGGAAAAGAGAAGGGGAAAAAAAGGAGGATTAAGCAGCAGGGGAAAGAGCTCTCCGAGGTTTGTTCTTGTGGCCTCGCTGCAGTGCAAAGCACCTTCCCAAACTCTGTGCTCCTGTCCTGCTCTGTGGCTGCGAGCTGAGGGCTGCCACCCCTCCTGCTGCCACCCTTCCCTGGCAATCCCAGGGCTGAGCTTGAGGAGGGGACTCAAGCTGGCAGCCCTGCTGGGAAAGAAAGGAGTGCAAAGGACTGGGAGGTCCTGGAGGGGAGGAGCAGGCTGCATGCAGCAGGCAGGTGCTGAAACACAGACACCGAACTGCAAGGGGATCCTGAGAGCCCAGCCCGGGTGCAGCAAACCAGGCTCACTGCTGAGCTCCTCCTTACTCCTGCCCACATCTTCCTACTCCTCTGCTTCCTGCTCTTTTGCCCCAGGAGCCCACACCTGGCCTGGCATTCTCCTTTCCTTTGCTCATTTGCTTCTCCCTGGGCACCAGAGTGAGCCAGGCTGGCCTGAGAGGAGAGCTCACCCTCACCTAAGGTAGAACCAGCAGTCCTGTGACTCTGCCCCCTGCTCTGCAGCCCCTTGCTTGCCACTGGACCCCCAGTCTGGAGCCTGACTCCATCTTCTCCCCTTCCATCCTTCAGGTATCTCTATGCACTGATCCCCTTGAGCTTTCTCTTCTCTAGGCTGAACACTCCCAGCTCCCCCAGCTGTCCTCACAGTCCTTCAGTCAGCTCTGTGGCTCTTTCTGTGACCCCTTTCTATCAGGGATTCTCTTCTCCCAGCAGGGTGCAACTGGAAAATGAAATAGAGAGTAGCAGTGAGAGCAACTAAAACCAAAGCCACCCCCTCCCCAGGCTCTCAGAGCCTGGGCCATGCCTTCTGGGCTTGCTTCTGGGCTTTCCCTGCTTCTTGAGAAGTGCTGCCAGAGCCTTCAGCCAGGCTGGCTCAGCTGCTGTGTCCCTGGCTGGCTCAAGGGCTGGCTGAGCAGTGAGAGGTGGCTGGCTGGCTGCTGTCACAGGAGACACCTTCCCAAGCTCTTCCTCACAGGGGTAGGGTCCCTCTGATGGCTCAGAGCAGCAGGCATGCAAAGCACCTGGGGCACCACTGGTGGTGGCTCTGGGCTCTTCCTTTCCCCTGCTTCCTGAAGCAATGTGCAGCTCTGCTGGCCCTGGCACAGCTCTTCTTACCCCTGCAGTGAATTTGTCCTCCTGTCACTTCTGCCTTCCCCACACCCAACCTCTTCTGCATGTGGTGGGATGAGAGCTGCCAGCTGGGAAGCAAAGTGGAGGAGACAACCATCCTGACAGCCTCCTCTTTAGCATGTGGGCCTCTGGAGAAGGAAGAAGGTGGTAAGAACACAAAGCAGGTTGGCAGGGAATGGGTTGAGCTTTGAGCTACCTCCAGGGATCTCACTGAGGGGTAAGGAGTTTGTTCAGCAGTGCTGCCAAGTGGCTGCTGGGCTTTCAAGAGAAGCTCCTGGTTGTCACAATGGATTTCACAAGCCTCTGCTTCTCTCCACCTGCCCTTTCCACACCTCTCCTTTGCCACAGATCCCAACCAGCAGCATGCACCCATCTGGTGTGCAGGCAGCCAGCCCTGTGCTCCTCAACACCAAGAGGCAGGAGAAAGTCTCCAGTGCCAGTCCCAGCTCTGGAGAATTGGCACATGCAGTTTTCATCTCCATCTCTGCTCTAAAAATAGGTCCCTCCTGAGGCAACACAAAGTGTGTGTGTGTGTGTGTCCTCCACCACCATCTAGCTCTGCAGAAGCCTCCCTCAAAGCATCTGGTGGACGAGTGCTAAGACAGGGTGCACACTTCCCACTCCTCCATCCCTCCAGAGCTGCCCTCACAGGCACAGCTGCAGGCTTTGCAACCCTGTGCCTCCTCTTCCACAGCTCTCTGACCAGCATCCTGCCTCACCCTGACCTCCTTGTGCCAGCCCTCTGATGCCAAAGTCACTTTGCCCCAGCTGACCCCTTCCTGTTTGGAGCTGTTGCTGGCTTTGTTGTCGTTTCAGCCCGGGGGGTTCTGTTTGGCTTTTTTTGCTCTGTGTGTGTGTGTGTGATCAGAGGCAAGAGAACAACAAACAAGTCAACACTAGCACATCTCAGACACCGAGACAAGGAGGAAACACACCCCCAGGACCAGGCAGAAGCAGAACACAGACATGCACAGGAGAGAGGAGGCAGCGCCAGGCAGAGAGCCGAGCTGCCCGCAGCAGGAGCAGCCTCACCCGGGCAGAGCAACAGGAGGCCACAACGTCAAACACTGCTGGTGAGGCTCACAGCTGAGGGGTGGGATGGGGCCAGGAGTGCTGATGTCAAGCAGAGAGAGACAGAGGGGGAGCAGCTGCTGCCTGGGGCACTAGGATGCTGCAGCGCTCAAGACACGGCTGCCTCTCTCCCACCTTCTCTTCTGCTTCCCCAAAGAGCCAGGTGGCTGCTGGCAGCGGGCACCTTCTGCACATCACCAAGGGCTGAGGGGCAGGTGGGGGCCTGGGCTGCTGCTCTTGCAGGGAGCTCTCAGCAGTACAGCCTGGTTGGGTGTTTAAGGGCATCCAGCCCAAGCTGCAGGCTCTGTAACTTGGGGTCGTATCTACAGGAGCTTCCTCGACTCGGAGGAGCAAGGCAGCAACCTGGCCTTGGGTCTCTGCTAATGGGCTGCTGGAAATGACCCTGCACAGAGGGACCAGACCCCCTGGCTCAGGAAGGGGCTTTGACCTTACTGCCTGGCATTGCTCATTGAGGATGGGAAGCCAAGCCCTGGCCAGTTCCTCAGGATTAATCCCGTTGGTGCTGGGACAAACCTTGCTCTGGGAGGGGATTCCTGCTTTCCTTGGCTCCAAGGCCAATTGATTACTCCCAGGCAATGTAACTGCACTGAGAGTATTTGATTCCTTTTACTTGTGGCTAGGGTGAGCACCAGGAGAGAGCTGCAGCCACAGCAGGGTTAAAAGCCTGCTCTGAACCCAGGGAAGATGCAACCAGGGTGGAAGTGGTTTGGGTTGGTTTTTTCCCTCTTCCAAAGCCTCCTGTTCCTCTGAAGCTCTGCTGTGCACCAGAGTTAATCAGTGTGAGCCATCACATCACTCTTCCCAGTTGTAAGATTCATATTTAATGGTACTTCAGCTAAGGTCAGTTGGCAGAGCAGGACAGAAACAGACTTCCAATTCAGTCTGAGTTTAGGTCCCTGCCTGCTGAAGTCTCTCCTGTGAGAGGCTCCAAGAGGAAAGATTATTCAAAGTGCTTTTTTTTCCCCCCACCCCCTCCCTCCAGAACTGGTTCCAGAGGCTCAGTATTTGTCCTCCTCCTGGTGGATGTCTCTCCCCTTGCCCAGTGTTGTCCCACCTGAAGGCACAGCCATGCCAGGCACCTGCTCCAACAGCACACTTCCTATCCTTCTATTCAACATCTGCCACCCCACAAGGGCAAAGAGAAGAGCTCCTTGGCCAGATCTCCTCTGCCACTGTCTGAGCCACACTCAAGAGCATCTTGTGCCACTCTAGGAGCCCAGCTGGCCCAAAGCACAAAGCTCAGACAGGGAGGGGAGGCTGCAAAGTTTTGTTCTTGGAAAGGAGCTGCTCAAGGAGAAGTCATCCTTTAGGTGCTGGCAGGTGCCTGCAGGCTTTGCAACCTGAACAGTCAAGCAGCACACACCAGCACAGACCTATTTAGGCCCACACAGAAACTGGGGCTCCAAAACAAGAGGCACTGGCAGAGGAACTGGTTTGGGTCATGGCCAGCTTTGGGGTCTGTAAATAACTGAACTGATCCTGGGCATGGGAAACAAGGCAAAAAAAATTACAACCAACAGCCAAACAAGACAGAAGTTGAAGCAGGGAGGGAAAGAGCAGGAGTCATGGGGTCCTGTTCCCTTCACTGCAATCAAACAGGAGGCCATCAACAGAGCCAAGGAATCCAGGGAAGAAAACAGCAGTTTGTGCTAACAGTCATCACCCCCTGCTCTGGAAGCCTTCCCCCTCTCCTGCTCTGGATGCCTTCCTCCTCTCCTGCTCTGGATGCCTTCCCCCTCTCCTGCTCTGGATGCCTTCATCCCCCTGCTCTGGATGTCTTCCTCCTCTCCTGCTCTGGATGTCTTCCCCCTCTCCTGCTCTGGATGCCTTCCTCCTCTCCTGCTCTGGATGCCTTCCCCTTCCCCTGCTCTGGATGCCTTCCCCTTCCCCTGCTCTGGATGTCTTCATCCCCCTGCTCTGGATGTCTTCCTCCTCTCCTGCTCTGGCTGTCTTCATCCCCCTCCTCTGGATGTTTTCCCCCCCTCCCCTTCTCTGGATGCTTTGCCCCTCTCTTTCTCTGCATGTTTTCCCATCCCTGCTCCAGCTCTTCCCCCTCTCCTCTGGATGTTTGTTTCCCCCCTCCCCTTCTCTGGCTGTTTCCCCATCTAAGCACAAGCCCACTCCATGCATAATGAGGAATGAAGGAGAACTGCCTGGGGATTCAGGGCTACCACCTTAAATTCTGGGACTAGCATCTCCCTCCTTTACTCCTCTCAATAAAAATCTCTCTCTTCCCACCCAGCCAGCAGAGCTTCTGCTGCTGGTGCCCACCATGAGCCAAAGTGCTGTGGCCTGGGTGCATTTGATTCTCTTTCCCAGCAGGAGATGACTGCTGCAGGTGTCAGACACTCCTGCACTGCCTGGGGGCTTCATCAGCTCCTTCAGGCCACTCTGACTGGACAGGAAGGAGGTCTCTGGCTGTGGAGGTTGGTTTCAGACACTTGGTAGCTTACACTGAGACCCACACCTAAGCTGGGACTAAGGGAAGTAAAAGCAAAACCACCTTAGAGCATCCTTGAAGTCTGATTCGACTCTTTGTTGGGACTCTGCAGGGGAGGTTGGCTTCAGGCTCACATCTCTCAGTGCTCCTCAAGCCAAGCCCAGGCTGCTGCAGTGCTCTTTCAGGTGGGAGCAGCAACATGAGAAGGGAGGAGGCTGTTCATGTGCAGGAAGAGGGAGACTCTTCCCAGGACCTTCTCCCTGCACTGTCAGGGTTGCTGGGGTGGTGTTCAACAGGGCCCCCCCTCTAAGGAGAGCATCTCCTGCTGGGGGGTGTCTCTGCAGCAGGAGGGGTGAGATCAGGGTGCAAGTCAGGTCTAGCAATGTTCAACTCCACACTCTCCTCCCCACACATCAGGAGCAGCTCCTCTCCAGCAGCTCTGACCTCAGCAAGGTGCCCCCAGCAGAGGAGAGGTGCAATCAGCCAGCACCAGCCTCTTCAACCGGACCACAGCCCTCAGCCTACCCTTCCCCTTGGCTTGCTTAAGGCAGGTTTCAGTGGACAGCAAGGCCAACAACAAACCAGTTACACATTCCCAGGCCTTCCTTCCCCCACAGCACCTCCCCAGGACGTGACCCACAGCCAAAGGGGACGCTGTGCCTTCCCCAGCAGCAGTCCCCATCCAAACCTCTCTCCAGCCATGCCCTCCTAGCAACGGGAGGAAGAGAGCAGAGCAAAACCCAGCCCCAGGACCCAAGAAATGGATGGAGGAGGTAGGGGGGAGGGGGGGAACTCGAGCTCCTGGGTGAGAAATCCTGCATCTTCTTGCTGGTGTCCCACTTCCATCCCCTTGGCCAGCACTCCCTGGAGGGCAGCTGGATGTGCAGGACAGCTGTGAATGCCAGGAGGAGGGAGGGGTTGGAAGGATGCTGCGAATCTCTTTTCTCTTTTGATGTTTGTTTTTTGTTTGACTGGGGCTGGGGCTGGGGGGTTGGTTGGTTGGTTGTTGGGGTTGGTTGTTGTTTTTTACATATATACACGAGTCTGACAATAAAATGTGGACCACAGTGCAATGTCTTGGCTGCCTAGCATCCAGGACTGGCCGAGTTGTGCCTCGTGGTGTGCCCCAGGGCCACGCACAGGGTGGGTGGAGGAAAGCGCTGTCCTCGGCCGGCTCCCGCGGAGGAGCAAACCAGCAGCTGTTCCCCTGGGAGCAGAGCAGAGCAGAGTCCTGGGTTTAAAAGCTCACTGCAGTCTCTGGAGGGGGAGGGCATTCCTCAGAGGTGCCGTGGGCTGGGGTGGCCGTTGTGGTACAGCTTCTGTTTGATGTGCACCATGTTGCCGGTGGCCTCCTCGTACTGCCGGGGGTGACGCTTCCTGAACTCCTTCAAGTTACAGAACTTGGGGATCCAAGACCAGGAATTGTCTGCAAAGGCAGAAAGGAGAAGGGAGGTGAGGTTGGATGTTAGGAAGGCTCCAAGGAGACCCAGTGGTGGCCTTCCAGGATCTGCAGGGGGCTCCAAGAAAGCTGGGGAGGGACTTTAGAGGGTGTCAGGGAGGGATAGGACTGGGGGGGGGGTGGACAAAAAACCACTAGGAATGGGGAGATTGAGATTGGATGCCAGGAAGAAGTTGTTCCCCGTGAGGGTGGTGAGAGCCTGGCACAGGTTGCCCAGGGAGGTGGTGGAAACCTCATCCCTGGAGCTGTTGAAGGCCAGGCTGGATGTAGCTGTGAGCAACCTGCTCTAATGTGCCCATGCCAGGGGCCTTGGAACTGGCTGATCCTTGAGATCCCTTCCAGCCCTGACAATTCTCTGATTCTCTGCCTTCAGTCACTCAGAAGATGAAGTGTGGAGCTTCAGTTTATGCAGTGGTTGCTCCTGTTCCTCTGCAGCACTTCCCCCAGCAACAAGTGCCAGTGGGATGTGCCAGTCTGGGCACAGCCTGCTGCTGGGGGGCACACATCCCTCAAACAAAGGAGCAGCTCCTACAATGCAGCTGCAAATTGTCCCTTGGCAGCCAGGGGCAAATAGCTGAGAACTACTCTGAGAGGAGATGGCAGCCCCAGAGAGTGAAGGGTGGGTGATCCTAGAATAGACCAGACCAGGTTGGAAGAGACCTTCGAGATCATCAAGTCCAACCTATCATCCAACACCATCTGATCAACTAAACCATGACACCAAGCACCCCATCCAGTCTCCTCCTAAACACCTCCAGTGATGGGGACTCCACCACCTCCCAGGCAGCCCACTCCAATGGGTCCCTTCCAACCCTACCACTTCTATGACTCTATGATCATAGGGGAATGGTGAGCCCCAAGTTCTGCCTTGCCTAGCCCTGCCCCACAGAAACCAGCTGCTAGCTATGACCTTGGCAAGGCCACCCATGAGGCTTCCCCTCCAGAGCAGACAGACTTCATGGCTTGGCTGTAGCCACATCCCTGCCTCCTGCCCTCACAGAATCACCAAGGTTGGAAGAGACCTCAAGGATCATCAAGTCCAAGCTGTCACCACAGACCTCCTGACTAAACCATGGCACCAAGTGCCACATCTAATCCTCTCTTGAACACCTCCAGGGATGGGGACTCCACCACCTCCCTGGGCAGCACATCCCAATGGCCAACAACTCTCTCTGGGAAGAACTTTCTCCTCACCTCCAGCCTAAACATCCCCTGGCACAGCTTGAGACTGTGTCCTCTTGTTCTGTCCTGAACTGTCCAGACTTGTCCTGAACACGACCAACAGACAGCCACCATCAGAGCCAGAACCAGGAAGGTTGGGAAAGACCTCTGAAGACCATCAAGTCCAACATCAACCCAACACCACCACGGTCACTAAACCACCTCATGTCCTCACTTTCCTTTTAACAGCTGCAGGGGTGGTGACTCCACCACCTCCCTGGGCAGCCTGTTCCAGTGTGGCCATGCTGGTGTTTGGCTCAATGATCTTAGAGGTCCTTTTCCAGCCCTGCTGAGCCCATGCTCCCACTGCAGCTGGCATGAGGTGGTGTGTGACTGCCCTCCCCAGCACCACAGCTCCCAGGAAGCACGAGCTGGTGTCTGGGTTTCTATAGAATAGTTTCTATTTTCAGCCATCTCTTCCATCAGGAAGCAGCCATAGGTTATTCTAATAGCCCCCAAATTAAGCTGATCAGGCCACAATGTGACATTGAGTCACTGCTAAGTGGTGCTGGTGTATTGCAGGGAGGGCTCTGCATTCCCTACCAGTAGACCTCTCATAGTCACAGGCATCACCTCCTCCTGCAGGAGGAAATGTTGGCTGAGGTCCTTCTCCAGCCAAGAAAGAGGCTGGGTCCTGCCTGCCTGCTCCTTGCCTGCTCCATGACCAGAGCTGCAGCCCTGATTTGATTGAAGAGAACCATGGCATCTTTTTTTCAGTTGCAACAGACCTTGAAGGTCACCAAGTCCAACCTTCAACCTAAGACCACCATGGCCACAGGAAATATCTCAGAGCTCAAGGTTCATTTTGGGTTTTGCCCTCCTCTGAATCCCCCCCTTGGTTTTTCCCCCTCCCTGCAGTGAGATACAGCCAGCACAACACAGAGGGCTGGAGAGGACAGCTCAAGGCATGCAAAAGCCTCTACTAGGCAAGAGACCTCCTCTGCACACTGGAAACCTCACCTAGAGATTAGCTAAGGAGGGGTCCCAGGGTGTGGGGGTGGTTTGATTGCGAGGACACAGGGCTGGGACCAGTGTGCAAGCACACAGCTGTGGAACAGCCACCCCAGTGCCACAGCACTAAGGTGGCACCAGGAGGAAGTGTCTCAGGGCCAAGTCTTCTGCATCATGAAAGGTGCTAAGGGAAGAAGCATCTGGGTGTGAAGTGGTTCTGCATTCACCTGCTGAGATATTGCACCCTGGCCAGCCCCTTCCTCATGCCTTGGAGTCATGGAATGGTTTGGCTGGGAAGGGACCTTTAAAGCTCACCCAGTCCAACCCCCTGCAGTCAGCAGGGACACCTGCAACCAGAGCAGGCTGCTCAGAGCTCCAAACAGCCTGACCTGGAATGCTCCCAGGGATGGGGCACCTACCACCTCTCTGGGTAACCTGGGCAGGCTCTCACCACCCCTAACATAAAGTTTCTTCCTTCTCTCCATTCTGAGTCTCCCTCTTTTAGTTCAAACCATCACCCCTCGTCCTGCCACGACAGGACCTGCTCAAAAGCCTGTCCCCAGCTTTCTGGTCATCCTTTTAAGCACTGAAAGGCCACCAGAAGGTCTCCCTGGAGCCTTCTCCAGGCTGAACAAGCCCAACTCTGTCCAAAAGCACACACAGGGAGGGGGGAAAATGAAAGAGAAAGAGAGAGAGAGAGAGCTTGTTCAGCTTAAAGACTAAATTAATTAGCAGCATTCACCTTAATTACTAAAAATAGAGCTCAGTGCAGCATCCACTCAGAAGAGGGTAGGTGAGATGGGGATACCACATCTGTAGCTCCACAGTGAGAGGCAGCAGCTCTGAGGAGCAGCCTTGCTCTACTCACTACAGCATCTCACCCAAGCAGAGCTCTTGCCAGCCCTGCTGACTTCAGGAGCCCTTCCCGGTGAGATCACAGCCACAGGTGGCCTGCTCCAAACCAGGTGTCACAGCCTCAAGCTTGGCTCAGGACCTGAAACCTCACTGGAAGCTCTGACAATTAGCCTCCTGCTTGGGAAATGACTGCAAGAGAGCCTCAAGAGAATCCTGATTCAGAAACTGCTCCAGCAGGCTGCTGGGGACTGGGGAAGAGTAATGAGAAATTAATATCCTCTTGATCTGAGTTTTCAGAAGGAGAAGAGTCCACTTCCCTAATGACAATTTCTGCCAGGCTTGCAGAGAAATCCTTCTCCTGCTTGCTCTCCTTTTCCTCTGAGCTGTGATTCAACAGCCACCATCAGTCAGAGCTGGAGAGACTGAGCTGTGTAGGGTCACTGGTTGGGAATTTCAAGTCAGTCACTATTTTAATAGGGTTTTTTTCCCCCCCCCTGTCCTTATTTCCCTTCCAGCAGTTAAAGTCCTTGGCATGTCCCTGCTGAGGGAGAAAAAGAAAGGCAGAGAGGGCCTCTAAAAGAGTGGGAGTTGCTCAGGATGCTAAGATAAATGGTCCCAGGACCAGCTGGCCTGGCCAACACTCCTCCCTGCAGGGCTGAGGTCATAGATTCATAGAACAGTTTGGATTGGAAGGGACCTTAAGGGTCACCTGGCTCCAACCCCCCTGCCATGGGCAGGGACACCTCCCAGCAGCCACTACTGCAGAAAACAAACCCACTTGACACATCTGGCACTGCAACAAGGATGGGGAAACATCTGGAGCAGCAATGAGGATGGGGAACCCTCAGGTGCTGCATCCCTGCCCCCACAGAGAGCTGTCTGTCGTTGCCATCACCGTGCCACACGCTGGCACAAGCACCAAGGGGTTGCTCTCCTCAGGCCTGTGCCTGGCTGCTGCCAATTCTATGCATGGAAAAATCCAGATTTCAGGGAAGTTTTGTCTGGCCTGGAAAAAAAAACACCCAACAACCTGCTGCCCACATGTGCAGACACACAGCCACCATCTGCCAGCCTGCCCACGGGTAAGCATGTTGATTTCCATCACCCCCCCTTCCCCCTCCACTTTGCACCAGCACAGCCCTGGAGGTGGCATCCTCAGCTGATTATCTCCACCTCAACATCCCTGCTTCTCTGAAGAGGGCTGGGATAGACTCAGAGGCTTGTTTTGGTTGGAAAAGTCCTCTAAGAGCCGAGTCCAACCATCAACCTACCGCCGCTAACCCACGTCCCCAAGTGCCACATCCACGTGGCTGGGCAGATCTGTGCCAAATCCACGTGGAACAAGCACTTGAAGGCTGTTACAGAATCAGCCAGGTTGGAAAAGACCTCCAAGATCAAGCCCAACTGATCACCCAACCCTAACTGATCAACCAGACCATGGCACCACGTGCATCATCCAGGCTCCTCTTAAACACCTCCAGGGATGCTGACTCCACCAGCTCCCTGGGCAGCACATCCCAATGGCCAATCTCTCTCTCTGGGAAGAGCTTCTTTCTCAGATCAAGCCTAAACTTCCCCCTGGCACAGCTTGAGGCTGTGTCCTCTTGCTCTGGTCGCCTGTGAGCAGAGACCAACCCCCACCTGGCTACAACCTCCCTTCAGGGAGTTGTGGAGAGCAAGAAGGTCTCCCCTGAGCCTCCTCTTCTGCAGGCTAAACACCCCCAGCTCCCTCAGCTGCTCCTCACAGGGCTGTGCTGCAGACCCCTCACCAGCTGCTGACCTCCTCCCTCTCCACCAGCCTGAGAGGACAAGGGGGTGAGGGAGCAGGGGGAGCCCGGGGGGGCTGCACTTACCATACCGTCGGCTGGTTCTCCAGGCTCGCACTGCGTAGTGGAGGACCCCATCCATCCACACCAGAAACCAGCTTATACAAAAGCCCAGCAAAAGTCCCAGCATCAGATCAATCTCCTGCTTGGTGACATTGTCAGTCACAAAGTAATTCTCTGAGGAGTCCACCACTGACTGGTCCCCATCGTACGGGATAACGTAGTGGACGTGGTGCCTGTTGTGGGGCAGAGAGAGAGAGGGAAAGCATCACTGGGGAAGCACAGGGGAGAGGGTTTGAGCATCCAGCTCCTGCTCTTGTGGCCAGGGGCTGCTTTAACACCATTCATGGAATGGTTTAGGCTGGAAGAGACCTTAAGGATCAGCCAGTTCCAAGCCCCCCTGCCACGGGCAGGGACACCTCCCACCAGCCCAGGCTGCTCAAGGTCTCATCCAGCCTGGCACTGAACACCTCCAGGGAGGGAGCATCCACAGCCTCCCTGGGCAGCCTGTTCCTTCAAGTTTCTCCCCACATCCCTAGGAGCAGAAGTGCTGTCCTGGCTTTTGGTGCTCCTGTCAGCAGAGGAATTGGCAGAGAATCACAGAATCAATAAGGTTGGGAAAAACCTCAGAGCTCATCAAGTCCAAGCTGTCACCCAACACCTCCTGACAGCTAAACCATGGCTCCAAGTGCCACATCCAAGCCCCTCTTGAACACCTCCAGGCATGGGGACTCCACCACCTCCCTGGGCAGCACATCCCAATGGCCAATCTCTCTTTCTGGGAAGAACTTTCTCCTCACCTCCAGCCTAAACCTCCCCTGGCACAGCTTGAGACTGTGTCCTCTTGTTCTGGTGCTGGGTGCCTAGGAGAAGAGACCAACCCCCACCTGGCTCCAACCTCCCTTCAGGTGGTTGTAGAGAGCAAGAAGGTCTTCCCTGAGCCTCCTCTTCTCCAGAGTGAGCTGGGAAAGTGCAGAGAGCTGAAGCCCTGCCTGGAGCTCATGTCTCATTCCTGACACAGGCTCTCTGTGCCCAAGTTCATCATCTGTAACATGGAAGATAATCTGAAGGACAGCAGGGGCTTGGAGTGGTCTCCCCCCCAGGGATGGAAAGGGCTCTGCTGTGTGGATGCTGGCAGGCAGAGGTCAGGAAGCCTTTGCTGCTGTGAGCACAGAGGCTGGGAGAGGGCAGCTGTGGCCCTGCAGCTGGTGCACACTGCCTGCCAGGAGCCAAACGTGGGGCTGCTCACAGCTCTTCTCCTCAGGTGTGCTCCTTGGCTTCATGTCCCACCTCTCAGAGCCCAGTGAGCACTGTCTCTCTCACACTAGGGCAGAGCATGGCTACAGTCATGGAGGAAGGGCTGGAATTCATCCTCAGGCAGCCCCTGTGGTGTCAGCACTCCTGGAACAGCTGTGTAAGCCCCAAGACCATCTCAGCTTAGAATCATGGAATCATTTGGTTGGAAAAGACCTCAAAGGTGATGGAGCCCAAGCATTCTCTAACTGTACCAAGGCTGCTGCTAAGCCATGTCCCTCAGCAACACATCTCTGCCTTTTTTAAACACCTCCAGGGACAGGGATTCAAAGGCCTCCCTGGGGAGCCTCTTCCAGAGCTTGAGAACCCTTTCAGGGAAGAAGTTTCTTCTAATATCCAACTTAATCCTGCCCTGGTGCAGCTCACTGGTTCCACTCCTGCATGACTGGGGGTGGTTTGGGATGCAAGGTCTCCCTCATTCTCCCCAAGGAGCAGGCAGCAAACACTGCCTGGAGCAGGCAGCAAGAAAGCTCTCTCAGTGCAGCAGCATCCAGCACTTTTCCCTTCGTGCCCTGAATGCTGTGGAGGGTAAACAGCAGCTGTAGCTGGGTCTCACCGCTCCCTCCTGCAGCTCTCCACCTCAGGAAGGTCTCCCAGCCTGACCCTGCTGGGTGCAGGACCTACCAGCACCCCTCAGCCTGCCTCCCTTCTCATCCCAGCACTCATCAGCTGGCCTTGACCTTGGGTTGGAGCCAGCCTCCAAGAAAAACAAAGCCATGAGCTTAGTGCTGGCCCCAAACAGTGCAGCAGATGTCCTGCTTTCCACCAGGCACAGGGACATGCAGCAGGGAGGGAGCTGTGCCACAGGCTGCATCCAGCATGGACTCAAAACATGGACTCTGGAGCTTTCAGAGCCTTCTGTCTCCCTCAGGGGTTCTGGAGAGGCTGGCTCCAAGCCTTGTGCCAGCAGGGCAGCCGAGTTCACTTGTGGGATGACGCGATGGGGACCAAGCCCGGGCTGATGCTGAGCTGCTGGGAAGCCCCTGAGTAACCTGGGAAAAGCAGGGAAATGGCAGGGGTGGAGCGAGGGAGGTGAGAGGAGAAAACAAAAGGCAGGTCTGCGGGGGCTGGAGCGGGGGGAGCAGCTGTGCCAAGCTGAGCATGTGGGATAGGAGGATCCCAGATGACAGGAGATGCAGCACGCAGAGCAAAACTGGAAGCAAGCTGCTCTGGAGCCTCTGCATCTGCCGTCCGGGGCTCTCAACCTTCCCCGAGAGCACCCAGGAGCCCTGAGGCTGCCCGGGCTCCGCGCTCAGCCATCCTGCCTCCTCCCACTGCCCCACCAAGAGGCAGGCACCGCTCGGGCAGGTGCTGCCACCACTGCCAGGGAGCCCAGGAATGGGCAGACCCCGGGGTCAGGTCTGCCCTGCCAGCTCTGCTCACCACAAGAGCCCTGGCACTGCAGCTCAAACACCTCACCAGGGCTGCCAGCCGCGGGCCAGGGCACAGCTGCATGGCTCTCCCCCAGCACTGCCCACCCCCACCTGCAGCACCTCCCCTCCCGCCCCTCGCACAGCCACGGCCCCGGCCCTGCTCCCACATGCAGGAGAGGAGGCAATCCCCGGAGGCCTCTGAATATGCATGAGGTGCAGGTTGCTCCATAATCATCCCTGAGAAACGTCCAAATATTTACACAAATAAAGCTCCACTCAAAGGCACCTCCTGAAAACAGTCCTAATCTCAGCACTGACTTAATGGAGGCCACCTGCACCAGAGGCTCCCAGCAGCCCAAGGCTCCCAGGGCTGCTGCAGGACCTGCTGCCATGGCACAGGTGGGGTGGGAAGCCCTTCCTAGCCATGCTCCTGCTGGCTACTGCTGCTCAGGTGCTTCACAAGAGAGGTTTTTTTCCCCTCCCACACTGCTTCCTTCACAGCTCCTCTTCTCTGTTTGCAGGGCATGGAGGGAAGGGACACAGTCACCTCCTCCCTGCCTTGTCCCTCTCCTCAGTGCAGGCTGACTCTGCACATTGCAGTGGGATCTCCTCCAGCACTCCCAGCTTCCTCTGGTCATCCCTGGGCTGGGCAGCATCTTGAAGGCCTGGATGGCTCCAGTGAGGGAATCTATCACCTCTAAGCTGGGCATAATGTGGGCACAGCAAGCCACCAGCAGCTCCCCAGCAGGGCCAGGGAGGGCAGCTGGTGCTGGAGCCCAGGGTCTGGCAGGGCAGCTCCTCAGAGCAAATGCTTTTGTCAGACCTTGTGTTCAGCACCTTGGCTGCCCAAGAGCCGACAGGAGCCTCCAGCCAGTGCCTGTTTCAGCCAGCAAAGACCTCTGAGAAGAGGAGAGGCTCTCCTTCAGCCTTGCATGACCTCAGCCAGCAGTCAGAGCGGGTGTGAGGCCTCAGGTTTGCAGCACCCTCAAGCTGTGAGAGCTGTCATAAGGGACATGTGGTCCTCAAAAGGCAGCCCCACGTCCTCACCATGTTCCTTTACAAGAGACAAAAAGATGTCTCCAACAACCTGAGGGCCAGTTCCTGGGGAGCTCAAGCTGGTAGCAACTGTCACAACAGATCCAGGCCCATTTACTCCTGCTAGGTTAGCCAGGCATCAGCTCCCTTCCTGTGCCACCCCTGCCAGCCAAGCCCACCCTGGATGTGCTGCAGCTTCCACGGGAAGCTGATGCAGCCGTAGGAAAAGAAATGTAAACACATCCTCAGGCCAGAAGCAGCCTGGAAAGCAGGGGAGGGTCTGCCGAGCACCAGCAGCTGTTCCCCTGAAGCAGGTGAGGGACTGGAGCTGCTGCTCCCTCCCCAGCCAGCCGGCGCCAGGCTCAGGTGAGAGGCAGAAGCCGCTGGCCAAGGGCAGCACGGCGTCTGCGTGCTTGAGCCGCAGCATCCCTGTCCCCTTCCCCAGCCAAGGGGCGAAGGCTTCTCCTCCCTCCCGAGGCCAGGCACGGAGCAGGCTGGAGCAGAGCCTGGGGAAGGTTCACCAGGGAGCTGCCCGAAGCGCTATTGTCCCTTGCAGTGACCTTGCGTGTGTGCCTCCTGCTGCAGCCACAGCACAGCCCGGGAGCCGTTCCGAGAGCACCACCGAGCTGCCGTGTGCGGCACACCGAGCCCGGCACTGCCTCCACGCTTCCCAGCTCCCCCCTCCGCCGGTGATGTCGGCAGACGATGCTCTGGCTCCCTCCTGGGCAGGTGTCAGATGTGTCACGGCTCCCATGCTCACCTTGCAGCTGCCACTACCTGCCTGTGCTGTGCCATCCCCCATCTCCAGCTGGGGCTGGGGGGGGACGACGTGGTTCATCCTGCCTTGCTGGCCAGCCCCGAGGCATGTCCTGCACAGGGGCTGGCCTGCATCCCTCCCTGTTCTGTATCCCTCCCTGTTCTGCACCCCTCTGACCTTGCAGCCTCTCCCCAGACATGCCACACAGCCCAGTGCCTCTCAGAGCCACTGTCAGCAAAGCCAAGCCTGCAGAGCAGTGTGGATGGCTCCACTGCACGGTTGAAAACCTCTCCCTGGGACCTTCCACACTGGCAGCAACTAGAAGCCCCAGGAAGGGCTGCTGGTCCCCAGCACCAGGCTGTGAGCACACCCAGCCCATGCAAGAGGAACTGAGGGCAGAGAGGTTTGAGAGCTCTTCCTGGGGAAGGAGCAGCTCTGTGCACTCCTGATGGCAGTGCTGCTGTCCTGGGACAAACGTTGGCCTGTGCCTCCTCTGAGTGTGGAGGGCAGCACTTGGCCCCTCGTGGGCAGAACCTGGTGAGCAGCATTATTGGAACCCACAGTGCCACAAGCCAGGGCTGCTCCAGCACCCCCCACCCACCCCCTTGCTCAGCACCAGTAACCCTGGGGCACAGCCCCAGCCAGCAGCCACCTCACACGTCCTCACCCTGTGCCCAGCCACTCTCCTGGGGAGCAGCCCCTTGCTCTGCACCCACACCAGTTGCTCAGGAGAGGTCCTGCACAGCCTTGCCTGGAGGTTTTCCCTCCTAGATTAGAGACTGGTGAGAGCAGGGCTGAAGTACCCCTCAGGAAGAGCTGACCCTAGGGCTGGGCAGGCCTCCAGCCCAGCTGCAGGGGAGGCTGAGGCTCCTCTGGTCCTTCCTAATCCCTCTCACGGGGAGACACTTTGCCTGGCAGGGAAAGACTCAGCCAAGGTCACTCAGAAGGTCAGTGGCAAGGAAAGCACGTGCCAGAGCTCCTGAGGTCCCTGTCCTCTCCCAGAGAGGGAGCTTTGAAGCCCCCCAGGCTGTCTTGAAGGGTCCTTGCTCCATGCAGGTGTCATCTGTTCTCTCCAACTCACCCTGCCTCCACGGACGCCCTTTGGTGTTTTTCCTTTGCATGACATCACCCAGCTCCTGATCTGCTGCCAGCTCTCTGCTTCCACAGAGGACCCTTTACTGGCTGGGACAGAGATCTGGACTGGGGCAGTGCTACACCTCTGCAGTCCTCCCCAGCCCTGCTCTCTCCTGGGAACAGGCAGATCCCAAGGAGGAGGTAGGAGCAGAGGGGGTGGGCTGTCTGGCCCCAGCGCAGTGATTTGGACAGCCTGGAGATCTCCACATGCTGAGGACAGAGAGTGCCAAGCTCCCCCAGGGATCTGCTCCAGCGGGCACATCTCTGCATGGCATCAACAGGAGCCAGCAGGAGTGTAAATGTGGCTGTCACCCCTTCCTCCTCCAGCAAGCAAGCAGATGTTGAGAGAGGAACAGTCCCTGTCACACCAGGCGTGTCTGTGCAGGCTCAGTAGCAGCACCAGGTGCCAGGGCCAGCCCTGGCTCTCTGCTGATGTTCTCACCCCATGCACCATTCCTACACCAGCTTCTCTTCCCAAGCAGCTGGCAGGACTCTTCTCCCCAAGCAGCTGTGGATGCATTGGGGCTGACCTCAAGGGTTCTGGCAGCTTTTCCCCCCCTGGGCTCTACTGCTGCCCAGGGGGAAAGCATCAGCCCATCCTCACAGCTCCACCCCACCACATATCTGCTGCCACCCAGAGCACTGCCCAGCTCGGGGCTGCAGCCCTGGTGAAGGCATTGCCCAGCCCAAGCTCACTCAGACTGAGGAGAGAGCCCTGGTGGGCAGTGCCACTGAAGAGACCACGAACACACACCAGCCTTGCCCACCCTCCTCTTTGCACGGGGAGGGAGGGAAGGGCAGCTTGCATCTGCCACTCCAGACCATCACCACGCAGCCAGCCCTGGGGACAGCCCCTGCAGCCACAGGCAGTCACCACAAGCTCTGCACAGCCTCCACAAAGCATCCTCTCAGTGCTCCTGGAGGCCACTGCTCCCTTCTCACGTCACAGACCTGAAAACCACCTGCCAGGGCTCGGCACAGCGAGGTCACTCCTGCCTCAACACATTGCTCCCTTGCTCCTGGCACGAAGTGACAAGTGCCAGCCTCAGGCTCCAGCAGCCCCAGCGGCCCTGGCCCCACACAGATGTGCTTGGTGAGGGGGCCAGGGGCCCAGTGTTTAGGTGGGGCTGGTTTTTCTCCCCAAATGCCTTGTTGCCAGAGACTCTCCACATCACTGCTGGCACTCCAGCTGCTCAGGAACGTGGGGACAGACCAAAGGCAGGTCCCCAGCTGCAGGAAAGGAGGTCCTCTCTACGAGACAAGGATTGGCAGAGGGCATCTCAGGAAGAAGTGGGCAGGGTGTCAGCATCCAGCACTCCCCTCGGCTTGTCCTGGGACCTCCTCACAAGGCTCAGTCCCCCACGGAGTGGAGAACAGCCAGAATCCAGGGAAAGATACATCACTGCCCATGAGGGGCACAGCCTCCATGCAACCCAGAGAGCTCTTTGAGGAGACAGTCAGAACAAGCAACCAGCATGGGACAGTCAGCATGAGCCTGGGGCACCCCTGGCTCATACTGGTGCCTGCCAGCCTCCCACCAGAGACCAGCACTGGATGGACTCACCATGTCCCAGCTGTCCCTCCTCAGGGAGCAGAAAGTGTGGACAGGAGTGAGGAGAGGGAGCTGGAAACACAGTAAGGTCCCCACCCCACTGCCTAGGGAGAGGAGATGTGGGCTGCAGATGCCTTTGGTCCCTCCTGCTGAGGGACCCAGGGCTGTCCCCAGTCTTCTGACTGGGAAGGGCACTCTAAAAATCAAGGAGCAGCAAAGGCAGCCAAGGGCTGAAGTCTGGACTTTTTCCTTAGAGCCTTGCAGAGATGAGGGGGGGACATAGAGGCAAAACACAGAGCCCTAAACCCCCTGGGAGACCTGGATTCAGCTGGCACCTGACACATACACACACACACAGAGGGTCAACCCTTGTTGTCCAGAGCCACCCCAGCAAAGCAGCAGTTCCCAGCCCCTCACAGTGCCACAAGCTCAGGGCAGGTCCCTTCTGGAGAGCCCTGTGCTGGCTGCCCAAGGCCAGGTACTCACAGTCCAGCCCAGGCTGCTTAGCCAGGGTAGATCACTCCTGGGGATGAAGTCCACTCTAAGGTCCACGGAGGAAGGATACAACCAGGACAGAAGAGTGGAAGGAAGACATTTCCAGATGAATCAGTTGGTGTGAGCAGCACTGCAGCCTGGGCTGGGGCAGGAGGGGAAAGCCATCGCAGCAGCTCAGCCCAGTGCACATCAGCCTCCATGCAGCCCAGTTCCTCCTTCCCTTTCTGCAACATCTACTAATTATCCCTGTTCCTGACTGCAACACTTGGAGCTGCAGCCAGTCCCCTCCTCCAAGGACTCCCTTTGGTCACTGGCAAACTCAGAGTCCATTAGCAATCCCTGGTACCACGGCTCACAACACCCTCCAGGATGTATCTGTGCCCCCTGGAAGGCAGGGTGGTTTATGGCTCGTGCTCTGAGCACAGGCCTTTGGTGCTCAGAGCACCTGGAGAGCTGACAAGGAGAAGGCAGGATCAGCACCACCTGGCCTTTTAAATCAGACAACTCAAAGCACCTGGGCAGCAGATCAGGCTCAGGTGAGGCTCACAGACCAAGCCTCAGCATGAGGCCACACAAAGTCGCAGAAGGGATGCTTTGGGCAAGCATCTCCTACCTCAGAGCATGGATGTGCTGAAACCCAAACCTGTGCACAGCAAGAGCCCCTGCCCAGGTGTGGAGCCTGGTGTGCTGTTGCTGTTGGCAGGAGCCATTGCTTCTACAGACCTAGGGCAAGTGGCAAGCTTCTGCTTTTTGCCTCCTCTCAGCCCCATGCCTGACAGTTTTCAAGCTGCTCTGTGCTCTTTCTAAGAAATGACCCAGCCACGTCTGGGGAGAGTGCCATGGCTAATTTATCTGCCTCCACAGCATCTCTGCAGACACACAGTCAGAGCAGTGCCCCTGCCACCTTCCCAGACTTGGGCAGAAGGGACACTCTCAACAGCACCAGCGAGACCTGACACTCCTCAGTCACTCCAGATAACGTTAAAGTCTGTTACCAGCAGCCAGTTTTCACCACCACTGAGGCACAGCTGTGACAGCTCCAAAGAAAAGCTGGTTGAAGAGGCAAAGACAAACTCCTAAACTAGTGAAAAGCATCCAGAAGGCTCAAAAAATAACCCCCCAAACACAAAAACCTAAGAGAAAACCAATCCCTGCCAAAAGAAGTCAAAGACACTCTGGCCAGTTCTGTCCACAGGCTTCACAATTGACCTTAACCCAGAGGTGCCCAAGGAGCCAGGTGGTTAGGGTCTGGATCACTCAGGGCCTGGCTGCATTAAGTCCTGGAGGTGCTGCTTGTGCTTTCTTTGCTGTTCTGCCACGGGAGTGAGAGGGGCACCCGTGGGGAGGAAGGTAGCGCTCACCTTCGGCGGGTGAAGCAGTGGAAGGGCAAAGCGGTTTCCCTTCAAGAAGCTCTGCTCCTGCCCAGCTCAGCTTCCACACCAGGGACACCAGAGGGATGTGATGCCTGGGAGGCAGGATGCAGCTGGCTCCAGAGGCAGCTCAAAGGGGAGCAAAGCCCAATACAAATGTTGGATGTGGCAGAGGAGGGCTCCCCCAGCACGTCCTTTGGCTGGCACAGCCTCCTGCTGCTTTTTCCCACCTCCCCTAGACAAGAAACTCTCCAGCAGGCACTGAGTAACCAGGCATGGGAGGGGAAATGAGGCCTCTAGGAGAGCAGGATAAGGATCATCGACAACATTCCTATGGAGAAGAGTGAAGCTCAGCTCGCCAGCAGTCAGTCCCCAGGCTCTGACACAGAGAGCAGCCAAGCACTTACTCGCGACACGAGCAGCACGACGCCGCCGGGGAGAATTCAGCTTTGCCAAACGGCCCCGGAGAGAGGTGCAGTCATAAACTTGTGCACAGCAAAGGCATTGCTCCTGGCACAGGACCCGCACCCCGACGCTCTCAGCCTGCTAAACGCTCCCCCAAAAGCACAGCCCTGCTCCCTCAGCGAGCCCTGTCCAGCAGCACCACCACAACTCTCAGGAGAAAAGCCGAAGGAGAATTAACAGCTGATCAAGGACCACAAAGCCTCAAAGTGACACTGTCCTAGGCAGCAACGCTCCTTGCTGGACACGGATCCTCTGGGCTCTCCAAACCGCCTCCAGTGCAAGCCACAGAAGCATCAACTGCAACACCCAGACCACAAACACCCTGGGGACCAGCAGTGACAAACAGAGGCACCGTGACAAGTGTCTCAATCAAAGTTCCTCACTTTGCCAGGGCTCACTGGTGCCCAGCCACAGAGATGCACACAAAGGAAAATGGACTTCCAGACCCACAGAAAACTCTTCTCCCAGAGAAACAAACCCCACTCACCCACACAGACAGACACACACCCCCCCTCCACCCACCCTGTGACCATGCAGGAGCTGCTGAGGAAGGTGAGACACAGCAGGAATGCCAACATGGTAGCCCGGCCGGCAGCACCCAGCTGGTGGGAAGGGGCTGGGAAGGGTTGGAGGGGGTGGGGGTGGGGGAACGACAGATCTGCAGGTAACTTACCTTCCACAGTTGCAGTGACAAACTCGGTCCTCCCCTCTGAGATGTGGTAGGATGTAATTGTGAAATCTGTCCAACAACGCATTCATGTCCATCAAGCAAGCTATTGCCTGTAAGAGCCCACAACCAAGGCATCTGGTCAACTCTGGATGATGGAATAAAACATTGACTCTAGTTTGATTGCCAGAGACCGAAGCAGTCATCAAGAAAAGACTCTGTGGTGCGCGGTGGGGCAGACAGGCACACATGCACACGCACACACCCCCCCCCGACAGACACACGGAGGGGCACGGGCTGAGGGACGGTGCCGGGAGGTGGTGGTGGCGGCGGCGGTGGTAAGAGGGAGGGAGGGGAGGGAGGGAGGAGGGGAGAGGTGGAATGGAGGGGAGGGAAATAAGCAAAAAAATCTCTTACCATAACGATAGAGGCGCCCAGGATCATGAAAATCATGGTGTTTGCATTCATGGACATCAAGAGGGGCTTGCCAGCGGTCGGGTCCGTCCGCCCCCGGCCCGCGGACGGCGAGCGGCGGCAGCGCTATTCCGCAGAGCTCAGCGCGGGGCGCATCGCGCTCGGCGCCCGCACGCTGCGGTGCGGTGCGGCGGGGGGCGGCGGGGGGCCCCCCGCACACACACACGCCACACACGCACTCCCCCGTGCCGGGGGCGCCTCGGGCTCCCGAGCCCTGCCCCTTTCAATTTTGTATTATTCTAGGACAGGGTTTTTTTTTTTAAAAAAAAAAAAAAAAAAAAGCACAATTTTTTTTTTTTTTTTTTTTTAAGATCTCCTTTTTCCTCCGTGCCCCCCCTCCCCCCACCCCCCACCCCCCCCCGCCTCCTGCCCTCCCCCTACTCCTTCGCTCTTCCCCCCCGGTGTCAGGCAGCCGAGGGAGGTGCGCCACGTCTCCGGGCACACACAGCCACAAGCACAGCCCTTCATGCAGCAACTGGAAAGCGAGCCAGCCAAAACCGGGGGGGGGTGGGGGGAGGAGGGGAGGGGGGGGGGAAAGGCTGGGGGAGGAGGAGGCAGGCTGCAAAAAAAATCACCCAGTCCGGGGGAGCCTCATTGCATCCTTTCCCTCGACCCTCCCCAAAATCCTCCTCCCTCCCTTTCCTAACCGGTGCAAAAAAAAATTAAATAAATTAAAAATAGTCCAGACCTCAATTCGCGCTCTCAACCCCCCCCCCCCCCCCCGCCAGCCCTCCCCGGAAAATAACAAAAAGCAAGGAAAATCGCAACCCCAACAACCCTCCCGGGCTCGGGGCTGCGTGTCCCCGCTGCTCGGCTCCGCGCTGCAAGCCCCCGGCCCAGCCCCTCCCGGGCCCGGGTGGCTCCGCGCCGCCGGCTGTGCACGGGAGGCAGGGGAGGGGGCTGCGGGATGCAGCGGGGAGATGCGCCCAGGCAGAGCCCCCTCCCCACCCCGGGCATTTACCTACGTGGGGAGGTGCTGCTCCGGGAGCGGCTCATTGCGAGCGGCGGCGGCGGCGGCGGCGGCGGCGGCTCTGCGGGACCTGCCCTTGCGGGGCTCCCCCTGCCCGGCGGCCGCCGCACGCTTTTCCCGAGCGAAGCCCCGGCAGCGGCGTTTGGCCGCGTTTCGAGTCCCACACGCCATCCTCACCCCGCCCTTCCTCCCTTCCTTCCTCCCGCTCGGGGTCGGCCCCGTCCTCCTCACATCCCGCAGGGACCACCGGGCCTGGGTTGCATCCTCCGGGCACTGCCGGGACCCTCCTCAACACACCCTACGGTGGGGGACCGCGGGCTCACCCTGCTACCGGCGGGGCATGCGGGCACACGGGCACAGCCCCTGGTGGAATTTGGGATGGGACGGGATGGGATGGGATGGGATGGGATGGGATGGGATGGGATGGGATGGGGAGCCCCGAACTCTGCCGCTCCCCTGTACTTCCCACAGCACCTCCCTCCCTCCATCCCTCTGCCAACTGCTTCCCACTCTGAGAGTGATGGAACCTCGAGGGTGTGTGTGGGGGTGTCTCCCAGCCCTTTCCCCCAGGTTGGTTTGGGTCCTCCTGGGTCTCTATCCCAGGGAAGAATCCTGAAGGGGCACCCAAGGAAGGCTGTGGGTGCCCAGTGCTTCAGAGCTGGGATCAGCTCCCACCTCTGCCAAGTGTCTGCCCTGGACTTGGCCCCTAGGCAAAGCTGGGGTGATGCAGATGGAGGAGATCCACTCATTTCTGTGGCAGAAATATGACCACTCCATACTTTGTCCCATCTATCAAACCTGAGGTCTAAGGTCTGAGCAAAAGGTCATGCTGCAGGTTCTCCCAAGGTTTTATTTCACCATCTTATTTGGTCAGTCAATGATTTAGGAGCTTCTGGGGGGGGGGAATCGAAGAAAATAAGTGCCCAGCTCCACAACTTCTTGCCTGCTTGGTGGTTGTTTTCTAACACAGACCAAGCAAGCTGGATGAAGAGCAGAGGTGACAGCCACCACGTGGGAAATGTGTGCTGGCACAGAGCTTGGTGCTTGTTGTGTGCAGTGCCTTCACCTCCAGGTCCTCTCAGCCTTCCTCAAGGTTACTTCCACCTTGGTGGAACCCAAGGGTCCTTTATTTTCTCTGGCTTCTCAGAGCCATCCAAAGAGAGTTTGTTTGTTCTGGGGGGGTTTTGCATTCTTGCATATTTGTTGTTTGGGGGTTTTTTTATCCTTCTGCTCCTCAGGCCACAATCAGCCTTCTTATATAATGACTTGTGTTATATAAACTCCTTTCTTCAAGGAGCAGTCATTAACCTACTACTGGGTATTGAAAATACCAAAATACTGTCACACAATTAAAAATCACTAAATGGTGTCCTCAAATTAGAGCACAGATTGCAGGCTTGGGTTTTTTTCCCTTCCCTTCTCTCTTTTTCTGATGTTCAGCCACACACATGGAAGGTTTGCTAAGCCAGGCACCTCCCAGGAGAGGCTGGGAAAGCACCTCTCTCCACAAGCCTGCCCAACCCATCAGGGTTCCCCTCCTTGACAGCCCTCTACCCTGAGCTGCTCTCCCTTCTTTTTGAGTCAGGAGTTGGCTTCTACCATCTAGAGCCAGACCTCAGCAGAAGGAATGCAGAGACCGCAGCTAGCGGTGGCAAACGTCGGTGGGTTTAAAGCAACAGCCAAACAGAATCACAGGAGAGAGCAGGTGACTCTCAGGGGGGCTTGGGGGAACTCATGTTCTGCACAGCCATCAGCCTGTGGCTTCTGATCTCCCAGGCAGCCCCACGAATGAGGCTGGGTCACCTCTCAGCTGCCATGGGCTCAGGTATAAGCCAGGCTTCTCCACATAGCTCTGCAGGATTCCTCTTGGGGAATCACAGAATGGGTTGGAAGGGACCTTAAAGATCATCCAGTTTAGAATAGAATAGACCAGACCAGACCAGACCAGGTTGGAAGAGACCTTCAAGATCATCATGTCCAACCTATCATCCAACACCACCTAATCAACTAAACCATGGCACCAAGCACCCCATCAAGTCTCCTCCTGAACACCTCCAGTGATGGTGACTCCACCACCTCCTCGGGCAGCCCATTCCAGTGGGCAATCACTCTCTTGGCATTTCCATTGCCCCTGCCATGGGTAGGGACACCTCCTGGCTCAAGGCCTCATCCAACCTGGCTTTGAACACTTCCAGGCTGGGAGCCTCCACCACCTCTCTGGGAAACCTGTGCCTCACCACCCTCATGAGGAAAAAGGTCTTCCTGATGTCTGACCTAACTCCAGCTGCTTCCAGTTTGAAGCCACCACTAATTGTCCTGACACTACCTGGCATGTTCAGGAGGGAAAGAAGTCTGTAACATCCTGTGTAACTCTACCATGTTTTCAGACCAAGGCTTCTCAGCTCAGCTGAAGAGATGAAGTTCTACTCATTAATCCACGCTTAGCACCAGAGCAACCAGAATCCTCTGCTAATTATGCGCATGAAAAGTGCCAGCTTTATGTAATCAAAAGGACACTGCTGTAAAGCTCCAGAGACACACAAAGCAGGGGCTGGAAAGGTCCTCTTTGGGCTTTTACTGCCCTTCTGTAAAACAACAACAAAGAGCTCTGCTTAGGCTGAGCAAGTTGAAAGCAGAAAACATTTCCAAGCCCTCTCCACGTCTCACCTTGCCACAGAGCAGATTCCAGTACAGGCAAGGAAAACTCTGCTCAAAATACTTAGAGCTGTGCTTGCTTGAGATCTCCTTTTGAAGAGATCAACTGAAGCAGCTCAGTCCTTACAGAACCATCTCCCTCCTTTGGCTGTAAATATCCCCATGGTAACAAGCAATGGAATCAGACAGACAAATGAGCAGAAGCAGAGGAGGCTGAGTGAAAATCCTCAGCTCCAGAAACAAAAATGGGACAGGACAAGCCAAGCAGAAAACATTCACTCTGCAAAGCTCATCACAACTGCTGCTTGGACTGTCCTCATCACGTGTTCTCCACAGCATTTGGGGATAGGCAGGGAAGGAGAGGTGGTGGAGTGGCTGTGTGTGTTAGGGAGTGTTTGGGCTGTGCAGAACTCAAGCCCTGTGCTGGCAAGGCCGAGCAGGTAGGGATTAGGGGGGAAAGGCCAACAAGGCAGCCAGCCTGGTGGGAGTCTGCCACAGAGCACCCAGCCAGGGTGAGGAGGCTGATGAAGCATTCTACAGGTGATTGGCAGAAGTCTCCAAATCCCCATCCTCTGTTCTCTTGGGGGGGACACTCCAATTCACCAGACACTTGCTGGAAACACAACACAGCAGAGAAGAAACAATCTGAAGAGGTTCCTGGAGTGTGTGGAAGAGAACTTCCTGACACAGCTGGTAGCTGAGCCTGTCAGGGCAGCGATGGTGCCCCTGGACTCTGCCCTGGGGAGGCCACAACTTGAGCACTGGGTTCAGTTCCAGGTGCCACAGGACAAGAAAGACATTGAGGTGATGGAGGGTGTCCAGAGAAGAGCAATGAGGCTGGTGAGGGGTCTAGGGAGCATCGTATGAGGAGCAGCTGAGGGGGCTGGGGTTGTTCAGTCTATAGAAGAGGGGGGTGAAAGGAGATCTTATTGCTCTCTGCACCTACCTGAAAGGAGACTGGAGTGAGGCTGGGGCTGGTCTCTTCTCCCTAGTAACCAGCAATGGGATGAGAGGAAATGGGCTTCAGTTGGGCCAGGGGAGGTTTAGGTTGGAGATTAGGCAAAACTTCTCTACTGAGAGCATGGTGAGGGGTTGGGACAGGCTGCCCAGGGAGGTGGTGGAGTCACCATGCCTGGAGGTGCTCCAGAAGCTGTAGCTGTGCTGCTTGAGGATACAGTTTAGTGGTCATGCTGGCTGGGTTATGGTTGGACTTTATGATCTCAGAGGTCTTTTCCAACCTTAAAGTGTCTGCAGCAGCAGCAGAATCATCGTGTTTCACCACAGAGAGACCAGATCTGCAGCAGCAGCAGAATCATTGTGTTGCACCACAGAGAGAGAGACCAGACTGACTTCACTTCTGCTCTGCTCCCTTGAAAACAAGCAAGGCTTAGAGGTTTCTCATTTTTATTGGATGCTTCCAACTTTATAGCTAATAATATACAGATACTCATTATTCATTGTTCCATTCACATCCTCACAGAGTGCATTCTGTCACATGAACATAAAAAAAGAAGTAACAACCAAATAACAAAACAAAACCAAACCCACCCAAAAAAAAAAACCCCCACCCAAACCCCACCAAAATAAACCCAAAGAAAACCAAGAAGGCATGGACCGAAGGAAAACAACTTTGTGAGCTGGAAAAATACATTATAAACCTCTGTTCCAGAAACATTCTCTTGAGAATTCAATCCCTACTTGTAGATAATTAAAGGAGGATCCCAAGAAACCCTTCCTCGTGGTTAAACAGGTGGCCTTGGTGTGTGCTTTGAATCCCCCCACCCCCACCCCCCATCCTATGTACAACCCCAGCCAGTACCTCTGCCTACCTGTGACAGAATTACCTGAAACAGAACAGAAAGACACCAAAAAGGAGGTTTGTGGTTTGCCTTTTCTTTTTGTTGTTTAAAACAAACAAACAAAAGAGAGAAATCAATATTCATGTTGCAGGAAAATACAGTATCAGCAGAGCTTGAAACACATGCTTCCCTCATCTGGATTAAGGCCTAGGAGACAGATGTGCTTTAATAAAAGCAGACAGTATGAAGAAAAGTCCTTCCACTTTTCTCTTCAAATTCCTGTAACAGCTCATCTATTTCATTTTCCATGTCTTCTGTGTGCTGTATCTGGAAGAGGTGGGGGGGAGAAAAAAAAACACACAACCAACCAAGCATTAATCAGAGGGCTGGAGCAGCACTCCTATGAGGCTGAGAGTGTTGGGGTTGTTCGGTCTGGAGAGGAGAAGGCTCCGAGGAGACCTAATTGTGGCCTTCCAGGATCTGCAGGGGGCTACAAGAAAGCTGGGGAGGGACTGTTTAGGCTGCCAGGGAGTGATAGGACTGAGGGGAATGGATCCAAACTAGAGGAGGGGAAATTTAGATTAGACATTAGGAAGATGATCTTCCCCCATGGGGGTGGTGAGAGCCTGGCACAGGTTGCCCAGGGAGGTGGTGGAAGCCTCAGCCCTGGAGGTGTTTGCAGCCAGACTGGATGTGGCTGTGGGCAACCTGCTGCGGTGTGAGGTGTCCCTGCCCATGGCAGGGAGGTTGGAACTGGATGATCCTTGGGGTGCCTTCCAACCCTGATGATTCTGTGATGAAACAAGTGGACTCCAAGGGTTATGAGGTTCCATGGTTTTGGCTGGCTGGTGGATGGAAAGCAGCAGGTTGGACCAACCAGTGCAGCAGGAGGTGCTTGAGATTCCCAAATGTATTCCTGCATTATGTTTATCTGCATATCCTTCCTGCTCCAACCCACTGAACTGGCACTTCACTGCTACTTTGTTGAGTAGGCAACAGCCATCCTCACTAGATAGCAAACAGGAGCTTCAGAATAGCTGCAGGCACACTGAACAGAAGGCTGGAACTTCAAGTGCTTGAACCCTCTCAGGCTTCTTTAAATCTGGGAAGGATTTAAGACCAGAATAGCTCACACAGGCTGGAGTAAAAAAACAGCCTGTTGCCACACTGGAATAGGTGAACTCATCAACTTGCACAGTGTGAAGGACACAGATCCTTTCTGTTCTCTTCACTGTTTTCAGCACAGCTTATTTCAGTCTTACCTCAAGGGCTGAGGCCCCTGGATAGGGATGATTGAAGGCACCATTTTGGCCTTCCACATCACACACACAAGGTGGGACCATGAAATACACCTTCAGAGGATGTTCTTCAGGTATGCTCTGAGTCAGAATGCAGCTGTGGTTTTGAACCCCATCTGCTACAGCTGCTTTTGGAATGGATGCTTGTGCCAGGGACACTGTTTTGAGCATGGGCTGAACCCATAATGGTTGTGTGCAGGTTATTAACAAGGCCTTTGCAGTGCTGCTTTTTGTACAAGCCATCAACACATTGCTTCCAATCACAGAATCATCACAGAATGGCTCAGGTTGGAAGGGACCTCAGGAATCATCCACTCCAACCTCTCCACCATGTCAGGGACACCTCTCAAATAGACTCAGCTGCTCAAGGCCTCACCCAAACTGGCCTTGAACATCCCAATGGAGGAGACACCCACAGTCTCCCTGGACAGCCTATTCCAGAGTCTGACCACCCTCCTACTGAAGAGCTTCTTCCTCAGCTCCAGTCTAACCCTGCTCTCCCTCAGCTTCAAACCATTCCCCCTTGTCCTGTCTCTAGACACCCTCATGGAAAGTCCCTCCTCAGCCTTCTTGTAGGACCTCTTCAGGTATTGGAAGGCAGCTCTAAGGTGCCCCTGGAGCCTTCTCTTCTCTAGAATGCACAGAGAGTCCTCTTTGGAAGCCATGAACTCTGCTACAGTTCACCTGTTTGCACAACAGCTCCAGAAACCACAAGAATTTGGAAACTTAGCTCTCCTGACATGGACTGTACTGAAAGGCTTGCAATCAGCAGCACCTTCCTGGAGCACTTAGCAAACCCCAACCCTACCATGGAGGCAGATGGGTCCAAGATCCCCCCCAGGCCAACGAGCCCTCTCTACTTACACACTGGCAGAGTTCACAGATAAGGAAAGCTCCCAGGGTTGCCTCCTCGTGGTTATCCTGAATGTCCACATTGATCACATGGACTGGCTGACACGTCTCCTGTTCTCTGGAATTTAGATCTGTGTGAAACAAAGCACAGGCAGCAACACTTTGGGTGGGATGGGATCATGTTTGACACAGGGCACACACAAGATTTTTGAAGACACTGTACCCCTCTGCCTTCTCCAAACCTGCTTTCAGGCAATTGTTTGTTTAATGTTGTCTTAAGCAACAGTTCCTCACTTGAAAAACAAGAGCTGGCTTTTGGAAAGGAAAGAATCGTGCTGGGGAAGGGCCTTGACAGCGAGTTTGCCCTGGTCAGGAGAAGCTATCACTCACCTTACTCTGACAACCCTTAAAGGAGTCTCAAGAGTCAAAAATGATTTGGGGCTTCCTCACCTGAGGAGTTTTAATTGCCTCTTTCCTCAAAAAAAGCACTGTGCATCCCACACTCCAGCTGCAAGGTGAACCCCAAGCTGAGCACTGACAGCCACATTAGAACACTCTGGCTTTAATGTGCTCTGCTTGTTCAAAAGGGGGCGAAGTGTGCAAAAGAAAACCTCCTCTTCCCACCCATGCATTACTCCTGTGCCTCTCTAACATGACCTCCCTAGGACACCACAAGTTGTTCTCTCCTCTTGAGGCCTCCAGTGTACAATTTCAGCTTTCACACCTAGACTCATTGGGCTGTACTCAAGTCTTCCTTTCTTTGGTCACTTATGAAGGGCATTACCAAGAAGTCAGAGATAGACAACTTGAAAATTACAGTCAGTTAGGGCTGGAAGGGACCTCAAGGATCATCCAGTTCCAACCCCCCTGCCATGGGCAGGGACACCTCATGCTAGATCAGGTGGCTAGTGGCTGTGGCTCTTTGTTTCCCTTCCTCAGGATCCTCACTTAAAATGTTAGCCTGAAAGCTGCTTTCTCTACGAAGCTATTCAAGAACCAGGGCAGCTGCTCCCAGAACCTACCAGCACATTTCAAACACTTAAAAACATTCAGGACATTAAATGCTCAGCCTGGGAGAAGCCCAAACTGTGCTTCTGTACTGCTTGTGACATGGCCACCAAGGACTGAGGAGGCAACAGCCTTGTGCCAGATGCTAGCTCAGTTGCCTTGGTCTCTCAGCATGAAGCAAACACCTTCAGCCTCACAGGAGCCTGCACCCAGCATTTCCAGAAGCAGGGTTCTGAGCCCAGGAGCCAACTGAGTCATTGCCAAACCCCCATGACTTTGAGTGAGTTCTCCTCAAGCTTGCTGCATTGTGCTCATGCAGAGCCCAATCCCCAGCTGAGCTGCTCCTGGCGTGTCTGCCTGACTCATCTGAGGGCAACGCTGTGGCATGCTTGCAGCGTTAATCACGCACAGGAACAGCTTCTCCACCTGTGCAGGAGCTGTTTACTGGGGAGAAACTGCTTGGTGCATCAGAGGAAGTCTTCTGCAGAGAAGGGAAGTTGCATGAGGAAGACAGCTTAGACTTTGTGCCTTCACCAACTCAAGGTGGGAAAAAAAAGGAGCTCACCACACACAACTTGCTCCTTTTTAGATCCGTGAGCATTTTCACCCCCAAAATGTGTTTTGAGTGTCTCCAAATGCTTGCTGTTTCCTGATCTCAGCCCTTCACATTGCTGCACACACAGCCTGGGGAGCTGCCCACACCAGCATCTTTCAGAGCAAAGCATTCAGCCATCACTCCTCTAGGACACAAAGTCTACCTCAACAGAGCGCGAGCTCCCGTGCCTGCTGACGCTCCAGCAGCAGCACTCAGGACACTGAGGCATCTCCAGATCGTGGAGGACTTGAGGGAGCAGGGAGGGGGGTGTAAAAAAAGCACTCAAAGTTAACTTGGTTTATCAGTTCAAGGTCCTTACCTTCTACTACTTGATCATAGACTCTTTCTTCACACGTTAGGATCAAGTCAAAAACATCTTTGCAGTTCTGGAATCTTTCTGGCCGGGGCTTGATCCTCTTATTCCTGTCCAACATGTGTAAAATTCCATTCTGTGTGTATCTGAGGTGGCTTGAGTTAAGTACCAGCACTTCAAGAAAAGTCATGGTTTGGAGCAAATGACCAGCACAAGTTAAATTAGTCATAGATTGGCTTAGGTTGGAAGGGGACCTCAGAGATCACCTACTCCAACCTCCCCACCGTGGCCAGGGATGCCTCTCAGCTGCTGCTCAAGGCCTCATCCAACCTGGCCTTCAACACCCACAGCCTCCCTGGGCAGCCTATTCCAGAGTCTCACCAGCCTCATGCTGAAGAACTTCTTCCTCAGCTCCAGTCTGACCCTGCCCTCCCTCAGCTTCAAACCATTCCCCCTTGTCCTGTCTCTGGACACCCTGATGAAAAGTCCTTCTGCAGCCTTCCTGCAGGATCCCTTCAGCTACTGGAAGGCAGCCATAAGGTTCCCCCAGGGCCTTCTGTTCTCCAGGCTCAACACCCCCAGCTGCCTCAGCCTGTCCTCACAGCAGAGGTGCTCCAGCCCTTGGATCATCTTTGTGGCCCTCCTCTGCACTCACTCCAACAGCTCTGTGTCCTTCTGATGCTGGGGACACCAGAACTGGACACAATTATTACTGCACCTAGAAAATAAGAGTCCAATTCTGGTTGCCAATCAGTGACCACTAGCTAGATCCCCACCTGGGCAACTCATGCAAGCTTCTGATTTTCAAGAGCCCTGGCACTGCCATTGGCACAATGGCAGAGCCAGCTTCAAAAAGGCCCTAAGAAGAGAGCTCTTCAGAAGGACAACTTCTCTTGGGCAACTATTTTTATATCCACAATGCTCAGCACACTCACTTGGCTGTTGTGTGAGCAGCATGTCCTACATTCCCTCAAGCCACTGCCCCTCACTCCAGGGGCCTCTCCCTTGAAATTGAAAGGCAATTATGTGGTATTCCTAGTGTCAACTGCACATCTGCAGCAAGTCCCACACTCAAGGCCCCCAGGCTTATGCAACTCAACTTCCCAAGCAAGTGAAATCAATCACAGCAGCACGGTCCCTTAAAAATATCCCAAGATACAGAAATGGGAATGGAGAAAAACACTGACTTCATGCCTGTCAGAGCTTCAGTCACTGTGTGAAAGGAACCTGTTATCTGCTGCTTGGGAGCTATATTTATGCTGGTACTGTAACCTCCAGGCTCCAATCTGCATCCTGGAGCCCCCTTTCAGACAGCATTCGCTCAGCCCTCTGTCTTCTCAGCCTTCTGGGAGGTGCAGTTTCACTGGGAGCACACCAGGGTTGATTGTCATCTAAATCTGCTCACTTGACTAAAAGCAAAGTTTTATGGGGAGATGAGGAAGGCCAGGAAAGGTTTGAAGGAAGGAAGGCTGGGAAGTGCTGCCATCTCTCCCTTCCTTTGAAGCAGCAGTATTTTTAGCCAGCTAAGTATACATTGTAAAATGAAAATAGCAGGAAGGGTAACAGTCTGACTTCTTGAGCTAGCAGAAGGATGCTGAGCACACAACCCTTCCACTCTTAGCATGTAAGAGGTGATCTTGGCTCATGTCCTTGTTGCAAAGGTCAGACACACACCTGGCAGGTATCTTAGCTCTTCTCAGAGAGCAATCCTAAGCTTTTGTTAACAAAAGCCCAGCAACTTTCTCTGCCTTCTTGCAGTTGCCTTCTGGGATCTCAAGCTCCTCTGCCCTGGGTCACCAGACCTGCATCTGCTATCCACATGCTTCAAAGAAGAGTTTTCAAGCTCCAAAGCTCTTCTTCCAAGTGTTTAAGCTGTGTTAAAAGTTAAACCCATCTTTCCACCTCTAAGAGTTTGGGTTCTATGGAAAACCAGTTCAGTTCTCTCCTGTGTCTGCACCACTACACTTTAACTACCTCAGAAGATCCCCATTTGGTCTCACTAACTGAGTGAGAAACTGCTTATCACAAACAGCTAAATCTAGTCATGGTTCACTGAGGTCTTAGAATCACTGAGGTTGGAAGAGACCTTTAAGATGACTGAGTCCAACCACTAACCCAGCACTGCCAAGTCCACCACTAAACCACATCTACACAGCTTTCCAAATCCCTGCAGGCACAGTGATTCCACCACCTCCCTGGGCAGCCTGTTCCAGGACTTGACAACCCCCTCAGAGAAGAAATTGTTCCTCATGTCCAACCTAAACCTCCCCTGGCACAACTTGAAGCTGTTTCTTCTTGTTACTTGGGAGAAGAGCCCAACCCCCACCTCACTCAGTCATCACTTCAGGGAGCTGCAGAGAGCTGTGAGGTCTCCCCTCAGCCTCCTTTTCTCCAGGCTGAACCCCAGCTCCCTCAGCTGCTCCTCACCAGCCCTGCTCTCCAGACCCTTCACCAGCTTCATTGTCCTTCTCTGGACCTGTTCCAGCACCTCAATGTCCTTCTTGGAGTGAGTGCCCCAAAACTGAACTAAACTTCTCTCTCAGCCAACTGATTTCTCTTTTTCAGGTCATCCCCAACCCTTTTACCACCTCTCCTTTCCTGTCTAGTCCAAGAATCATCCTTTCCAGCCCAAAGCTATCTCACAAGCAGCTCTTGTACACCAGCACCCACTGCTTCCTCACAGCACCCCCTGTGAACTCCCCTTGGGTTTGTTTTGCTTGGGGGAAGAAAAACAAAACCCCAACAAAACCCAGTCACTTCCACAGAGCCACTTGGGAGCTGTGGCTCTTTGCCAAGCATGAAAACAACTGCCACAGCCTCTTGCCCACTCCACACCTTGCTGAAGGCTGCAGGTGAGCCCTCTCTGGGCCTCCACACTCCTCCTCTCTACATCCTGCAGTTCAAAGTTGGGGGGGGGGGGAGGGAAGTGAAATAAATCCTCCACATCCCACACACTTTTTTTTTGGTGGGTTTGGGGTTTTTTTTTTCCCTTTCTAGGATAAAATGTTGCTGGCAGCTGTCCCCTAAGCTTCCCTGACTGAGCTTGGAGACAGAATTACGCATATTCAGAAAGCCCACACAGTCAAAGCTTGCTGCTTCCCAGGCAGGCTTCCTGCTGCCAACTTGCAGCTAGAGGTTGGGTGGGTTGGTTTTTTGCTTTTCCAAGGGTCCATCTGCCTATAAAAGGAGCCTGAAAGAAGCAGTTGAGATCCCTGACACCTTCCTGTTTGGCTGTCTGAAATGTGTTGCACCTGTTAATATATAAAGCAATAAGTGAATCAGCCAACCCCGAGGGGCAGCAGAGCAAGCAAGGGGGATGTGGGCTGCATGCTGGTTTGCAATGTGTTATTCTGACCCCAGCTTCTTCCTCTTCAGGAGCTCAGGTGGATGTGAAGATCATCACAGAATGGGCTTAGGAGCTCAGAGATCATCTACTCCAGACCTCAGAGATCATCTACTCCAACCTCCCCACCATGGCCAGGGATGCCTCTCAACTAGACTCAGCTGCTCAAGGCCTCACCCAAACTGGCCTTGAACATCCCAATGGAGGAGACACCCACAGCCTCCCTGGGCAGCCTGTGCCAGAGTCCCACCACCCTCCTACTGAAGAGCTTCTTCCTCAGCTCCAGTCTAACTCTGCTCTGCCTCAGCTTCAAACCATCCCCCCTTGGCCTGTCTCTAGACACCCTCATGAAAGGTTCCTCTGTAGCCTTCCTGTAGGATCCCTTGAGCTCTAAGGTCCCCCTGGAGTGTTCTCTTCTCCAGGCTGAACAACCCCAGCTCCCTCAGCCTGTCCTCAGAGCAGAGGTGCTGCTCTTTCTTTTCAGCAGTCACTTCTCCAGCAGGCACTCAACAGGAGTTTCACCTTTCAGTGCTGCTGTGGCCAGACTTCTTTATCCCAACACATTTCAGCCCATCATGCTGCATTTTAAGGCAGAGGCTTTGTTGTCTTCATTGCAGACAGTGTCTTGCCAGTGCTGAACAGCTGAAACTGTGTTTGAGGATTTACAGATTGCATCAAGTTGGAAGGGACCCTCACAGGTCATCCTGTTCAACCCTCCTGCAGTCACAGCAGGGACCAGATCAGGCTGCCTAGGGCCACAGCAAGTCTGATCTTGAGTATCTCCAGGGATGGGCCTCAACCACCTTCCTGGGCAACCTGTTCTGTTCTTTCACCACTCTGATTGCAAAGAATGTCCTAGGATGAGCCTAGACAGATAGAAGCTGTCAAAGGGAGAAGAATGGAAGCAATGGCACAGTCCAGTGCCAAAGAGCTGGAGAAGTGCTATCAACAGAGGTGCTGAAGGGCCTACCAGGAAGACAAGGACAGCAGAAGCAGAACACAACAGGATGACTTCACAGATGTGGTATGTTTGACCCTGCCATCCAACAGCTGACTATGCACTTCATCCAGTGTGTGCTTCAAGAGGAGTTTGGATTTTGACTGCTGCAATCCAGTGTCTTGGTGACTTGGCAAGGTAGCTCAAACTGCTGGTGAGACCAGGATGAGACATGGGCATGTGATGAAGGGATCCAGAAAACACTGTCAGGAGCAGTGGGCAGGCAAGAGGGGATTGTAAGGGGACTCCCAAGTATCACACATTACTTTGGGATGCTGCTCTCAGGACTAGAAACAAGTGCCAGATCTCAGAAGATGAGCAGCAAATTGGATGGGGAGAGGGGAAGTACTTGGAAGGGGTCTGTGAGGAGAGAGGTCTGTGAGAAAAACATCACTCACTCCACTGTGGGCTTGGAGCAACAGGGCCTGCAATGACTGTTTTGCAAAGTGGCTTCCCTTGCTGTCACTGCCTTGTGTAACACCCAAAGGTAATTTTCAACTCAACAGAGCTACAGCTGGCTAGGGTAACTCAGATAAAGCAAAACACACCTATTACTTACATCAATTAAGCCATTTCATTTCACACATTTGGGGAACCTGAGAACACATTCACAAAGCCAGCAGGACCACTTCTTAACAGCAGCATGCAGAGCAAGAAACACTCCGGATGAGGTCTGCAGCAAACACTCCTTAGTGCAACACTACAAACAGGACCCTGAAGAACAGAGGGATGTGGTTAAGCCACAGGCTAATTAACAACCAATTTCTGCAAGGCTCACAGACACACAACTTGTGTGCCTTGGGTAAACACTTCTCACAAGAAGCCCTTCTCACACTGCTGCTTTGTGTTTCTGTATTCTTACATTGAATTCTAAGGACCCTGAAGACCTCTCAGGGCTGTCACTGAGCAGCAAAGCAGCTGGAACAGTTTTTCTCCCCCCTCATCCTCAGCCCAATTCACTGTCTTCTGAAAGTGGGACTTAAATCACCTTGGGTTTATGTACTGATACCTGTGCTATGCTAATTACAGGTTTATGGCAGCAAGACAGAGGAAACTTCCTTCCCACATCTTGAAAAGCCTTCAGCAATTAATAAACTGATTTTAACAGTAGTTTATAGCAAACCAGTCAAAAGTAAGCACCCCATAAAGTAGCAGCAGCATGTTTGGAAAAGATAAGCATCTAGATGCTTATTTCTAGTAGATTGCTCTTTTGCTTTCCCTCAGCAGTTTGGTTTTGGAGAAGAGCTCTCAGCTATATGAATTCCTGAGGGCTAACTGAGCCCTAGCTGGGCTATGAAAGCCCTTCAGCCACTCCTTGCATGTACATTAGCAGCACACATGAATGAGACCTTGCAACAAGAATTCCATGGCAGCAACTGTTCTCTACACTGAGAGGGATTAGATAAATACAGCTGTGCCAGCTTGTTTCTGCTGAGATTCAGATTCAGAGAATGGCTTGGGTCAGAGGAGACTTTTAAGATCATCCAGTTCCAACCTCCCTGCCCTGGGCAGGGACACCTTCCACTAGCCCAGGTTGCTCAAGGCCCCACCCAGCCTGGCCTTGAACACCTTACAGGGAGTAGACATCCACAACCCCACTGGGCAACCTGTCCCAGTGTCTCCCCAACCTCACTGGGAAGATCTTCTTCCTAATCTCCACTCTAAACCTGCCCTCCTCGAGCTTCAATCCATTCCCTCCTGTCACGACAAGCCCCTGTAAATGGGTGGAACACAAGAAACCAGCACGCACCTCTCCTGCCATTCCCATGCTGGACCTCCAATCTGTGCTGCTAAATACTTTGTTGGCCCACTGGAGAAGCCCTGCTGGATTCAGTTAAATACATCTGCCACCTGGCTCCCCAGTGGCAGAACAATGACATCTGAAATACACAGAAGACACAGGCTACCCTCCACAAAGCAGTGAGCCAAAGCACTCTGCCAAGGCGTGAAGCACATGCCTGCTCACACTCTTGTGTACTCAAGAGCACAAGGAGTGTGGCCATCTGACTCAGAGTTCTCTTACCTTGCTCATTTTTCTGCTCTTCCTCCCATCAAGATGGGGGTTACTGACCAACACTTCCAAGGGCATCCAGACTTTCCAAACAATCTTTTCACTTTCCTCTGCCAGCAGGTTTCGAAACGCTCCTCTGAAAGCAGCTGCAAGAGGATTTCTGCCACGCCACGTGGGCAAGCTACACACAAAGTGAGCTTCCCAACCACTTCAGGGCAGCAGGTGACACACAAACAGTCTCAGGTGTTGATTATCAGAAACATTTGGCACAGTTCACTCAGTTTGGGGGATCTGTACCTTTGAGAGCATTGAGAGATTTTTAAGAGCAAAGTCATTAAGCAAAGAGGCAGCATCAAAACTCCACTGTGCTTCCACACCCAAGGGCTGGAAGGTTTGTCTTACAGGAACTTAACTTCATCACTCTAAGAGTCCAAAGTATTGTGGCTGATGGACAAATAACTTTCCACTGCACAAGGAAGTGATCTGATTCTTCCAGTACTAGGGTTAAGACAGTGCAGAGGAAACCCTCTGGAAGAGATGACTCAATACTCCCAACTGCACTGCCCCACACTGCTAAGCTTGACTCCAAGACTGCAAATGTGAAGATTACTACAAGAAAAACCCTAACTGCAGTGATGTCTGACCAAGGCTTCAGCACTGCAGGACCCTCCTTCAGCACCACCCTACAAACACTGAAAAGTTATTCCTCAATATAGCCTCACTGCTTCTGGATGCACTCTCTTCTCAGCTTGGCCAAATCCTCTTTGTATTTATTCCTCTTCATGGGCAGGGCAGATGGTGCCTAGAGTGGGACTGAAAAGTTTGGGGCACAGAATCTTCTCCCACACAGTTCTACAGTGAAGCCAACAATAGCCTCCTGCTGGCCTTCCTCCTCTTCTGTATGGAAACACAGACTTCAGTTTTGTCCACCTAGACCCTGTGAAGATCCTGTGCATGCCAGAACCTGCTTCAGAGCTTTTTCACTTCAATTCTGGAATTGCTCTACACAGTCCTTCCCTCGAGCCTACACTTACTCCAAAGCCATCACATTTTCCTCTACTGATGTTCTACCTCACTGCATCTCACCAGTTACTAGAGCACATCTCAGGCAGAGGGAAAACTGGGGGATCAACATGAGTTATGGTGGGACCATAATGCTACAAATATTGACTGGCAAAGTGTATGTGGCAGAAGAAAGCTGGCTCCACTTGTTCTGAGTGTGAAGGATGTTATTCAAACCCCCCACACACAACCATCACATGTCAGCAACAGCTCAGCCAGCTTAAAGATGGAGTTCACAGAGGAAAAAACACCTAGACTGCAATCACCCAGATTATCACTACTAGGGAGAGTCCAGTAGAGGTTATGAAGAGGATGGGGGGCCTGGAGCATCTCTGTGAGGAGCAAAGGCTGAGAGACCTGGGGCTGTCGAGCCTGGAGAAGAGCAGCCCCAGAGGGGATCTGGTTGATGTTTATCAGTGTCTAAAAGACAAGGACAAGAGCCTGAGGCCAGACTCTTCTCAGTGGTGGGCAGCAACAGGACAAGGGGCAAAGGGCACAAACTGGAACCCAGAAGGTTCCATCTTAACAGGAGAAACTTCTTTGCCGGAGCCCTGGAGCAGGCTGCCTAGAGAGGCTGTGGAGTCTCTTCCTCTGGAGAGATTCCAAACACCCCAGGGCATTATGACCCTGAGCAAGCTGCTGTGGGTGACCATTTCAGCAGGGAGGTTGAACTGGATGATCACCCAGAGGTCCCTTCCAACCCCCAGCAGGCTGGGATTCTGTGACTCAGGGAATTTAAGCACTGTGTTGTAAAAATGCAGTGGCAGATGTGGATACTTTAACTGCAAGGTTTAACTGCCACATCTTAATACACTTTGAAGTGCTTCCATTTCACATACACTGTAACCACCTACTCAACTGCTGCTCTGTGCCTGGCTCCATTAATCCCTTATTCCTGTGCTCTGGAATTCAACACATGCCTTCAAGGTATGTGAGCTCTTGCTCTGTATTTCACTAATTAACTGCAATGAAGCTGCTTTTAGTCTCTGCAGAGTGGGCTTTGGATAGTTCTCCCCCTTTCCACAAGTGAATACAAATTTCAATGCATCTTTTCACTCCAATGTTATTTTTAACCCTGCTGACTGATGTCTGAGCTTCTGCAGAGGCTCATTTCTGTTTGAGACTTGCTTTCTGAAACAGGGGTCATTCACTTGGCTGGCCTGACAATGTCCCAAGTCCCTAAGAGCCATGATTTCCCTGAGTATCTGGTGACCATAATGCTTTGGATCTTGTTGGCATGCAGAGCTGGGGGAAGGACATCACTCCCAAACAAGGCAGCACTGAATGCTGAGCACTCCAACTTCATGTGTCACATCACTGGCATTTGGGAAGAAGCAGACAGTTGTCAGCAAGACAGACTATTTCAAAGCACATGGAAAGGCTACAGATGACAGATTTCTGCTTAGCTGAGGAAGGCAAGGCTGGGGAACAGAGCAAGCAGCTAAATCATGTGAAGAACCACCCGTCCTTTCGTTCCCCCATACCAATTACACCCAAGAGGAGGCCCTCCCACCCTTCAGAGCTCATGTTTGCATGCCCATCACCCTCTGAGGTGCCTTCCAACCAAAGCCATTCTGTGAGTCTATCAGCTCTAGAAAGTAATGCTCACCCAAACACCCACCCACCCCGAGAGCCCACACGACCCTGGGTGACAAGGACCCACACCACAGCTCTCACAAGGAGGTGTGGGTTTGGCCACTGCCAAAGCCTTTACCCTCAAAGCCCACTGCTGGAAGTGGAGTTGCTTCCTGCACTGACAATCCTTGCTCTGAAAACCTTCCCTTTACATTGTCTGAGAATCAAAAATGCAAAGCTGCAGAGCTAATTGGCCTTGCCCTATTTCCTGTGCAAGAGCTACTGCTCACATTGGGTTCCTTTAGTTATAGGGAGTTTAACACTGCAAATACAGCCACCACCACCTCTCCAGCATGGAGCAGTGCCAAAATGGTAACTCCAAAAAGGGAAAGAAAAAAAAATGCTGACTGAGAGGTCACTAGGTAGGCTTTCTGTTGACTTTTCTCTTAAAGCAGTGCCACACTTAGTGCAGCAGCAATGAAGAGGGCACCAAGGAAATCACCAAGTCGTTAAGTGCCGGTGAAAATTACTTCTCAGTTCAGAGAGTTTTCTTTGGAAGCAGTTCTTTTTTAATCAAGACATGGCACACCTCATTAAGATGGGTTTGCAAGGTCTTCCTCTTCATAGGCAGAGGGATTAAAAAAAAAACCCCAAAACAGAACAAAAAATTCCCCAAGCCTCAGCAAATCACACGTTGAGGGCAAGAGCCTGCATTTTGATGAGGTACTGGGGCAGCAGCACCATGCAGAAAGGCATTCCAGTGTTTCAGCACTTCTCACTGTGCTGGACAGCTCTGACCAAACAGCCCAGGCCCTTATTAACAGAAGTTTTTCAATGCCCAGTTGCCACGCCTGGGGCCTCAGGCAGCTCAGATTTACTACTTCTGGTCAGCAAACAGCACAAAGGATTTTTAAGTAAGCCACAGGATACCCTGTGCCACCACACCACTGCAGAGCTAGCTTTCAAGTTAGTGAGTTTGCTGACTCCTTGGGTGACAGCTTGAAGTACTTTCTACCATGTTCCAAGTTTTCTAATCTCTTGACAAGCTGTTTAGTCTTAGGCCAGTCTCTTCAAAAAGAGGTAAGCCAACAGGGCTGTTTGGAGGCAGTTAAGACATTTAAACCACGTTAACAATGCTGTTGGATCTTCAGAAGGCCATACCCAAGGTTTTCAGTGGGGAAAAAAACCCCAACCCTTATACCACTAAGAAATGCAGACTGCTGTATTAAATTACTAAGATTAATCTCTGGGATAATTCACTCTACAGGGCTCTGTATCTCTGAAGCAGAAATTCAGAATATACTGAATGCCTTACTTAGGGGAAGTTTTCTTCTTTCATACTCATGACAAAAATACTTAAGATGCCTTGTTGAGAAAACATCTAGGATGAGTCCCCCAATTTTGTAGGTTTCCTTAAAAAGAAATGAAAACCCCCCTTTCAACACAGATGTTTCAAAATCATGGGAGTTTGACATTAGCCATGGTTTTAAGTAGTGTGCATAACCCTGGTCACCTCTGCTGCCCAGGATTACAGATGGTTTTGGGGCTCTCCTATGTCCACTCTTTATAATACACTGTAAGTTGAGGGCTTTTCTTTCTCCCCCAGTGCACAGATCAAATCATGTCTCAAGAAACTGTCAGTGAGAAGGGTGAGCTCTTTAATGAAAGGTATCCTCTCTCCCACAGAAAGTATACTGTAAGCCTTACCTGTCAGGGTCTGAGCTAAATACAACATTAATGTCGAGGTGGTCGCTCCTCCTGCAGCCATTACCAGCACAGTCTTTGCACTGAGAAAAGGATCCACAGTGCAGGGGAGGGAAGGGGCAATCTGTCAGAGCATTGAATGTGCTTTCACTCGAGAGCTAAACGTGTTAACCAGGCTACAAAGGAGCATTTGGAATGTGTGCACTGTAAACTCAACAGCAATTCACAAGGGAGCATCAGAGGCCCATTGTAAAACAAAAACAAAAACAAAAAAAGCCCCAAAAAGAAAACCAAAACCAACCTCCTATCAACTGAAAACATTGGAAGGTCGCCCGGGGAGCAACTCTATGTTCCTAACGCATGATGCCAAACAATCAATTACACCTCTCAGGGATGAACCACATTGGATTTTTTAAGAAGGCCATGCCACAGGGATACAGTTCTTTGTCTTTCCTAAGCAGATCATTGTACATCTGATCATATGTTGTTTTGAAATCATAAACATTCGGCTTGTCTGGGGCCGGTCCGGGCAGTTTCACGTGAGTCCCCGTGCCGAAGGAGCGGACGCTGAATCCTCGTTTGCTGAAAGACAGAGAGGGGAGGGGGAGAGGGAAGGGGATTAGACTTCAAAGTGCTGTAATTGGACTTCAAAGTGCTGCAGAACACACCCTGAATATTAGAAAGGCTTCTCAGCAATCAGATCAGGGTTGGGGCTGCTCAGCCTGGAGGAGGGAAGGTTTCAGGGAGAGCTTAGAGGAGCCTTCTAGTACCTGAAGAGGCTGCAGGAGAGATGGGGAGGAACTTTTGACAAGGGCTTGTGGTGACAGGATGAGAGGAAATGGATTGAAGCTGGAAGAAGAGAGATTTAGACTTGAGATTAGAAAGGAATTATTTACAGTGAGGGTGAAACATGTTGCCCAGGGAGGATGTGGATGCCCCCTCCCTGAAGGAGTTCAAGACCAGGCTGGATGAGGCCTTGAGCAACCTGGCGGGAGGTGTCCCTGCCCATGGCAGGGGTTTGGAACTGGATGATCTTCAAGCTGCCTTCCAACCCAAACCACTCTTTGAATCAGGCAACTCTTCCCAACTGCATTGGTAAGAGCTTATCCAATGTGCACATTTCTAAGGGAGCACCTAAACTCCATATGGCATTTTCTTGGAGTTATGCTACAATGTGTTTTGGATGCTGCTTCTCTGCTTCCAGGCATCCTGGACTTGCAACAAGCAGGCTCTGTAATCACTCCTGGGCAGTGCAGTACAGGCAGAGATGCTTTTGTCTTGGTAGCAAAGTAGGTAACAATACCAACTGATCAGTAATTACTTTTCCTGCTAAAGCTGCTGGAGCAACTGGATTGCTCCCCTCCCTTTGTTGCCAAAACTACCTCCTGTGTAATTTAATTAGCCCAGTACAACTAGTTGTGTGCCTGGCTCTTTTCTCAAGCAGACTGACAAACATGCTGTGTAATTACCTTTACAGAACTGGGGCAGAGATTCTGCTGGCTGGTACCTAAAAACTCTGGGGGAAGCCTGAGAGAGCTTCATTCCATTCTTGTGAACAACTACTTGTTTAATAGCTGCAATTTTAAAAGAGGGCAGGAACCTGCTTGTCTTTGAGGGCAATGCCAGAATGTTCTGATTAATCTGAATGCACCCACTTGAACCTCAACAAATCCTTCAGCATTAAGGAACTCTGTACTATGTTGGTGGAGTAACAGGACCAAAAGGAGATTTATTTTCTGGTGGACAAATACACAATGACAATGGATAAATAATAATGATGGACACACACATGGTAAAATACTGTTGCTCCTGTCCAGCATGCTGGACAACACTTGAAGTGCCACACATGAAAAATGTGCTCCCCTACTGCATGTGACTCATTGAAAATGACTTCTTTAAGTAGCCTAAATCTGACTCCTGACATGGAATTCCTGCTCTGACACCAGCTGTTGCCAGGGAACAGCTCTGACACTATGCACCACGTGTACATTATGAAATCTTCTGAAAAGGTTTCAACATCTCTTTTTTTTGCCACACTTGGGAGGCTGGGAGAGAGGGCAGAATGGCTGCACAGAGCCACTCTTCAATGCAGCCTGCTTTTAGTCAGCAGCTGGACAGATGCTGTTCAGTGAGCCATCGAGTATCTGGTGGAGTGTGGCACAGACCTCTGAACAGGCAGCATTCTCTACAAGACAATGTGTACCTAGTGTTTGTTCTTGGCCTGGTAAAGCTACTCAGAAGATGGAAACTCATGAGCTTCCACTTCACCATAAAGGGTAAGACAGACCAATATAGGATCCTAGCACTGATTGCTGGACAGGGGAAGCTTGAATGTTCAACAGGTGTTGTGGAATCTCAGGAAGCTGTCTCTATCACTAGCAGTAAAAATCAGTGCATGTAAACTATCAACTTACCAAGTACAAACACAAGCCAGGACACAGATCTCACTTGCAGCAAGTATGCTCACCTCACCTTAAATCATACCTCATTACAGTGAGGCCACAGGCACTACTCATGTGCCCATGAGTTCATAGACTTAACTGAAGAGCTTGGGAACAGGCACTGCATTTCCCTCCAATGACTCTGAGAGCTCACTGCAAGCACTTCTCATCTGGGACACAACTGCTGCTGAAAGCAGAGATCAACATGGCACTGCACTAACAAAGCCCTAACACGTGACAGAGTTGTTACCACAGAGTTCCAGGCACTGAGAGGAGAAATATTAATCCATGCAGACCAAGATGTGAACTTTGATCCAAATCTGGCTTTTATTTCATTCTTCTTTGGGGATCTCACATGTGCTTATTGCATTAGGGTGTTTTTCAGCTTCCTGAGAGGTCATACCAGTACAGCTCCTCTTCTTACAACAGCCAGGATAAGGCATTACTGAACAGCAAAGCAAACACAAACCTGCAGTACCACTGCAGCTGGTGAAGATCTTTCAGGGGACAAATCACTAATTTTACTACATCCCCTCCCACAACATGTAGCAGGAAAACAACTAGCAACAGTGCCCTCCTTGTAGTTGGCACTATCACTGATAAGCTGTGAAATGGAAATGCTTTACTATAAAAAAACCACATTAAAACATTTCCTCCTTCTTCTTGAGGGTTTATTAATACAATTTAAGGCTTCCTACATAATAATACATTAATTTACAGTGAGGGAGGCAAGACACTGCAACAGGTTGCTCAGGGAGGTTGTGGATGCCCTCTCCCTGGAGGTGATTCAAGGCCAGGCTGGGTGAGGCCTTGAGCAACCTGGGCTAGTGGCAGGTGTCCCTGCCCACATCAGGGGGTTGGAACTGGATGATTTTTAAGGTCCCTTCCAACCCAAGCCATTCTCTGAGTCAATTTGTATTGAATTTCAATGCCTCACTGCATTTAGCTGCTGTCAGGTAATGCAGCAGTGAAGCTGACCAGCAACTTAGGAGAACAGCAAGGGTGCAACATCACTTCTCTTGCAAGGTCCACAATGAGCAAATAATGGCACCAACATCAAACTGAAATTTCAGCTACTAGGGTTTCAGTACTTAAATTTGTTTACTGCCACTAAAATATCTTAAGATTCACACTCCTCATTTCTCACAAGTTTCCCCAAAGCCAAGCAATAGATCTACAGCTTAAGGCAGTATCAGCACCCCACAAGTTTTCATTATCAGTAGTAGCATGGACTCTGAGCCCAGGAGACTGAGACAGGAGATCTACACTGGAGGAGCCTGGACACACATCCTACACACTGGGAGACTTTGAAACAATTACTTCCTTTTAAAGGCTAACCAGGGTATTATCAAATAACTACAGGCAAATGGCAAGGTTGAAGTTACTGGCAATAAGAGAAGTGTTACCCTTCCACCTTCCTCTTCCATGTCTGAAGGACACCCAGGGCATAACTCTGCTCACTCTGAGGCAAAAGAAGCCCCAGAAGACCTATACACAAGTTATACTTGTAAAAGAAATGTAGGCTGAGTAAGGTCTGACCCAAGAGATTGGTTACAGATGGAATCCAGTCTGACAGCTTTTAAGGAAGGTTGGTCTTCCTGCACAGTCTTTATTGCTCTTCCTCTCTTCCCTTTGCTTTAATGTCTCACCATACCCCTATGCCTACCAACAAACTTCCAAAGCCTTTCAGTCTGTCCTCTGTTGGAGAATTGGAACAAAATGTTTAAAACCTGGTTAATGAGAAAATATGCAAGCACACTACAAAGCAAACTGGCACTGGACTGAACCAAGACTCATCAGAATCCAACAGATGGATTATTTAGATACCAGCAACACCCACATGTGTTTGTTCTCCAGTGGCACAGAGACATCAAAGTACAGTAAGGACGGATGTGAAATGCAGCTTGCATGTGAGGCTCATGTGCAAACCCTTTGGGAATGAGGACAAAAAGCTTGTTGGTTTCCCCCAAATAAAAGTAACTCCTTAACTGTTAAGCCTAAAGGGCAGAAAAATAAACCCCAACACACACCACCCACCCCTCCCCAAACTGCTGAAGTGTGTGGAGAAAGTGTATTATCGTTTTGCTGTTCTGAGTTCAGGATGTTATAAAATGTATCAAGATGCTAAATCAAGCTTGTTCAAGTCACTTCCTACAGTTCAGGCACTTAAAAGGATAAACTACTAAGAAGAAACATCAAAGCAAGAAGTGATGGACTGTAGGTGCTTCCAACAAAAGCCTACCACGTAAAGCAGACACTTTGCTCTTAGGTGTTATACACAGAGGGCTCAATTTGGTGTTTTACATTTGCAAGTAAAAATTCAGGCATCTCTGCAAGACTGCTTTTGCTGTAGAAGGATTTAGATGCAGACTGGATATTGGGAAGAAATTCTTTACAGTATGAGTGTTGAGATGCTGGAACACCTTGCTCAGGGAGGCTGTGGATGCCTCCTCCTCCCTGGGGGTGTTCAAGGCCAGGCTGGATGAGGGCTTGAGCAACCTGGGCTGGTGGGAGGTGTCCCTGCCCATGGCAGGGAGGTTGGAACTGGATGATCTTTAAGGTCCCTTCCAGCCTAAATAATTCCATGAATCTACAAACTATCATACATTTACATTCAGGTTTTAGCAGGCACCAGGTAAGCCTGACATCTGGAAAGCAAAACAAGCTTGTCTGATACGTTTCTTCCTGACTCTTCTTCCCCTTTTAATCATGTGCTCTTTCCAACTGCAGTGCAAGACATTGCCCTGGGCTGGCAAACCAGGCTGGCTTTGAGCTAATAAAGACATTTGCCTGAAGTTTGCTGCCAAATGACCCTCCCCATTGTATGGGCTAGTTCCTCCTTTAGAGCAGCATCACTAATTCATCCCTAATTTGCCTCCTCCTTTTTATTTATTGGGTGACAGGTTGGACTTGATGATCTTTGAGGTCTTTTCCAACCTTATTGATTCTGATTCTTAATTAAAAAGCTTTGAGAACACCTCCAAAAAAAAAACAAACCCCAACCCTATTTTCCTGCCACATTTGCCAGAAGAGCCTCAGGCACGCTAGGAGTGATTTATTTCTTCTGCAAAAACAGAAGGGAAGGAAAAAACCAAAAAGGCTAGAGATTAGAAGTAAATTTAATTTGTCCTTAGTGCCCAGGCTTCAATTAAAACTCGAGTCCAGCAGGAAAACAACAGAAGGGCATCCTTCCCCCACAGGCAGCTATTGGGAACATCCTGTTTACAGGGAGCTGCCACAGGTATCAGCTGATGCCAAGTTCAAGCATTAAACAGCATCAAATGCTGCTCACAGCAAGATGGCAGCCAGACCAAATGCTTTGATTATTTATTCCTTCCAAGGCTGTCCTTTTTATTTCTTTATACACAGTTGTTTGGCTTCCTGTGCTAACACTATGTGCACCTCAATATTTAGCTGGCATAATTCTAACAGAAACAGGTTTAAGCAAAGCCCTTCATCGTTTTCCTGCAGTGCACAGGACGATTTGGGAACACGATTCGAGCAGGTCTCCCCTGTCAGTCTGCCCCGAGTCTCCCACCTCCCACTCTCAATTCAGCCGAGCTGAAAATAACTGCAGGGCTAAACAGATGAACCCTCATAATCCCCCCCCAAACATTTAACGTCCTGAAGCAAGCACTTCCCTGCTACAGGCAAAGTCTCCCTTGCACTGCATTAAGCGGTTCCAGTCTTCAGAGGGATTTTTTTTTCTTTTTAGGAAAAAAAGGAAGAAAAATAAAACGAGGAGAGGAGGGGGAGGGCGAAGAAGGAAGGAGCGTTTAAGTTTTCAGCTGCCGAGACACGGGAGCTGTTCTGAGCCTGTCGAACTCTCCAGCTCCTGTTTGGCAGCACTGGATGCGGAAGTCCACCGGGCACGGCGGAGCAGACCCCAACCGCCGCGGCCCCTCCGGCGAACCCGGCCCGAAGCAGGGCCCGGAAGAGACGGGATGCAAACAGGATGAGCTCCCCACGCCCGCGGGCCTGGCAGGGTTCGGCACAGGCCCCGAGCGCGGCCTGGGACCGCCGCCGGTGCCTCGCTGCACTAACAGCCCAGCCGCAGGGCCGGCCAGGCCGCACCACGGCGGCCCCGAGGCGCTCCGGAGGGGCAGTCCGCAGCCGCCAGGCCTAGAACGCAGCGGGGAAGGGGCCCGGCTGCAGCGAGCCCGGCCCAGGCCGCGCCGCCGGTGGAAGGCAGGCAGGGAGGGAGGGAGTCGGCTCGGCCCTGTTTACCTGAGGATGTTGTGCGCCTCCATGCTACGGTTCTGGTTGCTGGAGCACACCACGGCCACGCGGAGCGGCGAGGAAGGCATGGCGGCGCCGGAAAGAGCCCAGCTCCCTCCCCGCAGCTCCCCAAACGCTCTCAGCCCCCGGCCGCGGCTCGCACAAAATGGCGGCGGGCGCCCGGCGGCGGGCGGTGCCGGGACGCGTCAGCAGGGCCGCTCCGTCCCGCCGCGGCCAACCGCCGGGCGGCCGTCAGCAGGCGCAGGCCGCCGCCTACCATCGAGAGAGGAGCGGGGCGGGGCGGCGCCGCCAGCGCGGCGCCGGCCATAGAGAGGAGAGCCACAGCGGGAGGGAAGGGCCAGACCCCCGCAGCGCCCCTGCGCCGCCCACGCCCCGCGGAGGCTTTGGTGGGGACGCGTGGGGGCTCCGCCGCCCCTCGCTCTGCCCTGAGCACCGCGGGCTGGTGGCCTGGGCCGTGAGAACAGCACAGAACTTGTCAGCGCTTGTTGCGAGGGAAGGATGGGGTTAGGTTGGGTTCGAGAAGAAACTTCCTCTCTGAAAGGGTTCTCGAAGCCCGGCACAGGCTGCCCAGGCTGGTGGCTGAGGCCCCAACTCTGGAGGGGTCTCAGAGCCGCAGAGGTGTGGTGCTGAGGGACGTGGGTTTAGCACCAGACTTGGCAGAGGTAGAGAAGGCTTGGACTCGGTAACCTTAAAGGTCTTTTTCGTCCACAGTGATTCCAAATTTACAATGTAGGGCCTTGAGCCTTCTCATCTTCTTCCCAGACGTGCTCCAGTTCTTTGCTTCCCACCGGATAATTGCCCTCGGCCTGGCGATGCGAGCCGCGGACTCTATCGCTTCATTTTCAGAAGAATGCGGTTCAAGCGACGACTGTATTGGGATTTTTTTCCTGAAAAGCTCTCTTCTGGCTATTTTTTGTCCTCGGCACTAGATGGCAGCCAAATGTTGCAGCGGTTCCACCGAGCTGGACCACGGATTAAAGCCCCGGAAAAGAAGCTTTTGGATGGAGAACTGAAGCCCCCCTGAGAAGCAGCAGATTGGTCTGACACTGGGTCAGTCCCCAGCTCCATCTCTGCTCCCACAGCACTGTCTGCAAACAACCCCCAAACTCCTAAACAATACTGTCTGACTGATTAAAGAGCAGAAAATAAATGGGGGAGGGGAAATCCCTGGGGGTTTTTTTCCTAGCCAAATGAAAAAAAATCTTTTAAAGGAAAGACTCCCTGACAGGACATTTACAAATGAGCTTTTCCTTAAAAAATGCCTAAAAGCCTTTCCAGAAACCTTGCTCCAAAGATAAAAGCTCCAGGTACACCTCTGATAGTGTGAGCTGGGCTTAACAGCTGAAGACACAGAGCTTGCAAACCAAAGATTCCTGAGGGCTGAAGAATTTAGGACAGATATATACTCCAAAAGCAAGAACCAAAATAACCATCTCCTGCTGCATTTATCCCAGGAAATGTTTTCTTTCAATAGAGCAGAAATCTGGGTCACAAAGACCCAAGATAATTGCACACTGGTCCCAGTGCTCTCCTGCCTTTGCTTGCTCTTATAAAGAACCTCCAGAGAAACAAGGTCCAGCAAGGAATAGATGAGCAAAGCACCTCCAAAAAAATGACAACACTCCTTACCTGAAAATTCAGAGACAGCAGGAATGAAGTGATTAAAGGAAGGAGAGGATAACATGGGACAGAATAACCAGCTGGATATAGCTGAGGAATTTTCCTCCCATACAAGTAGAGCTACAAAAGATATAAACAATCTAAAAGGTAAACTTGCAGCTACACTACAGAACAAAAGGAAATGTGGAAAATAAGACAAAGATTAATGGCAGATCAAATCACACCAAAAAAAAAAAGAACACAAAGGAGACAAAAAGGAGGATAGTATCTTTTAAAAAAGTGCAAAGATCAGGAAACAAATTTTATTCTTGGTTAAAAAAAAGAGAAGTGTTCTGTCATTTTTCATGTCTGAAAGGCATAAATAAAATCTAGAGAAGGAGGTAGGAGACAGAAAAGACATTAAAGATAAGAATGTCTTCCCCAAAGAGACACAAGGTCACCCTGCAGCACCAATCTAAGGCAAGAATGCTTCCCATTTTCCCAGCAAAAGACAGGGAGAAAGCTGCAGCCAGCCTACAGCCAGGCTACTCCAGACAGCAAAAAGGCTCAGGAGCAGCAGGGACTGCAGGTCTGCATCCCAGGCCCTGCCTCTGCAGAAGTGCCACTGTCCCGGGACCTTCTCCTCCCTCTTATGGCATTTGTGTCATTGGCCTCCTAAAGAGCCTGAAGGTCCTTCCTGCTCATTGCTTGCAGTTTCTCCAAGGCCTTCCTCATCTTGCTCACTTCTGCATGGTGGGAGCAGGGAGAAACACAGGAGACAAGATCAGGATGTCAAAGAAACAACTCTACTGCCCAGCCCAGCTGAACTTCACATGGTGAGGCAGGATTCTCTTCTTTTTTCAGCCCTCCCATTTATACTTTTTGCCCCTCTGTGCCTTCACTGTCACCTCAGCACTTCCAAGCTTTTTCTTTCCCCTGAGCACTTCCCACAAATATCTTCCACCTCTTTCCCCTCCACTGCTTCCCAGTCAATTCTTTCTTCCCTCCCCTTGTGCTTTGCACAAATGGCTTTTCCCTCCAGCACCTTCCACAGAAAGCCTTTTCCCACTATCCCCCTGACATTTCCCTGCAGAGCATCTCCCTCATACATTCAGTGCTTCCTGACAATTCATTTCTTCATCAGAAAATGAAACAATCTTTCAGGTGAAAACAAAACAAGAGGCTTGGGCAATTTTTTCTTTCCCCTGGTGAGATGAGACAATGTGTGAAGCCCAGGAGAGGCAGTGCCCAGACCTGTGATGGTGCAATACCAGTCAGGGTATATTTGCTCAGTCTAAAACTGCAAGAAAAAGCCAAGCCCAAGCGTCACTGCTGTAATTCCTAAGCCTTCAGCAGCAATGTGACACAGTTAACTGTTAGCTGTCAATTTTTTTCCCCCCTTCCAGCCCACTCTTCCAGGCCTTTCTTTTGCAACACACTGGGGAAACAGAGCAGCACTTTGCAGTCTTGTAAGACTCCAACTCCAGGTCTCCATGGAAGCAAAATATCAGCTTTCCTTTGCACCTCCAAAGAAAGCTGAAGCAGCCCTTGCTTTTATGCAGCACCATAAAGTAAAACCAATCATAATGGAATTAAGAGAGATTCTTTGCCTGAGGCAGAGGCTGATTCCTCTAGAAGATTCAAAGTTGGGGTCAGACTGCTTACATCAATGTTCCAATGTGTTTCCACCACATCTAGCACAGGGCCAGGGGAAACAAAAAAGGCAGCTTGTTAATGAATGTAGCACTATCCAGTTTAACTGCTCCAGCAATGGATATAGCTTGATGTTTGTAATGGAGATCACCAGATAAACCAGGGCCAGACACCACCTCAGAGTAGCACCATCTGGATTTTGAATACCCAGCTACTTGTATAGCACTAAGGAGAAAGTGTAGCTGCATTAGAAGTTATTTCCACTTGTTCCCAAAGCATAAGGTGGAGGACATCCAGCTTCTTGGCAGTTATAAATCAGCTTCCTGCCACTTCTGCACTGCTGCCTGGACAGGCCAGGATTGAGCCTAGCTCTAGAAGGCACCTCCCTCTGTTTTGGGCATTGGTGCAAATGCTGGATAAAGCCTTCTTTACCTGTGCAGTCTCACTGTGGGACTCAAATCAACACCAAGTCATTCTCCCCAGGATTGCCAAACCCAAATGTCTGTACTTGTGATAGAGGAAAGTCCAATAGCCATGCTGAAAGACAAACCAAAACCCCACAGCTATCAGTGTGTCAGCAGCTGTTTTGCTGGAGTCACACAAAACAAAATGGGGAATATTCTGGTTTTCCTTTCCAGATGCAAAGTTGCAGGCCATTAAAATTTAATCCACTCAAAATTAATGCAGAAAACCACCACCCCCCCCGGGAGACCATTGTTTCCCACAGCCCATTCATAATGCATGGAAAGGGGGAAAAGTAACCCCCCAAAAAAGGATTAAAAAAAAAAAGGAAGGAAAAAAAATGGAATCATCCTTTAGAGAATTACAAATTCCCTCCATCAGGAGGTAGATTCTTGTTCTACATGTTTTCATCTTGTCTGTCCTCTGCACAGCAAGCTGTTGTGATGCAATTCACAGAGACAGAGGCATGGAGATGTGAGATGCCTACAAATCATGTCCCTCCAGCATCTCCCAGGTGCTGGCTTAGCAGGTAACTGTACCCTTGTCTGTACCTGCTGAGGTGAAGAGAGCCACATCCAAAGCTGTAAATTAAGCCTGGTCCTCAGTTCCCTCAGCCTTACATCAGCAGTGAGCAATGCTGGCTGCACGCAAAATGAAGCGGCTTGAATCACAAGCAATGATTCAGGAGCAAAGAGCAGCTCACTCAAAGGTGAAATAAGGGGGACTTCTATTCAAAGCCAAAGACACCTGGATACCACAACAAATGGTTTGGTTCAGAGAGTTCTCATGCAGAAATTCACTTTTGGCTTCCCAGATCTGAAAGCCTGAAACCCTCATCCTGAGCAGTGCACCTCTTTTCCCCATGCTGTTGGAGATGTAGATCCTGAGCTCCTTGTTCCAGGTGCTGTGACCTCCTGCCTCATAGGACTATTTCAGACAGGCCCAGATGATCTCTGTAGCCCAAGCCTTTTTTTTTCCCCTGCACTTATGGGACAGTACCAGGAGTTCAGGCAGCAGAACAGCTTGCCCAGCTTGTGGAATCTCTGTCCCCCAAGGTTTTCAAGGCCTGCATACAGCCCTGAGTAACCTGGTGTCATTTCACAGCTGACCCTGCTTGGAACTCAAAGCTGAACTAGATGACCTCCAGAGCTCCCTTCTAACCTGAATTTCCCACAGTGTAAACCTCTAGTAAACAAAGATCAAGCATTCACAGAACCCAGGATTGCTTTGGTTGGAAAAGCTCTCAAAGATCATCGAGTCCAACCATCAACTTAAAACCACCATGGCCACTAAACCATGTCCCCAAGTGCCAGGCCCCCTACATTAGGATCTAGGTAATGCCAGAATTCAGAGGAGAAACCTTTCATTTCCACATTAACACTGTCACAGTGGAATACCACTGACAGCAGGACAGACCTGCTTGCTTTGAGTCAAACAAGATCCTGAGCCCTTCGTGACGCTTTCACTTCTTTCCATTGTTCTCTTCATTTATTAAGGTCAATGCCGAGGTGGTACAAGGCTCATTATTGATACATTTGATTTTCACATCTGGCAATTCATGACAGGATGAAGAACAGAACAGTTAACACTGGTTGACAGAAGCTGACAGAGATGTACAGGAATCAGTGCCACTCCGACAGCCCTGCGCAGAAACCGTGACAGAAAAGCCTGACCTGAAACCTTTAAGAGACCTCTGACCCAAACTGACTGCTTCAAATCCCCTGAATCACTACCTGCAGTTTGTCTGAATGGTCTTAAAAACACTGATTGCCTTCCTTTTCCCCCAGCAGTCAGCGTCCTTAGGGATAAAAAAGGAAAAACTATGGCATTGTCCTGCAGTGTCAATGAATGACATCATCTTCCTGTTCCTGCCACGCTGCGTCTTGTCAGGCTGCTTAAATCAAGTACAGAGGAGAGTTAATAAAAGAGAACACTTCAAATTTGGAGTCAGCTGCACGTGAGAAAGAAAACAAAGCAAGAGCAGCAAACACATGAAAGGAGTTTCTGCCTGGTGAACGACAGACCTTCAGTTCCTCAGCAGATGACCAAAGGGGTTATGAAGAGTACCAACAATGCATTTTCTTCAGCGTTCTATAAACTTCCTATACCCTCTACTAGCAAGCTGACACTTCACAAACCACTTCCACAGGGATAAACATTTACACAAACAGCTCACATGATGAGGAACAGGTGGCATGTGAATAGCAGTACCCCTCTACAGAAGAGCCATTCCCCTGCCTTTTGCTTTAGGTGCTCAGTTTCAAGTGATACAAAGTCATTTTCTGTTACAGCACTCAACTACATACAACACTTAAGTAAAAACTAGCTCAGTAAACACCTCTCAGATGGTAACTGACTCTATTTTGTGTACATATTAAAGTTCAAGTAATGACCAGTCTAAGTTTGTCTGGGTTTGGTTTGTTTGGCTTTTTCTTCTCTTCTTTAAAACCAAACAAACCAACAACCACTTGGAGAGACAAAAAACACACTCAGGGAGATACATTTGTCTACGGAGACTACAGGAACAGATCTACCAATAGAAATGGGACAAATTCTCAGCACTAAGGCACAATAGAATTAATACTAAAGTATGGCTAATCCCTACAGACTACAGCATTGAGTGAGCAGTTAACAAGGGGAGTGTCCCTGTGCTCCAAACGCTCGGCTACAACGTGAGTGACATCTGTGTTTCAAGAGGTTGGTTTTGTTCCTTTACCTTAGTGCAGCTGCACACAGCATTCCTAAGAGGGGGGGTTTCAGCGGGAAGTGATGGTGCTCAGTTACACTCTACTTAACTTTATCATTAATTCTAATGGGTTCATACTTGCACAACTAAATGGAGTTTTCAGACTAAATCTGCCACTTGCAAAAAATCGCTCTGTGTGGAAGCTACCAACATCTAAAGGGAGAAAAGCAGCAGGTTTGGTCGGTGTAAAGATGCTGATGGGTCACTTGAGCTGACCAGAAACTCCCTTGTTTGCCCAGACAGTGGCCAGGCTAGGTCCCCCAAGTTTTGTGAGCATCATAAAGCATGATACAAAACCCACCTAAGCCACAAGATTTAGGTGGGATTTGTACCAAAATCGCTCGTAGCTATGGGGGTTGTGGTACCACCAGTCTGTCCTCCCGCAGATTTTAAACAACATTCTCCCTCGGGAAAAGAAACAAATAAATAAATCAATCAATCCAAGCAGACTTCTAAGATCAAGGGGATTTCTAGGCATAGGCTTAAAACAAGGATGTTCTGGAGAGTCTTCTCAAGAGAGACCTTCTGCTTGCTTTTAAAGAACTGACATTTTTCTGGCACTTGTGGACCTTTGCCATTATTTACTTTCAATCCACTGAGATCCCAAGAGTTCAGTGACCACGCAGGGCTCAGGAAAAGCTGCCCTAGGAGGAAGAAGAGCTGCAAATACTGAGGAAAACCCCAAATCCTGGAAGTTTGGGCAAGGCGAACCCAAGCCACCCAGCGTTTCAAACAACACCCTGGGCACAACCGCTGCCAGCAGAGTTTGGCTGAACCTCTCCCCACCTCCCCTGGAAGCGCCGGGAACGCGGCACCGGGCTCGCCGCAAAGAAGCGCTCTGGCGAGAGAGCCGGGAGAGCCTCCGCACCCCGGAGGTAGCCACTGGAGCGTCCTCCGCGCCCGGGGCTGTCGGCTCGGCCCCGCTCCGCTCCCGCTTCCCCCGGGTTAGGCGCGGCGCGGGGCAGCAGCGGCCGGGCTCATGAGGTTCTCGGTGATGTAGGCCACCAGGAGACAGATGAAGACGAGCATGACGCAGATTGTGCCCCCCACAGCCGTCATGGCGACCACGATGTCCCGCATGGCTGCCGGCTCCACGCGGAACTCCACGCAGTGCGCGGGGGGCGCGGGGCGCGGCGGCGCGACGCGGGGCTGCAGGCAGAGGCGGTAGCGGACGCTGCCGTGCGCCTCGGGCAGCAGGTAGTCGCGGCAGGCAGCGCCCAGCTCCACGCTGTCGCAGGGGAAACGCGTGTAGGTCCCGTCCCAGGAGCAGTTGAGGGCGAAGCCGCGGAGGCCGGCGGCGGGGCGCGGCGGCCCCCACTGCAGCAGGACGCTGCCGTTGCGCAGCACGTTGGCCACCAAGGCGCCGCCCGGGGAACGGTGGGCGCGGCAGGCCCGGGCCGAGCACTGGAAGCCGCGGGCTGGAGTGCGGAAGCAAAGCCGCCCGCCCGCCGAGCCTTCGGCCAACACCTTGTAAGGGCACCACGGCTCCTCCTCCGCCGCCGCCGCCGCCGCCGCTTCGGTCCGGGCCTCGGCCCGCCGCGGTGAAGCGGGAGGCGTTGGTCCCACAGCCCTCAGGGCGGGCGCCGGCGCCCCGAAGCAGAGCAGGGCAAGGAAGGGCGGCAGCAGGCTGGGCATACCGGCCGCCGCGGCATGGAGCCGAGCCGCGGTACCGGCGGAGCGGCGCCGGTTATAAACGCGGCCACCGCAGCCGCTCCGCCGGCCGCCAATGGAGAGGCGGCTCCGCCGTTAACTCTCGCTGGGCTGCGGGGCACTCGCCGCGCTGGGCAGCGCGCACAGGACGCGCAGCCGGCTCCGGACCGGCGGCGGGGGAAAGCCCCGGATCCGACCCCGAGAGGCTCCGGGTTTGACCCCACCGGCGGGGAGTCCGCAGCCCCCGGTGGGCCGTTTTTGGGTGCCCCGAGGGCTGCGCCCCCCCGATGAGGGCTGGCTGGAGGCGGCTCAGCCCCCTCCGTCTCGCCCTCACTGAGCTCTGCATCTGGCATCGCTCCGGGATGCGCTGCGCAGGTCCCGTGGAGCTGCGTCCCAAGGGATGAGGTGAAGCGGCTTCGGGCACCGGGGGGTGTCTCTGCCGCCGAGGGCTCACAACTAGCAGAGATTTGGTCCGGGGCAGGCGTGTAGAAGTGACAGCTCCCCAGCTGCTGAAGCGCACTTGTTCAAAGCGGGTGTTAGAGGGATGTATTGGTTTATTGATTTATTTAAATGGCTTTATCTGCAGACCTGGGCTGCTTTAACCCCTTGGGATCGGAAATTCAGAGAAACTCGTCAAGGATGCAATACAGGGAGAAAGACCTGAGTCCCCCAGGAGGTCTGCTGATAGCTGGGGTGAAGCTGTAAGTCTTCAGTGCACACTAGTCCGTGAAACCAAAGGAAAAAGATACTCCTCCTGTCTTCTAGACATGCCATTTCCCCCCTCTCTGCAGCAGGATCAGCTCACACCGTTCATCCACCCGATCCAGAGCCAGCTGGGGATTTTGCAGCACGGGAGAGGGCTGAAGGAGACAGCAGTGCTCCATCCTTCCAAGCCTCACCACGGTGCTTTCTGAATGACCTTGAAAAGCTTTACACTGTGGCATAGGTTCGTTTAAATGTGGAAACAAAAGATCCCCGATTAAAACACATTAAAAACACTTACTCAGAGTGACGTTTGGAGAGGCTTTGAACAGTTCCATCGGTAAAAGCTGCTTTAAGTCTTCTCTGAGTTGCTGGTTTCATTCCACACACAAAAAGAAAACCCCCACTGTGATTTGTGGGTTGGTTGGTTTGTGTTTTGATCAAGTTTTACATAGAGCCTGTTTCAGGCTTTTTAACAGCAGAACCTAAGCATGGTGTAGATTTAATGTGTAAGGTAAAACAATGAGGATGTTTGATGGTTAAACCCCCTAGAAATGTGCCTAAACACAGTGGTGTCGTTTTTCTTCACTGCCTTACCTGTTTGGGAGCACAAAACCTGCAGGTCACCAGCTGGGTTTTCTTTAGAGGTCTTTACTGGCTTATAGAGAACTTACAACAAAAATAAAGCTCTGAAGCCTCTTTTTGTTTCATTGCCTCAACAAGGAAACTCCAAAAAGACCAAAGCAAAAGAAAGAAAGAAAGAAACAAACCCCCCAAAACAAAAACAACCAAATCCCTCCAACCCAAACAAAAGTTACAAGGCTTGGACTTCACTGCAGGGTGTTACTTAAATATAGACAAAGTGCAGTTTAGCAGCAACGTGGAAATTGTTGGGATAGTTTGGGGTTTCTGAGGCAGGGGACATCAAAATGACCAAAAATAGAATCACAGAATCAGTCAGGGTTGGAAGGGACCACAAGGATCATCCAGTTCCAACCCCCCTGCCATGGGCAGGGGCACCTCACACTAGATCAGGCTGGCCAGAGCCTCATCCAGCCTGGTCTTAAAACACCTCCCTGGACAACCCATTCCAGGGCTTCAGCACTCTCACAGTGAAGAACTTCTTCCTCATGTCCAGCCTGAATCTCCCCACCTCCAGCTTCATTCCATTCCCCCTAGTCCTATCACTACCTGATATCCTAAGAAGTCCCTCCCCAGCCTTCTTGTAGCCCCCTTCAGATACTGGAAGGCCACAATGAGGTCACCTCGGAGCCTTCTTTTCTCCAGCCCCAACTCCTTCAGTCTGTCCTCACAGGAGAGGTGCTCCAGCCCTCTGCTCATCCTCGTGGCCCTTCTCTGGTTATTGGATTTGGCCCTTTTTTAATGGAATTGCCTTTTTTACAGGCTGTGGTTTCTGATCAAACAACAACAACAAAAATCTTTAAACCCAATTTAAATGTCAAGTGTTTGAAGTTCTTTCCACATCTAGCTCTTAAGCAAATGTAGTGTTAAGAGTGAGGGTGCTTGTTAGTTGCTACAAAGCTCTTTTGATGCCAAGAGGTATCAATAGCAATCAGTGGGAAAATGATCAGCATAGAAAAAAAGAGGCTGAGGTTGTAGTAAATGCTGCTGTCCTCAGAAACCCCTTGGTTACCCCAGCATAGGAGGTGGTGTGCTGCTGAAGGCACTTCTTGGCGGCCAAGGCAAACTTGCCTCTGGAAGTTCCAGCCAGGATGCAGAACTGAAGCTCTGACAACTCTTCCTGAGCGATGTGTGGGTGTTCAGGGGATGTTTGGAGCCACACCAAGCAAGTTGTGCCCCCTTAATCTTTGTGTAACTACTATTAAGAGCAGACTGCCCTTGAGAGCTGTCATCTTTTCAGTGACCAGGGGAGAGATCTGCCACCAGCTTCTGATACTGCTTGTGATTTGCAGTGCCCCTTCGAGTTCTTCTGTCGGGAGATCCAACAGAGGGAGCTGACATTTGGTACAGGAAAGGAAAATATTTGGCCTGGGGATGTGCAGCCAGCCCACACCTGCAGTACACAAGGGTTTAGGGCATGTTCTCCTCCAGCTATTTTCAGATGTCTCAGAGAAAACATCTCATTAAACTCCCATTAGATTGTCACATTTTAACCTCCCCTAGAAGATGCCATGGAAATGAATGAACCTAATCATCCTAAGCAGGTTTCCAAGTAAGTGGATTGCAGAGAGATAGGCTTCATTAAACAGGGATTTCATTTGCCTAATCAATAGGCATATGTGTTCCTCAGCCATGCCTTTGTTTGGAAGGGCAGAGAATCTGCTGTTCATTCTCATCATCTGGCTAAAGGTGAGGCCAAACCACTTGGACACCACATGAACCCTGGAAACATGTTTGTTCACAGAAGTCTAAGCTACATTTCACTGGGATCCCAGAGAAAATAAAGAGCAACCCAACCAAACCTTTGTGACACCAGCACAGGGTAACAGCACCTGAGCCTGCTCCCTTGCACTGAGTGTCTAAGCAAACCCCAATCATTCATGCAAGAGACAAGCAAACCCACATGCTCTGGCTTGGTCCTTTTGCCAGCACTGGCTTCATGTGAACACTTTGTGTGGTTGTTTGCTCTCGTGGTAATCCAGCTGTTTCCTCAAACCTTTTGCTGTGCCCCAGCCTGCAATAAAACTCAGCCTGGACTTCTCACTTGCTGCTTCAACAGTTTGCCACTGAAGCAAAGCACTGTTCTTTGCTTTGAGTGAACCCCCCCCCAGGCAGCACATCAGAATTAGTAACATCCCTTATTGCCTCAGAGGCCTTCAGACAGACACAGCACCACAGGTTTTCTGATCTTTCTCCCTTGGGTTTGCCGTCTCCCCTTTCATCTCCTCTTAAAAGAAACAATCAACTAGTCTTGAAAGAGGGGCAGCTTGCTGCAGGCCAGCTAAGGAAGCACTAACCACCCACAGCTAACCATTTTTGCAGCACTGTGCTAATTTTAGTCTTGGATTCAGCCAGGGCAGACAATCCCCAGAGCAGAGATGCTGAGGGCAGCCTGCGACATATGGTTGCTAAAGCATTTCTCCTAGGAGGGAGCTTTACATTTAGGGCTGAGTTGCTACAGTGCCCTCCAAGTCATAACTTTGAGGATTACTCATCCTAGACAGGCAAAAGCAGAGAATGTGCCTCCTAATTTAGATAGCTCCTGCAGCCTCTCTGAATCAGCAGGCTGCCTCACCCCCACCGTGGTTCTATTTCCAGCGCTTGATTCACTTCCAGTAAGGTCTGAACTTACCTTCTCTGACAGCCCCTGGTGAAGAGATGAAGGCAAGAGGAGTGAATGAGGTTCAGGGGTCAGAGAGCTCTGCCTGCCTACCTTGCTGGGGCAGCTTGGGCTTGAAGCTCACACCACAGACTGTGTTGGTCACAGATCATAGAACGGATTGGATCGATAGGGACCTTAGAGACCACCTAGTTCCAGCCCACCTGCCATGGACAGGGACATCTTCTACTAGACCAGGTTGCCCAAGGCCTCATGCAACCTGGACTTGAGCACTTCCACAACCTCCCTGGGCAACCTGTTCCAGTGTCTCACCAATCTCAATGTAAGGAGTTTCTTCCTAATCTCCAGTCTAAATCTGCCCTCCTCAAGCTTCAATCCATTCCCTCTCATCCTATCACCACAAGCTCTTGTCAAAAGTCCCTCCCCAGCTTCCTTGCAGCCTTCTTCAGGTACTGGAAGGCTGCTGTAAGGCCTCCCTGGAGCCTTCTCTTCTCCAGGCTGAACTCTCCAGGTCCTGCACTGAACTGTGACACAGTGACATCTTCCCAGCCCCGCTGAGAGTTAAAGGCATTTCTGATTAGGATGCATCTGAACCACTCCAGCTGATCTGTTCTGAACGTGCTATTTATAGCAGCAGTGGAGGCTGACAAGCATTGCATCATGCAGCAAGGTTGGTAATGTAAAGCACTAATGCAGCATTAACCATTTCAAGCCATTCTGGGTGTCAGAAACCCCAGCACAGCTTCGCAGTGAGCTCCTTAGTGGGCTGTGTGAGCAGCTCTGGCATTAGGCTAAGAGATCTTTGCCTGCTCTCCCTGGCACAGCCTCTGGTTGCTGTCCTGCTTTTGGCACCTTTGCTTATTCTGCCCACAAAGGTACCAAGCAGCAGAATGAGCCCAGGGCATGTGTCTCCTCTGGAGATCTGTGTGCACACCATGGTCTGGACATCTCTCTGCTTAAAGCAGGCTGCTCTAGGGAGTGATGCAAAATGGGAGGTGAGGAAGCTTTCCTAACTTGGGGTGTTGCTGAAGCTCTCAGATGAAATGGTTTAGGTCATAGAGGAGCTGGACCACCCCTGGATTTCTGAGCCAGGAGAAGGCTGGGACAAAAGGAGAAGCACGCACAGAGGATGCTCTGCAGGTCCAATGCCTCTTTGCAGGGCTGGGAGAGCTCTTTTCATCTTAAGTGGTGGGTTGCAGCTGAACTGCTGCTGCCCCTATGGATGGGGTGCTCTGCCTTTGGCTTTCTTAACTTAGCTGGGATAAGGTGTTGAGGAAGAGGATGCAGTGGCTCACAAGCACACATACACTGGTTGGCATGTGGTTATTTCTGTTGGTGCTCATGGGCAGCTCTCACCTCTGCATTACTCCACACAAAGCCCAGGCTAACCTCCTTCCCACCTTGCTCTGGTGGGAGCAGAGGATGTCTTAAAGCAGCACAGAATCACTAAGGTTGGAAAAGGCCTCTAAGATCATCAAGTCCAACTGTCCACCCAACACTACCATGGCCACTAAACCGTGTCCCAAGGTGCCATGTCTACACCTCTTTGTTTTCTTGAACACCTCCAGGGATGGGGACTCCACCACCTCCCTGGGCAGCCTGTTCCACTGCCTGGCCACTCAAGAAACACTCCTGAGCAAAATGTTTTATGAAGACAGATTCCTTTGTATTAGCAACCAGTCGAGGGAGTCCAGGGACCAGTTCAGGCACACCTCTGCTGCCCAGAGGGTTGAAAACAAAAACCAACTAAAAAAAGAAAAGCTCTCCAGCTTGGGAGGGGGCAGGGGAAACAAGAGGGTGAAGAACACAATCAATCAAAAAGTGCTTCTAAGAGAAGCAGCAGGATAAAAATCATTCCTACAGTCTGAGAGCACTTCCATGCTATTGACCCGAGAGGCAGCAATGGCCTCAGCCACGTGGGTGTGAAGCACATCTGCAAGCTCCCTGCTCAGTGCCTGTGCAGAGCATTATCTCCTCCTGCCTTTGTCTCTTCTGGGCAGTGTTTAATACAGGAGACAGTTCCCAGGAGGAATTCCAATCCTCTCTCTCCTAGTGTATTCCGTTTGCCTTCAGCATCTTTCAGTAGTAGTCCTCCTTCTTGCCATCAGCTCTCTGTACTCCTGCATGGTCCTTCTGGTCTTGGACAAGTTCCAGGTCATCATTGTCATCCACCTCACCTCCATGATCCTCCTGGGTGCAGAAGGAATAGCCAGGAAGGAAAAAAAAATCAGGAAAGCCTGGAAAAGCAGAGCCTAACTAGCAGCACATTGTGCTGCTTCTGGGTATGGCTGTTCCACCATACCAGCCCAGCCTGGGAAACTCAGGAGAACAGGGGAGAATCCCTCTCTGCCAGGGACCTTGAGGTGTCATTGGCAAGCCACTCTGCCAAGACACAGAGGGGAGAAGCATCTCACAGCTCAGCTGCTGCAAATGGATGCAGAAAGAAGTGAGGAGGGGAGACAGAGCCTAAAGGATACTCTGAACACCTGGAGCAGAAAAGGGAGCAGAGCTCAGTGGGCTCTGGGTTTGTTCTGGAGAGCCACCTCGCTGAGCAGGCAGAGACAACACTGAAGTCAGTGCTCACATCTGCCTTCCTAAAAGCTGAGGCAAGCTCAGCTCCTGGCTACCAGCACCCCCAGGTAACAAGCACGCCAGAAAGGGAAAGAGGAAGAACCTTGGTGTCGTACAATTTCCTGCTCCTGATCTTCTTGATAGTCATCCATTTGCTCTTCCCTGGGCTTGGCAGGTCTGCCAGCATCCTGCAAAACACACAGCCTCACTCACTGCTGACAGTGCCCCGGCCGGGGATACAGCTGCCTGGCATTACAGCCCCAGGTGTGGGCTATGGAGCAGGAATCCAGGGCAGCAGAGGGACAATGAGGCAACCCAAATTCCACTGCTGCTCTTCCCATCCAGTCTCACTTTCCACCTGCTGGCAGCAGCAGCCCAGCTCCTTCCCCTGTGGAGAGCAAGTCCTCTCCTGCAGCAGAGGGGTGCCAGGGCCCCTGCACAAGCTGCTGCAGCACCAAGTGCCAGCACTGCTGGGAGGCCACAGGTTATTTAGGGTAGAGCTTCAGGGAGCACAGCCCAGCCCTGTCTGAACATCAGGTATTCAGTCACTAATTCTTTCCACATTTTCACTAATCTTAAGGAGGTGTTGCTCTGTTGGTGCCAGCATCTCATTCTCCTTGGATTTCATTGGCTTGGGCTTCTTTGTTTTTGTTCTTTTCTTTCCTTAAGCCTCACTATTAATCATGGGTTTAGAGGCTGACAGATGAAACACTCCTTTTGAGTGTTGTCAAAACTCCTTGTCAAAACAAGCTAACATTTCCCTGATGCAGAGCCTGGCTTCAGCCAGCCAGCAGCACTTTGTAAAAGAAATGGATTCCATCTGCAGGCAGGCAGACAAGGAGGCAGAGGTCTCACGTGTGGGCACTGCTGCCAAGAGCCTGCTGCACACAGGGCAGGACCTGACCAGAGCCCCAGCACAGGCCCTCTTAGTGTCTCTGGTTTGGGTCTCTCAAGTGCCTGAAAAGATAAAAGAGCTGTGGGGAGAGTCATCTCCTGCTCAAGGTCTCTCCAGACACTTGGCTGCTTCAAATCATAGAATCATAGAATTGTTAGGGTTGGAAGGGACCTCAAAGATCATCTAGTTCCAGCCCCTTGCCATGGGCAGGGACTCCTCACACTAGATCAGGTTGCTCAGAGCCACATGAAGCTCTACCCTAACTAACCTGTGGCTTCCCAGCAGTGCTGGCACTTGGTGCTGCAGCAGCCTGTGCAGGGGCCCTGGCACCCCCTTGCTGCAGGAGAGGACTTGCTCTCCACAGGGGAAGGAGCTGGGCTGTTGCTGCCAGCAGGTGGAAAGTGAGACTGGATGGTCTTAAAAACCTCCAGGGATGAGGCTTCTACCACCTCCCTGGGCAGCCTGTTCCTGTGTCTCACCACCTTCATGGGGAAGAACTTCTTCCTAACATCCAATCTGAATGCTAGGGCTGACTTCAACTGGCAGAGAGGACAGGGCCAGAACAAGTTCTGACAGTGACCAACCCACTGCTCCTCTCTCAGAAAGAGGCTTCTCCTACCTGCCATACCCTTGCAGTGGGATTATGGATCCATCCAGGAGCACAGAATTAACCAGGTTGGAAAAGACCTTCAAGATCATCAAGTCCAACCCATCACCCAGCACCATCTAATCAACTAACCCATGGCACTGAGCGCCTCATCCAGGCTCTTTTTAAACACTTCCAGTGATGGGGACTCCACCACCTCCCTGGGCAGCACATCCCAAGGGCCAATCTCTCTGTCTGGGAAGAACTTTCTCCTCACCTCCAGCCTAAACCTCCCCTGGCACAGCTTGAGACTGTGTCCTCTTGTTCTGGTGCTGCTTGCCTGGGAGAAGAGACCAACCCCCACCTGGCTACAACCTCCCTTCAAGGAGTTGCAGAGAGCAAGAAGGTCTCCCCTGAGCCTCCTCTTCTGCAGGCTAAGCAACCCCAGCTCCCTCAGCCTCTCCTCCCAGGGCTGTGCTCCAGACCCAAACACGATGTCCTTAGGCTTTCTGCCTCCCCCCATTCACAGCTGGGGATCTTTGCCTGGCACCTGCTGCTTGCCCTCATGTCAGTTACCTTCAGTGGCTTCTCCTTAGGCTCTTCTTTCACACTGGGCTCCTTGAACTTCTCCAGACCTCCCACTTTCTCTTCAAAGTCAGGTCTCTCCAGCTCAGCTTCCTCAAACTCATCCTCCCCTTGGTTATTGGGATCCTGGGCTGGATCTGCAGCATCATCTGGCATCTGGACAAGAAAAGGCTCTCGTGAGTACCAGGCAGGAAGACCCCGTGGGAAATGCTGACTCTAAAGGGATGCTGCACCTAGGTGAGAGCACTACTGACCATGGGTTCCTGCACAGCAGCCTCCTTCTGAGAGTGCAGGTTCTCCTCTCTCTCAATCACTCCTGCATCTGCAAGGCAAAGGGACAGTCATCAGTGTCACCAGGTAGGATTCCCAGGGCTGGGGAGCAGCTGTGCTCACTCTGCACTAAGCAGAGATTTGTCTCAACCTGCCTGCAGCTGGAGGCAGACAATGGTCCCTGCATGAGTTCAGAGGAATTCTTTTTCAGTGCCATTTCCAAGAGCTCAGGGCAAAGCAGCCCTGTGCTCCTACAGCTGCCAAAACTCATTCCTTGTCCCCAAGGCTGGGGCACCAGCATGTGTTGAAGCATGTCCAGAACTTACTGAATGGTGCAGCGAGACACAGACAAAAACCAGCTCTGGATTCAGGCCCTGATCTGTATTTGGGGCTGTAAATATCTAAAGGGTGGAGGTGATGAGGATGGGGCTGGGCTCTTTTCAGTGGTGGCCACTTACAAGACAAGGGGCAATGACTACAAGCTAGGACCCAGCAGGTTTCACTTGAGCTTCAAGAGAAACTTCTCTTTGAGGTTGCTGGAGCCCTGGCAGGCTTCCCAGAGAGGTTGTAGAATCTCCTTCTCTGGAGAGACTCCAAACCCACCTGGATAAAATCCTGTGCAACCTCATCTAGGAGAACCTGCTTTAGCAGGGGGTTGGAGTAAATGATCTCCAAAGATCCCTTCCAGCCCCAGCCCCTTTGATTCTCTGATGGAGGTGCATTTTTCCTCATGCCACTGCTAAGTTTTGGCAGCATCTATAGCAGCAACCCAGCCCTACAGCCACTCAGACCAGCACTGGGGGCTAAAGTAGACCACCCCAGGTCACTGTGTCTGTGCCACCTTCCCCTTTGCTGGCACCTGGCTGCTAAGAACAAAAAGCAGGGAGACAGTCAAGGCAGGAGGAGGGGGGTGGAAAAAAATCAGCCTTTAAATACATATCCTTTCCTTTCAACTAAATCAAGGTCTAATCCTCACCCTGAAGTGGATATGGCTGCAGTGTGTCCCAGCTCTGGCACTCACCAGCAACAGGGGAGGGCATGGCCCATGTCTGCCATCACCATGGTCCAAGTGCCTCTCCCCCAAACATGCAAGGGGAGCCTATGAGCCAGCAGCATTCCCAACTGGACAGCAGCACTGCCAGGGCACTGCCTTTGGCTGTTAATTCCAATTAGGACAGAGAGGTCAAGGGCTCTTGGTCCTCAAGCTCCCTTATACCTGCCACGAGGTCTTTCCTTTTCAGGGGAAAATTCACTTTGATGTGAACCAATTAGCTCAGTTTCTCTGAGGGGACCTGCTGAAAAATCAGGTCAGCAAAACATGAAACAGCAGCTCCACAAGTTACCTCCCAGCCTCTGAAATAGCTGTAGGTGCTCTGTTGGCTGACTGACAAATCCAGCTCCCTGCCCTTGAATGTATTTGCTTTTAGCCCCTTAAGGACAGCTGGGGAAATGCCTACCCTCAGTAACTCAGAAACCCTACTTCTGAAAAAGAAATGAAAGTAAATAATTAAATCAGTTCCTGTGAGAGATTGAATCATGGAATGGTTTAGCTTGGAAGAGGCCTTTAAAAATCATTGAGTTCAACTCTTAACCCAGCACTGGGCTAGCCTGCTGAAGAGTGATTTTTTCCCCATCACTCCCCTGGGAGTGAAAGAAGAATTGGCTTCACTTAACACAGGTTTTGAGGCCACTACCTTGGAAATGTGTGAAGATGCAGGGCAGAAGGGAGCAAGCCCAGAACGCTGCCCAGGCTTTGCATTTGGCCAAGGACAATATCCTCACAAGGAATCATTTGAGTTGTAAGGGTTCTCCTTTAACACCAGCAGGAAGTTCTTGTCCCTCCCCAGAAGAAAACTCTTCTCCCTCCCTGCTTTGGTTGGCAATAAATGAGTGCTGTGCAGGATAGGATTAGGGCAGCCCTACCCATCTCAAGCTCCTCATCATCTGTCCTTTCCTTCTTGTCTTCCTGACCAGCTCCTTGATGCTCTTCCCCTCTCTTCTCGCTGGGTGGCTGTGGGCTGCCTTTCTGCATCTCTTGCCCAGGCTTGGGATCAAACTGAAGGCTCTTGGGGTAGCTGTGCACTTGTTCTTCATCCATCTGAGCATTCACTTTGTTAACTATGTCTTTCCAGCTGCAAAAAAGGGCACAAAGCAAACGAGAAACACACCCCCCCCACCTCTGCCTCAGTATATCGAGAGAGAATTTCATCCTCCTGCATTATAATGGCAAGCAGAGGGAAGAAACCTCCAGCACATGCAGAAGCTTGTCCTGATTTAACTCTTGGGCAAAAGGAGCAGTTTGCATTCCTTGCTGTGATATCTGCTTGAAAGAGAACATTTAGTGTGCCATAAGTACCCAATAAGTTATGCTTTATAAACACAATTTATTGCTGAGCTGCTTTGAGATGGTTCAGCTGATACAAGAACTTATCCACACAGCACTCAGCTCCAGTCCTAAAGAGAGATTTGCTCATGCCTCACACAATCCCAAAGATCTTCAGTTTATGGAAAGATATCAAACCCATAAATCCTCTTTCTTGTTCCAGCTTCAAGAGGCTGCTACAGTGAAACTCTCGAATTTTAGCCTAAAAAGAGGAACAACCTTGCGAAATAAACAGGAAAAGCACAACACAAAAGTCACACTTTCAGGCCATTCCCTCTTGTTCTATCACCTGATGCTAGGGTGAGGAAACCAAGCCCAGCCTCACTCCAGCCTCCTCTCAGGGAGCTGCAGAGAGCAATGAGGTCTCCCCTCAGCCTCGTTCTCTCAAGGCTGAACCCCCCCAGGTCCTTCAGCTGCTGTGTTCTCCAGACCCTTCACCAGCTTTGTTGCCCTGCTCTGGGCACTCTCCAGCACCTCAATGTCCTTCTTGGAATAAGGAACCCAAAACTGGACAGAGATTTAAGCACTGAGAAAGGCCATGAGGTCTGTGGTGACAGGTTGGACTCGATGATCTTTGAGGTCTCTTCCAACCTTAGTGTTACTGTGATACAAGTGGCCTTCACTACAGCAGCTCTCTAAAGCCAGCATCCTACCTCCACACAAAACTTCCAGGAAGAGCAATCATAACCCAGCCTTCAGCTCCCATTCCCCCCCATTATAAAACCATCACAATGCAAATCAGCCATCCAGAGCTCCTCTGGGAAGTGCTGGTCTCAGCCACCCGAAGCAAGACGTGGGCACTGGGTGCCTGGCCCTCTTTGGCGCTCTGCTGAGGCTTGATATTGTTCTTGGCATCAGCACCTTCTGGAGAAGGCTGGTTTGTTCACTCCTTGTCACAGATCTCATACAGAGTCTGGAGCAGCTCCAGCTGCTCTGGAAATCCTTAACCACAGCTCCAGGAAAAGAAAAGCAGACCAAACCCCCCAGCACCTTTGTCCCTGCAGCAGTTATTTGCCAAACAAACGCAGTGTTTGCACTGGGTGTTTCACAGCGCAGCGGTGGCATCTTCTGCAGGCTCTGCAGGGCTGAGGAAGGAGCATTCTGCCATCACAACCTCACCCCTCACCTGCAGTTCCACTCACACAGGCACCTCCCTGTAAGAAGGCAGAAAATCCTCAGTGCTGTGACTCCCTGTGTCCATCAGATGGTGTGTGCCAAAGCAGTGTGCAGAGGACACTGCCCTTTAAAGCAAGCACAGTCTGACCTGGGAGGGCTGCAGGTTAAGTGAACAAACAGGGAGGGGGCGGGAAAAAAGGGCAGAGAAGAATGGGTAGGATCAGGCTGAATTAAGAATGAAATCCAGAAGTCTCCTCTACAGATAAAAGGGAAATGAAATCTGGTTTGCTCCAGTAAATGGAGCAGATATGACCTGGACAGACACAAGGGATAAATAAATCAAATGAGGAAGCACTATTTTCAGAGTTAGGTTTTTTTGGAGCATGGCCAGACTTTGATGAATTGCAGCCTCAGGAAGACATTTGCTGCCTTTTGCAAACCAGACTGGTCTGGGAGTGCTGCTGAGAGAGCCAGCAGCTCCTGTACAGCGCCCAGCACTACAGGATCCTGGTCCCAGACCAGACTGCCAGCTGCTACAGCAATGCCAGGAGTGCAGGAGGAATTATCCATTCTGGTACCTGTATGGAGTGGGCAGGTTCAAGCCATGCTCTGGACCTCTGCCCTCTCCAAGGGGCTCTCCTCCCCAGACCTCTCCTCTCCTGTTTACCCCAAGAAGAGGTCTGGAGAAGACTCTGCTGAGGATGTCCAATATGAGCAACAGTCCCAAGCTGCAGGGAATTTTAATACCAAGGTTTCAGCTAAGCTTTGTTCCAAGTCTTTTATTTTGAGCCCTGATCCTTGCACTGACAGGGTTGAATTGCTTTGGCTTCTCCAGATGAAGCTGAAGTTGACATAAACCACATCATCTCAAGTGCAGGCATGCAGGAACATAGTCAGGACAAAAGCCTGGGCTGCTGGATGGATTCTGACGGTGTCCTCACTCCTGGAACAAACTCCTGCTGTGAACTGTTTTATCCCATTCTGGATAAATCCCATGGCTTGGGGCTCACAGCTCTCAGACCTGTCTGACTGCTCATGTTCTAAGGAGGCTCAGTGAAGGAAAGTCCCTAAGATACCAGGAGGACCCCAAGCTCCATTCCCTGGCAGGGAAGAAGACATGGAAGAGAGGATTGAATAGAAGGGATTTGTTTCACCAACCTTTGCATTTGCCCCTGTCTGTTCCCTGTGGAGTGGTGGCTGTCTGGCCCCTGAGGTTTTTCTGCTGCAGAGGGTTGTTTTGGATCAGAGAGGGACAGCCCAGGAGCTTGGCTTTCCTCATGGCTCTTCACCTGGATGCGCATCACCATCTTCACATCCTGCAGAGGAGAGACATGAATGCCCTCAGGAGACACCCTCCTGACCTTACCAGGTATCCACAGACTCCCCTTGCATTTGGGCAGCCTCCTGGGCCAGAAAAATCCTCTCTCAAAGAACAACAGATTCGTTCTGCAGCCCTGTCCAGCCAGCCTGCAGTGGGAGAGGTCCTTCTCCTTCCCAGCAGCCAAGAGGAGGCAATCTGGACCCTGTGTGACCCAAGCTTGTCTTGGGCAGGTTAATCTCCAAGAAAAGAGGAACAACGAAACCACGTCTGAAAAAATCCCCACACAGAGAATCATTGAGGTTGGAAAAGGCCTCTGAGATCATCAGCTAGGACTGCCAACCCAACACCACCCTGGCCACCAAACCGTGCCCCAGTGTGCCATGTCCACTCCTTTCCTGAACACCTCCAGGGATGGGGACTCCACCACCTCCCTGAGCAGCCTGTTCCAATCCCTGACCACTTTTTAAAGGCAATAAAATTTTCCTAATCTCCAACCCAAACCTCCCCTGGCACAACCTGAGGCCATTTCCTCTTGTCCTATCACTTGCTCCTTGGGAGAAGAAACTGACACCCAGCTGGCTCCAACCTCCTTTCAGAGAGCTGCAGAGAGCAATGAGGTCTCCCCTCAGCCTCCTCCTGACTAAACACCCCCAGCTCCCTCAGCCTTGTTCTCCAGACCCTTCCCCACCTTTGTTGCCCTTCTCTGGACCTGCTCCAGCCCCTCAATGGCTTTCTTGTAGCGAGGAGCCCAAAACCTGAACCCAGTATTCAAGGTGTGGCCTCTCCAGTAGTTCCTGTAATTACAGCCCAACCACACTGCAATTATTGTCATTTCTGCAGAGATTTGCTTTCCATAGCTGCCTCTCCATCACCCCAGGAGGCAGAGGAGCTGCTTTTATGATTTCCTCTTTGCAGATCCGGCAGGATCCAGAAGAAGAACCCAGCCCAGCCACTAAACCACAGCCTCTGGAGCGCGCACAGGAGCCTGAAACCTGGGGCCAGGACGCTTCCCATGCCAGGGCAGTGGAATGCACATGTGCATGTCATTACAAATATGCCAGTGCTGGGCTTCACAAGAAAGGGCTGCACAGGACAAGCAGCAGGAGTGCAGCACTCACTGGGTTCCCGTTGGGAAGGCTGTTCATGGTCCGGGTGAATCGGACGACGTGGCCGTCCCCGTGCCGCGCTGGCCAGGCTGGCACAGCATCTGGCAGGGAGTTGGCATCTTGCAGTGGAGCTGGATGGGTAAAGAGCACGTTAGCCTGTGGCCTGGGGCCATCATTCCTGTAGGAGCTCTGGCCCTGCAGCAGAGAGCCATCTGCCTGCTTCTGAACCCCAGAGACTTGTGATGCCAGCGGGTTCCCGGCGGGGCGATTCTCCTGACTGGCTGGAAAAGCCTGCAAAGAAGAATGGACAAGAGTTAGCCAGCTCAGCTCCCCCCACACTGAAACCCCTCCAAGCCCCATGCTGAAAACCCACAGAAGCCCTGCAGAACTCTTCTCCCTGGGCTTTCCTGGGAGTACCACACCTTCTGCCTCACGAGCTGCAACTGGCTGTTGGCTGGCACCACAGGCTGCTCCTTCAGCACCTGAAACTGCTGCTGCCCCTTCCCAGCTCCTCCTGCTTTGAAACTGGGCATCTTCTGTAGAGCTTCCTTGAGCTGCCTGAACTCTTCCATCTGGGCCTGAGGGGATGAGAAAGGTAAAGTGAAACCTCACCCAGTAACAGTTGTGCACAGGGAGATGTTAGGTTGTGGTTGGACTCAAATCTTTTCCAACCAGGTGATTCCATGAGCAGGGTTTACCAACTCCTTGCTGAGAGCAGCCACTCTTTTCTGGCCAGCTGTTCAGCCCAGAGACACCACTAAAGAAAACATACTTCATATGTGTGAAAGAAGAGACTGGATGGGGTGCTTGGTGCCATGGTTTAGTTGATTAGATGGTGTTGGGTGAGAGGTTGGACTTGATGATCTCAAAGGTCTTTTCCAGCCTGGTTAATTCTATTCTATTCTATTCTACTCTACTCTACTCTATCCTGTCCTATCCTATCCTAAAGGCTGGAGATAAACCACAACCATTAATGGCAAGCCCAAAGTAGCCTTCAACTTTTCCTCCAGGCTTCATGGATATTCTGCACTCCCCTTTGCCAATCCTGACTCTTCTTTTAGTGCCTATCTACCCTGCAAGGGCTGACCCATGGCATCAGTTCTTTCCCTTGACATAACTCTTGCCTTTTGATGATCTTAAAGGTCTTTTCCAAGCCAAACCATTCCATGATTCTAAGAGTTGTATCCTGGGTCTTGTCAGGTGTGATTTCCCCCTCTCCTCCTGTGCCTCCCAGGGCAGCTTTATTTTCCTCCTGTGGAGGCATTTCTCCATGGATGTGCTCAGCTCAGTGGGGCTGGCAATAATTGGCATCATCCTGCTTTGACAATTCAATTTACTTTGCAAGACAGATGGGAATTGATTCTCCTGGACTGTTAAAGCAAATGCAACACTTTGCTCTCTCTCTCTCTCTCTCTGCTGCAGCTTATTTCATCCATCTCCAAACCCTGAAAAGTAAGGCTTGAAAAAGCCACTCAGGAAAAGCTCTGCACTCCTACCCCAGCTATTTATAGCAAAGTGAGGTGGGGGGAAAGCTTTTCATGTGCCTGCCAGAATACCTGGAAGAGGACCAAATTAGGCACTGGGCAGAGTAGGAAAGCTTCCAAGCAGCAAGGAAAGTTTTAGCAGGAAATTAATTCCTGAGCAGGCTCTGCTGATTTCAGTTCTTCCCCCTGAAATTTGACCTGAAAATTAACATTAAAACAACAAAAAAAAACCAAGCCCAAAACACCAACCCAAACAAAACCACTCAGCAAAGGAAAAGGAAGCCAGAAACACTTCGTGGGATGTAGCCTTAGCTAGCAGGAGATTGCTTCCAGTCACAGAATCACAGTATGGTAGGCATTGGAAGGGACCTCTGGAGGTGATCCAGTCCAAACCCCCCCCTGCTAAAGCAGGGACACCCACAAGAGGTTGCCCAGGATGACACTGGCCAGGTGGGTTTGGAAGTGCTCCAGAGGAGGAGACTCCACAATCTCTTTGGGCAGCCTGCTCCAGGGCTGCTGCACCCTCAAAATTGATCCTTAAGTTCAAATGAAACCTCCTGGGTTCCAGTTTGTGCCTGTTGCCAGTTGTCCTCTTGCTAGGCACCACTGAAAAGAGCCCAGCCCCATCCTCATGACCTCCACCCTTTAGCTCTTGCTGAGCATTGATCACATCCCCTCTGGGGCTGCTCTTCTCCAGGCTCAACAGCCCCAGGGCTAGCAGCCTTTCCTCCTCACAGAGCTGCTCCAAGCCCCTCAGCAGCTTTGTAGCCTCTGCTGAACTCTCTCCAGCAGTCCCCTGTCTCTCTTGAACTGAGAGGCCCAGAACTGGACACAATAGTCCAGATGTGACCTCACCAGGGCAGAGCAGTGGGAGGAGAACCTCCTTTGATCTGGTGACCACACTCTTCCTAATGCACCCATGAATATCATTGTCCTTCCTGGCCATGAGGGGACATTGCTGGCCTGTTAAGGTGGTCAGCCCTCTGGGACAGCAGCTTTAGACTGTCCTCAGAGCACAGACTCCCACATGCTGTTTGCAGCCCGTCATGGTGAGCTGTGCTGGGTGCTTCCCTGCCTCCTTTTGCCTGGCAGAGCAAGTGATGTGACAGCTCCTGCAGGCTGGGCTGCTGACATGTGCTCATTTCCCAGGGATTCTAACATGCTGTCTAGAATGCAAATCACTCCTCTGAACTTCCACCTGCCAGGAGGAAGCAAGACCTACAACAGGGTGAAATCTGCACTCCCCCATTGCAATCAACACTGCAAGAACTGCAGTGCCTGAAGGGGGACAGTACCTGAAGGGGCTACAAGAAAGCTGGAGAGGGATTGTTTACAAGGGCTTGCAGCAGTAGGATGAGGGACAATGGTTTGAAACTAGAGCAGGGTAGATTTAGGTTGAACATTATGAAGGTCTTTACTATGAAGGTGTCAAAACACTTGGAACAGGTTGCCCAGGGAGGTGGTGGTGGCCCCATTCCTATAGACATTCAAAGTCAGGCTTGATGGGGCTCTGAGCAACATGATTTAGTTGGGGATGTCCCTGCTGACTACAGGTGGGTTGGACCAGATGTCTTTAGAGGTCCCTTCCAACCCAGTGCATTCTAAGACAAGGAAGCTGGGAGTCTTTGTGGGTGTTAGCTCGAACATCTGGCATCTTGCCCCACTGAAGGCAAACACAGTCCCAGCCACCCTTCTGTCCCGAAACAGCTGATCAGCAAACTTAAAGATGTAACACTAAGGCTCATTGTCAAAAAGATCTGAAGTACTTTCCAAAAAGTCATTGGGACCAAGCCCTGCCACTCTTTTGAGAGCCAGGAATAGCAGTCAGACAGATGGCTGGAGCACAACTTGGTTGCAGGACTGTCTGGTACATGCAGAGCTGCGTCTCCCACACCCAGGGCAGATCCTTTCCCTCCTGTTCACTCTTCATTTTGACAAGAGATGGCAGGGATCTGACTCTTGCAAACTGAAGGGGCCAGAAGATTAAGATTGGCAGCACAAAAGCTGCCACCACCACGTTTCCCAGCCTGCAAGTGCTTGACTTTGGAGCTTCAGCCATCTCTGGCCAAGGATTTGTTGGTTGTTTTCTTTGTCAGTGATGTTCAGAGCACACTTGAACTGCTGATTGCTTGACTGCAGCACAGCCAAACAGCACTTTAAGGGCTCTCTGCTGAAGGGTATTTCAAACTGGTCCTACATGGTGTGCCAGATACAAATGCACTCAGCATTGATCCAGCAAGAGAAAAGTAGAAATCCATCATGACAGACAGAGGACCTTTGATCAGCTGCCATTGACCCAAGCTGCAAGTGGCACAGGGCTGTCTGATGGGAGCTGACTGGGTCTCCCTGTTGCTTGAGAGCAAGCTGTGGAGCAGCAACCTTAGCAACTGCTTTGAAAGTTTGCCCAGGAGGTCCAAAATAGTGGTTCTGAGGTTGGTGGTTGGACTCAATGAACTTAAGAGGTCTTTTCCAAGCAAAACAGTTCTGTGATTCTAGGATTCTCCGTGTTTTATAGCAGGAGGTGTGAGTGCAGGCTTGCCCCCACTGCTGTTTCAGCTCCTGGTGTGGTCTGGCTGGACTGACCCCTACAGAGACTAGAAGCCTGTGTTTAGTTGCCAGCAAGTAGGCTGCAGGCAGTACCCCTGCAAGAGTCCTACCAGCCTGCCTCAGCTAGGTGGAGGAGCAAGGTCAAGAAGCAGCTGGGTGGTCAGACAGGATTAGGAAGGCAGACAAGTCAAATGCACTGACACTCCACCTGAGACCCCTCAAACCACATCTGACATGAGCCAAAGAGCTGTCAAATGACAGCTGCCTGCAATGTCAGTAACCTGGGCTTCCTGCCTGGAGCAGCTCCTCATCTGTGGGCTTTGCCATGCCCTGGAGCCACTTAGCCCCTGCTGTTTTGCAGGGCAGAGCAGGCCAGAACTCAAGACAAACCTTGCAGAAGTCAAGACCCCTCCACACACACTCCCAGCTCAAGTCCAGCATCCAGTTCAGGGGACAAATCAGTTGTCAACAGCATCTCACCACAAGCAGCTAATTGCTTCTGGGCTTATCCCATAATCCATGGGAGTGCTTGACAGAAGGCTGTTAATTAACACCAGAAAAGGCTAATTCAGCCTGCGACGTGACTCTTAGAGTGTATTTACAAAGCTGCTTGTGTCTTGGCTCAGTGCAAGAGCCTCAGACAGACACTCAAGGCATTAATTCCTCCCACTTCTCCCAACATACCCTGCATTCTCCCTTCTCCCACCGACTTGTCTTGGGGTACCTTTATTCTCTGCTACTGGGCCACATTCCAGGAGGATATTGCCTGTACAGAGCTCATCCCAAGCACCCACCAGCACTGGTTTAGGCAACTCCCCACACTGGGGTACAGTTGGTAGCTAGGTTATCATTTACAGAACACTGGATGGTGCACCCAGAGCCCAGTGGAAGAGGGTCCCAAGTGGCCACAAGCACCCCACAATTGACTACCTGGGCGTTAAGGAGCTGAGAGTGGACTTCCTGGTGAGCCTTGCGGAGAAGCTTGCTCTCTTCTCTGAGTTTATAGACTGTGTCTGCAAGGGAAGAGAAATCGGCTGAAGAGAGCTGGTTCTGCGGGTGTAGTATCTCTCCTCCTTACCCTAAATTCCTCTTGACCTCACAGACCTCTCCAAGCCCAGGAATTGCAGCTGGGGACTAGCCAAGCACAGCCAAAACCACATCACTATTGCTTTCAGCGCTCAGGGGTCCTGCCCAGCCAAGGAACTTCCTCTTCTCTGGCTTATCTCTGCTAGCTGCTGCTATCAGGGTCAGGCTCTTGCTGTGCTATCACAATCTTTGTTTCTTCATTCCCCTTACTCTTGGCAGCTAAGAACATCAAGCAGTGCTCACTTGTCCTACCTCTGCTGACCGGAAGGTTGGGAAACAACTACAGGAGAGGTCTGTCAGGTTCTCCTGAACCCACAGCTGATGCAGTTTGGGTCTTCCTTTCTACTGCACAGAGAAGCTGCCTCTTGAAAGGCTGCTAAAAACACAACCCCAATGGTCTTCCTCTCATGGAGTAGCTCCTCCACAGCCTCTTCTGCCTCTCACACCTCCTCTCAGCTCACTTGGCCAGCTGTAGCACTGCCCTTGCTCCTGCACCCTCACCCTGAGGCAGGACAATGCTCCAGCTGAGGCGTGGAGGGCCAAGGCAGTGCACACCCACACGTGTGTGTCCCTACAGTATCTACAGTCCTTTTAGGGACCTGTAGAAGCAAGAGTGTTCTCTCCTGACCTCAGCCTTTTCCCTGCCTGCTGTGTTCTCAGCTCCACATCACACTCACCCTGCAAGCTTGTGACTTCAGTGTCCTTCTCCTGCTGCAGTTGGGCATATTTCTGGCTGTGGGTCTCCAGTGCCTTACGATGTTCCAGTTTCAAGCTGTTGTGCTGCAGCTGCAGGTCAAGCAGCTGCTTCTTGACATCTTCATGCTGATTCTGAATATGAAAAGTGACAAAGAGTCAGTACAAGGAGAGGAAGAGTAATTTCCAAGTGCTGCTCAAGTGCCTCTATTTAATAAGTGGCTTGGGGAGGCAGAGGAGATGCTCATTTCTCCAGTAAGGTAGATAGAAATCCCAGGCACAAGAAAATTTGGTGTTCAGTGGTCAGGAGGGGATGCAAAATGCCAGTTTAAACTCTGCTTTGGGAAGCAGTTTGGGATGTCTCTTTGGATGCCCCTAAACTGGAAGCGGAATGTGGGGGCAAGTCCACTCCTGCCTGCAAAAGAGACGGAGACTCTGGTACACAGCCAAGAACTACTCCTACTCCTTCCCAGCTTCCCTGCACACCCTGCTCTGTGGGAGCAGTGCAGGCTGTAATATTTGCAGCCATCAAACCAAATGCCTGGGAAACACTGCACCAAGCCAAGGTCCTTTCCAGAGCCCCAGACACGCTGAAGGACATCGCTGCCTGCAAGGATAGCCCCCATGGTGCACGCAGGCCAGGCTCTGCGTGCAGGTGTTGCCTGTCACGGTGGGGACATGGACACCTAAGCATTCAGGTTGTTCTCTCTGCTTGGCTTGCTTCCTGGCAGCCTGGCTGCTCTCCCACCCACCACTCCAAGCTGCTAGAACAGGAGGAGACCTTTTGCAAGGGTCCCACAGCCTCTCACACAGTGAGATTCTCAGAGAGCCCACGTTCTCCATCACAACCTGGGGATGAAATGCCAGGGTAACAAAACTCTCACAAGACCACAGACTGTTTCAAGCAGGCCAGGAACTCATCAGACAGAAGTGGGTTGAAGAGCTGTTCTCTTCTCCCCTCCCCTCCTGCAGAACCCAAGAACAAAACACGCTGAGGCATCCTTTTGGTCCGACCCACTGAACCAGAATTCACCTCCTGGGTTTTTTTTGTTCCCATGGTAACCTAGAGAGAGTCTTTCCACATTCAGTTTGTCAACACCAATTATGTATGCAGATTGATGGGCTCACAGGTGAACCCTGGCCCTTCCACACAATAGCTCCTCAGGACTCAGGCAGCAATTCCAGCCAGCCTTCCTGTAAAACAGCAAAAGATCTTCTTCTTTCTTTTTTTAATCAAAACCCCCCAAACCTCTAAATGCTATTGATGACTGCATTTATCCCCAGTAAAACAAAGCATCTGTGGCCTGGCCATTCTCCCCTGAAGCAATTCTCCTCCACTGAAAACAAAAAGGGGAAAAAAAAAAGGGGGGAGAGAGAAATAATTCTGCTCCAAAAATCCATCCAATGCAGAGGAAAAAGCTATCAGCATGGAGAGGTCCAGAGACCAGAACAAAGAAGAGAGACAAGGATGTCAGGTTAATCAGATCACCAGATCAGGAGGGAAAAGAAAGAGAATAAAAGATTCCTGCTCTGGCTTTCAGAGGCATTAGGTACTTAGAGCTCTCATCAGAGCCACTGGCAGAAAGCACTGCAGAGGAACCACATCTCTAAAAGCATTTAGATACTAAACACTTCAGAAACCACCAACATTAGCAAGCGAGAATTGATTTTAACAAGAAACTCCAAGCAATTCTAAGTCCTCATCAGCTCAGGTCAATTAATTTCTCTCCCATATTCTGTGCAGCAGGCAATGTGTGCAATGTTTCTCCCCAGGCTGCTCACAGCCTGGAAGAAGGGAGGGAATACTCAGCCTCTGACACCAGCAGGGAGCTGAAGAAGAGATAAATGCCTTGACCAAGGTCACACAAAGCACCTGAGGTCCAGTCCAGCTCATTGAGCACACAGAGCATCCTCACCCTCAGCTGGTTTCCAAGGATGGCTGCAGCCAATGGATGCCAACTGCAGGAGGAATCTAAAGATGCTGCTTTAGTGTAGCTGCAGGACAGGAGGTCTGGAACGTGCTCTGTGTGATTATGTTTCAGAGAAGCAACTTAGCTGTGAGCAGAGCATCTACCAAAGCTTGGTATGCTGACAGCCCCGAGGCAGCTAAGAAACTCTGGTGTCCAGAGCTGCCCATCTGACTGGGATGCCCTTCCCTCCTCCACCTCACCGAAATGCTGTTTGAGTCGCTCAGGCAGAAACTGCAAGACACAGCACGTGAGTGGTGTGCAACTCATGTGCCGACGCAGCCTGGGGTGAGGGAACCCAGAGAGACCACGCTGCCACGACCTGCGTGCCTGCCCATCACACCCCACACTGCCAGAAGGGCAACTCAGATCATTCAGGAAGCCAAACAATCCTTCAAAAATTGGGAGTCCTTCAAGTCAGCTACCACACTGCAGTCCCCAGGGCTGGCCTGGGCTTTCAGCAGCTGTAAATGTAGTTAAAACAAAAACAAACCGCCCCCAAACAAACAGATTATTTTTGTTTCCCCTCCCCAGTAAAAGGAAGCAAGGGAAAGGGAGCCAGGACGAAATGCTCTCAGTGTTCCCTTGAGGCAAGCAAAGCAGAGCTCTCTGCTCAGGCTGCAGTTGCTATGAAGAGGAAGGTTACTATCACGAAGCGTTCCCAGAATCCGCAGTGCTGGATAATACCCAAGAGACAGAACTGTACTTCCCTTTTCCCCAAGTTTGAATCCAAAAAGGCAGGCAGCTGGAGGTCCTGCTCTGCTCAGGAAACACAGCCCAGCGGTGCTGAGGGCTGCTGGAACCCAGCCCTCTTTCTACAGCCCAGAATTAAATTACCAGCTCCCTGCCAAGGCTCTAACGAAAACCATTTCAGAGCCCACCCCTGCCAGCCGCGTTTGCATCGCTCTGACAGAAAGCAAACTTGAGCGTCAAGATCTGCTCCAGGTAGAGCATGTGATAAGCTATGAAATGCTATAAATCACCCCCCTCCAAGCCTCTCACACGGACTGGAGTACATTGTGTTAGCCTAAGGGGCATGCTACAATGAATGGAGCCATTTTCACACCAAGAGACCCAGAAAAGAACACAGCTGAACAAGAGAACTCCTGTGTGATAAACTGCACAAAGCCCACCATTGAAAGGAGCTCTAGGTGAAGGCTGTAATCTGATACAAAGCCCGACAGAATAAATAGGAAACTCCCATCAAGCTGAATGGGCAGGGAGGAATGTGGATCAACACTGCCTGGCCTCCTCCCTCCCACCTGGCACCAGCTGGAGGAAACCCTTGGGCTCTCCCAGGCACCTCTGGTAAGCAAAACTATCAATTCTCCCTCAGGGACTGCAGCCAGAGAAGGGCAACGGAGGTGGTGAAGGGTCTGGAGAAGAGGTCTGAAGAGGAGTGGCTGAGGGAACTGAGGGTGTTCAGAAATGGAGGCTGAGGGGACACCTTCTGGCTTACTACTCCCTCTAAGCAGGCTGAAGCCAGGCTGGGGTTGGGCTCTTCTCCCACGTAACAAGCGATAGGATGAGAGGAATTGGCCTCAAGTTGCACCAGGGGACGTTTAGCTTGGGTATTAGGAAGAATTTCTTTCCTGCCAGCACGGTCAGGCATTGGAACAGGCTGCCCAGGGAGGTGGTGGAGTCACCATCCCTGGAGGTGTCCAAAACTCATGGCACATTGGGACCCAGCTTCACAGGCAAGGTGGTGTTGGGTTACAGTCGGATTTGATGATTATAGAGGTCTTTTCTTAGATGATTCTCTGATTAATTGAAGTCTCCTCTTAATGATTCTAGGGAGCATTGTTTAACAGGCAGCAGATGGTGAGCACATGAAACCAGTCCCCTCCGTTACCTTCAGTATCTTGTGCTGGGAACTGAGTGCTCCGTATCTGTTCATAGAATCTTGCTGGAAAGGAAAAGATTCAGCAGTGCCATTAGATCCCAGGAACTCCCATCAGCACCTGCCCAGCCAGTGCACCACCTGCACCTTCCCACTGCCCCTTCCCACACACAGGCAGGCGTGGAGCCTGGGAACCAGCCCCCCCAGGCTGACCAGCAGAATCTGGAGCCTGAGCAGGGCTGGGAAATGACCCATTCAAAACAACCCAGCCACCAACTAATTAACTGCACTCTCTTGATTGGCATTCAGAGTGGTTCTCCCCAGTCTTCAGTTCTTTATCTAGGACAGGCCCAGTGCTGGAAGAGCTTTCCACCCCCACCCCCCCATAGCAGGCTGAGCTCTCTCTGCAGCAGCTGAGGGGGAGGCAGACAGCACCAGAGCTCAGGCTTTCGCCTACACACCAAAATTGCACCATTTAACAAAAAATTGATCACTACAGCAGTTGAGCAAGCCTAGAGCCAACTGCTGTAACCAGGGAGAGCTACCAAACTGAGCTCCACTGAAACAAACCAGCACAGAGGGGGCTGTTCATGCCTTGCTCAGAGTCACATTCTTCCCTTGTCCCCAGGGTGCTTCATGGCAGCAGCAGCATCTCACAGTATCACAGTATCACCAGCCACCTGTGCTCAGAGGCCAAGCCCCCCCAGCAGTAGTGGCACCTGAGAGGCAACATGGAATCACAGAATGCTTTGGGTTGGAAGGGACTTTTAAAGGTCATGTAGTCCAACATCCCTGCACTGAGCCTAGCACCATTCTCATGAACGCGGTGGTGCTAGAAAAGTCTTTAACATCACTGCACACACGCTCTGAGGAGTAAACCATACCTACCTTCTCCTTGTTGAGGGCTTCCTGAGCTTCTAACTTGTACACTAAAAAATCTAGAAGTGGAAGAAGAGAAGACAATTTAATGAGCTGGAGTTTACCCAGGATCTGGTTTATATTTTGGTGGGCAGAGGGAAGAAGGAACTCAGCCCCTTGCTAAGCGAAAGGCTGCAACTCAGCAAGCTGGAATGCAGCTGCTGCTAGGAACCTCCACTCAGTGCCCTCAGGGAGGTGGTCACATTGTTCATCAGAGCTGTCCACCTAGCTAGACTGCCTTAAATGTCCTTCCTTTCCCACTCTATAGGCAAGTGCACTGCAGACTTCCCATTTTGGCCCACAAATGGCAGCATCTTGATGTCAGTGTGTAAGGATTTGGGTGCTCTGAAATGACATCAGAAAACAGAAATCAAAGCTTCTGTGAGACCAGAAGGAACTCATCTGCTGACCTCATCTTTGCTACCACCTTAAAATGGGAAGGTCCCACGACAGGATGATGTTGATTAGGAGGTTTTATTTACTCATTCAGTCCCCACTGCATAAAGAAGAGGCAGGAATGCAGCCACACAGCTACAGCCAAACCTGGATGCTGTAGGTCAGCATTTCCAGCAACACCACAGTGCATGGAGCAGCAAGGAGGAGTGATGTCACCCCACATACCAGTTCTGAAGATAAAAGCCAAGCTATTAAGTTGCCAATAACAATCAGGTGCAAAGAGATCTGGCATCCAAGCACACTGCTGCACTGAAAGCTCTTGTAGCCAGCAGCTAAGCTGTGAGCTTCCTACTGCTTGTTGTACTTTGTGGTCTTAAAATATCCTGCATGCTTTTGTGTATCAGCTTGAAAGGGTCTGACTGCCTGCATTGTCCAGGCACTGTGGAGTGCCCTGATGCTAATATCATTAACCACTCCCAGAGCTCAGCCTCTGCTGATCACTTCTGTAAGAGAAAAAGCAAAGCAAACCAACCAACCAAACAAAAACCCCAACCATGGTCTACAGCCAGGTTTGGTTGTCACTTAAAGTGCTCCAACACTGGGTCATGGGAACTGTTACCTCCTGAGGACAGAGGAGAGAACAGAACTCACCTCCCAGCACCTCTTGCCCATGGGCAACATACAAGTCAGTGAAGTAGTCTCAAACAAAGCCTGAGCCTCACTTGCGGGGTGTTGAGTAACCTCCACACGTGGCTCTGAAGGCAGAACGTGCTTTGGGTGCATGGTGCCCCCCCAGAGGACAGCTGGAGGGTTGGCTGGGCATCAGTGCCACCCATGCAAGGGACTCACCTTCCTTTGTCTTCTTGTGCTCCCCTCGCTCCTTCTGCAGGGACCGTTCCAGCCGAGATCTGTGCTCGTACACGACTAGGGGAGCAGGAGGAGGCAGAGCATGAGATCAACCCTGACATTCATTCCCACCTGTTCTTTTCCCTAGAAGAGGCTTCTCTCAGCTCATGCAACCAGGTGCACATGTGGACCTCAAATCCTGCCATGGTCTGGGCCAGCAGGTGCCCAACAGGCTTGGGCAAAAGAGTCTTTCCTGGCTGGGATGGGCTGCTTCACTCTGGGTTGAGTGGCTCACAGATAAAACCCAGAGTAAGCAAAGCAACTGCCCTGAGATACATGCAGACACCTGATGTGCCAGCCAGTGAAAGGGCCAGCTCCAGCACAGGCTGTTTGTGCTTCTTTGTCAGCTGTGAACAGATAAGGTCTGGAGCAGGGTGGTGACAGTGGCACTAGAGACAAAGGACACTCCTGATACAACACACCTGCCTGTCATCCTGTGAGCAGTCACACTCAGGTTTAGCTTTGGCAGCTAATCTGGGAAGCCTGAGATCTGGCTTTAGTGGGCAGTGACTACACCATGTATTTGTGAGCCAAGTCCACTACCAGGCTCAAGAGAGGCAGAGCCTTCCAGGTCATCTGCTCTGTAAAGACATCAGCAGCACACATGAGAGACATTTTCTCCCCTTCGCAACCCAACCATTAACTGGCCCTTAGGCTCCTCAGGAAAAGTGAGCCAAGCATCTCCCTCTCTCAGCACAAAAGAACATCTGTACTCTGCACAGAACATCTGCACTCTGCACAGGAGCTGAGAAGGGAGAGGGATGAGGCTGCTTCAGGGTTGAAGCTGCTTCAGGGATGAGGCTGCTTCCTACAGCAGCCACATGACAAATGGAAGTGCCAGAGAAGCTTCCTGATGGATGGTGATTTTAATCCACTCTGATGCCTGAATGCTAACCAAGAGCTTTCCCTGAGTCACAGCTTCTTTAAGCTGTGGCTCACTCTTGCATGTTTCTCTTCTGTTGGAACATAACAAATCCAAGTCTGGTGGCTACAGCAGGACCCTCACAAAGCCTGGTGGTTTTCTTCCCACCTGAAAATGCCTTTTCCGCACAGAAAAAGAAGCTCCACGTGGTTTAACTCTGTGATTTTTAAGCCATGCTCGTGCCATTGGCTAGGCCCAAGCTGTTTCAGTTGGAAAAGACCTCTAAGAGCATCAAAAGTCCAACAATCAACCCAACACCACCATGGCCACTCAACCATGTCCCAGACTGCCATCTCTGCGTGGCAAGTGCCTGAATGAATCAGGGGGGAAAGCAGTGACAAATGGCTCATGAATTCCTATTGCCACGGGCCACTATCTCCTCCTTTCTCTTTGCTACCCTCCCTACTTAACAAAGACATCCCAGTGGAGAAGATGCTTCCCCTAGGCTGGGCCACTTCATTAATATTTTCCTCTGGAGTGAGGAAACTACCAAAGCATTGCAGCAGAGAGATTTGCTTTCAGTCTGGGAGGACTTTTCTTCCCCTGCAGAGCACACTGGTGAGCAGCAAGCCCGTCCCTACAGCTGTCCAAGTGGCTGCTTCGTGACAGCTTTATTTTTAGCAACACTTTTCCTAACAGACTACTCAGATGTCACCCTGAGGGCTTTCCCCAGCCCAGCTAAACACACAAGAGACTGTGGGTGTGAAAAGCCCTGCTCAATGAAATTGTCATCCTAAGAACATCAGCCACTTCCCCAAAGACTTGTGAGCTCTGAGCACTCCTGACTGCCGCAAACATCTCACTTCCTTGCAGCCTTACCTAGCAGAGCACCTGAGGACAAGTCTCTGATGTGATGGGAACCTCACACCAGCAGTAAAAGCCGTGGCTGCTGGGGCTGCCCAGCAGTTCAGGGGCTCTGCCATGCTCTTTCACATCCCCTGAGCTTCCAGCTTGTGTTTGCCTCATTGGTTCTAGGCTTGGAGGAGTTCCCCGTGTTGGACTTTCTCCTACAGGCATTTTTTTCATTTCCTAATGACCTGAGTACAGTGAAAGACAGCAGGGTTAGAAACTCCCCCCCCAAGTGCAGGTTATCCACCTGTCCAGGCCACTGCAGCTGCAGAACCCAGGGCACCCGAGGCAGTCAGCAGCCTCACTGCCAGCTCAGTTGTGCTCCACCACCCAGAGCAGCAGAGTGCTCAGGGCACCAAGGGCTGCAGCCTCCCTCAGTAAAGCCAAGCACTCAGCACAGGGCCAGGCAAGTAAAGAACTCTTTTATGTGGAAGAGGTCTGCCTGGATGACCCCAAGCCACCAGGTGCTATTGATCTCACCTAGCAAGTCGAACACTAAAGCACAGCACCAGGCTTGTGCTAACAGCCAGAGCCACAAACCCTGACATGAGCACCACAAAGAGTCTTCAGGAGCAGCTCCATATCACAGGCTGCTCAGTCAGAAATCTGGGGCACCAAACCTGGCTCTCCTGACAGTTTAATAAGTAAAAGAAGCTGAAGTCACCTCCAGTGACTAGGGGCAGGGGGGAAAGCTGCCCTCTCCTGCCATTCCTCCAGGTCTCCAGAGCCCAGGAGAGGTGGGCTCAGCTTTACATGAAGCAGGACATAAAGTAGTCTCTCTACTGATCTTTGTGGTGGAATACAGTAACAGCTCAGCAGACCAAAATGGCACTGTACGACTTCTGAGGACAGGAAGCCAGGAAGTCTTTAACAATTTGCAATTCTAAGAGAGAATGGAGGGTGGTCAGTGTCTAAATCCAGGCTGGAATGCAGCCAGAATTCAAGACTAAAGCACCCTCACCTGCTGCCAAACCAGCTAAAAACGCAGAACTTGAAGTGCTGAAACAATGAAACCCCTTGCAGTGCCTTGTCTTGGGGAGAGAAGAACAGGGCAGGGCTTCCACAGACCCATTTCAAAGGAGCACAGAAAACAGGGTGCTTGCGGGGAGGGCTTGCCTCACACACCCCAGAGTGCTAAGGAAAACATCTGGCAGGGAGAGTTTAAGGGATCTCTAAAGGCAGAGTGATTCCAGGCTTGAGCAGAAGGAGAGAAAAACCTGGGACTGTTGGCAAGTGGTTCCATTTGACTGCTGCCTGGAGAAACCATGAGCATGTGCTTGCTCCCAGCTGTCCTGGAGAAGGCAGCAGAGGTGTCAGAGCTGTTGCTCTGGTTCTGCTGAAACTACCTACCCACCGTGCACAGATCTTGAGGCCATTTCCATGCCAAGGGCAGATGCTGTGGGAAAAGTCATCTTGCTGCCCATGGCTCACAGTTCAACTCAGCTCTCAGCACACAGATCACCAACTTCCAGACTGCACTATGCTACTATGCTCCTTCCCCTCTCAGAGCTAATCACACAGAAGCAGCTTTCTTCTCTGCTGCTCTCCTTGTTAGAAGCCTCATAAGACTCCTGCCAGTCACATCACAACTCATCACCTCTGGCACCAGTCAGGCTCAAGACTCATCCAGAGCAAGGGACAAGGGGAACAGAACCAAAGGCAGACTCATCAGACCTCCTTCTCTGATCCAGAGAGATGGTAAAGGAGAAGATAGAATGGGTGAAAGACATCCAGGGGTGAGGAGAGGAATGCAGTCCCCTGATGCTCAGCCACTGTGCAGCCCTGTTGGCAGCCTGCTGTGGGAGAGAAAATTCCTCCATCCCAGACACCACTTTGATGTGCCAGGTGACACCTCAAGAGCCACAGCCCTGTGCTTGAGATACCTCTGCACTTCAGGACTCCCATGAGCATGGCTCCTGCCTGCCAATCATTAGGCTTCTCCCACCAGCCACATCCTAAAAAAAGAAGCTTTGCCCTTGTTAAAATCGTTGGACAAGGAAGTGTCTTCTCAAAATAAAAAGGGTCTCCATGGCAACAGCTGTGTTTAGGGATGGGAGGGCTGACAGAGGGTTCAAAACCCCAGCAACAGGCTGTGGCTCTGCCATTCACACATATTTGGGTGGGAAAACTATGATGGGCCTGTCTGGGTTGTTTGCTTGAGCCTGCTGCTCCCCAAAGCGGGGTTCCCTGAGGCTACCACTGTCATCTCCTTCTCTGAAGAAACAGCCCCTCTCTCCAAGAGAAGCAAGAGATGCTGACACACCAGAGAGGAATGTGGGCTAACTTCTGCCCTGCTGAGCTTCACAGATCAGAGTCACAGGATGAGAGTGGAAATGGCTGGGGCTGGGGCTGTGCAACACATTAGGAGCTGGAGCTGTTTGATTGCCTTGAGATAGAGTGAGAAGAAACAGAAACAAAATGTGAGGTGGTAGCAGTGAAGCTCTCTCCACACACACACACACGATCGATTCACAAGACTGAGTGTGGGGGGTTTTAAAGCAAGTTTCCTTGAGGGACCAACAGAACACAACCACCACGCTCTGCTTTCCCAGTTTACAAGCAGAAACGCGCAGCCCTGAGCACAAGCAGCCTGTGTGCGGTGCTACATTTGCATCGACACTGCAAGGCACGACCACCAGCAAAGATTTAACCCCCAAAGGCACATGTGTCGAGTCAGAGACCTGCAGAATTCCCCAGCGGTGCAGGCTAGAGAAACAATGTCACTGGGTAAGGCAGCAGAGGTCAGAATGGATACTTCACATTTGGTTTTTAGCCTGAGGAAGAGCTGGGTTTAAACACCACAATCTGAAAGCACTTGGGTAGAAGAAAAAGTGTTAAACGAATCTCTTGACCTTGAGTCACTGAGAACCTCGGGCAAACAACGTTTTGCCCGTGTAAAATTCATTCGGGGGGCACTCCAGAACCAACCCCTCCCTCCAGCATCACACACACACAACGGCTGGCTACCTAAGAATGGATTCCCACCGAACCTCTCTACAGGGAGCTCAGCAAATCCCCTCCAGAGACTCCACATCCAGTGTCAGGTGCTGGAAAGGCAGCTCTGGCAGATGCAGTAGGGCTGGAACCACAGAGCAGACAAAGAAGAGAAGAGTTCAGCAATGGACTGACATGTGTCCTCGGCCTTCCCTGCTGAGATCTCTCCACGGGCTAAATGTCATGCTCCCACAGTCTGACATTTATGTAAGGAGGACAAATGAGGGGGGAAAGGGGAGGGGGAGCACACACATTATTCTTGCCTTCCGGTCTTCTGGCAGCTCTTGCCAGAGGAACCAAGTGCTGGTCAGTGGGGTCAGAAAAACCAGTGCTGCCTCCTCCTCCTCCTCCTCCCTGTTTTACAGGGAGCTCTGTGCTGCAGCATCTATCAGCCCCACATAAGACTTTTCTAGGCAATCTCTTGAGAAGAAGGTGGGTTTGTTCCCTTGCCAAGGCAATGGGCAGTGTGACAACAAACTTTGCTAAAGGACCCCCTGCTTCTCTCTTTACTTTCCAGAGATGCTCTGGTGAGCTGCAGAGGGGAGCCACATCTCAGAGCCTGCCCAACCAGCCTCTGAGTCCTGCTTGCATCTTTGCTGCCTCGCATTTCAGATGACACAGGACTGGTCTTTATGGCCAAAGGGAACTACAGGGGGGGGAAGAAATGGAACAGACATGACCCAGCTGAACTCACCAGCCCGGCACACGCCGCTCCCCATGCTGCTGTGAGCAGCAGCTCAGATCGAAGGCTGCTGAACTCCAGATAGCAAAAAGGGGAAGGAAATAGGTGACAGCATAGAATCATGGAATGCTTTGGGTTGGAAGGGACCTTTAAAAGTCACCTAGTCCAACCCCTCTGCAGTGAGCAGGGACATAGGATCATAGAATTATTTCAGTTGGAAGAGATCTCTAAGATCACTGAGTCCAGCTGTGAACCTAGCACCACCATGATCATTAAACCCTGTTCCCAGGTGCCATGCCCACACATTTCTTGAACACCTCCAGGGATGGCAACTCCACCACCTCCCTGGGCAGCCTGATCCAATGCCTGACCACTCTTTCAAGTACAGAAATTTTTCCTAATATCAAATCTAAAGCTCCCCTGGCACAATTTCAGGCCATTTCCTGTCATCCTACACCTTTCACTCCATCTTTAATTTTGAGCCCGTCCAACCTGATCTTAAATATTTTCAGGGATGGGGCATCTACCACCTCTCTGGGCAGAGGTAGATCTCACAGCTCTTCAAAGCCAAAAAGCTCACCCTAGCTCCACAGAGGTGCCACACTTCTCGCTGGGCTGGGCAGGTTTCAAAGCACCAGCAGGGAATGTTGTGAGAGAGGGAAGCTGGGGCAGCCGTGTGCACACAGAGAGCAGGTCACTCACCTTGGAGCTGGGCAGACAGAGCTTCCTGCTGCTGTTTGTATTTCTGGGCCAGGGCTTCAGCGTTCCTCACCTTCTGCTGCAAGTGGTTGTAGAGGAAAACTCCGGAGCCCAAGCATGCCACAGTCACCAGGCAGAAGCCGGTCTGCAGGAGCCCCTTCTGCCTCCTGGAGCACATCCCAGTGCCCATGATGGGGCCGAAGCGAAACGCTGGAGCGCTGCCTCTCCCTCCTCGTTAAAGCATCGGGGTCTTTTTGCACCCGCAGCCCCTTTCCCCCGGCAAATTCGCAGATGCCTCTGCGCGATGCGATCAAAGTCTCCCCTTGGCTTCTTTTTCCAGCCTTCGGAGAAGCGGAAAACGCTCCGGCAGCGTTTTTATTCCTGGTCGCCCATGGCAGGGGAGCGCAGCTCGGCAGCGGCGGCCGGGAGCAGCGGGCGCGAAGCCGGCAGCAGCATCCTCCAGCTGCCAACGGCACCGGGGGACCGGCCCGGGAGGAGGGGAACCGGCGGCAGGGAGACAGCAGGAGGAGGAGGAGGAAAACTTTTGCTTCCCATGTGCTGCAGTGGAGGGAGGGAGGGGGTGGGAAGGGGGTACGGCCGCCTTTGGCTCTTCCCACCTCCCCCTTTGGAGCACCGACCGGAAAAAATAACCCGGTGGGACGAGCAGCCCTTGTGCCCCCTCCCCGCGGCTTCCCTCGCCGGCAGCCCGAGAGGAAACGGCGGCACCGGGGGCCGGGAGAGCGGCCAGGAAACCGGCGGCGGCATCCGGGCTGCAGCGGCGGCGAGTCCGCCCTCCGCGGCGGGAGGGGCGGCGGCAGCGGGCAGGGCAGAGCAGGGCCGAGCACCGGCAGCGCCCTGGAGCCCACCCCGGCTGTCCCGGAGAGCGGGAGGGTCCCACCGAGAGTATCTGCCGCCTGCCCCCGGGCAGCCCGCATCGCTCCGGGGCCGCGGGGGTCTGAGCCCGCAGGGCGCTGGGGCCAAGCAGGGAGAAGGCATCACTCTGTGTGTGTGACGCCCCCCCAAGCCCCCTACCCCCAAGCAGATCTGAGCCACCAGCCTCCCACAGAGTTTGTTTTCCCGTTCCTAAACCAGCGGAGAAAGCCGCAGGCACCTGCTGGGAGCGGGGAACAGACTGAGGGATAACTGCATCCATGGAGTCTTGGAATCATGGAATGGTTTGGGTGGGAAGGGACCTTTAAAGCTCGTCTAGTCCACCCCTCTACACTAAGCAGGGACATTTCACCTGGAGCAGGTTGCTCAGAGCTCCAACCAACATGACCTACTTGAATGGTTCCAGGGATGGGCCATCTAGCACCTCTCTGGGTAATCTCGCCCCACCCTCAGCATAAAATCTTTCTCTTTAGCCCAAACCTCCTTCTTTTTAGTTTCAAACCATCATCTCCTGTCCTGTCAGGACAGGCCCTGGTAAAAAGTCTGTCCCCATCTTTCTTATTCAGCCCTTTAAGTACTGAAAAGCCACAAGAACCTTTTCCTTCTCCAGAGAAGAATGGTAGCTAACAAGGAGGACATCTTCAAAGGATTCCCTTCAAACCTTAAGGCTTTTAAGAGCAGTGGTTTCTTCTTGGGAAGATGTGAGCTGATGAAGGCATGGGGGCAGTGCAAAGAGAGGGGTGTGCAATGAGTTAGGCTCTTTCAAGGTATTTTAGGCAGCTCAGCCTCTCCTGGGCAGCTGCCCTTAACGTGGGCTGTTGTCCTCTGGCAGAACCCAGCTTGTTTCATCCAGATATGTGAGGCACAGCTGTGATGTTAGCAGACAACAGACAGGAACAGGAGGGAACAGCCCTTCTTCTCCAGGCCTGGAAGCATTCCAGGCCTGCTTCTTTGGGGCTTTGAGCAACCTGCTCTAGTTGAAGATGTCTTTGCTCACTGCAGGGTGGTTGGACTAGGTGACCTTTAAAGGTCCCTTCCAACCCGAGCCAGTCTATGGTTCTGTACTTCAGGGGATAGATGAAGCTCTCTGGAAGCTTGCACACATTCTGAGCTTAGATCTACTACTTCAGACCCCCGGGTTTATAATGAATCTTGTCTGCACCAGCAGCCTGACTGTCACATTGGCTCATCTCTTATCTGAGCTCACAAGGAGACTTCCTCCGGAATTCTGCCAAGTTCCATATTTCAGGCATCCGGGGAACAAGCAACAATCACACCAATTAATTCTTCAGCAGCAACTCCCCTCCAAGAACCCTGCACAGCTTTAGAGATGTTCATCAAATGAGCTTCACTGTACTGCTGAGAAGTAGCTGGATGCCATTCCTGTCTCCCTCATCTGCAGAAGGGAAAACTGAGGCAGAGCATTCCTGTAAGGCTGTGATTTAGCCAAGGTAACCAAGGGCTTTTTTCCAAGCATTTTAAGTGGATTTGGTATGTTTGAGCTGTCTGCCAGAGCAAGGGTGAGACTCAGCCTACAGAACTAACAGTCCTGGCTCTGAGTGCAGCTTCCAGAAAACATTATCTGCTTTCCTTAATGAATTAACTGATTCTTCCAGACTTACTGCTTGGCTCTTCTCTGGAAACCAGAATAGCACTGATGCGATGCTCCACACAGTCTCTGTCTGCCCTGGGTCATTTGCATGGAGGAGCAGGGCTGATCTTGTCACCGAGTCACACATCTTCAGTTCAAGAGACACAGCCAGCCAGCCTCAGTGTCCAGCTGATACTTAGCCCAAATGGAGGTTGCTGAATGCTGCAGCATCTCTCCAGGCTGTTTGTCAGGAGCTGGAATGCTTTTTGTCTGCATCTTGAGGACTGAGGGGGCAGCCTGTGGGATGAGGGATTTGAGTCTCAGTTTTGCCTCTGTTCAGCACATTCTTTTTTTTTCCCCCCTCCCCTCCTGCTTTCATTAATTACTTCCTCATGTGTTGGTTCCTGCCTGAGAAACACTGGGAGTTTCTGAAGTTTTGACAGAGAGGACTCTGGAAAAGGTTAAAATCCTGCATTAGTGGCTGGCTGGCTGAGAAAGGTTTGACCAACAAAGTTTCTATGCTGTAATCAGTTCAGCTGTAGATTTAGCTCCTTATTTCTGCACAGATCTGGGGCCAGCTGAACAACACAGCCCCAGCAAAGAGCCAAAGTGTTTCTTGCTCATGCTTTGCCAGTATTTATGTTATGTGGCCTGCTAGTGAAATCCCAATAAACTGAGAGCTGATCCCACTTCCCCTGCAGTCAGTGATAAAATCCTTCACTGGGGTCTTGTTTTTCCACATAAAAAAAAATAAGGGCCCACATCCCTTTCCCATAAAGATGTGGAAATAACAGCAGGGAGCTTGGAATTCCTTACTCTAGGGGACCTTCCCCCATAACTGAAGTCTCTAAGACCCATGGCACAAAGCTCTGCCTGCAGAGAGCTCCTTCTCCTTGTGCCTACTTTGCATCTGCTGTTTGTCCTGACGAGATCTTTGTGCTCACCTGGCTGGGACAGATCAGAAGTTCTCTTTGCCAAAGATTTCTGTGCACTAGATGAGAAGAGGACATCCTGATGGCTTTTGCAAAGCTCTCTGAAGGTCTCATGCCATCAGGAAGATTGGGAGGAAGAGAGAAGCACCCTGAGCTGAACAACTTGACCATAGGTGTCAGCCCTCTTCAAATCCAACTCAAAATGCTTTGTGCCTCAGGGATTATCTGATCATCTCCCTTTTTTTTTTTGCCTGCCCTAATCCAATGGGTGATCACATCTGATGAGAGCTTTGAAATAATAATCTGAACAAAACAAGCAGTTCCCATGGGAAAGCTCTGGCTGCATTGCACTTGTAAAGAAAATGGCACTTTTCCTCCTGGATGGCATTGCCACGAGTATTAACCATCTGTGCAAATATTGCAGCCCTGGAAAGCTCCAGCCTTTTAATCAGAGCTTTGGATTTCATAGCAGGCATTTAATCGGCTGTGGGAGTATTTTCAGCCAGGTTATGTAAATGCTGTCAAGAAACCAAGTGTCTGAAAAAGATGCATGTAAGGAATGTGCTAGTAGGAGACAGAGGGGAGGCTTTGTTGTTTCAGGGCTGCAGTTCCACAACAAAAACAAACGGAGCAAATTAGCAACATCCACAGCCCTCTGAAACTGGCTGAGCGGGATGCTGTAGCCCTGCAGCCTCTATGGGTCTTGCAGATGCCTCCCAGAGGGACCCACTCCAGGGATCCAGTGTTTAGGGGTCTTGGGTGAGCAGGAGAAGAGCCTGAGGTGGGAGTTCAGTGTATCAGAGAGGACAGGCACAAAGGTTTAAAGAAGAAAGTTGTCTCCAGTGGGCATCTCTCTGTGCATGTATGTGCCTGGATTCGAGCACTATGGAAGCACCTGCATGTCATGCACCTTCTGGAGGTGTCTGCCCTACCACACAGAGAAATTCCTGATTAATTCCTTGCAGGAGTGAAAGCTCCCTAAATCAAACAGCTCCTGGGGGCAGCTCTCATCTCTGGTCCCTCCAAGGTTAAGGGGTGGGAAAGCTGAGCCATTCCTTCCTTCCCATAACAAGAAGTGACAGCTTCTAATTAAGATCCATTAGAGGCTGCCCCAGGGAAGCAGTGGGGACCATTTTTCAGACTGCATTGTTGACATCACTTTTTGTCTCAGAATGGCATGTTGGCTCAGCTATCTCTCCTAGCTTCCCCAAGCCTACGTGTGTGTGTTGAGTCATCTCACTGCTGTGCCATGCCTGAAAGTCAGCACAGCAGAGCTCAAGAAACCTGGATGCTCTCACAGCTTTGTCAGACCTTAGATCACAGCCCTGTCAGAGCTTAGGGACAAACTGTGGGCAGAGCCATGGAATCATAGACTCACAGAATTGTTTCAGTTGGAAAAAACCTCCAAGATCATCAAGTCCAATTGTAAGCCAAACACCACCATGGCCATTAAACCATGGCCCCAAGAGCCATGTCCACAGGTTTACTGAACACCTCCAGGGATGGTGACTCCAGCACCTCCCTGGGCAGCCTGTGCCAATCCCTGAGCACTCTTGCAGCAAAGAAATTTTTCCTAATTTCCAACTTAAACCTCCCCTGGCACAATTCCAGGCCACTTCCTCTTGTCCTATCACTAATTACTCACTTTGCCCTCCTTTCAGGGAGTGCAATTATAGAGAGAATGTGAACTGAGGGAACATAATGAGCATAAACCCTGACTTTTAGAGGCACAAGGTTCTAGGGTCAATCTCACCATCTAGAAGAGTATTGCATAGAAACTGGGGCTGAAGGAGATCTGCGCTTACATCCACATGTCAGCACAGCCAGCAGCAGAAAGCCACTACTCACCTGTGAAGACTGTTGGTAGCTGAGCCACTTTGGGTTCCTTTTCAGTTGAGAGCAATGAGAATCGGTTTCAAAGAGACAGAGAAGAAACAAGCAGGGGCAAAGAGCATCTTCTCCACAGAAAATGCCTCACAGTGCAGCTGGAGCCCTGTGACTCCATCACCTGTTTGTTTGCAGTGTCTGCAGCACTCACCAAACAGCTCCAGAGGCAGGCAGTGCCCTTTAACGTGCACACACTTTAGTGCCTCACCAAGGTACAGGTTTTCATCAGAGCCAGGGAACATTCCAGCTCCTGTAGGATAATTATATATATCTTTTTTTTTTTACCAGGGAGATGCTTCATTGATTCTGAGGTCCACATCTGTTTGCACAACAGTGTCAAGAGGCTCTCAGCTCCCACTCACACTGACTTGTCTGGGAATCCTTCTAAGGTGGTTGTCTTCAGCAGCCTCCTTCCAGGTACACACCTCCAGCTGGCATGGGATGGATATGTTCATGAGTAAGAATTCAATAGGGAGAACAACACGGGGCTATAAAAATGGAAATCAGCTCCTATTCTATATTAACCTGTCAAAAACTCTCTCCATGGCCAACAATCAAGTTGGCACTAAGCTAATTACACAAAGACCTCTGAATTGTTACCTGATTGTATTTCCAGCTCTACGTGTCTGACCAGCCCAGAAGTCCTGAAGTTCATTTGCCTCCCTGCACGCACAGCAGAGGCCACAGTTGGAGATAAAATCTGCAGAAGTGCCTGTTCCACTCATAGATCCTGTGGCTGCAGACACAAACAGCCAATTTGGCATGCAAGCCCTCAGCTCCCCACAAAACTGCGTGTTCTAGCCAGCACTGCCTGCAAACTCAACCTCCAGGAGCAATTACAGTCGCAGAAACTCTGTTTCTTACATAACACTAAATAACAAGCCTCATGGAAAGTGACTCTCCTGGCCTTGTTTATATGATTTAGACAAGGGGGAAGAAAAAAAAAAGCCCCTTTAGGGTAAACTAAATTCAAGCCCCTCTCCTCCAGATGATGAGAGACTGCTGATGGTTGGTACACTGCCTGTTAGACTTGGTCCTACAGAGCGCTGTCAAACACCCTGAGGAACACAGCACAATCATGCTGATACTTAAGCTTTTTATCTCTGAAACTCTGCCAGTTAGTTCCCTCTCAGTTACTATTGACATGTCCTCCTTGCCTCCAGAGCAGCACAAAGGCACACTGCAGTATCTCCCACTCCTTGCTGCAGTTTGCTCCTGCCAGAATTCCTACCTGGCACATGGATGGATAGGAAGGATACCTGTAAGTGAATGCAATCCACCCAACCTCTTTCCCAGGGTACCACCTGGATGGTCAGGCATGGAAGATGGCCTCTTTTGGTAGGGGAAAGAGGGAAGTGGCAAATGTTCTGCATTAGAATGCCTCGTTCAACAGCCTGGAAAACTCAGGTAGTCCTACAGAACCATAGAGTAATTTTGGTTGGAAAAGCCCTCTAAGATCATCAAGTCCAACCATCGACCTAAAACCACCTTGGCCACTAAACCATATCCCCAAAATGTCAGATCTACGCATTTTTTTGTCACCTCCAGGGATGAGGACTCCACCACCTCCCTGGGCAGCCTGTTCCAATGCCTCATTACCCTTTCAGTACAGAAAGTCCTCCTAATAATCCAACCTAAAGTTCCCCTGGCACAATTTCAGGCCATTTCCTCTTGTTCTGTCACTGGCTATCGGGGAGAGGAGGCGTGAGGTCCTTCTGATGGATCTCCAAGTGTCTTCAGTGGCACTGGGATTTCATAGCCTGGGTTTTCAGCTGCCACTGGAGCCCATGTTGGCGAAGCTCTCTAAACCTGGGCTTGCAAGGGGCTCTCAGCCCATGCTAAGGACTGGAAGGGTGGAGTTGCTTTGTGCATGTTTAGCTTTCAAAAGTATCACAGTTTTAAGAAAGGATTTGGCAGCATTTACAGCAGGAGAAGTATTTCATGAGAAGATTGTGTGTACAGTATACTGAGTGCAGCCAGAGAGGCATAAGGACCTAATTCCCCCTTGGTAGGATGCCAGACATTCATTTACAGCCACACAGAACTTGACCTCAGGTACATGAGTAAGTTGTTTAAATAATTGCAGCAGCAGGGAAGGAAAAAAAAAACCAAAAGGAGGATTAGTTTCCTTGTCTGCTCTGTGACTAGGACCAGATTCATCACTGGTGTAATCCTGCTGATTTCACTGCAGTCACACTTGGGATCACTTTGGGATTTCGAAGGCTACATTAATGCAGCAGGATGCTTGCACTCTCAAGGCTTCCCCAAGCATTAGCATTCTGATGTGGTAGAAACTCATCCCATAATACAGTGCTGAGAATTTTCGAATAATAAAGAAGCAAAGATGCCTGCTGCCACCGGAGCTGGCTAATTATAGCAGCACAGACAGACTTCCCTTGCAGAATTCCATATGCCATATTAACCCAGCACAATAAATAAACCCTGTTCAAGAAGGGAGGCTGAGGAGGCATTTCTGATTCTGAAATCCTCTAACCCTAAAGTTAGGGAGAGAGGAAATAATTGAATGGCAGTTTGCCTATTCTGTTGTTTGGGTGGTGGTGGTTTGGTTTTTTTTTTCCAGCCAGCTTTTCATCCTGCCTCTAGATGTGCTTCTGTGGAAGTGGGTGGGGAAGAGGGTAGGGGAAGAGCTCACTGTTTAGCAATTAAGAGTCTCCTTATTATTATTCCCTAATTTACATTGGATATTAGGAACAATTTCTTTACTGAAAAAGTGGTCAGGGATTGGAGCAGGCTACCCAGGGAGGTGGTGGAGTCACCATCCCTGGAGGTGGTCAAGAAACCTGTGGTCATGGCGCTTTGGAACATGGTTTAATGGCCATGGGGGGGGTTGGGTGAATGGTTGGACTTGATAATCTTGAAGGTCTTTCCCATGCAAAACAATTCTATGATTCTATTAGGCTCCAAAACTCCTCCAGTCTTCCACCTGGCAATATTTGAACACTTAGCAGAAGACCAGATGGAACAGACTGATTCAGTCTGCCTTATTTTTGAGTGATGCTCAGCATTGGAGGGAACCTGTCTTAGATACTGTCTAGAGCAACAACAACAGGGAGAAGAGACTTCAGATAGGCTTCAAACAGCAGAACTGCTGGCACAGGCATTTAGCACCTGCAGGCAACTGGCCACTGCTGAGAGTCACTATCCAGCACCCAGCACTACAGAATCCACAGCTGCTAGGGGCTTTAGAGAACCCCCACCCAGAAAGCAGGGGAAAGCTTCCAAGGAGGCAGCACTGGTGCCCTCAGACACTTGCAGATGACTTCTGTAGGGCCAGCTTCAGATCATGTGTCCCCTGGTGGCCCTACTGCAGCACAGCTGACAGACAGGTTTCTGTTTGCTAGCCAGAGGCTGGAGCAGTGCTGAGACTACCTGCAGCTGTTCCAAGCCAAGCTCAGCACTCATCACTAGGCTGCTGTTCTACCACACCAAACTCAGTGTTCCCTACACACAGCTGTGACTACCTGGTCCCTGCTCTCCGTCTGTTGGTCATTAACACCACTCTCAGGACAAACTGCAGGAAGGTCAGAGTTTGGCACAGCTCAGCTGCTATTTTCTGTTCCTTCCAAGGACAGTGCCTTTCCTCACTGCTGCCCTGCACTCCCTCTAGGAGTCCATATGGTAACAGGGCTCAGGATTACACCACAGAACTGTTGAGCATCTCTCTGACCGTGCCTACACCAGGGTACATGTCTGCCCAGGATTTCTGGAGGGCTACAGAGCATCCTGCCTTGCTTTGGCTTGCTTACTGACATTGCTGCCACATTCCCAGTGGGACCTCAGTGACCCAGTGCACTGCTTCCTACACAGCAGTGCAGTGGGATCAGGTCCTGATGCAAAGTTGGTGCAGTAAAGAGTGGGATAAGAGGGTAGAGCCCTCTCATCTCATTTCACAGATGAAACTGAGACAGAAGCTGCTTCTTACAGGACTCCAGAGGACTGGGTGGAACTCAGAAGCAGACAACAGTGCTTCTCTGGACACCACGAGCTGCACAACAACACAGCTGCAGGTCCCAGGCTGAATTCATGACACCATGATATTTATTTGCCACTTGCTTTATTGATGGCAGGCTCCATCCAGCATATGCTTTGCAGATATTTGTTAGCAAGTGTGTTAAAGTTCCCCCCTGAGTTTTCACATTGATGTATGAGGATCCAAACTGGCTGCAGTACTTTTTATCACACAGACTGGGCTGCAAAAAAAGGCAAGACAGCAAAGGGCTGTCAGCTGAGGGACTCAGCAGACTGTGCAAACACACAGCAGAAGGCTCAGAGGAATAATTCCAATTACTTTTAAAGTTATCAGATTTACACCACTGTAGGTCAAACAAAGCTGGCTCCCTGCTTTGCCTTTTATCAGTCACCTTATTTGCTGTCAAGTTTATTGGATGCAGATGCTGTCCTCAGACACAATCCTCTCCACTTAAACATCTACATCTGTTGTATAGTTGTCATAGCAGCTTTGCCACAACTCCTGGCTTGTTTTAAATCTCCTGTCGCTCTGACCAGCTCCTGAAAGGAGATCTGAAAGGCTCAGATCTCAGGAAACAGTTTAGCTGTTACAATCTGAAGGATTCACTTGGAGTCTTATTTTTCCCTCAGTGAGACACAGGGGTTCAAAGTCCAGGATAGTTGTTTCTCAGTGCTAAACATTGTGGGAAAGGAAATAAAGAGGAATCCCCCTTGGGTGTAGATTCCATTAGGCTGTGGTGCCACTTGTTTCAGAGGAGAGACCTAAATGTGGAACTGAACTTCCTCAAAGTTAATTCCCAAAGCTGGGTATGGGATGCAGGTCACTTTCTGTCTTGTTCTGAGGCTCAGCTGAGCTAAAACGCTGCTCATTTTTCTCTGCTCCATGCAGGTCATTGCCCCTGGTGTGGCACACCTTGAGGCAGTGCCACAAGGTGTAAACATAACACCAGTGCACATCTGCACCCCGGGAGCTGGAGGAAGCTGCCTTTCCCAGGCTTTGCTTTTGAGAAGAGGTCTCTGAACCTGTCTTTCCCACACACAGACTGAGCAGGCAAAACAGGCACTGCAGGACATAGCTGTGGAAAGTGTCCTTCTGTCTCTGACCTGAAGACACATTTTGGACAACACTTTCCCCATCAGCTGCCATTTTTATTTAGTTGGGTTGGGGTTTTTTTGTCCTGTGTATCGATCAATCACCTTCATAGAACCTCCTGAGACTTCTGCTGCTGGCGTTGCCATCACATAGGCAGCTCCCTTCACGGCCCAAGGTTGGCATGTGCTGTGTCAGGGAGCTGCAAAATGTTAAGGAGAATGATTTTGTTAAAAAGAAGGGAAAGGGAAAACAAAAAAGGCTGGTTAATAATCTCAAACAGTTTGGCTGACCCCGAAGTGGCCTTCCACATCTGATAGGGATGTGTCTGGAGAGGAAACCTACAGAAGAATCTGTGAATATTTCTCTGAAGGAGGCTGTGAATATTTCTGTGTAACAGTGGCATCCAGTGGGCAAAGAAAGATTCCTGGTAATACGTTTGGAAAGCCAGGACTTGGCGCTGGCTGTACCCTTTGAGGTGTTTCTGTGTGTATACTACCACAGAAATCGGCAAGCTGAGGGAGGGAGCAGCAGTGCAGTGCTTAGATCCGCTTAGCGCAGTCCCAAATAGTTAACAGTGCTCATTCCCCATCTCCTGGCCAAAGGCTAAAGTGCACTGCAGCTCTGCCCGCAGCCCTCTCAGGCTCAAGTCTCCCTTTTTCACGCTCACATTTTCACAGTCACCCCAAGGTGACCCCAAGGTGCATGTGAGTGGCCTGGCCCACACCACCTTTAACACAAGGACAAGAGACACAGGTTCCTCCTACTCAGCTTTTATCAAATGGCAATGATAAGCTTGTGTTTGGACAGGTCCTTTGCACCCTGTAGGCATAAAAGTTACAGCAACTGCTGCTGTGCTCTGACGCTGTCTCAGAATTTTGGTCTCTTTCGCTTGCATCAGCCCCAGGCAATCCTGCTGCCTGGTGTCTTTGTTTCCTCCTCGACTTTTAGGGCCCTAGCTCATATTCCTGATGGGGTAGCAGGATGAGGAATGGCACAGGTGGCTTTTTTATAACCTTGCTGTCTCATTCCTGTTGTGAGTGCAGGGCAAATTCTGTGCTGCAGGCCTTCTGGGTTTGGCATGACCACATCACTCAGTTTGACTGCTGTGGCTGTCCTTCACTGTCAACGCAGGTCACTCTCTTAACCCTTGCTCTGCCATGCCAGTCCACATTAACAGACTAAATATGAACCAAAATTCCAGTCTGCTAGCTCCAACAGAGCCTTGCTTGACTTGCACCAACAGAATGGGGCAGGCAAGAGGCTTTATAAGCTGTCTCTGACCTCGGTGAGGTAAGGTCAGTAGAGTGCATCAAGTCAATGAGATACACGAGATCCCTATCAAGTGCAGTCCTTATCGCCAGGCAGACCACACAAACTTGTTTCCTCTGCCTGTTTGAAGATAAATTCATTATGAAAGTAGTAATACCTTGTGCTTTTAGATTCACACACTCTGGCTAATGCATGGTGGCACACAGGGCACCAGTGGTCCTATGAGGCATTCTCTTAGCTGGGATCTTGTCTGGTAGGGGCTTCCAGAGTCCTCCTGGCAACCTGCTGCACAAAGACCCAGGGAACCTTGCAAGGAGTCACCCCGAACCACCGCATCTCCCTTACAGCTATCCCCAAACCACCCCAAAAGTCCAACACACAAACGTTTAGAGCTGGCATGGATCCTGCATCCTTACACGTCAGCCATTCCCGCGGGTTAAAGCACGAAAACGCAGAGAAAACACCAAACGAGACCAAATATTTATTATCCCCAGAGCAGAAACCCCGAGCAGGGACAGCAGGGACAGCACGGACGGGGCGAGGCGGGGGCAAGGCAAGGAGCGGGGTACAAGGCAAGGAACAGGGGGCAAGGCAAGGAACAGGGGGCAAGGCAAGGAGCGGGGTACAAGGCAAGGAACAGGGGGCAAGGCAAGACAAGACAAGGCAAGGCAAAGCAAGGAGCGGGGGCAAGGGGCTGGGACCCATAACGGAGCCGTCGCAACACAGCTCGGGCCTTGCCCCGAAGTCCAGCGCCAGCTGAAGGGCCCCCGGGCGGACCGAGGCCTGGCCCGGGCCGCGGGGGCCTCCCGGGACTTGTAGTCGGCGTCGCCCCACGGGCGGGGAGCGGGGCGGGCCGGGGACTACCTCTCCCAGCATGCCCCGGCGGCTGTCACCGGGCGGCGAGAGGCCTGGGCGGGGCGGGCGGCCCCGGGGGAGCGGGGTCGAGCGGCGCAGCTGCAGCACCCGCGGGGTGGCCGGGCGCGGCCCGGCTCCTCGGCCGCTTCTCCGGGGGTAAGAGGGAGCGCGGCCGGGGCGGCGTGGCCGGGGCTAGGGCTGCTCCAGCGCGGTGCCGCGGTGTATGGGTGCCGCCGCCGAACAGGGCCTGGGGCGGCTGGTCCCCGTCGGGGAGCCGGACGGTGGGAGCCGGGGGGACGGCGCTGGGGAGCTGCCGCCGCCGCGCTTGCAGCCCGCCGGTGCCGCCGCGGCTGCGGGGAGCGGGGCCGGACTCGTGTCTCGTCCGGCGGAGGTGTTGGGTGGGAGGGGAGCCGGCGGCGGCTGGCGGAGCCGATGGTGCCCACCTGAGGTGCTGCTGGGGTTTTCTCTCCCTCCCTAGGCCGCTGGGCTCCGTCTGCTGCTGGGATTCCTGCGCTGAGAATGAACGAGGGAAGGAGGCAAAGGCAGCCCTCGGCTAAGGACAGCGGCTTGCTGAAGGGTCGTTTGAATTCTCCTCTCTCTCTCCTCTCTCAGGTATGTGCCTGGGCTTTGTTTTTTCCATTGTTTTTTACCCCCCCTTGGGCTAAGGTGGGCATAGGTCTGCTGTAGGTTTTCTTTCTGCCACGTTTGGCCAGGGTCGAGTCCTTGGTGGGGTTTGCCTGCTTGCTCCTGCTCCATTTTTATTTCGTTCCTTCTGGCTGGCGAGTGCTGGCTGCTCTCTAGACGTGCATTCTGGTTTCCTGTTCTGAAACAGGTACTGCAGGTAAGTGCCGAGGCGAGAGCTGAAACGTTGGCAGTGGTTGCTGCTGGGCATTTTGTATGGCTGGGGCATGTGCCATATGCTGACTATAACTCGAAGCTGAAGCACATGTGGCTTTTTCTCTCCTGGGTTTCTGTGATATTTGCAATTTTCCTGAACTGGAGGGGGGGAAAAAAAAAAAGAAGATTCATGTAAACAAGAGACAAATTTAAACCTAGAGAAGATGGTACAGCTGCACTGGAAGCACCACATATGTTTGTTCTGATTTCCCTGCAGACACTCAGCTCCAGAATTCCCTTTGTGAATGCAACAAATTCTAATTTCTACCTCCCTGAGAAGCAAGTGAGCTCTGGCTCACCTTCATGGAGGTCACTTCAGCTTGGCTTTAATACTCAACCTCCTCTCTTGTTGGCTAAGAGCCTCATTACATCCTCTGCACCTCTCTGTTTGGCTCAGATGGGATACTGTTTGTATTTCTCCTCTGTTTGGCAGCTCCTTGGTTTCCTAAAACTACTCCCAATGAAAAAAAAGGCTCTTGTTGGTCCTTCTGGGTCCTTCTTCCCCATTTGTTTACCTGGCAAAACTTTTCATTCGTGGTTTCAGGGTATTGATAAATGGAACTGGTTGTCTCCTTCCATTTTCACATGTGTTCAGGGCTTTGTAAGCTGCTCTGCTTGTCACATGCATGGCTACATGACCACCATGGGCTGATCAGAGCCGTGGCAGAAGCTCATCTCTTGGCTTGCATATGTGTAGCTGCTTGCAGAGACTGGTCTTGGTTTCCTATGGCTTTGTTGGGAGTTAAAAGCTTTCTCCAACTTGATAATTAAGCTCTCCTAGGTCATGTTGCCCCTGCCTGCCTGTTCTCATCAAATCTGCTTGCCTTGCTCATCATCTCTGATACAGAACTGCTCCTGGGCTCTGGCAGAATTCAGGGTCATGCTGGATGTGACCGTACCACTTGCGACAGTGCCGATCATGCCCTTTCATTTTGAGTTGCTGTTTCCCAGGGATCCAGGAATAGAATGCAAAGTCCTGTGGGCACACTCTTTGAGTCCTGAGTTGTTTTTCAAGGATTTAAATTCATGGCTTACCAAGGGCATTCATGGAGGGGCTAGGGTCTTGCAGTGCAGTGTGCTCAGAGGGAGATGAGTGCAGCTTTCAGTACACCTTCGCTAGACTCATTGGTTGCAGAGGGATGATGGAATGCTCTGCTCTCCTTAAGCATGGAGTGGGAAAGTGGAGTCTCTTGTGTGAGTGAGAAAGTGGAGTCTCTTGTGTTTTGGGAGACTTAAAGACTTCAAATATTTCTATACTCTCTGTAATGAGAGCTGTAGTGGAACAACTCTTCCAGCATTTAGACTGGCTCTGTGTGGAAGCTGGCATCAACAGGTGTGTGCTTCACCTTAGACCTCAATCCTTGATGTTGACCACGGGGGGAAACTGTTCTTTAACTCCCCTGTGAGCAGCATGGGCCAGGCCGTGGAGGACTGAACTTGGAGCTGGAATATGTGTGTGAGCTTTGTTCTGGGCTCTGCCACCAATCCCACATAGACCTCTGGCTCCGTTTGCCATCTGTAAAGTGGGTGCTTTAAAGTACTCAGCTATCCAGGGCTGAAAGATAACATCTGTACTTCTGAAATGTACAGACTTGCAAGTGAATTGGTGTACGTGCTGACCCTCAAACCTTCTCTGAGTACCAGGGAGGAAAGCAACAGTGAACTACTCAATGCATTCTGCTCCTACGCAGCTGATGTCTCTGTAGCCAAAGGCACGTCAAGATAGATTAGACTTAAACCTTTTGATCTGTTTTCAGAGCACAGAAAGGTCAAGTTTCAGGCAGAAAACTGACAGGAGTGCAATGCTGACCGTTCTGAAAGCCAGCAGGGGAAAGCTGGAAGTTGGTAGGATGAGTTATCAAGGCTCATCAGAGATTCAGCAGGTTTTATGCTCCAGCTCGTCCTATGCCAGAGTCTGAAGCAGCTACCTTTCATTTGGAGGATCTGGGGGAAGCTGTGTTCCTAACTCAGATGATTTGTAATCCTATTGTGTCACCACTGCTGAGGGTACCAGAGGCTAAATACCTATGAGCAGCCATATCACAGTACTGTGTGTTCTCCAACCATTCCCTAGTCAACCAGCAGGACTTCAATGTTAATTCCTCTCAATTTCATTCTTTTTTTTTTTTGGCTTCTGCAGTCTTCTGATTTTTAATGACTTGTGGGGGCACTTACCTGTCCATAAAGGCACTTGTGTAAATTAATTGGAGGATTGTGAACTTTGAAGTGATTTAACCTAGATTTTCCTGATAGGAAATTGATAGATTGTATAGAAGATGCATGGACCTGAGCTTTACCACAGACTCAGTGCCATCAGCTCTGGGCAAGAAGTGTCTTGGAGTACAGTTGAAATCTGCTACCCAAACAGATTTCTCACTGTTGGAATATGTTTCTGTGGGGTCCTCCATTTCTAGGTGATTGAAACCAGATCTGGAAGGGCCTTTGATAAGGCCACCTAGGCCCTCCTTCTCCACAAGGCTTGATAAATGACACCCAGCCCGTTCCTGATAGGGATGTTGAGCTGCAGCTTTAAGTAATGGAGGTTTTTTAAGGTTCCCTGCGTGGGCTGTCTTTGATTTCATTAAACTGTTTGGGTTTTGGTTGGTTTGTTTGGGGTTTTGTGTCGTTTTGTCCTGTTTGTTGTTTAATACTGTGCCTTTTGTCAGTGTTCTGAATGGGCACAAACAGAGCTGCCAACCAGTGCAAGGGATGCCAGGTGCTTGACTATTGACCTCTTAAGGCTAGTGGCCAGCAAAGCAATGGGGATTGTTGGCAGGAGGGAGTGGGGGAGTCACTGAATACAATGCTTAGGAGTTTTTGTTTGTTTTCTTTATGCCAGAGAGATCTCCCATGGAGCTGTGTGGGGAAGTTAAATACCATTCTCCTGCTTTTATTTCTATGTGAAGTGGGGCAGGAGAAAAAACTTAATTCAAACGCAGCAAATAATTGTTTGGGGGGGGGGGGGATTTGTGTTATGGAACAACATCACCTGGTGGCTGTGTGTGGTTTGGGACTCTGTGTGTATTTGTTTTTACTCTAATGCAATGTAAATTCAACTCTGAAATCTGCTGTTGAGGAAACAGTGGATTCTCATCAGCCCCAGCTACTGAGCTTTTTGAGGCTGGAGGCAGCAATCTGCAAACTGTCAGGTCCAATTAAAGCAAATGGCTGGAGCTGTTTTTCTCCCTCCTGGAGAGAACACAGTTCATGAAAAGCCAGAAGGAAATTTCATCGTGCTTATGAGCAATTATCCTGTGGGATGCAATAAGGAAGATCCACTAGATGCCCAGTGTGAACTTTCACTTATAATCACTCTTAATTCTCCAGTGGGCAGATGAGCACTGATCTCGCCCACTTAAAGCCTGAAGTTTTTGTGTTCAGTAGAAGCTGGCAGAGTGAAGTTGTCCTTTTATATAGGATTTGACTGGTGTTGACTTGTAAATCTGGATTTTGAACATCCCTGACCTGGCAGAAGATATTTCACCTTTCTGTGTGCTGTGGGCTAACCCATGCCAGGTATGCAGTTAACTGCTTGCTCAGTTCCACCCCAGTGGGACAGGGAAGAGAACTGGAAGGGTAACAGTGAGAAAGCAGAACTTCCATCAGGAGTAATGGTGACTTGAGAGAGCAAAGAGCATTTCTTCAAACATCTCCCCCACCCCTTGCTGTTTCTTTCCCCCAGCTTTTATTGCTGAGTGTGATGCCATGTCAGCTGTCCCTTTGGCCAGTTAGGGTCAGCTGCCCTGGCTGTATTCCCTCCCAAATTCTTGTGCACGGGTGGTTGTTCTCTCCTTGGTCCCTTCCTCTCCCTCAGTCCTTCTGCTCCATGCTTTGTGCCTCTCCCTCAGGCAGGGCAGTGCAAGGAGCAGAAGAGGCTTTGCGAAGTGCTGTTCAGCAATAGCTCAAACATCAGAGTGACTTTTTGGGCCCCAAATCCCAAAGAGCACCATAGGAGCTAGCTACTCTGAAGAAAACTCTCTCCCAGCCAAAACCAGCACCCTGTGGTGGAACACAGCTTGCTGTTGGAATTCTGTGACAGCTGTTTGGTTTTGGCTTACTGGTGGTGTTTCCCAAAGGTTGTGTTTGCATGGTTTAAAGCAAATATTGATCTGCTGTGCAATCCAATGCATTTCATGGGACTAATCCATCAGTTAGCAGGAGGCTGATTCATTAAAAGCACTGTGCTGTGTCTTTGCTCCTGGTAGATCATTGGGATGATGCTGTGGCTTTTTGTTTAACTTATTTTTGTCAGGTAGAAGTAGCAAAATCCCTTTTAGTTCCATAAAACATGGTGACAACACCAGCTTGGGTTGAGGCTATGCAGGTGAGTGCTTGGGTTTTGAAGCAGGTTCACTTTTCTGTGTCTGTTGCCATCACAGGTGGGTTGAGGTTTGAATCAAGTGAGAATTGAAGGTTCAAGGCCAGCTCAGTTCTGATTTGATAGCTCTGGTGTGCTTTCACACCCAGCTGGAAGAAGTTCTCTGATTAGTTTGTTTCTTGGCATTTCAGCCATGTTGAAGCTGTGAGGTTTTGAACCCCATCTGTGATCTAAGTTAAGAAGAGGTCTCTTTGATCTGAGACTTCAGTAGTGGTGGTCCTGGATCTGGGAGCAAACTTTTTGCCTGTTTAGCCTCAAAGGCACAGAGGTCTTCACAGCATTCAGATGCAAACACAAAGGACTCTTGGCCCCAGCATTCATACTTAAACCCACAACATTTAGATTTGGTACCAAAGGAAACAGAAGATAACCCTGCAGGGTTTTTTAAATGCCATCTCACCCTCGGGAAGTGTATGGGATGCTGACCACCTTGGGCTGTGGAGCCAGTTCTTCCAAGGGCATTCTCCTTGCAGTCCAGCTGACAGAGGTACTGCCTTTCCCCCTAAGGGACAAGTGGCAGTGCCTGTGCATTTCAGTTTCGTGTTTGCTGTGACGCATTTTCTTCTTCTGGTGATGGCTTTTACAGTATGAAGACAGCATGGCCTTGAGACTGAGTCACTCCACTGGCATTACTGTAATCTGGTGCTTCTGGCACTGCCATAGAGAGTCTCAGGAGAATCACTGAGTGTTTCTCTGTCAGAATTCTGAATGAGGATCTTGGCTACTGTCCAGTTATCTCTTGTGCTTTTCCTTGGCTAAGCAGAGCCCATCTTTGACTGTGTTTCATGCAGCTGCTGGCTCTGTTGGCTTTTGTGTCTGCTGAAGCTATTAGGTACTGCCATACTTGGACATAATGAACCTGAAAATGTAAGATGGATAACTTCTCTCTAACTTCTTCCATCTTTGGGATCTATTCTGAGATTGTTAGGAAGCCAGGACGATGGAGTCAAGCATCTCAGAAGGGTTTGCACAAAAATACTGTTGCTGACTAGCAATAAATTTGCTGATGCTTCTTTTAGGCTTGCATCTCTTAACAAGGTGGAAGGACAGAGAGGAAGCCAGCATTATAATCACAGAAAGTATTGCTCCTGCAACCTGAAAGGGAGGGCAAAGCTCTCCTCTCACCATGACAAGTCAGTGCTAGCATGCAATTGGTGTAAATGGAATGTAAAATCCACTTCAGGCAAAACAGATCAATGGGCTGGCATTTGTAAAGGAGAAGTGTTGGCTGGAGAGATAAAATGCACTCAATGGGACCATCCTTAAGCATAGCTCCTGGCTGGTTATTTTTAGCATTCCCTCACTCTGTGTCCCTGGCATTTCAGGATGTGTGGCTGCTCTTCCACAGAGAAGCTGAAACAACAAGAGATTAATCCCTGAGCATTAATCACCTGCCTCATTCTGTTTATGTAATACAGCCAGCAACTCAAAAAGGGTTATTTATTGTCTGTTTTGGGTTTTTTTTTCCCCTGGTCTGCTTTCATTTAGTAGTGAATATTTTTGTGAGAGAAATCAGTCTGCATCCTGTTAGTTAGAGCATGTGCTGCTGTGCTCTCCTGGGGCCTTGCTGTTAGCTGAGGAGGAAAAGGAGTGAAGGGTAAGAGTTTGTTGGCATGAGCTGTGGCAGCTGACTTAGCAGCTCAGAGGTGTTTGAGCTGTTGTCTGTTATTACAGAATGCAGCAGCATTTCTTTCTGGTTTGCAGGTAGGGAAAGTGGGGTGGGGAGCAGTGCTTAATGGTGTCGATAAGAGTTGGCCAGGCATTTAGCTATTCAACTTCTGCTGGTTTCCCAGGAGCACTGCTTGTGGCAGGAGAGGAGGAAAACCCTGGCAAGCCTTATTCTTGCAGGCCAAATGCCCCCAGGAGTGGTGTAGAAAGCAGTTCTGCTACAAACCAGCTGCCTAGCTAGAGCAGACTTTCTTAAGCCAGTTGAAGCTGGCTTAATTTAGCCATTACCACCTAACTTGTTTGAATCTCTGTTGTTCCTAGTGTGAGGAGATGTAGCTGGTCACAACCTGTCCCAGGTCTGGATTGTTATGGCCCTGTTAAATTCTCTTTTCCTAGTCCTTCCAAGGCTTTCTGTTGCTTTTTGATAGCAGAAGCTCACCAGCATTAATTTGCTGTGCTGCTGTTACAGCTTTGGGATGGTGGTGTTGCTTTGGTGGTTGGACTTGATGGTCTTGGAGGTCTTTTCCAACCTTACTAGTAAGCCAACTCCTAGTTTCTTGCAGGTTAGTTTAATAAACCCAAGCCTGTGTGTAGTTCTTGTGCTGCTTATTCACTGTGTGTACAAGAGGGGGGCTCAGGGCAGGATGAGGGGGTCTCAGAAGACAGGCTGTAAAACTCTTTAAATCCTCTTCTAATTAAAATAAGCTTCTTTACTCACTGCTGAGTTGTGCTGAGAAGGCCAAAGTTTAATTCTCTTACTGGCTGCATTGTGTACCATGTGCAAAAGGCCACATGGAAGAGAGGATTTATAGCTCCAGGGTGGTGTCATGGAGGCAGCGTGTCCACAATATGTGTGGAGTAAACAAATGCTGAGCTTCAGGAAGTGTTGATCTGCCTGCTTTTGTCAGGCAGAGGACACTGTTTTCTCCTCTTAGTGGCGTTCTCTATTTTTCTGTTCCTGAATGGGAATTCATGGAGGAAATCTCGAGGCTTGTTAGGACTGCCCAGACCACCCAGGATTCAGATTTTGCCTTCAGACCCTAGCCCTGCTCCGGTGTACCCAGCTGCATGGTCACGTTCGCACCAGAGCACCTGCGTTCAGCACATGCACGTCAGCTGGAGCCTTAAGGAGGACACAAAACATGACCCCGAGGGACTTGAGGGTGGCCTGGTGCTGTGGATGTCTGGGCAGGATTCGCGGCTTTTAAAGCGTAAAACCAGTGATGCTCCCTGTGGCCGTTCCCCAGGGAGCCTGAGCCAGACGAGTCTGTCTGCAGCTGGCTGGAGAGCGGAGCAGGGAGGCTCCCAGGGCCGGCTGGAGGGAAGAAGGTGGCGAGGTGCAGCTGATTGCAAGGGACAGGTCCAGGCCCTGGGTGCGCAGCTGTGCTCTGGGGAGGAAACGAGACTTGAGTCGGGGCTCAGGGCTGTCGAAAGGGGCCGGCCTGAGCCGCTGGCTCGGTGGGGAAGCGAGAGGTTTGTCCCCATCGGGGGTTGAGCTTCCTCCTGCCGTCGCCTCTGCAGCTCCCCCGTGCCGCTGCCTGTCGCAAGGGTGCCCTGAGCGTCCTCCGCTCGGCTTCCCGAGCCCGGGCAGGGCGATGCGGGGCGGCGGGGCCGCGCTCCCGGGGCCTCCCGGGACGGGCAGCGGCTGGCTCCGCCCGGGAGCCGCCCCGCGTGTCCCGCCCGGGCCGCGCTGCCGCCGCCGTGACCGCACCGCAGAGCCGGGGACGGGCCCAGGGCGTCTGCCGGCAGAGCGGAGCCGCCGCGCCGCCGGCAGCCCCTTGCCCGGGGAAGGCCCCAGCTGGGAGGTGAGAAGGGCACAGGACCCCTCCGGGCGCCGGGGCGGCAGCTCCTGCCGGCAGGTACCGGGGGGGGTGGGAGCGGGGGAGGCCGGGCCGGGGCCGCGGGAGAGGCGGGCGGCGGTGTCGGGAGCTGCCGGGGGTCGATGGCAGTAGGCCCTTGCTCCTTGAGGAGCTGTCTCGGTACCCTCCAGTTCGATTTCCAGTGGGAGCAAGGCTTCCCCCTGCTTTAACCTGCCTGGACAGGGTGCAGAGGATGGAGGAGTTGTGCCAGATTTAGGGGTTTGTAGCCTGCCGGTGCTTCGTGTTCCTCGGAAAGCCACCCAAGAGCAAGAGGGTGAAAGTGAGTAGATGCTGTGAGCTCTTCCGTAGGTGTTGGGTGCTGCAGGTCTCCGGTTATTACAGATCTAATTATTCACAACAGCAGGCTGTACCCGATGAGGAGGAAGAGTCAGGGAGGTTGAGAATAGTAAGAAATGGGGGATGATGTTATTTTACAAAATGCTTAGCATAATAATGACTTATTTTGGGACTTGGAGATTGACACTTGGGAAAGCTGGGCATTTTGGGCTCAGGCGAGCTGCTGTGGAAAAGTCCCAGCAACGAAAGTTCTGCTGCAGCCATCTCCATGTGCATTCACGGACTGTCAAGCCCTGGAACAGGCTGCCCAGGGCAGTGGTTGAATCTCCATCCCTGGAGGGGTTTAAAAGCCGTGTCCTGAGGGACATCTCTGGCCAGCTTGATCTAGTGTGGGGTGTCCCTGTCCATGGCAGGGGGGTTGGAACTAGGTGATCCTTGTGGTCCCTTCCAACCCTGACTGATACTATGATACATGGTTTACTAGCAGACTTGGTTAATGGTTGATCCTGAAGGTCTTTTCCAGCCTAAACAATTCTATGTTGCTACAATAAAGGATGTTCAGAAAGTAGAAACCAGAGGCATATCAAAACCTGAGCTCCACAAGCTTTTGAAGAAGTGATTTTGCATTTGCCTTAGCACTTGAAAGAAGCATTATAGGATAGGCAAAGCTCTCTAAGGTGAAGTGATTCACCTGAGAAGACAATTCAAACTGCAGAATGTGTACAGGGGGGAAAAAAGCTGCTGTAAAAACAGCAAAACCCAAGCAGCAATGAAACCAAATCACCTGTGCCTTCCTGTTTGCCATGCTGTTCAAATAACTCCATCACCCAGTTACACACAGAGATTTTGTCAATCTGCTTACACCACTCTTCAGTTCTGTTTGCTGTGTATCCAGAGCAGCAGCAACCTTTGCCTCTTAGGAGGCAGGTGTTGAGTTGCCTCTGGAGCCCCTTCTACCAGCAGCACAGCTTGAGTACTGGCAGAAAGTCGCCACAGTTATTGGAACACGAAATGTTGTGGGCTGCAGGTGCTAAAGCATTTTCCTTTTGTTCCAGTTGGGATTTCATAGATTACACCTGGGCTATTCTTTCCTGTGTCGCAGGAGATGAGGTCAGAACATTAGGTCAGCATTCAGAAGTGTGCTTGTGTCTTATAATGGATTATTTGTTTGTAACTCCCATGGGAAACTGCTGTTTTCCCTGTGAATCATTTCTGGCAGCTACACCTATCCTTCCCTGGAGTAATTATGACCCAGGCAGCATCAAGGGAGGAGTATTTGCTTCAGCAAGTGAAACATTTCCATTTAGGAAGTAAATAATGCTGATCTCTGGCGAGGTTCAGACTGCATGGGCATTGCAATCCATCTCCTGATGGTTTGGAACAGTCCTTTTCTCTTAGAATGCATCACCTCTGCAGATCAGAGGGGAATGCAGAATGCATCTGGTTCCTTCTTGTGTGGCCACATTAAAAAGATGGCCTTCAGATCGGCAAGCAGGGATTGCATGAAGGTCACTGCAGCATGGACAGCTCCATTAACTGGTACACAGCAGCACAAGTGTGCAGTTGAACTAAAAGAGCTCCTAGAGCTGTGGGATGAGGACATGTGCAGCTCCCTTGTGAGTGGTAGGGACTGCAGAACCAAGGGAAGCTTTGATGCTTGTGGCAGCGGTAGAAGTCTATTCCCATCTGGATCCAAGTTATTATGGGCTACTGATTAAATGGATTTTTTTTCATCCCTGCAACTTGGTACCTGTGACATTGTCAGGGACTGCTGTCTGTTGGCAGTCCTGCAACAGGACACCTGATGTTGGCTTGTCATGTTGCATCCAGAAGTGAATTCACAGTGCAGTGAAGCATTTCCTCCAGGACTCTTTCTACAGCGTCTTCATACTGTTGTGTGTTTCATTGGCAGTTTCAAGAAGGCATCTCTGCAGCATCCATGCCAGAAAAGTAGTGGGAAGGTGCACAGAGAGAAGTGTGATTTTTGCTTGTATGTAGGTCACACATTTCTAGGCCCAAGGCAGTTCTGACCTGAAGCTGGTACTTTGCTGTTGGAGTGTGTGTCACAGCATACAGCCTGTCAGCCTGCTCTGCTCTTTTCAGATAGCAAGGGATCATTCCCCTTCATACTGCAGTGACTTTAATTTTATGGGTTTGTGGCACAGCCTGGAATAATCTTCTGTGATGAATAATTTCTGGAGCTGGCATTGTTTTCCTTGAAATGCTGGGAGTTCTGAAGCCTGTGGTGGTTCATTCATTCCCGGGGAGAGAGAAAAGGTCCACTGAAATAGCATAAAACTCTCAGGGTTGGGGAGCAGCGCTGTAATCCTCGCCTAAAACCCCCGGTGATATTTGTCATTGCTTTCTCTAAGCATGCAGCTCCTTTGCCCACTGTTATTGCCTCCCCCCACCTTCCATATGGATCAAACAGGAGGGTGGTGGTGGTTGTTTTTTAAGGCAAAGCCATGTGGCAATAATTGAGTTTTGCTTTTCTTGTACCTTTGTGTTGCTGGATGTTTGCATTTGGTTGCTCTGCAGTGGGTTTGGCTGCCTTGACAGGCTGCTGGCAGCCTTCTAAAAAAGCAGTTCTGCCTCTTAAAGCAATAAATTGTCCTTTTTTTTTTTTGTCATCCCTGATCTTTTATTTTTTGGGGGTGGGGTGGGCTAGTTTCTGCTTTCATGAAGGTAGCAAACATGGTGCACCTTAAACTCAGCAACGCTGCATCCACCTCCACAAAAGAAGTCTAAATCAAAGTGTCGCCCAGGGGCACCTTACAGTGGTGATTAACATGAAGGATGGCATGAAGTTCACAAGGACATCTGGTTTTGATGTTGCTCTCATGTGACAGGTGTTGGGATGTCGCTGTGATGTGCAGCAGGAAATGTCTGATGCTAGCCTGATGCGAAAGCCGAACAGAAAATCGGGCTCTGCACGCTAGGAACTTGATTTCTTTGCATCAAACTACTCCTCCATACATTTAAAAGGGGATGTTTGGCTGGAGGAAGAGTTTATTTTTAGGGCTCAGTGGTTTCAGTTGCTTTATTGCTGGGTGGTAGAGTTAACAGCGTGTCACATGGCTCAGAGCTGCTCCTATTTGCCATGTCTGAGCACACATCCTCTTAGCTTGTCAGCTAAACCAGGCTTGGCAGCCTGGTTTGAACTGGTTTTGTGTTGTGGCAGTTGGTAAGATTTGCTGTGCTGCTGGGATCTGCACTGCTTGGCCCTCAGCACTCTGTTGGGTTTGGGGGTTGTTGAAGTTGAAGAAAATTTTTGGATGCTGTGGATAACTTGAGAGGATGAGGGAGGGAGGGAGGCCCAGAGATGCCCAAAGATAAAAGGATGCTGCAGCAGATTTTTTTTTCCAGAAGTTGAAGCAGCAGCTTGGCCCTCAGTGTTGAAAGCCACACTCCTGTGGCTTGTTCTGGCAAAGAGGTAAACCAGGCTTGGACAATTTCTTTGGCTTAATTGAGAGTTGTGACTGTGCTGCATCAGTGTAGTGTTCCCCTCGTTTACCAATCGTCATGGCAACAATTAGAAAGGTTATTCCAAGCTCTTATTGATCCTAGCCCAAAGTCTGGAGAGCTCTCTGTAAGGTAAGCAATAATCCTTTCCTGTTCCTCTTGGAGCTGGCATTGCTAAAGAGCAGCAAAAGACATTTCTCTTTGGGGAGAACAGGCAAACATTTTTCATCTGCATCTTTAACACTTTCTGCATCCCAAAACGAACTTTCTGGGCAGGTGGAACTCAGCACTGCAGTATTAAAGTAGTAAGAGGGATATGAGGAGTCTCCCTGGAAAATACTGACTTCTTGTTGCTAAACTCATGTTGCTGGTGCTTTCCTGGTCATGTTTCAGTTCCACTGACCATTCCTTTTTTGCTTCTCTGGTGGCTGTTGCAGTTACTCCTGAATTTGAAGCTAAGGGCTGGTCCTGGTATTTTGTCAAGGCTTCTTGTCCAGACCTTTTCCCTCATCCCCAGTGCTCTGGGATAAGTCTTCTGGATATATGCAGATGTTTCTGTGCCTTGGCAGTCTGGCTAGTTTGCATGTATGTCCCACCTAAAGCTGAGGGGATCCCTGTTTCAAATCAAGCACAGATTTATCTACTCAGCAGCTCGGGCCTCTTCTGGAGCCAGCTCATTCTGGGCAAAATGTGCCATGTTGAGTGGCATCACTTAGCTCTGTGTTGTCTCCTCAGGTGTGCTGAACATGCTGCTGAGGATGCTGGATGTGTTGCTGGTGATACTGCCTGTCTGCAAGGCCCCTCACCTGGAGGAGCTGTAGAGGTTGCCGTGCAGGTGGATGGACGTGGAGCCCTATGCCAGCATGCAGGTCGGGATGCGAGTCGTGCGTGGAGTGGACTGGAAGTGGGGCAGCCAGGATAATGGAGAAGGGAATGTTGGGACTGTGGTTGAGATTGGTCGGACAGGCAGCCCGACCACTCCAGATAAGACTGTGGTGGTGCAGTGGGATCAAGGCAACAGGACCAATTACAGGACTGGATTCCAAGGGGCTTACGACCTCCTTCTCTACGACAACGCACAAATAGGTGAGTGTGGCAAGGGCAGGAAGCACCAACACTGGTGCTGGGAGCCCAGCTCCTTCAGCATGGGTGACTCCTGCCTCATGGGCTACCTGGAATGCTCAACCTCTTGCAGCTTCCTGTGGTCTGGTGCTGAGCAGCAGGGTATGCTTCGTGGCAAGGAAATTCCTGCTTGCCTCTAGGCAGAGGCCTTTCTTCCTTCCTTCTGAGTCTGTCAGTTTTACTGAATCATTGTTCTGGTAGGGTGGGAGTCCCTTAAGCCAGGAAGTGGATACTTCATGTTGCACATTTCACTTCATACAATGGCAGGGACTTGTGGCAATCATCTATTTCAACCCTCCTACCATCCAGGACAGGTCACACAGGAACATGTCCAGATGGGTCTTGAAAGTCTAGAGAAGGAGACTCTGCAACCTCTCTGGGCAGCCTGCTCCAGCAATCCATTCCCCTCACAGCAAAGACAATTTTCTTGTAGTTGAAGTGAAACTTCCTGTGTTCCCATTGGTGTCTGTTGCCCTTTGTGAGAAGGGACTGGTCCCCTAACCTCAACACCACCCTTTAGCTATTGACCAGCAGTGAGAGGATCTCCCCTCAGTCTTGCTGCCTGATGGCATTCCCCTCAACACACAGCACCTGATTCTGTTGTTCTCTGCAGCAGGCTGGTGCAGTTCTGGGAGCCTGCTCACCCTGCTCTCTCCAGGTTTTGGTGTGGCTCTCACATCCCTTTGCTTTCCCCCCTAGGTGTCCGTCACCCCAACATCATCTGTGACTGCTGCAAGAAGCATGGCATCCGGGGCATGCGCTGGAAGTGCAAGATGTGCTTTGACTACGACCTGTGCACGCAGTGCTACATGAACAACAAGCACGACCTGGCCCACGCCTTCGAGCGCTACGAGACGGCGCACTCCCAGCCGTGAGTCCTGCTCCAGGCCAAGGCCCCTTACCCTTGCTGGGCTTTGGAGCGGCCCACTCTGTAGCAGTGGTCTCCAAAACGTTGGGGGGGTTGTGCCCCAGGGGGTCTGCAGGATGATATTGAGGTGCAGGTGGAGGGAGGGGGTTCTGCTTCTCTGCTTTGCTCAGCTGAAACCTCACCTGCGGTGCTGGGGCTAGCTCTGGAGTCCTCAGCATAAACAGGGACCTCTTGGAGCACGGCCAGAGGAGGCCACAGCAATGATGGGAGGGCTGGAGGCTCTGTGCTGGGAGGATGGGCTGACCAGCACCAGAACAAGAGTCTCAAGCTGCACCTGGGGAGGTTTAGGCTGGAGGTTAGGAAGAAATTCTACACAGAGAGAGTGATTGCCCATTGGAATGGGCTGCCTGGGGAGGTGGTGGAGTCACCATCATTGGAGGTGTTTAGGAATGAGACTTGATATAGGGTGCTTGGTTGCATGGTTTAGTTGATTAGGTGGTGTTGGATGATAGGTTGGACTCAATGATCTTGAAGATCTCTTCCAACCTGGTTTATTCTATTCATTCCCTCCTCCTGAGGAGGGCATGAAGATGAACCTTGTAATCCCCTTGCCTTTAGGAAAACTATTAGGAAGTCAGCTCTTGCCTGTGTCATTGATTTTCTTTTTCCCCCATTTTTCCCTCCCCTTGAAAAGATCCCTGTGTGTTGCATCCATCTGTGGAATGAAAAGCAATTGCTTTGCTAAAGACAGCAGTGTTGGGTTTCCAGCTGGTTTTCCTCCCATGTGGGAAGCTCTCTCTGGAGTTGATTACCATAGCTGAGCCAGAATTCTGAATGTAGCAGAGGGGTAGAGGATGCTGCTGTCCAAACAATATCTTCTCTGGGCTTTGGGGCTTGTGTTTATCCACCTGATTAGGATGTTTCTTGAACTTGTGTTAAAATGACAAGCCAGCCAGATGCTTGTGTGAAATGAGCTTTGTGATTTCATACAGATAAAACCAGACTTCCCCACTCCCTCCCTTTGAACATTATAATTAGCTGCAGGTTACTCAGAGGTGCCTGTTTGAGGCTTTTGTTTGAGCTCTAGGTACAGTGCCATGAAGCTATATAATCATCCTCACATTTAAAGGGGAAAAAGGAGGCAACAATTACAGCAAGAGGCTGAATTGTTGCAGAGCAGGCCAAGTTTTCTGTCCTCTTGATGGTTTCTCGTGGTGCTGCACAGTGCTGCATTCCCTCGGGCAGCAGGCCAGCTCTGTTGCCTCTCCTGACCCTCATCAGGAACACCCTAGAAGGTTGTCCTTTCTCAAAAGGCAGACTGCTAGGCAATTGCTCCCCAGGACTCATCCTCTGCAGCATTTGTTTCCTTTTCTGAGGAGTCTGAATGGTGAAAGATGGAAATAGAGCTATTTTTCCTTTCAAGTCGTGTTGCTGACCTGTGTCCAGGCTGCCACTTGAGTTAGGCAGCAGAGGGTTTGTTGTCAGTGTGAAAAGAGAGCCTGGAGGGCTGCCAGGAAACTTGCCAGAGCTGGTACTGTGCTGTGTGAGTTGTTTGACTTTCACAAACCACTGCAGCACTGCTCTGGAATGTCACTGAAGCACTGGAGGGCTCTTTGGAGGTAGCTGCCCACTAGAGCAGAACTTGCTTCCTGATGATGCTTTCCTCTCAGTGGCTTTTTGGTTTGTTTGGGTTGGGGCTTCCCCCCCCCCCCCCCCCCCCCCCATCTCTTTGGGTGGTTGTTTTTTTTTCCTGTGAGTGTGGCTCATTCTGTGGTTAGAGATGGGATGATAGAAGCCAACTCTTTGGGTTGATGAACAAGAAGCCTACAGCCTGTGATACCAAGGTTTTGTTAAGGTAACAGTGTTCTGATTTACCTCACTGTGCCTTAGCAGGAGCTCAGTGATTTTCCTAATAGCAAGCAGCTGGTAAAAAGCCAAAAGAAGGAGGTGGGGGTGTGTGACATCAGGGGCACAGCATGTGTCAGATGTGGCAGTGGTTGCTGGGAACCTCAGTAATGGGTATGGATTTTTATGGGCTTGATTTTTGGCAGTACATGATCTTTTAACACTTTCCAGGGGTCTAGAAAATGAGAAGATAAACCACTCTGGTACATTAATGATTCAGGGAGATAAATTGATAATGAAATCACTCTGTACATGTAACTGAAGGGCTAAAGGAAAAACCAGCACTGGTGGATAATAAAACATCTTTCCTGCTGTTCCTGCCTGGCAGGTATTGAGTGTAGCCATGCTGAGGGACAGAGGGAAATCAGAAACCCTCACTGAGGAAGCTTCCACTTGTGGAAAGCTGCAGTTTGAAAGATGAATGAAAGGCAACAGGCTGTCAGAAGTGCTTTTTGTTTCAGTCATTTGCTGGAATGCTGTGCTAGAGCTGCAGTGCATATGTCTTTCATGCAAGAGCTTTCATACAGGGAGCTGGCAGACTGAACCAGTTTGAATCAGAAATGCCTTGGCAGTGCAGGAGCAGGAAGAAGTGGGAAAACCTCTGCTTTAATGCAAATATCATCCTAGGATTTGCTGGGCTGGTGTTCCATAGGTTGCTCTGCATTAGGAGTTGGATGTCTGAATGAAAAAAACAAGAAGTGAGGCGAGGAGCATGGAGGGAGATCACCTTTGGACAATGCCATGGAGAGAATCTCTTTGGGAGAGCTGAGGTCTGAGCTGTAAAAGGCTCTTTGCCTTAGGCAGTGCAGCAGCCTTTTCGAAGAACAAAAATTGCATGCTTCTGACTCACTAGGACTGGTGCTTAGATCACTCAGCTCAATCTCTTTTGCTCTATAAAATAGAGCAAACCTTTGGCAGTTCCCCAAGGACCAAAGAAAAAAATAAAATGAAAAGATCATTGTGTTTAAAAAGACATGGTAATTGCTGTGTGGATTTAGGTTTTCTTGTGATTTCATCTGTTGTTTGGATGGCTGTGGAGCAGAGGATGAGTCTCCTTTGCCCCCTTTCTCTGGCAGGGAGTGGGGATTCTGTGGTGCTTTACAGTCAGCTTCAGGCACAGACAGTGTGTGTTGCTTTCAAGACCCAGGCAGAGCGCTGTGGTGAGTCCACTGGGGTGTGAACTGGGCAGAAAACTTGGAAGGGAGGTAGTGTATGGAGAGACAGCTCACCAAATTGGACAGCATCCCATAATGTTGGGTTTGCTGCTTTGTTGCACCAGGGCTGGAGATCAGGAAAAATTTCTTCCCCAGGAGGATTGTTGAGCCCTGGCAGTGGTGGAATCCCCATCCCTGGAGGGATTTCAAAGCTGTGGAGGTGTGGTGGTGATGAATATGGTTTAGTGGTGACCTGGCAGTGCTGGGTCCGTGGTTGGACTTGATGGTTTTAAAGGTCTCTTCCAACCAACATGATTCTGTGGTTCTGTTCTGTAGGCCTTGGCTTCCTGCCCTCGGTGAGACCAAGTGTAGCACCAGGGGATGCAGCTGCATTAGAGCTGTCCCATCAGCTCTCTCTCTAATCAGAGTTTCCAGTCCCTTCCTGGTCTCAGTTCTGAGAGTGTTGTGAGAGCATCACCACACATCCAGTCTTGCAGCTGGTACCATTGCTGATCCTTTGACAGAGGAAGCCAAAGCCTCCAGTGGGACCATGTCAGAGATGTCAGTGTGATGTCTGCACAGCAAACTGCTACCACTTGCATTGCTGTGGGCAGCCCCACCACGTGGCTCTGTGCAGCTAAACCAAGGCAAGGCCAGCAGCTCTCTAATCCTTGGATTTCAGAGGCTTTAAGCCCAGACAGGCACATCAGAGGGTTCCCAATCAGTATTCTAAAGAGGCTTTGAAGACACCTTTACCTGGAGGCTATTTCAGGTCTTAAATGACCTGAATTTGAACCTCTGGTGGCAGGAAGTGCTGATTTATTTCCTTTTAATATGTATTTATTTTGCCATTTGAAGTAACCTCTTCTTAACATCTGCTAATTGCAGGTATTTTTGATTGCTCTTGTTTGATTAGATAATTTTCTGCCTGTTTGGGGGAAGAGGCTTTCATCCCTCCCTTAAAAATAGGGACAGACCTCTTTTGTTTGGCTTTTATTTTGCCTTTTGCAGACCTTTTCTTGTTTTCCCCCCCCACAGTTCTGTATCCATTTGCTGACTATGTGCTTGGTAATGGGGAAATAAATCAGTGTCTGTAAGCAGGAGAGCAAAGCAAAACCTAGCAGGTTTGTGTCAGGGCTGGGATAGCCAGGCCCAGCCTGCAAATAATCAAGCCTGAGACAATCTTCCCCTCATGGAAAACATTAACATTCTTACTTCCACGTGGAAAGGCAGCAGTGGCACTTTGTGTGCATCACCTTCTGAGGGCTGATGCTGAGCTGAATGTCAGTAGAGGGTCAGTAGAGGTTCATTTTACCCAGGCTGTTCTCTAGCCTTCCCTCACCAATAAATCACCACCAGAACAATTTTTCCAGAGCCCTTATATTCATTTACTTTTTTTTTTCTTCCTGGAGAACAATAGTGCTGGAGGAGCCAGCAAAGTACACAGAGAAGTGTTTTGTGTGATCAGGCCATAAGAAGTAACAAATATTTTCTCCCATAGTGTTTTATGCTGTAGTCAAAACAGTTGCTTGCAGCCGTGATTCTTAAACCAGCTCTGGCTAGTCCAGTGACCAGCTGGGCTTCCAAATCAGATGCATCACAAGAGCAAGTGCATGCCATCATTTAGCTTTGCTTGTGCCATGCTGACCCATTCAAGGCAGTTTTAATAATCCAGCCTTCCATCTGTGAGTGGTTATCCTGTAAGCCTGAGCTGATACACAGCAGCTGAGTGACAACTGCTGGGCATTTGATTACCAAGCAATAAAGGGCATCTAGGTTTATTTACTGTGTTTACCTCTTCAGCATGCATTCATAGAATGGTTTAGGTTGGAAGGGACCTTAAGGATCATCCAGTTCCAACCCACCTTTTGCTAGACCAGGTTGCTCAAGGCCTCATCCAACCTGTCTTAGGTGTACACACACATTTCAGTTCACGTTAGTCTGACACCTTTCCAAAGCTGAGTCTGGTAAGGAGGTCAGCAGAAAAGACAGCAAGCTTCTAGCCCAACCTTGTGGTGTGAGTTGTAAGCATCCAGCTGGTTTTGTCAGGAACTGTGCCTTGGCCAGGAAGGATGGGATTGACAATGGAAATTCTTGGTAAAGACAGTTCCTGAAATAGGCTTCTGTGATCCTGATCCCTCACCAGTGTCCTTGTCTGAGTCTGGTTCATGCTTGAGCAACTGGCATCCGCCTGCCATCTGTCAGAATTTCCTTCCTTTATCCTTTGCTGGAAGTGCTTCAGTAAAAGCTTTGCTAGGGAGGATTAGAGAATCCACAATTTCTTGCCCCACTGAGGTCAGTTTTACCTGTAGCTTCTGGAAGACTTTGTGCTGGCTTTCCTTGAGGTAGCCTGGGTAGATCTTTGTGCATCTTAGAGAGGAGTGTGGTACCTGCTGTGAGCTGAGCTTCTAGTTTGCAGCTGTGCCTTGCTGAAGAGATTAGCACACTTATTTATGGGCTGCTGCCTTGCAGGGTGACCACCTCTGTGGCTTCTCACTCCTATTTATTCTGCTTGTTTCTTTGGGATAAGAATCCTCTGCAGTGGAGGAGTCTGTGTCTTGCCAAATGCCAGTGCCTGGTATGAAGGGGCTCTGACTTCTGCAGGGCCTGAGGTCTCTCCTGCAAACAAAGCAGTTTCAACTTCTTCAGCTGAGTTATTCTGGGTTTCAAATCTCTGTCTGTAAAGCAGGGGTGATGCTATTTTTCTAGCTGTCTGGAGCATAGCTCTCTGTGATGTCAAAGGCTATCTGAGCACCTCACTGAAATTTGAAGAGGGGCAGAATATGCACAGGGGGGTGGTTCCCAGCATGCTGAAGAGAGGCATAGCTTCATTCTGTACAGGACATGCTCCCAAGGGTTTGCTGGGCTCTATGGTAATTTAATATCTTTGGAATTTGCAGGGCAGAAGTGGCTGCAGACTTTGGCTGTCATAATTAAAATTGTTATTAAAGGCAATGCTGCAGTGATTAAATTTATCCCGAGGGTATTTTTGCAACACTCTAATAGCTTTGGTTGGTATCCAGTATTTGGAGCAAAACATGTTGAATTAGATTAAAACCTAAGATGTACTGGCTCAGGACATCTGGTTCTTGCATCAGTCTTTGGTGTTGCTGGTCAGCAGTGTGGTAAAGGACAAGGTCAAGGTGGTTTTGTGAGGCAAGGGAAATGAGGGTAGTTGTGGTGGGTCGCCTCCAGCTGCTCAGGAGTATGGGAGGTGCAGTTTCTTCCACTTCTGTAAGGAAGCTCAGCTTTCTGCAGAGGTCAGCTGTGTTTTTTCTGGTCTCCAGCCACAAGTGTCACCAAAGATGAGAGGCATTGAGATGGGAAATGACTGCTGGGATATGATTATACAAAAAAAGGAGAGAAATGATGGTAGGAATCTGATGAATGGGAGCTATTTTGCTGTTTAAACATCTTTCTTGAGCTTAGCTTGGTGCTTTATTTTGCCATCACTGAGAGTCTTTGCAGTGAAATTCCTCCTTTGTGAGAGGAGGGTTTGGAGGAGAAAAGTGTATTTTTATCACTTTGTGATAAACTCAGGGCTTGACTAAGGTGTTTTGTGATGAATTGTTAGGAAAGCACTCCACAAAAGAACCCCAGTGAAAATAGCATGATGTAGCTAAGCTGATTCAGATGTAGCACACCAATCCATGCTGGTTTTTTGAAGCCAGTCTGTGGTGCCTGACACAGAGCAATAAAATGAATGCTGATCAGTGCTGCTTTTTAGCTAAGCTTTTTCCTAGCCCTCTTCCATTATTTTCTTTCCCACCTGCCAGGCATGGTGGGTGTTGCAAACAGACCAAATCTCAACCGTTCAAACAACCATCTTCAGCTTCCTCCTGTGGAGCTAAGGTCTGGGTAATGAATGTTGAACAATGATAAGGAGATGTGTAAATAATCTCTCCCTCTTTTTTTAAACACATTAAGTTGTAAAGCACAGGTGGGAGAAGGTAAGGAAGGCAAAAGGCTTAGGCTGCTGGTGGCTAAGTAAACAGTAAGTTCAGGCGTAAGCTTTTTATCCTTCTGAGTCTCCACCTTCTCTCTCTAGGTATTAGATGGAAAATAAATACAGCATTCTGAGGTCAGCCCTACCCCCAGTAGCCTTCCCCTCCCCTTGCCCTGTAGAACAGCTGCTGGACCTCATTGTGCTCTGTCTGGTCTGGGAGTTGCCAAGAGCCTGTCGGGAGGAGGTGTGCAATTACGGCTATGGATTGTGGCACTTCTGCAGTCACCTAGAGAAGTGGATCGTACCCTGGGCGAGGTCCCAGAGGACTTTGGTGGCTTGGAGTCTCATGAGAGAGCTTTCTGCTAGGGAAGGTGTCTAGGAAGAGCAGGCACAAAAGCAGCAGAGAGGCTGCTGTACCAGTATGGGAATTGGAAGCTGCTTTAACAGGACGTCAGACCCCCTCTTCACTATCACGTAGGTATTTTTCTTCTCTTTCTCCTTCAGCTGGGTGCTGGGTGTGGTGTGGTGTGGACTGCAGGGCAGGTGGAGAGCTCTGTTATCCTGGAAACAGTCTAGCCACAACACTGCTGGTCTAATCTGTTCTGCTTCTCAGCAAGTGAACTAGGCTGTGCTGTCTGCAGCTTAGGTTAGGAAATGTGCTGAACTCCTCCTGACTTCAGGCTAGGAGACTGCCTCAGCCATGTCCACCCTGGCAGCCTCCATCAGCATTGCCTTAAACTCAGTTATGAGGTAAAAGGGAAGCTGGAAGTGTTTCACTTGTTCTCTGAGGTGGTATCAGCCTTTCTGGAGAGGTTGCTTTCTCCCTACTCCTCTCTTTTCCCCCTCTCTGAGCCTTTCTTTTGAAGACAAGTTTTAATTGTGCGAGCCTTCCACTGAGCAGCTTGGGTGTTCTTGTGGGTTCTGAGTGGCACAGCTGCAGTGAAAACCAGCATGCCCTCCTGCTATGATGTTTAGGATTGCTTGATGGTTTTTCAGCAGGGTTTCCCCTGCTTGGTGCAGACAGTAGGGTGAAGCTGCTAAATCCACATTTTGCTGACTTTGGTTTGCAGATGCTGTACCTTATGCTGTAGACTGCTGGTGAAGTGTTATATTAGAAGGTATTAATGTGTGTTCACAGTAATCATACTGGCCCTTGGGGGAGCTGCCCTGCCCTGATGTATTTTGTGGTTCTTGCATCTCAGAGCTTGTGGAGAATTTTTTTACTACTTTGGAGCTGCTAGGTTTTATTTTTGCCCCCTCAGGGCTCTTGAAGTTCCAAACCAAGGATGACCTTTTTTCCTTGACGGCTAAATGTGCCATGTCCAAGTGAAAGGGAATCATTCTGAACCTTCATGTTTATAAATGTCCAGCTTCCTGAGTCAGCAAGATGACATCCTGGTGTCTGACAACTTGAGAGAGCCTCCACCACAGTCCTGTTGCTTGTGTGCAGATCGATGTTTGTCCCCACGCTGAAGTGTGCCTGTTCCTCGTGCTCACAGAGCAGCTCCTCTGCCCTGTGGTCTGCATCCCACGCTTGAGGACATCTGTAGAGCTGTCCATGGGTCTCACAGGTTTTGAACATGTCTGAGGGATAAACCTGGGTGGTCTTTAGCCCAGTGTGTTACCCACTAGCTGCCTTTCTGCTGTCAGGAGAGCAGTGCCTAGGGCCAGCCTTACAATCAGTGACCCTGTTCAACTATTTCATTGTTTTCTCTCACACCTTACGCTCTCTTCAGAGCTCAAACCCTGTTTGCCTCTAGGTAAAGACAGTATACTTGGTCCTCCTATGACAGACCTGTGTTGGAACAGAGCCTTATAATAAAGTGTGAAGAGTAATAATAAATTGATTAGGTTTTGTTCTTATTTTTTTTCCCCCCAGGGTCCTAGTGAGTCCTCGACAGAATCTGACTCGCATCACTTTAAAAGGGACTTTCCAGGGGGCTAAAGTCGTCCGTGGTCCTGACTGGGAGTGGGGTAACCAGGATGGTAAGTTGGTTTTGAGGTGGCCTGTAAAGCTCCAACTGATTTTTATCTGATTTTCTTACTATTTTTACCAAATGTCTAGTTGAAAATCTGTGTGTGAAGCAGCAGCTTCTAGGAGGAGCAGCTAATGCAGGTTGCTGGGGTTTAGAGTGTTTAATAGCATTTGGTGTCCTGTGTTCATGTAAAAGCCCTACCTGTGACATGAAGTGTGGGAAGGAATTTTTGCTGCTCCTCTTTCAGAGGTGTGAGAACTCCTGGCAAGCATCTTGGAAGGTCCTGTACAGAGCTGCAAATGTTCACCACCTTACAAGAAAACAAAGACCTATCTTTTCCTGCAAAAGTTTCCATTCACAGGGGGATTAAAATTTGCTGACCTTGTGTACAGTACTCCTGTTCCCTTTGGAGTTCTTTGGAATGTCCTGGTTTGGACACTTAAGGACAGGGAAGAGAAATGATCTTTGAGCAGCACTAATGGTTTCTGGAGAGTGGTTTCTCCTTTATGTAGGAATTGTTACTTCAGGCTGGAAGTGCAGAGGGACAAAAATACCTTTTCTGGAGCTGCTCTTGGGGTGCTGATGACTGTGTCTAACTCACTGATGACTATTTCTGTGTAGCACTGCAGGGTTAAGGAAGCATTAGTGTCTGTTTCTATTCCAGAGCCTTGTACACTGTAATGCTTCCAGCTTCTTTTTTCCTCTTAATTACTAAGTAGTAAGCCCAAAGGTTTCCAGTGCTGGCTTCACCATTTATTGCAGCTCTGGGTTCAGTGGAGGATGTGGATGCTTGCAGGGTCTGAGAGCAAAAGCAGCTTATGCTCAGTCCAGCTTATCCATCCTTTTGAGATCAGGTCACCATTTACATGTCTGAGACGTGGCTTGCTTACGATGGTTGTGACCTGAAGGCAATTAAGAAGAGCAAGACAAGTGAGAAGCAACATCAGGCCAGGCACTCACCTGGTCTCTAATGCCATGACTCTGATGGGGCTGCCCCAATTACAGCCACTTGCTCTTCTGAACTTAGCTCCCTGCTGTCATGAAGCCTTCTTTCCATTTAAGGCAGCAGCATGCAAGTTGTGGTCATAAAGAGCCTTTCAAACCCTGTAACAGTCTGTTGGTTAAGCTTCTGTTTTGCTCCTGTGTGTCTGGCAAGGGCAAGAGCAGCTAGCTGAGAAATGCAATCAAGTGCTCTTGCTTTTATTTTGTATTCTTAGCATCCCTGCTGCCTGAAGCCCTTTACAGAAACTAATGTTGACTGCAAAATTTGCAAGTTGACCAAACATTTTTCCCTCTGCTGTGGTCAGGGTGGGGGCAGGCTGAGGGAGCTGGGGTCAGTCAGCCTGGAGAAGAGAACACTCCAGGGAAACCTCATGGCTGCCTTCCAATACCTGAAGGGATCCTACAGGGAGGCTGCAGAGGGACTTTGCATGAGGGTGTCTAGAGACAGGACAAGGGGGAATGGTTTGATGCTGGGGGAGAGCAGGGTTAGGCTGGATCTCAGGAAGTTCTTCAATATGAAGGTAGTGAGACACTGAACTAGGTTGCCCAGTGGGGTTGTGGGTGCCTCCTCCCTGGGGATGTTGAAGGCCAGGTTGGATGAGGCCTTGAGCAGCTGAGTTTAATTGAGAGGTGTCCCTGCCTGTGGCAGGGGGTTTGGAGTAGATGATTCTACCTTCCTTTAGTTGCTGTTCCTTCACCTGGCTGGTGCTGGGGAGCCATGAAAGGTGTTGGGTGGATTTTCCAGTCCTGCTGTGTTTTTATCTTGCCACAGCGTGGTGCCGTGCCGCTGCGCCTCGCGGCGCTCCCCTGCGCCGGGAGGGATGGCTGCTGCTCCACACGCTGCAGCTCTCCCGTGCCTGTGTTCCAGGGTAAATGGCTGACTGGCTGCCTCTCAGGGAGTTTAAGGTAGAGATTCTCTCTCTTAGTTGGTCAGGCTGAGCTGTCTCATGATTGAATTGCCCTAATTAAAAAGGTGAGTGAGATCCCTTGTGCCTTCTGCAGATCCAGGTGAACGGTGCAAGCTGTGAGGAGCTTCCTTGAGCTGCCAAACCATTTATCTGCTGTGTGTGTGATTTCCTTCTCATGTGTATGAGGAGCACTTGACTGGAGGGCACTGGTTCAGGCAGATTATGCTGTCAGTGAGGCAGACCTGTGTGCTGACCCCACAGAAATCCTTCCTGGTGGCAACCTCTCAGCCCAAATTTCAGCTGCCCCAGCTATGGCCTTTCGGCTCTGCCTGCTCCTCGGTGGTGAATGGTTGGAGATCCGATGAGTTTCTTGCCTTATATTGTTGCCTAGTTAAGATTAAAATGCCATTAAGCTACATCCCAGTGCTAGGTGAGTTGCTGTATATTGGTCCTAGTGAAAATGCAAGCTGGACACTTTGCTCTCTCTCCATCAGGTGGTGAAGGTAAAACTGGCCGTGTGGTCGATATCCGTGGCTGGGATGTGGAGACCGGACGCAGCGTGGCCAGCGTCACGTGGTCTGATGGGACCACAAACGTCTACAGAGTTGGACACAAGGGAAAAGTGGACCTGAAATGTACTGTGGAGGCATCTGGTGGCTTTTACTACAAAGAGCATCTCCCCAAATTAGGTGGGTAGAGACGAGTGGCTCTGATTCATGCTGCTGCTTCGTGACACTGAAGCCGTTTCGCTTGGAAGCCAGCAAACCAGCACGTGGCTTTAGGAAGGTGCCACATGAGCTGTGCCATTTGGAAGTAGTAGTTTGTGTGTGAGCAGATTGCTTCATTTCAGAGTGGTTAGTAAAACAGTTTGGCCTTTCAGGGGTAAGGCTGTGTGAGACCATCAGATGTCTGCAGCTGTATCCTAAGGAGGGATCTTCCGCTAAGGGCAGCTTTTTGCTGCTGCAAATGTATGGAACTCCATGGGAGTGCCTGCCTGTGTCAGCAGAGAATTCAACCCAGTGCCAGCTTCATTAATCCAAAAGGGGTTTTTTTTTCATGCTTCAGGCAAGAATTGGCCCAACTGCTGTCCACTCTGCTTTTAGACAGAAAATATTCTGATAAACCAAGAAGTATTTTGAAGGGGAATGTAGCAGAAGGGGAGATTTCAGACAGTGGAGCTGCCAAGTATTTGCCCAGCAGGGAGGTTATAAAAAGTCATGGAAAAAGGTGATGTCTGTATTGGCAACTTGCTGCAGTCCACCTTCCCTCTTAACTCTATTGAAACCAAGGAAGCTGTTTGTGGGTTTGGACTTCCAGCATTTTTTACTGAGGTGTCATTTAGGGTTTGGGGTTTTTAAATGGGGTGCAGGAACCTCATTTTAAGGAAGACTTGAGAGATCTGTTCTTGAGACTGCAGCAGAATGAATCAGGTCTTTCTCCTTCTTTTCTTTTCCTCAGCACCTTAGCAAGAGCAGGAGGGAAGGGAAAGGTTAGCTGGGGAGTTTATTTCCAGGGGTCCAGTGCCTTGCTGCACAGGAAAGCTGGGAGGGCAGAGCTCTGCACAAAGCCAGCTATGTGGCTGCCTGGGGAAGGGAACTTATTTTGGGTGCTGTGTGGGTGTGTCTGCTGAACAACAGTTGTGGGTGACTGAATTGCAGGGAACAGCTGCTGATGTCTGATGTGACACAAGAGGGAAGGGACAAAACTGTGACTTATTTTAACTGCCTCATGTTTAACCCATATCAATATCCAGTTAGAGCTTAAACCCTCTTGATCCCTCTCCACAGTGCTGCCCCAGAGGGCATGTATGGCATGCCCCACAATAGAAAATATAAAAATAAAGGATTTGACACCATTCTGCCCCAATTAAGCCTGTGCTAATTTGCAACCCTTGCTGCAAAGGCAAATGAAACCCAAAGTGTATTTATTATTGCATTCTGCATGAGTGTGGGTGGTGTCATTCTTCTCTGCAGGAAAACCAGCTGAGCTGCAGAGGAAGGAAAGCACAGACAGGCATCCCTTCCAGCACGGGGACAAAGTGAAATGCCTGCTGGACATTGACATCCTGAGGGAGATGCAGGAGGGCCATGGTGGCTGGAACCCTAAAATGGCAGAGGTAGGCTTCTGCTTGCTGCTGTCCCCTTGGTAATGTATCAGTCACCATCTCAGGCTACGTAAGCAGGCACAGGCTAGGAAGATACCAGAACATCTTTGTGTGATGTGTTACCTTCCACATCTATCCTGTGTTCCTGAATCTCAAATCACAAATTCTTCAGGACATTGGAGCCAGATTTATTTTTAGGCTCAGATAAATCTGTGTTGTAGGAGAATTGCCCTGCATGAGTCTAAGGGTCTATGAAGGGTCAAAAGCCTTGGAAGCCAGTGCAAGAAAACCTAATGGCTGCTTTGTTTGTTTTCAAATGAACCATGGATCTTTTCCTTGGAGTTCTGGATCCATTCCCTGTTTGGCTCCTTTTGTACTCTGCATTACTGCTAAAGAAAGTTATGTGTTGTGTCAACAGTGGGCAGGGCTAAAATTTCTCAGCCCATATGATGTTCTTGGAGCTTAGCCTGTTGTCTTTAGTTGGAAGAGTTATCAGTCTGCTCTCACCTATTATCTATAAAAACCTCAGCTGGTAGAGGAAGTGAAGATAGCAATGACACCTCTCACTGTAGGGTAGCATCTCAGGGGGGGCCATCATGGAAGGGAGCCTCCAGGGGCTTGTGAACATTTGGTGTGGGCTGACAATCAGACAAAATGACAACAGTTGCATGAATACATTTACCATCTCATTTAAAAGGTCTTGGTTCCCCTTATGTCAACTTTCAGGGCTTTTAATGGTCTACAGGTATTGCCCAAAATAGATTAAATTGCCTTCACATCCTGAAGAAGGCAGCACTGCTGTTGTGCAGGAGCCTTACTACAAGACCAAATCCTGCTTTGCTACTCACCACTCCAGCAGCAAACCCTGTCTCTGAGTCTGTGTTAGTAACTTCTCTGCAAAGTGGCTTTATGGAGCAAGTGACCCAAAAAGACCCAAGTGGCCTTGCTGCACTTTGAGTCAGTAGAGTGAATAACCTGCAGGTCTGATTCTGAGACAGCTGTCTGAAGCAGGGCTCTAAAATGATCAAGATATGTTCTCTGTGGAGCTTAGCCCACCCTGCCCTGCAGGAGAGTGGGCTTTTGGAAATCAGACTTCACAGTGGCATGACAGACTATGACATTCCAGTGTCAGTGTGGAGCTCTATTAGCTGAGCACTGGTCTGGGCCTTTATCTTCTGGCATGAACTTTAAAGGAGGCTCTCAGTGAAGCCCTGGATTATTTTTCCTTGTTGCAGCCAAGACCTGCATCCCCAAAGCTGTGGCTGGGGAATGTGGCTGTGCACCTAACAGTCTGCTGGGCTGGTAAACCTCTGCACTTCTGGATTCCTGGGTTAGGTGAATGCAGATGCAGAGGAGGATATTAAACAGGGAAAGAGTTTCTTCTGTCACCTCAGAAATCAGTACTTTTTTTGTCTGCTTCAAAACTATCAGCTGCTCAGGACCTGCCAAAATCAACAGATGCAGAATACTACACTACACAACTGTGTTTTCTGGAGTCTCCTCTACCGTGCCCCCAGCCTTTTTTGCCTCTTGGAGAATGCCTTACTGCTGTTATGCTGCAGAGCAGTGTTGTAATCCCTGCCCACCTTTGCCAGTTGGAAAGAGGAGGATGATTTCTGCTGCATTTCTAAGGATTTTCACACTTTGGTCTCCTATTGCCCTCCTCCCTCAGTGTGCTGCTACTTTAGAAGAGCTTCTTAAGCAGCTTTTCACAGTATCACAGTATTTTCCCTCCTGCAGGAAACCCATGACTGCATCTCATCTAAAGCAGTTTCAGGGAGCACTGTTAGTTTGTGACTTGGAAATGGGGCCTGCTTTAGCCGTCTCTGGGGGCCTGCTTTTCTCACAATTAAGGACTGTGATTTATTTAGGGGGTTTCCCCTATTTTGTTTTTGTTTTTCCCCTCCCCATCACAAGTTCATTGGCCAGACAGGGACTGTGCACAGAATCACGGACAGAGGGGACGTGAGGGTGCAGTTCAACAGCGAAACCCGCTGGACTTTCCATCCTGGAGCTCTCACTAAGGTAGGTGCTGGTAGGTGAGCTGGGCTGGAAGTAGAAATGCTGCAGGGAGTAGCTTGTCAGGGCAGCCTGTGGTGTTAGGACACCCTGGGTCTCAGGTGCAGGCAGAAACTCCTGCAAGCCATCAGAGCTCAGACAGATGGTGGCAGGCAGTGGGATCTGGGCTGCTAGGCTGTCTAGTTTGATGAACTTTTGCATTTCAAATGTTGTAAATTCTGAAGGTAAATTCTATTTCTTGGTTTCAGCATCTTTGTCAAGAGTGGTAACAGTAGACCTACAGTAGCTCAACCTTCTGCTGCTGCCTTTCATCTGTGATGAGCCTTCTTCTGTGCCATTTCCATTGGACTTTTGTTTTCTTCCTTGTTCTTGTCTTTGTGTTACTCTCCCTTTTTGCATCATCTTGTCTCTCTTCTCTCTGATTCTTCTGGATGACCTGAGTCTTTGATCCACCTTTTCTGTGTCTCCACTTCTAAACCTTATAGCTCTGGCCCCCACCAGGGGTTTGAGGAGTTGCAATGTGGGCGATGAGAAACGGGGTTAAGAGCTCTTCTGCATTTCTGAACCTCATGGCTCTGGCCTTCACCAGAGGCTTGAGGAGTTGAAATGTGGATGATTAGAAACAGGGTTAAGAGCTACAGGAGCTGCTGCTGGAAGACTGTAAAATTCTGAAAGACCTGAACAAGGTCAGGCTGCTAAACTCTCCCAATACCACTGGAAAAATGCAGTGTCAGACTCTTTTGCACAGAATTAGTCTGCCTTGAAAAGTGTGTTTTGACACACTGCTCAGTGAGCAGAGGGAGCATCTGGCAAATTACCAGCAGAGATAAGCTCTGTTTTCTGTTTTAAAATGGCAAACAGATTTCACTTCTGTATTAAAGTGAATTAAAATCTCCAGTGCCAAGTCAGGTAGAGAGAGAGAGAGGAGATGGAACAAGGAAAGTTCCATACTGGTATTATTAAGTGGTTTGAAATAGGAAAGGAAAATGTGGCATCCCAAATGATTTCCCTGCTTTAATGTGCACTTGGCTTCAGACAGAACTACCCCAGCCCTTGACCTGTGTTTATTTTGCAGTGCAGGGATTACAGATCTCTTGGGAGCTGTACTTCACGTCTTGCAATGCCTTTGTTTTTGGGGTCGATGAGCTGCACGCTTGCTTGGGGCTTTCTGAGGGTGGGCACCTGGGGGGGAAGGGCTGATCACAATTCTTACTTACTTTGATTTTCTGAAAACTCTGGCTTCAGCCCCCAAAAGCTGATGACTTTCTTTTTCTTGTAGCTCAACACCTTTTGGGTTGGTGATGTTGTCCGGGTGATAGATGATATGGAAACAGTGAAGCGATTCCAACCTGGTCATGGGGAGTGGACAGATGAGATGGCACCTGTGAGTGCACACCCGTTCCAGGACACTCCAGTAACTTCCTGACTTTTCCCAAGCACTTATTCATAGTGACTGGGCTTGCACTGCCCTCCAGTATCCCAGCTGCTCAGCGAGTGCACAGACCTTTCTGGCACCGCTGAGGCCTTGCCAAAACAAAGGGTTGCTCTTGGTAATCCCAATCCTCTTGCAGCACCCAAAGTGAAGCACAGGTAAATGGGGAACCTGCAAAGGATTTGGCTATACCAGTAAGTGAGAAAAGAGGTTTCACTAAGCAAAGTAAACAAGCTCTCTTATGCCCTCCTTAATTCTCTGGAACGAGGCAGGGAAGTGGAAAAATGGTCTGGTCAGACCGCTACAGGTGACCTCCAGGAGCAAATAAATGCCCAGAGGAAACCTTTCCTAGTCCCAGTTGCATCAGTTCTCTCACAGGGTTCTTCAGACCATGTCTTGTTGTTTCACCACCTTCATCTCCAGACATGTGTAATGTGTCTGGGAAACCCTTGCTTATGTAAAACCAGTAACAGAGAAACTGCTGAGACCCCTCTGGTGTCCTTGAAGTGGGAGCTGTCTGCGTGTGTGTCGCTGTTCAGTGCTTCTTTTCACACAGCTGGAATGTGCCACCTGTGAAACCACTCTTAGAAGCTTTGCATTGGTTCTGAGAAGCCTGGCAGCATCTCACCTGGTGAAAATCCTCTGTCTCTCTTTGTTGCAGACCCTGGGCCACATAGGCAAAGTGATCAAGGTCTATGGGGACGGAGATCTGCGAGTGTCGGTTGGAGGACAGTCCTGGACCTTTAACCCAGCTTGCCTGACAGCTTATCAGAGAGAGGAAGAAGCAAACCTCATGACAACAGAGAATGCAAAGGAATCAAAAAGTGAGATAGTGAGGACAGGGATGTCTGATCTTTGAGGTCTCTTCCAGCCTTGGTGATTCTGTGATCTGGCAAGGGTTGTGATGTGTTGGTCAGGTGTAACAGCAGCAACACTCTTTGGACAGTGTCAGACTCCAGCTGTCTGTTCTCCCTAGGCACAGCTCCAAAGCCAGGCTATGCCTTACTGGGGAAGCAAAGCTGGACTTAGCAGGAAATGATAGAATTTAGGACTCTGGACTTAAGGAACTACAGAATTTGGGACTTGGAAATGCTTGCCATAGTCTGTCATGAGAGGGCCCATCTGAAGGGACCTGGATTTCTTCCTCATGGCATCCTTTCCAAATCCATGCATTGCTCCTCAGATTATCTGCCTTTTTAGTAGTGCTGTTTCTCTGTTGGTCTTCTATAGCATGGTCTGATGTCTTTTGGGTTCTCAAAACATCAGACTTGTAAAGCAAAAGTGATTTGTAAAGCCCTTTGTGTGAGCTGAGTGGTGGAGGCACAGCAGGCCCATGCTTGGGTTCTGTGCTATGCCAACTGCAGGCATTTCTAAACCTGCTTTTTTGGCCTTCCTAACCTGTGGCTGTTTCTCATTCCTGCCAGGTACTTTGATTACTGTCTTGGAGAAACTGCTGTCTCAGAAGGCAGAGTCAGAGCATGCAGGCTGCCTGGTCATCTGTGCAGCGCTCAACAATGCAGCTAAAGTTCGAGAGCTCCTTCAGAAGTACCCAGACAAGGCAAGTTTGGAAGACATCCCTGAAGGGTTACTTTTTGTTGCTCCTCTTGAAAATGCTGTCATAAAATTTGGAGTCAAGTGGGGAAGAGGATGGGAGAAGAAGAATGGCTTTTTCAGACCTTGTATCAGCTCCTACCAGCTGGAAAACGATTTTGCTACAACCTAGGATTAAATTTGTATGTTAAATGTGTATATTTCATGGCTCCAGTCTGTGACACTAAATGTGAGCTAGAGTTAAGTGCTGAAAGCACATTTCCAAAGCTGGCTTGTCCCAGATTCCCTGTATGGACACTGCACCTGTGGAACTGGGGGGAGAGGTATTTATCTATATGAAACAGTAGCAAGATCTACCCTCTGTTTGGAAAGAAAGCTGCAGGTTGTGTCTGGCTGGGATGTGTCTGTCCTTAGATAACCTTGCAAAATGATATTGTTGGAATCAGGAAAGAGAAAAGCTGCCCAGATCCTGATGCTGTGCGTGTCTGTGCAGTGTCTTATCTCCAGTCATGTCTGACTGGAGCAGGGAACTTGGGCTTGACTTGCTGGTGAGCAATTTTAAGTGCTTGCAGAATGCCAAACAGTTAGGATCACATCCACTCAAATCTATGCTCTTTCAAGCTGCCTGTTTGAAGGCTCAGGCTCCTTCAGTGAGGGCCACAGGGTTTATAAACCAGGTTTAAAAAGGGAGAACCAGGGAACAAAAGTTTTCAGCAGTGTCCTTTGAGATCATCAGTATCCAAAGCTAAGGTTGGTTGAGGCTCTGCATGGCTGGCAAGAACAGCTGGGTGCATGAACCAGGAAAAGCAGGATCAGTTCAGGAGGAATCTCTGAAGCTGCTTGAGTGCTTAGTTGTCTGGTATTCATTATAGCTATTTACAAAGTTATTTGGGCCTCTGGAGATGGGAGGAATAGACAACTGCCTGCAATTGTCACATTTGTCCCAGATAAGGAAGTGCCAAGAGTCAGGGAACCATTCTGTGGTTAGTGATCAGAATTCTGTTCTACATTCCATTTAATGTCTGTATTAATTAATCAGTTATTTCTGTTAGTTACATACAGCAAGAGGAGGCTGGGTTTGAGACTCAGTAGTGCAAGCTGGGATTGCTTGCCAAGGCCTTTCCAGCTTATCAGCATTGTCTGCCTTGTCTAGATGGTTTCTGATGCCTCCTTGCCTAAATGACTTGCCCATCATTTTGAGTGAATCCAGGCCAGATTTGCCTGTCCTGCTCTCCTGACTGCTGCCTAGAGCTAGGAGAAACCCCTTTGTTCTCCTTGCCAGCCTGCTGAATGTTTGCCTGCTCCTTCATCTCTTCTCCCATTGATTTCAGCAGCTTCTTTTCCTGTTTTTCCTTCTTTTCATACAGCCTCCCTTTGTTCTTCAATCCCTTTTAATTCTCAGGAAATCTCATTGCAGCACTTGAGCACTGTGATATACCCTCGAGCCTTTGTGCCCAGTGAAGTACCTGGAGTAGCACAGAACAATGGGGACTTGGCATCTTCAAAGCCTTATGCAAAGCTAATTTGATCTCCTCACACATTCTCCTATTGGGAAGGGAATTGTTGGCAGAGATGTCAAGAAGAATGCTGCTTGCAGGCATAGATGGGTTTGGCATCACAGCTGCAATTAGAGTCCTGGCTTCCAGCTCTGTTCACTCATTTCTCCCTTCTTGACTCCATGTCCTCTCTCCTTCCCCTTTAGAAATATTCTGGGACAAGGTCAGCCTTGGAGTTGATGAATGTAAAGTAGAGCCAAGGAGGCACAGATTCTGCTCAGCATTTCTGAGCCTGCAGCTGTCCTTCAGTTAGTGACTCCCACCCTGCTCCAGAACAGAGCCAACGGCTGAAGACAAGGCAAGGTCTTTCCTAACCAAGCTGTTTGCTTTGTCCCTACCCTTCCTGTAGGTTGATGCAAAGAACCAGGGCAGAACTGCCCTGCAGATTGCCTCCTATCAGGGGCACCTGGAGGTTGTGAAGATCTTGCTGCAGGCACATGCCACTGTCAACCTGAGGGATGAAGAGGGGGATACAGCACTGCACTACGCAGCTTTTGGGTAGGATATCTTCCTCTTGCTGTGTCTGATACAAGACCTTAACAGGCTGCAAAAGGACATTCTAGGAATAAATAGGCAATGTGTGTGAAGGGTGTGTAGCTGGTGGATTTCATCTTGTGTTAGAAACTGGCCTTTGAGCTTCAGGCCCACAGCTGTGTTTCTTAGTGCACCAGTTTAACCCCCACAGCCAGGTCAGCTTCAGGGGGAACTAGAACAAGTCACAAGGAGGTCTTGGTGATTAGATTTTTTTTCAGGGAGGTGGGGAATGGTTGGGTTGGCTGGGCTTAGGTTGGCTGGTTGGGCTTTAGCTGGCTGGTTGGGCTTAGGTTGGCTGGTTGGGCTTTAGCTGGCTGGTTGGGCTTAGGTTGGCTGGCTGGTTTCTGTGACTACCATTTGTTTTCCAGAGCAAGATGAAATTGTGTTGTAAGCTAAACAGGGAAGAATTTCTCATGAAGAACAGGAGATTCCTGTTGATGTAAAGCAAAGAGAGAGCAGATTCTAGGAAGGTTCTGTTGTGGGGTTTGATTGTGGACTTGTTGAGGTGTTTTCAATACTAAGAAGAGATGGGATGAGGTTGGGAAGATACAAAACTTGAGAAGCATTTACTGTCTGCACAGACCTGAATGTGATCTGGCTTCCTCCTTGCTTTCCAACCAGAAACCAAGCTGAGGTTGCTCGTGTGCTTGTGGCAAAAGGAGCCAGCACAGACCTGTTGAACAATGCCAAGTGCACAGCCTTGTACGTGGCTGTCAGCCAAGGCTTCACAGAGGTGGTGCGGACCCTCTGCGAGCTCAACTGTGATGTCAACCTCCCAGTAAGCTTTGGGGGCTGGGGGGGGTGAGGTGTGTGTTTTGGGGGCTGGGGGGGTGGGCTTTTTTTGAGGCAGAGAGATGATGCTTTGTGAGTCAACACCATTGGTTGCTTCATTGAGTTTGGAGGGAGTTCTCTTAATGCACTGCACAGAGGAAATACTCTAACTGCAGTACTCTGGGATTCCAGGTTTGGGTCTGCCTATCATCACTCTGCTCAGTCCAGTAGAACTATTTCTGCTCTCCTGGACTTGGGCTTCCACTGAGAGCTGCCCAGCTGCTGCTGTGTGCTGTTGGAACACTCCTGTTCCCAGGAGTAAGGGGTGGGGAGATTTTGAAGACTGGCATGATGGTGAATTTGATCCAGCCTGGTTTGGGAGCATGCATGTGTGCTGGTGGGACTGGACTCTGCTGGGTCAGGCTCTCAGAGCTGGTTAGGGATGTTAGCACCTGCCTGTTCAGCTGGCTTCAGACCCTGGGGAAATGATTTCACAGGGGCTACAAAGCTGCTGTGGATGCCAGTGACACTTGGGAGTTGGGTCTGGAGTTGATGTGACCTGGTGATGCTATTGCTTCTTGTCTCAAAGTGTCCCTCGGGGTGAGCTGTATCATTTGACACAACCTGTGTTGTGCTTTGGTATCCCTCTGTAGGATTCCCAGGGAGACACCCCTCTGCATTATGCCATCACTGCAGATTACAAAGTCGTTATTGAGATCCTCACTGAAGTCCCCAACATAGACTTCACTGTCCAGAACTGTCAAGGCTTCAACCTGCTCCACTATTCTGCTTTAAAAGGCAACAAGCTGTAAGTGCATTTTCACCATTCCCTGGAAGTTGCTTCCTGCTTGTCCCATTCCATCTTTCTCTTAGCTGGACTGAGAAATCTGTCTGCTTCTGGATAGTCTCCTTACATGTTTGGGTTCACACAGGGAAGAACAGGAGGAGGTTTGTAGCAAAGAGTCCTTGAAAAAAACCAAACACCTGAGAGCCTCTAGAACTCTTCCCAGGGTAGATCATTATGTTCATAGCAGTGTGAGTTTACTCTGCCAGATGATACCTGAGGGCTTTTGTTTCATTCTTGTAACACAGTCTGAGGCAGAGGGGATGTTCTGCATCACAAGTGCCAGCTCGTGGTGCTGTCTATTAGAACATGAACACTCATAACTGCTGAGCAGAAGAGGCAGGCCTCTCTCTGCTGCATTATTTTGCTTCCTGATAGAGTAAATTTTTTTCTCTGTGTTGTCCTCCAACACTTCAGAGCCATAAAGAAGATTCTAGCAAGGGCTCGGCAGCTGGTTGACTCCAAGAAGGAAGATGGCTTCACTGCCCTGCACCTTGCTGCTCTCAACAACCACAAAGAAGTGGCAGAAATCCTTATCAGAGAGGTAAGAAAGAAAAACCAAACCACCACCAAAACCTCCCATCTGTGCCTCTCCCATATTGCCTAAAACCTTCTGCAGTTCATGCTCACAAGAGTGCCTCTGAAGAGCTGCCATTGCTGGCCAGCCTTTGAAGGACAGGGGCTGGCGTTCCGGGGGGGGTTTCCCATCTCCTCTTGCTTGATGTTTGAGCTGTGTGGCCTGCATCACATAGCTCTCTTGGAAGTCTCTATGCTGCTCTCCTGGCTAAGAGATGGACTTGAGATTCTCAGCTTCAACAAGCACCACAGCCCTCTTCAGCCCAACTCAGCAGGGACCTCTCCCTCTGATGCCTTTCTTCTCTCCAAGGGTCGCTGTGATGTCAACCTCAAGAACAACCGGAACCAGACACCTCTGCACCTGGCTGTCATCCAGGGACACGTGGGGATGGTGCAGCTGCTGGTCAGTGAAGGCAGTGATGTCAATGCTGAGGATGAGGATGGGGACACAGCCATGCACATTGCCTTGGAACGACAGCAGCTCATGTCCGTCATGATGGAGAAGCGCGAAGGGGAGATGGGGTTGTCCCTCCTGTCCAAGGTGAGCTGGCAGTAGGAGCACCAAGGGCAGGAGAATGCTTGATGTGGGATATGAGAGCAGATAGTGGGGCCTAAGGGGACAGAGGCAAGCAGGGAAATTGTGTAAAGCCAGACCAGATGGAGAATGTGGAAACAAATCTTGCTTGTGGGGAAAGCAAGAAAAGATCCTCTGAGGCCATGATTGAATTTATAGCCTGAAACTTCAGCTGGTCAGACAACAATTCATGCTGTCTCCCCCAGTTTTATTAGCATTGTGTGCTGCTTTCTTGACATGGGAAAGGTCACAAATCCAGTTGCAGAGCCAAGACTCATGGGTTTATTCATGCCCCAGAACCACAGCAATTCAGTTCTGCCTGATGGCATGGAAAATATGAGGACAGCTAACCACAAACAGCACAGCTATCTGCAGATGTGGAGCAGAGTGAGAGGTGAGATCTATAAGGCTCAAGGATTAAAAAGCCTCAATAGGGTTTTACTCTGTTGCTCTGTAGTCATGGATGTGTAAGGCCTGTCAGGAAAGGCCTTAGATGTAGAAATCAGCACCTGATACACCAAGGACTGGAAGCTCAGTCTGGCTTGCTGGCAAAGGCATTAAATCAGCCCTGCAGAGTGTTCTGCCCTCCATGTAAATCCCATCACATGCACACACCAGATTTGCAGTGCAAACCAAGAATGTAAGCACTGGTTATGCTTTATGGATGGAGTGAGAATGATTCCATTGCAGGGATAACTTAGACCATCAGAAAACCTAGCATGGAATTCTGTATTGTGATTTGAAATGGTCAGAATAAGGTCATGCAGCCCTGCAGAATCAGTTGTGTGCCACCCACTCCTCCCTTCTACCTGGTGGTGCTTGATAAAGCTTAGTGCATTGCTGCTCCTCCATTCTGCTCCTTACCAAGCTGCCAGTGTTGACAGCTCAAGTGCATGGCCAAAGAGGCTTCACCTTTGGGTCCTCAGGTTTGTTCAGCCAGTGATACTCCACAGAAACACCCCACACCAGCTCAGCAGTTCCTTCCTCCTTCTGAATTTCTCTGCTTGCAAATTTGAGGAGGGGTCAGCAGCAAGGCTGGGTCTTATCTCCCTGAGAAAGAGCTTTGCCAGCTGTTGGCTCTTAGCTTGTGCCAGGGACAGCCAATAGCTAGTCCTGGGCACAGAAAGTCTTACAGCAATATGAAGGACCTGAGCATGCCATCTCCAGTGCTGTTTGTGGTAATGTTATATCTAGGTGGTGTAGGCCTACTTCATGTCTAATTTTCTTTGCCTTAATCAGCATGTCTTGGTCTTCTAAAGTGGTAGGAAATGTTTGTTGACTTCAAGTGACTTTGGATAATGCCCACACAAATTTAGCTTCTTAAATAGCTGTCACTTAGGGCTTGATACAGCAGCTCTTCATCAGCTGAGATGTACTGGGGTGTCCTCACAGGACTTCCTTTCCACTACCTGAAGAAGTGAATGCCTGTTACTGTGATTAGTCATAATTAGCACCAGTTAGGACCCCAGTCTTATGCACTCTCATTCCTGGAATGCAGGATTTAAATCTGCTGCTTACAGGCTGAAGGATTTCTCTGTTTCAGTGAATGTAAATGGCACCTTCAGATCAGAAGGACAAGGATTAAGACTTTGTTTAGAAGCTGGTGCAGATTAAAGCCACCTAACAGAAACTCTTCCTGTTAACAGAGCATTTCTCCACTTCCTTTTTTTAGCTGCAGGCTTCTGGCTTTCTTGGCAATGTGGAGCTGAATGTTGGGACTGCAATTGCATGTTACTTAGCACAAGAAGGAGCAGACATTAATTATGCAAACCATCGAGGGAAGTCTCCTTTAGACCTCATTACAGATGGGAGGATTGTCCAGATTGTCAAAGACTTCTCACAGAAATTCAGGTAAACCAAGTCCTCTGCAAGCTGCCTTACAGTGGACTTCCCTACAAAGGAAGAGTGTTCCCACAGCTCTGTGCTGCTACTGCAGGCAGCTGCTCTTCCAGGGAGGATGAAGCCTCTTTGAAACACTTTGGCTGTCAGTCTGAGCACCTCCTGTGGCAGCTGGAGCTGGTTGCTGCCCCTGTGTTTCTGGAGGGGTTGTTTAAGGGTGCATGCTGCCATTCCACAGAGCTGGGAAAAGCAGATGAATGCTGCTTGCTCCAGACTCAGCCTCTTGCTTTTAGAGAGCCCTGAGACAGTCTGAGAAGCCAAGAGCAACTTCTGCCTTGCAAAGTCATTCAGGGTTCTGGTTTACTTACTTTGGATTCTGCAGCTGCAGATAATTTAAACACAGAGGAGGTGTGACCACAGTGTGGGCACAGAATTGATTCCAGAGCAGATAAGTGCCTGTTTTTCAGCTGATAAGAGAAATAGCTGAGAAACATGCCAAAGGGAGAGCAGCAAGGCAGAGGTGGCTTTATCTCAGGTTCTGAGAAACACTTGTTTGGATTTTGACTCTGCAAACATGAAAGCAGAGCTCTGTCTGCTCTGCTCTGCGGGCCCAGATGGAGTCATGCTGCTGCTGGAGGAGGAGCCATGCAGCAGGCACTGTAATTGGCCATGCTTCTGCTCCTCTCTAAATGACAGGTGAAATGTGGCCCTTGAAACTCATCTGAGCATTGGTCATCCATGCTCTTTGCCTTTGGTTTTAGATAGCCCCAGTGAGAATCCCAGCTCCTAGAGGCTGGGTTGGCCCCGCTAGGGCAGTAAAGGTTCACAGGTTTGAGCTGCCTGAGCATCTGCTGCTCTGTCTCCATGCTAAGTGTTTGCCAGGGGTCAGTGCAGTGGTGTTTGGTTGCTGAAGGAGGACCTCTGGAGTGAAATGTTGTTGCCTGTTGCTGGTTGCAGGGAACAACAGCAGGTTTCTTCAGAAAGCTCAACCATCACCTGCAGCCTTCGCCGTGTGCACACCACCCCCAACACAATGACCAACCTTAGTGTCTCCAGTGTGGCAGTCCCCACAGAGTGCCTGGTCTGCTCAGAGCTGGCCTTGCTCATCCATTTCTTCCCATGCCAGCACAGTATTGTGTGTGAAGGTAAGTCCATCTTTCCTCTTCCCCCACACAGCTTCCCTAGCTGGACTCTCATCAGTCAGTTTAAACACAAAGCTGTTGTTGTGTCCTGAAACAACCTCAGCACGATTCCAGCACCACCATCTTAAGTAAGATGTCCAAAGCTCTCTATGAAGAGCACAGAATGTGCTGGCTACCTGCTGATTGGGCCTCCAGGCAGCTTTGCTTGTGCTTGTGGATGCCCTGGATGATTCAGGAGGAGAGCCAGATGTTTCAGTTCTAGCTGGCACTGCTTTATCCATCAAAGGATTTCTCTCTTCTGGGCTTTGTTAGTGGTTTGCATTTCAATTGGTTCAGTGGCAGCCTGCTCAAACGTGTCAGCAAGTTTGTTATCTTGCAAGACACTCACAGCTTGACCACAGGGAGTTGGTGAGGACTGTGTGCCAGAGCAGAGGGCTGGTTTTGATCCACAGTGCACCAGTTCCAGCAGCACAGAGCACTGAGGTGTTGTATTTGCCACTGCCATAACGAAGACTAAATGAGGAGGCTAGGATGTAGCTCAGAAAGAAGATACTGTCCTCATTCCTGTGCAGAAACAACTTTTTAGCCATCCAGGGAGGTCTCTGGTTGTTCAAAGCTGATGTTCTTGAGTCTATATTCTTCCTCTTGATTCAGTGGGCTTACTGGAATCTCTTCTTCTGTCCTTCATGGTAGAATGCTCCAGGAGAATGAAGAAGTGCATCAAATGTCAAGTGACAATAACCAAAAAACTGAAGCAAGGTATGTTTGCTGTTCCTCCTCTTCAGTGCTGTGGGAAGGGTCCTGCACAGCATCAGTTTGAGCAGCAGCAATGATTTTCAGTGAAATAAGTACAAGGATGGGAGCTGATGGTTTGGTTTTGAGGCTTTTTAGGACGTGTGGCTGTTGCATTGACGACCTTCAGAGAGGGAAAGGTGTCGTGGGCCAAGCTGAAGCTCCTCAGACAGGACCTTTGAGGAAGCTTGTCCTGTGCTTGACTTGGAGGATGAAAAGCAGCTGTCAGTTTCTCCATGTGTCAGTCTAACCATTTCCACAGGCAGGGATTCCACAGTGAAGACCTGAGAGGAAGGAAAAACTTCCCTCATGTGAAAGCCTTGCTCCTGCCTTGGCTGAAGGTCCAGTGCCTCTGCAGGGCTGGCATTAGCCTGCTCTCCAGAGATCATTGGCCTGCATTGTGTCTACAAAGCTCTTCAACCCAGTTTGAAACAGATTGAGAAGTGTGGGCAGAAAACAGGGTCCAGGATGAGCAATGTGAGGTGTGTCAGCAAGCAAGCTGGAAGCAGGTTTACACTTGACTTAAAATTTCCCACTGAAGGTTTTCTTCCTAGCAGTTGGGAGAGTTGCTGTCTTGCTAGCTGAGGTCACTGTCAGGGCAAGTGCACATGATCATGAACTGCATGTCCTGCTGCTCCTGGGTCAGTATTGTGGATTGCTTGGTTGGGATCAGGCTCTAGTCTTGTGACTTGATGCATGGACAAAAGTGTAGGAGAGCCAGGAGTCTCTCACAGGGCACTGGATGTACACAGCTGGCAAAGAGGGAATCCTTTTTGCAGCCCCATGGCCCAAACACTAGCAAGCTCACCTGGCAGTGCACAGGAGCTCCAGACTAGCAACAACACAGTGCTTAGAATCCCAAATGAGACATTTGCATACAGATTTCTGCTGGAGGAGGAACATCAAGGGCTCTGAAAACACCAGCAGGACTTCCCTGTCAGTGATGCCTTCAGTGTTTGCCTTTTGCAAGCTCCCTGTCCTCAAATTCACTTCACCTTTATGGATTTGAATCACTTCTTGCACCGCTGAAGTGCAGCTAGTTCCAGAGCATTGAGGAAGGCAGAGGGGGTTGGACCTCTGGAGGTCCCTTCCAACCCAAACCATTCTATGAGCTGTATTGAAGTGTAAAGCTGCTTAACCAAATCCTGAGGAGCAGAAGATGAGCTGTGGGCTGCGCTAAGCTGAAACCAGGAGGAGTCTATTTGCCTAAGCTGGAAGCTGCCCAGGGTTTGGGGCTCTTTAATGCCATAGAGTTGACCAAATGATTCTGTTTGTGCAGCTTCATGTATGCAAGATTCAACATAAGTGATGTCAAAATGGTGGTTTCCTTTCACCATGAGTGTCCTGAAAGACACAAGCAGAGATTAGCATCCCAAATGTGAAGAGGAGGTTGAGAGAACACAGCACTCACGGCCCTGTAAGGGTTCCTGGACTAGCATGGCAGAGCAGCACAGCAGCTTCCAGTGGTTTTACTTGGGAGGTAGCAGCAGCCTGTTCCAGAAGACCAAGGCAGAACATTTCAGACAAGGTTCTGTTTCCTTTGAAAGCAAGCACCCAAGCTCTCACACACACAAACCAGCTGAGTGGAGGAGGGCAGCGCTGGCCAGCTTGCAAAGGCCATCAGCTCAGGCTTTTGATTTGGGGAATCTCTGGATGAGGCTCAGTGGAGAGAGTTTAGTCTGAAGCAAGCGCTGCTGGAGGGGCAGAGCCTGGTTTCAGAGGCAGTGCCATGAGGCAGAGCACACTGGTGACTAACTCTTCCTGCTCTCCACCCCTGCAGACAGCACCGAGGTGGAGTGCAGCCCAAGCTCCGAGTCCACAGATCAGAGGAAGCTGATGGAGGAGCTGCAGAGCCGCTACCGGCAGATGGAGGAGCGCATCACCTGCCCCATCTGCATCGATGACCAGATCAAACTGGTCTTCCAGTGTGGACATGGCTCTTGCCCAGACTGCAGCACATCCCTCACTGTCTGCCCCATCTGCAGGCAGGCAATCCGGGAGAGGATTCCGATCTTCGTCTAAGGAGCCGCTCGCTTCCCCTCCCCTCCCCTCCCCGCCTCCCTCTGTCCTTCCTCTTTGTTTGCATTGTAGATGAGACGTGCTGGGCAGGCTGATGGCTTTGGCTACCTGCAAAAAGCCATCCTGAAAGAGGGAAGCAAGTAACTGCTGTGACTTGGGTGGAGGTGGAGGGAGTCCTCTCTCCTTGGTGTCATACGGCTGAGGAGCGGTGCTTGAGGGCAGGCAGCCCCCGCACTCTGTGCTGCTGATCCGTCAGAAGGAGCTGAAGGCAGGAGTGACCTTATCTGCTGAGGGCATGAGAGACTTTCAGACCACAGGTGGATAGCCTTCCATTTGCAGATGTCTCCAGCAGCATCCAGCTGCAGTGACTGCATCATGTCTAGTGCTCTGCAGCATCAGATCTGCATCCTGGCCTGGCTCTGAAAGGAGTTGCTGTGGGATGATGTACCTCAGACCTTGGCAGGCCATGGCAAAGCACATGCTTGAGCTTCACCTGAGGAGCTGGGGTCACGGTGTCACTTCTCCTTGATGCCTCTCAGTGGTAGGGAGGTGATGTCCTAAGACAGCCTGCTGGCTGAACTGGCAGCTGTGGGCTCCACAAGGACTTCAACTGACAAGAGGCAAATGTGGATGTGATGAGACCCTAAAGACAGAGTGTGTGCCTTAGAGATAAAGTAGTGAACACTGATTGGAGAAAATCTGTTGTCACAACAAACATTTCTAACCTCTAAGTGACACTCTTCTTCCATGTTTTATTTTATGGTTTGGGGTTGGGTTTTTTTTTTTGGCACAACTGTGTGTTCAGAGACTCCTGAGCTTTCTCTCCATTATGCCAAAGGCAGGTGTTCAAATACTCCAATCAAAGTGTAAAGCTAATAAATAGGAATAATTAGGAAAGGAAAAAAGGAAACAAACAACAAAGGGACTTCTTTTTGGTTCTGTTTCTCTGTTTTGCAGCAAAACTGAATAAAACACAAAAAATAATCTATTTTTCCTGAGCATTAAAATGAATGTACAAACAGCAGCTGACCCATGGAGCCTGCTCTCTTGTCTTTCCCAGCTGTCTTCACTGAAGAAACCAAACTGATTGCCTGAGTCCCTCCTGTGCAAAGTGACTGCTGGAAGTGGCAAGCTGTGGGGCCACAGTGTAATATGTGCCCAGCTCTGTGTGTGTGGGGGGGTTGTAAATCTCTAGTGGCACAGTTCTGCACAAGCCTGCTCTCTGTTACCTGTTGCAATATTGAAACCAGACACAAACCTGATCTGCTCCTCTGCTCCTCTCTTTGTTCCTTGGCAAACAGGTGCCAAACCTTTTGCAAGGCATTTTGTTCTTCCAGTGGTGGAATGTGTGGATGTTACAGGAATATTTGTCGCTGCTTCAGCGTCTTGTGGTGTGAGAAGGTTTTATGCCATAACCTCTGCCTTCTGCAGATCACAGCCTCTTGAGTCCTGTAGATGCTGATGGTGAGAGTAGCTCTGAAGAAAGAGACTTGGGTGTATTGATGGATGAGCAGCTCCCCAGGAGCCAGCAGTGCCCTCATGCAGCCCAGCAGGCAGCTGTGTGCTGGGCTGCAGCCGGGGGAGTGTGGGCAGCAGGGCAGGAGAGGGGATTCTGCCCCTTGACTCTGCTGAGACCCCACCTCCCATCCTGCCTCCAGCTGTGGTGTCCCCAGCATCAGAAGGACACAGAGCTGCTGGAGTGAGGCCAGAGGAGGCCACAAAGGTGATCCAAGGACTGGAGCAGCTCTGCTCCAGGATAGGCTGAGGGAGCTGGGGTTGTTCAGCCTGGAGAAGAGAAGACTCCAGGGGGACCTTAGAGCTGCTTTCCAGTAGCTGAAGGGTGAATTCCTTTGGAGTAAAGCAGACATTTGCTGTGCAGCAAATAGTTACAGGTGCAACAGAAAGGAAGAGAAAGGAATGGAAGAGAGGCAAGGGGATGTCAGAGGCAGGTGCTCCTTTAAAGACAAAGGACAAGTGCAGGGGATAGTGAATCACTTTCTGCTTGATGTTGATTACCTGTTGAAGGAGGCTGACAGGTCTGCAAATGAGCTGGGGAGCTCCCTGGTTTCAGTGGGGCTTCTGCCAGCCCCTGTGTACCTTGCAGCAATGGCCTTGAGAGGGAAAGGTCCTGCTGAGTCTTTCTGGTGTGAAACTTCCAGAGGGAGCTCATCTCCTACTCAAAGCCAGGGCTTCTAAAGCACCTCCTTTTGAGTTGCAGCTGAAACTCCACATTTTACAGACAGCAGGAGACTGAGGGAGTAGGGAGAGGGAGATGGGGTTTTGAAAGGCAGAGTCAGGAAGCAGAGCCCAATCTGTCTCTTGATTATGTTCCCAGTAGTCCATGCTGCTCCCAGGATTTCAGGAGGACTGGGCCATCCACAAAGGGATTACAGATCATGGCTATAACCCACCAAAGAACAACAACAACAAAGCATCTCCACCCAGGTAAGCAATCCTTCCTCTGTTACAGGCAACATCTGGGTAGCAAGACAAACTTCTCCCTGCTTCCAGTGCTGAAACTCTGCTCACTACGTGGCCATGACTGAGCTGCTGACCTTCCACCTAGGGTCAAGACTCTGTCTCTTTGGTAACAGGAGGTCAGGCCAGTCCAGGCATTTGTGTGAGCTGCAGCTCCAATTTGACAGTTAAAATATTCCATGCTCCTTGCCAGCTGGAGCAAGCCCTTGTTTGCAGCTCATTTGCTGTCCAGCAGACCATGGATTTTTCTAGGAACATCAGCAGATGCTGATCACGAGGGGCTGCAGGATAGAAAGTGGGAGAATGTTTGGGGGACTAAAGAACCTTTCTTAGTCTGTCCCTGAGGAGTGCTGTGCCCTTCCACAGCACATACAAACCTTTTTAGTCCATGACCCCTTGAAAAGCACAAACTCTAACTGCCATTCCCTCAGGAGCCATGCAGGAATGTTGGGTTGGTGGCTGCTTGTGGGTGTTGATGGGGGTTTTTTTCCCCTCTCCCAAGTTGTGAGATGAAGGGATCAGTACTGAAGTGCTTTTCACAGTGAGAGCTATATGGGGAGCTGATAATTCTTTTCGCATGGGCCACCAAGGAGCCAGAATGTGGTAAATCCCATTCAGCTGTGTGCAATCCCCTCCCCTGGCCTGTGGTTTGGAGCTGGGCTGATGCCCTGCAGACGAAACACTGATGCTCATGCCTTGAGCCATCAGACATGCTCACATGTTGGGTCCTTCCTTCCCTACTTCCATGTTGAACTCCCAGTTCATGACAGGGGAAGCCAATGGGAGCAGCTTGTTCCAGTGCTGAGTAATCTGCACTTAATCCCTGAATAAAGAAGAGGTTTGGTGAGAGGTGGGATTGGTTTGGGGCAGTCAGGCAGCTGCAGCTGTAGCACTAGTGGTTGGGTTTGGTTGAGCACCTCTTAGGATGAGGATAGCTGTGTTGCAATAGGTTGCTCTGGGGACTTGAAGCAGTGCCAGTGTGCTTCTGGCCTGCTGCAGCAGGGCCAACCTTCCTCTTAAATGTGGCAGGTGTAGCAGGGAACCATTTAGAAGCTGAGCTGGAAGTGTAAGGTTTAAAGTGAACAGTGGGGAGCAAAGAGGAGCAGAGAAATGCTACAAGAGTGCTCCGTGGAAGTGAGGAAGGCATTTATTCTTGAGCTGAACCTTGCCCTGGGGCCTGTAGCCATGTGCTTTGTGTTACACAGCAGCCCCACTTTGAACATTTCAGCAACAAGATTGGGAAGAGCAAAGCAAAGGCTGAGGGGATTCAACAAGCAAAGTGATTGTGTGGTGCCAATGATCCAGGCCTTTATGTTCCTCACAGTCTCTGGTTGCCCATTTTAGGTTTTATCCAACACAATGCAACATCCACTCCCTTCTGACAGCTGTTCAGAGCCTGCTGTCTCTTGTGACACTGAACTGCAGGCAGAGATCTGAGGATGTGCATCCCTAGTGCTTGCTTAGGAAATCCCAGCTCCATACAAAGGATATGCAGGTCCTGGTCACTGCTGCTGACAGCATGAAGGCAGAGCAGTCAGTTCTGCCTTCTGTCCCCTGCCTTCCTTGCCTGTTCCCCATTCCACCATATGGATTCCCTCAGTGTCATGTGTTCCATTGCTTTTAGACACTGGGCAGAAACCAAAGCCAGGAATGTTTTTTCTCTCCAAATATAGTCAGGATGACAGTTTTTGCCTGGAGTCCAAAGCAAATATCTGCCCTGGAGAACCTGAGACCTCGACAATTCATCAGAACTCTGCAGTTGCAGCAGCAGCTCTCTGCACTCCTGTGAGAGCAGCCTGCTCAGGGGCTCAGGCTGCCTGAGAAGGCACAGCAGAATAGTAAAAAGGCAGAGAGAAAACTTGTAGAGTTCTGATTAACTACTTGGCCTTGGCACAGGGCAACCCTGGCTCCCAGGAGGGAGCTCTGGGGGCTGTGTGAAGCATCTGGAAAAGGCTGAAATTCCACCAAGTGCTGTAGGTTGGAGACCGCTGATGGCTGCATCTGAGAGCCCCTCAAGCACAAGTACCCTTTGGGGAAGCCATGGTGTTCCTCAGCCAGGGCAGAGAACAGGGATGAAATGTCAACAGCTGTGCACTCTGCTCCTGACAGTGGTTAAAATCTCCACAGAGGAGAGCTGTGCTTGAGGTTTAACCACCACAGTTAATGAGCTGAGTGCAAGCCTGGAGTTCCCCTTTGTTACCAGCAGCAGCACTGAGGGTTCTGGCCACAGCTTGTGCCCCAAACGATCTGGAGGCACAGAGGCTTTGTCAGCAGTGGTGTCAGTGTGGACAGCACGGAGTTTGTGTCTCCCTTAGCTCCACAAGCTGCATCTGTAAGTCCTGAACACCTCTCCTCATCTGACTCTCGTTGTCATGAGAGCTGAGGTTTGTCTTGGCTTTGCTGCTGCTTTCTGAGCAAATACTGGGCTTCAAAGTTTTGAAAGCATTCTGCAGCCAGGGGTTTGGTGAAGTAGGATGCACAGGCACTGGATTCCGATGTGGATGTGGGGGAAATGAGAAAGCAACCCCTGCTTGCTTCCTTCTGGTCCATCAGGGTGTGATCTGCTTGCTTCCTTGTAAGGGAAGCAGGATCCTGACTGTCACAGAGGTCAGGAATCAGCTCTGCAGCTCAATAATCCTACTGGGTACAGGAAGAATAAAGAGTTAATGCAGAGTGTGGGCTCTTTCCCCACTCAGAACGCTTCAGGAACTCATGGAAAAGGGCTTGGCTGTGTTAACCTTTGGTAGCTGCATGAATAAGTACTCAGAAACAATGAGGTCCTGCAGAAGATGCCTTCACTGAAGCTCTAGGTGGAGGAGGGGACAGGGCTGAGTATTTTGTATCCAACAAAACCTTTTGCTTTCTTTACACTGGGCCAAAGGCCATTCTTGGCTCTCATAGAATCAACAAGGTTGGAAAAGGCCTCAAAGATCATCAAGTCAGGCAATGAGGTTGTGTTGTTGTGAGAGTTCTCAGGCTGTGCTTTAAAACTCAGGGTCATGCAATCACCTTGAGAAACAGCAAGGCATCAAGTGGTGCTTGGAAGATGTCAGGCTCCATGCTTGAGCTCAGGCAATGCATGGCATTGTGAGGCTTAACCTGTAAGGGGCAGATAATTGCACAGTCCTGCTTTGATGATTAAATGCTCTGAGAGGCAGTGAGGTGCTCAGATGCTCTGGCCAGGAGCAGAGGGCTGTGTAGCAGTGCATGAATTGAACTCTTTCTCAACCACTGCTGCCTCTTGCCCTGTGAAATCTGGGTGCACTTGATGCCCTTAGGCAGTCCCACAGCTGAAACTCAGTGTTCCTCCAGCACTCTGTTTGCTAGCAGGAGTTTTCTCTCAAGTCAGTGCTGCTGTATTGGAGAAGACCTCTTGGCTGAAGTTTTTGAGCCCATTCCAAGGCAGGTTCTTACTTCAAGGCTCCCTTCTCAATCAGCCTTTCTGCAGATGTGTTCTCATCCACAGACTCTGATAAGAAACTTGTTCAGGGAACTTGAGGCATTGATAAGTTCAGGAAAGTGTTGTTATCAGTTCCTCACTTCCTGCTGTGGTCTGCTGCTTAAACCACAAGTGGAGGTGCTCTTGCACTGCTCCCTGGAGCTCGGAACTGAGCCCTCTGAGTGCTCCCAGCCAGGCTGGTTTGGTTCTGCCAGCAGTGCTGCAGAGCTGTGACTGTCCCTAGAAAGCTGTGGCCAGCAGCTGAGTGAGGCAGTGCCTCCATGGGAGGGTCCATGGGAGTTAGGGCCCTGTGCAGAGACACACAATGATAGGGGCTGGAAGGGATCTCTGCTGGAGATCATCCAGTCCAACCCCTCTGCCAGAGCAGGGTCACCCAGAGCAGATTGCCCAGGATGGCCTCCAGGGGCTTTTGGAATGACTCCAGAGATGGAGACTTCACCATCTCTCTAGGCAGCCTGTTCCAGTGCTTTACCACCCTCCAAGTAAAGAATTTCCTCCTCATGTTCAGGTGGAACTTCTTATGTTCAAGTTTGTGCCTGTTAACCTTTGTCCTGCCAGTGGGCACCACTGGAAAGAGACTGGCCCCATCCTCCTGACAGCCACCCCTGGAGGATTCATGAGCTAAGATCCTGACTCAGTCTGCTCCTCTCTAGGCTACAAAGCCCCAAGTTCCTCAGCCTTTCTTCATCAGAGAGACTTTCCAGGCCCTTCACCATCTTCCTAGCCCTGTCCTTGAACCAGGGAGCCCAGACCTGGACACCATGCTCCAGATGAGGCCTCCCTGGGGCAGAGTAGAGGGGCAGGAGAACCTCCCTCGACCTGCTGGCCACACTCTTGATGCACCCCAGGATGCCCTTGGCCACCTTGTGCCTTTTGCTCTCTGCTCTTTCTCTTCCTCCAAGTTCCAGCTTTCCATGAGTTCCTTCCATGTTGCTCCTCTTGACACCTGAACAAGAGCTGCACTTTCTCCACTCTCTGCAGAGAGTGATGGAAAAGGAAAACATCAACTTTTCCTGTCCACAGGCTCAGTGGCTCCTGTTTATTCTGAGCTGGTTACAGGGCCAGCTTTAGGCTGGAAATACAGGAAACCTAAAATGCTCCAAACTCTGGTGGTGACCTAGGGGAAAAAACTCTTTGAGTGAAACCCATTTGTCATTATTCAAAGGGGAAGAAGTTTCTGGAAGCTTTCAAATGCTTCAGACACCCCCTAGGAATGTTTTGTACTTGTTGCTACAGGACTTACCCCCTCCCTGCTGTTTGCCTGTGAGAGGAGGAGATTGCAGAGTGACTTCTCCTCTGGTCAGAGCTGCTCAGCTCAGGACACTTCACCTCAGCAGCACTGAGGATCCAGGGCTGGGTTTCTGAGGAAGCTTTCTAAAAGGTCCTGAAGTGACTTTGTGGCTGCAGCCTGGAGATGCCTCAACCCAACAGCTGCTCCTCCAGGTCAGCCTTTCTGCTGTGCTCCAGCATCAGATTGGTCTGGGGGACCTCAGCTTAAGGCACTTGTCTTTGTCAGCACACTGACCCCTTCCTGGGGAGCTCCCAAGGTCACCACAGGCTTCCAGGCCACTTGCCAGGTGGTCATGGGAGAGGGAGCTGATGTTTGCTTTTATCTGAGCTGGTAACCCCCCGCTCCCAGAGCAGAGCAGCTCTGCCTCTCCTCACAGCATCATTCCTCATGCTGCTCCTGAGGACAGCCCTTGACAAATGACAGCTCCTCCAGCATCAAGCATCCCTCATGAAGCATTCCAAGGGCATGATGCTGGCTTCTGGATTCCTTTTCCTGCTCTCCCCCCTCCCCCAATTTTCTTTTTTTTTCTTCTTTATTTTCCACTGCATGAAGCTGACAGCTGCAGATTTGTCCTCTGCTGATTCGAGTCAGTTAAAGAAAGAGTTCATGTCCATCCCAGCTTGTTTCACTTTGCTGCTGTGCCTCAGCCAGCCCGACTTTCAGCTGCAGTAACATGATCCCCCTTGGCAGGGGCTGAGAGAATCTTTGGCACATTGGAAGGAGGCTTAATGTAAAGTCTACTTTTTTCTGTTCTGTTCTTTCCTTCCCCCCCCCTTCTTTTTCAGAGCTTTTTGGAACTCTGGTGGTTCTGCACAGCTTTGGCAGGGACTGCAGGGCTGCTCACACATGCAGCTGTGAGCAAGAGGATTACCAAAGCACTCTGTGAGGAGAATGTCTTAATCTCTGTCACATCTCCCTCTGGAAAAAAAAAAGTCTCTCAGAACAGCATGGATCAAGCAGAAGAACTTTCTGCAGACAGAAGGAAGAGCTTCCTCTCAGGTGACAAGGAAAAGAGCAATGGCTGTAGGACCCTTGTGGGATTTCTGTGCTTGCTCTCTGTGGTGGCTTTGCTGGCTGCTGTAGGAGATCCAGCTGGAGCTGCAGTGCAGAGAAGTCAGGTAGGAGAAAGGATCTCCTTCTCAAATGGCTTGAAAGGGGAGTGGGGATATCCAAGCTATGTGCATGTCTGTCCTGCTGGAAAGTGGTGCATTCAGGGAGCAATCTAAGCAGTACATAAGCAGCTGCTAAGGCAGCAAGGTCTGTGTATGGCTGTGGGGGTCCCTGTTTGCAGAGGAGCCTAGCAGCTAGCCATGCAGCCAAGCAGAACCAGGTTAGTAGAGCTGTTGGGGTCCCTGTTTGCAGAGGAGCCTAGCAGCTAGCCATGCAGCCAAGCAGAACCAGGTGGTTAGAGCTGTTGGGGTCCCTGTTTGCAGAGGAGCCTAGCAGCTAGCCATGCAGCCAAGCAGAACCAGGTTAGTAGAGCTGTGAGTGCAGCCTGCAGATAACCAAACCCTGAATGCACAAAAGATTTGGGTTGGGTTTTTTTTCCCCTCAGAACTTTGGCTGTTTTCCTGAGGAGCTCTGCTCCCTGAGTGTGATGTGGCATGCAGACACTCTGAGCTTTCCTAGGAGCTCCAGAGGCAGGGCTCATGGTGTGAAATCCCAGCTGAGAGGATAACACTGAACTACAGAAGCTGTTAGCTGATAGGAACTCTCTCATGATCCATCCATTAGCAAGCTCTGCTGGGACAGGCTGGTATGCAGGGGGGACCTGCAGCAAGGCTCTGGGGCTCTCAGAAGCTGGTCTCAGTTTTTGCTTTAGCTTAGTTTCAGCTTCTCTGAAGTGCTCACATCCTCTCCTGCTGTTTGTGAAGGTCCTGGCAGCAGCACCCCTTGTTTGCATCCCATGCTCAGGGCTCTTAGTGAGAGAACTCTGTGACTTGGGACCCATTCATGTTTAGTTTGAGGGGAGAGAGAAGGGAATGATTTATATTCATTATTACTCAAGTAAACTAAAGGAGGTCTGGCTGCAAAGGGCCAGTAAGACAGAGCAGGGATGCTGGCCAGTGTCTGCCTTCATCTTTGTCTGTGCTGGTGTCTGTTGCAGTTGCCGAGGGGGAGAATTTAATCTCTTTGTCCTTCTGGTACCTCCCAAGCTTCTGGAATGCTTGAGACTAACCCACAGTCAAATGGGTTTTCTCCTGGGAGCAGCTGACCTCTCCTCCAGTGCTGAGCATTCCCATAGTCTTGGCTCTTTGGCATCCAGACAGATCTTTTGATCCCAGTGATGCTGTGAAACGTTTAGCTGGGTCACTCCATTGCTGTCAGGATCCTACAGCTGAGCTGCAGCAGCCTGTGCCTGGTGCCACACCCTTCCCTGCTTCATTTTGCAACCCATTCTTAATTGAAAGCATCCTGGTGCCCCAGTGGGAGGTAGAGCAGAGGCTGGAGAAGGGCAGAGACTCAACCCTCTGCACCTTCCTTGGTCTGGTGAGTGGGTCAGATGCAGGTTTCAGTGATTGCTGCTGAGCCTGAGTCGCCCTTGGACATGGAATCTTAGAGCAGGTCCAGAGGAGGCCATGAAGATGATCAGAGGGCTTGAACAGCTCTGCTGTGAAGACAGGCTGAGAGACTTGGGGTTGGTCAGCCTGGAGAAGAGAAGGCTTCAGGGAGACCTTAGAATAGCTTCCAGTGTTTGCAAGGGGCTACAGGAGAGCTGGAGAGGGACATCTGACAAAGGCATGGAGTAGCAGGACCATGGTGATGGCCTCAAACTGGAAGAAGATGGATTTAGATCAGACACTAGGAAGAAATTCTTCCCCATGAGGGTGGTGAGGCACTGGAACAAGCTGCCCAGAGCAGCTGTGGAGGCTCCAAGCCTGGAAGTGTTCAAAGCCAGGTTCAGTGAGGCTTTGAGCAGCCTGGTTTAGTAGAAGGCATCCCTGCCCACAGCATGGGGAGTGGAACTAGATGATCTTTAAGGTCCCTTCCAACCCATCCTGTGATTCCATTTCACCCTCTGCTGGTGTCATCGGAGACCCCACTGGCAGACTGGGACACACCATGGAGAGGTGCTGCTGATCTGGCAGCATCTGGCAGCTGCAGCTTCAGGCATCTTTGTCTCCTCATGCTGTTGGCTTGCTGGCAGGCCAGGGCTTTGCTAGTTTGGCTCTTGGAGCCTCACTTTTTCCATCAGTGGAAGGCTCCTGCCTTCTGTGCTGTGAGGGTGATGCAGCTTCTGTAACATCACCAATGACACACTGCTGAGTGAGCATCCTGGTGCCTCTGGAGCAAAGGTGACACAGAGGTACTCAGCATCTTAGCCCTGCAAAGGGGAGGCAGAGCAGGAAGACTTCCAGAGACCTGTGTTTGGGTCCCATTTTCTTACCTCCACTACTCAGGACTAAAAGGCTTCTGGAGCCCGAGTCAGACGTGTCACAGAGGGGGATGTCTGTTGCTGTAGGTTGGCTTTCAGTGCTCTCCAGGGTTTCCAGAGCTCCTGTTTACTTTGAAGGCATTTCAGCTCCACAGTGCAGCTTTCTGAAGAGCTCTCTGCACAAAGGCTTGCCTGTTTTGCTCATTTGTCCAGCATTTCATTCCTTCTGTGGTGAGGCTGGAGAGCAATAGTGAAGTGAAAAGGAAATGAGAACTCTCCAGGAAGAGCTGCAGCACTTGCTGTGGCCAGGAGCCTGCTGAGGCCTCATTTCTGCTCCATCTGTGCTCTCCAAGAGGAGAATGGAGCAGCTGCAGTGTCCTGAGCTGGAATGATGCAGCAGCTCAAGAGAACCTACAGCACCTCTGTCATCCAGCCTCGAGGAGTGCTGCTCCCTTCTTGTCTGTGCATGGCTGAGCCAAGAAATGCCCCAAGAAACCCCTCACAGTGCAGCCCCTCTTGCTCTGTCTTGGCTCAGTTCCCCACACTCAGAACAGCCACACTCTGCAAGGCACTGCCCACAGAATGGGTTGGGTTGGAAGGGACCTTAAAGCTCATCCAGTTCCAACCCCCTGCCATGGGCAGGGACACCTCCCACCAGCCCAGCTTGCTCAAGGCCTCATCCAGCCTGGCCTTGGACACCTCCAGGGAGGGGACACACACAGCCTCCCTGGGCAGCCTGTGCCAGTGTCTCACTGTAAAGAATTTCTTCCTAATCCTCAGTGTCAATCTGCCCTCTTCCAGCCTCAATCCATTCCCTCTCATCCTATCCCTACAAGTCCCCAGGCACTGGTCTTGCCTCCTGGACACCAGCTGTGCTCTCCAGCCCCCCAGATACCTCCTACTGGTATTTTTTTTCTATGCAGCCCTGCAGTCTCTGCCATCTCTTCTAACCTCCTGTTCTGTGTTTTAAGGAAGATGCCACATCACCTGGTCTCCATGGAGTTGATGTCTCTGCTTTGCACAGCCCAGCTGTGCCCCCTCCAGCCCGGAGGAAACGCTACACCATCACCCCAGCACGGCTCAGATGGGACCACTTCAACCTGACATACAAGTATGGCCTTGCTTTAGCCCTGGGAGTCAGCATTCCCTGGGTGGCACTGGGGCTGTGGCTGCTACCCACATCACCATTGCTCACCCAGGTGCTGAGGAGGGGCAGCTGCTGAAGCAGGAGGGTTTCTGCAGGTGCTGCACCTCTGGCCTCAGCAGCAGCGCTGCTAGCGGCACCCATGGCTGCTGCCAGCACAGCTAACTGCTCAGGGGCTGAGGGGTCAGGCCTCCCACAGCTGGAGACCTCCTCCAGGGGGCAGGGAGTTGAATGAGGACTCTCTCAGGCTGATGTTTGCACAGGAATTCCATGGGAATGTGAACCATCACCGAGGGAAGGGCTGCTGAAAGGTGCTGTGATCTCAGGACAGCTCTGGCACTGCTGAGTGCTTTCAGGAGGCTGCTGTAGGGAACAAGAGTTCCCTGCTCTGGGATCCAGGGATAAAAATGATTGTTGCTAGAGCACTTCACCCTGGGTGCTTGAGGAGGGACAAAGGCTGTGGTGAAGAACATCTGATGGTAGAGAGCATCCGTACTGGATCAGTCCCTGGGGAGGGTTATTGAATGTTCTTAACATCCAGATCAAGCTGCTCCTGTTTTGAGCCTGCTAGAGTGCAAGGAAAGAGCTGAAGGCCTGACACAGCCTGGAGAGCCTTCAGCTGATGTCTGGGAAGGGGGCAGCATTCTCCTGAGGCTGCTGTGTGTCCCTGCAGGATCCTCTCCTTCCCGAGGAACCTCCTCAGCGCCCGGGACACGCGCAGGGGGCTGGCAGCTGCCTTCCGCATGTGGAGCGAGGTCTCTCCCTTCAGCTTCAGGGAGGTCCCAAGGCACCTGCCCAGCGACCTCAAAATAGGTAAGGCTGCAGGGGCTGCAGGGGCTGCAGGGGCTGCAGGGGCTGCAGGGCTCAGGGGGCTCTGTCGTGTGCTGACCCCACCAGGAACCTGCAGGGGTTCAGCCTGAGGCAGGAGCTAATTCCCTTTCACTGTATGGACTCTGCAGGGCTTCTGAGCCGGGGGCTGGGGGTGTTGCCTTTAATCAGCTTCTAATTGCCCTGAAAAGATGTTAATGACATAATTACCATTTACAGTTGGGAAGCTGTAGGTATTTGACAAGAGTTAACCCTCAGAGTCTGCCATTGGGAAGGGATTTTTCTGTTCCACAGGTGGAGAAAGTGAACATTGAGAGGGGAAATGACACTGACCCAAAGAGCAGGTGGCAGAGGCCAGCCTGGTTATGGGTTTAGTCTCCCTGCTCTTGATCATATTGAAGGACCATCTTTGCTCTCTCTCCTCACCTTCCTCCTGTCCCTGCAGTCTGGGAAGGGACTTTTGACAAGGGCTTGTGGGGAGAGGATGAGAGGGACTGGACTGAAGCTGGAGGAGGGCAGATTCAGACTGGAGATTAGGAAGAAAATTTCTCCAGTGAGGGTGGGGAGAGACTGGCACAGGCTGCCCAGGGAGGCTGTGGCTGCCTCCTCCCTGGGCGTGTTCAAGGCCAGGTGGGATGAGGCTTTGAGCAACCTGAGCTGGTGGGAGGTGTCCCTGCTCCTGGCAGGGGATTGGAACTGGATGGTCTTCAAGGACCCTTCCAACCCAACCCATTCTGTGCATCTGAGTTACTGCTGAGTGCCTCAGGCCTAGGAGAAGGTCAGTGCTGAGGAGTTATCTGCTCAGTCTCATCCCCAGCTGTAAATTCTTCCTGGGACTGTTCTATGAACTAATTGTTTCCTGTGCAGATGGCAGCAGCCTTGACCAGAGCAGTGACCACTGTTTCGCAACCTGCTGCTCACGCAGCAGCACGTGGGCTGCCTTCCCAGGGGCCTGGGCTGCCTTCCCAGGGGCCTGGGCTGCCTTCCCAGGGGCCTGGGCTGCCTTCCCAGGGGCCTGGGCTGCCTTCCCAGGGGCCTGGGCTGCCACCACCTCAGCTCTGCAGCAGACACAGGGTACAGTGGGATGCTGGCACGGTGGTAGCAGCCAGCCAGCAAAGCAGCTTTGGCTCTGGGGCTGTTGATTTGTGTTTCAAACCGAACAGCTCTGTCCTGAGGTGGTCACCTCCCTGTCCAGCTTCCCTCCCCCAAAAAAACCCAAACCAGCTTTCCCCGTGGTGGTGGAGGAGGAGCTGAGCATTCCTTTCTGGCAAGCAGACTCATTTATCTCCTCTGGAAGCAGCTCTGAATCCAAGGTCATCACAGGGCTGAGGAGGTTGCATCACAGCCATCACTCCTGAGCAGAGCTTTCCCTTTTGTGGCTCTGTAGGGTGGAAACCTTGGGGTGCTGCAAGAGTGATTGTAGTCAATCACAGGTTTAGGGATGGCTGTGGCCTGTGCCCTGCTAGAGCCACTCCAGCTGCTGCTTTTCTCCACAGGCTTCTACTCCATCAATCACACAGACTGCCTGGAGTCGCTCATCCACCACTGCTTTGATGGAACAACAGGGGAACTGGCCCATGCCTTCTTCCCCCCTAATGGGGAAATCCACTTTGATGACCACGAGTACTGGATCCTGGGGAACACCAGGTTCAGCTGGAAAAAAGGTAACAGAGTGCCTGGGGGCACAGGATGGATGCTGTGGGATTGGTACATGTCCTTGTTCTGGAGTTTACCTGGCCTGGGAAAGGGACAACAGGAAGGGTGGGGGTGAGACCAAACCATCCTGGTGCTGAACTGTCCACTGGTTTTACACTGGGATTAGCCAATGGACTTCAGCAGCTGCTTGTCTGCTCCTTTTCCAGGTGTCTGGCTTACAGACCTGGTCCATGTAGCAGCACATGAGATTGGGCATGCCCTAGGCCTGATGCACTCCCTGAACCCCAATGCCCTCATGCACATCAATGCCACTCTGACAGGCAAGAAGATCATCTCCCAGGATGAAGTCTGGGGAATCCACAGGCTCTATGGTAAGGAGGGCAGGGCTGTGCAGAGGGCAGCTGTGGAGCCCTTGTGCTGTTAGACCTGCAGCATCTGGCAGGCCAAGGCTGGAGGCCACTCGGAGGAGGATCTGACTCCTTTTTATGCAAGGGAGAATCAGAGACAGTGTGGCTGGGAAAGCTCTCTGAGATCATTGAGCCCAACTGTTCCCTCTCTGCAACTCGACCATGCTATACCTCCTTTGGGCTCTGCTTTCAGCACAAGTAGCTTCAAACAGACAAAATGATGGACAGGAGGCTGGAAGTCTTAGAGACTTCATAATCCCACCCCCCCAGCTGGCACTGCTGGGAAAGGGTTGCAGAGGGGTCAGGCTGCTCTGAGCTGCTCTGGCAGACGCTGTGTGTCCTCACTTGTGCCTCAGCCCAGCAGCCAGCTCTGGGCATGGCCTCTCTGGGCCTTCTGTGCTGTGGCTCAGACACGATTAAAAGGCCAGTTTCAGCCTGGAGGTGCAGTCCTGGAAGGATCAGGAGCACCCAAGGAAAGGAAAAGCAAAGGCAGGGGGAGGGCAGAGAGCTGCTTGTGCTGGACTCAGGTCTGTTAATGCAAGGGGCCAAAGCTGTCCACAAACCAAAGGACCTGGGGCAAGATTCTCTCAAGCTCTGACACATTCACCTGCTGCTCTTCACTCAGTACCTCATATAGGACTTGAATAGCAACCACCTTGGATTGCTGCTGCTGTGTGAGAGGTCTGATGCCCTGTGTGCTCCTGTTTCAGGGTGCATGGACAGGCTCCCCATGTGCCCAGCGTGGGCGCAGAAGGGCTTCTGCGAGAAGCGCAGGAAGCTGATGAAGAGGCACTGCCCAGCCACCTGTGACTTCTGCTATGGTACCTGCCTGCTCCTCTGGGATCCTTGGTGGGCTTTGCACAGAGGGAGGAGGTAAAAGCTAAGTAATGATTGCTGCAGGGAAAAGCAGGATCTTGATTCCATGCTGGAGGGCAGCAGGGACAAGTGCCCAGCCTCATGCAGCTCTGAGAAGCGCAGCAGAGGTGGCCCCTGCTGTGTTTGAGCCAAGCTCAAGGCTCAGGAATAGGAAGCAGCTTTTGTGTCTAAACATTTGTGGTCTGGAACATGGAACTGTCCTCTCCTTTCATGTAACTGAAGCAGGGGTGGGGAGTTCCCTGAGAATACAACTGCTCCCTGTGCCTCCTGGCCCCAGCTGCGGTGTTTGGTTCCTGATGCAGGGATGGGACACAAGACAAAGCACAGCTGGGCTTGAGCTGCTCTGCAGGAAAGGAGCTGAGGTTAATCCCCTTAGCTAACCTTGCAGTTCTCTGAGTCCAGCTCAGGGACTAATGCAGGATCAGGTTAAGCTAGTGCAGCTTTGGATAAATACCTCCTGCCCTCCACCTGCACCATGGAACTGGCACCTCTGGCTCCAGAGGCACTTGCTTAGAGCAGATTAATGCAGAGATGCAGTCAGAGAAGTACAAACCTTTGCATGCTGGGGGCTGTATGGAAGGGGGGAGGTGATTTTGCTCCACCTGTCAGTTTACAGGCCCCCAGATTTTCTTTGCACCTGAACCACCTTAAATGGCTGCCCAAGACCTGCTCAGCAGGAGCCTCTTCCTTAAGCCTTTGACGGTTCCTTAAATGATCACAGTTCTGTCTGAGGGCTTTGGAATGCCTGAAGCTTGCTAATGAGATACTTTTGCTCTCATCTCTGGTCTACAGAATTCCCCTTCCCAACAGTGCCTCCTACTCTGCCCCCACCAAGGACCAAGACCAAGACGGTTTCTGAGGGCAGGAACGTCACCTTCCGCTGCGGGCAGAAGATAATCCACAAAAAAGGCAAAGTCTAGTGAGTGCTCTGCCCTGTTCCAGTCCTGGGGAGACACTGAGGCTCTTCCAGCTGCAGAAGCTGCAGTCACAGTGCAGGGTACCTTCTGGAGCAGGTCACTGTCTCATCTGGCAGCCAGAGCAGAAAGAGGGTGGCAGGAGGGGAGAGGGCAGGGTGCAGGTACTGCACATCCCCTTGCAAAGCATTTAGGCCAAAGGTGGAGCTAAGCAGCAACCAGAGAAGTGAGCTGGAAAAGGGTAAAACTATTTCCTCCAGAGCACAAAGACAATTCTTACCCTCAAGTCAGTTCCCAGCCCCCTGCTCTGCAACATCCCTGCTCTCAAGTTTGCCCTTTCAATTCACTCTTGCTGAGGTACAAGCAGCTTGCTCCTGGCTGCAGCTAAAAGGGAGATGCCCAAGTCCGTGAGTTGCTTGAGACCAAGGATCCAAATTCCCCTCACCTCTCAGTGGGATTCTGGCTCCAGAAGCACTCAGGATGGGGCCCAGCTCTAACAGCCAGCAGCTCCCTGAAATAAACAGTAAAAGTGAACCTTCCCCTCAGCAAAGCTCCCTAGGAGAAAGAGCCTCCACATCTCATGTGCCAGGCACTTGGTATTTAACCTCTGCTCCTCTTCCCCCTGACAGCTGGTACAAAGACAAGGAGCTGCTGGAATACTCCTACCCAGGTTACCTCTCCTTAAATGAAGACCACATGAGCATCATTGCCAATGCAATTAATGAAGGCACTTACACCTGTGTAGTAAGGAAAAAAGAAAGAATCCTGACTACTTATTCCTGGAGAATCAGACTGAAGCACTGACAGGCCCTGGCATGAGCAAGTCCTGCCAGGTCTGCTTCCAGTTCAGAATCTTCCTCTGGCATTTTGCATTTAACCTCCAGTAGCACAGCTGAACTTCTGCAGCAGCTCCCTCCCCACTCTGAGCAAAAGAGACTCTTGAGACTTGATTACTGGAAGGTAAAACTTTACCAAATGAGGTTTAATGATAAAGATTTTTACCAAGTAGGTGCTGTACAGAGAATTAAAACTTCTTTTGTAAAAAAAAAGGAGAGAGGAGCTCAGTGTCAGGGGTTGCAGTGAACCTGGGGCTTGCTGGGGAGGAACAGGAACATCACAACTGGAGGAGCAGATCCAGGCCTCAGCTGTGCTGCAGGGGAGGTGCTGTGGGGGGAAAGGGACCAGTTACACTGTGGAAGTGTTGTGCTGTCACCCAAGGAGGGTGGGGATGCCCCTTCCCTGGCTATGTTCAAGGCCAGGTTGGAGGAGGCCTTGAGCAGCCTGGGCTGGTGGGAGGTGTCCCTGCCTGTGGCAGGAGGGTTGGAAGTGGATGACCTTGAAGGACCCTTCCAACCCAAACCATTCTGTGACTCTATGAACTTCAATATTTAATATTCCTTCTGCTTGTCAGACAGGAGGGAGGGGCAGAACAAGCCCTCCCTCATGCCTCTATTCCACCTTTTGACTTCTTCAGGTAAGAACAGAGAGTTTTAACTCCCCCCCAACCTCTCCCCCCTGTGCTCTGTATTTACTTATGATTCATGTTGTCACCTTACCCAACAGACTCTCTACCTCCACCAGCAGCTCCTCAGCAGTAGTCCTTTAGGTGTCTGGTCATGAAGCATCATGGCTCCTTCAGCAGAGATGAGGAAACTTCCATCACTGTCCTCCCCCAGCGCCCCATGTGGGGAGGTAAATGTGCTGCAGCCCCCAGCCCAGCACTGGTACTGGCAGGCAAAGCCTGGTGCCCTCCTGTCCACAGTGTTCCTTTGCAGGCAGGAATCCCTGGCAGTCCTTGCTCTGAGCAAGATCCTTGTCCAGTATTAGAGCAGCTCACGTTGCTGAGGTTTTTCCTTGTGGAGTTGTCCTTCTAACCTCTTGGAACAAACAAGTTTCTTCTTGCTCAAAAGCACCAAAGCAACTGCAAAGCTTCTCACAGACTGCAGCACAGGGCAGAAGTCTAGGAAGACCTTGGTGTCAGAGCAGAAAGGTCTCCTCTGCTCTAGGACAGTTTTAACCATCACAGAACAACATCTTTGCAGGGTCAGTTAAGCTCAGCAAGACAAATACTGACAGCAGAGGCAAGAAAAGCTAAGCTGCAATAACCAAACACTGTGCACTGCTGGGGGAGAGCTGATCCTTGCCTTCTACAGCAGCAACACAAACAAAGTAGCCAGCCCTCAAACCACAGGAAGTGGCCATTGCAATCCAGCATTTAGATTCTCTTTGCTTTACTAAATCTAACCCAAACAATCTTTTTGTCAGAGCATGGCCACTGGAAGGAGATCAGGGCCCAGAGTGCACCATGCACAGCTTGGAATGAAAAACAGAGTCAAGCTCTGACCCTTCAGAGCTTGCCACAGGCCCTGGCACCATGGCTCCTTCCTGTGCAAGGGGGAATGAATGCTGCAACACCCCCTGCTTTTCAGTAGTTATTGATCTCCACCTAGGAGGAGCCTTGCTAGAAGAGCAGTCAGTTAACAGAACTGTGCCTCCCTCAGCACCAAGCAATCAATCAGGCCAAGAGAGCACAGAGAGTTCTGCATTCCTCTGCAGAACAACAAGGAGAAAGCCCAACCCCCAGCTACTGCTTTCAAAGTTTACCACATCCAAATTCCAGCTCCAAGATCTTTACCCAGAAAAGCTCCTCAGATGTACTGAAACTGATGGAATGTTTATCATTTCAGTTAATCCTTTTCCTGGGCTGGTGCCCAGTTCTGAGAGCATCAACACCCCAAGTTATTTCCCAAATCTGCCTCTTCCCAGAAAAGAAAGAGCAGAGACTCGAAAGGATGTGGTATCCCAACATGATTCCTCTGCTCTTTTATCTTAGGAGAAAGGAGTGGAATTCAGCATTACACAAGCAGTACAGCTAAGCTCTTTTTTTAGTGGAAAAAGGGCACAGGCAAAAGAGTTTTCTATAGAAAATAAAGTTTCAAGTCTCCATCTCAGATCTTTCTTGATTTGTAAAGCAATGGAGCCCTCCTCTTGCACCAGTGCCACTCTCAGTCCATGTGTACACCACCCACAGGGATCAGCTCAGTGGTGCACCCACAAACCCTCTCAGTATTGAACCCAACCCAGCCTTGCTCTCTCCAAGGCACACAACAGGGAAGAAACCTCAGCACTGTGCTGGTTTTTTGCCCTAGCTCTACTCAGACACAGACAATTCACTTAAAATAAAGACAAAAAGAAGTTTTCTGCCCAGGCTGGCAGTGCTGTAACAGTGGCAGCAGGAGGAACAGAGTTTCCACACCAAAAGAAGACTAAATGCCACCAACATCTGAGCTTGCTGTATGTGAGGAAAGGAAATCCCTTCACACTTCAAACAATTAAAAATGTATTTTAATTCTACAAATTTACAAGGGGGGGGGGAAAAAAACACAACACAAAGGAAAAAAAAATAATCAACAACCAAAAAAAAAAAATCAACCAAAAAACCCCTAAAATGCAAACAAACCATTCCAGGATTGTACTTCAAGTTTTCCTGTGAATTCTGTAATGATCCTTGGCTTTTCAGGGTAATTCTAGTCCTCTAATGGAATGCAGCAGTTAAACTCCACAGCCAGCAAGAGCCTTTGCATCTGCTGCCAGCTGACATTCTCCCCTGTGAAACACACTGAGTGCCCCTGGTGTGAAGGGCAGAAGTGGGGCACTCAGAAATCCACTCACGTGAACAGTTTGGGCTTGGCTTTTCTTCCTCTCCTCCATGCTGAGCTTAAAACTTGAGGCTGAAACCAGGTCCTGCAGCAGATGCTCCTTGGTTAGTGGTGGTCAGGTGAAAACCTGTGTCCTTCAGATCATCATCACCCTGGGGGAAAGCCAGCACAGTTCACTTAGCAGGGTCTGTGCAGATGCAGTTCCCTCTCCCACACAGAAATCTAACCACCGCCACCAAACTAACCCAAAGAGGAGACAAGAAACAAATGTTTGACTGGAAAGGTTTGCTGGGAGTGCAAACCAATGCACCCTTCAAAAGCAAAACTCTTCTGCTCTGTGGTAAAACCAGGCCGAACTTCCCCCTCAGATGGACTGAAGTGAGGATTCTGTGAGCACAGCAGGAACTGGACCTGCCCTCTGAAAGGCCAGAGGGGAAGCTGGGCTGCTGTAGTGTCCTTGCCAAGCAAAGAGAGGTGAGCATGCCACACCCCAAAGCACAGCCCACGAGAGCCTTTCCAGGCTGTGTCCAAGGAGAACAGAACTGTGTCAGTCAGCTCCTTACCAACTGGCTGTACCCAAGGCCTCCCTCGGGCGGCCTGGGGCTGGTGCCACGCTTCACCCGCTGCTGTTCGCTCTTTGCTGGCCAGGTGGGAAACATGGAGGGGTCAATGGGCAGCGGAGTCTCCCGGAAATACTCATGCTTCAAACCATCCTCAGCAGTGATCCTTCTGGCTGGGTAGTATGTCAAAAAGCTGCAAAGAGTTTAGGAAGACAAAAAAGAGGTATTGAGTATAGGAAGACAAGGAAATAGGGGAGTGACAGAGGGGCAGAAAGAAGAACCATTGTATCCCCCAACTGATAAACCCTTCAGAAGGAAAAGCAAGAAGGGAGTGGGGTTTAAGAAAGAATTCCATTGCTGGCTATGATTGCTGCCATGCAGCTGACCTAACACAGCCAGTTCACCTTAACATGCTTCCTACATGAACCTGTAAGGAGTGGAGTAGCAGCTGAAACTACAAATCAGAAGTAGTTGTTGCAGGGCTCTGCTTACACACCTCAGCCCCTGGGGGTAGTCAGATGCAGCTCAGAAGGGATCCAGGCTGTGTCATCCACAATATTTTACAATGCTACTTAGCCTTTTAGAGAAGACAACTTGAGATGATACTGATTCACCCCAGAATGATGTCAGGGAGTGTAAGTTAACTGCAGAGCCTGTGGTTGATTTCACAAGACAGAAAGATGCTTTCCTGTACAATTCATCCTCCCAAACAAGGTTTGGCCCTGGCCATGCAAACACTGCCACAGTCAAGAGCTGTACATGTGATGAGTTCCACTGCCCTGTGTTTCTGCAAGATCCAGACCCACAGGAATGCCAGAGTATTGTGATGGAGACAAAGCCATAAGCAGAGCAGTTAAGTAAATTATACTGATGGGAAACCCCCAGGAGTGCTTTGCAACATGATTCCTGGCACAGGCTGCTTTGTTCCCCTCTTGTAACAACTGTAATTCAATGGTTTTAACAAGGTCCATCACACAACCCCACAACAGCTGAGCTACCACATCATTAAACATGACATCAACCAGCTAAAACTGCTACTAAAACGTTTTTCTCTTCTTCTAGGATGTGTGTGCAAGAATCATCTTGGACTGGGGATTAAAAGCAGGTGTTAAGAGCATGGTACACTAAATAAAGCTGCTGAGGCACGTCACAGGAACCTCAAATGCATCAGCATGTTTTGATCAGGTTAAGTGCACTGAAACACCAGCAGAGCCTCACTGCAAGTCCTTTTCCACCAGTGTCCTGTGTGCAGACATTCCCCCATCAGGCAGCACTCACTTGTTCATCAGATCAAAGCCCTGATCAGAGAGGAGGGCTCCAAATCTCTTGCGGAGGTTGTTGTAGGGGTATTCTGTGAAGGTCATCTTCTTAACTGCTGGCAGCTCGTTGTAACCAGGCCAGATTTTTTCACTTGGAGTCCCCAGATCCTGTAAATTAAGATCATCTCCTTAATTCTAGAGTGCAAGCCTTCTACTTAGTCATCATGGAGTTGGTAAGTGTCCAGAGAACACAGACCAATCATGATCTTAGCCTATTACAAGTATTGCAAGACAAGAACCAGAGCAATGAGCTTCATCTCAAAGAGCAACAAGCACTTGCAACTTCTTACTACTGCAAAGCAGCCAGCTCTAAATCCAGTCAGAGTCCAGAGGGGTTACTAAAATCCTTACCTTAAACACTTTGTTGATCTGGTCAATTTCTGACTTGCCAGGAAAGAGAGGTTTCTGTGTTAACAGCTCTCCAAATATGCAGCCCACTGACCACATGTCTATTGCTGTTGAGTATTCCTGCAAAGAGCATTAGATGACACCTTGTAAAATCAGTAACAGCTCTGCTGAGCTGCCTGGGGAGGTGTTGGTGGTGTTCTTTTTTTGGTTTGGGGATTTATTTGAGGTTTGTGTTTTTAGGGATGCTGAACTGAACACACAGAACATTTTGATACCCGAGGCACAAGGTGACGGTGATGGTTTGCACTGAGCCATGCCCAGGCCAGCAGCATGCTGAAGGAGAAAGACTCCCATCTCCCACCCCCTACCACCTTCTCTCTGTGGAAGAAGGAACCTTTTGGGCTGTGTTACTAGGAAAAATAATACTGAGGAGTCAGAATTCCCACTTCTAAATCACAGAATCAGAAGATGGTAGGGGTTGGAAGGGACCTGTGGAGATAGCCACCTAAAGAATCCAGCATGGGCATGCTTTGTTCACAAATCATGAAACAGAATCAGCCTGAGGAGCCAATCCTCTAGCAGGAAGAAGGAGAAACATACCTTAGCTCCAAGCAGCAGCTCTGGAGCCCTGTACCAAAGTGTCACAACCACTGGTGTGTAGGGCTTCAGTGGGGAGCCATACTCTCGGGCTAGTCCAAAGTCTCCAACCTAAACAGAAGTTGGTATCAGCAAGATTCCAAACACTGACCACGAGGTCATTGTCAGTGCCAATCTGTGTGTCCCCAGTGGCTGCTGCAGGGCCTCTCTCTGGACTCACAACAGCTCTGTGTCCTTCTGAGGCTGGGGACACCTCAGCTGGAGGCAGTATTCAAGATGGGGTCTCAGCACAACACAGTCAAGGGGCAGAATCCCTTCTCTTGCCCTGACGGCCACACTCCTCTGGAGGCAATCCAGCACATGGCTGCCTTCTGAGCTGCATGAGGGCACTGCTGGCTCATGGGGAGCTTCTCATCCATCAATATACCCAAGTCTCTCTTCAGAGCTACTCCCATCCCACTCTGCACACCAGACCATGTTTATCTGTCACATCCTAGCTGAAATGTTCCAGCTGTGGCAGGGCACTCTCTTCACTAGAGAAGCTCACTCCTTCACAACTGTACATGTGTCACAGCACAGCTCCTGGTGTGATGAATGCAAACCCATCCTATCCAGCTCTTGGCACAGCCATGGTGCTGTGTCATTCTGCAGGACAAGTTTTTCCCTAAGTGTGAAAGCTCTGATGTAATCCTTACCTTTAAAATGCCTGAGTGACTGAGCAGCAGGTTGGAAGTTTTCAGGTCCCGGTGCAGGATCCAGTTGTCGTGCAGGTGTTTGACTCCTCGCAGTAACTGGATCATCAAGGTCTTCACTTCACCTGAAATGAGCAAAAAGTAGCCAAATGCATTCAAGAGAATCACATCTAGCTTGAATTTTTGGGTTGTTTGGAGAACAGGGAAGAGGAGAGGGAAGGAGGAAAGGGAGGTCAAGTTAGAAGTGCAGTACAGACCGCCATAAAAATCTGTCACAGGACGAGAAGAGTTAAACCCAGAGAGCTGCCAGCAGAGCAAGAACCCATTTGGAATAGAATTAACCAGGTTGGAAGAGACCTTTGAGATCATCCAACACCATCTCATCAACTAAACCATGGCACCAAGCACCCCATCCAGTCTCTTCCTAAACACCTGCAGTGATGGTGACTCCACCACCTCCCTGGGCAGCACATCCCCATGGCCAATCTCTCTATGAAGAACTTCTTCCTAACATCCAGCCTTTGGATAGCTGGAGTGCATCCAAACAGTGCTCAGAAACAAAAGCCAGTGTTCTCCTCCAGTTCAGCAGCAGGGAAACTCCCCCACTTTCACATCTGAACCTCCACTTCACCCTGAGCCTGCAAACTGGATTCACCAGCCAAGCATCACCACAGTACCAGCACTCCCAGCCTGCAATCCTCTCCTAACCTGGGCAGTAAAATCCACCTGACCAGAGAAAAGCCAAAGTCCCTCTTCCAAGGAACACTCTAGGGCCGTTCCAAAGCAGCACCTCTCAGTGTACAGCAGGTTCTCTGATGTCAGCAGAGCCCAAAGACACTGAGGGTTGTGTTGGGCACTTCTCCTGTTTTAAGACTGCCAGGAAGAGTGCAGCAATCAGTACCTGGCAGGAATGGTTGCTTCATTGTTTCCATCAGACTCTTGAGATCATGTTCCACATAGTTCATGACTATATAGATCTTATCCATATTGCTGCCTACCACAATTTCCTGAAACACAGAAGCAAACAAATCATAATGAGCACGCTGCATTTACAAAGCAAGCCAAAAGGAGTTCTGCACATTCACTGGCAAGGTGAGGAATTAGCTAAAATCCACAGAAAATGTCTTTGTCTATGAAAAAAACCACAAACAACACCACATATTAGGTAGAGACAAGTCAAGTCTGTGTAGCTTATGGGCAGTGCCCAGCTGTTCACAGAAACAAGCTCTGCTCCCAGTGCTAACATTGCCACAAGGCATTTTAAGAGCCCAGAGGCAATATTTCAAGGACAAAGATACTTTTAAAAGCAGAGGATTGTGGCCTTACTCTGACTGTGACAATATTCAGATGCTGTGCTTTCAGAATTGTGTTTATTTCTCTCAGAGAAGTAATGGGAAAGCCTTCCTTTTCCTTTTCCATTTTCAGTCGCTTCAGAGCCACAATTTCATCTGCAAAGAGAAGAGAATTAGCTGAGAAGATGCACGGTAAGAGGTGCCACAGTGTTCTGGCACTGGGAGAGGAACACATCAATAGCTTGATGGTCTTGCACTGTTCATGGGAAATGCAATCATTTCTGTCAGACACTTGGCCACTACAAAGCAGATCACAGAATCATGAAGGTTGGAAAAGATCTCCATGATCATTGAGTCCAACTGCTAAAACCAAGTCACCACCAAACCCTGTCCCTCAGCACCACATCTGTGCATTTGTGAACACTTCCAGGGATGGTGATTCCACCACTTCCCTGGGCAGCCTGCTCCAGAGCTTAACCACTCCTTCAGCAAAGAAATTGTTCCTCATGTGCAATTTAAACCTCCCCTGGCACGACTTGAGGCTGTTTGCTCTCATTCTGTCTCATTACGTGGGAGAAGAGGCCAACCCCCACCTGGCTCCAACCTCCTTTCAGGGAGTTACAGAGAGATAAGCAAAGAGATTGAGTTTTAAAAATAGAAACCCACTTGCATTCACAAGAAGTGGCTTTTGAGAGGAAGGGATAAAACCAGAGAGAGTGACATTTCTTTCTGCCACACAACAGTGCAGCTTACAACCCCTGCCTGCCAGCCCCTGCCTTTATGGACTCCCTCACCAGTCACATCACATTCTGAAAGCTTCCACCCTGGCAACTCTCTACAGCAGATCTCAAACCAGAAACAACTGAACCAGAAACTGAAATTGTATCAACTGTTCTACACCATCATGGCCAGTACAGAGAGGACTTCTGAATTCAAAGAGCTCGAAGTGAAGCCCTTACGTCAAAGCCCACATCCTATTAAACAGCAGAGATTCCTCTACATAAAGTATTTGGGGCAGGTTTTGTTCATCAAAGGGAGAATGCAGAACTGTCAGCAGCAGCCCTAAGTGGAGTGAGATAACCACTGGACACCATTTCTACTGACCTGTCTTCTTGTCCTTTGCCCTGTACACCACACCATATGTTCCTTCTTCAATCCTGTTCAAACACTGAAATTCCTCCACGCTGCGACAGCCCTGAAAAGGCAAACACAAAGCCAACCTTTAGCCCTCTCCAGGGTTTGGTTTGGTGGGGTTTGGAGGGTTTCTTTTAAAGAAAACACACAGTAAACTTCAGCAAAATCCCAGAAATTGTTAAAATCTACCAAGAGAATTCACCCACATGGCAACACCACAGCAGAATGGTGTCTCTGGGGGCTATTTTCACTTGGAATCCTCAGCAGACTCTGTGTTTTAGTAGATTAACTGAATTATTTCATCAAGTCTTCACTCATTGATCTTTGCATAGAATAACCTGACATTTCTGCCAAAATGGCAAAGGTGGCAGCTCAGCACTTCAGACTGAAATATTCCTTATAGTTCAGTTAACAAAAAGATGGTTTAGTTTCATAGTTCTATACTCTGCTTCTGACTGCAAAACTAATCATCACCCATCAGTCTCACTTCAGGTGAACAGCTCTCTCCCAAGTATCTGTTTTCAGACAGCAATACCAAGATGTCAGAGCATCAAATGTATTGTAACATTCTTATTACCTCTATCTAAAAGGTAGAGAGAGAGTTTTGCTCCATGCACATTCTCACTTCATCAAAACACCCCAGCAGTATTTCCCCCAGAGATCTGTAGTTGGTGACACTTAGTCAGCAAGAGTGAACTATCCCCTGCACAAGAATGTGTGACAGCAGCTAGGGAAATCCATCTGCCTGTGGCATTCCCAAGAATCCTTTAAGTGATGATCTACCTGAAGTGCAGGGAGGTACTTGGGCAGCTCCTGTTTCAGCTCAATGGGGGAAGAAGCTGGTGAGTCAGGGATATAGTCTCCTTCCGTCATGGCATTGGAGTGAGGAGTACCCTCCCCTACCTCCTCCTCTTCCACTTCGCTTCCTGCTGAATCTCGGTCAAACCTCGACTCTGTAACTTTAAAAGTCAGAATCAGTGGTGGAAAGAGGGAGACAACTGGAACAATGAAGTTCAGATTTAGACAAATAACCTCTGTGTTTCACTGCCCTAGGAGTGCAACTTCTGTTCATTTAACCATAAGAAGCCAGATTTCTCCTCTTTGCAGAGGTGATGCTTTCAAGATCTTGTCCAGTCCCAGACATAAAATATCCAGCATGTCAGAAACAGACATCTCTACACTGAGTGAAAGAGAAAACTGATCTGATGGCAAAGCTTCTTTGAAGAGAGGGCAGGACAACAGACCCAAAATGAAGAAGAAAGCAAGCTCAGTAGAATAGGATCTGATTTCCTCTAAACAGATTTCAAGGACTTTCTGATATGAGAAAGGCCCCACAGTGACAAATATGTGATGCTTTAGAACAAAGGCAGAACTACAAGAAGATTTTAAATGTTTGCAGAAATAGCTGGATTTGGCTGCAAAAGCTCAGCCAGAGCTTGCATTAAATACTCAGTATTTGCATTGTACCAACTGGGATGTGGTTTCCATTCTCCCGTTCCTCCTCTTCACTCATTTCTTCTTCGCTCACCTCTTCTGCAAAACAGAATCAAGCTCAAGTGAGTAACCTCAGCACTGCTGCAGCTCCTTGTAAGGCAGATCACTGCTCAAATGCTTTTCTAACTCACTAGGCCTTCTTTACCACCTACTTAGTGACCTCATCCTTCTGCTTCACTTGGGAAGCAAAGGCTTCCCCTAATTCAGCAGAACTGCACCTTGCAGCTTCCAGCACAGCACACAATGATCTGGGAACGTGGGGAGGGAGGCAGGTGAACAAATGAAGTAACAAAACTTACTGGTATTTTCTTATGTAATTGATATTAAAGAACACCCAGCCAGAGCATGCTTTTGTGCCTTTTCTTTGCTAATTAACAAGTAAGACCTTGTTACCAGGTCCTGGTAAAAGGCTTTTGCTAAACCTTTTCTTATTACTTGTGCTGGTTTAAAGCCAAAAGTTACCTGAAGCTTGCAGGGGAAATTAAAAACACCAGACACTTGTATTTCACCACTCTCCCAATTAGTATTTGTATTGGAAAGTGTTTGTAAGGGTCAATTTTACAACTCTGTCAGCCTTACACCACAGCTTACATCACTGAAGACCACCAAGATGGCTTTCAGTGTTCTACTCGGGCTGCTCAGACAGGTGATTGGTATTACCTCTATACACAAGCATAGAATAGGACTTGGGGGTTTTTTCTCTTTAGTAATCTTGACCTGTGAGGTCTCAGCCTATCCTAGACTAAGAGAAAAGGAAAACATTCAAATGAAACACAAAGAGGAGGAAAAAGAATCCCAACACACCATACTCAGCCCTGCTCCCTGCCACTCACCAGCTGACTGCTCAGACACTTCCTCAGAATTGCTTCCGGTCTCCTCCTCCTCCTCCTCTTCCTCTCCCTCTTCCTCAGAACCTTCACTGCTGGATTCTTCCTCCTCCTCTTCTGAGCCTGATCCAGATTCTGCTCAGGAAGAAGCAAACAGATACCAAAGTAGGTACAGGCTCTAACAGCAGCGTTTCCTCAGCAGACAGCCGCACAGCCAGTGACAGCAGCAGAGCTGTGTTCAATCACCTGATGAGGACTCTGCTGAGCTGGTTTTCCTCTCGCTGTCACTGATGTCCTGCAAGTCTGAAAGGGGATCTCTCTCTTCTGGTTTCTCTTCTTTTACTGTTGAGACCACAAAGATTAAGAACAGGGTGCTGACTGCATTCACTTCTACTTACAGGACACTCTGAACACCCAGGTAACTGCTTTACTTTCTCTGCCCATTAAATTGGTGCTGAACATTCTTGCAGAGGAAATTCAGAGCGCTACAGAAAACAAAACAATCATCCTCTGCTCAAAAGAGGCAACAGGTTTTCTGGACTGGAGTGGTGCAGGCTCAACAGCCAAAAATGTGGAATACTGACCTTTTGGTTTTCAAAGCTGATATATTGCCTAAGCATCTCTAACAGAAAAAAATCAGGAGGTAAGTGACATGGTACCAAGTACCACCACAACACAGCTTCACCAATCTATGTGCACACAGCACTTACTACTCTAATGCAGCCCCTCTAAACCACCAGGAAACAGCAGGTGGAAGTAAGTGTTGATGGATCAGACCATAGCTTCCAAGGACTTACTGCCTGCCTGCCCCTGGGATTTCAGCTGGTGACACTCTGCAATCAGCTCACTTGAAACAGTTACACTTGTTTTGATAGCTACACACCTTAACAAGGCAGACACAGAGCTCTTCTTTAACCAAAGAGACACTTATGTCAGTTGTGGAAGTCCCCTACTCACAGTTAGGACCTTCTAGGCATGGGAAGGGCCGTTTTCTGGCTTAGAAAACATAATTCACTATCTATCCAGAAGACTGCCTTCAAGATTTGTTTTCTTCTCCAAGATGACAGCATCAGTGGTGCTTAAACTGTATTGATCCCTGCCAGGTAACTTTTTAAGGTAGTTGAGTTCCTAACAACAACTGGAGCTAGTGCAAACAATCTCCTTTGTACCTGCAAGGGCTTTAAACTACCAAACGTTACAAATTCAGGCAGCTGCTGCTTTTCTCACTGAATGAAGTGACTCGCTGTGAACCTTTTTCGATCGCTACTCCGACTACAAAAAGGAAAGCTTCGGTTTGTCACTTGCAAAGTCACCTGCAAACCCAGCACTGCTGTACAGAAGAGTGCACAGATTCACAGACTGCATCAGGGTGGAAGGGACCCTCAGAGGTCACCTTGTCCAAGCCTCCTGCAGTGAGCGGGGACACCACACGTGCATGGCCATGAACGCTCCAGCTGTGGCACCACGGCTGCAGCAGACAATACCTTCCACAGAGTCCCAGGGATAATGAAACACTACCCAGGAAGAGCTCCTCCTAGCCCCCAAAGACACGATGATGAAGTGGCAAATGCTACCTGGTTTCCTGCTATCTGCTTGCTCAAGCTTGTCTCTCTGCTGTCGTAATGGGCTGCGACTCCAGGGTCTCATTTTTACTTTGTCTCCATATTCTTCCCTCACTGTTCTATGGTGAGCAGAAACTAGTGAAAACAAAACCGGAAAAAGCGTTACACCTCCTGCCCTCAGCACTCCTGGCTGCCACCACCACCTGCTTTGCATTTTCCCTTCCAAGCTCAAGGGGAATGGGGAGGAGCAGAAGTGGAACCTAGCTGCATCTAGGAGAGCAAAGGACTTCACCTCATGCACAATAAAACAGGGGTTTGCACTGCTTAGAGGAAGGTGCTGCCAGACTTGGAAAGAGAAGCAAGATGCCCTTACGCTGCGCAGTAAGCACCCCGAAGCTGAGGCAGTTCATGCCAGAGAGAGAGAAGTGGACAGACCAGGAAGATACATAAAAGAATAAAACCAGCTAAGGTTTGGAAAGAGCTGACAGAACAGAGGAATAAAAATAACTAAAATGAACAGCTAGAAAGACTGAGCAGAATCGGTGTAAATACCAAGCACAAAAAGGGAGCTGTTTGGAGTGAGCTGAACTAGGGAGAGCAGCAGTAAATATGGCTTCTGCTACTCTTGAACACCTTTGTCACTTGAGCACAGGAACAGGCTTTGATTTTTACCTCTGAAAGCTAGGACAGAGATCCTTTAACCCAAAATGACCTGAACTTAGCCTGCAGGTACCTGACATGCTATAAAAGTGAGGTTCATGTGTAGCAGTTAATGCAAATTGCTCAGTTATCAGATCTTCCCCACTTGACTCCCACTAGAGCCTTTTTCATGGTTGGAGTTTAGCCAATCTGTACCCCTCCCTGTGCAGATTATGTCCCCTAAACCCTTAGAACTCTTCATTTTGAGACTTCAATCTCTATGAAATTGAGTCAGACTTCAGAAGTTTCAGCAGCAACCAGGACCATGACAGATACCCAGGCACAGACAATGTCACTGACATAAATCTTGGCTCTACAGGAAACCAGATGGAAAAACAATAGAGGCAAAGCAAGACTTAGTGACTACTCACTAGCCTTGAATATTTAAGGCACGTGACATTCATTGATTTCCCCATGTAGAACTCAACAGAATCTTTTCCCTCCCATGAAGCAGCTCCCCCTGGTTGAATTTGTTTTAACGCTGGCACTGACCTAAGCAACAAATGCTTTCTACACCTTCACTGAGCCAGCAGGCAGCGAGCCCAACCAACACTCCTGCAGACAGTTACCTTCTCTCCTGGCTTCCCGCTCCTTGCGCCTCTCCTCAGCTCTCCTCTCTCGTTCTTTCTGCTCCCTTTGCTCTTTCTGCTGCTCTCGGATTTTCCTCTCCCGTTCTCGCTCCAGCTGCTCCAGACGGTCTCTAGAAAAGAATCATCTCTGGTGATGTGGCAGCTCCCTACCATTTCAGCTTCTGAAGCAAAGGAAAGCAAATGACAAGGCCATTGTGATGGCTGCACACCAGTCAAGAGCAGAGGCAGCTTTTCAGCTGCTCCTTTAGAAGCAGCATTTCAAGGGCAAAGCCGAACCAGACGAGCTGCTGCAGCTGGATTTAAACAGAAATTCAGCAAGTTCAGTTAATAAATCCTCTGATACTATGCAAATCTAGTTCATGCCTTTTTTTTTCCTTTCCATTGTAGTAAAAAACTGGCAATGAACTCGCCTAGAAATACCTGGAGTCATGAAGCCACTTACAAAGGTGATTAAAGTCAAAAGCACATTTTGATCACACAACACACTCACAGGAATGCAGCACTGGCAGCAGACCTCACAAGTTTTTGCTCTGAATTATTTCTGATTTCAGGAGGGTGAAAGGTTAGAGATAGCTTTAGAGGAAGAAGCTGTTCATCTCTGCTGGTTTGTCACAGGGGAGGGAGGGATAGATGTACCTCTCCCTCCTGGAATGCTCCCTTGCCATCTCTCTCCGTTTCTGTCTTTCCCATTCTCGTCGAGCTTTATCCTGCTCTTCTCTATGTCTCTTCCTACGCTCATGTTCCCGTTCTTTCTCTTTCACTCTGGCATGTTTCCCTAAACAAACAGAAATTCATTTTGGAGTGTTACTCTTCAAAATACTTAGAGCTCCTGTTTTTAAGAAGCAAAACTAGAAAGGAGGAAAACTCGTGGTAACCTTCTCTGTTATTTTCTTAATGGAAAAATCCTGCTCTGAAAGGGTGTTGGAAAACTAAGAGATGATAGGATCCTGCACAAATAGTTGCATTAAAACCAGGAAAAGGCTGTTAGCAATAGGATACAAGAAGAATGTTTCCAGAAAGGATGTCTTTTTTTTTATTCCCTTTACAATCAGGTATAAAGATCATAGCTCAGCCCACTACTCTCACACAGCAGATTCCATGTCCCTGTCCCAAGGTGGTCGGTGACCTCTCAAACCCATCTATGCCCATAAGGGCATTAAACAGCCAAAGTAATAACACAAGTGCCAATCCCTTTGTCTCAGCCACCTCACAGGTTTTCCTCATTATCTACTTTCTACACAGTGCCTGTTTGGCTTCACCTTGAGAAGCCACCAGAAATGTTACCCCAGTGTAGCAATAACAACCTTCTGCTGAGTGACTACGATGTCTGCGTTTCTCTTTCCTCTTCTCATCTTTTCTATGATGGGTTTTCTCCTTCCGTGACATTTGCTGTGGTGGTTTTATAGCCAAGGAATCATCTTCTTCTCCTCTAAAATACAAGACACATGAATAAACTCCAGGAGGTTGCAGGTAACATCAAACAGACTGAGAGTTATTTCCTTTTGTCTCCAATTTGAAAAGTTATTATTTTTTTCCCTTCAGCTATTTTTAAAGCCTCTTCTCAGTACTTCTAAAAGTTAATTTCTTCTGAAGGTTTTTTCCCCCCCTCTTACTCCTACCTGTCTTCCATAGAATCTTCCCTCCTGTAAGGTGAGTTTCTGATGGTGATTTCCATGCGGTGGTCTCTCAACTCCCCCTCTTCAAGAGAATCCCGCTTTGAATCCCTATCATCTGACTGTGACAGGAACACAAGAAAGGGCAAAACCAAAATGCAGTTAAAGGCTAGGTCACAAAAGGGAAAAAAAAATTAAATAGGCATCAAATTTTATCTCCCTGGCTCAAACTGGTCACACTGATAAAGCACACTAACTCATAAAGCAGAAATTACACAGCTGTAAGCAACCAAATGCAGTTTAGTTGCAATTAGAGCTGAACTGCAAACTCAGTGTAATTGGATAAAGCTAACCAATGATTTAGGAGGACTGCATTAACTCTTGGGGAGCTTGTGCCAAAAGACTGTTATTTTGCACAGAGTTGTATATAAAAGTTACTCAAGAACAACTTATTTAAACCCTTTTTTCTGTAAAGCTTGTTACTGGAACTGCAATTTTCCATTTCACCTCAATTTCTCTCACTTGTCTAAGCAATACCTAGGAACGAAAGCACAGCATAGGAGGTAAGGCCAATGGGATCTTAGCAAAGCATCTGTCAAACATCAGAAATAGAGATCACACACAGAACATGCCTAAGAGCATAGAGAAGTTCCAGCAACAAGGCAAGCAGCTTTGTTCCCATCAGGAAATGAGGACATATGCACTAGAGCTCCTCAGGTTTCATCAGAAATGTTTGTAGCTTACATTTTTCATACGCTTTATCTCTGCCTTCTCTTCTTGCTCCTTCCTTCGTTTTTTTTCCTGAAGAATTTCATCTAAAGTTTTCACTTTCCAAGAATCCTTTTCATCACCCATTTGAGTTAAAAAAATAAAAAAAGGGGGGGTCTGAAAAAAAGAACACAACATTCATGAAACCTGCACAAACCACAGAGTCCAGCACAGCTATGTCTACGTCACACTGGCTTTTCACATGCGAGCATTCGACCGACCACCCCCAGGTAAAGTCAAGTGAGCCCTGACTTAAGGCTAAACCAGGGAAGGCCCATTAAAACCGCGACGCACACAGTCTTTGCTACGAATTTAAGGACCTTCTCGAGTGAAACGCAAACACCGCCTACGAACAAGATCTGCGGAAGAGGCAGAGACACCTGTACAGTCCAGACCGTTACGCACAACCTCCGTGCCGAGAACCGCTGCCCTCAGAAGGCACCACCCCGGCCCTCTAACCGCCACCGCTCGTAACCATCGGACAGACGCAACCCAGCCTCGCCCACAAACACGCTCCCGGTCGGGAGGTTGCCCGGAGCCAGAGCCCACGGGGGCGCGAGACGGGTTTGGCAGCGTTTGCGGCCCACACCCGGCCCGGCCCCACCGCCCGTTTTCGCCTCAGGGAGCGGTTTCACCAAAGGTCCCCATCTCCGCCCGGCCCCTTCCCCATTCCGTCCCGCGCCGCGGGCGGGATGACACCGACGCGTCTAACGGCCCCGACGGGCTGCCCCTGTCACCCCCGGCAGGAGCCGGGCCCACTCACCGCCGCCACTACCGGAGCCTGAGAGGAGCAGCGCGGGACAGAGGCGTCACTTCCGCCCGCCGGCGCAGCCTGATGACGTATGGCGCACGCTGCGTGCGGCTGCGGCGCCATTTAAGGCACAGCCAGAGCTCCCCGGCCTGCAGTTCCCCTGGGCCGGGGCCAGGCTGGAATGCAATAAAAATAGCTAATAAATTAATTAACGGCCGAGCTCTGCCCGTCTCAATAATAAATAACACAACCCACAACGAGAAACTGGCACTGCAGAGATCTTTCTTTAGGACCACCCTTACATTTACACATTAAAAAAGGTCGAACTTTATTACTCAGTTGAACAAAGCATGATTTAAACGAGTCACGTAGTGGCGACAGAACCAATACACTGTGAAGGAGAATTTACATTGAATTCCCTGAAAAGGGAAAGTCGTGGAGAGTCTGCAGCTAGAACTTAACACAGAGTGGTTATTCAACATGACCACAGGTTGCAACACACCACAGGAGAGGAAGAGATCATTCGATCATTATGTGCAGCTACTTCATTTCCAACTATTTGAGCTGTGAAATGTCGGTTTAGAAAGATGTCAAGTGCTGCACCTAACACCTGACATTTGCAGTCTGCTCTTCAGAAGGATTTGTGTTATTTCAAGAATTCACATTAAAAACAAGAGGGTGTTCTATGAGAACATACTTGACAAACATAAACCAAATAATCCACATAGCTCTGGCTCACAGAGCTTGTCCGGATCAGTGCATGAGTATCAGGGTGTGGTGCTGAGAAATGCCAGTGAAAGAAAGCACAAAGTGTTGAAAAGAGGAGTTTCCAGAAGAAATTAGGCAGAAGGACGAAGTGAGGAGCAGGTGGAGAGCTGGGGTGTAATACTGCAATGAACTCTTGGGTAAACAAGGACGATTTTCTTCCCTGCCGACAGGAGCAACAGCACAAGGAGAAGTACTAGTATGGCTGGAGGAAGAAAAGGTCTTACAAGTGGAGAGTGAAGAGGCTGGTTTGTTTAATCTATTAAAAACAAAGGCCAAGAACAGGGCATGGAAAAGTACAGAAGGTCAAGACTGTGAAAACAACCCCCCAGTAAAGCAGGACTGTCCTGCTGCCACAGAACAGGTGGGGCTAAACCAGCCACTAATGGCTTTAGACCTGTTAGAAATTACAAGTTCCAAATTCCCCACAGCTGTTAGCTTCACAAAACATTCTCCAGAAACAGGAAAGGCAAAAAGCCTGCTAGCTTTTAAAACTGAGCTTATTCAGTTGATGATGAAAGGGTTTACACAAGAACAGAGCTGGGCAACCAGAAAGCCACTAACATTTCTGCCTTCCAAGAGGAGCAGAAACACAATGCAAACCAGCCTTTGCTTTCTGCTAAATGCACTGAGATTTTTGAAAGCATAACCACAAACAAAACCTAAACACCCACAGAGCTTTTGCAAAAGTGCTAAGAGTCCAAAAGGAACAAAGCCACACAGACATCACATACACAATGATGGGGGGAAAAGCCTGATGCTTCCCTCCCACTCAAATCCTTCAGAGGGTAGGCCCTGGGCAACCAGTCATGTACAGACATGTAACCTGAAGAAAGGCAAAACAAGCACAGACTATTTAAGCAGAAATCAGGCTGCTTCAGAGACCCTCTTGAACACAGTTTTCCTCTCTACAGGAACAGTTCACTAAATCTAAAGGGAAACCTCACATGTGGAAATGAAACAGGAGCTCAGCTTCTGCAGAAACTCCACTAGCAACATCTTATTATCCTATTAGGAATTATTTTTACCACAAAGACCACTTTTATCCATGCTCCTAATGCCATGCTACCATCTGTCAGAAGAGTGGTAATTATTAAAGACTGGCTCATTTGAATGGTTCATTTTCTTAACAACAACAAAAACATATCAACTGCAATGTTTGTGCTTTGCTGTGGGGTTTTTTTTTGTAGCTCCAAGTTGCATTTTGCCAAAACTAATTCCTAACACATAAGAATTCTTTTTAAGTTAACTTTTAAGCTTTGATCTACCACAAAACTTCCTTAAAAAAAAGAAAACTTCTTAAGAGTCTTAGGAGCAGCAGAAATAAAGAATAACCTCAGTTGATGGTAAATACTCCTCCCTTTAGTGACCTCTCTGCCATCTTTGTCAGAGACACCTCCAAGATTCTTCACATAAAACAGAAATCCTTTGCACACAGGTCAGAATTATAACCCTGAGTTTCTACAAGGCAGGATTTTGTTGCCCTCTTAGAACTAATACCCAAACAGCTGATTTCCTCCTAACAGTATTAGAGGATAGAATGGCAACAAATTAAAACATTTCAGTGGTTTCCTAGAAGTAGAGAGATCCTTCCTTTATCTCCAATTGTTTTCAGTGTTTTTAACCTCTAAGCAACTGCAAGTACTGCACTCATTCCATTTATACAGTGCACGTATGTGTCTGCACCTGCAGGGCAATATTAATGCACAACCAGGATGCAGTAGTTCCACCTTTTCTTAAAAAAGAAGAAAAAAAAAATGACTTTTTGTTCCCAGTTTTGTAGTCAGCAATAGCTGCTCAGCACTGCCTGCTCAGCACTGCTTTTGGGGCACAGACTTGTTTCCATAGCTTGCTTCAATTAGATATTAACCAGAGTGAAGGCATTTGTTGGGAGGAGGTTCCTTCTTCCAGCTCTGCAACACACACAAACGATGGATGAGGCACAAACAACTCTAGATTTCAGTTCTGCAACAGTTCCCTTCCACTGCAAGCAAACAGGACACAGTGGAGGGTCCATGTTTTCACATTAGTTTGATGGGAGGGGGAGAAAGGAATCATTTTTCCACAAGACATCAAAGTTCTGTCTCTGATACAGTATTGCATGTTCCTTGCAGTCAGGGAAAGACCACAAACCCCACATTTACCACATTACACAGCACTAGGTCCTTTGTTGCTGTATCAGTTAGTCAAAGCTTACTGGGTTCTTCCCATTTTTTATTCTCTGCTGTGAGTCCCAAGCTTGACCTGCCATGAACTCCAAAGGAACCAAACTGGCATCAACAGTCGAAGCAACAACCAGTTTCAGGAAGAGTTCCTTTGAGTTCCACCAGGTTGGAAGAGTAAATGGCCAAATTAATCATAAGGTTCCAAATCCTTGGAAATTAGTGGCTCAGTATCTTCTGCTGTGCTTTGTGTAGCCTGGGGAGCTGCAGCTGCCAGGCTGTGGATAGTCTCTTGCTGATGCTGCTTTGCCTTGTTATAGAGTAGAACTCCAATTGTCACCAGGACAGTCCCAATGGCTGAGAGGCTTGTGATTTTGTTACCAAACACAATAATACTTAGCCAGATGGACAGGGCATGCTTCACAGTACTAGCAACACTGGAAAGGAACAGAAAAACTCAGGCCAGAGAAAGCTTTCTCTTATCCCCCACACAACAATGCTTTGATGTAGAAACCAAGAGGGAGAGGGACGCTCTGGACATGAACTACAGCTTTACCTGAAAGTCACAGGAGAAATTTTTCCCATCAAGGCATAGGCTGTAACACTTTGTAGGTGGAACAAGACTCCATCTATTACCAGAAGTATGACAACATCTTGGTTGTAGCTGAAGCTTCTCCCACTTTTCCCAATCACAGGCACATCCTAAACAGCAGCAAAAGAGGACTTGAAGAGTTTTGTTTACAAGCAATTCCACAAGAGATTTCTCCACTCAAGTGATTATTATAAGCAGGTAAAAGTTTGACATTTAAACCTCAGCAAAACAAAACCTAAAGCATACAAAACATTTAGATCCTACAAACATCCCCTCCCAAAGAGCAGCAGAAAACAGCTCTCCCCTGACTGAACTTTCCAGTGTGTTCAGCCTGCCCCTGACTTTCTTTTTTGAGCACTGATGCATGGCAACGAAATGCCAGAATATGAAGGACACAGATTAAACTTACCTAAAGCTCAAGTTTGCTTTCAGAGAGTTGATTAGCAGCAAAAAGTCAAAGATTTAACATTTGGTTTTCAAGCCATTGAGTAAGACTTTAAATGCACTTAGACAAAACTCTGATCTCAAAAGTCCTCAGGTAAACTCAGGCTCTTCTGGGGTCACTTGGCACCTCGTGTCTGTATTTAGTTATTTGTGTGAAACTTCTCTTGTTTATCACTCCCAGTCTCTCATAAACACGAGATTAAATGTATTTCAGGAGGGATTAAAAAGCAAACAGGAAGAACAGAGAGTAGAACTTAAGATTAACCTTAGCTGCACATTGTGCAGGACAAATAAATCTGTTAGTGAATTCAGATTACCATGAAAAATATCCAGGCTGGAATAAGCATAACCACTGCAGCAGCACTTGTGTAGAACTGAAGCTCTGGGGCTCTACAAAGGAGAAGAAACAATGATTGTATTTACAGATGCCAACAGCAATAAGCCATCTACCAAGCTTTGCCAAGCTTGCCAAGACATGGAATTTTGCTTTTTGTGTTGGCTAGGATGGAGTGAAGATGAAACTGCACCTGTTTTTGAGACCAAAAGTAGCCTTTTACCTCATGGCAAGTCAGGGAGATGGAGCTATAGGTCTGTTTTACCACAAGATTTTACTCCTGGCTCACATTTTGACAGTGAAAACATCAAACAAGTTCTGAAGCTTGTCTCTGCATGCCTGATAATGTCAAGGGGTGTTTTATGATTGTAGAACAAGGATTTGTTTCTGTGAGAAGATGACTCATTCAGGGAATGCTCAGTTTTAGCCTATTATGAGACTCCAACCTACTGCAGCAGGATCTGAGCATAAGGAAGTTGTCTTTTCCTGATTAAATGATGTAGGTTAAAGCTGTGAACAGTCTGAGAATGAAAAAAAAACTCATCTTGGTGCAATATAATTCACAGATTCACCGAATCACAAAATGGGTTGGGTTGGAAGGGATCTTAAAGCTCATCCAGTTCCAAACCCCCTGCCATGGGCAGGGACACCTCCCACCAGCCCAGGGTGCTCAAGGCCTCATCCAGCCTGGCCTTGAACACCTCCAGGGAGGAGGCAGCCACAATCTCCCTGGGCAACCTGTGCCAGCATCTCACCACCCTCACTGTCAAGAATTTCTTCCTACTCTCCAGTCTAGTCTAACCACAAATACATGGTTTCTTTCTGCAGCCCAAACTCCACTGACAATCAAACCTGAAATACTTCCAGTACTCACGAGAATCTGTATTTGTCTCCACTGAGCAGTTTCTTGGAAAAGACATTTTGCAAACTGGAAAGAAAGAAAAAGACAGACAGCATTTATCTGCATTTGTGTAGGCCAAATCAATCAATCCATGACAAAGATAGAGGTTTCCTTTACATATAGGGATGTTTTCTATAGAACATGCAGAAAGGAGTTTGGTCTAACTCCTTTGGACTACTGGAGTTGGGACTATTTTTCATCTCATTAATGCTAGCAGACGAGGACAAGCCATCTTCTGTTAAAATCAGTTTTAAATGCCAAAATTGAAATGTGCTGAACAAAACCAACTGCAGGCAACCATTTTCTTCCATCTACCAAATAGATAAATCTCCTTTATTCCACACTTGCAGCTATCACCATGCCTTACCAGTCCATGATATTAGTGGATAAAGCTGCTGAGAAACCTAGAATGTTGAAGCTGAGTTCAGTGGCTGTACAAAGAGCCAGCCCACCCATGACAGGAATGAGAGAGAGATTAACCAGCAATCCTGCAAATAAAAAGGAACATTTAAGTCTAATTAGTTCCAACTATGTGTATCAGAGGTTTTTTTAAAGTCCATCTTAACTTGTTTCAACTAAAGAAAGAGAAATTTATCTGAGAGGATTTTAAAATAGAGAGGCACTAAAGTGAGATCTCAAACAACAACAGGGTGCTCAAGAATTTAAAGTTCTGAAGAGCAAGCTGTCTTTATAAGGAAGACACTGAACTTCAGTCACAGAATGGCTCAGGTTGGAAGGGACCTCAGGTATCATCTACCCCAACCTCCCTGCCATGAGCAGGGACACCACTCAACTAGACTCAGCTGCTCAAGGCCTCATCCAACCTGGCCTTGAACACCCTCATGGAGGAGGCATCCACAGCCTCCCTGAGCAACCTTTTCCAGAGCCTCACCACCCTCATAATGAAGAGCCTCTTCCTCAGCTCCAGCCTAACCCTGCTCTCCCTCAGCTTCAAACCACTCCCTTGTCCTGTCTCTAGACATCCTCATGAAAAGTCCCTCTCAAGCCTTCCTGCAGGATCCCTTCAGGCATTGGAAGGCAGCTCTAAGGTTCCCCCAGCTGTAATCACATAGAATAGAACCATAGAATCAATAAGGTTGGAAAAGACCTCAAAGATCATCAAGCCCAACCTGTCACCCAAAACCTCATGACCGCTAGACCATGGCACCAAGTGCCACGTCCAATCCCCTCTTGAACACCTCCAGGGATGGTGACCACCATCTCCCTGGGCAGCCCTTTCCAATGGCTAACAACTCTCTCTGTGAAGAACTTTCTCCTCAATGGGTAATTTCAACCCCCCAGCAGGCCATACACTTCGGAAGAACAAAGCCCTTACACAGCTGCAATGCAAGGAATCCTTTCTAACTTTACATCTACTCTTGCTTCTTGTGTTCAGGCAGAGTGATTCCTCCAGGTACCTTTTGTATTTTTCAGTGGAATCTCCTCATCCATGGCCACCTGACAGCATCATAAAAGCCAGAAACAAAATCCCAGTTCCAGAGTGGGGTCCTTACCAGTGTACTCTCCCAATATCATCCGAGACATGATAACAGTGAAAATAGGAGCAGAGCTTTTCACAGTTTCTGCAAATGAAACTGCCACGTTTTTCAAGCTGACAAGACCCAAGACCACTGTTGCAAACCTGTAATAAAGGAACACATGAAATGAAGTAGAAAATAATGCTGAAAGAGCTCCTCTTAGACATCCAGCATTAAACAAAAAACGCTCCATTCTAATTTCTCTAGGTGAGAACTGTGAGCTGCAGTGACTAAGAAGACAGAGGCTGGCAATCAAATTATCAGATTGTGGTGGCTTGGCTGAACTGCAGCAACTGATCAGCTGCACAGCTTCACTCCACAGCATTTGGCAGGTGGAATGTACTTCAACATTGTTATTTAGCACGTGTGAGAGCATCCTGGAGCAACTGCAGTTTCTAGGGATGCACAGGAAACATTTACCTTCAGAGGAGGGTGTTTTAAGCTGGGTGTTTCAACAGGCTCAGCTGAAAAAGTTAGTAAAATTCTGCTTTAAGTAGCACTAGACCACAGAAATGTTGTCATTTGCTGTTACCCAGCTTTAATTAGGCAAGCTACATATTTACTATACTTTAAGCCGTGAGATTAAATTACAGTGGCACAGTTATTACAATAAAGCTACTCTGAGTTCATCTGAATCTTGTTACACTGCATAAGTGATAAAGGATAGAATAAACCAAGTCATTGAATCTTACTCTCTCCAAGACCAAACACCCCTGCACACAGCAAATGTTGACTGTTTCAAAGAGAAATGTCGATAACCTGCATCACTTCTGAGGCAAATGGATGCAAAAGGTGAGGGAACAAAACAGCCTCATGATAAATAGGAGTGTATTAAACAAACATTAGCCTCAAAAGAGAACAGGAAGAAGCTAAATGGAAAGAGAAGTGTTCTGAAGGAAGCTAAATGTGGTGGGAAGCCAAGCTAGCCAACACAATTGCCATCTGGAAAGAGGAATGTGCCATTTAGCAACAGGAACTACACATAAAATTATCCTGTGGTTTGGGTTTTATTTAAGGGGGGAAAGGTGAATATTCCAAACACTTTCCTAAGAATGAAGAAGGAAGAGCAGCATGAAAACACAGCTTCTGTTCAGAAGAGTGCAACAAAGCAACCAGAGAGATCCCTAGAAGATACTGAAGTGTTTACCTCATTAATCCAACAAAGAGCATTATCATGATGAAATTGGGTGGGTAAGAGATGCGTGTTTTGTGTTGGTACAAGCAGCATGGAACAAACATTTTTATGCAGCCAATGAAGGTGGTTGAAAGCATTTGAACAGCACCTAAAGGAGAGATGAGAGGAAAAAAGACCCCTACATTAGATGATGAGAACGTGACAAATCAGGCAAAACAAGACAAACTTAATTGTGGTACTCTGAGCAGCTAAGAAACTTTGCAACTCCTGTCTAGGTTTTGTGACTTCCACATCTACCAGCCAGGCAGCAGAACAGAAGTCTGGCTCACAGATTAAGTGTCCTTTGTTTCCCCCTTGAAACAAAGCCCAACTGGATAAAAGAAATCACACAAAGGCAACTTCTGCACCTCTACCAAGGAAATCTTACCAACTCTGGAGACTATCAGCAACTAGCTCAAGATTTTATCCTATTAAAGCCCCACATTTCTCTTTGACACAAAACCCAAACCACTACATTTTTCTCTCCAGTTCTTAGTTCTCAAACACCATGCTACAGCTCCTCTGTAAGCACAGCTTCATACCATCTTTCAGTGAGTGGAAGGGCAATGTCAGCCCTTTACAGGCTGAGGTCACAATTCATTGAGTTCTCAGTTCCAAGATCTAGCCCCACATCTCCTGAGTCTTTTCCACTTCAGCTGAACCATTTTGTCCCTCAGCTTTTTACAGGAGGGGCTGTTACTGTGAAATCTCTTACTGGAATTAGAGTGTAGAAGAAAGGAGGGTTACCTAGCATACTGGGCTCTCCTTCCAGTAGTGAGAGAATGTATTTGTTAAGGAAAAGAGTGCAAAAGCTGAAGAAAAACCACAAAGTGAGGTAGATGAGGGCATGAGAGTTCCAGATGCCCAGGTCTGACTCAATGACCGTCGTCTCCGTGATGGTTATTTTCAGGACGTTCTCCTCTGGCGCACTGTCACTCCTGGCAATGACAAATTGCTCACTCCTGTTAGCAAAGAGTGAGCCCAAACTAAAGAGTGATCTTCCCTTTGGTTTTTCTTCGAGGAGGGGAGGATTAGATTCCTCTGGTGGCTGGGCACTCGTCACAGTCGACATGCTGACATGAAGCAATTAATATTTGTTCTTAATACAAACCAACATTGACTTAGCACAGAACAGCACTCCAGCAGAACAAAGGTGTCATGTGATTAGTCTTTCATCTCCCGTGGCCTGGAAGAGTGTACTTGGTCCTCCAAATGACATCTTGCAGACAAATAAACTTCACGTGCTTCTTCATGTGGTCTGGCCCAGGCTTTCTGCCTAAGAATGAGAGAGAGACAGAAGGGAAGAAGCATGCAGCACAATGTGATGACACTGAACCCCCCACTGCACAGGATACCACGTTTCACCTCCACTTCAGGAAAAGTAAGACTCTGTCTCTTGTCTTTCAGGCTGGGTTTTGCCCTCCTGGTATCATCATACCAAGATGAAGCACTCAAAACTTGTCTACAGGAAAAGACTTTATTCTAAACCAGCACAGAGACACAAAAGACCTCACAAGCTTTTAAGTTCTTTCTCCTCTAAAGAAAGGGAATGAAGCCTTTTCAATTATAATCAGCTCCTCCTCAAGACTCTACAGTTTCTTTGATCTCAGTCTAAGGTTTTCTTACAACCCCTCAAGAGCAAAAATCTTCACAATCCAGGAAGTCTGGGAAGAAGCCTGTACCCTTAGTACTAATTAACCTGTTATGATCTCCAGTCAAAGTGAACAATTTATAACCAAGGACTACAACTTCCAGACACCTTCCATAACACAGTTACCCAGGTAAAGAGGAGACCTAGGTGAGTCAAGTCACTCCAGGAGCTTTCCAAACACACTTGTTCTCTAATTACTTGCAAATAAAGAAACACTGCTGATTTTGCCATGCAGTAGTGGCACAGCTTGCAGTTCAGTGTTGGTACTTGCAGTAATTCTTAGAGCCTTTTTAAAAGATCAGACAGGAAAAGGCATTAAATTGTTTGCAACTTGAGCATTCTCCTTTTACAGATGCCATGAATGTGTCAAGCTACAGTAGAAGAGGACAGAGGGCAACACAATCAGTGACCCTTGCTCTTGTCAAGTCAGGTAGAATTAGTTAGCCTCAAGACAGGAGAGGTGGTGGAAGACTTTACACAAGAAGCAATTCTTGTGGGGGAAGTTAATCACTGGAAAAGCTGTCTGCAATTAGATCATAACACTGCATCAGAGAATGGCAGCACAAGAAATACTTCATGGCAAGTGAAAATAGGAGTTAGTGCACCTGCCCTGGCTTTGTGGGCACATGAAGAGGCGGAGACACCATTTCCCTCACGCTTTTTTAACGTTCACTGTGGCATCTCAAACTAAATCATGAACAGTTAAATCTCTTGTGTCAGTCTCAATACCCTGAGCAACAGCTTCTTTACACTGAATTTTTCCACTCCTCATCTTCCCTATTTCTGTTGTTACAGCCACGCACAGATTTCCACCCTTACTCCCTTGCCTCTCCCCACTTTAGCAGGGAGCCACGCCAGCAGCACACCACAGTACAAGACCCTCTGGCACACTCATGTTAAGTTGTGTTAAGCCAGTCTGAGGCACGACTCTGAAGGAGGACACGCATTCAAGAGAATTTGTCAAGGAAAATGGATTCTTGACTCCTCCTCCTTTTCCAGCCTTAAAAACCCCCACCCTCTGCATTCAGAATTAAGTTAGCACAACTTTGTTAATATTTTTTTCTGTTCATGCTACTCAGTTAAAAAAACAAAGTGATCAAGCACAACAGAACTCCCCCCCACCCCTGCCCCCAGCAGCACTGTGGCATCATATTTGATGTTGCTGATTCCACAGAGGGCAGGAGCAGAACAGCAAATAAGAAGAAAATTACTCTGCTAAATTACTGACCTGCTGTCTTATATCAACTGCAAAGTCTTAAATGGGCTGAAGGAGTTCTCCATCTGGAACTAATTCAGTCTTTCTCCCTCAAGACCAACCCGCAGCTGATGTTTACCAACAGATGAAAACGTGGCAGTGGTTGATAGCCCGTTTGTCTTGGATTGCACACTTTCAATCACCCGGCTCAGAAAGCAAACAGCCTGCAGTGCACTATTCCTTGTATCTTCTCCAACTTTTAACCGCTTTACCAATAAACATTTTGTATTAGAAGGTGGAAAAAAACACAGACTGTAAGTTTTGAGAGCCTCAGACAGATTCTGACTTACAAAAAGCCACTCATGCAAGTCAACAACTCCTCCCTTTCTTAAGCTCTAAGACATCACATCCATAAGACTACCTGCATTCAAACTCCTTTCCCCCTTCTACTGGAGAAGTTCAACATTTAATCAGGAATATATCAATTTCAAACTTAGAGAAAACCGCTTTTTAAGCACTGTAGATGCTGTGGTGTTTACCCATCTAATGCCACAGAGTCCTTCATGGCTCCTCCACAGAGCAGATTATACGTTTGTTCTGCTAGAAATAAATTAACTGGCAGGCAGATCAGGTACTCCCAACAAACTTAATAGAGAATTCTTTTGTCATGCAGCTCACCTCACAACTGAGACCTTCTGGTGAGGAGCTCTAATTACTTCTTGAAGAGCTAAGCAGGTTCTGACAATCCACACTACATGTATGAGACCCACAGGTTCTTACTGCATTCATTTGCCCAAGACCAGAAGCGCTCTGGACTCTGGGATGACCACCAGCTAACTGTGAAGACAGAAAGGCACTGCTACAGTTTTTCTGACCACTTGTTAGTACCTATACATAAACAGACAACTTCTTTAGACAGTGCCTACCAAGAACACTATCAAGTCAGCTGTACACCTCATATGAAAACTAAAAGCTGAAAAATGCAGTGTTAGACAAACTAAGGCCAAACTGAGAGTGAAAAAAACCAACAACAACAAAACAACCAACAAAACAAACAGAGGCTTGGCGTTATCTCATAACCTGTTACGCTACAAAGGTCAAACATCGCATCCAACACAACCAACAGAAGTCACCAGTCCCAGGAAGCTAAAAATGTTAGCATTGCTCCACTACACGAATAGGATCCCAGACGTTTATAAACACAGCCAGCAAACACAATCGCAAAACCACGAACACCTCCCACACAAAGATGATGGTAAAAGACTGAAGCCGCTTGGTACTTCCTTGCGCTTGGGCTGCATTTCCAGTCCCCCGGCTCTGAAACCTTCCCTCATTCAGCACCAGCCAGCACGTGTTTGTGCATGCCCCGCAGCACCTCGGAGCTGACCGAGCATCCCAAGCACCGGAGTTTGCTCAGAGCCGCCTTTCCCCAGCGCCCCTCTGAGACCTTCAAGGGAGCAGTGCTGTACCCCGGCCCTTTGGACCCGACTTTCCGGCTCAAGGACTTTCCGGAGAGCACCAGCGCTGCAGCAAGGCACAGCAGGAGGGAGCTCAGACATCTCCCTCCTCGGGCACGCCGCAGCTGAGCCAGCATCTCCGCGCTGAGAGCTTTCAGACAGCAGGCTCTGGATCTTCCTCTCTATCAGCACCAGCAGAGCCCGGCCGCTGATTTTCCCTCCCGAGAACCGGTCAAAGCATCACGACCAGCACCTGGGCGGTCCCGAGCACGCAGCTGCCCTCCGCCAAGGCCGAGATGCTCCGGTGGATCCCGGTCGAATCGAGCTTCGCCGTTCCAGGCTGCTGCCTCCCGCCCCCCGGAACGCAGCGAAGCAGCCGGCCGGGCCCGCCCCCGCTCGCCGGCCCCGCCGCGCCGCCGCCGCCGCCTCAGGCAGGGGAGGCGGGACCAGGCCGCGCGCCGCCCCCGGGGGCCGTGCGGGCGGTGCCGCCGCAGCTCAGCAGCCGCCGCCCGGGATGGGCGAAGAGCTCTCCCTCCCTCCCTCCCTCCGTGCCCCGGAGGCAGCTCTGCACGGGAGGCGGCCACGGGCGGGCAAAGTGCCTCGCCTGCGGGGCTGGAGGAGGGCCTGGGCTGCGCCCCTTTGTCACAGCTGCCGTCTGTTCCCCTGCCGCCGCGGGCGGGCGGCGGGAGGCTATCTTAGGGAAAAAAAGGATTAAAAATAAACCACCAAAGGAAAAGGGGATTACAGGGGACACAGCTCCGGGTAACAGCTGGTTAAACCCTGGGGGGGTTCACTAAAGGCTGGTGCCTCCACTGAGCCCAGCGGGAACTGCCAAGCCGCCCGCCTCTCACATCGCCCGGCACGGCGCCTCCGCCCGAGGGGCACAGCGGTGCCCGGGCAGGGCGAGAAGACACCCCCGGGGCGGAAGGAAAGGCGAGAGGAAGACTAGGGACAAGCAACAGACACTCCCTCCCGCCACCGCCCCGCGGCGGCTGTTCCCGCCGGGCACGGGGAAGTGACGCGCAGGCCTGCCCCGGAAGGGCGGGCGCTGCCCGGAACCCGCCGCAGCCATGTAGGTACCGTTACCGGAGGGGAACGGCGCCGGAGCGGCCATGGAGGGCGCAGACGACAGGTAGCAGCGGGACCTGGCAGCGCTGGGCACCATCGAGGGGGGAGGAACGGGAAGAAAGGAGAGAGGGCGAGCGGGACTGAGCGCTGCTGGCGGCCGCTCCCGGTGCTCCGCCGCCTCGGTTCGCCGGGGGCATGGGCGGGACTTGGGCTGCCCCTGCTTCTCCGGTTGGTGCGGGAGGGCCGGAAGCGTCACTGCCGCCAGCGCGGGAGCCGCCTCCGCTCCGCCGGGGCTGTGTCTTGACGGTTCGTTCCCTCTCCCCTTCTCTCCCCGTCCAGTGGCGCCGCGGCCCCCCCTCTGCCGAACCTCACTCCCCGGCACCGGCAGCTCATCCCCACGCCCTGCGGCCCCGTGAGTACCCCTACACCCACCCGCCGAGACCGGGCTGGCTCCGGGACGGGCTCTCTGCTTGCCCCGGTAACGGCCGTGCTCCCCCGCTGCCACTCCCCGAGGAGAGATGGGGCCGAGTTTATGCCCGAGGTGTTCCTTTGTGTCGTGTAACGGGACAGGGCTGTCTATACCTCCGCTCAGACAGCACTGCCCGGGGGGGCTGCTCCCTTGGTTTAGTTGGTTTAGCTTAAATGAAAGTGTTTTCGAAGAGCCAATTAATAAAGCCGCTCATCAAAAGCTCCTGAGGAGAAGCGTTCGCAGTATGAATTAAAACCTGTGCATTAAAACCAGCAGTGCCATAACTCAGCCCTACCTGCAGGTGACTCCCCAGCTCCACGGAGAGTTCTCCCAGCCCCAGTTTCCGCTGTGCTTTTTTTCCTTACATAAATCAGTGAAAGGATTTTCGCTGGTGCAGTGCAGTTTATCTGCCTCCACGATTCAGTGTGCCTGGGGTGGATGGAAAAAAAGATCCCTCAAATCCTCTGCACATTGCTCACTAGAACATTTGTGGAAAGTTTTCCAAACCTAAAAGTAGGGATGGGATACATGGGAATGTGGGCATTGGCAATCTTCATTTCAGGAGGTGAAATTACAACACCATGGCTCCTGGGAGGCACTGAGAAAAGCAGAAGGCAGTCTGTAGGCATACCCCAGAAACACCCAGGCTGAGATTAATTACAAAATCAAGTTAGACTTCTGCTTTCCTCAGCAGTTTTGCAGTTTTAATTCAACTGTAGGGAGCTTCTCTTCCTTTTCCCCAAGAATATCCTGCACCTGTGTCGTTGAGCTGACTGATGCATTTCTAGGGACAGCAACTAGCTGGGACTGCATTCTGTGCTTAAACCTTTTCTTCCTTTACAGATAAAACCTTGTTCAGAGCTATCCTTTCCTGTGAAGATCTACTTCTGTGTCACTATTTTGTCTCTGCTAAGTGTAATAGGGCTAACTATAGAGACACTTGTCCGACAGACTGAGGAAGATTTCACCATTTCTCTTATTCAGTTGGTTGGAGTTGGTAAGAAACACTTTGTTTCTTTCCCAAGATAGCAATTAATCAGCAATTGAAGTTCCTTAGTTCACTCCATTTGGCCTCCTGTTACCCAGAGCACATTTTAGCACTAACAAGCTGGATGCTTTTGTTGGTTTTCCCCGTAGTGTTTTGGGGAAAGGATCAGTAATAGATAGGGTGTCACCCAAAATGTATTAATGTATGACAAAATACTCAGGTTTGGGGAAGTCTGGCTATAATTGGTTTTCTCTAGGCTGATACAGCCATGACTTTGCTTTCAGAGCTGTCATTTAGATACACTGAGTGTTCAGCAGCCCATTTCATGTCTGTATCATGAAGTGCTGGGGAATTTAGAGGTGTCCACACTCCAAGGTATGCCATAGAACACACACCTCCTGACATGAGCCATGCTTAGACCTGAGTTGTGGCTGCTTTCACGGCACCTTCTTACCTTGCAGGAAACCAAACATACAGAGTTTGATCTGAAACAAAATGTTAAGTCATCTGTCTGTCTGAAGTATGTTAATAAAATCCAGACCTCAGGTCTTTTAAAGCCCTTGTCTAAGGGTTTTGATCCTCCTGGAAGCAAAACCCAAACTTCCATGGATATTTCCCATTAGAGTTTCAATAGAAATGTATTCCTCTTCCAGGGCCCATTTGTATTAAACAGAAATGAAACCTAACATGAACATAAATAACAACTATAAATATTCTAGGAAGTCCTCTTCAGTGGCTTTAGCAGCTCTTGGCTGTTGGCTTGCTGGCCAAAACAGCATGGAAAAGAATGGACTCTTGGTGGGTGTAACACCTTGTGTCTGAGAAGGACACTAATCATAAGCACTTGCTGCTTTCCAGCTTTCCTGCTTTCAGCCAGAGGGAACAAAGACAATAGATTTGTTCTGGATTCTATAATTAGACACATGCAAACAAGACTTCTATTCCCAATCTCTGGTTTGATTAGCAGCTTTTCACACAGGACTCAGCAAGCCACCCAAAAATTGCAGTGTTAGGACAGGCCACTGGTGCCTCCAATCTGTCACACTGCTTTTGTCAGCCACTGCTGTTTTGTGCTTCGGAGAAAAATGAAGAACCTTCATAATAAACCAGATGAATCACATGGGGAAGTTGAAAGTGTGCTTGCTAATCTGCTTTTAACCCCTCCTACCTTCTGTGGATAATAGCCTACACACAGAGGAAGAAGTGCACACCTCTCACAAATCAGGAAAACAAGTGTCTATAAAGGTTAAAATTTGGATTACCCAGGTTAAAATAGGTTTGAATCAGGAAAATTTGTGTCTTTTTAACAGCAGGAAAACTTGGGTCTTTTTAACACTTCAGATCTCCAAGTTTTAATATAAACATAAGTTGTTGTTTTAACATACTAGTCAGGAAAGATAACATCATTCAAAGAACATGTTGAAACCATGACTGGCTTACCTTGAGATGTGTAAAGTAACCTCCATAAAGACACCAAAACCACATCTTCTGCCTGGGAAACAAAGCCTGACAGAACTGGTGGTGGTCCTTTAAAGAAAGAGAGATGCCCTGGCTGTAACAACCTCCTGGATTTACCACTAGATACTTCATTTGGGCTTGGGATTTAATTGGTTTGAAACCATTCAGTTCCCAAAGGCAAAGGGATGTCCTTGCTTTCAGAAAGGAGCATTTGCTACCTCTGCAAACATCCTAATGCTCAGTGGGGGGGGAAAAAAAGTTTGTTTGCAAATTATTTGTAGAGACTTCTGATTTAGCAGCTGAATTTGCAAGACAAGGAAATAGTGACTCAAATCTTTCAGGTCTTCCTGAGGCCGTAAGCATGGAGAAAAATCACTTTGTAATTTGCCCCTCGTTTTCGGTTTTCTGTTGATAAGGGAGAAGCAGGAAGTGCATTCACTGGAAAGTTTGACCAAAGCTATTATGTTACTTTGAAACCTTGTACAACGCTTTGTCCCCCAGTCACAACCTGGAACAAACAGATGATTTGATGTGTGGCATCCAGGAAGTAGCCCTCTGGGGAAAGAAATCTGCTGTTACTTTGTCCATGGGAAAATTTAACTGGTGTTTGCAGGAGCAAACAGGAGCATCCTATATCAGAACAAAGCACTGATTGCTACCTTAAAGAAATTAAAGCCTTTTCCTTCTTCAGGCTTTATCAAAGCAGACTTCAACAGTGAGAGCTGACTGTGGTGCTAAGAGTGGTGGGGCTTGATGGATTTAATGAAAAACAGAACTCAGAACTTTCCCAAACTGCTCCTCTCTTGGTGGGGCACTTCCACGTTGCCAGCACAGAGAAGAAACTGTTAGGAATCCAGTCTGCCCAGGTTCAATTCCACACACAATCCATTTGCAGCTGTCAGAGCCACACAGACAGTGGTGGTGAGGTGTGTGAATAGTGGATTGCTTGTTAGTCACTTGAATTACTCTCACTGGGGAGATGTGTCATCTCGGTTCTCTAGTAGAGATGGTGTTGCTTCATTTAACTCAAACACCAGCATGCTCTGTAGTATTAATAGCACAGCACAGCTGCCAATTAATTTGGCTGGCTAATATGTTGCCATTTTCAAAGAGTTATTTCACAAGTCATTCTAAAAGCTAGCAGATTATTTCATTTCCTGTATGCTAAACACAGGGAAGAGTACTCTGTCCTCATTCTAGTGTCTGATTCAGGCTCCTCGGTAAGAACAAAGACATGTTACTGACTGGGGAACCTAATTACATGGTCTGGCTACTCCATTTTGTCACCTGGAGCGAGCATGCTGCAAAAGTGCAGCACGTGCAAGCTGTGTCCAGCTGGTAACTGACCTCTCCTTCTCCTTCCCAGTGTTCTGTGTGTACTATGTGACCAGAGGAATCCTGCAGGAGAACCGCCAGGAGCTCATCGTCTTTGTCCTTTCCATCTTGCTAGTGATGTTTCGTTCCATTGTCAACTTCACTGTTCTCTCTGCTGAGCAGAAGCCCAAACTCCTGGTCAGTCTCCTGGTTTTAATTAATTTTGGTTTTCTCCACATCTTGGATTTGAAAATCTGAGAAAGGCAAGATGTGTGTGTGATGGGGACACTGACAACAGAGAAAATCAGGCTGGATTATAACACACTTGCTATGAGGAGAGGATGAGGGTGTTCAGCCTAGAGAAGAGAAGACTCTGGGGGGACCTTAGAGCTACCTTCCAATACCTGAAGGGATTCTACAGGAAGGCTGCAGAGAGGCTTTTCAGGAGGGTGTCTAGAGACAGGACAAGGGGGAATGGTTTGAAGCTGAGGGAGAGCAGGGTTGGACTGGAGCTCAGGAAGAAGTTCTTCAGTATGAAGATGGTGAGACTCTGGAATGGGCTGCCCAGGGAGGTTGGAATAGATGATCTCTGAGGTCACTTCCAACCTAAACCATTCTGTGATTCTATGATTCTGGGGGTTTCTTTAAGGCAGTAACATAAATATAAATTCACTCACAGAGGATTACTGCAGAAGATACCCTTCACCTACTCTGCTTCAGATTTCCAGCTATAAAAATAATTGGCCTAAAGTCACCTAAATCTAACCTCTGACCAGAACTGGAATCTCATGTCTCTGTGCAAAGAGGTAGCTCTTGGTCCCACTGTTCCATGCATGCACCCACCTGGTTCTGTGAGTTACAGTAATCTGCAGTAAGGAAACAAAAAGGTGGTGCTGGGGAGGCACTGCCCTTGCAGGTGATCTTGCTTGTACTTGGTAACAATAAAATTTAAACAAGGGTTGTATTCTGTGCTTCTCAGAAGTCCTTCCCTTCACGTGTTTATCAGCAACGTGAGAAGGAGCTGCCTTGCTGTGAGGTCATCCAGAAATTAGTCTTTCATAGAAGAGAGAGCAGCCAGGCTAGGAAGAAGCAGCAAAGCAGAATTTGCCTATTGAATTTATGTATCACTGTCCCTTTAGTTAAACATCCTTATCTACAGCAAACTGGGGTGTTTGCCTCAGTAAGGAACAAGCATCAAAGAGATGCAAATGACTTCAAGGTTTTCATCCCAGTCACCAGTTTATACATTAAACTGAACCTCAAAGTAAAGCCTGTAGAAGATGTACTATTAAGGATTTATATTTTTTGTTACTGCTATAAAACTCCTGCTTCCTGAGCAATACTTCTAGGCCAGCATGAGGCATGCCAGTATCAATCTAATCCTATCAATGTAATGATGAAGGGTGTCCTGCCCTTCTGCCATGCTTCCAGCAGCAGAGATGGAGTGGGAATGGCAGCAAAGTGAAAACAGGCCAGCCAAACCCAGTGTTTCCTGAAATGCAGTCATTCAGAGTAACTGTCCCCACTGAGATCAGCTGGGAAGATTCTCACTGGGTGATTTCTGCCATGCAGGAAGCTTGGAGCCAGTCTGTCAGAGAAAGCTGTTTCCTCAGACTGTACGGTAAAGCCTCAAACACAACCTGGCTAAAACTCACACAGGGAGTGCAAAGGTTACCTTTCTCTTAACAGTTGTAAAACTATTACATTGAGGGTAACACAAACCAAACCAGGCAGTGTGAGCTCACAGTTAGTGCCAAGGGGTTACAGCAAATGGCAAAGCTCCTGGCCTGATCTTTGCCACTTAACAAGGTGCCAAACTGTCATGTTTATATTAAAGTGCTGTTAACAGTCAGCCTGGTTCTCCTTGCCCCTGTATGCTTTTATTTCCAGTTAGGAGATGGAAGGTTAAAGGCAGGCTGTGTTTTGGCATGCCCAGTCACATCCTTCTTGCTCTTTCCCATCAGGCCCGCTTCATCCTGATCCTCTTGGTTGGCTCCTTTGATGTGATCTGTGCCATCATCCTCATTCAGAGTCAGAGCATGATGGCCTTCCGAGTGGGTGGTGCTCTAGAAAGCCTGCAGTCACAGTACTTCATGCTCAACCTCTGCTTTTCCATGCTGACCTTTGATCTCCAGGCACAGGTATAGACCTCTCTCCCCCTGGCTTCCCTTTTTTCCCTCCTCTTGAGAATATCCTGGACTAACTGAGCTGAATATTCCCCTCCTAGAGCAATCCTGCCTGCACCTTACTTTGTGGATAAGATTAGCTTCCTAGTTGTCATGTCTCCAGGTGTTTGCTTAGTTAAAATAATGAATCAACCTGTATTTTATCATGGTCCTGCCCAAAAGAAGAACTCAGACTTACCTTTGGGAAGTATGTCCATCAAAACAATTGCATCCAGAAGCTCCAGCCCAGCATGGCCTCTTAAGATAAGGAAGATTTTCAGTGCACCAGATCTCAGTCTTCTGCTTTCCAGCTATCTTCTATATTTGAGGAAATGATACTGGAATAGGAGAGGGGATCCTGACCCAGCAGGGCAATCAGTGGGAGATAGCAACCTGAAGTTACAGATAAGTGAGGTGAACCCAAGATGTGGTTAGAAAGAGCTTGCACTTCTGTAGCTACCTCTGTCCTTACTTTACTACTGTATGACCCTGTATTAGCTTATGCTTTATCTGCAGTGCATCTTACTGCCTTCCCTGTTCTTTGTTGTTGCTAATGTGGCACACAGGGCAGGACACCTGTCCATGTGTCCCATTTCATGCTGTCTGTCAGTTTCTGAGAGAGAATTTTCACCTTTAGACCTGGGCCCAACTTACTGTTGCTGGAAGTTTGTGTCAAATACTTTTTGGTGGGCTGTATGGTCTCAGATAATAATCTTGCCAAGTCTCTTCCTCTTCTCTTTTAGCTCTGCTTGTGTATTCTGCTGATAAGCCTTCATGAGATCAGCCTTCTACACAACATCATCTCAGCAACAGGGGCTCTGTGGGCCTGCCTGAAGGTGACCATCAGCATCATTGCAGTAAGTGTTATGGTAACAGCAACACTAACAAGGACAGGCTGGGAAGTCACAGCCATCCATTGGACAACTTTCCAATGCCTCACACACAGTCCTGCTGATAACAGTATGTTACAGTATGTGAGAGCAGAGCTAAACATGATGCTCCCTTATTTCTGGGCTGATGCATGTGCCCTTTCACAAGGGATTATTCCTTATTTCTCTTCTATTTCTATACAGGCTCTCCCATTTACTTCAATGGATTTCTTTTTCCTATCCATTATTTATGTTCTCTTTTCTCCAGTTAATTACTAATTCTCTTACCCACTGCTCTTGTTTTTCAGTCTTTCCTTTTGACCTTTCCTGAGAGTACTGTGTAGAAAACAGAGGCAATAGTAGAGGTAGCAGAGAATAGACAAATTTAAAGGAGGAACAGTTCCCTTAATGCTAGAGCTTCCTGTATTGATCATCACAGAAGGATCAATATCAGTTTTGGGGGAAATCTGTGGTTGATTAGATGCATCAAAACTTATCACAGCATTGACCCAGGCACTGTTTTCATTCTCAGTGACTCAGCTGTTTCCCTTTGGTTTCCTCAGACCTGCCCTTCCAGACCAGGACTGCTGAAAGCTGCTACCTGCTGGAAAGGAGTCCATCACTTCTTCTTTCTCAAGGCCCAAGGCTAATTGTGAAACTAATATTTTCCTAACAGTTAAATCCTCTTGCTTCTCCCACATTTTAGGTCTCAGTGACTGATCTGTAGCAGAAACAAAGCTGGAGAAAAAAGTCACAGAGTGCTGTCAGTTAGCTATGAAAACATTAATTTGCTAGAGACAAATCTGAGTGTACAGCAGCTTAGATACAGCTCAGAAGAGTCAGCTGCTTTGCCACTGAAACCAGATGGGAGCTGGACTGTAAGCATTGGAACTCTCACACATATGACTCAGGTCACATAAAGTAGAGTGCCCATGAAACAACCAGCTGAGATTCCACCTCCAGCACTCCTGGCCCAGCTCAGTGGAAAAGAGAGATTGTATTTCCTGGTAAAAAAACCCCACAGGTAGAGAAGGCAAGTGGAGTACAGAGTCACAACTGAGAACTTGGCTAGACCAGCACTTGAAATGCCATTGAAAAATCAACTGCATACAGCAATGAGTTCTAAAGATGTGTTTCTCTCATCTTACAGATTTTAAAAGAGCTGAAACCTCTGGTATGGATTTTTCTGAGTCAGAACATACCTGAAGTGGCTTATCTCATCTACCTGCTTTACACGGTAACTCCTCAGCCTTTCCTCACTCAATAATGGGGAGCAAGGCTGGAGGCCTCCTCTTCATTACTGGATCCTTGGGCCCAAAAGATGGTGCCTCATTCCTGAGCAGCTCCTGTTAGAATGAGTGACAGCAGCAGGCATGTCCAACCTCTTCAGGATCAACTTTTCAAGATAGGAGCCATGTTAGATTGCTCTTGAACTGATTAAGTTAGAGAAGAGGCCCTGGAAGTTTCTGCAACTGGCAAGGTGTCCAAAGTGATTAGGGAAAGATGCAATGAAATCTTCCAGCACAAGATACACAGCTCCTCAAAAACGTCTCAAGTGGTGCCAGAGCATCTGCAGGGCCTCAAGTTGTAAAGAATTTCTTAGGCAGCACCCCCAGGTGTTAGGCCTGATGTAGTCAAAACAAGAGACAGTGCAAGCCCAACACATTCCAGTGTTAGGCATTGTTTTTGGCACTGAAACAGTGATGAAGCACTTATCACTGGGGTACCCCAGCACCTCCCACAACATGTGTGTGGAAGGAGGCAAGGAAGAAGGGCAAGAGCAAAGCAGATTGTTCAGCATGGGAAGGACTCTGCTGCTGATAGCAGCCAGTGTTTCTCATACTTCACATAGTCTCCAGACACTGATAAAAGTCCAGTGGCTGCACTCAGCCAAGTCCTTGGGGCTCTATCTATTATTGAGTCAAACCAGGCCTTTTCAATTATTCACAGGCCTGTCTGAGCTGGCAGAGCACAGAAGGACCACACACTATCTTTGGTGTGTCTTGTGTTGCAGTTAAGAAGAAAAGTGCAGGTGGTGGCTTCTGACTAAGAGTAACAGAACTTGAAACCAGCTAAGGCTCCTTGGTGACAGTGAAAACAAAAAGAGACCAGGAAATGAGGGCATGGACATGCAATGCATACCCCTCTGTGCCTGGGAGATCTGGTATATAGTCATAGTATATAACAGGGAAGGAAGACAGTTTAAAAGCAACTAGTTTTTTTCCCTCCCAGTAACTATCTAATGCTTGATTGCATTTTATGGCTTCAACAAGGTTTTGTGGCATTAGGTGCTGATTGTTGTGTGTCTCCATTTGTCCTGCAGGTGATAAGGGAGTGGGGCAAAGGGAATTCTTACACTCTGGAAGCCGCTTTCATTATTGGCTCTGGCATTTCTGTTGCAATCAAGTCCGTTCTGTTTTGGGCACTGATTCACGTCTACCGCAGCTTTGGGCAGGGGCTGAGAGAAAGAAGTAAGTACTTGAAAAGGTTCACTTGGCTATGGGGCTTGTAGCCTGTTGTGTTATCAGAGTCACAAGTGAGTAGAGAGCTTTCTGAGCCAGGAGAATTGTCAGGGATAGTCAGAACAAAAGGCAGATCCCGAATGACATGCAGCACTAGTGCAGCCTCAGAATTTACTGACCTGACAAAGTTCAGAGGCTTGGGTGGAACACGTGTGGTTTATCCCAGGAGAAAGCTGACGTGAGTCAAGGTTGTTTCCAACCTGTGCAAGAGCTGCTGCTGCCAGAAAGCTAGAAATACCTCCTCTATACAAGATGCATCTAATTCTCCTTTATTGTGCTGTGTAACTGCTTTGTAGTCACTAGGAGAGACAAAATGAAGGGGCCTAGAGAAACACTTGAACTACCCAAACCTCCTTCTACTTGAAGGACCTAAATGCTGCTAGGCATTGGTGTTGACTGATCTTCCTTTCTTCCCCCAGTGTTTTCTTCCTATGGAAGGATCGATTCCTGAGCATCCCCCTTGTGCTCACCTGCAGCTCTTAAAGAGTGAAATCCCAGCTGGGGAAGTTCTGATCAAGTACTTGCATTGGGGATGTAAGACAATGGGCCAGTTTCAGAGGGGAAGAGGAAGTTGCTCAGAAAAATGTCTCTACATTTCTTGGTTTGCTTTGTGCTGGGGAGCTGGAGCAGTGCAGCTGGTGAACGAGTATGAAAGGCAAAGCGTGCTGGGGAAGCGAGCAGTAATCCTCTGCATTCAGTGAGCTGTGCTGCCAGGACAATGCATCTCAGCTCTCCTTGTTCTCCTGCTGTTGCTCTGTGACTGCAGGAGGTTCACAACATGCATGTGAGTTGTTACTAAAACTGCTGGGTTTCTGGCTGTGCACAAAGATGATGATACTAACCTGCTCACCCATCCCATATGCCCGAGTCTGGAAGGGGGCTGCCCTGACACTGTTTCTCAACTCACATCTGTTGCTGAACAGAGGTCAAGCCCTGGAGCAGTTTTGATGACAGCTGCAGTCCCTGATCTCCACTTTGGCTGTGTGATAGCTTAACCCTTACAGAATGGTTAGGGCTCTTAGTCCTCCTCTGACTTCAGACTGTTCCAGTTGGTTTTAGTATATTTTTAATCCCAACTACTCCCTGTACTCTCCTCCCCTCCTGCAGCGTGTCTAACCCACGGGCCATTTCATACTCCAAGGGTGACTGTTAAACTAAGCCTTTAATACTGGAATTTAAAAGTTTGATAATCTATTGACTGGAACCTTTAGCTACTGGCTGTCTATTTTTTAATAAAGTGTAAACACAGTTTGCATGGATAATTATTGCTCACAGTTCAGTGGGAAGCCTGTTCACAAACTGGTTATGGAAGAGGCTGAAGCTGGAATTCACTTGTGTTGTGAACAGTGCTGTCCTGTTCCTCTTCAGAGACATCTTGCAGAAATACACTGCAGAAAGTAGTCAAAATAATTTGTAGCTTACTAGGGAAACTGATAAAGATGATCTCAGAACTATTAAAAATAGATATGTATTTCTCCTAATCTTCTAAACCTGAAAGGAATGTACTTTATAGCTAGCACAAGAGAGGCAGGAAGAGGTTAAGTATCTATGGTCAGACTGCATAGAGCTGACAACATCAAGAGAAAGCTCCAGAGTGCCAGCTGATGACTGTGACTTCATTCCACAAATCCAAATGTGACTATGAATTGTTGCTGAAATGGAGGAACACAATTAAGCATATTCAATCCTTTGCTGAAACAAGCAAACATGCAGCAGGTCTTGCCCTGAGCAGTGAAGGGAAGACTTGGATCTTGCAGTAGGCCTGGGCTTGGTCACAGTTAGCTGAAGAAAGCGTGTTTGTGCTCTGTTCCTTTTATTTTCAATGCAATGACATGTCAGGAACAATTATCATGAGAAGGAAACACACTCAAACATTTCTCTCCCCCAAACCAGAAGTGCATTGTTATGCCCTGGAGAATTAACCTTCCTCTTTTCACAGGGAAATTACTTGATTTCTAAGGGCTTGCTTCGTTGCTGTGGAAGTCTGTTCATTCCTCCTCACAAGGTCTTGAACTTAATGGTTGTGTAGACAAGAGTTACGAGACTGAAGCTGTGGAAGCTTCCTGATACACAACCCTGCCATAACCCAGACACTGTCTTTGGCCTCCTCTAAATTGAAGCACTTGGTTTCTTGCCCAGCCACTCTAATCCTGGATGTAGACAATCATTAAACCAATTGCAACAGATACCCAACCTCACATTAGTAAAGCAGGAGATTAATCCAGCTAACACCAAAGTTAACTTGGGATAAACCCAAGGTTACTCTTCACATTTTTTACTGGTCCTTGCCAAAAGAGAAGGAAACCAATGAGAACACAGCACACTGTTCCAAACAAATGGAAGCTGCTGTTCTACAGGGCATCAGGAATTCCCCCTGGCAAAAGGATTTAGCAAGTTTTACTCAAAATAAGTAAAAGGAGATTGCAGCTTTTGGTAGTCTGTGCAAATTCATTATGCAGCACCTGCTACATTTCCCCTTCTTTGATCCATGTTCTTTTCCATGCTGTATGAGAAATCTCTCAAACCCAGCGTGTAGAGAGGCTACATTCTGGTCACAATGTGCAAAGGCAAGGAGACAATGGGCGTTCAGAGCACATTTCCAATGTTGAGATTGCTAGCTCTCCAAATGATCCAGATGATTGCCTTCATCTTCCCTCATTTTTTCACTCTGGGCTTCCACAAAGTAGGTAATGTAGCCCAGTGAGTTGTACAGAAGATTTGTTTCAACTTGCACAGCTAATCCAGCTTTATTTTGGGGAAGACTGGGCTCAGACATAGACATTCAAAAAGCTTTAGGTGTATTGCTAGGAAAGAGATGCTGCTGTCCCACCAGACACTGCACCAAACCCCACTGGACATTTGCCTGCGGTTATATTCTCGACAGTCAAAGTGCTGCTTTCCACATCCAACTTTACAAAAAGATTTTATTGAAAGGATTGAAAAATATTTGTTTCCAACAATATTTAAAACAAGGTTTCAAAGCATTACCAATATATAACAGGATTTCTCCTCTTTAAAAAGTCAGTACACTGCTTTATCCCGTACTGCATCAAGTTGTTACCAGCTTCAACTCTCTGCTGGAGAAGAACTTCTTTTTAAAAACCCAGATTGATTTCCAAGCTTCCATTTTGACCCTTTGTAGGCTGGGAAGGATTTGTAGGTACAGTGATGTTTGCACACCCTTGGATTAGAAACACTGCTCTTCATCAGCAAACCCCAATTTGACTAGTCCAGTTCAAACAACTGCCCTTGAGTAAGTTCCAACAGCAAAATGAGGTTTTATTGCCAACGCAACCAAGTCTGCTTTGAACAGAAGTTACCCACGCTTTAAGCACTCAAAGATCCAAAACTGGAGTGCTGTTTAAACCTCAGCAGCCTGTTTGTGAATTGCTGGTTTGCAGATTAAAGGCTTTGAAAAGGGACTTTGTACAGCCTGTGATGTATTAACACAGCTTGGGTTGTGTTTCGATAGGAAGCAGCTGGTACAATTATAACCAACAGAGCTCTCTGAGGAAGCAGCAAAGACTTGAAGTCACAGTGTGACTTCGTCTTTCGGTCAGTGACTGCAGCTCCCTCCTTGGCTGATCAGGGATCCAAGTAAGATTGTTATCAAGCAGGAATAGTTGTACAAGCAAAACTGCAGCAGCCTCAAAGCCAGTAATGCAATTGCAGCACGTGTTAAAAGAGAACTCCTGGTCTAGATCTAATCTAGAGAAAGTAGTTAGCTGTGTTTTGATTACAGATTTCATGAACTATGCACTCTGGAAATTAGAAGTTCAGCAATTCCATCAATAAAAGCTTTACTATTATAAAAAGCATAAATAAAAAGTGCTGAATATAGTTTTTATCTTTAAAAAAATACTAGATAAGGCTCATTAATCATTTCACCTCCCCTCTGCAAAGTGATTTCCACTTCCTAGCGTGCCTCCTGCGCTCTGCTCGCTCTCCACAAGACATTTCTGTAGCCACACTACACCCTGTTCCTTTCCTCAATTATTGCATGTTTTAAATAAAAGAATTTCAAAGCAAAACCAAACAAACCAAAAAGAAAACAATCTGACATTTCTAGAGTTCAAAAAGTAGACAGTTATTAAATAACCGACTACTCCACCGAGGAAACCCGTAAGCAGCTTCAAAACAGTGATAAAACAATGACTGCAGCTTCAAGTGAAAGATAAATCCCAAAAGCTGTCTGGATATTCTCCAAGATAGCACAAAATTCATCTATTTCCACCAAATCAACCCAGTATTCTATTTTACAAAATGTACAGACCAAGTATTCCTTTCTATTAACACATTTGCCGTTGTGATTCGTATCATCAGCCAAGGCTTTGCTTCTCTCTCCTGGAAAAGTGCTCTCAGCTGGATTTCATAAAATTAGACAAGACTAGGGCAGCATCCAAAATGGAAGGGACATTACTGAAACCATCAGAAGACAGCAGGTTAGGCAAAGTTTGGAAATGAACACATTTCCCATTCCCACTTTGGACCACAAAGACAACGTAAGACATTCATGAAGGGTTCACCATCGTTTCTCACTCCACTTCCAAGGCAGTCCCACCTTCATCAGGAACTTCATTCCTCCACAGTTTTATGCCATAGGTTTAAATGTAACAGATCATGTCCATTCCTTTAATGACCAATGCAGCAAGACTTTGAAAATGCTGAAGTTTGGATAGGATGAGCATGAGACTGCACCACAAAGAACATAAATGTAAACATTACACTTGGGTTTGATATTTTTTCAGTTTAAGTACAGTACAAACCCTTTGTTGTTTTTTTCCCCCCAACTATCTTTCTTTTCTGTTGGGTTTTGCTGTTTTTCTTTCATAAAAGCACATAGAATAAAATATGTACATAGAGAAGTTAGAAACAGTTGAAAGCATCTTAAAAAAAGTAAATACAAGACTTAGAATATCTTGAGTGTGCTGAAGGCACCATTGCTACTCTACTGGGAATGTGTCCTCTCCTTTCTCAGCCTGCCACTGCAGTATCCCTTTCTCTATTACTCAGCACCAAGAGCTGGAAGGTACCAGAGGAAGCTAAGGGCATTCGGAGCCTAGCGCAGGATATGCTTTTCTTCAAGGCAGTACTGGAACTAGACACTATAGTAGGAACTGAAGACTAGATTCTTCTTGAGAGCTTGAGGAACTGTGGCCTTGCACTGTGTAGTCTCTAATGCTACCATTTGTCCCAGAGAATCAATCAACAATAATAAAAAACCCACCAGACTGATGATTCCCCACCAAGAACTGGAGAGCTGGAAACCAGCTCAGCTGCAAAAATGGAGATCACTGAAATAACCAAGTCCAGCCTAATGTTCACCCACAGGGTTTGTGGATGCTGACACAGTGATGACAGCCAAGGGTCAATCACTGTTCAAGTGGGCAAGAGATACAGAAATATGTATATATAAAAAATATATACAGTCTTTTTTCCCCCCCACTAGTTCCATCTATTAAAAAAGAAACATTCTTCAGGGGTGTTTCTTCACAGTGTGTCACATTTGCAAGTAGAAGGAGGAAGGAGGAAGTATTTTAAAAGCTGTCTTGATTGAGAGCTGCTCTGGGTTAAGACATTTAAGCTAACAAAGAGGAGCTTCGGGGTTTTCAAAAGCAAATTTGCTAGAGCCTTTATGTGTGTGTGGAATTACTTCAATTCCTTAAATGGAATTACAAATATACCAAATCAAACAGAAGATTTTAATGCCGTTTTGCTACTGCCGCTCTTCTGTTAGGTATCTACATTCAGCCTACCATGTAATTGGTAAGTTAGAGGTTACAATCAAATCTCCAGATGCTTTTGTCAGTACCAATCAGAAGTAACCCAGATTGCTCATGTGAAGGAAATTCACATTGGATTATAACAATCAGAGCCTAATTTCTTCCATTCCTACTCTTGGTAGACAGGAAGTAGCACAATTATCTCCCAGCCCTCAGCAGATCAGACAGATAGAATCCCTACACGTGTCTTGAGACGGCGACCACACTCGTTAGCCAAGAACTTGAATATCCAAGCATATAGAAGGGATACTGCCATATTCCATTCCCATGAGTCTTGTTAGATGTAGACACTCAAAATTCTTCTTCTTCAACAGCAAAATTGTTTTGCTTCTTCCGCACATTCCAGTGTAAACACTCAGCCAAGCTCTCAAACCAGTCGCTCACAGGGTCTCGGAAACAGATCGAAGGAAGGGGATAGCAAGAGGTAGTGATGCTAATACTGTAACAACACAGGAACAGCCCAGTCAGTCAGGGACAATGAACAGCAACAGCAATGAACACTAACAAATCATCTTCAATTCACTAGCTGTGCTTAGACAATGGGGTAACACAAGCAAGTTTAGTCAAGCAATAACCAAGTCTGCAAGCTCATCTCCACAGAGCTAGAATTGTAACAGATGCACTGTGGGCAGCATTCTTTGACACAGGGAGAACACTGAACCCACTCCCCCACCTCCTGCAGTCTTCTGCTGGTCTTCAACATCATCAGGACAAAAGATAATGTAAGTCACCACCTTGATCTTTTAAGTTTCAAGTCTCAGTAATAAGTAACAGCAGTTTGCACAAAGGGCCAGATCTCCCATTTGAACCCTCCTTGGTCTCCTGATCTATCCTCCAGGACAGGAAACACACACAGCTCAAGATGCAGTGTCATGCTAGCTATGCATTTTCCTTCCTGGCAAATTGTATGGACCAAGTCAAAGCCGAAGTTCCTGTACCAGTCAGATATCACAGCTGCCCTAAATCACCTTCAGTCAGGGTATAAGCCCTGCACACACAAACAGAGGCAGCTCAACATGCTGCTCAAGGCACTAACACTGCGAGTCACCACAACGCTCACGGAGTTCACACAGTTTAAACCACCTGGCATTATTCAGAGTACTGCTTACATAAACTCCCCTTGGTTTACACCTTCTCAAGCTAAAGAGCCTTATCTTTAAGCTAAATTTGCAGGATTTTCTGAAGACATATCCATCTTCCTTGCCAAGCATGCAGTGCTGACATGCTTCAGCCTTAACCTCTCACTTGCTGTCATGGGAAGATCTGAAAGCCTGAAGCTAGAAGTTAAAATACTTTTGGCAGCTTGTGCTGTAAGAGGTGTTAGGGTTTATAACAGTTTGTTCATTCACTGCCAGCAACCCTTTTGATGGTTGTTAGAGAATGAGAGAAGTGCATGAATCAGTGTTTTCCAAACTACAAGCCCAAAAAGGCCTGACCTGTCTCCATGGCATATTTCCTGCCTCTTCCTTCCATCAAAGGAAACCCATGCTGTATTCCTGGCATCTGGGGAGAGCATAATCTGAAAAAGAGGAAAAAAAAAAAAGAACTTTAGGTCCCCAAACCACTTTTCAAGAGCAAGGAACAAACACCACCTCCATCCTCCCTCTGAGGAATGACCTCTTGCACAAGTTCCAACCCTGGTTTATACACACCTTTATCCACAAGCAGCAAAGCCCCTATTTGGAAGTACAGGAAGACTTCCCAGTTATTATCTGGTTATTACAGAAGTTTTTTAACTAAGAAACAGAAATAACAGAGGAGAAGCTAACCTTGAGTTCCACTCCAGCAGGAACAACAATAGGTCTGAAAGACAATGAGTGAGGGCAGATGGGGGTGATCATTATGGCAGGAACATTGGGATGAATCATAGAAGCTCCTGCTGCAGCTGCATATGCAGTGCTCCCAGTTGGTGTGGAGACAATGACTCCTGTGAAAGGAGCAGAGATTTCACTGGCATTAGCATCACAATCAATCTGGAAGACAACTAAGAAATAGCACTGTTGTGAAAATGAAGCATAGAGTGTATCAGCTTGTGTTTCACAGCAGAACTGCAGTCTAAGGCACAAAAAGGCAGAAACTCCTCTAATCCTGGCACAGTAAGTTTGTTCCATGGCTTCAGTAAGTTGCATAAGCTTCTAGATCTCAGGTTACACAACTTTGTAGGAGTGACACTCATTTTTTTAAAGGTAACAGCTTTAAAGATTAACTTCCCTATTTCATCTGAGGCCTTCAGCAAGTTCCAGGTATCCAAATTTTTCTGAGTAATTTCTTGCCCTTAGCTCTAACATTCCATAGCCAAAGGAACTGCCACTTGCCTTCACAAGTCCACAGAAAAAGCTTACAAAAACTTCAATGCTTCGCTGCGGGGCACAGTAGGTACCAAGAAATAAACACACTGATGCTTTCTGTCACCAGAGTGAACTGAAGCTTGAGATTTGGTTTCCCTGTGAGAAAATCCTCTAGCCAAACAGCAACAGCCTACATGTAAACTGATAAGCCATTTAAGTCAAGAAGCAGACTCACCATCCCCTTGCACTGTTGTTATCAGGTGCCCATCTAGAAAGACATCTACATTGGAAAGGTAAGAGGAAGGGCCACGATCCACTACAACTTCATTCAGGACCTGCCATGACACGAAACGTTACACCAGTCTGCTGCTGATGATTTGGCAATGAAATCAATGACAAGCCAAAACCTGCTTGCCAGACCTTTGAAACATTCATGCTGGTTCAGGACCTGCCAAATGAAACCCTTTACACTTCTGCCTTATCAAGTACCAGCTGAAGTTTTCAGATGTTCAGAACTGTTCCCAGAAGCTGGTTACTAACAATGTGCAGAGGTTTTCTGTTCACTTATTTAAAAAACCACCTTTGGGATAACCCATTTCAAAACTACTACGTTGTTTGCCACATAGAAGGAAAATACTACCACAGGAAAGCATCACATTGGCACTTATGATTGCAGAAGGTAATGAGATAGTCACTTTAGTGCACATACTTTAAATTGAGCAATAGGGATCTGTCCCACGCCACTGTAAGTAAACTAATGAACAGGGAAAAGTGACAATAAAACAAGTACAGAGCCATTTACAAGCAGTTCTTGTGCTTCTTTTGCCCTCTGACCTGATATTGCATGATTTGCTTGCCCACTTCTTTCTCTATACTTGCAGAGACCACTCCGTTTTCTTCGATACCGTTCTGCACCGTCATCTTCTCCCTGTGCTCTTTCACCACTTTGACTTTCAGCCTGCTTCGTAGGACAAGGGCTGCATTGCCTAGAAAGGGAAGAGAGGAGAAAGCACACCAAATGCTATGCTGGTAGAGTAACTAAACCCTTGTGATGATTAGCAAACTGTACAAAATGCCATCCACCTACTGCCCCTGCTTTCAACATGCCCAAATTCATTCACAAGATAATTGCCTATATTTCGTGGAAGCCCAACTCTCATTTTTAGTAGTACTGAGCAAAATTCAAGTCCAATTTGAACCCAGTCCTTCCTCCCTTTCCTCATGATAGGAATAGGAGATTTAAGTTTTATATGGACATGCTTAGGATGGGAACACACTGCTGGGCTTGTGTGAGCCTCACTGAGCCAAAAGCAGAGCTTAAAGAGAATTGGAAACAGCCATTAAAAGAACATTCTAGCAACAGGAGGATTTGAGCCATCTTTTCAGGAATCTGCTTTGGATGCAGCTCAAATAACCTCATATTGAAGAAAATGTCTTTCCTTAACTACTTTATTTGCCTGTCTTGTCAGTATTTGAGCACTGCACTACCACAGCCTTCAGAACCATGCTCCAGTTGTGCTTTTAGCTGTCATTTTAACATGAGTTCTGCATCATCTTTTACTTGTTTACTCCACTCCAAAGTTCTTTCTCAGCTATTTTCCCTTAGAGAGCAGCACAGAAAGCAGCACTGAATGGGTCAATGCAAGGCAATACTATGGTTAGTTTAACATAAGTTTCTTGTGTCTCAGTCTTATGGGACCACCTCAAATGAGTTGGTTAAGAAAATTTACTTGTCTTGGAAAAAGCTGCAGAAAATGTAACAAAAAAGAAACACCACACCTTGTCCCCTTAAATTTACCTTCTATAACCTGAGTGACTTGGGACTGAAAATTCTCAAAATTAAATGGAGTAAGAAATCCAAGGGATCCCAGATGAAAAGCCATAACTGGAGGTACACTACCCTATCAATAAAGAAAAGAATTTAAAAGCTACTGAATAAAAGCAATTCATACTTCAACTAATTGCCTGTAAATACTTTTGACTATTGATGCAACTGTGCATAACAAAAGCAAGACATTACATAAACTGTTTTCAGAAGGTATAGGGTAAAACAGGCTTTGATTTTTAAAAGAGGAATGAACAGCAAAGGACAAATGCTGTCTTAAACAGCAAAGGAAAAAACCCAACCCCACAACCTTCAAATACTTCAAAAAGAAAAGGTCTTTAAGTCTACTTCCCACAAAGACCAACCTGGAAAAGTGAAGAAGCATAAAGTAAGGTTCCATCTCCTCCCAGGCATATGATAAAGTCTATCTGATTGGAGATGTCATCATAATCTAGAAGAATGTTGACGTTTTTAATTAAGCTTTATCAACAGGCTCTATTTCCTAACACAAACAGAGAGCAGCATGCCAGCATTCACTCACCAGTACGAAAACACAACCAAGGGCTACCAACAGCTGTTTGCAAAAGACATCAGTTCACAAACAACTAAGGAAATAGCAAGACAAACCAACTTTACTTTCAAGAAATCACCATACCTTCTCTGAAGGTGCAAAACTTCTTCTTCACTGGTCCAAAATTCTCATCATTAGCTATAGCAGGGTCTTCCAACACCTTTTTCTCTACATACACTATCATATTGTTCTCCTTAAGAAAGGTAAGATAAGCTTGTTAATACCTGCTTCAAATGAAAAAGCATTTGACTTTCCCAAGTTAAGCAACATACAAACAGTATTTTAGAGAAATGGTCTGCACCTGTTGGCTGTTAATGCATGGTCTAATGCTAGTGAGAGTTTTGCAGCATGCAAAAGAGTAAATCCAATAAACTAAGCTGTGGAATATAGGTTACATGATGCAGCAACACTGCTGTTTGTTCAAAGCTTAAAGCTTTTTATATCCCATTCCCTGGGATGGGAACTTTGAAGTGCAAACAGAATGAAGGAATGTTTTGGTTTTACTTTTTTTCCCCCCAAGCTCTTTATAGTACTTAAGTATTAACCTTAAGCTCTGAAACGAGTTTTACTACTTCCAGTGGCAACAGGTAAAACTATTTGTTTGCCTATCCAACTCTGCACATTCCACATGCAGCAGAATCAGTAATTGAAAACAGTTCAGATGTGAATTTTTTCCTTGTGGGAAGAAATTACCTCAGTAAGATACACACAAAGCTCTTTGAAAGGCTGCAGCAGGCTGGCATCCCGGATCTTCTTAATAACAAGGACGCTCTTGGGAGGTTTGTTCCATGTCAACCGCTGGCTTGCTGGATCCTGAATGTGCCTAGAGAACAGAAAAAGAACCCAGTGCTGCTACCTTCTGCTTTGCCAACCTTCTGGTGAAGAATATATCCTTGCACTCAGCCCTGGAACAGCAGAAAGGAGGTTTGGATTGTAATGGTGCTTTTTCCCCCATGAACCAATCACTGCTTTACGATATGTAGACAGTAACACAGTATTAAGGTCTCCATCCTTGTGACTGCTGCCATGCTGCCAACACCTGCACACAGGGGCTTGAACAGAAGCACTGCACAAGCTCTGGGATCAAGCATCTCCCCAGATGCTTCCAGCCATAATGCTTTCCTTTGTCTTGTCTCAGTGCTCTCTCCTCTTACACTGACTCCAAATAAGGAGAAATATTCAATGAGGGAATCAGGAAAAGCTACAGCACAAACCTTTCCCTGGCCCATACTGGAAGTCAAACAGCTCGAGCCAATGGAAATTCAAACAGGAGTGCAACAGTCCCAGCCCAGATAGTCTTGTTTCTTTTTAGCACCTTTGCACTAATACTAACCACTGTACAGCCACTGTGTTCTATTGTCAGCACAGAATTCTGAGGCTGGAGAGCCCTAAGGATAAATACAGGTACACAGTTCTGCAGCTTGCAAGAGGGCTCAGTAACAGAGCACTTATGTTGCAGTTCCCTTCCTCATTTCTATCTGCTTCTAAGCTGCATAACTGCACTGTTGCACTTCATGCATATTACCAGGATCCCATCCTTTTCCATATGGTGCAGGCATAATCCATAAAGCCAAGCAGATCAGTAGAAATGCTGAGCAATCCAAATTTACAAAGAGATTGGGATTTAGCATTTCAAGGGTTAAAATAAAGGAGATGATGTTGCTGGAGGTGGACTGATCTGCTCATTTTCCTTTCCAAAATGCCTATATTCTACACAGAAATGCAGAAGGAACTGATGAAGTGGTCTAATATCAAAAACCTTTGCTACCAAACCTCACATTAGGAAGGTTTCCTCTGACTTGACTAACCAACCAACAGCTACACTGAAAATAGAGTAAAAGAAAACAAACTAGGAAGGGCTGCATGAGTGTGTTTGTTGCTGCCAAGCAGCTGCAAGAGAGCTGAAGCTGAAGTTTTCTGTGCTATTTCCAAGACAAATGGTGCCTAAGGGAATATTTTCTATACTGAAAGTTCATTTCACAAAAATTAATTCAAGTCTCAACACAGTTATTAAAAGGCAGAAAATGCACACAGAGAAACCACCCCCAAAAGCATTTCAAGATGACCAGGCTATCTTCTAAAGCTGGCAAAAAAACAGATAGCACTTCATAAAGTTCATAAAGGCAGAACTAACACAGACTCCACTCAAATGAAAGACAAACCTGTTTCTCCTGTACTCACCAAATCCAGGAACTTCTACTAAATGAAAGATTATTCCTAACATGCTTCAAAATCTTCATGTTTCCTTTCAGAAGTCAGGCAAAAATAACAGCTCCAAAATAAACACAAGCTGTGGCTTTTATCACTTCTTAATAACTGCTACTTCAAAAGAAAACATTTTTCTCTGATTTTGGTTTTTTTTGAGAGTTAAGTATTTCAACTAGAATCAGCACAAAGTTCCAAGGCTTCACAGAAAACTCCTGCAAAATAGGGTTTACAGCCAATCTTCAGAGGCAAAACTTCATGAGAAAAATCCCATTTCAAGGGTTGAAAACTTGACCTCTCCCCAACACCACAGACACCTGAGTCTTTGCTCACTGAAGAGTCACCCAATTCATCTGCTCATCTTAAAAAAGTCTTGGTAAAGCAGGTTTTACAGTACAATCACCAACACTAGAACTTCAAGAGGCACCAAGATCTTCACTAACTTAAAGGAGGGGGGGGAAAAAAATCAATCAAATTTTCTGTTAAAAAATACTCTCCAATGGAGAGAGTTTAACAGCATTGCTGACTGCAGAGAAGGAAACTCAAAGCAAGAAAGTTTGGCTTGTTTATAGAAGCCATAATAAAATCCTCTTGTCTTGTAAGACCAGTACTTTACAACTTGGTCTTCAAATTGCCATTTCCTTCAGTTCCCTTTTCTGCCCAGCTGCCCTGAGCACTGCACAAGCAGCCTTGTCCCTGGCAAGCAGCTTCTGCTTGCTCTCGCCTGCAGCCTCTCTACTCAACTGATCTTGACAGCGCGGTTATATCATACCCTGCTGGCCCAGCCCATGGGGAGGAGCGTGCCCACCAGTCAGGTGGGTAAACACACAAGGCAAGCTGGGGTTCAGACCAACTGCAAGACTCCAAGCCATCAATTTTAGAATGAGGAAGCTGAGTTACTGTACCCTGCAAGATTTCACCATGCTTTCATAGGAAAGGAAAGACTACCACCACCCTGTCCTGAAGATCACTGCTGCTGAGCTGAAGGTTTAGGCTAACAAGTACTTAAACAGCCTATATTTAACTGAAAGAATAAGGAAACTTTTTAAATAGGGACCACTAACTTGGCTGATCTGTAGAACTCTGACATTCCTTACTTGGTCAAGACCCATTGAAGTATATAATACATGGTGTAAAAAAGCAACACTTTTATACCACCTAGCCTAGGAAATTTAAATGTTTTTATGTCTAAGCAGAACTCAGCTCCTACTTTCACTCAACCTATCAGCAGAGTCATGATATTCATACACTGAAACTGCCAGAGATCAGACTCAGAACCCCAAACTACTAACTCAGCAGCAGAAGGCTCTCCTCAGATTTCACAGCAGACAGGACAAGTTCCTTGTGTTGGCCACAAAAATTTGTGTTCCTCTCTCATTCCTCAACACTGCCCTTTATGTATTTCAGTGATGGAATAAAAATGGTAGCAATAGCTCCTCTCCATCATAATTAGATTGCTACAAGGGTGTTTAACCACATGGGAAGTTTACTGTCAATTATGCTGGAAAGTGCTTATTACAGCTGCCACTGCTGCCAACAAACTGTGGATTGCAGATGATGCAAAACATATCTAAACCAAAGTTATTACTGTTCACCTGCCCTGCACTACTTTTTATGTGAAATGGTTCATTTCACTTTTTTCTCCCCCTCCCAAAACAGATATACTGAGCTGTGAAAATACCTGCCTATAGCTTAGGTAGTAGATGGTGAGCCCAAGAACATCACATGAATTAGTAATGGAAACCCAGTAAAATTAATTTCCTTTTATGTCTGTCACCCTGCAGGAAATATTCCAACTGGCAAAGCCACTATCAAGTCACCCAGAGAAATATTGATCATGTTCTAGCAACCCTTGGGATTCATTCAAGCTCACGTTGCACTTTCCAACATGCAGATCAAGCTAATGCCCCTCTAATGGGGTTTGACTCAAGAAGACAGCTCAGCAGTGCTGGTGCTGTCTGTCCTTCTCTAGGACTGACTTTACATTGTCTAAAAAATGTGAGGAAAAATGGCAAGCCAGTTTTGGCAGTGCAGATCCTGAGCTGGCAATCAAGCAGCATGAAAAATCATGGAACGCCAGGCCAGAAGGGACCTCAAAGATCATCCAACCTCTCCAAGTACCAGGATACAAGAAAAAAACCCAATCTAATTAGAGGGTGAAGAGTGGAGAAGCAAACTCTGTTCTTCCCCACAGTTCATTTGTACTTACATAATCGTTTTAGGATTTTGCAGCATGCAGGCCTTTGGTCCAAACGTGGTCACTGGGCATGGTCCATGCAAGGAGCGTGTTCTCCTAGTGACAGATGGGTAAAACAACATCATCAGTAAGTTGAAGGAACATGATGACAAACTGGGTATGATTAGCTCACCAAAACCCAATCTTCAAAGGGCTACACTAAGCAATACAGGACAAAGCACATTTCTTAAGCCTGCACTATTGGTTGATCAGCCAAGGTAATTCTACACCTATTACCTCTCACATTTCACCTAAAACTTACCTCCTGTACCTGCTCCTTTAAAGTGATGTAACAGAGTTTACCCCTTCACATACTTCACACACCCCTTGCCTTACTTCACACACTGAGTAATCAATTTCTAAATATTAGTACCAGCCACCTATTCTTCTTGGATTCATTTCATTCTCAACTTTGCACAAAGGAAGCATCACAGCCTCCAAAATATAGTCAATTTTTTTCCAAGTTGCTTCTGTGGATTCATGTCCAACCTGCAAAGATCCTGTTTAGTCTCAACTCTTCTGGACACTCCCTGTGTCCTTCACAGAGACCAGCAGAAAAAAAGGTGTAGATAAATCCCAAATCATAAAAACAATCAATTCTCAGGTCTCACTACTGTGAAAAGTCCTATGTTTAAGAAGCAAGGCACAGATCATTAGCTGTGTCATTCTAACACACTAAAAACCTTTCTCAAGCTGGAGTAGGAAGGGCATTAATAGAACTAATAGAGACCTCAGCTAGTAGTGATCCCAAGTAACAGTCAACACAAGAGCATAAACAAGTGTTTAACACTTCCAAGTGCTCAACCTAGTACTGGAGCAGCTGATTTTTGAGGAAGTGATTTCATACCACTGAGAACTGATCAAATCAGACATGTGGCAGCATTCAGCAGACACTCAAAAAAACTCTCTGTGGTGACACTAGCTGAGAGAAAGAGCAGCAGGGATCAGGTTTTCTGAGCAATTCAGTAGTCTCATAACCTTCACTTAAGAAATGTGCCTAATTAAAAACCCAAACACAAGCCAAGGCCTTTTGTTTACATGGTACAAGCACTTTCTCCTCCAGAGTATTTTGGCGTGCATTAATTTCTGTTGACAGCAAGAGAACCAAACAAGCAATAAAATAAGCCTAAGACTGTTGTTTTCAGGCCATGTTCTCAGCAAAACAACTGTTAGTTGTGTGTCAACAGTGTGTGCAGAGGCTCAATCTGCATCAGTTCCTAAAGGGACATCAGCTCATCAGCTTCACTGCTGCAGACAATAACCACAATATTCTTCTGCATTTCTTGCCTACATCTTGCCTGAGAGCCCCCAGTTTTAGAACAGGCCATGCAGAATGATGAAATCTGGTATAAATACACAGAAAATAGCTTAATGAGTGCTCTTCATCTCAATAAGGGTCAGTAATGTTAGGTTTCTCAGTGTAAGTCTTGACAAGGATTTACAAAGGGATCTCCAACACCAAGGCAACCCCTTCAGATTTTTTTTGCCACAGTCAAGTCACAGTAACTGTGTCCAATCATTTAAATGCTTTTTTTGTTGTTTAAATCTTTGCATTTAAGTTAACCAATTAATACAACACAAACTCTTCAGTTCTAAGGTATATGGAGATACCTATCTACAGTATCAGGCCTTAGGCTTTGAATAAGCAGGAGGAAAATGCTTACTTTTCCTATCTAATAAGAGCTAATATCATCTTAGTCTTCAAATAAACAGCTCTGAAATGTCATTTATCCCCAAACTTAAGCCCCACCCAGAACACAGGATTACTTCTAGCTCTAGGATGAGATTATCTGGAGCAAGTCAGAACTGTTCTGCCTTTCTTCCCTCCCATCTCCTTCAGCAAATCTCTAAATGGGAGTAAAAACTTACTCAAGCCACGTCACTGCTGAAACATTGTGTAAATGCTATTAGAATGATTCCATTAGAAAGCAGGGGGAAATAGGCCTTTCCTGTGCTTAATTCAATTAACACAGGAACTGGTAACTAACCTATTGCTTGGCAGTCACAAATCATTACTGCACTGCCTTCTATTGTGTATATTAGACAGTAGCCAGACCAGCCCCATGACTCACTCTGGTACTAAAAAAAAACCCTCAGAAAACTAATAAAAATCAAAGCCAGATGACAGGTTAAAAAGACACAATTCAGGAACAACAGCAACATCTCTTTTGGTTCTGTGTCTAATAAAACATGTATGTGTGTGTGAGATTCCAAGTCCCATAATGAAATGAGTATTGAATTTCCTATATCAAGGGATATTTGTTTTTCAAATGATTTTTTTTTCCCATTTATAAGTCCAGGCATGACTGCTGCAGACAGATAAGATGATTACTAAGTAATCTGTAATGTTCACCTTATTTATATTAAAACAGATAAATGAGCAAGGGTTTGACATAATTGGAGATTAAAATGTGCTACTATGTGTAAAGGAATGGTGAGATTCTATCAACATGTGACAATTACTCTTGAAATCAAGATAGTTAAACAACACCCTGGCAACAACAGCTCCCTCTTCTCAAGCTGCTCCCAAATAACTGTCCTTTTACCTTCTTTCCACACAGGTCATTATTCCACACCACTCCCAGCAGCTGGATAAACTCTGTTCCTACAAGAGGCATTAAATATCCACATCTGACCTTCATGGCATTCAAAGTTTTCCCTGCAAGCTCTGATTAATCACTGCTATACATTTTGGTTGAGATTTGCCTTGGTTTCATCAGTACTCAATCTATGCACAATTCAGTAAATAGAAGGTGAAATCTCTGAGTGATGAGCAGTTAAGGTGTAGTAAGGCTGCCTTTGCTAGGAATGAGCAGCAGTACACTGGAAATTACACAGCTTGTAGGACCAAAGTATTTGTCAGCTCAAAGCAGAGGTGAACACTTCTCTCCAGTACCACACAGCAAGCTTGAGATCTCTGACTCTGCAAAATGCTAAACTGAAGACAGCCAGTGAAAGAATGCAGAGCATCCTAATGAAATAAACCTGATCAACAACAGCCCTAATTCAACCCCACAAACTGTAGACAACATGTTCTCAATTCAGATTGACTTAAATTTATACTCTTAAAGGTTTAAGTGAAGAACAGGAAACTCATCCATTTTACAGCACCTTTAAGTTGTTAAAGTCTTACATATTGACTACAACTCAGCGCAGAAGCAGTACAGAGCACAGCACTTTCCAAAGCATGAAAGCACAAAGACCTTCTGAACCATGCATGCAAAGCAAGTACTTTCCTAACCTTTTAGCCTCTTCAGAGCCAGGCCTTCATTAGTCCTCCCTTCATAAAGCTTCCCCCTGTGATCTTCAGCCTCACCCATCTACGCTCCTGCCCTGCAAGAGCTTTCCTAGCAGCAAAGCAGTAACTCTGGACGAGAATTTCAGCTGTTGAGAAACTCCTCCAAGATTCTGTCCGTGCTTCTGCAGAGCCACAGCATAAGTCAGGCAGAGCTCTGCTATCCTTCCCACCAGATGATGACACACTGCTGCCACAGGCTGCTATTCAATATTTACGAGTCCAAAGATCACAAACCCCAGAAGTCCTCTCCGAGCTGTCCGCATGACGAGAGCCTCGCAACGAGATTAGAAATTTGGCTCCGAGGGAACGTGGGCGTTTCTCACTCCGATGAAACACTCTGCAAGCACAAACTTTGTGCTGCCTCACCTTACCATGCAACCTTACACTCACCCAGGTTCTGAATACACTAGAGCTCCCAGCAGCCCTCACAACCGGCCAGGACTCATTTACATGAAGACCTCTTTGCAGATGCCCACCTACGTCACCCATAGCACGCTCCGCTCATCATCTCCCTCTTTATTACCACAGGCCACTACTTTTTATTTCAGTTGATTACACAGAATCACAGAGTGTTAGGGGTTGAAAATGACCTCTGGAGATCATCCAGTCCAACCCCCATGCCAGAGCAGGATCACCTAAGGCAGGTCACACAGGAATGCATCCAGGTGGTTTTCGAATGTCTCCAGAGATGGAGACTCCACCACCTCTCTGAGCAGCTTGCTCCAGTGCTCCTATCGCTCCCCACAGCTTCAAGACCATGGTTATATACAAAAAAGGAACAAAAATTCACATCTAGGTAACTTTTTTTTTTTTTTAATGCTGTTTTCCTTGTTCTTAAAGACAGCACCAAGAGGAAGAGCCAAGAGCCATACCGGAATTCTTTGGTGCTGCCTAGGGCTGGTGAAGCAGACAAACTTCGTGACTTCGCTCGCCCCCGGCTAGTGTTGCTCCACTCCTCATCATCGTGACAGGTTGAGCAATGATAAGCAGAATCTGAGCTCCCATCAGCCTTACTGCCACAGAGTTTTTCTCTATTCATCTCCATACTGGAAGTGAAGGAACCTCAGCGAGAGAGAAATTCAATTCCTGTGGAAAAACACCAGGAGAAAGGGGATAGGGAAGAGAGAGAAAGGAAATCTCAGTATGAGCAAAGCTAATTGATAATTAAACACTGAGCTTACACACTTTGATAAAAAGGATCTGAGCAGCTGAGAAGCTCTTCAGAAGACACTGGAAGGAAAAATGCCCAGAATTCAAACATGTATGCCCCCAGATTGAGAAGAGGCTCAATACAAAGCTGTTTCAAGACCAGCACAGACTGGATGAAATACATTTACTTCAGATGCTGAAGAAGATGAAAAACTTTAGACATTTGCCAAGGAATAAAGACTCAGGAAAAACTATGAAGTCTTCTATTAAATGCTGCACATATTAAATAAATAAAACTAAAATACTCCATTACAGAAAAAAAAAAAACCCAAACCTGTCCAAATAAGGTAAAAATAATGCAATAAAAAATAAAATAATAATAACAATAATAATAATAAAACCCTTCAGTTCTTCATTAAAATTATATTAATACCAGGCTGGGAGGAGAAAAAAAAACAAGCTGAAGGACGACACCAAAGTTCTTAAATCATTTGTGACAAACTGGGGAGATGGTCCAAAACAAACAAGAGGCAATAAGGACATAAGTGAAGTATTTCACTTCCACGAACGGTCAGCACAACTACAAGATAAACAGCTGGCTAGACAGCAGTGTTGCAGAAGTCAAAACCACCAAGCTAACCCCCAAGCTTTAAATAACCATCCTTCCCCAAAACTGCTACAAATCCCAGATCTAAGCTCTCAGTAGCTGAACCACATAAAATAAGTCTCATCAAAATATAAACAGAAAGTAGCTTTGAGTGTAGGAATAAACTACAAGCAAAGAGTATGTAAGACAACACAGTCTAGAGGAGCAGTGCATTCCCCAAACCAGCTGATTTCAGCATAGAGCAAAAAAGTTGGTTCACTAAATATGTGCATTTGTTTTTTAACTGAGTTTCATCACTTCATCTATCCACAGCATCCTGTAGAGGATGGACCATAACTGTATTGGAACCAGGAAAATGGACACTGGCTCCAGAAAATACTCAGAGAATCATGATATTTGGCTCTAAAGTTCCCAGAGGATGATGATCTCCAGTGCTACTTTTCACAGCAACCAAACTTTTAGATCACAAAAGCATCAATAAAAGGAAGTTGTAATTTTAGAGCATGGCTTAAGTTACTAATTTAAACCCACCACCTCATCAAACCAGAAAATACTTCTGCTCCTCCTGTAGAGTAGGCTTATCCTAAGAGAATGGCACAGAGAGGTTCAATTACTGTCATCCATTAATAATTGATAAGAGCCTGCACTTGCAAAAGGATCAGTGTTTAGTTGTTGGTTACTTATTGCTTAGTACCACCTGTGACCAGGACTTGGGAAATTGCCATTGCAACCCCGCTGTCATTTTTTGGTTACAACTAAAACCAGAGAAATATAAATCCATTCTTAAACAACTTGGAAGGTCAATATAAATTTGGTGCCAGTTAGGTGATTTAGGCACACAGCGACTCCAGTTGTGCAAGCAATTGTAAAACAGCCTGTAGAAACTGACTCACAACTACTGTTAATGGGTTTTGATTTGTATCACCCTTTTATCACAACCTCATCAAGCTTCCAGAACATAACTCTAGCTGGTTGAGCCAGCCACAGAAAACAAGCCATTTAGATAGGAGTTTCAGAAAAGAAATTACTTTAATATAACACATTCAGTGTCTCTGAGTGAAAAGGGGCTTTCAGTATCTCAAGAATAATAAAGACAAGAAAAAGCCAGACTGGAACTGGTAAAGAAAAAGCAGATCCCAACAACCACTGCAACTGTGTTTCATCATCAAATTCAGAAGCCAGCTATTTCCAGAAGAAACTCTGTGCTCATAGAGTTACCCTAGAAAATGATGCAAAATGGGCACAGACCAAAACCTGACAAGCTCAGGCAGTCCATCCACAGTGCATCATTTTCATTTGCTTTCCCACTACACAGGTTAGCAACTCCTCACTGCATTTTAACCAAACACTGAGAGCTTGAGCTGAGCTCAGGGAAATAAACACTGCAACTATTGAAGTGTATGGAAATGCAACTGTGAAAGCAGTTTATGGAGTGGTCCTCTCAGTAACTTAACAGTTAATATATCCACATCCTATTCTATAGCATCATTAGCAACTCAGAAGTACAAACAGCAATAATTTATATAGTAGGCCAGAAATAAGGTGTGTTTCCAAGGACATTGTTTGAAGTTCTTTCACCTGACAGGTGTTGCCAGTAAAGAAAATCAGATTAGTACAAAACTGGAAGCAAGACAGTGTCCAGACCTGCTAAATACAGCCTAAGAACTTTATATTCCTTCCATGTAATGCCTTCCAATTCAGGATGTTTTAACTACAGCTTACACCACGTACTGTTTAATTAACATTCCCTCACAAGACCTTTATTAAATAAGCAGACTTGACACAAGGACAAAACTATCACTGGACAGCTTCCAGGATTGGATCCAAAACCTTGAAGCACATGGCAGCAAACTAGTGAAGAGGCTGCTCTGGTCTCTCATGCCCACAACTGAACACATTTATTCATCTTCATATGCAGCCAGCTTTTTCCTGTAGTTTCCCATCTTCAGCTTCTCTGCCATTATAAACAAACACTTCCACGAAGCAGAACCTCACTGGGGTTTCATCAAACCAGCTTTACATAGAAGGAATACAATACTGTAACACCCCCAAAGCTTTCCTACACTGTTCAACTTCATGTTGAGAAATTGTTGAGGAACCACACTCCAGGTCAACTCTACGGTACAAAAGGAGTCAAACAATTCTACTGAGCTTTCCTAGACGAGTACTCCAAGTAAGGGTTATGTGTGCTCACATCTCAAGAGCCATCTTCTCCACTGTGACCACAGTAAACAGCACGCAGAGAAATGTGATCTTCTGATAGAGCAGCTACCAAGGGCTGCAAATCACCAAGTAATTCCATTTTGTAATGAGCATGCTTGGAAGCTGTTATTTAGTAACAAACTTCCTGTCAAAAACACTGCCTTATATCATCACTGTTAGGGGATTACTGCAGACTCCATCCTGACCAAACACAATACTTTTAACACAATAATTCTACTAATTTCTTAGAAACTGCATCAAGCATTCAAAACTCCTTGTTCTGCACCTTCATTACCAATCTTGCATAAAACAACAATGTGTTTTATAACAGAAAAGGTACCACTTGCTCCTGTGTTACAGACCACTGGGCACTTCATCAGTTCTATGGAGAAGTGTTTCCATCAGTATGTTGTGCTGAAAGAAAGCACTTTGACTGTATGCATATGACTCCGTTCCCAAGGTACTAAAAGTCTTCTCACCCAAATAAAAGGCACTGCACAGAGCAGACAAAACTTCTTTTTGGTTTGGTTTATTAGTTCACATTCTAGTGCTCCTGCACAGAAAGAAAACAAAGTAACATGCCACAAGGAAATGTAGCTGCCTTGACAGCAAGTGAAATTTAGTAGCAGGCTTTTTGATTCCACACCCAAGCGCTATTTCTCCTAAAAACCAGACAGTATGACTATCACGTGTTAAATACCCAGGAAAAACAAGTCCCTTCGCTAACCCTTTCGCTTCGGACACACCGACACACTCACCAATACCAAAGGGCAGGCATTAATAGCCTAAAACCCACCGGCATCCCTTCCAACTGATGTTCACTTGCTTGTTTTGCTCGCAGACGCTGGCCGTGCCAGGAGATCGCGGGCCAGATGAAGCGGTTTCACTTGTCATCCCCTCGGGAAACTCTCCCAGCCCAGGGCTCCTCACGTTACCGCAGCACAGCGGCTGCATTCCCGGTGAGAAGCTCTCCCGGCTGTGCAGGGGTTACCTGGATGCCCGCGAAGGGACCCACGATGTCCCCAGGGCGGCAAACGAGCGCCTAAAGGGCCGGGCCGGCCCCCGGGACCCGCCACAAGGGACACAGGCGCTGCGGATCCCGCCAGGGGCCGACGGCCCAAAGCGGCGCCGGCCCCGCCACAGCACAGCCCCCCGCAGTGACACACACCGGGGAGACGCAACGAGCTCCCCGCTGTACGAGTGCGCTCGGCCCGTACGACCTCCTCCGGGGTCTCTCCTCAGCGCAACCGCTCTCCCAGCGTCCCCAACTCACCGCGTCCCCGGCTGCTGCCCGTCCCGGCGGAGCCTCCCGCTCCTACCACCCCTTTCAGAGGCCGGCGCGTCGCCCCCGACAGTGGCTGTGGCGGTGTTGGCGGCGGCCGCGGCTGCTCCCGGGCAGTGAGCGGGGCCGCCAGACCCTACGCGCCTCCATCGTCCTCTCCCCGCCTCCTCGGGAGCGGCGGCCCCGCCGGCGGCGCAGCGTGCGTGCGCCCCAGCTCCGCCCCCCGCGCCGGGCCCCGCCCGGGGGCACACAGCGCGGCCAGGGGGCGCCGCCCCGCGCATGCGTCCCGGGGCTGGCGGCCGCCATGACAGCCGCGGGCTGGGCTGCCTGCGTGCGGTGGTTCTGCTCCCTCGTTACTTGGGATTGGAGCATTACTAACACCACCAGCAAGGCCGAAATGCTAAGGCAGGCGCGCAGCCCCTTAATGCTTATCACGAACGCCATCACTTTGGACACCGGAACTCAGGAGGTTCCATGTAAACATAAGGGAAAAAATTCTGCCACCACTGGGAGGGTGGCAGAGCGCTGGAGAAGGCTGCCCAGAGACAACGTGGAGGCTCCAGAGACATTCAGAGTCCTCCTGGACATGACCCTGCGTGACCTGGGGGGATTCCAGCCTATGCTATGCTGGGATTCTGTGATAACAGTATCGACCAGGTGATAGTCCAAGATAATTGAACTACAGATTGCTCACGGGCAAGCGTTACACTGCTGTGGTTTTGGGTGACCACACTGCTGTGGTCACCTCCCCAGTGGCTGATAAGTAGGTACCAGACTGAGGCTTTGGAACTCTGTCCAGTGGAAGCACTGCAAAGTCCCACACTGGAGCGCTCTTCTCTTCAACCACTTGGACAATGAATAGTTTTAAGGATATTGCTCTTAAAAGACTGTGTCTTGAACTTAGCTCTTGCTTGGGTTGTGTTGTTCTTGTCACAATGTGATCCTTTCAAAAGAAACTCATGCTGACCAAATGAAATCATTTGGTCTCACAACTCAGATCTGTCTGCTTGAATGTCTTCAACACTCTGCCAACTTAGCCCTTTAGAGAAGACACTGAAGCACCTTGAACCGTGCCCTTCACTGTGCTGTTTGGTGTTGCAGTGCTAGTGTCGGGAGTGCTTTGGTTACACCTCTGAGTGCAGTGAACTGTTGGGCTGCCATGCATGTAGAGCTTTCACAAAGGGTATGCAGATCCCCTGTTTCCCTGGCTGAGCTGAGAGTGAGTCATATACCCATGATGTTCCAGGGGAGCTCATGCACTGCCTGAAAGTTGCAGCACACTCTAGAAGATGCCAGGTTTGTGACACCTGTACTCTCACCTGTAACATGTAATCTAAGCACAGGCAGATTTGTACATTCCATTGGCTTCCCCTTTCATGCCACACCTTTTAATCCCTTTGCTCTGGCTGTGGTTGTTTGCTCACACTTCACTCACACCCATCTATTCTGTAATAACAGCCATGAACTTTTACCTTAATGTTCTTAACATTGGTGGGGGTTTCAGATCATTGGTTGAATGCTCTGATAAAGAATTCCTGCCACTATACTACTGTGTTAGGATCACACTTAATCTCAACTACAACCAGAAGCTCCTGAAATGCAGGAAACCATCTTCCAGACTGTCACTGATCAGAAACCAGATTTTGAGCAAGGGTGAAACAAAGCAAAAGGGCATTTAGTCTCAGTGTGCATCCTGCCTTGAAATCATCAGGAATTTTGTCACAAACTCCAACAGAGGTAGGCTCAGGCCTGAGCACCTCCTCAGCCAACAAGAAAGCCATCTTCCAGGGTTACCAAAACCTGCCAGGTTTTCTAATTTCTAAAGTGCATTTTCACAGAATCACCAAGGCTAGAAGAGACCTCAAAGATCATCAAGTCCAACCTGTCAGCACAGCCCTCATGACTAAACCATGGCACCAAGTGCCACGTCCAAACCCCTCTTGAACACCTCCAGGGATGGTGACTCCACCACCTCCCTGGGCAGCCCTTTCCAATGCTATTTTAAAGACATCATAGACTCACACATAGCTCACTGGGTTGTGCAGCAGGATAAATCCAGAAAGGGAGACCAAGTTACACCATTTGAGAATGTGGCAATTTAGGATTTGTTTTTTTTTCTTCCTCCTTTATGAAGAAATTTGTGTTCCCAGAAAACTGGGGAGCTGCCAAGAAGTGACAGTCAATAAGTGGTGAGACAAATTAAAATGAGGAAGCAGTCACTCCATATGGGGAAATACCTCTATGAAGTACAGAATTTTGAGTCAAACTTTCCTCTTTAATTCTCCTTCCAGACAATACTAAGAGCCCAGACTGCAAAGGATTAAGGGAAAAATACACAGTTCTCTGAAGTTAATGATACTTTGGAGACTGAAAAGTCTTTCAGGTGCTGCAAGACATAAAACCATAAAGAGACAGCACAGCACGACACGAGGAATCACCACTACAAAAGCTAACCAGGGAGTAAACTTGCATTTGAGTTGGCTCTTGGGATGGATGTTTCCAAATGAACACAAGTGATAAGTCACCACTGGAACCACTTTTCCCCAAGAATCTATTGTTGGCTGTTAAAAAAGAAACCTTTCCAAGTGGCAGGGTTTTTCCCACGCGTGCTAACTTCAGGCACTTGCTCAACATTTTGTAAGAGGCATGAACTCTGTGCCTGATGAACACTTAACCTCATTAATTGGTGGAGATAAGGCTGCTAATCAGCTGAGCCGATCCTATTTATAAAAGAGCTACAGTTACAACAGCAACTCTGAGCTGCCCTGCTTCAGCAACGACCTTGGAAGCTCTGCCTGCGGGTCTGGCGGTAACAGACTGCTAACACCTCATCCCTCCTCTACAGGCTGAAGTGCTAGGAGAAATAGGAGAGTTCTGCCACTTTGGAGCACCTCCTCCCTAACAACAGGACCTCCCTAACGCCACTCTAACCCTGATTGTGCTTCCTTTCTCCCAGGGAAGCCACTGGGGAAAACCAGAGAGGAACAGCTGTAACTCTGAGAAATAAGCATAGAAACACCCTGCTTTTTTTTCTTCTGAGGCCCTCAGCTCTGTCAAATATCATTTGGCTCACTTTAGATTGACAAAAAGATGTTAACAAAACTGCAATTGCCTCTTTGCCCAACTGCAGAAGGCTGCTGCCTGGCACTGAGAGGCTCTGTTCGGTCTCCACCTGCAACTCAACTCTACCTTCAGCAGGAGGTATTTCCACTGAACAGGAAAACAGTTGCCTCTTTTAACACCAAACAGGGTTGACGAACCTAGTCCTTGCCTCTCAAACTTCATTTCTAACAGTCTCTGATGACTCAGAGTTCCCAAGGAATCATGAGAAATAAAAATGTACCACAAGATTTAAATTCTGATGGAAAAAAAGGGTGGCACATGAGGGTGACAAATAAGCTGTTTATCAAGGGTCACAAACCAGGCTGACGTAAAAGCAGAGTAATGTATGTGGCAGCATTGCTTGCATTATTCTGGCTGATTACAAACACCCCCAGTCGTTATGTAAATGGCATTATCCCAATTTTTAACAACTGAACTACATTAATTGACTTGCACAAGGGTTAACCACTCTGGCACAGCAAAGATAAGCAATCAGGAATGCTGGCGGGTAGCCCCACACTCAATCCACTTGACCGTGCAGATCATCCTTGGTAATGGCAGGAGAGGATTGAGAGCTGTTGGCAGCCAGTAAAGAAAACTTAGGTAATAGGGAGTGGAGAGGCTTTGGAAAAACCCATCATGTGAAGAGTAGCATCAAAACAGGCCCAGGACTTACCTCCTGTCTAACAGCAGGACATAGAGAAGGGACAGACCTACGGAGAATGGCTTGAGGTGTTTGGGGAGGTGTTCCTGGCTCTCCCTGCATGACTAATGCACTCTGGTTTTTCTGCCTTCAAAACAGATAAAAACAATTACTTCCCTCTATCAATCTTGTCATGACTGATCTCACTAATACAGGAAATGCAGTCCATACTTTAGGATTTTCAGCTGCCACTCTAATACAAATAAGAATTAAAACCCAGCTTTACTGATTACACCACTTGACTGTTCACAGGAAACATGGTGATTCTTTTTGGGAGCCCTTGATTCACAGGAGACCTCAATTCTTTTTAGGAAAGCAGCTTGATTAATTGGAAAATTCATTACCTGGAGAATTCAAAAGCTTTTGGTTGCTTCAGCTTCCCTGCAGAAGACAGAATAAGGGGTTTGTCAGACAAGCACACTGCTACAGCACTCAATTTCAAGCCAAGCTGCTATCTAGATGTGCAGAGAAATTAATTCTGCTCTCTGAAGGATCCCTCTAAAGTCAAACACCCCTTAGGCCTTTACTAGGCTAAACTTCTACACTGGCAAAGCCCATGCTGTTCACAATTCCAAGTGGAGTGACTAAAGGGAACAACTTTTCTCAGTGTCCTGTTAAATAACTTAACCCTGACTGTTTAGGGAGGTCTGGCCAGTTGCAGTTGCTGCCTGCTCCCAAGCCACCAGTGCCTGCTGGCCTTGTGGAATCCCACCTCTCAGTATTCCAAGGAAACTGGCTTATTTGTGTCAGCCAGGCTATCATCAGAACACAGCCCATCACCATAACAAACAGCTAAAAGATACTGAAATGGCAACTTCAGCTACCAGTTGGCTCTTGATGGCAAAAGGAGCTGGTGGTGCTGGGGCCTTAACTTGCCAGCCACCCAAAGAAGATAAACACCTTATTGTAGTAATGGAGGAAGTTGAGTCACAAGCTTTCATAACTGCCCAAACTTTGAAAACAGTCTGTTGAGCAGTAGCAAAGAAACAGAACAAGATGGTGCCTTTACATTCAATTCCTCTTTGTTATTATGGGTCATCAGTGACACTGACATCTGGAGACAATTACGCAGCTGGGGAATGATCTTAAATAGCAAGAGGCACAAGTTCAAGAGGTGGCAGGGAGGATAAAATGGCCAAACCCTGTTCTTGTCACTAGCAAAGGTTAGCAAGTGAAAGAACTATTACTGCAGGCTTTTCTTGCTCAGGGGCTTTACAGGTGTGAAATGCAGATGGAAAACTCATTTTTAGGTCTAGGTCATCACACCAAGATCTTATCACAGACTAGCTGACTACAGTAAGTGCCAAGCAGTCAGATAACTCAGTATGAGTTAACTCTTAAATTCTGCCCTGGAAGTCAATAGGGAGACAATTTGCAGCTTAGTCATCAATGAACATTTCCTTGCAGCCCTAAGACACTGCACTTGTAAGTCCATAAGCCTTGCTGTCCACAATTAATGAAGGTATAAATAGCTCTTACTCGATGTCTCTAAAGTCCTTGGGTGTATGTGCTCCTTTGCAGTGGGTGGCTCATCAGGCAGAGAATATTCTTGTACTAAACACCGTTAAAAAGCCCCAAACCAACAGTGCCTTCATTTCAAAATGCACTCTGTCTTGTTATTGAGGCTCTTGGTTCCTTTGGCCTTTGGGTTTGTGCTGTTCTATCAGTTATCTACTAGCACAAGAAAAAATTCTAACCAGGGACTTGGTTATTTATGACACTTTGGTTCTGGTTTGCTTTATTTTGCTGTTGATAAACCTAAAACCTTGATGGATTTGAAACACAGCTGTCTGGCTCCTGATCTGCTGATGAAGGTCATACAGAGCCAACTTGCTTTTAACCAAGAGGGGAGCCAAACAAAGGCCAATGCCAACACAACATGGACTGGAAGAAACAGAATAAATGTGTGGAAAAAAGCCTATGCAAAGGACAAACTTAAATATAGTCCTGAAAAGAGAAAGCTAAAACCAGGTGATAATATCAGTACAACACAAATGCAGTCTGGAATCCGAAAGCTTCAGTGTAAGATAGGAATAATTCTGAGTAGAAGCCTTAGATCACACCCTTCTAACTGTCAAAAACACAACTGAAAAGAGACTTGCCTCTGCCAGCTCCTGGCTGATTTGCATTAGAATTCTCTGTACCCCAGCATTATTAACAACCTTCTTTTCATGTATTCAGCTCCCTTGTATTTTGCAGATGCTCAGATCACAGATGCATTTGAAAACCTTCCCATTCAGAAACCTTTGTTCTAGTTCTCAGAACGCCACAGAAAGGTGATGCAGATAGCCCTTCCCTTTGCACAAAAGGAAATACACCTACCAAACAGCCCTGTTACAAGAGAAGCCTGCTCTAGAGTTTAATGATCCTTTTCTTCATAGAAAAGAACAAGGCAGTATTTCAGATAAAAGAATCAGACACTGGAGAGATCTGCACCTGCACTCACAATGGCTGGGGCAAAACCACTTGCCCTCCCACCTTGGACAGAAGGCTTAGAGTGACTCTGGGCCCCAGTGAAACTGAACCTTCCCCTACAACTTTTGCACTAGGAGAAGCACCAGACAGCAGCACTGGTCTGTTCTGGTAGAACTGCCTTGTTCTCATCATTACTAACTAGCTAACACTTAGGCACCACTTTACCTTCCCTCTTCAGCCATGGATGGTTTCCCTAATTCAGTGGTCAGGCAGTTATTAAAAATAAAACAACCAAAATCTCACCCAGAATCACATCCATTCAAGTTGCTGTCTCCCACCAGACTTCTGTCTGTCTCATTCCCCCAGGTAACCACCTCTTCCTTTTTAACCCTTAGAGATGCATTTCAGTTTCCTGTCTATGCCAATTATCTTCCTCTCCTGCTGGAGAACATTCACAGCATTTCCAGTTGTGGGAGGGTTCCCCACTAACTGTCAAAGCTCTCCAGAAAGCATGGCTGATCCTGAATCACTCTTTCATTTCCTGTTTTGTCTCTTTGTTGTGTGACAGCAAGTTAGTTATTCAGGAAACATCTCAGTAACCAGGTCAGCAATGTAATATTTATAAGTCTATTAATGAACAACTCCTAATCATAGAAAAAGAGGACCTGGTGATACCTAAGGAGGTCAGACATGCCTCTGCTCCAAGGCAGGGTCAATTTCATCCATGTCATCTACCAAAACTGTTATTAAGGGACTCTAATGGTAGAAACACTGGAACACCCCAAGGCTATATATTTCAGTGTTTTATTACATTGTTAAGCTTTTTCTAGTGCAAAACATCCCTGGTTTGCACATTGTCCTCTACATTATCTACTCAAAGCAAACTTATGAAGGTTTTGCTCACATCCTTTGCAAGTTCAGGTTTAAAGCAACTGTTTTTTTTTTTTCAAAAAGCCTTCATTTGCCCAAAGACTTAAAACACAGAAGTATTTGAAACACAGGAGAGATTCTGAAGTGGATAGTTCCCTTTTCACACACCTGCAGCAACAGTTTTTAGCCAGTTTGATCTGTCACATAGAACCTTCTTGGGTGCAAAACCTGTGTCAGTTACAATGACCACAGCAGAATCTGGAGGGTTTGGCCAAGTGCAATGCTGCCAGCCTGTGATGGGGCTGTAACTGCCTCCCCTTCCACTGAGCCTGTGTGTGAGGGAATGCAGAACACTACAATCTTCTCTGTAACCCTGCACACTTTTGCTTGTTCATTCTGTGCTCATTCTGTACCCATCCAGGAGTTTCCCTGGGGCTTCCAGTACAGGAATTCCTACAGTCAGCAGTCACCTCCCAGGGCCTGTCAGGTATTTCACAGGCTCAAGCAATGACACCACGCTGGTTTTGGTGATGTAGTACTGTCACTTCAGGAAAGAAGTATCTCCCTGCCCTCAGGGACACAGGTAGTGGCAGAAGGTGCTGCTGCTCCTATCACACCTCCAACACCCTGCTCCAAACCGAGGAGCACCAAACCCTAGCCAGCAGGAAACAGCTGCTGTGAGAACTGCAGCAGCGCCCTCTAGTGCTGATCAGATGCTGCAAAGGTCTTAATTGACCTTTTTAATTAAGCTCAAAAGGTCCAAGGGTTCAAACACGGAAGATTAACTTTTAGACTAAGCTCATAACACAACTTCCACAAGCTCTGTGGCAGCAGGCTGGCCATCAGCCAGATGCAGCTCAGTTTTGTGTCTTTCCCAGACAGTTCACTGCAAGCAATTTTCAGGTCAGCCCAGTTTGGGACATGCAAAAGGTTTGCTTTGCTACTCCCTTACATGCTGGCTGCAAAGATTAAGAGTACAGAAGAAATGGCATCTCCTCGTCATCCTTCCTGTCTGTAGAGGAATGCAGAAGATTCAGAGAAGATGCCATGGCATCCAAGAGAGAGAGAAGGATGCAGCAAGATTTTGTATTGCAGTTTTTACAATGAGTATTGTAACAGTATTCCCTACCCACAGCAGCTGCATACCCTCAAAGCACTCTGAAACAGAAGTCTCTGCAGTGGGGCATATTTCCTGGTATAAATACTGTATTTAGGAAAATTATTGCTGGCCTGACTGCTTGCTTACCACCCTTCATCGAAGTGGCATCTTGCCAGGCACCTCAACCGACTGCACACACCGGGAAGCAGCCAGTGGATTCCCGGTGGGTTTCCAGCCTGAACTGGGCATCACCACCAGGTGGCAGCAGAAGCTGCAGCCTGGTATCACCAAGCCAGCAGACACATCGGATCCAAGGCAAAGCCGGCTGCTGTTCCACCGTACTGCGGATGGAACGGACCGTGTCTGGCTCTCATGCTCAGCGTGGGAAGGTCTCTTGCAAAAGGTCCTGTGGAGCCATCAGTTACAGCAAGGTATTCAGTGTGTGTGCAGGTGGAAGCGTGCCAGCACCTGGCCGTGTCTTACCTGACCTTGCAGCACTCAGAGCCTCATGTTCCTCATACCCAGACTGCTATTTTCCCCAGGTCTTAAACACATTCTCTATATTATTGAATCACAAGAACATAAACTCTTTCTTGTAGATAAGAGTTTAAATTGTAGCTCTATTTTAATATATGCCCATAAAATGAAGGCCTGCTCCCCCTTAGCCTTCACCTATGGCAAGACACCACATACAGATGCTCCCTGCTTTGGCAATTATATCATCAGGGTGAAGCTGCAGCAGGAGCAAGAATTCATTGTACTGGCTTCTGCCTACAGCTCATAGCTAAAAATCTGATGAACCTTTCCCTTACATCTCTTAACTTTCTTTGCAGAAGATACATCAGGAAATTCATGCACCTTCTGTCAAACATCACAGCGAACCCAAAATATCATAGATCAGCAGAAATGAGCAGAAATCAAACTGCTTAGATAAAATTAACGTGAGAGTTAATTATACAGTTATGACCCAAATACTTTGCAGTTGGCATTTCCTCCAACAACAGGAGAACTTTGTGCTAATCCCACCCTGCTCCTGTGGCCATCATCTTTTGCTGCTCACTAGAGTGGTAAAAATGGTGGCAACTGCCAGAATTCATCAGGCTGAGCAGGGGGATGTCAGCCAGGAAAAGCAAAGGCAAAGGAACTCCTCTCAGTCAGCACAGAGCTGCAGCTCAGGGAGCCAGTCTGTGCTCCAGCTCAGCCATTACATGCCAAGGGTAAGTACAGGCACCTCCGTGCCACAGGCTCCCTGCACACAAAATGGAGGGAGCTCTTCTCACAGGAGGGTGATGAAACCTGCTGGGAGGATTTTGCCTTTTTAGATGGGGAAACATATGCAGGCATTGCATGATCAAGTTGACAAAGTAGCTCAAAAAGGCCCATGCAGGTTTGGCAAGGGATTTCTTGATTTCTTAATTGCTGAAAGTGGTTCAGATAAAGAGGCTTCTTTGCAATCATGCTGCTGCAATGTAGCTGCCAAAGGAAGCTGGACTACCTGCTCTTGCTAGTGCTGCAGGCTGCTATTCAAAAAGTAAAGAGCAAAGCATTAGAAACAGCACACAAACCAGTTAAACCATCCAGCAGCAGCACCAGGACAGAAAAGTTTTGAAGTTCTCAGCAGCTGTAATGTGAAGCTTAACTGCACGTTTTCCACCCAGCCTGCACCACCAGTAGTGACTGATGATGCTGGCTGAAGTGCAAAGGGCTGACAGCAAAGCCTGGAATCTAAGGGTGAGTGGGATACAACCACCACATTGTAAAACAGCCCCAAGAGATTTCATCTGCTTTCAGTACAGACTAAGAAGCTAGGCCTGTTCATTGAGGCTCAGACTGAGAAGCTAGCCCTGTTAGTTTAAGCTCCACAATTTGCTGAGGTAAGAAGGCTGCCTGGCTCCCATCTGATATTTCTGGCTAAGTTACTCTCTGCATACAGAACTGTGACAAGCTTCAAAGAACAAGAACCATCCTTTTGCTTATGAAAGTTTAACCTTCCATTCTGATAAGCTGTTTCTTGAAGTCTATCTGTAATTGCTCCATTTCCTGTCTCCATGCCTGATGCTATCACTTGATTGAAATATAAGCCACGGGAGGAGGAAGCCAGAACTGCTCACCAGAATCATTTTTGAATTCCAACATCACTCTTCAGAACTAACCCTGACACCAGCCTGGCCAATGCCCCTCACTCATCTTCCTCCACACCGAATGCTCTCAGCTCTTCAGCCTTCCTCCATAATTCAGTCATACCTCATACCCTGGGCACTTCTTTCCCATCATTTACCAGCATGAACCTGGGACAAGATTTGACAGGCTTCTCAGAATGCAGTGAGTTGAACACACGTCTGATGCAAGCAGCAGATGAAATATAGAATTGTTCAATTAAGTGATGTAGTCATCCTTGGAAAAGCTCCCAGATCTCTCATTAGTGCAAACTGGTGTCCATCACTCCCAGAGCTGTCACTCCTTGCATACTTATTGTTCATTCAAGAGCTCAGAGCCCCCACTAGGTTAGGGAAAAACCCCCACAAAACAGAAACCAAGAAAGCATATTCCAAACATTTTTGTTTGCTGCAAGGACGAGGCAGAAATAACCTTCTGTGAAGTGAACTGTAAGCCACACCTAGACCACTTCATCCACTGCTTAGTGCCCTCTGGACACTAACATGGTACCCTGAGCACCTGCAGCACCCAAAAGAACACAGTGCAAGAAAACCTTGCTGTTATAAAGCTCGAGTGATTTAAATGTCAGATGTTGTCTGCAACTCACTTTAAATCCTGTCCTGTTCTTCCTGCTTCAGGGAGCCAAGGATCAAACATGATTATTCCCACTGGACCTTGTTTCAGTCTTGTTTATAATATCACAGAAGGTAAATCACTAAAAATGATAAGGAACTAAGGTGAAAAATCAATGGAAGTTTAGATAAATATATGCAGTTCCATATTATTACAGCATGACTCACTCTGTCAAGCAGCAGGCAGTGTAGAAAAGGATCTGCTGCTGCCTACTTGTTCTTCACTCAACATGAATCCTCATTTTTGCAAGAGAGACAAAAACTGGCTATTAGAATTCTATAGATCTCAAAATAAGTTGCTTTTGAAAACAAGGACTTGGAATGTATGAGATGGGTCTACCAGAGAGAACACCACTATAGATGCTGGCACTACTCGTAGCCACTGCAGACAGGCACTTGACTGCACTGCTGGACAACATCAGTCTGATCTTAGCATCAACACCTTGTCAATCAAGACCTCTTCATTAGAAACCCCAGCTCCCAATTCCTACTTAAAGCAGAGGAGGAAAGCTAAAAAGAGCAAGCACTTGGGATTAGAGCTGTGACAGGGTGCATCAAAAACATCATGAGGGAGTTCAGAAACACTGGGAGGGTGGGGGTGGGGGGCAGAGAAGTGCAGGGAGTTACTGAGGCTCTTTGCAATCCCCATCCATGATTTTCTAAGTAAGAGCTGGATTGAAAGCTGGCTAAAGCCTTACTCCAGCTAACACTGGCTGATTTCAACCCCTCCACTTCTGCCATCTGAAGATTGTACCTAACAAAATTAGAAACTCCTGTAAGAGTAGATAGTGGGAAAAGCTTTTAAGTCTTTATGGAAAAGCAGAACATCTTCGGCAGGCTCTGAAGATGTACAAAGGAGGAGCTGCAAGTACGAGGCACACAGACTGCAGCCAGGTTCAGCACAGGCCTCGGTTCACTCCACTGACCACGCAGCTTCATGACGCTTTGTGCCACCAGATGGAGCAGCGCTGCCTGCACGCCTGTCTGCGATGCTCAGCAGAAATCAGCATTTTCCCCATCTTCAACACTTCCTCCTTTTCCCACAGCCTTTTTTTCCCCCCCTCCCTTAGCCATTTTGCCATTTAAAAATCTGTTACATCAAACTTTTCATTTTTCACTCCGAGCTACACAGATGATTAGCTTGCAGGGTCAAGCTCAGCTCACTGCACTTCATCTAGAGCAAATGGCTTGTGAATAATTAAAGAAGGTTCTCTTTGTTTTATTTTCTGACAAAATTGACTTGGTTTAAGCCTGGAATTACTTGAATGAGTGTTTTGTGGGCTCTGTGTTTCTAAAGGGTGAATTTTTAGTAGCCAACTCTGCAATGAGCAGCTCACCCTGCTTTTATTCCCATTTCTATGGCTTGTTTTCCCCACACCAGTGACATACTGGGCAATTTTACAGACAGTCTGTGCTGCTCTCCCTTTCAACACGCTCCTTGGAGACTTTTTAGTATTGACATTTGAAGAAAAAGCTGAGTAGGCAGTTTCAGAATTATTCAGCTTTGCCTTCCTTTAATGTCCATGCTTCAAATGGCCCAGATTATCAGAGGGGAAGCACTCTGGAACACCAGCTCCTGATCTGGGAGTCCACAAGATTTTAGGAATCACCATGGGAATGTGAGCTGAAGCTCTTCCTGTTGCCACTGAACTGATTTAACTCCTCAGTGCTACAGGAGGAAACTTCTCTCCACTCTGCATTTTTAACACTCTCAAATTTGCACAGGTTGCAGACTAGCAGGCAGCAAAGTACAGATCCAAATGTGAGGCCCTGTAGTCAGGAGGCCAGAAACCTGCCAGTCATGAGCCATCCCCTGTCAGGAAACAGGAACTGCAGATTGTCTGAACAGCATTTCCTGGAGAGATGGTTTAACACAAGCAGTCAAGCCTGGAACAACATCCAGCCACAGCACTAATCCAGGCCTTCATTTTCTCAGCCCAAATGACTGATACAGCCAGCCCATGGACTGAGCTTTACCAGATCAGGTCTCAGCACAACAGTAAGAAATGAGAAAGACAGCACCCAGGGATGGTTAAGGAGACAGAGCAGGAGTGTTTTAACTCATCAGGTACACTGTACCGAAGTAGTAACATTTAAATCAGCAACTAACACTGCCAGGAAAAAGCACATCAGACAGGATGCAAGCAGCTGCCAGTCAGGATATGAGATGTCTGCAGAGGGAGTTTTCATGTGACAGAACCACTCAGCAGGGGTGACAAGGGAATGAGCTAAGCATGCCTGTTCTACAGCAGTGAATTGAAGTCTAGTGTTTGTCCTTTTCAACCTTTCTCCAGCTCTTCTTCCTTCCTGCCTTATACAAGCCCAAACCAGAAAACAGAAGTTAAAATAATCAACTTCTCACATACTTTAGGAAAATTATGACACTTAACTGTTGGAGCAGGTCTAGAGAGGGTCATGATCTGAGGGCTGGAGCACCTCCCCTATGGGGGCAGGCTGAGAGCTGGGGCTCTTCAGCCTGGAGAAGGCTCCAGGGAGATCTGAGAGCAGCCTCCCAGTATTTGAAGGGGGCTACAGGAAAGCTGGGGAGGGACTTGTTAAAAAGGCAGGAAGTTACAGGATGAGGGGTAATGGCTTCAAACTGGAAGAAGAGAAACTTAAATTAGGTATTAAGAGGAAATTCTTCCCTATGGGGATGGTGAGGTACCGAAACAGGTTGCCCAGAGCTGTTGTGGGGGCTCAAACCCAGGAAGCATTCAAAGCCAGGTTGGATGAGGCCTTGAGCAACCTCATCTAGGTGTCCCTGCCCATGGCAGGAGGGGGTGGAAATACATGATTTTGAAGCTCCCTTCCAACCCAAACCACTCTGTGTTTATTACACACTGGAACACAGTATCAGTAGAAACTGACTTGTTCAGCTCCCATCCATCCAGTGGCCTGATGCTCAAAGCAGAAGCAGGCTTTCCAAAGATGAGATGAAAAAAACCCCTGAACATTGCTATACAAAAATAGCCAGCTGCTGCTAGAACATGTTCATTAGTTGGTTCTTTTATTCTTTCCCCTCAAATCTGAATTCATGGTTACACCTACACTAGAAGCAGTGTTAATCACAATGCCACACAGGATCCTGATTTGTTTCAGACCAAGGTACACAGAACTCAGCAAGGGTGACAGGTTTTGTTATTCTTTATTTACTCTGCCACTTCCCAGAACCCAGATCATTCTATTTTTAGCTCTTATAGGGCACGATTCAACCAGTCATTTTAAGTAAGCTTCCCTGCTGATGCACTCCAGGGCACTTCATGGTCAAAGTCTGAAGGCCCAGCTCTGATCTTCTCCTACCAGCAGAACCATCTCATCTTTTAAAACACACTGGAGTCACCAAGAAATTGAAGGCCATGGGGGGGGCACAGAAAACATTATGTAAGTTTTAACTCTAGGTACTGAGTTTGAGATAGCTGTTACCTCCTTCACTGGGCTCCTCCCCAGCTCCATGAGAGGATTCCAATCCCATGAAGCCCATCCTTTCCAAGCCAGGACCAGAGAACCATAACTTCTTCTCCCATCTCTTCACCCACTCATTGTCTAAATACTTCAGATCCACTGGTCTTGTCCACTTTCCTCATCTAATATGCTTCACAAACACAAAGTTTTACTCCATCCTCCTTTGCAGAGACTCCACTCTTCATCCTTTTGTACATCTAACATACTCAGGAGCCCATGGGTAAGAAACTGCCAGTGCTGCCACAGGGACCAAACAAAGCCAAACCATTCTCACATATTAGTGTGCTCACTTTATGAAGCCTTGCTCTAGATATTTGGCAGCAGCTTGCTGAAGCTTTTTTGTAATCTTTTAAGTCAGGGTCTTTTAAAAGCCTACAGAAGGGCTGCTATAGGTAAGATTACATAAACCATTTTGATTTGAGTACTGATCCGAGCCCACCCTAAAATTAGAGGCATTCAAAACTCAAAAGACTTGGCCCAAACTCAAAGAAGAGTTCAGTGCTTCACACTTTGCATTCCTATTTTTCTCAGTTGCAGGTCTCTGAACAGTGAAGCACACAGACAGATTTAAATAGTATAGTTTAAAGCTCCAGATTTAACTGAAGCACTGTCTGTAATGAGAGCCATTTGCAACTGTTTGCATTTCAAATAAATTGTAACTGCACATTAGCCTCCTGACACAAGAAGTTACTGTCCCGGCAGGCTTTCTGTTGCCAGCAAAGGTGCCCTCAACAGGGCTGGAAAGCAGTAATTTAACATATGGGCAGAGATTAAGGAAGGTAAAGCAGAGTGTGCCCGCCTTGATTTTATTACAGACTAGACAAAGTCACACATGAAACATCCACTGGAATAAAAATATACCACGAGAGTGGAAAAAACAGCCATACCATTTGGAACTGGAAAAGACTAACTCTGAATTCTCAATTTCAAGCATTTCCAGCCCTGGGCTACTTACCAGTACTCTGCAGTCCAAAAACCCAAAGCTCCCACTTAATGGCTGCTAGTTAAGTAATGTCACCATCATATTTTCCATACAGCTTTTAAAAACTTGTCCATTGGGGCTGAGAATTTCCATGTTTGGTATGAAACCAAGCCATGGCACTGGAATTTCTCTTGGTTGATGTAAAAATCCACTTTTGTTTAGGTCAGAACAAGAGAAGAGACTTCACCCACTGGAAACACAAACCAAAACCCTCAAGTGGGCCAACACCAAGTTGCTAAACCAACTGCCTTTGGACAGCTTGTTCCAGGAATTGGCTTCTGTGGCTATAAAACCCTTTCTTAGCTTTTTCTAGATATTACCCTGCTTTGTGGAGACTTTGTTCTTACTGAGCATTAAAATGACAACTACTTACCCTTCTTAGTACCTACAGTAAGGACAGCTAACAATGACAACAGAGCTTATTTGGCCAGATCCTCAAGTGGCAATAACAAGCTGTTCCACTCAATTCTTTCCCTATTAAAGGATACAAAAGTTTTAAAAGAGGTTACTAAACATTTTTGCTCCGATTTCCTCCTTCAAGTGTTGCCCCCTTTTCTATTCCACAAAGCATTTTTGTGATGTGTACCACATGAATCACACCAGCTACTTTCCTTTGGCGCTAAGAGAGCTGCCAGCAGTTTTTGATTAAGCTCTGAAGTAGCTCCAGCAATCAGGCCAAGAAATGTCCATCTTCAGTAGCTCTGAATGGAGGGAGGAAAGTGCCTGCAGCCACTAAGCTCAGTGTGCTGGCCATCAGTGCTAGCAAACATTGCACATTTACACATCCACTTTTGGATACTGCTGGAGACACTTTCCAGTAACTAAAGTCATGATGGTTTTTAGTTCATCTTGCAGCTGGCTTTAAACCAAACCCCACATCCCACCGTATCGACACACACCTTTCTCCTACTGCATATCCTGTCCAATTAACCATTAAATCTCCAGGCCACTTTACAACACTGAGCAGTTCTGGCTTTGGAGGCAGCACACACTTCTCTCCTCTTTATTTCGTAACTCAACTCCTGCCAGAAGCCATTTTGGGGGTTGAACAAGAAGCTGCAAAACAGATCAGTCAAAACTCATGTCAAACTGCTTTATTACATCTTAAATAACATTACATTTTAATATAGTATCTATCTTGCATCCAGCTTTCTTGAAGTACACTGACTTTAAAATTAAATACAAAAGGTGAAGAGGGATACAGGGCGTGGAGAAAGCTCTACAGAGTAGTTTCATGAAAGAGTAAGAGGGAATTCATCTTTTATGCCAAATCCAGGCCTAACGCACAATTACAGCACATTTTTGTACAGAATGTTGCAGAAAAAACAAAATGGAGAAAAGCTACTACTGCTGCTAGGAAGGAGCATTTCTGGATACAGTGAGAAGATAGGAAAGTTTAACAGAACAATCTGCTGTCCAAACACTGCTGCTTTCAACGTTTTATTTGAAAAGAAAGCCAGGAAAACCTGCTCATTACAAAAATGACTCTGATCAGATGCAAAGGACTCATCCTCCAAGGGGAACAACTGGCTGTGAGGAACTGATTTATAAAGAAGATGGTCTTAGGTTCCCTCCTCCCACACCCCAGAATCTTTTGACAGCGATTGTTTGAACAGGCTGTTTCTTTTTTTTTTTTTTTAAAAAAAAAAAACAACCCAACAAAAACAAAACACCAAAAAAAACCCAAAACCCAATAAAACAGAAACAAACCCCCCCCCCAAAAAAAAACCCAACCAAAACAAAACACCACCACCCCCCCAAAAAAAGAAAGAGACAAGAAACCCAAAAGAGGAGGTGACTTCTGGCGCTACTCCAAGACGTGCATAGCTTGGTACTTGAGTTCTTCATAGACTTATGCACAGAGTAGCAACAATGAATGAATACAGCGACAATGGTTACAGGTTTGTTGGTTTGTTTTTTTTTTTTTCTTTTCTCTTTTTAAACAGGTTATTTCTTCAAAGAAAAAACATCTAAGGACTTAGTCCAATATGCACTTTTTTTTTCTTTAGCGTTTCTACAGCATGCGATTTCTAAGAGTAAACCCACCCAATATGGCAAACAATCCAAAAAGGAAAAAAAAAAAAGGTTTATTTTTCTTTTGTTTTTTTTTTTTTTCTGCTTTAACTTAGAAAGTTCAAGATCATTATTTTCAAAACATTGATTTGTACATCATTTCATACACAAAGAATTGACTCAATACCCAAGTGTAGGATAGGTCTCTTTTGAAAACAGAGATTTCCTGGTTGTTGAGACTCGTAGGATAGTGTTAGGGTATAGAAACTGCCCTTTCAAGTGGACAAAACCCAAAACTTTGGATTAAAAAAATCAGTGTGGTGAAAAGGGGGCGGGGGGGAGGGCAGGAGGGACCAAGGATTGCATTTGTTATCCATAAAAGGTGAAAGGATTCTTTAAACAAGCATTCATTACCTTTTACAGCATGTGCTTGGTTACCTTACTGCTTAACATTATCCTATATATGCCAAGTTTTGTGCAACAATTATCTGTGAGACTAGAAAATAACAGAAACCAAAACAAAATCAGGGACTAAATTTACAGCGTTAACGACCCCCCAGGTGCTCTGGGCTAGGACTCCCTTGTTTTGCTCAATTAAATACACAGAGAAATGTACTTAAAAAGGAAACTTGGGGGAAAAAAAAACCCAAAACAAACCACCAAAATAAAAATAATAAATCCTGCTACAAACATGACTTCAAAATTTGCAAGTGTGTGAGATAAAGTCCTTAACTTCAACTTGGAAACTACAGTGAAAGCTAACTGTTTCACAATTATGCTCAAGTTTATTTTCTGGTCATGCTTTTATGATAGTGTTTCGTTTTTAAACTCTCAAGACAAATAGAGGAAGGAAAAAGAAAGAAACAACAACAAAATAAAAGGGGAAAAAAACGAAAGAAAAGGAGGGGGTGGGGGAGAAAAAAAAAAAAAAAGAAATGGTCCCAAAAGGAATGCACAATTTCATTTTGCTTACAACACAGAAATTCTTCTTGGAAAGGTAATTGTGCTCTTCATTTCAGCAACAGGAGACGGAAAAGATCTTGCCCTTTGAAGTTGGGGAGGATGGGGTCCGAGTTAGTATGGTTGGATTGGATATGCTATCAATTTGTCATTTTCAACCGTTGGGAACTTCTTCCAGTCATGGAGTCCGGCGCTCTTCTGACACACAGAAAGATTTATTAAGAGTTGCACTTGGCTAAAGTGTAATCAAGTTTCAAGCTCTGCTCTGGCCACCCACTGACGCATTTAGCCATTATCTCACCATTTTCAAGAACGCCATTTATTTACTAACTCGGGCTCGGAAGACTGTACACTCATCCCTAGCAGGGAAATAAAACAGGCCAAAAATAGCTCAGCACAAAAATGGCATCGCATACATTAAACAAATAGCCTCTGAAAAAACAAATGCATTGCTTGCTTTCTGTTGTGCTGCTTTTTTTTTTTTCAGCCCTCCGTGACTTTCCTAATCTGAACTACGAGCTTGCAGCATCAGTGAAACGGCACCGCTCAGACCTGGGAAAAAGCATTCTGCATGGACAGCCCTCATGAGTTGGATACCTACCTACACTTCAGTTCCAGATCTTGAGGAAGCTGTCCCATGATCCTGTTGCCACTGCCATCCCATCATCAGTCACACCTAAGCAACTGACACGGTTATCATGACCAGCAAGGACACCTATAAATAAGAACATGTAACAAACATGCTTCGTTACTGGGATGATTTCAGATTCCAGGTCCAAGAACGCCGTGGCACGCGTGTTTGGCCTGGTTAACCAACACATTCAAACCCCCTGAACAAAATGAGTGCCATTTTTAGCTGATTTGGGGTTTTCTAAGCACAAACTTTAGCATAACCAGATGGGTTTACATGGGGGTAATTCGGTAAACGCAGAATTTCCCTTGTCTGTTTCCCACGTTATGATCTTTATTGGTTTCTTGAGAGTTGAGCAATCACAGCCCTGAAGCTTCTGCTGACAATGTCACAGCAATAAACACATGACCCTGCACTGCACAGCTCTTAGGATTTCCTCTCCACAGCAATAAAGATCAGTTGGATTTTACAGTTTCTCCATGTGCAAAATCAGAAGGTAAGCTGAATTATGTTATGAGCACTAAAGCACTTTTCATCTAATTTCATCTTACTACATTTACAGGCACTTACAAGACAAACTCCTACATACAATTTATTTGTCAATACAGAGTTCTGCTACAATTCAATTATAGTGCCATTAAAATAAGAATTGAGACTCGAAACAGAAAGACTCAAGGAGCCAACATTTTCCTCTATCCCCTCTCATTTAAGAGTTTCAAGAAGGTAAAAAGAAAAACTAATTACACTCAAGCTCTTTCCAGTCCACAGCACTGAGCTAAGATAGTCTTGAAAGACTTAAAATTAATCTTGCTACATAAATTACACTGCTCACAGGACTCTCCTCATTCATGTTTTGGGCTTTTCCCCTCCACTTACTACTCTCCAGTAAGAACACGAATTAAGTCAGCTTTAGCTCAAAGTTTTGCGTTTAAAAATGTGCATTAACTGTTCGTTCAGTGCAATAAAGTCACTACTTCATACACAAGGGGTCCTGAGGCTTGAAGAGGTGAAAGAAGTCATATTGCTGATACACTTTCCAACAGCAGTAATGCTGTGTGAGTAACACCAGTAATCTCCAGATCCTATTAAATCCATACAAGTGTCTAAGCCTCTGCACAGAGCTGTGCACTTCTGCAGAAGGCAAACCGTGCGTGGTGAAACAAACCATACAACCGTGAGAAATTCGGCACAATACAGAAGCCAGAGCTAAGCCAAATACCTAGGAGCTACCTAGAACTGGCTGTGCATTAATAGATCAAAATTCATCAACATAACCAAGTGCTGCAGCAGAAGAGCACCAAGAAGTCTTACACAATTTGAACTGAATACATAACCACAAAGGGTTTTAATATAGAATCAGGCAGGACAGAAGTGTCAAATCTGCTCAATCTTCAGGCTCAGAACATTTCACTAAGCAGAATACTTGACAAAGTAGTTGTTAAAATCAGTTCTAAAACTTGACAATAAAGAATCACACTTCATGAGAACATGGACCATAAACACAGCAGTATGTCAGACTTGTTTCTCCTCTCTACAAGTAAGCAAAATGACCACCTCCTGCTGTGTTTTTCTTCATGAAGGTCTTTCAAGGAAAAAATACAGGAAAACCCATGGAACTGTTTTTACAGTACTTAAATATGGCCAATTGCAAACTAACCTGGACATTAATCAAGAGCAATGTCTTAATTCATCCCTATATAGGCTTATATGCACATTTGTTGTCTCAATAACCAAAGTACAAGAATGTTGAGTCTTAAATCCCAACACACAGACAAGGCCTCTCCATAAGACACATTTCAGTACTGAAACAACTGGATTTTGCTCCATTAACTTGCAAAAAGAGCCAACTGCTGTTCACAAAACATGGACTGAGTGCCCAAAGTGTATCCTGCCCTCAAAGTGATGAGGCAATTTGCAGTAACTAATGTACTTGCAACTAAGCCTTTCAGCTCTATGTGGAAGAATATTTTGCTTGGCTGGAGTTCTTTGCCTGCTCTTAAAACCCACCTTGGATAATTTTGAAAGCCAAGAATACTTTATTTGGCAAGAGAGAGCAGGCTCTTGTTCTCAGCCCCTATTCTGATGAGAACAACAAAACACTTATGGCCTAATTTATACCTTGTCTCCTTTTTTTTCCCCCCCCTAATGCTCTCATTTTAAAGAACTGAAGTTAAATTGTGTTAATCATTAAACCATAAATTTCATACTCATTTCCTCAGAAGGTAATCTCCACAGTGTTTGTTTCTCTGGTTGTCTCTCCAACTACTAATACAAATATCAGGAAAACAAATATTTTATATAAACAGTAACATTAGAAAAATTCTCTACAGGGAGGGTGGAGAGACACTGGAACAGGTTGCCCAGGGAAGTTGTGGATGCTCCCTCCCTAAAGGTGTTCAAGGCCAGGTTGGATGAGGCCTTGAAGAGGTGTCCCTGGCCTAGTGAGAGGTGTCCCTGCCCATGGCAGAGGGGTTGGACTTGGGTGATCTTTAAGGTCCCTTCCAAACTAACCAATTCCCTGAATCTATGAACATCAGTGGTGAATTGCTTGAACAGTTCATACACAAACAATGCCAGACAGTCTAATAACAAAAACCAGCCCTCCACCCCCAAAACTTTGTTTTTAATGGCAATCTTCCTTTGTTCCCTTCTGTCCTTTAGCAGAATTCCAGTTTATCATCAAGCTGCTTCCATCATTGGTCACCTAACGCTGGTTACCAGTTTGAAAGCTGAGCAGGGAGTGGTCTGTGCACATGACTCAAGTCACACATCCAGCATTTCACACTGCATTTCTAAGGTTTATCATCAAAAGCACTCACCTGCTCTATCAGCTTTCAGTGTGTCCCAGACATTGCAGTTGAAGTCATCATAACCAGCTAAGAGCAGACGTCCACTCTTGGAAAACGCTACGGAGGTGATGCCGCAGATGATGTTGTCATGTGAGTAAACCATGAGTTCCTGATCAGCCCGAAGATCAAAGAGCCTGCAGGTAGCATCATCCGAGCCTGTGGCAAATGCATTGCCATTTGGGAAGAACTTTGATAAGGGAGGGGAAGAAAGGGGGAAAAAAATAAATAAATACACATTTCAGACTCCATTCCTCTGTCTCAGTTTTCACAGCCTGAGTGGAAAAATAAAGCAAAGAATATTCACCTCTACACTACTGGCATATGGGCACAACCAATGGACTAATGAAGAGCATAGTCTGGAGAAAAGAAAGCTGAGGGGTGACTTTATTGTTCTCAACTACCTGAAAAGAGGTTGCTGTGAGGTGGGTACTGGTTTCTTCTCTCAAGTAACAAGTGACAGGGCAAGAGGAAATAGCCTCAAGTTGCACCAGGGGAGGTTTAGGTTGTATACAAGGAAAAAATTCTTTTCCTGAAAGAGGGATCAGGCATTGGAATTTGCCCAGGGGAGGTGGTGGAGTCACCCTGGAGATGTTAAAGAAAATGTGTAGATGTGGCCCACTGGGCCATGATGTAGAGGTTGTGGTGGTGTTGGGTTGATGGCTGCACTTGATGATCTTGGAGATCTTTTCCAACCTTAATTTTTCGATGAACAGCCACTGTCTCCATTTACCACAATGGATCTGGGGCTGTACACATTTCAGGTACTTCCACCAGCTACAACAGCTGTTCAAGAAAACAAGCCAACATACTACATCACGCAGTACATGCCTAAGAGCAGGGAAATACACAGACTGAAATCCCACATCCTTGCTGGAGGTGATACCTACACAGATGGCATTGATGTCCGACTCGTGGCCAGTGAAGGTTTGCCGACACATTCCTTCTCTAACATCCCACAGTTTGGCAGAGGCATCGCAGGCACCAGAAACAAAACACCGGGCATCAGGAGCAAGGGACAAACTCATGACATCTCCAGTGTGCCCAGTAAATGTAGTTGTCTGCTGACCAGTTTCTATGTCCCAGAGAGCACTTGAAAGAACAATTAACAAGGCAAAAAATGAACACGGTTGTACTGCTAGAATTCTTGCGTAAGCCTGCTCAGTTATAGCACTGCTGGGAAAGTCAAACTCTGAAGTATTAACTAAAACATATATCCTAAGAGTTACAAGATAATTGTACATGCAAGATTTGAAAGGCTGCCTTCCATTTTAAAATACTGAGGGTTTTTAATTGAGAAACAGTGCAAAACCCAGTTGCTAACACTCATGGATGATGAGCCACGAAACTCTTGTGATGTGCCACTGACTGCTGTCCAGAATTGCTGCAAGCGTTACTGAAAGCAGCAGTGCTAAGGCTACAGCAAAATGTGACTCAGCACTTCTCATTCTCCAACACACTCTGAGGATGTGTAACTTGGTGAATTGTGTCTGTCACCTTAAACCTGCTCCACTTTCCCAAGACAGCAAACATCACTACTACGGGGATAATCAAAGGGTATAAAAGGATGAAAGAACATTACCACCTCCCTAACAAGAGGACGAAATGTTTAAGGAGGACTAAAGGGGTTTAATTTCTGTAATTTCTCCACAAACCAGAGCCATCAGTGGCAGATTGTCACCAGACAAAGAAGAGATGGCTGTACTTTGAAGTTTGCCTGAACTGCTGTCAAGGACAAACTGTCAAGGCAACTGCAGAGTTACTACAATAACGCCTGAAGCAGCTCCTTTAGAAAGAGCATCATTTGAACAAATCCTGCTTGGTTTTGGCTCTTCTAAAAAGCAACACAACAAACCACCAAGACATCTTAAAAATAAACTGGTATATAAAAAGTATATACTTAATAGCTGCTCTGAATCTTTGGACTAAGACAGGCATTCAAAGAGACTAATACTGTGTAGGAGAGGTGTTTATTAGACCACCTTTGCTCTAGGAACTGCTGCTTGGGAGAGCTGTAATGCTTTTCAGAACTAGATAGAAAAATGTATGTAAAAGATGGAGGTCTTTTTTTGTTCAGAAGCTAGTATTTATTAAGACATACACCTACATTCTCCTCAACAAATCCATCTACTGTCACTGCAGAATATTTTCTAGGAGCTCTTCCCAGTAATGGCATAAATTCTGTTATTAGAAAAGACCAAGTAGAACTTTTAAAGTAATAAATACTGCATACTAAACAAGACTGAGAGAAGTCATTAGTCCAAATAGTTACAGTAAAAAACCCACTTCCCATACCATCTCAACAGAGAATTAGGTCAAGCTCTGCAGAGAAACGGGCAGCCAAAGCTAACACACTTCAAAGTCCAAGTTTTCCAAGTAAAAATGTGACATGTGAATGATGATTACATCCCACTGAATCTTCTGGATGACCATCAGATTTATGAAGGAGCAAATTCCCTTCAGGAAGAGCATAGCTGTGAAAAGCCATTACTAATGATCATGTCCAAGCTGTGCTGCTTACCAAGTAGTGTCGCCAGAGCTGGTAACGATTTGATTATCATCCAAGAAGCGACAGCATGACAAGTATCCTGAAAACAAAATTGGAAGTTGATGAGTTAGAACAGAAATCACTCTTCACACTGCACTCTGGCTTGCTTATATGTTGCTTCCTCATCTCCTGATTATGCATTAAGAACTACTGTATAAGCCCAAAACACAACACAAGCAGTTTTTAATACGGGAAACTCTGACATTTTGGACAAAATGTGATTTTGTTCTTTACAGACTGTGCCAAATTCAACCAGTACAGCAGCACAGAGATACACTGGGACCACAGCAACTCAGCCTAAACAAAGATATCTCTAACACCATTAGAGGTTTTCTCTGGAGCCACGCTGACAGCCTCTAGAGCAATCTACCTTTGTTTTGCTGTGTTGTGGATGAGCTCTCTGTGGAAACAAAGAGACCATAAAGAGGGAAATGGCTGATGGCTGTGCTTAGGTAACTTAAGAGCATTCTGAGCAGGCACTCACCTGTGTGACCAGCTAGTTCACGGCTGACACGTACATTCCCTTCACGAGTTTTCAAGTTATAAATGGAACAGATGTTATCAAGACCACCACAAGCCACGTAATTTCCAGAAGGAGCATATGCACAAGTCATCACCCAGGATGAGCGCAGGGGAATAGCATGCACCTGAAAGCAACACACCCGTGTGTTTCATCTGCACAGCAACTGATTCAATAATGCACCCCCAGGAAGGCTTCTGCCTCCCTCTGAAGACATGCATCATCTTTTTTTTTGTCAAAAGAACAAGAAAGCAGTGAAAAGTCTTTAGCTGTTTGAGTATCAAACTATTTTGGGGGTAACTTGCACATGTAGCTCGTCAGACCAAGTTGTGACGTAATTAAAACCTCAGCTTTGCCTTTCCTGAATCCGCTTTAATCAACAATTTTGCTAAAAACTAAATTATTTCATTGCAGTGCTCTGATTACTATTGGTTTATTATGGGTTCAGGAAAATATTGACTTCCAAGTGCAGTCAGCAAAACTGCCATTTCCAGGCTCCGATGCTATGAATGGTAAGTAAGGAAATCGGCTCCTTTCACTGTCATTTAAATCCTTCTTTGGAAACCCGCTGCAAGCAATCAGGCTTCAGATTTAAATAACTACCCCATGGTTCCTTCTCATTCTGTGCTCAAAGAACTCGATTTAAAAATGTATCCAAGCTCAACCTGTTCTGTCATGTTATCTCCTTGCATTCATCCTTCAGATTTGCTCTTAACATCTTCAGAAAGGGGATCATATCCTGAGAGTTTGTGCAGTATTAACAATCTTCCTGCATTTCTTAGGGTAAAGGTGACAGTAACAGCAGGAGAACAGAATGTAATCAGTCATCCTGAAGCAATCAGCAGTTAAAAAACAATACCCTGCACTAAACCCATAATCAGCTCTGTTTTGGAAGTCTTCTACTAAAGAACTCATCAAAATAGTCACCTGAAGCCATTTTATCGTTAGGAAGATTCCGACCTGTGTTACTTCCACTCTATGCTGCAATGGCCGAAGCACATCTGGAGACCTGCATTCCAGTGCTGCTGCACTAACTGCTCCAGGGTGTTACCCAGTCAAACTGAGCACAACACCAAGCTGTTTGCTGCTTCTAATTCCAGAAGATTTGTGGTTTGGGTTTTGGGGCTTTGTTTGTTTAGTTGCTTGGGTGTTTTTCATTTTACTCTTCAGTAAAGGTAAGGATGCACTAGTTTCACATCTAGGATTCAACAATAATCCCAGCTTTAGGAGCTGCTACTGGAGGAGTTTGCTTCTCTGTCCTCTGCAGGATGCCATTTGCTCAGGTGCACTGGCAAAATTATTTTTGAGCCAACAGCAAGCTAAGACAGGAAAATGTATTTGAAATAAAGTCAGTTCCCTATGAAGTGACACACATGCTCCTGTGCACAATAGGCTTCTGCAGCTCTCTCAAACTAATTTGAAGGGGCAACATGAGTTTGATCTTAGAACTACAGAAGTAATGCAGCCAGAATCATGACAGCTAACATTTCCCTCCTTCATATTCACAACTGAATTACATAGCACCACGTCAGCTAGCCTTACCTTGTTTGTAGTATAGCTGTCCCAAATTATAAGTTTGCCATCCTGGGAGGCACTAACTAGAAGCCTAGAGAGGAAACAGAAAGGAAACACAATCATTGCAGGAAGACAAGAAGCTTTGTGATGAACATCTGTGTTGGGGCATTTGTCTCCACCATCAAGGCCAAGGCACAGCAGGGCATTACCCACTCAGTTATGAGCACCAGCAAAATAGCTTTGAAATGACTCCATTTCAGTGTTAAATATGATGCAACACCTCCATGTTAACACATTCTAATGTCAGGATAAACTGAAGCTACTAAACTAACATCACAGCATAGATATCAGAGGGAAAAAACTTGCATGGAATCACTGCCTGTGTGTCCTAAACATAGGCTTCAGACTCATGGGGTCTGGGAATCGACACTAAGACAGCCCTGAAGGAATGTCAGCACTGAAACACAATGGGAAATGACAACAAAACACAGCATTAATGGAAGGGGTAGCATTGGGAAGACTTTTACCTCACCTCAATCCCCCACCCAGCAATCACATCTGAAACATGATGCAACTAATTCATTGTTCAGAACTCTTACCTGCTTTTAATGTGCTTCAAGAAAGACCAGCTACACTGACACAAAAATCTCTATAGTCTCCACATTGTCTAAGTCATTCTGGACAAAATACTCCAACATGGTATTAAAATTTGCACTGTGCATCTTCCTCTGACCATTTCCAAGCTGAACGAATCAGTGTAATCATTGAGGTACTCCAGCCTCTCTGCATTATTTCTTCTTTTTTTTGCCCTAGGTTGTATTTTATTAGAGCTGTCTTGAAACACTTTTGCCAAACAAGAAATTGAATTCCCATCTTTTAAATAAGCTACATGCCAAAGAGATGCCTGAAGCAATGAACTCTACATATCTGTGAGAAATTAGCTTCTTTCAAGGCACAGGAAACCGAGGTGTAAAAGACTGAAGTAGAAAAAGAGGCCAACTGCAACTGACAAACTCCTTAGTTGTAGCTTAAAAATTCCTAAGGGGAATTTCTTTTGTTCCTGCAAGGCAGCAGCAACAACATGGGTTTAACTGAAGGCTGACAATGTGCTGCCATTAGCGTGCCTTAAAATTCTTGAAAGGGGAGTGAAAGTAGCTGATATTGGTATCGTTTAGTTTCTTCCAACTAAACCTCAGTAGTTAACTGGAAGACACTTGAGCAAGAAAAGGCAACTGATAATGAAATCTACTCCATCTTCACAGGCCCTCATGTGGTACCACAGCTCTAGCTTGCAGGCAAGTAGAAGACTGGCACTTTGGCACTAATAAAAAAAAAAGGACATTAGGAGAAAAAAGCCACATTGGAGCTTTCTCATTTCTCTTGCTTTTCTGAATTTCTTGGGATTAGTGGTTTCCAGCGGTAGGAATGGGAAAAGCAGAGTCCTGTGCACTCAATTTACCAAGGATCTGATTTGTAGCACTAGCACCCACCTGGAATCAGTCCCCCAGTGCATTGCATAAATTTTAGCCAGGTGTCCCCGCAGTGTTCTTCTAGTGCGCATCTGAATTCTCCCCACTGGGTCAATATTGGCTGTGATCTGCAAGGGAAATGGTGTCATACACTCCACAGTTTCAAAAGCAACACATCACACACAATTACATTTAAAAGAGCACTCCAGTGCAGACCAAAGCTCCTTATTTTGAGTAGTGACTGAGGCTTTGAATTGCCTAATCCAAAGTTAAACCATTTTCTGTCTTCACCAAAGGCAGAAAGCAGCCTCTCTGTGGCATTTCTAAAGGCTCTCAGATATTGCTGTGCTTAGGTCATATCTTCTTAGACCTCTAGAATTTCAGACCTTTGATCAGCATTTTCTACTCCTTACAGATGTATGTGGTAGACTGCTTCTTTCCAGAAGGGTGGGTGTGGGGAAGTATATCAGGCTTTAAAGGTCTCCACTTTCAAAGGATTAATTAATAACTTGCTTTCAGATCCAAGTGGCCTTCCCTTCCAAGTGTAGGATTATTACATTCACTGTATTCCTCATTTATTGAGCTTCTTCAAGACTACTTTTATCTTCAAGAAGTGAATAGCCAAGTGAGGAAGTAATCACTTTAGCTGTCCTTACACTGTTAAATTCAATATAAGGCAGTCCTTCAGACTGGAGAGAAGTACCAGTTTAAAAAAAGAATAACAACACAAAACTAACAACCCCAAAAAGCAAAGACACAAACCAGCACAACACACTTCCAGGACTAAGCACCACACATCCCAACCAGTCCCTGAGTTTGTTGTATGGATAATGTCTACATGCTTCTCATGTCTCCATGCTACGAAATTCTTCAGCAAATGCATTTGAGTAAAGATCTCTGCTTCTTTTCAAAGGCCATCAACCCAGCTTAGGACTCAGATAAACAGATAACAAAGTCCCCCACAAAATTCTTTTCATGGTGGGCATCTTTCCTATTGACTAACACTGAAGCTTTCCCCCCTTCCCCCCACCTTCACCTTGAAAAATACTCGACATTGTGCCTCATATAAGATTAATGACATTTTAAGTTAATAAACTGAAAGTAATCACTTCTGTACCAATTATGTGAACTCAGACACCCAGGTTTAATAGTCAGTATTCAAGCAAGTGGACTGAAGTAGATGAGGAGTAAGCCAATTCAACATATATCTAGAAAACCAGAAAAGCAAAGTCTGGCCACATCTTCCTCTGCTATAATCATGCTTCAGCCTAAATTCCTAACAGGTTTCTAGAATAAACCACAGTATCTCCATGAGATGCACTATTCAGAGTACAGATTTCCCTTTCCCCGAGGTAACATTGACTGAATCCAAGCCAGAAGGATCAAAATGTGACAGTACAGCAAGATGCAAAGGTATTAGCTCAGGTTCAGCAGCAGTTCAGACATAACTGCAATGTCATTGAGAAATTAATAAGTAGGTTAAGCCCAGCAGGGTAACTCTCAAATGCTTACCTGAGCCAAGGTGGCATCTGCACATGCTTTCCTAGCATCCTGCAACGGAGGAAAGTTACAGAAATCAGAAGTTCTGTACATCTCTGGGTCTCTGTTTTGTCAAGCTGACCAAGCACCCCCAAAACAAGGTTCAGAAAGCATTTCTGCTTCTCACCCACAGAGGAGCCATCCTAACTGAGCATAATCTGCTGTCATCATAACACACAGCATACTGAGCTTTCAACTTCTTCTCTCAAGATGAAAATGTAGAAGACAGTCAAGCAGTGGAACTGCTTGTCTGGACAGGCTATGCAGCCTCCATCCTGAGGAGTCTTCAAGACTTTACTGGACAAAGCCCTGAATAACCTTATAGCTGACCTTATTTTAAGCAGGAGGTCACTCAGCATTGGTGATGGTCTGGCTCAGAAAAGCCTCAGTATTCTTTTGCACCACTATTATTTTCTAGGCAATACTAAAGATAAAAAAGGAATTTCCTGATGCAGTTATATGTGCTTCCCTTCCTATACAGCCACAACATTAACTCTGACACTGTGAAAACATTCAACTTGCTGTATCATTTCTGTCTCTGTTCTCCTCAGGATGCCCAAATGACCACTCACCCATGCTGTGGCTCTGAGGCCCGCTGACACAATACTCACTCTGATTTGGTTTTTCAGTTGCTCAGCCTCCTGGCGTAACTGGTCGAGCTCACTCATTTTCCTGTGCTAAAGGTGTGCTCCACTGCCACCTCTGAAACAACCAGAAGTCTGAAAGGAGAGGTGATAATAATGAGAATTAGTAGGAATCACAGCTTGAAATTACTAGAGCAGACAACTTCCTTCAACCAGCTCCAACAGCACTTGGGAAAAAGGCAGAGTGGATTAAGTACTGGAATATATGTGAAGGTATTTCTGCACCCTTCAGAGTCAGGTACTGCCAGACACAAATGTGCTAGTTACAAGAAATAAAATACAATTTAGAGACAGTCCTTTCTTTCATTTTTGTTGTATTAGTGTTTTTCTTGATTCACTCAATTTTCCCTGAAGTGAAGCAGCAGATAACACTAGACCTGACACTCAGAACTTCTCTGCATGTCTTAAGACTAGAGTAAGGAATCCTCCTATCAAATAAATAAGCATCTCAAGTATTTACAGACCTGCACAAAGCACTTCCAAAATGCTGTAAAAAGGCCAATTATTGAGCCACACTCTGCAACACATTAGCTGTGAGAAACGTTGCTCTGCTACCTGGATCAAAGGAGATCACTCACAAATGATGTTCAGGATTACACTTAACTGCAAAAATGTCTCCTTGAGGCTCCCAGAATGGTTTTAGCATGTCAGAATAAAATAACTTTCTAACGTTAGGTTGAAGGGAGGAGCTTGAGAGACCATTGCCAACAGGCAAAGCTAGCAGCTTTACATGTAACTCTTAAGATTTAATCAGCTTATTTATCTTTGCAAGCATGGGGGGTTTGCTTTTTTCCTGAAGGCCTTCCCAAGGAGAAAGATGAGGGCAATTTCCACTCTTTGATTTGCTTTCACAATGTGTTCCTTGTTACTGAGACTAGATACAAAGTTATGAGGATTTGAATATTACTGTCCCACATAACCAGACATCCCAGAGCTCTTTTCAGTGACCAGTATTCCAAAGCAAGGACCTGAAGGAACAAATATCAGATCTTGTCCTATCACCACTTATAAACTCATACTCTCCTTTGAAACCCCAAGTATTTTAGAAAAGGAAGTTTAGTTTTGTCCTAGGACCTCCATTCCCACAACTTCAAAGCCCTTTTGCTTTGCTGTGAAATGAGCTCTCTTTGAGGCATCTCCTTTCTCTCTTCTGGCTTCAGGATCATCTCTAAGCCCCTTTAATATTGCTTGTTCAGCTCAGAGCAAAATCCAGTTAAGACAAAGCCCATCAGGAGTGTTTTATTATCTCATAACCACCTTCCTTTCTTTTCACTGCTCTTTTGTTTCTCAAGATGTTTTTTGTTTCAGACAAGCATTCTGTGGCTGGGACTCTAGTTTTCAGCATGCAGTCATCACTGTCTACAGCTCCTGTGTAGTTCACACACTGCAATACTAAGTGCTGCTCTCACAAGAAAGGAACTAGGAAACTCTAAAAATTCTTTAAGAATAAACTGCAACTTTTCACATCTTTGAGCTTCTTGATATCCAATTCTCTTTCTGCCATTCTCTAAGTTAATACAGAAGCCCATTTCCCACCAAGCAAATACCAACCTTTTCAAGTAGGGCACAAAGAATTTAGAGATAGTCTCATTCCTATTTCAGGGAAAGAAATTACAACCCAAAACTTAAGTATTTTGCTCAAGGTCAGAGCAAATCAATGACAGGGCTAAGATACAGATTTGTAACACCAGAATTCCAGCTGCAGTTACTATGCTGAAGATTTTACATGAAGCTTTACCTAAAAATATAATAGGCTGAATAACATCAGTCAAAGCAGCTACATTCTCCTGTAACCTGCAGCTTAAAATGGTGCCAATTCCTTTCTCTCAGAATTTGTGCACTGTGCAAGAGAATCCTCTCCCACTTCAACGAAACAAAACTTGGTAGGGAACAGGAAGAGAGGCCTAAGGAGGTGAACACTAATCCTAGGGCAAAGAGCCATGCTGAGAAAGTTCATTTCACAAAAACTGAGCCCTGCAGTTTCATTCTGGATAATTTGCATGTGCCGAGTTCAAAACAAATCATGCAAACCTATTTCATGCTTATGCCTTATTGCTTAATATAGTGTGCACTAAAGGGCACTGCTGCAAGTGACACAGCCAGAAGGAGCAGCTCAGGAGGGCGAGTGTCTGCTGCAGTGACACACGGGCAGTGACACTGAGAAAGCTGTAGCCAAGATGCTGGAGGGATTCAAGTCACATGCCCCAGCTGATGGGTTGTCACAGCTTAACTAGCACACAGATGTCTGCCTTCACACAAATGAAGCCTCCACTGTACCTTGAAAGGCCTAACACAGGAGCTGGATGTACACTTCAGTTACAGAAGAAACTCTCCTGGCAAATTCAAGACAATTCTACCCCAGCACTTAGCCACCATTCTCTTCCAAGTACACAGGGGCAGAGCAAGCCAAACTCCTTCCCAATCTGTGAGAACTAAGCACAACTAACAAACCCAACCTTCAGAATCATTTCACAAGTGCTTTTTATCATGCATATACACAACCTGCCCTGCTTAGTGTGCAGCTAAGCTCCTCAAAAGGACTACCACTCACTGTTTTAGTGAAAGCTTCCTTTTAATGAACAACTTCCAGAGGGTTTACCAGCACTACAGAAACCTTTACTCCTACATAGAAGATACTGTCTCCACTATCACAGGCAGCATGGAGTTCAATGAACTTAACTACTATTCCTGAAGTAGCTTCAATGGCTCTTGACCTTCAGTCACTTGCCAGGTAGGACACGTTTCAATGTTCACTGCTTGACAACCAATAGCGAATGCATGCAACCTTGATTTCTTCTTCATCTGTAATGTAAGCTTGTATCTTGAGGTTAGATACACATTTGGAGTTACAAGTTACCCACTATGCACTGCAAGCAACTCCAAGCTGAACTGCATTTCTAACAGCATCCACTGGAATTGTTTAAACCAGATTTCCACATTCCCTTTGTAGCCTTTGTTGTTTCAACGTCAACAGGAAGTTCCAATTCCTGCCAACATGACTGAACTCACTAACACTCAGGAAACAAAAATCCCAACGAAGCCAAAGGCATTAAAATACAGGAGTTCTCTGAAGCAGGCTGTAAAATTTATGGGACAACCAGTCAACCAACTTGGCTATTCCTCTTTCTTTTACATCAAGTCTTAGGCAATTACATTTATGGCAGAAATAGGAGATCATGGGGAAAAAATAAAACAGGGTTCCATCCTCTTGTGCACTTTTCAGCCATACTGTAAAACCAGCAGAGTTTATTGGTATTTAGTATTAAAAAAATTATCTTCAGGACAGCAAGAACAGGAAAATGTATATATAAAAAACCCCAAATGATTTTAATCAATTTTCACTCAGTACATGAGAGTTTTTAATACAGCTTTGTTCATCTTACAGACACAGAAGTAACCAGCACAGGCTGTTTGATATTCAAAGGCATTTAACCCCATTTTATTAGAAGGTTTCTAGAAGAAACTGTAAGCTCTTTACAGATGGTGCTTCTATTTCTGGGGTTTTGAAAGAAGTTGCTAGATTTCTAAGGCAAACCTCATGCAAGGAGTCACTACTCAAGCTCCAAACTCCTTTTTCCAGATGATTACCACACCTGTGAAGAAATAAGTAGCAGCCAAACTCATGCTTACCTCCCTTTCTTTCGAGTAACCTACTGTGCTCTTGAAGGCAGCTTCTCCAGAATAACATTCACTTTGCTGAACTCACTCAAGACCTTTCCAGAGGCTGAAGTGCTTAAGTGTCTCTGCTCTAATTCCCCCTAATCTTGTTGACAAGAATGCCTCCTAGATAATTCTCTTCTTGCTAGGGACAACAATATGTGCACTTGCAAGGTAGTTCACTACTCTTCGCTGCCCCAAATGCTCCAAGTCTCTAATCCCTTCTGAGTTACCCATAGAAGAGGCTCTTCGCTCCTCTGCTTCCCACATAGGCAAATCAAGAATGGACTTCGCCTAAGTTATTTTCCCTCTGTGATAAAACTTGACAATTCAACTAAGCCAAAAGGATTTATCATGTCCAAGTAACAACTTCTGCATTTGTTTTTTTCTCTAAGCTCTATGAGCTATGTTCCAATGTAAGAGGAAAGTCATGCATGCCCAGGCAGCCAATTATATATTGAACAACTGTGCACAGAATCTCTGAACTGAACAGAAACTGCATGAAATCTACAAATCTTCCCCAATCTTTCTGCAGAAGGAGAAAAGCAGTATTTCTAATTTGCAGGTAAAGCTTACTACTCAGAACACAGTGACAGAACAATTCAAAGGTTAAGGAAGAACTGAAATTCACTCATTTTGTTGTTACAACTTCAATGCCCTTTCCAGAGCTCAAGCTATTTATCTAATTAAGTTCACTTACTGAAGCAAGCTGTTATTAACACCATCACATTTACATGTAGACTGAGGCTTGCCTGCATTGTAAGAGAAATGGATAGAGCTGAACACAGCTCACCTGAATATACATTCTTGGGTTAAATGACTCCTCTTTCAAACTACCTGGTAACAGCCATGAGGCAATCCTTATTAGACACTTGGCTATTTCATTTTCTCACACCAATCCTATAAAAAGAATTCATAAAGAGGGAGTCTTCCATTCCCTCCTAGATAGCCTGTCCTGTGAGCAGGATTACAGAGCACAAGAAGAGAACACAGATTTGAAATCACAACTATCACTAAGTCAAATATTTAGAACTGCTATCCCTTGCTGGCAAACTTTGCTACAAGGTATTTTTACTACACTGCTACTACTGCCAACAAGTGAAGCAATCCCACCAAGCCACTGATGATGCAAAGCCTGGTAACAGAGGTTGAAATTTATATTGTTTGTGTTACCCAAGCATAGTAATTTTCTAAGGAGGTTTGCCAAATCACCCCTCTCCCAAAAGAACAGGCTGTCTGATATTAGTTCCTTCAACATCTCTCCTGGTAACAGCATCACTTCAGTGTGTTTGAAACAGAAGAAAAGCAAAACACATCATTTGCAAAAACAGAGCCAAAACTTTACAGCCTTAATAATGAGTTCATGTTATGCCTCCCAGACAGTCTCATAGCAGGTCATCTGATTAAATGAAGCTGTGCTAATCTATTAGATACCATAAATCCTATTAGCAACATGCACAGCAGCTTGTACGTTTTCACAATGACAAAGGAATTAGATGCAATCCACTGCTAGTTCCAATGTTTTGACATCACATTGGCTTTGAAAAGCTGAGGGGTTTTTTGTTATTTAATCAGAAGTATATATTGCCTCCTAGTTGACTTCTATTCAGCAGGAAACACAGCAAGGTGAGAACTGTTTGTGGAAATTTGAGGTGATCTCTCTCCCATTTACAGGATCCAAAACAGAAAACAAGAAAAGAGAAATTCAGGATTGCCTCCTGATCCTGAAGTACACACATCTCCAGGTACAGTGACCACCAAAAAAAGAAAGGTCCAGATAATTTTAGAAGTTAGAAATCAAAGGAAAGGTATACAGGAACACAAATGTACAGTCACACAAGCTTCTGTGATATAAACTTCATTGGAAGGGAAAAAAAGAATCCCTGCAGAACATGCCCTGAAAGCTGAATGACATCAATACCCTGCTCTGGTTAAAACAAAAGGTTACACAGAAAATGGGACAGAAAATACTGAAAATACCAAAATGCCACTCAGTAAAAGCAATGGTTTGTCTATACTGGGAACACTGTGTTCCATTTCAGCTTCTGCTCCTCCAAAAAAGAACACTGGAGGTGTCTAGGGTTGACCAAGGGAACTAATTAGAGGACACCTCAGAAGACAGGTTTAGAGAAGGAGGTGGGAACTGGCTTGCTGCTTGCTTTAAAAAGAAAGGTATCTGCTAACTGAAGATAACATATTTAGCTAAGCAAATACCTTCTATACAACACATGGGCAACCAGTAATGCCCCTCACAGGCTAAGGGGCTTCACAAGAGTCAAACATTTTAAGTTACAGTCTGGAGGGGAACAAAGGTTTCACTGTTCCAAGAGTATCAGCAATTATTACAATTACAAAGAGTATCAACTCGGAATCTTTCAGGTTCTCTTTAAGCAACACTGACACACTGAAAGGAACGTTCTGACAAGAGCCACTTTGCTCAAAAGAAATTTGCCCTTCTTTTGTCAAACATGGAGGATAAGTAATTTTTCATTCATGAGAGAATAACTATTCTCATCATTTTATTTATTGCAGTTGCCTGCCCCACTGAGATGAAACAGTTTCATCTGTGGTCTCCCTCTGCTCTGCCAGCTCCATTTCTGAAGGAAGGCAGGCACTAACATCTATTATTTAACAGGTTTCCTGGCCATTTTAAAATCCTTCCTGTTGACACAAGAATACACATGCTGAAGCAGAAAACAAGCACTTCAGGCTTGCACAGATTAGCAGCTAAGAACCTGAAGTCAAACACTTTTTAAATATAGCTTGAGCTTCTCAAACAGTAGAAAATTACCTTAGTTCTCTACTTACATTTTCTCTCACTGCAGTAGAAAGCCAACTTCTGCTGTCAAACATGTAAATTCTAGGGGAAAAAAAAAAAAAAGGCACAAACCAAAGTTAACATAATTGCAGAAGTAACACCAGCTTCTTAAGAAACCTAGCAGAAATTAAAATGCTATCAAAGCACAGCCTGGGTTTTGTGAGCTAACCTAAAGAGCCGGCTTGTCGTCTGGAAGGCAACAAGCGCTGCTTTAATGATACTAACATAACCAATAGACATGCTCATGTCAAGAGCTTTTTAATCTTTTTCCAAGAAATCTCTTGCACTCCTCAGATCATTAATTCTCCTCCCCTAGCGGTACAGAAGTCCGGAGTATTAGAGTTTAGGAGTGTAACAAAACGATTCTGGCTGTCTCTCTCACACAAGGACTGTCATTTGCACCGCACTACAAAAGCCCCCCCATCTGCATTTTCAAAGCACTGAAATTACTTCTGCTCAACACTCTTCCTGAGGTATGCTGCTTTCTAAGCACAGTTAAATACCAAGATATCTGTTTTATCAAAAGAAGTTACATAAACCTCCCACTAATGAGCTCCAGCGAGAGCACACCACCCTTCTAGAAGAGTTAAAACTTCTAATCACTGAAGAAGTAAAAATGGACACATTGAGTAGCTCACGCTTGCAGTCTGGCAGACTCTAATCACTGAACATACAAACTGATGTTCTAGCAAGGTAGGGGGAAAAAAACCAAAAGAGAAAGAGACTCCAGTAAGGAATTTCAGAGCAATTTTTCCCCTCTGGCAGTGATAATGAGAGTTCACCCCAAGATCTGAAATACTGACAGCTGCTTATACAGCTGAAACATCTGCGACCCGTCCCTATCACACAGCAAGAGCAGGGCTGTGGGTGATGCCAGCAGACACTGGAGCTGCACAGCTTCAAAACTGCTGCATCAGGACAGTGAAGATTGTTCCAAGCACAAAGCCAGAACGTACTCAAGTGAAATAATCTTCAGTCAGAAAGCCAGTCCTACTATTTCATGTACTTTAAACTGAGGCACTTAGGTGTAATGCATCTTTCTGATTTTACAGTTCGCCGTTAGCTGGAAAATTTACAAACCACTTCAGTGTTCGCTATGGAGGTTAAGCTACTTAGGATATGGATCATCCTCATCCAAGCTCATTTATAGATGAACAGTTTAATACTGTGATTATGAAAGCATCACAGAGTAAGCAGTTTTGTTTGTTACTGCCAGAACACCACACTTCTAGACAGAAAACTCACACTCAGGGGCCAAACTCCACCTCCCCCGAGACACAAACACATGACACGACCACTTCAAGGTCTGAAAAAAAGCCCCAACATCAGCTATATTCAACTTGCAGAAGCCTTGACTGAAATAATTTGCCCATGATGCTGAGATAATAAAATCTAATGAAATTCTGGTTTACCAGCAATGTAAACAAGTAAACTTACTCTGCAACACTACCAGCACACAGAATACATAACAGCAAAGGCTAAACCACACACCCTTAGTGTCCTGTGCTGCACCCTCATTAAAAGCTATTTTACCCCCCAAAAAAAGCTACTTTAAGCAGCCTGCAAGAAGAGTGTGAAAGCATAACAGCAAATCTTCCCACAAATCTTAGTTTTGTAAACCAGGATAAGTTTTCAGTTAGAGAGGCTGCAAACATCCTGTGGTGCCTGCAGAATGCAATCCTGCTGACCGAGATAGTCTCAATGCTACATTGAAGATGGAGCTCAATTAAGATCAAAAGTAGAGAAGCTACTCGAGAAAAAAAAACATCTACATTGCCACAAGCTTCCATTTTTAGCTAAAATGTAGCCTGGTAAAAGCAACAAGAAAATTACAGGCCACTCATTCGCTGCACCACAGCACTGGTTCAAGCAAAGAGAGTTCCTGTAACTAGCTACATACACCCTGCCTTCATCAGCCCTCATAACCCTGCTTCACTGGAGGTCCTCTACATCAAGAACCTGGGTTTCTAAAAAATGAGAGAACAAAAAGTACCAGAGAAGACTTCAAGCATGGTTCAAGTGGGTAAACCATTATACCAAAGCACCTGGAGGTCAGCCAGCCCTGCACATGGTTGGTGTACCCAGTGTCCCCACAATCCCACAGCCTTCTGCTCCAAGTAAAGCAGCACAGCAGTTTGGAACTGAGTAACTCCAGAAGGCAAAAAGCATCACCAGACACTAGAATAGAATTAACCAGGTTGGAAAAGACCTCTGAGGTAATCAAGTCCAACCTATCACCTAACACCATCTCATCAACTAAACCATGGCACCAAGTTCCTCATCCAGCCTCTTCTTAAACACCTCCAGTAATGGTGACTCCTCCACCTCCCTGGGCAGCACATTCTAATGGCCAATCTCTCTTTCTGGGAAGAACTTCTTCCTAACATCCAGCCTAAACCTCCCTCAGTACAGCTTGAGACTGTGTCCTCTTGTTCTGGTGCTGCTTGCCTGGGAGAAGAGACCAACCCCCACCTGGCTACAACCTCCCTTCAGGTAGTTGTAGACAGCAATAAGGTCTCCCTTGAGCCTTCTCCAGGCTAAACAACCCCAGCTCCCTCAGCCTCTCCTCACAGGGCTTGTGCTCCAACCCCCCCACACTAACTGCTCTAAGGCTAATGGTTTTTTTCCTTAAAGATACTAAAGTAGTTACACTGAGGTGACAAGCCAGCCTAAAATTTTATCTCATTTCCAACACCCACCATAACACAAGCCTTGACATGAAGATGACTTCTGCAGAAGAGACGTCATCTTTTTTTTCGTGACATTGGGAAAAGCAGAGAAGAAGGAAGAAAGGAAGAACAGAGACTTTGAAGAATAGGAAAAGCACTTAGAAATATTTTATCATAGCAAACCTGTATCAGCCTCCAAAATTAAGCAAGATTAAATACATTCACTGTAGCCCTCTCCAAAGCCATTAGCTGTGCAAACACATTTTTCTTCTTGACCTATGGATTCAATGAGAGACAGCAAGGATGGCTGTGTATGGGCAGGCTGTTATTAATTTAGCAGGCAGATCCTTCTGTTCAGGTACCCAACACTTATCACCCCTGTAACATATCAGCTACACGGCAAAGATAACATCTGTGAAACTGGGAATTGCAAGTTAGTTTATTAAAATGATTTCTTAAAGTCTACAGAACTGATTATTATCACAGAACACTATCTTGACACCCAAGAGATTGCACGACCTTTCCACATCGCTGCCAACAACATGAAATTCCAATTAAGCCACCAGGCAACAGTAATTAGAAGTCTGAAGTATGCTTAAAGATTAACACCCCCCCCCCCCCCCCCCCAAAAAAAAACCACTAAAAACAACACACCCACAAACAAACCAAACAAAAAAACCTACTCAAGCAAACTCTGTTCATGTTTGATGGCTTGGTCCTATCAACATAAACAGTTCTATCAGACAGATGGAAACTTGAAAGACATTTTGCTACCTGCATGTATATGTGCTCCTCCAAGAGTAAATTCTAGCTCAGCTTTTCCCTGTTGAGTATAGATCTGTGTTCTGGAAAAGCCTAGTCTTTGCTGTCACCTCCTACAAGAACAGCTTTGAAGGACAGCTATAGACGTACAAAATTATAATTACAAATGCATCAACCTAAATATGCTCAAGCGAACGGATACAACTCCTCGTTTAGTCGATGTCTTCTTTCTGGGAATCATCTGCTGTGTCTCTGAGTTCCAAGCACATTAGCTTTGGAAAGCAAGCAGCACCTCACCGACAGGTTTGCGGAAGAGATTACCATAGCAGGGACAGCTCCAGGTGCGGACCGCTTCCACGGGAGGTATTGGCAATTGTACAGCACAAGCAGCAGCCAAGTTTCCAGCTGAAGCAGTCCCTGTGCTCAGCAGCCATTTTTCCATACATTAGTGTGAAGTGCACACAAAACCAGCGACTCGCAGGTCGATGAGGGTTAATGCTCATTATGCAACAGTTGCATTAGCTGGTGAAAGCGCTAACAAATTTCCATTTTCAATAGAGTGTGCAAGCACAAAATCATAATTGCACATGCTAAAAATATCTGCAACCGAACAAAGTGATGTCACAAATGCTTCTCATTATTACATATAGCTCAGCTCTTGACTTACAGGTCTCACTGTAACCAGGCAGCTTTCTGCAAGGGTCACTGATGTTAACACCCAAGAGACTGCACAGAAAAAATCCTGCAAAATCCTGTAGGATACCTGATAACACAAGAGACTAAAAAATTCTGTCAAAACCAAACCCTCATCCTACCATAATTACTAGTATTCAGGAAAAAAAAAGGGAGGGGGGGAAAAAAAGCTTTTTCTTTCCTAAAATTCAGAGAAGCCAGATATTAAATCTGGAAACCCTGCAAGAACATGCAAAGCTAGAATTCAGTAAGGTAGTTTCATGATCAAAATCTCTAATTTTTATTACAGTATCAGAGAAACACTGCATTTTTGCCTCCTCCAAAAGTGTCACAGAATAATTCATTAAAAAAAAAAAAATCAACTTCTAGGTGCAAATTCCTCAATGTTCCAGAGGCTGCTACCACACAGCAAAGCAACACATCTACTGCAAGCCAAACTCCAGCTAGATATGCAGAACCCATTAGCTTTTCTTTGCATGCCCAGATTTTCCAAGGCCAGAGAACTCACCACTCCTAATGTTTAACACATGAAAATAATCCTTTTGGATAGTTCACCACTTCCTCCAAACAGAACAGTGATCAGCAGACAACAATGCTTAAGATCACGACAGAGACACATGTCTGCAATGAACAGCTCTGTAGCGAAGTAGCCTGCATCCTTCTGTCACCAACAGCGAAGGAGCTCAAGCCGTCTTGGAGGCAGACAGCATCCCTACGTTGCCAAAATGTCACTTTTCCTGATGGCAATCCCATGACCTACATTTAAAAACAACAAATCATACTGATGCAATATGGAAGCATAGAACTCTGGACTGTAACAGGTCACTTCATTAATCCTTCCTGAATGCATCTGCAAGCTATGTGCATTATTGAAAAAAATTAATAAATTGAATTCTAGGTACTGCAGAGGAGGTAGGTAAAAAAACTACAATAATAGAAGAGCTGATTAGTACAAGTTTAACAGATGCCTAAAGCCAAATGCTTAAATTCACATTTTTAAAAGAGGGGTCTTAGGAGATCTTTGAAGTAGTTCAGGGATATTAATAACTGTTGCTGCTTCGGTGACCCAAATCAAAAGGTTTCCTAGCTACAGCTCTTTGCTGCTTTGCTCTGAGTCACATTTAAGAGCATCCCTACACTTCCTGTTAAGTGACAAGCATCAGAAGTTCACATTTGAAATAACAAAAATTCCTAATTTAGTACGATTTTTCAACAAGCTTTTGTTTATTACAAAGCCAACACACTCACGTCTCGTTTTGTTCAACATTATCTATATGCAAGTACCTCTGAAGAGCCACACAGGATGTTCCTGGCCATTTTCTTTCCTGAACTTACAACTAAAAAAAAAAAAAAACAACACCAAAAAACCACCAACACCCCCCCACAGCTCCAGTAACTCAGGAAAACTTAGAAACTGCTTGTGCATGGATTTCTAGCTACATTTATCAGAACGGTAAGTTACTGAAGTGTGTCACCTAACGAAGTGTCCTCTTCTCCAAACCCAAGCCATTTTTTATCACATACCACTAGACATTTCCCTACAGATTGAGAAACAAAGCCCAGGCAGCACTGAAGAATGTATTACTATTAATTAACCAACATAGAAATGACTAAGCATTTATTACTAGATGCTTCTATCTGCAGAGCCTTACAGTAGCTGAACAGTGGTTTTACTTCAACTGTCATCTTCCATTGCTTCCTTCAATTTTTATCATTAACCTCCAGTTTCTGTTGGCATGTTCATTTCATGTTTGAGCTGACCAGAATCTATTTACCTGAACAGGGCAGAAGACAAGCACAACAGGGATATCAAAGCCCCACTTCAATACCACCACCGATACACACCCTATTTCTCATGATTTATAAACAATTCTATTGCCATGAACAAAGGTAGCTACAAAGCCTCTTAAGAGTATGTAACAAATACCACTGGATCCACTTTCTTGGTGGTCTCACACACCTATTCATAAGCTCCAGAAGCAAAAGCACAGCTCTTACAGGCTAAAAAAACAACAACAAGAAGAAACCCTCTTAGCACTAGGCTGTGTGCCATTTGTCCAGATACTATTGTTCCTTCCAGTGTTTTTTATTTTTATATCACAGTGACTATTTATATCCCCTTGGAATTGTGCTAAAGTTACTTTCTGGCTTGTGGTTTTTGGTTTGTTGGTTTTTTTTTTCTTTTGGAAATACATATTTTTATATAAGCCTTTTAGCATCAGGAATGCTTAAGGCTTTTACTTACATGGGGAAAAAAAGCACGCACAGCAGGATCTATCTGGAAAGCTGCTAATAATGAGAACAAGTTTCATAGTTTGGATTTAGAAGTGTTAAGAGCAAAAATCCAAGGGTAAAACTAAGCACAGATCAGTCAGATATAGGAAGGCTGTCTGGCACAAAGTGTTATCAGCAATGTGTTTGCAGAAAAGCTGAAAAACTAATGAAAAAAACGCAACTAAAAAGCAGCCCAGGAAAAAAAAATCCATTATTTCTTCTCCAGGGAACCTAATGTAATGCCACAGTATCAGGGTATTATCTTTTCAGAAGATGTGTAATCTCTCATCCAGATGAGCTGAATCTATAGGTGGCAGGTTCAAGGCAGTTCACCACACAAGCCATACATGACACATTTTTCTCCTAGAAGCTAGAAATGGAAGCATGCTGCTGTAGGACCAGTTTGCACATCATCCCCACGTGGTAAATCAGTGTCAGAATCATAAACCAGCAAAGGAAAACATTTGTCTCTTTTTACTAAAAGTCAACATTAGAAACATCTATTCAGGTATCATAACGAGACTATTATCCATAATTGAAGAACATGCCTACAGTTCAGAGGGAATGCCATCAAGAAATGGAATTCTTGTCAATTTGCATGAAGTTTCTGAAGCCTGCTCTTTACAAATCAGTTTTGGCTATCCCCCATTTTCCAGTGGGTCTTCAGCTCATTTCCTGCCATTTAAAGATGTTCAAGGAGGTTGGTATATTCCTCTATCACGATGATGTTCTGCTTAAGTTCTCCCCAAATAATTCACAGTAGGTGCTGAGGAGAGCACAGCATGTGACTGGATCATGTTGCACTGAACTGACAAGCAAATGAAGGGCTAGATGCAAAACCTGGCGCTGAAGTACACGACTACACCACCTCCTGTCACCAAAATCCTGGGGATTACAATCAAATCTGTCAGGTGGATCAACTGCCACAGTTTAGGGTTAAAGTGTAAGAGCAGAACAAGTACTTCCCAAAAGCCTTAACAATATTTCTCTCTGCTCTGCTTGCCAGCACATCTGTATTGGCTCCATCTTCTCAACCTTGGTTCAGGTATCACCACTACAGTGACATCAACAGGCACATTAAGACCTTCACTACTATATTTATTACATTAGAGGAGAAAATGGACAATGTGATCACTTATTTACAATACAAAACCCAGAAACAACAACATCAGCCACGAAAAACACTAATAAAACCCTGTAAGGCTGTACTTGCAGCAACACAGAAAATCAGCAGAAATTCCTGGTATTGTATTCCGTATTTCTGTAAATTTCAGCCCAGCTCTTTCACCAACAGAAGCTGAATCATCCATTTTGTTCCACATATGCCAGCTAGTAAAGAGTCAACTGAGTCAAAGGAGAATCAGCTGCTTCCTATTTACACCCTTTTTAAGAAAGAAAACACAACTTGCAGAATGCTACATTTAGCAATATTACTTTTTACATCCTTAAAAGTCAAACCATTTCAAATTAGAAGAACTAGTCAATCAAATCAACATCTCCTTATTCTTGAGCTGAGGGAGACATTTAACAGCTCTAATGTGGTCTTTTATGGCCAATTTTGCTTCTGCAAAGCATCCCCTTCATCCATGCATGTAGGCACAGACTTTAATTGAGACACTCACGTGCTCACGTCTCACTGCACCCAGGCCCTCAAAACACTAATGAAAAATACATTCTGTTTCCAGGAGCAGCAAGATCATTTATATTCTAGCCAAACTGAATTGTGCTTTATCATACAGATCAACACTTCCACCCAAAAATGTCTTTCAGTATTAGGATCGAATCCTTCTTTCTGCTCCTACTTAGACTGACTCTGAGAAACTAAGCAAACTGTAATCTACCAAGCTCTTTTAAAAGTTAAAAAAATCCAGTGGAATCAAAAGGTACTGAACAAGACCTCAACAACTACCTTCTTAAAAATTCATTCTTCACAACTGTGTTAAAGATCTTATCCAAGCTTCAGCTAATTAATAAATAAGAATACATTATTTAATTGAAATTGTAATTCAGGGGTTCAAACAGCACGCTGATTTTCAGTAAGAGACTAAAAGAGCACTGTTAGAAGTTAAGCTACATCATGAAATCACTGCTTTCCAGCACCAGTCTGAAGATAAGAAGTGTTTCAATGGACCTTAAAAATCAACAACATGTATTATTATATGCATGTAGCAGCTAAAAGAATACTCAGTACAAATTAAGTATGTCATGACTTCTTTAATCTTTTCACCCAAAACAGACTGAGCAAGACTTTGTTCTCTAGCCCCACAATCAACAGAGCCCATCTTTAATCAACGTACAAGCAGCTCCATTAGTTCTGATAGCAATGATTATGCCCCTGGTAGCTGATTGATTTCTCCCAGCAATTGCTGTATTTTGATATGTACTCCTGATACCAAGTAAGCTAAGGTGCAGCAGAACAGGACAAGAAAAGCAAGGTTGACAGACTGAGGAGTAACACAGGAGACCTTGAAGCCATTAGACTGAGAAATGGTGATTTGGAACAGACAATGCAACAATGCTCAATGCTGATAGGAAAGGTAAACTTCAAGAACAACCCAGGGACAGTATCACAGCAGAAAGCACAGAGGTACAAGAGGAAATACTCCCTTTCACCCTTGGACATTCTTCTTTCTATTGTACAGCATCAACCCTCTGGCACTGGTCTTAAGCAGCAGTTCTGTTCCTCTGTAGATAGTATGCATCTGATTAGGTGACCACAATAAAAAAAAAGAAAGAGGGCAACAGGGAAAAAAGAAAACAAGTACAGCATTACCACTAGGCTTAGGAGCCAGGGTGAGAGCTTATGAAAGAAGACAAAACTGAAAACATCAGAAGACAATCCCTTCCATTTAGGGAATTAAAAAACAACAACATACAAAATGAATTCAAGAAGGCAAAGGCTGTTTAACAAAGCCAGCAGCCAGTCAGGTTAGTTGAAATTTCTAAGTCTGAAATGTTCTGCACCAATTTTCCCCTTAAACATGAATCGCTGCACTTAGAATCTGGAGCCCCGGACACCATCGTTGTGAGGTTTTTGAGGAGAAAGTGGTTGAGATTGTTTTAAAAACAGAAAAGACTGCCTGCAGTAGACAATGCATCAGCTCAGTCCTTTAAAAACAAAAGGGGAGAGAGCATTGAAGACAGGCCACTTCCACCTTGTACAGAACATGAAGGATTTCTGACTTAGGAAGAGCACAGTTGTTGTTTCCAGCTTCCACCTCGGCTTGCTTCTCTAAGTTCCTTCATCTTCCGTAAGAGCTGAGCTGCTCATTAACCAGAAACCAAACTATCACAGTTTTCCTGCATGGTGCATGGCAATAAACTACTTTATTTGCCCATCCTGGTTTCCTTAACCTGTTAAGCCACGAGATGGCAAAGCAGCTGCTGAACAGCAGATGTCTCAACCACCTTTTGTGACAGAGGGCAGCAATAACCAGCTTCCCCAGAGCGAGCCTGTCTGAGTTTAATTCACAACAGCAAGGATATGGGGAAAAAAAAATTACTACAGGATAAATTAGACTGAAAAATCTTGAACTCTGGTAGGTATCCAGGTAAACAGGCACTGCTAGCATGGTGCCACAGCTTAACATCCCATCTTATCTCAAGAAAATCTGTTCAATGCTTTCTGTTTCATCCCCAGGGCAGCAAACAGAAAGTGGATTCTCCAATGCCTGATTTCATGTGAGTTCCATCTTCCAGTATCAGCTAAAGGGAGGAGAGAAGAGTCAGACTAGAAGCAAACATGAAGATCCCTGGGCATCTTCTCACATCTAAGGACCTGCCTAGGATTTCTTGCAAGAATTTCCTTCTATTTTCAAAGTTTCTGAGTTTCTGGTGATTTTTTAGATGTTTCCTCCTTTTCTTCAAAATACTGTAACCCATTGGATTAGAAGGATACAGCTCTTTCTGTTTGAAATTATTACAGAAGTGGATCTCTGATACCCTGAATTCACAGCCTCAATGAACAATCATATGTCCAAGTACTCCCAATTGTGAACTACTGCATCCAGGCATTAAAGCCTCAAAGGCAGGTTCTGCACAAGTTCTCCATGTACCAGCAGTGAACCATTTTGTAGGACAAACCATAACCATTTCCTGAAATTTTGAAGCTTCACCTATTCTCTACAGGCAGAAGTATAAAGAAGAAAATAAGCTGAACCAACCAGTTTGACTTCACTGTGCAAGGCTTCCAAGATAAATTTGGGGGTTCATACATGAAAAATTTCCCTAACATCTCAAGCATCCTTTAAAGACACAGTACCACGTCAAGATATAAATATCTGTTAAATTGTTCCCATTCAATATTATTCTAAGTATTACACAATCTTCTAACCAAAAAATTACCTATTAAGCTCTACAGAAAGTTTTCAGGCACTAGCCAGATAGTATCTAACAACCTGTAGTGAAATCCAGGCCTTGGTAACCTGAAGCACAATTAAATTGCCATAAACATCAGGCAAAGTGTTCTTGATCTTTGCACAGACAACACCTTTGTTAAACAGACAGCAGTGTATCTTCAGTGTTCTAGCACCTCACAAAGAATGTGCAACAGGAATATCAAACATATGTTCCAACAAAGAGAGCTCTTTAATTAGTACAGTACAGTCTTATTTTGGAGTACCCAAGGTTTCAACAGACTATCACATCTACTTTGTTTTTCTAGACAAACAGCACCCTCCAAACACATCTGTCAGGCTAGCTGAAGAAAATACTTTTGGGAACTAAAGAGAAAAAATCCAAGAGGATCCTAAACAGATCTCTTCTCAGCATCTTGAAGCATGTATAGGCCTGCTTTGTGGAGCACTGTTTACTGGAAACAAAAGGTATACAAAGGTCTGTGTTATGCAATTGTACCTCATGGTATTTTATAGACTGAAACAGTTTCCTTTTTTTGTTTTGAACATAGCACTACTGGAATCTCAATACATACCTTGAACCACTTGGTGTTAATGAAGATGTATCAGCTCCACAACTTCAATAAACATAAATGTTACAGAACTTAACTGCAAAACCAGACTTAACTGCTCTAGTTTTGACCACAAAGATCCTCATAGAAAATACGGGCATTGCACACAGCAAACTAAGAAATAAGTTTGGGGACTTCTGACTAGCCTTACAAATTTCACTAATGAAGATAGCTACATGTCAACGTGCAAGACCCCTCCATCAACAAAAAAGGCACATTCATACCATCTTCTGTATACAATTAACCTTGGAGCTTTGGCCTACCTTCCTATTCCTCATTCATTTCAGTAAATCTCTCAAATACCTGCAGAAGTCCAAACAGCTGGACTGAATACAAAGGGCTCCAATTTTATGAGACTATACCAAGGCAATTCCATCTGTCCAGTTCCAGAAGGAAGACACTTTCCCCACTAACACTAAAGGACAGCAACAGCTCAGGCAGTAGCTTGCAAGGCACATCTGGGTACAAGCATACAACAGACACAAGCATACCACATCATCTCCTAAAACATGGGGTGAGCTCAACAGCCTGCTCAGCAACCTGCAGCAAAAGCAGTCCAGTAAAATATACCCTGTCTTACCACAGATATCCCAGGGAGAAAGTCCTGATGGTAAAGCACCCACAATTAATACTGGGCACACATGTCACTTCCCACAGACATTAAACTGCATCTTTCAAGTGCACAATTAAAAACTCTCAGAGCAGTGCTGGCAGTTTTTATTTTCCTAACCTTCCACACTCAGCTTGTTAACTACCTACATGGTTTTGTGAATGATTTTAGATGACCTCTATTTCTTGACAGATTTCACTAAATCCTAAAATGCCAGGAGAAATACAAAGCACCTGTTACTGAACACTTTTAAGATGGTTTCCTAAACCTAGCCCAAGATAGGCTAGAAGGTCAGAAAGGCAGTAAAAAAGGAAAGATGTATAGAATTCAGAGCTTACCTTCAGTAGTTAAACAGAAACTCTTCTTTATTTCTTACAAATAAAGAAAATAACTGGCATCAGCTGCTGTATCTAAGCCCTAAAGAACTAGCCACAGATGTAAGGCATTGCATTCCTGTCAGTGATGGCACCTTGGTGGGTGTTTGCCTTTCTGAAAGTCATATAGAAAGCCTTGCAGAACTTCTTAGTCACCAAAACAGTTGGATTCTATAATAAGGATGAGCAAAATCATTACTGATACCTGAACTGGTAAAATACTCACAACTACTTAGACCACAGAGAAATATTTTGGTTTTACTCATATCCCTTCCCCCTTCACTAGCACAGGGGGAAAGGAAAGCTGAAAATAGTGACAAAAATCTTTACATAGTTTTTAATATAGGATCGCATTACATAAAGCTACAAAAAATTATCTAATCCATCTAATTACAGATAATTAATATTTTCCTTTTTTGGGAGTGCTGGCAAGCAGTACTACAGTTTTCAAGAAGACATCAAAAATATTCTCATCCAAGAGAAACATGATAAATATAACTGGCAAGAAATTTCAGGCAAACTTTCTTCAGACTAGTGCAGGAAAACACAGAAAATATTTAGCCATCTCTAAGTCAATGAATCCTTGCAACACACAGAAGCAGCTTCATGCAAACTACTTACAGAAATGAACTACACTCCACATTAAAATGGCAACCAGGTTTTTAATCAATCTCCTTTCCCTGTATTACCTGCTACTAGTTTTTCCCCTCATCAAGTCCTACATACTGTCTCTGAAAATAATTTTAAGAGTCAGTCTATCTTTACCACTGTCAATTACAGAGCCACCTTCTAGCTTGTCTCCTTCAGTCTCCCTCAGATCTCCTTCTTCAGGTCTTCAGCCTCATTTTCACCTGCCCATTATTAGGATTCCAGAACAGACACAGCACAGGACCCCTCAGTCCTGCCACATAAAACTACAGGTCTTCTCTTCCTAAGCCTGTGGCAAAGGACAAACCCCCTTGTTTTCAACAATTCCTCAGACAAAAATATTTAGTATAAATTATTTCAAAACAACTCTAGCCAAGTATTCAATTACATTAAAAAAAAACCCACCTCAGAGATCCTGGTATCAACCATGCTTGTGAATGAACCAAAATGGGCTCAGACTCACTAGCTGACCCACATGAGTCACCTACATGCCCCTTTAAGTTTACATGGAGTCTGATCTATTGAGATTAATTTGGTCCCCCATGAAAAAGGCTATGATTATTTGAATAACCTTGCATCTGTCTTAGAGTGTAGGCATGAATAACTACCATGGAACAGCTGACAGAGTTGGTAACCCAGTCAGTAATCCAAAGCCAGGCCTTGGGAACATCTGCAACATCTTCTCAAGCATTCTTATTTTAAGCCTGCTATAGTCATTGGTATTGTATTTCAACAGGACTTAAAACATCTAAACAACTGAACTATTTGCTTTGTAACTGGGATCTCAAACACTGATTCCTGTATCCTGCCATAGCCTTGCCCCCAATGAACTAAAATATCAATAACCATGTTCAGTGTAACATTTTGGATGGGATCCTTATTTTCTGCTACATTCAACTTCAGAGAACCAAATGACTGTATAGGCCAGAGCTGAAAATCCTGGGGAAGGATTCAAGTCTCCCTACAAATTACAATTTCATGATGCCCCCCAAAATATTACTTTTTTTTTTTTATTATACATGCAAATTAGCACAGACTTCCAATTACAGCATCCCCAGTAGCACTGAGAGTAAGATATACATAGCAAGCAACACTGTACCGTAGGTGTTTCCAGCTGCCATGAACATTAACATGTCATTCCTGTCTAGCTAGGTTCAAGAAAGAAGCCTGCTGGATGTCTAAGGTGGTACTGGGCAAGGCAAACATCAAGCCTTGTGCCTAAGTACTCTCAAGGTTCCAGCTGCTGTCTTCCAGAGATGCAGAAATATGTCATTTTATTTCAGGAGGCTAACAAATCCTAACACATTCTCTGTGACTCTAGCAAATGTAATGAACACAAGCTTTTAATACAAATTGAAAGTCTTACAAGATACTATTTGTAAAGAACACGTTTGAGAAGGTCAGCTGTTAAAAAAAACAGGCCAAGAACATCTGATGATTATGTTCCCAAAAATACTTTTTAATGTGTATTTTTATTCCAAGGCTAACCAGCTCCCTTCTCACTACTTGGAATTCTTCTAGTGCTTCAACAAAAATGCAGCATTCTGCTTCAAAACCTATTTTGGAGTGTCCATATTTCTGCATTAGGAAGCCCTCCACAGTAATTTAAATTGAGTGTTTTGGCATCTAAAGTAAAGGTACTGCTCGTAGCCAGCTCAAAGCTTTTAAAAACCTCTTAATGTCCAGCTGAACTACCAGTTGGCTCAAGTATCTATGGATTCTGCATACATTTCAGTTTGGTGAAAAACAAATCCATGCACACAAAATCCACAGCCCACTAGGCACCCTGGGAACAAATAATAAATTGAGATACTATGTTAAACAGAAAGAGAGGGGCTTGGGGGGATTTTTGTTTTTTATCACGACCTCAGCTCACACTAGTTCCAACATGATCAGTGGGGAGAAAAAAAACAAAACATTTTGGATGGAACATGTATTCTTTTCATTTTGAGTCAAGCAATCAAGAGACTCCCTCAAAAAAAAAAATAAGAGTCCCCTTTATCTCCAACCATGTGCTTCAGAAACGTTTTGTTCACACAAGCTGCTTACTTTCAAAGTTATAGATGTATTCTTTTTCCACCTCCAACATAACAAGTAAAATGCTGGAAAAGAGTAAGTACCAAAAATGCTGGCATGAACATAGGCATCAGAGCCTGCAAAGACGACTCACCTAGCAGAATTCCACCACTTGAACGCAGGATTTCTCGTTTCAACTTGCTAGTAACGACCTAGCGCTAAATGCAAATCTTGCAGCAATACGGTGTGCCATATGGCTAAAACTGGATATGAAAATTGAGAATATCAATTACCAATCCACTAATGCTGAGAGCCAAAATCCATGGACAGTAAGAATTTAATCCAATTCAGCGACTAGAACATCAGCTGAGCCCGACACACAGAAGAGAAATCTACTGCTGGTCTCACTGCAAGCAAGCAGCCCCCGTTTTTTATTGCAGTAACTACAAAAGCAGCTGAATGTAACACTTCCTTAACGTTCCTAGCTGCATCAGGAAAGTCTGCAAAAGCAACACAAGTTTCATCTGAATTGGCATCTTCTTTCACATGATTGAGAAATCACAACTATGTAAGAAGAAGCAGTTTTAGTCGTTTTCCACATGAGCAAATCGAAGCCTCCAAAAGCACCAGGAAGTTATTACACACTGCAGCCAACATCATCTTGCTTCATTTCAGGCATCCTACAAACACAAAAGATCTGCATTTCTGCTGTAATGAAAGCATCCTGAAAGCAATTAATCGCAGGATTTTCTCCTTCCAAATATATTAGTTTAATTATTCTAGCCTTACAAATTGTAATAGCTGTGGAGGGTTTCTTCTTGGATGGTATCAAGAACCATGCCACACAAAATTTTACACACTCCCTAATTAGACACAACCTTATTGGTTACCTACCCAAGAACAATCCTCATTAAGTCTACAGCCTACATTTTCACATTTCCATGAGACATGGTGGCGATTTACAATCTGCTAAGATGTACCATGGAATTCTAGCTTCACATGTTGATGAAGATTGCATGGCAGGATGCTTGCTACATACTGACCTGGCAGCTGCAAGGACTAAAGAAGGATAAGTGCAATTTATCTCACTCAGGACAGAATCCTACTTGACTCTACTTCTCCTTCCCGATCCTGCACTGAAAGGCCAAAGCAGCAGTACTAAAAAACCTGCACAACTAGTTTCAAGTTCAACAGCACATTAAAAGCACCATCAAATGGAACTAATAGTTTACTGGACAAGTATTCTTGATTGCAAAACTGTTCTTGACATACTAGAGGAGTAAAGTGCATTCAGCTCATTTCAGCTTTTTTTGCCTTTTTTGCCCTTTTTCTTTTAAAAACCCACAAGCCTCAACTGCAAATGAGCTCTTCTGCTCCCCAGCTTCCTTCTGTATGAACTACAGCTGGGCTACTGCAATAAACTAAGAAACAACTGATTACACATTAAGTCATAGATAAACAGTACTGAAAAGGTTGGTACTACCAAAGGTTTGGAGGTCACTTGACTACAGGAGACGTAACAACCATTTCTTATTTTTAATGCTGAGAAGTGTACTATAGGAAGCCTCAGACCTGTATATCAAATATTAACCAACTTATTTTAGGTTAGGAAGCCTGGCATAGTGAAATGTCACGAAAGTTACAAGCTGAGAGTCCATTTGTCTTAAAAGACCCTAAAAAACCCACCCATAAATGCTTTAGAAATCAGTGACGTCATTTTCAAATGAAAGACTTCCAAGACACAGAATTGTTTTAATATCCACAAAACCTTTCTTATTCTTTCCCATAAGAAGAACAGTTACCCAGAGCATGTCAATGATCCCGGGTCAAAAGTAGATTTAAAAGGCTCCACAAATTGCTGGCATTCTGAAGCAGAGGGGAGACTCTTTTGTATTACAGAAAGGTTACTGCACAGGGGCTGACGATTACCTGGCTAGCAGAGAACCAGCAACAGCACACAACCCCAGCAGTCTTTGTATACCTGTGCTCTAGGCTTAAAATACTGGGTTTCAGCAACAGGCTTAATAAAAGCCAAGAACATTTTGATGGTATTAAGCAGGCACTGCAAGGTAAAAAAGAAAATCATGTCACTCCTTTATCCAGGAAGAGCCTATGTGAACATTTCAATAAAACTATTTACTCCTCCCACCTAGTTCCTATCTGGAGAAGCTCACCAGAAAAAAAAAAAAATGAGAAGGAGAAAAAAAAAAAAAAGCCACAGATTTCTCGTAACGATCTTCCAAATGCTCCTCCTACCTCACATCCCAAGAAAAGAAGAAAGCAAAGAGAATGAGAAAGTAAATCTAAAATACAATTACGAAATAAGATCTAGTTTGGCAAAGCTGTGGTGAGGAGGAGTTGAAAAATGAGAGCTGCCTTGCTGCAAACGCCATCTTGTTGCAGCTATTGGGCCCAGGCACAGAAAGATCCATTCATTCACAGCAAAAAGAAAATCAAACACACACCCTGGCTAATCTGCAGCCACCAAAACAACTACACTATTATCACCCCTTCTTTCTCCTCTTCTAAATCATACAAGAGAGTGGGGGGAAAAAAAATCAACTCCGGTATATTACATTTAGGGACTTCAGAGATTAACACATCATCTTCCTTTCCTCACATGTATTTCACATACACCTCGACAGCGTTTTGTCCTGATTCACATCCCTGTCTTTAGCAGAGCGGCTTGAAATACAGGTTAAAAATCTCTCGCGGTTAGGTGGAGATATTTTACAGCACCAAAATGTCTGATTTGTTTCAATCTTAAATCGCCTCTCCCAAGTTGAGCGAGCTCGTCTCAAAAAGCTGTTTCAATAACCACTTAAGCCTTGCATTTACAGCCCTTTCCTCCTATTTTCTGCTGTGCAGACAATACATAATAACGTGGCAGTCGGCATCCTGGAAAGGATGCCTTCTTCCAAACGAGTCCCAACCTTGACTTTGTTGGAGAATAATGAAATATCACATTCGTTAAAATTTCAGTTCATCTTCAGGAATGATAAATAGACGTCTTGCAACAACCTCTACATCATTCTGATTTTCTTCTGGACGGGATTTTTGTTTTTTAATAAAACGTCTCGTTTCTTTCGTATTTGCGTACGAGACTCCACACCTCTTCCTTTCCTCCAAAGCTGTAGCATTAAAAATCCTACACCTTAAATATCCCTCGTATGGATTAAAAGACAAAAAAAAAAAACCCAACCAAAAAAACAAACAACCAATACCGAAATCCTTTCAATAAGCAACTGGGAACTGAAGTAACATTTTTAACATTTCCAAAGAGAAAGCTCCATTTTTTCTATTGTAGCAAACCCCCTCCATGATCTTCGTTACTGCTGCTACGGGCACACAGAAATATGCAGCACCGTAATACAAGGGGGAACAACAAATATGCGGCTTAAATCCATCCTCGGGTCTGAATTTAAAGAGAACAAAACCTTCTCTACCCCTCCCTCCCGCAGGATACACAGCATGAACCCACCCTGCGAGCCCTCCACTGGATTGGGGGCTGCTGGCAGCAGTCTTACCCTGTTTGTCTCACCCCCGTCTCCTCTCAATCAGTTTTCCACCATTACAGCAGACACACCATAGCTTTTTTTTTTTTCCCCTTGAATCTCTCGCCAAATATTCCCTCCGCCGACTGGATCGCTCGGGAAACTCGCTTTTTGTATCTCAACGCGTACAAGAAAACACCTCAAACCGCCTAACAGAGACCACTACAGCGTAATTATAATTAAAAATGGAACCCCGCAAGATCCAAGGTCTCCTCCCTATTCGCCTTAGAGCCTTCAAGAGAGAATCAGTCCCACCCCCACCTTTTTCTCCTCCTCCTCCAGCTACAAACACTCTTCTTTTTTAGGGGAAGCTGGAGCACCGAGGAGGTGGGGAGGCGCGGGGGAGGGGGGCTATTTCCAACCCCGCCATGCTAAGAGGTGGACAAACCATTAGCCGCCCTTCTGTCCTGCGGGGGCCGTGAAGAACGGGTGGGCGAGCAGGAGGGCACCGCCGTGGCGGGAGGCGAGGGGAAGCGAGGGGGAGCGCAGGGGTGGCCCAACCCGGTGCCCAGGCGACGCGAGAACCGAGGGAGAGGCGGAAGGGGAGGCCGAAGGGAAAGGAGAAGTGCGGCAGCGAAGAGGAAGAGCGGGGGAGGGGAGCGGGGGACGGGCGCAGCCGCGCAAAGGAAGAAGGAACCGGGGATGAGGGGGGAGTTGGGGCCGCCGCCGGCGGGAAGATGGCCTCAGGGTGGGGCCGGGACGGAGCCCGGGGCTCGGCGAGTCAGGCGGCGGCGGGAAGGCGCAGGAGGGCGACAAAGGTTTTTTTACAGACCCCCATCCACCCACCCCCTCCCGTTGCTTTCTCTCCCCTTAGACGGTTACCTGCCCTTCCGGCCGCTGCTCATTAACCGGGCCGGTACGTCCGTCGCCCGCGGCTCCTGCCCGCGTCCCGCCGGCCTGGGGAGGGGAAAGGGGGGCGGAGGAGAAGGAGGAGGGGGCGGAGGAGAAGGGGAGCCGCCCGCGCTCTGCCCGGCGGGTCCCGGGGAGGCAGCAGCGCCGGCCGGGGAGCCGAGTCGGAAGGAGAGAGCCGCGGGGGAGGGGGGTGTCGCTGGGTCTCGACTCCTCCTCGCGCGCTGGATGCCCGCTCAGCTCCCCGCAGCCATCGGGAAGCGAGAGCCTGGGCGCGGTTAACCTTCCCCCCCTCCTCCGCCCCGCCCGTGCTGCCCGGCCGGGAAACCCCGGCTCGGCTCCGCTCCCCGCTCCGCCCCACCGCCGGCCCCCCGGCACCGCCCCGCCCTACCCCCACCGACGGCGAGCGCAGGCCTGGCCTGGCCTCGCCGGAGGCCTCTCTGCGACTCGACGGGAAGACCCGCCAGCAGGGCCGGGAGGGGCCTAGGGCCGGGAGGGGCCGCGGACACGGGGCGCGCTCCCGGGGCTCCTGCGCGCGGGCGCGCACCGGCGGGCAACGCCCTTCCCGTCAGTCAGCCTCGCGGGCGGCGGGAAGGGGCCGCGCGCGCGCGCGCGCGCTGCCGCCCGTCTCCCGCCCACCGCGGCCTGGGTCGGGCCCGCGCGCAGGGGCATCCGCCCCCAGCGCCAACAAAGGCGGTGGAGGGAAGCGGCTGTGAGGGACGCTTCGCTTCTGCCCTGCCGCACCCAGGCTGTAGCTTCATGTGAGAGCCTGGTGTGAACAAAAGAGAAAGAGGCCCGAGAACGGAACCCCCAAACACATGGCGGGATTTAAATGGAGAATCCCCCAGAGAGAACAGGGCTTGGGAGAGAGGATCCACCGCAGTGAGGCCACGTAAGAAGCGTCGACTGCTGAGGGGAATCAGGGCTAGGGGTCTTGAAATGCTGCTCTGAGAGGACCAGCAACCAGAAAATAGCTTCGTATCGCTCTCTTTCTCTCAGGAACCCGTGTGACAGCTCAGCAGGCTTACGACTTGGTGTTTGTAACCTCACAAGAGTCCTTGCACAGCCAAGTTTGCAGAGCTGCTTTTACATGTTCTTAAGAGGATGAGCATCCCTCGCTGCTCTGAAAAGTACTGCATAACAAGAGCACATCAAAAGCATAAAGGACTAGGCCTCACAGGCAGGAGAGATGTTACTGAGATGGAACCATTTCACACCAACACAGTAAAGCATGCTCACTTAATAATGGACAGTAAGTACATATACAATATTGCATCACTTCCCCCTTCCCCCCATCAACAGTCTAAATCTGGGTGGGGTTCCCTCCCCCCCCCCCCCTTACTTGTTTATCCTTTGTTAGGAGGTGAGATTACCTTGCAACCCAAGTAAGTACACAATAAAAAGTAAAAAGCCCACACACAACATTACAGCAAATTTTTAATCAAAACCCTATCTGTAAAGAAGGGGTTGTAATAAAATCCAAACCAGAAGGAAAAAGGAAGATTAGAGGATCAATAGCTGCTTGCTTCTCTATATTTTAAAGCAAGCAAACTCTTACTTGCCATCATGCTTTCTGGGAAGGGTAGGTGTGGCTACCTGTAATTAGTAAGAGAAAACTAGGTTTGCCAATTAAGCTCCAGGAAAGTGAGTTGGATGTTATTCAGTGGGTTGCCTATTATTGAGGTTGTCTGTTATGAATAACTATTAGAACCTGGTGTGGTTGAGCCTTGGTTTTACAATCATCAAATGTTTGGTTTTAAATAACCTGTGTGCTGTGCTAAAGCTTTAATTCTTTGCCCAAATAACAAAATAAGAAGTTTACTGAAATTAGGATATAGGATTCTTGAATTATAGCCCTAAATTGCTTATAGTCTGTTCAGCAGCCATGAGAAAATAATTTGTTCCACCCCTAAAAGGAATATGCCTGCCCTTGCATTTTGGAACCACTCGTTGGTTTTGTGATGCCACAGGTTGAGGATGTTAGACTAAAGATTTCATCTCACATCCCTGTCTGATAATACCAGTTAAATGTAAGTGCTGGGAAAACACCCCAAATTTAATAGGGATTTGCAAAGTTTTCTGGAGATTTCGAAAGCAGCTACACACTTTGCTGCAATATTTAAGTCCAAAAGTCGCAGGGAGATTTGTAGTAGGCAGGATGTGGGATTGATTGGTTTATTGTTTTTATTGTATTTTTATTTTATTTTTTATTTTATTTTATTTTATTTGGTAGAGATTGCTTTTATGCATAGCAGAGATTAAAATGCCCTTTTGGGGATACATCTCCCTTTTGAGGAAAAGAATGATCATTTGCTACATGAGGGAGGAAAAAAAAGTAGGATGCATAAAGGATTAAATAAAAGAAAGAAAAAGCATTGTTTTGCTAAGGAAAATCCATAAGTCTTACAAAATTGTGTGGAAGATTTTCAACAAACACTGGATCATACAGGAGAAATCTGTGCAGTGAGCAAAAATGACATTCTGAGGTTCATAACAAACAGCAAATCCCATTTTGTTTCTTCAAGAGAATAGTGGCGTGGAGTTTTTGTTACTGGACTAGAAGAGTTGTTGTGTGCATTAACTGTATCACAAGAAACTACTGCTGGGTTGTTCCCATTGCACATGCCTCCTCACACAAATGCTCATCATTCTCTTACATGCTTTCAGCAGTGAGACAGTTACAGTACCTAAAGGTTTTGTTGTTTTAATAAAGTACACATTTACATCTCATCCCTTCCTAGGAATCTCCAGTTTTTGTTTTCATTCTAATAGTCATGCATTTTCTGTTTGATGAGAGCTAAAAGGAATTTCTGTCCACAGATCTGTGCTCTGCCACTTCTTTAGATCCGCAGATTTGGGGTAAAGAAGCCACACCAGCCAAATGTGCTTCTACATGCTGAGCATAACCTCATAGACACACAACCAGCTTTATACCACACCTATTCTTTTGTGAAAATACAACTGATGCTTCTCTTTCTGATCCAGTGACTTAATTATATCCTATTCTCCAGTGAAAAGGTTGATTGCTATATAGTTATACTACTGGTATGGTGAGGGATTATGATGAAGACTCTGAAGGGTTGTTTACAGGGTGGAGACTTCTTTCACGTGGGGTGGGTGGGGATTTTTTTTTAATCTATAAATCTCACTGGACAAATCAGTTGTGCTGCTTTTTAAGGTCTTTCAGAAGAAACACACATTACTATGTGCAGCACAGTGTTTAATGATGGCTTTATAGAGAGAGTCCTGTGCTGGAAGTGACTGTTTGACCCAAGGATCTAATGTACGTAACTAACAAAACCAAATCTTTATGTGTTTTTTTCATTAGTGGGCTTTTGAGGTACCTCCTATAGCCAAAGCAAATTAAAATACCTGAGATAGGTGTGAAATGTAACTCACAATTTCACAAAATAGTGGCAGTTCTCAAAGCTGTCCACAAGAGCTAGGACTAGGTCAGCTGAACCAAAAATAGGATTTCTCCTGAAGCTTTGTTTAGAACTGAAGAAAGCCTCTCCTGTAAGCAAGTTGCTCCATAGCTTTCAGTTACAAAATTTCTTGCACCTTTTTCTCAATCAGCTGATATTAACCCTTTCATGGAGAGCACACTGTATGAAATGAATCTTGGGGCAGTTTCACTAGTTTGTGTATTTCTTCAGCTGTTTCAGCTGTGATGCCAAAACCAGCCAGATCTGCCGTCCCTGGTATGCTACCAGAGCCCCTGTTCCTGCAGGCTGCTCTGCCACTTAAACCCGGCACGTTACAGCTCCACCACAGCATGCTGGTGGTGAGGCTGTGAAAAATCCTTGTTCCAAGCCTTTTGTGGAATGCAAAGAAACTGGTTGTTAAAATGAAAAATGGCTCTCAGTAGTACTGTGAGACTTCTCCAGATGGGGAACAGTTACACCACGCATAGCTCTATACATTTACCAGCTCCTAATTAACAGGGCATCTGCTTCAACAGAGCCAGTGGTTGCATATGCATCCAAAGCTGCTCTCTAGCTTTCAGCCTCCAGGCTCTGCTTCCTTTCTAACGTGAGTGTGACTGCCATTGACAGGTACAAATGAAGGCTAAGTGGACACCTATTCTGCAGCTGTAATAGCAACAAAAGGCATTGTTAAAAGCATCTTACATACTAGATCCTACAGTGTGTGTTCACATATAAATACATAAATTCTGAGAGACTTTAAAACCTTTGTGAAATACAGATTTAGGAATCTTCACAACCAAAGAGCCATTTTACCTCTCTCATCTGCAAAGGTCTTGTGCTGTGCAATAAGATTACTCTCAAGGAGCAGAAGTCTTGGTATGCTTCTTACCTAATGGCTTTCTCATTTCTGTACTATCATGGTCATCAGACTTTGCCTCACATCTGCAGGATACCACACAATGCAAGTCAGTGGCTCAGATAGCCATGTGTGCCGTGTTCAGACATCTCCTTCAATCAAATGTGTGGACTAGACAGGTTCTGTTAATGTTCTGCTTCAGGAATCCCAATACTTTCTGCCAGGTATATGGCTGTGCCTTCAGCAGTAAGGCCATTAGAAATGCAAGCTGGAGGCTACATTTGGACTTTTGAGTCCAGTAGCTCGTATGCCAAGTAAGCATGCCTTGTGATATCCTTTGAAAGCTGTAGAAACTTCACCTTAAAATGAGTTTGTTTGATTTTCCCCTTTGCTAGAGTATGAAGATTCTTCATTAAAGAAAATAAATAAATAACATCACACTGAATAGAAATGCTCAGTGAGGCCAGGCAGAGCAAAAAGTAGGAGTAACTCTGTCTCCTTAGTTACATTCTGCATTCTCACAGTTCCTTTCAGTTTGCCTATTACTATGGAACAAAAGAGTTATTTTAAGCGAATTCTGAGAACAAAGCATAAAATTAGCAAAACCATTTTAGTCTGAAGGGAATATATTTGACAGGATTTTAAGGTAGAGAGAACTAGTTTTGAGAGTCAAATAATTTAGGGCAAAAATCCATATACCTGAGTTTCCTAGCTAATGCAGTCTTGAAACATGATATTGAACTTCTTACTTATGGTATGGATTACAACACTTTATCTGTGAAACGGATTCAAGAACAGTTAATTCAGAACTGGTGAGAGACTTTGCAAGTTGCTTCAAAATCCTTTGGGGAGGGGAAAAAAAAAATCCATTCTTGTCTGTAAGTGAAGTAGCACAGAGTTGTGAAGGGCCAAAGGGCCAAAGCTTTCCTATAGATTTCCTTCTGCTGCATCAATGTGTTACTGTGAAGATAGTAAGTGTGTCTAGTGACTGTCTTGTATATCTCATTCTTGACAGAGGTGAAAATAAGCTACATGGGGGCAGTATAAGCTGGTCCACATGTCCCAAAGGACATCATACGTGGACTTGTTTTCTCCTAACTGCTGACTGAGGTAGTTTTATTTCCAGGGCAAAATGTATTCCTGTTGCCTTGTGACCATTGTAGAACTCAATGCCATAAGCATCTCTGACTTCAACAATCCTAAAAATGTATTGCCTAGTTCCTGGGTGTGATTGTTGTGTTTAGCATACCTTGAAGCATTTTCCAAAGCCAAAAGGTAGCACTGCTGTTGTCTTAGATGTAGGAAACTGATGTGTAACAATGTGAAATGATTTAGCCACTATGACCCAGCAGCTCATGGGAAGAAGTGAGATGAGTTGTTAGGGTTCTTTGAACCTGGATCTGGTGTTCTGTGCAGTCAAAGATACGACCAACTGCACACACTTAAGGTCTTCCCTTAACTAATCTTTTAAATAACATTTCAGTTGCATGAATGCTGATTGAGTGGTTTAAGTAAAAGCTTAAAGCCTATTATTTCCCCATTTAAAGGGCCTTTCCTCAGGGGGATCATTGTCTTACTGAGCAACTAACAGAAAAACAACTGGTACCCTGGAGATGCTGAGTTTAGAACCCACATTGTGAATTCAGCCTAGCTACTAAACTTTCCATGATGTCAGACACATTAGACCTGCAGTGAAGTCTACCTGTGAGAAATACTTCCAAATACAGAGAAGAATTTGCTTACCTAGCTCTGTATCAGATTCCTGTAGAACCTTCTTCTGCCCTTGACAGAGCAGTTTCAGAAGCCCGGCACAGGTGTGTGTGTCCTAGTCAAGCCACTACCAAACATAGCCTCACCTTATTTTGTTGCTTCAGTTGAAGGGGATCTCCAGTGCTGCAGATTCCAGAAAGCAACTCCTGTATTCATAAAGCAAAAACATTTGGAATTGGGGCACTTGTCCCACCACCCTTGAAGAATCTATGTTTAGTCAAACAAAGCCTGTTTGTGATACAGGAAGAGGATAAGGCATGCTTAGAAAGTTCTATAGTTGTTAATCACAATAGGTAATGAAATTAGTAGATTCAATAAATTCAAAGTAAGTCTTTATTTGGGAAAATATACTGGGACTGAGCAAAATGCAGTGATGAAAGGTGGTCTGAACAATTAGTAGACTTCTTTGATCTGTGTCAAGCAAAGCTGGTTACCTGAATTCAGCCCAACTTCCATCCTTGCAGTAGAAAAGAATTTGAAGAACAAACCCTGCATGCTAATATGATTATTTCAGAAGCTGCTCCAGAAAAGTCTGTGTGAATGTTATGTAAGGTGTGTAGGGGTTATTCACTGACTGCATGACAATGGAGGCTCCTTAAGTGTCCAAAGAGCTTTAGGGACTGAAGATACAAAATGGTTAAATGATATGGCTGGGCATGAAGTCATGAGAGAAGCCATGGGAGTCGTGGTCCCATGTTGTGTGGGTTTAGGTGTGAGCACTCCCTGCTGTGCTGGTCTTGGACAGGAAAGCACTGCAGAGAAAGCCTAGAAGAGAAAATTGGTTCTAATGGTACATTAAACCACAATGTGAGCAGGCTTAGTGATACAGTGATTCTAAGACCTGCATGTTGTGCTTCCTTACTCACTGGAGCAGAAGGAATTAGTATGAGAAATTCATGAAGATCATGGGAGGAGCAGAAGGGAGGACTTTTCTGTACAGAATTGAGTTGTAAAGCACCAAGCCAAAAACATCAAAGTGTGAGCCCTCAGGACTCCTATCTACCTTGCTGATCAGTTTCTGCTAAGAATGAAAGACCTTGCAGCACAGGTCTGCACTTCTGTCTTTGAAAATTCACATCCTTTGAAGAAGAGGGTGGGGTGAGTCTTCTAACATACAAAAAGAGAACTTTCTTGTGACCTCTGGGATCATGTTATTGTAAACATCCCAAATCTCAAACCACTTGCTAGCAAAGATCTCGATTCTGCACAAGCCTTCCCTGTGAGCACCTGTTAGAGAAACAAAAACAAAGGAAAAAAAAGGTGCTTATAAAATTCATGTTTCCAAGCAACAAAACAAAACATACATGAAGTGAAACATCTCTCAAGCCCCTACCCAAGGGAACTGACAGAGACAGTTGCCTAGTTAGCAGAGTCTGATTTTCAGAGGCCGAGCAGTACTATTGCAGGAGTTCAGGGGGATTTTAAGTTACATGAACACAGGATATATAACATAACTTTTTCATTTAATTCCACCCTTACCCCCAATATCCACAGACCAGCTCGATACAAAATCTTCTGTTGAAATCCATGAAATGTCCTTTTGTGGCTTTAGGCACTGGCTTTTATTTCTTAGAGAAAAAATCCCATTGACAACACTGGAAATAAAACAGGGGTTGTATTTGGTTTACATTCAATATAGACTTTTCCATACTCTGCATTTCAAATACTGTTTCTTAGCATCTCCTTGGAGCTAACTATTGTTTATGAGTGCAGTCATTTAAAGGAAATCTAACTTTAGTTTTCTTTTTATCCATGGTTCCATTATCTCTATAACTCTTCAGCTCCCCTCAGGGATGTACTTACATGGTTTATCTTAGTTGTCCATCTTGTTTAAAGAAAAGTCCATTTACAGTTTATCCTGCCTGCAGAACACTCTGTTGATAGTTCCCCTATATAGCACAAAATGAATGGGTTATGGCTGCTTCCAGAAGATAGGCTTGGAATTCCATAGTGAGACTCTATAATCTTTTGAGTTGTATTCTTGGTTTAGGTGTGGAGGCTGATTTTGGATGAATTATTTATCTCTCTGCTTTATATGCACCAATGGGAAATGGACACAGTAATACACAGTGGTGTTGCCAAACCTAATCCAGCAACACGTTGAAAATACTTCAATATTCTTGGATTGGAAGAGATGAAATTGTTTCTGCTGTTACTGAATTCTCTTTCTGAGCTCTGGAAATATGATTCAAAATTTATTGGCAGGGATGTGGGATGAGAAGTTACATTTCTCCTCCTGTATTTTACATGTGGCTGCATCTGTGTGTTTGAGCCAGTAGCAAGTTTCTCTTTTGGGAAGAATTTATGTTTTAGTAAATAAACAGCGAGGAAAACTCGTTTTTTATACAGACAATTACACGTAATGGAAAACTAAATAAACCCCTCTATGTGTATATTTTTGCTTAGTCAAGCCACAATATTTATTGAAAAAATAATTTTGATGGGAAATATTTTGATGAACCTTAAAACACAAACAGCTTTGGACTGGGATGTTCTGAAGGGTCAAGGAACACATTCAAAAAATAGATATTCCAAGTAATATAAACCACACACTTTCCCCAGTGGTAACAGGTGTCCATGAGCAAACACAAAGTTAGGAGGAAAATCCTTTCAAAAGCAGTGTTCTCCAAAAAGCTTTAACTTTTAATTAACTGAACAAACTAGTCTCAGAACTGATAATAAATTCTCTTTGTAGGTGATTAGAGTGTGCTGAGTTTTGATGCTGAATTAGAGACATTTTTACTTGAGAACTGTAACAGATAAAAATCAGGTTTTATATTACACTGTAAGCAACATGCTGATGAATTTCTTACCTACAGCAGCTCACCCCCAGAGCTATGCTGTTGCCCATGTGTGTTTAGGCTGAGTTATGCTGTTATATTACTGATGTGTATTATGCTAATCCAATAAAACATAAAGACCATTGTATCTTCTGTGACTTCCACCACGCTGGTACCAGTAGGGATTTGCATTGGTAATATAACAGCAGCACAACAATCTACAGAATTGTTGATGTGTCCTATTTTGAAATTATGGATCCTACCCTGCAAGTAAATAAAATTACCCACCAACTTCAGTGACTCCTGAAGGTTTCAGAGCCTCCTAGAAATGATTCAGTGTAATGAAAGAGATTCAGTGTCCCCAAGAAATATGGTGACAATTTCAAATGAGTGAACTTACTGCAGTATTTTGAACAGCTTGGATCGCTGGGTAGTACATTAAAGAACAGTTTTGTTTCCTTTGTGTTTAATATATTTTTTTAAAGTAATTAAATGGTTTAATTTCTCCATGTTTCTACCTTCTGTTTAATTTTTTCACTCCTATGGATTATGTGCTACCACCATACTGTGCCTACAGATAATTTAGCTTGCAAGGGATTTAAAAAGAACACCTCAGAGGGAAAACAAATTGTGAAAAACAAGTCTATCAGTACCACCTTACAGCATTAGAAATGCAGGAAGTGGGTGTACCTCTGTACTTCTGGTTTGAGTTTCATTTATTTTTATAAGTCAATTTCAGTATTTGCATCTCATCATCATTCTGTATTGGGGTTTAAATCCTCATAACAAGTGTAAGACAAATAAAGATGAATGATATTTTCAGCCTCTTTCCACTGCCAAATTGCAGGCTGGAGTCAAAGCTAAAAGCATTGTGGTTTCCTAATATGCTCTAGTCAGCAGATATGCATCTAGCTACAGCATCACCCTTTGGCATCTGTTATTGACAGCACCACTATTTATTATTTATTAATCTCCATTACTGTGAGCATCTGAATGTGACTGAAACTCAATGATTCTTTTTGAACTCATTTTCTTGTATGAATAAGCAAGTGACATGCTATGGATTTCAAACACCACTTCCCAAAGCAGGCACTTGCACTTGGCACTGGGGTGGCTCCCCTCCCCAAATGCAATTCAAGGGCAGCGTGCTGCTCTAGCCGAACGGTCCCTGTTAGTTTACTGTCAAAAAAGCACTTGCTCTGCCTGTGCTCCAGCTAAAGCCAGCTCTGAGTGCCTGCTGCTGCCAGCATACATGTGGCAGTCAGAGGAGTGAGGGGAGATCTTAGGAACAGAAAGATTCAATCTGAGAGGGCTAAAAGAGCTACAGCTCTGCCGGTCCTCTTCCTAGTACAACCGCGCAGAACGGTCTGCGTTCTGGATCGCATGGCGAGCCATTCAGGCCTCTCTCCCCTCTTCATGGTGCAGCTGTAGGAATGTCTGTGCTGGCTGTGCTGGTGAAAGGTGCTGAAGCAGGTGCTGCTGCTGTTCTTTTCCCCAGTATAGCATGTTCTGTTCTGGAGGCAGGTTGGTGATGGAATAAACTATGCTTGGTAGAGCTTAGTCATGCACACCACAAAGACAGCATGCTGCTTTTGTTACGCCAAGAGAGCATTCCTGGAGGAAATATACACACTGTACATTGCAGCGCTAGTAGCCACACATCCCAGAGACAGCACAACAGGCAAATTCCTGAGCTGAAAGCATCATAACTTCATCAGTGCATTGCTGTGCTTCAGTTTATCCCTGGTATGCAGAGCTTCACTATATGGCTGTATTGCCTATGTGTTCCTAGGGGGATCTTTGGATGGACACATACATACCACACACTTATTTCAATCTGAGGCTCAAACTGGACAGCTGACCTGGCTCAGCCCATAGCCTGGAGCCCAGCAAGTTGTTTGCAAAGGGCACTTAAGCCTGAATAAAAAAAAAGGGAGTGAAATTAGCCTATTAAAATCAGTGACAGCTTCAGCATTGGCTTGATCCAGACCTGGTTCTCCAGTTTTTCTTACTCTGCAGTTGTATCAGATACATATTATGGCTAAATTCCTCATTCTCATCAGTAAGAGTTTTGCCTAATTCACTGTGAAAAGAGATTAGATGTTGATAAGATTCACCCCTATCACCCATCTGGATCATATTTGCTGAAGGGATGAGGCACAGCTTTGCATGTGGTTACAAAACACAACAGTTCAGACTGTGTTGGGGATTAAGTCTCTTCATTAAGAGCCACTGTCTTCTGCACTGCCCGTCTTGAGCACTTCAGGTGAAGGTATTGGCTATAAACACCTGCTCTGCAGTCCTAAGAGTTTTCACTCAGCACAGGTGAGGCCTAAATATGTTCCCTGCTACTCTGCATATAAGGAGGTTGAGGAAGGAAATCTGGAGAGGAAGCTGAACTTCCTATGCCAGAGATTTTACACCGGAGCCTTCCCTGAATTCAAGACAGTGTAGCTACAGCTACAGAACACTGAATGATTTTTGAATCTAGCAGTTGCCTCTTCCACCCCAACTCCAGACTGCTAAGAAATTCCTTCCTTTTTACCTTAATTTCTCTGAATATCATTTCAGACTCATGAAGTAGCTAGTTTGGGCATCTGGATTATCATGAGTACATGGGTGAGTGGGAGCACAAACTGAGAGACAACAGAAAGAGACACCAAATGGCCATCTTAAAAGGGCTAGGTCTAAGCAGATGAACAGGGGAGGTGAGAAGTAAGAAGGGCTGTATGTAATAAAGTTCTTAACTGATTAGACACATGTACACACCTGCAGCTTTATGTTCAATAAATGAAGAGGTCAGACCAATCCCAGAGATTCTTAATTATCCTTATCTTGATATGTTTTCCTATTATTTAATTGTGTTAACGTGTGTTACCTCGCATCTTGCACACCCATTAAAGGATGAAAGCTTAGAGGTTTGTACATAGGATGGTGGGATATGCTAGGAAATAGGTAGGAATTGATCAGAAACTTTGATTTTTGTTTATTATTAATACAGCATAGCAGTGAGCAGTGGGTTTACAATATCATTAGCTGCAAGTAATGCAGGAAAAAAGGGACAAATATTTCAATAACCAATCATTTTGATTGGAACATGTGGGACTAAGGGCATGCTCTGATGAAGTGTGGTTTTTCTTTTTGGTGACATTGAGATAAACTAGAGAAAGGAAACACCTCTTCCTTTTCTAGCCTGGAAGAGCATTATTCCTTATGTTCTTATTTTAATCCAGGCAATTTCCTGTACTTCTAAAGCATGAGCTCCCACAGGAGGGGTATTTATATAGCATCTTCCACCCAAAAGCACTGTGCAAAGCACTAGCAAGATCACATTTATTTTACCTGCTTTCAAGCAGCTTTATCCATTTCTGATTAAACAGTTCATGTAGATGCATCTCCTCTCTCTCTTCTGCTCTTTGGCTGATTTCATCTTGCCAATTTTCTGACCGTTGGGACACAAATCAGCAGCACACTGAGCTGACCGCTGCAATCACGAGCTTGTGTGGAACTCTCACTGTATGAGATGATGCAATGTCAGTCTAAGTAGTGCAATAAAAAAACCATTGCATAGGTAGCACAAGCAAAGCTGCAGCCTGCCAGCACAGTATGGGGAGGTAAACAGATGATTAGGTATCCAGCTCATGTGGTATCTCCCATGGTCTGCTTTATGCAACTGTTCATTCTAGACCCAGGTTCATTAGAAATACGCTAAATATCACACTTCAGTTCAGGGGAGATGCCTGAGTGATTTAGACAAGTTGGAGAAAAGATGAGGTTAAATATTTTGATGATTAAGGGACAGAAGCATCTGTTATATGAAGAGAGAATGAGCAAGATTGGAGTCTGGCCTCGAGAAGACGCCAAATCAAGAGGTTTTATCAGCGTGTAGCAATACCTGATGGGAAGGTATAAACAAGACAATGACAGATTTTTCCTCAATGGGCATCAACTGACAGAGTGAGAAGCACTAAGAACAACCCAAACTACAGGAATTTCCACACAAGCATTCAAAAAACAAAGTGATTTAAGTGTCCTCAGACACTAGAACGGGTTGCCCAGAGAGACAGTGGCATCTTCCTCCTTGGAGAATTCAAAGCCAGAATGAAAAGGGCCCTAAGCAAGCCTCTCTATCTGACCCTCTGATGAGCAGGAGGGTTGGACTAGGTGATGTCCAAAGGTCTCTTCCAACCTTTGTGATTCTATTATTGTTTACCAAGGGAAAACAGAAGCAAAGACATTGAAAGTGGTGCCTGTACAGCTGCCCAGGATATCTGTGGTAGGCCTGGAGTGTGTCACACTCCAGGATGTTTCTTGATTGAGAGATAGCCCTTCCCCTTATCACAGATCTTTTCTTGAAAATAACTGAACATGTGGTTTTTTATTTCCCATATGGCCTAAGGCAGTTGAATTTTAGTATTTCATAGCAGGTGTGGGGAACCTTTTATCTGTATGTGCAATTTTGAAGTAAGGAATGAAGGTGTATAACTCTTTTTTCCTCCAAATAATCTTCTCACCCAGTTCAGTTGACTTCGTCTGCGTTGCCTTCTAGCGCCCTGTCTGAAAACCCAACATTCAGTAGGCCACTTAGGGTCACTTCTGCCACCTCGTGGAAGCAGGCAGGTTAGCCAGAGCAAAGGATGGACACGTTCAGAGAGAAATAAATGGTGTGTTTACCTTGCTGGCCTGCTCCTTAGATAGATAATCATAGTTCTGCTGCCTTTAAAAAGAGCTGAAGTGACCCCACCGCAGTGCAGGACAGCTTCCTTCTGCTTTCTGCACAGAGCATTGGTGTCTCTGACAACTGCCCTCTGACAAGAGATGCAGCACCCTGGCAAGTGCTGCTAGGGGTTGACGGGGTAGCATTTCTTGCCCCATAGAGCTGAACAAAGCTTCTTACCTGGGCTGATGCAGTAAGTGTGGAGAGGACAGCCAGCAGACTGCAGAGACTTCTGAACCAACCCAAAAGATTATAGATTACAGAACAAAGGCTGAGTTTCAGCAAAAGAGAAATCAAATTATAAAAACTGAGTGCTTGTACAAACTAGCAAAGAAACATTCTTTTTCATGTTTACCTCTGGAGGTGCCTCTCTCAGGGCGTTTGATCCCCAGCAGCTCAGCAGTCTTGCAAGAGAAGTCACAAGACTCCTACCACCATCTCATCAGACATCTTGCACTGATCCCGGGCCTATGTTTTCTCTTCCCTCTACTTCTTCTTCTAGTTAGGAATGGTGCAGCAACGACTGGGTTAAGTGCCTGAAGGCCAGAGGCCATTTTCTAAATCTCACACTCTTTGTTTTGTCCAAGTTTCTTCTCTAGATTTATCCCCCCTTAAGAGGGGGAGGGAGCTGGGAGGTTTTTCCTTGAGCTTCATGTCCCACACAAAGTTCATCATGCTCTGACAGTGTATCTGTATTTCATTTTGACAGTGCAGCCCACGCTTAATGTATTCATCCTCAGAATTCTCTGCAAGATAAGGTAGTGCTACATTCCCTGTCTTACAGACCAGGAACAGCAGCCAGCACACACTAAATGACCTTCCCTGTGTCACATGGGAAGTCTGTGGCAGAACAAGCAGCTGAGCTGCGTTTCCCAGCTCAACACTTCCACCTCAGGACTATACTTCCTTATTTGTGGGAAGGAGGAGCTGCTTATGCCAGAAACTGTTAGCATGGAAAGAGAAAAAACAATGCACACACAAGAGCTCAACATCAGGCTCTTATTTTTTGTTTCCATTTGAGATACTTGGGAAAGAAGTGAGCAAAAACTAAGCACTTCATTACAGATTCAGACATTTCTAGATCTGAAATAGGAATTGATTTCCTCCTTTCTTCAAGCAGCCAAAGTAAGCTTTGCTGTTCTAAAAAGATGTGACCTGTCTTTGAAAGCGTGCACTCTTTTCTGCAGCCCCCTTCCTCCCAGGAAGGTGAAAAGAGCTCTACCATTTTATATTTTAAACTTTAACTGACCAGAACAAAATGTTTTCCTAGTGATGTGGTTTTGCACCTAAGATCTCTTTTTTTTTTGTGCATTGGATTTAAGCTTAGGAAGTAGTATTTCATAAAACATTTATTGCCTTCTCCATTTTTATAGCACACAATTCCCCTATGATGCTTTGTTTTCATAGTCTGCTCTGAACATGATTCAAAGGCTTCTCTCAGTCTGAATTCTAGTTGTGGGGAAAGGAAAAAACCTCTGCTATTTGCAGCAAAATTAGTAAATGTCTGCCTGAACAAAAATAGCTTTAACAGGTAAAGATAATTCAAATCAGAGCCAGGAGACAGCTAAGAGCAAGAATCTGGAAGGTGATTCTGTGAGAGCTATTTTATTCCATAAGTGAGCAGGTTTTGCATGTGTCTAAGTATCACACTCATTAGTACTGGCAACAGCAGGGATCCTTTTCCTTCAAAACCTGCATCTGATCCAGTTGAAAGGCAGTCAGAAGACAAAGGAATCAAACATTCCTCCAAGCTATTTAGGGGCAGCAAGGCAGACAAAGGCAACTGCAAGGCAGGAAAAGAATGGTTTTTTTCTTTGACTCTTACTGCATCCAGACCCTGTTGATGCTTCACTCTTGAATGCTGCAGGTTTACCGCTTAATACTCTCCAAAGATTATAATGCATCGATTATAAAAGCCATTACAGATGTACCACTTGACTTATATTGTTAACGAGCTTGGCTATAAAGGGATTTGCAACCTGAATTTCAGGACAGAGCCAAGGTATAATTTGCTTGGGGCTATCAGGCCCATGAATTATTGAGGCAATTTACTTCCAAGTCTGCGTTTTCATTTTGCGCAGAAGTGCTCCCGATGAGTGCAAGTGTGTGAGGGAGCAGAGAGACAGGGCTGCAAGCTGCTGACAGTGATGGAAGCACCAACTTCTCCATCGCAGCCTCTTTCACACAGACTGCAGAGAACGACAGAAAAGGACTGGCAAAATGATCATTTTGGATAAAGGAGAGAAGAAAAATTGCATGCTGAACAGTGCCAAATGAGCACCCAATTCTACTCAGAATTAAAAATGCACTTTGGGTAATTACAGAGAGGGGCTTTTCCCTTAGAGATGTCACAAAGCTTGTGTGGATATAATCAGACTTAAGTGGATGCAGCGATGGTGAAACCACTAGACTGACACATGAGAATTCTTAGATCCTCCATCCAGCTAAACACAACCTGCTGTGGGACCAAGCCTCCCACCTGATGTTCTTTTGAAACCTGGTTCTTCATGCAAATGAGGCTTTGTAATCACAGTCAAATCTGTGTCCTGTCTCCTCTCCTTTCTCTCCATAGCCAGCTAATAATTTCTGAACCCACTAACAAATTTCAAGCAAGGTGATAGAGAACTAGAGTTTCAAAGACATGAAGCTTCTAAATGTTTCATGAAAACAGGAACTGTGTAAAGAAGAGGCCTCTTTCCATAACCCCATAGCACGGAAGGCTCCAGCGGGAGCTCACCCTTATTAGGCACTGGACAGTGACACAAGAACAGTTCCATCCCTCCCTTCTCTTCTACACACTCCGTAGAGCAAACACAAAGGAACACTAGGGCTGCCTAGGTTGGGAGGCTTTTAAAGCACCCTGCTTGCTGTTTGAGCCTCATTAAGAGTGTCAACAACAAAATAAAGTTTTCTAGGAACATAAAAGTCAGATCCCCCACTGAAAGGCAAACAGAGGTGAGAAGAACACAAAGCAAATGTCAAAAGAGACATTTTTAAGGAAAAAGAACACTAGGAATTAAGACAAAGCATCTCACAGTTTTGTTTTTGGCTAGGGAGTTCTGAACCATCAGTTTGTCACCTTAAAAATCAGGCCTTAAGCTGGTTTTATCACCCTGAGCTTCCATTTCTCAACCCCACATTTCAGAAGGCTTCAGCCTCTCATTTCAACACCAAGGTTTTGTTTCCCACGAGCTCACTCCCTGGTTTGGAATATCTAGAGGCATTCTCACAAGCTGTAGAACAAGGTAGCTTACTGCACATGCTGCTTTGGAGCTTTTTATTTTGTTAGTGTCTAAGTTAAACACAGGTAAGAATGAGAGCAATGGTCTCAGTTGTGTGAGAGTGGCCTTATCAGAGGGGCCCTAGGCTGCTTGTACGGGCACAGATGTCCACACACTACTAGGAGTCCTACTCCATGAATAGTAGGAGGAACAACTGCATTAGGTGGGGGTGCCTCTGTAACAGCTCCTGTATAAATAACTGCAAAAACTTCACTTTGAGTTCCCCCTTGCACTTTTGGGAGCAATCCTTCAAGGGTGCCTGTTTAGTGCTAAATAAACGGAAATGCCACTTCTTGACTAAGGAGTTTTCTGATTCTGGTGCCAGGTTTCAGCAACCCAGAGAGGACCCTGCTGCTGAATCTCCATGGTTCCTGGGATTGCAGCACCTCCAGCTGGCACCAAGGGCTTCTCAGCAAGAACCTCCCATCCCTGGACAGAAGAGCTGAAGCAAGACCCCCTGGGAGAGGTAAAGGTGTTTCTTGAAAGGAAACCCTGCTCGTGAATCACATGTAGATTGTGTAGAGTTTTATATGAACCTGAATGTCTGATAGGTGCATTTCTTAAACACAGTCTCATGGTAGAGTGTGAACCCCAATACTGCCTGTTCACAAGCACAATGGAAGTTATGAAATTATGCAGGGTTTGAGGGCATTTATGGGTTTGACTGGGGTTTTGCAGCTACAACTATCCTCCTCCATAAGCAGATGGAAACAGGTCTCCTTGCAGTCCGGCAGATAGTCTGGCAGGTACTGCTGACAGCTCACAAGACAAAAGCATTGTGCAAGGAGAAGCAGGAAGGGAAGTCAAACCATTGTGATTATTCCTTCATCCTCTTCAAGCAAGCTCAGTCCTTGCTCTGCAGAGCGATAGCTGAAGAGCTAAGCAAACCCGAGCAGGGCTCGGCTCCACAAAGCTGTTGCCAGTGCTGATACAATGCAATACGCTGAAAAGTGAAGGACTGCCCTCTTGTGTCACTATTTTTTCATTTGCCTGGGTTTCTATTCCTGTTCCTGTTGAGTGAGCACTCAGCCATTTCCCTCCAACAGATATTTCTTCTTTGGAAAGGCACAGGATTTGTTTCTGAGTACTATCCTGAGGGAAAAGCTCAAGAAATAAAAATATATCTGCTGGATTTGTGGCTTAGAAACATCCAGGACTGGGCAGATAATGCTCCTGCAGCTAGAGACATCCACAGAGTTACACTGGGTTATGCCTAATCTCCATCTTGACACAGAAAAAGCAGGCAGAGGAGAGAATAAAACAAGAGAAGTATAATTAAGAGTGACAGGGAAGAGACAGAAGCGAAGCACATTCGTTAAGCCAGCCTTTCCCTGCAGCCCTTGTAGTAAGCTATACACAAGTTAAATATAGAACCAACACTGCTCTGGGGAGCTGGACTCGTGAACAGCTCACACACCATGAACGTGTAGCAGATTCCAGTCCCAGCCCTGCTGGCTGGCAGAGAGTCATCAGTGCACATTTCCAGGGTAGCTCTTGCAGAAACAGTTCTCAGAGAATAGTCCTCTAAAAGCTCTGCAAGATTTAGTGTCCACCACTTCTAGTGCCTGTTAATGACAAGCACCTACATATTTGCAGAAGGTAGCCTCTTTCACAGCTACCAAAGCAACTGCAGCAGAAATGGAGACCACCAGTCATGTTCCTGTTAGCAGGTCAGTCAATATAACTCTGCCCCAGCTCTCCACACTGTTACAGCCATTATCAGCACCTAGTGCTTGTGCTTTCTCCCTGCTCCTATCCCAGAGATAATCCCACAGCAATGAACCATGCTGGAGACTGCTCACGTTCTTAGAGGCAGCCAAATCAGCTACCTTACTGAAGTGGATTCAATGAAAATCACAACTGGGGAGTGGACACTGATTATGGGAGGATCAATAAAGGGAAAGGGCTGTCATTTAAAAAAAGGCCTCTCACTGCCCATATTTTTATCTGGTCTTAAGACTGCTGGAATCACCTCCAAACTCCCAATTTTACAATGATGCACAGCAGTTATTCTTACTCTCAGTACTTCACAAGGAATCTTCCCTAAAGACTAATTTCTCTGGCCTGTTGCCCAGCCTGTACTATGGTATTTTGTATTTCTCTTGTTCTATATGGCACAGCCAGATCATGCTTTGTATCACTCTGAACACTACTGAGTTCATCAATGTATTGAACTGGAAGAAGCTGTCAGGAATCTTTGATATTTTTTTGTCTTGTGTACTGAGACCCTGACACCTGAGCAGATAAAGTATGAAGGCATCTTTGAAATACTCAAAGCACATTAGTAATACTCAAAGTGTCTCTTTGAGTTTGAATTTCTACTTTGGCCAAAAAAACAAATAGTAAAAGAATCCCACCCACCCATCTTGCAAATGGAAGTTTAAAGGCTTAAAGGACCTCACAAACAATCCCATCAGGGCTCATCAGCAGCACCACCACCAAGTTTCTTTTCTCCTGTCTCATTGTCTCTAGTTGTGAAACACAACATAAAGCTCTCTCCACACACTTCCCTGGCCTTGCTTGCCATCCTCCTGCAGTTCATGGAGCATGTGCCAGTACCTAGCAACTGGCACTCCAGCAATTCTCTGGACACTTAAGAGGAGAAACTACAGAGGCTATTCAATGTGACTTGCTGGGACTCCCCTTTCAACTCCAGTTTGGGAAGTTTCTGTTCCAGAACAACAACTTACTGCTTGTACTGACTCATCCTGTGTGTTCCCAAGATGGCAACATTCCCTTGCCCCTTTTTACTGTGAGATTCTGGACACAAGGAATATAGATCTTTTTAATTAGAAGATGAACAATCATTCATGTCCCACTTTTACAGGCATTTAAAAAGGTTTCTACTTTGTTTCATGTCCTTGAAGAAGCTTTACAGGGAGATTAGAGCAGCCACAGTTCTTCCAACTGAAATATCATTACAAGGGCAGGAGCAGAAATATCTTTCCATCACAACCTGTTTCTAAAACCAAGCTCTTCACATCTTCCTTAACTCTCACAGTCTGCCCTCCTTTACTCCCCATCTGAAAGGGATCAGAGATGTGGTCGTTCTTGTGCTGCATCTTCTGCATTCTCTGAGTTTGCTTGGGGTGCTGGACCTCTATTGATTGCATCAGGGGAATACTGGGTGGGATCCAGCCCACCTGATGTCACCTCTCCAGGGCTGTCATTGAGCTTCTGGCTTGTCTGTGCTACTTCATTGTACTGTTTACCCATTTGGACAGCTTCGTCATAAGAAGGTGGCAGCTCCACTGCATAGAGACTGTAAGCTGGAGGGAACACAGTGTTCTTATCCATATCCACAAACATGGAAGGAATAGGGACACTCAGAGGGTACTGCCACGAGCTGTATGCTGTGAAGAAAAGGAATTGAAAGAAAATTAAATAAACATGGGCCACTGATACAATAAAAGGCTAATTCTGCTTTTCCCAAGAAATTCTGGGCTCATTTTTGTGGTGTCAGAACACATGCACTATATATTAAAGGCTCTCAGTATAGAGTTACCCATGATGGAATCTATACATTCTGCAAAAGAAAGCAGTCAGGAGAGAAAGTGTCTGTGCACATCACCATCCAGTACTGACTGGGAAATACCTGACACAGGACACGGATCTTGTGACACAGTTGCAGGCACACACTCAAGAGCAAAGCACTGCTGCATAGTTGGCTGGCAGAGGGTGCTTACAGGTCACTGTGCTGTGGGCAGTGCTGTCACTGTCAATGCCAATAACTGACAAATCACAAGGGTGCCTCGAGAAGGTCTCAACTGAAAACCTCTTCTTCCGGTAGCAGAATTTGATGAAGCTTGCTATGACCCCACAGAAGAGAAGCAGGAACAAGACCAGCAAGATTAACCTTAGAGAAGGAAAGAGAACACAGAATTTCACTGCTCACATTTTGCTTCTTCCACAGTTGAATATTCTTTTGCTCTAAATGGGTGAAGGACAGGCCAAGCCTCCCAGGTTTAGTTCCAGATCCTGGATTACAAAGCTGGGTCACAAACAATTACAATTACTGACCATTGGTACCTTCTGGCTCACAGATGCTGTCATGTGAATTATCTTGGGTTGCATTTTCAGCTTTTCCAGAGTGCAAAAGACTCTGCTTTCAGCAGTAAGAGTGAGGATGTACTCGGAGGGAAACACAAGGACAAACTGCCCTAAGTCTAGAACCTGTATTTATAAATGACCACAGAAGTTCTATTTTGCAGTTGATCTTGCAAACAGTTTTCTCTCAAGCTATTGTTTAATGGAGGTCATCATTTAACAACTTCTAGCACAGCTAGGTGAGGTGCTGGTGTTTCAGGTTTTCCTCTCAGCTGAAACTCTGCCTTCCCACCCCCCAGTCTCTCAAAGGAACCCACTCTTCTCAGGAGCTAGGTGAGCACTAAGACACATCATGAGAAGATGAGGTAGTAAGAAATGCTTGAAAGACAAAGTTGCAGTACACTCAGGACACTCATGGCTTGACCAGAACTGCTGTGTGACAGATCATGCTCCTGAATTTCTTCTTAGGATTATATTCCACACTAAATATGTACAGAGAGGGCCTGAGCAGCATTCTAGTCTTTCCAAACCAGAGGCAGTTACTTGCTCCTAAGAATCCTGATTCCAGAATAAACATTCCTGTAATAACTTATTTAGCTTTAACAGGAGGAGAATTCTCCTAGTGCGAGTCAGAGAGAGACTACACTCAGTGTAAAGGTTGGGTTGGAGAGCCTCAAACTGCCACAAATTCCACATTTTTTCTTGCAAGTGACTGCTTTAGAAAAGTGTGTGAGAAGACACTGCCCTGCTGGACCTGTGCAGTAAAACACTCCTCCAACATGAGGGGTACGACCTCAGCACTATTCAACCAGCATTGCCTGACACCACGTGCTGAATGCTGGTGTGCCCTGGCACATCCTGACACATTCAGAGCCTGCTGCCCTCTGAGGAGGGCAGGAATCACCCACACTGAGGCATCCCAGCAGCAGGAATCTCAGCACTAGCTTATTACCTGTTGTGATGTCAATGCTGCTAAATTACAGAAACCTTCTTAAAATAGTTTATATAATTCTGTTTTTTTAAACATTTGTCTGCATCAGCACCTTCTAAGAGAGCAAAGAATATCAGTCAAAGCTTAGAACTCACTGTGTGCTATCATCCAAGTTAATACACTGGCAGAACCCAAACTATAACATTAGGGTAGCTGCAATGCATGTGCTAGGCAAGAGAGGAATCCACTCCTGACAAGAGCTTACTACCCTTTTACCTATCACAATTTCCCCCCCTTTCAGTGGTTCAAACAGCCAGTAAACAGCCTTGCAAGCAGCTTGAGTTCTGAGGGAAAACACAACACTGCTAATTTAGAGTCCCCTGTCTCATAAATGACCTGAGAACCGTGTGCCAGGCAACACCCTGCCCAGCTCCAACAGGTCCAGGCTGCGTGGCTACCTCTGTGGTCATCAGAGCTTCTGTTTAGGAAGAACAAACAGCCCTACAGTGGACAGCAGTGCACTGGGAAAGGAAAGATGACCTATCCCAAGACGAATGCTGTACCCTGCCTGACACCTGATCCCCCTCTGTAGCCATCTGTAATATGTTCCACTGGCAGCTTTCATCAAACTGAGGAGAAACCCTTTCCTCCCTCCAGCCCAAGAAAAGATTGTTTCCATTCCCTTACTGTTCACAACAATGCTCAAATCAGTCTGGGTTAGTAAGAATAATAAACTTACCATATATACCATAGACCTGTCCAATCAGACATGTTCTGAGAGCATCTGTGAAAGAAGGCAGGTGATTCACTGATTTAAATACCTACAGTGAAGGTATAACAGGGAATACATTTCACATGATTTCTGAGATGGACAAGAGAAAGCAATTGGTAAGAGTACAGAGCAAAACCCCTGCAGATTTAGTTTCAGAGGGCTGTTCCTCACAGCTATGAATTTACTCCAGTTGAAAAACCATGAAAATAATCTCACTCTAAAAGCTGGCTTTAGAATGAAGTGTTTTTACAAAGTGATACTTGACTGTTGCTCAGGAGAGAACTCAGGGCTTCAAGAACAAATCAAAGAGTTATTTGAAGTTAACTGAGATGAGGTACCCAATACCACAGCCCAGCCTAAGACAACTGTCTCCTTCCTCCAGTTAACTTTAAATTACTCCTTTGGAGCTCTAATACCACCAGAAATGTTTACTTAGATCTACTTTGGGTATAAAAAAGGAGAACAGCTCCTACTACATGGCAAGGGTGCAGCTCCCACAGCAGTGCTGTAGGCAAGGAATGGCAGGCACTGGATTGCAGGAACAGGACAATGCTTTTGGCCACAGAAGAGACTCTGCAAAGTGGCTTTTCAGAGGTAACACTTCAGGGTCATTTTGAAAGAGGGGATTGCTCACCTTCGTCTACAAACCAAGGCCAGCCAGATCAGATCTGTAAAGCTGGTAAGGATCTTAAAGGTAAAACCCAAGGCAACGAGGAATGTGGGTCAGTAAGTCACCATTCTGATCTGACAGTGCCCCTCCACCACGGTGGGGACAGGCTTGGCAAGAGACATTTGAAAGCTTTACATTACTCACTGGTGAGGGTTCCTGCAGTTATTCTCAGAAGCCGGGAGCGCTGCCTAAGACAGGGAAATAAAATAGAAGGAGATAAGGCGGTGGCCAGCAGAGGAGCGCCTGGATCAGCTGCTGCATCTGCTTGGCAGAGCCCGGCACTGCCCGGGCGAGTGTGCGGGCCCCGGCCCGGCGACCTCCAGTGCCCACCTTGGAGCGGGGTGGGCAGAGCCGGGAGTCTCTTCAAGGACAGCTGCAGGTCTGCACACGCCGTTCCGGGCAGGCAGGGAATAAATACCGGCTCGTTGTGACGCGGGGGCCCGTGACCCGGCCGGCGGCGCCGGCGTCCAACGGCGGCAGGAGGCGCGGCCCGGCGGGGGCGAGCTCCACGTCCCACTGCCCCGGGCCCCAGCGCTCGGCTGGGCTCCGGAAAGCGAAGCCGACATTAGAGCTAAGGGACGAGCTGCGGGGGCCGGGCCGAGGCGGGCAGGGCCATCCGGTTCCCCCGCCTCGGCCCCGCCCGGGAGCCGGCAAAGCCCCTGGCGTCAGCCGCCCTCCCAGGCTGCTGTGGCCGGGAGCTCGGGAGGAATTCGGTCTTCGGAGGCTCCCTGGAACGACTTGGGTCTGCTGCTGCACGCTCCTCTTACGCCTTAACTATCATAGTTGCTCGCTGTTGAACAGCGCCTGTACCTATGCGGTGCCATTCTGAAGGAGAAACAAAGAGTGAAAGACTAGAATTGAAGGCATATAGGAAAGCATTTCCCCTTCTAAAACCAGTTAATTAAAAGAAGGGCATTTTTCAGATCTATTGAGGCCCCTGATCTCCTCAGAGGGCTGTGTGGATACATATGTAAAAACTTCTTCAGGAATGGGACAAAAAGATTAAATGGGGTTTTTCTCTGAAACAACAGGGGAGAGTGGATTTGAATTTGGGGTCCCAGACGCTTCTTGTACAGGAAGTGTGGATAGGCTGCAATACCTCGGGACCAATCATGGCTTTGGGAGCAACAATGGGCATAAGAGGTGGAAGGGCCAGAGTGGACAGACCCTTCTCCAGATGACAGTTACCACCTCTGCTCCATAAGCCTCAAAAGCAGCATTGCTAAGCTCAGTAACAGCATGTGGCAAGCTGACTACTTTCCTGCAGGACTGCTCAGGGTCAGGGGACCATTGCTCATTAAGGAAAAGCTGCATTTGTAAGCATGAAGCAATTGCTGCAGTCACTGGATAAGCAGAACATGCATTAATGAGATGTGCATGAGGCCAGTGCTTATCTCATTTCCTTCTGCTTAGAACTGAGGTAGATAGAGGTTGAAGATCACACATGGACAGGAACTGCTTTCTTATTATGCCGGAACTGCATCAGAGCTAAGAAGTGTATGTTTGCACTTAGATCCACCAGAGTTTGTGTCCAGTGACCCAAGAGTGGTCACAGCTGCAGAACTCAGTCTGAAAGCACAAGCTTCAGAAGGGCAGTTGGAGAAGCAGAAAACTCACACATTTAGAAAACTCAGGGAGAGTTCTGAGGTTCCAGTTCTCTGTTATCCCCTAAGGGCTCCATCCCTAGGGGTGTGCTACATTAGGGAAACAGACCCCTCAGGTTAGAATCTCCAGGCAATTTGAAGAGCAGATGTGTGACAATAGTTGAGAACCTGCTTTGGAAGCACAGTAGTGAACAGGATGTGTTGGTTCTTTAAGAGATGAACTTGCACAAAGGCTGGAGCTGCTGTGCTGAGCTGCTTCTGGTAGCTGTGAACATGGCATTAAGCCCTGCAGGCAGAACACAGCAGCTCTCAGCTGTTCCCTCAAGGAGTTAGCTACAAACCCACTATTTCCAGTGCATCCCAGTGTGTCTAGATTAGCAGTACTGGTCCCAGTGGTCAGCCTTCTCAGCCAACCTGCTTCCTGTGCTGGAGAAAGCTCAAGAGGCTAGTTTTGTACACATTACATGAAGAGCCGTTGAGGTAGACTTCTTAATTTTTCCATAGCTTGACAATGTGCATCTCAGACCACTGCAAGTTTGCATTGTGAAGTTTCTGAAGAGGCTCAGCACCAGTTACATGTATTCTGAAAGTAACCAGGTTAATCTAAATGAAAGGATAAGTCAGATCAATTACTGAACCCTTGGCTTGCTTGCTCAGCATCCATACATAAGCAAGAGGCTTCAGGCAAGCAAGAAGCCCCAGTGACAAAGCAACACACAACTGTCACAGGGTTTAGACACTAACTTTCCCACCTCAGTCAGCTTAGTGAAAGAAACAAACTGTCAGATGTCTAGAAAGGAAAGCTATTTACTCCACTCCAGTAAACTTCATTTAAATGCTAAACCAAGACCAAAAAATGCAGCAAATACATCAGAGGATGAGTTGCTTGGCTATGGGAAGGAAGCCACTGGTTTATGTCCTTTGGTGATGTGGTAATCCTCATCTGAATGGCAGTGGAACATCCAAGGGCTGCATTTTGCAGCCTTACTTTTAAGTCACAGTCTTGTTCCAGCTGAAGCAGCATGGTCTGCATGCCCGTGCTGGGTGTCACAATGGATCTGCTTTCCCACAGCAGACAATTTGTTTTCCCTTTCACATCATCTCATCTCTCCCCCTGCTCAAGTACTGCTTCATGCAAGGGCCAGGCACTCAGAACTCAGTGTGCCAAGCGAACACACCCGCTCCAGTCAGAAAGGAAAACCCAGCCCTGCCAGGATCAGCCATTATGCCCCCAAGACATCAAATATGATTACTTTTGAAGCCCAAGATGAAATAACAGGCTTTTGTCTCATGAAAGAATAAAGCCCACTCCGATTTCCATAAGTGCTTTCCAGAATGTCAGCTGCTCTATCCTGAGCATAGTTTGCTTTATTTTCAGTACTCCAGAAATAGCAGCCTGGTTCTATTATCACAGCTCCCCACTCACCCTGCAGAGAATGAATGCACAGTTTGCTTTAATCACAGCAAATGTGACCAGTGCAACTTATGCTCACTTCAAGCTTATGAAATTATTCATGTGAGTTTTGAAGATGAAGCTCAAATAGTGCAGTTTAAAACGGGCTGCAGCCGTTGCTTACCTTCAGAGCTGCTTGGTGCAGACGGTGACTTAAGCTGCACTGTCTGAGCAGGGTCACTGTGCATGCAGGAGTGTAAAGCTGTGTGCTTGACCCTCCAACTTCTGCACCCAATGGGCACACCCAGAGCCCACCACTGGTCCTGAGAGTCTTTCAGATTCAGTGTCCAAGCAACACTGTTGGCTGGACCAGCTGGTCCTTGCACATAAACCCTTCTGCTTACTAAGCCACCTTCTTATTCTTGGAAGCAGCCTCTGTTTTTTCAACACCATCACACTCTTTACCTGTAACTGAATTTTAAAGGCACAGCTTAAAAAAAAAAACAAAAAGAAGTTTTTCACTTCTTTTAGCCATTCAGATGCTTTTGCACAGTACCTGACCTCTGTGAGGTGGAAGATTCCTCAGACAGCAGTGTTGGTTCCTGATAGATCATTTTACACTTATTTTCAGCACATTGTATGGTTATGTGAGTCTGGAGACTAATTTATTCTTAGCCATTACTTTCCAGTTTCCAACAGTGAAACCCAAAGGATCCTCACACAGCAAATGCCCCCAGATTAACTGAAATAAACCTCCCACTCCAACGTGCTAGGTCCTTCTTTCCTTTCTGAAACCCTATCACAAGGCAATGTCAACCCTGCAGCAGTTTCATTGTGGGTAGTTGTATTTCATCTCCATTTTAGGGCTGTGAGGACTGCAGGAGAACCAGCACACAAACCTCATTGTCCTCAGCTCCAGCAGCACACCCCAGCTGCGCCTCTGCTCTAGAGGCAGAGCTGTCTCTGGCTAGCACTGCCACCCCCTCCCAGCCCTGACTGTTGATTGCTGTGGCATCTGCAGTGCTTTAGGCTGAAGAGTTAAGTAACTTCACAGCCACTTGATTCATTATTAAATGAGAACAGATCTGAATGGATCAAACACACCGTCCCTGCACAAACAAGGAACCCCTCTTCCTCAGCTGCCCAAGCTTCCTCGAGGGAGGGGGAAGCTCAAGTATCTCTTGTGACAATTGCTTTACTGCTTTTTCCTGCAGTGTGACTGGCATGACACACCTTACCTTAGGGATATTTACAAACAGTCTGTTACTATTTTCTTACTGCAGCTTCTAAACAAACAGTTTTAAGAGCTACACAGGGCCCATGGCCTTGGAGTGGTGGTGAGGGAATTCTGCCACAGGCTTGCTGTGATTCAGGAAAGAGGTGTATGGATTGTAAAGGGTATCATTGCTTCTAGATGGCTGTTTCTTGCCTGGTCCCTGTATTTTCCATAGCACAGAGCCTCTAGACTTCACCCTGAAGTAGTTGCTGCTTCCTGACAGAAATTAAACCTGCAGGGCACTCCAGCTTTGCCAGTACCAGGCAGAAATCTCTTTTTAGTCAGAATTCAGAGGAAAGCAAAGGTAGACACACAAAATTCCTGGACAGCCACGATCTAGGGCAAGTGTCTAACTACCCAGTGGCAGTGTCACGGATTCCTCCTTGCCTGTGTATCAGCAGAGAGATTTCACAGTGCATTGTAACAAGGACTGCCCAAACGATCTGGAGAAGACTTGGATAAGCTGCTTTATTGCAGACTTAGGAGGGGAAGAGTCAAAGATTCTCCAAATCCTTTAAAAAGCAGCTGAAACTGGAAAGAGACACATTGTTGGGCACTCACCCCTGTAGATGCAGGACGGATATTCCCCTTGAGGGAATGCTCACCTGTCATTAACAGCAGAGGTATCCACTTGGGCCCATCACTGATCCTTCTACCACAAGATTATTGACAGTCAGCTTGAAAATGAAAGTCTTAGAGCCAGCATTTAGACAGCATTTTGTGGGGAAAAGAAATCTTACATGCCACCCTCCTTCCCACCTCCCTGCTCCCCTCACGTATTTGCATCAATTTTCAAGTCTCTCCATGTTCCAACCAAGACCCAGTGACGAAGCCTCCATCTTCCTTTCCACTTGGCTTGCTCCCCTCAGGTGGCAGGAGCACGTGCAGGCACAACTTTTGCCATGAAGAGGATTTGGTAAGATTCCTTAATGTCACCTTTTAATGTCAGGAGGGCTGGCACTAGCAGAGGGTCATCAGCCTACAATAAACCACACACAAACCCAGCCTATTTCTCTGTACACAGAACAGATCAGTTGACCAAGCTCTACCCTCTGAGCTGCGCGAGGTACCCCTTAGAGCTGTAGGTTACCTCTTCCCACTCTGCTGGCTCTCTGCTATTTCCACACAATGCTCCTGCTGCAGGAAGTAAAGCAGCAATGACTAAGCCTTCTATCTCCAGAGAGCTACAGATACCAGCACCACATTACAGCCATGACAACTGGGCACAGCAGCAGCAGAGCGTGCTGCAGCGAGGGTTGGGAAGGAAATGGATCCTGTTAGCCATCAGTTAGTGTTAAATCTTGTGTAACAACCAGTGGTTACCAAGAGGCACAATGTCAACCTCATACGTCATGCTGGGAACTCTGCTGCCTGCTCTCTGCACATGATAGCAGCAATCTTTTAATTTTGGAACAAGCTACTCATTCTGCCATCCCACACACAGCTCACAACAAAAAGCAGGGGAGTAAATTCTTTCAGCTCCCATGAATGCCCAAGGAGATGAATCAGGCAGGGCAATCACAGCCCCGTGGAGATGTCTGGACCTCATAGCTAAGTTCTGCAATGCAGGAAGGCAGAAGCAGCCAGGGAAACAGGCTGCAGAAAGTGGAAGACCAAAAAGGCCCCACTGATGTCTAGGAATGTACCAAAGGCAAGGCAGCCCACAGTCAGAAGGAAGGTGAGCACTGAGCAGTGACCCATGCAAGCTCTGCCCTGTGTCTGCAGGTTTGCTTGCACAGGAGGCATGAGAAAGCTCATTTCAGTGTGCTCACAGCTGACTCCCAGCTTTCAGCAGTGACAGCATGGCCCTTTGGTGCCACAGAATGCAGTGACCTGCAGAAGTTATTCTGAGTTTTGTTAAGATGTGAGGGGCTCACACTTGTTCTTTTCATCACACAGATACCCGAGATCAAGTCCCTGGAGAGGCCAGCAAGCCTCCTAGTCACACGTTGTTCCTGGCTTCCTTTGTCCCATCAGTGTCACACCAGCCTGTTCCCCTTTGGGAGCTACCTGTGCTCTGTTATCCTCATCTGCCAGAGCAGCCCGTGCTGCAGACACCTTCCAGAGCAGCTTCTGAATTGCTCCTCTAAGTGGGTGAAAACAACTGCCCCCAGCCCTCCAGCGGCAGCACCGTGCTGCGGGGACTGTCACTTACACTGAAGTCAGCAGGTGGCAACCAAGAGACACCGATGCGCTTCACTCGCCCGGCCTCCACCGTTCCTTTCGCGGCGTCCACAGTGAAGCCCTTCTGCTGCAGCAGCGGCAGGTTGTCCAGGCTGAACTCCACGTTCTGCAGACGCACAGCACACCCTCAGCACAGCCAGTTCTGCTCCCTCCAACACAATGCATTGCCCAGATGCTATACGTGGGCCCACGGCTTGCCAAATGGCTTCTGCCCTCAGGAACTGCATGTATCCACTTCGTTCACTGTGTCATGCTGTCACAAAATCTACTCAAGTAACAGCATCAGGCCTGTCACTGGGTTCTGGGCTCCAGAATCAGGGAAACAAAATGCTAAACTCAAGTTTGCTGCTGACTTCAGACGATAATGCTAACTCCTCAGACCACCCCCCTTCCAACACTGATGTGGAGTTTATCAGAAACCCTGAGAGCTGTATTTCTGAATATCCAGCCCATTTTTGACAGACAGAACCAGTGGCCATTTGCACATTCTCATCGCTCCTCTGACACAAAACTGCACTTCTGATTTGCTTCACCTTCTTAGATGCAAGAGAAGCTGTCTGTATAGCTCCAACTTTCAGTTCTGTCACTGCTGGTGCTGCAGAACTCTCTCCCTCAATGTACTCCAGAATCAGAAGAATGGACTTCACTGGTTCTTGTAGCTCTAAACAAATAGGAATCAAGTAAACTCTCAGACAGTCAAAACAGAGCCACTCTCAGTTTGGAACAAGCATTAATGACATACAGTACAGTATATTCCTACTGTGGATGGTATGTGCTTGGGTTTATTTATAGCTCAAGGAGCTAGGAGTTGCTTATATACTGTCCCTGAACACAGGTCCTGCCCAGAGGAGTTAAAGGATATGTTCAGCCCTGTGAAAGTGTCTCTTTTGTGACAGTACAATCAGGAGAGCCCAGGAGAAGTTATTAGATATGAAATAGTTTTACAAACATTTAACAAAAGAAGCAGCAGAAAGTGAAACCACCTTAATACTTGGTAATATTAAATGAGAATCAGTTTTTGCAAGCTAAATGAGAAAGATCATCATCATTAGGACATAACTGTATTAAAATGAAGATAAAAATCTTCCTCTGAGAGAAAGTTTCCTGCATTTGTTGTGTTATGAATACAGGCTTAGCTGTCCTGATTCTGGGAAAGTGATCTTGAATTCACTTTGGTTTAAAACATGAGGAACACTCTCACATCTCACCACTCAGTGTCTGTGAGGTGGCACATTACCTTCTTTAGGTGCTTCCTGCAATGACACAGGAAATGTCACAGCCAGGGACTCCACAGGCACGTCCAGAGGGACTCCCCCTTCCACGAACATCGGATGGTCTCTTGCTGCGCCCTTCAGCTGGACCTCGTGGGCCACTTTCTGTGCGAGAAAAAATGCTTCAAATGTAGGTTGTGGCTTAATAACTGACAACAGCAGCAGCTGCTTCAAAATTATTACATCATCTGCTCTGTACTTCAGTGCAGGAATCCTGCATCTGCCCCTGACTTGCCTACTCAGGTGCTTCTCTTTTGAAGAACTTTAATTCCTAGGCAATGTGCCTCAGCAGGGGACTGGACAAAATATTTACACTAAAGCCACTATAAGAGGCAAAACCCATTTGCCTCCAAAGCTGGCTAAAGATTGTGAGCCAGGACCAGTCTCCTTTCACCTTCAGCTTACCCTGATTGCAGTCTGACCTGCAATTCCATCAGGGAGAAGAACAGCACTTGGTTGCTCTGTCTGCAGTGCCTGCTGATGGGCATTAGTTGGCACTGCTCTGTCTGCAGTGCCTGCTAACAGGCATTAGCTGGCACTCTTCATTAACTTTTGGTCAGTCTCTTGGAACAGGGCACAGAGCACCTGCTGTGCTGCCAGCCTGTACATCCTGGCCTGGGCTCAGTCTCAGCTCCACTGCTGCTCTGCAGATGGAAACCTCCTTCCTCATGCTGAGCGACTGCAGAAGCAGCTTCCTGCTCCTCGGTGCACCTGCAGTCTGTGCTGTGCAGGTGTCACTCCACTCTCCCCTGCCAGCAAAGGCTCCTTGCAGAGAATCCACTTGGGGCTGTGCTCAGTGGTGTGGCAACACTCTAGCTCCATCACCTCCCAGTTAGACAGGGTGGGCAGCTGGGCAAAACCCAGGACTGAATTCCAAGTCATGCAATGTTTGGAGTTGGTAACTGAATGTTTAAAACCTGAAAAAAAGTCATTCAGCCCCAGAGCTGCCATCTCCTACCTACATCAGTTCATCTAATAACCATAATAGTTCTGCCTACAAAGGCTGTCCACTGGATAACATTACCTGAAGCTCCTGCTAAGCCCCATGCTGACAAAAAATACTGTAGATCACATTTAGGCTTTCACAATCCAGGCACCTTGATGATCTCACCTTGCCAAAGAGCACAACCCTGAGGCGGTCAGAGTAGTACAGACTTTCATGATCAGGGCTGAAAGTGACAACAAAATCCTGACTCTTCCCAGCAGCAAGTTCTCCTTCTGTTGGAAAGATGCTGAACACACTCAGGCCACTATAATTCTGTGTGCCTGGCAAACAAAACCAAGATACAAATAAGAAAGAGGACACCTCTTCATATATTCATCTAGTCTAAATCCATTTCACTCATGATGGACCAGCAAAGAAAGACCTGAGGGATGGTTTTACAGGAAAACAGGGTGTCAGAAACACCAGACAAATCCATCTTCCAGTTTCATGTATTCAGCTCTAGAGGAACTGAGGCATCATCACCAAACCCTTCCTATATTCCAGCATGTGTTTACAGAGCTGGACATCCCTAGATATCATCTTTAATAGGCAGTGACTGGGTGGTTTTATTTAGATTCAGACATTAGTATCTCTTCATTTGCAGATATTTGCTCAGGCTGTATAAATGTACAGCTCCCCATACTGAATGAATTAGTCCAGCTCCTACTGGGGAAACAAAATTATGTCTTTAATTTCAGTGCTGTGATGCTCCAGGGTTTGACAGTTGTATAGATCCAACAGGGCAAAGTAATGCTGCTTTAGACTCCTGAGTCTTTAACAAAACAAAGAGGGAAAAGAAAACAATTTACCAACAGATTCTGTTCTTTGCAGAGAGGAGGTAAGAAAGGCTGGGAGTTTCTGCTGCTCTCTGTCCCTTGCTGGTGAAAGTGAATCTAGTTGCATGGAATATGGCAGGGTCAGCAGGGAAGTGTTCTGGACCTGGCAACAAGAATGCACACAACAGCATTTTCATTAAGGAAATGGATTCTCAAGCCTGTGAGGTCTGTAGTCTGGCATCTGGCCACATTTTTTTTGCTGCATTGCTGCACTACTGTGTACCCAGGTGTCACTGAAAGCACCTGTTATTGCCATCCATAATGTGTCATGTCCATCCCTGGCCTCAGCAACAGAAGTAGGCAGGCATCCCAGGCCACAGGCAGAAGTAGCTCAGATCATCCTCCCTGCACAGCTCTGTCCCCATTGGACTGAAACAGCACCAAATCACTCTGCCTGACCTGCTTCTAACGCCATGTTCTTGTGTCCAGTTAGCCCCTTAGCTACACTAGGAACTACTGAACTCTTCTTCCCCCTTACAAAACCTGCAGGAGCGATATCCAGTTCAGTATGGAGGGATTTACCTTGAGTGTGGAAGTCACCTTCTGCCCAGCTAGGACATATCCCAAATGGAGGACTCCTTCCACAGAGCAAGCAGTGGATGGCGTCACCCCGCGGCCAGTGATCCTCAGGGTCAGAGTGTTTTTTGCTGTCTGGATCTCCAGTGTGTCAGAGAACTGCCCAGAGGAGGTCAGTATTAGCCTGGTTTGCTGAAAGAAACCACCCCTCACCCCCCTGCCTCTGCAATCTCCTCCCACACATGGGCCATCACTACAGAACTTCGGGATTTAGTGCACAAAGATCCAAATGTGGGGAAGGCTCTGCACAGGGAAGTTCCTCACTCTCACACAGCCTCATCCTGGGCAACAGTGTGGGTATTCTACACAGCCTGTCTCCCCACTTCTGCCCCACTGTTGTTGTATCTTGCTCACCTGTTTGTCCTCATCTGGACAGAAAGAGATGACAAGGGATTTATTTTCACCTGGCTCAAGCATTCCAACTGGTCTGACCAACAGGAAGGGACCACTGGGATTCAGAACTAAGAACCTGAGCTACAACAGTGCAACTCAAGGGAAAATACACAGATGAACAAAGGTTGGAGAAAAAGAACACATTCTAAGTGTTGTTTGGACCAAAGAAGTACAAACTAACCATCCAGAACCTTATTCTGAGCTCAGTAACTTAGAGAAAACAACTAACCCAGTTTGATTTTTTATCCCACAAAATTCAAAGAGCTGCAAGATCTTTTTCCAGTTGATACAATCTCCATCTAACTCCATTCTCAGATTTTACCTGGAATGGATCATTAACATCCTAAGACCTAGGACACAGAATGGTTTGGGTTGGAAGTGATTTTAAAGATCATCTGGTTCCAAACCCTGCCCTGCCACGGGCAGGGACACTTCCCACTAGCCCAGATGGCTCAAGGCCTCATCCAACCTGGCCTTGAACACCTCCAGGGAGGGGGAATCCATAACATCCCTGGGCAACCTGTCCCAGTGTCTCAACACTCTCACTGTCAAGAAAATTTTTGGCATCAGTCCCTTATACTCTTCCCAAAGTGCTTAAGTGGTTCTCAGGTTTGGTTCTTTCCAGTTAAAAGGTTGGAATGGAATTCTCTTTCCAGGATGTCCCCATGGCTCATCCAATATATTTTTCACATCACCTCCTGCCTGACTCTGAAAGTTGCGTATGAAGTCTGAAAGCTGTCACCTCCTGCCTTTATTGTCAAACAGTTGCTCCTACAGACACAGACCCAAATGAACCCAGAGCTGAAGAGCAGGTTAATGTGTGTGTTCCAAACAAGGATACTTTCAGCTTCTCCAGGGAGATATTTGCTATCGGAATTTCCTTCATCATGGCTTGGCCTGACAGGAAGCAAAACATATCAAGAAGTGATGTTGCTCACCCATGCAGCACCATTCCCTCCTCCTTCCTCATGCTTCTACATGGACCAAAGCTTCATCTTGTTTCTATGGCTCATACACTGGCCAAAGCTCAACAAATACTTCCTAATTTGGACTGTCACTTGAGGAGTTTCTGACTCCATGATTAGGGCCTTTGTACATGCCTCAGCTGGCCAGACAGGCTCCCAGTTTTCCACCTAAGGACCTACTAAAGGGCTAATTCTTGTATTGACTTGTAAAAGAAAATGCAAAACCATGCTCAGAAGAAATTAACCTCAGACAGAAACAATTCAAAGCTTGAATTCAACTTTCATACCTACTGCAACATCCCCAAAATCCATTGTGTTCTTCCTGTTCTCTGAAGTGACCACAAGAGATGGTGCTACAGCTGGGCAGTGCAACTCCAAGTACAAAGTGTTGTGAGGGCTAGAGAGACAATGAGAGATTATTTGCTCTTGGATCATGCAGAAATAAAACCTGTTGTCAAATATCTGTTCTTCCTCTGCACACATCACAGGATACCATTTCAGTGGCATTACAAGCACTACCTCATTTTGCCCGGCTGACTATTCTCTGTGTGCCTAAGCAGAAAGATTAACTACATCTGGCTCAGAATTTGTCACACTATTATTCTTTTTGGCTGGTTTCAACATGTGTCTGATTCTTCCCCAAGCAGTAGGTTACAAACATGAGTTCCTACCACTGACTTAGGAAGTAAACAAGATCAGAAAACAGATTTCCTCCCCAAGTGAAAAAATGCCCATGCCCACCTACCCCTCCAATTTCTGAACCATCGTGGACTGAAGATGTCTGATTCCAAGTACCTGCATTGTAGCTTTTCAGAGCCTCTCTTTTCATCAATACATCCACTTGCCACAAAGCATGGTATGATATACTTCTCAAACCTCCCACAGAAATTCCTCATCAGGAAAGCCTGGGCTGCCATGTAAGCATCAGAACTAGAAAATCCAGGAGAAAGAATCATCTTCATAAGCAAGAGAGCAAGAAAACAAATCAGCTATTTACTGAGCTCCTTGTGTTTCCTATTTCTTAGTCAGACATTAAAAATGAAATGCCTGAGGCACAGCAGTGGACCCAGCACTGGGGGCTTCTCACCAAAAGAGGACATGGATATCAGGAGTTACACATCCTCAGTAGCATTTCCTTATGGTGAATACACAAAGTGTTCCAGTGGCTCCCAGTTCTTCCACATCATTTCCACAAGCTGCAAACCCCCACTTCTGTAATGCCCTATGCCAAGCAGTAATTCATAACATGAGGTTTCAAACACCAATTCTATTTTAATGACCTGTACCAAACATCTTTTTAAATGGTAATTAATGGATTGCAGTGGACAGGGGATTTTAGTCAGAAACAGCTAACATCCCATCCAGCCAAATGCCTGCTGAAGTATGTCTTCACCTCCAAACACTCATCAATGCCCCAGGTTAGGCAGAAGTGTGGCTGTAAAGTTGAATTTTATACTGAAGAAGGGACCTCAAGTATCCAGTTTCTGGACAGCACATGCTGTTGGTGTTGCTCCTCACTGAGGGACACCTATTGGAAGAGGACTATGTACAAAGTAGGTTACAGCATCCTTACATTCCCAGGACTGAAGATGACCTCATGGACCATGTAAGCCCTCAAAAAAATGACACTAACCCAAACCTATGGATGTGGCCCATCAGACTGCTTCCATCTGGGCTGAACCTATCCAGCTCTCTCAGGCTTATTCAGAGAAGGGCTAGTAGTAGCTTCTTTTGGTAACTGAGTTCAGCTTTCTAGTTGCCCTTTCAACAATACCTCTGTTGGCTCAGCCAAATTTCCCCATACAGCCACATCTCAAGCTTTGAGAGATTCTTTGAAGTCTTCAATCCCTCTGATGCATAAAGGGATTCTTTGCCTACCATGAGAGGGTACAGCTGTGTGGCTTAAAAGCAGGGCTAATTTTGGAAACAGCCTTTGCAACATAGCTCCAGCTATTTCTTCTCTACAGTTTGCTTTCTTGTCTACCTATAGGGCTTAGCAGATTGATGAAACCACTCAGAATGTTGTCTGTGGAGCACAAAAGATTTTTCCAGACTTACTCTGGTGTTATCTCTTGGGATTTTAGTTGTTCAGAGCCATGCAGGGAAGTCAGGTCTTTGCTGCTGCTAGTCTTTAGGAGCTGTTGAGATGACTGCTGCCTGGAGATGGAAATACTTGATTTCTTTCCCTCTTTTTCCCCTTCTTTCTTTTTCTGCAGATACACAGAGGGAGACATTGCACACTGAGGGTGACCACTCTTAGTCCCATCGAGACATCAGTTCACAAATGCCCAGTCCCTGGCCTGGACAGTGGATCTGAGAGGTGACAGTGCATGAAACAAGGTAACAGCAGCAGGACTCTGGTAACACCACACACAGAGTCCTTATTCCATACCTTTCTAATAATGCAAAATTAGGTTGAAATAAAAGTATTTTATCCCATCTGAAAGAGTTCCCCTGTTGGAGCTAAGGAATCAAAAACTCTCTCTCATGGGACTTGCACCCACTGATCTCATAATTAAAGACAACTGTAGGTGCTCTCATAAATTAACTACCCCCCAGCACTGCACACAGAACCCATGCATGCTGCAAATCCACAAGATGTGTAAAAGCTTTGGGGTTTAAGAATACTTGCAGTTAGCATTGGTAAGAAAATCCTTTCAGAATGGTCAGCATCAGATTAAAATGATTGCCCAGTGAAAACCAACACATGAAGGGCAACAGCGCAGTCAGATTCTTGTCCTCTATAGGTACTGGGTCCTGAGTTGAGCTTCATTAATATGCAAGCAATTTCATGATAAAAATACCACCCAGAGAAACAAATATCTGAAGGAAGAGACCAGCAGCACGTGCTAGTTCTTAGCATTCCTTACTTGTATTTCTGCCCCAGTCGCAGCTGCTTCGTGAAGCCTCCGAACTGCCTCTTCTCTGATTAGCTGATCTGACAGTGTTGGTCTGAAGGACACTTGAATCAAGCTTTTCTGGGAGTGTGAGAGCACATGCAAGAATGACAGGCAAAATTCAGCCCTCCTACATGTGTTACACCTACAAAGCTCAATAGGAACACACACTACAGCAAAAGCTAAGCAAGTAGGGGTTTTACCAAGTGAATAAGATGATCCTAAGGAGAAGGTCACTTGTGGCTTTTTTGGAAGGCCACTGTGTTACTGTGGGCTGGTTCTACATGACTGAGGTTTTGGATATTTAAAAAGCCTTCAGATCAATCAGAAGGACAACACTGGGGAAGGAACACCGAGGGCGAAAGCTCCCAGATGCGGTAGGCTGTGCTTCGTGTCTGGTGTAAAGCATTACTTCAGACAATACAAACTATTCCAGCTACCTGAATTATGTTCTACATTTGGAGCTTCACTTACAAGCAACAGCATTTGTGGGAGTGTAGATTATCAAAAGATCTGGCTGAACTTTACCTTCCCAGGGAACACAGTTCCAACAGAAGGTGTGATGGTCACTGGGCAGTCTTCTGGCGTGCAGAACTCAAAGGACGCAGGTCCAGCAGGGGCAGCTTCCCCACTGCCAATTCTCGGGACAGCACCAGTCAAGTGTTTGCCACTCTGATGGGAATTGATCACATAGAGTGTTGCTGTAGACACATCATTTAAAGCTGTTGCAGCAAACTGAACCAAGGAATGAGACAATTCAAGAGGTGGGTGGACTCCAACTGCTTTGCATGACAGCTTGAATTGTCTAAAAATAAACACAGGATAAATTGTCTCAGCATAAAATAGTCTCTTAATCAGCCCGGAAAATAGGGAACTAATCCTGTAGTCCCTATTTAAGCAGAATTTCAAGCTTGCAATGGGAATTTTGCCTAAAGATGAACAATAATACTATCTATTTTTAATGCACAATTGGCTAAGAGTCCCTGCTTGAATTCTTCTTCTGTGAACTTCTGGAAACACATCCAGTCAAATCCAAGTTGATGCCACCGGGATTTGAGCAGGATGAGCTTCATGTGGGAAGCATTTTCACCAAAAAAGAAAGGAAAAATACCCTTCAGTAATCCTGCTGAAAAAGCAAGTGGAACATTGCAGGTTACAGCAACCTGGGCCAAGCCTGCAGCTTGGATGTGTGACAGGGAGACATTTCAGGTGGGATAGGAAAAGTCATCTCAGTAAAGACAGCCATGGAAATGAAGGATGAGAGTAACAGGCATTGAGCAACTCTCGTCAGCTGGAGAGCTCCTGCCTGCCTCACATTTTGATCCGAGCCTTAGCTCTTCTAAGTAGGCAGGGATTTCACTGCTGATCTAGCTTAGCAGTGGAAATCCAGAGTGATTTAGACTTCCAGATCACTCAGTTTCTTACCATACCTATTGAACTCTGATCTGCAGGTGAGTTCAAAGCTGTACTCCTTTGCCTTGTTAGCTTTAAAGATTATGTCCAATGTCAGGCTTTCAAGGGGAAGAACAACTCCAAATCCATCATTGGGCTGAACTTCTACAAACTTGAAAATGGCAGGATAAGACATTGCTGTTATTTAGAAACTGTTAGGTAAATCATCAATAAATTAAGATACAGCATTACTGTACAAATGTCAGGAAAGCAGAAACCTTCTAGTGAGAAGCTTTCAGATGATTGGTGACTAGTGTCTCACTGATGTGCAGATTTCTAACCTCACAGTAACTTGAAAGGCATTAAATCCATTAACTCTGACCTCAGCAGAATCTCTTCCCCAGCTTCTTACCATTTGTGGCAATTACCTTTCTCTAGGGATGTTTATTTACACTGAACTGAATGAAATGGGATAAAAAATCTCAGCAGTTTCCTCTCTGTCTTTGAGAAGCCAATTCCTGAATGATGCACAGATACCACAGTGACAAGCTTAATAGCTACAAATGTATAGTGTGGTTTGTGTTTGAGTTGATGATTCAAGAATGTCTCCCCATCGTATTTTAAGCTAATCATGAAGCACATGCTGTGCAGTAAAAGCTTTAACAAGCTGAAGAGAGCCATTTCTTTTGGCTAACTCCATTTTAATCCCTAAAACAGCAGAGAAAAGGAGAATGCCTAATTAATGTCAGATTCCTCTAGCTCCGACTCCAATGTGCCAAACCATTTCACACTGCCATCATCTTGTGGTTTATGAAGCTGAACATTAACTTTTGTCCCCCCCCAAAAGAAATAATTCAGCAGGCCTAGCCCCCACAAAATTGGCAGCTCCTGTGATTAATTCAGCTTCCATGTCAACTTCAAGCCAGTCAGAAAATACCTAGGCATGGCTCAGGATGCTTCCAGTAAGCAGTCTGGACTTGGCCAGATAACAAGAGGGCTGGAGCATCTCTCCTGTGGGGCAGTCAGAGAGTTGGGGCTGTTCAGCCTGGAGAAGAGAAGGCTCCATAGAGACCTTAAAGCAGTCTTAGTACCTGAAGCAGGCTACAAGAAAGCCAGGGAGGGTTTCTTTACAAGTGCTTGTAGTGCTAGGACAAGAGGGAATGGATTGAAGGTTCAAGAGGGGAGACAGACTGGAGATTAGGAAGAAATTCCTGACAGTGAGGGTGGAGAGACACTGGAACAGGCTGCCCAGGGAGGGTGTGGATGCCCACTCCCAGGAAGCATTCAAGGCCAGGCTGGATAAGGCCTCAAGCAACCTAGGCTGGTGGGAGGTGTCCCTGCCCATGGCAAGGGCTTGGAACTGGATGATCTTTAAGGTCTCTTCCAACCCAAACCATTCTGTGAATCCTGCTTTACAGGTGAAGTGTTTGAATGCAAACTGTGTGATATCCCTGAGCCTCAGGGCCAAGGCAACACCCCTGATCCTGCTTTATTTAGTAGTGTAAGCAACCTTGGAGTCTGACAGAGAAGTGCACCAGGTATTGTGGGTATAAACCTCAGGTATTCTAACAGGATAAAATTAGCTAATCATGGTATGGAGCTGAGAAGAGTCAAACCTCCTCCAAGGTGTTTATACTGCTTGGAAAATGCTTTCAGTATAACAAGATGAAGTTCACACAACCCAGCAGCAGGACTGATCATGTTTCCATAATAATTAAATGGAGTCTGATAGCTGCACAGGTGTGTGGGACACAACTGCATACCTCTGGAAGTCCCACGAAGCCGAACTCTTGTGGCAAGAGGGATTTGTTTGTTAGCCTGATGCTTGCCTGCACAGCCTCATAGATTGTGCAGTGCCCAAAATTGATCTGTGCTGGACTGATTTCCAAAGCAGAAGTGGTAACAATTGCATGGACAGTAAAATTCACTTTTTTAGCCTGCAACAAACAGAAGAGCACAGGACAACCACCTCCATCTGTCACACTGCCAGGACAGGATTTAAGTGAAATGTCATCAAAAAAAAGGGCAGGAAAAGTTATTCCTTGACAATATTTAAATATGGATGAGCACCAACTAGAAAGGATTTAACTTTCTGTAGTGTAAACAGTCTGTGTCATCACTAAGCATCTTGTACTGGTATCATAATACTTCTACTAGTAAAGACCTGATCTGAGATTAGGGATCATTAAGTGAAGATTCACTGACAGCTCTTTTCAGCCTGATAACCAGCAGCACACAAATCTCTGACCTTATCCGTCAGCAGTATTGTCACAGGAACTTCCAGCACTCTTGTGTCTTCATTAAAATAGCTCCCTGCATCTTCAGCAAGAGAGTGCCTAGAGATCAAAAAGTTCACTCTGTCTCAGGAAGCTGTTTTGACTGTTTTCCAGTTAGGAGGAACAAGAAACTTGTGAGGGATGCATTTCTGATCAACAAACAATCCTCCCCCTCCCGCCCGGAACACAATCGGTACTGAAGGTTTAAAAGTTGCATTATTCAGGGCAGGATTTTGGACACAGGAGTTTAAGGAAGTAATTCCCAGAGGTCTGCAGCCAGTCAAGGTTTTTAAATGCCATCCAGTCATTTAAAATACTGAAAAACTGACTTCAGAGTATAAACCTCCTGCATCTCTGCTGCAACCTCAGCACATCACCAACCCAGCCCTGCCAATGTTTCCTCCTGACACCAGAGTTAGTTCATTACCAGGCAGCACCAAACGGCTCACAAAGCACAGAAACATGAAACTGTCCTGGTTTCAGACAAAACTGAAACAAACCTGCAGGCCAAGTGTCTGGTCAGGCACCAGATAGTCACTTACAAGAAATGTGTGGCTCTTGTGTAGCTGAACCATCTTGCTATCATAAGCTTAATTTCAGAGCTTCAAGCCAAGACAAAAGCTCCAGCATTTTTAGCTCTGCTGCTCTATTTATAGTGTCTTACAGCATCAGAGTGAATGGCTTCCTGTTCTTAGGTCTCCACAGTGCTAATGCTCCTCCTACTACTACTGGAATTACGTGAACATTTCTCCTCCACTGTTAAGGAATAGTTAGTGAACAGTTAATGTGTGCAGGCCCCACTCAGTCACCATGGTGATCTGAAACCTTGGGGGTTGTAATTTTGCAAGTCTGACTTTAGCAGGTGATCTTCAAAGGTACTGTGAACTTGTTTAAAGATAGGAACTAGGGTTAAAGACAATAGGAATAAAGTATCAGCTTTCCCTTTGTCACAGGACACTTAAACAGTGAAAGAAATTCATCTATTAAAAAACCATCCAGAGGGGAAAAAGTAATTTTAACTGCCTGGACACAGCCATGGGCTCTAAATTAGCTGTGATGCCCTGGGGAAATGCTACCCATGTCCTTCAGTCTCTTCATGGTTAAAAGCAATTGCAAAGAAGCATAAAAGCCAAATCAAATTTAGCTTGCCAGCATCTGCAGGACTAGTTCCCAATGTAAAAACCCCTAAAAGCTGTGGTAAGTGGGAATTCTGCAAGTCAGCAAATCAGAGAATGTGGCTGCAAATAAACAGAACATGTCTGCTTCAAACACCCCGAGAGTCACAAGCCTTGGCACACCTGAGCAAGCCTTCCAGTGTGCACAGAAAGCTCAGGAGGACTTCCCAAGCCCTCAGCCACCTCTGCTGAATGAGTGCTCCTTTCCACTTGTGTGTGACTCTGCACGCAGCTCTGCCACTGATACAGCTTATCAAACTGACTCAGCAAGGCAGCATCTACAGAAATGTGTCACTAGCTCAGGACTTCACAGCAGCTTGTAGCAGGCTCATCTTCCTCTGGCACACACACTTTCCCTGTGTCAGGTCTTTACATCTGATCTCTAAACTCAAACAGCCAGATACTTACTTGGTGTGTCAGAAATGCCTTAATCCCATCAAATCTCCTTTCTGAAGCTTCCCCCCTTTTGCAAAGGAAGATTAAGTCCTAAATCCAAGCTATGCTTCTATCCACTCAGTAACTGTAACAGTGCCTCACAGCAGCTGAAGGTTAGGAACTGACAAGTGTCATCATAATGGTTACTGTTGTTGTAATCTGATAGGATTTGAGATGTTGGAAAAACTGTAGAATACTTTTAGTTCTTAGAATATTAACCTGGTGACAATTCTGAGACCAGTGGTTAGAGACAGAATCCTGAGAGGCTGAGCACATCAGTGAAGAGCCATCAATGGGACTAGATAATGTACAACCTAGGTTAGGACCTATCCAACCTATAATGTGGGTAGTCTGTGAAGAAAACAGCAGGTTTGCAGCAGCAGTCACTGCAGAAGCTGCTAAGTCTTTGGCTGTAGCAGAATTCAAGTCTACATAATTTAATTAACACTGACAAGAAACACAGTGCTAATTTTTTGTAGGATGGCAACCATGAGATAAAACCAAGTGGTCAACAGGAGCTCAAGTTGAAATTTTTAAGAGCTAGAATTCTTTGTTTCCTATCAGAGTTGTGTTTGTAGACATAGCTGTATGATGGAATGAAGAGAACTTGCTGGGGTCAGGCTTTTAGCATGGCAGAAAATGTTACAGAAATTAAAGATCAAGACATTCATATTTTGGAGCAGAAGAGAGATGGGTGGGAGGTCTGAACAGGAAGGCCAAGCATTCTTACCTTTACTAACAAGCACAGGCGTTCTTGCCCAGAAATTATTCAAGCAGTGATCCATGAAGTAGCCACCTGCCTAGATAAGCTCCCTCTTGGAGAAGCAGAGCCTGCCCACAGAACTGGGAGCATCCTACCAGCAATGCAACTGCTAGGATTGTCATCCTGCTGCTATCACCACAGGGAAAGCATTTCCTCACAGGTATCTGAGCCAAGTTAATTTCCTCCCAGAGCATCTGGCAGCTTTCAAGGGGGAGAATGGGGGCAGCCTAGGACTGCACTGACACCAGCAGTGTGAGTCCAGCCTGCTACTGCATGAGGAGAGAAAACACTTTGACCTGCTGAGGCTTTCCACCTTCAGACATTGCCTTAAATACTGGCAGGATTAATGTGGTGAGGTTACCTGGGCAGGAACTTCAAGTGCAGACTGAAGGATGACTGGGCTTGAATGTAACCTGTTTTGGGGTGCAGCTCCATGTGCTTTCTCAATTCTTTGCACAATTCAAACTTCAAATGCAGCGTGGCTTTTGCCCTGCAAACAGATCAGACATGCTTAGGGGGCTTTGAGACCACCCCTACTGGAGTTGGTGTTGTCCTCCTGCAACATCTGCTCCTGGAGTTGGTGTTGTCCTCCCTGCATCTCTACTCTGCATTGCCATTATAACAATTCCAAGCCTCCTTTGAAAAAGATGGGCCTGCAAAACCCCTACAGCAAAAGCACACAGTTGTATTCTTGTTTAAGTACAGAAAACAAGCTTTTAGAAGTGCTGTAAGTAAACCCAGTTGTATTTCAAACCATACACAACTTATGGGATAACAATCATTGAAGTGCAGTCAGGGCAGGGGGAAGGCAAAGCCAAATGATTGTGAGGTATCAGCCAGCTTCTATTTCCTCCCATGTGAATCAAGAGATGACTCATGTCATGTTTGACATCCCTGACTGCTTCTAGCTGCAGCACAGGACCCACTCAGGATGGAAGAGGAGCAGTTGTCTTGTGTTGCTGGATCTAGGTTACATAACAATCGGTGGTGAGTGGGATGCAACAAACACACACCTGTTCTGTCTGAGAAAGGGAAAAACACAGACCAGTGACTCCTAAGTGGGGCCAAGATGCTGCTAAATGACTAATAAGCACCTAGCCTGAGGTCAGAAGAAGCAAAAGAATGACTCTGAAAGAGCATAATACACCTAAACCACCAACCTTTGTACCAAAAATTAAGCCTCTACAGGCAGGAAAAAGCCTCCAAGGCAGGGCGGGGTTGAGGGGTTGCTGCCTTACGCCAGAAATGCACCGAGAGCTCTGCTGCTTTTGGTTTCCCTTCCCAAACCCGTGGTGACTTTTTACATCGACATCACAGATCTCCAACAGCAGAGGTTTGCAGGGCTAGAAGTCATAGTGTGGGACTGTGCCACACTGCTGGGACTGCCAGTTCCTCTGCTAAAATGTGTGATGTCTGCCCGAGGAATGGCATACTGGAAGCGAGGAAACACCTCCCTGTTTACTTAGAGTTCTGGCCATGTTGTGATGCAGTGATGGCCACAGACCATTCCCTGCTCTGGAATTTCAAACCCAAATGCAAAATTGCCCAGCAATTTACAAATATTTCAGCTTGTCATTTTCCTTCTCTTGGACTGGTTTACAAGCTGTCAGTCCAGATGGTCTGCTCTAAATCAACAGCTCCAGCATGTGGTACTGGGAGCCCAGGATGATTTCTGGCTGTTGACAATCTAGGAGAGCTACACACCACTTCATTAAATCACTGCAGATTATAACCTGCCAAAGAAATTACTTTACAAAGTGATTTATACTGGACAGGATTCTCATGAGACATTTTCACCCTCTGTGCTGCTTGTTTGTGCTTCCTGATTACTGTATTTATGTGGCCAGGAAAAAAACCAACACAACACAAAACAACAAAACAAAACCCCAGAACAAACCCAGTATTAACCTCCTGCAATTCCACAGAGCTTGCTGGGGCACTCAAGTGCCAGAGCTGTTTAACTTCACAACTTGATGCAGACAGCATGTGAGAGTGCAGCAGCAGTAAGACTCAGGTACATTCTTGCTGCTCTGCTGCTGGCAGGTGCTGGTGTGGCCTGGTGGTGAGTGACAGGCTGGTCTAACACAGCATCCTCCTCAGATCTACAGACTTCCCTCGATCAAAGTTTTAGCTTTGGTTGTTCTTTTCCTATAAGTAGTAGGTAGGGATTGGAGCAGAAATTTCTAAGGCTATTCCTGAATAGCAGGAATATTTAAGTATCTAATTAACATTTAATTACAGAATCTGTGTTCTGGAAGGTATGCTAATAAGATTTCACACCTACTGGGTCCAAACTTCAGCTCTCAGTAGCTAAGGCATCAAATAGCTGGGCTGTAGTAATCTCAGTCTCCTTCAGTGACTACCACCAGCAGTAGCTCAGACAGCCCTGTGGTAACTCTTGAGCTGACACACAATTCACACAATGCTGCTGTAACAAACAATTAGCTTTGGCTGTGTGCTGATAGTTGTTTGGATGCTTCCTTGCTAGCCTGATAACTGTCCTTGGCTCTGGATCCTTTGTCTGTGCATGGTTCCAGAGCACAGACCTTGGTGCCATTACCCTTCCCCAGTTTTTCACTACTGCAATTAACAACCAGCTACTTCCTACTCTAATGTAAGGAATTTCTCTTGACTGATAAAATTTTATAGCTGTTCACAGCAGTTTAATTCTGTTTGAGAAGTGGTTTGATGTGTACCATGTAGCAAAGAGGCATCCTTTGATACCTGCTACAGCAGAATTTCAATAGCTATTAGAGAGAGAAGCATCTCAGGCACGTCTGAGCGATAGCCATCTACTCTTGCAGGATAAAAGGTAAAGACATCACATTCCTGCACATTAAATACTCTGAATTGCAGCCTAAATGAGTGTACAAAGATATCTCTTCCTAACTATGGAGAATTGGGTGACAACACAAAGACTTGATTTGCCAAGGCACTAAGGGCAGTGGACTACACATTAAGTGCTCCTAATTTAGTGAAATTTGGCGAAGGCCCAGCAGGATTTTTCCCTCAGTTCAGAAGTTTTGCCCTAAGCCATTTGACAGCTACTATCTTTGGGATCCCCTTGAAATCTTCAGTTTTCATTAGGAGAGTTATTCTGTTTCTATACTTAAAAGTTTTATCCCTGTGTTATCTAGACCAAGTAACATCACTTACATAACCACTTGTGCCTGTCATATCTGTAAGCTGAATTTCTGAGATAACAGCTTTCTCATTTCTTTCCAACTGTGAAGAATCTCTGCAGCCTGTAATTCTGGTAAGAGGTTTAGAATGGATGCCTTCCACAGAACCTCTCTCCCCCCCACCCTCCCACAAACCCACCCCAATCCTATTTAAATAGCAGCTAAGGAATGCAAACTGTTAAAATAAGCATTCAGTGGTGACTGCACTGAGTAGAGGGAAGACACCCAGCACTGGAAGACAATGAGAAGTTGATAAAACCACTGTCTAATAGGATGAAATCTCTGGGAGCCAAGGAGCTGATGGTAGCTTTGTATCAGTGCAAACAGAACCAGTCTCCAGACATCCCTGACTTGGGCTGCAGAAACCCTTTCATTTCCCCTCTGATCTGCTATTTTGGCACCACCCAGGTGCTCACAAAGTGTCTGTCACTGCAGTGCCTGAGGCCTGCAAGGGTTAGGACACTTTGTACCCCTCCCCTTTTGTATAAATGCCAAACCAACATGATTTATCATCCAGCATCAAAACCCAAAGCTGGAAAATCTGGTGATTGACCTGCTCAGAAAAGAATAGTTGGCATGAGGCTTCCAGATCACAAATCTCCCATGGACTTTAATTAAAGGTAAAAATAGGTGAGAATTAACCATTCTTTCCTAAAATCTCCTGGCTGGACCAATTAGACCCAGATAGGATGTACCACCACAGAGAGGTCATGGCTACACCTGTCCTGGGGATCTGGGACAGCAGGACAGCCCAGTCCAGTTTCCACAGCAGCATGGAACTCAGGGTGCTTGTTATAATCAGGATCTCCTCCTGCCATGCTGAGGGGAAAAACAAACTCTTCTTCAGCTTCTTATCATGACAAGTTGGGTCTGGCACATTGGAACCTGAAGGCATCACCTGAGATCTCATGGTGTGGCTACAGAAGGCAGGTGACAGCGAACGGGGAGCTCACCTGCTCCGAATGATGACGCACTCCTCATAAAGCTGGTCATACCTACAGATCTTCAGATCCACACTGGGGCTGGGCACCCAAACTGGCACATCCAGGGAAACTCCAACAGCACTGAAGTACAGCTGGTAACACATCAATCAGCAGTGTCATTATTTCTGTTGGCCTGAAACTCCTACTGATCTAGACAGAGCAAGACTGTCTGCAGTGAGCCACAGCTGAGTGGCAGCACAGTGCTGTGCTTCCTAGCATGATGCTGGGGCTGATATCAGTGATCACACAGCCCCAGCCTGGATAAAACCATCCTGGAGGAGTGGGCATCTACAGGAGCCTTCAGCAGGCACCTGCAGCTCCTTTTGCAGACTGCTCCATCTGTAGAGTGTGCAGGGAGCCAAGACCAGCCCCCTGAGCTTCTTGGAAGGTTGGGGTTTTTGAAAATCTTTTTCTTTTGCAAGCTTCTGTGAACTGTTCCCAGGCAGAATTTGGCTTCCAATGAAGTGTAGAATCAAAATATGCTGAAGTGATAACTAAAGTTGCCACTTCTTCCAGCTTTCACACATCAGTTTCACTACTGCATGCTAAATAATTCCAATTCTGATATATTAGAAAGCAAATAAACAACATGGGTTGGGGACAGAGGAGAAGACTTTGGTATTTGTCTCCAGGACATTAGAGGTTTTCCAGCATGATGTTTGATAAAATGGGGATATCAAGGTAATTTGCTTCGAAATGAAAGAATCAAAGTCTTCACAACCATACTGCACTAGATTTCCAGAGTTCCTCCCATCAAACCACACCATACATAATCATGTGGTACCTCAACTATGCTCACAAGCATAGCTGTCCTCTGCCTCCTCCCCCTGCTTCTAGCAACATTCTGAGCTCTTCTAGCTTCAGGGAAAAGCAAAAGTAGGAGGATTTCAAACTCCTTCCCCAGCGTTTTGAAGCAAGTCTTGCACAAAATCACTCACTGGTTTGCAGTCTGAGTTGGCAAAGGTGATCACAAAGTCTGCCCGCACGTCCCCAGGGAGAGCTGGGACAAAGACAATAGGCAGTTTGACTGAGCTGAAGGCTCCAATTTCACCTTCAGTAACCTGAACAAGAGGTAAGATGCTGTTACCAAAAAGGACTGGTACATTGGGTGGTAATAAATTGCAGTGAAATAAAAAAGCAGGCTATACTCATACTATACACACACTCTACTACACCTAGTCTGTAACCAAACTGAGTACACCCTGCAAGGGGAAAAAACCAGTCTTGGTAGCTCCGTAGGTTTATTGTGGCAGGACACATTCACAACCAGGCATGGTCAGAGCCTTACTGAGAGTCTCCCTTTACTGCAAGGCTGTGTATGACAGCTGGAGGATGTGCTGTACACCAGAGTTTCCACCACCCTCAAGATCTGCTCTGCTGATGACAGCACTATGTCTGCCTGCTCTTTGTATGCAGAGGCAGAAGCCACAAACACCAGCACAAACCAGGATCTGGATTCTGGTGCCCAGGCTGCTTAATATGGCTCAAGTTGTGAGGTTTCCCAGACATTCTTCCTGCTCCATCTTTTGTGTTGTCACTAAACTTCCTATGACTGCAGAATGCACAGCAGAAAGTCTGACAAAGTCAGCTCAAAGAAGTCTTCAGAGATCAAAAGAAAGAGCACATGGCATGTAATTTCCTTTAAAGAACTGACTGTGGTACAGTGAAGTCCAGTGGGCTTGAAACTAATCCTGTGCTTAGGCAGTTCCCACCAGAGCCAAACCAATTTATTTGCTGTAGGCTTAGTCTGGTGAAAACCTTGTCCATTTCTCAGGATATTTATTACCTTTCCAAGCATGATTTCCACTGGTGTCTCTTCAGGAGAAAGTGCCACTAAGTTCTGTGCACTGTCTGTGCCTACAGCTGGTCTGGAATGCAGCACATCTTGACCAAGTTGTTCTGGGGGGAAAAAAACAAAACAAACACACAAAAGAAAACCATAAAATGCTGGAATGCATCAAGAAGACAGATAATGAAATTGAGGAAGCCTTTCTTCTACAGACTGGACTTCATGAAGCTTATAGTAAACATCAGGAATGAGCTGGAAAATGTCTGAGGAGGTTCATCTTTCTGCTTCCTTGTTCCTAGAATTACAGACTGTAAAAATAAACCTGTCATGTGGATTTCTATTCTGAGCAGTGGGTATTCAGTTGCTGAGACAAGAATGAGAACAATTCTGCAGTTTCTGTGAGCCAGTTGCTTTCTGTATTCTTCTGAGACTGAATTGTTGATCACTAATGAGAAGTGAGACTCTCTGCTGCCTTTGATATAATGGTGTCAGGACATTATTTTTAGTCATGTTTTGTGAGGCAGCATACAAAGAAGTGTAACATTACTACTACAATGATGAGCTGCTTCATTTACTGAGCAACTTTGCAAGCTGAATGCCACAGTTCATGACAGGGAACTCTACAAAAGGATAAAACTTAGCCTGGGAACAGCCCTGCCAGTTTGCTAAAGCTGTCACCTCACCTGTGGAAGCGCTGCTCAGGCTCGTCCCAGGCTGCTGCTCCACCTGGGCTACACACCAGGTCACTTCTTTACTAGGATCAGAAGAGATTTCTTCCTTCTTTTCAACCACAGGAGTACTGCTGACTTTGTTTACAGAGACACAGTCACTGACATGTGGAGGAACCTATCAAAAAACACAGCAAAAAAGCATTTTCTGCTGTGAGTGCTGATCCAGCTTCCACCAGCTCTTATTTTATCACCAAGCTGCAGATCAGACTTGTGTTTTCTTGCAACTGTTCCACGTCAGAAAGGGAGAAATGTGTTGCACTTCTAAAAACTGCACATTCCACTACAACTTCATCAATGAGCAGATTTAATTTTTGCTGGCTGCCCAAAAAGAGGTAAATAACAGAATGGGAGTGATAGAATATAGTGTCAGTTATTTCCCAATTAACAGAACTAACATTTCTCTAGTGGAAACACAGGCAGTTCTATGTCAAAACTAAGTCTGCTGAAACTAGACTTCTGTTTATTATACACCTACAAAAGACAGAATACAGAAGGAAAACCATGGATACAGCCAGTGTTATTTCACAAACTGCTCTGCCCAAGTCCCTTCCAACCAGAGCTGCTGTGTGATTCTGTAAGACTCCACCAGACTCTGCAAACCTGAATGTTTCTCTTATTTCAGAGGCATGCTTTTGAACCTACCATCGCTCCAGGAGAAGATTTGGCTGTTGCTCTGCAGGCACTGCTGTCACCTGCTGCCACCTGAACTCTGAATCTTGTTCCCAAAGCTCCACTGTTTGTCACTTTGATGGTCTGTGAAATTCTCTCCCCCACCTCATGGCTGCCAAAGTCAATGAGCTCTTTATCTAGTGCCAGCTGTGAGAAGATAAACCATTAATTACTATTGCCCCAGATAGTCAGTAATGTCTATGAAATGAGCATCCACCTTGTCAAGAGCAAAACTTGAAAGTTCTTATTATCATTTCAAAGGCAGTATCAAGTAACAACATGAACCATGGGCACTCCTTCTGCCTCTTTCCAGAAGCCAGCTCACTAAACAATGTCAGCCTCTCCCATTCCACTCCAATGGAGCAAAAAATGGTTAACTTCTGTTTGTAGCAGCAACTTCCTGAAGTGTGCAGGTAGTTACTCTGGAAGCAGGCAACATCTACACACCAGTTCAGCATTGCTCCTCTTGAGTACCAGAGAAGTGGTTTTGCTAGCAGCAGCCTGAGAAGCAAGGATCATTTAACATCAGAGGGTGGCTGTGTAGCAGCCTTGGTGGCTGTGTAGCAGCCTTGGTGGCTGTGTAGCAGCCTTGGTGGCTGTGTAGCAGCCTTGGTGGCTGTGTAGCAGCCTTGGTTCTTGACACTATGCTGGTTTACAACCAGTTCAAAAAGTAACACACTACTACATACAGGATTTGGAGTGACTCTGTAGCTGGGTACATGATAACTAAATGTTTGTCATTCAAGGTCACTCATCACAAAGACAACCTGGCTGCTTGCTAGCATTCTGCTTACAGCTGAACTCTTCCCACTTCCAAGGCATACAGAGCAGGAGCTCCTGATGGTGTGAATTTTCTAGGTGAAGAAAACTGCTCCTCTGATCAAAGATTTACATGTTGGCATTCTGCTGCATTGTGCATTCTCAGCTCCAAGGTTTCTGAACTGAAAGCCAGGAGTCCTATACATGTACTCAGATTTAAGTGTGCAACACTGATGTGGTATCATTCCAGCTCCCTACTTCGCTTAATTCCACTCTGAAGCTCAAGTTACAGTGCATGGTCAAGTGAATCCATGAGGGTAATTCTGTGTCACTCAGTGTAATCTGGGAAGCTCAGGAATGAATCACTTTCTGGAAAGAGACTCTCAATTTAAAAAGGAAAGAAAAGAAAAAGAGATGTAAATACTTCTTGCTAAATATTTTCACTTATGTCCACCCCATCTCCCATTCTCTGTGACTGCTGCTGAACAAAGTCACTCACAATGCATCTCTTGGCTGTGCATTTCAGTGGAACAGAGAAAGGACCTGTCTGTGCCATAAACATCACCTCTCCTTCCAGACTTTCATTTGCCTAGAAAACAACAACATAATCCCAAACAAGTAATTGGCAAAGATTTCATCTGTGCAGTCTGATGGAAAATATTTGCAATGGAAATGGATCTCTACAGGTACCACAGTCCTGCTTTAAAACAGTCTCTGGTAAGTGCTTGGCTAACTTGAGCTAAGTGGCAGAAATCTTCTCCTTTGGAGCAAATTACAAGACACACTCCAAGGATACTTAGTGCAGACATTTCTCCATACCCTGCCCTCAGAACGTTCTGTATTGCAGTTTAACAGCTTGAGCATGCACACAGCAGTACCTTCTCCAGCAATACAGTTTCTCTCCTTGTTAACAGCGAAGGAATTAGACTAATGATGTTTTTAATCAGACTAGTGGATTATGCCAGGACTCTCACCACTGTGTAACTCAGCACTTACCATTGGCTTAAATGCTACCACTACTTCACAGGACATGCCAGCAGAAATTTTGCCAGGTGGGTCAAAACTATGGAGATAATTAAGATAAAACTCCATGTTAAAGTTATGCATGAAACATCCAGCTCCTACTCTGTTATCTGTAACAGCTTTAGGCTACTGTGGCTAGTTATACTGTGATACTGATACTGAAATGTATTATGAGTGGGTCAGAATGAAATCCACACATGACTTCAGAGCTAGCAAAAAACTATCTGCATGTTCAGCTGAGCAGCAGAGCAAGTTAAAAATTGACATGCTCTGCTCAGCTATGCATCTCCACTGCTCTGTGACTAAAGTGCTGAACATCTCTACCAAGATCTTCCACTGCAGCTCAATTCACGCTTTACAGCTCTCTGGTGATTCCATTCAGTCAAGAGCTAGAGCATGTTCAGGTGCCAGTGTACTCTTAGAGGGGTTAAAAGGCCAAGGAATGGCTTAACTATGCACCCTAATTTTTCTTATCAAGCTAGAAATTCCAAGTGCAATCTATCACTACAAAGTGGCAGTGGGTAGTGAGCTGTAAAACCATCTCTGGAGCATGAAATCAGTTACTGTGGTAATACAACTTCTTTATTGCACTGGGCTATGACTAAACACTCACAGAAATGGTTTCTTCAGGTCAGTCAGCCATAAGAGGTGAAACCTTCCTTTTTATGTAAGCCAAATGAATTTGGGATGTCTCCCATTTATCAAAAGAGAGCTTTAGTTTTGGGTTTTGTTTGGTAGTTTGTGGTTTGGTTTTTTTTCCCCACTGAAAACTTACTGAAATCTATTTCATTTCCTACAGAATTTGGTTCCATCTGTTGTGGTACAAAGGCAAACCAAACAACCAGTCTGCAGTCAATTTGACTTACTGAATCCTGATGAAGTCCTTGAGGCACTCACTGACTCCCACCACTCTGCAGGAATTCACATGGTAGGATGCATTTATCAAAGCTATCTTCTTTTTGTAGGTTTGACCAACATCAAAATCCTTGGAATTCCAAAGACATGAGGTGGTGTGAATCACAGGAAGTGGCAGTTACACATGCCATGGCAGAAACAACTACTGTTACCACAGTGGTGCTCACAGTCTCTCCTGGGATCACAACCCACTGTCCTATAAACCCAGGAGGCAGAGCCTTGCTCCAGACCCTTCACAACACACAGCCTTTGGAGGCAGGAGCTCATGCTCCATGGGGCACCACAATCTGTGTCTGTATACAGTGAATGAACAGTGTACACACTGCCATAATGTCACCTTCATAGTCTAGATGTGACAATTTAGATAGTGGCAAAGACAAGGAGTTTTTGAGGCCAGAGAAAAGGCAGGTACTGTTCCAGGTCTGACCTACTAAAGACAAGAAGATTAATTTATTTTGCTTTGTTCCCAGTGCACCAGAACTTGGCTGGAGACCTGGCTATAGACACACAGCAGGTGCACACACCAGCCTCACAGAGCCTGTGCAGAATGGCCACTAACCTTGAAATGAATGCAGCTTGGCTTACTATAGAAAGCACGTTCCCTGCATTCATGACCAGACATCATTTGCTTAGTTCCAGTTTGAAAGCCCTCCACGTTTTCCTCAGAAATAGCTTTTTTCACCATTCTTGTAGCCAGCTGCTTTGGATCCAGCTCTTCTTTGGGTATCTAAGAAAGAACATCAGTATGAAACACTGTGACTGCTGGCAAGTGTGATCACAGAATCTGTGGCTCTAAGTGGAGAAGCCTGCACATGGAATCTTTAGTACCTGGCCAGCCTTTGTCTATTTCTCTCCAGATCAAACTCAGTCCCCAACTTCCATATGAAGAACTGAATTCATTCTTTGCTTAGCATCACCCCACGCTGTGATGTAGTGTTTCCCATGGCAATGGTAGCTCTTCTGCTTTCAAAGAGGCTTTTCCCCCCTTCAACTTCTTAAATATTCGGGGGGGGGGGGGGGGGGGGGGGAAATCAGCTAACTTCAGTGGAACATTTCAGTTCTGATCCAGTGCTTCTTCCACACAGACATCAATATCTTCTGACTATTTCTTTTTGATTATCAAGTCTGCTCTTAAAGGTCCTCTACATTTCAGAACAAGCAGTATATGCAAGTAAACCTGGGGTTAATTTAACATCTTAACTATAGCATTCCACTCTATGGAGTGCATTCTTTACTTCTGTTTAGAGGATATGCTTTGCTAGAAGCCACATTTGTCTTTGCCTGGCATGGTAAAACCAAGTTGTTTCCATGTAAATCAGCATATGTTGCTAACTCAACAGAAAGTCATGGTTGGGGTTTTTTTCAACCCAAACAAGTGAACATGATGTGATGTCTTCACCTATCTCTGAACTAAAACTGAAGCATTGTTTTCTCTTTATGAGAACAAACACTACAAGAACAGTGTCAAACAGCAATTGCTGTGATGAGATTCTCACATCTGAATCTTGACATCTGTGTGCAACTAACTGCAAAACAGGTAATTGGTGTTTTTAAGCAAGGTTCCTAAACCAGCCACTGACATTACACCAGTCTTCTACAACTGCTGGAGAGGCAAATGAACCTTTGCAATCCAGGGAGGTATTTTTACAGATACTGTCAAAGTTTTGCAAAGATAGCTGCACAGCGAATCAGTTACAACAGGATCTCATCCACATCACTTTGGCTTTTCTATTTCTGATAGGAGGTATCCCAACATTTACCTTTTGACCCCAAAGTCCTGGGAACTCTGGTTCTAGCAGGGTCCCATCCCTCTCCTCATCCTCACCACTTTCACAGAGCACACCATGGGGTGCTGCCTCAGAAATCTCTCCTGCAGAAGCAGCTCTCTCGCCAGCTGAGGAGCAAGCTGATGGAGACCGCTGTGACTTCTGGGAAGGAACAGAGGTTTTGAAGTTAAAGACTGTTAGAGGGTAGTTACTTCAACAGTTAACAGTTTCTGAGAAGATCTTTTAATACCAAACTGACAGCTTTATAAAGCTCAAAGGTAAAAAGATGACAAATTAAGTCTATTCCCTCTTAAGACACCAAATACAGACAAAATCTTACATTCAAAGCATCTCTGACGTTAACTGAATACTACAGAAGGCTAGAAACTCATCCTCAGGCGTAGGATCACTGACAGGAGTGTCTGAATGCTTTGTGTCACATAACCACAAATCTGTTGTTTTGCTGGAGTATGACAACTTTTAACAACTATTTCTCCCCTGCCCCTTTTGGTTTAAGACTGCACAAAGCCACACATTTCATCAGAGAATTCAATTCACTCCACCTCCACTCCCCAGGGCAGTACTCCCCAAACTACTGCACAGAGGAAACCAACCACCCAGGAAGCTCAAAGCTGAAGCAGCAGTCTCCTGTCAACACCTCTCTTGTACTGACAAACTGGTCTGAACTCTTCCTCAGGAATGAAGGCAAACAGACAGCAAGTGAGGGTACTTTACATGGGGTTTGATGCCTGCTGCAATTCATGTGTTTGATAATTCACCATTCTTACAGCTGCCCTTAAAATGAACACCCCCCCCCACCAAAGAGGACAAGGTCTCTACTGAAGTCAGCATCAGTCAAGAAAGAGACTAATGGCGGCAAAGAGGCCTAGTAGAGAGATTACTCCCCACTTGTTCTGTACTGTCTGGTATTTGTGGCCTGTGTTATTCACAAGCAAAAGAATTCAGAGCCCTGAACCTTGGGGAAAAAAGCCCCAAACAAGTAACATCCAAGTGCACCTGAAGCCAGTTGGTTGCTGGGCCCTGGTTTACCTGTGCCGTTGCCCCAGCTGAGCGTCCGCAGCCCTTCTCAGCGACGCGCTGCCTTCTCCTTCTCCACAGAGAGGAATCCTCACGTTTGCCACCACCCTTCACTGCCTTAGTGCAGGCCTGACTCTTTTTCTGCTTGTCAAGAGCAGCTTTTTCTTGTAAAATCTGAGCTACAATGGCAAGTTTTCTTGATTTCTGCAGTTCTCTAGAAGCTCTGTAATGCAAGGTTGTAAGAAACATTGAACCAGCCCCGGTGGTTTGCTAAGAATACTAACTACACTTCAGCTGCTTTTAAGCCTTTAAGCTAAAGAGCAAATCTTTAAATTGGGTGCAGTGGTAATTTGTGTCAAGACACCCCCAGGTGATTCAGAGCCTATTTATACATTTTTGCTGACTAAATATATTCAATTATTTTATTAACATGGTTTTATTAACAGTGTAAGAGTGAGCTCACTCCCTGGAGACAGCATCAGAGAAGTTAGCATTTCAGAACCTGATGAAGAGCTCCAATATATTCCTGCCTCAGCACTGGTAAAGCAGCTGAGAGATGATACAGATCTCACCACTTACTGCTTCTCCTTCTCAAGCTCCAACTGTCGCTTATGGAGGAAAATTTCCTTGACAACATTGCCTCCTTCTGCTAGGATGGCTTCCCTCATCTTCATCTCCTGTTTCTTTGCCTCCAAGGCCACTGCTCTCTTCCGAGCCTGGAGAGCTTGGAGTTTCTCCTAGGAGGCCATACAAACAGTTACATATTTGATTCACTTAAAGAGAAAGCAGAGAAGCTGGTGCTGGTGCCCTTACCCAAGTATAAATTTGTGGTATTATCTGAAGTAGAACTTACTGGTTTTAATATAAGGAGTACACATGGGGTGCTGAGCTGCAGAAAACGCTGACTACACCAGAGCTGCTTCTTTACCCTCCTAGCCTGCCTCTGAAAGGCTACTCAGTGAAGCAATGTGAAAAGATACAGTTCTAATCAGATCAGTATTAAATTAAGATCATTCCCTCAGGCCCTACAGAGCATAACAGCAAAGTAGCATAGCTCAGAAACTCTAAGTTCACATTATTTTTTAAACAACTGGGGGTTTCCATATTTCAGGACCTGAAAGGGCCTACAAAAAAGCTGGGGATGGACTTTTGCTAAAGGCTTGTAATGACAGGATGAGGGGCAGTGGCTTTGAGCTAGAAAAGGAGAGACTTAGACTGGAAATTAGGAAGAAATTCTTGACAGTCAGGGTGGGGAGACACTGGAAGTTTGTCCAGGGAGGCTGTGGATGCCCCTTCCCTGGAGGTGTTCCAGGCCAGGTTGGATGAGGCCTTGAGCAACCTGGGCTAGAGGGAGGTGTCCCTTTCCATGCAGGGGGGGTTTGAAACTGGATGATCTTTAAGGTCCCTTCCAACCCCTCCAAACCATTCTGCAGTACTAAGGTTCTGGGTGTCCTCCATATGAAGTACTTCTGCATTTGGATCCAAAGAACTGGAAGTGCTTCTGGCTTTCAGAGGACTTCTTTGTAATCTGCATGCCTCTGAAGAGTCATTCTCCTAGCACCACCAGACTGCTGACAGAATAAACTCTCTACACAGAAGTGCCAAAATCCCCCCATGCCAACCTAACACCATTACTCCTACATTCTCCTGTTTCAAGACTTGGTCAGTGCTCTGGCAGCATCCCCCCCCCAGCTCTGCAATGCATGAAACCCCAGCAGCCCCCAGGTGAAGCTCTGCACCCCCCTAGGCCAGAGCAGCAGCAGTACCCTGCTGGAAGTCAGGCTGGCGTGCAGGGAGAGCACAGCTCGTCTCCGTCTCTCCATCTGCTCCTGAGCTCTCGCTGCTTCCTTTGCATTTCTTTCACGGATTCTGTAAGCAAAGTAAAAGCTTTCAGGCTCACATCCTGGAAAGCTTTTAGTATTAGAATGTTTAACCTGACAAGTAGTAATTGTCAATGTCACCAAACGTTCTCCCTGTAAGCCTCTGTGTTTACTATGATACTGGGTGTGGGTACAGCGGAACAGTTGGGAGCCTCTTCTATATGCAGCACTGCTTGAGCTGCAAGTGCCAACAGGCTTTCAACTAGTTTGCTCAACAACTTCTTTTTTTACAAATTTTGAATATGAAGAATGTCTTCCACATTATGACATATGTCTAGTTGCTAAAAGAAAGACTTCAGGTGTTGCTCACATATAACCACCATCTAAACAATTACACGGGGAGCGCTGAGGCAGCTGCTTCCCTCCGCACTGAAAATAAACCCTAAAAGCTAAACACATCAAACCTGAGAATCATCCAGCTAGCAGCATGGGAAACTAGAAACCAGAAGTGAGGCTGATGGATTTGGTACATTGCTCAGGGAAAAAGAAATCTCTTTGTTTGTTTGCTTTTCTCACTCATTACAAGTGTGCACATGCCACCTAATGAAAACTAAAGCACCACAGACACAGTACAATTATTGCAATCATTTCTGCAATTAAGCCCCAATATAGAAGTACAAGGAAGGAACAAATGTTCACAGTTTCCTTAGTAGCAAAATAGCTCAACATGACAGTTATTATACATACATAAACCTATGAAGGGATTTCATTTACTATCAGCCAGAAGAGGAGCACAAGGAGGAGGCCCAGAAACCACTTTCCCCAGGCAGCAAGACAGTTTTTTCACCACATGGGAACAAAGGAAAAAGAGGTATTTAGATATACTTCCTGAAACCACTTCAGCTGATGACACACAGATGCATCAAGTGTTTCAAATCATTAATGCCTACAATGTCAGACCCCTCTGTAGCTGACCAAAACCTTCAGCTGCAGGGAATCTGAGCACCATTCCAGGGCAGCAAGTAGATTTTCCTCTTTCCAAGTCCCTTTGTGCCATATAAGATTTGAACACTTCACAGCACTGCTGCTGTGGCAGAAGATTTCCAAGAGTAACAGAAGATAGATCTAGCAAAAAAAGGATCATTTTACAAGGAGTAAAGGCTCAAGTATTGTATCCCAGAGAATGTACAATGTGAACAACCACCTTGCCAGGCTTTTTCTCAGGAAGCAGACTGCTTTGCCATGGTTCCTTTCAGCATCTTCAAGTATTTTTTTGCTTCTTTCTTCAGATTCTTTCCGGGCTTCCTCCTCTTTCCTATAAAACACAGCAAACCACCACTGGTAGCAGGGATAAAGAGACCTTGATTCCAACACTTAGGAGTGAGACTGGGGAGGTCACTAATAGATGCTGAAATGAAGACATTAGTCCCTCCCTCCCCTCCCCAGTGGGGTGGGTGTCTCTTCACAAACCATACAGACCAGCGGATGGAGTCTGCTTTCTCTTCAAGAAATCTCCATGAACTTGACCGTAAGTTCAAGGTCCTGATGGCCAACAACAATGCAGACAGCTGCTGTTAGACTCATCCAGCAAACTTCACTTCCTTAGACTAAAAGCTTTCACCCTTTTTGTCTTCAGCAGGTTTATGTTGACAGATCAGAAACCTTCATCTGCCTAACTTCAGGACTGTGGACAATTCATACTTTAATTCTATTTCCTCATAAAGTCTTCCTGAAGCAACACCCAGCTAAGAGACAATACCATTAGTATCTGAATTAGCTAATCCTCTCAACACCTGAAATAGTGAATTGGCTAAAAATACCAAGGAGAAAGGCAGCAGAGTCTGACTTGTAGGCGCTTACTTCTCTCTAGCCCGACGGTTTCCTTCTGCTCGCAGTGCTGCTATTTTTTCCTTCCCAATCCGCACTTCTGCTCGTTCTTGGTATTGCCTCTCCAGTTCCTCCTCATCCCTTCTGAGCTGATCATGAAGGATCTCGTGTTTTCCCAGCTCGCTTTCTATCTGCCACATCTCAAGCCTTTAAAACAAAGTGTGAGCTGTTTCCACTGAAATACTGACATCCCTTCCCTTAAGGCTGTCAGGTAAGAAGGGCTCTAGAGTGCAAATAGAACTCCAGCCAGGTTTTATTTTAGTTTTTGTTTCATTATATTTAAAACCATGCCCTGACAGTGACACAGCTACTGCACCTACCAGACTAAGGCTCATATCTCGTAGCATATCTCATTTTAAAGACAGCAAAAGTAGCAGTTAAAAATAAAGCTGAAGGTTCTGTTGCTCAAATGCAGATCCTCCACAAGGAAATATGAAAACCAACAATTAGGAAATCAGCTTTTCCTTCAGCAGTAACCAACCACAGGGACAGGCCACAGCTTTGATTCTTCTGTGCTTTGCTGAAGGAACTCAGACATGTTCGGGACACACATCAGCAGGTTAACAGAGTCATTGCTGATCAGAATAAACAAATCAAGCACTTGAAAGCTGTAACCCAACCCTGCAGCAGAAGATGCTGCATCCTGGCCAGCCATAGCTGTAAGCCTCTCCTTGTGTTCTTCCCTTGATGCAGTGGCATTAGCAGTTCTACCTCTGGTGCCAAAATAGAAACAGATCCACCTGTTGCCTTCTGCAAAAGGCAATTTTATTCTGTTTTATATAGACCAAATAATGTAGCATGAGTGGATGATCAGTTACAACAGCAATATTAACTCAGCATAAAAACAGACAGCACCACTATGATGTCTCCATCATTCTCAAGTACACTCTTTTCATTTATGCCCCCAAAGAACAACTAAGAGGCACAAATTAGAAGCATTTATGCTCAGAGATCAGTGTCACAGGTTCATTTCAGTCCAGCTTATTTCCCATTTAAAATGAGGCCTGTTTAGGGATATAATTTATGGACAAATCAAAACCTTCATTTGTGTGCAAAACTAATTCAGGGGCTGAGCCACTGCAATCCATCTCCTAAGCAATGAACTGTTTGGGCTTCAAGTTGCTCAAGATCCTTTGCCTTGCCCTCAACTCACATGACCTCAAATAATACAGGTCAACATTTACAAGCAACTTCTGAAGCGATTAACTTTTGAATCCCTTAAAACAGCACATGAATAACACAGCAAAGATTGAGTCCAATCACACTGCTCTCCCATTCCCCCACTTACGTGTTTTCTTTTAGTGTCAAAGTCATTTTCATCTCCAAATCCTTCTCTCTCTCCAGTTCAGTGCACACTTTTCTGTGCACTGCCTGAAGGTAGGACAAGGCTGCACTGTTAACAGCAAAAAGGAACAATCAGGAAGAGAGAGGAACTAATTAAGATTAAAAAAAAAAAGGAAAACCAACCCAACCCCACCAGATCAGCATCAGCAACAGTAAAAACCAGCTTTGAGGCCGAGATTGATGTATTAGAACTCCAGCACTTCCTGCACAGTCTCTTATTCAGGCTTCCAAGTGTCCATTCCTCATTCAGAGGTACAGCTTCCTCCACACTGTTGAAATTCAGAGTAGTGTTTCAACAGCTGAATGTGCCTGTTCATTTCCAAGCTGATAAAAGTAGTACTGTTAACGGCAGTAAGTTTAGGTGAACCTAGACTGGTTAGGCTTTTCAAATGGCACTGCAGCATTCCGTGAGCTCTGCCTGCAATGGCAGCATTGTCACACTGTTGATTTTCTATTTTCCCAGGAAAAGTAGTGGCCAGAATCAACAGACAGTGAAGTGACTGCATTCAACAAACTCCCTTCCTTGAAATGAAAACAGGAGAAGGTTCTTCTGCATGCAGTTACTACTCCTACTTCAAAATGCCAGCACTGGGCACCAGTAACGCTAATGGTAGGTAGTATTTTTGTCATTGCCAAACCATGATGCTTTGAGCTTCATAAGCCAGAATTTTATCAAGCCTTCTTACTCTACTGTTCTCTTCTAAACATACAGATTGTGAGAACTGCACACCCAGATCTCTGTTTGGCCCATCCCAAGCATAAAACCTTCTGCAATGCTCTTCTGTCTTTGTTGGGATTTGTTACCATCTCAACACCCATTCCCAGGAGTCTCATCAGCATTCAACTCCTCATTTTGTTTAAGCAGCTACTCGACTTTGGCAGCTAACCCACCTTTGTCATTCAGCAGTACACTAACAGGAAGACCAACACAGGTCATAAAATACAGCTGCAAGGTTTGTTCACAATACACTGGTTCCTGGTACACAGGCCACCCACTTCTTTCTATTTAAACCAAATGTGAAGAGTACAGTAAATTGCCTCCCACTTGATAGCAGAAGTGTTTCAGAACAGCTCCTGTATGCAGAGCTGCTCCTGAAAGGCATTCCTGCATTTCACAACACATAACAAACCGAAAAAAGAAAAGGCACATATATTTATATGGAGAAATCTTGATTGCAATATTACCAGAAGCAATCCTGTGACCTCTAAAACTGCCACAGCACGTTGGGCTTGGTTCAACCAACCGAAGTGACTAAGACCCTGAGAAACACGGATGACAACAGTGGGCTCCACGGATTTAATACCCCGTTGTTGTTCTGGTTTACAGTATTTGCCTGCCTCCTATCTATCCCTGAGTTTCTACCTCTCTCTGCACTGATTTGCCTAGCAGAATATTACCTCTAGACTAGAAAGCAGAGAGATCAATGACTCCCATCATCTTTATTTCCAAAGGAGGAATTGATGCTGAAAACATGGCACTGCAGCACTGGTGCTCAGCAGCCTGGGACTGAAGGCACTGCTCTGCTCACTGGCTGGAAGAGCAATACCCTGCTCTTAGAACAGCCTTCCAAGCTACTGCAGTTACTTCTTACCCTGACAATAGCAACAGGTTTCACCACAGATCTATCAACATCTTCAATATATGTGCTTAAAAATTCTATCAGCTGCTCAACAACACAAGCAGATTAAAGCAGGGAAGTTGATCTCATTAATTACAGACACACAAACACAGTGGATGCCTGCAGTCTTTGGTAGCCAGAAATACTCAACCTACACATTGCCAGCCTCCTCCTCTTTCTCCATTTCAGTGTCTAAATAATCCAGCTGCATTGCCAGCATCCTGAGCTGCAGCTGACAGGTACTCAGCTTGTCTCTGCAAGAAGCAAACACATTGTTTATTTTGCATGTTCTCTACTCTATTTAAAAAGTGTTCACATCATGGACCTTTCATGGAAAAAACACCCAGATCTATAAACTAACATTTAGAAGAGAGACAGCCTCCCAGGGGTGGATGGTGATGGACTATGTTTGCCTCAACACCAACCTGGTTTTATGGACTGCAAGTTCCTTCTCTTTGGTTAGGTCACGGAGCTCTTTCAGCTTCCTCTGTAAGGCTAATATGGAAATTCTATCTGTAGACTTCATAGGCTGAACATCATCAATGTCACCCAAATCATGCTCTGAATTTCCCCTTGGAATAGAAGCACACAATTAGCCAGGAAAATGCAGTGAGAAACCAAAAACTTCATACACCATCCTTTACTCCTCTCTGGGTTTACTGTTGTGTGGCCTACTCTTATTCTAGCAGAGCTGTTACAAACAGGACCACATAAAATAAGTTAAAAGCTAACATAATATGTACCAGGAGTGTACAGACATGCACTTAAGCCAAGAATTTCATGTATCTAATACCCACATTTAATGCATTCATTACAGGTTTCTGTTTTTGAAATACCTGTGGCTCCTCTTCATTATACCCAGGGTTTGCAAGCTCTAATAGCTTGAAACCTTAAAGGGAACATTCTAAACTGGTTTGAAACACATTATATACAGCTGAACAGTATGTAGGGTGAGCTATCTCCTGTTATCACTGTGCTCTGCTTAAACGCAGAGCAAAAACAGGGCTGCAGGCTTGGGTTTGGCCTTGGTTTCAAATGGTTTTGGTGCATTTTGAGTGTCTCTACTGACAATGGTAACACTGCCAACATTTACCAGCAGCAGCCATATGTGCTATGCAACTTCCCACATACATATATTAATAAACAGCGCTGGAGCTTTCCACCATGCTGTATAACCCTGTGCCAGGTCATTCCAGGGCAGGGATTAGCAGCCTCATTAAAGTAAGCCAAACTGTGCACTGATCTTTGTGAAGAGAGCAGCAACTACTGAAGGCCCCATTCAAACCCCTGAACTCCTTCTCATGCATGACCTCAGTTAGATGTACATCTATTTCTTCAGGAATAAATCCACTGTACCACCTACTTGTAAAAGCAGTGTAGCACAAATCCACCATCACACCCTCCTGTGCTAATGGACTCTACCCAGCAGTACAAAACTTGGTGTATATAAACAAAATGACAATCCAACACTGATGCTCTTCCATGGACAAACTTCTAGAGCACCAGGAGCTGCTGGAAATGAGAAGTAGTGAGGGACACCACCACCACCCATCATCACAGGCTCCTCTGAGAGCAAATTAGCCCACATTAACGTGGTGCCATCACCATGTTATGTGTACATAGCTACCATGGCTTCAGATTAAAGCCTGCCCAGAGCCTGTCTTTATCTTACTCAGCTCATTAGCAGTAGTAACCAACTTAATTTATTGTTTGTGGAAAGGTCTACATGGCCTATGACTAATCTGACAAAAAAGCACAGCTGAATTAAGGCAAAGGCAACTTAACACTATGAAGGAAGGACTGTGAGAACTGGTAACAGGCTATTTACATGCAGGAATCAGATTCATCTTCAGCTCCTTCAGAAGCGACCTTGTCTCCCATCTCGCCACCAGCAGACAACTCTTCCTCAAGCTTGCATTCTAATAGATATTAAAACCAGTTTAATAAATAAACTTGGAACCTTTAAATACAAAGCTCTAGTGTACTTGCTGTGAAGTCCAAATGTGAAGAATCAGAGATTTTACAGCATTACTGCAACATACACAGAAAAAGTCCTATGGCAAGAGACCCAGGAGTGCTGGCATACACCTTGCCAGCAACTGTCTCTGCCTTCATCATGCCTTCATCACCAACAATCCAATGTCCATACAGTCAAATATCAGATTTTTACCACCAATAACTGAATGAAAATGCCTCACAGAGGTGCAAGGTAGAGAATTTAGAGCTGAGGAGACAACAGGTTGGATGTGGTTTAGTTACAGCTGGGTGGTGTAACACTAGGGAACACTCTATGGAACCACTGCACGCAGCATCAGTCAGCCCCAGAACCCTACTCCTCCTATCTACTAAATGAGATGACACAGTATCTTTGTGTGGTATCAAAACAGCTCCCCATTATCACCTGCCCAGTGTTCTTCCACAGGAGAAAACTGACCAGCTTTGCCTTCCTTTCCTTCATCTTCCAGAAATGGCAGAGGAGATTTTTGTTCTTCTTCCTTCCTGTAACTGACCTCCTCATCTTCCATACTGTCAGCTCTTTCCAAGTGACCAGGCTGAGAAAAGAGAAGGGCACCTTTGATTATGCCCACCTACATCTTGAGGTAAGAAAGCATCATCAGTAAAATAGGTAACACCTGTGACCTAACTGGATGCAATCACATCCCTTTGTGCTAGCCACACATTACAGCAACTTTTACTCATCTCTTATGGAGAAGCCTTTACTTCTTAATAGCAATCAGCAAAATAAGACAAACTTTCTGCATATATTTGATGCAGCCTCTTCACCCAGGACCATCAGGGAACAACTCCAACAAACACTACTTGCTCCTGCACTTTATGCAGTAAGTAAACTGTTCACAAATGTTGCTACATTTTAGTGGTATTCAGTAAATTCTGAATGTCATCTGGAATGAGTTATTACCACATGGCTGAATGTTTCATCAAGATCTTACTCATACAGATTTGTATGTAGGATTAATTTTAATGAAGGTTGTGGCTCAGCTTTTGAGTGCATTTCTGTAAATCCTTCTGCAGAACTCAAAAACAAACTACAAGAGAGTAACTATTTTCTGTGGTTAAGGAGCAGGGCAAACACACCATGGAATTAGATGGAAGGAATAAATTAAATTGTAAGAACCACCTTAAAACCAAGACAAAATTCCTGCACTCTGTTAGGGTTGATCTAAGGACTTTAGTGGCACTGAAGGGTACCACAAACACAAAATGAGCTGCCAAGGCACCAGCAGTAGCCCAAATGCTTTCTGCTCAGGCACTGCAACGCAACTCAAGGCAGCAGAGCTTTGGGTAGCAGCCCAAACCCCGCAGTACGGTGGGAGGCCCAGTGCCTTCCAGAAGAAAACATAAGCCAGGCAGCGAGAGCCACACAGCTACCAGGGCTTGGCACTCCGCCTCGTCAAAACACCATCTCGCCATTGGCAACAGCACACACAACTGCCGTGGCCCACGGCGCCGCTGCGGAAAAGCCTCCCGCCCGTTAACGACCGCCCCAGCGACCCCTGCCCGGCTGGCGGCCGGGACGGCGGCGGGAAGGGCTGAGCGGCCGCTCCCGCCGCCCCCCGCGGCCTCACCGCAGCGATCCCGCCGGCCTCCGAATCCGGCACCGCACCGAGGCCAGCGCGGCGAAGGAGGGGCCGGGGAAAGGTGGCTGCAGAGGGCTGTCCCCGCCCGGTGTCCCGCCCTCAGCGGCCGCAGGGCCGCCCGCAGGCGCTCTGCCCCTCGCCAAATGGCGGCGGAAGGCAGCACGGGCACGGATTCGGCTTCAAATCCTGCTTTCTGAAGGTGCGCCTAGGAGTGCGCAGAGTGAGACAATGCGGGGCAGGTGTGTGGGGGTTTACTGAAGCTAATGAAGGAGCTGAACCATTGATCAGTTTGGGATTTTGCCCTGCTTGGTGTGTATTTTTGGTAGTATAGGTTAAAATACGCACTACTGTGAAACACAACGGCTTCCTGGGTTTGCCTGGTAAGCTTTAGCTGTGTCTTTATTCTACGTTATACAGTTAAAGCATTCTGATTTAACCCCATCATTGGAAGGAATTCACATGACTGCACTGCACAGGGCATACAGATCTGAGGTTGGAGCAGACACATGCTATGATACCAACGATTTCCCAGTTTCAACCCAGAATGAAGCTGTCTTCAGAAACAAGCCTGTGCAATACTGACAGAGGGACTCCACCATCACTTACTAATTAAAGGTTATTACAGCAAAAATCCTGTGTGCTGATCGTGCTGTCCATTTCTCAGGTCACGTCCTGAATGCTTCCTCCAGCCCTAGCAAACTGCAGGTTTTGAGGTTCCTTCCAACGCTTCCCTAATTGCCACAAGATGCACAAAATCATGACATGACAAAGTATGTAGGTGATACTGCAGTCATTTACTAAAGCTCCATGTCTGTATTCATGTCTCAGTTGGAATACTCTGCTCCTCAGAGTTCTGAACCTGTGTGTTTGCTGCCATGTGTAGGTCTCCTTTCTGTTCCATTCCATCCCTACCTTTCGTGCGGTTCCGGTCACAGCGAAGCAGATCCTTGTCCCCTTATTCTTGGCACTAAGTGACATGCTAGAGAAATTCAGCTGTTCAAAGATTCAAAGTGACTCAGTTATTAAAATACTGGGACATCATTCTATAAGTGGAGCTCTCTACAGAAATACACCCAGATCTGGACGGAGAGACGGAAGGCATTCTCAGATTTATGTAATTGAAAACGTTCCTCAGTTGTAAGCCACATTTCTCTGATTTGTTTTTTTTTATAGTTGCTATGAGAAGCCAGGTCTGGATTTTAGGACAGCATACACACAAGCACATGCTGCTTGTCTAAGTGTTTATTTCCACTGGCACCCACCATACAGGGTGTATTTTACTCACAGTGACCAATTCACTGTCCTACACTTATGCTGGAGGTCCTCGTTCTGTAGAAAGATGTGGGCATTCTTAGCTCTGGAGATGGCAGAATCTTGATTTTATGGCATCTATTCACATTACATAAAACAAATTACATACAGACATTTGCAGGATTAAAGCTACAAGATGTAGGCTAAAAATATGCAGTGATTAACTGTATAGCTCTCTGCAGACCTAGAATAGATGAAACTTGTTAACTCTGAACCTGCTGGTTCTCATACTCATGTAGCCAGGATGTAAAAGATCCCAGCATGATTTTTTTTCCCCCCCCTCAGAAAAACACTTCTAAGAACACCTGGTAATATCATGGATTTTCAGTTTCTTGTGATATTTTTAATCAGGGTATTTTATTCAGTTTCCAGCTGCTTGGACAATTTTCATAACAACCAAAATTAGTAACTGTAGTTTTAGCAATAAATAAATACCACAAGCACAACCACTAAGTTTCCCCAAACCCTAACCAGCACTGGAGTGAGAGAAGAGCTGATGGGCAACTGCTGTAAGCCATGGTGGATTATAAGCAGTGCTGCAGCCAGAGACACGGCGTGCAGAGACGATTAGGAATGGAGCTGTTGTTCCCTAGGAAATGTTGATGTAGTATTCACTCTGAACTGGAACAAAGTTCGGGTTGCTAATCCAGCTTAATACAGAGATACCAGATGTTTTGTTATTCAAGTTTTACAACAGCCCCCTTGCAATCAGCAGCAGTGGTTTCAGAGTGCACTCTACCAGCTGTAGCTGCCTGCAGGATTTCCTGCCTGCTGGGCATGGTTTGGTGTCAGGTGAATACTTTGTCACTAGGGAAGGGCAATCTAGATTTTTATCCTCCGCACAGAAGCAAGAAAAGATTATTGCAGTTCCTCTGAGGATGCTAAATTGTGGCTTCCCAGACAAGTTCTTATCTCCCAAGCCACAATTTACGTCTATCAACTTTAAGTCAGTAGACCCACCCCAGCTCTAAGCTCCAGGAAATGCACAAAAAGGCAGCAGCTGATGCTGCTCTTCTGGATTTTGTAGGCACTGACCAGCAGTGACACACCTCTAGGAAGCTGGGTCATGGAGCATGTAGAAATGAAAAACCTGCTGGTTTCTCACTGTGGAGTTGAAGTCAGAGGTAATTCAGTGAAGTGACTTTAGTACCAGCTCGTGATCAATTTGGAAGTTGGTAGAACTGGCCAGGTCTGTTTGCTGTGTGGCCACACACTGCTTCTACAGGCAGTTGGCATTTTTTCCTGAACGTTTCCAAGGTGACAGTGGCTCATATATGGAGCTTTCTAGCTTTTAGGCAGAAAACATGCCAATAATGGAATCTTTTTTTTTTTTTTCCCCCAGTGTGGTTCATCTCAGATTACATAAAAATTGTCTGCCTCTAATCTGTGATACAGATCAATGATGGACTGTAAAGACTGGCAGAATATTGATAAGCATCTTGCCACTGACTCATCATTATCTTACTACATCAGATGGAGTAAGAAAGAATGAGAGGGGCATTTGCCCTCAGGGAGCTCCACAGAGGAATGGCCTGGGGTGACATCAGCTGGGAGTGCAGCATTGAGAGCAACACAGCTGGAGTAAGAAAGGCATCTCCAGTCCTGGAACTAACTCAGGGGCAAGGTGGGGAATTTCATCTCAAGTCTGTTGCACAGAGAGAAAAAGAAGGCAAAGGGTCTAGCCACAGTGTGCTTCATGGTTATAAAAAGAAATAAATCTATGCTGACTGAGGGAGGAAGGGGAAGTTCTACAGAACATTTATCTGGAGACACATAAAAACTGGATTTCTCAGCCAGTGCTCTAGGTGAAAGGAAAATGAATGTTGTGGTTGGAATGATATTTAGTTGGGGCCTGTGTTGGGGCCAAGGGACAGGCATGGTGCCACCTCTGAAATGAGATAAATATTCCCACCATGTGAATGCTACTGATATTCCCAAATCTCATTTCTAGAAATAGAGATGTGTGTAATTTGTGTATTGGAGATATTTGGTGATGTTGCCACGAGAGTCTTTCCCGAGCTGTTTGTGTGGAATCGTGGGAGAGTGAAACTAATGATCCATGTGGTACTGTTTTTGCCTCTAAAAATTATCTGTGATGATATGACATCTTTGCTTTGCTGGCAGCACAACCACCTGTCCTGTTTAGGAAATGATCTGTTAAGAATATCAGACAATGCAGTGCAACTGTGAAAGAAGTCTAAGTAATGACCTTTTGCAGGGCTCTCGACATCCTGAGGTAATAAAGGACAATGAAAACTTGTTATCTAGCCCACACCACTGAGCATGTTTCTTCTCAATCTCATCAAATTATGCCCTCCAGTTACAAAAATACAGGTGACTGTGATCAGGAAAAAAAAGTAATTCCTGTTAGATGTCCCAGAAGAAAAATACTTGATGGATTCTGACATGCTGAGTTTCATTGTAGTAAAATATTAATTCAGAGACCTTTGCTTACTACTTGAGAAAGGCTAAATACCTCCCAAATCAGTAACTGTTAATATACTGACAACAACAACTGATGTTTCAATGTGCAAAATTGTCCAGGTGTGGCTGTAGGCCACCAACCTCCGATGGACTGCCACGGTCAGGTGCCATGGAGGTGCTGCCCAAGGTGCCACATTGGTCATTAGTAGGTTGCTTTGCCAGCCCTGCTCTAGCTTCATGTGCACAGCAGCAAATCTGCATTTTGTTCCAAACTGTGTAGCTTTGACCTGCAACCTGGTGGCGCTGGAGCATGGTTTGACCTCCTGTGCTCTCTGCTGATGCAGCCGAGCTCCTACGCAAGGTCAGCCCCCAGGATGGGTATCTCCAGAGGAGCCAGAGCCTGCAGCCATGGGGATCAGGGAGAGGCAGTCATTTAGCAGTGACAAAAGGGCTTAAGGAGCATTTGGTATCATGTGCCATCCTTTTAAGAACATTTGACAGTTCCCAGCCAGTAGCTAAAGGAAAGCTTTAATTATTTTCAAGAGGATTAGATGAGGAAGATTTGGGCAGCTTATTTATTTGGTTTTGTTTTGATGTTTTAATAGCAATTTTAATTGTTTTTTAATCTATCTCTTGGGCAATTTTAATCTGTCATTGACTGCAAAGAGTTTGGGATATTCTGCTAGAGCTGCAGGAAATGAAATATATTGTTGATCATTATTATTTTATCTCTCTTCCCATTGGCTAATAGGAATAATTAATTTTGAGTGTAGCTATATGTAACAGCTTGGTTTGCTTACATATGTATTTGGGTGCAGGATCAACTAAACCCAAGGCTGAATGACCTCGCATTTGCCCTTCTCTCTCACACAGAGGCTGTAATTAAGGCCCATATGTATCAAATGTCATGGATTTAGCTCAGAGAAGCTACACATTGCTTTTAGGATTTTGTGGGAATGGATCTTTGAACATCATTTTGTTTTCTAAAGTACAGACAAAAAGTGGTAGCTAAATCAGCCCTGTGGAAAAAAACAACACCATGTTTTGTTAGACCCAGGCAGTATTGTGGCTGTGAGGGAAAATCCCTGTACCTGATTCTTTTATCCATGATGACATAATGAATCCTAATCTATGGTATAAAACCAGAATTATCCAAGATGATTTCAGCAGTTGGTTAAATGTGAGTGCTATGCCCAGTGAAGTGAATGGGACAGGGCACTCAGAACCCTGACATTGTACCTTGATTCCCAGATTTTTAGTGGTGTTCTTGTTTGTTTGCTTGCTTGCTTGCAGAAAAGGTATTAAAATCCTCAGTTTAACCATATTCCCATCACAACTGCATGGAAGGTTTTGTGGTGATCACCTTACTGGTTTGGGCTGTAGAGCCGCTGGAAAAGGAGCACAGCTGTAGAAGAATATGTAAGGAACAGAACTTCCTTAATGAATTTAGCAGAAGTAAGTAGGTGATAGTTTTCCTCTTTTTTTTTTGCAGAACCACTGACAGCAGAGAACTTCTTCAGGGGATCAAAGTGAGCTGAAAGAGTAGCTGTGGCAGAAACACCTTTGTTTTGGTAAAGATCCTTCCAGAGGGCTGCCATTGTATTTTCACTTGTTTTAATGGTCAATTATGTAGCAACATGGATTCCTTCGAGCATGCCTTGCCGTGATGCACTCACGTGTGCTACACACGTATGAGATCCACACAGACACCCACTCCTAAATGTACAACTTTTGCTGTTTCACTGGGAAATGAGGTGAGAGGTGTCTGGTGAGAGCAAAACAATACCAAGGACTTCTCAGAGGAGGTGCAGAGCTTGTTGGAACACCAACCTTAAGAGCAGGGAAAATATCGGGAGGGGGGGAATGAAAATGCCCTGAAAGGTGTGAATCTGTTATACAGAGAAACAAAATCATTCTGCTCTGCATCTCATCCTGCAAATGCCATTAGAAATGTTTTGGTTTCCCTCCTCCAGAAAAACAGTTCTCGTGCACCAGTCCAACTACTTGAGTTTAAATGTTGGTATTTTCTCTGTAGTGTGCATTAGCTCCCCAGGGGTATGTGCAGCGGAAGGAAAAGCTCAGAAAGAAAGTAACTGCTCCACATCATTCTTACATGTTCAGATGGTCGTGCGTGTGTGTGTGTTGTGTACATCTCAACATTCCTGGGGCTGTTACTCTCCCCTCACCCGCCACCCCTTAGCTGCCATTTGAAATGCTGGTATGAAACAAGAACACGAAGTTAAGCATACAGAAAGATAAACACTTTACCCCCAGGTGCATCCTTTCATTTGCTTAAGGTGTCTGCACATTCAGGTTTGCTTTATGATACAATTCCTTTTAAATGTCTCCTTCCCAGAGTTTCCTTTGTGGGTTGGTTTGAAATTGTCATTCTAGATTGAACAGCACGGAAAAAGCAGAGGAGGTGGAGGAGGAGAGAAGGAAAGAGCGAATATGGAGAAGAAAGGCGACTTTAACCGGCAAATCAAGCTGAAACCGAACTCCCGAAGAACCTGGCCGGGCTGCCTCCCGGACCCTCCTGTGCCGAGTCCCGATCGGTGCGAGCGAGCAGAGGTCCCGAGAGTGTGCCGCGCACGCAGGGAGAACGATGCAGAGCGTTACCGAACTCTGAGGATGCCAGCCCCCGGCAGCCGTGCGAAGGAGCATCGCCAGGACAGTTTCCCAGCCCCCTGCCCGCTGGACTGGCCTGGGGAATTGCACTTCAGAGCAGCTCCTTGGAAAGCGACGGGGCAGAAGTTTGGCAAACCTCGGGTCTGCCTCTTCCGCGTCTATACCGTCCCGGGACAGTTTTGAGAAGGCAAGGAGGTGGCAGTTTCCCCTCACCAGAGTCCCCCCATCGATATTCCCTCTTTCCTCGGAAGGCTTCCCTCCGTCTGCGGCCGCCCCGGAGCTGTGCCGCCGGGATTGGCACGGGGAGGAGCGGGGGGCGGCGGCGGGGGCGGTGGCAGCTCGCAGCGCTCGGCGGCACTCGGCGGTTCCCATGCCGCCCGGTGCTGGCTGAACCCGCGCTCAGTGCCCCTCGCTCCGGGCTGCTCCATGGCCGCGGTGCCTCTGCCCTCAGCCCGGGCTGCGCCTCCCGCCTGCTCCCCGTGAGCGTTCGCCCAGGACATGTCCGCTGCCCCCGGAGCACTTGTGGTTCGCCGCCCGCCGCACTCGGTGGGATTCATCGGGCATTTTGGAGCTTCTCCTCGGCAAGCAGCTTCGCAGCCGGGCGGCCCGGCCGGGGCAAGCGCTGAGCACTCCTGAAGGCAGCGGAGGAGCGATGCCGGAGCCGGGCAGCCGAGCCGGGCGGGGGTGAGGCGCGGAGCCGGACCTGGGGGCAGCCGCAGAGCAGGAGCTGCCCCGCTTCCCGCCCCGCACCGCTGGCTGCCTGCATGGCTCCGGGGCACTGCCCAGGCTGTGGGGGCTGCTGCTGCTGAGCAGCAATACGTCGCTTCAAACTCAGCTCAACTTAGCACGGCGAGGATGGCAACACTACTGGAGCTCGGGAGCCGCCAACAGAGCCAGGACACCTGGGTTTTGTTTGCCAGTGTCTAATAAATGGGAGTAAAATGGAATTTCTTACCTGGGTTTTCCCTGCCTTGGTTCTACTCTGCACCCAGCAGCACAGGTGTATCAGGTAAGAAAACACTTTTTTATTCATTCCTATCCTGGCCTTAGCCCTTCTTTTGGTGTGGTGGGGGAAAAAATGCCAGGTCTGGCTGTGCATCTCTCCTTAGCTCCCACTCCCAGTTTTGGCTAGGGATGCCCTGTGTTTAAGGGCTGTGACTGTCCGAGTGAGTGTTCAGTACCAAAAGGGGTCTTGTCTGAAGAGTTTCCTCAATGTGTTCCATCTTTTCGTGTTTTTTTTTCCCCCCTTCTTTTTCTAGCAGAGGATGCACTTCTGCCAACGGAGCAGCAGTTTATTGGGTTAATCAAGGGGTGTATTTTAAAAGGATGCCCATGGAAGCCTTTTCCCGAGGGCACTTGCACTAAATTGGGGGCAATCACTTTTTGTAATGGCACTGCACAGCCTCATCCCCTTAAACAGCTCTGTAGGGGGCCTGCTGGAACATGAAACTCATCCATAAAGCCAGCACAACCAGTGGGGTACGAACTGAGCATCTCTGCTTAGGGCCTCCATAGGCACAATTACAAAATCCCCAAATACAGACATTCCTCTCTAAAGGGTTCATTACATCTCCTGAACTTGAGAGATGAGGAAGAGACTGGCAGAAACCTTAGGAAAAAATGTTTGAAGAACGCCAACCATTTCTTAAAATAATCAATTGTAAAGATCCATGTTTGCACTTTGCAGTCACATTGATTCTGAAGGTGTTAGCTAGGCAACCAGCTATGCTCTCTATATATTCTCTCCAGATCTGGAGGCTGTGTGTGGAGAAAGCTGGCCATGATTATGCAATGAAAATAGAAGGGGGAGTAAAAAAGAACTTGCTGCATGTAAAAAGATGCCTACATCATCCAGAGCAGAGATGGCTGTGGTATTCAAGGGGTCTTCCTACTCCTACTTTATAGACATTATTAATAGCTTCGGAGGAGTATAAGAAGCAAAGTGATAATGGTAGTAAGACGTAACATTGCTCTTAGAGTTTGGAGAATTAATTAGTGAGATCTGATTTTTTCACTGGCAAGGAAAAGGATCTTGCATTAGAGGAAGTGTCAAGTCAACTGCTCTTATGCAGGACTGACATAATGATTTGTCCTGTGACCTTGAATCTGTTATCCAGGGTCAGACCCTGACACCCTTGTGCACTGAAGCAATCCAGTATTAGAGTGAAGGCAGAAAAAATTCTGCTTATGACCTAAGGGCATCGAGATCTTGCCCACAGTTTTGATGATCCTGTTTGTGTGACTGCACTTGGGCTTGTGTTGGTTGAAAAGTGGTGTTTGAGTATAAAAGAAAGGGCAAAAATAATTTTAAGGAGGAGTCAGCCTTTCCAGCTTCTGTTTTCAAGGATGTTTCTAGGCACAGCAACTGCCAGGGTATGTGCAACCTATAATTTGTTGGATAAATTACTATGTGTTTGGATTAATTACCTAGTTACTTGACTTTCTTCCTCCAGTTACACAATAGTGATGAGCTATTAGAAAGATACTGGTGGCAGAGGGGTTTGTAGTGGTTTTCCAAATATGCCAAAGTGTAAGAGGTGCAATGGTCAAAGCAAGCTGATGTGGTTAGTGAAAGAGTCTCCTGAAGTCAGGATTTAGTGTGGCAATGGCAGAACATTGTTTAATCTTGCAAAAAATGATTAACCTTGCTTACATGTGTGCTCCTCAGGAGTTAACAGGACTAACCCAGAATTGCATCTTTCCTTCAGTAAAATTACTGAGAGGTGACCTATGGAAAAACTCCCCTTGCAAGGCCCCAAGAAGCACACTGACTTCTTGTTCTTCTTCCTTGGAGTTCTGTAATGTGATTTGACATGTAGTTCTTTTTGGTAAGAGAGGCTTCTCTGCAGAGCAGCATTTTATGAATGTTGTGGGTTTATAATAATGGGCAAGCCTGCCAAGAGCTACATTTCATTGCTCTGATTCTGTTTTCTGAACGCTGTGATCTGTGGCTCTGATGGCAGAGGCCATCCGACGCCGAGGTCTCTGTTGCGTGCTGGAAGGTGCAAGCAGAAACACTTGAAAAAGGAAGAACATTTCAGCAAGTTCTGAACTCAGTGCTATGACATAAGACTTCTCAAAGGAAGAGCTGCCTCTTAAAATAACATCAAGGTTTGGCAGAGGAGGGAAGTGGGGAATATGTGTAGCCTGCTTCCTCATGGCATTTTCAAAGAGGCTTTCAGGGTGCTTCACAGGGCTGTATTTGAAGCAATTTCTCTGTCCTGTGCTCTTTGACTGAGGAGAATGAGCCCAATCCAGCCTAAGTCAGCACACCTGCTGATGCCAGTGCTGTTTGCAGGTAAACAGTTTTACAAAGCATTATTTTGTGGTCTGCTTGAGGCAGTGATTAGTGGCAAGAAATCTGGCATTTAAATGATTGGCAGCTCTTTGGGGGAAAGACTTTGGCTTCCATTATTTCACCAGAGTTTGATATGCTGTGGATGCTGCAGTAATAAATGTGTCATGGTGAATGCGATCATCTGCTGGGATACACTTAGTGAAGTGTTTCTTCATCTACATGGGGAAAGAGTACTACTGAGAGGAGTTCTGGGGTGTATGTCTGTACTTGGGAATTCTTTACTGATGGAGATTTTGCTTCTTTAATTACAAGTGGGTCTATCTTTTAGACTTAAGATTTTACTAAGCTAGATGACTTCTATCCATTTGCATGGAATTGTTGTGTCTCCTGTAGCCTTTTCCTTCTCTTCATGGAAAGAGCAGTTTTAACACATGAGTATACCTAGAGAGTGGTCAGTGTTCTGTAGCTTAGAACTCATAGAGAGGAAATAAGGGCTTCCATGTTCAAAGGTTGCCATGAGTTAAGCCTAATGCCTTTTCAATTACATTTCAAAACACAAAACGTATTTAGAGTGAGATTCACTCAGAGTCAGGAATGGCAGATGGGAAGGATACACATATTGCTCTGGATAATCCTGGAGTTTGACAGAGGCCAGATTGTTTACTGACATTGCAGGATATTCCTTGTCTTTTTTTTTTCCCCAAGAAAAGAAGTTCTCCTGAGTGGCAATGACCTCTGGGATATTTGCCTCCAAAAGATTATCTCAAAGAAACAATGTGTGCTCCATCCCAGTCCCCAGGATCAGTCCAAGCAGTATTTCTACCTGATTAAAAGATTCACATAACAACTATGTCACAGTCCCCACAAGAATCAGGTTAGCAAATTCAAAGAGAATCAGGAGATGCAAAAGGGAAATTTCTCCATCTTGCTGCTATAGGTGTTTGTCAAAAGGTTAGTGCCTTCTCCTTACAAGTGTGACCTAAAATCAGTCTCATTGGCCACTGGCTTAGAGGTGCTGCTGAGATGTTTGCAGTGCTGTGCAAAATTAGTATTGCTAATGTCCTCTCTGGTTGACACACAACATGCTGACTGCCTCTTGCCTTGGTGTGATTCAAATCCTGATCAGATTTTTTTCTAGTAATATTGTATTCTGGAAGATAGTGAAGACAGGCTAAGGCCTCACTTACCTTAACAAGCCCTTTAAAGATGTGCTGGCCAAGCTGATGGATGCTTCTCCTCCAGATCACTCCATGTTAGCAGAAGGCACTGGTCCTGCAGCAGCTGGAAGAAAGAGGTCAGAAAGGCTGCTGGGATGTGTGTACCTTTTGTTCTAGAACTAGTAGTACTCAGCCCTGAAAGAGATATTTGAGATTCATTGCTTGGAGTTGCTTTCCCTAACTTGTATCAATGGTGGTTTTGTGAGGCAAAGAACTTGGCAGCTTTGCCACATTCACCCATGGTGATTTCCTCTTACCTTTGTCTAGGGTGCAAGAGAACTATTCTCTGCTTTCTGCTGCTAGCAACGAGCTCCATTGAAGTTCTCACAATGTTTAAATTCTAGATATGGACAGATGCAAATATATTCTCCAGAACATTTGCTTGGCATGAGATGTTTACAGAGTCAGAATGTGGCTAAAACCTCATCCTGTTCAGCTTTAGATTAGGGAATTACTTCCAGAGTGATGTGTTGCCATTCAGTCAGCTAGGCACTGCACTCTGGCCTGGTGCAAAGTAAAGATAAGCTTTGTGAGAAGCTGTTATGCCCCTTGGATTTTCCAAACCAGAAGCTTAATTTTACAAAGTCCTTTTCTTACTAAAACAAGCTTTACAGCAGCTTACATCAAGAAATGAAATTGCTGAATCAACTAATAGTAGTTTCCTTTCTTTTCATCTTTCCTGCTTACACTACAAAAAGTTAATCCCTTCCAATGCATCTCTTCTGTGCTCCTCATCCTTTTTCAGGTGCAATAAATGAATCATATTTTATGGCCATATATAAACCCAACTGCTTGTCAAGGATGAATGAAATTGTCCCACCACCCTTCATGTACCAGATGTACAGAAGTCTAGAGGAATGTTCAGAGGAGTTAGCACAAACTGGTGCGAGCACTGCTACACTGTCTGCTAATATTCACACTTCTGTCTTCATCAGATAGAACAGAAATGAAAATATTGTTGGCAGAATAATATCCTTGAGTTTGCTGCTTCCTCTCTGCCTTAATATTTTTGGGGGACAAAAAGCAGAGGAATGGGAGGCTTCTACTGCTGGAGGAGCTGGGCTGCCTTTAGTCCTGAAGAGCACTTATCAGACTGACACAAGCAGATGCTGGACTTGTTTATGTCATGTTGGGTCACACACCCAGCCCCTGCAGCCCCTGCTACATTAGTTCTTATGTCTGTATTACCTCCCTTGCTCCATCAGCCTACATGTAGGGCTGACAAAATGTCATGTGAAGACTAGGTCTGTCTAAAGTAACCAGTGAGTAGTTTAAAGGTACTGTATGGGTTCACAGAATGGTTGAGGCCCCTGGAGGTCAGTTTGTCACGCCGCTGCTCAAGAAGAGCCACACAGAGCTCAGGACCTTGTTCATATGGCATTTAAATATCTCCAAGCAGGGAGACCACAACCTCTCTGGGCAGCCTGTCCCAATGCTTGGTCACCCTCACAGTGAAAAAGCATCTCCTGGTGTCCAAGCAGAACCTCCTGTGTTCAGCTTGTGTCCACTGCCTCTGGTCCTGTCACCGGGCACCACTGCTAAGAGCCTGGCCCTGCTGCCTTTACACCCTCCCTTCAGGTATTTATATACAAGATCCCCTCCTGAGCCTTCTCCAGGCTGATCAGTCCCAGCTCTCAGCTTTTCCTCATGTGACAGATGCTCTAGTCCCTTAATCATCTGCAGGAACAAAGCCCAATATTAGCAAAAGCTTTTGGTAACTCTGTGAGAGCTGTTTGCAAATGAAACCATAGGTTATTCTGATTCACATCTTCCCTCTGAGTATCTAGGAGCCAGCCTGAGCACCGTGCTAGGGTGTGAGAATGTCAGCAACTGAGTAATGTTGTTGCCCATTTCAAAGAGATTTTAAAATGAACCACTAGTATAAACATCAGCAAAGTATATCTAGCCATGAAATTATTTCAGCTGTTATACTTTAATAACCCCCACTGGCATTATGTGCATATAGCTCTGCTAACTTCAACACATTTGTTACACTGATGATCTGACCCTAAGGCTTTATTAATAATAGAAGCAAGATTCTTTTTAATTGTGTCATGGATATTTAAGTGAAACTCCCTCTAGATTGTAATCTGCTTAAAACACATGGCAAGCTCCAGCCTGCAGTGTTTAACCCAACTCTGCTCATTGTAACTTCTTTTAGCTGTATGGCTTTCCTTAATGCCATTAAAATACAAGACTGACACAGGATAGCTGCTGCTTGCTCTAAGAGCTTTCTCAGACAAGCTGAGTCTGCTGGCAGTCCTCACAGCAATACTGCTTTTAGAGCAAGTGACTGATTAGGAGTCAGCTACCTAGGAGTGAGTTCTTGCTGCACACAAGCAGCCAGAGCCATTGCGAACAGGGAGCAGCAGGACTTGGCTTCATTGTTTTTCTCAGGTTAAACACTCCCATGCAAGGTATTGAAAGGGTACACCTTGCACCTAGCACTTTGGTAGTGTTTGCATCTAAAAGCATAAGCTAGGCTCTCCCAGCCTTTCAACACAGTCCTCTCCAATCTGCCAGGGCCTTCATTTACAGCTATTTGTTTTCTGTATAACCTGCTAGCTTTAGTCTTTCCAGAGTGTACAAGAAAAGGAAAGGAAAGAAAGCATTTCTGACCTGCAGTGCTTTATGGTAGTGCAGAAGAAAGACAGACCTCAGCAGCTGGATCTTGCCAAGTATTATGAAACTATAATTTCATTTAAATAAATACTGACAGGTGGATGATTGAAAGACCAGCACATGGGAAGCAGCAGTCTGATAGAAAGAAGTGTTTATATAGTTGATGAGACCCAATAAAGATGGAAAAAAACTCTGTCAGCATCTGTTATGAATCTTCAAAGCCCTTGTCTAAATCAATTCTGTTATTCCAAATTATGTAGCTGAAAATATGGCTCTGAGTCTTCCAAGATCCTTACTCAGAAGAGATAAAGGAATATGAGGAATATGTGAGATAGTGATTTAAGGTGAACATACAGCAGTGTGCTGATGAGAAGGAAACCTTTTAAATGCAGTTTAATGTGTATGCCCAGTTTTAACCTTTTGCCATGAGCTAATGAAGTTTCCCACTGGAGCAGAGTCCCTGTGCTCTAAGGTCACTGAAGCTTTGACAGTTCCATTAGTGCAAGTGTTCAGTGTCTCTGCTGCTCTGAACTTGCCTTTATAGATCACAGTCCCACAACTCCTTCCTTATGCAATTGACTCCAAAATTTTCTGACCAGGGCAGTCAAAGATTTTTCTTGCAGTCCCCTGTGAGAAGAGTTGGCTATTGTAGGATACTCTGCATGTGCTGAGCTGAATGCCAAGGCTGAAATATTTTGAAGAGGAAACCCAAGTGCTTTATGTGGGTCAATGTCGCATGGACACTCTAAGAAAGTTACATAAGTACCAAGGCAGAAACAGATTATTGTGCAGCCTTTCATGGGTGTTTAACAGCTCTCTCTCTTCTGTGATGTGTACATCTCAAATTCCATGTTTGTTGCTGGAGGTGGTGGAAGATGCTACAACAGTCCCCAGACAGTTTGGAAGCAGCATTTGCATTCAGATCCAGCCCCTCTCAAACCACTGGCAATTTTTCTCCTTACAAACAGTTGTGGTAGACGTTGTCACAGGCCTTCAGTTCTCTGTGCCTGTCATGTCAGTCACAGTGCTGGCAAGGGGAATTATGTGAGCAGGCACAGATCTTCAAATGAAATCTGCCAGTTCAGTTGAAACAGTTGAAGACAAGAGAAGATTGCCTTTGTTTGTAAGAGGTGTTTGTACATAAGGTTGGAAGAGACCTCAAAGATCATTAAGTCCAACCTGTCACCCAAGACCTCGTGACTACTAAACCATGGCTCCAAGTGCCACATCCAATCCCCTCTTGAACACCTCCAGGGGTGGGGACTCCACCACCTCCCTGGGCAGCACATTCCAATGGCTAACAACTCTCTCTGGGAAGAACTTTCTCCTCACCTCCAGCCTAAACCTCCCCTGGTGCAGCTTGAGACTGTGTCCTCTTGTTCTGGTGCTGCTTGCCTGGGAGAAGAGACCAACCCCCACCTGGCTACAACCTCCCTGCAGGGAGTTGTAGACAGCAATAAGGTCTCCCCTGAGCCTTCTCTTCTCCAGGCTAAACAACCCCAGCTCCCTCAGCCTCTCCTCACAGGGCTTGTGCTCAAGGCCTCTCCCCAGCCTCATTGCCCTTCTCTGGACACATTCAAGAGTCTCAAGGTCCTTCTTAAATTGATGGGCCCGGAACTGGACACAGGACTCAAGGTGTGGCCTAACCTTCTATTAGCACTGCTTTTCGTATTTCTCAGCCCCGATGGCACTTTCACAGCACTGAAGATGTTAAATCTGCTTTCAGCTGTGGAATTCTTACTGTTTTCCTGTCACATTTGACAATAAAACAGCCTTCAGCCTTCTTGAGCTCAGCTGTTCCATAGTGGTGCTGGGAGCTGTCACAGCTGCTGTGTCCTGCTACTCAGATAGCTGCATTTCAGCATCCACAGATGCATTTTCTGTAGTATACAAAGTGTCTTGGTTTCCCCTCATGCTTTCTTTACATTTCTGAAGAGAAAACCTTTCAGAAGTATTGCTTACATCTCAGAAGGAGGCTGCACTTGTGCCTGAAATACCTTTGGATTTAAGGAGAAATGTCTGACAAGGTTTCCCTCCCCACAGAGTATTTTTCCACTAAATTGCCCACAGAGCTGATCATACTGTAAGTGGTCTCTGGTGCAAGGGAAGTCAGTGTCTCCCATTTTATGTTTTCTTTTTCTGTTTGTAACATGGCCAAGTGTCAAGAGGTCCTTGTTCTCTTTACCTAGAGCTATGAATGACATTGGAGATTACATAGGTTCCAACATCGAGATCTCCTGGTTACCCAACCTGGATGATTTAATGAAGGGCTATGCACGGAACTTCAGGCCTGGCATTGGAGGTGAGACTTGCAGAAGAATGTCTCTTTTCTTTCTTACAATCTTCAACCCTCTGATGTGAACCTCATCCTCTACATGATTATAAGGTTATCATCATCTATTAGTTGGATAGTGGAAATAATGACAGTCACCAATTTGCTTGGTTCTGAAAAAGAATCAGCAATGCAGCTCTCTTGCTGATCCAATTCTCAGATCACTGACACCTATTTGGAATTAGATTACATTAAATGGTGATCATTTCTGCAACTGCTTCAAGTCCTGCTGCCTGATGTGGTTTCCAGAAAGGATTCCATAATTTTCAGTAGTTGTGATTAGATCTCATTATCACTCAAAGGAGGTGTTCTGTTGGGAATTGAGGGGATGATCTGTAAAAGATGTAAATCTCTTGCTTTAAGGCAGATTTGACTTGCAAAGTGTGCTTTAGCACAGAAAACACTTAGGAGTTCACTCTGAATGGAACAGTCTTGGGCCATCTATCTTTTTATAGGTGCTGTGATGATGTGCATCACCCCATTCAAACGTTTTTTTCCCTCAGGTCCTCCTGTTAATGTTGCTCTGGCAATTGAAGTAGCCAGCATTGACCACATCTCAGAAGTGAACATGGTAAGCTATGAGTTAAATCTACCAAGCTGTGAACCTACATACTGCAATGATAGCAAGTGTAGAAAAGCAACTAGAGAGACAGCTGATCCCCCACACATTTAGAGTGGAGAAACTGCCACAAGAAGATCCTTTAAACCCCAAAGTTGTACTTGTGAAGATACATAAACTGATTCTGCTCATGAAATCGAATGCAATTCCTGCAGCACAGTCCATGTAGCTCATTTGGATAGCTTGGCTTTATCCATGGCAGAAGCATGTGGCAGAAATGAAAATGTCAGGGGCAGCTCTGGGATTGACTGGGTATAACAATACTTGTTTGCACTGGAAGCACTTAGTGCATTTTGAGAGTAATGCAATGGTTTTTTCAGCAAGTCCCAAGGTTTGAGCATTGTGTTTGCCTGGCATCACCTTTTAACTGGGATTCTGCTTGTCCCAGGAGTACACCATGACAGTGTTTCTGCACCAGAGCTGGCGAGATGATCGTCTCTCCTACAACCACACCAATGAAACCCTGGGCTTAGACAGCCGCTTTGTGGACAAGCTCTGGTTGCCAGATACTTTCATAGTGAATGCCAAGTCTGCCTGGTTCCATGATGTGACTGTGGAAAACAAACTGATCAGGCTCCAGCCAGATGGAGTCATTTTATACAGCATCAGGTGAGTGAGAAAGTGAAAGACTACTCCAGCACGAAGGAACTTCTGGAACACATTACTATAAAGTAATCACTCAGTTTTCCTAGGATCATGTCCTCAAATAATGATTATTTTAAAATGGAAGGACTGGTGACCCCTTTCCCAGGATTACACTGCCAGGAAGGTGTCTTTGGCACAGCTAACTCATTTTCCACTGCATAATCACTGATAACTTTCACAATGCCCTTAAGGGGAGAGAAGCATCTCGTAACTCTTTGGTCACCAGGCAAGGAGATGCTAACACAGAGCTAAGATTCCGTTCTCCACTCCCTCACTATTTTCCAAGGGAACTGTGAGCCTGACTTAGAAGCAAGTTCCCCATCTTTCAGACAGTGAGAGCAGTATTTCCTCACTTTGGAGGAGTGTTCTTGCTAGCACTCAGTAACTCTATTTAAAGCTAATTGAGTGTGGACCTTTGATATTTTAAGTGACTCTTCAGGCTTTGGTAGTGATCCGAGGGACAGTGGAAGTGAGCAGATTTGATTCAGAAAAGTCCTTGTTACCCTCAGAAGTATCTGAAGCATCCTCTGGTATCAGACAAGTCCTTTGGCCTTTCTTCTACTTCCCCTCCCTGTGGGCTTCCCACAGTAAAGGCAGCAGCCATAAGGATTCTGAAAACAGTTTCCTGCATTAGGATTTATTATGCTTTGAAAGTTTTCCACTTAGTCTTTTGAGTTCTGAAGAAAAGGCTCAATCTGAATGCAGCTAACTGGTGTTCCCATTGCTTGGAACAGGATTACCTCAACAGTGGCCTGTGACATGGACCTTTCCAAGTACCCAATGGATGAGCAGGAATGCATGTTGGATCTGGAGAGCTGTAAGGGCTGAGTACAGTGTTTCACAGAACCTCTGTTTTGTTTCAAGCCTGCATATATGGTACTGGTTTGCTGGGGTGATTCTGCTTCAGTCAATGAAATGTTAAGGCATGCCTTGGGATTTAGAAGCCACAAACGTGTGTGTGGGACATCAGCCTGTGGACTTTTCCAGAGCAGTTCAGCTCTGATCCCATTCAAATCTGTAGGATTTAGTTTAGTGGAGATGAACAACCTACAGTCCTGCTGACCAGTGCCTGGAACTTGGTGTGTGATGCAAAACCCAATGCAGCTGTGACAGTCACTAACATTTACTGGGCTCTGCATCACATCCAGTGAGAGTAAGTAGAGAAGTCCATGGGCAAAATCTGATGTTAATGAGAAAACAGGAAAAAGAAAGATTTCCCTGCTTTTGATGAATGCCACTGTGCCTAACCCTGACATGGCTGTTCAGCTTGCCCTGGTATTCCCATACCTGTTAGACAGAAAACAGCCAGAATCCTGCTTGGATTGGCTTAAATTCATCTGTACTCACACAGGAGGGTGAAGAATGAATCCATATTTTGCCCAATCTGTATTTTATCTACAATCTGTGTGTAATTCCCACAAGCATTAATACTTCTGAATGAAATTCACCACCAACCCAAGCAGGGGCCACCCAATCAATGCCAAGGAATTGCCTTTCGTAGGTGGTATATCAAAGAGCCTTCAGGTCCTGAGGGATCCTGAGGCGGTGAAGAGCAGTTTCTGAGCAGATCCACTGGCCCTTTGATGCAAGTGTCTCTTTTTGCTTTTTAGCACTGACTTTGTTTTCTAGGCAATTAACCACAATACCATTTTATCCTGTCAAAAATAGCAATCTCCAGTTTTACTTATGTAATCACCAAATGCAGAGACAGCAGACGGAACCAGCAATCAGTTCTCCCTCCCAGCAAGTTCTGCAGGGAGTTCTGGTTTTAATTGAATTGGAGGGGTTTGATTTCAGTGAAACAAACATGTAGGGAAAAAAAATTAGCCTCTTTAAAGAAATGAATGGTACAGAGGCAAGTTGTCCATTAACAGCAAAACTAGCAAAGATTTCCTATGGATCTGCTTATGACAGAAATCCCTCATGCATATCCCTCCTCTCTCATGTCCCTGGTGCCCTGAACCTCTCCCTAGCAGTTATCTTCCAGTTGCCACCCATGGAATCAACCTGGATTATTCTCCTTGTAGGAAAGCTACCCTGATGTGACACTGGCAATGTTGATGTTGCCAGGACAGTGAATTATCCAGACTGAATCACAGCCTGTTTGCAATGGGGCTCCACTATGAGTCCTCTAAGCTCTTAATTTCCTCCTCAAACTTTGTGTTTATTCAGCTCTCTTTTGGCAGATGGCTACTCTTCAGAGGACATCGTCTACCACTGGTCAGAAAACCAGGATGAGATCCATGGGTTGGACAAGCTGCAGCTCGCTCAGTTCACAATTACCAATTACCAGTTCACAACAGAAATGATGAACTTCAAATCTGGTAACAGGATCTGTCTTCAGTTCAGGGACAGTATCTGAGCTATTCCTGCCCAGGGAAACCTCCTGTATCTCTAATAGAAACTCCTTCTTCTTAAGTACCTGATTTAAGAACCAGTCAGATAAGACAGAGAGAAAACTCTCTGTTAAGTGCTCTCCAGCTTACACTTGTAACATGCCAACCTAGGTCCTCAGGTAGCCGCTGTAGCGTATGATGTCCTTTAGCTCTGTATGTTGGACAAAATTCTGCATGGAGTAGCCAGCCAGCACTTGATAAAAACTTGAGGTACAGCTCACATTTTCTTGACCTAATTTGTAGCTTTGGATAAAGAAAAATTTCCATTAGCCCTGATGCTATGAGGCCTGTGACGTACAGTCAGATCATTCTAATTCTACCCAGTAGAAGTCAGTGGTGTGTATGCCTATCACTGGGTTTATTGCAATGTTTGTGAAAGATTGGAGTCATTTCTTTCCTGCTGATTTTTCATCCTCTTTCATGTATTCATATTCTCATTTATGCTGCACATCTCCTCTAAGCTCTTTTTTGAGTTTGAAATTAACTTGGCCTTTTAAAAAATCTAAATTTAGTATCTGGAGGACTTTCTACAGCAGATGATAAGACAGTACACATTTTGAAGCAATACTGTTATTCAAGAAGACTCATGATTTTATTTTCAGATCTGGCATTGATATGACCTGAGACAAATCATTTGACCTATTCTTAGCTAACAGTGCTGATGAGAACTGCAGCACCTCGTGCAGGGTTCGGGAAGGCTAATTGAGTGACATTCAAAAAAGCTTTTTGTGATCCCTGTCTGGAAGATAAGAATGTGGATCTCTGTCATTATAGGAACTGTTAGTTTGATTACCAGTTTAACTGTAATTCACACAGTTGGAATCTTTCCTTGTCTGCTCTTTTTTTCCAGCAGGTCAGTTTCCCAGGCTCAGTCTCCACTTCCACCTTCGGCGCAATCGAGGCGTGTACATCATTCAGTCTTACGTTCCCTCTATCTTACTAGTGGCCATGTCGTGGGTGTCCTTCTGGATCAGCCAGTCAGCTGTGCCTGCCAGGGTGTCATTAGGTAAAGCAGTCTGGGGAGCTAACAGGGAAGGGCATGTTGACTCGCAGTGATCCTCTCCATGAAGCTGTGCTGATGAACCCCACGTCTCCACTGGCGGAAGAGAGGGTCTGCTAAAAGCTTTTCCTCCTGTTTTAATTTCAGAGCAGCTACTTCAGTAGAGAACAGACAATGACCATCTAAAGATGGTTAAAAGCAGTAGTGAGTGTGAGGCAGATGTGTGAAAGAATTGATTTGAAGGAACTGGGACAGTGACACAAAAGTGTTCCTAGAGCTTGTGGGTCTGTTTGCCTGAGCTGCAAGTCCAGAACCAAAAGTTTCTGAGGGTGAATTCTTCCAGCTTTGTCCTGCTCTAGAGCAAACCCAAAGATAACGTGTTCAAAGCTGCCTCAGTCATCAACTGCCCTGCTTTTAACAGGAAAACCAGAAGCCACTCCCTTAAGGGGCTTCTGCATGAAAATATTCCTCAGCTTCAGCTTAGCAAATGCACCTTCCAGTGTGCACCCAAGGCTAAAGTAAATTCTCTCACGCTGCACTGCAGGTATAACCACTGTTCTGACTATGACTACCCTGATGGTCAGCGCCCGATCATCGCTTCCACGAGCATCTGCCATCAAGGCTCTTGATGTCTACTTCTGGATCTGCTATGTGTTTGTCTTTGCTGCACTGGTAGAATATGCATTTGCACATTTCAATGCTGACTACATGAAAAAGCAGAAGAACAAGATCAAGGCGAGAAGGCAGAGTGCAGAGGTCAGTAAGTGTAATACTGTGAATAACTTTGCAAATCACCCTGCATTAGGACCTTTTTCTGCTGTGGAAGTGTAAGATAAGGTAACCCTGAGTTGCTCCTGTAGGGTCAGAACAAAGTCATGATGACAGTATCAGATGAAATGGGGAAAAAAGGCCAACTCTCAGAGCTTCTGCTAAGACTCTTTTACCTCTGCTACAGCATAAAAGAACAGTATCAGCAAAAGAAAAACTAGGCTATAGTCCTGAATGTTGTGCCCTGGAGATGCCATATTTTACACCTGAACCGAACAGGGTAAATTCAGATGAGCATGGGTATAAGTTATGTGGATATGAAACCCAGTGAAAATGAACAAAGGAGTCCATTAGGTGAAACTTCTTCCAGGAATTCCAGATGGTTTTGCTGCTTTCCTGTCTCACCTCCACATTCCATTAGATTTGACAAGAGCCTCACAGCTGCTTACTGGCTTTGACCACACAATGGGCTAGCCCTCTCCTTAAAGTCAGTTGTTTTCAGTGGGGAGGGCCTAGGCCTGCTGTCTCAGTGATGCCTTGGTGGTTCAGAGCCTCTAAAAGGATAGCCACAGTTTAGAGCTGGTAGCTCAGTCTTCCAGCCATGCTTCTGCCAAGGCAAGTGATAAATACCACTGAGCACTTAGGGATCCCAGAGGTATCTCAGCTTGTCAGTGCCATGGCTAGCCTGGATGAGTACACCCCCTTTGTCCTGTCCATGGCTGTCACAGGTTCTCCTCTTTCCCCTGCAGATCAACGTGAAGAACGCCATTGTTCTGTTTTCCCTTTCCATAGCTGGTGTGAACCAGGGACTGGTCATTTCCAACAGGCAGCACCGAATTCCCAGGAGCCTGCCTGGATCCTATGGCACAATAGAAATAGAAACTGGAGAGAGAAAGCAGCATCACATCATGAAACTGGATAAAAAGGGTGGTCTGAAGTCCCTGTTCAAGCCTATCGATGCCGACACCATCGATATTTATGCCAGAGCTGTGTTCCCAGCAGCCTTTGCAGCAGTCAATGTTATCTACTGGGTTGCATACACAATGTGAAGACCAAACCATCCAGAAAGATGTAAAGAGCTGCAAACTGAGCCCTTGCTGAAACTGTATGGATCCAGCTCTTCTCAAAAGTATTTTCCAAGGAGCTTGAGACATTGCTAAAGCCAAGGAAGTCCTGCAGTCAGTTCCTCCCCAAAGCAGCCATTTCTGCCCAATCTTGATTTGTGCTCTGCCAAACGATCCTGGCTCCTTATTTCTTCTGTTACCAGCAGACAATTTTTGAAATGTACATATTTGCAGCAGAAGTTTAAATCTCAAATTACCATGGGTTTCCTCCACTTCAAGGGCTGATCAGTAACAAAGATTTGGCTTTTCACACTCAGATCATTTCCTTTTTTGTAATGGAAGAGCTAATTCCTCACTTCCACATAGGAGTGACTTCCTGCATCTGGCCTTCTCTGGGATGGTTTAGGTTTAACAGCAGTGCTAAAGCTGGAATTTTTCATCATAAAAACCTGATGAACAAAGTAAAAGGGAACAGAGGGGAGTGGAGGCTTTTCCTTAAATTATTCTTTGTCTTGGCTAAAGTATTCAGAACATTTCAATGCTCCTAGTCACAGCATGAAATAAAATATACTACAGAAAATTCTACTGATTTGTTAATGATGATTGCATTACTCTCAGAACTAAGCTAATGAAAGTTTAAACACTTGACTACAGAAATATTTATTAGTTTAATAGGCCCCAGAATAGACAAAAGTGATTTAGAAACTCAGGGAGAGCTCAGGCTTTCTGTGCAGGGTAGGGAAAATATGTCAAGGTGCTTGCTAAGGAAGGAACTCAGACTCAGAATTAATGTCTTTGATTTTCAGTGAGAGTCTACTGTGTGCACCTCTGAAAACATCCTTTTTTTGCCTCTGTCCCTTAATAGCTGAGTGAAGTTTAAAAGAAAAAATAGTCATAAATGGCTGGAAGTTTCTCAGCTGATTGGGACATTTCCCCCATTTTTATTCAGAGGCTGGATGAATATGTTAGACTCCTTCACTTCCATTGTTTGACAGTGAAATTTCTGGGTACTCACAACACTCCTGCATTCAGGATTAGATCCTCTTACCCAATTCATGCAAAAAATCCACTGTGTTCTGTAAATAATTCCAGTGAAGCCAGCAAATGAACAAGGTATTCACAGCAAATACAGGTTTCACAATTAATCTCTCAAAATCTCCCCAGTAAATACATTGGGAGAGGGATTTAAACTACTGAACCACTGTCAGTGTAGGAAACCCAAGTAAGACACTGCTAAAGGCACAGATTAATTTTTTGAGGATTTTGTTGAGAGGTTGTTTTAAATATAGAGACTGAGACAAAAGATGGCATGAAATGAGAGAGAGGGAACAAAGGAAGCAAAGCAAGTGGCTGAAAGCTACGCTTGAAGGGAGCATGGGAGGTGCAAGATTAAACAGCCAGAAGATGTAGATAAGAGAAGAGCTATGCTGGGCTTTGAAGATGGGAATCTTGAACAGAGTGGTTGATGATTGATAGTTGCAGTAAGGATGAAACAAGCACTTGATCAGAGTGCACACAGTCCTCCTGCCTTACTTATCTGTGACATATAGGTTGATTTCATATGACCAGCACTGAAAGACATAGTGTTTTAACACAGGTTTAGAACTTCAGATTTGTTCAATATCACTGAATGCTTTGAAGAAAAAGTACTGATACTGAACTGAGCTCTGATAGAAACTATGCTCCCATCAGCAGTCAGGATTAGGTTCAGCTCAAGCTTTAGTTTTGTTATAATGGAAACGTTCCCTACCAACAGTGTGCTGGAAAGAGCAAACTGACAACATGCTATAATGGTTCCACAAAGTTCTCACCAGTCCAGCCCTGGGCTGAGGCACCCTGATCCTGCTCCAAGATTGACTTACTGGGGAATCTTAGTTGGGTCATTTCACTGCATCACCAGCAAAACTGGGATAATGATTCTGATTTCTTTCCTGTATCACTGAGGTGACAGAAGAAAAACCCTTCAGGAGAGACAGAAGCTCTTATCCTCCAGCTGGGTAAGTACATCCTACCAGTACTCACATGGTGCTATTTCCCATAGTTTCTGAGCCTCACATAAGCTTTACACAACACCCAGAAAGCTAATGAAACTCTGCATCTCCTTCAATATATGCAGGTAATCAGGCTTCTCCTTTTTGTTCTGCTTCTCTCTATTTTATTTTCCTTGGTGTTTGCTCCTGATGTTGATGACATGCTACACTACAGAAACACATACTTTCTTTTTCTAAGTGTGGTTTTGGTCATAACCACTTTATCCCCAAGGAAATTCAACTCCTCCTCTTCCCTTCTGAATCATTCTTAATGTTTTATATAATGATTGAGTGCAGAGTGGAATAAAACCAACAGAAGCATGACTTTACACTGCCTTTTCCTTACTAAGGTATTCCTTTTTCCATGATCCTGGCTCAGCAATGTATCTTAAGTCCCCTTTCTTCCTCCAGTGTGCAGTGGGTGGTTATTTAGAGCACTTAGTAAGAAGGTGGCTGAAGATATTCTAAAGGCAATGTCTAATCTAATTACTTCAGCAGCTAGAGTTTATAACTGTGCACCTGACATAACTCCTTACACTGAAGCCAGCTGAGTAATCACATGGTGGTTTGGACAAAATGAGTTGCTTCTCCATCTGGGAGGCAGTCACAGGCAGTGTGTCCTGCTGACTTCTTGAAAAGATTTAGCCAGTCAATTTTTTAGGTAGTTTGACTTCAAGGTGCAGAGCTCAGTCGTGATTGATCAAAGTAAAAGGTGGCAGCAATCTTTTCCTCAACCCCCCCCAAAGCAAGAATGCTAGACTATCACAATGGTGTAGACAGGAGCATAAAGGAGGGGGGAAAAAATGTCTCCAAACATTGCAGGCAGTCAGGAGTGTGCACTGTGAGCACATATGGCAATTGTGTCCCTTCCAGGAACAAGGTGACTCAGAGGAGAGAACAGGCGTTTCAGCTACTGGTGCTGCACTTGCATGAGTAGAAGAAGACAAAACACCTCCAACATAAGAGTGGGATTTTCTTAAATCTGTTTCCAGAGACAGAAATAGAAAAGTCAGATGCCATTCAAACTCCTCTAAGGAGAAATTTCAGCACAGGAGTATGGTGTAATGACTGGAGAGATGCATAAATTTGAATCCTCTGTACTTTTGCATGTGCTTTCCCTTTTTCTCCTATAAAATTACCATACGTAAAAATCATCAGACACGAATGCTTTAGACATAACAGGATCTAAAGACAATGCCTCATCCAACTTGAATTTCATGATGCTCTTAATAAAGAGAAATCAGCTCAATTTGATATCAGTTGAATGCCAACTTTGGATGAGTTGTGTCCAGAGAGGGGAAGGGGAAAAAAAAATGATGGACAGAAGGCAATTTTTTTGTGCTGTACCTGAAAGCATTTGTATTCTTTGCAGCAATTTAGAGTGCTGCTCTATGGAGTGGTGTGTCTGTGAGAAAAAGAGTGGGATGTGTGTTAATGTAACCATTCTAAATGTGAAGTGTTAATAAAATGTAGATGTACAGAAATTGGAGTTTCTATAAAGGGACAGAATAGACATTGCAGCGATTGGACTGAAAGAGAAAATGCACTGGAAAGAAAATCAGAATAACCTCAGAGATTTCATCCCATAATGAAAACCTGCCTATTCAGTGCCCAAGGGCTTGTAAAAGTCTACTTTGGCCTTGACAGCAGAAGAGAAAGTACCATTCTGTACTCATAAACGCTTTCTGTGGGGCACTTATGCAGACTACTGTATTTGTGTTAACAAATAGCTGTTACTGCCTCAAGAGGCTGAGAAGAATTAGAAAGCACAAGATGAAGAAGAGCAAGATATTGCATGATTTGTTGGAAAGTAATGCTGGCAGGGCCAGCACTGTAAAGAGGTTAACATACAGAAATGCCTGTCCTGTTTCTGGGTAAAAAGGAAAGCATTTATCCAAGTTCAAGTAAAAGCTCTCCCATCAGTTCCTAGCTGGTTTGCTAATCCAACAGATAATGTAGCGAAACCAATAGAACTCAATGAGGCTTCCACTGTTGGCACAACAAACCACTTACAGAGATTGCTCTGATTTCAAATGTTCAGTCATTAACCTAAGAAAGCTCTTCACATCAGGAGGAAAACAGCACCCCTGCATATCCGTCTGTGAGGCAGAAGAGGTAACAAAAAGCTTACAGAAAGTTTCTGGGAATAATTTAAATTAAAGCAAATAAAATAATCTGAAGCAACTCCCTGAAGCCCACTTCATGGCAGCAGCTAAACACACTGGCAGTGGCTGGAAGGGAGTTTGATGTTCTAATGTTGTGTGCAATATGTTACGGGCACATAGAGCTGATTCTTCTTAATACAAACTGAATAAAAAATTGGCCATTAAGGTGTCTGTGTGGAGGGGTTTGGTAGCTGAGATGAGAAAGGCACTGTCTCCTGCTGCCTTTCCAGCTCGTCTCTTACATGAAATGAATGGGAGGATCTAAGCCCGTCGTTACATAATGCATTAGGGATCTGTTCTCTCCTCATACCAGCTTTGTGTCACAGCTATTCCTTTAACTAAGTCCTGCAAAGTAAAGACAAATCTGAGAAGACAGTCAAGCCCAGGCTGTCAGAAAATATAGCACCACCAGGGCTCATCAGATGTTATTGGGAGTTCACTGTTCTGCAAAAAGATTAGTCAAAAAAAGGAAAGAACAAAACAACACTGACAAACCCCACTAAATATCCCTTCTTTCTGAGACATCTGAAGCTTCCTTAGATCCCTCTGGATTTAGGAACAACCAATGCATAATTCCATGGAAGGAAAGATCCCTCTATCCCAGTGCCCACCTCCACCTTTTGGGATGAAGTCTCTCATGGAGTGGCCAAACCTGTGCATCTTTAGGTGTGTGGAACTGGCATAACTGGAAGTAGCAAAGTAATATATAGGCCATTGAGCTATTCTAGTATCATAATTACTACAGCCTTAAGATTAAATAAAGACTGAGTGATGAAATACAGAGTAAGCTGTAAAACATCTGCTGTCATAGACCATCTAGACTCTTCTTCCTCTATTGAAACACTTCTTTCAGAGTTAGACACTAAAGATCTATTTCTAAAGACCTTAAACATGCCAAGTTTTGATGATATATTTAAGATTACCCTCATCTTTCCAGGTTGTGTGTAGCTTTTATCTATACAGGCTCGTAAGAGACAGGAGGTTCTGGATGTTGTTTGTAATTACAGTGCATCCAGTGTTTTACAACTGAACCTATACTTTTAAAAGAAGAAACATTTAATACATCAGCTGTGATACTTTCCAGACTGCCTGCAGTGGTGTTTCTGTGTGTGCCTATTGAAGGATCCCTCAGGCACTTCCTGGATTTGGAGGATTTGGAGCCAAGGACAACTGTCTTTCCATCAAACTGAACCCTGGCAGGACTATTAACAAGAATTTAGGATGCAACAATTAAATCTGGACCAGGGAAAGCAAGGAAGAGGATTCTTGAGGAACCAAGGTGGAAATATGATCCTCAGGGTGAAGACTTTTTTTTGTTTAAAATGGTCACCCTTCTCTTCCATCCTCTCAAATGACAGCTGCAGGTCTTTGATGGCAGGAGCAGGGAGAAGCATCCATTTTCTTTCTTCCCTAGTTCCTTTCCCTGTTATCTTTCAGAAACGGCATAAAGGATCAAGACCAGGTTATGCAGCATGGAGAAAGGAGCCCCTGTGAGTTACAGTGCATTGTGTGCTGGGTCATCACCTACAAAGGGGGCAAAAATTGTGCTTTTACAGAGATGGGTTGTTTAAATACCCAAACCCAATAAACACAGAAGCATAGGGGTTGGAGTTTATTTGCTTTTAAACATATGTGGCTTGGGCTACCCATAGAATTCTTTATCCTCCTGGCTAATGTGTTGTCAACAAAAGTAAGTTAGATTCTGGGTGCTTCTATCTTATATAAGAAAGACAGTAAGGGAGGTGTTGACTTAAAATAGTCTTGAGACATTATTCATTTTGTCTATTTTAGCATGGGCTAGAAAAACACTAATATTCAATCCAGCCAGAGAATCTGCAAAGAATTGCCATGGTGATTTCTGATGTTGTGTAGGGTATATGCTTTACTCCAGTTTATGTTCAAACATATTAAGGCTTTGCCATGTAATTTTTACCCAAACTTGGTGGCATTTGGCCCACATTAGTTCTCCCTGGATTCAGTTGTGTCACTGTCATAGAAGCGTAGAGCGGCTTGGGTTAGAAGAGACCTTAAAGATCCCCTAGTTCTACTAGGATCAACAGCTTGGCAGAAGTAAAGTAGGCTGAAGAAGCAGCCAGCAGATGTTGCTGGTTTGATCTGTGGGGATGCATTTGCATTCTAGAGTGACCCAGAACTGGTTACTGCCATTTCACATCTGTTTGAAGATAGCAGCCATCTCTCTCCATCTATCTGCTGTTTAGTCGTAGTCCCAAGTCATTGAAGCAATGAAGGTCCTTAGCTGTGCCACTTGCTAATCAATTACACAACTTTATGTGCTCATTGAACTATCAAAATTAAACCAGAGAGCTTTTTCTTACACCAGTGGAAAGGGGAGAGGTAAACATCAATATGGCAACAACAGCTCCCAACCTCCAAGGGCAGAGCTCGTGGCTGCTGAATCCCCCCCGTGCAAAATAAAATGAACCATAACAGATCTGCACCCTTTGATCTTTCTTTCTGAAGAGACATATTTCTTTCAAATTGAAGCCTGTGGTGAGCCAGAGACAGTGCTCTGGAGATGAGAGGCATCACCTGGCAGTGACAGTGAGCTAAGAACCTCCTAGCTATGAATAATGCTATCATTAATCCCAAATAGTCCCCTCCCCCCCCTTTAAACTCGTATTTAAAGAACAGTTCTCAACAGCCTGTAGCGTTAAACTACGGAATGCACTTCCAGGCCTTGTATATACAACCGTCTCTGCCAGACGGTTGCCTAGGAATCTCTTGCCATCTGCTGGAAACGTGCAGATATACATGCTCAGATAATGCAGGCTTCACAGCCACCGCCAGAGGAAACAGTGACTGAGACAGGGAATTTGGAAACCAAGGTGTGTGACACCAGATGATCACCATGGCCATACCTGTAGGAAATGAGCAGCTCTGCTGTAGACAAGGTAGTGGGATAATACCACAAATGTCAGAACCTGAGAGCCTGACACTTTTCACTGGGAGCTCTTGTGCTCTCCACAAGATAGCCTGCCCTAGAGTTCAGCAGCTCCAGGTTAGTGTTAGCCTGATTGCTAATAAGCTACACTGACATTGAGAAGCCAAGAGAAAGGTAAATCCTCTCTCTCAAAAAGAAAATGCCATCTGCCCGGGGTGGGGATCAACTATTAAGAAACTTCAAGCAGTCTTGGAATAGAAGACAATAGAAGCCAAGTGAAAATGAGACTTCTAAAATAAAAACAATACTACTAAATGATCAAAATATCTCTCTGCAAGATGTAAAATAATTATCATGGCATTTCCTGCCAGCACTGAAAATGCAGCAAATCTTTTGTCCTCAGGAAGTTGTGTGAGTGAAAAATAAGAACAATAAACCAGACAAAGCCTCGAGTCACAGTTCTGAAGAACTGTGCTACCTTTTATCTCCTGATCCAACAGCTCCAGGAGCTGAAGTTGTCAGAGTGATGTGATGGGGAGATCAAAGTCTAACTTGCCCTGAAAGAATTATCTTTGTAGACATAAGCTTACATAATATTCACCATTTCAGGTGGAGGTAATGTGGAACACAGCAAGAGTGGAAGGCAAGTTTGGAAACCATATTGACAGTTCCCACTGAGGTAAAATGATCAGGAGGTACTCAAAAGAATTCAGATTAAAGGCTTGTAAGTGAAACCATTAGGTACGTTTCCTTGGTGTCAGAGAAAACATCTAGATGGATGGGAATAAGTTCTGCCACTTTATTGCTACTTAAACTACTGTTTACTGTTACTTATTCATCTTTTGAAAGACAAAAGGACACTCTGGGCTACACTGATGCAAACTCACCAACACCCCCCTCCAAGGAACCCCCTTAAAGATACCGTGTGCTAAATGTTGTCTAAATAGAACTCAAAGTAGGTGTACACAGGGTAAAAGCAGGAGGCTAAGCACAGGGGCTTTTCCATTTTCATATTATGATTCCTCAGCTCCAGGCAATCAAAATCTACCTCATAGTTGTGACAACTTGGTTTGGCTTACTTTTCAAATCTGGTGGGTTGCAGTTGCTTAGCGGTGGATAGAAATAGATCAAAAGAACCCCAAAGCAAACTTTTTGCCTGGATAGCTTATTCACTTGGGAAATGGATGTGAGGTACACAAGCAAACCAGCTGTTTAGCCAGCAGCATTTCCACTAGAGGACTCCCTGCCTTCACTATCCCTCATCTGAGACAGCAAAGCCCTCATTTGCAGACAGTCTGTTGTTCAGTCACAGTCAATTCACAGTGAGAAACTGAAGGATCAAAGTATCATTAAGAAGAAAAAAGGAAACAGTTCAAACTCAACTTCACGAAGCCAAGGGCATTATCCATTTTCCACACTTGCTCAACACCACTAATGCAACATATGCTGCTGGTTTGCTCTCTCCCCTCCTGCCTGTCCACTCTCAAGTCTAACATTGTTTATCACTGTTATTTTATTTCCTTTTTATTATCTTGGCCGCAGTTTTCCTGTTTTGACAGTTTTGAATGAACCCTCTTAAGTTTGGATGCTTCATTTGCACTCCTGGGCGCTTTGATGTGGAACTCCCTACTTTCGTGGGTGCGAGTTTTCCCTGGAAGCAGTTCTGACAGCCAGGTGGGTGCGGCAGCCAGGCCGCAGGGTCGGTGTGTGTGCGCTGGCAGGGCTTGTTTTGGTGGTGGGCTTCGGGGTGGTTTGAGGGCAGAGGTTTTCTGTAGGCCTTGCCTGGGGACGGCCACAGGAAAACCCGCTCCCTCCCACGCCACCCCGCCGGACGCCCCGGGCGGCAGCTCCGCTCCGCTCCGCCTCTCGCCTCAGCACCGCCCCAGCCCAGCCCTGCCTGAGGCGGCCCCGCGCCCTCTGTCGCCCGCCCGGCGCGGGGCAGCAGGCGCCCGGAGGAGCCCCGGGGAGCCCGTCGCTGTCACCCGAGCTACCCTGCTCCTCCCACCGAGGACGCGCTCGGGAAGCCTGCGGCGGCCGGGACAATTCACTACCTCTGCAAAGGGCTCCGAGGAGGGTAGCGGCGGAGCTCGCCATCCCCACAGCGCAGTAACGCTCGCAGCCGCCTCTCCTTCAGGCCTGGGGCCGCCTCCTGCCACGGCAGCTCGGAGCGCGGGCACGGCGAGGCACCGAGTCTCTCCGGCGGGGCCGAAGCGGAGCGTGGCCTCGGAGAGCGGCGGGAATAGCCCCGTGGGAACGGGGAGGAAGAAGAGGGTGGCCCGCCTGTCTCTGTCCCGATCCGCCTGTCTCTATCGCGGGGCCGGCCCCGGCCCGCCTGTCCCGACGCTCCGCACCTGTCACCTCAGTCACCGCCTTCGCGGGAGCGGCGCGCTTACGCCTCCGATTGGCTGCAGGTATTCCCCTACCGCGTCCTCTATCGCTTTTGATTGGCTGAGACCCTCCTGCTCCCCCAGGTAACGGTTCCAGGCCTATGATTGGTCGTGGGTGGGCGGGATCCTTTTGGGGATTGGCTTCAGGTGAGTCGCAGCTTGCTATTGGCTGACAGGTAGTGTAGGAGGTGTTCTATTGGCTGTGGGCGCTAACCTTCTTAGTCCGCCATGTTCGGAGCGGTGGCGCCGTTGCCCCTGGAGCTGGCGGCTGAGGGGTGGTGAGGGAGGGGGCAGCGGTGTGGGGGGAGCCGGGTGAGTGGACATCGGAGGCTGCGGCCGCCGCGCTGCCGCTCTTTTTCTCCGGGAGCTCGTCGGCGGGGAAGTCAAAGCCCGACTCTAAACTTCGTGGGACTTTGAACAACTTCGGGACGTGGGGGTGTAGCCGAGCCCTGCAGGGACGCGGGCCCTAGGAAGAGCGTCGCCTGCTCTGGGCGGGTTCGCGGAACCGGAGGGAAGCGGGAGCCTGGGGTGGGAGCCTCTGTGGTCGGAGCAGGTAGGAGGAAGGGTCACTCCCGAAGACGTTGGGAAGGGGAGCTGTGGGGAGCGACACCGTCCCGTGCGACACTGTCGTCTCCCGGTCGTGCCCCGTGTCGTCTCCTGACCCCACGGGAGAGAGGGCCGAGAGGCCGAGTTGTGGAGGCTCTGCTTGCTACCTGTGGCCCCACCTCAGCAGACAGCGGGGTTAGGGAGCTGCCCGATTGTGTGCATGGGTAAGGGAAGGAGGTGGTGGTTTCGGATGAACGGGATGTCTGTCAGATTCCAGAGCTAACTTAGATTGTCCCTTGGAGTTCCTCTTCTGCTGTTCTTGGGTGAGTTCATAACCAACACTGATAGCATTCTTCCACGTATATAAAAGCTATTTTGAATTGAGATATTCCACTCTTCAGAAGAAAAGAGCCAGATGTGTTGATGAATAAGTGAAGATTTCTTCAGAGTATTTTTGGTCCGGATTGTTGGATGTTTTATTTCAAAACATCTTTAAATGTTTGGGGTACTTCTGTAAAACTAAATTGTGCAGAGTACTTTTGACTAGTCTCATCTAATTTCAGTGCAGGTTAATGGTCTTGTATACATTTTCCTTTTGCTTTCTTGCTGTTCTGTGTAAAGCTATTTGTGCTTGTAAAATGTGGCACAAGACATTTGTTTGGTGGTGTTTATTCATCTGTGTGCTGGTTTTCTTTCCATGCAGCTGGATTGAAAATCACCTGGAGGAGAAACTCATCTTTCACACGTGAAGCTGCTCACTTCAGAGTTAAATGAGCTGTCTGCCTTGAATGAACTTATTTCTGAATCTTTGTGACTTTGTTTAGCCTGCTAAATACAGACCATGCCTAGCAGAATGGGCTCAAAAATCGATTTGAACAAAGACTTCATCAGAGTAAAGACACACTATAGTGGGTAAGTCAGCATCTTTTCTCCTCTTTCTTGTGTCCTGTCTGATTGTGAGGCACGTTGAGCAGTTCACAGTCTGACCTAGTGATAGAGTAAGCAGGGCATTTGGAGAGTTGTAATTATGTCAGATCAGGCAGGTAAACGTCTGGGCTATTAAAATACCATCCAGCTGCCTGCAGCATGATGATTGAGGAGGAGAGTTTGTCCTTGCCTTGAAAGGGGAGAAAGGAGGCAAAACCCAATATACAGTTATTTTGGGTTGATGGGTTATTGATATGTGGTTTGCTGCAAGCACTCATGCTCACAGACAAGTGTAAATCCATTCCTTGCATCCTTAACCTGTCTGTGCAGAAGTGGCAGTGGTGATAATATTCATCAGTAATTATGTTTTACAGTAAACTGCTACTGTGTAGTTTCTCCTGCAACACTATGTTCAGTAGTTCACACTAGCTCTGGCCTCTGGAATATGTCAATTTACAAAACAGGTGTTCCAAACTCTTAAAAACAACCCCCAAGATTAAATAATAATCCAGTGTGCCCTTTCAATACCCCAGCTGAAAATCTCAGCACAAGGAAGTTCTGCAGCACCTTGAGTCTATCTCGCTGGAGTCACTCAGTATCTCAGGTATTCATATTTTCTGGGTGTGACAGAGTTCCTAACATAGCACAGTATAAATAACTGCATAAGTAGATTGCAAAAGGAAGCAAACTTGTGTAATTCTCATGTCATTATTTCAGTTACATAGTTCATCTGGCTTACACCTGGTAACTTGAAACCACCTCTTTTAAACAGAGCCCTGATGCAGTGTCAAGTGCTGTACGTTACCCGGGTCCTAAATGATGACACAGGCTGTCACTGGGAATGATTCTGTGGTTGTAACTGCTCACATATAACTTAATTCTTATTACTTGTAGTGTCCAGTTTCAGATACCTGACCAAAAAAAGTACAGTGGATGTGAGGAAAATCCTACATTTTAAAAGGATTTTAGTCATTGAGGTTTTACTTATCTCCTGGTGGAAGAAGTGCAGGGTAGTACTTAATTCTTACATATTTTTACACCACTTCAAATGGTGATGGTTATAACGAGGGAAACTGACTCATCCAAGTGAAAATGCATTGAAGGTAGATCCCTAATGCAGTTAATTCCTCCATACTGAAGTATTTTTTTGTAAGTTAAACACTGAGATGCAATCCTGTGGACTTCTGCAACTATTTTACATTAGCAGGGGCATTTTCTGTGAGGAGTGCTGGTTCTGTAAGGCTGATTTTTGAAGCTTAGAGTCCACAGATGGAATTGTTGGGACATGCAGGCTAATGCAGACACTTTCTGATAAAAGCTTATGTTTTCATGACATGCAGGGACATCCTGATCACAAACATGGATGCATCAATAAGCTACGATGAGCTTTGTGATGAAGTGCATGAGATGTGTAACTTACAACAGGAGCAGCCCATTACCCTCAAGTGGATTGATGATGAAGGTATTGTACTGAAATAGACTCAACTCTTCTTAAGTTTATTGGTCATAGTGGTGCAAAGAAGGGGAGTTACTTTTTGTTCCTAAACACCCTGTCTTATAAAGCAAGGAGCTTGGAGAGATGAGCCTCAAAACATCAAGGTTGATTTCAGTAGCACTCTTGATTCACTTCTATGGAAGTGAATGCTTTATGGGACTTTAATATTTTACTACTCCATACTTATACTGAATGCAAAGTTGGTTTGAATTTGTCTCTCATTGGCTTAATGCTGTACTATTGAAAATTCTCAGCTTCACATTCTTGGCAAGATGACTTCTGATGTTTTTACCCTTGTCAGCTTCAAGAATCACACAGGCATTTGTGTCTTCTGTGTACAGGCTTAGCTCTCAAATGAGTGTTTCTGAGAAGCAATTCTATTATCAGAAGACTTGGTCTTGACCCTCCTAGGATAGTTGTGTGTTGTGCAGAGTAATGATAATTAATCTTTCTCTTTTTGTGGTGGCTGTCCCTGGCAACTGTGTGACTGACACTGGTTATGCTCTTGATTGTATTAATGGTCTAATATACCCTACTCAAGAATTGGAGGGTAGATGTTGTCTGTAATTAAAAGAGCATTCCAAAGTTGGTTGTTAATATCCTGTTGATGTAAAATGCAATAACAAAGCATGAAATAAAAGCAACTTGAATTTGTTTTGTTTTCTACTTGACTGATGCTTGAGAACACCATGTTTTTTCCAAAGGCAGTAGGCATTCAACAAAAGCTTACTTCAGGTAAGTTGTTTCCCCATGGTGCTGGGGAAAATGCTCAGGATATCTAAACCAAATGATCTCCAGAAAAGGAAAATGAGGTGGGATGTGGTGTCCATGTGTAGGGAAAAACCATGTGAAGTTTTTTGTGGAATATGGGGTTGATAAAGTCATTAAAAATGATTTCTTATCAAACTCTGTTTCTTACACTGCTCCTGCAGGAAAGGTTGGTGTGGCCAGATGTCATTGCTCTAAGTTATCCTCACATGTAAAGCAGTTTAGCATTGTTCTTCCACAAACTGTTGCATGGGAGAGAAACTTAACCTTTGCTTTACCCTTTCTGTAGGCTCTGAAATACCTTCATGATGTGAGATGGGTTTGCATATTTCTTTCTGCTGTAAAATGTGGCAGTTCTCTACAGCTTTAAGCTGGAGCCTTCTGGTGGTTGTGAGTAGTGTTGAATGAGGATACTTGACACTGAATGCATTTGCTATGGGTTTTGCTTCCTCTGGAATGTCAGTGTCTGCTGATGCATTAACAGGTGTGCAGTGCATCTGTAACTCATGATGGACACAACTCTTGGCCTAGTAGGTTCACAACAGCTCCCATGCCATTCCCCAGCTGCTCAGTTATTTTCCTGTTGCACCTTGCCAAAGCCCTGGTCCACAGCACAACTTGTGGAACTGAATGCAGGAAGATGAACAAATCCTAAATTGCTTTGGGTACCTTTTGTAATTATGTGTTTTGGCTTTCTAATAATAGCCCAGGCTGCTCTTTTAGCTGAGTAGCATCATTTGGTGGGAGCTTGCAATGTCTAAATTAAAGACTGAGGAATGGGGTAGCCTGCAGTCAAAGGATTGATCCTTTTAAGATGCCAAGGAGTGCTATCAACTTTTGTTTAATTTTCACCCTTACTTTTTCTGGTAGCTGAGAAAGGCAGAGGCCAGTGTACTAACTTCAGTTTCCTAACCTGCACTTCCAGGACAGTCTAATAAAAAGTAACATCAGAAGTGCCCAGAGAATAATTGCACTGCTTGTGCTTGGCTATTGGAGCTGTGTGACTGCTAATAAAAGGAAAATTGTTGTAGGAAAGAGGCAGACCTCTTGGTTGTGGGATTTGAAGATGTGATTCCTGTTCATGTTTCTTGGGTTTGGACATTTGTGCCATTGGCTTTTTGAGGTTTACTTAAATTAAAACAATGCATTTCTCCTTCTAGTTGCAGTTCTGGTGAGTGTTTTCTTCTAGTCTTGATTAAATACATACCTGTACAACCCTTCTTCCTGATGCTAAGTTGTTAAGTTTCAACCCATCTGCTCTTTTGGCTGCCCTCAATCCTCACAGGTTTTGTGAGTTACTCTGTTTCTGCCTATGAGTGTTTCCATTTATTGCCACATGTAATTTGAGTTCATTTGACTGATTGCACAAACAGATGTTCTCTTTGAACTAACTTAAGACAAACAATTGCTGGTGGCTAAGTGAACAAAGAAAAGCTTCCAAAGAGCTGAAGAAAATGAGTTTTCTCTGAGGCTTTTTCAGTATTTCTCTGGTTTTTGACAAGATCCAAAATGTTTGAACTGTGAAGAAGTCACTCATCATAAAATCCCATAAAAATACAAGGCATCTGGATGGTTCCCTTGCAGTACAAAATCATTCTTTCATCTCACGTTGCATTATTGCACTATTTCTGGATCACCAAGAGCAGTGGCCTTCAGAGAGGGGTTAGATGCACCCTGGGCTGTGTATTTAGAACAACAAACCAAACCAGACATTTTGAAAATTAGAGATTGGACTTTGATGGTAATGTGGCTCAGCACTGGTGTCATCTGTTGTCCTGTGTAGCATGTGGTGATGTGTCACACGTGGTGGGCAAGGTGTGCTGTGGAAAGAGTGGGTGCCTCACGAAGCTGCTGAGAGTGACACCCCTGCTTGTTTGCTTGCTTTCAGTGTGTTGTGACGTGCTGCACTTTACGTGTGTCTGGCTAAGTGGATTTATGGATTAATTACCTACTTTTAACTAAAATAACCCTCCCAAGGTGAAGCTAAGAGTGTGAGCACAAGCAGCTGAGGAAATGGTGGAGCTGACATTTCTCCTACTCCCAAATACCAACTGACAGCCACCCTACAGAGCAAAAACAATGACTGCCTAATGAGATCTGACTCAAAGTCAGTCAAAAAGATTGGAAATTAGCAAGAACAGTATTTGAAATATGTATTTACATCCTCTGTTGTTAATGAGGAGCCTCACCCTAAGTGGATGCTGTGTTTTGAGGTCATAATGATGGTATGAAGCCACCATGATTAGCCAGGCATTTAAAAACAAAGCATCCAGAACAAGACAGACTTCTACCTCTGTTTTGCACTGATGTTTTAAGTCTTGTGGTACTCAATTCAGTCCTCTATAGAACTTCATTAAATTTGAAGTTTTTAGAACTCAATTTTGAGTGGGTTTTTTAATAGCAGAAGATAAACAGCAACTTCCCATGGGGGAAACCCCTGCTCCTCCTGTCATGATAATATGTCTGGAATAGCATATAGAAAACAAGACTGGGACAACCTGAAATGCATTCCTTCATCAGAAAATACTGTTGGACGATGCATAGATGATGTTGACAAAGGTTTGAAGAAACAAATATTGAACTTTGCAGTGTGGGAGGTTTTTGCTGTATGGTTGGATGAAAGCAGAGCTGTTTCTAATGTCTCAGCTTATGGTATTTACTAGATTCTGTTTCAATAATGAGCTGTGTGAAGATGTATTTTTTTTTGTGAGTCACTGAAGGGAAGAAGGATATACTGGAAGAGATAAGATCCCAGCAGTAAATGACTTTTTCAATAACACATTGTTTTTATTCAACTCTGTAAGTCTGCACTGATGGAGAGGCTGATGTGACAGGAATCAAATCAAGGATGCAGTGGTGAGGTTGCAGAGAGAACACCACATGTGAAACTCACCCACCACATAGTTCCTAGGCCGGCTACAGCAGCAGAGCAGTTGGAGCCAGAGGCACACAGAGTGCTACAGAATGTCATGAGTGTGGTAATAAACCCAAGAACTTCAGATAGCATGGTTGCAGTACTTATTAGTAAGTTGGGGAGTGACCATGAAGCATTTGTACTTCATGGAGGTTAGCTGGTTGTCTTGCAGCACAGGGCTTAGAAGAGTTGTTAAAGACTACTTGTGCCTTTTATGAAAAGAGAAATGTTCCAAAGGTGTGGCTATTAACCTCTGATGACAAGAGGCTGTCAGTGTGCTACCCAGCAGTTACTTAAAACAAAACATTCAATTCCAATGGCTGAGAAAGTATCTGCTTTGTAAAAGGGACCTGTGGAGACAGCATTTTGAAACCGTGTGTTTGGAGATATCTTTGATGTTCCTTCAGTACACTTAAACTTGGAAATGGAGTTCTCTAACCTGTTGTAAACTCCCAAAGGGTTTGAATTCATTGGTTAAAAATGCAACACTTCACAAAGTGGTGAGTTCAGCTTAAATGTTCAGGTTACTAGGAAATGATCTTTACTTATTTATGCCATATCCTGAAAAGCTTTAAGCACATCTGTTCCCTTCTGTGTTTTGTTGTCCTCTTGCAAACCAGCATGGATATTTCTGTCTACTCAGCTTTGGTAAAATTAAAAGGCAAAACAATTGCGTTGATAAATATTGGCTTTGCACAAAATGCCACTTCAATAACAAATGGCTGAAACAAAAGCAGTCCTGGAGGCTGGTGCACTTCTTACTGACTAATTGAAATTCTCTGCTTAATTCTTCAGTGATAAGTTTCCTCATGTATTGCTTCTTTGTTAGGTGACCCCTGTACCATCTCATCTCAGATGGAGCTGGAGGAAGCCTTCCGTTTGTACTGTCAAAACAGAGATGAAGGGCTGATTATTCATGGCAAGTATTGCACAGTTCAAGAACCTAAATGCTTTTGATAATCCTAATAGCTTCTTAAATGTGAGAGTGGAACCACTCCTTTGCCCACCAAATGAACATTCTTTGTATAGCTGGTGCCTTATGGTTTGATGCTGTAGAGAAGAAAGTCTTCTTTTGGATGTTGACCCCAAAGCTGAATTTATGCAGTAGGCTTTGAGTGGACTTCACAGTGTGAACTGCACAGATCTGTTAATGCTGTGGTCAGGTATAAGATCTTGCCTGTATGGAACCAAATTTCATAATCCCATTTCTCAGGCAAAGCTTCTAGAAATTGTTTCTGTGTAAATATATTTAAAATGCAAGGAAAAAAATACTACTGAGCATCTTTTCACTTCAAAATGTCATCTTTTTGGTTTTAGTGTTCCCAAGTACCCCAGAGAGACCTGGTATGCCTTGTCCAGGAGAAGACAGTGAGTACTAAAACATTCTCCAGCTTTAAGCTTGACTGTTTTCAGTCACATGTGTGTCTGTGTTGTGATTTCTTAGTGTAATATAAAATGGTCAACATGTTACCAGCAGAGAGAGGATGTAACTCAACATTGAAGTACTGTTTGTTTTTAATGAGGATGTTGCCAGCAGCTGATACATTGGGAGAAAAACAGCTCAGGATTTTAGGTGTATATTTCAATGTGGTCCTTGGCTTTTGTGGTTCTTCTGATATCTTAACTTGCAGGGGAAGGAAGTGAGGTACTGAAGAAGAGGGAGATGCAGCCTTTTTCAGGTTATTAATCTCTAAAAATTGCTGTGGAATGTGGATAAGCCTCCAGAGGGTAGCTGTGTGATTGATCACGATTGATGTGGTTTACCTGCATTTCAGTAACTTAAAGTGCACGGGGACTGAAGGATGAAATAGCTGTAGAGTCCCTTTTCATGTGGAGGGAAGTCATCAGGGCTTGGCTGTGTGTCTTTGCAAATATTAAGGGAAGGAAACTGAGTAACAGGGTGACACTTAGGAGATGTTGCTTGGCCAGCCACAGTAGTAGGAGTAAAAGCTAAGTGAGGAATTGAAAGAACTTTGCTCTTCTCTTCAGAGATAGAGGAGCAGATGAAATTAATTGCTGATAAAAGCAAGTAATGTGTACTAGGGGAAGACTTAATTGATCAGGCTGGCTGAAAATGTGTAGTGCTGTGGTCAATAGCTGTGCATAATAATTTTAATTAGAAAAATAATGCTAACATGCTAATAATTGCTCTACTGAGAACTTCTACTGAAATTTAGAAGATGGAGTGGGATGGAATAAATAACACAATACTACAGCTGAAATAGGATTATTTTTTTTACACTGAAACTACAACAGATGAAAGGTTAACTATAAGAAGCAGAGAAGTTGTCATGTTGTGAGTAGGGTATTACAGTTGTCTTAGAAATCCAAGTGGAATACTTTCTCTCTGCTGTCCTCACTCAGCCAGTTAGTTTGATTAATGTTTTCTGCACTAATTAGAGATGTTAGAAAAATTATTTTCCTTGAGGCATTCCATTTTTACTTTATTTTTTTCCAGAAGAAAGGAGGTACCTATGTAGTCTTCCCAGTTTATTTGTAGGGTGAGCCAAGCAAGCATTGTGTAGCTTGTGTGGCACCATCAAGTTCACTGCAGTTTAATCCTCTCATTAGGAGTGCAGGTATTTTAGTATGAAAGTTTCTCCTGTTAATTTGCTGGATGTTTCAGTTATCTTGAGCCGTGAGATGAGCTACAGAAGCACATAGATTAGTGTGGTTTAGATGACCTGATTATTCTGTCTGTAGGGTATTTCTCCCTCCATGGTTTTACAGGTCAAGTTGAAGCATAACTTTGTTTGAAAAGCCTGTTGAGTAAGACATGCTCAGTAAGTGACTTGTGGTTGAGTGTCTCCTCATTTAATGAATTAATTTGATGCATATTGCCTGCTTGCATCCATGGGGCCTGGCTGGAAACCTGGTGTTGTGGCCTACCTCTAACTAGTTGCAAATTGTTTTGCAACAGACCTGTTCAGTTGTGTTAGTGCTAATTTAGCTTGAACTGATGTACACGGTGCTATTGCTTGTCAGCTCAGGGCATCCAAACATCTGCATGGCTTGGGCTGTATAGCAATGCTGTTGGTATTGGTGGTACAGTTTATTTAAAGGACTGTTTATTTTGACAGGACTAAAACATTGTCCTTTGTGCAGGAAATATTTGGTGTGTAGCAAATTCTTTCCTGTGGCTTTATCACTGTTGTGATGGTCACAAGAAATCCTTTAAAAAATGAGCATATTACATATGCATTTCTCTAGAGCATCATGTTTACACTGTAAAGGAACTGAAGAGTTTGCCTCAAGTTATTTCCAGAGACAAACACTAATTGCTCTGTCCAGAATAGGATTCTGCTTAAATCAGCAGTCCCTGAGGTGTGGACTTCTAGTTTGTTACAGAGCTGCAGACTGTCTGAAATGGAATTTTTAAACAAAACTATTCAATTGCTAAATAATTTTGCAATGTATTGCTCTGATTTGTTCATATTAGGCCATGGAGTGACTAATTGCAGTAGCATGTGATCTTTTCAATTGCACACACTTTGCAGTGAATTTTTGTAGGCTTCTAGGGTTTTAATTCCCCTTGGTTCAGAGCAATGAAGGTTTGGAAGAAGAGTGCAGAAATACAGTGAATGTTTTGCATTTGTGTTGAAATGCAACAATATTGTTGCTGGCTGCTCTGGAGCTCTGTGAAATTGATAGGGTTTTGAGACTGTCCCAGCCAGCAAAGCTTGAAATAAATACTGCACTTCATTAATGGAATAAAACCTGTGACTAATTTCAATCCTGTTTACATGTCTTAAGAAAAGTTAATTTTGTGCTTGGAGAACCGATCTCCACTGGGGTGATGCTGTCTGCGAGATAGAATTCAGTGTTGTGTTCTCACTGCATTCCTTTTGCTCTGCAAATTTTGCACTTTTCCCTTTTCTTTCTTTCTTTTTAAATCAGACCCAGCTCCCACTATAAATGTGTAGCTGCTGTTGTAGAACAGTCCCTTTTACCTTCAGCCAGTGAAGCCATCCCCACGGGCTGGAATGGCAGTGCTGCTGTGAGGTGGCAGGATCCTGCATCTCTTCCCAGACACTGAATGTGACCTCTCCGAGGTGTTTCTCGCATCTGCTGGACTGGAGCCTGCAGGCTTTCTCACGTTTCCCTTTGAAGATGGCAGACTTTTGGGCCAGTCTTTTGCATTTAAAAATGTTTTTCCTGTAGCTGAGCTCTTCCTCTGGAATTGACACCAAACAGGGCATTTCTGAGAGGTTTAGGTGTGCATTTCCCTTCGTGCCCATAAGGGACAGCCTGCCTGATACCCCGGCACAGAGCATGGTGTCTGATTGGCAGATTAGAACTTAGTTATTGTAGCCTCAGCTTATTTGCAGTGACAGCTCTGGCTCTGATTTCTCACTCTGGGTGCTGCAGCACATTGTATAACAAAGCATGTGCAGCCGAACGATTTCTATCGATTTGTAGGACTTCCCCTCACGGAATTGCCGCTTTTATCAGAGAAATACTTGTTTGTGTGACATCAGCTCCTTGACATCCATGCCATGTTTTAGTTTGTGCCTCAGCTGCTAGCTACAGCCTCTCAAGGGAGCCAGTACCACCCGTGCCTGGATACATGAGGCAGAGATGTGAAAGGGAGAGACAGGGGTAACCAGTCTTCCATTAAATATTTGCTCTTAATGTTCGAGCTGATCCTGCCTATTGTCCTTGGTATCTAATGGTATTCAAACAGCTGCATCAGTGGAATAAAGGGAAAATGTTTCATTTCATGCCTGCTCCGTTGTAAAGCGTAAAGAATTCCATGCTGAAGAAGCTAAAGAATAAAACCCAGTGAGTAATGCATGCTTTTTCTGTAGATTGTGTGTCTGATCGTTGTGGTTGCTGTTAGGGAGCGAGGCCATTGATGCAGTGTGTGTGTACGTGTGGTGCAGGAGATAATAGAACTCAGCATTTTGGTTATGATACAGTTGCTTTGCCTGCCACCCTCCTTTGCAGCCATAGATTGCTACAAATGCAGAGATTCCTGCTGCCTCTTGAGCGTAGGGATGTGTCTGAGAGACCTCTCGGAAATGCTGAGAAAATTGCATTGAAAGGACTCTTGGGGGATGTATTTTAGGAGGAAAAGAACAGAAGAGTGAGTGATGCTGCTGCTGCTGCTCGTAGTGGAGGCTGATGAAAGAAATGTATCCAAAAAACCCTGACGGTATGTGTTCAGGGCCTGGTTATTGTAAGATTGCTGATACCCAGGCAGATGATTTAGAAGTATCCTTTTTTCTAAGGCCTTTCTGTTGAATTGTGTTTAGGGGGTTGTCTGGTGGGTTGGTTTGGTGTGTTTTGGGGCTTTTTGCGATTGTGAAATACTTGTTTTGAATTGAGCTTTACTTACTGATTTTGTCAGAATAAACTGTGCTAGTACACTTGTGCATTTTTACATCTGGACTGGTAGATAGCTGTACTTAAGGGCAAAATCCAGCTTGAATTTGGGGAGCTAGTGCTAACAAATCTTAGGATTGTTTTAGTGTTGCCTTCATTAAACAGAAAATGCAGACTAGGAAGCCTTTGATGTCACAAAATAGACTGAGTATGTTTTTAATACACAAGTACTTACAGCATTAGTGTGACAGTAGCATTAGTATGACAGCAGATGCTTTTATTATCTCAGATTTGTGACTGATTTTGCTGCCTTTTTTTTTTTTTTCTTTTACACTGTTGTGGATGTCTGTTCTGCTCTTTATCTGCTCAGTATTTTAACATAAGGTGTTTGGCCATTTTCCCCTAAGCCATGAAAATGTCATTGTGAGGTTGAGTAAAGGTATGTTACTAACCTAATTATTGTTGTGAGCTGGGTTTTTTTAGGTATAGGGAGTTAGATTTGCTTTGTGTTCTGCCTGATACTACAGAATAGCTCTGCAAGGCTTCTGGCTACAGTAGTGTGGCCTGTAAATATTTTTCTAGCTCGTAAGGCAGGTTTCTCCCTTCGTTTGTCACTGTATTGGCAGCAGTGATTAGGTTATTCAGAGCACGTGAACCAATTTCATCCCCCAATGAAGAAAGGAACTATTGCGACCATAGAGACTATTCTGAAGGCATAGATTGGATTGCATTGGATAATTAGGCAATTTTGAAACTGCTAGTAACCCTCTCCTGGTTTTCAGTAATTAAACTCAGAGGGGGAAATTGTACTGTTTTGAGTGGGAGATATCTTGTTGCTTACGAATTGAAAATAGCTGTGTCATAGTTTCTCAAGAATACCTGAAATCTCTTCCTCTGCCTTAACTGTTCCACATCTCTATCATACATGGCACAGTTGAAAGATGCATGTAGTGAATGAGTCAGTGCAAGCTACTGAAAACAGAATTGTGGTTAAAAGTCTGGTTTGCTTATTTCATGTTTTCTAAAGTGTTAACATTTTTCTTAGCTATGAAATGTGCTGAAGAACAGAGCTAGGCCTCCCTTTTGGATACTGGACATTTTAGCAGATGTTTGTATATCAGTTTATAAACTGACAACTGAAAATACAGCAGAATAAGGAAGGCTTGGGCTAGTTCTGAAGATGTCATCATGAACAACCTGTGTTCTTTGTTATTTATTCCACCTTCCCTTTAGCTGTAGCTCAGAATGTAATATACCTGTGCAGGGAAGAGGTCACCTGGTTTTAGGAAACTTCTCCTGCATGTCATGTCTAGCTCCATTGCCCTGGATTCTCTCTCATACCTCCAATCTATGTACTTCTCAGGAGCTGGTAAATCCACTTTTGTCATTTGGGGTCACTAAAGTTAGCAAGGAGGTGATGAAGCTTTTTCTGTTATTTGGAGGAATTAGTGGAGATCTGTAGCCTGTAAACCTGTGTTAGGCCTGTCCATTTCAGTAGCTTGAAAAGCTCTTTCATGTCTAACCTCTTAAATGATGCAGTCAAGATTAACTATGTATTATTATACTTGGGATTCTTACAATGAGATGCTCTATGAAAGTTATGGGGTTTAATGTTCAGCTGAGCCACAGAAATGGCAACAGAAGCCTGCAGGGATGATGAATGAGCTCTTCAACATTGACCTCTTGGATTTTTGAGTTGTGTGGGAATCCAGATTTTGTGATAGATTTCAGGTGCTGCTGTTCTGAAATGGAGAACACTTCAGGAGTGAAGCCTTGTGAGACAATGTAGCGACAGCTGTTGACTAGCCATGAAGACTTGCTGTCAATAGAAATCCAGGTGGTAAACAAATCTGAAGTAAAAAACCCTAAAAACAGCTAAATCCAGGTATGCAGAAAAGGGGGTTTTGGGAAGAGACATGTGAGGCTAATGATCACTGTCAGTGCAAGAGTTAAACGTTGAACAGATTGTGCAGTTCTGGCCTTAAACCACAGGGGGAAGGCAGCGACTAGGGTCGTGGGGAGAAAAGAAAATCTGAGATTCTCAGTTTGGCCAGAAACCCTCTCATTTCTCATTCTCAAGTCCTATTACTAATTTTTCTGCATCTGTAACTTCTTGTCCTTGAACCCTTAAATGGGGAAATATTTAAAAGGAAACCTGAAGCTATCTGGAGGCAAAACTTCAAGGTTTTAGTATGGTCCTCTTTACTTTTACAATACCATGCTCCCTCTAATAATAGCAGTGCACTTCACGGTTCTATGATTCTTTCAGTCATTTAGGTTATCATTTACTGTGCTCTTCAGTAAAGCAGGTAGAGATGCCTCGTGACTGGCACAGATTTAGATTGTCAACTGATAAAAACTATTCTTACTCATAGAGACTGCAAAGAGAGGAAAACCTTGGGCAGGCAGTGACAAAACTGATATTGTGCAGCCTGAAACAATAGGTCTGGGATTGGAATTGATCAATTAATTTCAAGGTGCAATCATTTCTAACAGCAGCACTGCAAGCTATCTCAGTGTGACTTTAAACTTGGTAGGAGGAATAGCTATCATAAAACATCTTTACACAGCAGATTTCATAGTATGCACAGGTAATGGAAAGCACAGAAGAAATCAAAAGGGTTTTAGGTGGGAAGCAGTGTGTAAACTTTGCAGATCTGGTATAATTATCTTCCTTTCCTCTATGGGGTGAGTGGAAAGCCTCCTTCCAAAAGCTGAAAGACAAATACCATCACTAATGTGAAACATTAAAATGTGCTGCTTTGGCATGTTAAACACTATAGCTTTCCTTTAACAGACCAGATGGAAGGGCAGGTACTTAAAACTACCATATGCAGGGCTTTTTTTCCTTGCAAGGATGAGAAGCTCTAGGATGGAAGGTCATTTGCTTGGGAAACAATTCTCTGCATCATGAAAGAATTAACTCAGATGGGTGATTTACTCAGTTTGCTGTTAGAATTAGTGCCTAGTCATTTGATCCAGAACATAATAGGTATGATGAATAACTCCTGAGATGAATCACATTTTATTTAGCTACTGTGACTAAGTAATGAGAAGTTTAGTGATACTTTATATTGCTGCAAGCTCTACTTGTGTTATACTTGGAACATGTATAAATACTGTACCCAGATAGTATAGAGGAAACTCAGGAGGAGTAAAAGCACAAATGTGAGAATGTCTCAGGTTAATTTTATTTACTGCCTAATAAAAACTGAGCGGTTCCTAGAACTCAGACTGTCACACAATAAGAACAGGCACTGTGTGCACTTGATTTCAGCTTGCTTTGCTCCTGATAGGAAGCAAAATAAGGTGTGTGTCAAAACTGTCTGAAAAGTGATAGATGTGGAGAGGGAGTCCTGCTGCAGGGTGATGGTGTCCTCTGTCACCGAGGTATCGCCTACTTTTCTGGGTGTAATATTAGCAGACAACTGATTAAATTGGAAATCATGCAGAGGAATATCCTCAGGAGTCTGATTTCTTAGGAAAGATAAAGTAGACCTTCATGAAGCAATAGCTAAGCTGGGTTCCTGTTGTTCTGATGTTCCTGGAATAATGTAAACATTGGGCAGGGAAGTGGAACTGGTTTAGAGCGGATGGTGAGCTGGAGTAACAGAACCTTGCTGTGAGGGAATGCAGCCTGGCTGGGAAAATGTCCTGACAGACTGTAGGAACCTAATATCGGTTTCAAGGGCATTGTGAAGGCCACCTTATGAAAGCTTCATGAATTTCAAATACATGTTAAATCCATTTTGACTTGCTGGTGGGGTTTTGGAGCAGTTTTGAATGTTTAGTGATGATGTAATCAAATAGATGCTGATGCCCATCACTGGAGGCAAATCAAGTTAATTCCATATACACTGGAAAAGACTTTAAGAGAGAACATCAATTTAATAGAAATAGCAACAGTCTGAGAACATAGGAACTTCATTGGGCTGCTCCTTGCTTTGTCTGCCTTCTTCAGTAATTCCAGACCATGTGAAAGACAGAGGCTGGCTGCTACCAGACTTTCACTGATCACAGAAAGCAGTGCTTCATGTATGTACAAAGATACAGAAGTGCTTCAGCCTGCACAGTGCAGATGCACTCTAGAGAAGTGTGCATGGCTTCAGTAATCTGGGCTTTGTTACATTAAATACAAATCAGAGGGGTTAAGTTGTTAAACTTGTAAACAGGAAAAATGAGCAATGTGTGGACAAAAATGTATCTCAATAAGGTGCCAGTTTATTAGTTCAGGTGAGCAGAATGCTGCTCAGGGATGTCTGTTGCACAAATGGAGTTTAGTGCTGAAGCACTTCCTTGCCTGCTGAAGTTACTTTGCCACAGATTGCTTCAATATTCAGAATTTCACAGTATCACCAAGGTTGGAAGAGACCTCAAAGACCATCGAGTCCAACCTGTTTTGGTTTGCTGAAGTACTAAGTTAGGTAAAGAAATCCTTTCAGTACTTGTTCAGTACTCTTTTAGCTTGGTAGGAAACCCCTTAATGCACACCTGCATTCATATTAATAGAACATTAAATTTAGTTTTCATTGTGCTGCATCTTTTAATGGAAGGGATTTTTATTTTGGGAGAAAATATGATGCAGCCATCAAAAGAACCCTTTTGGACCTTATTAACAATGCAATGCAAGCTTGGTTTTGTGGTGCATGTAACCACTGTGGTTTCATGAAGAGAGGAGCCAACTGCACGACATGAAAGAGGATGGCGTTTGAAATCGTGTGAAGGCCAAGTGAGAGAAGGGAAAATGTGAACTTTTGTTCCTTCCTAAACAAAAACCTTAAGCACCTTCAGAAGTGTGGATCCACCACCAGTTGTTTTCTGTCCCTTTTCATTATGTGTTCCTTTACATTAAAGCAACAAACACAGCATCATTTTATCCTGTGTTTGGGACAGCCCTGCAAAATGCATGTGTCAGCAAGGGACGCCAAGAAGGACCTGCAACAGGCTGTGATCACTGGCAGGCATAGAGAGCCCTCATAACTGGGACACCCATCAACTGAATTAAGTGAGTGTTTCTTGAGTGAGACTTTGTGTACTTTGCTAGGTTCTTTTCAAGTAAGTCTAAATTTCACCTAAGATCCTTAAGTTAGGATCTTATCAAGCAGCCATGACCCTTGCATAGAAAAATGTTTTAGTTGGGAGTTATTTCTTCAGCAAGCAGTAAGAAAAAGCCTTGTGAAGTAATGAATTGTCTTCAGAAGTGGGACTTGCCACCTAGCAGTGGCATGGAGCCATTTTAACAGAAGGATATGAATATGAGCAACCAAGAGATCATGCATGAGAAAACTGTGTATGGAGGAGAGGTTTTCCCTTTAGCAGCCCTGAAGTGGGAGTCGGTTGACCCCTTACAAGTAAACAGGGCCCAGGATATTCAAACAGAATGGGAGCTGTGTGGCAATAAATGCTGGATAAATATTAATGTTCAGTGAGATACAGTTTTATTTCCTTGCTGGCTCTCTGCTGATGCTGTATGCAGTGCACTCCCTGTGCCATTACTGCTATCTTAATTGTACCTGATTTTGACTTGATTTTATTTTTCACAGAGATCGATCTGGCTTTGCAGTTAATTTTAGTCTCTGCTGAAAAAGAAGGGAAGGATGGGGCTGTGGCTCCCCAACTGTTAATGAGTTTTAAATTAAATGGAATAAAAATAAAATGCAATCTTCTGACTATTTTAATGACTGCTGCAAGAGGTGAAAGCACTTAATAACCTATATGGTAAAGATGCTCTTTTCCTTTTCTGACCTCTGCAATTGTACATGGAATCTTACTCAATAAAAGGAAGGACCATTAGTATCCCATGCAATGTATGTCTGTCACATGCTTCAGAAAGCAGTTTTATTGTTTCAGTTTAGCTATTTGGGACATATTAAGGAACAGCTATGTGAAACAGCATGCTTCAAAACTCTTCAGAATTGACTTCCCCCCCCCCCATTATTTATTTATTTATTGTTTTCTGTGGTTTTATCTAATCCAGCCTATCTGAAATATCAATTTCCTACTTGTAATTCATCAGTTGGGTTTTGAAAGAATGCTCACTTGTCTGCTCAGCAAAACATAAAAAGAACAAAACAAAAACTGGGCATTCTCACAGTGTCCAGCTGGCAGGCAGTGTAATTGGCCTGTAAACAAGTTGCATTAATCTCTGAGAAGTGATTTGCAGCAATTGCAAATTATCTCTGTGCTTAGTATGGTAGAAGATTTCATTATCGTTTGATCACATAAAGGTCGCCTTTGGAATTGCATTTGTAAATCCCAGTGCAGAGGAAACAGTTTCTTTTGGTGGCCATCTTCCTGCTGTTGCTTGCTGTAAACCACATTTTCCAGGCAACTGATGAATTCTCTTACATGTTCAGGGAGGTACAAACATTTCTGGACTTGCAGAAGGACAAACAGTCTTCTGGGCTTGGTGCACGTTGGACCTGTCTTCTAAACTGTTTCTCTTCTCCAGCTCTGGGAAAATACATTGTCATTTGAAAAAAAAAAAGGTACTACCTTCTATTCCTCCCTGCTTTACCAAGCTGCATTCTCAGAGACAGGCTTCCTTTCTGCTAAGCTCTGAGGAGGTCGCTACTGACTCGAGCGAGTAGCATCTGTAGATGAGGTAATTTGCAATGAACACTGAACAATAGACAAACTCCTTTTTAGAGCCACAATTTTCTTGTGTATTTAATTTTCTCCTTAGGTTTTTTCCTGCAGCATTTTTTTAAAAGACAAAAAAAGAAGAAAGATCTATCCCTAACCCTAAACTGGTATCAAGCATATTTGCAGGGTTCATTGTGCATTGCTGTTAGTGATGTAGTTGCACAGCTTGACAACAGAGGGGAGAATTGCACAACAGCAACAGTCGGTTGTTTCACACTGCTTTTTACATAGGCACAGCTGGTTAATTTTGGTTTAGGCATTCAGTTTGAGGATTTTTATTTCCCTTGTAATCCTAACTTGAAAAACAGTCTCTTTTATCCTTCAGTTTTCCAGTCTTGGAAGTAGATAAAGTTGAGTACATTGATTGTGCTTAGAATATATATTTATGTTCCCTAATAAAAAATTAGTTCCCCTTGTTAGCAGCTTAAAGTATCTGTTGAGTTTTCCTCTGAACTTGTTCATGTACAAAATGAATATTCATAAATTCTTTTTGCTTGTCTTTAATATCCATCAGGGGATATTAAAGGCTTGTCTTTAATATCCATCAGAGGAAAGATTACTTTGTTTAATTAGGGGTATTATCTCTCCTTCAGCCTCCCAGCAGCTAACTCAAAGTCCAACAAGTGAACTGATGTGTACTGTGAAATAAATTAAAAAGTGGCCCTTTTCATTAATCACACTAATTAAGTACTCATGCTTCTGTGATGGCATTCTTTCCTAAATGGCTGGGATCAGTCATGCCTGTAAAAACCTGCTTTAGTTCTTGGTTATCAAGAATCACAGAATCCCTTCTTTGCTTTATTCTAAAGTGTTCTAGAAACATGCTCCATAACATTGGGTTGGGCTCAAAAGCATCCTTTTCCCATATGAGGAGTAGGGGTGAAATGCATGCGGAGAGTACAGCTTTGTTCACATTTCACACAGAAGACTGACAATGAACTGTTTCTTGTTTCAAGATCCATACTTGCTGCCATTTCAAGAATCTGTTTGTTGTTCAAGATGGTTTCTTTGATCTAGTATAGCTCTAGGGGTTTTTGAAGTTGATAATCCTTCGAAATACTAATAAACCCCCAAACTTCTTTTAACAATCTGCCATTGTCCTTAAGTGGATTTGTAGGGAGGATGTGTTCCTTGCCTGCATTGCTAGATACACTGAATAATGCACATGTTAGCCCAGTTCTGTAGGCTTTCCTGAGGATCTTCTCCAGATGTCTTTTGAGTATCTCTGCACTTCTCTGAGCAGCCTATCCTGGTGCTCGGTCATCCTCACTCTGAAGGGTTTCCTGATGTTTAGATGCAACCTTCTCTGTTTCAGTTTGTGCCTGTTGCCTCTTGTCCTGTCATTCAGCACCACTGAAAGCTGTCTGACTCTTGAGTTATCCCTTCCCTTCAGATATTTGTGTACATTGAGATGGCTTCTCTCCTTTTTCTGAACTAACCAGACCCCAGTCTCTCAGCCTTTCCTTCTATGAGAGGTGCTTCAACCCCTTAATTGTCTTGATGGCCCTTGTCTGGAGTCTCTCCAATAGCACCATGCCTTTCTTGAACTGGGGAGCCCAGACCTGGACACAGTGCTCCAGATGTGGCTTCACTAGTGCTCAGTAGAGGGGAAGGGTCACCTCCCTTGAGCTGCTGGCAATACTGCTCTTAACACAGCCCAGGACACCCTTAGCCTTCCTCTTTGAGATGGGGATTTGGAGTCGATTTGCCTTAGACTTTGCACTTAAGTCAGTGGCAGTCAGAGCAGTAAGTTGTCAGGATTCCTACTTTTGAAAGCTATATTAAGTTAGTTTTCTGTTAGACTGTTGCCTCAAGTACCTGATATAAAACCTTGTCTTCAATTTAATATTTATCATTAATTACCTAAGTGACTTGCTCCTTTATTTGCAGACTTCATCATCACAAGCTGCTCCTTAACTTATCATTCACTTAATATTCCTCATGTCAGTGATAAGCTAATATTCAGAACACAGATGTGTTAGGTTGCTTCCATATGGTGCTTTGTCTAATGAATCAATTAGCTGTTTTGAAGGAAAAAAAAATAGTAAGCTTGTGAAGTTGTTTTTTGTCTTGGTGAAAATGGTCCTGCAAATAGTGAAAAAGCTTTTCACCAATTACTGTGTTTGAGGCAAAAACTTTGCAATAGTTTTGCTGTTTAAGTTTTCTTATCACTTAGGAAAAATGGGGATTTTGTTTGTTTGTTTGCTTGCTTTAGAGTTTCTGTTCACCAGCCTCTGAGGAGCTTTTTGAGTCAAACACAAGTTTCACATCTCTCTTCTAGTATCTTTGCCACTTCATGGCTTGCAGTCTTCCAGCTGCCAACTGTGTTAACTTGGCTGGTACAAGTAGGATAAATTTGAAGACATGGTTAAAACTTTGTGTTGGGGAAATCTTACTCCTGATGTTATGGGAGATAGCTGTAAAATAGTGATACTGACAGAGGAGTTCTTCTAGTCTTGCACATATCCTTTTCCAGCAAGAGGATGTTACTAGGCCTATAGAAACACTGCAGAATACTTTTCCTGGAAATGTTGAAGGGGATGTGTCAGACTTGTCTCTCTCTAATCTAGACTTGTTAGCTTTAAATATTACAGTATGCTTCAAGGACTCCTAAATTTGAATCTCCCAATAGGTATAATCAGAGCTAATTATTCAGCAATGAAAACCTTGCTAAATTTAACCTTTGGAAAATTGTTTGGCTTCTTGATAGCACAAGTACGTTGTCAGCATTAACATCACTGCTGAATCTTCTGCTTGTCCCCCCCTGCTCTGTGTCACCATCACTGCTGGGTGCAGCTGTGGATGGGACTGGTGTGGCACAATGCATTTTTCAGTGCTTAGTGTTCAATACCAGATTCTGTGTTTAGCAGCCATACAGAAATGGCACTTATGTGAAAAGTGAGAATAAAGGTGATGTGAGTGGATGCTCACAGTGGCAGTAGATACTCACAGTGGCAGTACATGCTAGGTGCTGCTGTGTGTGCTCCCAGGAAAGTCTGGCTTGAGCAGCTTCAATGGTTTCTTCTTGTTACCTTTAGAAAACATTAGAAATAATTGCAGACCTGCACTTGAACTGTTTCCCTTACAGAAAAAGTATTTGCTAATGTTTAATGGCTAGATAAAAATAAGGCCAACTAATGGAGTCTCAGGATTTGCAACATCTTTACTATTGCACAGCTAGAGCATTACTGGCACCAACCAGCCTTGGTGTTTGCATAGGAAGGTGCCGTGGTGCGATTGGCGTCGTAACTTGACCACGGGAAGCTGTGTCTTTAACAGTTATCTGTCCCTCTCACCTGAGCCTGAACAGCAAGCAGCCAGGAAACTGTAACAAGATTACGATCATGTGAGGGAAAAGAGACAGGGATAGAGAAAAGGGAGAGGCAGTGGTGAAAGCACATCCTGCAGAAGCTGTCACTTACGGCTGCCTGGAAAAAAAACATCCAGCACCCGGCAGGGATTTCAGCTGTGCGTTGATCTTTAGAAGAGCAAGATTGTTTGCAGCCACAACTTGCTTAACCCAAGTGTGTCTGCTGGTGCTGGGCTGCCATGCTGCTTCCTTACACCTTTTTAATTTCTTTCTCAGAATCAATCTACCGCCGTGGAGCCAGAAGATGGAGGAAGCTGTACCGAGTGAATGGGCATTTGTTTCAAGCCAAACGTTTTAACAGAGTGAGTACTGTTGCAGGAAACGTTGGGGTTTGGGACTGTTCTGTGGTCATTGTTTTCTCAGCCTCTGCTTTTTCTGTATTTGAGTGTGGAAAAGAAAGGAGAAGCAAGATGCTTGCTCATGTGACTTCTCAGTCTGTGCAGTGTTATTTGGGTCATAACAATCAGAAAAAACTTGGAAATCCTTGCATCTGGGGTGGAGTTAGCAATATGTGATTGGTGGGAATGACTGACTTGTAAAGTCTCTAGGGAAAAAAATGGTTTAGGGACTATTTAAACTGGTGCACACTCAGTGCAGCTTCTCTCCTCTCTATATGTGTTTTTTTCATTGCTTGTAGCACAGCCTTTTACCTTCAGTACTCTTTGTAATTCTTAAGGATTAGAGCTCTTGATGTTAGCTTTAAATGTTTTGAATCTGATTAAGAAGAAAAAAGAATACTGGCTCATTGAGCTAAAATACAACTGCACTGAGAATCTGACTTAATCCACACAAGCAAGTGAATGTAGCTTTAAGGCTAAGACACCTCCTTCACTTATCCCATTATGCCTAAGAAGTGAATCCCAGCCCAAACCAGTACAGTCAGGAGAGCTAATATTAAATGTGGTTCAGCAGTAGCATTCTTTTAAACTGAAATGATACTTTCTTTTTTTCCCTTCTAATGCTCCTCACCCCAAAACTGGACTGGAGGAAGCAAAAGCCCCTCAGTATCAAAATAAGTCATCTGAGTGATAGCATGCATCTCTATCATATGGTATTCCACTCCATTTTGTACTTAGTTGTGAAAAAAGTTCACTTTTGTGCTCATTACAGAGTTGAACACTTCTTTGAAGCTTGGTGAATGTGTGCCTGCCTCATGAATAATCCATGCTACAGATAACGATGTTTTAATGAAATCAGGCAAATAGTGAATCTAGAGAGATTTTGAAGCCTCATTAGCATGCCCACTTGTCAGCAGCCCTAAACAAGAGGGGTTTTTTGCCTATAACTCTGTATAGAATGAAATGCTATGAAGCTAGAACACAAACCATAGCCAGCTGAAGGTAATGATGAAGTTGACACGAGCTGGGAATGGAGATTGACATGAATAAATTACTATTAGATGTCAGCTTTTAATGCTGAGTTTTTAAGACTGGAGCATCATTTTTATAAATGAATTCCATTTTCAAAATAACATATTCAAAACTTTTTCAGGTAATTCATGTGAGTTAACACATGCAGGTGGTGAAACTTTCATCTTGTTGAACAGCATAATGAGTTTTCTGCAACTGAGAAGAACCACCACAGAAAATGGTTTTGGTTTTAAATGATCCATTCTTTGGTCATTATTTCTTTCTAAATTTGTTTTTGATTTTGATTTTTTTTCTAATACTACTAGTCAGGATTTCTAGCAGCAGCAGGATTTTTTTTTGGGCAGGACACCATGTGTGATTCATTAGTCTGAGGATCTGAATAACCACACTCTAACTTGCAGTTAGGGAGGAACAGACTTTCACTGTTTTGTGGCTTTGGGACAGTTGCAGAGTTCTGTGGAAGCCTGGAAAGGGGAGTGAGTGCAGGACTGGCTGTGCAGCTCACAGTGACAGGCAATGTCTTATTCTCCAGTAATTCCTGTAACAGACTATTTGCAGATAGGCAATAAGGGGTAGGTTCTGGGCTCTGTGGAGAGGGCTAACCCAGACTAGGTGACTACTTGGCATGTAAGAATCTCACATTGCTGCTTGGCACTCTGGGTGAAGTGGATAAAATGACCACAGCACACAGACACTGGAAAAAAGTATTTAAAGCCTCGTCCTGTTAAAGTCAGCAGTAGAATGTCTGGCTCCTGTAGTTGTTCTCATTTTGGTTTCATGTCTTCAGATGCCATTTTGTTGACATGTATTAAAAAAGCCTGGTAGTTTTGATGTCAAATAGTGCAACCAGCAGAGGTTTTGCATCAGACTTGAGAGATAAGAGGTTTAGTTATGCAGAGTTTCTACTGATGTTCTGTTATACAGGTGTAGATACAGAACATTCTTCACAACTGAATTTGTCTTTGGTAACATTTGCTGCCACTGTTCTCCAAAGCAGTTTGGGTACTTGTAATGTTTAACTGTGTAGTACAAATTCCTGTCAGTTTTGGGTGACCTGTGTCAGAAGCTGACATTCAGAATATGCTCATTGTCTAAGAATGATTTGCTAGTGACAGGCTGTAACGTGTGCCATATGCTTCAGGTAGTTGCTTTCTTCACATTCATTAAAACAGGACTGCATTTAGCAGAGTTCTACCTGTGAAATGTTGCCTTCAGTTATTAGGGAGAGCCTGGGTACTCCCAAGCAATATTATGGAACATCTATTAGGAGGTAACTAGGATGGGTTCTTGCTGCTAGGTACCTGCTCACCTACAGAAAGGAACAGGTAATGGAATTGCTAATGCACTTTGTGGCTTTCAGAGAGCGTATTGTGGCCAGTGCAGTGAAAGGATATGGGGTCTCGGAAGGCAAGGCTACAAGTGTATCAACTGCAAGCTGTTGGTCCATAAACGTTGTCATATCCTTGTTCCACTGACCTGCAAGAGGCATATGGTAAGTTTGCATTCTGTGTGAAGCTAAGATGTTTCCCTGTCTCCTGTGTTGCTGTTTGTGGATGTGAATCCTAAGTAATTAAATGCTGTCTGAGGTCACAGATTTCTAACACTGGGTGGTATCTGGGTTTCAGTTCCTGAAATGCCTGTGGAGGTTGTGGACTGAGCAGCAGAGACAGTCAGAAAACTAAACTTGTGATGAGATTTAGGTGACTCCTCCAGTAGACATACTGTATTTTACATGTAGATAGGAGCTGCCATTGACAATCTTGGTGTTTGCTTCTCTTAGCCTATGGAGTCCTTTTAAGAGCCAAGGACTTGTGTGGTTTTTGCACTACTGCTTGCCAAAAGGCTTGTTGCTTTCGTGTCCTTGCCATCCCAGTTTCCTCTCCATTTCCCTCATATTTTCCAGTGGTAATGCTCATGTCTTTCCTAGGCTTTCAGCATTCATCTGTGTCCCTGAATTTGGGCCCTTTGCCATACTTCTCACAGACCATAACCAGTGTCTCACTGGTTGTTGTGTTGTGGGTTTTTTAACTTAAAACCTAAGCCAGTATTTGTCTCTATTGGAATTTCATGTGACTTGCCTTGGCATTACTAGATTCTTTGCCAATTCATTTATGCATGTTGCTATACCTACTGGAATAGTCTCATCAGGAGTTGTGAATGAGACCAGGGTCCAAACATACCCTCCAACTACTTGGTGCTGTGATCTCCACCAATTTATGCAGTGCCCCTGCATAATGAGGAACAATTCATGTTTTTTAAACAGGAAAGGAATACGCCAGTGCTCTAAATTGAGAGTGTAACATCATGCTCAAGTGTTTACTTTGTTCTGCTTCCATGTGAAACAGACTCCTGAGTCTTAAATAGAATTGGAGTTTGAACTTTGCAATAAAATACACTAATCTTACTTTTAAAAGAGAGCTGAACATCTGCTGTAGTGGCAGAGAATGGTTGACATGGCAGTAGGCTGGTTCTCTAGTGCATTGCAAAGTGTCACTATTCAGAACTACCTACAAAATCCAGTTTTCATTCTGGAAGGTACACATGGAACGTTCTCATGGTGTGGTTGCTGTATGGCAAGACTCACTTCAGAGGGCCTGCATAAACCAGTGGTTTTTACCTGTGTAACTTGTGTGTTTTGCAAGGATTCGGTCATGCCTTCCCAGGAACCTCAGTTAGATGATAAAAATGATGAAGTTGACCTCCCTTCAGAAGAAACTGATGGAAGTGAGTACTTCAATTTGCCCTCATGTCTTGCCCCATTTGGAGGCTCAGTTTTCACTCTACCTCTCTGGTTTCTGTCAAGTTTACTTTGGATTTCCTTTAGTCCCATGGGCTTAAATGCTCCTCAGGAGCTCAGTTACAGTAAGCATACGATCTGGTTTGGTTCCATCCTACTCTCTCAAACCATTCTAGAATGAGAAGTAAAGCACAGGGCAGTTTGCAGCAATAGATTTACTTCTTAAAACCCCTGCACTTGAGATCCAAACTCTGATGCTAATAAAAGTGCACCCTCAGACTTCAAGCATTTCTTTAATTTTGTCTCATTTGAAGAACTCTTTCTGGATTATTGCTGATGGTGTAACCTGTCTGATTTGAAGGGCCCATTTATCAAACCCATTCTCCAACATGACTCTGGCCTTTGTCAGACACTATTACAATCTCAAAGGTTCATTCATGAACTTCTTACTGTCTCAGGGTTGGTTGAGTCTGCAGTGCCCTTAAGATCTGCTGTGGGGATTGCAGGAATAAGGAGGAAAAATTCGATCAAGTGTCCCGTGGCACTTCAAGCAAAGTGCTGACCCTAAGCTACTAAATGATCTTTCTGTTTATGCAGTGTTAGATTGTCTCTAGTGAAGGCCTTAACCACCCCACTTGGTTGGTTTCTTTTCCAGTTTCCTACATTCCTTCAAACCGGAAGCACGACACCATTAAAGATGACTCTGAGGTACGTTTTAAAAGGGTTTTTGCAGGTCCCATTTGCACACTGTTAGTCACACAGCCTTTGTGAAATAGCTAATGATTTGGCCTGTGATTCTGTGAACAGTCTCTGATTTATTTATTCTGCTGTGGAAAAAAAAAAAAAGGGAGCCTGGCTTTTCATTCTGTGAGTTGCTAATTATTTTTTAAGCACTGTTGTTGAGCTTTTCTTCTGCATGCAGCTTTTGTTATCCCAATCAATGTGAGAGACTTTTTTGCTTTTTCTCCTCTCCATTTGTGTTGGAACAACAGTGATTTAGCAAAGGGTTTGACTTTATTGGTCCTTGCAACAAATGGTGGCTTTGACATTGTCTTGCCTACTCTCTAATGGATGTGCATCCTTTATCGCCCTCAGGCTTGCCTCTATAGGCTACCATTATGGTTCAGTCTGATAATACATTAACTACCCAGCTCTCTGAGCTGTTTCACATAAATAATACCTAATAATTTATAGAGAGCTGCTGTGGAAATGAAAGTAGAATAGCATACACTTCAAGTCTTTGAGCTCCTTTGTAGATGACACAGTCTCTGCATACCAAGAATGCTATTCCCTTAAAGCAGTTTGAAAAATTCCACTACACTTCAATTCTAAAGGGCTTCAAGATAGTTCTTTTTAAAATGCTTCTGGCATATTTAAAATAAATAGGATGCACTCTGCAGAGCAGTAGCAGGTGGTTTGATAGCCCACTTATAATAAGCCTGCACCTTTTCTCTCTCTACTTCCACTACAATGCTTGTCACTGCCATTATTTCATACTTGAGTAGTTCTTGCTCTTGGGTGAGTGGCTGCCATATTTTCAGTCACATCTTTACAGTTTATATCAAATTCAGAGAGGGAAGGGTGTAAATTTAAGCTGTGTCAGAGAATGTTAATTACTATCTAGAAATGCTGCCTTCTGCTCAGGTAAATACTGTCTGTGTTTCAGTTTTGATGGGTGCTGTTTGCTCAGCTGTCCTGAAGCACGCTGCTCTGATTTTTCCCACCTTGCTTTTGAGCTTTGCTAAAATAATTGAAGGTGTTCTACAAGAGAGGAAGTGTCATTGGAGGAGCTTTGTTGACTAGATTCTTTAAGCTCTTCTAATAGCAGTCAATCCTAGATCAAGATTCTTTATATAAATGCTTTCCATAGTTCAGCAGAATGCTGAGCTGTCTGTGAGTACAGTAGTATGAGGTCAGATAAAAATAGGCCACACAAGTATGTCAAAGCATTGTAGGTACTGGTAAACCAGGAAATGTCAAGTTATGTGCTGCATTGGGCTAGTTCAGCTGCTTGATCTTCACTTGATTACATCTGATTCCAGCAAACAATCAAGATAAAATGTGTGGGGGTTTTTAAATAATGAATTTTTGAATAGCATTCTTCTCAGTGGAATATCTCATGCAAATTCTCAGGTTTGAGAAGCTGGCATCTGCTTCAGTGTGTTCCCAGACACCTATCAGAGGTCTTGGTTTTCATTAAAGCTGTAGTGAGCTTAGTGCAGAGGAAAAGCCAGGACAGGTATAGTCATTAGCAAATAATTTCCTTATCAGTCTTCTTTTTGAGGTTGCCTTTATTAACATGTCCTACAGTATCTGTCAGAATATCAAAGCTGTTCCTACTGCAGAGGATAATTCTGCATGACCTGCAGGTCAAACATTTGACTGAACCCTCATTTCTCAAGACACTCAGGTCTGTGTGCCGGTGGCGCGCACACTCGGCAAGTTCTGTCCGGTGGCTAAAGACCTCTTTGCTTTAGTGGTAACCTGCTATGAAAATCTGCTTCTTTCTGTACAGGATATCAAACCAGTCATTGATGGAATGGATGGAATTAAGATTTCTCAGGGGCTTGGACTACAGGACTTTGATTTGATCAGAGTTATTGGACGTGGAAGTTATGCCAAAGTTCTTTTAGTTCGGTTAAAAAAGAATGACCAAATCTATGCTATGAAAGTGGTGAAGAAAGAATTGGTCCATGATGATGAGGTAAAAGGCTGTGTTCACAATATTCTCTTTGTCTGAACCTTTTGAAACCTGGAGGTTCACACTGTGTTTACTGACATGAGTTGCTTCAGCCTTAGGATCATTTCTCCAAGATTCTGGAATTTATTTCTAGGAGGCAGTAGAAGTAGTGCATCAAATACTGCAGATTGGTTTTTCATGGCTTAAATTTTGTGCAGACCTTTTTAAATGGCTTAGAAACATCTGAAGATACATAACTGAATTAAAATGTTCTATAACTTCCTCCAGATTTTAGGGGGTTAGTCATTCTGAAGAGCAAATGTACCAACCACAGCACATGTAAGGGAGCGTAGATGTTCATAATTTCTTTTCTGGTAATACCCCCAGTGGTTGTCTAGCAGGAGTTGTGATTACTCAATTACTCTCTTTCAGGATATTGATTGGGTACAGACAGAGAAACACGTGTTTGAACAAGCATCCAGTAACCCGTTCCTAGTTGGTTTACATTCGTGCTTTCAAACAACAAGTCGGTAAGAAAGATCTGACCCTCTTTTGTTTTGAAAACCTTGATGGTTGTGCTAATTGCTGCTCACAAAGCAAACATCACCGCTGCCAGCACACGGGCAGCAGCTCTTGGGAAGAGGCGTTAGTGGCAGGAACTTGCTACTGCAGCAAAGCCAATTTTAGAGGGGTAGCTTAGCCACTGTGGTGTGGAGAAGAAGGCTGAGCTGTCTGATTCCAGATCTGAATGAGCAAGAGGAGGAACAGAACTGTATCTGGGCACAGGCTGTGTGACTTCAGGAACAGGAGGGATGGTAGTGGGGTAACACAGAGCTTTGTGAGAGAGTTTATAATGTCAGATTCTACTGAGGAGGAACAAGCTGCAGTTCAGTTCTTCAGCAGGCTTTGAGTGTGTGAAAGGGGGTTGTGTGCTTTGCTGGGGACTGTTTTCACAGGCATCTCTTTACAGTTCACTTTGGTAATGCCTGGTGCCATATGTTTCATAACCAGAAGCGAAGTCACTCACGCTGGCTTATTTGAATAGCCTGCAGTGTAGAGTGCAAACAGTTTTAAGAGAGTTTTAGTGGAGTTAGTCATTTATCCTTAAGAATAATCACTTGCTGATGACAATAGGTATTACCAATTCTTAACACACTTAGCCACAGACTGTGCCATGTCTTCAGCCCCCTCACTTTCAACCCCTTAGTGGTTATAGTCACAGCAAATAACATTTTCCTGGCAGGGCAAACACAGCTAAGATAAAGGAAGTAAAGAAGCTGTGTAAGGACTGTTCTGAGATACATGGACTAGGGAATATTTTGAAGCAAGGAGAAAGAATGATCTCTGGAGGAGACTGACTGAGGACTGCACCAAAAGAAATTTGTCTTGTGGCCAGGGGGAAAAAAGTTTAGGAAGATGTAAAATATTTAGAGCTTCAACAAACTGTAGTGAAAGGTCATTTAAGTTAAACCAACATTCACAAACCTTCTCACCAAAAGCTTAGTAATATTTAACATCTAATATTAAAATTCAATTGGTTGGGCAGGGTGAAGTGTTGGGAATGAGGCTGCTTATTAATATTGAAACACGCAGAAAAGCTGAGGTCAGCAGCAGAAAGATCCTCTGCATGCCACTTTTTGGTAGTAATGCTGACATAGTTGAGGAGCAGAAATAGAAAACAAACTGCTGAACATAGCCAAAACTTTCTGCATTCTGCTTGTCTCTGGGAGTTCTGTTTCTGCAGCCTGGCTTCTCCTTACAGTGAAACCAGAGGTTTTGTTTATAACTTCAGCCATTTCTGTGGCGGGGTGAGGAATGCACAATTTACTTACAGCTGCAGTGTTCTAAAAATCACAGTTCTGCCCTCCTTACAGCACAGGGAAATGCTAAACTGATTCCAGGTGTAAATTCATCACCATCACATTGTGTTACCTGGCCCAAAAAAACCCAAGTTGTAAGAGGAGAATGGTTTGTGTGTGAGTGCTTGAACATGACTTGACACAAGGAGCTTCAAATGGCAGGTTATGAATAAGAGGATAGGAAAATTGTCACCAAGGCAGTGCCTCCCATTAGGCAAATGCTCTTGGCTTCTGTGTTCTGCAGGTTTCCTACCAAATAGTAGCCTGTTGCATGCAGCTGCTTCTCTTCACACTTAGCCTGGCAATTAAATACAGGATGTGATCCTACATAGCATGGATTCAATAAGTTTTCTCTTTTTTCTCTTAAGCAGTTTCTGTGCCTGTAATAAATTTAGAAGCCTCATTCAAGATAGGAAAAGGTTATTGTGGGTTGTGGGTTTTTGTGTGTAGAGTTTCCTTGGAGTCTAGTAATTGTACTCTGTACTTTCAGATTGTTTCTTGTCATAGAGTATGTCAATGGGGGAGACCTCATGTTTCATATGCAACGGCAAAGGAAACTTCCAGAAGAACATGCAAGGTATTTCACTAACACCTAGAGTGGATTTCTTGTCTTGTGAAGCTGTAATGCTGTATGAAATGCTTTCAGACTTCATTCCTTGGAAGAATATGACCAGCAAAGAGAATGAAAGGTTGATTCGAAGTGCAGGCTGTGCTGCCCTGGGAAGAAATGCTGCCAATACCTGAAGGGATCCCACAGGAAGGCTGCAGAGGGTGTCCAGAGACAGGCCAAGGGGGAATGGTTTGAAGCTGAGGGAGAGCAGGGTTAGACTGGATCTGGGAAAGAAGTCATTCAGTATGAGAGTGGTGAGATGCTGGAATAGGTTGCCCAGGGAGGTTGTGGATGTCTCCTCCCTTGGGGTGTTCGAGGCCAGGTTTTATGGGGCCTTGGGCAGCCTGCTCTGGTGGAACGTGTCTCTGCCCATGGCAGGGCAGTTTGACTAGATGATCTCTGAGGTCCCTTCCAGCCTAAGCCATTCTATGTTAGTATTTTGAAGGATATATATTGTTTTAAAAGAGAGCAAGCTTTTGATGAGTAGTAACAGTTATTCCTATTTATTGTTGTGTATTGCTTCGTTTTCAGGTAATGCTTCTTTGATCTGTTGATGGAAAGTGTCATTTTGCTACTTATTCTGGTCTTAGCTTGAATTAATAAAGTCTTGGTAGGAGAAGATGAAAACTCTGGTTTGCATGGCTTTGCACTACAGAGTTTCACTGGAGCCTTTAATAAGCTGAAAGTAAAGAGCTCCTGTGTCGTACTTGGGATTTGCAGAGAAAATTGTGAGGATAGAGAATGAATATTTTCATAGTAGAAACCAATTATTTCCTCTATTTAAGGAATGGCTTTATAATGTGAGGAATCAGTGTCCTTATGAAGAAATGTCTGTTGACAGAATAAGAGCTGACTGTGAAGTGACATTTTAAGAAGAGAGGTTTTTAGTTGCCCCACCTTCTTTGCAGCCTTAGTGCTAACATGAATTCTCTCCTTTCTAATTTCAGGTTTTATGCTGCTGAAATTTGTATTGCTCTCAACTTCCTTCATGAAAGAGGCATCATCTACAGAGATTTAAAACTAGACAATGTTCTCTTAGATGCAGAGGGTCACATCAAGTTAACAGATTATGGCATGTGTAAGGTAGGATTTCTTTCTCCTTTTTTTTATCAGTTACTCAGCAGCACATCTCTCTGGCTGTGATGCCAAACACTGCATCCAGTCGTGTTAAGAGAAAGCAGACAATTCATCCTTAGCATTGGTGTTACTGAGCCCAGGATTTGGGAGTGGAATAGGAACTTCCTTGTGGAAAATGCCTGTTGAAGACTAGAACCATGCTTGTAATGTTTTCCTCTGTGCATTTCAAGTGCTGTGGGGCATTCTGGGGACAGTGGAACTGGGATTGTGTTCATTTTAAAAGTGCAAGGAGTGAGTAAATAAATAACCTACATAAATGCTAGTATTCAGAACATGTTAAAGGCATGCTTTGGTGACATAATGAGGACAGCCTGTCTCATTCCCTCCTTAGAACAGAAATTGCACCAGTTTCTAAGAATGCTGGAATGTTTCCCCACCATCAAATTCACTCCTAAAAAGAGGAGGTTTTCCCCCAGTGTGCTTCAAAAGGACTTCCAAATTGGGTTTGATCTGAAGTTTTTAAAATGCATTTGTAAATAGTGAGGGAAATGTTACAAATGTTTTGTCTTGGCTTTCATTAAGGAATTTGCTGTGAAGTCCTAAGCCAGCTTTGAGCACTGAGTATTTATTTCACCTTTTTTTGGAAGGAAGGTCTTTAGACCCCCTAAGTGGCTTGGCTTTATAAGTCTAATTAAAGGAATTGCCCAGAAAAGGAGGTCAGCTTTTAATTTATGAACTGATTTATGCCTGTAGGAAGGTTTGGGCCCTGGTGACACTACAAGCACTTTCTGTGGGACGCCAAATTATATTGCACCAGAGATCCTCAGGGGGGAAGAATATGGTAAGCTGTGACTAAACAATTTGTAGTTGTAATCAATCACAAAGCAGTGTTCTTATTGGGGAGCTGATCAGATGATCAGTGGATTGGATCTGTCATTTAGCTACAAGATGCTAAAATGTTCAACTTTCAAGAAAATAAATCTGAGAATTTTTCAGCTTAAATGCCTTGAGTTCTCCCTGAGACATTGCTGTCAGGCAGGCTCCTGCAAACTCTGCTGCAGGTTGTGTGTAAGCCCAATGCAGAGCACCCTGACAGTGTCAGTTGTGATGGCTGTGGCTCCAGAGAATTTCAGACTCCAATCAGGAGAGCTAACAGCTCAGTTCAAGGAGTCCTGGCTGAAAATCTGCTCTGCCAATATTTACAGGGTTCAGTGTGGACTGGTGGGCTCTCGGGGTGCTGATGTTTGAGATGATGGCAGGAAGGTCTCCATTTGATATTATTACTGACAATCCAGACATGAACACTGAAGATTACCTCTTCCAAGGTACAGTCATTTGGATGTTTACTTCTTTTTTTGTCATTCTTGGGGGAGAAATAATGAAAATAAGGAGTTCTGGTGGGACAGTTGGCTTTTTGTTTTCCAAGGGGCCCAAATATTTCCAGTTCTTCATCCCAAGAATTTATTTGTTGGACTCAGATCAAATGGTTTGGAGTTAGGAAGTCTTAAGATAATAAAATATTTCTTTAAGATGTCCACAGTTCAGAAATGCCAGACAAAGTGTGTGGAGGAGATCTGTGTTAGGAGGTCTACAGGCTGAATTTAAAGACTGAGTGCTACATGAGAGGACAGGAGGATCTTTTTTGACAGAAATAGATCAGCCTCTAGTTTTGCTCCATGTAACTTCTCATTTTGTTGGGTTTTCACTTCTGATGGAATTAATGTAATTGCCTTATTATTACTGTACTCTCCTTATCATCCCATTTGCCAGTGGTAACATACTTGCATCATACAGTGTCTGTATTGAGATCATGGCCAGTGTCATGAAACAAGAACCAATATTGCTGATTTTAAACCTGTTTCTAAACCTCTGACAGTTATTCTGGAGAAGCCAATCCGGATCCCAAGGTTTCTTTCTGTCAAGGCTTCCCATGTGTTGAAAGGATTTTTAAACAAGGTAAGTAACATTTCCTTATTTTTAGCATCTAAGATCTGGAAGTCAGAGCTTCCTGTTGAAAGCAATACAGTTAAGAAGTTAATCTGCTTACTGTTAACAAAATCTATAAAACCTTGGTATCTTGTATATTAAAAACCCCCACCTCTTAGCTCCTAATTTGCTGAGGGAATTCCATAGCACAGAGTTGATCTAAAAGCCTGCACCTAGGTGAAAAAACTCTGTAGGTTTGTTAGTAAAATCTTTTCTGTGATGTTTATTGCCCATTTCACTAAGCTGATGGAAAGCCATGAAACCATTATCATTTGTCATGGAGAAGAGAAGGCCATGGATTAGCCATGACTAAATCAATCATTATTATTTTAACTTGGAGAAGTGGTGAAATACAATTTCAAAATGAGATCTCAAACAAATTCTAATTAAGAGCATGGGAGCCATGAAGTGTTTATCTTGGCAGCAGGGAGTGCTGGAGTCATGGAAGGGGGCTTTGAGAAAGGGGGACTGCAAGGGGCTCAGTGTGTGACAGGAGTTTGTGTTTCCTACAGGACCCCAAAGAAAGGCTTGGTTGTCAGCCACAGACAGGATTCTCTGATATCAAGTCTCACACGTTTTTCCGCAGCATAGACTGGGACCTGGTAAGAACACTTTCTCCTCTCTCTCTGTGCTCAACAGATCCTTTTGAGTTCATTAATTGTGTGCCTGTGGAGCAGCCCCATCAAACCCGGTGACATGCAGAAGCATTTGTGCCTTCTCCAGGTGATGAAGGGAAGGGCTTTTTGCTTTCGTGACCATAATGGAAACAAGCTTTATTTCCTGACCCAAAGTCTGGCTCGCTTCCAGGCTCCCAGGAATGGTTACAACTTTGTGGGTATCATGTTTAAAATGAGATGCTGAGTTTTTAAAACCCCAAGGGAAGCGTGGGTGGCACCGTTTAGCCCTCAGCTTCTATTTGTAGGTTCTGCCAGCCCACGAGCTGGGTTCTGCTGCTGTAGAATGTACCCAGCATACATGCAGGGTGCCTGCAGTTGTAGTGTGGAGGGCTGCACAGATTGGCAGTGTCAGAATTCAGGGCCTTACTGTTCTGGGGGGGGGGTGGGGGTGGGGGTTATTTCTTATAGTCCTGTCAGTAAATGTTTCAAGCTCCACTGAAGGAGGAAGGGTGGAATAGCAGAGACAGCCTGTTCCAGCCCTTCATTTCTCTGGTTGATTAGAAACCTTTCTGCCTTGGCAAGGTTAGTGAGTAATCCTGACACAGCCAGCAGAGAGGTAAGGTGTCATGAAACCATTCCAGATCCGACTGTGGGAGAGGAGGGGCTTCAGATTAATGAAGCATTTGTAATCCACTGGCAGTTAAAAAGGCTGAATTTAAAAATTACATAATTTTCTTTAAGTCAGGATTACTCAGGTAGGTGACAGGGTTTAGTGTCATGAGTAGGTGTGAGCAGGATCAGGTCCTTTATAAGGATGTGGTTTGAAAGCAGTGTGGTTATTTTAAATGACTTTTCATGAGGGTGTCCAGAGACAGGAGAGGGAATGGTTTGAGGTGAGGGAGATCAGGGTTGGACTGGAGCTTAAGTAGCTCTTCAGTATGAGGGTGGTGAGACTCTGGAATAGGTTGCTCAGGGGAGCTGTGGATGCCTCCTCCCTGGGGTTGTTCAAGTTGGATGAGGCCTTGAGCAGCTGAGTCAGGTTGAGAGGTGTCCATGCTTGTGGCAGGGAGGCTGGAGTAGATGATCTCTGAGGTTCCTTCCCATCTAAGCCATTCTGTGCTTAATGGTTGTGTTAGGTGGTTGTGTTGCTGCTTTGTGGTGCGGTTAGGATAGTACTACTCAGGAGGATCTAAAATGTCTGATGCATTTTAAGCTAAGTTCCTGTTAAGAGCGTTGGGAAATGTATTCATGAACAAATCCTTTGCATGCTTTGTCAGTTATTAGGATGTTCTTTGAAATGCAGGCAATGAGTAGAAAAGATTTTTTTACTTAGAAGCTTTTCCAAGTCTTTTCAAGTTGAAGCACAAGGAACCAGGAGTCTAATGTTGACTAAAAACTGTGGAGTTAATTGGAGGAGGAAATAATGGTGAAGTGAACATTATAGCAGAAACATTTTTGTCCTGGTGTTAGTCATCTGAGCTGTGTGGCACAGCCAAGAACATTTTTGATTACTCACTGTATAGGGTGGCTGAGCAGCATGCAGGGAAGTACCAAGACAGCCTTTTTTTTTTAATTTGACTTTATTTTTTGTTCCCCCCAGTTCATAAAGCTTATTCTTATCCTGGTGCCTGTTTTTATGGTATTTAGTCATTATATGCAGGGAAAAAGCCCTATAAAGCTGTTAGCTGAGCGCAGGAGCAGTAAGGAGCTGTACCAACATATTTTCCACTGATTTTCTCAAGTGAAGGCTGCAGGTTCACCCTATGGTTTCTTTAAGAGTGCTTTTATGCTTTGCTGAGTGTAAGATAAAAGAGGCAGTCTGATGTTTAACAGCCAGTTGAATGCCTTGCTGTTGAAATGTTAATGCACAGCTAGGACTGACTCACAATGACAATCTTACCACCCTGCTGCCGTTTTTAACTATTCATTTTGCTGTTTCTTTCTTGCTGCCATTCTTGTTTGGGAGGATTTAACGTTGTCCTCCTTACAACTTTGACTTCATGGTGCCTGCTCGACCTGATAACTGAAGGGATGTTGATGGATGGGGATTCACTTCCCAGTGAGCTCCTAATTTCCTCCCATCTCCACCTGTACTGATCACACTCTTGCCTCAACCCTGGAATGCAGCAGTTTTCTGACTGATCTCCTTTCTGTTGTCTGTGCCAAGCACAAGGAGATGATGCCCTCCCTGGCCCTACACCCGGGTTTCCTACCCATGTTGGTCATAAAAGTAATCCTTTTGGTAACTGCTTCTCATTTGCATTATGCTTACCTCTTGTTTCAGGTTAGACTATGGAGATTGTAGCTATTTTTAGGTTTTTTTAAACTGAATATGATCTTTAAAATTAGAATGTTGGCATCTGTGCTACTACAAGTTGGGCAGATTTTTGTCTCCAAGGCTTTGGAGCTATTTTTAATTTAATTGTGGCTTAAAAAGAAGTCTCTGCAAGCTGTATGTCTTGTGTAGACTTTACTGAATGTCTTTTCACGACTGTTAAATCATACAAATGGGACAATCTTGCCTGTGATAGTACTGCCTTAGGTAATGATAGGAAAATAAGCTGGTTCTGTCCTCTGCAGAAAGGAATGAAATTGCTCTATCTTCTTGTCAGCAGCTCTCTTATGTCTGCAATGAAAACTCACAGCTTTGCTGCCTCACTCTGTCCTGGAAATGCTTTCACACAAGGTCCAAATGTGTTCAGCCTGAAGCAGAAACCATTTCTTGAAAGGAAGCTGGACTACAAGCTGGATCTATAGGGGGGAAAAAAAGCCTAAATAAGGAGGAGGGAGTACAGGGGTTCAGCTTTTCCTGACATTTATCCAGGAAAATCCCTGTCACCTCCCTGTAGATTAAAGGGCTGGGTTCCTTGAAGAGTATTCTTGCTCCTTAGGCACATATCCTACATAACAGCATGCTGGGGCAGATTAATCACTCTGGTTTGTAGCAACATAGCCAGACACTTTGAAAGGAGAAAGCATAATGGAAGCTTTATTGAAACAGTGTGGCATCTGAATTGCAAATAGGTACATTGCCTCTCTCAGCTCAGAAGGCAGAATATCAAATGATCTGGATGGGGAACTTGTTAGCTGTCAGTGATAGCAGATGACCCTCATGTTACTGAATTCCCTGTAGTCTGAACAGACTATTCTGTGTCACTCGTGGAGCTCTGGTCTTACTGAGACCAAAGAAGGCTAAATGTGTCAATACATTAAATTTCCCACTGCAGGAATGTTGTTACTGTCCCTAAAGCAAAGTCAATACTGGAAGTTGGTGAGACATGTCCACATGGGAAGGCTTAACCCCAGGCTGTGCTGGAAACTCACTCATGTTTTAAACAAAAAGGAGAGGGAATGAAGGTGTGTATCCACAAGAGATGTGTTCTGTACTGGTGGGTCCTTGAGTGTGTCAGACTTTTGGCTCAGAAGTTGCTGGTAGATTGCTGGAAGCAGTGGAGAAAGTGCATGGAAATCTAAACAGTGGTAAATTGCCTGAGCCTCAGAAGGCAAACTTAGCTGCAGCACGGCTGGTGAGCTGCTGTAGCTTTAATTGGCAGAAGAGCAAGCAGGAAGAGTGCAGACTGTGGCTCCTGTTTGTTTAGAGGGGATCCTACCTTGCTGGCAGCTTCACAGTCCTTAACAGAAGGTTGGTCTTTGCTTTTGCAGGAGCAGATAGTAAACAACGGTTTGAAAGATTTTTCTGATGTTTCTCTAGAGGAATGATGACCTCCAGTGGCCATCAAGGCTCCCCCGAGCTGTATGGACCATGTAGGGCTTAGCAGATCAGAGTAATGCTCAGGCTGATGCCTGTCTCTGGCAAAGCCAACACCAGAAGCTTCACAAGAAAGTAAAAATGGTTCCAAATGCTCCTAGCCTGCAGTGTTTCTCCTACAGATGACTGACTATCCCTGATGAGGGGGATAAATGAGTTCCCAGTTCCTGTGGCAGGAGATGGCTGATGAGCACTGCTTGCTGTTAATGCTTGCTTTACCCCTGTGGCTAGCCATTGATTGGGAGGGAAATGTTGCCGAGGTTTCTGTTCTGTGCTGGAGCCGACATGAACAAATAAGCCTGGTTGTTGTGATTTGACCTAATCCAAGAGGCTGCCTTTATAAGAGGCAAGTTTAGAGCTTACAAAAGGGAGAAATGGGTTATTGGGAAAGCATCTGGGCCTGAATGGAAAGCTTCTGGAGGATGCTCTTTGTATGCATATAGAGACAACATTTCTTAATATATGGGGTAAGAGACCTGGAAAACAGCTTTTTTTGTGATCACAAAGGTCAAAGATTATCAGAAATTGATACAGTTTTAGGGATTAGTTCTGAAAATACAGCACTAGGATAAGCAGGATGAACAAACACTATTTAGTGTCACAATCTGCCAGGCCAAGCCCTAGCGTCCGCTTGTGTTTAGCGTGCTTGTATCTCCCACCAGTATTAAACTCGCCTGGAGTGACTTCTGTGTGCAGGTACTCCAGAGCCCAGCTGTGCTGGTGGTCTGTGGGCATTTTGTAAACATTCAGTGTTTTCATTTTCCCCATTCTGTTTTGTTCTCAGCTGGAAAAGAAGCAAGCCAGCCCTCCATTTCAGCCTCAGATCACAGACGACTATGGCTTGGATAACTTCGATACACAGTTCACCAGTGAACCTGTGCAGCTGACCCCAGATGATGAGTATGTGTTGCCTTTTTCCCCCAATACATGGAGCTTGGTAATTACTTGGAAATGACCAAGAGACTCCCTACTTGGCATTAGAACATAGGTTAAAGTAAACTTGAAATTGTTTGTTTGCTACATATCCTTCGTAACTTCCTGTGCTCCCTGTGTGTCAGAGGCTGCCTGGTATTCCACTGAAGGTCCAGAAAGCAGCCCTGATGTGCTGTGGAGCACTTGCCTGGCATTGAAAGAAGAGATGGAAGTTGGACTCCTGATCAGGGCAGCTTGCACTTCTGTACTAAGGAGAACTAACTGAAGCACAGCTCCCTGGCTCCAAATAAACTTGAGCTAGCAGGAAAACCTTACAGGAAGCTATGATTTGAATGTGCTATGGAAAAATCTTGCAGGAAGACAGAGTTTGCTTTAACAAAAGAACCTGAAGGCTGTAATTGCTGTGCACAAAGGAAGAAGTTCCTTCAGTACAAGATAGCACAGAAGAAGACAGGGTGTAGTTTTGGTAGGTAGATGAGAGACTTGGCTTGCCCAGACTCATTAAGAATAATAGTAGAGGGTTGTGAGGGTTTATTGAAGTCTGAACGTTCAAAACTGGAAGTGACCAGCCATTTCTGCAAGGTATTTTGTTGTTGTGGGGAGAAAAGGCACAGCAAGCCAGCCAGCTGCAGTTGGTTGCACTAAATCCTTGCTTTCCCTTGTTTTTCAGGGATATAATCAAGCGAATAGATCAGTCAGAGTTCGAAGGATTTGAATATATTAATCCATTGTTGCTGTCAACAGAAGAAACAGTATGAAGGAGTGACATCTTCCTTGGGGACAGTGTGAATGACCTTTAAATTTATCCTTACCTACAGTATATGCATGCCAGGCTGGGGACTGTAAGATTTTGGATGGAGACCAATGATTAAAAAAACAAACAAACAAACAAAAACAAATTGCTGCTGAAAATCAAAGAAGAGGATAAGGATTTTGGTGGGTGTCTTCTGCCACTTAGTGATTCTTAACTTCTGGGCACTGACACAACTGGCTTCAGTAATGAAGGATTTTGCATTCTGTGCCTGTTTCATGAAGGATTAAAATTGCCCATTGCATCCCCTGCAAAAGGAGAGCCTGCAAACCTCTGGAGCTCCACACTCCTTCGCCAGACATTGGATGCAATGAGCTCCCCATTGGAGAATATTTCAGTGTAACATCCTGAAGAATAAAATGTATTACGGTGGTGGTGAAGCTTACTTTTGATGCCTTTTTTCACGAGTGGTACCTGTCTAAACGTCTCAGATGTATTTAACAGGAGTTGTGTTTTATTAGCAATCAAAACATAGATTTGGGTACAAGATTTAAGTGCCTAAATGGATAAACTGCATTGAAGAATTTATTGCATATTTGGAACGCTCTTAAAGCTGGTAAGTTCTGCTTGTTAATATTAAGTAACCATTTACCCATGAAACATCCAGTTCCCAGCTGCAGCCTACTGTTCATTTGCATCTTGATAGACTTTGAAATGCAGAGTGACTCAGCAATATTAATTCTGAACTAGAATTTACAGGATGGGTTTCAGAAGCTCGTAACGCTCCAAATTTACCAAAATGTGTAGATTGAAGAAGAAAAACAAAACCAACCAACCTAAATTTGCACACCAAGGATTTCTGAGGATACTGAAGCAGTGCCTACACCTACAGTGATGTTGTGTTGTAATTAGTTTTTTGAGAAGTATTTTTATCAACAGTGCAAATATTCAGAAATAGAGCAAAAGCATAACCAAGCAGAGCCTTAAAGTTTAAATAGTCAGTCTAGAATAACCATCATAGCAGCTCCACTGTCCTGATAAAGCACACCTCCTACTTCTGATAAACTGTCTGCTTACAGTTGCTCAGTCTGTATTACTAATTCTACTCAAGAGAATGGGATGTTTGGGTGAAATGATTTCCACCCAAGTAGTAAATCTTGTAGTGGAGGAAAAATGAATACCGCCGAAATCGGCTAAAGCAAAAGATAATGACCAAATCCCTTCTCGTGGAAGCTGGGATGGGAGGGTGTTAGGGGCAGGCAAAGGGTATAGTACAGCAAAAAGGTCAGTTTTCAGCTTGGACAAGCTCACCTTGCTACATTAGAGGATTAGTAAGAGCACATTGCTATCTGCAATGTCAGATGCTGTCGAGATCTCCCTGCCTGGCAGAGGCAGTGTTTCTTTGTGCTAGATTTTGGGTTAACTACATCATGTAGGCTGTAGAGATACTGGGGGAAATTACCTAGTAAAGAGGAAAAAAAGAGAAACCCTGTGCCATGACATCTCACCTGATTTGGTGTAACTGCAGGAGAAATTGCAACACTTTGACTTTCTTTACATTAACATATGGTTTTCTCAGGGTACAGCATTGCATTAGGTGCTGAACATCTTTCGGATTCACATCCAAGTCATGAGGTGCTAGGACCAGACTGCCAAAACATTGTTTAAAACCTTCAAGTAATCACTGATTAACAATCCACATTTTGTATCCCCTCGTTAGCCACAATTAGGCAGAGCTGTGGTGGTTTAGTTGTTTTAATCCCATGCAGATTTATGTTGTGGGTTTCTCTCTGTTGGACTGTAGCTTTTCATACGAAGCAAAATGTGTTTTAATCAGCACTCAATAATTTAAGCAGTAAGAAGTACTTGCCTCAAATGCCTGGACTTTAGATACTTTATTATCTACTAAAAGAAACCTTTATCTTTTAAATGTAATCTGACTTTTTTTTTTAATAGCTCCTTTTCCCCCCTTCTCCCTGGCAAATGCTTTATTTACCCAGAGTAATTTTTTTCCACACACACACCCCCCCCCCAGTACTAAAAGTAATCAATTAGTTATCAGAGTGACTGCAGGCAGCTCATGAATGGAAACCTGACAGATTAAGCTGTCCTTTGACAGGCCAGGGCATAGGACTTCAAAATGGACATATAAGAAATATGGGTTGGGGCTTTTTTTTTCTTTTCCTTTAACCTTTTTTCCTAGGTTTCAGAACACTTTGGGAGGGAGGGAAGGAAGAACAGCAAGACACATTTGCTGAACAAACACGGTGAAGACTACTTGATTTCATTTAAAACCTTACAGGCATTTACAATGTTGCTGTGTTGCCAAATAGTTTGCTGGATACAAGTTTGGTTGCTCATGTGCAAGTGTTTGAATAATGTTCTGTTCATGATGAAGGGGAAATTTTTTTATATAAAAAGTACTTGTTTTATAAATAAAAGGAAAAAAAATGAAGGATGTAATTAAATGTGTGGTTTGGAACAAAAAAAAAATCCTAATATATTACAAATGGATCTGGTAATGATATATAGTTGTCTTATTTGAAATAGTAAATGAAAATTCTAGCTAATTTAATGATTGTAAAACAGTAAATATGTTCTTGTAGTTTTGTATAATTAATTAGTTGGGATCTTTGCTGACCAGTTTTAATTGTGCAGAAGATGGTATACTAATCCATAACAGCTGAGATCATTTATATTCTTGCACATCTATTAAAGACTTTAATGAAAAAGTTAATAGACTGTTATTATTTATCAGAGGCTTGAGCTCAGGCCAGCTGGCACTGTTTGAGGAGCCCCCACTGTCAATTAAATCCCCAGGATTCCTCCTCTGTTTGGGTGCTGCTGCATTCTGTGTTTGTTCTCTAGCTTTGGCTCACACCTGAGCTGTGTGTTTCTGAGGTTCAGGGCAGGGTTTGTTGAGACAAACCCATTTGTGTACTGAAGTCTTCTAATCTGAGCTTTCCTCCTCTTCCCTGTGTGTGAAGGCAGTTGTGATCAGAACAGCTGAAACAAGTCCAAGCATGCTGCTTGTCTAGCCCTGTGACAAGGAACTAATTGGAGCAGTCAGGCTGTGCCTGGAGCTATGGTGTCCTGCAGGAGTGAGACAGCCTGGTCAGTAAACAATTCACTGTACCTGGGGGGAAAGGTACAGTCTCTCCAGTTCATTCCAGCCCTTCCATGTGCTGCTAATGTCATTTATTCCTGGAAAAGGCTGCTTTTCTCAGGCTTTACACCATGTTTACCTGCTACTCTGAGGAAGGCACTGCCAACAGCAGCTCTCAGGTGTTCAGACAAAACAAGCCCTGCAGGGATTTACAGCAGCTTTTCTTCAGCTGTACCAAGTTCCTAGGAGTACCCTGGGGGTTGCTGGGACATCCTATAGCACCATATTCAGACCCCAAGCACAGAGGTGGCACTTGACCTTCTATTGAGATACTGGGTAGTGATCCTTCAGCAAGTTTGAGACCAGGATCTTCTTCCTTGACGCATTTCTTTTCTTTTCCTTTGAGAAAGGTTCATCCTTGGCCTTGTTCCTTTGCTCCTGCTTTTTCTGGACTTACCACATGACATCATCTGCACTCTCAGACAAGCACCTAGCAAGATGGCCATCGATATCCAGTTGAGACAGCCTGCAAAGACAGTGTGTTCAGTGAGAAACAGTCAGATCCCTTCATTTATACTGGGCTTCACCTTCCCTCTCACTTCCTAATCACTCTCAGTAGTAGCTTGAGGGGTAAGTTGTTCCTGTGCCAGGTAAAAAATAGAAGTTTTTCATTCTTTTGTACATAGAGAATGCACCCAGACCCATTTTGTATGCAGTGAAGTGGCTAAATAAAAAGACTCACGTTCCACTAAATTGCATCAGGCACATGGGGCAGCTGTCGAGAGCTGAAGGTCCTCCACTCGGATTTTCCATCTCCTTGCAGCTCTCAGTTCCAGGTACGCTCACAGGAGGAGGTTTTTCTGCAGGCACACATCTGGCTTCACCTAAAGAAATCTTCCCTTGATGTGTTTGTATTTGAAGCTCTTTCCTATCATCATCTTTCCTGGTTTGCCTGTTCTGTACAGTCCCTCTGCAGTGCTGCTGAAAGCTAAACATTTTTGCAGGGCTCTGTGCCAATGGCAAGTGGTGCTTGGAGCCTGTGGGTGGAGGGGTTTTGCATGACTTAGGACTTGCACCCACGTCTGAGATATCTTCTGTGTCTTTGTCCAGCATAGTTTTGGCTTGATGTGTAACAGTTACACAGCCTGCTTTCTCAGCTGGGGAAGGGAAACTTTTCAGTTCATCTGCTTGGCCTCCTTTATGTACAGGGTCAGTCTGGCTCTGTGTCAGCTGCTGGGAGTGAAGGTCCTTGGGCTTTAGACACTTTTCCTCACAAAAGGAGGGGAATGACACCCACTGAAAGTCTTTTGCTCCAACGGTGAAGACCTCTTGTTTTTGTGGACTCTCTTCCTTGGAAATCTGTGACACACACAAACATCCACAATGACTTCAAGCACACTTCAATCGTTATCTACAACCAAGGCTGAACATACAACAAGTGCTGAGAAGGCTGAACTGCACTGCAGAACAGAGTATGTTCTCTCCATCCAGCTCTGGACCTAGTGAAGCAATCAAGAACTTCCTGGAGTTATGCAGCATCATCCCTGACCACATTAGAATTGATCCACAGGTAGTCTTTAATATGCTCCATAGCCCCTAAGGATGAAAACAATAACCTGCTGCTGTTCAGGAAAAGAATTCTGCTGTAGGACTGTGGATTGTGTGTTCCCACACTGCCTGACACAACAGAATGGCTGCTGCTGTGTAATTAACCTCTCTGTTGCAGTTTGCTTTTCCCATTCCCTTAGAGAGATGCTAGCTCTTAGGAGCAGTAACTATTCTTACCCAGGTCATCTCTTTCCAGCACAATGTTTTTTCCATGCTGAAAAAGCCCTCAGTAACTGTTCTGTGAGGCAGGCAGGGTAAGTCACATCTCAGTACAGAGGCTACAGAGCTGAAATACCTCTCTTTAAAAGCTGTTTGAGATTGTTTTCCCTGTTAACATCACCACTCAGACTGTCACTCCTGTAAGCAGCACATAAACAAGGGTACAGCACACTACCTTTTCCAAGAACTCTGGCAAACTGGGCACCATTTTCCAGTTTGTGCACTGCAGATCTTGCCCCATGTCTTTCATGAGCAAAATCCATGTTTTTTCACACTCATTTAAGTCTTCTTTTTCAAACCAGGAACATCTGTCAGTCACTGACCTGTAAAGACAAAGACAGTCCAAGAGTTACAGGGGGGGAGGGAAGGAAGAAAATACTTTGCATTGCTGTTTGCCTCTTCATTAACTTGATTTACCCCTGCTCTATAGCTGATGTTTCAGAAACCTGTGGCTGTCCTGAACTGTGCCTTGTCAAAGCAGAAGGTTTAAAACTAACTTCCAGTAGTTGATGGTGCATCAACTCCCTTTAGCCCAATTCAGCAGCTGAGTGGGGGGACCCTGCCATTAACTGCTAAGCACAAGGCAGGGATCTTAGAACTAAAAGTGTAGCTTCTCCATTTTACAACATCAGCCTCCATTCTTACCCATTCTGTCAGTGTGCTAAGCCAAGAATAAGGTTTGACAACTTTGCCATGTCACACTACAGAGGCATGTAAAGAGCATTTGTCAGGAGGCACAAGTATGCAAATGCAGAGTTTGGAGTTTAAAAGAGGCAGGATGGCCTGTAGCTGTTTCTGCTCTTATTTGATAACCAAGGGAACCTCCACCTAGCCTACAGCAAGATTTTTCTGGAACAGAGACATCTTTTAGCCTCTAAACCAATTTTTACAGCTTGCCCTGACTTATAGAATCCCTATCAAGAAGTGATCCTTGCTTTCTGCTTGTGACAAATGAGGTAAGTGTCACTATCCTCGCTACCACGTTGTCCTGCTTTTCACTCAGCTAGCAGCTGAGTCCTGGTGGTCCAGTTACAACAGAGGGCTTCGCCTCCCCTCTGGGTGGGCAAGGAGGAAAGGAGCTTGGAAAGCTGAAATGTCAGTAGAGAGAAGCACAATTTACTACTTTATTACAGGGATATCAGATTACACAAAAAGCAAACAGGAGGTTTAACTGTAAGCATGTAAATGTTTTGTAGTAATAATGCTGTATACAGACAACTTCAAGAGAAGGATGGATGATTAATGTCAGAATATTTCCAGCATTCCCACTTCTTCCTGGCACATTTTTTGGGGTCATTTGGCCAGGAATGATGCCACACTGAGAAGAAACTAGGGACAGGGCTTACAAGCCCTCAAAAAGCAGAGATGGGCCTGGTTTTGGAAGGGGCACAAGCCGACAGATGCTTGTTCATCCTAACAGGCTGAAACGAGAACCAAACCATCACCCTGCTTTTCTTCAATCCTCCTTTGCTCGAGGGCTGGACAAAAACCCCAGGGATTATTTCTGGGCTCCTGTGAGCCTTGTTTTAAAGGAAGACAACTTCATTGCCACACGTTAACGTTTTGCCCGGGCTCCCTCTTCGCCGGTGCCGTTCTGTGCCAAACGAAGTGCCCCCTGCGCTTTGTTTTGCGGTTGGCCGCTCCGTTTTCCAGAGGCGCTGTCGGGGCTGTTTTATCCAGCAGCCTGTAACAGCGGCAGCCGCGCGGCCGAGGAGCCGAACGCCGCAGGTGTGTCTGAGACCCGGCAGCAACTGCGGCAGCTGGGCCGCCCCTGTCCGACCAGCCCGCAGGCGGGACCGGGCGCTGCCTGCCGGCGGCCGCAGGACCCCGCAGTGCTGGGTAAGCAAAGGTGGATGAGGCTGCCCAGTTCCCGGCCCCTCCGAGACAATCATTCCCCACCCGGCCCGGACTCACTGGCGCCGCAGGGGGGGCTCCCGGCCAGGACTCGGCTCCCGGCTGCAGGCCCCCGGCGCCTTCCGGGGCTTGAGGCGTAGCTTGGCGACTCCTTCCTCAGCCATGGCTGAGGCGCGGCGGGCGCGGCCCGGGCTCCTCCTCCCGCCCTGCCCTGGGCTGCCGAGTGGCGGCACCGCCTCAGAGCTCCTCCTCGCTTCGGCGGCGGGCGGAGAGAGCTGCCGGCTCTTCCTTTTCCTCTTCCTCCTCCTTCCTGGCTCGCTGCCCGGGCAGGGCCTCTGGGCGGGCCGGCTACGGCGCCGCGGGCTCCCGCTCCGCCCTCGGAGCCGCCCTGGTTGAGCAGCGCCGGGGAGGGCAGCGGGTGGCCGCCAGCTGCGGCTTGGAGGGAAACCGAATGGTTTTTTTCTAGAAGGGAAACTTGCTCTTTTCTTGAGGGAAACCCTGCCGCTTTCTAGAGGAAAAAAAGGCCCTTTAAAAAAAAAAGAGTCTCTTGAGGGAAAACGCGCCCTTTTCCTGAGGCGAAACCTGCCCTTTTCTATCCCCTCAGCTGCGGTCACTGCCACATGGAGCTTGTGGGTCCCTCAGCCGCTCGATGCCTCCGAAGCCATCCCTTGCGTGTTGCCTTCACTCTTTAGACCTCGTGCGTTTGTGGAGCTTCGGGGGCTGCAGGGCGTGGGGCAGCCATTTGCTGGGCGCTGCCCAGCCTGGCCGGGTGGCGAGGGCAGAATGTTCCAGGCGCTGGCGCCGGCAGTGCACAAAATGGCGGAGGGCTGAGCGGCTCCTGTGCCGGGCAGCTCCTGTGCCGATACCTAGGGTCTGTTTGGGCTGGGGCGTAAAGCTGAAGCCAAAGAGCACAGCCCTGGGAGGAGAGGCTGAGGGAGCTGGGGTTGCTTAGCCTGGAGAAGAGGAGGCTCAGGGGAAACGTTATTGCTCTCTGTAACTACCTGAAGGGAGGTTGTGGCCAGCTGGGGGTTGGTCTTTTTTCCCGGGCAAGCAGAACCAGAACAAGAGGACACAGTCTGAAGCTGTGCCAGGGGAGGTTTAGGTTGCATGGTAGGAAGAAATTCTTCATGGAGTGATTGCCCATTGGAATGTGCTGCCCAGGGAGGTGGTGGAGTCGCCATCACTGGAGGTATTTAGGAGGAGGCTTAGGGGTGCTTGGTGCCATGGTTTAGATGGTGTTGGATGATGGGTTGGACATGATGATCTTGAAAGTCTTTTCCAACCCATTCTATTCCATTCTATTCCATCCCATTCTATTCCATTCTATTCCATCCCATTCTATTCCATTCTATTCCATTCTATTCCAAGATTGTTAATCCATCAATGAAGTAGATGGGGAGTGTATCTCTGATCTAATTTCCCTTTTAGGAAATAATCTGTTGAAGGGATGCAATTTGTCTTTTTTTTTTTTTTTTTGGCAAGAATGCCTCTTGAAATAAAGCACTTGTTAGAGGGCAGCCATCAGTGGTAGGTTTTGAAGTGGTTAAACATCCTAATCAGGCTGCAGCCTTCTCAAACCCAGACATAATAGGGAAATGATGACAGGCTCCATAATTCTCCAACAGCAGATAAAAAGATCAGAAAGTAACTCTGATTAAATTCTTCACAATTGATATGAGAATAATTGTAGCTGGGAATAAAAAGTTCTGTTTGATAAAGTGTTTGTGAGGGAGAGTGGGTACAGAGTGCTCTTTTTCATAAAGCTAGTTTATTACTGATAAAAGATGAATCCCAAGTTCATGTTCCTGTTCTGTAACTGCATTTAGGCAGCCTTGAATGTCTTGTGAATTGTTTGGTCCTTGGACTTTTGAGACTTAAAGAGATGTCATCATCGGGTGCAGAGCTGCATTAAAAGTTGTGCCTGTGAGTTACTCTGTTGGGCACACAGACCACCAGAAATAGGTCAGTAGTTGCCCAGAGTTTCTAGATGCTTGAACAGATTTGATTCAGGAAAATGGTATTCAGATCTTGGGGCTCATAGGCTGATGTTGGCTGTAATGCAGACTAACCTTTGCCCATACTAATTTTTGTTAGAGCTACTGCAGTACCCAAGAAATACCGGGGCAGTTACAAGCAATGTTCTGCCTTTCATTTCTGTTACCATTTAGAAGCTGCTTCCCAGTGAGATGAGATTCCAGGAAACATGTCCTCCTTGTCAGGAAAGACACTCTCTCTGAAGTTCCAGACAGAACAAGGTAAGCTGGATAGAGGCAAGGGGTGAATTTGACTCTAAAGATTTTGGGCTTGCCTGGAAAGGATGGTGATGAGAGCAGGGAAGAGCAAGCAATGCATAGAAATAAACAAAAAGCTCAGACTGAGAAAGGGATCAGCCAGGTAAGTGTCTGAAAATGAGATGACAGAGGAGGGTAGAAATTTGCTTTCTCAACTGCTGGTGCAAATCAAAGAAGACAACCCCAAAAGTTGTTAATTTCAGTGGTGTTTCAGCGAGTTCTGAGCATTGTAAGGCACAGCGCTGGTTATCACCACGTGGAGGCAGCAAACTATACCAAAACCCTGCTTCAAAAAATCTGAGGGCGCGTGAAAGTGATCAGCTTGAGCTCATGTCTGCACATATTTCTACGTGCATCTCTGTTAATGATTATCTGTGCCACAGGACTGCTTCTTTGCTCCTGTGATGTTTGGGTTAGTGTTCTGTGTGTCTTATGACCCCTTGGATACTCCTTGGACCGTCCTGCTCCTAAATGTTGCATTGTACCGACAGATTTGTTTTGTTAGATGTGGCTTCTCCCCAAACAGTGATCAGAAGCAGAGTCTGTTTCTGTGCTGAAGGTGTTGCTATGTGGTGCTGTTAGGATTGTGAGTCATGCATGATAGATTTTTTTGCAAAAGCTTTATTATGGGTGAGCATAAAAATGGTTATTGTGCAGTAAGGGCCACAAATGAAAGAATACCATAAAAAGAACAGTGAAAATTATTACTGCAGCTGCTGATTGTAAAGAAAAACTAAAGGGAAAACCCCTGGTTCTGGAGCAGCTATAGCTTGTAGGTGTGTTTGTGTTTTGTGGATTTCACTGGAAACTTGCTGCAGTGAAATTGATTCTCCCCCCCCCCCCCCATTATTACCTGTGTAATGCATGCCCATTATAACCTGTCAGGGCAGGCATGCCAGGGAATGTTTGCTTTCCTGCTCTGGCTGCTCCTCTACCTACCTGTAGATTTGAAGCTAGCATTCTAGAAATCTTTGTCCATGTCATGTACTCAGTATTTTTCATCTGCATCTTCACAGGAGTAATAATGTAGTAGCATGAGGGTGCAGTGTAGAACAGGACTTGCTCTTGGTTTTGCCGTGTTGCACAAGATCCTATCTGCTGGCCTCCACTAATATGGAAATCCTGCTATTTCTTGCTTGACCTGGGGTCTTGCATAATTTAGTAATTAGAATGCTTTGTGATCTTGGGGAAAAGGTCTCCCAGAAATGCAGAGAGTAGTCTTTACCAGCAGCCTTGGCTGGATTTGAGCCAGTGGTCAAGGGATTTGAGCTTTTGGAAGCTCAAATACTTCTACAGATTATCTGTAGGGATTTCCTTGTAAATGGAGTGCCAGCATGTGTAGTTATCTATTCCCTGTAGAGTCTCATCAGGCTGCACATGCTTAATCTTTACTTACATGGTCCCTGATTCTTGCTGTAAAGTGGGCCTCAGTTTTAACTTTTGCTCTCAGGAAGAAGGGGCTATTATAACAAATTCTAATCCTTTTGCAATTCCACCATCACTAAAGCCTATAAATTGCCTGCCAAACAAACCAAGGGATCTTTTCCTGGGCTGAAGGAAAGAGGAGAGTGTAAAACGCAGGTGCCAGCATTTGCTGGGGAAGAACTGCTACATTATCAACTAATCCTCCTTCTGCTATTTCTGATTTCCTACCCAACAGCTGCAGCACTGAATGAGAGCTGCTGCATTTGGGAAGAATTAGAAAGCCTGGTGGTGCAGGGGCTCCGTTACAGATACAATAGCTCACAGACAGGGAGGAGAGGTCTGTTGCCGGTGTAGAATGTGGAGTGCCAGGCATTTTATAGCCTGGAGAAATTGTAATTTTCAGCTGTTGTTATGGAGTAATCAATGAAGAAGAGATGCCATAGTTTCTGCTAGGTTTCTCTCAGAGGCTGATGTCATTGCCTGCAGGAGATATTATTTGCTTCTAGTGTAGCACTTTGAGGCTGAAGCATGTGCAGTCTTTTCTTTCAAACTTTGGGTTTTGTGGTGACTGATGCTCACAGGTAGTTTTAGTCCTTCTAAAATATCTTTGGGTCTGTAGTTTTTAGGGAGAGCTCCTGTACCAGATAGAAATGATCCAAATAAATTGTGCCTGGCTAGAGCAAGCAAACATTATGATGTTTAAATTGTCTCATTGGTGCTTAGTTTAGGAGTGTATGTTGATCGGTTTTTGTCCGTGTGAATAGTCTGTGGCTTCACTGGGCGATCAGTGTCATGTCCTAAAGGAAAATGTCCCAAAGATACCACAGGACACAGAGGTACAGCATCAGTGAAAGCTGCTGCAGCAAAGGAACTTCATAGTGTCTCTCTTCTACAGCCTCATGGCAGCAAATGTGGCCCTGGAAAGAGTAACTCAATCATTCTGGCTCAGTCAGTGCAGTGCTGAGGACTGCCAGTGGTGAAGTGGGGAAGTCTGACTGTTTTCATCAACACGATGTGGTACAATCCACAAAGCTCTGAAGGCTGTGTGTGTCCCTTCAGCAGAGTCAGGGGATAAAGATGACAGCCAGTTTCAGTTTGAGAACTGCAGGCTCATTTCTGTTTCCAGAGGAAGTCACTTGAGGGGAGATGGTTTTGTGGACTCTCCCTGCTTTCAGTTGCAGGTTGCGTGGTCTTTTCCGTGAGAAGTCACTGCCTTTGACACCTGCTTCTGCTGGTAGCTCACCAGAGCTTGAATTTGTTAACATGCAGAGCCCAGTGTACAACTCATCTTTGCAATTCAGCTTTCCCTTCCCTGTGTAAGGACAGAGCAGTACCTGTGTGGCCACCTATGGAAAATCAAGCCTCGTGACATTTACATGCCAGGATGGGAAGACCTAAAAAGAGGACTAGGGAGCCTGGCATGGCATTTGTGGGTACCGGGTTGCCAAGGAGGCATATTGTATTGAAACAGTTGCCTGGGAAACATTTAAAAATACACTGAATGGGAAAGCATATGTGATGTGCCCACAAGTGTTCTGTGTGAATGAAATGCCATGGCTGATGATGGCACCAAGAGGCTGTTACTATTACGTGTAAAGATGCTGCAAGTTGTGTGTGGTGGTTGTGGTGGTGTGGGGTTTTGGTTTTTTCTTTTGTGTTTATTTCCCCCCCCCCCCCCCCATACTCCATTTGTAAGAGGTGCACTGAAAGAAAATTCTTTTGCTGTTGGTGGATGGAATGAAGTAAATGCAGAGAAAGCAGCAGGTGTGGTCCTCAGCAGCAGCTGGAGATGGTAAGAGCAATTTGCTTTCGTTTAGGCAACCTAAAGCAGTTGACAAGCCTGCACAATGCTACCTCAGTAGTGACAACAGCACTGCTGAAACTCCTGCAGTATGAAGAGAAATGATTGTCTGAACGTTACCACTTCATACCAAATGGTATTTGGAGGCTCTGACATCATTACCATAGGACTTGTGTGTAAACATCATATAAAAGAGTTTATGACCAAAGCAGGTTGGGCAGGATGCATGGAAAGTTTCTCACTGACATCATTTTTAGTGTGGGGCACTGAAGTGGAGAGGATGGTGGGAGAAATTTTCAGAAGATAGCCCAACTGCTCTAACTCTTCTTCAGGTCAGCTTCAGTCATTGAGAGATGGTACTGACAATAAAGAAAGATAAAGGGGACAGTGTCACTGGAACTAACCCAAAGAGTTATATCCACTCTTCTCTTTCACAGAAAGAAAGCTTTTTTGCAATGTAGCTGAGAAACAAGGGAGCCAGCAACCATGTTCTCTTGGAGAAATACTTTCAGTCTGCTAGGCATTTCCACCCATTTCAAGGCATCTCTCCTTCACTGGGAGTGAGTGGTGAGTGAGAAGCTGGTTAGGATTGTAATCTCCCTGCCTAGCCCTCCTGTGGAGGTTTAGAAACAAATAGCCTACTCCTGATGTGCTAAAGAAGCCAGTTTGGGAGGCAGCAGATGTAACTTGCTCCAGCCTTTGTGTGGTACAGACAGGACATTTGTTCAAGACAGATGCAGTGGAGAGGAGTTCAGCTGACTAAGAAGGAAGGTCTAGAGGCCTTTTTGTTAGTGGTAGCTCTACAGGGATAAATTGCCATACCCTAAGGGAGAGAAGGCCTCAGAGGTTTAGCTTCTTGAAGATGTTGCTGTTGGAGTCTGTAAAGCTGCTCTTTATTTGGTAATGTGTGTGCTTTTCCCAGGGAGGAAGCATTTTGACTGGCAGAGGTTCTGACTTTGCTGCCGTTGGTGCCAGCGAGGGGATGCTTTCTGGCTGGCTAATCTGGGCACAGTCTGCTCAGGGGTCTGAGATCATCCAATGACTGTTTTGGAAAACTCTGAATGAGATGAAGTCTTCTGCGTGTCAGTCAAGCCCTCGTGTCACTCATCACTTTTCTGGCCCAGTGTGTGGTTGGTTAAATCAAGTCCTGATGTTTCTAGGCCCTGGGGTTAGTGTAAGAGGGGCGGGAGAATCTGCCTTTCATCTTCCCCTCCCCATTTTGCAATGTGGCTGAAAACTGTTGGAGAGAATGTTTCAGATCTTGACCAGAGATTAGGTTTGATGGCATGAAGCTGTGGGTTCTGTGGGCCAGCCTAGAATTCTGCTGAGGTTGTTGGACAATCTCCCCATACTTTAAAGGAGTTAGGATCGAATATGGCTTGAGGTTTTCATATTTCTTGCCTGCTTGCTTTCTTGGTGGTTTTTTTTTCAGCCTGGTCTGAGGTCTTTGTGTGTCTCACAGTGTGATACCTTACAGCAGTCTGAGTTTCTCCTGTTTGCTGTGTACCACTTCTTCATTTGAAATCAACATGCTAACGGGCTCCAGGAAAAAAAACCAAGTAATCCACAAGTAATAGCTGAGGTAATTACAGAAGATCTCCTCTCTTGTTTATGGGCCTGGAACCACAGAACACTGGGGCAAAATTCCCAGTGCTAGCTCATGGAGTGGGAACTAGAAAGGTGAACTTCAAATAGAACAGATGAGTACTGGCTTATTGCTTCAGCAAAGGTAGACAGTAAGTTTAGTTAGCTTTGCAATATTTTCTCTGTGTGTCATTTGTTTCATTGTGTCAGCCACAGCCTGATTCTGGTTTATTTACTTTGTCTTACACCCCTTGAAGTGAAACTGTCTTGTGACACTGGCAGTGTGGAAGGTCATTCTGCCTGGCACACAGCTTGTTATGGCAGAACTGCAACACCTAGTTAGAGATATAAAAGTAGGTGTTTGCCTTCCCTTGCTGGCACTTTGCAGCTCCCAGCATCTGTAAATCAAATCCATTTAGACTACTTCAGAAAAAGAAACTAGTGCCTTCCTGCCACATGCAAACAGCACTGCTGTCAAATGGTAGCTTCATGCTACTGTTCCTTTCGTGAGTGAATTCCAAAATTGGGCTGATTTTTGGAGTGTTTTCCCCAGCTGATCTCTTGTGTTCCCCAAATCCACTTTGCTGTTCCTTCAGTTCATCTGTGCCGCTCTCGTAGAAATTTGATTGCTCCCTTTTAATCAGTGAAAAGTGCTCTGGGAGAGATGTGTAGTGGCTGAAAGAACATGTTGTGATGCTGGTTTAGGACAGGATGTATGTTTAGTGAGCTGAAGTAGCTACTCTGGAGCACAGACCAGTTCCCTTATTAGCGTGTCTTACCATACTGGAATTGTCTTATCAAAGATTGTGAGGAGAAGTAGCAGCTTCACAGCAGTCTCTGGCTGTTTTGTACCTTGCATAAAATGAGGCAGTTACCTTCTGTCCACATCCCACTGTTGCCAAAAAAAATCAGCTCTGTTAAACCTTAGTGTCAAAGGAAGAGATGAATCCAGGTCCTTACAAGAGCTTGGTTTGGCCTAATTGGATTGCCTGGGCATGATGAGCTACAATCTATGACCAGTGCAGCTCTGGAGGCAGGAATGTCAAATATAGATGCATTTAAGTGATAGCTGCCTCCTGTTCCCTCTAAAACCAAATGAGATTTCAGGGAACCTGCTTGATGTAGTCTGCTGTGCGAGGTTCAAAGCAGAGGGGGGACCAGCAGAGAGCTGGCATGGGTTCTGTTGGGCTCTGGAATTGCCGTCCCCATTTGCTGGTCACGATAGCTGGGAAGGGGCAGTTGTTTTTCTGAGGAGTTTATCTGTTCAGTGGTGATTCAATTTAGGGATTAATTCAGGGAATTTCTGCTGCCTGTCATGTGATGCAGTTAAGTCAGGATACTTAAGGCCAGAAAGCACCACTGTAATTAAAATAGCTCTTTCTTACCCTGTTTCATGCTTACATCTGTTATGAGCTGGAGCAGAGGCACACAAAAATTAAGGCTATTACCTGAGACAATGCAAGACCTGGGAACTGAACCCTGGCCTGTTGATCACTGTGTCTTTGCAAAGGCATAAGACTAATCTTCCTTTCATGCAGCATTTGACTCCCAAGGGCTTTCAACACAGTGTCTTCCATCAGCTTGGAATTCACAAAAAGATGGGACATCTCTCTGAAGGTTTTTGCCTGATGTGTATTCCAGAGTGTGGATAAACAGGAGTGAGAATACACAGTCTGCTTTGCCCCACAGACATGCTCTGGCTTTAGCACCACCCTCTTAATGACAAACATCCACCTCGTTTCCCATATGCATTCTTTTATCTTAGCTGTTCTCTGTGCAAGTTAGGAGATTTCTTTCTCCCCATAATGCATTTCATGTGTGTTAGTTGTAAATATTGTGCTCATAAATCAGCCTGGACCATCCCAGCCCCTAGGATGGAGACAGCTCACAATAGGTCTGTCTGCTTCAGTTCTGCTTCTCTGGTTTTGCCATTGCTTGGCTCTGTTAGTGGCGTGCTGCCAGTCTCCTGTCTCACATTAACAGGAATGTTATATATGGCTGAATTTAAAGTGTTTTTCCTTCAGGACTAGAAGAATGTAATGGAGCATGCATCTGGCAGCATGAGATTAGTCCTATGGTGTGCAGCGTGCCCTGCACAGAGAATCACCACCGTGGATTTCTGCTGCAGTCATCTACAAGAGGAGCTTTACGGTGTGCACTGAGGTAGGTCTTAGACCAGGTTGGGGACACATTATGGCAGGACTGCATGCATACAGACACCATGTGTAATGAAAAACTGATTCTTCTCCCTCACCCAATTCTCTAAATTAAATACCAGAAAAACAGCATAATCCCAGAACTCCATTTTTTTCATCCCACTTCTAGGACCAGCTCCTTCTGTAGTCACACCTATTGACCTCACTTTTTACGTCTGGGAGATGGAAATTGTACTTGCCTCATAAGATGGTTTTGGAGAATTCATTACTTCACAAAGTGTGTCCATGAGGACATCTCAGTGCTGCAGAAGTACAGAGCAAACTGCCCCAGAACTGGATTGTTGCTCCTCAGTGTCAGGTACTTCCATTTGGACTCCTCTCCATTTGTTCCCCTGTTGGAAAGCTGCTCTGCCTGGTGGGAACTGCAAGTGTTTTCTGCAGCGCTCCTGTTAAATTATTGCCCTTTTAACTGGTTTTAAGGATATTGTGCTCTCAAAATTCCTGTGTTTGCATGAAACAGGGCTGCATTAAATTGCATGGTCTAAAGCAATCAATATTCAGTAAGCTTCTGGTATTTTAATTGGCCTGTTTTTGGAAGTCTGAAATGGGCTGAGCTGCAGGGCTAAACTAAACAGAGTCTGTCATACCAAAAATACTCCGAAGGAGTGGATTTCTCTGTGGTAGTGCAGCTGAAAGCACCACATTTACTGTAACTAGTGCACATCACCCTTGTGCCTGTGCTTCCTATCTTATTTACACATTCTTAAACACATCTCTGGGTATTTGATTGTTGGAGGCCAGGTTAAACCAGTGTCTTCTGTTTAATCTGGTCTAATAAACCGACTCTTGACTTGCCTTACGCAGTCCGTCCCAAACCTTAATGCTACATTAAAGCAGTTCCCCAGCAGAGTCTGTGACACAGAGCACATGGTGCCTTTCAGGAGAGCCGGAAAGGAGGATGGTGTCATCACCTGAGGGGGAGCAAAAATCAGAAAGAAATGAGGAAGGGAAATTTTGGTGCTTATTTTTAGACTCCGTGGGTGAGTAATTATTTTCAGCTTTGTCTACATTAATTTCTGCAGAACACAGAGTTAGCATGTGGTTAGGCTATCTATGAATAGAGATCATTGGTTCTAGCTAAGGCTGAAAGAGTCACTCACTAGAAATCCCTGAAGACTCAATACACCCATGAGTACCAGGGGAAGGTAGCAAAGGCTGCAGTGGAGATAGGCCTGAGACAGCTGCAATGTAGCTTGGGAAGTAAACCTTACATGTGTATTTATACTTAGTGAGCTCAGAAAATACTGTCCTGGACACTGGGTCAGTCCTCCATGTAGCTGCAGATGTGGTGTTGCTGGTGTTAATGTGAGCTGGTTTCTCACGCTTGTGCTAGCATACCTTCAGCATCTTTTCTGCTTAGCACGAGGCTACGCACTCCCAAGTTTCATTGAAGAACATGCTGCTTGTTAATCAGCACTTTATTGTCTCAGTATGCTTAAAATAAGCATTTTGTCACAGTCAGGAAGGAGAAACTTTATTGGTTTGTGTTCTGGCACCACGCTTCACGCTGTCAAGTGCTGTCAGTTGGCTTCTTGCTGTAACTTATTTACAGAGAGAGGGAGCTTGAGATTGAAACATTCTGGTAACAATTTTCACCAGATCCATATTGGATGTGTTATAGAAGCATCTCTAATGGTGCAAAGAACAAGAGACTCAATGGGTTATGATCTGATCTGGTGTGCTAGAGCTGTCCCCTCTTGAGCCTCTGACTGCTGGATAGGGCAGGGAACAAAGAGCTACAATTCCACTGTTGCACACTGAATACAGTCAGAGGAAGGAAAGAAGACAGCATCTTATCAGAGGATCTTCTGGTTTCCTTTAGAAACAGCTAAGAAACAGCTTCACCACTTCCCTCACTCAGTATTAAGCAAAGGATCTTGGAGAGGACAATAGATGCTGGGACCACCAAAACTCTTGACTGCCCTGGAATGTGTCTGTAGTCTAAGCAGCAACATCAACTGAAGTGATAAACCACTAGTTCTCAAACCAGTCTGTGAAACCATAGAGTATAGTAAATTCCCTAAATTCCAGTATTCTGTGAAGAGTTTTGAGGCTCTCCTGAGCAAAGCAGCACAGATGTTTGGGGAGCATTGAGGGGAACAGTCTGTTGGCTCTGCACATGCGTGGAGCTTTCAAGAAAGACTTCTTTAAGCCTGTTTGATGTGCTTAGCTTCATGGATGCTTTCCATGTTCCCTGTGGGTTTGGGGTTATTTATTAAGCTTTATTGTGCAGCACCTTTTCCAGAAAATTTTGAGGGCCAGGAACATACAATTCAGTCTTGTTTGGAATCTGAGAACAAAATCTAGAAAAAAGAAATGATTTGGCTTACAAAAGGGCAGAAGCATATTGATGCAGTTACCCTTAAAAGGAGATACTGTAGGAAAGAAGATGGATTAAGTTATTACAAACATTGGTGGAGTAAGAGCACTGTTAAAGCATTACAAGAGTCATACAACCAGTGACCCAAAAGTGTAAAAACAACACTTTGGAAATGAAGATTTTCCAGTAAGAACCTGGGGAAGTGCACTTTTTCTTGTGGGTGAAAAAACTGCACATGCCAACTTTAAAGAGACACTGCTTCTGGAGAAGTCACACATTCAGAATGTTCTCCATCTTCTTAAACACTCTGAAAAGAAAGAGAAGTTTGAGGGCTTCCCCTAGGTGGTTGTTTCCCCCCCCAGTGTATGCCTGTCGTTCTTTTTGTGTGGTTTTTCCGTGCGGACGGTAAGAGTAGATGGGGCAATTTCACAACTGCTTCCATTGCTTTTTGATTCCTGTCTGCTTGTGGAATTGCTGCTGGTGGAAAAGTAATCCTAAAACCACTCTAGGGAACAGAGCACACAGCATATTTTGGTGACATTTTAATGGGTACAGTGGTAACCCTTTTCCTGCCCCAGCCTTCGTAAGCTGGCTGTTGGTGGGGACCAGTGTGCTGTGCTAACCAGGCTGCTCTGCTGATGAAACGAGAACCTTTAATTGCTCTTTGGAGTCCACTCTGTGCTACCAGCAACTTAATGGTTGTTTTCTGTAGGGTCTTTTTGAAGTGACCCATAAATAAAGTTAGGTAGTCTCAGATGTGTTGCAACCTAAATGACAAATGCAATTGTGCTTAGTTGGTTTCCTTGGTAGTTCTCAGGAAGAGCTCTAAGAGAGAACCTCGATTGGTTAGCCTTAATATTGCTCATTCCTTTGACTTCTGCTGGTGGTTCTTGGAAGTTTCTCAAGGCATTGTTGATTGAAACATACTGTTGAAATAGTGTAAAAGTGAAGTCCCACCCTCTTGCTGACAGAACTGGACCTTTTCTGCAGACAAAAGACTTCAGTCTCCAGGGCTGTCACATCTGATACCCTTCACTGGGAATAAATGCACAGAGTGCTGAAGCAGACCCGGCCTGTGTCAGCTCCCTTTCTATGTGGAGGCACAGACTTGAGCTTGTAACATGTCCCATGAAGCACAAGTACAGACAGAGATACCTATTTAACTGCTGGATATGCAGTTGTGGGTGTGTATGGATTCAGAAATGATGGAGTGCTTGTAGGGTGTCCTAGTTTTCTGGGCCAGAATCCTGGGCCAGCCATGGGCTGTGGGCCAATAGCAGTATAGAGTCAGCCAGGGCAGCTGCCCCAAGATGCCTACAGGGGTATCCTAGACCATGAACCTCACCCTCACTATAAAGTGGGGAGTTTATTGAGAATAGTTGGGCTTCCTGCTTGGGCTCCTCTTTACCATGCTCCATTTCCTTCTGTTTCCCATTTGTTGTGACTGCTGTGCCTTTGCTGGGCTGAGTATAGCTTTCTGTACTTGATATTGGCATTGGGATCAGTCTTGTTGTTTCACTAAATCCATTTCAACCCTCAGGTTTTCTTTTCCCAATTCCCCTTCTCAGCTGGAGAGAAGGTCACCAGGTGACAGAGCAACTGCTGGAGTTTAGCCCTGGATAGGAGTTGAATGTGGACATGTGGTTAGCAAGAACACCCAGATTTGCCACACTCATGTTCTTTAAAACAAAATACAGCAACATCAGAGGAAACAGGAGAACCCTTTTCACACTTGGGGGTGAAGGAGTGGCTTCTTTTTTGGACTGGTGCCTCTTGAAGTGTCTTAAAATTCTCTGTGAAGCAGCTAGGTCATGGCTAATGTCAGGAAAGGGAGAGTGGACACTAGATGTGATAAATTCCAGCAATTCCTCTGCTGAAAATATCACCAACAATTTTTGATGTCAAGACACAAAAATTACTGGGGATCAGAGAAGTAAGCTTTTAAGAGGGGGGGGAAGGAATATGAGGCCTGATTTAAGACTTAAGAATGCTTGTTCCTGTGGGATTTCTGACAGTGTTGTTCTGTGAGTATAAATCAATTTTAATCCAAAAGTGGCCATTCTCCTCCCTGTTTGTTTGTTTGTTTTTGGCCTAGCTAACTCTCCAAATTACTCACATTTTTTGTGTAGAAACTCAAACACAAGAGAAAAGAAACCAATCCTTGTATCTCTCAATGCAAGTTGTTTTTAAATCTGAAATAGTTTTGAAGCAAGGAAAATAATCCTGCTGGTAGTGGGTGGCATAAAGAGACTGTTTTTTCCATTCAATTTTAAATGTATTTGATTTAGATTGATTTAAGTTGGTGTGGGAATTGAAAGTCTGACTGTGAAACTTCCTGTTCCGAGTTGTGGCTTGAGTGAGCTGCTGGAAGACTGTGTCTTACCATTCTTGTATCCTCTGTCTTGCATAATGATCCTTGATACTGAGGAGTTTCCATCACATGCGTGGGTTTGCTGAGGCAGTGTGCTCACCACTGGTTGAGAGCACAGGAAATCTCTGCACTTTTGCCTCTTTGTCAGTGCAGTGTAACTTCTGTAAGTGCTTTGAAACCCTGATGGAGGACTTACAGAGAAATCCTTAGCTGGAGGTTATACATTGGTGTTCTACCAGCTGCTTCTTTACTGAGCTGGTAAATAGGCTCAGTACTTGGAGGTGGAAATATTCTCCCTTGCCTTTCATTCTTACAACCCACTTCATTATTCACTCAGTAAATTGGAACTTTTCCTGATTCCAGGATTTCTTTAAAGACTGTTTTGGACTGTTGTAAGATGTCTGACAGTGGGTCATGACAAAGCTATCCTCTCATTATTTCTAGTACTATACATGATCCATCAGGCTGTTTCTTCTTCTAATACACAGCTCTTGACATGCTCCCATGGAAAGCTCTAATAAAGGAAGTCATATCATGCTTTTCCATTTCATGGAAGAAGGGAGAGTTGACTTGCTGAAACTGGCCTTGCCAACCTGAGAAACAATCAGATTCAGTTCTGAACTTCCAGTCTGTCATGCCATGTGTTTTTGCAACTCATAAAAGTGTCATAGGATCACAGCATGGTTTGGATTAGAAGGGACCTTAAAAAAATCATCCAGTTCCAACCCCCTGCCATTGGCTGGGACACCTCCTACCACATCAGGTTGCTCAAGGGCCCATCCAGCCTGGCAGGGTTGACCTGTGTCCATCTCAATGCAGGGAGGACTCAGGAGAGGGAGTCATGAAAGAGTAAATGAGCAAATTGCAGGTGAATCCTGAACATACAGAGCTCCAGTGTGGGTGAGACTGACTGCTTCAAAGACAGCATCACTGATGTCATAGTCATTGAGCTCTTCTAGGTATGAACAAAAAAATGAGAGGCAGGATCAGTCTGTATCCTGTACCTCTGCTTTGCAGGCTGTCTTTAACCTGGAAGTGCTCCCCACAGAGCTTCAGCAGGTCAGCACAAAATCATCTGCACTGATCCAAACAGACTGTTAATTTTCTGTGCGTATAAGACCAAACCTGGCAGTTCTGTATCTTACTAAGCTTTTCTTTTTGGGCTTAAATGCAGGAAAGACTTCAAACCTAATTTCTCAGCTTATTGTGCAAATAATATCCTGAATCTTGCAGGATCATAACTTTTTGAATAAAGCTTTCCAGCTGTTTTCTGTTGATAAAAGACTTAGCTGGGCACCAAGAGATAAGACTGTAGGACTAAGAAATTGCTGATTTAAGTCTTGTAATCTTCCAGCACTGCCTTCCCATAGGGAAGTTATGGATAGGTGTAAGTCTGAACAAGTTAATGTTCTAATCCTTGAATTCCATTTGATGGCTCAGCCATTGAATTTGATGACAATTTTGGGCACCTGACACATTACAGGGTTCAGTTTTGTATGCAGAAAATCTGTCAGATGGTCATTGTAGAGTTCCAATTGATTATCTGAGTGCTCTTCCTCTGTTCTGAGAGCACACCTGACTGGAAGCTTCAGAGACACCTTCAAAAAGGACTCTGAACTTTCAGGATCCAGATGAGGAACATGTGTCAGGATCAAACACGGCTTCCAGCATCAAGAACTTCAGTGTTGCCAGCTGAGCATGGTGATGGAGTTTGTGATAGCCTAGAGCTTGTGTTCTTTGCTTCTGAGCAAAGATGCTGTCCATGCTCCTGCTGAGAGAAAGGCTTAGTATCATTGTGTCTTGTCTTGATGTTCCAGAGAACTCTAATTATATAGGCCAAGAGGTCAAATGCAGATCAATTAATTGAAAAAGGAAAATCAGGCAAATGGGGGAAAAAATCCTACAGATAGTTAAGAGCACCTAGATCTCCTGGGGTGCAGTGACTGCTAAGTCAGCTGGCAATTTCTTATGAATGAGAAATCTAATAAGGAAGGGAAACCAGTTAAAATTTGCCCTACAGCAATTGTAACTTCTACACCTTTTTTTGGTTCATAAACACCTCTCTCTCCTGCAAAAATACTTGTGAGGACACTTTTTACTATGGGTTTGCTAAGTTTTGTTGCTTGACTTCATTGTTCAAATCAGCAAATGAATTCCACTTGCAGTTCAGTTTTTTTCTAAGAGAAGGAATGTTTCTGCCAGAGTGCTGCTCCTGACTTCACCCTGAAAACTCACACACAGCTGTAGCATCTGTGGAGAGATCTGGTGGGGCCACACTGACATGTATTTTGTTGGTGCTAATCCATTAAGTAATTCCAGACAACACTGAGCAGCACTTTAACCTCACCTTTAATTGTTAAATGCAGGCAGTGTAGTTGTTAGATGTATGCCACAGGCCCTTTGTCTCAGCTCCACGTGACAATCATTCCATTCATTTCCCTATAGCTGATTTATACCAAACATGGCAGGTAAAACTCTCACAAAGTCATTCCTGTCAAATCAAAGATTCATAGAATGGGTTGGGTTGGAAGGGGCCTTAAAGATCGTCCAGTTTCAACCCCCCCTGCCAGGGGGACAGGGACACTGCCATGGGCAGGGACACCTCCCACTAGCCCAGGCTGCTGATCCAAACTGGCCTTAGACATCTCCAGGGAGGGGGCATCCACAAACCTCCCTGGGCAACCTGTTCCAGTGTCTCACCACTGGAAAGAATTTCTTCCTCATCTCCAGTCTAAATCTGCCCTCCTCAAGCTTGAGTCCATTCCCTTATGTTCTGTAACTGCTTGCCCTTGTAAAAATTCCCTGCCCAGCTCTCCTGTAGCCCCTTCAGGTACTGGAAGGCTGTTCTAAGGCCTCCCTGGAGCCTTCTCTTCTCCAGGTTTGAACAGCCCCAACTCTCTCAGCCTGTCTCCATAGAGGAGGTTCTCCAGCCCTCTGATAATTGTTGTGGCCTCCTCTGGAGCCTGTGCAATCGTTCCAGGTCCTCCTTGTGTTGGGAGTGCCAGAACTGGACGCAGTGCTCCAGGTGGGGTCTCATGAGAGCATTCCAATTGGATGCTGATACAAGACAGTTGGGTGGGTTTGGGGGGTTGTTTTTCCTTTTTTTTTTTTATTTTGCAGAAATTTGTTATTTCTTAATGCTCCCCACTGTAGAGCAGGGGCCAGTGCTGTTGCAAAGTACAGAAAATAAGAAGCTTAGAGTAGAAGAAGTTTAAAAATCAAAGAAGGCTGGTGAGAAAATGAGAGGTGACATGAGAACAGGAAGGAAAGGGGAAGGTTATGTCATTAGAGACTGGAATTCAATGTTTTGATGAAACTCCATGGATACAGGAAGGAGCAGGGTGGGTAAAAATAGCCAAATGAAAATGGTCTGAGTTCCAAGAATTCAACTCTCTGAAAGAAAGAAATGGAAGTTCTCGCTTAAAAACAGGCGGAAAAAGTTGCGTGTTTTCATGAAGCATTAGAAAGAAATGAAGGAGAAAGGAAGGGGAAAAATTTGCTGACTGCAAATTCTTTTTGTTTTTCTCCAACCAAATCTTGGAATCTTTTGTTATTATCCACATTTCACCCAATCCTCAGCAGCTTGGTTCCTGAGAGAAAGCAAACATCAGAAGACCTTGGAGACTGGTCAAATGAGAGGCTTCTTTGGGCTGAGCAAAATTCTCTCCCTCCCTGGCTGATACAAAGTGCTGCTGATCATTGTATGAGAACATGGCCATAATGTATAGAATAATTTGCTTCTCAGCATGTAGATTTGCCCAGAGGCAGCAAGCAATTCAGCTGAAGGCTCTGTTGGTTTTTGTTTTTCACCCCCCTCCTATAGCGATTTACATTTTATCTATAAACCAGAAAGTTCTTACTACGGGAAGAAGAAAGAAAATCAAGGCATTTACTGACTTGGATTTTGGTTTTGTTAATTTCTGAACAGATGGTAACATACCACAATGGAAGTTTCACAAAAATTTCCATCTTTTAACTGAGTGCAGGCCTGAAATTTTTCCCTGGTGAAAATGCGGCGCGTGAGTCATTACCCATCCTCTGCGCTGTCTGCATGGGATTTTCACTCCCTGTATTCAGAAAAGGCAGAAAGCTCTTCCATTACAGTAACTGCTTTGCCTTTTCTTTCTTTCTCTCTCTCCTCCACCTGGGCAAATGGCCAATTCCATCATCTCGGGCTCAGCAGGATGAACAAGGAAGGTACAGTCTGAGGAGGGGATGTCACACACAGACAAGGGGAGAGGAATTGCTCCACAGTCTGAGAGCAGGAGGCAATTTCTAGAGCTTAAACAATTGTCAGAAGTGGCCTGAGTTATGATTTCTCCAGTCCAGCCTGAATTCACTAATTGAAAAGTTATGGCCTGGTTTTACAAGTGAGAGGTTATATTGCCTGCAGAGTGTTCAGCTCCTCCTGCATCTTGGCCCTAAATTGTTGTGGAGATAGAGAGTCTAAACTTCATCTTTGTTTGGACTCCATTTGAGATTTAGCACCGATTGCTGTGGGACAAATAAGACCTTGAGATAGCGCCTGTGGTTTGCTGCAGGTCTGCTGGTTTGACCCTGGAGATCTAGGGGAGTTCAGACTCTAGTCTGTAGTACTGTTCATCTTGGTGAAGTTAGAGAAGTTAGCTGGGGAGAATGTAAAGGGATTTTACACCAAGGCTTTAAGGCATTTGTGAAATCCTGTGGCACTCTCTGGGGCCCTGACTGCAGTCTCAGTCCTGGCCTGGTCCTCAGTACAGCATCCTCCTGGGGAGTGCAGTGCTCATTAGTTGTGTCAGCCTGCTGCTAATTCTTTTGGTCATTACAACACATATGGATCAAAATTAGCTGGGAGAAATCCAATCAGGATCTGAAACGTGCAGTTTTCCTTGTATCATCTCAAGGTGATATCTACACCCATTCTGGAATGGAGACATGAAGAAGGCATGAGATGGATTGCCCTCTAGTTACTTACATTAATGGGGGTGTTAGAAATGCAGGAAGATGGATGTGTAGAAGGAAGGATGGATCATCTCCCAAGGTCCCTGTCACTTGGGAAAAAATTAGCTAATTATTCTCAGTGGGACACTTAATGACACCTAGAAGAGAGGTGAATGGCATCTTGTTGGATGGCAAGGACAATATAGAACAGCATTTCCCCTGAAGAAATAGCTCACATACCTTATATAATGAATGAGCTCATTTTGCCTGTATTTGCCAGAAACAATAAAAGTTAGAAAATGTCCCAGTAATTAAAATAAAGTGTTACCCAGATTTATGGTGAGAAATGTGAAATGTCAGGCAATTGAGTGCTGCTCCATGCTCACAAATAAGCTTCACATTCGTTAGAACAGGTTGCATTCATTACTAAGAACAGTGTGGGTCCAGTGTGAGCCCCAGAAGGCAGTGAACGGTTTCTCCTGCTCAGGGAAGGGAAGCAGAGGGGAGGGAAAGGTGCCAGCTGGCGTGTGAGCTGATGGATCTTGGGTCCTGGTGTTAGTGCTGCAGTGTGCACTGACATGATCATTGCTTCAAGATGGGCTTGGGATGACATGATGGATAGGAGGAAGGAGGAGAGAGAAAGTACCACTCTCAGGCCTGCCACATGCAGAAATCTAGTAGAGATTTTTGAAAGGGTGGAGATGAAAAAGGGGATCTAAGCAAGGCCCAACCTTTCCTGCACTCCTTCCTCTTGCAGTCACTGATTAAACACGTTAATAAAATCTGTGGCTAGTCTAGAAGCTTATGAACAAGAGTTCATTGCTTGCTTAAGCTAAGCTTAAGTGCTAACTATTCCAGAGACCAGTTTTTTTTGTCACAGGGCCACATAAGACAAGCAAAATGGCTTTAATCTGCCTGAGTACTGTGCATATAGACATAAGGAATACTGCAAGTGTTGGGCTGCTGGAGACAGAAGTGAAACTCTCTGCAAGTCTGTGGTGTAAGCTCATTTGGGCAGTACTCATGCAAGCTATGCTGAAAGCTTACCATTGCCCTTTCTGCCCTGTGCAGCTGCTGAAATGTTCTTGGGTTGTGATACTGAGAACCTGCTGCTTTAACATCACTTGTTGCCAGCTTTTGTGCTCCTCTTTTCTGACACAGCTGATTAAAAATTGAACAAACTTGAAGATGTTTCACATAAAAGCTAGTCTGACAGTTTAAGCTGTCTAGAAACCAAAATGTTAACTGTCTTTTCTTGAAAAAGAGAACAGGGCAGTGTTAAGTCACAGACACTGCAGTGAATACCAGTCTCGTGGAGGACTTTCATTACCTGATTCTGACAGACTGAAGGTGTCTGAAGTGTCTGATTCAAGAGCCTTGCCCAGTGGAAAGCTCTTGTGAGCAAAACAAACCAACCCCCCAAACCCCTCTGTCTGCTAGGGCTGGATTGGCTCCTCACACAAATCTATTTGGGAAATTGTTCTAGGAATACCAGTGCTTTCCTAACCATTTGTTAGGAAAAAAACAGTCATTATGTTAAAGCAGTTGCTATTGACTGGATTCTGATAGAGATCTGCAGGGTGTCCTTAAGCCAGTTGTGACTGCTCTGTGTTCTTCAGTTCCACATCTGTAAAATGACAGTATGAATTTGTTTCTTTTTCATTCCATTCCATGCTTGTAAGAAAAATCTCATTATGCTAATGAGGTGTGCATATGCTTTAATCACAGGTTCATTCAGGAAAGCCATCAATAAAGTAAATACGAGATCAAGCCATAAGAATTTGTGAGAAAGGAGGAGAAATTCCAGATTTTTTAGGACAGCATGTTCTGAATTACTGAAGTGATGATGCAAGCACTTATCTCCATAGAGTGCCTGGTGCTCTGGGTGTTATTTATAGGAGACATAGGCCTTTAAAATACATGGCAGGTTCATATGTCAGACCAGCAGATAGAGGATCTCCTTACACCAGGGGGCAGAGATCATGAATTTCAAGTAGACCATAGGGCTCATTCCCCACCATGATGTTGGATGTGAAACTGTTGTAACCTGTGCAGCAAAGAACATGAGAGAAGAGAATCAGAAGCCTCAGTGATAACCCAAGTAGCAGATAAGGTCTTAGAGAGTCTTTCTAGCAAAGGTGCAATTAAACATATCAATGTTATTTGCAAAATACTGTAGTGCTTTGGTATCTCAAAGATGGAAGAGATTACAGGAAGGATAGGTGAATTCCTTGGAGTCTGTGAGAGGCTATTGAGGAGGGGAATGTTTGGCCTTCAAGCTGCAGATGGGTTTCAGGTGGAATGGAAATGAGGCAGCATTAATCCTACCCTCACGCAAGTTGATACACGCTAGCTGTAGAGCCCAGTTCTGTTGCCCTTTTACTCACCACAGCAGCTGCAGCAGATCAAATCAGTATTCCCACAGCTTCTCTGCATGATAGAGTGTGTGTGGGAGGGCAAGGGAGGGGAGTTAACCCACTTTGTTTTGGTGAAGCTCAAAGCTGGGGTTTGGCTAATCAGTAACTCCTGTAGTGCAAGGTTGGCACACTCATTTCCTTTGATACGGATTGCTTTGGGACACACTAGACAGCTGTAAGGCCTGCTAGGGGAGATGCTTTCCTTAACTTTTAGGTTTAACTTTGTCTTTAATATGTTGCTTTTCCTTCCCTAGAGTGGTGACAATGGCTTTTTGGTAATAGCCTGCATAAGAACCGTGTTAAGAGGGAATGCTGAGGGTGGATAGTAACAATCCAGTTGCTCTTTTTACAGGGGCGAGACTTTGGCTTGGTTTTCCTACCCTTCCCCTACTGGCTGTGAATGCTGTGCCTTGTTTGCATATTGCTGAACAGGCTGAAGAATTAAAGATTTTGTATTAATTACAAATGACAACAGTCTGGACAGCCCAGAGTCACCTAACAGGACCAGTCTGTAGGGCATCCCAGGAGTTCCAGCTTGTATTCCTCTCCCTGCCTTTTTTTCCAGTAAATTAGTTTTCTCCCTGGCAGTAGAAAACATGTCTTTTATAATGAGGTGTTTGGCAGCGTCCACTGGGGCATGTAGGTACAGAGTGTGTGGGTGGGAGGGGCAGCCCTGAGCAACATACCAGGCAACCTGGGATGAAAAAATTCGGAGAGATGGAGAGATCTTTCATGTGCTTTTCACAACCCCTCACCTCCTAGATTTCCTGGGATGCCTGAAGATTTCTTGCACTGTAAATGTGAATTTCAGGTGTGAGAGCAGGTCATGTTTTCAGCAATCAGGGATGTATGCCCATTCAGCAAACTGCAGTGATCCAAGCCAGTTCTGAGGCTCACTAGAGTCAGACAGCTTTTGTTCTGAGCAGCCTGCTGAGTTGTGTTTGCTGAGAGTTGCTCTGGGCACTTCTGGGGCACAAAGCGGCCCTTGCTGTAACCTGAGCTTAAAGGCCAAATCGTTTCCTAGATGATTATCCTCTGAGGATCAGAATAGAGAGGAATAGGAGATGTATGTTGATCAAGGGGGTCTGTACTTTGGAAAGAAGGAAAAGATCTAGAAGAAGATAGCCAAGGGAGCTGAGCTGGACAGGAACCCAGAATTTGACATGGAGTAAGAAAATAAGAATGATTTCTGACTTCATGGCAATCTTTTCTTAGTGGTGGCTGCCATCACTGGAAAGAGCAGTCTGTTCTGCAGAGAAAAGAGAGGCAAGACCCTGCAGAGGAGCAGCACTCTAGAGAAAGGTTCTTTAATCATCTGTGTCCAGGCCATGGATGCTGAAAGGAATAAGATAAGATCTCTTCTGGTTTACCTGTGCCTGCTTGGTGCATATACCTCGGAGTATCTTTCCAGCATTCCCAAATTCTGTCATTGTGGCTTTTTCCCCCCTACCTAGTTTATCCTCTTGTTCTTGACTTCCTCTCAAACTGTGGAAGACTGTGTGCAGAGTCAAGCTGGCACATGTTCAAGACTGCAGCCTCCCAAAGCTCACCCAGCAAGTGGTAGGACTTGATAGGTGGTAAATACCATAGGACTCCCAGCCAGGGGACTGCTGCAGGTTCTGGATAGTTCAGCAACCCTCAGTTCCACTGTTAGGGAAATGACCAATGAAAGCAATGACCTTTACAGACTAAAAAGACTTTAAAGGAAAGGAGAGAAGGAAATACCCTTGGCAGTTGGAAATTGTTACTTCAGTACCAGAATGTGACAATTAGAAAGAAATATGTAGAGTATAAAGAGGGACAAACTAGATGTTTGCTGGTACAAAGAACTTCCTGTCTAATGTGAGCTGCAGCAGGAATTTTGGTGTGTCACATTTGCACCCAAGCTTTCGGGTTTCAGCTAGCTTTCCTTCTTCACAACCGGCTCTTCCCAAACCTTGTGTCAAATAGCTGCAATATAGAGCACAGTCCCCAGTTCCTCCTGACTGAGCAGGCCTCTAAAACCAGAGTGGGACTGGGGTGAATCTGTTCAGAACGTGCTTTTTGTGCCGTACACACAAACATGACAGCCCCTGCTTGGGGAAGGTGTGGAAGGTAGGACACAATGCTTGTGAGAGGCACCGAGTTCTGCAAATTAAGGTGATGGGGAAGGAAATGCATTGCCTGTTAAATATGGAAAATGGAGTCTGCTTTTTGTTCTGGGCCTTTGGAATCTGTGGGTGGATTGGAACTGGCAGGCAGGGAGCAAACACCCACCCACCATAGGGCTGTGTGGTTCAGAAGTTTACAAGAGTGTTTGTGTTCCAGGAGCTGTTGGCCTTGAAGCCAATGGAGAGGGGGAGGAGAAGAGGAAGAGAGTGAGAAAAACACTGTGGTGTTAGGGCCCTTCCTCTGAGATATTTTTCCCCTCTCCTTTCTCCAGCCAGAGGGCTTTGGAACTGGAGCAAGACAAACAGTTACTGGGGGAAAGATGAATATGGTTTTAAGATGTGCAGCACTCAGTCCCTCATCAGAGGAGACAGAGGCTTCAGAAGCCACTGCCACCTTAATCCCAGATGACAGCTCTTGTCACTTCCCCTTCTCCTGCCCTGCTGCTGTTTAGTTCTATAGAGCCTGTGGGATGTAAAGAAATGGAAGTTTTACTGTATTGTTACTGCAGGAATTGAAAGTTGGTTTCTGTCCCGCCATGAATTTTGCTTCAGCAGCTGCCACTCAAGTTGGTCACCATCTGGATACCGCAGGTACAGAAACTGAGGCACAGGGAGACTAAACAACATGCCCAAGGCAACAGGAAGTCTGTGGGAGATCTGGGAATAGACCCCAGATGTCCTGAGTTTTCTGTCTTAACCACAAGACCATCCTTCCTGTCTTTTTGGTAGTCCCCTCAGCTTCAGGAATTACGTTTATGAATTCCACCCATAAACCATCTGTTGCACGCTCCAGTGCTTCACTTGTATAAAAGAGGGGAAATGGCACCTCTTAAACTGCAGTTACTGTCCCTCCTCTCTAAGGGGTGAAGGAGAGGGAAGCACAAAAATATCCAGCTTCTAGCAGCAGGAGCTTCTCCACTGGAGAATGATGGCATGGAAGGAACGTCACAGATGTCCTTCGTGTTATCGACCAGTGCCATACGCACTTTCTTAAGAATGTTATTGAAAGTAGTTCTTTCTGATACCCCTCTTACCCAGTGAAGAACTGCCCTGCCTCCTCTGGATGTGGTAACCTCTTTAGCACCAGGAATCAGCAAGGACTGTCTGTTCTGGATTGTTAGATCGCATCTTCAGACCTTGGTCTGGAGGTAGTATCAAAAAATTCTGCTGGCGGGTCATTAGCTTCATGTGCAAAACATTGTATCAACAGAAACGTGAAGGATACTTTCCCCTACCACTAGTTTTCTAGACTAAAGGAAGTTTAGTAAAGGGTCTCCAAGTGTCTGTTCTCAGCACATGAAGACACAATTGATGACTTGGACTTGGTTCTTGCCTCCTCTGATCTCCCCTTTGGCTTGATGTCCAAGTTGGGTATGTGAAAGTAGGTTCTTCTATGGAGAAGCGCTGCGTTAGTTGCACGATCAGCGCCCTTCTGCAGCTCTGACGCCTCCTTCCTTTGCTCTGAGAGGGCTTGCGGAACCCCTAAGAATCACCCTAGACCTTGCGGTGTTCCTGGGACACGATCTGTCTGTCCCTGGAGAGCACAGGGTCCCCATCTGAATGAAAAATGGGAATAAGCCGCGCCGCTGCTCCGCGTCGGTGTGCAGTGGGTGCCAGCGGGACGCCCGCCGCTCTGCCCGGCCGCTCGCGGGTGCGCCGGCCCGGTACCGGCGACTCCTGCGGGCCGGGCCGGGGCCCGTACCGGCGACTCCGGCGGGCCGCCAGGGCGCGCTCGATCGGCAGAGGGCGCTCGCTTCTGGCTGTCTGGCGCCGCGCGGTCCGTGTGCCCGCCCGGCCGGCCGGCGCTCGCCGTCGCCCTGGGTCGAAGCGGAGCCATCGGCTCGCAGCGTTCGCGACAGGCGGGTGCTCTCTTGCCCGACTGCGTCACTGCCTCAGCGGGGCTTTGGTGCCTCAGCGGGGCTTTGGTGCCTCACCAACCTCTCGCACGCCTGTCTGCTGTGCACCTTCCACGTGTTACGCGCGCACAGGCGTCGGCTGTGAGCTGGGCGTGTGACGTGTGCCGAGGCAGGGCAGGCAGCACGGAGCGCCGGGCGAGCTCGCTGCGCCGATCGCCACCTTGCCCAGCCGAGGATGTGCAGTTTCGGGCGATAAATCGTGTTTGCACGCCTGCGATCGCTGCTCAGAGAGGGGCGTGTGCTCAAAGTTGAACCGAGGCAGGTTTTGCGGCGGGCAGGTTTTTTGCGGTGCACTTTGCGTGCGTGCGGGTGCGAGGCAGAGGCGTTCCACCCGCTCCCTTTTCCCGCTGTCCAGAAAGAAAGCGGCGAGAGGAAAGAGCCCTCGCCCTACCGCCCCTCCTCGGCGGCGCGGCAGTCCGTGAACCCAGCAGTTTTCGCTCCCTCCCTCCTCCCTCCCCGGCGCCGCCGGCCTGTGCAGAGCCTCCGCGCAGAGCCGAGGGGGGAGGCGGCCGCTGTTCCTGGAAGAGCCCGGCCTGGGGAGTTGGTCACATTCTTGGCTGGGATTCAATGACTGAGGCAGACACCAACAAACAGAGGGGGGGAGGAGGAGGAGGAGTGAGGGAGGCTGAGCCAGCCTGCATTAGCTCAGCTCTCAGGCACTCTCAGTCTCTGCTGGAAAGAGGAGCTGGGAGGATGTGCGCTCTGTTACCGCGGCTCCCCACGGCACGCCGAGAAGACCGAGAGAAATAAGGGAAGAAAGGCGAACCGAGAGACCTCCCAGATCAAGCTGAGGGACCACGAGGGGGAAGGGAGCCTGCTTATCGCCCGGCCGAAGCCCCCCGCGCCGTTTTGGAAGTGCCAGAGATTTGGGCCTTTTCTTCTGCGTTGTTCCCTTCTACAGACCAAGCTTTCTTCCTCCTGCTTTTTTACTTTCCGCCCCCGCGCCTTCCTTTCGGTGGATATGGACAGAAGGGTGATTACTGCAGAGAAGCAGCAGCCGCCAGAACATATTTGAGCCGCGGGTGCTCGGAGCGTGGCACAGACTTTTTGTGTTTCCGTGGGTGGCGTGTGTGTGTGTGAGTGTGAGTGAGTGAGTGTGTGTGGTGGAGGTGTGGGAGGCGGGATTGGTTTGCCTGGGGGGTTGGCTGAGGGGGTGAGTGCTCGGATGAAGACCTCTTTTTGCCGTGACTCTCTGCTCCATCGGGGCAGCTTGGAGACTTGGAGGGTTTGAGATTGTAAGGAACGAAGAGAAAAGAAGAGAGACACGCATACAAAAGGATTTATTTCCCATTCGCTAGTGGATTGTTAAACCTGAGTGGGAAGGAGGGAGGAAAAAAACCCAACAACAAAACCCAAAAGCAACAAAAAACCACCAGGGTGGGTTGTTTCATTTTGTTTGTATTTTTTTTTCTTTTTAAAAAAATCCCTTAAGTGGATTTGTACCAGGGTGGAAGATAACTGGGGATTTTTGTTGTTTGTTTTGGGAATAGAAACTAAAAAATGGAGACTGTAAGTAGAAGCAGCTTCCAGCCTCATCCAGGACTGCAGAAGACCTTGGAACAGTTTCATCTGAGCTCTATGAGCTCCCTGGGTGGCCCTGCTGCTTTCTCAGCACGATGGGCACAGGAGATGTACAAGAAAGACAATGGCAAAGACCCAGCAGAACCTGTACTGCATCTGCCCCCTATCCAGCCTCCTCCGGTGATGCCTGGTCCCTTCTTCATGCCCTCGGACAGATCCACTGAGAGGTGCGAGACCATCCTGGAAGGGGAAACCATCTCCTGCTTCGTGGTGGGTGGAGAAAAGCGGCTTTGCTTGCCCCAGATCCTGAACTCGGTGCTCAGGGACTTCTCCCTGCAGCAGATTAATTCGGTGTGTGATGAGCTACATATTTACTGCTCCAGATGCACTGCTGACCAGCTGGAAATCCTCAAAGTCATGGGCATCCTGCCCTTCTCCGCTCCTTCCTGCGGGCTCATCACTAAAACTGATGCTGAGAGGCTTTGTAACGCCTTGCTTTATGGTGGCACCTATCCTCCCCACTGCAAGAAGGAATTCTCTAGCACGATTGAGCTGGAGCTCACAGAGAAGAGCTTCAAGGTGTATCATGAGTGCTTTGGGAAGTGTAAGGGACTCTTGGTGCCAGAGCTTTACAGTAACCCTAGCGCAGCCTGCATCCAGTGCTTGGACTGCAGGCTTATGTACCCACCTCACAAATTTGTGGTCCACTCTCACAAATCCCTGGAAAACAGGACTTGCCACTGGGGCTTTGACTCTGCAAACTGGAGATCCTATATCCTCCTCAGCCAGGATTACACTGGGAAAGAGGAGAAAGCTAGACTGGGCCAGCTCTTAGATGAAATGAAAGAAAAATTTGACTATAACAACAAATACAAGAGGAAAGCCCCCAGGGTAAGTGATGCCTTTAATTTTAAAGAGGGTGGGGGGAGATAGAGAAAAGGAATGTTCTCTAATTTCGGTGCCATTCACTGAGAGACCGAATTTGTTAGCAGCTGCTTTTCCTTTGAGTCATTTAGCAGTCTAATCGTGTTCTTAATTCTCACCACGTGTGTGTTAATGTAGCCGAGATGACACCTTTTCTTTCCCTCTGCTTGTGTTCCGAATACGGTGCTTGGAGTTTGTTTAAATGCCCTCTGTGTGTTTGCATGTCTTCCTATGCGCGGAGCCTGATCTTTGAAACCCATCAGACTGCCCCAGACTCCAGCAGGAATTATGTGATTTCGGGTCTTCAGAGCTTCACTTAGGGGGTCAGGACAAGAAGCCAGATAAAAATAGCAGCTAACTGATGGCTTCAGGCTCAAATATGTGCATTCTTCTGATCAGCTGCAGATGGAAGTGGGGGGTAAATTGTCTAAACGCTTGTATTGAGATAAAATGTGGCTGCTAAGAAAAGATCCTGACAGAAATGCAGGTTACTGGTGTTGAGATCGAGTGTGCGGAGCGTGAATGGAGAAGTCGCTGCTTATGGAGTATCCCTGTGGAGTCTGAATCTCCCCAGCAGACAGGCTTTTGTATATTGGATTATGTGTACATTCAGTAAATGAATCTGTCTAGGGCCAGCTGCGGCAGTTCTTAAGGTATGTCACGCCGTGCCGAGCCAGACAGCTCCAGCACATTTTTTTAGGTGCCTTTTGTTTTTCTTTCAGTCTGAGCTGCCTTTAGATCCCAGAATCCCTGGTGTGTGGGTGGGAAGCTGCCTTGGCATCTGGCACCAGTCCTGAGCAATGGGCAGCAGTGCCACAGGGCCTGGAGGACTCCTTGCAGACACCAGGGTGTCTGGTTTAGCTGGCCGTGGAGCGATGGGCTGTGGCATGAGCAATTCCCTTCCCGATTCTTACCCCCCCCCCCAGCATAATGTTAAAGCAGTCTCTTGCCTACCGAGTTTTACGCTGCAGGTTTGTTGGTTGGCTTCTGCTTTTCCTTGGGTTTGTATGCCTGGAGCGGCAGGGCAATGACAAACCTCCAAGACTGAGAATGTTCAGTACAATTCTTAAGTAACTTACAAATACCTGTTTAAGGGGACAGACGCACGCTCAGAGCCTTTGTTTATGAAAAAAAAACCCCACAACAAAAATACCCTAACAGACTCCAGGGGTTTTAAAATATCCAGCGCAGACAATGCAGTAATTGCTACTGCTTGGCCAAGAGGCCTGGTTAACCCACTTGCCTGGCCTCTGATTTTTGGTGAAGCAGTAGAGTCGCAGTCGTTCAAGTTCCAGTTTCTCTCCTGGTCTTGTGTTTAGCCCCCGTTTCAGTCCCTGTCTTCACCCCTCCTTTTCCTCCCGCCTGAGTGTCAGAACCGCTGTGACAAAGCTAGGCTGTAATGAGCCACATTATCTCCGTGGTTGGAGGTGGATGTGTTTTTAATGGCTTGTCTATTCTCCGTCAGTCATGTGCTAAGATGGAATGGTGGGATAGATGGAGATGAATGTCTGTGAGAGGAGAATACGCCTCTGAAAGTGGAGGCATTTTTCATGTTGGGAAATGAATTTTCCAAGGCATGCTTCATTTGGGAAGCAAAACTAAGAAATCTTCCCTTTCTTGCTCCGGAGAGGTGCTGTGTCCCTAGCTTGGGTACCTGCAGAGCTCAGTGAAAATGAGCGTGCTGTTGGGGCATTCTCTTCGGTTGTATGATGTATCCAACGCCCTAGGTGAAGTTGCAGGTGGAAAACAAGATGACTAAATCTTGGCTTTGCCTTATTGTTTTGGTGACCCTTTCACAGGTCCTAGCTCAGAGCTTGGCAAGCACTTTGCCCCCCATCCTCCAGTACCTGCATGCAGCATTTCTGGTGAATTCAAGATATGTAATAGTGGGCATCAAAAACTCTGTCTGGAGGTCGTGGCCATCGATTTCTCAGAAAATTCTGCCAAAAATCCCTCTTCAGAAAGTGTGAAATCTCCTGCATGGGTTCACTTGGGAGGTGAGAAGGAGTTTGGTGGGGGAGAACAGAGTGGTAATTGTGTGCTCGGAGGATGGGGCAGGGGGAAAGAATGCTTTGTCATGCAGCCTATGCAGAACTGGGCTTAAGTTTCCAGGCTTTTGAGCTGCCTCCATGGCTGTCCTGTTAATGGGGCACAGTCTTGAGGAGACTCTGACAGTGCTGGCAGAGTTCTGCACGCTTATCCTTCCTTTTCCTGAGGTCTTTTTCCATTGGGCTTAGCCAACGGATATCATCTGCTAAGGTCATTTGTGCTCTAGCAGTGTGCGCAGATAATTACGGAGAGATTTAATCAGGCTCCAAGATTGGTAGACTGTGGCCAGGGGCAAGTAGTATTGGAGTAAAGTTTAGATGCCTAGTAAGGAAATGAAAGGCCTGTCCGTGTCTGCCTGTGTGCATTTGTGTTAATTGCTGACAGTCTGTGTGGGTTTTGTGTGTGTTGGGCTGTGTCTGTCTGTCTCTGGATGAAAGGGTGAAGCATATGTGTCTTTGTGGTGGGCTTCCTTTTTGATGTAGATCTCTGCGTGGCTTTGTTCTGTTTTATACAGGGGTGTTTGTGTGTGTTGCGTGCCACGATCTGCTGTGTCAGATATTTGGTCTCCCACTTTCAAGAGTGGGCTTTTCAGTTTCCCAATTTATTTGTGTACGTGTGTGTCTGTACACGTTGCTTTGTGTGTTGTTTTCCCTGGGGCTCTGCTAGTATGGTGGTAGCCTGGGATGCTTATGGCCATTTTTATGGCTGTTAAAGAAGCAGTGAGGTTTTGGACCTTTCTGTGTGTCTTCATGAGGTTTGTGTGATGAGGTATGCAGATCTCTGCCAGCACAGCTCTGCCTTTTAAGGATCTCACTTAAATGGAGGAGCTGGGTTGGCACAAGCCCCTGTTGCAGATTCAGTGTACTGACAAAACTGCCTGATTTTTCCTGTCTTTTCTTTTCTCTTTTATTTTTCCTCCTTTTTACCTTGGTGTGGTTGTAAGGCATTGTGACAAGGCATAGCGCTGTCTGGCTATCTCACTCCCAAGGTGTATTTCTGTATGCTTCAAGTATCCACTGTGCATTTCTATCTGGCCATATGGAGAGATGCAGATGTATTGTCTCAGTCAGCATGGTGGGTTGAACAAGATGCATGCTTTCTGGTCTTGCCACTTGTAGAAAAAGCTTTTGTCTAGACCTGTATGAAGTCAACAAAGGGTCTTAACCAAAAACTGGAGGGAGTTGTGATAGCTGGAGCCCCACCAGAGCAGGGACTGTAGAGGCCTCAGCCTCTTCCCTTATGTGCTTCTAAACTTCAAATAATTGTATTGATTTCTATCAATGAAATCAATCAATCTTTACCAATTTCTGATTTTTTTTGCTCCATATTCATTATTGGATAAGTGATTGATCTCCCATAAGCTCCTTCACTTTTCTGCCACTTCACAAAGCTCTTTCTTTCCTTGAGCCATATGTTAACTTTTCCATTTTCCTTTGTGTCCTTGACTGGGTTTTCTGTGTGGGTCTTCTTCCATACTCATGCAGGCTTTTTCCTGCTCAGTTTTCTTCTCTGGTCTTTCAGAGTCACCAACAGGGGTTTTGCTTGAGTGGGTGTCCCATTTCCCTGCCTGCCTCTCTCATTTCATCTGCCATCACTGGCAGGGAGCACAACCATTACATTCTGGGCTATTTCTAAAAGTTTAAGATGTAAATAACCTGAAGGGGTTGCAAAACAGGGTCCCAGAAATCCCTCATTAGTGCTAAAGCCTTTTTCTTGATCTCAGTGGCAGGTGCATGCTGAGTGTTCACTTGGTGTAGATAGGGCCTTGGTGTGTGTCTCATTCTCTCTTTCCACCCCTGTGTGACAGACAGCTCTTCTTTAACATCAGTGTGCCTTCACTGGGACTGCATTAGTTCAGAAAGCAGGCCTGAAGGCTCTGTTGGCTGCTCTTCCCCAGTGAAGGAGGGTGGGTTTGACTCTGACTCTTTCCAGTCCTTTTTTCTTTTCTAAACAGCGAGCCCAGCAGGGTTTGACAGCGTGTTCCTGTTTCCTACCTGTGTGCCAGACATCTGTGCTCCGAGCAGAGCTGTGCTCAGACACGGGGAGAAGGCGAGCGCCTTCCTTGCACACGTGTGAACACACCCACACACGCCAGCACTGCAGTGTTCCCACGGTTCAAGTCCCAGCAGCACTTCTATGAAGTAGCTGGAAGCTAGAAGCATCATTCTGGGTACTGACACACAAATGAGCACGTAAGGCCTCCCACTTTATTTCACAATGCCTACCAAGCCAGTGCTGCCACAACACGCAGGGCTCTCAGCTGGAGTGAGGTTTAGCCAGGTCAAGTGTGCAGCCAAATCAAAGGACAGAAATTGCTGAAGGTGAAATAACACAGTTCTGGCTGAGCTGTGGAGTAGCTGTGGGCTTCAGGGTGCTGTGCTGCACTTAATGGCCACCTGAAGGGCTGCTGGAGTGGTGTCTTTCTGCATCCTCAAGTTCTGCCTGCTGGCTCCGCTAACCTTCATTTATTAACAGTATCTATCCTGTGGTGGGCATAGCAGAGAGCTTCTGGTTTCGCTCAGAGGCAGCAGTGTTCAGACTGCTGGGTGGATTTAGTCTTTTTGGTACGAACCTGTTTGATAGATACTCTTGGAAAACATTGCTTAAGAATGAAGGCTTCAAGGTGTTTTTCTGTGGAGTGATGAAGTCATTTGTTCTCTTAACTGATGTTCACGAATTGTTTCAGAGATTCTCCGGTAAAAATTTTGAAGTCCTGAGTCTTGAAGCAGTAGTTCAGTTCAGTATCTTTGTACAGACTCAGAAGTTGAATTGATACCACACATAAACAAAGTGCTGTGCACCTGAGGAGATGTCAGTGTTTAAGCAGACATCAGCATTTTCTTCCCAAGCGTGCAAACAGTTTTATAGATGTTGTAGGTCGAGAACAAAGGAGCAGGTACGTGCATGTGTGTTAGACAAAGAGTATGCTGCAAATAATGATCTAATGACATTGAGTCAACTGTGGCTCTCTGTTGCCCCAGAATAGTTCCTGAGTTCCTGAATTCAGGCCTGGTGAATTAGGGAGGGAATTATATGCAATCTCTTGTTTGGAAAATCACTGCTTAAAATAGTGAAACATCTGCCTCTCCCTTCATTGTCTGGGCTGCCTTGCTTGCCTCTCCATCGCTGTGGTTTTGGGCTTGGGCGTCTGTTCTGCCCGAACCGTAGCAGGCTTTGAAGATGCGTGTAAACAGGGTTTAGTTTTGGGATGTGTGAGAAGCTAGCACCTGGTCTCCCTGCCAGGATCTGGCCGTGGTTATCTCTAGCTGGGTGCACTGACCAAGGAGGGGGTGTTTTCACTTGCTGAGAGGCGCGTTTGGATCGTGTTGTAAAAGCATCTGGAGGCGTCTGTACGAGGCTGCTCCGAGCGTGTCTAGACAATGCAGCAGTGAAAATTCTGGCAGCCACTTGTACCTTATCTACACCTTCTGTGACTCTCAGCACTGCTAGAGCAGGGGGTACTTGGGGGCTGCATCCAGGTGGTTGAGCCCAAGCGAGATATGGGTGTCTCAAGAGACGCGTTGTCCCTTCTTACTGAAAACTCGTCTGTTGTTATTGTGAGTTGGCAAAGTTGCTTTGCCACAGGTCCTTACCAGTTTGAGTGGCACTGACTAGGGTAAGGAGTGGGCTGGCTGGCTGTTACTGGTGATAAGTGATGATTGGAACTCACATTGCTGGCTCAGCTGGCCAAACTGCTTCACCATCGCACGAGGAGTTGTGTCTCAATATGTGCAGTGCTTAGACCCAGAACATTCTTCAGTCTCCTGTTTGGGGGGGGGTTTAATTTTCTAAATGTTTAAATTTAATTTTCTTTTTTTTCCTTTAAAAAAAAGCCCAAACTTTGATCTTGACACCGCAGCTCTTACTTAGAGGGGACTGTCCTGGAGCAGTGACACTAAATCCAGCTGGAGGTTCTTGGAAAGAAAATAGGGCGTAGACAAAAGTAACTCGGGATTGTAGATAATTTATCAATAGAATCCTGTCAATTACTGGGCTAATCTATTTTAGCTGAGTGGCCATAGAGCACTTAATTCAAATTGATCTTCATGTACAGGAAGCATTACTTTAATATGTAGTAATATATGTGGTTTTGTTTTAAATTTGTCAATTACAGCCTGTGTCTTATTGATACATTTTAATAGATAATATCTAATTTGTTTGCATTTGTTTTCTGAGGCTGGGTAATGCACATTCATACATCTGCACCACTTCAGTGCCCTTCCCCTCTGTCTCTTGTACAGTCAGTATGTGTTGTTGGAAAATAGAGAAGCAAGGTTGCTCTGAGATGTGCTCTGGTCCCTTCCCTTCCTCACCTACACCTTGTGTGCCTTTGACATTTCATTGTCAGTGATTCCTACTAAAATTACCTGTTCCCCTATCTCCTGGAACATAGGAGGTTAATTGGAAGGTTTGGGGCTTTGGGGCTGGTTCTGCAGTTCTCACTCAAGCAATCAGCCGGCGTCATAATTGGAACCAGTTCACCCACAAACCACAGAAGACTTGTGTATGTATCAGACTTCTTCCTGTGTGTTGACTGGCAGGGCTTGCAGGCACAGAACAGAGGGACAGATTCTGATCCAGAAAATGCCCATGTTGAGACAAAGCAGCTTTACTGAGCTTGCTGCCTTACCTGGCGCTTAGAGGGTTGTGCTGAAGCTGAGAGCAGAGCCTGCAGTTCTGCAGTATTTTCATTTTGCTTCTTAACAAGGTTCTAGTCTCACAGGCATTTGATGGTGCTCCCATCCCGATGGATCTTAATGAGTGGGACAATAATTTCTGCAGCTGGGAGCTACCTTCAGGCTGAAAGGGTTTTGTGTGGAGGTCACTCCATTCAAGACTGGGTTTTAAAGTTGTGATAGATACCTAAAAGGATGGGATTTTTTTTGTTGTTAAGATTTGTCAATGAGTTGGTTTTTTTTTCTGATGAGGAAATACATCTGATGTTGGCTAAGGGCCAGCCTTTCCCTCTGATGCAAATTCAAGGACCATAAACTTGGCCTGAGAAGTGTATTGGGTGCAGGTGCAGTTCTTTTGAGTGTGCTTGTTTTGTGAGTGTTGGGCAAGCCTGCTGGCTGGTAGAGCTTGGCCCCTCTGCACTCAGCTACTTCTTTGCTCTGACCTTTGGATGAGGTAACAAAAACACTGATAGAGATTCAAGCTCTGATCCTGTCAGTATTTTTGGACAGAGCTCCTTTGGAAGCCGGTGGGAATTCCCATGTGTGGAGCTCTTATCATTGCCTCCATCTATGGTTTGGTTGCTATCACATAAAATTCTCCAAGCAGTGGATGCATATTAAAACCACCTGATAAGCTGCATAGTCACATTCTGCTCAGTGAGACAGTCCTGCCACCCGTACCGATGTTAAGTAGTCTTAGCTTAACGGTCTGATTTCAAAAGCCAGGGAAAACAGACTTGAGGATGGAGATTCTGTGTATATGTAAAAACTGCAGCATCACTCTGTATGCTGGAGATAAACAGCAGAGGAGCTAATCAATAACTTGGTTTCTGGCTTTGTTGTCTATTGATTTATGTACAGTTACCTTTGCACACGCTTTGTAGAAAATGTGACTTTGGGGTTTGTTTTTCTGCCGTTTGTTTCTTTTTGAATGTTTTGGTGCGAGGATGGGGTTGCTCTGAAGCACAAGAACTGCTTAGGCTTTAAGGATCAAAAGCCAGCAGCAGCATTAACAAACTGAGAGCCCAGTGCTTGTCTTTTCCAGTGATATGTTCAGAAGAGATGTACCCCTGTGCTTTGTTTTTCATCCTCTGCTCAGGCACTGGTATCGCTTTATAGAATAAGGTCATTGACTTGGATTGCTTCTTGGTTTCTCAACCCTTTTCACCAGCCAGTTTGTGTAATGTCTGTCTGAAACATTGAGTAAGGGCATTGAAATAGCAGACAGGATATCAAGTGTTCGGAAGTCTGGGTTAAGTATAACAGACAGTTCTGGCTGGTGAAAGGGGAGCAGCCCCTTGAGCTTGCTTACAGCTCAGTCTCTGTGGAAACAGCAGCCTCTGGTCTTTGCATCCCTGCTACAGCTTTTCCCCTCTGTTCCCTCCACACCCATATAATTAATTGTGTGTGGGTGCACCTCTTTTCTAGAGATGTGTCTTCCTTCTTAGTGGCACAGAATTGTATGCAATAATGTCTCTTTTTAAGGATTACATAAGTTGAAGATGATTTCTCCACTGGGAGAATTATGCAAGTTTAAACTGAAATGTATTTAGAAAGCTTTTATGTATCTGTTTTCTGACTCGCAATGCAGAGGGTGATTTATTTGCATCCTTAATTGGACAACATCTGTTAGGGTTGGAAGAAAAGCATTTCATCTCCTTTCACTGTCATATCCTGCATTTTGATGAAGCTCCTTATCCTTTCCCCTTTCTACATTACCTGTGTTAGGGGATGTAAATGGTCATGCCCAAGCAGAACCAGCCAGGCACCCAGGGGGCTGCAGGATCTTTGCTGCACGTCTGTGTTAGTGCTGTGTGCCAGTGGTGCTGCTGCAGTCAGCAATGGTGCCACCTGTTTTCTCTCAGCCTTCAGATTTTCTTCTTTGGTAAGAAGTTGTTGCTTTATTACCATTAAACAGAACATAGTGATGGTGAAGAAATCCTCAACGAAGAGAGCAGCTGACCTGGGCACACACTGACCCTTCTCAATGTCGGTGGGGAAGCTGCACAGAACTGCAGGGCTGTCCACGCACTCCAGAGAGCAGAAATGGGATCATGATAGTAATTTTCTTTCTATTTTTATGTAACACTGGAGTGCTGCCTATCTTGGACTGCATACATAACGCTTGTAGGGGCTGTTGTCAGGATCTAGCGAACAAAATTAATTCTGCTGACTACTAAAAAATACAGCGTGCGTGGGGATCCTGCTGCTTACCGAGGCAGAGATTGTAGTGGTACCAATGAGAAGCAGAGAGCTACTTTAAATAATTGAAAAAGCCTCTGTAAATATTCCATTTGTCCAGGTCCTGTGTTTTCTGGCAGGTGTCTTTAAAAAAAAAAAAAAGAAAGAAAAGAAAAACCAAGCCTGAAGTCCTCAAGATTGTTCAGGTTTATTTTACTGCTGTAAATATGTAAGTTTTGTTGCTTTGATAGAGAGCAATGGGCTAGAAAGGCAGAAGCTAGACACCACCAGGGCTACAGAGTGTTGTGATTTCAGTAACCTTTGCTGATGTAATGAATTTCAGATTTACACTTCCGTCATTAAGAATTTCTCATTAAATTATGTTAAGCATGCTTAAAAGTACCATCCTTCCACAGCTGAGAAACTGAGAGCTGAGATGAAAGATAATGGAGTGTCATTCAAGAGGGAGGAAAAAAAAAAAGACTTTGCCATTCTTAACTCCCCACCAGCAGTTTCAGTTTATTCAGTGGGTGTGAATTATCTCGCCCATGCTGGTATGATTTAGAAATATTCCTTTGAAATCAGTGGATTTGGAGTGGTGCAGAGCTGCTGGGACCAGTAAATGGGATGCTGAAGGGTGCAGACTACAGCATGAGGTCCATTATTGATAATTCCTAGTTCCCTTTCATCCACTAATAAGAAACATGGCATAGGATGAATCCTAGCACAAAGGTATCCACGGCTTTAGTCTTTCTGCCTTTTATTTTGCCCCATCAGTGTTGTTTCTTGCAAAGCAGGTGAAACCCAACAATCTCTGCACCATATTCAGCAGCAGAGTGATGGAAGTGGTGTGAAGTGCACTGTTGCACTGGTCAGTGAGCAGGCAGAACTGCTGTGCTGATGACTTGGCCTCAGAGTGTAGCAAATGAGGAGTTTCTTTCCTCAAAACTTCATCTTTAGAATTGTATTTATGTGAAACTAATTTTTTATAGGGGATTCATTGATCCTTCTTTAGCCCTCTTGGTTTCAGAGCAAAGACTGTGTGTGTAATGCTACTGAATGGTAAAGGAAAAATAACTATGTGATGATGATTATATAACTTAACATTTATTTAAAATTATTTGTTTTTTTTTAAATTTATGGGGGTTTTATATAAAATTGTGTGAATAACATAAAGAAAGATAACTTAGTGATTTGGAGGAAGAAATGTGTGGAGGGAGTTTGCAGTGCTGCAGCTACTATTTGCTTGTATTTACCATATGAGTCGCGTCCTTCTTCCCAGCAGTGTTTAACTCACCCATGTGTCTTTTAAGCAAATTCGGTCTTTTTTTTGCCGTTTTTCTAACAGCACAGCCGTGCTGGGGCTGGAATGACTCTCATCTGCAGACCTGTTTAGTATTAAAGATGAGGCATTCAGCGCTTTGTGGCTTTAGCTTGAAATTCAAGTTGCTTTGAGTCATCCCTTTCGTCTTTTGTTTGGGTGAAAAAAGGAGTGGCAGTAAACGGCCTGCAGCTAAGAAATGAAAGAGTTGAATTAGGTTTTAGAAATGTTAGTCTTGGCATTTGGGACATTTGCATCTGTACAGCCCGTCACGCTTCCCTTTATCCTGACTTTAGCCGTTCAGGGCTCAGGATGAAAAATGTTACACATCTCCTTCCCAGTTAGGCAACACAGACACAGTGCACTGGAGAGTGGGAGTGAGCTAGAGGATGAGCTGTGGCTTCACATTTCAACCAGATTAGGAGTAACAGCAGCCTATGGGTTCCAGTCCTACCTGTAGTTTCCATCCTGTGCTGCACAACTGACTCGGGGGTTTTCTGACAGCAGCTTCTAATTCCAGGAACCAGGGGACAGCCCAGTCTTTAGAAACCAACAAGCAGAGGGGACAGCACTTGGGGGTGTAAAATGTAGAGTAACTCTTGGGATTTCTGTGGAGGTTCTCCAGAAGTCAGTGTCTACATTTTGATTCTGCTCTTAGGAACTGACATGCAACTTTGTAATTTAGGTTTCTAAACATGTCTCACATTTGCCCTTGTTAGCTGGACTGATTTTTTGGTGCATTTTTCCTGATTCTCTGTAGCTTTACACTAAACTTTATCTATTGCTTCGTTTCTAAGAGAGACGTTCATTCATGTTCTCCTTCAGGAGCAGCTGGATCCCATCTTGACAGATGTGAAACCCTTACACTGAAGTTGCTGTATTAGTGGGTTTGTGAGTGTGGCTTCTTTAACAAAAAAATCTCTCTTATTCCTTAGGCCTCCCCCTCCCTTCTGAACTTTTTCACTCCCTCCCTCAAAATCGTAATCCCCTGTGCCATCAGAGTTAATTGCTGTGGACAGTTTTGATGTTAGAAAGTGACCATCAGGTCTCAGGGAAGAGAACTAGGGAGGCACAAGGCTCCTGCTTCATAAGTAAGAAAAGGTCTCTTCATTTTTATTTTTTTTTCAGTTTAAAACCAGATTGCTTTAGATTATGATTGCAAAGTAACAATCGAGTTGCCCCAAACTCCCCCCACTACCTCTACCTCGGTAATCATGTAATGGAGTCTCCCAACCAGGCTTTCTGTAATTTCTGTTTGGCAGGGGAGAGCTGCAGTTCTGTGGGTTTTGTTACTGTGGGGCCAGAACTGAATTGCTACCCTGGAAAAAGGCTTCAGATGACTGGCATGGCAGATCCATGTCCTAAAGTAGCAGTTTGCAGAAGTAAGTCCATAGTGACCATCTCAGTTGCTCCTCTGCCTTCTGTTTTGGACGCTGTGGTAGCTGTTTTTTTGGGGGTGGGTGGTGTTTTTGTTTTTTGGTTTGTTGGTGGTTGTTAGTTATTTTTTTATCCAAGCTCCTTCTGTGGGCTTCTTGCCCAAGTGCATCTTGGGATTTCCCTTTTGCTGAATGAGCTGCTTGTTTGAGAGGGAGGAAGTAAGGTCCCTTCTGGATTAGGAGGGAATGGGGGTGGAGGGTGGGGAAATGTCCTGTTTCATATGCAAAGCACACTGCACTGAAAAAAAAACAACCAACAAACCACACATGAAAACCTTTTAACAAAACCATCCATGTCACAGACTGGCAGAGCAGCTGCTGGCTTTGTTAGGGAGAATATTAATGTTTCAGAGACTTACAGAACCTTTTAAAAATGAGATAAAGGATAGATTTTTATTATTATTTTCCTTTAAGATACAAGCTGAGGGGAAAGAATTTCTCCTTATCAATATGTGTGAGCAGAATGTGCTATCAGCTCATGTGAGGTCAACTTCCCCAACAGTCGGGAGCTCGGTGAGATCAGCTCTGCTCTCTTCTCCCTGAGATCTGTGTGTGAAAGTGACCCTGATTTTTCAGTTGCTCCCATCAGTACTAGCTGTGTGTAATTTGATTGCAGTTAAGGTTCCTCCTGCTTGGCCTGATAATGGATAGGGAAAAAAAAAAAAGTAGCTTTCCTGATGTTAACCTAAAGTCGTTTCAGCTGAGAGCACTTTTTGCATTGTTCATCAAGAATCGGATGGGAAAGTTTCTGTACCGCCCGAAGTACGGAGGGCAGCTGTGCTCAGTTGTCTGCAGTCTTCATTGCCTCTTCTGGGCAGGTCAGCAGATCAATTACAAAGCAATTTAAGGTATAAACAACCTACCACACACTTGCTTGTGTTTGTCTCAATAAAGATATCATAATAATGATCAGCTCTAAATTCCCTTTCATGCATAGTGCAGAGGCAGCCCCCAGCTCTTAGCATTTTATTCCTCAGTCTTATTGCTCAAAGCAGATACTGACAGTGAGCTTAAGGCTGTGGTAATTGGTGGAAGCGGCACCAGCATCATCTGTATCAGCACAAACAATATGAGGCTGATGTTGCTGTTTGGAGGACTGTGCATATTAGAAGACACAATTGTTTCCCATCCTTTTTTAAAGGAAGTGTTGTGTTAGCATCAACCTTCCAGCTGGGAGCAGCTATTGACTCCTCCTACAGTGTCTGAACCACCCCAAAACTGAGTCTGTGTTACATCATGGGGAATCTTGATCCACTTCCATCATCTTCTGCCATCCTGGGAGCAGGGCTTCTGACAGCCTGGTTTCATCCTAGGTCATGTATGCACACTGGAGCTGGCAGGTCACTCCCTGTTTCCCTTGACTGCAGCTGATCCTGGAGGAAAGGAATTTTATTTTATTTTTTTCTGTTGCAGGTCTGAACATTTTCTTAAATTCTTCTTTAAATGGATGCAGAGTTTTGAGTGGCAGAGAGGGCCAGACATTGATACTTTTTTTTCCTCCTACAGCTATTAAAATGAAGGTATTTGGTGTGTTTTTAAAAGCAGAGATGGATTCTCTTGCATGCAGACCCGCTTTTGAGAGTGACTGAGTGCTGTGCATGTGAGCAGACAGCAGTGACCACAGGTTGAAGGAGAGGAATGGTTACCACGTAGAGAACACTGGCTGTAGTTCTGAATCCTGCTCTTGGAAGAGTGACTGGTTGGAGTCAGTTATGTTCTGATATTCTTAGCAGGGAAACGCTGCAAACCTCAGCTGAAAATGTCTGTTCCACGCTGAAACTGTCATTGCTGCTTCTTGTTACCCAGAGTTTATTTTACGTAGCTGCCTCCTGCACACAAAAATAATGCTGCTGTAATGCCCAAGCCAGTCCCATTCCTCACTGAATGATATGCAAATCTAGTCAATTAAGCAGGGGGGATTTAATTAGCAGTTTAAGTTCATGTGTGAAGTGTCTTGCCTTAATTACTTAACAGTTTTGTTGCAAATTTGCTATGTCTTTTTTTTTCCCACAGAAGTATCAAAACTGTGAGTTTGGGTTTTTATTTATTTAATTATTTTGGGGGGTTACCATTTTCACATCCTGAGTTTTGCTCAGGGCATTTGACCTTGGTACTGCTGCTGTGCAGCCCTCTTTATAAAGCCCTTTGCAAAATGTTGGCGACAAAGCAAAACTCTCTTTATCAACTTGGAGTAGAACAATATATTTAAAAAGAGGATTTTTGTACTGAAAATGTGGAGTGAAAGGCCACAGATTTGTTGTTTGTTGTAGCTAGCTGACACTGTTCTAGGAGTATCTGTGTAGCTGCCTAATGTGGTTCTCATGCATTATAGTAAAGGGTTGCTTTGGCTTCTGTCTGGAGAAGTTGCTCTCCTGCACCACTGCAGAATGTCAGAGCGTTGCTGTGTCAGTGGGGCTGCAGGGCTGCAAGGAACGCAGTACAAACGAGGATACTTCAGTGCTTGTGTGAAACAAACCCCAACCTGCTCTACATCTTCTCCTTTGGGATCTCTGAGTGTGTGAGGGGGGCACCACTGAATTCTGTGATACTCAGGAGGCCACCCCTGCTCTTTGGAATGATGCACTGGGATGGTGCTGCCTTGTGGCCTTGTGCTGGATTTCTTAAAACATCAAGGGTGGGAAAATGTTCTGTGGAATGATGTGGTACCACCCAGTGCTGGATCACCATGCATACCACTTGCATCTACATCGGGACTGGAGGACAGGTTATTGATTGCTATAGCTTCATGTTTTATTACTTCTCAGTTTTATATCGATGGCTGCTTTGTTTTCCTAAACTGATAACCGAAGCAGGAGGACTGTTTTGAGGAAATACTTTGTTCAAAAGTATGTTCTTTAGATTGGGAAATCACCAGAAAAATGCTTTGACTTCAAAATGATCCCTCCAGGGGCCGGCCCAGGACCGTCTGAATTGAAACATCCTAGACTCCAGTTAATGTTGGTTCTTCCCTTCCACCTTTTCTCTCTTTGATTCCTTCTTCTCCCTGCCCCCAATGTGAGAATCTCTGGGAATGGCAGAATTAAGGCAAAACCCTGGGAGACAAAGGAAATGAGATTAATTTCTATAAATTCCTCCCTTAATAACCCCAAATCACATTTGAATGTATCCCAGGACAGATAGGACTATGTGACCCTCCCTTCCCCTGGCTCAGCACAGCAGATGGTCTAGCTGCTGAGATTCCTGACACATTACAGTTTCTGGTGTAACTGGATGCAGTCCTGCTGTTTTGATACCCATTTTCATCAGCAAATAGTATTCATCCCTATGTTAGCAGCTACTGCAAAGCCAGATAGGAGCTGCAGAGCAGAGTTTATCATCTGGTGTCATTCAGGCAAACTGGCTCTAGAGAACAACCTGGCTTGCTTTCAGGCACTTAGCCTGTAGGTATTTCTCTCTCCCTCACTCCCGTGCCCTCTCCTGACATTGCCAAATGCCAGGATGCCACTAGAAAAGCAGGTGAACAAACAGGAGTGATTGCTCTTGAAAGGTCTGTAGGATATTTAGCCATGAAGCACCACACTGTGCTGCAGCATTTGGTTAGGAAAGTGCTGGTTTGGGACCAAGAACTTCCCCTGACCCTCCCGGTTGTGTTCTCTGAAACGTTGCATTTTAGGTAAAAGTTCAGGGAGGGAGCTGCCTCCTCTGCTCCTCTAGGCAGCAAGCAGGTGAGGAGGGGAGGGCTGACACTGTGATGATGTTGTCCAGGCAAATCTGCCAGCATTATCCAGTGCTTGTTTTACAGGATCTGCTCTTTTGGTCTGACATCACTTTTGGATTGTTTTTCCTCAGTACAGTTAGACATTTTGCTCATTTGTCTTCCACAGCACAGAGCCTTTAATTTCACTTCCCAGACTTGCAAACAGGGTTCCTACCACACAGAAGTCTGAGACCCCTGGCTAAGGAAGTACTGCCCTGGTTCTGTTCTAGTTCTGGCATTTGTGCATCTTGTAGAGCACAGATTTGAAATAATTCACTGCCCAGATTCCTGTCTGCAGTAGCAGTGCTGCTAAAATCACTTTAGTCAGCAGACAGCCAGTCTGGGCAGCAGCCTAGGATGCTCATGTTTCCTTCAGGTCCTTTGATTAAAGGATCCTGTTTGAAGATTGACTGTAGTGCCATATGATGGGAAATTCACCCTATTAAGAATTCTTTTTATGAAAAGAGAAGAAACCTTCCCAAAGCAGAGCTCCTCACTTCACAGAGCAGTGCTTTGAAAGTGGCTTTTGTGCAACAGAGCTCTGCTAGAAAGAGACTAAAAAATGCTGCATTTCTTGCACTCAGCATTTCAGTCCTTGCTACATGACCACCACTCCAGCCCATAATATTACTGGAAATGTGGAAGAATTCTGTAGGACAGAGTACCTCTCCTTCTCTGCAGAGCTGCAGCACATTTTCCATAAGCCTGCTGAGCTCTTGCTTCCTAATCACAACACAAGGGAATCAAGAAAGCCAAAGTTAACCCAAAACATGGAGTGACTTCACCTGTTTGCTTTCCAGGTGAAGTGTAAATGCTGTGGTGCAGGACTTTTAGTCTACTTTTAAATATCTTCCCACTTCCAAAGATGTGAAAATACCAAGCAGCCCTTTTGAACTGGATGTTAATTTCTTCTTTTTTCCTCCTGTACTTTTCCAAGCTAGGTTCTGGAGGCACATTCTTCAAATATGTTATCAACCTTATTAAGATCCTGCCTTGGTGCCAGGCTAGTTTTCAGTAGATTTTCTTTCCAGTTCAGCCAGGGCAAGCCTTTTGTTGCACCTTCTTTGGGGTAGTGTTCCCATGTGCTTCGAAGGCGCTGACACATGACCTCGTTACACACAGAAAATCCTAAATGTCCTGCCCCTTGCCAAACCTATCACAAAACTCCCCATCACCCCCTTTTCAGGATCCCAGATGGTAAATAGCAGCAGGAGGTGAAAGGGGAGCTTTGTCTCCATTCTGAGTCCTGCTTTAAGTATTCTGTGTCTGTCTGTATCCCTCTGCTTTTCCCACTCTGCCCATAAATTAGCAAGCCAGCTTTTCTGACGAGGGAAGACAAAATGTCCACGAGCTGCAGTCACATCACCTACTCAAGAGAAGCAGTTTCATTTTATCTGATCTCTCTTCACTTGGGTAGAGATTCTCCTTGTCCTGCTCACTACAGCATTTAGAGAACTGCAGCTTTTACCAAACAGCAGCCTGAGAGTTATCATTTCTGTGACCCCTTCAAAACGGAAAGTGTCCTCGCCCCGCAGTTGCGCTGCACCCTGGGTGGTTGAGCTCTGATTATTAAACAGAAACCCAACCAAAGAAAGCCCCAACCCCCCCAAAACCCTGCTGCAAAGAGAAGCTTGTCTTGTTCTACTGTTTGTGTAAAGCCAAGCTGCAGGAGGAGCAGCAGTTGCTGCTGGAGGGGTGCTGCGGGAGCAGCTGGCTTTGGGAGTGTATAAAGGGATTTGTCAGTGGAAGGGGCAGGGAGGTGGGCAGTGAATACAGCAGCACAGGTGGAGCTGCCCTGCACATCTCTGACCATTTGTAGAAGCTGTGCTTGGCTCATAGGGTTCACCAAGCAGGATGTTGGCTCTGCACAGGCTTCCCATGGAGTTCCCTGAGGTGGCAACAATTTCCTCTCACTTTGAGCAGGGCAGATGATGTGGGCTTTTGTGCAGGGGGGAAGCTCTGCAATAGTCTTGGCAGTATCTGTATTACTGAGACACTAGCTGGGTGTTTGTGATTGAGTTTGGGTGGTAGGTGTGAAGGATATGAAAAATGTAGGTATTGATTATCTCTCCAAAGGAGGTATGGAATCCAGGTACACATTCAGGAGTGTGGTTATTTGTGCCATGCTATTTACAGCTTCCATATTGTGTGGATCTAGTGGCTTCTAAGGAACACAGCCTTCTGCTAGGTGAGGATATATCCTTGTTTGTTGGGCCAGGTTGTTTGGTTTTTCTTAATTAAGATAATGCTTTCTCCTTAGCCCCTTGTAATTCCAAACCCACCCTGCATTCATCCTGAACCTGAAATCTGGCAGCTTGGTGAGTGTGATTAGTCTTTCCTCTGACCTGGGCTGCAGCTGAAGTAATGACTTTCCAGTTTCAGCTGACTGGAAATCAGAGACTGGTGAAGTGAAATACTGAAGACTTAATGAATTCCCCGGATTCCCTGGTGGGGTTTTGGTACATCTTTATTTTAAACTGTTGAATATTAATAAGGAAAGGGGAGTGGGAGTGCAGGGCCTGTTTACTGTCTCCTACTTGAGAGGGATATTCTTTTTCTGTTTGTTTCATTTTACGTTGCAAATATTGTTGTAGAAATCCTGTGTGATTGCCAAGTTTCCTACCTAGCCTTTGGATGCCAAGTGATTGTCAGCTGGGAAGCTGCTGGGGGGGATTTAAGGCAGCATTGCCTCTTTTACAAATATTGTGGCTCCCAAACCTGGTGTGCATCCACATTTGACCATTTTTTAATGACCTTTCATTTGTAAGTTGAGAGAAGAATTGCATGAAAAGGGGGAAGAGCTCATGTGGCTTCTACTCTGTTTTCTGGGTAAGGATGCTCTGCTTTCCACATTGTAAGTTAATTAGCAAAGGGTTTTTTTGCCTCCTCTGGGATCTCCTGTGTTTCTCCTGACCTGTAATTCTATGTATAGTCATCAAGTAAAATAGATCTGATGGGCTCAGTCCTGACATGTTGTGTTTTGACAGCACATTTTGTTCATACTGAGTCAATACTTCTGAAGCTGTAGTTGCTTGGTCACTTTAATTTGACATACACCTAGTTGCTGCCAAAACTCCTTTTGGCTTCTGCCCTAACACCAGCCTACTGTTCCTGTCACCTTCTTTGACTGTCACTAGTGCTTTTATAGCTGCACAATGTGCAGCAACTCACCAGGGAATCAATTTGCCTGAAAATTAGTCATTATATAAGGGAGAGTCAAAAAAATTAACTGAACAAATGTGCTGTTGAGTGTAGAGGAAAAGCAGATCAGGGTTGGGTTCAATGACCTTATGTATTGTTATTGTTATTATTGGAGATTGCCAAAGGTAGGGAAGTTTCAGTTGAAAGTGTGGTTAACGTGTTGGTGCTTCTTGCTTTATCCTAAACCCAAACAGTATTAAGGGACTGTCAATGGTGGGAGTGTGAGCTGGAATCGGAGTACTTCCCCGGCTTCTGTAGTTTGTTAAACTTTGGAGTAGTGGATGTGGCTGATGAAGATTAGGTCAGTGTCTTGTCTTTAACACCTTATTAGGCTGTTGCTCTAAACCATGAGCTTCTGGGAATGCATCTTCCATTTTTTTCAGAAAGGCTTTTGATGGATGAAGCTGTACAATGAATAGAAATAGTGTCTCCCTCTTCCTTTTTCCTCCTACTCAACGCTCACACACAGTCAGCCCTGGGGTCTTTTCTTTCTGTGTGGTTGGCAGAACAGAAAGAAAGGGAGAGAGAGGGAAGGAGACTGTCTGGGCCCCTGGTGCTGTCAGGAGAAGAATAGTGGTGCTGTTACCGCTAAATCCAAAGGGACAAGCTTGTGTATGTGTGCTGCAGCAGCCAGCAGGCTGAATTAGTGGCATTTAGGCACTGCTAAGAGGCTAATTGAGTCACTGGTACTTGCTGATTAAACCAGCAAATCCAATAATATATGGATGTGCATGTTTGTGTTTGGTTCTATGCTCTCTGAAAAATAAGCATCCTAGGTTTTCTTTAACCCTTCCTGCTTTGGTCAAGCTGCTTGCTAGCTGAGGGGACATCAAAGCATCTGAATGAATGTCTGGGGGAGACCCACCTTACTTTATCCTATTATTTTCCTGCTGCTCTGTGCAGTGGGATTGGATGAGGAGGCATTCAAAGAGTTCTGTTACTGACTGCTGAACTCTCCCAGTTTTCAAAAGGCCTGGTAGCTGAGCCTTTGGTTTAATGTGAGCTAATCTGAGTTGGGAGGTGACAGAAGGTAAAGAAGGCAAGCCACCCATGACGGATGATACAGCCGTGCCACATAGGCATGGCAGATGAAGCCTCTGTTGGAATTTTGGTTGGCATCCATCTCAAACCACTCCACCTTCTTCAGAACTGTGTTAGTAATGCACAGGTGGTGATTGCACCACTGCTTCTGAATATCTAATCTAGTAAATGCATAAACAACTCAACTGTCATGTATAATGAGGAGGATTGTCGTGTAGGTAAAGCAAATGCTGGTTTGAAGTGGGCTGTAAAGGTTGTGCATGGGGAACCTCTAAAGCTGACCTAAACCCGAATCACCTCTGCAATGTATGTTCTGATCCACTGTCACTCCTGAAATCTGCCCACAGGCAGGCCCTGCTTTGCTTTTGCTCGCAGAGGTTGTTGTAATGATTGTGGCTTGATTGACTTCAGTAGAATTATTCCTAATTTAGAGCACTCTAACTGGAGAGCAGAATGAGAGTTTGGTGTTTTTCTTTGAAGTATGCAGTGCTCTCGGGGAGGTTGTTGTGCTGAGGGCATACTGCTCTCAGTGATTCTTTTTAATTTTGTTTTTAACATTTAAGAAGAGGAAGATGCCTCTCAATCTAAACCAGAAGGACATGTATGAAAAAATAGTAAGCCTCCTAGAGGCGAATGGTGGGTTCAGAACCTTGTGAGTCACTGCAGGGAGATTGACAGTTTGGGAACATGAACGCGGAGGAGTGAGGATGGGATGCTCGGGGACTGATGAGATAAGGGAGTCTATACAATGTCAGCAGAGGGGTCAGCAGCAGCGTGCATCTCATTCTAGAGTTAAACTCAGGCATTGGGAAATGGCATTCCTTGATGGCAAACAAAATCTGACAGTTCTCAGCTAGCTACAGTATTCACCTCCTCCTCCTTCCCCCCCACCCCCCAACTGTGTATCAGTGGATGATTCGGAGATCATGTCTGTTCTTGCCTTCAAAGCAGCAACAAGAAAATATTTAAAGCCACAAGCACACCTTGGAGGCTCTGCAGGGTAAGTCAGGCTAGCAAGAAATTGATGTGCTTAAAAACTGCATCCCTGCTTGGGCAGCTCAGCTCTTGGGGCAGTCACTCTTTTATCTCCTATTGACAGGTGATGGAGCTTCACTCTCTATGGAACTCTTCACTTTTGTCCTTCTTCCTTTTCTCTTTTTTCTTTCTTCTTCCTGTGCGTGTGAAAGAATTTCCTTCAGTTCATGGGCAGGCCTGGACTGGATCAGCTCCTGGAATTAACTACATAGGAGTTCACTCAATCCTCCTCTGAGCCTATTTGGTGTTTGCTGGGTAGAACCTCTTCATGGGTGGTGGGGAAGGAACCCTCCTCCCGTGGCATTAGCAAAGGTGCAGGGAGGTGATACTGTTTTAGTGGGTAGGGCAGAAGATGGAGTCAAGAAAACCTTTTCCAGTCCCAGCTTTTGACAGCATTTCACGAGATGACCTTGGGCAAGTTGCTTCACTCGTCTGTGAAACAGGACTAACAGTGTTTACCTCCCTGCCCAACAGGGGTGTTGAGAGGATTTTTGTGAAGCATCTTGCATACACACAGGATTGTTTTATTGCTGAGAATTGATGTTTCTTTATGAATATGTATCAAAGGTGCCAAGACATTACCTCACCTTGGCCTTCACACGCAACTCATTAAAGGCTTGCGGTTGCTCTGAGTTTAGGTAGTGGAAGAGACAAGGCGTGTTGTCCTCAGAAGATGCTGACATCCTCAGAAGAGAAAGTGGCAAACCCAATTTCTCCTTCTCTAATTAGCACTGTGTTAAAAGCAAAATAGATTTCTTCTGAGTGTGCAGTCCTCTTGGAGGAGTTCTGGGGATGGGGCTTAGGAAGGCTCCTGTCAAATGAAAGATCTTTTTCTGTAGACAGTGAGATAGATCCTACAATACAGCTCCTCCTGCTGAGGGAGAAGGGGAGAAATGATGATGAAACATGGTGCTGGAGTTTTATTTTTGACAACTGAGCTCTGACACGGGAATCAACAGCACAGGGACCCACAAGAAGGTTGCACAAGCACTGTCTCCAGGGTGTCACTGGTGGTGTCAAGGACAGCTTCCTCTTTTCATCAGTACTGCTGTGCAGCTGGGCTGCTTTGAATGAGGCTTCATAGCTGGGAGGGCTTCCAGTTTGAAAAGGAAAGAAGGATGTGATCCTTACCTCATTCGATCTTTTGCACACAGTGGGAAAAGGGCAGAAACGCTGTGAAGGAGACCATAGCAGACCTGTGTGGTTGAGAGGATTTGCTTTGGCAGGAACTGAAAACTCTGGTCATAGGCTTGCCTTGTGCTCTTGCTGCACACTGCAGCGTGCTGAGAATGGCAGCGTGGCAGACAGTGACTTACTATGGCCATGACCTTCGTTTGAACCACTGCACTGGTTCCCAGTGCTGCTGGTGCCCACACAGCCAAACCCTGGCTGTTTTATCTTGTCTAGCTGTTCCCAGGTGCCAACTGAAGAATTAGTGAATTTTTGGAAGGGCTTAAAGGCTGTTACTCTTGAGCTCTGCCAGTGTTTCATTCCATTCCAGTTGTCCTGCCTATTAAAAAACAGCAAAAAAAAAGGGGGGTGGTGGGGAGACTTTTTACATGGAGTTGTCACGGGACTGCATGTTTGGGTTGAAGCTGGTGAATGACAGAGGTATGTGAGCACCGAGTGCTTTATAATAGATGTTCCAGCCTTGTAGGCTGTAGGTCTTCTCAGGTGATGAGTCAACTGTATAATGACATCTATCAGATAACATCTCCTGTCCCTGCTCAGAGCCAGCAATCCTAGATTTTAGTCTACCGTGTTGGCAAGGTAGGTTGAGGTCAGATAGGAACCTGTCAGAAGCTCTGAGCTGAATAAACAACTGTGCTTCCTCCTCCTCTGACGTCTTAGCTTGTGCTTTTTGGCCAGGCTGTTAACACTCATGTCTAAAATGCCATCCTATCCACGGTACACATTGTGGGGATCATGGATTAAAAAGTGAACTTGTGACATGCAGAAACATAAAGTGGTGCAGAGTGGATTAAGCATCACTTGTTCTTATCAGTTTGTTAGAAATATCTAGAGTGCTGTAGCCCTGTCTCTTCCCCAGCTCCGGCCAAGTGTAACGGTTCAGGAGGGGCAGTTGATTTGCACACAGTTTAGGGGAAATTCTGTGATAAAAAACTGGGTCTGCAGTTGCAAAACATTTGGTGCTCCCTCTTCCCCCAGAAAACCTCCCCAAACCCCTGCTTCAGAGGATTTCTGTGACAGCTGAAAGCACTCGGGCATGCATGTCTGCCCATCTCCCTGACTCTTGCAGCTCTAACTCAGCTGAGACTTTCTAGAGGAGTTCTGTGCACTCGAGGTTTTTCACTCCAGCCTTAGGATGAAGTCTGCTGGGGGTTGCTCTGTTTGGTTACAGAAATGGTTCTTTTAACCTGGTGGTGGAAGCTGTCAACTAGAAATGCTTCACGGGATCAGGTAGTGTCCAGTCTTCAAATGACTCCCCTGCAACACTCCTAGCTAGCAGCTCTGTGCAGCAGTAGCTGCATTCGAAGTGCATTTTGTCTTAGGTTTCTCAGCTTCCTTTAGCCATATCTCTCTTGTTGACATTTCTGACAGAAACAATGGTATTTTTACTCTCTTCATGTGACTTTGAAGCAGATAGCCTTATTCACAGAAGCACATAGAGACACTTCACGTGGGGGGTTCTAAGTTTTGTGTGCTAACATTTGCAGGGGAGGAGCTTTTGGAAGTGCTGCTGTTCTTACCAAGTTCTGCATTTATGTGGTTGGAAATGATGATGCTTTACCTCTGAAGTGAATGAGCATGCTGGTATCAATGCTTTGTGAATTATGAACAACTCTTTATGTAACTCATTAGTTACAGCTTTGACCTCCATATTGAGAAGATTCTTCAGAGAAAGGAAAGTTTCATTTCAGTGGTGGAAAGTGGAATGAAATTCAAACTTCTTAATTGTTGTTTTGAGTGAAACAGATCTCCTCCTTTTAGCTACAGAATACATCTTTCCCAGACGGCAAGTGCCGTGCTACATGCAGAGGTTGCTGGCTGAATTATCTTCATTTTGAGGTTTAGGAGGTTTTTGTTGTTTGTCATGGCTCTGTGTGCTCTTTTTTACCCCTGATGCAACCCTGATGGTGTAAGGGTCATGGGGTGACCTGTCCTGAGCAGCCAGATGTTACAGAGCTGGTGGTGACTGAAGGAGTAAGAAATCTTGTTCAGCCTGGTCCTTTGTGTCACCCTCTCCAGCTCCTCTGCTTTGTGTGGCAAGGATAAGTTTGAAAAGTCTTCATGTAGCAATTGACTTGAAAATGGCATCATTGGTCGGTGTCAGGTTGGGGTTTGTGTAAATCAGATCTTTCCACAATAGTAAAAAAAGTTCCACGTAAAGCAAAGACTTTTGTTTCCTGGCTTTGAGCACAAGTGCACTGATTAGCACTTCCTCTGTATTTGTGGCTGACTTTCCACCTCGTCATACTTGTACTTGCAGTGAGGTCTGTGTGGCACGTAGCACCTTGTTCTCCTATGCAAAGGGCTTCTCGGGCAGCTTTCATCAAAAGTACCTTTGTGAAGCCCCAAAGATACCTTCCAGGAGCCTTACATGCATTTCAGGGCATTTCTGCATGACCTTTCTATTCAAGTGGCAAAGGGAGCTTAGTGTAAGTGAGAAATAGTTCGCACATTTCTTACTAGGAGTAGCATTGCCTTAAAAGCAGCACTCCTGACTGTGGGAAGGCCTTACTCTGGTTTGAGTTTAGGAGAGCAAGAGCGGAATTTGACTGTGGGCAGTTGTTCGGTGGTAAATGTGCTTCTTCATTTTAAGGCACTTGAAGATCCACTGGCATGAGTGGTGTTATAAAAGGGTAAGGCCCTGGCAATGAAAAAGGCATTGGGCAAATTTCTGTTCTGTGAGAGGGCTGCTCGATGAAATTGAACGGGTTAGCTGAAGCTGTTCTTGTTGGAGAAAATTAGAAGGGCTTCATTCCTGCCATAACAGAATTGGGTCACTGTCTTTTTAACTGGGTCATAGGAGTTTCCAGCATGGGAGGCCTCTTACCATGCTTGATGAGGATAAAGTAATAGAGCAGCCCAGTCCTGTTAACTCTTAGTGCAAGGCATTGTGCTGTCTGCCTGAAGAAGTCATCGAGGAGCTGCCTGCCCTCAGACAGGCAAGGTACTGCTGTTAGCTGTGTTTTAACTGGTCCAGTGGTCTTTGCTTGTCTGACCCGGGGTGGAGACAGGGAAGTGAAGCCTTTCCAAGTTAGCCCCGTGTCCTGGCTTCTCTTGTGGCCAGAGGCTCTCATGTATATCACTGGAGGAGTGAAAAATGCAAATACATGGAAGTGTGGCTGGAGTGCTGTGGCTTCTTTCAGTTCACTTCTCTGTGTCAATGAATTCTGCTTTCAGAAGGCTGTGTTTCGGCAGAGCTGTGTGAGGGGGACCCCCACCTCGGATCAAGGATCAGGCTGAGAAGGCTTTCAGAGTTACGGGGTAAACCCCCTCTCATTAGGGAAAGAGAGAGGGAGTCTCGCCTGTTTGTCTGCCTCATCTGAAAAGAGGCAGTGTGTAAAAACCAAAACAACCCCCCCAGCACAGCCACTGGCCTCCTTCCATCCACCAGCCCTATTTCCAGCCTGCCCGCCACCGTACCAGGGGCACAGTCTGGTATTGAGAGCCTGCTCTTGTATGTACATAAAGCCTTGTGATTTGTGTTACCAGCCCAGAGTCTCCTAGAGTTCAGCCCTGCTGGAACAAAATGTTCAAGACAATACTGTGGGATCCAGCTGGAGGTTTAGCATTAATGCAGAGTCAGCCAGATGGAAATGAGGTGGAGAGGGTTGCTGAGGGGTGGGGGATGGGGAATCTCTTCTCTTTAGAGGGAAAAGAAAACAATAGTAACTCTGAAACACATACTGCCATGTATCTATAGTGTTAAATGCTAGCTATGAGAGGCATGTTCTCATTCAGCTTGGTGCCAGCAAGATGTCAGTTGTGCTTTGTGTGTGCTTGATACAGTAAATAGGGCAGAGCCTGCTCTCAGTGAAAGCCTCTTTAACTCCACTGATTGGGGATCTGCACTGACATAACTAGAGCATAATTTGCTCATTGCCTGTGATTTTTCAAAAGACCCTGGTGAGTTTGTGTGTACATCTGGACATGCCTGGTGTTGGCCTGCTCTTCAGAAAGTACCAAACACAGGCATTCTAAAATTACCAATATTGAAAGATACAAGGATCTTCCTAACATCCCAGAATCTCACCATGATAGGGATTGGAAGGGACCTCTGGAGATCACCCAGTCCAACCCACCTGCTGAATCAGGGTCACCCAGAATAGGCTGCCCAGGAATCACGAGGTGCAGGCAGGTTTGGAATCTCTTCAGAGGAGACTCCACAGCCTCTCTGGGGCTCTGCACCCTCACAGCAAAGAAGCTTCTCCTCATGTTTAGGTGTAACTCCCTGGGTTCCAGTTTGTGCCTGTTGCCCCTTGTCCTGTCATTGTCCACCACTGAAGAGAGTCTGGCCTCATCCTCTTGACTCCTGCCCTTGTGATACTGATCAGCATGGAGAAGATCCCTTCTCAGCTTTCTCGGTGGTCTTTTGAAAACTTCAGGATTGTTTCCAGATGCCACATGCAGCTGGTGAGCAGCAACAGCCCAAAGTTGTGCTTTGTGACACCTTTTATTTCTGCTGTTGTGAATGGACCAGCTAAGGGCAGAGCAAGGTTCCTCAGGTTTTACAGCTTCTTTGACAGCACTGCTTTGTTCTCTGAAATGCTGTGATGGGGTAAAGCATCATCTGTGGGAATAAGGTGATAGTGAAATGAAGCTTTCAGCTCCTGTTTGTGTATGTCGATGCAGTTGAAGTTTTAGCTATCTCTTTGCACTTGATGCTGGAATTTGATATGATGAAAGTAATTTCATGTTGGTAGTTCCTTTGAAGAAAAAACTGTTCTGTTTCATCTCTTGCTTGCCATACAAGACTGGAAATTGTAAACCACCAAGTGAGCTGCTGGAAAATCTGTAGCTGTGTGCCCATGGAGAAACAGGGAGCGTGAAGTTCTTGCTTTCTACAGTTGAATCATGGTGGTTGTGCCCAAGAGTGTTGAAAGAAAAGGCGTGTGTAGAAATCTTACCTTCTTACCTCCTTCTTGGGGCAGACAAGGTAGCTTTCCTAATGTCCCATGTTTCTCAGCTGTACAGCCTTCTACTGCTCTCCTGAGATAAAGCAGCCCACCCTTCACATCTTGCTGTAAATGAGCCCAAATCCGTGGTGTTCGTCTCTGGATATTTGAAGGAGCTTGGCAGGTGGCTCTGCTGTGGATCCACAGAAGCTGTCCATATTGTTTGTCTCCCTCTTTCTAATGGTTTCCCACTTGAACTGAGCAAAAGCAGAACTACCTGAATGCAGCTGAAAGAGCCAGTTCTGCTTTTGCAGAAGAAGGATTTAGCAAGAAGGCATCCCTCCTCCCCTCTTGTATTGGCATATTTTGCTGTCCTCTCTAAGAAGAGAGGTCACCATGTTCTAGAGAAATCCACTTGAAAAGATTGAGAAATGCTTCATGGTCCATTCCTGTAATCAGTCTTGATTCAGCAGTGACTTTCAGAACATCTCTGGAAGTGCTTTGGTGTTCTCCAGCATGTTTCAGGGCCCCTGTGAGTAACATCAAGTATTCATTTAACATCATAGATGCTGGCTGGAGCTGAATGGGCAGTTGCTTTCAGTCCTCTGAGGGACCTCTTTGGGGAGACAACACTTCCTTCATGTAATAAAGGAAAAGCTTTTAATGTCAGAAGAAGAATGAGGACAGGAAGCACAGTGGTATTGCACTTAGTGACCTTGTCTAAGAACAATCAGTAAGCAAGAGGAGATGTATCTCTCTTCTGGAATATTCATAGGTCACTCTCCAAGGGCCTGGAGACTGCAGCATCAGAGTTGGCTGCGGTCATGTGCTGGATGCTGAACTGTTAATTTAATTACCCACAGCACAGGTCCCTGGCTAAAGCCTTTCAAAGTGTTTAGCAGTCTTTCATCTGTTCCCAAGTATCTTCTGGGAGCAGCTTGCAATTAAAGTCAGATACTGATGAAAAGTGAGGCTCTCAAGCAGGGTGATGCTCATAGTAGTAAAAATCCAGCGACCTCTGTGATTTACTGGTGGCAGGGCAGCGCTGGAGAAGCCTCTGCCCCTTCTTTAAAAGTCCCTTTGAAAGTTCTCCCAAACATACAATTCCCAGGCTCCCATTCACTACTCATTTAGGGAATGAATGTCCCTCTTTTCTCCTCTGCTGTATGTTCCTGTGGTCTGTGTGATCATAAGTTGCGTTGCTGTGCTCTATTTGCCACTGCCTGTGGCTTCCAGGCTTTTGTGCGGCTCCTTTAGAATTTCACAAGTACATCACAAGATGCTATTTTGGGTCCCTACAGCATAAAGAGCGTTTTAAGATCTTCAGAATGCCCTTTGCCACTTTCCATTAAGACTGTGGAGATACTCAGAAAACAAAATGAATAAACCAAAACTCTTGGTAAATCTTAGTCCAGCCTTTTCAGTTTTACTGCCCCAGCTGAGTTCAAAAGGTGTTGCTTTGTTTTCAGCGCTTGTTTTGATCCTGGTGTAGTTCTCCAGCCAGACCTTCCTGCTCCCTGCCTCAGGAGCATGTGCTTGATCAGCCACAGAACTTGAGTGTCTCAGTCCCTCAAACAATGCTTCTTAAACACTCCGTTAAGGCAGAGGAGCTGGGCTAAGCAGGAATAAACATACCAAGGGTATTTTTTTTCCTGTCTGGGGCCTTCCCAGTGACAGTGGCTGAGGGCTGCTGCTGCTGTCTGAACATTTAGTGGGCTGTGGTCTGTTACGATGGAGCTTCTCGGATCCAACAGACAGAAGAGGCTTCTGTCAAGCGTGTCCCTTCTTACATTGTAGTACCACTTCTTTGGAGCAGGGTGGCCAGTTGGTAATTGGTGTTGCTGCTCTTCAGGGGCAGGTCCCATTACCCAGTCTGCTGGAGGGGGACCTGCCTGTAGCCAGCGAAAGGGAACCTGTTGGCAGGAGCTTTCCCCTTCTGTCGTGCCGCATTCCTGGCGGTTCCCATTGCTGCACAAAGCTTATGTAACTGTCTCTGAAGCAGCAGAGGGGTCACTTCAGGTGGCTGTTTTAATCTGGCAATGTCTCCTCTCCTCGCTAATGCTGTCTGGAAGGATTTGTTAGACACTTTTTTCAGAGGAGAGGCCAGGCGTGCATGCACTTTCGCACACGCACACGGGGCTGCCGCGCTGGGATTTAAGGGCAAATGGAAGGCAGGGCTGTGACAGGAGGCCTGATTAGAAATACAATCTTTTCACAGGGCTTTGCTTTTGCATTTAAAGAAACTTCTGTGTGCTCAGCATTCAGATTCGCTGCCCCAGTGACATCACAGGCTGTGAGGACTGCAGTTACAGCAGTACCACCAGCAGTGCTTTGCCTTTCCTGCTTAGTTTGCCTGAGACTATTAGAATCATTTACATATGTTAAACAGCCATTGTGTGACCCTCGACAAAGAGTTTTATTTTATCTGCTCCTTCGGAGTAAGCTGAGATAGAGAACGACCCAAGGGCTTGTCTGTGGCCACACAAGGAGTTATCTGGCGGACCTGCAATTAGAACCCTACGGTCCAGACTATGCTGTGTTCTGATGACTTGATAAGCTCTTGCTCCTGGCATGCAGCCTAGGACCAGCAAGTCTTCACCTCCAGCATGGTGTACTGACCTCCCTATTGTGTCTCCAGACCTGAGAATAAAAGCTGGGTGTCATGACTACCAGTCTCTTCTTTTAAGCAGCAAGCTGCAGCATGAGTGCCCAGAGGAAACGGTGTAGTCAATGAGGAGGTTGACCTGCCAGCTTCCAGTGAGCCAGTGCAGCCTTCCATTAGTGGAGTGTAGACCTGGTAGCTGCCCTGTGGCTTGATTCTGTCTCTAGACACTGCTAGAACTTCTAGGATTGCTTTGCTTAGTGTTGCTTTAAGTATAGATATTCTCTCATGCTCCTCCGTTCAGTGTTTGGGTTTTTAGCTTTGGGACACATCCTTGGGGTTGGATTTTCAGAAGATGTGTGCCCTGCACTGTCACAACAGAGGTCTACTAAAACATCCCTACAGCATTCATCATTTTAGGAAGTTCTAATTCCTTCTGAAGTTATTTTTATAGCCACCCCACTTGTTCTGTGCTCTTTGCATGCCTGGGAATTACCAAACCTAAGGCAAATAAGGATATTGTGGTGTTCCATGTCCACACCACCTGCACTGAACGACCCAGCTGAGCCTTGCTGAGGGTGAGAGCTGACCTGAGAGAGAGTGTGTGTGGGGGGGGGAATATCTGTATGGGTATGGATTAGGACAGGCAGCTGTGGTTAGGAGGATGATGAGATGCTTAAAAAGCAGGTAAGAAAGAAACTAATACACGTCAAAGAGCTTTTCTTTAAAAATAATGTCACTTTGGAGATCCTGATTAACAAGGGTAGAAAGGAAGCTTTGTGTCTGAGATCTCAACTGTTGGGTTGTAGGCCCCTTGCAAACATGTTAAGCAGGAACCAGACTGGTAACATGGTGCCTCTTTGAAGAAGCAGAAAACCCAGAAACCAACCTTGGTGGTGGAGAAGATGAAAATTTGGATGACTATCAAAATGCCCTGAGCTGCATCCAGCTTAGAGCTCCTTAGGAATAGCAATTATGGGGGGCGGGGAGTGAAGAGGCCCTGGAGTGACACCCCACAACCACTCCCATAGACAGTGTCTGCAGAATGGAAACTGCCTTAGCTCTGGTTTTCTGCACAAACTTCATTCCACATTTGTGTGGGAAAAGCATCTCTGTGGCATTGCATGTTGTGAGAGCCTTCTGCAGAAACATGCTTTGCAAACTGGTATTTATTTTAATGAAAGCTGCTTACAGTATGTTACTTTATAGAGAGGATGCTGAAGGAGATACTTAATTATTTACCTCAACCTCTTAATTATAGCAGGAATTAACTGTAAATAAATGGAAACTTTACATATCTTGCTTTACACTAAGCTTTGAATTCCTGTTCTTTTCCTCTAGTTCAGCTGTACATGGTTTGACTGGCTGGTGTTCATTCTGGGCTGGACTGGTTTCTGGATGAGCTGTCCCTTTGCAAAGAAAAATTAGAGATGTATGTGTAGATTTCTCACATTCTAAAGGCAACTAGTCCAGGTGTGCTCAGGTGCCCCTATGAGAAATCCAAATCCCCTAAAGTGATGACTGAACCTGAACAAATCTGTAGATAAGAAATTCTACGTAAACCAGCCGGGGGTGCTTGTTTTGCACGTGTGACTGTGGCCTCCTGCTAACTTTGCTGAGTCTGTGCTGTACCACACTCAACACCTAAGGGAGAAGAGGGAGCAAGGGGAACATCAACCCCCAAATTAAATCTAGGTAGTAAAAATTAAGACACCTTCTGAGCCCCTGTCTGGGCATCTCCTACTAAAGTTCATGAGAAGTTAAAGATGTGTGTAATTGAGAAGCATGGAGCTGAGGCTTTCTCTGGTTCTGAAAGGCTGAATTCTTTTCTTTTTTTACTTTCTTTCTTTCTCCCCCTTCTCTGCTCATTAAAAAGGTGCTATTTGTGGTCATTAGGAGGCACCCAGAGCAATTAGGTCCAACTGACCTTCTTGATAGCTATTCAAGACAGAAGCAAAAGCAGGATTGTGTTGTAAACAACAACAGAAAGGGGGTCACACTAAACTTTATGGCTTGTTGGTATGTCGAGGGGGAGATTAGAGGATGATGCACTCAGCATCCCTGTAAATCTTGTTTATCGCTGGTGTGGGGGAGGACACCGTATCTGAGGGGAATCCTAGGACAGTGAGGTTGTGAACTTTGGGGCTGTATCAGTTAAAATGGCAGAGGGAGTAACTGGAAGAAGGGAACAAAATAATAGAATAAGCCTCAGTGACTCAGCTCTGAGTGTGAATTGCTTGTGGGCTGGAGTTAGAAGGCAAAAAAATAGCTTATTAACTGGGGTGTGCAAGAGTGACCGTTCTGTGCATCCATCTAGCTCTGTGTCCCGTCTCAGAGTGAACAACAGTAGATGCTGAGGGAAAGGGAAGAGCCTGGGCTAAGGCACAGAGAGACTTTCCCCAGCGTATACCCCAGTCACGTGTGGCTTAAGGGCTTCCTGAGCTGGAAGTTACATCTTTGTTTAATAGCCTTAAGGGACTTTCCTTCCTTGAGTCTGTCAGTACTCCATTTCGTCAACATTGGTGTCTCCAGTGAACAGCCAGTTCTGCTGAAGTACTGCAAAAATCCAAGTTAGAGACAAGCAGTCCCCGCACTACGAGGGCGGCACCAAAGCTTAAATCCCCGTCTCGGGGCAAGGAGAAGCTCATCTCGCGCTTGTCTCTTAGCCACGTTACACATTTGGGTATAACGGCCGTGTCTGAGGAGCAGCAAACCTTCTGCTGGGACCCAGTGTGGGTGTGAATTCCTCACAGGGAATGGCAAACACGTTGGTGCAAATGGGAGCAGCTTCTTTAAGGTTTGAAGGGCTTTGCATCCTCCCACCGTGGGATGGGGAGAAAAAGGTTTGGCCCCTTCCAGTTTTATATGGGGTCAGGCAGTCACTGTGGATGGAAGAAGGTTCTCAGAGGAGTCCACCATCTGGCAATCATAAAACAAGTAATCAACATTTTTTTGAGGAGGATGGTGAGGAAACAAGCTGCAGACGATTGTCGTGAGATCAGGGCCCTGCACAGACACCTTTATGACTCTTCTCTCTTCTGGTTGGGTGTCTGTGCTGCAGGTCAAAAGTTCAGGCTGTCCTCTCCCCCTTCTTTTTTCCCTTCCAAAGATGGGAATTAGGCCGGGGACTGGAATGCCGAGAGACTGTAAAATGGCTTGTCCCCGCTAGCCCCTCCTACCCTTTTCTTTTCCTTCTCAGTCGCTGTGTTGTGGTGGAGGTTGGGCAGCGCAGGCTCAGTGCTGGAGCTCCAGGAGAAGAGAAATTCAGCACAGCTTGAACTTTGTAAAATGCTGTGGTTAGATGGAGCGGCCGGGCAGCCTCCAAACAATGAGCTGGCAAGGTCAGGCTTTTGCTTAGTTTGTTTGTTTATTTATTTATTTTCCCCTGAGCACAATTAGTTGCTTATAAAAGGTTGTGCTGCTGTACCAGACCTCAGAGGAAAACGACAAAGATTCCAGAGCCTGGTGTTCAGAGCAGCACACAAGATCTCTTCCCAAGAGGTGATGCATTGGCAGGCGAGCGCTTCTGGGCCTTGCTGTCACAGAAGCAGATGAAAGGAGAAGACAGATCAATGATTCAGCACTTCTGGTGCTTATTTGAATGATGATAACCTATGAAAAGTAGACGTTGGGATAGCTGAGGTTTTCTCTTCTGCTGACTTGTATGTTGTGTGTGAGCTTAGCTGAGCCCACTCAGCTACTCACTGATGGAGTCACCTGCACCTTAAGGGTGAAAATTGGAGTGTACCAGAAGTGACCTCAGTAAAGTTTGGAGGTGGGCTTTGTGCATCAAGTGAACCCCACAACCCTTTGGCCTGATTCTCCCTCTCCTGATGAAAACAAGAAGCATGAGTAACTGCACTGATGCAGCAGCTACACCCACTGCAGAATCAGTGGGCAGACAGAAGGAGGCTTAGGGTATTACACCACCACCACCACCACAATCCAGAGCAATGTTGAACCCCGGAGCAGGGAGGTTAAACTCTAAGTATGGAACATTTTAAAGGTGACCTGTAAGCTTTTTCTAAACATAAAACCCCTCAATTATTTTCTTTTTCTGAGCAGTAGAGACCATTTTAAACCATACCTGGTTCATGTGAATCATCCTGCAAACTCTTCATCACCCCCCTCCCCCCCACTAGCACTGCACAGAACCTCCAGATTAACAGATATGCTGGAATGCAGGATGCACATCTGGTCTGCATTACTGTGGGCCCGGCTGTAATCACATGGAGAAAGCTACCTTGGGTTTTATGGAGAAGTGTTTGTATTATACAAACCCCTGTTGCCAGGCAATTTTTATTAAAAGGGCCAGTTTATGCTCAATAGAGTGTCCTGCTGAGGAGCTCAGAATGCCATGGAAATCTGTGCACAGCTTCACTCCCATCGTTAAAGTTCCAGAGGCTGTGCGAGTAAGCAGTGTGCTAGGGGCTGGCTGAATGTTCTCTGAGGTTTTGTCTACACTAACACTTGGGACTTTTGGAATATCCTGCTGCTATCTTGACAGCCTTGCCTGTAACAGTCCTGGAATCGTAGCAACGTGGAGCCTGGGTTCAGCTGGTTGTTCCTGGTGGACCTCTGGCCTAGGAGTGGGAAATTGAACCAAAATATAGAGTAGCCAAAGGGAGTGTGGCAGAGGTTGGTTCTGAGGGCTGGAAGGTTTCTAATGATGCATGGAAGATTAGAAATGCTTACTTTGAAATCCCAATTCTCAGGACATAATTTTAGAAGTTGCTTAGGATAATTCTCTTAGGGACTTAAAATGATTAAGATTTACTCTGTGCTCTAAAGATGCTTCACGTTAGGATAGTGATCTGACCTGACTAGCAGTGCTTCCAGAACTGGAGTCTGGAAGTGTTACTCTAAATGCAGAAGTTTGGCACAGTGAAATCTGGGTTAATAAACACCCATGAAACTTCTCACACACAACACAATCACCTAGACATTCTGGGGAGGTGTCTGGTAGCAGGAAGTTAGAAATAAATGCTGACAAAGCTCTCTACTCCTTTTATGACCGTCCTGCAGAGGGTAGAAGAGTTGACGCTCTGGGTAGGTCAAGAAAATGTCCACAGCGCTGTTTAAGAGCGAAGACTCTCTTGAGTTAAAGATGTTACTTTGCATTTCCAATTCAAAGCTGAATTTGTGCATACAGTAAACCCTCACAAGTGCCACTAAAGGTCATAAGACAGGAAGGGGAAGCAGGAGGGCTGACTTCTTAGTGTTGTGTCAGTCAACTGTCTACCGGAAAACCACAGAACCCTACCTTCATCTCTGCAGACAGCCAGTCACAACATACTTGGTTGGCCAAGGGCTTTTTTTCCTGTCCAGCAATCCTGCATGTCCTCATACAAAGTATTTTCTTTTACCCAGCATGACCAGTGGGAGGAGATCTGGAAGCTGTTACAGAATGTGTGCAAGTTTCTGTCTTGCTCTGGCATAAATTGTCTCATTTCAGTTTGTTTTCAAATGCCGTTATGGAGGGAAGCAGAGACTGATGGCTGGAGAGGCTCAGGTAGTTCTTCCAGTGCAGTCACCTTCATTTCAGTTTGCAGATGATAGAACACTCACACAGCTCCTGTCCGAGTTGGCTAGGAGAAATTGTACCCTTGGAAGGTTTTGGTCACTATTGTGACTTGTGTAACGGTTTCCTTCAGTTGTTTTGGCCTACCCTGGAAGTCAGTTGAATCTCCCAAGTGCTCCCTCCTCACTTGCAGGAGTATGCAGGACAGGACTGTGCATATGGAAGCTCATGCTTTGTGTGCAGACCACTTGGCAAAAGCATCTGTGGTCAAACAACACTGGCATATGGCACGGAACATGTGTGGAGGGCAGCACTGGAGTATTGAGCCTGCATCTTCAGCAAAGCCAACTTACCCTCCTGGTACTCAGCTGTGCCGTGGGGAGCATGCCTGCAGCGCTGTCTATGCAGTGTAGTAAGTCACAGTCCTGCTCTAAATGAGGAAACATACTTTGTAGGTGGAAGTTTAGGTTTGAGCTTAGAAGGAAGTTCTTCACAGAAAGAGAGCTTGCCCACTGGAGTGGGCTGCCCAGGGAAGGTGGTGGGGTCAATGTCCCTGGAGGTGTTTAACAAAAGACTTAGTGCCATGGTCTGGTTGATCAGTGATTAGTTGGACTTGATGATCTTGAGGTATCTTCCAACCTAGTTGATTCTGAGTGTGTGTGTGTGTGGTGCAGAAGCCATTTCAAAACTGCCCTATTTGTCTTGTTTCAGCAGTGATGCCTCAAGAACTGGCCTCAAAGTGGCCTCTGGCTATACATAAAGCTGTAAGCAGTTTGTAGAATCAGATCCTGAGTCTACACATCTGGGATCCACAACATGCTGTGTCCACATGGAGAATCAACATGATATTTAACCTAATGATGAATTTAGGCTCAGAGAGCCCAGTCAGTGCAGCTGTACTTGGTGTGTGTACAAGCAGACCCCACAAGAATGGTCTTTTTGTTTGGATTTGTCACTTGGGGACATCTTAAAATGAAGTATATCCAACACAAACTGCCAGCCCATTGCTGTTGATGCCAGTTTGGTTTGAAACTTGTGCAGCTTTTCAATGCAGGAATGGTGCTGCTGTTCCTTTCTTGACGCACAGTTTAATTGCTCTCCTCTCCAGAGGAAGCTGAACTCTCCAGCTGAGTGTGTGCCAGGCTCCTGACACGCAGCACAATTCAGCTGTGTCTTTTCCTGCCGCCTATTGAACAACACTGTGGGCATATCAAAATCGCTGCCACTGAATGACTTGGCCTAGCTGAAAGTGAATATTGGGTGCAAATTGGAAAATAAGGTAATGTGAAGTTGTCTTGTTAGCATGAAACTGAATTTTGCCCTGATGCTCTTATTATAGTGATGAGTTACAGTAAATCCCCTCCCCCTGCCCTGTAGCAGTGGTTTGTATCAAATCCATGCCCTTCCATGCGGTGAGGTGCTGCCTCCCCTTTATTTATACTGAACTTGCTCATTATATTTAATTCTTTTTGTTGTTATTGCAGGAGCCCTGTTAAGAGCTTGAGATGTCCCACCTTTTTTGAACACATTTTCTTGGCACAAATTGGTGTGTTTTGTTGGTCTGTCACATCAAGCAATATCCTTGTCAGTGCCAACTAATTGCTATCAATCAAGCGGCAAGCATGAAAGGCTGGGCTGAATGTTGACTAAAGCATGGTAAAAAGCACAGGACACATGATTTCTTGTAAAATATGAAGCTAGAAGGGTGGCTCTGTAGGAAATAGGCTGACACATCCACATCCTGCATTTAGGAGCTGCCATGCAGGTGGGTAGATGAAGCAGGCGTGAGTGATTTGTGTCAGGATTTTAGTGCCTGTCACTTGGGAGTGAGTGTGAAAGTGGTCAGGAAAAAAACGTTCTTCCTTGATTGCTGCAGGGACCATCAGGGACCATCTGCTTGCTTACAAACTCTGCTGGTGTGTAGTTGTTAGTGCTAGGACAGGACAGGGCAGGGCAGGGCAGCAGAGGAATGCAGGTGATGCTTCCCATAATACGGTTAAAATAACCCCCAGTACCCTGCTTGGAGAATCAGGGTAAGTGGCTTGGGTCTGAATCCTTCCCCCTTGTTCATTCATTTGTTCATTTGAGTGTATGCCTGCCTCTCTGACTGTCTTGCCATCCAACCTGTCATGTAAACTTCATAGAATTTATTGAGGTAACAACAGTTTGTAGCCTCCTTGTCCAGAGCTGTTTTCTCTTCCTGCCTCCCTTGCTGGGTCAGACCCAGGCGTCTCTCCAAAGGCTTGCAAGCACCAGCAGTAAGGAGCTGCAGCTGCTGCAGCTACCAAGTGTCCTTCCTCCATGGAACTGCTGTGTCTACTACCTTTGTGTAGATCTAGAGCTCAAAAGGTCACAGCTTGTGTGTGTGTATTTATTACCTTCTGTTTTGTTCTCAGGAGTCCCATTTCATGACCATCATCAGTCCTGGCCAGGGCATCAGGCAGGTCAGAGGTGTTATCTTGTTCTTTATGACTCTTAGATGTTGGGTTTTAGGTTGGTTTGTTGTTGTTTTTTTTTTAGGCAAAGCAGTCATTCCTTCTGGAGCTTGTAAGTTACACTGGCTGTCCGTGTTTGAAACGTTTGTATTCCCCAAGAGGAGCTGAGTCTTTACCTTGATTTCAAAGCAAGACAAAAACTTTAAAACGCAAAGCAGTTGGGAGACTTCCCAGCTGCTTAGAAAAACAGCATAATAGTAGGAGAGATAGTGGGCTTGAAAACAGGGGAGAAGCAGCTAGGCATCATTTTGCCTCTCTTTTCTCAGAACAGGAACCCTTCCTTTACCCAGGGAAGGACTTGTGTTACTGCTTACCAATGCCCAGTACAGCCATAAACCATTTCAGGGCCCCTCAGGATTTACTAATCATTGGGGTTTTTTTCCACTTGAAAATGTGAAACTTAATTCTGGGAAATGTGACTTGCTATGACAAGAGGCACAAAGAAACTTCATATAAATCCTGATGAGAATTGAACAGGCTTGGGGAGATGGAGGAAGAATCCTCCTTCCCCCCCTTTTTTGTTGCTCTGTATGCTGGATGCTAGAGTAGGTAGGTAATGCATATTTTGTGTCTTGTATTTAAAGTGTGGAGGCAGCTTTGGAAGATGCTTCCCAGAGAAATGTTTTTGCTTTCTGACTGGCAGACCTGTTTGGTCCTTACCATCACCTTTGAAAGGTGGAGCACATCAGCTCTTGTTTCAGAGGGGAGTCCATGTGGGTTTGGGACTTCCGTTGTGTACCAGAAGTAGTTCAGTTCCATGCCTCCTAATTTATTTTAAACATACATAATGCAAGCAAATGATCATTAAAGTATTTGAATACCAGAGCTATGTACTATTCCTTCTTGCTAGAAGACATCTGTCTTCCCATTCCTATGCATTGTAATCAAAGTACATTTTAATTTCCTTCTAAACAGCATAGGAAAATGTTTTCCAAATGGCTTCCCTCAGGGCTTTGTTGATAAGAGACCAGAACAGGGCATTTTTCTGTAGAAGGACAGCAAGACTGCTGCTCTCTGTTACAAAGTCTGTGTGTATCTGTAGAGGAATATCCCAGAGCACTGATTGTTTCACCCAGGTGGACTGTTTGAGAAGTGCCTGTTAGCTTTTGTAATTCACTGGTGTCTTCTCTAATGCATCACAGTCATCTTCTGAGAACCCCCCTGCAAAGTGAGCAGTAGGAGAGCTGGGCTTCCGCTCTGAGGTGGCCTAAACACATACCTACAATACTGCAAGGTCTTTACATTTCATGTGTTACTTTAAGAACAGGGAGGTTTTGGAATAGTATTTTGTCCTGAAAAAAATGCAAGAGCCCCAAACAAACATTTGCTCATCAGGTTGTGAAAAATGAGGGCTGTGAAAGGCAGAAAACTGAAGATGTGCTTCAGTGAGGTCAGGATCTCAGGAGGAAAAGCAGAGGGACTACACTGCAGCTCCACTTTTTATTTGTGCTTTCTCTTCTCGTAATTCTAGGGAAACCTCAGTTGTCCTGATCAGAAATGTTGACTTTCCTTCCAGTAAGGCTGTGTTTTGGAGATAGCATTAAAAAAACCCAAACAAAAAAGGTCCAGGAGAGGAGAGAGGCTCAGGCTGCTTGAGCTGATCTGACATTAGTGTTGTGGTATTTTAGTTTTTCATTGTAACCTGTTTTCTTAGTGATCCTGGCTGCAAGTTGGTTGACTTCAGGCCACAGGGCTTGCAGTATGGGCTTCACTGGGGTTTACCACTACCAGATGAAGCTTTGTTTTCTCTGTGCTTGAATTTCCTATCCTTAAAGACACTGTCAGAAGTAATTAACATAGGTGGGGGCATTCTTCAATGAAAGAAGGGAAAAAAGTTTCTCAGATCTTGACTTTCCTCCTTTAGCCTTTTCTGTCATTTGAAGGCTGATAGCCTGGCAGCCCACAGCTGGGCTAGACCTATCCCAAAACTTCCAAGGGTTTTAGTGGAATGAATTCCTCTCTTTGCTTAGCATTCACAATCAAAGTTTGGCATTTTGACTGCTATTGAACTTTCCCCTTTTTGTCACAAAATGTTGAAAGTGAGGAAGTGAGTATTTGTTTTTGGTTGTCCAAACCAAAACCACCTCAGAAGGGTTCAATTTCTGGTAAGCATTGAGTGCTTTTTTAGGTCTGGAGCTTTGTCATACAACGTTCCACAAAATGTTATTCAATCAGGGTGTATATTTTTAGTCATAGTTTATTTGTATAATGGTAGAAAGTGGAGGTCCTAAAGTCAGAATAGAAGTTTCCACTCCTGAGCAGTTTGATACACAAGCCTAAAGAAAACTAACTGGATGCAGTGGATAGGTGGAGAAAGCAAACTCGACTCCTCAGCGTGCAGTGGTATATGTGTGTGAAAACCAACCCAAAATCCCAGTTTCCATTTGCTCAGTTTTCAGGCTGGAGCAATTTACCAACTGCAGAAATGCCATTGTGTCCCAGGAAATAATGATACTGCCACATTCAGGTCACATCAGATCTGCCTGGCACTGTTGGAATACGGAAGAGATCTGATTCCCAGCTGCGCTTCCAGAGGAACTCTGAAAAAGGAAGGGTCACAGGGAGGTGTCCCTGTTGGCTGCATCACTAGTTAGAAGACTATTTGCTTCTTTTGCTGTACCCAGTGACAAGTGCCTGGTCTGTATTTGTGCAGCTTGCCAGCAGAATGATTTTCATTAGATGGCTTTGACACAAAAATGGATGGATGGATGGATGGATTGGTTTGGAGGAAGTGAAAATTGTGTTGTTTCTGCATTTAAACACAGGTGGTCAGAACCTCTCCCAACCTGCTCTTCCTTCAGAGTGTTCTGTGAAAGCTTGCTTAGGGGTTAATCTTACAGCCTTGAGTGACTTGAAGTTGTAAGAACCCTTGGAATGTGTAAAGAGGGGAAGGATTCCGTAGATAAGGCTGAACTCTGAACTCGGGCCACAATCCAGTTTATAGCTAATCTCCACCAATAAAAGCAGCATCAGCTGTCTGAGTCAGGACACTGCTCCTCCTGCTGAAGTTGTTGAGATAAGAAAGTAGGCTGTTACACCTGAGAAGAGGGCAGAGAAGGTGGTGTCTGTTATTCTTGAACTTTGAAGCCCAGAAAGCAGTAGTGTAAAAAATAGTAGAGGAAGTGTTGTTCTGAGGTTGCACGGTGTGTGGAGGCTCACAAAACTCAGACAAACACCAACTTTTTTTAATCAGACCATTGCTCTGACACCACCAGCACTGCCCCCTGCCCACTTCTCTTCCTGTGTGTCTCAGTGCTGCAGGTGGATGAACAGTTGTTAAAAATCTCATGAGGAGAACCAGGCAGCTTTTCTTTAACCTACTGTTTATGCTTAGTGTGACTGGGGAATGCATTTTACTCTGGCCAACAGTTTGTCCAAGGCAGCTAAAGAGACATGTGAAATAATTCATCAGTGGAAGGTGTCCACAGAAGCCCTTCTGATGTCTTTGGGAGCTGTATCGTTGGCTGTACTGCGCAGCTATGGAAGCAAGAAATGGGGAGCTACGTGCTTCAGTGCAAGGGAGGAGGAAAAGGGGCAAGAGACACTGAGTGCTGCTACACTTCCACTCTGAAATATTTCAGTTTCCAAATGGTGAAAGTCTGACTTGGACATGACTCCAAGTGCAATATTTTATCAGAGGAGGCCTGTTGCATGCAAACATTCTTTCCTTTTCCTGATTGTTATGGTTACCTCCTCCTACCCTCATCCCTCTGTGAAGTTCTGAAGAAGCTGCCCATCTAGAAAGCCATGGGAATTGGGGAGGTTTGTGTGAGCCTTGTTTTCTCAGACAGAAAGCTTTGATTCTTTAAATACACAAACAAGACTGATTGTGAGTCTTGAATATTGTAGGTGAGGAAAACCTCTTTGAGGAGATTCTAGAACAGAAAAAAATCATTTGTGATGGTAATGCAGAAGTAGGGAGAGATTTCTACTTGGGTCATAGTTACATCTTGGTTGTAATGGGGACAGAGTGAAGCCAAGTGTATCTGAAATGGGGAATTAGAGGCTGCTGGGAAATCTGCAAGAGAAAAATGAAATGACATAAGCTTTACATTCAGGGATTTACATTCTGTTCCAAAAGTTGTTTGTGAATTTGGGTAGACTGCCTAAGCCAGCCTATGAGCCTTGGGGTTTGAGGCAGTAATGAGTGGGCAGCTGTTGAAAAGTATATGTCTTTATCTTGATTTTAGGACCTGATTTTAGTTGAACTTCACTCTCACCCCCAGAAATGAAAGCAGGTAAAACCATCCTTTGTTCTTTACATTCTAAACCAGTCCTCCAGGCAGAGCAGTTTGGTTGTTAAACCTGGAGCAGCATCTCGTGACCATATCAAAGTCAGGTGGGTGCTGTGTCACTCTAACTCTCATTTGCTCAGTGTCTTTCCTTTCTCCAGCATTCCTGCTGATTTTCTGACCTAGGACATCATTTCTTTCCTTATGCTCAGAGCGTACTGCGATCCTAAGAACTGGGCATGGGCGTGAAGGTCAGAACAATTGGTTTCTATTTCTGTCTGTTGCTGAGTGATGGACTCAAAATCCTTGCCTCTGTTAACCTATCTGCAAAAATGGAGATAATGCTGCTTATAGGCTTATATGAAGCACTTAGAGGGTTATCTTTTTTTGATAGGCTGCTTGTTAGGGAAGGATAAAATGGCTTGAGTGCTTGTGCCAAAACTAGACTGCACTGAACATTTGGAGAAATGGATTTTAATGTAAATTTTCACTCTTGCTGCTAGTGAAAGCCAGAAGGCAAGAAGTACTTCAAAAAGCAAATCTCAGTAGCTTTTTTAGGGCTGGAGGAAAGCAGGAAGTGCAGCAGTTCCCGTGAAAGAACTGCAACCCCTGTTTTTAATGAATAAGGCTGGAGGATCACTGACAAGACTGCATTCTTATTTAAGTTTCAAACCCTGCTGCTACTGTTGAAGGACACAGTCCTATGAGGTGCAAAAAATAATCAAATCTGCTATTCCTTTTCAAACTGGGACTGCTCAGCACCCTGCTAATTGAGCTAAGGCTCTTGCTTAGAAGATTCCTAATGAAAGGATCAGACTTTGAATCGGAGACAAGGCCAGAAAAAATACCCTTATGGCTCTGAACTGTACAGTGCCTTTAAAGTTTATAGGGCAGTGATGGCAAAGCTTCCATTGTCAGCTGGAAAATTTATTGTTAAGAGCTGGTTATTACTAGCAGCAGCTTCTTTTTAGTGCCAGGCGTGGCGGTGATGTCAAGGGTTCACTAATCTCGATCTCCGCAAATGATATATTTCAGAGGAGGCTCCCGTGTCACACTGGAATCGATGCTGATGGTTACTGTGTGATGGGGATGTGGGTAAAGTCTGCTTCTCAACTGGCTCTGCTGCCCCAGTGGCTTTGTGCCCTGCCTACTTCCTGCTCTGCCCTTAAGAGCTCTTGCAGACAGCCCAGGGTTAGAAAGGGGGTAGCAGCTGAGGTAAGGGAGTGTCTGCTTGGTTGCATAGAAACCTGTCCCTTATCACCTGCCACCACTTCTTTGAAAGGCTGCTCAAGGTTTAAAGTTCTGGGTTTGAGTAATCAGTCCAGCATCAGACCTTACAAAGGGAAACAATGGCTGAATACAGTGCTGTAAATGCTGTCGCTAAGGAAGTGGCTTGGTTCGTCTGAATTTACAGCCTTCCTGAGACAATCCAAAATGCACTGCTTAGATGCTGCCTTGAAAAGAAAAGTGCCCTCTTGGCTCTATTTTTCAGCCCAGTTTCTGCCTCCTCCCCTCCATACACATATATATTTATTTATTTTAAGCCACCATTTTCTTCCTGTGCTTGTTCTCTAGGGTTTTTTTGTCATTGTTTCATGTTTCTCAGTGGAGATGCCTTCCCCCCCCCCCCCCTTAAAAAAAACCCAAAAAGGCAAAGCAGGCTCTCGTCAGAGGAATGTGCAAGCAGAGTACATTTAAGTGCCACATTCTGTGCTGCCATGGCAACCAGAGTTTTAAAAATGATACCGCCGATGTTCCAAAATGATGCAACCTCCAATGAACATCAGGAATAATTAAGAAAAGTAGTCTGTGCTCTGTGCTCTAGAGAAGGATCCATGAGAGGGCCATTTCTCTACTGATTTCAGCCCCCCCAGCTTCAAGTGCCATTTGCTGTTGTTTGGGGGGGGGGGTTGGCATTGATTATACTCTCACGGTGGTCAGTGGCAGGTTGGTTAGAGACTTTAAGTGGTTTTCTAAGGTGTCCTGCTGGTAATACCTCTGATTCCATCTATTTATTTGCTTATTTGTTGTAATAACTGCAGTGCTGGGATGCAGCTCTGCTAGGCAATAAGGATTTGATCCAGGGGCCCGATGGTAGCTTTCTTCCACAGCCTCCCAGGCAGCCATGGCATCAGTAGCAAGGTATCCTTGTCCCAGCGTGCAAGCTCTGTCATATATAAAGGCCATACACTTAGTATTATCCCTTCTAATGCTTCATTTCCATCTTTCATTATACTACCAGTAATGGAGAGGGAGCAGTAAAAAATAGAAGTCCCAGGGGTAGATGATGGTGCACGGAGGAGTCAAGAGGACTGGAAAATGGCAAAGGTCATAGGTTAAGACCCTTTACTGGGAAAAACAGAAGCAGTCTGAACTTGTTAATGAAATGACTGGGATTTTTAGTAGAGAAAGTGAGGAGACAGGGAAAGAATAGCAGCCCAAGCTTTCTGTGAGGCTAATCCAATGAACTGGATACCTTCTCCTATCTCATTTCCCCCCAAACCAGAAATTAACATTTTCCCCCTCAGATAAACACTTCAGTCTCTTCAGGAGAATAAGGTTGAATCCTGCTGCTTCCCAGACACCAAAGAAGAAACCATATCTGCTGACTAGATTATTAAACTCCAAAGAGCAGTGACACTTCCAAGCAGGATTGCTTACTCTGGGGAAAATGAGGACACTTCCAGTTTGAGGACAAGCATTCCTTTGCTGGACAGTGGAAGATTCTGCTCTTCTCTTGGTTCATCAGATCTTCATTACCAGCCTAACTAAGTATCTTAAGCACAGGTTTGTGCGCAAAGGGTAGTGTAAAACCACAAAATTATCCAACTTCAACTTTCTGAAAAGCTGTTAGGTTTGTCTGTCCTTTCCCTGCTGTGCCAGTGTTCTGCCTTCTGTGCCCCGGCAACCCAAGCAGAGAGAAGCCTTGAGAAACAGATTCTGCATTCTTTTCAAGGTTGTTTAAGGATGCCTCTTGAACAACAACAACAACAACAATAAAAAAAACCCAGCCAGAACTGAATAATACAAGGCCAGCTCACTCCCATATGTTATAGAATTACTGAGATTACACATCCCAGCAGTGTAATTGCCACCCACAGCTGTACCTCCACACCCCCACGCTCCCTTCCCCCTCCTTCCAGCATCCCCACCCGGAACGCAAGAAAGAAACAGCTCTGTGGTAACGTGGAGTTTCTTGTTCTGAACTGTTGGAGGTGAATCTGTGAAAGAACACCGAGTTCATGCCCCAACCACTTCCCAAGAGTCTGGTATTATAAGAATCTGATTTCTTTTCTCTTTTGCTGACGAGACAGATTGAAAGTGTATTTTACGGGCACACCCTTTCAGGTTTCTCTATCTCCTCGCTTGCATTAATTTTTAATCACTTCCTCCAGTTGACATGCAACAACGCCTCTGAGGACTGGCTGAGCGCATTCTCAGGCAAGCTCTACTCAGCCTTTATCAAAAAAAAATCTAAGGTGACATGACCTTAAAAACTTCAGAAAATGGATTCTAATTTCAGCTCTGCTGGTATGCATTGGCTTCAGGGGAGCAATCTGAGCCTCGCTCCGCTCGGAATCTGCCCACAGACAAGCCCCTTGCCTTGTACAGTACACTCGGGCTTCTGGAGTCTCTGGGCTGTCCTGTCTGTTAAAGCAGAGGAGTTGTCGGTGCAAGTATGGAACTGCCACCCAGTTTGCAGACGAGGGAGAGAAGGTCCTGCTGGTCCATTAACCCTGTTGTGCTGATCTGGCTGTATTTTGGCAAGCAAAGTGAATACTTTGAAGGCTGGAATGTCTCTATATGGATGCATATTCCAGAGATCTACATATGAAATACTCTGTAGATCGTTAAAGATGCCATTTAATTTCCAGGGTGATGTGCCAAACTGATTTCAATTAGAACCTGTAACTCGAAAGCCAGCATGGGGAGAAGGGGGATTTCTGGTATATTGAGTGTGTGGTGTACATCTATGGAGTTTGGTGCAGTAGCAGGCTCTACCTTTGTAGGACCCAGACACTCTCTTTAAAATGTTCTGTTCCCAGGTGGTAGCAGATTTTACTGCTAGAACCTTGCTGTCTGACAGCTTTTGCTGCTGGTTCGTAGCTGAGAATCGGGTCAGAAACCTGGGAGCAGCTGAAGGTGCTGCTTCGGGTGAGCGTGGAGCTGGGCACCAGCATACCCAGAGAGCAGCAGGCTCCTTCCAGGCAAATGCTTCTCTAAACCACGGGCAGGGGGTTGCCTGTCCTGGAGGCATGAGGGGAAGTCATGCGGTGCTGGTGAATGGATTTGCCTTGGCCATGGTCCCAGCCGGGGAAACTGTGTGACAATTTTAGGGCAAAGGTTCCCCTTGGGTGACATTCGGCAGGGTTTCAGCTGTACCCTGCGCGTTCCCGAGCTCTGCTCGCTCCTCCTCTGCCTTCAGACACAGCAGGCTTCGGAGGATGAACGATCTGCTGGCTGGGGATGACCCTGCGTGTCTCTGAATGACAAAGCAGTGGCTCCTGTCGCAGGCTGCCGAGCGGCTGCCGCCAGCCCCCGGCCGACTCGGCTCTGCCGGGTCCTGCGCTCGCCACCACCGCCCGCCCGTGCCCAGCCGCGGCTACAGGTTCGGGTACACCGCAGAGCCGCCCGCTCCAGGCCGTGCGACATGCCTGCCGCATTCCGGTGTGTCGTGCCGGAAAACCGCAGCTGGCAGTCCCAGGTCGGGAGGGAACGGAGCCTCCTGCCCGGGCCTCCCCGCCGCGGTTCGCGGATGCCTGCGAAGTGCGTCAGGGCTGGCGGCGGGCAGCCGGGCAGACGGGGCGGGCGCTCGCAGGGCGGAACAGCCGCAGTCTGGGCTCCCAGCCTCCTGGCTAGACTGGAGAAACTTCTAATTGAGTTCCTGAGCCTCCCCTCCCCTCCCTGCAGCTCGGCTGAAAAACACCCTGGCTTCCAGCCATGCCCTTTCGCAGTGACCTTGCCTGCAAATAGCGCGCAGGAATTTTTACAGGCACCGTGCACTTGGAAAAAGGACTGGGGGGGAGAAGCTGAGGAGGGGGCATGCTGCTCCCCTTGCTTGAAAATCTAAATCTCATCAGCCTCCCGTGGCAGCCTCGCTCCCCCCCCGCAAAAAAACCACCGAGCCCAAGAGCTGCAAATTTCATTACGCTCGTTGGTTCTTACAGTGCTTTAATGGCTCTCTTCTGATGGTGTCAGGGATGATCAGTTTGTGAAGATTAATGGAACTGAGTGGTTCAAAGGAGATTGTTTAGCATAGTGGCAGGATATATGCTGTGCACTGTGTGTGCCTTGCACATCGAATTCCCTGACATGTATGTTAAAATGCATAGATAAGCTAGGGGGAGAGTGAGCCTGTGTGTATCTGTATGCATATACATGTAGAAAAATGCTCATACATCCAGTTTGCCTGACCATAATGTAAAGTGATACTGGGCATGGCTGGCTGCTTGGTGTATATACATAAAAAGCAGCAGCAGCAGCCACTGGCTAAAAATAACCCCAAATTGTTCTCTCAGATTACATCAATTAAGCTGAGAACATTTGATGTAAAAGTTGGGCTGTTAAATTCAGTTTAAGAATTGCTTGTTCTTCTGGGACACTGTGATGCAGGCTGTAGGAATCACTGGGCTGGGGACACGGGAGCCACACATGATTTAGCCTCTGAGCAGCTGGCTTGACTCCTCCACCTGCTATCAGCAGCATTAAGTCAAATGTGTAAGCTTTTCTGGGAGTGATGAGCAGGGCTGTGTTCGACACCGGCATCCCCTCAGCCCTTGCTCGGTCTCTGGAGGTGCCGCTGGAGCACTGTTGCCACTCAGGCATTTTCACCTAGAGCTTGGAAAATAAAATATGGAAATACTCCTGCTGCTTTTTCTTGGGGTGTCATAAAAGACATTCATGCTCTAGTTGCATCATGTAGTCCCTTGGATTTGGAGGCGTTCAGTACTTTGCAGGACCATGCCTTTCACACGTTGCCACCTTGCTCTCAATCACAGTCAGCTGATCTGACATGTCAGTTGGATCAGGGTCTTCAGACCTGCATTGGAACTTCATGATACAAGAGGAAAAATTGATTATCTAGAAGCATCTTTAATTCAAACTTGTTTTTCTTGTCTGCACTCCTGTGTTTCTGTCCGTGGCAGCCCACTCCCTGTAGTTAGCAAGCTGCTTTTCACTGCGCTCAAAAGTTCAGCTGTTGCAATCAAAGGTAATTTTGTTTGTGCAAGATACTCATCTGCAAAGGAAGGGCCAAGAATAGGGGTGAAAGAGAGGACAGTCGGCAGATGACTTAAGTGTTTCTATTAGGCCTTTCTGACAACCCCAATAATTCTTTAATGGCTTCCTAATAAAGTGTAACATCATTATGCCTGAGAGGTTTTTTGGACTCCTTTTCTACTCCTTCAGTAAAGGGTTTGGAAAAGCAGCAGTCGAATCAGAAGACCTCTGTGTCTCTACTCTGAGTTGTGCCTGAGTTCTTGATTCTGCAGAAAGGCAGCAATGGACTAAATGTTATTGCATGTAAATGCAGCTGTAAGATTCATCAATACGCAGAATGCTCCTGGCACCTTTTGCATAAGCAGCCCAGACTCTCCCCAGAGGCTTTTGGTACCTGAGGGATCAGAAAGAAGAAGAAGGGATTCTTCTGTTGCAAGATAGAATTTGCTTAGTGTGACTTTTCTGAGACATATGGTGCAGCAGCACCTGTTTTGTAAGTATGATCTCAGTGCAGAGAGAGCAGATCCTAGAGAATAGAGGAAATTTCATCTCTCCTTCCCATAATTCCACCTGGCTGCCACCTGCTCCCACATTTAATTGGCCCATGTCCCTTGGCTCCCCGCACCGACCGCAGGGGAAGCAGGAGGAAGCGGAGACAGACAGTGAGTATGCAAAGTCTTGTGGGGAAACAAAAGGGACTTCGAAAGAGCAGTTTAGCTAGAAGCCAGGCTGATTCGTGTCAGGCTTGTCAGTCATCAAGGGGCGGTGGCTGGCCCAAGTACCAGGGCCTGTCACTGCCTGTGAGGACACAGTGCAGCTTCTTGTCCACCTGGGCGCAGCCATCTCAGTGACTGGGTGTCGCATGTGTGGCAGTTCACACTTGAGGGAAGATCCATTGCCATTTGACACTAGACTGGTGGTTTGGAAGTTTCCATCCTTCTAGTTTTGTAGCACAAAATAATGGTGATAAACAGCTGGGAGTATCCAAGTGTTGTTGGCAGTGATATCCGTACACCAGGGATAAACATTCTGACGAAACCGGAGTGTTTATTTGCATGTGGATGTCGCTGCTTGGTAAATTCCAACACATCTGGTTATCACCACTGAGATTTGCCAGTAAAAAAGAGGGTGTTTCTCCTCCTTTTTCCCAGAACATGGCTGCTCGTGGAAGGAAGGCTTGAGTAGCTGATACTTAGCAGATTTCATCCCTCCTTGCCTGTGTTCACCCCCACCTCTGCTGAGGTCAGCCACCTTTTAGCGCTTCGTATGACCACAAATATTTAACCGCGGTTTCTTAACCTTAATCTAACCACACTGGTAGCCATGGTAAAGACTAGCAGCTTCAGAAGGAAAAAGCTGCAGTAATGCAACAAACCTGTGTGGATCTGTCCTGTGAGCTGAGCACTTGTTTGAACGCTTACACAACACTCAGGCTGGGGTAAGTTACAGACAGTGCCCATGTACTTCATTACTCAAAAGTGACTTTATAGGCTGTGGAATGACAGGCTCTGAAATGAGTTCAAAAATTAAGTTGTTAGTCATCATTTTAAAGCCTTCTGGATTGCAGAGCAGTGTTTTGTAATGGCAGGTCACTACCATCCCTGCTTCTCCTCTGGGAAAACTGAGGTGGAGTAGGAAACAGCTTGGGACACCCCCCCCCCCAACTCCCAATGCAGTGTGTGTAGAACAATCTGTTCCAGCAGTTCTGTCCTTATAGATGATTTCTCTCTCTTACACTTGTATGCTGAACAGCCAGCTGGAGTTAAAGGCTTGTAACACCTGAAATAAGGACTTCTCATGCAGCTGGGCCCTGTGTTACCAGCATAGCTTGTATGGCTCAAGTTAATTTTGGGTAACGTCAAGTTTCTCATCAGTATTGTACTGTAAAGCGAGCAAGCTTTCCAACTCTGAGAGATGCTTACAATTCCTTACTGTCCTGCAGCAGCTTTCTGTGGAGAAGTGGCCATTCTCAGACAGCCTCCTTAGTTAGTCATTCCAAGGTAAGCTGCCTTTCTTGGTCAATTAGAACTCTAGAGCAGCCTCAGGGCTGCTCTGTTACTGGCTCTGAGTCTAGACATATTCTTGACGAGTACAAACACAGGACTTGGATACACACAGTTACACCTGTGGTAGGGCTGAAGCAGAACTGGCACCCTTAGAGAAACCATTTGTGTAAAATCTATTCTTACAGGGCCTTTTGGTTCACTTGGAGGCTCCTTTATGCTGCCATAAGGAGATTTTAATGCAGCTGAGCACACGCAGCATTGTCCGTCACCAGCTTCCAAGCACACAAATGGGAAAATTAACAGCTGTTTCCAAGTGTGGCTGATTTCCTGAGGACCACCTCTCTCCCACTCTAATGGAACACAGAGATGATAGTGAAATGCAGTAGCAGAAGAGAGCGGCAGGAGCTGACCCTCTAAATCATCTTGAAGTCAAACAGCATTAAGCAGTTCCTGATGCCGCCTGCCAAGTGCACGTTATCATCGTGTCTGAGTAGTGCAGCCGTGTACAGATAAGGAGAGGTTAGTGCCCTGGGAGGAGTGGGACAGTGTTTACAGAGGTGTCAGTACCAATTTAGCAAGTCAATATGATCTCTGTGGCTTTGCCTGTTTCCATATTGAAGGGACAGCCCAGCTGCAGGTAGAACATCTTGCTGTGCACAGAGGCAGGCAGTGTGCTGGCGGTGGCCCCCACATGCTGCTTTGCCGCTGCCTAGGTGCAGTTCTCAACGTGTTGCTTGTGATACGGCGGGGAAGGAAGAGCCTTGCGGTCGCTCCGCTGGAAGCTGGGACTAAGGATATGTAAATTTAATTCCTTTGCCACATAAATCCTCTGTAAGCATGATCCAAATCGTGTTAATCCAGATCTGTGAAAAGGGGCCTTTCTTTTCCTCTTCTTGGGTTTTAAACTCTTTGGGATAGGAATTACTTGTGTGTGTGTGCAGCACTGTGCTCTCGACTGAGACCTGTAAAAGCCTTTGCAATCTTCGTGCCGGAAGAATGGGATCAATTGAAAGTTTTTAGAGAGCGAGGGCTCCTCGGTGAGCTGAGAATTCTTCCCCTCTGCCAAGGAGGAAGCAAGGGTATAGATAGCCTGGTACTGTTATGTGATTGCAGAACAAAGGAGGAAGCAATTAGGCCACACCCTTTCAATGTTCCCTTCCCCTGCACGGATGTGAATTTTGGACTGAGACCTAAAGAATCTTAAAGGTAGAGGTGTACTCATTATTACCTAGAACAAACCAGACTGGATGGTGCAGAGTCCATGCAGGCTGCTGTGCACCAGCCTGCCGTGGGTTTGCAGCCAGCTGAAACAAGAAGTTGGGTATGATTCTGTTTTCCTCTTTTCCATATTTCTTTTTTCCATTAGCTTTAGAGTCAGTTAATGTTTATACAGACTGAGTCACCCATCCCTACCCAGCCACCAAAGAATGCATTTAATTCACAGCTCAAGAAGCAAACTGAATGTTTAAATTGACTCAACCTTTGAGGAGGCTTTGATCCACTCTGGAGAAGAGTGACTAAGTGAAACCAGGGGAAGTCAGCTTGCAGTGCCCCAGCTCCCGGCCTTGCTGTAGGATCGTTTTCACAAAGAGCACTGAATGTTACAAGCAGTTTGGGAGTGGCATCATGAATTCTGGAGCTGGGACAATGGCTGCTTTCTGCCGTGCACTGCAGTGCAAAATGACTGGGCTGCAGCCAGGGTCGCAAAACCTTTCGGGGGTCTTCAGGCTGTCTTCAGAGGTGCCAACCCCTCTGAGCGCTTGGGGTTTTGTACCTGAGAGGGATTACATTTTCACGAAGTGCTGAGTGCACACGTTCTGGGAAACAGGACGCTGGAAACTTGTCAGATGAAAACACTTCTGGTTGTAGCCTCTTGCAGGGAGTGTGCTCTATGGTCAGTTTTTCAAATGTCAAGCCAATCATATTTAAAAAGTCCACCAAGGCTGGTCAGGGAGTACAGCATTCCAGCGAGCCTTCTTCTCTCTTGCTCCCCCTGCCACGTTGTTTGTTAGGCTTTTGGAGCACTGAAGGATTTTAATGCAGCTGGATTTAAGGTGTAAAAAACTAAGCTGTGTGTGGCTGGTTGTGGGAAGTATCCTTGATCCCTCCTCCAGGGACTCTCCAGGATCTGGGAAGTATTCTTTCCAGGATGTAGTGCCATGCTTCTGTCTCTGACCACTATTCCATACTGAACCAAGTGCTTCATCGATTTGGTGCTGGAGCCTTGGAGAAAAGGGGTAAATTGTCTCTTTTGAATCGTGCAATTCCTGTTGTACGTTTTCTGGTGAGAAGCCAGAAATCCCTGCACACTGCCTCTCTTTTTTCCCTCTCATGCACACTCTGTCTCTCTAGCTTTTCCCTTGCCTTTTGTGCCAAGAATGTGGTGGGGGAAGGGGGAACCGCACAGGAAATGCCTCTTCTTTTCTCTAACGACATTTCCAGCTGCATTTGGATGGGAGAATTCGAGGAGGGGGAAAGCATCAAATCAGTGGAAAGTTGTTCAGCTGCCAAGTCAAACTGGTACATTTTAGCTCTGGAGACAGTAGAGCCTTTTCTCCTGCATTTTGGCCCATTTTTAAAGTTCCGTTTTTGGAAAAGCAGGGGGAAAAGAAGTTAGTGACATCAGTGCTCCTGGGTTTTATTTATGCCCTTATTTTCTTCACCAAAAGCAAAGCTAAATCCTAGCTGTGCTTTTAAAGGTTGAAAGTGCAATTGGTTTAGGAAAGCTTAAGGGCGATGCCTTCTTTCATAGCAAGGAGAGTCTGCCTGCCTATCCATCTTTTCCTTATCTATCCATCCACCCACCCACAAGCAGTGCCAGAACCTCCTGCTTGCTGCCTTCCATCCTTCTCCTTGCCTGTCACACCTGGGGCATACATTGAAGCCATGCCTGGAAGTGCAGGATCAGCCCTTTTCCAAGTAACTGTGGACTGATGGGTAGAGGGATAGCCTTACAGTTTATGAGGTGCCAAGGAAGGACAGAGGTTAGTTGCAAAGCAAAGAAATGGGAGAGATGTAGATAGGATAGGAGGTGAAAGGTGTTCTAACCTGATAGCACCACCACTTTTCTTCATCTCAGTCCAATAGGGAGGAGGAGTTCTCCCCAAACTGTCAAAGCGTTGCAGGAGGAGATGGGCTTTGCCTGTGGCATGCTAAATTTGGAGTTTATCTCTCTTGTTGGTTCCATGCCCAGCATCCTCAGATTTTTTTCTTCAATTCATGTTCAGATAGCATTCTTTTTTCTGGCTGGTAAGAGGGAAATGTGTGGTGGACCTAACAAAAGTGGCAAGCACAGGAATCTTTCCAGTGAGGAACGCTGCAGTCTTCACAGTTCGAGTGCTGTGTATTTTGTAATTGTTTGCCATAAAAACTGTGTTCTTGTGAGTAAGGTGCAGTGAGACATCAAAGCTCTGCAGCAGCTTTACCTTGTGGGGAAAAAAGAAAAAAAAAAAGAAAATAAGAGGAGGAGGAAAGAAAGGAGAAGGGGGGGGGGGGAAGAAAGCTTGTTATTAGCAGCCTGGTTGTCTGCAGTTAGAGAAGCTATTAAAAATGCATCATGCTGAGGAGACAGTCTGCACAGTGTGTAAAAAAGATGGGTTGCAGTAATTCTGTCTGGATGTTTTGAACCACAGCCTCTGATAAAATACATGGGATGGGGAAGGAGGGTTGGGAATGAAATTCTGGGAAAAGCTGTTTATTGCTGGTGCAGTTGGATTCTGGACGCGACCCAAACGCGCCGCTGCGCGAGGGTCACAGAGGAGCTGCAGCAGGCAAGAGAAAGAACGGGAGCAGGATGATGAGGGTGCAGGAGGAGATTTCTGTTGTGATGCTGAGATGATGTAGCGATGAAGGTAGAGAATGAGAGCTGGCGTTGAGCTCGGCTGGATTGATCCCAGTCTCTCTTGAGCTAGGGTCAATCGAAGATGACTTTCTGGAAGTCGCGTGGCAGGGAGTTGATGGGAATCTCCAGTATGACCTCACTGAAACACAAGAGTTGTTTGAGTCTTCTGCCCTGCATTTCTTGAGGTTAAAAGGAGTGCACAGAGGTTTCAGAACGTCCTGAGGGAAGTGCAGGGAGGGAACGGAGAGTCCAGGTCCTTCAGTTCAGTGAGTCTGGGGCTCTGCTTTACACACTGGTGATGGTTAACACCCTGGCACAAAGTTTCAGGTCACTGCCAACAGGGCAGTTGAATCAGTCACCTGCATAAGGATCTTCTTTGTTCACGTGAGCTTTCCAAGTGCCATCAGAAGCACGTATCATGTTTTCACTGTGTGCTGCAGGCCTGGCTAAGCCAGCCTGGTGTGTAGCATCTCACAGAATCCAGCTGTTAGTCCCAGGGCTTTTCCCCCCCAAATCTGCAGTTGTTGCATTTACCACATAACCATAGTCTGACAGCATGGAAGAGCAGATGGGGTCTAGGATAATGCCAGCTTCTCTGGTGGTGCTCTACAGCCTTCTGTCGCTCTATCCTTAGAGGAGAGGAGAGGAGAGGGGAGGGAACATTGCAGCTTTCTTCTTTCCAGAGTTGGATCACTGTTTGCCCTGAGGGACCCCCCAAAAGCAGGAGTCACCACACTTGTGCAGCACATGCTGTTTTCACAGCCTGCAGGGTCATGGTGTTGGCTGTGAGCGGGCTCTGCCCATTTTCCCCCTCTCTAAAAAGCTGCATTGTTGCAGCTTTTTACTCACCAGCCTTCTGTGGCCTGTTCTCTTGTCCCTTACTGCTGGGTGCGCGCCCAGGGGAGGCCGGTGTCTCCTGCAGGTCGGGAGGGAAAGAGCAGCCAGGGAGCTTTGAGCCTGCCTCTCTTGGTAGCAGGGATTGTTTTCGCTTGGCATTTCCATGCTGCGTGGCTGTGCTGTTTTTCTTACCTAACATTGCAGAAGAGTAATTGTAGTGCTGCAGGTCTGGGAGTTCACTTGCTCTGGCCTTCTGGAAATCTTTTTCTTCAAAGGCTTGAGGCTTCTCCTGTTGAAATGCTATAGAAGCAAGCCCCTAAACTGTGATAAATCATGGCTTCCGTGTGCTGCTGCTTCCTTGCTCTCCTCTCTTATGTCAGTTTGCTGTATGAAGATTTTTTGTTTCCTGAGTGAAATGTTGTACAGTAATGGAGTAAATCAGTACCCAGCAATGTATTTCCTCACGATCTCTCCAGTCAGAACTGATTTTAACGTTGGAAACAGCCTCCTGCTCTTGCGAGCATAAATCCTTGTTGCTTAGATAAAGGAGAACTAATAGCTACACGTGGCTTTTGCCACAGCTGAGCTGTTCTTGTTCAAGCTGTGCTTGTTCTGTGAGCTCAGCCACGTCTGGGTGCCGAGTGCTGCAGTGCTGTAAAGTGTCATGACAAGCTGCTGCTCCCTGGGTGTGATGCTGGCCGCATTATTTGTTCTGTCCTGCTTGAATTTGTCCTCAATTACCTGTGATAGGCACTGTTTCATAATACTGTGGTGATTATTTTATATATGCATGAGAACAAGCCAGATAGGTTCAGGGATCTGTCCTTACACATCAGGGTGTGGAAAAGAACTCCAGAGTCTTGGTTCACAGTCCTGTCTGCTAGTCTGAAGACAGTGGATCATGTAAGGTGTCCTTCTGGGCACCCTTGGGTTCTGCTCTAAAATGTTTATCTTCAGGTGTGAAGTCTTCTGTGTCCCCTCCTTCTATTATTATTTGTTATCTGCAACCACTGACTTACTCAAAGCTGTGTTACAAGGATGTGACCCAAGTAAAGCAACAATTTAAGGTCAGTTGGTGATTGACAGTGTCCTTTTTGATACTTGGCTTAAAGAGCTTTGGGAAAGGCTGGGACAGCCTGGGTTGTGCTCTGTACAGGCTCTGGCTGGTGCTTCAGAAAGGCTTCAAAGGCAATGGGTTGATGATGTCTAGAGGAATACGCTGTGAAATTCACCATGGGCTGGACAGTGCTGAAGAGCTAAGATGGAGCAGCAGTAAACCCCTCAGTTTTACTTTGCTTTCAGTTTTTCTTCCATATGGTCTCTGATTTTGGGGTCAGCTGTTATTTTTGTTGGAATATGGAGATTGATGAAGGCAGAAGAACAGCAATAGTACACAATTATGTGAAAGGTGATGAAACAACTCTTCCAATTCCAAATTTGTTCCTCATCTCAGGATGACTTGAGGCACTAAAGGTTCCAAAATAAGATCTCTTGCTCCTGTCAGTACAATACACATTCAGACCTTTGACCTCTCCCAGTAAGTTCACCTCCATACTCTAAGGGAAAGTGAGAAAGTGAAGGAAAATATTTACTGTAAGAGATAAATATTTCACGTGTTTGGCTTGGCCCAGAGCGCAGTCCAGATAGAACCTTCAGAGCTGTGCAGGCGTCCTCCAGAGCAGGGGCAGTGCCAGGCAGCAGCAGGCCTCTTTCATCACCCCAAGGAGATGTCCCATTTGCAAGAGCAAGCATGTCGAGTGTTACGTGAGCACAAGCAGATGAACAGCAAGGGGTTTACCCAGTAGAAGCAGCTGGCCTGTGCCAGGGAACCTTGCAAGGCTCTTAAGGCTGTTTCAGTGGGGCAGCCCTGCCCTGTCAGAGAGAAGGAACAAAGTCAGGTCACCAGACTAGCTCCCTGCTGTACAAAGCAGCATCCTGGAGCTGCTGGCACTCACAGGCCCAGAACAGAAACAGGTTTTTGGCTGTAGGTGAGAAGACACAAGTCTGAAAGACTGGAGACGTGGCTCACGGATGGAGGGATCTCTGTAGGTACTCCCAAGGCAGTGGTGGTTGTACTTTGGTTTCTGGTGATTTTGCCTTAGCACTCAACCAGGAAGGGTAACCACAGGTAGTGGTTACTCAAGGAGTTGTGGTGAAGAGGTTAGGAGAAGGAATGTTGCTTCTTTTAGACCAGCTTTGCACAGGAAACTTTGCTGGTCTGCCGTTGCCACTGTGCCTTACTTCTCTTTGGAAACAAGCATAACCTTTTTGGGAGCTGTCTGTGTACCTAGCCCATGTCACAGATGTCTTTTTAATAGGGACCACAGTGTGTTTGAGTCCAGCTTTGGTGCAAATGCTGCTTGCCAAGAAAGGTGAATGAGCTGTTAGGTTTTTATTCAGGGGTTGTAGGATTCTGCAGCCTGGTCCAGTCTGGGGCTGGTGGATACCTGATCCCTCTCCTTGTGTAAGTGTTCAGCCTGCTGAAGGGGGAGGGAAGGAAAGTAAAAAGCAAGAAGTTAGCAAAGTTTTGTTGGTGTGAACTTGTACCTCTGGTGTGGAGCAGAGGGAAGGACATTGCATGGCCTCCCTGGCCAGGCCTCCCAGCACTAGATGGATGGGTCTGCTGCCTTCAGCCCAGTGTTTAGAACAATACCTTGAAGGATCAGATGTGCTTGGCAGCCTGTGGGTATCCTGGACATTTCTTTCCATGTCTCTGTGTTTCTCTTGAGTCTGCCTCGGGCCAGGCTGTGTTTGTGGAGCTGGGGCTGGCTCAGACTTGCTGTTATGTCGGTTTCTATGGAGGGGAAAAAAAAACACAGGGGTTGCCAGACCTGGAAGAGTATTAAAAAAGGAGGAGGAGGAAGGGGGTGGGAGGAGGGTGGTGAGGAGAGTGTGGGGTGGAGGAGAAATGTGATCCTTCTGTGCTCTGAAGGTGGAATCTGGATTTCACCCCTCTGCCCCTGTTTGTGAACTGTACGTGGTGGGTTTTGAGTCCCAGGCTGGCAGTCAGGCTGAAGGGTAAGAGTCCTTAACAGAGAGTGCAAGCAGCAGGGCTGGGCTCTGACCCTGGAGCCTTTAGCTGCCATGTCCAGTGGTGTGGGAAACAGATCAGGGTTCAGCCATGGTAGATCACAGAGGTGCTTTAGGTTGTATTTCTGTCAAAGCCTCTGGATGATCCTGAAGAATTAGAGATTAATGGGGTGAGTGTTTCATCCAGGTGGTTCCAAACTCTCCCTTGCCTGCCTTAGATTTTCCAGTCGATCTCGGCAAGCTCCCTGCTCTGCTCTTTGAGGAGCGGTTTCAAACTGCTGCCCCTCTCCTTCCATCTACAATGGAAGTCACATTTCAGTAGGTGTTTCAAGCGTTTCAGTAGCAACCTCTGGCATCAGATAAAAGCCCCTGCAACTTCTCTGTTAATGGAAGTGAGTGGGTTTTATCATCTTGCTCTCCATCTGCCTGCTGTAGAAGATGTCTCTTAAGATCTTGACTCTGGGGAGTTCTTGCAGCTTCCTGTAAAGCAGCGAGGCATGACGTGTTCCGATCGGGATGCAGAAGGAACCAAAACAAATCAAGAAGAAATTAGCTGCCCTTAGATTAATACTGTGGCCTCCATCCTCGGGGGAGATGTCAGGTTTAAAATCCATCACTCCATAGCTGGGTTTTGGGATGATTTCCGGAGCTGTGTGCATCTCTGGTCTTGCAGAACAGACAGAACAACCCCAGCCAGCCCTTGAGACTAACCTGTCCTTGGAAACCTTTGCACGTGTTCTCTACTGAGTGGGACTCCTGCAGCCTTGCAGGATTTGCTCCTCCATTTTGTAGTTTTGCTGTGTAACTAGAGGTGAGACCCCCACCCTCATTTCACTCGTGCCAGAAGCAGTCCTACACAAGAGCTGGTATTTTCTCTGCAGTGTCCCACACCTCAGGCTGGGAGGAACTTTTAGAGTCCTTAGGTGTTGTTATAATAACTCAGACTTGGAGTGAAGTTGTCGAGATTTGGAAACTTGATTTTTGACCAGGCCTGGGGCTGGGCTGCAGGGAAGCTGGGAGCGATTTATGGTTTCGTGTAGAAACCAGACAGAATTTCTGTGTTGTCTTTTTTTCCCCTCGAGTTTTGGTTTTATTGCCATCAGAAATAGTCAGAGGACATATACAGACATATATAGCTGAAATAAAACCCCTCATCAGTGCAGTTTCTCACGGTAGAATAGTCAGTTGTTCCTCATTGTGAGGAATTTCCCTCTTTTTAAGACCTAAGGGTACCTCTCTCAGAAATGCTGAGTCATAGAACTTTGATATCTTTGCCTGTAAAAGAAATTGTTAGTTCTGGGTTGTGTAAACTTTCCTGTGCTGATAAGTGTGTCACACTCCGGGCTCCTCTGACTCCCATATTTTACATTAGAAATCAATACAAAGGAAGGAACAAATTCTGTACTCTCTGGGCATCGCTGTTTGCACTTCAGGGCTCAGTGCAGTTGCTTTCGCAGGCAGATAGCACACAAAGCCTGCTCTCTTTTATAGATTGGCTCTACAGGGACAAGATTGTTAAAAAAGAGAAGAAACCCATCAGAATCTCTTGTGTTAAAGACAATCTCTTGCTTCAGGCAGCCCAGTCTGGGGGTGTCACTAAACAGACAAAATTTTCTTTTCAAACAATGTTGTGTCTGCCTGTTCTGTGCCACTGTTCTTACCTGGTGATAAGACACATGAAAAGTACAGGTCAGGGTTTGGACATACACAGTGGATCATCATCTGTCTGGCCCAGCCACAACAGAAATTCTGTGGTGAGGCAAAGGTGGACTGGATTGTGTGGGATTTGGTTACTACTAACCTTGGTTTGATTTCTCCATCCATATCTTCTTTAGAATCTGGCCATTCCTGTTGGATGTCCTGTAGGATCTCCTGACATTTTTGAACACTGTCAACTTGAGCATTTTAGCTTAGAAACAAAGGTCAGCACTGAAAAGAGCCTGGGACATGAGGATTTTCTCCAGATAGTTGCTTTTAGGACAAGGCCCAGAACACTTGGGGAACTGAACCACATTTCCCCTTTTATTTGGGCAGTTCAGACACTGACTGCAGGGAAGGCAGTTTCAAATATCTTAATTGCAACATGGCCTGGAGGGTGAGACATTGCTGTTGTAATCCTCCTTGTTTCAACAGCCTAGCCCTGGCCTGGTAGATGAAAGCAGGATACTCTTGGTGCCATTGCCTGCTGAAGGACGTGCTGCAGCGGTGCTGTGTGTGGGACTGAGGGCTGGGCCTGGCACACCACAGGGGCTGTGCACTTCAGCCTTCTCTCTGACCACAATAAACAGGGTAACAACTCCACTAGCAGTGTGTAGCTGCAAGAGTTTGATAAGGAGGCATTCATGTGCAGAGAAAAGCAGCAGTGGGGCCAAGCTGGAAGCAGGGTGTGTGGTAGGGGGCACAGGCCAGAAAGGCTGCTGGAGCTCTGCCACCCCAAAATCTCCTCGGTTCCTAGCACTCCCCTCAGTAAACATTGGCCTCAGCTGGCAGCTAAAGCAGGGCAAGAGTTTATTTTTATTTCTTGGAATTTGGTAGACCTGAAATCTCTGTTAAATGTTAACTTTCCAAAGACACATGCATCAGCACTCTGAACCACTGCTGGGATGGAAGAATGAAGAGATTATAGAGAACATAACTTGAGCTGTCCCAGCCTGCTGCCTCTTCCTTCCTCTCCATGCATTTCTGAATCTGCAGACAACTCTGCACCACCTAGAAACAAAGATTTTTTTACTTTTCATCTGAGCAGAGAAGAAAGTGAGCTGGTGAAGATGTAGTCTCATTCCCCTTTTTTAAAGAGAAAGGAAAAAAAGAAGGCCTGTTTTCATTTCAGTGATGATGGTGGTTGCCATAGGAGAAAAGCAGCAGTTCAGATAGTCACCTGAAGGTGTTGACTCAGAGGCTGAGCACTAGATAGGTGTTTAAGTCTTTGCTAAACTCTTAGCAAAAATAGCACAAAATGTCTCTCTTGACTCAGATTATAAACTGCAGATACACTTAACAGAGACCCTGGGAAAGAGACAGCTTTGACCTCAGGAAGGAGAAACACATCCAGAATTTTAGCAGTTGCTCATCCAGATTAAGGCTCATCCTGCAAAGACCTAAGAGAAGAAATATTTTCTTACTGTGTTAGTTAATTTGTAACCTTTAAGTGCTTCAGCTAGTCATCTGCATTATTTTTTTGTCTTCTCAGCAGCAATGTGGAATTGCTGCAGGTTTATGTGAGACTAGGACATTGGGCAGACAGTTGAAAGAATTGAATTGATGTTGAATATTCATCCAGTTGAGTAGCTGCAGTTAGGGAGAGTAGTCTGAATTCCCCCCCCACCCCCAACTTTCAGATTTCATGTTCTCTGATGGTTCTGCAGGGCTGGAATGGCTCTGTTGACATCTTCTTGCCCTTCAGTTGGTGCCATTTGTTTCTTTCTGTGCTCGTAGCAGTAAGTCCCTCTTTGATGAGAGATGCTGAGACCAGGTTCATTGTTATTCCTACTGGAGTAGAGGCTGGAAACCAGACTCATGACCTTCTGTGCTTAGTGCTCTATAAATGCAGAGAGAGGCATTTACTTCCTTACTTCTTGAAATCCAATTTAGCAGAAAATGAAGCAAATGAATGAGACTGTTCAGAGGAGGACAGAGGTAATGAGTAGGTGTAGCAGCAGTGTAGCCTGGTTGTTTTATCACAATAGTAAGTACATGTAGATCAATGTGTATCTATCACTCCCTACACCCAGTGGAGTCTTCCAGTTTACCTGAAATCTTCCTAGGTCTGAGAGCCATTCTAAATGGAGGGACATTGAGGTCTCCTGGATAAACTCAGCAGAAATCCATCCAGTGAATGCTCTTGCCTGTAAAGATGGCATGGCCATGCTCCATCCACATGTACGTGCCAGGCTGTCAGCTCCTGCAGAGTTTCTTCCACAGTTTCCACAGTTGTGCCCCAAGTGTTTTCTCTAATGGATAACTTTGTGCAATAAAGCTGTTCCTATTTGGGTAAGAACAGAAGTGATGGGAGAATCAGAGCTTTTGCAGTGTGGATTTTTTTGCTGCTGTTTGTTTTTAAGATGAATTCCAAAGCACCTCAGCTTTGCAGTAAAAATAATAATACCCACTTTGCCCTTTTTGCCTTCCCCTGTTATCTGTGCATTTCATCACTCCAGCTGTTCAGGCTGAGCTGGGCCTGTTTGTGCTAAAAGCATTTGCTACCTTACTGTAAGTCTAAATAGCAACGGTAAAAACTGCATCGGCAACCCAGAAATGGGGAACAGCTGTCTGGAAGTTAGCACAAACTGCTGGGAGTGTTTATAGAGCATCCTGAAATCTCAAGTAAGGCTCCTCTGGCTGTAAGTATCCTTTTAATTTACACAGATGTTTCTTCATCATCTATTCTTTTCAGGCTGTTGGAATGATCAACAATTTAGTCTAATTGTGCTGGCTGTTTGGGTTGTGGGGCTGTTTATTTTGTCTGTATGTCTGGAAGAGTCACTCTTTCAAGGACTTGACTCCACTCCACAGACCGCACATGATTTGGGGAGGAATGGGCTTTGTGTTTGTTAAAACCTTGAAGATGATCTTGCCAAGCTTGTTTCCAGCATTATTCTTGTCTTCCTGGCTCTGCCACATGCTGGTTCCTTCAGCTCCTCGTGATCCTGCCTGTGTAAAATGGTGGTGAGGGGGATGACTACCTGTTGGTGCAATGGCTTGAGAGCCAATGGGACAGGAAAGGGCTTTTGCTCTGCTCCTAGAAAGCAGCTCCCCTGTTGTGGAGACCGAGGTGCTTGTACTCAGTCCTTCCACTACTGGGTCTTTTGGGTCTCATTTTCTCAAACTGAGCCCAAATTGGGCAAAATGATGAACTGAGTATGCAATGGCAGGCTGTGATCATCTTTGTGGAGTGATGTGGGCATTTTGCTGAGCACTGAAGGCATAGGTTTCAGAGTCTGTGGTGGCAGTCCTGCAGAGGAAAGCTGTGAAGTCCTTTCTTGAGGGCTGTTGGAGTTCATGCTGAGTTAACCCTCTCCAGATAGGATTCATAGAACGTTTTGCCTACCCTGACTGAGTTTCTTTTCCACGTTCATTTAGTTTGGTTTTGCACTCTCATACACAAATTCTGTATACAATGCAAATACTGAGAAGTTGTTGTGCTTGCAGAGGACAGAGGTAAATATTTGACTTCTGTATTGTTCTTGAATCCTTTCCCCAGAGTACATGTGGGAAACTCTTATAGCATCTAGAATCTCTGTATGCCTGCTGGAATAGCACTTGGAAAAGCTCTGTATCAAACCATCCAGTCCTCCTTTCAGGTGCATCAGCTCCAGTTTCTCAGTGGAGTTTCTGTTGCTTGGTACTAGCAGAGGGGAGGGTTGTTGTGGTTTGTTTCTCTTTAAATGTACAGTATTAGAAGTATTTTTTTTGTTTGTTTCATAATTAGCATCTTGATTGTAATGAATGATTATGGTGGCTCCCAAGGCTGACAAAACAACTGGCTTGGTGGTTGGCTGTGGAGAATTCAGTCTCTGGCACACCTCAGTGGGTGAGGTGAGCTGCAGGAGATCCTGGCTTGTGCCTGTGATCCCTGATACAAATGGAATTTCTTACAAGTGAGGAAGGGAGAGAGAAGAGCCACTGGAAAAGCAATGGAGTAATGATTCCCTTTTTAACAAATCCTACAGATCTTTAATAGCTGTAGTCAAACAACCCTTCCTCACCTCCCTTGATCACGATAGATAATCAATTGTCTGGGACAAGTGATGTGAAATAAAATACCAGTTAGTGCAAGAAAACCCAATGCATGGAGAGGCAAAGAGCCTTTAATGACTATAAGACTATTATTTAATCCCATACATTCCTTGGAGAGTTCTTCAGTTTATAGAAGTGTCTCAGTCCACAATACATTAGGTTTGCAATTAATAGCTGGTTTTCACTGATGGAAAGTGTTTATGAGGTGACTTAAGTATTGCTTTTTAACACAAGTAGTGAGCTCAGATGTGTGGCTCTAAGTCAGGGTGGAGTCTGTGGCGTGCACACAGACAGGTGCAGTGGGGGAGTTGATGGGGCAGAGGTGAGCAAAGTGCACTTTTTACTTTAGACTGCAGCCTTGAAATTCTGCCCCAGACACCCTGACTTTGTTTGGCAATGCTGTTAGTTTTCCTAATTACCAAGAAAAATCATTTGAAAGACTGCAGGGCACCTGATGCAGTCCATTCATGAAGTAGCAGTAGACCTGTCTAAAGTCAGCGAGTTGCTTGGTCACTGAATTTTTCCACAGCTGGCTGTGGGACTTTGGGAGCTTTCGGGGGGAGAGGGCTGCAGAACTGTGTGGTGCTTACCTGTTTCCTGTTGTTTTCAGTGTCAGTGCCCTGCCTTAAGTTGTGTTTAATTTCTGATGAGTACTTGTAGCACATTTTCTTGGTTATACTGCAGCAGTGACTGCTGGATCTGCAGGTTGTGGTTAGGTCTCGCTGCTGGAGCACACCAAGAGCTGTGTACTACAGATTTACTGGGGGGGATGCTAAGAGGCACCAGAAATGATGGTTGACCTTTTCGAGACTGGAGCAGTCAAGAAGCATTATTATAGCTGAATATTCCAAGTCATGCAGCACAGGGCTGTGGTAATGAGTGATGAAGGTGTGTGTGCATGTTTCTGTGCAAGGAGGGTCGCCAATAATGATGGTGTGAGCAAAGCTCTCCTAGGACTGCAGTGACACCCCCTCCTGGAATTGTCAGTTGTAGATCTCCTGAGCTGACAGCTGCCATTAGCTGTTCTCATTACATCAACTCCCATGAATTGATCTGGTTTTTAGGTAAAACTCCATTTGAACAAAGGCACTAAACCGTTTGGAAGACAAACTGCTGTGGGGTCTGTTCTTTTCAGGGAGAGAAGTAGACACTGGAACGTCACAGAGAGTCATCCTGTCTTCTCCAGGAGTTCCTTTGGTTGTGTGGCTTCTGATATGTAGTATCTTAGAAAATAAAATAGTTAAACTCTGGCAGCTAAGCAGTAGATCTGTAAAGGGGAATCTTGGTACAAGAAGTTTGTGGGAGGAAGAAAACAAGAAACCTTCCTCCCTCTCCCCCCATGCTCCCCATGTCCTGGGTGTAGTGCACACAGCATCCATGCTGAGAGGAACAGTCAGTGCCAGAATAACTCCAGGGGCATTTCTTAATCCCTTGCATGGATAGATCAAAACTTGTGCAGTTGAGGCACATGCCTTTCATGTCAGTGGCCCTTTACAGCAGACAGTTACTATGGCAAAGGAAATAATGGAATCCTGGAGTTGGGATTTTCATCTCCACCGCAGATAACTTGCGTTTGCAAGCTGTGGTTTGGTCATGAAGTCACCACAGGTGCTTCCCACTGCACGTGCTCCCAAGTGAACTGGATGGGGTTTGTCCCTATCAAATGTTCAGTAACCTGCAGGGTGAGCAGGCTCTGGATGCATTTTGATGTCTGACTGAGGCTGGTATTGTACATCTTTGAAATCTTTCACTCCTTACTCTGTTTTGTTTGGCTTTTCTCCTCAAACTGTGAGCGGTAGCACGTCCTACCCTTTCTCAGCTTTCCAGAAGTTCCTTGAGTTCCCTTCTTTCTTTACCTAATATTTTTCTCCCTTTTCCCTTCCTCATAGCCCCCCAGTTTTGACCCCTCCTTAGCTTATTTCATCACAATTAAACCGTAGTGCATAACTCGTCATTCTGTGCCAAATCTTGAGCCTTCTGCATGGGGAGGGCGGAGAGAGAGGGAGAGATTTGAACAAATAAAAGGTTTTCTTTTGCATGGAAACTTGGCAGGCTTTCGTGTGCCAGCTTCCAGACACAACTAATGCTGGGCTTATTTTGCACCGGGGGGTGATTTAAAGAACTGTACCTCTTGCTGGAAAAAACAGAACTTGTTTTCTTCTTGTTACTCCTTTACCACCTTCAAAATTGTGCATTTCGCAGCAGATTACTTTTCCTAACATTCCTCTTGTATGTCTTTAAGGATAATAGCCAGTGGAAAGAGCTCTTTCCTGTTGCTCTTTTGTGTGTGTGCAAGCAGTGCTTGTGTTTTGCAATTCTGTCTGGATCTCAGAACACTTTGCAAATGTCTGTTAATTACAGACTCTTGATGGGTGGTCTTAAAATGTGGCTGCAATGGAACAGAAAAAGAATGGTAATGCCACCTCCAGCCTTGTTTTTGAGCTCTGTGCTTAGTGCAGACTTCAACTCTGATTGTCCATGCTGCCCAGAAGTTGTCCTCTCGCTGTGGTGAATGGCTTCTTGAGACAGAAATGTTACTCCTGTCACAGTTGGATGTGGTACATCTGTATGTGCTCTGCAGCCTGTCAGTATCGGCATGCCATGAAAATGTGGCCAGCTGTCCTGAAGCACAGTAATGCCAGAGCTCGGGAGGAGCAGCGTTTTCAAATACATAATGTTACTTTTCTGATGCTTCAGATGCTGTAGTATGAAATACAACATCCTCTGGTTTCACATCTCTCTGTTGGGCTCCCATAACTCCAAAATGCTTTGGTTTAAAAAACGTTTTGCAGGCCCCTTATGTATTTCATTTCATTGGAGGTGGGAAATTGTCCAGCCAGTGATTGATGGGTTTTTGGAACTTGTTCAGACGTTTTACTTAGCTGGGATGGAGAGGGTTCTTACATTTGAATCCCATCCAGCATTCCCTGCGCTGCAAAGCTCCTGCCTGGCTTCTTATGGACTTTTTGCTCTTAAAGAAAAAAAGAGAGAGGAAAAAAATCACACAGCAGTAAGTACAGCGGCCCTGAAACACTTCACTTGGTTCTGTGTGGAAGCTGCAATTTAAACTTCCAGAACAGGTCTCCCCCTTTACGCCTTGTTCCCATTGTCTTGTTGTGCTGCTTGGGTTGCTGTGTGTTGCCTGGGGCTTTCTTCTGCAGTGCAGCGCTGGCTGATGAGGTGATTTAAATGCGAGCAGTCAGGGTTAGGGGACACCTCCTTCTGTGAAGTGTTCAGTGAAAGTCAGAAAACTTCCCAAGCTACAGATTTCTGAGTACCTTGCTTGAGCCATCACCTGAAGCTTGTGTTAAATGCTAAGCCAGAATTGGGGCTTCGCTCCCAGGTGAACAGCCCCGAGGCAGTCCAGGGCGGCCGGGTCCCAGAGGAAGCAGATTGTCAACAGAGCAGCAAAACCGATGGCAGAGCCCCTCCTGATACCTGTGCAGAATGGGGACTGGAAAAACGACTGAGAATGCAGGCCTGGTTGCATCCTTAATGCTGGAGCAGCTTTCAAGCAGCTCTATAATTTGGAATGTGAGTGACGTCAGTTCTTCTGGCCATCTGGTTAGAAAATCTAGTTGTAACTGAAAATATCCAGCCCTTTTTTCTCCATTGCTAGGTGGTGACTACACACTTATGTAATTTAACAGCTCAAATTCTTTTCCATTCTGGTGATCTCTTCACCAAGTCGTAACAGAGTGGATGCTACTGAAAGGATATCATCAACCTCTTCAGTGTTAGCAGTTTGTCAGCTCAAGGGTGGCTGCTTCAGAGGAGAGTCCAAGGCTGGGCTTACAAGATACGATGCTGTTTGCTCTAGTACTGCTTTGGTATGTGACCTTGGACAAGTACAGCCCATTTCTCTACCTCAGTTTCCCCCACTTATTAAACAGTGATAATGACACTTCCTATCTTACAGGCATTGTTAGGATCTAATGAGTCATGCTCTGAAACACTTAGCAAGGCAGAGAGGTATTGTTATAATTACTGCCTGCGGTGTTCTGCTCATTCCTTGCTTTTTTTTCCCCCTCTATTTCTGCTCAGCACATCCAAACATCCCATTTTAATGCTGTGCTTTAAATACTTAGAGCCTCACTGCTCCTTCTGCAGAGGTTGTAGACTGGATGATAAAATTGTACTGATGAAAAATAGTCCTGAACATGCACTCTGCTAGCGTCGGAAAAGCAGGGGGATGCCAAACTGTCAGCCATTTCATAAAGCCTGCTTAATGGCACAACTCACAGGAGCCCAGGAACACATTTCCAACGAGGAAACTGTAAACACAGCCATGCAAACCTGGTCTTCATAGAAAACAGAGATGTTGGATTGACTCAGCTTCCCAGGAAATAGGTTTTCCAAGCAGAACAACCTCAACACCCTGCGCTTCGATTTTGTGTTCAGCGTTTCCTCTAATTCTTCATGGAAAAGTTAATTTTGGGTTTTTTTTCCATTATTGATCCTTAATGCCAGCAGAGTTCTGAGCCAGGCATGCCTCTAGTTGCCCCCACACCACCAGCTCAGCCCAGTCCTCCTGCTGAACTGCCAGGTGCTGTTGGTGACCATGAGAAGAGAACTGATGTCGCTAGGGGAGTGTATGGCAGAGAGTTTGCCTGGCAGGAGCTGAAGTTTTAGAATCTAGGGAAATAAAAAAGGGCTTTCTGCATTTTCTTTTAGATTCTTAGGTCATGCCTATTAAAATTGAACTTAGAAGGGAAGGAACTGCACCATTTTAATATTCCAGAGGAGTGTGTGAAGGGGACAGCATTGAAAAAACCCAAATAAACCAGAAAACAACTTGCTCAATGGAAGTAAGAAGTGATTGCAGTGTTCTGCCCCCTTGAGCACACTAACTGTGTGTTGAGGTAGAGGGATTTTGAACTGAAGAATGGTGTAAAATCAGACAGCAGATCTACTAAAGGAGTAAGAGGCACACAAACACTTAGCAGCAGGTAAGCTGGGATTGGAACTTGCCATACAGCAGCTACTCTGATAAAAGACTTGTAGCTTCTGTTAATACACAGTAGCTCACCCTTCAGTAGCGAAGGGAAAGCTCTGTCCCTTAATGGAAAGCTACTCAAGGTTTACTCTGGCTTTACAGGACTGTGTCTGTAGAGGAGCCCAAGTGCTGTGTATTTGCTCCCTGACATAGCTGCTTGTGTGCCACCACTCCAGTGCTCTTAAGAAATCAATTAGTAGGATCAGTTGTCAGTGAATAAATAGGGGAAAAAAAAGCTCCCAGCCCTGAGGAAGGTTGTGATAGGCAGGGAATGTCCTCGTTTGGATAATGTCAGAACCATTCACTGGACAATCATCCTTTATTTTTCTCTTTCCTGAAGGCTTTCCCACCTGTCATGCATAGATGACAACTCTAACTGACCCTTCAGCTGGCCATGGCAGCACTGCTGGGGAACAATACAGCTTTGTACTGCATCTCCTAATGCACCACTTTTGTACATTAAGAGTGAGCTGGAGCTCTGGAGCTTACATTTCTTTTCCTAAAGCACTAGAAAGAATGATTTCATATTAGGGGGGGAAAGGAGTGGGAATTACTCAGTGGTTAGGTTTAATTGTTCTGAATCCTTACAGTGTTTCATGAGCAAATGTACTGAGGAGATGTGCAGTATAGTGGGAAATGTGATGGAAAGGTATAATTTGACCACCTACCACTAGCAGCTGAAAAGTAATTGTAAGGGCTGCCTGCCTATCAGGATTAATCACTGTTTCATTACTGCAACTACCTTCTTGTTCACTCCTGCAAACCCCCACGATGGGCTCAGGCGCCGGAGCACGTTTGCCCGAGGTAAACAGGAGTCCCAGCCCGACTCTGTGCCTGTGAGGTGCACAAGAGCACCTCCTGTCAGGTGCAGCTTTGGAGTTCTTGGCTTTGCCTTGGTGGAAGCCCGGGGAAAAGCACTGGAAGGACAGGCCCCACCCAGTGCAGAGCAGCATCCCTGCTAGACAGTTTATGGCCCCCCTGTCTAGTCATTTACCTCCAACTGAACTCTGGCGATGGACGTGGCCAAGTGTTTCATTTGGACAAGAGAAAAAGAGCATTATTGAAAGGGGCTGACCTTTCCATCACCCTGCTCTGTCGTCATGGTGCTTTTATAGCATTTCTCTCCACCAACCCCTTCCCTTTTCTAAACCACAATAATTCCCCTCCTCCTCTCAGCCCGTCCTCCCAGGAGACTCGGTGGTTTCTCTTTATTTTCACAGACACCTGCACTGCTGCACTCGTCCCTTAAAATCCTGTGAGCTTCTGGCAGAAGCTGAGATAATCAGCCTCGGTCCATCAGCAGAGCTTGGAGACACCGGGCTTGCCTCTCTGCTGGGGACACACACAGAGCCTCGCTGAGGAGGCTTAGGAGAGAGACCAAGACCCAATGAGCCTTGGAAATTGATTTCCTCTTTTGCTCTGAGAGGAGTAGCTGAGGGTATTTTGCATGGCACTTGTGCTACTGGAACATTTGTTTTATGGCTAGAGTGGCTTTCAGTTTATAGAGCAGGGAGTCTAGTGCCTTTCCTCTGATCTGAAATCCATTTTGGTAGTGGGAAATAATCCTGTTGAGCCCAGCAGCCTCTTTCAGAATTGACTGTTAACTGTATTAAGGCACAGGGCTGTCAGCACTGATGAAATAATTCAGGCAGAGCAGATCTATTCTGGGCACCTGTCTGTAGGTGAGCGATGGAGACAGAATGTATGCCTGTGGTGAGCTGCTGTGGTGCTGGGAGTGAAAAGGCAGGGCTGAAAAGGGGATTGCTGATTTTCCTGAAGCAGGTAGTAAACAGACCCTTGGCAGTGCAGTGGTACAGTGACAATTTCAGTTTATTCTGTGCCTCTTTTTGTTTTCTTTAGGAAGATTCCTGTCCAGCCTAAGCAGTTGAAAAGCTTTTGTTTAACATTACAGACTGACAAAACCTTTGGGGAGGTGGTGTGTATGAACTGGCTTGGCAAACACAGAGTGCAGAGTGGCACCTCTGCTCTTCTCAGGGGAAACTCAAGTGCATTGGGCATGGGAATGAGCATCAAAGAGTTTGGGTTGTTACTGAATTCTAGGGATGATTTTGTATTCTGCATGCAACAGTTTTTCCTGTCCTGCTTCAGTAGATTGTGCACAGTGGAGAGGGTCTCCTACACTCCACCTGCTGTACCTCCTGGGTTTCACTTGGAGCCAACAGGAATAGCTGCAGAGTTCCAGGTGATCCTTCCTGTTGTTGCATTGCAGATGCAGTGTTCACAATACTAGCAAACACTCTGAGCACAGCTTTTGGAGGCCTGATCTCTAGATGGCAGCCCCTTTGTCAGCTGCCATACCTGGCAGTGATGAGCAGCAAGCAGGCTGGTGGGAGAGCTCAGGATTCCAACTCCCATGACTTTGCTGTGAGTGAGAGGTGCCTGTGGAAGTCTCACATGAATTTAGGATAGAACTGAAGCAGCACAATTGACACAAGATTCAGGTCAAGATACAGGCTCAGGGAGGTAGATGTTTAAATGCTGATCAAATAATTCTGCTTAAGAGCCCGGCATAGTCTAAAGTGCAGCAAAAGCATCATGCTTGTGCCTTCCTTAGGCAAAGATTCATCTCTGCTTGCTTGAGGAGACAAAACCTGCATTTTGCTCCAACTCCCAATGACCACTGGAATTCAGTCCTATGGAGCTGATGTCCCTGGCCTGCAATATTCAGCTGCCAGTTCTGTACAGTGCCCATTTGAAACATCTTGCTATCAAGCCAGGTGTGATGCAGTTGTGAGAAGGCTTTCATTTTGCTTAGCCACTCAGGTGACACCTTGGCTGGTAAGACAGCAGTGTCCTTGCCCAGGTTGTGTGCCCTCTGTTTTCATTTTGCACCTCTGCAAATTCTGATCTCTGTAGTAATCACCCTCAGTAGGTGTGAGGCTCGAATACAAGCCAAGGAAAAGAGGGAAGAAGACAAACTGCTGCCGGGTTATTCCCCCAGCCATGTGGCTGGTTTATTGATGGACCATGGGCTGTAAGCCAAATTTCTCTTGCCTCTGAAAGGTCTGGGAGGGGTGGAGGGGGGTAGAAGAGGGGTGGTGCTGGCACTGAAAGTGCCAGACAGAGAAATTGATTGTTACTTTAATGTGATCTGACATAAGAGAAAGTGGAAGTAGAGGACGGAGAAAAACTGCAAGCTCAGCACTGCACCAGAGGCACTGTGACTCTAAGGAATATGTTGGTGTCCTCTGAATGAGTAGAAGCCTTTCTAGGGAAGAGGAAAACAAGGGGGTGAGGATGTGTTGCAGTGTCCTCGACGACTGTGTGTACAAAGGTGACATCAGTCAGACTGTTAGCGCTGCAGAATTGTAACCTCCTCTTAATGATGCTGCAGATAACCCCAGCAGAAAGGGTAAAATCACAGCTCCAGCAGGTAGAATGATGCAGGTGTGCCTGGAGTGGTAAAAGCCTTCAAAACTGTGTAACTTGTGCATGACAGTTAAGCCACTTCTGCACAAGCATAACTTAATTAATTCATGATCTGCATTTGGAGTGCAGTCTCAGGTGAAACACCTTTGCCAGCAGGAAGGAGCTGCCTTTCACTCTCTGATTACTACCCAAGGGCTTTCTGTGTACTGGAAGAAAAGTACCTTGGTTCCTTTGCTGCTCTGAACCAGGACATTATTTTTGTCCTGCTGGAAAATGTAATCATGGCAAGAGAGCCATTCATTAAAGTAATTCTTCAGCCTCCTGGCTTCATGTGGAGGAGAAGACACCACAAAAATAAATGTGATTTATGCATGAGGCATCGAAGTGTTGTCTAAGATGTTAACAAATCTTGGTCAGCTGACATAAGTGAGCTGGGAGGAAAGATGCTTGAAGATTGCTCCTCCAAACAGGGACCAGTCTTGCAGAGGGTTTCAGCCAGATTTTTGAGGTTCTTCAGACACCTCTTTTTCTCTGTGGAAGCCTCTTCCATGAACCTAAAGAAACTTAGGAAAGTTACTGGTTGCCTGCAGTGCAGGTGTCTAAGTCTGTGCTGATAGATGATCTGATATGCTCTAAAGCCTCTACTTCAGGATGAATTGCAGCCTAAAAGTGCCTTTCTGTTGGCTGCAGAGGAATCTAGAGAGCTGCCTCAGCTGTTGACAGCTCCATTGTTAACATCTGCAAGCAGATGCTAGCTCCTCTATGGTGAAGCCAATTTTAGATCATGTTCCACATACAGGTACTCGGGTGAGGACTTGCCACATAACCTTGCTGTTTAAGAGCAGGGTGGCAAGATCAGGCTACAGCATCTTCTGGTGAGCTGGGTCAGGGAAAGGAGCAAAACCCAAGCAGCTCTTGTGGCATGCCCAGTTTGGGAGAAGGTTTTTGTAGGCTAACTGCACTCTGATGAATTAAACTGCATGTTCTTGTTGGGAATGATCAACTGAGCTGCTTGGACTTGTCAGGAGTTCCACAGCTGTGTCCTGCAGCACTTTTCAGCAACTCTTTGAAAGTTTGCAGGAAAAGATTTGAAAACTGAAAGCTCGATGTGTAGAAGACAAAACTCCTGAGCTTGCTTTGTTTCCCAGCTGGAATTAATGGTGCTTAACCCTATTAAAGAATTAGGAAAATGAGATTCTTTGGGCTTTGTTTTCTATGAAAACATTTGTCTCGTTCCTCCAGTGCCTTTTCTTTGACAATCTCAGACTCCTTTAGAAATTCCCCCACTGTTTGCACTAATGTAGTGTAATGAAACATGCGTTATTTGATTTACCTAAAGCCCTTCAAATAGTATCAGTAGCAGAGCCAGGAATAAAAGACACTAAGCCTGACCTTCAGGCCTCTGTAACCAGCACTTTTGCCCTAAAGCAGATAAAGAGCTCATTCTCCAAACGTCAGGGCTGGGACGGGGCTGTTCTCTTCTTCTGGTTCAATATTTTTTTTCCTGGTAAAACAGGAAACAGTTCTTGGAAGTGCCCACGAGAAGGGCATGTGCCCCTCACAGATTGAGAGATGAAAGTAGCCAGAACCAGTGAACTTTGCACAAACCCTGGGTCTGTGACCCTAGGTATGACCCCCAGGTGTGCCAGGTTTAATTCAGGGGGTTCTAAAATTAGCCTCTTGGCTTTTATTTATTCAGTGTCTCAGCTCACTCCTAGCAGTGCTTGGAGACCACTTCATCACCCCTTGATGGGATTTGGGGCTTTAGATTGGTATGCCAAATAAAGAAATAGACTATAAAAAGAGCAGAGTGGAGGTTTAGGGGTGTGGGGGGTGGGGTTGTCCAGCTTTAATATTAATTCTTGCTAAAGAGGGGAAGAAAGCACATGAACATGAATGCTTTCCCACCCCTCTGAATGCTCCCCCAGCTTGCATTTCACTCGTGTGTCCTCTTAGCTCTACAGTGACTGCTGCTAACAGCACATGATTTTAGTATCTAATCCTATTAGTCATGACCCAAATCAGCTTTAAAATGGTTAAACACATAGAAGAGGAGTAGGAGTAGAGTGTCAAGAATAGCTTGGAAGATCTTATCCCACATACCAAGGAGCTGGTATCTCAAAGGTGTCACAGTGATGGAAGTGAGGAGAGGACTAAACTGCCAAGCAGGCTTACCAAATAAACATTGACTTCCAATGGAGCATGCCCAGCTCCCATTAATGACAAACATCCCTTGGTGCTCCTGATGCAGAGCTGCTGTGAGGTTCAGGAGAAGCTGCTCTTGCTCTGCATCTTTGAGAATAATACCCATCCAAAGTGCCAGTGAGAAAGGGACCAGGAGCCAGCATCCAGCAGCCTTCATCCTTAGCTCTGGCATTCACAGGAGTGACTCACTTGGCCTGCTTTTGTTGTGCAGGATGAAGATGGGAGCAGGGCTCCGGGATTTGATGGCACAGCTTGTTGGCTCTTCAGACAGGTCATGACTGAAGCTGCTGTAGAATTAGGCCTAATTTCTGAAATGTTTGTCACTAGAAGGAGTGGGCTTGGTCTCAATGTTTGGTTCCCTCTGTGCAGAGCTGTGGAAATGCTGCTCCATTTCCATTTTTTGATACTGCTGATTCTCACACTCTGAACATGCTATCGTGCTGTCTTTGGATGGATGGAAAGAACCACAGACCTACAAAGTAGCAAGTGGAAAAGTGTAGGAAAGAATGTCAAGAGCACTGACAGGGTCTGAGGTATCTGTGCTGGAAATTTACAGCCTATGTGTTGGAGCAAAGCGAGTGTCAGAGGAGCCACCTCCAGGGGTGTCTTGGCTGCGTGAATGCCTTCACATTAAGTGCAGCCCTTGGTTCATTTGCATAGCTTAGTTTCTGGGTACTTCCCAAGAGCTTTGCACCCTTCCTACAGGAAAGGTGACCCAGAAGGCAGCAACATTTCCTGCTGTTTTAAAAGCAGGCATTTGCCAGAGGTGGGGATTGCTGCTCTTCTGATTTGAGAGGGGACTGGGGAAGACTTGGTGCTGCAGCTGTGCCTTTAAGGAGCGTGGTTCTAGCCCATGTCCTAATCGCTGCTTTGATCTGATTAAATCCTCAACCACAGAGAAATCAGCTTAGAGAAACATGTCTGCTGCTGAACCTGAGAGCAACAGCAGTTCAGAAAACCAAGCCAAGCCAAATACCATATAGAAAAAAAGAAAAGCTTTAGCTCTCAGAAATAGTTTGTGCCGCTGTAAATCTCCTAGCACTGCTTTGCAACGGTTTCGCATCTGCTGGCCGTGGACATCCAACATGAAAGTCACCTGCCTGGGCTGTGGCTTCATCTCCTGTGCACAGCCAACCTGTCCCAAACACAACCCAAACCCTTCTGCATTTTGTTGGGGTTTTTTAGTTTATTCCTGTGCCCTTCTGCCTCTTAATGTGGTGTCTGGAGGCAGGCAGGTGTAGGATGGAGCAAGGGCTTTGCTTGGGAGTTGAGGATCAAATGAAGTTTTAAGAAGGCAGACAGAAAGAAGATTATTACACTCAATCTCCTTTCAACATGGTATTCAAATCCATACCTGGGTCTCTTCACTAAGACTGTAACACACCAAGATTATAACACAAGAAGTATCCCATTAAGGAATTCTGATGGCTCCCTAAGCTCTTCCTAAGCTAAAGCTGTATGGAGGAAAAATTAAAAGGGAGAGGAACCCCACTTGCTTAAAACAAGAAGTGGTTTTTCTCTGACCTTAGGTTTGCCCTGGCATTAGGTGCAGTGTAGCTTTCCACAGGCTCTGTGCTCATCCTCACTGCCATAGGCAAGAAACTCCACCACTGACTGCTAATCCTGAAGTGAAGTTACTACAGCTTTTCTGTGGTTTCACATGATCTTTTGAGTCAGCAGGACTACAACAGTTTCATCCTAAAGGGAAAATTAAGTCTTCTTTCTCTCCAAACTCACATGAAGCAGGAGTCAGGATATGAGAGTCTTGGTAATAAAAATCCTGCAAGAGAAACCCTGAGGAAGCTGTGATTTGCTGTGAAGTCCCTGTTTGCACTCACACTCAGCTCCTCCAAGCCAGCAGCCAGACAATGCCATTGTGTAAGGATGGCCAGTTTTGAAGCTCTTCTGGAAGTGTATCAGCTTCACAGCATTCCTGGGTGACCAAGCTTGAGTCTGATCAGGGTTGAGTGACTTGCCCACGGTCATGCAAGTCTGCAATGCCAGAGGCAGGACAAGAGCTGTGCTCTACCGTGCTATCCAGAATCTTGCCAAACCAACTTTGGCCGTTTTTGTTTCCCATTCTTCATGAGCTGTTACCAGGCCCTGTTGGCCCTCCAGATGCTTTAAGCACTGTTACACTGTATGCAAACAGAACAGCGTCTCCTCTAACCTCTTTCCCTCTTCATAAAGGCTCTCAGTGATGACCAGAGCAGCTGCATTGTTCCTGCCTGCGGGCCCAGCAGGGATTTTGACAGGTTTGTTAGTTGTCATGTCTTCTGCAGCTTGGCATTAGCTTTGCCCTAAGAGAGAAACTCAGCAGAGGAGAGGGAACTGGGAAAACTAAATTTCAAGCCTTCAACAATCTTCTTGGTCAGCTGAAGGTAACTGAAAGAGGTGCAAGTGAGTCAGAAAAGGCTTCTACAAACCCCAGCCCAGCTCTGCCTAGAATACAGCCAGCCAGCTATTCTGGGAAGGCAGCAGCTAACAAAAGACATGAGACAGGCAAGACGACAGAGGGCCCCAACCTATTGTTTCCCCTCTTCATTCCAAATAATCATGACTTCCATGACCTCCTGGCTTGTTCCCTCCAATGAGGATTGCAGGACAGCTGCTGCCCCGAACAGCTGAGCCAGGCATTATTTGCTTGGTTTCCTTCCTCCCGCTTCAGCAGCAGTTGAAATGATAAACTCATCTCTCACCAAATGAATCTCTGTTCTTTAATAAAACCTTGGGATTCTGTTTGGTATTTAAAATCATTTTTCCTTCCCCCCTCTCTCAATGTGCTGCTTTCCCTCCATTCCACTGGCAGAGTTTTCTGTTTCTCCTGGAAGCTGATAATGCTTGGCCTTGCTGAGGAGAAGATGGCAAGTTTGTCAGAGGTTAGTAGGGGTGGTGAATTTGCAGCATGGTTCAGTACTTTTCCCTCTTAGCAGAGTCTTGGTATTTTGGTTGTAAAACCACCCTGCAGTCCCAGGTCTGGGAGTGCTCAGGTGACTGCAAAGCATTTTTGCCTTCATGTGCTTGAGGCCTTTGAAGCTTTTGGCTGTTGCTCCAGGTGGGTTTAGTTTTGTCTCTACCTGAAGGTGATGATTTTTGTTCTCATTGTTGGCTGGCAAGATTCTCCTCGAGAGGAACTATTTCTTTGCTCAACCTCAGTAGTGTTTCTTGAGGTGAAATGTCAGCTTCCCTCTGATTCACACTTTCTAGGCTAAATTTGCACCACAGACAGCATGGTGAATTTATAGCAGCAGGCTGTTATTTTTTTCCCTTGGGGAGACAAAAATCTGCCCTGTCTGGAGTCATCCCTCCACCAAACCCATCTTGTCCACTTTGCCTTCCCAGCCTCCTGCTGCCAGGTTGGTGCCTTGCACAGAGAGAGAAAGGATTTTCAGCCAGCTTTACACCTTCTCCCCCTGGGGTAGTGACCACTGTAGTATTTCACTGCTGTCTTTCCAGTGCAGGTCTTGGCCTTCAGCTGCCACAGGTATGTTCCATTAAACCTTCAAGGCAACCTGGGAGCTTTCGTTTCTGATCTCAGAAAAGAACAGAGAGAAGCTTAATAGGAGGTTGGTAAAGCTTCAGGAATCATGATTGATGATCTCTAGTCACCAATAAATGACAATAGAGAAAAAGCATTAGTAGGAACATCTCTTCACCCCTAGTGCCACCTTACCTCAGTAACACCTGCACTGTGACTTGATCTATCCAGGCTTTCCATTTTCTGTTGGGTTGGGTGCTCAGCTTATGGCAACATCACAGAGAGCATGAAGAAACTTGTCTTCCAGTGCTGCAGAAGAGAGGGAATTTCTGGTTCTGGTCCTTTTGGGTAGGTGTCAGGCTGTCTTTCCCCGCTGTCATCTTCCTGGTCTTTGCCCTGGTCTCTCTGTGGTAGCAAGTTCAGGCCTTAGGGACTGCCTCAGTCTGGTGGATGTGGTGCACATACATACTGGCCTGTCCAGGAGCCCACAACAGCACTGCAGAGCCCAGCTTGGGCTCAGATCTGTCCTCATGAAAATGACCAGTGCTCCTCTCCTCGCTTCCTTTCAGAAGCAAGGCAGCATGTGTCTGACTGCAGATGTTTGACATTTCTCATGCCACCCCACAGATCCAAGCCCTTCATCTGCGTTATCACAATTTCCTGTGCAGCACTCAGCCTATGGTTATTAAGTTTCCTTCTGTGCATGATCCAGGCTCACTTCAGCTCCTGTTGCTAGACAGAGATTTCCTGTCCCTGTTTGAGATGGTTACACACCATCTCTTCCCTTAGTTTTTATTAATTTGCATACTGGATGTCTGCAGACCTCATTGACATGCAGAGCCTGTGGCACCCTTTGTGTTGCTGTTCCCCCCAGGTCTGATCTCCCTCCTCCCGCTCGAACTGGTGCTGTGCTGTTTGCTTGGATGGAGTGAGGGCCAGATTCAGTCTTCTCCATGACCCAAGACTTCTGGCTCAGGTGTTTATTGCTAATTTATACCACAGCTCTGGCAAAACTACAGCACAGTTCTCCTCTGCCCAGAATCTGGAAGGCCACAGACCCATGCTTATGTAAGGTTTTGCTTGCTTCACTTTGGCTAAGCTGCTCCTTATGGTTTGTAAGCCACAATACTTCTCAGAAGCTGGTGTGTTTCCATCACTGCATCATAGGCTGTGTTAGAAAGGTTCAACTGACAACTGGTCTGGAGGCTTCAAAGTTTCAGACAAGAGAATAAAAGATGAGACTTTGAAGCCATCATGATCCCAGCGCTGAATCTCAGCTCTGTGTTGCTCCCCATGATGTGTGGATGCAGTGTCAGTGCTGGGACAGCATAATTCCAGCAGAAGGGAGAAAGGCAGACTGAGACTGCTACCTTGGAAATCCTGCTTGCTTTGCAGTTTTTAAGTCAGTCGTGTTGACAAGGAAATGAAAAAAATCCATCCCATGGTTCAAGAGAAGGAAAGTGGGGGAGGGGAGGTTGGCATTTGCAGCTCCAAACTTTCTCTCAGCTCCTTTCTTTGTATTTCTGATCTCAGGCTGCCGTCCAGGCTCCATGGTGGTTTGTAATTAAACCCAAATTTTGAAGGTTCTGTGGAGTTCTTGTTGCCCACCAGGTCAAAGAGAATCTGGTTTCTATCATGGAACATTGCAGTTCAGTTACCCCTTGAGGAAGTGTGGGAACAGACAGTCCATTCATATTGAACAGATGAACAAGCCTTAAAAAAACCCTTTTTGTCTATTAAGCTTATGGCTAAGATATGATGAAAATGGCTTAATAATGTGCCCTAGCATTTATACCACACTATTTTCTTACTTTAATTTTCCAGGCAATTAAAAATAATTGAAAGTTACTGCCAAAGCCCCTGCAGATATACATTTTCTTTCAAACAAGCTTATTTTCATACTTGTGAGGTCACCAGATATTTATTTGACCATCTTTATAGGGGTCAGGCACATTACACACACAGAAAGGGGATGGGGAATAGAACTTGCATTGTAACGAGAAAGCGAGAAGGAAGAGGAAAAAGCAGCGGCGCTGTTGTGCCCAGTGGGTGTTCGAGTTTAGTGCTGGGGCACAACGAACAGAGCTCGTTGCACATGAGCCCACTGAGGCCCAGACTCTGCTGCTCAGGTCAGTGCTGGAAGTGAAGCCTGTGTTTAAAGCCTGTTAATGCTTCAGTGTGAATATGCAGCATCAGACGAACGTCGAGCAGCAGTTTGAGTGCCTGGTCAGGTACGAAGGGTGAACTGGGGCCAGCAAATACCTCAAGGGTAAGGTCAAGTCTGGTGTGGTGATGGACTGCAGTGGGCTCTTCTGAGTAGCTGGTGGTGTTCTGACATCCCTAGGAGCCTCTGAGGAAAGGCAGGAAGGAGAGAAAGCAGGAATTATGTTGGTAGATGCAGATTGGATGTAGCAAACCTCTGTAATCTTCTCTCCTATTAATAGAGTCGTAGCAGACGCAACCCATGTGGCCGCGCGGTCACGCTGCACGCCGCTATTGCTCAGCCACTTCTCCCCTAAAGGCTTAACATCTAGCACGTTGCACAAGAGCTGAAAGCCTTCCTGGAGTGGCCCAGATTTCCCCTCCTGCCCATCCCATTCCCCTTCCATTTTCCCTTTCACGTTATCTTTTGCTGCCTCATTTGGTGTTATTCAAAACAGCTCTTTTGAAATCTGTTGTGTGTCTCTGTACATCATCACAGCATTCTGTGGGCATTTCATCTTGGATCTCTTATCTGTAGTCAGAATGTAGGGGGAAAAGGGGAAAACCAGGTGGGCTTTTGGTTAAAAATGTGTGTGTTGAAAGGGACAATTTGCGGCAGGCTTTTCCTCTAGCCCTGGTGGTGGCGTTGGTAGCCGCAGCCTAGTGTTTTGCTCTGCTACTTTAATCTTTTGGTAACTGTCGCAAATGTTTCTCTTTTGTAGCTCTTTCGAAGGACAAAAAAATCCTTTTCTAAGTGTATCACTCCTGCATGGTTAATGTTCCAGCTAAAATTAGTTCTATTTAGACAAGTCACTCAGTGGAACAGAAAAGGTTCTTCCCAAGCAAACCCTCGCTGACGGAGGACTGATGTGCTGCATGGGTTTGCCAGAAAGAGCAAACCAAAGGGTCCTCTCCTCTCCTGCATTCCTCCTACTCTCTCCTTCCCCTCTTAACACCAACCCCCCTTTAACTCAGCATCTGGTGGAAAGAGCATGTGATGCTTATTTCTAAAGGCAGCAAAATAAGCTTTGAAAGTCTAAGACTGTAATTGGTTGTCTGCCTTTATCCTTGGAGCTCTGGGGAGGTTTCAGAAGTAATAACTGTTACTTAAAGTAGATGAGCTTCTTGTGGCTTTCTTAGAACTGTAGAGCACGTTAGTTGTCGGCTGCTTAAGGAAGCATCTGCCTGTCTGTAGCTTTCAAAACATTTTGTAAGCAAAGAATTTAGGTTTTTCCTGTCTTCTATATATGGGTGGTGAGAAGTTACTCTTCAAAAAGTGTGTTCTTGCAGAAATGGCCTTGACTGAAGGGATGTGAAGGAAAACCAAGTTCCTTTTAATGATAATGAATTTACTCAGTATCTTAAAGCTCTTGGCACCTAAAATATCCTTAGCTATACACTTACTACTCATCTCCTTCAGTCAGAAATGTACTCATCTTTTGATATCCAAGTCTCAGGGTGGTAGTTTCCTGTACAGCAGGGCGGATGACCATTTTGTTTCACTGGGAGCACTGTGTGATCTTTTAACCTTAATAGGATTTGTAACTATGATCCATGATCAATGTATTGCCACTGTACTTTCACCAAGACAGGTTTAAAGCAGTCTTGGGTTGAAAAACTGCATTGTCTGTTGGTTAAAACAGAAAAATATCGGTCACTGGTGATGTGCTCTACTCAGTCAGTGACTCGGGAGGACAGCTGGGCTAATTGCAGTTGTACCTCGTAGCACTTGGGCTTCAAAGCAGAGAACCGGCTCCCAGTCCTGCGAGTAGGAAAGATGCCAAAGTAAGGGAGATGAAATTCAGATGAACCCAAGAGGAAGAAGTTCTGAGAAGCAAAAAGGGCTCTGTTAGCAAATGCTTGTCCTTGTGATTAAAAAAACAAAGGCAGGATGCTGGTAGCTTTTGAGTTGCAACGGGGCCAGAATCCGTGCCCTAGGGGAGCTCTGGTGGCGCAGGAGGAGTTGGGAAACCCAAATCAGGGCAGTCTGGAGCTTGGCAGCTGCCTGCCCAGGTACTGCAGGACAGTTGAGCACCAAAAACCCCTTCCAAAAGTTTAGAGCCCCCTTCCCTGGCTTCATAAAGTGTCTGGTTGCTGAAGGTCATTAGGTGTTAGCTGGTACCTGGGGAAGGGCCTGTGCCGGGAGGAGAGCTGCGCTGGTGGGAATCACAAAGGGAACGCTTATCCCTTATGTAACGTTTGAGGCTGAAGTGGGGGTTTTGGCTGGCAGAGTGGACTTGAATTCACAGTACAGGAACTGCTGCCTTGGAGAGAGTTTGGAGCTGGAACTTGAGAGCAGTTCCAGCAGGAGAGCCTGGTTCCATTTCAGAGAAAATGTGAGGAGAAAATGCTGGCTGCAGGCAGCTTTTTAATTACCAGAGCCCTGACCCCACAGACAGCGTGGCAAAGACTGGGCAAAGCAGATCTGCTCATAGAGGAAATGTGGAGTTTTCCTTGATGAATCCAAGGGCAGAACTTCCCCCAGCTTCAGTGAGAGCACAGCAGAGCCCTCAGCCCGTTCCAGCTGCCAGGGCTGCTCTGTTTCGCTGGGACGCCCACGGCAGTGCAGGCACAGTCGCCGCTCCGCTTGTTTTCCGCACTCGGCCGCGTCCCTTCCCCTCGCACTGACAGGGCAGCAGAGTTCCCAGGCAACTGCTGCCAATAAAAACGACCAGGGGAAAAGAGGCCATTCTTCCTCCTTAGCCCCTCTGACCTGGTTTATACTTGTCTCCATCACTGGCTCTGCTCAGCCAGTGGGAAGTGTGAGCTGAACTTTTTTTGTGTGCTTTTGTTTTGTTTTCAGGCACAGGGCAGGGAATTCTTTTCAAACTGTAACTTTTAGTTTCCACTGGAAGGGCAAAACAGACTCCCAGCCAGTGGAAAAGAGGCTTCCAGTTGCATCAGCCAAGAGGCAAAACTCAAGTACATCATTTAACAAGTAATCAGTTGTCTTCTTTAAAAGCAAAGTGGGGGGGAGGGGGGGAGGAGGGGAAGTCAAGGGAGTGCTTGGTTTAAGGGATATAATGCTGACATGGAGCTAGCTGACAGCCACATTCACACATGGCTTTTTGGTTCTGGCTTATTTCAGTTTTCCCATCTGTGCAGTGGGTATCATCATACTGTGATGGCTTTGGTCTTCTTATGCTTGCCCACAGCAGAGGGATTTCAACTGGAAGAATCAGGGAAGCAAAATCACTTTGAATGGGAAATACTCATTTCGTTGAGCAGCTGCTAAAGATTTATAGACATGTGAGAGTGCAAGAGTGGCTGTAGAAAAGTCAATGTTTGTAAAAGATTTGGAGAGTTTGGGGGATTTATAGGATCAGATCTATATAAAAGATTAGTTTTATATGAGCAGAACAGTGACATAAAAGAGTAATTGTTGAGACAGGGATTAAACAGGTAGTGGAAGTGCCTGAGCACTTTTTCTCAGTGCGAGCTTCCAGGCAGCGTTTTAAGCAAGCTTCACTGATCCTGGACTCAGGGAAAAGTCAGCAAGCTGCAGGAAAGTCTCAGTGGCCCAGGGGAATCCCAGAAATTTTACCAGTCCTACAGTTGAATAGAAAAGTAAAGAGAGGATTTGCATTTCCTCTTTCCATTTCAAAATCAAGTTTGTGGAGCTGGAAGTTGTTGCTGGTTTTGCTATACCTCAGCTTAGTAGAAATGCCTTACTGTGTGCTCCTCAGGATAAGAGCAACCATGAGATCTCATCTGGCCACGTTGCTGTGCTGAAGAATGAAAGAAAGAGATGTCGAGGCAGGAGAAAAAACTTGGTCTGTCTTTTGTGCTAGCCAGGAAGCTTTGAAAGTGGATGATGGCTTCCACCAGGGGCTGGGTAGGGTGTTCTAGAGAATAATTTAGATTTGCCTTCACAGAATGAATTCATCAAAGGGTACTCTGTAGAAATTTGCCTTAAGCTGAGGTTGTGTCTGGAAGAAAGTAGTCCTGTCCCTTTTCACCACTTCTGCAGTAGATTTTGGATGTGATTCCACAGACATTAAAGATTTTGCAGAGGTGTGAGAAACTTGGTTCCTGATCTTTTTTTAAGATGAGCTTCCTGTATAACCATGTGAATTATTGTGACATCACCTCTTTGGACTGGCTGGGATGGGAAGGTGGCTTTACACTGCAACCAGCAAAGTAAAAGCAGCCCTTTGCACAACCAGAAGATCCCCTCTCTGGGTGAGACAAAGTGAGTCCTTGTCAGCTCAGCAATAGGGAGAGCAGGTTGGTTCCAGTGAGGGGTTTTTTCACAGCTCCTTTTTATGCCTGTGCATTACAGGCGCTCTCCAAAACGTTCTCAAGTGTGGTTTGTGAAGATTCCCCACAGGTCAGACTTGGGGGACACACTGGCAGCCAGCATGTGTGCTGTGAAGGCAAGAATAGAAAGCAAATACTTCCCGTAATCACACGTCCCAAAATGACAGGGTAAAACGAGCGCTGCTGCTTCCACCAGAGCAGTGAAAAATGGGAAGATGGAAAGCCTGGACTGCTGCCCAATCCAACCAAAATTGTAAGAAAGGAAAATAAAACAAATGCTCCCCTCACTGCCTAGAACCACACTGCAGTGGGGAAGGCTTCTTCTTCCCCTTCTCAGGGTATACAGTAGACAAGCAGTAAAGCTTCTTACAGCCCCCTGGCCCAGCAGTATTTTTAACTGCTTTGATTATCGACACAAACCCTTCATGGCTTTCAATCTCGAGCTGAATATATTTATTTCTTTTAATCCACGTGAAAGTGCAGTCCTTAGAAAGACCTCTAATGCCTTATGAATCATTTCTGGACCACGTCACAAAGAGGCTTTAGGAAGCAAGTGTTCTATCCATAGCTGACGTGCTTGTGAAGGCTTAAAGGCTGCAGAGAAATGGCCCTTTTACCCCTGTGGAAGGTACCTCTCATTTTGCATTGTTTAGTTTCATTTTAACTCAAAATCTGAAGTCTTCAGACAGCCAGAGGAGCAGGGAACACACTCTGCTCTCACGTGGTTCAGCCTGTTCTTAGACAGACTCAGGCCTGCAGTTGATAAAAGCACCATGTGGAGAATTCTAAGTTCAGTTCCCAAGCTCAGGAGTTGTGGTCTTGGTAATCTCCAGAAGCAGCTTTGAGTACTTGTTGCTGGAAAAGGTCCATTTCTCCTGAAATGCCTCTTTAGAAGGCTGTGCAACAAGACAGCCATGTGTCAGTACCAGTCTTAGGGCTCTGGAGGAAAAAGACGACATTGGTAGAGTCACCACACGGTGCCTTGGCTTCGTCGTGCTTACAATAAGCCTCTGCACCCTTTTCGTCCGAGGAAAAGTAGAAGGTAAACCTCTTAGCACTCTTTAAAAGTGGGCAAGTAATACTGGCTGGTTTATCTCTACAGGTCAGCTGAGTTCACTGCTCCCTGGTCGTACCAGTGAGCAAGTCAAGCCCTTCAGACTAGAACCTAAAAGTTCTGTCTTGCAGTTCCCAG